>NW_026622723.1:0-4800000 GCF_028826855.1 Penicillium coprophilum | reverse complement strand
TCGATGTATGGGTTCTGAACGAGGGACGGGAGAACGATGCTGGCGAAAGCGCTATCTGTCGACAAGAGCAAACGGCGCCGCTGAGGATGCGGTGATGTCGCATTTTCCACCGCTTTGTTTCCAATCACGGTCTCATCACAGTCTCCATCCACCTCCATCTCCCTTGACCACGCCTCTTTTGTAATGCTATTGCCTTGTGTAATTGGTGAAGTATTAAATCGAAATCCAACAGTCATGCCAGCGCGACTAATAAGACAAGCGGAACTGTACAAGGATAAGACGGTCGAATGCAAATAAATGTGTAGGAAAGGTATGAAAAAGATCGAGGTCGATAGGCGATGAAAACAAAATCAACAGTGGACTTCCGAGGTCTCGTACTCCTGAAAGATAAGTTATCAGGCTGTGGTCTGATCAGAGTCCAATCATGCAACCCAGGATTGAAATCGAGACTGGCGCTTTATTGTGCAACAGCGATCAACGCGATCAACTGGTTTCGAGCGGTGAGGTCGTTGCGTTGTCTGCGTCGCCACGTCTTTGCCACACCTTACTTAATAATAAGCTGCCAGATGAACAGAGTTGCCAAACAGCGAAAAAATGCCGAGATCCTTCCTGGATCCTCCCAAGAATGAGATCCACCAATGAAAGAGAGGCAAAATGCTAGTTCGAGGGTCTATGGGGTTTAAAGATGCGTCCGCACAGGAGGCGCTCAAGTTGATTGGCGACTGTTTGGGCATTTCCGCTCTCAGCTGGAAGCGGTCAATGCCTAATATGCATGTGCACCCTTTAGATATCATTTTCATCAATACTTCAAATGTTGTTTTTTGCTTGTCTATTCGTCTTCTTTTGTACATTGATAGATGTTGAATTCATGTTCAAAATTAAAACACGAACTCTGATAAAGCGGTACAAAAAGGGGCGGAAATAGGCCGACTCCCCATGCAATGTATATATACTGATCTATACAAATAACACTCGAACATTAACTTGAATGCCCGAATGAATACCCACTCTAGCGTCGGGCCAGGTTGTTGTGGAGTTTGTGCTCTCTCATGGCGAGACTAGTCAATGATCCCAGAACAGCCACGCCCAACAATGCCACAAATACCGCCCGCAAGGAGTCCATGTATGCATCAAGTACTCCAGGTGTCAAGTCTGCGGGCATCTTCCAAATCTCGTCCAAGCTATCTCGAAGCCGTCCAATCAGCTCCTTGGCGTCATCGCGTCCGCCCAGTCGAGACCAAAGCCCGAGCTTCAGCGTGTTCTGGAAGACGGCCGAAGCGATCGTGATACCAAGCGTACTTCCGGTGCTACGGAACGCATACGAAGCAGATGTCACAACCGCATGGTGCTGGTGGTCCACGGCAGAAATGAGTGCCACCAGGGTGATGGTCAGCATGCTACCATAGGATGCACCGCCTAGGAAGAAATAGAGGAACGGCAGTCCCACGGGCGTGGAAAGATTCAAAGTGCAGATAAGCCCGGCGGAAAGAACTGAAATGGCCATGGCAACATAGTTGAGAGGTGCATACCGACCGCTGGCACGCATGATGAAACCCGATCCCAAAGAGCCAATTGAGGTGCCGATCGCCTGAGGGATTATGCGCGCACCCGCAGCAGTCGCGGAAAGTCCCTGCACCTGAAAGTACACCGGCAGGTAAAATAGCAAGCCGAATACGGCCATGGTACTGAACCAATTAGTCAGACAAGCAGCTGCCACAGTGCGGTCCATCAAAAGGCGCACGGGAATGACAGGCTCGGAAGCAACCTCGGCTTCCACATAGATAAAGAGACCCAGGAAGACGACGGAGGCAACCAGCGATGACACAACCAGCGGGTGGGTCCAGGGCACCTGGTTTCCGCCGGTATTGAGACCGAGCAATAATGTGACCAGTGTCAGAACCAGAGTGATAGCGCCGAGGAAGTCGACGCGCTTGATGCGCGCGGTATCCGACTCTTTCACAGGAATGTTGACTTTAATTGTGACTAGAACGCACGAGATGAGCAGGAAGGGAACCTGGAGCAAAAATGCCCATCTCCATCCCAGAGTGTCGTTGATCCACCCGCCAAACACACCTCCGAGTCCCATGCCAGCACCATAGCAGATGTTTCCGATGCCCTGCCATATGCCTCGCTTGCGAAGAGGGATAAGGTCCGAAGTGACGAAGGTCGAGATTGCAGTAAGACCGCCTCCTCCGACACCTGCCACGACGCGACCAAGGATGATAACCCATTGCGCACTTGCCAGGCCGCAGATCAAGTTGCCAATGGCGAATACAATGTTGGAAAACACAAGCCCCCAGCGACGCGAGTAAATATCAGTCAATCGGCCACTGAGAGGCTGGCAGGCGGCATTGGAGATCAGATAAGAGGTGGCTAGCCATGAGAGCAGCGAGAATGAGTTGAAGGACGAAGAAATGGGCGCAGAGAGAGTCGCGACAATTGTAGTATCTGTAAAGCTTAGGTTAATTTAATTATCGCGAAGTGTCAGCGGAGTCCATACCGAGAGCAGCCAGGAAGACACCGAGCCAGATGCTTCCGAGGATCCAAATCAGCTCCTTTGTACTGTGTTCCTGAGGTGGTGGGGTATTCTCATTGGCATCGGGAGCATCCCGAAGCAGGGGTGTTTGTTCAGAAGCAGGTTCTCGGGCAATATCGTCTGCAGCCATGGTGTGTCTGGGTGTGAACTACAGTGTTTTTTTTTTTTCTCCAGAGAATTGCGAATTGACGTGCTCGGGGACTCGGTGGAATCTCCGAAGGGACTGCGGAGATTGTGGGGTCTACTATAGCGGCTGTGGCGGTTATCCTATTGGTTGATGCATGTATGCATTGCTATCCACTAATTAAAAGCAACTGGCTTACTCCGTACAGTGCATAGTCTTTCGAAACGTGACGATGACAAGTTTGGCTGAAACCCCTTGCCGAGACTGGAAAGTCTTGTTGGCACAGTATGTGCCCCCCATTGAGTCCCGACTCCCGAGTTGACTGCCTGTGTGTTGAGCTACAGTTTTTACACTCCAAATAACCATCGAAACACCATTGCTATATTGAACAAGACTTCTGATAATGGCATTCCCGAATCTCCCATCCACTACCGACTATCTAATTGTAGGCGGAGGAACAGCCGGGTTGGTTGTTGCATACCGTCTCTCGGAGGACCCAACTATCAAGGTTGTCGTCTTGGAGAGCGGCCCTGATGCTTCAGATGACCATCGAGTTCAAGACCCCGAAGCATGGCAATCTTTGAGCGGATCAGAGCTTGACTGGAAGCTGAAGATTGTTCCCCAGGTTGGTTTGCTCTGATGTTCGAGCCGAGCAGAAAGTTACCTAACATCATATTCTCAAAGTCTGGCTTCAACAACCGAGAACTCCATCATCCGGCAGGAAAAGTCCTCGGCGGGTCCTCCGCCATCAATGGGCTGATATATACTCCCCCATCACCGGCTGCAATCAATGCATGGGCACAGCTTGGAAATCCAAATTGGAACTGGGAGACATTGAGACCTTATCTTCAAAGATCCTATACTTTGAACCCACCAGACATAGCTCCACATAAGACTGAGCCTGTGCATGATTCTCCTCACGGGCCAATCCAAATCATTTTCCCTGCCCTGAACGACAAGAAGAGCCTCCCTCTCGGAGAAGCATGGAAGGGTGCGTTCAAGAGCCAGGGATATGAGCATAGTGTCGACATTCTTGCGGAAAATAAGACGATTGGCACCCGTGATAATCTAGTCACCGTAGATCCAAACTCGGGTCTTCGCAGCAGTGCGAACAACGAATATGGCAGATTAGCATCCCAGCGTGCCAATGTGAGTATCATCACGAGAGCAACAACTCGTCGGGTCCTTTTTTCCTCTGTTTCGAATAAGACCATGGTCACTGGAGCGGAATTTCTATATGATGGCAAGATCACGAGCATTCAGGCAACCAAGGAAGTTATTCTTGCGGCTGGTGCTTTACACACACCAAAGCTACTAGAGCTGTCTGGAATTGGCGCCAAAGACAGATTGGAGAGTCTCGGAATCCCATTGGTTAGTGACCAGCCAGCGGTGGGCGAGAATCTCCAGAACCATGTGATGAGCATGTTTCCAGTTCCCCTCAACGCTCACCCAGATCTTGATGGAATAACTCTTGGATTGAAGGGTTTGGCCTTTGCACGCCTCAACCGGGAAGAGCAGAACGGGCTATTTGCTGGACGCCCAGAGCCAGTGAGCTCATCGGAACAAGTCATGCAATCAATTTTGGGAAGTCCTGATGAAGCCTCTGCGGTCCTTATGATGTCTGTAATACCTGGAAATATGGTTATACTGGGTGCTATTAACAGCGTCCCCTTCTCGCGAGGGAGTAGTCATATCACATCGGCAAATCCCAGTGAGATGCCTATCATTGATATGCGATACTTCAGCGATAATCTAGATATAGAAATTTTGGCTCGACATGTGCAAAGCTTACATCGTCTAACCATAACCCCAGCTCTGCAGCCATTTATGCAGCCGAGCACAGGGCCAACGGATTTGGAGATTATCAAGAAACAGCTGCGCGAGGCGTCAGCATTGACGTGTCACCATGCATGCGGTACTGCTGCTATGCTTCCCCGTGAAGAGGGAGGTGTAGTAGATCAAGACTTGAGGGTATACGGGACGGAGAACCTGCGGGTTGTGGATGCGAGTATTTTCCCGCTCATCACCAATGCAAACCCTATTGCAACGGTGTATGCGGTGGCTGAGCGGGCTGCTGATATTATTCGGGGAATCTGCCCTGAGATCGGATCAACAGTTGAGAGGTGAGATCTGAGAGACTTTTTTTTCTCTTTCTTTTCGAGGGGAATACAAGAACGAGGGCAAAGAAAAGAGAAAATGACAGGAAGTAGCTGAGCAGGTAGCTCTTTCCAACTGAGTCAGCTCTTTCCTATGTTCCACATTCCAACATTGTTTCATCGCTCATCGCTCACTTTCTCACTTCCAACTTTTCGCGATCTCTCATCTCCAATGCTTTAAAATTCGAACACCCCATCATGGACGGCCTCATTTTCTTCGTTGTGTTCCCTATAATCGAGGCTCCTCTTATCACATTGGCAGCAACATGGATCAAGGCCTTCCTTCTTTGGCTCCACGTATGGATGATCCGCCGATCATTCAATGCCCTTAAGAGGGATATCGATATCTATCATGCCAGAATGACGATCTGGGAGAAGGAGTTTCGTGAGCTCAAGAAACAGGTGAATGTGGAACTGGCCAAACCACCGGTTTGGGAAAACCGGCTGCACACGATTCAACAAGAAACCCTCACCCCAGTACAAGCAGAGTGTCTACGTGACGAGACAGAGAGGTTGAAGGCCAGCACACGCATGATTCGAAGAAAGATTCTTCTTCTATGGAAGGTCAGAAAGTCTCTTGATGCTATGCGTATAGTCCAGCTTAATAGGCTGGCAATCCTTGAGCGATCGATCGACCTACGGCGGTTAGTACATACCGGTTTTTCCCCAGTTATCTTGGTCTTTGCTGATAATGATGAATAGAACTCAGGGATAGCCAATCTTACCTCCTTGGCAGTTTGCCACAACTCGATGCTGTCTATGGCTACGTATCGAGCTTACTTAGTCACTTGTTGGCTTTTCATTTCCATTTTCACCACCATGGGTCTTTTACTACTTCTCAACAATCTTTCACAACCGATGTATCTACTCTTGATTACCCATTATGAGACATCCAGCCTTGATCCACTCCTAGCATCAGCATCAAGAACTCGTGTGTAACAACCCCAAACAGATCAATAACACCAGCAAGACTAGACACTGCAGTTGAAAGGATTTCTTGATAGAAGTCTCCTTTTTGGGATAAGTCAGCACTGTAGTCAATTACTTTGATTGGAATTTCTCAGAAACTATTATGAGTGGACTAAGTTATTCTATTTACAGATGCCCTTTACTTGACTGGCTGAAGTTCAATGTTTACCTCCTCAGTCACCACAATCCCCTGCCAACTCTCCCACTCTTGATCATTCGACTTCGAACTCGAACCTATATTTGAACGGTGGGGGTTGGAACAGACATTCGCTGGTGATACACCGCCAAGGTCGTTATAATACTGCTTGTTCCTAGACCAAAGCGTACTGCTTGACGGCGGATGGCTGGCATCTCCACTTGACATGCCAAGGATTCTTGCCAACGCGCCACCAAAAACCGTTTTTAAGAGGACTCGCATCGTTGGCAGACAAGTACAGACAATGCCCGTTGAAACTTCAATGATAGACCACATGTATCCCTTGGCGTAGAGCCATGTGGAGTCGTAATCGCCCAGGACAAGCATTGAGAGGAGAAGGCGGGTCATAGCTGCAGCGCAATCACTGAAAACGATTGTATTAGCAAGGTAGAATTCCAAGTCATCTGCAACTTTGAGATAGAAAAAGGAATAGACATACAAAAGACCCAATGCAAAAATGAGGGACAATGCAATTTTCTGTGATTTCGGAAGCTGAATATTCCACACTTTCGGAATTGGCATCAACCAAATTACGAAATCAGTGATGATATTTACAATTGCATAGCCGACAGCAAATTGCTTAAAGTCAAAGCAAGTTCCTTCCGTTGTCCAAAAGGCGCTAATCGGATTACAGTTGAAAATAGCGAGGAAAGTCATAATGATTGCCCATACAGAGACCAGAACGATCATTCCATTGACAATTCGCAAGAAACTTGAATGCTCGAAAATGCGTCGGTACAAAAACAGCAGTGCGAGCTTCACAGTTGGGGGTCCGAGGACATAGAAGATCTGGAAGAAGTAGAGGAGCTTCGAGAATACAGCGACCTTTTCTGGTAAGAGGGTTTCTCGATGCTTGCCGAGGCCATTGATCCGACCTGAAAGAGCGTTAACATTACTAGGATTTATAACCAGCGTCAGGGCAATGGTAGTGGAAGTACTGACATCCCACAAATATCCCATATAGTATCCAGTCCCAGAAAAGGGCTACGCAAATGATCCAGTCATCTGCACCGAGAGGCAACTTTCGCAGTCGTCGAGCACCAAAGCGGGCAACAACAGCGAGTGTAGCCAATACAATGAAAATCGTGTTCACTACCCATAGTGCTGGTCCAGAGTCCTCCTGGAGTTCAGTCATATGTGCCAGTAATTGTAAAGTCCCTGGTTTGTACGAGTCAAGATTCTGATTATATGCAGAGAGCTGCCCCGTGTGTGCACCTCCATGTTGCTCATGTCTTAGACGGCAACCATTCTCAAATTTAATTTTTCAAGGATGTTGGGGACTGGAACGACGCAACTAAGCCGCCCCCAAAGATCCCTGCCATACTATATTGGCGCTAGTACGAAAGAACCAAGGCACATCTGATAGCGTGGAACTAGAGACGCTCGCGGTAACGATCGTAGAGCCAGGGCCCGCTATTATTCGGCCCCCCGACGGCATAGCGGGTATCATGGCTATGCCGTACGGAGTTCATATATGTACGGAGTACGGAGTATTGTACGCCGTGGTCTATATACCGTACCTAGTTCAACTTCCCGCATGGTACTTTTGCCCTGTTTAGTGTAGATGTAAGTTGTGCCTATGTTGCAGAAAAATGCAGCAGAATCCATTTATAATCAAGAATATCCAGTCTTGACGAACGGATACCGGTGCCCCGATCAATCAATTTATTATAGGAACACACTTCCCTCTTACAAACTTCGTTGATTGGTTCTTTTCTCATCGAAGGTCCCCGAAGTCCGGATAATATCAAAGTTCAATGGAGGTCTCCAGGCCTTCCTCCTGAGTGATAATGAATTACTCATAAAAGGTTTATACAATATGAGAGGCTACTATAGGCCGAGAAGCTATAGGTGTAATAAAAACATTTGAAGCGCTTTTTCAGAGTAGAAACTTAGAATCAAGATAATTATATGTCTTTCATACGTTGAACCGGCATAGCTTTTGATACCCGGATTTAACGAAGATTAGGTCCGACTTGATTGATCTGTTACTCCGTTAATACATAAAAAGGGACTCGGTGGAGTATGTTGATCCTAACGCCACTGCACAGAGATGTGGCCCACTGAGGGTCGCACTATTGCCCTGTGCAACACTGGGGCCGAGAACTGGAGCTTTTGCCCTTCTGGTCGCACATTGGAGGGCCCGTGTCGGAGGCGGAGAATGCCCAGATGTTTTATTAAGTACAGGTCCGCATTCTACAACTCCAACTTAACCCGAACTTGAGACCATTCAACATCAGCTGGAACAATGACCGTACCTCAACCAAAGCTCTCCTGGCAAGATTCAGCTCGCCAGGTCCAGGTAGTGCGTGATCTCTCCATAGAGAGCGTTGACCCCGCAATCGCTGCGTTTCCCGATACACATACGGGCAGGGTGATCGATTTCCCCAGAAAGCACCTCTCACAGACAGAGATTGCCATCACGGAGACTTCGGCTGAGTCCTTGGTGGCTTCGCTTGCAACGGGCAAACTGACGGCAACCGCGGTGACAAAGGCTTTTCTTCGGCGGGCTGCGATTGCTCAGAAGTTGGTGAGTGGAGCTGCAGGTTGTTTTTGGCCAACGACTTGACTTTGGAATTCTAACCAGTCATCTACTAAGACCAACTGTATCTACGAGCTTCTTCCTGAACGTGCCATCGCCCGCGCTCAGGAGCTCGACGACTATGTTACAAAGCATGGAAAGCCTTCGGGTCCGCTCCATGGTTTACCAATTAGCATCAAAGCACATGTAGGCCTTAAAGGACGAGACTTGGCTGCTGGATTCGTCAGTGGCCTAGATCGGGTGAGCAAAGACGATGCAAATATTGTGAAGATTCTCCTAGATGCTGGTGCAGTTGTTTACGCAAGAACAACGGAGCCACAAGGACTGGTCAGTAGATTTGAATATCCCGTTATGCTGAACTATAGCTGATGCCCTGCTTTTCGGGCTAGATGGCTCTTGAAACTTACAGCAATATCACTGGAACCACCACCAACCCACATAATACCGCTCTCACGCCAGGCGGTTCTTCCGGTGGAGAGTCGGCCCTACAAGCCCTTTACGGCAGTCCTTTAGGAATTGGCTCAGACATCGGTATGCTGCCAGTTTCTCTGGGTTGCTTTTCGTTGGTTGCTAAAATTATATTCAGGTGGTAGTATTCGCTCCCCTGCCGCTAATTGTGGCCTCTACGGCCTAAAGCCATCAACCGGTCGACTACCGCTAATCGGATGCGCTTCCTACCTTCTCGGATGTGAGGCAATTATGGGAACACTAGGACCTATTTCACCCACACTTGGCGGTGTTGAACTTTTTATGAAGACGATCATCGAAGCGAAGCCTTGGGTCAAAGACTCGATGATGCTTCCAATTCCTTGGAGAGACCAGGAAAAGCACATTCACCAAGATAATAAAAAGCTGACCGTCGGAGTAATGTGGACGGATGATGTCGTTACTCCCGCGCCGGCAGTGACAAGAGCCTTGAAGGAAGTGGTGGAGCGTCTTAAATTGGTGGACAACATCGAGGTTATTGAATGGAAAGCATATAAACAGAAGGAGGCTCTCGAAATTCTTGTAAGCGGTCGATATCACCTCAATGGTCGTGCTGAACTTACTAACGAGCATGTATAGACCAGGCTGTATGCTCCAGATGGTGGAAAGGCTTTTGCCAGACATGCCGAGGCCTCTGGTGAGCCATTGACACCGCTCACTGCTTGGACTTTGCGTGATACCCCTGGCATTGAAGAACTCAGCCACCAGGGCTTGTGGGACTGGACTGGCAAACGAGAGATGTTTCGCTACAGCTACCTACAAGGTTAGTACATCAATCATTCACGATGAATCTCTCATTTCTGATCTGACTCGGTTTAATACAGAGTGGAACAATGTTGCTCCTGAAATGGATGTTATACTCTGTCCCGCATTCCCCACGCCCGCCCCCCTTCACGATACTTCGAGGTACTGGGGTTACACTTCTTTATTCAATCTTCTCGATTATTCAGCTCTTGTGTTCCCTGTCACCAAGGTGGATCTCGAGAGGGATGCCAAGGACACTGCTTACATTCCGAAAAACGAATTCGACAGCTGGGCATACGAGAATTATGACCCGGTCAAGCAAAAGGATGCACCTGTTTCTTTACAGCTAGTTGCTAAGAAATTCGAGGAAGAAAAACTACTCCAGGCATTCAAAGAGATCCAGGAGAAAATCGGCCTGCCGTTTGTGGATTGTTTGGCATGAATTAGTCTCGGGGACATTGAATTTATTTAAAAGAAAATACCGGATACATATGTTGCGCAGGTCCATCTGCAAGGATAGACACTTGTCTAGGGTAAGATCCATAGGTCACCCTTATTGAACTAGGAAGGTTGCTCAAGGGGGAATACATCTGTGAGAGCGGTGTCATTCGACATATGGCCTCTTGCAGGCTTCTGAGGCTTGTACTTTGCGGTAGTATATCTCATGTGAATATATCATTTCCAAGAGGATCCTTATTAAGAATTTCCTTCCAACGAAGAGTTTTCAATGCGTTATTTTGAACATTTGTAAGGTCTGAGCAATTAAGCTTGAAATAGGTCTTCAATATTATATTACTCTGAATCAATACCCGGCTACATCTCCAACAAGTGGCGAGAAGTGCCGACTCCAACAGCCATAAAGTGGACCAGTGCTCTCCGCATTTGTGGAGACCCCGGATTTCCCTCTGACTCGAGGAAATGAGAATTTCGTTTTTGACTGATTCTGACTGCTTTTCCAAACCTTCAACGCTCAGCCAGTCTGTTTTGCAGCATTCTCCGCATGGTGTCGCTCATTCGCTCTTTTTCCCTCCGATCACCACTGCTATCCGGCCAAACTTCGGCCATTCTAGCCTTTTCGTCACAGATCTGCAAGACTAGACTCAATCCACGGCAAATCGATTTACCGCCTCATGTTGCGTATTGCTACGCGATTGATACCGTCAGGGGAGCAGCGACCATGCCTCGGGACATATATCAAATATTAAAGCCGCTGGTCTGCAGCCATCTCAGCGTGCTCGAATTCATACAATTCATACAGAAACTGATTTGATATCCTCAACGGCCCCTTCTCAATATGACTCGTCTTCATGCATTTCCTTTATTGGCAGCCCTAGGCTCGCTTGCCCTGGCCAGCCAAGATGCGTTTAAATCAAAATGTCTAAAATTCGGGGGTGAGATCGACATCCCCAATGTGAAAGTCAACTTTGCCGAGTTTGTGCAGGGAGATACCAATTTGTCGTTAGCGGACAATCCGCCTAGCTGTGGTACATTCAACCAGGCCGTCTCGGTAGATCTATGCCGAATTGCTATGGCCGTGTCAACCTCGAACACCAGCGCGATCACCCTAGAGGCTTGGTTCCCTCGTCAATACAAGGGCCGCTTCCTAAGCACCGGGAACGGTGGTGTCTCGGGGTGTAAGTCTTGTATCCGCTATGATTCTAAATCCTGCTGACCTTGATCCAGGCATTCAATATTATGACCTCGCATACACAGCACATCTAGGGTTTGCTGCCGTTGGAGCCAATAATGGACATAATGGAACCTCGGGGAAGCCATTTTACCGCCGCCCTGAAGTAATCAAAGATTATGCATATCGCTCTGTTCACACTGGAGTTGTAATAGGAAAGGAGCTCACCAAGCGATTCTACGATGAGGGCTTCAACAAAAGCTACTACCTTGGATGTTCCACTGGTGGCCGCCAAGGTTGGAAATCTGTTCAAAAATACCCCAATGACTTTGACGGGGTGGTTGCCGGCGCTCCTGCTATCAACCTAATTAACCTGTTTTCATGGAGCGCAAGTTTCTATTCTATCACTGGATCCCCAACTTCCGACACATTTCTCTCCACAGCTGAATGGAAGACTGTGCACGAAGAGATCATCCGGCAATGTGATACCATTGATGGCGCCAAAGATGGAATCATCGAGAATCCCGATCTCTGCCGTCCTGTCTTGGAAACATTGACGTGTGACCCAAGTGTCTCAAACAAAACAAGCTGTCTCACCAGCGCTCAAGTCAACACCGCCCAGCAAGTGCTATCGCCATTGTACGGAATTAATGGCACCCTGTTGTACCCCCGTATGCAGCCTGGCTCCGAGATTCTTGCCGCACCTATCATGTACAATGGCAAACCGTTCCAATACAGTGAAGACTGGTACCGCTACGTCGTCTACAACAACCCGTCCTGGAGCGGTGTCAACTTCACAGTGAACGACGCCGCCCTCGCTGTCGCCCAGAACCCATACAATATCCAAACTTGGGATGGCGATATCTCCTCCTTCAAAAAGGCCGGCGGGAAAATCCTACATTACCACGGCCTCCAAGACCAACTGATTAGTTCCGAGGACTCTAAGATGTATTATTCTCATGTCTCGAACACCATGAGACTTCCTCCTGCCCGATTGGATGATTTCTATCGCTTTTTCCCGATCAGCGGCATGGGCCATTGTGGGGGTGGCGATGGTGCCTATGGTATTGGCCAGGGACTCGGCACTTACGGTGGAACAAATCCCGAGGACAATGTGCTTATGGCAATGGTTCAGTGGGTCGAGGAAGGTATTGCACCGGAAACTGTTCGCGGTGCCAAGTTCTCTACCGGTCCTGGCTCTAAGGTTGAGTATAAGCGCAAGCACTGCCGCTGGCCTCGACGCAATGTGTTCAAGGGTCCTGGGAACTACACCAATGAGAACGCTTGGCAGTGTGTTTAAGCCTGTTTGCCACTTTTTGTGTATAGCCCTCTTTCGAGCTAGCTTGTGTCTTTATTGAAAAACTGCCAGATTTAATCCAAGTCCGATGAACCTCCATCCGGCTCATGTAAACAACCATAAAGGACGTCATATCGGCAGAAAATAAACGGAATTCATCGGCAAAACAACGCGCTCCGCAGTGGCAGACCGCCTAGCAGACTGCCCGGCTGGTTTGCAGATCAGTTGAGCTGTGTGACCACTATAATTCTGGCTCATTACTTCCCCATTATATATCACTCCTACATGAATCATTGCAAATTCTGAAAGACTATAATATATTGCATTCTCCACTGGCCCGTGCACGGATCACCATTTGAGGCCCCCAATCGAAGCTACCCCTCGGATCGCGTATATAGCGGCGACAATCCCGCGCTCGGCGTGTCTCAAGCTCACACACAAACCCTACGCGTGATTTCTCCCACCTATCAGTCAAATTATCCAGCCCCAATTGCAATGGCAGACCCCGAGATGGACGAGTTCGCACAGACTCGCGGCGCCGACGATCTATTCGATGATGAGATTATCCCTATCTCTACGGAACAGCAACAGGCGCAGACAGAGGTCATTTCCACCCCCGAACCAGAGCCCGAGGTGCAGGAAACACATATACCTGAGAAGCCAGTTCCCGAGCAGTCAATTCCACGTGGGGATACTCCGCAGCGGGGCCGTGGAGAACGAGGCCGGGGACGACGGGGCCGGGGCAAAGGAGCGCGCGGAGGACGGGACTCAGAGCAAAAGCGATCAGAAGGCTCTCCGCGTAAAAAGACTCCTGTCAATCCGCCTGCTGCGGATGTGCGCGAGGCTGGCGCTTCTAAGCCAGAGAAGTCAGTTGAGACCAAAGAGCAGGCTGCCCCGGTCGAAGAGAGTAATGGTGAAGATGTGCCAGCGAGTGGTGCCGAGGCTCAGCGTGTGCCAGCTGTTCGTGGTGATCGGAGTGCCACTGGTGGGCTGAGAAAGGTGTGTAGTACTTCTCTTACTAATAAACGAGAGTACCAAGCTGACTGTTTACTTCTAGCCTAAACTCACAGAAGAGGAACTATCCAAACGCATTGCTGCAGCCAAGGAAAACGCTGTAAAGAAGGCTGCGGCACATGCTCGTGCCGAAGCCGACCAAGCGTCATTCATGGAGCGCGAGCAGGAAGCAGCGAAGAAACGTCGCGAGGAACTCGCACACCGTCGTGTGATGGACTCAGAGCGTGAGAAAAACAGACAGCGCAAGCTCAAGGCCCAAACAGGGCGCGAGTGGGACTCGCAGAAACGCGAGGAAGATTACAACCCCCGCGGTGGAGGCAGCCAATTCCGACGCGGTATGCACGGTGGCGTGTCTGGCGCCGTGCGACGAGATTTCGAAGAAGCCCGTTCAGAAAATGCGGAAGATCACTCCGGTGGTAACCGGGGTCGTGGACGTGGAGGTCGAGGTGGCCGTGACCGTGGATCTCCACGTGCTCCCCAGGGAGATCGGCCACGCAAGGGCCTATCTGATAGTATATATGCAACACCGAGCCCTCCCGCGCCAGGATTGGACGACAAGGATGCATTCCCGGCTCTGCCCGAGGGACCTAAGAAGACGGAGACTAATCCTGTGTCTACGCCGGAGACAAAGGTCAAGCCTGAGGCTAAGCCTGTCCCTAAGTCAGAGACGAAGACTAAGGCTGAGACTAAGAAAGAGCCTGAAACCGCCCCTGCGGTATCCAAGTCACAAACTGCAATGGACAAATTGGATTCTACGTTCTCACCAATCACTGGAACTTGGGCAGACCAGTTTGACGATGAGTGACGAAATGTCTCATTGGAATATGAATCTTGATAATTTTGGTTTCATTGGTTTTCACGATTTTCCTTTTGCATTCATGACATGAAAAGACTCTTGTTTCCCTCACTTGCAATTTGATATCCCGCTTGTCCTAACGCCTTTTTGGTGGCTGACATGGCTGAGATGGCTCAGATGCATAGGTCCTCCAGCATTACATATACGCATATTGACATTCATAGCATACACTGCTTTCTTGAGCTGTAACATTTGTTATATTTTTAGTAATTGATCTTACACAGCATGGTCGGCTATTGGTTCCGCCTCTGTCCTCAAGGACGAATTTCAGTAATCGATTCATCTAGTTCAACCTGATATGAGGTACGTCGTACTCAGGCTTATTCTAGACTGTTCTTTCGAAATTTTTGTTGTGGTTCATTCAGATCTCTCTTCAAGTGTTCTGGTACAGTTATGAGTATTATGAGTGTCAACGGATGTGCTTTCAAAAGTAGAAAATATTACTCTACTTTCTGTGTTGATATTCTTCCCAAGTCCCTGTGAGTTGATACCGAGAGCAACTGCTTTTGAGACTACATACTTGAGCGCATACTACATCACTAAGCTACCCCAGGGCTAGATGCGGAGGAGCATACCGCAGAAATCCTTTCCAAGAGGTAAAGATTAACTGAAATGTCTGGATCATCTTACCGAATTGATAGATGGTTCTACCTTCCCTCTATGCTCAGTGGTTGATCTTGGATATGTCTCTTCAAGGGTTCTGTCATACTTTTGGCTCTGTGCTGATGGAACGAGCAAGATACATGCTGGCTTTGTTGACAATGTGTGAAAGTACGAGTCGGTTCTCGCATTATACCCTTCACTTTTCGGGACTCGAAAGTCAACCTCACACCCTCTTTCATCGCCTAGCAACGACAAAGTCGTGGCCCAATCTTCTAGGCATGGCAGATCGAGCCTTTGGAATTTTAGTCATTAGAGTCAAAATTTGAATGGTGACACACTCCATGGCTAGTTGAGTCGCCTCTTGCATCCGGCCAAGATTCTTGCAGGTCACCGCAAGCTCGAACATAGCAAGCACAGTATCCACATCTGTGGCACCCAGAGTCCTACTGCGACATTCAAACACTTTTCGATCAAGCGGTTCTGCATCCAGCCACCGAGATTGACGTCGGTAGGAGGATGCGAGATTGCTCATGGCCGAAAGCGTTCTGGGATCCTCTTCCCCGTAAACTCTTTTGAAACCCTCATGAGAACGCTTAAACAGTTCCTCGGCCTCTCTGTATTGGCCTTGAACCCAATAAGAGAATCCCAGCTTATTCGTAGTATTAAGCGTTCTTGGATGATCTTCTCCAAACACTCTCATGAGGGTTTCGAGTAATTGTTTCAACAGCGTTTGGGAATCAGCCCAATTCTCTTGTTTGCGGTAGACAACAACAAGCTGTTCCATGCTGTTTATTGTGTCAAGATGGTCTTCCCCAAGAACGTTTCTGCGACCCTCGACAGCTTTCATAAACAGTGGCCCGGCTTCTCCGAAGCGCCCTTGGTCTAAGAAATTCATTCCAAGGTTGTTCATTGACGTCAAGACATCAGGGTGCTCTTCGCTGAACAGTTTTTTCCGAGATTCCAGAACGCGCTTGTGCAGCACCTCTGCATCTTCAAATCTTTCTTGTTTATCATATGACCGAGCTAGATTGCTCGTTGTGGTGAGATTATCTGGGTCTTCCTCCCCGAAGTCGCGGCGCACTTCAAGAACTTGCATGTGAATATTTTCCGCCTTTTTCCATTGACCTTGCAGCCAGTAGTTATTCCCAAGATTATTCATTCCATGTAGTGTTTCTTCATGACGATCCCCCAGAACTTTCTTTCGGGTGTCAAGGACTTCCAGGTGAAGTGCTTCCGCATCCTGGAGTCGTCCTAGATTGTCGTAAGTCAAGGCAAGATTAGCCATGGACGTCAGAGTCTCTTGGTGTTCATCTTCCTGCGGAGCTTGAGCACATGCTGGTTTAATTCTTCGGCTTCTGCCCATTTGCCTGTTTGCATGTAGACAAGTGCTACCCGCGAAGCACAAGCAAGGCTCTGCTCATGTTCCGCTGGCAGCACCTTCTGTGTTTCGCTCCTGGATTTCTCTGCCATTCGCTTCATTTCTGCCAGATCTCCACTTCTCCATGCATACCACGCACTTTTGTATAGTAAAAAGGCCCAATCCATGATGGATTCTTTTGAGGCTGGACGTTTTGACATTGACGCAGCGGCTTTGACATGAGGGAAGAGCGCCTGGTACTTCTCCCAATACTCATAACCACCACCGGGAAAGTCGCGACAAAGATTGTGGACAAATCTTGCTTTCGGTGCCTCAATTCCACCATGGAAATCAAGCCAGTTCCGTGTAGCCAATTGAACCAATGCATGCATCGCAAATATTTTCTCTTCGCCAACTGTGACGAATGAATAGTTCCGCAATAAAACAAGATCATTTTCGAAAATTTCATCATCATCTGAGTCACTGTCTTCGCCGTCATCTTCATCGGATGAATTGTTTTCTATTTGACTCGAGGCTTCATCCTTCTTGTCGTCGTGCAACACATATTCAGGAATCCCTTGGCGATCGAAGAAACTCATCAAAGACAAAAGATCAGCTGCAGATTTTCTAGCTTGCTGAATATAGTCAAAGGATATCTGCCACGTTATGAGTATAGAGTTGGAAGCTTCCCAGTCACGCTGCGGGTTTCCACTTTGATGCTCAAGTAACTTGATGCGCCTTCGTTCACTCTTTTGGAACTGTTCGAGATACTGTTGGATTGTGCGTCGAGGAGCTCGGTGTGCCATGTACGCGACAGCCTGAACAATAGCCAGAGGCATATATTCGAGAGTCTCAGCTAGACTCCGGATATCTTCCTCACTTTCCTGCAGGCGGAGCTTTTTGTGTATCAGTGCTCGGGCATGTAATTCATCTGGCTCAATGTGAACCACATTGCTGTCATTGACAACTTTCCAGGCAGATTGCTTGTTCCGGGTGGTCAGGATCACTGATCCATTTTCATATCTGGGGATGTAAGTGATCAGAGGATGTTTGATGTTTTGATCTGGCGATGGTCGCGCATGAAGGAAGTCATCGTCATCAATGTTATCGAGGATCATGATCCATTTGCCCCTTTTTGAATCCAGGAGCCAGTCGTGAACTAGCTCGAAGACGTTGACATTTGGGTCCTCGTAGCCTGGGATCTTGGCCCGTCTGCTGAGGTCTTCGTAACTTTGTTTAAATCGGGCGGCATTGCTTGCGTGTATCCAGAAAACCCAAACATTAGGGGATTTCTCACGCACTCGATACGAATATTCAATTGCCAATTGTGATTTTCTTGTTGTTTTTCAGTATTGGAACCGATGAGGGTTGATAGGGGCTTACCCGATCCCACCAAGGCCGACCAGCGCCACTCGCGACGAAGGGGTAGCGCACAATCGATCGATTTGGTCAATCTGGCCTTGTCGATCGATGAAGTCAGGGTCACGGATAAATGGGACCGTGGAGAAAGGTAGAGGTGGCGTCTCGGGTGTTTCTGCCCTGTCAGCAGCGCTTCTCTCAGGACTATTCACCTGCACTAACTCACTTGGAGGTAGATGTAACTGAGCGTTGATTACACCGCTGTTGATACCGACCTGTATCCCATAATTTCCATCGCCAAAAGATATGTTTGATGACATTTTGTAGTCTGTTTGCTTGTCAATGTCGATGTGCTTTAAGGTGCATTCTAAGGAATCATCGGCCCTAACTCCACGTGATGGGTCACGCCAATGCCTAAGACTACATTCCGGCATTCCCAAGAGTAAGGATTCATCGTGAACAATGCAAGAATGGTTACCGGTGGACTTTTGTGGCTTTCTGGGGTTTTTCGAAGATGGGAAACGCTTCTTTTTACTCGAGAGCGTCTCGCCTCTAATCCCAAAATTTTGACCCATTCATCTCTCCTAGATCTCTGGAAACCTGCAGTTATAGACAGATTTTAGGTGGCTGGGATTTCTAATATCCCTGCCTATACAGGCTAGTATATATAAGCTAGACGTACGCAGAAAACAGCTGTTCCACAGCTATTTTATATATGTATTAATAATGGGCTTTGATGGGGGCCTTGTGGGCCCCCATTGATAGGCTCTGGGGCCTACAACCCACTATGGCTTTGCGGAGGTCTAGTCTTCGGGCGGCCATTTTTCTGCGAAAATTTATCTATAGCAGAGTAGATGTTTCCAGAAAGCCCAGGCATTGTTCAGTGTCCTTTTCGAGGTGAAAAACAAAACGTCCGAGTGAACCATATCAGATCTCGATTGCTCATACTCCGTATAGAATCCAAAGTGGATATGATTGGTGGAGTCTCGCGTCAACTGGCAGGTGTACAGGTGCATGCAGCCAAGATATTCTCCGAGAACGAAACGGCTATACGGGATAAATTGTATGAAATGTGAATGACGTAGAAGTGTTCAGATCGAGGGTAATAAAAAAGCACAAATGTGGTCTCCTCGATGAGTAGAGGCGATAAACAATACGTGAACATGATACACAAGTTAAGTATAGTATAAGGACCATTCGAAATTGCGGGAATCCGGGGATCCCCAATGAGTATGTTAGCTGCATCGACACCCCGGGAGAGCTCGGTTACTGAGTGCCGGTTGAACCGAATGAGTTGACTAATGAAAACCTCCAATTTCCCCACAAGTTCCAAGTGGAGTCTTAAAGGGTTCTCCTATTCTTCTTTGATGGGAAACTATACATCGAAATGGTTTCAACGGAGAAGACAGATGACGCCCAACCACCTTCACCCAGCTTGGTGCCCGAACAAGAAAATGAACATGTACTCCCGGAAAAAAGAGTCAACGGGGGCCTTGATGCTTGGCTAAATGTCCTCGCAGGTTTCTGTGTTTTTGTGAACTCATGGTTAGTTGAGATTGTTGCCAGATTCCCTTTGTATTAAGCTAATTTTTGCTACAGGGGCCTGTTGACCACTTATGGCGCGTTTCAAGAGTATTACCAGACAGTCCTTCTATCAAATGAGACACCATCCACAATCTCATGGGTGGGCAGTATCCAAGGCACTCTTATCCCATTAGTCGGTCTTGCTACGGGGCCTTTAGTTGATGTGGGATACTTGCGCCCTCTAATTCTGGCCGGAAGTTTCTTGACTGTATTCGGAATGATGATGACCAGTCTCGCCACTTCCTACTATCAGGTAAATCTAAATCTATCGTTTGGAGTTTCCCGTGTTCTGACACGACCAGGTATTGCTCGCACAAGGATTCTGCGTCGGAATGGGAGGCGGCATTTCCTACATCCCAGCCCTCGTCGTGATCTCCGCCAGTTTCACCACCAAACGCCCAATTGCCATCGGCTGCGCTTCAATCGGGTCTAGCGTGGGGGCCGTCATCTTCCCCATCATGTTCCGCCAACTGCAACCTAAAATCGGATTTCCATGGGCTGTCCGCAGCATCGGCTTCATCAGTCTGTTCCTTGCTATCATATCATGTGTAATTCTATGTCGAAAACCAGGCCAAAGAACCCATGCAAGAAGTCTGATCGATTGGAGCGCCTTCCGCGAGCCCTCGTTCATGATGTTCTCGCTCTCACTCACGTGTGTCATGCTCGCATATTACGTGCCAATTTTCTATATCGCCTCCTACGCCCGTACGGTCGTGCATACCAGCACCGATCTTAGCTTCTATATGGTTGCCATTGTCAACGGCACGTCGGTCATCGGTCGTGTCGTCCCATATCTGCTTGTCGCATATATCAAGCCCATTGGGATTTTGATATTTGCCGTGGTAGCGTCGGCGATTGCGATGTTCACATGGATCGCGGCTACTGGTATGGCTGGCTTTATGGTCTGGGCATGCTACTGGGGAGCTCTGAGTGGTGTGTTGGTCACGGCGCCGACTTCCATTGTGGCGCATCCGATTTTCTGTCCGGATTCGAGCTTTCTGGGGACCCGTTTGGGTATGATGTGGGGGATATCGTCTTTCGGGTCGCTTGCTGGGACTCCGATTGCGGGTGCTTTGGTAAATCTTGAGACCGCGGAGTTTTTGCGTGCTCAGGTTTTTGCAGGGTGCATGATGGTTGGTGCTGTCTTGCTGCAGGTTTGGCCAACTTTCAGGGTGGCTCGGTATGATCTAGAGCATCCTCGTAAAAAATAAACAATACTAGAAGTTGGAGCGTAAGAATAACTTTCTGCATCAACCCCAATTAAGTAAATATGATTGAAGTCTATGGTAGATCTAGTCATAATTTCCACACTTTCTTGGTATATTCTATGTAAAACTACTATCTGAGAAGACTGTTAAAGGATACTTTCCAGAAGAGGGCTGCTAGGTCGTCTAGGTGCATCGGGCAAATACGATACCAGTTGGTTGAGTATTGAAGAAAATTTACAGACAGTGTATGAGCTTTGGCACAAACATGATTAAGGCCACATAAGCAGCTGCCTATCAGTCTATGCGTTCACCGATCAATATCCTAGGAAAAAAGTTTTGCTATGCTTGTTTTGTCTTTGCTTGGTCCTAGAAAGCGCTGTTGATCCGCCATGTCCTTCAACTCAGATATTCGTATATATCTATATATTTGATGCGTGTACCATCCACACATGGAGCGGAGGTAAGATGTTATTTTGGAGAATATGAAGTTTATAGTGCTATCGCTGCCATAAATCTATCTATATAACTCCGTGGGCACGAGAGACAAAGGGGGAGACACAAATCCCACAAGTTCACCGAGCAAGCTACATCTTAGTGATGCAATATTCTGCACAATAATGTGACTTTCTGGGTTGCCGAAGGTCACAAATTGGACTGTTCTTACTAAATAGGTTGGTGCAACGGTGGTAAGAAAAACCAGCTGGCAGATCAAACAGCTCACTATGTATACAAATCAAATTTAGATATAAACACCCCGTTCATCAAAAATAGGGTATTCATGGTCTACATGATTGATACACATGACTATGTACCTTAATGATAGGCCAATCAAGAAAGGGCGATGTATACTCATTATGACATCATCTGGGATCATGGCAAGGAATGAGGTCAAGGCCAAAAGAACATATATAAGTCCAAGTGCACGAGTAACTCGGCTTAGATCAAATACCCATTAGTTGTACAAATTCAACCACAAATATTTACACTCACCTACAAAAGGGAAATTTATCAACACTTAAATCGTCAGTATACAAGCTTCTTGTTACAACACCGCACCCTACCATCCACTCCTCTCATAAGTCTATCGCCTCACAGCCTCTTAGCTATCGATATGGATAATTTTTCTAACAGCTTCATGTGCAGTCAAACTCAACTATAACAAAATGGGTATCGAGAGCAGCCTCAACCAGCAAACGACTGCCGTCAACGGAGGTAGCAGTGCCCAACCCACACCCGCTAACTCCGACGACGGATCAGGATGGGGCGACAGGCTATGGCTAGGTGGCAAAAATGAGGGACTGGGTCATGCAGATGTACGTGGTATAGTGTTGCCAGGAGTAATGGCAGAAGTTGATTAGTCTTTCTCATATCGCAGGCTCCTAATCCGAAATCAACAATGGGCGGCTTCCTTGCTTTGGATGAACAGAAGACGCGCGGAGAAAGCAAACTCTCTGAACGTCAGAACTTGGTCGACTTTGAGAAGACCAGTGTCAGACCTATCAATGCCGAAGGAGAGCCCACTTGCGCCAGTGAGGATCATTCTTTCATGAAGCATAAGGCTGGAGATCCGGACACATATCCCGGATGGAGTACAGTCAAGAACATTTTCGGCAGGTGAGTTCCCTCGTCTTTTTTTAAGATACATAGCATGATTGGTATTGATCAAATCCAATTTGTCACAGCGGATAAAACCGGTTATGCTACTAGGATAAAGGTGGATTTGCTACACTCACACGTATCTTAATTGTAAATTGGAATTTAACATGTCGAACGCGTCTCAAAAATTTCAAAGCCTAATTGTAAAACTGTGGAATATCTTACACGAACAAACTCTTGTGATATCTAGACAAGTGCCATCAGCCTCAGGGTATTAAGCCTAGAGAGACGATTTGGCCTGAAGTTTTTCAAGTTCACCCAACGCGCATCCAACGGCATCAACTGCCATTCCATATCCAGCTTGGAATCCAGTTCCCCCAGCGCCGTAGTTGTGAACAACGAGGCCCTTTCGCTCCGAACCATCAATTTGCACGACTTCACTGGCAACTCGCGCACCTCCCTCTCGTGATGGGCGCAAGCCTGCAAATGCTGCAAGGATTTCTGTATTGGGTGACTCAAGCTCTGGTAACATGGCCTTGGTGCGGGATAATATAGACTCGGTCTCTTCTCCCAGTGTATCAGGCAAGCTATCACTGTTAGTCCTTGAAGCATCCACAGAAAAAATATGGATCTATTCGACTCACCCGACTCCCTTCTGCATATATCCACCAAGAATGACATTACCCTTCGAGTGTGGTCGAGGGATGATATATGTTTCATAATCCTTTCCGTGTCTCATCACATTTTGATCGATGTGTGTTGCCTTCGCAAGCAGAATCTGGCCTCTGGTGGGGTAGCACTTAGGGTCCTCGACTCCCTTTAAGGTACGAGCAGCGTTACCGGTGCAGTTAAAGACCACCTTTGTATCCTTGCTGAGGAATCCTGAGGTGACACCCGAGACCTTTTTGCGGATGACCCGCACACCGTACTCCTGTCTGAGTCTTTGAAGGAGGTAGCGAATGTGCATTGGGGCATTGAGAGTTACTGTGGTGAATTTGACACCACATGCAACACCCTCTGGTAGATCTTTCTGGGGAATCTCTTTGTACTGTAGGTTTATTGTGTTAGCAACTTGAATCGAAGCAGCTATTGGTAATCGACTCACGTCCTTCAGATAGCTAGCCATGGAATCGAGCTTTGTGCGCGACGGCATTTCATCCCAGTACTCGGTAGAAGGAGTTTCCCGAACAAATGCCTTCATGCTATCTTGTGCTGCAAGTTTAAGAAGGTGCTTGTACCCGAGTTGATCCCATCGCAAGGCATTCTTATCACTCGCAGAAAGGGCAGAGAAGTTTGCGCCAGCCCTAGATCACGTTAGTATCATTGAAAACACATTCGATATCTACCAATATGAATAAGGTCGAGCCGACTTACCATGGCGAAGTATAGTTTATGGATGTATCACCCGGGAGGTGCTCAGCTATGATGGTTGTTTGGCTGGCATAGCCCTGCTCAGCAAGAACAAGAGCAACATTCAGTCCAATGATGCCAGCACTTAAGAAAAAAAAGAATGTTAGCTCTAATCTGCAAGCAGCAGTGAAGAAATTCTTTTTTGGAGCCGCACCCAATAATTACCACAGATTCGCTCTTCATTGTGACTAGCTTGATGTTCGAAAACTCAATAAAATGACTGGAACTCAATTTGCCTAGGGGGCGCCTCTAATTTAAATTAAAAGAAACTAGAGCTTGTCGGTTTCTTCGGAGACTTCTTTGACTCATTTTGATTTGATATTCTTATCTTATGTCTAGCTTGCAATATAGATCCATGGATGAGATTCCACGTGTAAACGAGCGCCTATCTCGGAGGCGCAGGATTTGGGGATGCTCCGATTGGCGGCATTGAGCTGTGGGGTAGGCGGTGTAGCTTGTGATTGGCGCCCGTGATTCTCGTGTCGCCTCAATCGGAAATGTATGTATATCTCGGCTGATAAAGGGTTTGGGGACTGATTATCAGCACATGGCACTGGGGAAAGTGGATCCCAATCGAAGGGCTCATATCTCCCAATTTTCAGGTTTGCCAAACTTGCGGTGTCCTATTTGGGACAATCTTTGGAGATATGGAATAATCCAAAGTCGAAAGTCAAGTGAGTGAAAATTTATTGCTTTTGTTGAAAAAGCTAGGAGAAAAATCCATGTATAGTAGGTATACAGGATTTTGAGCTGAGAAAATCCTGCAAGGCTACAAAACAATTTGAGAAGGGTCTACAAAAAGCGCAGGCATAGAATGAACACACTGGGCGCGACAATGCATGGTGAGTCGTGGAAAATAGCTGTAAAGGGTTTCAAATTAAGCATCTACCTGGGCATGTCATAGAATTAAACACGAATGTGAGAATAATGTGTGGAAAGGTATTGATTATGTAGGCTATTTAACAGAAAAAAACGACTCCTAAACTTCACTATGTTTCCCATAGTCAGCAACTTGAGTAACATGCTGTCCATTTCCCTCAACTGGAACTCCGTCGAGTTCTGGGATAATGGGATCATCCAAGTCGCTCTTTCTGAAGCAAAGGTAAAACAGACATCCCGCCACGAATCCCACAATTGCGAGAGATCCATACATCCAAACAAGCTTTGGATCTTCTGAAACTGGGCTTAAACCAATGCAGATAGCCGCCGCAATGCCAATCATAAGCCAGAAAAGTGCGGAGATAAAGGAGCGCAGGCTAAAGTAAGATATGATTAGTTTCAGATGAACAGTATCCTGGAGGGGTTGGTTCAACTCACTTTTTCGGAGCATGTGTGAAGGCAATTTCCAAGCCAGTAACAATGACAAAGGCTTCGGAGAATGCGACGAAAATATACGCAGGGGCCTGGATCCAGACGTGGATGCTCTTTTCTGGGGAGATGTAGATGTAATGCTGCAGCACGCTGGCATAGACCATGGAGATCGAGACAAGAAGGAAACCGGCGAATATTCGGCGGACTGGGCTGAAGTTGATGTTGAACTTGCGAAGCACTGGATACAGGCCCACTAGAGATACGTTGTCAGCGAATATTTTCTGATATCAACCCGTCAATACTCACAGTCAAGAAGGGGGATGAAGATGCACAACGCAATCGGGTCGAGGTTTTGCAGGAGATCGTTCGGGGTTCCGTGCAGCGCCATTTGTCCAGCTTGAGAGATAAGATTGTTCCAAATCTGGACCCAGCAAACAAAGTAGAAGGGGAAGAAAATAAACATCTGTAATATTTGTCAGTATAGCTCACCGCAGAAGTTTTTAACTTTGACTTACTCTACAGCTTTTGAAGCCTCGGCGGACATCCGAGACGTACTGATCCGTGTAACGTGGTGAAGATGCAAATGAATACTTGCTTAAACGTCCGGAAGCCTGTAGGGATGATGGCTTTGCGCTTTCGAAATTCTTCTCCTGTCGAGCAATGTTCATGACCTTGCATGCATCAATAATAGCAGATCCCTGAGGAGGAGTTTTCACATATCGCTTCTGCCCGGACAAGAAGATGATACCCGAGAGAACGATTGCACTGGAGGTCATTAGCGATGTAACCAATATTTTTCTCATTCCAACTTACATTAATGGGATCAAATATGCAAGCCAGAAAGAGTGCTTTGCCTCAACATTGACGGTAATTAATGGGGAGAGGGCGCCAACATTGACGACCCAGTAGAACCACATAAAAAGACGTTGTACGGTCAATTCAGGATCAACAACGACACGCTCGCCTGATTTGAGAGTTTTCAGAACTGGCTGTGCGTTTTGGTATTGCTCAGCACACATGGGAGTGACATTGGCCTTGATTCCACCTGTTCCCAGGCCAATGACGACCATTGCAGTAACCAACCCACCAAAGCCCGCATCACTCTTGAGGCCCGCTGGCGTCGCGGTGGCGACCAGGATGGTCAACCCGACGATATAAATTCCCAGAGAAATTGTGATGGCTTTGAATTTGCCTAGATATTGATCTAGTGCACTGTTAGCAACAATGCTACAAGATCCAAGGGAAATGTTGATCTAACCTGCAACGATTGCGCCGATGATTGTGGAGGCATAAGCCCAAAATTTAAAGAAGTTTCCAAGAGCAGATGCAGTGGATTGTCCTCTGCCTAGAGCACCAGGGAGACCGGAACTAGGATCATAGGGGTTACTAGATACAAAAAGCAGTTAGACATTGCTCCCAGGATCTCCACTAATTGTGGAAAGGCTTAACGTACTTGATATAATTTTGCATGGGACCGCTAAGGCCAAAATAAGTGAACCGTTCGCCAAGCTAATACGTCAATGTTAGCGTGCTTCACCACGTGGAAGGTGGAGCAACATACCTCAACGACAAGAATTAACAATGCGACACGTGGGAACTTGTCAGGAATACGCCGGAGTCCGGCATAGGGATCATTAGGAGACTGGTCAACCTTGTCCAGTTCCTCTGAGTTTCTTCGGTTATCGACTGAGACAGAATCCATCTCGGATATAAAAGGTAGTGTGTAAAGTGATGTGTGAGAAAAAAAAATCCATGTCACAGAGGAACAGCGTTTTAATTTAACCAACTCGGTCAGTGGAAGGTTCAACATTAGGAACGAATCCGGGGTGCAGGATCCACCTTGGACCCGCAGATAGGAGAACCTCCCGAGGTCCACACCAATGCCTATCGCCTTAGATCGGAGCCGATACTGTGGCCGATGCCGCCAACCGGAGTCCTGCATTCTATCCGAGACGTATCGAAGGCTAAGTGACTAAATTTATTAATACATTTTTTTTTCGTCGATTTATTTTGACCGTTCGCTTAAGATTGACCATTGATCGTCTTTTTGTCTTTAACATTCTCTATCGCAAACCTAATCGATCCTTTGACATATCACAATGGCCAGTACACAAACACCAGTGGAAGAGAAGGGGCGTTTGTCTATCCCAGACAAGCTCCTGAAGGGATTGGATCCTGAATGGGTAGAGCTATGGGAAAAGCATGGCAGTTCCATGGTGAGAGCCGACGAGCTATCTCTTGAAGAATATCGCAAAAGTCCCGCGACATATAGCTTTACCTACCCAACATGCCCCGGTAAGTCAGATGCAATAGCTTCGATCATTAAATTGGAGCCATGAACAAGTGCTAACTACGATCAAGGTCCGTCCGTTTTCCATGTCGAGGACATCGAGATTCCGGTCACTCAACCAGCGGGAAAGATTATGATCCGGGTCTACACGCCAGAGGGACCAGGCCCATTCCCTGTTCATTTGAACTTCCACGGAGGTACGTATATTATGACACTGCACTCACACTCTCCAACATGGGACTTTTGACTCTAACCCACACTTTATAGGGGGTTGGGTTCTTGGCAATCTCAACTCTGAAGCTGCTTGGTGCAGACACATGTGCAACAAAGCCCAAATTAAAGTTATCGATGTTGACTACCGACTGGCTCCGGAGTTTCCCTATCCCACCAGCATCTACGATTCATGGGATGCTGTGAAATGGGTAAGTACAAGAAACAATGCCGTTTGAAATATGCTTCATTAACACATGATATTTAAACAGACAATTGCCAATGCCTCAACCATCAACGTTGACCCGACGAGTATCTCTATCGGAGGTCTCTCAGCTGGAGGTCAAATGACTGCAGTAATGGCGCATTTCGCCCGCGATGAGGGTATTGATCTGAAACTTCAATTGATCATTGTTCCGGCGACAGACATGCGCTACTGTCTAAAGACCAGAGAGTTGAATGAAAGCACATGTCCCTACGAAAGTGTTCTGTTATACCATGATGCCCCTTGGGGACCACTGGGCAGGGAGCAATGGTTCTTGAAGTATTGGCTCGGCGATGATGATGGTAAGTTTTTTTTTTTTTTTTCTTTTTTTGTTCTGCTGTTGTAATTTCCTTCATGCATGTACTGATATTGTTCTAGCTACCCAAGAGAGAATCTTGACAAAGGAGTGGATCTGTACCCCGGTACTGGCTCCTTCATTCAAAAACCTTGCCAAGGCACACATCATCACCGCAGAATTTGATCTCGAGCGCGATGAAGGAGAATACTATGGCCAGCTTATGCAAGAGGCTGGAAACGATGTCACAATGAAGAGATACCCAGGCGTGCCACATGCATTTGGGCACTTCAATCATCCTGAAAGGGGACTCTCGCAAAGCTTTGTATATATCGAGGATACCAGTCGACTCCTTCGGAAGGTGCACTTTGGCAATAGTGAAGAGTAATTGGCAGCACAAATGCACCAAAGAAAGTATATGGAAGAAAAAAAGTTACATCACTCAAACTCTAATTATCCCTGAAGAGACCGTACAGCCGAGATATATATCGTTCGGTAGATAGCTCTGGCCTTTTGTTTTGCGTTCCTTTGGCTTATATCAATCTTCCCCAGGGTTTCAAAATTCGCCTCTCACCATTTGTCTCAAGTTCAATCAACCCAGGATGAATGCTATGACAAATCTTTATTTATTTACCGAGGTCGGCCCGGGAGATGCGGGGACAAGGTTATCGTTCCCGATAACCCTAAAGTTTTAATTCGTGTTAGTCAAAGCCACGGACTGGGCATGAACTGGGAATTGATCTAAATAATATCGAATCTCTTTTGAACATAATATTGTGCCTCAAATGAACAGCAATAGTTGGATTGATCATTCAGTCGTTTACCGCTCAAGTCAAAGAAATGTTAGAGAGTCCAGTGACTGGCCAGTTGGTTACATCAACGAACATTGCGGACAGTTCAAACCCTGTTCAGCTGTTAGGCACATGATGAACGGGGTCTCCATAATCAACATAACCGTCTAATAGCTCATCTATCAACGTATCACCTATCATGCTATAGTCATGCCAAGAGACCGAGGGTCATGTCATGAAATTGGCTATAAGAATCCAAAATTTCCTTCAACGAATTTTCCAAACTACTAGTGGTGGATGTCACTTCTTGTCTTTATCAGTACCTACCCATTTTACCCGACTTTTGACAGTGCAGTGTAGTCTGCTTGTAGAGGCAATGTGGTGATTTTTGAAGGTGAAATTGGTATATCAAGGGCAATTAAACCAATTCATTCTAGTCCACTCGGTCTGCAAGAGAAGAAATAGAAGGAATCATCTAACCGGGAAAATCAATCATAATAAGATAAGGCATGTTCCACATGTGAAGAACCTTGGAATGCCCACCAACCTTCGGGTCCGCCTGCCCACGTGGGCCCGGAACTAACCGAGTTAGATAAGCCATGAAGAGCGATTATAGTCACGTGGGATGTGGGGCCGGCATCGGAAACGGACTGTAGTCATCCTCGGTCCTGAACTCCCAGGGTTTACCAAAAGATATATGTACTCATAACAATCTTCTCAATGAAAGGATGTCAGGTCGAGCTCGTAGGTACATGAGTAAAAGGGACCGCGCTTGTGATTCCTGTCGGGCCCGTAAGGCAGCTTGTCGCATTGATCGAGCACCTCCCTGTTATCTTTGCACGCTTCATGGGAAAGAATGCACATTCCTACAGCCAAGCTCAAGGCCGCGCCAGAACTTTACTCAGACCGTTAGCTCACGGAATTCCCAACAAACTGATCTGAGCCCACGCTCAGAGCTGCCTGGGGTCTCCCCAGTTGGCGACTCCGTCCACTACGATATGTTGATGTCGATCGATGGTGGTGGGGTAGACCATTCAGCTGCCACTGCACCTGGGGAGTTTCATGATTTCTTTAATGGAGCCGATGTGTCATTGCCTGGTGGCTTTGGAGATAGTACTTGGCCAACTGGATTTAGTCCAGGTAGCTTCATCTATCCATCCCCTAGGCTGCCAGGGACTGGCCCTTCAGAGGATGGAGGCTCATCGCAAGCCGCTTTTTTGTTGTTACCTATGCAGGAGGCTGACTCGTCGATTTGCCTTGACACTCAAGGTCCAATGACACCGCAATTGCTTGGCAGTAGTGGTGATATGGATCCTTTGCTGATGAATCGTTATCAATACGACATATCTGGCGCTTTTCATTTCAAAAATCTCAATATCCAATCCATATCCTCAGGGAACGACGCAACACAGTTTTTACTGTCAAAACCATCAATATTTACTGCCAGCAGGGAGGAGAATGGATGCAATAACGTATCTGCCTTTGGATTAAGACAGGAACTCGAATCTTTGGTCCCGGGAGATATCGGCCTGAGACTAATCAACCTGTTTGAGAGGATCGTCGCACCAGATTACCCAATAATTGGCCCACCTGGCCAGTTAAATACCAGCACCAGTCCGCCATACCTCCTTGCGAGCGTATACCTAATTGTCGAACCCTTCACTAAATTTGACGAAAGACTATGCATTGATCTCGCATATGATAAGCCATCAGCTGTGGCACTATATGAGATTATCAACAAAGCACTACCATATGAGATACATGCACCCAAGCTTTGTGTGGTACAGACAATGCTTCTTTTGGCTATTCGACCCTATCCTAATCCAATTGTTCTGGACAGTGGCTTCAAATGGTCCCAATTTGCCACTCTTATTGCTTGTGCTCACACCCTTGGACTACATTTGGATCCAAAGTCATGGCGGATACCTCCGTGGCAAATTGCCCAGCGACGCTGTCTGTCCTATTTCATTTATTCGACAGACAAGTGGCTTGCGTTGAGCCTTGGTCGGCCACCTTTACTTCAATATGATAACTGGCTCGTGACAAGTCCTAGCCAAGACGATCTTCCTGCCAGTGGACTTGACCCTGTAGCTTGGACGAATATCATGAAGCGAGCGAAACTTGACTCTCTGCTTGATCAGGTTCTAACCAAATTATAGTAAGTGATCTCACATCTCTGTCATATCGCTGTTATCCGCAACTCACCAATATTAGCTCACCTCGTGCCATTAATACCATTTGTACCGATTACGAGAAAACCATCGCACTGACTGGGCCACTACTTGAAGAACTATTCTCATGGCACAGACCGGGATCTGCATCATCGGCCGATTTGAGATCATCAAATCAAGGCAGACCAATTGGACTAGCAAAAACACTCGAGATGAACTATCATTATATTCATCTGAGTATTTGCAGAGCTATTTTGAGACCGTTCCTGCAGCGAACCGCCGAAACCCCGAATGAGACCGAATATATAATGGCGCGTGAGCAAGCCCGAATCCGAGCAGAAACTTGCATCTCAGCAGCAGCGGGGTTTATTCACGAACTGCGGCCGGAGGACCTTGAGGCTCTATGGCCGGCATGGAGTGCAACTGCATTCTCGTCCATCTGTTTCCAAATCCTGCATATGGCTGCCAGCTCCCTTGATAGGAGCGAGGCAGATAAATGGGTTGCGTGTCTGCACAGAGTGCGCCGGGATATGCGCCTGAAGGCCGATGTTCTGCCTTGCCTTCATCTTGGCCTTCTACGGATTGACTCTATATTTTGGAAAGGAATTAACAATGTGTTACATTTGGAAGAACATGTTCGACAGGCGTTTGCATCGGGTTCAAGTATTGGTCGGCCTCTTGGTATAGCTGTTTCTGCCAAGTGAGCATGTGTTGCATTGATATGTACTAATAGATTTCGAACACTGAGATTAGAGGCAGATGTGTACAAATAATAACATGGATGCATCGATTGGAAAGAACTTTGTGACTGGTCATCTTTTGCTTCGATGTCATTGGTCCTCGCATTCTATGTGAAAAATGGCAATAGAAAAATGAATTAGGGTTCTCTCAAGTCTCTTACGGGGCCATGAACTGTTAAAAAGTGTAGTTGTAATGCACATATTTAGATATTAACTAGTCTACCTTGACACCCTTTCCGCGGAGTCGATCACGAAGAACCACCAATTTCCCCAGTATCCGGGCTTTGAAAGTCTGGGCTCCAAGAGCGGCAGCCTCATCCACAGAGACAACTCGTCGAACCAGGATGTTGAAGATAGTTCCGAAAGCAAGGGCAATCACGGTACTGGTGAGAATGATCACATTGTATGGCATGCTGAAATCCGGCGTTGGAAGTTGAAGCAGTAGACTCGTAGAACGGATGTATACCGGCGCATTGTGCGCCGGATCCAAGATCCGAATTACTGCAGGTGCAACGTTGAACCCGCGATTGGCATCCGGTGGGTACTCAGTGTACCGAAGAATGGCTTTCTCGAAGTCGTAAGTTAACGTGACGGTTGATGCGGCGGGGACAGACAGCGCCAGTTCTAATTGTGTTCCACGCTCGCGATCAATGGCGGGCCGGTAGTACGTCTCTTTGACGATTTCAGAGACTGGGACCTCGCGCAAGACTCCGTCATGGCCTGTGATTGTTGCGCGTAAGGTATGTATATATGGTCGCAAGAACCACGGAAGAGACTCGAAATAGATGAAATCAACTGCGCTGGTGTTGGATGGATTGCCAAAGATAATGCGCATTCCGCCGCGCTCCTGGCCATGTCCAACGATAGTACGCTCTGCGTGCAAAACAGGCTCGTCTAAAGGGACTTCAGTGTTCACTTGCTGCTGCGGAATTGAAATATCAAAGGAAACCGATGGCGCCAATTTGAAGCAGCGCGTGAAGCCATCCTCTTTCTTGATTTCATCAGCCCCCTCGGATATGAAGACACCCCTTTCGTGGGGCACCCGAAGGCAGACACTTTGGTCGCTAGATCCATCGAGATCTGTAATAGGGCAAACCCCATGTATGCTTCGCCCAAAGACTTCTGTAAGACTCCACGACTTGTCATTTGTCTTTTCCAGCGGGTAGCAAGTATCATCTGAATTGTAAGGCTTGGAAGTGTCACAAACCAACTGCTCATTAGGCACAGGCCGCGGGATAGGGTTCGCTAATGATATGTTAGCATTCTTAAGCCAGAGTATACCGCAGAAAGATACGCACAACGAGAGCGTTTAGACCGGTCAATATCCAAGACCATGTCCACAGTTTGCTCAATCTGCACCACACATTCCCCATCTGCAGAACAGACCGGCTGGATATCCACTGACATACTCTGCCATGCGGCATCGAACAGTTTGTGCCCGTCAAACAGTGTGGAGATTCCGGCCTTGCCTTTGCAAGGAAGCAGTTTCAAGAAAGGGGTCAAATTCTCTGTACAAACCACCTCTCCGGGAAGAGTTCCATGCAAAAGGTGCAGCTGATTGGCAGCTGAGTGATCGCCGGCTGGTTCAAAAGAAACCACAGGTCTAGTGGTCCGGGTCGAGTCCACGAAGTTCAGCGAGGCGCAGAACAAACCAGAGAGGGACTGGGTCAGGGTGATCCATTTGGCAAAAGCCCTGATTAAATCAGCATTGTGTGCCTAGTAGGACATATTCTGAGTGTTTAACATACTCTTCGTCACTTGGCGCATCAATCCACGCCCAAAGCTCGACGCCAGTGCCTCCTTCTTTACTGCCGTTCCATGGCCGTGGACCCCAGCTTTCAGCGTCCCATCTTCCCGTGGTGAAGCGAAGGTGTAATTCTTTTGTATGCGCGTGTTGAAGGATTTGACCAAGGGCGCGAGGCAAATATCTAAAATGCTGTTGGTCGAATGATTGTTGTGATGTATTGCTTCGGAAGTTAAAAGAAGCTAGTAAGGAGGACTGCGGGAGTGGTTGTAGGAGGAGTTGCTCATGGTAATCCGACGATGCAAAGGCAGAGGAGCCCCATAATGTGAGAATAAGCGCGACGAAAGGAAGTGAGAATAGTGAAAGGACCGTCATGACTTCATGCTTGCCGGAGCTCGGTCTTCGTCCATACGGGTATCACAGGTCAATTGGTAGGGGTTATCGGCGAGGTGATGGGCATATGTTGGCTGTGGCCCCAGGAAATCAGACCTAAGTGTTCACCAAATCAATAGAAAAGCTCCGCATCGAAAGAATGATCGAGGCCAAACTCCAAGACCCCCGAGATGTCCATCTGGTCTGTTGACTGCGGAGCCTCACCGCCTTCCTTGGCGCCAAAAGCATCAAAAGCGAAAGACTTCGTCGTTTGCCGCAAATCAGCCCGTTGACACAATTTCGTCTTTCCTTTCCTTTTCAGCTTAGTGTATTACTATCAACATGGCAGCAGAACAGAGAAAGCTGCTTGAGCAGCTCATGGGAGGTATGTCATGCTTTTTGCCCTTCTCAAAATCTCCAAGCTCCAGCCCACCCCGACAAGTCTCCAACTAGAGCTAACACTGCTTCTGTCGATAGCTGATCAGCTCATTGGAACCGGCGCACAGGGTCGCAATTCCCAGCTCGCAATTACAGATAACAAAGTTTGCCGATCCTACCTTGTTGGCACCTGCCCGCACGACCTGTTCACCAACACCAAGCAAGACCTCGGACCTTGCCCGAAGGTCCACAGCGAAGGCTTGAAGGCGGAATACGAGGCCGCATCTCCCTCTGAGAAGGCAAAATGGGGGTTCGAATTCGATTACATGCGCGACATGCAGAAGTACATTGACGACTGTGACCGCCGAATTGACACTGCGCAGCGCCGACTGGAAAAGACGCCAGATGAGATTCGGCAGACAAATGACTTGGTATGTCCAGCTTTACTACTATATTCAATCTCCAATGAGAGTAGCTCCCATGGACTTCGCTAACTTCCTATATAGCTCAAACAAATTGCTGATCTTTCCAATACAATCAACTCCGGCCTCCAAGAAGTCTCAATTCTCGGCGAAACAGGCTCTGTCGCACTAGCACTCAATGAAATGCACAAAGTCCGCACCTCCAAGCACCAGAAGGAAAGTCTTGAGCGCGATCTCAAGAATCTTCAAGATACTTCTGGTCCATCTGGCCACCAAAAGCTGCAAGTCTGTGACGTTTGCGGTGCTTACTTGTCTCGTCTTGACAACGACCGCCGGTTGGCGGATCACTTCTTCGGCAAGATGCACATGGGATACTCAGATATGCGCAAGAACTGTAAGAAGCTGAGCATTGAGCTGAAGGGCCGTGCTCCGCCAGTTCGTCACCATGAAGAAGATGATAACCCTTACACTTCTGGTGGTCGCCCCGGTGCTGGTCGCGGCCGTTATGGCGGTGGTGGTGGTGGCGGCGGTGGATATCGGCGCCGTGGAGGTGGTCGATGGTGATGTTCGTTGTCTTTACTTCATTCTTGAAGATTCGGGCTCTGGGTCCATTGCATAGCGCAGGCGTTTTTACTTATTATCTCGTGTATGATGCTCAGACAACGGTTAGGGAGGTCATAGGATAAGTGCTCAATATCCATTTCATTTTTCATGCTTCTTGTCGATATATATCTCACAACCACCTAAGTACAAAGATCGTGTACAGTATACATTGTGTATCCCCATTTCCCGAAATATTCATTGATACTCTCACATGGAGTGTATTCACTTATCTTGATGTGAAGTAATGAAAGTATTGATCATGCGAGACTCGATTCATAGATTCATCCATGGATGACCTGTAACACCCCGATTAGTCCGTGGCATGGCTCCTAGATGTGACTTTTAGATAGCGGGTGTGATTCAGGTCATATTCTACCTAACGTGTAGATTCAAATTTGTTCTGTACTTGTACAACTTATCTTAGGAAAAGCACCAACTCTTTACTTTAGATGTGGACAAACATTCTCTTTCCAATGATTCTTTCTAATGATCCATAGCAGGGGGAAATCGACTTAGAGAAGCCAGGAGATATGTGCTCTTCAAAGACATAGATGGAACCTATCGCTCAAACAAGACATCAAGGACTGGAAGCTTGACTCTTACAAGGGGACTTCCGATAAATGAGACTCGGCAGCGGGAGAATACTCATAGCGAAACGATGCCAAGGGGAAAGTGCAAAGGCTTAAAGAAAATCCTACCTACGATAAAGCAGTCATCCAGGATTTACGCGGCAAGATTCAAATATCCGTGGAGCTATACTAGTTGAAGGAACGATTTGGTGGGTGGTTAGAGTATCATTCCCAGATAGCCCGTCCAGGAGAGGCCTCGACTTTTGGCGCTCTCGGCCAAAATGGTATATGCATCGTGTGCTTGTTGAAGACTGTGCTCGAATGGGAGGATGCTGCGGAAGAAAGGGTGGGTGACAGTGTGGGTGTTGTTCAAATCGCGAGAACATACTCGGACGAAAACCTGCCGCTGGCCATTGCACTGTTGAATGTTTTTGTTGTGAGAACTTTCGAGGGTTTGAACTCAACCCTAAGCTTAGGTCAAGACTGCGAGAAGAAGAAATATGAACGTACACTATCGTCAGATCAGGAACATCTCGTTGCTAGGAGTGTCGAGTGAAAGTCGTAAGAACCACTGGATGAGATCTGTGTGGAAAGAAACCCAGAATGTCTATTTGCTCGAATGAATGGGATAACTAGTATTGAACAGTACGGTACTAAGGAAGAATACTTATACAAATACAACCCTGACTTTGGTAAATGGTTTCAGTTTGGCTACAAACCCATACATATGGGAGTCCAGGGCCAAGCCATATAAGAGTACAGCAGAAGGACCCTGGTAGAAGTGGTTTCATTTTGAGTAGAGAACCAGGAGGCATAAGAGATGAAAACATTTGGTGGGTATTCCACTTTCCTAAAACAAACCCTTTTCCCATCCCTGAAGACATCAGTCCCGAACACCAGACTAGCATTGCGCAGCCTTGTAAAAGGAAATACAAACGGGATAGACTGTACAGGTGAAAAAAGAAAAATTGGCTATCATGGGCATAGCTCTATTACACACCCTACTGGGGCACGTGGCCGTTTGCTTGGGTCTCGAATAGAGCCTGCATCAAAGTATCGTAATTAGCAGCGGCAGCAGGTTGACGGACCAGAATGTCGCGAACAACACTCAGCTGCGCCATGTCCACGTTGGGTGCAGTCTTTAGAAGTTGTTGAATGGCGGGAGCATCAACTTGTGATCCGAGGACTTGCACCGCGGCGGGAAGGCCGGTCAGAGCAGGCTGGTGTTGAGGGGTGACCTGGCCTTGCTGTACAGGGACCTGTTGGCCGTACGGCGCGGGATTCGGGTTGAATCCGCCGAAGTGCGAAGGGGGAGTTGGCGCAACTCCAGCGCTAAACTGAGGCTGCTGGGGAGTGGCTGCAACGGCGGGACTCGCAGACATCGGTGGCTCCTGACTAGCCTGATGGGATGGCGGCTGGACAGATGAAGGGTTGGAATCGCCAGTCTTGACGACGAAAATGGTAAGGAGCATGCGTTGAGTAATGGGCCCCTCCAGTGAGATGTTTTCCAGCAGCTCAATGAACTCGGGCATCGTCGTTGTGCCAATCTCCATTGGGACAATGTAGGTGTCTTTGACGGCGGAAAGCGGGTGCTTTCCAATGACACCATAACGACCACGACTATGGAAGTATTCGAACATTTTGTCGAAGCCTGCTCGATCTTCGGGCTGGTCAGGACTGCTGATTGCTATCACAGACACATCGGTTGACTTGCTGAATTGAAGGCCGCAGAGATAATCGGTTGCTCGTCTGATATCGATACGGCCATCGACAACCAGCGTGGAGGGCGCAAGTTGGCTCCATGGGATTCGGCCACTCAAGTCTGCACCTCCAACATGCTTTGCGGACGAGGAGAACTCTCCAATTGGAGGCATCGTTACCTTGCCACGCCAGATGGTTCCGTCGTCATCAAAGTCTTTGGGCGAATAAGGTGGTGAATATGGTTCATCGTCACGCAAGAGCTGATCGATCTCAGCGTCTGCTTGGACCCTGCCACTAGGCAGTGGCTCGTAGATAGCGGGGGCCACTTCGGGGAAAACGTGGTCATGGTGAGCACCCTCAGGCGATAGACCTCGAACATATCCATCTGTCTCTGTCTTGGATTGCTGCTGTCCCGTCGGGCTAGTTGGGGATTTGTGGGCTGGACTGCCGTCATCACCCAGTGCACGACGGGGTCCACGGGAGAAAACAGACTCGCTTGCGCCATGGTGTTCATCTTCAATCAGCTCCTCTCCTTTATGGGTGCGTCGAATCCGAGGACCTTGCTCTTGGACAATAGTGTGGTGCCTCTCTGCTTCGCGCTTGATCTCCGCGTCTTTCTGTTGCAGTTCTTTGCTGGCCATCTCCCCCGTTGTCATCTGAGCCAGCACCTTAGGGGAGAGACTACCTATGAGGAGACGATCTCGCAGAGAAGCATTCTTCTTTACATTGAACATGATCGACCGTAATTGCGCCTTATATGATTCATTCGGCTCGCCTGACCGCCCGCAGATACTCTCATACATGGCATCCTCGATAGACAGAGCGAGTTTCTGTGCCACGTCCTCCGCTGACTGGTTTGCACGTAAGGTAAATGAGCCTGCTTTCTGCGCTGCAGTAACCTGGTCTACGAACAACTTGATGAGGTGTGTGGCCACACTCTTGCGAGCAGGCATCAGCTCCTCTAAGGCTCCAATGGCAGGTGCCTCGGGGGTAGAGTCTGTCTTGATTTGAGGCCCAATTGCCTCGGGAGCAGCTGCTGGGGTAGATTGTGGGGATACCCGTTGTTGTTTCACCTGTGGTCCCTAAGAGATAAACGAGTTAGCATTTTGTATGTTATGATTGAGGGGAAAAGGTATTCACATTTTCTACCCCCACTGTCTCTTCAAGTTTGCGCTTGTTGGTGCTGGATCGCCGAGAATCAATAGCATGGCTATTTATCTCTGGTTCGACGGAGACAGATACGGCAGGTGCAGGAGAACCGCTAGGACCCGGTGTAATGGATGGCGCGGTGCGAGCTGGTGTGCTAGCATCTGTTCGACTCTCACTTGGCCTTCCTTTGCGGCCTCCCTTCTTGCCCTTTTTCCGCTTGGACTTCTTCTCCTCAGCCTCTTGGCGACGTTTCTCGGCAAGCTCTTCCCAGGGTTTTTCGCCTGCGTTGATTTTCGCCAAAAGCTTTGTGTGATTCTCCGGTCGGCATTGTTCGCAAAAGTATTGATCTGGTTCGTGACCTTTCGTGAATGTAAGGCCCATGCAGTCGTTATGTTGCCATGCTGAACATTGATCACAGCAGATCATGTCGCGCTCCACGTCCTCTTCCTCTTCATATTCACCGCAAATACATCGTATTATCTCTTCTTCGCCTCCCTCGCCTTCACTAGGACCGGGTGTAGGTTCAGCAGACAACTTCGCGCTCTTCTCCTTCGGGCTTTTGCTTTTGCCTTTTTCGCGGGATCATCTGGTAGCTCGAGGTTCTTGTGTTGGCCTTTGGTGGCTCGGCCGGAGCGTCGGGGTTCATCTGATCTCGCTGTTAGCTTGTCTTCTGGAAAATGATCCACAACCCCGGATTTGGGGCTGCCCTGCCACTCTCAAGTGGTTGAATAGTAAGGTGTGCGGTGAATGATGTACGATAGCTTACCGGCCATGATAATGGTGATTCGGCGCGTACTACAGCGCGTGAAAGGATAATAGGTCTCTTCACTTGCTCGAAATTCGGGTGTTACCCCAGGCTGACAAAAGTCTCTACAAGCTCAAGGCGCTAATGTAATACACAAGAAGACAGCAAAACAGCGTCACTGTCTAGCCCACAATTTTGCTTGATCGAATAAAAGAACCGATCCAGACTCTGCGCAATATTTCTTGGACTGGCACGCCGTGGCGAAGAACACGCTCAAGCGGGTGTTATGGTGGACTGTGCAATCCCTTGCTGCGCGTCAAATCGACACTTGGCGCTAAGCGGGGTCGCGTGAGATAATATGAGCCCAAATCACGCACTTTGCAGTCACGAATGGCACTAGATAGTTCGAGTTAAGATGAGAATAGTATTTGCGCGCAAATCAAGTGGTGAAAGCAATAGCGGCGAAGATGGATGGTAAAAGATAGAAAAGAGATGCGATGCGCGATGTGAGGAGAGGAGAGATGAATAATGGGTGGCTTGGCTCCCGGCTTTGTCATTCACCGGTAGCACGTGATATTCGTCACCAGCCACAGGTTCGCGGCGAAAGGCCCTTGAGTGAATAATCTTAAGATTGAGCTTCTCCAGGTTCCCCACTCTTCATCACAGACTGTTTTATTGCCGCCAGTTTTATTCGGACCTCATTTCAACTACTAAATCTTCTATCCCGTCAACGCCTTACAACTCGAAAATATGGCCGACGTCCGATCGCTCCTCCGTAGCGAACTAGCTTCCCGCAAGGGCACATCTCAACCAAATGCGACAGGAAATCGCGTCACCAAAAAGCGCAAGGTTGACAGCGGTGATAGCGTGATGCGAAAGAAGATCCGCGCCGCTGAACTAGATGTATTCCAGTCTCCATCTGGCGCAACAAGCGCCGAGCAAACCCCAGAAGAAGGTTCGGGGCAACTCGAGGATGATATTGCCGGCCCAGAACTTCCATTTGACGACAAGCAAGAGACTGTTGAACCAGCCACAGACGTCGCAGAAGAATCCAACACGCAACCGCCCGAAGACCCATCCACGCCTATCGACGAAGAAGCTTGGGCAGCATTTGAACGCGAGGTCGCTGAGCAGGATGACGAGCCTCGTGCACCAGCCGCTGTTACAGCCGAGGCTACGATATCCGCAGCACCAGTGACAGCTGCAGAACTCGCTGCGCAGCAAGAGAGAGCGAAGGCGTCCTCAGTCCGTACTCGAGAGACAGAGTTGGAAGGGGAGCGGGAGGATGCCGCACGGCTTTTGGAGGAAGAGTTTGATGAGATGGACCAGTTAGAGGAGCGGGTGCGAAGACTTAAACAAAAACGCGAAGAGCTGCGGAAAGCCCGCGCCGAAGGTCAGACACAGGATGAGCCGATGGGATCTGGCGCAGTGGAACAGGATGAGAGCGAGAGTGAAGAAGACGAAGATGATGATGATGATGACGAGGACTGGGATGATTGGAGATTTAAATGATTGAATCGATGGTGAAATGACGAATCGTCTAGGTGAAGGGAAATGGTTTCCCTCATATACAGTGATACCCTCAGGAACCGAATGGCATTGGTATAAGCAATCTGCCTCTTGATGTACAATATGAACTCGGCTGTCCTTATTTCGACAAAAATGACATGTAATATTTTGTGAACAAGTATTATGAACCCGGCTTCAGTCCATCATCCGCCGCCTGGTCAACATCCATATAGCTCATTAGTCCGTCCTTGTTGACGCGCATTGCCTGTTCAATCTCGGCCTCGCCTTCTCGGAGTAGATGCTTGCCACGGAGAAGATCTCCTCGCTGCCTCCGTTTCTCTTCCTCCACCCGCTTCTCCCGATCTGCAAGGGCCTTCTCACGTTTTTCCCGTTCAACTCGTTTTCGGTCGATTTCTTCTAGCTCTTCTGCCGTCATCTGTACCTCCGGCGGCGGAGGCAGAGTAGAGATATATGCCTCAATCAGAGGGTTTCGGATCTCGGGCGCGAGTCCAATGTAACGAACATCGGTGATGATCGTGTTGGGCAGAGCTTCCAAGCTCGACGACCGATGCAACAAGTCTAAAGGAACAGATTTGAGGAGGGCTGACAGGTCTGACTTGCGGGTGCTTTCAGGTTGCTTTAGACGCGAGATGTGGTCCCGGTAAAACTTCTCGCGCTCTTTGTCTCCAAGCTGAGAGTCCTTCATTTCAGGCTCTTTCCTGTACTTGCGCTTGAATTCCGGCCAGTAAAGCTTCGGAGTGGCATTTTCTTGCAAAAACGCCAGATATCTAATCCGCGGGTCTGTCTTCTCCTGCTTTGCTTTCTGCTCTTTCACATATTGGATTCGGTCCCGGCTCCAATTGGAAAAGATCTCTCGGCGTGTCTTCATGTTCGAGGGCGCAGTATACCGAGTATCTTCAATGATGCGGCCTTCTTCAATGACGTTTTCCCATGTTGTGAAGGGGTTGATTCGGAAGTCATCCAGCAAGTCGCGGAAGAGGGCCTCGGCATCAGCCTCAGTTAGTGGTAGGCCCCCTGCACCCTCTTCCCAGTCTTCTTCCCCGGCTTCACCATATTCCCCGGGATCCAGTCCGTAGTCTTCGCCCATGGCTGCTAGTTGATATGCCATGTCCTCTTCGTTGAATTCTAGTGGCTGATCCTTGGGACCCTCACTTTCAGCTCGTGCACGCTTTGATGGTTGGCCCTCTTCTCCCTCGCTGTCTGTAACCTCGACCTCCTCATAGTCGTCGTCATAATCTGGATGCTCCGCTTCTTGCGGTGTCGGCTGTGTATCCGTACCATCACCCTGTGGTGGAAGCGACTCCTTTTTGACTGGCACTTCTGGCTCACCCCGTTCTTTCCGTTCCTTCTTCTCACGTTCGAGGCGATCGAATTCGACTACACCCTTCAAAACATGCTCAGGAAACTTCCAAAAACTTTCGTTAGTTTCTGGGTTATGCACAAATCTCCTCCCAAGCTTCGTCTTCACTAGTAACCACGGCGCGCAGTTAGGAATGGGATGCTTCGCTTTTGGCCGATCTTCGGGTTCTCTCCGCCCACGATCATGATAACCTCTCCCACCACGGAATCCCCCACGGCCGCGAAAGTTTTGCGCTGGCCCAGAGCCAAGCCCTGCTGGCGGTCCATATGGCGTTGAAGAAAACGCAGGTAGGGTCTCGGGATTGTATGTTGCTTCTGGGCTGTCGGAAGTGACCTGAATAGGCTGAGGGGCTGTTTCTTGGGGGCGGGTGTATGTCGATTGTTTTGTTGAAGAATTATAATAGTATAAATGACCTAGCTGAATAGTTAGAACGGCCAAAAGTTTTCACTCGAACCCTGCGCAAGACCAACCTGTAGGGGCTCGATGTTGTGTCCACCCCGAAGGCAAAGGAGGAGGAGCAGTGTATGTCGATCTGAGCATGGCGATCGAGATCAATAATTCACAGTATTTGGTAAATCGGCCCTAGAGTCCGTCTTTGCAAGTCCGAGTGGTGAAATCGTCGCAGCGAAGCTTTGGTGTGGTGAAGTGGTCCGAGCTTGGCGGATGACAGAGGACGCGCCAGGGCGAGTTGCCTGGAGCTTCTACGTCTTCACTACCGACCTTCACCATCCCGAACCACTTGTTTCGCACAATCAACCGTTACCTATAGCCCATATCCGAGTTTTTGTTGCTCTCTTTTTTCATACACGATGTCTCGGAGATACGATTCGAGGGTTTGTGCACACCGTTATTCCTTTTGTGCAGCTCCAGCTAACCTATGACGCTGTTGGAAAGACCACCATCTTCTCTCCAGAAGGTCGTCTCTATCAGGTTGAATATGCGCTTGAGGCTATTTCCCATGCCGGTACAGCCCTTGGTATCTTGGCCAAGGATGGAATAGTCCTCGCTGCTGAGAGGAAGGTGACCAGCAAGCTGCTGGAGCAGGATACCTCTGCTGAGAAGCTCTACACAATCAACGAGTAAGCCGCCCCCTTTTTGTCCCGAGTCGAAGAGCCAGGGCTACTGTCTTTAGTATTGGTACAAGTAGCTAATATCTTCCAGTAACATGATTTGCGCCGTTGCGGGTATGAACGCCGATGCCAACATTCTGATCAACTATGCTCGCCAGAACGCCCAACGCTACCTCCTCACGTACAATGAAGACATCCCATGTGAACAGCTTGTCCGTCGATTGTGTGATCTGAAGCAAGGATATACCCAACACGGCGGTCTCCGTCCGTTCGGTGTCTCCTTCATCTACGCCGGATACGACCACCTCCGTCAATTCCAGTTGTATCAGAGCAACCCCAGTGGAAATTACGGGGGTTGGAAAGCGACGAGCGTCGGTGCAAACAACGCAAGCGCGCAGAGTCTCCTCAAGCAAGATTACAAGGAGGACTGCGATCTGAAGGAGGCTTGTGCTATGGCCGTCAAGGTGCTGAGCAAGACTATGGACTCCACAAAGCTGAGCAGTGAGAAGAGTGAGTCTCTCAGATGTCATTTCTACATTGTCTTTAATCATGCTAACATTTCTACTTTACGCAGTCGAGTTCGCAACAGTGGGCAAGACCAAGGATGGCAAAATCTACCACCACCTATGGACTGCGGATGAAATTGATTCCCTTCTCCGGGAACAAGGGCTGGCCAAGGTCGATGATGAGCCCGAGGCTGGTGACATAAAATAGATTAAATCTTCTCTTGTTCTTTTTCCGTTTCAGATACTCGAATCCAATACTTTGACCATAATCAGCCGATTGCAATATCCTGGCATCACCTTATATCCAAACAAACCACTGGTCTTTTTACCTGTCGTGTGTCCCTTTGTTTATGGCTGCATCTAGTGTTGTTCTCTTGTGACGTGGCATGCACATCGGCCCAGTCTCAGCGCTCTCCTTCAGTTCTGCATTCCAATTTGACGCTGTTTGCCCTGAAGATGTTGAAGCAGATAGGTACACGTAGACTGAAGAGACATGGATGTTGCCTAGGGGCATGCAAGCTCTAGCCAGCACTAGTAAATTCTCCGATTATAGTGCCATGATATATAGCCCAGCTCGCTGTTCCGTGGCCTCCAGCTCGACTCATCTTTTTCTATCCTCTTTCTCTCTTGTCAATGCCATTTAAGTCTAAAAATTCCCCTTCATACCATCTAACCTACCAAAAACCATTGCTCTGGAGTTGGGTTGAAGGTTTGCAATGTTGGAATTGCCGGGTATAGAGCAAGTGAAGTGGAACCCACCTAGCCCACTTAGCCCTGGATTCTTCTCACAATACTAACATTCTGCAGAACAGCTTCCACTTTCCATCATTTCCTAAGATTTTTTTCAATATCCTTCTATGTGACAGGTCTCATCTAATTAGGTTATCTAAGCAGGGCATCATCACGTGAGGGAATGTGATGAGGGGCATTTTGTTCCACACTATGTGCTTTCACTCTGACACCAGACATCACAAACCACTGCTCTCGTTTCAAATATCAACTTGATTCTAACTGACCATTTGATCAGTTCCAAGCCTCAATGGCTTTATTGTCTGGTTGTAGCAGTGTGCCACTTCCTGTCCTGTGAGACTCAATTTGTCTCAGCGAACCGCTCACCCAGGAACAAGGGCGCTTATGACATGGCTAGTCCCTATTGACATATTTTAGGAGCTTACCAGCCTATGGACAGAAAGAAATATGGAGTCTGAAACAATTAAATTTCCTATCAATCTTTTCGAAGGTGACATGGTTCTCCCATCACCTTGCAGAAACTCGATTCGGACTTGATGTCACGGATAAATGGTGAAACATGAAACTCGCTGCAAATACCCCTAAAAAAACAGTGACAGACAACAAAAAAACCAACAGAACGATTGGTCACGAAGAATCCGAAACAAGCCGAACAATTGCTGTTCACCAGTCCAACAAAAAAGAAAACAAAGGGAAAAAAAGCACCAAAGGAACACCGGTTTTGTAATTCCAAGCCAATCAGTCCTATCTTAGGAGAGTGCTTCTTCGGTCGTCCCGCTCCCGTTGCAGGGAGCGGATCTCTCTCTCCAAGTCCATAATGAGTTTGTGGGACCGGTCCATTGAGGCCACAAGGTTGGCACCCTCTCGCTTCCACCGGTCCAAACGGTCAAGTTCAGCACTACGCCGGCGATATTTGGTTTCGATCTTTTCGCAGAGACGACAGTTGGTCTTCTCATTCTCGGTCATGTTGACGAGTCTCATACCGCATGTCTCGCCGGTACGATACTCATAGTTGCATCGGTGAGCAAAGCTGGTCCAGCTCCAGTCTCCACACGCGAATCTCTTTTGGTTGTAAAAGCACATGTCTATCAGATCTGTTAGTGCTGTATAATCTGCAAGTACGACATGACCCACTTGCTCACGGCTCTCCGTCTCTGTTTCAGATTGAATGCCGGGTTTTTATTGGCTGCACCTGACAGTACACCCGCGCTTGTCGGGTTTGATAGGCCGGCTTTTTTCTGCGTTTTTCAAGGGCTCGGAAGGTTCAACGCAGTTGAAACAAATTTCGAATGAATCGGTTTTATGAAGAAGATCTATTGGCCTTGCTTGAATATTGCAGACTCGAATTATGAAACGGGAGGGATGATTGAGAACTTCACGGCATCATGGGGGCATTGACAGGCTTATTTATGTTTCGGACGAAGTTTCTATGCTACAGCTCTATTCTCTCATGTTTGCCTCGTCCCACTGTTGATCGACGTTTTTCAGTGCCCGATGGCTTATCATCCGTGGTTCCAGTCCGTGGATTTCACATCGCACCTGCCTGACGGTTGATCCGGTTGGCTGTGAGCAGTTCTCCAAGCAGTGGAGACGGTATGATGGCCATGGTCTCTCGAATGGAGCCACTATGAACAACCGGTTGCTTCATGGATGCATGCAACCCTCAGCCGTGGCGATTCACTGCTCATGGTAATGTGCGATGGGTCGAAAATCCCTCAATCCATGCCTGCAATCCTCTACTTTCCAGATTCGACTACTGCAATTATGCCGTCGCCATCTGCCTCTCCCCGCTTTCATGTGGATGCTGTTCGCATGGACTCGCACTCTTATGATTCTCTTGCGTTTTGCATGCTTGATCCTGCATGGCCGAGTTGGTCTCGGCACTTGCTAGCTGTCGTATTGATGCAATAATCAGGCTTTCATTCCCAGGGATAACCCTGTCTCTATGCAAGAGAAAAGCTACTGCCTTCGCGAGTGTAATGGGACTCTGCACGCCACTTGTGACTCCACCACAATGGGTTGTTCTATCTTGATGCACTTTTCTGATGGCTGCAATTGTTGATTGGCCCAATGCCTCATCTATCATGAGCACTGACACGGGATTTCGACCGAACGCCATATTCTATCCACAGAAGTATCTATCCGATATTGCTTTCTGTGTTATTGCATACGCATGCGCATCCCGATTTATTGCCTTTACTCCTCTTCATTGCTCTTACGTCTCCTGCATTTGGGCAATAATGAAAATCAATATTGGGTCTCAGCATGTGGTTGCAACCATTAGCCCCTGTCGTTCTGTGTTATTCCTGCCGAGTCTTACTTGCCAGTCTATCATAATTTAGACTCGACCGCGTTCCATCCCTGCCGCAGCTTTCCGGTCTGTGGCTTTCAGCCAATAGTCCTCCCTTCAGTGGCAATGGTAGGGTCTCTGAGGCTCTATCATTGGCAACCCGGGTTCAAGGACACGGACCACGCAATTGAAATTTCTTGTGCCAGACCCCAAAAATTAGGGATGCAGGCCAGATAGATCCATTTTCGTTCAGCTGATCTCTCACTCCTGCAAAGAGGGATCCTGCATTTGCCCCCGCTCATGTGTGTGTTCATCATCATCCACTTGTTTCTGTTGGCGGAAATGATAGGATCGGATTGATGTACGGCGCTCGCCGCAGACACGAACCGTGACACTTTCCACATATTGCTGAACCATATGCAGCTGCACCAAAGCTCAGAGACTCTGACGTGGCACGTTGCTTCTGGCTTTCTGCGTCAATTACGGGTAGCCAGGGATGGCTCGAAAGCCGTGGGTCGCCGTTTAGGGATCCCCTGCAAGCTCCACCAGGAACTCAGATGCCATTCACATCAATGAGAATGACGAAATATGACTGATGGCCAATATGGAACGGAAGATCCTGCAGACTTCTGTGCTTGCCGTTTTTTCCGATTGTTCTGGGTATTCACCAATCCGAAAAGCGATCGTCGGGCAATGCCGCTCAATCATGCCCAGAATCAGACCCAGGAAGATGATCCATGACAAGATGTTGAGTTGGCAACTGGTATCCTTGATGATGGCTCATAGCCTCGAAATGGCCGTCACATTCGGCGGATCTATCGTTTGCTGCGGCGAGCTGGTTGCATCCAGCCCCAAAAAATCTCATTCAATTTCTGAGCCCCCTGCTCTTTTGCCTCTCGCTCCGTCTTACCACCGAATTCCCCCTCGCCTATCCTTAGTGTACCAATCTTTTCCCTGGCAAGGATCAGGCCGAGGGTTGGAAAAGCATGGTTCTTGTTTCTGCCCAACAAGCGAAGTTGCCGGGTGGAAAATTAGAGCATTTTTGATCTGGTTAAAGCTACCGCAGGCCGATTCTGAGTGCTATCAACCGGGGAAGCCCGTGCCTCAACGTTGAAATTGAATTCCAGGACCCGCATACAGGCTCCCATAGTGTCGGGCTCTTTTGATCCCGTGATTTGAAAGTGAACGGAGGCTCCCGCACCTTACACACGCCTGCCTTTGACCGGCGACAAATCGTTGATGGTAACGCTACCTTCGGTGTTGGATAGCAAAAATCCCACTGCCTACAATCTCTCATGCTTCACGGGGATTGGTCGACCGGTCAACTTATCCTCAATTGCAGTCGGCCCTTTCATCCAATGGAAACCGTCAGCCGGTATGCCAGTCGCATGCAACCAACGAGCCCTTCCCCACCCGTCCTGCACCAAAGAGGTATGTGCATCTCATCAGCACCTGCCATGGGTGAGGCCTAGGCCTAGTTCTTATTGGCACGTCGTGGTCTCTCTGGGTGGATCCGCGCATTCGTGTGCTCCCAGTTGTCATTCCTCGCACAGGCATTGTGAATACAGTCCCAAATCACGTTCCAGGAGATATATTTCTGTTTTCTCTTCATTTGGCACCATTCAACACTATCTCTGTGGGATGCCATGTCTATAAAGCCCTTTACCTCGTAACATTGCTAATTGGCTCAAGGGAACCTCGGGTTGGCTGTTCGAATTTGTAACTAGGGTATCTGAATATTTGAGCTTGTAGGTTGTCTTAACCCATCGAATGCGTTGGTGCGGAAGTAATTTGGGTTATCACATATAATTACGCTCTCTGTCTTAATCTCATCTATCTGAAGTTCGGGCTCATAATTTGCATTTGCTCTCTTCGCCTTCTCACTTCCTGTTGACTATCTGGCCAGCATTCCCTAGACTACCAATCTAATCGTTCTATAACTCTCACGAGGTCTGCTATCCGGCTCTCCTTCATTCTTATTACTCTCCTGTCTATCCCCGAATGAAAGAAACATAGGATCACTCTAAGCCTTATTAGCTCGTATTTCCAGCCAATCTAAGCTTTGATGTTACGATATGACATTGAAAATATACCAAAGAGCTTCAAAGCGGGCTGGGCAAGAGCATACAAGACTGATAAGGAGGAATGGCTTTTGTCTGAACAACCAAATTAGTCTAGGTATGATTTATTCTCGCTCCAGCCCTTCAGCCACGCACAGAATCAAAACTCCACCTTTAGTGGCGCATCTGCTTATTACCGGAACTTTGGACATGCGCAACCTCAGCTTGGCATGCATCATTTGGCGACTGCTTTTGACGGCTGGCGGGCCGCCAGCCGTCACAATAAGCCACGGGTCTGCATAGTGTGACTGACTAGGAGACCAGAAAAGCGCATGTGGTGGAGCTCCCCATGGCGAGCTCAAAAATATGTATGGTGTGAATCACCACTGTCTCTATCGCAGGTCACATAGTGGGCCCCATCAAGCCGTTCCTGAGCTGCATACATATGATATGATCATATTGAACGGGACGGATATTCTACAGCTTCTGACAAAGCCATGATTTTCATAAAATATCAAACCATTGCAAATTAACATCTAGAACTCCGAAGGGCCCGTCCGTTCTATTTGTATCGAGCGGCCTCTTAGGGCAAGCTCATTACCCGATTGGGTTAGCCTGACTGATTGTCACTAAGTGACGTCAACATGATCCCTGGGTCCAGGGAAACCTGGAAGAGGATACTGACGGACTACTTCTAATGAGTTCTCGCTGATAGTAACAAGCAATTCCTTTCTCTAAACAAATTGCTATTCTCCAAATTATTGCACCTCACAAACTTGACACGCAACCTTCTCCTCAACAATATATCTCTACAAATCACTTCGATTTACACCCAATCTCATTTCCAACATCATCAAAATGTTGAAAACCATCATCTCAGCCGGTCAGCAAGCTACCCGAGCCACGCGGAGCCAGGTCTCAAAAACCACTATGCAATCCCTCGCAACCCCAACATCAACAAGAACGCCCTTCAGTACAACCCCATTCCCCCAGATTGAAAAGGGCCAGGGCTCGCTTGACCGTGAAACATTAAACCCGGAACGCTCAGAGACTGCCAAATCCGGCACTGACGGTGAAGTGGCCAAACACCCCTCTGCATTCGACCCAAAGAACACAGCACCAGAGTCCGAGCTCGCAGCCACCGAAGAGGAAAGCAAGCAAGAAGGCAAGACGGAGAGCCCTCTAAATATGAGCCCGGCCAATAGGGATGCTAGCGCTTGGAGGCGCCAGGCTGAGGACGGGCCTGATCGGAATCGGGATCGCGAGGCCTCCAGCTCTCGTGGGGCGACAAAGAAGGGCCGTGGTATCCATGTGAAGGAGGATGGGACTCATGTTTCGTACCGGGATTGAATATTTTGTCCATAGTATCGCGGGCGGTAAATGATGATATTATGTAGGGAGTTCAGCATTTTTAAAATTCATGTGAGATCAGGTTTCGATTAATGCTACTACCAAATTATTCGTCCATAGCCGCGTAACGTCATGAATCCCAAGCACAAGAATTACATACAGATATAACACACTTCAACACACCTTATTATTCAAGACGAACTTTCCTTGCCGTATTTGATGATATCGCTTCCATACAAAGTCCAAACTTTCTCGCTCCCCTCAGGAACATCACCTTCCAGCGCCTTTAGACCAGCATTGACAGCAGCCCTGCCAATCACCTCCGCATCTTGAGCCCAGCTATCTTTCAGACCGGAGTACAGCTTGCCAGCCCAATTCGCAATGAACCGAGCCCCAGCCTCAAGCGGCCGGCTTTCCTCACGAGTACCAGCGATCAGTCCAGGGCGCAGGATGACCATGTGCTCAAAGCCAAGCTTCTTAATATCTTCCTCAATCTCACCCTTCATGCGGGGGTAGGCAATGTTGGAATCCTTGTTGGCACCGCTGGAGGAGATCAGCACGTAGACCTTAGTACCAGCTTCGCGTGCGGCCTTGGCCATCTCAACGTTCAGCCCATGCTCGATTTTGTATTGATTATCGAACCCGCCTGCGGCTGCCCTTGTAGTCCCAAAGGCGGAAATGAAAATACTTGGAGTCGGGGCAAGGGTGGAGAGCTTTCCTGCCCAGGTGGCGGTATCGCCAGAGACGAAGTTGGTGAGTTTGGCCGGGGGCGTACCGCTAGTGGCTGGCGGGGTGCGACGGGAGATGGTGTCCACACGGGTTACAGTGGGGTTGGCAATAAGGCTGGTGAGGATGTGCGAGCCCTATCGGTTACGTGACTTAGCTCAAGTTCTGGCCTCAGTATCTCGATTTGAAGAAATTCCAGACGAGTAGATTGAGGAGCTTAGGCTTGCAACGTGTGCACTTACCACCATACCCGTACCGCCGATCAATGCGACATTCACCATGTTGACAGCTATGAGATTGTTATACAAGTAAATGTCTGTTGTGTTTGTACAAGATGCTAAGAGAGGAGCGTAGTAGGAGACCAGAGGAATCTAGGCGCACTGCCTTTCGTCATGCCGAGGTTGAGCTAAACTACTTTGGGTAAGCTCAACTTTGACGATCATATGTGCAATGTGAAGCCAAGTCTACCAGAAGAAATAATAGCTGCTAGTATATACCATACTCAAAACTATATGATTTCTGGCAATTCATTTGGTTTCCGCGCAGCCAATGCCTTAAGAGAGCTACACATTTATAGAGCTCTGTATGGTTGATATGTGTGGGCGGTGGAGATAGGCAGGAAGGGCATAGCAAAGCTCCCGGACTGTGTTTCTGCTTTTCATTCTCGCATTGCTCTAGGCCTGGCTCTGGGACCCTTGACCTTCAAATTATCCCTCGCTTCGTTGCCGCTCGAAGTCATTCAAATTATTGCGTCAAACCTGCCATATGAAGACATATTTAGCATGGTGTGCACCAGCAAACTGTTTCACAACCTTCTAATCCGTGATCTCTATGAGCGAAATTTTGATACAGATCTACTGGGATATGCCTTGCTTTGGTGTGCAATGAATGGTGGTATTCAAGGGATACATCACGTATCATCCTGGAATTCAGATATGAACAAAAGCTTGTTTTTCAAGGAAGAAGAAAAAGGGTCAATTACCAATATGGGAGCAAATTTTGGCCCTGCACTTGGCTGTCGAAGATGACAACTTGCTCATGGCAAATCTGCTAGTGAAGCATGGTGCAGATGTAAATGTGAACTCACATACTAGAACCTCACTCCCTTGGATGTGGTCGCAGGCCAGGGTAATGGGGTCATGACTTTGTTATTTCTTCAAATGGCGCGAAAATAAGAGATAGAATCATCTGGTCTCGTGCTATAGAACATGGGAGTTTACTGGCTTGGGCGCAGGCTGGTCGTCGCGGGGCTTGGAGGAAAGGGAGTCCTACTCGGAAAAGGATTGGTGGAAGTTGGAGTATCCATATCAACTTCAATTTCATGAGATGGAAGATCTGATAGGGTTGCTTCTTGAATACGGTGCTTGTCCAGACTATGTGGACGACACTGGCCAATGCCCTCTTGACCAGCCTGGTACTAAATTACTTTCTGCTCTACAGCTGCGGTTTTCTAGAAAGCAGGGAGCATGATGCAGTTCGTTTGAACCTAGTGATGGGTTATAGTTTTCCTGGAGCTTTTGCGAAAATTGAGCAGTCTGGAGATGTCAATTTATGTATCATTCATAGTACATATCAGTTTAAGGGAACAGGCTATTGTATTGTATTCCTAAGTGGATTGTTCCATGCAGATACATGATTCTTCTAGTTGTCTATCCGAAGGTTGAATTTGAAGCCTAGAATTGTATGATTAATTGTCACCTCAATGCCTGCAAAACATGATCAATCATAATGAATTTTTACGCCTTTTAAACCAATGCGAATTGTGTATTTCCCAAAAATGACTAGACACCAGATGTGTTTGCAGATATCAACATGCGGTTAACGAATGGATGGTGAAGTACCTCATTGAGTCATCATAGGCTTGTCATATCCAGAAGCTATAGAGTCAAACAAAAACCACTGAATTGAAAATCATCACATCCAAATTCTCGGCTTCTTGATTTACTTTTGTGCATCCTCTTGCCGTGCGTGGACACAGTTCTAAATCCATTTCAAGATGTCTCTTGACTCCTTGCCCGTGGAAGTAATCTGTCTTATTGCATCAAATCTGCCACGGTACAAAGACAAATTGTCACTTGTACGATGCAATCATATGCTTCATGATGCTGCTATCTATGTCCTTCATAAGCAAGACAGCTTGACTGCAAATTATGCACTGCGATGGCTGCTAAGCAGAGGGTTTGAACTGGGAATCCAGAAGATAATTTCACGCAACAGGCTAGACTTGAACAAGGCGGTGGTACCCCGGTACACCTCGATCAACACACCTCTACTTCTTGCCGTTGGGTTCGGTCGTTCGAATATTGTGGAGCTGCTTCTGCGAAATGGAGCCGAAGTCAATCTCGCAACGGATATTTCCGCCTTGGAATATGCTGCAACCCTGGGGGACTACAATATGACTAGTCTACTCCTCAAGCATGGTGCCCATGTGGATCGCGTGGGTGCAAAGCGCGGGTTAACTCCACTAGGTTGTGCTCTGGAACTTGGGTACGCAATTCGGGAAGCCAATCCGTACTTCCGACAGCTTGACACTCGCCATGACTTGTCGAGGTGCAAGGCAGAAAATGAATTTGTTGCTGTGATCCAATTGCTGCTGGCTCATGGGGCAGATTCGCATTTCCAGTCTGATCAGGAATCCCAGTCTACTTGCCTACACAGGATTCCCGGGAGCCCATGGAAATCAACAGAGAAACTTTTAGGTCTGTTTCTTGCTTCTGGTGCTAATTTGAATGCACAAGACTGGACGGGGAACACTCCCCTCCACATCGCTCTCGCCTTCAACGCATTTCCAGCAGACAGAGATGTCCAGAAGGAGTACGTGGCGTTGCTCTTGAAGTCTGGTGCAGATGTTCATCTACAGAACTGGGATGGAGAGGTACCACTGGGTATCTGGTTCGAGAACCCGGGGCTCTGGGAAAGTTTCTTGAAACCAGCACCAAATACGCGTTGTCACAGTAAGAAAGGAGACAAACTGATTTGGACACTTTTGAAGGTTACATACCAAAAGCAAACGAAACACACAAGGCAACATTTCATCAATAATCTCTTGATTGAGATATTAGTGGAACACGGGGCTTTGGGAGATAAAATGATTGATGACGAAGAATGTCCATTGGATTTGCGTGCGGCAGGCCTATACCCAGTGCTGAAAGATTTGAAAAGCAAGAGAAGGGTGGCTTCAACCAAAACGGCTCATAGAAAAACTCCCCAAAAGAATGTATCCAAGGCCCTGATAGATAGCGGATCCATCAGAAAAGCCACAGCACACAAGAAGACCAGGAGGCCCACGAAAAGGTTGCCCCCGAGAACTCCCAAGGCCTGAACTGAAACGAGTCCACGCGGGTATTAGCCTTAAGGGATTCCGCGCGGGTATGGAAGCCCAATGTACACGACTTGCTCGGAGATCAATTTCCATCTTACCGAGGGATAAAGCAAGGGGAGCGTTCATCGCTAGTTGCTATCAGTTTATGGCATACCTGCTACAAATATCACTGAAGACGATCTAGGTTTCAAATGCAAAGACAGCCATGGCAAAGAATACTTGATGACCATATTTTATTTCGACCTCATTCGATATCACGCTATGTCTTCTATTTTCATGTACTCCTGCAGACTCAGTTGAGTGACACTAAAGAGTCTACTATAAGCGCTATGACATCTTAGCCTTTCCAATTTTATTTTCATTTTGCTCGGTTGTGTTGGAGAAAGCCCCGAAAGTAGATGATAATATTGTACTGTCTATAGACTTGAATGAAAGTTGGAAGATTGTACAATATAGCTGGATTTGTATCCCTGAGGGAACAAGATGGGAATCTTGTTTATTATCCCATCAAATCTTGGCGCTCTGTGAGAGCTTCTTCTCTTCGGCCTGATAGAGCTTGACCAATTGACGCACAGACAGATCAAGCATCACGTCTTCCGATCCACCAGGAATTCGGGCGCTATGGACATCGCGAAGAATGGCTGAAGGCTTGGTCAGCTTGGTTTACGCACATCCTGATAGTCCAGCGAACATACCTTCGACCAATTCACCCTGGCCAGATTTGGTATATCCACTTCCTCCGAATAATAACACAGCTGTCTGGGCACACTCGTTCAGAACCATACCAGACTTTGCTTTAGCTAATGCTGTTAAGCCACCAAGTTGACGATAAGCTTCCTCTTTGCTGAGATGAGTCAACTGATACAAGATCTGCTCAACCCACGCCCACATGGATTCAAGCTCAGCGCCTGCCTTGGCAAGACGGTGGCGGACTACAGGTTGATCCATGAGCGTCTTTCCAAAAGCCTCGCGCTTGAGACAATACGAGAAAGCAGTAGAAAGGGCCACACGAGCCTGGCGAGTGACTCCAACAGCAATACAAATTCGTTCATGGTTGAAGTTGGTCATGATGATACGCATGCCGTCGCCTTCTTTGCCAACAATATTCGACACAGGAACCTTGACGTCGTCAAGTTCAATAAATGAGGCCCCGCCAGTGATCTGACCCGAGACTTTGAGTCGGTGCATCGCGACACCGGGGTGTCCCTTAAGAGGCACAATCAAAACGGAAAGGCCCGCGGCTCCTGGTCCACCGGTTCGCACGGCCATGGTGGCATAGTCCGACCAAATACCATTCGTGATCCTGGTTATTTGTATCAGGTCACAGCATTATCATCACCAAAGAGTTGTTCCTTACCATTTCTTTGATCCGTTGACGATATAGTGCTGACCATCGGCACTCTTGACAGCAGTTGTAGCGATGTTCGCGACATCACTGCCAGCCCCGGGCTCCGTTATGGCAATACAACTCCGCTTCTTACCTGTGAGCATCTTGGGCAAGAACCGCGCTTGCAACTCGGCACTGCCAAATACGTAGATTGGTGGAATTCCAAAACCGAACCCGGTATTTAGAGAGCCAGCGGGGCCACTGAGACCCGAACGGGCCATCTATAGGCAAAAGATCGGTCAATAACGCTGCAATATTAACATACAGCCTAATGATCCCTAGGGCATACCTCATCACAGTAAATTCCGGTGTAGATGTAGTCCCAGTCTTCAACTTTGACCCCCAGGATGTCGTTGATTCCTAGGCGCTTCAGCAAATCCACAGGTAATGGGCTCGGCATGTTTGGCAACAGCATATTATGCTTGCAGAAAGTGTGGAAGACATGCTCAGGGACCGTTCCCTCACGCTCCCACTCCAACGCGTGCTGAATCAAGTTCTCTGTGGCAAATTTACGGCATGCTTGTTGGAAGCGGCGGTGGGCAGGCGTTATATAGGGGGAAGGGAGGCCTCGAATGTAAGGCGGCTCCGAAAATGGGATGGGATTTGGTGAGTTATAGGCCATGATGGAAGCGTACAACTATTATGCTATCAGGGAGGGGCAAGTATTGGTCTATGTATAGGGGTGTTGATATAAATCAGGATCAATAGCCTATGAGTGGAATGGTTTTCCCCATTCCGCGGTGAGGCGGCCCAGCCGAGCCTCGGTGATTTGGGCAGACCAATCTTGTGCAGTGCACAAGCGTATACATCGGTGATCATGTGTACGTGACCATAGGGCAGTACCTACGTAGGACTCTGCTGAGAGTTCAATGGGCTGCGCTATGTAAGCACTGCGCCAGGAGAAAATCAATGCCTTGCATTTTACTTTACCTTAATACCTTGCTGCAACCTCATAGGCCTCATCTACAGTATACTAGTAGTATTATACTGCTTTTTTTTATTCCTACGGCACCAGCACCATTCCATCGGTATAACTAAATCGTATATAAACCTTGGAAGTACTCCCTCTATATAAGTATTTCTATAGAGGTACAATGACTGGACATAGGCCATTTGAAACTACGTTGTAATGAATATAATTATAATACATCTGTTTATTGTCGAATACAGTATATATATATAGATATGTATACCTATGGGAATGGCATAGTATATGAAGCACAAGATTTTGAAGTCAAACCGCAGTATTTAGGCGAGAACAAAGGGCGTAGCACTGAGCATGGTCTGGCACCATGTTGTACTGAGTTTTGAGTACGGAATACAGAGTACTTATGTTGCAGGTACCTACGGGGTACCTAGGGTCCTATGTACTGACCTGGTTCGGTGCACATCACGTGCTAGTTTTTGATGCCTGAAGCGCCATAATTTCATGACTAACACACGGGCTTCAGCCACGGCTGAGTAAGGCTCCGAAAGCGGTCCTGGATCCGCCACGCCTTGAAAAATCTTATCGCCCGATAACAAGCACGCAATTGCCACTAACCGCTTTGGGCAAGTTACCTGGGGGTTTTCTCTATAACCAAGCTATGAAGAGGGGAGATTCTCTCTTTCCCCCACCTTCTTCTTTGTTTTTGTATTCAACAGATATCGGTCTTGTATCCGGTATCAAGAAGAAGCCATGGGTTCATCAGTTCCAGCTCTGTCGGCCTTGAATGGCCCGACCTATGTTACAGCCCAGACGCTTATCCAGCAAGTTGCATACTTGCTGAGTGATAAGATCTTCTCCTACTCGCCGGAGACTTTCGATCTTGATGCTGCTCTCAAGGAGTGGACTTCCAAAGGCGAGACTAATGCCAATGGCGAGTCTCCCTCAGTCAAGGCTTTGGAAACCCGCCAGGGTGCTGGAAGCATGGCCCTTGGCTACCTCTTCTCTCAGGACTTTGATCTGAAGAAGCGCCACATTCCCCAGGGTATTGTTGCTTCTTCAGCAACTCTCCCTTATATGCGTGCCGCGTTGGAGCAGCTCTCTCTGCTGTACTCCGTCGCTAGCCCAGTCGCTGCACACGTAGCCGCCGTAGACTACGCCGGTGAGGATGGCCTAGTTTCTGACTATGCGTCCGCCCTCTCTCTGGCCGAGGACCTCGGTCTGGGTTTGGTCTCCAGCGGCTCTGCCCACGAGTCCCAGCATATGGCTCTCTTCACAACCTTGCTCTCCTCCGTCCTCCCCTCGATTCACATCTATGATGGCGTTCGTGTTGGCCGCGATACTACCCGCGTCATTGATGTTCTCGACAAGGATGGCCTGACTCGCGCCTATGAGACTGTCCGCAAGACTCTTGATGAGTCCCGCAACCGTCATCTCGACGCCCAAGGCAAGGTTTTGGATCTGCTGAAGAGCCTGAATGGCGAACTCGGCACTGACTATGGTGCTTTCGAGTACCACGGTCACTCCGAGCCCACCTCTGTCCTGATCGCTTTCGGCACTGTCGAGGCTACCCTCACTGCCCAAATCGCACGCTCCCTCGCGAAGGATGGTGTCCGTGTCGGCGTTGTGAATGTTCGCGTCTACCGTCCCTTCATCGAGGAGGAGTTCTTGCGCGTTCTCCCCCAGTCCACTCAGATCGTCGCAGTTCTTGGCCAGGTCGCCTCTGAGCAGGCCGTTCAGGAAGATGGCATCCACTCCGCTCTCTATGAGGATGTGCTTGCTTCTCTGACTTTTGCCACTGGCCGTGAACACAACCCGGCTTGTGTAGAGATCAAGTACCCCCGCTCCCAGCGTTGGGATCTCATCTCCATCGCTGCTGCATTCCAGCGCGTGTATGACCAGCCTATCCTCATCGCCGACGGTGAAACCAATGCTTCGCTGCAGCTGCTAGACCCTGCATCTGTGCAGGAATACACTTTCTGGGATGTTGATACCTCCGTCACCGAGGGGGCTGCTCAGACTTTGAGCCAGGCTCTTGGCGCCGACTCGGCCAGCAATGTCACGCTCAGCCAGACCCACGACAACCTCGTCCAGGGTGGTGCTATCCGAGTTGACATTCGCAAGAGCGCTAAGATTGTTGACGCACCTTACGCGGTCACTGCTGCTGAGGTCTCTTACGTTGGCAACCTTTCACTGCTGAACGATGTTGATGTTCTGGCTTCTGTTAGGGACAACGCTAAGGTCATTGTCAATGCCCCGGGCATTAATGATGAAGATCTGGAGAAAAAGCTTCCTGCTTCCTTCAAGCAGTCTGTCGCCCAGCGTGGCATCTCCCTCTATGTTCTTGATTCATCTGCTGTTGATGACTCGTCTCTCAACGCCCTTGTCCTCCAGGCTTCGTTCGTGCGCGTCGCCCTACCTGCCCAGGAGACCCTGGCAACCAAGAAGCTGGCCTCGATTACCGGAAATGCCGAGGCTTTGGACAACGTTACCAAGGATCTCGAGAAGCTGCTCCGCCAGATCGAGGTTCCCGAGTCCTGGAAGGAGCCTGAGGGTATCACTGAGGCCGTTGAGCTCCCCAAGGACATCGTCGCCAACAGCTTTGTTTCGTTTGACAAGGACGAATCCGAGCCCCCCACTCTTCTCAAGGACTGGGAGACCGCTGCTCGTGGCCTTGCATTCAAGGAGGCTTATGGCACCAAGACTGCTCTTCGCCCTGACCTTGCACACAAGACTTTCACTGTCCACGTCAAGGAGAACCGTCGTCTCACACCCACCACCTATGATCGTAACATCTTCCACATCGAGTTCGATCTCGGTGAGACTGGTTTGAAGTACGACATTGGTGAGGCCCTTGGTATCCATGCTGAGAACGATCCCGAAGACATCAAGAAGTTCATCGAGTTCTACGGCTTGGACCGCGACGCGATTGTCGAGGTTCCCAGCCGCGAGGACCCTGCCGTTTTGGAGAACCGCACTGTCTACCAGGCTCTGATGCAGAACGTTGACATCTTCGGTCGCCCACCCAAGCGCTTCTACGAGGCCCTTGCCGAGTTTGCCTCTGACGAGAAGGAGAAGGCCAACTTGCTCATTCTGGGTGGACCCGACGGTGCCACTGAGTTCAAGCGCCGTGCCGAGGTTGACACCGTCACCTTTGCCGACATCCTGCTCGAGTACCCCTCTGCTCACCCAGAGTTCCACGAGATCGTTCGCATCGTCGGTCCTCTCAAGCGCCGCGAGTACTCGATCGCCTCGTGCCAGAAGGTGACTCCGACCTCGGTCGCTTTGATGATTGTTGCCGTGAACTGGGTCGACCCCAACGGCCGCGACCGTTTCGGTCTGGCTACCCGCTACCTGAGCCGCCTGCAAGCCGGTTCCCCGATCACCGTCAGCGTCAAATCCAGCGTCATGAAGTTGCCCCCCCAAGTCCACCCAGCCTATCATCATGGCCGGTCTTGGTACTGGTCTTGCACCGTTCCGTGCCTTCGTCCAGCACCGCGCCCTCGAAAAGGCTCAGGGCAAGGAGATTGGTGCTGTCTTGCTGTACATGGGATCTCGTCACCAGCGTGAGGAGTACTGCTACGGCGAGGAATGGGAGGCATACCAGGAGGCTGGTGTCATCACTCTCCTCGGCGCTGCTTTCTCTCGCGATCAGCCCGAGAAGATCTATATTCAGGACCGTATGCGTCAAACCCTACCCGAGATCATTCAGGCCTATATTCGTGAGGAGGGTGCTTTCTACCTGTGTGGTCCCACTTGGCCCGTGCCCGATGTCACCGCTGTTCTGGAGGAGGCTATCGCCACCGAAGCCAAGAACACTGGCAAGAAGGTTGAGACTCGCAAGGAGATTGAGAAGCTCAAGGACGAGGAGCGCTATGTTTTGGAGGTCTACTAGACTCTGTTCTGTTCTTACATGGCATGATTGTACGATTGGCATGTTTTTGCTTTTTATTCCCCCTTGTATTTAGATCGTCATTTCGGCTAGCGCACTGGCCTTGAACTTCGAAAATGCATTAGAACATTGAATTTCATGGGTTTAAATCAAATCTGTCCCCTTTAAATTCCCTGCTTAAATGTATATGCTTTAATGGAATATATTCGGGTATCTGCTTCGAAGGCAATGCCTTCCTAGCATGACCCTCGAAAATGCTATGTCGTGTCTAGGTCGTCTATACATATAACTTTTTCTTGAAACTCATGCAACGTAACAATCAAACGCGCCCAGCGGATCCGTACTTGGTCTTTCCATAGGCACCACCCTTCTCCTTCCTCAACTCCAATGCCCGACGGTAAGGTGGTGCAGTGGGTGGCTGAATAGGATCCAGATTGACATAATCCGGAGGTAGGGTGTATGATGCATCAGAATCCCAAGCGGAAAGATCACCACAAGCAATGAACGACGGAATCCAACGGTTCTCAACGGAGAACTTGTTGGACAGTTTTTGGGGCTGGGGCTTGTCTTGTGATGTTGTAGTTTGAAGATGGCGGACTTCAAGAGAGTGATTGGGCGCAGGATTGCTAATTGCCTCGGGTTGTGCCACGGTATTTCGGGCTTGTGTGTCCTGGTCGATTTGCTCGCGGACTTCCACGCCCACGTTGCCATCTTCTGACACGGCTACTGGGGCGGCGGCGCCACCGAACAGCGGATTTTTCAATGCGGCCATACCGACCACCCCGCTGTCACTGACTGGTGGAATGAAGCCTTCGCAGACCACGAATGCCTCCAAGCTACTAGCGCGACTACTGCGCGGCTTTGCGACACTGACGCGCTCAAAGACGGTTCGCAGCTGTGCGTAGAGGAGGTCGACATCGCGACCGCGGAAAATCTTAGCGACGAATTTGCCGCCTGGTCGGAGAACGCCCATAGCAAGGTTTAGAGCTGCGTAGAGGAGTTGTGATTGAATATAAATGTCTAGGTCGTGTAGGCCTGTCACATCTGGGGCGCCGTCGGAGATGACCAGGTCGACAGGGTGAGGTTGTCTGATAGCCTCTGTGACTTGTGATGAAGAATCGGAGGGAGTGGAAGGTTGTTCGTATGCTTCTGGGTCCAGAGCACGCAAGAGTAGAGGAATCGTAGAGGGGTGTGTGATATCAGCTTTGAGGGTTGTGATACCTTCGAGCGGTGCCATGGGTTGCAGGTCGATGGATACAATCTTGACATTCTTCCGAGGCTTTAATTCAGAGCTTGAAGAAGGCTGATCATAGTCCATTTTATCATCATCGGCCGTCGTTGTCTCTGCGCCCTCCAAACCCTGTTGTTCTATGCGCTTTTTCTCGAGCCATGCCCGTCGCCCGAAGCTTTCGCCCTTGATCAAGACACGACTGAGTACTTGACTCCAACTTCCAGGTGCAGCGCACAAATCCACGACTCTCGTCACATTGTCCGGGTTCTCATGCTCGAATAGGTCGAATCGCTCGTCGATCTGGATAAGCTTGAAGGCGGAACGGGCGCGCCAATTTTGCTCCTTAGCAAGACGGTAGTAAGCATCGCGCTTGTCCTTTGATGATTTGCCCATCTTGAAAACAGGCTGGCCCGGCGCAATTGGAAATTATAGTCTTTCAAAGTGGGTTAATTTTGCGACCAACGTGGGGAACGAAAAGATAAGATTCCAAAGGCGGACTAAAATTTCTGCCGCTTTTTTTCTTTTCCCCGAAGGCAGCTTGAATCAGTTGTCAACTGGAACAAACTGTAATCCTTTGGAATTACTCAGTTCATAATGGGTCAAAAGAGAGCACGCGACCCCAAAGCCCAGGTAGCTGAGGCAAACAAACGCAAGAAGGCAGTTAAGTCTGACGCAACGTCAAGCGAGGAACATGGCTCCATTGCAGTTGAGGACCTCAACTGGAAAGAAGTTGCCATGCCAGATCGCATGGATGATGCAGAGGGATTCTTTGGACTAGAAGAAATTGAAGGTGTCGAGATCATAAAACAGGGCGATGGAGGTGTTCAGTTCAAGGTATGAGTGTACATGTTTTGATCAATCATGTTGACTAAACGCTAATTTATGGTTGCATGGGTAGGCCAAGTCTGGCAAGCCAGCAAAATCGATCCTCAAGCCCCCGTCTGAAGATGATGGAGAGGAATGGGGTGGTTTCAGTGATGAAGAATCGCCCAACAAGCCTTCTGCCGAGAAGACTCCCGCTAAAACCGAAGTGAAAGAAGATAAGAAGTCGAAGAAGGACAAGAAGAAGGAGCAAATCAAAGCCAAGAAAGAAGAGCAAAAGCCTAAAGAGCAGAAGACTAAGGAGTCCAAACTTGCGCAAGGCCAGAGCATCAAGGCCGGGCTTGGATTCGCGGCTCTCGATGATGTTGAAGAGGACGACGGTGTGGACGTGTCTGCTTGGGACGAGCTTAACCTTTCGCCTGAGATTTACACGGCTCTTTCAAAAATGAAGTTCACCTCCCCATCGGCCATTCAAAAAGCCAGTATTCCTGCCATTCTCGATGGGCACGATGTTGTTGGAAAGGCCTCCACAGGTTCCGGTAAAACTTTGGCATTCGGTATTCCGATTATCGAGCATTACTTGGACAAGAGAGGGAAACAGGAGGAACAGTCCGACAAGTCTGAAAAAAACAAGGCCCCGATTGCACTGATTCTCTCTCCTACTCGAGAGCTGGCGCATCAGCTTGGAAAGCATATTGGGGAGCTCATTGCGAATTCTCCCGACACCAACGCACGTGTCGCTCTTATTACCGGTGGTATGTCGATTCAGAAGCAGCAAAGACAACTTGCTTCGGCAGATATTGTGGTTGGAACCCCGGGCCGAGTGTGGGAGATTTTAAGCACAGGAACGGGGTTGATCCGCAAGATGCAGAAAATCCAGTTCCTGGTTGTCGACGAAGCGGACAGACTGCTGAGTGAAGGTCATTTCAAGGAAATGGAAGATATCCTAAATGCACTAGACAAAAAGCAAGCCGGAGATATTGCAGACATGGATCAGGAAGAAGAGGAAGAGGAGCCATCTCATAGGCAGACTCTTGTCTTTTCGGCCACATTCCACAAGGATCTTCAACAAAAGCTCGCGGGCAAGAGCCGCTGGTCAAACGGCGATATGTTGGACAACAAAGCGTCAATGGAGTACCTTCTCAAGAAATTAAACTTCCACGAAGAGAAGCCCAAGTTCGTAGATGTGAACCCAGAGTCACAGATGGCCGTCGGACTCAAGGAAGGAATTGTTGAATGCCCTGCTATGGAAAAGGTAAGGCACATTCTTTTTGAATCGCTCTAATACATATACTAACTTAAACGGTTAGGACCTTTATCTTTACTCAGTCCTTCTCTACTATCCCAAACACCGCACAATTGTGTTCACGAACTCCATCTCCGCTGTCCGCCGCATCACTCAGCTATTGCAAGTCCTTCAGCTTCCCGTGTTCGCACTTCACTCCAACATGGCCCAAAAAGCCCGACTCCGTTCCATTGAGCGTTTCTCATCGCCTACTGCCGACCCAAGCTCAATTCTTGTCGCCACCGACGTCGCCGCTCGTGGTTTAGATATTAAGGGCATTAACTCCGTCATCCACTACCACGTTCCCCGCACAGCAGATGCCTACGTTCACCGATCTGGTCGTACTGCTCGTGCCGGTGAGTCCGGAAAGAGCATTCTCATCTGTGCCCCTGACGAGGTTGTCGGCGTTGCCCGTCTCGCCGGCAAGATCCACGCCAAGAAGGCGCGGAAGGCCGATGACCCCGAGGGACCTAGCAAGAAGATCCCCCTCGAGTCTCTTGACATTGATCGCCGAGTGGTTGCTCGCCTCAAACCCCGCATGGGTCTTGCCAAGAAAATTACCGACTCCACCATTGCCAAAGAGAAGGTCAACACCGAGGACAACTGGCTTCGCTCTGCGGCCGAAGATCTCGGTGTTGAATATGACAGTGACGAGTTCGATCAGTCTAAGGGTAGAGGCCGTGGTCGTGGTGGTGGCCGCGAAAGACGTGATAAGGAGGCCAGCGAAACGACCAAGAGCGAGATGGCCGGGCTTCGTGCGGAGCTCAAACAACTCCTTTCTCAGCGAGTGAACATCGGTGTCAGCGAGAAGTATCTTACTGCCGGTCGCATTGACATCGATGCTCTTCTTCGTGGTGAGGGCAACGACGCGTTCCTTGGCCACCTTGACCCTCTGACATTCTAATTTTGAAACTGAAGCGTATGTAAAAAAAGCACATATTAGTTTATATCAAATGGATACTTGACTCATAAATCCTTCGCCGGACTTCTCCGATATGAGATAAGATACCAGACCAGAAGCTGATAAGTGACAAAGACTCCAATTTCTGAATAGGACTATGCCATATTCAATGGCCAATTTGGCCCCAAATGTAACTAGTTCGCTCAATATGCAGCGATTTACATAAGTGCATATATTCCCCCGCCTTGCTGGCTCGGAGTATTAAAACACCCTTTTCTTGCCTTTCCTGTCCTTCAGTCATTCTCTCCACCAACATGGATCCCCAAATTGAAGAGCTATTGGGCCTAGAAGCCGTTCGTACAAGAGCCCGTGTGGTCCTCAAATTCGCCGAAGAGGGTCGTTTGAATCATTTCAACTACCACCCTGAACGCATGGAAGATGCCACCGACTATGTACTTAAACTAATTCAGGTAGGGCTAGCGGTGAACAATTACATTTCCAAGTATCAAACAACTCACAATATCATAGCGCGACTTCGGTCCTGACAAGTATCATCTCATTCCACCCCATGGACGCTGGCAGCATTTTGAAGTCGGCGGGGTTCCCCGCATAGCCACTCTTCTGGCCGAATGGGATGAGGAAAAATGCGACACCACCGAAAAGACACGCAGATTGATAGATCTGTTCTTCGTCTCTGTTCTCTTGGATGCTGGCGCTGGAGACTTCTGGAAATTCAACGAGTCACAAAGCGGCCTGACGCTCAATCGAAGTGAAGGTATTGCAGTTGCGGCTTTGCACATGTTCTTGAACGGCGACTTTGCTGATCCAGACTCAGCGGTGAAACACACCGCCAACGGTAAGCGTTTGCTTTCAATCAAAGCGATAGCGATATTGGCTGACACTTCGTGTTAGGTGATGCATTGCGCAATATCAATGTAGAGATCTTATCCCGTGGACTGCAGGTCGACGATGGAAACCCCATGATCGGAGTACCGGCGCGTGCTGATATTCTCCGTAAGCTCGGCGAGTCCTTGGTGAATTTGAAAGATATCTTTGGTCCCTCTGGTCGTCCTGGTAATCTTGTTGGTAAGTTCATACCGTTCTTGAAGTCCACTTGACCCTAGACGTTCATATCAAAATAACTAAACAATTGCCACACATAGATTACCTCATCGCCAAATCCAATGACGGAAAGCTTGATTACAAGGATCTCTGGACTGTGCTGCAGCGCCTTCTGATCCCCATCTGGCCGTCCGATCGTACTCACGTTAACGGACAGCCCATCGGCGATGCATGGCCCCTGCGAGTGCTTGAGCAGCAGGCTGGATCGGAGTCGAAGCCCTACTCCAATATCCAACCGTTCCATAAGCTGACCCAATGGCTAGCGTATTCATTGATGGTGCCGTTCTCCCGTCTGCTTTCAGTCTCCTGGTCTAATACCGAGCTGGGCACTGGTCTTCCGGAATACCGCAATGGAGGAATGCTTGTCGATATGGGAGTTCTAGAATTGAAGCCCGAGGCATTGCAGCGAGGGTTGAGTCTTTCAGGTGGTAGCTTACCTTCTTTCGGTGCCGGCGATGACGAGATTGTGGAATGGCGAGCGATGACTGTTGCTCTTCTCGATGTGCTGCATACAAAGATTCTCTCCCGCTTGGATGGTGTTCAATTGTCCCTGCCTCAGGTGTTGGAGGCGGGTTCTTGGAAAGCGGGTCGTGAGCTTGCGGCGGCTAAGCGTCCGGAGACTAAGTGTAGTCCTATCTTAAACTTTGGCGATGGCACTTTGTTTTAGACGTTGTGCTGTCAGTGTTCAGTACCAAATTTATGAAGAGCCTTTTCAAATAGATATATCCAATGTATCGGCGCTCTTCCCGGCCTGAATACATTTTAAATTTAACAATATATGGACCAAGTTTCTTCGGTTTATATTGTAGACAAGTGTATCCATCTCCGCTTCAAGTCTGGTCTTGAATCATGATGTTGAGTCTTGCAGCCGTGATCATTAATCCGGTAGAGTAGAAGAACGTATGATGGAGCGGTCCAGTCGTACTGTCCTGAACTGCGTGCAGTGAGTCCGTGGCAGCCCCGTGTGCTGAAGCCACTTCTGATGCCCTATCAGCCGGACTCGGGATGACAGCCCTTTGTAACTCTTCATAGATGAGTCCAGGGTGGCTCAAGCTTCATGGTTCCGCATCGTATCGCTCTCGTATCGTATTGTCGTATTGTCGTATCGGCCGGCCTTCTCGAATCTGCTTCTCCGAAACACCTTTGATTTGGTCTCTTGACACGCCTGTTACCATAATATCAAATGGCGGAGGTAGATGTGAGTGATATTCAGCAATGATCATCTCAATGATTGATTCAAACAAGGAACGCTCAACACAAAAGGAAATATACTCAACACAGCCCACAACTCAGAAGAGCTGCGCCTGTCCGAAATGAAACCACAAACGACAGATGCCGCCGGTCCATTCTATACATTGTCAACCTCCCCCGGGGATACTCAAACAAGAAGCTTTCCCCCCTTCCCCCTCTTCCCCACACCCCTTTATCGTAGCATTCGTGCCCCACCACGCTTAAGGTCAGCCGTGGTGGGGCGTTGCAAGGTCGAGGAACGCCGATGAGGAAGCAGCCGCTCTCCTCACCAGCACCTAGATGACAAGAAGATGAGTCAGTGCTGAACTTGATATGACTCCGAAGTGAAACTGAGAGTGAACTGAAAGAGAACCGAAGCTGACTGAGATCTAGGAGAAAAGAGAATGTAAAGTGAAGACATACCTTGCATTTGAGTAAGCATCTGCTTGCCTACGCCTCCTCCAGAGCGGCGTCCTCGTCACCATCTCTGGCCTCATCGGCGATATCCTCCACCTCGGTCACGTGGGGGACGTCCTCCCGGTCAGAGTCAGACCCTTCGGCCGGCTGGTCGGTCTGCCACCCGATAATCTCATCCAGCTCGGCCTCCAGGCGCTCATAGTAACCGGGAGAAAAGGGGCGTGCCGGCCCATCCTCCTCTCGCACCTCCCACTCCCACCCCAACTCATCAAGGCCACCAGCGAAATCCCCAAGGGCTTGGCCGAAGAGGATATCCTCATCCTCTTCCTCCCCCTCCCCGAGGAAGTCAGGGTCGTGGGTGGGGATTTCCGGGGCGGTGATCTCGTCATCGTCGGGGGGTAGTTGGAGGGGGTCGAAGCTGTCAGGGCGAGCGACACGCCACCTGGCGCCCACTACGGGACCGAGGGGATTGTTGACGACCTTGGGGGTGACGGCCCAGGCAGGTCGGAAAAGGATGATGCTCTGGGGGACGTTGTCCACCCCAGAAGCACCAGAGTTGTTGATCTGGGAGGGGTTTCCTCCACCAGATGAGAGAGGGTTGGTGGTGGTCTGGGGGACGTTGCCCGCGCCAGAACCGGCAGAGTTGCTGGTGGTGATGGTGATGGTGGTGGTGGCAGTGTCCCCACCAGAAGAGAGCCCGCCACAAGAGAGGTGAATCTGAGTCATCTTGAGATCAGATGAATCAATTGATTTGAAAGCTAATAGAAGAAGCAGATGGTATCAAGGTTTGATGATGATGATACTTTTGCGAGATGCAGAAGAAGAGACGACAAGAGTAAGGTATCGTTCGTGTTATGAGAACTCAACATGTATGCGTTGTTTACCCCCAACGCGGAAGGTCCCTTCCCCGACATGCTCCAACAACCATACTACCATGCCATGATACGATCTATGATCCTCTTCAATTGCGGTATGTTGAAGTATGATCCTATATTGATATAGATCTATGGAGTCTTGGCATTCTCGGCATACCGAACTATATTCCTTGGCACCTCGGTCCGATCATCGGCTGTTCCAAGGCTTTGAGCCCCACTGTTTGGGTCCCAGGAGAGAAAAATCGGCTCTAAAAAAACAGGACCAATCCAGACGGTGGCGGGTCTCTTCTTTAAATTGCAGGTCAGTCCTCTTTTTTCGTCATTGCAAAAGTGCAAGTGTGGTATACATCATATATCACCTAGCCCTAGTTTAGACTACGGAGATCGACAAACTCAAAAACCCGACCGAGTAATCAGGGCCGATTCTGCAGTACAAAGTATGTACCCCGGTCGGCAATTGAAGCCCCTCTAACATGCATGACCAGGGTCAATACCGGATTCATACATACTTCCAGAATGTCAAACATTGCACAAACAGCGCGTCGGCTCTTCCGATCGCAAAACCTTTCAGCATTCAGGCCATACTCGCCCGTAGTGCCTATTGCACGTCTTCACCAGCAAGGCCCAACACGGTCGGCAGTTGTTCACGACCAAGCACTCCCCAGCCAGACAGAAACACCCGCATTCATTTCTCAGACCCAATCACAATCACCACACCATGAATCAACAACCCTTGACACAATTGTTTCCCAAATCCCTCTCGTTCAAACTCTCCGCGAAACCCACAGCACCTACAAGGAAACACGTCCCCATCTCGCAATCCCACCCCCCATCAGACAACACCACTTCGTGGGCGGAAGCTTGAGCGGTCCAGGAAAGCTCGCATTTGCACCGTACATGTGGCTATCTGCCGGCAAGTCCGGGTCTCAAGCCGAAAGTAACGACCAAGCTAGCAGCGTTGTCTCAGTATTCCACATCGGCCAGGATCTATGTGGTCATCCTGGCTTTGTCCACGGTGGTCTCCTCACTGTTCTCTTTGATGAGGTGTTTGCGCGCTGCGTGTCTGCGGCTTTCCCCAGCGGGCTGGGTATGACAGCCAATCTTAACGTGGATTTCCGGAAGCCGGCTCTCCCTGATCGGATGTATGTTCTGCGCACAAAAACGACTAAGGTTGAGGGTAGGAAGGCTTGGGTTGAGGGTCAGATGACTTATCTTCCTTTGACCTTGCCACTGTCTGTGGACTCGCATAGCATCGTTTCTGATGCTAATTTACTGCGGGAGGATAGTGAAGGTGCAGTGATGGTAGCTGAGGCTAAGGCTTTGTTCATTGAGCCTAAATTTGCAGACGTGAGTCATCCTTTTGTTCTATTTACTATTTACATGAAGCGTGGCTAACAGTTTTTGCAGTCTATGGTTTCGATCTATTCGAACTAGAGTGTGTTGTGAAAAGTCGATATATCCCCCCATTGTACATAGTTATAGAGTTATAGAGCTATAGATTTAGAATCATAGATTGCAATAGACTATTAGAACGTTCTCAATTTTCATAAAATTGTCCAGATATTCGAAGCATTTACTAGAATGTTTTCCCTCAAGGTTCACAGTCTGTATCTCATCCATCCATACATGGAGTACTTCGCATTCACATCAGGGTCCGCAATTTCTAACAAAATGTCTTTTATACAGCCATATTTGCCAAGTCGAATCCGCGACTCAACAAGCGCGCCTTTTTCTTTACTTTCTGGCAAGGGGAAATCAAGGGTCCAAGTGAGCCTATGGATAGCCAAGCTTTTAATACATCTCGCTCGCCAATGCTATCCATATGGACAGAAATGAAAACATCGATATCCTCAATGATGCAAGATCTGTGCAGGGTATGTTGAAACCAAGTAAAACCAAGTAATAGGAGTGTGTACTTAAGGTAAGAGAAATGAACATGAAGGGCCGGGAATGAAAGACGCTTTAGGGCATGGAGTATGCCTATGGATAATCACCTTCAGGACAATGTTTGAGGCTATTAGTCTCGATGCTTGACAAAATCAAACACAATCCTCCCACACATGTATTCCCCCTTCGTCGTCATAACCACCACCCGACGAGAGAAGTATCTCTCACCCCCAAACATCTCAAATCCCCAAATCTACAGTAATCAGCTTCTGATACCAATGGCAATATAAAACCAACCCAGATCCACTCACTTGCTCAGCCGTCCATCCAGACTTATCATTCCTCTCAAATGTATGTACCCAAAGCCCACCCTCGGCCATCGAATCCTCAACAATAAACCCTCCAGATTTCCTCCCATCCGCCTCGACCTCACCTCGCAGGTATTTCTCTATCTCTCGATTGGCATTAGCCGTCTTAAGCTCAAATCCAGGCCTAGCAATTCCATCTGTGTCAGTGACACCATGAACCAATTCACTCTGAGCGTGGACCTGGCCGAAGAAGTAATCCTCGTGGTCTGATATTTTCCAATCTAACACGCGCTCTTCTTTGGTTTCGGCTAGACCTGCTGTGGCTGTTTGGAGGAAGTCGATGTTTGTTGATGGTTGGGTTGTCTCAGAGGGTGTTTCGTATTGGGTGACTTGGATGTATATTGTTGCGAATTTGAATGCTTTGCGGAGTAACCATGGTACTTTTTGCTATAGACAGTATAAATCTTAGCTTGGGGATTTGCAATAGGAATAGGAGGGATCGTTCGGACTAGTTTTAGAACAGGGTCTGCTTCGCTAGATAGATCTTTGTTCTGTAGATAGCAATGTGATTAGGAATATGCTACTTTCGAAGGGAGATGGTAGAATTACCAGGACCCAGTGACCGTTGAGATTTTCAATGGTAATCACTTGAGGAGCGGCCATAGTGTAGGGATGGTTTTATTTTTAAAAGGCAAAGTGATGTAAATGGATTTCGAAATTTGGGGACTTCGGAAGGAGAGAAACGCAGTGTGTTTAATGGGGCAATTGGCTCTACGTGAACAGCGTTTGTGCTACAGTACGTTTGTACAAATGGTACCTCCGTACCCGACGTTGCAGCCATACAAACTTATGAAGCCTACAGCAAAACCAAACTTGAGGGAAAAGTGATCATTGCTATCTAATACCACTATCGAAGGAACCCCCGCCATGACGCCTTTCGACCCAGATGGCATATGAAGAAGAAAAAGACAAGAACAGCGAAACAGCCCGTCCGAAGACTTGGGATTGGAGGGACAAAGCAGAAACAGGTCGCGCGTCGTCACATCGTGAAGGATTTCTCGTCCTGGTTGAGAAAGACGGAAGCTAGCAAGATAAGAGGGGGAGAGGAGATAGTGAACATTTTGGGGGTGAACACTTGTCCACGGGTCTAGGAAAGATGGAAAGCTCCTTGGCCTTCCTTGATGGCGACCGAGAGGCGCTTCTTGAGGACGTCCAGATCGCTGTAGTCTGGCAACTTGAGATAGTTGACGCAAGTCATCACACTCGGCAGATAGTCGTCTGGTGTGTATGGATGTTCGCTTGGGCGGCACACAACAGTGAAGATCGGCGTGAGGCTCTTGAAACCTATATTGATTATGTTAGTGAAAATTTACATAGGTCCGGGAAAAAAGAGGGTGAACATACCTCCAATGGGGAGCTTGGGGCTACCAGTGACAAACTGAAGAAAATCTCGGCGTTGCTGGTTGTCCAGCTCGCTCATAGTCTGCAGCAGGTTGCGTACACTCCGACTGTCCATGTTGAACCCGTGATCGGCCTTGATGGAGTCCATTAAGGTCTCGATAGACCAATCCTCCTTCGCCTGCCCGAAAAGCATGACGAGCTCACTTGGAGTGAAAGCACGGAGGGAGGAGTAGGGGAAGACTTGCGAGAACCCAGCCCGGAAGGCGTCCACCTGACGTCGGACACCGCTGCCCAAAGTCATGTCGATCACCCGTTCGATATAAGTGTCAACATTTTCAATTGTCAACTGCACTTCGGAGCCGCCAGGAATCAACTCAATAGTAGGATACCCAGGTAGGGTGAAGTCCAAACCTAGGTCATCGACCTTGGCACCTTGCACCGTTATATTTTGCACGGCTTCGGATTTTTGGGCTGGCGAAAGCGACTTATCTGCCTCAATAGCGTTTTTGGCATTGGCAAATTCCTTGAGCATGAGTAAAGATTTTCCGAGGTCGTGATCAACCAGCTTGACAGTGCCCAGGGATGGCGCCACCGAGGACAGAGTATCCGCGATACGGAAGAAGGCTGGATTGAACGAAATGTCGATGATCCGAGAGTCAAGCATCGAGCGGGCCACGAACTTTCCTAGCACCTTGAAGATGTTCAATTGCTTCTTGCCGATGTCTTGGTCTGCTTGCTCATCACTCATCGGCGCTGGGAACAGGCCGCGCTTGCCAAACGCGTACTCTGCAGCAGAGCTTCCATCCGTGTCTCTCCAAATCTTAAGCTTCTTCTTCGAAAATTCTCTAGAAACAGTAGAGTAGAATTCAAGAGTCGGTCCTAATCCAGTACCAACTTCTTCAAAGTATTCAACCTCAAGAATGCTAGGAGAAGACCCATAGAGTTCCATGACTTTGATTGCAGAATCAAGGATGCGAGAACGAGAGATTCGAACTTTTTGGCGCTGTAGCCGCCCGAGGAATGGTCGGTCATCGCGGCGCAGGTCCCGTCGGCTGTCCTCGCCACTTTGGGAATTTTGCCATCTCATCATCGCCCGCGAGTAACCGAATGCAGTGGACTGCAGGAACAGATGCCTTGTCTCGAATGGGAACAAGAAGGAGAAAAGCCTGGCTAGGTCTTCGCTCCAACTTGGAAGACAATCGCTTGCCACAATCAATGGCTCCTCGAGTTGGCGGTTAATTTTGGCGGTGAGCTTCGTGTTGATGAATTGGGTTAAGGGCTCCGATGTGATAGCGGCAGAGTCTTTGGTATCGGTCAAAATATCATCAATCGTTGCGTTCATTTCGTGCAAAACACGAAGCAGACGAATTATGGATGAAGTTGTGGGGTCTTTGTCGAGAGAGGCTGGAATTTCGAGAGCATCACCCTCGGAAGAAGAAGCCTGGGCGGTCGAAGTGAGGGTTGAAGGTTCCGGTGGAGGAGGACCAGGAACGCGCTTAAATGTGATGGTGTGAACAGCCGACCAAACGTTCTTGGCACTACTCTCGTCCAAGTCCTCGCGGTCGTGATGAACACCACGGTAGATAGTGGTCTCATTAGTAACGGGTTTGCCATCTACGAAGAACTCAAGGTGCCAGTCCTGGGGCACCGAGGCCATCGCAGCGGCATAAGATGAGAACGGGCGCCCGGCAGTAGCAAGCGAGCTGTTGCTCATGCGGCTTGGGAGAGAGGTAGGGGCCGAGGAAGAAGGTTTGGATGCAGGAGTCCCAACTCGAGTACCATCCTCCTTGCGGGCTGTGACCTTGCCCGAGGATGCCACCTCCATGTTGACTGCCGAGGGGTCAGAGATATTGTCATTTTCCATATCCTCATCGAGATCATCAACAATGGCGTTAAGTTCTTCGTCCTCGTCTTCGTCGCCACCCTCTTCTTCGTCGGTCAGTTGTCTTTCATCTGCGCACTCAAGGGGCGCGTCAAGGTGGTCTTCATCTTCATCCTCTTGAATGCGATTTGATTGATGATGCGAGTGACCAGTTGCAGGATCATAGGCCCCGTCTGTGGAATCGGCAGTAGTGTCATGCGGTCCCCCTGCCTGACCGGGGAGGTTCGTACCAGACCCTGAAGCCAGCTGTTCACGAAGCCGGGACGCATTGGCAATTTGGGAGAGAATCGAGTCCCTGGTCCGCGAGGGCCGAGGCTTTTCCGCCACGGCAATTCGTGGATGAAGGAAGTCATCCAAGGCCTTGAATGTGGCGATGGCATGGATTGAGACCATGATGTTACGATAAGGACGAGGAACTTCGGACCCTTCCTCGGCAACCAACTTGAGTCGCAGCTGTTTGCTCAACATGTAGGCTGCGTTGCTACGGGTATTCTCCAACGAATTATGGCTGACGGTGAGGACCTCGAAATGTTCCGTCCTGCTAAGCAGGTCTTGCAGCTTGCGGATAAGTACGCTGAAAGGTGTCGTGGCTGTGCTCTGGCTTTGAGCCTTATCTGAGATTGAAACACCCATAAACGCCCGCAGGAAGTCGGCTCTAGCATCGCGAATAGAACGAGCTTGGAAGTTACCCAGAACACACAGAAGAACCTGTATGATGCCGGAGTTGAGCAATTCAGAGCTGGTGATGCTCTCCAGTGCGTCTCCATCAAAATATGATGCGAGCTGTTTAAATAAGAGGAGGCCGCCCTCACCGCCACGAGAATAGCGTGACTTGATTTCCAAGGCGAGAGATTTCAACGCTGTCAATATCCTCAGAGCCTCTGCTCGGACGGTTTCGCCATGGCTTGCTTCATATACCTCGAGGAAAGCTTGAGCATCTCGGATAACTACGTCGTTGAGCGCATTGTCCATCTTCTGTAGACTGCGTGGGCCCGCCATGAAGTCATCCTCGGAATCAGACATGTCATCGTGGTCATCATCCTCGCCATCCTCATCGTCATAGTCATCGGCTTCGTCGTCTTCATCCTCATCCTCTCCGCCAGCTCCAGTCTCTCCGGCAATTTGATTGGGGCCGCGCGATAGATCTGTGGTCGTGTTTACATTTGTGGGATCGGATGAATCGGTAATCTCCTGATCTCCTGACAGAGACCCTTCGGATAGTTTGATAATCTCGGATATCACTCCTTCACGGTGGAATTGATGCTGATAAACATGCTCAAGCCGTTGGAACAATAGCTCAGCGCAGCGGAGAGCCAAAGATACGAGAGAAGGGTGGTCCTTTTGAGACAGAATAGCAGCCAAGAACGAGGCGTAAGGAACTGTGCGTAGGGCGTCTTCAATCAAAGAAGGCTCGAGAATGTGCAGCATCTTCAGCTGAGCAATCAGAACTTTCTGGCGGACATGCAGATTGACAGTGCTCGAGTAGGCATCGGTTAAAGTTGGGAACAAAATCATCGCAAACCGCTTAAGCTCAGACTTGCAGTTAACAAGCAAGGACCGTCTCTCCTCTACTGCCTCTTTAGTTTTGGGCGACCTCAGTCCGATAGACATCTGGCTATCAAAGTATGAGCTTAACAGATTGTCAGTCTTCGAGGCATCGCGGCTTGGAACGCCTGGCAGCAGCTCGCAGATGACATTCAAAGTTTCAAATACTTGTTCACGGGGCCGATGAATCAATGCTTGCATAACTAGCACACTGTCCATCTTGACAGCCGTGTTATCGACATCCTGTGGTGGTGATACGCCAGTCAAAATCTGGTAAAGCGTATCTACTACATCCATCTTGAGAAGCTCGTTTGACAACCGTGGGCTTGTTTTTGATACGATTGCCAAGACCCTGAGGAATTGCGTGTGTATGTGAGGCCCGATCAGATTAGTCGTTCCTGGCAGTAGGAGTCGAAGAACAGCTTTGAGCATTGCGGGCTCAATCAGCTCCTCCAGGTTCTCAGGTCTGTGCTTGAAGCTCTCGACAATCCGTGAAACGCATAGACATCCTTGCTCCACGACCTTGGGGTCATTGCTAGATAGGACGTTCAGCAGGGTGGGCATCACATCCCGCACCACAGGGAACGAGTCATGGGGAAGGTTACGACAGCAGTTGGCGGCCGTGCTGACTGCTGTACGCTGAGTGCTAGTTGGAAAGAAATCCAGATATGTGAGGCAAGCGGTCAGTCCACCTTCTCGCACAATTGAGGCTGGGAAGTCAACTGAAATCTTGGCCAAAGTACTTAGAGCCTGTTCAGCCAGATCGATGAACTGTATATCAAGAAGCTTTTGACAAAGGATAGGCACAGCACCACCATATACAACATTCGCCACGGAGCCCCGGAGGGCCTCCATTAGGTTCGCGAGAGAGCGACATGCAAGAAGCATAATCTCGGGGTTCTCTTCGCCGAATTGGTTCGGTTGCATCAGAGCCACAAGCTCCTTCACATACGGGTCCGGCGAAAATTGACCAGACAGGTTATCTTCGTTCGAGACAAGCAAAAGATCCGACAGCTCTTGCAGAGCGATCAATTGGAGTGATTGATCATCTTTTGCTCTCAAGTTGCTAAGAATATCTCGAAGACGCGAGGACATGCCGCTCATCATGCCAGTAAGTGCACGTAGAGTGCTCTGAAGTCCCATGGGGCCTCGACCACCGAACAGGCTGCTGTGGAACGGATCCATATCATCATCTCCAAACGCTGAGGGGTTGGTGCCATCGTTGCTCTCTCCCGTCTGGGATCCTTGATGTTCTTCATGGTGTTCCTCTTCCTCCTGTTCGCTTTCCTCCTCTGCATCTTTCATCAAAACATCGGGATTGAGCTTGGCGGAACGCTTCTTCGAGCGGCGCGGTGGTGGAGATTGGGTTGTCGCAGGTCGATCTATAAACAGAAGGAATCAGTAACCATCGCATTTAGATACCAACGTTGTATCACACGGCTGAAACTCGACGTATGAAACTCACCATTCCGGCTGGACTTTCGCCTTGATGGTTGTGGAGAGGTCGTCGATTTTGATGATTCCTCCGACGGCCGAGATGATGGTCTAGATAAGAGAATCAAATTAGTTCCCTATTCCTATTCATCACTATGCTTCATCGCCTTACCCCGGTTGTGACATGGCTGGACGGCTGCGGGCGCCTCGACGGGGTGCAGCAGGAACAGGGCCAGTAGATGGAGCTGTTTGGGATGCTGCGGTCCGGGGTCGCTTGGTTTTTCTTTGGGGCGACGGCGGTGTTGGTTGTATCGGGGCGTCTGTTTGTCGGTCGTGGCGGGAAGATGCCTTGCGTTTCCGGGAAGAGCTTGAGCCGGTTGTTTGTAGAGGTGCACCGGACTCAGTAGGTGGAGGGTCTGTGGCGAGTCTCGCGGAGGAGCGAGTTATTCTGGATGACATGAGAATGTGGTCTTTTTTTTAATTATGTGTGACGAAATTAGGGCCTGAAGAAAGAGAAAGACAGAAAAGGAAGACCGGGATGGTCAAAGCGATAGGCAGATAGTTGGGTAGACAGATGACGAATCTAGAGATGTAGAACGATAGTGAACTGTGAATGATCCACTTCACAGGCCAGGGGATAAACGGGGTAAGGCTCAGGTAATCACCGGATTCTCGCCAGTGGGTGTCCACGAAAGGGGAGTATGAATTTCCAAGAGACCACAGTGTGTAAAGCGGAGAGAACGGGTGGGAAACTACCTCAGGGAAGAAGAGGCCGTGGAAGTGCCTGCGGGGGAGACGGGATAATCCTCGAGAGGGTCCTGGCGGTTGGCGGAAGGCCTTTGCCTGGCCATAAGTTATCGGGTATGGGAGGCTCGATTGAGTATTCGCCGTTTTTAACCCGCCATCCGCAAACCTGTCAAAGGCTAGCCGAAAGGGCTGGCGAGGGCGTTCGGGTAGCTGTTTATCGTTGCCGTCGGGGCTGCAAGATCATTCAAGAAAAGAATGAGATACCAATGCCAGTCGCAGATGAATTTTTTTCCCCCGATGGGTGGGTTGAAAAGCAAGAAATAGAAGAAAAGGATAAATTGGAAAGAAGGAGGATTTGACGTGGTGGTTGTGATGAGATTCGGGGAGCGTCAGGCGGCGGAAGTGCAATATTTCGATGATCTAACCCGATACTTATACACGAACAACCGTATACAATTGCCTACACTATTACCCATACTATTACCTATATTTCGGTATTTGGTATGCTTGCTTACGCTTACCTATGCTTGATTGTAAACATCCTACACCCTCTTTATTTCCCGACATTTACATCTAGCCTGACATTGGGCACGGAGGGCCCGAGACCTGTCCGACAGGGTGGCAATAAATATCTCAAGGGATCCTTATATATATATATACATCATCAAACGGTTTCTGATATTGTATTTGATATACATGGTCCGGTTGTTTGAATATAGCCAAAGACATTAAACAACTCATCCTCTGTTCGTTTCATTGTATACAGAGAGCTCAATGAACATGCCGGGACTAACCCATGTAGCTACTTACGTTGTACTTAATTTCTGCTGCCACTTCTGGGCTTTATCTTTCCGTTTTAGTGTTCACCTCATGCCGCTTTTGTGTTTCTCACCGAGTAAACCTGAGCACAGTCCGGAGCCTTACATAATCATCGTCGAAACCGCTCCTTAAGCACCACTCGATCATGACCAACAATGTACAATATGGGCAGAATGTCATGCTTACTGAACCCATCCAGATATGATTTCATCGAGGTATGGCCTGAGGCATAATTAATGACACTTGTATTGAAAACATGAGTAGAAGGGCTAGACCCAATTAGGTTATACTTCTGTGCAGTGTAATGGCTGTGATTCAAGAGTAGATCCACGCTTTTCCAACTAGGCAAAGGAGAGACCGCGGGTAACCAAGGTCATTCGTGGAATTGAAATCCTTGATTAAGGTGATAGTAACAAAGCACGCCTATTGGTAGATTGCATGCCAAGATGAAGTATAGAGACCTACAGGTTTACCGTTTAACCAAGTGGTCTCGGCCCTTACATTCTTTTTTTTACTACAATTATACGCCCTCGCATGACTCAGAGAAGGTAGGAGATAGAAAAGTATATGAGTAAAACGTGCAAGAGGAAAAGGTCCAGGATCCGAAAGCGCGAGAGGCAAAGAGTAGATGGCCGCTTATGTGGCCTCATGATGTTCTTTCAGCGGTCTTTCAGCGGTCTTGTCGGTGGTCTTCCTTAGTGGTCTTTTCAGACGACAGAAAAAGGCGGGAAAAGTATACCTTGTACAAGAGCGATGCCTAATAGAGCGTCCGTAGACATCCAAAGTTCTCAACATGTAAAGTAAGACGCAGCAGGAAGAGATCACTGCACTTACCTGGTTCGGAAATCATAATAAACATACTACCTAGGTACCTAAATACAACTCGGCTTTCTTTTTACCCACTCTTCTTCTATTAGTCTTTGCTTTTGTTCATCAATTACCTCTTAAATTACTATTTGTTTCACTCAAAATACCAGAGAAGATCCCTTTCCCTGGCAATGAGAAAATTTCTTCCCTGATACCAGCAAACCACCGCCAGGCTTTGTGTGGTTATCAGGAGTCATTGGTCAGCAATTCATCAAGACTCTCTGAGGTTTTGCAAGACTCGTTGCAGTCAACCCATCGGACTTTTTTGACGCTAAGATCCCTGCACTCGAGGAAGAGAAGGAGGACATCAATTGCATCAAAGAGGATCTCGATGATTTTGCGTCTCCAGGGCTACTCAGCAGTGATGCTTTCTAGGCAGATATTGGTCCTGCTCTGAGTAAGTTCCGAGCAGCGTCGCAGACCCTCGATGTCATCAAGCGCCAACGGACGTTGATCGAGGAAGACTTAGAAATGAAGGTCGGGCGCAGAAGGACCACTGCAATTCAGATTATGGACTTGTTGAGAGAACATACATGGGTTCGATTATCCCACGTGTAATGGGCGCGGCTGCGAAGACTCAAAAAGCTCCTTCAACCAGAAAGAATTCGAGAAAGCAGTGAATTGATACTATGGCTTGACAACCCACTGTGGGGGAAAGACATCTTTCTGTCGTGTTCTCGGATTTTTCTTGCCCGCCACTTCAGTCACAGCAGCTCATCTTTTGCTGAAGTCCTTGGGCAAAGCAGAAGTGTCCCATATTTTCGGACTTCAGGACGGTGTGCTCTCTGACCCACGCAATGGCAAGAATACCCTTTTCGGTTGAGAAGAGAATAATCCGACGAAACTCTTGATGGGGCTGTCTTTATGCAATCCCATTGAACCCCTGCTCGACCGTGGGGTGATTGCTGTCGTTCCAATACCTGGCTCGATAACCGAACCAACCACGTGGAGATGTATTGTGTTGGATAAGTTGAAAGATGAGAATTTTGTTTAAGAATCAAGATCAAGGTCAGTTCTATCTCTAGGCCTAAAATGGAAGAGTACAGGCTAACAGTTGCGTAGCACCTCGAGGACCGCATTTTGAGCTTCCTTTCTGAGAAGCGCCCTCGCCCTAGATACCTCTATTTCCGTTCCTTGATCTCCTACCTCCACGTGAAGCGATTCAATCTCGGTGATACAACTACAAAGGTAGGGGCTCGAGGATTCTGGCTGTCCGGTGGTGCATATTTGAATAAGTCCACCCTCAAAATCCTCGCTCAAGTGTCTCTGGATGTGAGCTCCCTGGTGGGTTTGTTAAGAATAAGACGTTTGAGATTTCAGCCGATGAGTCCCACAATCTACAAGCAGGTATGATTCTCGCAGCGGATATTCGAGATACCGATCCTGACGACCGTAGTGCGTTGACCGAATGTATGAAGCGGCTCTGAAATATTTGGAGCGGAAATGATCCTCAAGAGCAAGGATATTATTAGCAAGGGTTTGCTTTCTTGATTTCACCTACTATTAACAAGGCTTTGGTGAATACAAGTGTTATTTCATTTGTGTACATAGTGTCGAGATAGACAAAGCAAGCGTGAGAGCCGGTGATATATGAATACAAAGGGATACTTCGTAGCTAATTGGATGCTTGATCTAATCAAACCCTGAGTAATCTGTGATTCAGTGAGCACTCAGGAGGATCTCACTGGCCTATCACGTTATTGAACTCACTCTGAGCCCGGACTGAAATCTACTCAAGTCATGCTCGATCTCCGTTGGCACTTGATCACATCGAGAGTCTGCGAAGTTGCGCAGAATCTCTTCGAGACAGGGCTGGAAAGCAACTGCTGAGTAGCCCCGAAGAAGAAATCTCATCAAGCCCTCTTTGATGCAACTGTTCACTCATCTTCAACCCCAATTTTGAGCGCCCTTTTGAAAGCGGCGGCAGCTAAGATGGGAAAGCTCCACCTAGAGGAAATCAAGTACGTAGTGCAACCTAGGTTTGTATAATAAGAATAGACGGCCGCTTATGCAGACTTATGGTGTCTTTCTTACAGGGCTTTTCAGTAGTCTTTCTAGCGGTCTTTTTAACGGTCTCTTCAGACTACAGAAAGAGGCGAAAGAAGCATACCTTGTGTAAGAGACACTTCTATGTATAATCTCTGAAGTAAGGACTTTGAGAGCCAAGAAAACCCCGATTAAACATTGTTTACCTCTCCTATAATTTCTTACCTCGGAATGGAATATAGCGGCATTCAATCCGGACGGAGACACACCGAATAGAGAACTCGATTGACTCACCGAGGTAGTGACCTTATTAATCACATTTAAGGAAACTGGGGTCTGCCTAGAGAAATAAAAAGAACACAGGGATAAAAAAAAAAGAAAACATTGACAAATTTCAACTTTTACCTATCACTTTTCACTCCCTCGCCTTCTTCCGGCGTATTCTCTTGCCGCCTTGGGTTTGCCCCCCGCCATCCCATCCCGGCATAACTTCAACTCTGCACTTCTCAACCCCCGCCTTTCCCCTGTACCCTTTCGCTTTCCCCGGAATTTTAAGGATTTTTTCGGGAACATATACTCTTCCTACTCTATCATGGCAATCGAAATGGTCGGCGGGCAGAGCGATGATGTCCACCAGGTACCCGCCGACATCACCCCCGCTCGGATGGAGGATTACACCTTCCCGGAGTTGCGCCTCAAGCGCACGATGAGTGATCCAGAAAAGACTCCTCTCTTGCTGGTCGCCTGTGGTTCCTTCTCGCCGATTACCTATTTACACCTGCGAATGTTCGAAATGGCTGCCGATCACGTCAGATTTAGCACCGACTTCGAACTCATTGGGGGATATCTGTCGCCGGTGTCGGACGCCTATCGCAAGGCTGGTCTGGCCAGTGCGGAGCATCGGTAAGGGTTTCTACCTCAGTTCTATTTGACTTGGTCGTTTCAGAATGCTAACGAGCATTGATCTACAGGGTTGCGATGTGCCAACTTGCAGTCGATCAAACCTCCGACTGGTTGATGGTGGACACATGGGAGCCAACTCAAAAGGCTTATCAGCCAACTGCCGTGGTACTGGACCACTTCGATCATGAAATCAATGTCGTCCGTGGAGGAGTGGACACCGGAAACGGGACCCGGAAGCCCGTTCGCATTGCTCTGCTAGCCGGCGCGGATCTGATTCATACCATGTCCACACCAGGTGTATGGAGTGAGAAGGATTTGGATCACATTCTAGGCAAATACGGCGTAAGTTCCAAAGCATTTGCTTCATCTCGCGCTTGAGAAACAGGCCGCTAACACCTTTCAGTCTTTCATTGTGGAGCGCAGTGGCACAGATATTGATGAAGCCCTAGCTAGCTTGCAGCCCTGGAAGGACAATATTCATGTCATCCAACAGCTCATTCAGAATGACGTTAGCAGCACAAAGATTCGACTCTTCTTGCGGCGTGAGATGAGTGTGCGCTACCTCATCCCAGTTCCAGTCATTCATTACATTGAGCAACATCATCTATACGAAGATGATGGCACAGCAGAGAAGGGTAAAGAGAGGCAGGAAGGCCGATCAGGATGATAAGACCTATTACTGCCTGTTGAGGCATACTCATAATGACCCCTAGCGACGCGACATCCTGATGCGATACCCCTGCCCTCTGTCCTTTTCTGTGCGACAGATGATGAATTTTTTTGTTGGAGTTTGCGGAGTACTTTTGAGTTCTAAACATGTTTGCTTTTGCTCGTTCTCGAAGCTATTGCCGGAGAATTTTGCAATCATCCCGGCCAACCGCATGTACATACCACTATCCTCGGGCTTGATTTTTCTCTGTTTTGCCAAAACCCACTGTACATATGAGGACTCAATAGACCTCTAGGGTTAGACATCTATTTCTCAGAATGTGTTCAAACTAATATTCAAATGATGTCTCATGTTATATGCATCGGCCTCGGAAATACTCGAATAGGCAGGTAGATCGCCTCCACATTCACCATTATAGCATAGGATGACACCATATTGTTAGACGGGGTTATGTATAATGGCATGAAATCAATGTGAGAAAAGGAGTATTGTTATAAATCAAATTGCCCCTTTAAAAAGACCCCGAAGCAGGTAATTCTCCGTCTCACGTCTGGGCAAAACACCGATCCGGATCGCCCACTTATCATCTTCCGTTATCGACTGATCTTTGCTCTCGGCCTCCGCAAATAAACCGGCGCCCAGGCGTGCGCAGAACCCATTTCGCTCATAAAAACCCCTTCCTTCCAATCAATATGCTATAGACATTGAGAACTATTCGTCATGACAATTTTCGAACCCCACGGCCTCCCCTCATGGCCTCTCACCCCTCCTAATTCATCCGATCCACCAGCACCAAAAGATGTTTCGTCGGTGGTAACAGCAATCCATGTGATCTCAACCGAGCGAGCAGCCCTCGCTCACCTCGAGCACATCTATCAGACCGATGCGCGAGCGCAGCACGATCTCGCCCGGGCTGTAGATCAGATTGCGCGGAGCGTGCGCGAGGGCGGGAAACTGGTCGTTTGCGGGGTCGGGAAAAGTGGAAAGGTCGGACGCAAAATAGAGGCTACGATGAATAGTCTGGGTGTATACAGCGCGTTCCTGCATCCGACTGAAGCCTTGCATGGCGATCTGGGATTGGTTCGGCCGGTAAGCCCACCTGCACCTGCGCCTGCACATGTCTACTTTTGAATCCCAATTATCTGCACTATTGATTAGAGACATTGGAAACTTCCATACTAACCTGGTCTATCCAGAATGATACGATTCTTCTTATATCCTTCTCGGGTCGCTCGCCTGAACTCTTATCTCTGCTTCCGCATCTTCCCGCTACTGTTCCGGTGATCGCTCTTACATCCCATACACATCCAGCGACATGTCCGCTTCTTGCGTTGCATGGCCCTGCGGGAATGGGTATTCTTTTACCAGCCCCGATTCATGAGGATGAAGAGTGTTCTTTCGGTGTGAGCGCGCCCACCTCGTCTACCACCGTGGCTTTGTCGCTGGGCGATGCGCTGGCGATTGCGACGGCCCGGAAGCTGCACACTGCGACAGGCAAGAGCCCTGCGGAGGTCTTCCGTGGGTTCCATCCTGGTGGTGCTATTGGAGCGGCGGCGGCGGCAGAGACGCCGCTGACCACGCCGTCCAGCGGCATGTCAACGAGGACATTCGACTCTCCAACGTCATCTGTGTCTCTTCCATGGGAGGATATCACGAATGCGCCGGTGATCCCTCCTTTCAATTTACAGTCGCCACCAGAACAACGCTTCCTTTCCCGAGACATGTTGGTCCCGTTCGATCGAATTCCCACTGTCTCTGCGTCTTCATCGCAGTCACCTAGCGATGTCCGACTTCTTGATATCCTTCTCACAGCTATCCAGCATCCCAATGCCAAGTCATGGGTTTCGTTGTCTCCCTCTGAAATAATACCCCCGAGGCGCATTCGTGCTCTCGTTTCTCCTGGTGGAGATATGGACTTGCGTGTGTCTGAGGTTGTAACCAAAAACCCTGGTACACCATTCATCGTACCCCAGAGTAAATGGCTCTTGGTGCCAGAATCCACGCCTCTCGGTGAAATCCGGCGTACGGTTTCTGAATCTCGAAACGGATCAGACCCAGTTTCTGTCATTGCTGTCGTGAAGGATATGGCCTCTCCCGGCAGTATCATAGGGGTGATGGAGGCAGAGGATCTATCGGATGAATGACATGGCTGAAAAGCGGCCTAGTCTTCTTAATCTTTCTTGGATATACTCCCTTGATTTTACATATCGTTTGCATTATCCTGCATCCGGTTGACGATGTTACGCCCACATAGCTTTGTTCCTCTTTGCATACATATTGCATTTAGATGCACATTTACAATCGAAGCCCGGGCCTCACAGCCAAGGCTGTTCATACACGATGCAAACCAACGCCAATAATATTTCTCATAGTAATACAATCAGTATGCAAAGTCCCGGGTCTATATTGTACATAACACCATCTCCTCACACACATAGCAACCCTCCGCAATCAAGCCTTAACAATCGGCTTGATACCCTTATGGATAGCAGCAATACCACCGGTAAGGTTCTCAAAGCCCTGACCAGGAATCATGAACCCAGCCTTCTGGATCATACCCCTAAACTCCTCCTGGCTAGGGAAACGCTCAATACTCTCAACGAGATACTGGTAACTATCACGGTCACCAGCGACGACCTGACCAATAAGCGGGATAGCACTAAAATTCCAACGCTTATAAATGCCATCCAGAATAGGATTATCGACCTTACTGAACTCCATGCAAGCAAAGACACCACCGGGCTTGAGTACACGATACGCCTCATTCAGCGCAGCCTGCTTGTCCGTGAAGTTCCGGATTCCGAAAACAACAGTGTACAGATCAACCGAGGCGTCGGGGATATGCGGCATGTGCTCAGCATTCGCCTCGACAAAGTCCAGTCGCGGCGTGTTGTAGTACGGCGTGTCGAGCGAGCGCTTGCGGCCCTCAGCCAGCATGTCCGCATTGATATCACTGATCGTCACACGGGTCTCCATGTCGTGGTTGACGTTCGTGGCGTGGTCGAGCATGCGGAACGCGATGTCGCCGGTCCCGCCGGCGATGTCCAGGATGTTCCAGCCGCGCTGGTCGGCGGTCATGGCGGGTAGGCAGGCGCCTGGATTCAGGGATCGCACAAAGTGGTCTTTCCACAGGCGGTGGATGCCGAGGGACATTAGGTCGTTCATGCGGTCGTAAGAGGCTGCTACGGAGCTGAAGACGGCGCCGACTGCAGGGGGTGTGGTGGTTAGTTATAAGTTCGGGTTTGATTGAATTGAGAGTGCAGTAGTCAATTGGATAGGCTGGTGGTGATCCTTACCTCGCGTCTCCTTCTCTGACTCGGGGACATTTGTGAAGCCGAAGTGTGTCATGCGGTCCGCTGGCTTCTGCTCCTGGGCGCGGCTGGCACAGGAGAAGCAACGGTAGGGAGTGGAGGGTTGGAACGAGCGACGCTTGGCGCTGTAGTGCAAAGCTCGCCAGGCGGAGCGAGTCGACATGGTGGACATGGTGGAAATGATGTTGTTTGTGAGTCTGGAGAAGCTTGATCCGGGCAACTTTTCTTTTCCACTCCCGGTCCCCACCGGTGCGTGCCCTTAAAGAACCCGTGCCGACCAATCAGACCGTCTGGTTATGAGAGGTACGACTCTTATAGTCTAGCTCTTCTATACCTGTTTAGATGCAGAAAGATTGTTTGAAATTTACAATTGAAATAGATTTGACCTTATTGTATTTTCAACTGTTTTTGCCGACTGCGATGAGTATCGATAAATGGTTTGTTCCATTGGACAGCCCCTACATTGTAATTTCGAGGTTTGATCTTTTGAATAGAACCAATGAAATGATACACGCTGGACATATAGAAAAGAAGAGAGAAGGAAGTAAGTCGATCTGCTGTTCAGAGGAGTATCTTATACTATAGGCTCTAGAGATAGCAAATATCAAATGATGGGAGTATATTTCCATGAAGATATAAAATATAGGTATAAATATACAAAGCTCCAAAGTTAGAGACAATCACCACATTTTTTCCCACACTCGCCGGACCCAATGCATATTAGCCAGCTCCTGCTTCCGCCGCTCGGCCCAACCACCTTCTTCCCAGATCTTACACTCTTCATCAATCTCCGCCTTCCCAGAGTACAAATCTGCCTCTGCAACTTTCACAAAAGAACTCCGGTGATACACCTTCCAGAAGACAAACATGATGACCCAGAACGCCAGACCAAAGTACGAGGTGATGAAGCCTTGCACGCTGAAAGGCTTGAAGACAGAGAAGCCATTGAAGACAGCGGTCAGGCAGCCGATAATGATAGCAAGAATGGCCCCGTATGGCTGGAACGGGGCAGCCCAGGGGACGAAGGATTTGCGGTCAATTCCTTGCGCTTTCATGGCCCGGTACCAGGCAATGAAGACGCAGACCATGCCAGTGTAGGTGAGCACGAAGGCAATGGTGGTCAGATCAACGAACCAGAAGAAGACCTCGACGGATGAGGTACTAGCAACGAGGAAAGTGATGCAAGACAAAATAGACACCGTGATGACACAGTTAATAGGGATTCCGGATGCAGTGCATTTCAAAAGGAACTTCGGCGCCTGGCCGTCGCGAGCGAGAGAGTAAAGTGTGCGACTGGAGCTGTAGAGGTACGCGTTGCCACACGACCAGCCCGATAACAAAATCAGGAAGTTGATCAGATCGGGTAAACCTCTGATGCCGAGGTTTTCGATGCCGATGACCCATGGTGAAGCAGCGGAGCCAGCGGCACCGTCACTAATTGCGGAAATGAGACGGGGGTCGCGTGGACTGCAGATGATGCCTACAGCCAGGACTCCGACGACATAGAATCCAACAATACGCCAGAAAGTCATCTTCGCAACTCGGGGGATGGTCACTCGGGGGTTCTGGATCTCTCCTGCGGCCAGGGCTGGGAGATCGGGTCCAGCCACAGAGAAGGCGGCGTAGACCATGACGGAGAAGAAACCCAAAAATCGGCCCGTGCTGCCCTCGGTATAGTATTCGAACATGACGCCCTCGGTCCAATTCCGGAAGCCATAGACATCGTGCTTGGGGTTTCCGCCAACCATTGTGATGAAGGTGAGGAGGACGAGTCCGATGAGGAGAAGGATCTTGGTTGACGCTAGGACAAACTCGCTTTCGCCGTACCATTTCACGGAGATAAGGTTGAGCGCTGTGCAAACGATCAGTGCCATGGCTACCCAGACGGCTGGGTTGACGCTTGTGTTCCAGTATTGCATAATTGTTGAGACTGCAGAGTACTCCGTACATACTAGCATTACACCACCATAGAAATATACCCAGCCCCTAGAAGAGTTAGTGTCTGCATGGTCAAGCAAAGCAATATAGGGTATGGGAGTACTTACATAGCAAACCCAAATGCTGGATCAATGAACCTGGCAGCAAGCTCAAAAATTGAGCCACGGATAGGAAGGTATGCAGCCATCTCTCCAACACACAGATTGACAGGCAAAATAAAGAGACATCCCCAAATCAGATACCCAAGGAACACTGACAGCGGACCTGCATCCCGTAGGTAGGATCCAATTCCGACGAAAAGTCCAGTACCGATTGAGCCTCCGATGGCCATTAGTTGCACATGTCGAGATGTCAGACCACGCTTCGTCTGCCGGAAGGGTAATACATCGCCTGAGCTAGTATCCTCAGGGATGGACACGTCTATAGAATCTTTTTTCTCCATGACGAAATATTACTTGAGCCTGGAATGACTCCAATTCAAGAGGCGGGAGCATGACCCTTTATATGCGCACTAATTTTTGTCTCAAGTGCGCGCGGAGAGAGACGCTAAGAACATTGATAGATAGACGGCATCCATGTTGATCATGCAACGATACAAGACTATAAAACCGCCAAGAACATCACTCGGCGAAACATGAAAACGCGTACACCACTGATAAGAGGGCTAATCGGCCAGAGTCAGAGAGTCTATCGGGACCATCCCAAAAGGGGGAGGAGAAAGCGATACCAACCTTGGAAGATCTGCCAAGTGATAAGCTTATCAAGTATTGACTGGGGGGTAGACCATGGTTGACTAGGGGATTGACCATGGGTCATGGCTCACAAGTGCTAACCTTAGAAGCTAATACTTTTGATAAGAGCCGTTTTAATGCCTCAGAGGCGCAGAAAGACCTCCCTCTTATTTGCGGGGTAAAAACTCTTAGTCAAAATAAAGCCATGATATCGGAAGTTGGCCGGTGGTCATATCAACCGAGTAATCTTCAAACAAGCTTCAAACTGTAAAAATGTCCTATCAGCCTCCAATAACTAACCAGAACCACTCTAATTCTCTCGATTCCATTCATCTTTGGACCACGGAGTAAATTGTATGTTTTTCTCACTTCGCTTTGGGGAGAGCGGCCGAAGAGTTGAAGCCAATATGTCTATCCCCGCATTTTGACGGGTAAGCCAGCGGGGCTTGTCCGCCCGCTAGACGCCAGCTCGGTATTGTTTGCTCTTTTCTACAGCCAAGTTTAAGCCCCATGACGGGTAGAACCTTCCTTGGTCTTCCAAGTGAAGTGAAGTCAGTACATACTGGTTGAATTCTAGGTTTGTGGCGGGATTGTGATCTTGAGGATGTCAAAAATTCCAAAAGAATGTCTTTGATTGCGGTACTCCATAAAAAGTGGACAATTTGAGTATAAACAGCCTCCCGGGTTCCGTCCCCACCACTCCACTCAATATAAATAGATTATGTTGAGCGTCACGCTGGAGCCCAAGGAGAGTTTGCTCCCTAGTTACATTACTTGTTCATAGGCCCTTGTAGAAATTCGCAGAATGCCGGGGACTTTTCCTAATACTACCTAGCTCTCTTTAATGTAGGTTGTATATATCATGTGCTGTTAAAATGACTTTGCTTAGTATCAATAGATACTGGGTGTCCCAAAGGGCCCACAGGTCAATTTTGAACAAAGGAAGCAAATTGACTGAGAGTTGAAAATCGGGGCCGCGTGAAATTTGGTGGTTGTGGAAGGCACAAAAGAATCCAAGAGCCCAGCCCAAGATTGATAATTGAGTGAACTTGAAACCGAACGCGCGAAAACTATGAAATCCACAAACATAGGTACATATGTAGAACAAAGAACATGAAAAGACACCACAATACACAAGTTCACCTCGATAACCGCCAGAGATATATAAACAGATGATTAAATACAATTACTCTATAGAGTAATGAACCACGTACCTTCCAGCTCCACAAATCCACGTATCAATCACCAAGTGAATTATTCAAACGCCATAGGAAGGAAACCCTCCGCATGAGCCCCATCCAATGGCCACGGCCAATCCGACAGCAACTCCGGCGGCAGCTGGAACTGCATCATCTGCTCGCTTATTGCCGTCGATGGACCAACTGCCGGAACTGGGCCACTGCGAGGAATGTACGTTGTGGGTGGAATTGGCACTTCGCGTTTAGTATCGAGGGGAATTGTGGTATGATGAGCGCGCAGGTGTGGTGCTGTGAGGTTGAGTAACCGGGATGTGCGCATGTAGCCGTCGATTCTGTCTACCTGCGATCGAAGTCGTTGGCTGGCGCCGGCGGCGCGCTGGAGGCCTGTCTCGAGGCGGCTGAGTAGGTCGGCCATTTCGAGTCTTGAGGGAGCTTATTAGTTTGGGTGCTTGGCTGGGGATGGGTCAGAGACTTACAGCAACGTGCGCACGCGTTGGTAGGATGCTTCTGATAAACTACCTTCCATTACAGAGCCGAGGATATAGCCGATTCCGCCAAGGTGATGAAGCTGCGAGGTGTTAGTAAATTAGCGCTTGAGAAAAGCAGTCGTGAGTGACTTACCAAAGGGGAGCTGATGGCGTTCAAATACTCCACAGGAACCTTGCTGAAGACACTGAGAAGTTCTCCAGCCACGTCACATTTGCGGTCTACGCCAAGTTCTTCCGCCGATAAGAGCACCATCCGAAGGAGCTGGAGTGTTGCCTGGATGTTGGCAGACTGGAACCCGAACAGATCCTTGGCCATGTCGCCTGTAGTAGGAGGGGTTTCTTTGAATTGCGACGGCAGCGCGGCATACATGGACAGTACCCTCTCCATGACTGCTGGTTCCGACATGGATGCCGGGGTAAAGAGAGACCACACCTGTGAGGTTCCGTTAGCTGATGAGAAACGACGCCGATTGCCATCGACGACGTGTTCTAGAATTCGATACAGATCGGTGGTAAAGTTCCAACCCCGGAGCCACGCTACAGGCTGCCGTGATACAACGGGCACATCATCTGGATTGAGGACGCCCGAGTGTGGAGATACAGGCGGTAACCCGTAGCCATGTAGTGTGATGAACTCATCATCAATTTCACTCGGATATCGCACTAGAGAATGCGCTTCGCGATATCGAATCACGCCCCCCAAACAATGGTGGAATAAATATCCAACGTATAGATAGACCAGAACTTCAGACCTATGAATTAGTGGAAAGCAAAATCATAAGGTGAAGGGCTGCGTACTAGTCTTCGCCGCTCTTCGGTTTCGATAGGACTCAAGTTTTTTGGCCAAAGTTTTTCGTCATGAAGGCCCTCCATACTGGTGAGAGTATGATACATGCCGGAGTACTTTTGCATATTCTTGATCTGGCTATTCTGAATGCTGGCAATTGCGAGAATAGCACAGGCACGCATATAGTTAATTCCCCTTGCTGCTGCAAGGTCTCGGGGAATAGAATCCTTGGCGGCGGCATAAAATGCCTCGGATGGTGGTTCAGCGAGTTCATCGCGATGCCACCTATTAGTAAAAAGTGCGCCGTCTCGCGCACGCCCAGAAACCAAGGCGCAAACTGCCATGGTGCAGGCAAATAGCCCAGGATTTCTGAGATGCTCTTGGTTATGAACTCTTTCAATAAAAGATTGCTTGTGGAAAAGGGGAAAGCTGGAAATTTATCAGCCATCGAAAACGAGCAAGGCAATAAAGATCGATTCGTACATTGGATATACAATCTCGAAGTATACTTGCACCAGATTTCGTATTTGACGATCACAAGCAACGGCAAATGCATTCCATGAGTTGCGCAATGCGCCATCATCATCATAACCTTCCGTTGCCACGCCGCCAGCATTGAAGGTAGACCATAAATCTCCAGTCAATGATGGGCGGTGGGCCGACTCGGGGTAATATGAGCTTCTAGACGCAGAGGAGGTTGACATCCTCCCTGTAGCCTGAGAGGAAGGCGCCAAGGGGAGGACATTCTCTGGGACAGGCGTTTTTGCCAATAATGGCGTCTCTCGCATAGAAGCCCTGGTGCCAGCCTTGACGCCCCGGCGCTTTGCCGGGCGATCAAAGGTGCACGGGACGTCAAAATCCGCACAATTCTGACATCTGCCTAGCGGGTCTTCACTTCTGCCGCACTTTATGCTGCGTCTATTGCAGAAGTCGCCTGTGGATGCAACATGAGCTGGGAACTTGGTGCAATCCGGGGGGACAATTGCCAAGCGCAAGTGGAGCACAAAATTGAACGTGGGGATCTTACAGGCTTTGGAGACGCGTTGGAGCTTTCGGGGTTTTTGCGACATTCAATTCATTAGTTCATTCCTTGGACACTGTGGTCTCAGGCGCAAAGAAGCGGGAGCCAACTCGTGGGCCCCGAGCTTCGATCGGAAAACGGGGTTCGGGGTCTGCACAGAGACACGGGTCGCCGTTTGGGAGATCCTGGGGTATAACTGTACAGAATGGAAAAAGCACGCAAAAAACTGACGATCAAACCCAAACAATCTTCTCCGACATCGATGCGCAATTGAATGAACATGAGACCGAGGATAAAAGTCGGCATTAAAGTTGCAAGCCACAGAAGCTGAGTCAGCGACGTGTCATTTCACGTTGACGCCGGGATCGAATGTGGTGGAGGTTTCGACGATCATTGGAAAAATAAAGAGTAGATATTACATACAATGCTGTAGATTCTGATTCGCATGTGATAAATAAACATCTAACGATGGTCATGCATAGATCACCTACTCTGATATACAATGTTAGACCAATTACAGGGCACTATCAGAGCCAGGCGAGAGCAAAGTGAAAAAAAAAGACTGATTTGAATTTAATATTGACTATATACATTAAGGCATGACAACAGCTTTGAGTACATGGTGTTGTACATGTTGCGTCGAGGTTGTCACACGAACGAGCTCTATATGGTATATAAATGGCGATGCTTCAGTCAGTTGCAAGTTAAGCTGGGGATATTGTCACCTCAGTTCTCAGTTCGGTCTTGCCGCTGTTGAGAGCTTCGGTCCTATTGACTCCGTGTTCGGCGAGGACATCTCCGTGGAGCTTATAAGCCTGTTCCATCTTCCAATAGAATGGACTGGAGGTCGAGAAAAGAGCGTCAATCGATTCCAGAGACCGGTTGCGAGTTTCGGGATAGACTGTGAGGATTATGATGTTAGGTCTCGGAACAAGATGCAAATAAATCAAAGTTCAAGAACATACACAGGTAGACGATCGGGATCCAAATGAGGTTAAGGCCAGCGAACAAAAAGTATGTACGGCTCTAAAGGATTGTCAATATCTGCATTGGAGCTGAAAGGTCGGGAAAGAACATACGGTCATGACATCAAACATGATAGGGTTGACTAGAGTGGTCATACCCACTCCAATGGCCCACCCTGTGATCCCGAATCCATTTCCTTGAGCTCGCAGATCACTGGGGAAAATCTCAGTGGGGACCAAGAAAGCAACCGTGCCCCACGTGGCGGCATAACTAGTTGTCGTCACATTAGTATGAATGTATAGAGTGTTGTAATTTCATGCTGACGTACCCCAGGTTAAACAAAAAGAGCATGGTCACGGCACCAGGCGCATATTGAGACGCCTTTTCAGGATGATGCAGCGAGCCTTCATATACAGCTCCAGCCTATGAAATTGTCAGGAGAAAACGCTTCGAATCGAAAAAGAAAAACCCACAATAAGGTTGACTGCAAATAAAACAGCAGCCCCGGCCATCAAACAAACCCGTCGGCCCAAGCGGTCAATAATATGTGCACTGATAATAGTACCTATAATTCCAATTGTGTTAATTCCCCCAGCAAGGCCATTTTGCTTTATATCACCATAACCTGCCTGAGCAAGCAGTGTCGGGGAATAGGCAGTAACAGCCTACAATCGCAATTAGCACCGATGATTGTTCAAGGACCTGGTTGAAGCGGCCTAACTCACCGTGATACCCGTCCAAGATGCCATAATTTGAAGCCAAACACACAACCAAGCTCGTCGGCCGAGGTTCAGCCCCGGCTTTCCGCCTTTTCCAAATAATATCTTGACAAACTCAATGGGGGAGCTGCGCTTGCTTCCCCGAGCAATGGTTATGATTTCAAGATATTCTTGGTCAATCTCATCCTGGGAGGCCCGATCTTTGCGAATGCGGTTCAAAAGATCTCGCGCCTCATCATTCCGTCCCACAGAGGCCAGATAGCGGGGGCTATCTGGCAACAGTTTGATGAAGACAGCTAGAAGAAGTGCTGGGAAACACTGGAAAGCGAGAAGGAAACGCCATCGTACGTCCGAGTAACCGTTATCGACGAAAGCGAGACCGAAGGAGATCCAATATGCGACGGAGATTCCTAGGTCTTAAAAAAAGAAGAAAAAAAAATAACAAATGTCAAAAATGATCCCTGGTAGCTAGTGAATCTCATGAAATGACGACTCACAATTGGCAATGAAAACATATCCCAAGAAGCCACCTCGACGGGTCGCAGAAGAAGTTTCCGACACTAACACCGGGGTAATGCCTGTCAGGGCTATATTGAATAACGAATCAGAATTGATAATTCTCATTGCGGGCCCCAAAGTAAGCCAGGCTTAGCATGAATCCCCACCTCCGGTTCCAACCCCTGTAAGCACCCTGGCACATAGCATGAAATTCGAACTCTGCGCGGCCGCTTGCAGGGCTCCCCCGACCAATGCAAATAATGATCCAGCGAGTAGCCCGTTGATCCGACCAACTCGATCTGCAAGCCACCCGCCGGCAAAACAACCGAATATCGCACCCAGGTAATAGATACTGACGATGCCACCCTGGTGTGTAGTGTCGGTCACTGTCCCGTCAGGTTTACCGATGCCAACCTCAGTGACATATCTCGGTGAGCTGTTTACACCACCCATCACACCTTGGTCATATCCCTCGAAGAAGATTGAGATAAGCGAAAATATGTGGATAGCAGCATTCAGTTGCCGCGGTGAGAGTCGCTTCCATAGTGTGGTATAGCCCATGATGGATATGCTGATCCTCAGATCACGAAAGGCAGCTTTGGAGGAGCTTTATTATGGGACCCTTGTCGACCTTGGAAGAATTTGAAGGAGCGCGGTAAGACTGGGGTGGATAGATACATGCGGGGGCCCAAGTCCCACACAACAGCTTAACATTTAGGCAATACGATATAACCGTTTTACCGGTCATCCCTTCTAATAAGATCTATCAGGGAATGTCGCAGATTTCCCGTCTCCACCAGATACACATATTATGGATGTGGGTTGAGAGAGCCGAGTTTGTTAAATAGGGTCTTGATCCCGAGGAGTTGGGTACTATTTTTTTTCTTTCTTTTCCTTGGAGTTATCCTATAGATACTACATTTTACAAATCGGAATTTGTAATCAGACATGGCGTCCGACTCGCTTAATGGCACTAGCCATAGTCTAGACATCACAGTTTTGGGGTTGAATAGCGGAACATCTATGGTAGGCGACTATTCGTTTATTTGAGAAACGACTAACCAGGTATAGGATGGCATTGACTGTGCCCTTTGTCAATTTCGCCAGGAAACCCCTGAATCACCTATGCACTTTGAACTACTCAAGGCAAGTATCCGCGAGAATGCCCCACCAGGTCTGAAAATACTGACCAATGATACAGTATGGCGAAATTCCACTTGAGCCGGTGATAAAGAAGCGGGTGATGAACATGATTCTTCTGAACAAGACCTCCCCTTCCGAGTTGTCTGAAGTAAACGTGATCTTAGGCGAGACCTTCGCCGCGGCCGTGCACCAGTTCTGCAAGGATCACAATGTGGATATCAAATCAATCGATGTCCTCGGATCCCACGGTCAAACCATCTGGTTACTCTCCATGCCGGAGGCGGGCGAGACCCGCAGCGCTCTGACCATGGCCGAGGGCACATTCCTCGCCTCGCGCACGGGCATTACTTCCGTCACCGACTTCCGGGTAAGTGATCAGGCCGCTGGACGTCAGGGAGCACCCCTCATTGCGTTTTTCGACGCCCTAGTGCTGCACCACCCGACCAAACTGCGTGCATGCCAGAACATCGGCGGGATCGCGAACGTCTGCTTTGTCCTCCCGGACAGCCACGGCGGCGTTGACGCCTGCTACGATTTCGACACTGGTCCAGGAAACGTGTTCATCGACGCTGTCGTGCGTCACTATACTAATGGCAAGCGCGAGTACGACCAGGATGGCGAGATGGGCGCCCGCGGGACCGTCGACCAGGCACTTGTCGATGACTTCCTGACACATCCGTACTTCGCATTGGAACCACCCAAGACAACGGGTCGTGAAGTGTTCCGTGATACCCTTGCCCACGAGTTCATCGTCAAGGCGGAGGCCAAGGGCCTTAAGCCTGATGATGTCGTCGCAAGCATCACCCGTGTGACCGCCCAGGCTATTGTGGATCATTACCGTCGCTACGCGCCCAAGGACCTCGAGATCGCTGAGATATTCATGTGCGGCGGTGGTGCCTACAACCCTAACATCGCCGCTTTTATCCAGGAAAATTACCCCAACACCCGCATCATGATGCTCGACGAGGCTGGTATCCCTGGTGGCGCTAAGGAGGCCATCACTTTTGCTTGGCAGGGCATGGAGGCCATTGTTGGTCGCTCTATCCCCGTCCCCACTCGTGTTGAGACTCGCCAAGAATATGTACTCGGCAAGGTGGCTCCGGGCAAGAACTACCGCAGCGTCATGCGACATGGCATGATGTTTGGCGCTGATCGGGATCATTTGCCCCCCGTGAAAGAGCTGGTGAATTACATTGACGGCAAGGCTTTCGACAATAAGTGGTGATCCCAGATCTACAGACTTTTTCCTATCAGGTCCTTTGCATAATGGTTTTGGGATGCATGTGCATACTATTTGGTGTTTTCTTTTTGGTGCAATGCCACAATGATGAGTTTTGATATATATATATATATATATAGACTGACGAATGCAATTTTGTCTCATGTTACCTTTCGCCGATAGATCGGTAATATCTCACAACGAAAATTGATGTCAATTTACTTCATAGTGCGTTCTCAGTATAAGATTAGCCAGGCGATCCACTATAATGTAGTATCCCTAATTCGATAACCCAGATTCCATCTGGCTCCATATTGGAAATCATAAATACCCATTCAGCCGTTTTGCCTTTGAATACCAATGGAGCATGTGGAGCAAGTTCCAGAGGCTATTTACATCGGTAGAGGCTCGGGCCGAGCTTCAACCGGGTCCATTTGATCATCCGTAGCTGCAGTGGGCCTTCGAGTTCCTTGTTTTCACTCCATAGACTGTGGGGGTGAATTCCACTGTATGATCTAGACTGCAGATACATAACGCTTTCCCCAGGTTTAGGGGCTGTCCTTGTGCGGGCGATTTTTTAGTCCTTCTCGGAGATTTCGGAGGATCTTAGTCTCGACGAGGAGGTATGTAGCCCCGGACTTTCTGTATATATATCTTTCTCTTTCTCTCTCTGTGTATATGTGTCGATGGAAGAAAATGATAATTATACGTAGATGAAAGGATAATATTCGTTAACGATAAGTGCATCTACATAAAGACAGATATTAACCCCGACGACGCAGACCTCCTCTTGAGCAAAGATGAAGACTGACAGCGCATTCTTCCATTGGAATCGCGTAAATTCTTAGTACACTGGCCATGTTTCTGGCACCTACCTACATATCAATATCGAGTTGGAATGTTATATGTAGTTCCAAGGTTATGCTTTCATAGGTTCCGCTAGGTGAACCAAGGGTCTAGAACAGTAAGAACTTGCTAACCATGGAAAGCAAAAATCTTAATGACTAAACAGTCGAGTGATATGCCCACCTAGGCAGGTGAATATCAAAACCGTAATCTCGTGAAAACACCACAGGGGTCGAGGATCGTCGGTCAAGATCTATCATTGCAATGTGTTTATATGGAATCAATTGAAAAGGCGATATATTATTCCACGGTTGTTTCCTTACAGCTAATTGTTTTCATTCTAGCTATGACACTAAGAAAGGTTAGATATAATGTGTGTATCGATATCATGTCGTAAAAGTGTTACGTCGTTAAGGGCAGAGACACCATCTACTTGTATTAATTATGCTCAATTTCTACAAAAATACATAACTAGATCGGTGTTAGACCTCAAACTCGATTTGTGGCTCATACTAGACGTTATTCAGATAGGCGGGTTTATGCATCTATATTAATGTTGTCAATTCTTCATTACCCCGCAGTCTAAGTAGTGTAACGTTACAGTCCAGAGAAGCTTTAGGCGTTTGAATGGCTTGAAGATTTCGCCGAGATATCGTGAATTGTTCCGTGACGATCTACAATGTCGTACTCAAGTTGATTGCCCAATCAATGGGGGCGATATCGGAGAATACTATACTACCTCCACCTTACTATAATCTATTTTATATTGCAGCTCATGAGAGGTTGGCGAACTGCCAAGACCAGATGCTAAAACAACCCCTGGCGGTTCGAAGTGATCGTCGGGTCTCTGCTCTGTTATCACAAAGCATTACTACCTGAGAGCACTACCATCATGGAGCATTACTACCTGAAAACACCATATCCACTGTAGATCTTATCTTTTGAGCGACCCGGAAATACCCTGTTTGGGGTTCTCCATGTTCTCAATCATTCATCGGATACATCACTGCATACGACCTAAGAGATTAATCAAACTAAATTAAACCCTGATAGCACCCCCTTTCTAGGGGTACTGCAATAAATCATCGCATGATGTAACCGATGGCACCCGTCACTTCCAATCTTGGAAAGTAACTCGTGAACCCCACCTTCTCTATATAAACCACGTCCTCCAACATGTAAGTTCTTCACACAATGTTCAATCTACACCGCATCACCTGCCTTCGGGCTTTTCTTGTTGCCCTAGCGCTTGGGGCCAATGCTGCACCCATTGCTAATGAAATCGTTAGCCGTGACGATGCAGGCCCTGAGGTGTTCCCGATTCCTCAGCAGATCGCGTTCACCGGTGGGAAAGTCTCACTTGCGGGTGATGTTACCGTCGTGACCGACAACTTTACGGACTCTGCCACGATCGACACGATCAAGAAGGTCGTGGCTGCCGCCGGCGGTAAAGTGGTTATCGCATCCAAGCCCAGCGACAAGGGTACACAGATTTTCGTTGGCACCGAAAAGGACTCTAGCCTCGCTGTCGCTGCAGCCAAGGCTCTGGCGGACAAGTCTGCGGATGGCCTCGATGCCGACGGCTACGCTTTGGCATGTGGTCATTACGAGACACTGCCAACCATTGTCCTAAATGGTGTAGATACACGCGGCACTTTCTACGCCTCACAAACTCTCCGTCAACTTCTCGATGGTGCTGACATTCCCGGCGTCAAGATGCACGACTGGCCGCTTATGTCTATTCGTGGCTCGATTGAGGGTTTCTATGGTGTTCCATGGTCTCACGAGGCACGCCTCGAACAGCTTGTCTACTACGGAAAGCACAAGATGAACACCTATGTGTACACGCCTAAGGATGACCCACTTCTCCGTGCTAAATGGCGCACTCTTTACAGTGGTGATGAGTTGACTCAGCTCAAGGAGCTTGTCACCACTGCCAATGCTAATCATGTCGACTTCACCTATGCTCTCTCGCCTGGCTTGAGCGTATGCTACTCGTCCGACGAGGACTTCGACGCTACTGTCGCTAAGTTTGACCAGCTACGTGACTTCGGTGTCAGCAGCTTCTATATTGCTCTCGATGATATCGGCCTCGAGTTCCATTGCGATGCAGACAAGGCGAAGTGGCCCAAGACCGAGAATGACGAATGGATTGCGGATGCACAGGCCTTCTATCTGAACCGCGTCCAGACCGAGTACATCGAACCTAACAATCTCAAAGACCTTGACACCGTCCCGACCAACTACGCTGGCAGTGCATCATCCCCGTACAAGACAGAATTCGGTACTAAGCTAAACAAGAAGATTCGCGTTCAGTGGACCGGTGAAGGAGTCTTCAGCAATGAGATCACAGTCGACAGCGTCGTCAAAGCCGACGAGAGCTACGTCACCGACAACCTCTTCTTATGGGATAATTTCCCAGTCAACGATGGCAACCGCGACCGTTTGTTCTTCAACCCTCTCACCAAGCGTGCCGCTGAACTATACAAGCACCTTCTTGGATTCACCTCGAACCCGATGAACCAAGCTTTCGCCTCTATGGCCTCGCTCGCAAACTACGCCGACTATACATGGAACGGACCCAAGTACGACGCCACCAAGTCTATGGATGCAAGCCTCTGGGAGCTGTCCGGCAGTGACACCACCGTCCACAATGCAGTCATCGCTTTCACCGATCTCAACCAAAACTGGCCATACCAAGACCCCGTTACCAATGCGCCCCAGCTTAGCAAGGACATTGAAGCTTTCTGGGCTGCTCGCAAAGCCGGAAACAGCGACGGCACTAAGGCGTTGAAGGATCGCCTTGCACTGATTATCACCATTCCCGACGTTCTCCCCAAAATGGCTACCAAGGGCTTTGCTACTGACGTGGCACCCTGGTCAACTCTTGCTAAGCAGTGGGCGACTGCCTGCCAGCACTTGATTTCTATGCTCGAGGCGCTCGATGCCAAGGATCAAAGTAAGGCAGATGCCGAGTTCAATTCTGCCAAGGAGTGGGTTGAGAAGACGAAGGCTAAGACTGTTGATGACCGTAATGGAGACGGTGAAGACCTTCCTAAGTCGATCGTCCCGACAACAGGTGATAAGGCGTTTGACAAGTTCCTCGCTGATGCGACGGCTATTTACAATGGTAACTAGATTCTTGATAGTATAAGTCGAATAGACTATAATTCACGCGTTGTACATGAAATACAAATATTCATATGAAGAACAAATCGGTGTGATAGAACAAGAGTAGTAGAATAAAACCAAGCCGGTAGAATAAACTACATGCAACGTGTTCAACCATCAAGTTTCGGTAGTTTGATCCCACAGACTACGCACCGTAACACCATGCACCCACTTTCCCCCAGTCTCATCCCTCTGTACAACAAATCGAAGAGTCCGCTTCTCACCAGGAATTAAAGAGAACGCGTTATCCTCAAAGTATCCCACCACACCAGCGGGATAGTCAAGCCATGTGTACAACGAAACCGCATTACGAGCCTCGACGGTAAACGTGCCAGCCCGAACATCACGAGACAGCTTAAGTTCCGGGTTTTTCAGTGCCAAATTCTTAGGAAAGACAGGCGTAAACTGGTTTCGGTGTGTGAACGTAGTCGGAGTCTTCTTTTCGGCGTTTGGTAGACGGCCTTCAGCAGTGAGTTCCATGACAAGGACCGCATCTTTCGCATCGGGCACAGATAGGCTTGCTAAATTAGCTTCGTAGATACTGGTAGTATTGAGTGCTCCAACAGAGAACTCCTTAACCAAAGGTGTACCCGCATTCCCTGGTATCGACTTGCCAGACAAGTCTATCCATGTAAGCTTCACAGATCCCCGAGCTGTCTCCCAGAGATCCGATGTCACATAGATAGCCAGATGTCCAGTGGTATAATTCCAGAACGGCGATACAATGAGAGGTTTGAAGATGTCGCGTGCTACGTAGTGTAAAACCTTCCAGCGACCGTCATACTCAATTCCAGCCCACGTCGGAGCCTGCCATATATCTTCGAGTTGCCAGTACAAGGCACCGAGCTGACGCTCTGGCATTCCGCTTCCGCGACGATAGAACTGGATTTCGGATTTGTATATGTCGGCTTGGAAAAGCTGGGTTGCGTGACACCAGGCGCTGAAGTTGGCGATTGAGTCTTGTTTATTGGGAATCGGGTAGTATCTTTCTACCGCTAGGGTCATCTCGGCCATGCCCAGAGATGTATTCTTGTAATTGTGGGTGTCTGGACTGCCTGCTGGGTAATGGTGATTCCGGAGCATGATGGTGCTACTGTTGAAGTGGAGGTCTTCGTCGTCCAATGCTTGTTGCCATGTTTGTAGACTCGGCATGCTGTGGTAGCCGAATTCGTTGGCGAAGCGACCGACTGGGTAACCGGTGAAGTCAAATGCTACACTGCTGTCGTAGTTGTAGTAGTCTGTATCACCGTAGTAATATCCTTTTTCTCTGTACCGTTATCGTAACGCTCGGTCATGGGAACTGGGGCCGACAGATCAACATCTAGGAATCCGTTGTTGGTGCTACTGGGCATGTATGAAATCGATCGCGAATTCTCGTACACCAACGGAAGAATCAGAGAGATAAAAAGGTGCTCATAATCGCCAACCAAGCGGGGATATGATTCAGGATCATGTTTCTTAGCGGCTGGTAATTCCAAACTTTCAAGCTCGTTTCCACCAGCCCATAAAGCCAAGGATGGATGGTGGTTGACTCGTCTTACATTGTAGACAACCTCGGCGGCAACATTATCAAGAAACGGTTTGTCTGTGGGATACAATGCATCGCTGAATTGGAACTCGCTCCACAGCAATACTCCGCGTTCGTCGGCGAGATCGTACATGAAATCCGGAAGGTATGCGCTCGAAGCCCAGACTCGAAGCATATTTTGATTTCCAGCAACAACTGCATCAAATAATCGCTGCATCTTCGCCTCAGTGACTCGCGGCCAGAAAACATCTGGTGGAATGAGGTTTGAGCCCTTGGCGTAAAATTCATGACCGTTTACCTCGAAATGCCAATTCGCGCCGGGTGCGATACCCTGAGCTAACTGTTCATCGGTGATATTGGATCGATTGAGGAAAATAGTGCGGAAGCCAATGCGTCTAGTTACGCTGGCGAGGTCATCATCTGCGCTCTGGATAGTGACTGTCATGTTGTATAGGCTTTGCTTGCCCATTCCTGTGGGCCACCAGAGGTTCGGTGCATCGGCATCAACTATGGTGGTACCGGTGATGGTTTGTCCAGATACAACAACATTGTCGAGCGATGCGGACTTCAATGTTTTGCCAGACTCGAGGTCCTTAATCTCGATAGACATGGATGGATGTCTAGGTAGAGACCCAAGATAGTCGATACTTGCATTCACAACCCAAGGCTGACTTTGATCAGGAGCAAGATGATTGATCTGGCCCTTTCGATAAATGTCGAAGCCTGTGTTGAGAACATATACATCTTCTTCGGCCTCAGATTGCACCAGGTAGATATTTTGCCATGGGCCAGCAGGGGAGAATGCTGGGCCCCAGTCCCAGCCAAAGTCGGACTGTTCTTTGCGAATGTACCAGCGGTTAGGGAATTCAAAGGTTCCTTGAACACCGCTAGGCCATTCTGCAGATATCGTTAGATGCAGTGGTTGATTTCTTCGTTGAACACTTACTTTGAGAGCTTGGATCAGCGGCAATTGCATTTGCGATCTTGGTGGCACTTCCAAACTCGAGAGAGACGCTTGGAGAGCCTTTGCAACGTTTCAGCGCATTGGAAATGTCAAATGTGTACTGTCGGAACTGGTTATTTGTAGTCCCTATAAATTGACCGCAAAATTCAATTGTTGTGAAAGTGTCAAGCCCATTAAACACAAGCCATGAGGATTTGGAGGTAGTTGACCTGTGAAAAGTCAGTGGGACTTCCAACTAAGACAGCAAAGAACACAAACAAGCCATCAATTGATTTACTGGTATAAGTCCAATTGTGCTCCGCGACCCAACGCAAGTTGAAGTCATTGAGACCATGGTAACTTCGGCGCGATGTGAGTTAGTAAAGCGAGTACAGGGAAACGAGCGTTGTACTGACGGATCATCTGTTTTTGTTAGATCAGTCAACGCTTTGGACTTGGAAAGACTCACCGATCACATTCGCATCAAGAAGATCCAAATGCACCTGCGAGGGAACATTGCCAGGAACACTGATGTTTAGCGCCTTGCTACTGACAGTCCATCCATCGCCGCCCAGGTCCAAAACGTTCTGGCCAAGAGTATTGGGCAGTACCGCTGGAAGCACTGCCAGCACAAGCTGGTTCCAAAGATACATAGGGTCAAGAGCAAAAGATGCCGAGATCTGTAAAATCGAGGGGGTTGGTGTAAAATATAGGTCTAATTTATCCTTTCATTGGGCACACACAGAAGTACCTTAGGATGCTCTTGATGCGACACAGCCTGCATTGTAGTCTGAGCTCTTGAGGTGGGGGAATCTGGACACCCCCTCGCATGAGAAAAGAGAGCAACGGTAGCAGCGCTAATGTATTGCCATCAGGGATAAAGTCCTGAATCTCGAGTCTGGAATCAGGAATCGATATAGTGAATGGTATTGGAGTTATGCGGAAGTTGAGACGGGAGGCTTAAGGCTTAGTTTATTAGCGCGTCATGGCGGAGATGATGACTTCGTTCAACCTTACATTCCCCAAGATTGAAGTGATACATATTAATATGCTTAGTATCAAGAAGTATTGGAATGAACCCCCTGGATTCCAAGCAGCAAGAAAGACATAACATTCCCCCTTGGAATTGGTTCATTTGAAACCCGGCTAATGCAAATGATAGATACTACATATATACAGTATTGTCTATATCTGTACAGATGTCTGCGGTTAATCCGCTAGGTCAGGTTACGCCGCATCGTCGCTAAATCACTCTGTGAGAACCCAAGTTTATCAATGAGATACCCCTCGATGCCGTTTTCATAGGTATTCTCAAAAGAGATCAGGAAAGCCTCCATGGATGAGGCTCGAACACCACAGAGCTCGAGCATACCCAGTGCCTCGGGGCTCAGTTGGTCGATGTCGATTCCATCAGGTTCTAAATTGACTGCGAATGCCTCCATGAGGTTTTCCCGGGCGCTTTCCAGTCCAACGCGAGTGAGGATGTAATCGTTGATAATATCTTCATGGGGTTGGTTGACCAGGAGGAGGATGAGCGCGGCCAAGACACCCGTGCGATCTTTACCAGCTGTGGGAACGTACGGTCAGTATTCATCGACTATGAATGGGGAAATTGGACGCGACCATGCAAAGATCAACCGAGGTAACACATGTGAAACATACCTGAACAATGGGCGACAAACGGATCGTCTGGTTTATCTCTGATATGCTGGAAGATCATGGTAAAACAAGGGGAAGCCGCTTCGAGGATGCCGTTGTACATCTTCACGAACCCGGAGGCGCCGTTGTCTTCGCCTGCGAAATCGCGCAGATTCAAAGTGGCTGGTCGCGCTCCGTATGGACACCATATTGTCTCGACTCCCGTGATATCAGGTGAAGGGGCTTTTTGTCGCTCGTTCTCGTTCCGGAGATCGAAGATCGTGGTGATTCCTAATTCGGTTGCGATGATGGATTTCCCGGCTCCAAAGATTTCAGACAAGCTTCCCGACCGATACACGAATCCTTTGCGTAACTTGTTGCCGTCATGGCTTAAGTCGCGAAAGTTGGATACACCTTGTATAGGGATGAATGGCGGCAGAGATGTGATCTTGGCTACGAGGGCCGGGGGGATAGGAGTTCTGATATCGGTATGTAATACCTCGCTGATTTGATTGTTTTCGAACATGATTAGAGAATTGACAAAGAAAACAAAATGCAAATGAATCAAGACATTGGTTTTTTCCAACTATGTCATCACCAAAAAGAGTGGGGAGGGCAATGTCATCATATCCCGATGACGATATCCAGTGCCAGGAACACTTTCAACACTTTCACGTTGAGCTACGCGTCTTGAACGTGAATTGTTGAGACCATTGTTAGCAAACAGAATAATCAATAGCATTTATACCTTCATGTAACTTGTTCTTCCAACTCCATCTTCCATCAAAGGTTGTCTAGTCATGGAACCTCTAACACTCGCAGGCGTCAACATAATCACCCACTTGGCCCCGGATAAACGCTATCGCATCAGCGTAGCAGTCTTCCGATGCCGAAGGATTGGGGGATACGCCGTCCTACTTCTGCAGAAAGCCGATCAAGGCCCATCACATGACTGGTGGAATCTTCCATCAGGTCCAGCTCTAGAAACTGATGTGGCCATGACCGCTGCAGTGGGGCGTATAGTCTTCGAGAAGTCTGGTCTTGGACTCCGGTCATACCATAAACTCCAGGAGGTGGAGTCAACGGTAGCTGGATCTGGACCCGAGACCATCACGAACCTCAACTTTTTGGTCATCGATACCTCGTCCGATGAAGTCGTGATCGGCGATAAGTTCTCTCGGTATGACTGGGTGGAAGAAAAACGGTATCACTCTCTCAACATCCCTGATGCAATGAAGGAGGTGGTACGCCAGGGCTTTACATTTTACCGGTCAACCCTTTGAGGTGTGATATTTGAGATCTCATTGAGATAAAGAAGTTCACCAATTCCATGATGTTCAGTAGTGTCCAGTAGTGTCGCTCTCAGTCGACCAGTTCCCTTCCCCGCATTGGATCGGTTGGCTGCGGAGTAACGTGAGGGTTGAAATGCCGATGCCAACCGCTCTCCGCAATCCCCAGACATTCAAAGACTCCCTTTCTTCCATTGAAATCAAATGAAAAATGTTATTAAGATACACCAAAATGTCTTTAAAGCTTCTGACTCGGAATGGCCTTCGCCAGTCCGCAGCGCGCCTCCCCGCACGGAGGTGGAGTAGCTCCATCTCGCAGCAGCCGGGGTCAGATAGGTGAGAGACATAGCTTCAAAGACAACATCTCCTTTTTTTTTCAAGGGCAGACGCTGACATGATGATGATTTGTTTAGTGTTCGATTCCCCGGGGCCGTGAATAGCAAATTTACCTCGGAGATGGCCTTTCTCAAAGCCTCAGATCTGCCCGCTATCCCTACCTACCGAGTGATGGACTCAGACGGTCACCAGGTTGATAAGACGAGACCCGCACCCGATGTTACAGATGCGGAGGTTCTTACATGGTACAAAAATATGCTGTCTGGTTAGTTAGCCTACGTTGGATACGGTCTCAAGTACCTGACTTCGACGTGCAGTGAGTGTTATGGACGTGGTCATGTTTGAGGCACAGCGGCAGGGTCGCTTAAGTTTCTACATGGTATGTCCAATTGATTAAGGGAAGAATAAAATGATTCATCTGACCGGCTGCCGATAGGTTTCCGCTGGCGAGGAAGGCATCACCGTTGGATCAGCCGCAGCATTGACACCAGATGATGTAGTCTTTGCACAATACCGCGAGGCGGGTGTATTCCAGCAACGTGGATTCACACTGAAGAACTTTATGAGCCAGCTCTTCGCCAATTCCAATGATACAGGCCGTGGTCGAAATATGCCAGTCCACTACGGACAAAACTATCCTCGCATGGTCAGTACCACCCATGTGTACAGCAAAGTACCCCCAACCTAACAAATCCAACAGCACACAATCTCCTCCCCATTAGCCACACAAATTCCCCAAGCCGCTGGCGCAGCATACGCCCTGAAACTCCAAGACCTTCAAAACCCAAACCGAGACCCACGCATTGTGGCCTGCTACTTCGGTGAGGGAGCGGCCAGCGAAGGCGATTTCCACGCCGCGCTAAACATTGCCGCAACACGCTCCTGCCCGGTCGTCTTTATATGTCGAAACAATGGCTACGCGATCTCAACCCCAACACTAGAGCAGTACCGGGGCGATGGAATCGCCAGCCGCGGCGTGGGGTACGGTATCGACACGATCCGCGTCGACGGCAACGATATCTTCGCCGTAAACGAAGCAATGAAAGAGGCACGTCGGATTGCCCTTAGTGAGGGCGGACGACCCGTGCTGATCGAAGCTATGAGCTACCGTGTCTCGCATCACAGTACCAGTGACGACAGCTTTGCGTACCGCGCGCGTGTCGAGGTTGAGGATTGGAAACGTCGAGATAACCCCATTATCCGGCTGCGGAAGTGGCTCGAAAATCAGGGGCTTTGGAGTGAGGAGCAGGAGAAGGAGACGCGGGATGAGATGCGGAAGGCCGTGTTGAAGGAGTTTGGTGAGGCGGAGCAGGAGAGTAAGCCTTCGCTTAGGGATGCCTTCACTGATGTCTATGAGGAGATTACAGAGGAACAGAGGGAGCAGATGACGGAGCTCAAACGCATCTTGGAAACTTATCCAGATGAGTATGATCTGCGGCCGTATAAAGATGGGATCAAGGGCTTGGAATAAGACTTCGTCTCTACAAAATATATATGCGACTCTCGGGGTATAGAGCATTACAACATAGGAATTTTGTTCATACATATTCCAGAGATGTCCAGGAGGACTTTTTATCGTAACGCTTATTGTAAATTCTCACTGCGTTAATTTCGGGGATCTGTCGCAGATTTGATGTATTCGGCCAAGACCGTAATGTACAAACCCTAACTCCAGCACTCGACCACATGTAGTCATAGCATAGCAATGAGCAAGCATCTGAGCATATTATATATGGGCTCAGCTATAGTACCGACTGCGTCCCCTGCGCCTAGCACTTCGATTTTGTGCAACAGCAACAGCGACCTTGGGCACAGTAGCAAGACTCATATAATCATCGTCCGAAGCCAGATAAATAGCACCGAGCCCCATATCCTTCGCCAACCGAACGACATCATCAACACTAGCGTCCTCCGGCGTCTGATTCAAAATAACAGCATCCTTCCCATGATACTCAGACGTCGAGAGATGCTCATCCGGATCCCGAGCCACCCAATTAGCATAAGTATTCTCATACTCGACAATGAAGTCCGCTGCCTCGAACCACTTGGCAACATCAGCCTTGAGTTTGACTCCAGGATTGAAAACAACAGTATTCAAGCTGCTGCTCTTAGATTTCCGAGACAGGTTCTGGAAATAGGCCAGCTTGCTCGGATCTTCGCCGTCCGGTGCCTCGTCGAAGAAAATGCCGGAGAGACGGATATTCTGCCCTGCATAGGTTGCCCACTTGGAATAGGTATCTATATCTTTTTCGACTTCGGAACTATCTCGCGTTCCTTGTTTTGTGTACGTGTAGCCCAGGACCTGGGTGTTGGGATAGCTGTTTAGCTTGGCGATGGCGGTGATGAAGACATCTTCTGGGTATTCTGTGTTACCGGGACCTGAGGATGGGTTGATGATGAGGTAGAAGGGGATGGATGCATGTGCTGCGATTGTGTCGTAGATTGTATTCCATGCGTTTGTGTCGGGCCAGGAGTATAGCGGTACTAGTAGGCCGGTTGATACGACTGTTGAGGCTAGGGTAAACACGGCAGCTATGATAGAGAGTAATCGAAACATCGTTTTATATTTTGGGCTGGACGTGAACGAATAAACGAATACATGTAGCACCCAATGGAGTCAAGTCTGCTGAAATCAGTGAAAAGAAAGCAAAAGATTAACGAAATTGACGGAAGATGGTATACTTAGAGTGAGTGACGCATGCTTTATACCTACATGCCAGCCAGGATACCCGGAGATATAATGTCCTATAGGGAGAAAGGGATAGATCAGTCCCAATCCCTATTGTATCCAGATCGAAAGTAGAAAGAGACCTAAGATGAATCAGCCACGTGTTTCAAGAGAGGCGAAGTGATAATTAACCCTGAGTAGCCAAGGAGATATTGTGTGATTTGAGGGAAACACCATACAAATGAACTCATGTCGGATCCCTTCGGAGTAATGAGCCTTCATTAAATGTCTGGTCTTAATTTAAATGTCTTCCCTACGGAGGAATGTGGACCTATAGAGATCCAGCCCTGGCGGAATCGGTGATTGATATCCCCCCCTTGGCGCACCTCCTTGTTGAACAGTAGCCATTGGTGTCTTGGGATTTGTTAATTGACGAGATTGGAAATACAGATTCGTTTCTCATGCGCAACTGTTGCAATTCATGCAACATGCCAGGTCTCTGCTCTCGGTCTTCGAGTTTCGGGTGTGAGGTAGGCAAATTGAGGCGCAATATATATTACTACATCTACGACTCAAAACAATAAATTTGATGAATGTTCTGACGTCCATTTAGCATCAAGGGATCTCGTAAGGATCAATTCGCTTGCTCATTATGTGCCAAGTACACTATTGGGGATAGGGCTAGAAGGTGCATGTGTTTGACTCCGAACACTGCAAACTCAGAGAAGTGCATTGGATTAGGATCTGCATAGACAGATGTAAGTGTTGTACAGTGATTCATTCAAGCTAAAACAGATAATCATACAGAATGGAGGAACGCGGTAAAATACCACCATCCGGGGTATCATGCAAGTCCATATGTACATTCACAGAAACTCCAAGTCCCCCTAAGAACCTGCCAGCGGGAGATTGCAAAGGGTTTCAAGGGCTTCGATTCGAGATAAAAGGTCAATAATTGATTACACCTCCGTTCCAGCAGCAAAGTTCAATGCCTGCTGCTGAAGCTTTTTGTTGCGTCGAAGCAAAGCTGCGAACTTCTTGTCCAGCGAATCCATTTCTTTCCGGGTGAGTTCAAGGTCTTTCTGGGAACGAGCAGAGAGATCCTTCAGTTCCTCGTTGGTCAAGCTGGCAACGTCATCGAGAGTCGGATTAGTACCAACCATGCCCGGATTGCCCAGCATGTGCTGCGCGGTTACAGCGGCGAAGGAGCGCACGGCAGCAGGGGTGGTGTTAAGAAATTCAGCCGAGTTGGCGACGGCCCAGTCATGATTGCGGGTGCTGTCTGCCTCCATAGCTGAGAGGACGTTAGGTGGGATTACAGATTCCGCCGCCTCAAGAGAAGAGGACGGGGACGTGGCACCGAGACGAGTGGGCATGTCGTCGACCCAGCAAAGGTTGAACTTTTCCGGATTTGCGAAAAGAGCTTCCAGACCTCCACTGGGGTTGCTCGCATCGTCTCCAATCATGAAAGGATCCGAGGTATTGGCTGTAGTCTTCTCCAGCTCCAGGTACCGCTCCTCCTCTTCTGGGTCGAGGTGGCGGAGGACGCAGCCGCGGGGCGTGATGAGGCATCGAGTCTTGAGGAATTCATCACCAATTCGAACGGGCTCTCCGCGAAGCAAGGTTTTCCGATCCTCCTCGGTCAACTCATTGGGACACTGAAGATAATCGTAGTCCTCCGCAGTGCACTTCATGTCGGTGCGTTGGCTGAGATTGCTCGGGTTGAAGAGGGAACTTTTGTTGAGGTCAATTTCGCCGGACTTGTGCATCTCAGCGAGCAACTCGTGAAGAGGCTTAGTTCGTTCGACGAAAAGATCTTTAATTGACCTTCCAAAAGCCTCGGAATCCTTCACCAACTGTCCAATTGTATTGTTCGAGCGCCATGGCTCTACAGGCGGTTCCTTCTGAACAGGTGGCTCTTCGATAGCGGGGGAGGAGTAGGCTCTCTGACAGGCTTGGTCTCCTTGGCTTTAGGTTTCTTTGCGGTATCCGCCTTAGGTTCGGCCTTGACTGGAGAAGCGTTTGCTGGTTTTGCAGTGCTCATCTTTTCGGGGGCACTGGCAGCCGATGCATCGACTGTGCTCACAGTGGCTGTGGGGGCCTTTTTGGTCTTGCGCTTCCGCCCCATGATAGGCGCTTGAACAGTTTCCTCACTCACAGGCGCAGTTTCAACCTTCTTAGCCTCGGCCTCCTTCGCCTTTTGTTTGCGTTCCTTCTTGACTTGGCTCTTAGTCATGGAGCGCACGGGTGCTGAACCGATACGAGAAGACGCGGGAGGAGAATTCGCACGAGAAACAGAGGTGGAAGGATAGTAATCACCTTCCCATCCCATATCGACAGAGGTATCCGGAATACTGCTTGATGACATACTTTGTCTCCTAGAGCGGGACTTGGTTCCTCCAACCATGGAAGCGGGCACAGAGGGTGCGGTGACAAGTGGGGGAGTTTCTGGTTTTGGGGTTTCTACCACACGAAGAATACGGGGCTGACGAGGCGCAGGGGAGTCGGAAAGGCGAGAAGCGATTGTTTGGGGCGTGTCGGGCCGCGAGCCGATTGCAGAAACAGAGCTAGGAGCTGGGATCTGCTCACTCTTGCTGGAGACGGGCAATGAGGTACCAAGATCCAGTGGGCTCGCTTTTCTAGTAGCAGAACCCGGCTGCGACTGGTTTCCAGTCTTGGCAGAAGAGTCCTTAAAATCGGCTCCAATGTTGAACTCGTTCTTGCGTTGGGTACGAGCCTTGCTCGCGGACTTTTGCACTGGCGATCCAAAGGAGATCTGAGAAGCGTCTTTCACGCGGCTTGATGTTAAAGGGGCGCCGACTGTGAGTTCGGGACTCAAAAGACGAGACGGACTGTCAATACGGCTCTGCGATGGGCTGTTGAGTCGTGAAATGTTCGGCGTCAAGCCAGGCGGAACAATTGGCGCAGGGGATGAAGGTTTAGAAGAACTATGTTCCTGGAAGACGGAAGACGAGGGGTGGGCATGAGGTAGAGGCAGTCCAGGTGGCAGAGTGGGAGTCCCAGAACGAGCGGCTGACTCGCTAGGTAATTGAGACTTTAGAAACCCGAAGCTGTCGACAGGTCGCCGATCTTTAGATTGATCTCCAAGAGGAGGAAAGTCTTCATTCACTAGAGTATTGGGTCAGTGAATGTTAGAGAAAAAAAGACAGAGTGAGGGCGGAGTGATGAGGTAGGGAAAGGGAAAGTGGTATAAATCAGATCGGAATCCCCTCAGTCAAGCGCGACGACTAAGCAGATGCGCGACTAAGCGATCACAAAAAACACGACTAAGCGATACAAAAAAGCATGAGATAATTACATGATGGGAACCTCCCGGACCAGGAACAGTGCAGGACAGGGCGTCTATGTAAACGGCGGCTGTGAGGTAAACTGATTTCGAATAAGACCCTTTCCGGCTTGTGGTATCAGGGTAGGGAGATCTTAACGTACATTAATCCATGATAAACATCCGCGGTCTTCATGACGCAGATGATGTATGGAGGCCCGAATGCAAAAATAGTAGGAAGGGAATACACAGCCGCCGAATACAAAGGGAGCCCGGAACACATGCCTATGTCCGTGAAATGCAAAGACACCTGGAGCCAGCGAAAACATGCAAGAAATAGATAGCAATTCAACAAGTTGAACGTCCGGTCATGGTAGAAATCGGAGCTTGTTTGACCGCGAATAGAACAGAAACAAATGCAAAACCTCCATTTGGAAGGATAAAGGGAATTGATATCATGTCATCAGGATAAAGCAGGCTCATCAAGGGAACAAGGTCATAGCGAAAAAGCAGGAAGATGCAGCAAATCAAAACACGGGAACAGATGAGAGGTCAAGGGATTCACCACCGACTGATACCGCCACCATAGACCATCGAGGGATTGTACCCACCTTGACCCTGACTCCCGTACAACGCTTGCCCAGCAGTAGCATTCGCACCGACTTGATGCATTCTCGCCTGCAAAATGCTCGGGTCCGCAAGATCTACTACACCACCTCCACCGGAGGAAGTGTTAGCGTTTCTGTGCTTCTTCCCCTTCTTCTTCTGCTTCTGTGGGCCACCAGAATCAGGCATTATACCCACTTGGGGCCCATAGAAGGAGCTGAGAAGGCCATTGGCAGGAGTCATGGGGGAGGGGTATTGTGCTGTTGAAGAAAGGGGAACATGAACTCACGCTTAGCGGCCTCCTGGCCCTGTAAACCACCAACATTCGTACCAGTTCGTCCACGCAAGAGCTCGCGCATTAGCTCGGGAGTTGGGTCTTGCTTTACTCCATTACCACTAAGTCCAGAGGTGAAGCCATGTCCCTGGGCAAACATTCCGCCACCACTGATTGGAGGGGTACCGGCTGTCTTCAGTCCTGGCGGAGGACCTTGCACACCACTGGCATAGAACCCACTTGCTGCAAGACCATGTTGAGGGCTTGGGGCAGAGAGAGGGTTAGGCGATGAAGATTGCATCTGGCCCAACATGCGAGCATTAGGCATATTCTTAGAACCAGCTTCGTTGGCGAAGGAAAATCGAGAAGACTGTCGGTTTTGTGCTGCCTGCAGCGCATTGAACTGTGCCATTTGACTGTGCACAAGACCTTGGCGGGCTTGGGCAGCTTGGTCCAGCGCGGCAGAGCTGAGATGGTCAGCCAGACCAGCTTGCTGATTACCGGCGGACTTGAGTAGCATCAATTGTTGTTGCTGCAAGGGAGTTAAGCTTCGTCCAGCGAGGTTCAAGCCTTGGAATTGATGGCTAGTTGCAGAAACAGGTGATCCAACAGTCGAATTGTCCGCGGTGTCTTGCTGCGAGGGAGGTTGGATAGCACCGTGAGACTCTCGTGTCTGGCGATTGCGCGGGGGGTTTGCTTCTTCTGGCTCACCACCAAGCTGCAGGCTACCAGCTTCACGACTCTCCTCCTCAGCTGCGACAGATTGGAGCAACTCGTGCTCGCGACTCAGACGCTCTTGCTCGACCTTTTCGCGCATTGCTCTGCGCTTGACGCCACCATATGGATCGATGAAAGATGGGTAATCCTTGATCAACTTGACCTCTTCAGCGCTTAGCTCGGCCGTGCTGAAGGAGAATTTGAAATCAGGAGAATTGATATCCTTGAGCAAAGTATCAAACGGTGATGGTAGCTTGGGTGGTTGAGCCACACGGCGAGGACGCGGTTGCGGGGCGGGTGATTGGGGATCGACTTGAGAGGTAGGTTGTTGGGATTCTTGGGAAATTGGAGATGGCTTTTCTGCTCGCTTTGGTTCTTCGACCGGGGTTGCAACATTCACGCTTGCGGGCCGTGGGCTATTGGAGGCTTGGCTGCCAGTGAGACTAGTCCTTCTGGTTCGGTGAATAGCAGTTGCTACATCTTTGTTAGCCCAGCTGGCAGTTGACGGTAGAGCCGGGCCATCTGGTATGCCGGTGCGACTGCTGATCGAGTCATCCTTGCTCGGTTGCCGGCGCATAGGATGGGCGATGGGTTGAGCGGACCTCACGTGAGAGGGTGTGGGTGGGAGGTTCGGACGTTGGGTGGAGATCGAGTTCATGGATGAGAGGTCTTGGCGGCTGTAGCTGTCGCTGTCTTCTCCAGTCTCGTGCAAGAAAGTACAGTTCCGATTGTTGCACTGCTCATTGCGAAGGAAAGAGGAGCAATATTTGGTTGTTCCGTATTGGGCTCTGAGCACTCGATCGCCATTTCCGGAACCGTCCACAGCGTTGATGCACATCGCAGCATCAATTTTACGCGAGAAAGTCACATAAACACCGATTCCCTGGTTAGGGTTGCCGCCGGGCTTAGCCTTGCTGACTACGATTTTCTCAATCTCGCCATATTGACCGAAATATTCCCGCCCACGAAGCGTTTGAAGGAGTTGGTTTTCGTCTCGGATCGTAGGGTTGAGGCCGATAACATAGACCAAGTTCTTTTGGACGACACGGACACCGGCCAAGTTCTTCCGACTAGAAGCTTCGATCTCACGCTTTTCGGCTTCCTTCTTTTTCGCAGCAGCCGCCTTGCGATGTTTGAGTGCCAGATCTGCCTTGAACCTAAACAAAGTGTGTTAATTGGGATGTGGCGAAGATGTCACAGAGGATGGGTTGACTCACTCCTCGACGTCAGGAATCTTGTACTGGATGGTACTTTCATCGTATCCGCGCCGACAATTAGGGCATCGTCCTTCTTCATTCTGCGTTTTAATGTTGTTGTAGCAGAATTGGCAAATCTAAAAGAGATCACATGTTAGGTCTAGCACAGGGAGACAAAGACGAGCCACCTGTTCCGTTACAAAAGGCCAGGCACTGAGATAGGCGCATCGAGGATTATGATCAAACATACCTGATATCCACAAGGACAGGGTTTGAAATTCTTATCGGAGAGATCGAACTCTTCAATGCAGAGGGGGCTGTGGGGTGATCAGTACACAGATCGTGCAGGTTGGATGAGTTCCAAGACCTACCAAAACTCGTCGTCATCGTCGATGACGGAATCGATCAATGAAAGGCTGGACATGATCGCAGGAAATACTGTGACAACCGGAGAGGGACACGAGATCTCAAACGTGGACCGATTGAAACGGATGAGAAACTGTGAAAATAAAAGAGATACGCTGCCCTGTAAAGTGTAGGAAGATAAACGACGAGTAGATGTTTGAGGAGGAGCGAGAAGAAGAGAGGGCAAAAAAAAGGGCAAGGATTATTGATAGAAGAGGGTGAACGGGGAGAGGAAGGAAGGAAATTGTGAAGCGCGGCTTCATTTTGCTGGCATTGCCAGATCGAGTTTAGCGTGTGCCCAACACGTGACCAAAGTCATCGACCACTCTGAACCTTCACAATCCGACTTACGTGCCTCCGTCCCCTCTTCCTGTTGCATCTGCCATTGCTCCCTCTACACAATGGCCTCCGCACGATCCTTGATGCGCCTGGGCTCTGGACGCTCTGTGGCATCCGCCACGAGGTCCATGGCCGCCCGCACCTTTTCCTCCGCCTCCCTTCAGTGTGCCCCCAAGGCCTCGACAGCACCGGGTCCGGAACCTGAGAACATGCGCCAGGCGCAGCGCCCGCGTATGTGCAATGGACTAGCCGATACATAGGACACAATTGAGCTAACCGAACTGTCTTTTTCCAGCCCCGGGACCCCTGCGCGCTCCCGTGGTTAACCCGGTCGACAAGTACCAGCCCATGGCCGACAGCCTTCACGCCTATGGACAATACGTTATGTCTTGTCTCCCCAAATATATCCAACAGTTCACCGTCTGGAAGGATGAGCTCACTGTGTACACCGCTCCCGCTGGTGTCGTTCCCGTGATGAGCTTCCTCAAGAACCACACTGCCGCCGAGTTCACCCAGATCTCCGATATCACGGGTGTCGACTTCCCTACCCGCGACCAGCGCTTTGAGGTCGTCTACAACCTGCTCAGCGTTCGCCACAACTCCCGCATCCGTGTCAAGACCTACGCGGATGAGGCCACTCCCGTGCCCAGTGTGACTGGTCTCTTCGAGGGTGCTTTGTGGTACGAGCGTGAGGTGTACGACATGTTCGGTGTCTTCTTCTCCGGTCACCCTGACCTGCGCCGTATCATGACCGATTATGGCTTCGATGGCCACCCACTGCGCAAGGACTTCCCCTTGACCGGTTATACTGAGCTGCGCTACGACGAAGAGAAGAAGCGCATCGTTATTGAGCCCCTCGAGCTCACCCAGGCCTTCCGTAACTTTGAGAGCGGCTCCACTGCCTGGGAGCCCGTGGGTGCTGGTGAAAACCGCACTCCCGAATCCGTAAGTCATATTTTCTTCGTTGTTGAGAGATATTGTCCTAACCTGTTCAACTATAGTTCAAGCTTCCGACCCCCAAGCCGGAGGAGAAGACGGAAGAAAAGAAATAGAAAGGGACTGTATGCGTATCATTTTCTTTGCCATGTTTGTATGTACATATCCGTCAGTGTTAATCGATGGTCTTTTTTTGTCCGAGCAATATATCAAGCAATGTAGCAGCACATCTAGTAGTGAATTTTCCCGAGGTCGCTTGTAAGCCAACACCGTCTGGCTAATACTATTCTACCATTATGTATCTACTAATTCCGATTTACAATGAATTCCAATCTACAAAGAAATACACAACCTGAGTTATAAATCAAAGCGATTGATTTACGATGGCCATTGCAGGCCTTTGTCTTGGCGCCGGGATCCGCCCAGAAAAAAAAAATTAAGCTACACCAACATCCGACGATCAACACGATTCTCGAAATCGCCCTGAAATTTTATTTCGACGAGCCATATACTATTTGACTCGGCCCTCTCCATACCGCCAAATTGCCATACACCTAGCACAACAACAAAAATGCCCAAACGCAAGCTCGACGAAGTCAGAGGACCTGCGCTCCCGCGCCCGTCCAGCGACACCCGCAAAATGTCCATTCACGGCACCCGGTTGACGCAAATGTTCGAGAACGGCGTATTGATGATCATGCGCGGTCTCAAGACATCGCGCGGCTTTGAACGACAAAAGCTCAGTCGACGAGAGAAGACAGCGAAGGCGCAGAAGGACGATAAGGCGTTGGCGCGACTAAAGGAAGAAATTGAGACTCTGAAAGTACGTAGTTCTGTGAAGGATCTACGTCCAGAACCCGATCGCTAATTTTCATTCTTACAGGGTCTCGATTACCATGCCACATCCGAACGATACCTGTTCAAGCAACTTGTCAGGACGAAGCGGATTGCAGAAACACGGACGTTCGGCGAGTTTCAGGCCGTCAAGAAAGTCTCCCAGGAAGGACCGAAGAGTACCGCCGAAGCCAACATCCTGGCGCGACTATTCAAATCGACACCTGTGCAGAAGGAAATTCCCGGCATTATGGCTGGTATTCGGAAACTACTAAGAGTCGATGACTTGCCGGCCAGCAAGGCGACGAAAGAGGATAACAAGAAGGATGCGCCAGCAAAGAAGGCACGAAAGGATATCACCGGGTCCGAGTCTGAATCAGAGACGACGTCAAACCCCAGGCGCGGCGAGCAGGTCTCCCGCTCCACGAACGACATGGAAATCTCTACAGACGAATCCGGAGACGAAGACCTTTCACAATTCGACTCGCGACTTGGACCGGGTTCAGACTCTGAAGCTGATTCGGAATCTGGCGACGAGGAAGACCGCGCCGCAGGCGATATCTCAGATTCTATCTCCCGTTCACCATCGCCCTCCTATTCCGCTGCAGACTCTCCGCCATCCAAGAAAGTAAAGGCAGCCAAGGGTGCTGCTGCGCCAGTGAAAAGCACAACGTTCCTGCCGACTCTCATGAGTGGTTATTGGTCTGGCTCAGAAGAAGCTACTGATGAGGAAGATTCTGGCGCGAAGCCTGTCCGCAAGAACCGTATGGGTCAGCAGGCGCGTCGGGCTTTGTGGGAAAAGAAGTTCGGAGCCACTGCAAACCACATCAAGCAGGAGCAGATGGCTGCGAAGTATGGTGGCAGAGATAATGGATGGGACACGAAGCGCGGTGCAACTGACGGTGCGAGAGGAGGGAGAGGAGGTAGAGGAGGTAGACGTGGTGCTTTTGGTGGTGGAGCTGGGCGGCCTCAGAACAGAGATGGCCCCGCTGGTGCGCCTCGGTCTGGACAGCACTCTGGTGGCAAGCCTAAAGGGCCGCCTAAGGATGAGGGCCCATTACATCCTTCCTGGGAGGCAAAGCGGAAGGCCAAGGAGCAGGTTGCGGCTACTTTCTCTGGAAAGAAGGTTACGTTCGATTAGGGCTATGGTAACTGTGTATATCTATGAATCAATGTTCGAAGTTCGTCGTCGCAAGCAAACGACCAGACATTAAGATATCCCTCTGTGTATGCAGACTGGAAACCACCCGACTAAGAGGAAGTAAAAGATTGATTGCATTAAATACGAAATGGGAATCAGCTGTGTACAATTTCCGAGAGTCCACCACCCAGGCGCAATAAACAGTAGTGAGACATAAAACAGTCGCGAGATGGTATACCAAGAAAACAAGAATCAAAATCATAAGATTCAACCCAAACATGCTGTGCAGATGAGTGGCTGCTTGAGAAAAAAGCACAGAAAAATTTATCATGAGGAATTCATGAAGTGAAGCCAGTGAGGGGGGTCAGACCTGCTACCTTGAGCCTTCATATCATTACCAGGCAAACCATTAGATTGAGTCTGAGGATCTGGCTCAAAGCAAGGAATAGCAGTGAACTCGCCCAACTCTTGCGGGAAGTTGGACACAAAATGATCGAAGCCAAAGTGCGGCATCTGTGACAGGGACTGCTGGGAAATGGAGAAATTGTCGGAGAGTGGGACTTCTTCGCCTTCCGGGATGCTCTGATCAGGAGCAGCCGGTGTAGGAACAGTACCACTCACGCCAATCATGGGCGCAGAAGGAGGTGTCAGAGCCATGCCATGCAGAAGAGTAGCAGGACCTGCCATCGTAGAGGCTTGTGATGGAACGCTTTGCGGGACATTGTGGTCACTTGAAGCATAAGGTTCCTGTTGTTGCCAGGCGAGCGTGGATGGTGAGATAGGCCCTGCTTTCCAAAGCATCTCCCAGTTTTTGAACCTGTCATAGGCAGATTCGACGGCACCTCCGCTGCTCATATCCGGCTGTGTCTCGCTCCATGCTTCGAGACGACGGATGGCACGTTCGAGAGCCTCTATGACACTGACAGCTGAACGGGCTGAACCAACACCCATAGACATGATCTTGATCAGGGAAATTCCCTGTTCGAGGGCAGCCCCAAGTCGTTCAGTTCGCTTGGTCAGGCCCTGTGCCAAAATGACTAGTAATGCTGCACGGCATGAACTGAATTCAGTAAAGGAGGCTCGCGCCAGACCGGTCTCATCACGGAGCAAGCGGCACAAATCGATGATTTCCAGAGCTGCTTCCACGCAATCTGTGACAAGAGTCGCGCGATTCTTCGACACACCGGACAGAGTCGCAGACCGCGAGCCTTGAGAGGGAGTCTGGTAGATACCTTTGATATTACTGAAAAGAAAAGGGCGTCCAATGAAGACTCGAGTCAGACAGTAGTCTAGCTTGAGATGGACATTCGATCTGAAAAGCGGTCCTCCGGGGTTCAGATCACGACAGGTAATCTCTTCTGGTAGAGTTGACCACCAATCAACGAGATGTTTCCGAAGATTTAGGATTCGTTCCAGACAGTCCTGCTGTTGCTCTTTGCGGGTTTTTCGCAATGAGGTAATTTCATTTGAGACTTCCCCGAGCTTCAAAGTCAATGTAATGAGTGCTACCATGTTTGTATGGTTTGATGGTTGATTGACGGGCATCAGCCCCGGGAAATCGACCGGCAGGGGGGCATCAACGTCGGGGTCCGACAACGAAGATGGTCTGCCGTGGAGAATGCTTATACGTTTCTCGATGGTAAAAGCTGTCCAGAAAACTCGATTGCGCACTTCGATCATGCGCGGGGACAGGCCTTCGCCGTGATACCTCCGATGCATTCCATTTTGAATAGCCAATTTCAGTGCCAGACCAAAGTATGTGTAGCATAATCCTGAAGTATCTAACGGAAGCAAGTATGTCCCAATAAGTAAACAAGCCTGTACACTTCGAACCGAAGCGGTGGCGATGATGTCTGGTAGAAGCCTTGAGGCAAATTGGTAGAATGTGAGCCCGACCTCGTCTTCTGAAAAGTGATGGTCTTGATTTGCCGTAGAGCCTGAAGGTAAGCAGTTCACGGGTGTGGATGACTCCATATGTGCGAATTGAGTGCCCACAGCCAGAACCATAAGAATACAGCATACCGCTCCTGCATCGTCAAATGACAAGCTGTCAGGGTCAGTGTAGCAGATGCCTAGTTTTTCAACTAACCAGTCTTCCTCAATGTAGAAATTATTTGTTTGTGCGTACTTGAAGAAGATCTGAACAAGAAAATCGGCAACATATCGCGGCGGCAAACAGGTAATTGAGGCAGACACCTGAGGTGATGTGGACTGGAGTTGTGTACTTCGCCATCGTTCTTCAAAAGGCTCAACTTCGGAAGTTGCCTGCGGGGGCGGTTTTAACATTCGCTCACCGACAATTCATGGGCAACCTACCTCGGGTGCTGCAGTCTTCATCCATTCATCAATTTTCTTCCGGATCTTCATTGTGAAGTTCAAATATGAAAATTCCCCGGAATATTCTGAGAAATAGTCAATCAAGAGAGATCTTCATGTAAGGTCCCCAAGTTCTCAACATACGGGTTGTGTTATCGGGCATAGCCTTGATTGTAAAATCCTCCTCATCAATTGCAAGGTCCTCCAGCTCATTGGGGTCTTCACGAGTAGAGATCGCATCCGACTCAGAATCGCGGTGTTTCACCTTGATATCCTCTGCAGCCTGGCGCAGAGACTGAATATCGAAAGTGATATTGGGTACATAATGCGATAGGAGACGTTCCATCAGTCGTACTCGTTCTGCCTCGGCGATGTCATTTCGACTCTGGGCGGCCGCTCGGTCCAAAAGTCTGGTATCCGGTGCACCATTAGCGGTCTATATTGAAGTAGAAGATAGGCATGCGGTCCACCTACGAGACGGACGTTGACCGGGTCTTTTCATTGGGGTCGATGTGAGTAAAATTGCATTGGCGGCGGTATCGCAAACATCTCCGGCACGGCACACCTCCTTCGCATTTCTCTTTCACCCGGCGGCAATTATCGCACCTGCGAAAAACCGTGTTAGAGGAACGGACGATTTAAAATAGGGCAACAGCATACGCTCGGACAGCTCGCTTGCGGTTTTCTTCGGCCACGCGAGGACGTTTTTGCTGAGTGGGTGTCGGGATCGAGTCGTCCATTACAGTGTCATGGCATTGTATGATATAGAAAAGAAGAGAAAAGAATGGCAGAAAAGAGAAAAGGTCACAGACAGACCCAATGTCCGAGGATGGTAAATGGGGAGAAAAAAAGGGAAGCTAATCGATAAAGGACACCCCCGCATATTCCGGACTCATTTTGCTCCGCTCGTCGGTCTGTTATTTGGGGTCGAGATTGGTATTTCGCGTATCTTTGGTATATTTCGCATCCTCTCAGGTATATTTGGTATTTGGGGGCTACATTCTATTTCTATTTTTACTGGATTTCATATGATTTATCTACGGGGTATACGGACGGTTCAGCTGTAGCACTAACCCGGTATAGGCCATCATTAACCCCATTTTCAGACTTCCTACAATAGGCTTAGCTATACATCATTTTCCTATAGGACTTGGTCCTATATCTCCATGTTACTGCCTGATTTCTAAATCACTTGGCATACATCATTTTGTTACTTATCCGTTGCCTCCATTGTCTCCAGGACGATGCGGTCTGCTTATTTGGCCTTCGACTTTCTTATCTATATGCTCCTGATTCCTATCTTTCTATACAACTGTATGGTATCTTCGTCGCAGGAATAGGTACCAAGGGCTTACATTGATCTTGTTGATCTAACGATGCGTGATCAGTTATACAATGACCCTGAATTACTGGAGTATCACGACTTCGAGAACAAAAGCCATGCCAGTAACTTGCTGCCTTGTTTTGGAGTATGCAAGGAAGTCCCACCAGCGAACGCATTGTGAAACTAGTAATCATGATTTTGATCAATGATAGCTGTTCTCGTGCTAAAATGTAGAAGTACCAAAAAAAAAATCTAAAACCCATCGACATGAGTTCCAAGCCCCATCTCAACCCCAACCTCAAGCACCTTCTTCCCAACGACAAGATCCATCAGTCCCATACCAACACACTTATAAACAACATTACAACCAGCAGGGACATCAATGGCCTCCTCCGCAATCCCATTCGCCCCCAAGAGATCCCCCATCTCAATCAACTGCTCCTCTCCAAGACCCGCAGTAATCAACTCCCCAGCCTCCTCAAGACAAGCCGACTTCGAATCAACATAAACTTTCCCACCCCCCGAAAGCAGCGTCTTAGTGTCAATCTCATGCATCTCAGGCTTGTAAGAGCCAATCAGTGAGATAAACCGCTGTTTGGGATTCACCTGCAGAGCCTCATATCCGAAATTGGGTACTGTAGCAGGTGTGCAACTAAAAATAACATCCGCAGCAGCAAGTTCCTCCCCAAGCCTCTGCTCGTAATCGCTCACACCTTCCTTAGCAAGCATCCCAAAGGCAACACCGGGGTAAAGATGCCGCAATTCAGAAACAACATCCCTCTCCATCTCGGCTAGTCTCTTCGCACCGCGATTCACAAACGTCACCCGCCGCACCTGTTCCGGGTACAGTAGGAGCGCGAGACGGGCATGCCACTCGGCCTGTCGACCGCTGCCGAGAACAAGCACGTTGTCCTTGCGGAGGGTGGTGCAGCGCACGAAGAGGGTCATTGTCGCCAGTGCTGTGCGGAAGGCTGTTACTTCTGCGGCGGCGAGGAGGCCCTGGAGTCGGCCTTCTGGGTTGAAAATGTTGATTACGCCTTGGATTCCGGCGGTGCTGGCTGTTACAACTTTGATGCCGGTGGATGCGGTGTCCGATACCGGCATGAAGATGCAGGTGTTTTCATTGCTTGTGGTGAAGACTGTGCGGAGGGGTTGGTGGATCTTTTTGGCAGATGATGGGGTTGAGGGCTTTGATTCTTGGGTTATGCTGATTAGGGCGTTGGCGAGTGCTGAGATGAAGCTGTGGCATTGGTCTTGTGTTAGACCGCGGAAAATCTTGGAGACATTTGGCTCGGAGAGGATATGCATTTTGGTTGAGGTTTTGATTGCTTTTTCAATGTTTAGAAAATGATTTTCCTGGGATTTTCTTATATTGATGAAATCAATGAGATGCTTTTTGAGGCGATGCGTAGGATATATGGGGACCGAAGATCGGGTAGACCCTCCGACACATACTGAGGGGCAAGTTAGCCCGGTGGGGACTACATGCCGGTTGTGGGCAGCATTAGATTATCTCTGGCCTGATTTCTTATTTTGCTTCTTATTTTGACTAAAAGAATGATCTAAGAATATGGTAACTTCAATTGGAAAACACTCATTTCATTGATCATCATCCGAATAGACTTCAAAAGTTCTTATACAAAGCAAATAGCAACGCCATGAAGAATGCACCCAGTTATTCGCAAATAAAAATGCAGCAAAAACAAAAACAGCGGCAGAACAGCCCGTGGGCTGCTAAGTAAAAACAAAACGATCTAGATAGCCCCCGAAAGTCGGAACGGAAAATCAGGAATGGAACGAATATCACTTGCTGCTGCGGAAAGCATTGCCGCAGCGACGCTTCAACTCGGCGAACATAGCGATCTGGGAGTCCTTGGTACGGCCAACGGCTTCGGTGTTCTCCACGGCACGACGGAGCAGGAAGCCCATGCATTCCTGAACCGAGCCCCAGGTCAACAGCTTGAAGACGTTGGGGGCATCCATGGGGGTAATGCCGACACTGTTCTCGGCACTCTCGAATCCTTGAAGCAATTCACAGCTAACTTCGTCAGCCATGCCCTGGAGCTGAGCGTAGCTAACATCGACTCCGTAGTCCTCGCCGCGGGCAGCCTGTTGCATGCGCAGAGCATGAGCCTTGCGAACGGACTCGCGGCTGTGGGTAGCAATGATGATATTCAGAGGAGGAAGCTCGGCTGGGGTATCCTTTGAGGGAGCCTTGAGCATGGAGTTGTACTTGCGAGTGAGGAGAGCCTCAACGACTTCGTCATAGCACTTATCAGTCTCCTCCTTCTCGGCCCAAATGAGCTGGCGGGGCTCAGTCTTCATGTAGGCGCCGCGGACCAGCTTGACACCAAGTGTGTATCCCTCAGCACGAGCAGTTTCGAGGTGACGGGCCAGAGTGGCAGGCGTAGAGCGCAGGTAGGCTTGGTAAGTTCCGTAGAAGATAGCACGGCCGGGGGTCTGCGAGTTGCAGTATTTCTGATACTTCATGATCCATGCCTCAATGCCGGGCTGCACGGCCTGCTCTTCGGCGTCGACCAGCAGGCGGACGCCACGGGAGATGGCGAGATCGCAGACCTTGAGGATAGATTTGTCCATAATCTCTGAGGGCATAGTCTGAGACTGCAACAGGCGAAGGGCGTCATTACCCATTCCAGTGAATCTGAAGGATCCAGTTAGTTCCTGTTGCAAAATGAGAACCCAAGTCATGAAACATACTTTAAAGCGACAAAGTCCCCGGGTTGAGCCATATCAACTGTCTGCAGCGTGCCATCCATCCACATCTGGATCTCAGCCAGGGCAACCTTCTCGTCGTATACAGCATCGGAATTCTCTCCAACAAGGACCTCTCGGGCATATCCCAGGAGTACACCACGGCATCCGAGTGCTTTGATTTGATTGATCGAATTTTGCACTTCGAGTTTGTTCTCGCCCGCGTTGAATTGTTTATAGATGGTGTGCTTAACAAGCATGTTCAGCAGTGGATTCTTGGAAACATCCCAGAACGCATTGCGTGGATGAGCCAACAAAGACAAGGTGTAGATGCATGGCTTGAGAAGGAGGGTTGATGATGAAACAGACAGTACCAGCAAGGAGCGTAGAACAGATGACAACGGGAGCTTAGCCAAGGGTGCTGTCAGGGCCTTGCGGGGTAGTGCAGACGAGGTCTTTTGTGGTTGCCATACGTTGGCCGCTGAAACTGAGGCGACTGAGGATCGAGAGTTGCTGGTGCCGCTGACCAGTCTGGTGGTTTGTGCGGCAGCCTTGAGGGGCGCACGCACGGAAGGAGCACCTTTCATGGGTGCGAGTAGATGTAGTATTGTGAGATAGATTATTAGATAAGGGAAGGCAAGGGTGTAGATTTGAAGTCGTGAAAGGTGAAAGACTTAGAACAAATCGTTGAAGAAACAGAAGAGCCACGGTTGAAGGCGACCTTTTAGATATGGCGATCTGTTGGTGGAACTTATTGGGTAAGTGCCGGTGGCAACCGCAAGGTACACCGGTACGGTCAGCAGTCCCATCTTAACGGGCCGGCATTGTCTGACAATTTTTTTGCATCTATAGATGAAATTGCTATTCTTCATGATTCCTCTAAACTACAGACATTAAGATATAAGATTATAACGCCACGATGATTTACGATCGGTTCAAGGCTAAGGAGATCCAAGTGTCCGAGCGAGAATGACGCTTTGATATTCGCCTCTTCCCTTGCAGCAAGTAGGTTCGCAGCGTCAACATGCCGAACGGTTACGGGCCGGTTTGATATTGGGACATGGCCCACTGATAAGCGATAAGCACAAGTAACCGGGCCGGTGCTAGAAAGGCTTTTTTTTTGCACCTGACATGCTTCCGGTTACATTCGGCCTAGTGCTTGGAATGTTCTAGTCAGCTGCTTCAATTCATGGATTCCAAGGCTTTATCCTTGTTATATTTAGTCTCATGAATTCGCCTATTTTACCCCGGATTCTTCCCCAGACGAAACCACGTGATTTTAGTGGCAAACGGGTGGCAAATGTTTAAAGCCAATTTGTTCTGCCCACCAATCGTAGACCTTGTTGCCCATGAAGAAGGTCTGGACTAAATAGAACGCTAGGAGCTATCCAGGTGGGAAATATTTATCGACAATGTGTCAATGATAAGATAACATGCGACATTGTTGGGACCTCGGAAATCCTGCACGTATGAAAAATAAAAACTCGATAAGGCAGGCCACCAATAACAAACTAGAACTCAAGGGCAATGTGGATGATCTTCTCCAGAAACTCACTCGCTGCCCCCGCAATGGCGCATGCTTCTAGATCTCTTTCGGGCATTGGCCACACCATTTCATAGTGCTTGATGGATACATGCGCTTAAAATCGCCGACTGACGGAGAAAGCTCATTTCCACCCCTAGATAAAAAAAAAAAGCCCTAAGCTCAAAGAAGTATCGTCCTAACGGGGAGTTCTCTCCCATTGGAGCACATTATGATAGCGCCTAATATGTCTCATCGGTAAAGATAACGCTTTGGGGGCTAGATTGGTTAGTCGTATACATAATAAGAATTGTATATTTCCCCGGATATTACAAGTTACTCTATAAGCTTCTCCACTGCCTAGAATTTGCGGTCTTGCTGCTATTCTTCTTATTCTTCTTCTCCCCTGAGTCGTGTTGTGGATTGGTTAATTCTCCTGTCTCTCTTCACGCATCATGGAAGACTCAAAGAGTCTCGAGGCGGACGTCCGTCCCGCCTCCCCGTACGACGACCCGAAAGCCATACGGGGAGAGATCACAGGCGGTCACAACTCACAAACTAAGCGAGGTTTGAGCTCTCGTCATGTTCAATTTTTGGCTCTGGGTGGTTGTATCGGCACTGGTCTTTTTGTTGGCAGTGGCGCAGCGCTGTCAACAGTTGGTCCTGGTGAGAATATCTGTGCGAAATACAAATCTGATATGGGGCTAATGTGTGATAGCTCCTTTGCTCATGGGTTATATTGTCATGTCTAGTATTGTATACTTTGTCATGAACATGCTTGGTGAAATGACTACCTATCTCCCCGTTCAAGGTGTTTCTGTGCCTTATTTGATCACTCGGTTTACGGAGCCCAGTCTTGGATTTGCGGTTGGTACGACGAACTCATCTTGAAGTCTTGATAAGCCCCAGGCTAATAAATACCAATAGGTTACAATTACTGGTGATTACTCATTTTTTTCATTGTCCAACCTTGAAACCCGTCAAACTAATAAATGTCACTATCTAGGTATTCATTTTCAATGTTACTAGCATCAGAAGTCACTGCATCCGCTCTTGTCATTGAGTATTGGCAGTCCCCAGTCAACGTCGGTGTATGGATCGCAATCATTCTCGTTGGTGAGTATATAGTTCCCCAGTAGCCCGGCATTTGTGGAACCTCTGACAAAATCACTATAGTCATCCTCCTTCTAAACATTGTCGCGGTCGCCTGGTATGGCGAAGCCGAATTCTGGTTCGCGTCACTCAAGATTCTTGCGATTCTCGGTCTCATCATTCTGGGTGTCATACTTTTCTTCGGCGGCGGTCCTAACCATGACCGTCTTGGTTTCCGGTACTGGCAAACGCCAGGCGCATTTGTGGAGCCTTACTTAGTCCCGAGCATCAGCACAGGCCGCTTTTTGGCATTCTGGACCGCTATGATCAAGTCCGGATTTTCCTTCATTTTCTCCCCGGAACTGATCACTACCGCCGCCGGTGAGGCTGCCTCGCCACGCCGCAACATTCCCAAGGCGGCGAACCGGTTTATTTACCGTCTGTTTGCATTTTATATCTTGGGAAGCTTGGTCATTGGCGTCACTGTGGCATACAACGATAAAAACCTGCTGCAAGGAGTTGCCAGCGGTGGATCAGGTGCTGGAGCTTCGCCCTTCGTTGTCGGCATCCAAAATGCTGGTATTTCCGGATTAAACCACGTCATCAATGCTGCTATTCTTATCTCTGCTTTTTCTTCGGGTAACTCTTGGGTTTTTGCTGGGTCTCGCACACTTTACTCGCTCGCGGGTGAGGGACAGGCTCCCAAGATTTTCCTTCGCTGCAACAAAAACGGTGTGCCGTACTATGCTGTTCTCGTCACTTGGGCGATTGGTCTGCTCTCGTTTTTGAACCTGTCTTCCTCGGGTGCAACTGTGTTTTATTGGTTTACCAACATTACCACAATTGGAGGTTTCATCTCTTGGGTCGTCGTGGGAGTTGCATACTTGGTATGTTGGACTGTTTGTGTTCGCTGCATGGATGATCTTGCTAACAATATATCTTCAGCGTTTCCGCGGCGCTTTAAAGTTCCACGGGCTACTCGAGTCGCGGCCCTTCATTACTCCCTTCCAGCCGTATGGCACTTACTACGCTATCGTTTTTGTGTCACTACTGTCTATTACTAACGGTTACACGATATTCTTCCCGGGCTCATTTACTGCCTCGAATTTCCTTGTTTCCTACATTGTCTTTGTGATCTTCTTTGTGCTGTATTTCGGCCACAAGTTGTATTACAAGACGCCGTGGATGATCAAGGTATCGGAGGTTGACATTTTCAGCGGCAAGGACGAGATCGACCGACTTGAAGAAGAGGAGATCGAGCCGCAGCCACGCAATTGGCTAGAGCGAGTGTGGTGGTGGATTGCATAGACATTTTTTGGTCTGCTTTTACTTTTGAAATGCTCCTTTCTAGATGGCGCTTCTACGTGCATATGATACCAGGTTGTGGAGATATAGATATTAGAGATAGATATTGGAATATACCAATCAAGAAATTAACTATGTTTTCCCGTGAACTCTATACATTATCTATTATCCAACAATCATTTAAGCCCCAAGGCTGATGATATTCCCAGATACTTTTGTCTTCGCTAAGGTCCAGGGATGATCGCTGTACTTTCGAAGTATATACATTTAGCGCCGATCCATTGATCTTCAATTTTTCCGAATCTAACGCAACTTAATCGTCGCTATCAAGCTTATCTAGATTTGCGGGGAATGTCAATTGTTTATCATCTCTTGACTAATAAGAACATCTATGAAAGACCAGGGCCCGGTGAACAAAGTGAATTCTCTTTGACAAAGCCGATATAGACGCCGGCCCGGTGGGATCCACCCGGGATACCTGCCGGCAGCCTGTGATTGGCTGCCATTTCTGACCAGTCCCAGGCCCGCCCGCCTTACCAGGGTAGCTATGAGCTTCTGACCGGTAATAGCCGGCCCTTTTCAACTTCCCCGCGTCTACTTCTTCTCCAAATCTTCTATCTTCTCTTTGCAAGCTTGGAGTTGAATCAGTGTCTTCATCTCAAACTACCATCATAATGTCCTCCATTCTGCGCATCCGCGCGCCCATCTCGCGCCTCGCATGCCGCATTCCGAGCTCCACTACACGCTCCATGGGCACTTATGCCACTTTCAAGGTGCCCACGATTAACAATGAACCTAACGTGAGCTTAGCATTTTGGAATCGAGTATGTTTGAACAAAAGGGCTAATTTTGAACATGAAGAAACACTATATTCCTGGCTCCCCAGATCGCAAGGGCCTCGAAGAGGCTTTGGCAAACTACAAGCAACAGGCCCCTTTGAACGTGCCTCTGGTAGTTGCGGGCAAGGAGGTAAGAATTAACAAGAACTCTCATGTCTACGAAACAATGTCTAACAATCACACAGCTCAAGGGATATGAAACCTTCACACAATCTAACCCTGCAACCCATGCTCCTGTGGCAACTTATTCCAATGCATCCAAGGCCGATGTTCAGTCCGCCATTGATTCGGCTCTTGCCGCTCGCAAGTCTTGGGCCGATACTCCTTTCGCCGAGCGTGCTAGCATTTTCCTCAAGGCCGCTGATCTTATTGCGACCAAGTACCGCTACGATATCATGGCCTTGACCATGCACGGACAGGGCAAGAACGCATGGCAAGCCGAGATTGATTCTGCCGCTGAGCTCTGTGACTTCTTCCGATTCGGTGTGAAGTATGCCGAAGAGGTTTACGCACAACAGCCTGCCCACAACGCCCCTGGTGTGTGGAACCGTCTTGAGTACCGTCCTCTTGAGGGTTTCGTGTACGCTATCAGTCCCTTCAACTTCACCGCAATTGGCGGTAACCTGGCTGGCGCACCCGCTCTGATGGGTAACGTCGTGATCTGGAAGCCCTCGCCCTCCGCGATTGCCTCCAACTGGCTCGTGCACCAGATCCTGCTTGAGGCCGGTCTCCCTAAGGACGTCATTCAGTTCGTTCCTGGTGATGCCGCGGAGGTGACCAGCACCGTCCTTGAAAGCCGCGACTTTGCCGCTCTTCACTTCACCGGAAGCACTGATGTCTTCCGTATGCTGTACGGTAAGATCTCACAGGGCGTGGCGGACGGTAAATACCGTAGCTACCCTCGCATTGTGGGTGAGACCGGTGGCAAGAACTTCCACTTGGTACACAAGTCCGCAGATGTCCGCAACGCCGCAGTTCAGACCGTGCGCGGTGCTTTCGAGTTCCAAGGCCAGAAGTGCAGTGCCACCTCCCGTGCCTACATTGCCTCCTCGATCGCCGAGGACTTCACCCAGCAGGTTGTTGCCGAGGTGCAGAAGATTCAGATTGGCGAGCCATCTGAGTTCACCAACTTCTGCGGTCCCGTCATCCACGAGGCCTCGTTCAACAAGCTTTCCGGTGTCATCGATGAGGCCAAGAATGACCCCGAGCTTGAGCTGCTCGTCGGTGGAACCTACGATTCTTCCAAGGGATGGTACATCCAGCCAACTGTCTACCGTACCTCCAACCCGGACCACCCTCTCCTCTCGCGCGAGCTTTTCGGCCCCATCCTGGTCATTCACTCCTACAACGACGCCACCGATGCCGACTTCACCAAGATTTGTGACAAGATCGATAGCACCAGCACCTACGCTCTGACCGGCTCTATCTTTGCTCAGGACCGTGCCGCTATCCAGGTCGCCGATGAGGCTCTCCGCAACGCCGCTGGCAACTTCTACATCAACTGCAAGAGCACCGGTGCCGTTGTCGGCCAGCAGCCCTTCGGTGGTGCGCGTGCTAGCGGTACCAACGACAAGGCCGGAAGTGCCAACCTGATGTCCCGTTTCGTCAGCTTGCGCTCCATCAAGGAGGAGTTCATTCCCACATACACCGTTGCATACCCCAGCAACGCCAACTAATGGATAACAGACATGTATCCATGGCTTCTTCCAAGCTGACATCGCATGCTTTATGATCTCATTGGCGTCAATCCTGCATCTCACCCCGGCGTTTTCTTAAAATTATGTCTTCGAATTTCCGAGGAATCCTCAGAATGTGTATTTATTTCCGTCTAATAGACAATGTGCCAAATTTACCCAGTACAATTTATTCGAATATTATAAACCTTTTGTAGGCAATTTCCCTCTCAGTCCGTCGCACAACTCTTCAAAAGCTTCTGCATGCTATCCATAGCCCTCGCTGCAAAAGGCCCCATCTCATACTTCTTCCCAGTCCCCTGCGGTCCACTATCAAAAATCTCCATCGAAAACCAACCCCGGAACCCCGTTTTGAGAACCGCTTTCGCAACATCCTCAATAGGCAAATACCCGCCGTCATATGGCATAGGCCTATAATCATGACTCCAGCGACCCCTCGCCCTAAGCTCACCAATAGCCTTATCCTCCAACGGCGGCGACACCTTATACGCATCAGAAATCTGAAGCAGATAGATCTTTTCACTAGGCACAGATTTCGCAAGCTCATCCATACTCGCTTGAAACCGCTTCCGTAGCTCAGACTGCGAGACTGACTCAATAAGGCCAGACTCCGTAGTCGGATCGCCCCATTCACTGCCTGCAGTCTGGAATGTATCCAAACACAACCCGCAATTCGGGCGATCTACAGCTTTCACTATCTCCCAGACTTCCTTCCACCCAGGCGCGTGGGTCGACCAACACCAGTTCTCGTAAGCGAGGCGAAAGTTGCGTTTTGCGAGGAGGTCGGATAAAAGGCGTAAGTCAGAGATGATGGCTTCGCGTTCGCTGTTGATCATGTGTTCCGGCGTGTCTGTTGCTCCGACCTTGATAGTTGTTAGCTTGTTGATCTTGACTTCGAGGGCTCAACGTATATATATCGTTGTCATACCTGTAACAAATCCGTGCCCACCACATTCATAATCTCCATCCACCCTATCGCCCTAGCAAATGCCTCCTCGCGATCAACGGAGCCCTTGACCCAGCCCTCGAAGTTTGCGAATGGCTGTAGCATCATGATTTTCAACTTGTGTTCTTCGCATAGTTTGCGAATCTCCATAGCTACCGGCATGATTGCGGCATAGTTGTCTGGCGCGATTTCGCTACCGGTGATTTGCGCGCCGTAGTCTAGGATGTCTGGGAAAGAGAGCTCAATTGCGCTGAAACCCGCTTCGCTGATCGCTTGGAGTCGGAGCGGGAGTGTGTCGGTTGGACCGCAGCCGATTGAGCAGGAGGCGTATGAGAGGGGGATCTTTTGGAGGCTTGAGTATGGAATTGACATTGTTCGTTTCTTCTCTTTTTAGAAACCCAGAGTTAAGAAAAGCGGTTATTGTGTTTTGCGATCTTATTGGGGGTTGTTGACATCGGCGAAAAGGCACATTCACTGGACATAAGGAGGAAGGACTTCTTTGGAAGGTTGCCATGGTCGGTCCTATGAAGTATATATTTGCCTCAATTGTGCCTGTATTGCCTATTCCTTCTTCATTCTGTGTCCATCGTGATGTAAGTGGTCTTGGTCAGGGCCTGTGTCGTCACGATACATCATAGTATCAGCTCATGTTGAACCTGGCCACAATTTGAATCTTCCGTAGACTGTACAATAATGGGGGTTGCCTCACTTGCCTCTTGTGTACAATGCTATCTAATCAAGAGGCGTCATGACCCGTTGAGCGGCTCGTGGCGTGTCTGATTGCATATTGACAATCCTCCGGATCATAGATCCGATTGCCACAAGCCTCTCGCTCAAGAGGAGCGAAAGTCGTCGGATAGATCTTGGTGCAAATATCTTCGGCTTAGTTTGCATTTTGAACTGCGAATCACAACCACTGGAGGAACTAGTGTTAGAGAGCAAACCCCAATCCAAAATGCCACCCCCCATCAAGAGCATCGGTGTCGTTGGAGCCGGAAACATGGGCTCTATGATGACCCTCCGCTTCGCCGAACTTGGTCTTCTGGTATCGGTCTGGGACATAGAAAGAAAAAATGTCGATGAAGTGGTGAACTACGCACGAGAAGATAAGAGCATCACAGGTCGGGTTCAGGGCTTTTATGACATCAACCAATTCGCGAAGAGCCTGGAGGGCAAGTCCGACCGGAAGCTATTCATGTTCTCCATCACGCACGGTGAGCCTGCAGACGAAGTACTTCGCATGCTTAAACCCGATCTCAAAGAGGGCGATATTATCCTTGACGGCGGAAACGAGAACTACCGGAATACCGAGCGACGCCAGAAAGAATGTGCTGCCATCGGCGTTGACTGGATCGGAATGGGTGTTTCGGGTGGGTATCAGTCTGCGCGACGGGGACCTAGTCTCTCGCCTGGTGGAGATGCCAGAGCCATCGAGCGTGTTATGCCATTCTTGGAGTCGTACGCGGCCCAAGATCCCAAATCGGGAACTCCGTGCGTGAAGCGCATGGGCCCCGGTGGATCAGGTCACTACATCAAGATGGTTCATAATGGCATTGAAGGTGGAATGCTTTCCGTTCTTGCTGAAACGTGGCAATATATGCATGAGGGATTGGGAATGGAGCATGGCAAAATTGGAGATGTCTTCCAAAAATGGAACGAGTCTGGCGAGCTTCGAGGCAACTTCCTGATTAACATCGGCGCCAACATTTTACACACAAGAAGAACACCTAAAGGCGACCGTAAAGGCGAAGGAGCCAGCCGGGATGATGGATATGTGCTCGATGATGTACTTGACAAGGTGGTTCAAGACGACGACAATACCGAAGGCACGCCACTCTGGTGCCTTATGGAGTCTGCCGCCCGGCATGTATCTTGTCCAACGTTAGCGGCTGCCCATTATATGCGAATCTCAAGTGGAAATCGCATAGAGCGAGCACGTGCTGCGAAGAAGCTAGAGATGCCCATCCCCAAACCCATCGAGGGGACCAGGGACCACAAAGAGATCATTGAGAACCTACGACAAGCTGTGTATTGTTCCTTCCTGGCATCTTTCTGCCAGGGCCTGGAGCTGATCTCCCGGGCCTCGATAGACGAAGGCTGGAACATAAACCTGGGAGACTGTCTGCAGATCTGGCGAGCGGGATGTATCATCAAGTCCGATCACATTGCGGATTTGCTGCAGCCGCCGCTTGCAGTTAAGAACGAGCTGACGAACACCAAGTTTGTGGATGCAGTCGCGCATGAGTTACGCCGGAACTTCCACAGTCTTAAGCAGGTTGTCATGGAGGGGACCAAGTTTGATCAGTATATTCCGGCTCTCTCAGCTACTCTGGAATATCTGAAGTATGAGGGTGGATTGGGACTACCGACCAAGTTCATGGAGGCGCAGATGGACTACTTCGGTGCACATAACTACAACAAGCCTGGTCTTCCAGGTGAGGATCCAGGACCAGTTCACAAGGGCCCCCATCATTATGAGTGGCTACCGGCTTGAATTGGCTCGATTGTTTTACTTCGGATTCTGTATCATGCACCACCTCAAATTGTATTTAGTATCAAAAATTGTACATGTGTTCAACTCAAAGAGTGACATCGTTCTGACAATAGGTCTGCAATGACAGTAGACAGTGTATGTGCTGGGTAATTTAAAGTTTTATAGATCGCCCAAAAAGGCAGGTGGCGGCCTCAGGAACCCGCAGCACGTGGGTCAGTGGGCAGCCAATCGGAGAAGCGTAGGCTGGCCGCAGCCTCAGAGATTTGAAGATGGCGCAAGATGCGCTGGATCTTAGGCTTACGTTCATTCTCTTCTATATCGAAACAGTTTCGTCGAATTGAGTCCCCAAAACAACTCGCTCGCAGAATGGCTTCCCTTCCTACCACATACGACGGTACGTATACTTCTGCCTTCGCATCATCTAGGTACCCCTCACCCCCACTTCGATAAAAAGCTGACAATAGTGAATCCGACAGGGCCCGTCCCAATCGCTGTCATCGGTGGCACCGGCCTGCGCGAGTTGCCCGGCTTCACCCAGGTGGCTTTGCTGAATATCACAACTCCTTGGGGCGCCCCTTCTTCGCCCATCACTATTCTGCACCACGAGTGTAAGCACAACAACAAGGTTGTCGCTGTCGCCTTCTTGAGCCGCCACGGCTTGCACCACCAGATCGCTCCTCATGAGGTTCCCGCTCGCGCCAACATCGCCGCCCTGCGCTCCATCGGTGTCCGCAGCGTGATCGCTTTCTCTGCCGTCGGCAGTCTTCAGGAGGATATCAAGCCCCGTGACTTTGTCATCCCCGACCAGGTCATTGACCGCACCAAGGGCGTACGCCCGTGGACTTTCTTCGAGGGCGGCATCGTCGCTCACGTCCCCTTCGGTGACCCCTTCGATGAGGGTATCGCTAAGGTGGTGCGTGAGTGCGGACACAGTCTCGAGGGTGATGGTGTCGTCCTGCACGACCGTGGTACCTTGATCTGCATGGGTATGTGAAGCCGTGGCCTGTATTCATTGTGAAATATCGCTAACCGTGTCTTTTACACTACCCAGAGGGCCCCCAGTTCTCCACTCGTGCCGAGAGCAAGATGTACCGCTCTTGGGGCGGCAGCGTTATCAACATGTCTGCCCTCCCTGAGGCCAAGCTGGCCCGCGAGGCTGAGATCGCTTACCAGATGATCTGCATGTCTACAGACTACGACTGCTGGCATGAGGCCACCGCCGACGTGACCGTCGAGATGGTCATGGGCAACATGAAGTCCAACGCCGAGAACGCTCGCCGTTTCGTGACAGCTGTTCTCGATGCTCTGGCTAGCGACAAGCACACCGAGCTGGTCCAGGCTAAGCACCTGGCTGGCAGCATCAAGTTCGGTGTTAGCACCCCTCAGGCTAACTGGAAGCCCGAGGCTAAGGAGAAGCTTGATTGGCTTTTCCCTGGCTACTGGTAGATTTAGTGGCTTTGGGATTGAGGCACATAAAGTTTTGGCTTGTCACTTGACGTATATCTGATGATAGCGTATATGCATTATAGTTATGGGATACTTACATGATAGGCATGATTGATACACGAATCTGGAATGTTATGACTGCATGTCTAGTTGATTTATCAAAGGCCCTGTTTCTGGTCCGCACCGTAAGACGGTGCCGAACATATGACACCCCAGGTGACAGTCTTTAATTTAACGTGTGCACCCGAGAACCCGAGCTTCTCCTGGCAAAGAACTACTTATTCGAGAGTTATATCTCAACAATGTGTACGGACGGAACTATAGGTCTCTGTCAACGGCTAGAGAAAGCTTACAACCCGAAAGTACACAATGCAGGGGAAATATAGTAACAAGCGAGGCATCATGCTATCAGCTAAGAAAGACAGGGATGTGAAGGAGAAGAAGAGAAGCTCTTTCACTATGAAATACTATAGGGCGAACAGCTTGTAGTGCCCCAGACACCAACAAATAACGTCCTCAGATGTCGAGACATTCTCATAATGTGAGCATATCACAGAGGCCGGAAGATTTAACAGTGAATTTGTTTTTATTTTAGAATAGAACACTACATACGGATAGTTGGGACTGCTGGTGCACAGTACTTTTGCTATATTAACCCCTCGCTTATAATCTTCTTCTCTTGATACAACCCCTTTTTTCACTCCTTTGACGACTACCATTTCACTAGTACAATACAGCAACTCCCTCAATATCGAAGGGCATACGCAGTACTCCGTACTTTCAATCCAACCCTGGACATGCTGCTGACGCAAAATTTCTTGATTTTTCCGAGTCCCAGGTCTTGATAGCTTTGGGTATTGATTCCAAGGCCCCGGTTCCGGGGGTATAGATGCTGATTGAATCCTATACAAATCAAATGATTTCTCAGGCCAAGCAGGCGTGCTTTGGCCTAGGAACTCGCCTAATATCAATATGATAAAACCGGTGGGGTTCTAGTTAGGCGAAAGTATGGAATTAATCGCCCGAGCAGCAAATATACGTAGGCTCGGATTTGAGAGAATACCTTGCCATATTGAAAAGATTGTAATGGAGGGCTCAAAAGGTATCTATAGAAGGGCAGTGGTGAGACAAAAAGCTTATATCATTTATAAAGAGCACTAATGTTTGACATTGAGCTCCGTACGGAGTACAGATGAGTGATCGACACTGCGGGACACACAACTACATGTCCTATCAATCCTGCATCTTATAAATGGCTTCCTACTACATTTCATATGGGAGCGAAACTGTCGCGTGCCTCTACCACGGGACCTCCGTACCATCAATCACGTACCAAAACTTGCCCGAGGTCGTCTCCCGGGTCGAATTATCAATCTGCACGAGTCAGTTTTCAACTTTCATCCCTCAAGATATGAAAGGGCATCACATACGAGGTTCAACATGGCATCAACACTTTGACGCTGGGAGATAGGGGCCTGCGAAAGGCCCATTCCTCGGGCAGCCTTGTTGCCGGGCTCCGTTTGCACGAGACTGTCAGATAATCAGCTGCGGTTCAAAATCTCCTCTCCATTTAGTGTCTCCAGTCACTTACCCAGGATGCACGGCAAAGGCGATGAAGCCTTTGTTGGCGCTGTGGATAGCACTGTGCGTCCGCCGGAGTTAGCTGCTTGCTTTTCCCAGTTAGGATAGGCCGGAGCTGCCAGCATCTTACGTAGTGAGCCAGTTTAAGCCTGCCTTGGCGATTCCGTACGCCGGAACGATGTGAGCCCCGTGAACCTCAAGTCGACCAATTGAACCGGCTGCACTGCTGACCGAAACCCACTTTGGGGCCTGGGCCTTCTCCAGTAAAGGCTTGACGGCCTGGTACAGGGCCAGGGGCCCGAGCGTATTCACGGTAAATACATCAGCCGCGCTCTCGGGGCTCACCAAATCCAATGAAATAAGGCCTTTCTCGCCGGCTCCGCCGGCATTGGCCACCACCACATCGATATGGTCGACGTCCTTGAGGTCCTTGATGGCTGCCGCTGGGTCGGCCGAGTTGCTACTTTCAATCTTTACTAGCTGTATACGCGAACCATCGGACTTGGGCAAAGCCTCTAGTTCCTTGACGTAGTCTGCGGTTGTGTCGCGGACACTGGCAATAACGGTATGCTTAGGGCGGAGCAGGAATGATTCCACCAACGTCCGTCCGATTCCTATCTTCTGTCAGCTCGATCCAAGTAAGGCTCTAGGTAGGTCTTGCCTCGACTAGTGCCGGTAATGAGAACTACAGTGTTGTCGGAAATTGTCATGGTGGGAGGATAGATAATAAAACGATTCGAGTGGGAGTCGTGTCTAGGAGGGTTGCGATCGGATCAGTACACTTGATCAATTGGATAATGAGAAAATGATGATATAGCTTCATGTTCACAGCGGCCTTTAAATAGCCAGATCAGGGAGATGTTTGCGAAATAGCTCTATAAGCGATTTATAATTCTCATATACTATTTCACAATTGCTTTGAAATCGGGACCTCGGGATTACTGACCATTATTTACGGAGTACGGAGTACAGTGTCGTGAAATGGGCCCCTGTCAAGAACTAAGAGGGCCTAGCGGCTAGGCTTCCAGTTTCTGGTAACTCCCTTTGGGGCCATTCGATTCGTTTTATCCTTGCGATATCACGATAAGTCCTGGACCAGCCTAGTGCGAATCCTCTGGGCTGTCTAGCCTTATGGCATTCGGCAGTACAACATACCTGCTCAGCAAGCATGGCCGGAGTGCGGGTAAATCCTATTTCGAGCATCATTGAGTATTATCAGATTGTTAACAATGTATAACCAAGTGTCACAGAGTGCACATCCTGTGCTGTTAGATCCCAGCGAACAAGAGTCTGAGTGGGGACCTGAACGATTTAGCACTTATTATAAACCAGTGACTTGTCAATTGATATCTCATTCATCATGAAGTGAATCTTCTCTAGCCGTTCGATTTCAATCTAATCTGACACTGGGTATATCATTCGCCAGTGATGTTGAGTCATAGCCTTTGCAATGAAGAACCGCACCCACCGTAGATCACTAATGCAGTCATCGTCCTTGAATGCAGACCAGATTGATATGAAATTATCTTGCGAATCTTCAAACTCCTCTCCGTAGGTCTCTTCATCTGTGCTTGGGGGGGTACTCTGAACTTGTACTTCCTCGCCTATCCCCATCTCCCCAAGGTGATGGAAATGTTTTGGTAGGTCCCATGTGTCCATCTCGAGCAAGCATTCGATGTTGCGACAATGGATGTCCTGCAGGGACAGAAAATCGCTCGCCAGAAGCCCTATTTGGCAGCATCCCAATTGGCAGAGTCTCAGGGACGAGGGCGAGAAAGTTATCACAGGTGAAAGAGCGAGCCTGCATGGCCTTCAAGAAGGCTTTCACATATTTTATCTGGGCCTGGGAAATGGCCAGCTGGAGAGCGCTGCCCCTTCCTAACCCCTTGATTAGAGGATTGGCTCCTAGTCTCAGCAGCTCCTCTGCTAAAGCTAGTGTCATTCTTTCTGTGGCTAAGAACAGAGCAGTTCGGCCATCCGAGTCCGCTTGGTTGATTCTAGCACCATGCTCGATGAGCAATTGTATTGATGAGTGTGGATTTATGTGACCCAGCCACGTATGCCCGTCGATTCGATCAATTTGTACTTGCGCGCGTTCATCGTTCCTGTCAACGACCCGGCCATTCTCATCCAATGTTTCCACGACTAGATGTAGCAACGGCGAGATGGTCTGACCGTGTAGATGTGTCGAATTAACATCGAATCCTCTCTCAATAAATACCTGAAGTGTTTCTGCATTCTTGTGAAGAGCAGAAGCAGCAAGTGCAGCTTTGCAGTAATCGTTGTATGGGTCAAGCTCAAAATTCCATTGCGCAAGTGCTGCTCGAAATTGATCCACTGGGCAAACGGCCGCTGCATGCTCTAGGAACGAAATCGGCTTAGCAGAATGTCGACCCAGATAATCAAGTTGTTTGTTTATCTCGTCAAAAGGTTGTATGCCTCCCTTTTCAAGTAAAAATTTCGTAACCTCCAAGCGGCCTGCACGAGAAGCTTGGAGATCAGCCGAACTTGTCGCCAACGATATCAAAGTCTCCACGTCATACTTGCTGAGAGCACCAAGAGTGTTTTCCATCACGGCTATGAATTGGTCTGAGTGGCAAGCTGTATTCAATGCAACTGCGGCAAATCTCTTGAAATCCTTGTTTTCAACTTTGTGGAGAAGCCTGAGCACAACGGCTGTTTCCCCCTTTTTCGCCGCGGTGAAAACATCAATTTGGGAGACAGGATAATTCGGGAAACGAAGGAAAGCTTCTGTGATTTCGGCATGCCCGTTATTGACTGAACAGCACACAGGTGTGTAACTAATCCGGGGTAAGACAGGCCCACGACTGCTATCAAGGAGTCGTTGAGTAAGAGGCATGTTTCCTGTCTCTGCTGCTACAGCAAGTAAATAGGCTTGCTCAAGTGGAGTAATAGCCGCGAGTTTTGTTTCCAGATCGACTCGGTCCAATATTGCCTGAGCAAGGCGTGGTTTTTCCCATGGAGATCGCCGAAAGGGGTTGGGGTTATCGCGGTAACAAGGTCGCAACATTGAATTCCAGCCGCTGATGATCATATTATCCAGAAGTTTGGGAGGGACATTGTCGAGGAAGAATGATATTATGTCTTCATAGCCCCATGTAATGGCAGAGTCAAAAGCCGAGGTAGGGCTATGTTTGCAGCTTGGATAGGTAAAGTCAGCACCGCATTTTACCAGGTATTTAACAATCTCCAAATGACCTGCATTTGTAGCACGATAAAGCAGATCAGCTGCCACAGCATGTAATTGATCTTTGCACGTAGTCTCTTCGATTATGTATTGAAACACCGGCAAATGTCCTCCCCTAGTTGCCGATTGCATCAGAGTGGTCCCCACCTTGTCAATATAGTTCACTGGGACACCTTGAGCTATTAGGAACTTCACTATATCCAAATGACCGCACATGGCTGCACGGCATAGAAGATGCCAGGATCGAAAAGCAGACTTTGTGATGATTGAAGGCAGATTGTCAATTAACATCTGAAGAATCCCCAGATGACCCTGTGTTGCTGCGATTATCATAGGACTCGAGCATGTTTTGTTGTCCACGAAGGTGTCACCTTCTCTCCACCAAAGTTGTGGTGTGTCCATGAAATCGAAAAGTTTGTAACCAGCAGACAGCAGCATGCGTAGGGCATCTGAATTGCCGGTCTTAACAAGGCGCAGAATATTGGGATCGCAACTATTCGCAAATCTCGAGTAAAGCTGAGGATTGAGTATGGTATATAACAGGCGACAAGTCTGTGACATGGCGTTTAATTCTGATGCATATTGTAGATTTGACGATATACAGAGTAAGAGCTCCACGGGCAGTGAAGATAGAGACATTTTTCTGTGATGATGTAGTCGAATTCGTAGTTCTCCGTCCAACTAGTGGTGATGTAATTTTTTGAGAAATCAAACAGCGAAATACCACTAGACAAGAATAAAATTGTCGATTCTTGTTTAGGGCCTACAACATAGAGGGGCCATATCCCAGCCTGACTAGTTCCAATTTGGGAGGCACGTGATAAAGCCGTACTGCCTCAGGCGTTCAATGACGCTAACCTCCGACTCACCGACCGGCCAGATAATCTGCCATCCTTATCTTCCCCAGACACCTACATCAACAAGTGCTCTGAATAACACATACTGGAAATTAGTTTTCAGCATGTACCAGCTGGATTACTGCCATTGCTAATACAATCTCTGCCGCTGTTGCCTTCCTATCTTTTTCTTTACGCCTCTTCACCTTCGGACATAGTTGGTCACCCGTCGTGAGCCAAATTCAAATGATGCATGCTGGATATCTGTGCTTTCTGATGGTATGAGTGGTGATACTCTAAGATTGTGGATATCTTCAAGGAACATATTGTATTATCGCGTGGTGCATGGTCGTCAGAATGAGCCCTGCTGTAGATACCAGTGAAGCTCTGTCACAGCGGAAGACGACCGAACATGGTACCGCAAACGGGAGCAATGGGAGCTTAAAGGTTGAAAAGCAATGCCCTTCTCATTCTGCTGAGCGGAAACACAGTCGAGTAAATTCTCATGGCTCACAGTCCAACGGCGAGACCGACCAATGCTCAACCAATGGAGACGACAACACGAATGGGCAACGGAAGCACGATACGACTACGGTACGGCAGCCTGCCGGAGGGCGATATAAATTGGCCAGCATGGAACACGAGCAGGGACTTGGGATCCTAGTTGAGCATTCACCAAACAACGGACCTAATCCTGGCCAGTTGTCGGTAGTGGATGTATACGATGGCCCCAAGGCCATGGCTGCTTTGGCTGATTTGTCTACTGATCTGTCTCACCAACTACCAGCAGACAAAGAGAAGGTCATGAAGCTGTCTCCTGAGAAGATCCAGGCCCTCACGTCCTCCCCAGACTCAATACCTTACCGCCCTGTGGAATCAGAATCGAACAGTGGAAGGCGAGTAGTCTCGGACAATGTGCACCTGAACAACCTTCCCGCACAGCCGGGGATGCCGGAGCTTGTGTTTCAGCCACCAAGCGAAAAGCCATCACCCGCAGACGTTTTGCCAAAGTTGCGGCCCACTAAAGAGGCGTTGGCGGGAGATGCTTCTACGCACACGAGTCCACCGCGGAATACTCAAAATTCTTCCCTCCGCCACCGGCCGCAGCCAGCTCGAACTGTTTCCACCCCTGGGTCCATGCGGCGTCAATTGCCCGTTACTCCAGGTCATGACCGTCTAACCCAGACATGGGCATCGCGCTCGAGACAGGACCGACCCGCGCTGGACCGCGAGTTAAAGGGCCACCTCATTGCATCACCTCAGATTATAGAATCGCCCAAGTCCTCGCCCTTGCCATCATCTATCCCCTTGCCGCCAGTTTCTCTGCCAACATATCTTCAGCTTGAGCTTGCTTCTGGCAGACCTTCACCACTGTACATTCACCGTGACGCAGCCAACGACTTCCCTTATGAATCATCACGAGTGAAGATTGAGAGGCTCATGAACTTCATTATGCTTGCACCTATGCTCGAGCAGGTACTTTGCTTCGGGAGTCTTGCTTGCCTTGATGCCTGGCTTTATTCTTTCACGATCATGCCATTGCGGTTTATCAAGGCTGTGTATATCTTGGGCGAGTCATGGGTAATGAACCTAGGAGCCGAGATCCGATTCATTTGGAAATTTGTGGTGAATGGAATCGGCCGAGTATGGCGCAGGAGGAATCATAATGTGAAGGAGGAGCAGCGTGGAAGACGCGAAAGCGAATCTGACGCCACTCCTCACCTTCCTCGGGGCTCCTCTGCCGGGCCAGCCATGGGACCTACCCGGAAACACCGATCCTCCGAATCTCGCAAACACCACCATCGGCGGAAGAAGTCGATGCCCTCGGCCCTACTTCCAGACGACAAGGCGGACATCCTGACCGGTCTGCTGATGATAGCCACATGCTGTGTTTTGATGTACTTCGATGCCAGTCGAATGTACCACTGGATTCGAGGACAGGCTGCTATCAAGCTGTACGTCATCTACAATGTGCTGGAGGTAAGCGACAGACTCTTGGCTGCTATAGGTCAAGATGTCCTCGAATGTCTGTTTTCACGGGAGGCCCTCGAGCGTCGTCCGGACGGCCGAAGCAAGATTATTCGTCCATTCTGGTTGTTCTTGGTGGCATTGGTCTACACAGTATCCCATGCTTTGTCTCTGTTTTACCAGGTGATGACTCTGAATGTGGCAGTGAACTCATACTCCAACGCACTGATAACGCTACTTCTATCCAACCAATTTGTGGAGATCAAGTCTACCGTCTTTCGCAAATTCGAGAAAGAAAACCTCTTCCAGCTCACCTGCGCGGACGTCGTGGAACGGTTCCAGCTATGGCTGATGCTTACTATCATCGCTTCTCGTAACATCGTTGAGACGGGCGCATTCAACTTCATCGGCAACCTCGGGTTGGGATCTAGCTTCCCGGGCCAATCCTCCACAATCACCAACAGCACCCCACTATCCACGCCTCCACGCACTGCATCATCCATCCTCCCTCAAGCATTCACCCTCTTCCCATCCTCAATCCTGTCATCCTTCAACAGCGTCAACTCCTTTATCCCAACATTGGCCCAAGTCCTAGGCCCATTCCTAGTCGTGCTAGGCTCTGAGATGCTAGTAGATTGGCTCAAACACGCCTACATCAACAAATTCAACAACAACCGCCCAGCAATCTACGGCCGCTTCCTCGACGTCCTAGCAAAGGATTACTACACCAACGCCTTCGGCGAACAAAATCTAACCCGTCGCATCGGTCTACCTGTCATCCCGCTCTCCTGTCTCTTCTTCCGAGTCTCCGTCCAAACATACCAAATGTTCCTAGCAGCCCTCATCCCCCAAAACCCATCTTCCACAGCAAATGGAGCAACCTCCTTAACCTCAATCCACAATAACTATGCTCCCTCCCCAATTCCCTCAGCACCACCCTTAACACTCGCAACTCTCCTCCCAGCCTCCGCAGCCCACGTCAGCGCATTCTTCCGCACCGTCCTTGAAAACGCCATCCCGTCTCCAGCACAGTCCGTCCATATCTTCACCGGTATCCTGCTTTTGACGGGGTTCATCGTCCTGCTCATTCTGAAACTCTTACTGGGGATGGTCCTGCTTGCATTTGCGCGTTCGCGTTACAGGAAAATAAAGGCTCGGGAGAGTGAGCGCAAACAATCTGGTTCTGAGAGTGGGGCACCTCGCTCTCGGGATTTCCATGTTGAGGGTAGTCAGCGTGTTGGTGGGTGGGGTGTTGTTGAACTTGGAGATGAAAAGAGGAAATTGATCTATGCTGATGATCCGGATGGGCTGCGGCGGGTGAAGGAGAAGGAGGAGAAGGATAAGAGTAAGGATGGGGAGTTTAATGTTGACCATGTACAGCGATATGAGATGATTGCCAAGAAGATTTGGTGATTGGTATGTTTTGTGGTTGGTGAGATGGTGTTGAGTGTAACTTATTGCCACCTGTAGTGTCTAGTAGAGTATAGGTGTATAATATTCGGTTTATTTTTCGTTTACCTTATTACGGGTCAATGATACACGCAGTAAGAAGGAATATCAATATTACTTTCAAGCTACTTATGGTGTATACATTCACGGTAAAGGGGGAATAAAGAGTGATCAATTCGTATCATGGGGAATAAAGATTCGAGGAAGGATATCGGAGTAAGGCAAATAGGGGGTATGTACAAGATCTCGAGAGGCTCGCTGTTCGTGATCAGTATAAGCGAGTGGTCCTGGTCATCAAGCACAGGAGAGCCAGCTCCTGATTTTCATCATAATAAGGTGTCATGCCCTTCAAATGAAGCGTATGGATGTGAGCCTTATCAATATTGGTGGGTATTTGAGCGATTGAATGAGTGCCCTGGTGGAGCGCGATGCATAGCAGAGGGAGAAGCAGTGTTTGCTCGAGCATAGCTGGACGGACCAGGAAGAGGCTGAGGTGTTTGATGGGCCATTGATGGGTTGAAAGCTGCATAGCCACCATTTTGAGGGGTGGTAGAACTCATTGGAGTGAAGGTCCTTGGTGGAGGCTGTGCCATTGCGGCCGCTTGTGGGGGAGGCGTAGGTCGGTAGCTTGCCGGGGTGTTGGACCGGTAGGGAGCAGGTGTCCCACCAGTGCTGGCTGGCGTGTAGGACCTTGTTGAATATGGGTCTGTTGAATAAGGATCTGTCGAATATGGATCTCTTGAATATGGATCTTGTGGGTAGTAATCTTGCTGCGCATGAGCCGGGCCTCTCTGGCGACTGGGAGCCCCGTATCTTGGTCCGTATCCATCTTCTTCGCCGTATGCAGCCCTCGGAGGGCCGTAAGGGTCGTATTGAGCAGGCGCATGGCCGCGGTTGAAATAATCGTGATCATCGGAGGCTTCCATGTCAGCCGAAGCATAATCAGGCGCTGGGGTGTGGCCCTGATATGGCCGAGAATCAGAGCTATCGGTCAAGTTGCGATATCCAGAGCCGGGGGTATGATGATCACCATTGCCATATGGCGCGGGAGCTGTTCGAGATTGAGGAGTGGCCATCCTTGATGGTACGTTAGCCGGCAAAGGAGGAACCGGGGGAAGCGTAGGGTTTTGACGATCAAGGGAAGTGTATCCCATTCCGGCCGCATTGCCTGTCAGTGAAGCGGACTCGGACAATACTGAAGATGAAGTTCCGGTTCGAGCCAGCGTTGGTTTGGCATCGAAGTCCAGATTTGGCAGTGTCGGGTTGGATCTCGGCGCCGTCGAGGAAGTCGATCGCGAATATGGCGGCAAAGTGGTCTGGGTGGTACTTCGCGATAATACAGCCACTGCGGGGGTTTTATCTCCAGCGAGAGAGGGCAGAGTCGGGTTTGAATCAGATGCCAGCATTGGCTGAGTGGGCGCTCGGTTCTGTAATTTGAGACCTTTTGCCAGAGCCTTGGTGTTTTTGCGGTGCACGATGCGCTTCAGCCGTTGACCAACCTTCCGTCGGCAGTACCTCGAAAGAGTACCGTCTTCCGCTGGGATATGGTGGAAGAGGAAAATCAAATAGAGTACAATCGCCGATATCAACTTGAGAACCGATAGGACCCAAATGACCAAAGTGAAAAGCATACCAAACAGGACCACAGCTTGAAGGTTATTCTCCTCGGCTAGAATCTTGACATTGTTGAAGAATTGACTGGCTCCAGAGCTTCCATCATCGTGAGCTGCATTCTTACCCCCAGGAAGGAGGTCCATCTGCATGACCGAATAGAGAGTAATGCCATTGAGAACTTGACGTGGACCGTCTGCGAAAATCGTGTTCATCCAGACTAAGAGCTGTTAGCTATTTTCCAATATCGGTTGAGCAACAGTAGTATACCTACATTGGAAAGAGAAGTATGCATAAAGAGCAACATATTCTGCTGCTTTTCTGTCTTTCGTTAATTCAGCGAAGACGAGGAATCTCCGGTATCCACGACCCCGTTTCCCGAAGCGAATACTCTGAATGCGCACAGCCAGCGGATCCAGAAAGCTGCGAGTGATACTACCCGAGCGGATGGCGCGGACGGCATGTATCCATCGATAGGCCAAAAGAACGAATGAAGCAATGATACAGGCGGCGAAAATCCAGCGGGAAATATTGAAGGGAATTGCGGGTTCAACTCTACCGGACCACCGAGAGAAAGCCAGCAAGTTGATTGCAGTGAATGTATCGACACCGTATACTGCAATGGAGATAAACAGGAACACCCATATGAAGAAATATGAGAAACCTGTCCAGCAAGACTCGGATTTAAAGTCGTCCAAGTTCTAAGGAATTAATTATCAGTATATCGAGCCATCTATACCACACTGTCATTATGTAGACCTACCACGTAGTCCCACTTCTCCTCCATCGCTACATCGCCCTTCTCGCGGTCCCCACAGCACAGCATTGTATCGATTGACCTGGTCCAGCCAGGAAGTGATCACGGAGGATTGAAAAGAATGACGGGATCGCGGGTGATCAAAGGTTGACTTCCTCGGGCCAGCCGGGCAAAGTCGTGTTTGGAGGTTTGAAATAGGTGCAAAGAATAGAGAGACAAAGCTCAGGCGCAACGAGGGGAATGATGATGTCTTAACCGCGCGAGTGGCGCATACCTGCGTAAGGCAAGGAGGGATGTGGAGCACAATGTCACGTATCGAAGGCTGCAAGCCACGTGTAGATGATCACAATGCAGCGCTGGTATCTCAGATGCGCATTGGCGTATTCAAAGCGATAGACAGAGTTTCAGAGACGATTTGCCAAGAAAGGGGTGGAGAAAGAATGCGCAAGTACTCCGGACTTGGAAATAGGATTGAATGAGTGTGGCCAGGTCCCTACGCCTGAAAAATGATTGACATGGAAGTTGAGAAAGGGGAAGACTGAAACATCGGAGGGCAAGTGTGGGGACTGCGGGAAGTTACATCGAGCGGGTTTTTAGGGCTGAAATCAAAGGGCCTTCCTTTGTTCTTTGTCTTTCTAATTTAGGAATCTCCTAGGCTACCTTGATCAATATGTACTTATTGGCATCTCCCTATTGCTGTCACTATTCTCGGAACACAATGTGCGACAGTCATCAAGGGAAAATGGGTCTGTAATCTCCATCCCTACTCCTCACTGGCCATCCGCACGCGCCAGGGGAGGGTCCATGTACCTAAGCGCTTGACTCCGCTACATGGTCTGATACAATTTTCAACGTGGCCGGCGCCATCGTAGTTATTTATATTTTCTGACCTCGGGACTCGAAAGAGGACTATATGTACGGAGTACTCACGGAGTAAACAAACATTGAATGGTTTGATACCTGAGGTGTCATTTCTCGTTAGTCATCTGCTCCAATCGGACCTCGGCTTTTCAACGCCAAGACGGACCCCAGCGATAAGCACTAATGCCCAGCTCCATTGCACATCGACAACTACAAAGGTGCCATTTTTGATGAGACTGGCCAGGCTTAAACTCTTGGAAAGGTGAGTCTCATTGATCTCCCAAATAATGTCCTTAGCTCTTGCCTTCGCCTTATCCAATAATGTCGTAACTTCGGCCTGACATTGTTTAGTCTCGTTAAGAGATCATACAACCCCGTATATTAAACTACCAATTTCTTCTATTTTATCTTTCAGCTTCCTTCAGTCCATCGTTTATATGAATTCTCTCGAAAAGACTTGACACGAGCATGCTCGACTGAGTCGACTCCACCCCACATATCGAAGACAAGCCCGTGCGCGGCGTCTCATACTTCACTCCAGCCTTCGTGAGCATTGATGTTGCGTGACGACATGACTCAAGTACAAGAGATTCCGTCTTCTTAAACTACTTGTTGGGTCAAATTTCCCGCCTGATACAGCGATGAGTAAATTGCTGCCATTGTCTATTCGATTGTTGCGCCCACACGCTCCATGCCCCCAGTTGATTCTCCTATCCTTTTTCATACGCATATACCACTGCTTTGTCGCAAGCAACCCCGCTATGCATTTACCTCCACCGCATTCAACTTGATAGAGACTGATGATAATTTCAACACTCATATCCTGTACGAGCATTTTGAAAGAGTCGAGAGACTTCAGGACTATCGACCAGGAGGCTATCACCCCATTCAAATCGGAGATCACTTTCACAGTCGATATCGAATTGTTCATAAAATACCTAGGCCATGGGTCTTATTCAACTATGTGGCTGGAGTGTGATGAGCAATCCGATAGATACATTGCGGTCAAAATTTGCACGGCATACTCGAACCCAAAAGAAGTGAACATTATATCTACCCTCACTCGTCCCCATCTTTGAGCAATAATACCGAAAAGACGATGGTCCCTTCCGTTCTGGATAGAACTTGGAGTCTGAGATCGGCCAAGTCGCTGACATAATCACGCCAGGAGCCCCTATGCAGGTGTAATTCGATTCATGTGATATGCGGATCCAGGCTTAATCCGGTAATCATTGCGAGGTTGAGGAAAAGATCAAAAACAATCTGGAAAGTGCTTGTTTTTACCATCATTGTAACGGGCTTAGTTATTGCGTGGATCTTGGACGTTTTGAGGTTCCATGATTTCCCCCACTTGTCACTCCCAGGCAACCATCCTAAAACTGAATATCATCCATCTCCGTTGTGCAAAGGTCATATCCTCTGCATTTCCATCTCTACAACTGTATGGATTGTAGAATCCAAATTCAACTGGAATCAGCACTTCGTCGTCTTGTCTACTCCATTTGGTTCCACGCGTCACCAGCACTGGAGAATTAATCCAACCCGAGAAAACCTTTGATGCCCAGGAACCATTTCTCTGGTCTTCTCGCTCCATGTGAAATCCGAGCTGTCACATTACGAATTTTGTTTCCCTGGTCCTCCGGGAAATCTAGCAATGGGACTCATCAGCGATAACTTCACCATTCTCTATCTCGGCCTCGCCGCCGGGATATACTTCAAGCCGGAGTATGCTATTTTCAATTCCAGAATTGTGACGGCTGTTGTTCTTTTCGGGATCATCGCTGTGTCGAGGACGATATATCAGCTAGTGTTGTATCCCAACTACTTCACTCCATTGAAACACATTGACTCGCCGGCAGTAAGCAAGCCATTCTCCATATCTATTTGAGCAATGTGTCTAATGCTATCTAGGATCGAAGCTGGCTCACCGGCAATTCTCCGAATTTCTTGCTTGAGACCCCCTATCCACAGCTACGGGAGCGGGTCAAGGAGAGACCCAATCAAGACCTACTTCGGTACTATATTGTCGGAAACCTCGAAAGAGTGATTTTGACAAGTCCGAAGGCATTGGGTGAGCTGCTTGTCACAAAAGTTTACGACTTTCAGAAACCCGAATTGGTTCGGCAGAGTTTGCGGCGCATTACAGGTGATGGAGTCCTACTTGCCGAAGGTGAAGAGCACAAGGTAGATTTGGCCCTTCAAATGCCACTTTCCATGGATCAAAACTTACAATTCCTCCCCTAGATTCAACGCAAGAATCTCATGCCAGCCTTTGCCTACCGCCACATCAAGAACCTCTATCCAGTCTTTTGGGGAAAAAGCGCAGAAATGGTCAAGATGATCGAGGAAGACCTACAGAGCAGAAAGGCCAACGGAAATAACGATAACACAGTCCAAATCAGTAACTGGGCCAGTCGAGCAACCCTGGACATTATCGGCGTCGCCGGTATGGACCACGATTTTGACTCTCTCCGAGACCCCGACAACACCCTCAATCAATCCTACCGCAAAATCATGTCCTCACCACCCCTCATTATGAAGATTCTTTTTGTTATAGGTATGCTATTCGGTAATCCAGCATGGGTCCACGCATTACCGACGAAACGCAACAAAGATATCAAGGAGAGCGGCGAGGTCATTCGCAATGTCGCACGACAAATGATCCGACAGAAGAAGGCAAAAATGGAAGACCCCAAAGCCGAAACCGGCATTGACATTATCTCCGTTGCACTAAGCAGCGGCACCTTCGACGAAGAGAACCTCGTCGACCAATCCATGACCTTCCTAGGCGCAGGCCACGAGACAACCGCCACGGCACTACAATGGGCCGTTTACGCACTCTGCAAGAACCCCAGCGTCCAGACACGTCTGCGAGATGAAATCCGCACCAATCTCCCCTCTCTCGACGACCCGACTGCAATCTCTGCAGCTGCTGTCGATAACCTGCCCTACCTGAACGCAGTGTGCAATGAGGTCCTCCGCTTCCACCCCTCTGTGCCTATGACTATACGCAAGGCGGTTCGTGACACGACTCTTGCTGGCGCGCATATTCCCAAGGACACGACATTGATCCTCGCTCCGCAAATCTTGAACCGGATGGAAGAGCTGTGGGGGCCAGACGCGGACGAGTTCAACCCGGACCGCTTCATGGGTCCTGGTAAGGCCAATACCGGCGGTGCGGTCAGCAACTATGCATTTTTAACTTTCTTGCACGGTCCGCGTAGCTGTATCGGGCAGGGCTTTGCAAAATCGGAGCTTGCCTGCTTGATTGCTGCTACCGTCGGTCGATTTCACATGGAGTTGAAGTTTCCGGATGCCAAGTTGGAGATCCGGGAGGGAGCTACCGTTTCACCTAAAGATGGAGTACTGGCCTTGCTTACACCATTGGAGGGGTGGTAGGTCTATCTCAGATGGTTTGTTAGTTTTGCGTGGTTCTTGTAGTGTATATTGCTAGTCCCTTGAAATAATTTATTAGTTTGCGTGGTTTGAGGCAAGCCATCAGAGTGTTTTTTTGTATATACTGAGCTTAGGAATTGTGCTCTGCGGATATATATTTCAGGGTTACGGGTAACAGTAATGCTTGTCCACATTGTGGAGAAAAAGCAAATTCTAGAAGCGTCACTGTGCTTCATACTACAATCATTCTCCATACTAGATCAGTATATAAATGGTAGAAAAACAAAACTGCAGACTGAAAACCTCAGGCATAAAAGACATGTCACGTGTGGACGTGCCAAGATATCCCGTGGAGCCGCGACAGACATCGCCGCAGAAGGTTCCGCGGGTCTACCTACAATACATAGGTACATCTCCAGCAGCGATGGGCAAACCAAGCTTCACTTGTCGCAAGACGCCATCCACCCGCAGAGTCACAGAGTATGGCCCATCCGTTTCCTAGGTTGTTTTACTCTTGGTTTACCCGCCAGTTGGTTGCTTCGGGTTGAACAGGTAACCAAGCCTTTCTACCTGATGGTTTACATGCAGGTGGTCTAGCAAATGATAAGTTGCGTAGCAATTCTATGCTTTGCAAATACACGCGTCAAAGCAATCGAGAACAGTTGGATAAGATATAGTATTGATATATTCGCCTTGCAATGAACCTAAATGGAAAGACTCTATTATTTATATTCCTCTCGAAAGACCATGATCCTCTCAACCTCGTTGCCAGAAACATCTTCCTCTACCCAAGCACGCCACATACCGCCGCAGTTAAAGTCAAATACAACCTTGCCTCGATGTAGTTTGACATCTGATGCCTCGTTTACAGGGGAAAGCTCTGCCTCTATACCAATAATACCTCCTTCACCTTCACCAGTCTTATTCCACCTGGGGCCGGCAGAACGTTGAAGTTCACCCCCAGGCCCAGATACAGCTGTTACGGCATCTGCGAGACCAGAGAAAAACTTCCCGGGAGAAGAAACCCGTAGCATTGCCGCAGTCGAGCGCGCAGCACAAACCCGAAGGAAAGAGTCTCCATTCCCAGTCCCAGAGACCGCAACGGCTCGCCGACGAGAATATTGAGCAGATGATTGATACGAATAAGCCTTCTCGGACCCCAAGTCCAGCTGTGGAGAGGAATCACCACCCTCAAGGGACGAATAAGTAGGGATTCTCTGATCCCACAAGAAGCGCGGCATGCAATCGCCCAGCCAATCCCTTGCATCACGTAGCAAACGACCCATTGAGGAATCATCCGAAATTCTCTCTTCACTCGACACAATCTCATCCCAAGCCTCAGCCCAGAACCCAGCACCTAAAGTAGGCGTATCGCCAATTCTCCCGGGCAGCTTATTAGTCAATCCACCAGTACTAGTAGCAACAGCCAAATTCCCCCACTGATCAAGACAGACACAGCCCACAGTCCCCTGAGTCAACGAAACAGGCTCCTCCACCCCCTCCAAACCCCTCATATGCTCATCCCACCTCTTCTGCGTGAAGAACCACTCGTCAGGACAGAACTCCAACCCCCAATCCCGAGCAAGCGTCTCGACATACGGCCCAGTCAACTGCGAATGCATACTTCCTCCGTCATCAACAGGAGACCCATCGACGGACACGCCGGATCTAAGCAGTGACTCGCGCGCGAGACAAATAGGGTGCCGTACATTACGGACGCCCATCACACCTGCGCCGCGCTTGATTGAGCCGGGCTGTGTTGTGTCGTGATGCACGGATGTCACCATTACTGAAGCTTCCATTTCGATTGTGCCGGCTTTTGTGAAAACGCTGCCGCGGCCGCAGTTAAAAAGAGGGTCATCTTCGAGGAGAGAGACGGCGTGGACGGCGGCGTCTAGGGCTGTGCTACCGTTTTTCAGGAGAATGTGGGTTGAGCGGAGGTAGGATTGGAGAGAGGCGTGGTGGGCAGCGTAGAGATCCGGGGGAGTTTGGAGCGTTGGATATTGCCGGCGCCGCCGTGGATGATTAGAGCTGGTTTGAATGATGCTGGCTTTGTCATGTTGTTTTGTCTGATTGTGTTATTGACAATGTTGGGATTATTTGGTGTTGGTTGTTCTACTCCGGTGCGGGGAAAGATAGTAAGGGATGAATTGGGGTATCAGTATTAAGTGCACTGCATCCACTATATAATATGTACTATATACAAAGGTACCTAGTGGATTATATATGCTGCATTTCATCGCGATGGCAGATTCCACAGAAAATCTAATGTTCCCCCTTCATACATCGGAAATTGACATCCATGGCTCATATCAAACGGTGCCATTGATGGATCAAATGGCAAGGAAAGCCAGTTATCTGCACCGATATCATTCAATGATGGGATAAATCCCAGATCCGCAGGTGGGTCCTGCATTACAGGGGCTCTCATGGAGTTTGACTGATCACCATTTTCTGGCCAAGGCGGAGGCCCCATGGATGATCTTCGGGTAGTGTTTCGACTACTTTTCATAGCTTTCGACGATGCAAGCAGGTTGCGTCGCAAGCGTGAAACATGCATGTCTAACAGCGTGGCATAGCGCGTGCTCAGATGCACATCATCCAAGGCGTTGGACTTGAGGGCTTTAATACTCTTTTCTAGTATTTCAATTGATTCCTGGAGCTTGGCTTGCCGTGTACCCAAGCTGAGCGCTTTCATCAAGAAGATCGAGGCACTGGTTATACGAAGAACAATTCGAACTGGGGAGAACCGTAGCGCCCCTGCTTCGGCTAGATGGGTGACTTTACGCAAGATCTGGCCACATCCGTCGATCACCTCTTGGATGTATTCGTAGTCTGTTCGGTCGATGGTCATGTTTCGTACTCCGTCGAAGCTGTTGGGATCGTTTTCTGCGACAGCACGCTCCACTACTGCTTGCATTCCCACTGAATGGGTGTAAACGCGGACGAAGTGGTATTCGATGAATAGATCGTTGTAGAATGCTTGATCAAGTACTTGGGGCTGGAGGTACTTGTCTTTCCATTGGTTGAGGAGAGGTCGGAAATGCTCCAGAAGGCCAACATATCGGCCGCTGTGTAGTTGCTGGCGTGCAAACGCGGCAGAGGGGAAGAACATATCAGTAACAGACTTGGCTAGCTTGGTAAGCTCAATCCACGAGTCCATGAACGTCAACCACGTGTTGCCTGGTGGACCCAGTCCCAGTGGCTTTCGTACACCCATGATAGCTTGGTTTGATGATTGAGGGATCGGTGACATGCATCCAATTCGCCAAGCCAATTGATTGATGTAAACGAATAGTAAACGTTGTACGCGCTGCCAACGAATTTCCATCTGATCTCTCCATTCTGGTTCATCAGCTGGTGAGCTGTATCCTTGTGTTTCGAATATGCCCAGCTCGTGCGCAAGAGACAGCGCACACCCAAGCAGCATCCAGGACATTTGGTCAGATCGGCGTGCTGGCTCAATGATATCTTCTACCCCACGACGGTCAGGTGCTGAGCTTGAATCATTGTTCTCATGGTGTGTGGGGGCTGATGGGATCAAATCATCATCCCAGCCATCCGTCTCGGGTGGGAAATGCAGGGCGCGCGGATGCCATTCTGACATCAATAAAAGTGCCTCCACAGTACCCAGACTCCGTACCTTGGATTTCGTTGATTTTTCTTGCCCGAATATCAGCCGCATCGTCAATTTCTGGCAATGTGACCATAATCGGTGGTGGATAAAGAAATTCCTCGACTCTCCCCCTGCTCCAGGAAGGACGTGGTAGCGGGAAGAGATCATGAGAATGGTGGAGCATAGAACTGGCTCCCGAGTAATCAGCCAGTAGTGGTATCGATGATTGGCGTAGAAATCAGTCAGAATCGGAGATAAACAGGACATATTCTTGTAGAACCTACTTCTAGTTAGCTTTTATTTGGCGGAGGCATGGAACATGCGACGGAACACACAGATCTATATAAGTAACAGCCTCTCTAGCAGTAAACCAGCCCATTTTGACAAACCGACAAGCTTCCCAGACATTCAGAGTGTCTTGGGTTGCGTCGGATAGCTTGACAGGATGTATTACCCGTGCCACCGATTCGAGTGCGGCATCGTAATTCCCCGGTGTGCGATCTTGAGTACTCGGACCTGCCGATGAAGGCCCAGCTAATGACTCGGAGCTAGTATCATGATTGACATCCTCCTGAGCACTTGCAGCTTCAAATAAAATGTTGAGTGCATCATTGCCACTAGCAACAACAGTGCGCATCATAGAGCTCGCAAGTGTAGAACTCGCTCGGTGTCCGTTGTTTTCATATACATGAGAAGGAGATTGATCAGTTTGTGATGTTCCCACGGAAGGACGATCGAGAGAGCCACCATGGGATCCCGTTTGGTTCCGATGATATGGCCATCCCGACGGCAAGTTGGGCTCTTGATGAAAGTTCATCTCGGGCGATGAGTTGGCTACATTGTTTACATGTGTGTTGGGGGTCTGTCCTTGTGCAACAATAGAACTAGCAGGCGAAGCCGTTGGAGGTTGTCTGGCGTCTCGGGGTGACACATCGACTTCATAGCTCTCCGGTGATCGCGCTAGAGATTGACCATTTAGACAACAGCCGATTTAGGTATAATAAGCACTCAATCCTAGCGTACCTCGCTTGCGGGACCTTTCCCAGGCGCGTTTCTCGGGGAACACACATTCCCTTAGTTCCCTTCGGCAGCGCGCACATGGTGGGCCGATCGGAAGGCCATCTGGGCCTGTTCCTAGGTCGCATTTGGCCTTCCTTTGCCGACAAGGGATGCACGCCTTGTAGGTGCGCTGATACGGCTTGTCCGGACGGGATGCCCTGACATCCATCGTCAACCGTACCTGGGCGGATTCAGTTTCAAAGTGGATTCTGTGGATATTTGGTGATCTGGATAATTGCAAGGAGACAAAGAAATGTGGAGGGATAATTACCCGGCGATATCCGTCGGGCCCCACGCGTCTTTATCTACAGTGTACCTTCGGATCAGAATCAGACCTAGAAATTAATACATTATTCATTATTATATATATTCATGACTCTCATTAGTAGAGATTGAAACCAGTTAGGTTATCCTACTCGCGATTCTTACGCAGTCAAAAGCCAATAGAGGAACAAATTGTAGATCATATGTCACGCAGACCAGGGTGGCTGCAAGCCTCCAGGCCCTAATGCATGTACGTTGTTAGATCAGTTAGGCAATTTTCTAGGCAAAGAAATTGGAACAATATAGACATAAAGAATAACCCCGTTATAGCCGAACTGTACAAGATACAGCGCTTGGACTCGGGCTCAAGATGGCGGAACAAATTCCGCAATTGCTAAAGCGCCATGCTGTACGGAGGATATGTACAATAGACAAGCGGTAGACAGTGGTTCAGCTTATAAATTTGAACGATCTATCTTCATTTATAAGCACAAATCTTCTCTCGATCCTCTGTCTAGACCCTTCTTAGTGCCTTCATCGTTCCCCGAGTACTGCAGTACCCCATATATCGAAAATCAACACTCTTCAGCCACAATGACCGACACAGTGACTCTCCACACCTATTTCTACTCCTCCTGCTCAGGAAGACTCCGCATAGCCCTGCACCTAAAGCAAATCCCTTTCAAATCCGTCTATGTGAACCTCCTAAAGGGCGAGCAATCCTCCCCAGCCCATCTGGCCATCAACCCCTCAGGAACTGTGCCCGCCCTAGTAATCCAACGCAACTCCAAAGCACCAGTGACAATCACTCAATCTCTCGCCGCACTTGAGTACCTTGCAGAAGCATTCCCAGACCAAGGACCCGCATTACTCCCACCGATCTCGGACCCAGAAGGCCGCGCTGTAGTGCGCACGCTGGCGGACATTATCTCATGCGATATTCAGCCTGTTACAAACCTTAGGATTGTGAAGCGGGTTGCGCCGCTGGGGGTGGAGCGTGCTGCCTGGTCGAAGGATTTGATGGAAGATGGGTTTAAGGCTTATGAAACCGTTGCCAAGGAATCAGCGGGGAAGTTTAGTGTTGGAGATTCGATTACCATTGCGGACTTGTGTTTGATTCCTGCTGCATGGGCGGCCCAGAGAATGGGTGTTGACTTGACTCAGTACCCGGTTACAAATGAGATTGTGAAGAACTTGGAGATGGAGGAGGCTGTGAAGAAGGGGCATTGGAGGTCGCAGGAGGATACTCCTGAGGAACTTCGTATCAAGGAATAACTGGAAAGGCTTTACGTAGTGCACTCTCTAGTCTCAGACAACGTACATAAGATATGTTGTTATTATACTGATAGTATTGGCATTTAATGCGTAGGAGGAGAGGGTTGTTCATCCAGATTGTCTTGACTAAATAAAACTGGCCGAAGCAATTTATTCCAAGCTCTATAGTGTAGAAACAAAAGTAGAAGAGCAACATCACACATTGATCATTTAATTTGATTTTGAGTCATCTACTGCAGGGAAACAGCAGGCAGGATAGTGCCAACACAATCACCGAAGCCGACATAGTTGCCCTCTGTGCCAGCCATACCGCGCAGAGTAACAGTATCACCATCCTCAAGGAACATACGCTCAGAGCCATCCGCCAACTTAAGAGGAATTTTGCCATTGGTCTGTTCCAAGAAACTACCCTGAGTCTTAGCCTCTTTACCAGAGATAGTACCCGATCCCAGCAAGTCACCAGTGCGCAAGTTGCAGCCTGTGATAGTGTGGTGAGCAACCATCTGAGGGAAAGAGTAAAGCAAGTTGCGGGCGTTGCTGTTAGAGATAACAGTGGGCTGACCACCGGGGTTGGTGACCTCAACGTCGAGGGGGATCTCGTAGGCACTGTCGGCGCGCTTCTCGCGCAGGTATGGGAGCAGAGACTCGCGGTTTGCAGGTTCCAAACCGGGAGCACGGAAAGGCTCGAGAGCATCAATCAGGACCACCCAGGGGGTGATGGTAGTACCGAAGTTCTTAGCATTGAAGGGACCAAGAGGAATGTATTCCCAGGCCTGAATGTCACGGGCGGACCAGTCGTTCATGAGAACCAGACCGAAAATATGGTCTTCAGCCTGGTCAATTGGGACAGGCTTGCCGAGATCATTGGGCTTGCTGATGAAGCAAGCAAGCTCGAGCTCGATGTCGAGCTTCTTGCAAGGAGAGAAAGTAGGAACCTTGGGGTCCGCGGCAGGGTTCGCCAGAATCTGTCCCTGGGGACGGTGGAGGGGAGTGCCTGAAGGCACAACTGAGGAGGCACGACCGTGGTAAGCAACAGGCAGGTGCTTATAGTTAGGCTGAAGCGCATTGTCCGGGCCACGGAAGAGGACGCCAATGTTGTAGGCGTGGTTCAGGCCAGCGTAGAAATCGGTGTAGTCGCCAATTTGCATGGGTAGATGGTTGGTGATCTGAGACAAGGGCAGCAAAGCTGACTGCTGGAGGGAAGCATTGTCCTTCAGGAGCTGTGGGAACTTTGTGTCGGCGCGGAAGATGTTTTGTAGATACTCGCGCACTTCCCGGTGTACAGGACGACCGAGGGCAGCAAAGTCATTCAATGTGGGTTGGCTAAAAACAGCTAGGTGCTTCTCGATAGCTGGAAGTTGTGAGAAGCCTCCAGATGAGGCAAATGCGCTCAAGTTCAATGCATGATCACCGATTGCAATGGCAGCTGCCTTTGGTGTAGATTGTGTTGAGATGATACCGAACGGGATATTTGCCAGCGAGAAGGGCGAGTTCTTGGGAATTTGAAGCCAGGAAGCCATGATGGATTAATGTTTGACGAGTTTAGAGAGAAAGAGAGAGCGACTTGACGACCTTAACACCTTCAAGTAGTGCGGAATTGGTCCGCAGCCCCCGCATCCAGCCGGTGCGGAATGGAAGGTTAATGGCGGGAATTATCAGATGCGCGGAATGGGCATGCAAATGGTGTGACCTCACATTAATTGCTTTTCTCAGGCTGAGACCCTCGGTAGATCGGAGGGTATTTGTAAAGACAGGTCTGCATTCTCCTAATCATCACCTTCAATATGCCTGTCACTAATTTCAACTACCCTGATCCCTACAAGTACCAGACGGGCTTCAACTCGCACCACGAGTATGTATTCACCTCGTTTCAAAGAAACATGACTAACAAGTTAATAGGTCGGAGGCCGTTGAAGGAGCTCTGCCAATTGGTCAAAATTCCCCACAGAAAGCTCCATATGGGCTCTACACTGAGAAGCTCTCGGGAACAGCATTCACTGCACCCCGTCATGAGAATAAGCAAACATGGGTCTATCGGATTCTGCCCGCAGCAGCCCATGAGAACTTCATCGCGGAAGATGCCGATTCGTATCATACGAGCATGACAACCGAAACCCACAAGCTTCACCATATCCCTAACCAGTTGCGATGGAACCCCTTCGATCTAGATGAGAAGGTCGACTGGGTGCATGGACTGCACTTGATTGCAGGGTCCGGAGACCCGACTCTGAAGCAGGGACTGGGAATCTTGATGTATGCCGCAGGCAAGGACATGGGCAAGGAAGCTTTCTACTCCGCGGATGGAGACTTCCTGATTGTGCCTCAGCACGGTGTGCTAGACATTCAGACAGAGCTCGGTCGCATTATTTTACGACCAAATGAAATCTGTGTCATTCCTCGTGGTGTTAGGTGGGTTTCTTGAGTATCCTGCATAGGGCCAATAACTAATAATTCTATCAGATACCGAGTGACGCTCCCTGACGGTCCTGTGCGGGGATACATTTGTGAATTATATCAGGGCCACTACGAGCTCCCAGAGCTTGGCCCCATTGGATCCAACTGTTTGGCCAATCCTCGCGATTTCCAAGCTCCCGTTGCCGCTTTCGATGACGAAGAGGAGAGCGAGTATAAGCTCTACAGCAAATTCAACAACACTCTCTTCGCTGCGCGACAGAACCACACCCCCTTCGATGTTGTCGCCTGGCACGGCAACTACTACCCCTTCAAATATGACCTTGGCCGATTCAACACTATCGGTTCGATCTCATTCGATCACCCCGACCCTTCTATATTCACGGTGCTGACAGGTCCATCGGATCACGTTGGTACCGCCATTGCCGATTTTGTTATCTTCCCTCCCCGCTGGCTGGTCGCAGAGGGTACCTTCCGTCCTCCGTGGTACCACCGCAACACGATGTCGGAGTTCATGGGCTTGATTTCTGGCGACTACGATGCGAAGGTTGGTGGTGGCTTCAAACCAGCTGGTGCTAGCTTGCACAATGTCATGAGTGCTCATGGTCCCGACTCGGGTGCTTTTGAGGGAGCTAGCAATGCTGAGCTGAAGCCTCAAAAAGTTGGTGATGGAAGTATGGCTTTCATGTTTGAAAGGTTAGTTTTATTTCCCTATCATTGCCGAGTTTCATTATATGCGCTAACAATGTTCTAGTACTCTCATGGTCGGAGTCTCCGAATGGGGCCTTAAGACGTGCGAGAAGGTGCAGCCAGAATATAACGAGCACAGCTGGACACCTCTGAAGAGACACTTTGTAAACCCAAATAAAAAGGCATAGGCTGTGGTGTGGACCTGATCACTGCGATGAGGGTAAACGCACACTTTCAATTAGTTCCATAGCATTAAGAAGATACCAAAATTCAATCATATCGATCCAGATTGTCTAGATTATTGCTTCATTATCCAAATGCGAGTATTCCGAACGACAAATTTGTGCATTATATTATTTCTTCATGATACAAAACCTTCATCCCTCAAGCTCCTTCCTCATCGCCTCCTTAACAATAGCCCCACACATCTTAGCATAAGGATTTGTCTGCACAGAAAGTTGCTGTGCAACCTTATTCCCATAGCGACCCCCAAAGAAGAAATCCCGGCTAGCCATTTCCTCAAGCTGATCAGCCGAAAGTCCACGCAGACGCTCCGGTCCCGCCTCATCACCAGAACCAGTCTTCTTGACCCGCGCTGCCTTCAGAAGCAAGTAACCCCGGTGCGTGTGCGCGTCAGCCAATAACCGTGCCTGAGTGGCCGAGACGGCATCTGCAGGAGAAGCGGGTGTGGCAAAATTAATGGCTTGGCCTAGGTCGGAGAAGATGCGGGAGAACAGCTGGGAGGTTTCTGGGGCGAACAAGGCAGCATCAGCTAGCTCGGTCTCAGTGCTTTGGTCATTATGCGCTTCTTTGCTGTACATCAGATCGACCAGCAGACGCAGTGTTTGTGCTCGGTTTGTGTATGCGGAGGGATATGTTGGGTGCTGGGTGAGGAGAGTGTCGAAGTCGTTCAGTGCTGACTGGACTGTTTCTATACTTGGTGATTTATTGGATTGCAGCTTGCGGATGATGTCTGTTTCGCGTTGTTTGAGCGATGCCAGATCTGTTTCAGATATCTTCAGAGATGAGGGCCATGAGGGAAGCGAGGAATCAATGGTGATTCCTGATGATGGAGAAGATTCGGCATCGAATAGAGCTTGTAGTACAGCCGAATCATTAGATGTCAATGATGGGCGAGCAGGTGTGATAGACGTCATCTTGAGATTTGACGTTCAAGTGAGAGATGAGGGAGGATACTGTGGAGATTGGTTCAAACTGAGCTCACTGTGGTCACTGAATTGAAAAGAACAAAGCAAAGTGTCGCAAAGGAAGCCGAGGAATTGAAGATCTCCGGATATTAACCATGAGCCTTTGTGGGCCCGGATATCTCCGGATATCTCAGGGCCCTGGAATAGCCGCGTACTATGACATGGATCTAACAAAGATTGGATTAGATATCCGCCGGTACAAATTGCGCTTACCAGAGTTATTTAAGAAGGGTAGGGTAGACTAGACTTGACGTTAAATAAGAAATCTTCTTTCAACTTGTACCATTTACATTTCATCGACCCAATATCATCACACAAATATACGGGATTCATCAAAATGGCACCTTCAGCAATTTCCAACAGCCCTCCTCCCCCAGCTACCAACGAGGCATCTTCAGTGGCCAGCTACCGCGGCTATGACCATGTTCACTGGTACGTCGGCAATGCCAAGCAAGCGGCAAGCTACTATATCACCCGCATGGGCTTCAAGCGTATTGCCTACAGAGGCCTTGAAACAGGCAGCCGCAATATCTGCTCCCATGTCATCCGCAATGGAGACATCACCTTCATCCTCACCTCCCCTCTGCGGTCCTTGGACCAGATCGACCGTTTCAATCCCGAAGAGCAAGCCGAGCTCAGGGAGATCCACGACCACCTCGAGAAGCACGGTGATGCCGTCAAGGATGTTGCCTTTGAGGTTGACAACGTCGACGCTGTCTTCTTTGCTGCCGTGAAGAATGGCGCCAAGGCTGTCTTCAAGCCTAAGATTCTTGAAGATAAGAGTGGCCATGTCAAGACTGCTACCATCCAGACATATGGGCAAACCACACATACCCTCATTGAGCGCAGCGAGTACCGCGGTGTCTTTATGCCAGGCTACCGTGCTGAAGCCGGTGATGAAGATTCAATCTTGCAGTTCTTGCCCGGTGTTCACCTCAAGCGTATCGATCACTGCGTTGGAAACCAGGACTGGGATGAGATGAATAAGATTTGTGAATAGTGAGTTCAGTCCAGATTATTGCTTAATTGGGCCTCATTTACTGACACCGCGGGTTAGCTACGAGAAGGCTCTTGGCTTCCACCGTTTCTGGTCCGTTGACGACAACCAAATCTGCACGTAAGTGTTTAACATATTTTGGCTGATCCTCAGGCACCACAATTGACTGTATAATTATAGTGAGTTCTCAGCCTTAAGCAGTGTCGTCATGGCATCACCCAACGAGATCGTCAAGATGCCCATCAACGAGCCAGCAAAGGGCAAGAAGCAATCCCAGATTGAGGAATACGTGGACTTCTACAATGGTGCTGGTGTACAACATATTGCACTTCACACCGACGATATTATTCGTGATATCACCAATCTCAAAGCACGTGGTGTCGAATTCATCAAAGTCCCTGACACATATTACACCGACATGCAGGCCCGCTTGAAACAGTCCGGCTTAGTACTTAAGGAAAGCTTCGAGACCATTCGCAGCTTGGACATTTTGATTGATTTCGATGAGGGTGGCTATCTGCTCCAGCTTTTCACCAAGGTATGTGGAAACTTATGACCCCGGTATTGATGAATACATACTAATCTGACAAATAGCACATGATGGATCGGCCTACTGTGTTCATTGAGATTATCCAGCGACACAACTTTGAAGGCTTTGGAGCTGGTAATTTCAAGTCACTATTCGAGGCTATCGAACGAGAGCAGGAGCTTCGCGGGAACTTGGTTTAGGGGTAAAAAGTTCATATAGTTGGGTATTTTCTTGATGAGCCCTTACGGGTTTGGAAGTTGCATCTTGCATTTAGCGAATTAGGGGTTTCTCCTTAATATGAAGTTTTTGAAACTATCTCATTGTCTTGATAACTGAATCTGTTAATCAAGAGGTATTAATCGAATTGTCGGTTCTTGTGCGCTCCAGCTTCCTGGCGGTATGAAATGGCTTGTTCTCGTAGGAGCAGAGAAGACCCAGATGTTGGGATGTGTATTGCTTAATAGCCCATCGTGAAAAAGGGATGAGATCAAGTGTTTAGGGATGAAAAGAGAGGTTTGTCGGGATTGACAAGCACCTCCAGCACCGCCAATGGTTATAGATAGGATTACCCATATAGCAAGGCAGGTGGTACTAGCGTATCCAATATCATGGACATTTTGTGAGTTGGTCTGTAGTCGCTGGGGTCTGGCTGTTGGATACTCAGCGAGTAACAGAAAGAAATGGATTGTGAATTTCTTTTGGGATGTCCAAGATAGGTGACAATGAGACACTGTTGGATGATGTTAAAGTCGAGTTTCCGCCACTAATGCTGGAAATTCCTCTTGGTAAGGTCGAAATGAATCTTATATACAAGAGGCTTGGAGTCCTATCGAGATATATCCATGGATATGATAGTTCTTAGTCTCTCCCTTATTCCATCCCTCGTTTACTTCCGCTTCGATGAACTCGAAGTGGGAGCATTTGCTCCCATTCGCTTGAATTTCCTCGGATCTAGAGGACTATTAGACGGGCAAACTCTCAGAAAGTTCAAAATGCAAGACGTACCTTTCCGACTCATCAAAGCCCGATTTCTAGTTCCCTTTCCGCCCTCCCAGAATCCACTACCTGCCTTTCCAATCAGGACAGCTTTGCAGATACCGCAATTCTCGGGCCTGTAGATTTGCTCGCGGGAGCAGTAGCCACATATCATACGATTTGCGTGTTCGTTAGGGTGGTCGGTTTCCGCGTCGTGGCATCTAGAAAATCAATAAGCATGTGGGAGATTGCGGGGAAATATCGAGTGGAGAATCATACTTGTCACAAGGAAAGACCTTTGAGCAGCAGCTGAATCTGTAAGGGGTCAGTATCACCTGCTTGTTGGGCGCTATTAAGTCATCGAAAGGGGACCACATACCTGAACCAGCGGTGGCTCTTGGAATAGTGCTGGCAACGACCACGTCGCGGGAGTTCTTGTCCTGCGACAATGCCGAGGACTTCTTGAGGCTGGAATAATAGTCAGAATTGTCATTTTGATGCGCGGCAGACTGTATGTACGAACCTTTCTTTTGAGTGGGAGGGCTCCACGAGTAGTGACTAGATGGTAGAGCAATGAGCAAAAGCGTTTCTCACACGGTCGACATCAGGACTTACTTGCTGCACTTCCCACCAAGAGGAATTTCACCTCAGGGATCTTGAAGACTAAATTTTAGATGTGTTAATAGCTAAACAACAGACGCTGTGTATGAGACCTGAACTTACCCATTTTGCGATGACACTGGCGACATATACCCATGGCACTTTCGCCGCGAACTGCAGGTATACCCGGTGGTGGATGAGGAGTTGAGCACTCAGAACAAGTTGGGATGAAGTCGCTATAGCAATATAAGTCAACACATGGCACTTTAATGACACGATGAAAGAACCAACCTAAGAAGCATGTCCCCAATCGTACAGCCACCCATGTCAAGATAGCCAGCACGATTGGCATGAGAATGCATCAACTGCTTTCGGAACGCTGCACAACGGAGTCAGTTGTCGAATCCGACAAGAAGCACAGGGCTAATTGTCTACTCACCGACGCTCATATTATTAGCACATTTCCTGCACGACTCCATTTTCGGCATCTGGCCCTTCTCGTCGGTGATTTGGGGTACATGCTTGATGTCGACTGACACCTTACATCTGTCACATTTGATCGTGATGTTAAGGTTCAAGATTTCCAATAGCTCAATTCCGTAGAGCTCTAAGAATGGGAAGGAAAGTGCGACGCCTCGTCCGGGCGCGTTGTTATCCACTGATGCGGGAACAGGTGCACCGCCATCTTCGTCTTCTTCTTCATCTGAATACTCGTCTTCCTCGTAGCTAGACTCGCCTGATGTCCCCTCGGCGCCACTGTTGGGATTAGGAACCGACCACTCAGGTGGTCGTGGAATGACAACAAGATGCGGCCTGTCTTCATCCTCCCGAGTTGAGGACGCAACGGGTGCTTTTTCAGGCTCCTCCACGTCCTCTTCCTCGTCCTCTACAACAGTAGGAGGTACATCCTCGGCAGATTCCTGCTCTTTTGGTAAGGGTGTTTCGGCGAATTTATGGATATTGCTCGCCAGGTAGTTGACTTGAGATACCAGACTTAACTGCGAAGTCTGTTCTACCCACTGAGTGAATCCCACTTCTGTGGCTTTTACTTCAGGGCCTTCGACTCCCTGCAATTTGATCGAGCTGTGCTCGAGCGGGTAGAACTGTGGCACAATCAATTTCACAGTCTTGAGTGCTTGAAGTGTTCGCGGCAGGCGGTCCTTTTTGGTTGGCTGGATAGGAATGACATATGTCCTGCCATCTTGCAGTTTCTGGTACATCGGCAGTCTTCCAAGGCGCGCCTCGAGCTGTTTCGTCTCGGCTGCTCGTCTCTTCTCGGCTGTAGCTTTTGCTTCAGCTGTGTATCTAGGTGCTACAGGCCGTACTTGTGGTACTGGCTTAGTAGCAGCACTCGGCATTTTACCATGATCTTGAGACGAGCTTGGCTGGCTGATGGTCTTCTCTGGGGCCTTGATGGGTTCTTTCGTTGTGGGTCCATCACCAAGGTTAGCAAAAAACTTCAGCGTTGGCCCACGCTCCAGGGTGGTTAGCAACGATTCAAGCTTTTTGTCCAGACTGTTTAGCCATCCCAAAAGAGTTCCTCGGCCATTGGTGCGGTAAGTAAAATCAACAATTTCATCGAAGCCTCTCACGACATTTGCTTGATACGCAGCTTCCATTTCAGAATTGACCACCGCAAGAGTGGGTCGCCCTTTAGGGTAAGAGCTTGGGACATGCAGGACACACTGTAGACTTTCAAGCTCAAAGGGGAAGTCCGGATCAGAAGGTACCAAGCCAAAGGTCAAAGTGCAGCCCTGGGCGTCATTGACTTCCTTTGGGCGGTAACGCCGCCTCAATTGGTTGATCTGAAATTCTCTCGGATCTGATTGCTCCAACTTAGAAACTGGCCTTTGGGGCTGCATGGGGGCTGCGGCAGAGCGTTGTCTGGACTGGTTTTCACCAATGTTCAATCTTCCAACCCCAGTGACAATGGCTTGTGCCGAACTCTGTTCTTCATTTCCCGAGGGTTGGGTTGATTTCTGCTGCTCCAAGGAAGGGTTCTTAGCCTCAACAGCCGAGGCATCATGTAGATACGGACATGCGTCTCCAAGTCGGCAACCTTCGACAATGTCAGCATATGACCTTAACAACACATCGTCTTCCTAGCGAACGACCACCACTGAGAATACGTGCGCAAAAGATTAGGGTATAGTATAACCATGCAATGTTGGTCATAGCTCGGTATCATTGACCCTTTGGGTGCACATGGCCGATGCTGTGTACAAGCATTCCCAAATGGGCCTGTTCGTGGCACCCGGTCCGTATTCAATGACGCGTCGACCGTTGCAGTGACAAAATAGGCAAAGAGCCCTTACAAACAAGAAATCAGAACGCAGACTTACCCTTTCTGGATTTGAAAAAGCGACATTTCTGTCGCCGAGTCGATGACTGGCGAGCACCACTTGTCTCATCGATGGATGCAACGCCATGCGACCGGGCCGCTGACAGCTCATCAGTTGTCAAAGAGGATGGTAGCTCTGTACCTGTTTAACAAAAGTATCATGAGCGTGTGATCAAAAAGGGTTGTGAGCCAACGAGTCCGATCCTGGCATATTGGCGTATTAGGAGACCAGGGCCACCCTGCACACCAACCTCGGAGGAGATAACACGGAAATTGATAGGCTTTGTGGCTGATGCAACATGTGGTGCATGGACATGCAACAGGGGGGGCTGAAAATACGAAAGCCTGTAGTAGAGGGTCCCGATAATCCGCCCAAGTACGGAGTAGATCTTATGGAATTGATTGGGACAAAAGCCTCCGGCTAGATGGGGGGTTTACGCGCCAATAATAGAATCATGCTTGACTCACCTTGGACCTGGGGTGTCGGACCCGCATTGTGATCAAATGACCTGTTCTCCATACTGAAATTGAGACTTGAGCTGCTCTTCGAAAGATCCAGAATGGATGGGTTCTGAGCGACTTGGGAGGTGACGCACACTGCCAACGCAGAGATCGGGTGACCTTGAGGAGATCGACAGGACCAGATCTGCGCAGTAAGTAAGCCGAGATGTGCGACCGTCTGAACTGTACGGAGTACTCCGTAGTGATCTTTGAAGTCACGGCGCTAAGCAAAAACAAAAACCCACGGGAGAAAAATGACAAAAAGAGATACAACCACGTGATACCGAAGTAACAAACGTTCAAGTAGACTGCAAGCAATCGGTGCTATATCCTCAAGGTCTGAGAATATGAAGCTATACAAGAAGTTATAGTTGTTTACGGTTTTGCTGGCAGTTGAATGCCAAGACTTAGACGGAACCGATGACCTCATTCGCCTTTGTTGACTCACACACTACTTTGCTCCAGTCATTTCCAGTCACAATTTTAGTCACAATCGATTTTGAGGGTTCTAGTTGAAGACATGGAATGTTCGTAGGGGTTCTAATATGGAGCTGGACTGTAGATCTCCCCTGTCGCTCCGTCCAACTCCACACATATTGCCTATATTTTATATTATACTTTGTACAACGTCCAGGGGTACAAGTTCAGGCTTGCTATATTAATAATGACAAGGACTGCACAGTCGTCACATTTAATATCACCTCAATGATACCCTTCGTCATTTCACGTCCAAACCGCAATGCAATGCTGTGGCGTTGAGGATTCAAGCACACCATCTGCTCGAAGCCACAACGGGCGGCAAAACCAAAACCATTAAGTGCCAGCATTAATTGACAATAGCCTACCTAGACATCGCCAATGCTTACAGATACACGAACTGAACGCCAACCGAAAAAGCAAAAAGGAAAACAAGATTCCAAATTTCAATCTGCCAGCAGAGCATGTACTCCTCGGAGCGCGGCACGCGCCTTATCTCCCTCATCCATGCCGGGGGATATCCCTATTAACAAGGAGCCAACCCCAAGCAGCGACGCCATAATAACATAAGAGGAAACGCGAACCATCCACAAGAGTAATACGACCCGACGGGGCGCAATAAGCTCAGCACAATATACAAGATACTCAACAGCCAGTCACGGACAGCGGTCGGTCCGCGCTGGGAGAAGATGAGGGGTTTGCTTTGGAGGGTTTCTAGAACTCCATCCCTGCGCGATAGGTGCGCCTTCGCCAGGGTACACATGAGCCGGGATGCAACATCGATCCACTCGACCTAACGGCTATCTCGATTTCTCTTGGGGACTGAAGGTTTAGGTGTGTTGTAGTCATATTTCACACTCTACCAAACTTTGAATACCCACATAACGGTCCATATCGGATGGGGTTCTCCGTTTTTACCCCGACATTTAGGATAAATTACTACATAAATAGGCGAGAGAATCCAGAAGTAGGGAATAGAACCAAGTGTAAAAATCGAATGCGACCAAGGCACACGCACATTGTGACTAAGTGATACAGATAAAAACCTCACAATCTAAAGGAAACCCTCAAATCCCACACAACGGCCGTGGCTGCTCATGGATAAAATGATTGAAGGAACGGGTTTAGCGAAGCTATCTGGATGTCACATGTACAGTGGGACCTTTGGTGTGCATAAGCCCTGTCTGTGGCCGCCGCTAGTAGGACACCGGTATTTAGTCCATGTCCTAAGGGAGTTACAAGACATAATCGATTTAGATTATACGATTCCACACGGATGCTTAAATTGCCAGGGGTCTTGCAGCCGAGCTGTGATTTCAAGATTTCCAAGCTCTTATAAAGAAGTAAGATGTGTTAAGGGGCCGGAGTCCGCATCAGGGTACCTCCGTACGGACTGCAAGTAGATTTGAGCCTCGGTCAATTGTATTGTAAAGGAGATGTATGGGAGCTCCGCTCCGCGGTACTGAGCTTTCCGCTGTATATACTGTAATGTAAGACCAAAATACAGTACAGTAAACAAAACACCCAAAGCGGAAAGGCGTGAATCGGACCTGGAACTCACCGGCCAACCGGATCATCCTTCCAGAAGCCTTCCAGAATCTCGCACGGTCTTCCGTGGATGTTGGCGCGTTTGACCATGGGCATAGCTTGCAGTTCGATGGTTTGAGCATTATATCGGCATTTCTACTTCGTCTATAGCTCGATTTGCCTTGTAACTTGTAGTTAACAGTACTACTAATCTAACTTTCAAGTCTCATCGGACAGCAATGAGGATACTGGCAGCTTGCGGGGTTCGGAGTACAGAGCTCCTGCAAGAGCTGATACACGTGACTAATCTCCACCGGGAGGCCTAGAATAATGAATTGACCAATTAAAGACGCCGTAATTGGCTTGGGTTTTGCCGGTCTAATGTCATTGGGTGATTTCCTTTTTTGGCCCAGAGAAAACGAATGCGGAAGTTCAGGCGGAGGGCCAATCCCGAGCGCCTCATTCGGGATTTTGCCGAACAAAAATAGTCAAAATGATGCACTTCACTCGGAACACCCACGAAACGCGGGATGTCGTGCATGGCAAATTTTGTGAAGTCGTTCCGAGTCGGTATGAAGATCTGTCCTCGTTCAGGACTAATTCTGTAATGAGAGAGGAATTCCCCTGAATTGAAGGAATATCAAAAAGGCAGTAAAGCGTGGCCTAACTTTAAAATAACTCTGCATTGAAACAAGATCGGCTCTGTTCTAGAGCTCAAAAGGCCTAGACAGGGGTCGTATGGAGGTGATGGTTGGTCGATCACTTTGTAGTGGGGGACGATCAAGAAGAGAACGAAGATTTTTGCGTGGCTAGGATTCGCTTCAATCATCGAAGACTCAAGACAGAAAGACCAAGCTGCATACAAAGCGTCTTACTCTTTGCGCAAAGACACCCTCCGTTTTTAGCTCAAGGGCATTATGTTCACCTGTTTTATTGCTTTTCTTGAAGATGCTGCATGCTACATGCTGCATCGGCTTGCCGATTGCACGTCGGGCGCACATCACCAACCCGTGGAGCCAGTTAGGCGTCAATCTTGTATCAAGAAGGCGATATCCACTTTTTTCTTAACCACGCCTCAAGCAACCTTGATCGTGGGGAGGTCCGTGGGGGGCTGTACGCGATACCTATAACATAACAATGTGTGTGAAGTCCCAAATAGGAAATGCGGAGCCGAAGCTGTCACACACGTACAGCGTCAGTTAGAAACCTTTCAGTACCGGTGAGACGCACGGAAAAGGTGCCGCGAATCATGTCTGTTTCTGGGTTGTCAATGACCCACTGGGGTATCCACCTTTGAGCCTGTTGGTAGCTGAGATCAAGAAGACTCATCTGGCCGGAAAAGAGATTTAGCCCTAACCGGGCAGGTGGGTTCTGGAGATGGAGGCTGGAATGTTCACACAGGGTATGTATAGAATTTGGTGATGTCTCAAGAAGCTCTTGTATCACCTTGGCTGTTTCGCTGTTATTGGACCGCAACTGAAGAAAGAGGCTTGTGATATCAAAGTATACGATCTGGGTTAGAGTGTGCCAAGGTGGCTTTTCCTAAGTACTTTCCTCAATCTGACATGAAGTCTGTTATACCCATGTTAGCTTTGTTTGGCTCTCCGATCTTTGTTTCTCTAGCATCGAATGATCCTTGTTAGAGCCCCACGACCCGGGTATGACCGGAAAGACTGGAGAGGTTCGTAGGATGGAGATGGTGTCGGGCGTTTTAGGAGGAAAAAGTCTTCATCCCCACAGTTCAAAATTTGGAGAGGAAAGGTTGTGAATACGTCATTCGCTGAGACCCTGTCCTGAACCGTACGAGTCCCACATTCTCAGGGCTCTTAGATAATATTCGACATCATGTATACTGGTATCATTCAAAGATGAGATGGGACGTAAGAAAAAGATCGAAGATAGAAGACGAGCAATATAGAAATGGGTCTCGGGCATCAAATCCTCGAGGCTCCACCCCCGGATCATGTGCGCCGGTCATGTGCAGTTGCCACATGATTACTGTGGACACCCGAACTGACCCCGGCGCTACGATGTATCTTGTATAAAAACTCCCATGGCATTGCAACTCTGACACATCGCTGAATGAAAATAAGCACAACTCCAAGTCAGCACTCGAAACGACAATTATGCCGATGACATCAGCGTGATACCATTCCTTCAGTGCAGCTAGTCAAGATCTGCACGCCAAATCCTCATCCTTCAGGCAACTACCACTATAACGAGATGGCAAAATGTAAGCGAGCGCAAAATCATGATGAAATCATGCACAACCCAGGTCAGATCCATGTAAGAATTACTCATAGTGTCATAATGAGGCCCCCTAACGGAACATGATTCCCTTCCTACAACATCCCTTAGAAGTAAACAGTAGTGTTCACACCGTACAAAGTATTCCGTACCAGTAGCACAATCCCAATCTAAATAAGCCTCCTAGATTCAAATCAAGATCAAGGAAAATACAAATCTCAACGTACCTACGGGCCTAGAACCCATTTTGCCAGCCACCTAGCGCAGGCCCAACCCAATCACCCTTCCCCTCTCATATAATTCCACCCACCCCGAGATCTCCGATGAGCTGGCCCTGCAAATCATGCAAGGCGAGAAAGCCACCGCGAACTGAGCACTTATCTCGTCGAGTCGATGGCAAGCCCACCACCTCCCGAGTTCCGCGGGAGCTCTAACACAAACTAATGTGAAGATGTCATGATTTCCTGTCTCGCATGTGCCAGCGACCAGTGCGAAGCCGAATGGAGAAGCTGGCGCCGAGGAAGGATCTGGTCGATCTGATCGATTTTGGGAGTAATTATGTAAACTCTCTTCAAAGATTCCGGTTTATACGGAGGTATAAAGTGAATTCGTAGGATATCCCAGCATCACGACCTTTGAAGCTTGAAACGATATGACACATGCATATATGGTCCGATTATAATTAGAAATCAATCCGAGTTGCTGGTTTGTGGTCTAGATCTGCGCGAACTGTTCTCTGGGAGAGATAGGTACTTTTGACATCTCTTCCAACATTCCGAACGGGGACCCCGGGATATTGGGTGGGCGGCTTTTAGATTGGCCTCCCCTGTATCTTTTTTTTCGCTTCCCACATGACCCAAATTATTTTTGGCGCCCTGGGATCTGCAGAGATTACCTGTAGAACGTCTATTCGTGAACTGATAACTGAAGTCTTCTCATATACCTATCTAGGCAGGTGGTACTGCATTAGGAAATTCGATGCGATGATTCAATTCATAATGGAGTGTAACTGAATCCTTTCTTTTGATACCCCGGGAGTGGTTGTAGATCAACATAGATTGCCTAGGTTGTGGGGAGTACAACATACAACAATTCTAGATGAATCTACGAGGCTTTAACGCAAGTACGCATGTATGGAGTCAAGAAATGTTTAACCCGTGCAGTTAGGCGATGTAATCAAAACGTATCATGACCTCTTGCATACTAGGTACATGCAGAAAGCTATCAGCCAGAAGACTCCTCACCTCTACGTGTCAGCGCCACAAAGTCAACACTGAATTTCCGCATGATTGATCTGGCGCCGTTATCGCACACCTCTGCTATCCTCCGTGCTCTGCAGCAGAGCTATAGCTACCTAGCGTACTACAACATAAATCCAGACCGCCAATTCAGGCCTACGCAGGTCTTTCTATTTCTGATATCTGAGCCTGCAGTCAAGGAAATACGATATGCATGTGAGGGTAAGTATTCTCTGATTTCGTTCATTGGATTTTTTGTTTTTTTAGCTGTCATCAGGTAGCGTACAAGTGGTGGCCCGGCCGTGAAGATCGGTGCCAGATGAGAATTGCAAGACAAACGTGTGGTATCAGGTATCGCAGAGAAAGAAAAAGAACATGACTATCTCACCGATGATAATCGGGAGTAGTAAAACAAATGCTAGGCGTTTTCTGCAGTCAAAAGACATACAGTAAGAGACGCAGCGCTGAGATAGATGATAAAATAAAACCATTTTTTTGGTGAACTTTCGGGCATAAAACCCCCCATCCGGAAATATCTCGAAAAGCAGATGAAGAAAAAAGAATACCCATGTGGCATCAACCGTTGGTGACCCGAAAGAAGCACAAGAGATATGAGCTGTACATGGATATTAATGTCGTAAGAAGTAGCCGTCGAAATGGGTGTTCCATAATCTCCATGCAGGACAAACGCCCAGTGAATGCTGTGATGAACACCGCGGCCCCCGGAGCCGATGAGATCATTGGGAACGAAGAAAGAAAAAAAAATTCCAGATGTGCGCCATATATGCAATGCATGATCGTGATCGTACGTGTCAAGGAAAAGCTGTGCTGTGTTGCAAAGCCAGTGTGCGAAAATTGAGATACGCGAAGGTGAATTGAATCGTGGGTGAATCAACTACCATCCCTTCACATGGTATTCCCATGGACCGTAGTCGGTAGTGTAGTTGGTCCACGAACCATTCTTGCCCAGGTCGGAGTTAGGGGCGTTTGGGTCTGCTTCAACACTAGCCTGGTTTGGACCAACTCCTTTGTGTGGTCCCTTGGGGCCAGGGTACTCCTGAAGGTTCTTCACGTCGTGAGCGGTGTGGCGACGCTTGAGGAAGGCGTTCGCAGTCGCGCTCTTCTGCTGGCGTTCCCAGAGAAGATGTCGGCGGAGAGACTCGGTCAATTCAGTAGCGAGCATGTTACGACGGGTAGTTCGTGGAGAGTGTGCCATAGAATGTGAGCCGTTCGTGTTCATGACAATAGGCTTCGATCGAGGAACATCAGGCCCACGCATGACCAAGCTTTCCTCTTCCTTGCTGGGAGGGGACTGTGGAATAGATGGACCGCTGGGTGAGGTCAACCGCGATCGTTGAAGTGCGGGACTAGACCGGAATGCGTTCCCTTGCATGCGGGCCGGCTGGTGCATCATCATGGTGAGCATCGAGCGGCGAGAAACGAGATTGGGCCGAGAATCAACCCTTTGGAACATCTCTCCTCGTTCGTCAACGCTGGACTCGCCACCTTCTGTGATGGAGTCTTCCCAATCAGAATCTTCATCATCCTCAATGGCGCTCTCCGAAACTTCATCATCTGTCTCAATGGCGTCCTCGTCGGGTAGATTCATGTCCTTCGAGTTCGGAATGATGTGGGATGAGACCTGATTGCTGAAGGAAGCAGTTTTCTTAGAGTTCGTGCTGTTGTTTTTCGGCTTCAACCCTCCACCGGTCGCGTTGTCCTGCGCTGCCTGTGGACCCATGCGCTCCTCGAATGAGCTTTCATCGTCATCTCCAGAGGATCCGCCCAATGTAAACATGCCTCCCTTCTTCTTCAAGGGCGAAGGCCTCAGCTGCGTAGTAGAACGGGAGGGACTAGGGTCGATAGACAGTCTTGGTTGCGATCTGAATGAAGATGAGATGTGTGATGGGGAGAATCCACGAACGATACTGGTAGATTTGACCAATTCGGACCGGCTGGGAAGAATCCCAGAAGAAGAGACGCTGGTATCGGATGCGTTCACCTGTGCAGTATCGCTCTCGTTGCCCTCTGGGGCAGTTGTTGAGCATGACTCAGTCGACTCATGAGGATATGGGGTCGGTCGGACGGAGAAGTGAGGGACGTTTCGAGCGGTCGAAACAGAGGGTGGAGTAGGAGTAGGGGTGGATGGGCGAGGAGTGATGTCGACGACCGGGGCAGGAGCCTCGACGGGATGAGACATCGGCTCTAGTTGCTTCTTTTCCTTAATGTTGAGAACCATCCGCTCCAAATCCAACGAGGTTATGTGCTTCTCCTTGCCACGGCCAAGGCTGGCTAGTGAGTCCTCGCGGACAACCGCTGGTCGATAGTCGGAAAACTTGGGACGCTTAATATGAGCTTCGATGCGCTCGGCTTGGTCAGACGCGGCCGACTCGACACTGGCGGAAAGTTCGGGCAAATCCCCGGCTTCGGATCGTAGCAATGGGAGGGCAGAGGTGCGGTTAGAATTTTCAGGTTCGACACAGAAGGTTTCGCGGGTCCACAACCGCCAACTGAGGTTTTCAAGTCGACGGCCCTGGTCCATGTAGTCGGCACATTTCGAAAAGACTGCCCGTTTAAGTCAGCATAACGAGATTTAATGCACCAGCAAAATTGTTACTCACCCATCCACATTCCATGAAGACTTTGAGCGTTGGCGGTATCCACCTTGTGAATATTGTCCGCGTCCACCGTGAGAACCGGTGTCGTTAAAGGCATTCTTGCAACGCCACAACTAGCAGTGGAGCGATTGTGATTATGAAAAATCGTTGAGTGATGTTCCGGGGTCGCCGTCTCCCCCGATAGTGGTCGTACGGCGCTTGAGATGCGGTGGTTAAGGTTCGTAAAAATCAACCGATTTCTGGAATGGACCTTAGAATTTGAGTCTGGGTCTTGCAGTTACGCTGCAAAGAGTTGATCAATCGATTTGAGTGTCAAATATGCAATCGAATGCTCAGGCGAAGGATGGTTGCGTCAGTATTCGGATCAGGTGAAGCGAAGAATCGGGTCTCAGATGTCCGTCAATTTTCCGTCAGAGCGCCACAGTGCGGAGATTCCGGGGCGAAGAGTCGGAGAGACGGAGCGGGTAGCGAAAGAGCGGATTGAGATGATCCTTCGAGATTGAAAAGGGGGATTGTAGGTTGAGAGTAAGGTGAATAGAAAATCCTGGAGAAGGAAAAGAGGAAGGGAGTCGGAACGATAATAAGAATGACGGGGGGCGGCACTTGGTGGAGTGGAGTGGAAGGAGAGGGGGACGGTAATAAATTATTCAAAATTGAAAAAAAAAAAAAAAGGAAAATGAAAATTAAAAATTGAATTCTTTTTTGAAAAAATTAAGAATTTCGAAATTATTGGTAAGAACATGACAATACAAGGGGAAATTGAGAAAAGAAAAAAGAAAAATTCCGAAATAACTCCAGACCGAGGATAAGGGTCGGTGAAGGGGAAAATTCAATCGCATCACGGGGCCCTTAATTACATCGATACCATGTCCATGTATTGAGATTCCCTCTACCATGGTTCCCACGGTATTTACCCAGTACTTTTGACCTCTCCGACCTCGGGAGTTCCTCCCTAAAATACCAAAATACTACGGTAATGTTACTTTCCGTTTTGATTTCCTGATTACCTAAATATCAGCCCTGGAGCTCTTCGCGAGATGTCCTAGTTTCTTACATTTCAAAGAGCTTGGACATTTATAAAGAATGAGAGATATCCAAAGCCTGTGACCTGAGCCAAAAAAGACAGAGAAAGAAAAATGCTAAAAGGGTACGGAGTAGGTACGGAGTACTGATCGAAAGACAACCTCTAATGCGGTAGTTGCAGTGACTTGCCGGAAGTCCAGACCAGGGCTCTCTCTACGCCACTTAATGTATCTCGATGGTCGTTTGGACATTTGACATTTAGGCACTACCTCTTGCCACTGACGATTTACTGTATAAGAGACTGACTGTGTCAGAAAGGTCTACTGACTGATGAGCTGTCAAACTACTAGCTATTGGTTCTGACAGAACTGAAGGTCCTGCTGACTATTAGCGGAACTCAAGTCGCATTTAAGCTATTTTCAGCTATTTTCGCCACGGACACTCTATACACGGACTATGGGGTACACCGCGTCTAAAGGGCTAGGGATCGGTCTAAGATCTTAAGCCACGTTGTGATCATAGATATGAAACTTGGGGCTCGTTGATTCTCAAGTCTATACCTGGATCAAGCGTGACATTATAGAGGTCGAAACACAAATAATTCCAAAACTATTACACCTGCCTGTAAGCACCTCATTCCTTTGGTTTCTTCTGTTCCGGCTGATTCATGTAGTCTTCCCCAGTTCTTTACCCCCGCAAGCTATTAGCCGGGAGAAAGGGATGGTTCCAAGGCTGCATGCCGGGGAACAAACGTACCTATTCCATAGTAGATCGTGTTCTCTTTTAGATGCATTGCTTTGTTTAAAAACAGGTAAATTCTACACAATTTCATCGGTGAGAATTTAGAGGGATATTTTGGTACATCACTTCAGGCTTCAATCATGTGGATGGGGAAAAAAAGAAATGGTAAGCCACACAGCTTCACTCAAAGCAGCAAGGCAGCCTTACCGCCCTTTTCCTTTCTCTTTTCTTATCTTCCGAACGGACACATCCTGGCCAGATTTTCTATCTTTGATTCAAACAGGACACGACAGTCGACAGTGTCACAAACCCAGGCTACATAGTCACGAGTCTGCCAGCTGTCATAGTCCTCGGTTTTTCTTGCTTTTCCTAAAGAGAGGTGGGATTGACAGATGACGGTCGACATGAGGAAGGCGTCAATACGTAAGAAGCCAGTTTAGAGATGGCCTTTTTTTTTCTGTCACGAGTGTTTAAACGCTTACAGCAACCCTTGGGCTCAGGCTCGGACTGGCGGAAAGGAACTGTGTCTTTCCCTACTCCATCATTCCAAACCTCTAACCGGGCGCCTGGCAGGCCGATCCTCCAGGACACGACCCCTGCCAGGGCAAAGTCACACCAGGCGCACGTTTCATCTATCATGTGATATTGCTCCATGAGATCCTTGGCTATAGGAGCAAATAACTACTATTTACCTAGGTGAGTTGGAGCTGACCGAGATATCTATTCAAGTCTGTTATTCCCTGTCAACATTTGACGTGGAGGTTCGCAAGCTGTCATGATGACTAGGTGAGTTTTCAAGAGTGTAACCAGAGGCCCCAGTTGGATTTGCGGGGATTCGGATGGAAAAGGCTACAAATCAATATATCGGAAAAACCGGTGTATGAAGACCGTTTGATATCTCATTTCCCTCGTAGGTCTCAGTTGAAAGAGTATCTACCAATCACCCATTATGTATCTTCTTTGACCGCAAAAGATATACCCAAGTCGTCTGATTCGTTCAAAACAGTTCGTTGGTAATAGACGTATCCCTGCGGATGTATGACACCACACAATCCTCTACAGGATGCAAAGCATTGTCTGGCCGCTTGTGCAGCCTGAGTTTTTCATAGCTGCTGACCCCCTGTCTGCAAAGCTTGCACAACAATATCAATGACATATGGAAGTCTTCTCGGTGAGCAATCTGATGAGAGGAACAATGATAACTCAACAGAAAAACTCATCTCTCTTGACTCATCCATTCATCTACTCGTCTATATGTCCAGCTCCTGTATCACTGACTAGCATTCGGGTTGTACCAGGTGGCAATATGAAATTGCACATAGATGCTTCGTTTGATTAGGCACCCTGCATAATGATTCAGTTAAGGCTGCGGCTGCCAATAGATCGGGCCTGGGGAAATGGAAAGTCACCCCCCTTCAACCAAGGCATGGGGGACAAAATCCCATGATACCGGGCCGAGGTCCTCCCAAGCGACAGAAAGAATTCCCTCTAGGTAAATGGAGACCAAAGTTAGGGTGGGTCACTAGTATATTATGCGCTGTACAGAACCATTGCCACGAGGATGATCACGGGTAGACCGAGCCGCCAGAGAGGAATTTGACCGAGCCTGGGGCTGTGGCAGATGACAGCTGATGTAGACGCAAATCATGATGAGGAGCCCCGGAGCGCGCTTCAGGTTACAATAGCACTGTGTGATGCCGATAGGGTAAAGTAAGGCGCTGGGGTATTGGTACCCACAGTGTTATGCAGTACAAGTGGTGTATCCAGGTAGAATGGACTCCATTTTGTCTAATGTGAGCAATACGCCCGGCAGCTCATAAAGTGGCAAGGTCACGCGCAAGTCACGTCACATGATGTGGGGGTTCCAGGAACAGCGCGCCACCTCAGGGGCTCTCGTGACTTCCCCGATTTGACGAAATCTCCCACTGGATGGATTTGGGCTATGTTGGTTCCTTGTCAATCACCTGAGTCCATGTGACACGGAAATGCATCGGCTCAACCCCCATTTTCTTGTCTCATTTTGGTCAATTCCGTTTCTGCTTACTTATTGAACCGCCAATAGCGGTTCGACTGCCTTAGCTTGTTGATATGCACGGCTTCCGATGACAGCTACATTTCCGACCCAATTATGTGAGCTACTAACAGCATATACGGAGTACTCCGTACCAGCTTCTTGAATTTGATCCACAGGGATTTTGACGCGTCAGGGGTATCCAGATCCTCTCTCGGGCGAGTATCACTGTCATACAGCATATTCGTTCATCTCCTATCGTAGCATATACCCCATGTAACATTTCGCGACTCATGCATGGGATTCAACACCATACGCCGGGTCGATAGACGAGATGACAAATGCGCCTATATATTCAGGGTGCACCTATGTAATGTGGCTGGAAGTATCAAAGAGCTCAGGGATCCAACGGCTGATAATAAAAGAACATGGAAACCCTGTAATTTGGAAACGATAGATGGAGCTTCAATGTGTCACCGTTCCTGGATCCTCGCGCTTCGCGTCAACAAACCAACGGCCAGAGCTGTCCCTCTTTCAATGTGACGGGGCGCGACGTCGGTGATTGGCACTACCTTGACAGCCAAACAAGTGGCATATAACGGTGTACGAGGGTGATGTGTTTGAATAATTCACTCCACATTTCTGATTCATCCTCAAGATCTGAGCACAGCTCAGGGGGATCGCTGATCTTTTACCACCATATCGACCTCGTGACTCTTTGTATTAGATGTTGATATAGATCCAAAATTGAGTGTCGATGGGAGTTGATAGGGTAGCGACCTCTAGGCGTCCCCGGTTCTCTTTGTATCACAACAACTAAGTAGCGAATCATATTCCTCTATTTTCCCACTCTATTTGTAGCCCGCTTCCCCGGCATGAATGTCCGTGCTCAGATCGCTTAGTGTTTACTTGTGTCTGATATGGTCTAGTCCATGATCAATTGATCTAAAAAGGGGGCATTGATCAGGTATCAGAGATTTTTTGAGACTTGGTATCCAAGAGGTCTATCAGTTTTGAGGTTAAAAAGTTGACTGGTACGAACAAGGGATACTTGCGGGCTACGGGAGTCGAAGCCGGGCATAGTTTTCTAGATTCGTAGAGTCAGGTGGACAATTGATTCCATGAATTCAATCTAGAAGCATTCATACCAAGTTAGGCGGATCAGTATTCAGTCGAGATATCCTTCTACTATCAGGTACGGAGCACTCTAAGTACGTAATGATGTGTTCGTGTCCTTTTGTTTCGTTTCCCTACTCTGCAAAGATCGACTTGCTGGATAATGCATGTGACCTTCAACAAGGGATATCCGGGGAATCTTCCAGATCGGAACAAAGCTTACTGTATCCGCGAGGCTGGGAGGCCCCGTGAAATTGGCTGAGACGAAGATGGGATGTGGGTTCCTGGATTCTGCGATCCAGCCGGAAGCAGGACTTGCATTGCCGCGACGATCATTTTCTTCCGATTGTCTTTGGCTTCTTTCATATATTTCGCTCTGTACTCCGTACAGGCAGTCGACTTCTAAACATCATGGTCTACTGGAACAGGTGACACCCAATTTATCCCTATCCTAGACGAAGATCGCTCTGGACCTAGGTGTTGTGTCTTTGTTTTTGGTTTATAACCCTCGCCCTTCGATATCGCGGTCTCATCTACGGAGTAGAACTCATCACAATGATCGGCTCGGATGGTCATGTGTGCAATTCCTGTTACTCATTCTACCAGTACAACGTAGCGAAAACAGAAGAGGGCATCTGTGCATACCGTCGAAAGATCTAGCCCATCATATCTAATGTGCGGCCCTTGGGCCCGGATCGTCGACAGCTCCCTTGTTTGGAGGTGTGGCCCAATAATACATCCGCCCTGTACTTTCTGCAGATCATATTTCCAGGTATTTGGTAGCCCTGGCATATCTCCTCTCATTTTTTCAACGTTATGGACCCACTTCCCTTGATATTGAACCTTATGTACTCCGTAGGGTTCTATACTCTGCTTCATACAGCAAAGCAAGTATTGGGGCCCTATGCTTTAACCGCCACCTCGTCATTGTATATTGTTTCTGGGAAAGCACCCTGCTAGGGAAGCCGATAAAGAAATGCATATTGAATTTTGGTGACAGTCTCATTCACTTTTTTTACTCGTTCGGGCTGTCTGGTATTTGAGCTGGTGAATAACAGCCCCTGTCACAGCCATGGTTATTTTCAATTGTGGATTTCGAGACCTTTGATTCAAGTTCTTTTATTAACTCCTTTTGGACGAAGTATGCTTGTGAAAAACCAATTGTCAATACGAAGCCCAGGTCATTCATTTCCCCAAAGAGGTCGTAATTGGGTTTTCTTGGTGCGATGGTCGGAGATACGAAGGAATCAAAGACAAGAGACTCCCAGAAATAGTTCAATTTACAAAACCACCTGACTAAAAGCCTAGACTCATCTATCTTCGGAAGACTTAGAAACCCTATGATCCTTTGGTACTCTGCCATTGCGCAAACAATTGGATAATATACGTGCTGATCCTAGGCTGTCTAACCAATGATACCCCACAATACAAGCTGACTGCATCGGGCCATGGACATCCGGTGGCCATTTAGGGCGGCTATTCCCCGACGGCTCTCTTTGCCTTTCTCCCTTGACCAGAACGGCTGTAGCGGCTGTATACAAAGTCTTCTCTTATCACCGCCGGTGTGGTGTCTCTCGGCGTGTGATTGTGGCGGGCGATGGGCTGAGATGGCTGTGTTTGATTGCTTGTTTTTGCTGCGATGTAGGGTTTCATCAGCATGTAGCCTGGGCCATCAGGAGTGGAATCCCTGATTGATAACAAGCCTCTTCTGTACAGTCGTCACTGTGGCTTCTTTGATACCGCGCCACGCGACGGCTTTATCATCGATTCATCTCTTTGATTGTTTGCGCTGGCACCCTGTCACTGCTGATTGTGGACGGGGACCGGGTATTGACTTCAAAGCCCTGCAGTTCCTTTTTGATGTTCTGTTTGTTCTATGCAGTTGATCACCTGCCAGCGCGTTAGGCTGTGGATATGGAGCCTCCTGCAATCAGGCTAATTCTTCCGGGTTTGGCACCTGCTTCCCCGCGAGCCGCTGTTGTCGCATAGCATTTAAATGTTGACTGAAAACAAAGCCTGTTACGTACATATAATCAGACATGTTTGTTTGGGCTTGAGGGTCGAGCTCTAACTTTTGCGATCTAGCTTTGCAAGAAGGATACATGGTATCGAACCCAGCTTTTGCATTTCTGTGTCGAAGTTTTGCACAGTAGACATGTAGATTCCAAATACAACCTTTCACCATGAAGAAAAAATGTCACAATTTTTCGGATCAAAATCCGGGGAAGCAACATTGAGGACCCCGGACCCCGGACCCCGGGCCGCTTTCGGCCAAGCTGACGCGAATAGATTACAAAGAGATGAAACACGTGCAGATGTTCTCAAAAGGTATTGTTCCGGAATGATAGGTGCCTTACACAGGATTTGACTATTTCAGGCCGGAAACAGATACAGATCGGTGAGATCAATGCCCAAGACGAGTTGTCACAAACCTCGACCACTGGGTTTGTGGCGGGGCGAAGCCACGTCAATCCATGCCCATGTGAACAAGCTATGTAATTCACATTCTAGCGATGAGGCTGACGCGATAATGACCCCTGGTCCGAGTTCCCTTGGAGTCAACAGCCAACACCCAGATTGACCAACATATCGATTCTGACTGCATTATGCTCAATGGTTCATCATGTTCCACATGGAGCCGGGTCTGCCACTACCAGGTCATCTGAACGGCGGAAATAGTATCTCCGGTACAAAATTTCTCCAAGCATAGCGCGGCTATGTCGACTACCGTAAAAACAGACACACAAGCTATCGTCTGGTCTCCTACACGGCTATACAGCGTAGCCCAGTCCTATTGAGATTGCAGGGCATAGAATTTAGGACTCACGACCAGCAGCACACCCTTGATTCAGCCCTCCCCACGCAAAATATACCAGATAATGAAAAGCAAAAGAAGAATGGACAGTGAAACCAATCTAAATCCGCCTGTCCCACAGATTACAATCTCGCCCCGGCCACGAAAATGGGCGCCAGATCAAGGCTTGCTCTCGTACCTGTCAGTGGTGTCACACCGCAGTGATGGATTTGCATTTGGGCCGACGCGGAAGCTCGAACCAGTCCATGTACACAAGTACCGACTCTACCTAGGCAGGGTACGCTGTGCCCCGGCGTACTCACCTACGGTTATGCTGGAGCTGACGTCTGCCTCCTGTAGTGGCGGCTGTCGCCCATTTTTCAATGTTCCAATAAAGACGCTCTATAACACGACCCGCTGCAGGTCATGGGGGACTTTAAACTGATCTGCCGCGGGATGCAATGCATCTTGGATCCGTATGCTATGTACAGGTATGCTCGATCCAGTTGGGTGAATGTGTCCACATTATAAAGTCTTTATCCTGGCACCGCACTTACTGTTGTCTCATTTGCTTTTGAATTGTGCTGCAATGCAGTATCTCAAGTTCGATAGCTTTCTGGCGTGGCTGATGTCTCAAAATACGGATGGCTGTTTCCTTCTCTGTGTCTGGGTATACAGTTGCGGTCTGGCTAACGATATTTCAATGACTTGTCGGGCCTTTTCTCATCCAGTCAATTTGACCGCCATTTGACTGCCCGTAAATGTGAACTCGAACGTACAAGGTAGACATGTCGTGGGCACTTCAGATCATGCTAGTCAGCTTCCAATGTACCAACGCTCCCAGTATCAACAACTACACGTGAGAAGAAACAGAGAGAAAGAACTAGTCTAGGCCTGTCTCACCTACAGCAGGCTCGGGGGTCCATCGTGCCAATCTATGTACAAGCCCTTATACAGATCCTTTCTCTACTTTATAGCGATTGTTTTATGGACTCGATATATGCCACTCTAGAACCCCTATAATATGTAAATCCCTCGTACATTCCATAGAGAAAGTCTAGCGCTACTGTAAGAACCACTTTGTTATCATCTTTCTATCGGTCCTTTCTGAGGTCCTTTCTAGTAGGCTTTCAGAATATGATGGCTAATAGCCCCTAATCCTGTTAGTAGGGAACCTCTGATACCACTATGTATGCCTGGAGCTTAGAAGACTACATATACAGAGATATTTATAGATCCCAAACCCTGCCGTACTCGCCTTCAGTCAAGCTGTAGTAAATAGCAGAATTCTGAATCTTGTGGTCCACGAGTCGCGGGGAACTGGGGTCGTACCTCCATGCATTTGTGAAACCCTGCAATCAACACCAAAATCCCTGCACAAAGCTCAAAGCTCTATCACGCCCATTCAAGGGAAGATGGGGAAAGAGACCAAGGTGCTATCTTTAGATCTACGGGTTGGAAGGTCCTGAAAATGATAATGTCTTTTTCGTGATGGTTACATCTTTGCAGAGCTAGAAATATATCTCACGAAAACTGAGACTTAGTACGCGGCCTTGACCACAAAATTCCGATCCAGGCGTCCTAGCGAAGAACGCTCTGATAATTGCCTGAGATATGGGCATTATCGAGTTCATGTTCAATCCACAATTCCAGATAGTCCTATAGGCCGATACTTTGTTGCCCGAGGTAGTTTTCTGGGGTCACGACGATCGATACAACAAAACCCAACCCAACACATTTGGGATAACGAGATGGTTCTGAATATGTATAAAGAGTACTGAAACGTCACTCCGGGTATGAATAGTGTAGATCGTTACTATTTCCTGTTGATATCGGCATCTGTTCGTCGTACAAATTACCTAGAGTGTGGGGTCTCTATATTGTGCAGAGACGACTGATCTTCGCCCTGCGACGATTTCTTCGGGAAAAAAGAAAACAAATCGGAGGATAATCCCGAATAATATCCTGAGGGGGGGGATGAAGAAACAGAATGACGAGAATGAAGAAGCCAACGCATCGTCCATTTGATAGAACATCATGACCTAACCTTGCATGTAAGGCTTCAGGTGCCATCTAAAAAAAAGTATATATCGCTTCCTGAATGCCGATTCTAAATATCAAGATTCCACACTCGTATCCGGGTAACAAGGCAGCGTAGTCCCCCATGATAGGAAATGTCACCGGCTACCTAGTTCCATTCGTCCATTAATCTAGACCTTATGAGAGAAGAAATGACAGAAACGCAGCCACCCCCACAGATGCGCTCCGAGGTAAACGGAAGCCAGACTCCGAAAAGCCAAATTTGTCAGTTGATGTTGCGGTGGTGCGTCTGTCTTCTTTTGGGTGCGTTGTTCCTCGGCATATCGGGTGACCCTCGTGAACACAGGCAATCCCACACAATCCCGAATGGAGGCACGGATCTCCCACGAAAATGAAACTGTCTGGTGGTGTGGGAATGTTGAGTGGAATGGCTTAGATCAGAAGTTATACATAGAAAAGTCGCTTGCACAGAGTATGCTCTTTCCGCCTTTTTCTGCCGCCTTGATTAGACTGGAAAGGGGGAAACTATTTATAGATATCCAAGAAAAAATGGGAAGCCCACTGTGAAGGCTATTGGAAGACCACTGAAAAGACCACGAAAAAGCCCTGTAAGAAAGACATCATAAGACCGCAGAAGCGGCCGTCTACGCTTGTTGTTTTTACATGCAGTAATGGTATGTATTTCGCGCTTGCTGTGGCTTTGGCAAGGATTTCCGGTTGACGTCGTGCTGTTCAAAGGCAGAAATGGTGAGGCCGAATTGGGAACTTTGGATGTTTGGGAATCATGGGTAAGACGAGTATGTTGTACCAACAGGTGTCTGGTTGGTTCTCCGGTGTATGTGCGTGGCGCTCATATAGTTGTAGGGAATTAGATGCCGTTTTGGGCTATCGTATGGTTATTGACATCAACATAAATACTAAGTTGTCGTATATCCGAATCCTCATCTCATGAGCGAGGCTAAAGGCAGTGCCCAGATTGAGACATTATCAATCCTCTCGTTTTTATTGAAACTAAAAGGGTTCTATGTAATTGACCATGTTTTTACATAGCAAGCAAACCAGAATCATCAGTTTTTTTTTCTTTTACCATCGTGGAATAGGACTAGAATGGGGTGACCTAGAACTCGGACTGATCATCACCGGAGATAATGACATTGTTGATCTGATCAAAGGTTAACATCGAGCGCAATGGGAATGAAGAATGAGAGCAGTACCTTAAGAACCATACGGCACAGCTGGGTAGCAAGCAGAAGTTGCTGGCGCTTGCCGATCAGGGGGTCAATAGCGAAGTGCTCACGCATATCTACAGAGCTCAATTAGTCGATGAACAGGCCTGAGTAGGGAATGGGTTTCTAGAGGCGTACCGTTGGTGCCAGTCATCATGCAGTCAACACCGAGACGAGTGTTCTTCTCCTTGACCTGGCGAGACTTGATAGAGGCAAGGGTCTCAATGGGGCTCAAGCCAGAGTTCTCGGAAAGAGCCAAGGGGACGGCATCCAGCGCATCAGCGAAAGCGCGCATGGCATATTGCTCAATGCCGGGGCTCTTGACAGCGGCGTCCTCAACGGCGATGGAGCAAGCAATCTCAGCAGCACCACCACCGTAGACCACACGGTTGTCGCGCACCAAATTGCGGACAACACACAGAGCATCGTGTAATGACCGCTTGGCCTCATCGATGATCTGTAGGTGAGGTTAGCTACCGGCACATCGCAGTACATATGGTGTAGGGATTGACTCACCATTTTGTTACTTCCACGAACGAAAATCGTCACTGCCCGGGTGTTGGCGCACTCCTCGATGACCAACATCTTCTCTCTCGTAGTTCCAAAGCTCATCTCGCGGACAACACCAGCTGAGCCAAGCTTGTCAGATGTAAGATCCTCGAAGCGGGGCACAATACGGCCGTTTGTGGCAATGGCGATCAACTCAATCTCAGGACCGCCAACCCAACGAACGGCAGGCAAGTCATTCTGGAGCAAAAGGTGGTTGGCTTCATCGTCGAAACCCCACTGGCAGATTACCAGGTTGGCACCCGAATCCTTCAGCTGCTGAATCATCTCTGTGAACTTGTTCTTCTCGTAGTCTTGGAGCTTCTTGAATTCCTCCACGGATGTGATATCGAGCTTGTGCTTGGTCTTGGGCTTGGGGGGCTCAAAGGGACAGGTCAAGATAGCCAGTTTGGCATCCCGAACTTCGTCGGGCATCTGGGGGTGAGAGAAGTCCTTGTCCACAATGACACCGTGGACAAGCAAAGAGTCCTCGAGGGATCCGCCGACCTTGCCGTCAACCTTGATCAACTCGAAGTCAACATCCTTGCGCTCGAAGTCAGCAACTGAGAGCACGGCATCAACGGCGATCTTGGCGAATTGATCGTGAGACTTGGAGACACTACGTAAATTGTCAGCATCAACCAGAACTAATGTACAGCCAGGAGTCCGTACATCTTGCTGCCCAGACTGGTCTTGGCAACTTTGAGGAGGTTGGTGTGATCATCGCTGCTAAACGTAATTTCATCACTGATCCTGTCGAGCTCGGCAACGGCAATTTCGCAGGCCTGGTCGTATCCGTCGGCTATACGGATGGGGTGAATCCCTTTGTCAATGAGGTCCGAGGCTTGTTCAAGCATGGCCGCTGCCAGCACCACAACACCGGTCGTGCCATCGCCGATCTCCTCGTCCTGGGACTGCGAAAGTTCGACCAGCAGCTTCGCGACGTTGTTTGTGATCTCCATCTAGCCGTACCCGTCATATCAGTATCTCGAGCAAGAATTGAATCTCTCCGGGGGAAGGACTTCGGGGTCGAACCTGTCCGAGAATAGTTGCGCCATCGTTGGTGACGGTGATATCGCCGTCAGCGGAGATCAGAATCTTATCAAGACCACGGGGACCCTAGAACCAGGAGTCAGATGTGTTGTCATCCATCGCTTGTCGAGTGCCATACCAGAGAAGACTTGACAATGCTGGCCACCGTCTTTGCGGCAACAATGTGTGACTTAACGGCCTCAGTGCCATGCTGTCTCTTCTTTTTTCCCTGACTATTTTATGAAAATCCCCGTCAGCCCCATATCTCAACCCTCCAACTCTCAATGGTATTTTGAAACGGAGGATAAGGCGTAGCGGTGAACGTACTCCCGAACGACAATAAACGGGCGTCCCTGCTCGTCTTTCAAGACCTGAGCTATCCCTTAATGTCAGCGACCGGATCTGAGTTGTCCCAAGGCATTGAATGAGTAATCACCATTAGACATATCAAGCTCTGTTCAAGATCAAAATCCACATAGTTAGCAACAGCACATTTCCAAGAATGAGGGGTATGGGGGTGCGGCCTTACGCATTGCCATGTTGACGGTGGGTTGCCACCTGGCAAATTATAAAGATTTTAAAAAAGAGGGCACAAGGAGACCGAGAGATAATCAAAAGTAGGTGACACGACAAAGCAGTGAACTTGTAAGTTGAGCCTTGAGGGGGAGCTTCCCGAAGAGCACTTTTGACAAATGAAATTCTGACTGCCCAAAGCGGTATAGCGTATCTTGTCCGCCTTCAACGCGTTTCTGCTTCTCGACTCCAATTGCTTTGAATGCGACAGCCTTTCGTCTGACTTTATTACTGCAATTGAGGTTTTGATCCTCTAGTCGCCAATCTGTTTTCTAAACTATCCAAGATTATCTCACCCTTCAAACGAAACATGCCTCGTGAGTGTTCTCTCCCAATGTTGATTTGTCGCGCGCGCAGTGGTGAGCATGTCGGTTGACCCCGTTCATTCCCTAGCTCCCGTTGAAGATTTGTCCGACGAGGAATCCGGCGATATTCCTTTCAGAGATGCGCCAGAGACCAATGGCAAGGATGCCCAGGACTCCCCGGAAGACGAAGGAGACGAAGAGGAGGATGAGGGTGAAGAAGAGGGACTGTGAGTTGCGCATTCCCGACTGATGGATACATGTCTCTAACCGAACGAAGCTACGTCGTCGAGGATATTATTGAACATGACTGGCTTGATGATGTATGTTTCGCAACACTCAACCTCATTGTCCCAAGAAACTAATCAACTACAGGGAACCCTAAAGCTCTTCGTGAAGTGGAAGGGTTATGAAGATATAGACGACCACACATGGGAAGATGAGGAAGGCCTGATGTACGTCTATGCACTCGCTCAGCTTTGACATATGCTGCGCGCATTTATTGACAAACACCGTAGGGATGGAGCCCGCGACATTGTCACATCATACTACAAGAAGATCGGTGGTCGGCCGAAGAAGCCCGAAGATAAGCCCGCGGCAGCAAAGCCAGGTCGCAAGCGCAAATCTATGGGTGATTCGAAGGCTGCTACGACCACACCGGCTCCCGCAGCGAGCGAAGCTAAGAGACAGCGCCGAAAGTCAGCGCCCAAGGAGACGACTAAGCAACCTTCTGCCGAGTCCGAAGAAAATGGCGTTCAATGGGTTCCCAAGGGGAAGAACTGGGATAAGGATGTTAAAACGGTGGACACGATTGTCCGGGAGGGTGATGCAGGTCTCATGGCCTGGCTTGAGTTCAACAATGGACGCAAGGCGAAACTGTCTGTCCAGGCCTGCTATGAAAAGTGTCCAATGAAAGTATGACTTCCCCCACCGTGCTTGAAACAGCGACAATGATACTAAACGGCACAATAGATGCTCAAATTCTATGAATCGCACCTGTGAGTCAAACCCCCTCAAGCCATCCTCCTAATGAAAGCTAGAAATGGATTCCTGACATCTCATAGTGTTTTCAAGGATAATTAAATCCATCCGTCCGCCGACAAGTTGATATATCACCAACTCAAAAATAGTCCACAAGTGATATCTCTAGGCTGTTTCTTCATTTTCGGAATTGCAATAGCGAGTGGCCATCGCTACAATGCTTTTTGACTATTGCAATCAACGCGTTTTGAGCATGGCACTGCTGCCCTTCAACTGATGTTTAGTTTTGAGTTCCAATTCCCTCTTTGCGTTCTGGGCAGGTCAATACCGGTGTCTTGGGAGAGTATTTCGTTTCTAGCTACACGCTAATGTTCATGTACTTCACAATTGCAACTCATCCATTGTAGCTGTCCTTCGTGGGCTTTCTCGAATCCCACATCCCATTGGTCTCATTCAATGAGCCCTGTCTGTCGAGCCATGCTGAAATACTCCCATCTATCCTTGTACGCTTCCGCGCCGTGTTTCGTCAACGCTCGGTGTACACGCGAATATTCCTTCGCCTGTAAACAGTCATCATCCTCGACTGTCCAGACTCCGGGCATATCATCGGGAATACTCTTCCCAGCGTTGAGATATCTGAGAACCTTATCTGCCATCTCTGGGACCATGCTTGTACATCGCAGAGCATCGAACACGTGAGATTCCTTGGCACCCCGAGCCAGGCGTTGATCAATCCAAGTATCGACGTCGGGCACATCTGAGGCGTCATCGTCATCCACCTCGGATGCTGGGCTTGATGGTAAAAATGGAAGTTCGAGAAAAATGGGGTCCACTGGGTCTTCGAAGATATTCTTGACTTGTGGTCTTGTTTTGGATGCTTGTTTCTTGAATCGGCCGGACTGTGCGAAGGCATTGTCCCCCAATGGTCGGGGTGGAGCCGGCGGCGCCGGTGATGTTGTATTTGGTGGTGGTTGTGAAGCTTCCCGAGTCACGCGCCGAGGGGTTTGTACGGAAGGATTGGTGACTGGAAAGATATCTGGAATCCCAAGGCCTTGCAGCGGTCTTGTGCTCGACGATGAGACACAGGCAGAGCCTCTTTCTGAGCGTGCAGTAAAGGGTGGTGTGGGTGCCGCATTTGATGACTCTGGTTGGGGTACCTGACTATCAGGACGGGGACGGCGTGAGGAATGGCCTGCAGTTGTAGACGCTTCGATTGCTCTTCTTTTCATAGGTGAAACATCCCTCCGCCGCTGGTTTGGCGGTTCAGGGACCGGATCTCGTTTTCGTTTTGGGCTGTTTGTTATACCTGCTTGGACCGGAGCAGATGGTACCAGCTGAGGGACACCTGAACTTCGTTTTGCCGTGGAATCTTTTGGAGAACTCCGTGCAGGTAAGGTCTTCGGGCGTTCTCCTTGGAGTGGTGCAGACTGTAAAAGCTCAGAATATGATACTGGGGTGCCGCCCCCTGGACGGCCCTTGCCACGCAAGTGCTTCATGTATCTGCTACGCCAGGACTGCCATGGATGGGCTGGAAACTGTGTGCTACCAGTCAGTATCAGACTTGTGTGTGTGTGTGTGTGCGTGTGTGTGTGTGTGTGTGTCCCGTAGGCTTAAGAGTAACAGGAAAGCATCATACCAGTTCACTCAAATCCTGGTAAATTCTATTGCCTTGGATAGGTGCCCCTGGCTCTTTCTCAAAGTGTGCAACCCAGTCAAACAAAATTTGATCCTCTTTAAGGGTAAAGAATGATCTTGTGCTTTTTGTAGGGATGTTGAATGCACCCATCGGACGAGGTGCGGATGGCCCAACCCGGTGGGCTTCTAAATCTTCAAGTCGTCCCTTGTTGATCGAACGCTCTACATATCGATAAGAGAAGCTGATTCGATATTAGTACACAAGTTGCTTTCAAGGCAGCAAAGGATTCCGTACGTGTCCTCAGGCAGGTCTTTTCTTGCGTGATCCACAAGCTTCACATCGGCATCCTTCTCCATCAGCACCACGGTGCCACCATATTGCTAGGTATCCATTAATCTTTGCATTTTCCACACCAGAGAACGCGCTCCCTAAGTACCTTGATTAATTCCTTAAACCTTGACCTTTGTGGAACTGTTCGAGATAGCCAGAAGCGTGCGCCCTGGAACAGACTTGTTGTCGTATCCTCAGCTCGAGACGAGGCCATTTAGGCTCTTGTGAGTCCAAGCTTCACGACTTTTATTCGAGCTTTCCCACCCTCAAGATAGGCCGGCTTTGTCTGCGACGCGGTATCACGTGCTGACGTGTCGCAAGGGGCTTTTTCCACATTAAACAGCGGCCTGTGATGCAAGATAGGTGTCGTCTAGTTCGCCTCACTTTCAGTCCTCAGTTTTATTGTATATGAAATCGGTAGTCTCAATTGACAAGGGTCATAAATGAATTGGTTGGTTCACGCCGAGACAGGAAACGCGGTCACGTGGATACACAAAGTTCACGACGTGCGATGAGAGCGCGTTGACTGATCACGAGTCAAGAAAGATAGGAGCTGCGAAAAGTATTGCTAGAGGATGCAGAGCAAATAATATATCCTTTGAACTTCTCGAGAGAACTTAAGCTTCAGAATGGGGGCCCTCAGAACCGTTGGTCTGGTGATTCTAGCGATCTCGGGTTTCACCTTTATCGCGCTATTTGGCAGGCTGCCAGCTTTCCGGTGAGGAAGTTGTCAATTTACAACTCTTTGAGGCTTTGCACTGACTGCTCAAGTAAAACTCCGGTTGCCTGGCTGCATCGGGCACTGTGGGTGTACTTTCCAAATGGAATTGCCGCTGTCGACAATTGCTTGTTTGGCGGGAGGTTAGTACGAGGCTGGAATCGATCTGGCAGCTATGTATTGAAAGAGAACCACCCGCTTGTCCTAGTGAGCCTCAAAACTTCTCGTTACTTGTCTAGATACTAACCATGCACACTAGATTTTCTTTGTTTCCTTACTGGTCATTGGAGAGGGCGTCTTTGTCCCGGCCGCGTGGCCTCGGCTTTCGAGCATCCATCGGCTCTGGGTAACTGTGGCTATCACCTTACCCTATCTCCTGCTTTACAAGTGTATTGTGACCAAGTCATTCATCACCGCAGAGAATCATGAGGAAGAGATGAGGCGATATCCGTACGACCGAGTCCTATTTCATCCGGGGCATCGATGTAGCACCTGCAAATTCCTCAAACCAGCGCGCAGTAAGCACTGTAGCTTTTGTCAGGCCTGTGTTTCTCGGCATGACCACCACTGTGTATGGCTGATGAACTGCGTCGGGGCCAACAACTGCGTCTACTTCATCTCACTCTTGGTCTCTCTTTCTGTCATGTTGATATACGGCTCCTACCTTGGTCATTCCTTACTTTCCCAAATGCTGAAGCAAGTATTTCCTCCGGAGGTACAGGAGGCCATGCAAGGCTGGACAGCCTGGATCAACACATGGAGCGTTGTGGTCGCTTCCGACCCCAAAATTGGGGCAGTATTTCTACTAATGCTTATGACTGCCCCGCTAGCGATATCTTTCCTGGCGTACCATATGTATCTCATATGGGCTGGGGTGACAACCAATGAGAGCGCCAAGTGGTCTGATTGGAAGGAGGATGTGGAAGACGGCTTTGTATTCAAGACAAGACGAAGTCTCATCTTCAGCAGCCCCCTTCCTATGGACCCATATGATCAACTATGGCCTGTCCATACTGATCAAATCCTTGTCACTGATGAAAAACCTCCAACTGAAGGATGCTTATTGGCCTCCAACTCCAATTGCATTGCTCGTCGCCCGGAATCAGACCTACCTCCTGACCCTCGATGGAAGCGACTTCGCTCTATGAGAGACGTCGACAACATCTACGATATGGGCTTTTGGTATAATCTTCGGGACGTGGTGGGACTATCTGTGCGTCGAACTAAGGACATACCCGGTATTTAAGCTTCTTTGTATATATCATCGATCTTGATGACAATTTGATTTCATGGAATGTCTAGAATATCTACATGGAATATAGTCTCTACCACAACTAGGAGACAGTGACATTCAAACTAAGACAACAAAAGCGGGAAAGATGTTTGCTGTATGAACAGACTACATGAAAATAGCCTCTAAAGCTTCGATCTTCCAAAGAGTATATACGTGCATCCTTGAGGCGGAGAGCTCAGAAAGGGCGAATGAGCGATAACGATAACGTTAGTGCGGGCGGAAAATTTGTCTCTCCACTCCGAGCCTTTGATTCTCTCATCCCACTGTGATCTCCCCGCGCTGTTTATCGTTCGAAGGAATTCGCGTTGAGATTCTCTTTGCAAGATGGCAGATCCAAAGCCGCTATGCACGCCAGCCGAGCTTATGCTCAAGGTGATCCTTGCAGGGACCCTGAGCCATTACGAAGTTCGGGGCATGATCGATGACAAGCGGCTGGAGCATATGCTTGCCGCTGGGAAGCAGATCTTGTACAAGACACACCAGGAGAGTGATGTTCGGTAAGATAAATATCTCATTGACCGTTTGCATGCTTTTTATACTAATCTGCTGCGCGCTTTTAGTCACAATCTCGGTATGTCACCGGATATCTGGCAAGGTCTCACGAACGTCCTCACCAAAGCAATTCCCGTCCTCGAGTCCCAATCTTTCGCGTGGAAAAGCCCCGCGGCAAGCTATGAACACTCATCAGCCAATTTGATCGCATACAATTATTTTTCGCTGGTCAAAGACATTGAGCGCCTGAACGATTTGTGTACAATCGCCCGCAACCTCCTCGCCACAACCAAGAAGGCACAGAACCTCGCGGCAGAAACAGGATTTGACCAAAGAATACTTGCTCTCATCGACACATGTGTTCGCGTCACCGCACGAGCCTTCGATGGCGAGCAAAATGCGCGGAACGAGGAACGATGGCAGAAAGTCGTCAACCTGTACAAGCGCCTTCTAATTACGTGCCTCCAGTACCTTCATAACTTCATCATGCACAACGAGCATCGCAAGATGGTGCTTTGGTTAGATCTATTTGGTTACCATTCAACTGCTGATACGAACATCATAAAGCCCAAGGAGCCTTTGGACGACGCCAGCTCGCGAGAAGGAGTGGCACCAATTGTGCAAGTTGGAGAGCGTGTTATCAACCCCCTATTCGCGCGCTTTATGACCAGACTGCGGAGGATTTGCTATTGGAGACTATCGCCAAGTTCCCGCGGGAGCCAGCGACTATCAAGGAAGAGGCTGCCATGCTGCTTCTGGCCAACATTAAAGATCACATGGAGAGAATTCTGGGGCGGGATCTCAGCGCTATTCAGGAAATGGGCAGAGACCCAGACCAGGTCAAGGATATCAGGGCTGCTTTGACTGCAATCCTTGGGGCCAAGGTTGACGGTTGGTCCGATCTTCAGGACCGGGCTCGTGAGCTCCCGGCTGCGCTTCCCGAAGAAGAGCATGAAGAGCCTGAAGACCACGAAGACCAGGAGCATGGAAACCCCAGGGACCATGAAGAGGAAGAAGAGGAACACGAAGTCACTAAGAAGAAGACCATCCTGACTATTGATCGTAGCCTTACGGCTGGCTTCCCTCGCCTTTGCTGGGCCGATCTTCCGGAGATCAACGACTTTGGTGCTGTGGATGGACCTGTTACGGATGAAGATACCAGTATGCCTCGGTCAGCTCAATCTGCCGCCGAGACGCTCCAAGAGGCCAAGGACGAACTGATGGCTCGGCTTCAGGAGCCATCCCATATTGATGGCGATGAAGAGCATGACTATGACCACGGCGATACACACACAGTGGGGGATGATGATTCGCACAGCCTAGACCACATGGCTGACGGAAGCGTGGATGGAGATGGTGAGGATGATGTGGATGACGATGGCGTCGATGGAGAAGGCGACGATGAAGAAGAGGAAGACGATGAATATCGTGGCCGTCCTGGTGATCAACAGCGTGGTCTTTTGACAGATATCCCTCTGGTCCTTGGACCGGCAGAAATCGAAGCTTTGCCTATGATTGTTCAGGCTGGTATCGTGGACAGCTTCGGTCTCAAGGGCGGCGAACGGAATGGATCCAGAAATATGCAAGCGCTCCGTTGTCATATTCTGCTCACACAGGAGACAGGACGTAACCTACTGCGCGAGCTACTAATTTTCATTGCGGCATGGGATCTCCCCGACGACGAGCTCTACTTCAAGATGATGGTCCAGATCATGGAGGCTGTGCTCAAGAACGGCCTAATGTCTCATGCCTACTCGGACTTCGGCCAGCCGAAGGACATAATTTCACCGGCACAGGCTGTTGTGATCAAGATACTCACCCACATCTTCAGAGCCAAGTATTCTCCTGCTTCGGTGACGGGCTCGGCTCAGCCCAACATCCCCCGCAACCCGAGTTCACTCAACAGAGTCGATATTCTCACTGTCCGATACATCTTTACCATCTTCCGTGGCAACATCATCCCCGAGACTTGTGCTCTGATCTATCTCCAAGGTCAAATCCGCGCCCAGCGGGCTCTCTCGGAGGACTTCCCGCTCAATCTATGGGACATGGAACGGGTGTACGAAGGTGTCTACCAGTTTTTGGAGTTCTTCGCCGTCTTGACCGAAAACAACGACTGGAAGAACCTGCTGGTGAAATGGGAGATTGTCTACGATTTGGTGACATTGATCAAGGAGTTGGAAGCAAGCATCCCCAAGGGCCAGTTGAGCCAATTGTCCTTTGGCGCCGTACCCCCTCCGCCTCCTCCCCGAACGGACGCCCCCAACGAAGCTTCCAGTGCCAGTCCCCCTGCCCCTGTCGCCGTCGAACGTCCTTACGATCCCAGCGACCCAGACCCTGCCGACACCGGCGCCGGCAGCGTTGACTCTCGACCCGAGTCTCCTCCAATCACAGAGGATCCCTCCGAGTTCGAATGGCGCAACCTCAAGAAGTTGGTCGTGCTTGTGCTCTCCTCGCTTGTCTGGAAGTGTCCCGATGTTCAAGAGCAGATCCGTCGCTACGGTGGTGTCGAGGCGATTCTTTGCTGCACCGCCTTTGACGCCCACAACCCATACATCAAGGAGCATGCTGTGATGTGTCTTAAGTTCTTGCTGGAAGGTAACCGTGAGAACCAGCGTCTTGTTGAGGAACTCGAGGCTCGTGAGGTCGTCAATAATGACGGAGGTGTGCTGGAGCGAAGTGGCTACGAAGCCATGATCAACCAGGCAGGCAAGTTGGCCATCCGACCCAAGGCTCGGGCCGAGGAAATTTTATGAAACACTTGACCTTACGTGTGATGAAAGTTTGAAATATTACATATAGAGTAGATTCAGTCTCTGTGAATGAAAATTCCAAGTTACTGTTCTTTGCGCCGTCCATGATTTGTACAAAAACTCACCGGAGATGCCATCGGTCCCCGAGAACTATGGATTCCAAAAGAGGAAGGTGGATCAACGGTGCTGCCTGAACATCCGATATTTCTGCCTGCAGATCCTGGCCTGATTCTGCTCTACAGGCACAAGACCACTTTACTGTCTACCAGGATATTGGAAATTAGTCGACTAAGATCATTTGATTTCAAGATTAGCAAATCTATATCTACCTTCGACCAGCAAGGTAGTTGCTAATCCTATTAGTGTCTAGCAAGTTATCTCGGCAGCTATCTCTATCCGACCTTTTTACCAGGACTACAGATAATGAGTTGATTACTGCTCGAAAGTCACCTACGATCCTTCTCTCCACCACCTTTGCAAGACATCTTATAGATATCTCCAAAATTAAAATAAACAATAACAGTGTCTATGGTCGATATGGGTTGGTATAGACATATCCCCATATCCACCATATGCACATCCAAACTCGGCTTCACCTAAAGGACTTCAGCCGCCAGCACTGCACTAAAGTGCCAGTCTGGCTCATATGACCCTACCCACTCCAGTTCTATCAAGGTGAGCCGCCTCGAAAGACATGGGAGTATGGGGTAGAGAACTGGGGTGACCCACTCGGGCCGAAATCTCATGCACTATCCCTACGCATAGGAGGCATCCAGATATCCGGTCTTTGTGTCTTGCGTCTCTTATCGGAAGGCATACTGACATTATCAAGCGGTCAAGGCAGTGGGGGTTCATCATGGTATTCGGAGAGGTATTCAGCAAGCTGGATCCCGCGACCAATGTCTGCTTCCATCTGCTCAAGGCGCCATGTCAGTTCCTGTATGTCCTTTACTAACTCGTCTCTGAGTGAGTAAAGGCCCGACTCCAGATCGAGAGTGTGAGTACTACGCAATTTCGGCCAAAACTGCATAGCTTGGTACTCGGTCCACTCCTTGACAAGAATCATGATTATCATGATGGTCAGTCCCAGTACAAGAAAAAAGAAAATAATTGCGAAGGTCTCCAGGGGTGAGGGAGACATTGTAGGGGTTGGATGGGGTGGGATACTCACGGGTGAGTAGGTGTCTCGGTTGTGAGAAGTAAGTGGTGGAGGTATATGAACGTGGAGATACCTAGTTTGCTGAGGAGTAAGCGAGTGAATTGCATAGTGAAGAATGGGAGAATGAAATACCCTAATGTTGTGTGATACTCCGGAGAAGCCACTGTCTGTGACTCGGTTCAAGTATAGAGAAGGGTTGTATGAGTTGTAAGGTTGTAAAGAGGATGTGATGTGGAATGAGAAATTATATCAGTTAGGACTTGGGGACTTGATATTTATATATGAGTTACGGTAAGATCCTCGACAAAGACTGTAACTTCACAATGAAATTGTATACTCTTTGTTAAGGTCACCAGATATATAGACAAAGACATGAATGGAACTGAGATCAAAGAGAGAACAAAGATCTTTAAAGGAAGTTCGATAATTAGAGTATGAAAGCCAACGAGGGAAGGACTCGCGGATATCATCGAGGGCATGCAGTGGAATCTCAAAAGCCTAGATCACACACCCAGACACCATTAATGTCCTCTATGGCATCTTTACGTCTTTTCACATGAAAGGCCGGTCGAAAGCTTGATATTCTTGTTCGGGTTCAAGATATGCTGACCAGTAAGCCTACATTGAATATCCATTTCATTAGAATGTACATGATCGATAGATGCAAATGCAACAGTCATTCACTCATGCTAAGAATATGAACCACTGCCATGTAATATCCATGACAACAGACAGTTTAAAATGCACATGTATGCATAGTCTCTCAATCCGTTCAGCCATACATGCCATCCCATTCCTCCTCTTCATCTTCCTCAACAAGCTTCTTCTTCGCCTCCTCCTTTTCTCTCAATTGCTTCGCAAAATCCACACGGTCAAGCGGACACGTCCCACGCAGGCGCAACCAGGGTCGCACACACTCCAAATCGAAGCGGTGTGTCGGGTGGCAGGGCAGCTGAACGACGAGCGGATACGGATCTTCCACGAAGGGGTTGTTGCAGATAGGACATGTATCAGCGGGTCTAAGGGATGCTTTAGGGACGCGTTCGAGCACTAGCGAGACCCAGATATGGTTAGCTAACGGTCAAGAAATACCCCGCCGATTGCGGGGTGAAGTTGATGACAAGGCGAGCCAGGGGAATGCCACTTACTATCGCAGAATTCTTCATTTACACCCTCCACCTCCCGTGGTGGCGTATCTGCCTGCGCGAGCAATGACTGGATCATCGTGGTGAGAAGATCACGGCCGGTATCTGAGTTGGCGTTATCGGTTCCCTCCTGCGCGTCGGCTTGCGGTGCTGAGTCGGCCTCACGGCGCATCATGTCCAGCGCCTCTGCAAGGGAGAAGAATGCTGCGCTCACATCTCCTGGGACGGGGACTGCATGGGGTCTGTGGTCGGGAGCTGGGGTGATCTGGGACAGGGTTGAGAAGAAGGTGGAGAGGTCGGGGCGGCGGCGGCGAGGGGTTGGGGCCGTTGAGGGATCGGTGGTGTTGTGTTCAACTGGTATGGTGTTAGTTATGGAGATTCTGATTTTATTTGAGGGCTGGGAGTTCGTACTTTCGTAGGTCGACATGGTGGGGGATGGATGGCTCAAAAGCCTTGGGAGCTGTTTTTTTTGAGGAATTGGGGCGGGGGGAAGCCCGTGTATTGTGTGACACCTCTGAAATTGTTTGCTTTTCGCTATACAAGATTGAGCTGTTCAAGGAATATAGGGATATGGGGATTGGGGGTTGGTTGTTTTTATAAAGAAGTTCCCTTTAGGCAGAGTCGATAACGCGGCGCGGCAGTTCTGATTGGTTCCTCGCCATCTAAGCTCCTAGAAGGCTCATATTGATATGCTCATATTCAAATGACGCACATTTCGACGCGAGGAAGATATTTGAAACTCGGAGCGAGATTACTAAATTCGTTGGCCTCCCTAATTTTTTTGAAAGCTTCAATCTTTAAAGCGTGCTGGGTTCTTGCGTGTGTAGAATAGGACTAAAGCCAGGTTCCATCGTGTCCTCTTCGATTTTGTCCACATACTAGAGACATTTATTTCTTTTGTTCTTCTGACTATATATATATTTTTTAGCTCTTTCTACTTTACTAGCAGTCATCAATTCATAATGTCAACGAGCAATATTCATCGGCGGTATACAACAAGAAGTATCTAGGTTGTGACTAACAATCAAGTAATTATAGATAGCCAAACAAATTCACTGTACTTCGTATACCTAGGCGTCATGAGCATCGTAAGCACTGAGTATCTAGTGAAATAAGCAATGCTCTAGGTACTAGTATACACTTACGTATATAGGTTGCTTTAGTTAGCACTCCCAACACCGCATCCACACCCACTATTGTGTACATATAGAAATATTTTTGTCTAAGAAGAGAGATCAGAAAGGTATAGGAGTCTATATTGGCAATCTATGTTAAGCGAACTAGATTGGGGGTAAAGGGGCAGAGAGATATATTTCAGAGACGAAACTCTATATAAGAGTATACGATTATCAGGTGTAAGGCCTGTCAACTGGGTAAGATACAAGGCTTAATGATTGGGAGAGAAAGGATCAATATATTGTCTTAAGTTACAAGACTAACTCTTACAGGAGGGAACAGGATCCTAAGGATCTAGGGGTTCTTATACTTAGGTATAGGACCCCGTATCTACTCGAACCGAGTGCCAAGCCGATTACGAATCAACCCCGCTTTAACCCCGGGATATAAATAACGTACTTAGGTAAATAACTAAGTATTAGAATTAAAAGGACCTTTATCCTTTATAATTATCCTCCCTCTCCTATATAGATATCCCTATCTACGCCTAAAATAGAATTATTAAAGTAGTATACTTTCTTTATCTAGTAGACCCCGATTCTAATAGGATTTTCGAGGCTAGCTCCTTTATAAATAAAGGCTCTCTATTTTTATCTTTATTAAGAATTTATACTTAAGGGGGGTTTATAATTATAATTCTATACTATAACTATCTTCCTATTATATCTCTAATTTCTTATCCTAATCCTATTTAGTTAAAATATACACTCTATGACCAAAAGTCCTATAACAGTCAGTTTTTACCCACACCCTATCAAATATATATCACTATATTTAACTATATATTTTATACCACTAATATAGTAAATATATATTAATTTTAATATCAATAGATAGAGAAATAGCCAATAAATTTAATAAATTTAATATTTAGTATAATACCCCTTTACTTTACGCGTAGTAAGCAATCTCCTAGGTATAGAGCGAATTAAATTATTAATTATACCCTAATTAAGTGTATCCTATATAGTGTATATAGCTCTCTTAAAATATATCTAATCCTCTACACTCCTACCTATTTCTATCAATTTAGGGTATATATTTAATAATTTAACCTTTAGTATCTACTAGTAAGGCTTAATAGGGCTAAGATCAGGTGAATATAGAGGCTAATCCTTAATATATACCCTATATTATTTAAACCACTCTCCTATAATACCTATAGTATATATATAGGTATTATCTTACTAGAAGATAGTTCTAGGTATTATAGTGGGGGACCCTATCTCCCACTACGTATTGACCTCACCTGTCCTGTCGTTTACTGAGTGTTTGATTAGGTAATCTAGGAGCGCTGGAGGGTATAAGTAGTTAGGAGAGATAGATTAAAGAAAACACACCCCTATACCTCTCTAGATTAACTTCTTAGGCCATAGGCCTAGGTTCCTTTATATACAAAATTGAGTATAAAACTAAACTACAGATACTAAATCGACCTATATACCTTAGAGTATATAGCCTTAAGCGTTCCCCTCTTTATATAGTGACCGACGTAGGGAATTTATCCTAGGGTAGCTAAGTATATAGCGTAGTAAGTTAACTCTCGATAGAGTATTAAGGAATTAAGCGATTTAGAGAGCTTAAGGGTGTGACGATCTGGAAGGTGGATCTTTTTCTGCCGAAAAGATTTCCGCTGAAAGGATTCTGCCGAATCTTTCCGCCTTAATAGAGTTTGTATTGTTTGTATACTTAGTGGTAATAGGGCTATACAAAGGATCTGGTCCTAAAGTTTTCCTTCTTCCTTTTCCTTCTCTCTCTATACTTAGTATTCTTATTGAAATACACTCTTTTGTTTAAAGAACTAGCTAGTAATATAATACTAAGTACCACTCTTATTCTAACAAAGTAGTATAACTATATAGACTATTATTGTAATTAGTCTCGGTCCCGCTTTACCCTACTTTCGTTCCTTAGTATTATATAGCTAAGACCTAATCCGAACCGAAACCTAAACCTAAACCTAATATCCGACTAATTAGAATAGCTAGATCGAAGCGAAACCTAGCTACTAGTTATAGTAAGTAGCCTATCGCTATACCTAATAAAGAAGATAGTAATAAGTAAGAGATAGTTACTTATAACCTAAATACCCTAATCCCTAAACCGTAGAGACTAGTTAATACTAGTGAATATAAGGAAGATAATAATAATAGAGAAGGCTCCTCTATTTATAAGTAACTATAGAAGACTCTAACTTATAAACGATTTTATAAACTCGCCTATAAATACTAGAACTTAAGAAAGAGAGTCTAGGAGTTAGAGGATAAGTTAGCTATCCTATATTCTAACAAAATTAAGGCTAAGATAATTATTAAGGCGCTTACTTAGGAGCGAGATAAGGCGATTACCTACCGAGATATCGCTATCTATAAACGCGGTAATCTTACTTTTCGCCTTATAAATCTCTAGAACTAGACTAGTGTTAGCGCGCCGATTATAGAGGCCGCTACTACCTAGAAGTCTACGAAGATACCTAATACTCCGATACTTAGCGATAGTAAAGAAGTCCGATTTAAAGTGTAGGAAATTATTATCCGATAGAAACTCGAAGTAAATACTAATTACTACCTATTACTAGTGTACTATAAGCTCTATATATAGAGTCGTTATAAAGGGAAGGCCTAGTTATATATTAGACCCTAAATAAGCTCTAAGTTAAGTAACCCCTATATAGACACTAAGGATATAATTATCTACTTAAAAACTATTTTTATAAATCTAAACTAATATACTAAGGCCTATATAGCGTACTATAAATTAATAACAAAGCTAAAGGATAGCTTTACCGATTTCCTTACTAAGTTTATATAGCTTATAGAAGAAGCCACTATGATTAAGGAGAACTATAAGTGTGACTTATACTTAAAGCTACTATATCTACTATAGAGCTAGGTGATATAGGTAGTTAATTAGGAAGCTATAATATTCAAATCTTTCTCTAAGACTTACTAGAGTATATCTTATAAGATTAACCTCTAGTAGGAGGTAAAGATTACTTCCCGCACACAATCCACTATTACTGTTACCAGCTAGTTCTTTAAACAAAAGAGTGTATTTTAACGAGAATACTAAGTATAGAGAGAGAAGGAAAAGGAAGAAGGAAAACTTTAGGACCGGATCCTTTGTATAGCCCTATTACCACTAAGTATATAAACAATATAAACTCTATTAAGGCGGAAAGATTCGGTAGAATCCTTTTAGCGGAAATCTTTTCGGTAGAAAAAGATCTACCTTCTAGATCGTTATATAACCCCTAACTAAGAATATATTTAGTCCCTAAATACTAGCTTATTATTATCCCTATAGTCCTTAAGGACTCGATCTTCGTTATTAGTATTAAGCTATTCCTATAGATATATAGGAGGACTAGGTTTCGAAGGGTACTATATATAGAATTCCTATACTTTCCTCGGTATATACATTATATTACTAGTAGGATACCACTATAGATTAAGGTTATATCCTACCTATTATACCCTATACTATAGCTTCCGATAATATATCCTAGTATCTAGGACCTTCTTAACTTCCTATTTATCTATCTCTCTGTGAGCACTTTAGCAGAAATAATATTATAGCCTAATAGTAGGTTATAATATTTTGTAGGGGAAGGTGTATTAGGTAAGCTTTATCTTATATAATATTGTATTATATAAGATATAGAAAGGTTTATACTTAGCTTAAGTAGATAATAATAGGTACGAGGTAAGAAAAGTTGTATTGAATAAATTATTTTCTAGCTAGGAATCCTCTATTCCTTATATAGGCAAGCTCTAGCAGTATAGAATATCATAGAAGGTCATTAATAATATAATGACTTTATTATAATATCCCAGATTTATAGCGATATATTGTGAGTCATAATATAGTTTACCGTAGATAATATATCTAAGGTTCTCTTAGATACTACCGGTAAAATATATATCTTATACTCTCACACTATAGTATATATCTTACAATTACTATTATACTTACACACCCCCTTAATCCTTATAATCTTTATAAGGATTACAAGTATAAGTATATAGTATAAATATATATATATATATATATATATATATATATATATATATTATAGGTCTTTATATAGTACCTAGCTTAGCTAGATCTATAAAAGCCTTATATAAGATATTATTAACATTCTTTGTTAAAAAGTCTGCTAGTATATATTTAGAAGGTATTTGATTAATAGTGATTTTACCTTCTAATAAAGCTTACCTTATGAAATAATATATTATTTCAATATACTTTGAGCGTTTATAGAATTCTGGATTCTTAGCTAGTTTCTTAGCTAATTCACTATCAACTAAGATAGTAGGTATACTATTTGTATATCCTAGATCTAGCTCTATATTTAATAAATTAAACATATTAGCTAGATATATAGCTTCTTTAGTAGCTTCTTTGAGTGCTATATATTCAGCTTCATAGCTACTAATTGCTATTGTTTTTTGTAGTTAAGAATTCCAACTAATAGGGTTATTAATCCCTATATTAGGGCTTAGGCTAAATATATAGCCTAATATAGATTTTCGTTGATCTAAATCATTACCCCAATCAGTATCAGAATAGCCCTTTATATATAGGTTATTACCTAAGCAATTATATACTAATCCTATATTAGGATATACTAGTAAATATTTCTAAATCCTATTTAGGGCTATAAAATAGTCCTTACTAGGATTGCTTATATATCTAGTATAGTATATAGTAGCAAAGGTTATATTAGGCCTAGTTTTTAGGGCTAAATAGAGTAAAGACCCTATTTATTTCTGATATTCTTTAATATCTTGTGGGCTTGTATTTGTAATATTCTTTTTAAGCTTTAAACCCGGTTCACCCGGTGTTTATATAGGCTTCTAACTAGGATTATTATAAATAGAGAACTTATTTAATAGTTTCTCTATATATCCCTTTTAGTCTATATATAGTATCTTATCTTTATAGTTAATAGATATACTATTACCTAAGAATATAGATACTATACCAATTTCTTCTATCTTTATATAGTGCTTTATTTTAGCTACTATATTATAAATATAGCTTAAATCTTTGTGTATTACTAATATATCATTAACGTAACAAATTAGTATATATTGATCTTTAGGATTTATATATATACCTTTATCGTATATAAAGACCTTAAAGTCAAATTTAGCTAATATATTAGATAGATATTTATACTAAAGCCTAGGGCTTTGTTTTAGACTATATAGTGCTTTCTTTAGATAACAGCACTTATTAGGGTTATTATATACTCCTATAGGTAGGATAGTATATATTTCAGTATCTATATTAGTATATACAAAGGTATTTTTAATATTATATTGTAGCACGTGCTAGCCTTTATTAACTGCTATTATTAATATTAGATACTAGGACTCAGTTCTACACATAGTAGAAAAGGTTTCTAGGAAATCAACACCTAGTTTTTGCTAAAATCCTTAAATTACCTACCTAGCTTTATATCTAATAGTTTTATTACTATTAGTTATATAGTCCTTATCCGGATTAGGACTATTAATAGGTTTTTTCTTAAAAACCTATCTACCCTTAATAGGTTTTATATTAGGTAGTATATCTATTATTTTGTAGGTTTCTTGTTTTTCAAGTTCTTTGACTTCCGCTAAGCAAGCCCTAAACCATTCATCCTTTTTAGGACTATTTATAGCTTCATCAAAGCTATTAGGTTTAGTTAATAGTGAAGCGGTTAATAGAAACCTATTATCTATATTAGTCTCAATAGAACTAATATAATTAGTTAGTATAGTATCCTTAATAGTATATAATATAGGTATTTAGACTTCGACCCTATATTTAGGATTAGTATCAATTCTAGAGGTTTCTCCTCTAGTTAATACTCTATTATTATTACTTATATTGTCCTTAATAGGACTATTAGGATCTATACTAACTTCCCTAGAATTTAAGTCTTTTTGACTACTAGGATTTAAGTCTTTTAGACTAATTAACTTAGTCCTATAGGGATCTATATCTCGAGATATTTCTCTTAGGAATTAATTTTCATATATAGTAATATCCCTAGACTATAGGCATTTTTGCCTTTTATAGTCCTATATTTTATAGTGATTATAATCACTATATCCTATTAAAATAGCTTCTTCCTTTCTAGGAGATAGCTTAGTCTTATATTTATTTATATAATAGTAGGCTAAAGAGCCCTAAGTCCTAATATTAGTTATATTAGGCTTTACCCTATTTAATAATTTATAAGGGGTTAAAAGTCCTAAAGCTCTATATAGGGTCCTATTATATATATAGGTCATAGCTTAGAGTGCTTCTCCCTATAGATAATTAGGGCTTTTAGACTGAATAAGCACTACCCTTACTTTATTAAATAAAGTAAGGTTAATTCTTTCAATTAGCCTATTAGGTTCCTTAGTATAACTAGGAATAGTTATATAACTAATACTATATTTATTTAGGGCTGATTGAAATTGCTTATTAATATATTCTCTGCCTTTATTAGTAAAGAACTATTTAATCTTTCTTTTTGTATAATTTTCTATAAAGACCTTAAAATCTTCGAATGCTTTATAAGTATTATCTTTAGAATATAATAGACTAATCCAAAGATATCGAGATTTTTTATCTAGGAAGGTGATATAATACCTATATTTATTATAGGTAGGTGGTAATAGACCACCTAAATCACTATATATCCTATCTAAAATATCAAATTTAGTAGGATTATTTAACTTCCTATATATATATCTATTATCTTTAGATAAAAGATATACTTTACATTTCTTATTAAGGAAAGCCTTAATATATTCTAGGGTTATATTAATCCCTAGGGCCTTTAATAGAATTTTTAAGGGCTATATATTAATATACCCTAGTCTTATATACCACTTTTGTATATTATCCACTATATTACTATCTATAGTCCTTTTAGGAATATAGCTATTATTATTATTACTATTAGTAGGTATACTAGGTTAATTAGTCCTAGTAGCTACTATAGTATTTATAGTTCTTTATAATATAGTGGTTTTTATATAATATAAATTATCTCTCTTATTAGCTATAGTAACTATTTTCTTTAAAGGTGTATATAAGTATACCTTATTTTTCATAAATAGGGCTATTAAATCAGATAACTAGTGTATACTAATAAGATTAATACCTAGATTAGGTATATAAAAAACATTTTTTAATAAGTATATATATCTAGTATTAGATTTTATATATATATCACCCTTATAGGTTGCTTTAATAGTATTAGCTTTACCCCACTTTACTATAGTAGTAGTAGGTTCAGCAGAAGAAAGATATTACAATTTATATATAGTACTAATAGTGGCAGCACTATTAAGAATAAAATCCACCTTTTCTTTTATAGGATTTAATCCTATATTATCTAGTGGTTTTTCAGTCAATAGTTTAGTACTATATAATAATAGAGGATATACCTCTTCTATATTATTATCTATATCTAGTAGTTAATTATTAGTTTTATTATTAGGCTGATTTTTAACACTAGTATATAGCTCTTTATCTAATTTAGGTAAATTAGATATATTAGATAGTATATCTATATCTTTAGTAGATTTAGGGGTATCTACTATATTAGATATAATCTAATCTTATGATTCTAGCTGTTTAGGAGTCCTAGGGCTTATTGAATTTATAGTTTTAGCCCTAAAGGATTCCTTAGTAGCAGAAATAGGGGGTTTAATAGTCTTTTTAGCCCTTTTACCTTTCGGAATCTAGCCCTTAGGAGCTAAATTAGGAAATAATAGCCAGTAGGTATTAGTATTATAACTAATAACCTTATAGTGTTAGCAGTATTTTCCTTTAAAAGGCTTATTTTTATACGATTTATAATGCTTATATTTAAGCATCATAATATTCGTATAATAACTACCTTTATATATAGAAGATTCCCTACCCCTAGCTTTATCAATTAAGCTAGAAAATAAGGTTTCCACTATATATGATTTAGGGTTATTTCTCAATAATTAGGTTATATTTTGAATAAACCCTTTATAGTTATTATTTAGACTATTAAGAACCTAGGCTATCACTACCTGATTAGGTAGATCAATACCTTTACCCTTAAGGTCATCTACTAAGGTTTTAACCTTATTAAGATATTCTTCTATTAAATTAAAATCGTTTAATCCAGTGTTAATAAAATCTTTTAGGGTTAAATATTCAGTAGTAAGACCCTTAGGGTTATATAGGGCTTCTAAGCGAAGCCAGGCCTCATTAGCACTCTCTATATCTTTTAGATATAGGAGGGGCCCATCATCACAATAAAGCTTTAAAACAGATATAGCCTTATTGTTTTTAACACCAATAGAAGGAGTTTCTATAGGTATATATAGGTCATCCTTTATTAGGGCTGCTTTAACCCTAATAGACTATATAGTATAGTTCTCCGAGCCCCTAAGTTTAGGGAGATATATCTTATCTAGGGAGGCCATAGTAAGATATATAATAAATATCGGAGATTAGGTATATATATATAGTATACTATATATAATAGTATACTTATATATATAGCTCACTATATATATAGTAATATATACTATATATAATTGTGAGAATATATCACTATATACTTTATAGTATATAGTATAGTACTATATTTAGTAATATACTAAATATAGTAATTAGGTAATTATTCGGAGAAGGCTCGGCAATATATCGGTATTTCCTATTTAGGAAATATATAGCAAGCCGGGCTCATAACCTGTGAGCACTTTAGCAGAAATAATATTATAGCCTAATAGTAGGTTATAATATTTTGTAGGGGAAGGTGTATTAGGTAAGCTTTATCTTATATAATATTGTATTATATAAGATATAGAAAGGTTTATACTTAGCTTAAGTAGATAATAATAGGTGCGAGGTAAGAAAAGTTGTATTGAATAATTGTTTTCTAGCTAGGAATCCTCCATTCCTTATATAGGCAAGCTCTAGCAGTATAGAATATCATAGAAGGTCATTAATAATATAATGACTTCATTATAATATCCTAGATTTATAGCGATATATTGTGAGTCATAATATAGTTTACCGTAGATAATATATCTAAGGTTCTCTTAGATACTACCGGTAAAATATATATCTTATACTCTCACACCATAGTATATATCTTACAATTACTATTATGCTTACAAGTATACTACTCTAGAGATATCTAATTCCTAGCTAAATTCTTTTAGCTAAAATCGATAGTTCTTTAGGCTTTATATACGCTAATATATATAGCTCCGATAGCTTAGCTAGCCTATTAGCTAGTAAGCCTCTTACTAGCTAAGTATACTCGTTATAAAAGAAGGCTATTGTTCCTCTTTACACTAATTACCGGACTAGCTCTAATAATAGCTTAACTTACTTCTTTCGGTTAAAGTGATATATCTAGGGGATACCTAGAGTCCTTCTCTACTAGCCTATCCTACCTACTAGTAGCTTATAGGGTTAAATTATATCTATACCTTTTTTCGATACCCTAGAGCTCTCTAAATCGCTTAATTCCTTGATACTCTATTGAGAGTTAACTTACTACGCTGTGTGCTTAGCTACCCTAGGACGAATTCCCTACGTCGGTCACTATATAAAGAGGGGAACGCTTAAGGCTATATACTCTAAGGTATATAGGTCGATTTAGCATTTATAGTTCGGTTTTATACTCGATTTTGTATACAAAGGAACCTAGGCCTATAGCCCGAGAAGTCAATCCAGAGAGGTATAGGGGTGTGTTTTCTTTAATCTATCTCTCCTAACTACTTGTACCCTCTAGCGCTCCTAGATTACCTAATCAAACACTTAGTAAACGATAGGACAGGCGAGGTCAGTACGTAGTGGGAGATAGGGCCCCCCACTACAATATATACCTGATCTCCGATATTTATTATATATCTTACTATAGCCTCCCTAGATAAGATATATCTCCCTAAACTTAGGGGCTCGGAGAACTATATTATATGGTCTATTAGGGTGAAAGCAGCCCTAATAAAAGATGACCTATATATACCTATAGAAACTCCTTCTATTGGTGTTAAAAACAATAAGGCTATATCTGTTTTAAAGCTTTATTGTGATAATAGGCCCCTCCTATATCTAAAAGATATAGAGAGTGCTAATAAGGCCTAGCTTCGCTTAGAAGCCCTATATAACCCTAAGGGTTTTACTACTAAATATTTAACCCTAAAAGATTTCTTTAACACTAGATTAAATGATTTTAATTCAATAGAAGAATATCTTAATAAGGTTAAAACCTTAGTAGATGACCTTAAGGGTAAAGGTATTGATCTACCTAATCAGGTAGTGATAGCCTAGGTTCTTAATAGTCTAAATAATAACTATAAAGGGTTTATTCAAAATATAACCCAATTATTAAGAAATAACCCTAAATTATATATAGTGGAAACCTTGTTTTCTAGCTTAATTAATAAAGCTAGGGGTAGGGAATCTTCTATATATAAAGGTAGTTATTATACGAATATTATAATACTTAAATATAAGTATTATAAATCGTATAAAAATAAGCCTTTTAAAGGAAAATACTACTAATACTATAAGGTTATTAGTTATAATACTAATACCTACTAGCTATTATTTCCTAATCTAGCTCCTGAGGGCTAGATTCCGAAAGGTAAAATGGCTAAAAAGACTATTAAACCCCCTATTTCTACTACTAAGGAATCCTTTAGGGCTAAAAATTTAATAGGCTCTAGGACTCCTAAACAGCTAGAATCATAAGATTAGATTATATCTAATATAGTAGATACCCCTAAATCTACTAAAGATATAGATATACTATCTAATATATCTAATTTACCTAAATTAGATAAAGAGCTATATACTAGTGTTAAAAATCAGCCTAATAATAAAACTAATAATTAACTACTAGATATAGATAATAATATAGAAGAGGTATATCCTCTATTATCATATAGTACTAAACTATTAACTAAAAAACCACTAGATAATATAGGATTAAATCCTATAAAAGAAAAAGTGGATTTTATTCTTAATAGTACTACCACTATTAGTACTATATATAAATTATAATATCTTTCTTCTACTAAGCCTACCACTACTATAGTTAAGTGGGGTAAAGCTAATACTATTAAAGTAACCTATAAGGGTAATATATATATAAAATCTAATACTAGATATATATACTTATTAAGAAATATTTTCTCTATACCTAATCTAGGTATTAATCTTATTAGTATACACTAGTTATCTAATTTAATAGCCCTATTTATAAAAAATAAGGTATACTTATATATACCTTTAAAGAAAATAGTTACTATAGCTAATAAGAGAGATAATTTATATTATATAAAAACCACTATATTATAAAGAACTATAAATACTATAGTAGCTACTAGGACTAATTAACCTAGTATACCTACTAATAGTAATAATAGCTATATTCCTAAAAGGACTATAGATAGTAATATAGTGGATAATATACAAAAGTGGTATATTAGACTAGGGTATATTAATATATAGCCCTTAAAAATTCTATTAAAGGCCCTAGGGATTAATATAACCCTAGAATATATTAAGGCTTTCCTTAATAAGAAATGTAAAGTATATCTTTTATCTAAAGATAATAGATATATATATAGGAAGTTAAATAATCCTACTAAATTTGATATTTTAGATAGGATATATAGTGATTTAGGTGGTCTATTACTACCTACCTATAATAAATATAGGTATTATATCACCTTCCTAGATAAAAAATCTCGATATCTTTAGATTAGCCTATTATATTCTAAAGATAATACTTATAAAGTATTCGAAGATTTTAAGGTCTTTATAGAAAATTATATAAAAAGAAAGATTAAATAGTTCTTTACTAATAAAGGCAGAGAATATATTAATAAGCAATTTCAATTAGCCCTAAATAAATATAGTATTAGTTATATAACTATTCCTAGTTATACTAAGGAACCTAATAGGCTAATTGAAAGAATTAACCTTACTTTATTTAATAAAGTAAGGGTAGTACTTATTCAGTCTAAAAGCCCTAATTATCTATAGGGAGAAGCACTCTAAGCTATAACCTATATATATAATAGGACCCTATATAGGGCTTTAGGATTTTTAACCCCTTATAAATCATTAAATAGGGTAAAGCCTAATATAATAAATATTAGGACTTAGGGCTCTTTAGCCTACTATTATATAAATAAATATAAGACTAAGCTATCTCCTAGAAAGGAAGAAGCTATTTTAATAGGATATAGTGATTATAATCACTATAAAATATAGGACTATAAAAGGTAAAAATGCCTATAGTCTAGGGATATTACTATATATAAAAATCAATTCCTAAGAGAAATATCTCGAGATATAGATCCCTATAGGACTAAGTTAATTAGTCCTAAAGATCTAAATCCTAAAGTGCTAAACCCTAGTAGTTATAAAGACTTAAATTCTAGGGAAGTTAGTATAGATCCTAGTAATCCTATTAAGGATAATATAAGTAATAATAATAGAGTATTAACTAGAGGAGAAACCTCTAGAATTAATACTAATCCTAAATATAGGGTTAAAGTTTAAATACCTATATTATATACTATTAAGGATACTATACTAACTAATTATATTAGCTCTATTAAGACTAATATAAATAATAGGTTTCTATTAACCGCTTCACTATTAACTAAACCTAATAGCTTTAATAAAGCTATAAATAGTCCTAAAAAGGATGAATGGTTTAGGGCTTGCTTAGCGGAAGTCAAAGAACTTGAAAAACAAGAAACCTACAAAATAATAGATATACTACCTAATATAAAACCTATTAAGGGTAGATAGGTTTTTAAGAAAAAACCTATTAATAGTCCTAATCCGGATAAGGACTATATAACTAATAGTAATAAAACTATTAGATATAAAGCTAGGTAGGTAATTTAAGGATTTTAGTAAAAACTAGGTATTAATTTCCTAGAAACCTTTTCTACTATATATAGAACTAAGTCCTAGTATCTAATATTAATAATAGTAGTTAATAAAGGCTAGTATATACTATAATATAATATTAAAAATACCTTTATATATACTAATATAGATACTAAAATATATACTATCCTACCTATAGGAGTATATAATAACCCTAATAAGTGCTATTATCTAAAGAAAGCACTATATAGTCTAAAACAAAGCCCTAGGCTTTAGTATAAATATCTATCTAATATATTAGCTAAATTTGACTTTAAGGTCTTTATATACGATAAAGGTATATATATAAATCCTAAAGATCAATATATACTAATTTATTACGTTAATAATATATTAGTAATATACAAAGATTTAAGCTATATTTATAATATAGTAGCTAAAATAAAGTACTATATAAAGATAGAAGAAATTAGTATAGTATCTATATTCTTAGGTAATAGTATATCTATTAACTATAAAGATAAGATACTATATATAGACTAAAAGGGATATATAGAGAAACTATTAAATAAGTTCTCTATTTATAATAATCCTAGTTATAAGCCTATTAAAATACCGGGTAAACCGGGTTTAAAGCTTAAAAAGAATACTATAAATATAAGCCTATAAGATATTAAAGAATATCAGAAATAAATAGGGTCTTTACTCTATTTAGCCCTAAAAACTAGGCCTAATATAACCTTTGCTACTATATACTATACTAGATATATAAGCAATCCTAGTAAGGACTATTTTATAGCCCTAAATAGGATTTAGAAATATTTACTAGTATATCCTAATATAGGATTAGTATATGCTTAGGTAATAACCTATATATAAAGGGCTATTCTAATACTGATTAGGGTAATAATTTAGATTAACGAAAATCTACGTTAGGCTATATATTTAGCCTAAGCCCTAATATAGGGATTAATAACCCTATTAGTTGGAATTCTTAACTACAAAAAACAATAGCAATTAGTAGCTATAAAGCTAAATATATAGCACTAAAAGAAGCTACTAAAGAAGCTATATATCTAGCTAATATATTTAATTTATTAAATATAGAGCTAGATCTAGGATATATAAATAGTATACCTACTATCTTAGTTAATAGTGAATCAGCTAAGAAACTAGCTAAGAATCTAGAATTCCACAAACGATCAAAATATATTGAAATAATATACTATTTTACAAGGTAAGCTCTATTAGAAGGTAAAATCACTATTAATTAAATACCTTCTAAATATATACTAGTAGATTTTTTAACAAAAAATATTAATAATATCTTATATAAGGCTTTTATAGATCTAGCTAAGTTAGATACTATATAAAGACCTATAATATATATATATATATATATATATATATATATATATATATTTATACTATATACTTATACTTGTAATCCTTATAAAGATTATAAGGATTAAGGGGGTGTGTAAGTATAATAGTAATTGTAAGATATATATTTATATACTATAGTGTGTGAGGATAAGATATATATTTTACCGGTAGTATCTAAGAGAACCTTAGATATATTATTTACGGTAAACTATATTATGACTCACAATATATCGCTATAAATCTAGGATATCATGATGAAGTCATTCTATTATTAATGACTTTCTATGATATTCTATACTGCTAGAGCTTGCCTATATAAGGAATGAAGGATTCCTAGCTAGATAATAATAATTCAATACAACTTTTCTTACCTCTCACCTATTATTATCTACTTAAGCTAAGTATAAACCTTTCTATATCTTATATAATACAATATTATATAAGATAAAGCTTACCTAATACACCTTCCCCTACAAAATATTATAACCTACTATTAGGCTATAATATTATTTCTGCTAAAGTGCTCACAAATTAAATATAGTAAAATTATCTATCTACCTATATACCTATTGATTGTATACCCTATTTTTCTATAGCCACTACACTTTAGTGGGGCCTATATATATAGCTATAAAGCTAGCGAGTCACTTATTTACGGTGGGGGTATAGGTACTTCCACTACTTCTACTATCCTAGTAATTAATTAAGAAGCTTCTTAAACTAAGAGACCTTCTTCGGAAGGTATTAACCTTTAGGACTAAGTATATTTTTACTTCTACTTCTTATTAGTACCGCGTAAATCCTTATTTTCTTTAGTGAGTAAGATAGTACCTTATATTATAAGATAGTAGCCCTTTATAAACTAGTTTAATATATAGTTAGAAGGACTTAGTGGGCTTTAAGACCTTATATAAAGTAAAGCTTTAATTAATAAAGCCTATTAACGTAATTCTTTCTCTATAAAGGGTGTTTTTAGGGTAAAATTCCGGCTTAAATCACTACTCTAGCTAGGGGGGGTTAGGGTTTAAAGCTAAATATTAAGCTTTAAAATCACTTAGTTAGGTATAAATAGTACTAAACTAGCTACTCCGAAGCTATTTCTAATAGTCTCTAATTTAAAAGCTTTAATTTAGGTAAGGGGGTATACTTTAAGGAAGTTAAGTTTATCGATATAATTTATCCTAACCTATATTTTTAATTTAACTAGCTAACTATATATATATTTTAATACTATAAAATAGCTAATATTAAGAGACTATAAAAGGTAAGAGGAGTATAGAGATATATAGATTAGTATTACCTTATTTTATTTATAAATTTTATTAAATTTAGGTATTAAATAACTTCTATAGCTATTAAGTATTAATAGCTAGTATACCCTTTTTATATATAAAGTACTAGGAATAAAGACCTTTTTAAGCTAGCGAAGTCTAACTATTAGGACTAACTTTAACGTACTAATTACCTAAGAGGCTACTATTAAACTATAATTTAATAAAGACTTTACCTTTAAAAATAATATATAGAGGTAGGGCCTAACCTAAAGTATTTATATACTTAATAGTAGTTACCTATTTACGATTTCTAGGTTATAAAAATAAGTTCTAACTATAGAATTTACTCCTTATAACTACTTTCGCTATAGTAATTAAGCCTATTATAAACCTAGTCTTATTAAAGTTATAAATATTAGTAGGGTTAATTCTAAATTATATAATAGCTTTTTTAATAAGATTAAACTACTTCTCTATAATTTTTAGGTCCTTATATTTTATACACTTATAATTATACTATTTTAAGAACTAAGAGGATAGGTAAGGCCGCTATTATATAAAATTATATACCTATTTTTCGCTAACTAAAAGAACTAGGGTAGTTTTACACTTTTCGAGGAGAAGATTCGCTATTTCTTATACTAAGGAATACTAGGGGGTAGCTCTATAAGAATCTATAGAGAGTATCTATTTTTTAAGAGATTCCTCTTTAATTTTAGTTAATTTATAAGAATTTACGCGAGAAATCGCGCGGTGTTAAACCCTATATAGGTATATCCGAAGTATCGATTCGGGGACTTCGTAGTAGCGCGCTACTCCACGAATAGATCTGATTTCTTAATTCTTAATAGCCTATATAGCTAATAAAATCCTACCCTCTTACTCTATTGATTTTTGAGAGCTTTAAGAGCGAATTGGTGGTATGGTGGGTGGTTGAATTAATTAGGTCCTAATTCATGGGCGCGTTTTGGGTGGGGTGCGTAGCTCGCTTGCGTGTGTAGCTCGCTTACCGAATACGTTAGAGGGTATAAGTAGTTAGGAGAGATAGATTAAATAAGAGATACCTCTATACCTCTCTTAATTGACTTCTTAGGCTATATGCCTAGGTTCCTTTGTATGTAAAATCGAGTATAAGACTGAACTACGAGTGCTGAATCGACCTATATGCCTTAGAGTATATAGCCTTGAGCGTTCCCCTCTTCACTATCTACCTGATGAGGTCAATGCCTGAGGTACCAGCCCATTACAACAACAATATATAGCTATCTACAAGGTCACCATACAGTTAGATACTCTGTGCATTTATAATCAGACTAGGTCCTCTGTACTTAAATATGGATAGGCAGATCTAGACTTCCGCAAAGCCCACAAATAGGCCCCCACCCTAGGCCTAAAGCCCAACCCGTAGTGGGCTATAGGCCTAACTTTGGAAACCCGACCCAACCTATAGCCCACTAATGGGGGCCTTATAGGCCCCTATTAAAGCCTATCTTATCGGCCTCTGTAATCGCTGTATTACGACCTTCCACTAGGTCTATAAAGTTCAAATTCAGAATTCAGAGTTATACTAGCTATATAAGTATATATTCTAGAAATTTTTGAATTAAATCTGACCAGTAAAGGTCGAGATACTCCGAAAATAGGCTAATATTAATATTTTAGTGAGATATATATTTTAGGTTTATATAGGAACACTACTACTTTCTACGTAAACTTCTATAATTTATAAATTATCTAAATTACGCGCTTTCTCGCATTTTTAAACGTGATATAGAGAGATAATGTAAGAGTATACGATTATCAGGTGTAAGGCCTGTCAACCGGGTAAGATACAAGGCTTAATGATTGGGAGAGAAAGGATCAATGTATTGTCTCAAGTTGCAAGACTAACTCTTGCAGGAGGGAACAGGATCCTAAGGATCTAGGGGTTCTTATGCTTGGGTACAAGACCCCGCATCTACTCGAACCGAGTGCCGAGCCGATTACGAATCAACCCCGCTTTGACCCCGGGACGTGAATGACGTGCTCAGGTAAATGACCGAGTATCAGAATTGAAAGGACCTTTATCCTTTACAGATAACTAGTACTTGATTCTAAATAATCTAAAATATTAAAATATTACATTTAGAATAAGGGTTAGAAACGGGGGTAAAACGAAGGGTAATTCTAAAAACCCTTTTAGGGGGTTTAACTTGGTATATTTACATTGTTTAGGGCCCATTAGGCCCCCATTAAAGCCTAGTGGGCTTTCACCCTGGGCCTATAGCCCATCGATGGGCCTAAGGACCGGGCCCAAAACCCGGCCTATTTACGGGGTGGGTCGGGTTGGGCTTTCGGCTTTGTGGGCCGGTGCGGAAGTCTAGGCAGATCCATCCGTAGTGGATGGCGAGGTCCCCTACTACACTGATAACACTATGTAGTAAGCACTATAAGCGCTAATATACATCCTGGTAGAGATAATCAAAACTCATTGGCCTACCTAGGTAGAAAGCCGGACCTGTTGAAATCTTACACGTATACGCAGGCTTATCGCATGTGTGAGCATACACCACATCTCATGCTCTTCATCTAGCCTTTTCATTGAACTTGCACCCCCTCTCATTTAAATCGTTGACAGAAGCTCTCATTTCTCAATCATGAAAGTCACCTTGACACTGAAGCGAGTTCCCTCCAGTGACGATATCTCTTACATCGAAAACTCACTCAGAGAGATCCATCCCGGCGTCACTCAAACCTCACGCGAAAGCCTCTCTATTAGCTTCGCAGCCCCTACAACCGATATCGACGCATTCGGTGAGCTTTTTCGAGCATGGCTTGGCTCACCGGAATCGATCATGGATGGCTTCCACATGGTGGAAGACATTTGATTTTTTTGATCCTCGCCTCCAGCGCACTCATTGGCACCGCTCATACCTCCCCATTGCCAGATTCATCATACGACATTGCTATCAGCAATACCACATTGAATTCTCCCTTACTGCAGACCTCGTGGACCTTCGACTGTTATGCTGGCTCGATAGCATGCAGAGGAACCGGTACCACATCTGCTGGATCCCATGCCAAACAAGGATGCTCACCAATTGGGGCACAGGGATGCACTCGGTACTCATACAATGGCGGTGGACTGTTCAAACTTTGTCTTTATGGGGGCACCGGCTGCAGCGGGGCTTTGCGCACGAGTGTTAATGGAGGCAAGGTTACCTGCATTGATGTGGGTGACCCTAAAAGCTTTAAGGTTGTGCCTTATGCTGCTGCGTGCTAGAGTATTACGATTCGATCGTACTACTCAAGCAGTGTGTAGCATTTAAATGGTGTGGTCAATCTTGTCTCATATCTCGTGTCATTTCTCCCCTTTTTTCTCTCTTTTTTGGTCTTTTTGACACCTGCCCGGAGATGTCTACGGTTAGGTACATAGTGCAATGTGAGAGAATGAATTGAAGAAATCAAGTTATCAAGCTTTGAAATTCGACAACATCATTTTTTCTCCCAGCTCATAGTTATAAATATAGGTATACAATGTATAAGAAATAGGCTACTTGGTGGGCTGATCGAGGACCACAGTGAAACCGTTTCAGAGCTCAGGAAACCCCAGTGACTCCGGGATTATGATTCCCCTACAACTACAATTTCCAGGCATGTGGTCTCCTCATAGATAACTATAGTAATGAAATTGATTCCATATTGATTGTCTAGCTACAGGAAATCCCTATGCAACAAGAATGATACTTGTACTCAGTACTTTTGTTGACATGTGATCACCTTACAGCAAATGGGAACCTTTCGAGATAACCCAGGTAAGTTTCCAGTAAGGAGAAGATAGACAATCATGGAGTTGAGGAAGAAAGGAGGAAGAAAGGAGGAAGAGAAGAGGGAGAACGGAGAAGGAAGGTAACACTGCCCTTTCCACGCTGGAAGATGGAAGAGGGTCAGATCTTCATATCCCCACATCTTTGATTCGAGCTGACAACAGACCGGAGCCCAGACTTTCAAGGTTGGTTTACTAGATTCTTAGGGAGCATACTTTCGAGCACTATAATTACTCAAGCCACTCAAGTCGCTATAAGCGCTAAAAGCACTAAAAGCACTATAAGCACTATAAGCACTATGAGCACTATAAGCACTATGAGCACTATGAGCACTATAAGCACTATAAGCACCAAACCCCTTTTGGGCTCCACCATATTAAGCTTAGCCAATTGACGAATACTAGTAAACTAGAATCCAATTTACCCCAACTCTGTGCCCAGTCAATGAAACTCGATTTGATTACCATTTTTGGCGATCCCAATATTGCCTGCTTCCAATGCTACCATTCTAAAGGCCAGATTTCACCACCTCCAATCAAAATGACTAAAAATAAATGTTGCAGATTCACAATGCATGAAGGGCCCTGGGGTGTCTTATCATGCACTCATGTGGTACCGCCGGGGAGTGGGAAGGGTGGTTCATTGCCCTGGGTGCTAGTTTGCGCTGAGGTTTGCTGTGGTAATAGACCCTGAGGTCAAAAACTTCCAATGATACTATGTTTAGACGGCGAATTAGATTATTCGGTAAGGCTTTGTCTGATTTACTCGAGGAAACTATATATTCATGACATATGCCCTGCGTTGAGGACGTTGACCTACCAAGCACTGAATCACTTACGAACATCTCTTTACCAGTCACAAATCTTCCATATACTTTTTTTCCCAGACAAGTTAATTAACAATGGCCACTCCTGCTATCATAAAGCCATATTTCGAAGCGCAGTATGATCATCGCGCTTTTGACGCCCTATTGGACGTTGACGAGTCTGCTAGTCTTTTTGAGACGCTTGCCGGCTATGAGCACTTGAAGTCCGGGCTTAGGTAAGTTGTCATGTATCTTGTTGCTCAAGTAAAAGACTTTAGGCAGACTGACAACCATCTAGAGACATTTTCATGCGTCATGGTGTAAATGACGAGCTCGCCGTCTCACTTCTGCACCGCCACTTTGAGATGGCATCTAACGAAAAGCTCGTGGAGCTGGGACCTGTTTCATCCCCATGGCCAATTGCTGCCCACGAAGAGTCCGTGATGGGTGGCTCTGTCCTACCGCATACTTGGCGTGTGTTTGAGAATGAACTTCACCCGGTCGAATTTCGCTTTGTCCCAATGCTGGAGGTTCCAAATGTGCGAAAAGTTCAGTTTACTCAAGCATTTTTCGATGATTTCTGTCAATACGTGAAATCAAATGGTTTGGAAAATGTCGTTGGCATCACCCAGATTGAACACGGAAGAGAAGCAAGCCAGAGTGATGTGCAATTGATGGAAGTCACCTATGGCCGGAACTCGATCATGGTCCCCGCGATCCCTGCAAGCGAGGTTACTGGGCCTGCTTTTCAAACTGTATGGGAGTTTGTCGAAAAGCCAAGCCCTCATGTCGATAAGGATGGTATCCAGAGCCGTCACAATCTCTGCTTCAAGTCCCAGCAGACCGATGCTCCGGCAGACGGCATCCAGAGCCGTCACAATCTCTGCTTCAAGTCCCAGCAGACCGATGCTCCGGCAGACGGCATCCAGAGCCGTCACAATCTCTGCTTCAAGTCCCAGCAGACCGATGCTCCGGCAGACGGCATCCAGAGCCGTCACAATCTCTGCTTCAAGTCCCAGCAGACCGATGCTCCGGCAGACGGCATCCAGAGCCGTCACAATCTCTGCTTCAAGTCCCAGCAGACCGATGCTCCGGCAGACGGTATCCAGAGCCGTCACAATCTCTGCTTCAAGTCCCAGCAGACCGATGCTCCGGCAGACGGTATCCAGAGCCGTCACAATCTCTGCTTCAAGTCCCAGCAGACCGATGCTCCGGCAGACGGCATCCAGAGCCGTCACAATCTCTGCTTCAAGTCCCAGCAGGCCGGCGCTCTCGTGAATGGTATCTGAGTCGAAAGCGTATAGCTTCACTTTCATGACAATCTATTTACTCTTGATTGATATCAAGCCCTTCGTTCGTGTCATTCCAAGGGAATGACATAAGATATAGGTTCTGACCCGATGGAAACCGGGGACTGGTTGGCCCTTAGTATATAAACACAATGAAGACGAAGCCTCTCTCCTCAATGTGGCATTTCCTCCTTTGACTGTCGTGTGATTAGTTTATGAATCTGTATCTAGGTCTCCTGAAATGTCGCATTCAACAGTTCTTTCTTCAATTCCCATAATCAGGTCTGCCAGCTCCATGTTACTTATGCGTAGTCCAAGTAGAACTAAACGCAGTATCGTCTAAAATTTTCTGATGAACTATGTTTTGCAAACAAACAAATATGTGGACTGAGCCATTTAATCAATGTAAAATAGGGGTTCAACCCTTGGCCAGTGTGATGGATCTCATATCTGGAGGTGAAACTTCGCGGTCAGATTTCTGTATTAGGGAAGTTTTAGGATAAGCCGGTGTATAATTCCAGACCACCAAAAGCTCGACATGGTCTGATGGAGGGCAAATAAACAGAGCCATTTCTCTAGTTTCACATAAGGTACCTAGCTCAACACTGCCACAATCATCCTCTTAGGTGACATTGATGTGGGCGCGCCACACACCAAGAGCACTAACGCCATAGAGAATTGATGACAAAAAGAATGGTAAACCCAGCGCCATGCCTCCTATCTGGATTCCAACGGCTAACATGTATCCAAGCAGCGGTGCTGCAGATAGAGATCCCAAGGCATCAACCACGGATAGCGACGCATAGAGCAACGTGATATCCCCCGGCGGTACTGCACTAGTTATGTATGATTGCACTGCAGGGCGAAATCCTGAACCGGAAAGGAAGAGTAACAAGCCTTGAGTCAGAATCAAGATTAGTAAACCACCTGCATTGATTTGAGGACAGATGATTACCCAACATCAACCCAGCTGGATGAAATGCAAGGCCCATCACCAGTGGGCCTAAACTCAGAAAGAAAGTACTTGCTTTTGCCATCACAAGATCAGCCTGGGCCACATTCCCTTCATTTCGTGCCAATAGCGAGCGGTGGGCCCAGGGCAAGACTGAACATGATAAAAAGATATGTGTAGCAGCGACCAAAGACAACAGATACCCGCTCTGATCATATGAAAATTCCGTTAAGTCAATTCAGGGCGTCAAATCAAGAAATCAAAGTATTTATACATACCTGGGGTATTGTCCAGCCATAGCGAACTCTCGTATACTGAACGATAAGTTCTTCTATTTGACGGGTCACTTTGTTCACCATGAGAGCAAAAAGAAGCATGATCAGGGCAGGCTGAGAAAGAACAAAAGAGCAAATTTCTTTCAGCTGAGCCACCCCAGCAAACTGAGTCTTGGCTGGTAAGCTAGCTCGAGCTTCACATTCACCCCCATCCATGCTGCGTGGATCAGACTTCAACATATCCGGGTTGGGTAAGAGATAAAGAGTTAGGTATCCTGATATTTCAAGAGGAATTCCGAGGAGGAAGGGTATATGTGGCCCATATTGTGACATGAGAAACGAGCTCAGCGGAGCTGACAGAAGCTCAGACACCATGATAACAACTGACATGTAAAAGAATGCTCTTGTTCTAGCAGATCATTAGCATGGTATCTACTTTAGGCGGGAGTTCAAGTGATACCGGCTACGTGGTGATGTAAACGTCGCGACCATTGCTAGGACCATGGAAGACATAACAGAACTCCCTCCCCCAATGCACCAAATGCTGGCCGATAAGACCATGACCCAAATAGAAAGGCGCTCCAAGTAGTGGCCTAATATAGATTAATGTATCAGCAAAGAAACATTTGATGAAAACGCCAATCTTACAAGCGACCCAAATCCAAATAGCGCCTATGATTTCCCCAGTAAGTCCGAGGGTCACCACCAGCTTCCGACCGGTGGACTGCGCCAGAATCCCATATGGTACAGCGAGCAGCAAACCTGTAGTGATTGGTAATTAAACTTTTGGAGCTGAAGAAAAAGGGGCTTCGGGTAAAACAGCGATTGCGATATGTCAACATACCTGGGGCAGCCTGTGCAAGCCCTAGCCATCCTCTCCAAATGGCGACTTCACTCTGGATTTCATGTATCTTGCAGACTTCACCTGAAAAACTACCATCTTGTGAAAATATACCGGGGTCAGTAGAGCTATAGTAAGATCGGCAAACGGAGAGCTCCAGGAGCTGATTCGTAGGCGCAAGCTGTAAAGAAGAAGCAGAACTAATGACGAAGATAAATATAGCGCATATAACCAGGGCACGAGTATCGGAATTTTCCCTCCATTTCTGCTGAGGGATTCCATGAATGTGATCCTGAAGTAAAGGGGTAGCGACAGTCGGCTCCCTCTCATCATGCACTGCTCTGATTGTAGACATGTTACTGAGATTTCCTATCACACGGAGACGAGAAATGTAGTATAACAAGAAAGTACTGTTATCTGACAGCGCAAGAGGGGTCCTCTCGGTAAGTGTTTTACACCCATTAGCCGACTGCAACAGGGATTGCACTGCAGGGATATTAGGTGTATTGGAAGCATGATAGCGGACTCCGTCGGTCAGTACCCATGCTCAGTATTATTACATATATGAGTAATAACTGTCCATATCTAGACATGGTACCTAATTTCTTAGAATTTCCGATAAGTGGTATAGATAGCTACCTGCACCCCAGGTGTATGTCTGTGCACATAGTTCTTTTGGCTGATGGTCTCTTGGTATCTGATTTTGGCATGCATTGTGCCTGATTCATGCCAGATTTTGTCCCACTTTCGAGCTAAAAGAACCATGAAATTTATGCATCTGGGTATGTTCAAATCATGCAGTATTTTGACTGTGACTACTGGAGATTTGCACTGCCTACGGATTAGGTAGAGAAGACCTCGAGAGCAAGGGTATTTGTCAAAATGCAAGTCCTGCTGCTCCTGTTTATAACTGATTATAAGATTGAAAAGAGCTAGTTCTTGTATAGCAAAGAAGCGTGGGAGCAATAAAAGACAATCTATAGTGATGTGCTAGACAGAGAGAGAAAACCGGGAAAGGAGAAATGAGAAGGAAACTATCATCTCTATCTACCACACAGCACCGGAAGCTGGTAAAACAGTAACACTACATAAACAGAGCACTATTGTTCGTCCCAGAGTTCCTTGAATAGACTCGGGATGCTAAGCAAGTACGACGGAGGCCCTTCCTCGACAATTTCACCCCCTTTCATGATCAGAATTTTGTCAAAATCTTGGATGCATCGCAATCGATGGGTGACTGCAACCACTGTGGCATCTTTGAAGTGATCTTGAATGACTTGAAACATTAGTCGCTCAGTCTTAACATCCACGCTGCCACTAATCTCATCCAAGACAAGAATCTTGGTGTGGGCCTTGCGGAGAAGCGCTCTTGCTAAGCTCACTAATTGCCACTGGCCACGTGTCAAGTTTCCTTCGCTCACCAGCACATCTAATGGATAGTGGTTTTCCATTTGGAGATCATCCCGCAATCCTACTGTGTTCAAAGAAGAAAGGATTGCGGCATCGGAGGCCTGTCCTTTAGGATCCAGGTTGAAGCGAAGTGATCCAGGCAACATGACAGGATCTTGTGGTATAATAGTAAGACGGTCTCGAATAATCCCACAAGGAACCTCGCCCAGATTAATGCCATCGATAAACACACCACCTGCGCTGGTCTCAAGCATGCGAAAGATCAGGAGTAAAAGAGAGCTCTTGCCGCTTCCGCTTCGACCGCAAATGGCCACTTTCTCCCCCGCATTGATGACGGCAGTGACATCGCGAAGGGTTGACTTCTCAGTGTGCTCGATGCTTTCATAGCCTGTATAAGCGTGGTCAAATCGGATTGAGCCATGGGCAGGCCATTCTTCGGGAGGCTCCCGTATAGTCTTGTTCGGATCGTCCTCTTTAGGGGTAGTGGCTTCATGACCTTTAATGCGTGCAACAGCACCTAGAGAAGTCTCCAGCTGTGTCCATGAAGTAATCAGAAAGGACAGACTGCTGCTAAAGCTCAGAATGTTCAGCAGAGACACGGCAATTGCCCCGTGATTGACTGAGGAGTGTAGCGTAACTGCGATGCTGATCACTATAACAGCCATTGCCACCGCCGCCAGATCCAGTACAAGGTCCAGCCAACGTTGGATACAGAAGAGAGCATAGTATGGTTGGAGCGCGGCGTCAACTAAAATGTGACATTGTGCCACCCACGGCGATTCCCAGCCAAAGATACGAATTGTGTCTGTTCCCAATGCAGTCTCTAGAAAATGAGTATATAGAGGGCTTTGTGCTTCTAGTTGCATGAAGCGCAGTTGGCGTGAAGTTCGCAGATAGAACTTCTGTAAGCCATATATCATAAGAATCATGAACGGAATTGTGATGGCAATATACTTGTTGCCAGAAGCAATGAGCATAACCTCGGCGATGGCGGCGCCGGCACCAAAAGTGGTCATAAGAAGCGCACCCGATAATTGATTGTCAATTTGAGAAAGGTCTTGACTGAATTTGTTTAGGAGTGTCCCGCTGTCATGCTTGGTGAAGAAAAGATACGGTGCCCTCAAAGTAGACATCAACAGCTGCGCATGCAGACGACGAGCGCTTTTTGGTACCAAAGAAACAAAAAGGAAAGACTATGCTGATAATTGTTCCAAACAGCTGGACTGCGGCACAAACTCCATATACGCCCAGATAAACACTGAGCGGATAATGAAATTCATCGTCTGACCAGTACATCAGCCACAGAGTGGGAAATTTGTACCCAAACGTCTGGATGACTATGAGAATTAAAAAGACTGCAGAGGATCTCCAGCCTATAGAGTTGAAGTAGTACTTGTAGGTCGAGAGGTCCCCATCTCTGCGCGACAGATCGTCCCGTGCTTTTACCAGCTCATCTTGTGTTTGAGCAGCCACGGGGTGGGTATTATCTGTTGTTGTGATCCCAATCCCATGTGGTGTGACGGATACATCTTCTGAAGATAAATCGCAGGGATCCCGAGAGGTAACTGTCCCATCAGCTAGTGTAATAACACTTGCACTAGAAGTGGGATAAGAACGAGGATCGCTGCATGCTAAGATAACGGCCATGTTTAGGGATCTGCACAGACCTTGGGGGCCCAGCATGCGGTTAAAGACCTTTTTGGCAGTGACAATGTCTAATGCACTGAGCGTCTCATCAAGTATAAGGAGTTTCCTACGCGAGTAAACGGATCGCGCAAGAGCCAGGCGTTGTTTCTGACCACCACTCAAAGCAGCGCCCCCCGACCCAACTTGGGTGGAGTCACCTCCAGGAAATGTAGCAATATCTTCATCCAAAGCACAAGCATGAAGCACGGTATCATACCAATTTTTGTCGAAGGAAGAAAACCCAGTCACCAACGCTCGGATGGGAATGTCCGGAAGCCAAGGGTCTTGTGCGCAGTAAGCAATCGTCACGAATATATTGCAAGAACCAGCAACACAAGGTAATGTTCCGATGAGACCTTTGAGAAAGGAGGACTTTCCAGAACTGACAGAGCCTGTGACGATCGTCAGAGTGCAGGGGTAAATCTCAATAGTCACACCAGTCAACACCGGTGTCGTAGCCCCGGGGTATTTCAGGCTTGCATTGTGCATTGAAAGATATCGTACACTTTTCACCGGCAGAGCTTGAAGCGCAACTATGCTGTCATTGGGGGTCCCCTTTTCCGTCACGACCACGATATCTTCTGTGCTATTGGAATTATTCTGGCCATTGTGAACCCCTGGCAATGAAAGATAATCTTGGATTCGCCCGAAGCAACCTAGGGCCACGCCCAATTGGGTAATTCCATGGACGAAGACCTGAATCGGTTGGGTTATGAGACCAATTAGGGCGAGAATTGTAAAAGATTGTGCTGATTCAACTGTACCACTCCCCCCGAGTGTGAAGATGGCAAACGTGAGAACTGGCCCAGCAATCTGTGGTATGTTTGCTATCAATTTAAACAAGCAGTGAGATAATGGTTTGCCAACTGATCACTTCACGGGAATGCGTACCAATGACATTTCTCCACATGATCAACATGCGAGCCCCCAGAGACCGCTCGAGCTCCACATCACGCAGATCACATATCCTCCGTCGCACAAAGGAAGATATACCGAGCAGCTTCACGCCTTGAATTGTTCTAAGGATAGAAGCGGTGGTTGCAACACGCTCTTGGACCACTTGATTCCATTCCCTTTGGCGTAATGGCGAGTAGCTGGCAATGACATAGCTAAGCGCTACTGCTACTAAAGCACAACCGACCGATGCTAAACACGCCAGTTTGACTTCTCTTTCAAGAAAGAGCAGGGCGAGCCCCACTTCGATTGGAGAGGCGAACATTGCATCAAGCCGTAGTAGATTATTGCAAATGCTTTCCGTATCAGTACTCATCAACGTGATTGCAGCTGCGTCTTTTGATATAGTGGTGTCGAGAGAAAGTGTTTTTTTGTATAGAGCCACCACTAGTATGCTTCTTGTCATAGTGATGGCACGATTTATCCCATGTTTATACAACATTGTTGTCACCTAATGACATTGCGATGTCATTAAAAGTCATCCAATGGTTGTTTGGGTGTTTGAAACGTACCGCAATACCAAGGTAAACCAGCACGGTGGCCCCAATAAGTGAGTTCCCAATAGCCTCGCTTGTAGTATCGGTGGAGGAGAGATAATCTATCACGCGATAAAGCAGCAGCGGCTGGGCAATCTTGAAACCGATTAGGCAAATTCGAGGAATAGCTGCCCATAGTAATGTCCGTCGAACGCAAGAAAGTACAACCACGGCAAGTACATGGCGATGTTGCGTGGAACGTTTCAATGCTATATGGATGCGATAAGTGAGCTTTCAAGCCCCAAAATGGATCATTAATGGGATGACGTAGAAAAATATACAAGTGAACGTACCAGAATGCCATTTCGCACTGAAGCGTTCTTGCAACTCGTCGGCCTTGAGATTGCGATCGAGTGAAAAGAGATTGGCGGGATTCAACAGGCCACGCGCCCCTCGAGTCAATAATGGGTTGAGCCACCAGAAGGCCACTCGATTGACCATTCCACCCAACGCCTCAGGTGGATACGTTGAAAACGGTGGGATGAGATATTTCTGTTTCTCTTGAAGCTCTGCTATGAGCAGAAGGAATCGGATGACCAACATTGCCGTAAAGGTTGTAGCAATACTAGGGGGAATCTCCCTCAACCACAATGTGCGGGCCTGTACTCCATCGAATGAAATGCTGCACAGGAGATAGAAACATATCAAATTCGAAGGCGACACTGATTTTTTATGCTCCATCGAAGATAGAGCACAGACAAAAAGGGAACATGTCAATGACAGGCAAACCGATGCAATGGTAGCTTGGTTGCGATACTGGGAAGCTCTTGCCCATAGAATGAGTACGACAAGTTGAGTGCTCAGCGAGCCAAGGTTAAGCATAATTTTAGCAAAGATTGCACGGTCGGCTGGCTTGCTTGGCTGCAATATGACTTTAGTGGACTGCCTAAGGAGTCGTTCTAGTCTCCAGATCGCCGCGGGAATAAAACATGCCGAAGGAATGATACTCAACACAATCTGTTCGAACAGAAGTGTAAAGTCTAGATAATGACATCCTTGAATTTGAGGACCGAATACCTCGTCAGCCGCTTGGTTGCAAATATGTGCCATGCTGGTATAATCTCAAATGCGAGTATGCTCAGTAGCCGATCAGCCGACCGATGCACATAGTTTAAGTACCATTGCAGATCCATTGTGTGCGTTTAGGCGATAAAGCCTGATAATATTTGTGGCGGCTAACCAAAAAGATGCTTGGTAATGTTCAGCTAGGCTAGATGCACTGTTGCTATATTGAATATGATGCCATGTCACTCCATCAGCATTTACTAGATCAGGCATGGGGCGGGATACAACCTTAGAAGTCTACAAGGATTCCCCTCTTTCTTACTCCATATAGTAAGTCATAGTATCAGTATAGCATATCTCAATGAGTTGCTATTGGTGCTCTTATCTCAATATCCAACCTTCCTCCCGAGGTTATGACCGATATCATGAACCCTGCCACGACGGCTCAGGCCGAGGGGTGCTAATGCACGCACGTCCCCGGTTCATAAATTATACCACTTTTTTGAAATTTATAAACCAAATTGGTCACAGAAAAAGCCATGAGCTACATACTACCCGCTACAAAACAATGTTTGTACCAAGATTACAAGGCAAAAACAATCAAGTATATAGGTGCATGTCCGAATTACGTTAGCGCTCCTTCTCAGGCTGTGTGGCAACATGCCAACACAGTAAAATACATTCCGTACAAATTGCATACGCACAAAATTACGGGTCTGAAAGGGCCAAGCCGGAGGATCGGCCTAGTATGTTGAGAAGCTCACAAGTACTGTGGGGGCCCATTATCATGGCATCCACCATACCAAGTAAGGAGAGAATTACTTGCACAAAATATTGGTCATTCTGTATCCTGGATATAAAGATCTTTTTTAAAATTCTGGGATGTTTTTTACAACATACCTGCAATGAATGCGGTTGGGTCACATCTGTCTCTTTAGCGCCGTAAGAGATAAAGAGGAGGTGATGTTTTATCCGATCTAGACAGGGATGAATAGCATGGCTCATTGTGCTCCGCATTCAAATCCTGCTCCGACTTCTTACTTGGGCTCCGCATGCTGCTACGTAGAGTTATAAGTAGAATGTGACTCCCCGACTGAAGTCTCCTCAGTATTTGAGCTTTGCTTCAGGATTTCAAACATTATACTGACTTGAATTCGAGCATGGAAGACTATGAGGAACGAAGAAGGATTCAAAATCTGAATGCGCAACGAAAGTGGCGTATGTGTCTTGGAATTATTTGTCGGCATTGTGCTAACGATCAGTCTAGGTGAAAAAAGAAAGCGCACGACAAGCCTCGGAGAGCATGCACGACAAGAAATACCATTCGAAAGCTGGTGTCAGACAGGTTTTATTCCGACACCTATACTTGAACAAGGCGAGGATTGCCGACCACCATGGCCTTGTGCTTTGGACTTGATGAATTCCTGCGATCTGAGGACCAGCACAGCCCCAACACCTGAATCCCTGCTTGATAGAGCAAATAGTGTGAAGACTGTAAGCACCATTGTTTTGATTTATCACCGGATGGCGGATGTCGGACTGGGTGAGGTGAACCATATGCTGATATAGATTCTAGTCCGATCATCATTTGCTCACACCACACTCGTCCCTCGATATTTCTCAGCTGCCATTGGTCAACCAGATGGAGCATAGCAAGGCGGAGGGCCGAAATGGAGTTAAGATTACGAATTATGCTACCCCTGGCTGGAATGGACTGGCAGACAGTACTGCTATCAACGGTTTAAATGGCCTGGGACAATCAAGTAGTAAGTTCCATATCGTAGTGCTTAAATAGCGTACTAAACCTGCGTGTTTCGTATCCTAGTGGAATCCAACCAGGAGATCATGGAAAGAGCCGTCAGCACCCTGCAAGCCCAAAAACGAACTCTCTGTCAAAAGATAGAGGAGCTCTTCAGAAAGATCCTAGAGTTATATACACATGGAGTTCTACTTGAACTACTCCGTGAAGATCCTGCATTTCAACATCAGCTTTTGGCTGATAAGAAATGGTTGTCCTCTCTGATTCAGTGACCATTATGAAAGGACATGTTCTCTACCTCCAAATCTTGCAGGTCGGTGGCTGGTTTAATCACTGATTGCGATCCTACTCTCTCTGGAAATGCGTCTCAAAAGTGAAACTTTGGTAGATAAACCTTGACAATAATTGACAGTCGGACAGAGGGAGACTGAATAATACGTATGATGAGACGGGAAAGGGAGGACGAAATGGTGAATTGCGTGGTATGGAGTCGACGAAGAGAGAAAGGAAGCCCTAGATTGGCCCAGGCCCGGGCGCCGGGCATTGCCCGCTTACATAGCAACATGTTAGATAGGGTATGTCGAAGCCTAGTAAAGAGAAGAAACTATCTACAGTGCCTCAGTGCTAAGTTCTAAATTTTAGGCGCGAACAAAAGTAGACCTCTGCAACCGCCATCATGCTCAAAGCCCAACCGGCCATTTATATTGTACATATCATTGGCCCCATCCCCTTTGTACCCGGAGTTAGAGTGGAGCTAATATACTGCCAGGCAATATCATCCAATGAGAGGGTTATGCCCCGTGTGGCATACTTAGCCGTCTGTACTACAGGCCTGATCAAATCACATCTCACCAGTTGGGTTTCGGTGGTAAAATGGGTGGTTGGAAACAACAGGGATACGACCGGGATGCTTCTCTTGATGGGGGGTCGTGTCACTCAGTGATTTGTTCCATGACGACCTCCAGGGATTAGACACTTAGGAGTCGCCACCTCGATACGGACGGCGTAGCCCCGGAAGTGTGATAGGTAATGAGGCCGCGCAGAAGATGAAACCCGCATATTTGTCTAGTGGATTATGAGATGCAGTCGTCCCTCTCTGCCTTGAATGAATCCCTGTTCACCACCCCCACATCTCGCTTTGGTGCCCAAATACCCCAACGCGTGCCGAACGCTGTGATAAGTCATTCGCACTGGTATGGGTGCCATTTTCAAGGACTGAGCCCAGCCATTCCAAACAAAGCATCACAAGAATGGGGAAATGGCACAAAGATTAGATCGTACGTCCTTTCAAAGAATTCTTTCATCGAACACACGACAGGCCGTGCGAAAATAAGAGCCCTCAACCCGGCGAGGGCCTGCCAGTGCGACCACCACCCTCATCAACTACTACGTCGATTAATTCGCAAGCAAGTGAGAGCCATGAGGCAACGGCACACAAGGCTCGAGGCTATGAGGCTCCGAATCTCTGGAAAGAGGCCTTCGACACGCTAGATGAAAAAGAACAACGTCTTTTGAAACCAAGTAATGCGGGCTCTAGCGATGAGTCAGAAAATGTCTTTAGCTGGAACATTGAAAAGGCCCTCGATGCAGTGATAGATACGACCCGAAGACATCTCGAGATTCGCGAGCTGAAAAGGAAGGAGAGCAGAGTGGGTGATTATCCGCAAAGGATTCTTAGCGCCGTGCTCGTCCTCAAAGACAGCATTTCGGCAGTGTTAGCGTGTGATCCCACAGGCCACGCTTCGGCTGCTTGGTCTGTGGTGTCTATGGGGTTGAATGTGAGTAGTGTTGAGTCAACCTAATCACGAGAAGGACTTTTGTATGCTAACCATCACGCAGATCACACAAAATTATTGCCAACAACAAGAGACCTGGCTTGAATCTTCTGAATATCTTTCAAGCACTATTTCTCGAATCACTCTGGTTGAAACCACTTACCGAGATAAAAACCGTGCAACGAAAAAATTTGTGGAAGACGCCCTGGTTGGAATTTATGTGGAGGTTTTACGTTACGCAGCAGCGGCGAGAGCAATTCATCAATCCAACAAGGGGAAAAAAATTCTCAAACTCATCATTACCCCAATGAATGAACTTCCTTTGACAAGCATTAAAGCGGCAGTCGAAACCCAAGAATCCTGTTTGAAGGACTGGCTTAGCATTCAGCGCTATTTGGAAATGACTGAAAAGGCAGAAGAACAGTTTAAGCAAGGGGCAAAGATTCTCAAAATCGTTGAGGATATTGATGAAGATAGGAAACTTTCAAAGCTCCCAATCGTGAAAACCGCTGTTTTTGACTCGTATGACCCCTCACCGCACGAAGAATGTCTTCCAGGTACGCGCGTTGAGATTCTCCAAAGCATAATGGACTGGGTTGATGGCTCTTCTGGGGACCCTTTTTTCTGGCTGAACGGTATGGCAGGAACCGGGAAGTCAACCATATCGCGCAGTCTCGCTAGATCGATGGAAGAAAGAGGAATTTTAGGAGCAAGCTTCTTCTTCAAAAGAGGCGAGAGTGATCGTGCAAACCTCTCCAAATTTATATCGACCATTGCCAGACAGCTCGCAGATGTTTTGCCCGGCCTGCGACAAAGCTTCATAGATGCAGCGAGCTTTGCTTCGTCCGATATTCCAGCACAATTTCAAGAGATTCTTGTAAATCCTTTATCGAGGTTTACCACAGATACCGGACAAAGGCTCCTGTTGGTCATAGTGATTGATGCGTTGGATGAGTGCGATGATGGAAACGTTAAGCGACTGATCCAACTCCTCCCAAAGATTCAGGGTCCCCAATTTTCGATTGATCTCCGAATCTTCTTGACTAGTAGACCAGAGGATCCTGTCGCCCGTCCCCTCGCACGCCTTGTGACTGGGGAGCAGACAGCCCTTTTACACAAAATAGACGAGTCAACGGTGAAGCGGGATATTCTATCATTCTTTGAGAAGCGGCTAGTCGAGATAAGAGACGAGAGAAAAGACGACGGACTCGAAGTCGATTGGCCAGGACAAGAAAATATCAATGCGCTTGTCAAAATGTCCGTACCGCTGTTCATCTCTGCTGCGACCATTTGCCGTGAATTGGGGGATACTCGCTTTGGTGCTAAAGCCACACTGAGTGAAATTCTTGCCAGCAGACTTGAGAGCGCAAATATGGCGGCTATCTATCTTCCGGTTCTAAACAAGTTGACCAGGGGCCTTGATAAGCAGCGAACGAACCGAGGTTTTACAAGAGGTTCGTGATATTGTGGGAGCAATTGTCATTCTTGGGGATCCACTGCCAGTAGGTCCACTTGCAGAGCTTCTCAACAAACGTCTGGAAGATGTCATCATTAGAATCAAATCGGTCTCATCTGTTCTCCAAGTATCCGAGAAGCAAGACGAGCCGGTCAGAGTCTTCCATAAATCCTTCCGCGATTTCATGCTCGATCCCGAGACGAAAAAGAATGGGTTTGGCGTTGATGAAGTTGCAATGCATGAAAAGATGACATTGAGTTGTATACGAGTGATGAAAAGAGACAAGGGCGGCCTCAAAAAGAATATCTGTCATCTTGACGGGTATGGGGCCTTGCGCGAGGACATTAAGGACGACAGGATCGCCGATCATCTATCTCGGGAGCTTCAGTATGCCTGTCGACATTGGGTCGACCATCTGCAGAAAGCTAGGCTTCCTATATCTGATAATGATGCGATTCATTCATTCCTGCAATCCAGCTTGCTTCCCTGGTTTGAAGCAATGTGCATTCTGGGATACCTTGATGAGGTTCTTCAAAGTCTTGATAAACTACAGTCCTTTGTTTCGGTGGGTGCCTTTTGTTCTGCAACTGGAGAAGGATATTTTGGAGTGCGGACGCTGACCATTGAGATGAACTAGATGCAATCGGGCTCCGTTTGTCGGCGATTCCTGTATGATGCTAAGAGGTTTCTGCTTAAATTTAAACAGATGGCGGAAGAGGCGCCCCTTCAGCTTTATGCATCTGGACTGGTATTTTCTCCCAGCGAATGTACAGTCAGAAACGCATTTCAGGTACTCAAGCCCCAATGCATTACTCAGATGCCGCTCCTGCCAGAGACAAACTGGGGGCCATTGTTGCAGACCATTGAACAAGGTTCAAATCACACTTTCAATGGCTTGGTTGAGTTTTCACCGGATGGTTTATCAATTGCTGCAGCATCCCAAAGTGCTGTGGTCCTTTGGAATACTGCAACAGGCTCACTTCAGCAAATTCTTGAACCAAATGGTGACTTGTATGTAACCTCATTCACGTTTTCTTCAAAAGGAAAAATGATGGCCATAGCCCAGGTCGACCGCTCTCGGACGTCTCTGCGGGAGGAGATTAGTTTGTGGGATCTGACCACAGGGATAGGCCTGCGTCAGCACACTTTCCTGCAGGACCATGTGAGAGACATCTACAAACTGGCGTTCTCGCCCAACGGTGAAATGCTGGCTTCGTCATCTGGCGAGACGACTACATTGTGGAATCTTAATCCACCTATTCTCTTACAAACCCTCGAGGAAGATAGAGAGGCTGTTCTGACAGCGGCGTTCTCTCCCGATAGAGACACATTGTCATCGGCCTCCGGTGATGGCACTGTGTACATGTGGAATACGCTTTCTCGCCCAGTCACACGAAAAGATGTCTTCAAAGCCCCCGAGGGATTTGGGGAACTGATAGCAATCTCACACAATACTTGTTTTCTGCTGACAAAGTCGACTGAAAGGAGAGTCTTGAAACTTTGGGATCTTCATTTGGGCAAATTAAAGCATACCTTAACTGGAATCAATGGTTCTGTCGAGTCGATCGCATTTTCACCAGACGGGAGACTCTGTTTGGCCGGCTGCCGTAACGGCGAAATCAATATGTGGGATACATTTTCAGGAATGAAGAAGTTCACCCTCAAACAGGCGGATTCGGCCGACTTTATTTCTCTGTCGCCTGACAGTAGACTATTGGCTTCAATCAATAGACAGCAGAGTATGAGGCTATGGGAGATGTCTCAATGCGGGTCGCAGCAGGACCACCAAGAGGGGCACAGTGACTTGAATTACATGCTGTTCTCACCTGACCAAACCCTTCTGGCTTCGGAAGCCGGGTCCACGATCACTCTTTGGGATTCTCTCACCGGCAAACGTCTGTACTCCTTGTTAGGTGGCCGGGATCAGGGACATCCGGTCTTTTCGACTGATAGCCAGACCATCACAGCCTGGCATATGGAGGAAGTGCGCACATGGTCGACTAGCACCGGTGAGCTGATCAGAGCAATTGACTTTGACTTTGATTTGGAAGGGTGCTCATTGGCGCTCTCGGCCGATGGGACACAAATGGCTTCCGGTTTTGCAGATGGTACCATCATAGTGTCGGACATTGCTTCCGGCAAGTCACTGGAGACTATCCAAATGAACCACGAAGCTAAGATCCTTGCCTTCTCGCGTGACAAAAAGCAATTAGCAGCTGGCAACGGCAAGACCATCAGTATATGGGATAACATCTCAAGGAAATTGCTGTTCACGTTACAATTCGGGTCCGATGATAACAATAGTCAACATGTCGTCTCAATCGCATTTTCACCTGATAGTAGGCTGATAGCTGCTTGCTCCTCAAATTATAGGTTTTCGTTCATGTATGTATGGGATACTGCTTCTGGCATGCTAAAACATACCAGTTATTACGAAGAAGTCGGTATCATGGAGCCACAACTGTCGTTTTCAGATGATCAAATTATTCAAATGAACAGTCAGTCATACACGATTGGCTACGATGAAGAAAATGGAGTTTTAGATGTTTCACCTAATGACTGCGACATCCAAGTGGGGTCGAAATGGATTGAGTACAAGGGCGAGGAAATTCTGCGAGCTACTACAGATTATGATGTGCTCTGTCATCTTGTGAGAGGAAACCTTGTTGCCCTGGCTATGAACTCTGGGCAGGTTTTTTTCATTGGGTTTCAAGATATTGCTCGAAACGCTCCAGGTTTGATGTGACACTCAGGGTCGAGTGGTTGATATCATGCGACCATCACCAGGATGAGCACCGGAGACTGTCTGATGAATTGACTTGTGTTTTCGGTGTTGTCTTCTCTCATTTATGGCGAGAATAGGTCTTTTTTGGCTATGGAAGAAGACTATGACACCCCGGTGTAGCGAACACCTGGAGCAACCGCTGATAAATCTGGACCCATCGTAGAGTCAGACCAGTTTTAGGTATGCGAACACGATTTCCAGGGGGTTTCAGAATGAAGTGTCGGTCTATTTGAAAGGGCACTTGGATGAGCAGGGGGCTTCGAAGCAACTTCAAAATGATTCGATTACGCTCAAGGTCCACTAGACTAGGTTACCGTCTACCCCTTATGGAGATGCGTAAATTCTTAGCACACTGAAGGAAATGACTACTGTACACCTTTTTGTATAAAGACAAAGACATGGTATGGTGAGGATGATGCATCGTCTACCTGCTCAAAGCTAAATTATAGCCCGATGATAGATATACGCACTGACTTGATAGCCTCGTCGCGAGGCCAAAGGGGTATTAAGAATATAAATATACCCTTGCATACCTAGGTCTTGTAAGCCTACATACTAGATTCAAACTTGATACGACTAGTAGAAAGCTCTAATATAACGATTACTGAGACCGATTTATCAGCGTTAAGACAGGCTTTGATGAGGGCCCATAAGGCCCCCATTAATGGGCTGTGGGTTGGGTTGGGTTTTGCGAAGCGCTATCCAGGGTCTACGCTCGGTACTGACTACCCAAAGAGCAAAAGGCGGCAGTGAATCAGCACTAGAGCGGAAAAGAAACGCCATGTCGCGCGGCCCAAATTCCGGTGTAGATATATATATATGTCATCCCCAAGGCCTGGACACAGGGCTGTACGGAATGAGATGAATAATCATCCCTTCGCTTACCCAGGTAAGAACACTCTCCTTGAACATGGGGGATCTTATAGCTTTTCAGTATCTAAATTTTCCCTACCCAATGACCTCACTAGTAACAAGCACCGTGCCCTGGCACGAGGGCGAGGAGAAATTACACCACTGGCTTAAAGTACCTCACGGTGACAACCCGACTACTCCGTACCTGAGCCCGAGAGCTGCATCTCTGGTTCAAGAATGTCCCCTGCTTGCCCTGGGTACATTGGATTCCCAAGGCCGGCCATGGTCAACGATATGGGGCGGTACAGCGGGCTTTGCAATGCCAGTTGCCGAATCGCTAGTCGACCTTCGGGCACAGGTGGACGGCAGATACGACCCCGTTGTGCAGGCCTTATTGACCGGCAATCAAACTCATGCATACACAGGAAAAATGGTCTCGGGGCTGGCAATCGACTTGGAGAACCGTCGGAGAGTGAAGCTGTACGGCAGGATGGTGGCAGGCTCACTCTCCGATGGAGATGCAGGAGAGGCACAGTTGGTTGTTCATATTGAAGAGAGCTTGGGCAACTGCCCTAAATACATGAACAAGAAGCATATAGTACCAGCGCAGTCTGATTCAAAGCTGATCTCCGACTCACCACAATTGAGCCCTACTGCAATTGAGCTGCTCGCTCGTGCGGATACTATGTTTATATCCTCGTCTCATGGAGCATCAACAATGGATACAAACACGCGTGGTGGTCCCCCGGGATTCATGCGCGTTGAATCGAACAGTGCTAGCGGTGCTGTTCTTGTTTATCCTGAGTACTCGGGGAATAGACTCTATCAAACGCTGGGGAATTTAGAGACCACCCCGCTGGCTGGTTTTGTCGTCCCCGATTTTGACAGCGGCAACGTTCTTTACTTCACCGGATCGACCGAGATACTAGTCGGAAAAGACGCAGCTGCTATTCTACCCAGATCGAATCTCGCTGTGCGAGTCACCATCGCGGCAGCAATCTTTGTTGAAAATGGGCTGTCATTTCGTGGCGAGCCCGGAGATCCTTCTCCATACAATCCTAGCGTGCGATATCTCGTTAATGAGAAACATATCCCTGGCACCCAAGAAGACAGCGGCTCAGCCCCAATGGCCACGCTGATAAAGAAAGAAGATATCACCCCGTCCATCCAACGGTTTCGGTTCCGTATCTCCAGCCGCAAACCGATTTCATGGAGTGCGGGACAGTATGTCACACTGTCATTTGAAGACAAGCTAAATATGGGGTATAGCCACATGCGCGATGACGATCCAAGCAGTCTAAATGATGACTATGTTCGAACCTTTACTGTGTCTTCGTATCCCGGTCGCGATATACCCGCTGATCAATTCGAGATCATGGTCCGACGACATGGCCCCGTCACTGGATATCTCGCTCGCATAGATGAGCGAGCCAGCCTGGAAGTACCACTCAAGGGATTCGGGGGAAGTTTCCACATATCGACTGGCAAGTCCATCATCCCTTACGTGGCGGGTGGTATTGGCATCACACCCCTTCTCGCACAGCTTCCAGAATTGGATATTTCCCAACTGCGATTATTCTGGTCAATCTCATTCAATGATTTGGGGCTGGTGCATGATATTTTCCAGCGGTGGCCACAGTTGCCCCTGTCAACGACTTTGTTTATCACCAATGTGGAGCTCGATGACGCTGATCGGCAGATGTGGGACGGCATTCAGTCGTCTGGGGTGAAAATGATACGACGAAGGATGCAAGCTGAGGATTTAGACCTCGCGCTAGCGGATGTTTGGTTTCTTTGCGCTGGTGTTGCGTTAAAGCGGATGATTCTGAATTGGCTTGTTGGAAAGACCGTGGTTTATGAGGATTTCAACTATTGAAGGGATCTTGCAATGATGATTCTGACGTTCTCGTTAATATCTCCATTAATTAATAACTTATTCGAAACAGTTCCAAAATACCCAAGACAATCTGCTGGATAAAAATAGATGCCGCAGCGTACGCAGCCCCAAACGTGTCAAAGTGGAGCGCCGATCATCAAGACCCGTATGTTGTAGGCGTAGGAACTTCTCTGGCCGAAATCTATCCTTCATCTTCACATATTCACATCTCGACATGAAATCACCTTCAGTGAAGCCCTCGGCATACCCGCCGCTGCCATTTCATCTCATCCGCTTCCTGATCTTCCTCTCCTCAATCGTCGTAGGCGTGATCTTGGCAGTGTTTACCTACCATCTCCACGCCGATGGCTTCAAATTACCATATTCATTCCTCGTGGTAAGCAAACATCCAACCTATATCTCCTATAGAATACTAATGGAAACCCCAGCTCTTCGTCTCAGCAGGCCTCTCCCTCCTCAATATCCTCCTAACCTCAGTAATCCACTGCAGCTGCGGCCTATCAACAAAACTCTCTATATCCGTCAACATCCTCCTAACAATCCTCTGGGCCCTATCTCTAGGCCTCCTGAGCTGGAGCGTAGCAAGCACAATTACCACAACATGCACAACAACACACTGGGGAAATTCGACCGGCATCGCTGTATGCAGGAGCTACAAAGCCCTCTTCACATTCACCGTCACCGGTCTGGTTAGCTACATCGCTGCAGTCTGGCTAGACGTGGTCGTGCGCCGTCGTCAGACTCGTCTCGGTGTCTACGATCCTATGGGATCACACCCCGGCCTCGATGACTCGGGCGCATTCGATGTCAAGATGGATGACCGCCACAGCGAGTCCACGCCTGCTTTGCACGATTATGATAATGTTCCCCCCGCGATGTCCGGTGCCTATGGCCAGGGCCATACGCATGTACCGCCGGTGTATGAGCGCAATTTGGAGTATGCTCATGCTGGTGATGCGCAGGATTATTATGATTCTGCGCCTGGGATGAGTCACCGTGGTGCACCCAGAGTGCGCTTTAGTGCCTATGAACAGGATGGGCACCAACGGCCTGCCGAGCATACTGGATACGATCCTGCTATGTATCGCTGAGTGGGATCTTGCTACTTGATTTTCGTTTTCCTTTTTCTTTGCTTTCATGACAGCAAGCGGGACTTTATGATATTTATCTGTGGTGCATCTGAAGGTTCTTATTTGAATCATTTGTGTTGATACGGAATTTGCATGACGGCGTTTCGAGGATCCTTTACTGAGATATGTGGTATTCATACGAGATAAAACACAGGGGTAGCAGAATACCAATGCAAGAAATCCAACGACTCTTTCATTTTGGGTTCGTTCTAGATAAATTAAAACAAAAAGATCCTTAGATCGGCTGCGCTCACGAAGCAAATAACCATCCAACCATAAGATAAGATGAGAGAGGACAAACCCGACAATGAAGCCGCTCGAGAAGATCAGGGTGATTTTGGACCAAAGATGACCAATAGTTCGTTTACATAATGACCTCGTTGCACACATCCTATAGGACAAATTAGTCAATGACACGTCGAAGAAACAAGGAGTAATACATACCCGCTTGAGCTCCTTGTAAGGCAAGCACACGCAGTTCTGCACGCGGACCTCATCGCCAACACCGCACTCCTTGCCAAGAATGGTGATGCTCTGCACCTTGATACCCTGCTTGACAATGCTGGTCGAGTGGCTGGTCACGGGGATGGGTGTACCCTCCACACGAGCCCAGGCACCGACACGGCTGCTCCAGCCGATGATCGAGTGCATGACGCAGGCATCGTGACGGATTTCAGCATCCTCAAGAACGATCGAGTCCTTGATACGGGCACCAGCGCCGACCACGACACGCGGGCCGATCGAGACGTTAGGACCGAGCTTGGCGGTGGGGTCGACGGAGGCAGTGGGGTGGATGTAGACCGGAGGCACGATGGTGGCGGAGGGGGGAGTGAGTTCAGGGGACTCGGCCTGGAATGCCTTTTGGAGGTACAGGGCGTTGGCAGGCACGGCAGAGCCAGCGGACTTGATCTGGCGCCAGAAGTCCTTGGTTTCGTGGACGAAGAAGCGGTTGCTATCGGCCAGATCGGAGAGGATGTCCTGCTCCAGACGGAGAACCTCGCTCTTCTCGGCGTCCTCGTCGTCTCCGGTGGCGATGAAGGAGGATTCCAGGTTATCAGAGGAGGGGTACGAGAGGAGGCGGGGGCGGGTGGTGCGGCGCTTGATGGCGCTGCGAATGGCGGGGAAGATGCACTCGGTAGCGAAAAGGTAGACACCGCAGTTGATCAGGTTAGAGATGTGCGACTCGGGCTTCTCGACGTAGTGCAGCACACGCTTGGTGTGCGAATCGGATACGATGCATCCGAAGTTCGTTGCGGTCTCGTTTGACACCCGTGTACCCAGAATCACAGCTTCGGCGTCCTTCTCCTCGAATAACCGCATCATCTCGCCCAGCGGGAATGAGCAGCAGACATCGGCGTTCAGAACGAGCAGCCGCTCGGGCTTGCCCTTGAGGATGGCATCACGGAAGTGGTATAGGCCACCTGCGGTGCCCAACGCTGTGTATTCGCGCAGGTAGAGGATGCGAAGCTGGGGGAATTCCTTCGAGGCATCCTTGATAAAATCCCGGAATACGCTCTCATCGTAATATCCGACCAACATCACTTCGCGTACATCGGGGACCTTGGCCACCGCCTTTAGGCAGTGGTGGATGATGGGGTGGCCGGCGACTTCGAATAGGGGCTATGGAAGTTGCAGTGTCAATTTTTGTCCGTGACAGGTCCCCACGGAGATTTAAATAAGATGCAACTGCATACCTTGGGCACATCGAGTGACAATGGGCGGAATCGGGTACCTCTTGAGGGGCCTCCGACCTGTGGACAAGGTGTCAGCTATTGTTTACCGCGAAGATTCCGTCACTCACCAAGATCACGGCCTTGGTGGAAGCCTGAGTAGTGTGATTATCGCGCATTGGTATATTAAGCATGACGGCAAGGAGATGTGAAGAGGATATAATTCCAGGAAAGGCCAGAGAAACACCGAAGCTCCCAGACGCCAAGACGGTGGTTTCAGTGGGGCACCTGACAACATTTTACTCCTTTCGGCCACTTTTCAATGTTTTCTTGGATCTGATTTATGTGATTGATATGGGTGTGAATGAGTGTATCTTGATTATACATATCCTACAGATATATCCTCCTTGACAAGGGCTATTTCGACAGACTCTAATCATCTGGATAGTTGTGGAGTATGGGGTCTGTTCCTATACATCCTACCCGAGCAAGGCTTGGGCCAAAGGTAAGAGCAGAGAATATTGCATTTACCAGAGCTCACGTTCTCGCTCTTTTATGTTTGAGCATAGATTATAGACATCATGACTACTCATCAAACACCTTTGGAATAGTCAAACTTGGAAAGGTTTTGCTTCTCTGCCGCCGAATTTTGCATTTTTGATACATCAGACCTTCGGTATAGAAATATCCAGACCCATTTTAATGCCCCGAATCCCGATCTTCCTCGCCAATATCAGCATCTTTGAACCTTTGACAAAGTGACCTCTCATACTCTTCCTTATCTCGGAGCTTGGCCGCTAACACTTTTGCAACATCGGGGGCCCAGAAGTCCGAAACAACCCGTGCAAAATCATCTTTGGACTGACTGGAAGGTCCAAAAATGGGATATATGTGTTGAGAGAACAGGTTGAATAGACCCTTTGGGCTGTCTAAAGCATGGAAATACCAAAAGTTTCCAAGTTTCCAACCATTTCTCATAAGATTTGTCCTATAAGAATGGTCATCGTTGATAGGAGAGAATTGTTTTTCTTCCTCCTCAAAAACACCAACAAACTCTTCGTAGGCCTCGCGAAAGGTTTCAAGGTGCTCCTCTGTTAGTTCATCCACTGAACAACCGGTTAACCAGTATGGAGGACGTAACGTCTCCGCCGGGAGTGAGCATGCCCATTCGAGATCAATGACAAACTTGATATTCCAATCGCTGTCAACGAATATGTTGCTAGGATGGAGATCGGTAAGTCTGTAAAGTAAAGGCCCTTCTCGAAGCTCTTTGTTGGAAAAATGAGGTAGGAGTGCTTTCATTATCGTCAATCTTGCTATCTGGGCTCGGCCATCGTCTGCATCGTTTATAGAGTTGGGCTGATACCGTATGCGACTATCATGACAAGACAAAAGATCGAGGTGGTATGTGTCCGCTGTTGAGTAGGTCAAGCTTCGACTGATGTTCGTCGGAATTCCACCATTTTCTAATTGATGAAGCCGAAGTGTGAGAGGTCGATTGGAGAGTCGCAAAACTCCATTCGAGTCTAGGGTCCAAGATCCTATACGGGGGAGTGGTCTCTGACTTAGTGAAAGCATCATACGTGAAAGCCCCCGAAAGAGGGTTTTTCTTTTGACTTGGTCTTGACGGTCTTCATCCCATGTCTCTGAAAGCATTTGAACTTCTGAGTTGCCAATGTAGTCCATCACCAAGTACCCGGTATCGAGTAAGGACACACGTTGATGAGATATGTAGGGGCAGGGCAAAGTGAGTCCAAACAGCCACATGATAGATCTTTTGAGATTCCAGAGAAGTCTAGTGCTAAGGGAGATACTCTCCGGTTTCGTAAACTATATAGAAAATATGTCAGAAATCATGTTCATAGCCAACCAATTGAGATTCCGTACACTTTGACCCCCGACGAGTCCGAACCCCCACAGTTGCGGGATGGATATCTCCGGACAATGCGTATGTATCCAAATAAATGTTGCGGCTTCACAGCGAAGTTTTTCGTCCACATTGCCTGGGTTCTTGAATTCCCCTATTTTGTACGGCAAGGGAAACCGAATAAGTGCTCTTTTCCCTAATTCTTGACTTTGTTCGCTGATATACAGAGGGATGCAGACATTGAAGCTGCCGTGGACCCATTCGTTTACATCGCCGGTCCGGCAAGTATCTGAAGGACCTAGACCAAGATGATATGATGCAATACGCTCAATCTCATCTCGATTGCTATACAGCAGCACGAAGAAGTCAATACGCTGTTCAGGGTAATCCAAATCAAGGAGAACATTCTCCTCTTGCTCCAGCGCTGACTCCAAGGTGGTGTTACCCCTGAGCAGCAGCAGGGTGGCCCCCCGATGTGTCATTGCGGGGGTTTTTATGATTGGACAGAGCACACAATGCAAGCCAGGACACTTGACTGCGTCTTGACAGACATGAAAAAGGGGTCGATTGGTTGAGGTAAATCAATGCGCATTTGGGTGCGAGACTCCCCCTTTCAAAAAGGCGGCACGATATACTCTTTACCGCCTTAAGAGTAAACCTGGGTTATTTTGACAGCGATTCCCCTTGGTTAATGGTATGGAGTCTTCAATGTTCATGAATAACATACGGAAAAGCATGATTGACTTCGTTCATTACTAAAATCAACTTTGGCTTGTCATAACTAGGGTCCCGCTCAGAGTGCGCCGATGTGTTGAGTGTCAATATCGGCCATCTTATGATCTTCGTTCTTTGAAGTGTTCTCTGGCTGAATGCCATCATGACTCTATTTCACGAATGTTGGCTGAGGTCATGCAAAATAGAAAAGAAATGAAGATTCGGCCTATCACAAGCCTGATATCACAGTAGTCGGGACATCAGCGAATGTGATCTAAAAAGGGCTCTGGCTTGTCTCACATAGCTGTGGAAGTATTCATATTAAGTTGAGTCCCTATCTGTTTCGGCATTCATCATCGTCCAACCCTTGCCTTTTAGATGCGAGCTTCCGCGATTGCTAGGGCTCATATCTCCCATCGCATAGTTCCCACTACTATGACGATGTGCGTCACCAGCTGTGATGGTCACCTTGTTCTCTCCACATATCAGCCCTGCCTCACCAGCATCAACTTGTGAAAGAGCTGCAGTTCCAGACTGTGTCAGATTTGATTTTGAGAGTGAGCGAGCGGTTGAAACCACGCCTCTGGTGAAAATTTTGACAATAGGGGCGAGGGTAGGTAAACAGGCGGAAATGACACCTGCAGCGCTTTCAACGACACACCAAGTTTGCGCATCGGCGATGGTCCAAGCCACATCGGTGATATCGAATATAAATATCAGACTGAAGCGATAGATACTCGCAATCACGACGCTAAATCTTGTAAGCACACGTCCAAATATCCAATTCTCCGTCAAACTCTGCTGGAAAAGCCCTGGAAAGCATAGACGGCACTTACAAGCTTCCCGTCAAAAACACGCATATAATTGATACACGCTGCCACAGACTTGCCTGTAACCCCCAAATGAGTTTTGCTGGCATAGCCAAAATACACATGTCGATCACAAAGTTCGGTACCCCGTTCCCGATCAATGCCCCCTTGAGAACGATGCAGTGACCAGGAAGCATGGGATTGAACCCTTTGGCGATGGGCCAGCACTGAAATAAGGCGAGAAAATCCATGGCAATCACCCAAGCGAGAGTAGTTCCACCAAGGATCAGACCTCCGATTTTGATAAAACGGACAGGGAAGATGCGATAGTACATGAGCAGCACAGCAAATTTTATAATACCGGCTGTTGTGATATACAGCGGCTCAAAAGCGTAGATCAACTGTTAAGAAGTATAATTAGATAACGCCATTGATTACGCTCTGGAGTTGACCAGACGTGGGTCTATTCCTCGTACCTTGAAAACCATGGATTGGCCCCCGGAAGGGATGGTATGAGTATGTGTGCCCATGCCATATTCAATACCTGTCGATATGGTTGGTTCAAATTACTCTTGCAACACGCTGGCAAATGCTCAATGAAGACCTACAGGCAAGGTTGATTCCTGCAATAACTAATGTAAAGATCTAGGATGGCATTAGATCGGATTATCACGGACGGCTGGATGCGAAGAGATCAAGAGCTGCGTACCAATCCCAGAATCAAAGTCCAGTCATCCGCTCCTAGTTGAACATGTTTCATACCCCGAGCAACTAGTCTTAGCGCCAAGAAGAAAATGGCCAACACGGCAAAAATAATAGTCGTGATACGCTGCTTGGGCTGAGTACTCTCATGCGCATCGCTAGACGCCATTGTTATCGCATGACCTTGCAGGAAATACCTAACAATTGAGCAATGATCTTGAAGAAGCAGGGGTAGCAGATCTTGATTTATTTAGAATTGTAGTCCCCCTACGAAGGATTTGCCATGTGAATCCTTTAGCCCTACCTTCCAAGGTGCCAAAGTGGGACTTATCCAAGATGCCAAGGCCATTTTACATTGCCAATTACCTGAATAGGTCTAGTATAGCACTATAGGAGTCGATTCAATAAAAATTTCCACGGAACAATTTGTCTAGTCCCATGGGCAATGTCAATGCTTAATGCTCATTGATCGATTTTCTTCATCAAACAACGCTACCGCGAACCGAGGACTCACACCACGCCACTTCGTCTAGTTACACTTCGTACAGGGAGCATTGAGATAGGTTAGGCCTGAAACGAGGATAAATTTTATGCTTGTGTTCCAGAAAACAATGTGTGAACCTACGAGTACGCTAATATGCCGGCCATTCCACCTTTGGGGTTTTCGTAAATAGTCTTTGTTTCTGTAATCATTCTCATAAAATATATCTGCCTCATAATCCCAGTCTCTTCCAATGACGAGCCCAACATTCGTATTTTCCCTGGGTGCCTGGGTTGTTCCAGCCGTCTTTGATGCCACACGCTCCCGTCTGGAAACCCTCGGGTTTCCCTCCGAGTGCCCCGCGCATCCTTCAATTGGCGCGGAGCCGCCTTCTAAGACTCTAGCTGATGATACTGCCTCCCTGCGCAGTGTTCTGACAAAGCTCGCAGACGAGGGGCGTGACTTGGTCGTGGTTGGACACTCCTATGGCGGCGTGGTTGCCTCTTCGTCTGTTGAAGGACTGAATAAAGCTACTCGTGCAGCCGAGGGCAAGACTGGTGGTGTTGTGAAGGTTGTATACCTTGCTGCATTTGCCCTAGACAAGGGCCAAAGCTTGTTGGGTATGCTTGGAGGAAATTATCTACCCTGGATGAAGGTCGAGGTAAGCCTATCCCAGAACTACCTGCTTTGTGCGCCACAAGAGGACAAAGCTGACTAGTACATAGGGTGATTACGTCCAGGCAGATGGTGCCGGAGAGATTGGCTGGCAGGATATCTCTCTCGAAGAGCAGGAGAAGTGGAATTCGTTAGCACTACATACCTCGCGTGCGGTGTTTTCCGGCGAGTCGACTTATGAGCCCTGGAGCGACATCTCCTGTGCCTATATTGTATGTGAGCAGGATCGTGCCCTGCCACCCCCATTCCAAGAACTATTTGCTTCTAAGATGGGTGGGCCGGAAAACACTTATCGGTTGCCCAGCTCGCACTCGCCGTTCTTGAGTATGCCAGATCGTTTAGCCGAGGTCCTACAGCAGATTGTTAAGTCCTGAATGGCTTTTCAATTATGGATTGACTCACTTGATTTTGAAAATCCTTCTCAAATCGCCCCATGCATTATTTAATATATCATCGAGCCTCCATTGAGCGAATATCACAGCCGACAAACTTATTTTAATTGTTCGCCTCAAGCCCCCCCACATTGGATGTGAGACAAATTGCCCCCAATCGCCCCCAAATGTACGGAGTCCTCGGGAAGTCTGTATATAGCCCTTGAAAAGATTTGTTTGAAATACGGCACTCGGTTGAGACACATGGAGTAGCGCTTCGGCAGTTGAAACCAGACCAAAGTACGAATCCGTACTTAGGCTGAATACATAGGGTATGCTGTATGGCCGTTATGTACTCCAAGGTGGAGAAAGGAGTGGCATCCCACCAATCAACTCTATGATCGCTTCCAGGTTGCTCCCACACAGACGGTTAGTGTGTTGGTAGTCTCGTCCCGGTGATCTGGCCCTCGGCAGATGTTTCCGACTGCACGGAGAACCCTGTCCTCAACTGTAGAAGGATGATCATTTTCGAAAGAGCACATCCTTCACATTCCAAATTTCATCATATCCTACATAAAATACATGATAAAAATGAAATCAAAGAGAAATTGAAAGCTGACCGGAAAAAGAAAATGTTCCCCGAAGTGGGTGCTTGTATATATTAAGGAGATCTACTCCATGTAAATCGCACCATCTATCAGCCGGTACATCATCAATTGATATGAATCTACTCCACATGTACACAGATCCTAATTCACACATATCTTTGCTATGTTTATTCCTTTATGTTTACATCTTTTCTTTCAGCCTGCAGGGCCCACAGGGTATGGACTATCTATGGGCTGACTTGCTCTCACTTCCCTCATACTTCGCTCTCAATTTGCCTCACTTACATCTTACTTTCGCCTTGCAACGTTTGACCTTATTATTTATAATTGTATATCTTATTCCTCATCTAATCTTTCCCGTCCCCCTGTGGGAGGTCATATGATATTGTTTGCTGCCAGTCATTTATAAAATAACCTTCTCTCTCTTCAATACACGAAGGATTTCCGGATCCTACCATCAAGGTGCTCTATAAAGGCATCTCTCTCGACAATAGTCTTGTTTCTGTCGAAATCTCTGATTACCTCATTGAGGGGAAGTGGATGCGTATGGAAGGCGACGGCGACGACGATGACGAAGACTATGAAGACAACACAAACAATGGGGACGACGACAACAATAATCATAATATAACGCTCAAGATATTGTCCTAGCCAATCCCGTCTCTATCTCCAACGATTAGCCCAAAGATGTCTGTGGCCAAAATCACTGAGATATTGAGGAGATCATTCCAGCATCCACAAAGGCAATTCTCGAATGCTCGACGTTCACCTAAAAGCACACCATGGCTCTACCCATTATTGATCTCAAGAGGGACTTCAAGGCCAATGAAATTATTGCTGCGAAGGCCGCGAAAGACAAGGATCTGATGGATGTCGAGTAAATGTGTTGGCTGCTTACGATCTTGTCTTGCATCAATCCGTGGACCTGATTCGCCTTTCTTCCTACCCGTAAGCTCTTTTCCACTATCTCTTTTTCTGTTTCGACATCTCTCTTGCTTTCCGATACTATGTCTTATCCAGTTTGCTTTACTACAGTGAGTTCTTCCAATCGTTTCTCTACTGCCCCAATCCAATTCTCATTCTCCGCAAGCTCCAAGGCGTTCAAGCCGTATCCAAGCAAGAATGGCGCCAATAACCACCTCGGCCTCCTTGATCCTCATCGCAAAGTAATGGGGAAAACGCAGCGAGCCAGTCGCCGGCCGATACCTCTTATTCCCCGGCTTGACTGACAAGTGAGCCTCGAGCTTACACACAAGTGATTGGCACGTCGAAGACATTTGATATTGATTCTCATTCTCAAGGTCATTAAAATTCATCATCTGAAGTAGATTCCATCAGAGTTGCACATCTGCCAGGTAGCCCCGGCTCTCGAGCAAATTTACCATCGGGTGGATATATCACTAGAGGGGTCAATTATGACACGACTGCTATAGGTTATGTGAACACATTATCTTGGTTTCCGCATATATATGTAACTTTACTTGTTAAAACAAAGCTGGGGCCGTGTGAAACACTACCTTGTCATCTAGATGATTGTTTCTGAAATGGTTCTTCCAACTATAGCATGTAGATGCTGTCAATTGAGGTTAATCAGTACACGTTCCTTTTTTTTATTTTTTTGCTATGCCATTCATTTTTTTTTACAATTTTCCACTTGATCCACAGCTCCATCACTCCACCGTATTCGAAACATGTAGGGAAGATCACAGGCCCTCCCCAAGAACAGATAACTCAAGCCAAATTTGGCTCAATCAACATTGATGTGGTGGCGTAAGTCATCAAGACCACAAGACAAAACAAATTTGTAAATTAGGTCCAATCCTCTTTGATGTCTGCGAGATCAGTGTGATCAACATCTTCCATCTCCAAGTCCTCATCCCGAACAGAGTCCAGCCATTCTTGAGCCTTGGAAAACTTCTCTCGCTCTTTTTGTAGCTGAGCACGGCGATGCTGGCGTTCAGGGTCCTCCGTCATGAGATCGAGACAGCGCGCACGACCTATATTACTTATTAGTACAAGCACTAGCGTCATTTTCGACGTACATGATGTATATACTCACCGTTATCGCCGAATATCTCCAAGTCATCACGAAGAGTATTCACGATGCCCGCACGGCAAGCTCGGAACAACTTCATATGAGTGGACTGGCACAAGACGTCCAAGAAGCGAGAAGACGCGATATCGTAGTAGGCCAGCGAGCTCTATGAAAGCATTCAGTAAATGGTAGGAAACATTCCTTGAAAGACTTACGGCCATCATCTCAATCTCTTGAGAGTACCTATCGGGACCAAGGTGCTCGAGTTGAATCTTTTTGATCTTGTCGGAAATCTTTTCGTCACATGTATCGTGGCCACGAATTTTAAGCCAGCACAAGGCGCGAGCGTTGTGACGCCGAGATTTCAACAAAGTCAAAGTTTGCTGCATCAACGCTTGGTGTTGACCCTGCGCCATCGTGAACGGAATCTCGTGCTCTGACTTGCAATAGTCCTTTGCGATTTGGAGATGAATGCGGCGAAGCTTGCCCATGAATTCTTTCAAGATTCTACTGAGCTCCTGATAGAGACCAGTTTGGTGGTACTGTGCAAATTCTTCCTCCAGAGCTTCAAGCAGCATACTATGCACAAGGTTATGCGTAGCCTTCAGGAAAATCTCCATGAGCTTTCCCCAATGTTCAACACTTCTTTTGTTCAAATTCTCGATCGCACGAGGGTCAAGCTGGTTTGGCACGCCGACTGTGTTAGACCGAATCTTGAGTTCGGTAAGCTGTTGGAGAGTGATTCGAGCTGACTTGGAACCTTCAAAATAGGAGGTGCTGTACACAGTCCTTCTCGGAGTTGCAGGTTCGGATGTAGAACTAGCACTCGCGGGTGACTTCCTCTTCTTGGGTGTTGATATGTTGACGCCTACAATCTTCATCTCACAATCTGAATCGACGACTTCAGCCAAGTCCTCATTGTCCTTCCGCGCAGCAACGTCCAAGATAGGACGTGTCTTTGCAAGTGCGGTCTGCAGATCCATGACAATCTTGTTCCACTGCTCTTGCAGCGGCTTGCGCTGGGAAGAACCATGCTCAATGCTAGGAGTTCCATCAAAAATTTCATGAATCTTCCGTTCAAGATCTGACGTTTTGCCCCAGAGAATACGTTGCACATCTTCAGTGGGAGGGTTGGGCAATGTCTGCAGCTCTGCGTCAATGGCTTTTGACTTTTCATCAATCTGGGCAATGATAGAGGGCAGGGATCCTAAGATCTGACGCATCAACAGGTCAGATAACGCCGTTTGGAGCTGGCGGGTACCGAAGCGGTCTTTGAATGCTGCGAGATCCCTTGTCCACAGTGAAGAATTGAAGAACGTTTCTTCCTCCTCCCTGGCTTGCAAGTGGCTCACAACGGGATTAGGATTGTTCCGAATGACATAGTAGCCATGGCCAAGCTTGAACTTGCTGCCATCCAGAATTTCGTGCCATTGGTCAAAGGCTTCACTAGATGGTCGCCGATCGGGCTTGGTCAACACTCCAAGCGTACGCTCCTTTGCACCTTTGATGTCTCGAACAAGACGAGCAGCACTTGAATTCGTAGCGTCGTCTGTCATGGGCAGCGTGAGGAGTACAATGCAATGCTCCTGAGAAACGTAGTCCTTCACGAGGTTCTCGACGAGATTCACTAGGTACTTCTCATTATCTTGCTCCGTCTGGCTAATCACTCCAGGAAGATCGTAGAACGATAGGTTCGGAAGACCTGGGCCGGAGATATCCAAACGAACGGCGTTCGGAGAAAACTTGACCTGAGGAATATGTGACATTTCGGCAATAGTTCCAGGCACAAAATCCTGTGGGTCTGTGCTTGGGTTCAATATCGCCAGCTGGGCGCACCAGATAGCCCTTTTCACTTCTTGTTTATTGTCTAAGGTGACGAAATGCTCGTCATCCTGGCCGCCAAGGGCAATCCATGGCCCCAAGGGCTCTGACTTTTTCGGCATCTTCACGCGCTTTGATGGGTCAAAGATGTAGCGGCGTGATAAATGAATCACGCATTTCCAATTTTCGTCGCTCTCGGAAAGATTTATCTCCAAAGGGCATCGCGTGCAGGTTCCTTCGGATCTAGGCACCTTGATTTCGGAGATACCTTCGATAAGGGAGCTTTTCCCGGTGCTCTGATCACCGACGACACATATCTTGGGAAGCATGATTTTGCTATCCTCGATACCCAAGTGGCTGAGGTCTTGAATCTTTTTTACCAGATTTTTCATGTCTCTGGTGAGATGTTCAAGAGAGGCAGCGGGAATTGGATTGGGGGATTGGTGTCAGGTAGGCCATGAGATACCGGCATTGCAACAGCCAAGCCAGCTAGAGAATGAGACAGCTCGTTAATAAGGCGGCGATTAACATCAAGAGAGACCAGACTCACAAATAATTGGGTTGGGTTCCGACTTCGGAACCCGGCCATACACACCTGCCATCGTGGTAGACTAGAGCTGAGAAGGAGTCTGTAAGTCATGGAAGCAGGAAGACAGGAAGCAAGAAGTGATGGTCATAATCACTGGCTGAAGGAGCAGGGCAAATGAGACATACTAAGAGACACAAAACGGCAGGAAGAAAATCACAGATAGGTATGATGCTTGAAACAAGTTGACCGAGAGGGTGGAGGTCACCACAGCTCATGAAACGACCAGGGTTCAAATAGATAGGCAAAAGCAAATGGCGCAGAAACAAATAGACTGGTATCAGCAGTTAGGAGAGAAAGGCGGGTTCGAAGATGAGGAGATGGGCGATGAAGAAATATGATGAGGAAAGATAGGCAGGTGGAAAAGGAAGAGCGAAAAGGCAAGGATGGCCTGTAAAGAATACACGCAGAGTGATTGCTAACGAGAAATAAGAAAGAAAAGAAAGTACGCCAGAGCTCACCAGCTACACGAGGGCACAAGAAGAGATGGAAAACAGTTCACACCGCGACGTGGCAAAAAAGTGCGATTAAAATCATCTTTCTTCCACATTCACATGCCATATCTTGCTAAATCTATATAAATCAAATTGAAGATATACAAATTTAAATGACCAGCACCTACAGTCACCAGCCAATACATGGGAGAACAGGGCAGGAATTGCAACAAGTGGAGAGCTAAGCCCCCCTCGGCAGTATATGGTGTTAGCATTAGGCAGTCAATAATAGCCTGGCGTCTCTTTATATGTCAAAAAGCCGAACTTAGTTGATTCCTTGTGTCCGAATTGATACTGCCAAGATTTAACCAAAGTCCTTTGGGTGTTTTGTCACAATTGAATATCGTGAATATCTAGTAGGTAGAAGTCTCTCTGATAGCAAGTAAGGTATCAATGCTTTGCACATATAAAAATAACTACCCACTACAGGGAGAGGACCATCGAGCAGACCGGTGGTGCTGTTGGCAACGCCGTGGTAGACAGGGCTGTAATGACTACCCAGAGTTGTGGCCAGGTAGTCCCTACTATATTTGAGTTAAATAGTCTATATAATATAAGAAGCGACCCGTCTGAGGTCACTTTTAAGCTCATATAGAGTGCCATTGGAAGAGAAATTGGAATTCTTGGAAGACGATATAGATATATCCGTGCCCTAAACCCTACCTCCCAATTGAGTATCCATGAACTATACATGACAACAGGGAAGAGTGAGTCAAGTCCGGACAGAAGAGCACAATTTTCACAAAAGGGAAATATTTTAATGCCCTATCTTTTCGCCATTCATAAAGTGAAGTTCCGAATGAGTCATGAGGGTTGAGGTCCCCGCGTACATGGAGAGTGATATGCAACCGTCCAATCAAATGACATGCCGATCCCGCCCAAAAATTCAAGTGTCTTATCCCACCATCCCACCATCCCACTTTTTGCTCTCTGTAACCACACATTATGGCGGATCCCAACCCTGTTCAAGAGGCTACCGCCTCCATTGCCAACCTTCTTCTCGACGATGTCACCGGCGAGAAAGTCTCCAAGACCGAATTGAAGAGACGCCAGAAGCAGCGTGAGAAGGACGCCAAGAAGAAGGAGAAGGAGGCTGCTGCTCCCCCCAAGCCTAAGGCCGAGAAGAAAACATCTGCCGAGGAGGACGAGGCCAACTTGACTCCCAACGTTAGTCTTTTTAGTTCCTACGCCAATTAATGGTTTCTGTGAAGCTAATTAATGTATCATTTAGCAATACTTTGAAATTCGGAGCAAGAAGATCCAGAAGTTGCGCGAGACCAACCAGCCGGAACCCTACCCCCACAAGTTCCATGTCGATACCGACCTCCGCGATTTCCTCAAGAACTATGAGGGCCTCCAGAAGGGCGAACAGAAGCCCGAGGTGACCGTTCGCGTTGCTGGCCGTATCTACACCAAGCGTACCTCCGGCAACAAGCTGAACTTCTACGACATCCGTTCGGAGGGTGTCAAGCTCCAGGTGATGTGTCAAGCTCAGTTCGCAACCGGAAAGCCCTTCGAAGAACAGCACGAGCTACTTCGCCGAGGTGATATCGTGGGTATCGTTGGTTTCCCCGGCCGAACCAACCCCAAGAACCGTGACGATGGTGAACTTTCTATCTTCGCTACGGAGGTTGTTCTCCTGACACCTTGCTTGCATGCCATTCCTTCCGAGCACTACGGATTCCAGGATAAAGAGCTGCGCTTCCGTCAGCGCTACCTGGATCTCATTATGAACGACCGTAGTCGTGAAATCTTCAGAACTCGTGCCAAGATCGTGTCTTATATCCGCAATTACTTTGACAGCCGTGATTTCATTGAGGTTGAGACTCCTATGATGAATGCTATTGCTGGGGGTGCTACAGCCAAGCCCTTCGTGACTCACCATAATGATCTCGACATGAAGCTCTTCATGCGTGTCGCCCCCGAGCTCTACCTCAAAATGCTGGTCGTAGGAGGACTGAACCGAGTAGTAAGTCGCTCCCTCGAGCTCGTATGCTTGCGCTAACAAAATTCCTAGTATGAAATGGGCAAGAACTTCAGAAATGAGGGCATTGATCTCACTCACAACCCCGAGTTTACCTCCTGCGAGTTTTACCAGGCTTATGCAGATGTGTTCGATCTGATGGAGACGACCGAAGATCTTGTTTCGGGTCTAGTCAAGCATGTTACTGGCGGCTATGAGACAGTATTCCACACTCAGTCTGGTGAAACCTACAACGTGAACTGGAAGGCTCCCTGGCGGCGAGTGGAGATGATGCCTGCTCTGGAGGAGGCTTGCGGCGAGAAGTTCCCTACCGGTGACCAGCTCCACACCGAGGAGACTAACCAGTTCCTCAAGCGCATTCTGAAGAAGATGAACGTGGAATGCTCGGCTCCTCAAACTAATGCTCGCATGCTCGACAAGCTTGTTGGCGAGTTCATCGAGAATACTTGCATCAACCCGACTTTCATCACCGGTCACCCCCAGATGATGTCACCACTGGCCAAGAAACACCGCGAAATTTCCGGTCTTTGTGAGCGATTTGAAGCCTTCGTTTGGTAAGTTCTCACTCAACTTGTAACTTCCTGTTATCTCCAAAGTTTTCCTGCTCAAGATTGGTCCAAATTTGCTCTGCCCAGGATTGGCCAATCAGCTTCCGGGGAACTATTAGCTAACTGAATGTAATTATAGTACCAAGGAGATCACAAACGCCTACACGGAGTTGAACGATCCCTTCGACCAGCGTATGCGCTTCGAGGAGCAGGCCAACCAGAAGGCTCAGGGTGATGACGAGGCCCAGATGGTTGATGAGACTTTCTGCCAATCCCTCGAGTACGGTCTGCCTCCGACTGCTGGCTGGGGTATGGGTATCGACCGCCTGGTTATGTTCCTTACCGACAACTACAGCATCAAGGAGGTTTTGACCTTCCCCATGATGAAGGATGACAAGACCGCTGCCGAGCCCAAGACTGCTGCCGAAGTCGCCGGCGTCGAGCCCAGTCCCGAAGAAGGAATCCGTATGTTATTAATATCAGCAAATTTCCACGAGCCGGTATCACTGACGATGAATATACAGCCCACAAATGAATAAAGTGATATGATTGCTCAACATAATGTTGATGCTATTGATGTGTGATGCGTCATGGGGGTTTGCATGCAATTCTCTGTCTTATGATAAATGCAGCAGATAAAATAGTGTTTCTCAAGAATATCTCGGCTGAACAGCCAGTTTTCAAAGAATATATTTCCGTGTTTGTACTGAATCCAAAACCAGAGTCGGTATCTACATGTAGGCGAGTCAGTTACTTGCTCGTCAGTAGGCAGGCTATGGACGTCTAATCTATATTTAACCCTAAAGAGGTTGATCGGAGGCCGAGCAACCGCTCAATTGATCACATATACCTGTAACTTATCTCGAGAGCTCCGATCTGTTTGTTTGCCCTCAACCGGCGCTCCCCTCAAACTAATAGGGGTCATCCGATTCCATGAGACTGTATATAACAATGCCCAGTACAACTTGCATCTGAGAACCTTCATCAACCCCAAGCCTTTTATCTACACCTACGACATATGCCTTGCCATTTTCATTTCGTACATCCCCATTCTGTTTCTATTCTGTTTTCTGAAAGCAACACTTCTTTCAAATCCTATCAAATATCATCGAGCGCAGCTCTATTGGAACCATGTCCCGTCATACCATGCCTCTCCCTCGCATCCCAGAATTGAGGCTCCCGTCTTTTCGAGAGCTCGACGAGTCTATCGAAGCCAACAAACACAGCCAAATGAGCTCGCATCTTTCTAACAATACGTATGATGGAATAGACAACAGTTCCTCGTCTTCACCACAAAATATCAACACCACTCCCAATCCATATCCGCCTTATCCTGCTAATGGATGGCTTGTCCCGCCTGACCCCAGCCAGAATGTTTGTTACCATCCATCTCTCCCCTGAGGCATGAAGCTAAAATCTAGTTAGGCTTTTCGAGAGCCAGGATTTGCCTATCGAAATGTGCGTGCAGAATGATAGATATACAAGACCGAGTGTCATACAAAGCTAACATCCAAACAGCAGGACTTTGCCAGCGTGCTTCAACCCACTGTGAACATGGACAGAGGTGAGGAAGAGGGAACGCGGACCTCCATCTCAAGCCAAAAGTACAGCTTACAAGGCCGTCACACAGACATAAATCCGACTCATCAACTCTCCCTGCGCCTGAAGCAACCCCAACCATCACCAAGTCCCACGCAGTCGACTCTCAGCTCCGCGCAGACGACACTCCGCGGACCGCTCTCTCCAGGTACCCCAGAGAATGTCTCCCCCAGCCGAACTCGATCAATCTTGACAAACCGCCAGCCACCTAACGAGCAAGTCCATCGCCAAAGGGTCAAGCACGATGCAGGGGCCAACCACCGCGTCCAGAGACGACGAGTCGGCGTCGATTTCTCGGAGGTAGCAGCGCACACCGCAAAGTGCGATGTATGCAACAAGCGCAACAAAAACGGCATGGCTCGTTGCCAGAATTGCGGTTGGCAAATCTGCCGCAAGTGTCTGACCGATCGAAACGGGGACCGAGCCCACGCTTCTTTTGGAGCTACTCATGTCCCCGAGAGCGGCGGCGATATGCCGGTATCTTTGCCATCTGTGAATGGGAATCAAGAGCGTCGATCCCCCGCGTCAACAGCAGAACTGAGGGCTGCGCAAACCCTACTTGATCTTGGATCTTTCCGTAAAGGAACTGGGACTACTATTCGCGCTGGTAATGTGGCAAACAGGGCAGCTGGACAGAAAGTGGCTGCACGTGGCCGGGGCTTGCAGCTGCAGGTTGATGCTCTGTCTACTGATTCTGATATGACATTGTCGATTGTTGGAGATGAGGAGTGGCCTCAGGATGAGTCTGATGTCCCTATTGGTGAGGACGGTCTGCCCCTTGGGTACGTCATTACAAGGCGCAACCCTGCGCGTGCTGCGAGACCTTCGAAAATGGCGGAGTAAGAAAGTATCACCAAAGTCTAGAAAGTGGATGTAAGAAAATGGTGGAAGGCACGTATGAAAGCATGGAAGATGAAGCCAAGAATCATGAAAGGAGTGAAAGAAAAGGATTAATCAAAAAAATCGGTCTGCTTTGGGGAATATCAATTTGGAGTTTGGCAGATCAACCAATAAATTTTGTTTAATTTCAAAATGTGTTTTTACAATGCTAAATAGTTATACAATAAGACTCAATAATTGCTGGAGTCAACAGATGAATGGAGATGGTATCAATGACCAAGGCGATTGATTATCGGAATCAATGCTGGTCGAAATATTCATACACTCGCGAAGCAAAGCTTTTAGATTCTCTTCACAGCGGAGGCAGCAGTGCTAGAAAGCTGCTGGGACCGAGCTTTCACGGCCATCTGCAACAGCTTGGCTGTGCGGGATGGGTGCCAAACCCGGCTGCCCAAGATCATGACCCAAGTCAGAAGGAACAAGCTGCCAGCCTGGTGGGCAGAAGCGAGGGGAGTAGGAACGAGGTAGAGGAGAGTAGTAATACCAAGTCCGACTTGGCAACAAGCGAACGCAAACACGCCGTGGACGCCCTTTCTAGCAGGTGCCGGCAGGAAGCGCTTCATGGTGGGTGAGCGGCGCGTGTAGGCCATTAAAGCGCAAATGACGGTGAACGTGGTAACTGCGAGGACGCGGTGGTCAAGCTGAACAAGAGAAGGATTCTCGAGCATGTTACGCCACCAAAGATCGGAGCGGTCCTCGTGACGGGAGTAGCGGGCATCGAACAGCTCCTCCTTTGGAGGTGCGAGTCCCTTGCCCATCCATGGGAATTCGTTGTAAATCAGACCAGCATCAAGACCAGCGACAAGACCGCCGGAAATGACAGTTGTGAATACCAAGAGAGCGATACCGGCGACTGAGCGGCGGAAGAAGGCCAGCTTCGGGTCGCGCAACGCATTCAGCTGACTGATTCCAGCAGCGGGATCAGCCATCAACCGATGGGACCGCAAAATAGCAAGACCGTTCCACAGCATGGCGACGTAGCAAACGAAAGCAGCACCCAAGTGAGCAGTCAGACGGTACTGACTCACTCGCGGGTGACTGCCCGGAGCAAAGAGATCATCCTTCAAGCCGGACTTGACCATCCACCAGCCAAGGAATCCCTGGAAACCAATGAGACCAGCAATTCCAAAGAGACGCAATGCCATAGGCGTGGAGACCTTCTTCCGGGCGACGAAGTAGACAGCAGGCAGCACAAACGAGATTCCGACAAACCGGCCCCAGAGCCGGTGAATCCATTCCATATAGTAGATCGACTTGAACTCGGATAGAGTCATGTTGGGGTTAAGCAGTTGGAATTCGGGAGATGCACGGTACTTTGCAAACTCATCCTCCCAGTGTTCTGCGTTCATTGGGGGAAGGGAGCCGGTAACAGGTCGCCATTCGGTGATACTCAATCTGTGCCAAAAAAAATGTCCCGTTAGCATTGGAAGCTTACTTATTGTGAGAACCAAGCATTGCAATCCACTTACCCAGATTCTGTCAACCGTGTCAAACCACCGAAGACCACAATTCCAAAAACGCTGGCTGCGCTGCCTAGAAGCCAGTAGCCAACGGTCTTGTCGCTAATTTTAGGGAAGCTCGATTTGCCTTTCGCGGCGCCCTCTGCGACCGCCTCTGCAACGGCCGGTGCGGCATTTGAACGCTTGAGACTGGATGTAAAGAATTCGCGGTTTTGGTTGTTGAGAAGGGTCGATTTGGTGGGTTGACGGAACTGAAGGGCACCGAATTGGCGGATTGATTTGGCTGCGTAGCGCTGACTAGGGAGGGATTGAGATGTGAAAAAGTCCTGAGCCAAAAGAGGCGCAGCACTCCGCCAGAGCGACAGAGAGCTCCTCAGAGAAGCCATGGTTAAGGCAGATGAGTGAGGAAGAAAGTTGGTGAAGTTCGGGGATTGTACGATGTCGCGGAATGCTTTGGCCAATCAGCAGCGGAGCATTTGTCGGAGTGGAATAGCACTGTCAGCAGTACACAACTGCTGACTACGGAATGTAATATCAATAATTGAGAGAATACTAACATCTACATTGTTCGAATCAGATTTGTCCGTGACTATCTTTGTACGGGCCTAATATCGATGTTGGTGCCTCAGGCGGCTACGCCTCGAGCGTTGTGATCGCCGCAGCTCCAACCGTCAGCTTTGTATTGATCCGCATCACTTGACTTTCTTCCCAGCGCAGCGCCAACATGTCCTACGCTCTGGAATCCAAAAAGCGAAAGTTTCACCGTGTTCTTGAATCAATATCCAAGCCTCTTACTCCCGACAACGCACCCAAACCAGCCCCTGCGGCGCCAACGACGGTGCAAGACCGTATCTCCGCCAACTTATCGATCAAGAAAGTACGCTTGGCCAGTGCCGACCGCTCGGAGCTCACAGCAGTGCGCAATTCAATCAGCAAAATATCCCGACCAGGACACCGAATTGCCTCTGCGGATTCGAATAAGCGCCCAACCTTTGTTCCTTGGGATCGCGAACGTTTTCTCGAGCGGTTAGAGACCTTCCGTCGTGTCGACCGGTGGACCTCAAAGCCATCCCCAATCAATGAAGTACAATGGGCGAAACACGGTTGGATATGTACGGATGTTTTGCGCGTCACCTGTGTGAGTGATTGTGGCGGCGCAGTCGTTGTGAAGGTTCCCGATGAAATCGATGAGCTGGATGGTTTCGACATTGAGAAGGTGGAGGAGCGCAAGCAAGTCCGTGAGTAGTACATATACTGCTGGTCCAGCTGCGTTTGGTTATCTGCTAACCTACATAACTGCAGGTGCGAGGCTGGTGGATGAGTATGCGAAGATGCTAAGCAGTGCTCATGGCGAAAATTGTCCATGGCGAAACAAGAGCTGTGACGGTGAGTCTGAAATTAATGCTCACAGTATTTTACCCTGGAACTAACATTGAATCAGCAACTATTCAACATCTTCCTTTGACAAATTGTGAGTCTGCCTTATCGGGTCTTCACAAGCGATATACAAATATATCGGAAATGGGCGATAAATTACCATCCGACGATATCATCCAGACTCCGGAAGGGCTTGACCTAGATGTCCTTATCAAAGGACTTCCCGAAGAATGGTTTAAAGAGGCCGAGAAACCTGCTGTACACACCGATGGAGAGACTCGACCTGCAAACATCGACAACCCAAACCCAACAGACACGCCTAAACCTGTTAATCGCGCTGCACTGGCGCTCGCATTGCTCGGCTGGGACACGGCCTCTGATGGAGCTGCGGGGTTGGTCGGATGTGGTGCGTGTTTCCGTCGCCTCGGGCTATGGATGTACAAACCCAAAGATAACGGAGATGTGACCGTCTATACTTCCCTAAATGTGGCTGATGAGCACATGGAGTATTGTCCCTGGATTGACAAGGTTGCCCAAAGTGGCACGGGGCGTCCCAACGAGAAGTTGGCAGAACTCCGCGCTGGGTGGCAGATCGTCGCGGAGGCCGTAAAGGTCAAACACCGCCGCAGACTTCGCACCATGGCTTCTACTGATACGCTGCGGACGGACCCAGGCACATCAACCGAGACTGTAGGCGAGGAAGAAAATGCGGATGCGAAAAAGAAAGCAGATCGGGAGTGGTGGGCAAAGATTCGACGAGTGAGATCTGTTTTGACAGCCAAGTCGCCAAAACGCAAACCTGTCTTGCCTCAATAATCTTGCATTTCGATCTTCATTTCTGTTCAACTTTACATTAATTGGGAGCGTGGGTTTTATTCCGAGGGTCAAAGTGCGTCTTTCAGCGGCTTGTGTTTTCTAGTTAGCTTTGATTTATGGCCATTGTGAGACACGACACTTCGCAATGATAAGAATACATCGATTGTATATTCATCTCTATAGACTGTAAACTTATTAATTGAACGATTGTAGACAACCTGAGATGAATGGGAATTAGGGTTGGTTTCGATCGTTCTGATTGGCCGAGACCCGGAGCTCATTGGCCTTTCAAGGTTGTTCGAACCGCATTGCGCTGATATAACTCTGACTTCCACAACTCCGCCGACAATCTTTCTGTGAAATCATTATAAAATTCTCTATTTCTTCCAATATTGTTCTAATATCAGCACACACCGCTTTTTCCTCACCAGATTCCCGGGACCATTGTTCTGCCGAATTACTCACTCGAACAGTTTACATCGCCATGGATCATCCCAACGGAGATGGAGCCCGTGATAGAGCTCCAGGACGCTCAGTCCCCCGCTCGCCTGCCCGTACGAATGCGACACACCCTCCAACAGATACCGGCAGACACAGGAGCATAGAAGGAGATGGTGGAGCAGACGGATCGAGCAATTTATCAACCGCAGCAATCAAACGCAAGAGACTCCAAGAGAGACACCAAGCCCTCCGAAAACGGGGTCGAACCCCACCGTCAGTATTCTCGCGCCGTAATCGTTCCCGCAGCCCAGGCGGCCCCCAACCACGCGAAGACCGACGCTCTCGATCGCCACTACAACCACGCCGCTCTCCCTCCCCCGAAGCACCGCGTCAACGCAAGAGACCGGGCGGTGGAGCGAGACAGGGACTCCTAGACCGTGAGACACTACGACGCAAGCAGGAGGAGCGTGAACGCGCAGAGCATGATGAGGCTATGCGCAACTCCCAACAGCGTGGCGTCACGGACGTGGTCCGACAACACTACAACGCGGTTCCTGAGAGAGGTCGTGAGTGGCGCAAGACAGAGAGCAAGATCAAGGGTCTACGAAGTTTCAACAACTGGGTGAAGAGTACCCTGATCCAGAAGTTCTCTCCTGATGAGAACTTTGTTGCGCGGTTCGAGGATAGCAAGGACTGGGCGGATGACAGCCAAGGGCCACCGCCTTCTGCTGATCAAAAGCTTCTTGTACTGGATCTGGGCTGTGGTAAGGGTGGCGATCTAGGCAAATGGCAGCTGGCGCCTCAGCCGGTTGACCTCTATGTCGGTCTGGACCCTGCCAATATCTCGGTTGAGCAAGCACGGGGCCGATATGATCAAATGCGCACGGGCCGTGGTCAACGAGGCCGTCGACCACCCCAGCCGATTTTCCATGCCGAGTTCTACCCGAAAGACTGCTTTGGCGAGTGGCTGGGCAATATCGACATCATCCAGCGGGTTGGTATCGATGCCAATGCTGGCCCTGGTGGATCTATCATGGCCTCTCGCTATGGTGGTGGTGGCTTTGACGTCGTCACATGTATGTTTGCCATTCACTATGCCTTTGAGACTGAGGAGAAAACACGCCAAATGCTCAGCAATGTCGCGGGTTGCTTGAAGAAAGGAGGTCGTTTCATTGGCGTTTGCCCAAACTCCGATGTCATTACCAGCCGTGTATCCGCTTTTCATAAGCAGCGGAAGGAGCGCGAGGCTGCCAAACCTGCGGAGCCGGAAGGCCCTGAGGATGGTGAAGTCGAGGAGGATGAGCGCGCCCAGTGGGGCAATGATATCTACCGCGTTCAGTTCCCTGGCCCAACCCCCGAGGATGGGGTTTTCCGTCCGCCTTTCGGGTGGAAGTATAGTTACTTCATGAAGGAGGCAGTGGAAGAGGTTCCCGAATACGTTGTTCCATGGGAAGCTTTCCGAGCGTAAGTGTCGGAGATTACCACCTACGACCATCTATGACTAACTTTCACGCAGCCTGACCGAAGATTACAACCTGGAGCTACAATACCGCAAGCCATTTTTGGATATCTGGGAGGACGAGAAGAATCATCCCGAGCTCGGCCCGCTCAGTGAGCGAATGGGCGTAAGAGATCGTGTGACTGGTACATTGAATATGACAGAGGAAGAGAAGGAAGCCGCCAGTAAGTGTTCCCAATGTGCTTTGATTTTCTCGGTCGCTAATAGATGACGTCGCTAGGCTTCTACCATGCATACTGCTTCTACAAGGTATAACCTATTAGGAATACTTCGAATTTCGCATTCACCTTATTTGTACAATCTTCGTCGCTCAGCATTTGCATAATAACCATCTTTTTGTGTCCTGGAATAACTAGAGTTGCAACAAAACCCATGTGAAATAAATCACCGTTGATCATTACAATCTCCAACTCCCATTTGCAGACATATTCAATTCGCTCAGTATAAACCCCGGTTGCCCTTAATCTACTAGTCCACTAGTCCCAACACCCTCTCATCTATAAATCCATCAGGATCCGTAACCATCTAAAACATCTTAAACCCAATCAACCCCTGAACCTTCACAAGCGTCCTCTTAGCCGTAAGATGTAACCCAGCGAACTCCCCGATGCCCATCGAAATCGACACAAGCCCGGTTAAATCCTCTATAGCCTGACCAACCGTCGGCTTAGTGGGGACTGCGCCCAAGGCTAGCTCTATATTGAACGACCTGGCGACATGCCCAGACTGAGGCCCAGGCCCAGGGTCTAATGATGCATCAGATGTCCTATGTGCTGTCAATTTCCGGGCTCTTAGGGTTGATTGTGGGGTGTGATCGGGTTATGGGCGGGTGATCAGCCACTGGGTCCCTTGGTGGGGACATATACATATGTACAAGCGTGCACGGTCAGACAGTAGAGCAGTGCATCGGGCTGTCATGCTATAGTATTCTGTCAATGCAGATCGGTGCTCAGATCAGTTGTGTATACGGACGCCAAGCCACCCCGTATCTTTGGTATGGCAGTTGGATTGGTGCGTGAAGGTCGCTAGAACTGGCCTCCGATTGGGGCGGGTTTCAGCGCAAATACGACCTCGGGAGATTATGCAGGTTTGTAACAAAAGGAATCCTTCTTATTGGTAGGTCAGTTCCCATAATCAAGGCATCCTGTGATGACTCCATCATTCTGGATAGGCTCCCAGCTGAATATATAACTGGCATGACAGGGGTTTATCCACCACCGATCACATCGCACAATTCTCACGAATGAATTGATATAGAGGAGACCTCGGTGTTTTGTTCTGACTGCATCGCTATACCGGGATTTGTCATTCGAGTATCACGAAATAGCACCGGTATATACTTCGATATTTCTTGACGAACAATGTATGTCTATTGTCACGTGAATAAGTTTGTCACACGAACGAGATAGTTCAAATAAACGCGCTGGCTTGACTTGCCCCAAGGAGGGATTCAAGAGCGTTTGAACCCTCTGTAGTTGAAAGAAATGCTATCTGTGAAGGTCGTATAGGACAGTGTTGTGGAAGGTATAAGAACAGCGGCAGCTTATAGCCTGATCATTTTCCAGGATCTTCTCCAGCTAGCGAGGACAAGTCAGCTGAGCTACAAAATTCCAGTGTTGTTGGTACATCTTAGCATTTTGTGCTTAGAGGTAAAGCTTCCAACAAGAGATGTGTAGGGCTCTTGACTAGTATTTTCAGCGGGCTTTTCAGTGGGCTTCTCGGTTATTCTTCTTCGGTCTATAGGGTGTCTTCCTCTTCTCGCCAATTCTATAAGCAGATAGCAAGAAAATGGAGGGAAAAAGGCATTTGGGAAAAGAGGACTTTTCTGTATAACCTGGGGTGCTAGGTAAGGCCCACCCCGTAGTGATAAGGCTTATCGCTAATATCTATAACCCCAAACAGGACTAGCGCTATCGCGTCTCGCGTCGGGATTTCGAGATGCGCTTTGTTACATAGCCTTTCTTTGTCGATGCCCTGGAAGCCGGTATTCGAATCAAAGCAAATCCCACAGTAACCTGGAACTCTCCAACTCGCCATCTACAGGAATTTCTCCCAACAACGATGTCGGCAACACCAAGCCGACGGCAGTCATCTCAGGCCCATCCACAATCAGCACAATCACGCAGACGAACCTCAACTCACACCTCGGTCTCGGAAGCAAGACCTTTGCCGGAATATCAGACTCCCGAGGCTCCCCTCACAGCAGAAAGTCAGCGCCAAATCGCTACCCTCCTCGCATCACACCATCTCCGCAATCTCCGCGCCCATCTCCAACATGCCGCCGAGAAACTCACACACTCCGGCGGTGAAGTAAACGAACGGCTCAGCGATGCCCGGGTCCGATACGAAAAATCAAAAGAGACGCGTCGAAGTCAAGGCGACGAGAATGTCGACGACGACGAGAGCAATGAAGAATACCAGCGGCTTGCTGAGTTAGAGACTCGAGCCGATGCTATTACTGCGCGGATGGAGGAGAAGACACGACAGGTTGTCGATTCAGAAATAAAGCTCCAGGGACTGACAGATGCGATGGGCCAGATTGAAAGGGAGGAGGGTGAGAATGTTGCTACTGCTCTGGGGGTCAGACAGACCCGTCAACAGCGGGCAAGACGAAGAGCCAATGAGGATGATGATGCCGACGGGGCTGAAGATCCCACCGACGGTGACTACGAAGATGCGCAGGAGAGAGAGTTGCGGGAGCGCAATGCACAGAACCCGCCCAGTCGCAAGCTGGTCGATAAATTGACGGAAGGCGTTCAGAAATGGAATGAGCTTTCTTTGACAGAGAGGTATGGAATAGGCCCCTAAATGTGGCTGTTATACTCGAAAGTGCCGTGACTGACAACTACGATCTAGATATGCCAGCAATAACTCCTACATCGGGTTCTATCGGATGGTACACGACTCCAAGTTCCCTGGTGACGATGTCCCACCGTTGCCCCACTCATCTACATGGTTTGGGCACATGGAAGATACGAATACGCGATCTGGAGTCCCGGCACGTACGCGCAACCAGAACCGTCGCCTGTCGCCCGCCGACTCCGACGACGACATTGCCATTGAGCGCGAGCGCATCTCGCTCAAATGCCCATTGACTCTCACGCCTTACCAGGATCCCGTGACGAGCACCAAGTGTCCCCACAGCTTCGAGCGGGAGGCTATTATGGATATGATCAAACGCAGCTCGACGACCATTCCGCCTCCTGCATCTCGTCGGGGCCAGCGCCGCGTCCATGTGGTTAAATGTCCTGTTTGTTCTATTCCGTTGAGCGCGGAGGATTTGCGGCCAGATCCTGTTCTACTACGTCGTGTTCGCCGAGCACAAGAGCTTCAACGGCGCGAGGAAGAGGATGATCACCTTGAAGGGGACGGTCGAAAGAAGAAGGATCGAAGTACCGGCATTACCTTGGGTAGTGACGTGGAAAGCGACGACGATGCTATGGATGTTGATGCCCCTGCCTCGCAGCATATCAAAAAGGAGCCGCTTAGCCAGGCTGCTGCCGCTCGATCTGATGAATCTAGCGATGACGCTGAGAGTGCGGAGGGGGAGAGTGAAAAAGGGGAAGATGAAGAGGCGGAGATTGAAGGAGAAGAAAATGGAGAGGTGGATATGGATGCACAAGATGAAGAAACAGAGAATGGAGAAGTGGAATCCGACCAGGGTGAGATTGCACAAGCCCAGAATGGAGAGGAGCAGACTGAAGAGATGGAAACTGACGAATCTGAAAATGAAGAAGCTGAGACCAACCAGGGTGAGATTGAATCAGCGCAAAATGAAGAAGAGCAGAATGAAGAGATGGAAACTGACGAATCTGACAATGAAGATGTGGATAATGAGCCGGACAACGAAGAGGCGGAGACCGAAGATGGTGAGATTGAACCAGCGCAGAACGCTCTAGAGCAGAAGGAAGAGACGGTGACTGACTCTGAACATGAAGTTGGGAGTGAGGAGGTTCCAAGCAAGGACACGGAGAACGAGGAGCGCAATGCAGACGGTCGGAGTGAAGCGGTGAAGGGGGATGTTGAGGGCGGGGAAGGGCACGAAGCTGTGGCTTCTCAGAAAGCTGTGCCGGATGAGAATGAGCAGAGTGATACGGAGAGTGGCAGCGACAGTGACGGTGAAGGCAGTGAAGGCAGTGGAAGTGAAAGTGGAGACAGCGATATCGAGCCCAAAGTCGAGAGTGGATCCGAAGAGGAAAGCCATAGTGATTGATCTACATGATACCATTCCATTTCTAGCGTCGAATGAAGTGCCCTTCCATCTAGCCGAGATGTAACGTTTCAAAGTCGGGACTTTTGTCCTTTGAGATCCAAAGGTATATTGTACTACCTAAAAGGTGAGGTTATATGTCTGATAGATCGTGCGTCGAAGTTCAAGCCACACCTCTATATATTCAAGCCTGTCAAATTAGGAAATTTCAAAATAAATTCGATGCTACTCCGTATTTCGTGCTCATATGCAAGATGTTCATCGGCTACACCAGCTGCTACTATCAGTTTCAATCGATTTTCCATAGTTGTATGCAACCAGAGATTTAATCTAGAAGGCCCGGGATTATTGATAGTAGTTCAGACTCGGTGTTTCCGGCCGTACTCCTGCTGTAGATATGGGATGCGATATCCACATTTTAGACCCTGCTAAACTTCATCTCATTCTACCACGAGGGTCTGGACTTTCCCTCTATGATACTCAGTTTCCCATCTCAGCCTAACACCTACCGGTCGCCTTGATTTTTGGCCATGGCCTGAAGGCATTGTACTTCTTTTTAGATCATTTGTCTTTTTAATTCCAGGGAATTTGATCAATCGTCGCCCCCTGGCGAACCTCCTGCATTTTCCCCACTGTCTCGGGCTTCCCGCTGCCGCTAACCACAGCGTTCTACATCCAATCTATCCTCACATCTGTGGCGAACCTTGATTTTCGCTCGTCTGGTTCTACCTTGCTTGACTAACCCACATGTACTTGGATATCCTCTCACTGGGCATATTCTCCGCCTTATGTCTGCCCAGTGTCTCTGATACACATGATGCTCTCATGAGTTCCAAGGTTTTCTCGTGATGGTTAGGTAAGAATGGTTGGTGACTTGGGCATAACTTAAACCCGGTTGACACCGCCTTATACCGTGTATTGTAATTTATCACCGTTCTGTACTGGTTGAAGTTGTTCCCACCTTATCCATCTCTTGGTCCACGGAATTATAGACGTTGAAGAAGGCCCGACCGTAGAGGTCCCTCGGGTTCATCTGGATCATCATCACAAGGTGCTTGATCTTCTCTTTTCTCATAGGCATACATGATATGTTGCTTTACGGTTGCCATGGCATTCACACATCGACCTAGGGGTACAGATCTGTGTGGGAATATATATAGCGTTGGGTGTTAAGGTCTCTGTCATACTCAATCAGGCGCTAACCCTAAATCAGGCATTCGACCCCTGACTATGCAGCTTCGGGTAACGTTCATTTCAGCACCCTCTTGCTTCCCATATTTCGAGATTCCATTGAGCGAGGGAATGCATCACTTGTGTTCTAGGCCAGGATGGAAATCACAGAATAATGTCCGAATCACGTGAGTTCATCTGCCGAAGGGCCCTCGTGCCTCCCCCGCAGTCAGCTGTGGGACCTCCAACGCACCTTTGCTGTTCTCTGAGTGTCAGATGTGACTCCAGATCTGTTAACTCTATTCTAGCAAAAGCCCCATAGTTACCTTGATAACCCTACAGATACTACATTTCGCACGCGACAACCCCGGTCTACCAGGCCCCACAAAGAAACAGTGCCATCAGGGTGTAACACTGCTATCAAAGCGCAGACCCCCCGAGGACCTAAACCCCAAAGAGCAGCATCCCCCGGCCAATTGTAGTGATCATGGAAGTCCCGTCTATTGTAAAGGCCCCCCGTAAATTCAATGCTACCCTGCTAATTCGCATCTATCTGTAATCTGAACCCTAGCGCGCTCCTTGGCCTATACTTCTCTGAAGCAGGGGTACATTGTACGAGCTTGCTATCTTTCTAAATCGGTGGAAATTTTTTTGGTTTAAAGATCTCCATGTCTCCTTTTTGATCTTTCCTCCCCCACACTTCTTACCATCCCATATCTTACCTTCTATTCTTCAGCGGTCTCCATTCAGAATGGATGAACGGAAAACTCCCGTCGAAGCGTCCGCCGAACCAGTCCACACCCCCCGACCCGCAGGATGGATGTACAAAGACACCAAGATCGGCAAGTTCTCCACGAGCTGGTATGCCTCCCCACGCATCCAACTGGGTATGGTCGCCTTTGTCTGCTTCCTCTGCCCAGGCATGTTTAACGCCCTGAGCGGAATGGGCGGTGGTGGAAAATCCGATCCCAGCTTGGCTGATAAAATGGTACGATCGAGCCTCGGGACTTTTGTTTCTCTATCTTTTCCCCACTTCTTTGACATCTGATACTGCGATACCCCGACCCCCCGATTGGTCGCATGCATGGATTCACTATCTAACAACAACAGAACATCGCCTTGAACAGTACTTTCGCCGTGGTTGGTTTCTTCGCCGGAACTGTCGTCAACCGTATCGGTGTCCGTCTTTCCCTCTCCTTCGGTGGAGTCGGTTATTGCATTTATTCGATCAGTCTGCTCGTCTCGGAACATGCTTATGTCCCCGGGTTCAATATCTTCGCCGGCGCCTTCCTCGGTGTGTGCGCCGGTCTGCTCTGGGCCGCACAGGGAACCATCATGATGTCCTACCCGATCGAGCAACAGAAGGGTCGCTACTTCTCTTGGTTCTGGGGTATTTTCAACGTCGGCGCCTGTATCGGTAGCTTGGTAAGACCAGACCCGTCCGTTGATCGGAACTTGATAGGCCCAATGGATCAAACAACTAACACGACAATCTATATAGATCCCCCTCGGCCAAAACATCCATGTCAAGGAGAACAAGACCGTCGGCGACGGGACCTACATTGCCTTCATCGTCCTCATGTTCGCAGGTGCCGTTCTTGCCCTGTTCCTCTGCGACGCAGACAAAGTCATCCGTCGCGACGGCTCCCGCGTCATCCTCATGAAGAACCCCTCGTGGAAATCCGAGATCGTCGGACTGTGGGATACCGTCCGTGCCGAGCCGTGGATCATCCTCCTCTTCCCCATGTTCTGGTCCTCCAACTGGTTCTACACATACCAGCAGAACGCCATCAACGGCGCTTACTTCAACACTCGCACCAAGGCCCTGAACGGTTTCCTGTACTGGTTTGCGCAGATCGTGGCCGCTGTGATCATGGGTCCTTTGCTCGACACTGAACGCGTCCGTCGCTCTCTTCGGGCCAAGATCGCCTTGGTCGTCCTTTTCGTCCTCACGGTCGTTATCTGGGGTAGTGGATACGCTTGGCAGGTGCGGTACACCCGTGCGGATGTGGATCCCAAGACTACAGATTTCAAGGGCTGGGATTGGACTACCTCCGGCTATGTCGGCCCCATGTTCCTTTACTTCTTCTATGGCATGTACGATGCTGCCTGGCAGGGTCTTGTTTACTGGTAAAGATTTCTTCTCTTTTTTTTTCTACTACACTTCATAACTAACATTTTCCTAGGATCATGGGCGCTCTCGGTAACTCCGGCCGTAAGCTCGCCAATTTGGCAGGCTTCTACAAGGGCTTGCAATCCGCCGGTGCGGCTGTGATGTGGTCTCTGGATGAGAGGAAGATCCCATTTATGAACGAGTATGCCTCGAACTTCGGTCTGCTGTGCGGCTCGATCCTCATCGCCGTCCCCGTCGTCTTTTTCAAGATTAAGGATACCGTTCCCGTGGAAGACGAGCTTGCGGGTACTGGCGAGACGCTTGAGGATGTGCTTCCCCCGGCGCTATCGAGTCCAAGCGTGTTGGGGATGATAAGATCTAATCAGAAGTAATATGAACTCGGAAGAGAATTGGATGGAATGTGATCTTTTTTTTCTTCTCGTTTTTGCGCAAGGGCGTCGGGTCGTCTTGTGGTGGATTTGGAAATGTGCCTCGAGCTGGTACTTGAGTCCGGGGTTGGGCCTTGGTGATCTTATTTTGACGTTGCCTTGTGATTCCCGACTATCTGGCTCGCGTGGTGCCAGTGGTGTACTTTGCATCTCTATCTTTATGAAATCGGTTTTAATGGGGAATTTTCTTTTACTTTCATGATGGCATGTGGATACTTTTCTCTGTTCCTGTTCTATAGGCCTGCCTTTGCTTTGCCTGTAGAATGGGATCATTCACATAAACAATGGAAATACTTTACTATGTGCACAAATGTATCGTACACTTGGATGAATAAGTCTGAAGGATCCGAGTCAGCTCACATCTTCAAGCCTACTGATTGGACTTCTTATTTTCGAAAGAGAATGAGATAGGCAAGTAAGCTATCTATCCACTGAGGATCCTACCTAGCAGACATCGTGACGTAAGACCATCGACATGGAGTATGGCGAGGCAAACAAGAGCAAGACAAGGGGGTATTCGCTTGTCGAAAGCAAAAACAAAACGAATAGAAAAATAAGCGCTTGACAAAGACTATGTGTTGTATTCTGTTGTCATGCTGACTTCGGAGAAAAAATCAGCCACGTATCCTCCGACATATTTCCATTTTCTCTTCGGGAATGAAAAAGAAATTGCACATGGGGATGCTCCTTCGCCGATACCATGATGTCCGAACCCAATCTACCACGGCTGATTTGTCATTGACTCATTGCAGGGAGTGATTGTGTGATGCACACAGACCGCGGAGCATAAAATGTCTCGGGAGTCAGATTGGCTGTGTTCCTCCGGACGCTGCGCTTCCCATGGATGTTAAAAATAGCAGAACGTGTGTCTAATGATAGACAGTGGCATGAGGAATATTAAATCGCGTAACTCAGCAATAGGTCGATGCGATGTGTAATCGGAGAGCGATGTAAAAGAATGAAGCCCGATTCAGGCTTTCAAGCTGAGAAAACCAGTTTACTTGGTGAGGATGTTGAGATAATCAGCCACGATGAGAGTGACCATGCTGCAAATGGAGTCAGTGGGGGGGAAAATAAGGGTAAAATAGTGGGGGCAACTAACGCATGAGGAGCGATCCGAATGTAGTAAGTTCCGAAGCCACGATAGAATCGCATCCAACCCTCTTCCTTGGCAACCTTGCGCGCACAATCCACAAGACCCTTGTAAGGAAGCACGCCGGTCTTAGGATCCTTCTGTTGCTTCTGCAGACGAGTCTTGATGAAATCGAAAGGCAGAGACAAGAAACTAGCAAAGAAACCAGCAATACCGGACGCCGCAAATGTCTGGTTCTGAGTAGAGAGAGAAGTGTGTTGCTTGAGCTGCTGCTTCGCCTCAGAGAAGAATGTCAATTGACCCATGTTGAGAGCCATGGCACGCACAACCGTGGGCGAAGCACCAGCCCACAAAGCAGCGAGTCCCTCGGCGCGAGTGATGCGCGCGAGAGCATCAAAGACGGAACGGTAGTTTGCGCGAGCCTCGGGGGCCTTGAGTCCGTCGGACTGCATGCGCACAAGAGCCAAGTCGGCTGGGTTTCCAATCATGGCTGCGATGCCACCGGCTGTTAGTCCTGCCGCGGCACGCTCGGCGAAGGTTACCTTTCGGCCTGCGGCTTCGGCGTTGGCGTTGAGCTTCTTGATGAAGGTTTCGAAGAATCCCAGACGGGCGGTGGTGTAGACGGCTTGGCGGAGGATGCCGGCGGACAAACCGGTGTAGAGATCGAGGACTTTGCCTGAGGCGATGATGTCGCGAGTGATTCCCAGAGCGGAGGGACGGGGACCGGTACGTGCTCCTTCGCCGGCGAGCTGCAGGCGCACTTTGACCATGTCGACGGGTTGAATCACGGCTGTTGCGGTCATGCCGGCAAGTCCACCGTTGACGAAGGGAAGGACGGCGCGGGTGTATGGGTGGTGGAGGAAGTCGGTGGGGTTCTCAATGGCGGACTTTGTTGCGTTCTGAGCAGAGACAGCGGCGTCGGTGGCGCTGTCTTTGATAGTGGATGCCATCGTGGAGTATGATACTGGAAGCGGGGTCAATACGATGTATAGTAGAAAAGAAGCGGCAGATGCACGAACAAGAAAGCCTTTTCGAAGGGTTAGTAGGATCTCTTTGGTGGATTTAGAAGCCAGGATTGTCTACGTCTTGGACCGTGGTACTTACCGATGACGTAGTCTTTGAAAGGATAGCAGTCAACAGATGAACCGTTGTCAAGTTGGAAGATGAAGAATATAAGAGAAAGTCACAAGACAGAGGTGCGGGGTGTCTTTAGTACTCTGGTCCAACGGGGCCTGAGCCTTGTCTATATACTCCTATATTCATTCCGAACCGGAGATTACTCCCTTCAACCGATCAACCGAATACCTACCCGCGAGTTCCCCGCCAGTACAATATGGAGACAAGAGCGAGTGTCGCCCGAGACCCCCAAGATTTTCGTGGCCCAATTATATCTACATCATTACATCAATGCAAGATGCACATCCCTGCACGCTATGGAGCTTGTCAAAATGCGGGGGGGCAGCTTGACGATCCTTCAACTTGCCTTTCACCATATACACATGCTCAAGTTAGAGAAGTTGAACTTCCCAGAGCTCTGTCTACTGTGCAACACTTTCTAATACACAAACATTCTCATGACCCTCGTCTACTATGTACACACGGCAGATACGTTAGTGCCACGAGCTAAATTCGGAATATCCACCCACGCTAAACCCTTTTGGGTTCCCCCACGAGAACGTATCGGGATCCCGTGCTGACATACCCGACGGCGGCCGAGAAAAGACGCTAATATCTGTGCATCAAGATTAAATACACCATGCTTTCAAGCCCATACTGATTCAATATGCAAGGATATACAGAGACCCCATATTTTAGATTGAGCTACGTCAAATATCAGTATTGGTATTACGACCAGGAAAAGGGTCATGCATTAGCGTTCTTTCTCGGCCGAGCTGTGGCACATCGTCCCCGGGCATACATCGGACATCTCATACTACCCCGTACAAAGACTAATATCACATCTGGTTCAAGAACACAGCCCGGATCAACTATCCCCCAAAATACGTTGAGCATTCCATGCAAAACGGGGTCCACGATCAGCCGTATATCGGTGCTTGAATTGTTGGGCACTTCTCAAAGAGTCTAGAATCAGAACGAAACTATATCGGATGGGTCTGATCGGCTATTCCACCTGAGTAAAATTCTCCCGCTCCCTCGGGCCACGATCCGGGGATGCTCACACGGCAGTCCAATCGGCCTGACATAATTCCGCTGACGCTGACGTTGTGGCCCTGGGCCCTTGCACCAGCCCTTGAATCGCCCACCAATCCCATCCGTCGAGATTCAAAGGACCCTCCTTGCCTTGGGTGGAGCTGCGGCTCACGCTACTATTGTTGAGTTGACAGAGCTAGTCTACACACATTCCTCCGGTTTGGGGGCTTGCTGCTGGCGTTTTCCGCCGATGACCGGCAATTATTATGTCAAGTAAGCTTCAGTGGATTCTCACCCCCGTCTCTAGTGCTGCATCTACTCCGTGTGTTGCTTGATTTTGCCGATTACGGATATAAGTCGTCAACTTTCAATTTTCACAAGAGGACCGGGCATGTCGGTGTGTAGGATGTGACGGAGGACTGTTCTCCGGGAAATAGCGTCATATGTTTGTCCGGGGTGTGAACCCCTGAATACCTGTTCTGAATATGGCACGGGGAAGAGACGGGATCTTGTTCTGATGGGCTCGCTGGTAGAATTGGCAGGGAAGGTTAGCAAAGTGATATGAGACTAAACTATGAGCAGTGAATGCGCAAGAAACTTCCGCATATGACCGTTTGGTAGTATACGACCCGTTTAATCCATGTTTGAATCGTTATATGCCTCAGTCCGAGGCCCCGAATGTAAATCAAGCCCTGAACCTCCAATTCTAACGAAGCCTGTATGCCCAACCAAACAACCCACGCACATAGCCACGGACCTCCAATTTCCATGAACACATCCAGCTACCTGCATCGCCCTCCGACAAATGGAACTCACATTCATCTCGGAAACTGCTGTCCACACCAAACCTTGTAAACAACACCAACTTCCGCTATTGCAACCCCACCAATCGTGAAAGTCCAAGCACCCATAGCTCCCGAGGTCTCCAAACGTCCCCGCGGAATCCACTCCGTGCCAAGCTCAACCCTTAATAGTTCCCAAGGGGAATGTGTCAATCAAACTCAAAGCGCATCACTCTTCTATCCGCGGGAAGGGCTCTCGGCAAGTCGGCAACTCCACCGGCCTCAAGCCTCGATGTAGACCCACGGGCCTGCCGGCATGGGAGTTCGGGAAGGTTTCTTATGTATGGCGTTGTCAGACCGGGGTATTGTGTTGAAGAGCCGGGGGCGGAATGTAGAAGCGGGAGTGAGGGATTTTTCGATTTGCAAGTTCCCGGTGAGCATTATTTGATCTATATGGCATTTGACCCCTGAACATCTTTGACCAGCTTCTTATTATTTGCACTTTTCGGGTGTCTTTGATTACTTACCCAACTGGGGAGTGAAGACACATAAAGCAAGTTTGAACTAACGCGAATTGACAAGGATACATGTTATAGTCTTGAAACTATAGATGCAAGTATCGGGTTTATATAAGGCTCCCTGAATCGATTGCTCTATAATTATCTGTACAAGATTTTGCTCGTTGATGTGTATTGTCGTGGTCTTTCTTGCCTGCTAATTTTGGTTCTACGCCAGAGGAGCTCTACATATACTTTATGGTAAAGGACACAAATTCGCAAAATAACCCAGTCTGCATTTGTTCTGAAAAAATCAGCCCTCTGACAGCTCCTTAGCTAGTTATCCAGCCTCATATCTTTTTCCACGTTGGAAACTGCCATCATCCACCGTAGGTCTCTCTTGAGGTCCTCCTTTAGGTCAAATTCCTTTTCGGGGTCAGCTAAAGACAGTATTTTAGACAGTGAGTAAGCCAGGTCCTTCATGAATTCCCCTGTGTCTTCTTGGAACTTAATATAATGTTGGCTGAACTTTTCTTGACAATGAGCAATGAAAGAGCACAGCGCCCCTCGAGCATAATCTGTGCGAACATTCGATGAAGGCGTGTTACCATAGATAATCCGAACTGTATCTGCTAGACGGGCAGACGCTGGTTCGGATGAAAAGTCATGCTCTTCCAGAAGAGGTTCGAAACAATCTATCATTTGGCCAAGAGCATAGTGTTGCAGGTCTTTGACAAGGTAACGCAAGGCGAATGAGTAGACCTTCGCATGTAGCACTAGCGCGTCTCCCGCGCAGCTTCGAAGAGTTGAAGGAAAGCTTTTCTTGGAATCTATTAACATAATCAGCAGGCCGTGAGATGAATTGTTCTGGGTGACTTACTGCGTGTAGTGGATGATTTTTTTAGGATTGGGTCCTCTTTGTCTGAAGGACTTGCCCTGGGGCCCTGCAATGTTCCGCATAGCAGAACATCAGGACACAGTCGATGGTTTCTTCATCGAAATCGGACCAATCCAATTCTTCTTTTCCGGCATTTTTCCAAGGCGCAGTCACCCTGGCGGTCAATGCAGATTTGCCTTGGATCAGAGCACCGGGATGGATATGGTAAACGGTCTTGTTTTCCCCCACAAGGGCCTTTATTGTGCTTTCCCTCCATATGCTTTTTCGGTCGTTAGCTTTTGAGTTTTGTTGAGGAAGAAGTGGTATTGTTACCTTTTGAATGGCTCTTCCCCGACTGAGGTCATGATGAACTTCGTGCAGTGTGTCAAGAAAGATAGAGGAATTCACGATATTGGTGTAATCAAGGATGAGATGAAGAATTTGAGATAATCAAGAGGTCCGCACTTGATGATCCGATCACCCGGGTCTCGATTGGGGTGTTCCTCTTCGGCGAGAGAACGAGCTGTCGCAACTTGCTCTTAGAAAGCTGAAGGGCTCGGTGGACGTATTTGGCAAAATGAAGCCATGGAGAGAGATGGTTGTATGAGAAAATATGATGAGAAGAGACGGTTGAATAAGAAGAGAAGTTTGAATGTGGAGGGAGGCTCAAGTACTCGCAACAAACCCGGAACACGGGGATGTTTCCTTGAACATCAAAACATCATGATCTATCTTGGAACCGCATCCTTCTCGAGGTCGGCATAAGATTCTGACTGGTGATTTGTCTCATATTCAAAACTATAAGAACGAATTCAAGCCCAGGACAGACAACAAGGTCATCTATTTTTGTCATGGGTCAGGTAAAGCAAGCCAGATTTTATCCAAGACAGCCCTATCCATCGGCCTCATTTATAAGTCTTTTCAAATATTACGACAAATATATACATATACAGAATATATGCAACCTTCAGAAGCATCTTATCAGCTACTATCATGCAAGCTGGTCCAATCAACCAGAGCGTCGGCCTACTCATTCCACTATCGCTTCACTTAACTTCATTGTCTTTACCCACTTAGAATCTTTGATCAATTCTGTTTCACCTGCAGCTTTCCGGGCTTTATTTGCCTACCTATCTGTAGGAAGTTACACAACGTCGGTCTGATGAACGCGAAATTCAACTGACGATGGACGCCTGTTATACAGCCACACAAACATAATCCTTCCGTCTACCTTTATATCCTCTTCATACCAAATAAATTTTCTTCATTCTTCTACCTTTCTTCATCGACCACTGGCACATGCAGTTGTGGAATATAATTGTGATATGCATCATGGGGTCGCTAGAAGGGAAATCTTTTGAAAGGTACCGACATCACTTTATATCCATTGCCTCATTCCAATCTTGACTAATGCCCAAAAAGCATCTTCGTGGAAGATCCGAGGAAGGCCATTGTCGGCAAAAGCAAAACCATCTTTTACGTCCATCCTGGTGCTTTACTTCGGGGTAACTCTGCGTTGACTGCTAGGCTGATTGGGCCATGGAAGAATGCCGGGCAAGAAACATTGGACTGGTCTGCTTTTGACGAAGAAACCATCGACTGTGTCCTGAAGTTTTGTTATGGTTTGCGGCAATGTGATATCCCATGCCAACCAGCCATCAACAGCGGAGACTCAGGGCTACAGCTAGATCTAGTGTTGGCCAGACCAGGGATTGATAGCGGTAAGTTAGCTGAAGTATCCAAGATCCTGGGTATCCTGGACTTGGCTCTCAGGTTACTCACTTTTTTTTCTTTACCAAGATACTCAACCTCTCACCCCGCTCGCCACTCGAAGCTACACGGGAGATGCTATAGTGCTCTATGCAAAGGTCTATTTGTTCGGCTATCATTATCTGGTTGAAGTTGGCCAAGATGAAGGACTGTTTTGAGCCTTGCATGAAAGAATACAGCTCTTCTCCCCAAGCAACTAGTGGCTGTCTGGCAGAAGCGGTTCGGATTATTTATGAAAGCACTCTGTCGTCAAATGCCAACATGGATGCTGCTCGCAAAGCGCTAGTCATGTTCATTGCCTCATTTTATGACACGCTAAGTGGCGATTTTGCCAAATTTCACGAAGAGACTGGCGACTTCATGGTTGACTTGGCTTGTGAGTTGGTGAGACTGCTTCGGTCATGCAAAGATGATCTTGGAAACAAGAACTCCGAAATCCACACTCCAAAAGGCCAAACACGAAGGAGAGGACAAAGTTACCTGTGATTTGGCTTATTTGGCCATACTTACCCGAAGCATTATTTTCCTTTCTTGCTTTTGTTTGAATAGAAGTTTGCCAGTCATCATGATCTGAATTCGAAGTGATAGAGTATTCAATGCAATCTAAATGAAAATCTCACTCCAAAGGGTAATATGCACAACATATCCATGTGGCACCCAATACATTGGTTGCTTATGATTGGATGGAAGCATAATCCATACTCGACTCGCCTGTTAGAGAGGGCTATGCGATTGGCATGTAGGGGTTCATCGAAGTCATCCAACCGAATGTAAGCGATAATGCGTAGATCTATTGGCAATCTGTGCATGACCTGGTCCCCCTATTTCTCACGGCAACATGATATTCGCCCCCTTTCGTTTAAATAGACCGTCTTACCTAGTAATCTTTTCCCTCACCGATAATTTGTATCTAAGTAATAGTGCGCACGATGCTTTCGGAAATCAAGATCTCTTCGTCCAGTCTAATCCAATTATTTACCAGCCTATCTATCGGGGCTATTTTCACTCTCATCATATATCGATATTGGTTTCACCCACTCAGTCAATTTCCTGGCCCCCCCATTAGCGAGGATCTCTAGTCTTTGGGAGGTATGGCAGGACATAATCTGCCAGGGCAACTTCCCACAATCCATAAACGAGCTCCATCGAAAACACAGTAGGTGATATCAACAAGAAAGTAGACCATTTCAGCTAACCATCTCTTAAACTCCAACGTAATTCGTATCGCACCAAATCACCTCCATATCCATGATCTGGACTTTCACTACAAGTATGTTTCAGAGATGATTACAACCCATATAAATACCAGTTTAATCCAAATTCCACAGAATTTCAAAAGTCAACTCGGATTACCTCAAAGATCCCAAATTCTACGGAAATCTGGGCGTTCCCAATGCATTAGGAAGTCTATGCGACCCTCATAAGCATCGCATTTTACGCCGCCGGGTGAATCCTCTCTTCAGTCAACAGACTGTTAATCAAATGGCGGGAGATATCCAGAAAAAAATCGAGCATGCCTGCGACAGGGTTTCAACTAACTTCGATGCTCAGTTTTTCTTCCGCGCAATCGCAGTATGAATCCCTTAGATCTTATGGTGTATCGGGTGTATTCTCACAAACTTGCGAAACCAGGGAGATATCGTCTCTGCACACTATTTCGGAGAGAACATGAACCTCATCGACAGACCCGAGTATGCGCGCAACCTCTGGGATGGCATCGACACAATGGTCAGACAGATGTGGTACTGTATGTCCAAAGCAAACTCCCAAAATGGAAACATGTGCTAACCCCCCGACGAGCGATTCATATTCCGTATCTCGCGAGCGTCCTGGTAAACATGCCGATTTTCGTTCTCAAGATCTCATTTCCGGGATTTGCGGGTCTGATAGAGGTACGAGCTTCATACCTTATCCTCATCCGTAATCTGTACTTGCTGAGGTTTTCGGGCATAGTTGTGTATGCGACAAGCTGAAAAGGCTATCGAACGAAATAAAACCAAGTCTACTCCACTCAAGAATCACAACAATGCCACTTTCTTCGATTTACTTATGGCACCGTTGCCAGGGCAAGAATCAATCCATCTTAGCCGAGATGATATGGTCAATCATGGTCTAAACCTTGTTGGTGCAGGGGTAGACACAGTATCACTCGCCATGACAACCGCGCTCTATCATGTCCTTTCATCCCCGGAGATCCAACGTCAAGTGTACAAGGAGGCACAAGAAGCAACGCCTTTTGTACGCGATAAACTTGATTCGCAACGGATCCGAACACTGCCATATCTCGTAGGACCAACACCGTTTCGCGTCGTATGGATCGCTAACAATCTTCCAGGCAGCCGTTATCAAGGAAGCTTTGCGCATGTATCCCCCAGTCCCAGGTAGACTGCCACGCATTGTCCCGCCACAAGGCGAATCCTACGATGGGAAATTCATACCGGGTGGTGTAAGCAATCTCTGATAATATGACTCTGTACCTCTATCGTAGCTTTGGAAAGTCTGACCATCGCATAGACGACTGTGTCAATGTCCCCGTACACCATCCACCGAGATCCGGTACTGTTCCCAGAGCCGAATGTCTTCAAGCCGGAGCGGTGGCTAGGTGACAACACACCTGAGCTGGAAAGGGCTATCATAGCATTCGGCGGTGGAAGTCGCATGTGTCCCGGAATCCAGTGAGCAGGCTCAGATCATTTTTATGTTTTTCGCTGTCGTCACTAATTCATAAAAGTCTAGCGTATCTTGAGATGCAAATGACTCTCACTACACTCTTTAGTCGATTCGTCCTTGAACTTGAGAGTCCGCTTCCGAGCCCAGAGTTGGATTGGAAAGATCATTTCGTCGTTGATCTTGATCATCCAGTCAAAGTGAGAGTGCTGGCTGATCACTGGACAAGTGAACAGGACCGTACAGGCCTGCCTAGTTGTTAAGTCAAAGTTTAGTATCAATGAGAAACTGTTGGCTTTGATATCATTTTCTATACCATATCCCTAAACCATCGGTCATTCAATATATTGTTTGCAGATGCCCTAGTAGAAGGCTCAAACTGCAGGTGTTTTCCGATGATACCCCCAAGCTGAACTACATCATCTTCTGTCAACTCCGCCTTGCCATCGCTAGTACAATACAACTCCTCGAACCATTAAGTCTTCGTCGTCGGAAGGAATATGGTGGAAAAGGGAATGGCTGATCTAAACAGCTACGTCAATGTCGTTATATACAAATCATCGTTGACAAGGTTTTAACATCAATGAAACTGTCGGCAAGAGCTCAAAAACAACCCAATCGCGTGGTCTACGAGAAGCAATTATTAAATTACCAAAAGAATTCAGTCTTGAAATGTATGATTGCATTGACTATCATGTAGGAAAATATTTCGTTAATATCACTAACTCCATTCCGCCAGTCGAAATAGATGGCGAAATACAAAAGCAGAACCCAGATCGGGGGAAATCAAAACATATCCATCGCTGGTCCCGATACAAGCGGCAGACGTCGGCGAGAGGATCTAAAGATCATCACCAAAAAAAAAAAGAACGCCATGCAAAAGACTTATTCAACCTGTTTGGGAGAACAAGAAACAAGGAGAAAAAGCAAATTTTAACCGTCGCTCCAACTCTCTAAACCTGGGGAGCAGCGGCAAGGACATCGGGGGTGGCCTCGGAAGAGTACTTCTTGAAGTTCTCGTTGAAGAGGACAGCAAGCTTGGTGACCTCATCCTTGAAGGAAGTAGAGGCGGTCCAGCTCTTCTCGGGGTTGAGGAGCTCACTGGGGACACCGGCGCAGGAGGTGGGGACGGGCAGGTTGAAGGTAGCGTAGGTCTCGTACTCGGCCTTGGCGAGCTCGCCGTTGTGGATGGAGTCCAGGATGGCACGAGTGTACTTGAGAGGGCAACGCTTACCACCAGTGGTGGCACCGGCGCCAACCCAGCCGGTGTTCAGGAGCCAGGCGTTGACCTTGTGCTCCTTGATCTTCTCGGCCAGCATGTGGGCGTAGCGCATGGGGTGAAGAGCCAAGAAGGGCTGAGCGAAGCAAGAAGAGAAGGTAGCCTGGGGCTCAGTGACACCATCCTCGGTACCGGCCATCTTGGAGGTGTAACCGGAGATGAAGTGGAACATGGTCTGCTCGGGGGTGAGCTTGGAGATGGGAGGCAGGACACCGCGGGCATCACAGGTGAGCAGAATGATGTTGGTGGGGTGGTTGTCGCTGACGCAGGGAATCTTGGCGTTCTCGATATACTCAATGGGGTAGGCGCAACGAGTGTTCTCGGTGAGAGTGGCATCATCGTAGTCAACAACACGGGAGATGGGGTCGAAGACAGTGTTCTCGAGGACGGAACCGAAGCGGATGGCGTTGAAAATATCGGGCTCCTTCTCGGCAGAGAGACCGATGCACTTGGCGTAGCAGCCACCCTCAATGTTGAAGACACCGGTGTCGGTCCAGCAGTGCTCGTCGTCACCAATCAGCTTGCGCTTGGGGTCAGCGGACAAGGTGGTCTTGCCAGTACCGGACAGACCGAAGAAGACAGTAACATCGCCGTTCTCACCCTGGTTGGCAGAGGAGTGAAGAGTGAGGACGTTGTGCTTGACGGGCATCTCGTAGTAGAGAACGGTGAAGACACCCTTCTTCATCTCACCAGCGTACTCGGTACCGAGAATAACCATCTCCTTGTCGGCGAAGTTAATGGCCACGGAGGTGGCGGAGGTCATACCCTCAGTGAAGCGGTTGGCGGGGAAAGAGCCAGCGTTGTAGATGACATAGTCGGGGTGGAAGTGGTCGAGCTCCTCACGCTTGGGGCGGATCAGCATGTTGCGCATGAAGAGAGCGTGGTAGGCGCGAGCGCAAACAACGCGAACGCTGATACGGTAGCGCTCATCCCAGCCGGCGTAACCATCAACGACATAGATGCGGTTACGGGTGTTCAGGTAGTCGACAGCACGCTCACGGTTGATACGCCAGACCTGTTGAAGATGTATTAGTCACCAGCCTTATATTGACGTCATGCACGTGATAGCCTCGGCCGAAGGGCGGGGATGCGGAGCAACAACTGAAAGCCGAGGGGCAAATGGGTGGAGGCGAAAAGGAAAAAAATGATGGAAGGAAGTATTCTCAAAAGGGAATGAGAGATACATTGGCAGAGAAGGCATCTCAAATGTTGCACGAAGTCCTGCCACAAAGCTTGACCTTCCGATGCATATGCAAGGGATACAAGTGGATCTCATCGGGCTTATCTGCAAGGGTGTGCTCCAACATCGAGAATGAAGTATCAAGTAAAATGGCGCATAGAAAGTAAAAAAAAAAAAAAAAAAGGAACTCACATCAAGTGTCATGGGCTTGTTTACGGGTCCCCACCAGATCTCATTCTCTGATGAAGCCTCTTGGACGATACGCTTGTCGGAGGGGGAACGGCCAGTCTTAGCACCGGAGTATGCGCTCAAAGCACCGCTGGAGGTGACAGCAGTACCAGTCTCGTAGACAAGAGCATCTTCATAAAGGGCAGGAACAGAGGGGTTGGCAATCTAGTTCATGTTAGTTCATGAAGCAAAGTAAAGAATGGCATAGACATTATCTAATGTCAAGCGCAAGGGTGGCGAGGTCTTACAATGGAGACTCGGTCGTAGTCAATGTGAGCGGTCTCGTGAAGTTCCTCCTCAAGCTCGGTGTGACCCTTGCTAGGCCTAAGTAAAGACGGTTAGCGACGATGAGGTGAGGACAGTGAGGTAGGAAGGTAACATACTGAACACCACCAGGGTGCAAAGCAGTGCGATTTACAGATGTGGCAACCATTGTTCTGAGTGAAGTAGAGTGATAGTTATTGTTGCGTTGTTTCGCGATCTGCTGTTGAGTGAAATCTGATGCCAGAGGACCAGGAGAGTTGGAGCGGTCGAGGGGTATATAATCCTTTCCGGCAGAGGCCATAGTCGCGATCGGTCTTGGTATGAAGGGAGGTTCTCGTGCAGTTTCCGTGGTGTTTCTCCACAGTTCCACGGGTGATGTCGGGGCTGAAACGCCGAGCTGAAGCGGACACGCGGTTGGTGATGGGATCAAGTCCGTAGGTTGCAAATGCCTCGAGGCGCAGTCCGAGTTGACCCGAATGGTTCAAGTGGACACGAAGTTGATTCGGAACTAACAAGGGCTCTATGACCGGGAAGGCGAATAGCGGAAAAAAACGATTAGGCGTTCTAGAATCAAAAATCACTCATTTGAATTTTGAGTGGTTTTACAAGGGGAAGTTGATGAGTCCAGTGCATGAGCTCTTTTATGCTTGCTCTGACGGTTGCGGCGAAGTCCCTAACCTATCTAACCTAGGTTCCATTTTACAAATTTCGTCAATCATTTCAGAATTAGACTTGAATTTTGGATATATTTCAACTTTTAGATAATTCTTTCAGCCACAGAATGACGCACAATGACTTCACTGAGATGATCTCAAGAATTCATACCTCGAATCGCGGGGGGCTGACATAATCGTCGATCTTCGGGGCAGTGATCTTTTTTTTTTCAAGGCAGAATCGCCCATTTTCGGCTTCAATCAACCCGAATATCGGAATGTGCTGCCCGAAGAAAATGAAATCAAAAAAATTGACCAAAAAATCCTCTTCCTGAGAACCCCGGATGACGACAAGTTCGGCTGCAAATCGGACAAAATTCAGCAGCAAATAACGGCGTTTAACCAGCCGAGGATGATGGCACCTGCATCCATCCATGGCGGCGGTGGAGACCAATCAAAACGCATATATTTCCACCTCCTAGGATGGTCGGGTGGGCAGAAGATATTGCCGCTGGGGCCTAAGCCCTATTTTCACTGGTTTATACTGATTTCTACAGGGTTTGACTGGTTTTCACTGGCCGAGCAACAATCACACATGTGCAATAGGACGCCTCCCCGTACCTGGGTCTCCAAATCCAAGCCCTATAGTAAAGCAAACTCCGTGCATATTACGTCCCAACGCCGAAGGCGATGGCCTGGAACACGGATTTCTTGACTCAAAGCATAAATCTCGCACATGAGGCGGTCTGCCGTGATTTTGAGGGTTCTTATCGGCCACCATCGCCGTCGGGCTGTGTACAGATGTGGCGTATGGCAAAATCAACCCCAGATCCTTTTCCCCGTTAGCGGCGGATCCCGAACCGGCTACGGCCTCGGGAACGTGAGCTTTTTTTTTTTTCATTTCCTTGCATTCTTCGTGAAACAAGTAGTTATTTTTGCGCGATTTGTTTCATCTTACGTAGTGGCTTCTCTTTTTTCAATCCGCCTGATCATTTTCCATTTTTTGGCCTTGCGTGTGACACGAATATTTGATTGCTAGAACTGCCGGCCATTGTGAGGCTTTTTTCACACCCTGAAGAGGTAAGGACTGGTGGAGAAAAGGGGTTTTCCCCTTGTCTCTCCTCCACAAAACCAGACTATGTATAGTCATACTCCGGAGTAGAAGCCATGTGATCTTCCATGACTCTATTCACACATTCCCGGATTTGCCCCTTTTACCCACATTTTCTTATCCGGGTCAACATTCACCAACATAACGAAATTCTCGGTGCTTGATATTAATCACCAATCATTTCTGAAACTTAGCTTCCTAATTTACCCGTTGTGATATGCTTCTTGTCTTTCATTCGAGTCTATCTATCTAAAATATCTGCCCAACCAGTGCCGATTTCGAAACGGCCTGGGCCGATTGGAAGGGGAACTAAGATCGACTCATCTCCTATTTTCCCCGAGGCTACCTCTAGCGCTCGGCTGCACGTCATTGATATTATTACTTCATCGGAGTACAATAATGAACAGGTTCAACCTTGGAATAATCCATACAAAAAAAGACTAGGATATTTGACTCCGATCCCATGACTGACATCACGTATTTTTCTCCGATCTTGACACATTTCGGTCGAGGCGCACTTCTTGGCATCTTGGCTTTTATCTGGGGAAATTGTCGCGTGGTCTCGACCTGCGGATGCGGGGTATAGCGCTGAAGTTAACACCAGTCAAACGGCACAGATTACTGCACAGATTACTGACTCGGCGATTTCCAATATATGCTACATGCGGTTTGGATTGTAATTTGGCGATGCCACGTCCTATTGCGCTATGGTCGAGGATGTGTATTTTCTGAGTTTTACAGTAGCATTGGCAGCTGAATATGTCGTCAATGGCGGATTAGGAAGGCGAGGAAATGTGACATCAAATACTAGAACGGGGCATGATCTCCAGAGAGTTCAGGTGCAAGAACAGATTGCGCGTTTTTGAAAATGAAATCCCTACAATATAGTTTAGCTGTTCGCCACGGTAGACGCTAATCTCTTGACCTAAAAGGGCCGTCCACTGTAGTATACTACTTCGAATTTGGAATTATCATAGTAATTCTCGTTTAGCTGATGTCAAATTCCCAGGAACTCCTATAACCTTTATAAGGGCAAGAACGCGGAACACACGCGGATATATATATATATATATCTATACGCGATCAAGTCGGATGGTTAGCATTTACGTTTAGACGGAAGTCGATTGGTCTCATCTCTCCAGTGCAGTAAAGCGAGAATTTCTGTATATTGATCCGCACAACAGGATTACTCTATTGTTAGCTCTATGGGTGATTCAGGCCGGAGGACCTTTCAGGTATTCCCCATTCCAGGGCCGCACTACATAGCTTTCCCCAAATTGAACTCGGCTCTCCCAATAAATCACCAGGAGCTTTCAAGGACTGATCGCTTTTTGAGATAGGCCGGATACCAGATCAATGACGATCAAGAATATGTCTCAGTCTTTGGAGGATATAAGTCGAAAATACCTGTACAAATTCTAGCATTCTAAGATCTGTCGCCGTTATTCGCCAGCCAATGTCAAATTAGAGTATGATGATATCAAGTTTGATTCGGATAGCCATTGGGGATTTAGTCGATGTGCAAAGCTCGAATCAGGAAATGTATCGTGGTTTGATATAGACAAGTTCTAGTAGCACTCGGCCGTCAGAGTAACTTGACTTTGGGTATCAATATCTTGAACTAGAAAGAGTCAAAAAATTCTAATACAAAATAACCTCAATACTCGTAGCTCCGACCTCCACCCATTCACCGAGTAAGTTTCGTGCAACGCCAGTAACAAGCTGGTGGTAGTTAGGGGGCGGAACAGCATCAAGAGGATGCTTTCGGCTTGGGTCACCAGCGATCCAAAGGACAGGATCTTGCGAGATACAAGCGACGTTCACGCGCAATGCTTCGATATCCTCCAACTCAAGCCCACGACCGAAGAGAATTGCACGCACAGGCCAGCTGTAGTATTTCGTGCCGACGTCGTTGGCGTGGGGAGATTGGGGATCCTGGCCTGCGAGAAGATGAGGTGTTTCGCATTGCGCTGCTGAGAGGCTTTGGATGAAATGGGTTACTAGTGAGTGCTAGCTAGCTTGCCGTGAAACGATTCAGGGTCTGTTATAAAAAAGTAATGTATGCTCTAGGGACCTTCAAGTCCGGGGAGAAGACGGGGAGAAGAAGCTCCCAAGCCGGCTTGCCGATCCCGGAGTTTAGGGCACAGAGCACGATTAGGGGTGGGGGGGGGCATTTTGGAGGTGTGAAAGACGGGTGAGACTGTCTATATTTTTCTCCTGACATGATAGAAAGTTGAACAGTGGAACTTATAAACCGAGCAGACATCTCTATCTTTATTTTGAGGTTCGGAGTCCGACCTACTCGATGCGGCTCGGGAATGGAGACAAAAGAGCCCCACGGGGTTAATGTTGGGACTAGCGTCATGCGGGAGTATAGTAGTTCCAGACAGTGAGAATCAGGTGGAATTTATGTCTCGACTTAGGCTGTTAGCGATAGATTCATCAAACTCATGCCCACTACTTAGGTACCTATCATGGATTGCAACTTGGTAGCTGGTTCCACCCCTGGGCCAGATGTGACTCCACAATGTGTCTAACCGTCATATACTACCACCATTGGGGTTATGGGCACCCTACAAAAAATTTGCTTTTAATATCAACACCCAATGCGTACTATTTCCAGTTGAGTTTAAAATCAGACAGAGATCATTCAGGTCCCGCCCTGAGTGACTAATAACTTACATCATTCGTCCATATAAACAAGACGTATCGTCCATTCTTTCCTTTTCACAAAGAAAACGTCCAAATAAAACATGGCATCCACCTCGCCCCCTCCATCCCGCGCCACACTCAGCAACAAGGCCCACAGATACCGCATACTCTCAAGCCTTCTCTCCCTACTAGACCGATACCTCTCCTGGCCCCTTCCCCCAAGGCCAAGCATCGACATCGCCATTCCCTCAAAAATAAGCAAAGCTCCAGGATCGATCCAGCTCTACTTCTTCACAGCACCCTCAAACCCCCTCTCACCCCGTAAGCAAACAAAGCCAATCCCGCCCCGCCCCGTCCTCATAAATTTCCACGGCGGTGGCTTCTCAATCGGCCACGCTCTCGACGATGCCCGCTGGGCTGGATACGTGCTAAAAGCCTACCCAGACACAGTAGTGGTCAGCCTCGATTACCGTCTAGCACCTGAACATCCCTTCCCCGTCGCCCTGGAAGACGGCGTCGATGCAATACTATGGCTATGGCAACAAGCCCAGAAATACAACCTTGACAAAACGCGCTTTGTGCTCAGCGGATTCAGCGCAGGTGGTAACCTCGCTCTGGCAGTACCATTCCGGCTTCATGAGGAATTACAGAAAAAGCGCTGGACATCGCTACGCGGGGAGATAGCATTGGCTGGATTGGTTGTATTCTACCCCAGTACAGATTGGACACGAACGCGGATACAGCGCAATGCTACGAATCCTATCGCCGCACAGAAATCAATGATCTCCCCTTCGATGTTCAATTTCTTTGACAATTCATATCTTGTCGCTGCGGGACTGCCGAAACGGCCTGGCACAGATCGGGTGGATATGTCGCATCCTTTTCTTTCACCTGGTCTGGCGCCTGCATCTCTATTGTCTGCGGCGTATCCACATGCTGTCGCGATTTATACTTGTGGGTGGGATCAGTTGCTTGTTGAGGGGAATACGTTTCGGGAAAGGCTTGGTGGGTTTGTTGAGGAAGGGAGGACGGCGAGTGTAGGTGGGTTTGTAGTTGAGGATGTTGTGCATGGGTTCGACAAGAAGCCGTCTTTTTGGAAGGGAAGTCAAAAGCGTGAGAGAATGTATGCGGATGCTATTAAACAGTTGAAGATGATGTGGAAGGTGGATTGAGATGATTCACCAAGTTGATTCTTTACATACTACATTATTACCCTTGCGGCAACATATACCCTTCCCCGAATTCCTTTTGGAAAAAAAAGAACACAAGGGTAGCGGCCGCTTATGCGGCCTTGGGATGTTTTTACAACCCACGGCTGAATATGTCCCGAACATGCAGTCAATAGACCTTTCCAGTTTCTCATCGGAGTACCTGTAGAAGCTCAGGGATATACTCGAGGACATTCATCTCGCGGGGATCTTTCATGGTGATCCTATGCCGAGAAATATGATTATTTCTAGGGTCCAGGGTAGGGTCCCCTAGGTAGATTTTGATTCTGCCGACACATTCTCTAAGAGTCTTTTAGCGAGATAAAGGACTTGGATTGAGTAAGAGAATAAAATGATAGATTACTTTAAAGCTTTGGTAACGTCAGACCAACTTTTGAGTGGCATCGGCTGACTGACAGTATGCCAGGCTCAAGGTCACGAGGGAGGTGAATTGTATAATGCATACTCTTACTATCACGATTGGTTTGCTTAGATGGCTTGTCAATATCACTGACGAGCGGAAGATGGAGTATGGACTTTTATGAAGGTCATTATTCAGTCCCAGTCTCCCAATGCGAAAAATTAGTCAACTTGTCGAATCATATGTCGAGTATTACTGCTCTCACTCTAATATAGTCGGCCTTGCTTTTATACTGCACAGCAATCTGGACTGCTTGAGATGGTGTCCGTGACGTGGGTATCACCTTGGCTGATGATTGTAGTCGAGCAGCTTCATGGTAGGCGATAGCGAGTGGACGTTCTCAGTGCGTCCAGTTGTTGACTGAGCAGCTGTGGCCCCATTATATGCGGCTCTTAGTCTCTAAAGTGACTGTGTCCAGACCCTGTTAATAAGGACAGTCGCCCGGTCGTTGGGAATCAAGTCAGTCAGTTCAATCGTGGATAGCAATGGCCAGTAGGACGGTGGAGATGTTGTCGATGAACTTCAAACGTGGATGGATAACTGCAGGTATTTGTCTGGCATGTATCCAAACTATATGTATCCCAAAGGAGCAATGCACGAGCTTACTTGTAAAAATACTATTTGTCTAGTTCTATCACTAGACATTTCATGTAGGGGATATGTTTGCTTTCCATTCGCATCTAGATTGCATAGATTCTGAGACCAACAAACGGGATACCAAGTCAAGCCATTCCAAGGTGCTTTAAGGTCTCTCTATCCAGACCTATTAACGATCATCTGTCAATAGACTGCATGTACGTGACACTTCAGGGCTATCGAATCATGTGCCACTGAACAAATGACCCTTAGCGGGGCAGCCAGTCAGGCGGGGTAGAAAAGTCAGCAATTTTCCCAATCTACTTGACTTCTCACACATTTGCGATTCTTCAAATTACTTGAAATGTACGGACTATGTCTTGTCTGCATCTCCCGAGGACCTTGGTGGTTACTAACTCTCTGTCAGACCTACTTCATTCACAATGAACGGACACGCTGCCTGCCCCAAGTGCGGTGTCGCCACTGATGGCTCCGGCAAGAGCTGTGGCGCCTGCGGTGCTGTGAGTTGATTCTGCATTATTTCTGTGTGAGCTTATACTAACCTCACTAGACCTGCCCTGTTTAAATCATACCCTTTCGAATATGCCAGGATGCATTTGAATGTTCCGGATGAATGATATCGGAGATGAGACTGCGTGCAGTAGCGATAACATGAGGATGAGGCAGGGCGGAACTTGGATATCAATATGTTCATAGGAATAATATGACAACGGGAATGAACTCAAATCTATCCGAAACCAAGTGCGATTGTTATGTACGAAAACAAAAGAAACGACGTGAAGACATTTCCCTGAAATGAAAAAAAAAAAAAGATATAGGACTGGTCGTAAGAGAAAAGAACAACCATCAGGATATAGAATGCGCAATAAGGATACCTCCTCGTCTCGTTCCCATTTGGGCCCGGGGGTCCCGAAATCACCCAAGTAGAGGGTCGCTAACCTCCAACTTCATCAAGGGCTGACCATACACTACTTAAACGGGAACAGCGGTCTTGCGCCACTGGGACCAAACACCGATCAAACTGCTGACGGTACCTGCGATACCGACGAGGCCATCGTCGAGGTTTACGATACCAACGGCAGACAAGGGCGCGGCCAGATCGCAAACATCGGAGATGAGCTGTATCCGGGCAGCAGAGCGCTCCCTAACAACAGTGTTAGCATACCATCCAGTTTTCATTCGGGTATTAAGCAAGAATCCATACTTCTCAATCTTCTTAGCCTCCACAACACCCTCACCCTCCTTGCGGTCAATAGTCTTCTCCTTCTCCTGGAGACGAACAAGAGTGTAAACACCAGCCACGGCGCTGAAAATCAAACCAGCGCCCCAGGAGCGGTAGGCGGAATCCTGTAGCCGCTTGGCGGAAGCCAGCTTCCGAATGCCGATCGCATCAATGACTGTGACGGCGTCGAGGGTCAGGTAACCGGCATAACCGAGCTGACGGCCGATGGCCAAGTAGCGCAGAACGGGGTCAACGGGGTTCTTGTTATCAAAGGCAATAGCGGCGGCCTTGAGATGCTCGAGGAATTTGCCGATACGCATAATCTTGCGAGTCGTGCCGAACTGCTTCTTCACGGCATTGTAAGGGTCGATCGCGGACTGCGGCTTGTTCGTCCTGTATAGGTACCACGCGTAGAAGCGGGAGAAGTATTGGATTGTGCGGAGGAGCTTGTCGCGGCCGACTATCGATTGCGTATACGGTTAGCTTGAATGCTCGGATAAGGGCGGGGGAGAGCTCAGCTGAGTTTCTCGGCCGAGTGTTCGTCACATAGGGGTATTTTGCCGCAGTTGCGATGCAAAATGGGAGTGTTTTGTTCGTGCACGCGTAGAGAAACTGGGAGGTTGCTTTTTGGAGTTTGGGGATGTCATCACTTACCGGTTGTCGCGACGAAGCGGAGCCAGTGCGCCAGCGCAGGGTGGTAGATGAGAGTGTTGGCGACCATTTTTGTGTTGGAAATGGATGAAAAGCTTCAAACACCTGAGGATGGAGGATATCAAGAATTAAATGTGATAGTTCATAAGGAAAGGGGAGTCGGTAATTGACCGGCGTATGGAGCCGGAGGACCGACCTCGGCTGAACTCGTGCGTGTGGGGGGAGATCCGGAGGTAAGATGTAATGGTATTTACCATTAATACAGCATTCAAGGACCTTTTTGGCCTGAGTCGTATGAAATCCCTTGAAATACTACGAAATGCTTGATCTCTGGTTTGATCGTTCAATGCGCATGTGCACTCGGCTTGTTCCTTTTCACGTGAGTCTACATATATTCGAAGAGTTATAAGATCTGTATAATCTCACATTTTATCGCTTTTATCCTCGACATTGAAGATCCCTTCGCACCTTATATCCAAATTTTGTCTAGTTCCAATTTCCGGGACCAAATAGATATCAACATTGAACCAAGCACTCTTGTCATAGTGGTCCTTGACCAGATTACATCCTAGGCCAGTCAAATGGATTCTTCTTCCCATGCTCTCCCGGATACCGTACTATAACCCTTCTAGCAGACCCTCTTGATGATGGCTATCAAAAACTCTGTCGTCAATAGGAAAGTGGAAGGAATCTGTGTTTCTTTTACTATATCGAGTACGGAGTACCTCGGATCTGCTCTTAGAGGCAAGAGGCATCGCAAGATTGGATTTACAATATTTGAAAGTGGATCGTGCGGTTTCAGAGCAATTCCGGGGTATATCGGCGAAAAATAGAGATTGGCGGAATTCACAAACTGCAACACTGATGTAGTTCTATCCGGCATTTGATATCACTGTATGCGCTAGTCCACTGAGATCTAAATGGTAGATACAGTGGGTAAAATGAGTCTTCGGATGCTTTATAGATCAGTGGCCAATGCTAAGGTTGTTGGAACTTCTCCAAGGTCGCCCGGGTATCTTGGATGGACACCGGAACCATGAGCATTCGCATTTGAAATATTATCACAAGTAGTTGAAAAACACGGGAATACCAAATGAAACAAAAGGCAGTGGCAAGGTAAGTGGAGTTTGTAAAACAAGCTCAAAGTCTCGATCTCTAGTGTGGGAGCCATTTTATGTATCTGGTTATGTGGGCAACATTGTAGTGCCCACTTATTAAATTGTTTATCATACAAGCCAGGAGCTCATCTTTTGTCCAGCAAAATGCGCCACCTAGCCTAATCACCAGCAGATTAGGCAGGATATGCCCGCGAGTCTCTGATACATTCATGGGCCACGTCGCAGGGGCAGGGGGTCGGATATCTTAGGTCGCAAGGGTTGGGTAGTCGCTGTCGCATTGATGGAAATTCCTCGTTGATATTACTGATTGTGCATTGTCGCGTATGGGTGGAGTCCGTAATTAAGCAGGGCTGGTTGGAAGACAATAGCCCCAAAGGGTGAGCAAATATGTGTCGGGCGCAGTGGGGTTAGTGATTGGGTGACCAAGTTACTCTTGTACGCGAGTTTCGGTCTGGCGGTTGCGATCGCCCATTGTCGTGGTATCGTAGCCATTAGCCTGGAGATAGTCGCGGAACCTAGCATCCTCGAAAGTGATGGTGTCCTGAGAAAAAGTCAGCACATCAACAATGGACTCCATATCCAGTAATACAGACCTGGTTAATCTGCGGCAACATGAAAATGGCCATGAATGCGGCCAAAATACACAGTGCGCTGGAGACGAAGAATGGGTCCTGGCCTGCGCGGATTGGGTTGGGTGCGTTCTTTTGGATGACTGGAATCACATAGGCGCCCACAAAAGCTCCGATTTTCCCGAAAGCAGCAGCATATGAGTAGTATTGGCCACGGATAGCAGTCGCGCTAGTCTTGGCGGCGCAGAGACCGATGTTGTCGCCAGGTCCCATCTCACCGAGGGCAGAGAAGATTCTGTTCTCACAGTATTAGCATTGACAATGGGTAAATTCGAAGAACTCCGTTGGTAAACTAACCCGAATACAACAACGAAGGCTGCCACGTTTTCCGGGGTCGCAAGCCATTTGTAACATCCGGCCATGATGAACCCGATGATGCCCTGGAGCCCAACACCAATGGCAAGGGTGTAGCGAGGGCCAATCCAGTCGCTCATGAAAGCTCCAAGGGCGGAACCTGGAATATAGAAAGAATTGACCAAGGTAGACCAACCGAAACTCTTCCACAAGGGAGCGTTGTCACCTAAGATAATCGATAGCCAAGCAGAAGAATAAATACCGAAGCTGTAGGCAGAAAAGTCGTAAAGGAACCAGATAATAGAAACAACAGCCTATCACACCCAGTCAGTTGGTCAGTTCACGCTGGTAGGGGCAGCATGTAGACGGGGTTCGTACCAAACGTTTCCAATAGAATCTGAACTTGTTAGCCAACGAGTTAATGTACTGGGGAATGTCGTACTCACTTGATGATCAGCAGGATGGGAAACTTATGCATGCGCTCCCGGGTGAACTCCTCGGGCTCATTCAACTTCAGTCGGAGGTACATTAGACTCAGAGGAGGGATTACTCCCAGCCCCAGAGCCACACGCCAGCAAGCATGCAGATGCTTCTCAGTGAAGATCAAGACCAGAATCATGGACACCAAAGCAGCAACCACGAAACCGAAATCAATCTGGAAGTTGGTAAACATCACAAACCAACGATTGCGATGACCTTGCTTGAGCTCTCCAGTATTCTCCGCCGCGCCTACTGATCCAGCAGGGTATTCTCCGCCGATTCCAACCCCCAAGAAGAAACGGTAGGCCGTCAAAGCAGCAAGCATGCCACCCAGGCTACCGCCAGCTCCATATGAGCCAGCACCGAGAGCTGCAAAGACAAACAGGATAATAGTGGAGATCATCAAAGACCATTTGCGTGACCAGTGATCACTAGTGTAGCCAAATAGCAGCATACCCACAACAGTGCCGGCAAAAACAATCGAAGAGACATTCTGTTGGGCTGTCGAGTTGGTGTATCCATCCCCGTAGATTTTTTGGAGCATGGTACCGACAGGACCAATGATCTAGATACAAGTGTGTTAGTAAGCCATGAATGAACATTCGCCAAGCTGCACATTCATGTGGAATAGTATAGCTGCGGGGCTACATGAAACCCAACATACCGCATTCAAGTAGCCATCAGAAAACAGACCAGCACCACAGGCAATAGTGGGCCAACTACGCTCCCAGCGACCCTTTTTGATCTCGTCAAGGGGTGCTAGCTCAACAGGCTGCTCCTCGAGGGGATGCGCGCCCTTCTCAGGCATCTCCTTGGAGTAGGACTGAGGCTCTGCCATTGCGATCGTGCTGAGAAGTAGCAACAAAAACTTTTGCTATGATGAATCACGCGGCGAGCTTGAGCGTGAAAGGGGTAGTAAAGTCGGCACGAGACCAATGCACAGTTACTGTGTCACCGGATCACGATAACAAGAGTCGCGTCGATCGAGTAGGAGCGTTTTCACTCTGAAAGCGAGGAGAAAGAAGAGATTTGAAGCAGTGAAAAAAGATAAAGAGCCCATAGGAGGAAAAAAATGCTAGACAATTAAAAAATATATATATTAAAAAGAAATATTAATAAAAAAAACATCAAGATTGCTCGGGAACAGCATCAATCTAAGGCGCATGGGGATAAGTACCAGGTACCTATCAGAGAGTGCAGAGGCCGGTATTTGGCCAAGTATTGGAATCTGGTGGGACCCAGCCGCCGAGCTTGATCATTCTAAGCATTTAGCTTTGGGGATTTCAGCTTGTTAAGATGTATAGGCCAATGATAGACATAGTAAATATCAAGGGCGATTCTCCAGCCAATGGTGTGTCGGACTAGAAAAGCCGGTCGGGGTATGTTGCAGTCTGCCATAAAAAAAAGTCGGCTACTCCGAGAATTCCAGGCAGAAGACTTGATATCAGTATGACAGTGAACACGTGGTTTCCCATCTATATCAGACAGGTCCATCCATTCGAAGTGTCAAGGATGTGGATGTTGATACGAGAAGAAATGGGCAATCGTATATAGCCCGTGCTTTGGTAGTTACCCCATTGGGATTGGGGGCTGGAACCACCTGCCGGATTTTGACTGAACTGGTTTTATGGAGAATCTACAGACGTCAAGTGGCCAATAGTCTCGAACATTGAAATGAAAAGGTTTTCGAAGGATTGCATTTGGAACCAACTCCCTAAAGTAGTGATATGCTCGGGCCAAGATAATTTGGAACCATTTTCATAATGGTTCAGCCTTAAGTTCGTGGAATATCAGGCCGTGAATCTTCGGGCTTAAGTCTTCGGCTTGAGCCTTGACGGGAGCACATGTACTCCGTAGTTGAAGTTCGTTTACCAAAGCCTTTCTTGGATAAAATCAACATACGGTATTCCCAGGAAGTACGTACAATGTCTTCGGTCGACCTTGATCTAATGTGACTATTATAAACCAGAGTACACAAGGTATTGCAAGCATATAATCCCCCAATAGCGAAATCTAGAGGTGCAGATATTTCTTTTGTATAGAAGAAGAAATATATGTTGAACGCTGATGCGGCCGAATCTCATACAAGACTGGTCTTGACGTTCGAAGGGCGAAGACTAAGGCTCGGCACGGAAGAACTTTCCGCCAGCTGAGCTCGGATTACGGTGATGCACCTGGCTTGATCTCATCCCCAACATCACCAGCTTCCATCCTCTCCCTGCTCTATTGCATCGTCTTTTTTCTTCTCTCGTGCTACTCCGGTCAGCATCTCCAGCTCCCCATCGTCATCATGGGGTCTGATCCGCAATACATCAAGTTCCCTAACCTCTCTATCGCCCAACATGTCTTCAACCTCTCCAACCCAGCATGCGCTCCAGCCGTCCAGCAATCATCATTGAAGAAACTCCAAGATGTTATCGTGGAGCAAAAAATGGCTCCCTTCTATCGGCATCTCGCCCATCCTACCGAAGGCATCTTGAACAACTCCGGCGAGGGCGTAACACAGCTCCCACAAAATGGCAACTCAACAAAGCCTCTCATCACGTCCAATCTTCTTGCATCTCGCAAAACACCGCTCAAGTTTGATTTCCCTTGGGATGAGAATCTCTACCAGTCTCTACTGGAGGATAACAAGAAAGAACTGGAGACCTTCCAGAAGGAGGAAGATGACGCAGAAGAGGCTGCTGGGGAGACCGAGGTACAAGCTGCGCGTGGGAAGCGAGCCGAGTTCTGGGCTCGTGTGGGAGATAAGGTGAGGATTCATATTGTTTATCAAGCTTCTTGAGTGTGCTAGCTGACACCACTATTCTAATAGGACAAAGCACTTGAATCGCACGAAGCCCTCCTCGAAAAGACCGGATTCCTCGGCACCAAGATTGATCTGGTGATGGCCATGCTCCGCATTGGACTCTTTTTCGGCGACCTTTTGTTTGTGAACAAGACCATTGAGCGAGCAGAGACCTTGGTGGAGAGTGGTGGAGACTGGGACCGTAGAAACCGTCTCAAGGCATACAAGGGATTACATTTACTCACCATTCGTTCCTACAGCCTTGCTGCTCCTCTTCTCCTCGACAGTCTGTCTACATTCACAAGCTACGAACTTTGCAGCTATTCTTCGCTAGTGATTTACTCGGTGCTTGCGGGATCATTGTCCCTCAAGCGTGTGGACTTCAAGGCTAAGGTAGTGGATGCACCAGAGATTAAGGCCATCCTTGGCTCCGGGGAAGACCAATTGGCTGCACTGAGTGGGGAAATCTCCTCAGGTCCAGGTGCCCGGGATGAGGAGATGAAGGATGCAACGGCGTCACTGCCCACACCCGCCGGTGCCAAGACCGCTGTCAACATCTCCTCTTTCTCAACCGGCTCCGGTGCACCGATAGAGGCTGAGGTGCCAGTTGATTTCGCCCCGCTCGCGAACCTGGTCACCAGTCTCTATAACGGTAACTACCGCTCGTTCTTCAAGGCACTCGCAGCCGTTGAGGATCAGTTCCTGACACAAGACCGATATCTGCATGAGCACCGGGCTTGGTTCGTTCGTGAAATGCGGCTGCGCGCTTACCAGCAGCTTCTTCAGAGCTACCGTGTGGTGGGATTGAGTGGTATGGCTAACGACTTCGGTGTGACGGTGGACTATTTGGACCGGTATGTGCTGTCGAATTTCTTCAAATATCAAGTCATTTGCTGACCGTAATCACAGGGATCTTGCCAAGTTCATTTCGAACAACCGCATCGCATGCACCATCGATCGTGTCAATGGTATCATCGAGACGAATCGACCAGATGACAAGAACAAGCAATATGCCGATGTGGTGAAGCACGGTGACTCTCTGATCACCAAGATTCAGAAGTACGGCCAAGCTGTGCGTCTCCGGGGAAGTGAGCGAAGTTAAAGTGGTACATCTACGGACTTGGGAGGCATTTTAGACCTCAAAACTACAACCTATGATCAACTATGTATGCCTGAATGGAGAATCTTACTGTGTGTGTCCTTGAACGCATTGACACCATAATTCCTATAACATGCCACACCATGACATGATCCATCCCCTGACAAAAAAAAAAGTAAATCCTTTTACCCGCACGGGGCAGCGGAAAATCGCTCAGCATCGGGCAACCAGTCTGACTTTCCCTCGGAAAATGATCGTCGCCGATCATGTTATCATGCATGAACGTGGATGATCCTCCAATTGGGATGTGTACGCTGTATACGCATAGTTTTCATTCTCATGGACCAAATCCTCTGTAGCCGCATCTCCCGCCGGTGTCTCCAAATGTCTGATATCGCAAACATCCTTATCGTAATCGGCTTGTGGGGAAATGCTGAGTCAGTGGCTCACCGCCCAATGGCCAGAGATATTTTTTTTCCTCCTTCTTCTCCCGAGCGCAGAATAAGCACGACGGCGGTGTCCAAAAGGACTTTGTTTAATTGATCAATCCAATCTTTGATTGACCATCCGTCAAAATGTCCTGGCAATATAAGCTCGCATCCAGCATGCGGGCCTCTCCGCTACGGGCGCTTGGCCCTAATGGCCTCCTACATCGCCCGGCCGCACGTGGCGCTGCGGGGTGTCTCTCCGCTAGATCAGGTACGTGAGATCCCGATATCACCCCAGCTTACATAGTTGGGACCTCCGCAATCCTTTGGCGTTGGCTTTTTACCTCATTTTATGGTGTGACTCCTTGTCTTGGCCATATCTTCCCATTGCCAGTTGCAATCTCAATTTCTCGGCAACCTTTATATACTTGATTGTCCTCCCACCTTCAGGGATACTACATAGTCTCTTCATCCCAGACCTGACTAACCTCTTTCGGGTTAACACAGAGCCCATCATGACTCAAACCACCGTCTCATTTACCGCTAAGCGCACCCTCTCGGCCGTCCAGACCCGCAAATGTCTCAACGTCGACAACATCAACCAGCAAGTCAAGGAGGCCAAATACGCCGTGCGCGGTGAATTGGCCGTCAAGGCTGAGGCCTACCGCCAGCGTCTGAACGATGGCGACAAGTCCCTGCCTTTTGAAAGCGTCATTTTTGCCAACATCGGTAACCCCCAACAGCTCGACCAAAAGCCCATCACCTTCTTCCGCCAGGTCCTCAGTCTCGTCGAGAACCCCTTGTTGTTGAAGAACCCCGAGGTCCTCAAGGAGTCATTTGGATACAAGCAGGATGTGATTGACCGTGCCCAGGCCCTTTTGGCCAATGTTCAGAGCGTTGGTGCCTACAGTCACAGCCAGGGTGCACCGGGTATCCGGGACAGCGTTGCCAAGTTCATTGAGAAACGTGATGGCTTCCCTGCCAACCCTCAGGACCTGTTCCTGACCAGTGGTGCCTCGTCTGGTGTGAGCACCATGCTGAATGTCATCTGCAACGATCCCAAGGCCGGTATCCTGGTCCCTATTCCCCAGTACCCTCTTTACACTGCAAGCTTGACGCTGTTGAATGCTCGCTGCGTTCCTTACCTTCTCGAGGAGGATAAGGCATGGGGTACTGACGTCAACGCCATCCTCAAGTCCATGGAGGAGGCCAAGGCCGCCGGCACCGATGTGCGCGCCATTGTTGTCATCAACCCTGGTAACCCTACCGGTGCCTCCCTGAGCGCCGACGACATCAAGAAGGTCCTTGATGTCGCTGCCGCGGAGAACTTGGTGGTCATCGCCGATGAGGTGTACCAAACCAACGTTTTCAAGGGCGAGTTCGTCTCCTTCAAGAAGCGTCTTCGCCAGCTTCAGCAGGAGCAACCCGGCAAGTACGACGACGTCGAGCTGGTCTCACTTCACAGTATCTCCAAGGGTATGGTCGGTGAGTGCGGTCACCGCGGTGGCTACTTCGAGCTTGCTGGCTTCGACCCCCTTGTCCAGGAGCAGATCTACAAGCTCGTCAGCATTGGCCTGTGCCCGCCGGTCGTCTCACAGTGCCTGCTCGAGTGCATGGTCAACCCTCCCCTCGAGGGCGATCCTAGCTACCCGCTCTACCAAAAGGAGTACAACTCCATCTCGGAAGGTCTGCGCGAGCGCGCCCATTCCCTGTTCAACGCCTTCCAGCGCATGGAGGGTGTTGAGCTCCAGGAGCCCCAGGTATGTATTACAAGCTTGCTCACATCGTTAGACATTTGCTAATCATCTCAACAGGGTGCTATGTACCTCTTCCCCACTATTCACCTCCCCCAAAAGGCCATTGACGCCGCCGCTGCCGAGGGCCGCGCCGCCGATGAGTACTACTGCTTGGCCCTTTTGGATGCCACCGGTGTCTGCGTCGTCCCCGGCTCTGGCTTCGGCCAGAAGGAGAACACCCTCCACTTCCGCACAACCTTCCTTGCCCCTGGCACCGACTGGGTTGAGCGCATCGTCAAGTTCCACTCCGAGTTCTTGGAAAAGTACCGCTGAACATTTAAAATGCATAAAGGTATATAAATGTGAACTGGCCGTCCATCGCCACCTGTTTCACGTATATATGAGATGGATCGGCTTCCATTTATATATCGATATGTTCATACCCCTCTACGACGCAATGTTCGGAATATTTGAATTTGCATATGGATTTGGAATTGGTTCGCCCTTGACACCTATAGACTACTGACTCTATTGGGCTTGCTATCTTCGATTCTCATTTTTGGATACTCCTCTGAGACACTTATGCATCGCATTTTGAATAACGGTATACATTTGCATCGTTCTGTTTGATTTGGGTCCTGTATATTTCTTTCCTCTTATAGAGAATGAATTTTACTTCATTGATTACTAGCAATTTCTTCTATCTCGGTCCTCCTGTCCCCGTCCTTGATGTCATCTTCTGATGAAGGTAAACAAATGAGAGAAGAGGGGGAGTAGCCGGGGGTATTAGCGGTAAAAAAAAGGGTGACAAAGCGTTTGTTCCATCCGATCAAGATAGTGCAAATATCAGGTGCAGCAAATATCACTATTCACTCAAGGCCGAAAGAACAAAGCAAACCATGATGATCGCTCCAAAGCGTGACTGTAGACTGAGTCTCCTGGGACTCGGGGGTATTCGTGTCAGTTTGAGGGTTCTGTTCTTCATCTGACTCCCCCACTCGCTGAGCCTCCAATATTTCAATTCCACGCGCTTTGAGACCAAGCAGCGCAACTCTGTCCATCCGATTTGGCGGAAATCGCTGCTTCCCATCAGCTCCCCATGTATACCCAGGTTCTTCGGCACGAAGGGCTATCCAGGCATCTGTAAGTCCATTGGACTCTATGAGAACGGCATCTTCCTCAAGAACCGGGTTGAAGTCACCAGCAACCAGCCCGCGGCCTGCACTACGCAGAAAAGAGGAGACAATAGAGAGTTGCTTGGGTCTGTGCGAAGGTTTGATCGGCAATGAATCCAAATGAACGTTTGCAAGCCGTACTCGTGTGGTAGAAGAAGCGTCTGTAGGTGAAGAAATGAAGAGATCACAGAATAGCACATCTCTTCCAAAGTGACTAGGGAAAGCTACCCTCCACACAGGCCCTAGAGCGAACCTGCTTATTCCGGAGCTTGGTGATCGAAACCGTGTTTTGGAAACTAATGTCATTGTCGTGAACGAATGTCTTGTTGGCGAGTTCTCATGTTCACTCGAGAACCACGATTCGCCGATACGTTCATCGCTCAAGATCAGTCGCAAAGCACGCTGTGAAACTTCTTGCAGGAATATCACGTCGACCTTGGTATTCAGCTGAGTGATGAATGTGAGAATTTCAGTGACGCGTTCTTGCGTCCGCTCGGATAGTGCGTCGATATTCCATGTCAATAGTACTAGATCGGATGATGCTCCATCGGTGTGGGGTTCTTCTGCATTTTCATTCGCGCTTACTGGATCCCACTGCTTGGAGTTGGGGTTGAACTGGTGCCAGGACTGGAATTTTGGATCCGCTGATAGGTCAGTTGGAAGGGGTGTGTCGTGTTTCCAGGACGCTATGCTTGTCCGAACGCGTGCGTAGATATCCATGATGATGATGAGGTTGATTACTTCCAAGGTTGCCTGATGAGGTGTATGTCCTGGGAAGGTTTGCCCGGGCCTCGGGGTAGCCTTAGGATTAGTTAAGCATTAGGCCTCAGGCTGGAGTGACAGGGGTGAAGTGATAATATGTAGAAATCATCACATTCATAGTTTACTGGTCTTTTGTAGTTAAAAGAGCAGTGAAGAAAGCGGGAAAAAGCGACTATCTCATGCTTTGATGCAAGGACATCAAGGCCTGATGAGGAACTCGCCGGTGGTCGAATATCACTCCAATGGCAGTGAGCTGGAGATGACTATCTGCTGCTCGATACATTACCCCAAATATCCATAGGAAAGGTAAGAGAAAAGGGTTGAGATTGACAAGTCCTTCAGTGACGACAAATGGCCCCCACAACCCTTCCTGTCGCACGGTCCCTACTAGGAACTGCAACAGACCCTCAGGGGCCAATATCGGAGACAGGAACCAAGCCTTTATCTACCCGCACATCTTAGTGCCTTGCCTCGCTCGGCAGAGCCCCCTGAACAGAAACTCGTATGCAACCGTTCAATGCCCGGCGTTCCATCAAGTCGAGCCTGTGAGGGGTGTCGACAGCAAAAAAGAAGTGTGATGAGTTAAAACCCAAATGTTCGCGGTGTATTCGCGCAGGGATTCCGTGTGTCAACAATGGAGCCCGACGGTTCAAGTTTCAATACTTGCAAGTCACCTCGAAGCTAGAAGAGCAACCTACCGAGAGCTCGGCCAATATTGTGGTCCCCACTACAGCCCACAGGGCCGACGACAGTCAGCCACGAGTCGCAAACACTAAGGCTAAACGAGCCCAACACATCAGCGGTAGAAATGGGTGCGGTACCTGCAGGTACGCTCCCGGAAACTGTGCGTAGCGACGAGCTCTAACCAACCCACCATTGATAGGACTCGGAAAGTACCTTGCGACGGCATGAGGCCGGCATGCACACAATGTGTATCTACCGGCCGAAAATGCGACAGTTTTGTGACTATATCAGCCGCTGAGCTCTCAAAGCCACACAACCCTCCGACTTGGGCCCTTCAAGCTGTACCCAACCCTATCCCGCCTCTCCCTGACAAAAAGCCCAGGGAACTGCGCAGCTTCCGTTTCTTCGTGGATGTAACAGCACCTATGCTAGGAGGCGTCTTTGATCCTACATTTTGGAAGGCAGAGATTCCCAGAGCCTGTTACCTTGACGGAGCCATCTGGCACGCCATCATCAGTCTCGCGTCCGCTCACGAATCTGCTGTTTCTACTGTACCCGTTGGCACGTCTACAACGCCTGACAATGTTCATACCCTTCTCCACTATAACCTAGCCGTCCAGAACCTACTCAAGTCATACTCACCCGAGGGCTGGTGGCGGGTTCTTACCCTTAGCATTCTTTTCACCTCTATCTGCTGCTTGGAGAACAAATACCCTGAGGCACAAATGCATTTCAAGTATGGTTACAAGCTGATCTGCGATATTTCTTCGTCTGAGCAAGATGGCACGCATGGACCTATGCCTATCGAACGAGCTCCGAATTGGAACCGACTGCAAGGCCGAGTACCCAGACCAGTATCAGTTAGCTCGCTTCGATGTATGGTCGAAGCGTTTGAACGGCAAAATCGCAATCTCGACGCTGCTAAATCCCAATAGCTTATGCCACTTGCAAATGCTCTGGTGATTCATGTTACTTGTCTTTTACGGTATTTCTAGTGGACATTGCTAGTATCCAGTTCTTGGACGAGATCAGTATCGTAAGGAGAGCAAGACCAGGATACCGACGCAAGTCGATCTTTATGAGACCACATATACCCTATTGTTTGTATAAAGACGGGAAATAAAAGAAAACGAGTAATGCTAGCATCACTCGTATAGCTGAGCGATTTATCGCAATGAGCTTGCCGACCGGATTCTGCTCGGCGATATAATTGCTTGAACATCTGCCTGGGCTTGTTCACAAATTATGATGGTTTAGTAATATATTTTCTAGGGTCATACCACCCCCTCGGAATTATGATAATACGTGGGCGATTTAACGACTACCTTCCGTCGATATCAGCAAGATGGCGATAGCGAGCTTAGTGCTCACATATATTATGGATGGTAAGTGATATTACCACATAGATAAGCCTTGATTATTGCCCAGGCGCAGAGAGGTAACCTTCCAGGGTTTGTTGAGATGTAGTATTTCGTTATCTATGCACGCTACATCACCAATATCACGTAAATTAGCCTGAATCTGCGGGCCAACACCCAAATGCCTAGTGGCTTTTTATCTGTGCTTTTGTATGAAAATGTCAGAGTTCATTCGTTTGCAAATATTTGGTGTTTTCGAAGATGACCGCAAATCCTGACGTTGATCCTATAGTTTCCCGATGCCGAATTCAGAGTTCATGCAGGAGCTTTTACTATTTGATATAGTATCCATAGGTATATCTATTTTTATAATCTTGGAATTAGTAGTGGAATACTTGGATAATTTGATGAGTCAAGCTTGGTACCCTTCAACGCATACGCTGTCTGCCCCAGTATCGACCCTCGGATTTCGATATCGTGGGAACTATCTTTGACTAGGCGTCCAAATCCAAATATGGAAGCAGCACCCTACTTCTGCTAGAAGGAGTTCTAGATATGATGACCTATACCATTGGTCCAGCGCTGATAAATACAATAGGAGATGCAGGCACACAATGTCTACGCGGCCAGGCCGTAGCCAAACCACGCCCAGGTTCTCTCTAAGACTTTCTGCTATGGAGATTCCTTGTATGGCTGTATTTACTATTGTAGTCATCAATGCTGCACCAAGGGTATAAGTGTCATCTATCTCAATTTTTCCTCGCTTCGGTCAGAGGCTTTGGATATTCTGAGTTGCTGTATATTGGATCAGGTCAACAGGTGATTCGGTGTTTTCAAATGGAGAGTTAAGCTTGGGCAACGGTTCAGAGATACCTCTGAACTGTGTGTCTACGTGATTCTTTCTCCCTCGGCTGTCACTATAGAGAATAGGTATTACTTACTTTTGGATAATATTGTAGATTCACGCGAGGAGAGAAAGGGAGAAGAGAGGAGCAGTCTGCGCTTGACCTGGGATATTTATAACCTGAGGAAGTTGCGGCTATTTTGAAAACTACGATTGTTCGATACATCACGCAAAGCTCGAAGTAGATGTCCCATCAGAATAACACTCGGTGGTTTCAGAAGATGTAGGCATGAGAGCAATGGGTATTTTAGATAGTTTGGTCAATGTCGTAGGACTCGCCCTCTCTGCAATCGAGCCATCACCAATCCATCGTCTTTGGCCAACACATAAATATCTGGGCCAGGGTAGAATTAGCTGTCGTGGTGGCTTGAGTCGCTTTTTATACGATAATGGAAAGATATATATGAGGAAGAGGGAGGGATTGATCTCTGCTGGGCCCACTGCAACCCTAAAAAGAGACAGCCAAAGACAATCAGGTAATAACCAAAGACTTTAAGCGTTTGAGCCTGATATGCAGCTTGGGATAATTTATCCAACTCATTAGAGAACATACAGGGGCCATTATTCTTCCACTTGATAACCCCTTATTTCAACCAGCGAGCTAAGACCGAACTCCATTCCTTGTCCGAGTGTGTTCTAGGAGATACCTAGTACCCATCTGCATTCCATCCCAACAACCGGATTGATATTAGCACATAACCCAGCACCAAATATATACATCATACCTCAATCTGACATGTCCTGTGACACAAGAGAAGCAAAGAAGCGGTGAGATTCCGTCCTTCCGAGGTATGTAGACAAAAATAAAAGTCACGACAAAAACATACACCGAATTATTTATGACCTCAGAGAACCAATAGAACTATATCCTGCTAAGTCTATTCTTCTAGATTCATCCTTCTAGATCTATCCAAATCCACAACAGTTTCCTAATCCCAACAAGCACGTCGCACATCATCCCTAACTCAAGACCCATCCACATATGCAAGGCGTATAAACAAATCCACCCACTCACATACACCTTACACTATGGTTTCGGTTACCGGCCATCGACATCAGACCCACTCACACTCCATCGAACACGCAACACCTGATCGTACAGCAAGGTGCAGCATACAGTAGTCACACCGCACCTCGTGCTCCACGTCCTGACTTGCGTGGTCTTGGCTAATGCTTAGCTATGGGTTGGCGTTGGTACAGGGGTCTTCCTTGCACGGTATTGTGCATGGATGGGCTTTGCTCTGGGATACCCAAACTATTGTAGGGGGTATGTATATGTACATTAGTATGTAGTACATAGCTGATATGGAAGCATGGATACGCTTAGTTCTGGTTTAGTGTGGAGTAGTGTGATATACTATGTAATGTCGTACTCGGTACGGAGTAGTGTGTAATCTGTTTCTTTGGTATTGTAAATTTCCTTGTGCGATGTCGAGACCGTTTCCCTGTTTCAGAAGTTGGGGAAGGCTCTTGTAGATGTCTCAGGGTGAAGGATCAGGGTGAAGGATTAAGGTGTAACTCGGTCGTTGGGTATTAGGGCTAGACGATTTACCTTGACCAATCCAGGAGTCGATCTGATGAGGCAGCTGAGGGCCACAGTGGGTGTAGCTTGGATTTTCTCACCGCTAGATCCCGCCTGACCGGGATCCTCTTCGCATTCGATCGACTCCGGGCCGGGTGATTGCTACTAGTGTTGATGAATACAGGGGGTAGCATAGTTGGTATTAAATTGCGTTACCTAGTTGATAGGCAATTGATTCGTGATATCATCGGCTTGGGGTATATCAGCTAGCGTTCTGTGCGGCCCTATATAATAAAATATGGGGTACAGGGTGATGGAAATTCAAAGGCAAATATTGGGGTCTGTATTGATCCGCATTGTGCACGTATCTGGGTATCGTTGTCCGGAGGCAAGTGGTATGGACATGGACCGCCCGAGTCATTGTACATGTAAAAACAGAACAAATAGAGAATATTCTATACATCAGCGAGAATGCAAGGCAAAAGTAAAAGCAAGCGTGTACGGAAGCCAAAGCAAAAGAATGTACAGGCACGTGCAAGTGTCCAAATCGCAAACCCTTCTAGATTAAATGGCTATCGAGGAAGGAATCTAGACTGGCTAATTGAACAGGACAAATCAGGCATTTATCATCATCTCTCATCAAGGTCGTGAAGACGGTGTAGAGGTGGTGGTTGATTGCCACAAGAGAGCAAGCCCCAGGACGAAGGAAGTAAAAGAGGAAGAGAAGATAAGCAAGGATAAACGAGCACCGTTTATTTTTTTTTTTACTGAGCCCAGTTTTGTTGGAAAAAGTTGTCGTCAATGGGCGAAGTGGACCCAGCATCGAAAAGACCAGGCCAGATAGGAACGGAGTCCGACGGCGGCGAAGGCGCACTGGTAATCGGGGCCGACGTCATAGGCTTGTACAATGGGATCTGTGACATGGTGTAGATATCCTGGGCAGGGACTGGTTTTGGCTCCATGCTCATGCTGGCTTGCAGCCGGTGCTCGAGGGCAGCGGTGGACTCATTAGTCGACTTGAGGAAGTCGTCGATGTTGATCGATTCCAAGTCATTGGATGACAGGAGACGCGCCTGAGGTAGACCGACCAATGAGGAGGCAGAGCTGACACGGAAATGTTCCATATCAGAAGCTTCGCTTACGCTGTGCAGATCGTGCATGTCATTGCTAGCATGACCCAAACCCGGAAGCGGTCCAAATTCGTCAACCTCGGAGATGTCCCCGGATGACGAGGGCGGCGGGAGACCCGAGGGATAGGCGTTATAATCAAAGCTAGCATATGAAGGAGCTTGCGTGCTATTTGCAGCGGGCACGTCGGAGTATAGAGGGAAACTTGACCAGTCAACCGAGGGAGCACCAATGCCAGCAGACCCCAGGGGCATGTCGGAGTCTGGAGAGGTAAAATAACATTCTTGGTAAGGTTCTTGGAATGCCATACAGGTGATGGGAGAGTTGGTGCTCGTGGTCGGGAAGGAGGCGAAAGAGGAGATGTCAAGGGGAGGAACGCTAGTGACAATCTGATCCAGAGGGAATTTGTCCATGGTTGCGGGGGTAGATGTTGGGTTTGACAGCACATCATGGGGCCGGTCTATTGACGGAGCGGGCGGTGCTGGCGTAGCGAAATTGTCGATGTACAAGTGATCACGAGGGGGAGGATTATAATCGTCTTCGGCACCCGAGCCAAGCGCGCTGTTGGGAGAACCATTTTGCGACGTCTGTTGTGATGTGGCGAATTCGGAGAGATTAAGGGGTTCCTTGATGAAGGCCGACTGGCCGAGCGGCAAATGATCCACGGACCGACGAGGTAAGTCGGCTGGGTGGTGGATGGTATGCGATCGTGGGATCGTATAAGGCAATCCACATTTGTGGGCCATGTCATTATGCTTGTGAGCGGGTTTATGATGACCGTCGCGGAAAATCGTGAGCGTCGATTCCGATTTGGTAGACGTCAGAGGGGGTTTCCGAGGGGTCTCAATTGTAAGCGGGGGTGGAGAGAAGGGAAGACCTGTTTCGGGCACGGTATCCAGGTGTTCCTTTTTGAGTGCACAGGTGCAGCGCTGGCCATGGCAGCAGCCACAGCGACCATGGGCAACGCCGGTATGGCAGTCTTCCTTCTTCTTCTTGTCACCGCAATCACACTGGGTGTGAGTTGTCCGAGACTTGCGTAGGCCGCGGCAGTGAGCACATTGAGAGACTGGGCGGCCTTTTTTGTTGATGTGGGTCAATTGGCGGTCTAAGGAGAATTAGCATAGTGATTCATTGGACGATGATTAAGATTGGCGTACCGCTGTGGTGACAGCTGCTGACTCGGTGACCCCGGACGCAAGCTTCACAAGCATACTTTTCACCATCGATGAGCATCGCTGCGGTGTTACTGGAAGGTACACATGCGATGATTCGCGAAGGATATCAAAGAAAATCGAAGTATTGAAATAAAAGAGATTGGTTGCAAAGACCAATATATCAAGCCGTCAAGGCGATTGGCAACGACCGCTTTAAGAGGTCGGTCCGAGTAAAACAAAATGAAAGGGTATAGTCGTGTAGTCGAAGGTCCCAATGCGAGGAGTTCACAGAACGCCGGACTAGTGTAAAAATGCCGTTGAGAGCCACCGCACAGTCTTCGATTGGAACAGAAAACAAAAGGTAAATATTTAAATCCAAAGGGTATCTCAGGCGCAGGTAGGAGGGGGTGGTCAGGGATCGGAGAGTAAGAGAGAGAGAGAGGAGAGAGGGGGACCAAGCCTACGCACCGTTTGGCGCCGGCCGTTAGACAGGACACCAAGTACCGGTAGTGGCGGCCAAGATAAAAAGCGTTCGATAAAGGAAGACGTTGGACACCCTATGAAAGAGGAAAAGAAGAGGAGAGGAAGGAGGGCGGGTAGCCGTTAATAACGGGGTATGGGACGAGGATTTTCGCTGCGCCACTGGTCTTTATAGGTGGCCGTACCGGTACGAGCGTATCTTACGGGGGACTGTGACTATTTTGGCTACTTTTGGCTATTTTGGCTACTTTTGCTGCTTTGGCTACTTTTAGATTGCCTAGAACTGCTTTCACCTACAGTAATAGGTACAGGGTACTAAATTTACATTTAATTGACACTGTGTGATACTGGCCATGTACATGATATCAAGAAAACCAGCACACCAGTACACCAGCAATCCCTTGATCTTCCATGACTCCACATGAAAGGGTTTACAACGCACATTTGAATTTAGTTTTGCTTCTTTTTATCTACTAGTTTTCTTCGGCTCCTCTTCTCCCTGTACCTGAATTAAATTATCTTAATGCCCAAACTGGCAGCCCCAACCGGATAGATAAACGTAAACGCATAGGAGTTCCCTAAACAAAAAAAAAAATCTAGCGTAACTCCACTAATAAAAAAAAATGGAGCCCAAATCTGGGGCCGCACATCCCTCCAAAGGACACAAACTAGAAAATAATATTGTGCGCCTGGGGCTGAATCTCTGAGATTGTGTTTCAGGGTCCTAGCGGTTGATCTGAAGAACTTTCCATAATCCCTGTACTCAACTATAGAACACAAATTGGATTGGAAAAGAAGAGAAAGAAATGAAAAATGAAAAAAACCGAAAAACATTGAAAAAAAAAAATGAAGAGAAAGGGAAAAAAAAGGCCAGTGGAAGGAGTCCACGTATACATAGTTACGTATCAATACACAAGAATACACATGCGTGCCATACCCAAGTGGGTTGATGGCGTCAGTGTTCCTGCTTCGAGCGGCCTGCAGAGTGAGTTTGGGGCCCTGATCGGCATCCTTTTTACCCTATCTACGTTTGCAATTTGTTAGGTAAGATATACTCTTGCATTCGGAATTGATGGACAATATCTTTGTGATTCAACTGATTTGGTTACCCTGGAAATTTACCCGGGTAGTATGTACAGAGTATGATGTAAGTGGAAGCCATATAACTATCGAGCGACTTGGAAGTGATATATATGGGGATTTACAGTCTCTCCGATTAATGCCCAGCAGGTTTCTCAACCAAAAACCAAAAATCATTATTGATGAGAAAAAAAAAGGTGCCCATGTGGCGCTATCTCTCTCAGATGTCAACTACCAGATATATTGTAGGTTGTTACTAATATAGGCCAGAAAGACAAGCGCCGATATCCAGGAGATATACTATTAGCAAGTCTGAGATACAATCAGGCCCTCATTGCGCAAAGAAATAGCCAGATATACGTAATTAAAGGTAGGAGTAAACCAATCATAAATTGTATACTCTTTGATGCTTTTTGATTCATTTGATCTCACATAATTAATAATAGCGACTCCAACTCAAGCCATGGACACCTGTTGGCATCAGGCTGGTACAGATAGTCTAGGAAACTAAATCATTCGACACTTTCCGTAGGTTGTCGGGCAGAGGTGCGATACATGTAACCAAAGACTACTGGTTTCTCGATTTCTCGAAAATGATTGGTTTAACTACATAGTACCACTACGGGGACATCAGCTACGACGCTAGGTGAAAGGTATCCCCGGAAGGATGAAAGTCATGTTAAAATATAGAAAGCATTCGCTGGATAGTCATATATCATTTGCCACTTAAAAAGCATGCTAGATACTCACTAAGGCACCATTGAGCGCCCTCGTAAAGTGGCGGCACTGGGACAGGTGTAGGTACATGCTCATCTCAACATGGACGGTGTAGACATTTGCAGGGTTCTCTGAAGAGGATTTGTGTAGACTCTCATCAGTACAAACCGAGTCAATATGTTCAAATATAGCAGAACGAAGTACAATAGATGTCGAAGTGTTCTAACTTGGCATATTTCAGAGTAACCTTGTGTAGTTCATCCGACGCCGAAGGGGAAATAGTATTAATCCGTTCGACACGCAGAAACGAAAGGCCGTCCTCCGTGCGATCATCCAAAAAAGACTCGGGGAAGTAAACAACTGTATATAGCTTCAAAATAATATCTAATACCAATGAATCCTCTGTACAAATGTTGTTGCTCAATGCGGCGCTTTCGGCGCTAGCCCCCTTGAAAATTCCTCCCCCGCGAAATTTTAGTTGAAACTTCATTTCTTGCACCTCGCGTCCTACACTCTCTTCCCTCCATCTCCCGGAGGCCCGCTTTGCCCACAACCCATCATTTTTCGTGAGGTTTTGGGTCATATATCGCGCGATGAACTCTCGCGAGCAGTCTGACATGCCTCCGGCGCCTTCTTATCCGTCTCCTAACGGTGCGCAGATGGCCCAGGGCGTGCCTTCGTATTATGGCAACCGTCAAATGACCACCGATGAGCTGCTGTCCGCGGAACTTTCGCGTGATGCCTCTGGTCCAGGACTTGGCGAAACGAACAATGGTGTTCACCATGGCCAGTCTATGGTGTTGGGTTCCTCCAATGCTGCCGACATGGGTCGAACCTCTTCGGAGGATCAACACCAGCACCAGCACATGCTCCAGTTCCCCCCGAGTCAACAGGTGGGCGTAGACCCCAACCACGACTTGAGCTATGGCGAACAGAGTGCGCGGAAACGATCCAAGATCTCAAGGGCTTGCGACGAGTGCCGTCGAAAGAAAGTAAGATGACAAACTTCCCCCCAACGCGATTGTGTACCCTGGAAGCTAACACGCGTTTTTTTTTTTTAAAGGTCCGTTGCGATGCGAGCTCGGAAACCGGCCTTGAAACATGCTCCAACTGCAGACGCCTAGGCGTTGTGTGTCAATTCAGTCGTGTCCCGATGAAGCGCGGTCCCAGTAAAGGGTAGGAAAAACAAGTGCGCCACCCCAACAATCGCCATGACTAACGGACACAGTTATATCAAAGAACTCGCCGAGCGGCTCCATACTCTCGAGAACCAGATGCAACCGGGAATCGTCCAGCCTGACGTGCCATACCAGTCCATGAACGAGGTGTCGCTCCCGAGGGGTTACCAGGATTTCGCCTCGCCGGTGGAATCGACTTCGGGCAATCGCAAGAGAACTTACTCGGTCTTCGAAGGTCTCCCCAGTTCCTCGTTTGCACAACCTTCTTTCAACGCACGCGTATCGCAAAATGCCTTCGACGCGTCTGAGACAGCAGCAGACCCGTATAACCCAGCTGTCGCCAACGGTGGCGCACCGAAACCTGGTAATCTGTTCTGGAACCCGACGGGCCATGAGAATGATCTCCCAAGTGGCCTTGAGATGACGGATTTGCCGAAACATGAAGGCGATGACGACATGACACCGGTGACTCTGGATGAAGGAGCTCTTGATGCGTACGTGCAATGTATAACCCTCGTAACTACCAGACACTCGGCTGACATCGGACTGCAGTTATTATCAAAAAATCCACACCCTACTGCCAATTCTTCCCCACACCAAGGAGCGAACATTGGAGCTTTTGCACCAATGCAATCGCGAGGCACAGGAGATTTTCTGCCATGCATTGTACAGCGTCACTCGAACTGACTTGTCGCGTGTGGCGGGAAATTTCGAGAAGACCACCGGTTTTGATAATGCTCAGGATCTCCTCATGTTCCACACCCGCCAGCCATTGATTGTCCAAACGACCTCTGTCAACCTTATCTGGCTTCAGTCTCTTTTGCTGATGATTATCGACTGTGACTCTCGTGGACCAGATAATTTCGTCCTGAAAGATGGTGTCCCCAAGGGCACCTTAGTCCAAGCAGCTAATAAGCTTGGATACGAGTTGGCCAAGAGCCAAGGCCAGCTGAGGAACAAGCGATCTGTGGATCCGGATGTTGACTCGGATGCCAACCTCACCCGGCGCAACTGGGTTTCTTTGGTCATCTTGGCCCGGTGGTACGCCATCAGTGTGGCAGATGCTACTGTTCTGGCCGGTCATGAGATTGGCGGCCGTGAAGATGAAAGGGTTGTTGGCCAAATCACAACCGGAATTGCCTGTATGTTGACGTTCCCTATTTCACAATTGTGCTATTTCGCTGACCCTTTTTGCACCAGCTTACTCGACGTTCCTTTCGGAGATGGTCACTTTGGCTACTGTCGACCACAACGTTTGCCAAACTAACTCCGGTCTGGGTCGGATCATCGGCGCGAACCTTGTCTCGTCCCTGGAGCGTCTAGCGGAGATGGAGGATATATTCCAGATCCACGAGTTACCCGAAAACTCCAACACTCGCCCACTTTACGAGAGCCTCCAGGCCCAACTATACTGGACCGTTCGTCTGCTCATCAAGCGCCACGTCTTCGTATATAGCCCTTACGAAATCATCTTCTGCGCGCAGGAGGTCATCAACGAGATGCACAAGTCAACCATGCAATCCCGCCTCCCATCACCCTTCGATCTACACAGTCTAGCCCTCGCCTCAATGACTCTTCTTGAGGCGACCGTTCTCCCAGAACACGCAAACGAATGCTGGGCCACCCTCGAAAAAGTTGAAGAGATCCTCGATCGCCGCTCCAAGCGCGCAGCAGAGGGCTCCGAGTTTGACAATATATTCGGCACTCCAGAGTGGGATTCCAAGATCCGCATCTTTATTGAGTGGCGCCGTATAAAGTCCCAGGAGAGCCAGTTACAGGAAGCTGACCTCGGTGGCCTCGCCAAGTCCCAGCAGCCGGTCATGGGCCCTAACGAGCAGCGTTCTCTCCAGCACCTTGCAGATCTTGCTGTTGGCGCTGAGGGCTCTGTCAGTCAGAATGCGCCGTCTACGCCTCCTCCCGGTATATCTAATGAGCAGGGCGAAGCCGAGCAGAATCTCGCTCCTCAGTTGACCCAGTCACAGGGCGGGTCGGGTCGTGTTGTTGTTGACTTCACTATGCTCACTAAGGAGGGTTATCTGAATGTCTTCTCTGGCTTGATCTACCGTCGCACACGTTAAAGTCTGCCTCGCGATCAAGCCGCATCTTTTCTTAATCCTTCTGTTGTCTAGCTTCTGAACAAAAGGGGGCCTCTCGGACAATGTTTTTCATTATGTAATATTTGCGTTGTTTGGCTTCTCTATGGCTTAGGTTTGTCTTTGCTATCTTATGCCGTTGTCGTGTCTCGATAATGAAGAGTTTAGCTCTTGGATGGAATACATATATGATTCATATATGAGATATCAATATCCCCATATCCCATTTCTGTAGTCACATTCCCCCATATGGCAATGACATGATATGATACGGTACGATATGATATAGTAAGATAATATACCAGAGAACAAGCTAATAGAAGTCCTTCACCCTCTCATTACTTTTGCCCGAATGCAAACCGCCTCCATGTTCCATCCACGTCCTCGCACAGAGTCATGAAACTGTCATCGTCGATCAACTCGCACATCCAGTTCTCGAGAAAGACAATCCGCTCAGCTGTTGGTGAAGACAGATACTGTGCCAGATGGTCTTCTGTCAGGGCTGGGTCTTTTTCATTTGGCTTGCTAGATGTGTTGTGGTTGGAGTTCAAGTCGGATAGATTAGTCTGTGTGTGCGATGTGTTCAGGAAGTTTGGTACTTGAGATACCTGATCAGTGGATTCGCGGATTGGAGCTGTGTTCTGCGAAACAGCGGGCTCCTCATATAGTAATAATGGCTGGCTTGCCTCGGGACAAGGATTTGTTTGGGACAAGATTTGGGAATCCGAATCAGGCACACCAGAATGAGTACTAGGTTCGACCACAGGATGATATGGACGGGGTTCTGGATCCTTGGTTGACTTTATAGGTTGACAACTTGGCGATGGAACTGAACGGGAATGTTCTTGTGTTGTTCGAGTCATGCTTGCAGCGGGCGGTTTCTTTGCGGTTGGCTTTGAGAAGGGCAGGTCTCTCTTGGGAGGGAGCATCTGATTTAATTGCTCGACGTCATGGATGGCAGATACGGTGGAAAGCTGCGAGCTTGGTTGATCAGGTTCTTTGTCAAAGGTCTTAAAGTGGGCAGAGTTATGGGGCAGTTGGAAGAAATCTAGCTGTTCCGTGCTTTTGGATGAGGGATTGAAAGCTGGTATAGGGCCAAATCTGGACACAGGGTGTGAGACAGTGCTCGCGGGAGATGATGCTCGAATGGGTGCTATCAAAGCGGAAATGTTAGTTGTTTGAGCGGTGGTTGGGGGAATCGTCACATACTTGTCCTTTCAGAACCTAATGCCCCAGTGGGATAAAAGTGGACTCCATTGCTACCAGTTGAATTTACCACTGTATTTGTAGTCCTGGGACCAATGGAAGAGATATGTCCTGATGTCCATGATGACACTGAAGGGAATCGTTGCATTGCTGGAAGTGGTATTTTGCCTTCTGTCAATGGGCAGTTTATTTCGCCCAGAAGGGCCAAGGCCGTGAAGTAGTCACGCTCTGTGATGAACTTGATCTGAAACCGACGAATCTGGGGAGTCAGAAGATGCTCCTGTTAGAAATCCTTACTCGTAGTCATGCCTAGCACAAAATATACATACATGTGTTCCACCATGAGGATACTTGACTGCAAGACAAGGCGACTTCACAACGACGGCAAAGTGTGGCCTTGAGGGTGGAATCAGCTGGGCCTGCATTGCTGCCATGCGAGTGAAGAAGACGAGATCAAGCTGTTCCTAAATCAGATGACCCGCATGTTCAGCATTGCTAGCTGTCAACCTTTCTGCGTGAGTGAGGGTGTACCAGGATACTATCGCCTCGAACCACTTTCTGAATCATCTTTGATGGGACTGGCCCGGAGTCAAGGAATTTCTCAAAGATGCAAGCCAGATCTCCATTTCCAGGGATATGATTCCAAGTCAGTGGACCGACATGATCAATAGCAGTGGTTGTATGGGAGAACTTGGCTATGGCTAGACGAAGGAATTGGGGAGGTATTGGTGGTTGAAGATGCTGCATTTTATAGAAAAAGATCAATTAGTCAACAGTGCCAGGTCAGGAGTCATCCATGGACATAATATAGATGATGATGATCGTCGTAGTGGAATGATGTTCGAGATGAGGGCGAGCTTGCGAGAACTTTTGGCCCAACACTTCCACTTTTAATGAGCAGTGTCTACCATCAGCAAAGCTCATTAGAGTGCAGTTATATATCTATATTATATCATTATGATTCAGCAAGTTCTATGTATGTACGTATACCCTCAGATTGTTAAACCTTTGGTATGTTGGCTCTTGAAAAGATATGACAGCTCTCCCAGAAACAGTCTGGCTGACCAAGCAATCAAGTGAGGTTTTCATCTTGATTATTTGAATTATTTCGAAACGGGGAATGAAACAATCAACCGGTGTCTATTGTTGCTATTGTCTCTATTGTTCCTATCCAAGAAACAGTATGCCTGAAGCATCAATGTATACCAAAACGCCATTTCTTAGTCAGCAGCGGGAACAACTAATAATCCGATAACGCGCCCTGGAGAAGCGCGGACTTTTGGCTGATCAGTGCCGTTGATCGCAAGCCCAGCTCTAGCCCTCCAGGGCCGCAAGGCATTGATGATTATTTTACTTTTGAAACTTTTCGTTGACTCTTATCACCTACGCGCAAATTTACTACTGCCTTAGAACTGCCATTGCTGCTGAGCACTTTGCTCTTTTCACTGTCGCATCCAGTGCTCCGACATTCAAACGCGCGAATACTGCGACTCAGCTCGAGTCACAGTCACTGGCCGTCGCTATCACCTCTTGCGGCCAGACTCAACGTTGTATCAAATTCTTACTTTGACCTTTCAGAAGCCGAACGAAGTGGCCAGTTTGACACCCCTTCAATTTCTCCTGCTTGACTCGTTTGCAAACAAAGACGTATCAAGGGCAGCATCTTTCAAGTCATATTTCCGAAGTCTGCGATCTTGAGATCGAAGGCCGTATCCCCGACCGCCCCTCGAATTTCGAGTTCAAGTTTGTCCGTCCCCCCCTACGAGGACAGAACCACCTCGTGTGTCTGAAAACGTGAACGGCGCAAAGCTGTCGCGCTCCCTCGACAGTACAATGTCTGCCTCTACTCCTCGCACCTCGCTGCGACGTAAGACTGCCATCTCTCAGCCGACAGGTGTGTCATCTGTACTAACACCACCAACAGAGGGCCTGCGCCATGCTCCAAAAATTAACCAACCCTTCATCCCCGATACGACCCCTGCCCGTCGATCACACATCCACCATGGGCTCACATCACCACAACCATCGACCAGTCCCCATCATGTAAACATTAATCCCGCCGCCAATCCCCAGAGTGCGCAGTTTGCGGTCGATAGCTGGGAAGGAAAAGACAGTCGACAGATTCCCATGTCGACGAGGGAAGTCCCAACCCCAGGGAACCGACCGGTCATCTTTGCACATCTGCGTGACCCTTCGAAAATGCCACGGCAATTGGATTATCATGACCCTTATTTCCCACTGAGATATCTTGAGGTTCCAAGGAGTTAGTCCCCTCGCATCCCATTAATTGATCAGAAATACTGACGGTCTTGTCTTAGCGGATCACATCTACAAGCGTGCCCACTATGGCCTGCAATCAGGCATCCCAGACGAAGTCGACTTCGCACTATACCACCTTGTACAAATTTCGAATCAACGATGGGATAAATTCAAGTTTGAAGGGTTTCCCTTGCTTGCGGAAACTTTGATGCAGAAAGCACTAGACATCACACAGCTGTGCACAGGGGTGAAGTGGGAATTCCAGTATGATCCTCGGAAGCCAACTGACCGTGTCAACGTGCTCAATTCTCTACATGGCACCCGGGATATTCTGGACAAAATTAGCAAAATTCCAGTTAACCTCCCAGGCGACAGCCTGGAGACATACGAATTCAATCATCGGCTGAGAAACATCAAAGAGGCTACGTTGGTGTTGAGAAACATGGTGCTCCTGAAGGAGAACGCCTTTTATGTGTCGCGTTACGCAAATGGTCTATTGCGTGACTTTTTGGTTATCCTGATCAATGCTCCCAATCAACCTCGACTCAATGAAATCAAAAATGATGCACTAGATATTGCGGAAGAGGTCACCAAGTTCTTGCGGACTGACCCTGAAGATCCGCTGTGGATTTCTTTGGTGAATTGTCTCGACTCCCCAGACCGCGCCCATGTTGTGCGATCTCTGTGGGCCTTGACACACTTCGGCACTGAGCTGGACGATGCGGATGCGAACCGGGCCATGGAAACCCTGACCAAACCGACCCTCCAGCAGATGTACTATCACACGCTTCTTGATCTTGACAAGGATATTCTGAGTGGTGCGCTGGACTTTTGGTATCAATACACGCTCAGTCATGACAATATCGAGACATTGATGGATGTCCTCAATTTCCCAATTGTCTTTGTTCCTCGCATGGTCGCGCTTCTTACTTACGAAGCGCGGCCTACCAAAAAGGAAACTATTCTTCAGGAAGAAAAAGTCGCACCTCCCCCCACTGACATCCCTCGTGTCTCTCCCGAGCTTTTGGAAAAACTCATGGAGTTATCTGAGCCGGAACGAAGCTCCCAATGGCTGCGTTGCTGCTTTATCGAGGATCCAGAATGCGAGATCACGCAGATCGCTTTATGGCAAGCCTACCAAAGCCGATTCGCAGACCCCCGTGTGACTGGAGGGGGCGTTCTTCCCGCTGCAGAATTCATCAAGAATGTCAGCAACACATTCACAAACGCTCAAGCACAGGTCATCAATGGCCCCGGCACTGCCACTAAATTTATTATCAAGGGCATCCGACCTCTAGAAACCGCTCACACATTCGAGGGCTTCCCTTATTCCTACTGCAGATGGGCAGACAACTCAAAGCCTTCCAAGATGTGTCAGCGCGCCTTCACATCTCCGACAGATCTTCGTAATCACGTTTTCGGTGACCACATGAACCTGGAACCTACAGACACCCCCGGTCAATACAAGCTTGATCCCGCAGATTCTCCCGTCCATACCTGTCAATGGGATCATTGTTCACGATTCCGAGCATCTGGGCCCAGCGCGAACACATCTATGGTTGCCGGCCACGTTTCGTCCCATTTACCCGAGGATCGTCCCGCGGATGCACGGCCCACAACCGCCAAGCGTGTGGTTCTTCAAGAGCGAATCGTCCGTAAATGGTACTATATGGATACTCCGGTTAATGAGAAGGGCGAGCCATTCGGCGTGGCCTATAAAGCTGCATTGGTGCTGCGCAACATTGCCCGAGGCCTGCCCAATCGAACAACGTCGAAATACGGTGGTCTTCCCTGGAAGAAGGCCTGTTTCACGAGCCAGCGCCCCAAGATCGTCGAAGTCTGGGACCGCAATCGTGCGTTGCGCAAGGAGCTTACCGAGTTGATCATGGTCATTGAGAAAGAGGTAGACTATTAAATTTCCTATCACATGTTTTTCGATCTCGCAACTACCTCTTTTTCTTTTCTCATGAATCAATATCTCTGTACGATTAATACCCTGATTATTCATGTTCCCACTGTCTTTCTGGCTCCCCGGTCCTCCATTTTGTCTAAATGTACAATATTTAAGAGCCAGGGCCATGTTTGCGGTGTTTGCTGGTTTCTGTTTTGTTCTTAATGGCTTGTCACTTTGATCTAAGCCTAAGTTCGCAAAAAGGCCCCCGAAGAGTGGAGTTGTATTACTACCTAGGTATGGGTAGGTGGCTGATGTTTGACTTTCCCGGCGTTTCTTAGGATAGAAATTCGGGATTCATTAGTTAGTATATTGAGCCTCGTTTAATTCACGCCTTCTTTCGTTTTACTTCCTTTTTCTTGTTTAAATGTGTCGAATAAAGGTCAAGAGAATTCACAACGATTAACATGATAATTGGTATAGTACTCCAAGTTCCGGTTCCCGGCTCCCTTCCAATGAAACAGGAGCCCACGATCCTAGACTTCACGAGTTCTTATAGCTCGATAGCCGCGTCACCTTGTTGCTTCACTCAAGAGAATTTCCGGCTTTGAGATATGCCTCCAACTAGGGATAATGAACCCCGTAATGAGATAGATCGTAACAACAGAATATTCCATCAACAACCCCATAGTCAAGAATGGGGCAATTGGACCACTCAGGTCGTTCCACCTCAAGTCGGATGGCTGGAACACAGACAGAAAGAGATATATGATACGAACGGCTATGAAGGGCGTAGCCAGAGCCGTGGCGTTGAGAATCTTGGAAGATATTAGCCCTGAAAAGGTAGATATGTTGGGGTCTGCGAACGAACCGTTCTGCTTGTAACTGAGAGACAAGAACGATGTGTCCAGAAATACACTTGCATGGCCAGTAAACACCCGACAAAAACCACCACGATGATGTATCCGGATTTGACAAGTTTAGTGCCGATGAGTACATCACTGTTGGTGTCGCTTCCTTCCAGAGCCCCGCCTGCAACGGTAAGTCCGATCCCGACAATAAAAAGGACTCGGGATACAACTAAGCATTGCCGAATTTGTCGGCTCATGTCTCGTTCAAGAGCAACTCTGTAGTGTATTAGACTGTTGAACATTCATGACATATAGTGGTATGGTATTCCGCAATGTCAACTTACATGATTCGAATAAATCCTAAAGTTGCTGCGATCAAGGGAAACACGCCAGCATTGAGGAAGATGACCGAAGCTACCATCACGCCAGTGCTGGAAGTCTTCTGTGCAATGATGACCAAGATGCCTGCAGTGATACGAACTAAAACCCGATCATGTTAGGGATACTAGATCCGAAACCTTGAGACTCTTGTAACAAGATCCTTACCGAGTGAGAAGAAAGTCAGGATAATCCATGCCATGCGAGGTCGCCTGTGTCGATAGCACGCAAAGTAGAGCGCAATGGCCGTTACCGGTATATAAAACACGATCTGTGCGATACTTAATTTTGAATGACTGCCCAACATGTTGATTTTGAGGTTGATTCGGGGTAGTTTGTTCCTCTGAGGAGTTTGTCAATAAGAAATAATCAATATAGAATGTAAGAGGAATATTGAGCCTTTTATAGACATCCTTCCTCGATTCTCCTGACAAACAACCCGGCTGTGCTGAAATCCTCTGCATAGATGCTCTCGCAAGATCAGCACCTCTTTGGGTTTAGCGTCGGGAACCATGAGAGGCCGGGCATTTGATTGGCTCACTGGAGCTCCACTGGCTCCACCTAGCCAGAGCCCCCCAAAGCCTCCAAAGCCCACGAACTTAATCTGACTCTGACTCAAACCAAGTGAGTCCGAGAAGCACTAAGCCTTACTTGCCAAGTCGTGATACCCGTTCTTCAATCGAATTGCCAATGTTGTAATACGACATCATATAAGCCTCGGCTTACGAGATGGTTGGAGTAGCTGGTAAATCACGAGGGTGCAACACCTGTCGGAAGAGAAAGATTGCAGTGAGTGCCGTAAGATCCATATATAAAGACCCCACTGACTTGGGCTTAGTGTGACCAGCAAAGGCCAATCTGTGCCAAATGCACGCGCTCAAACCGAGTATGTGGCGGGTACCAGAAAGATACAATATTTGTGTTGGTTCAACCAGCCGCGGAGAAAACACACATCTTTCTCAGACCTTCTGCTTCTCCACAGGGCGTTACTGAAAGTACAGAGCTGGAATTCACTATCTCTAGTCCAGCCACTGTGGTTCGAGACAATGAATTTACCCATTCCTTTACCGAGACAAGCTCCGCCTATGCGATACTACATAGACGCATTGAATGCCAAAGCTTGATTCAAGCCTTCCTGTTAAACTGTTTCCCATCTCCTTGGCCCCAGGCATCCCGCTCCTGGATTCCCTTACTTGGGGAGTTGCGTTCCAAAAGTGAAGCACTGGAGATGTCAAGCGCAGCAGTCGCAGCCTCGGCGCTTGGACATATGTTTCACGATCATGCCTTAGTCAAGCAAGGTCTGAGCTACTATACACAGGGTCTTAGACAGCTACAGAAAGCATTATGGGATCCTAGTCTCATGCGAGAAGATGGAACCCTGGCGGCGTGCATGGCTCTAAGTCTGTATGAGGCTCTTGAATGTCCCAATCTGGGATCAGAAGGCTATTTCAATCACTGCCGTGGTCTTATCGCTTTAATCCAATCCCGCGGCCATGGGGCACATTCTTCGGGCACGGGACATCGATTGTTTCTTGGTGTTCGAGTCCCAGGGGTAGGTCTTGTGAAAGCCCAGGAGTATTGTTTGTTTGCTAAAGAAATTGCTCTCAGATTCTGTTCTCTTTGATGAACCATACATCGACTATTCTGTTCGAGCCCACTTGGATGGAACAGCCTTGGGCAGAAATATCCAAAACGTCTCACGATCGCGTTGTAGATTGCCTCGCCCAAGCCCCTGTGATTCTCGAGCGAGTGCGGTCATTGCCCCAACTAAGTATAGTCCAACAGCTCGATTTACTCCACCGTTTGATTGGTGAATGCTGGCAAATTGACAAGCAGTTGGATGCTATTCATGATGACATGCGCCAATCAACGTCGGACGTGCTATACTGGCAGGTGCCCTCACAAACAGAGCCTTTCTTTGATTTTAGGAATTCTGGGGATTTGTTCCCGGTCGTTTTCTGTTTTCTAAACGCCCAGGTAGCTGCTACACTGATGCTTCTTTGGGCAACGCGAACGATGCTGTGGTCGGGTCTTTCCAATATGTACCAGCACTTGGAAAGCGTCACATCCCTCCAGAAACTAAGCTGTGTGGATCTTGGGCAAGATTTAGATCAAAGTCCTCTTTTGGAAGAGATGGGTACAGTCAATCCTATTGACCGTTGTGGAGCGTACCTATCCGTGGGACATCAAGTCTGTCAATCTGTGGAATACTTTCTCAAGGATGAGATGCTGCTAGCGGGGCCGTTAACTGTTAGCCCTGCACTTGGAATTGTGGTTGATAGTTTACGGAATCGCCCTGGTCATGATAGAGAAATTGCGTGGATACAAGCAGCCCTGGTGGTAGTTCGGCGAAAAGGACTTCGTGTTCTACAAGATGTGGATATATAATCAACTCAGTAGATGGGCAAATGAAGAAGAGACATAAACATGCGAGCACCTATTTATGAGATTAGACATAAGTCAGCATACTAGCCTCGCAGTTTTTAACATGTGCATATACTTAATTCTGAAATAATTAGTAGTACACCTTGTTCAGAGATATCTACTGAGAACGAGATATCGTAGTACATGGCGCAATGTAATTCCATGAAAGAGTTGAGAGAGCAGAAGCTAGGACTAGACTATGGAATTCGGCAGTAACAATGTCTGTAAAAGATCTCCACATTTAGTAGTCACCTGTAGGAATTCCACCCACAGTCGGAACATGCTGTCCATGGAATCCCAGCCCAACAGCCCCATCCACATTTGCCCGGCCAATTTCCGACAAGCTACGAGCATCAAGGCAGAGCAAATAACTCTTGCCACGCATCCCGTCAAGAACCACGCTGAGAAGCACACCATCATCCTCGGTAGTGCCCTCGGGGTTAGCAACGAAAATGGGCTCACCAGGCGATTGGCCATGGCATGCCCAGAGCTGAACTTGCTGGGTATCACAATCGAGCTTCACAATACCATCTGTCAGGGTAGCCTCTCCACGGAAGGTCGTAGCGTAAACGTATCGATGCTTCTGAGTGACTATTTTTGGATTCATAGTCGGAAGCTCAGGCGACAAAGATTTGCAAACGGACCACTCGACTGTTGCTTGCCTAGCGTCGGTGCATGGAGTAGAAGGCACTGCAGGGAGACGGAAACGGGTAAAAGATGTACGCAAAGAATCGTCTCTCTTCTTTTGAAATTCCTTGGCTGTATCCAACGAAGAAATCAAGTTCTCGTAATAGAGAGATTGCAAAAAGCCAGAGCTGCTGGCTCTCACAACATCTGCCACAATATCCATCTCTGCGGGATTCTCCTTTGATGGTTCGAGCCATGCGTTGATAGTGTGGAAGCAAAAGAATGCAGGGCTTTCGTATGTCGCGATCAATCCCTTACCATGCTTACGGTCAATGACATACCACACTGCCGGCTGAGTTGGGTCCGTTGGCAAGATTGACTCGATGAACGAGGAGTTCAACAGCTGTGGATTTATGTGTGCGTTCCACACACAAAGAACAACATGGTCTTCAGTGATGAGAAGGGAGTGAAGATATGCTGGGGTTGCCGGGAAGGTTGCTAGAATTGTAGTTTCCCCCGTTGAAGCCGAGACCCTGAAGACACGGTATGTACATGTTGGTCCTAGGGTAAGATTGAAGTTGAACATGTCTCCCGTGATAGGGTCTGAGCGTGCGTGAGATGCAGAGATTTGCCCCGAGAGTTCAGGGTGCAAGATAGTCTGCGAGGCCAGGCCGATAGGCTCCAGGGTTTCCGGATCAAGCTTCTTGAAGGCATTATAGTCGGTCTTCGCGTAGAGAGTTCTAATTCCTTCGGAATTGCTCCAGCGAGAAGTCGACTCATCAGGGTGAGAATCAAGGCCCGGAACGTTGATCGAAAGGGTGACGGATATATTCCTACTCGACGGAGTGGGTTGTGGGATAAATTCACTCTGGACTTTGCCCAGGACGCTCTTGCAAGGATCGCGTTTCTGTCCGAAACTGACCGCGTCTAGAGATCCCGCCTTTCTTGCTTCCTCGATCAGGTCATCGGTTGAGAAGCGAGAGTTGTAGAAGACCCGAGATGAAGTATGAGAATCATCTGGAGCAAATATCTGGAAACGATGGGTTTGACCGAATCCATCGAACCAGTGGGAGAGCCGCAGTGTTTCTCCGTTTTCTGCTTCAAGTTGGCTTTTCCCTGGACCTGTGCGGTATAAAATTCCAGCGGCGTATGCAGGAATTTGTCCAGTCATAGATAGCTCGACGGGCTTGGGTTGTTCGTATTCAGGATCGAACTAGCAGGGATTAGCAAGTTAGTTCGAGATGTCCACAACTTCACTTACACCCTTGTCATTGGGCCAGTTATTGTAATGATCTTCATTGGTATAATTCTCCATGACTGCCGGGTCTAGACCAATAGAAGACATTTCTTTTCAATGTTGTGATAGTTAGATCGGTCTTGAGATAATTGCCTGATGTTTCAGGCTAGCAGTTCTGAGAGCGTGTCTTTTCTTTCTTTCTGACCATTCACCCTTTATATATATTTCTAAACACTTCATTATCTTGTTTTAAACGAAGACTCTCCTATCTAGCAAGCCTAATTTGGGGGATCGTCATTTTTAGCGGGGGAATCGCGACGGGCTGAATTACACAACCGACTTCTCCTTTTCCTCACCAATCGTCAGCGTCGAATTACCGAGTCTCGCTCATCATCGTCATTTCGAGCCGCGCCAAGTCTGCAACTGACTTTGGATCTCGGATTGCATATTCGATTTTGGTTTCATCCGGCACATCTCAGCGGGATACACCCACTTGAAAGCTGTCTACAGCCAATCTGCCGACAGATCAATAATCCACAACCCCGGATGCTGTTCGGGGCCGTCTATTACACCGATGCCAATCCCCCATAAAACAACAAGTATGGAACTCCGAAACCGGACAGGTCTAAAGATGTGGATATGTAAAACATGTTCCGCCAATTTTCAGCGATTAGATCACATGAAACGCCATGCCCTTACTCGTATGTTTCCAATTATACCCAGGGCCGGTACAGTAATGACTTCCTACAGATCACACGGCAAAGAGCCACCTCTGTTCATTTTGCGGCTCTGCATTCAGCCGAGGGTGTGTCATATTCCACCACTTCCAAAGAGAGAGATGTCACCCTGTCATGTGTGCTGACAAGAGCCACCCAGAGATGTACTACGGCGGCATTGGAAATCGTGCAAGGCCCGTGTATACAGCGGCCATGCAATCCCCGAACCGGAGCGCGGTGGGAAACACAAACGTGCTTGTGATAGTTGTGCAAGCCTCAGGAAAGCCTGTAGTGGGGAAATGCCGTGTGCTGAATGCACCCAACGAGAGAAACAGTGCACTTATCAACGGCTTCTCGGCGACGAGAGACCCTTACCATCCATATCAGACGAGCTTTCCTTGTCATCGACATCGCAGAATTTACTAGAGATCCCCGCTGAAAGTTCAGGTGCGAAGGATATGGTCCCGAAGGCTTCCGAGTCGAGTTGGGACCTTGGCCCTGCAACGCTTTATCCATCTAATAAGGAAGTTCTTGATCGGCGCCGTGGGTTTGTTCTCGGGTGATAGGAAAGGCTAATACTTAGTAACGCTCAGTCACATGTGGGATGAGGCATACATCGACTGCCTGATTGCGAGCCAAATGGTATGGCTATCGGGTGAAGATGCGCCCTTGACGGTATGACACAAACTGAATGTGATATTCAAATGTTATTGGAGAACAGCTCGGCTCAGGTTCCTCCGAAAAATGATGACGGCGTACTTTCCGCTTAGGACACTGTGTCATTGGAATTTGAAGGATTGAACGACTCCATACTCTCTCGCCTTTCCTGGACTATCCAATGAAAAAAAATAAGAGCAAGATGGTCAGAGCCGGGTCTGCATTATGCTTGATAGCTGCGAGCAAGCGCCATCTGAGGTGCAGATCTTGCATATATTATATTAAACTCATATAAAAGGTCTATTTGGTGGTCATGGCAAGAGTGGAGATTTATCCATGTATATCTCTGTGAAATCCGGACTCCCCTTCACTGGCTCCCCGATATGTGTTTTCACCGCGGCAAGAAAATAGAATCAACGCTATCGTAAACATTCTCAATAAAGTTCTCATAGCTCAGCCAAGCCGTGTCATCGGAATTGTTTTGCAAGGTCGGGTCACTGAGATCCATCGCATCCCACACATTAGGCCAGGGAACCGGCGCAAAGGAAGTCGGCAATTCCGCGATTTGCGGCTCTTGCGTTTCACACATGGCCTCTCCCAACCCAAGCGAAAAATCCGTGAGACCCTGTTGAAGCCCGGGTTGTTTGGAAAGTAACCCGGGAGACATATTATCGAAAGGATACCGAGGCACTGCCTCAATACCCAGAAGCTCGGTTCTACGAGTTCTCGCCTGTGACATGAGCCTCTCCAAAGGCCTCCAGAGCATCCCGTGCTCAGAATCTGCAATTATGAGTCGCGAGCGCTGGTAAACGTTGTCAACGACAGTCCAGTACTTTGACATCACCGCCGGGCTTTTACAGACGCAGAGTTCGGCAAGGGCCACAGCCAATGCATGCCACGGAACCCACATAGAGCCGTACCATCGCCAAGGCCCGGCGCCTGGGTAGTCGTATGCCTCCTGCGACCAATGCAGATTATCAGCTGCTATCTTGAGGAGGACGTTCTCTTGAATCTTTGGGGGTATGAAGTCCCGGCTTCGCTTTAGCGGCCGTAGACATGCTAGCTGCAGCCAGCTACCCATAACTCCCGCTGTCTTTTGCGCGTACCATTGGAAATCAGATAGGTCGGGCCTGCAGCCGCTCAAAAGGTCTGATGCCTTTTGCTGGAAATCGTGAACAACTTGCTGCCGTAAACTCATGATGGTTACAGCTTGCTCGCTGAGGTCGGAAAAGGCAAGGGTTCGGGTCACGGACGCTGAAGCTGCGATAACTAACGTGTGCGTCATGTCGGTAAATTTACCTTCTGTGTGTTCGGGGATTGGCCCAGGCATGTCGAACCATAGGTCGTCGTCGTTGATGTTTGACGGTAGATTGTAATCGAGCCAGGCGGATTGCATCATCGGCTCGGATGCCCTGTCTAAAGAAGCTGCTACATCAAGAAGGCCAATTCCTAGCCATGCTCGTTTGCGCATTTCATATTCAAAAGGGCGCACTGTGAATGGCGGTTGGCGCACGTGGAGAGATAATGCCTGGCCCACTCGAAGCGCCATGCTCAGCATGGTCCAGACCCTTCGGCTTTGGTCTTGACACCGCGCAGCAAGCTAGAAGCGTTCATATTAAGTTCCCATCTTGAGATAAAGGACACGAAAGAGGAGGAACATGTAGTCGTACTCACCAGAGAGATAATATAAGCTTGGAGGACAGTAAGGTCGTTTGTCGTGACAAAGTCCGCCCTTGCGAGCGCGAGCTCAGTTTCTTTCTGAAATTCTGCAATTATTATCTTTTTGCTCGTGTTGAACATTGACTGGCATTCAACTTCGTCCAGAGTGCACACAGCGCAAAGATACATAGCCGAGGCAAGGGTGGCTGGCGCCTGGTGATCTTGCTCATAGTCAAGATAAGGTTTGCCATCTTTAATAAATGCTTGCAGGGACGGCCGGTGTAGAATTTTGAAGACAGGATCGACATTGTGGAAGAAAATGTCACATAACCTATGTCGGATTTGGGGTTGAAGGTTTAATGGTTTGTTGGTTTGAGGTGAATTTGACGAGCTCTCGGGGCTTTCTGAGCTCACAAGCGATGTACCAAAACCAGATGCCGAATCTTTGACATTGTGATCTTCATTTTCTAGACGACCTTCCAGTACACTGCGTAATTCTTGGGTCTAGTAATTGGGATATGAGTCAAAAGACATCCGCAAATCATTAATTCAACAAGCTCACCTGCTGCATAATATCCTCCCAAAAGGAGCCCCCTACATATGCAGTTGCAGGGCGAGGAAGATGTGGCTGGCCTGCACTGGATAAGTAGTCATTGTGATACTGCCGGGTATCTAGACCGGCGTTGCTAGCCTCTGTCACCGGCTCCTGCTTCGCGTATGGATACGCGGGCGCAGGGGTAGTTTGAGGAAGCTGTAATCTATCCTGCCGCTCATTGGCGACTCTTTTCAGAAGGTTCTCAAGTCGCGCTACCCGCTCGGATAGTTCTTTGTCTGAGCCTACAATCCGCTCGGGTCTTCGCGTGCGACCGCGCGGGAGACGCGCACGCTCGACCGATACACACACAAGTCCAAGTCGCTGGCAGCTTGTGCAAGGACTTGACTTGTCGCATTTCACTTTGCGCTGGCGACATGCTTCGCAGGTTAGGCGGACCCGCGGCGCGGAGGAGCGCGAGTGGATTGTCCCGGCTTGGCCCTCGGGATCGGCCATTATTTTGCGCGGACCCAATCAGTCTGGATAGGCAAATGGACTTGAGGTGAATTGAGTACTTCAATGTACATATATGTGTGTTGTAGATTCAAGACCTTTGCATGCGAGGTTCTGCCTGACTGTTGCTTTGACCCCCGCGAAACCTATCGATCCACATTCGATGTTCCTGGCCAATCAGAGGTCAAATTGGTACGTTCTGTGATGAGCTGAGTCAAGTTCGTATAAAAAGAGATATTAAAGCTATGAACTAGACGACAGTGTTTCCTTTAATTAAGAAGGTGTGTGATAGTTGACACTTCTTATTCTACGTATTACTCAAGAAAGGTGCTACCCTCCAACCCACAGCCTTGTATCCTCCAGTTCGCAACATTCCTTTGTTTTCAATCAACAATGTTCCCCTTCTACCTCTATCGGACCCATCAGATTACAACGTCTCAGAATAAGATGATTATGTCCAAAGCAATCAATTTTCTAGAGCGATTGGAGATACCGAGACCTTTATGCCCTCACAGAACATGACTGCACCGATTTCACATGGCAAAAGACGAAATAGTCCAGCTGCCTATGTACTTATTACGATATAGTCAATTTATCAGTACTTGCTTGGGTGTATATATGCTAACTTGACTAGAGCAGCCCCAATTTAGAAAAAAAACCCCCCGAGTTTCTACAGGCGGACGTCCTCCAATGCCTAGCATACACGGGTATCTTAACTTAGAATCTACAGGCGATATCGGAATGCATGAGTTGATATAAATAGGTATAATTCGCCATGTTACTCGCGAAGTTGGAAGGAAAACCGCCGAGATGGATGTTGCATCAATCCAACTTGATGTCTAGGTATAAGTATTCGCGAAGCATACTAAAATGCTACTTTTTCATTATCAAACTCATAACTCGATGTCCAAATAGCAGACGAGAAAAATATAGATTGTTTCCCTTCTTTACAAAGTATCCTCGCATTGTGACGATGTATGGAATGTTCGACCGAGTCGCATACTTCAAGACCCATACCCGGGAGATCGCGACAGTGAGGGACTTCAGTAATCCCATCAAGGCATTTATATTTGTGTTTTGGCTCAAGGGCGAGTTGATTCAATACCCCGGGTGGTAGAATGGATGCCCTAAAGAGACACATTAATAGCAATGAGGAAAATTTACCGAATATAGCAATCGGATCTTTCCTCCATTCTTAGCGTTTTAGCTACTCAGTGGAAATTTTCGAGAATATTCAAGTAATAAATTTGTGAAGCAACACCCAGAAAAGCATCTCAAAGGGTTAGAAAGATAATATTGGCCATGGAAATGTCACCGGGAATGAGAATAGTTTGTATTATACAGCGCGTATGTTGTATAGAGCGGACATGCGGGGCTCATTTATCGCTCTACAGACGAGGTTTCTAAACCAGGAATGGATTTGCATGAGTAGATCACAATATCAATCAATAATGGACAAAAAATTGCATCATCTAACGGTCAATGCTCTGTTATCGATTCAAATTCTCCGACACCGTGCACGCGGCATTTTTTCGGAGAAGAGCGGCTGGGGGTATCAATTGATTTAGATCAGCATTCAATTATGAATTTTTTTTTGGATTTCACCGACAGATAAAGCGTTCGAGAAAGTGATCAGCTGTGATTAAAGCAGTAGATGTTATTGAGCTGCTTTGATGACCAACAGATATCCCCGAACTCCCCGAAATTGGAGTTTTTTGGGGTCCAGGATCGTGCAGGTACCAAATTGGGCTGCAGAGGTGTTTGCAGATCGCAGGAACAATACGGTTGCCCCCCACTTGGACTATTGCCCTTGTTTCTTTGGGTTTTAATGGGGATTATTTGACACTATTGATTTTGCGGACACATTCAACAATGGCATTTAGCCATACAAGAATGAACAACAAGTATGAAATGCAAGCGAGTGAAAGGCGGATAGATGAATAAATGATGTGAAAAAACCATACGGAGTAGAGTACCGGTAGGTCGGTTCAGATATGAAGCAAAGTCATCCTGCAGCTTAACCCACCTGCGTTTTGTGTGAAATATCTGATTAGTTTTTTTTTGTTAGACTAGTGTTCTTGGCTTACCTTCACAGGCACTCACGCCACTACTATGGGGCCCGGTTTATGGGGCCAATGATCTCGGGCTTATTTGAACATTTGTGTGAGCCAGTTGATCCCAGATTATGGAAAAAAAAAAGCAATTCTTCCCACGTTTTAGGGATGTGCGTCTAGTGCGATTGCAAACATCAGAAGGGGAAAGTTTCCTATTATGGATGTATAGGCCGTCTATGTGGTCTTTGACCGTGCGATTACCATGGATCAGTGGCCTTATCAACGAATCAGAGGCCGTTTCACTGGTGACAGAGTTCATGCCATGTGGAGACTATGCCCAATTTGGACACGCGTATATATTTTTGCTTCAAATCCTGGCAACTCTCTCGTATATCATGATGCAAAACGAGACTACTGGTCATCACATAGTCTCGGGTTTCTAATAATCACCAGACAAGTATGGGGCCAGCGTTTCTGGGATTTGACGACCAGGCTGACGGGACCAATATCAATATCTCTTCAAGAATTATATAGTTTATTCTTCTAGCACGGTGGCTGAATGGTGATCTTCAAATCGGGTGGAGAGGATCTCGTGTTTCTCTTAGCTTTCTACTCTCTACATATTTTTCTTTTTTGTGCGGAATAGTTCAGTCTTTTTTCCCTCTTTTATACATATGTATTAAGAAGCGGGCCATTCCCCCACACCATGATCCCGGGAGACTTCGTCTCGAACATTGACGAAGTGGCGTCCATATCTACTATAATTCAATAGAGGAACTTTGCGATCTCTCCTTCAGCGCATTGAATACCTTCCTGTTCAGAATCAATCTGTGCACGACATTTGGCTTTCACTCATTTATATACGCCTTCATGACACGATGACAACATTATCAACATCCCGTGGTCACCAGGCCCTCGCCGTTAGCATTGTGTTTACGACTATAGCGACATTCATTACTGCCGTCCGTATATTTACGCGAGCATTTCTCGTGAAGCAGATGGGGGCAGACGACTATGTCGTCCTAGTCTCTTTAGGCTTCTCATGGATTTTCTTCGGCCTGATGGTAGGCGAAGTCTATCATGGCATGGGAGAGCACTACATTGATATTCCCGCCTCGATTTTCAAGGCTCAGATGATCGTACGCCCCACCTCAGCAGAATACTTCCCTTGCGCAGTGCAGTCTTATTGACATAGTTACCTTCCAGTACTTTTGGGCCTCAATTCCTATATACCAAACAAGCCTCATCAGCACAAAGATGTCGATCCTTCTTCAATACAAACGAGTCTTCTCCACACCACGCATGCGCCTAGCATGTTGGATCATGATCGGTGTTCTAGGTGTCTACGGAACCTGGACCATCATTAGCGCCTGGGCTAACTGTGTTCCTCTCGCCAAGTTCGGGGATCCAAGTGTCCCAGGTTTCTGTTTTGATAAGAAAGCTTTGTGGTTTTCCAACTCGGCTATCCACATTATTACAGATATTGTCATTCTCATATACCCAATGCCAGTCCTGAAATCGCTTCAACTGCCTAAGAGGCAAAAGTTTGCTCTCATGGCTGTTTTCGCGCTAGGTGGATTGTAAGTCCAGCATATGACGCGATTCCTCTACAATGCTAACAGTGATTCTCCCAGTGTCCTGATTACGAGTATACTCCGCCTCAAATCCCTCCTTGTTATCTCAAACTCAGACGACCCAACTTGTAAGTACTAACAACACCTGCCAATGACCTTTTCAGGCCCACGAGCGAAATTAACAAAATACTCCAGATGATAACGTTGGTGCAGCAACATGGTCTGCCGTGGAGTGCAACGTAGCAATTATCTGCGCCTGTCTCCCGGGCACACGCGCCTTCCTCTCCAAGTTCCTACCGCACATTTTCTCCACCCGAAGCAACGGCTACCGCAGCAAGACCGCACGACCTTCACGAAACGGCCGCAGCGCCATAACAGGAGACGGCAACACGCAGGTCCTAGCTTCTGTCGTTGGTGGGCGTGATCATAGCCTAGGATACGATCATGATCTAGAAGATCTTTCGCTATCTGGCTCCTTTAATAGCTATACTAAGGAGCCTGTGAAGGAGGTCTTTGTGGGTATTAAGGTTACGACTAATGTCACGCAAGAGAGAACCTCGCATTCAAAGATTGCTGTCAATGATGATATGGGTAGTACGAAGGAGTTGGTGAAGAAGCATAGCTTTTGATCTATAATGATTTGGGTTGGCCTAATGAGTTCATTCTTTAAATATATTTATTGCTTCCTACTTTTGGTTTGGTAGTACTCTCTTTTATCTCATACATCGGAGGTCATATATATCTGTTGCACAAAGTATGCCTTTTCCGCTTCTTTCTGTCGCTTACCTATACGCTATAAGACTGGAAAGGGGAACACTATCTTGAAGATGTCAAAGAAGAATAACCAAGAGGCCCGCTGAAAGGACCGCTAAGGCTTGGTCAAATCGAGACATCAAACATATATCCGGTTCTGTCCAGTCGCTGGCCTTTGTTATCCTACTCTTCTTCAGCACTGACAGTATAGTCCTAGTTCCCAATACATGCAGTATTGAAAAGATTATGAAAGGAAATTTGCAACACAAATTGCTAAATTCCAAACGTACTGCTACTCTCCTATTCAAACAATCTGACCGAATACTGCATTAAGACCCCCATGTCTACTTGTTCCCTGCTCTGACAAGCTCACCAAATCTAGTTCCAGTCTCTTGCGCTAACACGGCCGGCTTGCCCACCTCCACAATATCGCCAGTATCCATAACCACCACCCTGTCAAAGTCCATAATCATGTCCAGTCGGTGGCTGACCGCAATGACCGTGTAGTTTGTAAACTCGGTTCTAATAATCTCCTGCATGATGCGTTCCGTCTTTTGGTCCACGCTTGAACTTACTTCGTCTAGAAGCAGGATGCCACCTAGTTTCCCAGCGGCCCCAAACTTGCGCTCTCGAACTGAGTGTCTGAGCAGGGCTCGGCCAAATGAGAGCAGCTGCCGCTGTCCAGCGCTGAAACTCGAAGCATTCATTCCTCCGGCTAGGCCACCTCTTTCCTCAACAATGTCCCATAAGCCGACGGACTCGAGCACAGTTCTACACTCATTTAGGGTGGCCTCCTCGGCAATATCAAGATTCTTCTGGACTGTAGATCCGTCGGGTAAGAAGACGGCCTCTTGGGGCACTGCGATGATGCGCTGACGCAGCACGGATCGATTTAGTCGATGGAGCGGTAAATCGTCAATCACAATGTTTTCCGCCGTGGCGGATATCGGATCGAGGAGCTTGAGAATTAAAGCGACAAGACTAGATTTGCCGCTACCTGTGCGACCACAAATAGCAACCTTTTCTCCAGAGTTGATGGTCAGGTGGATATCGCGGAGAGCTAGGCTTTTGGCCACATCATCACCATTGTCAGCGCTAATAACATAGTTAGCATTGTTTTAGTATGGGGTCTATGATCCTTACTCATATTTTGCCGAAACACCCTTCAGTTCCACCACCCCACGCTGAGGCCACGGTTCGGGTGCGTCGATGTCCTCTTCATCTCTGTCTTCGGGTATTACGGTCTCGTTAAATGTCTTTAGTCTGGCAATTGCGCCAAGTGAGGTTTCAAGATTGGTCCAAAACAGAACAATGCCAGCAAGGTTCTCTCCAAAACTCAGAAGACTGTACAGAGCGGCACCGGCGAAAGCAGAGTTAGAATGAAAGCGCACGGCGAACGTTGTTAGCGCTACTGCTAACAGCATGACTACCACATCCAGAACGACATTCAGCCATTCCTGGATCATAAGAAGGAGATACGAAGGCCGCTGGCTCGAAGTGAGAAGACGAGCATTCTTTTTGATATCTTCATGAATGAAGCCTGTGTAGAATTTGTGAGCAACAAATCATCTAATTAATGCGCAGCAGGTGTAATGATTGGTACTTACCGAATGCCCGCAATGTTGTGATGCCTTTGACAATATCAAGAAAGTGTGTGCTAAGCGTGTGTCAGCAACGATAGTGAATATACTTGACGGTACGCTCCCATTCACTTACTATAGCGGGCTCTTGGCTTCCAGGTCGAGCAATCGAAGCTGCCTCGAAGTGCGCAGGTAAAACTTTTGTAGAACGTAAAGCAGGGCGGCGAGAAATGGGAAGGCGATAGCCAAATAGGGAGACGACGCGAGCATAACAGCCATTTGCCCAACAACTTGTGTGATCTATCCATGCATGTTAGCTGCTAGACTCAGGTCTTGATTCGTCACGCGTTGGATTATCGAGAACAGGGTATTGACGGTGGCATCTGGCAGCTCCGTGTCAATGAGATTCAAATCTTGTGAAAATAGATTAGTCGTGACACCTATGTCGGTTTCAGTGAAAAAGCGAAGTGGTGCACGAAACAGCGTCTTTAAGATGTCTTCATGCAGGTTGGCGCCAGCACGTTTGATGGATACTATCCAAATGGAGGCACCAAGTAAGAACAGCGAGATCAAAGCACAGATCTGAAAGAGCGCGTAGATTCCGGCCCAGTAACTCGAAGAGTGGGCTGGACTTTGCGATTTTATGTCCCCAACCCAGTACGTAAGCCCTGCAGTAGACCGTCAGCCTCTGAGAGCTGCTTTGGAACCAACCCCATATCAAAGGATTTGGAATACTTACAGATAGTCGAAAAGTTCAAGAAGAAGCCCCAGAGCACAGCAAAGAAAACGGCAGATCCTGCGAGCAGCCACCCCATACTTCTGATATAATGCTTATACACGGTGCCATCTCCAACTTGCCGCGATGCGTCAATATTAGGGTCAACAGTAAGCTTGGCCGCTTTTTCATTTTTCACCGGCGACGAAGATTCCTCTGCGCTCTTTTCGATACTTAATTCCTCCGAGGACGTCTCGCTTTCGGATCTCTTCAGGCCCAGACGGTGAACATAGCCACCACCAGCTATCAGTGTGTTGAATGTGCCTTGCTCACTAATGCCACCGTCCCCAAGGGCTATAATGTAGTCTGCCGCCTGTAGATGTCGAACGCTGTGCGTACAGAGTAAGACAGTGGTTTGGCGGCGTCTCAACAATCCTTCTGGTCCAAAGACTTGACGGAAGACTTGCTCTTCGGTGTCCGCATCTAAGCCACTGAAGACGTCGTCGAGAATAAGGAAGTGGGCTTGTAAGTATAGGGCCCGTGCTAGGGAAATGCGCTGCTTCTGGCCTCCGGATAGGGAGATACCGTCGGATCCCACGTTTGTTTCATCGCCTTGTGGTAGGGTGTTGAAGTCAAATTTGAGAGCTGTTGCCTCAGCCACCTGTGCATATCTATCCTCATCCACAGGAGAGAAGCCTATTATGTTCTCCTTGATGGTTCCATTCATTATAAACGCAGCCTGGTCGCAGAATCCGACCACGGCCCTTGCACCTAGTGTGACTCTACCTTGGTGAAAGGGAATCTCTCCAAGTAGTGCCTTGCAAAGTGTAGACTTGCCCGATCCAATTGGTCCGACAACAAGGGTAAGAGATGACTTTGGTATTTTGGTGTTGATGTCTTGTAGGATGAACTTGTCTTGTTCCCAGCCGAAGCTCCCCTTCTCAATAACCACTTCGGACTCGTATGAAGGCTCACGGTTGAGCGAGCTCTTTTCAAAGCCTTTTTCAGAGGAGGCTACGACTTGACGAAAGTCTTCGCGAGTCTCGCACTCCAGAAATGCCTGAATTCGGCCAATACAAGCCAGGCCAGAGATAACTTCGGGAATACTCTGGAAAATCTGCGATAGAGGCTGCGTCATGAGGGTCAAGAAAGAGAGACTTGTGAATATCTTCGATGAGTCTAGTTGGTGTTGGTTCTGGGCAAAGGCAAATGTCACGGCCGGGCTAATGAGCAGCGGAATGAACCCAAAGACCGCCGCCCCAATATAGATCTTGCGGTAATGAACTCCCGCTATAAGCTCCTCGACGCGCAGCTTCTGCACGAACGTGCTCACGGACGAGGAAAGACCGGATATCTTGAGGTTCTTCATGCTGGAAATGATAGCAGCCGTCAGGCCAACGCGCTTCTGGACTAGTGACATCCATCTTCTCTGTGCCGTACCGATAAAATTCATCAGAATGACTAGGCCCAAGAAGCAGAGAACCACGACGACGATAGGAACGACGAAGACAACGCCAAGGCGGCCATTCAACATCCACGCACATAGCACTACCTGGATCAGACTTGCCCAGATATCATGTAGTTGTCGGAAGCCTATTCTAATTCTCTCAAGATCGGTACTCATGAGAGTTAGCGCTGCGCTGTCGTCGGCTCCGATGCGAGCTCTTGTGGCCGTGATAAAGGTCTCAGTAACGAGGATAGACCTTAGCATAGTGCGCATGCGATGATGATAATATCTTGTATATATGTTAGCGGTGCCTAAATAATCCACTCACTAAGCGCCTACCGGTAGAAGGCCCAGCTGATAGCAATTCCGGTATAGATCAAAAAGCTGGCGCCAATTAATCCATAGCCAAAGTTTGGGTTGAGCTCATCCTTTGAAAGGTAGTCTAGAAGCCCCTCAATGAACAGCGGCTGAGCGATAGAAAAGCCGAAGAGGGCCAAGCGGGGGATGACAGGGAGGAGAAGTGGTCCTATAAGTGTACGAATGAGGGCCTTGGTCAGACCGAATTTGTCGCCCTTCATCTTGTCCATGTCTAGATGTTGAGAGAATTTCTCGTGGAGGCTTGTTGGGTCCATGGCACCGTCCAGGGGGTACAAATCATTGACGGAAAGGACTTTGCTGTATCCGGACAGGAACAAGCGGTTGAGCCAAAAGAAGACACCAATGGATATTATGCCACTGGTTTCCTCTGGGCTATGCTCATCTTTGTTCCAACCAGCCTGAATCCACCTGGACTTATGCTGGGATTCCAGCAGTAGCACGACAGCTTTAACAGCCAAAGCAGCAGTAAATAGATTGCTGTAGGCGCGCTCCGTAGCCAGAGTGGAGGACAGGTAGAGAGTTCTCGACTGGGCTCCGTCTAGTAGAAGCGTTAAGAGCAGGTATCCCATCAATAGCATAGACGGTCGAGGTGATCGAGTGTGCTCAACATCACTCAGAGGAAGCATGATAAAAGCCGCTAGCAGCTTGAGGGCTGAGGTCGCTATGAACATGGCTGTGGCGTCGAAGTGACCTGCAGCGGCCAGGATGACGAGCGCAATTTGCAGCACAGCGTACACTGTAATGGCACTCTGGAACGATATCAGCAAGCTGCTGTACTTAGGGGGTGGGGTAATTTAGAATAATACACACCATTTTCCCTAGCCGAAAGGCAGAAGCGTTGACCATGGTGGGCTTTCGAGCAAGAGAAACAATTCTCCATGCTGCGAGCACTATGAAGAGGGCAGACGGGATGATGGAGAAGAAGACCTGCTCAAAGTCCACGTTGAAGTCAAATTGCTCGCCGTTCTGTTCAAAAAGCGAACCATTTTGGGAATTGAAAGGCATTTCGTACTAAGTAACAAGCTATCAGGCACCTGGAATGACTTGGATTATCAGATGCTCTAGCGAAGGACAAAAGCGAGTCAAGGCATCGTGAATGGACCCATAGGGCATGAAGACAAGAAAGTAGGAGAATCCTTCAGCACAAATCGCTGGGAAATCTCAAGATATTAAGGCGCGAGAGGCCTAATATAGAGGCTTGATGAGAAATCAATGGCGCTAGAGGCAGGGATCGGGGTTCGGAGTTGGACCGTAAGCACACATTATGCGCAGTCATACACATGGGCTTCTATTTGTTTCCCTCTGAAAAGAATTAAATTGAGAGAAAAAAGAAATTAAGAAAACACAGTAAATTCTGATGTGTAAATTCATCAAAGGCATCAATCCGGCCATTTTGAACGTATGAGCACCGGTAAGGACGTTCGACAAATGAGACCCCATTGAATCCCTCTGCTATGCTATAGAGCAATACCATGACATAGTACATTGGGTCAGCGGAAGCATCGGGGGGCAATTTTTGAAGATAAAAGCGGCACATAGTAACCGTATATATATATATCCCTACTTGGACAAAACACTACACAAAAAGGAAAATAAAGAAAGATCTTGAAATACTAATCAGTTCACTCCATAGACCCACTGAAGAGACTGTCTCGACGGGATGTCCCCGCTAGTGGCAGGATTTAGCAGACCAGGACTTCGACGTCAACGTGACCATCTACCACAATCTCGGCAGCGGTGGCGCTGGCGCTGAGGCTGGCTCCGATCTGGATAACTCATGAGCAAATCTGACGTTTGTCAAGCTCCTGATTCCGTCAGGACGCCCATCATTGAAATTGTCAGGAAGCTCTTCAGTCTCTTCTTAGTAGTAGATGATGTGGATGTTGACATCGCCAAGAAACCGGCCGATGTGAGGCTCAACTTGCTCTTTTTTGTGGAGCTGCGAGCTTGGTTAAAGGTCAGCTTGGCATTGAAATGTCGACACTCGGGATGTTGAGCTTAGGAGCCCCTGGTGCTCTTGGAAGGCGTGCTAGTAGGTAACTTGATGATGGTGATGATTCCCTATGGTATAGGGTAGAAGATGACGGGGCCAGTGGCCATTTTTGAACGCCAGTGCGCCATAACAGATTTTCCCATAGCTGATCACTCGGTTTAAACTATAAATTTGCTATACGGGTTGAAGAAAGAGTTATAATACGAACAACCTGAACGTAAAAGTATATAGAATAGAACTTAGAACAGAGAATACTTGGATTCAAGTGGTTAAGCATTGACCCATCTAGCGTAAAGGATACAATAACTCAGGGCTCAATTATCAGGCATTAAACTTATGTTTTGAGCTTTTACGGACAAGAATACTTGGTTGCCTCTATTACGGTCCTACGTTGTATGTCATCTTGTTAGCGGTCTTCTCAGTGGTTTTTTTTAGTAGATACTTCCTTTCCCTTTTCCGTTTTCTAGTTTGATAGTAGAGAGAAAAAGAAGGAAAGAGCCTAAACTGCGCAGACGACTCTCCTTGTATAACATATGATGGAGAATTAGCGCGACATTAGCATCTTCAGATGTATGACATTCTGATATTGCAAAACATACTGCAACATACTGCCGAAATCTACTATAGCGCACTGGCGGTTTGAAAGTTATCCAACCAACAGAAAAAGACATGCCAATAACAATTTGATTTCGTCTCTACTAAATGAAGACTAGGAGGCCATCATAGAAGCAAACACCAATAGTATTTCTATCGCCTCGACCAAGACACACTTGCTAATTCTTTCCTAGACCCCCGAGGCCTTAACGCAGATCAATCAAGGCGCATACTTCAAATGCCCGTATGCTACAGCATATTAGGCCACTAAAGCAAGGTGGAAAATAACTTCAAGTAAAATGCATAGGTCTAGTTATTACAACAATTACTAACATGGGCTACCGACAAATCCTTTCGAACACGAGATCTAGGGTATTATGAATGCATTGTAACAAGTGTACAGATGTCGAAGCGAACAAAACGAGCTGATCATTCAGTATGCATGAGACCCGCCCATTGTACATTCGAAAGCCGCCCGTATTTCAAGACCAAAGGCTCGTGACAAGGATGCAAAAAAAGAGAAAAGAGAAAATAGTTCTAGGGAATAATCTTGAAAACGACGGGCACCCATATGTGCAATGTGCAATGCGAAATTATGCTTGCAAATAGGCAGATGTCATCATGCAAATCCTAGAAACCTCAAGATGCTCGTGAACTCTGGATCTTTTGCAACGAGGATATAATTTACTCCCAAACATTGGAGAAGAGGTCATCAGATCCGCCAAATCCACCAGACGTCTTGTTGTTATTCGTGCTTGTGGAGGTAGGGTTGGAGACTGGGGCGGCGCTGGCCCAGCCGCCGAAGTCCTCGTCCGCTGCCACAGTGGGCGCGGGCTTGGAAGCAGCACTGGGCGCGCCCCAGCCGTGGCCCACGTCGTTCGGGGTCAAAGTGTCAGGGACCTTCATCATAGATGCAGGCGAGCGTACTGAAGCAGCAGGCGCTGGGGCAGGATCTGGTGTGCTCCATGCGTTACCGCCCCATGGATCAATGCTTCCAGACATCATGCTGGCTGCTGCTGTGTTCGCGGCGCTGGCCGATGGGGCTCTAGGGGGTGCGGGGGGCTGCATCGGGGGAGCAGAAATATTGAACGCAGACTTCATTTCCTGCTGAGGAGAGGTTGCAGTAGACTTTGGGGGTGAAACCGGGGAGGCAGATGCAGGAGGAGGCGAAGAAAATCCAAACAGATCATTCGACAGGGAGGATGATGGAGGGTTAGGCTTGACAGTCGGGGAGGTAAACCCGCCGAATCCGAAATCTTGCCCATGGGAAGAGACGGAAGTCGTTCGGGACTGGGGCTTCGAGGCTGACACGGTCGGAGAAGTTAAGCTATCAAAGAAATCTCCGCCCGCAGATCCCGAGGGCGATGTGACCTTCGGGGCAGCAGGGGTCGACTTGGCGCCGCCGAAAGATGAAAGATTAGAGAATGCCGATGGCTTCTCGGCGGCTTTGGCGGATGGGGGAGAAGTAGTAGTCGGGAAGCTCAGTCCACTAAATGCGTCCGTTAGACCGCCCATGTGAGACGAAGGGGAGGGGGCAGGAGGCGAGGACATGGCGCCGAATGAGTTGCCCCGCTGGTGCTGTACGGGTTGTGCTGGCTGCGGCTTCGAGTACAATGACAAGATTGACTGTTTGAGGTCTGGCCGAGACATTCCGGCTGGTGGTGCTGGTGTGGATGCTGTGCTAGACGGGTGACTACCAGTGGAAGGCTGGGTGCTACCAAAGAAGTCGAGACCCAGCAATGAATCATTAGGCTTGTGGGTCTTGGCTGGTGCAGGCTGTGCTTGTCTGGGTGGCGCACGCGGAGTAGGTCCAGTTGTGCTAGGGCGAGGCGGAGGAGAGATATCGTCGCCGAATAAATCAATCGAGGCTTGTTGACGGTGTGCCGGGGGCTGGCTGGGAGCAGGGACTCGTTGCGAACCAGAACGTTCAATCTTTGCTTTCTCCTGTACGACCGCAAGAGGCTGGTCGGTTAGTGATTGCTGCTAACTGGCTGGTCTATCGTGCGATCACTCACCAGATCGTCATCGCCGTCATCCAGGGTGGAAGGGTCCGGCATCTCACCGTCCATTACCCATCGCTTGCTCTCGTATTTCGTCCGAATGAAATTCTCGATTTTCCTGTTCACCTCAGTTGTCAGAAACGCTGTCATCACCGATCGACCGTTCAAATGCACTTACGCATCAGAGGGAACGTGGCCGGGTGCTAGTTTGGCTTCCCAGTATCTGTATTCTATTAACCCATGCCCAGTAGACAGTCAATTGGTTGCGACGAACTTATTGGCTCTTCCATTGCCCCATCTCACAACGCTCTGAAGTTGTTCATCGGTCCACGCATCGAGATCTACGGACTTGACTCGGCTGATATGCGTGCCCATACCCCTGTGGATGCCCGAGCACCGGATGCACACAAAGACTCCCAGGTTCCAGGAAGCCCATCGCGGATCTATTCGGAAGACAATTCAGTATATGAGCGCCAAGAAAAATCCTCAGAGATGAAGCCAGCGTGGGCGCAACTCAAGGAGGGGATCGGGGATCACCGACGCTTGTTCCGTTTACAGTCGGCACATATCTTGTTGTGCTCGAGTTTCAGCAGAGCCTTGATAGTCTGCGAGTTTTGGGCCGCTTGGCCTGGAGTAGGACGTCGAGACATAATAGCGCCTCAAGAATTGATGGGTGAAATGGATAGGGAACAATGAGAGCAACCTAATTATTCTTAGGTGGCGGTCGGCACAGTTGCGGCCTAAGGCTGCGGGTGTGGATACGGATGGGGGAAAATGCCAGTCACGCAGTTTGATATAAAGTAACATGGGTCATTAGCCAATAGTAGTAAATACATGTTTAGAAGAAAAAACACATCAGCTATATTGTACTATTTACTTGAATATCCACTTGAATAATCTCTTTAGAGCTGAGATCTATAACACCTGGTTGGTCCACTCACGCCTCTCCGTATCATGCATGTCGGCCTTTCTGCAGCCTTAGTTCCCGCACGATGATCGAACCTCATGAAATCGCATCAAGCTTTGGACTGAGGATTCTTCAAAGCGCTAGTATCTTCTGTAAAGCGCAGACTGACGCTGTTGACACAATGACGCTCATCCGTGGGGGTCTGATAACCCTCACCCTCAAATACATGGCCGAGGTGACCCCCGCAGTTAGTGCACACGATCTCGGTCCGCTTCATACCAAATGTGCTATCAACATGTCTAGTTACAGCACCAGGGATAGAGTCAAAGTATGCTGGCCAGCCACAGCCAGATTTGAACTTGTGGTCGGCAGTGTAAAGCGGCGCATCGCAACCAGCGCAATTATAGACGCCCTTCGACGGGTAGTGGGAATCATATTCACCGGTGCCAGGGCGCTCAGTACCCTTTTCACGGAGGATACGGAACTGTTCTATAGCCATTTGTGTGAGCACAGATCAAGCAGGTATCGCCTCCGACTTCAAGCCCCTTCGCGGTGTACGAACCTGGATTCAAAACAGCTCTCCACTGGTCTTCACTTCTCTGGTCGGGGGGCGACATAGAGTCGGTTGATTTCTCAGAGTTGTGATTGGAACTGAAGAAGGCACCAAAAAACGGAATGGTTGGTGCAGCTCTAAGCACCTTGTTGCTTGTCTTCGAATGCGGAGGCTTGCGCGTCGAGGACAAGAATCGGGAGGAGCAAAATGTCGGTGCAAGTCGGATAGGGATAGTCTGGTGTCTCAAGGGCGAAATAAGATTACGGGATAATTGGGGTCGCATAGAGAAGACTAATGAACCGTAGAGGCAACGTTTATAGCAAGGTGAAAAAAGAATAAGCAGTGACTGGCAACTGAAGCACCTGCAATGAGAGTGGAGTGAGGCTAATCCCATATCGGCGCCTGATGTTGGGGCCTTTACGTCATCATGCGGGGAGACTGTCGGGGACTCTTTCAGGCCTAGACATTGCTCCCAAGATATATAGCATGAAATAGATTTATGTATATCCCCAGATCTACATTATTCCAAAGTCGGTTGTTTAATTTTGTTCATAAATGCTTTTCATTCAAAATGGCACCAGGTCCCACCTGGGAAAACTCCAGCAGTGCAGGGGTATCTCAACATCAAATCAGACATAAAGAAGATTGAAAAAAAAAAAAAAAAAAAGAAAAGGACAAGCCAAAGAAACTTCAACGGCGGTTCACTCCGGTCACCAGCATGGAGCCCCGGTTGAGCTCCACACGCCAACCCTCTTTCTGCAGCATGTTCCACACGGCAGGTCCAATGTGTGATTTGCGGTCGAGAGAGTGGTTACCAACACCACACACAATATTGAACCCACCGTGGGAGCTCTGACCTCCCCCACGAACATACTTCTGATCTCCCAGTCCATCCCACCATGCCTGCACCTTATCGCGAGCGATTCTGACCGCATTGGCGACTGTCACGCCATGCAGATCCAGGTCAGAATGCGACGACTGGCGAGCCACCAGCCGGTCGGAAGCTGTCGCCAAATGGCGCATGGCGAGCTGACGTTGCTCGTTTCCGACATCCCGGTAATAGGCAGAAGCGCCTCCATAGAGGGGGTTGGAGCGGGCGCGGCGGGCGGACTGGGATGCTTGGGCGAGGGCAGCTGATCGGGCTGCGAAGTGAGAGTTGGCGGCAGCGGCAGCGGCGTTGAAGTCCATGAAATCCGAAGCAGTATCTATCTGCTGAGCGGGAGCCACATTCTCTTCCTCGTCGTCAAGGGTGACCGGAGACGAGACAAAACTGATGATATTTGAAACAGACGTAAGATCAGGCCGACGAGACAAGGTGTCGGCCAGGTCATCTACGGCTGAAATCTGATTATTTGAGAGTCGAATCAAGCCAATTAGAGTTGTGGGTTGGACGCCGGGGTACTTGTGACTGAGCTCCCCAACTTGTGTGACGAGTACAGGGTCATCCTCAATCTCATGGATGTCCTTGGGTGCATGGGCCTGTGCCAAGGCTCTGATTGTTGCACAGAGTGACATTGAGTTTTCATGATAAGTCGATGCAATTTTCTCCCTCTGCAGAGCACACGCCCGCGAGGACAGGAAGTCGATGTCCTTCTTTCCTGCCTCCCATTTATTAGTGGCGGTGTTGTTCATGGCCTGAGAAGCCAACTCGACTCGACGTTGTTTCTGTTGCTTATTCTTCTTTCGGGATTTCTTGCCGCCGCTGTTCAAATCGTCCTTCGCCTGGAAGCCATCAATTGACTTGGGAACGGATGATTGGCTGTCCTGAGCGGTCTCTTTGGGAGTTTCCTGAGGAACTGCTTTGGCAATTTGTGTCTCTTCGATAAAAGCAAGATTGAGCAAGACATCCATGGAACGACTAAGGTTGTCGTGACAGTCTTCAAGAATGCGTTCAGCTTCTAGGCGGGTGATACTCGGGAACATGCTGATCAAATTTTGTGCCTTGTCAGCAGTCGTCATACCCAAGAATGTGTATGCAAGCTTAGAGCCTCTGAGCCTCTGAGCCTCATGACTGACGTTGTCGGGGTTGTTGCCATCTTGTTCCGGATCGTCAAGCGATGGCCAGCTTGTAAAATCTGAGGGAGCATCGTTGGATGATTCATCGATCAAAGATCCTGAGACATCAGAGTTTCGGAGATTGGTTGTGCCTGTGGGATCAAATGGCAAGTCCTCTTGCTCGACAGCAGACGCGTTCAGCACGTCTAGGGTTTCATGCAACTGTTCAACTTGAGCGGGGATCGCCAAGTCAAAGTCTGAGACGATCGCAACAAACAATGCAGGATCAATTGGCGGACAGTAGGTGCTTTCAAGCTCCTAAATAGGGATCCAACGTTAGACCAGAGCCTGATAAGCAAGCAATGCAGCAACAAGCTCTGCTTCAACTGTGCGTGAACCAGTGGGACGCGACATACCTTAAAGAGCTCACCGTCGTGGTCCCCCATGGCTGTAGTGGTGGATTTGGTTACAGTGATGTGTAAAGTACTTGTCTCATTCCCTGTGGAGAACTGTGAGGTTGGACAATTGCAAGTGACGTTGGCAGGAGTGACGAAGGTGAAAAGTGGCTTTTTTGGTGATGATCTTGATACATCCGATAAGATAGGTAGAGATACCGAGATCAATGTGGGTCATCATGATTGGGAAACCAATCACAGATCCATGTGGCAGTCACGTGCTATGGTCACGTGGATGGGGTAGCCCAGGTAGGAAGTCGCATGCACGCGCAGATCACGTGCCGTGGTAATGGGAACGCTTAAAACGAAGTGACTAAACCTCAAACATAAAGCCAACCGGATATTAAGAGACAAAGGTGTTGTCCCTTTATGCTTTAAAGACTTCCAACAAGAACCTTTCTACTTGAATGTGCTTCAACTATGCAAGAACCCTTGAATCCATACTTACACCTACATAGATCCCTCTATCTGCCGCATGTCAGCAACCGTAGTGTCTATGAAGCCAAGGCTTTTAATTATGCACGAAGGAGTTAGTCTATATGCAGAGGCCACCCTTTATTGACTTCCTAGATTGCCTTAGATGGTGCAGTGCTTGTTCGTTTCTATAACTATAGGTTCCGCTGGTTCTGTTTCCTCTCCCACATATACATTGGGACCCTAGGTACGTAGGTAACCCATTTCAACATCAGCTATCACCACAGTGTACAATTAGCTCTAGTTGTACTCGGATTATCATTACTTCATACAATATGTTAGGGTCTTCAAAGTTTGAATCATGAAACAGCAGGTGACATAACGTGAAATCACATTATTCCAAATGAGATGACTTGATTCCAGCTTGCCGTTCAAAAACCATTAGCCGAATCCTCCCATACAACAGGTTTATATTTCTTCATCGAAAAGCGATGAGGAGTAAGTAGATAAGTAGAAACCCCACTCCAATCCAGTAACTCAAATGTATCAGGACTAATATGTATGTCCGATGTAAAATTCATTCTTGCAAAAACCTTCTTATATTTGACTTACGCATAACGCCCTACTATAAAGAGAAAGAGGTAAGGTCAGATATTAATGTGTAAAATTTGCCTTTTAAGGTCCAGGAGCTTCACCAATGTCGCATAGCGAACATCGGGAACTGACCCCGAGTCCAATTTACTTCGGTGCGTCCATCCGACTTTTGAGTGCCTACTAACGTGAAGATATCTTTGAACAATCAGGCCCCTCTAAATATATGGTTCAACCAAATTTCTATCTTTTATCTAAAGCATCAAAGGAAAATTTCATCATGTTTTTATACCATTGTCTCCGAACAAAGGGAACTGCAGTTTCAGCCTGTTTTTCCCAACCTTTGCGAAACTTTTCAAGCACCAGGGCAAAATTCATGGCAGCACGAAAAGAATTTCTCTGCATCCTCCCCGACAATGCAAATGTCCTTGCTATCAGAAGAAAAGTTAAAAGGTCTGTATATACCAGAATTTCTAGACAGCTAGCTTGTGCCGAACACAGCTAAAATTGATTAGAGTGCATTACGATGGAATCAAGCCATTAATAGCTGCCGGAAAGCTGGTGGATGGAGGTGCTATCTTTGAGGAACATCCCGAAGAGGGAAAAGATGCCTTGTTTAAGGGTAGCGTTATTGTGTACTCGGCTAAGAATGCCGAAGAGGTCCGCGCCATTCTCGAGAAAGACATCTACGCCACGAGTGGTGTGTGGGATTTGAGTAAAGCACAAATCTTACCTGTGAGTCGAGTCTTTCATCCCCATCAGTCATCGTTAATAAATGTAGTATGTCGCAGCTGTTCGGCAGCCGCTTCTATGAGGAATATAGATTTCCGACATCTATGAGAAGCAGCATATGTGAGAGTTTACGTGAGGTTCAGAGACTGAATTATACAATACAATGAGTAGAGTAATCCCCAGTCGATCTCTGGCTGTATGTTGTCCATATAAAAGGGTATTTTGTAGCATTGAGGTTGTTCACTCTAATAAATTATCACTGAGGTCTCGGCAGTGGGGCCAGAAGAGAGTCTCTACATAGTGAACCGCAAAGCCGAGAAATGGGCCCGGACCCCTGGCCCAGAGCCCAACCAGCAGTGGGCCATAAGCTTAACCTTCAAAGCCCATTCGTGGGGGCCTATATAGGCCCCTATTATAGCCCACTTAGGGGGATCAACTAACATCTTGTAATTGCTGGATTCGAACCTCCTACTTATTGTATGGTCTCTCGGCTTTTAGCATTCATGATACTAGCAGCTATATTAATTAGTGTACGTCTCAATCCTAGATAAATTCCGACCGATATATGTTGAGATATCGCGGAAATATTGGGATAAATATGGACATATATTTTAGATCTACGACGGAGTACTCGGCCCGACGCTTACTGCCCAACCCCAATTATTGAAGTCCTACGTCAAGTACAGAGGCTGCACCAGGCACCAACTATTCTTGGGAATGTAAATCCAAGTGTCAAAGTAATCTTGATGGTATACCTAGGTATGAACTAACATTATGTTGGGAACTTTCAGAGTTCAACAAGATGAGTAATTGACAAACACACAATGAGTCCGTAATTCATTCATGTGGGGATGTTAAGCGTTTGAAAAAAAAATAATGAAAAACACACAAAGTATAGGATTGTGGTGTGTTAAGGAGGGAGAGAATAGAAAAAGGAAAACCCCAGACGCTATGCGAAGAGATAAATCAAAGCTTGTGCCCAAACACCACAACCGGCCCGCGTGTTGGCCGAACATACCGCACCCTCTGCTGCCAGGTGATCATGATATCGAGCCAGGAAAAGAGAGGCAAGTATCAAAGAGGGCACCCCCCCTGTCAGAGCCTCAATTCACCTTCCCTGGTGTAAGATGCTAATGAGTGTGTAACACTATGATCCGCCTTGAGAGTTGGTACACGGGGAATTATGGAGAAACATGTGTGAAAGGATATGTGTAATGCATGAAAATGGGAGAACGCGGCTTGAGTGTACATGTTCTAGGAACATCCTGAACTGACAAAAAGCATGGGTATTTCCGTGCGCTGCTAAAAACGAGAAGGCAGAAGTGTGGGAAAGAAAGTAGAAAGGAATCGAGTGAGGATGCCAGCCCCAGATTCACCACATATCATCGTCATCGTCGTCGTCGAGTTGGACGTCGTCGCCAAAGGACGAGTGCCCGTACTGGTAGTGGCCGGGGCCGTAAGCTTGGCCATTATCATAGCTCTGCTTGTCGCTCCTTGAATGGCTACCGTAGCGATCATGCGGATCGTCATCATAGTCGTACATGGAAGAGTCGTCGTAGGCACTTTCCCCGTAATGTTGTTGCTGCTGTTGCTCCTGTGACTGTGAGAGGCTGTTAGTGATCTTCTACTTTGCTAGGACAGGAGCCATATTTGCTTACCTCTTGGTATCGCTGGTATTGCAGATACTCATCTGGCTGATCTCTTGATTTCGAAGATCTCTGGGACGAGCCAGATGAAGCAACTGGCATCTGCGGGTGCATCTGTTGCACCTTGGCCAGATATGAGTACATGAAATTGCTCAGTAATACCTGAGAGTACAAAGCTCGCCTTGGATTCGCAAGCTTGATATGTGCCATCCGGTAGATAGCTCGCTCCTCCAAGATGGAAAAGCGAGACCATGGATAATCGACGTCGGCGCGAAGTACCCGCATTGGGGGATCGGGAGAAAGGTTTCGCGACAAATGTTTTCGGTGGTGGCCTTCATTAGCGTGCTTCTTTCGTCCACCGCCAAAAATAGAAGAGAAAATCCCATCCTTTTCTTTCTTTGAATCTCCCGACGCTCTCCTCACGCCGTCTTTGCGACGTTCTTCATCAAGCTTCGGATCGAGACGATCCAGAACAAGACTTTCGCGTCCCCGCGGAGTGCTCTCAATAGATGACTGTAAAACATCTAGACGTGTGTTGTCATGGGCTTTGTCGACAATCTTTGACTTGGTCTTTTTCGAGTCGTTGTCCTTGTCCTTTTTCTTATCTTTTTCTTCGCTGCCCAGCAACCAGTGCCAACTAGACTTGCGGCTACCATCAGAATCCTTCTTGTCTTTTGATTTCTTGCTCTCGGATTTTCGTTCTTCGGGTTTGCGTTCCTCTGCAACAGTAGGGATGAATGAAAGACTGTCGGTACGGGTGGTGTTGCCAGGTATCATCTGAGGGTTATTGGCAAAGTCATTGAGTGAAGATGCGGGTTCGTGGGGAGGTTGGCGAGGAATTTTGGGACGTTTTGGTGCCGGGTCATGCAAAGGTGCGGGCTTTGACGACGGTGTAGATGCTGCGGCACGGTCCGATGGCCCCCTAGTTTGTGAAGGGGGACTTGGTATACGTTTGGATTCAGTGGCAGGCGGTGTTTCAATTATCGCAGGGATCTTCTGGTCGCCTGCGGCAATGTCCAAGGTAGATCGGCCATTCGAGCTAATACGCGAATGCCATTTCCGGGAATTGGCCCCGTCTCCTGGCTCAGATCGATCTAGAGCAGCATCCGGTTGTCCAACTGAGGCGGACAAGCCTTCCCCCTCGGGCTCGGGCTGGTCGACAATCGAATCGAATGTCGAGCTCACGGGTGAACTAGGGACATAAGCTGACCCATGAGATGAGGCAGAGGGGGCCCGAGCCGCACGTGTCGTTTTGGGAGTAGGATCAGTGGAGACACGGGTGAGCCCCGAATTTGAGGATTCTTGAGATGGTAGAACAACCGGAGGTCCTGTATCACTCCCTGCGGATTCAGATGCCCCCCGTCCAACTCGTTTAGAGTAGGGCAACTTTTCGCCCTTTTTCAAACTGCCCGCTTTCTTGTATTGTGTCCGGGTTGATCGGCGTAGACTGTTTCCCGGAGGTGCGGGGGGCAGGATTGGTCTGTCCTCAATTCCTGTGATATCGATATTCTGTATACCGCGCACGAGTGATTCTTTGTTCATCGGTTGAGTGTCATCCACCAAGCTTTCCAACTGTTGCAAGTTGGGACTCAACATGCCAGCTCGCTTACTTGATTGAGAGCGTTGATGTTCCAACCGATCCGCACCATCTGTATAACCGGAAGAATTGTCGATTTGTCTTGATAACATGGAGCGCTTCCGACCAAGACCACCTCCAGATCCTTGACGTTCCGAACCCAAAGTTGAATACTCGCCTGATCTGCGCTTGATATGGTCGGCCTTGCTATCGAGAAATGATTTGAATTCTTTCGGAGCCAGTTCGGGGTGCAGTCGCGCCGGAACCCAGAACAACCGGGAGGCGTCATCTTCGTCGGCCGAGGGCGAGGGGGGTGATGCGAAGCCTGGGAGGTCAGGGTCACCGGCGGCAGCCACATCCATCGACATGCGCCGAATCGCGGCAAGATTGTTCAGTTCCTGAACGACGGCTGCAGGGTTCGATTCATAGTCGATATCGTTCAGAGGAAAAGAGGACGTTGCAGTGTCTGAAGGCATACGAGCACCATCGGAATTCCCGGGATCACTTTCCCGATCAAAAGACCGGTTTCCAACAAGCGGCGGCCGCGGATTCCCATTTGTCCGTATTGTTTGCCTATCTGAGGAGGATGGGTGATGTGGTGAGGTTGGGGAAAGAGAGGACTCGGATCCTGCGGCGGCGCGCGGGATGGTGGTTATTGACTCGCCGAGAGGGGTTGTTATATAGCTCAGGCGCCTGAGATCATTACGCTCGTAGTCATCGTCATACATGTGTCCGATGGCTTCTGTCACATGGTGGCTTGGATCGCTGATTGATAGATGGGCGGCATGACCTCTCCGCGTCGCATGCCCGCCAGCCTCATGGGCACTCGTGGAAGCCTGAACGGATACAAAATAACATTAGAATCAAATCCGCGAGTTGCATGCCGAGATCTTATTCTCGGGGTCCTTATGAAGGGGTCCAATTCCACAAGAATATGGTTGTGCCTGAGGGGTTCGAGGTTGAGGGGGCCGGCAAAAAGTCACGCCCACTTGGACCAAAAAAACGGGGACCGAGGAAGCGACGCACCTGCATGGGAAGCCAGTTGTACAGGAACCAGAAGACGTCAAAGACGGAGCCCAAAGGGCGAAAGCTTAGGAGGAGGGGGCAGTGTCAACCACGTTGGATAGCAAGGAGGAACCGGTCATCGAAGCGGGGCAAGAGGAATGGAGACAAAGGGCCGTAGATACTCGGATACTACCGAGTCCGAATGAGCGTCATGGATGGAGAGGAAAGGAAAGAGAAGAGAAGAATGGCGGATGGGGGAGTTTAGCGGGCGGAGAGCAGATGAGGGTGAGAGACTGTGTACTGACTTCCGCACCTGACATCTTACCCTTCAAATTGTAATCCTTCTATATTAAGAGCTTCTATCTAGGGGCTTCTTTTTTTTAATTCTTGATTTTAGGCCCATAAAGTCTTTTAGGTCTTATTTCATTGAGAACTTATTGGCTCCACTTAAATGGGGGATATGGTGGACGATCGGTTGATCTACATCCTCCACGTTCTATTTCTTTCTTCTACTTGAATTCAGTGATACCTGCTGTTGGTTCAGATTCTAACATTCGACTCCAAAGTAAGTACTGCCTATTTTTCAGACCTGACTGATAATATCTTTCTTCGATCCGTGACACCGCATTTCTGTACCTCAAGGGCTGAATCGTCTCCCCTCGGACTCATTACATTTATCTTTGACGCAAGGTCCGGATTGACATTGGGAAGATTGATCACGCAAAAAGTTCAAGTTTACCATGGCAGAGCCAATACATATCCATTTGCCCATAGTATGCTCCTATGGACAACGTAGATGGGGTCGGACCTGAGATTCCATAGGACGTCGTGTAACTTGATTCAATCTCGGGGACCGAAGACAATAGCTGGATATGCCGCGCACCTTAGCATACAAGTGTTTATACAATTTATCAATAACACGAGTTGGTCCAGGCCGGAACACAAATTTCAACCAGTCGTGAGATAGAGAGAGAGCTGAGTGCATGGAATTGTATGTGATCAAACCCAAGATGTCAGCCTAGGCCACCCAAATGGGACTAAAAGCTGAACTCGACCTGAAATTCTAACAAGATACTAATGAGGCATAGATGGAACAAAGTCTGGAAAAGCCCCGGGGGAAATCATAATCAGATGGGAAATGCTCTGCAAAAAACCAAAAAGATCCAAAATGACAGTATCCCCGAGCCCCCAGAACAAGGAAAAAAACATGACGAGAAACTCCACGCTGAAGAATGTAAATGGCACCTCGATCATAAATAAACGAAAGAATGGAAATGAAAAGAGTTTGACGAATCCGTATGCGCCAGGATATATGTAGGGCAAAAGTTGGGGAAATGTATGTTCATTAAGCCCCAGAGAAATGTGGATCAAAGTTCATCACAGCGTGTGCTATATGGACCAGCATTGGACACGCACAAACTCAAGAAGCCTCAACATAGTTGCTGCAAGGATATTAGCCAACAACTCTCGATAGTGAGAGGAATAATTTCTTACCTGGGGAAGATGCCCACGCGATCACCAATGCGACCAGTCCACCAGTCTTCCGCCTTCTCCGTGCGCTTCATTATGGTAATGATTTCACCCTTCTTGAATCCAAGATCACCCTCCTGATCCGCATCGAATGTGAAAAGGGCAACGGCTTGGTCTGACCGCAATTGGGCGGCACCAGTCTTTTGCTGAAAGACTGGCTTAGGGGCAGTTGGGCGGGTAGGTCTGCGATCTGAATAGACATATTCCTCCTCGAACGGTGCAGTGTTACTCCGGTTGCGCCCATAGCTATCAAATGTATCGCCGGCAGGGGCCCGGGTTGTCGCGGAACGACCAAGTCCCGAGGCAGGCCGATCATAAACATCATCAGCCCAGGTGTTCGCGCGGCGTGGCCTGTCGCGGTATTCGTAATCATTTTCAGTGTTGGATCGACCACGCTGGGTACCTTGACCGTAGGCATCGCCCTTGCGTCCCTCCCAAACCACATCGTCATGGCTCTCATCATAGACAGGGATATCATTGTACATGGAGTCACCATAGGCCCGCGCATTTCCCTGGAATGCACGAGAATTCAGCACGCGCATCAGAGCATCTGCGGCCGGCGGGGGGCGAATGCTGCCGGTGAGGAGTTGGTTTGCGGAGACCCGACTGCGGTACAGTTTCTCGTTCGCATCCCTGCGTTCCACCAGCATACTGCCTTCGAGACTGACACCGGCGAACAGACCCTTGGTCTTTGAGTAAGAGAAGACGGCCGCAACGCCCTTCATACTGGCTGCGCCAGCTGCTTCGGCATTTCGGCCAATCGGGCCAGCAGCAAGTGATACATTACCACCCAGTGTCAGTGTTCCTGCCTGGGAGAATGTGCGAACAGCAGCGGAATCATTGAGAATGAAAACAAAGTCGGTCAACTCAAACCCGATTTGTCCTCCCACTCCGGCACCTGCAGTCGCGATGGCGGATGGAGCCGACCAGGTACCATCGCTGAGACGAGCAACAACAATACCGGAGCCGAATCGACCAGAGCCTAGGAAACCGGCCTTTAAAACCGTAAGGACTGCGAGACCCTAAAGGGATAAGTCTGTTAGCCAGGAAGGTTTGCAACCGGGGCCGAATGGGCTTTTTACCTTCGCATTGGCCAAAATCTCGGGGGGGATGACCTTGTCGGGACCAAATGATTGCCTAGGATCAACGAATGATGTCAAGATCTTTGCTGCCTTTTTGCACTCGCCTGTTAAATGAGCATCCACTGTCAGCCGGATATGCCGCATACGACTGCGGGGAAGTGGGATTCGGAGATTGATGAAACTTACTGGCCATAGACGAGGGCAACGGATTGTTGATCCCGAGAGGCATCTTGAGTGGCGATTATCGAGGTAGAAAAGAATGGAAACTCGACTTGGGGAGGGAGAAAAGGAAACTGTTGCTGTCTTGAGGGTAACGGTTAGTCAGTTGAGGTGTGGGCCTGCCCAGGTGATGACGGCTGACGCGGGACACCGGTTCGGAGGCTCAAGACGTATCTCGCAGAGTTCCGAGGCTGGATTAATAGGGAAAACTCTGGGGATAATTTCAATGGACTATCCAAGCATTGAATTCAAGATCAAACATCCTCATCAGTAGTCATTGATACTTCATGTATCTTGTCAATTTTGAGATATCTTGTCTGTGGCGGAGCGAAACGAGTGTTGCTTGGCAAAGTGCCAGTTTACGAACTTTTGAATTCATATATATTTTGACAAAAGTAACAAAGAGATTGTAAGCAAATTCTAGTCTCCTGTTTGTACAGAGGTTGTATGGCCCTTGTATAGCATCGGTGCACTTGTAGATGCCACAGGCGCCAAGGCCATTATCATATGGCGGTCGTCTCTCATCCGGAACCTTAGAACTTACCTAGGTAATCCACCTCCATGCACTTCCAAGGTTGAGACTACAAGGCCATGGTTAGATTATGATCAATAAGTGACTTCGCTAGACGCGAAAAATGGCCTTAGGTTTGTTAGATATCTCAATCTCTGAAACACGGCTAACAGGTTTCAGTTCGCATTTGTGTCTGCGGCGACGAGGGCACTGGCAAGTCCAGTCTCATCACCTCGCTCGTCAAAGGTGTGTTTGTTACGAACAAGATCCAACCAGTGCTCCCCCAGATTACCATCCCTCCTACTCTCGGGACCCCCGAAAATGTCACCACCACCACCGTCGTCGACACCTCGGCCCTTCCCCAGGAACGCAACAATCTCGCGCGAGAGATACGGAAATGTAACGTGATTCTCCTCGTCTATTCCGATCACTACAGCTATGAACGGGTAGCTCTGTTCTGGCTGCCATACTTCCGCTCGTTGGGTGTCAATGTCCCGGTAGTCCTATGTGCCAACAAGTCCGACCTTGCGACTGGTCACAGTGAGACACGAGTGGTTGAGGAGGAGATGCTTCCTTTGATGGCAGAGTTTAAGGAAATTGACTCGTGTATACGTACAAGTGCTCGGGAGCATCGTAATGTCAACGAAGCCTTCTTTGTTTGCCAGAAAGCAGTCACTCACCCGATCGCGCCGCTGTTCGATTCCAAGGAGGCGGCTTTGAAGCCTGCTGCGGTAGCAGCCTTACAAAGGATATTCTATCTCTGCGACAAAGATCGTGATGGATATCTATCAGACAAGGAGCTTGAAGATTTTCAGGTCCGGTGCTTTTCAAAACCATTGAACGAAGCGGATCTTAATCACATCAAGGACACTATACAAAAAGCGTGCCCGGACTCGGTTACGGAGTCGGGAATTGACTGCCAAGGGTTTATTCATCTGAACAAATTGTACTCGGAGAAAGGGCGACATGAAACCGTTTGGATCATCTTGCGAGCGTTCCAGTACACGGATAATCTCTCCCTGCAGGAGAAATTCTTACACCCGAAATTCGAAGTACCGCCGTTCGCCTCTGCCGAACTGTCACCTGAAGGCTATCGGTTCTTTGTGAACCTCTTTCTTCTATCCGACAAGGATAATGACGGGGGGTTGAATGAAGCTGAACTTGCGTCCTTGTTTGCTCCCACCCCAGGCTTGCCCGCGTCATGGGCCGACGGGTCATTCCCGTCCTCCACAGTCCGCAACGAGGCAGGACATGTAACACTGCAAGGCTGGCTTGCTCAGTGGAGTATGACTACCTTCCTGTCCCCGAAAACTACACTTGAATACTTGGCATACCTAGGCTTTGAGCCTTCTGACCAAAGCGATCAATCTATTACGGCGGCGTTGAAAGTCACACGTCCACGAAGAAAGCGTCGCCGCCCAGGCCGTGTGGGACGGAACGTTGTCCAATGTCATGTCCTGGGAGCCCCTGGATCCGGAAAATCGGCCCTGCTCGATGCACTTCTTTCCCGTGGATTCAGTACGACCTACCATCCAACCATCCAACCACGTACCGCAGTGAATACAGTGGAGCTTCCGGGCGGAAAACAGTGCTACCTGATTCTAGACGAACTAGGTGAGCTGGAGCCTGCTTTGTTGGAGAACCAGTCGAAAGTACTGGATCAGTGCGACGTGATTGCATACACATATGATTCCTCGGACCCGGACTCATTTTCATACATTCCTGCATTGTTGGCAAAATATCCTTATTTGGAGGAGCTTCCGAGTGTGTTCGTTGCCCTCAAGGCCGACTTGGACCGGACGACCCAGCGAGCCGAGCACCAACCCCATGAATACACCGCCATGCTGAACATGCCCAGTCCGCCACTTCATGTGAGTGTTACATGGAGTTCTATCCAGGAGGTATTTGTCCATATTGCTGAGGCTGCCATGGAGCCCAGCACCGCTTTCCCGCGTAGTGAAGAGGATGTAGAGGGTAAATGGATGTCGTGGGGAATTGCCCTCGGAGCGGTGGTTTGTGCGGGCGCCGCCGCAGTCATGATATGGCGACGAGTTGGAAGCGGAAATTAAGGTCATGTACAATGACATACTAGCCATACTAGTTTAATATGCAAATAAATGTTATATGAGATATTTTGATACTTAGGCACATCGACTTAGTATCCGGCTTAGCCGGAGTTAAGCCGGTGCCAGGGACGTTTCTTCTCCGCTCGAACGTTACCCCGGACATCGTTTCCCTTGCTGATCCTCCCCTCCCTTGTATCTCCAAACCCCCAACCTCTGAACCTCGAATCCTCATATCAATATACACATCTTGTTATACACGTCTTGTTATCGAGTACATATATACGCCTCGACTTATTGCGCATCCTCACTCGCTTTCCCTGCAGCCTTACCTGCGCCTCATCCGTCAGTCCAAGCCTCAACGCCAGGCACAATACATAAGAGGCAGCTATCGATATATAAAACCCGAGACAGGAAAGTTTGGAAAAAGTGCCATCGCGGACCTGGCAAAGTTTGCGCATTTGCCTTATTTGGTTCCAAGGTTGAACGGTCACACTCTCGTCCAAATTGACCCTGTACGAGTGACGTCTAGTCATGTTGTAAGCATTCCTCTCTCACTTCTCGGTCTCGATTTGCAACTTGAGGCTCTTGTCACTACGGACATAATTTGGGACCAGTCTCAATTACCAGATATCACTTCATTTTCTGACAACAGCAGTGTCCTTCCCCCTCCCCCTCCGCGCTATACCATCCCTGTCGCATATGCGGCGGGGGCGGCAAACGGTATGGCGGTCCCTGTTGTGGAAACGAATAATACTATTACACACCCGGAGCGTGGGTGTCCATTGCAAGTTGGCGAGGGTATGTGTACTCGATCGTCGATCTCACCTCAATATCTTAATCCCTTCAGAATCTCAGAGATGGCTCACATTTTATATTGCGACAGGAACCTATATCCTCCAGGATGATCTACTCCTCGCGACACCCCCTCCCCACCCATCTGAAGCTCCTATCATCAACCCGAACCCTCTTGCGACGCTACCCACACCCCCTACCTCTGGCGTGAAGCTATCTCTTGTTACTCTCGACCCTCGAAAGAAACCTCCGACATTCTTGAAATCGGCTGCTACAGCTCCCCAGTTTGGAGATGGAAACCCCGCCCTTGCGGCGCCACCGGTGGCAGCCAAGGACGCAGCGAAGCGAAGGAAGCCCAAGAATAACATCATCAAGAGCAGTTCTTCCTTCGTCTCTCGAGTCATCACCCACGAGACATCTGCCAAGCGATTGGGCGATCGTGATTCGAGTGGTATTTTTGCTTTTGCGAATATCAACCGAGCATTCCAATGGCTTGATCTGAGTTCGCCCATAAAAGAGGAGCATCTTACCAAAGTTCTTTTCACCAAAGCACACATGCTCTGTCACGACGTCAACGAACACACCAAGACATCATCACATTTGGATATTGTGATGGGATCTTCTGCAGGCGACATTATTTGGTATGAGCCCATGTCGCAAAAGTACGCTCGGATCAACAAGAACGGCGTGATCAACAACTCCCCCGTTACCCACATAAAATGGCTTCCTGGGTCTGAGAACTTGTTCATGGCATCACACGCCAATGGTGTGCTGGTCGTGTACGACAAGGAGAAGGAGGATGCCCTTTTCACCCCCGAGGCGAATGGCCATTCCGAAGAGGTCGAACGATTACCATTGGATGTCCTTAAATCTGTGAACTCCAAAAACCAGAAAACTAATCCGGTCTCATTTTGGAAGATGGCAAATCAGAAGATCTCAAGCTTTTCCTTTTCGCCGGATCAGAGGCATTTGGCCGTGGTTCTCGAGGATGGGTCGTTGCGGCTTATGGATTACTTGAAAGAGGAGTATGTTTGCCTTATACCAAGATAATCAAATGAGGTCCAACTAACACCTTCTAGGGTACTGGATATTTTCCGCAGCTACTATGGCGGGCTGATCTGCGTCTGCTGGTCGCCGGATGGCAAATACATCGTAACCGGAGGCCAGGATGATCTGCTGACGATTTGGTCTTTCCCCGAGCGCAAGGTTGTTGCCAGATGTCAAGGGCACAACTCCTGGGTTTCATCAGTAGCATTTGACCCTTGGCGCTGTGACCAGAAGACATATCGGTTCGGCAGCGTCGGCGACGACTGCCGCCTTCTGTTGTGGGATTTCAGCGTTGGAATGCTGCATCGTCCTCGTGCACACCAAGCTTCAACTCGAAGCCGATCCAGCATCGTATTGCCAAATTCACAAACTTCCAACCGCCACCGTGCAGACAGTGGTGACAACCGTGTGCGCTCGGACTCCAATGAAACCGAAAAGTACAGTGAAAATATCGATCAGACGCCGAGTCACCCCGTGGAACCCCGGTCTCGAACAGCTCTTTTGCCCCCGATCATGGTAAGCATCGATTGGCTTCCAGATTACGAGCTACAAAATACTAACCGAGCCGTAGTCTAAAATCGTTGGTGAAGATCCCACTTGCTGGCTTGGCTTCCAGAAAGATTGCATAATGACTTCTTCTCTTGAAGGTGTGTATCATGAGATTGCTCGTGGCCAATGATACTAACCTTCTGACACAGGCCATATTCGTACTTGGAATCGACCCAGCGATAGCGTCAAGTCATGATGCTCCAGTTGCGGCTTTTGGTCCGCTTTTCAGGTACAGGATGGCTCAAGGCTCCATCACAAATGTACCATGTGATCGAACTCGATTCAACAATCTTGGAGGCCCTGGAGGTTACCAATGGGTGGTTCACTTTTTTAGCGTTGCTCTTCTTTTTTTTTTTTTCACATCTATGATATCTTTCCATGTCTATATTCCCTTTTCCAATCTATGCATATTGATTACTCATCTAAGGATCGTTCTATATATGGACCTATGAGGCTGACCTTGGCATCAAATCTAGCCCAAAGGCCACAATCGAGGTTTTCAGCTTCCTCTACTAATCAAGTCGAGCTCCTTTCCGCTTTTTTGTTTCTTTGTTTTTTCGCTATCTGGTCAGATTATAGGGAGCAAATAGAGTAACGGTCAACTTAAAGATGTGATTGGCAGCGTAGTTCCAAAATTATAAAACAGGCATAGAGTTATCGCATTTCTCATTAATGTAAGGGGCATATCACGGGTCCATAGACCAAATCATCAACATCAGCATCAGCATCATCAAGCAAAATAAATCATCACTAATAGACTAACCCCTCGGTTCCAAAATGTCTTCAAAGGGTAGTAGCCTTTGCCCAATCCGAACCACACGAACCACTATTATTTCCAACGAATATATCTAAGGTCCTGAGTACCCAGCTGCCCGGTTGCCTAGAGCCGGACCGCACAGGACCAATCTTGGCATTTAAAGGACCAGAGCGAGCAGACCCAAAAGCAGACTTCCAGCAGGGGGAATTAAGATGGCAGCAGCGTTAGTGGTAGTAGTTGCCGACTCCGTAGCAGTGGAGGTTGTAGTCGAAGACGTGCGGCGAGTAGTTGTCGAAGTTGTGGTGCTCGAATGGGTAGCGGTGGACATGCTAGTCGAAGTGGAGGTCATGGTTGAAGCAGAGGTCGATCCTATGGATTGAGTTAGTGATTTTTTTTTGATGTAATTGAGTTAAAAGCAAAGATGCTGTCTCGGAAGTTATGTTTTCCGTCTTTACTAACCAGGGGTAGTGGAAATATGGGTAGAATGGGATGTAGGAGAGATAGTGCTTGATATGAGAGTCGAGATGGAATGTGTGGATCTGGTAGGTGACATAGACGAAGTGATAATGGAAGTAGAAGTAGTCTGGGTAGCAGAGGTGGATATAATGGAGGATGACGTTGTAATGAAAGAAGAGGTTGAAGGTGTAGATGTAGAATAGAGTGAGGAAGAGGTTGCCAGTGTAGAGATAGAAGAGACTGAAGAAGAAGTGGGAGTGGTAAGCGTCAAGGTAGAAAGCAAGGTCTTGGTATAAGAAGTTGTATATGTCCAAGTAGAAGATTCACCTGGAGTGAAGGAAGGAGTGATGGGAACGTATGTTGAGTAGGAATGAGAAGGTGCCTCAGGATTGGAAGGGACAGAAGATAAAATGGAAGTAGACGCACTTGCAGAGCTGGTTATAAGAGAAGATGTTGTAGGGGTGGAGATAGAAGAAGCAGAAGAATAATGGGACGAGGTAGGGGTAGACGCACTGGTGGAGGAGTGAGCGGTCGAAGACAGATAAGAGGAAGCATTCGAGGAAGGAGTCGAAGTAAGATCACTGGTCGACGCGGTGGAAGACATCAAAGACGAAGCAGACGAAGTTTCAAGCGCAGTGCTGGTTTCCTTACCAGAGCTACTAGCAAGTGCACCGGGCTCGGTGACTCGGAATTGCTGAGACTGAGCCAGAATGCCACTGGTTGGAGAGACGAAGTTGATTTGATATCCCTTTCTATATTGAAAATCAGGTCAGTAGCTCCAATGCAATTCAATCGAACTGGACCTACCCGTCGTCCACACCTGTAAATGACTTTGCTTTGACGGTGTAGGAGCCCTTGGAAGAGTCTATATCTTCTACCACCACCTCTGTTGTCGGAGGATAGACATTTTGGTTGACCAGCTCGATGGTGAAGGTATCTGGGTCCGTTCTATAAGATTCTTGATGAGTATATTACCGATGCTCATGCAAAGCTCTGGTAGCTTACGCGACAGTCTGCCACTTGATAGTAAGGGGCATATCGGGGTCAATCTTTTCACCAATTCGTGGCGAAGTGACAAGGAGAGCTAATTCCAAATTAGATGTGTTTGGATTCCCCCGGACAAAATGCCATACCTGTAGCTGTAGTGGCTAGAGCCACGAAAGAGATAAAGTTGACACGCATGTTGATTGGTCTCTGTGATCATCAATATCAGATGAATTATATCGAGAAAGTATGTGCCCAGCTTGGAGGATTAGGCCACAATATATATTCGCTAGGTTGGAGGATATCAAAGTCAGGGGCGATATAAGACGGAAATATGATACTTTATAGTCCCAATGTCAGTTGCAGGAGGTTGTGTCTCTCACAGAGTCTTGTGAAATTTCAATGGCAAGCTTTATTTTTGGGCTGATTTCCCGTGGTGCCTTGATCCATCACGCCTCGTGCTCCCGGATGTCTGTTGGGCTACAAGATAGCTAGGCGAGGACCACATTTACTAGTCCCCGTGATGTGAATTCACTACTGTGTTGCAGTTTAAGAGATTTAGTGGAGGGACTGTTAGTTCTGTAGCTTGCAACTTCATTTTCAGCCCAGATGGGAATTTTTAGTTAGCTCAATCCATGATGTACAACATCTTCGATTCTGACTGGCCGCGCGTCACAGTTCCTGTTGGTATTGCAATGAGAATATTTTATGATATGTTGCCTCTTCATATACTGAGTGGACTGATAGTCATTGCTTAGGGCACGGGACCCCTAGGGTAACTGCTGCGGCCCATTTGTATGCGATGGCGATTGCCAGGGATTTTTGGGGTGATGAGCTTTACGAAACCTTCCAATTGGTGCTAATGCAGTGAGAAATAGCCACAAGAAACCCCTGGAGCTTACATTTATATAAAGTATAGTACCATAGTTAAGCTTGGACGGAGCTTTAAATTTCCATGCCTTTGAATTCATCTTGGACACTTGAAGCTACTACTCTATGATTGTTGACTATCATTGCACTCGATACCTTGATCAATGTAAGACAATAACCCCGAAAGGCCTGAGCACACCGGAAGTATTATAGTCTGAGTACTGTTGGTTGCTATGAATATAAGTAGCACAAAGCCAAGGAACAGGTGTTTCACATTCCCAACCACCTCCCGGTTCACAAACGAAAATGACTTGGAGATGAACAGAAAATTGCTGATTTTCCAGGTTTACTAGTCCAAAGGAAATTGCGCTATTAGAGAGGCTCTAATATTTCAAATTGGCCACCTTGGACGCCGCTTTTGGAGTACATAGAGAGTTGTACAAAGCATAAACACAAGATCGGAACAGCAATTATTGGGCAGCTCTTGGGAGATATTGAAATAACCCATATAGTATCTAGGTTACTTGTTGGGAGAAATCCTTGTCTTGCTGTCGTAACAAAAGGCCCCCGTTCAGTCTCAAGCATGTGTGCTTGTGCTCTCCGGCAATTCCACCACTGTTGGGCTAGACCATTTGTCGTCGTAAGCATTTAACGAAGCCTCAAATATGACGCGGAATGTCTGAGAAAATCTCAAATGAAGATTGGGTCTAGTCACTGTAGGTGATTCGTCTTGTGAGCGGGCTGTCAGTTATCCGGATCTCTACTATAAGCAGTGACCCGATGCGGAAACAAGCCTACATGCAACAGAGGTCAAGAGATAATTTCAGGAATTTGATTGATCATTTGTAAATTTTAGGTAGTACAAAGAAACACACCTTCTAGATAATTCAACCCATAGCGAGGAATCCTCCATGCACGGTAATGCACCTTGCATTTGCACTCCAACATAGGGGCCACCTTAACGCTCAAGCACACTGCGACCACCGTCAACAGTGATCCTATTCCGAATTCGAATGTGGGCATAGGCTGTCCCAAGCTGGATGACTCGATGGAAAGTTGGCTCATCTTGAGAGTCTGAGTAGGGTGTCGGAATCTGAGTGCTCTCTTCAGAGGACGGGCTATCTGGAATATCTGGCCCAATGGAAGAGGAGTCAGTTGAAAAATCCCGACTTTGCTGGTCATCGTGCTTTGCAATGTCTAGCAGAGCTGATGGACAAAATACCAAAGCCTCCCCAGTCCGTAGACGAACAATTTTGTGGAAGATGGTCGGCGACGCCGTGGTATTCAGAGTAAGCTCCCCAATCTCAGCTCCCGCGATATGCGACTTGATCGCCTTGAACCAAGCTGGTGATGAAAAGCGATGGATAATGGTCACATTGCAAAGCTCAAGCAGTGACGGTGCAAGAGTTGGTTCCTGGGTTGCTATTATCACACGTGCGGCCAGATGTCGCTGCTGGCGGACAACAGATAGCAGCGTCTCTGTCAGATCTGCGGCTTCTGGAGAAGTCGAAGTCATAAACTAAAAGTGAACCAGGTGTCAGTATGGAAGAGCATGAATGATTCAAGAAATCGGAACAGATCTACGAGCCTTGTGTGCTTCATCCAGGGCAATGATGCGACCTGCGTCGCGACGCTTATTCAGAAACAAGGAGACTGCGATATTGAAAAGTGCGCATGCATCTTCCTGGCCAACAAAGGGGCAGCTCAAATCGATGATTGTCAGAGTGCCTGGAAGAAAATTCCAGAGATCGTCAGCAGTATGCTTCTCTGACTTATGGGGAGCTGCACCAGGCACAGATCCAGGCTCAAAAAACGATTCGAGAACCTCCAAGCGCATTTTCAGAGGCATAAGCTGGCCTTTCGAGAAATTCTCGCCCTGAAGACGACGTTTGAATGCGCTGTAGTTGAATCCGGATTTGCCCTGGTTGGCTATGGCCATATCCCGAAGAATCTTCATAACGACCTACGTTAAAAGTTTTTTAGTACATTGTTATCATGAATCACAGGTGTTTTGGTATACCTCAATGTAGAGAGGCTGCTCGGTTCCGTTGTTGATACCCATCAGGGTTTTCATCATGCCAATATTCAAATCCTTCTGCGGCAGATACAATGGCTCAACCTTGAGCATTCTCGAACCACCTGCCAGTGTTTCATATGCCTTTTTCATCGCAAGGTAATTGGTAGGGGACACCAAAACTCGGACAGGAATATCTGATGAGTGCAGATACGCCGCCTCGCAAAGCTGCGTGCTGGAAAAGGCTCTGAAATTGTCATAGTGAATAACCAGCCCAGCAAGAGGTGACGATAGCTTCCCGGCAGGGGAGGATGCGATCAACGAGTTTTCCAGCAGGCATGCCAGGGTGTGACTCTTGCCACTTCCTTGGCTACCGCAGATGAAGGCAGACCACGGTGCCGAGACATTGGCATACACCAGATCATCCTGTGCCGGTGCGTTGCCAACAGATCGATTGCGCAAACCGAGAAGTCCATACTGTGGGTATGTCCGCTCTCTATTGGTAGTTTGCTCGCTATTCATACGGTCGTTATCCAAAGTCTCACAGGCTGAGAGTGAGAATAGGGGTGCTGTTATGAGCTCCTCTTCCAGGCGGGTGTTCTCGTATCTCGAAGAATCGGTGTCAGCTTTGACCAGCTTCATGTGCCCCCCTGTCTCCAACGTGTCCCTGCAAAGATAAGGAGATGCCATAGTGTCAGGTGGTCACACAAGAAAGCTCTTGCTGGGGCTTCTTGATGATCGTGAGATATTGTTGCTGAGGGGCTTGTGGGAAATGAACGATGATGAGGGCTAAGCGAGATTAGAAAAACAGCAAGCTTTATAGCCGGATATGGACAAAGCCTCAAACATAAAGCGCATCCTGATCAGGCATCTAGGCAATCAGAAATCCACCAAGCATCCGTATTGCCTTTCTATTGCTGTAAGCTTGCTGCTTTGTCTCCTTATTGGCGAATTTCGATTTCGGGATGTATCTATCTCCAGGATTGTGTCATGAATTCCAGAGGCTCTACTTAATTCCACCCGCTTTGAGACTCAAGATACTTTCCATTCTTCCTTATAGAGCCCTTGATGGAATGATCTATCTTCAGAATCCTAGTATTATTGTTAGACAAGCTCCAATAAGATGTCAAAATGCACAATTTATTGATACATTTTCACTAGCTAGTGGACTCGGTATCTCGCGCGGGCCTATATATTGACGGCATGCCACATATGCTTAGTAGCTAGCAGCTAAGTTAACCCCCCCCAAAGCATGTTTGAGCCGAATTCCACGGAGTTGAGATCGCAAATATGAAGTAAAAGAGTCGTATTGTAGACAGTGTGTACTGTCTAGAAGGGAAGAGAGGAGGACTCGTAGAAGTCTACTACGAGGGGGGGATCATGTGATGTGACAGAGGGCATGTCAAACAACAAGGGGTAGTCTTATGTTCAAGAGACACAATCAACAATCAGAATGTGTCTTCTCGCTGAATCAATATGGTGTCCTACACGATCGAATCTCCCACAGGTGCCTCTGATATTAAGTCGACCAAAACACACGATAGCTTTTGGAGAAGCTATTGAAGAACAGTGCTTGTCGTGGTATCATGAAAGACATTACTATCCCTTTAAAATCGGGGAGGAGTTTAAAGGCCAGTACCGGGTTATTGCAAAGCCTGGATCACTATCTGGCTTTTCTGGGATAAGAGGTTGGCAAATCCTATGCGTCTCTGGGGAAGATTGCTTGGGGGTAATAGGACTTACCCGGTCTACAGTGCAAAGCGGTACACTTCCCTCAAAGTGTGTGTTAGCCATAATACCGAATCTTCCCCGGTTCTTAACGAAATTGATATTCTGCGGCACATAAAGCGAGTCGCGGATACGGATCAATTCACCCATTTTGCAGTCGATATCTTTGAAATCGATAGGAGCTTCCACTATGGTCGGCACTACTGCATAGTCCTCAAAACATCAGGGTTAGAATATGCGTGTCTTACAGGAGACATTTCCAAATAGCATCCTGCCCAAGCTTCTTCTGAAATCAATCATACACCGATTGTGGCTTTCTGTCAACTGGCTTCATGCAATTTGCGGTTTCATACACATCAGTAGGTTCAAGTGAGATGGTCGCGGCTTTTATACTCGCTCATCGCACTTTGAGCAGATATTTCACCTCAGAATGTTCTGATGAAACTCGAGGACGATGGTAGCCTCAAGAAAGTGGAGGACCAGCAAGTGCAGGATCCCAGAAGCCCTATGATCACGATGGATGGAGCGGCCCCTGTTTGAAAGTCTCGACAAACCAAGTTGGAGCTGTCAGGCGCCCCGGTCCTTGCTGCTTTCGGGCAAATGCGATCAGCAGAAGGGCAAATTAACTAGAAATTGGCAATGTCTGATCTATACAGAGCCCCGGAGGCCCCATTAGGTCTATCTTAGGAGTATCCTGTGGATGCGTGGTCTATCGGTGTGGTGGTAAGTACCAACACGCGTAAACTTTGCAAGATTATCTCCAACACAAGTCTAAAACAACCAGACACCTGAGCTTATGGAAGGGAAGAATCTATTCAACCCCTTTGATCGGGCGAATGATCAGTATGTACTCCCCTTAACACTAACCCAATACATCGGATATCTGGGTCCTCTGCCGCTTGAGATGATTCGCGAAAGCCCGCTCGTTGCAACCTATGTCGATGAATAGGGTAAGTCTGCCTACATCTTTGGACTTTACGAAAGTTCAGTTTACCCAATTCTCTTTTTGAGGCAACTGGGCGTCCGAACCGCCAATCCCTGAAACCTCTCTCGATGACTTCGTCGCCACAATCCCAATCGGTGAGGAAAAAGAGTAGGCTCTTCTTTTCATAAGTAGGATACTAGTTTGGGATCCAGAAGTGAGGGCTAACCCGTACGAGCTCATTCAAGATGAGTGGATGATGAGGCAGTCTTCAAAGGAAGATTTGGTGTTTTTAGGGAATCAGATGGGTTAATGCAATGAGATATGTATGTGGGGAAGATGACTGCGCATATGTTTTCCTCTTCCAAATTTTAACGAACTTCATTTATACTAGTTTTATCCAATAGTACGGGTTAATTAGTTCTACACCCCATTGTCAATAAGTATATCACGATTTACGTAGTTTATTAGCTGGCTATACTACCATTTGTATGGAGATGAAAAGCTTCATTTCCGACACTTACAACCCATGCAAGAAAGTCGAGATCTCTCGGTTTATATGCTGATCAAAAGCTTCATTTTTGAAACTTGTTAATGCCAGAAAAATAAGACCACTTTAATTATTCAGGGAAGTGTTAGTTATGTTAATTCAGACAGTTATTTGAATACTTCAACTCTTCTTTAATTCAGGCAGCCAGGCCAAAGCTATGCATCAAGGCAGCAACATAGGGTTTTGGCGATTGGCGCCTAAACCGCTGGGTATACAGGCAATCTTCGTATGTGCATGTAGCCAGAACTCTTGGATTTGGGAAGGGGGTGGTCGATAGCTAATCAACATGCCCCCCAGGCGACGAGTACACGCAAAACGGACAAATCGGGATATAGAAACATAATGCAAGTGCATTTGACCAGAGATTAGGTCTAAGCTATGCCACCTAGATATATCCTAGTTCCTCTAGGATCTCACTCTCAAGTTCTTGCATATCCTCTTTAGTGAACACTTGACTTTTCTCCCCTGCTTTGCGGATCCAACCTTCACGGATGTAGGAAGATTCCTCGACCTTTTCCCTTTGTATCCGCTTTTCCTGCACTCGAACGCCAACATTTCCTGACATGGCTTTCTTCTTCGATTTCTCGATAATTCTCCCGGCTTTGATAAACTTGGTGGTGGCACTCTGTCTGCGGTAATAGATAATTTGCCGGAGAATGATTCGCTGACCAAGATGTTGCGAGGTTCGAGGTCATTGTGGCAAAAGACAACACAATGTTGGAGTTCACAATGTTGGAGTTCATCAAGACCTGAGTGAGATAGATCGATCTGGCCGATGTCATTGTATTGAGACTGAATCGAAAGTCCGCCACACTTTGATTCTCACCCAGTCTATAGTGCACTTACCACTATTAACGTATAATTTTTACTATAGCTATAATTTTTTCTACTTATTTGCTGAGTACATACGACCATAGGGTGTGGAAAACAGGGCTTCCCGTCCGCTCAGCCGTACTTAAGCCACACGCCGGTGAGTTAGTAGTTGGGTGGGTGACCACCAGCGAATCCTCACTGTTGTATGTTTTTTGCTTTTTTTCGCATGTTTTGAGTCTCTCCTGGAAATTAGTAGCATTAAATTAACTAGGATCTAAGAGAGAATATATCCTAGCTTGATATCTCGGTCTGATTACACTTACTAAAACCAAATTTATTTATAAAGGCTCTTTTTTTCATTTACCTAGACGCGAATAGTGTGCTTCACCTGATTGAGCTAGACCAACGATTGCCCCTCTACGTAAGTGAGCTTGCTCTGCGGCGCCTGTTCTTCTCCATCAATTGCCAGACACCGATATAGGTCATTCGCTATGAGATATCCAAGCATTTCACGAGGTTGGTGTAAATATTACTTATTTACAAGAGATTTATATGGTACAATAGTATTCCTTCAGAAACTCAGAAGGCCTTGGTGGAGTATTAGGCGAGACGTTTTGAAGATGACACGAATAGGCTTGGAAATGAGCCCTCACCCCTTCCATCACTAATGAGCGCGTGTCCAATAATGACTATATATTATCGGTCATGCCACGTTAATCGAGAGTCTCGCTTACCTGTCCTTCGGTTGTATCATTCCACCACAACTTATAGGCATCATTTTGCCCCCGGGCCCTAGAGCTTGTCTGACCATGCTTCTTCCTGTCGTAGGACTTGGAAGCCTTCAATCGACTCATGATATTCGAGAAAACAGGAAAAGCTCATATATTGGAGCGAAGACGCGGCATTATGGTTTGCTAACCTATTGAGACTTGGCGAGATAACCAAAAGGTCGTATTCTACCTGCTGCCCCTCAGCGTTCTATATTCATACTGAAGACCTGGATCAAAGTCTCTAGGGTTGTGAAGATACCCACTACTTGTCTTATCATATTGCCTATGTTTGGACGAAATGAACAATCTGCTAAATCGAGGTTTGAAGTAAACAGTTGGTTGTATTTACTCGTTTTGCACAACCTCACGATTTTCGAAGAACTCTCTTGATATGACCAAATGAACCAGGTTGTGAGGTAGTCCGGTTGAATAACTCTAAAGATAATTGTTTGCATAAATATTGACCAGGTTGCCTAACCCGTCGAATCATTCCTCCCCCAATGCAGCCTGGTTAATATACCTATTTAATTTCCGGCCACCCAGCATTTTCTGTCTGCAAATCTTAGTTTTCCGCCATCCAGTCATAATGAAATTCTACTCTTGACCAGGATAGCCTTACACTGGTATACGGTATATTCGCTTAAGCCATAGCATCTTCGCGTTCCCGCTTGTCAAAGATACGTAGACGTGACCCTCCGACATTCGCAAACCCCAATACACAGACCGGTGTGGTACCCGATGGCGACTCCCTGGTCACCGCTATTTTCGGCTATTCAGCCAGGCCTGCAGTCCTAGCCGAGTACAAAGGGCCGGCGGAATACTGCACATGATATTTAATTAAATGAAATTGAAGCTGCGGCATATTCTCAAAATCTAATCGTTTGTTAACCATCCGCTTTTGGTATTCGTAAAGTTATTGACTGGACCGGCAATGTACCGAAATCGAAGCGGCTCTTTCAGAGGATAATTTGGTAAGATTTAACCCACAAACCTGAGGGGGAGGTTATGATCTTTTGTTTGTTGTCGTGTTGTGGCTCACGAGCCAACTCTTTCAAGTATACGCCGGTATAAGTAGGGTTGGGGCCGCTATCAAGTATATACAGGAAGCAGCAAAAGTAGTAGTAGTAGTAGTAGTAGTAGTAGTAGTAGTAGTAGTAGTAGTAGTAGTAGAGTTCATTTACCCTGTCCCCTCTCGCGAACGAGATGCAGGATACAACAACTATATATCCGAGTATGCACTTTTAGAATGATCCACTTTCTGACACGAACTGACAAAGCAGCAGTATGAGCCCACTAGGCTAAAAATGGGAACCTTAGTTTTTGTTATGGTCTAGTGGTAACATAGCTGTATCTTACTCCGACATGAACTTAGAGCCTCGTCACGGCCTACCCTGGCCCATTGCCGCTCCCGTTGTTAGGCTGCTCTTGTGGCGAAGTATATACAGGATGGATTAAAATTAGTTTCACCACTTGCACACGGAAAATCTATCTCCAATCCTCTCTTGAAACACACTGTACTTATTACAGTTACTCTTCCCCTGGATCCCTGTCTTGACAGTAATTCATTACATTTGCATAAATGACAAAATAAAAATAGCTTCTGTATTAACGTTGAATAGTCCGGGTTGTTTCTCGAACATTTCTTTTGTAATCCGACAGATATCTGGTACGGCGACTCCTCTCAAAGCTGGGGGCTTCTCTTTTGAGGCAGTCGAAGAACCGGCGTGTCACGTAACTTTTGATTCTCATAATGGTCTACACTTGAAACAAATGGACATCGGAAATACTTTGGCTAATTATCGGCGGCTGAATTGATTTGAGGGTTTTTTAAGCCACAGGTCATTTTCCAGGCGTAGCGCACTAGTCTGTACTGTGAAATTCCACTTTATGGAGATGATAACAGAAAACCTCGAATAAACAGAAATAAACAGAAAAAGAATGTAAACCGCGTGAAAAGGCAAGCGCAGGTGCAACAAGAACAAAAAAAAATTCTTCCCGCATTCGCGCTGGGGGATAGGAAAACCCAGTGGGAAAAACCTATGCCCAGAAGAACTACACACAAAATACCCGATGCGGAGATGTTAAATCAGCCTCGCTATTGGGGAAATCCGGAGGCTCCCCAACCACTAAATACCACTCAGTATACCTGAAATTATAGCGCAGCGCGTTTCGCAATGTCCAATGCCTCTTTCAACCGTGCAGCCATGGATACCAAGTCGTTTCGCCGGCTTGCTGTGGAGAAGTTCTCTCCCGCAAGATCCGTCAGCATATCATCATCAAAGCCGCCGACGAGATCTGGTGAAAACATTTTCACTGGGCCTTCCTCCCCTACTATGTATCTTTCAGAAACCTGAACGACGACGTTGTCCATGAAGCGCTTTATAGCCACTTTGTAGTATGCTTTCAAGATATCGTGTATGTCAAAAACGGCTTGTTGTTCGTTGCTCAAGTGAACACCTTTCAATACTCTTTTCATGTCGAAATCAAAGCCGTCTTGGCACCCGAGACCTTCAAGTCTGGCTATGACTCTTTCCTGGCGGATCGAGGACAAAGTGTCAGCGAAATAGTGGTTCACGGTCTGAAGGATTCCTCCTCGTTCATCATTCACTATCATCAGCAGCTGGTCGTGGGCCTGGCGGTATATCTCCTCTCCGGGTTGAGACAGAATTCCTTCTATTTTCTCCCTCACATCGTTTTCGGGGATGATTTTTGCAAAAATTTGTTGGTTAAAGGAGTGCACTGCAGAGGCAGTTTCTTCGAGATAAACTATCGCAATTTTCTCCCACGGACTGGATTGTTGTCGAAACATATTCTGGAGCACAACAGGGTTGACAGTGCCAGGTAGTTCAGAGCCGCGCGACTCAAGATAGTAACGTCGTATCCAGTCGTAAATGTTTTCCAAGTCATCTGCTGGTCTGCTGAATTCCGGATCGTCTTCATCATGAATTGTGCAAAAAACTTTGGCATGACCCTCTGTAGCCATTGACGTAGCGAAATCATCTGCATGCTGCCGCAGGTGCATACGAAGCTTGAGCGGGCTTTGTGTTTCCAAGTCGGCACTATAGTTCCCGGTCAATGCTCTATCAACCTCATTTTGATAAGTAGATGCTAGACGTGTCAAGAACCTTCTCTGTTCGGCAGGGGTTTGTCGACAAGGTCCGAGAATCTCCAGCTCTTTTTGCGTGTCCAGAGAAAGCTTTTCGATATCTGCCACAACCGCAGGAAATTCAGAGCGAATGTGGTCGTATAAAAGGTGGCCCAAAAAGGTTTTCAAGGCATTGATACCGACTCGATCTTTCTTGAGTTCCGTCCAGGGATGCACCGTTGAGAAAAACTCTTTCTCCTTTCGATGTCGGCCCTCGATAGTTACACCTTCTTGAATTTCCTTTGTGGAGCGGTTTCTTACAGCGAACCACCCGTGAGTGAGCCGTTCAACTTCATTTTTAGCGATACGCAAAACCTGATGCGTTTTCAGTATGGCGTTCATCTCAAAATAATCAGACACTTACACCAGCTTCATCTCCTGCCTGCAGCGCATCGCATTTGGTGACGATTCCAACAGTACGTTTACCTGCTGGGTCAGCGGCACGTGCCATTGAAAACCTAGTATAAGTGAGCACTTTCAACACCGAACCGGGAGCACCTTCCTTACACTTCCTGGTTGGCAAGATTGTTACGTGCATCCATAACTGCGCTAACGATATGTAAGCCTAACAATTCTTCTATGATCCTCTGACAGCTATTCACTTACAGGATGATGGTACGCTTGTCAGTCATATAATCCTCGATTAATTTCCGGATAATGGCACGGTCCTCTTCGGTTTGAAACTTTGTCGGATCTTGTATCGAGGTTAGCAAAATCATTAAAATAGTATAGGGTCTTCTCACTGTGGAAGAGACCCGGAACATCCACAACACTGAGATGTCGATGATCTGGACCTGAGAGCTCAATCTTGAGTATATCGTCTGAGAATCTTTTTTCGACATCTTCCAAATTCTTCGCATTTGGTCCCGGTATGCCCATGCAGCTCGCAGCCTATTATGATATCAACACGGGTCTTAAAATGCCAGGAAAATGAGATCCGGACCTGATCGAATATTTCTTCGAACTCTTGGCATCCGAAGTCTGCAGCGGCCAGAGTCTTTTCGAAGGCGAGAAGATTTTGATTCAAGGTTTCATCAAGTCGCGAAGTTGGTCCTGGAATGATCGTGATCCTGGCTTGACCCTCCCCTTCTGGAGCTCGACGAAGAACGATTTGAGTGGCAAATCTTGTACAGAGGTCACTGGCCACAGGAAATGAAAGGCCCGTCAAACCTTCTAGAAGGGATGACTTGCCGCTCGATTGATCACCAACTACAACGAGCTACAATTGATCAGTAAGAGTCCATGGGCGGATCCGATATATTCACTTGCCTGGGGAAGAGAGACATTCTCACTGATGCCTAGTTCTCGAAGTCGGTCAATAATCCCTAAGAGCCTTACTCGCTTCTCATTGTCCAGCCCGTCTGCCCCTGTAAGATTTATAGCACGTTTCCTAGTCATTTTCCTTGCCGATTTTGAGGATGAAAGAAAAGAAGCAATGGCAGGTCTGAGGGGATTGAATTGATTTAGATGCTGCGGGGCGGTTGGCAAGAACTAGGGATCCTTTTATTTATGATCATTTGGTCACTGCATCCAAGCCCATTCCAACCACGAGATTGAATGTAACTATATTACACCCATCCATGTAGCATTCTTTGGCCGACTTTCTTTGGGCCTGATATGTAACTGGCTTGAAGTTTGCAATGACAGAAAAAAAGATTGCAATTGGCAATAGTAATACCACGCTACATGATGAAATTCTTTCCCGGTAAGATTATAGTGGTAGACATATGAATATCTTCTGCTCTCTCCTACTCAGTACGATATGAGTTTAGTGATATGAAGGTTCTGGGTGGCTGCCCGAAAGAGGCTCGCGCTAATGTAACTGTCAAATTGAGCCCTTTTAGTCGTTCTCTTAGTAAGTGCCCAACAACTGTAGTTGCGATAAATATGAAGCAATCGCCAAAGAATGCCTCTCGATGCATCCTCAAGGAAGTCACATTCTTGTACCTATTTATGTAATTGAGGAATACTGGAATCAAGGAAACAATACGGAGTACATTATCTAATTTTGTCTTGAGGGCTTTTTCGACGAATAATGCAGTTTTGTTGCCGCTCACTTTATATTATGGTTGTAGATATGCTCTAGGGCGGGTTCTAGGAATTCTACTTGCCGCTTGACCAGTGGGGAGCAGTAACAATTCCTTTTTGCCTTTTGAAGGCCAGGAAGCAACTAGATGGTCTTCACGACCAAAGTGCAAGTTTGCTTGTTGATCTTCGAGGAGCTCCTGCACCGACTTAGGAAAACCGCCAATTCTTTGAAAGAACGAAGAACCGGCAATTCCAATGAATTCATTGGCCCTCCTTTGCCCCTGTTGAGGATTCTTTGGTCTCGTTTCTCACGCACCCAGCGAGCCCGGTATTTCTCCAATTCAAGAATGCGGTGCTGAAGTAAGGGTTGTTTGTAGTTGACTTTCTCTGCGCTTATGGACTTCTTGTCGGTGGTTTGGGTTTCAAGCAGATCAATCCGACTTTCAATCTCCAATATTTCTGGGCTCTCCAGAATGTACTCCTCAATATCCGCTGGGAGCTCACCCAGCAATCCCGGTTCGTAGAATCTTTCAAACTCCTGAAAGTACTCAATGTGATCCGATTGATCTTTTTCATCAAAAATAGCTGAAACTGTATCAACCAAAGAACAATATCGTAAATAGTCGTTCGGATATGTTCCTGAACCTTTATGGCCATAAATTTGTGAGACCAACGCAGACCCATGTTTCCCTGTATCAGAATATATCGAATCAGTTCTCGATATGTGAGAATTGTCGGGTTTCTTCTTTACCTTCCATCTTTTTCCCAAGAATTTTTCGAATCTCGTGAATCTTTGGCGTCTTGCTATAACCAGCAGCAGTAAATATTGCCTGTAAGCCTTCGCCAAACAAGTCCTTAGCGAGAGGGATGTCTTGCGGTCCTTCAGCTATAACATTTCGGAGGACAGGCTTTTCCAGGTATTCATTATTCCAGCGTAACTCAATCGGCCCATTCGAAATATCGAATTGTGCCAGATCATTCATAGTATGCACCTGGAAAAGTGCGCCATGTTCAAGCGCAAGGGCCAGAAGGATATAGCCAGATGCGAAGTGCGGTCTCTTCGTGTTACGAATACCAATCCCAAACCTACAAAATCAGCAAACGAGCTCCCAGGGTGGGCATTGCAGGACAGTCCGCGGATTGAGGACTTACACTGTGTATGAGCCCGGACTGAGATTTACTCAGTGAGCCTGACACTGAGCGCCCTCATAAAAGCGGCGGCAGCCAAGATAGAAAAGCCCCACCCGGCATAGAAAAAACGCTACGTGGAGTTACCTAGGTAGACGATTTTACTACGTAAACGGACTCATCTGACTGAAAGCTGGTTTAGCGGCCTACTTGGGAAATTCTGGAAATCAAATAGTGACGGTGCAGACCTTACATTGCAGTGTTCAAATGCTTTTTTTTGTTTTGGGGTTTTTTGGTTCTGAAATTGGTTGTCCCCTGTCCTTGTGTTCCTCCACTCCTGGATAGAAGACGGGGAGAACGAGCCCGGAAAAATAGGGATTGATCAAATGGCTTCTTTTGAGAGCAGAATATGCATTTTGATCAGATGGTGATATGGCGCGGAAAGAATGGACCAGTCCGGTCAATGCTCAAACCCTAGTTCGTTCAGGATATTCCTCATCATGTGTTCCCAAACCAGTGATTCATTTTCGAGACCCTTACCAAGGACCTTAGGGGTGAAGGTAATTCCCATACCCATCAATTGAGAGATGAGTCTATGCTCTCTACGGAGAATTGCGTAGCGTAGGGCCTCGGGCCCCAGCCGAGCAAGGTCACAGCCATGGTCAAAGATCAATCGAAGCAGGTTTTCATCACCGCCGATGAGCGCAGCGTAGAGTGTATTCGATATCTCGGCTGACCAACCAGGGGTTTCGATGCCTTGAATTCGTTCCCTAGTTTTATGCGCTTGAAGGAGTCTGGGTCGTGGTCTATGAGGCAATTCATTCGCACATACATCTGGAGCGAACCGCAAGGTCGGGGTGAGACTTTCGTCATTCACATCGGCACCATTTTGGAGTGCATATTTGACCACATCTTCTTTGCAGTGCCAGAGCCCCTCGTACAGGATAATCTGTGCAGCTTCTTTGACGGCGAGGAATTGACGAGGACGTTGAAGGAAAGAAAACAGAGCCTTGAGTACGTCCATATGGCCTCGAGCTGCGGCAAGGTGAAGGGGCCGTCGCAGCTTGAAGGCACCCACGAACGCACCTTCATACCTCCCAAGTAGATACTGAACAATGTGCACATGGCCATTTCCTGCGGCCTGTCTCATCGGGGTTTCGTAGTGTTCGTCGAGGATGTTGGGATTCACACCCTGGTTAAGGAGAAGACGGACGCAAGACATCGAACCAATTTCGGCTGCTACAGTCAATGGGTGTGATTTCGGGTGTCGTGGGATGACGTTCATAATCTCGGGAGCATTGGTATTTCTCAAATGAGATCGGAATCGATCTCGCAGCGTAATCTTGGCGCCGGCCTTGATACACTTGCGGATGGTGCCATCGAGGCCTCGCTTAGCTGCCCACAGGATAACATAATTGTGTTCGTGTGCCGTATTGGCCTTGTAGAGCTTTTCGCCAAACATGGTCGTGAAACGTGGGCTCGTGCGAATCAAGGCATTGAGGTCTTTCTTGGAGTCCAGGTAGCTCTCAATCATGAGAATGATTTCTGTAGGTAGGTGGACAAATGACATGGTTGCTGGCACCATATGCAAGGTTAAAGTACCGAGTACTGAGGATGTGAGAGAGGCGACCGGGAGGAAGAAATCACAAAGATGGAGATGCCAACTGCTTGGACGAAGAACGAGTAAGGGTCAAGAACAGAGGAAGAAATTTGAACGCATGAGGGATAAGGGTGAGAGACTCGAAACTGCCGAACTGGGAAGACAGAAGATAGGAGAGGGAGACGAGGGAAGAAGTGAGAAGTGAAGTACTGACACGATCTTCGAATGATACTAATGTGATTCTAATCAGATGGAGACATCATGGTTAGAGGGTTTTTCCAACAAACAGATTGCCTTTCCTTGTCAGGCCTCTCTCCTGTACTATTCACTTTAGGCATTATTGGGCTCATTGAAACTGGATTGAATCTGAGAGATGCATGGTAGCCACGGTAGTAATATATGGTATATAAATGAGCTTCATAGCCTTGAAAGGCTGTTTTGACAGAACACCGTTTGTTACTATTCAACTCAGTAAGATCCTGGCCTTCTTTCTAATGTGTGGATTGGCGATATAATGTCTTGCCTGAGAGGTCAATCTGCCACCACAATTACTTCTTCAACTCAGCAAGCTCGGAGAGTGAATATTTTTTCAGGTCTGATTTTGGGGCAAATATTGGTTATCCAAGGCCTAGCCCCGGTCCATGTCAACAAAAATGCTCTTACCCCTTTAAGGTGCATTCTTGAAAAGTGAAACTCGCTATATAACAAATTCTCCCAGAATATCAGAACATGGTTCCATGTGTGTGTGTATGGAGAGACCGTTCAATATATATTGGGTCGCGTGAGAGGTGATATCACCAACCAGTTGATCCAACCCATTCGAGAATGAAAAATACCAAGAATTAGATGTGAATGATACCTTGCCACAGGAGTTTCGACTTCCCTAGGGCCATAACCCAGACTGAATAATCGTGCACACAAGCCAATTCCTTTTTCTACCATGTAGATCAATGTGTGAAGTAAACAAGGAGGACTGTGCTTAAATCTCCAAGCTGGTTTTGCTTTCCCATTCTTACCTGTGGCGTCTGCATATAAAGGCAGAACAATGGATTCGAAGTCTTGAACCAGGGGGATAGACTCAGGGCATCTTATTGTGGGAAAGAATTGCGTCAAGCTTGGGGACAATTTGTATTGGAAACAAACGTATCACTTGAAGTTCTTCATGAACTGATTTTAAACCTAGCTGGATAGGTTGTCTCCATGAGTCTAGACGACCATATGCTCGGTGTACATGATCTATTGTTGAATGAGGGAAGCAAGATGAATGAACTACTATTTTTCAGACCTCGAGAGATTGCAATAGGTCTATTCTACTACGTATATCCATGCTGCCGTACATAGATGTGCCACAAAACAACAAGCACACAACCAAATGGCTCGCGCGGAGGGGGCTCGACCAATTTTCTCACATTGTTCGATAGCCGGGTGTAGTGCTGCTTCGTCGAGCTAAGATTGATGCTCTGGTGTTCATTCTGGGCTCTTGATAACTACTCTCACTAATCCCCGCAGAATAGAGGCAATGAATTATACTTTGGTATTTCAAGCCATGATATATTCTCAAGGGCTGAAGAGTGCATTGACCTGTGCATTTGACCCGAGACATAAGTTCTCGTTCATCTGTCCCAGCTCTCGGGATATATTCAAACCATGATGAGGCACAAAGTCACCAAAATAGTCAATCAAGGCGGCTTCCACCATTGAGCGCAGGTGAGGGTCTGAATTGACGACCCATGCTGCCGACAGACACATTATTACATATCCTGCCCCAACAGGTCTATGTATATTGGATTTCTGCGCATGTACGAGGGTCTCCATAACCAGAGATCTCGATTCTAATATGTAGGCGTTGTCACTGGGGTCCAGGGCTTGAAGGATGCAATTGAAAAATGTTGTGATTGCAATGCCAATTCCGTAGGTGCGGAGATAATGCGCTCGCAGGATCCTAGTCATGAATGTTTCTGTCCTAGGAATGAGCTCCAGTGTTTTATCTTCGACTGTTCGTTCTTTCAATTCTGCTAGTATCAATTTGCATTTTTCGTATATTGGTCGGACTTCGTTTTTCAAGGGTGTTAAATCTTCGCCGTTGCGTATAGCTCGTTTACCGCGTTTGATCAGGACCGGGGCTTCTGCTAGACATCGTAAAATCTGGCCTTCGGGTTGGTTTTGATCAAAGTCATTCGTGACTAAGGCATCCCACTCCTCGGGACTTAGGTCAATGGAATCGTTGTATAATCCTTCGAATAACTTGGAGGTATGATCAGCTTGGCTCTCGGTCGTGGGAGTCTGAGATGATTTACCACACTTCCGCGTAAAGAGAGGAACAATTTACGCTCAAAGTCATCGCGTGGGCCAAAGTTCTTCCGCGCTTTTAGAATGCTAGCGGCCCCTTGTGCATGTCCTGATACCATTTGCCCGTTATTTCCTATGAATGTTTGACAGACCAGAAGCAGCATCACGGCACACAGTGTGCTGGAAGCACTCGCCTGGAGCGGGTTATCTAGATGATCTCTTAGGGTTTTGAGCGCAGAGGAATACTTGGCGAGTGCTTCAAATGAAGCTGGTTGGCGGGTGCAGAACCCTGCGTGGATAGTAGTCACAGCGTCAACTGCACTGTCAAGTGCTTGGTTGCTACCAAGTCGTCGGGGTATCTCTTCCAGGTAAATGCCGAAAGACCACCACATATTGTATCTGAGGTCAGTGGATCGTTTTATTGCGCCGACAAACGAACTAGTCAACGATGTGATTCCATTGCTAGGGCATGCCCGGGGGTCCCAAAAGAATGATTTTTCTTTTCTGTTGATTGTGGTCTCGATATGACACTCATTTGACCACTCTGTTTTGACTTGGTGGAAAATTGTTCCTGTTTGAACTTGAATCTTTGCTGACCGGACCCCACGCAGGTCACTTTCAAACGAATACATCGTCCACATGCAGGTTGTTTTTCGTCGCACTTGACATATTATTAGGAAAAGTATCCTATGCCTCGATTCTGTCGCACGTACCTTTTTCTTCTGTTTTCGACACGCGTCACAGGCCCGGCCTGTTGGGACACCCGGCATGGTGGCGAAAGCCCAAGTGTGGGGAACGGAGCGTAGATCTCAAAACAGACACCGCAGGGCTTCAGGTACGGGTTGATCTAGTACGGAAGCACTCTAGGAGACTATGAAATTGGGATGTATTGCTCTAACAAGGAGAAGGAGAAAACGCCTCAAACGCCCAATTCGAGGTTATTCGGGCTGAGAGGTCTAACCGCTTCGGGTTAAATGTACCGCTCCGCAAGGCTGAGTTGGACAGCGCTGATTGGTCAGGTCATGAAGTATATGCTGGGGCTGAATTGGATCTCATCGAGCTCTGTCTAACCCGATAGGGACATATGCAGCGCTTCATATGTGTAAATCAACACGGCGAGAGAGAATATATAAGAACATGCACTTCCCCAGCAGTGCTTCCATTTGCAATTCATTAGACTTCACCATGACCTCAAATAACACAGATAGAGAGACAACCCTCTACTTGTACAATCCAAGTCATATATTACCAGCTGTCTTCGCCGCCCTAGTTGGATTGTCTTTCCTCCTCCATGTCTACCAAAACTAGTAAGTAGTGAGAACTCAGGCTGAAAAAGACCAAGGTTCTTCTAACACCTACAGTCGCTATCGATTTTGGCGCGTCACCTTCTTCATCTCCTGGGGTGGAGCCCTTTTCACCGCGGGCTGGATTCTCCGCTGCATATCGAGTTACCATCCAACAAACCTGAACTTGTATATCGCATCAACGGTCTTCATCTATGTCGGCCCACCGGTGTACTCAGCCGCCGCATATAATCTGATTGGACGCCTCATGAACTACTTACCTATGCACGCGGTCCTCAACCCAAACCGTGTCCTCATCTTCTTTGTCTATGTGGGCGCTGCTGTAGAAGCAACTACGGTTGCAGGAGCAGCCAAGAATGCATCAGCCGGCTCTGATTTGGACAAGTACAAAACCGGCGGGACGCTCGTCGCTGCGGGGCTTGTCCTCCAAGCAGTTGTTGAATGCTGCGTGATCGCTGTCGTTGCGACTGTCCACGTCCGCTGCTCTCGGGCACGAATGCTCTCGCCAAACGTCCGTATACTCTGCATCACACTCTACGGCACATCGACTCTTGTCTTGCTGCGCTGTATCTTCCGTGCGGTCGAGTCATTCAAGAAGTTTAGCGATCTCGGCTGCCGGGAGAACTGTGGAACTATTCTCAGCAACGAATGGTATCTGTATGCATTTGAGCTGGGCCCTATGCTTTTATATACTTGGTGGCTTAACCTAATGCATCCTGGTCGGCATCTACCTCGTGAAAAAGAACGCTATCTGTGCCCTGATGGTCGAACAGAGCGGATGGGCCCCGGCTGGATTGACCGTCGGTCTCAGTGGGAGACCTTTGCTGATCCCTTGGATTTGAAGGGGATGCTCAAAGGCACACCTTCTCACGAGAAGTATTGGCTACGACCGGATGAATGGCCTGTGTGCAAGGAGGGTAGCTTTGCTATGGGGACTGCTACCAACAAGAGGATTGCATTTGAGGACGAAAGGGACCTTGCTCCGCTTAGTCCTTCTGTTTGAATAATGGGTGTGATCTGATTTGACGTCTATATTCCATTTCCAAAACGTGCTTTCTTTTTTTGCAGCTCTTTTCTTCCCTGTGAGACGCGAATAATTCCCAATATGTTCATATAGATTTTTAAAACTAAGCCCTGAATTATATGATGCATTCGTCTTTATTATATGATCTACGAATTGGTCTATCATAACTATTAGTTTGAACTCATCAAAGGTCTAGTATAATTATCATGTCGAGTCCGAAGAGACTGGTTGCCTTCCAAGTTTATATGACCTGACCGTGCATTTGCTCGGTGAACCTCTATAGATGTAGGCTTGTTAATGTCCGTCCGTCTTGTTTTATTTATATTGTGGGACAAAGAAAGATCCGGTGAGCATAGCAATTTGGTGTCCTAGTACTATACATGCTGTCTCCAATGTCGTGGATCGTTATCACAATATTTCGGCGCCGGGGACTACTTCGCAATCCAGCCAACTACGACGGTTTCTAGTCCTGTGATCTTGTAAATCCTTCATGATATGTATTTTTCATTGAGCGTGTATCTCTATAAGAGCCCGGTGAGCTTACAAACAGCGCTTCAACTATCGTTGCATCATCGCACCCTGTATTTACAGCTTGGCTTGTTCAAGTGGAGTCAGTCTCCTGAGCGGAGGACCTGCTCTGCTTCCATCGCCTGCCATCGGCCCTTCTGAGTCATCTTGGGGCGGGTTCATCCTCCACTTTTGGCGCAAAGCTTCGGGTGCTTTGTTCTCAAAGCAGTCCGCGATATATTGGCCCAAAATGGGGAGGAACTTGAATCCACTAGGATGAGGTACGTTAGTACAAAGCTTTTGCATGCAGAACGATGATTTCAATCAACACTTACTGTCCTGCACCACCAGTAGCCATGAACAGTCCCTGGATGGTTGGATGATGGTCTATGATAAAGTCACCATTTGGGGTGTCTGTGTACCAGCAAAGTCGACGGTTCATCCAAGGGCGATCACCCAGCTTGGGGAAGAACTGACGCAAACCCTTCCTCAAAGATTCGTCTGCGTCATCAGGCAGATATCCAGTGGCCGCATTGCTGGTCTCGAACTTCGGTGATGAGAGCGATTTCTGAACACCATCCACATTGACAGTAATATCAGTTGCATACCCATAACCGTGGCGCGCAAGCTTGAGAACATTTGTGTCTGGTGTAGGCGGGAAGGAGAACACGCCGGAGCTCATGTTGATCATGACTGGGATCTTTCTCATCTCAAGAGCCTCCTCCTCGGTCAACTGAATGAAACCAACAGGCTGACCAGATGAAGATGCCGCATGACCCATGTTCAAAAGACGGTTAGTCCACGCGCCGGTGCTCAAGATCACTTGTGAAGCAAGCAACACCTGCCCTCCGACAAGGTTGACACCAACGACACGCGAGCCCGCCCGACGCAGAGAACTAACAGTACCACGAGGCCCGGAAATGATTGAAACACCCGCAACAGTACACTTGGAAGCCAGCTTCTGTATACTGCCTGCAGCATTGGCCCAGCCACCTTTCGGGTTGTGGTAACCGTTCATGCCGGAAAAGTCGGCTTGAACACTAGGGTAGATTTTGCGGATATCCATGGCATCGGTCAGATCATCTAATTTCCCACCTGCGGCCCGAATGATGGCTTTGGATTTCTCCATGTATTCGTTCTTGGGCGTTTCCGAGAACAAGGCGAATCCGGATTCGAAGAATTCATCTTTGTACTCGGTGGTCCATCCATTGTATGCCTCACGGGCCATCTGAGAGTAGACTGGGTCTGCATAGTCGGCGCGAATGATGCGCGAAATGTCAACGCTACTTCCATCTGCTGATGGTGGGACAAATCGATCGACAACGGTGATATCGGTGTATCCGCGCTTGTTGAGTTCAAGAGCAGTTGAAAGACCGAAGACGCCAGCGCCCACAATCAGGATTGAGTCTGTCTTAGCTGTGGCCATTTTGGAAGACAGATTAATAGCCAGAGAGGTGTTTTTAAACTATATCGGTCGGAGGAGGTTCGTTATAAAATGCCGAGGCGGGCTCAGTACCGGGTCTTGGCGTCCGGAAAAGTCGGCACCCGGTCCGTGTTCCCCGGGTGAGAAGATGGATGAAGACGCGTCTAGATTCCAACTTCACCTGCAGACGTTGGATTAACACTCAACCAATCCTCAAATGCCTTCCCGTAATCTTGAAGCTGGAGGAACAACGTGTCACCACCACTAAACTCAATATTGGGATCTCCCGAAAGCCCTGAAAGGTCCATTCTCGGTGAGGCTTGAGTCGGCGCTTGTATGGGATCCTCAGTCTGCTCCGGTGGATAGGTGACACACTCGGAAGCCACTGTCTTGTGGCCTGAGATTCCAGCGGATCCAATCAAAGCAAAGTCACGCTCGGTGATAGCCCCAGCGGAAGGGTCCCCTGAGCATCCGATACTGTCTTTGGCAAGCTCCGGGCCGAAGATGTCGCCGGCAGGATCTGATGTATTGCTTGCATGGGCATATACTAAGATCTTCCATAACAGCTGCAGATTAACGGACCACTTCTGACGAGAATGGATTCCTCCTGGGGCGGTGTTGTCTGTCATAAGGCCTCCGGGAGAAACGCTATCCTTGAGTTGTTGCAGTTGCTGGACCTAGCGGTGATATCAGAACCAACGCACCGAAAAAAGGGGCGGAGTGAAAACTGACCTGGCGATCGATGTGTGGCCACCGACGCCCCATGTTGCGTAGAAATCTGAGGCATTTCTCAAATCCCGTTTGCGCCTTCCTGTTAAAAGCTTGATCCTCGACAAAACTATGTTGAAGGTAGATTGTAGCGACAATTGCCACGCATTGCCCTATAGTCGGGTCTGACACCTCAAAACTTTTCGTCTCGATCAACTCGAGAAAATGAACAACCCATCCCGAGTGGAAGGTCAGCTGCTCGAAAGAATTGCGAAGGAATGACTGAGGCATTGTCCTGCGGAAGTTGCGAAGTCGCATAGATAGCAAAAACGGATGGTTTACTAAACAAGGTACCGCATGCCAAACCAACTGGAAAAATAGCCATGGGCTCCAGTAGTCACGATGAGCCTGAAGTTCGGCGGGGGGGTAATCTTGGAAGCGACTTGCATGAAGTCGAAACCTCAGTGGCATGAGGCTCTCGTGCTCGCAGTGTCGAAAATTTATCATAGTGTAATCAGAGTTCGGAGACCAGGGGGGATGAGCATCAACGCCGACGTGACTGGCAGCATAATTACATGCCATCGCCCACAGCTCGCTGGTGTAAACACTGCTACCAACGATGCCAATGTCTGGCTTGGAGTCACTGCCGTTACCACGGGCAGTGTCTTTGTTGAAGATCATGGCTCCCAACGGAGAGACGGTTTCACCAGGCTCTGCAAGTAAGTCCAAGCTATTTCCGGGTGGGTGTAGGGACCCCTGAATATTCTTAAGCATGACGAGGGTTATGTAGCAGAGCTTGCGCTCATCACGCTCGGTTTCCAAGTTGTTTAGAGACTCTAGACCACATATTCTGAGATTTTTCATCAAATATGTGGCGAGTCTAGTATAAGACCCTGCACGAATGATATGTCCCGCTGGACAGATGAAAAAGTTAGCAATGAACAAAACGATGCAGACTGGTGCTGTTGTACCTGTGAATTCCAGCATGCTTAAAAGACAAAGGGTCTGGATCGTAGATAGTTCCACAGTACCGGATGCTAAACGCATCATGACCACCTGACAGGCTCTTTCTGTCTTTTTCTTAATCTCCATTTGTACATCCTGGTCACTAACCCCTGGTCTTTTGAAGCGGACCCCAAGAGCTTCAATCGCGAGCAGAAGCTCAGAGTCTCGCTTCCCCAGAGAGTCTAAAGAGGATCTGTGGGGGAATAACAGAAGTGGCTGAGCATTGCAAAAGGTCAGATAGAGTTGAGCGTTGGGGGTCCCAGATGAACCGCTTCTATCTCATTCATCAATAAACACATCCGACAAGAGAATGCGAAGCTCAACTCACATAGAAGAGCTCTCAGGGGAGGAAAATTCTGGTATCGGAGCGTGATTCGTTGGGGCAACTGGCGAAGAGAGGTTATATGATGCAGGCCGCCTTCATCTTCAATCAGCCGAATGTAGCAGAGTATAGAGAAGATGACAACACACATAATATATTCCATCAACTGTTCCAGCTTTCCCTCAATGCCAGAAATGCGTCGTTCCTATACTACATTAGAATACGTTGTTGTTCTACATGTATAGGCATCAATGATACTTGCCATCATCTTCACGGAGTGCCCCGGGCCTTCCTCTCCAGTTTCAGGGCCTGCATACACGCACTGCTGACCCAATCGCTCGCAATATGAGCAGCTCGGTTTCTCTCCCGGGCAACGCGACTTTTTCCGGCTGAAAAAAAAGGTCAGTCCAAATGAGCTCTTATCTTTGGAAGATCTAAGCTCACCGACATGGTTCACAAGCCTGACGTGCTCGTTTCGATGGTCTTTCATCTTCAGTCGATGCCATTTTGCGTTTGTCACCATAAAATGTGGTGATATAAGTTGTTCGCGGGTAAAATGTCGATCCAGGGCGGGGAACGCATGTGGGTCTGAAGAGAACTGCATACAAAGCTCCCCCAGCTCCTCTTCAATGTCTATAATATATATCACCGCGCTACAATGTGTTCTGATACATTTTTACTCTGCCATCTCCCTTTGATAGTATACCAAGAAGCGTGACCAACTGAAAATTTGATCGGTATAACTCTATTTAAGCCTGGAATGCATTTACAGTATACTCCAAGTCAGGGTTGATTACACTTAGCTCTAAGGGGCTCTAACAGTAGAAAAAATGACAGAAATAACAGCCGAGGGCTCATTTAGTCTTTAATAGGAGAGCTAAAGGTTACTTAAGACATCTTCAGGCTCAGCCCATGCTATCACAATGATATCCGAGGCAGGGGTGATCAAATTTACTCGTTGTATGTTATGTGCGACCTTGGACCCGGTGTTCTATACTTAAAAGGGGTATTTTGGCAACTCGAACAATTTCAAACCATTCAACTTGGCGCTTTTTGATTTTTCTGGCAAGTTGTGATGAAAGATGAAGAGTTGAAATGTGCCATATAGTGAAGATCGACGATCATGTGATCCGTCACTACCATAGACTGACGTCGGCTCCGATTCCCCAGCCTTCGCAGCTTTTGGCCACTCAACTCCGCCTCACTCATTTCTGTTACAGTCTTTCAATCTCTTCAGGCTTTGCGTTGCTCCTGACAAACACTCCGCAAGAGATTGAGGGAAATTTTGAAGATATCCAAAATGAGTGACGCCTACGAACGCGAGCAGTATGTCCCCCTTTCTCCACCCTGTCCCGTCGGACGCCCCTGTGCAACGAGTCATGTTTTGATTCGAGTGCTGACACTATGAAACAGGCAGAACAATGCGCTCCTTAATTCCCTATCCTCGAAAGTCTCAGCACTCCGATCCGTGACGATCGATATCCATGACAATGCGCGGGATCAGGACACACTCGACCATACGGTATGCTTATCAACCTTTCTCTGGTCCGATAATCATTCAGGACATTTGCTTGTCACCTTAAGACACTTGTGACTGGTGACTTGATCTAGTTAAGTTGCGACTGACAATCTTGCCTTAGAGCGATGTGTTCTCCTCCTTCTCAACAAACCTAAAAGGCAGCGCCACTCGACTTACACGGATGGCGAAACAAGGCGATTCTGTGGCCGTCATGAAAATTGCGGCCATGTGTGTTGCCGCTGGTGTCGTTCTCTATATCATTCTCGGGTGGATCTTCTGAAGAACCTCTTGCGTCTTTCCAACCTGCCGCTTCCTCGGCTCCCTTTCACCCACGCCCTCAATATTCGATGCGCTTGCTGGACCGAGACTCGTATTGAACATTCATGATCCGACCTTGTCGTGTTATCTGATGGTGCTTGGTTGTGGTCGTCTCACAGACCGCATCTGTGCTTCGCTCAATCTTAACATGTCATGGCATGCCAGTTTGCAGTCTCTACTATGCTCCAGGATTTTCCCATCGTCCTCGATATACTCATCCTGATTTCGGGCTGTGCCTGCCATAGAAATAATGACAAGACTCCCACTACCTCCTTCGACCCTTTTTGGTCATTCCTTGACCTCTGGATTCTCTTGATTGACGTCTTTATGATTTGCAAACCGGCCCAAGTGGTTCTGATCTTTGAGTTGGAGCAGCTTGCTCTGAATTTTGCCCCAATTTGGCATTTGTATCCTCCCTTTTTTCCATGTCATTCATACTTGTGATTACTCGTGAACATAATACATACTTCACTCCAGGCTCACTAGATCTATTCAGTCATGCTCCAGTGTCTACTCCTTGCGTAATCAAAGTACACAACGGATCGGGTGGATATATGTGCCTGGTGGCCAATTTCATCAATGTCATTGAACATCCGTCCGTTCTTCGGAAGGCTCTATTGACATCACCAAGTGGTCCATCACCCCAGATATATTTCAGTCTACCCCAAAAAACTCTAATCACCGATCGCGAGTTTAACCTTACCAAGATCGCAGTCAGAAACACTAATCAGAAATGGAACCCTGGTGCCATGGAGGCAATGAAACATTGAAGCCCATTTCGGATCCTTGTTTACCCCGTTTCTTCTCATCGCTCGATTGAATGGAAGACCCGACCGGGAAAGTTTATTTGTTATGCTGAACACTTCCAAGGTGAGATTTTGTCGTGTGCCACATTCCATGCCTTGACGTCACAACGCTGTTTTCGGCACAAGTGCCTTGGACAGCTAACCTTTGCTCGGGGCAACCAGTCTCATGGAAAAGTACCAAGTTTTCGGTTTAATCGCGATTCGTGAAGGTATGCATCGTTGAATCTCATTGGCTCTGTGGCCGCCACATGTTAGAAACATCGTTACCATGCCATCACGACAGCAACAAACGGCACCCTCGGAAATGGATTCTCATCGCACAATTCTCAAACTCCGTCGTGGTCGGCACAGGGATCATGGAAGAGCTATTTTTGGTAGAAGCTGTCACTGGTGCCTCGGTAAATCTCGGTTGGAACATTGTGAATGTCTCTGATCAAACGTCCCCAGTGCAGAGCATCAAGATCCAACACTGACATTACTATGCGTATGCAGCGCAGGGTTCGACCCTAGACACAGCCCTAGACAAGGATACACTGCACACACGGCCTGATGATTTGGCTCAAATTCGGATGGAACGTTGTAGAACGACATTTGAGTGGCACGACCTCTAGTGATATCGGAGGAGCCGGTTCTATGGCGGACGACATGGACTGATGCATAAAGCGAGCAGCACTTCCACGTGCCCGGCAAATGCAGACATTCATCCTCATTACCGAGGTGTCAGTATGATTCTGGAATTGAAGCCGGTTGTGCTGGATGCTATTGAGTTCCGACAGCCGAGGCTACCTACCTATATACCTATGACGGTATTCAAGGCTTGCTGAGCCAGATCGGACAACCGTCTCTTGTAAGTTAAGCAGCTGGGCATAGTCAATGGTCTCCCTGGCTTCGATCAACCCGCTGTGATATAACCGAGTATATGAAAATTGTCGGGCGTTTCCGGGTGTTCTTTAATCAGACTCCCTATAATTGACTTGCAATTTCAGATGTTCGGTCCATAGAAATCGATGTCTAGATTATAAGCATTGAAGGCGCGCTAGCTCTGTGTCGACAAGAAGTCCGAGCTGTATTTACGTATGTACATCTCACGCCCAATCTAGACCAACGGAAAACCCGAAACAAAATAGCCCGAAACAAATACCCTGACTGCTCATGTGGACTGATTGCGGTCTACAATTGGTCCAACCGAGGCCCTTGCAAGCGTGAAAATTCTTTTAGTGATCCACGCGATCTTTTTTAGTTCCCGCTCTAGTCATTTCAACCTTGCCCCTGGCGATCACCGGAAGATGACTGTATTACGCTATAGGTATTTGACATGAGAACAGCTGAAGATAAGTAGTGCACTGTGCTTGGATGCACGCAATAATCGTCTTTGCTAACGAACTGTTCGGATTCTTGAATAACCAGGAGTTTCTGGCATTAATCTTACGTAGGGATTAGATCTTTCACATGCGATTCACAATTATTATTAGTTGTAGGAAGGTCCAGGGTGTTCCAAGGTTCCACTTCCCTAAAGTGCCTCTTATCTGGCCAGTTCGGAAAATATTAACCGAGCTGATAAGCTACCCGTACCTCCAGGCCTGCCCAGCTGGTGTTTACTGTTTGTGATTTCAAGTTTATACCTACCTAGGTATCTGCTCTTTGACATCTGTTATCTGTTGATATGGTTTAGCTCTAGCTTTCAATGGTTTCCGCTCAGTGTAGCGTGGCTTGTGCATATTTCATATATCGTTAGTATGATACACACATACTCTGTATGTTGTGGGTGAAAATATGACTATGTAGATATAAACCTATACATATATAGGATAGATATAAAAATAGCGGGAATGAGTCAATGAGAATGACGACGATCAAGGTAATTACGGTGTTATCAGAACGCGTAAACAAAGAGTACCCAGTTTATTGACTTTTCTTTCGGGATGATGCAATCCGAGCCTTGGGACATGAAAGAACCTTGGAAGTTCTGGAACCCATCGAGAATTTCATAGTGGATCTGCCAAAGTTGAATGATCTGCTGGGTGGGGCCGTTGAAATTTTGTAGATTGTAGCTTTGACCCTGGGCTAGTTTCGAAACTTTGAGGGATTGTGAGAGATCACGATTGTCCAAGTCTTTGGAAAATCCTAGACCTATCAATCAACCCAGGTAAGGTTCCAGGGTTGAAAGATGAACTTAGTGCGGGTCGCACACCATGGGAATGAATATTGTTGCCCAGCTCTAGACGTGGCACTCTAAAAAAAAAATAATTCAAGAAAAACAGGTTTTAGCCTAAATATCACACCGGGAAGCCTAGTATAAAAAGACACGGTGAGGTGCATTCGGGTAGATTAAATCGGCATCGGGATTCCGATCCGGTGAAGCGAAAATGCCCGATACGTGAAGGCATCCCGACTAGGCCCGCGGTCGGCTTTGCACAATCGGGAGCAGGCCGATTTCTAGCGTGATGATGTTGAGATACCCCCTAAATTATTTCCAAAGTGGCCGAAACAACGCCAAAGTGGGCCACACCGTAATTAGCTGTTTGTGTTGCCCGAGACCTTATCTTTGTTTGATTTTTACCCGCCCAAGGTTGAAATGCCTCATAATCTCTCCGACCCGCTTTAAAACCTATCACAACGCCACGGGCATTGACAGCCAGGTGGGGCTTTATCATACCAGGTTCCCGCTCTTACCGCGATGCTCATCAGGGACTTTGGTGATGTAAGTGTTGGGTGATTTCCCGAATGCTCCGAGATTAAGATAGGCCAAGCTTGCCAGATCAAAGTCAAAGCGAGGATTTCATGCAGGAATTTGCCTGGGATTTTCAGGCACGCCACCTGCAGGGAGATACCGCCTGCTTTGAAATCACTTTTATCGGGGTGTAGAGTGCTGACTCTTGGCGTGAACGGGCAGTTAGAGGGCTGAAAACGCCTAACGATCCAAGAATGGCGCCATCTAGAACCGGGTAGGTGTCGTGTAGTACATGTGCCGCGACTGATTGAATGCACATATAGGACTAGCTCGGATATATTTTGTAGATACCTGTTTATTATCAAAGTGGGGGTCCAAGTTGGCGATTAAGTTCTGAAGTATGAACCTTGGAACCCTACCTATATCACTTCATGTCGTGTCACTTCAAAAAGGGATATGTTCGTTGACATTGTGCATACCTAGGTAAGAGATCTTGCAAGCATGCGGGTGATCCCGCGGTATGTACAGCATTGCATGGCACGATGCATAAAATGGGTAAATAAAGACCCGGAAGACCGGGGTACATTGAGGAATGATTTCATTCATGTACAACGTATGTGATAGGATTCAAAATTAATTTCAAGTACCGTGTGATTTGTATTTGATACCGAAGAGGGTAAATGATCCAAGTGATTCGTGGTCAATAGGGGAGATACACATGTGTATGTACCTAGGCAGTATGTACCAAAGGCCTGACATTCATATGATAGCGCTGACGTAAAAGACCAGGCCTTCATCTTGATGTGATTAACCGGTGAGAACGCTTCCCAAGGTTCTCCTCAGAATCTCTCAAAATTCTTTATAATCCCTCTGGTTCTCACTTGTATTCTCTTGATCTATTCATACAACATATGCCAAGGTTATCGGAGCCTAGCTTTTGATTTTCTAAGCTTAGTCAGTTTCACTTGCCACTGAAAAAGAGAACAGAAATAGAAAAAAACACGAAAAGAATAAATCGCCGCTTCCGGAACACTCCACTTGAGGACCCGCGAGTCGGACCAGCCTTGCGTATCTGGCCATGTTCCGGTAGATCTGCGATAGCGAAAAAAACGGAAAAATACCGACACAGATACTTACAAGACTGGATCCTTTTACTTCTCTTCTCTCTTCCTCATCCTTCTTACTCCTGACTTTCTTGACGGGCCCATTGCTGCGGGCAAATTCAAGATGGCTCTCAGCTTCTTCAGTGGTGGCGGGAGCGCCAGCAGCGCCAAGTACTTTGACATTAGGTGAGTGGGGGTTACCGACAGCACATGTGAACTGCATATCTGACATTATCCAGGTTGAATGATGAGTACATCGTGTTTCGTGGTGGTGAACATGAAGCTGCGAGCGCGCATCTGCGGGGCACTCTGATCCTCTGTTTGTCCGAACCACTCACCATTAAACACCTCCGACTCCAGCTTACGGGCATGTCCCGCGTTTGGTATGTGTCGCAATCACTTTTCAATGAGCACCATTAACATAATATTTCCACAGCTGGCAACTTCCATCTAGTGCAGCCGCTGGTGGCCGCAAGTCATGGCGCGAGCGAGTCTTCTACGAAAAAACTTGGAGCTTCCGAGATCCAGGTAAAGGAAAAACTGAGGTCCTCCCTGCAGGCAACTATGAGTACCCTTTCGATGTGGTACTTGAAGGCTCTATGCCCGAAAGTGTGGAAGGTCTTACCGAGACATGGGTGCTGTACCGCTTCAAGGCCGAGATTGGTCGCAAATACGTCAAGGACATCGTTGCGCGCAAACCGCTCAGGATCATCCGAACTCTAGATCCCAGCGCTCTCGAGCTATCACACGCAATGGTAAGTATCCATCAGCCTAAGCGATATACTGTTACTGACGAATCCACTAGTCCGTGGACAACATCTGGCCCAACAAGATTGAATATTCTATCAGCACCCCAACAAAAGCCATTGTCTTCGGAACCGCCATCCACGTCGATTTCAAACTGATTCCCCTTCTCAAAGGCCTTCGAATCGGTCAAATTACGTCACAGTTGATCGAAAGTCACGACCTGACCCTCAATCCAGAAGACCCCGATTCCATTCGCAATACATACAAGGTCACAAGGACGATCTTGACCGACGAGCATGAGCTGGATGAGGATAACATTGAAGTCATTGATGAGACGGCGGAGGGATACCAATGCACGCGTATCCTAGATATGCCGCAGACATTGACGCGCTGCCTTCAGGATACTGATACCAAGGGGATCAAAGTCCGCCACAAGTTGAAGTTCCGTATTCAGTTGCACAATCCTGACGGTCACGTCAGTGAGGTGAGTACTTATATCACGATTGACCTTTCTTCTGCCTGGCTAACATGAATTCAGCTCCGTGCTACTCTTCCAGTTTCGATCTACATCTCACCACACCTTGCCATCGATGACAACAACAACCTTCTTGCGCAAACCCCCCAATCTACCCGAATTACCGCCGACGAGCTTGCACACCAGGCCCCTCCCCTCTATGGCGAACACACCTTCGATCAGCTCTATAGCGAGCTGGATCCTAGCGGCTATCGCACACCAGGTCCCGGCAGTGGCCCGGGCACACCATTCACTCCTCTCAGTCGCAACATCTCGTCCGAGAACCTCGCCTCCATGAACGCCCTAACCAATACCAATATCTCAGCTTCGGCACTGCATCATCGCCTCACAAACCTGAACGCAAGTCCCTTCCACCACTCCGTCACTCCTGGTACAGTCACTCCTGGCGAAGCGCTGCATGGATCTCAATCCCCAATAGACAGTCACCACATTCATCGCCAATTGGGTGTTCCTAACGACTACTTCGGACCGTCCTCCGGGTCAAACTCACACAGCCATGGCAGTCCGGAACTCTCCCGTCGACCATCCGATGAAGTGGAACCCGAAGGCCTTCCCTCGGGTATGGCAACCCCCTTTCACCCCCAGTACGACGAGGTGGAAACTCTCAGCCGAGTTCCCAGCTATTCGACTGCAGTGCGCTGCGCCGTGCGTCCCCGTGACTCCGGTCTCCCCGATTACAACGCTGTGATCGCTAGCAGCCTTCCTACGCTATCAGTCCCACAGTCTCCCCAGCAGGCTTATATCCGCAGCGGTCGTGCAAGTGGAACTGCAACTCCCCTAGAGGTGCAGAATCGCCCCAGCCTTTTCAACTCTCACGGCGCCAATGCTGATGATGAGGACCGCAGACTTAGAATTGTGCAAGCTCGCGCCAGAGCATAAGGTGTGATCATGATCCTTCGATGCGCCCATGATCCGCCTTCGATTTTCACCAAAAGTCTTCTTGCTGTACCAGTGCTGGACACTGAGACTGCCGCGAACCCCTCGCGCTTTTACACTTCTTCCGCCTTTTTCTCTCTACTTTTTCGCATTTCTTTTCCCACGACCGATTACGGCCCAACCCTAGCATAAATTACCCTTTTCGAGCCCTCGTCTCGGTCATCCTCGAGCGCAACGTTGTTCTGAACCGTTCTACTTTATCCCCATGGTAGCTTTCTACCCCTTTTCATCTCTTTTCTATCATCTTCTTTCTCAGGCGTTCGGTCATAGACGGGCAGGAATAATTTCCATAGATGGTCACGCGCGGTGTTTTCATTTTTTTTTCATTGCCTTTTTTTACTATCTCACGAATGGAATCCGATATGAACGAGCTGCACGACATTGAAAAACCAAAAACACATGGCCATTAGCACGAGCCACGCATTCGAAGCCTTGAACTCATGTACTTGATTTTTTTTGTTGTTGATTAGATCAATTCAATGCTTAGCAGAGTTCACATCTGCACTGATGATATCATTGCCCGATTAGGAAATTAGCTGTCGATCTTATTATGTAATGGATCTCGGGCCCCTGGCACTTTGAGGACTCAGTTTCTTCCTTATTCTTCCAGTCTCAATGGCATTGTGTCCTTTTTAAATGTTACGTTGGGGACTGCCATGGTATATGGCTTGTGGCAATTTTGATGAGGACCTGTGTATGTTCATTTTGCGTTCTAGGTTTGGTTAGAGTTGCCAGCTATCCGGTCCTAGTCAACATAACTTGCCTCGAGTATAGTGTAGATGGAAGTATTGCATTTGCATCGGTACATTTGAAGATGTCCATGGTATATACCAAGTCAGCCTGTGAATAACCTGAATAACCTGAATATTGGACGAGCCAGGCCTGATAGACTAATAGGGTTCTAGTGGCTTTGGGCTCGATGAGGGGCATGACCTCATGAACGTCGATCGGTTAAGAATGAATTTCCCTCACCCTTTCTTTTTATCTGACAATATTCCGCAGAATTGTCACCTCTGTCAACTTGTAAGTCTGCTCTTCCACTATGGATCTCTTTGCTAACCAGGTGAACTAGTCCAGCCATAGACTAGCGCATCCCCGCCTTAGTCTTTCACAACTTTAACCCCCCGATTATTCATTTAAGCCACATCACTCTTCAGCCACAGGTTTGGGACAAGATAGCTTCGGCATCTTGAATTGTCGCTACAGAATTGGATTCACGCATCGACCTCATCCCGCTGTTTCTCCGCCATGTCCACGAGCCCCGCGGACGTGAAGCTGCCGCAGCGGTCTGGTACCGTGAGCAGCGCCTTCACTCGTCGTACGTCCATGAGTGACGATGAAGCTATTCCTGAGACTGATAGTAGTGAGGTCTGTATTTGCGATGTCCAAGAAAACAAGGAATACCTTGGACTGACAGTGCGCGTGTTTACAGACTACCACTCTCCTACTTGAGCGTCTTCGAGCCTGGAAGCATATGTGCGGATATCTCGAGGATTATGTTTCTGCTACCGCCAAAGTTCAAAAGTCGCAGTCCAAGGATTACGAGAAGATCTTGAAGGTCGGTACCTATCCTAATGAGCCGAAGCAACCGGGACTAACAAAGAATGGGAATAGACCGTGAATGAACCTCTCAAGGAGGGCCATCACTTCAGTGCCAGCGCGGGCGGCGTAGCTGGTCTGTTTGAAAACATCCGTAACAACACCCAGGGCATGGTGAACATGTACCTGGACGGCGAAAAGAATCTCAAGAGCGGCGTCCTCCCCACCCTCGAACGCCTCCACAAAGAGATCAAGGCCAAGTCCAAGGAGCTCAACACCGGTGCCTCCAAGGGAGCCAAGGCCGTCGAAAAGGCGCGTGGTTTAACCCAGAAGCACATCGAGCTCTTAGGTCAGAACGCCGCTACCTTCGACGCCGCCGCCTCCAGCAAGATTGAGGCGCACCACGACCCCTACCTCCTCAAGCGCGGCATCAACTACCGTCTTCACAATCAAGTAAACGAGGAAAACAGCCACCGCCAGGATATCCTCGCCGTGCAGAACTCCTTCCAGCAGTTCGAAGCACACGTCCTACAGACCGTGCAAGGCACCCTGGATCAATTCAACCAGCACATGGGCGGCCAACTCGAGCGCCAGCGCGCCATGTACGCCGACATCCTCGGCACAGCGCAGCGCATCCCACCAGACTTCGAATGGGTCAACTTCTGCGTGCGCAACGACGCAGCCTTAGTCAACCCAGACTCACCCCCACGCTCCTTCGCCAGTATCACCTTCCCAAACATGGAGCACCGCTCCACACAGCCTCTCATTGAGGGCACCCTCGAGCGTCGCTCGCGCGCCGTTATCAAGGGCTACAGCACCGGCTACTACGTTGTCACGCCGGCACGCTATCTGCACGAGTTCAAGGACAACGACGACTTCCGTCGCGACCCCTCCCCCGAGCTCTCGCTGTACCTGCCAGACTGTGTCGTCGGCGCTATCGACGGTATCAAGTTCAGCGTCAAGGGCAAGGATGTCTCTAGCGGTAAAATTGGAAATGCTTTCCACACAAACACCGAGCTCAGCTTCAAGGCTCACACCCCCAATGACGCTGAGAAATGGTGGACCGTCATTAAGGACGCTACCCGTGGCCCGACGCTGGCTACCGCTGCCCCGGCAATCGCTACTGCTGCCCCGACGCAGGCTTCTCCCACAGCAACGTCGCCTGCTGCCTCTGCCAGCCCCGCCAATAACGTATCCGGTCAGCCATTGCCGCCTACCTACGCCGAGAAAGATACCCAGCCTGCTCCGGCTGCTGCTCCAGCTGCTGCTTCCACTGCTCCTGTTGCCACTGGTGCTGCTAGCCCGACTGCCGTTCTTAGCCGCACGGGCAGCACAGCTAGCCACTACCACACCTCGCCCGGCGGCTCTGCTGTGGATAAATCATGAGATTGATAGTTATTCCTAGTGCTTGTTCAAGCATTTGAAATGCTCTTTTGGTTTTGAACTTGGATTATCTCCACACATATTGATATAACGCGTGTGCATACGTCCGTTTATTGGGGTGTAGCGTTCATTACATCCGAGCGAAACACCCCCAGTCAACTTGATATATATATACCTCTTAATAAATTCCTTCTCAAAATAGATGCAATCAAATATCAACGCTAATCGGATCAATGATCCTTCAACTATCAAATACACAAAGCGGATAGAAATGTGTCGTCAAATCATAACATAGCCTATGAAATACACACGGGCATGGTTTAACTCAATAGTCCCAGCATACGTCGCTGTAGACATTTTCATTTCCAATTAGAAATCCTCCGGACTTTCAAGGTCATCCAACTTCTCCCCAAGGAAACGTCCTAGCGCAGCGCATTTAGACTCTAGAGCAAGTAATACAGCCGGCGAAGCAGTGAGATTCAAGCTGGCCAGGCGTGCAAGATCGGCACTACGATCGATTTCAAACTGCGGGTCTCGGTGGCCGTTGTGAGGTGGGTTCGGGGACGCAGGTACAGATGCAAGTGTGCGCGAGACATCACCCTGCGAGCCGTCGGGGGTCAGAGTTCCATTTCCAGCGTCAAGGACGCCGTTGTCGGTAATGGATTCGGCGTTGGTGCCGCCGTTTGGCTCGGTTGTGTCTAGTCTGGATGGGCCGACGGCGGCGACGAGAACTTTATCCGCGATCCGGGTTACCACGGCGACGGAGTCGTCTAGTTCAAAGACGATCGAGCCTACGTCGCCTAGCGACATTGACTTGGCGGTCACGTAGGATGAGGGATGGCTGGCTGGATTGACGCCTGTTAGGTTGCCGGTTGAGGCTGTTTTGGCGTAGCATGTGTAGGCGGCGCCGTAGGTTGCGCTAAGGTTGCGTAGTTGGCGTGAGGAGAGGGAGGAGCCGTGGGCGAAGACGGCGCCGTTTGTTGCGAAGACACTAGAGATGGGGTTACTAGGTGGATCTTGTGATGGAAGCGAGGCGGGCATACATGATTGTTGTGATCTCTGGCGGAGACAGGTTATCTTCCAATAGGTCGCTTAACGCCTCTGCGTCCAGCATCTTGATATCGGGGAGACCGGGGATCATGGTGTCAGTGTCGGTGTCGGTGTCCTGGCCTACCGGCGGCGTGTACTGCTCTTGTATCTCTGGTTCCTCCTGCTGCGATATGCAATCTTCCGCAATGTGATCTTTTGGTGGTGTCCAGGAGCAGTCTTCTGGGAAAAAGAAACAGTTGTCGTGATAGTCCTCGTCGTCGTGGTCGTATTCGATCGGCTCGTCAGAGTAGTCCAGTAGGTTCTGAGCACACTTTCTCTCGTAACGGGCCCAGTAAGGCAGAAATTCTGGTTCGAAGAGAGGCTGGGAGGGGGATGTGGGTGTAGTTGTCGAGGAGCAATCGGAGATCGAATCAGAGAAGCCGGGAACTGGAGGAGATTCGCATTCAGCCATCTTCACACCCATAGATACTGCATCCACAGAGATTATAACGCGATTGTTTATTCCCCACAAGAAAGGTAAAATTAATGAATAGAGGGTACGAGGGAAGCAGGTAATGTTCTCATAGCCGGGATTTGGCCAGCTAAATGACAGGGAATGAGGGGAACAGGCAGCGCTTCGGAACCGTTGACTCAATGCGCATACGGGGTCTCTGGTTCAAATAAAAAGTCACGGTAATTGCAATCGTGTCCGGTGGCACAGGGGGAAAAACAGGGAAAGCGAGCCTTATGAGGCCCGGTACGACCGTAGAGGCAGCTCCACGCTGGAGCAGCTCAGCGATCGGGCAAATCTGAGCGACGTGTGTACATGAGCAGAAACATGATTGGGAGAAGAAGAGGGGGAGTATACGTGGAAGCCGAGAGCTAAGCGCGGCAGTATGAGAAAGTCGAAAATTGAGAGACCGATCGGGATGCGACACGAAGCCCGGGGGAGAATGAGGCCAATGGTAGGAAAGGGATCAACCGGGAGCGGGGGAGCGAGTGTGGAGGAGCATGCAAGAGGAATTCCACGAACCTGGTCTATGTGAAGCTGGGGTTGGATTGGATGAATCGGGGGGTTCGAGGGTGAAGTTTCAATGTTGAGGTGTTAGGAAGAGAAGAGGAATTGGAGATAAGAAGGACCTGTGGGGAGTTCCCGCATGACGTTGAACACGTTGAGATATAGCTGCCTACGGTGTATATATAGAGTACCTGGTATCCTACTTATAACATTTCATATTCAGCTCAAAAATAGACAATATACATCGCTATATGATTCTTAGCTATATTAGCTATGTTAGCTATGTTATAAAATGTTTATTATATATTATATATTTCCTTTCAGGGTTCAGGTCATTCCTATAGGTTAACCAGTCTGACATAGCTTAGACATATCGCAAGTGATTAGACTATATAGAATCTAATCCCAGCTCTATATACAATATACATCTATAAGCTATAAAGGGCTACAAGAGCTACAAGAGCTGTACCAGCTATAGCGTCATGTGCCCCACAATCTCCTCACGGCTGACAAAAAGCTCGCTTTTCGCCCCTCCATCCCCTAAAATGTTCGCTCGTCTTTCCGCCATCCAGCAAAGATTTGTACCGATCAGTATGTTCAATTTATCAGCTGAGAGCTCAATTACTGATCAAGTTACTAGGATCCCTAGCAACCATGGCTACCGATACCTCCACCTATAAACTCAACCGTTCGTGGACCGATCAATATCTTTCGACACAATCACTGACATGGCAGAATGATAGACACGATGATGCGGGTCAAAGACCCGCAGCGATCGGTGGAATTCTACAAGTTCCTTGGTTTGAACTTGGTCAACAAGATTGACATGCCTGAGTGGAAGTTCTGCAATTACTTCCTGGCATATGACGGTCCCGCCTCTCTCCAGGGTACCCGTCACTGGACCGACCGTAATGCCGTTTTGGAATTGACTCACAACTACGGCACTGAGAACGATCCCAATTACAGCGTGGTAAACGGAAACACAGAGCCCCACCGTGGTTTCGGCCACATTGCCATCTCAGTTGATAACATTGAAGCCGCCTGCAAGCGGATCGAAGATGCCGGCTACCCCTTCCAGAAGAAGTTGACTGAAGGCCGTATGCGACACATTGCCTTTGCCAAGGATCCCGATGGATACTGGGTTGAGATCATCAGTCGCGCCGATGAGAACCTCAGCACCACCACCGACCCGGGTAGCTACCGATTGAACCACACCATGCTGCGTGTGAAGGATGCCGAAGCTAGCTTGAAATTCTATCAGGAATCCATGGGCATGACTTTGGTCCGCACCATTGAGAACCCAGAGAACAAGTTCAACCTATATTTCTTGGGTTACCCTGCGTCCAACCCAGAGATTAAGGAGGGCAGCAAGAATGGAGTGGCGGAGTGGGAAGGTCTGCTCGAGTTAACCTGGAACTACGGCACCGAAAAGCAGGAGGGCCCTGTCTACCACAACGGTAACACTGAGCCCCAAGGTTTCGGTCATATCTGTAAGTGGATCACACGACTTCTGATTAGTTTGCCAAGGTTTCTAATTTGAACCAGGTATCTCTGTTGACGACCTCCCGGCTGCGTGCGAGCGCTTCGAGTCTCTGAATGTGAGCTTTAAGAAGCGCCTGACTGATGGACGGATGCACAACATTGCATTTATCTTGGATCCCGATGGATATTGGATTGAGGTGGTGCAAAACGAGGGCATCAAGCGTACTGGGGACTGGTAGTACAAATACTCTAGCCAATACATGTACTATTTAACTCCGTCTTTTGTTGTTGATGTATATATTGTGCTCCGTGTAAATTGGATGTCACTTGACCAACAGCCCTGCTTATCCCCCACCATTTCATAGGCTGCGGTGGATCCTCTTCCCCCCCGCCCAGAATATTTTGTTCTTTGGGGGACAAGTTTTTTTTTTTGTGATTTATAAACCTCCTTTTTTCAATGGCTTGATCAAAACTGTGAGAATTTGAACCCTCTGCGCGGGATGAATTAAACGGTGATCAGGTCCATCTCCTATTTGCGGGGAGTCATCGCCACATACTCCACAACCCCAAGTTTCAACACTGGGAAGAATCGGGGAGGCCTCGAACATATATAAGTCATGTCGCCTGATCCAGAGAGAACAAAAAAGGCACCCCGTAAACATGTTACAACCGCCTGTGTGCCATGTCGGGAGAGCAAAATCAGGGTACGTGCTCCGAGCTTGCAAAAAGCCTTGGTGGGATCGAAATAATCTGATGTGCTTGATATCAGTGTGATGGAGCTACTCCGAACTGCCAAAATTGTCAGCGTAAGGGAAAAGAATGCAAATACCAACATGGAGATGACAAGCGCAAGTAAGTAGGACTTCTTCACTGTTCATATCCAAATGACAAACCAGCCCTTACAGGCATACAACACTCAATGTTCAAAGACTAATCTAAACCAGAGTGTCTCTTCGAGCATCAACGGAGCTGTTCTCGGCCCGAATTGATCAGCTTTGTCATTTTATCCAGGAGCGGGGGCTAGAGCCACCGCCAATGAACCCAGAAGATGAGGCTGGGATGAACAGGGTACTGGATACCCTCCAGATCCCGCGCGGATTCCCTCAAGCTTCAGCGGCGGCCGATGACAAACGGCCACCCGATGAGCCAAGGGCCGGGATTCCAAGCAAATCCCCGATCCAAGATTCGCCCGCCGTAATTCCCAAGGGACAAACCCCGGTCACTAATTTGGCAGTTTCTGGTGCATCCCCAGCGCGAAATACTCCACCCACTGAAAAGGTCCCATCGCCCGAGGGCTGGAATCCATTCGGAATGGTACAAGGCGCTTCCGACAATCAAAACTTCGTCCATTGGGGCTTCACTTTGCCAACAGCTGAAAGCCTGGACACTATTTATGCCAATCTCAACGGTGGATCGGGCACCCCTGCAATGCCTAGAATTCCAGTCAACACCCAGACGAGCCCGGATAGCTACCAGCTTGGTATGGACATGGCCCAGCAGCCGGGGGTCTTGCTCGGCCAGCTACCCAATGACGGAGAAAATGATTCGGACACCGACGAAGAGGACGAGGCAGAAAATGACGTTATAGAGCAATTGTCGCACCGAATTGGCACTTTGAAAATTGCGGGCGACGGCCATCTGCGATTCTACGGTGCTACCTCCAATCTCAATCTGGTGGACGTCTCTGCGACACAGCAGCGACAGCGACCAGACGCACGGACTGTGCGCCATGATGGTCAGGATATTCTGAATCATCTCCGGGTTGGTCAACCTGTTGATCAAGCCCTGGAAGATCATCTTGTGGAGCTTTATTTCACCTGGCAAAACCCCAGTACATACATTGTCGACAAAGAGATGTTTTTAATGGCACGAACTAAATGGCGTAACGAATTGGATGATACTCCATTCTACTCAGAGGTTCTGACTAATGCAATGTGAGTTACCTTCAATCACCAGTCCTTAAGGGATATCCTGACTTGTTGCAGGTGCGCGATTGGGAGCGCCTTCGAGGCTCGCTATCACCCCACATTCATCACTTTTCCTAAGTCTCTCTCAGAATTCTTCGCAGATCGCGCCAAGGCCCTTCTGGAAATTGAACTAGACTCTCCTTGTGTTGCTACTGTCCAGGCGCTTGTCATTATGAGCTGCCATGAAGGCGCATCAAATCGAGATGCTCGAGGATGGCTGTATAGTGGTAAGTTTCGATGTATCTTGAAGATGAGAAAGAATCAACGCGAATGAACAATGGCTTTACAGGAATGTCTATGCGGCTTGCTTTCGATCTTGGTTTGCATCTAGATATGACATCCTACGTCAACAAGGGCGATATCACCCAGTTCGAGGCCGATGTGCGCCGCGCAACCTTTTGGGGGAGCTATGTCGCAGACCAGTGAGTTTTCTTATTTTTTTACACCATCTATATCTCTAACAGTATATAGCTTCTGGGGCTTTTACCTGGGCCGCCCGTTCCGTATGAATGCTGGGGACATAGGCGTTCCGAAACCTGGCTCTGCTCTTTATCCCGAAAAGGAAGAAAACTGGCATCCATACGGCGACCAAGCTGCCCACGCGCTATCCGAGAACGGTCTGAGAAATCCCATGGAGCTAATATGCAGGCAATTTGTCGTTCTATGGGAGATGATCTCCCCGGTTGGTCATATTTTGTATGTGATGTTTGTGTGTTATTTAGTACAATGCTAACATGTCTAGGTATGGATGTTCTGACATCTCTCGGCACGACTTGCAAAGAATCTGCTACCAAGTGACGGAAGATTTGTTCGCCTGGAAGGCAAATCTTCCCTCCAGCCTCAAGATTAATATGGATGATGATACATCCCCAATATTGCCTCATTTGATGATGCTCCAGTAAGTTTATATCAATATCATAGGCGCCTGAAGTCATACTAATAGTCTCTGGTAGCATGCAATACCATCAGATCATCATCTTCTTCCACCGCCCATGGCTCTCTAAAAGCTATATCCAGCCCCGCAGTCCTCGTCAAGGCCCCGGGTATCACCATGCGCGGCGCATGTGCGTGGAGTCAGCAACCGCCATTGCACGAATACTCCAACTCTTCGAGAAACACTACACATTCCGCCGCATGAACAACCAAGTTGTAGCGATAATCTTCAGCGCAGCACTCATGCTTCTCTTCGTAACAGTATCCAGTTCCCCAATGAGTCCAGCCAAACAGGGTGACAGTCCGACATTCCCCCGCAACGCAGAAATGGTAGCATATCTCAATCTATGTTTCCGCGCTCTCGATGAACTCGGCCAATCATTCGACAATGCCAAGCGCACCCGCGACTACCTTGTTACCCTCCAGCGACGCTGGCAAGCAAACATGCGCCGATCCGGCTCAGCGACGAAACGCCAAAATAACAATGCTAACTTGGGCTCGCTTGGCTCGCAGAAGCCGTCTATACAGCATAGTCGTGCTAACAATGTTCACGGAATGGATGGCATGCGGAAGAAGTCCCGTTTATCTGTTTCTGAGACCCGTTCTCATGATCAGCCAACAGCATCTGTAATGGCCAACCAATACTCCCACCTTTCACAGCAAACCATGCCCACTCATAACCAATATCACCAGCAAAACTCTTATCAACACCAAGTCCCCTTCCCTGTCTCAGTTCCGGAGTCTCAGCTAGGCGATCTAGACTGGATCCCCAACTCGGATATGCGTCTTTTGTCAGAGACTCAAAATGGCAACGCACTAAATGGCATGGGCCAAATTCCTTCTCCTCCTTTTCCAGAGGACCCTAACATGCTCTCAGATGTTGTGGCCATTGACGGATGGTGGGCCTCGGAAAATTATAGGAGCTCTATGCCGCCATAAATCGTTATTGGGTGACCACTTTATCATTCTGTTCTTTGCTTTCCCTGTCTGGATACTTACGGTATTGCCAAGAGTATCTAATCTACCGAGTTGTCGAATTTGTCCTCCCCCTCTCCCTGTTACCCGGATGAACATGCATAACCCGTTGATATATATCACTCCACCAGCGGCGCCTACATAGATGTATCATTATTCCCACGATTCCATACTTCAAATCTGGACCCTTATGAATCCCTCGCACATACAATTCGATATTTATATCCGAATTTGTATTTATTGCAATAAGTTTCAATTTCTATCATCCATTTTGCCCTGAAACACACCTTTGAACCAATCACCCACTTCCTCTCTCCCATTATTATCAGTCCCCACCCTCGATAAAGTAACCCTCCGCTCCCCAACCCCCTTTTCCCGTCCCCAAAAGCAAGCCCGACGCATAACAGAGACCATCTCATCAGCCTGTCTAGCAAGAACCGTATCCCCAGCGGCACCCTCTCTACTCTTCTTCTTCGTCTCAACCGCAGACGAGGACAGAGAACCAGAGGCCAAAGCAGCACCATCCTCTCTCAACAATACCCGAACCCAAGGCAAAGCCATCTCCAATCGCCCAATCCCATCTCCAGGCCCAGACCACGTGTCACCACTAAGCCCATAATCCAGCCCGAACGGCGGCCAGCGCGAAAGTGCCTTCCGGCGCCGCGTAACAGTAGTGCTGATATCAACCTCGTCAGCATCCATATCGGGATACACATCTCGATCCCAGATCGACCCGTCCGCGGCACCGTATTGCTCAGCTGTTGTGCTTCGCGTCTCCTTCAGTACGGGGACAGGATATTCCGGTCCCGTGAGGTACTGCGGGAATGTGCGCGGCACGTCCCGGCCTGCAGAGCGGAGGAAGAGGATTGGCGAGGCGAAGGAGTCGAAGCAGCGTTCTGGTGTCGAGAAGAATTTTGAGCGGGCTTCAAGGAGGGGGAGTAGGTCTGGTAGTGCTGGGGTCTTTTTTCTTGGTTGGCGCTTGTTTTTTGATAGTGTTGGAATTGAGGCAGTATTGTCCTTTGAAACAGTCTTGGGTGTTGTGGTAGTGCTTTCGCGTGTGCAGTACTCATCTAAACCCGGCCAGTCGCAAATGGGTTCTACGGCGGCGACGGCTTGGATGGATCGCGCTTCTGTTAGAGCTAGCATTAGAGCCAGGGAGCCTCCAAAGTGTGTGCCGAAGATGGCTAGTTGAGATGGTCGGAGGTTGGTTTGGATCCAGTCAAATCCAGCTAGGGTATCGTGGACGGGGGTTGGGTATTTGTAAGAGGTGACTTGAGGGTTGCTTGGTCCCAGGATTTGGTCTGGTGCTTCAACTGGCTCTTGGGAGATAGAGCTTCTATCTGAAGAGGGGGAAACTTGTGTTTGTATCTCCCCGAGGCGGTAGTTGACTGTGACCACCAATGCAGATGCAGTAGATGCCAGGACATGCTGGTGTGAACCTTCTGCAGAGGCCAAGGTGTTGGTAGCGCCGATCTTTTGGTAATCGATCTTAGAGGTTTCATGTTTTTGAGATCCGCTCATCTCATTCCCCTGTAACAAAGGTCCAGGCGGGAGGTAGAGGATTACATTTGGGCCTTCGGATGACTGCCCCTGCTGAGACCGGCTCCACGCGCTCGGTCGCGTAATTCTGGGGACGAAGTTAGCATGTTTGGCTATAGCTGATAGAAAAGGGTATAAAATACTGGAGAGATATAGCCCCGTTATTTCCAATAGGAAGAGAAATTGTCTCATCTGTGCAATCAGATGAAACGGTTGAATACCGCGAGCTCTGGAAATACGCGACGGAAATGCGGGTGGCTCCTCTGCTGCTACGCAGAAAAAGGGCTACCCTGCGGGGCGCGCAGAGAATATCTCGCATAGCACTATTGAACAAGCACTTAATGTTTGATAAAACTTGTCAAGGATCTTGGGTTGTTGGCTTTGCTATCCGAAGGCAATTGATGCCTGAGGATGCCTGAATAATCTGGCTACACAGAAAGATCTCAACATCAAAACACTTGAATGGCAATGATGTGTGTTTGAAGAGAATATTCATCTTAATAAATTCTATAAAAACCTGGATTGTAATAGCATGTAGTCTCCACATCATTCTGCAACCCGAAAACAAAGTGCTGCATATGTAAGCTAATAATCATGCACGAATTTCAATTTTGTATCGCTGTTCAATTTGAATGAAACCGAAAATATGGGTTATGAGCCGTGGACTAAATGGATAACTAATTAATTGAAGAGTCCCTTCACGAAGAAGCATCTCGCCGAGAGGTAGTCGCTGACGCCGCAGGGTCGTCCCGGTCCAGAGGAGCCTCAACATCATTCGGTGGCACAGGACGCACAACCTGCAAACCCAACATCGGATCCTTGGAGTAAACGCGCAGTCCCACAACGCAGACAGCATTCCATGGGTCGACAGGAGGCTCATTGTGGTCCATTGATGGGGGATGGTTCTTCACATTCGCCTCGTCAGGAGGCATATCGAGATCGCTATCAAATTCGAATCCTTCTAATATCTCAAGGTCACTCGGATCCAAAGCCTCTGTAGCAATGCGAGTGTCTAGACTGGGATGTGGAGAGTCGGCTCCGCGTCGCCAGCCACTGCTTGCGTGTCTTGCGTGTAGGCCCTGGCCGCCGTTGACATGGATGACCGGCACGGAACCATTAACACGGTGGTCACTGGTTTCACTTGAAATGCTTGCAGTGTCAATGGGAGAATCCTCTACTGGCTTTTCTGCTAAGATCTGACTCGGAATAGGATCGTGTTCGGGGTTATGACCGTAGGAGCTACCACTGGGGGTGCGGGTAACGCGCCGTGCTTCCATGCGCTCTTGTCGGGCATTCATCTTCTGGTTGCGGATCCAATCCTTCTGCTTCTTTTTCTTGATCTCATCGCGAAGCTTTTTTCGCTCAATTTCCTTGAAGCGTTCCTGCTCCCACTTTTCTTGCTCTGTCTCGCCTATCATTCCCTTGGCATGCGCGAGGTCGTATGAAAGGCCGACTTGCACCAGTTTCTCTCTTCTAGTCGAGGCAACCTGGCGAACAATTTCCTCAGTCGAAGCTACGTCTTCGTGACGGAAAGCAGTGATCTTCATCAGGACGTGATAGTGACCCGGGTCAAGGTCAATCTCGGCGTTGACAGATCGGCCCATGAAGTGGCTGCTATGGCTGCGCACGAGATAATCTTCTTCTCCCTGCTTTTGTAGGCGGAATTTGAGCACGAAGCTATACTCGCCGGCTAGCCCTTTGAAATAACGCGTATCAAGCTGTGTCTGTCAGTCACCATGAGAGATCAGGAGTTAGCAGCGCATCACGAACCTGGGATAGGACGATGACCACCGGACCACTCTTGGTCACATCCATCATGAATTTGGTACTGTGATAATCCGCAGACCATGGAACATTCAAGGTAGTCCATTGCTGGGTAATGGTCCATTCAAGTGCAAAAAGACGAGTCCGGTCGAAGTGCTGGTACTTCCTAAGGAGGTCTTTATAAGAGATCCAGAAGAACTGGGCCAGGTCAGCGTATTCAGCGATAGGGCAATCAATTGATACGTACACCATCGTTGCCAAATTTATGGCCAAGAATTTCCATCCACTCGGGTGTCCATTCTTTGGATCCATCACCCCAGGCACCGTGCCATTCTTTGCGACCCCATGGGTTCCTAGTAGTTGTGAGTTTTTCGTCCATCTGCCTTTGACAAGCCAATTCATGTACGTACCTCAATCGCAGCAGCCGATGTCCGTTGATCTCCCGGGCTTCCATGATGGAATAGGAGTGGCCCTCTGCGATACCCTTGCGATCCCTCGGTGGACCCTGGTACTTGGGATCTAACCAGTTCGAGTACATGCCCGTCCCGCAACCAAACAGAAATTCCTTGTTGACCTTCATAAGTTCCTCGGTCCAAAAGCGGTCCTTGTTCAGGATGTTGCTAGATAAGACCTCAGACGTCACGCCTCCAGTGAGATCCTCGATAGCTTCACCAACAAATCCACCCTCGATAGCGGAATAATCTCCGTGGGCCTTTGCAAAGGCTTTCTCTAGAAGGGGTAGCCATATCTCATTGTCATCGACACATTGGGCGAAGTACAGTGCCCGCGAGCCCGTCTGCCAGACTCGACGGTACTCTTCCTCCGTATCAGTGCGAGTTATGTCGTCCCAGAGGGGTCGCTCGTCGACAGACTCATCATAGTCAGCAGCGCGGAGATATAGTTTGTCATCTACAATGCATTGCTGCCACTCGCCGTCTGATGACCGAAAAATCAGCACGACTCTAAGTATCGGACTTCGCGCACATGCTTACCTCGATGGAAAACAAACCCGTAAACCCCGACATCCTCATTGCGGTGAACACAAATCTTCCGGATGAGCTCCTCCTTATTGCCCATAGTACAAAGCGCAGCCATAAGCCAGCAATCCCCATCATATCCCTGTCGCACATCTGATGCGGTAGGCCCATTAACGAAGAACTGCGGATTCTCAAAGATTTCCTACATGAACGTCATTAGCAACCCTCCAATCACTCCATGACAGATCGCTCTCGAACTTACGGTCACTCTCTTCACGCCTCGGGGTCTCATATACGTATTCGGCTTATCCAATCCATCGAGATAGTGTCTCCGGCCAGTCTTTAGGTCGAGCTCGATATCGAAGTGGGGGTCCGTATATTTCTGATTCACACGCTCACATTCCTTGACGATCCGGTCGACGGATTTTCGACATTCTTGGCGCGCCTGCTCGTACGATTTGACGGCTTCGTGGCCTTGGATACGACCGCTTGGTACACGCTTGGCCCGAGTCCGTGCGTACGGATTGTCCGGTAGCACCGTGTATACTTTGCCAGGATACTTGGTATTGAACTGTTCCCAGAACTGCTTGACAGATTCCTGGGGTGCTTGACAGCGTGGACGGGGCGGTCGGCTGTTTGAGCGCGAGGAGCCTGGTCCTGCGACGGCATAGCCCATCTCGTCGTCAAACTCCATGGCTTTGGGTGTCTCTGGGTTGGTTTTGCTTGCTTGAGGTCTTAGGTTCTGCTGTCTTTGGGAATGTTTTTTTTTCTTTCGGAGGGACACGCGCTATAGGAATCCTTGGGCGGCTATTCCTGTCACACTGGCTATTCCAAAATGGCGATCACGGATGGAAATGGGATTGCTCTTCTAAATAAGAAGATCGAGGATTGGAACATTCCCCAATTTTCCCCTCACACGGCCAGTCCGAGCCAACAGCATAGCCTCAGCCTCAATTCGCTCGTATTGATTCGCTGGGATCCCTTAGAAAGGTTCGTAAGGCTGCATGTGCATTGGACTAGTGTACGAACGAGCGAATCTGACAACACATCGTGCTTTCGGCCCCCACCTCGCTTCTCAGCCCCCTGCTATGAAGGACCACACGAATAAGCATGAATTCCAAGTCATGCCTAGATTGGATTAGGATTGGTAGAGATGTGAGACAGCAATGGGAAAACAAGGAAAAGGAACTAAACTGGGAGATGCTTAGTTCCCAACGTTATGTGGGGCCCCGGGGCGAAGTTCAGCTGCCAACTCTTGACCGATATTGTCCTGAGGCTGAAAAGAGAATACAATGGTAACATCATTTTTGTCATATCTGGGTAGAAATGGTATGTACGCCTGTTATTCACTAAAGCACTTCGTATCCTGTAAGTCCGCCCTCCATATCACTCCCCATTGAACGCCGAAAGAGGAGAAAGAAAACATGCCCTGTCATTCCCCACTGTGAATAATATTACACAGAAAATGTGAGGAATTTTTACACTATTAGTAGCCGTTACTTTGACCACGTCCGGAGTAGTGTGCAGTGCCGTGCCGGAAGTATGGGTGGAGGCAGGCCTGCTTGGCCGACAGTCGGTGCGCAGGGTCAAACTCGAGCAGAGACTCCAAGAGCTGGCATCCAGCCTCTTCCAGCCCGGGAACGATCTCAACATCAGGGCGCTTCCACTTGGGGAAAGTGGGTTTATAATCGGGGAACGAGGTCACACCGGGCCAGATGTCCTCGCCAGGGGTACCAAGGACACTGTGATTTGTTAATACGGTTGAATATAGCATAGAGAGACACCACTCTTACCGGAAAATCTTGAAGATCTCGTCAATTTCAGAGTCACCGGGGAAAAGTGGTTTGCGTGTACACATCTCTGCGAAAATGGCGCCCACCGACCACATATCCACACCTGTGGAGTACTGACGTCCACCCAGCAGAATTTCTGGAGAACGGTACCACAATGTGACAACCTTTAGTTCGAGTCAGTAAATAGACAATCTCACTGGTGTAGTCAAAAATGCACTGCGTACCTCGTGAGTGTAGGTGCGAAGGGGGACACCGAACGCTCTGGCAAGACCGAAATCGGCCAACTTCAGGTTGCCTTCCCGGTTAATCAACAAATTCTGGGGCTTCAAGTCACGGTGCAAAATTCGGTGGCTATGGCAGTATCGGATGCCCTCGACCAGCTGGGCCATAAACTTCTTGACCATTGCGTCTCCGAGGCCCAGGGTCACACCACCCAATCCATCAGGCAAGGGCTTCCCTCGCCCGCCGTCACTAACAGGCAGAGCCTCCATGTATTTTTTAAGATCGCAGTCGAGGAATTCAAAGACAAGGTAGAGCTTGTGGCCATCGGCATGGACAATGTTAAACAGCTGGACAATGTTGGGGTCCTTCATCTCCTTGAGGAGGGAAATTTCGCGGATTGCAGTGCTGGGGACGCCCTCATCTTCGGCTTCGAGTCGGATCTTCTTCAGTGCAACGATCCGATTGGGGTGACTGAGTTCACGGGCCTTGTAGACCACACCGTAGGTGCCTATGGGGGATCGACGCGTGAGTTAAGCTGTGGGTGACAACAATCGCGTCAATGGTACATACCTTCGCCAATTTTCTCAATTTTCTGGTAGTTTTCCATGGTGGCCGACATCCAATCCTTTGCTGCTATTGATGAGATTAACAATTGCAAACTAGGAGGGCCGGAGTGGGTATTTGGCAAAGATTGGAGCGAGGTTACCAAGAAGAATTTGTAGAAGCAAGGAGAGGGGCTGGTCACTACTTACTTTGGGGATGTTGATCTCTGAGAACAGCTGAAACAGCACGCTCTCTTAGTTTCACCGGGAGATTGAAAGAAAGTAATTCGTTGAAGAGATAATTGACAAGACAGTGTTTCAATGGTGGGGAGACGAAGACACAAAACAAACAACCCCCCGCGCCTATCGTAGGGCGGTGAAGCGCGTACCTCTTCCTTCCCTGTTCAACTTTCTCTCTGACTTCATCTCTTCGCAATGGCGCAGATCAAGGGTCTGAGTGCTTACGATCGCCCTCCTGATCCAGTGAGACTTTGCTATAAGAAATATTCCAAGATTGCCTTGTCCGAAATTGATACTGATCCGGCAATCCTTGACCTACAACGGATCGACCCCGACCAACTGCCCGACGGAGTGACGATCGAGCAGTATATGTCCAGTCAAAACTTGCGATTGGCATTTGATGATTTCTACCGCGGAGGTCATGCAGCAGCAGCAGAAGATGCTCCCTTGACCGAGGATATTCCAGTATTCGCTCACAAATCGATCTCCGGTTAGCATTGTATCGCCTCAATTAGGAACTGACCGAGCAGGACTAAGAGCCATGCCTGACCTCCTGACAGGTCTCCTGATGATTCCCGCCTTATTTCCTCCTACTATCCAGATCGAATTGCTCTCTCGACTATTCCACCGAGACTTACCGAACCCCGAGCATCAGACAAACCTACACCTGCACTATGATGTGACGTACCCCGAAGAATCAGAAGACACCCACATGCCCAAATCTTTCTTTGCAGATGATCCCGCTCGTGTCTTCCAGCCGAAAGATCCTCAAATGCACAAGCCTTTGACAGTTCAAAATCTCTTGGAGAAAAAGCTGCGCTGGGTGACATTGGGTGGACAATACGACTGGACCGCCAAAGTATACCCCTCTGGAACCCCGCCAGAGTTCCCGCCAGATATTGCAAAGGTGCTACGTGCGGCCTTTCCAGCAACTTCAGCTCAGGCTGCCATTTTGAACCTCTATTCCCCCGGGGATACACTGAGCGTGCATCGGGATGTGAGTGAGGAGTGCGACGTAGGTTTGATCAGCGTAAGTTTTGGATGTGATGGATTGTTCTTGGCCAGTCATGATGATGGGAATGGTTGCGAAATCATTCGGCTTCGCTCGGGCGATACTGTCTACATGAACGGTAAATCGCGCTTCGCCTGGCACGGAGTCCCGAAGATCTTGCCCTCTACCTGCCCAAAATGGCTGGCCAACTGGCCATCCTCTGAAGAGTCTGTTCCAGGGATGCCCCCTGGTCCATACGAGATGTGGAAGGGTTGGATGTCCAGCAAACGGGTCAACCTGAACGTTCGACAAATGACGACTTAGGCGTCTGAAGAGAGTAGATCACATTTGAAAATGGGATATCTAGACGTCAGCAACATCCTCAGATTCTTTGGTCCGGACATGGACAACATGCTATCATGGCCTACTTAACCACAGAGACAGTGGTGCTTTTCTAATGAGTTCGGCCACATCTTGCAATCAATATCCAAAAGCGTTGCTACTATTGACAAGTCGCTCTGTCTTTTCATTGGATAACAATGCGGATTCCATTTCCGCGAAGTCCATCCCGGTGGAGAGATCTATCATCCCTTAGACGAATCAATCTTCTATAGAACGAATAATATGGCGATGTGTCTGAAGTCCTCCGGATGAAGTGCCGAAGACGCGTCAACATGCCGAGTGTCTCACCGATAACCCCGCACTGGTGGATAAGTATTTTGTTTGCGAAAACTCAGGCGATCTCGGGAATTGATCCAACTACAATCCACAATGGCTGGCACATCCTGGGAACTGAAAGGCGAAGTCAAACGCCTGGCAATTCTAAATGCCATCCCCGAGAAATGGCGGCTGAAATCTCCTGTACCCCCAGCTACAGAAGTGCGTGATGTCACCGGGCATTATATACAACAGTATCTCACCAAGCGTGAAATTGAAATCACGGAGACAGATGCTGTGGACATTGTGAATCAGACATCCACAGGACGCTGGTCAGCCGTAGAAGTGACAGAAGCCTTCTGTCACCGAGCCGCACTGGCTCACCAACTCGTACGTTTATATAACAATGAACAAAAATACAACATGAAATCCTAGATAAAAGCTTATCATGACTCAAACTCTAGGTCGGCTGTCTCCATGAAGTATTTTTCGAAGCAGCAATTGAAGATGCCAAAAACCAGGACGAATACTTCGCAAAACACAAAACCCCAATTGGACCCCTGCACGGCCTACCAGTGAGTCTCAAAGATCAGTTTCACGTGAAAGGCGTCGAAACCACAATGGGCTATGTAGGCTGGATAAATACCTTCCAAGGCCAACCAAACGACCCGCGCAGCGGCACAGAAGAAAGCGAACTCGTCCGCGAACTACGCAATCTCGGGGCAGTCCTCTACTGCAAGACCAGCGTACCAGCCACTTTAATGTCCGGGGAAACCATCAACAACATCATCGGCTACACCTGGAACCCCAAGAACCGGCTGCTATCCTGCGGTGGCAGTTCCGGCGGCGAGGGCGCCTTGATGGCGCTCCGCGGATCGCCCGCTGGTTTTGGCACTGATATCGGAGGCAGTGTGCGCGTCCCTGCTGGGTTTAATTTCCTCTATGGGCTTCGTCCTTCGGCGGGCAGGATTCCTTATCAGGGTGCTGCGAACTCGATAGATGGCCAGGGCTCCATCTTATCTGTCATCGGGCCGATTGCGCCAACTGCGAGATCTTTGACGCTCTTATTCAAGGCTGTTCTTAGTCAAAAGCCCTGGCTGTACGATCCTCTTGCGTTAGAGCTGCCGTGGCGAGATGAGATTGTTCAGGAGACCAGGGCATTGATTGAGCAGGCTCGGGGTGGGGCATCAACGCTTGCATTCGGGATTATGAAATACGATGGCGTGGCACCTGTTCATCCGCCTATTGCGCGGGGGCTCAGGATTGTCGAGAAAACGCTCCGGCGGTTGGGTCATCGAGTCATCGAATGGAAACCTCCTGCCCACGCTATTGCCGTTGAACTGGTTGTATGTTACCTTGTCTTTGCGCCTACGTGGGATTATGCACAATACTAACTTGTAGCAGGGTAAAGTGTTCGACATGGACGGCGGCGCAGACATGAAGTATCATTTCAGTCTATCTGGAGAATCTCCAGCTCCGCAAGTAATCAGTGCCGACCATGGTACTGAAATGACAGCATCTGAGATTGCCGCGCTCAATGTTGCAAAGCGTCAGTATCAGAAACAATACATGGACTACTGGCATAGCACAGCGGAGGTGACAGGCACAGGGCGTCCTGTTGATGGGCTCTTTTGTCCATTGGCGCCTCATGCTGCCGTCATTCCCAGCGAATACAATTATGTAGGATATACTGGATTTGTGAATCTGCTTGACTACACTAGTCTTGCGGTTCCAGTGACATTTGCAAACAAGGAGGTCGATACGAAATCGGCTGATGGGTCTATCGATGACTCTGAGAACATTCAGTGGGACTGTGAGTTTCCCTGTGCCTTCCTCTCACAACTCCATACTGATCGCCGTGTAGATGATGCCGATACCTACGATGGAGCTCCGGTGGGGGTGCAATTTGTAGGCAGGAGGCTGCAGGAAGAGAAAATGTTGACTCTAGCTGAGTATCTGGGCGAAGAGATTGCTCTAGATGCGAAGGAGAGAGACTAGTTCCAAGTACACCAAACTGTATCTAGTACGTATTTTTTTCCTCTGGTCAGTATGAGGTCACTGTAACAGAGCACATGGGCATGAACTACGATTAGGATAAAACATTGGAATTTCGTCTGATCCTGAAATTCTCTAGTACGAATAGATCCAGGGAAAGACGAAGAAGACGGAGTGGATCAAACCACCTATTGCCTAAAATCAATGCAAAATATTAATAATAGCCCCCAAGCGCCTTGTTCAATGCTTTTTTACAAAATATATATTCCAAATATCAATTCCTGGAAGACGGAGGCGTCTGTCCCGATGGTGCAGCAAGATTGGATAAATGGGGTGTGGAAGATCCCCAGGGTTTACCAGCTGCAGCAGGAGCATGAGAAGACTCGGACGAGGGACCAGACGGGTCTTCTGAGCCATTCATGAGGCGCTGCCGCTTGGCTGGAGGCAGCGCACCCGCCTGGGCCAGACCACTGGGAAAGGAGCTGGGCGGGCTGCGAGAATCTGCATAGGAATGGGGTGAAGCGTAGTGGTTAGATGAAGCAGGGGTGGAAACAGCTGCGGCTTCTGGACTCAAAGCCGTAGCAGACTGCAAGGGACGCAGGCGGTTCGGATGAGAGGTGGTGTCTTCGCCTGGGCGTGGAGGCCGGACATCAGGGCTTTGCTGGGACTGACTTTGTTCTGGATCCCCCAGCTGAGGGGGGTTTCCGTAGCCAACTCCAATCCGGCCCATGCCTTTATCGTGCATAACAACACGTTTCCATTTGGCGACCACGCTGTCATAGTCCCATCGTGTAGAGTCCGCGCTGATGTGACTGTCTTGTGCGTCCAGTTCCCGCGTTACCTCCCGTGGTAGGGGGAGGGTATCGGGGGAAACAGTGCGAACTCACGGGGCCACTGGCAGGATCCCAGGCGCTCAACCTGTGCGCGTAGCTGATTTGCTTCCTGTTGCACTCGAACGAGTTGCTCGTCCGAAGACTTCCGCCTCTCTACCTCCCGCGCAAATGCGCGTGTGATCTCCAATTGCCATGCCTCGCGACGGGTCTCGTGAGGCAGAGAATTCCAATGATTGAACGCCAGTTCTAAATGTCGGAAACTGATATCTTCGTGTTGCTGTGCGCTCCGATATATCATGTTCGGATCCACCCCGCTATTTCCATGCCTCGTGTGAGCCGCGCCAGTAGAGTCTGCTGCGAGTTGGTCGGTCTGCCATTGTGCGACTTTGGAGCGAAGGGCTTGGCGGATTATATCAAGGTGTTCGACGCCGGGAGGCTGGAGGGGAAACGAGGTAGAGGAGGGAAACGGATGTGTCGCAAACAGGCTTGGTGGAGGAGGGAGCAGCTGCAGACACATGGAGGGGAAAGTCTGAGCTTGCATGTCGAAGTCGAAAGGAGACAGCCGAGGTCGGGTACGAGAGCTAATGCTTTGTGAGCATCGTGGTTAGATATAACGATGAATGAGCTAACATACCTCGCAGCTTTGATATTATCAAGCACCTCGCGTAGTGCTAGCTCTAGCGCCCGCATCGTATCCGGATTGCTGGAAGTAGCACCTCGACTCGCATAGTCCGGCAGTTGCAATGACCCTGTCCGAGACTGCGATGGCGCAATGCGTGGCCCATCCGGTACGCGACTGGGATTGGGGATATCATTGATCACTCCAGTCGCGTGCCAGGTGGGTGTGTTAAACATCATGCGCACCGGAGCCTCGCGCGACTTCGACCCCGGGTCTGCAGCTGTGAACGGCTCTGATGCACCCTTTTTCTGGCCTCGTTCAGGACTGCCCTCGTTCTTCCCTGTGGATGTTCGGGCTTGGCGCCGGGTGATTCCACTGCGAATTCGTCTGATCTCTTCAACATCGTGGATTCCGTCGGGTTTCTTCTTGAAGAGGAATTGGTCGAGGTGTCGACCTAGTGAGGAGGAGGTAAACGCCTGTTGGCAGTACTGGCATTTGCGATCCTTTGCAGCAAGGCTGGCCTTCGACTCGTCACCGGCAGTCGAGCCTTCGGGGGTTTCTCTGGGTTCTGTCTCTTCCTTCATAATTGGTGAATTAGAAGAAGGATTTGGATCGAAATAATCAAGTACAATTAAAAAGTCATGGCATAGGCCGGAAGCAACAAGTTGGTATAGGCAAAATTCAACGCGCCAGGTGAGAAGGAGGACAGAAAAATGCCAAGCTTTTGGGCGCGGAGCTGCGCGATGAGCAATTTTGTTGGCCAAGGCACATGGAGATTGATTTCAGCAATCATATGTCGGACTTATTGATCTCTAATGAATTTCATACGTGTAACTATTGGAATGCTACCTATGCTAGTAGGAGGTAGTCTCTGCGCAATGTAACTAAGGCCTCCAACCAATGGACTAAGCAGAATCGATGTGACTGCGTACATAGACTATGTACTTCGGCAAATCAAAAGCAAGGAAAAGGTCTATTTGTCCGGAGAAGACAGGAATGATTTTGTATGTATTATGAGTATAGAGCCGCAACATCCTCTACCTGATCAAGACTCGGAGATTACGTGGAGTCAATCACATACACGGAGAGGGAGTATACACAGGAAGGCTGGAGAGACCTGCACACTTGCACTGCATGGCAAACACAGTGTAACCACGCTCAAGAACGGTCCTTGCCCGTTCTCGTCTTACGTGCACTGAGCCAGCGTTTCATGTTGCGAACGCCGTGCAAATATAACCACGAGAAGGCGAAAACAAGAGCAAAGTTGAAGATGATATATCCCCAGAGGATTCCCTAACAGTTGTCAGATTTACCTGAGCTCCAAGGCGGGCCAAAGGGGCACAAGACACGATACTCACATAATCTCTCCACTTGTGCGAGTAGAAAACATTGATGCTCTTAGACTAGAGAGTGTAGCGAAGTCCTAAAGTCAGCCATACTTCAAGTCTACTAATCGAGGTATTCAAGAAAAGCCACTCATGATAGTACAAAACTTACATATTGACCACCGTCCGAGTATTGACAGTATGCGCACATTCCATTCGCAGCGTCTCGAACATATCCACCGGCTTTCGCGACATAAGACCCAGCATATTGTTGGCAGGTCATGCCAGGCGGAGGACTAAAGTGCGATTCTTCACGCTCAATGCAGCGTACAGGAACGTCGTGGGTGATGGTTCCAACCAGTGCCTCAAGCAGATACTGGAAAGGCGTAAGCCAGTACATCCACGACTGCCAAAAATGCGGCATCGCGGCGTAAGGGACGACAACACCGCAGAATGAAGCAATAAAGGTGAAGAAAGTCGGCACAAGCAAGCTGGCAAATAGCTCATTGGGTGCAAGGGCAGCGATGAATTGACCAAGTCCAACATAGTATACTTCAAATAGCATCAGGCACATCCAAACGTAGCCGGAGATGAACGAGCTGCGCGGAAACCAAGTTCCCCAGTACCTTTTGTAACTTCGTCAGAGGCAAAGAATACATTTAAACTCAAGAGAAGCTTACCAGCAGTTAAAGTAGATTGACCCCGCAACGATTGAGTAGGGTAGTTCTGGGATAATTGTGCTCGTCACAAAGGCAGCCCAAGAGTAAATCTTGGAGTTAGCTTCGCGAGATTCATAGAGGCCCCGGAAATGAAGATACCGCGGTTGGAGTTGCTGAATCAGTGGTGGAGCTATCGTCAATGTCATAAAAACAGAGAAGAGTCGTGACTGCATGTCGATGTTGCCATGTCCAAGATGCCAGAATGTGAAAGTGTTGAAAAGGCCGGTGAATATATGAAGCATGAATTTACCCTAAATCATGGTCAGTCCAGTCATTCAAGCTCAGTATTTGCAAGGGAGCGCCTTACAATAATGTAGTCTGGCACCCTCCAGTAGGCCACAAATGCGCGCTTGGTGACTGCCACTATTTGTGCAGAAAGAGGCATTGCATATTCACGGTCGTCTTTGACATTGTCGTCGGTTTGAGCATTGCGACGAGAGGCTATGAGATCCTCTAGATCGGCAGAAAGCTGCTTGGATTCTGGCGAGTTGGCCCACACGTCACCCCAGTCTTGCCCCTTGTAATCCGGGTTTCCGGCTCCAATGACCTCCAACATATACTAGAAAAAAATATGAGCAGGGAACATGAGCTCATGCTTTGAGACACGCACCTCAGCCGGATTTTCATTTGGTGAGCACTTCCTCCCGCCATTTTGCTCAAAGTATTCAATAAGCGTCTTGGAGTCGTTCCCAAGCGGCCCATTATAAACAACGCTCCCGCCGCTTTTCAACAACAAAAGCTCATCAAAATTCTCGAACAACACTGCAGAAGGTTGATGGATTGTACATAGTACAGCCTGACCGGCATCTGCAAGTCGGCGAAGGAAGCGTACAATGTTGAATGCTGCCAGAGAATCGAGACCAGATGTCGGCTCGTCAAGAAAAAGTAACAGTTCCGGCTTACTTGCCAATTCAACTGCAATGGTAAGCAATTTGCGCTGTTCCTGGTTGAGACCTGAGCCCGCGGATCCAACAGTCGCGCCAGCGATGGACCGCATTTCTAACAAGTCAATGATCGTCTCACAATAATCATACTTTTCTTGTAATGGGATTTCTTTTGGTTGCCGTAACAGAGCAGAGAACCGAAGAGACTCGCGTACAGTAGCAGTGGGTTCATGGATGTCCATCTGTTCAGCAAATCCAGTCGCTCTCTGGAAACTCTTTGGGAGAGGACTGAAAATGTTAGACTGCATAATTGACCACATACGTCAAGGGACCCCTACCTGCCATCAACTAAGAAGTTGCCCGTCACCACGCCGAAGTTGATTCGCTGTGCTAGCGCGTTGAGCAAAGTGGTTTTCCTGTCCAGACATTAGCATCGAGAACAGTCTCAACATTGTCTTTTTATCTTACCCTGCGCCAGAAGCACCCATCAATGCAGTGAGCCGACCAGGTTTAACATATCCTTGAACATTTTGCAATAGTTGTCTCTGTCCACCCTTGTACGGAATGGTGTAGTTGACATCTTGCCATGTAAAAATTGCTGTGTTTTTAGCAACATTCTGAGTTTTGTCGGTGGATTCAGTCGAGTGGCTGTCGCTTTTGTTGGAAGCCGTGCCATCTTTCTCCGCAGATTCCTCATCTTGTGGGGGTGCGGATCTTTTGATGGCATCCTGAACTCCTTTGGGAGCTTCACTTCTTTTGAACACGGTCACCGAGCTGCCCCCCTTATTAGGTCTCTGCAATTCCATTCCTATCATTGTCAAACAGACAAAAAATATCAGCCATCCGATGATAATACCGATATTTCGCCAAAGGTGAGCTCTCGTGTAGGTGTATGCTGTTTTGATATACTTAGAACCATCAACCACCAACTGGTCAGGCTCACTGCCTTGAATTGCACAGGTTTGGTGGCCAGGAACTGCATTTGGCCCATCGGGCACAATCCAGGGTGGTTCGCATTTTATCTGTAGATTGTAGAACTCATTGGCCATCAGCGCCTCAAATGCGTATTGTACAGGATTGATCCAAATGAGCCACTTTAACCACGGGTGCATTTTCCATGGAGGAATTAGGTAGCCTGTATTATGTTGGCCATTCTGTTCGAGTTTAGGATTCATTAAACTGAGCTCACCTGTATACACAACCAATGCCTGGATAGCGACACCAGTGAGACGTGTGGCTATATAGTGTTATTGACTTCTCGATAGCGGGAAGCGTTTCACTTACCAACATCCAACGAGGCACATAGAGCCCCAAGGGCTCGAAAGAACGAGTACATGGTCATTGTGAGAACGAAAATGATAAGTAGATTGATGAAGAACTGTGAAGCTGTTCGTGCAAGATTTGCCATGCTACGTAACTCATCAGTTTGATTCATTCAAAGCACCCGACAGGACTCACAAGTATACTACGATATCAAATATAACGACTTGTATGAACACAAGAGGCACATCAACAACAACCTGGGCAAGTGCATATGCCGAAGGGCGATAGAAAGAGCTAGAGAATGTTAATCCTGACTTTTTTTCTCTCTTTTTATTTGCGGTCCTCACAAGCTTTTATGTTTCAGCAAGATTGGTCGACTCTCAAATGCTGCGGTCAGCTCTGCCATAGCAAGTAATGCATTGAAAAGCAGTATGAAGAACATCACACCTCCCCTCGTGAATACACCATTGCTTGAGAAGGTGAGCTATACGGGTCTCGTCATTTTGGGAGAGTAGATTGCTTACCTTGTATCTGGGAGATTGTAAAACAAGCTACCTACAATGAGGGCTTGGAAAGTTATTACACTCCACTTTCCAATCAATGACTTTCTGTCACCAACCATAACCAAAAGTTGACGGTGCGTGAGAATCATAACCTGTTTGTAGAACGAGACTGTGAAGTTTTTCCGCTTGGTGCTACTTCTTGCAGCCTCCCTCTCCTGCCTTTCGGCTGCGATATCGCCCTCCAGGCTTTCAATGTCTGCTAAGTTGCGTTTGTAGGTATCACTTTTTCGATATGCAGCTTGAAATTCAGTTGCATTCCGAGGGATTCGGTGATCCCAGCCGTCCTTGACACGTCTTGCATGAGGGTCACCGACAGAAGTCAAAAAGTCGGGAGTTGTCCATCGTGGGGGACATTGAAAGCCCAGCCGCTCGAAATACACCTTTGCATCCTGACTAGGTCCAAAAAAACAGCATTTTCCATCATCAATCAAAATCACCTTATCAAAAAGATCAAAAAGATTCTCTGAGGCCTGATAGAGAGCTACCACTGTTGAAACGTTGGCAGTGTTTGTTAAACTTCGCAAACTTTGAACATACTCCAGTGCCGTACTAGCGTCCAAGCCCCTGGTGGAGTTGTCCCAGCACTGTGTGCTAGCCTTCGTGACCATGGCTTCAGCAATCGAGGTTCGTTTCTTCTCGCCCCCGGAAACTCCTCGAATGAGTTCGTTCCCAACTTTGGTTCCCAAAGCATGTTCAATCCAGAACAACTTTGCTATGGCCGTCAAAAAGGTCTGCTGATATTCTTTCCTGCTTTCTCCTGGGATGCGTGAGGCTTTGTTGGGAGTTCGGGTCTTCAGGGCAAAGAGGAGTGTATCACGCACAGACAAAGTTGCATAGTGGAGATCATCCTCGGGGTTGTACAAGACTGATACTTTTAGCTTGAAATTACCACCGCATGAACAAGTACACACCTTCAGACCTGAAGTGCTTTTTCATAGTTTCTGAGTCAGTGCCATCATACCGTACATCGCCTTCGATGCTTTCGTAGCCCGCTCGTTGATTGCCGAGTACTTTCAAGAAAGTGGAACACCCAGACCCAGGGCGTCCCAGAACAAGAAGCATCTCCCCTGGGCGCACACATCCCTTGATGAAAAGTTAGTCAAGACGAGGTTTTGCGGTGGGGAATTTACTTACTGTAAAATCATCCAAGATGGTCCGTATTGGTGGTTTTCCACTCCCAGCACCTTTCTTGCCCCGAGTGAAGAGTTGCTTAATGAGCCGTGGCAACCCGAGAAAGAAATCCCCATTTGTAGGTTGGATAGCGGCGCCAATGCCAACGCCCTTTACGGTGAGATGCTTCCACACAACTCCCACATGTCGTGTTTTTTCTTCTTCGGAATTTGCCTTACGCTCAGCACCGAACATCCGTGAGACCAGCTTTTCTATCTGGGCCCATTCCTCTCCTTTGGTATCATGACCGGAGGCATAGCTGCGACGACGCGATATAGTATGCGCGACACTATCCTCGTCTAGGTTTGACCCTGTAGAATCTGCCTGCGAGTCTGATGGTGTGGTACGGATTGGCGCGAACTCTTCGGGTGGAGACGAATCGACTGACGAAGTTGAGCTCTTAGAGGAAGAAATGGAAGGGCGAGGAAGATGTTCTTGATTTGCAGCTGACGTCGACTCGCTTTCCGCAGAATCACCGTTTGCCATCGTCCTGATTCTTGGGTTGAGTTGGAAGCTTTCAGAATGCAGACGCTCAACCTAAATATCTCCAGGACTGTGACACGCGATTATGAGACAAGGTGATACGGGATGACCATGGATGCATATGCAGCTGAGCGCGACACGGTTACCGACAGGGAATACAACCAAAATTACATGTGGATATGAATCAGTAGGGAATGGAAATGAAAGCAGAACTCAAGAATGTAGCGATTACGTCAGGCATCAATGCAGAAACAAGATCTCAAGGCCCGGAAATGAGCCGAGAAGATTATTTTGACCTCATTTTTTCTTGTTTTGTTAGTTGCAGCTGCAGGCAAGGAGGTGTACCCCTGTCTACACCATCTCTGTTATGCCGTGCGATCTTTATCATTGTGGACCTATTCGAAGCAATGACGCTTCATGTTATACCAAAACGTAAACTAATGTAGGGATGTCTTTTGTATCTGAGAAAATCCCAGTCATTCAATACACGCGATGCATATAGATAATTCCGCATTTGAACTTCTCAATCCCGGATTAGGAAGTCATCAAATCCACTGCGTGATTTTCGCATAATCTATAAGGACTGTAAATACTATGACGCCTATTTCGGGTTCCTGATTCAGGGCATGATGTTCGATTGGGCCGTGCTGTCAGCATTACCCCCTGGGCTACCTGTATAGGAAAATATAAACATCCACGGAACTGATTCCCGTTGACATTCACGAACTTATTTACTACGGCACGACAAAAGTCTAGTTATTTCAGTTTACCAAAAAGAGACGGGGAGAGTAATTTTATTATCATGATCTCGTCATTCCGCGAAATGGTAGTTAATACTGTATCAAACAGATTTTGACCACGATTCTTAGTCCAAGGCTAGAGTAACTATTTGTTCGTGAATTACTCGTGGAATGTTTCGGTAGTTATCTTACAGGCTTGGGATAGCAAAATATCTGGTCGGCTCTTGCTACTTATCTGGAGAGCTTATGGAGATTCACTGAACAGTAAGAAAGTATGAACGGATTATCATTCCCTGATCAGCAATGGGATAGCACGCCATGATTACAACATACTACTCTCAGACTCAGCAGTGATAAAGCTCGAGACTCCAGTCTAAGATTTTAGCAGATGTACTTCTTGGCCTACAGAACCCTTAAACTCACTGTGCAGTACACTTCTTGCGGCCCTGATAGCAATGAAGCCCCATCGCGCTCACAGATTCCTCCGGAAGGTATTGGAATTCTTCCATTTATCTTCCCCCTCCCCCAAACGTGCAGTCAAATCTCGCAGCAAGTAGGTCTCCAACTTTCTGTTGTCTTCATCATGGAAAATTGACATGTACTTCAGTGCTAAGCTGTGGTGTGCTGCTACGACCACATCTCCTCTCCACGGCATTTGCGCTGTCAGAGGATGCAATCAGGCTGAAGTAAATGATCAAGTTGATGATCCTCCTCAGTATACAACCTTTGGGGGTGCGGCTCTTGAAAAGCCGGTCTCAACGCGCAGCCAACTGGAGAGTCGCATCGTGAAACTCTGGAAGAAAGTCTGGTTGGGCCTTTATCAGATTGATGACAACGAGGATCGATATCATGTCGAGCGGCTCGAGGCCCTTTCGCTTGGAGCCGGCCTGGCTCGCACCTATCGAGTAGGTGAACTTCAAGTTCTCCGGCGTCATTTTCTTCGAAGCGAGACCAACAATGGTGTTGCTTCACTGAAGCTTTTCCAGGGGCTGTCTCTTTCGACCCTCTTATCTGTGATTCATATTTTGGAAGCTTATGAAAATGAAATCGAAAACATGAGGTTGCTCTATTCCATCTTGCGAAGTGGTCAGCTTGCACTGCACCAGACTGCAGACCTGGCTCAAACTGCTGTTGTCAGAACTGAGTATATGGCAATTGCGGAGCCGATGGAGAAGCGCATCAGACAATACGATATCCGAATGAATGTTGTGAATGCGGAAATCTGTGACGAGGCAATGGGTTTCTATCAGCGACAAAAGGGGGAATATGTTTACCACAAGGCATTTCCAAATGCGTGGTAGAGAACTTTCTGGATTCGTCTGTGCCCTCTTTCACTATGACTCGTATTGAGGTTTGAGTACAATATGTATGGTATGGATCAAATATCAGGCTATTCTTTTATCTAGGTAATAATTATATTCATCAGATTGAACAATCGCGAAGTTTTACAAAGCAAAGATCCATGATAATAACAAAATTTACCCGTGCCTGTACGAGATATGATGAGAAATGGTTTCTGCGTTTTCACAAGTGCTCAGAAAGCTTGATGCTAATATTAGAGATTGTAGAGCTCCTTGTTCTGAATTCGGAGAGGCCTTCTTTCTAGTCCTCACCAGTGTCTTTCGCTGTCAATAAGATTTAGGAGTTCAACTGCCACTGTCATCCAAGGTCCACTACCTCTTAAGTGTACGAGGTTCATTATAAACATAGCATTAGCACTATTGTCCGAATCTATCGCCGTTTTTGACGTAATATTCAACTGAGCGGTCCTGGACTGGAAATAAATTCTCTTCGGAGGCGAACTCGAATCACCCAGCCATCTTTTTATCTTTGCTCCTGACATCTTTTTGCACCTGGTCATATCCGTCAATTTTTTTTCAGGTCTGAATGAGTTGTATGAAAGCTAGACCGAATCAGAAACCATGTTTGAACTAATGCAACAAGACCTGGAACATGTAGAGGGCATCTAATACATACCTCAACAAGCCTTGAGCCCATTCAAATCTCGAATTGCCACTTCCACTATCAGGGTGCGAGAAAGGAAAGTGAGAATACTGGTTTTACAAGAAGCAGTATATGCTCTGGAAAACTGTATTGAAATGCGTGGAGAAGGGAGAAAGCTATCTACGTATGAAGACTATGATATACTGGGAGCAACCAGAGGTCACATGATCTCTGACACCCCCCACGACTAGCGAATCCTAGTCTGCACCCCCCATACTAGCCTAAAAGATCCCTTTCCTCAGTGTAAAAAACCAGATATTTTTCGAGTATTTGTCTTCAAGATGATCCACTCATGGACAGAGTAAGTATAGGAGATGATCCAAATTGTCCGAAGCCTGGACAAATCATGATCCTTTCTATTAATCCATGTAAATTGTAGGCTGCTTCCGATAGGTATATAGTCCTATTTATGAAATCCACCTTTTAAACAGGAGACGTGGTAATAGCTTTGTGAGGCTATTAGTAGCTATACTTACCGTGGGAATCTTAATAAATTTAATAGATCCAGTAGCCACTTCTTAACGAAGTCGATAAAATCGAACCGCGATATACTTAGTATTAGCATGAAATTCCGGGTTAGATACTAGGGCAATTGCTCTATTATTGTCTACAAAGATAGGGATAGGTTTATAGAGAAACCTAGGGATCCCTAATTCGATAAGTAACTATGTTAACTATAAAGCTTCTTATATAGCAAGAGCTTCAGTAATATATTCGCTTTCTGTAGTTGACAAAGTAACGTAGGGTTGCTTTTTAGAGGTCTAGGAAATAACACTACCCCCTAGTTTAAATAGGAATCCGGAGGTTAATATACCTTTTTCACTATATAGACCAGCCTAGTCGGTATCACAGAAGCCGATTAGAGAGGTAGACTTAGTCGAATCAATCGATTCTACCGATGAATTTGCTATTAAGGGAAAAGAGATAACTAGATCTCTTGATCTAGTAAGGTATCGAAATACCCTTTTTAAAGCGCGAAAATACTACTCACTAGGATTCTTGGCGTGTTTAGTAAGCTTAATAGTGGTAAAAGAGATATCGGGTCTTGTTAACACCATTAGCTATACTAATATACCGATTTTTGTCTAATATTCCTTGATTTCTAGCTTTGTAGCTAGGCTATTAGATTCTAATCGTGGAGTAAGCACGTCCTTTTCATCTATAGGAGTTACAATAGCTTTACAATTTTCGAGGCCGAAGTGCGTAAGGATTTTGTCGATATAATCCTTCTAAGAGAGATAAATTGAACCATCTTAATCCTTATAGATATCAATAGTAAGATATCTTTGAAGTGGACCCTTATCAGAAATATCGAAATGCTTAGAGATAGCGGTTTTAAAATAACCAATTACTATCTCTAAGGGAGATAATAGAAGTAAATCGTCGATATAGATCAATATATAGATAGGGATTTAATTAATCTCTTTCTTAAAGATCGAGTGATCTAACTATATCTTCGAGAATCTAATTAATAAGAGGATATTATAAAGAAGCTTATACTATTCCCTAGGACTCTACTTTAGACTATAAATTGTCTTCTTAAGGAGACCTATATAGTCCGGATACTACTTATATTGAATCTTAGGAAGCTTAATATAAATTGGTTCCTTTAGTTCTGTATAAAGAAAGGTAGTAATAATATTAATATAATAAAGGTACTAGCCTTTAGACGCTACAATAGCGGTAAAGATCTTAAAAGATATAGGCTTAGTAATAATAGTATATACCTCGTGAAAATCCAGGTCTTTGACTTGGCGAAAGCCTTAGGTAACAAGCCGAGCTTTGTAGGTGCTGTTATACTTAATCTTGAATACCTAGCGAAGGGTAAGAGGGGCCCTTTTACCCCTATTATTTAGGCGAGGAATTCGTCTCTAGGTACTATTTATTAGGTAGCGATTTAATTCCTTATATACTACGAGAAGCCATTTATCTTTTTTAAGATAGGATATAGCTTGTTTCTAGCTATTAGGTTCGAAACTAGGGTCTATTAGCTTAAGATCTAAAGTAGTAAATAATTCTTTAGATATAGTAGCCGTAAAGAGAGTGAGTAATATATTAGGATGATCAGTAAATAGCTTTATTAAATTAGTATCAAAGAATGATTTTAAAGCCACTATATTAAGGAATACTTAACTAGGTTTTCGAATCTAAGTTAAACGCCTTAGTGCTTATAGAGCTTCTAGTTTAGAAGTAGGCGTGAAGTCTTTATCTTAATAGGTATTAGGAACTATATCTATATCTTAATAATTTAATTAAGGCGAGGAATCCATAGAGTGATCTATACTAATAGTCCCCTAGGAAGGAGACTATGGTTCCACAAGAACCCCTAATCCACCTACGTTAAAGTGGATACCTTTATCCTCCCGTTATACCTCTATATTCCTACTAAAGCTACCCTCTATTTCTTCGTATCGATCCTATTCAGGATTATCCTCGAATAACACGGGGTTTATCGGTAGGAGATTATTTCGTGGAGTATTATCTTTATTAGCTAAGTCTTCGACTATAGGTAAGGGAGGAGAGGAAGGACGATTCGATTCGGTTCCGAAATAATCACTAAAAGTGTTCTAATCTAAGAAATCAACTAGAATATATCGTTTATAGTTAGGGGGTTTATACTCTTAATCAGGATTTATACTATCGATATTCAAATCATAGGTAGGGTCAGGTAATTATTTAGCGGGAGTCTCGTTAAAAATCATATTACGAGACCGCTTAATCTTCTTCGTGCGTATATTATAGAGAATATAATTATCACCCTTATTATAAGCGATTAATTTAGCTTCTTCTATATGAGAATCTAGCTTTATAGACCGCTTTTCTTTAGGGATCAAGAACCAGTATTAGTAGCCAAGGGCATAAAGGTTTAAAAGGTTAGGTTTCTTCCTAAAGAGTGCTTTATACAGAGATATTCTAATCCGTAAGGAATAGAGACAATTTATTATATAATTAACGCCTCTAAGAAGATATCCCTAGAGATATTTAGGTAGTTAATACTTAGTTATAACAGCAATAAGGGGTTCGATAAGAAGTCGATTTTTGATCTTAGTAACCCTATTTAATTACTTAGTGTATAGAGGTATAGGATCCTAAATAATACCCTTTATAGAAAGGTAAGATACTAGTACCTTATACTCTATAGTATTGTCTCTGTGTACTCGCTTAACTAAATATCTAAACTATATATTTAGATAGGCTTCGAGCTAAATAAATCTCTCTATAACTTCTACTCTTAATTTAAGGAGAAATACCTATATAAACTATATAGCGTTATCTATAAAGGTAATAAAATATCGTTCACCACCGTATAAAGTAATTAAGATAGGGCCCTAAATATCAAGATAAATCAGCTCTCTAGGTTTAGATCTAATCTATTTCTACTTCCTAAAGGGTAAGGTATATCCTTTTCCTTTAATATAGGGAGCGTAAGGGTATATAACGCCGATACCTTTCTTAAGTTTAATACCGTTAGTATAAATCTCTATCTTTCGTACTTAATCTTCACTGGTATAGTAGGTATAGCGATATACTAGATTAATAGAAATAGGGGCTATTTTATCTAGGGCGAACACTGAATTTAAGGATCCGGAGAGTAAATTAACCGAGATCATATAATTAAGCTTATTAATTCCTAGGTAATTTAGCCAGTAGTGTTTACCTTCGTAGGTGGTATAACCGACTATTGTTATTGCTAAACCAAGAGATTTATTTTGATAAAGGAAAGTTATTATCCTATTCTTTACCTAGGTGCCTATATTAGCTTTATCGAGAGCTAATATAGAGATAAGACTAGATCTTAATCGAGGTACTAGCCATACTTTTTATAAGGTAAGTAAAGCGAGATATTCGGAATAATTATGATTCTATAATTAAAGAATAACGTCACTATATCCTTCTATATAAAAAATATCCCTAGTAGCCGTAGAAACTAGTAGAATATATTCTCTAAAGTTAATAAATATAGATCTATAGGGAGTTATATAAGTACTTATTCCTAAATCGATTATCTATCGTGAAGTATTATTGCTATCGTCCGTAAGATATCCTTCTTTTAAAATATAATAGTAGTCCTTTCTCTTATTAAATAAACTTTGATCTTTCTTAATATAATGACCTAAATATAAAGTATTTGTGAAGAGGCTATTGTACTTAAGCAATGGATCTCCGGTAGGCGGTCCTTATTAAGGTACTGGGTTAGAGAAAGGATTATAGATAGTATTAGCTCGAGGCTATTACTACTACTACTAATTAGTGACAATATTACCGGTAGTATCTATATAGCCTATGATTTAACTAGGTATAGGAACAGAAACTTACTAGGGCTACTAAGGTTGAACCTAAAGCTTAGTAGTATTTACTTAGACAGTGGCTTTAAGGGGACACTTATTCGTATAATAATTACCCTATATACTATGAATATAACAAAAAATATCTATATAAGCTGTGGATTTACCTTTTGAGGTCTTATCCTTAGCTTTTTTGGCTAAGTTTTCGGCCTCCTTATTATCCTTTTTCTTATCCTTTTTTGTGTTATTAGTCGAAGAAGAAGTAGGCGTATATAATATAGTCGTATTAGCCGAAGCTATAGTGCTAGAGATTGATTTATTAGTGGTTTCTAACTCAGTGAATTGGATATAAACCCGTTCTATAAAGTTCTTATCTTTCTCGTTGATAATAAGGTTCTAAATAAAAGAGGCATAGCGTGGATTCTCTATAAGGGCTTGTTTAAATTAACAAAGTTTAATCAGTGCTAGGATCTTCTAAGAAGAACCAGCTATCTGGTTAAAATCACGAAGTGTATCCTAGAATCGACGAACAAAATCGTAGGCGGAACCCCCTTTGTATCGTAAATCATAGAATTTGGTGTATCGAGTATAATATTCTTGGTACAAAGTCGTATAGTAGTTGTTTCTCAATTTAATAAAGGTAGTATAAGCGTTAAAGATATCAGTAATCAACGAGGTAGGCCCGATGTCGAGGGTCTTGCGAAGCTGAGTTAGGACTTTATTATTGTATAGATCCTACTTCGAGATACTATCTTGATAGATCTCTATAAGACGCTTGTTGTCTTCGACGACCTCCCTTCCACGAGCACGAATCGTAGTAGTGTCAATATCTATAACGCCTTCTTCGATAAGAAGTTTATGAATATAATCGTTTCCGGTATCTTTGTATAGTGGAGGTATAGGGTAAGGAACCCTATAAAGAGCTATACCGACGTAGTACCGGTTGTTACTACCGATGGCAGTCATGAAAGCAGACTCCTAATCTCGCTAGTTGGATGGTCCTTTGAGCTTTGGATAGCTGCTAGCGAGGTCGGTATCCTTAATACCTTGTTTATAGTATTGTATATCGAGGTCCTTATACCTCTTAGGGCCGGGATGAGATATGGTTGTGGGTAGAGCACCGGCGGGGTGCGACGAATGGGAGGTTCGACGAATGGGAGGTTCGACGAATAGGAGGTTCGACGAATGGGAGGTTCGACGAATGGGAGGTTCGACGAATGGGAGGTTCGACGAATGGGAGGTTCGACGAATGGGAGGATGAATTGAAATCCGGCTTTTTGACTGGCCAGTGACAGTAAGAAAAATGGGGTTTACCACTTGGTTTTGTGGGTCCCCGAGGGGTTGATGAGACTTGATTCGTCTAAATCAACAAGGGGTGCGACGTAAGCACCCAGTGGAGGACTCGAGGTCGTGGAATATGCTTGATTTGCAAGGATTCCACGGCGAGCAAGGTGCTCATAACCTGAGAATACTGGTTTTACAAGAAGCAGTATATGCTCTGGAAAACTGTATTGAAATGCGTGGAGAAGGGAGAAAGCTATCTACGTATGAAGACTATGATATGCTGGGAGCAACCAGAGGTCACATGATCTCTGACAGAAAGGTCTAAATCCAATATGCTTGTTGATTTACTTGTATTCAAAGATATAATGATCTCACAGCTCAAACCTGAGGTCGATCTAACCTAACAGTTCCCTTTACTTTGACACTGTCCGTCTCACCCTCGCCCTTTTTGCTCTTGCCAGGATCGTTCACAAATGGGTTCATAGTATCCCCATTGTCGAGGCCTTCCTGCTTGAGTGAGATGCTCCCAGGTCCATCAGGTGGGCCCATACCTCGAGGCTATGTAAAAGTTAGATTTATATTTTCTTGACTCCCTGGTTCAATGGCGATAATGCGAGCCAGGCTGCGAAGGGAGGATACAGGGAAGAACAAACCTCATCGCGATCGAAAGTTTCTGAGTTACCATTTTGTCCGATCGTTTCATTGCCCTCTGCTCCTTGAATGTACTCTTGATTTGCTCCGCGTGGCTCTCTAGCAGGGGTCATGGTGCTAGGCTTCTTTATGTCGCCTTTCTGCCACAGGTAAAATGTTATTGGTAGCCCTAGACCAATTGATACAAGTAACCTATCGAACAGAATTAAGTGTCAGTCAGAGGCGACCAGTGCAATATATATCAAGGAGACTAACCACCGGGAGCTTTTTGCCTGGCCACTCGGTCTTTCGGTGGCGAAGAACCTTTGGCTAGGAGTCGGTCGAGATGACCGCAGTCCAACAGATGGGTAAAAATGCTGTCTTACTGCTGTATGTGGAGAGTAATGGCGGATAAAGCTCATGCTTATGGGTTGATGAAACTAGAAGATAGTCAATAAGGCTATAAAACCAGATTGGGATTAAGACGGGAGAGATTTTGGATTAAGTGGACTAGAGGAGCATATCAAGTTCAAAGCTTTGGAGTGCTATCATTGTTACATCATTTCACTTCTCGGAGTTGTTCCCAAAAAAATCTTGGAAGTGAACCAAGCTTACTACGATGCTTAAACTAACCATTGAAACCCGATCATACGCCAGACCTTCATGACGTCTCCGGAGAAACAACGGATCTAAAGCGTTATAGCTAGCCACCTATTCAGATCCATGTTGTTTAATTCATAAGAGCTCCTCAATAAGTGCATCATTTGATCTTCTCTGCGAGTTAACATGATTAGTCTCTATATTGCTTTGCTGATAGTAAGTTCATACCGTGAGGGTCTATGGAGGGTTTTCTATTATAGCAAGTAAGCCATGAAAGTAAATTTCAGATGGCATACTCTTTGCGATTTGGATTTACTGCCTTCTAGAAGGAACTCGAAAAAGCACAGTGCAAGGGATTGGGTGAAATTATAGAGATGTGTTTGCGGTATGCACCACTAGCTCGTCAGTATGACATCTGTTTATGGAAATCAATGATTTCTACAAGATGTCTATCATGAAATTACAACTCCAATAGTCTATATTTGAGATACGCTGGCCACTGCTCAAAGCATTTACCCACTAGACTGAAGGTCATAACAAAGTCAATCCATGGAATTGACATGGTTGTAGTGATATATACATGCAGGTAATCCACCTTTCAGATCACACACTCATTGACTCCTTTGAGGCAAAAAAGGGCATTGTACAGTTTCCCACAATATTCTTCAACATGAGAGAAAGACTTATACACTGATCATTCTCACAAACCGATCACCAAGAGCGTTCGCAGCCAAAGGATTACCAGCAGAGACCAGTTCCCGATGCAATGTGGTGCCACCAGTCTTTTCACGTACACCTTCAACCATTATTGCACCTTCGTCTCTCAACGCCGATTCAACTTTTTCGACCTCCCCACCCCACAATGTCTCCATCAACTTCTCTTCCGCATCGCTCCACGACGTAATTTTGTACCCATGATAGACAAACGACCCATCTCCCGCTTTCTTCGTACTCAACAGAGCGTACGGCCCATGACAGATCACAGCCGTGGGTTTGTTCTCCTCGTGGAAATAACGGAGAATCCGTCCCAGTTCCGCATCTCCGCCTAGATCTTGAAGCGGTGCGTGTCCGCCCGGGATGAAGACTGCCGCGAAGGTAGTCAGCTCATCGTTGCTGATGGTGCCGAATGGCCTGGGGCTAGTGAATCCATTCTCGCGCTTCATGCGATCGATAAGATCATATTCGCGTTGACGTTCGTAGAAATTGCCGGCATTTGCGATGAGTGATTGGCTGCTCGGGTCTAGGGCAGGTTCGTGACCTTTTGGCGAGGCGAATGTCACCTCGTGGCCTGCACTGAGGATTTTGTTTAATGGCTTTGCCAGCTCTTGGAGGAAAACTCCTGAAGGCTGATCGACTATCTTGCCAGCATCGTGTCCGCTAGTTCTTTTCAGCGGGAAGGAGTGCGCGTCACTTAGGATAATGAGGACTTTCTTAGAGGGCATTATGACAGGTTTCAGGATGTATCAGAATTGGACTTTTCACAAATATTGAAATAAATTCTTACGATCTCCCCGGTCTTCTATATACCTCAAATACAGAAGTTGACCATAATGACATGGATATGACGTGTCAGATTCCTGTTACTTAGCCACCACCCATCAGGTTTTGTGGTTTCGTCAAGTTGACAAATTAAATAGTGATCCTCTTTGACTAATACCTAGAAACCAATGGCTGAGAATATCACGGGAATAGTCCTCCAAAATTGGACCGTATGTCTTTGCATGGAAGAAAGGTTGTGCGGCAGCAATCCAAGCGGAATTGAAGCGGCACCACCCTAGGGATGAGGATATCATCCGCGACTCATTTCCTGATCCTTTCAGTGTGTATTGAACAAGACCGAGACATCACCGGAAAGGAGGTTGACGGTGGCATCAACCTGCCCGGGTGGAGCTTGGCGATGGTTATATTGACCAGTTGGATGACAGCGCTGCGAGAGCGGCGTTGAAACTTATAATAACAGTGGCAGTCGGGCTCTCGAATGAGAAGCCAAAAGTACCATCGTCAGGATGGATGCTCACATAATTAGCTAGGCATACCAGGATTCTCACAATGTGGATCTAACATAGATCTGAATCATCTGATGGAGGACCTAGAAAAGCGAAATAGCTGGATTGACACCTATCTCAAGTTTTTCAACACAAGTCTACGATGTCAATTTAACGGGCACAATGGACTTGAAATGCCGGCTTCTGGGACGCGTCATACTTCTGATTATTCTTAATATTGACGAAAAGTACATCGTTCTTTCATGTCTTCTCTTCGCGAGGTTCATCTCGTCTCATAATTCATACTCAACCCTTCGCTCGATGTTTGTTGAACTGTCGACTAATTTCGAACATGCTTTCCGGCCACCAATCTTCACCAATCTTCCACAGGGACATATGTAATCGTGTATTTTGCCGAAAGGAGATAAGTCGTCCAAGTTCCCAAGCTCCAATGCCACCAATCCACCACACCTTATCTAGCAACATGACCAGAACAAGCCAATGGGAAAATATATCCACAGCCAACTGCTGTGCTAGACTCGGCTCCTGATTCATGGCCTTTAAGGGGGATGTTATTCCGTGGTCGTCTGGGCCTGGTGCACCGTTCTGCACGAGACCAATCGTGTCTTCAACCAAGTTCAAGTACTTTGTAGGAGCTTCGTGTACAAATGCCATAATAAATCTTCGCGGAAGCCTCGACGGTATCATCGAAGTTATTCTGGCGGTGTACCTCCGCATCCAGGGCGAAACTTTGGAGACTTGTCCCACTGGATTGACATCGACCTCGGAAGCGAAATGGGAGTTTCCTGGCGTATTTGATATGGGACTTTCATCAAGGAATGTCCTAGATACAATTTTCTTCAATAGTTTCAACGCAACGAAACATGCTTGAACATCGGAGTTGGTATGTGTAGCCGGTGTCTCCTCGTTTCCACACTCACCCGTCTCGCGTCTGACAATTTCTCTGGCCTTCTTCCCCAGCCTTTGTAGTGCGGATTCCACGGTATTGGCCAGAATAGGATACAGAACATGATCTTGAGGATCATTTTTCTGCCCAACGGGAGTGGACGCCTTGCATTCCGAATGCATCTGAAAACCATGACTTGCGACAGGATCAATGGGCGAAGCGGCCCGGGCAAGTTGAACTACATCCTCCGCCTTAAGCCTGTCATTGAGTAGACCGGTGTAGGCTACGCGAACAGCGCGGAAGAGACTGATCCATTGAAAACTTTTTGGCATAAACCGGGTCCGTTCAGGGTCGTCGGAAGATGATGTTTCTGCTAGCCAGATTCGGATACAGTGGCTGCCCGATCCATACATCCCCATCATAGCCGCATTTGCAAGAATATGATCGTATTGATCAGTCTCAAATAGAGTGGCTTGAATTTCCCGCAGTGATTCCATGTGATATTCATCGGCGAAAGACAGAAGTATTAGGACTTGTTCACGGTCTGCGCAGGATATTGACGAGCGGTTGATAATATCACAGCATTTACACACTGCCGAGAATGCCAGCACGGATTTCATAAGAACCTTGTTCTGGGAAGCTAGATTCGGAATTCCGATCTGCAAAGTGTATTGGTCCTCGTCGTCAACGCACTTGTCTTTGCTAGTGTGTTCGAGATAGTGATTGAATAGTGCAGACTCCGTAGGTGTAAGGACCCACGATCCTTGTGACTGCAAGGGCGAGCTGGGGTGTCTCTCATGTCTCGATAGATCGAGTGGTGATTGCACAACAGGAACCTCTGGTGATGACCTTGAACTTCCGACAGCCGCAGACGAGCAACGCGAACTTTCGGAACTGTTCACTCCGTAGTTTATGTGTGAGCTTTCATCTTCCAGAAAAGGTTCCGTTTCATCAAATTTAGCTTTCGGGGCTAGTTTGTTGGATTTTCTGGGATATTGGCAGATCAAATTCATCTTACTGCATCTTGAACATTTTGGCTCGAGCTCGTCGCACTGTATATATTAGCAAATGATCCTCATTTTTGTTGATGATCTGTTGTACATACTTTGATTCTGCGTGCTTTGCATTTCTGGCAACCATATCGCGACTTTCTATGTGGCCTGCGCGTCTTGATCTTCATCCAAGTACCGTCCTGGTCTAATCTATCCATGTGTGACAGCCCAAAGGTAAGTGAGAAAGACCAGAGTGATGAACATCGGAAGTTATAAGAATTAGTAAAGTGAGGCTCTGTTGCAGAATTGCAAATCCCATTGCCTAAGTGGCTTCTTAGTGCCTTGGAGATTGATAATTCCAAATACTTTGCCCAATGCCGACTTCACATTTGCTGTCTGACTCAGCTGGATTAGTCCCAGGGGCTGAGGAATTGGGCGATCGACTATATGGCAGTTCGGTAGAGTTGAAATTCATGGCCCACTAGACTCAAGTAGGGCTGTCTCGCATGGTACTTAGCCGCATCAAACATCAAGGATATAAATGGCTGAAAGTACGAAGTACGGGGATGGAGGCTGTGAGCCTCAAAATTATTGAAGCCCGCGCTGCGCCCCCCAGTGTCAATACTTGGCATTAAGTGGGTGTAATGGTTACTATATGGCAAATGCCACACTTAAATATTTCCGTAGAACATTCCAAGCATTTTCTATCGCAATTCAAGTAATAGACATTCGTCGAAGATTCAATTTCCCGCGTTCAATGCCACGAGAATAAGCGCCAAGAGAATCAGCGTGACGGCTTCATGCAAGTGCGTATTCGCTTAGGCTTGGCAGCCAGGGGGTAGATACTCTTCGCGGAGCGATGAATGATTTAAAGCCTATCCCGAAGAAAAGACCGGTGCTCAAGGATTGAGAAAGCCTAATGTGAATATTGAGACTCCATATTTTGCGCGCAGGGCGTATTGAATACGCTCGTTGATCATGGGCTGGTCTACAGTAACAACAGATATATAAAGGCCCATATATGCCGAACTAGAGAGACCAGCACTAGCTTTCAGAACCTGAATCACAAATCTACTTTATCAATATCAACCCGAACAGCCATGAAGTTAAGCTTGATCAAAACACTTCTGTTCAGCCTTGCAGCCAGCTCGTATGGCTGGGAGCATAAAAGCCATGAGTTCCGCCCACCACTACCAGGTGACAGTAAGTGACTAATTATAAGTTCTCTTGACGTCCCCAAATAGCAATTTAACATATGTCTCAGGTCGATCTCCATGCCCTGGTCTCAACGCCTTGTCCAACCACGGCTGGCTCCCTCGTTCAGGGAAAAACATCGACCTACCCACCTTCCGATCCGCTATAGCTGGTGCCTATAACTATGAGCCCACGTCTATGGACGGCTTTTTTAATCTAGCATTGAACTTCAACCTCTCCACCACCGGGAACCAATCGACCTTCAACCTCTTTGATCTAGCAAGACACGATGAAATCGAGTTCGATGGCTCACTGTCGCGCAATGATATCTACTTCGGTGACAATGTGCACTTTGACCACAACATTTGGGCGACGGTTGCTAAGAACCTGAACCTCTATGACACTCTGGGCTCCGAAATGAATCAATATGTTACCGTGGAGAGCGCGGGTAAAGCCTGTGCAGCACGCGCGGCCGATGCCAAGAGAGCTAATCCCAGCTTCAATGCTTCCTCCATGCAGGTTATGGGCAACCCTGGGACGACAGCTCTTTATTTGGTGACGTTGTGGGATGAGAAAGTAGGTGCCGCGCCAAAGTCTTGGGTTCGGGCTCTATTTGGTATGTTTCCTAGCTATCTCTGTCAATATTAACACTATTGTGATACATAGATGCTTACTATCTGATAGAAGAAGACCGTATCCCTTACCTTGAGGGGTACAAAGTGCCTAAAGTCCCAAGGACCATGGAAGATGTCAATGAAATGACAAGAGAGTGTCGGCAGCGGGCGCTTAGAGTTAGTAAATTGGACGCCGGATTCGTTACGAAAACTATTGTTGTCGAGATTGGCCGTCAGTGATATGTGAGGAAAGGGTACATAGAATGCTAGCGCAAATAGCCCTTGATGTTTTCTTAACAGCATAGCAACAATTAAATATTCTTAAAGTCATGTCTACCAACTTGAAGATAGATTCTAGTATATATATATTTATTTTCCAACACAAATCTAAAACAAAAAAAAATGCCAAAAGAGAGAAGAGCAATGTGAAGATTCTAAGCACGTTTGCCTTCAAAGCCCTCGGCGGGCCATCCCTGAAGCGTATCCCCGTTCTCAACATGGTCACCCGACAGGACCAAGGTGTGCTCCAAAAGACAAGCATCCTGGCCCATCGAAGCGCCGGACATCAAGCGCGATCCAGCGCGTAGAATACTCCGGTCGCCAACGTTCAAGGTGTGTAACTCGAATCCACCACGTGAGTTCAAGTGACAGACGAGACTAGCATCGTCGACAGCGACACGGTCACCAAGGGTTAGAAGGTCGGGCTCGGTGAAGAAGATACTGGGGCTACCGTTGGCGTGGATGGCACAGTCCTTTCCAATCTTCGCGCCCAAGAGACGGTAGTACCAGGAAATATAAGCAGAGCCAGATATCATGGGCAGAAGACCAACCCCGTCATAGCAATCTTTAATCAGCGTCTCGCACGAAAGGAGGAATTGCCAGCGCTGGTTGTAGCTGCTCTTGTCCCAGTGATAGGCGCCTTCTTTGCGGCGGCCCACAACCGTCCACTTAATGCAAAGAATGATGCCGAAGGCAAGGAAAACTTGAGCAGCGGTGATGACCGATAGGATTGAGGCCAGAAGGCCGTACAGGGCGAATGGGCGCCAGGCGCCTTGCTTAAATGCAGCAACATTACTGTGGTCTAGGACAGCACGGAGAACAAAAAGAGAGAACAGAACAGTCAGAAGCCAATAGACAGTAGTGGCCATGACCGAAATGGAAGAATAGATGACAATTTGCCACATGCGCAGGACATAGTAGTTGGCCTCGCGGCGGTAGAAGGCACGACCGAAAGGCTTGCAGGTATCTGTATCCTGTTCCACGATTTCGGTAACTGCAGAGGTCTTATTCTTACTACCAAGGTCGGCCTGCTTCTCGTTGAGGGTGTTTGCATCTTCATTGTCACTGCTGGGGCTACTGGGGCTGCTGCTACTGTCTCCGACGATGGTCGGGGCAGTCGAACTGGAGGGCGAGGTGGTAGTAGAACTTGGGAACTGAATAGCTTCACCACCCTTGCTACCCGTCCAGACAGTATTGGCAGGATATTCCCCATTACGGCGAAGCAAAGCACCGGAGCCAATCATGGCTTCACGGCCAATAGTAGCACCTGGTAAAGCGACAACACGATCACCGACCATAGTACCGTCACCGATCACAATCCGGTCACGACCGTAGCCATCAGATGTCACCAGTGTTGAGCGAGAACCGAAAACCACATCGTTGCCAACCTCAATGAGATCAAAGTCGACAGTGACGGGACCAACACTGGGCCAGTAGACATGCTTGCCGACCTTGCCACCAAGGGCACGAACAGCCATCGACACGAACTCGTAGTGACGACCAGTAAGGCGGGTGAGCTCATGGATGTCACCTGCAGGCAAAATCTGCGCAAGCACAGCACTCCGCACCTTTTGGCGAGTAGTCTGTCTTGAGGCAGGACCAGGTCTAGGCTTGCCACAAATGAGATCGAGCAAGGACTTTACGACCAAGACCGCAATAAAGAGCACGATTGGACCACCAATAGAACGGCATATTCTGGCGGTGATATGGAATGCAACCCGTTCATCACTGGTGTACCAATCTAGGGTAGACCGGAACATGTCGGCCGCAGGGGTAGGGAACTGCAGTACCATAGGAATAAGACCACCCATCCAGGTAATACGTGCAGCCATCCATGTGAACAGCTTGATTGGCTCAACAATGAGGAGGATCCAAACCCAGTGAGGCTTAGGGATCTGAGAGGTGAGCAATTGTCGATTAGACTCATCGGCGTCCTGGAGCTCCCAGCTTGACGAATTGGGACCAATGCAGGTCCTCTCGGGGATATCGGCACCAGGAGCGACAACGGACTTGATACCGATAGAAGAGTCCTTGCCAATGCGAATGCGCTTCAAAAGCATAGAGGTGTTGCGTTCCACGGCGAACGGGCGACAAAGGCAGGTATCCAAAACGACATTGTCGCCGATCTCAATCAGATCATACTCACCAAGCTTAGCGGATGCGGACATGGTGACGTTCTTTCCAATCTTTGCGCCCATTAGACGGTAGAAGAGGATACGGGACCAGTTGTAGTTGTTGAAGAGGCCCTTTCCGCATACCTGTGATGCCTTCTGGGTCAACCACCAGCGCGTATGGTACGGGCCCCACATGGGTGACATTCCCTCCTTATAGCGACCGATGACAAGCCACTTGAAGACAATGGCGCAGATGGGAGACACAATTTGTGAGCATAAGCGAGCAGACATCACGGCGAAAACAACCAGAATCAAGCGACCGATGAGATTACCGCGAATGGGAAATCGATTTGAGCACTCGGCGACGACGTAGGCGAACATCATCCACTGGAAGGCGCGCTTCATGGGGAAGAATATCACAGTCGGGAATAAATGCAGAATCAGGATAATTGGGTTCGTACTACTGTATGTTTTTTCGCAGCCAGGCAATTCAACTTCCCCATCGTCGCCCTTGGCAGCCTTAACCGCAACGGCCTCAGTGATCTTGTACTCTATTTCGCCAATGCTGCTGTGATGGAAGAGGACGTCACCAGCCAGGAAGATACTGAACTCGCGGCGAAGTTGCGAAACCAGACGACCAGCACTCAGACTATCACCTCCAGCAGCAAAAAAGTCTGTAGCAGCGGATACTTCATCCGGTGCACAAGATAGAGCCGTAGCAAATATCTCCCGCACGCGGCGCTGAACTGGCGACAGATCACCATCCGAGTTTCGAGCGTGGATGGCCTCATTGATAGCCGCCTGATCGGGATTTCCGTAGAAATCGACTGGCATGGGTCCCTTGAGGAGGATGATACGAGTCGGTATGAGGTAGCCATCGAGGTGATCGCTAAGCTCACTAGGTGTCACATGGTTATCATCTGGGTTTTGGACAAACAAAACAACCTGCGCAAGCCCGTCGCGCGGGTTGATTTGCACGTGCACCTCAGGGGTATTGGCTTTCTTGGTAAGAACCGAGCGAATGATTTTATCATCGATGACACACGCCTTTTTAGGGATTAATGCAGTGAGCGGAGCGCCAGTGGGTGGGCAAACGGCTTCATAGTGCCTGTTCGCTAGGGGTGTGGCCGTGGTCAATGTCTCCAATGACAATCGCTCAGCGAGTTTGATGCGCTGGATCTTGTTGTTGGCCTTCGGAACACCATCCATATATACTACCAAAGCCGGCCACTTAGGCTGGTGGAGGATAGGCTGCAGTGCTTCGTGTATCTGACGAAGATCGGGCCTAGCCAAGCCCGGAGGTGTGACGATAACCACACCCACGACTTCCTGCAACACCTCGTCCGGGGCGGAGAAGGCTAGTGTCTCAGTGACGCGACCATACAGCGGGGATTCAGGATCCTTAGCCGTAGTCAGCACAGCGTTTTCCACTTCGACGGGAGATATAATCTCGCCACCACGGTTAATGACCTCCTTGCTGCGACCAGTGATATACAGGTAGTTGTCGGCATCAAGATGTCCAAGATCACCAGTATCAAACCAGCCGGACTTGTTAAATGCGCTGGTATCAATTTTGCCTGCGGGTGTCAGATATCCCTCGAAGGCGGGTGACCCACGAATGCAGATGTGTCCGAGCATCCCAGGTTGCGAGACAGGCTCGCCACTCTCGGTCAAAATTGCAACCTCGGGACCAACAATTCGTCCGGAGGTTCCATGGCGATCAAGCTTGTAGTCCCTTGGTGGCGCAGCAATAGGCATACATTCAGTCATGCCGTAGCTGGGGAGGACAGTGCAGTGAAAAAGATCATGGAGCTGCACAGCGAGGGTTGGGGGAAGACCACCACCAGCGTTGCAGATAAACTGAATGGCACTTTGTTTGACAGCATCGGGGCGGTGTTCAGCCTCCGCGAGGATCATTTGGTGCATTGTGGGTGTGGCGTAGTACCAAGTCGGTGACATATGAGGAGTTTCCACCGTGTCCCAGAACATGCTGGGGTCAAACGATGGGCAACATATCGTTGCACCACCAGCGAGAATGGGGGAGAAAATACTGCGCATAATGCCACCACTGATGCTGTCAGTACTTTCCTATCATATATTTTGGTATAGGGGACATACACATGGCTCAGGGGCATCATATTAAGACACGTATCTTTCTCCGACAATTCCACCGACTCTATGGTAGCCATCGTACCCGCAATGAGATTGTAAGTTGTAATGGGAACCAGCTTCTTGGTACCACTGGTACCACTGGTGAACAGGATAATGGCAATATCATCCCCAGAATTGGGAGGAACCTCGCATCCACTAGAAGCATTCTGTGCGGAGACCACACGGAAAGTCATGTTTTCAAGCTGTTCAATGCCAAACACTGGCCGTGTACCATTGTTTAGCTGCAACTTGCCAATGTCAGCGTCCAGCGCGACAACAGCATCAGCTTGTGAGTTTTCTATATCGACCTGCAGTTGCTCTGGCACCGTGTTTGATGTCATAGGCACAATGGTATACCTGTTGACGAAAGCAAGAACAGCCAATGCCATAAGAGGGCCGTTAGGTAGGATGACAGCAATGCGTGGCTTTCCATGATGGGAAGGGCCAACGCGAATCTGGAAACCCTCCAAGAACTGCCGAATGGCATTATGTGTCAGGTGCCTCCCCGTATTGGCATCGATGAGACCGGGACGGGAGTCTGTCCCTATTAATTTTGCAACGTTGGGTGTGGCTGCTTTGACTTGTGCACGTAGGCGTGCAATTGATTCATTGTTATTGGCCTTGATATGTTCAGGGACGGACTTATTAATGTCTTGAAAGGTTGTGATGAGGTGCCTAATGGGCCACGACCCGGTGTACGAGGATAGTAGAGTGGAGAGGTGGTGGGCAGAGTCTGGGTGAGAGGCCTCACGACGGAGGCGTAGAAGCTGATCTATAAGTCTGTCTGACAGTCAGAATTGGATGAAACTTCAATTCAAAAGCCAAGGAACGGGGAGGACAAGAGGAAGAAGAAGAATAAGAAGATGTGGTAAAACGTACGAAGATCCTGGTAGATCCGCCATTTTGTATATAGTATATCCAGTGCAAATAACTTTTCAACTTGACTTGATATACAACCCAAAAGGAGAAGCCCTCGACAACTTATATGCTGCCAGAGCACGCTATTAATATCAACACGGCTTACAGATCACAAGGAGAACTCCTTCATAGCACATGCCGCCACCGCATCCCAGTGATATCCCGATATACTACCCAAAAGGACAACTCCTTCACAACTCATACCCCGGTCATACCCACTCGATCCACCAATGGCTTGCAAATCACATCATATACTCAATTCTTATCATGGATTCTTCGTAGAAAATACGGCGGCAAACGGGGCCAGGGTCTTATTCAGAAAGATCCGCACGGCATCTGAATCTCAAATCTCGACATCCTTCGGAATTCCGTTCATGATTGAGAGATCGGCTCCACGCATAGTACGCAACATCGTGCAGGGCAACGGGATGGTATTGGCTAGAGATAGAGCTATCGTCACGTATACCATCCACGGGCCGTGATGTGCTAAGGTCCTAGGGTCTTGATAGATATTGGAGTTTCCCCGGAGGCCGAACCTTACAGTTAGACCCCTGTTTCAAGTGCTTTCTGTTATTAAACTTCGTGTTTAATCTGCTCGGGGTTCTTCTCACGAATCTAGTAAGATCACCGGTATGATAATGAGGAAAGATAAGCCCAGCTGCAGAGTCTTCCCATTTTGAACGACCTAGCGTTATACCTGACATATTCTAAGGGTAAGTGTCTATCTTACGCCTCGACACATGGTGCACACAATACGTTCGAGTCGCCCCAGATGATCAGGTTCTAACTAATATTGCATGGAGTAGTTCAAACCAGGTATAAAATGGATCTATGCAGATCGCAGGATCTCTGATCGGCAATTCAGAGCCAAGCCAGCCCTGCATATCACATGGGTCAAACACGGGAATCTCCTGTCGGACTCCGTACGCATCCACGAGATTCGGGCCGTGTATAGTTTTAGAGTAACTACTGGGGATGATCAGCTAAGACTTTGAGCGCTACGTATATTTATATTGCATATACATGGACTCAACGGCCGGACGACGGCGAATTTTCGCGTTTTCCCATACAAATGACGATGAATTTGGCCATTTACCGTATTCGGTCAATGTACTGAAATGATCTACTCTTTGTGAGGTTCTTATAATAAGATTTACTCCTAATGGTATCATGTATGTGATCTGCAATTTGTATGTAACCGTCGTACCCCACTACTCACTAAGGGGAAACAATCCACCCTTCCAGCCTTCCCGCATCTGCAATCTATACAATTGATTATACTCGTGGACGTTTCGTGCCAAGTAACCTAACCTTTTGCCAAGAGACTTGGCGGGGGCCGTGCAGATCGATGTAACTCTGACTTTTCCAATCGATATTCCATTCATGAATTCCATGAACGCCATTGCCCCCCACCAGCGACCGTTTCAGCAACTGCTTAATGGAAATCTTACAGGCCTGTGGGGGTGGGAGGGGGTGAGAAAGTCTTAATCTCATCGATGGCTCTGAGGTATCAACACTTAGGCTGATGATCTCAATGGGGCCAACGTGGCGAATACGACGAAGTCGCCTTCATTACGGAGTACTCCGTATGGAGGTACTTTTCACCAAACCCAGGAGAAATTTCAAGGCTATTGTAACAGATATAATGAATAACATAGTTATTCCGATCCTGAATATTTCTGAATATCGCGTGGTTGTGGCCATTGTAGATGACAAGAAATTGGCTGCATACTGCTATTCTTAGGGCTAGGAATAGAGTTCCACAGGAATAAGGTACCAAATTCAATTCAAAGCAAATACAAGGATGGGTTGCGTCCCGTCCTGTATGCAAGGTGACATGGTCCCAAGATGCCCAGCATATCTCAGGTACTTTAATTTGCATCGGCAAGTGAGGCTAAAGCGGTTGAAACCGGGTTTGGCTACGCCGTAAATTCCGATAGATAATCCATCTTCCCAATCTGCACACCTCTCGCCCTCAAAATACCATACGCCGTCACGACATGAAAGTAGAAATTGGGGATCGCCAATCGCACCGAAAACTCCTCCGATGTCCAATCAAATTCATGATTTCCGAGTGGAACCTTGAATTTTTGTCCTTCTTTCGAGGCGATATTGGCCAGATCGACCGTTTCCAGCTCCGCAAGTGTCCGATCGAGGCGCTTGTAAAGGTCTTCATAGGTCTTATCGGGCTCTTCATGTGGCGGAGGCTCAACGAAAGACGCGCGGGCGAGGGTCTTATGGATGGTGTTTGTTACGCTCACAATTTGGAAAGAAAGAGGCTTCATATCCTCAACAAGGCGAGCGTTGAGGACTTCATCAAGCGGGATGTTGTTTTCTTTCGCATGTTCTTCCGCCTTTTTTAGGAGGGCAGAGAGGGTCTTGATGCCCCTGGTGAAAGTGGGGATAGTATAACTGCAGAATGGGGAAGCCATATTGATTTGAGATTTTTGAATTCCGTACTTGAGCTTTTTGGATGAGCAATAATCTTTTCTAAATAGAAATGTCAGCCTTATGTATTCTGTACCAACAGATGAAGTTCTCATTCTCACCACTTCTCCGCTTGATTTCAAATCCATGGCTTATTAATCGAATTGCCAAGCCCCGCCGCGTGTCTGTCAGGCTGGAAAGACGAAGAAATGAATAGACGATGATCTGCACGGTCCCCAAGACGCGGCTCACGGATCCAAGCGGTTTAGCTCGGAACTCCGGTTCCGTTACGGAGTATGTAGTAGTCTATTCTCCTTGCTGGGGTTCTTGACAACAACAATTGAGCATGATATTGGGTGGTCAAGGGAGCATTTCTTGAGATCGTATTGCCCGCATTTACAATCAATTGCTGTATACTGGGTCTGGCAAATTAAATGCACTCCTTATTCGCAATGAGTTATAAAAGGTACATGTCGTTCTCATGCCGTCTTAAATCGAAATATACTTCCTATCACATTCAATGTTTTTTTTTTCTGTATTACCTTATATCTGCACGCTCCGAGTGATACAATCATCTCATAACAGCCAAGTTACGCTGGATCGAAAGTCCAACCCAAGCAATCATCAAAACAATGAAGGGAAATACATCCAATCACGAGCTCATCAGAAATACAATTGCAAACATAGCAATTGCATTTGACACAAACACCTATACGGATCTTCAAAGTTCATTTACAGAAGATTGTGTGGCGGACTATACGGGGTCGCTTGGCCTCATGCATGGCATCGACACTGTCATTGAGCAGCTGCAGAAGACCATCGGGCATGTTACTACCTTTCACGCATTGAGCACACAAACTATACGGCTCACTAGCAACGATACGGCCGAGGCGACGACGTATTGCTCCGCGAGTCATTACGTTGGCGCGAAGTCATTTTTCGCCGAAGCCAAATACTTTGATCGCCTCGTGAAAGTGACTGAGGGAAGCACTACAAAGTGGTTGATCAAACATCGCTTGACCACGATGATGGGCGTTCCACGGGGCGATGTCTCCATTTTCAACATGGATTTGGAAGGGTGGGTTGACACCTTGACGGCCTGAGAGCATTACGACTTTCATGATCAAGAACTCTTGAGGTATAGGAAAGATTAATCAAGAAGTAGATGAGTGGTCATGTTGCACTAGGGTATTTCTCGATGATCGGTTGCTTTCTCAAGTAGTTTGTTAGATTTCTCTTTTGTCTATTGTGGTCTTTGTTGTGGCTTTCCCTATATGAGGCTATGCAGTGAGAGTATTCTACATACAGAATATATCACAATTTTAGCCCCCCTTCCTTACTTCAGCGAAAATTAAGGCTCTCCAGTAGCTATTATACTGCTCCCATCCATGTCCCAAATAGAAATTTCCAGCAATATCAGATTAGACCTCTGCAAAGCCCAATTATGGGGTTCAACTAGCGTCTTATAATCGCTGTATTCTGGCCCTTCGACCAACTGTATAGAGTTTCAATTTGGTTTTTGTATTTTTAGTTATTTTTAATGACCATCAATGTATTTTGTTTGATTTTAAATGAAATCTGAGCAATGAATGTCGAGATGTGACGAAATCATTGGTATAGATGCAGAGATATATATTTCAGATCTATGGGGTATTGTTGTCCCACCACTTTCTTTTGTAGTGAACCTCTGCAATTATGGGTGTTTTGAACAGCGCGTTCTTTTGCGTTTTTAATTGTGATTAATATATTTAGCCCTTCATTTACTAAATATCATTTATCATAATAACGTGTTACCCCTAGATAAAGGCGAGAAACGCGATCTATACACATGGTAATTAAAAATGTCACGTTTTTCGCAATATTTGTATTTTTTGGTGCTTTTTGGGCCCTAACAGACTCCTATTCAAAGCCTAGTGAGCTTTCACTCTGCGCCTTTAGCCCAGCCTATTACTGGGTTGAGCTGTGGGCTTTGCGGAGGTCTATATTAGATGGAATATGGGGTTGTGGTGGACCCAGGCTGGACTTTCTGACCAATTTTCCAGTTCTGGCGCGTAAGCAGGAATGATAGTGAAGTAAAAAAGGATTTGAGATCTGTGGCACCAGAGGATGCTAGAACTTGACCCGAAGATTCCACGGCACTGTTGGTAATGACCTTTCTATTGTATCGGAATGTGACCGAAATACTTGTATAAAAAGCAAGTCCGGAAAAAGAAGGTATGGATTGGGATTATATGCTGACTGGGATAGAAAAAGGAACCATAGGAAGGGGCACCAATCTGAGTGAGCAGCAAAGGTCATATTGCTTCATCAATATCCCGCCCTTCGTACTCGGTTCCTACTCGTAAAGAAGCCAGCCCCGCAGGGGCCTATAGTTCACTAAAATTTGTGTCATTCTATATTGATGGAGGGATGGTCCGTTTTAAGAAGAAAAAATCGAAATTCGCTGAAAGTCTTCTGATTTCGAAATTATGAAGCTGCCAGGATGATGAAGATGATAGAGGGTTAACTCTAGCGCCCCGTTCTAGCTCCCGTTCGGGATACCCGGCCCCTCTCCGCGGCCCGCTGTGGCTCCCGCTTAAGCTTATGTCGGGATCCTTGAGCTCACGAAATGTAGTTGAGTGTGTGATTCGTCTACAACCGGTGTCTTGTCGAGAGTTGTGAGGCCAAAAGTGAGTCGGAAATGTTCTAAAGATACGGCGAAATGCGCGACATGATGAAGGTGGTGAGGTCGGATTGTTGAAATGATTAGTTATGCACGTTGGGATAAGCAAACTGCTGAGGGGCTGGATAGATGGAAAATCTGCGCGGTATTTGGGAGCCCAAGAAGGATTGTTGAAAAGTGCGCTGGCAATGTTGCTTTGCCTGCATAGGTAGGAAGGCCTTCCGGTGGGCTATGGGCCTAGTCAGAACTCCGCAAAGCCCATAAAGCCAAAGCCCAGCCCACCCCAACCCGCAAATGGGCTGGGCTTTGGGCCCGGGGTGAAGGCTCATTGGGCTTCAATGGGGCCCGTTAGGACCTAAACAATACAAATCTAAAAGTTGAACCCCCCTTTTAGGATAAATTAAATTACCTCTGTTTTACGTCTGTTTCTTACCCTACTCCCTAAGGTAATGTTGAATCGAATTCAATGTTTCAGAATTGACAACTAGTATTCTCTTCATATCACGTAAAATAACATCAGAAAACATGTCAATCAAAAGATTTTAAAATTATAGAGGTTCACTAGAAAGTGGTGATGCTCCCTATAAGATCTAAATAAATATTTAGTGTCAAAGTATCAATATTCAACTTTCGGTTATATCTTGAAGTCTAACTATCAGATTCTGTTTAAAATTAAAATATATATTTATGGTATTTGCTATACTTAAAAATTCGAATTTGAAATCTATACGATCAGCGGAAGGTCGTAATACAACGATTACAGAGTTCGCTTTATCAGCGCCTACCTAATAATGGGTTCGATGGGGGCCCACGGCCCTACCCACAGTGGGCTATTTGTTGAGCCATGGGCTTTGTGGAGCTCTAGGCCTACTATAAAGCCCACTAGGGCCCAAAAAACATGAAATGATATGTATGGATGTGGGAGTCAATGACAAGGATGATGATATTTTTGGTCGTGGTATATATACGATTGGCCTGGACATTTATTTACAAGGAGTATCATGATTATAATTATATGTGCGCACGCCATCTCTTCCAAATCCGGCCCTCGCAACATCACTCCTTCACCCAGTTCACCAGTTCGGTCGGGTTATATACAGGGCACGAGCAGGAATGGGGAGGCAGCAAAACATGCCAGCATATCGCGTCTGAGGGCGTTATACAGCAGAGAAACGGCTTTCTCTGCTTATAAGTGTTGGCTAACATTTGTGTATTGCAATATAGTGACACAACATAGTGAAGGGTAAGTGAGAGTCAAGTGAAGTGAGAGCCGAGTGAAAGTCAGGCTATAGAAGTGGGAAAGGGAAGACTCAGGTCATCATAGACTGAAGAGTTCGATCGAATAATCTTGGCCTTGTCGGAGCGGGGGCGGCTATGAAACTTTCGGGAATCGGGAATGCTGGTTTGCATCAATAAATCCAAATGAGTATTTCCCTTCTATTTGAGAAATCAGCGCATAGGTCATACCCGGGCCAAGGCCACCGTCATGCTCATCATGGCCACACCAGCGGCCACACTACACACAGCCATTAAATGGCCGGTCTTTCAACAAAAATCGCAGAATGAGGGCTATTCTATCCATAAGCGAATATCCGAATAATATGTCCTAGTGATTGGTAGGATGGTAATCATGGTTGAAGCCTTGCTGAATTGGGAATCTGGATGGGGAAAAATAGGTAGTGGGGATCAATACTTACGAGCTGTTCACTCGACATCCTGTCGAGTGAGAGAGACGAATGGAAGGAGCTGCAGTTTTCCTTACTTCAGAAGGGCAGGCAGAGTAACTGACTCGCGTTCAGACCTTGAAACGGGGTGTTTACAAAGTTAAGTCATTTTTGGGAATCAGAACGTTGTGGAAAAGGACTAGCACTATTGCGGCAGAAACCTGGGTTGTTTCTTCTACAGGAGAGTTAGCTGTCTACGTTGAGCTGCGGGCAGGGGTCTTGATGATGAATCTATGTCTCCTTCCCAGAGTTTTTATGACAGAGAAGATGATGATATTCTCTATCTAGAAGTAAGACTGAGAGAGAGAAGGACGAGAAAGCAAGTATGATTTAGGATACTGAGATCCTATTTATACTGCCAAATATGATGCCATATCATGCATGTTTGATCTATATGCATGGAAGCCTATGGTATCTAACAAGTTTCCATATGCGTACAATTCATTCAAACTCTCCGCACCTTAAAAGCCTTTCTTCCCAGTCATCACTTTTTGAGTCCAATGACCGCTAAGTTTCGTGGACTCTCACTGTAGTCAAACACCGGCTCAACCCAGCATTCTTTGACCAAGTCTTGTTCACGAAGAAATTGCCACCGATCCACAACAATGATAGCCTCGACAAGCTGAGCACTAAACGCCATTAAGCTCCACACAACACTCATATTTTTCCTCGCATGGAGATACTGAGTCTCGTAGCATTGAATCTCCTCATCGGTCAGAGTAGCGATCTTCTCCTGCACCTGGGGGCCGTATATCGAGTCCCGGCTCATCTTGGTCGTCGCGGCACGAACATATGCAGTAAAGGACTTAAAGGCAGCTTTAGGCAATGCTCCTAATATAATAGATCTAGCTTCTGGAAAGATTCTGTCCGATGGGCCGTCCTCCGGCACAGAGGGTTTAGGAATAATACCTCGATCAACGAGGATCCGCTGGAGAAGAGCGCGAAAGAAATGACGGGTGAAGGATACTTCACTGTCATTGACGCCCCAATTGTATGGAGCCTGCACGGCCAGCGCACGAGCTGTGATGTTAAGCTTCATGCCGGTAGTTGCCCCGGGGCTTCGGTAATTCTCGTAATATTTGGACATAGGGAACCCATGCGGATCGTATGATGTTCCAGTCTCTTTTAGCCGAGGGTGGAGGGATTGAAGAATAGGGAGGTTATGTGTGGTTGGACCGAGGCGTTCTGTCAACAAATTGTAGCAACAGCCAATCATAGCAACGGCCACAATCGAAGGATTTAGAGTCAGGGATCGTAGACCATGGTGAACAAGGTTTCCACAAGAGTGAAGGGAAACTACCATCACCCTAGCATCGTTATCTTGTTTTCGTTTATCATCTGAAGCTCCAGTGGGAGATGGCTGGATAATATGCTCGATAATGGGCTCTAGGTGGCCGTCTTGGATTTCATGCTCAATGTAGCTGAGAGTACCACATGTCTGGATCTCTGGCTCCGGCAGCTGTTCTTGTGGAATTTTGACGGGACATCCAGCTAGTTCGTCAGATTGAAGGCTGATCTTGCCCATCTCGAAGAGAGGGACATCCGAGACCTGCGAGTCCTCTGTCGGTGGTTGGGAGGTCTCCGTCGTTTCAGAAACAGTCACTTCCGAGGTTCCATCGGATCCATCGCATGAAAATTTTGTCTTGCGAGAAATTTGAGCCTTCGGATTCTTTGCCAACTTGGCTCGGACATCCATGCTCTTGGCACCGTTGATGTACTGATGCTTACGCTCAATTGCGATGATATGCTTGTAGTAAGGCGAGCTGGCCAGTGTCCGTCCAAGATAGTTCTGTCCAGACCCAAAATCCACAATATGAGTGACTGGTTCACCTCGGTGTTTATTGACAGTTTCTGATAAAGATGCAACATGTTGAGAAAAGCATTGAACTTCGTGTACTTTCTTTCGGTTCATATGCATAGCAACTTGCTTTGGCAATTCGACTCTCTCTGGGGATGAGGGACACATTTCGCGTTGAAGTGTCAGTAAACGGACGTTGGATATATATTCCAAGAGGGTCTGTGGAGGAAAGGCTCCTCCATTCCAAGTACCGCGGCGTTGATCTAAGGAAGGCTCGGCGGCGCCTCCTAAGTGTTCAATGTCTTCCCGTAGTAGTAAACGGATGATATCTTGAACATCATGCTGTTCAAAGAAAGATATCCATTCCTTTGGCAATGTTTGTGTATAGAGGTCGGGCTCACGGGTCAGGAAGTCGACCATATGCACGCCACCGCACAAATTCATAAAGAGCACCGACGTGGTCGAGAAGCCGAGGAGAGCTTCAACGTAGGCATCAGGGTGCTCCCACGCCCTGGAGATGGGTAGTGGGCGATTGAAAGCCATGTGAATTAGTGAATATTGCCTCACCAGACCCTCATAGAGGATTCTTCGCGGGAAGTTGTTAATTATGGAGCTCTCTAGGGCTTTCGAGGATTTTTATCGTGCTGAGTCATCTTCGGATCCTCCCGAGGTCCCGTTTCCATTACCACGGGTCCACCCAGGACCAACTTCGGGAGTATGTGATAAACTACACCATGCCAATCGCATAATCCGCATTTATTTTATTGCATAATAGACCTATAGAAACCAAATTCATCAGATGCTTCGCGAGAACTTGTTCTTCATGATTGAATGGCCGTCGACTAGCTTTCTCACACAATATTAGAGATCAAGAGGCTTTCTTCCATAGACGGCGACTCTGCTTATAGTTAGTACGAGTACTTGGACCATTATAGAGAGTGGACTTTGTCGTACGTTTGGACATACGCATGTAGCCTCTTATCTCGCAGCTCCTGCTTGACCACAGCATTATGAATCTTGGCTGCATCCGAACCCCAGCCCAGCACCTGCGTGTACAAGCGCAGCGAATAGGAATCGATGGCTTGCTGCAATTGTACTGCCTGGTACTTTCCGAGGGCTTTCAAATGGGGATCGCGTGGCCAGGGCGAGAATGGCAGCGTGTAAACCCTCAAGCTGACATCCTTGAAACCGGCCGCAATCATCCAGTTCTTCAGCTTATGATAGATGTTCAGCTCCCGGCCGATCTTCTCTCCGGCAAAGTTGAGGGCCTGTTGCCATTCCATGAGCGCTGAATTATTCTTCAGGGAGCCATCGTCGCTCCGGGCCCACACGGCACTCTCGTGCGATTCAAAATAACCGCCGGGTTTGACGTGGTCGTAGATCCGGCCGATAAACCCGGGCCAGTCGGCCACACATCTGCTCGGTGTGCGTGAGTGTTCCTTTCAGTAAAACATGGGATTGAGAGACCCTACCCTGCCAGACATCGTGCATGAATAAAATCAAAATGGTTTCGTTCATAATCCCATTCGCTTTCAAAGTCCTCGACGATGAACTCGATATTTGGGGCCACCCAACTGGGCTGGATAGGGCTGATATCGTTTCCAATGACGTGGGCGTGAGGAAATTTCCTTGGATTTGGGGTAAGTCATGCTGGCATACAAAAATGGAGGACGAGGTATTCAACTCACTCGGCAATATCCATAGCCCAGATCCCTGTTCCGGTTCCCAAGTCCAGAATGTTCTGTGGTGATGAAGTTATCGGGGCATTGTAGAGTTCCCCTCCCAATAGCATTAGCCATCTGCATCGCTCTGGTCAGTAGCGCTCGTTCACCGGGAGTGTGTTGCTTCACCGACATATGGTGTGTCTGAAGGAAGAGTTCAGCATGGAAACATAGACAGCCCTAGGGATGGCGCCTTACTATATCCATTCGGTCCTGCTCTTCCTCGTCATTTGGCATCCTAACTTGGTTAGTTTTTCTAGCCAAGAGCCTCCAGAGAAAAGTGTAGAAGTAGTACATATAATTTCCCTAGTCATCCATAGGTCAGTGAGTGGTTTGGCAATTTAGTGCCAAAATCACAGGCTGGGCAAGACTACTTACTGTGCGGTTACTGCAATATCGCCGACCATTCTCATACTCAAATTCAAATACGCTCTCCGATAGGGAGGTGAGATCGGAGAGATCATCATCGAATTGACTGTTGGTGTCCTACAAAACGGAGTTGAATTCCGGATGACGTTAAGCCAGTTGCGTCTACTTACATCGCTAAAATTATCGATCGCAATTGGACTGCGCCCATCAACAGGAATCTCACTGGCTGTGGGTACCAATGGAGATTCAGGTGAGGGCGCTTCGTGGGGAGTGGAAACCATGATGGAACCCTGAAAGAAATGTGATAGGAAAATTTTGCAAGAAACAAGAATTAACAAGCCTGTTTCTACCCTGTTTCTTAAAAATCAGCTTCGATATTAGAATTTAGGATGTATCGAGCGTTGTGCATTGATCTCGCTTTTGCGTTACCGTGCCTGCCAATTAAAATCACTCAAAACCCCAACTTCACTCCACAAATTCTGCTAACTCTCACACTCTGGATTTTCTTCACCTTTATTTCTGCGGCAAACTCCTTTTGAGTACCGAAGCACCTCAAGGTTGACGATCATTAAATCACTTGTCCTGCGGCCCATAGTTCACTCATCTAGTAGTATTTTTCCCTTTTCAATCGAGGCATATGTTGTAAGGCTTTGCGTTCAGTCGGTCGGCTAGTACTGCTCAGTCTAGAGCCATGAAAGCAATGTCGGGATACATCAGACAGCTCAGAGTCCCCAGGTTGGCGCTTGAGCCCATTTTCCCAATTTTTGTTCGGGACTGTACCGAAACGTGTCCCAGACTCCACATTATAGCACGCTCCTGTAGATGGCTCCGCTGCTTTCTCCTTTAAAGTGTATTCCGTAGTCTCTGTCTGATTCTACACGGCGTGGCATATGAATCAAGTCAAGCTTTACTGGATGATCTACTTTGCCTCCGGGGGTCAGAGTGTCAGAACAGCGTATTACGTGACGTTAGAGAATCAAGTTCTATCCATTGAACGTCCCGAGGTGCAGCACTTCTGCGGGCCACGGCGGATAATGCACGTAGCACGTAAGCATTATTTGTAAGCAAAATGGAACACCTGGGCCACGACCTCGGGATGAAAACACCTGCAAGAACCTTGGGATGCATCTAAATATGATACGCGGAGTCTCGTTGAAAGATTTCTCATTTCTCGAAATGAAATTACTGGCGTTTATATTTCACACCGAAGGGATCGGCACAGCTCTTCAATTTGCTCGATAGGAGACAATATGTTATGAGATATAATCAAAGTAGTCACTATGTGGCTACAGACCCCTCGCAGAGAGCACGTTTTTCAACTTCTGTTGAAACTTCGGTACACGTTCTGGGGAGATCATCGTATAATGCTGGCCATCCACCTCATGGAACTTGAGATCATTACTGACAAACTCCTCCCAACGGTTCAGTTGTGTATAGCGATACTCTTCCCTCGATGCTGCCACGCCTCGCAACGGATCACAGAAGAAAACGTCCATACAAGAAACTGTACCGGATGGATCGTAGTTACGACCGATATTTGCAAGGGAGAAGGTCACTTCGGTCCAGGTATCCAGTGATGAAAGTGTTATTCCCAACTCGGCCCTACGGACTGGGTTCGCTTCAGCCATCACCCGTGCCAGCTGCTCTGACTTTGACAAGGAGCGTATTTCAGGTGACAATTCATCCGCACGGTCTTCTGAAAAGAGGTCACAGAAGAATGCAACGTGTAACAGACACCCTGTCCAGTCTAGTCGGCTCATGACATGCTTGATGTATGGCGGTAGGTCAAAGCTACCTATGAACTTGACTTCGTCACCAGTTGCTTCAAGCTTCTTGGCGAGCTCAAATGCGACCATTCCGCCATAGGAATATCCCGCTAAGGCATAAGGCCCAGTAGGCTGTTTTTGCTTTAGGGCATTGTAGTATGTCGCATGGAGGTCAGCGAGATCCTGGAAGGTTTCCTCGCCTGGGTTGAAACCGCGGGGTCGCATTGCGTAGATGGGTCGGTCCGGGAAATGCTGAGCCAAGGCGAGGAAGACTAGAATTTCGCCGACTCCCGGATGGAATAGCCACAAAGGCGTCTTGGATCCATGTGGTTGTAGTGTCACAACTGGCTGATACACACTGCTGAGATCTGATGCCTTAAGCTTCTGGACAGCCTCTGCTAAGGATCGAATGGTTGTGTTGGTCATGATGGTGATCATGGGAATATCTTCAATCCCAAAATCAACTTCAACAGCTCTTTTCAGTCGAATCAAATCCACCGATGTGATTCCAGTGTCTAAAATTGGCATATCAATATTAACTTCCTTGTCAAGTCCGAGTGTTTCCTTGAAAACCGCCACAATTTTATGCTCATCATCATTACTGGGCCCGGAGAAGTGCGACTCCTGGTATTCTTGCAGTACCCGGTCGTTGAAGAGTACCTGATCCTTGTATTTTCCTTCTGCCAACGCATTTTGAATTTTCGGCCGTGAGAGCTTTCCTAGAGTCGTCTTCTCCAGGATGCCAGGTGGCAAGGGTAGAACTCGTGGCCGTGCGGATGTAAACAGAATGACAGTGCGCATCAGCGTGTGCAGCGTCGACATGCGGGCCTCAATATCATCACTTGCAAAATCGTGTTGATATACGACAAAAATTTCCTCGGGGCTAGTGCTGGTTTCCTTATGGGAGAAACATGCAACAAACGAGGGAGTCACTCCTGGAATACGTGCTTGTTCAATAGCACCTTCAATTTCATATGGTAGGAATTTGACAGAATTAATGTTGATCAACTCTTTGAGTCGGCCTTCCAGTTTTAGCTGGCCCTCGGCATCGATTGTACCAAGATCTCCCGTCCGGAACCATCCATCCTCCGTGAAGGCGGCCTTGGTAGCCTCTTCATTATTGAAGTAGCTTGAGAATACGACAGGTCCACGTACTTCCAGTACACCCGCGTTATTGGCCGCGCCACCGCTCACGCCATTAGACTGGGTTTCAGTTTTTGGCTCGTTTGCGTCAATGGGCGATATCCGTATTTCGATCCCTGGAATTGTGGAGCCAAGAGCACCAGCTTCGCGTTGCGCCTTGATATCGATATCAGGGAAGTTGCGATTGTAAATGGCTCCTGCACAGATTTCGGTCATACCAAAACCAGGGGTGATGAGGTTTGATGGTGAAACTCCTAGGCTTTGCAAGTGGCTTGTAACTCGTGAGCCAGTATCGACATTGTTAGGCTCTCCGCCCGAAACCAAATAGAGTAGCTTGCTGAGGTCAAATTCTTGCTTAGCCTCTTCGGAGATCGTATCCAACATTGCCAGAAGCTTGCGCAGGAAAAAGTCCGGGGCGAAGGTCATGGAGACTTTGTGCTTAGATAGTAACCGCAGGAAGAGCAGTGGATTGCTGAGCACCTCGGGTGCCTGTATATGGATCTGGTCGACTCCCGCATACATAGCAAGAAGATGCGTTTCCATCAGACTGGCAACGTGATCTAAACCAATCCAGTTAAGCACGGAACTGCCATCGCTGACTGGCATCACCGCCAATTTTCCACGAATCGAGGCAAACATTTGCTCGTGTGTCAAACAAACGGCCTTGCAATTGCCAGAGCTCCCAGAAGTCAGCATGAGGACAGCCAAATCACTATCGCCGACATGAACATCGCCATTTCCATTGACATGGCTGCAGGTAGGACTGTCCAACGCTGTTTCTTTGAGGTTAGCATCTTCAAATTCCTCCACTGCTACCGTACGTAAGACCTCGTTCTCCCCGAACGAGTCTGCAAGTAAATCCCGACGACTGAGCAGCAAAGGATCTTGCAACATATTGTGCAGATGTTTGAAATGGGCTTTACGACCCTCGCTCGTGCTAACCAAAGGAGGAGATAGGGCTGGCACACTGCCAGCCAGGATAGTGGCCCAGAACCATGTGATATTATCCAAATGACGCTGGAAATGAACAAGGATGACACTTCTGGGACAGAATTCTGCACGGCTCTTCAGCCAGGACGCTCTCTGCAATGCTCGATTGCGCAGTTCGGCATAGCTGATCGTTACCGGATGAGTCCGGTCGCCTTCGGGGTAGGCAACAATTCCGGTGGACAAAGCGCCTACTTGATCTAGAAGAGATCTGATGTTGGCCTTTGAGACAGAACCCATATTTGGTGTTGGGACTTTAAATGAGAAACGTAATGAGATGTGAAAGGGGTAATTGATGGAAGGATTATGCGCCCATTCATCCATCTTGGGAAACGGGGATTTATACAGCGGCATCGGCATCGGCTTCTTTGGCCTTATACTATCATCTACCTATTGTTGGAGTCAATTAGCGCCGGATTTGACACTAAGTTGGGATTCGTTCAATATCACAGACTCAAATTTAGTCCATACTCGACCCACTGGCCCAATTCCCTAAGGGGGAATTGGCCCATATATGTAAGGCCGGATATCTGTGTATGTCGATGTTCAATTGGTTCGATTTTTATAAATACGCCTTCAGGGGGCCAAGATGTACACTGAAGCAAAGTTGGTTACATCGCTTGCCTACTTGCATGATGACACCTGCAGGGGGCCACATAAGACATCAGCCTAGGCACGCCATTTAGCCGTACCCATGTCGACTAAGAAAATCAATCACAAAAGTGCAGGAAAAACCCCTCCGCTTCGACTATCTGAGAATACAGAGAATACAAAGAGTTCACTTATTCCTATCATGATAGGCCATCTCCCCGACCAACTCAACGATGGTTACTGGTGAGCAAATCGATCACATTGCCATTGTTGCCTCTGCGGTAACATGGCCGTTCGCGGGCATCAGTACTGTGCTATTCTTCATGCGCATATTTGCGCAGTTACGGCATACAACTCAAAGGTCGTATTGGGAAGATCTCATGTTAGCCCTTTCCTGGAGCTTCGCTATCGTGCAGGCTGTCATTCTTCAGATAGCGCTGAACGCCGCAAAAGATCTCGACATCAATAACCAACCGGGCACCGTCCCCAAGGCTGCGTTTTGGGCGATTATGATGAACAATTGGTCGTTTTTGAGCATAGAACTTCCGAAAGTCTGCGTCGCGATTCTACTTGTTCGCCTGTTTCGACCGGCACTCTGGCTCCGGATTGCCATCTGGGGCCTTTGTGTGATAATTAATGTAGTGGCAGTCGGCGGCTTTATAATAACCTGGGTGATGTGTAACCCAGTGGCCGCACAATGGAATCCCTGGAAATATCCCACAGCCAAGTGCTGGCCTCGCTCGACCCAGATCACCTACGCCTGCGTCTCATGCGGCATCTCCTCGTTCATCAACATTGCCTTCTCCGTATATCCAGCTATTGTTGTTTGGAAGCTGCAAATGGCCCGCTGGAAGAAAGTCGGTACGATTGGACTTATGGGCCTGGGGCTGGTGTAAGTAAGATGATCTCCTCTACTCAATTCAAAACTAATCCACGCAGAGCTTTCGCTTTTTCTGTAGTCAAGCTCTACTATATGACATTCTTGCTTGCCGATCCCCCTCCCGTGGAGCTCATCTGTGAGTGTCTTCTCCAACTGATACTCAGCAGTCTTGAAGCTAAAGCTTAGCAGACCTCTGTGCCCAACTCGGCATTTGGAATCGTATCGAAAACGATTTTGTTTTGATGGTCGGCCTTTTGCCCTTTGTGCGTTCCTTCTTTAAGGCATGCACGAATCTCAAGGCGCACTCTTCCTCAAGCGGCTCACGCTTCAAGAGCGATCAGTATTACTCAATCAATTCTCATAAGCAGCGCAAGGACCCCGATGACCAACTTGATGTTGAAATGAGCTCGCTCGGACGTCAGCTCAAAGAAGAAGCCTCATCTTCTCTCAGTTTTGACAGGAATCACGGAGGCAAGCTAGCTAAGCCTGCAAGTTTCTCCTAAGACTCGACTTTCTCTCCTTTTCTTCTCTTATTTCGGTTCATAGTCACGCTAAATGCAATGTAAATATGCTGTACTGTATTCAATACAATGATTTTTCAATACTTTGTCATAGTAAGCACTAGTTCTTGTTTTTTTCTTTTGAAAGGCTAACGTGGAACTACCAGGTGCGACCATGCAGTGAAAATCCTTCGGCCCCCACCATTCTAGTATAATCCCTGCTCTGGAAGATCATCCGTGGCAAACATAGAAAATGGCCTTAGCGTTGTTTTACCTTGTTGCAACTGGCGTGCAATGGCGTGTTTTGAACAGAGGGGTTCTGGGCTTGGCTGGAACCGGCCCCGAAAGCCAAGTGAGACCAGCACTCTCAAGGTTTGCGAATAAATCATGCCACATATGTATAAGTGAGCAGGGGGCAAATGTGATTCTAGGTTTCCGACGTACATACTACCTGCAGGTGTTATCACTTAAGACGTGGTGGCTTCCGTTCGAAAGCGCTATTCGCAAACTAATCTCCAACACATCTCACTATTGCTCTCAATGGACCGCGCAAATCTGACCAGTCGCGCCACCGAAATTTCGGAGGTTGTTCACAGCCTGGTGGGCGATTTGTCTTCCCAGGGTATCCCCGAGCCTTCTTTCGAGCATGGATTACCCGCTGTCCTGCAGAACGATGCGCCGGACTCAAACGCCCTAGCCGCACGCATGAAGCTACTGGGCTTATTAGATGAGCTACGTGATCTCTTAACCGATCCCTCACTATTGGGTAGCCCTGAATTGGTGAGTAGAAGGAAATCAGGAATCAGACATCTTCGAAATGACTAACCTCTTTAGCGTAACCCTTCTTTGAGTATATTGGCATTGGTTCGTCTAAAGATCTTTGAGAATTTTCCAAGTGAGGGAACCACCATCAAAGATCTAGCTGAGCGGGTGACTTGCAATGAGAATATTGTTCGCCGATTGATGTCTCATGCCGCTACCTATCATGTCTTTTTCCAAGAAAAGCCTGATTTCTTCATCCACACAGCTGGCTCCCGTGTTCTGGTGGAGAATGAGGGTATGCGTGCTTGGATGCTGGTCGGACTCGGCGAGACCATGCCTGGTGCCCTTAAAGTATGCGACAACTCTACCAAGCTCCTGTTCAAACGCTGATCTCCCTAGATTGCCGAAGCCGTATCGCAACACAACGACTCTGAAGAGCCACAACATAGCGTAATCATTCCAGTGACTATTCACAATGCAAGTTGGCTAATAGCAGCAGGGATGGAATATACAAAATGGCACTGATCTCCCGGTCTTCCAAGCCCTCGCCAACATGCCTGAACGTGCGAAGGTCTTTGCTACAGCCATGAGTTGGCTCGCTCAGCTACCAGGCTATTCCCCGCGGTATCTGGTAGATCACTTCCCGTTCGGATCTGCAGATATCACCGTTGTCGATGTAGGCGGCGGCATTGGCCATATCGCCCGGGCACTCGCAGATCACTGTCCCACAATTCAGTGCATTGTACAAGATCGGCCCGAGGTGATTTCTCAGGCAGAAGAAACCTTGCCGGCTGACCTCCAGGATCGTATCCGCTTCCAGGCCCATGACTTCTTCCAACCCCAACCGGTACATGGCGCTGACGTTTATTTGTTGCGTCATGTACTGCATGATTGGTCCAATAAGTATGCGCGGAAAATTCTGCAGGCTTTGATCCCGGCTTTGAAGCCTGGGGCCAAGGTGGTTCTCAACGATCGTATCATTCCGGGCTATGGAGAGGCGCATTACTTGAAAGAGCGTGAGGCACGGTAAGAGCTTTATATTCATTGGGGTTATAGGACTATTTACTGATGAAATAAACCAGGGACTATGATTTGTACATGCTCGGTTTGCAGAATGCCCAAGAGCGTACACCAGATGATTGGAAAACTCTTTTCAGAGATACAGACTCACGATTTAATGTTACCAGAATATTTCAGCCACCTAAATCGTACCTCGCCATTATGGAGGTGACCTGGGAAGGCTAATGTGCGAAGAATCCAAGACAGTGTCATCGGGAAATCTATCAAATAAATTCAAGATATCAACTAAGCAAGAAGAATTTTATCAAAATCAGATGTATTGTAACCCTCTTGAGATGAAAATAAGAATTTCATTTCTCTTCGTGATGATCCCACATAGTCAACCAACAAATGACATGTGACAGTCCCCTGAAACTCCTCCCCTTACCGAGCAATGTCACAGCAGCTCAGAATAACCTCACGAAACTCGCCCGCTCGTAAAGCCGCATATATCTTGCCGATATTCGATCCGATCGATTCTTTGACGATTTTTTCGCCGGAGTCATAGGTCGGATGATCCACCAGACCGCGATGCATGGCCACTCCAAGGGTCTGACGCACGAATCCATACAGCTTCTTTGATGAATTACAGAGATACGGTGCAGCCGACTTGCTGACGAAGAAAAGTTTCCGGTTCTCTTCGTACTTCGTTTTCAACACATTGGCAACGTTACTCTTCCATTGTCGAAGTTCCTTTCCAACGACCTGGTCGCCCAGAAGATCTAGGACGACACCCAAAGAATCAGTGGCAGTGACTTGGCTCCGTTTGTGCAGATCGCTGGTGCTGTTTTTTTCCCAGTGGCCCATGAGTTCTTTCCAGATGATTTCTTGGCTCTGTGAGATCTGGGCACCCGCGCCGCTCGGCTGAAACAGCTCCGCGTTTGCATGATCTACCTCCTTGCGGGCTTGAGATACAAACTCAAGATGCATAGCACGAAGGTCTAGAGCCTGGCACAGAACGTATAGGTATGTCGCGGACATCAACGCCAGGATCTCGACAGTGTCGCCTGCATAACGAGCTGTAATCAAAGCGAGAGAGTTCAGACTTTGATTGTGCATCTCTGCGGACTGCACATGGTTGCTGACCGGGTGGTTGAGATATCCTAGTTCCGACATATATGAAGCCATATTGATATCAACACCTTTGAATGCAAACGAAAGACTCGGATCATCAGCGCTGAGATTTGGTGGGAGTCCTTTATTAAGCATCGGGTTGAGGATCTCGGAGCACTGCGAGAAAATCATTTTACCTAACATCTGCATCGCGCCCATAGTCTTCTCCATTGCCGATGTTATCGATGCTGCTTGGAAGTTTCCTCCGTGGTGAACCCGCTCATCAGCAAGATCCAGGAGTGGGTTGTCCGTGGTAGAGTTCAGTTCCGTCTGGACTTGTTCAAGTGCAAGTGCGAGGTTCTCTAGCTGTGGACCAATCCACTGCGTCGATGTGCGCAATGCATACCGGTCTTGCGCTAAGCCTTCCCCGTCGGGATCCGCACCACGCACCAACTTAGAATTAGCTAGACACTCGAAGATAAACGCGGCTGACTCTAGTTGGCCTGGGTGAGGTCGAGCCTCGGCAATGAACGGATGATAGTTGTATCGCGATCCCAGCAAAGCCTCTGTCCCCATTGCGGTGAGCAATTGCGACAAAATGACCAGCTGATTTGCCTCATACAAAACTAGAGTAGCTGCACCGCAACTGAATGCAGTTCCATTCAGAAGACCCAGGCCTTCCTTTGGCCCAAATTCAATCGGGGTCAGCCCTGCTTCTTGGAGCGCCTGGCTGGCGGGAATGATTCGATGGTTCTGGCCCTCCCCGCAATTCATTGCTATGTCAGGATTCCCTTCTATCGCCCCGCAGATGTAGGCCAAAGGTGTGAGATCCCCGCAAGCGGAAATGCTTCCTCTCAGCGGTACGACTGGTGTCATATCGTGAGCGAGAAGGGCAAGAATATTTTGAACAACCTGAATGCGAACGGCCGAATGTGCTCGCAGCAAGGAATTGCATCGAATTAACATAGCTGCCCTCACGATGGGAATAGGCATTGCATGGCTTTTCAAACTTTGCAGGCGCGTTGAGCCTGCTGCGGACCCTCGGTCACCAGGCAGAACCACGGCAGAATGGTGATGCTGGATCAATGCCTGCTGGAGGGCGGCATAGTTGTTGGTACGAGTGTCGGCACTCCCTCCAAATCCAGTAGTCACTCCATATATCACTTCCCCGTTCCCAAGCTTTTCTGCGAGTAGATCTACACTGCGTTCCATTCGAGATAGCACATTTTCGCTATCAGTGATGTCGGCCACAATCTTGCGCCTTCGTCATATCGTTAGTGCTCGATTCGGTTACCTGTCTCACGGGAAGAAGACGGTGGAATACATGCACATACAAGCTGACCGCGACGACTGAACCCAAGTCTAGCGACTGTCCATCAAGTACGATGCTCCGCCCACGACCAACAATTTCGTCCAGCTGGGTACATGAATCCAGAACCGAGCTGATATACCCCAATCCCTGAGGATTTCCATATCCATTCTGATACTGCGGGAATGCTTCGCCCATAGTCACAAGATGTTCCAGTGGGAAGCAATTGGATTTAGTCAATGAAGGAGGTGAATTGAAATCATAGCAACGCAAGCCGAGGGGGGACAGACATAAATGTAAATCGGTCACCCCTGTCCAGCAATTCTAGGCACCGCATGGCTCCGGCTCTCTGTCCAGACGGTGCAGTATCGAGGATCTCTCTGAGAGCTAGTACGATCCTGGAAATGATCGCTCCGAAAGTGGATTTTAATTTTTATTTCATCACAAAGTCAAAAAACCAATTGAACAGCAAGCATTAGCGCTCTTACGGGAGCATCGTACAATCACACGTGGGGGCCAAAGTCGCTAAGCGTTCAAGAGTACCCGACGACAAAGTACCGTGATTTGCTAGAGACTATGAAGCTTTGCTACCTTCGTTACACATTGTTTCACGATGGTAGGACACGGGTTATTGGGATGTTTTAGCTCAGATGGTGAGGATCTACTCGGATGAATCAAGGACTGATGTTGTACAGAGTACTCCGTAGATATCTCGGGATGTTTTCTCCAAAGTGGGGGGTACTCGTGGATAACTTAGCGCCAAATAGTCGCTTAGAAATGTATTGACTGGGAGCATCTGTGTCTCGGCGCTACTGTTGCAAAAGCGTCCCTCGATATACGATTTGACTTTGTGTACATCTTTTGGGGGTTACTTGTGTCGGAATAACAACGGACATAGAGGATCATTGAGAAACGATTGCGATGAAAAGCCATCTACTTAAAGCGTATGTGGGCTCTTCATAACAACCTCGCCCTCCCGTACTGACCAAATTGAACAGCGACCTCAGTGGCGGTATTGTGAAGATCGATGTGGGAGAAACAGAAACCCCCTTTGACGTCCATATAGAGCTATTATGTAATTGCTCGCCCTATTTCGATAACCTGTTTCAACGCCGCTTCGACCAACCTCTTACGGAGCAGGTGATTTCCTTTCCGGATGACGATCCCCAAATTTTCGCTCAAATCATTCTGTGGATGTATCGTGGTAACGATTCCATTGATTTGATTGCGGGTGAGAAACTAGACTTTCTCGTGCGACTTTGGATTCTTGCAGGTAATTTCGAAATGATAGACCTGCAGAATCAGGTGATGCTAGTCTGTAAAAAAAGGGTCGACGAATCGCTAGGCATTCTTGGTGTGGACACAATCGATTACATCTACTCTCACACCCTACCTCAATCCCCAATGCGTCTCTTGGCGGTGGATATATGGGTGCAAAGGTCGACCACAAAGGGCTTTGGAAAAAGACAAGAAGTTCCACGGCCTTTTCTTGAAGACCTCTGCCTTGGATTTATCAAAGAAAGAGAGAACTCAGACTTGCCTCAAACTCTACCCAAGCTATCCGATCTCCGTTACTTCATTAATGTTTTACCTCTTGAGGACAGGGGTGGCAAGGCTCTAAGGCCAACCGACGCTGTGGAAATTAAGCAAACTGCTACGGATGCTGAGATGGAGACTAGGAAAATCAAAATTCCCTGCTCTCGCACGAAAGCTAAATCGGGGGAGTCAATTCCAAAGTCAGACAATACTGGAGTAGGTGTTGATGGACAGCGGGATGTGTTAGGAAACTCAGATTAGATTCAGGTTGGCAAGCAAGATGGCAAAACTCTGTTAGATCCTTCCAGAGGCTGCTGGACGTCTGCAGATCGAGCGCTTTTTCTGGTGCCTTTCTAGTCACTTTTGCTTATCTCTAATTCTTTGCACGTCAATTTCTCAGCTTAGAAAGACTCACGCTTCACCTATATCTTATGTCATGCAAAAATTGGTGGATTCTTGGATACATAGGAATCACCTGGGCACTCTGGCGCAAGAGCTGGCATTGTTGCTTTTCCCCTTTCGCACTCAGCGGGCTTGAGCATCATTAAGCCAGTAGTACAACCATTATGAAAATAATCAGGGAACAGAAGAAAGTTAAAACAATTGGACTTTTTTGATACATTACTAATATCTTCAACGGCCACATGCCACAGTTCCGGAGAAGGAGGGGATCGTAGGAGAATAGAGATCTATATGGACATGCTAGAAGGAAAAAAACAGCTCAAACACCCATCAATAGCCGTACTCCACCTGCTGCCTTACAGCGAGAATGGCATCGCGGTAGAAAGCCATACCGATACTTCGCGGATGGAAGGCTTTGATTTGCCGAGTTGGCAAAAACCACGACACATCTTGAGCGGTAAAGTCGCCGCTGGCAAGCGCTGTATTTGCGAGTGCAACTTGCTTCGCGATATCTCCACCCGGGTCGGACACAACTGCTGACGCGAGATCACACCAGTAGACGTCGACAGGATCGGGATCGACACCGAGGGTTGCGTTGCATGTGTTTCCATCGGGGAGTGGGAGACTGCCACTTGTTTGCAGGACGCTCAACTCCGCGCTATCGTCAACCGCTGCCGCAACCGTGGCCCCCTCTTCAATATCCGGCCACCCGCTGAGGAAAAAGGCAGTGCTCATGTGACTCGGATCTGGTTCTATCACACCCGGCTCACACCAGCGGTGACCCTCAAAACGGGGATCCACGTCGACAAAGTGAGTGACATTTCTGCCGACCAGTTTGTTTGCGTCAAGGACCGCGGCTTCGATGACTTTGTTGAGGGATTTCACCAGGTCATTCATCTCAGTCCTCAGGGAGGTTGTCAGCCAAACGTCCGTACGATCTATTTTATCCCATCCCCAGTAGCGAAACGAGATATCATTGCATTGTGTTGTATCCGCATTGAAAAATTGTGGATATCCAGCGATGTAAAGATTGAAATCCTACAACAGGTCAGCACAGCCACGTGAATCAGGACAAAAATTTACCTACAGGATTTTGTTGGGTCCAGCCAATAATCCGAAGGTAAATAGAGGTGAATTTATACTGCAGCCCGTCTGCGCCAGTATCGGCCAGGAGCTTCTTGGCGGCGCTTTTGTAGCGAGAACACCACGCAGCATCCCAACCAAGTGGGGAGTTGTAATATCTCAGGAGGCAATGCTTGACAATATTCGAGAATTCCAAGTCGTTCCCGCCGATCGTCATAGTGGCCAAGCTGTCCACTGCCGGGTTCTGCCACCCGTGAAGCTTGTCGTAAAGCCCGGCGACAGTGTCTCCAGAACAAGCTAGATTTTGGTAATCAAAGCCGTCAACGAACGAATCGTGTAGCAGTTGGCCGAAATTATTTGATCCAACTCGGCATTTTTGCGCCGTAGGTGTTTTTCCGGTGCCCATTCCTGCGGCGAAAGAGTCTCCGAAATGTGCCTGGCCGGTGACATCGGGAATATCTTCGTTAACATTATCCCACTGGATAAAGTCGTCGGCTAGAACACACTCAGTTGCACTTGTGGAAGCGGGGAGTGCCGGCAGAGGAATTGCGCGGCGAGTTTTCTGTGTGAAATAGACACCTGCTGCCAATAATTGATAATTCTCTGCGTTTTTCCTGGCAAACGCCGGATCGCATTTACCTTCAATAGCTTTCCCATCTGGTCCAGAATCAGGGCATTCAACAGTGGGTGTTTTCTTTGGCTTGCCTGGCTTGGGTGGCTTAGGTGGCTTCCCTTTCTCGGCTTCTTCCTTGGCTTTTCTTACTTCCTCTAGCCAACATCCACGATCGAAGGTGCCACGGGCGAGCTTCCAGCAACTGATGAAGCCGTATGCGATGTCACGGGTACTTCCGGAGAATTAGTTTGAACAATGAAAAGATCATTGAAGTGACTTACAATGGTTTATCAAGCATCCCGTACTTTGTGTGTGTGGCTTCATGTACAAGAACGGCAGACCTTGCTCTGGAAGCCTTGCGAAGATCCACCGACTTGTCTTCCAGCACGTCTTCGGTGGGCCAAATTTGGGGCTTCTTGGAATTAAGTATGGGATCTTTGAAAAAGGGTGCGCAGAAGGTCAAGAGCTTGTTTTTGTTGTTCATATAAGCAACATAACCTTCAATGCACATATCTGTTGCCAATTTTGGGTCACAGGCCAGAGACAGGGGGAAATCTGGATCATTGCCAGCGAGAAGGCTTGCAATTCGTTGGAACGTCTTCTTGGTGTCGGATATAAATTTGGTATCACCTTGGCCATTGAAGAAAGTGTCAAGATAAACACCGGTCTCGAGATTGGAGGCAGACACCTGTGCCATCTCCACTGCGTACTGGAGTTCGAGTTCAATCACCTTCTTATTCGCGTCTGTACATTTTGAAGCATCTGAATTAATGTAGCGATAGTTCATGTTTGCAATTGATATGCCGTCTTTCGATATGCAGATTCCAGATGGACAATAACCCCGGCTACAGGTAAAATCACACAAATTGTCATAAATTTTCGAATTGCCGGGACCTGCCTGACCAGCACCCTCTGTCTGCGCGGGCGGCTGGATGAGAGGCCCTGTCTTTGTGCATGAACAAAGGTTGATAGGACAGTACCCAAAGTTGCACGCGTACGAACATAGCCCGGCGACACTACCCTCACCAGTGCCAGCAACACAGGCCGGAGGGAGGAAGTCCGAAACTGTAGGAATCGGCATAGCATGTTCAGTTTTGTCACACATCGCGGAAGGACAGTAGCCGTAGTTGCAGGCAAAGCTGCAGAGCCCGACATAATTGGCATCTTTCCCTTCTGCTGGAAACCCTATTGTACCCGTCGCATTGGGCTTGGTGAGGGGAACATCCATCTGCTCGCAGGTGCATGCACCGACAGGGCAATACCCGTAAGAGCAGGTAAAGTTGCACAGGCCATTGAAATCGTAGGCGCCCTTCCCTTGGACGCACTTCTGGTCTTTTATGTCGAATGAAGTAGAGTAGAGGTCACCATAGGGACTCCCTCCCCCAACGCTTCCCACCCAGGCATTGAAGTTGTTGAAGCCCCCATCACATGATGTGGTAATGTCAATGGTCTTGGGACTTTTTCCCATTGTGTCACCAACAACTAAAATGATTTGAACCGCTCCGATTGGTGCAGCTACGCTCCCAAACCGGATAGCAGCTCCCGCCGAGCTATCGGGTATGTAGTCCCACTTCACAGATTCACCGTTGACGAGCACTGCTGCATTGCCGCTGCTGAATAATGACATAACCCAAATTCGAGCTTCCAATGTTTCCTTTGGGTTGTATTCAATCTGTAGCTGAGAAGCGGTATTGAGTGTTGTTCCCCCACCGTTGCAGTAGTCTAGCGGATTAGGAGCATACCAAAAAGTAGCTAGATCGTTGCCCATCGAGGCCTTTCCAGTCTTGTACAAATCAATCAAGAAAGGAAGCATATCACGCCATCCATCGTGGGGGTAGCCTGTCACGAAGTCGAATGGAGCTTCACCGATATCAAGGGCAGCCAGAGCGTTCTTGCGAATCGGGCCAATGTAATGAGATTCCCCGTAATCATTCCAAGAGATGATTTCAACAAACTCCGGCATTGGATCAAGAGCGTAAAGCTCTTGCCAGCGGTCATGCCAGAGGCTACCACTGTTCCAAAGCCAGTTCTTGTTGTATCCTGGCAAATTGGTGTAAAACCAAGGAGAAATGGCCATCATGTATGGCTTCCCCTCCAGATATTGGATATAGGAGGCATCGGTATAGGTATCCATGGTTTGATTTCCCCATGGCCATGCAGACCAGCTGAATAATCCGTCGGCAACTCCATTTGCCAATGCCACGGCCGGCTTGGCACCGACAGAAGACCAGTCTGGCACGAAGAAGCAATTTGTTTTTGCTTTGATTGTCACCCAGTCATCTGCATTGCCAGGTCCTTCAAAAGTAGACACAAAAGGCTTCCCGTCATACTGGAAGTATGAAGAGCTGGAACTGTATTTTTGGATCATGCTGGTGACAACATCTTGGTCCCATGGCCCATTGCCAGCATAGTCGAATGAGAAAAATAGCCTGAATCCTTTCGCTTCGGCAGCAGTGAAGGCCATGGCCACGGAAGCGTCATTGGTCTTGTCTTCCCATGCCATGTTGAGGGCGAATGCATCGATATGGGCATCCTGGGCCAACTTGAAGTCCGACTGCCAGTCAGAAGCAGTATAGTTCTCGGAGTTTGTGACCTTGAATATTTTTAATATCGTTCTTTGACATTGAGATAATACCATCTAGAGTGGAGGTACATACCATAAAATGGGCAAACACAGCTTTTGCATCCGCCTGGCGGATGACCTGAAAGGTCACCACCATGGCAAGCCATGCAAACCAATTCATTCTCGCAATGGTGGGCGGAGGGAAAATTGATGAGAAACTCCGCTGCTAGACACCTACAGTCCTTTTATAATCTTTCAATCAAGCCCCTATCGCCTCACACCACCGGGGCAGGACATTTAACAGGTGAAAATTTCCACCACAGAAGTCTACTTTTCCGTAAAGAGCTATAGCCTCGCTCACATTCCGGTACCCGAGATATGAAGTGGAAATTATAGTATATCAGTTATTATCTCTAGTAGTTTCGAAATTGGACTAGGTTGTAACATTCATTCTAGCGTCAAGTAGTTTCGGGGAGCCCTAATTCTTTGGATACGATTAATACACAGGTACCAGACGATGAAGGCGAGCAACCTAGTACACTCGCGAAATGACATCTACATCTAAAATTTACTGTTTATTGCAAGATTCGATACAGCTAGTGGCATTGCCTGTCTTCGCGTAGGTGTAACGGCATACTGAATACATCTCTGTCGAATTATTCTGTGAAATCGTGATATCTCAACAGCTATGTGAGTACCGACGGGGCAAATCATGAGAGATATTCTCATGAGTTGCCACCATTCGGGGCCCCTGACAGTAATCAGCGGACCATGGGTGTTCTTGGGCAGGGGCCATAAGTTTAGGAGGAACTCGCTCGAGACAGTTTAGCGGCCCACTTCGGTTGATGCCGGCGCAGTCCTTGCGCCGCCTAGCCCTGATTGCTTAGTCGCTAAGAACGAGTGTCCATATCCATATGTTGTACATATTGTAATAGGTAGGGGAGGGATTCTTCCGCTACTTTGCGCCTCCGCCTTTACGATCGCTTATACAAGTGAATAAGCCATGTAAGCCCTTGGTGTTTCAAAGGTTACGAGTAGTAGATAGTTTGCGTATTGGCAGAAACACACTCCTACGCCTTTCTTGCTTGATTTTGGTTTGCTATCCCGGGTTGCCTTGTGCGCTCTGGAAGGTATGAAGCTTAGTTACGACTGCTGAATCGACCCGTATACTACAGAGTGTACTGCCTTGAGCGTTCCCCTCTTCAATATGTACTCCGTAGTCTTGTCTTAGATTGGGACACCATAGACTTGACCGTTTTAGGTGCCTGGGCGAAGAAAGAGAAGAGAACAATTTGTACGCTAAGTGGATGTCTATAAGATTCTCGCTTGGCGGAGGCTCGACATTATTGTCCTTTTGAGCACTCGCGACAGTTTTCCGACTAGTGCTGATACAAGGTCCACAGGACTCCTGCTAATAATGTTCCCTGCTTATGCCTCTCTGCGGTGAATCAAGCTCATGTTATCACAATTAAAGGTTCAGAATTTTCAATTTTTCTATTAGCATCTAATAGATCTTGGGGGGGCTTGATAACTCATTATTATCTCTATACTCCATATCGGATGTTTATTAATTATGTATATCGTGCCCGGCGATAGTGGGATAAATTAGTCCCTAGTCCCTTTACTGAGCTACTGAACTAGCAGATCTTGGCAAATGGAGACGGTGATTTTCTAACCGAACTTTTTTTTGCCGTGTTGTGTATTGTAGGCCCCGCTCGATGGAGTGGCCCTAATAGAGAATTGGATTAGACTAAATATTAGTTAGGCCAAGCTCATGATAAATCTCTGAGCCACTTGCTTAGCTCTATTACCGATGAGGCGAATGCAACGTTTAGGCGCCTTTGAATCTTGCTAGTATGTCTTGGCAACGGGTTACATACCATAATCGGTAGTCCATACGGAGGCCGGAGTACAACACTGCCGTTCGAGATGAGGCCGTTGGAAAAAGAAATGAGAATCTTTATCTCGTTAGAGAATGCTCCGTACGGAATAATCAGCTCTTTGTCCGAATTCCTAGTTGGTTGACTTCCTTTTGGCACCTCGTTCTGCGCTTCCCTTCACTTTTCATGTCCCCTTTCTTTCAATATATTCCATTCATTCACCTTATCCCCCCGAGTCCTAATATTTAGTCGCACAGTATGATGCTAGCTATTGTCAGCTTGTGAGTATTCCTCTCTGCGCATGTGGAACTAGAACCACGGATTTTTCCAGAGACCCTAACAAGCAAATAGCATTATCCTTATTTTGGTATTTGCCTCCTTCGCTCCGTGTATACGTCAGGCTTGGCTAGACAAGGGCACTGGAGACATTTCATTGTTCTACCTACTTTTCAATGTCGTTTGTTCCACGGAGCATTTACTCTTTGTTTTCTATTACACTATCAATTTCCCTGTTGAGACAGGTTACTGGACGCACCATCCACGTAATGCACTTGACTGGGTTAATTTTTTTCAAGTTCTAGGCGTGTGGGCATTGTGGAATATCCTGTGAGTTCGATACATCGCACTTCCTAGTGATCATATAGCGACCAGAGACTGACCAAAATGTCTAGGTTGGGGCTCAACCTCTACTACAGACCCACTAGTCGCCTTAGGAAGGCTTTGACAGTAGTGTTTTATTTCTGCTTTCTCATTGTATCCATAGTCCCTGTTATGGCAGATGCAGTTTCTGATATATTCTGTCCTCCACACTATCCGAACTGCCCCAAGATTGAGCGGGATCCACTTGCGCTCTTCCAGGGCCTTCATGCCGTCATACTTCTGCCATATCTTACGACCATACCACTTGGCATAGGAATATTCCAACAAGCCTGCATGCCGTTACAAACTCAGAGTCTGACTGGACTAAAGTTTCAGGCAGTTGCTTTCATGCTCTCAGCCATTTCCTGGGTCCCAAGAGTCTCTGTTCCATGGGATCTATATCTAGATGGTGAACACCCAATCATGATGGTTGTCAATTCATGGTACCACATGGTTGGGTTTGTCGCTGTCGACGATGCATTCTTTGCTCTGGGGCAAGGCTTCTTGCTGTGGTTGTCTTTGCAGCAGATACGGCGTGCAGAGGACGAGGAAAGACAGCCGCTTCTGGGGTGATACGTTATGTGTATGTATCTCACCATAGTTAGGGCTTTGACTTTCAGGTCACATAGATCCTTTACAGTGATATGCTCTATTGGGATGTCATTAACTCCTTTTCTTGTGCCATTTTCCATCAGTAAATACGATCTGCTATTTTAAATCCAAGGATATTCATAAACAATTTATAATTTGACATTTTATGCACGCAAAGGCATAGCGGCCAGGGTTACTTTCGGCCCTAATGTAATGCATTGAGGCCTCGGGGCCTCAATTTGGCCTGATATTGGCCTTAAGCTGACCGTTTTCAAGTCCTATGATACAGTGTATCGTGAATCTTTCAGTACGGAGTGAATACTAGTACGTCCGACTACCGGAAGCTTCAAAGCTCCGAAGACCTAAATTGCTATGCTCCTGGGTACGCCACCTCAACCGCTAGTTCAAAGGCCTCTCTCTCTCTCTCTCTCTTTCTTTTTTATGCTATCCTTTTCTTTCCCTGCTTATATCTACCTATTCTATTCTCGCCGATACTTTGTCTTACAGCTGCCATGGATCCTGAACTCAAATCTCACATGAGATTTTTTGAACATGATAGACCGTGAGATTCAACCACCTTTCCCCCTGGCCATTGTTCCAACCTAACAAATATCCCAGTCCAAACACGCCCAGACTTTCAATGGAGATTGAGTCGATGCCCCCAGTTGTGTGTCTCTCGAACCCGAGACTAGCAATTATTGTCACTATTCGTCGGGCAGAGGATGACTGTGATAAGCCCTGTATCTTTCGCTGGAGCAGCATATATGATGCATGGGGTCCCTCCGGCTTCGTAGTCTTTCAACACACACCAGATGGTCTAAAAAGGGTCGAAGGAACGCCTGGACGGCCACCTCCTCGGACTGTCAAGATCACAGGATATGAATTTGAAACAGAAGAACTTCTTCCTGGACAAACTATCAGTCGAAATATAAACTCTATGAGCCCCTTTTTGGATCATATGGTGGTCGGTGAGAGATATGAGCTAGTTTGGCTTGGGGCTGAATATGCCTTGTGGGCTTGGGGCACCTTGCGCGACCATTGGGAGCAAGAAATTGGGGATAACTCCAGGCTACCCCTTGTTGTCATCCCGGGTGGGGCCTCTCGCTCTTTTTACGGCGTAGATGTGGAAGAACTTGCAGAGCCAGAACCGTACGAGCCTTCTCTGATAGAGAAATCGGATCGAATGTACGTAATTATCTAACCCAATACCCGTCTTTATACTGGCTGATAAACCTTTCACAGTCCTGGAGCCCCTTGCATATGTGTGTTTCTGGAAAGTCCATCAGAAATGTCCAGAACAGAAGGAATCTCTATCACAATGAAGATTACCTATGATGGTCTTACGAATGAGGACCACGGGGCGATCAATGATGACACAAAGCCGATCATCATCCACAATTATCCTTTTCGTCATAGTCACTGTCGACTGCAACGCCGTTGCCCCGATTACGATCCGTCAAAAGATTCAAGCGGGGATTCTACACAGTGGAAGACCTATTATGACAACGAAAGAAATCCGGGCTGGAGGATTGTAGATGAACCGGATGTTGAGATCAACGTCACGGATTCCGAGTATTTCCGCGGCCTTAAACCCGGAGAATCTTTTGTCAAAACTCTTCAACTTGAAGATTTCCACTTGCATCCCGATACAGTGGTCGGCGACACATATCGTTACCAGTACTGTGGTGGCTGCGTCGACTGGTGGGTTTGGGGTGATTTCAAAGAGCATGCAAATACAGTAGTGAAATTGCCATGTTGGCTGCAAGATTATGTCGTCGACCCCGATGATAATGATGGAAGGCCTTTCATAATGATCCCTTCGTCTAATTTTGTCGAGTTTACTATTGTTGAATGATACGATGGGTTCTCTTTAATGCAAGTTTTGAGCCCCAATCTCAGGTATTGGAAGACAAATACATTCAATTCATTCAGATCATAGGGGGAATTTCTCGTCATGTGATGTGGCCTATATTACTCTTCTGCTTCTCGCCTCATTCTCTTGTCTGTCAAGAATATCAAATTCGTCCAAATCTTCCAGTTAGAGATATCCTTCCTGGCATGACTCCCCATTGACATATCAATGCTGCTCTTCAGAATGCGAGTTATCAACTCGTTCCGCCGGCCTTTTCATCAAATCATCTGCAAAATGTCAACTACAGGCCCAATATCAGGGGAGAGATCCCATTGGAGGGAATCAAAATGACACGATCGGATTTTCAGAGAAAACCAAATCTTCCATGGGGCTTTTGCATTTATCGATGCTCGTTCACAGACAACAATGCGTGGCACAAAATGCTCCAGCTCATTCAGCAACGCGTGCAAAAATCCATTGAACGCTCCTTGCCACCTGGAAAGGGGAGAACCGAGCTCTTAGAGTCCCATGACCTCGTCATCCATGACGAGCCGGAGTTCGACGGCGCAACTTCACATGAGGTGCGCGATCATTTCCATGGCTGGGTGGCAGAACAATTACCAAAAGTGGTTGACACGCCTGCAACATTAAAGCGGATTCTTGAATCGCATTTCGAGAAGAAAAGGGAGCTCCCCGGGCCTGAATACGGTTTTGGGGCACGGTTCAACTTGGCTCTCTTTGTTGATGATATCTGCTTGGAGTCTTTGGACCATATGGACTATCCTGTTGTGAAGATTATGTATAAGCAATGGGGGAATTTGAGCCCCGAGGAAAGAAACTACGAAATTGCTTCCGAGTGGCATGATGGGACGACGGATGAGGAGCAAGAGGATGTTGGCTGGATGTACATGTCTGTCGCGGACTACGTTTCAATGTATGACCGGTTTGCGTGGACTCACATGGCTTTATGGCATGATGAATATCTTCGGCCACCTCAGATGATTGACTATTTCTATGACGAGACGATGCAACCGGGCTTCTGGCGAAGTTAATCATATGAAGGCTATGTCTTCGATATGGTTCCGGGGAAATTGTCGAATCATAATCTTACTCATTTTGATTAATATGGGACATTTTACATGATATCTTGATTCCTAGAGAGTGTGTCAAGATATATCCCAGATTTCTGCCTTAAAAATAGATTATCTGGACTTGAACTCTCTTATTAGTGTAGGTTAAGCACTTTATATACCTAGGTAATATTGTGGGACGTTCAAGTTTCACCTTTCCACGTTTCTCCTGTAGATGGCTAAGAAAAATAGCTGTAAAATTGACGGAATATAATATTAGGCTAAGCGCTAGAAATTTATGCCTCCGATGGTCGCTACAGGTCATAGAGGGTCGCCTGCGGGGTTGTATTTCACAGTGAGGTGTTGCCTTAGGTACCATAGTGTATCACGGTGTAAACCAATGACTGTTACATGCCAGGTCAATCAAGAAGAAAGAGTGCATTCTAACTAAAAAGGCAAAGATGGGGAAGAGAGGGAGAGAGAGGGAGAGAGAGAGATCCTGGAGGTTCTTATAGTAAGAGGATCTCTGCAAGCAACCAATCTCCCTTCCCGATTAGGTATAGTAGCAATCTGGAGAACAAAGAAGATAAACAAAGGAAATAAAGAAACAAACTAACTATTAAACGATCTAGTGTGGTATGTGATCAACATGTAGATCGTGACAATGACCACTAAATGACAGAAATCTGACCGTATTCTAATGTAGGGTACAAAAACCAATAGCTATTAAGAACTCTTTCTAAAATGAGAAAACCCGCTATTCCAACAATCTGAGCGGTAATGATGACTAAACTTAATATGTGGTATGCCTGGTACTTAGCGTCATATGATCTCCAAGGTATAATACCATGTAAATCCATGTATTCAACCTCGGACTTTGACACCAAATGATCATTTGGCCCACAAAGTCTATCTCCCTTCATTTCTTTCAAAACTTTCCCTTCTTTTCCTCTTCTGTTCTCTCAGGACTCTCTTCCCTTTTTATCCTCGTAACCTTCAAGATGACTGATATCTCTCAGATTTTCAAAGGCACTCAGATCGCCCTTCCTGGCTCCGTAGCTCTCCGGCTGAACGCGACTACATGGGTAATCGACGAGGAGCTTTATGAGAATAGAATCGATGGAGTGCGTGAGCCTACTTCTGATCCTGACGAACAACCATCCGGTTGGGAGGCTAAGTATCTATGTCACAATCACCATTTCCCATATAATCAAGCCTTTATGAGAGTCTACTGTCAAGGTCCTGATGAGGGAACAAAATTCCTTCTGCCGGAAGTTCGAGCCCAACAGGCAAATCCTCATTTTGAAAAGCAGGAAGCTAAAGCTCGGAAGAAGTTCAGACAAGGTGGATGCAAAAGTGTACCTTCACTACTTGGATATGGCCAATCCGTGCAAGGGGAACACGGACCTGTACCCGGAGGATACATAACCTATCTTGTTTGGGAAAAGGTCCGCGGACAGGTCCTCACTCCGGAGATATTCTGGTCATTCGAGCGACCAAAACGTGATCTCGTTCGCCGAAAGTTCCGGGCTGCATATGAGTAAGTGCGGAGTTAAGTCCTTGAGATCATGCTCACGCAAAATCAGGGAAATGTCGTCCTTTGGCTGGGGTCCAGGAGGGGAGAACATCACAAAGATTATATGGGACAAAGAATCCGCCGATCTATGGATCTCGGGGTTTCGCAGTTCGTATCCAACTGACGAAAAGTGGGAGGATTGCATTCTGGCTTATTACCGCTTGGTCAAGCCACCCGCGTCCGGCGTTTGTGAGAACCTTTATGAATGGGAGTGGTGATACAGGTTTCTATTGGTGACAGGGAGAACACCCAGGTGCCACTTCAGTGGTCCACGGCACCTTCAACTCACCCACAAGCTTCAACTCATTCCTTGATGTCTTCATAACACAATCAGGGACTTTTTTCCCTAGATTAGGAAGACATTTGAAATCGGCAAATTGGATATCAAGCCTTTGAGCTTCAAACACCTTTCCAAGTGTTTGACCAATCGCCTGTTGGAACCTCCCCGGTACACCTGTCTCATCTCCGACAAAGACCTTAGTATCATCAAGATCGCGGGTATTCAGGGTGTATCCGATAACCCGCTGCTCCAATGTTGGTTATCCGTTGTTGCTCGTATATCTTGACAATTCGGCTAATAACTCAATCCTCCGTTGTAAATAAGCCGGTGTACGGCATTGGCATCTATATGGAAATCTGTCTTCAGTAGAGGAGGCAGAGCCTCGTTGACGGTCTCACGCACGTGGATCTGCTTACCCATGATGTAGGTGAATGCCGTTGATAGTAATTTCGGAAGTGCGAAGAGTGAGATGAAAGTATGGGAAAAATGAGATGGAGGCGAGAAAATTAGGAAGGCAGGAGGGCTCTCCTCGTGCCTCAGTCCTCGTATTTTCGGATTCTAGGCTTTCAATCTCTCCGACGAACCAACCAGTGAGTCAACTTGTTTGATAAAGACAATTCCTCTCCACACTGCATAAGTATACTCAGCACCGAAAACAGGGACAACCAATTCGTTCACCTAACCGATGTTGAGGCCATAAATCCACTCGTTTCCTGCGACCCCCTGCCTAAGTCTACGCACTTCAACTCGAAAACAAATAGCACTGAAGCTCACTTATCCCCGAAAGAGACTGTATTCGTCGATACACCCATAAGCTGACAGAATGAACATCGTTTCAGAAGGTGTAAAAGTGTATCCAAAGGCAAATCCACAGCGTTGTTTGTGAGATCCTCCAATGACTATTCCAACCAGGCAATTGATCTCCCGAAGCTTTCGTCTGATCTATCTAGTGAGGGAGAGGCGTGTGGTTGCCAGGCGCCAGTTTCCAGGAGCTCGATGACGCAGTCTACGTGAACTTAATGGTGTCCTAATCATAAACTGGGTATCAATGAAAGCTCATCCCAATGCAGAGCTCTATAGATTGTTAAGATTGCTTGGAAAATTTCCTGTTTCTAAAAAGGATTGGATCATTCGCTCGCGCCTAAGCGAGTTTCTCGGTTGATTCTGAATGACTAGTATAACCTAGATTAAATCCATAGACCTCAGCATACCTCCAAGACTATTTAGGTAGGCTCGCTTGTAAATCAGTGAAAACGTGAATTTGACCTATCAACTGACAACAATAGCAATTGTCCTTTTGAGGGCGTTGTCAGTCCATCCTTTACCTCGGACGCATTATACATATACATTCATTGAGAGGACTGCTATCTAGCAGGTCCGAGCAGAATTGAGAGAAGACTCGGGCTCAGAACCTGAGAGAAGGAAGGATCGGAGAATCAGAGACTTAAACCGCGTCTACCTAGCCGGATCACTAACAACACTGGCGCGGACAAGAGAGAAGAAAGAAGAGAAGAGGACTGAGAGCGGGGGAAGAAGCAGAGAGGCAGTCATGTGACCCCAGGTTTAGATGCCTGAGACACCCACCCATGCTTCGAACAAGAATACCTTGAATAAGAGTGAAGGGGCGAGATAGGTCCTGGTTGCTATGCAAGCTAATCGCTAAGGTGCTAATGCTAGGATCTGCACAAGGACCAAGTGCGCTAAGCTCAAGAAGTTAGGATTAAACCTAAGAAAGAAGTTCGCAGTCCTCCTCCGATATGGTGTAGTGGCTAACATCGCCGTCTCTCACACGGCAGCCGGGGGTTCGATTCCCCCTATCGGAGATTCATTTTTGGTCCTCTAAGTTCCTTCGTTATCGATGGTAAAATTTTTGGACAAGTCTATATAAGTTGGAAAGCCAACCCGGCGAGGTAATGTTATGCAGTATTTTTTTTTAAGGTTGGCCTGCGCCACCTTGAAACGTGCCAAGAAAATTGATCACATGACCTTATCATATCTAATCGGATTTTTTTAAAAAAAAAAATTCCAAGGTACACAAGATAATATTAAAAGAGCTCAATTGCACTACCATACACCCATCGCGGAGAGCCTCAAAGCAAACAAATTGAAAGCTTCCATCAATACTACTCAACCCAAAGTTTCCCACTCCATCAGTAAGCGCCTTTTCTCCACCGAGACCGCGGGGTAACACTCGTCCCAAAAAAAATAATCGCCAACCCACCTCAGAATCAACAATCATATAAAACACAGCCTCCAAAATGGCGACAACTTCCACAGCCCAGCCGTCCGCGGATGCCGCCTATCACCTAGACCTAGCCATTACCCTCACAATCAACAGTTGGCCGGCGCTCTCACTAGCCGTGCAATCAAACTGGGGTGGCCCCAACTCAGGCGAGAAGCGGGACTGGCTGTGTGGCGCAATCTCCGATATGCTATCTGATCGACCCGAGACTGACGCCGAAGACCTGGAGGAAGTACTTGTCCAGGTTATGAACGACGAGTTTGACGTGGCGGTGGATGACGAGAGCGCCGCGGACGTTGCGGACATGATCATGGAGCTGAAGACGCAGATCGATCGTGGCGAGTTTGGCACTGTTCAGCAAATGTTGGAGAATTTCCAGAAGAAGAGCCAAAATCGATCTGCTGCGGGTCAGTTCCAGAGGGTTGAGGCCGGGGACGAGGATCAGGAGACGGATGATGAGAGTGAGGAAGGTGATGTTGAGATGGGTGATGCGCCTAACTTGGTGCGGGCTCCAAGGGAGCGGGCTGAGCCCGAGATCGATGATGATGGGTTTACGAAGGTTGTTGGAAAGAAGAGGTAGATGTGGGCTTTTGTTGATCATTTTATATCTTCATACCTTGGTGCCAAGAGGAAACCCCTCGGATAGATATCCTTTTCAAATTACATAGATGCATTTATCACCAATGATTGATCATTCATCAAATATGGCTTGCGTGTGCTACCCTATGTGGCTGGAGATGACCCAAGAATCCGTATACGGTTCAACCGCTTGGATTCATAGATGGAGCAAAAAGTCTATGGAGGCAATGTTGTGGAAAAAGAAATGTTCATCATCGTCAGTTGTGGGCTGTTTGTGGTATCATTACGCGACCTCTGCCCACCCGTACCTCCCTGTTCAGAGCTCCTCGCAAGCACATCGCTGACATCGCTTTTTTTGGTGATTCATTGTGCTTTTGAGAATATGGACATTCAGGTATTCTCGGTGGCAAAAGCACTTTACTGGGCCTCGGTCTCAGCAGTGATGAGTTTGGTAATCATACCAATAGCAATGGTTTGACCCTGGTATCGATATGTTAGCGAAGAAATAATATTAAGAAGAATGTGAAAAGACATACCTGATCACGAAGGGTGAAACGACCCAATTGGTTGTACTCGTCGTATGTCTCGACACAAACAGCACCAGCGGTGCTGGTAACCTCGAGACGAGCAATAATGGTCTGGCCCTTGCTGGCAAACTGGGGAGGGCGCTTGCTCTTGCGCCCGGTGCCGGGCTCAAGCTTGTGGAGAAGAGCTGCGAAAGTAACCTCCTCAACAGCGGAGTGAACGTGCAGCACACAGTTGAAACCAGCGGTCAAAATGCTCTTCAAATCCAAAATACGGATCTTGGCTTCGAAAGCAGAAACGCAGTGAACGGGACGCTTAGGTGAGCACAGCACGAAACCAGGGAAGAAATCTTCTTCTTCAATGCCACGGAGACGCAGGCGGACCTGGTCACCAACCTTGGCGGTAGGGATCTCTTCTTCTGTTTCACCGTACATAGCAGAAATTTGAACCTCCTCACGGTTAGGCATCATGAGATAAGTGCCGCTCTTCTTAATGATACCGGACTCAATGCGACCTTCTGCCATGGTACCCATGTCACGGTACTTCGCGCTGATTGGCATCATGAATGGTGCGTTGACCTTACGCTCGGGAAGTTCGAACGCAGTCAAGAACTCGAGCAGCGACGGCCCGTCATACCAATCACACACGTCTTTGGGAACTCGGTCCTTGATACCGATAGTTCGCTGGGCAGAGATAGGCATGCAGAAGATGTCCGATTTCTTGTAGCCCAGAGCTTCCAGGAACTTGATGACCTTGATGGTGCATTCATCGAATCGGGCCTTGCTCCATTCGACGGTAGGGTCGTCCATTTTGTTGACAGCAAGAATCAACTTGCTAACTCCAGTGTTGCGCGCAAGGAGTGCGTGCTCACGGGTCTGGCCACCTTTCTCGAATCCAGTCTCGTACTCACCCTTACGGGCAGAGATAACCAAACAACCGAGATCGGCTTGAGAAGCACCACCAATCATGTGGGGAACATAGGACTTGTGACCAGGGGCATCCAAAATGGAGAATTGACGCTCAATATCGCCCTCTGGGTGCGGGATGGTGACCTTGAAGAAGGCGCGGCCAACCTCGACTGTCTTTCCCTTTGAGCGTTCCTCCTGGGTCAGATCAAGAGCCCACGAGAGATACCAGGTCTCTCGACCGGCTTCCTTGGCTTCCTTCTTGTATTTATCCAGTGTACGCTCATCGACCATGCCGGTGGCGTGCAGGAGGGAACCTCCCAGAGTGGACTTGCCAGCATCGACGTGACCGATGAAGACAACATTGACATGCTCTCTCCGCTCACCGTAAATTTCCTTCAGAGTTGCCTCATCCACATCAGCTTGCTGCGACTTTGCGACAGCATTGGCTTCACGGGCTTGCTTGGCTGTTTCGCCGCGGGCTGGGCTTGAACGTCCAGGGCTAGAGCGACCAGAAGCTGGCGTGGGAGAAGCCTTACCAGTGGCAGCGGCCTTGTCAGACTTATCAAGGGATTTGGTGGCCGCCACCTTTGAGCCTGCCTCAGCAGCCGCAGCGCCCTTAGTATCACCATTGGCTTCCTTGGGGGCGGCGTCGGCAGGCTTTGCTGCAGGGGTAGGAGTGCCAATCGAAAGAACTTTGGTCTTGGGAGCAGCGCTGGAGGAGGTTGCGCCGATAGACAGAACCTTGGTCTTGGGCAGAGCGGTATTCGATGCGGACTTGGGAGCAGACTGAGCCGGTGCTGCAGCCTGGGGTTGCTGCGCCTGTACTGGCACATTCTGGCGAGGCTGCTGTTGATAGCCACCATATTGCTGCTGTTGCTGTCCATTGTTGTACTGATTAAACCCACCAGGCTGCTGGGCATAGGCATTGTACTGGCCGTAGGCTTGCTGTTGCTGGTAACCACCGTAGGCTTGTTGCTGGCCGTACTGGGGGTATCCCTGCTGGGGGTAGCCAGCATACTGCTGGTACGGCTGTCCGGGAACGAAGGAAGAGGCTCCAGGCGTGAAAGAGGCGGCGCCGGGTTGGAAAGAGGGTGCCTGGGGCTGAGGGCGAGATTGTGCGTTCAGGTTGACGCCCTCAGCTTGTCGGGAAAGCTCATCCTCCCAGGATTCAGGGGTTTGGTTCGACATCGTGAAAGAAGATCCAAGGTTGAATCAAGAACACGAAAATACTAACCAAAACGGATTTGGACAAAAACAGGTTGGGTCAATAAGAGGGGCCCCAGTGCCTTTTGATTTTGCACAGGTGAATGACTAAGACCCCGCGATATTTTCTTTTCACGTGATACAGCCTTAAGTCTTTTTTTTTCTCTGAGAGATGGTGAGTGAATGCTTATTAGGTATTCATCTCTGTTTTATGTTTCATAGGTTTTCAAGGAGCCGATCTCACTACATAGTCTTTTTTCAGAGGCATAGCCCTGTACTCGGAGAGTTGGGCTCGTCGTCTTTGACCTTTCTCTTATCGATAAGCACCCCTCCGTGTCTGCAGGTCCAGTGTTAAGGTGCCTTTTATATCGCTTGCCAATACAATCTACGCTACAATTTTAAAGGCCATTGGCATTTAGCTTTAATCAAGATGGATGCTTTTCTAACGGGGGTTAGTCGCCTATATTACTTGTTAGGGGCTAGCCAGCTAATTCATTCCGTACAGCTTACCCGGCAGGCCATGAATTATGCCATTCGGTATGGATGATGATGACTGAACAATAATAGTCTCAATGCTAAAACTGTGTCATGCAGGTCAGGAATCGCGATAACTGCCAGCTATGCAATGCGCCAGTCATCGCGCTTGCTCAAAGTAAGTGACCTTCTTCCAGTTGGGGAACAAGCCAACGCTGATCAGTTCATTTTCTTGACCAGAATGTCAAAAGTGAGGACAGAGATGAGCTACTTTCCTTGCAACAACGCCTGGAAAGCAAGATCCAAGTTATCGCCCCATCTATTGACATGATTGAATTAATGTGAGTCACCCGACACTGGGTTGTATTGTTAGAAAGCTCATAATTGGCCTAGTGCTGCTCGAGGAAATACGTCATTGGAATCAGCTGTCGCCCTCACAAAATCTTTGAGATGGGACATCCAAGCGCTAGGGCAGCGGTTGGCAAGAGCCGCGGCATCTGAAGAATTGAGACGCAAAGGAGCCAGCTCAGCCAAAGATCAGACGAACAGCGAGAAAGAAATTAAGCTTATTATCAAAGATATCAAGAAGCTGTTGGCTCGCATTGAGGACACAGTGCCCTTGATGAATCTGGCCATAACCACCTCTGGGGCCAAATTATCCACCAACTTGCCCGCAACGGTGTCGCCATCCCGACTCCTCCAAGCAAGCACATTTCTCACGGCAGGAGATACACAATATTCAATGACGCCATCTCAGGCAGTTCAGGTAGGGCCGACTTTTACCTTGTCAATGTACATGCTATTTGCCAGCCACTTGCGACCTCATGACGAAGAATCTGTCCGCGAGGCCACGTGGAAGGAAGTCATGCATAAGGCACGTTTGAAGCTGCGTCGTGTTCCAATAGATTCACTGCAGTCCCCAGATCAACATCCGAGAAGCAAGCTTCCAGGACCGGCCGGGTCCGATGAATACTTCTATCAAGTCCTGATCATCGAAGACCTAGATGATGGTCGAGTCCACACATTCGACGAGAATGATCCACAGCCCCAGAAATATGAAGGTGTTACCTCGGCAGGAATAAGGGAGATTCTTCCTATCCATCAAATTTCAAAGATCTTCTACGCAGACACCGGAAAGATCCTCAACATCAGCACAGAGGGCGAAACAAACAATCCAGTGCTACTATTGAAACGGGATCTAAACGCTCTCCCGCCACGGCGCATGATGGAACGTGACGAGGTGGAGGACGAGTTCCCTCACGCAGAATCTGAAGAGGAACCAGAAGACGAGGAGCAAGCCCAACTCGATGCACAGCTGAACGGAGGCGGAAACCCAGATCCTAGCAGCTTGAATTATCTGCATGAAGATTCCATTCCCGAAGAATGGCGTCTGCCTCCCGGGCTAGACCCAGAATGGATCGCATTTGAAGTCTACAACGAAGATGAAGCCTCTGATACCGAGTCCGAAGCTGAAAACCCCGAACCAGATGAACCCTCAATCGACCCAAATATGATGGCCAAGCTGTCGCTTAATGAAAAGGGGCATTCATCCCACTCCCTGTCTCCGCTAAATCAGTCATTCACATCCGCCGCTGCCACAACAACAGTCTCCAACCCTCACTTCGAGAACATCCGCACATCTCTCTCTCTCCTCGAAACCCTTCTCCGTCTAACATCCCTCCAGCAATTCCAGCAACAATCACACCTCTCCATCAGCGATGAACTTCTCAACTTCTTCCTGGAAGAATCATCCACCACCGGCGCTGGCGGTGACGAACAGCATCGTCAGCGGCTCCGCTCTGAGGCCCGCCGTCGCGTGGGCTGGGACCCCTACAATGAAAGCCCTGTCAAACACCGCGGCGAGGATTATCAGTACGGCTGGGAGCCAGGTAGTAGTCCCCGCCAATATGGCAGCGATTCTTACTCGCCTGGCGGGCGGGCGCAGGGATTTCATATTCGTTCCAGGGAGAGTACACCGGAGACCCCAGTGCGCAAGGGCTCGCCGAACGTCCGTCCAAGTGGTTTGCGTGGTATGAGGCCTGCGTATGCTGAGTCGCCGCTCTCGAAAAAGATGGGTAGGTCTCCGAATGAGGGGGATCTCAAGTCTGGCACGACAGATTGAATGGGAAGGAATTGGAAATCCATGAACTATCATGCCTTGTACATGTATTATGATCATGATTATGAGATAGCGAGTGCATTACAAAATTTATTAGTTTCCTATCCTTCGGACTGATTTTCTACAATGTAGAATTGTTGTGGCGAATGCCATAATTCAAGCGGCCATCAAAGGTCGACTAATGGTTCATCTGGGAGCTAAGGTAGTCAGGTCCCCAGGTTAAGATACTATGTAGATAGAAAGAATAACGTGCGTATTCAGATATCAACCGCATAGACAGGTAACATCGCTCGCTGAAAGCATGTTGCGGAAAACAGGACTGGGAATAAAATGAGAGAGAAAAGCCCGGAACGCCAAAGAAAAAAGACCCAATATTCCTGAACTCCAACCAAAGCAGATTTCTTCGGCAGGGAATTGGCCGTGTCTAGCAAGCGCAGCAGCAAGACCACGCTCTCTGAAGGATATATGGTATAGACAGGTGCCCGCGAAAGTAACTTAGATCCACTTGCTGATGCGGCCTTGAAAAGAGATAGGTGGGTTACTCCCAATCTTCGTCGCTCTCGTCCGCCTTCGCAGCGGTGGGGCTCTTCTCCTTGGGGCTGCCAGGTGTGCGGCTAGCAGCGCCACTCACAACATCGTAGCTGGATTCGCTGTCGGCTTGGGATTGCAGGTCGTGTGACCTGCGAGGCTCGGTTTTCTGGGTCTCTTTGGTGGGAGCGAGACTCTGGGCTCCAGAGGGGACCTGCGGAGTAGAAGGAGACTGGGACTCAGAGTCGGAATCGTCGTCCCAGCCGACTTCTTCTTCTTCTTCGGCATTGGCACCTATGGAGTAGAAGTGGTTAGAACTTAAATCAAAGATTACCGGAGCGATGGACTTAATATACCCTTCAAAAGTTCCTTGCGCTTCTTCTCCTCGGTCTCCACAACGAGACGCAAGAAGTAGTAACGAGTCCAAAATTCCACGTATTCCACCTGCTCCGGCACGAGTTTCTCCATGGCCGAACGGAGCTCGGGGTATTTCTCCAGATCAGCCGCAATCTCGTCCGTCTTCTTTTCAACATTGAACTCCTTTTTGAACGCAGGCCACTCGTCGCTGACCGGGTCCTTGCTAAAGCTTTCCAGGTTTGAATGAATGACGTGCAACTGTGCCTCGAACCGTGTAGCATGAATAACCCGCTTTCCCTCAGCATCCTTGCTCTCGAAAAGAAGCTTGCCGGACTGATCGGCATCGGGAGGTAAAATACTGACGGCCTCGCGCAGCTTCTGGCCGATGTTCAACCCGAATCGTAAGATCGCTTCATCGGCTGCTTCCTCGGCCTTCTCAATCTCCTTCAGCCGCCGAGCGGCTTCCGCCTTCAACCGAGCAATAAAGCTTTCTCCACTAACGCCAGCGCCTTCTCCCTTGTCGCTGGATTCTCCTTCTACAACAGCCTTGGGTGTGGCGGTTTCATCACTTTGTCCCTCGCCACTGCCCGTCACAGAAGCTGTGCTGAGAGACAGCCCCTTTGTCCGGTCGGCGAGTGTTTCCCTAAGATCTGAAAATCCTTTCACAGCTTCTTCGCTAGCAGCTGCATACTCCTGGCGAGCACCCTCGTAGTATGTTTCTCCTTGTTTGCGTACATTGTCCCATAGTCCTCCAATTCGGGAGCCCCACGGACTGTTGGAGAAGGCGCGGAAAGTCTCTTGTAGCTCATCGTTGAGGTTGGGGTTAGGTTCCTGGGGCTTAGAGTCGGAGGCTCCCTCTTTGTTAGAGTATGACTCCTCTAAAATATGATCGTAGGCGATATCCATGATTGGGAAGTTGTAAGAAAAGAAGGAAGAGGATCAAATGATTGGAAGCACAAGGTTGCAGTATCTCCGCGTTCATGGCCCGACCGCCCCGCTTGCGACGATCTTCAAAACTACCTACAACATACAAACACATTGGTTAACAAAAGATGATCTATATAGTAATCGTATTTTACAATGTTGTGGTTATTCATAATTCATAAATTATTAAACAATGACCTCGAAGGCATCATCCTTCAGGTAAGCTATAAGGCTCTCCCACACTATCCTGACTTCCCATCCAAAAGTTTGGGAGCGGAATGCTCTCCATGACGCTCGATGTAAGAAGCTGACTGCGAGAGAGGACTCGGCCCTGCCATTGGGGATCTCGGTCCACCGCCTGCGAGGATTCAACTTGAACCACTGAGCCAGGAACACGAGGCCGTTGGAACGAACCATTGCTTATTTCGATCCTACGTTCTCGTTCCCGGATGGGCGACGACTCCGGAACCATTTCAGTAGACTCTTTTTCGCCTTCCTGGCTCTGCGTGTGTGTCTGTGAGGACAGCCCCGGTGCCTGTTTTTGAAGAGAAGGCCTCCATGGCTCCAGATTGGTGTACTGGGTACTGCCTCCATGGGGGAATAGCTCAGACATCTTCTGCGTATTTAGCGTTGGAATTGGCTCGTGCGGGAATTGTGTAGCTGCGTGCATTCTTTGATAGTAAATTGAAGCATCAGACATTGGACCTTCGGATAGAGGGGCGTCATCTAATCCAGGGCTTGATTGCACAGCTGGTAGGGGAAGGTCTTGGGAATCATCCTTGGGCGATTCTGGGCTGTGTTGGATCCCCTGTGAGCCGTCCGGTGGGCCAATTGCTCGGTGTGGTTTCTTTGGGGATGGTGTCACGGAACGCCTATCGAGGCTATCCTCAAAGTCTCCGTATTCTGAATCCGCATCAGTTTCATAGACAACTGTCCTCTCCGTCTTAGTGTATTCATTTCTCGGGTTTCCGTTTACTTGGGTGGGCAATTCCTGGTCAGTCGACTCCGTCGGAGGTGCAGATGAAAGAAATTGCTCAGTAAGAGTTGGATCGGGGTGGATCAGAGTGTGATTGATGCTTGGAGAATCCAATGTTGTTGGCCGTGGTAAAGATTCGCCTCCTGGGTCTTGTGAATCCTCAATCACTTGCCGAGCTTCCAGCGGTTCTTCTTTGATGGATTGCATGTGATAAATGTTGGTATTTGACGGGTTCCGTTTTGAAGGAGAGCGAGTAGCGCTGCGAAATTGAGATGAGGTTATAATAGCTAGACCAGGGCTTTCCGGTGTCTGTGAAGAAGGTATCTCGCGCGTCCGAAGCTTCCGTGGTGTAACAGGAGCTGCAGATGCCTGTTTGCCCTCAGCTGCGCTTCCGATACTTGAGTCTTGTGTTTCGTCTTGCTGAGATATAGGTTCCCCGGTTGAGAGATCCAGCTCTTCTTCAAAGACTCTGTGCTTTCGTTTGGCGGGGGTATGACGCTTCGTAGGCTTTGCTTGATTCAATTTGGGCGTATGATCTGTCTGTTTACCTTTTGTGTCCGTCTTTTGCGGTGTCGGCTGGATATACCCCATGTTCACCTCGTCGTCATCATCATCGATGGTAATATAACGTCGTACAAAGTCCATCTGGGTCAATGTCTTGTCCCGTTTTCCCACTGACTTTTCCAGGGATTTTCGACCACCCCTAGGACGAACACTCGCCCTTGGTGTCTCGCTTTTTCGTGGTCCTTGGCCTCGGTGTGTCTCTCGATTGACGATTGCAGAGCTTCTCCGCTTCTGTGGGCGTTCGTCCGTATTGCGATCTCGTTCGCTCATCTTGAATTTCGAGATACGAGCTGACCGAGCTGGTGGAGCAGGGAGGCAGTCTGAATCCTTGTCGGACGCATCATCTACAGTTGGCCGCTCATTGGTATCTTGAGTATCGCTACGACGTTGATGCTCGTCGATGTAGCCAAGCTGGTCATCATTCGTAGGTGTGGATTGTGTCACAAAGTCAATCTGTGTGAGAGTAGATTGCACTCGTGACAGTGATGTTCGTTTACGAGTACTCGCCGATGTCGATGACTGTGGTGATCGGTTTCGCGCGGTGATTTTCGTGGTAGTTGTTGGAAGACCTTGTGTATTAGGCGTTCTCGGGGTACGGTACTGATTTCGAGGAGTCTCTGGCAGGTTTCTAGATTCATGCGGTTCTTTCATCGCAACAGCAATGGTTCAAGGCTGAAACATGAGACTGGGGCCTAGAGGTAAAAGATATGACGTTAGGGGACAGGTGCCTGAGGCGGTTCGCGCCGACGCGTCGCTAATATCGGTACGTGCATTTTGATCTCAAGGCTTCCAGGCCCATGCACAACAATGACCACAAACAAAAATCACAATGCCATTATGTACAAAATATTTCAATTCGGACTATTATATTTCAACTACGCCGTAACGTAGTAAAGTTCATTTCAAGAGCAAAAAAGAAAATCTCAGGTTTGATTTTAGGAATAGCCGAACGCGGGGGTCGAACCCGCAGCCTTAAGATTAAGAGTCTTACGCTCTACCGATTGAGCTAGCCCGGCCGGGCTGTTGAAGTGAGCAGGAACATAATGCTACATAATCCAAAATCCAAACATTGGGAGTACAATCACGAATACGAGTGATGGCGAATAAATCAGTCTTAGGTAGGAAGTTGACCTTTTGGAAAAAAAAAAAAGTTCATGTTCAGCGAGTTAGATAGCATATAACAGTTCTCATCATCAAGGACTAGTCCTCATCAGACATTAGCCATTCGGGAATTGCATCCTCATCTTCAGGGTCCTCAGAAAGCAAAGACCCCTTCTCGATCTCGCTGTCAGAATCATAATTGAGCACTGGTGACGGTGGTCGAGAGATAGTGACCACACTTGCAGATTTGGAGCCCCCATTTGCGGAAGATTCTACGCTGATAGGAACTTTGTCAGATGATCCTGTGAGGGCCTGAGGTGCGGATGTCGGTTTTGAGCTGTGGGTTGGGACCACCACCAGTGAATAGCGAGGCGCTTTCAATGCTCTATTCCTGGCAATACTCTCAGGAATCGATGTCGGTTTTGTAGCCAACCCCGCATGCTTTGGAGGTTCCACCGGGTTTGGAGCTGGATCATGGTCATCGGGAAGAAAGCCCCCTCCAAGGGTATACTCCTCCTCTTCCAGTGACGGTTCAATTTCTCTTTCTGTGTAGTCTTCGGGTAAATGCTGATCATGCACTATTTTGCTGTTTCCCGGGGCTTTCTGAGGTGGACTATTGGCTAGTTGATCTGGTTCGGGAAAGAAACCACCACCACCACCACCTTCAACATCCGCTTCGTCTTCGATGTCTTCGGGCTGTTTTTCTTCATCATCGCTGGCATACTCCTTGACTCTTTCTGCGATCCTAAGCTTCATCAAAAAGAGTCGCCAGACCCGCAGAGCTTCCGCAGTTCTTGCCTCCAGCGCAGCGTGCCGCCTCTCATCTTCGAGACCCCTCAAAACTTCCTCATGCGCTTCCTGGTACTCGGCGGCAATGACAATTCCCCGAGTACAGCCGTACCACGGCGGCCTTTAAATTCAAATCCAGTGACTGCGTCAGCGTAGTCAATCCCAAGGATTCGAGCAGCTCGAACTGCTTCCGGCCGCTTGATGTGGACCCCGCCAGGCGGAACCATACTGGGCACATAGACGTCGAGGTTTCCATATGCGTTCTTCGGAATCCTTCCATCAACCACCGGTGGTGGGACATAGATGTCTGTCTGAAACTCGGCATAGAGTGTAGTCTCTTGGGGCTCGTTTTCATCTTCTTCGTCACTGAAGCCCCCGCCCTTGTTTCGACTGGCAGCAACACGCTTAAGAGGCTGCTCGCCAACTCTAACATCCCGTCCGAGGCGATACCATCTATCGGAGCTTCGTACAATATGCACGTCAGATCGTCGATAGACGGGTTCTGATATCTCACTCCGTGCTGTGCTTTTTCCCAGCCCCACGTGCCCAATGACTCGTTTCGGATGGATCACTTCATTGCGACGGATGTTTCGCTCAAGCGCGTAGACAGGATGGTCCTTGAAGTCCTGGATATTTCGTGGCATGGGCTCAGCTGCTGATTTGGATGTTAATTCACTAATCTCTGCCTCGTCCCGGTCCTCGAAGAACGGTTTTTCATAGGCCTTTAGCGCCTTATCCCACCACTCCTCGCCATTCTTTGTGACTTCCACGCGGAGTTTTCGCGTCTTTGCATTAAATGCCTTAACATATCGGCGAGTTACATCTCTCGCGGATGCGTCATCCTCAAAAGCAACCACATAGCTCATCAAGTTCAAGGAATCGCTCGCGGGCGGTTCAAATTTTGAAGGTTTGGCAAGGGATTTCGTGACGACAGGGTCAATTGGAACCCATTTCTGTGCAGCTTCATTGAAAGCTTCCACCCAAAATACTGGAAATGATGACTCCCGTGGTGTCGGAATCAAACCTGTGGATGTTAGTATGGCGTAGACTAGTAAAAGCAATCGCTGAAAGTCACATGCCCGAGTGGAGTTTTGGTTGAGGAGCACGGGACGGAGTGAATTTAGGCTGTCCAATCCGTCGAGGCCTTTGAGCCGCAGGTGACTTTTCGCCCTTGCTGCGTTCATCTGTTGAGGATCCAGGATCGTCTGAGGATATCACGATATATTCAGGCTTCGGTTTAGATGGCGTAATGTCTTTCACGGTACCAGAAAATGGCAACGGTTGCAACGAGCATACAAGTCTCGCCTCTACGGCTACAGACCGCAATAGGGCACAGAATAGCTGAGCTCCGAAGTCCCGGGATCCTTCCATCATCTTTGCTTGGATTCGGAAATCCTCTTTGGATAGAAAGACTTCGGCATTCGACATGATTGACTTCTATATATTTGTGTCAGTGAATAATTGCTGATGGAACATCTCGTAGAGAATACCAATTTCTGCTTCAATTGCGTTTCAGTTTCCACCCAGTGAGCCCGTTTCATTCCTGGTTTGGTGACCCGAAATCTGCGTGCGAAGGCATCTCCAGCCTGGTTGAGACCGTCCATGAACGTGGTTGATCTGCTGTAATTTGGTTTACCCTCATCTGGGTGAAGAAGAGCAACTACATTTCTAGACAGTGTCTTCTTCAAGAACTCCTATGCTTCTGTTAGACAATTGATTGATATGCTGGAACCGGCAAACGCTCACCTGTAATTCCTCGTCATTGCACCACATGTTGCGCAACTGTACATGGCCAAGAAGGCAGAGAACGTGACATTTGTGCACGTCCAGTCTGACTTTTCTCTCTGCTCCATTCAATGGCTTCCTTCTTTGGGCTGCTTTTTTCTGCTTCTCGGGTTTTTGCTCTAGTGTGATCTGGAGTACCTCATCGTCGCCTTGAGAGGTAAGATGCCTATTTACCAAAGACTCAGATGGTTGTTGTAATTCAACATCTTCCCAGTCAACGTCTGATTCTTCTGATGTGGACGAGTCATAAACAGTTTGCACTGGTTGTGTGTTATGGTCGTTTGCTTCGGCATCCCAATGTGTTTGTTCCGAGGTACCTAATCTCACAGGGATAGCTTTCATATCCCCAGCCTTCCGCCTCTTTATCGGTCTGTCTGAAGCAAATTGTGCAGGATCTCTGGCTTCGGCCTCCTCCAGCAGTTCTCGATAGGCATCCGGAGCAAAATCATCTGTCTGTCTCTGGCGTTTAAGTTGACCGACGGGATTGGCTCGGCTCCTTGTGGAACGAGCTGGCGTTCGGCGTACCATTGCAAGCCAGATCGTTGAAATGCAGAATCATGCGAAATTTCAGGCTTTTTGGCAGATGAAGCTCTACGCGTCGCGCGTCAGCACTCGAATTGGCGGTTTAGTACCCCGCTCTCCCCGGTGATTTAATGGGATAAAACATCCGGAAGAATGAAATGTTCACTTGTGCTTCGAAATAGTATTTGCAGAATAGATATATATCCTCGCCGAAGCTTTGCTGATGCACTGCACTTCGAATCCTTCCAAATAACGAGTTGCGTCATGGCGGATTCTTATTGATCCGTGCCGACATCAATATAACCCGATTAGGAAGTGAAGTGTTTGCGTCTTGTCCTATACATCAATATATTAGCCAATTTAAATATCTATTCGTTGATATCTTGATTTTTCCAGTCTCTGAATGAAGTGCATGTTTATAGCTGAAAGAAGCCTCATTCTGTTGGAATTTTCAATTTGATGGAAAGCCTGCAATTGCAGTGGTTGGGGATCTTTGTAGCATATTCAACAACACACCCCTTGCTTGAAAGAGACAGGGCTCTTTGCTCGGGGGCTCAAGCTCTAATCGATGCTCTCACCTACGGGATTGGTAATGCAATGGTGCATGTCCTGATCAGGGTCTTTGCCCTAGGGGTTTGGCACGCCTGTCATGACGAATAATCAGCCACGCTAATTTCGAAATTGTGACCTTTAACGTGGAATACCAAAGGTCATGCTATCATGAGTCTTTCATTAAACTAAAAAGTCCACAATCTCTGTAGTCAAGGATCTTTCTGGCATTATCAAGCCCTTCAACTTATGTCTAAACCACCAAATTGGGCGAGAACGCTAATATATATATCACTCTACTTGAGTGTTGATTTATCTTCTCTTTGACCACGAATATGACAAACCACGACTTTCACGGGCGAAATAAAATCAAGCGCTGAAATTTGGTACGCCAAATATTCCGTGACCAGATAAGATATTGAATTCTAGGGACATGGGTTGAAGACACGTAGTTGACAGTGAGTCTTTGTTCGGCTAAGCATCATAGAAGACATGACGAGCTGACAATATGATTGTACAAGTTGTCTGATCATACGTTGTCTTCCAAAAATATATGGAAATTAGGGATACCAAGCAAAGCGACATGCATATACAAATAATGTTCATATGTTTGAAGTATCATTTTATTCTACCTACTTGCCTTCCGATGAGTATCTCAGCCAATCTTTGTTCTCCCTGGCAGATTCGCGTGGATTTCATTGGATGGACAGCTTCCCACCAATAGAGGTCACACCAGTGGATATAACCTGCATGCCAATTGATCATTCAGAGTGTACTGGAAATTTGACACAGGTCCTTCTAGAAGGCAACCTACAATGGAGGGAATGTTTCAAATGAGACCAGGCTGTAATAAGACAGCACTGACAATAGCTTCAACATTTTGACACCAACTCATTTGATGTTTGCGGCGTTGATGGGAAGTTTTTCCTCTCTATACCAAGTGTAGACGTGCATGATCTACGTTTTCGCTTGCATTTGACAGTTGTGTGGTGCACGTCCCCTTGGCGTAATCCTAAACCGTGCCGACTAGGCGTCTGGCCTTCACCCCAGGGCCAGTTAAATTGAGATTGTAGCGAATGATTTGCAGTTCCAATTCCAAATAAGTTTTAGCTTTTCTTAGGCGATGGGTCCCTGTGAAAATTTCGTTCCTCCAATATACAAAGTCGAGAACGTGGTGGGTTTTTCGCCGAGACTGTGAATTGAACTGTGTGGATCTCTCTAGCCGATCATTCCTGTGAATAAGTCACCCCGCACCTACAAGAGGGTTCAGAGTGGATTGATTATTAGGCGTTGGTGATTTCTGAAAGGAAACGAGGATGTTTCTTTTCTATTCTTTTTCTATGGTTAATTTTTCGTATCTGGATTGCCGTGCGTCTTTAGTGCAATCAGCCGCTGAGGGTTGGCCTACGAAGTAATAATAATTCTTTCGGATCAACAGGCCTTTCTCACCCGCAGCCAATAAAAATAAAATCCAGTGATATCGTCTGTGGAGAATGATTATCTGTGAGAATACTAGAGCGGTCTACCCTTTGGGCAGCAGGCAACTGTTATAATATGCAAGACACGTATTATCAAGCGTACCCCGTAGCCCAAGGCGGATGGGCTGAATATGCATGCTGTCAAGAATAACAAGCCGTATGCCTTACGGGAGTTCAAAGTACTTCCAATAGACCTTTACTATTTTAGCAGTCGATGAGTTGTCAAGAATGGAGCCAGGCACATACGTCCAGGTGCATGTAGTTAGCATCCTACCGAGGGCGGAAGCAATGTGCAGCTTAGAGTGATTCACGTTGCATACATTTGATTAAGCACGCCTGTCAGTTGCTCCTCCAAGAGTCCAATACAGACTCACTGGTTGAAGTTTCCGATGCACAACCATACCTAGTAGGTACTAGATATATGCACGGACTCACCCCGTGAGCATTGAAAAGCGAATACGTGGTCTTCTCCTGGAGACGGACCTAATAGGCCATTATCTGATTACCAGAGTTTGGGCAATCTGTGTAACATGCATCTTGGCTTGGGCGTACATATATAGATATATATGTTCGGAGTTGCTCGGTCGTGAACATCCAACAGACCCTGTAAATTCCAATATCCTATCTCTCCACATGAACAGAGTCCCCCTCTGTACAAGTTCCACCTATGGTGGGTACTTTTCGATGTCAGCGACTAAGGCAAGGATCTCAAAAGAGATAAACCGCCAAGAGCTGTCTCCACTACTGAGTTGCTCCACTGCGGAGTGACGATTGAGCGGTTCATTTGTGATTCGGTGAATATCGACAATTTTACCGTCGTACTTATGTAGCACCAGAGACGAGGAGTTCAACAAAAGATGGTTAGATCGACATATGACAAGTGGGAAAGAAATTCGACTGAAAAGCCCTTAGAGTGTGTAGTTCGAAAATTGGGGCCGTTACCGACACGTTGGAACCCGAGCAACTTTCCTAGTCACCGGGTCCGGGTGAATTTCAAGGTTGTTTTGACTTAACCCAATTAATTTCCGGGGTGTCTGTCCCCTTTGGATGGAATCCCGGCTCCATGGCATCGAGACCATGTCTTTTTTTTCGGGCTGCAGGGATGCTGTGCTTGGGATTTTTATCTGCTTATTGTTGACGTGTTTTATTTTTCCATTTTGCATAATATTTTAGATAACTTTTTAAATCGGAGTACTCCGAGGACAATAGATTCCATACAATTTGTATGTTTTGGTGGTATAGGTTCATTTCCATATACAGTGCTACACCATATATAAGATCACGCCTTTCTGACTGCACCAAATTAATAGAAAGTCATTGAGTCTAGCGATTCGAGATGGCAGCTGTAGTATTCCGTATATACGGAGTACACGATAGGTGATACCCTGTACATGGAAGTTCAGATAACCGAAATAAATGAAAAAAAAAGACTCGAAATTAATATGCAGACCCGGAGAACCGGAAACTATTGTACTCCGTACATGTTGACGCACATCCACATCTACCTAGTGCCCCTCCTTTTTGGAGCAATTTGGGATGAAACCCAGGCTTCCAGCCCCCGACGCTATTTCTGATGGATCACCTCCTCTTTTCCCACCGCTAGATCTCAATACAGAAAGAGTCTGGCAATTAGGGTCGGGACGCGCATACCAAATAAGAATAACCGAGGAAACTGTGAGCCCTATACATACTCTAAATCTTCCGGAATTGTCCCGGTCTTTTGAAATTGCAACCCGAACCGAGCAACCTGGACATAGGCAGTGACTAGCTGGTCTTGGCGTAAGAACTGTACGATACGGATTGTATGACCTTACGTTGAGAGTCGGAACCCCAACACCACGCTTCTACGGAGCCAAGAATTCCGTTTAGAGATCCATCAAGGCCCCAATAATTTAAAAATCATGGTCGACTTTATACAAAAAGGGGACCTCGGGGATTAACGGCGTTCTGACTACAGAATATGCATGGAAATTGCTGATCCAAATGGAAATGGGTAAATCCCAGCAGCAAGGTTGAAGGCGGCCCGTGGCTGAGCGGCATATTCCCAGCCAGGTGGAACCCACCTCTATTGGTCGATCGAGCCCAGCAGTCTTCGATCGTGATCGAAATATGTTCAGTTCCAGGACACATAACATGTGTACCATCCTAGGGTTCCAGACGGATCGGGAAAAGTCTTTGGATTCGACTGGAATATATCAGATTTTTTTTGAATTTTTTTTTTCAGTTCTCAAAGGGGTACGGGCTTACTATGTTGTGCCCTTTTAAGGTCTTTTAGAATACAAAAGAGAAGACAAGAAAATAAATCAAACCCAGTGAAATACCTATATATCAATTCCATCCAATCATTTCCACTATACTCTTTTTTTTTATTTTATTTTTTTCCCACAGAAACTAATACGTGGGTTATAATTTCCGCTTTTAATGATTTCACGCCTGAAGCGCCTGGGAATCTGACTTTACATTGAATTCTACTCCACTTACCGGGGTCTGTTTTCTGATTTCCGAACATTTCACAAAACATTTAGGTCGATCCTGCAAATTATAGTTGTCGGGACTGTCCGCCCTCTGCCAGATTATAACTTAACCCAAGCTGTCGGGCTCTTTCCCCTCCTTTAATATCTGCTGCAGTTTGCGTCTTTTCCTTTCTTATATTGGAACCTCGAATGGAAAATCTTGAGTCCTGATTCCACTTGGAAGATAGCTCGTCTGCCATCTAGAACTGATACCGGTCACTATTGATTCTACTGGACGAGAACGAGATGACCATGGGGGCTATACCAACTGTAAGTTTGTTCTCGTGGCGGATGCGGTATCAATCCTCTATAGCTATCGATATTCTGGTGGTCAATTGACTATCGTTTTATTTCTTGCTAACGTAAACCTATGCAGGCACTGAATGATGACTGGTAATCATATCTCCATTCGCCCGTCTCACCTGTTTTGCCCCACCAAATGACTGACCATATCATAACAGTGATACCCAGTCATTGACTGACAGTGTAATCGATTATCCTGTCGAAAATGGAAGGACCTATCACAAGTACCACGAGGGAGGTTGGTTTACATTCCCGGCTCTGTCAGATTTCGCACAGCATGGCTAACTCAGTGCTAGCTTATGTATACCCCAATGATGAACAAGAGATGGATCGTCTGGACATGCAACATCACATGTTCAAAATGGCCATGGACGGAAAGATATTCCAAGTCCCACTCCAAGACCCGAAGCATATTCTTGATATTGGTACTGGTTCAGGAATATGGCCAATAGAGATGTGTACGATCACCCATTCCGGTCTCAACGATTCCTGTCTCACCATCTAAAATTGTCTTATTGCAGCGGCCTTGTTTCCAAACGCCAAAATCACAGGCACGGATCTATCACCAGTGCAGCCCACAGAAGTACCACCCAACGTCCATTTCCTGGTCGATGATGCTACTGAAGAAGACTGGATATGGGAGAACGGCTATTTCGATTTAATTCATACCGGCCACATGACCGGAGCCGTGCCATCATTCAAACGTATAATACGCCAGTCATTCAAACATCTCAAACCGGGGGGATACATGGAATGTCAAGAATTAGATCCCAAACCGGAATGCGACGATGACACCATGCCTCCCGAGAACCTAGACGGAGGATACAGTGCATACGCCATGCACGATTGGGTAGACCTTAATGTGCGCTCCGGCCGTGAGTCAGATCCACCAAGACAATTTCGAATCGCCCACCGGATTGCACAGTATATGAGAGATATAGGGTTCGTTGATGTTGAAGAACGGCTCACCAAAATCCCTACAAACACCTGGCCGCAGGACGAGAAGCTAAGGACTCTTGGGGCCTGGAGTGAGAGTAATTGGCTTGATGCCTTGTCTGGATGGTCATACAAGCCTTTTCTTGCCCTTGGCTGGTCGAAACCTGAAATTGAGGTCTTCCTCGTTGACGTGAGGAGGAGTATCCAGGATAGAAATGTCCATGCCTATATGAACTTTTATGTGGTGACAGGACGGAAGCCCCTGCCCGACGAAGGAAAAACTACTCCCTGAATTCCTGTTATATCCCCTCTTTCTCGTCATGACTGTCTTACTTTTTTATCACACCGTTCTATTATGTCCTCTCCCAGATGATTAGCATGTGATACCCTTGGAAGGCCAAAATTTGCATACATTGCATTGGCGTTGTTCTTATAATTTCAACATCTTTCCTTGTGCCTTCTTTACAAATCTCTTTCTATCCATTATGAAATGATGTGAACTTGGTATACATCCGAGGCGCCCAAACAACTTCGGCTTTGAAACGGTTCAATAGCATAACATGACATAAAGCCCAGATTAGACGTAGAAACCAAGTAGAATGTGTTAACCAGCAACTGGTGTCTAAATAAAACACTACGGATGACAATATATTATGCACATTTGTACGAAATATATTCCGTACAGAGGTGATAAATGGAAGTCTCAAGATTGGCCTGTTGACAGGTCCACGCTAGCCCTGAAGCTGGTCGACGCGGGATTAGTCATCACGCCAAGAACCGGAAAGCCATGCCAAAGTTGATTCCGAGTGCTTGCGACAAGCCTAAGACTGCAATTGGCCTGCACATGCCATAGCCAATCCCATGTCTTTCGGCAGACATGCCTATCGGCATGCTCTTAAGCCACCAGCTACTCCAACACTTGACCATCTCTGGATCAGCGATGACCTACTCGCAGCCACCTTTCGTCGCTTCGCCAACGGTCAACGACGCCATGGGAGTTGTGTTCCTGGACCGTTGGAAGCACGGCGACGCTTAGCAAAGCGAAGAAATACGGCTCTGGCAAGCATAGGGGGAAGCCCGGCTGAAGATATCGCGTGTTTGTTTGGCCGCAATGGAAGGGAACACATGAAATGGACCGACCATCCATGGCAGAGAGCACCATTCGAGACCCAGAGTATGTGTGAAGAAAACACAAAGTCTTCTGATTATCTGCTAATCTCTATTTGAAGGTCTCGCCGATCATTCTATGGGTCCTCCTGCAGTACCTTTCTCCTTCTCCGACCAGAACTCAGAGCTCCAACCCGAACCCAGTGAATTTCAAACTACACATGCTCCTCCGTCGTACCTTACCAATCAATCTACCCGTGAGCAAGCTCTAGAGGAATTCTTGGATGGGAAGAACTGGGGCATTGAAGATGCAAGGGATTTCACTCGTCGGTTAAGAATTGACCTCCACCGGGAGCCGCGATACAGCCGGCAGATATTCGAGCGTTTACTTGCCCGGCCAGACCCAGACCTTACAGAAGCAATTGCGTTCCTAGATGATCCATTCATGAATACCCGGGGATCAGGAAACTACGCTGCAGCTATCGAAATCTTCGTTCGAACAAAAACGAAACGCGGTAAACGAACCGCGGTTTTGAATGCGATCAATCGTGCGTTGGAGTTGGGGTTGATTTCAACTGATGAGATCTGTCTGATCATTACCGCTTTACCAAATATTATTGTCGAACGAAACAAGACTCTGGGGTCATGGGACCATAAAGCTTTGTTGAAGCACTACCGGGCAATGTGGAAAGCTATCGGGTGCTGTAACATTCTCGGGTATCATGATCTGGATAGAGGCATTCTTGATGCTTGGCTTGAAGAGCTCTTGCGTACTCGCAGCTTTCGTTTTGCCGAGGAAATCATCATCGAGACCCATGATGCAAACAGTCGCAGCCAATGGCCTTCTGCTTTGGTTCAGGCTTGGTTGGAAACCATGGAAGTTGATTCGGAGACAAGCTTGCCGTTTCCCGACAAGATCTTCAGCCAGCTTGATGCGAACAGTGCAGCAGACTGTGTCATTCGTGTAACAGAGTCATTGGCATCGTCCTCAGCGGACAGAGTCCCCAGAAATCAATTGCTTGAAAGATGGCGGGATTGTCTCTCCAATGCCGAGGTCATTTCGACCGTTGCCAAGTCACAGGTCTGGTTTGATTTCCCTCTCCCATGTATTGAAACACAGATCAAGCATGCACCCATGAGCCACTCAACTCAACGTCAGATCATTTTGCGACTCTGGCTTCTACGAACACTTGGCCGATCCACTGGACCCATGTACAACCAGAGTGCAAGAGAAACGGATCAACCAATCTGCTCATTACTCAATCTTTACCAAACGGTGATACAAGATACTAGCGGAGAATTCTTTCCGGACTTCATGCGAGAAATCCATGACCTCGATCTCCCATACAACAGCCTTCTGCTCCTAGCTCTGAACAAAAAGGGCAAAACTTCCATTACAAAAACGACCCGCAGAACCCTCGAACAACTCGAAACCTCCCAGCTCTCCCTAGCAGAAGTGTGGAAAAACCCATCCGTATATAAGGGAATACGACGACTTTTCCACACCACCTTTGACCAAATGTTCCATCGTATGGACCTCACCAACCCAGCCACAGTTGAAGAGATCCTGTCTGTTGTTCGATCAGGCGACTCTAATAACATCTGGCCCATCCTCACACTTCTCAACAGCAACACCCCATTGAAGATCAGCCTCCACAAAGCATGGCAGCCAATTCCACACCCCGACGAGAAAGTCCTCGTGCGATATCATCCGGGCCCGCGGGACAGCCGATGCCCCGATCCCCATGCTGCGGTCGACCTCATAAACCAGCTGGCAGTTTCTCTCTCCTGCTGCAAGCACCTCACGCCATGTCAATCCTTCCATATGGTTCACTGGCTTTATCGGTATCTTCGAAGACACGGCGGGCCCGTGGATCCGGAGTTCGTGCGGGCCATGTATCATGCCGGTGTTGTGCGATACCGCCGCGACGGTCGCCGTATCTCGGCTACTCAGTATGAGTACATCCTTTGGATTGTTGGAAAGTTTGAAGGCCCTGAGGTCGTTGAAGAGCTCACTGCTCTGCCTCAAATCGGTGGATCGAGGCTTGACTGGCAGTAGATGCGGTATGTCAATGGATGTATACACAAGAAAATTTTGTAAAATAGAGCGATACGATATACCCCTGCTTCAATATTCCCTTGCCCAGGGGTGCTGAGCTGAGCATACAATCTACATTAAGACACATCGAGTTTTTGAGAACTCCGAATTCCTGTCCTGGCTATACCTGCCTGCTCTAAACCTTGTAGCATAGGCTCCACGAACATTCGCAGTCTTGGCTGAGTACATCGTACAGAAAATCTAATGAGGTAGAAGAAACCCATGCGTGCATTAAATCAACCCAAGAAAATCACTGGTCAGTGCATTTCCAAGAATATCTAAGTATCAACTTCCATGCTGTCCCCAGTAGCAAGCTTATCATCACCGGACAGAGTTTCGATCGTGACATATTTCTTCATATCTTCCTTGCTGATAACCCTCTGGTCCAGATAAGCAGTGGTACCCCGCGGGAAGCGGTAGTTGCGCTCCTTCTGCGGGCGCTCGTTGGGCTTGATGTAGTTGCGGAGCAGCTGAGTGGGCTGGTCCTTCTCAATCACACACACGTCGACATTGCTACCAGAGCCCAGATCGTTGAAGATACCAGCCTTGATTGCCTCAGCGCAGATGTCGATGGCACCCTGTCGGTCCAGGTTTGGTTGCCAGGTCGACTCAAACACCGACATCGCAGCCAGCGATCCAGAACCCATCGTCACATACGGCAGCTTGTCTGTGGATCCGTGTGCGTGCACAGTGTACAATCCCGTACCGGTCGGGTCAACGCCTGCAACAACCAAGTACGCTCCGATGTGACCCTGGTACCGGAAGAGGTGCTGCTTGAGCATCGTCATACAGGTGATCACACGGGGGTCGCGGCCCGTTGATAGCGAGTGAAGTTCGACGTTGGAGCTGATGAGCGCCGTGGTGAATTCGGTATCGGCGGCGGTACCGGCTCCAGCACACCAGATCTTCGGCGCGATGTAGTGTAGTTTCTCGCAGTTCTAAAGACAAAGAACGTCAGATGGCTTGTCAAAAGCAAATGCACATAATTTGATCCGTATATTTTACCTTGTCTGCTACTATAGGACCGCTGGTAGCTCGGGTATCTGCTGCAATCTGTAATGGCGATTTGAGTTAGCTCCTTGGTTACAGCTCTTTTGAATCTCCTCGCATCGCCTGGGACCGTACCACAACACCCTTATCGTAGATACAGCCCACAATTGTTGTACCGGTACTTGTAGCCTTGGGAAGGGGAACACCCCTGGCATGAAGCGCCGCATTGCGGTTGTAGTTTGTGAAGTCGAAGCCCGGCATCGTGACAACGCTGGTGTTCGCGACCAGCTGAACTGATTATCAAGATAGAGTGTATGTATAGGAAGAAACAAGAGCAAAATTCGAGTATGGGGGCAGAACGAGAAGGATGGATGGACGAATGGGATAGCAAGCTGGAGATGGAAGTGAAGAGGAAGTGAGCTGTTTGGAGTGACGAAGCTCCCGCAGCCTAAATTGGAGCCTTAATTATCAGGCATAAACAAGGTGTTTTTGCCCGGACATTATTTTCCAATTCAATGCTCTTCTCTATGTAGTCTCTCTTGACTTCTCTCTCTAACCCTTTGCGCATCGGCGATACCCGTTGTGTCCCTTTTTATTCTCTCCCTGTCTTCTCATTCCTGGGAAGCCGCGCAAACCCAAGATTTTCGCGCATACTCTCAACCTCTTCTCCCGGAGTCCTCACTCACTCCATAGACGCTCGTTCTCTACACCTCCCACCTCACCTTCACCTAATGCTATCAGACATATCTCTCCTTTAAGCGAAAGCACACGTTCTCCCTCTGGGACATTCAACTCGGAAAAGCTTAGAATGGCTTTCAACTTCGGTGCATCCAACCCCGCTGGGGGAAGCGCCGCTGCGGAGCTTGGTCCAGAGCTTCCCGATGTTTTTACGGATGTATGTCCCCCCACAACTTTACCTCAACATGATCATTCCCTCTAATATAGCTATAGGAGGTCGGATTCAAAGGCGTCTCTGGGGACGCAAATATCCGCTTCCTCCCAACGGCATGGCCCGACGACGCGCTTCCTGCTCCTACTTCCTCACTTCTGGCTGTCGCACACACCAAAGGCCTCATCGTTGGCGCTGGTCCAGATACGCTGGTAATCACCACCGCTGATGTCGTGAGAAAGTCAATCGAGGCGCCGGCTGGAGAAGATATGGAGAAAACGAAGCCGTTCCAACCCATCGCCACAATCCCCCTTCCTTCTCGTCCCACACATGTGGCATTCACTCCGGGAGACGATGGCTTGATTCTCGCCACGGAGAATGGCCCCGGAATCTCAGTTTTCGATACAAACACCCTCATGCAAGGGAATGCGCAGCCAGCGATTTCAATCCCCACGAATGGCGTGTCGCTCCGAGCACTGGCGCCAAACCCCGACCCTTCCTCCACACTTGTCGCCATGGTCACTGTTAACGGCGAGCTTCTTATCGCCGATCTCAAGGCTGGGAGCCTAGTTCCTGGACCCAATGGCCCGGTTCTCAAGGACGGCGTCAGTTGTGCTTCATGGAGCAACAAAGGAAAGCAGCTTGTTGCTGGATTGGCCGATGGCACTGGATACCAGATGACCCCGGATGGAACGAAGAAGGCCGAAGTTCCTCGGCCATCTGATTTGGAGGGAGATTGCCACAGTAAGTTTCAAACATTATCGGAACCAAAAGATGTGTGTTTACTTACGATTCTACAGTTTCATCAATCTCATGGCTTGAAAACGATGTTTTCTTCGTGACATACACACCAAACATTGCAGAGGATGATATGGGAATGAACCCCCCTTCTTCATACTACATCATAACCCGCCGTAAGCAGGCACCGTTCCTCATCCAAAAATTGCCAGAAGTCTGCTCGACTATGGGATTCATGCTGAAACGTGGCCCCGCATTTCAATTTATCACCCGAATCAGAGATTACAAGCCTCACTTGAAAGATGTCTTGATCGTCGCATCGACTGCGTCGACTGATCTCGGCCTCATCACGCGATCTGACCAACCTCTGGCGAACGATGAGCGAACCAAGCTTCATGTTGGTCAGTTCATGACCACAGAAGTAAGCGACGATACCAAACGTGCTAGTGTTCCGTTAAAAGACTCTGGAGATGAGACGTCAGTCATTGGCCTGGCACCAAACCTGTCAGCCACAGAAAATGTCATTGCACCACTTGCGGGTTCTGATATCTTGGAGAGTTCGACGCCTCTTCCCGGGGTTCTTCTTTTGAACAATGATGGAATTCTTTCATCGTGGTGGTTCGTTTACGCTGATTCCATTCGTCAAAACATCCCCTATTCTGGGTTGATTTCGTCTGGTCAGACAACCCAAGCTCCCACTCAGCCACAGGCTATAGCTCCAACGCCGACCCCGGCCCCAGCCCCAGCCCCTTCACAGCAACCTGCGTTTGGCCAGTCCTCGTTTGGAACTCCAGCATTCGGCCAGTCAGGTTTCGGGAAGCCGGCGGGAGCTCCTGCCTTTGGTACCCCATCACGCATGGGTGCTTCGACCATGGGCGCAACTGCTTTTGGGAAACAAAGTACTCCAGCGTTTGGCAGTCCATCCCAGCTTGGTGGAAGCTCTGCCACGCCCTTTGGAAAGCCATCAACCCCGGCTGGTGCTCCCGCCTTTGGGATCCCGTCCCAGCCGGGCGTATCCTTCGGCACCCCTAGTACTCCTGGACAGCCAAAATTCGGGACGTCTGGATTTGGGGCCACAGGATCTGGACTTGGACAGCCTAATGCCCCAGCAAACCCATTCGGGGCCAGTGGAGCAGCACCTAGCGGTGGCGGATTCGGTTCTTACGCCAGTGGAGGCGGCCCCAGTGGCTTTGCAACAGCAAAGCCGACCGGGTCACCATTTGCGGCGAAGCAGTCAGGCGAGTCACCGTTCGCCGCAACACAGTCAAAAGGTTCACCCTTCGCAGCCGCCTCTTCTGGTGAAAGTGCTTTCGCTAAGAGCTCTGCCTCACCCTTTGGAGCCAAACCTCAGACCTCGTTCCCACCCCCAGCTGCAAATGAAGTCAAGAATCCCTTTGGCGGCGCTGCGCAAGGTGGCTTTGAGCTCAAGTCTACGTTCAAGAGCCAAGTCTCGCCTGTCAATGATGAGCCAAAAGAAGACAAATCTTCTTCCGGAGCATTCTCATTTGGTGGCTCCTTTGGTGATATGGTGTCAAAATCCCGCCAGGGAAGCTCGTCGCCGAGTGAATCAATGGACGACACTGAAGATATTGAGCCAGTGAACAAGGAGACATTCTCAATTTTCGGCGGAGTAAGCAAACCTGCTTCACAGACTCCAACATCAATGTTTAGTTCAAAGACAACAACCCCGGCTGGGAACACTATGTCGATGTTTGGTCCCAATGCCGACAAAAACCGCGTGACCAGTCCATTGTCAGTACTGTCTGATAAGACAGAGACACCCAAGAAGAATTGGTCTAACACATCAAGTATCGATGTGGAGGCACCATTGCCACCGGATTCTACCAGCCGGGCTAGCTATGCAGCTGGAGATACTTCTGCTTCCTCTAACGTGTCGAATCTCTCTGTCGAGGATGCCCCGCTTCCTCCCGATTTCACTAAAGCGAAGAAGCCTTCACCGAAACCTGAAGATGACGCTCCTCTCCCGCCTGATTTCCTTTCGCAGAAGAAGCCTGCATCCAAGACAGACGACGCTCCTCTTCCTCCCGATTTCATCACCAAGAAAAAGCCGGCCCTAAAGACGGATGATGCCCCTCTGCCTCCCGACTTCCTCACCCAGAAGAAGATTGCACCCAAGACAGACGATGCTCCTCTCCCCCCCGATTTCATCACTAAGAAAAAGCTGGCTCCGAAGACGGATGACGCTCCTCTCCCTCCTGATTTCATCGCCCAGAAGAAATCTGCAACCAAGACAGACGACGCTCCCCTTCCCCCAGATTTCCTTAAAAAGCCCGAGGCTGCGGTTGTCCCCGAGGACGCACCTCTGCCGCCCGACTTTACCGCAAAACCAAAAGCCAAATCTTCCGAAGAGGCAGTCCCAATTCCAGATGAATCTGATGAATCAGGTATCTCCGACGAAGACTCCGAGGTCGCACACGAGTCAGACTTCAGTGATAGCGGCGAAGAAATCACACACGACGAAGCATTACTCGCCAAATGCAAGCCATCAGCTGAGAGTTCGTTCGGTGCAGTTTCTGAGCAAAGCTCCACCGGAGGATTCTTCAGCAGTCCTGCTCGAAACACAGATGACAAAGGCCGCCTTCCCCGGCAGCTATTTGGGGAAATGCCTAAGCAGCCGCTGCTTCCTCCCCCCGGTCCCATTGCCCCAGGTAATCGTGAGCCCTACCGGTCACCAAGCCCGGTTCGGGTCGGAGGGAAAAAGAATGTGCTATTCTCCGAGAAACCCCATGCCCGTAAGGGGTCCACAGGTGCGCTGCACTCACGTAAGGCATCTCTTACCCAGATTGCCCAGCGTGATGGCCTCATGAGGAAGGCCAGCGATCTTGCTCGCGAAGAGCAAGAGAAGCAAGCACGCGCACATGCAGCAGCTCAACTTCGGGAAGAGGATGCTCTATCTTTGTCAGACGACGACGATGATGATAGACTCCGCGATGAGCTGGCTCAGCCCGTTGAGCCCGTTGATACCCTGGATCCATTCCTACCCCACCAAAATTACATGGGCGAAACCGCGAAGCCAGGGATTGCTGGTCAGGTCGAACGACTCTATCGTGACATCAACTCTATGGTAGATACATTGGGCATAAATGCTAGGTCATTGGCGGGATTCCTCATGTATCAGCAGCCCAATAAGCCCTCAGATATTGACGAGTGGGTAATGGTCCTCAACAGCGACCAGCCCGCCGATATTCTCGACACGAAGATGGCCTTGAAGGACATCGAGCGATTTGAAGAGATGATCATTTCGATTGGAGAATCATTGGACAAGCAGCGGGTGCAGGGAGTGGATGAAAAACTCGATGCATGCCGTGACCTGCTCACAAAGCAGATTGTCACCCTGCGAGGCCAGTTCGCAAGTATCCGCAAGACCCTTGATGCGCACACTGACATCGGCGCTATTCTCGAAGCACCACTTTCCGCCGAGCAAGGTGCGCTCCAGCATGATCTGCGCACCACATTCACAGATGTCCAGGTCAAGATGGCCGCGCTTGAACAAGCAGTCTCTCTGCTGCGTGCCAAAATTGCCGACATTCCCCAGGCGAATGGCGCAGGCAGGAACCGACCAACCGTCGAGGCTGTCACTAAGACCATTGCTACAATGATGAGCATGGCGGAGGGAAAGAGCACAGATATCGATGTTCTCGAGGCACAGATGCGCAAGCTCGGCGTGGACATTGCTCCCACTGGGCCCCCAAGTCGCGAGGGTTCTCCCTTCTCTACTCCTCGCAAGAACATTGCTGGCCGTATTCCCATGACTCCGGGATCGCGAGGCTCAATCGACGGTAGCGCCTATCACACCCCCGACTCCGTCTCGCGCGGTCTCAACTTCCGGGCCAGCATCAATGGCTCGATGAGACAGAGCCGTCTCCGCAGCGTGGAGGGTGCTGGTGAGCCTGCCCTCCTGCAAGAAGATGTCATCCAATACAAGGCCAAGAAGTCACGTCGCCAGCACTTGAATGCCAACCTGAAGAAGGCCTTCGAGGACAAACAGGCCAAGGTGCGCGGTGTCGATGAATGGTAGTTTGTTTTTCTTTCCTCCCTTTGTCTTTTCTGCTTTTATTTGGTTTTCTTCAAAGATTCTTATCCGAAATTTGGGGAACTTGTTTTCAGCGTGGATTGGTATCCGGTGAATGGTCATAATTGGACCAGGGAGTCATGGCATGCACATATGTATGTAGCGGGGTGTTCTTTTCAGCGCCACGGTGAGTGGCTTAAATTAGCTATCAAATGCAAGCCCTATCTACATACACTTCTCAATGTAAGCCCAGCTCCTGAGGTTTACTTGGGTAGTTGTCAAGTCACAGGTGGAACCTGCTGCTCTTACCATGGAAGTCGAAGTCGATCAATTCCATATTTCGACGCCTCTATACCGCTTGACAAAGAAAGATATTTCAATCAATGACATAGAGCAAAATGAATACATATAAAGAGAATGCACGTCCTTAGAGCTCAAGATAGAACATAACAAGCTCTAAGGGCTGTTCATCAAAGACATAGATACATGTCTATCAAAAGCCGTACTATAATGAATGGCAAAGCTTCTTTGTTTTAACCTAGGACTTCGAGTTCATATAAGAGTCCAATGTCCTCAAGCCCATATCAACCAGCAACCCTCTAAACATATTTCCAACCAAGTCTTCCTTTCAACCTATTATATCTACATATACAAGCCAAATGGCAGGACGTGAGACAAACAGATGTCCTTTCATGGTGGGCTCGGAGCGTCTGGTGGACCCCGAGGACGACATCGCTCTCTGGGTTACTGTAGAATTCCCTGAAGCAATGAAGTTTACCCACAGCGACGAACAGCTGATGGAGTTTGTGGTTCAGCAGGTTCAAAACCACAACACCAGTATTTCTACTTCCGCGCAGCATTACCGGCGACACTTCTGTCTTTCACTACCAGTTGTTGGATACCCTAGGGATGAGGAACATATTGATACAGTCATGGCTCTGGCTGAGACTCTGGCACTTTGGTGGCTTGGAGAGATCCACGCGCACAAGGTTCATATTGACCGGAATGTGATTTTCCCTTAATTCGACGAGAAAACAGTGATAATGGAGATGATCACCCAAAGCACTACCAAACCCCCCCCAAGAAGGACCACCCAAGTGACTATTCTTCTATCGGATTAAGGGCGAGATTTTTGAGGTGTGCAGTTGATATGGTTCTGTGAGGGTATCTGATAGACATAACAAGCAGCCAACTTGAAAAGAAACAAATAACAGGACTCCCTAAAAAGACGCAGAGCTTCATAATTAGCAAATAGCACCTAAACAATAAGTCCCAACGTGTAAAATCCGCAATTTGATCGAAATTTATAGTCTGCGATCCTGGCTCAACGAAGTTGAACCACCACCAAGGTCATAAATTACCAAATGGCCGAAAGACATCTGAGCCACAAGCTCAACAAGATAGCTGTAGCATATAGTTAGCCCGAGACGGAAGGTGAAAGGACCTAGAGTGCCAAAGAACACAGAGATTAGAGGCCATGAAAGGTATACTCTGCATCTTCTTACCCTAGATCATGCCTACACGTGTATGACATGAGCCATGGTTTCAGTTTGGGATCAGACAAGAAGCCACACGATCCAAAGCCCGAAGGCGATGAATTGGAATAGCACGTGTAAAGCCCCAAAGGCCCAGAAGAATATCCATCTCACTAGACCAAATGCGAAGCTAGGGTAGGTAAGGTAGATTGAACTGAGAGCCAAGAAGTACAGTCGAGTTACTGTGAGGTTGAATGGGAGGGACAAACCGGTCAATGTGCATGATGTATGATTGCATGGTATGGAAGAGAGAAACGAGAAGGGATGAGAAGGTAAGAGAAGGTAAGAGAGGGAAGAGAAGGAAAGAAGGGAAGAAGGGAAGAAGGGAGAGGAAAGTCAAGCACTTGGCCTTCTCTTGAGGAAGGTACTTGAGGGGCTACACAAGGAAGGTGCAGGGGTAGTTTCCTAATTGGGATTCTATAAGTGACATCATCCCGTGACATCAGCCATGTGTATTTTGATATCTCCCCCAAGCACATTATCATTAGGAAAAGCACCAGCCCATCATGTCTCACAACGTTAGTCAGGTCATCTTCTTCCGTGTCAAATCTTCCGTCAAGCCCGAAGATCCATCTAGTGAAGAAGGCGAGGCTCTACTGAATATCTTCCGCGCAGCTCAACAGCAAAGCGGCCATGAATGTTCATCCTGGGGACGTACCTCCGAAGACGAAGACACTATCGTCTGGGTTGTAGGTGAGTTCAGCACCCTCTAGAAACAGCCCTCAAGTTACAATATAACCACCAACCTACAAACTACGGCCTAACCAGACCAACAGAATGGACCGACGCCCGCAGCTCAATAAACACCCGAGTGCTTGACCCATTCCTAGCCCCAGATAATTCCCAGCCACCGTCGTCACTCCGTGTCACGTTTAGCCCACCACTCTCCTGCACAGAAACACTGACCAAAAACCCCGTGACCGAGCTGTGCACGCTGTCGTTCCCGAGTGATCTCGATGTGCTAGCGGTAAGAAAAATCAACGCGGATTTGATTAATCTCCGCACTACGCTGGTCGAACAGCTGCCACAGTCAGCAGGGCCGCGGTCGTGGTCGATGGGACATGTCGACCGGCCAAGTAAGCTGCCGCACGAGAAGAGCCCAACTGGGGAAGTCTTTGCGCACCTCCTTGCTGTTGGTTGGGATGATATAGAGACACATCTCAAGGTTAAGGAGACGGAGAAGTTTATCACGAGTATTGCGCCTCTGAGAGAGAAGATGTTGCCGCCTATTCCTGGTTTGGAGATGAAACATGTTAGTTTTCAAAAGATTGAGGGTTAGGTGTTCCAAGAAGGTAGCGACGAGTGGAAGGGGGCAAAAAGAGAGAAAGGAGAGCGAGGCGCCGTGGATTAGTGTTGGGGGCTTGCATGTAATTTGAGCTGTGTTCTGTGGATCATAGGACGTCGGTGGTAATTAGAGCAGGTAGTGTAATGGGAGAGGGCTACTTGATTCAAAGGGATAATTGCGGGAATTGTTATTAGAAAGGCAAAGAAAAATCAAATCACACGCCCTGGAATAAGATACAACGAGAAAGTAAAAGGAAAGGAATAACACCCTGAGAGAAATCGAAGGCAAAGAAAAAGAGACTTCATTAACCACCGTATACTTTTGGGCAGAACCCCGCAATGAGACTCTCATAGCAAGCGTATTGCGCTGCTCGACTTAGACTCGGTGTTTCTCACTCTCTGGTCCATCCGTTAGAACCTGGGCATAAGAATCTTCATCCTGGGAAGGGGAATACGAACCAAGTCGGGAATAGAGCATGTAGAGGGCCATTTGGTTGCACTCCGCGGTACCAGTGATAGTAACCAGACGCTCGTTGCTACTCTCCTGGGGCTCGTTGATCTTGATCACGCTGCCGCTGAGATGGCGGATCTCGTTAATTTTAGCACCTCCTTTGCCGATGATGGCGCCAACCATGTCATTGGGGATATAGATCTGCTGGGTCAGTGGCTGACCAGGCATGGCGCCGCCCACGGGAGCAGGGGCGGTTGGGGGTCCACGGCCAGGGGTCGGCTGTTGAGGACCACCAACGTAGGGAGCGGGCTGGTGAGGTCCTGCACCGCCGTAAGGGGCATGGGGAGCGGCGGGGAAGTGCATTGGGGTCTGAGGAACAGGAGCAGGAGCTGGCTGACCGGGCAGGTAGGGAACACCGAATGCACCAGCACCGGCACGGTTGGAGTGAGGGTGACGCTTGAACGTGTCGGGATGGCCGTATTGGCCGCCGGCGGGCTGAGGAACATACGGCACAACTTGCATACCACCAGGGACAGCACCGGCAGGACCACCGCTGCGAGTGGCATATGCCGAAGCCGCGGGACCTCCGTAACGTTCAGATAGCTGTTCGACCAAGGTGACGGCGACGTAGTAAGTGGCAATGTGAACGGCGTCCGCAACACCGAGGATAACGAGTGATCGTTCGGTGGAAAGAGGGAGACAAGCATCCGAGGCGTTCAGGCGAGCGCCGGAGGCCTCCTGGATCTCGCGAATGCGGCTGCCACCCTTGCCGATGATGGAACCGATTAGAATGTGAGGAATTAGCAAACGCAGAGGGTACGTCTTGGACTGGGCAGTGGAAGGGGCCTCAAGAGGTTCATTGTTAAGGGTACGGATGATTAAACCAAACGCCTGATATTTGTCATTAGCAATCCAGTAGTTTATAAAATCCATCAAATGGATAACTCACCTTGGCAGCAGCATCCTGTGGACCGCTGACGGTCAGGATACGCTCCACCGCACCACGAGAATAATCACTGACAGTGCACTTGGCACCGGACAGACGACGAATCTGGGACACGTTCTCACCTCCCTTTCCAATCACGGTGGCTGCCTCCGGGCTGGAGATCACAGCACGAATATGAACCCAGCTCGACTCGTCCTGGGGGGTTTGGTCAGATCCTGCTCGGTCGGCCTGGGAAGCTGTTGATTGGATGGGTTGGGTGTCGACAGGGAGACCCTTGCCATTGGGCGCATCGGGAACCACGGTATCTCCCTGGGTATCCTTGGCACCGTCCACAGCAGGAACCTGGCTACTGGATACATCTGTTTCCGCCTCGGCATCGCTCTTGACTACTTTGTCCAGTGCTGGGCGCTTGGCCTCAGGCTGGTCATTGGGACCGGAGGGCGACGAAGGGTCCTCGAGAGGACGCTTGGCCGATTGAAGGTTGGATGGAGAAGCCGACATTTTGAATAGTCTGTGCTGCTGTTTGTTTTCACTTACAAGTGAAATCGGAAAGGTGTCAAGAATGAAATCTTCTTTTATGATCGTTTTATGTACACCAGAATTTCCCACGGAAGGTGCTGGTGCTGGCGATCTGAAGGGGATATTGGTGCTTGGAGAAGATTGGAGAGGCTGTGAAGGAAATGTGGTACTGAGGAAGTGCCGATGGAAGACGGGAGGAAGTGTAGATTCAAGTGTGAGAGGGCTTTGCTGTCACGACCGGGGAAGCTTCACGGGTTTTGCCGAGATGCTCGAAAGGGATGAGGAAGCGGAAAGGGTGAAGATGGGATCCTTGGGTGAATGCGATGGGAAAAAGGAAATGAGGCAAGTAAGATATCAAGCGCCAGAAACCGTTGCCTGCTGTACCACACTGTAGCCTCCGATAACGTCTGAATCTGAGGTCAAGGGTGTGGGCTAAACTCGAGATCGATTTGATAGCTTGATTGACGAAAATGAGGTGGAAAAAAAGGCAAAGAAAGGCGAGAACAAGCAAATTGATGAAGGTGATGAAACGAAATCACGGTGAGTAAGGAGAAGAGGTGAAGTTGACGATGGGGGAAGGAACTCGAGGGCGCGAAGGTTGGTCACATGACGCGTTGCATGGGCGTGATGCATCTCGTCTCGTGTTCAAATATTTTGATTGCCTCTAAAGGCTTCAAACATTTTACAAGTCTAAATGACAATTTTTAAAAATATTGTTACTTCTAGAAGGAAAATATTCACATCTCGCGTTACTCAATAAGCATGGACATATCAGACCAGACCGTGCAGAAGATTCAGAAATTCGCACAAAAACGCCAAGAAGCAGAGTATGAGGCGGCGAAAGAGCCTCTCAGTGGAACTGCATTGCATGTCTACACGCGACGCTTAGATGCAACCTTGCAAGGACTTCAAGAGCAAGTCAAACGCCAGCAGGATGAATTGAACAAGGTATGCTGATTCTCATTATGATCGAATGCCCCGATTGACGTGTTATAGCTGCGGGAGCTCAATTCCCTTGACCTAACAGAAGCGGACACCGATACCTGGGCCCGCGTTTCTCAAGCCCGACGGGCCAAGAAAGCATACGACTCGCTTCTCAAGTCCAACGATGAGCTCCCAGCAACAGACTCGGTGTTGCCATCACTTCTAGCTATAGAAGAAACGGCACGACTTGTTCAAGAAACCAAGGTCTCGGTCACAATGACCGCCGAACAGCTGTCTGTGGACCGCGGGCGTCTGCGAGTCGAAGAGGCCAATCTACGTGACTCTCAGTCAATCGCAAGCGGGCTCCGAGAGCGGATCCAGAGAATCCGTAATGCGAACACGAGAAAGGAAGAGCAAACTCCGTCGCAGGTGGCACGCGAGCAGCTCGCCCAGCAGAAAAAGCAAAATAAAGAACTGGACCGCACGTCCGCAAGCCTCAAGGTCTCGTTGGATAAGTTCATCGATGAGACTCTTGCTCCAATGCTTGCTGCGGAGGATCTAGGCGGCCCGACTGTGGGCGATGATTTCACGATATCAGATGCTACGCTGAAGGCAGGTTATACGGCGCACGGCAAACCCAAGAAGCAAAAAGAACTGGCAGAAACAGAAGACGGATCACAGCAGCGGATTGATAAGTTTATGAAACGTAACGCGGACGGGGTTTCGACAAACAAGAGGGAGGCAGCTGCGAAGGAGATGCATGCTCTTCTCGATGCCATGTTGGAGGCCAACTCCTATATCGAATTGAAGCGCGATTCGGCGTCTTCGAGGTTCCTGGTGAGAGCCAAGATCGCCCAGTTTCACCCTCGAGATGCACGGCGGCTTCGACTAATAGATTTTGGTCGCTCACTGGGGAATTGAATGTGGAGGTTTCCACGATTGACTGAGAACATGGTATTATTGATTCGTGGATGTGTACATGCATCTTGTTATATCCTAGTCTTGTAAACATTTCAAATACCAACCTGCACCTATGAAGTACCTTGAATTACTCCCTGTAAACCGTGAAAAAAAAACCCCACCGTGGACACCTAGAGATGCTTGCGTGAACGCCAAATCAATCATCAACATCCCGACAAAAGGCGGGGAAAGAACAATAAAAACACATCAAATAGGCATCATTCCAATCGTGGACTTGGGGATTTTGGCCCTGGCGTTCTTTCGCGGGGCAGAAGACTGGCTTGTAGAACGATCCGCGGATTTTGCTTTTGTTCGCGCGCCTTTGCCCTTCCAGCTGCCAGTAGAGCCATGCTTCCGTCGGGCAGGTCGCTTGCCACTGGCAGGCTGGCGCTTGCGACTCTTGGAGCCAGAAGGCGCAGTGCCAGATTCCCAGTCGTCACCAGAGTCATACCCCGGAGATGCTGGTGGAGGGAAGTAGCGGCTTGTGATGTTTTCGGTTGCATTATTGGGTGCGGTCGAGACAGGATTGTCCAGATTAAAGGCAGAAACCTCATCCATAAACAAGTCGTCGTCACTATACTCATCGCTGCTGCTGAGATTGATGACGTTATGGTGGTTGGGATCCGGAACGACGCCGCTAGTTTCTGCTTCCTGCGTCATTTCCAGGTAGCGCCGCTTTGCATTATCAACCAACCCCAGGATCTGCCGGCCGTAGCGTTGTACCTTGTCTGGATCGATACCCGGGATCGCAGAAAGCTCGGTAAGATCTATTTCGTTGTTAACTAGGTCCTCCAATGTATCGAGAAAGATGTGTTTACTTTTGGGGAAGGATATTCCCATATCGCGTAGCACCTGATCAGAAAACGGTTGGCACCGAAGTCCCTTCTTAACAACAAGCTATAGCGATGGTCAGTTTCTTGACGATGTACCAGTAGACACCTGCGGTAACACTCACGTCTTGAAGCATGATTTTAGCATGCTCCTGGAAGTCCTCCACGACTACACGATGCATATGATCAAGTCGATCCAACTTCTCATCGCTGGTGATTGGAGGACCCATCTCACGTGTATTTGTGCGACGAGATTTGCCAGTCGTTCGAATCGGTTCAAAGCCATCACTATCCTCACCGGCTGAGAAATGTGCGGCTGGAGCACCGGTGTATTGATAACGATCAAGACGACGGTCTTGAGCAGCTTGCACCGGAGAAGAGACCATGGTGGACTGGGGGTCGCCACTTGAATTGCCTGACTTTTTCTTCTGCACGGCACCCGTGGGCTTGCTCCTGGCCTTGGTCTTACTATTTGGCGAGGCACGAACCTGTAATTTCATTTGCCGCTGGCCACTCTCATACTCTGCTGCACGACGGCCGAGAATGAGATACTGAACAGCAAAGTCACTTTTATTGATCACGTTGTCTTCGGCCAATGCATCTTCGCCCAACAACCGGTAGAACAGACGTTCGGCTGCTCCACGGTCGAGGTCGGATCCCTTTCCATATCCCGGCATCTTGCGATGCTCTGGAGCTTTAGGCCGTTTGCAGTCTCCACGAAGTATGTCACAGCAGTAGAGCACAGTCACCTTCTCCTGTGTGTTCTGAAATTGTCTCACAATTTTGATGGCCCAGGATGCCTGCTCGGTAAAGTCATGGAGCTCAAACACCAGATCAGACTTGCAGTTGTCACAAGTGTTGTTGCAGTCCTCTCGGCGGAAGTATTCTGCAAAATAAGCGAGGACTTGCACTCGTCTGCAATCGCTGCGGTTCTCACAAAATTGAACCACATTTCGCAGCATCTGCTTTTGACGGCCTTTTTGCTGACCATTGCCATCTCCTGCATCAATCATACGCTTCAAAGTTGCTGTATCTTTGTAGCCATAGTAAAGATAGCAGCCAGAACGCTTGCCGTCTCGACCAGCACGACCGGTTTCTTGATAATAACCCTCGAGACTCTTTGGGATGCTGTGGTGCATGACGAATCGCACATCGGCCTTGTCAATTCCCATTCCGAATGCAATAGTGGCAACAATGATATGCACTCGGCCCAGCTGCCACTTACTCTGAGCTTCCGATTTTGCCTTCGAAGCCATACCCGCATGATAAGAGAGTGCCTTGAGGCGGTATTTCTCTCGTAGATCTTCTGCAACTTTATCACACGTCTTTCGCGAGAGGCAGTAGATAATTCCGCACTGATTCCGGTATGAGCTTGTAATGGTTTCCGCCATGCTGGCCAAAACTTCATCATTCTTTCCCTTCGACCGAACCTCGTAGGTTAGATTAGGACGGTTGAAACTCTGCAAAAACACTTCACAATCGGTTATTTTGAGATTGTGCATCACGTCAACTTTGACATTCTCAGTGGCGGTGGCTGTGAGGGCCATAACAGGTACACCAGGAAACCTGGCTCGAACCTCTCCTAGCTCTTTATAGTCAGGTCGGAAATCATGTCCCCATTGGCTAACGCAGTGGGCCTCGTCGATGACCAGACGTGCTAGTCTCTTTGCTCGATGAAGCTTCTCTAGGGCTCTGATCAAGGCTTGGCTTTTACTGAGCATCTCAGGAGTGATGTACAGGACCTCCATCCCCTCGCCACCTCCATTTGAGAGCTGGCTCATGATCCACGATTTTTCTTCCTGGTTGGTATCGCCATTAACCATAAAGGCTTTAATGCTCAACTTCCGGAGATGTGATACTTGATCCTCCATCAGACTCAGCAACGGAGATATCACGATCGTCACTCCAGTGGTGCGTCCGCCCGTAACCACAGAAGGTAATTGATAACATAGCGACTTTCCTCCTCCAGTAGGCATGAGAATGAAGGTATCTTTACCGGCAAGTGTTGCATCGATGGCTTCAAGTTGATTAGGTCGGAATCCGCGGAGGTGGAATCGATCTTTCAACACTTTCCTTACTTCTTGAGACCATGGATGGTTTGACCAGAAGGCGCTATGGCCGGGCGACTTCTTCGGGACGGGAGCCTTGAGGATGTTGCCGGAGGTCTCTGCGAAAACTTTGCGCGTTTGACTGGCTTGCTCGAGAACAGGTATCGAATGAGCACCATTGAAGCCCCCTGCCGCCTCCAATATCTCATCGTCGCTGACATTCCAGTCGAATTCATCAAGATCCATCGAACCCAACGGCGGGGAGCCCATATTCCGAGAAACACAGTTCTCATAGGTATCCGGCCGATGTGTCTCTTTGGTCTTTCTAGGACTTGTTGATGATGATCGTTGTTGGGCTGTGTTCAGGTCGGCCCGCGAAGAAGAGAAAAGAGGGGCCCCCCGGGTGATTGCGTGAGCTTCGAAGGTAGGCTGAGTAAATTTCTGGGGAGAAGGGTCGGATGGACAATCATGTGCCAACTCGAGGATGTCGGCTTGGGATAGAAGCTGGCAGATTTCTCTTTCGGTTTGCTCCAACTCTGCCTCGACTGCTCGACTCTGCGCAAGCTCTTCTGGCATAGTTGTTGGGTCAAGACCTTGTGAAATCGCATGTATCAGATTCTGCTTCAAGTCTTGCTTACGAGAAACACTGCCCTTGTGCGAGTTTTGATGCTTCTGTAGCGATTCAATTACCTCGATCTGAGCGACAAGAGCCTTGTTTTCAGCAATCAATTCTGGGACTGGTTGACCCTCCATGGCCTGCTGATAAACTATCTCAGAATTCTTCTGCAGAGTAGACCTCAATTTGGAGATTGCATGCGCGAAAGCATTGTTCCCAAGGGCCAAAAACTTCACAAGGTCCGGATCTCTTTCCGGTGAGTTGGACGGCTTCGACCAAGGTGTTGACGGTATGGGGTCTTTAGCAGCTGTCCTTTTCTTCGGCCGAGTTGACGGTTGCGCAGTTGGAAAAGCTGCTTTGGGTGTAGATTCCAATTGCGAATGTTTGATCTCGACCTTTTCCTCGTCCGCCGCTGGACTCATCGCGGGGAGTATTGGGTACAGACTCTCCTCGGCATCCAGAATCATCTTATCGGCTGTATCTTCATTATCGACCCAGCCGTCAAAGAGATCCTCATCATCATCTGAATCCGCAATCACTCGTTTTCGATGGCTCTGTGGGGGAACAGGTGAAGTATGTTCAGGTCGTTTTGTCGCGCTTTGGGTTTTCGTGTGAGTTGCTTGAGTTGGTTGACGTGCGATGGTGGGCTTTTCCGATACAACGTCTCTAACGGCGGGAGGCCGAGCCGATTTCGAGGGAGTTCGAATCTTGGTCGCATGTTTCGATGGGGAAAGAAGATCGGATGTGTACTCATCGCTTTTGCGCTTTTTGCCGCGTTTCTCACGAGTTCCGGATGGTGTGCTTTCTTCTGCCCATGATACGCGGTGCTCACTGGCTGGGATAGTATCTGAGGATGATAATATGGATTGATCAAGCTCTCCTGTCAGATCAATCGATTCAATATCATCACGTCCAGGTGCGTGGAAACTATCTGGTCGCAATGGAAGTGACTTTTGGCAGGCGGGTTTGTATGATGATAATGGTGGGTCTCGGAAAGACTCTGATAATTGTGCAAGTAGTGTCAGTCTAATGATTTCAACAAGATTCGTCCTACTCGGGCATACCTCGCACTATGCTTGATTGTTTCGGCGAAGCCCGTTTCTTTGTAGTGGATGGAGTGCTGGTGGGGACCGCGTCGTGTCGGCTCAGCATTCGAGGCTTGCTTGCCGATTGGGGTAGCAATCTAGCCATTGATACATCCGTCTCATCCTCCACGTCTTCAAGGATATCATCGAGAGTCGCGGATTCGTCGGCGGGGGAAATTGCTTGCTGCGATACGTGATTGTCTTCAGGCAGGCTAGTTTGAGCCAGAGGATTGCAGAGAGGTTTCCCTTGGGTTATCAACCATTTGAGATGAATCGCTAAGTTATTCTTCGTCATGGGGGCCTATTGCTGTCATGGCCGTCGATCTTGATGTTTTGGAGCAATGGGTACAATCGCGAAACTGATATGGACGCGTCGGCACGTGAGCGGTCAAACAAATCGAGATCTATGGCAGCAAGTACGTTCAACCGAGAAATACATGGTCAAATTGGACTAACAAAACACACAAACTGTACAAGATCAATCTTTCTTATTCTATGTTCTCATATCTGCAAAAGTTATAATGTAAATAAGATCTAGTGGTGCAAGGCAACATACCTACGGACGTAGATCTGCTATAGAAGGGGGGGCAATTCGGTGTGGGGAAAGGCATAATTTTTGCCCCACGAAAAGCAGATCGCGAAAATTCACCAGTGTTCAACATTGAGCCAAAATGGGTAAAAAAAATAAAAAGTCCGCCGAGCACAAGGATCGTGTAGCAGCAAAGCAGTCAAAGAAGACCGCGCAGAAAGAAAAGAGATCCAAAGCCAAGGGCAAAGATGCAGACAGCGATGCTGAAGACGCAGACTTGGATGCCATTCTGGCCCAGTACGCCGAAGAACAGGCCAAATTCTTGAAGGTCACTGAAGTTCCTTCCGAGCCGCCGATACCACGTTCGTCCGCAACGTTGCTAGCATCTCCATCAAACCGCAATGAGCTGTTCCTTTACGGTGGAGAGTACTTTGACGGAACGCATGCCACTTTCTTCAATAATCTCTTCGTCTATTTGATTGATCGCGGCGAATGGAGAGAAGTGACTAGCCCCAACAGTCCCCTGCCTCGAAGTGGCCATGCCTGGTGTCGGGGAGGAAATTCCGGAGGCATCTATATGTTTGGAGGTAACACTGTCTTGCTTGGTATATTGAAAATTTTCGTGCGGAAACTAACCATTAGCAGGAGAGTTCTCGTCGCCGAAGCAAGGCACGTTCTATCACTACAATGATTTCTGGCACCTAGACACAGCCACAAGAGAATGGACCCGTCTCGAGTCCAAAGGCAAAAGTCCTCCCGCTAGAAGTGGTCACCGCATGACTTATTTCAAGGTATATTATTTGATTTCCGCATCAGTCTTCAATATGAGAGCTAATACGAAGACAGAACTACATTATTCTCTTTGGTGGATTCCAAGATACCTCCCAGCAGACTAAGTACTTGCAGGACCTGTGGATCTATGATTGCAACCAGTATACCTGGTCCAACCCCACGTTGACTTTGGCTTCCCAAAAGCCCGACCCTCGGTCATCATTCTCCCTGCTACCTCACGAGACTGGAGCGGTCATCTACGGAGGTTACTCCCGAGTGAAGGCAGCTGCGGGTGGTGGTAAGCAAGGAAAGGGTGGTGGCCCTCAAAAGATGGCTCTCCGCCCCATGGTTCACCAGGATACTTGGTTCCTAAGAATCACGCCCCCTCCAGCTGAGGCCCCATCATCAACAGTGCCTACAGTCCGATGGGAGCGACGAAAGAAGCCCGCTAATACACCCAATCCGCCCCGTGTCGGTACTACCATGGCATACCACAAGGGCCGTGGAATTATGTTTGGTGGCGTCCACGACGTGGAACTAACTGAGGAGGGCATTGATAGCGAGTTCTTCAATACCCTCTTTGCTTGGACCACTGACAGAAACCGATTCTTCCCGTTGACCCTGCGACGTCCCCGCGCGCCTGGCAAAAAGCAGCTGGCAAACCAAAATGCAAAGTCTAAAAATAGGGGCAAGGCGGACGAGGAGGAACTCTTAGCAAATCTTAAAGCCCTGGAAGCTAAGGTCGGAATTCGTGATGAAAATGACGACGATATGGAAACAAGCACGCCCCAACCAGAGGAGCCCGTAGAGCCCACAAAGCCCTCAGTCGTTCGCTTCGAAATGCCCCACCAGCGATTCAATGCCCAGCTAGCAGTGCAAGATGATACTCTTTTCATCTTTGGTGGTACTTTTGAAAAGGGCGACCGAGAATTCACTTTCGACGACATGTATTCCATTGATCTAGTCAAACTGGACGGCGTCAAAGAAATATTCTACAGGGAGCCTGAGAACTGGAACCTCTTGAACGAGGCTGAAGATAGTGACGAAGACATGGATGATGAAGACGACGATGATGAAATGGACGAAGAGGATGAGGCCGATGCCGAAGCGATGTCTATTGATGCTGCTTCACCTGCCCCGACAGATGTGACGGTGCCATCTGTTACCAAGGACATGGAACAACTCGAGGTTGAGGAAGAGCAAATTGTCAATGACAGCCGACCTTTGCCTCGGCCGTTCGAGAGCTTGCGAGAGTTCTTCAGCCGCACTTCTGAAGAATGGCAGAATATCGTGATGGAAATTGTTAAGGAGAAGGAGCAGTCTGCTGAGAAAACAATCAAGGAACTGCGCAAGGAAGCTTTCTCCCTGTCCGAAGAAAAGTGGTGGGATAGCCGAGAGGAGATCATGGCTCTGGAAGATGAGCAGGAAGCCGCGGGTATTGGAGAGGTTGTTAGCATGTCTGACCGAACTGAAAACATGGGAGGAGCTGGTCGTCGCCGCTGATACCCTCTATAAATATGTCAAAAGAATTTATGCATTGATGCCCCTATTGTTGAGATTCTAAGTCTGCTTCTCTTGTGTATTAATGCCTCCCTGGTTCTGGGCAACCTTTGTCAACACGTCTGTCACCAGCGCAAAATCTCGTTCAACATCAACTCGCCAATTCGAGATCGCAATGCGGCAAGCAGGGTATCCATCCCAGCTAGTACCCGAGACGAACATTTGCGAACTTTCGTTAATTCTGCTTCCTAACTCGCGGTTCAAGCTCTCATCGTTTGCGCGCAACAGAACAGTCATAAATGTCTGATCAAGCAGTTCGGATTTGGACGACACTTGTGGTAGAGCTGTGTACGCAGAATGCTCAAGGACCCACCCGTAGATTTTCCGGGCAAGTCTGATCTGACGCTCTAGCATTTCTTGATACCCAGATTTGCCATACGATAACAGCGATGCATAAACCGGCAACGCTCTGAATCTTCGAGAGTTTTCGATTCCAATGTTCAAAGGCGAGGGGATGGAAGGGCCATCAGAGCTTCCAGCAGCCAAGTAGGCTGCATTTGCATTTTGGAATACCTGCGATGCCACATTGGGGTGTCGAGTAAAGAAAAAGCCGCAGTCATAGGGAACATTGAGAAGCTTATGGCCGTCACCGGTGATCGAGTCCACCAGTTCTATTCCCTCACTGCCCTTCTTGATTGTTGCAAACTCCGGGCTCTCGTCAAGAACACGACTAAATAGTCCAAATGCTGCATCGGCATGTATCCAAGCTCCGTACTTGTCGCACAGCTGGCGAATTTCTCTCAAGTCCGCACCGCTTGTTGCAAAGCGACCAGTATTGACCTCCCCGCACGATATCGCGACGATGCTGACCTTGTCTGTTCTCGCAAGCTCTCTTTGAAGCTTATCAATGTCAAAGCGGAGTGGGTCGTCGGCTCGGCAGATATTGTGTACGTTGGCACGACCGATGCCCAATACACCAGCAGCTTTTACGAGGGACGAGTGTGGCAGTGTTGATAACACCTGTACTCCCGAAAGACCCAGTGCATTCAATACCTGGAATAGACCCTCTTCGCCAACACTCTGGAGTTGACAGCCTTGTCTCTCCGCCGCCTTTTGCAAAACAAACTCACGCCCACATGCTAGGCCGAGAATGTTGCTAGCCGTAGCGCCAGTAGTGAACGTTCCATTGTACCAGATAGAACGCTCTAGTCGAAAGAGATCCAAGAGGAGACCAATTGCGTTGTACTCCACATCGGTGACAATTGAGTGATTTGGAAGATGCACCTGGACGTTCTGGTCGTAAACAGATACAACGTTGTCCGCGAAGAGTGCTGCCGGGGTAGTTCCGCCAGTGATGAAACCATAGTAGTTGGCACTTAAGCTTCCTCCGTTGAATGCCGGGACAATATCATTGATGATGTGTTGCTGGACAGATTCGAGACTGGATCCTGTATCTGGAAGTGTCACGGGCAGAGAAGCTCTAGCTCGCGCCAGGCTCTCGGTACTAGGGAGAACGCCCGACTCCCAGGGTCCCTGGGCAGCCTTCCATAGAGCTTGTTGAAATTCCGTTTGCATGACTGAGATCTGTGTGCGGGAGGAATCAATCAACCTCGCCAATTTATACCAATATACCGGGGTCTCGGGATTTGGAGGTTGAGGCTCCCTATAAGGTTCGGCTGTACCTCCCAAAAACAGCGACAGATCTTACAATATATAAAAGCACCTCTAAGCAAATAGGGAGCGGCTACCGACATGCTCTTTATATTGCGACACCTTCCCCCGCTAAACTACTTCGGGTTTGTCTCCCGCTAGCCATATTCCATTAAACCGTGTAAAGTATTATGTGACTCACGATCTTACCATAACACTTTTTTAAGTAGATTGATCCTAAAAAAGATGTAGACGCTATTTATCCCCCACTTCAAGAGTGTTCTGGTAAAATTGTGGGTCATGTGATAAGAGTTTCAATTACTATAAGGATACGGAATACTACGTACTCCGTGCTGAAATAATTTACTTGGTTTATTCGACTATGGCCAGCGGGAGACAAACCCGAGGTTATTTAGCGGGCAGTGGGTAGTTCTCAACATCTTTGAAAGACACGCCTATAAGGAACGTTGGAAAAATGGGGCAATTTGAAGTCCGGAGTCCGACGCCCGAAGTTCTAGTTGTATTATAGCCTTGGAACTCCTGGAGAAGCTGACTAATAAGCTGGAGATGGAGGCCTATTATAGCCCTAGACTCCGTAGAGATATTCATAGCGCAGGGCCTTAGGTGCCGACCGCGTTTGTCTAGGACCTCACTTGGTGTATGTACGGATTACTATGCAGATTATCTCCAGGATTGTCCCCGGTTTCTCATCCTCATCAGACCTTCTTCCACGTTACCCCTGACACCTTATTGGATGCTAACCACCTGTCAAGTTCGGTAACAAGGTACGGAGCGGATGCTTGATCCTGACTTCGTCTATGAGTTGCTAAGTCACTACAAGTTTCCGTTACTCTCCGAATTTATGGCAGTGCACAAGTCCTTACTTGACGACATTGAGCAACCTTATCTTCATGTACGCCTATTCCAGGGGTACATAGTTAGCCCTGAGCAAGGAGAAGCTGTCTCGGATAACAAAGATAAAACCAGTGGGACCAATGCCTATGATCAAGGCTATCGCTTCTTCTAGACCATGTAGCAGTGGAAAAGACCCAAAAAAGGCTCTCAAAAACTGGTCAAAATTCCAAATCCAAGTTGCGCATGCCCTAGAATAGCAAATCCATGCCAAGCCATATCCAATGCAGTGTATTTAGGTTCAATGATCGGCGCAGATCACTCTTCTTCTGCAGGTAAATATTCCACATTCTATCATCCCGCGTCTCCTGCGTTCCACATGAAGCCCCTGGGGTGAAGATAACGCGGGGCTTGGTCCTACATCGACAGTGGTCACGTTCAAAACTTTCGCTCATGCAACAATGGCTACCACTCCAGTCTTCACCTACTGTTGAAGCCACCATCGACCGTTGAAAGGCCGACAATCATGCCTAGCCATATCAAATTTGCAGAGCCAACTTCAATTCAAGCTAATAAAGGCCGCGCTAGGGGGATCAACCAAGAAAAGGGGCCGGCACAGAGAGCACCTTCTCCAGGAAGTGAAATCGTTTACCCGACAGGATGGAGACTGATGCTTACCACCACAGGGTATGTGCTCAGCCAGGTGCCATATGGCTTTGTATTACGACGACTAATGATCTGCAGACTCTTAATTGGATTTTTTCTCTCGAACCTGGATGTCACAATTGTAAGCTCGGCTCTCACGAGTATCACAGATGATCTGGAAGGCTTCGAGAAGAGAAGCTGGATTATTACTGGATATTTGGCCACCTACACAGGTATGATCCGAAACGCAGTCCTACAATTATTATTTCTTTTGTCTTAATCCAAGCATACGTATCCGGAAACGCCTTCCTACAGTCTCTAGCGCTCTCATTACTGACGTCACATTACTCCCAGGGTCTATGGCAATATGGACAAAAATCAGCGATATAGTTGGTAGGAAACAAACCACAATCGCTTCTCTTGTTCTTCTGCTCGCGTTTTCCATTGGGTGTGGCTGTGCTCATACAGTTAACCAACTGTAGGTCTAACGTAGTTCTGCACTTGCTTTCCGTCTAGAGGCTAACTACTGAGGCAGTATAATATTCCGAGCACTCCAAGGTATTGGAGGTGCAGGTGCATACGCATTGACAATCCTGTGCGTCTACGAGATAGCTCCTAAAACAAAGCTTCCGACCTACAGCAGTCTCATGTCATTCTGCCTTGTCTTTGCATCTTTGATAGGCCCAATAATTGGGGGTGCACTTGCACAAGACTCGGCCTGGCGGTGGACTTTCCTCGTGAAGTATGTAACTGCTCGGCATCTGAGCTAACAGAGATGCTAATTCAATCACCAGTGCGCCGTTGTGCGCTATTGCGATCGTTGCTATCATGGTTGCGATGCCCAAAAACTTTGGTCTTGATCAGCACACTCCTTCATTTCGAACACGAGCCTCATATCGCTCGTTTGCGAATCTGGATATCATGGGATCGGCTTTGATGATGGCTGGCTCATTCTTGATAGTCGCTGTCTTGAACGAAACAAACCTGGCATTCTCATGGTCATCAAGAGACGCAATTGCGCTTCTTGTCCTAGCTGGACTCTCCTGGGTTGCTTTTTTTGCCTGGGAATGGTACATCTCGGGCATACCAGGCAAAGACCCCATATTTCCCAAGCGTTGGCTTTTTGATCGCCCATGGATAGGAATTCTTGTGTGGGTTAATTGAAAGCTTACCAGTATGGTCCAGTTTCTTCTGACACAATTTTAGTTCTTCGTTCATCATCGGCGCACCATACAACGTCGTCCTGGTCTATGTTCCACAGCAAGCACAGCTTTTGTTAGACAAGTCGCCTTTGGATGCCGGTATATTTTTGATTGGTTATTCTGCCGTTGCGGCCATTGCAGCGGCCATTATTAATATCGCCAGCTCTAAGGGACGCATCCCGTTTATTTATACTCTGCTCGTGGGATCCGCAGTCCACACTGTCGGTATAGGGCTTCTCTCGACCATTGCCACCTCTAGGGGCTTTCACGCGACAGACATTGGTTATCTAGTCATTGCTGGGACAGGAATGGGTCTGACAATGGGTATCTTGGTACTGTCGACACCATATATAGTCGAGGATAGAGACCTGGGTATGTGTTCTCCCGAGAAATTCCCTAATTCCAAGGTGACCGATACATTGACTAACTGGACCTTCACTCCTTGTTGCAGCAATTGCCACTGGCACGGTGGTTCAGCTCCGTTTCCTTGGCGGTGCTATTGGCCTTGCCATTGCATCTAATATATTAAATGGCCGTCTAGCGCAGCGTTTACAGGGTGTTATGACATCGCACGAACTGCACCTATTCCTTGAGAACGTGAAAACGATCAAAACTCTACCTGCTCATCTACAAGCGGACGTGAAGAACGTTTTCGCTAGTAGTTTCAATACACAGCTGGTTGTCATGATCGGATTTGCAGCTGCTCAGCTACCAGTGACTCTACTACTGCTCAAGAGAGGCCGGCAGCTTGCGGCCAACAAACAATCGAGTTCGGTACCAGGATGAGAACGGACAATTCTTTATTTTCAATCTTGGAACTGCTTTGGTTTCGGACAGGATGCAGATGTTATAACTAAACACTCACGATTACGCCCATTTTCAATTTGCTACAATGTATCGAACATTATCAAAAAATAGTCCAATTCAGCGCATCTCTTGAGGATCACTTGATGAAGAAGATATTGAGCGTAGCGTCCAACAAAAATACATTCGACATTAGGCATAGCTATATACCTAGTCATATATACACTAGGTTTATTCATCTCTTTATGAATCTATGAAACCGAAGAAGAAAAAAAAGGAAAGATATGTTCCTTTGCTAGGCTGTGTGATGGCAGGTGAACAGCAAAGTCCAGACTAAAAAAAAATGGTGCATTTCTCCGCAAAGCGGCTGCAAAAACGGCTCATCACCAACGCGCGCTCATTCCAGTCCGCGTCAACATCAAATATGGCTGCAAAACTGATCGATCGACGGTTCCATAATGTTTCAGGTCTGTATTGCCTTGTTAATTGTCACTTATTAATCCACTGGTTTCAAAACTGATAAATCTGTCCCTATCCAGGCAAACTTCGGGTTTCCGAGTTGTTCTTTGACGTCCCTGTGGACTACAGCAAGCCTACTGGGGACACGCTGAGGCTCTTTGCACGAAGCATTAGCCGATTGAACAAACCTATTGAGCCTACTAAAGAAGAAGGCAAAGAAACCAAAGAGGGTAAGCTTCCTTGGCTGGTCTACCTGCAAGGTGGCCCTGGCTTTGGATGTGGTGCCCCGCAGTCTTACCCCTGGGTTGAATTCGTGCTCAGCAAGGGTTATCAGGTGTGTCGTGCTTTTCGCAAATTCTACCAATTATAGATTGATGCTCAGCTGTTCTATATAGGTGCTCTTTCTGGATCAGCGAGGCACTGGCCTCAGTTCGACTCTCACAGCGGGAACCCTTGCCCGCCAAGGAGATGCAATCAAACAGGCTGAATACCTCAAGAACTTCCGTGCAGACAGCATTGTTCGTGACTGCGAAGCCATTCGTGATGTTTTGACACAGGATTATCCTGCTGACCAGCGCCGGTGGAGTATCCTTGGGCAAAGTTTCGGTGGCTTCTGTGCCGTGACTTACCTATCAAAGTTGTATGTTTGGAGGTCACCGCACTCCACGTTTGGTCCATGAAAATTCCGCTGACGCTTTTCATCTTCCAGCCCAGAGGGTCTGAGAGAAGCTTTCCTCGCTGGTGGCCTTCCCCCTCTTATCAATGGCCCGGATGCTGTCTACGCGAAGACCTATGGTGCACTCCCCTGTTTCCTTCTGGTTTATACATAACACTGATACAAAAACAGATAAGGTCAAGCAGAGAAATGAGGCTTACTACGAAAAATATCCTGAGGACGTGGACCGTGTTAAGAATATCATGCAATACTTGAACCAAAACAAGGTTGCATTGCCATCCGGATTGCTCACTCCATCTCGCTTCCAACAGCTGGGCATTTTGCTCGGTTTCCACGGTAAGACCCGTATTCAGACATTCGATGTCTTAAAGCTAACAAGATCTAGGTGGGCTCGATAGTCTGCACGGTAAGCTTTGTTTTTCTCGTGAAAAGTGCAACAAAAAAAATACTAACTTGGGTCTAGATATTATTGTCAGAGTCACCAACGATTTGGAGATGTTCGGATTCCTTACTCTGCCGACTCTTTCTGTAGTTGACAGCAATGGCGGTATGGATAAAAACATCATTTATGCCATTCTGCATGAATCAATCTATTGCCAAGGGTAATGATAAGCTCCCCATGCTGTCCATTTCCTGTGACCCATCCATGCCTAACCATGAATATAGAAAGCCATCGCTCTGGGCTGCAGACAGGTTGCGCGCTAGCAACCCGCAATTCCAAATCAATGACTCCCTGTCAGAGATCTACTTCACCGGCGAGATGGTAAATAGCCCAGCAAAGTCCATAAACATAATTGTTTCCAAAAAAAAAAGATTTGACACCATTTTTCACTTTCTAGGTCTTCAAGGATATGTTTGAGTCCTACTCGGAACTCTCCGAGCTCAAAGAAGCAGCTGAAATCCTCGCGACGACAGACGAATGGCCGGCCTTGTACGATGAGGCTCAACTGGCCAAGAATAAGGTGCCAGTCTACGCTGCAACCTACATCGATGACATGTACGTTCACTTTGATTTGGCCACAGCCACTGCTGCCAAGATCAAGAACTCTAAGCAGTTTATCACCAACACTATGTATCACGATGCGCTGCGCAGCAAGTCGGGTGAGGTCATGCGTCAACTTTTCAACCTGAGAGAGGACTCGATTGATTAGTCCATATGCAGTCTTTCATTGCGTACGTATCATGGATTCTCTAGCTACACGATAAATTCAGAATATCTTTTAGTAACTTTTACGAGATGATTCGAGATGTAGAGGTAGGACCAAGATACGTTACAGCGGAACAAATATATATATTGAGCTGGCACGAACGCATTACTGGGTATAATAAATTATGAGATAGTATATATATACAGGCAACGTTCTTCATTGTTTGAGTGTGAAAATATCAGGATATATCAAAAAACCTGTACAATGTGATCAGTGTCCTCACCCTTGCGGTAATAATCATAGAGAGAGAGAGGCAAAGTACGTACCGCACCACCGATGATGAATAACCTCTCTTCCTCACGCTGTACCCACTGGGCAATCCTACTAGCGCTTTGGGCAAGTGCATTTCGATTAGTGTTCGGCTCAGCGATACAATAGAATTCGAATACAGGGGTTACCCATCCAAACGAAGTGGCTGACCGCGAAACGCAATGGTGAACTTTGACGTGGGTATTCTTGGCGTGGATACTTGCGTGCAAGTTGTTATACATCGACATCAACCTACAGAAACAGTCACAATAATTTAGTATTGCAAAACAGTCATGGACATTGGGGGATCAGTACTCACCTCCGTCGTCGTGTAACAGAAGAAAATTCAGGGGTATAAGATGACATCGTGAATTGTACGTTGGCACGCGATTTGTAAAGGAAATGATGGAGTACAGTTCCAGGAACTATATCAGTAGTTGCGGGTCGGCCATTGTCAATTGCTGTTTTGATCTCCTTCAGAGTGCCGTTTCTCTCCATTTGCTATTGTTTCGTCAGTGCCACATGTCGTACTCGATTGTGTAGAATTGTTCAATCTCACCTCCACAAGAGCATCGCGCATTGCTTGCATCTCAAAGAAAGCTTCTTTGTCGGGACTGATAAGGACAATGGCAACAGACTCATCTTTGGTGATCTCTGCGCTGTTTTCGATCTCTTCTCGAATGTCAAGAAAGCTCACATACATGTAGAGGTAGCCACTGCTGTTGAAGCCAGGCAAACAGACGGGAATCCAACTTTCTCCACCGCCAGCTTTAACTCCGTCGGCCTCGAAAACCATGTTGAATAAGAGCTGTAGATCGCCTGGATGTAGCGAGTGCTTCTTCGGTCGAACAACGCTGACGAGTCGTCCGCCGGCCACAAGCAAGCCGTATAGAAGACTGTTAGCTTTAGTTTTTAGAAGTGCATTGTTGATAGTCTGTCGGTGTTGCTTGCGGATCTTCAGACACTCCAATGCCGATAGCAACGTCGATGGAGATCCTCGCGTGAAACTGTCTGCCAGAGATGAAAGAAGTGACTCCGAACCCTGTAAGGGCCGCGATAGATCGGTAGAGGGCCGCACCGAGAAGAGATGGGTCAAAGAAGGCAGTGTTAATGTAGACAGAATCTGCATATATAATGCTTCCAGCTGAAGCCGGAGCTGGTTATCGCTCTCCATCATACGGCTGATTGCTACAAGGTGCAAGGATCCTCGTGTCAATACAACAAATCTAGTGTCACCAGCGGAGAAGCCTCGTAGATGATCACTTGCTTCTTCATAAAATGAAATTATGGTCTGGATGACCCCGACATAACCGGAAATAAGGCCGCTGTCGCCATGCCTTGTCCAAATCGGCTTACCAGCGGCGGAGAGGATCACATAGTGCTTGCGCTTTGATTTCCACCGTTGGAGCAGGAGATCTGATTCGGGTTAGTATTCTGAGACAAAAAGTCCATTGATCATTGACCCAGACCTTCATTATCACCTTCCTCATTAAGCTCGCCAACTGCTTCAAATTCGCTCATAATTCCATCGTCATCTATGTCGTCCGCTGCAAATTCAGGGAAGTCAAGTAGACCTGTAGCTCCCCGACTTTGGTTACCGGGCGCTGAAGCAGCAAAGTCCAAGAAAAGCGATTCAACATCACCGGAATCGCCGTTTGGGATTGAGCTTCTGATACTAACAGAGTCCCCAGCTTCGCTAGCCCGGGAGCTCGCCAACTGGCCGAGGCTCACCCTGGCCTTTGGACCTTGACCCAGACCGCGAACAGCCAGTGTCGAGTAAGCACTCTCAGCTTCGGATAATTGTGTTTCAATATCGGTCCGTGAGATAGCTGTCGTTGCCTCTGCCTGTAGAGCTGCTCGGGAACCCGTTTCATCGTTCAGTAGACTCAACGTATTTGGTCGCGGGGGTAAAGGTGGTCGCTCCCCCTCCGAGCTGTCGCTGTGCCCATCGTGATCTGGGATTGATGGGCTGGAAAGATATGATTGCTTTGATGTCTCGACAGGCTGCTGGCCGTCGGTCTTTGGGTCTTGCTGTGTATTCATCCCCGCTGTGGACATGCGCTTTTTGACGCGGTCGCTCATCGCGGGTCTTCAGGCCATTAAATACTCATTGTTTCTTCCAAATTTCCGGAGTCTTTGATCAGTTGTGTTTTGCGCTTTGATAGTTGCTGGGCGTTGACGTCGGCGACTCGGAGCTACCCCAAGGCGGAACAAAACAATTGAACGTGGCCGCCTGCGTGTCTTCTAGTCAACATTCAACCGCCAACTCCCTTTCCCACAGGGTCATCATCGATGTCCTAAATATGACGGAGGGTAGTTCAAAGCTTTTACAACAATTTCACGTCCGTTATTGGCACCATGAGCCTTGATCCCAGTGTCTTTCCGAGGTCGGACTCCCCCGCAAGCTCCGAGAGCTCCTTGACACGTTCCCGTTTACAAGGCAAGGAAGGTATGTGCTCACCTCGAAGAATCGCACGAGAGTACTGTGTCTAATTATATCTGGTGTCTGTAGGGTCACTCAAAAAAGACAAGCACTATCGCCGATATGCATCTAGTGTTGAACGAGCGCTTTCGCTCTTCGACAACGCTCTCCAAGAATGGGCCGACTATATCTCGTTCCTCGGTCGCCTTTTAAAGGTGAGCTCGCTCGACTTGAAAGCTGAACCATCGCTAAGCATGAATTATTAGGCACTCCAAACCCATCCACCTGATCAGCCCGTCGTCCCTCATAAAGTGTTAGTGTCGAAGCGACTCGCTCAGTGCTTGAACCCATCCTTACCATCAGGTGTGCACCAAAAGACACTTGAAGTCTACACGTACATATTTGGCTTGATCAAGGTATGGATGGCCTCCTGAGTGGCTGAATGGTGTGTTTACTGATATCTGTTTACAATCAGCTTGAGGGATTATCACACGACCTGCCTTTATATCTCCCTGGCCTTGCGCCAACATTGACTTTCGCCTCGCTTACTGTCCGTCCACTGTTTCTGTCTTTGGTAGAGGGATATATCGTTGATCTGGAACCATGGGCTATTCGGCCAGCCTTGAAAGCAATCATTCTAGCGCTACTTCCAGGCCTTGAAGAGGAAACAAGTGACGATTTTGAGCCAACACTGCGCACAATTAATAAACTACGAGACGCTGCTGGACAACTTGAAACACAAAGAACGTCTGAGGCCGGGGCATCTGGGCAGTATTTCTGGCAATGCCTCTTTCTCGCATCTATCACGAACCCTAGTCGACGGCTTGGCGTCCTTGCATATTTAAATCGCTACCTCCCGAAGTTAGGTATCGCAGACCGTCGACCAAGCACGGCTGGTGGGAGCGATCCACAGAACATCCCACCGGAGATATTGGCTGCAGCCGACTCTGTCATTCTGCCCGAGCCTGGCCTCTTGATTCGGTGTGTTGCATCGGGCTTATCTGATGACCAGCTCCTTGTCCAACGTAACTTCCTCGATATTCTTGTCACCTACCTTCCACTCAGCTCTCCAATACTGCAAAGCAAAATTGCGGCTAGCGATCTTCGAACTTTAGTAATCGCAGCAGTTGGTGTGGTCACTCGGCGAGACATGAGCTTGAACCGCCGACTCTGGGCTTGGTTCTTAGGACCGGATTCCCCAAACGATAGCTCTTCAATGGATGATCGAAAATTCTCGACGGATACCGCCGGCTCTGCCTCCGTTGATGGAAACGAACTCACACAATCACAATACTTTAGCCGGGTAGGCTTACAGCCATTAGTCACTGGTCTACTGGATATGATCAAACAAGCACCGAACATTCCGTCCGATAGAACCAAACCCTTCCGCATAGCTCTGTCGCTAATGGATCGCTGGGAAATCGGTGGATATATTGTCCCTGCAGTTTTCCTGCCCACTGTGCGCAGTGTTCAGGCGTTTGAATCTACAGCCCCCCAAAACCACTATGAAGAGGTTTTCCGCAGTGCAAGCGCCTTCTTTGATGGCGTTGAAAGTGGTGTGATATTCTCTGAGCTTCTGGGTTTAGTTGATTACCGGTCTTCTGGTATAGACATTGATAGTGAGCAAGTGTTGCGTGACCTCGATCTTGCACAGTTTATCATTGAGAATTTCAATGTGCGCGAGGAGGACATGGTTCAGATCCATGTGCCTTTGCTTACATTGTCAGTGCTTGTGAAAATGAGAGAGATTTCACCCAAGGAGAGCACTGCCAACAAACAGGCCGTGACCGCTGCATTGAACAATGTTCTCAAATCGTTGACCGGCTTACTCACAGAGCGTGTGTTTTCGAGAAAGGCGGGACCTGAAAAGACTGCTGGGAACGATACAAAGGGCCGCGGTACTGATATCTTGCGAACTGTCCATAATTTCTATGAGCAAAGCAAGAATAGCTTGGAGCTTCCAGCTCTTCCCTATGCTCCCAAGAATCTTGGTGAAATGATCATTCGAGAGGCTCATGAACTAGCTATCGCGGCGCTGGCAAGTCGGGATGGCAATCTATCCCTCCATGAACCACTCGATGTTCTTGTGACTTTGCTCAAGAAGCTTCCAAAGTCCCGTGTTTTACGAGACCGAAAACTGTATGAAGCGCTCTCTCGGCGACTGGGTTCAGGGAAGGACAAGCCAACCACCGCCTCCTTCTCAGTCATATCGACAATTACTTCCACGGTGACGAGTTTGTTTTTCATTCAGACGCCCGGCTTCTACGTCAGCTATGAGGATGCTTGCGATCTGATCACCCCCCCTTGTCAACCAGCTGTGGTGGTACTTATCACCTCTTAGTCCAAAATTCCACGTGGAAGCTGTGCGCTGCTTATGGCTCCTGCACTCAATTTCCTGGGTTGACCATCTCGTTGAGGCGTCCCTGACAGCCTTAATGGTCAATGTGTCGACCGCAGCATCCCGCCACCTCTCGTCCGAGGAACAAGCCGAGCGATTCTATGTCTTGTGGAACCACAGTCATCACAATACACATGAGCAGCCACCAAAGCAAGTGGTTGATGTTGGAGGGACCCTGTTCTCTTACCAGTGCTCTATGCTTGAGCGTCCGCTTTTTATTGTCCTTGATCTTCTCTCTCAAGAGTCAAGTGATAGTTCGCAGAGCGTTCAACTATGGCTGCAAGACTTGCCATCTATCCACAAGTAAGTCGGCTCCTCGTCCCAACTCGCTTTTTAGATCTAATATTTTACCAGGGTTTTCCATGTGGTCATCTCAAATATTGATGAGCTGTCCGAGCATGATGGAACCAGCGGTAAAAAGATAGGCAATTACTCAATTTCCCCGGACGACTATAAGGAGTGTGACTATCTGCTACAGACAGCCTCAAATATCATCTCTGCGCTTTCGCAAAATGGATGGGTCGCACTTCTTACTCATGTGTTAGGCAATGAGAAGCGTCTTGAGACACCCAACTCTGAAGGTGGGTAGTCCATCTTCTCACGAATGATTGTTGCTAATATGGAATCTTGGATAGAAAATGCAGACTTCAAAAGCCTCCATTCCGCCATATTTGAGGCGTGTCTTCGAATTGTCAGCACACTACCCCCAGCTTCTATGGAAGTCAATCTAGATGGTGAACGACTGCATAAGGACGCACTCCAACTCATGCGGCAACTTCTTCTTGGTCCTGGAGCAGAAGAATTAGTGGAGTCCGGCATTGATGAGTTCTTAGTGGAACGCCTTCTTGTATCTTCCGATGGGGGCAGTATTACGGTGCAGGGTGCACTGATCGACGCACTCCTTGCTGCATTGAAGGTGCGATTTGCGCAAGCATATCTACCACCACCGCCTCCTCGGCCGAAAGATTTGCGAGCTGCCTCTCGAGATCGGCTGACCAGTCCTTCAATCTTGTCTTTCACCAGTGACAAGGGAGACAGGAGACAATCGCTACCACAGCTACCGCAGCCGCCAGACCGGCTTCTAAATTGCCTTCTGAAGGGTATTAGCTCACCAAAATCCCGAGAAATTGTAGACAAGTGGATAGTGTTGCTCTGCGAGGTGCTCCCTCTATACTCAGGTTCTATATTCCAGATCCTATTGATGCTTGTGGAATGTTTCTGCAGGGAAATCCGAGCATCATATGATAGACTCCAGTTGTCCTTCCAGCAAACAGAGGATTGGCCGCAGGATCGTTCCGAGCATGTCACGATTGCTCTTTTGAGTGGTCTTGAGACCTGTATCGCAAATGCCCACGAACGTCTCATCGTGGAAGAGTCCAACGTTCCAGCAGTAAAGAGCCCTGATCAAGCACAGGGCTTTTTCGGAAATATGGTGTCTGGAGTATTCAACTCGGAGGGCGGACAAAATCGTCCAAATACCGCCAATGATCGTCTCACTGTTCTTCTCTGTTTCCAAGACGCAGTTCGCTTATGCTTCTCCATATGGGCATGGGGTGCAGGAGATCATAGCGGATCCCCTCCTGATTGCGAATCTCTTGCCTCATTTCAATACACCTCGTTGCGAATGAGAAATCGCTCACGGCGAATCTTGGAGCACTTCTTCACCGCAGAGGCACTCGAGTGTCTTGAAACCTTGGTGGAAATGTGGACCAAGTCTGACACGGAGACAGCGTCACTTATTTTCAATCTCCTCCATACACTCGATGGGTCAAGCCCCAAAATTACTATTCCTGCCATTTTCAACGCAATCTACACTCGCACTAATCCCAGTGCGTTGGAGCCTAGCCGGAAGTCTTCGCTGACGTCCAATCTTTCTGAGTCTGAGCTTGCTAGCTTTTTGGTTACTTATGCGCGGTCACTGGACGATGATGTCCTTGATGAGATTTGGTCAGACTGCACAACTTTCTTGCGCGATGTTCTTAGCAATCCGTTCCCGCACCGACAGATCCTTCCACGTCTGATTGAATTTGCAGCTATTTTGGGGGTAAAGTTGGAGAATACAACCTTTGGCGAAGATCGCCGGATGCGAAAGGAACTTGGAGTATGTATATTCACTGCTGGTTCTACTATCGCCACTAACAGTCATATCGCAGGATGTTCTCCTACGACTCCTTACCGCAGTCTTTACCAGCAAGCCCCTAGGCCTCAACCAAGATACCGGGTCTATGGCAAGATCTTCGGTGGATCACGATCGTACCTCGGTCTCTCACACTGGACCCGATGACATGTTGAGTATTTTAGCGGTCTCTATGCCGTCGTTCATCACGACCCTGGGTGATTCAGATCGGATCAATACTGCCATTACTGGTGTCTCGACTAATGTAGTTGGCCCTCTCATTCGGTCACGTCTCTTCCCTAACAATCTCAACCGTAATGTCATGGTTCTTCTACAACAAATGGCAAAAGTACCAGCTGCGGCGAAAATGTGGAAGAAGGACATATCTGACGCGTTCAATGATGCCCGATTCTTTGGAATGCAGTTGGATTTGGTAAAGAACAGCTGGATGGACCTGCTACGCCAGTGGGTTCTTGCCGACAAGGAACGGCTATCTGAACTTCTTGTCCGCCTTCCACCACCAAGCTCAGCGGGTATCATGTTCGGCGTAGGAGCCTCTGCGGCCCGGTTGGAAGCTGATCGCAAAGCGCAGCTCAATCTCCGGCGAATCGCGCTGCTCGTGCTTTCCGCTAGCGACGATTACTTTGTTGGTGAATTGCCGGCATTACTCCAGAAATTGGAAGACCTTCTTGCGGCGACCAGCGCCTCGTCACCATCTTCTGCCACTCGGGCGGAAGTATTCATGGTCCTTCGAGCAGTCGCGCTCAAGACCTCGGCCTCGACCATGGCGCCCTTTTGGCCTTTGATCAACACGGAACTACAAGAAGCCATCTCTGCGGTACCTCAGGGCTCTCAGCCAGAGCTCTACAACCCCTACTCACTGCTCCAAGCGTGCAAGCTTCTCGACGTACTACTTGTCCTTGCCCCAGATGACTTCCAGCTCCTTGAATGGCTTTTCGTCACCGACACAATTGATGCGGTCTATCCGCCAGACCGCTGGGAGCCCATTGCTCTTGCAGACGAAGTTTCTCAGACTTTCGGCCCACGCAGTGCAGGCTCACCCACGGTCCTCACGGAGCCCAACGAGCCCCAGGCTCACAGTGGTCTTAAACGGCCATGGCTCATCTCAGACTGGATCCGAGAGACAGCCAAGGACGAGATTGTCGACCGGGTCCTACGGCCATTCTTCGCTCGATTGAGTATCTATGTGTTTGAGAGCACGTACGGCATGGGCAGCGTAGATCTGATAGTGTGCCGGGATGATTTGTTGGCGGATCTCTTCAACGAGAGCACAATGGCCAATTAAGCGAAAGCCAAAATTCATGCATTTTAGCTTTGTTACTAGATATCGCAGAGCGACTCCAAATATGACCTTTCTATGTATACAATTACACCTTCGGCTGAGGTCTACTAGGGGAAATGTACGTGCGCTCGAAGCCAAGAGATGAGCTTTGGGCCAAATCACACGTCCCTCCGGTTTCCACAGGCAGGAACGAGGAACGACCCGCTTGAATCAGCATTGTAGATTGAACACTTGTGCGGGTAATCGTGCCTGCAGCAACACCAGATGCACCTACAGCTGAAGCCCTCCTTCACTCTATCCACAGCCAGCACCTGTCCGGCCTTCCACATCACGCCTACGGGATTTCAGATACTGTATGCGATTGCACAAATTGGCTCTTTGGTGCAGATTCTGATGCCAAAGCTAGCTTTAATTGCATCAGCACAGCATTGGCGCACCATGGAGTCGAGGAACAGCTGCCCACAATCCAATTGCAAAATGAAGTTGCGGCGCAAGGCGTCGTGAAAGCGAGGTTCTTTGGGGGATGGGATCTATGGACTGTCTCCGCCATCATGAGCGAGAGTCAGGAGGACAGCAGTGAAGTGGAAAACTCGATTATAGTGCGGATACCCTGAATGAAGAGAGAGTACGAATGTTGTTGCATGCATTGGTAGCGGAGGTGCGTTGGTTGCGGCTTTTCGCCACTCTGTAGGCGGCAGAGAGGTGATTCAAATTGGCAGGTGTGGATGCGTCGTCAATTCGAAAACATTTATCATCTGCATGGAAATAGATCACCATATCCGCGATCTACATAAATTAGAATTAAAGGTTGGTCACGGAAGGGGTGCTCATTATTATAGAGTAGATAGTACTTACTTTCGCTAATAACACTTGATCATAGCGAGACCTTCTAATATCTTTAGCTTTAAAATTTGGAGGGAGCTATCCGTAATTTGAAAAGTATTCTAGTCTAGCTTAGGTTTCCTTGTGGAGAATAGTATCCAATAATAATACCTATTAGACTAAACTAGGGGTATAGGTATAGCTACGGAGTACTATAGACGTATTTAGATGTCAAAATAAGGGGGGGAGAATATAAAGGCTTTCACCTAGGAAATAATTCTACTATGGCTAACCTAGGGGGTTAAAAAACGATAGGGAGAGAGATATTCATAGTATGAGGGTACCGAGGTGAAGGAGAAGAAGTATGTTATAGATCTACGCTAGGCTAGGCAATGGTGATCTAGTACTATCAAGGGGAGCTATTTTTGGCGTCGCGGTGGTCGTAAATGGAAAGGAGAACCTATTAAGGTCCAGTACAAGGATCTAACTAGGATAACGACCAATAGGGCTTGGTGGGTATAGAATAGTGGTGATCAAGATTGATAGGGTCGAGCTTATTTGGCGGCGATTTCACAAGTCTTATATTCGATATGGACTCCCCCTTGTTTGTATACAAAAAGGCCTCAGGTCTCCAAGTTCCGAGCCGCCCGGACCTCCGCAATTTATCAACGTCACTTCCAACAAATTCACCTTGCCACCATCTTCCATCAAACAATCCATAAATTTCCCCTCTACACTTGAAATTATATTGTCAATATGCCTGTTGGCACCAAGATCTTTCTTCCTTTGCGCGGACGCATCGGTATTCGGTCCTTCTCATCATCCCGTGCCCGCTGGGAGTCCGCCGTGCCGCTACCGTCAAGCAAGCCCGTAGGAGCTTTCCGAGGAGGGTATGGAAAATTCTCCTTGACGATCAATGTCAACAATCAAGCATTTCTAAGTGCTATTGCTAATGCCTGACAGTGTCTTTGGGTTCCTGACCGGATCTGTCGCTGCTGGCGCGTCGGTGTACTGGTACATCCTAGCTGAGTACCGCCTGGCCAATGAGATGCTGTCTGATGACATTGCGGTACGTCTATAGCTTGCCAACTGCTGAGTCTCAGTGACTATCTGGGTCTCTCAGAGGGCCTCTCTATTTTCCTTCTGATTTTGAACTTTGCATAACTGATTGTCTGCTCTACAGGCGCTTCAAAAGGCTACTATCAAGCTCCAGTCATACATTACAGAGCTGGAGTCTAAGGTGAATCAATTGAACAAGAAATAAATGCCATTATGTCTGATATGTGTATCTATTATTGCTTGGGGTGTTGGGTGTGTTTGATTTCTGTGCATAAAGCTTGTCAACACTAGACATGCAGTCTACTATCACTCTTTTAAGGGTCGGGGCATAGCTTTTGGTTTTCTTGTTTTTTTTTTTCTTCCTTTTTTGACATGAGATTAGTCCCAAAATTTCAAATACCAGCATTTCCTTTCCTAATAATTGATCAAGTAAAGCTTTACTGCTATATTGTACTATCTCCAACTGCCAGACTCCGCTGCAAACAAGACAAACAATGCACAATCGCCACTAAATCCCCGGGCCATCGTCCACTTCCGCATCACCACCAGACCATCCCAACACCGCAAAACCAAGATGTTTCGTGTCGAACTTGTATCAGACACCTCAACGGCCACACCAGGCTGGTCCTACGCCCCAACCCGGGGCTTCGACCCCACACAAGCCATGGCCCCAACCCTAGGCCGCAAACGCGGCATCCGCGACGCCGGCAAGGGCGGCGACATTTCCTCCCGACAAGCGAACGCGATCGCACGTCACATCGCCGAACTAGATCGCGAGAACCAGCGCGACGTCTCCATCCCAGCACCGGTGAAACAGGCCCGAGAAGCCGGCGCACGCGGCACACGAGCAAAAACCACCTCGAACGTCCGCCGCATCCTACAATCCCAAAAGACCTTCCGGAACCACCTAGACGACGAAGAAGCAGCAATAGCCTCGGGAAGTGGTGGTGTAGCTGGCATGCAGGGTGCGGGAGGCGCGAACATCATCGCGGCTAAGGGAGGCAAGGCTGCTGCGCGCAGCTCAACACCGGCTAGCACAGCAGGCGTCAAACGTCCCTCGGCGGCTATGGCGGGTGTGAGAACAGGTGCATCGACGCCTGCGCGAGAAACCACAGATGCTGAAACTGATGTCGACGATGAGACGTCGCGAAAACCGAAACTTATCAAGTCTGAATATGATAATGATCCTTTGCTGCGCTCGTATGCACCCCCTGTGCCTTCTGACCGGCTGATGCAGCGGCTTCTGGCGGAGGCGCCGCTTTCTTATAATGCGTCGCGTGCGAAGCCGCAGACGTCGGGGCGGCCAGGGCGGCACTTTTGTTGTATGTGTGGATATTGGGGGAAGATTCGGTGCAAGAATTGTCATTTGAGGACTTGTGGCTTGGATTGCTATAAGGTTCATGAGGATTCGAGGTGTGGTGCTTTCTTCTAGAAGGTTTTTGGTGCGTGTGTCTGTATACTATTGAGAAGGAGCTTGACCTGGCCCTGTTCTGCTGATGACTTGATGAATTGATACCAAAAACTGTACAATAGACAAATATTAATGTGACATCCAAAATAAGACTTGTTTATTTATCATCTCAATATGTAGATAGGCTCTCGATGCGATAGGTAAAGTCAAATTTCTAACATGCCCAAAGAAAAAGGCTGCGTGAAAAGGCTCAACATTTCAGATTGATTCCCGCGCGGAGCTCGTCTTCGCGAACCTCAAACATAACCTGCACGCCGACAAAGAGTACTACGCAGCAGGAAACCATATATGCCAGGCCAGAGTATGAGCCCGTTAGGCCGGCAAGCAGATCCTTTAGTCCATCCATACCTAATGCAAAGCCAACCAAATTTGCGATCATCATCATGAGGACATTCCCAACGGAGCCAATGCCACAGATGACACGATATAGAGTGGGATGAGAGCGCCAGCGATTGGCCGGGAAAAGCATACCTCCCAGAACTTCTGGTAGAACGAAGAGAGTAACGAGCCAGCCCCACATGAGCAAGCGGAGGTTGATATCGTGCCATAAGGCGACGAAGGTAAAGACCAGCAGGAAGTTGCGGACTTGGAGGAACGTTCCCATGAACTTAGACTGCGGAGATGAAGCTGGTTTGGGTGCTCCTGGTGGCCGGCGTCCGCCACCGCCGCCGCCAAGAGGGATGTAGACGTAGCGGACGATCCAACGGTTGTAGGAGCGGTGCCAACCGCGCCAAAAGGCGAGGGCGGAGTAATTGTTGGACATGCACCGGACCATGTTCTCCGGTGGATCAATCCCATCTATAAGGGCCCAGAGACGGAAGAATCGCCAGGGAATGAGGAGTTTCAGCCAGATTATGTGCAGGTTGAAGAACGCGAGCATACTCAGTTGGCCCGGGGTGAAGACGGACCAGTCTGGGTTAGCTTTGGAGATTGCTACTGCATAAATATAATGGAGGATAAGCTCCATGCAGAGCAGAGTGAGGCCAAAGCGGACGGCGTACATCATGATGCGAGCTCGAGTGAGCGACGCCGATGTATATCGCTGTTGAGATACGTAGTCGTTGAATGTCAAGATCGGGCCAGCCACGTACAAAGGTGCGTAGAGCACATAGGCGATGTAGTTGCGGAATGTAAAAGCGGTTTCTTCTGCAGGGATCTTGACCCGTTCACGGTCAGAGAGGGCCGCAGGGTCCAGTTGCTTCTTCTTGTAGAATTCGGTCAGTTTGATTGTCACATAAGGGTTAATGGCTTATCGGCCACGCGAATACCTACTTCAATTGGGCTTGCTGCAGGGTAGTCTGCACTCCAGTGGTGATCCATGTTGAAGCTAATGAGGCGCAACACCGTGACTTTGAAGAAGATCTCCCATCGCGGCATCAGTCCCCCGAGATCATCTAGAGTCTGAGCCCATTGGACTAGCACTGTGGCATCATCTTCTAACTTGCCAGACCCGGGAGCAAACACCTTCGCTATCCGCTCAAAAGAGTAACCACCGCTTAGTTCGTTGGCAAACAAGACGCAGATGTTGAAGATCCATGTGGCGGCAGGCACGTATGAACGAGGAAGATCCTTGCCGATCCGGAAGTTGATATATAAAATCGACAAAACTTTGAGAGCGGATACCCCGTGAAGCGCTGTGATGAAGATCAGTCCGAACCAAAAGTCGAAGCGCATTCGCTGTTCAAGTTGCGCCTCGGCCGCACCATTTACATGGCTCAATTGTTTCGTTTCCACCTTAGGGCGGCTCGTGAGCGACTGATAAACACGGCGAGCCAAAGGATGGGCGATTAAGAGTAGTAGAAGTATAGGGATATTGTCGCGAAAGCCTTCATATTGCGAATCGGAGTTGTCCTAAGGGCGTTGGAGCAACAATGTCAGTCCGAAATGGTCTCGTAGACGTAGCTGAACGCCAAGTGTGGCGCACTTACCACCTGGCGGCCAGGGATCCAACCGGTTGACAAAAGGTGAGAGTATTTAGAGTAGCTTGGGTGGCTTTCTGTGACATTGATCCCCAATCAGCATTTCGAGGCTCAGCGTTTTCTCCAGTGCCTGCACTCACCCTTCGAGACATCAATGACAGTCTTGAACATCAATGGGACAAGAACAATAAAGAACAGGTAATAGACAAAGAATTCTGGTGTGCGCCAAAGTGAAGGTGACGCGCCCTGGGCGATTGCATTGGCGCGGGCATCTTTGGCGGAGGAGCCTCGTGTGGCTTGGGCAGGGAGTGCGGTGGAAGTGAAACGGGTGTCAAGGGTGTTTAGCGAGTAGATCCGCCGAAGCCAGGCGAAAATGGAGGGCATTTTATAACAGTGGCATGGCCGGCACAGGGTTTGGAGAAGTTGAAGTCGGAGATGTTTGAGATTCCAGTGTTTACTCAGGGGCCGAGGAACCGCCACTTGGTAGGTGGCCTCAATGTACTAACTCGACACGGATCTCAAAGGATTCCAATGTAAATTAAAACAAGAATAAAGAACCGGGCGCTACGGATTTTCATTTCATATCAACATACGTGACTTAAATTGAGGGACTACCTAGGTACCCTTTAGACGTAGATCCCATTTACCCAATCAGCGCTAGCCAGTATCACATCGAGTATTGCCGAGGCCCAAGTATCCGCTTGAGGGAGATCTACAAAGCTTCTGGTACGGAATAACACGCACTCCGTACATCTTGCACCAAAGATATAGGCGGAGGCCTTTGGGGTTAAGCAATATATCCTTTGGGGTTAAGCAATATATCTTTGCGGGCGCCAAGATCCTCCAGAGCTGGGCACTGTGTGTGTTATAGAAAATTGAGTCCAATTAAGGTGCGGACTTGAAAGAATAAATTGATAAAATAGAACAATAAACCATGTCCAAATTGAGGCTGCATCTGTCATACTACCTGGCTCTTTAAGGACATGTCGACTATTATGCTGGGGCCACAATCTTCTCGGGGGCTTGGCATCGACATCGTACACTTCAACTCTACTCCTAGACATCCTCCAACTCTTCAACTAAGTCTATATTGTCTGCCAAAATGTCAAACACACGAGTATGTCTCTTGATATGTATCTCCTATTCCGTCTCATACTATACCCATCGCTGGCCTGCAACACGAGGGCCACAAGTTACCCCTACTGATATTCTATCTACTTCAGATTGCTTTTAAAGTCCACGGCACGGTTCAAGGTGGGTAGACCACATAGCTTGTCCATAATTTTCAAACATTACCATTCACTTTGTTACTGACTTGAACCCCTAGGTGTCGGCTTCAGGTAGGAGACATCCCTAGCTCGACCGATGACATCACAGTCCATCGATTAACCAGTACTTGTCGTGCACTACAGAGACTTCACCCAGAAATGTGCTAAGCTCGATGAGGTCAAGGGCTGGGTTAGAAACACTACTTGTGGAAGGGTCAGCAATGTCCTGTCGTGCTCCGATATAGCGCTAACTAGATCTTATATCAGGTCGAAGGCGAGGCCCAAGGCAGCGACGAAAAAGTGAAGAAATTCCTCCAGCGTATTGATAAAGGTCCTTCTATGGCTCACGTAGTAAAGCTGGAGAAGCGGGACCTGGATGTGCGTGATGACGAGGAGGGTTTTGCCGTTATGCGAACGGCAGAGTCTATGTTCAAATCGGGGAACTAGGAGTTGCCTTTTTTTCAGCATACGGTTGATCGGAACACAAGTGGCGAACAGGCAAAGAGATTCCTCTAATTCATCATACTGAGCAAACCGAATGGTTGCCACCTGGCCGCGTAGAGAGAAATGGCGAAACAGACATTTTTGTGATTAATAAGTGAATACTAGCATAGTATGAGCGGGCGACGGATATTAAAGTAACGAAGGAGAACGACAACCGCAAAGACTGGTTAGCAGGCCTTGACCTGCGGACAATGACATTTGACAGGCTCACTGGGTATGTATCAATATACTACTCCGTACCTAGGTATAGATCTTTCATGCCGAAAAAACCTCTCGAGGTAGAAAAACAATTGAGATGCATGTGAATCGGCAGGAAACGGGCAGATTTTCCCTCCTTTTTTTTCAGGTACCAGGGTCAATAGGTCAATACAGTCACCGGTGAGATGGAAGGAATGAATTTTTCCAATATCCCGAAGTCAAATGACACCAAGAGTCCGGGCTTTGATATCGAACATCTCTCGGGATTGACTTACTACTGCAAACGGCGGTAGGGCGGTTACGGGCTGAGTCATATCTCCCGCTCCCGACCCATTCCGATGTCACCTGCCTGCAAGGACTTGACCGTTTCGGGAAATACTGTATGGAATGAATGATGGTGCATATAGTGCAGGGATAATGGGAAGGCTGATCTATTCGCTTCTTGTTCAAGAAAAGCAATGATAATATAAGATTGAGAGATAGGTGATATACTGAAAGGCCGATGGAAAGATGAAGTGCCTGGGCAATGAAGTATACGAAATGTCATCATTTCCAATCTGGACAACCTAGGAACCATCCAACGTTAACATTTCCGGGGTCTGTCTTTGAATTTTTCTTTTGGCAATGTCCCTGATCTTATTCGTGTCCCACCAGGGGTTTGCTTTGATGATGTATTTAAAACTTTAAAGATTGGGCGAGCCCATCTTCATCTCTCTTCTACGACATAGGTTTCACCTAGAACCTCTTTATATCTGAATCATCTTCTCACATTCACATCTCCTCCTTCATTGACTTCAATACTTTCTTCTTCAATCGGGACAGACCCCAAACTAGATCTCTTTGGCTACATCATGAATACTCTATCAGCGAGGGCTCCCTTGCGGGCTACAGCAAGGCTGCAATACCTGCCTCTTGCTGTACGAACCTACTCAGGCGTTGCAGCTACAACCTTCAATCCCACATGCGGGGCCAGCAAGCGTACATCACCACTCAGCCTCACATCCAAACGCCCTATCTCGTCAACACCCCAGAAACAGATTGAGGACTTTTTCCCAGCACCAAAGACTCCAAATGTCAAGGAGGTAAAAACAGCTTGGGTGCATCCAGTGTATGTTTACTCACAGCTACTCTATATACACCAGACGCTGACTCTATGCCAGATACACCGAGCAGCAAATGCGAGATATTCGCATTGCCCACAGACAAGCCGCAAACTGGTCCGATTGGATTGCCCTGGGAACTGTACGTTTCTTCCGATGGGGTATGGACACAGTGACAGGATACAAACATCCTAAGCCCGGCCAGGAACTACCGGCTAGGTTCATAATGACCGAGCGCAAGTGGCTCAATCGGTTTATCTTCTTGGAAAGTGTGGCCGGTGTCCCCGGGATGGTGGGCGGCATGCTGCGACATCTCCGCAGTCTTCGCAAGATGAAGCGAGACAATGGATGGTACGTCAATTATGAACACCGGGATTCAAGATCCTCTCATATGACCTCAATGCTAACCCCAAATCTTCCAGGATTGAAACTCTGCTCGAAGAAGCATACAACGAACGCATGCATCTCCTTACCTTCATGAAATTGGCTGAACCGGGCTGGTTCATGCGCTTGATGGTTCTCGGCGCTCAGGGTGTCTTCTTCAACGGCTTCTTTCTGGCCTATCTGGCCTCTCCACGCATCTGTCACAGGTTTGTGGGATACCTTGAGGAGGAGGCAGTCATCACATACACTCGCGCTATTGCGGAACTCGAGAAGGGCAAGCTCCCGGAGTGGAATGATCTTTATGCACCCGAGATTGCGATCAAATATTGGCGGATGCCAGAGGATAAGCGCAAGATGAGGGACCTGCTGTTGTATGTCCGCGCGGACGAAGCCAAGCACCGCGAGGTTAATCACACTCTCGCCAACCTCAAGCAGAATGTGGATCCCAACCCCTACCAGATTGAGTACACCGATCCGACCATAAAGCATCCGACGAAGAGTATTGATAACTTGAGACCAGAGGGCTGGGATCGCAAGGAAATCTATTCTATTGAAGCGACACAGGCCAAGTCTTGAGGCATTCAACATGAGTTTTTTTTTTTTCTTTCTTCTTTTTTTTTTCTTAAGGCGTTTCAAGAATGGTATTAGGTTAGAAAGGATAGAATAGAATCTCGTCTCTCCAAAGATGTTCCAATGTCTAAGGTATACCTGGACTCGGTACTTTAGTGCCTTCCAAGCCTGGGAGGTTCCAACGGGCAAGAAGCCCAACCATGGAACGCGGGGCACTAAGCCCAACCGGGTAAGAAACAGAGGTTCACCCTGAGAAGTACTATACTCCATATACTTCGTACACATTCGAGGACTTCATAACATTTGGGCAATCGCAAAAAGGGGGCTTTTATTTTTGGTGCAAAACACTCTCTTTCAACTCCATGTGGGCAGTTGACCCGCTTCCCCTTTTAGCCCCCGTTAGTCGAAACCCCCTTTTAGCCCAAAAGCAGTTTCTCGTCCGTCGATCCTGCAGGTCTCATTAAACCTCCGTCCTTTCATTAATTCATTTATATAAAAGCCGTTGCTCGTCTGAGAATTGTCTAGGCCTTGTTAACGTCACACTTTCCCCAGAATATTCCCCCGTCACTGTGAACCTTCCGGTGATTGATCTTCACGCGACTCAGATCCACTAAATTTGATCCGGTGACATATAGCTTTGAACATTCAAGCAAGATGGACGCGCCTCGATATTCCATGGACTGCAAGGCGGCGCGCAACCGCGCTTCTTCGCCGTCGCCATCTATCCCGGCAACGCCAGCTATATCTTCATATTCCTCTCCAGATCGCACATTTTCTTCCGAGTCTTCCCGCTCTGCCTCCTCCGCCACCTCTGCAGATGCCAGATCGTCCGTATCCACATCCTCTCGCCGCCATGGATATACCCGTGCATTGGGTGCCGAGTTCTCCGAATCCGCCCGCCACCGCGACAGCGTCATGAGTTTAGGCAGTATCGCTCACCTACAATATTATTTTGCCCGGACGGGATTGCTGGACGGGAAAAGCGGGAGGGGCCGCGAGTGGGAAAAGAGCAAGAAGAACAGAGATAATGTGCCACGAGTTCTGATTACCCCCAATCAACGACATATGAATGATGACTTGGTCGCAAGCCCGACAGATATGGCAGATCCGGCGGAGGGTGAATGGGACGATGAGGACGCCGAGGTGATGCTGCCCCCCACAGTCAGCACATACAGCATCAAAACGCACCACATCCCCCCCGCCCCCAGATCTGATTTTCTTGCGTCGGCAGCTTACGCTCGCGCTGGATAAGGCAGAGACTAATATTGAGGCAATTGAAAACGGCGCGGAGCCTCCTCCCCGCCTAATCCTCCGGTCGAGTCTTTCTCCAGGTGATGTCCCGGAGGATGATCAATCCGGACAGGTGCCGACCCCAATGAATAAGGAGGAGAGGCAGGGTATGTGCATTTTGGACGATGTTACGAATGCAATCCGCGCAGCCAAAATTTACTATACCACGCACGAGAAGCCAGAGCGCTTAGCGTCAATAAAGAGTGAGCGGGAGATCCGCAAGGAGCTTTTTGACGTCCTTGAAGTTTTGAAGCGGTGGGCTGCGCGGCATTTTGCCAGCGGTCTGCGCGAGGAGGAACGTGAGCGGATTCAGGGTTGGATTGCGACTGTGCGTACCATGCTCGCCCGCGAAAAAGCGCTCGAAGACCTTGAAGCCCAAGAACGGGAGAACTGGGATTGGGCTGCTGGAGATTGGCGAGGTCGTGAACGCTCCCGCGAGGAGTCCTTCCTACGCAGCCTATTGCCTGGCGGTGACTCCTTGCCGACCTGGACACCGGTTGAGGAGGCTCCCAGTGACTCGCTTCCCACCGCGTTCCTTGATAGGTTCCGGGACGGCCGTGCACTGGTCCAGCTACACAACCTTGCGATCAAGAAGTCGAAACGCCAATTCGGCGAGATCACGGCTTACCACTTAGACATTGCCAAGCCGTACCGGCAGACTGAGAATCTTCAGTTCTGGGTAAAAGCTGCACAACTCCGGTGGGAGCTTCGGCTGGATGTTGATGTTATGGGGGTTGTACACAATAGTGGGACTACTGCTTGGAAGCAGTTCGATACTGCACTGCTGGCCTGGTGTAAAACTGTCCGTGAAGAGCTAGTGCGCGATTGGCAGGCGGCTAACCCTGGGCGACCCCCAAGTGCTGGGTTGATTTGAGCGCAGTGTTTGAAGTCTTTTAAGTGTTCGAAGTTCATGTTTGCGTCTCGATTTTTTTTTTCTTTGATATCTTTATGGGCACTTGATACGATACCCCTGAATTGTCGCCGACTGTTCTGCCCATTCATATTTTGGCTTTTTTTTCCCCTTGATTGGTCTCTTTTGGAATTCTATCCATTGTATATCATTGTATATCTTATTACTGTTTCATTCCACGCGTGCCTCGGATTAAAGCTCTGAACATCCCTTGTCTTACCTCTGGGCTCAGTCTACGTTGGGATATATGGTTGTTGATCTGTATATAGAAATGTTGAACTAACTCCTTTGGGTATTAATTTTTTTTAAATGAACGCGTCTACGGGGTATGGAGTACTGTGACTTGATCGACCTCGTGCAAAGAGAGTGTATATGTATGATCTAGGGTTAAACTGTTAGATTTCGATCTGTAGTGTGCTAGAAACATCCAATACCATTTAGCTGAAACAATTCAAAAGAAAATAAATCACAAAAACCAAAAAAGTGAAATGATTTCATCTCGCTGATCCCCTTGAATTACATACCGAGGAGATACATGCAGCCCCATAGTTAGTAGTACGGGGCTAGAGGTACCCATTCTGCAGAGTAAACGGCTGTACATGGCCACTTTATCCCTCTTATGATTTGTTTCAACAGTTGCTGCCCGATATCTCCCTCATATTCACAAGACTTTGCATCTAGAACATCTACGCATCCTTGTCATGTAGCAGAATTTCTTCCCGACACTCTGAACAGCCAAAAAGTCAGCCTTAAACTGTGAGAAGGGGTCTCCCTGTTACCGAACGCCGAACAAGACGAAACATTCCTTGTATCCCTGTCTGAACCACATCCTTTGGTCCTTTTGCTCTTTCAATTCCCCCAGGGCCGGTCTCCATGCATGCCACAGCTGAAACTCCAAATTTTGCGACCGACCTCGCGACGCATCCTCCCAACACCTCAACATCTACATCCCCGTCACTCACCCCCGCGCTCCCCGTCTCTCCAAATGACTCCGGTACCTCCACCCTCCGACGCCTGAAGTCCAAATCATCCCTCTGGAGCTTAGGGAGCAGCAATAACGAAGAAGAACCTGTCTCTACTGAGCTAACAAACGCCGGCCGAACATCCATCCTCCGCCGACTTTCTCCCGCCCTCGCGGCTCGGGTCAAGCTGCTGGACAGCAGTAATAAGTCCGCAACGCAAAACCGGCATGCCAATGCGGTCGGTCGGATTCCTGAAGAACACCTGAAGGAGCTTGATAGTCTTCACCAAGACCTATCGATCAAAGTGAAGAGGAAAGGCCAAGCGTGGAATGGTACAAACATATCACCGGGAGAAACCCAGTTCAAACGGAGCGCGTCGAACCAGTTGGAGCTACCCCACCAGGACATCCTGCGGGAGATTGCAGACGCGCAAAGAGAGAGCCCGGAGTCATCCGAAGCAGTCGTCGACGGTCCTGAACTGCCCACTCTGCCCATCGTTGTTCCGGTGACTGCCCAACCCGTGGAAAATATCAGCCCACCCTCGCCCATGTCTGTCGCAGAGCCGGTTCTCGCGCAGCTAAGCGCAGCCCCCATGCCAAACCTACGACCTCCCAGTGATTCCCAGGATGACCGGACCGACTTCGAGAAATATGTCGATGATACCGCACGAAGAGAGGAACGGTCCGCTGACGAGGAGTCCGCCCCGAAGCCCCCTCCCAAAGACTCCCCTCCCGCCGACGCCGTGCACTCACGCTCTTCTTCCAACTCTCAATCATATTTCAACCCAATGGGTTTGCAGCGCGCAGACTCAATATACTCTTTCTCCCGTGCATCCTTCAGTAACCAGCTCTCGCAGTTAACCTCCATCCCTCTCCCACAACCAGCCTCGCTCGAGGCAAGCATTGAAAACATTTCTACGGCTTTGTCTGCAGTCCGGGCCTTGAATGGCGCCGCAGAGCAAATTCAAATTTGGATCAAGAAGGCCTCAGATGTGCTGAGCGGCTTGGACTCTGAAGATGACGTGGAATGGGCCGCGGCTGGTGGCCGGGAGGGGCTAGATGAGGTTGATAAAGCAATCACGCGGTTCGAGTCCCTGGTCAATGTCTACGTTAGGGCTATTGAAAATGTCCAACATCGAGATGACATTGCGAATGTGGACGCGGATAACCTGAACACTATCGTGAGCCAGATGGAGAGCATTCTGGAAAACTGGACTCAAATCAAGAAAAAGCTGAAAGGCGTAAAAGAGCAAGTTGAATTGGCAATGGAATGGGAAGAGCTTTGGTCGAACGTACTGGGCGATGTCGGTGTGGAAGTCGACAACTTGAGCGGGCTGATATTTGAGATGGAAGAGAAGCGGCACCAGGCGTTGATGGATACGGGTGATATCACTGGCGGTCTTGACATCAATGAGCTGGAAACGATTGTGGAAGAGTCCCCCTCGAAGGGCCGCGGGCATACGCAGAACCGTCTGAGTATTGGACCGCTCTTGGCCTCGGCGTCTGCCACTCCCGTTATCAAAACACCGCAGGACGATACGAGTCACTCTAACCTCATGGCTATTTTTGCACGTATGCAGCCATTGCGCGCATCGTTGGAGTTTTTGCCTATGCGACTATCAATGTTCCAGGGACGCGCCGAAGCCATTTTCCCGAGCGCATGTGAGGAGATTGAGGACCGACGAAAGCGTTTACTGAAGAGCTATGAAGTTCTTGAGACCGATGCCGAGGCTCTATTGAAGGAGTTGGCGGAAGACAAGTGGATCTTGGTGTTTCGCAATGCTGGGTCCCAGGCACAAAAGATGTTTCAATCGGTTGAACGTAGCATTGGAAAGCTACAAGACGGGCTGGAGAGTGGCATGCAGCTGCACAATCCATCAACGTTGGCCAAGCTCATTGAAAGCTTTGAGCAGAAGAAAATGCATTATGTTCCTGCTATTGAACGTGTTGTTTCCATCATTCAAAAGGGTGTCAACGACCGCCTGACTGTCAATGGTGAGATTCTGCGCCTGCTCTCCGACATGGCATCCCGCATGGACGCTCTCAAGGCTAGCATCCGGGTGATGGATACATCTCTTGAAGATGTGCACATTCCCAAAGGCCACCAGCTACGAGACTCAATCTCCAGCATCATGACCATGGACAGTCCAGCCACAGGCAGTGCAATCGAGACCCCAGGGAGCTCGCCTGCGTCGTCAGTCATCATTAACAGCAACGGGTACAAGCGTGCCTCAACACCAATGGGCGGCTCAAGCCGTCGCGAGAGTTCAGTTGGAAGTGCCACAGCCCGCTCTACCATGCCCCCAAACCGTCGTTATTCCAGCTTGCCGCAGCCCACGGCAAGTTATACCACTCGAAAGTCCGCAATCCCTCAACCGACAGGTCTTGTTTCTCCCACTCCATCGTATAGATCCTCAAGCTACTTCACCCCGACTCCAGGTGCTCGTTCGCGTACACCAGCGCCTCCATCTTCAATTCCCAATCGTCCACGCTGGAATCCCAGTACGAATCTGAATAATTCGGCTTCTAGTTACAACTCGACAATACGGAAGTCATCCACACCACTCGCTCGAACACCTCGGCCATCATCAGCAATCCCAGGCTCTTTCCGACGAGACACGTCTGCCTCCCCGATTCCCGGTGGTCTTCGATCAACCAGTCGTGTCTCGAGCCGCTTTGGTTCCCGGAGTCCCAGCCGGAATGTGTCCTCTCCGACACCGGCGCGGCCCTCGCTCCTCGACCCACCGCCGTACAGCCGGCTCTATCGACCGTCAGGGATGCCAAACACACCTCGCAGTCGCCAGAGCTTTGCGGGCCCGCCCACATCTTTCAGTCGAAGTGTGTCAGGAACTACAGCTGGGATGGAGAGCCCAAGCAAACCGGCACGACCAGGTACATCGTTAGGCCACTCCAGCAACAGGCGAACTAGTCTACTCCCAGTTCCCAGGCGAATGGAGAAAGAGCCGGCAGCCCCCAAGGTGGATACGCGTCCACGCTGGCGTTAATAACAACTGAGTTGTATATTTCCCATCTTTCCGTAGCTCATCTCCTATGCCACCTATAGCCCTCACCATCTACTCTCCCTTCTTCTCATTCTATCCTCCTACTATCCTCCTATCTGCATCTCTCCGACCCTTGTTTTGTCTATGTGTTTCTAAACTGCATTACACCCCTTCCCCTCGGTTCAATCTCGATTTCCGAATCGGTGTTAAGTCCGTGCGAAGGGGATCCATCATCTTGAAGAGTCAAGTTCTGCGTGATATCCCCATTGTTTGCATGGTATGGTCTGAGCGTTGGGGTCATCTGTTTCCCGGTTATTTTCTATTTTCTCATTGATTACCACTGCGCTTCTCTTCCCTGTGAATATTATTCCTTGTAGTTTTATCTAGTTTTGCTTTTTTGGTCTTGGAAATGACATGACTCGTTTCAACCAGGCAACTCTTTGTATATGTTGATGTTGGCTCATTGTAGTATCTATTCATCATTCGTAATCACACGATATATATATATACTTGAAACCGCAATTCAAAAATGAACTTCATCTCTGAAACATGCACGGCCCAATCTAAACCCGAAACTTTCCATTTAATTTCCCAGCTCACGTCCGAAAATCAATGCATCCACCAAGTCCTCGCTATTCGCCAACCGCGCAGCTTTGGGGACCCGTCCAATCACGCTAAATCCTAGCTTCTCCCAGATACGGATAGAGGCCGGGTTATTGGCGAAGACCAGATTGAAGACTGAGTATGTGTATCCCTAGGAAAAGAGTTAGCCACGCATGTTGTGTGCTTAGCAGAGCAAAGGCTGCTATCGCAAAGCCGGGGGTCAAGTCGTACCAGTCTCGGGGCAAATTCGAGGTAGGCCTCGCCCATAGCCTGTCCGACGCCCTTGCCGCGTGCGGCAGTGGTGGTGAGAAAGCCTGCATTGCAGATATGAGAGCAGCGGCCTGTTAAAGTTAGTGTGACTGTTCCTAAAGAGATTGATTTTATCCGAATATGGCAGTAAGATCCACATACCAGGATAGTTAGGCTTGATATAAAAAGTTCCCATACAAACACTCTCCCAGTTTCTTCCCTCCCTTAAGCCCTCCCCCTCATCGTCTAAGATTGCCAAAGCTGCAAATGTCCCGAACCAATAGTCTGCGAACTGATCCAGCGCCATCGGCTGCTCCATGGGGTATGTACCGCCTCGGAGGATCTCCGCGCTAAACTCCTCGTGCAGGAATTTGATCAGGTCCTTTGGGACTGTTTGCGGTCCTCCTGTGATGGGGTAGAGCGTCATTGGTGCGGAGGAGGACTTGGGGAGGGTGGTCTTCCTCGCCGTTAGGGTCGGCGCTGCATCTGTGTGTGCTTTTGGTGGGGGATTGCGGGTTGAGGGGTCTTCCAGGATGGAGGGCATGGTGAGTGGACTATTTTTTCGTGATGTGTGAGATAAATAGGCTTGGGGATAGATTCGAGGTAAGATAGAATCTCAATTGAACAATTGTATAGTAGTCAAAGGGATTTGACGATTTATATATCGTCTTCTCTATCTTCATTTCGGTATCGGAGCCGATTTTGCATGAGTCAGCTTGTCATTGGTAGGGCGTTCTCCACTGATGTTGGAGTACATAGTTTGGCGTGCATGAATAGTTCCTCTGCTAGAATATGCTACATGGATCTAGGACTGAAATTGCTTTGGTGCAAGTCAATCTCTCGCCAAACGTCACGGTGTGGAACATGCCCAGGTAACACTCGGAGTTGTTCCGCAATCTCCAACTAACATAAGATTCTTAGTTGTAAAGACTATACTCTATGAGGAATACAACCTGGGTGCGGACCTGACCGGTCAAACTTGTGAAAGATCAAGTAAAAGCTTCATCTCTTCTATTCCTACACATAGTATGTACATATGGGCTGGCGGGGGCATGGGAGATGCCTGCATATCCCAGCATGACCCTACCAGGCACGTCTGACTGCCATAAAATCAAGCACTGCATTCGAGAATCGGTTTGGACTGATGGGTCAGCCGAGACCTCGTTGTTTGAAGTTGATGTCGCCAATTCTCGGTGTAGCAGTGCCAATTCTCGGTGTAGCAGTGCCAACCTCGGTCCAGTGCAATCTTCAGAAAGTTCATTGATTCTCTCCTTCACCCTCATTCTTCAAAGCCTGCATAAGCTCAAGTAACTGTCCAAGTTGCTGATCTGCAATAAGAAACAAGTTCAGCAATATGATCGACCGAGGCAGAGTTCAAACAACTGTGAACAACATACCACTCATCTTATCCAACTTGGCCTTGTCCAGCTTATCACCTTCCCACTGATCGCCCTCCAGCTTCTGCGCATATAGCTGCCACTCAGTCAAGAACCCGATCTATCATTGCCGACATTAGTAGCTGTATCAACAAGCCCTTTCCCTTCCGCCATATCTCCCCTTCTCTTCACCTCGGTATAACCACACCAACTAAGAGAGAAAAAAAACGTACAATATGCAATGGATTTTCCACACCGCGGTGCGCACGGAACTCGTTCTTCACATAAGAATCGCCCAAGACGCGCATCTCAGGATCGAGTTTGCGATGGACGCGTAGAATGCGCCGGTAAAGCTGCAGCGGCGGGAGGAGAGCGAGAGCCTCGCTGAGACTGGATTTGGAGCCGATCGAGGCCGGCGTGGCCATAAGTAAACGCTGAGCAATCCGCATTCTGAATAATTAGGATGTTGAAGGAAGATGGGGATATGACATAATTCCGGGGATTTTTGAGGCAAAGGCGGCGAGGCGAACGCGCGAATCAACGGGTCGGGATGTCTCGGGATCTTTGACGATCTGGCCCTTTTGATCTCTGCCATTTGCTGATATTTTGGGATTTGATATTGCCGCGTATAATTTCAATTGACTACATTGGTCCTTGTTATTTTTTTCCCCTGAAACTTGTGATCGCCTGGGGCCTTGCGTATTTTGCATATAATCTCGAGATAACCCCACTATCTTCAAGGACCGAACCGACATTCTCTTTTTAAAAAAGACGGGCTGTATTAAACACACGCACCATGCTTCCCACACCAGACACTTCACATGTGTCCTTTGACACCATATATGAGCCATCTGAGGACTCCTACCTCTTTCTAGACACATTGTCATCGGCATCCGAATCAAAATGGCTCTCTGAGCGATTCCCAAAGAACCAAGAGGCATCACCATTAGTCGTCGAAGTAGGCACAGGCTCTGGTGTTGTGCTAGCCTTCACAGCCGCACAGTCTCAACATATCTTCGGCCGGCGTGATATTCTCACGCTAGGCACTGATGTGAACCGCAATGCTTGCATCGCAACGCGGAAAACCGCAACGACAGCCATTCAGGCAGAACAACAGCCGTCCCCTCAATCAGTTCACATCTCTTCCTTGACAGCTGATCTTTGTGCACCTCTTCGCCCTGGCAGCGTTGATGTCCTCCTCTTCAACCCACCTTATGTTCCGACTGAGGATCTACCGCGTCTGCCTTCTGCGGCGGAAAATGATCCTGCTGTTTCAGAGGCCATGTCTCGTTCTGCCAAGTTTGATAATGACTCGTACTTTTTATCGTTGACCTATGCCGGCGGAGCTGATGGTATGGAAACTACGGACAGGCTGCTTGAGGCTATTCCTGATGTGCTATCTGTGCGTGGTGTGGCTTATGTCTTACTTTGCAAGCAAAATCGACCTGATGAGGTCATGGAGCGCATCCGTGGCTGGGGCGGATGGCAGGTTGAGACGGCGGGTTCGAGTGGGATGCAGGCTGGGTGGGAGAAATTGATCATTGTGAGGATATGGAGAGAGGATAGCTCATGATGATTCGATAAATTGAACAGCGATGATACCATTAGTGAATTGACGAAGAGCAAGAAATCGGGAGACACATACACATCCACCAACTAATTGCTCGCTGCCTAGGTAGTAGTTCACAATAGAGAAAAGAATTATGCCCATTCCCACTCGACATAGCGCTCACAACCACTGGCGCCGGATGCCTCAAGGATGTCAAACACACGCTGGAGAGCATGTTTTCCGGGTCGCATTGGCCAGTGGGCCACGATTGTGTTGTTGCCCCTCATCTTCAGCCCGTACTTGCTGGTGAGTCCATTAAACCCTGTTGCCTTTTTGTAAAGATCGAACAATTTACTGACATCTCGGAAAAAAGAGCTCGATCGCCTGAGTCTCATCTCGTCTGCATCGTCTCTGTGCGACGACTCGGGTTCGGGGAGGTATTTTGCAGCACGAGCCATGTCCCTGCCAAGTGAGTCAAAATTCCACATGTTTTCAATGTCGCGCATAAAGAGGACAAGCAGCATGGCCTTTGGGTTTTGAGTCTTCGGCTTCAGTAGCTGGCTAAATATGGCGAGGTTGAGATCAATCCCAAGCACATCTTTCTCTGCAGTTACGTATGACTGTATCGTATTAGCATCGTTCCAATAACATCGTGAACTAGATCAAACAGGTTGGGAACTCAAAGTGAGTAATTTACCTCAATTCGATCAAATCCTGGATGTCCGCTCGACTCGTTGAAATATTTCGGTAGTTCAAGTGAATCGATAGAAAGAAGCCGAATGCTAATATCTCGCTTCGAAATTTGGCGACAGAACTCCAAGATAGTCTCTCGGAGATGGATGAAAATCATGCCGTACAGATCATTCTTCGCAGCATAACCCGCAGCGTGCGGTCCATCGCATATCTCCAAAAGGTTCCAACTAGTGCGCGGATCTGCATTGTCTGGCATGGGCCAAGAATGGCTAGCAGAGAAAATTGTCCTAATTTTGTAAGTGGACTGAGAATTATAAAGAGGAGTCGGAGAGACTAACGGGTTAGGAGTGTCAAAATCTTTGCGTGAGCACCCAAACGGCAACAATATGCCATCACGGCGGAACTTCAACGTGGCGACACGCCAATATGGAGGCTGTCCATGGAGAGACCTATGGAGGAGGTCCTCGCTGTTTGTCGGCAATGTGACCTTCTGTCGATTACGGGCAGCCGTGGCAGCAGAAAGACGACCAGGAACCTGAAGAGATTCTCGGAGACGTTCCCAATCATCTCTCGAAAGCTCCACATGTAAAGATGATTTGTTCTTCTTCCAAATCCATTTGAAATACTGAAGGGCACGTTTCTGTGCAGCCTCGGAGCAGACTTTCCGGATCGACGGCTGGAGCTTTGCTTGAAGTGCTGCGAGAACAGACGCGGGAATCAAAGCCGAATACCACAAGTGGATCATCATAGGCGCAGCTTCCTCCGGTCGAAAATGGAAAGCTGTCAACAGAAGGATGATATTCTGAGCGAAAATCCCGGTGTGTATTCCATTCATCAGGATCTCACATTGCCCCGAATACGTATCTGGCAGGCGAGCGATTGTTTCGATCATGTTTCGAATATCGTGTGACGCTATTGGGGAGCATGTTAATCAAAAGGAACCGGCTGTTGAAGCTCAGGTAGTCTCTTACATGCAATAAGAATACGGATCTTGGGGGGCACATCCTGGCCTTCATTTCTATCCAGTTTCAGCAAATCCAATGCTGGCATAGTTCCCCACCATGATATTTTGCCCTCATTCGTGTTCGGCTCAGATGGGTCTTCTGTGAAGAAAGTTGGCTCTCGCCCTTCTGTATGCCAATCTGGCTTCCATGAATCCTGTGCCAGACTGTGATTACAATCCTCCTTGTGCGAGGGCCAATGTTCTTTTTGACATTCTTTGCTGCAGTACTGTTTTGATTTCTTGGTTAGAACATGATGCGGCATTTGAAAGGTCAAGGGTTGAAAAACTGACCACAACCAAGAGACAGCGGCTACAGGCATTGTTTACCTTGGAGGTCTTGTTAGGACATGGCGAGTTTATGTTATTCGCACATAATGCGGGATGGAGGAGCTTGTCGCAGCTTGGCATGATGGAAGTATTCCAGCAAGGCTAAGGAAAGATGAAACCACAACTGGAGATAGTCGAAAGGTCGATGAACGAAGCGAAGGAATAAAAATAAAAAGCAGAAAAATCCTCAGCAATCCCCCTAGAGATGCTGGATGGCCGCCCTAAATAATGCAGGAAAAACCTCGTCACCGCCAGGCACATATCATCACAGCAAACAGTGCCCTGGAAACTAGTAGTGAGCAACTGTTGGCTGTAGCGACCTCTCGAATAAAGGTATTTTCTACCGCTCAATGAGCAGGGCTTGTCTTCCTCGTGCATATGACAAGATCAATCACCAGCTCGAACTTGCTCTTGCGCTTGATACGTCTGCTTGTAAGATGCTTTTTGGCAGTTGGCACAATTCCAGCCCAAGTCCAGCCTTATACAATGTGAGACGAGATAACTAGTCAGTGTTTAAAGAACCTTAGTCACAGATGAAATTTGAGACTTTACATCTTTGATTTTACTGTATTTTTGGGTGGAATTTGCAGACATTCTGTTTGGATTCATGAAACCTCGGTAGGTTTATAGTTAGACAGCATATATAACCCTTGGTGCATGTATTATGTCCTAGTAATAAACCCACGTTCACGGGATATACATATGGAGGTACATATGCACGCGTGTTAGTATAACTGTAAGTTGAGGTACACATCTGTGTACAGACATGTATATATATATATATATATGTATTCCAATTGTATCTAGTTACCGAAGATAGAATCTTGTTGGCATCTACGGATCTGATCTATACATCTGTATCTGCATAAATGCATTTAATCTGTAGAGTGATATAGGCACATCGCACATGATGAAACAATGAACAGTGTTCCTCGCCTCTGAACCTTTGCTTCACCAGTACCACTGCTTGCAGGGAATTACGAGTCCGCACTTTCTTTTTCTCATCTAACTAACCACCATGGCAACTACAACTCCCACTAGGGGGAGATAGACAAGAGTCTTTGATATTCTTCAATTCTGCGAGAGGTCTACGGAGACGGCTACGAAGTCCATTGACCTTACATCTCGAGAAAATGTGGATGGTATTGTCTGATGGCCTTTTGTGGTTGCCATAACCGCCCAGCGTCTGGGTGTACTCGGTATGCGGATGTGTAGTCTGATTCCGTGATTGGGCCTACTCAACCTTCGACACTTTCACCTCACTTTCACTTCACGACCCCGCCTTCTCAACCTATCATTTCAACTTCTTAATCACCCATCACTTCATCAATCCTTTCATTCCAACTTCATACTTCCATCTACTCGTGGCCAAAACCATCATGGCAAAACAAAAGCTAAAGAGAGAGGCATCCCCGATGCCACAACCCTCACACAAGAAGGCCAAGAAACACACGAAAGCGTGGTTCAAAGAAAAGCTTGACAACATGGAATACTCCGACCTTGCCTGCACAATGTCCGACGCAATAACCTACTGGGGAATTATCCTGAGATACACAAGCGATGCCCAAATTAAACTGGACTTCGAGAAAGCAATCTGGACACGGAACAACCTCGACAGCAGACCCACATATGTCATTGATGCATTCGAGGAACCTACACAGGAAGTGGTAAACGGATATTGTAAGGGAACCTAATAAAATACAGTTTTTAAGATATAAGTTATCAAATTGTGAGTAATATTAAAGTATAAATCAGGTTGAGACCTAGATATATCATATGAGGGCTACTAGATATAGCGTGTTCTAGTCGTACTTTTTAGTATTGAGTCCGTATATATATTTGAGCTATCTTCCAACTAATATTGAGTTTATACATTTTGCGACTGGGGATTTTGCGGCAGCCTTAGCGGAGCGCACGTATAGAGTAGGAAGCTTAAATGGCACTGTAGGGATTACTCTATTGAAGAGATAATTTAAGAAGACGCTGTGCTCTTGATTGCAAAGTTTGTTGCATATGACATCAAACGCCCGGGTGGTCTAGTGGTATGATTCGCGCTTAGGGTTAACCCAAAGCAATATTGCGCGAGGTCCCCGGTTCAATCCCGGGCTCGGGCCCATTATTTTTTTTTGGTGTTCTTCATGCAGATGCAGGCTTATAATATCCTCCAGGTCTTTTCAGGGGTCTTTTTTTTTACAGCGCTCTTTTTAGATATTCCCTTTAAATATCTCTAAGATCCCCTTTCCAGTGTTAATGGGTAGACTACAGAAAAAGGCGGGGAAAGCATAGTCTATGCAAGCGACTTTTCTAGGTATTACTTCTGATATAGCGACGAAGATACTAGTATAGAAGCACCTTATGAGAAACCGAAATCGTGTAGGCTTCAAAAAGGCGGTGATCACAACGGTCCCTCAGCGACGAAGCAATTATTCAATGAGAGGGTTATGAACAAGTAGCATAGTCAGTCGCGCGTAGTCCACCTAGAAAACTGAGACGGGAAAGGGAGTATCCAGAAATTCGAATAGAAGTATAATATCTGAGAGGATTGTTCAAGATACTAAAAAGACTGTATTGGCAGCTAACTATCTGTTGTAAGTTTAGGAAGAGAAGAAAGCCCAAGGTCGACATCTTTGCGAGCGACGATGGCTGGAAAGCTTGCCGCTCCTTCTGTTGGCCTGCAATTTACTCCGCACATATTGCATAATTTAGACTGAAAATGGGTTCGTTTCATTTTCAGAACATTGGAGATTCTTTTCTTTTCGGGGAGAGAATGGTGAGAAGGAGAGTAATAAAATGATGAAGAAACATACTCGAGATATTCCCTTAAGCTTGGAAATTCCACAAGAAACATTTCCCAATTTGTTTGTATGTTGTACATCCTTGGAGTAACTGGAGGAGCAGTACCCACCCCATTTTAGAGATAGCAATACATTGACTATATACATTGGTGATTCAATCAGTAATACACTTGGTAGGAATTCACAATCCATAGTAATGACTCGCTTCAACGCCCTATAATAGCATGAAACGATGTTGTTTTATGTTGTTGCCTGAGGCGACGATGAAGTAATCGAATGTTAGCACTAAACCCAAAAGGGCATTCGTGCAACGTCGACCCTGCCATCTAATCCTCGAGTCGATCGTTCTTCCATAAATTCCTGGTTTGGGTGTGGTGCTTGTTTTCTGTTCTCTTCTTTTGGGGTTGTGCCAGTTTGCCTGCTCCGCTTGAGCCACGCTCGTTTTTCAACAGAGGAGACTATTGGCAGCACCGTCCAGCCCACCCTCCACCAACCGTCGGGGGTGCAATAGCTCCTCGCAGGGCAAGCCGATTTCTACTTGTGCTGATCTGCTTCCAATGTCCTGACCCCATATAGGACTTGAGTACCGCGCCACAATCGATCAACGGGACTCTCATCTGGGGGATCAGTCTATCGTGGCCGCCGAGCAGCTCATACGTGGAGATTAAAGCTATAGGTCTATGGCGGAGAACAAGCGCCAGGTTTCAGTAAAAGCCTCTGCGCAGAAACAATCTGGTAACGCAGTAGGCTCAGGGATGGCAACGCCCACAGTGCCCTTGGAGGCAGCATTGAGCGGGGCGATCGGTGCCCGGTGAGTCTTATCTGCCAACGCTGGTGTATACATAGTCGCAGCGCTGACATCTTCCGTTCTTGTGTTTTAGCGTGCGTATTACAACCGCGCAGCCACTTCAATCGATTCTCGAAGGTACATTGTTCACGGCATGTCCGATCACCAACCTCGTGGCCATCAACACGGCCCCCGCGCCCAACCCCGGTGACGCCAAACAGGCACAGAATGGCGACTATCATGTGATCCCGATTTCGCGCATCCAGAACTTCCAGCTCCTTGCACTCGCCCCGCCCTCGAACTCCACCTCGTCCTCGTTCACGGATGCACAACCCACGATCCAGGCACTCGATACCCGTGCGCTCAAGGCCCGCGAGTCGAAGGCCATCAGCGAAGCACTTGACCGCGAGGCACGTCGTGGTAAGGGCGTTACTACTCAGGCCCAAGACCTGTTCGATGCTTTCAGCCGCACTATGCCCGCGCGATGGAATGGCCACAATATTATTGTCGCCGATGCCGTGACAATTGCTGCTCCTTACCGCGTTGACGATTGTCGGTCGATTGTGGAGGGTGATACGGCTGCTCTTGCTCGAGTGCGCAAGGTGGTAAGTTGTTTTAATTAATTCAGTCATCAATCGTAAAACAAAGGATCTAACGTCTTGGAACCTAGCTCGAGATGGAGCGCAAGAAGATTGAGCTTCGCAATGCCAGTGCAACTATTGGCTCGACTAGCACCTTTTCTCGCCACCCCAGTGTCCCTAACGACCAGCGCAAGGGTGGATAGTGTGCCTAGCCACGCGAATACCAGAAATGCAGTCCTCCGATCAAATCGTGGATAGGCCTGGCATTGTTTCAAGTGTCCTAGTGGCGTTTGATCAACAAAGTTGATGGAGATACCCAAGCGAAAAGAAGAAAAAAAACGATATCGCAATGGGATAGAGATGATTCGAAAGCGGATCCGACGGGACACTGCGCGTTTCTGACCGCTGGTGTTTGGGGGATGACTTGCCTTATTAAGAAATTATATCTGCCTGCAATCAAGTTGGACCATTCGCATTGCTTCCAACTGATTTGCCTCGTTTCTTGTTTTTGGGCGGATCGGTGCGCTCAAACCGAGAATACTAGACAATCCATAGTAACCTCGATTGCTACGACAACATTTTTCTTAGGACATAATATTGCACTCTTTAATCACTGGAAAGTCTGTAGATGCGTCCTATCTGACAAGCCAGTAACGACTCGCTCCATTTATTGACAAACATGGGAATCAAATAAAAACCAAGCCCGCTATAAACACTAAAAACAGACATCTAGATGGCTAAAAAGTCTACAAGGACGCTCACAAAAAAAAAAAAAAAGGTGTCAGCAATTTCCGCGATGCAAGATTGCGATCTAGCTTTCCGCGACTGGAAATCTCCCAGGAACAACCTCACAGACAGTTCCCACAAACCCTTCTAACCCTGACATAGGCACCGTCCCACAAGCAGAGCTAGAGCCAGGCGCAGATGCTACTGTGGCCCCAGATTGGGCTGGAACAGACGCCATAGACACGCCAGGCATGATCAGAACCTGAGACCCAAGTTCCACCCATTCAACAGAAGATACGAGCGCAAAGGTAATCTTGACGTCCTCTTTCAAAGCTTCTGCGGAAGAAGCAACTCCGACGATGGAGGCAGAGGCAGCGCCAGACATTACTTTGCTGATATCCGTTGTTGAGGGATGGCGGCGAACTGCATCACCTGTGCCGTCCGCGCTATGGCTTGTCCCAGTATTGCTGTTTGATTTCTCACTAGGAGTATGAGAATCGCCGTCGAAACTGAAGAATTCAGGCTCTGATGGAGAAGGCGGCTCGGAAGATAGTTCCTCACCAGTCCCAGTTAACGCCATGCAGATGACACGGACAGTAGCTCGAATGTTGGCAATGTAGGCAATAGCGTTACCGCCAAGCAAAAGTGGAGGTGAATTTGGAGCCGAGAACTCGGTTGACCGGAAGGTGGCGGTAAATCCCGTGTGGAAGGGTAGTGTTAATAGAGAGGAAGCAGGCGACGTATCTTTTGAGCACGAGAGTGGGGCGTTGAAATTTGAGAGAACCATGCCTTTGCGGATCCGGCCGAATCGCGGTAAGCGACCATCCTCTGAAAGCCCGATGGGTTCGATTCCGATGGTTCCAACTTGGTCTTTGATTAGGCGCCGGACAGGAAGCCGGAGATCTCTTACACTGACGACACGGATACGCTGCCACCTTGCTTGTGAATCTTTGCCGGACAGTGAGCTCTGCGGGAAGGATGCCGGGAGATCGCCCGAGGAGCCGGGCCCACTGCGGGACAATAACCCTCCGGGTGGTTGGGGCTCATTGCCTTGGTCGTTTGGAACATCCACTAAGATGGGGCCGATGACCATTTCGTCGCCGATGGAAATATTCCCGCGACGGACTAGGCCGCAGAGAACCACGCCGCGGTTTTCTTGTCCGCCCTTCTCCGAGTCTAGAGAATAAACTTTGGAGGGAGGGATTGCAAACACTTCGTCTACATCAAAGATGTTGGCGGAGCTATGAGAGGGAATTGACAATCCTTTAGGGACATGAAGAGTTCTCTGAGAGGGTTGCGTGGGAATGGGAAGAGATCGAAGGAAGGCATGGAGTTTTCCAATACCAGAGCCATCCACAGCACTGGTAAGCATGATAGGTACGGTGTGTACCCACTTCCCATCAGCCGTAGCCAACACTTTCTGTACTTGGGTGCTATCCAACGTGCTGACTTGCTGAAGGTCAAGTGGTGTATCTCCTGCAGGCGATGCAGGTAGCATTGCAGGTTGTCTTCCAGCTGTTTTAAGCGCAGATAAAACTCTCCCAAGATTGTCTCGCAGTCCGCTGCGGGAAGCAAGATCCAATTTGGTAATGACAATCAACACAGGAACCTGTAACTTTAGGCAAAGTTCTAAATATGACAAACACGTATCAATTTCTGATTGTTCGGTTCCTGCCTGTTCACTTCCGGGTGTCTCAGAACCAGAACCACAATTGGCTGGAATGCAAAGCATCACATAATGTGGAGCCCAGCTGACAAGTCCTCGCAGCGTAGATTTCAAATATCGAACAGAGCCGGGTAGATCGGACACGAAAGCCAAACGACCTCCCTTCGAAGCGGCATGAATATCATCCCAGCCGGCAACATTACCGGAAGCGTAGTTGATCACGGTTGGTGGCACCCCATCCGTGTATCCAATCAGTTCCTGGGCAACCGAACTAGTGATGCCCGATGAGATTTCATGCCGATGCTTGAGCAGACTCAACCTGCTTTTGCCTCTACCGTTGTCAAGCGCAGAAGAAGTCAATGCACCCAGCAGAGAAGACTTTCCTGCGGTGCTTGGACCTGCGAGCGAAATGCGAATTTGCTCAGTATGGGAGTAATCCTGGTCCAAGGCCGAGGTGTTGCCAGATTGTGGGTGTGCAGCAGATTCTGTGTCGTTCTTGGGCTTGGTCGAAGAAATATTGTAGAAGTCAAGATCGGGACTGACCAGAGCCTCGGCGACCCAGAGACTTTCGGTGTTGTTTCTGGGTTGATTCGCAGTCGCAGATGGTAAGTCCTCGGTCCATTCACATTTCCCAACCACAACTCGGCGAAGGATCTCAACCTTGCATCCAAGACTAGCAGCCATAGCCTGAAGATTGGCCATGCTCTCATCCAACTCATCTTGCGTAAGGCCTACAAAAGTGCCATCATCTCCGACACCGATCTCATACAAGGCACCTTGGCTCTCTTCAAGACCGGGAAGCAAGCGAGCGGGTTTAGAGGGGACACCCAATTCCAGGGCTGCCTCGGGAAGAACAGGGATCACAAGGTTAGAGGTAGTGGATGAGTGAAAAGGTGAGGATTGTTGCAAACGCCATAATAGCTGGGTAGTCAGCCCTTGTAGTCGTTGATGGCGGCTCTGGCTAGACTTGGCTTGCATGGGTCTTGGGGTTGGCTCTAAGCCTGGAGAGGCAGAGATAGACGGGGTTGGCATGACGCGTTGGTTTTGGTGGTATGAACCCGCTACTACATGCCCAGTCGACATTGAGAGATAAGGGCGCCTGGGTCGAAGCAAAAGGTGCACTTTGTACTCAGTGGGACCCTCTTGGGGCTCGGGCTCCAGTTTGGATATTCCATAGTTAGATAACAAGTCAGGGTCGGCGCGTAGTGGAGTGGCACTGGAGCGCGTGCGGATGGGTAAGCCCCGACTACCAGGTGCAATGATTTGAGGAGTCGATGATCCCGAAGTTGACCACGGGGACGACACCCGAGGTGGGTCAGGGTCATAGGTGAAGATAGATGCCATGGGCACAGTTACAATTCAGACTGGTAGCAAAGGTATTGGTAATAGACACAGATACGATAGATAGAGCACTTCTAAAAAGACTTGAGAAAAATAAGGCATTGTTGTAGAATTGAATGATCTGTGACGCCGTTGAACTGACTCACAAATGGCACGGGCCGAAGCATCACGTGGCCGTTTGTCCGGTGCCAAGAAATTGTATGTACGAGAAGTTCTATTAGACCAGGCATGTTTCTCTCAGAGAATACTTTGCTTCCCCAAATACACATACATAAGGAGGAATCCAGTCCTACTAGAGCCGAGCGCCTTCGCTTTAACGCCGAAAATCATAATAGTGCGTATACCCATCTACTCAGCGGATGATTCCCTGCCTGAGCTTTTACACTTGCCCTGCGCAACATGGATATTGCGTGCGGTTGTACGTGTAAATACCGCGCCGCATATTGGGCATTCAGCCTTTGCTACCACTCCCGACTTTTCTCGTTGATGGCGGAGGAGATTGCTAAATGTTGAGAACTCACGACCATTGCAGCCATGGTCCCAGCACTGCGGTCGCGGGCGTAAGCTAAGCACTCGGATTGGATGGTCAGAGTCTGTAGCAGCAGCTGATTCTGGTGAAGAATAAATTGGCTCGGGAGCAGCTGTCGATGGTGGGTGAGAGCTGGTGGAGGCAGGGTGTGATCTAATGGTTTGGTTTCTGGTCAGTAAGGCTACAATCTTCAAGCTCATCGATTCTCGACTCACGGGATGGATGATGTGTCGGGAAAGTAGTAGGCAGGTTGGTTTATCATATAAGGAGGACTACCGTTGGATGTCAGTAAGCGGGTTATTGGACTTTTATCCTTCGAGCGGTGGTTCATTCAACATACGATGTCATGAGAGGCTGCCCGGGCTGAGGAGTGCTCGAAGCAGATTGAGGGTGGAAGGGACGGGCGATAGGCGGACTGAAGTCGAGATGTTAGTATGTTTCGAGGACAGGTAATCAATCGGAGTACCTTCGAGCCTGGCTGTGACGGGGAGGATTGCCAGGTCCTGCGAGATAAGAAGCCGGTAATTGAGATTCTTGCGGTTGGTATCCATGCATTGGCACGTTTGTATGGCCGGGATAGCCCATTGGATAGCTCGACGAAGAGTATAAGGGATGTGAAGGTGGAAATGACGGACTCATTTGTCCTGATGGCGGCTGCAAAGGCTGATAAGGCCGGTTTGTCCACGCATATTCTGGAAGCGTCAGTCAACACCACTTAACCCGCGTCTGGATAAACTTCGTACGATGAGTGTTCTGCTGCATTGGGCCAGCAAAATAAGTGTCTGATGCTACTGACATGGGATATGATGAGATGCCAAGGCCGCTGTTGAGGGGATGCCCTAGTCAGCACAGAAATTATGTCGTTTCTCACGATTTGGTTTGACGCACCGTGAATCTTCCGAATCAATCTCTTCCTTAATGGCAGTTGTGTCCTCGATAGAAGACAGGGGTATTGACCCCGTGGGTGAATAGTTCGATCCTGTCAGATTGTGAGGCTGATCCGTGGTGTCCAGCTTCGTGGAGTGATGTGAGGAAAGCGCCAGTGCAAATTCTTGTGTTGATTGTGCACCGCCTTGCACAGAAGAAATAGAACTCTGAATGGGGTGAATGGGCCAGTGAGAGTCAGGTCCAGGAAGAATGCCTTCTGAAAAGTCCGAAGTCTCCACCGACTGGATCAGTGGACACAAAGGCCGAACGTTGGATTGCGAGTCCGTGAGTTTTGGTGGATTTGATTGATACCTGCTGGAAGAAAAGGGTTCCTGTGAGCCAGAGCCTCCGGGGAACATTAGGAACTATATAAGTTCCAGACCTGTGAGATTGCAAGCATCGAGGTGGAGGGAAGGGAGAGGAAGTATAATGGGAACGGCACTCATAAGAGAAGTCCAACATACAATTTGATATCCCAATTATATATGTCGTCAATATGGTCAATCGAAAGCTTTGTGAGGATTTCAATTGGGGGGCACAGAGCGGGCGCGATGAAGTATTTAAGAGCCCATATCCAGCCATGGGCGTTTACTAGCGACCCCCGCAATCGTTTTCTGATCTGAGAGGTTCCCGTTGGGTAGCCTTGCTGGCCCACAAGTTCAGAAAAAAAAAACCAACTTCTAGATTTCCTGTGCGCCACTTGGTATGCATCAGTGCCGGGTCTACTCAACTACTCTTATTCCCACTACCCACTTGTTCACCATCTTCATTGCATCTGTGATAGATAATTAATTGTTGGTTCTGTAAGAAGAAGATCAGTAAGACAAGAAAAAAGAAAAAAAAAAGTAATCCCAGGATCTTCATATGAGGTGGGCCGATGGTAACTATCACGAGCCTGAGTCGGGAATTTGACCCCCACAAATGGCGGGTTAAACAAGAGGATATGCGGGAAAAGGTCTCGGAACTGATTGCGACTGGGGCCATAGTGTGTACAGTAATGATCCTCTTAAACAAGGGAGATGACAATCTTGGCCTGGGCATTGGTTTCTAGCCCCATTATAGTAAATGGGGGCGGATTGGGGGCCATGACGCTCTCGATAGTCTAGTGCGTGGCTGATACGCCCAAATTTCTACAATTTGAAAGGGAAACATAATTGAAATACGAAAAAGTCAGTAAGATGAAGTCAAGAGCCCGCCATCCCCGGCCCGATGCTTGTCCCCCTATCAGTCTTGGCCCCCACAAACGCGCCGTTGGAGAAAAAAAAAAAAAAAAAAAGAAAAAGGAGATGACATGTTATGAGCGATATGACAGATATCCTAATGTAGACTATATAGTATATGTATGTTTTTTTAAAGAACCTAAAAAGTACCGAAGTCCCCATCTAGGTACATAAATGATAGCATTAGACGCCCTAGGCAAATGCTAAGACTTCCGGCCCCAGATAATCCCATCTTAGTAAGGATTAGTAGAACCAGGCTCTCGGGCGGTCCGTTTTAGCTTCAAAATACTTTTGTACGGAGTACGGAGTGAAATTACTCTTGGATAAAATGGACCAATATCCGGAATGCTGGGTGACTATTGTAGGCAGTCGTGTATCAAGATGGCAAAGCTGTAAGGAATGGTGGAGCTTGTTACAGAAAAACACAGCCAAGACAAGTTGTAATTTGCCAGGGAATTCATGATATGGTGTTCTCGAATTTAGCGTCCTAAGAATTTGTCACTTCCCTAAGCTCTTTGGACTAGGGCGCTTGCTAAAAAATCGCTGATCGGCTCACTCCACAGGGGGTCCGCAGTTATATCAGTTTGCTCAAAAGACATGTGCGGTTTCTGCATTGGAGATCATAGATCAAATATGCATGTATCCGTGTATATCATCTGGTCATATTAATATATCATGCACGGTTGATCGTTCTGTTCCTCGTGGCCGAGTAAAGAGTTCGTAGAAAATAAGGGTTATGTTCTCAACATTTCTTTCAAAGCCGGGTTTTGTGGATTTCCGGACTTTTGGGGCTTGGGACTATCTATAATGACAAAATTGGAGAGGAACAGCCTTATCAAACCTGTTCAATGCCGCTCTGGTTTCTATTGATTTGGTTTCTTTTCTGCATCCGACGGGCTTGGGGGTCTCGTTCCTACGTATATGTGGCCTCGTTTACTTTTACAAGGCTGTACTGTTCAAGTATGGCTTGCTGACTTCATATACCGGGATCTGGCATATCTATCCATTCACTCTGTGAGTCTCTGGGGTTTCTCGAAAACGAAATGGTTAAAAGGTGCGGTGACAAAGTGACGAGAATCGCCGAACTTGCAGATATGCGCCGCGATATCCATCATATCACTCTGCCCAACCTCAGACCAATGACCAAAGCGCTCGAGGAGAAATATGAGCATGGTATTCCCGTTGATCCTATGAGATACGATGCAATGTTGACACACCGCTCAGCTGCATATCAAATATGAGTGCATGGACGCCGTTACAGCTCATGGAACTTCTCCAAAGGCTAGACTCGTCGAAGCACACGCCAATTTTGATCACTTTGCCTACTGGCAAGGACCGAAGGTCCAATTTTGTTTAGATAGCGTAGAAACTCGACATTTCTCAACAGTTGGACTGATGGAAGATTGGTCTAGGTTAAGCATTGCCTCAGACAAGTATGTCGAAGATGGAACAATGCTGGTAAAATTTGATGTAGTATAATTCAGTAGGCATATCCAGCACAAGGTTCCCTTGTTATAGAGAAGGTCGGATCTGAACCTCGCAACTCGAATCAGATGTGAAATTGGAATCACGTGATTGGCCTTACCTGATCAGATCTTCTCTGGCTCTTTGGTCCAACAGCATCCCAAAACCAACGCGTCTTTTGTCCCCACAATCTCTAGCTATCTGCTAGTGCTTTGACAATTCATATCAAATTGAGAACGTCTTCAGCTTACAGCTTACTGATTCACCATGAAACTCGTCCGGTATGTGATCATTATTTCCTATGCGCGGCAATCACCAGCTCCGCCTGGCGCACCAAGCACCATCAAATCCACTCCTGCTGACGTCTGATGATATTTATAGCTTTTTGATGAAATGCGCCAACGAGACGGTGACCGTTGAGCTGAAGAATGGTAAGAACCCCCGCGCAATCTCCGCAAACCCCAACCTAACCCCCCACTCAAATATTCCAATACTCGAAATGGTTGGAAGAACTGCGTTCTCTAACTTGGAACCCCATCATCTAGGTACAATCCTTCACGGCACTATTGTGTCTGTCTCTCCTCAAATGAACACTTCCCTCCGGGCTGTCAAGATGACCCCCAAGGGCCGTGACCCCGTTTCTCTCGACACTATCAACATCCGCGGTTCCACGATTCGCTATTATATCCTCCCTGACAGTCTTCCCCTTGATACCCTTCTCGTTGACGACGCACCCAAGCCGAAGAACAAGGCGCGCAAGGAGACAGACCGTGGTCGCGGTGGTGGCCGTGGCGGTCCACGAGGCCGTGGAGGCCGTGGAGGTCCCCCCCGCGGTCGTGGTCGCGGACGTGGATTCTAGATTTTCTGTTTTCTTCCCAGAGAACAACCGGCGTTTGTTTCTGTCTTTGAAATTCGGTTTGATTTGCATCATGTGGGATACATTCTGCTGTTCCTTTTTTCTACTCCCCAGGCAGGGTCTCGATTTGGATGGTGGGTGACATATCGAAAAATTAAGCAATTTTAGGGGATTTTCCTTCCACTCTGAATTTGCGCTCCTCAATCCTCAAGTGTTTAGAGTTTCAAGCTTTGGCAGAAACAGTAGCTGAACATTAGCTATTAAAAGTACAGTGGAATCACCCCCAGAAGGATACATACGATTTGGCTGTGATAATATCCCCGTTTACTTTGCCCCCCAAGCCATGTGAGCGTGGAGGCAACAATGGCAGTATGCCAGTGGAGACTTTGGGTCTAGAAAAGGAAACTCAACATGATCCAGGCCACAGCAATATCAAAAGAGATATCGAAACATCATATGATTTTGTGAGCATGTACATCGTAGGTTCAACTCTCACATAAGTCCAAGGCTATTTTGTACATACCTATGGAACACATACGTATCTTGTCATTCTCGTGTTCTAGCCTCTCACCTTGTTCCGTTGCACTCTCGGACAGAAACATGGCGGTTGCGGGACCTCGCACACCGCATCCGAGATGGGTAATTCAGCTTGAGACATGTTATCAAAAAGCACCTGAGACACTATTGGGCTTGGAAGTTGTCGCGTTAAAACACCCATATCAGGGCTTACTCTCGGGAAAGACATGATATATTACTATCCGGCCCCTCGACCTCTTGGCAAAGCCAGTACACATCAAGATGCGGGAGTACGGAGTATTGGTAAAATTGGACACCAAGTCATAAGTTGCCCCAATGGGTAGGTAATTGGAGACACGTGAGTGCTATTGCAGACGCTGTCATGACCACTGGGATTCGCTCCAGCGATCTGCATACAAAGAGGGACAAAAAGAAATTCCATCTCAGCTCAGCCAACACTACAAATATTGTCTTACGGGGCAGTCTTCCCGTGTCTGGGCTTTTGGAAGTGAAACCCTTGCCAAAATGGCTCTACTCTGTACTTCCGTACTCCGTGTTCCGTGCGGAGATGTTCTCGGTATTTAGAAGAATACCGGGACATAGTCCCGAACTATTTGGATCAATAAGGCCGTCACCGTAGTCCTTTTCTAGCTAGAGGGACTAGAGTCTGTTGATCCAGCGCATTAGACCAGGGTTGCCACGGTAGTTTCTGGCTAAAGGCTCTCAAGTGCCAAGGGTTAATATAGTACGGGAGTACGGAGTGGTTTGGGGGCTGATAAGGACCTTCTATTCAGGGGTTCCCGTGCATCATGCCCGTGTACATGCCTAAATCAGGACGTCTCGGTTTTTATTACCGAAACCGGTGGGGTTGGAATGTTTTGAAGGCCAAATCAACTGCAGATCTTCTTTTATCGTCTCTCGAATTCTCTCTATACAAGTCTAGGTATGGTATGGAGTACTTCATATAGAGTCACAGTCATCTTTCCAACTAATCATCTATTGAGAAGTATCCAGATATGATCTTTCTTTTGGTGATTGCGTGAGATTACGAACTAGCGCTTTAGGCATAGATAACCTATGCCTAAGCCTTCATTTCTCGGTTACAGGTTTGATAAATATTGCCAATAATTCAAGTATCCCATGATCATCGCTAGTACAAAGTGCATGGAGCACCATCCCGACCCGCTCAGAGTACAACCGCCACCGCCGATCTCAATGAAGTAAATATGGTGGACTGGAGTGGATAGAAGATTGCTGTCTTTACGGAGTTGCTCAATGCCCCCCGGTCCCGTTTTGTTTCACGTGGGGGCCAGAAAACGCGGAATCCGATCGATCTGCTCTCGATCTGTCTGGAACTGCGAAATGTCTATTCCGTACTCGGTACTCCTGGGCAACCGTTGAGATGAAAGGGAAATGGTAGCAGATCTAATATGACAGCCCACGTGGGTATTGCGGGGACTTCATTTGTTCTCGGAGACTTCAATCGAACCAATTACATGGCTATACATAGTGAGTAGTACACCAGTGCAATGGGGATATTTAATATGTTATCGGTTTCCATATTAGGAAAATGGTGCGCTATACGGAGTATGTTGCCTAGAATTCAACCTCTCGTTCTCCATTCTGTTTAGGAAACTAGTCTAAAATGATAATCTTAGGGTCAGTAATATATGCAATACAATATGGTAGATCTGATGTGTTTATAGCCCATCATTTTACCCCTTCTACCGAAGTCGGTTAAACGGCAATGACTTCTGGACCCTCCGTTTCAGATTCCGATATACTCTGAACATCGAGGAACACCGTTGCATACAATGCATCAAAACTCACCATCTAGTATTTGCCCCTTCAAGCTCACCTAGTTCTAACGATCGCGAATGTGCCCATAGACAGAATTGGAGTCTAATTCATGAATCTTATGCTGGGAAATGAGCTTTTTACATTCAGACCTATACACCTTAAAATCAATCATGCAGCTAACAACACGACCGAGTCTGCCACAAGTCGCAATATATTTGGATACTGAGTGTCTCGAATGGGCATACTAAACAAACGACCAAGTTATTTTGCCCCATGATGTGAGTCTCTACTTCCAAGTATGCATGGTGAGTCATCTACTGTACAACTGACTAGGGATAGTGTCGGAAGAGTGTCGGTAGATTCAATTGGAAAAAAAAAATAGCTGAATGAGATTCAAGAGTTTTGGCATCGCTTTTGAGACATTAAGATACAGAGTGGTCATTCAAAAAAAATATGTGCACCAGAGCTTTGAATTCTCGGGCGTCACACCAAAGCTGTCTATGATGGTGAGATAGTGTGCAAATAGGGTATTGAAAAAGTTGCCATAGGTTCAAAAAGTGTGGTCCTGGGATCAACACAGCACCACCTCACACAGCGCCTAATTGCACATGAGAGCAATGAAGGTTGCCAATGTGATTGATCCTAATGCCCGGCAGTGGAGAGGGGTGCCTGTAAGAAGACTCGACCCAGTGACGAGGATCAAAGGTCCAAGAGCATGATTCGTAGACCTTGGGCAAGATAACTTCTTGGCTAGACAAGGTTTTACATATGATGTCAAGAAAATGGCACAAGAAAGGGCCAATAATGGCAAAACATATTACATGTTGCGGAAAGTGTTGTTGGAAGCACTGCGGCGTTCCTTGGACCGGAATGATGTGTCGGTCTTGTCGTAACGCACTTCGGGGGCAGCGCGTTTCGGCTTCCCGGCCGGGTTGAAGCTCATTTCTTGCTCGCCGACTACACCAACCCGTCGTGCAGGCTTTGGCTTTGATTTCATGTTCTGCGCACGGGAACCAAAGGAGCGGTCCCGGGTGGAGTGGGATTGGTTCGAGGAAGATACCTGCATACGAGGCGGAGGCCGCTTCGTCCGCTTGTAGTCTGCAGAAGAGATCTTTTTGGAAGCTGTTGTCTTCGCGGGCTTTTCCGCCTCGCTGTCGGAGTCGGAGTCGGAACTTGAACCGGGCACATCGTCGATGGTTTCTTGCTCGACTGCCGTCAAGCCACGCTCCTTTCTCGGAGCTGATGAGGCAGCAGCCTGGGGAACCGTACTGGGGTTCAGCAGCTGGAATTCGCGTGAGGTCTCGTCGACAGCGAAATCCTGGTCCTCGAACAGCTGGGCGAAACGGCCGCCACCCAATACCTTCTTGACCTCGCCTTCGGCAGCAGCATCGGTCATTTCCTGGTCGCCCGAGCCTTCCAATAGGCGTTTGGCATGCTTGCGCTCCCTCTTCTCTTCTGCGTTCAGCATCCTCTCGGCCAATCTCCTGTTCACCTTGACAGCAACCTTCTTCTTGCCGCGGATACGGCTCTCCCGCTCCTTGTTCATAATTTCCGCCACCTTCTTCGCTCTGGGGTTCTCAGTGTCGGGGAACAACCCAGTGATAGAGTTATAAACAAAGTTCGACACCTGATAGCCCTTAGAGTAAGGTACCATCTTTCCTGACTGCATGTAAGCTGCCAAATCAATGGGTTCTCCGCCGGCCTTGATGAGCTTGGCGTCCCATTTCGCGACCTCTTCACTGGGCACAAGTGTGAAACCGGGCCAAACAGAACCGGATTGGGCAGACTTGAATGCGCTGGGGTCATTTGGATCCTCGGCCATCTCTTCAACCAGGTTGTCCAAGAATGAGCACCATCTCGGCGCGGGGCCAAGCTGCGGGATAAAGAATGAGTGTTGCTGTCGGCCTTCATTGGCAGTGAGGAGCATGCCGCTATCCTTGCACCAAGCAACAGAATTGATGTCCACAGCCGGTTCAACAGAGGTCCAAGGTTTTTGATCTTCGATATCCCAGAGCTTGATGATGCGCTTATCAGCCGAGAGCAATTTGGGTTCGATTGTCGCAGCTTGTGTTGCAGAGGACTGCTCGAGGAATTGGAGAGTGTGAATAGGGAACCCATATCCTTGGTCCTTGATATGGAAGGGAACGGGTGAACGCAAGTCGTAGAGGTGAATGAGGCCATTAGACGAGCCAGTTCCAAGGGTCATACCGGAGCGATTGAATTCTAGAGCCGTGATCTCCGTTCGCTCATCGTGTATTCCAACTGATGTGGGTGGGCTCAGCACTCCAGCACGTCCCTTAGCCCTAGGGTCCCATAGCTCAACTGTTCCCAATGAAGTTCCAAATGCCAACAAATTGTGACTCTCCTCTGCAATAGCACCAGTGTTGACTGATCCTGTGTTGATTCCACCTTGGAGAGTTCCACCACCCGTGGATGTAAAATCGTCACCTCCAACATCGATCTCAAAACTCCGCATGTATCGGCCCAACTCCAAGTTCAATCGGTAGACCTCTCCCATACCATCTGGATTGACACCAACTGCAGGAACAAGCACCTCAGTCGACTGGCGGTCATAAACAATGTCACGTCCGTACCTGGGAAGTCTGGTAGTGTAATGACAGCCTGAGGGAGTGTGGAACTCGAGAGATCGATCAGACTGGAGGTGGAGGGACTTGGTGTAGTCGGAAGAGAGAAGGATGAACGTGGTATTGAGCGAACTGGTATGGCGCGCCCATGAAAGTGACAATTGCGGAAGGTAATGGGTGTGGATTTGGGGCTTGTAAGTTCCTGCGAGGAATAGTGTTAGGGTATGCGCTCTTGAAGAAAAGATGGTGACCAAGTACGAACCTGTGCTCATAACCCATTCTCCGTCCTCACTGACTCGGACACAGTGACTTGCTTCCTCAAATTCAAAGTCCTGCAGTAATTCAACACGATTCGCATACTCGGGGTCATTTTTCAAGCTGCGCTTTCGCCGTCTGGCAAGCCATTCGGGAAGCGGGCGAGCACTGTCTGATCCCGATATGGTATATACCGGGACCTCGGATGGATTGGACAGCTTCATGCTGGTGTATTCTGATGTGAAGAATGCCGAGCCAGCTGTTTTGAGCTGATTTGCAACTTATTTGCAACCTATCGGTGTCGGCGAAAGCAAACCTGCAAAAGATAAAAAAAAAACCACGATAAAAAGCCGCTGATAGCGATCACGTGATAACCCGGCCTGGTGATTGGCTCAAGTTGTCCCTGGCGAACGTCCCCCGGAATTACGCATTTCAACTTTCTGTTAACTTCATGCGATGAGCCTTGTGGTTAAATCATTGCTGTTTCATTTGGAGTGCTAAGTTCAGACAAGCGAGAGTGTTGTGCCAGACATCTTAGTCTTTGTTGACCGCTTCATCCCGCGCAACATGGTATCAATCAGCTAATGTATTCGCTGTTTGTTGATCTCTCTGATATGCGCTTTCGCTCCTTGCCACAGACCATGCAATTTGCGATTGGAAATGACTTCCAGAGTCAGCCTCAAAATATCATCTATCTTTAAAGGCTTCCGGGGCTGTCCGCGACCGTTGAATTATGGACTTCCCTGGCGGCGCAAACACCAACATACATCTTATTGTGAGTGTTGTAATATCTAGTATACATTAGCGTGCTAACGCGTCATCAGGATGGATTCTCCAATATTCACTGGAGAATATACACAGAAGAAGCTGGTATCACAAATAATCCACAGGAGGGCCCCGCCAACGGCTACACTATTCTCAAGCACTTGAGTCGTCTTAAAGATTTAGAGGCTCGACTGAGAGTTTTAAATTGCCTCGCGTCATGCCCAAGACGTCTAGGGCTTTGGGTATTCTCCCCTACCCCCGAGTTTGAAAGCTTAAAGCCTTTGTATGTGAGGGGAAGTGACGCGGAATCGAATAAAATCCTCGTCGGCACGACAACTTTGAAAGGTATGTCTATGATCAACTTAATATTCATCCAAGGCCATATTGTTAATCTTATTACAATAGTCTCTGCATTTGGAAGCGTCTCGTCACTAGACTTGGTGAAAGGTCTGTCGTCCGACAACCAGAGTCAGCATGGTACCCAATCCGCTGGGCAGCCACGACCGAACCAGAGCCAACCCTCATCTCGGCGTCAAGATGGTTATAGCAGTTCAGCGGCCATTTATGCCTCTTTTATATCTGCTGTCACTGGTTCAATTGGCCTCCAGTTGATTCGACGCCATGGTGCTCTGCCTCTCGGATCACGCACCCTTTTCACTGCCGCCGAACAGTCGGGATACGAAACTCCGCATGTCAACAATGATAGCATTCTCTCTACTTCTTGCTTGACTACACTCAACATCCAGCTAACTATGAGTGGAACAATAACCGTTTCCGCTCAGACTATATCCCAAACGGGCATAATGCGGCTATGCAGTCCACGCGAGAACATTGCCGAAATAATTGACGTACAGCCTGGAACTGATCTTTGGCTATCCCCAAACGGGACTATTGCTAGGCTTGTCACGGCTAATGTTGACTCGCCAACCGTCCCGTCTCTGAGCTTCCCTGCCCCTGGGAATCTGTCTGCAAAAAGAATTCAATGGAAAATGGATGTTTTGCAGTGGCTACGGAATTTTGGCTTGCATGTTAACTCAATTGATGAAGAGCCCTGGGTCGAAGTGGAGGTTTGGGAGCCATTTTTCGCAAGGCTTGCTGGGGAAGCATGGCGACAGAGTGATGATAGTCAATCTGCACTACCGCTGAAACGCATGCTATGGCCAGCGAGATTTTGCTTCAGAAGGGCTAGCTCATCAAATTTCTCTTCCGGGTCTCAAACTTCCCTTCGTGACGAACCCTTAGATTTCGCAGAGCGATGGTCAACAATGGTGGGCTCTCTCAAGCTAGATCATATTACCCAAACTGCCCAAAATACTCCTAACACGCAAGACTCACGACCAAAAGACCAAGAAATGCCATCATCACCCAAGGCCGAAACCTTGGAAAGCATAGAGAGTTTATCCCGAATCGCGCAGTATCCCGATTTGCAAAGCACGAATCTTGTTTACCCAACTCCCCCGGACGGAGCTGCAGCAGTTGGATTGAACAATGCAAACCCATCTGATACTTTTGTTGAGGACTCTGACTTTGGACTACCTCATGCAACGCAACGAGGTTCAAGAAGAAATGCATCGGGGTCGGATATATCACCCGTCCAGAATAGTGGCATCGGGGTTGGCACTGGCCGATATGATGCAAGTGACGAAGAAGACCTCTTCGGAGAAATGAACGAAAGAGATTTTGGGTCGAAAGGTATCACCGATGCGGACTTCAGCTTTTTTGATGACCCTGGTTTCGATGACATGGACGGTGACTCTCGAGTAGAGAATCCAGATGAAGCTCTTGAAGCATCTCATCCTCAGAGTGGATCGGAGGCCGAGCCCATGGTTCATGAAGAACCCTTCCCCAATCAGCCACAGGAAATTTCAACTCATGTCGAAACAAATGAGGCACACACATCCCCGGTACACCACGAAGCCCTAGAGTCATCTGTGGGGCCCATGGCCCCCGAAGAACCAGCTCATTCGCCTATGGATCGCGCAGGTCAAACGATCAGTCCCCCTTGAGTCCAGTAGAGGTGAAAAAGATATTATTTCCAGGACCCGAAGGAGAGGGTCATCAACAGCCTACAGATAACCGGGGCCAAGGGCACTACCACCCAGTGGCCTTTGAAAAGAAACTCGATGATTGGGATCAAAAGTACGGAGCAACTGGCAAATTCTGGTTCTCCGGTGGTAGCTTGGTGGACACGTTAGATCAGAACTCTGCCATACCCACGATTGGCATTCCTCACCGTGACCGAGTCAGCGCCAACGCATCTGGCTCTTTTAAAGAACGGGACAGGACCAGTCTCTCTCTCATTCACTCAGAAGGTGGTCCACGATCAGCATCGGTGAGCAGTGACAGCAGCGATGACAGTATCGAAATCATGTCTGAGCACGTTTCAACGCCGGCGGCCATGCCCTTGGTGCCTTCTCTGAAGCGGAAACGAGCCCCTTCAGAATCTGACATGATGTCAATTGCATCCCAAGAGAAGACAATGCCCGGTACAGAACCAAGTCCCGCATACGCAGCCGAGAACTCTACCTTCCTCGGCAATTTTCTAGCCAACTTTTCAGATTGGACCTTAACCGGTTATTTCTCGGCATTTCCACCCCAACAACTCCCTGCACTTCTTCGCCGTGAAGGTCAGCTTGAAATTGCGCAACTCCTAGTCGACCAAATCACACAGTCCTCCCTCAAACATCCACTCGATGGGCAAATCGGTCTTTTTGATCTCGAGGGCCAGTCTCTTCCACTGCAAATTCTCGACGACACAACCCTCTTGGGCGAGGCATGTAAATTGGACTTCAAAAGATACACATCATTGCAGGACGAATTTATCACGAACCACCCGCAACAGCAACCGCCCCAACATCCACCAGCGCCCAAAGATACCCCGAAAAGCTTCATTTCTAAGTTATCAGCGCCCCACATACGTGTGCGTCGAGGCAAAGCATACTTGGAGGCTCTTCCCCCGGCTGTATCGTTTTGGGAAACGTTTGGTCTTGAGCCTGCCCATGGACCAAAAAACATTTCTGCTTATTGCATTCATCCACAAGCTGCGTCAGAGGCAGCCGATGTGTTCCTGAGACGGTTTGGTCTTCTCTACCAAAGTTGCAACCTTGGAACCCATATGAGAGGAGACGAGTCCGTGGCATTTGAAGACGGGCTGAAGCCATGGCAATCTGAAACATCTAGTTATGAATCTATGATGCAGGTACTGAAGAAAACATGCGAACAGCTTGGTATGTGCTTTCACCTACGGTCATGGATTATACTAACAATTCTCAAGGCTCGGAGCTCTCACAATCCTCAGCGAGTGCTGATAATCATGTTGTTTACATCATCAACCCATTTACGCATGCTGCGGCACTAGCAGATATTTGCACCGCCTTCTGGCATCTTTTCCAGCAATTGATAGCCGGTTCCGAGCGAAGACAGACTCGTATTTCTAACGAGCTTGTTCTGCAGATAATTCCGCTGGAATTCGTCATGTCGAGCGAGACGATGGTTATACCCCCGCAGACAGATTATTTGAATCTAGCCCTGGAAGTCTACAGTCGATGCCGTCCAAGTGATGGCGATATGAGCCCGCTGCTCTGCGCGCCACCAATGCTTCTGGCTGACGCTCTCCCGAGAGCCATCAGTTTCCGGCTTGCCCCCGAAAGATCTTCGCCGCTTCAAGATGGGCGAAGTCTTCACATTGCCTATTCCAAAAGCCTTGATCAACGCTGGATATCGGTGGCATGGTCTGATCTGCCAGGTTCCATACAAAGAACCATGTCCTACTGTCTGCGGTATCGCCAGTCGGGCGGCGCCAGACCAATTTCCGAGGTCAGGAATGAAATCTGGGCTACGACGAAACACATCATGGACAAATTCCAAGCACGATGGAAAGTTCAACTAGCAACCACCGAGCCTATGGAAACCGATGAGGTTGAAGGTACTGCATTTTAATCTTCTCTGATATCGAGGGCAAATCGCTAACACATCCAAACAGCATGGGCTAGTCTAGCAGATCAGCACAACAAGTCAAAACCCGGATCCTTGGAATTGACCATCCTAGCTGTCAACACTATTCCCGACTTGATCCTTGAGCCACCAGTTCCGCCCATCTCGATGGCTATGTTGAATATACTGTCCTTGTCGACCCCTGTCTCGACTCCTAACCCAAGTGCCAGCGTTGCATCCCCCGAACAATCAGGCAATGCAGCCACTCCAACCAGCGCCGGTCCCGCTGCCTACAATGCCCCCACGCCAACAGACATGTCACTTGAAACAGATTCAGAGACCGTGCTCACTGATATCTGCGATGATTCCTGGCTAGCCATCCTCTCACACCGACTCAACAGCTCTCCACACCTCACCGAATTCCGACCCGCCTTATGCAGCGGGTATCTCCTCCGCCGCAAAGGCGCTACTGATGGCGACGGCGTGTTTGCAATCTCCGTCAATCTCATCTATTCCTCACGTCCTCCTCCATCTCATGATAACGTCCTCAAGGATACCTTAAGTATGTATCGGGACATGGGCTGTCTTGCCCGGGCCAAGGGCATATGCAGTGTACAAAATAATACACTGCCTTGGCATGTCGCCACGGCTCTTCGCGCACAAGAGCTTTTGAGTTATGTTTTTTGAGCGAGGCATCTTAATACTGGGGCGTTATGGTCTATTTATTTTGGGATCTCATGTATGTTAAGGCTTTTTCGGTGGTGGGATGTTTTATTACCTAGTTTGGGTAGATATGTATACCCTTGGAGGCAGTGCATTTGAATTCCTTTTGTTTATTGTGCATGATTGTCAAAATATCGAGAAGGCTAAAATCTTCTGCGCAATAGCAATGGATACATCTTAACGTCTGACCAATGTGTCCTTGGTTTTCACTTCTGATTCAAATTTGAAAAGATGTAAGAGATGGATTGAAGTTATTTTCGAGACTTTGTTAACTAAGGATATTTTCAAGCTGTCAATAGAAATATGCACCAAATGAAGTCCTCGTCCAAAGTACATTCAAGAAAGAAAAGACCCCTAACTCCCACCTGAAAACACCCCAAAAAAAGATAACATCGAAAGCAGCGTATGTACTATGTACTGATTGCTTCCAATCGCCAACAATTGTACAAAAAAGGCGTGTGTCAACGTAAGAGACTCGTAACGCAGCTCGTCATCGTGGCAGATAATGAATGCCATAAGAAAGGGTATCGTGTCGCAGAAAATGTCGTGGTCGTAAATGTTTGTGTGTGTGCTCGTGTATGTGTGCGTGTTCCCAAGAGAAAGAGAGGCAATCAATGCCTGTAAGGCGAGACCCAAGGCTTAGGTCAAGGGTGCAGTGTTTGCTGCTACTCTGGCTTATTACCCGTCCGCACTCTCTGAATCGGCTTCCTTCTTCTTGGAGAAGAATGAGACATGGTTGTTTACCGCCCAAATGGCAAATCCCGCGATTGCAAGAAGGAGGAAGAGGACGATGATGATGATCGCGATGGTGATGTTACGCTGGACCATCTTGGGTGGGAACGATCAACAGATCGTGATGGAAAAGTAGAGTAAATGATTTGCAAGGTGTGTAGAGAGCTTTGATCGCTGCTTGTTGAGTTGATAGGATAGGTATAAAGGCGTGGAGATCAAGATGGTAGGCCGTGTACAGGGCAGCAATGCGGGTTTGTATACAGTATACAGCCTCCTTAGGCTCTGTTTGCAACACACAACTCTCCTTTTTCGAGAAAAGTGAGATAAGAGATCGTAAGAATGTGAGAAGGGAGAGATAAAGAGAATAGGATCTGGAATGTGAATGGGTTTTAAACAGGACTTTTTTTTCCCAGCCATGTGTTTTTAGAGGGGCTGGGGATGTGTTGTACTAACAGTGGCTAGGCACCACATGGAATACTTCAAATAATCTACGGAGTACTCCGTACTCTGTACTCTGTATGATGGAAAAGTCAATTGCTAAAGCAATTCTCAAGTTATTTCAGCTATCATATGTACACTATAAAGCAGTTGTGTTGAATACATAGAACAGCCGTGCACATGTCAAGCTGGTTTTACTAGAATCGAAATCTTGTTAATCCTTTTTATTCTCCTAGATACAGCACTAAAGTGAACCAAAAAATGCACACAATGAAACAATATTCAAAGACGGGTGTTTTAATCTTGGAAGGTCTTACTGTGATACCTCGGAAGTAGAGGTGGAAGTCCATGCAAGATGAGACTTGAAGGCCCAAGGCAACGATGTGGTCACGTGATCTATCCTGAAGACAATGGGACCTGTCATCGAGCAAATCGTTCTTATATTCTCTAGAATCAAATAATATACATATTTAATAATAGGGGGAAAACACCTGATGTAAAAATCTGTTGTGGTATCATGACAGAAATTACCGGTCGCATCCATAGACTTAACCCAGAATCTTCAAGCCGCCCTTGGTCTTGGCGGATTTTTTGACTCCATCGTGCTTCACCTTTCCACCGGCTCCACCTGCTCCGGCGTTGTCTCCTCTGGGACCCTTGCCTTTGCCCTTCTTTCCATGCTTGGGGTTCGAAGCTGGGCGAACCTCGGTCTCGGCTTTGCGTAGTAAGATTGGGTGTGAACCGATGTACTTCCCTTGCATTTCTCGTCCCGCTTTGAAGTAATCCTCGCTTCCGCTGAAGCTAATAAATCCATAGCCTTTACTTTTCTGCGTTCGTTTCTCTCGGACGACACGCGCTTTCTGGACCGATGTGTAGCGAGAAAATGCCTTCAGCAGGGACTCGTCCGTCACTTCGCCTGCAAGGTTACCCACAAAAAGACGGAAGTGTGCCGGATCCCACTCCAAGAGGGTGGGGTCGGTCCATGTTTCACCTCCACCCGAACGAATGACTGTCTTTTGTGACTCGGCCTGGGGGATAGGAGTGCCGGCGCCGACAGTGGGGGTTCCAGCTCCGGTGTTTACACCTGAGCCGGGCTGGTGCTTGGCGGAATCGTCAATGGGTTTGTTGTAGGCGCTCTGCCACTGCGCAATTTGAGCTTCAGTCTCCGCATCGAAGCCAGGGGCGTTGCTGTTTTGTGGGAACCCCGTGTTGGACTGGTTGGGCGTAGATCCGAAGGGATTCGCAATGTGTGGGACGGTCGGGCCGTATGCGTTGTCAGCGTATTGAGGTTGTCCATAGTAGGAAGGCGCGCTCTGGTATGCCTGAGGTTGCTGGTAGTGATTGACGTAGCTGTTGGCGGGTGTTGCGTATCCGGCAGCAGAGACAGGAGGATGCGATACCGAGTGGCTACTGGCGCGATGTGGTTGACTAGAGGCTACTGCGCGCGGCTGGAACGCCGTGAAGGCGCTGTAGCCTGTTGGTCGAGATCTGCCATGGCCTGCAGCATTGGCGGGAGGCTGCGCAGTGCTGGAGGATGGAGGTGGGCGGGGCGGAAGCGACGAGGGAGTCTGTTTGAGACCTGGAGGAGGCGGAAGGGACATGATGAATGGGATATTCGAAAAGGGAAACGAGAGAAATGAGACACGCGAGAGAGAGAGAGAGAGAGAGATAGAGAGAATGCTAGATGCAAAGTAGCAACTGCAACGTACCTTCAGGGCCTGACTGACGCCGCAGTCAGTCGCCAGACGTGACGCTTAAGATAGGCACCCGAAGGATGTGCACTTGCAAGGGGCGAAGCGTTGCACGGCTTGCAAATGATGAATATGATAAGGCTGGATGATTAGTACAATGCGCGTCTTCAAGAACTGCGCTCGATCAGGATGTTTAATGAGAAATGACTTTTGTATCTGAATGCGCTGGCTAGGCCATGGCGCTGTGTCACATGACTCGATCAAGCTTTTCTGACTCAGTAGTGACATAAGCAGACTGCTGACTCATGGATCAAATGTAACCCCCACTCTAGTCCCAAAGCGGCCTAGCCCGTACGTAGCGGGCTATGAACTCATCGGCAAGTGATTTCTCCGTTTCTACCAGAACAGTTCACCGATGCGTGGACAAGTTGATTCGGATGATTTCGATGGATTACATGGATTACATATGATCCAATTTCTGTTCCATCATGATCTATATCGGATACTTAATATCCCACATGTACATCTACACATGTCAATTCTCAACGTTCTCAAGCTACCCCTCCATGCCCCGCTATTGCATAGAAAAGCTATTCCAATCACATATAAGTCTACAAGGCTATCTAAGTACGGAGTATGTAATTGAAATCGGGTCGGATAATGCTTTTGTAAAAGTGGGTTGGACACCGGACGACTCTGCTCCTGTATCTAATACTTGGCGCTACACCGGAGAGAGTAATAACAAGTGAGGTACACGTTACTCCGGTATGTCCCACCCAAAGATGACGGAAGAGTTGCTCCGTCAGCCGGGCCACTGCTACTTCTTCTTCTCTCCCACCCCTCCCCCTCTTCATCTTCCTTTTCTTCTCTAGATCTTTTTCCCCAACTCACCCTCTTATCTCACATCTCATCGTCATGGCTGACCAAGCTGTGTAAGTGATCTTCCTTCCCTCTCCACCAATTCCAGAATTCCCGGTTACACCTCCCTGCATCCTGGGGAGAGCGCATGGATCTTCAATGCTTCTCAGACATCGTGCAACCGCTCTATTTGGAAGTCTTCCGATAGAAGCTCACGCAAGATGATACCAATGGAGATAAAGCCCTTTGTCGGAAGCCCACGGCTGTCCCTTCGTTCTCATTTCCATTGTGATTTTTGCCCAGCTATTGACAAGAGACATTGATCGCTGACTATAGCGCCCGTCTCGCCGGCATCAATGTCGGTGCTCCGGCGCATTTTGCTCCCAGTGCTGATTTCGGCCTCATCGGTCTGGCCGTTATGGGCCAGAACCTGATCCTGAACGTTGCTGATCACGGATTCACCGTTTGCGCTTTCAACCGCACAACTGCCAAGGTTGACCGTTTCTTGGAGAACGAGGCCAAGGGTATGCTTCACTGAGAATGACAGCTCCTATTTGCTTTCCAAAAATACTCATAATAATACAGGCAAGTCCATCGTTGGTGCCCACTCCATCAAGGAGTTCTGTGCCAAGCTCAAGCGCCCCCGTCGCATCATGCTCCTCGTCATGGCCGGCAAGCCCGTCGATGACTTCATCGAGTCCCTTCTGCCTTTCCTCGAGAAGGGTGATATCATCATTGACGGCGGTAACTCCCACTACCCCGACAGCAACCGCCGCACTCAGTACCTTTCCTCCAAGGGCATCAGCTTCGTCGGCAGCGGTGTCTCCGGTGGTGAGGAGGGTGCCCGTTACGGTCCCTCTCTCATGCCCGGTGGTAACGAGGATGCCTGGCCCCACATTAAGGACATCTTCCAGAGCATCGCCGCCAAGAGCGACGGTGAGGCCTGCTGCGACTGGGTCGGTGACGAGGGTGCTGGTCACTACGTTAAGATGGTCCACAACGGTATTGAGTACGGTGATATGCAGCTGATCTGTGAGGTAAGACAATCTTTCAAGCAAAATACGCTCAAGCAACCAATTGACATGATTTAGGCCTACGATATCCTCAAGCGCGGTCTTGGTCTCTCCTCCAAGGAGATTGGTGATGTTTTCGCCAAGTGGAACACCGGTGTTCTTGACTCCTTCCTGATTGAGATCACCCGTGATATTCTCTACTACAACGACAACGATGGCACTCCCCTTGTTGACAAGATCCTCGATAAGGCTGGCCAGAAGGGTACCGGCAAGTGGACCGCCATCAACGCTCTCGACCTCGGCATGCCCGTCACTCTGATCGGTGAGGCTGTCTTCTCCCGCTGCCTCAGTGCCCTCAAGGACGAGCGTGGCCGTGCCAGCACCATCCTGAGCGGTCCCACCCCCAAGTTCGAGGGTGACAAGCAGGCTTTCGTCGACGACCTTGAGCAGGCTCTTTACGCTTCCAAGATTATCTCCTACGCTCAGGGCTTCATGCTCATCCAGAACGTAAGTTCATTATTGTCAGCCTCATTGATAGTCAATTTCTAACCCCCGTCTTTGATATAGGCCGCCAAGGAGTACAAGTGGAAGCTCAACAAGCCTTCCATTGCTCTCATGTGGCGTGGTGGCTGCATCATCCGCTCCGTCTTCCTTAAGGATATCACCAATGCCTACCGCAACAACCCCGACCTTGAGAACCTGCTGTTTGACGACTTCTTCAACAAGGCCATTAACAACGCCCAGAACGGCTGGCGTAACGTGATTAGCAAGACCGCTCTGTGGGGTATCCCCGCTCCGGCCTTCTCTACTGCTCTCAGCTTCTACGACGGTTACCGCTCCAAGAACCTGCCCGCCAACCTGCTCCAGGCCCAGCGTGATTACTTCGGTGCCCACACTTTCCGCATCAAGCCCGAGAACGCCAGCGAGACCTTCCCCGAGGGCAAGGATATCCACGTTAACTGGACCGGCCGTGGTGGTGACGTGTCGGCCTCTACCTACATCGCATAAGCGTGTTAAGTCGAGGTTTGTTAGAAGGGTAAAAAAATTGGATGTTCAATGTATTTAGATGTCTCCATGGAATACCCATGATCCGTAACGAAATCATTTGTCTCTTTCTTCAATATTTCTTTTCCATCTACATTTCAAGTGGCCTCTGCCCAGCACAGGCTAATACGAGGTCTAAGGCGCGTATTCAAACTGATAATAATGACACTGGTTGTAGCTCGAGAAGAGGAACTGTCATGGGAATTGTGAAAATTGTCCATAGAGATTTTCCAACCTGAGTATTCCCCTTGCGAGAAGCACCGAGAAACCATACTATGTAAAGTATCTTTGCTCGCTGCTTCGCGATCTTGTTCCACTACACTCCGTACTTGGACGGCTTTGTTTGCAATGGCGTGCATATTTCCATGTTGATCAACTGCATAGATCTTATGGGTTATTGCAGAATTTCGCTGCATATAGAGCACTATTTTCGTCATGATGCTGAATATTTATTTGAAGCCGAAGCCAGAGTAGTAGTCGGGCAGCATTCTTTCTAGGAGAATAATTTTCTCAATATAGAGCTGTTCTACCTTTATCGTCTTACAGATATAAGTCTAACCCGTTATGAGACTGTCGATATATTTTTCCAACCTAGAGCCATACTAACAAACAAGATTGTCTTCATGTCACGCGCGTCTACAGATAAATGATTATGATCTCAACCTCCCTAACCGATCAAACAATTCATCTGCGGCGTTTAGAGGCCCTGGTCGTTCAGTTGGTATTCTGTTCACTAGTCACAGCCTGGTACAATTATCGCAACGGACACAAATGTTTCAATTTTTTTAATAGATAGTTTAGCTCTACCAAGTCAAAACCGCCAACATCATCAAATAGATCAAGAATCATATAGTCGTAAGAAAAAGCGTCGGTCGCCAAAAAAAACCATCAGGTCGTATCAATCATGCAGGGGAAGATGCTAGATTAGCAAAGCAAATCCCAGAACTTCGAAAATGGAAAGTGAAGTGAAAGTGAAGAAAAAAGAACAAGAAAGAGATAAACAAGACGCCCAGAACGAAACAATAAGACCCAATCTCTATGCACATCGCACGAACAATCTGTGATTGGAGTGTTCAGTCTATGAAATCACTGGCAGCCAACCGCGCAAGTAGTAAGTGGTTGAAAATCAAAACAAGGACCAATTGCCTAAGAGAACCGCACTGTTATAAGATAGATGTTTGGAAGGTAGGCGAGGGAGGTTGAGATAGAATAGAAAACCAAAAGCATCAATAAAATGACCATGTATACTTATACTTCACGACCAAACATGGAAGCCCGGGAGCCCTGCTCCCCGTCTCCCACTACCACGCCGGGACCCAGCGGCTGATTCAGCCCCACCGTGATTCCCATGTCTACCTTCATCAAGGCTGCGCCGCGAGGCGCCGAAATCACTCATGGCGAAAAGCAGCGGCTCGTCGTCATCTGGAGCTTGTGCGGACAGCGTCCGACCCGTGCCTGGTCGCTGTGCAGAGCCTCGACGGATCTCTAACGTGGAGTTTCCGCTGTTGCTTCCGCTGGCGTTGCCATCGCGGTCCTGGTCACGTTCCGCCAGATGCGGGGCGAGATTAGCGCCCCGGGCGAGGCTGCTCGATGCCGAGCTGAGGGAATGCCCACCTGAGTAGCCGCGGCCACGGGAGCTGGCGAATCGGGGCTGGTAGACATGGGGGTTGGAGGAGACTGAGGCGCTGGTTGGTCCAGACATCTGCCCGCGGAGGGATGCACTGTCCCGATACGGGCCCGTGGCAGAGCCTGATGGGCCACTTGGGTCCTCAGCCGGTGATTGTTGGTTTTTCTGGGACTCGTTCTGCCGTTGAGTAGCGCTCGGAGCGGTGTTTGAGGGCTCGTCGGCCCCCAGACTGAGGCTGCGCATGCCGAATGGGAAGATTTCATCATCTTCGCTTGTAACTATCGGCCGGCGCAGAGCTGCAGAGCTCGAGCGACGGTAGTTAGGGTCGAAAATCCGCGGCGATGTTGGGATATCGATAGCACCTGCGGTAGAGGAAGGTCCTCGCGTAGTTTCCATGCCAGGATGTTCTTCCAGCGGCGAGTCGTGCTGTATACGAGGGATTCTTGAGCGGTGGTCGGTTTCGATATCATCCGCAACGCTGTTCGAACTCAGCCGAGAGCGGATAGCAGGAGTGTGGGGAGTATGAGGAGATATGGGTTTCCCAGGAGAAGAAGCTGTGGAGATGGAGGTGCCCGCAACCATTGGCGGGACTCCTGATAGTTGCTTGCTCGAAGAAATGGAAGACCGATGCATATGCATAGACTGTGACATCGAGTCGGACAACGCGGCATTGGAATCTCGCATACCGCGGAAGCGGGCCAGGGCTGCTGCAGTGGGGTTCGGCTGCCTAGAGCCAGGCTGAATAGATGCGGAGGTAGATGAATTCATTAGGTCCTTCTTCGAATCAAGCATCTTTAAGAAATCTGATATATTCTCGTCATCTGCATGAATGGATTCCGCACTCGTGCCTGTAGCTTCTGTGAGTAGGCCGGACCCGGGTTGTGCATTGGATGATGTCGCACTGGCTCGGCCACTGGAGTTGTCGTCTTCCAGTCTGTTTGCCCCCGCAGAAAGGCGACCTCGTCGGTGACTGAAGGAACTGCTGTACCGGGATATCGGAGCAGGTTTGGGGGATGCGGAATTAGAGAATGATATAGCTTGCTCGGAGGCAATGGTTATAGGTCTGCGCGCTGAAGCAGCAGAAGAAGGGGGTGGCATAACACGCGAATCGGCAGACGTTCCTGTGGGCATGCGTGAAGACAAGTTACGGGGAGACACACCTAAGGGAGAGTCTGCTAAAGCTGGGGAAGCAGAAAGAGGGGGGCTTTGAAGGGCTGGAATGAAATGGAAGGACGGCGTGGAAAGCTTGAGCCTCCACCTTCGCCAGCAATCTGCGCAGCGCGTCCTGAAGGAACGACTTTGGCAGGGGGAAGGAGTCTCTTAGGTGAGTCGGTCGGGGATGGAGACCCCGCGCCCGAATCTCTCATTGCACGAAGTGCTGATATAGGACTTGCACCTGTTGTTGGGCCAACCTGATGGAAGGTCGAGAGGCTGCCGTATGCACGTGTGCAATCTGGATTTTCAACGGTCCTCCTCTCCACTGGCACAGAACCAACTTCAGGATTTGGGCGGTTGGTATCATCTGAAGGCAACGATGGCCGAAAGATCTCGTCGTCGGCTCCCATGAATCGCGAGCTCAGGAGCGCTTCCGAGTCGTCAACGCGGAAATCGCAGTTCGTCCGATACGTGACTTGAACTGAAAAGGGACCTGCGGGCGACTCTGTGACCCCAAAGCCGTAGGTGTCAACCACTTTTTCGCTTCCCTCACTCAACGGGGCTGTCAAATGATCCAGCGAGAGGTCATCAGGAGCAGCGCTTCCATCTACCACACGGTACTTGATTTGGAGAGCCGGACTCTGCCGCAACTTTTTGTTGCGTTTAGAGAATCTCCATGCAGGCAAGAATTTGGAGTAGGTAAATAAGGATCGGAAGAGCACAATGCTTTTCTTATACACAGTCGGCAAAATAGAGCCCAAATCCGCCGGAAGCCTACTTGAGGACTCTCCCAACTCGATTCTCCACCGCTCCAATATAATCTCGTCATTTTTCGATTGGTAGGGCTTTGCACGGGTGCCCGCAAGCGCCGCGAGCGATTCGCGCACATCCCAACGCTTCCCATTCTCATCAAGAATCACCAAACTTTGATTATTTGTGAGACCCTTTGTGTCTAGGTATGTTTCAATAACGAGGGGTGGTGGTCGATTGTCCGTTGCATCGCATGTTCTCCAAGGTCGTAGGGGTTCCCGAAGGGCATCTGTATCGTCTAATTCAACATTGAACTAAAGCGACCGAAATAGAATTAGCTTCTGTCACTTTTATATGGTTGACCGTGGTTGACCGTTCCAAAAAGCATCCCAAACCCGACCATGAGATGGAAACATACCCAGCGGTTGACTCTTGGGGACTCAGAGCCCTTGTTATAGGAGGGAGGCAGTACAACTCGTGAGTGCAGGATAATCAAAGCAGCTTTTGTATGATAATTCTGTTGAACCAAAGATTAGCCATCAACAAGCCATCCTGATAAGCCCATTGGAGGGGCGATCTGAGCGACGATACCGATATTATTTGATTTAACCGGGTCAGGGCCTCCTTTCCCAGTGCCGCACTCCTCCCCTGCTCAGACGGCTGAGGCCCCGGCTCTATCCCCAGCCCCCTTGTAGAATTAGATCCCATCTCGACGGTTGGGGAGCTCGGGGCGGTTTCTTGTTCTTTGCGGTCATCCCGAGCTGTCGGTCTGAGGGGGAAGTTTGGCGCCGGAGAGGGCACCGCCGATGATCGGGGATGTTGATGCATGATGGGCGCCTAGTTGTGGACGCGTGATTAGCGACCATGAACACGCATGTGAAGAAGAGGAATGGTCTTACCCTGGAGCGGAAGTGCTGTAGATTCAGTGTTATCACCGCCGGAATCTGTTATCAGGAACGCAATCGGGCAGCGATGGTTCCAGTACTGAGGGCCATGCTAACAGGCGATGAGAACGATATCTTCTAAGGACGTTCCTGAATCTGAGACGCTAAATGATTCACGATAAGACAATGGATGCCCAGCATGTGGTCTAGGGTTGTCTCCGGCCTGGGACCTTCGGAGCAAGTCTAGAGCTTCTCCGCACGGGCAAATGCAGTTGAGAGGAAATGGCCGGGTGAGGCGTAGGGAAACGAGAGATATATGAGAAAGTGAAACAGAAATGATAAACAAGATGGATGTGGAGGGAAAGAGAGAGAGGGAGAGAGAGAAGGGGTGTAATAATGAAGATAGTTCATCTGTGACGCACATCCGGTGACTCGACAGGTCTCGAGTGTCCTAGTCAGCCTAGAACGCCACGCAGATGATGTAAACACGGGGATTTGCTGCCTATATTCTATATATTCTAGGCTCTTGTTCATTTATATCTTGCTCTTTAGATTTAGGTAGAGAATTGTTGTACAAAACACGGTCGCAAGGATACCTAGACAAGGGTACCCTGGAACAGATAAGCACTGATCACGACTTACAAGGCGTGATATATTCACATCCATATGGATGTGTGTACATATTAAGTATCAAGGGCAGCTGATACTGATATAAATATCTACGTATTTTATATTCGGATCTTCCTACGTTTCCCCATATTTCATTGGAGCATGGTGTATATCTGATCCAACGTCATAACTTCATTCGATTATAAACATTATGTATTGAAAGAGTTATATACTTCAGAGTTGAATGACCAAAACAAAAAGATTGTCAGAAAGCAACCTATAATGTGCGTTATATAAATCCTCAGCACTCATTGTGGCCAATATTTATTGATGTCCGCATGAGCTTAAAGGTTGGTATTGAGCACATTGACGGGGTCGGCCTTCAACTTTGAGTCTTGATCACCCAGATGGAACAGCGCATCAATGAGCTTCACCAGAATAGGCTCAAGGTTGGCACCAAGAGCAAGCGGGTTGAGAACACTGCCAAGCTCAGTATTCTTGGGGCAGCCAGCCTTGGTCGTCCCAGCAAAGGCATTCTGGACAAACTTGATGGCATCCGGGATGGCGATGATTTCAGTGGTCGCGTGACCACCGCTGGCGTAAGTAGTAAGCTTGACGTTCGCATCCCAGTTGCACCAGGAGTCAGCCATCTTTTTGGCGTCGTCGTAGGGGATGACTTCATCCTTTTTGGCGTGGTACACAAAGGTTGGTGCCGTCGGAGTCTCGTCCTTGTTGACACCCATAGTATTGTGCCCCAACACCGACTGAATGACCGGGTCCAAGATGAAAGCATCGCCCAGACTTTGGAAGCTAGTGTCAAGGATCGATTTCTCGAAGAATGCTAAGAGATCCCCAGTGGCGCATTCTGAGGAGGCGGTATCGAGTGCCTTTTGACCTTCTGGGGTTATGATCTTTTTGATGAACGGGATCAGCTCGGCACCGTAGGCACTTGGCTTCGAGAGACCAGCAATCGCTGCGGGGAGGAAGCCACTGAAGGCTGTATTGTCAAGCTGATACATTGTGCCGGTGAGGTTTGAGGGAGTTCCACCCTGCACCCAGCCCTTGATGTTCAGCTCCGACGCGTACTTGGGCTGCAGAGAGGCTGCCCAGCCGGTAGCAATGGCACCACCCGAATAGCCGACACCGACAACCATGGGTTTAGCGGCGAGACCCAAGGTTTTGAAGTTCTCCACGGCACGGATACCATCCAATACACCCATGCCTGCGAGGCGACCAGGTCCAAAGGCAGCCTCGGGGCCCTCATAGTCGGGAGAAGCGACGATATAACCGAGAGCAAGGTAGATCTGAATGATCAATAACTCGACCGAAGAGATCAAGCTGTCCTGAGGCGCACCGAGCTGGTAGCCATAGCTAGGCTGGCATTTCGTCGCAGAGCTATCATAGGCCGTGGCGAAGGAGACCAAACGATCGAGCTTAGCGTTCTTCGGTTTGAAGACCGTAGTGACTGTTGCGATGGCCGAGCCATCAATTGCAGTTGTGCGGTAAAGCAGCTGATAGGCTTCCACGTCAATCGGGACGAGGCCGAAGAACGCGGCATTGATCTTGCGTTGGCTCAGGATTGTCCCAGGCGCCTTGGATGCGAAGTCGGCAGCCGGCTGATAGAACGGATCCGCATCGGGAGGCTGGACCGTGGTGCGAGGGACGGGAGACGCAGGCAGTGCGGAGGCAATCGACGTGAATGCCATCATGCCAACCAGGGCAAGGCGCGCCATGCGCGCAATAGACAATGCCATCTTACTGCTCTATTTATGAGAGTCAGGGTTGTGATGCTGCTGCTGCACGAGAAAAGGGAGGATGATCTTCACATTATATACTTAGATCTATACATGACAGGTCTCATCCTGTGAATGTGATTGATATCTATTACCGAGGCTGGTGAATATGGCGATGATCATCACCTAGTCCCCGAAGATGGAATTACCTACTCCGGCCGAGACATAGCTGTCTAACGCTCTGCAGATCCCCATATTAATATGTTACTTCTACATCATTAGCCCCCAGAATGAACACAAGAATTAGCAGATTGTTCTATGAGGAAACTTTTCAGAGACAGACTCATCTGTTTACCTCTTTCTTCTTGTTCAACATCGAGATGAAAGCTGAAGTCCAACATTCTTTCAACCTGGAGGATCGACACCAGCCCCGCACGAACTTGTTTCCTGTCTGATCAGGCACATCTAATGCAATGATCCGAGGATATCCCGAGGCAGATGAGACATTATGGCGGAGAAAGCCCCTTCTGCAATGGATACGTCGTGGATACGCGTTGGGTCAGAATAAGCACATCTGTCTTCGTATCCCTATACGGTGCACCGCTTGAATTCGGCGTTTTATTAGCGTTACCCCTCATTATGCGGAGGATATCTTGCAAGAAGCAGGTACTTGCATAACGTGCTGCCGTTAACTTTGTCATTGGCGCTCCACATAAAAGGGCTTGGGTTGCATTCTTCGTGTTAATATAGGACGTTGAGAGGCAGATGACCAGTTCCCGTTTTGGTAAGGGCGGTGCCTAGTCAGAAGTGTAAGTTAGAATGGGATATAAGACCGATTGGGTAGAAGAGATAGATGCACAAAGTATACGTTTCTCATGGTCTAAGGATTTTCACAACTCACAATATACTATAAGGTTATACCCGGATGTCTGAGTCCCCGGTCCTTTCTCATGGTTTCTCCCCTTAAGACGGAGTAGTTCTCCCTATTGACCCGTAAGACCCCAGAATGACGGCTGGGGAGGCGCTAGTTTCACCCCACAGTTGATCATCCCAGCTCTTCTAGAACTTTAGGTTCAGGCACTTGTCTAGGTACTTTGTCAGCTTTTTTATGCGCCTTGGACAAATTTGTAATCTTGACAGACCCCAAGACTTTCGTCCTGTTCTTCTATTTTCCTCAACACCGTTCAGTGGTCGAAATCATGAGCTTTTCTCTTGATTTTTGCAGTGAAGAACCGTTTAGTGGAGAAGCTGGGGCTGATTCTTTGTTTAGCATGGAGTAAATCACCTACTCCCTACTCCGTCCTCCGTACTGTGACCTACATTGCAGAACATCCGGCGGTGTTCCGGATTCTCGGCTCGATCTGTGAAGCCGAGAAAGTTTGCTAGTCATCGATAGTTGTCGAACTGCGGTAGTCCGAGACATGGCTCCACCTTCGTGTGAAGAGCTTTTGAGTTTGAACGCCGTGATATCTGACCTAGTCCTATCGTAGACAGCTACCCGCTAACGATGTTACTATCGAGATCACTTATTATCTATTACGCTGCTTGCTTTTCCCGGATATTCACTCTGAGGTTTATTCGTTGCTCAATTGGCAAGTTTATCTGTGGGATCAATTAAACAAAAGTTGTGTTAGGTCATAGATAAGTTGAAAACACAGAATATTGTAACATGGGGCTGTGGCGCAACGGTAGCGCGTGCGACTCCAGTTCGCAAGGTTATCCGTTCAAATCGGGTCAGCCTCATTTTTTTGTCTACTTATCAAGTAGATAATGCGCAGTTGCCAAATCCTTTTTTTTCTCCCTTCAAAGGGGGCCTCTAGGCTGAGCAATTGGTGCCTTGCCTCACAAGCAAGGTGCTGACATACAGGTGTAGTCTTTGGAGCTTATCCTCATTCCGAGGTGAAGTCGGACTTTTGACACAACGAAACGGGTCTCTTTGTTAATAGTAAAGGCCATTGTGGCAGGAAAAGTTCTTTTACTTTTCTCTCTCTCTTTATTCCATGCAAGACTCGATATATTACAGGTCAGATGTTATCATATAAACCTCTTCTGCCCTTTCGTACTGTCATAACTCGGTGCTATCAACAAATAGAGCACTGTCTTTTGAAGAACACGAGACTATTTAACAGAACGCAGGCCTGTCTTGCCAAAGGTCAGATTTCAGCTTTATCTACCATACTAATCGGCGAGATGCGTGTGCAGGCGAGTCCCTTCGTAACCGAAAAGCACCATATTCCGGATCCTCGCGACGATGGGAAGGGATACTGCTGGGTCAGTGTTATACTCCCACCGGAGGTGAAAAATGGTACCTATAGCGATGAAGAGATTATGCTCTTTGTAATCAAAAAGTGCAAAGCTGGTCGAACGGCGATGACCCATCAACCACTGCATGGGCTGGGGGACCATTGTATCTCGCTGCCAGTCAAGTGGAATACACCTAGGCAGAATATGCGTGCGGTTCGAGATCAAGCTGCAGCTCTGGCGTCATGGTGGTTTGTCCAAATTCAGCAAAAGAGGGTAACTATTAACCAGAAGATGCTTATTGATGACCGTACCACAGAAGAAACCAAAAGAATATTGGATGTGATCCCTCTCGAGTGGGAAAAACCCGACTATTCAAATTAGAGAAATGGTCCGCAAATTCTTGTTCTGTCAGTATCTCCAGGTGGGCCAGTAAGATGGGAAGTGTGAACAAGTTTTGTATCTGCTATCACATTCAATAAACTCAATATATCAATATATCAAATGACGAGCTTAGTTAGAGGGTTGAAAGGAACACAATTTGGTCATTCAAACTAGTAGATGGGTAACTGGATACCTAGGTAGGCACGGTGTCGCCTCTAACGAATTTTGTCACCAAACATCTTCCTGGTAGCACACGCTCGGTGATGATGTAGATGCCCTAATACGAGATAGATATATACGTAGCCTCCGACGTACGATTATGTCTTAATCGCAAATAATTGCGTGCGTTGAGATACGACGGTAGACATGACTGAGTCTGCTTCAAGCACACGGTGGTATATGTATTTGAGACGTGAAAAGATGTAATTCGAATAGTGCCGTGAAGCTCATATTTCACACATTGATATTCGACACACCGAGCGTGCGAAAAATAATTCAGAATACTTCCCAAGGACGCCATATTTGAATTCCCAAAGGGATCTGAGGAACCTTATCGAAGGGTATGCATAGTGAAGATATCTTTCATCCAAACTTGGTAGTTCAAAAAGGCACATATAGAGGATGAGAGTTGGATTCTGGGAGGTTACTAGAACATAAACCTGATTCAACTCCCACTTCTTTCTGTTCATATCATCTTCTTCTCCCCTCCTTCATCCCTATTTTCTTCTCTCTTCCTCACCCATTCAGCAGAACAATCCAAACCAAATCTTCTAGCTTTCACCTATCCTCACTCGCCAGAAATATGGCGGTTGTCTCTACTCCAAAGTTGCTAGGCCAAGGGCTCGGTGACCCAGTGTTGCTGAATAAGATTGATCGGCTCCTAGCTTGCAACCTCTCTGAATACGTTAACTTGCCTCAGCTTGTTGTGGTGGGAGACCAGTTTAGTGGGAAAAGCTCTGTTCTTGAGGGTCTTACAAAATTGCCGTTTCCCAGAGACAGCGGGCTGTGCACACGATTTGCTACTCATATCATCTTTCGGCGCACCAGAGCCGACACGAAAAGAAGCGTGAGTGCGATCTCGAGGGAAGTCGCACACAGGGTGTATTTACCAAACCTGATTTGGTGGATAAGGGTGCCGAGGAAAATGTCATCGACTTGGTGGAAGGCAAAACCCCTTCCTTGAAGCTTGGCTGGATTGTTGTGCGGAATGCCGGTCAGCAACAGCTACGTGACCAGAGCTCTGACCGAGATTTAGTCGAGGTCCAATTCTTCCGCGAAGATTACCCATGGAATGGACCTTCCGAGAGACAAAGTTGGCATTGCTGGCCTCAAGATTCGCCTGCAAGATGTGCAAACCACCCAAATTCGTCGCCAGTTCCCCAAGGCATGTCACGTCATCTTACTAGTTTTTCAACAGATCTGGCTACCTACATATGAAGATGCGCACCGAGGTGGGCCAAAAGTTGAAGGCCATGGAGCAGGATCTCTATGCTCTTGGTACCGAGCGAGGTAATCCAGAGCGGCAGAGAAGCTTTATACTCGACATTGTAACGAAGTTTCAAGATATTGTCTCGCAGGCCATGGCAACTTCGTATGGCACACATGAACTGTTTGAGAGATATCCAGATGCTCGACTTGCAACCATAGTCAGAAACCGCATGGATATTTTCAAGTCCGACATGGAAAAGTATGGATTCGAGTACAAATTTCTTCATTGGGTAACAGGAGCCCAGCAGCCAAATTCAGTGCAAGTTGGGCCTGAGCCCGTTCCTGAGACTGAATCTGAACCTTGCAGTGACGGCAACAATAACGGAAATGGTGATGGCGAGGACGATGGGAGGGTCGATGAGGTTCCTGTTCGTAAGAACATGAATGCTTCAGATCACTGTGGCGCCATTGATGGTACTCTCTTCGAACAGGAGCATATGAAAAAGCCAACAGGTGATAGCATCCTAGTATAGATCGAGGACCAATATCGCGCTTCACGTGGATTCGAAATGGGAACATTCCAGACGTCGCTACTGAGCACCATAATGAACAAGCAGTCTGGAAAATGGACCGAACTCGCACTCGGATATGTCAGCGATGTGATTGATATCATGCATACATTCATTCTCGAAGTCCTTCTATTTATCTGTCCCGAGGAGCAAATCCGCGACAAGTTAGTGAGTGTTCCCGTTGACGAACTCTCCAAGAGATACAGGGAAGCAATGGACCAAACCCGGATGGTTCTCGACGTCGAGCGCATGAACCTGATGACGCTGGACAATAAATTTCAAGAAACCCTCGAGATGACTCAAAAGAGAAGGTGTGTTTGACTCCCGCGTTCAATCTATGGGTAGAATACTATGCTAAAACTATCATACCAGCCACCGAGAGCAGTATGAGATCATAAAGGGCATGAGCAAAGCCCCAATGAGCAACACCCAACGGACCATTCGTTACATTCATGATATTCTGGCGGCTTACTATGCAGTGGCATCCAGGCGGTTCGTTGATAATATCTGTATGCAAGCCACCGGCTGCTGTCTGCTCACCGGACCACGCAAACCGCTTGGACTTTCCTCGCCCCAATTTGTTGCGGACCTGACGGAAGACCAGCTAGCTGATATTGCGGGGGAAAATGCAGCACTGAGCCGGAGACGCACGCAACTGAAGAAAGGGATTCAGGACCTGGAGACTGGTCGAAAGATCACGATGTAGATCTGATTCGGTACCGACTGTCCAAGTCACCACGCAATTTCTACATGAGAAAACGGAAATGAAATGGAATATCATACATGCCTAGCTCGTAAATGCATAATAGCGCATCCTATCAGGTCCCCACGGGTCTGCCCTGGTTGACCCTCGCCTCTCGTCCGGGGGCATGGAGGGACATGCGCGTCGTTATTGGTCAAATGGGCTCCTTGGAGGACGATAACGTCCATATAGACATAGTATAGTATGGACATGCATAGTATGGACGGTTTTATTGGCTTTCCTCCAAACTACTTCTCCTTGAACGAATACTTCTACCATGGAAGCTAATTTTTCATTATAATCCCTGGGAAGAATTGTAAGTCTATGAGCTTTAGATGTCCACAGTATTGAAATCATACTCTTGACTTGATAAATCGACGCTTTAATACATATTTTCTATACTTGCTTGTGATTAAATTGCTAAATACTTCACCCCAGAGACATATTATAACTCATTTATAGCAATTAGAGGAGTCCGAAACGACCCAGAGTCATTGATGAAGATTTACAGCTGCGTACTGGATATGACCATGTATGTGCTTTTTACCCGCACGCCGTTGTCGTCAACTGTGCGGGCGGACCCACGGATGACATCGAGGGTCAACCGGCCGGATTTCTGACAAGTGCGACCCCCAGGAGATCTTGCTTTTCCCAACCATCTAGACATCCCGAGGCATACATCTCCCATCTCCCAACCTGCTCACCCTTCGTTCCTCTTCCAAATTTTCGAGTTGCCCCGCCAAAGCACTTTCGCCACACGCGCATACTCCGAGCCCACAATCGATTTCGCGTCAAATCCGCTCCATAAAAATTGTGATACCGAGATCGAGATCGCGTCGACCTATATAGCGTCGGCAATTCTTATCCTTTCCCCTGAACCGGAGCTCTCTTAACACCCAGCCTCCCCCGTCGCGGTTCACCCCACTGTGGTGACGGCGACGCTCAGATTGGGTCTGATAAGAGATTCGGCGCGTCGACCACTCCGGGCACATGAGTAACAGACTTTGGGAGTGTTTCATTCAAGATGATGTCGAGCGGTTCCAGCGGTTTCTGGCGAACGCGACGTTCGCGGGGCCGCGAGCTGCAGGAGGCTCCGGGGGTCCCTCTGGAGCTGCGACAAACCCATCATCAAAGGCTGGAAGCCCCGGGTCCATGATCGCCTCGTCTCCGAATCCACCGAGAAGTAAGAAGAATCTTGAGTCATCACTTGGGGCCTCTGTGCCTGACCGGGTGGCCTTCTCGCGCGGGAGCGCGACTTTGTCGCGCGCCGATGTTAATGCCCGCGATCATTACGGCCGCACACTGCTGCATCATGTCGCTTCGTCCACGAAACCTACGGCCTCAAAATTCGCACGCGCTTTATTGGATGTTCCGCTCGTCGATATCTATGCGCAGGATTGGGAGAGTGGATGGACCGCTTTGCACCGGGCTCTTTACGCCGGGAACGCCACAATTGCTCTGGCGCTCATGGTGCGTGACGTGCAGGACATGACGAACTTCAGTAAAGGTGGAAATACGAGCCATCCGAGTGGTGGTCTGATCAAGATCAAAGACCGTGAGGGTTGCAGTCCCTTTGACGTCTTCGGGGCGACCATTAGAGCCCGGGACATCAAGCATCTCTCTGAAGACTGGCCGACCTCAGGTCTTGATGACGATGCCCTGGGAAGCGATGCTGCTTCCAATGCTGCTGCTTCGAACTTTGGAGATGACGGAGAAGACGGGTTATACGCTCCTAGGACTGCCCTGAAAGGGGCTGTGAATATTTCCGCCGATGAAATCTTTACATTAGGAAGCAACAAAAATCTGAACCTTGGTCTAGGAGACCAGGATGACAGACAATTTCCTGAGCGCATTACGTTGAAGCGGCCCGAGCATCTTTTGCATCGATTTTACCGTGAATACCAAGAGAAATTGGAACATCTAGGGCTTGAGGGTAGCGTTCCCAAGAGCCAATCCACCGGGCTGCCTACTCTGATCACAAACAAACCAATGAGGTTCCAAGACATTATCATGTCAAAGCTACATACCGCTATCATCACTGATGACCCTGAGGCTAATCTGTTCATGTGTGGATTTGGACCTGGAGGGCGCTTAGGAACAGGAGATGAGTCGACGCGTTTCACCTTTGCTTGTATTGAAACGGGTGGACTAGAGGGCAAGAAAGTCGTATCGGCTGCTCTGGGTCAAGATCATAGCCTGGCAATCACAGAGCAGGGCGAGATTTTCAGCTGGGGAAGCAACAAGTTCGGACAACTTGGCTATGGCTTGCCGAGAACTAGCAACAAAAACGATATACCCATACAGACGACTCCTCGTCAGATCTTCAACCCGTTCAAGAAAGAAACAATCATAGGCGCAGCAGCTTCGTCTATCCACTCGGTGGTCTTCAGTACCTCAGGCCTCTATACGTTTGGCAAGAACGAAGGTCAACTTGGCTTGGTTGACTCCGATGCTCGTTCGCTTGAGGTACAGACGACACCACGGCGCGTTGGAGCATCCCTTTTCAATTGTCCAATCAAGATGGTGGCCGCCATCGACCGTGCTACGTCTGTGCTTCTGCAGAACCACGAAGTCTGGGTATTCTCGTCATATGGTTATTCAAAGCTTTCATTCCCACTGGAGGTGAGCTCAAGATTTATCAGGGATAGTTTCATGGTAACCCGATACGACAAGACTGCAAATCGTGTCGTCAAGATTGTATGTGGAGGCAACACTATATGTGCATTATCCAGCTCAGGTGATGTGTTCACTGTTCAAGCCAACAAGTCCGATAACTCTTCGGCTTCAACGTCCACAACCAATCCTGTAAAAATTCGGAATTCGTTAGCCACTCCTGTTCGAGCATGGTCCGTTAAGAAATCGTACATGGCAGCAAGCGATGTTGATGTTGGGCAAGACGGTTCGATCATCATTTGTACAACATCTGGATCTGCGTGGAGAAAAGAACGACGGACCAAGAATAAGGAGGGAGCCTCGAAAGATTACAAGTTTGCCCGCATACCCGGTCTCTCACGGGCAGTGGCAGTGCGAAGCAACGCCTTCGGGGCATACGCTGTCGCTCAACGTGATTGTGAAGTGACAAGAGAACAAATTCATGTCGAGCAAAGCAGACTTTGGGATGATATGTTGCCGTTGTCCCCATTTACAATGCCAGGTCTGGAAGAGTTAGACTCTATCCTCGATGATGACGCTCAGAATATTCCCCTTATACTTTCCTCCGGAAAAAGTATACAAAGAGCCATACTTTCATCCTCAGATATTGAAAGCCAATTTCTTTCTGTACGGACCGAGGGGACTGTTTGGGTAACTAGCTCCCTATCTGACTCTTGTATTCCCGTGCACGAGTTTCTTATAGCTGGCCGCAGTCAAATCTTGGGAAAGGCATTGGCCGAATTCCGGCAATCATACTATTCATCCGTCCCAGATGTATTTGATATTGAATACGGGAAGGACGGACATCCTCAGATCTGCCTCCAAGGTGTTGATTTCTTGACCGTTATGAATGTGGTCTTTTTCCTTTACACAGACGGCACTCTCGATGTTTGGCGCCTAGCAAGGAGCTCGTCCGCAAACTCGGCCCGTTTCCGGCAAGTTCGCACCGAAGTCATGCGGGTTTCAACGCAACTAGGCCTGTCAGCGCTGGAGCGGGCAGCACGTCTAATGGTCGAGCCACAAAGAAGCCTGAAAATGGATATGGCTCATGCCATCAACGACCCATTCTTATTTAACAGCGCAGATGTGATTGTGCAGCTGAAAGGCGATACAATTAAAGTGCACAGCCAAGTTGTGTGTCAGAGATGTCCATTCTTTGACACCCTTTTCCATGGTTATGCGGGTGGAAGGTGGCTTGATTCACGCAAAGCAGACCCAAATCAGAGTGTGCATGTCGATTTGAAGCACATTGATCGCTCTACATTTGAATTCGTCATGCGTTACCTGTATGCCGATACAGAGGAACGGCTGTTTGATGAAGTCCGAACCAATGATCTTGATGACTTCGTTGACTTGCTGCTGGATGTAATGTTCGTGGCAAATGAGTTGATGATCGACCGACTATCTCAAGTGTGTCAGAAGATGCTCGGTCGTTTTGTCACAACGCGCAATGTGTGCTATCTGCTCAATTCCATCGCCCCCTGCTGTGTCACAGAGTTCAAGGATGCCGCCCTGGAATATATTTGTCTCAATCTCGAGGCCATGCTCGCTAATAGATATCTTGAAGATTTGGATACTACCCTCCTTCGGGAGTTGGATCTGATCTGCCGCGAGAATCAGTTAGCATGCTGGCCCATATCCCGTGGGCGCAATTCTGAGGAGTACGTCTTCGAGAAATATCCCGAGATTGTCAGCTCTGTGGAAGCAGATAAGCAACGAAGGATTGATGCCATGGCTTTGCAGTCCCGCCTTGGTCGTCTCGAAACTTACGATGCACGAGCCCGGCAAGCGCCTAACGAGAAGGTTACTTCATCTCCTTCTTTGCGCAAAGCAAAGACCAGTGTATCTGGAGAGTCACCAAATGTTGGTGGTAGCCCAATGCTGAAGCCGAGGCAGTCGGCTGGGGATCTCATGTTTCAAATGGACGATGAAGCGCCTATGTCTCCTAGTGCTTCGAAGGGCAAGGGTGCTATGCGTGGACTTCAATTCACTGAAGGCATACCTGAAAACCGATCATACTCTGATTTCCCAGCTATGGGGGCAGGCGTCCCAGATGTCGAGTCCTTGAACGATCTCAGTTTCTTGAAGAATCAGATGTCTTCCCCGCAAGACCCACTACTAGCACAGTCCCCGTCTGAATACAGGGCAGTCGTCCAGAATCGGAAACAAGCCATGGCATCATCATCTAGTCCCTCTTCTGGACCATGGACTTCACCAAAGATTTCGAGCTCCAAAAAGGATATCAAAGACATCATAGGAGAAGCATCACAGTCCCGGGTATCAAATCTCACGCTGGGAATGGCAGATCGACGCGAAAGTAGCGGTAGCTTCGTACCCAAAATCTCCCAGAAGGAAAGAAAGAGACTTCAGCAACAACAGATACAAGAACAGCTGGCTGCCCAACAGAAAGCGAAGGATAAACCACAGAACCCCTGGCAAAAGCCAGCACCTTCTCCAGCGTCGCTTCCTCAGCCCGATCCTTTGCCAGGCCAAAGCGTTCCAACTCCTGAAGCGGGTAAATCACCTCAAAGGTCCATGACTATGCGGCAGACTGTGGCTGGCACCCCGCCGCCAAAGTCAAAGCCAGTGGCTACACCTATGCAAACACCACGCCGCAGTGTGTCAAGTAACCCACGACCCTCATCCCATTCGAAACCGTCCATGCCAGGACCTTCGACAGCAACCCATAACAATCAAACGACGTCACCACAGCCAGCCATTCAATCAATTCGTCACATCCCACGCCCTGATCCAATAGAGTCACATTCTCTCTCTGGCTCGTACTCTCTGTCGACCATTTTGCTCCAACAACAGACCGAAAAGGAGGCGATTCGTGAAGCAGCCACAGCCAAGCATAAAATGCAAGAGATCCAAGCCGAGCAGGAGTTCCAGCAGTGGTGGGATCAGGAAAGCAAACGTGTCCAAGGACTCGTAGACCCTGAGCCAAATGAACCGAGCTCTGGAAAAGGTGGACGAGGCGGCAAGGCACCTGGCGCTGGCGGTGGCCAGCGGAGGCGTCGAGGCAACAGGAATCCCGGTGATGGATCTACTCCCCAAGATCACAGACGGGTCTCGGCTCCAAGCTCCGGGCATACAACCCCCAAGACGAACCCGAATGGCCAGACCCCAGCCCAGTCTCAAAAACACCTGAATAAGAATCGGGCTGGAGGTGTTGCTGGCAATGCCAATGGTCGTCGTGGAGGTGGCAATCAACGCGGAAGGGGCAAGAGCGATGCATAAAACTATGAGCTCTCATTGGCTTCTCTTATGCTGTTTGATACTCGAGGTGTTGGCCTATTGTACACTTTCGGCTTCTATGAAATGTCCATCGAGATATGATTGCTTGAAATACGATATCAGTGGGTCCTTGCGATCACCCAACATTTGCTCATACCCCTTTGATTCATTCATAATGTTCGGTCTTCTTTTTTTATCAATTTAGAATGTGTTTGGGGAAATTTGGCGGTTGATCAAAGTGCTGGTCACTTCTAAGGACCGATATAAAGCGTGATAGACCATCTATGATTGATACACTACTTTTTTTATAAACGTATAATCGACTTGTCTCTTTCAAGATGCATACTTCAGACGCCTTTTTCCCAGAACCAAACCCAATACTAACAGTATTTCCTCCAGCCCTATGAACGGGCTTCCCAGCGCACAGTCGCCGGCTGCACAGGACGTGAAAAGAGAGACTAGAAAGAAGTCAGCCACATATCCTCATTCACGCAAGCCAAAAGAACTTCGAAAGACTTACTGAATAATCCGTGTCCGGCACTCCCTCCCTCCCCTCAGGATTGAAAAATCTGAACTCCCTCACAAGCGTGGCAACAATAACCTCCAGATTGAGATACGCGAATTTCTCACCGATACAACGATGCCTACCAGCCCCGAACGGCAAATACGGACTGCGCGTTCCCTTGGAGACAGCCCCATACCCGTAATCCACCGTATCAGAAGAATCCTCAACTTCAACCCGACTCTCCCAGCGATGCGGATCCCATCGCAACGGATCACGGAAATGCCGCTCATCTCGTGCCGTAACACCAGGCGAAGAGAGTAGCGTGTGCGAGGGCGGAACAACAAAGTCAGTCCCAGGCACCGGCATCGGATTCTTCACTTTGCGCATGAGCGTGTGGATAGATGAGTGGATACGCAACGTCTCTTTGATCACGTTACGATGCAACGGAAGTTTCTCCATATCCTTGTACTGCAGCGGCGGGAGATCAGCACCCAAGTTCTGGATCTGTTCAGCATACAGCTTCTCCGTCATCTCGGGCTGCGACGCGAGTCGGAGAAGGATCCAGCAGCTAATTGCGGACGACGAGTGTTGGCCCGCCATTAGCAGCGTGATCATCATATGCGCGATCTCTATGTCCGGAATTGGAGTCCCATTCCGGTATACGCAGCGCATTAGATTCGAGATCATGTCTGTGCCTTTGGTTTTATCCCTTCCTTTGTCGTTGTCTTCTGTTCCGGCTTCCCGTCGCGCTTGAATAATGCCCAGATAAATCTCACGCATACGCCCGTGAGCTTTATCCCGCTTGCGGTTGTGGGGCAGTGGTGCCCAGGGGAGCATGAAGTTTATTGGGGTGAAACCGAGGTCAAGGTCATGGAAGAGCTCAGCGAAGTCGGAGGTCATTTTCGAGCGTACTTCTTCGCCTTGGAGAGTGCGGGCTGCCGTGAAGAGGGTTATCTCGGCCATGGCGGCGGCGAGGTCAACGGTGCCAGATTGGCCTTTGAAGTTGGGGGATGATTTGATGTAGGCGCTTGTTTCGTCGGCGATTAGGGGGACGTAAGATTCCAGGGCTTCTTGGCTTAAGCCATATTTGATAAACTATGTTGGGGGAGTTGATTATGAGCTTTGGATACGAGATGTGTGGAGAGTGACCAGAAGCAGATATACCTTCTTTTGCTCCATGAGTTTGGAGTTGGGACAGTCGTAGACTACATCAGATCCGAAGACAGGCGTTGTCAGCTTTCCGTAAATTTCTTCGGCGTTGACATCTTTCAGCTTTCCATTGAGAATGAACTCATTGCCTTCGACTCCGAGGTAAACAGTCGTTTTCTTGCCTAGCAGAATGAAGGTGAAGATGTCGCCGTACTAGGTGTTCTCATTAGTAGGCTGTCTTTCCCTTTGGAAGCATCGAGTGCTACAAGATATACACACCTTTGCACGAGAAGCAAAGAAGAACTGGTACGGATCCATGCCATAAGCGACTGTACTTCCAATGAAAGGAACCCAGTGAAAGACAACCGGTGGTTCTTTTCTGTTGTAGAACACGAATTGGTTGATCACATTGAGGACGACTAACACCAGTATAACTCCAACTGTATAGTATACGATGTGCAGGATTTGACCTGCTACCAATGGGACAAGATCCATAGCTGAAATCGATACGAAATAGAAGTTTGGAGGGTTGCAGTATGAGTTCATGGATATAGTTAGGGTTTTGTAGGACAAATCAGGAGGGCAGGATTGGCGCTTAATCATCAGGTCAGGCCATCGCCCCCTGCCCCGGATCTCACAGCAGCCGGCGCATATCCTGGGGCCACTGTCAGGCAGCCAATTTGTCTTGGGTCTACTGGAAATAGTGGGCGTAGGGGGCTGTGATTACCATGTAAATGTGTGGCATTGGCTAATCATATCAATATAAGAGTGTAGTGCAGAGGACAAAGGTAACTTATGTCCAAACTGATCGCTGGAATGAAAATGAAAACAGAATGCAAACGCCGAACCATAGAGCAAACCGTCATAAAACATAAATGGCGAGAGAAAGAACACGGGGCAAATTCATGGATTAGCCAGGGATGGCGACCTCTCGGCTCTCCCACATCCGGCGGATCAGCATGGCGCTGTCGTTAATCTGGAATGCTTCGTCATTTTCACCGCTCAGGTCACGCGGAGCTTCGGCTGAAGTGGAGAGGATGCGATGAGATGGATCGTTGGACTTGGCAGCCTCTGCGGTATTGATAGGTTGATTATCTTTCGCTGGATCTTCAGAAGCGGTGGAGTTTGGATTGCGCAATTGGGGTTTGGACGCAGGACTGGAGCTGAGGCGATTGGGCCGTTTGTTTTGCTGCGCCAGGGGCAGCGAAGGTGTTGAGGCGACTGATTTGTCGGGAGTTGATCCTTTCTCCGGCTTGTTGGCTCGGATGATGTGACGAAGACGAGCGAAGCTCTGGCCGGTGGGGGACTGAAAACGTCGCACGACCATCAATTCTAGAGACGTTTTCTCGTAGGCCTTGCGGATGTGACGGGCTTCGCTGTCGTGTCCTGCACCACCAGCTCGACCGTCGCCGTTGAGCCCTCTGCCGGCGTCATAAGTGCCATGGCTAGCGGCAATAAACGTTGGGTCAATGGCAGACGGTGGAACTGCTGCGGTCACTCCATGGTTATCAGGGGGAGAGTTATTGAGGGTGGCGGTACGCTGAAGCCATAGCTTCTGTTGTGTGCGAGAAGGCAGGTCAGCACCACGCGGCCGCGCAGGAGACGCGGCCAATTTGGCCGCTGCAGTGTTTGGAGAGGGCGGTGTTTGAGGGTGGTAGTGCGGGAGGAACGACGAGGGGGTATTTGGGTCTGAATCGGTGCGAGAAGATGCCTGCATGCTGTTCTTGTTCAAAATGAACCTCGAGACTCCACCTTCCATGGAGGATGAGGTAGCCTGCGGGTGAGAGCCCGGCATACTGGCCATGCTGGTTGTAGAGAATGTGCGCCGAGCGTTGTCCTGGCCAGCAGCCAGGTTGAGAGATGCACTACTACGCGATGCGGGATTAGGACTCTTGGCTTCTGGCTTCACCATAGCCGAGATAGAGGACATGGCGGGGGGGTGCTTTGGATGAGTGTGTAGGGCTTAGTAGACGAGTTGCTCTGTCGCCTTGTTCTGTGTGCTGACTAGACTCCTCAGCCTCTTCTTCCGAGTCCTGCTGCTTAGCTTCATCATCCTCATCCTCATCTTCATTTCGCTCACCGCGTTCTCGAACAAACTTGGTGGTGATCGACTCGGGGAGACTGGTTGCTCGAGGCATTTGAGGATACGGTCGCTTGACAAAGGTAAGGTGATCGACAAGAACGGTGCTATTGTCTGCACTGGGATTGGATGGTACGACCGAGTTGCGCCTCGTACTTTCGGGTGACTGTGTGGTATCTTCCCACTCAGCCTCGTCGGTCTCATCATCTCCCAGCTCAAAGCCGACCGTCTTTTTCTTTACCGTGCTGGAGGTCGGTCGCTCAGTCACCAAGGCTTTCTTGCCAACAGCTGATGGATTCCGGCGTAATACAGGAGTGGAATAGTTTCTCTTCATGGAAGGATCGGTGGAATGATCACCCACAGTGTTGTCCCAGCGAACGCGTCCACCTTCCTTTGGACTCGCCACTGGAGTTGCGGGGGCCGACTTCTTGCGCTGATGATGCCGCCCAGCAGTCTCAGGACCTAGTTGGAATCGTTGAAGTTTGCTGAAGTTTTTGCCGGTGGAGGGGTTTCGGTGGTGGTTGCGACCAACAACATGGGCGCGGTGAGGTTTATGATGTAGAAGTGTCTTCTGCGTGTGAGACAGCGACAGGTCATTAGGATTGGCGGTGCGCGTGACGACTGCATGGGAGGACACTGCACGGCGACCGAGACCGGGGCGCTTGACAGGGGAAGAAGTATTTGAGGCGTTGGAGGTAGGCATGGCGGCAAGCGAACTGCTCCCAGAGGAGCCACAGGCGGGTAATCAGCTGTGCTCACGGAGCGTAGAATGTGGGGATTGGCCGAGGCAAGTTGGTAAAGAGGTCTCACGGCAGATCGGAGGGCATGCAGGCAAAAGCAATCAAGGCTCAATAGTTGGAAACCGGGTTACACCGGTTTGCACCAGTAATATTATGAAGAATCAGATAGAATTCGAAAAAGAAGAATAGGAGAGAGATCCGAGGCGAATTAGAGAAGTGAAGAAGCGAGAAGGCGATCTCGCTGTCTTCGGCGATTAAGGAGCGGGTAAGAGTAGTGGAATGCCTGAGGCAAATATGACGCTTCTACGGAGTACTCCAGAAGGGGTTATAAATGGAATCTGGGGGAACAAACTAAGGACCTAGTAATAATGATTATCTTTTTCTTAAAAAGTGCCCTTAGGTAGTGCTCTTTCATGTATACTTGAGATCTCTTCATTCACCCGCTTCAAGCTATAAACACATTCAATCTGCTAAAGGTCTTCAGGTATCATCGGACGGAGAAAAACACACAAACACACAAAGACAGAACCATAAATAACGCCCAAAAAATGCGATTAAGTTATAGCTCAATCAGGTTTTCCTCCACTGGTCGGGCTGGTTGCTGATAAGGCGGCTGCGAAGTCTCCTGTGCATAGGGCCCCGGTTGTCCAGCATTAATTGAGGGGTGGGCGGACGGCACGGTGTTAGGGGGTTGTTGAGGCTGAGCCTCTGACTGGTAATAGTAAGACTGAGAAGGACCTGTTGTATGCTGATGAAGTGCTGGCGCAGTGGGCGGCACAGAATAGCCCGGTGATTGCACGTAACCAGCAGATGCATGTTGCTCGGGTACAGGAGTAGGACCGCTGGGAGGCGCACTGGCTTGATATTGGGAGTCCCGGCGCATAATGGGTGACGGCTGGTATGCGGGTTCTGCGCCGGGCGACTTGACTGAGTCTGGGTTGTGGGAACCTGCATAATATTGAGCCGGAGCACTTGGTGCTGGGGTATTGGTATAGTTATTGGGAATGGCGTTGCTAGGTGAAGGTGATCCAAGGGTCGGATAGGTATTTCCACCCCAATTTTGACCATAAGACTCATTTGTGGGAGCTCCATGTTGGGGTTGTGATGGGTAGGCAGAATTCTGGACAGCGCTGGGTGGACCTTGGAACCCGTTGCCGTTTACCTGTTGCGGTGCATACATGCTAGCAGGTAGGCGAGAGCTTTCCATTTGGTTTCCATAATAGAAGTTTTCGGCTCCGCTTTGGGCGTCGGGGGCGTGAGTAGGGAACCCTGACTGAAGATTTGGATAGTGTGCCGCCCCGGGAACAGCTCCATGACCAAGGTTATGTTGCGAATAGGCAATGGTCAGACGCTCTTCTAGCATCCGATCGTAGTAACGTACGACCGTCGAGAGCTTGGCATGAAGATCCAATAATGTATCTGTGGCGATTAGTTTCCAGTTCGATACATGGGAATGGAGACAGCTAAACTCACCGTGCTTACTCATGGTCTCTCCATAGCTTCGAGCCAGCTTTGGTCGAAGCGCACCGATACTCTCATATAGCTCCTGGATCTGCGGCTCTCTCAGAATTGTGCCCGGCGGCTGATGCTGGAGCCGATCTACCAGTGTAGAGAAAAGATGAATATTCTCAGTTTCCACAGGGGTTAGTTCGTATGGATTTTTAGGCAATGGAGTGGGAGTGCTAGATGTATCGCGCAAGATAGAACTTGGAGCAGGCACATTCTTCAATGCGGCCGCATGGTTTTGCTTGTGCTGTTCCATGTCCCGCAGGGATGCTTCAATCGCGGCCTTGAGATCTGCATCTTCCTCGTCCACATTGTCCGTCGCAGGAGCGGTTTTGGGGGGTTCTGGAGCATTGCCTGTCTGCGGGACGAATCCAGAAGAAACTTTGCCCTCGGCTTCATCGAGGCTCATTTGCAACGCTCGACGCAAATCCTCATCGAATCCTGTATCCGCCTTTCCAGCACGAGGTTCCATTGTGTTAGATTTGCTGATCGAATTGTTTTTGAACGCAAATCGATCCGAAATTCCTGGTGGCGCAAATGACTTGGAGGTCAATTTGGCATAACATCCATCATCTACTCTGACTGGCTGGAGAATTCCAAGATGCGGCAAAGGAATGGTCTTGCTTGAACACTGAGCATCGAAAACGTTGCCGCAGTTACGGCAGTGGTGTTTGCGATTCATAAAACTGAACGCAGTCCGGCATCGCATACAAACTTCAGAGTCGATCCACTCTGGAGGCTGAGACAAATTCGCAAGTTAGCTTCTGCTTCGGAGCGGTGGGTTCGAGACACACTCACTGCGCTACTCTCCAGCATACTGCCGCTCATTTCTGTCTTTGGGGGGAATCGGTATCCTTCGCTCTGCAATTTACGATATGTCTCTCCCAAATACGTCAAATCCATACGGCCCTGTGCAGCCATAGCCCAGTTCTGAATAAGTTCCAATATCTTCCCCTGCACCTCAGCATTAAGGGGTGCACCTTCAGATTTCAGCAATGAGACAAGGTTATCCATGAATTCCCGGGACGCGATTTCGGCCAGGAAATGTGTGCCTCCGTTTTTGACACACGTATCCGTTAACTGGAGGGGCGGGCTTATCAGCGCTTGTTCCAAGCCTATCGTCAACGGGGAGCAATTTTTCACCTTTAAAGTCGCCAGCTGAATGTTGGGATTCCTATTCTCGAGTCGTCGTTTCAAAGACCTCATTCCATCCTTAGGCTGAACGCTCTTTGATCGAACCATATCTGATATTTCTAGGTTAAGAGCAATGTCTTCCCTGGTAGTAAGTTAGTCATATGACCATTCAATTTAGGACAACCGGTAGCCCTGGGGCATATAGACATGACAACAAGATGGTCCTCAAAACTTACAAAGAGGAAGCTGTCGCCCGCTCGATTTGCTCATCGAGCGGCGAGGTTGAAGAAAACCAGCCTGCCATAGTGAAGGCAAAACACCCGATGCGCGTTTAATACTGAGCGGCACACAGATCAAAGTAGTGTTGCAGAGAGCCAAGACACGTCAATGCAGCAAATATGAAGATCAGGCTGGTAAGTTGGAGGAGGAGCTTCTAGGCACCTCAATAGTGACTAAGCCCCTGGCGTCATAGGCTGGGGGCGGTGAAGTACTGTCATCTGATTACCCCAGAGGCATCCCGCATTACGTTCCTGGATCTGTCCTCTTTATGTTGTACTCTAGTCTGTCTTTCGTTATTCGTGTTTGTTATTTGAACTTGACTCATTTCTAGGCGGATTGGTTACGCCGGTGGCTTGCTCTATCCTTCCCTCCACCTCTATCTTGGACATAACCATGTGCTAAGTCCGCTTGTCGCTGCCTGGATCTACCATGTCCTCCGATGCGGCGACTTTGCCATCTCCCCCAATATACCACCGTGGAAGGGCAGGCGGCGGCCTTGCTCGGTGGACGACGACATGATTTCTAGCGGACATGTAAACAGACAAGATCTGTACCCAAAGGGCAAGGCCCCTCCCATCCCACCGCGGCGACCTCGGTACCCCAATATAAAAGACCTGCAAGACCAGGCTGCTGCGTTAAATGTTGATGACACTACGCCGGTATGTGTAAGATTTGCTGAAGTTGTATGAATCATTCCTATTAACGGGGATCATAGCTTAGTATACTCTTGCCAACGGCTGCCGATGCAATCGAAAGGGCCAGGAACCTCGCAGATGACAACTACAACGATAAAGCCTACGTCCAGTATCTTCGCGCCTCTGAGATTACTATAAATCTTATTCCTCACCATCCAGACTATCGAACCGTCAGCCAACGTCCTGATTGGTATAAGGAGTTCGCCGGTCTAGTGAAAGCGGTGCGGTCCAAGCAAGGCACTATGGATGCGATCAAGCAGGACATTATTGAGGATAATTTGGTCAGCGGTATGCAACCAACAGGTGTCTTTACATCCAGATCCCCAGAACAGACCTCCGTCACACCACGAGGCCGTGAGAATCGAGAGTCTGGAACACACTTAGCTAGAATGCCAAGTCCGACTCAGTTTCAAAGAATGCCCGACAAAGAGGCGCATTCTCAAAGATTCTCCAGTCCTCCAGACGATCTTCTTGCGCAGCGTTTTGCCAAACTCAAGGCTTCTCCGCCTTCCAACCAGTATGTGCCGGGAGCAAGTACTGCTGGGCCGGGAAGCCCAATTGTAGGATCTGCAGGGCAGACCCCACTTCATTCGTCAAACGTACCGCTTGGAACATACAGCCCCCCACCGTCAAGACGTCCATTAGGACCTCGTGGCATGGGTCCTTCATCTAGTGTGCCGACAATTCCACCGAAGGTTCCGCTTAACACATCGTTACCACGTGCCCCGGACCCAGCCTATAGCCCTGTCTTCACTGTGCCATCAAAGCCCACATCAAACCCACCGAGGAGCTCAACAGAAAGCACACGTTCAGGCAATCTAAGATACTCGCAATTCAGCAATTCACCACGTGTCAGTCCAACCCGAGGAGGGTTTGATGACAACCCGTATAGATCTCTGACGCCAAATGGTTTGGATTCGGCGCGAGAGACACGAAGCAACTCACCCGACTTGCCGTACAGCACAACTATAACTGCGCAGAGCCTTCTTGAAAATCTGCGGAAGTTCAATGTGCTCCTGATTGATGTCCGGGCCCGAGCCCAGTATGATAACGGTCACGTGTATGCAAAATCTATCATTTGCATAGAACCCGTGGTTTTGAAAGAGAACGTGTCGGCAGAAGAGCTAGAGGAGCGACTCGTTCATTCACCGGAGCATGAGCAGGCCTTGTTTGAGAAACGGAACGAGTACGATCTGGTGGTTTACTATGATCAAAACGCCAATTCAGTCAGTTATCTTGCTGGATCTCCGGTGGGGACATCAGCACCTCATTTGAGAGCTCTCTATGATACTCTTTACGAGTTCAATGCATACAAGCCGTTGAAGGCCGGACGGCCTCCAGCTCTCTTGCTTGGTGGATTGGATGCCTGGATCGATCTTTTAGGGCAACAATCCCTTGCGACATCCTCAACCGCTGCTGTCATGAGTTCTCTGCAGACTAGAAAGCCTATGCCTAGACCCGGCCGACCTCTCGGCAGAGTTCCTACCATGGCTAGTGCAAATTCGAGCCTTGAAATTAGGAAGAGACGGCTGCGCGAGTTCACTCCTTTGAACTCGAAAGAGTTGTCCGAGTGGATGGAGAAATCTAAAGTCGAGGAGATTGACACGAGCACCTATGCTGAGGAAGACACATTGACGGAGGAACCCGAGGAGACTAAACCAGAGCCACCAAGTCCATTTATCGACTCATATGAGGCATTCTTGCGTCGTTTCCCTGAACCGCACGATGTCCGACAGTCTATGACACAGACGAACTACCGTCCTCCATCTACCGCCTCCCCGAACTATGCTGCACACATCTCAGTGGCCCCCTCTCGGCCACCCCCTGCTGTGCCCCGTCCCAGCTATAGCGGCGTCTCCGATGGACGGCACATCCAACCACATTTACAACGCCAGAATTCGGCGAATCAGACAGCCCTGTACACTCCAAGCTCCCGCTTAGATCGCCTCAAACTCCCGCGAACTGGCTTGACCAATTTTGGTGTGACCTGCTATATGAATTCCACCATCCAATGTCTCAGCGCAACGATTTCACTGAGTAGGTTCTTCATCGACAACCGATTTCGTCATTATGTACAAAAGAATTGGAAGGGGTCTCAGGGCGTCATGCCAGGACTTTATGCGAATCTGACCAGGTCGTTATGGAAGAACGATGTCGAGGTCATCATGCCTACCTCATTCCGGAATTTTTGTGGACGTTTGAATCGAGAATGGGCCATCGACCGACAGCAAGATGCCAAAGAATTCTTTGATTTTGTGGTAGATTGCCTCCACGAGGATCTCAATATCAACTGGCAGCGAACGCCGCTTCGACCTTTGACCTTTTCGGAGGAGATGCAACGAGAGCGCATGCCAATGACCAAAGTTTCCCGAATTGAATGGGACCGGTACTGTCACCGAGAGGAGTCTTTTATCTCGTCGTTATTCGCGGGCCAACATGCCAGTCGACTGCGCTGCACGACCTGCCGACAAACATCTACGACCTATGAGGCCTTCTACAGCATCAGTGTTGAAATCCCACCAACAGGTACGGGTGATATTTATCAGTGCCTCCGTAGCTACTGCCAGGAGGAGATGCTGAGCGGCGATGAGGTCTGGAAGTGCCCACATTGCAAATGCAAGCGAATGGCAACTAAGCAGATCATCATCACCCGCGCGCCCCAGATTCTCGTTGTTCACTTCAAGCGCTTTTCCGCATCTAAGACCCAAAGTGCACGAAAGATCCACACCCCAATCGAATTCCCGCTTCACGGTCTACAGATGGACGACTTCGTGATTGCTCACCCTCCCCCTCCCCCTCCGGAGCCCGGTGTCCCACCTGCCACCGGTGCCACGGTCCCACCCTTCACTTACGATGCCTTTGCAGTGCTGCGGCATATTGGGTCTTCGATGGGCAGTGGACATTACATCTCACTAGTCTGCGATGCGGAGCGGCAGTGTTGGCGAAAATTCGATGATGAGCGGGCCACGGACTTCAATCCGCGAGATCTCCGGGCGCGAGACCGGTTACAGAATGAGCAGGCGTACATCGTGTTTTATGAGCGAGTTCCAGCGAAATGAGCGTTTTGATTTGTAGTCATGATCACGTTTAGATAGAGGTATATTATTATACACATGAATATTTCATACACAACCTCCCCTACGGAGTACGTGCTTACACATTGGAGAGCGGAAAGCGGAAGGCGGAAGGACACCGACAGCGGTACCCGAGAATTGGATCCCCGAGGTTATAGTTAATCAGGCAGTGTAGTCAGGCAGTTGTGTTTATATCTTCTATATACCATGCTGTTATCTATTCTGACATATCTACGGAGTACTCCGTACAGCATAGTTATATTTTGCAGATTTAGAGATTGTATAAAAGGCCAGATTTCATACCTAATAAGCAACCCCCTGATTCGTCAGGACTATCTAGTACAACATACTGTACCCTAGAGGTATGAGATTCCAATTAGATACGTTACAACATGAGATAGAATGTAATATAACATCCAATGAGAAATTCCCCTTTTCTCTCCCCTTATAAGCCCCGGGTGTGATTCACGGCATCAAAGTCCCTGGGTACCTGGCCCCACATACACGAGACCGCCCAGCCGCACGTACCAGCAACATGTTGGGGGTTCTTTTTCTTTTTTGATATCTTTCTCTCTCTCTTTCTCCCGCTTTCTCTGCTATTTCTCAAGCTTTTTGGATTCATCTCCCTAGATCCCGTAAGTTGTCGTACCTCTCCAAACATTTCCCGTTTTCTCCTATCGCCAGCTCCACACATCCCCCCTCTTCATTGCCCAGTCTCGACAGAAACCTAACACCGGACCATTTAGATACCTCAATTCACCATGTCTGCAACCAAGGAACTCACCCTGCAGGAGGTCTCCGAGCACTCCACCAAGAAAGATCTCTACCTGATCCTCAACGACAAGATCTACGACTGCACCGATTTCGCCAAGGAGCACCCGTATGTTGTCTCCATATCTACCCACTGCCACCAATTTTAGCCCCAAACACCCCGAAGCAAGACAACAAGCGAGATTAGACGAGGAAAGCAAAGAAAGAAAAAAAGCAGCCAACTCGACGTTTTATCTTCACTCGTTTCGCATCGCTTTAACCCACTCCAGATTGCTAGAACCAACCGGCTAACCAATTTAACAGCGGTGGCGAGGAAGTCCTCCTTGATCTCGCCGGTCAAGACTGCACTGAAGCCTTCGACGATGTCGGCCACAGTGATGAGGCGCGCGCGATCCTCGACGACCCAAAGATGTTCATCGGCACAGTGAAGCGCATGGTACGCAACCCAAACAAACCCCCAACCTCCTTGGAAACACTTCTCCCCACACTATCCCATGTGCCTCCCTTCTACCCTCGGCCTCCCCTTTAACCCCACGCAATCACATGCCCCAACCCGCATTCACGATCCGTGTCAAAACTAACTTGAACAAATAGCCCGGTGACCCCGTGCCTAAGTCCAAGGCTCCCTCCTCCTCCGACTCTTCGTCTTCTTCCTCCACCGCCGGCTTCGGCGTCGGCCTCTACGCTGTCATCCTCATCGGTGGCGCGATTGCCTACGGCGCATACAACTACCTCCAGGCCCAGCAGGCTCAGCAGCAGTAAGCTGGTCCAGGGTGTTTTGAACTTAGACGATTGAGTGTGAGAGAACTAGTAAGCGGTTATGGTCAGAATGCAGATCTGAGATTGAAAGACCTGTCATACGGGAGTCGCTATGGCTAAAAGAGCAAAGAGAGCGTGTGTTTTTTTTTCGAGTTTCGGGCCTTACGAGTATTCAGCTCTGTTTTTTATTACCCTTTTATCTATTCATATCGACATAACTTGGATTAATCTTTCGGAATGGAAATGACAATTAGCGATAAGCCAATCTGGGCCGGATTTCTTTACTCCTTTGGGTTGTTCCCCATCAATATCTCCACTTTCTTGCTAATAGCGCAGGCATGAGAGGATATCAGGTCCGAGCTTAGTTCCACAGCCTTCGATCCTGTTCTTGCAAATAGGTACGGAGTACGGAGTACAGAGTACGTACTATATAGAGATTAGAATATCTAATCCACGAGTCAAATTACCTATGGAATCCCACCTATCAGAATCAACCCAGTCCATTCCACATAGACAAGTTGAATCCGGTCTGCGAAAGAACAAGATATAGTAAAATGAGAAGCGTCAAAGGCGAAAGATCAAGGGAAAAAAAAAATCTTTTTAAAATCCAATATTCATGAAATAGATACCAAAAAAATAAAGATGAAAACAAGAATTGAAGTAAAAAGCCAAAAGAAAAGAACTAAAATGATACTGTTCCCGCTCGCTCGAAGTTAAAGCAGAGAAGGGGTGGTGTAAGAGTTGTTGTCTAGATCAAATCAAAACCACAGTCGCAATAATGAATAACTACCTACCGCGCAGCACCGTGAAGGCCATTGTGCACGGCCTCGAGGATCATCTCCTTGGCCTCTTCCAGGCCGCTGGGGCTACCCCGGATCTCAATCGCTTCGCCAAGAGCCTGGTCCTTGGGCACATTGATACGGCAGCCTGTCTTCTTGCGGATGGCGTTGATCTGGCTGCCACCCTGGCCGACAACGAAACGGTAAGTTTTGGGATCCGGCAGAATCAGATATCCCGTAGTGGACTGATGGATCGCGGAAGCGAGAGCCTTCTCGACGACCGACCGGGCCTTGGCCACGTTCTCCGGTGTGCCGCTGAGAACCCAGGGGAAGGGGGAGAGCTTTCCTTAGCATTGTTGTCGACGACAGTCCAGGAGTGTGCGTCGGCGGTGACGTTGGGATCATCAATGATCAGAGGCATGTCGGTGCCTTCAGGTGTGGCGCGAGTGTCTTCGGCGGCGGAGGGGGCAGGGACAGGCAGGGGCTGGCCGGCGTGGTCCACGGTGACCTGATAGTCGTTGCGCAGGCGGCGGAAGATGTGGCCATTGTCCGCGAGGAAGTAGTGCAGGTGGCTAGGGATCTCGATGGTCTCCGTGTGCTGCTCCTTCAACATGGACTTGACGTGCTCCTTGGCGCTTTGGACGGCGTTGCTAGGGCCCTTAAGCTTCACATCGGTACGGCCAGAGCCTTGCTTAGGAATATCAAGGGTGACGTTGAACTTGGACTCGATGCCACGGCGAGTGTCACCTCCACGGCCAATAAGCATGCGGTGCTGGGCGGTGGGAACATCGATGATTTCAGTGACCTGGTCTTGGCGCTCCTTGACGAACTCTTCGATCGCGGCGATGATGCTATCCACGATCTTGCCGTTGCCCTCGAGGCGGATGGTCGATTCGGTGCTTTCAGGACGGGGGAAACGGACCATCCTGGCGGCACTGCCATCAGTAGGGCCACCGGCCTCGGTGACAATTTTGCGGATGCTGGCACCTATATTCAGTCAGTAATCGAAAATAAGGATATAACTTTACATGATAACATACCACCTCCACCGATCAAAGCCTTGTGATACTTCTTGTCAACCTCAATGGTCTTGGTCACAGTGGCATCGAACTCGCTGGCCCGCTGCTGCAAGATCTTCTTGGCCTCGGCAACTTGCTGCTTAGTACCCTTGACCCGAATCTCCACACGACCCGATGCATCCGGCGCATCGTTGGCGTTAGGGACATCAATCTGGGCACCGGTATCAGCGCGAAGCTTGTCCATCTCGCGGCCGCGCTGGCCGATCAGGGATGCGACCTGGCTCTGGGCCACAGAAATGGCGGCGGAATGACCGTGCTCAATGACATATTGCAGCAAGCTGAGGATCTCGTCGCGAGCGGCGTCGGCACCCTTGCTGGGGCCTTTGACAAGGACCTCATCGGGAGCCTGCTGAGCACGCTGGGGACGAGCACCACCAGCATCACTGCCGGTTTCCGTGGAGTCATCATTGGCAACAATTGCGCGGGGGAATTGGACACGGACAGAGTAACGATCCTGAAGACGGTTGACCTGATTTCCACGCTGGCCAATCAGCTCACGGTGGTATTGGGCGGGGACCTTGAGAATATGAGTAGTCTCATCTTCCAACTTCTTGCCCATGTTGATAATGCGCATGCGGGTGGCATCTGCCTTGGCCTTGGGCCCCTTGACCTCGACCTTGCCGTTCTCCACCTTGATATCGACATCGAACTCCTCACGGAGCTTGTTGATGTTCTCACCACGCTTGCCAATCAGGAAGTTGGCGTACTTCTGGGGGAAGTCAAAGCTAGTGGTGTAACCACGCTCCAGGTCGTCCTTCTCCTGCTCCACAACGAAAGCCTCCACCTTGGCGGCAAGTTCAGCCACCAGGGCTGAGGGACCACGGAGAGAAACCTCACATTGAGAACCCTGGGCGTCACCGACAATGGCACGCACAGGGATGCTATCCTCGCCCTTGGCCGCCTGCTCGCGCGTGATGAATTTACGCGCCTTCTCCTGGTACTTGGCAGGAACGGAAACCGTCTTGGCAACAATGTCAAGCTGGTCTCCGAGAGTGCTGAGGAGGTAATCCTGAGCCTCTTGCAGACCCTTCTCGAAGGCTGCAACATCCGCGGGGGAGGGGCGCTGTCTAGGGACCTCGAAACGGGAAGCAGTTGCGGACGGGCCTTCATAAACAAGAACAACCTCGGGGCAGTTGATGTCATCAGGCACCATTAAGTGCACCCCATAATCACCCTGAAGGGTGTTTGCGCTTCGATCACGCAGGTACTGGTGGAAGTAAGGGTCCACAGGGACGTGGCGGAGTCTAGAAGGTGGTAGAGCTTGGACTAGGTTCATGATATCGGAACGGGCGCGGATGGTGTTCTTGCCGTCACGGGAGTACACCTCCCAAGTGATGGGCCCACCAACACTAGGAGGAAGGGCAATGTGCGCATCGTATGTCGATTCAAGTTCCTTGATGACCTGACGGCGACGTAAGTACTGCGAGAGAGCACTTGCGTGGGCGTGGGGACCGGCGGGAGCAGCGGGATGCTGGCGGGACAGATCAATGCTAGCCATCTGCATGCTTGTCGCAAGATCCATAGCGTGTTCAATACCAGCCTCGATCTGGTCAAGGGGACCAGTGATGGTGAGGAACTCACTCTCATCGGAGGAAGGGGGCAGGACAATGGCACATCCAGTTTGTGCAACGAACTGGTGCAGGGCATCGGCCTCATTGCCCAAAATGAACTGGTGTTGGCCACGGTTGATTGCCAGCTGGCGCAGAGTAAGCTGCTGGTGCAATTGCGCAGCCAAGCGCTCAATCTCAGCCCGAGCCTCCTGTGCGGCAGCCCGTTCTCCGGAGATCAAAATGTGCTTATCAGGCACAGCCACGAATTGAACCTGGCCAGGGTTGGCTTCCTGCGGAGGAGGCTGGCTCGTCCAAGTATCATAGCGGGGAACATTAATGTGCGCTTTTGTGCGCTCTTCAATGGCCCGCACGTTGGCATCGTGTGCACCTGCAATGAAGGGGAAGAACTCAGGAGGAACAGTCTTCAATCGGAAGCTCATGTTTGAGCCGCGCTCCTTGACAATGGCCTCGATCTCACGGCGGGCCATCTCCGCAGCCACGGCATCTCCCTCAATCAAAATGTCAATGGTATCATCATCGTCATCATCGGCACCAGCAGCGTTGCTATCGGCGCGGGGGACCTGAACACGGGCACCAGTGCGGGTCTGGATATCCTGCACAACGGTACCTTGACGGCCAATGATGTGAGCGCGCGCAGATGTGGGAATCGGAACACGGACAGATTGCTATTAAGACGAATCAGTTAGCCTGAGTACTCGTTTTACAGAGGTTCAATCCACATACCTTAGATCCAACCTGCTGAGCCACTTCGCGGAGAGCCTGGCGCACTGCATCTACGGAGCCCTTTCCTTCGAAAATGATTGAGCCACCGGGGCCACCGCGCATGTCGACATTCGCCTTTGATCTGCGAGAGATATCCCGGAGGACATCACGAAGAGGCTTCTTCATCTGTCCACGGGGTTGCATCTGGGAGGGAGCTAGGCGGAGCTGCTCCATGTGCTTTCCGGGGAGAGCCATGATACGAGGAATTTCTGTTTCTCTGTCAAAATTTGTCCAGTCTGGGAAGCTTCAAAGTAGTCCACGCACCCATTGACTTCGCGGGCGAACCATTGGCGACAGCAGCGGTCGCGGAAGGTTTCTTCGCACCCCATGTAGCAGCTGCGGGGGCAGCAGGCTTCGGGCCACTGCCCAAAGCTGGGAACAATTCTTCGGATTGAACATCGAATGCCGGGGCCTTTTTGGTGGCGGGCTTGGGGGTGGGCGCCGGGGAAGCGGTTTGCGCGGGGGTGGTAGGCTCGGGGGTATCAGCGTCAACCAGGAGGGGCTGATCTGGCTGTGTCACGGTCGGAGGGGGGTGCTTGAGGTCTTCCTCGTCCACGGTCTCCTCCACAGTGGGCTTGTGCAACTCGTCGCGGGCGTGCTGCTGTTCCAACATAGCAGCGAGGGATCCGCCGTTGGCAGAGATGGATGCTTCGGAAGCCATTACGAATAATGAAGGTCGATAAGATAAATCGGGGTTGGAGACAAGGTTGGTAAATGGGCTATGCACAGGATCCTGCAATCACGACAGGCCCGGGTCAGTATGCAATAACAACCGATCAAGTTAGATCAGGACAGATCACCTAAACCTCGGGTGGAATCAATGGCATGGCAAGAATTTTGGAAGAACTCACAAGTGAAAGTATATCCTTCCTCTTTTAGAATTGAGTGGGATATATAGATTTTCTTGGGGTTCAGGAGAATGCCGAGGATGCTCAGGAAAATGCAATAGCGATTTGGACTGACAAAGCACCGAGAATCAAGAAAAGAAGGATACAGGGGCTCAAAGAGAGGAGCCACCTGAAGAGAAAGTGAGAAGCGAGGTGGGAGAGAGGAAGAGAGGTGAGAGGTAAGAGAAAAAGGTCGAGAACCCCGGACAATCCAGAGAGTACAGAAAAGGCCAGCTCTGAGTCTCCGGGGAAGTTTTCTCCGAGTCCGTCCTCTACAACTTGCGCTTTTTGACCCTTTTTGACTCTTTTTCTTCTTGATTATTTTCTTTCTGGAACTGATCTGAATTGATAATAATTGAACTTGAACTTGTCCAGTCTGAAATGCGTAATAATTGCTGCTGTAATAGCTGTGTTTGCCTTTGGGGGAGATGTGTTGTAACACAACCCCTAGCAATCAAGCAGAAAACTTGTGTGAATTTCAGAATGAATTCACTTCTGTTATCTCTGCCAGTATCTATTTTATATCTTCAATTGGATTTCGCACGTGGCCACAGTGCGGCAAGTGGCCAATTGATGATGCACGTCACTGTGGCTCCAGAGTCTACGGAGATATTTTAGGGCACATTTCCAATAACCGTCAACTTCATATATAGGCGTATATTGTCCAAATACATACATGATCTACTTTGCCGTAAAGCTTAAGTGGGATTCTGGCTGCCGAGGTATTCAATATCCATTTATCTAATCTGGTTGGGTTTAGGACCTGCACCATGTACTGGGTGAGATATGGATATTTGCGGTACTACATGGATAGGATACACATGTTTGGTACCATTTCATGTCACGATTCCTGTCCAGACGACCTTAGTTGCTGGTGTCAGCACGGGCTCAGCTTATCGGTCGATATGAATCATGCTTTGGATCTTCACAAAATATATATATATCTCGACTATCGCCTCTCAAACTCACGAACCATCCCCCGTAACCGTCAAGGTCATTACTGTCTATTTGAACGCACTCCCAGCCCAACCATGTTCATCCCCATTGGCCAAGGTCCGACGAGTGATCTAGTCGCCCCTGGTTTTGGCAGATGCCCTCACTCTAAGCTTTACATGCCAGAACCAGCTCGTATAGCCCACATGGAGAATTATAATGGAGAACCATCTTCTTGGCCAATCTTCAGAAAGGGAACCCTCATTAGCTAAAAGATGAATGTTTGAAACAATTCTTCTGGTTGATCATGTATGCGGGCCTTGCAACATTCTGGTGCGGTTTTGCGGGTTGGACGGTGGACACAATGGAGACGTTGTTGAAGCGCTTGCCGACATGATTAAGAGGATTGGCTTCGGCAAATATAACAGGTTTGCGTTTATCTTGTACTTGGTGCCCTCAATGTTTTGGAGTATACGAGGAATTAAAGAGAGCGGCATGATGTTTATGGCCGGTCATACGAATGGGATGTCTGATTTATTGAATCCCACGAAACGGGATCATACTGGAGCAAAAATTTGCAGAGATCAACTGATCGATCGGTCTCAAATTATTATGATTCAACATATTATGTATATGATCAAGACTTGCCAGACACAAAACGAAGCGCATCATGACATACATCAAGATGGCATGGGTATCGATAAATGAGTGCAATACCTCCACCTCCAAAAGTACAGGAGCCCAATCATTGACAATAGAAACAAAAGCAAATAGAACATATGTATCAGCCTCGCGGGCCAGCCATGATCATTATGTGCATTAAGTGGCCTTCACGAAAGGCCAGCCGTCCTTCCAACCGAGGACGTTCCACGCGTACCTGTAGTTCGCGTTGTCGGAGACCGTGGTGCTCTCTTTGATGGCGAGTGGATAGTAGTGGTAGTACATGACTACGCCGAGATCCTTGTCATGGACAACACCAGGGCCGCCGGGTCCAAAGACCTGTCCATGGCTGGAGAGGAGCATAGTGCCGCCGGTTTCCTTGCAAGACTTTCCATCGGCATCAACCTGTAAGAGAAGTATTAGCATTTGGAGTGAGCGAGGATATTGGAAAGCATACAAAATCACCAAGACCGGTCTTGGATCGGCAAACACGGATGTGGTACTCGGCACCCTTCGCCGGGAATGTCTTTGTGTATTTGCCCGCAATACCAGCAGAGTAGAGGAGATAGTAGTAATCGCCGTGCTTGAACTCGTACGAGCCCTCCTCGCGGTGGTTAAGGGTAGCGTTCCAGGAAATTTGGTAAGGAGTTGCGCCGCCGACTTTCAAGGGAGTTTCCATCTGGACCTGGTAGATATCGCCCCAGAAGGAGCCAAAGTTCATGTAGTTCTTGTTACCGATACCAATCCAGGCGGGATCAATACGATTGTAGTTGTCGTTTGCAGGGAGACCAACGCTGCCGTGATCTGTCCAGGTACCGGGTTCCATATTCTTGGATGTTGCGACCCCAATCTGTGAGTTCTGGGTGCCGATCTTTGACAGGACGTAGTACATATAGTACTGGTCGCTCTGGAAGTGGACATCAGGGGCCTATCAGACGAATTGTGTTAGTTATTTGAAACTTGATATGATTTTCTAAGCATCTTCGGGCGTTTCTTACCCAGATATTCGTCTTGTCCACGCCATCCAGGGGAATCTTGGACCCATCTGGCAAGGCTGAGCCAATGTCCGTCCATGGACCCTTCACCGATGGCGAGCTATGAGTTCTGACACCGGTGCCCGTTGAAAAGCGGAAGTACTTCCCATCAGACACACGCTGGATCATAGCAGGGTCATGGGCCCAGCAGTCGCCTGTGCAAGGGCCCCGGTTGGGGTAGGCACTAGCGAGCGCAGTGAATAAAAGCGGTATGAGACCAAACATGATGTATAGACAAAAAGAGAGGAGATATAGAGGATTGGGATGTAGTAAATTAAAAATAAGAAAGAGATTGACATTCTGGGGAGGGATCGCGTCCAATTTATGTTGATTTGCCCTACACCACTCGCAGCTCTTACAAGGTCGGGCATTTAGCATAGAGACAACTCATCCAATCATTGGTCATTAGCCCCTGTATATCGTGTCTGCCCAGGTGGGCGATGTAAGGCGTATGCCAGCAGTGAATCCGGTCTAGCTGGAGTCGGCGTCGAAAGGGATGAGCTCATTCATTCAAGTCCAAGGAGTTCTGCTCCTGTGGAGCCAGAAATCAAAAACAATTTTCTGCATAAAGGGTTACCTTAGTGTGAACATGGAATCCATGTGATGTGTCTTGCCAGGCGCAGTCACCACTAACTTTACCTCATTTGATCTACATCTATGAGCTACACCGACCCTCAGATCCCAAAGGCTATAAACTAAAGCTCTCGGCACCAGTCTCGGCAGCAGGCACATATAACATGCATACATGTGTTGTTCGCTGCAAGTGTCTGTGGTCTCCACATTCTCACCAGCAAGGGAGCGAGCACATACCTGGAACTAGTGAAATCTGTTTCACGACTCCATATCAGGTTTTGGTTTACAATCTTAATTCCCTTCTCTCAATTTATCACGACAAAGAAAACGGGATACATCATACGCCATTAAGTTGCGTGGCTTGATTCTTGTTTACGCCGTGTGGATGATCTGCGGCCATGTGGACCACGGAGGATAGTAGGCCAATCATCCAAGAATCATGTGAGATACAAGTGCAAGTACATTTGAAAGTCAACGAGTGTATAAATCCGTCATTCGATCAACTCTCTTCAAAGTGGAGATGATTCGTATAAATCAGTCCAGGTGGGAAGCCATGCTCAATTTGACCGGAAAACAATGAAAAATACCCGATATACTATGTCATCCTATAGATGGCTAGCATTATTGAGCCTCCTTCAGCCCCGCTTGGGGCCAAATACATTGAGGTGCGTTAGCTTTGATCTCTGTGTGGTTTCTCTCAAGTAATGTCAGTGCCAAGAACGTCTAGTTGGGCTGAGTCTCGGTAGCGATCGGACTTACCGCTATATTGGAGATCCGGGCCAAATCTGGTAGCGATCTGGGGTCGGACTGGGGTCATTTGGGGTGGCTTGTGAGAGCTTTGGTTAGTCTACTTAATCGACGCACTGCCTACTCCGTACAGGGCTGAGGTTTTCTAATAATATCAATATCGGTCATGACGACAAGTAACAGGCGTGGAAGAATTGTTTCTCGTTTCCTACTCCCTGCTCCCTGTCAGATCAGTAGCCCATGCACTTGAGACATAATGATATTAGCAAGCGGGATATCTATGAACATTGTCAGCGTCTTATGTTTACCGAGGTTTAACATACTCTCATGCATTGCAGTCAGGATAATCCGGAAACTGCGTCAGATGTTCACATGTATGTGCCATGACGACATGTCATGTTAATGTGATTTAATATGTACCGGGACGTTATACACATTCAATTCAGGCCAGACTCTATACAATAAATATGCCCTTTGCACCTATTTTATGTCGACATACTACTATAGTATAGATACCCTATACGATGTTGTATATAACTAGCGGCAGAGTAAATTGTGTTCATTTGGACTCTAACAGACACACTCGTTCATATGATATTGCGAGGAACAACTGTGATCCCTCAAGTGCTCAACATGATAGAAAGCCATAGCTGCCTACCCACATATCATCTTTCGTCACCCTTTCCTTAATATTTCTCTGTTCCGCTTTTTTTGCCCCCTCGGTTTTTCTTTCGCTTAAATCCATCCTACGAAATCGTACATGAATGCCACCACTTCCTTAGTTATGGGCAGGTTTAGAGACGATGAGCTGAACTAGGTCCCGGGCCTGGCATGGTAGTCGGGCCTTGGTACTGTGAGTTCCAGCTTTGCTGTAAATCTGACTCCAGCTGATATTGAGAACCAACCAATTGACCCTGTGACATGAAGTAGTTGGGCTGTATTGCTGGAGGTGCTGGAGGTTGCATTGCGGGAGGAATAGGAGGATAGCTCTGTGGCAAAGAGTCATGCATCTGATTTTCTGTAGTCTCAAGGTCTTGCTTGCGCTCGAGAATTTGGCCGACTATTGTCTTCAATTCTTTGACTTCTGTGAGTATGGCTCGAAGCAACTCAGTTTGCTCGCTGCCAGTGACTTTGGGGGTAGAGTCAAATGGGGGGAAACGGGCCGTGTTAAAGGAATGGTAACGAGAGTAGGGCTCTGTAGTTATAAAATTGCGCCTCGGAGCCGAAGAAGCAGTATTGACAGGAGTCGATGGCCAGATTTTGCCGAGATCACTGGCCTTTTTCTCCTCACTAGCCAGCCACAAACGAAAAGAATCGACAACACCATACTTCGGAGTCGGGACCGTCTCCCCGGTTAGAATTTGCCTCCATTTAGGAAGGACTGCATCCAAAACGTCATCTGAGAGATATCGATTACCGTCACTGTCGGTGGCCAATGCAACATTCCAGTAAGGAGATCGGACGGTCCAGGCAACGGAGCCGGTCACGTAAAAGACATCCTGATTCTTCCTCATGGCGGATTTGTCGCCCCGAATCATCACATCCCGCATATCATAGTCAAATTGGAGGGTCCTTTTGGGATCAGCAACAAGATAATCATCCGTACCACCTCCTTGAAATTACCGTGTGTCAGTATTGTATACCGCGGCGCAGAGCGAAAGTGAAAAGGGTCTTTACCGTTTTCTTGCTCACAAAGAGTTTCGAGTGATAGTTCTTGATCCTGCAAAGATTCCAACTTCTGCAACAACCTTTCCTCTGCTTTATCGTCCATGAGGACACGGAGTTTTACCATCCACCTCTGTCTATCAGTCAGAGAGTCAGAGGTTTGGAGGCTCTCAATTTGTTCCAGGATATCAGGCGTGCCGAATGGGAGCAAAAGACGACATAGTAACTCTGGGCTACCTAAGGCAGTCGGCTTATTCTCCTTGACGTAGCTAAACCACCGAGGGAGGCATGCAGCAAGTTCCGTTGCCCGGCAGATTTTGCCTCCGGATAAGACTCGGGACAACAAATAGCTGACTGTGGCGTCCTCACCTGCATTAATAGCAGGAGGCGACTTGGTGTTGACCATGATGCTATGTTTTCCGAAAGGAAAGCACCTGGAGCAACGCGAGGGTTAAAAAAATGCAACCAAGAGAATTAGAGTCAAGACGAACAGGCCAGTAAAAAGAGAAAACCTGCGAGATTTCACAAATAAGAGTGTTCGGTATTGAGAGACGACAGGAGACCTTGGAAGAGACAAAGTGCTTCAAGAGACAACTCGCCGCGCTAGGCGTCGCCGAACGAATTAGGAGAGTCCAGACAAAAAGCGAGTAAGGCTTTAGGATCATGAATTGAATACGCGACGACAAGAGCAGGAAACACGAAGACAAGACCAGGTCTATCACTTATGAAGGGATAGCCTGAGCAGATGAGCTGTCTAGTTAGGCTGTATTCGTGATGCAGAGGGGCTGTGACTTGTAAGAAGGATGGGAGGAGAGCTTGGTGAGGAGGAAGGTGGAGGAGGGTGGTATGGGAGAAGAGTAGTCGAGGTAAACAAAAGAAAAACTGTACACGCTCACAAGCGGTTGCTATGTGAGCAATCCCTATCCCCTGGTCCTTATGGTCATATCTTAGGATAGCCTTTCTCCATCTTGTTAGGTATTACCATGGGCCCAGAATTCTTTCTATCAATTTTACTTGCATGGACATGTGAGATTCGAGAAACAAACCAGGCTCAGAGTAAGTAGCATCTCCCTTAGAGCCACCATCATCGGTCTCTACTGTATTAAAGAAGCCACCATTTTGGCCAGGCTAGAAGGTGATGCCATTAGGCCGACCAAAGCCATCAGCAATATCACGCACATCCTTATTGACAGGATCAAGGAATCAAGGACCAAAGCAGTAAAACTGGTTTAGCAGGTTCGGCGGCTCCAGATTGAAGAGAACTCTCTACCGCTAGGAATAATCTGGATTGGTGAACTAGACAGACCTGGTACTATAGACGGCGATGTCATTGAGATAACTGAACTGACGGCGATTCAAGTTGCTGAGCGGCAGCGAAGATGTATGGAAAGGCCGAGGTGGGTTGGACCAAGGGAGTTTGTCCAGACGAGATTATTGCCGCGGTTGACGCCGCCATTTGCCTCGGACACTCTACGATGTTAGTTGCCCAGGTGTGAGCGGGTGCTCACTCATACCGACTTGATATTTGGATAGTGGACTTGTTGGATGTTGCTGGATATCAAGAGCTTGCCTGTTGACCCGACAGAGACATTTGCGACATGTTCAAATTGGTATAGATTTCGACGAGGTCAGCTTCGATCTGAAGTGGATCAAGTGGTCTTTCTTTCTATTTTCAGCTAAATTCAAGCTCAAAAGAACAAGTGACGTCAAAGATCCACTTGGCATCCAACCTCTGCGATATCAAGTCGAATGTGAGAGAGACGGGCCTGATAATTCAGGCAATAATCCCCGAGTTTCGGCCGACCCCATTATCCCAAATAGTACTTTGGTATAGTGAACATGATAAGGATGTAGATATGCTGTAGGTAAATAACGAGATGTAAATGCTCACAATATAAGTGGCACTAATCTCTGCCAAAGTTGCCATTTGCACACACTAAAAATATCCGGGCTTGACTGGAAGGATATTCAGAGCATGCTCTTGGAATGGAAGTTGGCCAGTCAAAAATGGCTAGAGCCCGGACCTCTGATTTCACCTCGATAATATTGGAACCCAAAGGATGTAAACGCCAAAGTCATGTGCTCTAGACTGATCCGAGTCAAGGAAACGGAGAAACAGAAATCGCGTACACAGATAGTGTTTGGTTGAGTAGCAAACGGGGAGATATTGGAGACCCAACGGCGCATAGGAGGGCTTGTTACAACGTGATTGCCCCGATCCAGGGCCCAATGATCCCAATGATCCCAATGGCCCAAATGCCCAAGATGTGAGTGCTGTCAGACCCATGTTTAACCTTTTTGGGACGTGTTCGGCTAGCTGCCAGGGGCAAAAAAAAAAGGGGAAGAGTCTGTTTGCTTTAAGATGTAGAAAAGTGTATGGAGTATGTCTTAGTATCGTTTATAGTGGATCTCATATAGCCGTTGAGAGATCCCAATATTAAACGGGGTAGAAGAATCCGAGATTATTCTTATAATCTGAAATGGGATATTTTAGATTGATAATTCAAAGTAAAGCTGTAAAATATTTGAAGTCTACATGTAAGATGGATTATACACCTGTTAACCCCCATGAATCCCCCCCGAAACCCCCCCAGCCACCCGACTCCTTTTCTCAAGACTCCACGTGCTAAACTTCCTCTCTTCTCTTTTCTAATCTTCCATTCCATCCATCTTCGAAAACACCTGGGACCCGGTTATTCTCCGCGGCCGTAAATCACCTCAGGTCGCGAACCTGGTTGGCCCAAAAAAAAATACCAAACTGCATCTGACCCCTCCTCGGCCCAATTTCAATCTGTCTCGTGTAGAGACAGAAATCTGCCCACCATGAGTCAGGATAATTTCCCATTGAAATTCCGTCGAGCATCTAGCAAACTTCACAAGGACCCCCCTAGCTTCAGTTCGCGCATTCTTCGGAGTCATCAAAGCACCACATCGTTGAAACGCACCCCCTCCGCTCCCGTCTATCCACGTTCTTCTCCCAGCGGCAGTCGCGAGCATAACCGATCGCGATCCAACGCCCAATTTCCAGGTTCTTCCTCGTCATCCCTGGATCAGAACAGTGGCGGTCCATCGCCTTCCAACGACGAATCAAGTGGCTTCTTCTCTAATTTCACCTCCCGCTCTCGCACCCGCAGTTCCAACCGTTTTTCCTACAACGAGCAGAGCTCGGATGAATTGAACGGCCCTTACGAAACGCGGGGCATGCTCAGTGCATTGGACGAGAACAGTGCCGAGACCGATCCTCATTCCCAGCAAAAGCCCGGACTCCGCTCTCACCACACCAGCCCCGACACCCGCGGACGCCACTCACTTCGTCAGTCAGCTAGCTTCACCACTCTGACGCAACGAATGGATCCCTTCGCTCATCGTGAGACTGAGAGGCCTCCGAATGCCGCTAAACGCTATTCCGACGATGCCAATCCTCCAGCCGCCCCCGAACGAGACAGAGCAAAAAGGCCAGCTTCTCTAGATTTGTGGACAGTATGCTTGGAACCCCCGGTCGCAATATGAAAATTTCAGCACCAGAGAATCCGGTCCATGTCACTCACGTTGGCTACGACAACCAGACCGGACAATTTACCGGTCTTCCTAAAGAATGGCAGAGACTACTACAGGAGAATGGTATCTCGAAGAAGGAGCAGGAAGAGCACCCACAGACTATGATGGATATCATGCGATTCTACGAAAAGAACACTCGTGGCGACAGTGATGACGAAGTTTGGCACAAGTTCGACAATGCGCAAGCTGCTCAAGCCGCACAAGCTACCAGCCCACGAGAACAAACATCGCCACCGGGAAGTCCACGATTTCCGCAGAATCACGAAAGCAGCTTTGAGAATCCGCGATCGCCCCCACCGATTCCTCGCGGGCCTCCGGCAGCGTCGCCTGCCATGTCTCCTCCACTAGGCGGCATGGTGCCTCATCGTGCTCCCCCGAAACCGCCAACCGGAATGACCCCCTCCCGCCCTCCTCCTCAACCCCCGGTCTCAAATTCGCACGGAGCCCCGCAGCGAGCTCCCCAGGAGACCTACGCTCCTACATTTGGCACTCCGACCATCCCCGAATCTGAGCCATTGCCAGCATCGCCCCACCGCAGTCCTCCCAGCTCCCGAAATGGCACCCCTGCACCCAGCGTTCCCAATATTCCGAATGTCATCGCATCCCCAACACAATACCAACGGCAACAGGAGCAGGTCATGGCCGCGGCACAGCAGACTCTGGAAAGGAACCGCACCCAACGCCAGCAAGCGCAGCAGCCCCCGACTATCTCCACATCAACCGCTGCTCCGGCACCGGATCTTTCATCTGGGGTGTCACCCACCACGCGCGCACCACCTGCTGCTAGACCTAGACAGCGTCAGCAGCGACAGAGCAGCATTATGGATATCCGGGCACGCTTGATGGCAATCTGCCACCCTGGCGACCCCACGCAGATCTACTACAATTTCAACAAAATCGGCCAAGGTGCTTCTGGTGGTGTGTACACAGCGTATGAGCATCCTCACAACAACTGTGTTGCCATCAAGCAGATGAACCTCGACTTGCAACCCAAGAAGGATTTGATTATCAACGAGATATTGGTCATGAAAGATAGCAAGCACAAGAACATCGTGAACTTCTTAGAGAGCTTCCTACATGGACTGGATCTTTGGGTTGTGATGGAATACATGGAAGGTGGCAGTTTGACAGACGTGGTTACCTTCAACATTATGAGCGAAGGACAGATTGCAGCTGTTTGCCGAGAGGTGAGTACAAGATAATTGGTCCCGTCTCAAGATCAGGCTATGAGATGCTAACCATTTTGAGTAGACTCTGAGCGGCCTCCAGCATTTGCATTCCAAGGGTGTGATTCATCGAGACATTAAATCCGACAACATTCTGCTGGCAATGGATGGTAACATCAAGCTGAGTGAGTTTGACCTTGTGCTGTGTTGAACTACGCTAACCATTTTTTTCAGCCGATTTCGGTTTCTGTGCTCAAATCAATGACTCGCAGAACAAGCGGAACACCATGGTTGGTACCCCGTACTGGATGGCCCCCGAAGTTGTGACTCGCAAAGAGTATGGCCGCAAAGTCGATATCTGGAGTTTAGGTATTATGGCCATTGAGATGATAGAGGGCGAGCCGCCATACCTGACAGAGTCTCCATTGCGAGCACTCTACCTGATTGCTACGAACGGAACACCCACCATCAAAGATGAACACAATCTATCCCCCGTCTTCCGCGAGTTCCTTTACTTTGCCCTCAAGGTTGACCCAGAGAAGCGGGCCTCGGCTCATGACCTACTGAAGGTAATTGCTAATTGCTCGTTTCCATTTCCCATTACTTGCAGCGGTAACTGACATATTTCCCTTTAGCACCCATTTATGTCTCTCTGCGCACCACTATCGCATCTTGCCCCCTTGGTAAAGGCTGCTCGTCTCAGCCGAGCCCAAGAAAAAGCCCAAAAAGGAGGTGCTTGAAAACGATGCTGATGAATGACCATTTCCCCTCCCCTATGTTTCGGTTTTATTTCGTCGTACTTGATATCTCTTGACGCCTTGCTCAGATACCCCGTCACTCCCGATGTTTCTTCTAGATCCTGACGTGCACTACAGTACGTTGTTGGAATCCGTTTATGTACCCAGTCTACCCGTTTACTTTTTTTTTTACATCGATTCTTGATGAAAATGACTATTCCATGAGCACGTTGCCTGTGATATCTGCTTTGCCGCTCGCTGCCTCTTATTGATGGTTTCTATGTAATTTTTTTGTAGTTCTATTGGTCTATCTTGTTATTGTTAGCTTCTGATGAATACAAGCAACTAATGAGCTTCGAACTCGGCTCTTTCTTAGAAAGACCTTCCCAGTCTCTATAGAATATGCTCAGGTGTACTAAAGAAAAATAGCGGAGTGGAGGTATGTTCAGCCACCGACCAGTAAATGTGGGAAGAGGAAATGTAGCAGCCTACATGAGGAGGGCGAAGACCTAGAGTGAAGTGAGGGAAAAAAATAAGAACGAAAGAAAAGAATAGAAGCTCAATTCCCAGGCAGACACAATATAGAAAAATCCGGTCAACTTGCACGAATTACTATCCAAGCTACTAGCAGTCTCCCAACCGGGCTGCACCGTCGTCATATGCTGACTCAGGTGACGAGTTTCGCCCCGTACACAGTACCTCAACACTGTCCCTGATCATTCCCAAGGACCTGATTAACAGATACCTGTCACTAAAACACCGGTCGCTTGCTACACCATTCCTTTCCAAGACCCTGTCTCTGAGACATTCACACCGCCCGCAACAACCTGCCGAGCCGCATCCTTTGCTGTCGTCGACTCCCCGCATTCAGTGCTGGAGAACCATCGCTACGAGCTACACGACCGGATCTTGAAAAACAGTGTGGTTTTTGATACCCAAGGTGAATTGGAATCAACCGTCGGACTTTGGCGACGTGAAAGCAAGGCCAGCCGCTTGTCAGAAGCTGAACAGTGCTGCCCGACACACTATCCAGTGATCACCTGCGACAGTTAGAGGACATACATTCGCGATGTTTCGCGCGCAGCAGAACCACTTTGATGATGCCGTTGGTAAGTCACATCAGTTCTCTGCCTCTTCATATACATCCTGTACCCCTGCAGCTGGCTAGCTTGGAGGGAAGTTCTTCGGAGCCACATTGAATCTGCTTATACAACTTACTGACGATATTTATTTCTGTATAGCCAAGGCGACGGACGAGAATTTGACCTCCGAGAACTGGGAATATATTCTGGTGCGTTGTGCATGGATACGAAATTGCCAGAACAACCGTGGCTTGGGGACACGAGAGCTGATTCGACTTCCGTGGTTTAGGATGTCTGTGACAAAGTTGGTTCAGAGGAGTCAGGGTATGTGGCTAGATCTTACTTGCAGGCTCGCTCAAGCTCCCCCAAGAGTATTACTGATTGCGATTTGCCGCGATGTAGTGCGAAAGAGGCCGTGGCTGCTATGATCAAAAGGCTGGCTCACCGAAATGCCAACGTCCAGCTCTATACATTGGAGGTTCGTCGCCATATCCCCGTGCTCCTGAAAGCGCAAACTCTCCCTGCCTATGACCATAGCTGATTCCGATTTCTAGCTTGCAAACTCGTTGTCACAAAACTGCGGGCTCAAGATCCACCGCGAGTTGGCTTCGAGAAGCTTTACTGATGCGCTACTACGCTTGGCAAATGATCGTGTAAGTATATCTGGGACCTTAGACTTTCTCAAAATAGCAAATACTAATCATGGATGTGTTTAGAATACGCACCAACAAGTCAAGTCCAAGATTCTGGAGCGCATGGAAGAATGGACTGCGATGTTCGCATCTAACCCTGATTTTGGAATCATGGAACAGGCATACATGAAATTAAAAACCACCAGTGAGTATCTTTTGAACGCCCAAAATATTGGACTCCGCTGATTGTTTTCAGACCCAAATCTGCAGCCACCGTCTAAGCCTGGAAAGCGTGAGATCACCGATGTTGATCGTCAGATGGAGGAAGAGGAATTGCAGATGGCTTTAGCCCTCTCGATTAAGGATAAAGCGACCCCAGGGGCCGCGGCCGCGGCAGCGCCTCGAGCAGAGGCTTCGTCTGCTGCTGCTGCATCTGTGTCGGCCCCCCAAAATCAAGGAGAGCCCGCTGAGCCTCAACCTGCTCTCTTAGGTACATCGGTAGCTACCGTGTCGCGTGTGAGAGCGTTGTTCGACTTCCAGCCATCTGAGCCAGGAGAGCTTCAGTTCCGCAAAGGCGATACCATTGCAGTATTGGAATCGGTTTACAAGGATTGGTGGAAGGGCTCCTTGAGAGGCCAGACAGGCATTTTCCCTCTCAACTACGTGGAGAAACTTCCAGATCCCACTGTCGATGAACTGCAGCGTGAGGCTCAAATGGAGGCGGATGTCTTCGGTCAGATCAAGAGTGTCGAGAAGCTCCTAACTCTACTGAGCACCCGCAACTCAGACCTCAATGTTCAAGAAAATGAAGAGATCACTACACTCTATCAAGCTACGCTTGCGATCCGTCCAAAACTTATCGAGTTGATTGGAAAATATTCGCAGAAGAAAGGTACCCAGCTAGTTGTTTTGTTGGTTTGAGATATGAGGCCTTGCTTACACATCCCCAGATGAATTCACCCAGCTTAATGAAAAGTTCATCAAAGCTCGTCGCGACTATGAGTCCCTCCTTGAGGCATCGCTAGCCCATCCGGCACAGCCTCAATATGGACGACCTGCCCAGCCACAGCATGGTTATCCTGGCGCCTCGCCTGCCGGGTACCCCTCTGCTCCTCAGGCGGATCCTAGATACTTTACTCCCCGGCCTCAAGGTTAGTGGAGTTTACAAATTACCCGCCGACTCCCAATCCTAATTTGACTTACCTAGACACCACGCCAACTCAGGCGAATGCATACGCACCATACCCTGTTAGTGAGCAGGCTATGCCATACCGTCCTGCCTCTCACTCCCCTGATCCTCGCAACCAGGCTCAGACCGGCGTACCGCATCAGTCACCGCACCCCGATCCTTACAAACCTGTTGAACACCGTCCGCAATCTACATACGATCATCCCCAAGAATTAGGGACCTCCGTATATGATTCACCGGTCGATCACCCTGCTCCTGCTTCCGCCCAGCGTGTGCCGTACCCTCCAACTGCCCAAGCCTCCCCTGTTGGCCACCATCAATTCCAACAGCAGCAACAGCAACAGCAGCAGCAAGACTACTCGCCCTCGGTATACTCTGCCGATGATACATCTCAGATTCCGCCTGCCTCAACTATGCCTCAAATTCCGCACCAGTTCCAGCAACAACAGCAACAACCCCCGTACCCCAACTCTCCTGGTGCCCATCAACCTCCTCCATCGCACCAGCCTCCGCCGGTACCAGGGACAGCGCAACAGCCACAGTATACCCCGTACAGCCCTGCACCCCCGGCCACAAGCACGGGCGAGTATCAGGCGTACCAGCCTCCACAGGGCGGCGCAGCTGGCTCGAATCCAAATTCCTATTATCGGTAATTGATAGTTAATCATGACTGCCCTCGTTCGATTAATAGGAAAAACACCTTGACTGTCTTTAATGCTGGCTTTGTATTTGTGACTTTGCAGGCAGTATTCTTTGTTTCGTTATCCCTCCTTTGCTGGATGTCTCTCTGTCATGTATTTAGCCAACAGGTTCAATATGTCGTCAATTGTATGTTAGTACATATGGGATCTTGATCTCTGTCTCCGCATGCCGTGCCATAATCTTATATTAGTGTCGTTCCTAGACATAACCCTACGTATCTGTAGAGAGAGCAGCACTCGGAGTGTGCTGGACGCTCTCCGCCATCGCTATCGTCGTCGCTACCGCGCGTCTATACACCCAAGCACGGATCACTCATCACCTTGGACTGAGTGACGCCCCGCTAGTCATATCAACGGTATAATGCCTCCATGTACATGATATATCTTTTCATATTCAATACTGATGAGGTGAGGCAGGGCATCATTCTTACCTTTGTATCGACCATTACTGTCTAGTGTCACTATGGCTGGGGCCAGCACCAGGGGGTTCTATCTCAGCACAACCGTACTCAGGCTCTCAAATACAACACAATTGGGAAGATATTTGGGATATTAGGCTTCACCTTTGGTCGCCTGTTGACAATTACCACCTTTATCAACATCTTCGGTATAACAAAAAGGTTACGTGCTGGTCTGTGGACCCTGTTTACTGCACAGTTTGTGGCCAACGCCATAGTTGCTGTTCATGTTTACTTGCAGTGTACCAATGTAGCGCTCCTTTGGGATAAGGCTGCGGGCCCAGGAAGCTGTCGGAATCCAGTTGTGCAAACTGTAAGGGAACAGTGGATCCATTAGCTCCTTTCGGGCTAACACTTTTTGTAGTACCTATGCGATGCACATTCAGCTTTCAACACCGCCACATATCTTTTTTTGACATTCTTCGCAGCGTACATCGTCCGAAATCTGCATATGAATATTCCACAGAAGATCGGGGTAGTAGTGCTCTTGAAATTAAGTATCCTATCTGTCCATCCTTTTTCATATCTATCCACATGCCCATAAATAAGTGATTATCGCTGTCGTTATAAGGAATGTCTGCTTGGCCTGGAAAAAAATTGGAGAATGGTTTGAGGCGGACATAAAAATACCTTTTCAACTCTCCCTTCTTGTCTATGTATGATACTACCTTCCGTTGTATCTGTCACCACAAGTACTGATTACCTCACCATGGGAATGACGGGCAAACCTTTTCTATCAGCAATGTGTGATATGGCAAATGCACATGTCTACTTGTTCAAGTGTTGCTTTAGTCATGGTGCCCTTGGCTTGTGTGGATATCTACGCTGGTTGTATCGATTCTATGGGTAGAACGTCTAATAGTTGAGCATCAAGTAGTGAGACTGACAGCTACATATGCAACCAAGTCTTACTATAACCGAGATAAGCAAATGGCGCCGCAATTCTCCTAGTTAATGCATGGCTTTTTGCAATATCTTGTCGGCTTTCAAGAAAGCAGTTACCGTCCATTGGTTAACCAAGCTGTGCGTCTGATAGGCAGAGATGCAGGGATCAGGGGTTCTTTATTGAGGGCCTCAGGTTTCATCGGGTACTCATCGTTCCCCTCTTTGTTGGCCTCACGTTTCTCCTATCTTTGTTTACCTTGGTAGTATTGCGGTTGATAAATGCATCTACTTGATCGTTTAGATTGGTAAGGGTCCTATAGCCCCAAAGCCGCTTGGCCCACTTCACATACTTCCCACAGCCAATCTCAACAGTTCCAACGAACTCTCCTTGCAAAATACGCACTCGCTGCTACCATGCTACCGCAAATTGACAGCTGGGATGATCTTACTGAAGTATGGGAAATATCCGATAGCGAACCAGGGAAAACCAGACAAACCTCCTTCGCGTTGTTTGATGGCAACGAAAGCTTTTATTACGGCATGCTTGAAGCTCCCAAAGCCGAGATTACCTTCGAACAGGTCATCAATACCCTCAAGAGTGTTCCCGATGAAGAAGTATTCACGCGGTGGCCGGCTCCAGGCATCGAGTTGATGCAAGCCCCAACCACATCCACCGAGGATTTCTATACCAAGCGACCAAGTCCACAAATGTACAAAGTGTTGAAGGAACACAATGTATTGTCTCAACTCTCAGCGGCCTTGCTAGCAGAAGCTGAAGTCTTAGAGTTGCTGTCCCAGCATCCACACCCGAACATAATCCGCTATCACGGCTGTCGGGTTCTCCGTGGGTACTTCATTGGACTTGTCATCGACAAACATCCCTATGATCTGTACACCTATCTCCATCACCGAGTTGGTGAAATCGAGAAGCGGTCTTTCATCACTGCGCTCGAGTCCTCTCTCCGTCATCTTCATACACATGGATTGGCCCACAACGACGTGACTCCCAAGAACATTTTGGTGAGCAAAGAGGGCATGCCTGTTTTGATTGATTTTGGTGGATGCCAGCCTATTGGAACCTACTTGAAGCATATTAGAGGGACTCACGGGTGGATAGATGGAGAAATCAAGGACCACAATATATCGAGAAAGGAGCATGATATTTCTGCTTTAGCCAAAATCAGTGCCTGGTTGGACAAGCCAGTGTTTGACTTATGATTCATTTTGTGCATACAGAGAGCTGAAGATGGATTCTTTAGTTTTACGGCTGGCAGTATATCGACAATGATTTATTGAGTCTATAACGCGAAGCTGCTCGCTTCTTCATGAATAAAAAAAAAAAAAAAAAAAAGCCAACCTCCTTCTGCCGTCAAATTAACTCGATCCAAAAAACCAGTCAGACACAATGACTGCAATTACCGTCACCTAATATGTATTAGTAGATATCTCTCATTCAAGGGCCAAGGCCTCGACTTACCAGCGAAATATCCACACCAGGACTCACAATGAGATCCAAAGCAGGGCGATGGCCTCCGCGCTTCGTTCTTCTCAAAGCCAATCTTTCGTTGTGGGTGATACTCTCGCGCAATTCAGCAATCCTCCTGTCCACATCCACAATATCAAAAAAGGCTAGTGCCTTCCCGTGCTTTTTTACCATCAGCGTGAGCTCCTTGTCCGTCTCGCGTTTTCTATCCTCGGCCGCGCCATTTCGAAACGAGAAGACCAAGTTGATGCTATTCCAAGTCCACTTAGGTGTCGCTTTCGCTATTGTCACCTTGCTGATTTTGCTCCCGGGCAAGGTAACAACCCAACCTAGAGCACTTGACAAGGGTTTGGTGTGGATATCGAACAACGGTAACCCGGACGAGTCGCGGAGTTCACGACACGAGCGATCATTGTATTTTCGACCAGTCGCTGTGAATGCTAAATAGCCCTCTTGATCTAAGATCTTATATTCACGATCTGACTCGCTATTGCCATGAGGCTTGAATAATAGCGTTGTTTTCTCCGTCGCGATATGTTCTTGCCGAAAGGCGACTTGTCGCTCTGGTGCTTTCAAGGCATATCGTGGGGCAGAGCTTTTGGGTGTGATACCACGGTCCATTCGCGCATGGGAGTATGTGGTTCCAGACATGATTTTGGCCGAGTGGAAGAAGTCTATGGGAGTTTCTGGTGGGATGCTGTGGGCTTTTGTCCCTGGGTTGTTGTGGCAGGGCGTTGGCTGTGTACTGGGGCGATGCACTTTCGGCTTTGACGTCTAATATAATTCGCGTAATCCAAACTGTCGATCTCTTAACTCATATTGGCAAGAATCGCTTATTTACTGGATTTTTGATTCGAGTGTTATTACAGCTCGGGATGTCGATGAGGCTCAGCTCTGGGGCGAACTATAGAAAGGAAAGTCTCCCGAGGTCGATGATCGACAAAACATTGTTAGACGAGTTGATCTTATCCCCTGCGAGGTATTATTCCGTAGGTTGCCTGAACAGATAAGTAAGGTGGAAATCCCCCCGAAACGGTAGGTAAACTTGAAGTATGTTGTACTTCAGACTCGCTTAGTCTTTTGCGAGTTCATTGTTTCAAGGCCGTGCAAGGCGAATATCAATAGTAACCAATCCAACCAGATCTGAATGCATGCCAACCTTTTTCATTCAATTTTATATTAGAAATCACTTCTCCTTCTATTAGGGAGGATTTTGGATGAAAAGTCAAGAAACATTAATATGGTAATTGATCTGTCGGCCGCATATCCCGAGGATTTCGGATGAGACCCGACAAAGAAACAAATGGCTAGTTGATTAATCTGTACATTATCTTTCTTCTTTGTCTGTGATTACTCTGATCAAAATGTCTGTCCGTCCTATCCATATTGCTGTCCTTGACACCGATATTCCTTGCTATCCCGTCTACGCCAAACGAGGATTGTACAGCTCACAATTCAATGTTCTTCTTACTGCCGCCGCAGATCGCATCAATGCAAGCAAATATCACCAGCACAGAGCATCTCTAGGCGTTAAAATCACTGCATTTGACGTTGTCGGGGGATCATTCCCACATTTCGAGTCATTACGAGTCACGCCTTGGTCGCCGACAGAAAATCGAGCCCCTGGCTTCCCAGGTCCTGTCGATGCGATTCTCGTCACCGGAGCAGCAGCAGCCGTATATGATGATCTTCACTGGATTGCGGGTTTGCGATCTTTTATCAAGCGGGTGTATGCAGACTATCCTATGGTCAAGATTTTCGGATCTTGCTTTGGGCATCAACTTATAGCTCAAGCCCTCCTCGCAAGCGACAAGAGCTACACATCCCATGGCTCATCGTTCAAGGTAACTGTCGAGCCTTCATCCAACGGTCATGAAATTGGCATGCATCCGATCACCTTGAACCCAGCTTTCGTCTTGAGTTTCCCACCTCTAGCTCGGTTTACTCCAGAACAACCATTCTATATTCAGGTCATCCATGGCGACGCTGTGATATCTTCACCAGAAGGCACAATAACTCCTGGGGGACATGGACCGATGTTGCCTGAACCGTGGCTCAGCGTCGGAAGCAGCCTCAAATGTCCCATTCAGGGCCTCTACAAGCCCGGCCATGTTCTCACATTACAAGGTCATTTTGAATTCGATGCGTTCGCCACTGCTGAGCTCTGTCATAAGTTCGCCAATCAATTTGACTGGCCTGCAGATCTGCTTGCCTCGCATCTCAAAAACATCAGGCGCTCTGTGGTGCTTGGTAAAGATCACGATGATTCCAAGGTAGCGGCGGATGCGGTCCTTTTGTTTTTTGCCGGGGAAGACTTGATTTTGAGCTCAGATATCAATTCAACCTCATCGTGATATTCTTTGCAATTGTCCTGATTATCGATTGCGGGGCCATCGGAGGTCCAGGCCGAAGTCCCCGTAGCCTCGGGTGAGCACCCGATCCATACGTTTTCACACTTGTGACTTGATCGTGACTACAAAATCAATATCAATATTAGCTGTACGAAGCTCTTTACATTTATGGCGGGCTCCAACCCACGATCTACTAACGCGTAAGTGTGCAATACCTCCCCGGCTGGGAGCTATGTATGATAACAACTGGATAGATGTGAAACATGTCGAAGACGCAAAGTAAAATGTTCCGGTGAGAAGCCTTGTCGCGCTTGTATCAAACACCATTGGGAATGCACTTTCGGACACTCCGGTCGCAGACGGTTTTCTGAAGCGTCAGTTCATGCTTGTTATAGCCTCCGACCAGTCTTGCTGACCGTCAATCAGCCAAGTGAAACATTTATTGGAAAAGATTCAAGTCTACGAAGAGCAGCTCAGTTCCAAGTCTGTAGGGGCCGGGGGCTCTTCATTGTCGTCTCCTGCAGCACCAGGTGCGACCTCAGGCCGTCAACCCGCGCAACAAAGTTCTTCGACGACTGGGAGTCAAGAGCGCCCCAATCAGAGGCAGGATGAACTACTATATCCTGATAGTGATGCTGCTATAAGTCCTGGTAACGTGATATGGTTTCTGTCTTCCTGGGTTGCTTGCGAATATAAACTGACTCTACGTATAGCAACGGACCTGACCTCAGGGCCTGCATTCGAGTCTCAAGTCAGGTCGCTTCTTGACAGGTCACATTCGAGTGACTACAACTTCCATGAATCTACTTCAAATTTTCAATATCAAATTGATCGATTACCTCAGTGGAAGTCGGTCAAAGAGCTCGTGGGCAATGTTGCCGGAGTTTCTTTCCCATCTTTGGAGGAATCACAGCACTTGCTTGATCAATTCCTCTTTTATCTTGGCGTGAGCCAGCACTTTTTCGATCCACGATCTTTCTCCGACGATCTTATGTTGCTATTTCAGACCCCAGAGACAAGGCAACGACAGATAAGTTCTCCTTGGTTTACAGAATATCTTTTGGTCATGGCCATGGCAAAACTCATGGATGTAAAACATCCGACATCGCAGACACCTGGAGCGGACTTGTTCGCTGAAGCTTTGAAGCGTCTTCCTCCGATGCATCATATGGGTGGGGAAGGTGTTGTCGCTGTCGAGATCCTGACACTGATTGCAACATATCTGCAGTGGTGTGACCGTAAGCATGATGCATATCTCTATGTATGTGATGCAAAACCTGCAATATTCGTGCACGGTTTCGTTGACATGTGGTAGATTGGACTCGCACTGCGACTGGCTATTGCTCTTGGTTGCAACCTACGGGAGATTGACCAACGCTGCCTTCCTTCCCAGAGTGCCCACAGATTAAGACTGTGGTGGACAGTATATATGCTCGACAGGTATGTTTTTCTTGCAACTTTAGTTATTTGAGTCTCAGCTTACACTTTCAGGCGCCTCTCCTCGGGCCTTGGATTGGCCGCAGGGGCCGATGAACGACAACTACAAACTGAACTCCCGCGGAACGCCATGGGGTTCCAGTCACCAATTGCCCTTGCCATAAATGTCCGTATCGCACGTGTCACCGATGATATAATGTCAAGTAAGCTACACGCCGTTGAGCTCTTGACATCGTGCTAATGCACCCACAACAGGTCTTTATGGAAACAAGTCGATCACGCAACTGGAACTGGTCCAAAAAATCCAACAAATTCTCCAAGAACTGCATGACACAGGTCGATCATTTCCCAAATCCTTAATGTTGGATTTCAATCGACCTTTAAAATTGGTGACTCGCACAGGTGCATCATTATACCTAATGCTTTTTCAGGTGAGGCTGCCTCCAAATAGAACGCATTATTAGATTTGCTTCTAATTCAACATAAGGCTATTATCCTATGTACACGGCCAATATTACTCCAAAGAGCCCGGTTCAAAGCTCAGAGCCAGCAACAGCCGCAGTCACCCAATCCAGCCCCGAGTATGCTGCTGCGTCTCTGTGATACATGTGATGAGGCAGCCACCAGAAGTCTCGCAATTCTTGAATCGCTTCGTCAACAGCAAACTATCCGTGAGTCTTTCTTCTAGTGTTTCAGCCCACGAACCCTAATCCCACGCGATGTTTGCATGTTTGAAAAACAAACAGCTAATACATGACCCCAAGCCCGGTATGGCTTTTTTGATCTGGACGCTACATTCTCCGCGGCATTTGTTCTGGTCATGGTAGGCTTCCTGAACAAACCACAAGGCCAGCCACCTCCAGCGCTTGATCAAGCATCAAAAGTACTCCAGTTTCTATCCCATTCTGGCAACTTGGCTGCCGAGCGATGCATACAGGACATTGCACAATCTTATTCCCACGTTTGGCCGAATCATATTTTCAATGCAAATACTCCAAGCAGCGATGCAGGCTCCCATGATAAGCCCCGGACACTCGAACCAAGCCTAGCTCCGAGACACGATGTGTTGACCTCCTCCGATTCTCCCCCATATATGGCTGTGGCCTCAAGCACTCGGGGTGACCATCAAGACGAGATCAGATTACTTGAGCCATGGTCTAACATGGATGTACCAGACGCAATGTTTGATATGCAGGGAGACTGGGATCTAGATCTTTCCGGGGACGCAGAAGGGATTTATTCGAGTTTTCACAATCCGACATTGCCACTGACCGGGGTTGACTATATCGACTGGTTGGAGATCGAGAAAGTATTTAACGGTCCATAAAGCGAGTGGGAATTTTCTATCCTTCTAGCTCTAAAGCTAGTCAGGAAATCCTAGCAGAATGATATCCAAGAAAACTAACGAGAAAAACATTGAAAAGACTGCTAAAAAGACCGCCAAACAGGGTGCCAACAAAAGGTCGAAATCACTATAGATCTGAAGTGGCGGCAATAGACTACCGTACGCTAGAGATTAGATCTGAAAGCCACGCCCACTTTTATAAGATTTGTCCCTTGTTTTTCATAATCAAGTATGCTCCAAGGAAAGAAACGCTCTCGGTGATCTTCACTCTAAAGTTCCAGATTGCATTGGTCCCCATAGACTTGGCGATCGAACGTTGTCTGCCATCACGTGATCAAGCCAATATCTCACCGTTCCTGTTCCTCGCCGGCAGCATGCACTGCAGTCGGAGCCCGACCGTTCCTTATTTCGTCGCGTCAGGCATCTCGAGCCGAGCTTCGAATATCACGTCTGGTGCCCTTTCGACCCCAAATCCCTCACCGTGTCAAAATCCCACCACCGAATCGTCTGAAAGCTTCCCCGCAATCGCGTCCCTCGCGCCGAACGATGCCCACACTCGCTGTGTTCCCACGTGGGTGAAGACAGCTGTTTACACAAGGTCCTATCAGGCCTGCACATTAAAAAAAAAAAAAAAGCCAAAAAGCACACGATAATCACGATATTGGAGCTGGACCACAGAACCTACCACAAACATGGAGGCCGACTGGGATGAGCTGTCGCGTATCCCAATGCCGCCGCCTAGTCCGCATGCGATGCCCACCGTGGCAACGGCGACGGCATTTGATGATATGATGGAGCTTCTATGGACAGGCAATGAATATGTGAGTGCTGATCTCGGCTGGAGGATTTCCAAGGCGGGATGCTGATGAGTGTGTTCAATTTGCTAGGGTAGGGTTTCCTCCTTTTATGGGCCGGAGCTACAACGTTATACCTCTGTTCGAGCGCATCCAGTATCCGAGGGCGCAGTACGGCAAATAATATTCCACGAAAGAGGTGTGATTTCGCTATCATCAAAGAGTGTGCACATGATTACCCGACGGGGTTTGACACAGTGGCATCTTACTCACGATGAAATGGTCGATCTCCGCTGCATGAGCTTCACCGCTCAGACCAACCGAATTCTCGTTGCAGGTTCTCAGCGCGTTATGTTCACCGTAGATATTGACAAGGGCACAATTGTCGAGAAGCTTCCCACCGAGCATGGCTACACAATGATGAAAAAGAGTCGATACCTCTGTGCTGCAACAGATACCGGATCAGTTAACGCACTTAGTCTGCTGGACTTCAGTGTTGTCAAGTCATGGAAAGCTCACGGAACAGGTGTCAATGACATGGATGCGCGGAATGACCTCCTGGTCACCTGTGGCTTTTCAGTCCGCCACCTTGGATCCCCAATCGTGGATCCTCTAGCCAATGTTTATGACTTAAAAACATTGACACCACTGCCTCCAATCCCCTTCCATGCTGGAGCAGCATACGTGCGCATGCATCCCAAACTTCACACCACCAGCTTCGTGGCTTCACAAACAGGCCAACTTCAAGTGATAGACCTCATGAATCCCAATTCGGTCAACTTGAGACAAGCCAATGTGTCACTTGTGCTTGGTATTGACCTGTCACCATCAGGAGAAGCATTGGTCATTAACGATGCCGAATGCTCCCTTCACCTATGGGGCTCACCAACCAAGGTTCATTTCAACGAATTGAGCAAGGAGACAGAATTTGCCGACGTCCCCACACGATCTTCCCAGATAGATTGGTCTCCCGAGTCTCCGTTAAGCATGGTTGGGATGCCTTATTACCACGAACGTCTCTTTTCGGCGTGGCCAAGTCATTTGCTTTTCGAGGTTGGCAGCCCACCGGCTCCATTGGATCAGTCCATGTTACCCTATTTACGCCCCGCAGAGATGGGCCACCATGCTCCAAACCCGAGAAAGACTCGTCGAAACCAAATAGAAAACACTCGCGCACTGACCACGGCCGAGCCGGCTCTTATTGCACCAAAGTTTTTGAGTGAAAAGGCTCGAGACTATAGCAATTCAGACGGCTTGGTTGGCGATGCTGCAGAGGCACTGGCAGGGGCGAAGATCAACGGAGAGAGCGATGATGACCCGTTACTCAAATATAGCAACGTGGAGATTAAATACAGCCGATTCGGTGTAGATGACTTTGATTTCCGGTACGTCCTTTTGTTCAAATTCATTTGTTGCCCTTCACTCACGTTCTCTATAGATTCTACAACAAGACCTCATTCTCTGGGCTTGAGACTCACATCGCCAACTCTTTTACCAATTCCCTTCTCCAACTTTTCAAATTTATCCCACTTTTCCGAAATCTCGCCCTGAATCATGCAGCCGGATCGTGCATATTTGAGCACTGTCTTTTGTGTGAACTGGGCTATTTGTTCGACATGCTTGAAAAGGCAAGTGGACAAAATTGTCAGGCCACCAACCTTCTCAAGACATTTAGCAGCTTCCGAGAAGCCTCAAATCTGGGTCTCTTAGAAGAGAATCTTACCAACAAATCTCTGTCGACTGCGATCCAAGCAGTCAACCGTTTCTTCCTCACCCAAATAGCACAAGACTTCCGGGTGATTCAGCCTAGTTCCGAGGAGCTCGATCAGCGCTTAGCCACCATTGCGTCTGAGTCTATTCGGTGCATGTTCTGCCAGAACGAAATTGTGCGCCCTGGCAACTCACTCGCCAATGAGTTGATTTACCCAAATATCGACATCAAACATGCGCGACGCAATCCCCTATTCCGGTTCTCCAATATTCTGCGCGCAAGTATCGAACGAGAGACACAAAATCGAGGATGGTGCAATTATTGTCGTCGCTACCAGCAAGTGACGATTCGCAAGACCATTCATCGCATGCCTTTGATTCTCATGCTGAATGCCGCCCTGACCAACCCCCTTTGCCGTCGGCTTTGGGCAATCCCAGGGTGGTTGCCCGACGCCGTTGGCGTTGTTGTTGATGCTAGTGGACAGGTTATGTGCTTTGAGGGTGATGATCTTCGCCTCCGAATCCAAAATCAAACACCGGGGCTCGCGGTATATGATCTGGTTGGATTGGTTGCGGAGATTGACATCCCGGAACATCAAAAGCCTCATCTAGTATCTTTCGTTAATGTCTCTATTTCAGGTACTCAGTCTGAAGAACAAGCCAAATGGCACCTGTTCAATGACTTTTTGGTCACGGAGGTTGACAGAGACGAAGCACTCCGATTCACACAGCCTTGGAAACAACCTTGCGTGCTAGCTTACCAAGTGAGAGACCCGCGCCATGTCGTTGATGACTCTTGGAAGAATCTTCTGGATAAAACCCTCCTATTCCGCGAGTGGTCTTTGAAGTAAGTTTTTAAAATTAACTTTGAGGTTTTGAAAAGAAACACTAACGATCGACTTGTAGTGGCGGTCGTCAGGTTGAGTCGTGTCAAACCCTCACCGAGGAGGAACAACCACAGCCTGGGACACCTGTCGCACTGGACACCGAGTTTGTTGATCTCGAAAAAGCCGAGATTGATGTCAAGGCAGACGGATCACAAGAAATGGTACGCCCCAACAAGAGCGGGCTGGCCCGTGTCTCCGTCTTGCGCGGTGTGGGTGTTCAAGAAGGAGTTCCCTTCATTGATGACTATATCACCATCCGTGAACCCATTGTGGACTATGTGACCCAGTATTCCGGCATCAAGCCTGGCGACCTGGATCCGCGCACTAGTGAACATAATCTTGTCCCACTCAAGGTTGCTTACAAGAAGCTTTGGCTGCTTCTAAACCTCGGCTGTGTATTTGTTGGTCATGGTCTAGCCTCCGATTTCCGTAAAATCAACATTCAAGTGCCCAAGGCACAGACTGTGGACACACAGTATCTCTTCTTCCACCCTGGGAAGAACCGCCGTCTCAGTCTCAGGTACCTGGCCTGGGCTGTCTTCAAGGAGCACATCCAAGAGGAGCCCACACCCGACGCCGTACAAGGCCATGACTCAATCGAGGATGCTCGCATGGCTTTGCGTCTCTGGAAAAAATTCCAGGAATACGAAGATGCCGGAATTGTCTCGCAAATGCTCGAAGAGATCTTCCGCGAAGGCTCTAAACTAGGATTCCGCCCACCTCCTAAGAATGGAGGCACCATCACTGTTCTCTCCCGACCTGGCACTGCTGTTACCATGCAGAATGACAGCGGTCGCAACACTCCTAGTACCCCGGACACACGGACCGCGGTGCCAATCGCCCCAACATCGGCCGCTCCCATCGCTGGAACACCCAGTGCCCCCACCACCCCCGTCAAGCCTTCAGGCGATCGATTGCGTTGACCCCGAGTAATGGGAGCTTTTCTGGACCTGGCGCCGGTGATTTCTTTGGCGGTAGCCCACTTCGATAGATGAATGTTCTGACCCTTTTTTCACTTGGCTGGTTTGGCTCTATTGGTATCATGTGTGTCGCAACAACGTATCCTGCGTACTACATTTTCAACCCCGATAAAAGTGGGAAACCCGAATTTTGAATAAACATACCAATTATATGGTATTTGATTTAGATCGTATATCATTTTTTTCAGCTGAATCATGGATAGTGACCGTATAAAGTTTCCCTGCCTGTTGTCGCGAGCATCGCGAGTAATCATCGCCAACTCTCCACTCAATGAATCCCTCGTCACCACCGCATGGCTCGCTCCTGGCAATTTGCCCCTAAATGATGACAAACATCTTTGCTCAGGGAGCTTCGATGATAAGAGCGCTGATCAATATGGCACGGATCTCACAGAGCCAGATGAAAGAGATGATCAGCTAAAGGATGCAGATGTCACGTAGCTCTTTGCAGACAACGACCATTTACCAGAATATTACCAGCAACAGCTTGAGCTATCTGAATGAAGGGGTCGTTTACACAAGATCATAGCAAACGCACTGTATACGGCCCCGCCACAACGTTGGGTAATAGCGGTAAATACACCTGCATTTCTCTATCGAGGGCTAGCACTTTTATTATTTCTATCCCTCAAACTGCCACTCTGTGTGTCCTAGCTCATTTAGGCGTTCAAGCCCAGCAGCATGGTTTGAGACACATTCCTCGGCCCCGATTCCCAAAAGATCCATCACCTCTGCCAAACGCAATGCACCAGCTGCAAACAAGGGAATTGCAACGGATGGCTGTGCGTCTGCATGGATATAGAACGGCATGAGGGAACATAGATGAATTGCTTCATTGAATCGAATGCGCAAATCCACATCTTCGTCTGAAGTCGAGTTTAACAAGTTCTGGATGATAGGCTGTAGGCGAGTATCCAGGTCTGCCCATAGCTTCCTTGCCCATGATGATGTAAATTGGTAATTCATGACCGTGCAATCCCCAATTGTGGTGAATGTTACTTCGTGTCGACCTTCATGTAGAAGATCATAACAGCTCCGAGTACTTTGGGCCAACTTTCCCAAGTCATAGTATATGTCACAAACTGGATATCCACGGGGATCAATGAGCCAGAAATCATCGTGATTTATGTCGCATAACATATTTCCGGGATGAAAGTCCCCATGGATGAAGGGTGAGACACCTCCTGGGTCCAGGCGCCGGACCACCTCGTCATCTCGTTCTAGCCTGTGGAGCATCCCTGGGACATTTGAGATCCGTCGCCCGTTGATTTCTAACCATGGGGTAGTAATGAGTGTACTGAAAACCGGTTCCATCTCGGTGGAAATTGTTAAGCGACGCCAGGCACGATGAAAATGATAATCATGAATGTATCGTGGGGGAGTAGGCTGTTTATGCTTTAGAAATGCTTTGTTGTATTCAAAGTCCAGAATTGTGGATAATATCCGGGTGGCAGCGTCCACGGAGAGATGATTGTTCAACAAGAGGTCTCGGAGGTTGGGAATATCTTTCAATTCCGTTCCCATAGTTATGATGCCTTGCTTCCTTGATGCGAAGAGAAGCTGCGGATAATGATCTTGGATATCATCCGGCAAGGTTTCGTAAATTCGAATCTCGTCCGATAGCTTCTGGGCCCCACGACCCTTGGCCACCTTAGCAAAGTATTGACGAACGCCAGAATCTGAAAAGGATCCACCGACAGCAGATGCGCTGTTTGAGCAGAATTCTTTGTATGTAAATGTGACCATACTTTTCTGCTTTGCTAGATCATGAGCAACAATGGGAAGGTTCTGGCAGACTTCCAGTTGCTCTCGAAGATCACGACTTGACATCTTGATGGCAAAGAGATCTTCCCTCAGTGGACCATCACAGACTGCATATGCTTTTGGCAAACGCACATTGCAGAAGGTGAGCTGTCGAATTGCTGCACATGAGAATTCATGATCCCCATTTACCAACACCACTTCTTTGTCAAGTAATCTTTCAAGGTTACTGACTGATTCACACTCAATTATATCTGCCACACCATATTTTTAAAAAAGGTCACGAAGTTTTCCCAAACGTTGATAAGAAGAACTCCAATATAGGACAGGAGACATCGTGGCTTGATTGAGGATGAGTGCAGATCAAGGTACTGGTGGCTAAAAGAGGATGAGAGAGTATTTGACTCGACGCTAGCAAAGAATAACCTATAAAATCTTAATATCCAGCCAAAATATGGAATATCATCCAAGATCGATTCATCGAGATCTAGACTTGACATTGGCCATAGACCCGGTAAGGTATTCTACCCCCTATTTCAGTGATACCTCAACGTCATAAATGATATCTCAACGTCACAAAAGAGCGAGACTTAGACTTGAAGTTGGTTTCAGACTTGAAGGTTCATTGCCACTTCTTTCCATAAAATCTTATCATCATAGAAGAGGGCGATCTAGACCGTATTTTCACCCTGAAGCTCTATAGGAGCCCAACATCTGGCGAAATACATGATGTCACGCTAGAATCGCTCTATTATAGAAAAAGAAGACCTAGAAAGGAGATTGGGTCTTGGCCTGGAGACGTATTTCCATGCTTAAATGAAAACGGAGTTCTAGACTTATCACTAGTCGTAGAGCTGGATATGTATTTCCACCTCTGGCTTATCTGAAAGGCTGGAGTTCAATCACGGTCCATTGATACTATTATTCTTGGATCATGTAATTATACAAACTCAACGGTATTCCCTCGGAGGGGTGTATAAGGAGTACACGGACTGGTAACCGTTGCCTGGCTTGTCTCATGAAGAACCACTCTCACGTTCATTGAAACTCCACATATGTTCTTCCTCTGGAGGCACCTCAAAATCATATCGTAAAATATCTTTTGTATTTGGAAAAATGTGTGTCCGTGTAATGCTATCAGGCAAAAACAGGCTCAGTATGAAGTAGTTACTAGTGTCCTTAGGGGCATGGGGAGAAGTAGCGTTACATACGTCTGGTGCTCATTGCTGTCGCGATATTCCTCATAGGAAGTCATATTCTCATGCAAACTGAGAAGTACAACTTCAAAGCCCTTGGTTCTCTCAGGTGGAGTGTTGATCGAAGGACCACCAACGACTAGCCGGTGGCCCTTTACACAATCTAGTGTTTTGAGAGACTTCATCGCTCGAATGGTATCACCCCTAGTTTCTTCTGCCACGTCTGGACGAAATTCAAACATAACTTCATTCAAGTTTCAGCTAGACTCGTCGAATCAAACGGAGTACCGCCAAATTACTGACCGATATGGATGACAGTCATTTTGAGGGTATTCCAAGGAAAGAATAGTGATGACTCGGACTGATAAGACCCAAGAGAGTCGCATAGGGAGATACAGAGAAGAAGTATGCATTGTTAGAAGCTGGCACATCACTTCTTCTTATGTAGGACTCTGATGATTTGGGCTTGTGCCTCGGATCTGGATTTAGTGCATGGTGACATCACCTTTTGCCTGTCAGTCAATCTGAAACAGTTGGCTCTGATGAGGTTATTAAAGCATATCTCTTAGTCTGGTTGACGAATGAATTCTGGCCCATCCAGCGACAGTCGAACGATTCATTCTATACACATGTTTCTATGAGCATTGCGGCTGGGCCAGGTTCGAGTCCCTGGGGCCAGATTTGACCATCGTACGTGTGCTCCTTCAACCGTCCTATGAATATCTGGGGAATTTATGCTTGATTTCAATACTAGTTGATGTGGGATTATGTATATACATTATTTTTTGATGAACTTGGGTTGTGGATAATGTGGCTTCTTTTGTCCCTCAAGTCGTTTTTGGGCACATTGCATTCTAATATCGTCCTCTCAGAACACATTTGAGTATTCTCCTAATCTAACTCCTGGAACTATACAGAAACGGGATTCTTATATATAGGGGAAGAGAAAGAGAGCTATATTGTCGATTTATTCGGTATCGTAAAATGTGGGGGTCCAATCAGTGTTCAAGTCTCGGTAACGTATTCGGTAAGCGAGCTGGACACGCAAGCGAGCTGGACACCCCACTCAAAACGCGTCCATAAATTAGCACTTTATCAATTCAACCACCCACTATGCCACCAATTCGCTCTCAAAGCTCAAAAAAATCAATCGAGCAAGAGGGTAGGATATTACTAGCTATTCAGGCTATTAAAAAACAAGAAATTCGCTCTATTCGTGAGGCAGCACGCCAATTCAATGTACCGAAGTCAACACTCTCCACCCGTATCCGTGGGGTACAAAACCGCGCGATTTCTCGCGCTAATTCGTCGAAATTGACCGAAATTGAAGAGGAATCTCTTCAAAAATGGATTCTCTCTATGGATTTACGTGGAGCGGCCCCCCGGCCTGCTACTATACGAGAAATGGCGAATCTTTTACTTCAATAACGTGGAACTACCCCGGTGATTTCGGTTGGCGAAAAATGGACCTATAACTTTGTACAACAGTATCCTCTCCTCTCCTCCCGATTCTCGAGACGCTATAATTACGAACGTGCGAAGTACGAAGACCCGAAGATTATTCAAGAGTGGTTTACACTTGTTCAAAATACCATCCTTTAATTTGGAATCGACCCCGATGATATTTATAACTTTGATAAGACTGGTTTCGCAATAGGGTTAATCGCTACTGCGAAGGTGATAATAAGGAGTGAATACTACGGTCGGCGCTCGCTTTTATAACCTGGAAATCGCGAATGGGTGACTGCTATTGAGTGTACAAATTCGTCGGGTTAGGCCCTCCCTCTGTGTATTATTTTTAAAGGCAAAGTCTTTATGGAATCATGGTTCGAAGGCCTACTAAATGACTAGCGATTCGAAGTTAGTCCTAATGGTTGGACTTCTGATAAAATAGGCCTTCGCTGGCTTGAAAAGCTCTTTATTCCTAGCACTTCTCTACATACGAAGGGGGGTATAGGCTTCTAATTCTTGACGGACATGGAAGCTATTTAACCCCTAAATTCGATGAGATTTGTGAGCAAAATAGGGTTATACCAATTTATATGCCTCCACATTCCTCTCACCTTTTATAGCCTCTTGATATTGGCTGTTTTGCGGTGTTAAAACATACGTATGGTCGGTTGGTGGAGACAAAAATGAGATATAGGATCAACCATATTGACAAACTTGACTTCCTTGAATCATACCCCCTTGCACGAATTGAGGCCTATAAACCAGAGACTATCAAGAATAGCTTTAAAGCAGCTGGTTTAGTACCTTTTTCACCTGATAAAGTGATTTTGAAGCTCAATATTCAACTCCGAACCCCAACCCCCCTCCGAGCAGAGGAAGCGATTGGGACCCAAAAACACCCTCGAACTATGTGCAATTACAAAAGCAAGCTTCGTCAATTAAAGCTTTGCTTCGTACAAGGTCGAGGAGTCCTCTAAGTCCGCTAAACAATGCGATAAATCAGGTTTTGAAGGCCTGTCAAATCACTATGTAGTCTACTGCTTTACTTGAGAAAGAAGTAAGCGAACTACGCGCTTCAAATGAGAAGCAGAAGCAAAAGCGAAACAGATCCCGGAAGTAGATATAGGCCGACGAAGGCCTCTCAGTTCAAGAAGCTTCTCAATTGATTACTAAGCCTATAGAAGTAGCTGAAGCACCCCCCCTACTGCAAGAAGTGCTTCGCTAGCATTAGAACCACGTCAACGGGCCCCACCAAGGTGCAGTGGGTGTGGGGGAATAGGGCATAAGATCAATAGGTGTTTAGCTAGATAAATCAATTTAATTGATTAAATTTAAGGGTATTTTCGTCGAGAAAAATATAGTTGAATTCAATGGGTTTAGTGGGGTGTCCAGCTCGCTTGCGTGTCCAGCTCGCTTACCGAATACGTTATTACAGTTTCCTTATATAAGCGGATTACTAATTCTGAATTACACATGCCGGATGAACTCATCCTCCGATATGCCGGCCTTGGTACAAAATGAAATGCCGGCACTAAAGACTGACAGAATGGTAATTGGCCATATCCGGGGGATACTCCACTCGGAGTATTTAGATCCAACGCGGGGGGTTGGGGAAATTCATCTTCAACTGATTTTGACTATGAACACATCTTCACTCGAGACTGAAGTTCAGAAGAGTGTTTCGAAAGTGTGTAGTAGCTGTAAGAGGTACGGGGATTCCCTTTCAAAACTGACACATGATATTAATGCTATGCATGTTGCAGACTAAAGAGAAAATGTGAGAAACAAAAGTCGAGACATCTGTTATGAGACTGAACTCACCATTTTCCAGGTGATCGGAAACAGCCAAGTTGTTCAAGATGTCAACTGAGTGGACTCGAGTGCCAATATGGACAAACCAAAAGGCGACCGGGGCCCGCAAAGGGGTCGGTCCAGTCTCGGACCAGCTCCTTACTTGATAAAGTCCGTAAGTAATTTCCAAGGCTGTTTCTATGGGTTTGGTGATTTCTCTAATCCTCAATGTTCAGGTCACTTGGAAAATACTCTGCAAACCCTAGTGGAAGGAGGCAATGCATCAGCTCTGCCATATTCTCCACCAGGTCAAAGCTGCGGCATATTATTTGACGGAGAGGGATGGGACCCCTTGGGTACTGAGCTACCATCTAATATCCAACCCGAGGCAAATCTGGACGCCCATGATTATTCTCAACCACTTGACAACCTTCTTCCACCGACCATAGCACCAGCTCATCAGGAATCACCGCGAAGCTCAATAATTCCCAAGGAAAATCACATTCGCCATATTACGGAGCAAACTGCTGCTAGCATGAATGCAGAGGAAAATGATACTTTGTGCGAAACCTACATACACTTCACTGTTATGACAAGGCTAATCAAAAATCAGGTTAAACCTATATTTTGAGCATATCCAACCCGCCTTCCCGATGTTCCGGAAGACTTTGTTCTATGACGAGCTATCTGCTAACATGATTCCCCTCGCCCTGTTACTTTCGATGTTTGCGGTTTCATCTCGATTTGCTGGCATCAGCTGTTACACTGATTCAGGCTCTTCAGACCAGCCGCAGCAATATTTCGATGCTGCGTATAAAGAATTCCGCCAGGAAATGGATCGGAATCGACCGGTGGAATTGAACGACGTGAAAACCGCATGTCTCCTTGCATTATACGACTATACGTCAGCGCCCAGCCGTCGGGCATGGCTACTCGTTAGAGATGCCATGAGTCTCGCGTTGGCTGCGCGGCTACATGAGGTCGACAGCGTAGACTCTTTGGCCGAATTCTCCGACCCCGAAAAGGAAGAGCGGCGGTTCGTGTGGTGGACAATTTGGAAGTTAGACTCCACAGTCAACGTCTCAACAGTGACCCCTTTCGGGATCGACTGTCGGATGATAGGGACTGCCTTGGTGTCGACGACTGTTCAAGACTTCACAGCCGATACCGTGGGACCAATAGTACCGGTGATACCAGAAATGGACCCAGTCAAGTCCTGGAGTTCAATCTTGGCCCCCAATCTACAGGATACGGGAGATGGATTCAACACTCATTTGTTTGCCGTATCTTTGCTACGAGCAGTCTCCGAATGTCAACAGCGCCTCAATGCAAAACTGTGCCCAGAAGAGATTGCCCGAGCAGATACCCTCAATCGCATACTATCCTCCCTCCACCTAATTCTACCAGACAGTTTCTTCAGTCCAACTAAACGTCTCATGGAACAAGAACATGCACACAGGTTACGACTGGAAACTAATATCATGTTAAACACGTTCGTTTATTTCTCTATTTCTCTATCTTTACTTGGTCGATTTGCTTACCCACCATACCATTAGCGCGCGACTTATATTACATGAGCCCACTAGGCAGATTGTGACGGGTACCGATATTTCATCTGATTCAACGTTGACGTCTCTGAAAAGCTGGAAAGACAGTATTGGTTTTGCACGAAAGATTGCTTCGCTGTTCGATCATTGGCAATTCAGCTATTCTGCATATGCTGATCCAGTCATCAGCTGTGCCCTTTGGCATGCTTACTGTGGACTGAGGCTTTATGGTATGTCCGGGCTGGACGAGTCCGGTTCAAGTTTCAGCTCCCCGGCAGCTATTAGTCTTGAGAAGTTGAGACTATCTCTGGAAAGCTTTACCCCGTGGTGGCCAATCGCACGTGTCCTCAGAGGTATGCACAAATATTACACAAACTGCTGTTCTCATCATCAATCCAGAATCTTATCGAGTCCGAAGGCTCAGGCTAATTTCATTTACATATAGATTCGCTTCAAGCTCTGCCAGCACGAAGCTGGTCTTTTGTTGATATTAGCAAGCTAGTCTCCCTCATCGGGCTCTCTAGAAAGGCTTTCAATCCTTACAGAAGCGATTCCGAAAAGGTTGATGTTACATTTCTTTTGAGTTATCAATAGTGTTCGAATAAATTATATTATGCATAACGAGCTTTTGTTACTTTCCAAACACACCCAATTGGAATATTCCACGATTGAGCGAAAGAAGTGATCAATGCTAGAGTGATAACATCTCACAGTCCAATCCAACTAATTGTTTTCCAGTGATTGGTAAATAAGAGTCGAGGCTGCAAGTTGCAGTGTTCTCAACGCACAATAATGCGAGCGGAATATTTTGTTCGCCTCACTCGAAAGCGAGTAAAACAGCGGAAGTTCTGTTATGGTAGCAGGAAGGCTGGCAACCCAGCTTTCCAGTTCTTGTATGCAATAAAATCTGGCGAGCACGCTGATGCCATCTGGCGAAGGACTCACGCCAGAAATGTCACTCAATGAATCAGACGAAACTCCTCTCGGAAATTCTAGGGCAGTGATAACCCGGCCAATACAAAGACTGAGCTTCACATTCTCGATGAATATTAAAGCGAGACGTTTTTGAATTTCCAGATCCTGGAATACTTCTGATGTGCCTAACCCGTAGATTTCTCTGGGGGAATAGGTTGAAAATTCAAAATCAGTCAGTGTCAAGATTGGGGTCTCGAAAGCATCATCATCGATGATGCCAGCCCGTTTGGCACTCAGCGACAACATTCTGTCACAGCAAAACAAGCTCCACCAGGTTCGTATATGGTCTCGCTGGCTTGCCACCGAGATTCGGCGATCCGGGAAGCGATGCAAGCCCGTTGTATAAGCAAGGGACACGGCTATACCCATCCAGTGTCGTGGATCTTTCTCTGTTCCCTTGACTTTCCAAAAGGATAATAGCACAAGCGACTTGATGACCGTCAAGCGGTCTTTCTCGTAATCCAAGTCAAACAAACTGCGAGCTCGGGCAAAGAATTCACCACAAGCAGTGGCTTTGTTTATAGAGCCTGTTGCAGATAGCTCCGCGGCGCTGATGGAGGCAGATCCGGCAAATAATATTGCTTGAAGCAGTAAAATGCTAATATGTTGGCTCGGATCTTCTTTTGATATGGCGTGCAGTAATTTCTTGATATCGACGAATGGCACACGAGGATGAATATTGTTAATGTAGGCTCGAACAAGCGTGAATCGAAAGGGGCGCGGTGGTATTATGAAAGCGCTCTTTTGTGTCAAATAGGCAAGTTCATCTGCTCCAAGTTTGTTGTTTCCCCGTATAATGATCACTGTGTTCTTCTTCGCACTGTGGATGTTTGTTGGATTGAGAGATCTTTCGGGGTTGGATGGAGATTGCATAGTAGACAACCGCTGGACACCTGGGTCGAATGCGTCAATAATCTCAGAAGGGCATAATCTAAGCAGAGGGTCTATCGTGGTGGGAGGACAATCTCACAATCTATTTTTGGCGTCCCCCAGTCGATCTCCAAATCAACCCTTGGAGATACATAATCTTCACTAGAGGTGGAGGGGGTTTCGGAAGAATATAAGCTATGATTGCCTGATCCAGAATCATTGGTATTTGAGGTTGTTTCCCATGGCTTTCCCCTAAAGAGCCGATTTTAGCATTCCAAGAGGTAATCCCAGTGTTGGTCGAGACGTACCTCCTTATAGACTTGAACGCTCTCACACATTGAAACCCCCGGATTGAGCAAGCAGTGCACGCCACATCTTCTTGCACTCGATGGCAACGTATTTTTCTGGCTCTACAGAGACAACATGCATTCTCGGCTCTTTTGCGCTTCTTGATTTGGGTCATTTTTGAGAGTTCACAGTGCGAGGTACCTGATAGCGGAACACCTCCGGATTTGAAATCGAATATGGTATGTGCTTATAATAACTAAGACGGAAAGGGTAGCATCGTTGACAAATTGCGATTGTCGTCGGCTGAACAAGATGTTCCGCATCGGCGAGCGGCGCGGTGAAAACAACCCGATCTCATTCTCCCATATCAAAATATAAATGCGCCAAAGGTGTATCTTGATGCCAATATCATTCTAAAATTCGTTCAAAAATGCCTCCTGGTCGCATCCCTCCCGTCTCGAACAACCCCGAGAAAATCCAACTCGAAAGACTCAGTCATGTGTTGTTTTCGCATCCTGATCTAGAGAAATTCAACACATTTGCAGTCGATTTCGGCTTTGAGATCGTTGAAAAGACCGAGTCGGCCATTTGCTATCGTGGTTGGGGTCAAGATACCATTTCCTACGTCGCACTCCCTGGCAATGCCAACGATGAAGGGTTCAAAGGCGCTGCTTTCATCGCCAAAACTGAAGCCGACTTCACAAAAAGTGCCGCTCTCCCAGGAGCATTTCCTACTCAAGACCACAAAAGGCCTGGTGGTGGCAAAATCGTTACTATTCCATCGCCTTCTGGCGCTGCTATCCACGTTATTTGGGGCCAGCAGGATCGACCCAAGCCTCAAGCTCCAGTCAGCTATACCGAGGTTCATAAAGGAGGGTACAATACAACTTTGAAGAAAGAGAGGAAAGGTTCGTTTCTCACTTTACTACAATCAAACGTGTAAATATCAACTAACACGTCTTTGCTTGACAGGAGAATTCCAGCGATTCAAACTCGGACCTGCCATGATACATAAGCTTGGGCACTATGGCTACATGACCAAGATGTTTGACGAGGACATCGACTTTTATACCAGCAATTTCAACTTCGTCCCGTCTGATATTTTGTATGAAGAGATCAATGGGCAAGAGATTGATACTTTGACGTTCATGCATCTTGATCACGGCTCAATTTACACCGACCACCACACACTCTTCCTCAACCGGGTCCCTTCAACTTACCCAGTAAACTACCGTGTCCACCATTGCTCTTTCGAGGTGGAAGACTTTGACACCCAGCTACTTGGACACGAATACCTACTCAGCAAAGGCCACAAGCTGGTATGGGGTGTTGGACGGCACATTCTCGGATCCCAGATCTTCGACTACTGGCAAGATCCTAGTGGGTATAGCATTGAGCACTACGCTGATGGTGACGTGGTGAATGAGAAAAATCCCACAGGGAGATTCCAGAGTGAAGGCGCAGCTTCGATGTACATTTGGGGTCCGATCAGACCCTCCACGGGTGTTGCACAGTGAGAAGTGATGACTTTCTTCAACGGAAAATGAGTTTATGCTGCCTATTTGGTTATGAATTATTTTGATATATTGTTCTGAAGTGACAACATATATACTTTCTTTAGTATACCAATCAGGTACCATTGAGATGTTGCCTTGCCCATATTGGTTCACCAAAAGTTCCTACTATATATTGTCTTGCGTGTAAGAAGCTCATGCGACCACAACAAACTGGCAAATTTTATTGAAGTATATCAGAAAGATGGATGATGTGTAAGATGTCTACATTCGAAAACAAAGAAACAAAATACTTTGGGAATCCAGGGTGAAAGTTGATCGTCGCAAACAAGATGCTGTAGATATTCGATGGCCCGCATATTCACGCTAGCTGCGTTGGGATTTTGCACGTACAACCCTGACTTTCCAAGCTTCCCAGTACAACATAATGCGAAAGAAAGGACTTTGGAATAGCCTCACAAACAACTAGGGTTCCCCATCGACTCACCGAAATATGGGGTAGACAAGTCTTCGCGCTCGGCGGCATAACAAGTTCTCCCGCTGGCCCCCATCGTCGCCACCCAATATCTCGGTCTGGTCTAACTTGATTGGTAATGTTCTATATGGTAACTAACCAGTATTCTACGTTTTTTACCTCCTATTTTCAGTGAAAACATGGTAATGTTGTCCAAAATCATCATGGCATGACATATTTGGGATCTCTAGACGAGTTAACTTGGGCCTACTTGAAAAGGTCTGTTCTCAATACGTTGAAGAAAAAAATGCAATAGAGATAAAGTAAAGCAGAATTTTACAAAATATCCCCTTCTTGAACAAATGAAAGAACCTATACAGGTTCGAAATGCGAAAAGATGCAGATTTTTAGACCCCGAAATAGTCTTTAACATGTTGCAGGTTGCCCTTGAGTCCGCTCAGATCGGATGCAACTGAGTGAATGAAGAAGTCAGGACGCAAGATGATGTACTTTGCCGAAGATGGCACCCGGTTCTGAAGGGCATCTTTGTTGTAGGCAAGGACCGGGGTAATATTGGCTTGTTCCAAAACGTCCGTTGAACAAGTTTTCCATGCTGTCACTCCATTTTTGCTCGCCAGGCCCCCTCCCGTCAAGTTAACGTAGGTAATGTTTTCTGGAGTCAATAAATCGCATGGCATCTTCAACTCTTCAACCGCGGCATCCACCGAGGCAGGTTCAAAGTCCGATACTTTCTTAGCCAACACCAGAACAGCAATGTGAGATCTGTCGTTCAGTAGGATTTCATCAGACAATTGGGGCAGATCTTTCCCTTGCTGCATCCAAACTTGTGCAATCTTCTGCCCACCACCTGCAGCCTGCAAAAAGAAACCATCAGGGCATGTGGTAGAGTTGTAGATCAACTTATCCTTGAACGCTCGACGGGTGCGAATTTTGGCGCCACCTGGTAGCCACCAAAGCAGACGCATACAAAGCCTGTAGATGCTTTCACGCCACCCGAAGCCCATATTTGCAATAGAGCCATTGAGTTTGGTAGATATTGTAGCGGCTTCCCAAGCATGGCGACGTTCCTGACTCCAGCCTTGCAAAACTCGTTCGCGAGACGCACCCGTTACACCGAGACGGATCATCATACATAGTCGCCAGCCAAGGCCTTGAGCATCTCGGATGCCAGTTGCAATGCCCTGGCCACCGAATGGAGGGAAGACGTGCGCCGCGTCACCGATCAGCATGGTTTGGCGGCAGTACCATCGGTTTACAACTTTTGTCGCGAATCTAGATATTATCGAATAATTCAATTAGTAAATTGGGCTTTCGTTGTCAACCCAAAGGCTACCTGGGATGATGTGTAGCCATACCTGAATGGACGGCAGCGGATGACTTTTATGCAGTTCCTTGGGTATGCGACTGTGATTCCGTTCAATTTTGACGAGAACTGAGAACCGGGGAGGTCCATCCAAGGTCCGAACTGGTTCCAAAAGTCTTGCTCGCAATCTTCTGGCTCCTTCTCGTTTCCGATGGAGAATTCGTGTCTAGTAACAGATCAGACATGTCATAATAATCTACACTCGCGTTACAAAAAGATGCTTACCTCCAAAACCGGGCACCTTTAGGGCCAAATCTTCCACTGACTGCTGGTCGATTTGTGTCATTACAGAAGCTTTTATTGATTAGCACAAACAGGAGCAGACTGGCTGTCAACGAATGAACTCACTGGAATCCATTAGGCCAGAATTTGCTGTGCACTTGCTCTGGTGTATATCCTAATTCCCACAGAGGGAAGTCAGGGTGCGTCTTGGGAGTGGGCAGGTCCACCTCGAGGTTGACTGCGATCCAGGTCCCAACATATGGCCAGCTTTGTCTCGGGGTTAGAACTCAGTATCAAGCCTGCGATAAAATATCATCTAACTTACACGGCATCCACTTGTTTGACTCCTTCTGGCTCAAGAAATCGTTTTCTCACAATCCCACGCTTTCCATCGGCCCCTACGAGCCAAGAAGTTCGAATAGACTGAAGTGTGCCGTCTGCAGTGCGATATTCAATGATTGTATGATCTTCGTTCTCTACGCGGCTGAGAACCTCGCAGCCCACACGAAGATCGCAAGCTGGAATAGTCTTGAGGAGTGCTCGAATTTCGCGTTCTGCAGATGTCAGCGAATGATGATACTGAAGCATAAGATCCTGCCGTCAATGAAACACATAAAACTGACCATAGTTTGGTTGAAACTGGGTAATATTCTGTGAGAGAGATTGTTCCGCCCAGTCAGGCCGCAAGTCAAAAGCCATGAACGGACGTTCACGGAAGTTTCCAGCGTGGAAATTCAGCGCACCGATATCTGAGACAGCGATTGGTGTCAGAGGCTTAATTATATTCGCAAGTTATATTCAAACTCACCACTTCCAATTCTTTTGGTCAATCCCTCCCCAATCCCGACCTGGTATGAAATTCGAACCGCATCGCCATTCACGACAATTCCGCGAGGGTCCTCGCAAACTTCTTGATCTTTTTCAAGAACAACAACCTAAGAATAGTAGTTAGCCTCTTTAGCTACACTGGACGTCGATAAACTGACCTTGATTCCCATACGACCCAACAGAGCTCCAAGGACGAGGCCGCTGGGCCCTGCTCCGACAATGAGAACGTCGGTTGTCTCCATTATTGCACTCAGGCAACTGACTAATGAGATAGAGTGAAAAAGAGTTGCTGGAAGAGAAAGACGAATACGTGAGACTACAATGGCATGAGTAATCCAAGGTCATATATGCAAAGAAAGTGAAGCTATGTCGGCATTAAAGCGGAGATAAACATTATAAACAGGGACCTCGGGTGATGAAGACTTCCTCTTACCGAAGCATTCTTATTACAAAACAGATATCGCGCATTACCGCAGAGAACTATACAGGCTCAGTTGTCGCGCAGCCGCTCTACATTTTCCGCATAATGCCGCGCGATATCTAGTTCGGCCGACGGTCCCACATGGAGACCACATCCAGGATTGGGCAATCCATGCAATATTTCAATACAAATTGATGAGTGGGCATCCCGTGTTTCCAGGCCCAGCTCATGCGCTAGTCACTAAGTAAATTGTGGGGGAAATGGTATTTAGGTACTATTGATATATGGCAAACTTGATAAAGGCAGTCCATGGCGAATTTGCGACTGTTCGTTTCGTCAATTTATGAACCTCAAACATATTTCATCTTTTTTCAAATGGTCCCTAGTAGACTTACAATTGAAGAGTCGAGAATTTTGTGATTCTTTCCCTGGATTGTCTGGCGAGGTAGTCCAGGTATAGCGTAACCCTCCCATCCTCAACAAATCAACCTACCTTTCTCTGGATTTTGTCATATTGGACTCCATGGATTTATAGTTAGATTCATACCCAAATCAGGACGAGTGCTCACATACAAATACAGAATCTTACAAGTAAAGCAAATGCTTCCCTGTTAATATTAATGATCCACAGCACCGTATTTTATCACATGAACAAGTCATGCTCAATTTACGATGTAGAGTCAGAAAGGTTATAAAATAACAACATTTGCTTCTTTAGTAGTCTAATCGCGCTGAGCACATGTTGGACCCTGCGACTCAAACAAAGTCAACGCCGTTCCTCAAAGTACCAATCTGCGACACGCTGATGTTCATCTGGGTTCCAGGTCTAATAAACTGAGGAGGTTTGAGGCCATTTCCGACTCCTAGGTAGTGTCAACATCGGGCCTTCATAACCGTAAATCAAAGATATTGACGTACCTCCCGGAGTTCCTGTCATGATAATACTGCCTTTCTGCAAGGTGGTTCCCGTCGATAGATAGGAGACAAGAGCGGCACAATCGAATACCAAGTCGGAAACGAGAGTATCTTGGCGAAGCTCTCCGTCAATCTTAGTCTGTAGGCGCAGCTCACTTGGATCCTTGATAAGATCCCTTCGTACAAGGCAGGGGCCCAAAGGTGCGAATGTATCGAACCCCTTGGAGAATCCCCACTGCGGAACTGGGCCAGCAATAGTGCGGTCGATCTGTAGTCTACGAGACGAGACATCATTTCCCACGGTATAGGCAGCTACGTAACTGAGTGCATCCTCCTTGCTGATATCCTTAGCATCTTTACCTATCACGAGGCACTAAAGATTGTATATATGTAATCAGCAATTGTCATAAATTTTAGAGAGAGCTTTGGAGAAAACTTACCAACTCTCCTTCATAATCTGCCTGCTCATCTTGAGCGATCTTAGGGATCTTCACATTCACGTTGTGGTCAGTGACCGTCGTATTTGGCTTGAAGAAAATAGACGGTGTGGGTGGAGTCGAACGTCCAGTCTCGCGGACTATTTGAGTGGTGAGCCTTGGCTTCTGTGTCACAGGAATATCGCATGCTTACTGTGTGTGAGGTAGTTAAGTCCAACGCAACGCAGGATGGGGATATCTTGCGGAGTCAAAGGGCCGAGGAGCCTCGACACAGTCACAATTTCATCAGTGACACGGGTTTCGCCAGTAGTGTTATAGATATCTGAGCCCGTAATCACTTTGGCTTGCAGCTTGGTTTCTTCTGTAGTATCTCCAAGGTCAAAGTCCGCCGATGGCATTACCGGTTCACCAAGCAATGTGCGCCCATCTGTGGCGATGAATCGGATCAAACGTTCCCAGGCAACAGACATTATTGATCAGAAGAAGTTGACGGAATTGAAGTGAATTGCAGATGTAGTTGGAAACGAGTACCAGGCTAGATTCCAATTTAAGTGAAAGCCACCGGCCCTAAGCGGGATTTCATGAATTTCGCCGCCATTGATCATCTCGGCTGCGAGCGCTGGTTGTGTGTAGTGCTCCTATTTCGACGGCGATGCGGTAAATCTAGTTATCCCGCCAGGCCCACCTGGATATCACCAATTTCCCCAAGCTCTCACCCCACAAAAGTGAAAGTCTAATTCCGGGGCTTATAGATGCCAGGTATGGTTCTCTATATTGAGCGGACATCTTTTTTGAAGTCCCCGTTGACTATCTTCTTTTCACAAAATGGCTGTCCCGCCAGCTGATGCAAATCATTATCAGTCGAAAGATGAAGAGGCTGCCTTCAGTACAATGAACGACCATGTTGAACATGCATCTCCTCCTATGGAGCATTCGAATAAAAAGAATGCACCGACCGTCATAGGTGATGATCCTAACCACCCGGTCAACTGGCCAAAGTACAAGGTAAAATTGCTCATCAGAGCAAACTTGGACTCAAAACTAATTGGTCATTCCAGAGAAATATCAACCTGGGTCTCATCTCATTCCATGCCCTTGTGACCAACTTCGTTGGTGCTGGGATCATTCCCGTCTATGCTACCCTCGCCGAGAAGTTTGGTATCGAGATTCAGGACGTTAGCTACTTGACCTCAATTCATGTTAGTCATTCAACATTCCCGTCAACACCGAGTCACGAGAAGCTAACCAACCCAAAGATTTTGTGTACGGGCCTTACGCCCTTCTTTCTAGTCCCACTATCCACCAGATATGGTCGCCGGCCTGTGTGGCTTATCTCCACGCTGTTCACGGCGGTCTGTAATGTTGGGTGCGCAGAGAGCCAAAGTTACGCACCCATGTTGGTTTGCCGTATCCTAGGTTCTCTCATGCTGGGTGCTCCCATTGCTCTTGGGCCTCCTGTTGTGATGGAAACTTTTGCAGAGCACGAACGTGGTATCGCGTTAGGAACCTGGTCGTAAGTCTTCCCTGAATTCTATCCCTTGACAATCTATTTGCAAATGTTTATGCAGTGTATGGGGTACTGACGCATCATTCTCAGTGTTTTTGTCACGCTTGGCCCTTTGACCGGTCCATTCGTCATGGGATTTGTTGCGGAGCGACTTGGATGGCAGTGGATCTATTGGATCTTTACCCTCATAAGTGGCGCGCAATTTCTCTTATACTTCTTATTCAGCCCCGAGACGAGATATATCCGGCAGGAGAAGACAACCAGCAAGTCGGGCTTCATGAACTTGATCACATTCTCGCGAATTGATCCCACACCTTTCTTCATATCCGAAGTTATTCGGCCCTTCTCAATGGGGAAGCAAATGACCGTGCTGCTGCCCGTGCTTTCACACAGTATGATCTTCTGTCTCTCAGCTGCAATGCTGACTGTAGAGATCCCTCAACTGTTTGCCACTCGCTTTGAGCTTGGCCCCGAGCAAACCGGTATCCAGTTCCTGGGTATCATCGTTGGCACCATCCTTGGTGAGTTGTTCAACGCTGTGGTCCTCAGCTTGATGAACAGAAAAACAGCGGAAAAGCAACGGCATGCCGTGAATCCCAAGAATTACCTCGTTGCAAGTTACTTGGGTTTTGTCTCCATGATTGTTGGGTTGGTTGTCTTCTGTGTCCTATTAGGAAACACACTGCCCATGCACTACAAGGTATCTCCGATCATTGGCATTGGTATTGCAGGATTCGGGAACCAATTGGTTTCCAACTTTTTGATTAACTGTAAGTTTGTGTGAGGTTATCTTGGTTGCTGAAACGGGAGCTAACAATTCAACTCCTTCAGATATCATGCACGTTCATTCGAATAACGCCGCCACTGCGTCAATTTTCTTGGGCTTCATTCGCCAGACATGGTGTTTCATCGGACCTTTCTGGTTCCCTGCCATGTTTGAAACTGTGGGGATTACAAATTGTGCTGGGCTTCTGTCTGCGCTGGTGGTCATAAGTGTCCTGCCTGTTATCTGGCTGCACTGGAGATCACAAAGCTAGAGGGTGATTTGTACAAGGAGCTAGATAGTGGAAGATGAATATGCAAATGGATATGCTATTCTGGGCTTCAAGTATTTGGCATCAAGGTTGTGATTTCTGTCAAATCTATGCTGTTTTCAAGTTGGAAATCAGCTCTCGGGCCAATTGAAGGCATGCGTTGGATGAAAGACAGCGTAATTTACCAGTAGACCGTGATAAAAGCCACGGTTCCTGTTTAGAGCCTAAGGGGGGCCATATTTGTTGTACTCTCCTCACCTATTGTTCCAAGGAAGGTTGTAGTTGACAGGATGACAATGTGATATTCGAAATGAGTAGGCGGTGGAAAAGGCGGTCGGCTCAATGAGCAATGCTCGGCCTACGTAAATAACTGGTTCGTCCAGGGTCTCTCCGTCACCTACCCCTCGCTCATCGCCCTGACGCCGTAATGTCTCGACACCGTATTAAGGATGTCGATTATGACGATGATGATCTCTATGATGATGATGATGCGCTAGAAGATCCTGAGGAACAGGAGTTTCTGCAACAGTGTACTACCGCTGTTTTGCAACAGCTCGGTGCGGGGCAACCGTCAGTGACCGCCACGAAACAAGAAGTTGAAGACGCGCTATGGCACTACTACAATGACATCGAGAAGTCAGTCAACTATTTGAGGGGTATGTTCAATTTGCACAGATACGCCACACCGCATGGCATTCGTGGAATTTCGTGTTTGTTGTGAAATTCAGCTAACCGAAGTTCTACGTGCAGGTAAAAGAGAGAAGGAAGCCACGAAGCCTCAGAAATCGAAGATTCAACCAGGTAAGCAGTGTTTATGGGAGAATTGTTGTCCTAAAGTGTCGCTGGGCTCGGGGTCTGGGGCACAAGATATTCTGCTCGCCCAGATCATGGGTGCTGCGGTTGCTTGCAAATGAAAATGTGTGTACACTTGGTACAATCCATCCGATGTAATTTCTAGAGGCTCGAAACTGATGCTATTGAAGATTGAACAACGTTCTAACAGGTCTTCCAGTGCCAGCATATCCCGCTCCTCCTTCTACGGCACACTTCTCGGCTGCCGATTTCTTTCGCGATTGTCCCTGGCTCAACGTCCCGTCTCATCGGAAAGCGGATATCCTGATTGAGCCACTCTACCCACGTTTGGGGCTGTTAGGCGGTGCACCGGAGAGTGGTGGAAAACTTTCCAAATTGGCCGCCCTCGCTGCAGCCCGGAAGAAGAAAGAGGGCGAGAAAGTACCGTCTCTACCGGAGGCTTCGACTCCATCAACTCCCAAATGCGAGCAACCAAAAACATCCTCGCTTGATCAAACGGGCACTTCACGCTCCCTTCGTGACAGACTTGCGGCTAGCGGGAGGTCTACACCAAAAGCTTCAGAGGGTACTGGGTCTTTGCGCCGCTTGGCCAACCCAAGCTCCTCCTCGCATCCGACACTGAAGCAGCCCACATCTGAGGTTAGAAAGCCATCAGTGTCTGAGGTTTCTGAATCGATGCAAAAGGTTGTGCTTGAAGCGAAAGAAGAACCAGAACCCGAGCAAACAGTGCCTACCATTCGAGCCTCGCCCTCGACATTTGCCAGCACTATCGTCGGCTCGGCAACGGGCCCGACAGCGGCTGAGCCCAGCCACTTACACTCCAACAGCTCAGACCTGCTGAGGATCTATGGACAGGATCATGCTGAACCTTTTGACTTTGCAGCACCGAGCCCCGACGATGTCGTTCTCAACGCACAAAACACAGCGAAAGGTTTGGCGATCCGCAGGAAGGTTTAAAGGCAATTGCCTAATAATATGTAGGTATGAAGTCGAAATCAGCCGCATCGAAATCGGCAACGGTGAAGAAAGGCCAGTCTGATCTGGCAGGTGGTATGAAAGATTTGTCAGTAGAAGACAAAGTGAGCGTGAAGAGCAAGAATCTTGATGTATTGTCGGAGTACAAGAAGTCCACCCGCAAGCGATCAGCAAACTTTGTGGTTATTGGTGAGTCGATCTCCTCCCGCGAGAAGATGCGATGCGGACCTTGACTGACACATAAAACATAGGTCATGTTGATGCTGGAAAGAGCACTCTCATGGGACGGTTGTTAGCAGATCAAGGTGCCATCGACCAAAGGACTCTCGATAGGTATCGGCGAGAGGCCGAGAAGATTGGCAAGGGCTCATTCGCGCTAGCCTGGGTCCTCGACCAAGGATCGGAGGAAAGAGCACGAGGCGTGACGATAGATATCGCCACCAATAAATTCGAGACCGACAAGACAGCCTTTACGATTGTTGATGCACCAGGTCACCGTGACTTTGTCCCGAACATGATTGCTGGTGCCAGTCAGGCAGACTTTGCTGTTCTGGTCATTGATTCCAGTGTAGGTAATTTTGAGTCAGGGTTGAAGGGCCAGACAAAGGAGCACGCTCTTCTGGTTCGCAGCATGGGTGTTCAAAAAATTGTGGTGGCTGTGAACAAGATGGATACAGTACAATGGGATCATGAACGGTTCGAGGAAATTGAGCAGCAGATATCTGCATTCTTAACAACTGCTGGCTTCCAGGACACCAATATTTCGTTTGTGCCGTGCTCAGGAGTTTTGGGTGACAACATTTCTCGGCAGACCGACGATCCTCGTGCATCCTGGTACACTGGTCGTACATTGATTGAAGAACTTGAAACCTCGGAGCCATATACCCATGCCCTTGAAAAACCATTGCGTATGACGATTGGCGATGTCTTCCGAGGTGGTGTGCAGAATCCACTTTCCATCTCTGGCCGGATCGACGCAGGTAGCTTGCAGATAGGCGACCAAATCCTGACCATGCCCAGTGGTGAAACAGCAACGGTGCGCAGTCTGGAGGTGGACAACGAACCATGTGACTGGGCGGTAGCAGGTCAAAATGTTGTTTTGCACATCGCCAATATTGACCCTATTCACCTCCGTTCCGGTGATGTTGTCTGCCGTCCTTCGTCTCCCATTCCTACCATCACTTCTTTCACCGCCAAGATTCTGGCCTTTGAACACCTGATGCCTATGCAGGTGGATGTGCACCGTGGACGTCTACATGTGCCAGGTCGCATCAGCAAGCTGGTTGCCTCTCTAGACAAAGCGTCAGGGGTAGCTATCAAGAAACGCCCTAAAGTCGTGGGTCCAGGCGTGGTAGTGCGTGTTGTTGTGGAAATGGACCAAGCTGTTCCTCTGGAGGCACCGACCAGGATTGTCCTGCGCGCCGGAGGCTCAACAGTGGCTGCTGGTTTATTAGAATGAGCTTTGTCAATTCAAAATCATCTCATTGGTAATTTGCCTTGATTTTTTGTTAATCGCAAGTTATGTATCTTGCTTCCTCAGCCGTCCCGTTATAAACTATATATATCTTTCCCTCTCACGCATAAATAATACTTCATTCACTGAGCTCAGCAGTCAGTGCTCGCTAAATATGATTTCACATATTATTTGAGATAGAATTCTAACATCAATGATTGAATAAGTTTTTGAATTGTGTGAGAGTACGGAGTACTCCGTAGTGCTATTAGAGTTAAACTCATAAGCTGTACACTAAATGGCACAGGGCACGGTGCCCTGTGCCACGCCCTACCCGGAGATCCCCCAAATCTACTCCGTACTTTGTAAGTCCTCAGTATACCCGTGCTGGATCGAGATGCCACTTGTCATGATCCGTCAACTTAGGCTGTTTCAAGATATGAGCGGGATGTAGCAACACGTGGTCAATAACCAAGACATGAGTCAACCGGGTAAACTTTAGACGGAGTAGATCGCGAGAGCCTGAAGGGGGCGAACACTTGGCCCCTTCTAGCAAGTTCGATCATTTGGCAGTCGTTGATTGGTGGAAGCCCTGAGTAGTCCGTGGATATACCCCTGCCACTAGGCTATTTTGGGGAGCAACTTCCTGGTGAAGAAGGCGGTGTGGCTGCAGGGTGATTTCTGAGTCAGCCATTATCAGACAGATGCCAGCCAATCAGCGCACGAGAAGTGACCTGAACTGGGAAAAGGCCAGCATGGCCGCTGGGCCGCATCCGTGTACAAGAAGTCCTCTCTCTTCGATTCTTCTCCAATCCATTCTCCCATTTCCTCACTTCGCCCCGGGTCCCTTTCCCGCACATCGTCGACTAACATAAGGGTTCATAGAGTCGAACACGTCTTGTGTTTACTCGTCCGCGCAGCTGTTTAGATCGGCACGCGCGAAGCTTTCATAACAAGAGCTTCTCTGGCTTTGTGTTAAAAAAAGGAGTTCGATCCACTTATACATACACCTTTCACAATGGCTCGCCTATCCGCACGCGATGGCGCGTCCAAGCCTTTCGCCTGGACTACCATCTTCTACCTCCTTTTCGTCCTCGTCGCGCCTCTGGCGTTCTTTGGAAACACTGCCAATGCCCAGGAGGACAACTCCCCAGAGAGCTATGGCAATGTTATTGGTATTGATCTGGGAACCACTTACTCGTACGTTTTCTTAGTTTGAGACCCATTCATGTTTTATGGGACAGGTTGCTGACTTGGAATACAGTTGTGTTGGTGTGATGCAGAACGGCAAGGTCGAGATTCTTGTCAACGACCAAGGAAACCGTATTACCCCGTCTTACGTTGCCTTCACCGATGAGGAGCGCCTTGTTGGTGACGCCGCCAAGAACCAGTACGCCGCTAACCCCGAGCGCACCATCTTCGATATTAAGTAAGCTTCTACTACACCTATCACCGCAAGAATCCAGCACTAACGCACCGCAGGCGTATGATCGGCCGCAAGTTTGATGACAAGGATATCCAGAAGGACATCAAGAACTACCCCTTCAAGGTCGTCAAGAAGGATGGCAAGCCCCAAGTCAAGGTCGACGTTAACCAGTCCGCCAAGACCTTCACCCCCGAGGAGATTTCCGCCATGATCCTCGGTAAGATGAAGGAGATTGCCGAGAGCTTCTTGGGCAAGACTGTCACCCACGCCGTTGTTACCGTTCCCGCCTACTTCAATGACGCCCAGCGCCAGGCCACCAAGGATGCCGGTACCATCGCCGGTCTCAATGTCCTCCGCGTTGTCAACGAGCCTACCGCCGCCGCTATCGCCTACGGTCTTGATAAGACTGGTGATGAGCGCCAGGTCATTGTTTACGATCTCGGTGGTGGTACCTTCGATGTGTCTCTTCTGTCTATCGACAACGGTGTCTTCGAGGTTCTGGCTACCGCTGGTGACACTCACCTTGGTGGTGAGGATTTCGACCACCGTGTCATGGAGTACTTCGTCAAGCAGTACAACAAGAAGAACAACACCGATGTCAAGAAGGATCTCAAGGCTATGGGTAAATTGAAGCGCGAGGTTGAGAAGGCCAAGCGTACTCTTTCTTCTCAGATGTCTACCCGCATTGAAATCGAGGCTTTCCACAATGGCGAGGATTTCTCCGAGACCCTGACCCGCGCCAAGTTCGAGGAGATCAACATGGATCTGTTCAAGAAGACCCTCAAGCCTGTTGAGCAGGTTCTGAAGGACGCTAAGGTCAAGAAGTCCGAGGTTGATGATATCGTTCTTGTTGGTGGTTCTACCCGTATCCCTAAGGTCCAGGCTCTTCTCGAGGAGTTCTTCGCTGGAAAGAAGGCTAGCAAGGGTATCAACCCTGATGAGGCCGTTGCCTTCGGTGCCGCCGTTCAGGGTGGTATTCTTTCCGGTGATGACTCCATGGTCGATATGGTTCTTATGGATGTCAACCCTCTTACTCTCGGTATCGAGACCACTGGCGGTGTGATGACCAAGCTTATTCCCCGCAACACTGTTATCCCTACCCGCAAGTCGCAGATTTTCTCGACCGCCGCTGATAACCAGCCTACCGTCCTGATCCAGGTGTTTGAGGGTGAGCGCTCGATGACCAAGGATAACAACATGCTCGGCAAGTTCGAGTTGACCAACATTCCCCCCGCGCCCCGTGGCGTTCCCCAGATCGAGGTCGCCTTCGACCTCGATGCCAATGGAATCCTCAAGGTCAGCGCCTCCGATAAGGGCACTGGCAAGGCTGAGTCCATCACCATCACCAACGACAAGGGTCGTCTATCCCAGGAGGAGATCGACCGCATGGTCCAGGAGGCCGAGCAGTATGCTGAGGAGGATAAGGCCATCAAGGGCAAGATTGAGGCCCGTAACGGCCTCGAGAACTACGCCTTCAGCCTGAAGAACCAGGTCAACGATGAGAATGGTCTGGGTGGCCAGATCGACGAGGATGACAAGCAGTCTATCCTCGATGCCGTGAAGGAGGTCAACGACTGGCTCGAGGACAACGCCGCCACCGCGACCATGGAGGACTTCGAGGAGCAGAAGGAGCAGCTTTCCGGTGTTGCTTACCCCATCACCAGCAAGCTCTACGGCTCTGCTTCTCCTCCCGAGGACGATGACGAGCCCCTTGACCACGACGAACTGTAAAATTATCTTTGAGGCATTATTCATGGAGTTCCATTTTTTTTCTCTTGCTTGAGTCACCTTTGTGTTTAAATCTACACGGGACACTATTTGTGTCCCATCCAACCTTTAGGCCCGGTTGAACGCCGGCTAAGAATACAATACAATGATACCTTGCATTTTGTATTGAAGAAGCATTCTGTCGTAGTATTTGGCAAGTCGTACTAGATCTTTCATCGAATCAAATACTGTTCGCCAGCATACCTTGGTAATCTTGGTGTGGAATTCTTATCTTCAAAAGTACCATGTGTCGCACGTATGTACTAAAGGTTCCAATGTCCATTTTCACACGTTCTTCTAGTGTGCACTAAATACGACATCTATTTTACTTGTTGGGCCACAAATGCCTGAATAGTCTCCGCGACAACCTGATGATCATCCTCCTGCTTCAACCCACTAACAACAACCACACCAATAATCCCATCAACACCATGCACGCGAATCGGATACCCACCGCCATGGATAGCATACTCATCCGCAACAGCACCCCCGGTGACACTCGGAACAGCATACTTTTTAACAAAAGCAGCCTCGACCTGATCCCCTGAGGCACCAGCTGCAAGCCCACTAATGGTCTTCTGTCTCATAGCCCAGCTCGAGATACCCCAGCGGAGCACGGTATTGCGCTTCCGTCGCACCCAGTTCTCGTTGTCCGGGATCGTGCCGCTCTCCGTCACAGACTGAAACACTACGTGGAGCGGGACTCCGCCGGCGAGTGCAATGGAAATCAGGGCGGGTTTGCGCTGCCCGTTCGGGAGGCGAAGGATTCGGTCCCTCAGTGCATTTCCTAGCTGCCAAGCAGTTTCTGCTGTGAACTTGTGGAATATTTGGTCTGTGCTTGTTTCTTGCGCGATCAGGACTTGCGGCTGTTTCTTGATTAGCTTATGGGCTCCAGCTTGTTACAAAGGAGAGTCTCACGTCCGTGCTGGGTGCTGATAGAGCCATGATATATGACCTGTAGTTTGCTAAGGTAAATGAAGAAAAGTTGAGGTTTGAGGGAATCAAATGGTATTTCTACAACATAGTGGGGGATGGTAAGGGTGGACCTTCCTCTTCTCATATCGGTGACGTCGCCGAACTCTAGACTGTTCATGTTTCGACCATCACTTCTATGCGTTCGATCTAGATCCTCACGATGTTCTGAGGTATGTACATCGGCAAGCCTGCCGAAGAATACCCCTCCTTGATAAAATACACCCTCTCCGCATTCCAATGTGCATCTTCAACACACTGTCAAGAACTTAGGTCCCCATGCCCCCAAACGAGCTTGTGATACCTGTATCTCCCGCAAAGTGAAATGCAGCGGCTCCTGGCCCTGCGATACTTGTCGCGGTGCAGTCAAGCGGGTGCGCTGTACGTACCTGAGGCCTGCACAGAGGAGGGGCCCGAAATCCCGACGAGCAGTCAGCAATCGAGAAGCCGACCTCCCGGACATTCAATCTATAGGGAACCCACAAAATGATCAGGAAAATACATATAATCACAACGCCAGCGATGAGGCCGTGTATCCATCTACCACAGCCTGCAGTTCCCAGCGCATTTCGAAAACTATTCTTGCGTCGGTGATCCGTCTGTATCAGCAATGTTCATACGGAGTTTGGCCTGTAATTAATGCAGAGGTCCTTGTGCAAAGGCTCGAGGATATATATCCGGAAAGGCTTGACTGCAATGCTGGGAATACTTCATGTCTCATCCTGGCTCTCTGTGCTGCGACGATGGCTCAGTTGCATCTTGATCCCTTGGCGGATGGATGCCGGACAGTCGATAGTGCCACAATGGCTCAGAGTTGTTTACGAATGCGGGCATGTTGCAATATTCATGGAGGAAGTCTGGATCTAAGAAGCGTTCTGGTGTCTTTCTTTTTGCATGTGTACCACGCCAAGGTCAATCAACGAAATTCGGCAATGATGTTTATCCACGAGGCTATGGCCGGAGCTCATATATTGCGACTGAATGAACAGTCCTCACGCAAGGAATATGAGTTGATTACAAATACGGCCTTGATTTTTCCTTTGCTTTGGGTATCAGAGAGGTAGGCTGGAAACTACGAACTCGCAGAGTAACTTACTAACTTTCCACAGAGGCTACTCACTGCACTTGGGTCTCTCCCCTTCATATATTGACACACCTGAATTAATACACTTGGAAACAAACACGAATTTCGATATTCATGCCCAAGGGTTAATAGAACTCATCAAGCTCTTTATTGCATTTGATCAAATCTCCATACGGCGTAACTCGCGTCTTGGGATCACCACGGCTACATATTTAACCGACACCGAAGCGAAGCTTGCTTCGCTATGCTTCAGTATGGTCAATTACGTTTCAACCCGAACGGCAGACTATCACATCACGCGGGAGTGGATGAGGACCATTCTTTGGCAGGAAGCACTGACTATGGGCCTGTTGTCATCGTCAGCATCTACATCCGTCCTGGAGTTTGAATTTCCAGCGCAAATTGGCCGTGCCTTATTGCAGGCCCTGCGGGGATTCAGTGAAACGGATTTGCTCCCATTGGGACGAGATCAGGCTAGTAGCTTTGGTAGAAAGGAAACCCACAACATGGCTAACATCCTTTTGTAGTTACTGAAATGCTTCGAAGTTGTCAACTCACTCGCGGACACGGTCCTTTTATCCCCACACAGAATAAACTCGCGGTTCGAATTAGGACCACAAGACTTTCTGCATGCATTGTACCAGAAGATCGTCCCCTTCCTCGAACAGGATACTATGCTAAAGTCAATCCTTCGTGGTAAAACTGCTGAAGCCCTAGTCACGGCCCCGGCCCGACTACTGACGATTGGGGAGGAAGATGCGGGCTTGTACTCGGGCGAACATGGACCGGCTGAGCAGGCTCATATGACCGGATTCACAACAAACGGCGAGCATGATGAACAAAATGAATTGACGCTAGATTTCTTGGATTGGCTACAACAATCGGATCTTCAGATAATCTGATATCAAAATTGATGACAGTTTGACCAAATTATTCTGTGATCTGAAGGACAATCCGACCCGAGATATCACCCTTCTCCATCTCCTCATAAATCTGAGCCAAATCCTTGAACGGTCGCACCTTGACCACAGGATTGACAATACCACGTCGTACTAGATCAACAGCCTCCATGCATTCCTTCAGCGAGCCCACCAGATTGCCGGTGATCTTGAGGCCTTTGATCACAATAGTACAGATGGGAGTCTCCAAGCTCGGTCTTCCCGGGGGAATACCAACGCAACTCAAAGTACCACCAACCCGCAGCATATCGCAGGCATGTGCGAATGCCTTTGCACTACCAGCTGTCACTACAGCAGCATGTGCACCCAAGCCAGTAATCTCTTGCACCCTCTTGATGGGGTCTTCGGAGGCAAAATCAATAAATTCCTGCGCGCCGAGGCCTCTGACAAAGTCTCCCTTACCGGGACCAGTGTCGACGCCAATTACTAGAGCCCCCTGAGCTCTTGCATATTGAACTGGACAATTTTAGTCGGCTGTAAATCCAGATCCCAGATTGCTCACAAGAAAGAGAAAACATACCAGCCAAATGTCCGAGGCCACCTCCGGCCCCAACCACCACCAACCAATTCCCAGGACGAACATTCGCGTTCAGCACGGCCTATTCGAGTGTTCATTAAGCCCGAACCGCACAAGAAAAAGTACCCAACCCACCTTATAAGCAGTCAACCCTGCACAAAGCACCGGCCCCATAACCTTTGGATCAACATCATCAGGCAAAATCGTCAAGTAATCCGCATCGAGCGCAATATACTGTTGGAAAGAGCCATCTTCATGGTGGAGATGGTTCGTACTCGCAACGCAGTATTGCTCTGTCCCCGCAAGACAGAATTCGCAGCGTCGACAGATGCGGCTCGCGAACCGGATCCCAACCAGCCCACCGACTTTCAGACCCGCAGCGTGCGTGATATCCGGTCCAAGCGCAACCACTCGGCCGATACCTTCATGGCCGCCCACGTGTGGCAGCTTGATCTTTGTAATCGGGTTGCCGTCTGGTCCGGCTGCGGTGCCGGCTTTAGTGTGAAGGTCTGTCGGTGTGTTAACCTGGGCCTTATTCAGATAACATCCTGGCGCACCTACCGCTCTGGCAGACGCCGCTGTAGAGCACTTTGGCCAGGACTTCGTTGCGTCCCGGGACTGGCACAGGGTAGTCTGTTTTGAACTCGACTTGGCCGCCCAGTGAACGGACAAGAGCGACTGTTTGGGTCTGTGGAATGCTGAGGGAGTTCATTGTTGTTGGGATATCAGCTTGCGGAAGAAAGATTGGATTGACTCTGAAGTGTGCATTGACGAGACAGGACTCTGGCTATTGAACAAGCGGCATGACTATATTTATATCCAAAATTCCAGCTTGTACTGTAGTATTGAGAATCGATCGTGGGATGTCGTGTCATCAATAAACCACGCCAATACTCCGAGAGCACATCAAGTGATGCGTGGAATGTACATCCTCGAGCGGGGAAAGCTGTTCTGCCTTGTTACTTTTCTCTCCAATTCAGGACAAACACCAAATATAGCTGGTAAATAAGGTGATATTCTCGTGAGAGATGTGGAACTAGACCGTGTGGCCCCCAGGCAGCCTGTGTGTAGATGCGTATATCGAGACATATTCGGATAAATAGAGAGTTTCCAATCTAGGCACTCCTCACTATTGGTAGTTCGACCAGGAAAAGAACTTCATAGATTTGGTACTGCATGAAGTCCTGCTAATTCTCCGAGTCAATTCTCCGGTGGGGGGTTGGGTGCATTGCTGATCCCACATAAGGATGTCTACAAATAGAAAAGACGAGAATCTGTTCCATTCACTATCGGGCCTAGGTGAGCATTTCTTCTTCTTTTTTTTTTCTTTCTCTTTTCTTGAAACTTGACGCTTCAAATCGCTATTCACAGGCAAATCGGGGTATGTACAATCGCAATAATTTCAGTCCATGTCCGAGTACGCCATAACCTCACCCCAAACGCCGAGGTCAAGAAACCAGACTCAAATCCCCGAACACCATCCCCAACATATGTACAACGCGAAGCTGGAAGCCCTGGCTTCAAGACACCAATCGTAATTCAGATAGTCATGCGCCCTCAGAGGAATATCGGATATTTCGTTAACATTTTAAACATCGTCCAGGTGTACTGCACGGGCGTAAGAACCCTTCGTGGGGGTCAAAGGTGAAAGATGTGAATCTCCATTCTCCAGATCCCGGTGCACCCTGTTGGCATGAGGGCTGGAGTGGGGGTCAGTAAGCGGAGTGACGAATAACTCGCCGTTCTTCTTGCGCATCCAGTGTACACGCAAGTGATCGAGGGCGGTTTTGAAATCGTCGAGAATGACTGTGTCGCAGAGGCATTTAAAGATGAAGGATAGCTGGGGTGGTTAGTGATGTGGGGAGATGGAAAACAGGTGGGAGATGTGACTTACTTTCCAGAACGGCTCGACACCTGTTGGAAGGAGGCTGGAAAATACATTCAGCACGCTGCAGGTGTCGACAATCATGAAGATAATTGAGAGGCACATTGCCGCTAGCATAATTCCGAAGCGTGGGCTGACTACCACTAGCTCCCATAATCCGAAGTTGTATTCGCGCTTGATTGTCCAGAACAGGCTGGCGGTGGTGAAGACCCACCATGGGTCACTGTTGACGGAGGATGTTAGGGCCAAGGTGGTTCAAAGATCAAAGAGGACTGAGGTTTGAGCGGAAAGGGAATGACGAACCGAAACAATGGCTCCATTGGCCGAGTCGTCAGAAAAATCTTATTGATATTGTTGAAGTATGTGAAGTTGGCATAGATCTCCAGACCCCAATAGGGCCAACAGAGAATAACCGTGGTTATGTAGATGAGGGAGACCTTTCGCGAGAGGAATGGGCGGTTCTTCATCCAGGCGATCACATTATGTAGAGCCCAGGAAATGTTCAGACCGATCGCGGTTACGGATAGATACCAGCCGTAGACGGGCTCATGGGGGAAGATGAAAGTACCATGGGCCATACCCAGAATGAGCTACATACAATCCAGAGATTAGCCATTGGTTGGACTCATGCATGGGCCTTTTTCACTTCCACCTACCTCGGCGAAGATCAGCTTATGCAAGAGAATATGGGACTTCATATTGGCCAGAGTGATAGCAGCCATAATGAGTAGACTTCCGACCATCAGGCCCTGACCCCAAGCTTCGAGGATCAAGGCATCGGCCTCAGTGGGCTTCGAGATATGATCGGTGGCCATTGTCGAGTGTATTCATGTCAAGCGTGGGTTGCTTAGGGGTATTTTGGGGGAGTCAACAAGGATCAAGCTGAGATGAGGGTTTGAGAGAGTAGAGGAAAAGGGCAACTTTCATGGAGCCATGTCATCCAAAGAGCTTTCATCCAAACGCAACATTAGGGTTTCAAGTCTCCAGAGGAGATGAAAATCATTTATAACGCACATTGGTACGGCAATTTAGACCGTAAGATGATCAGGCTAAAATCCTGTCCAAAGTAATTTGCGCCACTGGCCTACGACAGGGGTATAGGGGAGGCAATTATGGGGATACCTACTCCATAGACCGTCAAAACATTTCTCTTCCAATGCCCATTGGTCCCTCCAACCATCCCTATTCATCCCCAGACGGGTTTATCCGTATATGACTCGGGATGTCCGTGCCTGCGGAGAAAGGCGCTTGGGGAGATGGGGAGAGCTACTGCACGGGCACTGCACGGTCACCGGGGAATTTTGTTTTTTTTTTGTTTTTATTTTTTTTTTCTATCAAAGAGCAAATGGGTTAATACTGAAAGGACCATTGAGTTAACGATAGCAATAAAAGAACAGGAACATCAACATGGAGGGAGAACAGAGAACACTAAAAACTCTATAACGTTCAGGCCTTCGTATTCCCGCTATTTCTCCGTCTCTCGACTCCTGACTAGAGAGTCATTCGAACCGAGCTTTTAGTCGGGAATTGTTTCACATTTCTCTGGAAATTGATCCTCCACAGTACCTCCACAGGTTCATGTGGGATACCTGCCGTGAAGTCCGATATAGAACTCTCCGGCGTTTGGAGAGTTCCTCTCTGACAACATCCCCGAGGACTCCATATGTTGGAATATAACCTTGCAAATATTCGAGCGCTATCTCATATAATGCGATCGCATGGGTATAAACCCGAGTGGGACGGGAAGCCTAAGCAACCTTTTTCACCACGTCAAAGATCCCACACCCGTTGAGTGGCTCTCCCTTTCATTTCGACGTCGGCGCTATCCTAGCCATCAACACTGGGAATCCAGGTTTGGTAGTCCTAATCTAGCCACTTGCTAATGCGCCTAGACTAATCATACGAGACAGCGTAGGCCAAGATATAACCGTCTAACCGTCACACCTAGCGCGAAAAAATCATTGGAAATAGGCAACCAACCCCGGATCTCCTCGACATCTCAGCCGAACACACCGGGGTAAATCATGTTGATACCCTAATTCCCCTGCCGTTACCCGTACGCTGGGCTTATACGCGTTTGATATACGAGAAAAGCCTGCAATCTTAAAACACGTTCGGGGCCCTGGGCCGGCTCGGGTGAAAGGAGCTACATTAGGTCTTTCCCTCTATCTCCCCTTTTCTCTCCCCCCCGTACGTGCCACCCTATATAGTGGAATCTAGTCTTTCGCTCCGCCTATCTTTGTTCCAAATCCCCTAGAAGATTCTATAACGACAAGAAAAAGAAAATACAGATCGGGGGAGCTCACACTGGCATTTTCCCGGTGAAAAGAAAGGTTCATACGATATCACTGACAAGGTACAAAAGAAATATAGGTTTGGAGCAATTTGAAAACCGTAGGATGATCTGTTCAGCCAACACCATCCTGGTTGCCACCCCTATTCATGAAAATGACCGTAGCCAATTTCCGGGGCAGTTTGGAGACTTTCTTCCCGACAGCGATACACCCCCGACCATTACTCTTCAATGCGGAGCCTGACTTCTCGCGGTGATGCGTGGCATAGTCAAATACCACGTTGACTGGTCAAGGGAGTACTAAAGGCGACGTTGCTCTTCCTCCTGATAGCGAATGTCGATATGGTACACCATAGGGTCGTTCTGTCGATGGCCATTGATGTTAGCGGGATGGCGGAGTTCAGACCTACGAACCAAGTATACCATGACGGATAGAAGACCAAGTCACGAACAATGCTATATACACAGGTTTGCAGCTCGATATCCCAAACGGCTCATATTCTCCATAAAACATGTCAAAAAGATGGGAACGTCACAGTGCCGCACAGCCGAGGAAACTGCGACTGATCGTCACGCTGGTTGTTCAGCCCGAGCCTTCAATGTAGGCAACTGTGGTATCTTGATCGATGGCAGTTGCACTACGATGTATACCGTCCTGTTAGTTCCCGTGCCGGCGCTGATCACTTTGGAACATCTCTCTTGTTTCGCGCATACCACGATTTATCAATCAGTTCGGTGGCTCTGTATGTGGAGCAATGACGACGACCAAGGCTATTGATTCACAGTCCCACCAGCTCTGAAGCAAATTGAAGCTGGTGGCCAACCTGGTTGGGCAATGGCTTCATCGCAACCCACTTGGCCCCGCTGGTGGAATACCCGTAGAAGAGCAATGATCTTCAGGGCTGCATTCTACCGAGGATTTATTCTTGGATTATTTGAAGGAATTTCTACCATTTTCAGGTCTCAATTCATTCCTTATTGACCCCATCGTCTGTCTCCGTTTTGGAATTTACCTTCATTGGGCTATAGAGTACACTCCTTTCACGTCGTTCTGTTACAATTCGATATGGCTCCATGGTGGTACACAGCAGCCAGCGCCCTGGCTCTCTCTCTTCAGGCGACTGCCTGGGATTATTCAACTTACAGCTCGATGGAATTCCAGCCACCGAAATTCGAAGTCAACAAGACTGGAACTACCGATTCCGGCTACATCTTTCTTGGTCCCCGTGGAGACGTTCAGGACGACGGCTCCGCTGCGCTCATTTACGATGATGCGGGTGACCTGGTGTACGAAGGCAACAAAGGTGTGACTGCCAACTTCATGGTGCAAAAGCTCTTTGGCAAGGATGTTCTCACTTTCTGGGCCGGAGATATGATGTCTATCGGCTACGGTTATGGAACTGTGCATATCCTTGACGATACCTACAAGGAGATTTACACTGTCCAACTTACCGGCGACTTCGTCACCCCAGACGGGTCAAGCAAGGATTCATACTGTGATCTGCACGAGAGCCGAATCACTTCGCGCAACACCCTCATTTGCACCGCCTACAACGTCACTCAGCATGACCTAACTTCCATCAACGGGACCTCCTCCCAGTGGATGCTGGACAGCCAATTCTACGAGATTGATATCACTACCAACCGAGTTCTACACTCATGGAGTGCGCTTGATCATGAAGCCGACATTCCTCTGACCACCTCCCACCAGGGTCTCGGAAAGGATGTCGGTACGCAGGATGCCCCCTATGATGCTTACCATATCAACTCCATCACCACCACCAACCATGGCTACCTTATCTCGCTGCGTCACATGTGGTCAGGCTACTATCTGTCCCACAATGGAAGCGTGATGTGGCAGGTGAGTGGCGAGGACGGTGCCGACTTCAAGCAGATCGGCAATGTTGAATTCTCGTGGCAACATGACATGCGTGTCTTCAACGAGACTGATGACGGTCTCGTCCTAAACCTTTTCAACAATGCTAACACTCCCACCGACGAAGAGTCCGAGTCCACTGGCATCAGTCTAGCCATCGACCTGAACAAAAAGACGGTCACCGGCCTCCGCTCCCTGGCCGACCCCAACGACCCCGTGCATTCTGTCAGCCAGGGCAGCTACCAGCTCCTCAGTGAAGTGGACAGCCATGCCTTCCTGGCATACGGATCCATTTCCAAGGTCAAGGAGTTTGATGGTGACGGTAACGTCGTCTTCAGCGCTCAGTTCGGTGACGACAATGCCGTTGCCTCTTATCGCGGCTACCGGTACCAGTGGACGGCCACTCCCTTCTGGAAGCCTTCGGTATCGGTTGACAACACCAGCTCCGGTGCCACCGTCTACATGAGCTGGAACGGCGCCACCGAATATGACCATTGGGTTGTCTACGCGGCTTCCTCTGCCACTTCTACCAACAACACTCAGATCGCTATGGCTAAACGCACCGGCTTTGAGACTTCTGTTAATATCGCCGACCCTCCTACAAAGTTTGTTCAAGTTGTCGCTCGCAGAGGGACGACGGTTCTTAGCACCTCTGAGATTGTCTCATTCTGAGCAGATCTAGGATGCATTTTGAGCTGGCACACTACCTATTCAGAGTTGCTTTGGTGATCCTTTTCTTGGTAGAATCTGTCTTTTCTGACTCCCCCATTTCATCCACATGTTGGTATGGTCACATAATTTATATCATCGCTTTCTTGCGGTACATACTTCGTGTTGTCTTTTGAACATACAATGTTTCCTGGCCCATCTTGTACTCAGGTGAAGATCTGAAGAGTCAAAAGCTTGTCCTTTGCCTAAACAAAGTGGATATATCTGGAATGTCAGATCTAGATATCATCCAGCCATGCCAACCCTTGGGCTTTTTGACTGAAATGCCGAGTAAATGACAGTATCGTGTTACATCAATCAAACATTTCGTGTGCCACACAGGAGCCGTTAGGTGTCTCACCATGTTCTCCAACGCAGATTGAAGATGTCAATGGTTTTACAAATGAGCATTCGACCTTTGCGGTGTGCCACATGAACTAAATCGAGTTTTTCCTGTTCCTTGAGTTCGTCTTATGTGATGAAGCTTTCTTGGAGAGAGGGATATAGAGCTCCACAATCGGCTACTACCATTCTCTATCTGACATTCCTCGGTGGTTTCAAACCGAAAAGAATTCTCCGTGTAAGTTCTCGAAAGGATAGCTCACATTCCCCAATGAGAATGAATGCGTGGAACGGCCGTAGCCACGGGAGTTTCCCATGCTTGTTTGCTCGATTCCATCCAGCCAAGGCTTCTGGATAGTATCGACCAGCTTACCTAGAGTGTTTCATGCCGTCCACGGGTGTGACTGACTAGAAAGGTTGTTGCAGTATAATTCGTCAACTTAGTCCAATGCCTGACTATTCTAGTCTGAAATAGTTATACCTAGAGGGGGCTGGCCAGTCACATTCTTCAATATCTTTGATCCTACACGAGTAAAATATCTAGTGTTTTGACTTTTCTCATCCGATGCTCGACACGGGATATACATAGAATTAAAGGCCCTTACATTCCTCGTTGTAACGTGGGAACCTGAGAAATCGAGATCATTATGTACATAGTGGAATGATCACATTCTTCATATTCTTTTTTGAGCAATCGGATATGTCTCCGATTTGGCTGCTACATCGTGGTACTTTCACATCCCTTCATTTGCACATCTACCTCGCACAACATAACTTGGCGTCCAATTTCCCCTGAGCCAAGATTCAAAGCAAATGTCTAAAGGCATCTTGCCTTGGGGAATTGGATCCAATGTCCAGGGTCACAGTGCAACACAGCAACAGGAGGAATGATACCAATTGAACCGGAACATCTATATAAAGCTGTACTAATTCCTGCCTTTGACCCAAGATTCATCAACGCAAGAGTATTTCTGACAGCTCTACAAGCACGCAAGATGTATCTCTCATCGATCCTGCCCCTCGTCTCGCTGGCCACTCTCGCCTTCTCCAGCCCAACAATTCATAACAACAAACTCGAATCGAGAGACGTCCCCTCCGGCGCGTTTGCTCCCTCAAGCAATGGCCAATGGATACCAGCCAGCACACCAGCACCCACACACCAAAGACTGGGCCATGCAATCGTGCAAAACAACTGCCATTTCCCCATCTACATCTGGTCCGTGGCCTCTACGGTCTTACCCGTGCGAACCATCCTCCCGAACGACCAATATAGGGAGCTCTTCCGCGAGAATCCCGACACTGGTGGCATCGCAGTCAAGATCAGCACCAACCGCGATGGGCTGTACACCAGTGCCCCGCAGATGATCTTTGCGTACAACCTTTCCTCTTCAAAAGAACAGGGTCAGAGACAGGATAAAGTGTGGTATGATCTCTCCGATGTCTTTGGTGATCCGTTTGTGGGGTACACGGTGACTCTTAGACCTGCTGAGCCGGCCATTTGCTGGAGAGCCGGGGTTCCACCTGCTGGGAGTCAAGTGAGGGTTGTTGATTCTTCGACGGATTTGGTCTTGTCGCTGTGTGGAGACCTGTAGGTTGGAAGGGTATGAGATCGTATTTGGACTTCTATGTGATACGTTAGTGAGGTCAAATTAATTACTCTTTTCTCGTACGATAAATAAGAACCTCGGGAGTAAATGGTTCTCCAAAATGGAGAAGATGGAGGATCCCACTGGATTTTCCCCTTGGGGCAAGTAAATTGACGTTCGTCTCGGCCAGAAGTCCGGGGCATTTCCCCCCCGCATTTCCCCAATTTATCTCGGGCTCCTTCATTTATTGACTCTCCGTCACTTTTCTCTCTTCTCAACACACAAAAATGGTTTCTCCAGCTATTAGAGTCGCTCCCTCAGCGGCGAATCGGGCCCTGAACTTGCTACGCACAGTACAATATACTCACCCACCCAACTGCCCGTGTCACAAAAACCCCAGCCATCACCATAACCACAAGCAAAGCTCCTCTCTGCTGAACCATGTGAAGCGTCGCATGTCCACACCTGTGGACCGTTCGCGCGAAAAGGAATATGCTTTTGAGATGGCGGCGTCTAGCGTCCGCTTCGGACCCGGTGCAACCAAGGAGGTCGGAATGGACTTTACCAACCTCGGCGCTAAGCGTGTGTGCATTGTCACCGATTCCAATGTCGCCAAGCTGGATGCTATGAAACAGGCTGTTGAGGGTCTTACTCGTGAGGGCATTGAGTTTACTATCTTTGACAAAGTTCGCACCGAGCCCAAGGATAGCTCGTAAGTCACTCTCGAGGTTGAAGCGTGGCTATTGTATAGGTACTGATATGTTTTTGAATTAAGTGTGAAGGAAGCCATCGCTTTCGCGAAGCCCTATAACCCCGATGCCTTCTTGGCGGTTGGTATGTGTCTCCCTCATCTCCGCCCCCTGGCAGATACGAATTAACACCAGAACAGGAGGCGGCTCTGTTATTGACACGGCCAAACTAATGAACCTATACACCGTATTCCCCGAAGCAGACTTCCTTGACTTCGTCAACGCACCCTTGGGCAAAGGTCTCCCCGTAGACAAGCCCCTCCGCCCCCTCGTTGCCGTCCCAACAACAGCAGGCACGGGCTCGGAGACAACAGGTACTGCAATCTTCGACCTAGTCTCCAAGAAAGCCAAAACAGGCATCGCCCACCGCAACATGAAGCCAACCCTTGGAATCTGCGACCCGCTCAACACCCGCACCATGCCCTCAGCCGTGGCCGCTGCTTCCGGCCTCGACGTCCTCTGCCACTCTCTCGAATCCTGGACCGCAATCCCATACTACGAGCGCACCCCGCGCCCGACAAACCCCATCAACCGGCCCGCGTACCAGGGCGCAAACCCCATCTCTGACATCTTCTCTCTCGCTTCCCTGCGCGCAACAGTCAAATACCTACCGCGCGCAGTCCGCGATCCAGATGACCACGAAGCACAGTCAGAGATGCTGCTCGCGGCTACACTGGCCGGTGTCGGCTTCGGAAATGCTGGCGTTCATCTCTGCCACGGTATGAGTTATCCCATCTCCAGCCAGAATCCTGGATATAAGCATGCGGGCTATCAGGTCGATCACACAATTATCCCTCACGGTGTTTCTGTGGCTGTCACCGCACCTGCCGTCTTCCGCTTTACCGCGGCGTCAAACCCCGATCGCCATCTTGCGGCGGCTGAGGCGTTTGGTGTGGATATCTCGAATGTTAAGCGTGAAAGTGCGGGTGAAGTGCTTGGTGAGGCGATTGCGCAGTTCCTTGTTACGCTTGGCGATCAGCCCCGTGGATTGAAGGATCTAGGTTTCAAGGCCGCGGACTTGGAAGGATTGGTTGATGGAACCATCCCGCAGCAGCGGGTGCTTATGCTTGCGCCAAATTTGAGTAAGGAGTTGGAGGCTGAGAGGGGCGAGTTGAGGAACTTGCTCGAACAGTCTTTGGATTATTAGGGTGGTAGATACATCTAAATTCAAATGGATATCTGTGTTGTTTCTTTGTTCATGTGGGGACGGAAAAGTAGAGGATAATGTTGTGTGGGTAGGGGGAAGTTCATCCTAGGCCGGCTAGGAGCATATACCTTGTCGTATCACATTTCATGTCAACGCAGGCATCACGGTGGATTATTGGGGCTCCAGTAATCGAGGTGAGCTCTCCGGCTGTAGTGAAGCACTCGAGCTATCACCCGGGAGGACCTTTGCGCCGAGGGCACCCATCGACGACGCTATGCGATCTAACCAGATCACAGCACTGGGATCATTTGGATCAGAGGTCCTGGATGGACCCTGTCCAAGCTCCGAATGAATGCGAAAGGGGAGGCCGAAGTTCTTCGCCGTCGTGGAAAAAGGGGATATAGGGTATTCACTATCGATGCTGGATGGCGTGACGACATACGACTCCGGCGAATGATCCTCGACGGAATGAAAGCGTAATCGGTCTTCAAGACGGTCGGAGAGCTGCTGTAACGTCTCTAACATATTTTCTGCTCCACTTAGAAGCAGCGACGGGCCGGTATCCGGGAAGATTTCTGGTACGGGGCCCACGAAGGATCCGGGTCGCTGGATGATACCTTGCTGGCGCTCACTGTGCGCGCTGATACAGGATCGGAGCTCGGCGGCGAGTGAGCGCAGCCGACGGGAAGTATCATGTATGCGCTTGGTGAGATTTGTGATAGCGTTTGGGTCCGGCTCGGTCGAGACGGAAAGGAGATCGCGGGTATCGCTGATATACCGTGGGCATTTGGCGATTTCCATGAAAGCAAGATCGGATATTTCTCCGTATATAGACCACTCGCCGGACTTCTGGCCGTCTTCGGTCCTCACTTTCATCGCGTAGGATTGCCAATCCTCTTGGTCTAGGAAGCAGGGTTTGCCTTCGTAGACTGATGTAGCAATGAAGAAGCCGCGGAACGCAATCCAACAGTATCTTCCGAACCCGGACTCGTGCGCTTCTGGGCCTCGGCTTATCATCAATCGCTTGGCGCCATCGGAATGCACAACCCAGGCATCGGGCGTGGTCTGCGCGTACATCTCGAAGACACTGAGGATGATGGTGGTGCAGAGCATGTTGTCGGATTTGGCATGGTCGGCTTGAGGGATGGCCTTGATGACCGCCCCCAACGACTTGGAGTACATTTGTCGACTTGCCTTGAGAAGAGCTTGATCTTGCGTCAAGTGTGCTAAGTAGACCGAGCTCAAGGAGCAAACTGCGGAGTCGAGGTAAGCATCTTTGCCAAAATTCATCACGATGTATTCGGCGAACCCGGGCGCACCGCCAGACCGGAACCGATTATGATAATAGAGCGTTGGAAATGACGTGCTGATGAAATTGAGAAATAATTGTGGCTGTGCGGCACGGAAGGACTGGCGCACCAGCGACGGCGACACTTTCTCATCCCAGCCACGCAAGGAGGAGTGTCGCCGCATGAGGGCAATCGCATTGCTGCGCACTACATCTGCAGCGGCAGCAGACTCATCGTGTGCCGGGGGCGACCGGTCAGTTGGGGTTGAAGACGTAGCCGATGCGGGTGGGCCTGCCAATGTGTCTCTCCCCCCTCGCCGCGCATTGGAGCGATGTCGCCGGGCGAGGTTGGGTCCTTCGTCTTGAAAGCGAAAGGTTCTCCTATACCCCGGACAGGCACGACCATATTTTTGGCATTGGCTACACTCTGGGACCACCTCGTCACACTATGGACTTTATTAGCCCAGCCTCACAATCTTAGGATTGGAAATTGACCTTGATTCGTCGCTCGCGACACAGGGCACAGCCTGTACTGTGCGGAACTCCCACCATGGTGTCAAGATCGAGAAGATGTCATCACGGGGGAAAAAGGCTCGAATTTATGTCCCCATCTTTTGGGGATCTTGGAGGCTGATTTTGAGGGGGAGAATGCGCTGTCAGCCCTAGGATGTTGGGCGTTGGTTGACCGTTCACATTTTGCCAAGCGTCAAAATGGCTCTGCGGGGAAAAGCCGTTTCAGGTTATTTTGGATCTTCAGATGTCCCTTTGACTGTTCTTTAGCACTTGGATTGGACTTGGAATTCAATTTCAGCGTTTCCATCCCTTTTTCTTCCTTTCCTTAGAAACTACCGTACTCCAGGCACCTCATGGTACAGCATAAACGGATCAAGACCGAGCGAATACTATTTATAACCCCCTATTTATAAATTGCGACATCCATTCAGACCGAGCAAAATCGCATGACAGAGTAATCTATCTCGGCTCTCACTGGGCTTAGTATGGCCGACTCACCAGATGAGCCTTCTGCTGGTTTGGAAATAATCAGTACAGTCACTCTACAATCACTCAATGGACGGATCAGGATACTACAGTAGAACCATCCACAGCTACATCTACATCCACTCCCGACGCTTTTGCCCTTTTCCATCCTGCCTTGATCATCTCTTTCTACTGTGGAATTTCAATACCTCCCCTTTTCACTTCACCCTCGGCTCTTCCTGCCTTGACTACCTTCACTTTTAACGTCTTCTTTGCATTCTTCTTTCCTCTATATCTCAACAAATATAACCCCTTCTTCTCACCTATGCTTCACCCACTTCTTTCCTTCCTATCATCATTCCCTATGATCCCCTGTTTTTTACTTGTCTCTTTTGATCCTCCTTTCCTCTATCCCTCTGGAGGTATCCTTGATACCCCTTCCCTCCGCACATCCCAATATAAAAACTTCCAATCCCCTCACCTCGTCTTCTCTTACGATCCTCCCTCTGTATTTATACTCCCATTCCTCACTTCTTCTTCTCCAATCCCTCTTGCTACACACCTCTCACGCTTTTCATAGGTCCACTTACCTCCTTCGATTATTCCCTATATATATCTCGAGGTATGTATATCCCTTCACTTACTTCTGCTACCTCTCTCCACTCTATTTCTATCAACATTGTGTCTTTGATCCTGATCTCCTCATATTTCATTATGTATGATGAATACTGAGGCCGACTTCGAGTGGAACAAGATGCATCATTCTCCACCTTCTGTCTCTCTTCTCTTCCTTACCTTCCCTTGACCTTTCTCACACTTCACCTTACGTCTCCCCTTGAGTCGAATCTCTACTCCGCTTATACTTGAACCATTGGCTAATTCAAATCTTGCCTAAAGAGATATTCAATATATCTCAAAGAAGAGATAACCTTCTTGAAGGGCCATTGGCCAGGGAAAAGCGAATGGGTCGCACTTGCCCAGCAGCGTGAGGTGGCTGAGGGAACGGCACGTGAAGTCAGTTCCCTAAAGCATGGACTTGCCACCCAGGAAGCGCAGATGGGCGAGCTGCGTGAAACCAACGCCAAGATTGCCGGTGACCTACAGGTCACGAAGGAAGCACGAGACAAGCTTACCACCGAGCTGGAGCAAGAAACAGCACAGGTGGTCAAGTACGTGCAGAAGAAGGATTGGTACTCACGTACCAACAAGGACCTCAAGGCCAAGTACGAGAGCTTACTGGCCGAGAATGAGGAACTTGTGAGGGGTCGCGAGAACCTTATGGAGATGACGCCAACTCTGAGCAATTCGACTCCGACGCCCTCAACAGGATCGAGGTACAGAACTATTAGACAGCGGAGGCGTCTGAGATCATTTTACATAAAGTCCCACTCATCCCCGTAGCCGGTCACCTACTACCAGCTAGTTAGGAAGAGCATCCTTTTCTCGTCTCTTATAACACCCAGACAGTCGAAGGCCTGGGGTCCAGCGCTAACTAGCGAGAGTATCTAATGAATCGCCAACTTACTAGATTTGGGATTTGTCATATAGGAAGTGTGATGTAGATATACTGCAATAAAACATGATGTGCAACTACAATGAGATGGACACGAGGACAAAGTATAACCACAAAATGCTGAGTATGATGCCGGAAAAGATAAAAAAACGCCAGGGTATAGATGATCAGACCATAGAACTCCGCTTCTTTGAAACAGTATTTTCTTCTTTGTTACGCCGGAAACCAAAGAAACTGCTCTTTTTTGGTTGAATTTGAGGCGTTGGTTTCGATGCCGCTGGGAGCGCACCGCTGCTGGTGGGTTGTTGGTGGAACATAACAGAAGACTGAGGTCGGGGTTGTGGGCGTGATTGCTGTGGTCGTGACTGCATGAGGTGTGTAGAGGATTGGGCTCGGGGATCCATGCGGCCCGGTGCATGGAGGTATGGGCTGTTGGAAACGCCATGGGGAGGATGGGAGGGACGGCCTGTAGCTTGGGAGGAAAGTTGGACTGAGGATTGAGAGTATTGGTGGGAATAAGGCTGACCGGGCCCTGTGTGTCGGGGTGGGAGGTAGGGCCTGGAAGATGGTGCTGGAGTACGTTGTTGCATTCGTGCTTGCTCTTCTTCTCTCCCGTATAACTGCTGCAGACGTTTGGTTTCTTTTTCGACTTCTGCCTCTCGCCGACGCCGTGCTTTTTGCTCTGCGGCGAGAACCTCCTGGGTTCGTCGCTCCTCCTCCTGTCTTGCGAGTTCGTCCTGTCGCCTCCTCTCCTGTGGGGCTGGGGATGAGGAGTTCGGGATGCTAAGCCGAGGTTTCGATGGCTTGCGGCTCACTTCTGATCCAGAGGGGCGAGGCTGTGAGTTCCTCCGATCGCGCCTGGGATCACCAGCTGGTGTGGCTGTTGCCGCAGATGTAGTTGGCCCCACTGCTTGCTTGCGGACCTGGTTAGCCCCCCGGGGGTGATATGAAAAGCCTCCTTGGCAGGCCCAAAGAAAATATCTCGAATCGCAACGGCAGCCAAGAGGAGCACGACCTCCAAACCCTTGGTATCCTCCATCTCGACGCGATAGAGATTGGGCTCGTAGAGAGTCAGCTCCTTGAGCCCTTGAAATAGAGCGACCGTAATATCTGGCTCACGGCTCTTTGTGCGGGTGTCCGAAATTGTTGAAGTTTTACCATGCAACAGACATGTCAAATCCTTGGACAGTTTCCCATCCTTGCGCCAGCTGAACCTCAACTTCGGAGTAACGTCCGCAAGAGAGGGATCGATTTGTGTCTGGTCTAACGCTGAGGTGGACGGAACCCGGAACGTGTTTTGCGGCATCTCGAATTCCCACCGTGCTGGTTTGTTCCATGATTTGGTATGATATTTCACTGTGATCTCTTGGTCAGGATTGTAGAGTTGGATGGTGAACTCTGTAGGGAGTATGGGTTCGGGGGGCGGTACAACGCCGCCATTTGCTCGTATGGTGTCTGCCGACAGACTCGGTTGGGTCCAATCTGGAGCCACAGCGACCTCGCCGTAGACCACGTCTGTCACGTAGGGGTCGTACAGCGCGACTCCGTAACGGTTTTGTGATGTTGGGGCGGCCGGGTCCAGAGCACGCAACGAGTAAGCAGGTTCGGGGTCATTTCCATGTTGACGATGGTAGATCGTGCTGATTTGAGGTTGTTTTGAGTTGTTCTTGAGGAAGAACGCTGCGCTGCGGTCAGTACGATAATCACACAGCCAGGGGATGACGTAGCCTGCGACCAGAGCGGCTCCTCACAACGTACTGGGTAGGTTTTCATCGATCATCTTCTCATCGGGAATTCAAGAGACAACCTTGGTCATGTGGGAGTTATATTGAACGCTCGGGAGTTGAAATCTGTTCGTCTGCGCCACGGGACTTCGTGATCGGCACCTAAAAATAGAAGGCCTATACCCGCTAATTCGTACGTCAATTGAGGCACCAGCATTTGAAGCACTCTACAAGGTAAGATCTGCCCTGGAAGCTGGAGAGATATAGGCATCGGCATTCTAGGCATGCGTGACATTCGAGCTTATAAATTATTGCTATCGCTTAGTCTTCCAAGGTTGATCTACATACGAAACAGGTATGCTAATCGAATGCATAGATCTACATGCTGTCATCACAGCAAAAATTGTAGATTTGCAGTAATTCTTCTACATTTGGATGCTCTCAAGAGCAGTGTTCTCACATATCGTGTTTCAAGTCGAAGTCAACAGCTTAACTTTGCTTTTTGTAGGCCACCCAACACCCATCTGTATTGCCCGAACAGCGCCTTCACCAAGCGGATCACCACGATAACTCAAGATACCCGGACATTCGGGGGTTTTCAGCCTATGTATTTTTGCTCAGGTATATCCGACGTTGGTAATTTTGTCTAAAAACTGTTTTAGGCTCCAACGTATATTTTGTTGGATATATCAAGCCCTCGTCGACCCTATATCAATTTAGCACCACAAGTTCAATATCAAGAAGAGTTCGGTGTAATACATATCGCTTCAAGTTGCAAAATGTGTGTTTGTGTTGACGTACTATCATCCCATGTTGATTGCGGCAAGGAAGGGTTGACTTCGCTGTCGGAGTAACTTGTGGAGGGAAGAAGGGAGGAAGTTCTACGCTGCAGACTCAATTAGTGTTCGGTTCATATTCTGAGGAAGGACTTCTATGTATGCTTATCCACATAATCATCAAGTGGTGCCTATATTGACTCATTCAGGGGTGGCTTCTATAACCCATGTTAGTACAAAGGTTCGAGGGATAGACTTAGCTGTGCTTTCAAACCCTGTTCGAGGCTGAGATAAGAATAACTGACTAACCACGAAATAATCACAGTTTTTTAAGTTGAATTAGGAGGAATATATAAAGGATTGGTTACACTCAGTTAGTGTGCAGGTCGGTTGAGCTGGAGACAACAGACCTGCACGTCGGGATCTTTGGAAGTATTCGTGGATGTCTGTAATATGTTAGGGACGACGGGATGAAAGGAATCACCTAGCTGCTTGATATTTTAAAGCATGTAAATGGTAGTCTTTAAGACAAGGATGAAGTCAGAGCTTCATTCGGCCGTTTGTTGTAATGATCTAGTGAGATATGAATGGCTGTCAGAATCCGAGCTAGTTTCAAACGGGGCTCGAGGGATTAGCCTAGCTGCTTCAAAGAAAATACTTTGTGCAATCTTTTGGGCAAAAGGATCAATTTCGGGCTATATTCGTTAGTACGGAATCCAGGTCACAGAGGGGAGTAACAAATCTAGCTCACGGGCTAATGGCTGATCATGGAAGGTTGTGGATATATTGTCGGGATGCATCTAAAAGATTGCGATTAGTGACAAGAGGGTGAATAATGACTCACCTGCTAGGGGAACTATATGATGATGTCCAAACAAAGGATTGCGTCGGGCCTATGGTTCGTTAGTACTGAATCATGTGTTCAACAATGGTGATAAAGGACTTAGCTATTGAGTTGGTCATCATCGGTTATCTTCTTTGGTGGATATCCTCGATCGGACCTATTTAGTTTGTTAGCATATCTCGCACCTGGAATGACCTACCGGGGGTGGTATGATAGTTAAGACGGGGTACTCGAATGGCCTGAAATGGTAGATGGTATTGTAGTCTCTAAACCTCGTTAGTAGGGAAGGCAAAGGGCGGGGATGGGGGTGATCAAAGAACTTGGCCGTATACAGGTATTAAAGCATGTTCGGACTGGTACTCGTTGAATGTGATGTTGACCTAGGTCGTTATATGTTAGCAATGATCATCTTCCGGGAGGAATGATCATCTTCCGGGAGGACGCCCACCTGTGGCCTAAGAATGTATGATGGTAAGGTATTCCGAATGTCAATGGCCCTAGATAAAAGCGTCAGTGTCAATCTTGCAAGGAATGGGAAAGGTACTCCGCAAGTGATTCGCAATCTCTATATATCGCATGTATAGTAGCGGACGATAGGCGTCGAGTTCTGTTTTGAGCTGGAATGCTCCTGATGACGGGCTCAAAAGCGAAGGGCCTGAAGGCCATTATATAGGCAATCCTATTCAACACAAAGAGTGACCCAACTCATAGTTGTCCTACACAAGCCCTTTGTCAGGTCAGAATGGATGCGGTAGACTGGTTCATCGTGTTCCCGAGGCCGAGGGTCATTGTTCACAGTTAAAGATCAAAAGAATGAAGAACGAGTAAAGGACTCGACAATGAAGTGGTTGACATAATGCATGCTTGTCAGCTTTGTTCTATTGTTTGTTGAAACCTGTCTGAAGGCGAGATGAGCTCAAGCGGGTAAACCAACAATGGAATAAAAAGCCTTGGAAACCCAAGAGATTATTTTTAGTCTATGGAAGATCTATGTACATATTGGCTCTGTCTTTGTAGCCGTCGCAATATGCGACAGCTGGAAAGTACAATAGCATTGTCCATCAAAACACCTTTTTGTTCACTGCCCATTTCATACCCGAACGCCATTCACTTCCTCACCTCCAGTGGCCTTAGCCGCCTCCCGTTCGGCGATGCTCATCTGCAATCCCTGGTCACCCCAGCCCTGGATGCCCTTCTTATACAGGATCTTCTGTTCCTCCCGACTAGGGACAGGTCCAGTCTTACCCCGGCGCTGCCGGGAGTCGCTTGTCTCCTCAAGTGAGGCGTTGTCACCATCCAGCGGGTATCCCTCCAGATCATCTGTGTGTGTTTCCTCGGTGAAAGAGAAAGTGCGATACTCGGTGTTGGACCAGCCGGTACCTGCGAAAATGGAGAACGTTGGTATATTTCCCCGTGATAGTAGCGCGTTACGTCACATACCTTGGAACTGGCTGTTGTCTTCCCAATCTTCAGTGAAGTAGTGCAAGAATCCGCCGTGCGTGACCATGACAATTTCCTTCTCCGGGCGGGCTTTCAGCCAGCGACGGGCTGCACGAGCGCGTTGCTTGAGGGCGTGGTTGACTGGGGCATAGCGACCAGATGCCTTTTAGGTAGACCGATGTGAGTATACCATGTATAGATTAAAAGTGAGGCGACCCTCGATCTGTAGGCAAGTGAGAAGCATACCTTGTTATTCCACCCATCATGCACGAGATCAAGATCAACACCTGTTTGGAACTCCTCCTTCAATACAGTGGGCTCGCTGCCAGTATCACATGCAACGTCTGAGATCTCTTGAATATCGGGCAAGGCAATAATCTTCAAGTCCGGCTTTGACTCAAAGACGGGCGCAAAGCTCTCGAGCGCAGTGTAGAGGGTGCGACGGAGGGGTGAGGCGGTTACTAGATCGATATGGGCATGGCGGGGGAAGTTCTTGCGGAGCGTTTGGCATTGTTCATGTCCAAGATCAGTGAGAAGAGGATCTTGGATGACGTGGTTGGCGGTACAAAGATTGTGCAGGCCCTGTGATTGTCTATTAGATCGAGCAGCAAATGGCCATCTTCCAAGGTTGCCAATTGTCAAAGCTTTGGGAGTTTCCTAAGATCATTGCTCGCGGGATGGACATACTTGAGCATGGCGCACGCAGTGGATAATTGGGGGCATGTTCAATGTTGAGAGTGATCTAGTCAATTTCCGTCAGGAAGCAGGTATTGAAGACCCTGAAAGTAATCTCGGGAGTTCTTATCGCGGTGGCGGGGACTTAGGCAAGGGATGCAAGTCGGAGTGCCTTACGGAATACTTGACTCACGAGTTCTCAATACAAAGAGATATATGCGGAAAATAAAAATATACAATGGAAAATGAATGTAAGAGTCATAAATCCCTCCCGGACCTCAGAAGTCCGACTTGGTCATATAATTTTGCGTAGCGCCACATCATCAAGCGAACCACAGCTCTGCACTGGAGTCCTATGGAGATCTATAACCTGTGATTTGTCTATCGTAGTGAGGGATCCTCTTCAGATGTCTAGTATAAGGCCGAGTACGAAAAAAAGGAGTACTTCATGAAAATAGGTCATTTGCACCGAGAATGCCAACATATCAATGGATTATAGAACAAATGGGTATGTATAGGTAAAACAATGGAAATTTCACCTTCTATGCAACGCCAAACCCTTGGGCATTTTCGAGGGCCTTGTCAAGCTTCTTCGCCAAGGTGTCCTTTGACGAGTACTCTGGCAGAAGCAAACGTCCGAAGCACGTCAGGCTGGTAGGGAGTCGCTAGAGGAACAATCAGCATGACACTTCATATTCTGTTGTAGAAAGTGGAACTTACTGAATCTCCAACGCCATTTTTTTGGATCACAAACATAATGCTCGAGATCCCGTTGACGGGGACTCGGTCACTCGCAGTAACGAATTCAAGTAACTGGGCCCTCTTTTCATTTGGATATGTTCGGACAATATCCCAAAAGTCATGAATGACACGATTATTAGGGCTAAATCCACCCTCGTACCGAGTGTGGTCCTCGAGCTCTTTTACGTCAATGGATTGGATACCTTCCACCACGGTTTTGAGGGCTTCTGGGGAAAACATGGACAGAGCCGATCGATCCAGACATGTGTTGAAACCCCTTTGGAAGGCTTCGAACTGTGGTCGAATGGATTTGTCTGTAAGCCAGAAGATGTAATCCCTGACAAACTGATGTCGGTTCTGATTGGTCACGAGCGCAGCCTCTTCAGCTGGGAGTGCAGGGGACTGAAGCGATATGGACTCAGACCCCGAATTGGCAACCGTGCCCGAGGCAGGCTCGCGGGATGTGACATTCTTAAGCTCCTCGGCTGTCATGGAGGTTGTTGAGTTTAATGTCGCAGGATCGCAGTAAGCTGGTACATCCATCCAAGCGCTAGAGCCCGCGATAGATATCGAAGCCGGAGCCGGAGTGGCGATTTTGCTAGCAAGAGGCCACGGTGTATCCCTATTGATCTTTTGCATGTCGATTGTCTTTATACTTCCAAAGGCCTCGAAGCTAAACTCGTAAGTTCGGGTAAAAATGTCGCCGACGTCGCCATCTTTCCATGCCAATAAAGTGTCGAGCCCGTGGCTTAGTTCCGGCCATCCATCTCGAATGTGTTCTAGATGCTTCACCTTCAAGCCCAGCACTTTGCGGTAGAAGGCAATAGGAAGGTTCACAGGGAGAGTCACGCCATTGTAAATCGCAAGAGACATCAGTAGACCAATGAGTTCAAACTTGTAGAGAGGTTCCAATGAGCACGGTTGGAACCAAGACATGCGGTGTCGAGTGTCAACGACGAACATGCCATGAGATGGGTCAAAGGCTTGGCCCATGAGCAAGCGGAAGAACTCTTGCTGAACTCCACCATGGTCAAGCCCTTCTTCTCCTTCATCCATGCCCATTTGTACCTTCAAGGGTCGCATCAGTTCGCGCTTTTCACGCCGCCATAGTTGGCTCAAGGCACCGGAGAGAATATCATCTCGGCGGACAACGAGAACGAAATAGGACGACATGGATGTTTTCATGCGGGTGAGGAGTCGATGACCGTCGGAAATTCGAATAGGGTCGAAGGCAGTCTGATTGACGTGTCTCGTGGTGGTCATAGCAGCCTCATAGGACTTAGTCATGGCGGAATAGTTCAAAGCTCGGAAGTATATCACAAGGGAAGATGGAGGAAAAAGGAAAGAGTACGATAGCAGGTGCATCGTTCGGTTGTTCGGAAGCCCCCCAACCCATGCCACAGGCATATCCAAAGGGTCCAGCCGCTCTGCGAGAAGAGGTGTATGGAAGTCTTCGGGTATGAGACCTAGCCGATTTCGTTCCTTGTACATTGAGGCTAGAATATGAACGGCACCACCGGCTGGGCTGCTCCGAGCCATTTCAGGGTTGCCGTCCCATTCACGCAGGAAAAGAGTCCGAAGCCACTCAACAATGAGGGAGGCTGCGCAAATGGACCCACCGGGCCCATCGTTGCTAGCAGTCTGAGAGATGTGATGCTCACTAAGATAATCAACCACGCGGTCCAGCACGCTGATTTTTCGTTGATTTGGTAGGTTTAGGCTGTATACTTGGCAGGTCTTTGATATTTCATGGTATGCCAGTCGTGCAGTAAGAGCCTGCACGAGGCGGCCAATGAGGCGGATACCTAACTCGTGCTCGAATCTGTCTGTCACCTCGACGGCTTGCTGAGCATTCTTCGGAGGCAGCTTGCGCATATCCGATAGTGAGGCAACAGACCCAGCGGCACGCATCCGAACTACGGCTTTCCAAGTCCCCGGGTCGACATGAGGCACAAAGCTGACCAAAGTGAACAAGGCAATCGTGGCAATGTAGGCGGCATCAGGATCCGACAGATAATCTTCATTGGCAGACTCAGACATTCGTCGGGGAACGGCCGGAGGGGGCGCAGCTCCTGTCATGGTCGAACTACGAGACGACCGGCGGGATGGCCGTCCAGAAGAAGTGAACCCCCGTGGGGGAACAAAGAGCTTGCCGAGAGAGCTCCACAGGCTATGTAGTGCAATATCCCAAGGGCAGATTGTAAATAAGCGCTGTAGTGATAAACGCAAATTGGAAACATCCAGACGACTGGAAGTAGCCCCGATAATATCTGTTGACTCGCTACTAAAGGAGTGCAAGATCTGACTGGGGCTGCTGAACACGAAGAATGCACTTTGAGCAACGAACGGAAATACTTCACGCTGACGTAGAGAGGCAAAGCACCATTCCGGCTGCTCAAAACTGCCAGCGCACTGGATACGATCAAGTTCCTCTTTCCAGCAATCAGCATCTTCCGCAGATCCTATCATGACTTGTGACAGGCCATCGATGATCTCGGGTGTAAGATGAGTGACTGTCTGGGCTAGTGGGATCGTGTCTAGCGGGTTTTCAGCAGAGGCCTGCTTTTTCGTGTGCTCACTGGGGGGTAGAGCAACGGAAGGAGGAAAAGGAGGAGAAGACATAAGCTCTGTGCTTGCCGTACTGTTGATAGGAGATACTTCATCCAGCAACTTCTGGCTGTCCCAGGAGACACGCCGTTGACTTTTGCGCTGTTCCTTTAAAGGTACTGGATCGACATCTCCAATTCTTCCGCGGTGTTTTTGCGGACGATGCTTTAACGCTGGCGGTGAGGGTAAACTGACGAAATCATCAGAAGAAGCCACCGGGAGCTTCTTGTTGAATTCTGGTTTCCTTTTATCGTCAAGGCTTGAACGTGGACTCTGGCGCCAATGGTCGATCTCGGAGACTGATAGTCGTTTGACATGCTGGTTCTGAAGCTTGAGCTCAACTGCGGAGGCCTGAGATCCCGAGGTTCGTGATGAAGGAGTACGTGGTTGGCAGCTTGGCTGGCGCGCATGTGTGGAGCTGCCGTGGATTTTAAGATCTCTGTCTGAAACTTTGTCGACATGGAAGTGGCGCTTCTCAGCAGTGGATGAATGACCTTCCGGTGCGGGTGCGGGTGTCTTGAGCGTTGACTCGAATGCATCTAGGGAACGGCGAAGAGGAAGCCACTCGACCATACGGAGTGAGATTGTATCAAAGAGGTTCTGTGTAAAAGATTTGGGGTCTTTGAGTTGCTGTTCGGCGGTATGGTCGAGGTCTTGAATATAGTTGCCCCCGGAGGGAATTTGAGGTGAATAATTCCCTTCTTTCACTTTTGAGTCGGCTGATCTATCTTGCGTGGGCCCGGACATGTTGCGAGCCGACTGGCCTTCATCGTCCTGATCCAGTTTTGGTGATCTGTAAGCCGCTGCTATCTGTGCTTCAAGTGTACGTGTTCGACGTAGAGAAATCCGATGGTAATCTTCCGCTGTTAGTTGTGGTGGAGGTTTAGGCACATTCAGACATAAACCGGTCTCCGCATCGTCTAAGCTAGCGAGGTAGCATGCCAGGGTCCTCGCGCTCAGTTCCGTATATCGACGGTATGGAGCTTCACTGAGTCTTCTGCGGTGACTGGCACATGTAGTGGTTCGACACGAGGGATCATCGCAGCCGTGAAGCAGTTGAGCTTTGTACCTTTTTCAAGAAACCAGTTAGTGTCATGCGGAGTCAAAAGGTCGGGGCCCAATGATTGAGGTTTCACTCACCTGCGCACCAAGCTATTAAATTTTCGTCTTCGATCATCGCGATATCGGGGGAGGACCCTTGAGGGATCAGATACTTCAATGGTGTTGTGTATGAGCGCATCCGGTGCGTTTGGTGGGAGTTTTGACCGATAACTGTGAGTTCGCCCGCCGGGGGATCGCGTGATGGCTGGGTCATCAATAGAACCTCCGCGGAGCCTTGTCATTTTTAACAGAATAGCATATCTGAGGGAGTGAGGATGGCTGTATGGGAGTAATGGCACTAGTAAATTGTTCGTCTCCACGTGTTGAATAGAGAGTAAGATGCGACAGCTCACCTATGTAAGACTATAATGCCTCAGGCACACTATTATCCCCCTTTGGCATCGGAGCTGTCGGAAGTCAAATAGTCCGGCTAGGCCTGGATTACTCAGCCCGCCAGCCTTTTTGGAAGTCACTAAACCGTTTACGGTTAGCCCAATGACCGAGATAGTACTAGTACCATTGCAGAGGGGTTTAGTCGCTCGATAAGAAAAGTAAATTCAGAAGATCAACCCTGGACGACGGTCTAAGGTACTTGAAGACTGACTTGCGAGAGCATTTTCTTTCATTCTTCTCTTTTACATCTATCTCGGTCCCATCACTTTCATCGATTTCATCAACAATCTATACTCAGATCATCAAAAAATTATTGAAATCAGGTGAAGGCAGAGCCTTCATATGTACCCCGCCTACAACAAATATTCATCCCACAACCCACAGGGAAAACCCACCCTTTCAACCACCCACGACTCTGGAAAACCCATCGATATGTCTTCGACCAACCAAGATGCAGCCTCGCTGCAATACACTTGCAACACCTGTCTTGTTGCTTTCCAACGCAGCGATGCGCAGAGAGACCACATGCGCAAGGACTGGCAGTAAGTTTGAAATTTTCTGTTTTTTCCCCCTCTATTTCTCTTTTTGCTTTGTGAATTCAGTAGCTTATATGACCTAGTTTATACAACATGAAGCGTCGCATCGCTTCCCTGCCACCCGTCACTCTCGAAACTTTCAACGAAAAAGTACTTGCCGCCAAAGCTACATCTAACGAAGCCGCCGCCAAGGCTTCGTATGAAAAGACCTGCCACACATGCAACAAGGCTTTCTACAGCGAAAACTCGTACCAAAATCACATCAACAGCTCGAAGCATAAGCAACGTGCGGCTAGCCTACGTAAGGATGGCGACGCTGCCTCCGTCCAGAGTTCCGCCTTCTCTCTCGGCGAACCCGTGACTAAGTCTGACAATGACGTCAGCAAGGTCACCGAGGGCCTCAAGACTGCCACTATTGATGAAGAAGAAGACGAGGATATGGAAGCAGATATCAAGAAAGACAACTTCTCGCCATCTCGCTGTCTCTTCTGCAAAACCGATTCAACCGATATTCACACCAACGTGGACCACATGCGCAAAGATCATGGCATGTTTATCCCCGAACAAAAGTATTTGGCGGATCTCGATGGCCTCTTGAACTATCTTTACCGAAAGATTACCGAAAACTTCGAATGTCTCTACTGCCACGCCATCAAAAACGACGCGCAAGCCATACAAACCCACATGCGCGACAAGAGTCATTGCATGATCGCCTTTGAATCCGAAGAAGAACAAGTTGAAATTGGCCAATACTACGATTTCCGGAGCACCTACTCCGACGATGAGGATGAATCCGCCACTGAGAGCGGTGGCGTCAACGTGAACGGTGATGGAGAGGACCAAGGCTGGGAAACCGACAGTTCTGCATCCTCTGTCGACGAGGATGACCTTGACTCATACCGAAACGCATCAGGTGCCTACGAAGCAGATTATGAGCTCCACCTTCCATCTGGAAAGAGTGTCGGCCATCGTTCGCTTGCCAAATACTACAAGCAAAACCTGCACAAATACCCCTCGGCCGCCGAACGAGCTGCTCGCCAGCTTGCTATCGCAAATGGAGAAATTGAGGAAGAACCTCCCCGTGTCCGCAACAACCATCACCGCGCTCTTGTCACTCGTGCCAACGGTGGCATGGGCATGATTGGAGTCACCGAAGAGCAAAAGGAAGCTGCTCTCATTGCCGATCGCCGCGAGAGAACTCGTGCCCTTCGCCAAGAGAATCGTTATGTTGCCCGTGTCCAGCGTGCCAACAATCACCAGAAGCACTTCCGCGTATGTTCAATCTATACTGTTCATTTGTTTTGCAAAACTAACTTTTTACTAGGATCCCCTTTTGCAATGATCGCTTCATCACAGCACCAACGGGAAATCACATCAATCGACTAGTTTTCATTTACGACATCGTCTTTTGGACATCACCGACGAAACATTCGCCAATACTCGCAATGCATCGACAACCATTGCACCACTTCAAGCTGCACGCCCGTTACCTCCGTGCACGAAGACTGCTCAACTTTTGGCAGCCTATGGGTTTCTGTCTGCAATCATTTCGAGTCAACGAACCCACTACGTGAGGTACTCTTTCCGAGCCGGGCCATTTTCTCAAATGAGTTTTTCAACCTGGGCGGTTTTAACGAGGCCTCACCGAACATTGAACAACTTTATGATGGATGGATGGATAACGATCACATGTTGCATATACCTTTTGTTGTCCTTAGGTCGTCTTATCCTGTTATTTGGGGGATGAGGGGCTCTTTTGGAAAGAGCATTTATGTATCTAGTCTGAGAAATTCGAAGCAAATCTGCACAATATCTGTGTCTTGAGGTTAGACTAGGGGTGACAGCATGCCTATTTTCCTTCTCCAACTTTTCGTTTAAATGCGTAGAAAATTTCCGGGTCAGGCTACGGACTCAATGACTTTACAACCTAATCCCAAATACTCATACAGTTTATCCAATCCTTCCGCGGATTGTTAAAGACCTTTGGCTTCTCATTTGGCATATTTGGCATATCCTCTTACAAAGAAAAATGAGTACAATTCAGTCTGCTAGTAGGGAAATCATCTTGACTGATTCATTTAACACTATGTAATATTTCATTGAAGTAACGAAAATTCAAGTAACATTGGAAGTAACGACTCATTGAAGTAACGGCTGGTCCTCTGAGGGGCCACCATCAGATTTTGAAGCTTTGCTGTGCTTCTTTCGGCGGCGCTTCCTTTTGGACTTTGCGTGCGCACTGTCGGGGTTTTCTGGTTTTGTATCATCAGTATTGACAACCGCACCATCGGCATGACGGTGGTCGCGATGATGGCCAGGTGAATGAGATTCACCTTCTGAAGAACTTGAACAATTTGCGTGAAGAACAACTTTGCGAATACCATTAACATCCACAACCTGTTCTGTAATGCTTCCACTGCGCGCCGGCCCGCGATGGTGGTAAATGAAGCCTGGAGTATCGGACGATTCAACACTGCCTTCGTCACTACTAGCCTTCCGCGTCGACCCAGAACGCGGTTGGTCTTCATGCTCCTCGCGGACAGCTTCAGGAATGGAGACGTGGGGAAGGTCTTTGTATTGCTGAGCACCGGTTCCTTTGCTCACAGTATCGTTGGAACTCATGGTACCGTAGCCAAGTTTGAGGGCATGCGCACCATCTTTGGCATCTTGTCCAGCGGAGTTGAGCAAGCCTGCACCTATACCGCCTTGATATCCAGTAGAGGAAGGGATGAGCTTTTGGGAGTCAGAGGTGCTTTGTCCGGACTCAAACTCTGTTTGTGCGGAACGGGACGGAGAAGCGCTGTTGCGCTTGATCTTGACTGAATGGTAACGGGTTTGACGGGGCCGACTGGCCAGGTTGGAGGGACCAAGATGCTTAAGGTGCTCCCGAATCTCATCAGTGGTGCCGACTTGTGTGACCCATTCACCTGCCGAGTCGGTGTTGATATCGGTATTGGTTTTGCGGAGTTGAAAGCGGGGAAGAGGTGCTTCCGCCGAACTACGGCGTCGAGTCAAGTCGGAAGGCTTGGGGGAAGATGATAGTTTTGTGGAATCCACATCGATCAAGTCGCCATCCGTGATAACAGACCCATTCAAAGGAGGTTCCTCGACAATGCGCCCTTTTGCAACACGAGACTTGGGTGCAGGTGTCATTCGTCGGATGGCTTTGTGTACATCAATGAAGACATCAGATTCGTCAATGATTTCTTCGCCGATCAATTCTTCAATGACATCTTCCAGGGTGACGACTCCAAGAGCGCCACGATCCTCACTAGGATATTCAGAGACAAGAACCATATGGGACTTGCCTTCTTGGAAGAAATTCACGATATCCAGACAGCTGGTTTCCGGTCGTGTTTCAGGAAGTGTAGCCAAAGCAAAATCGCGAACATGTTTGCAATCTTCCGGATCGTATGTAATGAGCATTTTGACAAGGAGCATACCAACAAAATTCATAGGATTGTCGGGCGCGTGGATGGGAATGCGGGAGTACCCTTGGGAAAGAATGTGATCCATCGTGCGTTCGTCCAAGACAGTGTCGGCAGACATAGTGAAAACATCGTTCATTGGTGTCATGATACTGCCTACTGATTTCTCCTTGAGGTCGAGCACTGCACTGATAATGGTCACTTCATCGGAGTTGAGTTGTTCTCCGGCTTCGCCCAAGGTTTTGTGGAGGGTAACGAGAGTTTTAAGTCCGGCCTTTTTGTAAATGGTACCATGGTCCTCTCCAAGGAGTCTATCTAGCAATTTTGCGATAGGCCATGCGACTGGAGACATGATGTACATCAAGACCAAAACACAAGGTGCCATCCAGGCACCGATAGGAAGACCGTAACGGACGCAGATGGACTGCGGAACAATCTCGCCGAAGATGACAATCAAAGCCGTGCTTCCTAAAACAGCCGGCCAACCACCGCCAAGTGTTCGGTCAAGGACGATGGGTAGAGTTTCATTCGTGATGACATTGCTGAGGAGGAGGGTGACAAGAACCCAATGTTTTCCATGGTTCAAGAGTTTGAGAACGCTAGTAGCGTTTTTCCTTTCATGCCCTTCGCCAGAGGTCTTGATGACTTGGAGATAAACTTCATCCTGTAAGCAGACAGGATGTCAGTCTGGTTCATCGCGGAATCTTTAGCCGCTTTGGAAGAGCTGACCTGTCCCATCAAGGCAATCGTAAGACCCGCAAACGCTCCACCGCTCAACACAAGAGCGGCTGAAAATCCCAAGTAAAGCCATAAGCTTGGATCGCTCGGTTCCTTTGGTGATTCTGTGTCGCGGGACGATAGAAAAAGAGGTGAGAATGTAGGCGCACCAGCGGCGAAAGGAATTTGCGAGACGGCAACGAGGAGAAGCTTGGCCAGACTCAGCAACAATGGCCGAGCGGCAAACGAGCGATAAGGCGAAGAATTCATAAGAGAAGCGTAAGTGAGTGACTAAGGGGACATGCTGTGATGTAATGAGCAATGACCCTCGGTCGGGACGAAAAGGGGAGAGGGAGAGGGAGAGCAGATGGGGATGGGGCAGATGAAGGGGGGGTGAGGGAATTAACAAAGCCAACGGGAAGGAAGGAAGGAGAGGGGGGTACCTTGAGATGGTTAGAACGAGAACGCACTGGGAGGAGGACGACAATAGAGTGAGCAACTGAGCAGGGTGGCGGAGATCGGGGGTCGGGAGGCCGGGACCGTTGCTTAATCAGCATCCATCCCAAAACCCTGGACCGCCGACGTGATGTCCGACGCCTCTGCTGTCTGGTAGTCTTGAACTTTTTGCTCGAGGTTTCCCACTTTTTCTAGGGTCTTCTGGTGTTGGAGATCAGCTGCAATTGAAGTGCAGAACAGCTCCTCGTTGTGGTCCACCAGCATCCGGTTGTCGTCCTCCAGCTTTGCCACCTTCGCATCTGCCTTCTGGGCCTTGGCATCTGCCTTCCGGGCCTTGGCATCCGCCTCGTGAGCATGCTCCTCCCATGCCCCCTGCTGCTCGGCGGCAATGTCCAGTGCGTTCTTTAGTTCTTCAATCTCCAACTCAAGGTCCTCGCGACCCCTCACAAGTCCCTCGTTCTCGGCCAGTAAGTTCTCGTACTTGGCCTTGAGTTCCTTGTTGGTACGTGAGTACCAATCCTTCTTCTGCACGTACTTGACCACCTGTGCTGTTTCTTGCTCCAGCTCGGTGGTAAGCTTGTCTCGTGCTTCCTTCGTGACCTGTAGGTCACCGGCAATCTTGGCGTTGGTATTACGCAGCTCGCCCATCTGCGCTTCCTGAGTGGCAATTTTCTGCTTCAGGGAACTGACTTCACGTGCCGTTCCCTCAGCCACCTCACGCTGCTGGGCAAGTGCGATTTCCTTTGCCTTGATTGCCTCCATTGCCTCGTTTAATTTCCTCTCGTAGTCGACCTTGGCTGCCATCAGCTCCTTGAGATAAGTCTGCTTCAGCGAGTTGACACGCTCCTCATGCTGCTGGTCAGCAAACACCATTGTGCGCTGCACCGCTTCATCCAGTCGCTGCTGGGCCAGCTCGTGGGTGATATCGGGCTTTGCCTGGATCTGCTGCTTGAGGTATGCGTTTTCCTCGCTGAGCGAGGTGGCGGCGGCGTGAAGAGACCCAATTTGGTCAGTTGTGCGGGCCACATAGTCTCTTGCCTCGCTCTCGAAACTGGCCAGTTTGGACTCACAACTAGCCAGCTTGGACTCACACACCGCATTGACGATCGCCACCTGCGCAATGGCAGTCAACTTTCTTGCCGGTCGAACACGTTCCCGCTTCGTAATTCCGTATTTCTTGGCCGGGGCCCAACGAGCACGTCCCTGGATCCCACGAACAGGGTTTTCCTGGGCCTGTCGCTGTAGGTCTTCCAGATCCTCAAACTTGCGCCGCCAGTGGCGACACTCGCCAAGGACCTGATCCTTCGCGCGCAGGGATTCCTTGATACCGCGGGAGACGGACGCCAATTGAGCATCCAGTCGTCGGACCTCCTTGTCGTGGCGCTTCTTTTCGGTCTCCCGGGCTATCTCGGAATAACGTGCTCGTGCCTCCGTGCCACGGAGCTGCTGCTCCAAATCCACCATCTGGGCTCTCAGCCTCACGTTTTCCTTGGCCTCGGCCTCCCTGGCCTCGGCGTTGACATCCTCAATTGTTGGCTCCAAGGCCAACTTTGCTACATTGTGTAGCAAGGTAGCGAGCCAAGCACGGGAGCTACTCAGTCATTGTTAGTCTCAATGGTCTACCATGGATGGGTATTTGGATGGGTATTTGGATGGGTATTTGGATGGGTATTTGGATGGGTATTTGGATGGGTAATTGGATGGGTAATTGGATGGGACTTGGGATGGGACTTGGGATGGGACTTGGGATGGGACTTGGGATGGGACTTGGGATGCTTTGGTGTTATGAGACATGGCCCACAATTTGACCCTTCGGAGGGGCTACTTGAGGGACGAAATCTGCCAAACTTACCTGCTTCGACAGCAAGCCCCCACAACCACCACCCAAGCAACCACCACCACACTTCCAACAAGTTCAAAGAGATCACGGCGCCAGTGTGCCGCCATAGCGGCAAGCAGCACAAGGAACACAAACGACGAAGTGCTAGACATTGTGGCTTGCAAAGTAAAAAGAGAAAGATGGGAGAGAGAAGAAAGAAGAAAAGAAATCAAAACAACGTTTGGGGTTTAAATAGCAGTCCTACGCGCTCCTTCCTAAACTGAGCGTTCGTTCTTAAACCGAGTGCACCTTCCTAAAACGAGCGAATACCTATTCAAACAACGCCCAGCCTACTTACCTCCAGGCATTTCTTGAATAAACAATCAGAATAATAGCATCAATGGCCATGTAGAATAGGGAAACATTGCAATTGCTACTTTTGTGGAGTATATCAATAGATTAAGCTTTGCGGCCCGTGTGGGGCACATCCATGAGCCTTGGAACCTTCTGTACTGTATGCAGGCAGGTGTACCCATCGGTCTGACGTCACAAGATCTGATAACGGAACAATGGTTGTCCCAGCCTTCCACATTCTACCATTGAGGCTTTTGTTGATTGGGAATCAATTTCTCTGTCTACATGGTTGTCGAGTCAATGCTTGCTCGTCAAAAGTCACTCTCAAGCCGAGCACTTTGGGTGTATGTATATGTCAGCGCGGGCCATCAATCTTTTGAACAAGCAACTCATTTCGAAAACTGTAAGTACCGGATAAAACTGGCTCTTCAATATCGAAGACTATCTTATGGTGTCTTCAACGGCTAGCAGCCGGACTCGAGAATGACCCAATCCTTCGCGCGCCAAGCCCCCCCCCCCGGGATATCCCCCGAAGTTTGATATCCCGGGTTCCCGGAAGACGTTGGGAATCGCCGTGTCGGACCTCCTTGCCGTGGCTTCTTTTTTCTTCGAACTTCAGAGATGATTTGTTGTGACAAACCAGTGCCTGCGATGAGGATGAGGCGGACCAAATGTAGCGACGTGGCACAGCTTGTCCTTTGTGGTATGCGTTAAAACGAAGGATCCGAAGGAGTTGGCCCCCTCCCCCAATGGACGATATTTGGTAAACAGATGTTGTATCCCCTTTGGCTGTTATATGCTCTCGTTGGGGGAAGGCCTTTGAGGATGGCACTGCTTTTACTGGCTCCTCCACTGGGCCCTTGTGTTCATGACAACAATGATTTTCGTGTCAGCCAATTGCATGAGGATTCGCCCAGAGTCACTACTTAGCCCTCTCTCGGGCCATTTTCTGGGCCACAAAAGCTTCGAACCATGGCTGTTATGCATCTGGTATCGCATCCAAGGCTAGTTGCCACAGCGGGTATGAGGAAATGTGGTTTAAATAATACCTCAAAGTGAGATATCGACAAATTTGTATCTGGGGGCAAGTAAGACTGCTCAGTAGCTTGCAGATTGTCTGGCCTTTACCTTTCCTACTAAGATTCTTACCAACAATGTCAATTGCGCTTATTGCGCTGGTGGATGTTTGGAAGGTGGAATCACGAGTTGGTCAGCGGAAACATTGTACTCAGCCTCCAACTATTATTCATCGGCTATATTACTTTCCATGGGCTCTGAATGCTCTCAATGATGGTCGTCGGCTCTGAACCATTTATCGGGGTTAGGATTTGATGGACCGCCTTATTCCGGAGCACGTTCTAGGTCGGCAGCCAGACTGTACCAGGGTGAACTGTAGTTATTGCTAATAAGAATGGGGTCTGACCTTGGTTAATGTTCTAGTAGAATCACTTTATTGAGAGCTGTTTTGATGGCAAGTTTCGCAGTCGCGTCCTTCTGGTCCTGTCAACGGATGATCAGTGCCAGAAGGGCAGATGATAGACGAATTGACCACACTGATTCTCAGGGTATATCTGTGGACCTGTGAAAATATTGGACATCGTCAAGAGGCCGGTCATGTTAGCTTGAAAGGAACACCCAATATCTTCATAGTCATCGCACGTGTGACCGCAGCATCTACCCTATTGCTGCTGATGATCGTCGTCCTAAGCTCAACAGTGGTCATATTGTGCTGTGCAGCACATGCTTTCAGTACATATATGGCAAGATTGATGGTCTCCACGGTATCGCTTGTCTTCGGTTTTGTCATGGACGTCCAACTCGTGAACTGAAGCCCATCAAATCCCGAACCCACAACGACATTTGTTTATTTCTGGTATTGTTCCAGGATTCAAGTACAAATCGGTTGGTGACATGTCACGTCAAGATCGCTCTAAATTCCTCCGTCGGTGTACAACATCACTTGTCGAAGGAAATCGGCTAACAGAATCGGGAATGGGAGTGGTATATAAAGTTCAAGGACGCCTGGGTAGTCGGGAAAATGCTCTTATGCGTTGTCATCAGTGAGAATCTCTTGTTGTAGACGTGTGTTCACATTTAGCCAACTGCGAATGTCTTTCTCGCGGTCGTCGTTGATCCTCATTGGATCGGTCTGCCAGAGCTTGGATGAGATTGATGACTGCGTGACGATGATGGGAATTTACGAATGGGAGGTAGCTTGATGCTCCGACTGATTTGAGGGTATTATATCAACATCTGAGGCGACAGTAACATTGTCCTCTGCGCTGCAGACACACGGCCCATGAGTAAAGGGAATGTCTGATCATTATTTTCCCAATTTCGATACAATCTGGAAAAATGATGTCAGAAAAGATAGCAGCAAGTCCAGTAAGTATGAGCTCGGGCGTTGGTGATATTGGTGATATTTCGCTTGGCTCCGTAAATCTGCACAACACCTATATTTCATGTCGCATACGCATGACCCTCAATAGAATGTACACATTTATATTCAATGAAAGGCAAATGTCAAACGTCAAACGTCATATATGGGGCTTCTAGGCACCATACAAGAGCCGTGGCTCTTGTTACGGTATTTTTTGGGCTCTAATGGTGAAATACTGGTGGTATCTTTTCTCATAGCATATTCAAAGGACAAAAGCGTCTGTGTATCTGAGCCCGAGGCGGGTAAAGTGGGTGATTAGTCAGATTTGATGACGTCTTGGATGGATCCACGACAGGGGTGAGCTCTCGAGTCAACTTTGGAATCTTGGAATTCATTTTCACTAGCAATCATGGCTTCCAAAATCGCCCCTCAGATGTTCGGTGCATTCAGAGCTGCTCAACGGGTCCCGTGGGCTGCACAGCTACCCCGTGCGCCAGCTTTCCGCCGGTTCTTCTCGGCCCAGGTTGAACAGCCGCGTCTGCGCCTGGGCTCAATTGGTACAGTTGCAACAGAATTGAATTGGTTGCATTTACTAGATTATGCTAACACACTATAGCCCCCAATTTCAAGGCACTGACCACCCAGGGCGAGATTGACTTCCACGAGTTCATCGGCGATAAGTGGACCATCCTCTTCTCCCACCCTGCCGACTTCACACCCGTATTTCTCGCCGATATACTGTATGAAGACACTGAACTAACATCTATGATTAGGTGTGTACAACCGAATTAGGCGCCTTTGCCCGACTGCAGAATGAGTTCGACGCACGCGGAGTCAAGATGATTGGATTGGTGAGTCCGCGCTATTACAACGCCTACAGAGCCTTAGCTGATGCGCCCCTTCTCTGTAGAGTGCCAATGAGCTCGGCTCCCACGACCAGTGGATTAAGGACATCAACGAAGTTGGCTCGACACAAGTCCAATTCCCAATCATTGCGGATGCCGACCGCAAGGTCGCCTTCCTCTACGACATGATCGACGAGGATCACATCGGGCAGGAGGCTATCGCGTTTACCATTCGCTCCGTGTTTATCATCGATCCGAGCAAGAAGATACGTCTGACTATGATGTACCCCGCCTCGACGGGCCGAAACTCCGCGGAGGTCCTGCGGGTCATCGACTCCCTGCAGACTGGTGATAAGAAAGGTGTAGCCACCCCTATCGACTGGAATGTTGGCGATGATGTTATTGTCCCGCCCACCGTCAGTACACCGGATGCCCAGAAGAAGTTTGGTGAAGTTCGCGAGGTTAAGCCTTACCTGCGTTATACCAAGATCTAAAGACGTGAACATGTAGAACAATGTATGAAACTGAATACTTCAATCTTGGTTAAATGGTGTCATGTGCTCTACTCCGTACTTGAAGTAATATCTTGGAACTATGGAGTATTGAATATGAATTGGAGGATGCCGTAGCATAGGTCTCGAGAAAAGGGGGCGTGATGGGGTTGCATATTTTATCATCGATGCCCCTGACACCATGTCTCGTCCGGGCAAGGATAATCCGGCTAATTAGCAGGTAGTATGTACTTTTGTCAAAGGCACAGCCTTTGGATTTTTGTCCAGTAAGTCTCGGTTATGCAAGTGAATTCACTAGTAGATTCACCACGAGTCGATCTTTGAACAATTGTGACAAGTCCTCGTGCTCACTGCGCTGCCAAGTGAAATGTGAACAGGAACTCATGACGATCCTCCTCGAATCCAGCAAGGATATGCATTTCTCCGAGATGTGCACGCGGACGTTGCTTCTTCCCTGTTCTGCAACTCGTTGCCCGTCCACGGGGTCTGCAGTTTTCTTATAATCTTCTGGGATGCTAGTTTGTAGTGAACTTTCCACTGAACTTTCCAATCTAGAGGAAATAATGCACTCGTTCGCTTGACTGGCCCAAATACAATCTTTTTCTTTATCTGCTCCTTTTTTTTTGTTCATAAGTCACAATGGCTCCTTGGGCACATCTAGCTCTAGTCTCTCTTTTAACCCCGCTTCTCCTGGCTTCCCCAGTGCCAGACGAATATGAGTCTACTACACACCTGCACGAGAGAGCAGAAGAAGGCTATGAATCGCCTCCATATTATCCCACCCCTCCGGGAGGCTGGATTCCAGACTGGAGTGAAGCCTACTCCAAAGCGCATCGGCTTGTCAGTAATATGACTCTGGCCGAGAAGGTCAACCTGACAACAGGCACTGGCTTCTTCATGGGACCCTGTGTAGGACAGACAGGAAGCGTGCCTCGCCTGGGTGTGCCCAACCTGTGCCTCCAGGACAGTCCTCTGGGAGTCCGCAACTCGGACCACAACACTGCTTTCCCACCTGGTATTACCGTTGGCGCAACCTTCAACAAAGATCTTATGTATGAGCGAGGTGTTGGGCTCGGCGAAGAAGCGCGCGGCAAGGGAGTCAACGTGCTCCTCGGGCCGTCCGTAGGAGCACTTGGACGCAAGCCACGCGGTGGACGGAACTGGGAAAGCTTTGGTGCTGACCCCATTCTCCAGGGTTATGGAGGTGCCCAAACTGTGAAGGGTATGCAGAGCACAGGCGCTATTGCGGCCATCAAGCATTACATTGGTAATGAGCAAGAAATGTACCGCATGAGCAGTGTTGTCACCCAGGGGTATTCGTCCAATATTGACGATCGCACATTGCATGAGCTGTACCTCTGGCCGTTTGCCCAAGGTGTTCATGCGGGTGTTGGATCTTTGATGACAGCTTATTCCGACGTAGGTCTCTCCAATTCTATTCTCGTGTCTGTGTCGTTGAATTATCATAGGTCAACAGCTCTGCGTGCTCTCAAAACAGCAAGTTGCTCAACGATATTCTCAAGGATGAGCTTGGCTTTCAAGGGTTTGTGATGACAGACTGGCTTGGTCATTACTCCGGTGTTGCGTCCGCTATAGCTGGCTTGGATATGTCAATGCCCGGCGACGGAGCAGTTCCCTTGTTTGGAGACTCATATTGGGGTGCTGAGCTGTCACGTTCGATCTTGAATGGAAGCGTCCCCGTTAACCGGCTCAATGATATGGTACGTGGTTTGTTATCTGGGACCTTACCTCGTGTCTAATATACGCGTCTAGGTCCAACGTATCGTTGCTACTTGGTACAAACACGGACAGGACAAGGACTATCCGTTACCAAACTTCTCGACCAATACCCAGAATAAGGAAGGCCCACTTTATCCCGGAGCTCTATTTTCTCCATCTGGTGTCGTGAACCAATTCATCGATGTGAAGGGCGATCACAATGTCACTGCGAGAGCCGTCGCACGGGAAGCAATCACTTTGCTAAAGAACGACATGGAAATTCTTCCATTGCACCGGAATGATTCCCTCAAGGTCTTTGGAACAGATGCAGGTGGAAATCCAGATGGTCTCAACTCATGCGCCGACAAAGGATGCAACAAGGGCGTATTGACCATGGGCTGGGGCAGTGGCACCGCCAGACTACCCTATCTCATCACACCCGAAGAGGCAATATCTAATATCACTAAGAATGCCGAGTTCCACATCACGGACAAGTTCCCATCAGACGTTACCGCCAATGCCAACGATATAGCACTTGTTTTCATCAGCGCTGATTCAGGTGAAAACTTCATCACAGTCGAAGGAAACCCAGGAGATCGAACTAAAGCGGGACTTAATGCTTGGCACAATGGTGACGATCTTGTCAAAGCAGCAGCAGAAAAGTTTTCCAATGTAGTCGTGATTGTCCACACCGTCGGGCCCATTCTGATGGAAGAGTGGATTGAACTCAAATCCGTGAAAGCAGTGGTTGTGGCCCATCTCCCCGGACAAGAAGCTGGAAACTCCCTTTACCGATGTCCTCTTTGGTGACTATAGTCCAAGTGGCCACATGCCATACACTATTCCCCGCAGCGAGGATGATTACCCGGATAGCGTTGACTTGATCAACCAACCGTTTGGACAGATCCAGGATACCTATACCGAGGGGCTATACATCGACTACCGTCACTTCATTAAGGCCAATATCACCCCTCGGTATCCGTTTGGCCACGGCCTCTCCTACACCACCTTCAAATTCTCCCAGCCTTCCCTGTCAACGGGAATTCCGCTAGACTCAGCCTACCCAGCTGCACGACCCACCAAGCCGTCGACCCCTTCCTACAATACCAGTATTCCAGACGCATCAGAAGTTGCCTGGTCCTCTACCAGCTTCACTCGCATCTGGCGCTACCTCTACCCCTATCTGGACAAGCCGCAGGCAATCACTGCGACGAAGAAATACGCCTATCCGGACGGCTACAGCACCGAGCCGCATGCAGTTCCCCAGGCCGGAGGCGGCGAGGGTGGAAATCCCGCTCTCTTTGAGACTGTTCTTTCGGTTCAGGTGGAGGTCCAGAATACGGGTAAACGAAGTGGCAAGGCTGTTGCCCAACTGTACGTTGAACTTCCATCTGATCTGGCTCAGGATACGCCGGCCTTGCAACTCCGACAGTTTGAGAAGACAAAGGAACTCGCTCCTGGTCAGAGTGAGACGGTCACGCTGCATCTTACTCGGAAAGATGTCAGTGTTTGGGATGTTGTAGTACAGGATTGGAAGGCTCCTGTCAATGGACAGGGCATTAAGATCTGGGTTGGCAATAGTGTTGCTGATCTGCCTGTTCTCTGTGTGGTTGGCGGAAAGTGTTCCGCTAAATAAGGGAGTGCTCACTCTTGATGCTTGTCTTGCTTGTCTTGCTTGTCTTGCTTGTCTTGCTTGTCTTGCTTGTCTTGCTTGTCTTGCTTGTCTTGCTTGTCTTGCTTGTCTTGCTTGTCTTGCTTGTCTTGCTTGTCTTGCTTGTCTTGCTTGTCTTGCTTGTCTTGCTTGTCTTGCTTGTCTTGCTTGTCTTGCTTGTCTTGCTTGTCTGCGTTAACTTCTTGTTTGTTTGTGTGGTTGCGTTTGAATATACTATTACGCTTTACATAACTTTACGTGAATAATTTTTTTATCTTGAATTGACAAATTCGAGTTTTGGTGATTTTTGCTCCAATCTGACGCAGCTTGGGGGATAAGATGAGTCAAAACCCATCAACAGCGCAGGTGGGTCGGATGATATGCATCTTTAACCTTGATTGGGCGTCCCATTTACTATTAATCCCTTCGTCCTCGTCGGACTCAGATCGAACCCCATGCGAGATAGTAAATTTACAGAAATGAATTGCGTAAACATATAGCATTACATCAGGAGGTCAGTATATTGCAAATGATCTATATGCCGTCCTCAGTGACCGGTGTCTTCTCGACATTCAATCCCGTTTTAGTCTCGACATGCTCCTTATTGAGCTTAGTCTTGAGAATAAAAACCGAAAAGAAGACACCAACAGCAGACATGCACGTGTAAAGGATCCACATATTTCTCAAACTCCAAGCGAAAGCCTCCCGAACAGCAAGCAGCTGCGCCGGATCGGTAATGAATTTAATCGACTCGATACTGGCAGCAGCTGAATCCCCAGACATTTGAGCCGCCATACTATCCGACATACCGGAAGCCAATAGGCTGGACTGCTTTTGGCCCATACTATTCTGGAAGACAACACCGCCAATGACGATGGACGCCGCGGTTGCCATGTTGCGAATGAAGCCAATTGTTGCCGTGGCCGTGGCCGTGTCTTCTTGAGAGACCATGGCCTGGATGGCGATAATGGGTGTTTGGAAGAGGAATCCAGCTCCCAGACCGCTGATGATCTGGTACCCGACTATTTCGCCGACGGATGATCCCACGCCGAGGTTGATATACAGCCCGTTGCCAATGGTCATTAGTACCAGGCCGATCCAAACGAGTTCAAGGTATCGACCTGTGCGGTGGATGATTGCACCGGCAATCATACCAGAGCATGCTTCCATGACAACAAGCGGGAGAATCAGGACACCAGAGCCCATTGGTGAGGAGCCGTGCACGGATTGCAGGTAGAGGGGGATGTAGTATTCCCCAGCGATGAAGACCTATAGGTTTGTTAGTGATTGAAGATGATCAATAAGATAAAGATACTGACGAAGCCATGCGCAAATGCTACTAGCAAGGTAGCAATGTTAGAGGATCGAGCGAAGATATCCATAGGCATCAAGGGATACTTGGCTAGTTTCTTCTCACTGTAGATAAACAGCAGGGAACATAAAGACCCAAAGACAATTAGACAGATCACTTGGGGTGAGCTCCAGGCAAATGTCTCGCCACCAAAGTCCAATCCCAATAGAAGCATGAGAGTAAGGCCTAGAACGGAGACACTGCCGAACCAGTCGATAGCGCGGACGCCATCCATGATTTTCGTCTGTGGATTGTGCACGTCCAAGAAGAAGAAAAGGAGGACAAATGTTACCCCAGAGATAGGAAGATTGATCCAGTAAGTCCATCTCCAGGTGACATACTGACTGAATGCACCGCCGAGTAGGGGCCCAACACCACCAGCGAAAGCCCACATGACTTCCATCAGGCCGAGATATAAACTGCGATGTCTATCACAAAGTCAGTACAAGCCCATATGCAAGGTATAGATAGCCAACTGCAAGTAAAAATCAAGATATCTTACCTGACACTGAATAAATCAGAGATGATAATCGTAACCAGCTGAAGCAAACCACCACCAGCAACACCCTGGAGCGCCCGGCCCGCAATCAACATTTCCATACTCGTAGCAGCAGCGCAAAGAATCGAACTGAGGAAAAACCACGCAACAGCCAAGAGCAAGATAGGTTTCCGGCCCCAAATATCAGAGAGCTTGGCCCAGATGCATGCGCTGGCGGCAGAGCTGAGCAGATACGCTCCGCCAATCCACGTATAACCAGCAGAGGAGTGGAAGTAGGCAGCGATTGTTGGAATTGCTGTAGCCATGATGGTTTGATCCAGTGCGGCAATAAACATCGCCAACTAGTGCAATTTAGTAGGTGAATCTGCGGTCTTTGATTTGATCTCTTACTGCAAGCGCTACCATAATTGCGGTAACTTGAATTTTGCTTCGCCCTTTGGACGGAGCCTCCTGGATTTCCATTGATGCCGCCATGGTAGATCTGAGATTTTGAGGTTCTAGTCTTTAGGATGTGACAGCCTGAAAATATTTTTCTCGCCGGATCGGTTTTGTGGGGCATTTGGGGGCGCTCTACGGTTCCTGTCTACATGTATACTAATCGGGAAATGGACACTGATGTTTATGATATATACAGATGAGACTTGTGTGCGAAGATGCAGTATTAGTACATGAATCCTTCAAGGCTGATTTTCACTGACCAGTGGTTTTCATAGCGAATTATGGTGAACACAGGAATCTTTGTGAAAGCGCTACTCACAACATATATACTACATGTATGTTTTAACTCAATGCCAGCAAAAGTGATGTTTTTATGAATATTGTTTCCTTATTTCTAAAAGACCCTAGGAAGGCATTGAACCAATCTGCACGGAAACATTAATCCACCCTCCGACCAACCGTAACCCCAAAATTAATCAGCGCTGTCGCAGACTCACAATGAGCCTCAAACTCACGAATCAATCCCTCAACAACCACACGTGCCTGATCGGCATCCTTAGCTTCGCCAGTAACTACCATCGAAGCTGGCACCAGCGCTCGCATCGCATTAGCGACCCATTTCTGTGCGGTAGGCCGCATATGCTCCTTCCCAACAGTAGTGTAAGTCTCACGGACGACGTCGGTGAACCCGTTTGCCGAGACCTCCTCGTACACACGCGTTGGGGCGAACGGCCACAGGCCTAGTTTCAGCATCGCTTCGACCACGGAGTCCCGCATCCGAGTTATCGCAGCTGGCTCTGGTACTGCATCTGTGCAGAAAGCCGTGTGATCGACTTCTTCCCATTGGATCCAGCCGTTTGGTTCTGCAGTTTCAAGGTTGTTAGTTGGGAGTTGAATGTTGGCCAGTGTTCTAGTGGAGGACAGAACATACTTAGTAAAGCCCGCGCATTGGCAAGCACTCGTGTATAATCACCTTGTTGCAGGCCTGCTGTCAGAAGTCGGATGTGCACGAGGTCGTATCGGCCACAATGCTCTGTTGGAAATGGGTGAAGGGCGTCGTGAACGCTTAGTGGGATTGGCTTTTGGTCAGGTCGGGGAATCTCGTGGCCTCGTGGGTACTGTGCCGATGAGATGTCAAAGCCATGGAGGTAGACTGATTTGTTGGGAAGTAAATTGGCGACATCTTCGAGCCAGACACTGCGGTAGATTAGCTTCTATGTAGCAATTTTCTTTCTTTCTTTCTTTCCCTTTTTTTTTTTCAAAAATTGGGAGAGAGACATACCCTGTACCAGTACCCAAGTCGGCAACGGCTGTAAGATCTTTTGGTATGGAAGGGTGGATGAGATTGGATAAATCAACTAAAAAGCGATGCTGATTATTGAGGCTATCAAAGGTCAGCAAAAGTCCCAAAAACGGGGCTACCGAACTGTCGGGTTGGGCTGCAGGGAAAATCTGGGGATTATGTGTGGGAATATGTGGGAATATCTTGATATCTTGGAACACGAAATAATATCTTTCAGACATCGGAAATTTTGACCATTCATTTCAAGAGATCCAAAAAAAGAAAACCAAAGTCACATACCGCTGAGTCTCGACCTCATCTCGATCCAGTAGGTAAACTTGATCACCGATACTGCCCATCTTGAATTGAGATACCAAAAAAGCTGAACAAGTGAAAAGTGTCGGTGGGAGAGGATTCAAATGGAACTGTCCATTACCTTCTTTTTATATTGGAATATCTCGTGTGCACGGAGGACTCCTAAAGATAAAAATATAAGAGATCACCAATGTTTTAGCTCGGACTCTCCATGCCAGCACACAAAGAAAAAAAAATAGCCCCTATGCCCACGCCAAGAATGGAGCGCCTAATGGCGTAGCGGGTTCCAGAGAGGATGGCCATGGGACACGGGACACCAGATGGAGTGGCGGAGAAAATGGGGAGATCTGCTTCGAGAGACAGGGTCTTGCCCTTTACGGCATTACACCCCAGTCGGGCGACGATAGCCCATTGAGTCTACAGACTATTGGGGGCCGAAAATATACACATCATATACATGCCAGGAGATTGATATTTTTACAAAAAAATAAGACCTAAAAAAAGGGGACAAAGCGCTCAAGACTTATCCACCAAGTTAGCAAACACATACCGGAAGATTTCTCGGCTCTTATACAAATTCTCCACCCGCATGCGCTCGTTATCCAAGTGGGCGTTGTCACTCGCCTGTCCACAAGGCAAGTTAGCTGCCGGCGCTGAAAACTCCTTTTCCAAGAACCGGATTGTCGGGATGGATCCACCCTCACGGATGAACATCGGTTTCACTTTAGTTACACCAGACGCATCTGGTGCGCTGCTTGTGGGGGGTTTGACATCCGGATCAGACTTGGTCCGAATTGGCAATGCAACTGACTCCTCAGCCGACGTTGGTGTGGCTTGGGTGAGGGTGGAGGACGTTGGCACCGTGGCGGCTGTTTGCGAGGACCGTTTGCGCGCGGCTTCTTTGCCTGCTGATGAGGTCGTTGTCGAGGTGATGACCCGCTCAACATGAGAGGCCAGACTTTCGTCAGAGTCTTTGCGGCGGAGTTCGGGGATTGGGCCCGCGCTAGGTTTGGGCTCGGTCGCTGGGTGAGTGTTTGTGGATTGCGGGATAGGGGGGTATTGGCGTTTCGGGTCCTCTTGCGCCGGGGTCCATGCTGCGGTGATCGCCTCTGACAGCGTGGCGAAGATTTCGTTATCGGGGTCTCCGAGCCAGGCGTCGGATTTGCCGGTGATTTCGACTGTGAGGTCATTTTGTGAGTCGAGCAGCGCAAATTGCTCTTGTGCATAAGCGGTGAGGTCGGCTGCAACTTCGTCCGCATGCTGATCCGGTACGATACGGATTGACAAGGTTGCTTTGGCTCGGCGCGCGATGGTCGTTGCGCTCTTGCTGCCAGGAACTTCCACCGAGTGGACAGTCAAGGCGGGTTCGCGCCAGCGATACATCAGCGACTTGATCAGCGCCTGGCTGTCAGGGATCTCTGGGTGCTGCAGAAGCAATACATCGGCAATGGCCTCGAACCGCTTCTGCTCGGCACTTGTGAGGGGCCTAACAGCGTCGTGGAAGCCGGGCAGATTGATTTTGCCTTTACGTCCCACGATTGTGGACAGGAGCATGGTAATATCCTTGACTGGTTCATCCAGCAATGTACTGCCGTCGATACCACTGTGAAGATCGGGGTGGTCACTTGTAACGATCAAGTTGGCATGTACAACACCGCGTAGCCCGTAAGTTAAGCATGGGTTGTAGTCATCAAGCCAGTAACTGTTGGCGAGCAGAACCCAGTCCACGGATCCGATCTGAGCCTTGTGCTCGCGGACCGCTTCGTGGAAACCTTGAGATCCGGACTCCTCCTCGCCCTCAATGAGGAAAATGACGTTGCATCGCAAGGTCTTCGTCCGGGCGAGATCAGCTGCGGCATATAGTGATGCCAGGATAGGCCCCTTGTTATCAGACACACCACGGCCGTATAGAAATCCATTGATGGAGGTAAGCTGATAAGGATCTGTCCTCCACTTGGGTCGGTTCGTCTCTGCACCCACAACATCATAATGACCATAGAAAAGAATAGTTTTGTCCACCTTCTCAGGTGAGGTAGCGTTAAATCTAGCAAAGACAATGGGATTGGTATCCTGGCCGGTAGTCAGGAGCTTGGTCTTGGCACCGAGGTAGTTGCAGTGCCGCCGAAGGAACGCAGCACCCTGGTTGCATTCGCCGGCGAATTTGGGACTTGCTGAAATCGTCTTGAAAGATACAAATTTGGCAAGACTATTCACCATTTCGTCTAGGTTGAAAAATTAGCGGGTTTTCGACGCGAGCGGCGTGCATGGGACGTACCATTGCTGATAGGAGGCAGCTCTTCCTGGGTCATAAAGAATTCAGTCAGATCCCAGATTCCTACTGAGTTGTCGTTTCCACCAGTGGCGTAGATCTGGCGATCCTTGAACCGTCCGGCAGCTGAGGCGAGCATGGTGCCCTCATGAGCAACCCAGCCACCGACCTCTTCGAATCGTGAGTTGAATTTCTACCAGTGGTCAGCGGAGGTCGATTCACAAGCGACGAAAATCTAGATCAATACATACCTTGACTGTTCCACTAGAGTCACCACAGATAGCGATACCCTGGATAACGTGCACAGCCCACAGATCTCCAGTATGCCTAGTGATCCGCTTAACGAGCTGCTGAGAATCCAAATTCCAAATGTTAAGCGCACCGCCAGCCAATCCGCAGTAGAGTAGTGATCCCTCGACAGCAACAGTCAGCACAGGATCTACATTTTGCAGCTTGGCGATCTGGGATGGAGCCGCGCCGGGACCCTGACCCAGACGCCACAACTTCACCACACCATCGCCCGCACCAGTCAGAAGAACCTCCTCAGAAGGAGCGGTCTCGACAAGGCCTTTGACTAGAAGCATGGAGTAGACGTAGCCATGGTGCGCGAAGAGCTTATGGTGATCCCGCTTGAAGCTCAACACACGGCCACCGTCAGAGAGGGCACCATCCGATGATCCTGGAGCGCGAGTACCGTCCGGTCCTCGGGAATCAAAGAAGCGATGCGTCCGCTTAGATGGATGGGCAGACGATGCTTGATTCAATGTTGACCCTTCCTCGGAGAGGTCGCACCACTGTCCGAGTTAGAATGTCGTTAAATAGGGGTGCAGACAAGGGTCAGGTACCTGTATACTTGTGTTTTGCGCACCACAATAAATGGTTTGGTTTTGTGATGAATAGACTACCGTGAATATATCGCCTACATCGTGGTGTGAATAAATCGAGTAGAGACGTTCAAATGTTCGCGTGGACCACACCTGTCCGCGTCATTAATCTCGGGTTCGCGATATTCTTGGTATCTATGACTTACGTTGACCACCGAGTCACCTCCACTTGAAAATAGTAAATTTCCATCTTCAGAGAGATATAGGCCTAGCACACTCTCTTTGTGTGCATGGACAGAAACCACGAGATCATAGGTTTCAAGGGACCATGCCTGATGAAACGGTCAGCCTCTGGCCTATCAAGAATATTGCGGACTTGAAATGATTCAAACTAACCACAATGTCACCTCCCTGCAGGCCAGCAAAAACACACTGTTCATCAACGGCCAGAGCGAGAACGGAGCGACTGGCGAGTACGCGGTGGCCGATGCCGCAGTCACTATTTGGAAGGGCATTGGGGTCTTGAGTATGAGAATCAGATTCCCAGTTTTTCTGGTCCTCCTCAGAGGTGCTCTCTGATTCGACTAAATCCATGATCAGTCCAATCCAATGGTTGATATTTGGTAGTGCAAAGTGAAGTGATGTTTGGTGTTCTCGGATGCGCTCCGCTTCAAATCAACCAAACAGAACACTGGAAATCTCCCGAATTCACTCCATTCTTTTCTTTTTTTGAGGTTGAAGAACTTCAATGTTTTCTTTTATTTCTTAACAAATTGGAGGAATATGAAGGAATTATAAATCCTCAAGGCGGTACAGGGGGGAAAAAGCAATAAAAACAACAAAAATTGCATCATCGATAAAATATCTGACTCACCATCCCTAGCATCCCTTTGGTTCCAGCAACAAGTTCTTCTATATAGAACAACAATTAGTTCTTCAATTAATTTAGGTTGGCTTGTCTATGTCTCGGTCGCATGTCCATTCACTGAGGTCAAATATCCTTGAAACGTATCACAATGAGACGCACCTTGGCTCCCACAATAGCCGTGCTAAGGGGGCATGGGGGCGACGGCCGACCATAATATAGGGGTATAGGATATATTCAAGATAGATTGAGGACTCAGGTCGAGTGAGTTTGAAGTATCAATGAAAACGGTCCAATATGGAGAAGACAATGAATTGCACACCGACGTTGATCTGCACTTCAATCTTGAAATCTTCGCTCTTTATTATTGATAAGGGAGAAAGATACCTACATGTACTCCGTCGGTATGACTAGACTCTGCCCGAGACCTACTAGGTACAACCCCTGATGGCTTTCGTCCTTCAGTTCTGGACTAAGAACATTGGCCTGCATGTACCCATCTGTGATCAATGTGCCCAGGGTCATCTTACAAGACCCTTGAAAACTCGGATTCGAGTGATACAACAGAAATGGCGCCATTCTGATCTTTAATCTATTTCGGGATTATCCGTTGAATCAGTACTCTGTAGCTACACATATATCCCTGAAGGGAAAAAAGAACTCAGTCTCGGGGACTATCGAGCCATGCTCACATGTTCAAGCCTCAGCACCGCCACAGATAGCTGATATGTTTGACTTTGCACACCAGCCACAGTGACGGTGACCCCGTGAGCCAATCAAATGTCAGATGTCACCGCTCTTTGCACATTTGCACTTCTTCCATACGGAGTACACCGTTCAACAGCTAAAATGTCAAAGCACGCTATGTCAAAAAGTCGGGATTATCTCTTTGCCTTTTCTTCCTGTGCATCTAAATATAATAATGTGATCTTGAATTCCCTGGAAATTCTCTTCCGGGTTCCGCCACATGCAGCTATACCGCAAGGATCGCTTTGGCGCCCAACAACTTTCAAGTGTGATATGTGATATGAGCTCATTGAACCTACCGAGTTTTTGATACGTGTCTGCCTCCAAAAGTGGCACCCAACCATTCTGCCCTGTAGTTCCTGCAGCTTGGCCCGCTGTTCGTTGCTCTGCCCAACGTGGATGTGCTTGATCCCCAGCCTCCCTGCTCCATATTGTCCGCATCACTTCTACGTCTTTAAAGCCTCGTTGGGACGCTTCCGATCGGACTTTTGCACTGAGCAAGGCCTGAGGTGAACAACCCAACTGCCTTATTAACTGTCAGAAGAACTTTCCCAGACTGTGCCTTGCTTCTTCTTTTATACCGCGCCTAGTTCTTTCATACTTTACTTGTGATCTATACCCCGGGAATTTCTTTGAAACCCATTTCTTACCCCTACACCGCTTCCTTGTCAGCCGTCGATCTCGACCATTTGATGACTGCTTATCGGTAAGGTCGTCGCAACGACTTGCTATTTGCTATGGCGCCCTTTGGTCAAACGATCGCTGTGATTGACAAGTCCGGCAAAGTTGTGAGCACGGTCAGTTCGCTCTTCTGAGGAACATCGACCCCGCATTCTGACAAGTACTAGAGTAAGCAACTATTTGGTGTTTTCAGCCATGCCAAAAACGCCTATCGCGAGCGCAAGTCCGCCTTCCAATCAGAACGCAATGCAAAAATTGCAGAACAGCAAGCACTCCAAGGACTCGCCAACTATCAGATCGATGACTCACCATCGGTAGCCCCATCTCGACGAAGCCGTGGGACCAGGTCAAGACATCACAGTGGCCGCAGTCATCGTGCTTCGTCTCACTACGATGATGGACAAACAGTTGTATCACGGCGGGACTCTCATTATGAGCCCACACAGACAATAGCCCGCCGTCATACTCATCACGATGTGGCGACCCGAGATGCCCCTCGCCCATCAACGGCTCGATCAAGATCTGATGCACATATCGACATGGATCTTGCATATGGGGACGCCTCTCATGCAGCCTTATCTCGATACAACCCCCCAGATCCCCAAACCGATCAACAACAACTTGATAGTCTTGTCAATCGGGCACAGTGGCTTCTCGAAGAAGCACATTGCGTACAACATGGTGCTACCGCAACCATCGCCCATCTCCAGAAGAACCCAGATGCCATGGCCGCCGTCGCCTTGACTCTAGCGGAGATCAGCAACCTGGGGCGCAAGATGGCGCCCGCAGCATTAACCGCGCTCAAGTCAGCCTCGCCAGCCGTTTTTGCCCTTCTTTCCAGCCCTCAATTCCTCATCGCTGCCGGTGTCGGTCTAGGCGTGACCGTGGTCATGTTTGGAGGATACAAGATTATCCAAAGAATCAAAGCCGGCGCTATTGGGGAAGAAGGAAAGCCAGCCGAACCGGAAACGGAAATGGAAATGGAAGAAATGATGGAGTTGAACACCGACGATCTCAGTTCTGTTGAAATGTGGAGACGCGGCGTCGCTGACGAACAAGCCCACAGCGTTGGAACCTCTGTTGATGGCGAATTCATCACACCCACCGCAGCGGCCATGTCGGGCATTGATGTGACCACTGCTCGTGCGCGACGGGACCCTCGTTTCAAATTCGACGAAGATGCCTCGGTCGCTTCGTCTCGACGCTCCCGCCGTTCACGTAGTACCCGGGCTCCGACGCACGCACCGTCAGAGCGGCACGAACGGAGATCAAGAGCTCCCTCAGAGCCACCGAGTGGATTCTTCGGGCGAAGTTCATCCAGGTCCAAGGCGCCATCACAAGCGCCCAGCAAAGCGCCCAGCAGAACACCAAGCAAATCTCACAGTCGAGCTCCCAGTTATGCCCCCAGTCGCACCCCATCTAAACATAGCACCTATGTCTCTGAAACAGAGAAACGGCCTAAGGAGAAAAAGAAAGGTCCCAGCCGGCTACGACTTATGTTCACCTCTTCCTCCTGAACCTCACATTCTTGCCACCGACAGAATCATTACTGGTACATACATATATTCAGCCTCCCTGATGTCATTAATGGGTGGGTATGCACTTTATGCGATTCATGCAGCTACGTTGATTCACCCAACGCTTCTTACGACGACCTATGACTTCTATGTCGCTCTTTCACGTTCTATATTTCTTTTGGGCATACCACCTATTCTATGCTTCTTCTTTCTCCAACTACTTTCAGCAATGCAGTTTCTTCACGCAAGCATGTTTTGGCGTTTATTGTCGGTATCTGCTGTATCATATACTCATCAACCAGGAAAAAATTGGATCAATTGTATCTTCCAAAATCAAGATTGTTTATCAACAGGTTCTGCAACTTGTCCTTTGCTATCAATACCTAGAAGCCACAACTATCCCAATCTGCCTAATCATCCATCAATTTCATTCAACTGATGCAAATAATTAATGCTGTTGATTTTTGATTGCAAAACCACGACTATGGATCGCGCCTCTACGTCTTGAGTAAGAATGAAGAAGACACGCACATAATCTAGTGTATGATCACGGCCCTAAGTAGATTAACGATCAGCCTCTAGCTTTGTGAGTGTTAAGGGGTCCATTATTTATGAGATAGACAGTACATGTACCATCTCTATGAGCGTGAATCCACGGGTCTTGGCATAGCCAATGAAATGTCACTTAATAGGTAAGGATACATGTTCGAATATGGTAAATCTATTTGTTCAGCTGCGTTTGAACTTCTTGCTTCCTGAACAAGTCATCTCCATTTCCGCATTCCACTATCTAGATGTTTGGCTTTCCAAACCTTGGTCTTTTTGGGGCAAAAGACTTTTATAGGAAGTATAGGAGCTTTTGATACCTGAGCAACAGCATTTGACTGGAAAGGTAAGTTTCTACCGTGAATGATGTTGTATCGTTGACCTGATTGAGAGTTCCTTTTCGGTGAACTGACTTTGGGACATAGGCGCATGTCAGCAATGATCTCGATGGGACACTCCGATTGAGTCAGGCCGTCACCTGAGTTTTACAAAGTAGTGGTTGGCTACTTGATAAATTCGCGAGATACTGATCGAGCAGTCAATCAGAATACCTCATCGACAATACACAGTCCGAATATCTGCCGTACACACTGTCAAGACACAACATGCAATATGGCTCAGAACAGTAAGGATTGAAGTCACAAAACTCAGTTTCATGGGCCGCAAGAAATTGATTTGTGTCGGCAAATGGAGGGATCTCAAACAGCCGGTTCTGCGTGGCCCGTTCCTGGCCCCCATTACCGGCCCGAACAGCAAAGGGACTTCCACCACATATTAGTACATGGCTTTGATTTTGTCATTGCAAAATGACAAATACCATACATGCAACATGGAGTCTCTGGTCTAAATCTGCAACGGTATCTTAGCACTGCTGGGACAGCCAGGGGAACCCCCTTTGCGAATCCACATTGTGTCTCCATACGAATCCCCCCGATATAGGAATAAGAGGGTTGTGGAGGCGCTAAAGTAGCAAGTTTATCTTCGGCTTTTGGGCAATTCCATCCTTCTCTTTCCCGGAGTATCTCGAGCAGGTGGAACGGCACACTCCCTTGAATAGACTCGAGGTGATAATCTCCAAATACTGCAAGGCCTGGCTTTGCCAACCCAGAAATAGTCCTTCCGGGCTCTGTATTTTTATCACATATCTTTCTCGTCCTCCGATTATAGTGAAAATCGAAAAGAAACCAGGATGGAGGTTCCAATGGCAAGTGTACCTCTAGAGGTGATTGTTGTTGGGTATGTATTCCAATGTGCATGGGTCCTGTGAGGTTGTTGTATTGATGTTTTATAGTGCCGGTATGTGATTCCTGAGCGAAGGGGCTGCATTGCCCTGATAGAAATGGTGTTAACAATAGTGAACCAGGCATCGGTGGTATGGCGGCAGCCCTCACATTAGGTCTGCGAGGGCACCGTGTCACTATCCTTGAAGCTGCACCGAAGGTATGCGCCATCGAAAAGGGAAACCTATGGTATCCCAAAAGACTAACCATTCATCATAGATTATGGAAGTGGGAGCTGGGATCCAAGTGTCCCCAAACATGATGCGACTATTAGAGCGTGAGTTTGACATCCGCGAATCAAACAAGCATACTGACCAGTACTAGGTTGGGGCGTCTCGGACTTAATTCACACCCAAGACGTAGCTCTAGAGCACATCCAAGTCCGAAGATGGGACAACGGCGACCTCCTCGCCACAATGCCAGTGAACAAGACATTCGGTCAGCAAGTCGTGATTCACCGCGCAGACCTGCACAATGCTATCATCAACAGGGCCACAGCCCTTCCCAACGTCAAGCTCCGCGAGAACTCATTTGTCACACACGTGCAGTTTAGCCCAGCCAATGTTACTCTCGCCAACGGTGAAATCATCCACGGCGACGTGGTGATCGGTGCAGACGGCATCAAGTCCATCATCCGTACTCACCTGCTCGAAGACTCGACTGTTAAAGCAGTTGCCACTGGCGACGCGGCGTACCGCATCATGCTACCCCGGCACATGATGGAGCAGGATCCTGAATTGAAGAAGCTCATTGACGAGCCGCGGGCGACTCGTTGGTTGGGCCCTTCGCGCCATATTGTCGCCTACCCTGTGCGAAAGCATGAGCTGTACAATGTGGTTTTACTTCATCCCGATAGCCATGACGTTGATGAGTCTTGGACCACACAGGGTTCCAAGCAGGCTATGGCTGACAACTATGAAGGGTGGGATAGTAGCGTGGGGAAATTGATTGACCTAGTCAGTGATAACGAAGTATTAGAGTGGGAATTATGTTTGCATCATCCATTGAAGACATGGGTTCGTGGATCTGTCGCTCTGATCGGTGACGCGTGTCATCCCATGCTGTATGTGCTCATGAACTTCAACTGAATTGGCCTCGAAAACTAATCTCGCTGGTCTAGTCCGTATATTGCCCAAGGTGCTGCTCAGGCTGTTGAAGATGCGGCTGCGCTCGGCGTCGTGTTGTCGACTATCTCATCACGCGAGGAAATTCCGATAGCATTGAGTGCTTATGAAAGGTCCCGGAAAAAGCGTGCTGAAATGGTGCAGCAGTCTGGATCGGACAATCGTATCACGTTGCATTTGCCAGATGGGCCCGAGCAAATTGCCCGAGACGCGCAATTCAAGGCTTCAGTCGGCGAAAATAATCCTGATAAGTGGTCGGATCGCAGGACACAGGAATTCCTTTGGGGCTGGGACGCAGAGAAGGCGGCATTGGATACTTGGAATGGTATGTCCCCTTCATATCTCTGGTAACCATGGGCTAATTTGTGCGCAAAAGATCAAGAGCCGCTCAAGGTTAATGTGAATCTGTAGGCTATCGGTACGATGCATCACTCGTTCATATCCCGGTTGCATCGCCATTGAGTGTCTAGATAGAAACGGCTAAAATTAGACTACATAATCTTAGAAATCTAAACATTTTCGAGAATCAAATTCTCTTGGACATAATGAATATGGAATTTCGTTGAATTCATCCTAGACATTGCAATTTTAATACCAATTCCCAAAGTGCTAATATTTTTTCTAGTTCATTATACAGTCATTCAAGCCCAAGACCATCCATCATAAATCGGTGGAATATTAGACAAGGAGACTTGACATGTTGGCCCCAGGAAGCCAGGGATGGTCAACATTTGGCATTCCAATCATTCACAATTGAAGATGACATGTCATGGTTCTGGAGGCATAATTTACAGTCTCTCACCAGCGGCGGCCTTCATCTGGCCGTACTTCTTGAGACGGATGGCAGAGACGTTGATGAAGCCAGTGGTCTCAGCGGGGGAGAAGTCACCAATCTCATCCATGGAAGACTCGCTCATGTCGTAGAGCTTCTCGGTCTCGGAGGAGCGACCGAGGATGGACATGGTGCCCTTGTAGGCGCGGCAGCGGACCTGGCCGTTGACGGACTTCTGAGAAGCGGTGATGGAGGCCTCGAGGAACTCGCGCTCAGGAGAGAAGTACATGCCGTTGTATAGGAGCTGGATATGTTAGATCAGACAATCAAATATCCGAAAGATCGTGCTTACCTTGGAGTAGTTGTAGGTGACGAAAGAATCGCGCAGAGCACGGACCTCACGGTCCATGACAAGACCTTCAAGATCACTGAACACAAGTTAGTAACGCTGATCAACATTTCGTAGCAGAATACTTACAGATGGGCAGAGCGCAGGCAGGTAAGACCAGGGGTCTCGTAGCAACCGCGGGACTTGATACCGATGAAACGGTTCTCGACGATATCGATACGGCCAACACCGTTGCGGCGGGCAATGGTGTTAGCGGCGAGGAAGAGCTCGACGGAGTCAGTAGCAACCTTCTGCTTGCCACCCTCGGTGTACTCGAGCTTGACGGGAACACCCTTCTCGAAGTAGAGGGTGAAGTCCTCAGGCTGATCGGGAGCGGTCAGGGGATCCTGGGTGAGCTTCCACATATCGGCGGGAGGAGTGGTATCGGGGTCCTCCAGAATGCCAGCCTCGTAAGAGCAGTGGGCAAGGTTCTCGTCCATAGACCAGGGCTTAGACTTGGTAGAGGTGACGGGGATACCCTTCTCCGCGGCGTAGTCGAGCAGGTCCTGACGGCCCTTGAAGCGCTCGTAGAAGACGGGTTCGCGCCACGGGGCAATGACCTTGATATCGGGCTGGAGAGCGTAGAATGCAAGCTCGAAGCGGACCTGATCGTTACCCTTACCAGTGCAGCCGTGGGAGACAGCGAAGCAGCCCTCGCGCTAAATTTGGGTCAGTATGACATCTTTTCTGCTGGCGGGGAAGGAAAGCGTACCTGGGCGACCTCAATCTGGGCACGGGCAATAACGGGGCGAGCCAGGGAGGTACCGAGCAAGTAGACATTCTCGTAGACGGCATTGCAAGCAATGGCGGGGAAGCAAAGCTCCTCGATGAACTCGCGGCGGATGTCAATAATCTCGCACTTGAGGGCACCAATCTTCAGGGCCTTCTCGCGGGCAGCCTCGAAGTCCTCTGCGAATAGTTATTAGATCGGTGTCGGATGATATGTCGACAGGATTGAATTACCTTCCTGGCCAACATCGGCCACTATGTTCATATTAGTACTTGATCTTGATTGACATGGCCTTGAATCACGACTTACTGAAACAGACGACCTCATAGCCCTCCTCGATGAGGTACTTCACTGAAGCTCAGTGTTAGTAGCTGTGGTGAATCAATTGACCGATAGTATTCATACAGATGCAGCTGGTATCGAGACCGCCGGAGTAGGCGAGGCAAACCTGTGCGATTCAACTGTCAGAGAAAGTGTGGAGCAGGTGGCGGTGTGGGATAAGAAATAAGGAATTGAAGTTGGGACCTGAGAAGGAGGCGGAAGCAATGGTTCATACCTTTCCCTGTGCCATTTTGAGGAATTGAATAGAATTCAAAAAGACTAATAAACGTGGAGTATAAAGGAAAGGAAAGGTTGAGTCATTGGGAAAAAAAGGCGATTTTGGTGGGCCGGGGAACAAGTCACGGGTCCGAAGGTGATAGCCCTGATAAGATCATCATTGCCCCTCCAAGTCCGAATCAAATCCGACACAGTCACAGAGCCTCAAGACATAAGTCCAATGGCTTTCATATATGTAAACCAGTGGAACTAATCCAGAATTCTCAATTCCGAGGGTTATTATGTTTTCCTATGAAGAGAATGAGTGTGTGTTTCGTGTTTGACGTATTCACATATCTCCCGACAAGATCGAGTCGACTAGAGGCCCGTAGACATTTCCAAGAGAGAGCATTAAAACCAGCATATACCCCCGTCTGCATTCTATGTTCTATAGCGCATATAATATTGCCCTGGACTACTGTGTTGTCCAGACCCGGGGCCATCACACTTCGTCATAGCTCCCGTTTGACTAGTTTGACTGGTTTGCGCAATTTGCATTATCTCGGCTATCCGCGGCGGTTTCCCCGCGCAATGCCCCGGACAATGAACAAGGAGTAAATTTATAAGGCAATCATCCCTACGGAGAAGAAAATCTATGTATTTACATTTTGTCCATATTTCGCAATTCTAGCCAGACATGGCTTCCTCACGAAATTGTTTGCGATCTCTCGCCCAAGCTCCTCGGCGGTTTTACTCTGGAGCTCCTACTCCAGCAGCAAAGCTGAACCTACCTATTGACTACAAAACCACCCCAATATTACACCACACTGCAGCCTCCTTGTCAAGTACATCAGAGTACCCGGCAGGTGCCACAAGTAAACGACTCAACCTCTACCAAGCGATCAACTCAGCAATGCGGACAGCACTATCTAAATCCGATCGAACTATCGTGTTTGGCGAGGACGTTGGATTTGGAGGTGTTTTCCGATGCTCGATGGATCTACAAACAGAATTTGGGTCGGATCGAGTGTTCAATACCCCCTTGACAGAACAAGGCATTGCGGGTTTTGCAATTGGAGCGGCAGCGGAAGGGATGAAGCCCATAGCTGAGATCCAATTCGCCGACTACGTATTTCCAGCATTCGATCAGATTGTGAATGAGGCGGCCAAGTTCCGGTATCGAGAAGGTGGGACAGGTATCAATGTTGGAGGTCTCGTCATCCGCATGCCGTGCGGTGCAGTTGGACACGGTGCTCTGTATGTCATGTTGTATCCTAGTGCCAAGCAAATTGATATGCTAATTGGCTCGAATAGATATCACTCTCAATCGCCAGAGTCGCTTTTCGCACACATTCCCGGCTTGCGGGTAGTTATGCCACGGTCCCCTGCTCAAGCAAAAGGACTTTTACTGTCTTCTATCTTCGAGCACAATGATCCAGTGCTTTTTATGGAACCTAAGATCCTCTACCGTGCAGCTGTGGAATATGTCCCGAACGAATATTACACCATTCCGCTCAGCAAGGCGGAGGTTATCAAACCTGGCAAGGACTTGACCATCATTTCATATGGACAGCCTCTTTACTTGTGCTCTTCTGCTATCTCCGCCATTGAGAAGACCATGCCGGGTGTCAATGTGGAACTTATTGATCTGCGAACCATATATCCCTGGGATAGGCAAACTGTCATCAACAGTGTCAAGAAGACTGGTCGGGCCATTGTCGTACATGAGAGCATGATCAACTACGGTGTGGGTGCAGAGGTTGCATCCACGATACAAGAAAGTGCATTCTTACGTCTCGAAGCCCCCGTCAAACGAGTTGCTGGGTGGAGCACACATACTGGGCTGAGCTATGAGCAATTCATTCTGCCCGATGTTGCAAGTGAGTATCCGAGGCCCTTTGTCTTATTCCCATTATCACTAACCAACCGTCTTATTCAAGGAATCTACGACGCAATTAAACAAACACTCGAATATTGAACTGGATGCCCCGTAGGATATTATAATAATACGCAGGTCATCCCTATCAGATCACATTATTCAATTGCAGTCTAGTGATGACCAAGTGCAAGAAATTGCAAGCAAAAGAAAAAGTGCATGAAATGTTGACACAAATTACAATTGTTTTCAATAGCTTCACAATTTTACATAGCGTTCCTTGCTAGAATATGTGTGTCGCTTTTCAATTCTTTTTGGGGCTTTCGCATAATGCCCTAGAGACCACACCTGTCTTCGAGGGCCTTTTTTTTTTTTTCCTTCACTCTCCCTCGACCTATCTTTATCCTTTCTTCGATCTTCCCAAGCTCTCTACCCAGGTATCCTGTTTGATCTCAATTTGTCTTAACTCATCTCAATCACATCTACTCTAAACCTATGTTGTGAGTACACAGCTATGCGAATGCCTATCCACCGTCTGTCTCAAAGTATTCATACCCTTTCGGGGATTTATGATCGTGTAGAGGTCCTGGGGCTCGGAAGGGCAGAAGGGTTGCAAAGATGCACGAAAAGCAGCCATCTCGTTGAGCTCCGTAGCGAATGCAATCATAGTGTGAGGATTTTCTCTCATCCACATAAGATGTCCTTGACTTTGTGGCCACTTAGGCTAAAACGCAATCATTCCGCAGGCTGTTGAACAAGCAACTCAATCCCTAATCGCAGAGCATGATTGTGATCATGACGTAGCGTGGAAAAGGCGTAATATCCCCACTCAATGTGAGGAATGTGGTGGCTGGATCCTTGTCTACATTCTCGAACGCAGTAATTGTGGACTCCAAGCCTGCAATAATTGCCAAATGCATAGGTTCTAACAGAGGCACAAGGAGTTCCGAATGGGTTGGATATTTCAAGGATATTACTTATTCCGGGTAGAATTTGAGGAATGATACCAAGCATTTATGTCACTTCAAGATTATTTTAAATGAAAAGTTTTACCAAGTGCAGAGACCAGAAGTATCTAAAACACATGTTCATCGTTCAGGGCTATGTAGGACTCGGAGTATTCCCATTTTGGAAATATCCCGACCTCGGAGGTCCTGATTCGTAAGCCCTCACATAGGCTCGGCCGTAATTCCGCCATGACACCTGGGCATGCCTTTAGAAATCAACCCTAGACAAATCCGGATGTTGTAATCACCCCAAAATATGCGAGTATCACGAATATGCCATGGATGGCATCATAATTGAGGTTATATAAGGGGCGTCGGGCTTCGAAGTAGACATTCCACACATAACAATTTGATTCTAAATATTTTATCCAGACCTACAATCCTTTCTCATCGAAAAAAAAAAGATCGGTATTATCTTCACCGATTTATATCTCAACATCAACATGACGAGCACCAAGGTTGCCCTTGTAGGAGTATGTCAATCCAATGCCCTTCATACCTTTCCATTGGTTAACATGATCTCCAGGCTAGCGGAAATCTCGGTCCTGCCGTGCTCAAAGAGCTGCTCACCGCAGGCTTTGACGTGACTGTTCTCACCAGAAAAGGCAGTAGCAAATCATTTGACTCCCGTGCCCATGTTGCAGAAGTGGACTATGAGTCTCTCGACTCGCTCAAGGCCGCGCTGTCTGGTCAGGATGTTGTAGTCAACACTCTCGGTGTCGGCGCTGTCCCCAAGCCCATCCATCTACGCTTGGTTGATGCAGCAGTTGCAACTGGCGTGAAGCGATTCATTCCTTCGGAATACGGCTGCGACACTACGAATCCCACCATTGCTAAATTGCCTGCTTTTGGCGATAAAGTCAGCGTTCAGGAACATCTCAAGACCGTCGCTCAGAAATCGGGCCTCAGTTACTCACTGCTCATTACTGGTCCCTTCCTTGACTGGGGTCTTGAGAAAGGCTTCATTCTCAATCTTGCTGGTCCGGCTGTGTTATATGATGGTGGGGATCGCCGTTTTAGCTCAACGACTCTCAGTGGTATCGGCAAGGGAATTGTTGGGATTGTCAACAACCTCGAAGCCACTAAGAACTCCACAGTCTATATCAATGAGGCCAGAGTCACACAGAATGAGCTGCTGGAATTGTCTGGCAAGAGCGTTGAGACGAAGATTGTTCATACTACAGACCTGGAACAGGAGGCTTATGCAGAACTGGCTAAGCCGGCCCCTAACCCGGGAATTTTTGCTACGAAATTCGTTCTGCGGGGTATCTTCGGTGAAGGACATGGCTCTCTTTTCGATCCTGAGAAGCTTTCTAACGATTTGTTTGGCTTGAAGACTCTGTCCAAGGAGGAGATCCGCGGTCTTATCCCCCAGTGAATACTCTCTTCAATATGTAATTAGCCTCATATGTCACGCACATATGCTTTTATTAGGTTATCATCTCCTATAGCTCGAGGATTATCCTCAAGAGAAGGCAGGTGTATTCAATGAATTACACTCTTGCTATACTTATCAGAGCGTGGACTGTGATCGTTATTATGTTTTTATTTGATTGCAATGCTGGCCTTCAGAGTTGCCATCGAGCTCCTAGGACCTAGATCTAACCAATGTAAGCTGTGTAGGTCCAGTTCATCAACACATATCAAGGGCAAGCAAATTAAGCACATTAGACTATACCATATCGTTAACTTTCCTATATCACTGGTCTTGCCAGATTTTATTTGCTTACCGCAAGGGCATAGCCTTTGAACTTCCATTCAACTCTTGAATGAGGTCTTGATACTGAGCGATAGGAACAATTAATGGTCCTCTTCCTCTTTGTTTTTGCAGTAATTTATCATTGGTTTTCTCCTCGTCCTGAGCCCCGTTGTATATATTGGCGTCCACATAGGTGCAGTCCCCTCTATTTCCTTGCTTTTTGCATTGGGTGCAAGTTCGAGTGATGCCAGAACTCGCAGGTGCCTGCCCCACGGTGGATAATGTTTTGGCAGGATATGGCGAGCACAAGTTGAGTTTGAATAATAAGTACCACGAGAATCGCTGGCTTCCGTCTCCCGTTCCTTGCATCTCTTCACCATCGCGATGCCTATCATATCCTCGACGGCGGTAGAAGGATAAATCGGTAGGCGGTAGCATCGAGGAGGAATCAAGGCATTGATCGCAAGAGAATTTTGAAAAAGGCGCTCAATACATTCGCGGCAATAACTGTCGGTGCATTCTGTTTGGATAAAATCCGACACTGGATATTTTTTTCCGTACAAGATACACAATCATGCATCTTGATTTCTTCCTTGCTTTCAGTGACATCTCTCCAGATTTCAGATAACTTCTCATCGCTATTATCCGCGATGATATCTTTGGCCATTTTGTTCAGTGTTCGGTCGGTATGCTCATCTTGGCCTGAATCCATATCAAACTCCATGTAGAGGTCTATTGAGATTATGGGCAAATACCGAATACTCATGCAAAGCAAGCTAAAACAGTTCTTGAAAGATCAAAAATGATGGGCTTGTTTGTCAAATCTTCCCTTTGAAGTAAAGTCATGAGCAGAATTATGGATTCTGTAAAGAATAGCAATGTATCGTATTTGCAGAATGCATACTAAAATCTATACAAATCAAGAAGATCCAATCTAAATTCTGTGTCTAATTCCGTAGGACTGTTACTCAAGTGTTGAAATATCAAGCGCTAAAGTGATCGTCTTGTCAACTTTCTTAGGGCAAGCATTTGAGAAGATGGTAAATGATTGAGCAATTTGATCATTCTTGAGAAGTAAACGAGAATGATTGACCCCAAGGACAACTGTGCAGACCATATGTATTGCCCTTCCAATTCAACTGCGCTTCAATCGCATCCATAGCCATCTCCCGAATGCCAAGTTATGTCATATTCTGTCCATTCCGAGGCAAACCCGAAGCGGTCCCTTGGGCGTTGCTAGTTCACGGTCGTTCGTAAAGGTAATCTTCCTCTGCGTAGATACATTTGCACGTTTTCCACTGTTTTCCGCAAAAATAACAAAATTCGAACTTGCAAAAGCACCTAGTAGACAGATGTAAGTCCCAAAATCTGCACTGTGTGAAATGGCAGATAACTGTTCAATGTCAAATAAAATCATCCTTACATGATGTGGTTACAGCCGGTGGTGAGCTCAATCAGACGACTGCAGTTAGAGCACCGCTGCCATCTCTTGGATTCCGCCAATTCCTCCAAGAGAGCATCGAGCTTATATACACACTTTCCCCCATGGGCGTGCTTTTTGCACTTCCTACATGTGTGTACCCCACAGCTCGTGCATTTGCAGATTTCATTGCGTGTGACCTTTTGTGGGAGATATTCAGCACACTTCGAATTGGAACAATATGTCCTATCTGGATCGCTGAGCTCGATCGCCTTCTCCTTGTATTTTTGAACCAATGCAGATCCAATCATCTCCTCTGAGGCTGCAATTGACCTGTGGCAGCATTTAGGGGGAAACAAGGATTCATCGCGCAAAGAATTCGTGAACAGGCGGATCAAGCAAGCTCTGCAATAGAAGTGGGAGCACTTCGTTTTGATCATATCGCCTTGGGGTTGATCGTCCCGGCAGGAGACACATTCACGCCAAATCTCGGATTCTGGGGAGCTGTCCAGGTTGATGGCATTTTCGAGTGAGTCACCAAGTTGCTGAATGGCGATAGGGAGGGAGTTTGAAGGAGATCTTCTGCTCTCGTATTTGGACAAATCATTCTCTGTTTCTAGTCCCATTGACATCGCTGTGCCCATGTTGAAGTTGCTCATGCTGAAGGTTGTTCCAGTAAAGCGTGAGTTTCTGTGTTATTTGTATTCTCTTTTGCACTGTGGTCCCCTTGTTGGTTGTCACCAGGAATAGCTGTAAGACTAGAACTTGAGATTTTGTATCTTGATCTTTATCATAGTCAATGTGATGAAGAAGGACTTTGACTGGTATGAAGTCAAAGGCATACCAGAAAGAAATCTGAATATATACTGAAGTTTCTGTGAAAGAGGTAAAAGAAGCAAATCAGTTCGTGGTGAGAATGATACTACGTAACCCCATATGTATGGGAATGCCTAGAATACATGGCCCCCACACAGCACAAGTAACTGATACTGCATAACATACTACTAGTGATAATTCAATGACTTTAATTTGAGGACCATCAGTGTCTTCTAGACCTTCAAGTGTGGATTTCTAGCTCGCATGAGGATAGGAGTGGCGCCGATGATCGGCAAATTAACATACTGATCTTCTACATGTAGAACCGTGAAAGTTCTCTACACCATTCTGTTACACATATGTATGGCCATAGGCATATTTCCTATCTCGCTTGGCAATATATCATGGCCAACTGGCTAAGTACGCTGAGCGATAGCAGATTTCTGATAGATAATATCCCATATTTCTCCAAGCCAAACGTACTCAAACCACATACCTTACTCTGCGGATCAAGCTCATCAGAATGACCCCCGTTCTATTATCTGCAAGGTGATTCTTGGATCGCTTAGATTCATCAAATTTGATAGTTTGGCCTCTGTACCACCTTCGAACAACCGCAAGTCTTCCACTTCTTCCCACAGCAGTAGCATCACTGGGCTCTGCAAACACAACTATCAGGTGTCAGTAAAGGGCTTCGTGAGTAGCTTAGTGGGCTTGGAAAGGGCTGAAAAAGACACGTGATGTGAGGACAGCCCTCGTTGAGCTCAATCACACGGCCGCATCTAGTGCACCGTTGCCATTTCTCCTGCTGCATCGATTTCTCCAATGACTGGTCCAGCTGATATAGACACCTGCCCCTGTGGGCTCTTCTCTCACACTTCCTACACGTGCGTAAACCACACTTGCACGTGCAACCAGTTTTAAAAATGAAATCTGGCCAAAATCTCCTTGTTGCTGGGAAGATGTATTGAGAGCATGCTGGATCTGAACAGTAAGTTTGGTCTGGGTCGCTGAGCTCAACTTGCCTCTTCTTTTGTTCTTGGCCCAATGCAGGGCCTATCATTTTCGTCAATTCTGATCCTTCAATTGGCATTTGACAGCATTGAGGGGAAACAAGGATGCATCTTCCAAAGAATTCGTGACCATGCGGATTAAGCAATTCCTGCAATAGAAGTGGGAGCACTGAGTCTTGAAGACTTCGCTGTAGACTTCTCTACAGGAGGTACAGACCTCGAACTGGAATGATTCAGGGTCAGCCGCAGTCGGAGGTTTCAAAGAACGCATGATATCCCTGAGAGTTTGGACTAGCTTCTGATACACGGAAAAGGTAAACCTGACGAACGTCTTCGTTTTCTTAGGCGACGACGTCTGTTCTGCTTCCTCTCCTAGCGATAAAACTGTGGCTATTTGAAATCCATTCAATATATCTCTTTGACTTTCGATTTCGGATTTCCATTTAAGAAGTGCCACCCCCCTATCGGGATCTATCTCTCCTGGCCTGTTGAATGGTTAACTTGTATTCTTCGGCTGCAGCTGTGCTTCGAACCTGCCGAGCTTGTCTTTCACGTCTTTTGGAAGCAATACCAATATCAGGGACTTTTTATTTTGGAGTGTATCGTGGTCCATCTTGCAGAGGAACTATCAGACGATCAAAGCGCACTAGGGGTTTTGCAAGAAAGGAGAAGTAGAAAAGAGGGTGCGAAGGTGACCTCTGAAGTGATCAACTGGTAAATGTCGGAAGACTTAAACTCCCACACAAAAGCCCCTCAACTTCATAAAGAGTCTTGGCTGAAAAGTTATTCAAAATACCTTGTCTCAACTTGAAGTGTATGACGAACCTTTGAAGTATGGCGATTCGTGCTGTAAGTATGAGATCGATATAAGTCGATGTATCAAGCGCCATCATTGTAGTTACTCCACTAGGCTCTTTTCCTAGTCTAGTTTGTTAAACAGTGTATATATTATTATTATTTTTTTCCTTTCCAGGTAATGCCAATTTCAAGTATAGGCAGATGCTATGGGATCCCCCAGACCAATGAATGAAAAGGAAGTGATGAGTCAGCTGGCTTAACCCCGCTATCTCCGACCACAGTCCGCCCCGAGGTCTGTCGATAACTTCGTCTACGACACTATCAACTCGGACAAGCTCTCCAACTTACTACATACTCACTGATCTCTAACTACACAGAAAGCGTAGTAACCATCCAGCTCGCCCAAGATGCAGGGCTTCAGTAAGTCCCGATCCCATCTCAAAGAACATGCGAAACAGCCACTAACATGATTTCACTAGACATGGGACGGTTAGTAAGAACGCTCAAATCTCCACATAACCCCCAGCTGATATCTCCAAAAGATACGTCCCGCCAGACCAAGAAGGAGTGACAACGGGAAACAAACTTGCGGGGAAGCACGCACTCGGCGCGCGCGCGCGTCACCTACACACAACCGGCGCATTAGTCGTGCGCTTCGAGATGCCCTTCGCAGTATGGTGCGACAACTGCAAACCGCACCCTATAATCATCGGCCAAGGTGTGCGCTTCAATGCAGAGAAGAAAAAAGTCGGCAACTACTACTCGACACCAATTTACACTTTCCGCATGAAACACACCGTCTGCGGCGGAACTATCGAAATAAAGACCGACCCTAAAAACACGGCGTACGTTGTTACCGAAGGCGGGCGCAAGCGGGATACTGGCGAAGACAAAGAGCTGCAGCCCGGCGAAATTGCCATCAAACCGTACGCGCGAGAGATGGACCCCGCGGAGAAGGATCCGTTTTCGAAGATTGAGGGGAAGATCGAGGACAAGAATCGTGCGAAGACAGAAGCGACTCGCATTCTTGAGCTTCAGGAACGACAAAATCGTGATTGGGAGGATCCGTATGAGAAGTCTATGCGGTTGAGGAGGACTTTCCGGCAAGAGAGGAAGGGCCTTGAGAAGGCCGCGGCGAAGACCGAGGCCCTCAAGGATAAAATGAGTCTTGGGATTGAGTTGTTGGATGAGACTGAGGGGGATCGGCAGAGAGCGCGCATGGTGGAGTTTGGTGAGAACCCGGCTGATGTTGGCTCGCATGCTGCCCGCGTGACTCGCATTCGGCCTATGTTCGAGCAGCCAGCGGAAAAGCCTGCACAAAAGATGGGGCCGGGAGAGAATAAGTCTCGCTCTTCGAAGCGGCCTAGGAAGGATGATCTGGTTGCGACACGGAAAGCTACTCTCCGCCGCGAGCTGGCTGGGAACACTCGTGCTATCATTGATCCGTTCTTGGCCGAAGATGCAAGTAATCCGAATGCATGGCAACCTAGTATCAAAAAGAGAAAAACCGTCGCTTCAACCGTCCCTTCATCAACTTCGTCCATCCGTGAAACTCCCAGCCGCACAGAATTTGATGCCTCTGCCGTGACACCAGCACCAGCGCTGGTCAGCTACGCTTCCGACTCGGAGTGATCTTGAACCCAGCTTCGTGGACTATTTCCGAACATCAAGAGAAGCGTTCATCGAACTTTGTTGTATTGTGTATTAAGATACCCACTTTTGTTTTTGACTTTCAATCATAGCATTGCGCTTGGATTATCCCTCTCAGCACAGTTGATACGAGCATGTCACCATTTGTATATCACTCCCTACTTAAGAACCAGCCAATATAGCCATTGTGGTGACGCAAATTGGATGGTACGAAGTTCAACTCAGACAAGTTGTATGTGTAGGATAAAGATATTGAAACAAGAATAGTGGGAAAACCCCGACATAATAAGACAGGGTATTCTGCGTAGTTATTACATACAGTAGAATCACAAGAGCAGAGAGTGAAGCAGGATTCAACAAAAGAAAGTCATGCTGCATCACGACTAAGCGCTCAGGGGGATGCCAATTCAACGCGAGATTTGGCGTTTGCCGAAAAATGAGACTGTTGCTGCGCGAGCGCGAGCAGGTTCTGGCTCGGGGGCTGGTGGGACTTCTGAGGTGGGCGTGGTCGAGAGGCTGGGAGACTCGGAGGATGCTTGCCGGGAGAGATTGGCAAGTTCGCCAATGAGTCTAGAGAAATCAGCATTGGTTTTTATTAACACGACCATATATTTGACTTACCTGTGGTGCTCGCTGTACCAATCATCATTGGCTGTTCGGATGTGCTTAAGCTGCTCCTGGATGCTTGCCATCTATGGAATGCATTAGTCTCTGTGTACGCTGATATAGTCTTCATAATCATGTAAATGGGTGGAATGCGGGAAGATCTGATGAGTAGGAAGACTTCTTCAATCGGGGATCTCCCACCGTTCCCTCAATGGATGGGCCTAGGTCCTCACCTTCCGTTGTGGCTGGACCCCCATCTTCAGCGTTCTCGCTCCCCTCATCAGCTGTCGCCCAGCGGCTAGCCTCCAAGCCCGAGGAGCTGCTCTTCTCCCCGCTGTCTGCTTTCAAAACTGCGAGCTCGGTTTCGAGTTCGCGGACCCGTCGCCGGCTGGCAGAGATGTCGGAATCAACATCGCCAAGCTGGTTGAGGAGACCCATGTTCTTGTCGATCTGGTCGTTCAGGTCACGTTCACCAGCTTCGAGCTTCTCGGACAGGGTCTTGTTTTGGTTTTTGCAATCAACGAGCGAGTCGGAGATGGCGGCGTTATCGGCCTTAACCTTAAGAAGTTGATCGCGGGACTCGGAAAGCTGCTTCATAATCGACTCAAGATGCGACTTCTGGCTGTCCGAGTCCTTGGCAAGCTTCTCCAGTTCACTCACCTGGGCGACAGCGGCTTGGTATTTATCTCCAAGGGTAGCATGGTCAGCCTGGATCTTGGCGAGCTCAGCTGAGTAGCGACCCTCGATTTCCCTGGAAGCAGTGGCAGCTGATTCCTGTACCGCAAGGTGGGCCTTCGCAGAGTCAGCAAGCTTGGCCTGCAGATCGGCGACTGTGGCCTTTAAGTCATCAAGAGCGGAAGTGTCTTGGGCAACAGCCTTGGCCTGAGACAACTGCTCGCTAACACTAGCCAGTGTTGCATCATGGGCCTTCTGAAGATCGTCAATCTTGACCCTGTTCGAGGTTTCGAGCTCCTCTCTAAGGCCGGACAGCTTGGAGTCGTGCATGGTTAGAAGCTGTTCAATTGCCTTTCCGTGCTCGGCATCAATCTCAGCGGCCTTTGAGGCTTGAACAGCCTCAATTTCAGCCCGGAGTTTGGCTTTGGTCTCTTCAAATCCTTGCTGCAGTTCAGCAATCGCCTTGCTGTGCTCAGCATCGATCTCAACAGCCTTGGATGTTTGGGCAGCCTTGATCTCAGCCTGAAGTTTGGCTTGGGTCTCTTCAAATCCTTGCTGCAATTCAGCAATTGCCTTGCTATGCTCAGCATCGATCTCAGCAGCCTTGGATATTTGGGCGGTCTCAATCTCAGCCTGGAGCTTGGCTCGGGTCTCTTCGAAGCCCTTTTGCAGCTCCGCGATTTGTTGCTCGTGAAGCTCGGTGTCAGCTTTGCTATAACTCTGCAAAGCAGAAAGCTCGGCTTGCAACTTTGCCTGGGTCTCTTCAAATCGATTCTGAATTTCAGCGGCCTCCTTTTCGCGACCCTCAGTGTGGGTGGCGATCTCACGGGCGTGGCTTTCAAGTGCCGTCTTCAATTCAGCCTCAAGCGACTGGACCCGGGTGGCGTACATAGACTCCAAATCCTTGTTTGCGGCTAGCAACTCATCGTGCTGCGCCTGCAGATCACTCAGAGCACTGTCATGGGATCCCGATGCCTCCTTAGCCCGCTCCAATTCGGATGCAAGGTGGGCAGCATGCTCAGCCTTCAACTCTTCCAAGGCTTGTGCGTGCTTTTCCGACACATCGGCAGCCTCCAAGGTGTGCTTCTCGAGAATGGCTACAGCCTCTGCGGCCTTCTGCTCCAGTGCCTTCATCTTGTTGTCCTTCTGAGCACCCTCTTGCTTGGAGTGATCTTCGACATCCCGTAGAGTGCGGTGGATAGCTTCGGCTTCGGCTTGCTTGCTCTGCATCTCTTCGAGCAGCTCATTGATTTTCCCAGTGCCAGTTGACAGCTGCGATTCCAGCGACTCACATTTATGTCTAAGAGCGTCAATCTCTTGGATAGCAAGGTCTTGTGCAGAGGCATTGCCCTCATCCAATGCACGGCGGGACTCGCCGAGGGCAGTCTCGGAAGCCTCCAGCTTTTCTTGCAGCAATTTTAGTTCTGCTTCATGGCTTGTCTTAAGCTCAGTAACAGCATCTTCTTGTGCCTTCTGGGCAGTGGCCTTAGACGCCTCGAGGGCGTCACGGAGTTCCTGGAGTTGTGCGGTGTGTTCTGTGCCGCTCGATTCTGCCGCCGCCATAGCAACAGCGAGTTTTTCTGCGTGGGAAGCCGAAATATCACCAATAGCAACTTCGTGTTCAGCCTTGAGGCTTGCGATAGCAGCCTCATTGGCAGTCTCCAGCTCCTTGATCTTTGATGACAGTTCAGTGGCCGCTGTATCGCGTGTCTCCTGCAGCTCACTTTGAATCTTCTCCAGGGCCTGTCTGAGCTCGGTGATTTCTTGATCCTTATCGGCAATCAAAGTGCTCTGCACAGAGCTTTCCTGGGTGACAGACTCGGCCGCAGCAAGCTTCGCCTCAAGGGAGGCTACTTGCTCTTGAAGGCTAGAGACACTCTCTTGAGCAGCCTCTTCGGCAGCGCGAACTTCCTGTTCCTTGAGCGTATTCAGCTTCACAATCTCTATGTTAAGGTTCTCCATGACCTGGTCACGACCCTTGAGTTCTCGGTTGAAGTGGTCAAGGGCTTGGGCTTTCTCTTCCTTTAGTGCAAGCTGCTGGAACTCAAGTTCCTGTTTCAAAGCGCCAATCTGCTCTTCAAAGTGAGCAGCTGCAGACTTGTGCTCTGCCAGCTCTGTTTGGATGGCCTCAAGTTGAGTTTGGTGTGCTGACTTGAGCTCATCAAGAAGGGCAACTGTCTTGTCGTCTCCTTGGGCAGCGGCGGATTGTCTAGCTTCCTCCAATTCCTTTTGCGAGCTTTCCTCCAGCTCTTTCCGTTGGGACTCTGCTTCTTCTAGTTGCGCTTGCAGGGCCTGGAGCTCCTCGGTATGGGCCGATGCCAACTTCTCAATCTCTGCGGTGTGACTCGCACGAATGGCCTCGGTGGCACTAGCATCACCCAAGGGTTCTTCGGCCGAGACAGAAAGCTGGCTTAATTTCTCATTGACAGCCTGCAACTCAGTCTTCAAATTGGCCACGGTCTCCTCGCTCTCTGTGAGCTTAGTTTGAAGGGCTTGTAGCTTCTCAGAATCACCAGCTCGGGCAGTTGAGCCAGGTAGCGTACTCAATCGCTTCTTGGGATCGGTCGCAATGGCAGATTTAACATTGCTCGTAGACGAGGTTGCCCGAGTAGTAGCAGGTCTAGTGGTGGAGGTGGAAGCGGCAGTTCGGCTTGCAGGTGTCGCTGATGAAGTCAGCCTACCCACGGGCTTGCTCGTCGACGTCGCGGTACGCGCAGTTGTGGTGGCGGGCTTCCTCTCGGCGGTGGTGCCGGCAACACTCGATCTACGATCGATGGAAGACGAGGTGGGTTTGAGAGGGGGGCGGGTGGAGGCGGTACCAGCCATAGACATGCGCTTCGCAGTGCCAGATATTCCCCGCCTCTCGTCTCCCGAGCTCGCCACAGACCGAGGCTTCTCGTCTGCAGAGCTGCTGACTGACATGCGAGACCGATGAGACGAGACAGTCGAGGTGCTCAATGGCTTCCGGGTGGTAGTCGTGGTCGAGGGACGAGTGGGAGGTTTGTTCAGGGTACTGGCGGTGGTCGTGCGGGTGGTGCCCGTCGTGGGTTTGGATGCAGAGGATGACGTGGGCCGTTTGGTGGTAGCTGTTCCAGACACAGGACGCTTCGCGATACCAGGTGTACCAGGGCTGGTCTTGGCCAGAGAGGCGGCCGGGTTCTCCTTCGATACATCGGGACTAGGCTTAACCAACTCCTCGCCCTCGGAGACGACGCTCGCCTCTATCGGGGTAGCCGGGGGCTCATTTTCATCGACCTCCACAGGAGCAGGGGCGACGACCGGTTCGTCGTTTGAGGACATATCGGTAGATTGTTCGGGATTAAAGTATTAGAGACGGCAAGCTCCGCGGTAAAGTTCAGCTGGCGTGTACGTGTGAGCTGTCTGCGAAAAGCGTCGTCAGCTTTAGTTGAGCAAATTCGAACCCCCTAAACACCTGATTGTCCAGCCGGTTTGCTTTGAACCTCAGCTTCGAGCTCTCAAATTCAGGTCACTCCAATGGCCTTTTCAGGAGCTTGTAGCATGCTGAGTACAACCCTAAAATCTGCTCCAGTTGCGCAAAATGATCCAACTGTACCCATGGCATAACTGAGTGCCATTGTCCAGCTCAACCGAAGCTCCCGTCTATAAACAAACATGCAGAAAAGAGAGGAATGTACTCACGCGCCGCCCAACCGTTCCAATTCTTTCACAATTACTCAACTGATCTCCGGACTAAGAGAAGTCCAAACCACAATTGTAAAAAAGAAAAAGCAAATAAACCGACAAAGCCAATTGGTGTCGAGATACTTTGGGGGAGAAAAGGGGAAAGCGGGAAAAAGAGAAAGCGGTGTCAATTTAGGAGGGGGGTGGGATCGCCGTTGTATACTTTTGCTTTCTCTATAGACAAACCCCTAAATGGGTCCGGGGTATCCCCTTGCATTGTCTTAGCAATCTTTTTATTTCTAGATGCGGACCTTGACTGGATCAATTAGTATGCTCATTCTTTGCTCTGCAGCTTTATAGATATGTCTATGTCTATCACAATGGCCCCATCTCCATACCACAGTACTAGTATATATATCTTAAGGGTATGTAGGTACCATAGATGTCTCACAGAGCCAGGAGCCCAAGAATAAAATTCCTATATTCAGTGTCAATGACACAGTGAATTTTACCAAAATATCTGCCCTCATAGAGAAAGATAGTAGGGCTTTAGCCGAGGCATATACATTGTGGATATAATACTTGGGTATCCATGGATATACAAAAGGAAGCCTGTGGTTCGCTTGTGGTTTGCCGACCCCGGAAATTTTCAAATCTGGTTTGGTATTTTATGAACTTCTCGGGTATTTTGAAATCAAGTCTACTATTTACATGTATCTGTGTCTATCTTAACCCATGCATACTTGCTTGGATCATAAGTCATCCCCGAGTTTGATGGCTTGGCTCTGGATATGTTGTAAGATCCGATCAGAGAGTCGACCGCCGATTGTGTTGTCACATTTGATATCAATGTACCGATCTTCTCCTATTGATAACGTCAGAACATCATACAGCATCAGAAATGAAAAGACTTACCCTCATACAGTTGCAAACCATCTCGGAGGGCGGTCTTTTCCGCATAGGTCCATCGTCCACAAGAGATATGGCTGTCAACCTCTTCCAACTCAAAGTGCCTGTACGGTAGAGGGCGTTGGTGAACGCGATGGGGTATCTCTCGTAGCCTGCCGTCTTTAAGTGCATCCTTGAGAGTCTTCACATGGTGCACCAGTCTTCTAGAATGAGCCATCACGCTCCCACTAATCACATAATTCATCTGGGCGAGGGAAGATATCCTATCACAGGATCCCCAAATCAAATCGAGGATGATGCGAAAATGTCGTGCTGTCCCATCATGTAGAGTCTTGTAGGTCTTGAATCCGAGTATGATCAAGTCAATCAGACGGGGAACAACATGGGCTTCGAGTTGATTTACCAGGTGTGCACCATTCTCTTCATCTTCGGGTGCTTCGGTGTAAATGATCCACTGGTTTTCTTTAAAAATGCTGTTGGCGATGAGACTGCACTGTTTTTTCGAGGAGGAAGCTGAAGCAGGATCGTTGGTCATGGTTTCAAACAGTTTTCGTAACCGCTCAATGAGCTTCATGATATCTCTGAAATGCCCTTTTGTAGAGGGATCAGCGTGGGCCTTAAGGGATTTCCTTGTTTTGCGGATTGCTTCCCAGGTATCCTGAAAAGCAGATTCTTTGGTCGTCTCGGTTAGCCACGTGAAGATATTGGGGCGAGTGCTTTGAGGGCCCTGATCTGGGCGAGATGGCTGGAATGTCGGTGTCTCTGGTACTTCCGGAAGCTGCGATGAGGCATTCTGAGAATTTCGAGCATTTTCTGACACACGATCCATAGGTGTGCCATCTCTTTGGGTTCTTGGTATACTCTCGAGGATCTGCACCTCGAGAATATTCGCAGTTGCGACCTGCTGGGGGGCTGGTGGATGATTCTGGACTTCGAGTGAAGAATCATCATCTGCCTCCTCTTCATCTGCGTATTCGGATCTGTCCTCAGACGCAATGGCTTGCGCGTCTTCGACTTCTTCAGCAGCTTGATCATCTGCTTCTTCTTCTTCTTCTTCTTCTTCTTCTTCTTCTTCTTCTTCTTCTTCTTCTCCATATTTGGATTCGCCTTCGGATGCATTGGCTTGTGCATCTCTAGCTTCCTTTCCCGCTCGACCATCTACATCCTCTTCGTCAGGTTCAAATCCGTCTCTAGGTGTGTCATCTGGTGCCTCTCTGGATTCATGTACAACCTGATGATCAGCTTGGTCCTCATCTTCGGCTGGGAACAGATCCACTGATTCGGGAAACGGATCGTGTTCAGGCTCGAGCTGAACCTCATCGCTGACATCAACCAATTGTTCCTCTTCACTACTACCGGATCCATCTTGATTGTATTCGGACTCGTGGTCGCTTGACCCAGATTCGTCATTGCTATGCTCCTTGTCTTTTTCGTTGTCGGAAACTCCGGGGTGTGAATCCGGTTGAGCGAGTTCAGGCATTGTGCGGTCTCTCAATCCCGACCGTCTTGTAATTTTTAGGTCGGTTTGAGGACTCTTTCCAGATTTTGTCGGGGAGGGGGGAGATAGGAACCTCAAAGACGTTGGCATGGGTGCGACGCCGTTTGGGGTTTTGTGTATTTGGTACATCGCGCCCGAGTGCATTGATATTATTCAAAAGTCCAAGGCTGTAGTCGGTAGATCGACTGGATCTTTTTGGCGCCATCTTCGGTGACGCGTGGGGAAGTTAAAAAGAACCGTAGAAGACGCGGCACGGGAGCTCTAGTGGAGCCGCAGATAACATCCCGCTTCCACTCCAATCTTCTCTCATTCATCCCACTTCAGCCTCAAATATTTTTTCAGAAGCTCAGCAAACATGGCTAATGGCTTAGTTATTCGTGTGTTGCCCACTTTGGAATCTTCTGAGCCGCACAATTTTGTCGAACCGATCAAGAAGATCCACGAATCGCAAGATGTTTCGACTTTCTTGACCTCCAAAGCCTATACTAATATCATGACGTGGATACTACAACTCAACCGATCTATGTTTCCAGTGAAGCTGGCCGACGATACTATACAGACATGGCCTCTAAACAGCGATGCGATACAATATTCCGCTCCGGTCCGACAATTGCAGCGACTTCTCTCGAAACTCGAAGATATCATACAGGAGGTCCCACCAGATACCGGCCCGCGGAGGTTTGGAAATATAAGCTTTCGAAGGTGGTGTGAGGTGGTCGAAAGTCGTGCATCCAACCTACTGAGGGAATGCCTACCCGCCGACCTCTTGGATAGGGGATCATCGAACGGGGACCTAACGGCGGAGATGGAGTTGAAATCATATTTTTTGGGCAGCTGGGGAAGCGGCCAGCGACTGGACTATGGTACTGGTCATGAACTGAGCTTCTTGGCTTTCCTGTGTGGCATATGGAGGCTGAATGGATTTCCCGCGGCCGGTCCAGGCGTCGAGGAACGAGCTATCGTGGTCGGGGTGTTTCATCCGTACGTCCACCAAGAATTTGCCACGCCAGACATGCTTCGTCCCTTACTGACTGACACCACTTAGATATCTGGAACTTGTCAGACTGCTCATCAAGACCTACAATCTTGAACCTGCTGGCTCCCACGGCGTCTGGGGTCTTGATGATCATTCCTTCGCCCCTTATATCTTTGGATCTGCACAACTCTCACCTGCAATCACAGACAATGACCTAACTCCCGAAGAAGGCTCACTGGAAAATGCACCTGACCCGGGCGGGGTCGCTAATGCAAATATTGTTCAAAGGGAACGCCGAACTAATCTCTATTTTTCCGCTATCGGTTTTATTTATGATGTTAAGAGAGGTCCATTCTGGGAACACAGTCGCATGTTGTTTGACATTTCTGGCATTCCAGCTGGCTGGGGCAAGATCAATAAGGTTCGCAATATTGATAATTACTGGGAATGTTCGCGCTGACCAGTCACACCAGGGAATGATCAAGATGTATAACGCGGAAGTCCTCTCGAAATTCCCCGTGGTACAGCACTTCCCTTTCGGGTCATTATTCAGCTGGGACCGTGATCCAAATGCCCCTCTGCCTCCTTCCACGGTTCATGCCACATCTGGTCCTCAGGCACGCCCTGTTGCGCCAGATTGCGGCCCTCCATCTGTTGCCGGTGCGCGTCCTATGCCTGGGGCAGGCACGCAGTCTGTTCCCCCAATGGTCTCGACAGCAGCTCCATGGGCGGGGATGAGAAGAGAAGGAGTCCCAACCTCCATGCCTAGCGGTGCAACCCGGGCTCCCTCTGTTCTTCCAGATACTTCAAGGATGCCTCCAGGTCCCATGGCACCCACCAGAGCGCCTTGGTCTGTCCAACCTCGGCCTTCACATTCACAGGATGGAAATGGCGATGTGCACACCAAGGCTCCCTGGGCGAAATGATTACGGAGAAAACTAATACGATTTTTAATGTACACTATGGCCTCTTGTTCCTGCATCAATTTGTAGACACACATCAACCCAACCAGAAGTTGGGCCCTGGGTGCTTTCCCTTTGCCACTCGTAATAGTCTGCAAATTTTGATCAACCTCGCTCAGGTGTCCTTTTTCTTGGGTTCTTTCGTATGAGCTCTGAGCGGTCCCCTCTACTGCCTGCGCTTGACCCAATTATGTGTGGGGAGGTTTTCTTTAGCACAGCTTATCACATCGGCTTTGCTTGATTACTAGCGGCGGTATAGCACGAAAGTCGGTCCAAGCATCAACTGAGCATTATACCCCAGTCGTAGTAGCATATCACCGCCGGGAACCCCTAAATTCATATTCCAATAACCTCGGTTTCATGTCTTAGACTTGCAACACAAGCATTTCGCCCCCGGAGGTTGTGGTTCGGCCAATACCGGACCGAATAGGCTGTCTAGGCGAATCACGGCGATAATCGCTGGATCACTGCCAAGTAAAATCGGGCCGGAATCCACCCAATGCCAAGACCTCGGGATCGCTGCCTCATCGCCCTGGGCATTTGGGGCGAATTAATCGTAATTTTCACCTCTTGAGTTCATTTAGTTAGAAGATTCATTGTAGCATCATGAATTGCCCATCCCGGACCGATGAATTACTGCAAGATGGGTGGAATCAGAACCCGCGCTTTCTTTCTCCCGACCTGACTACCCGTCAAGATCTCAATGGCATCTCAAACACGCGCGAGAACAAAGACGATGAGTCTCCAGGTATTTTACGGGGAAGTAATTGGAAAGTTGTTCATCCGCTAGAAGAAAAGGATGCGGGGAGTCATTTTAGCGTGGGGTGCGAGGCGTCCCTGACAATGTCAGGTATGAACAGCAAGGCGAATATTCTAATAATCAATTCTAACAACTGAACAGGACGCCTCGCTCCCCAAAATACTATTCATGAAATCGATCAAGGACTGTCAAATGTTTTCCCATCATATCAGAGTATCAAGGATTGGGCCCTGTGGCTCCTCTCTGTGCTTCTTGTCTCGGCAATCATTTCCTTCGACAGTCTGAAGAGATATTTCACATCTAAACCACCCCTCATACTGGAAGCACCTGTTACCCAGCAGTATACAGAGCCAGTCAAACGATCCAGTTGTGCTCAGGGAGGTACCCGCGGTGCATACGACCTACCATTGCACGTTGCGGCCCTCTTCATCATCCTAGGCACTTCGAGTATTGCATGCGCATTCCCCATCCTTGCAACTCGATTCCCACGGATGCATATCCCACCCGCGTTCCTTTTCTTCGTTACTCATTTTGGAACGGGTGTCCTCATCGCCACAGCATTTGTGCATCTTCTTCCCACGGCATTTACTTCGCTAGGAGACCCATGTCTATCTAATTTCTGGACAAAGGATTACCCAGCTATGCCGGGTGCCATTGCCTTGGGTGGTATCTTCCTCGTTACAGTCATCGAAATGGTATTCAGTCCAGCGCAGAATATCTGCCGTGGGGGAAACCGGAGTCCAGTCTCAAGGCCAGCCTCCTGCCCTGATGGTGCGATGGTAGCTCCAATTCCAACCATCGATGTTCCTGACTGTTCGGACAATTCTAGAGCGCCTAGCTCACAATCCGTTGGAAATGATGGCCGATCCCATTTGCGAGACATGGGTCCGCTAATTGGAAGATCCGCGAGCATAAGCCGAGCTATCAATCGCATGGGCGAAGGCACTGAAGATATAGTTCGCGTTGCATCTGCGCCTGATGCTCCAACCCATCACGAGAAGGATAACGGGACTATCCAGACAGACGTGGAGCGTCATGAAGACAACTTCGTCTTGACCCCTGAGCAAAAGCAGAAAAAAGAGACCATGCAGGTCTACCTTCTTGAGATGGGCATTCTTTTCCACAGTGTGTTTATCGGCATGTCACTCAGCGTATCAGTCGGCAGTGAATTTGTGATTCTGCTGATTGCCATTGTATTCCATCGTAAGTTCTCCATCTCCGTCTGTTGATCGGAGCAATGCATTTGACTAAACCGACTATAGAAACATTTGAAGGCCTGGCGCTTGGATCCCGGATTGCCTCGCTTCCCTGGTCAGAAAAGCAAATCCAGCCTTGGATCATGTCCCTTGCATACGGATGCACGTAAGTTAATTCCCCGCTTACAACGGACTCAACAGTGCTGACAGAGGTCTAGAACCCCGATCGGGCAAGCTATTGGTCTCGCAACCCATACCCTCTACAGCCCCGACTCGGAGGTTGGTCTACTTGTCGTTGGCGTCATGAATGCCATGTCAGCTGGACTTCTGATTTTTGCCTCGCTCGTGGAATTGATGTCGGAAGACTTTCTCAGTGACGAGAGTTGGCGCATTCTCCGTGGAAAGAGAAGGGTTTATGCCTGCATCTTGGTATTTTTGGGTGCTTTCTGTATGAGCATTGTCGGTGCCTGGGCCTAAGAATTCTGGGATTTAGGTGTTCTAGAATCTTTGGTGTGTCAAAGGTTGGACAGTTGGATTTCTTCGTCAGTAGACCCACAACTGGTCTAACTTTCGGGCATAAACGTGTATATAGAACGCTGATTGACGGCGTTATCATGTTCCATTTTCCAGTATCTATAGCGTTAGGATATAGACCGGTAAGCGGGTTGGTTGTAACCCGCAGTGTCAAGTGCGTGAGAATACCATGAGTATCACCTCCCAAGCAGGATCAATACAAGAGAAGCCAGAGCAATACAAGGATATCCTGTTGGATATATTCCACCATCTGAGACAAGCCGAGGGAAGGGATTCAAAGTAACATTCAGAACGAGATAGAAAAAAAAAAAAAAAAGGTAATCCTCCAAACTACTCCTTGAAGAGGATGGAATCCCGTGGTCATTGTTCCACCCAGCAATTAGATGACCTCGTGTCTCTCACTCACTTGGCCACCCAGGGAGGATATTGGCAAACTATCCTGAGCTAGAGTCAAGTAGACCACCTAGGGATCATTGAATCAAGCTATCCACTGCCTAGCATTCACCATTTACCACCCACCCCATCGGCGCCTGTTCTCCTCTGCCCAAGCTTCGTCATTGTAGCCATCCCATTCGCTACGCAGATCACTTGCTGTTCGGACAGAGCTATCGATCCGTTGGCCTCGAAAATGGAGATCTCCATAGCAGCTGATCATCCCAACAATATCACCATCGCCCAGGAACTCAATCCAACCCTCTTGGTCGTCTTCATAGCTCATTTCACCCTCACCGGTCTCCCGCCCACGCCATTTAAACGGGACTCTGTCAAACGAAGACTTCATAGGTCGTTCTGGCATCCACAATACACCCTCAAACGCTCCGAATTCATATGCCCCCCCATATCTCCGTTCCATTGAGGCGGAGAGATAACGTGAGTCCTTCAGATGGTATAGCGTCCGGTCAGTTCCGTTTGATGTCGGAGGACCGAACTTTGTACGTCCCGTTGAGCATGCCCAGGGTTTTCTTCAGGGCTCGGGGCGGAGATGGTGGATCTGCGTTCGTGTCGGGCTCCCTATGATGGCCAAAATCCTCGCTCACATCGAAAAGGGAATCAAAAGAATCTCCTCCGCCCTGATCAGGCAAGTTAGGTAAGTGTTCTTTCGTGAATAAGGGAGAATATATTTACCGTTCTGCAGGCGGATTCGTACGAGGGAGGTGCATCGAGGTGCTCAGGCTGCTCAGACCACCCGCTCGATTTGTAGTGCCTGTTTTTGGACGCATTCGCGTTGTCTTGTGCCTTTTTGCTATTCACGCGACGTTTGGCGATCTGCGGTTGATCAGGTGTCTCGTCGTCCGAGGCCCTCTTTCTCTTGCCTGGGGCAGCCTTAGGCGTTGTAGGCTTAGCAGCCGCGGACTTCCCACCAGCGGATTTAGCAGCAGCCTTGATCGAAGCAGGTTTTGCAGCTTCAAGAGCAGCTTTAATCGTGGCAAGTTTGGCCGCTGTAGATTTAGCTGCAGTGGGTTTGGGGGCAACGGTCTTGGGTGCGGTATCTTTCTTGGTAAGAGCGACCTTGGGCGTAGCAGTTTTGGTAGCCGCGGATTTAACAGCTGAGGTTTTGGCAGCAGCCTTGGGCAATGTAGGTTTATTCACACCTTTAGATGCAGTAGTCTTGCTCTCAGGGGTCTTGGACGCAGTAGTCTTGGAAACTGTAATAGTCTTGGTGGTAACAGTCTTCGTCGTCGTGATCTTGGTATTGACCTGTGCTTGGTCATTTGAATCCTGTTTCTTCCATTCCTTTTTCAGATTCTTTTCGATTTGTAGGCTTTCCTCGGGAACACTCAGGCCGCCGTTTTGCACAGCTTTCAAGAGTCTCATCTTGGCAGTCGCCTTGACCTTTGATGGTGGGAGACCATAGTGAAGGAGCTGTGCTTCATACCAATGACCTGGGTGGTCGGGTGTGCTTTTGTCTGTAGTCGATGTATCGTAAAGGGCTTTTATCTCAGCCGGCGCTGCACGGCGGTGGATCTGTCCTCCAGACGTGGCGACATAGAATGTGTCGACGTTGAAGGAGAACTGACCATTGGTGACAGGCGGCATGGTAAGCTTGTCTAAAAAGAGTGTAAGTATGGGGAAGAAGATAGGGGATCGGAGAATAGACGTGGGGCATGCCACGACTCCACTCCGATCTTGCCGCCCTCTTTTCGATACACTCCATTTTTCCCCATTGTTATGTTCGATATTCTCTTGTTCCAATTTGCCTAGCTGGGACTCAGCTGGCCCATCTACAGGGCTACCTACCAACTGGTCATATATATGTAAAGCATATTTATGCAGATTTGGTATGAATTATTCAACTTCGTAGTCTCAACTAGTTATGTACAGTCAATGATTGTGATGTCTCATATTCGGGTATCAATTTACGAAAAGTCCACTGGGGGAAGCTCTCTCTGTTCCAGAGCCACCTGGACACTGTACTGCATAGTCTCTATAGCCTCTTCCCAGTTTATAGTTCCCTCGGGTCGGGACCCTGGTGGCTCTTGAGGCCTCTGCTGCTGCGAGTGTTCACCAACCAACCACATCAACCAGCGTACTACAGAAACAGCTTTGTCGACATCCTTCTCATGTAATGTCACACTGGACAGATATTTACATAACGAAGTGACGTCTTCACCATATGGGCCGCCCGTTGCAAATACTTCATGCCATGAGCCAACAGCATTTCGTAGGTCTGGCAGTTGGGATAAGTGCTGTGATGTAAAGACGGGACGCTTGGGGAGAGGGGGTAGAGGTAGAAGCTTCTCTACGGCAATTGGTGCAGAATGAGGAGCCTCCTGTGCCCGAGATGGAGGTCTTTGCGCAGTTTCAATACCTCGCGAGCGCTGTTGCAAACGTTTTTGTTCTTCAAGGAGTTCTTGTCTGATATCTTCGGGTAAAGCAGCCAGAAATTCAGCTGAAGGTTCGACTCGCTCTTCGACGATTGGTGACGCTTGTCTAGACAAGGTGTCATCATCAAAATTATTAGATACGGCTGCTGGGCGTGGAAGAACGAACCCAAAGCTTGATTGGTTCAAAGGTTTGGGCTTAGGCTTGTTCAAAATCGTTGCCGACTTGGGTGGGCGGCCACGTCTCTTTTTGGGTGGTGAGACCGGTCTTCTCAGCTTGAGAGAGCTGGAGGTTGATGGGCGTGACTCTGGTACTGCCGGCGCGGGCGGCGGCGCAGCGATAGTGGCTGAGTGGTTATAATATCCCAGTACTTCTTTGCGGACATCTTCTGGTAATGCAGCCAATGCATCTGGGTCCAGTTGGGACTGGGGGGGAAGGTCTGCTTGAGCGGACTGTCGGCCTTCGCGCGGGGGAGGACAAGGAGACCCAGAGCGAGAATCCCGGCGCGGCTTTGCTTGTGCAACAAGCCTTGATCTGATATCCGTGGGCAATTCAGCGAGGACTTTGGGATCGGCTTGAGTGGGCATAATAAACTGGGACCCGGATATATTGAGTGGCTTGTGGGCACTATCGCCAAGTACTGGGTCCGCTTGAATACGAACGGAGTCATCTTTCTGTGGACTCTCCAGCTCGTCGGGGTCTACATCTGGAATGACCTTCTTGCGAGGTGGAGACCTATGGAAGTTGAGTTGCCGCTGGCTGCTCTCGTGGCCTGAAGGACCTGAAGGGCCAGACTTGATTGGTTCAAGTTTGGTCATTTGCACACCTAGACCTCTCAAGTCTCCTGGTGAAAAATTGAAACTTCTTAACATCGATATTGCTTCCTTCCCAATGACCTCTGGTACATTGGTTGCAACGCCAAGAGCGACGCTCTTGTTGAATGTATCACACTTTCCATGACCGAGATGCTTGACCGGTTCCAGTGGAGCGTCCATCGATCGGCGCATAACCTTTAATGTGAGCTGTTTTCCCTTCACCAGATTTTCCATCAATCTTCGATTCAGCTCGTCGCACAGAGACCGCACAAAGTCATCTGCTTGGTCCTGATTGACAAATCTAATGCCCCAGTTGACCTCGGCCGAAACGGATTTCCGCATGGCTTGGTCGCCGACTTCTGTTCGATCGATTCCACGAGTGTACTCCCACAATTTGATTCCAGTTTTGGGTCCTAAACCAGATATCAGTCTCTCTTTCGGGAGATTTCTGATGTCTTTGACGAACTTGACACCTAGCTCTTCGAGTTTCATTGCCATGCTATTGCCCACTCCAGGAAGATCACGGACGGTGAGATCTCCAATAAAGTCTAGAACAGCATCTGGCTTTAATTGAAACTGCCCTGCAGGCTTGGCTTTTCTGAGAGACACTTTCGCAAGCAAAATATTGTTGCCAATTCCGACAGAGACTGCGCATCCGGTCTTTTCTTTGATTGAATCGCGTAGACCTTGAGCAATTTCGTCCGCTTTGGCCTGCTCGCGGTAAATCGACCCTTCAGATATAGCCTTTCCGTCTGACCCGCCAGCTTCCACACATAAATTTGTGACATCAATCAAAGCCTCATCGATACTAACGCTCTGCACAGTACCATCAATGGCAAGTATCGACGTATAAAACTTGCGACTCGCATCTTCATACGCAGGGAAGTCATAAGGCAGGACTTTGAGGTCAGGGCATAATTGCAAAGCACCTTTCATCCACATCCCATTCTTGACGCCTCGGGCACGTGCAGGATAATTACAACTAGCAATCTCGGAGCCTGATCCAGATCCATGAGCGATAGCAACTGGCTTGTCTTTGAGCTCGGGATGATTCAGAAGTGAGACAGCTGCAAAGAATGAGTCGAAGTCCACGTGTAGAATGTACCGCCTCGATCCAGGCACGGGTTTCTTTTTCGATATCTGTGACTGTGCATTCTCCTTCATTGCGGCTTGCAGTTGGGCTTTCAAATCAGCCTTCCAGGTTGACAAATGATGGAGGCGAGACTCCTTATAATACTGCTGCAGAAATTCCGGATTGACAACAGAGGAATTGTGCATCCGTGGGTCAGAAAGCAGCTGTGCGTTGTACTCTTCAGAGGTCAAGTTGGGCTTTTTTGCCTCAGTTTGTTCGAGAAGTGAGGTTGGTTCGAGGTCAACGACTGGATCTGGTGAAGTGGGCAATTGATTGGGATTGGGAAATTGATGTGGCATTATAGCTTGTGTTGCATCACCGACTGGTGCCTCTAGTTGATCCTGAATGCCATGAGCTTCCTCCTCTTCCGCTAGAGTGAAGCTAGGGAAATCACCATAGTCTGACTGAGATGGCTGGCTCGGTGTGGTGGATGCGACCATCTGTGAAGCTTCAGACAACGCAGACGGGATCGCAGGCTTGGGTGAAGAGCAAAAGCCCCCTTCAGTGGTGCTCATATCTCGGATCTGAGAGTTATACCAGCTAGTCTTTGACTGATCTTTGTAACCTGGGCGAGGGCTATTTGTCTGGCTGATAAACCGGCCATCATCAAACTTGAGCACCCTCTGTGCCTGACCTTCATCTACTACTCTAAATTCATCCCATGGCAGCAGACGTCCTGCTTTGATGCTGTCTGTCACCCACGCAGGTTTCACTATGCGGTAGCGGCGAAACTCTTCACGCTTCTTGGGTGTCAGAGCGCTGGCGATGATATGAGTGGCTGCAGTCTTTCCATCTAGATATTGAAGAAAGCCACCCCCATGGCTAACTATCAGACGATGCAGATCTTGCAGGGAAGGTTGAGTGTATCCATTGACATGGGCAACTACACCACGGAATATTGGCGAGCAATCGCCAGCTGAAGCTCGAATTTCCGCATCAAGATTCTGTAACTTCAATTTTTTCCGGCGCATGTAGTCTCCAAAACCACCAAAGCTAGAGGCCTCATACTCCTCCCCTCCTTCATCGTGGAAGTCATCTAGAGACTGTCAGATAAGAGCGGAGACTCAAATTTGGACAGAACCTACGGTTTTCAATGCGTTTGCGCACTGCACTAGAGTTTATCTCATGCCGGGAGCCCATGTTGGGCTACGACGACCATTTTGACTAACAAGAAAGTACAGAGAGGTAAAAGAGAGAAGCTTATTGCGCTCTCACGCCAAGCTCGGCAATCATCACGTGGATCCAAGCTTATAGGAAGCGGTCACCTATGGCAATACCTTAGCGGTGAACGCTTCGTTGATATCATTGATTGATTTTTTTTTCTCCCAATTTTTTGCCGCATTTGTTGCTTGGTAGCATCTTTTCTTTTCTTCCCTTTTCTTTCCTTCATCCACATCTTTTTCCACGTGGTTCATTCTCTCTTGGATTTGATATTTCTTCCATCTCTCCAATTCAATCTAATAATTCACAATGTCTGCTGTTCAGCCTGTCGCAGTCTATGCGCTCCGGGTTCCTCCCGGTGCCATGGTTCAAGCAGTTCCCAACGCTGCTGCTTCGGTCAGTTTCATTGTGATCAATTAGGTGATAGCTTGTGCTGACATTTAATCCAGTTCCGCATCAGCATGGCCGCTATCGACCCCGATGAGGCCCCAGAGTTCGAGGATGACCAGGACTCGAGCAAGCCTTCCCGCTCCACCCTGAAGATTGTTCGCGCTCCTCCCGGTCTTGACCTCGATGAGGATGATGAGGATGACGAGGACTACAGTGATGAGGATGAAGAGGATTCTGATGAGGAGGAGTCCAACGGTGGCCCTAGCGACAAGGAGAAGGCCCGCAAGCTTAAGGCCGCCGCTGCCCTCAAGGACCTCGAGGACGCTATGGAGGAAGATGATGATGAGGAGGAGGATGATGAGGATTTCGACCTGAAGGCTGCTATCTCCAAGCTCATCAAGGGCAAGGGCCCTGCCCTTGACGATGAGGACTCCGAGTCCGAGGAAGGCTTGGAGCTCGATGAGAATGTTATCTGCACCCTCAGCCCCAGCCAGGTAAGACCAATACTCCCTTGAGTTTCACGGCTAGTTGATCATTGACGTCTAATACCCTTGTAGAACTACCAACAGCCTCTGGATATCACTGTCTGCGAGGGTGAGCCCGTGTTCTTCAAGGTCACCGGTAACCACACTGTCTTCCTCACTGGTAACTACGTCATTGGTCTCGATGAGGGTCACGACCACGACCACGACCATGATCACGACCACGATGATGAGGACGAGGATGACTACGATTTGTCTCCCGATGAGGATGAGCTCGACATGGAAGACCTCATCGCCATGCAGGATGACGATGAGAGTGATGACCTTGATGACATGGAGGACCCCAGAATCACCGAAATCGAGAGCGAGGAGGAGGCTCCCAAGCTTGTCGAGTCGAAGAAGGGTAAGAACAAGCGCGCCGCCGAGGATGAGGTCACCCTCGATGATCTGATGGCCAAGGCCAACAAGGCCAAATCTACCAAGGCTGAGGAGCCCGCCTTGACCAAGGCCCAGCAGAAGAAGCTCAAGAAGAACAACGGCGATGCCGCCGCTGTTGAGCCTAAGGAGGCCAAGAAGGATGTCAAGGAGGACAAGAAGGAGGCTAAGACCGATAAGAAGGTCCAGTTCGCCAAGAACCTTGAACAAGGCCCTACTCCCTCTGGAGACAAGCCTACTGGCACTCTCGGCGTCAAGGAGATTCGTGGCGTCAAGATTGACGACAAGAAGCTTGGAAAGGGTGTTGCTGCCAAGAGCGGTAACACTGTCGCCATGCGCTACATCGGCAAGCTCGAGGACGGCAAGGTTTTCGACTCGAACAAGAAGGGCAAGCCTTTCACCTTCAAGCTCGGAAAGGGTGAGGTCATCAAGGGTTGGGACATTGGTGTCGCCGGCATGGCTGTCGGTGGCGAGCGTCGCATCTCCATCCCTCCTGCTCTCGCATACGGCAAGAAGGCCCTCCCCGGCATCCCCGGCAACTCCAAGCTTATCTTCGACGTCAAGCTCCTCGAGATTAAGTAAACTGCTCGAGATTGCCATCCGTCTTTTCATCGGGGTGTTTGAGGGTACCGGTTCAATTGCATCATTCCTGTGATATCCATTGCTGTCTCTTTTTTCAGTTCACTCCCCCACTGCATCTGGCAGGGATGAGATGATCGCGAGGAATTTGTATCCCTGCATGGAAAAAGTGACCATTTATTGCTGTTTATTATATACTTTGTACTACTTTTCTTCTGAATTGATCATATGATTGAGTCTTTTTCAATTCCTGTGTAAAAAGAGGCTTCACTACTTTTTCTGTTGAAAAACAACCATAATAACATAGGGCTGTATACTTCATCTTCTTGCCGCAACAAATTGCCCGATACGGAACCATGCTAATCAAGAGAAAATAAGGCTGCCTGATGCATGCTCATCTATTTTTGCCTACACACAACATGGGTGTTCTTTGTTCCATGTAGTTTTTAGATATAAGTCAACGGGTCCCCATTTGCCTCAAGGAGGCGATTGCTAATCCACGTCATTGCCTCCGACCCTCTGGGGCTCCTAATCGATTAATCACACCTCAATTATCCTCTCTTAAAACATTGACTTGCCACCATTCTACATTACTCCCTTCCTGTTATTCTTTGTCCAATGAAATCATGACCATCTAACCAACAGTGATCCTCCCCGCAGATAAGGCCATGACTCGTGACTGTTCTGGCGCTTATCGATTCTATCAGCTTCAATCCTAACGTCTGCGTTGTACAACATTTTATATCTCTCTAGGTGATTATCAGTTTGTATCGCGACATGGAAAACGGCGACCGCATGTTCTGTCACGCCTGTGGCGGAGTTTGGCTCAAAGATGGCGGTTTGACGTGCCCGCATTGTGAATCTGAGTTCACAGAAATAGTACAGTGAATGCCTTCTCTCTCGGTTTATTCCATTTTAACAACCTTGTTTTCTCTAGATTGAAATTCCCCCAGAGCAGCCTTCAGAAGCTTCCCCAAATTCCCCTTCACACCGTGCCGATTCCTCGTCGCCTCCACGCGTCAATCCGTGGATAGACAACAACCCATGGGAACGAGACACACAGGAACGACATCGCCCTGGGTTTTTCGCAGGCGGCGCTCCTCCCCCAGGCGACACTCCTCTATATTCCTCCTTGCATACATATAGATCTCCCGACGGACGTTTCTCATTCAGCAGCGCGACGCTTGATGGCGGATTACCCGGTGGTCAGCGCAACAATGGCCCGAACCCTTTTCCAATGATGATGCAAAGCTTTGACACAATGCTCCAAGCTTTAATGGAACCAAACCCTCGTGGATACAGGGGATTTGGGGAGGATCCCTTCCATGCTCAATCATCTACCTCCCCCGACTGGCTCGAGGACGACCACCTCACGGGCCGTCACCCAGGCCTATCTCCCCGCAATACAGATGCACCGCAACCTCATAACCGCACTCCAACAGACTTAGCTGAGTATGCGATGGCTCTGCTCAATGTGACTATTTGTAGACTAATCAGAATCTAGACTTATGGACGCCATTCGTGCTGACATTGGGTTACAAACTACCCCACGCGCGCGTGGAGCTCGGGGCCCGACAGGCCCACATGCTCTTTCTATATTGTCAGCCATCCTCAACATGAGTAGAAGTGAGGATGCAGTATATTCACAAGAGGAGCTTGACCGAGTCATCACACAACTGGTTGAGAATACTGGAGGGACCAGCACTGCGGCACCGCCAGCATCTGATGCTGCTGTCCGAGCTTTGCCGAAGAGAAAGGTCAATGAAGAGATGATGGGGTCGGAAGGGAAAGCAGAGTGTTCGATTTGTATGGAGAATGTCGAACTCGGCTTGGAAGTCACTGTGCTACCATGCACGCACTGGTTTCATTTCAACTGCATTCATGCCTGGCTGACCCAGCATGACACTTGTCCCCATTGCCGGCGCAGCATCAATACAAACACAGCGTAAGTCTATCTGAGTTGTGTAGACAAGAACTTTCAGCTGATGGCATATTACACAGGAGCGGAGAAGGCACCTGTGAGAATCCGGTAGTGATCCAGGATAGCCCCGAGCAGTCTAGATCCCAACGACGTCACAGTTCTCCTCGCACTGTGCGCAGCGATCGATCCTCATTATCTTCATTGCCGAGCCTAATTTCTCCACGGGTTTCACCCCGTCGGTCCCCTCCTCCAGAGGGAGGGCAACCCAGCAACCGACGGCCTAGCCGAGGTGAGGGTAGCAGTGGAGGGGGAATCACAAATTGGTTTACGAACCGATTTGGAGGCAGTGCATAAAATAATGGATACATCAGTTATAATTTTCACGCAGCGGGCCTCTTTCTCCCCTTGGTTTTCGGGATGTGTTTCACACCATGCTTCATTTGTCAGGTTTAGGGCTTCGACATGTTCACTTCTTTTTTTCTTCAGGCAATTTTTCCATCCCTTCATACCCCCTTCTTTGAGCGACTTTTACTCCGCGCGACAGATGAATGAAACTTGTCTGGGATTTCCCCGAGAGTCCTTTTTGTAAAATTGTTTCCTCCGCTACGCCATGTACATACTTCAGCTCACACGTTGTCGTCCTGTCTCTGGATCAACCAGCGCACATTCATAGGGATATTCTCTCTCGTGACAAATTCGCAGGATTTATTTCCTCTTCCAAGACAGTACAAGGCTGCAACATTGGTTCGGCTTCTCCTTGCATCACACCTGAAATATCATTGCTGTTCCAGCTTGTTTATGATCCATGGGTGCCATTTGTGTGTAGAAGCTCGCCCTTCGATCCTTAGGGTCGAGGTCATAGTGGCGATATCTATCACCATGTGCGACGTATGATAGTCCTATAGTCTAGAATTACGGAATCGTATCCATTTTATCCATCCATGAACAATTTCTACAATACATTAACTGTGCTTGATATATTACTAAATGGATGCCTCTTCCATCAAATTGGGCTTGTGGTTTAGTGGTATAATACTCCCTTAGCATGGGAGTGGTCCAGGGTTCGATTCCCTGCAAGTCCATTTTTTTGGTTTTTCACTATACATCAAATCCGCTCTATAAGAACTTTTTTTCTTCTTTTTCTTCAACTGTCATATTATGGTTAGCTTTTTCTTTTTCACTATTTTATTGAGGGTTGGGTACCTCGTCCAAAGGTGTCCTTTCGGGTTTACTAGCCTACGGAGTACATAGGATGCTCAATAATAGCCTCCGTCTACTATGTGCGTTCGATGTTATTTGATTGATTCTACGTGTTGCGCACGGTTTGCTACATATTTTTCTGATCGTGTACACCTTTTTGGTATACCTTTCATTTTTTTAATCTATTATTGGTTTTTTACCTAATGTTGTGGCTGGTTATATATTTCCGACTACGGAGTAGTGCTGGTCAAAATATATAATATAATATTAGCTAGTTTGCGTTTTTTTTATCTAGATATCTTAGAGGTTACAATCATCCTACCATGAGATGCAATCTTCTCCCATAGAGGTCCACCCTGAGCGTCGCCATCCAGTGTATAGCATGTAATGTTTCAGTTCGTCCAATGAAGGGCCAGATCAAGAGAAAAGCTGGATCGAAGTGCTTGGAAATCTCCATCTGGATAATCCCCCGTGAAGCCCTGAAGTCAGAGGTCAAAGAAAGTAGATATTAAGCCTTCGATACTAATTTTTTGAAAGTTCAGACTCTTCAGCACCTAATGAAAAGGGTTCTGTTTCCCAAGGAAAGCAGATTCTTCGGTAAACCCCGAGATTCCTATTCATTAAATATCCAACACCGAGTTAAGATTGACACTTCTCAAATGTAGACTTTATTTACTAGAAGTCAAAATATATGAACTTTATCCCCCAAACGCTCACACGAATGCCGAGAATATCACCATGCTATCCACCGTTTGCTCGAGCATACATGCTAGTTCGGCACTTAGGGCGAAAACCATAGGTATAATTCATGAGCTCGAAATGGTTATTCGAACAATTGGAGCAGGAGTTATTGGAGACACCCAGCGCAAGCGTATGTTACAAATCCTGACAGCCCCATTGGTCTCCTAGCAGGTCAGAATGGCAATTACCGTATGGACCGGGAGATAGCCGTTGTTACCGTTTGATACTACAGATTGAGCATACCCGGAAAAGTATCGTAATAGACTGATTCTCGCCGTTTCTTCTCCTTTCTTTTTTCATCTAGGCCCTCTCAAGGAATTGTACCCCAGATCGTTGCATAATTTGACAGGTCGATCTGCCATAGGTGATAAGATCTGCATCGTGAAACTGACCGTCTGTGGTGGCAACTGCTGTCATATGATCTCGGATCCGAGTTGAATGGCGAACTGTCTAGGACTCTTTGAAGGTTACTTGTAACATAAAATGGTGGCGTACAAGAATCAAGTTCTTCGAGCAGAGATCGGGATCACGACTGTCTTACTAGTATCCCACAATGCCGTATCTCAGCCCCTTTGATGAACCACATTTCTTTGATATGCCCGAGATTCTTCTTTAAGTAAAGATCACTCTGAATAAGCGAAGAAAGGTATGATTATGTGCCTATGTGGTTTGCTTGCCTTGCTCTCTGAAGGTTTGTGGCTTCGGCAGACTCGTATTGATAAGTAGATGTCTCTAAATACCCATGGACCTATTGTATCTTGCATGATACGATGATAAGCCTCACGAGGTTCAACCACACAAACTAAGACCTAAATCCCGACCCTTCTCAAGACTGGCGTATATACTCCGTAGTATTCAGGTGTCTAGAAGATGAGATGAGATCGCCCATGCGGGATCCAGGCATGTGATGCTGAGATGTTTTTAAGCAAAAGCAAGAATGAACAGTGTGATTAAGATAAAGTTCCATTTAAAATACAGCCAGCCAATTTGAAAGCCATCCAATATCCCAAACCTGCTTTTGCTTTGTTTGACGGTAGGACCCGTTGACAGCAAAAACCGTTATTCAAGGACTTCATACCTCCGCCCCCAGGAGGGCTGACTTGTCATAAACCACGACCGTATTGGAAATATGACTTTATGCCGTCGAGATGCTTTGCTTTCTCGCTTTTCGCGCTGCATGTCCATCCAGCCAGTTGGGGTGATGATGTGAGGTGGCGGCTGAGGGTGATTGGAGGTGGGTATTATCTTGTAATCTGTCTCGACTTTTGCCCGCCCTATGACTGGCAAGTCCAAAGAGGGTCCATCGACGGTTGTCGAGTGTGATATGGGTTTCTTGTCAAGATCTGTAGATAGGCATGATATTGGAAATGCGACGGTGTCTGGGCTGGGCCTTGAACGGGCCCTTATGTGGTCGGTATCGGTATCAGAACTCAAAAGCTCAGATGTGTCATTGCCTTGGAGAGTCTGGTCTGTGTGAGAGGCCCATTTGTGTTCCTTTGCCGCCTCCATTCCCATTGATAAGTCGAACGTCCTACTCATTGTTGTCATCCCCGATAGCGTAAAGTTTTGACAGAAGGCAGCGTATGATTGTTGAAGACGCATCTCTCTCACTGCTCCTACGTCAAGAGCAGGGCATTCCTCCTCGATCTCTTCATAAATATGGTCGTATATCCTAACATCATGAGCTCGGTGAGCTGGCGAGCTTAGGTTGTGTGAGTCGATAATTGTTGGGTCGTTGAGGCTTTTGAGATTCATTTCGCTCAGCTGATGTTCTTGACCTCCGGTCCTGAGGATTGTTTGAGATATTCTCTTCGACACCCTTCTTGTGAGCTGGGAAACTGTGCTTGTTCGACGGAGGAAGTTTCGTGGTTGCTCTGAATCTCGAGTAGAGAAGGTGTCACTTGAAACAAAGGAAGCATTGTCATTGACAATGTGGACATTGGGCATTTTGATAGCATAGACTGATGTGAACGGTGAGTATGAGAGAAGAAGAAGAAGAAGAAGAAGAAGAAGAAGATTGAAGGTCAGGCTGGGAATATGTAATTTCTCCAAACGCAGCCAACGGTTAGTTTGATTGAGCAGGGGTCAGATGAAAGGAAGTTGAAATTGCAATATCCCATATACCGAGCAAGAGATAGCGGTGAATCCTCACGAAGTAGATGGGGGGAAGGATCTGGACTTATATTGCAGGTTTGATTACAGGTATAAGAAGATAAGAAGGCCTAGATGCTCAAGCCCAGAGGTACTCTAAACATTCAACACAATGTACCTCTGGTGAAATAGATCTATTAAAGTACTCAGGGAGATTTGGGTAGATTAGACGCAGATCTTAATAGCATGTGCCTTGCCTAGGCAATATACAAGATCACAGTTCGCCTGTTAGCACAGGCTACCAGGGCGTCCCGCTATAACAAGCCACCATGCAGACCGAATGTGGAAGGACGTCAGAGAGCATTGCCCGGATGCGACTAGGTGTCAACGTGCGATAAGGTCCATGGGAAACTCATACTTTGTCTATTCTAGTTCACTAAGAGAGGATATTGTCTACTCCGTACCTACCCACCTCCCCGAAGGCTTTTCCAGCGTAAACAGGGTGTCATTCTACTAAATTATCCGAAGTACAAGACAAAGGGGCAGTGAGACATTTCTCGTCACCCCCGCCATTGGCCCCCAACGCTACTTAGTAGCCTAGTCTCGGACGTTGCGTCCAATGCAGGAGATCACTGGATTACATAGGCTCCCATTGGTTATGGTTCAGATAAATAGCATGTCCGTGCGGTCGTATTCGACCCTTATAGTCATCTGTCTTGGTCTAAACCTGGTCAATCGTTAAGAGTTTAATTGACAAGGGCCAAATCATATCATGAACCTATGTTTTGATTATTTAAAAAGCCCTTCAAGGCAGATATAGATGTACTAGAAAGCAAATAAGAGTACACTATTATATTATCCGGACACGCCTTCGCGCCCGAGCCCCCAGCGACCGACCTCACGCATGGCCTCATCACCACCTTCAGCCAGCCGTCCGTCGGTATTGGAGGGATTGCTGCTCCCCAGGACCCCAGCTACACATTGCCAGCCATTGCGGCCACCACCCCAGCGGAGGACTTCGTTCTTGTATCGCTCGCCGGCGGCGCGGTCAGTTGCCGCCCGACCAGACAGGAAGACGTCTTGCCAGAGTTTGTTCGCGATCGCTCGGTCAAAGATGTAGCTGTAGTATGTGGCACCGTAGCCATACAAGTGACCAAAGAAGCCCTGCCAAGAGGTACGTGGCTGGACATTATTGGGGTCGGGCAGACTGGAATGCTCCGAAAAGACTCGATGATAGATATCGGTGGAATCAATGCCAGCTGAGCTAATTTCAGCTGGGATCGAGTGATATGCCTGATCAACGAGCGCCATGAGGATCTGTGCTTCATTCTCAACAGCACCATAGATGGACCCATGCGCAGTGCGGTCTAGCTCCATGCTTTGCATCATGCTCTCAGATAGAGGCTCATCGGTCTTCCAGTGTCGCGCATAGAGTCTCAGTACCTCTGGCGCAGTCGCAAAACTCTCCATCAATACAGAGGGAAGCTCGGCGAAGTCCGTGGCGCATCGAGTACCGGAAATGGACTGTAGGGGCGTCTGGCCCAGAATGGAGTGGACAGCATGGCCCATCTCGTGGAATAAGGTGCGAACACTCTGCTCACTCAAGAGGGTTGGCTGACCGGTGCCATTGGCCTGAGGTTCCTGGAAATCACAAACGAGGGCAATGGTTGGGAGTTGGCGCAAAGATTTAGTCTGTGGATCTACACCAGTGGCCATGCCGTCATTTGGGTGTGCAGATTCGTTCATAGCCGCACACTCAGCGACTTCCTCTGCAGATATTTCGCGCGAGCAGCGCAGAGTAAAGTGAGCCGGATTCGGGTGTTTGCTCGGTCGTGTAAACAAGTCACAGTAGACGACTGCAATATGATTATCTGATTCATCCACTACATCCAATCGACGAACGTCAGGATGCCAAGTCTCGCCGGGCAATGCTTCATGAGGGACTAGACGCACACCGTACAAACGGTCAAACAGTCGAGAGAGGCCTTGCATAACTGTTCCCAAGGAAAAGAACTCATTGATAACACCCATGTGACGAGAGCGTCGAGCTTGGGAGTACGCTAGGACGCGCTTGTGAACGTAGTACGCGTGGTCCCAGGGCTGCATGGAGGAGCTTCCCTTCAACTCCTGGAGCTTGGAAAGTTCTTCCCGGACTGGACCTTGGTTGCTTGATATAAGTGAAGTCAAAAAGTTCGATACTGCTTCCGGTGTCTTGGCCATTTTGTCGCCGAGAGTCATGTGCGCAAAGCTATTGTAGCCTGTCAATTGTGCCAACTCTGCCCTTTTCATGAGAAGCTCCTCCAATCTTTGAATTTGGCGCTTGCTGGATGTTCGAGTGGCGAGATAGATGTCTTTGCGAACTTGTTCATCATGCACCGAGCGTAGAGCAAGTCGAGGGACTATTCCCATTGTTGGCACTGGTGCTTTCTTATTCCACCGCTTGATTTTGGAGATAACCATAGGATCCAATCCTTGGAGGCTGTTGGCACCAAAGACTACCTGGGACCTTGCGGGCTCCGCGCCATTCATGAAATCGGAACCTAACTGGCTCACATCATTCGAGAGATTCACAAACCGCTGCCTGACATTGGGCGGCATATGAATTGCAGAGTTCGAGAAATCCTTGTTGAGGATCTGTGCCACGATCCGTTCTGCCTCAGTCCAGTATGATGTCACATCGGGGTTATTCAAGGCCTTATTGAGCTGTTCATGAAGCCCTGTAGTTGTGTTCAAAACGTTCATATACTCGAACATGAGAGCCCACGCCTGCGTGGCTGCTTCTTGTATCTGCGGATCAGGGTGAATGGTTCGAATGAAATCGGACAGATCGATGACACGACACAGGAGATCGCTCAGTTGGTCAAGGTCTCGTGCCAGAGCCCTGTATTCTTCAACCGTCGAGGCGGCAAGAACCTTGGCTACTATAGCCTGGCATCTTTGCAGCGAGACATTTGCGAATGTTCTAAAGCCCTCGGGGCTTGTCAGGTATTGGTTTTGGACCAATCCGGCTCGCTTTGAGACTGTGGTTGGGCGCTGCTGGGAGAATTCATTCCAGAACGGTTGGGAGTCAAAAACACGGCGTAGGGTATGGTCATCGGTCTTCTTGCTTGGTGCACTGTTATCTGCTGAAACGTACTCAAACGATGTTGACGGAGAGGATGCGGCGCTCTCGAAGGCTCGATATTGAGGCCGCAGATTTAGGCATTTGCGATATGTCCATGTTCGTCGCAAAGGGCGAAGCATTGTAGAGATTGTATCAAAAGCAGATTAAAACCATCGGAAATTGTGAATTCACAAATCCCCTATTCAAAGAAACATAGAGTCAAGGAGAACGGGCAATGACGGAGTTTTCTGGAGGTTCCGCCGAGCCGAAGAATTCCCGTCTTGCTCCAACACGACTTTGCTTCATCCTCACTACCAGCTGCCCCCATTCTCCTTCCCCCCCACACCCTCAGGATGTCATTCCGGCCGATGTTGCAACAGGTATGTCTTTATATATTTGCATGCTCTCAATTTGGATGCAATTGATTCCCCAATGTCCCGTTTCCATGCTGATTCGTGCACAGCGGGCTGTGGCTCCGATCGCAGCCACTCTCCTTGCGGGTGGTATTGCTCTCTACCCTAAGAAGACAGCATTTGCAGAAGAACCCCGAGACCTTGTATGACCATATCTATTCCTAGCTTTATTGAATGTCCGAGAGACCTGGCCTGACACCCGAATGCTTCCCTAATATAGCGGAAACCTATCTACGATGACTTCCCAGCCGACATCCCCGAACAATCCAAGCCCTCCCAGGTTGCTGCGCCTGCCACCCCCAAGCTGATCTCTGCGCCAGCTGCCCAACCAGCTCCCTCTTCGCCCACCCCGACAGACATCCTGACCGCTCAGGTCCGACAAGCTCGCCTCTTCCTCTACTCACACTCCCTTGCCGCAGAGCAGGGCTTCAACAACTTCCTGTCTCGGGCCCTCAACATCGAAAACTGCTTCACCAATACCGTAGCCTCGCTTGCACCTTCTGCCGAGTCCGGCGAGCGTCTCCTGCCCGGCGGTGTCTACGTCGTCGTGGCCGCCATGGCTGGCTCGATTGTCTCGCGTAACCGTGGCATCCTCCTCCGCACTGCATCACCGCTTGCTTTCGGTACTGCTGCTGCCTACACCCTCCTGCCCGTGACAATGCGGAATGTCGGAGACTTGGTTTGGGAGTACGAGAAGAAGGTCCCCGCCCTTGCGGAAAAGCACTCGGCTGCCCGTGAGCGTGCGGAGCACATCTGGTATACCGGCATTGCGCACAGTGCAATGGCGCGCCAGATGATGGAGGAGAAGATTGGTGACACCCGGAAGAAGCTGGAGCAGCTGGTGAGCAAGGGCCACTAGGTATAGCCCGGCTGTTTGGGGCTATAGCGCGGAATCATTTATTGCACATGTACGCTTAAAACTCGTAGATCCGAAGACATAACCGGATTGATTTCTTTTGTTCCAATCGTTCAGTGATAAACTTGGTGGCCCAACAAGAGCACCTATGAGGGTACGCTTGTACATGGGAATAGGTAGCTTGCGATGATCGATATAATTTGATTTTATCATACTCTACATTAAATTGATTTCTGATTCCTCTAAGCTTTTCATTCTTCCTGCGCAGGCCCTGGTGATCCTTCCGGCGCAGGGCTCCCCGAGTGAGAGGACGAGACTCCTGCCTTCGGCGGCGGGGGTAGTGGAGTTCCATGCCGTGACGGCGCATAGTCTTGCGCCCGACTTTTCTCTTCGCCCTCGGCGAAATAATCATCAAAGGCCCTGTTAGGCGAAGCCGCTGGCCGTGATTTCCCCGCACGACGGCTAGCGGGTGATCTGCTCTCTAACGGCGAAGCAACTCTTGCTTGAGCGGAGGCTAGGGGCGGGGGCGCTGTGATGTTTGCTGGAACCAGGAAGTTACTTGGCGGAGCTGTGATTCCCGGGACAGCGTTTGCAGGGCCCGCCCACCGGGGCAGCAGTGCCATCCTCGCGTGTCTCGAATACGACTTCCCCTGGTCCCTCAACCTCTTCTCCAAGTCCAATGGGCAGTCTGTGAAGAGCACCGAATCCTAACTCTGCACCAAGGGCGCCCTCGCCACCCCAGCCTCTGGTAGGAACAAGCTCAACCTCGCGAACCACATCGAATTCGCTATTGTAAACCCACAGAACCAGCGTGCGATTTAGATGATCTTCAACCAACTCCCCGAGTGCCGACTCCCCTCTTAATGTCCCGCTGGGGGTTCCAATGATATAATCTGAGTAAGGTAGCAACCCGGCTCGGTATGCGGGGCTGAGGGGTGACGGAATTGCAATAACATGCCAGATGTTTTGTGTAGAAGAGAGGGGAGCAAGCTGCAGAGCGAGGCCGAGGGAGGGGTTCGTTGGCGGTATAGGATGAGTGACTGTGTGTGTTCGCTGACCCTGATAGGATATAAATTTAGCTGGAATCAGATGTATCATTTTAGCACGGTTACCTTCGCACTCCACACCTCAAGTGTCACGCTTCCCCCGGCGCAATTTCGACATTCTGTCGCAAAGAGGTTCGGGTCTGGATCTTCCTGTATGTCAGTGTGAGTGATGTTATGTTGCGGGCGATCAAAACGATCCTCTATACTCACAATTGTATGACCGTTGATGCCCACAATAAAGTCAAACCATGGCTCTAGGGGCAGTTCTGGGTCTTTGTTGCGGAGGACCTGGAAACCGAATGCATTGTCACTGGGGCCGTTGCGAGGCTGCTGGCCAGGCTCCCCGTCTAGCCGACCGATGAAGCGATTTAATGCGCCAAACATAATTATCTGCTATAATTCAGATTGCGAGAGGTGATCGATTGATGAATAAGGCAGCTGTGGTCAGGTGTGTTTACCTGGGCGAGCTGGCCAGATACACATGCAAACCATGCAAACATGATCCATCTTTATCAGTTATCGATGAATCGATCATCTCGCTTTATCGCTGCACTGCATCATGGCAGACGAAGACGCGCCTCCAGAGGTGCACCACTACAGCAGCTTGCACGAGGTGCCCTGGGATATCCAGAAGTAAGTGTCATTGTCATCGAAAAATACCAATGCTAACCCAATTACCAGCTACTGGGCACAACGCTACCGGATATTTTCCAAGTACGATGATGGTGTATGGTTGACGGATGATGCTTGGTTTGGCGTCACACCAGAACCAGTCGCCAAGTTCGTGACTCTTTTCTACAACACGGACTTTCTACTAACATTTGCTTAGCAAAATAGCTGCACAGATTGCCAAGTCAGCGCCTGCTGGGCGCAGTATTCTCGTGGATGCCTTCGCTGGCGCAGGCGGAAACACCATTGCATTTGCCTTGACCGGAAAATGGAAACGAATCTACGCGATTGAAAAAAATCCTGCTGTCCTAAAGTGCGCAAAGCATAATGCGAAAATTTATGGCGTGGAGGACAAGATCACATGGTTTGAAGGCGATTGTTTCGAGATTATCAAGAATCAACTGAAAGAATTGGCGCCGTACAGTGTCGTCTTTGCGAGTCCACCGTGGGGAGGTAAGTGTCCCCTAATCTTTGCCTCTGTGACATGAACTAAACGTAGCAGGCCCGGGATATCGTTCAGATCAGGTATTCAACCTGAAGACTATGGAGCCATATACCCTCCAAAGATTGTATGATGAATACTCAGTATTCAGCAAGCACATGGTTCTTTACATCCCAAGGACCTCTGATCTGAAACAGATTGCAAAGCTAGTTCCGCAAGGCGAGAAGGCTACAGTAATGCACTATTGCATGGAGGGTGCAAGCAAGGCATTGTGTATTTTCTATGGCGATTTCAATGTGTCATGACTTATGCTTACCATTGATCTGACAATAATCTCATGAAATGTATTTTTACTTCCAAAAATGTATCATTATTCTCTATTGTTTCTCGTTGCCTTTATTGAAGAGATCCTATTGAACCCTCAAGTATTGAACTTCAGGCATCAAGCTGATTACCTTATCAGGTTAGCGTGGCCCGTCCCTTGCGCATTATCTTGGAAACCCGTTTTCTCTCTCCGACCACCTGTCCGACCACGCCCCTCCTTATCCTCTCCTCTGCGCGACTACAGCCACGGCGAAAACCACGTTCAAACCGCAGACTCGCATAATACCCAGATGTTCATATTCTGAATCGCGTCGTCGCCTTGTCTGGCTCGCGCCTACATTCTTAGCCTACGATCTCTCTCACCAACTTGTTGAATCTAACGCTTTCTCCATTTACAATACTCTTCTCACCTCAAACAAAAGCGCAGTCGCCTATCATGCCTCACGCAACACCGAAGGCCCCGGAGGGGGAAGATACTGATTTCGACGATGTGATGCGACAACTGAACAGCTATGAAGATAACGGCCCCTCTCTAGATTTTTTGTCGCGTGATCTGGAAGTTGGTGAAAAAGCTGATGATGCAATCGACTACGAGGATTTTGACGACGATGAACTTCCGGAGGAAGAAGACGTCGGACGCCCAGCGGCAGCCTTGCCTACAGTGGATAACAATCAAGATCCTTTCGCGAACCTGGGCTCGGACGACGCCGCTCTTTTCGGAAACGGCGATGATCTATTTGGTGACCAGGTAGAGGGGGCTCAGACTCACGATGACAATCTTGATGATCTTTTTGGCGAAGGTTCTTTTTCGCCGCCTCCTGCTGGACAGGATGATTCCACCCGTGGCCTATTCGAAGACGAAGAAATGCCATTAACAGATGTGCCTGTTGACCTACCGCCTATCCCGTCCGCTCCGGAACCACAACCAGAACCTATGATGGAGGAGGATGAATTCCCAGATGATGACAGTATATTGTCTGAAGACATGAATCCCGTGGAACTCCGCGCTTGGAAACTTCAGCAGCAGTTGTTTGCCATGTCAGGCGTTGAAAACCCACCTGCGCCACCTGAGAACCACGAAGAGCTATTACATTCCTTATTTCCTTCGTTCGACCGCAACACTCTTCCACGTTGGCTCGAGTTGATTCCCCACAAGAAGGCCATTTTCATTGGGAAACAGCCGACCAAACCACCCAAGCCTGTCCTGCCCACGAAAGTGAATATTGAGCTGGCGGCTGATCATGAACGTACATTCAGAACCGGTCAACCCTTGAAGCGTGGCCTGGACCATGAGAGTCTTGGCTTGGTGATGATCACGCAATCGGACCGCGAAGACGAGCGAGGAGAGGCAGAGGAAGATGCAAAGGAAGACATTGATTTGGATGACATGGACGGAGATGAAGTACTGCCGGGTGGTTTCACCATGCAGGATCTTCGAACAATTTGTGTGGATTGGGATGTTAAGGATGATGTCTCCAACGTTGATCTAGAAGAGATGCCATTGGCAAAAAGAACAGATGGCAACTTTGATGAGGATGAAGCCGACTGGCTCATGGAGACTGAGCTTCCGACCAAGAAGCGAAAAACCGGCCCGACTCCAATGGATGTCATTGCTCTATCACATATTGATATCCCATTATTGGATGACCCAGAACAAGCGACAATGAAAGTCGCGAAAAGAGTCACAATTGACCTCAATGATCCAAACATTCTCGTTGACGAATTAAGAGTGGATGCCGTCGCAAACAAGCCGAAACACGCTGCGCCTCGGACCAGGGATGAAGTGGACCTGAATCTGACACGCCGTCTCACTCAGAGATATAACATTTCGAATGATCAAGCATATGATATGCTCAAACAGAATCATCAGAACAAGATCCGCAGTACCCTCGGTAATGTCACACTTGAGCACGCCCTGCCAGCCCTACGTTTGCAGTGGCCGTACTACAAGACTGAGCTGGCCAAGGCTGAAGCTAGGTCTTTCCACCGACCTGCTATGGCCTTCCGACCTGGGCAAACGGCTTGGTTCAAGAACCCCGTTCAACTTAGACGCAAGCACTTTCGTGGTAAAGATGCGAAAACTGTCTATGATTCTACAAAGGCATTGTCTATGGGAGACAACTCCAATGTCTTGCTGGTAGAGTACTCCGAAGAGCTACCTATGACGCTAGCCAACTTCGGCATGTGCAACCGTTTCATCAATTATTACCGACGAAAGAACATTGATGATCCCACTCGCCCAAGGGCAGATATCGGCGAGACAGTTGTTCTCTTGCCCCAAGACAAAAGTCCCTACTCAATTTTTGGCCATGTTGACCCTGGCGAAATCTCCCCCGCAATCTCAAACTCCATGTACCGAGCACCGCTATTCCCGCACCAACCGAAGTCAACGGACTTCCTCGTGGTCCGCAACACTACTGGAGTTGGCGGAAGTAACTATTACCTGCGCAACATCGAAAATTTCTACGTTGCCGGACAACAATTCCCATCGGTCGACATTCCCGGACCCCATTCGCGCAAGGTGACAACTGTCGCGAAAAATCGCATGAAGATGCTAGTGTATCGTTTATTGAAAAAGAGCCCGGATGAGCGACTCGCAATCAGCGATGTTACAGCTCACATACCAAACACTACCGATATGCAGAACCGACAGAAGGTCAAGGATTTCCTTCAACATGACAAAGATACTAAATACTGGAAGCCACTGGATCCAGTTCTCCCAGACCAAGATACAATCCGCTCGTGGGTCCAGCCCGAAGATGTTTGTCTTCTTGAATCAATGCAGATTGGACAGCAGCATCTCCACGACACCGGCTATGGCAATGATGCCGAGACTGGCGGCGAAAACGAAGAAGATGAAGAATTCGAGAGCTTTGAACAGCAGATGGCTCCCTGGAAGGCAACTCGCAACTTCTTGTTGGCCTCCCAGGGCAAGGCTATGCTGAAACTTCATGGCGAAGGAGATCCCACCGGCCGTGGCGAGGGCTATAACTTTATCAAAACAAGCATGAAAGGCGGGTTCAAGGCTATTGGCGAAAGTGTTGAGGATAAGCTGGACGCACAACGACTGAAGGAGCTTGGAGGTCACAGCTACAATGTTGCCCGCCAGCAAAGATCATACGAAACATCCATTCGTCGGATCTGGGATGCTCAGAAAAGTAGCTTGTCCTCCACCATCGAGCATTCCGACCAGGAAAGCGACGTCGATCAAGAAGAGGAATACCATGATCAATTCAACAAACCAACACCCCGATCCGAAGCACCAACACCTGGACCATATCGTCGTGACGATGAGACAACAAGTCAGTTCAGCAAAATGAGTTTCAACAGCCAGCGCGGCAAAGTGTTGCGCATCACCCGCCAGGTCAAGCTGGACAACGGCGAAATTGTGGAGAAAGAACAACATGTTTTCGATCCCCGAGTGATCAGGCACTACATCCAACACCGTCACCACAACGAAGCCATGCATACCAAGCTGGAATCTCTTCAGCCTACGGGTGACCCAGAAGTCGATGCTCGCAACAGGAAGTTGATCGAAGCCGAGCTTGGCCGTCTCAACCGCAACAAGGAGCGTCGTTTCGCCCGCGAGAAGCAAAAGGGCATACCTCGCTCCGGTGATCCGGACGGCAAGCCTGCTGGTACTCAGCGCAAGTGTGCTAACTGCGGTCAGGTCGGGCACATCAAAACAAACAAGAAGCTTTGCCCACTGCTCAATGGTACTATGAAGCCCGAGGATCGAGTCACCGATTCGGCTTTCTCCATGAGCGCCCCGGTTCTGTGAAATCAGTTCGCTTGTTTTTTCGCCAATTATACACGTTTTCCCTTCATCATTCCCCCCCTTATATCCATCTACTCCGAATTTGATACCCCATAAAAGCCTCTCTGTTCTGAATTTGCTCTCCGATACCCCGGTTCCCTGCCCGTCAGACATGATTTGAGACCATACATAGGCACTTGCTCCCTGCTGTCTTTATGAACTGCCCCCTGTTGTCGCTTCTTATTTTGGGTGTTTCACTTCATTCATCTTTGATGAAGTATCATAGGAAATAGCATGTTTTCAACCTGATAACGGCACTTTTTGTACACAGTAGGTCAACACCTTATGTCCATAATAATATATTCATTCCTAAGAATACATAAGAGGGAGAGTGGAGTGAAGTTTGTCGTTCCAACAACGGCGAACAATCATCTATGAGAGAATGAGGCGCTCTAAAAAACGAAAAGAGGGCTATGCGGATGTGTTTGACCCGCCGAAAGGATGGTGGTTTCTCGAGTGAATGGAGATATAATAATAGCTGACAGGTTTGTTACAAATTGAGTAGGGCGTAAGCTCCCCATTCCATGGCTTTGCTTTGTATAATCACGATGTATAGAGGCCGGCCAACTGACCTCTGGTATACGGCTGACGCCCTCGATCTGCGCTGAAAGCCAAAGCGATGTCGTTGGGTCGCCGGTATGTATACCCTAGAAAAGCGCCCTTTTTGCGAATGTCCAAGACTGTCTTGCTCATTTGTTTGTCTCGGAGGATTTTATCGCGGGGTCGCCTCTTCTCCCTTTTCTTTTCGGCGTCATTCGCCTGTTCCGGTGCTGCACGTGGGGTAGTCTCAGCAACTGGCGGCGCAGCGTCCTTCACTGGAATTATTTCTTGATTCCTGGGGAGGACCTCGTCAGGGTCTTGGTCAACATCCTCCGAGTCAGTACCAGCAGGATTCTCAGCAATATCGCCGGGCAACTTCCAGTCATCGAAATATCTAGTGTCCTCCCAGTTCCTGACTCTAGGCACCATTGGTGGTTGGCACATGTGGAGTTCTTGCCATCGGATACCCCGGAAGAAAGGATGAATCTTGATGTCTGCTGCATCGTTGGGGTATACGTAGTAGCTCGCGATATTTCTGTACCGCGGGTCCATAGAGTATAGCAGTTGAGTTGAGATAGGACGTCCACTCAGAATATCATTGGCTTGATACTTGGGAGAGCACAGGCGATATTCGCGCTCTTGGAGAATCCTGGTAATCAGATCCATGGCGTCCTGGGAGACTAACTTGTCCGTAGACTTCTCTCGTGGAAATCGCAGGGTTCTTGCGTGTTGCTTGAGGATTTTCAGAATGTGCTTAGCGGAAGGGGAACTACTAAGAAAATACTCACAAGAATCTTGATCTTTGTATCGTGGCGATTTTCGCAGGCAAAGGGCGTGAAACCATATAGACACTGAAAACGCCATGAGAATTCGATACACACGGAACGTGAATACCGAGCGACCTACCTCGTAAAGAATGATACCCAAACTCCACCAGTCGCATCGCCCGTCATACATTTCACCGCGAATGACCTCTGGTGCCATGTACTGGCTGGTTCCAACCACACTCTTTGCGAATCTGCGTCGTCCCTTGCTGTCTCTCCAATCCAGCAAACTTGCCGAGGATGGTTCATGAAGAGTATAGTCATTCAGGTTGTGCAATTGTATTTCAGGCGCAAGCTCTTTCGTTTCCGCAGCCTCCTTCTGGTCTTCAGAGTCACCCTGGACATCAATGCCAAGTTTCTCCAGTAAACAGTAGCGATGGCTGTTGTAGTAGGCTTGATCGTGTGACCAATGCCCATTAAAAGCCAGACCGAAGTCAGAAATCTTCAAATGGCCCGACGCAGAGATGAGGAAGTTATCGGGCTTGACATCGCGATGAATCCAACAGAGTCTATGTGCCTCCTCGATGCACAATATCATTTCGGCGACGTAAAAACGTGCCCAGTCCTCGCGGAGTGTGTCTTTGCGAATCAGTAGCCCCAAAAAGTCACCACCAACCATGTAATCCATCACAAGATACAGATTGTTGGCATCTTGGAAGCTGGTGATTAAAGGAACAACCCAGCGAGAGGTCTCAGAGGCAACAAGGAAATCTCTTTCTGCTCGAATATGGCCTTCCTGGGAGTTGCGGATCATCTCTGCCTTTTTGATGACTTTCATGGCATATACCTCCTTTTTTTCGCCGGTCATATATCTTCGACGGCTTTGTTTAGCACCTTCGACAGCAGACATTAGAGCTCCAAGAGGATTTGATCTAGATTGGACATTGTTGTCTTTAAGAGCCAGAGGGTCGTCTTCATCGGAGTTTTCCAAATCACAGCCTTTCTCTCGAACAAGACGCACAACGCCAAAGCTTCCTTTCCCCAATATCTTGATGGCTTTATAACCGGCGGCAGAGATGGCGTTTTCCCTTCGAGTGCAGTATCGATTTGATTTGAGCACTCGGCACTGTCGCAGGTAATCGTTCTCTCGCAAGATCCAGTTGTGTCTTGTCATCAGCCGCTCTTCGGGTGTGAGCTCAAATGCATATATATGCTGTTCCAATTCGAGCTGGCGTTGCTGACGGGGTTCTCTGTTTTGGAAAATGGAGTTGAAGTAAAGTTCCAAGTAAATCTTCGCCACCGATGTCGCTTCCACTGTTTTAATTGACGGGGATATAGTGATTGCATTGGGTTCACATTGACTGGCTGTTTCATTGATCTCGGAGAGAGAGGGCCAGTGTGTCACTGCGGTGTCGTGCCCATCATGCAGCTTGTCTTTATCTGAGGCAGGAGAAGGCCCTCCGGACGTGAGTGGAGTGAGTGGAGTAGACTTCCCACCAGCAGGAGACGCACCGCTACTAGGGCTAGTTGATGGGTCTGAGCTATCATTGGCACCATCACTCTGTTTGCTCAGGTCGTCCATTACTGGAGAATTGCCGAGCAAAATACTTGGCCTTGACCGAAGATGCGCACGGCGTATTACAGTGGGCTGGCCAAAGGCTAGTGAGATCTTATGCGAAAAGCGATCGACGAATTTTGGATTTGTTGGGCTCTGTTGCCCAGTGATAGTAGTTGGTAAAGAGTTCTGACCTGTGGCATGTTGCTGCACGTCGACAACAGCCGATTCGCCCTCACTCTCGGGTGATGGTCGTAGGTCGGGTAGGGGTTCAGATAAAGTTTCAACCCCTTCAGTGGCGGCATTGAGTGAAGGAGTGACAGGTAGTGGTTCACTTTGTGGGGACTCAACTGCAGTGAGATATCCTGGGCTATCATCGCCATTACCACTCGGGGTGGATGAGTTTGAGGGATCTGGGCTTTGCTCGCCGGCCTTCACGGAATCACAGCAATCAGTATCGACACTGAACCCCTTGTTACCTGCGGCAGATAGTCAGTAAATGGTTTATAGAGGGAAAGACACCACTCACTCTTGGATGAACCACGTAAGCCCAGCAAGAGTAAGATTTTGGAGCCACTGCGAGTCAAACGAACTCTAAGCCGATCCTTTCCCGCCCCTGGGATAATTGGCTCTGATGCCGGGCTTTCTGTTGTAGTAGAGTCAGTTGGAGATGTGTTTGTCTTTCCAGAGACAACGACTTTAGTTGGGATCCAGAGATTGAAAAGACTTCGTCGATTTGCATCCTTTTTCCTGGAGGTTGTCATTTTTGCCTCTCAGAGTCAATGAACGATGAATGACACATTTGTGGACCTTAACAATATATTGGATATATGTATGAAGCATGGAGCATGAAGCATGAAGCATGAAGCTCAAAGTGCAGCTGGTTGTAGGGGAGGACTCATGTTGTTAGGGCTGGCAACTGCGGAAGAGGGTAAGCACCACCCGACCTGTATAATCCGACGGACCTGATGCGCTTGGAGAACTGGAAGACATCAACGTGCATGAGATAGGTATCTATGCATGAAAATATAACCAGCCCAATATGAATGCACACAGCCACACCACATGACAATTCAGAGGCTCAAGACGTGGGGGTGGTCGGGATCGGAATCTCCTGTTTCCCTATTTAATGTGTGTTTCCCACTCTCTCTGGACAGTAGAACAGTTCATTTGATTTATCTTGAAAGGCGTCTTTGCTGTGTGTGGGAATGTATCCTCATTCAAAGTCAGCTCGCTCAGGTGATGAGCTTTATATGACCAACACTATCTCCGAAGACTTGAGCAAAGACACCTCACAAGAGCAACCGCTCCCTGCTTCGTTCCAAGGGAGAGCCCCTCCTTCTGATGATGCTTCTTACATTCCAAATCCCAGAACGAAACAGGAAGAACACAATAACCTGGACTACTCATTCCAACTGATGCTGCATGAACGGGAGAACGTCGCTCGACGAAACAAGATGGCTGCCTCCAAGGGCAGCCCATATGATAGGCCGGTTGAGCCTCATATCCATGCCCCTTCTTTCGGGCCAACTGCAGTCGACAATCAAAGCATGCCAGGCCCTTTCCCGCCGGGTCCTGTTCCTTATCAGTATGCCCAGTACCCGGCATATCCCGCCAGGCTCCCATACGATTCTGAAAGACACCAAGTTCCGAGTCCTCAGTCTGTGAACTACTACAATATAGATCCACAGTATGCAAACAGCGTTCACTCAGACACATATACCCCTCCCAGCCAAGGAAGTGTCTCTTTATCAGAGGCCAATGACCTCAAGGCCCAAATTACAGCTCTCCGAGATAAGGTCCGGGAGCTTGAAGGAAAACCTGCCCTGCCGATAGCCTCAAAGTATCAGATCCTCTACAGGATTGAGAAAGATAACACGTCTCCGAGTGATGATCAAAGCACGGACGATAGTGACGAATATTTCAGCCCAAGTCACAAGCAACGCAAGGCTAGACCTAGGCCAAGGTCTTACCCCAGGTCTCCATGGATGGGGATCTATACTGACCCACCTGAACTCATCCAGCGAAACATGGGTGCGCCATATTTGCGCTGCAATGATCGACTGGTCAACTTCGAGCTGTACCTCGCTCTCAACAGAGACATATCCTTTGTAGTCTTTCGCAACTACAAAAGAAGAGCTGAGAGGCAATCATCGGACACAAATTATGGCAAGCCAAAACCATTCAGCGAGTCGATTTTTCCGGTTTCTGAAGATCTCAAAGACGTGATCGCAGATTTTCTTAGGGGCAAAGAATTTCAATCCATGCAAAGCAGCTTCCGACACATGGGAGAGGTCCAGTCGCCGTACCTCTTCGTCTACCACAACAGGGGCGCTGTAGAATCGGAAATCAAACGAGGCCTGAGCTCCGAGGCACAAAGACAATTTGACCTCTTCATGGACTATGTCCAAAAGGCTTGCGGCAATGAATACACTGCAGCAGACCTGCTTTTCGAGAAAGGCAGAATTCGCTCGGAGTACGTTCAATATCTATTCAAGCCTAACCATATCTTAATTTCAACCCAAAACAAGGAGCATATAGGTTATGTAGCCAGGGGATGGCCATCTCAAAGCCTAGATACTGATGGCACTGGCAATGCTTTTTGGTGGATCAATGCCCAGACCTGGGAATTCGATGGCGAATTCTATAAATACGAGACTAGGCTCAATTTTGAGATGCCAAAGTCACAGCGTGCCGTGGAGAGCCCGTCGTCGCTGGAAGTGGATTATTTGCCACACGATTCTACCCTTCGTCTACCCAACGATGACCTAGACAAAGAGTGTGCTATCACAGACCTTGCGGTATATCCAATCAAGTATGCCCATGATTATCTCATCCAGAAGCTTCGGCGCCGTGGTGAGATTTTCTGGACATTCCGCACACAGAAGTATGTGTCCTATCTAGCAACCGAGGAAGAGAACTTCCAGACCATGGTATGTGTTGGTTGCCAGCCTTCCATGATGACTCGAACTAACTATAGTTACTAGACCGACGACCGATACATCATAGACATGAAGACATACAAAAGACTACATCCAGTCCCGATCGGGTACTTGCGTGACGGCCCACGTAAATGCACACTCGATGACCGATTCATGTTCAGAGATCAACCCCCGCCAGAGCCTTTCAGTATGTTGATGCCTCCGAGGGTGACGGGGTTCAATCTCCGGCGTAAGAAATGGTTCGATCTCTCGGTCGACCGCATCTCGCATGTTGAGTGGAATAAAGACGCCTTCGAGAGTCTAGCCATTGACTTCAAATCCAGAGATCTCATTGAAGCACTAGTGACCAGCTACGTCGAGCCTGAATACTCAGCAGATCTGATCGCCGGCAAAGGCAATGGGCTTATCTTGCTTCTGCATGGTGGACCCGGAACAGGCAAAACACTGACTGCAGAGAGTGTGGCTGAGATAGCCGAGAGGCCTCTGTACCGAGTCACATGTGGCGACGTCGGCACTAAGCCAGAGGAGGTGGAGAAATACCTCGAATCCGTGCTACACCTGGGCAAGATCTGGGACTGCGTAGTCTTGCTCGATGAAGCAGATGTTTTCCTCGAGCAGCGCGGTCTGGAAGATCTGAACCGGAACGCGCTCGTATCGGCATTCCTACGCGTGGTGGAGTATTTTGAAGGTATTCTGATATTGACCACCAACCGGGTAGGCACATTCGACGAAGCGTTCAAATCGCGCATACAGTTGGCACTGCACTATCCCCCTCTCGGCGAAGAGCAGCGACGAATCATCTGGAAGACTTTTATCCAGCGACTGGATAAGTTTGATGAAGATGCTATTGACGTTGAGAATCTTATGGGAAGCTTGGATGTGCTTCAAAGGGAGAATTTGAATGGTCGGCAGATTCGGAATGCCATAACCACTGCTCGTCAATACGCGAAGTGGAAAAAAGAGATTCTCACGCACAATCATCTCAAGGATGTTATTGAGGTGTCTGCAAAGTTTGATGACTACTTGGAGAACATACACCGTGGTAGTCTCATGCAGTCTTGAGCGCCACTGAATCCAAATTTATGACTGGATAGCGTGTTGAGGGAAGGATGGCTAGAATGTGACGCGAGCTGTAGCAGGATATTTGCAATTGAACGCGATTTGGACTTTATGATCCATGAGCTACATCCATTCTGTGCTTAAATGCTAAATGAAGATGAGTCATTAGGGAGATTAGACAAAGCCTAGAGAAGAAGTGTCAACAAAAGCTCTGTATAAGCGATTGACTTCCCGTACTCGTACTCGTCAAGGAAAACGTAAACATACCCATGAGTCAAGCTGAGCCCACCAGATAGATCCCTCGAAGCTCTCAAGGAAGCCTGCATCGTCTCCGGCATTTACCATCACATCGGATGGTTGCATCATAAAATCAACCATCTGGGGGTCAAAGTAGACAGATTTCACATCAGTATTTTGTGAAACTTCCCCCGAGACATATGAATTATCATTTTCACCAGAAGAATGAGCCCCATTTTCAACGAGTCCATTGGGTCCAATCTGTCGATGAACTTCCCGTCTCAGCTCCTCCAGAATAATGCCATAGCGACGACTTGGACAGTTCTTGCGCGTGGCTTCGGCAAGGTGTTGCTGACAAGATTCAGCAAGAGAAAAAATTTGGCGCAATTTATCTGGGTCATCGGGACTTCCGACCGAAGAGACCGAGGCTGAGCTAGACCCGTCCAATGATTTACGATGCTGTTGAATCGTATGGATGTAAACGACCAAAACAGCACAGAAGCCCACGTAGTGTGTGAACCAGAAGGACTGAATAAGCACACCCTGATGCGCAAGGCCGTCGACTATCGTCATGATGTCCTCAGCAGCCTGGATACATTTCTGGACGTGCGGGCTGACCATCGGGTGTGGGACTGTCGGTCTGCGGCTGAGGTCTGTGAAATCGTTCAAGAGGAACGAGCGAGTGACATGAATCATGGCATGAGAGTAGGCGAGTTGAAGGACTTGGCTTTGGCGGCAAAGAGGCGGGATGAGACTGGTTGGGTGAACACTGTTGAATAACGGGGGCGCGGTTTCTTTCCATTTTTCGAGTTCGGCGGTTAGGCGGATTGCGGTCTCGAGGGGGGAGTCTCGAGGGAGGGTGTTTATACTATATAGTTGGCGGGATATATCGCCTAGAATTCGACCGAGTCTGGATTTTGTGTTAGGCGCCCAGGTATTATATGAGTATAAGTGCAGGGGTAGGAGGTATGCGAGACTCACCGGTAATGAAGTATAGAGGCAATCATCATGCTGTCCGTGGATCCTGTTCTTCGAGTCGGATCTTCTTCAAGTAAATCTTCGTCGTTCGTCTCGTTCGGTAGTTCTTGGTCGATGTCCTCGTCGTGAAGCAGTCGGGGTCTTCCAAACATAATGCTTAGGTATTTGTCTAGAGTGTACACACTCCAGAAAATGCGCTTGCGGAGCTCCAATTCTAGATAAGAGCACCTGTTATTTGAGACTTTGGCTGGCTGTTTCCTGTGTAGTCCGAGTGCAGTCACAATCTGCATTGTCGTGCCGAATGAGTACCAGCATTCGTTAGCCCGTGACGATGACAGCAAATATAGACATTGACCCAGTCGGGCCTGGATGGTTTCCAATCGTGGCGGCCCTGACTCGAGGGAAGACATGTATTTCGACGCTGCATACCAGCGCTCACTGTAATATCTCAGTAAGCCAATCTTCCCGCCGCATCAAGAGATTGCTGACCTTTCTAGTCTCTCACCCTGCCCACCATGCATTCCCCCAGGCCTCATTTCCACGTACAAAGTACTCACAGCAATTATAATGAGAACTATAGCAGTCCGAGCCACCATATTCCCCACGGGGAGGTTAGAGAGACCGATGTTATTTTGGTAAACCTGTCTAGTCCACGCTTCCACATTGCCCCTGTGCACGAACCGATAAGTCACCATCGAGTAATCGAAGTATATTCCCACCAGCTCCAGTGCCTTTTCCAGAGACGGGAGGGTAAACTCTGCCTCTTGGGAATTTGAGTAAGGCTTGTCGCCAAACATGAAGACAGCTGTATTCCGCGAGGACTCATTTTGGAGCTCATCCGGATAGTGCGTCGTTTCATCTTGATGCAGACGGCTCCACACGCGATTGATAAACGACACGCCGGATGCAGGACCGAGGTAATTACCCTCGAAATCGGTTGATCCTGGCTCTGGTGAGTTCCGTGTTGATATCACATGCTGGTGCTGGTTTTTGTTGGGAAGTAGATTGTCGGTCACAACCGAGTCCCGATCATTTCCCTGTAGATTGGGGCTGGTTGAGGTTTGCCTATCCATATCCTGTAGTGCACGACCAGTCGGGGTCAGTGGACTCGGCGATGCAGGAAGAGGGTCTGGTGGTAACCCCCGAGAGTATGCGGCGTTGTATTTGCATGGCAGTGACAGTCGTGTACATCTTGTGCATGGTAGAGTACCCGTGCACCTGGTTTTCTTTACTTTACATGAGTCACAGGCTCTGGTAATCTTCTGACGGTGTGCAACACCATCTTTTAATCTGTCGGATGCTTTCCTCTTGTTAGACGGCAACTCTGTGATTTCATTTAGCTTGATCGCGGGCCGAGATTGCATGGCAACGCTAGTGGTTGTCATATTGAGATCGGCAAGACAAGCCGCAGGAAATTCAATCCCGGGAAATATCGAAAGGAGATAGATGAAAAGAGAAGTATCGAGGAAGAGGGGGAAGTTGGCAAAGCACAAGATCTCGGCAAGTCTCCGGTCGCGGGGATGCCTCCACCTCCCCGGATTCTCGTGACTTTAGATATATGAACTACACCGGTGATTGAGATCATCTCCCTAGGGTTTCATCAGGCTATTCATGGAATGCGACGATCGTATAGATATCATCTTGCTCTCTGTAGCTAGTTGAGCGGATATTTCATATTCTTATATGAACCGTAGTAGGCAAATTTACCATAGACGTGTACACTTGTTAGCTGGGAAAGCACAGACGTTGGCACTGTCCATCAGATAGAAATTAGGAGACGGTTTGATCGGCACATGTAAGTATGATTATGGATTCCAACAGAGAGCTCGATCTGGAGACAAAGCACAGACATAGACCGAGGGAGCATATTAGTATTTGATCGAATCGAGGTTGGAACAAAGCCTGCCGAAGAATCCTTGAGCTATGGATCAAGGCTATGAGGATGAGAATGAGGGAAGAAGATCAGCCCTAGCTCCAGGTACTTGACCAGAAAATACCTTCCGGAAGATCTCGTTAGACTACCATATATAGCCGAGTAAGTCAAGGCAATGGGGAGACATTGGATATGCATGTTCTCTACCCCAAACCCGAGAACGACTTGAACGAGTAACATGTCAGGCTCAATTGCGTGGAAGAGTCAATATATGAAAAGAAAATCCCATTTTCTCCAAAACCACAAACACCCCCGGAATGTAACTCCAACCCGAGAAACAAAGTCTGAAGGTGACAAGCTATAAGTGGGTATCTCTGGACATGATCACTTCTGTGAAGGTATATCGGGACTCTCCGCAATTCTTTTTTTGCGAGCTATCAAAAGCCCCTTCTGGGATGGCAAAGGATATGCGACAAAAAGAAAAAAGATATCTAGGCTTCGGGTAAGAGGATAGGAACAGTCTTGGTTTCTTTGCGAGATCTCAATCTGTCTCGAGATACGGCAATAAACATAAAGATCGAGAGCTGGTCACACAGCTAGAACGAGGGATAATGTGACGGCTGGCTTCATCTCGGGAGAAACACACATATAAAAGCTATGAAGGCAACGCTATGAAACAACCAGATTTGTTGGATTCGATTTTGGGATCGAGAAATTTCGGCGAGTCGGGGAAGAACGGGGATAAAGCTGGGACATATTGGTCCAGGGATGCGTATACTGCCCGAAAGGTCGGATTCAATCAACGAGGGGGTTGAAGTAATTGCCCATGTGATTGTTTGGAGTAATGTTTAGGTTCAGGTGTGAGTGTGAGTCGCGCATGTCTGAAAGGGTGGGTTGATGGTGATCTTCCAAGATCCGAGTGAGAGTGTCTCGAATCTCTCCAGGGGTTGCTCCCGATCGTATGGTGTTGACGATTAATTGCACCGTCGGGCCATCACTGTCTCGAATGAGCCCGATGAGATCGTCCACAAATGAGCGGAAATGGTCCAATTGGTCCTGGATTCGCTTGGCGGAGGCCTTCCGGCGTCTGTCGGCAGCTTCATCGAAGACACATTCGCGGGCGTGGGTTGAGCATTCGGTGCAATGAGGTGGGCCGGTACACTAGCAAAACATAAGAAGAAGATAAGATGTCAGATTAATTTGATTTCCATATGGATTAGAAACAAGGAAGAGATGTTCAGGAAAATAGGAAGTGTAATGTGTACCCTAGTTCGGCGTTTTTGACACTCTGTACAAGCGGTCGATGCTCGTCTCATACGTTTCTCTTCTGGTGCATTCCCGCCAGCAGGACTCCCTCCCTCTCCTCCATCCCCTCCGCTACCACCGAGGAGTCTGGTGCGAGGTGCAAGAGGCCTATAGCCTCGGGGTGTCTGTTCACTCATCAAGCGCAAAAGTGAAGCGCAAACGTAAATCACAAATCAGAAACCCAACTTTCTATCTAACCACCATTTGAAAGCATGATAATCAAGCAAGTCACATGGGAGATGGACAATAGAACGAATTATAGACTGGAGACCGAGAAGAGGGGCCCTGGGGCCGTGCTAGACCTCAATGAATTCTGCACTGTGCGCCTCTCGATTAGGAGGAAAATGAGGACCAAGTGGGGGGGGGAGGGGAGGTAATGGAAAATAAAATAAAAGAAATAGAAATAGAAATCCTTAAAAAACAGGAAAATCAGAATCAGAGAAAATAACAGGGAAGAATTAAAGAAAAAAAAAAAAAGGGAAAAAGGGATCGAGTGGCGGATGTGGGCCTAGGTATGTCGCAAAAATAAGTAACAGATGTCAAAAGATGTGAGAGAAAAACCCCCCAAACCCCCAGAAAATGCTTGATATGTATATAAGACATTGGCTGTCAAAATGAATATCAAAATCAGGGGAATATCGAGGAGCTGGGGGTAAATCAGTACTCCGTACGGAGTACGGAGTACAAGGGATCGGACTTCATAGCCTTGCTACGGAGTTGACGGAATCGAACGATCAAGATACAATAGATAGAATATGTCGATTACCATGATCTTGTGTAATATGCTTCATAGCCTTCTATATCCTTTCCAGCCTCTATCCTATCCATATCCTACACCCTAGATCCATCCTAGATTGTATACCTACAACCCTAATTCATTTACCCCGGAGTTATTTTCCAGGGTAATTGATAGGCTCAGCCACGTTCCTACCTGAAATCATGTCTCAGGGCTACGGATCTGTATTCTAGGATCGATATCATTTGAACATCATTGGTCGATCTGGATTATTTTTCTGTCTTTTCTCTTGACATTCAAATGCATTTGGCTCGGAAAAGACCATTTTCAGTCCTGTCGATCGAAAAATCTAGAGTCCCATAGATTGTCCCCCTTTTTCTCTGAAGAACCCTCGTAACACTCGCTTAAAGGTTCCGGAAGATAACCCCGGTTTTGGATGTACCTATGTTGTACTATGTTGTACATCCTATATAAGAATATTCATGTGTTTCTGTCAACGGAAATCCTAAGGTGACAAACCCCACTTATGGCCGTTTTGCCACCGTACTAATTTCCATTTTACTCGCCACTTCTGACTTCGGATGGATGTGAGCTTCAAGCACACTTTCAAGCTATCAGTCAATAGAAACCGAGAGTATACTATATCTATGTGGTACCGGATTCGGGGCTTTTACTATTTGTTCCACAACTTGCTGAGATTTTTGACATGTATTCAAATTCCTGTGTAGGGGGATATATTGCTCCCTGATTGTAACCAACATTTAAGTTACACGTAGCTTACCTATCTGGTTAGCAAGAACACACAAGTGGACCTAATTGTGGGCGTAGCAATGACAGGCCAACTAGCTTGGAAGTGTTCCATGGTCATGTTCCTTACTAGAGACTTCACCGTGTGCTATACAGAGTATACATCCTTGAGCTGTAACCACTGTTTTTCTTTTCTTTTTCTTTTTCTTTTTTTCGGTGGAAAGAAAAAAGAGAAAGGAAAAAAGCAAGAACATGTCGCGAACTTGGTCATAGCTGTCTGACGTCCACTCATTCTCAGGAGAATAATTCCGCGCCATTCATGATTTGCCTCCACAAAACTTTGAAAGCTTCCAAAGTCCCATGGCTCGGATATCAAGCGAGAAGGGCCTATAACTGCAGGGATGTGAAGAACCGTCTCTGATCCAAATCTCATCCACATATAATGTCTACTCGAAGAAGCGGTACAAAGTGTGGAGTATTCTATATGCACAGCTGCAACCTCTGCACTACTTGATCCGTGTCAATACTACATATTCCGTACCACATCCTATCCTGCCTATCCTAAACCCCCATGCTTCTATCAGTACAGCTTTTGCGTCTGTTTCACAGATCCTCGGCGCCACAACTTTATATAGCCCCTAGAACCCATTTACAGCACACTCCGTACGTATTCCTGACTTATCCCTTATGGAGGAGTAGGTACGGCGACGCAAGGAAGAAAGCTCCCCAAGCTACCCTAGAGCAATCATCCACAATATGTCTACTCCGTACACCGTTACATTATTGCCCTAACTTAGTGTTTCTCGGCACCAAGGCACTAAGAAGAGCGGGGCCAGAGATGAAATGGTAATCTTGTGAAAAAAAGGAAAAAGGGAGTGAGGGAGAGAAAAAAAAAAAACGAAAACCTAGCACCTTATTAGGTATGGAGTTCGGGCTACAGACACTGCCCGTACCCACTCCATTACCCCCAGCGCTTCTTGATAGGATAGATGGCCCTCAAGAAGCGGTCAAAATCGGAATTTGCCACAGTTTTCCCCTTAATTTAGGGCTATCCTACCTTACCGACGTGCCTACATAGGTATTTTGGCGCCCGGACAGGCACCTAGCCTGTCACACGTCAAGCACACACATAAGCAGCCCCATCTCCTTGGGGAACGTTGCCCCCGGAGCAACATGCGAGCTGGTTGGTTGGCTAGACAAGCATCTCCTTTTTACCGAAAGTTCCGACACTAGACGGAGTACGGGGTATGTATCACTTCGTTCCTATCTTGCTGATTGGTCTATGTTGCAGTATATGCCTAGCAACTCTTGAACTAAGTATCGCACACCTACAAATGATCGTTTGAACTACTGTGATGGTAGCCACCCATAGGTGTAACAACTATGACATTGGGGTATGTCTAATGTACTTCGTACGAAGTACATGGTTCCATGATATTACAAATCATTTGATATGTACATGACTCGCACGGCTTACAGTAGCTTCAAACATCACTTCACATTACCCCGTTTCATTGGAAGTTCATACACTAGTCTCTACCAATGCTTCTCATAGTCCTAGAAACAAAAAGACGAACAAAGAATATCAGTGACACACCAACATTCCCCGCTCAATCTATACCTAGAGCATTGATGCCGGCATAAGTGCACGTGCACTAGCCATGGGTTTGAGACCGATGGGGATACTGATTTATCAGCTCGATGCGTTGGGCACCAAGGGGAATTGAGACGGTCAAGAGCGAAAGCGAGAGCGATATGTGTGTACTTTTTTTTCTTAACCGAGACCCGTATTGACATTGAAGCTAGTAGAGTGGCTATAGAGTGATTGGGAAAAGTTGTACAACATATGGATGAATATCAAATCATGTAAATTGAATTATTCTTATCTATATGGAGTGCTACATACATATATGTATGTACTAGTGAGACTCTTCGCACTGGTCACACGGTAGAACGAGCTTTAGAGTGACTAGTGCTTGTTTCCCCACATGCGTGTTAACCGAACGCATAGTATGTCTATGCACTATATAGTTTAAGAGTATTGGTAATGATCTTCGTGGCTGGGTTAAACCGTCTGGACCGGGGCTTTCAGTGGCGATATGCTCACGAGATTATCAGAAATTGATGTGTGAATTTCTCTAAATTATGGATATTCGCGTGCAGCAGAAGCCCTTCTTACTAGATATACTCGAGTACCTGATGAGGTGTGTTGCATGTCGCATATGTACATACATGCAGTGCTTAGGGTTCGGCTTGGCGCAAGGCACTAGTAAAACCCAGAGGAAGAATTACAGGTCGACTATATTGTACATCATTTTAGATATCACGCGCAAAGTAGGAAGTGCTGGTATAAAGAATGTGTCTGAAGAAAAACCAAGCTTTTGACTGGAATGGGTGATGGAATTTGTATGGACAGAAAATAATATGTACTGATAAAGTAGGCAAAGGAAGTAGAGAATCAAGTGTGTAGAAAAGAACCAAAAAAAGCTCCCGGCAAACAAAATCCATTATCTCATACATTGGGAAAGAAAAACAGGTGGGATATCAAAAGGAATACAGTCACAGTCAAGCTGGGGGCATAGTACCAAGGTATCCTCTAAACCGTAGGACGAGGACTAGTAGATCGGACGGCCTTCATCCCAGCGGCGAGATTCTCTCGGACTAGAAGCTGGCTCAGGTTGACCTTCACCCGCAGGGGTGTGCGGGCTTGTTATGATGTTGCTAGATGGAGAAGGGATAGAGAATCGTGCGCTCTCACGGCGGCCAGTATGCTCCGGCTCGCCAACGGCGTTGATCCCACCAATCCACTCCCAGACTCGAGAAACATCACCACTCCGTCCTTCCCGTACAGAGGCGCGGACGTTAGCGTTGCCCTCGACAAAGTTGCGGACCCGTCGCCAAAGCTCCTCGCGACGCTTGCCTTGGAGTTCAAAGCGGAGGACATCATCGCGGAGCTGACCGATGGCAATGTAAGGTTCTTTAGCATCGCCGCGGGCGTATAGTGCAGCCTGCGTGGATAGTCGGTCTAGGGTTGTAGCTACCAATTCAGGTACGCGGGCGATGTCAGACCGACGTGCGAGAACACGCGCACGAGCGTACACAAGAAGGCCAATGACTAGGATTAGAAGTGAAATAGGGAGTCGATACGCGAGGAGAGCGAGTCGGAAGTGGCGGCGGACGGCGCATGCGAGTGGGAGCCGTGCAATGGAGGTAGAGGAGAGGACAAGGATGCCGGTATTTCTGTGATTGCGAACGCGCCTCTGTCAGTTCCGGTACATAAGGTCAGACCAGATCTTTTTAAGAAATGCCACTGGATGTGGAAATCCAGAGCGATGAGCGTAGCCAAGGAGACACAATAATCCCTAGGGTGGAGCAAACTTACTGCTGGGTCTTGCTGATAACTTCATCTTTACCAAGTATCTCGCCAATGGCGCCCTTCCACAGCTCGTCAAATTCGGTGTCACTCAGGCCCTTGCGGCGTTTCTTCGCGACCTCTTCCCTCAATTCCGGCTCGCTGATGTCTGGAGATCTGGCGCCTTTGCCGTCTTCCTTCAGCTGACCACATTCCCACTTTGCCCGGCGTTCACGAAGCTCCTCAACGGCTTTATCAGCAACGGCTTTCACGCGGCGCTCCTTTTCACTATCCGGTTCACATGTTGGCGGTAACGGGACCAGGCCCCCAAGAGCAAGAGGATGCGGCTTCAAAAGGAAATCATTTTCGCAGCGCACTTCAAAATTCGGATAGCAGAAGGCGTGGCTTGGGCATGGCTCGCATCGTGGCTCCAAAACATTCGCCCAATCAGGAACCTTTGTGTCTGCCAAAGACCAGGTGGGCTTTCCCAGGCCACAGTATCCGATTTCGAGCTTTTCTTTGCGCCACCAGGCACCAAAACTGCCAGCCAGGGAAAGAATGACCACCCAAGGGGCCAAGCGGCTGAGAGTTCCTTGCTTTTGCGGCCGTCGCCTAGTCTGAACTTGTGGCGAGTACTGATCATGTTCCATAGACATAGCGAGCTGTTCCTCAGGCGTGAATTCTTCACCAGCCCCAATTTCGCTTTCTTCATCTTCCTCCGATTCCTCCGACTCCTCCCCAGGCTCCTCCTGTGGAGGCATCAATCGGGAATCGAAATCAAATGAGTCCCGATGAGGTGGCTGGAAACCATCATCTAGCTGAACGCTAGACGGAGTTGCTGATTTCCGCGACCTGAGGCCGCGGCCCCGAGCCGGGCTATCGGTGGATAAGCGCGAAGCACTCTTCCGCTTAGCATCATAACTCATCCTTGCGCTTTTAGGAGCCTCGGGGCTTCCGCTCTGGAAAGGGTTGTCATCCGTAAACGTGCTCTCATGGTGTGATCCTGACCTGGCACCGGGAGTGTGTTCGTCTAATTCTGTCGATGGGAGGATCTCGCTTCGTCCAACCTTCCTAGCTGTCGATTTGCGAGGCGTAGGACGGATGGCAGCGACTGGGGTGACGAGTGTGTCATCACCGGTTTCCGTGTCAGACGTGCGAGCGTGTTTACCCACCGAGCGAGCAACGCTCGTGCGCTTTGTGTTTCTGACAGGTGTGGCAGGGCCGAAAACATCATCAGCATCTGCGGTTGAGTGGCGGGTGCTGCGTCGCGATGTACCTCGCTGGCCTCTGCTTGTGGACCCGACTGTTGAGGGTGTAGCTGGAGGCGGCATTGACTCTCTGTCGTTTGCGTCGCTGGCCACGGATGTCGACCGACTGCTCATGTCAGTAATCCCCATACTAGTTCGCCGAACCGTGTCACGATCGCGCAGGAGCTTTCTGGCTTGCGGCAGGACTTCATCTTCGAGGATGCCGATCAGTTGAGCCTTCTTTGCCGAGGCGGGGTAGGGGATATCGTGGCTAACGAGAATGGACCGGAGACGAGGGACAGTGAGAGAGTTCAGATCGAAATCTGGATGGAGATATTCCAGTTCATCCGCCATATTGTGCGGCGTGCAGTGTGCGAACACCCGACCGGGAAGGCGTGTTCTAGCGGGACTTTGGTTGAGATGGGCAGTGAACTTGCAGCACTGCGTGTGACTAGACGAAATTTGAATATGCAAGTGGAAAGACCAGCGATCGCTCCCTCTTTTGAATCTAAGCTGGGGTAGGAGAAGTGTTATTCTTTTGTCGAGCTGTCAATTACGCCAGACCCAGTTCGGTCATTCCTTCAGTTCGTAGCCAGGGCAACAGGTGGGGCGCGAAAACGGCCGACGTTGGTATTAATGGTTTTCACGATGCAGATTTAGGCAATAAAGCCCGAGAAACAGATATCTCCTTTTTTTGAGCTTGGATTCAGTTTACCAGATGGAGAGGGGAGCAGAGCAAGAAAAAAGAAAACAAAGAGTCGATGACGTACACATAAACATTAGCACGTGACCCATCGTCATGCCTCAGTAACTGGGATTCCAAGGCTATGTACGCCGTACACTGGTATTTGATAAAGACAACTACATAGCGAACCTAAATGACAGGAAGTTGTCTTATATCTCTTCATTGCAAACTGACATTTGCATATCATACTCATCCTCACGATCTCGAAAAAGTCATGGCGAAGTCTATACTCCATACCTCATGGACGTCTGTAGCAGGTGTCCACGAGTGGGAATGATCCCGTTTCATTGAGAGCTAAGCACAAACACAATGATAAGAAACCAATGAGAGTATCATATAGACTGTAATATATATTCACTGTCCGAGCTAATTACAGCCCTAACATTCAAAGCAGATCAAAGCCAATAATAAAGAATACCGAAACACTCACCGTGGCTCCATGCCATAATGCTTTATATAAAACAATCTGCAGACCCCTTCCCCGCCAGTGGGACGCCGCCCACTAAAACAAAGCCAGAGAGATACAAGAAAATAAACAGGTCAAAAAAAGCAAGTAGAAGCCAACCAAAAGTAAAATCAAAAGTAAGATCGAAATTAGTGCAATCGGCCAGACGGCAGAAATCAAAGAGGGCCGCGGCCGGAATCAAAAGAGCGATTGGCATCGCCAGGGAGGTGGAGGAAGGATGACGAGGTGGAGGTAATACCGCTGTCGATACTATCTGAATGTCCCATTTTTCCATAGTGAGGTGGTGGACCGCCGATGTTGCCTGCAGCACCAACGGCCATCTGCTCTTTGAGGGCTTGGAATTCGGCGAGTTGTGTTTGTAGTTGCTGTAGCACCTCGTTGATGGGTACGGCGTGGTCATTGAGAGTGTCGCCTGGTTTGAAGGGACGCATCATGTGGCGTAGGGAGAGTGTGTTGATGCAAACCTGGAATTTGTTAGGATGCGAGGGTAGAAAAATGCAAGGCCGGGGAATTTGAACTAACCTCGATGCGGGTGACTTGTTGATCGATCAAACTGAGGACAGTGGAGTCGTTGAGTTCACCCCCGTGCCTCTTAACCATGTTGAAGAGAGCGACGTTCGGTTCTCTGAGGCTCGGTTCACTTGGCTGCTCCAAAGCACCGCAAAGTCGCTCAAGACGGAGTGTGACTTCCCAGAGACGCCAAATGACGTTTGTCTGGATGTCAAGTTGATTATTTGGGTTTATAGTTGCAGCGGAGCTATCACGATCCTGTGGTTCTTCCGAAGAAATCATGCGACCAGAAAGCGAGGAGGGGTAAACAAGGTAGAGAGGCTCCGGATTCTCCAGACCCTTCAGCTTTCTCTCGCCTTGATCTTTGATAATGAAACCTTGACTATTGAGCTGTTGTAGTTCACGACGAATATTGTGGCCGATGCTATCGCCGCGGGGATGGCTTTCGATCGAACTGGTAGATGCAGAGCGCTCAGCATCCGCGAATATCTCGAGGTTGCGGTGAATGTCGGTCATGAAATCCGAGGAAACAAAAATCTGTCCCCCGTCGGCGACGGCAGAGATTCGCGATGCACGATTCACCATTGGACCGAAATAATCCATTCGACTGGTGACCGGATCCTTTGCGCAGACAGGCTCGCCCCAATGGCCACCCATACGAACAGACAGGCCACGGAATATAACATTATTGTCCATGTCAACAACGACTCGGCACTGGGGTTGATCAAGAATCTCTGTAGGCCATTCGGCTTCAAGGAGCTGGTTTTGACAGTTGAAACACCATAGTAATGCCGCCGTCGTGGTTGAGAAAGCCACCATGAAAGCATCACCTTCTGTTTTGACCTCGTAACCACCAAAAATTGCAAGTTGCCGACGCAGAATGTCATTGTGGATTTGAATAGCAGAGCGCATAGCATCTGGACAAACCTCCCATAGGCCTGTGGATTTCTTGATATCAGTGAACATGATAGTCAATTCACCGTCAGGGGCATCCACGGCTTCGAAGCGCGCGAGTCGTGAATCTCCAGGCCCATCGCGCTTTTTGGGGCGTTTAGCAGTTGCGATGATCTGCTCTTCGGCAAATGTGGACGAGCCAGTGTTGAGAGAAGGACGAGGCTTTGGGCGTCTCTTTTGAATTTCCGCAACGCCAAGAATCATCACCATCAACTTATTGGTGGCACCGAAGGAAATAGCCAAATCACGCAACTTTTGAGCTGCAAACATCAAATCTAGTTGTTCTCTCCTAGTGATGTCGACCACCACTTCAGGAGTGACATAATCCCATAGCTCCTTGGATGCCAGAACAACCATCTCATCTTGTTCCGTCAAAGTGAGATGCATTGTAGAGGGGGCCGCAATGACAGCAGGCATCATAGGGAAATGCCCGAAGCACCTCGACACGGTGAGCACATCATTCAGCTTGCCGTTGCGAGACACAAAACCTCCTGCTGCACGGATGCGTGCGCGCTCGTTAGGTTCTGCGGGGTCATGATTCTGCGTCAAAGAAACCATTGAACCATCTGACCGGATCAAAATAGCCTGAGCATCACCAACATTGGCGGCGTACAAGTCCATGTTGTTCAGATACAAGACAGTAGCAACACCGCCAGACTGAATGTCGTCCTGGTTGAGCAGTTTGGCTGCAGTTGATCCTCGATGGTACTGTCGGACCTCACGGTCATCAATGGATCTGTAGGCAGAGCCTGCCATATTCTTGTTCAATGCCAAGAAGGACCGTCGGAGTGCATCTAATGGTGTTTCATCCTGATCTCGCTGCAGTTTCTTAAGCTCAAACGAGAAAGTAGAAGTGAAATTCTCATGCAAGTACTTTGCGACACGAGAACCTCCACTGGAGAGTGTCTGTCCATCAAACATACCCACAAGTGTTTCCACGTTATCCTGCTTCAACCGCGGAACAATCATATCAATAATAGATAGATGCTCGGTCTTGCCAAGAGTGTCGGCCATACCGTAGGCGAGAGTGCCAGCCAAGGAGGCAGATGTTCTCACACGGCGATCTTCAGTCTCCTCCGGAATGGTGGGGATGGTGAGTGTGACATCCATCAGTCCCAAAACATGGAGATGAGTCAGGGAGTTGAAGTCAGTCAAGTCAGCGCCATTGGCCGCCGGGGGACCCAGCGACGCAATATTTGGCTTGATTTCGAGACGCTTGTTGCCCGAGAAATTCAGATACTTGAGATTGCGGTTCCAGTTCCAGTTCCAATCATAGGGCCAATTTGACACGTTGTATTTGAGCCCATTGCTCCCCACGTCCAAAATAGAAAGCTTGCTAACCTTGCAAAGCTCTGCAGGCAAGACTTGGAACCGATTGGCATTGATATGAAGAACTTTGAGGTTGCTTCCCTCTTCCAGGTCATCGGACGGGAGAGAGGTCAGCTCATTACCGGACAGGTACAGCTCGGAAATCAATGGCCATCTTTTGAGGATTCCTTGCGGTAGTTCCGTCAGGTCGTTATAGGAAAGGTTGACGATACGCAGCTCTGGTAGCAAGGATAGTTCCCGGAAAACATCATCTTCAAGTCGGTTGTCGGCAAGTGAAAGAGTTCGAAGGGACGCTGCAAACGTCATTGCCATCTGCTGAGAGAAGTTCGAGTCCTTCCGGGTCCCTGAGTTCGGGTCGGTAAATGATCGCGACGTCGCTGAAACCTTCCTGCCAGGTTGGCCAGTTGAAGGATTCCGATACCCGTTGGGCGAGACAGAATTCATGATCCCATTCGACGTTTGACTAGGTCGACGTAGACCTGGCTCATCTAGCGGGCCTATATCTTCGTAGCTGGGGTTTCCAGCAATGCCAGGTGTAGCCGCAGGTGTGTTTGTAGGCTCACCGGGCATTTGAGGATACGGAGCACCATATTTTGGAAAGCTCGAAAGAATGTTTGAGGAGATGTTCAGTACTTCCAGCTTAGCACAATGCCAAATTTCGGCCGGCAGAGATGTCAAATTGCACTCCCTCAAATTAAGGTGCTTAAGCTCGGCAAGGCAACCCATGGTTGCAGGCAAAGACGATAGTGGGTTCTTGATCATACTAAAGTGTTCCAGTCGACGCAACTTGCCAATCTGAGACGAGACTGAGGACAGGTGATTTTTGTCAAGGACGAGCTTCGTCATGTTCGGGCAATGCTCGAAGATGGTGTCCTTGAATTGGGAGAGCTTGCCGGAGGCAAGGTTCAGTGAAGTCAATGTTGGCATAGGAGCATCAATATCAAATTGTGTCATAGGGCAGTGGTCCAGATGTAGACTCCGCAGCCTCGGGAATGAGCCTTTGAATCGAGATAGAAGATTATGACCAAAGAATATCTGCTCTAGGCGTGGGAGACTCGAGAGAGCATCAATATTAGTGATAGCATTGAAGCGTCCATCGAACTCCTTGAGGTTCACTAAGTTCCCGAAGGAATCATCGAGAGGCCCGCTCAGGTTGTTGTTTGTCATCCAGAGGCGTTCGAGAGTGACCAAGCGGCCAATATTGGGAAGTTCTTCGATGCCATTGAAGCTGATATCGAGATCAACCAGACTCTTGAGGTTGCAAAGGAAATCGGGGAAGACCTTGAAACTATTTGACGACATGTTCAGGCTTCGCAAGTTTTGGAAATTGCCAAAAGAGCTGGGAAGCTTGGTTAACTGATTGTTTGCCATCTTGATGCTGACAAGTCCAGTCAGACGGTCGAGACCCGCATGATCCAAGTCCTCAAGGCAGTTGTTTGACACATCCAGATAGGTCAATCGGGCGGCTAAACCAAAGCTTTGTGGAAGGAATGCGGCCTCATTCCCGATGAACTTGATCTCTCGCAGATTAATGCAGCTTTGAATGAAGTCTTTGGGGACGTCCAATGACAAATTTCTCGACAAGTTCAGTGAAATGATCTCGGAAGATTTTGCATACAGCGTAATTGGGATAGTGACAAGGCTGCGGCCCTGGAGATCCACATGGCTGAACTTTTGCACTTTGTTGAAACCTGGTTCACTCTCGAGACTGCTGTAACCGCTGAGCTTGGTCGGTAAGAAGATAAAGCGACAGAGATAACTGTGATCCTCACGGCCAATATCTCCGATACGATCTTTTTCCGTATAGCCAACTTGTTCCAGCAGCCGCTTTTGCATTAGAATAGGTCGCTCATTGTGGTCAAGCTGCCGCGAAAGATCATTTTTCCGTAGAACAATCTCATAATTGTTGAGATGATCTTGCAAGAAAGACTTCCGACCGAGCATCAGAAGAATCTCGGACACGGTAGCATTCAAACCAGCCGATAACGTGGCAAAAGTAGAATCAATTCGGAAGATCCGAATAAAGTACGAAGCTTCGCGTTCACGAGGACCGACGGGGGTGGATTCCTCTGAGGTAGGTTCTTCCAAGGTGAGGTCGACGGGCCCCCTGACCTGCCAACTTTCAGGTGCATTCCACGGCTTTTCGACTTTAGAATCATCGCCAGGTGTGATCGTTCCGTCTTTCACACGCTTCATTTGCCCAGGCGAAGGTGGACGGACAATCCCTTTCAAATTTTCCATATCGACATCAAGGTGGAAGAAGTGTTTGTTCTCTTCTTGAGTTTTGTCGTCCTTGTTAGGGTTATAATAATCACCACCTTGATGAGTGAACACGCGACGATTACCAAGTTTTCTTCCGACAACCAGCCCCCCCTTTCCAGAATCTTTCTTTCGGTCCGAATCTACTGACTCTGGGTATCGAGAAGGAGTACTCCCATCCCCGAAGCTTCCTTGCCTATCGCGCCGCGGCGGGGAAGAGTTCCTCGATTTGTCATGCGATTTTCCGAGAATCTTTTTGATAAACCCACCGAGTCTGGGATGCTGTGAGTTCTGATCATGGTCTCGGTATGTGCTACGCACACTGGGCGTTGGACTTGTCGATCGGCCCCCGTATACAGTAGAATCGCTCATGTCAGTCGTTGAATGCAAGTAGTTCTCATTGAAAGGCCGCAATCCAATGTCGTCTCTACCAGTAGCAGGTCGAGGTTGGGACCATGCCAGATCGCCAGCAACAGTCGGGTTCTCTTCTTTGCTCCGTGAAGGACGGTGTCTGCCGGGTCCGCGCCGACTTAGCTCCCTCTGCCCCGCGGTACCATTTTCCGAGGGCGGAAGACGTTGTCCATCGGGACCGATGGGTACATGGCGCACTGGCGCCTCCCCATACTGCGGGATGTCATTGAAGCTCTGATAGTCCCATGGAGTGACGTCACTAGAGGGCAAAGGGATATTTGCACGTGGCTTCTGGGAACGTTGCGAGGAGTTGGAGCCCTCGGACGTATTGCGCGAGCCATCTGAGTTCGCCCTCTCACGGGCCTTCAACTGGTCGACTGGTCCCCCACGCCTGCTCGGCGGGTTCTGGGAACCATCGTCATCGGTTTGAAGCTCCGCAGGCGAATGATAGTCATCACCAAGTAGACCTTTCAAATGCTTCTTTCGAAACTTTTGGCTAATACTAGATCTAGACCCCTGGCTACTGACTGTGGTCGCACTTGCAGCAGATGGTCGGCGGTGTTCCCCATATTCCAACTCGGCAGGTTCGCTTGCGAATGTTCGTCCGGTCGTGGGGCGAAATGTGAATGAAGCAGGCGAGGCTTCGTGCTCCGAGTAATCATTATAAAAAGTACCACTGTTATCTGGCTGACCACTGCTGGGGGCTGTGGCCCACGGGGCAATCGACTCAATGTCATCGGGGTCGAGGCGAGATGGTTGAAGGGGTAGAGGTCGAGGGCTCGAGGCGGATGACTGGGACGGGCTATGTCTATTGCCTGGGACAGTCAAAGCCTCGCGGTGATTCCCAAAGCCAGAGGCTTTACGTTGTTCAGTGGGGGAAATATCCGGGGAATTCCATGACCACATGGAATTCTCCCAGTCAATCCGAGGGGGTTTGGAGGAGTCGGATCTAGCAAAATGAACATCAGCGTCTCTGAAATTTGAAGATTTTATTCGGCGCGCCGTGATCGCATTGAGAGTCAGTGTATTATTTGAAGAAACGCAAGCTTACTTAGAGTCCATTTTCAGGGAACCTGGAAACAAGCCAGCATTGTGACCTCCCGTAGAGGCCTCGTATTGGTCTAGTGGCTGATTCTCCGAGTTTCGCACGGTATCTTGCGACCTCCAGCTGTATCCAGAGCTCTCCGAACCCTGACGGTCGTCGGGTTGGTTGCGATCCCGCGCCGGCATGTTCTCTCAGACTCGGCCGAATGCCACCACGGCAAGCCTGGTCAAGTTGCAGCCAGCTGTATCTTGGGGTATAGCAATCGTCCAAAACAGCTGAGCATTAAAGGAACTGATAATTATCGGATGGCGTGGGCGACCGGCGGAGCTGCAACGTGTGTCAATTCTGCTGTCTCGGGTGCTAGCGCCACGTTGAGGAGGCCAACCCGGCGACACGGTAAAGAGTCTAATATCTGGAAGAGGCTTTGAAGAGCATTCAATAGGGATTTGAGAGGCAAATAAGTTGTCACTAGAAGCGCGGTATGAGTTGAGGCTAGCGGGCGTGATATCGTATGGAAAGTTGAGGCAGAGGGTGTGAAAGTGTCGGGTCGAAATGGGGCGTATCAAGATGGGGCGTGACTTCATGAGGTTTTAAAAGGCATCACGGTTAAGGGTAACCGGGGCGCATACTGGCAAGGCGGACGGGGTGATTATTTGAGGTCCAGGGATTAATATTGGGGGGGAGGAAAGAGGAAGAGTGGGGATGACTCGTGACAAAGGCGGATCAATGTAATGACGATCGAGAACAAAGCCAAGATCTCTATAATGAAAAAGAAAAAAAGAAAAAAAAAAAACTGAAGTTGAAGATGAGACTGTAGAAGAAAAAGAGAGAAGAACCCCATGTCGGATGTCGGGTACTTGGTCGGAGTCATGAGGCTCATTAGCGCTACACTTTTGCCCGACACTTGGACACATCTGGGTACATTTTCACCCTGGTGAAATTTGTATAGATTACTTGGCTACTGCATTGAGTAAAAACTATCATTTATTTCTCGTTTTCATTATTATTTATGTAATTCGCTTGATATCTTGGTTGGAGTATAGTCTTATTATCACTGGGAATGCTGCCGTCCGTGCTTAACAGAAGCCCCGTCTTTGTTATACTTCAGTATCTACAGTTCTATTTTGGCCTCTCTTAGAAACATATAAATCATCTACACCATTCTTACATTGTATAGCCTTCTAGTATATTGGAACGATTGGTCAACCTGGCCCCAGCGATTTCAAGGGCTCGAGGCTATGACCAAGAATGCCGGTAGCACCTGGGCCACTCGTAAAATCTATAAATTGATAGTTATATATATTTTGTCAAAAATTCGCTGGAAAGTAACAGCTCCGCCAAGAAATGTATTGCTACCGTTGCACAGCTCATATCTCCCTTGCAATCTATTTAGCTCGTGATGTATCTACTACAGCCAAATCCCGTGAGTTGAACTATGGCAGTTTTTAATTATCAGTGGGCCGTCATGGATTTTGACTACCTAGGTATGATAATGGTGACGGTAAAACTGCCGCCTCGGGAGGTGATCGGCTCCCGGAGCACAGGGTGAGTTAGTCACCCTGCCGCCCTGAGCTACTCACTGAGCAACCCTGAGCTGCTCTCTGACCCTGATTGTCACTCCAACGCTCAGGCCAACCGTCTCATTCGATCTCAATCTACCTCTCCATTCTCAGCTGATCAACCAGTCTTTCGACTTATATGAGATGTTAGACATCTCACAATCCACTCTTTCCTTCACAATACAGGCTCCATCCCACCGTCCATCCAATAGAATCTAACACAAATGCCCTCATTGCCTTCGAATCTCTATGTCCGGGGCTAGCTCGATCCCAAGAACATTGAACACTGCCTACATTGGGCAAATATTCTTAGGTTCCCTGTCATGGGCCTTGACTGCATCGATACGCCGTGCTACGAAAAGCGGAGACATTAACCATCGGTCCGAGTACAAACCCGGAAAAAAGTCCCCCACGCAGTCTATATTATGTATACTACCAGTGTTCCTGGAAGCGCTTCCTCCAGTCGATTCACTACGAGACAGGACGGGTTTCAATTGGCCGCAGCAAAAGGTTAAGAAGCTGCGCTGATAACAAATGTAGTCTCATTACCATGCTGCATTATTTATTGAGCCGAAAACTTTGCCGGTCTTCTTGCATTTCGCTTCATAGTGCAACGGAGGCGAAGAGACAATGACGCCTGAAATATAAAAAGCTCAAGGATCACCTTCGTGCGGCTTTCCCCCCCTACATCCTGTTAACTCTAATTTTGCTATCTCCCGCTTCAATTCCGCTCTAAAGATTGTTGCGTTCACCAAGATAACGTTGAATCATCAAAGTTTCTGGCAGCCAACACCGAGTATCCTGCGAAGGCACTCTTCGGTTGGTTCGGAAACTCAGACCATCATTATAACAGAGCAACTGAACACAAGAGAAAGCTGCGAAACAGGCGGCTACAGCCCGAAGAACAATCTGCCAGAAGAAAAGGGCAGAGTAATGATCTTCAGCAACTAACATATTCAACGACTTGCTCCAAGGCGTTTGGATTGATACGTTATCCCCGGCATCGGAAACTGACCGGCTCCCTCGACTTTTTCCCCCTGACACCCATCCCGAGGAGGTCGCGCTTTATCCTTCTTCCCGAGTCAGTAGTACGGCATCTGTGACTGGTTTAGATGGACTTGGAACAATGAGAGTCTTCGATGTTTCTGAAGATAATAATCACGTGCAATGCACTCCAAGTCTAAGGCACGTTAAGTCTGAGGAAACGTGCCTTGGGGGACCCAAGGCATGCGAGTCTTAAGTTCATCGGTTACCTCGGGACTTATAAGAGTCGTCCATGTCTTTGAGAATCTGGTTATATTTCAAAACACTGCCTGTACACCACTATAAGAGTATTTATGGAGTTGACGTTGCCTATCATGGCGATGTTCCAAATTGATATCGCGCTCAAATGCAAATTCATGTACACAAAGCAGGATATGAGATTCATGATTCATTTAACAGATTGGGTATTTAAAAATTGGTCAGGCTGGAGGTATTCCGACGGCTGGCTCATTCTCGTCGAGGCAATTTGAGGCTGCGTTGAATACGGTTGCTGAAGTGGGTGGACCGGGTATGCATATATTGATATTTTTCAACTTCTACCAGTCAGATCTGATTTAAAATCAACATAGACACTTGTATAGTGATTAAATATATACACTCTGAATTTCAAAACCATACGATCAGTAGAAGAGCTAGAATACAGGGATTACATATTCCTCTAAACGAACCCTCTAAATGGGCTATAATGGGGGCCCATAATGGCTGTGGGTTGGGTTGTGCTTCGATGGTTGAGCCCATAGCCCACTGCTGGTTGGGCTATGGGCCTGGGGTCCAGGCCCATTGTTGGGCTTTGCGGAGCGCTAATGCAGACTATCATCGCTCCCCAAGTGTGTACCCTAAAAGGGCAATCAGTTGAATGTCGATGAGTTACGTGAAACGAAGCAGTAATCACAAACTTTCGTTGCTGAGGAATTCACATGGAAGAAAACATGAGTTTTGTGATAGCGTAGTGACTCGGCTAATTAAGCCAGGGCTAATGGTCCTAAGTGCACGCGTACCCTCGTCGGTTGCCGAAATACTGGACCGACCACCTTCGGATTTCGGTAAACAAGGCACCGACGTACTTTTCACCCACCAGTCTCTTCGCTTGAAATATCCTTAGGGGTGCAGGCTTCGAGGTTCTAACACAAATTATTCTCCCTTTCTTTGCCGCAGACTACCATAGACTGCCTTATTCCTCGGGCTTTCTAATATTCTTTACCTAACATGGCTCCCCTTATCATCTCCCAATGCAGCGTCGCTGATGGCACCGCCCTAGCTGCCAACAGCATTCCCGCCTTCTGGGCTGACCCGCATTGGGTCCTGGCCTGGCGCCATCGGACCCTCGAATACCACATCTCGCAGATAGCCCTACGCTTCCCGCGTAACATGTTGAACAATAGGGAGGCCTTACGACATCAAAAAGCAGTAGATCCAGAGACAGGCTGTATACTCGGGTACGCTCGATGGCGCCTGCCACCCTCTTATGAGATTAACCCAGATGATGGCACACCAACATGGCCCGAGGCCCAGGTCCCCGCCGTTGAGCCCGAGAAGGAGGCCGAGATTCGACGGACTGCCGAGACCGTTGTCTGGGATCCTAATAACGATGCTGATGAGCTATTGGTTCGCGTAAATGCGCTCGAGAAAGAAGTGACGCCAAAGACACCGTACATCAGTAAGTTGTGCAATGACGTGCGGCTCTAGCGAAATATTCCCTGGTCTAACGGGTCGGTTGACAGCCCTAGAGTACCTTGCTGTGCATCCGGACAATCAGCGTAAAGGAGTCGGCACTGCATTGGTGAAGAGCGGGATGGACCAGGCAGACAAGATGGGGTTGGAAATCTTTGTCCACGCTTTAAGAGAGGGAGCTGAACTGTATAAACGAATTGGTTTTCGACTCATAGCAGAGCTCGTCCAGGATGACTCTGCGTATGGTGGCAATGGGGTGTACGGTGCATATTTCTTTATATACGAGCCTAGATCGAGGACTGATTCTGCACGTACTTAGCTCAAGCAAGTCAAGTCACTATATATCTATTTAGCTATCATGCTCTCACGCGATGGACAGTAGCTGATACTAATCAAGTTTCTGAGCCGGCTGGTGCCTGAGATACCGTTGATCATGGGCTGTCTGATAAATACATTGCCCAGACCTTCTCCATCACGAAATCAATCCATATGGTCTATAACAAATATAGAAGCTTGGTCCACCCATGAAAGGTAGGTAGTCAGGACTACAGGCCTACGAAAGAAGTAGATACTAGTGGCCAAATAATGTAGCTGAACAAGGTTTCACAGAATCATAATCCGAGGAAGAGATCGACCAGCTTCGGGAATATAGGCGTTCTGGGAAAGTGTCAGTCTCACATTGCCCAGCACACAATGCCTGGGGTTTTGGAACGTACCCGAGACCGCTGACTGGATCCCATCCTGTTGCTGCTAGGAAACCGGTCGAGTTGCAAGCAGTATTGTTGCCATCAGTAATGTCAGTAAAGACCTCTGGGTGAGCATACTTATCAAGTATCAATCAGTATTTGTTAATGTAAAAAGGTCACGCTCATATCGCTAATAATTCTCCAAACAAAGTAGACTTACTAGAACAGGATGAACAAATCCCACCGTGCTCTTATTCGCGGCCAGCCGCCGCTCATTGATCAGCGTGATCACCGCTGCCCAGATAGGTGCCGAAAGCGATGTGCCACCCTCGCGTGCCCATCGTCCTTCGGTGAACGACATGTAATGCACACCAATCGACGACACATCCGGATAACCTCGGCCCCCTCTCCTGTACACGCCGCTGCCGACGTTGCTGAAGTTCCTCCCAGCTTCTTCGTACCCCTTGAAGTCGAGCATCACCTCGTCAAAGTACCGTGCGATAGCCCCCTTCTGCCACTCGGGCGCGTCGAAATAGTTCGAGAACCCACCGCCGCTATACCCAGTAGAAGTCTCGTAATATGTGGTGGTGTCGTTAGGGTTGCTGACGTGGTTGAAGCGAGTGGACCCAACAGACAGGACATAGGGGCACTTTACGTCTGCGGAAGGGTAGAACACGTCCCCGTCAGGACCAGCGCAACCAGTTTCCCAACCGCCGTCGCCCGGGAAGGAGCCAACACCATAGTCCCCAGAGGACTCAACAACCGTGACCCCTTGTAAGCAGAGCTTCATGATTTCGTTGCACTGACGTTTAAGATAGGAGACGGGGAAGTCCGCCTCGCCGCCACTGTACGAAATTGAAATGACATTGGTAGGGCGATACACACCACACTCCAACTGGCCTTTATACCCGCCGGGGTTTGGATCTGAGTACACAGGATCGAGACAGTCCACAGCGGTACAGTCACCCGTTTCACCATACGCCGAGTACGAGCAGTACGACCCGTCAATAGCATCGTAGAAGGTGTTCCAGAAGCCGACATATGGTGTGTTGGCTGACGACGAGCTGATCTCATAGAATTGTTCATCTGTCTGGAATAGCACTGTGTTCTGGGGCCAGATCAACGGCCACGCCGCCTGTATGTCGAGATCGGACTCGCCACCATCCATGGACTGGTTGGATCCCGGGATATCTTCGACCGCACCAATGGCGCCGTTGATGAGTCGTTCCTCCGGGTAAGTCCCATTTGGGATGTAGGGGAAGAGCGTGGAGAAGAACTTGTTAAGGCCGTTGCGGCTGTAGTGGTCATTTAGCCCTTCAAAAAATCCGAGCTCGTTCCCCGGAGAGGCCAACGTGTTGTTGGGAATGCCGTACTGCGCCCGAATACACTCTATGGTGACGTAGGCATCACACACGCTCATGTTGAGTAATGGCAGGCCAACCGTAGCGCTGTCCCTGGTATTGAAAATGCCATCAGCATCGTACATGGCTCTCACCCCGCGCTTCCTGCTTATCTCGGCATCTTCTGCCTCGCGACGCTTCATTGAATTGACCTTGCCGGGACCAGCCCTGAGCTTAATTCCGGGCGTGATGTAGTCGATGTGTTCACCTAAGTGAAGGGGGACATGGTATTGCTCCACGGCGACGGTGAGGCTACCGGAGCCGATATGCTCGTACTCGAAGAAGTCGGTGAGCAGCAGTTCTTCAACATCTTTGGCGTGAGCATCAAACTGGATCCACTGCTTATTCGCCGAAAGGGAAATTGTCTCAGCACGGATCCCGGCGTCCAGGAGCCATTCTTTGACGCTCGCGACAGCGGCTTCGGCTGGCGCGAAGAGGTCAATCACATCATCGGCCGACAGGTGCTTGCCGTAGTCCTCGGAGCTCGGGTCGGAGCTAGGTAATCACTTGGTTATGAGATCCAATCAAGCGAGGAGAAGCATTGGAACCGTGACAGCTGGTCTGCTTACATTTTTTGCAGGAGTCCAGCTCCGACTTCCAAGTTTCTCTGCACAAGACCGATGCGCATTGGTAGCAATTTCCATGCGGGAATCCTGTTCCTCTTTGCCCAGCGGCTTGACCAGTGAGCAACCTGTTTCTCATGGAGAACGTGTGAAGCTGGCGCTTCTCGTTTTCCCGTGATCGCACTATCGGGGCTGCGCCCATCGAATGGATAGGACCTTGCCCCCAGCCCGAGGTAAAGCAAGGCCGTAAAGGTGAAATGCTGGAATAGCATGGTACAATACGGCAGGATACAAGGCTCACCTTAGAAAATGGTCACCAGGTATCAAGTTCGCCAATTTGCTGAGTACTGACTCTGACGGGCAAGTTGCTTTAGTCTATCATGCCTTATAAGTCAACTTGGCAGTGGAACCTTGTACAATATCGGGTCCGAATCCGCTTTGCCGATGGAACAATGCGAAGCCAGCTTCGGACCCCGTGGATGCAGCGAGGACTTCGGTATTTGCTGTTTATCCAGGCAGTACCCAAAATGACAGGTCAGCCCTCTAGGGTGCATGTACAATGGTTGCTACCGCCAGGACAATTAAGAAGACACCCGGAGTTTCGAGCTCGTGATTACTAGACACTGTTGCAGCACCGTTTCAAACTGGTAAGGCTTTAATCCCCCATAATTCATACGTATAATGTATTTCACATAAAATTAAGAACGAGTTGGAAAAATATGACGCAAAAGAAAGCTTAGAACCATTGACGATATGTATTGAGTTCATGCCTATTAGTTGATACCTTAGTTATAGTCAAAACTCCGGATGTAGGTATGAACGTGAAGAATGAACGTAAAAGTAACCTGCGGGGACGGCAAGGAATCGTAGCTTGATCAGAAGGTTTAACATAGCTACAATAGAACATAGAGATGGGGCTCTGTCTTCATCACCAGCAGAAACTCTCACTGTGAAACCACACATCCCTTCCCTTCTGTATCCGAATCCCGACGGCCTTTCTCAACTCACGCGCCATCGGCGCCGGCCCACAGACGACAATAGCACACCGATCATGAGCGCTGTCTCCTAAAAACTCATATACAACCTCTTGTAGGTCGGGCCGCGTGCCGTCCTTCCACAGTACTGCCGCTGTCCGTTGGCTGTTCTTCTCGAGTTGGTCCAGCTCGAGGTCATTAGACTCGTCAGAAGATCCGGTTGAGCTGCCAGTGGGGTCGGAATTGACATGGCGACCGGTTAGAAACACCCGTATCTGGCTGTTTTCCCCTACTAGGCGAGACCATTTCACTTCATCCACATCTCGCGCTGCCCAAATGAGTCGAGCTTGTGTCGCAGGACTCTCCTTTGTGATGTGCTCGAACAGCGGCATAATGAACGTCATCCCGACTCCGCCGGCCACTAGGAGGACCTTGTCAAATCCAGCTGCCAGGTCGGGAAGATACGCAGCGGCACCGTACGGACCGTCCAATCTGAGCGTGGCTTTGGTATTAGGCCAGTGCACACCAGCGAGCCTCGCGAGAGTCTGCGTTGTTGGCCCATGCATGCGGCGTGCGATGAATGTGAGATGCCCGGTCTCTTCATTCACGGACGCGACTGTGAAGGGATTCGATATGAATCCGGACGGGAGGCATGTGGCTTGTGGGACGCTCAAGTAGGCATAAGAAGCCGGATGTGCGGCAAAGCGACGCAGCCATGCAGGAGGAAGCTCCACCACGGCCTTGATGAGACTGGTGCCGGGGATCATGTCGATAGTGGCTGGACATATGACAGTGCTGAATCTTCGCACAGCTAAGTCTGCGATGAGAAACAAGAATGCGTCGGCCATAAACGCCCGGCCGTGCGGTACATGAAACCATATGGCGGGTGGAAGAGCCAAGGCCACAATGAGATGGGTAATGAAAAATACCCGGTAGGAGAATTGTCTGATGGCCTTGATCGTGGTGGCGCTGAGAAAAGTCATGCCCAGAAGGCCCAGCATACCAAGTACAGGCACCACACGAAAGATGGCAGCACCTAAACCGCCAACTTGAATTTAAAAGTTGATGTAGAAGCTACCGTGAAGGAAGATGAAGAAGTAGCTGATCCATCCCAGGACGCGATGCCATCGATTGATGTTCTCGTGCGAAGTGTGAAAGGCGAGTGCGACTAGACTCAGACGTTTTAAGGACAGAAGGTACTGAATTGGAAGCTGCGAAGCGCCGATGGCACCAAACTTCCGCGTGAGCAGGAAGTAATCTATGCAGGCTTAGCCCAGTGCACACAGCAAGCAAGAGACCTCACAAGGCGGCGTACCATTTCCAGTCTCATTCACGCACAAGAACATTAGCCAGGCCGTCCATATCCCGCCGAATATGAGTTGGTCCACCCGGCCCCATCTCTGTCCAGCAATTTCAATGTCGTTCCCCAGCCACCAGAGCCATCGCCGCAGCTTTTCTGCAAACGAGGAAGCGGTAGTCTGCCTTGGCGGCGTTGCAGGTTGCAAAGTTGGAACAGCACCGTAGGAAAGCCTCTTACCAGTTATTCTATTGAAGGTCCTCTGCGTGAGCCTCAACATGAGAGCCAGGCCGATAGGGGTAAATGCTGAGAGTTGTGCGTACAGCCCGTAACGGTCAAGTAGAACACGACGTTCGTGTCTACCAGCTGTATCGAGGTGTACGAACTGGTAGGGCCACTCCATTATGTGAGTGAACGAAACTTAATCTAATCTGTGGTGTCTTCGGAGTCAAAAGGCATTATTGGCATGCTTTCACTGGACTCCTTGTTAGAGCCAGAGTCACCTAGTGACGAGTTCTCTCCCTCAAGTCTCGCCGGTCATTTCTCGATGGTTCCGCTTTTTTCCTTGCATGCACGTCGGTCCGAAATTATGTTCCCTTGTTCGGGAAGTCTCAGGATCCTCTCGGTCGATGGAATGGTCTTGCTGATCCGTGGCGTGATCTGTATCTAGAACCTCGACCCGAGTATGTCACCCTTTTGCTCGGCACGGCAGCGGAATATTCAGAATACTGTGAGTCACTGCCTTATCAACGCCTTTGACGTAGAAGCTCGGCTTTCCTTGCTCGGCTGCAGGGTATTTGACTTCCAGATCCGAAGTGCATTCGAGCCCAGCACACGGCCTAAATAAAAACGCCTCCTCGACCGCGCACTCTCCATATCGGACACAATCCTGAAATACCTTTCACAAAGCTTAAATTACCAACTCTTTGTTTCTTTCTTTGCCACCATGCGTTTAACTCAGGCTTTTTTTGTGGCCTCGATGGTCACCGCGGCCATGGCCGCCGCCATTCCGGCCAACCAGCCGTAAGTGCGGCGAGGGAATGTCTGCCACGTTATAGAAGCCTAATTGCATCCTTATACACAGCGGTCTTCTACCTCGTTATGAAGATGCCGTCATCCCCGACAAGATGAAGTACGACCGTCGCGAGGTGGATACCGTGATTCCCGACAAGGAGAAGTACGACCGTCGCGAGGTGGATACCGTGATTCCCGACAAGGAGAAGTACGACCGTCGCGAGGTGGATACCGTGATTTCCGACAAGGAGAAGTACGACCGTCGCGAGGTAGATACCGTGATTCCCGACAAGGAGAAGTACGACCGTTGCGAGGTGGATACCGTGATTCCTGACAAAAGGAAGTATGATTAAGGTATCGCCACATGCGACCTCGCCGCTACCTAGGCAAACGTGGGAGGTCTCACGCTGTCAATTCAAAGCCTCCTGGAGGAGTCACATACCTCAAGATTGATGGGAGGTGGGAAGGATCCAATACTGGTAGCTTATCAGCTGATTGGAGGGTTATGCGACAGTGCAGGGGCAGTGGGCTTCGAGATGGGCAGTGCGTCACTCGTTATCTTTCTACTTTATGGCTATTCCCGCGGGGAAATAACAATCTTTTACTGGCGCATTTGAAGCGTCCAAGAAAGGAAGGTCGTAGATCAGGGTTTGACAAGTTGAGTCAGATGGAGCAAGTCAGGGCCGGGAACATGGAAGAAGTGCAACTAGTATTATCTATCCAACTAGTATTATCTAAGAGTACAAATCTAAGGATTTTCAACCGAGAGGCTTTTTGGGGGAGGGGGAAATTAGCTCTAATGAGATGTGATGAGCTTTTGCATGTCTCCAAACACCAAGGTCTGATCTATGTATGTCCTAATGCCCAGAAAAGGATTGCTTTAGTGCAAATCATAGGTGGCAAGAAATCATATCTGGTATACACTTTCAATTTGGGGGCTCATTTCAATCATCGATCACTCTGTTGATTTACTGATCAAGCGAGGCAACTCTGGTACATAGTGGTAACCCCGGATCCGCAGCTCCACGGACCGAGCCGTAGATCGGCCCCACCTGGAATAATACCGAATACCCGGTCGGACCTACCTATGTATTTGGTGAACGCTAGGCCATTGGATTTGATTCCGACAGCCAGTTCCACCTTATAGCACTCGTGTTCACGTGCCTTATCTGGCTTCAAGACCCTAAATTTGTACACAAGCTGGTATTGTCGTTTTGTCCCGTGGCCATTCCTTTGGTCAAGGTGTGCAATATAATGGCTCACGTCGCCAAAGGATCCGCCAGCGAGGATGACCGCCAAATCTCTGACATTGCAGAGCATCGAAACCTGCTTGGTACCTATAGCCGGCTAGAAGATAAGAGTGAAGAGGAGTGGGAGGGCGATGAACGCCAGTCCCGAACAACGAGAAAGGCGATCCCTCGACCAACCACTGCACGAGGGTGGATTCTACTCAGCTTACTGGCCGCGGCGGTGTTGGGACTTGGTGCTACCCTAGGCCTTTTGCTGAAGAGAGCCCCGACGCTGGAGTGCGTCAGAATGAGTTCGAGTTACTGTGAGCCAAGGGAACACCTTCAGGATTTGATCTTCACTCTAGCCTTGAGGTGAACTGACAGAGTTGTCTTCTAGCCCCTCTTTTGGAAGTCGTTGAGTATCACAACCTCCAGTTCCAAGCCGAATTGGGCGTTCAGAATGAGTACAAGGGACATCCGCGTCCAGAGCTGGATGCGATGTGGAACCGCATCGGCCAAAGTGAGTAATGATCCTGGTTTAAATGTGACCACCTCAGTTCCTGACCCTTGACTCCAGTACATCCCATATCCATGCCACAGAAATATCTCGATGTTCTCAACAAAAGTGGATCGGGAATTTTGTACTCTGAAGAGCAGGGAGGCGGGATCATGGTGGAGATTGAAGTTTTCCACCAACTTCACTGCCTGGTGCGCACAGTTTATAATCGGCGCGTAATATGTTGGTAAAGGGTTTTGCTGATTCTATTTCCTCCAGAACTTCCTTCGAAAAGTCATTTACGCCGACTACTACACGCGGCCAGAAAACATGCCTATAGAGTTCATGGTTGGCGATGACCTTTTCTACAACCACATTGGTAAGTTGCGGAGAATGATTACAAGTAGCGGTCAAACGGCTGAGCAGAAAAAAGAGCTAAAATTTTTCAGATCACTGCATTGACTTCCTCCGTCAGGCGCTCATGTGTGCGGGAGACGTCACGCCCGTGACGTCCAACTGGGTGCTCACGCACCACAGTCCTCACCCGGACTTTAACACGATGCACAAGTGCCGGAATTTTGACAAGCTGCTGGAGTTCGTGGAAGTGCACGACAACGGCGGCGTCCCAAGGCAGACTCCGAACCCTAGCTGGCGGCCGCCGCCTAGCCTGGACAAGACCATATTCGACTACGAGCCCGACTATCCCAGGATATACCATGGAGCGGTGGTTAATGACTCAGACAGATGGACTCATAACCATTAGGGGAGAGGGTCAGTTCTGTGTTGGATGATCTGAAGCTTCGACGGGAGACTTTTTCATTCTCATGTCCAGATAAACTAGTCACGCCAAGTATATAACAGATTCTTAAAGTCATTCTCTATGCAAGACCGTTGGATATGCCTGGCACCAAGTCAGATCTGTCCAAAGTAGCCACGTATCTTCTAGCCGTAAATTCAAAAATCCGCTCGATCACAGAAACGTTCATCATTAATAGTTATATCCCAATGACATTTGATACAGTGCCATTCGTTCTTTCGTCTCTTCGTCTCCTGTGAATCTACAAACTTGCCGTTCATGCCGCAGAGAGAGCTAGTAGCAAGAGTCGCTACGTGAAGTTTGATTCACACCAGCCGCGCAGAGAAGATGCTGAGGCGTGTGGATCTTCGGCCAGCGTGAAACTTGCCAAAGTCAGCCTGGGTCGGAAAACTTGGAAGATTTCCATAGCCTGCCGCAACACCATGTTGCGGAGACCAATGAGCTCCGATTAGGGCCCGATACCGGTGTGCATCACTAAGCGCGGTAATATTGGTATATGCAGCTCGGAGCCCTCGTTCCGAAACCGTGAGCCCCGGAAAGCGAGCGATCTTTATGTTGCTTCGGCTGGTCGGTCTTGTGTTGACCTTTACACAAGTTGATGATCAGGAACTCAGACGCACTGCTTTATGTATAGCTTCTTCAGCTCGTCACGCGCCTTCCGTCCTCAGACGACACAACGCGGTCACCCTCACCCTTTGCTAGTATTGCTCATGCCCAACCACTCTGTTTGGCTGTGACCATCCCAACAAGGACTGCCATTCCCTTCACAATGTGGCCACGTTCAATCCGCGCCACATACGACCGCCTGCGGGAGGCTGACAGCAACGCAGGATCCGAGGCACAGCAGCCCTTCACTGACCGAGAGGCGCTGAAGCAAGATATCGACAATGAACTCGGTAGCCCTCCTCGCCCAAGTCGGCTCCACCATCTGCGCGAGATTCTCCTCGCCCTCGCCGCCGCCTTCTGTCTCTGGGTCGTGCTCGTCACTGCCTGGCGCACGACTATAAACCCCGTCCCGCGCGCGGTCCGGTACGAGAAGAAGACACTGCACTGCGGCAACACAACTGCCGAGGCTAAGGCAGCTGGCTGCGCATTTGACCTGCTTGCGCATAATTGGGTCGCGCCGCCGTGCCTGGACCCCCTCACCGAGGCCGAGTACCGCGCCTACATCAGCAGCCCCGAGCGCAAGCTAGGGCCCTACCCGTATTTCCTCGACAGTGAGGGCACGCGGCGTGTTGGTGATGAGCGTGCCTTCGCGCTGCTGGCTGACGGTCACCCTGTGCTAGCCAATCAGCACGTCTACACCACGCGCGAGGAGCACCTGGCGCACTGCAAATTCCTGCTGCGGAGGACGCACCGCGCCGCCCAGGGGACGGTACGTTTGAACGATGAGAACCTCGCCTTCTGGCATGCGGCGCATTGTCTGGAGGAGCTAAGCCATCCAGATAAAAAGCCGTTGGATGAGTTGAATGAGGGATTTTATGTGGGGTACGCGCCTTGTACCATAGAAGTGCTAATTTAGGAGATTTGGGGGATGCCACGAGTCTTCATTGCACTCTGGAATTATTTCCTGTTACCACATTGAGAAGAACACAAGAAAAAAAAAGCTGACCTAGTCCGATCGTAAATCTTGCTGTGACCATACTGTTTACAGCATAATAGCGTGGCCATTGTAACTATAGTGACACAAAACAAGGATAAAAACCCTAGACTACAAGGTCCTATTTCGGTGATTCCCTTTATAGACAGATTCCCTATTACAGTACCTAGACAACTACTTCGGGCCGGGGAGAGAAGCGAGGGAAGTCCAGACGCTGTCTTTGCCTTCAATCAGCAGTGCTCAAGCTAATCCACAAGTGCTAAAGCTACCCTAATACAGTAATTTTAAGGGTCTATTACATTTATTCTATATCGAATGAATTATGAGAGGCTTTCGATTGTGAAGACTGACCAGACTATATGTCACCAGATGAAACTATAGATGGGCTTCGATACACCTCGATTGAAGAAAAAAGAAAGAAGGTCATGAATTATGCATGCTGAGAAACATGGCTGAAAGTACTACCTAGATAAAAGCCCGCGTCCGAAGTGTTCTTATCCCTTACCGACGGGGATAGTCAAGTCACCATTTTAGGGCTCCAGGGGCTAGTGTATTCCTTGATATTATTGGTCGAAGGTGAGGTGTTGACATTCGTCTTGAGATTTTCCGTGGGTGTTCTTCGGCCTGGATCTACCTCTATATGGTGGAGTGAATACCCCTTCCCGCCGTGCTGGGGGATCATTCTTGACATTGCTGTCAATGACGCCCTAATGGCGAAAACGTGTTTTGGTCGACTGATTCGTCTTGTTATTTGCAACCGACTCGATGGTTCTACGGGGGATGCTCACGGAAACCACAGTAATCGATTTTACTACTCCGTAGGCTGACTTTGTCTCTAATACAGGCTTAGTGGGAGGGGTAATCCCAGGCGAGACGCCATGCCACGTAGGCTGTCAATCGACCGACTAATGAGCCAGGCCGAGATCGATGAATTATCATTTCCTAGTAGTTTCGAACCCCCCAGGTTTCTGATCATTCTGGCCTTCTTGCAAGGGCAACGGTGTGGTTATGAGCGTTCCATTTCAGGCCCTTGGGCGAGACCGAAGTCTGTTGAGTAGATTGCCTTGGAAATTGGAGCCACAAGAGTGGCTGCACAGGCTCTCCTGTTGCCCTCTTACAGTGTGGGTCAAAGCCCAGATGACAATTTGGCCTTACAACTGATCTGTGCTTCCTATGACCACAATGTCTGCATTCTGCTGTAAATCCTCATACCGTACTATCGTGGGCCATGGCTTGCAACAAATTTGAGGATAAGGGAAAAGGTACAGCGGACTGTCCCGCCCTAAGTTGATTCAATAAAACCTACTTCCAATCTTAGTTCAGTAATACTCTGGATATTGCTACGGGTTCTCACTGACAGCCTGCAGGGGCGACTCGGCACTAGAGCTTGTATGATGTTACCGAACTGGATACAGCGGTGCTTCGACCAATGTGTCGGGCATAACTCCAGAAATGCGATAACGCAGGAGATCCTTAATTCCTGGCAATTTCATTCAGGTTGAACAATAAGTGAGTCGAGCAATCCACTGCCCAGGTGGAAACAATTAGTGTAGGGGCTCCGCAAATCTAGAATGGAGTGTATAGATTTACATAGTCGGAGTCCACGGGTTGAAGGCATAAAAACCATGTCAAGTAGCCCTACTGATAGGTCTCTGCAAAGCCCATTCCGCTGCATAATTATAATCTTGGCATATATAAAGTGACTGATCAATGACTGTATTTTACGTATCTTCCCATCTATTCATTCACCCAGTAATGAATGGTTTTTATCGAGATCATATGCTTAAGTCCTCTCTATAAATCTACTTTCTCTCTGCTTGGTATTTCTCCCCTTCCTACTATCACTACTGAGATTGTACATGTCTTTGAATTTACTTATAAATTTGTAAGGGGGAAGAAAGTGAAGAATATAAGGATTTACGTATAGCTTCATGTTTAACTTCTATGGTATTCTAGATACCCCCAAAAAAACCAGCAAAAATTGTATTAATTATGCAGTGGTAATGAGATGGCTAGTTCATATTGTTTGATAAAAAAAAATGGGGGCCCAAAGCCCAACCCATTAGTGGGCCGGGTTGGGTTGGGCTTTGGGCTTTGGGCTTTGTGGGCTTTGTAGAGGCTCAGCCCTACATCTAGGTCATTGAAATCATGCTAGAGCCACTCGGTATTAAGTCTCGGGGGAATTTGTGTCGACTTCAATGTTGGTACGGACAGTAGGGGCCTCATACTCTAATTGTTACTCGCACCCTCACCAGCGGAGGGATCAAGTCACTCATGATGAAAAGATCGCATGAGAATGTTGAATATCGCTCACCTCGTTGCGCGTAGTCGCCAAGCTAGCGAGTGCCCAGATCAAATGAGAAGGGAACTGCGCCAAGCGCCCAACACAACTGCTGTGTGTTGGGCGCTTGGCGCGGTCATCAGCACAAGATGGGTCATGGGGGAACAACAAATTCACCAAGTGACGCTCACAGCAAGGAGGTTGTGTCGTTCGAAGACACTGAATACATGATCCTCTACCCCGACAATCTCGTTCTGACAGGACCTGATCGCAATAAGTTGCAAACGAATTCGTGTATGTCACATAGAGTTTTGGTGTTTTGGTGCAATTTCATAACTTGTATCCCTCTCTTTTTGCCATCTCAAATTCATGAATTAGTGTTCAGGATGTATCGATGTCTCAGTCTGGTCTAACGGATGACCGATTCTCCAGGAATGTAAGCAGTACGACCTACATCGCACCTCCCACAATATAAGTAGGTAGGAAGTAAAGTCTACTAGGCCCCTAGGTAGCCCGGGCCCCGATTTACTACCGGCCCACAGGGTCGATGCCTGATCGTATAGGGACCTAAGTGCGACATTTTTACACAACTGGTATTCCCATTCTGTACGGAGTACTCCGTACACAATTCCTCATTTTAATGATTAAGCTTACTACTTCGCACATATCAAAATGCCGGAATATCATTCTCCCGTTGTCATGGTTCAATTCGTCGCTGGGCGGATCGCCCTTACATCGATCGCCTACATAGATCGTCGGCTTTATATTGACCAAGATCTAGACTGGCCTTTTGTGCTAGGGTGCCCATTGAGTGAGCATCACAGATTTTAAAGAGCTAACCAAGGTTGGTTGTCAAAATCATATCATCCATAAGGCCGCTAAAGCTAATGGGAAAATACCTACCCAATGGCAACCAGCCTTGTCCCAAACAGTGGAAATACGACTATTGATTAGAATCAGATGTTGGCTTCGGATAGAAGAGAAGCCTGAGGTATGGAGTCATCGTGTGAATTTCATACGCAGTACCATGCAAAGACGTTCAATATGAGATCACATCTCTAATAATATGTGTATGAAGTATGCGGGAGGCTGGGGAGTGGGTCGTAATATACGTGTCTCCTGCCACCTATTATTTTGCTTGGGCCTTGCCACCTCTTAGTTTTTTTTTTTTTTTCAAGTACAATACAGATTGTACGAAGTAGACTATTTTGAAAGAATATCTACATTCTTTTGATCGATGCCTAATCGAATGTGTTGTCACTGTTGTGTTACGCCGGAACAGCAGTTGTACATAGACATACCCATCAGATACACATTGACATCTCAGCTGCACACCCGTAGAATGTACGGCGAACTACTCCGTACATCAAATGCGCACATGGAATCCAACATGTCGACTCGAACGTGGCGTAGCTCTCTTTAGGTCCTGTGGACACAATCGAGGTCGGGTCTGAATGACCAATGACAGGATAACCGGGAGACCCACCGATCGACCACGTAAAACGGAGGAGGCTGGCACCTTCCCGGATTGTTTTAAGGCGGTTTGTGTACTCCGTACTCCGTACCCCCATGAAAATCTCCTTTCCTATTCTTTCCTCTTTGTCTCTTTCATATCCATCTTCATTATTGCATAATAGTTGTGGGATTACTTATAGCTTACTCTACTTGGCCCACCATGCGATTCTTTCTTGGGGCACTAGGCCTGCTGTCTTCCACGCTAGTCGTGGCCCAAACTTATACCGATTGCAATCCGACAGAAAAGTGTAAGTCTCATAAGTACCGTTGACGACTGGTGGCTGACAGCTAGCAGCGTGTCCTGCTGATCCTGCATTTGGCCAGTCTGACAAGACTTTCGATTTCACAAGTGGCGCATCTGATGCTTTCAAGTCAACTGGAGCCGTCACATTTGACCAAACAAATGGCGCAACCTTTACTATTGCCAAGCAGGGCGATGGCCCGTTGATTCAGTCTGGCTGGTACATCATGTTCGGCCGCGTGGAATACACTATCAAGGCAGCATCAGGGACGGGAATCGTCAGCAGTGCAGTTCTGCAGTCAGATGATTTGGATGAGATTGACTGGGAGTGGCTGGGTGGAAACAACGCCCAAGTACAGACCAATTACTTCGGCAAAGGAGATACAAGCTCATTTAGCCGTGGCGCCTACCACGAAAACCCTGGAAACCATGACGACTTCCATACTTACTCCATCGACTGGACCAGCAGCCAAATTGTGTGGGCCATTGATGGCAAGACTGTTCGTGTTCTCACTCCCGAGACGGCAGAAACCAACCAGTACCCACAAAGTCCGATGATGATCAAGGTCGGCGTGTGGGCTGGCGGTGATGCGAACAATGCCAAGGGCACCATTGGTGAGTCGGACTGCCATACAATCTCTTCTTGTCGTGCTTGCTAACAGTTTCTATTTCTGTAGACTGGGCTGGTGGTCAAACGGACTACAGCCAAGGTCCTTTCAAGATGTATATGAAGTCAATGACTGTGACTGATTACTCCACCGGAACTTCGTACAGATACGGTGATAAAACCGGCTCATGGCAGTCAATCGTCGCAGAAGGAGGCAAAGTCAATGGCAACAAAGGTGCCGAGCCCACCTCGACCGAGTCCGCACCTGCAATCACTGCAACCATCGACAGCGTCCCGGTTCCCTGGAGTGGAACCCACAAAGAAACCTCAAGCTGGGTTACGCCAAATGTCTGGCCCTGGGTGGCATCCGGCTCTCCTACGGCCTTGTCGACAGGATACCAGTATGACTGGGAGTCTATATCTGCCCAGAACAAGCCACCAGGTGGAGGCTCAATGAGTGAGCAATCCCCCGAATCCTTCACTTAGATTCGTCTTTTAATATCGGGTCTTTTCCTTCGCAGTCTACCTTCCATTTTATATCAGCACTGTTGCATTTTTCTTTGGCTGCCTTTTCCCGCTTTGGCGTTGAGATTTGATGAGGAATCTCGACTCGATTGATGCGCGGAGTCATATCTTCGACTGAACCAACCACTACTATTATTTCTACCAGTACGCTCAATCGAGAGGCTACAGCGATGGCTTTTGATCCTCATATAACTCCATCGATGAGCAGTGCGAAATACCCAGTCTCTGGGATGGCAGGTGTTGTGCTCTCTTTGGTCGTGTTATTGTATTGCATTGAACGCATCTGCGTTTGTATCATTATGACGTTATCTGACCCGGCGTTGACTGATTTTTATTGGACATGACACATGAGCGATGACTTTAGCGGCTCACAGAATAGCCGCGGCATTTGGGCGCTTAGGGGCAGCTTACATTCTTGTTTACACTTTACTCTTATATTCATAGATGCCAAAACGGGAATATCCAATTGACGGAACACCCGTACCCTACATACATAACGAGTTTTCATTCATAGCTCATTGAACCATCGATAGCCTAGTCATTAACCCAAATTCCTATTCTCGATATATGTGTCTCTCGTGTCGACTGCGTGCATCAGAACAGCATTGACAACTTCACCGTGAGTCTTGAAGGCTGATACGAAATGTAAGGGTGGAAAATATAATGAGGTGCAAGTTACGTGGGCCGAGGTTCCTGTACCAAAAGAGCAATGGCCTTGGTTTGGCGCACTCTATCTTGACAGGATTGTGACGGCAAGGAATCAAAGCAAAATACACACCATGCGATAGACAATTGTGAGATTTCCAAACAAAATTTAGAAGGCATAAGCCAGGGCATCCAGACGATCCGGTATAGAGAAAAAAAGATTTATATATACAATGGGGAGGAAGATGGTATACTACACATTGCTCAAACGGGACTAGGAGGATACTGTGATCCATGGATCTTCTACGAAGCCATCTACAGCCATCTACAGGCACTGTGAAAAGTGCTTGCGTTTGAAACTTCATCCCTCATGTCCTCTTCGAAAAACTGAATTAATATCATCCATAAAATCTGCTTTTCTATGATATCGGCCAATTAACTGCAGGCAACCCAAGGGCTTTCCCTTCGATTATATAGTCAAGACCATTGGCTACTATTTGCAGCATAGCAGCCTACGAATAATGTAGAGATTACTTATAACTCCTTGTGGACCGTTCAACTGGGTGTTCTAGAAGTGACGGTATACATATACAAGCGCATGTATCTTCTTTTCTTACATTGATGTAAGGGCGTATAGCTTAACAGTTTCTTCAAAATTAAAGCCTACTATTATCAGAAATCCATAAATTATCATCCGGTGTAGTGAATCTATGTTGTAGTATCAAAAAATCAATACTAAGAATTTTCTTATAATATCTCGGCCTCTACTAGTCAAACCTTTCTTAAATTTGATTTATAAGTTGAAATACTTACTTTGAGCTTATATGCTACATTTTAGACTCTACGGAATTAGCAGGAGACTAAGATACAGCGATTATAAGTCGAGGGTTTAGAAGCGCCAAGACCCCCGCAGTGGGCTATGGGCTATGATGGGGCTATCTATGGGGGCCCAGAATAGCCCATAGCCCACTGCGGGTTGGGCCATGGGCCCCCATTTATGGGCTTTGCGGAGCGCTAATCATGTTAGCCCCAGATCTTCACCCCGCTTTAGGACCCTTCCAAAAAGAATTTCAATGACAGAATACAGACACTAAAATGCAATACATCCCAATCTGTATCCCTCGATACAACTGGATAAAATTGCTTATAGTAAACTTATTTGGCCTAGCGCCGATTTGAGTGAGAATGTTGTCCAAGTCTACTATGGCCCCCAAGTTGGTCATCTCGACTTAGTTGGAGTTTGCGTCAGAGCATGAGGCTGGGTTGCCCTCACCGGTCCATTCAAATTAGAAGGGGGACATCTAGGCAGCTTCTAGGGAGACTCAAATGTCCTGTCTCAAAACCATCAAGTATGATATTGTAAGGGATATGGAAGGGAATTGGGAGGCCAAGCGAGTTGCCGATCGAGAGCTTTGTGGTCGAAAAACTTGTTATAGTGCGTCATTATCATGCACAGTCATCGACTACATCTATAACCTGATCATGATGAGTGTATCGAGAAAGGTCGTCAGATTGGGGTTTAGCGTTTCGTGTTAACAGCCTCTTAGACTATGACAGGCAAGACATTCAGTCTGGGAGATGCAATCCCAGCCTTAATCTACACAATGACAAATGACTAGAGCATGACTGTGCAGCCAGTTTGATATTGATGGAGCAATAGATCCAGGTATAAGAGCGTTCAAGTTTCATAATCCTGCTGGCGTGTTCATATCATCTAGGCCAGTCATACTCTGAAAAACTATGTAGGTTTCTTTTCCCTCGGCATTAATTGGGCATAATAGTCACATTTGCCACAGCTTCTCTAGCATTTAATGGTTGCTCCATCCACCTTTTACTCTCATAGTCACTTGTCCGTCTGCAAACTCAGTATACTCTATTTTCATCTCTAACACAAGATGCAAAGACAGATCGTTGGAACGCTCAACGTCCGCGCTCTTGATCACATCAAACAAGATATACTCGAGCATCGAAACGACGAAGAGTACGACGTCCTGTACCTGACCGCAGTACCTGATTCCAGGCACAATTTTCGTGTGCGTATCGAGGATTTTCAAAGTCTCGATTTCGACAACTCCGATCAGTGGTCTCAACGTCTCTTATACGCACTCTACTACTTCAACCAGTCTCACCCTCGTGGAGTGCCATTTATCGTCGATCAAGTCTGTAAACCAGCATGTACTCGAGCGGATCATTCCCAAAAGCCGTCTTTGGCTTCCTCCTAGGCGCCGCGCTAGTGCACGGAGCGTATATTCCAAGCATCGACCAGCGTGACAATATTAGTACCTTAAACGCTCGAGCTGGCAACGAATATCGCATTGCAGTCTATCAAAACGCTCAATGTACTGGCCAGGTCATTCCTTACTCTGGCGATGACGAGGATTGCCACACTGGTCTCGGTAGCGGCGGTGTCGGATTGCAGCTCTTGGCTTTAGATGCTGACGGCCAAATCGCGTTCTTTGACAAGCCTGATTGTAACGGTAATCTTGTGGCCGCCTTCAATCCAGATCAGGACCACACCGGAACGGATTGCAAGCCTCTGCACGGAATCCCTGTTTCCTTCCGATTCGAAAACGCTTGAACACTTACGCCACTTCCTTGCCTTATTAGTCTAGAATACAAATTCAGACAGATGTGGTATCAAGGATTTTGTTTGAGATTATCGACTTAGTTTGAATGCAGTCTAAAATGAATAAATAAATCGGAAATGAACTTTACGATGAAGCAATTGTATGCTCCAGCTAATGTTACCACTAAATTGATGCTAAGGTAACCTACCTATTGTAGTGGGGAGCGCTGTCGTCGGCGCGTAGTAATACCTGTCTGCGAACCAGAGCAAAACCAGTGCAGGTTGTTGAGTAGCGGAGGATAGGGGAAGGAAACCCAGGGGTAGTTTGTAGAAGAAAGGTGGGATAGTCTTCTATTCTCTTGCTTCTAGCACTTAAATACACGTATTCCGCTCAGTCAGCTTACACCGCTATTTCTCACGTGTCCCTCTACACTATGTATAAGAGCTTCAGTTCAAAAGTCTGTCCCGCCAGCTATAAAGTATACCGTTATGGAACTCTTGCAGGTAAGTTTGTTACATCTTATCATATTGAGATCTCGTAAGCTTAGTTTCTCTAGTAGACTTGGGGCGTTAGAGGCTATGTGTACCCGTATAGGTCTGCATGTAACTCTTTCTACCACTATAACACCTATACACCTCTATACCCATAGATATATAGCTAATAGACTGCCCCTTCATACTAACTTATAAGATCCTTTCTAAATTATATCTAGAGGTAGACCTCGACGAGTCCCATAGGACTTAGAAAACTTTGGACCCATATCCTTGTCCCATTGGTCCCATAGGGCAAAGGAAGGATGGTGTTTATTAGATCTTATTGGCTTCTTTGTCTCCACTTGCTCTGCTGTCCGTTGTCTGATATCCCGCCCATCCCATGTCTACCAGTGAACCACATGAGAGAACGAGGATAGCTAGTTCAAGAATGCCCAGTATTTGATCGGCCAAATTATTACCCGGTGAGCACCTTCCGCCATGCTAAAACCCCTCGCCTTTCTGCTCCCCAGGATGTTCTTCGCAACGGCACTCGGAACTCCCAATTTTTGCGATCTACCTTATCTCCAATCGAGACCGACGAGGATCATTATGGCTCGCGACGGCTTCTGGGACTTTCGATCACCTTGCGTTGGACTTCCTGCGCTTCCTCCCAGAATAACAACCTAAGACCAACAGAGAACGCTGGATGCCCCGGCTTTCTGGCACTCGTAATGACCTACAGGGCGGACGGGAACCAATCACACATTGGCTCCTCTGACCTATTCTTACTCCTCCATTTCTGTTTTCAAGCGGTACTTGGTGCGTGACTTCCCTGTCAATCGTTCCTTGATCCCTCAGGAGTGGTAGTACAACTATCTACGGTACTAGTAATAGCACCCATATTATGCGGCTTTCTCGGTCTTTTTATTATAAAGGTAGGATTAGGTGGCACTGGCCTGTCACGTTGAAGCAGTCTTGGTATATAACTAAGCTGTTTGCAAACCCTGCAAACCACTTGGAATCGCACAATCCCCGTGAGCCCGCGCACGTGAGGCAGACCGTAGGTCATTTTTTTGATTATTCAACATCCCGACTCTTCCAAGGTTCTAACGGCCAGATGATATAATCATATCGCCTCCACGTTGGTCTTGCTCTTAGAGCACTACATGCTGCACATTTTCCATACAAGTTGAAACTTAACCCCATATACTAATTCCGGGCAATGGGCGAAGAAATTCCTAAGCCGAGTGGTCGCAAACGTGGTCGTCCCCGAACTGTGACTGATGATCAAGAAGTGCCAGAGGTGGGTCAGATCCCAACGCTCCAAGTGCTCGTTTTTATACTTATCAATTTTCAGAGACGTCGCAAACAACTTCGCCTCGCACAGCAGGCATATCGCAAACGAAAGGAGACCACGATCGGTAACCTGCAGAATCGTGTGAACGAACTAGAGACCGGCATCGAGAACATCAGCCACTCTTTCCTGTCCTTCAGTAATCTTCTTATAGAAGCTCAAATCCTTTCGCAATATCCGCATATCGCATCGGCCCTTCAAAACATAACTCAGCAATGCGTATCACTTGCAAAGGCTGGGAGCGATGAAACGACTGAGGAGGCCCTCCCCCTCGTCCGGGCCGCAAAAGAGTCCCGAGTCACAAATAATAATACAGCCCAGACACCAGTTCTGGATAATACATACTCAGAAGCTTCAACAGACGTCGAGGACATATTACAACCAGGTACCACGAGATGGCCCAGCCCTCCTACCCCACCATACCACGATCAACCCATCCTGCAATTCGACCTCGTCACGTCGTCACCTATTGTTCAATTTCCTTACATCACTCCCCCGTTATCGGATTCCTCAACACTGGACCTATTCCCTAGTAATATCACGCCTGACAGGCAATGGAATGTCGCACAGCGTCTAGTCCGGACTTGCTGTCAGAACGGATACCGCCTTCTTGTCAACAGTCCGGATAATTTCGCAGTCCACCGTATCTTTGGGTCTGTTCTGAGCATGTCAGAACGCAATAGTTTGATCTCGGGCTTTTACGCTATTCTTCAAGACAAGACCGGTGACTTGATAGATCGCAAGACTAATGTGTTTCACGCACTGCGATCGAGTATGAACATGCTATCGGGTGAACAACTCCAGGTCTCGTCTAGAACGTGGCAGATTGCACGCGAATCAGCATCTGGGGAATGGTTAGATGCCAGTGGAGTGCAAAAATATCTACGCGACAAGAGAGTGATCATTGATAGTTTTCGTGATTCCTCTGGCCATCTTGATTATTCGGTCTCGTCATCACTTGACATGGCGACTTTCATAAAATGTGAGTTCTTGAAAAGTGAATAGAAGAAACCCACTAACACCACTGTAGTCCTCTCAAAGGAAGCCATATGTGTTGGGAATGGTCCGGGATTCCGACGGCAGAGCGTTGAAAAAGCTCTTCGTCTGGCAACGATAAGTTTGCCTTGGGAATTCGATAATCTTTGCGATTTATAGTACACATCCCTACCTGTAATTATATAATGCACATGTACACAGTGCATGTGACCCGGCAATTTGAAAACAATTGACAATTGATCGTACTCCATTTGGTTGTACTCGCAACGACTGCTCCAAGTTCCCAAAACAATGTTCCCACCTATCCGCCCAATTTCCCTTAGTGTGATATCTTATCTTTTATGTTCCAATTGCATTGGGATGAACTCACGAAGTCTCATTGTATCTGTAATCCCCAAGATCTACTGTATAAGCATGCCAACTCATGGAATGCAACCCAGCATTACTAATCTTATGCATATTCCACTCATCCCCCCATCTCAATCTTCGATGACATGCAATCGATTTTAGACTCTACGCCCTTGGGTCGGCATGTGGATCTCCGTGGAGCGACGCAACAGTCTACGAATCGTCATTGGCTCGGCATGACTCACCTATGTCTTCTTGGAGGGATCAGACCTCTCGGTGTTTTGTGAAGAAATGGTCAAGATACCATAGAGCCAACTTGAGTCATTGCGTTTCGCTTTTGTGCTTAAATTGACATACTCCCGCTGAAGTTGAGACGTTCCGAACTTATCCTATCCTTTTCAAGGTTTCTTGTATGCCTCTAACATCATGGCCGGTCAATCAACTCCCTTTGGCAAGCCGATGCTGAAGCATTGGATGTTCGATCCTGCCTATAAGAACCTTAATCATGGTTCATTTGGCGCCCATCCGATTCCTGTCAAAGACGCACAACGTGCCTTCATGGATCTCGCCGATTTGCGGCCAGATCCATATATCCGCCGATACCATGCAGAGTATCTAGACGAAGCTCGTGGAGCTGTCGCAAAGGTCCTCAACGCTCAGCAGAATGAGTGCGTGTTTGTCAAGAATGCGACTACGGGCGTCGCGACAGTACTTTATAACTTGAATCTCAAAGCGGGTGAAGCACTCGTTTATTTTGAACCTGTCTACGGTGCTGTCGAGAAAGGCGTTGTCTCGCTACAAGAGCATAACCCTTTCCATTCCCGAAAGGTATCTTTCCAGTTCCCCATCACGGAAGATGAGCTCGAACGCCGTTTCCGCGAGGTGATTCGTCAAGCTCGTGAGGAGGGACTCGAGGTCCGGGTCAGTGTCTTCGATGCCATCGTCAGTAATCCGGGTGTGCGGTTTCCCTTTGAACGCATTACTGCAATTTGTCGCGAAGAGGGTATTTTGAGCGTCATCGATGCCGCGCACGGTATTGGAAATATCCACCTCGATATGAAGAAGCTACAGCCTGACTTCTTTGTATCCAATTGTCACAAGTATGAACTATCCCCCATTATCCTGACCGTTCTAGCAAATTAATTAATCATCGAATGTTGACTTGGCTTTCTCAAGATGGCTCTACACACCCCGCAGCTGTGCAGTCCTCTACACACCCCGACGTAACCAACATATACTCCGCACCACCATGCCAACCTCTTGGGGATTCATTCCAGCGCCGGAATCCCCCGAAACTATGGCCTCTGTCCTTGATGACCCCAATGCCCCCGTCTCAAAGACTGCCTTCGAACGTCTTTTTGAGTTTGTCGCCACCAGTGATGACTCTGCCTACATCTGCATCCCAGCAGCGCTGAAATTCCGCGCCGAAGTTTGCGGAGGCGAGGATGCTATTATTGCCTACACCCACCGTGTTGCAAATGAAGGTGCAGATGCTGTTGCTGCCGCTCTCGGCACTGATGTCATGCAAGAACCAGGTCTGAAGCCTGGCCAGGAGAGCCGTATGCGCCAGTGTGCCATGACTACGGTCCGGCTGCCTATTGCTGTTGCTCCTGCCGATAAGGAGGCTAAAGCTTTTGACAGCATTCCTTTGGTTGTCTTGTCTGAGGAAGAAACCCCGAAGGCATTTTCTTGGATCCAGACGCAGCTTTTGGACAACCATAACACTTTCCTGCCAGTTTTCCGCCATGGGTCTTGGTTATGGACTCGTTTGAGCGGCCAGACTTACTTAGAGACGAGTGATTTCGAAGCTATTGGAATTGTCTTACGCGATCTTTGTGAACGGGTTGCAAGGAACGAGTTCAAGGCTTGATCTGATCGCTTAAATTTAGCACTGATTAAGTAGTAATAATTGCAAGCAATCATTGTATTTATACCGGGTTTATATAAGGGCCGGAATCAATTCGTAGGTCCTCTCCAAGGCTGCTCAGTGAAGGCCCGTAGGGTCCAATGCAGCACTGATATCTTTAGGCCTTATGCTTAGTGGTTTTCCTCTCATCTTCACGTGGGATTTTTAAAAATGGACCCAAGAAAATCCTAGGCATCTTTTGAAGGAGAACAATTAGGTATTTGTTCTCCAGGCGTCAAGTGTCTAGTGTCCGACTATTGGCAAAATATGTTGCCTTTCTTCCCACATATCACACCAGAAGCGGGGGGGTGCATTTATATATCATCGTCAATGCCCAAGGTCCTCAAAATTAATCTACCCAAAGCATACTAAAATCATCATGTCTGTCGCAAAGGAGTTTGAAGCAGCCAATGCCAACTACGTCGCATCCTTCACCAAGGGCGACCTGCAGCTACCCCCACAGCGGTTCGTTGATAGCCCTCGTTCTAGCTCCAGATTTTACTAAAATCCTGCAAATAATATATCTGACTATATACCTTCAATTCCAGAAAGGTAGCTGTGGTAGCCTGCATGGACGCACGCCTTGGTACATATTCTCCGCAGTGCAGCCGACACAATGATACTCATACCATGTACTTTATAGATCCTGCCCGCGTCCTCGGTCTTGAAGAAGGCGATGCGCATGTAATCCGCAATGCCGGCGGTAGAGTCTCCGATGCACTACGCAGCATCATCATTTCGCAGCAGCTGCTCGGCACCCGCGAGATCGTTATCGTGCACCATGTACACAGCCCCTGCAGACCATTGAGACTAAGCCTCGACCTTGGCCCATCTCACCAACTTTTGGATCAATTGCTGATGATATTTAGACAAACTGTGGAATGCTCACTTTCACCGACGAGGCAATCAGAGACAAGATCCGTGCGGAGCTACACCAGAATGTCGACCACATTGCCTTTCTGCCCTTCGGTGACCTCGAGCAGAGTGTGCGGGATGATATCAAGCTAGTAAAGGATAGCCCTCTTGTCTTGGATGTTCCAGTCACAGGATATGTGTATGAAGTTGAGACCGGGAGGATTATTCGGGTTGAAGAGAGTTAGTAATTGACACTATCGACACTATCGATATTGCAGTATGGTGAGTCTCAATGCCGAGGTATATACGATATAGTGATAATTATATGATTGTGACCAAATTTGTTTTGTTACTCTTACCTCAATGGATCTATTCATGGATGAGATGTATTTTGGGTCATGTACGATTTGGCAGGTATGTAACATACCACCACCCTACTGGTGGGTTGAAGAGAAAGAGAGAGAGAGAGTAGAGAAACAAAGATGTAACGCCCTCGGATGCTCCGACGTAAAAAAAAACTCGCAATGGCCAATAAATCAGATCCCACACGAAAAATATACATAGGTGGTTATACTCGAACGGACGCCCCTATCAGCAGTCACAGCCTTTGCTGGCCATGCCAATACTAAACAGGTGCTTACCGTCTTCTGGCTCCCTTGATCACTAAACTACCCACCACACCCGCAACAAGAGCCAAGCCGCCCACGATTGCGACACCCACCAGGCCCTCCTTGGCAACTTTATCATCTATGAGAGACCCAAGGCTGGCAGCCTGAAGGTTTGCGGGTTCCTTCTCCAGGAGCAAATCGTTGTATCGGCGGGCTTCGCCATAGTTCCCTAGCTTGAAATTGCCGAGAGCCAGGTAATAGAGACACTCACGGCGCCGCTCCGGAGCCCCGCGGAAGATTTCTGAAAGCAAGCGAACACCTTCTTGCTGCTCGGAACGGATGTTGGATTTGATCAGACCCTATAGTCAATACCACCCCCGCATCGGCGGGGAGTACGGGTTAGCTCGAGCAGACTTGATCAAGACTGGGAAAGCCATACCCATGCGTAGTTGAACTTTGTTTGAATCCCGACGTAGTCGCCTTCTTTTTCGTATTGCGCTCTCAGAACTTGTAGCTCGGCGGGTTTCAAAGGACTGAGTCGATGATAGCCAAGTTAGTTTCCAGGGTTCCGATGTTTCTTTCTCCAGGTTTTCGCAAAAATAAAAAAAAAAACAAACCTTTCTGCATCGGCGGCATCTGGAGGGGTAAAGCAAGTCAGATTTCAAGTATCAGGCATCAGTCGGAACAAACCACTTACATGGAAGGTTGGACATGGCGAGACAGGGAGTTGGTGGTCTTTGGACGGAGTAAGATTGATCAGGGCAAAATTTTTGACGATTCGATAGCAGTTCGTCGAAAGTAAAAGTCTTAGTTGTGTTGAGCGAGAAGATAAAACTGAAGACGGAGAAATCACAAGCACAACGTCACTTTGCGGAGGAGCAACATATGTGGCGGTGCTGTGGCTGTTGCTGCCGCAACAAATCCAAAACAACCGACTTTCAACCTCGACATCGGTAATCACGGACACCATGTTGCTAGACGAAGACCCTGGAACTGTATGTGCTACGCTTTTGGGTACATATTATGAGCTCATGGATTTTACTAACGATTTCAGCTCATCCACCACACGATCGGCAACTTCAACATCCACCCCGATAAACAAGCCGTTACACGCATCAATGACTCGCTCGCAACACTCCAGCAATCGCGCGAGCTGCGCATTCGCGAAGCCGAGTCGGCTATGCGGAAACTCTCACGCCATTTGAATTCCCTGTCTACACAACATGAGGAAGCCGTGGCCGTGCACGACTCAGGCAAACACGCCGCGGAGATTGTGGAGTTGGACACTAAGAAGTTTCGCATCGCCAAGGCTGCATCAGAGCTAGAGATTGAGAGTGAGCGTCTGGAGAGCGAGCTAGAGATGCTCAAGGAAAGACTGGTCGACTTAGAGTCCCAGGGTCTGGAGGGGGACGAAACAACTCGGCGCGAGCGTGAGGCTGACGATGCGACAATGTATGCAGCATGCCTGTGTCCCTGTCTTGGGTTGAGACCCCTGCTGACATCTATCTAGTTTGCGGCTTAAGATCTTCCGTTCTCTCGGTGTTGATATCGAGCCCGATGAGGCGGGCAATTTCAATCGAGCGGTCATTCGCAATAGCCGCAAGGGCGATGTTCATGTCGTCAATATCGACCCAAAATTCTCCCGCTTCTTCTACGCAAATTATTTTTGGTCGACGATGCAAGGGTGATGATGGCAAAGAGTGGTTTTCTGGTTATCTGTGCTCCCTGGCGTTTGATTTTTGGAGGTTGGAGGCCGTGTTTTTACCGCTGTTGGTGTTTCTATACCCTTGGATTATTCTCTGTCATAACTCGTACAATTCTTGTTCATAAATTACAGCCATATGGTTGCATGGGCATATCGTCTTTTTTCATGCAGTAAGTAAAGTGTTCACCCGGGTGCTGGCTGCTGTTGTAGCCGCTCTTGTAAAGCTTGGATGACCTTGTTCCGGTCTGCATCTGATATTGTCCTATCAAGCAGTTGAGCAGAGACATCATGCGGCAGGACTCTTTCTACAGCATCTAGAAGCTCCCCCTTCTGGATTTCCGACAAGTTCATACCCCAGGAGGCGACCCATTGCTCGGCGAACTCGATAAGCTTTTGCTCAACCTGATCCAGACTGGGGATATCACATCCATCCCAGGTCAACAACATTTCCTTTGTAACCGAGCCAGACTCGGTGTCTTCTGTGGTTCCATATCGTGTTTCCACGCCTAAAGGGCTAATTCCAAGCTCATCTGCACGGGCATTCCAAAGCGCCTGCTTCAAAGTTCCGTCCCGCTCAATCATCATCCAGAACAATGGATAAGTGCTCCGAGCTAACGTATCACGAACACCTTTCGTTGCCTCACGCGGGCTCACCAGCACGCCGACCGTTTCGCCCGTGCGCCACCCAACAGGTGCCTGGCGGAAGGTTCCTTCTAGTTCACGGACAACATTAGGGCCCACTTTTGCCTTCAGTGATTTACATTGTACCAGTACACGGAGTGCGCGCTCTCGCTCCCGCTCCGGGAGGTGCCAAGTGCCCACAAGGTCGATACCCGCATCATCGCGACCGCCGATCCGGTTGAGGCTTAGCGCGTAACGACGTAGGGTTCGGAGAACAGTATACTCGTAGTGTGTACCGACATGTACCGAGCTCGTCTCTGGAAGAGAGATATGCTTCGCGTAGGAGAGAAATGTCGTCAGGTCATTGTGGTGTTGTGAGGGCGGAGAAGGGGCCGAGGGGAGTTTGAAGAGCCGGCGCGTGAACGGTGTCAGCTCATGACGAACCTGGGAGCTAGAAAAGCAGCGGTAGATCTTTGGTTTGAGTCTCAAGTGAGAGTATCCGGCAGCAAGGCCATGGCGCAGTCTCAATGGGCGCATTGAGTGATGTGAGGAAGAAAAGGCCGTCTCACCGCATTAGAGCTTCTCTCCGCATTTGCTCCGCTTCTTTCGCTCGACCAGGCATTCTACTTTTCTTAGATCACATAAAGCTCCCTTCATTTTTTTTTCGAGTCGCTATTATGGCTGACATTCTCACGCAGCTCCAGACTTGTCTGGATCAGGTAAAATCCGCTCTACAAATCCTACATTCAAACCCTTTCTCACCATACGGACAAAATAGCTTGCAACACAATTCTACGCAACACTTGGCTATCTCACAACATACCACGATAATGCCCCCACAACACCGCCCAATGTCCCCAACGCAGTACCGGCCCTAGCCAAGATCACTAAGAACTCGACAACGCCACCGGTCCCAGCAGCCATCGCAAACAAAGTGGGGGGTGCAGCTGCTGTTGCAGGAAATGCATCACCCCCACATGCGCCTCCTCAACAACCTGGAGCTGCGCCAGGAGCAGCACCAGAAGGTGGAGATCCCAACCTTCCTCCTGCGCCGGACTCACCCAGAACATTTGCGAGCCGGCAGCGGGAGCTTGCGCGCGACCTTATTATCAAGGAACAGCAGATCGAGTACCTCATATCTGTGCTTCCTGGGATTGGCGCCTCTGAAGCTGAGCAAGAAGCTAGAATCCGGGAACTGGAGACAGAACTTAGAGAAGTTGAGAAGGAGCGCGCTGCGAAAGTCCGGGACTTAAAGAAGTTGAGGACTCGGCTCGAGGATGTCCTGGGCGCGGTGGCTGTGGGCATTTATGGAGATGGGTATCCTCAAAAGTGATTCTGCATGTTCTCAGTACGATACGATCTACCTGCGCTTTGGAGGTTATACGAAACAGATAGGACTGGCGCGACTCCTCATTTTTTTGGCTATATTCTCGGCGTTATGTGATGGAGGGACTTTTACCGATTGCACAGCATATGAATAAATCTTACGAATACCAAGTGATCACACCATCCTACATGATTCCTTTCAATCCTGCAATGGAGTCTTTCTTGCGCGCCGCTAATGTCATCTCATCCCGACACCCCGAATCAAGATGTCTTTGTGTGGAAATAAAGAGCAAATATAGCTCACCACTTATCCATGTATTCAATCGTGATAATGAAATACCGTGATCTGCCAAAATGCTAAGTCTGAGCTTAGATCATTCTTCACTTACAGACATGATTCTCCTCATATAAAAGTAGCCGGCCGACATTACGGCTTTTGTCCACCGCGAGATCCTTCCAAGGTCAACTATGTAGGGCTTTGATAGTCCGAATGTCCAGTTCCAAGCTTGGCTCGAGACCATTTGAAGTATAATATGTTTCTGATACCATCTCTCCTATGACGTGAGTGTAGCTAGAAGGTGAAGATCATCAGTACCCACGAGAGGCACAATTTTTACAAAATGACTTTCCCATATGTAACGTCGTTAGTGCTAGTATGTCATAATACACCATCTTCCTTGAAAAATAAGGACCTAGGCTAAAATCCAGGCTAAAACCTCAAAGCTACTGGGCAGGCATCGTTCACCAGTTAAGGCTAGATACGCGCAGACTTTCCGAGGTTAATGCAAGCAATGTTAGAGCCATAAGTACACCGAACAACCTGAAGTCACGAGCGAAAAGATAATTCAGTCATTTGAAGGAAAGTATGATACAGATGTTATACCAGATGACTTTCGGAAGGTTGGAAATTTTGGAAAGTCTTCCTATTGAGTGGCTGAGATCTCACCGTACAAAGACTGACAATGCTGCTCTCTTCATGAATTATGACCGACTCCTATACTGTCGTTTTGGAAGTATATTAGAAGTGTGCATAGTCTACTGCACGCATGGATCTGTTTATGATGGATGGTACATGCATAAAAGAAAAGAACTTCTATGGTTAAAGCAATCAAAGGCGTGTATGAACGTGCTTGGAGACTTTCCTATAAAGGGAAACATAAAGATAAAACGCCCGGTATATGATCATAAGGAGAGTCACAGATGTAATAATAGATACTAACGCCTTCTCCTTTTCCGGGGTATCATTGAAACGAAGCCGGCGAGCCACCAGCATTGGGGCAGAAAACAAAAACCAGAATTGAAAATCGCAGGGGTAGATAGGAAACTGAAAAGGGGGCAAATCATGCCCAGTTGGGGTGAGGAAAAAAAAGATCTATTGGAAAAGGCTGCGGTATTCACGCATGCGAGCCTCCTGGGTCTCACGCTTGTCCCGCTTCGCGCGATTCAGGCTCGTGTCTGCCATCTCTTGCTTCTTCTTGGCGAGATCCATTATCTTCTCCTCAATGCTGCCCTTCATAACAAATTGAAAGGTTTGCACGGGGCGAGTTTGGCCGAGACGATGAACACGGTCAATCGCCTGAGCAACCGCGGCTGGGTTATACTGGGGCTCCATGATAAAGACACGCGAGGCAGAAGTTAGGTTCAAGGCCACACCGCCAGCACCAATGGTTGCCAAAAGGACTTTGATATTGTCGTCTTTGGCAAATTCCTCAAGTGCTTTTGTGCGTGCTGCAAGTGTCATAGTACCATCAAGTCGGACATAGCCAGGAAGCTCATTGTTTTGCAAGGCGATCTCAATGAGGTCCAGGTGCGAGGTCCATCCGGAGAACACAACACTCTTGATAGGGGACTCGCCTTCGAGTTTCTTGCTATCTTCAAGACTTTGCTTGAGATAGTTGACCAGTGCAATAGTTTTGGTGTGGGGCCCTTCGTATTCACCAAGATTCTTGCCCAGCTTCCGGGTTTGCCGATCACTTTCCTGTTGGGCCTCGTATTGTTGAAAGCCAGCAGGTGTGATAGTCGAGTATTTCATAGCAATCCAGCCTTCGCACCTGGGGCAGCGGGTCTCTGTCTCAATATGCGAATCGAAGGCTTGCTTCCAGCCAGAGAAGCAACTGGGGCAGAAAACATCGAGACATGGCAGGACAACAGCCATTGGAGAATCGCGGGCGACAGCTCCTACTGAGTTCAGAGGTTCATCGAGTTCTCGATTACAATTGCCACACCGAGGGACTGAGGCTTGCTGCATCAGGCTGAAAATTTCGTATGCCTTCTTGTCTATGGCTGCCGGGCTTTTGTCCGTTTCGCCCTCCTCCAAGTCAATTGCGTCGTGAACAGAGAAACCCTTTGCTCTCTCCCGGTCTGCGACGTCAAGAAGCTCTTTCCCGTGAGCACTGACTTGGCGGAGAATCATCATGGCCTTCAAAACATGGTGATACATACGTCCCCCTATCTTGCGTTTGTCCTCACCAGCAATGACACTCATCATCACATTTGATTCCGTGCGGAAGAAGTCATGCAATTGCCGTTCTTGTTCAGTGAATTCTAGTGTGACGATATTGTCTTCTCGGGGTGGCAGATTGATTTTGTCCTTGACTCTGCGCAAGGTGAATGAATCCACCAGAACTCGCAACCTGGCAAGTACATTGGGATCACCATTTTTGACCGGATTAGTTACGTGCTGGGAAAATTGGCTTCGTTGGTCGTAAGGTGCAATTCGTAGAAACCTAGTCACAGACAGGAGATCTTCCATGCGGTTTTGAATTGGTGTTCCAGTAACTGACCATCGACGCTCCGAGTGAAGCCCGAGGATCGCCTTGGTTTGTGCCGCATTTTGTTCTCTGATGATGTGAGCTTCGTCAAGCACAATCCGAAACATGTTCATTTTTGTCAACGGGCTGAGCTTTCCACTTTTGGCGCCACGCCCCGAGATCTCACTGAGAATAGTGCTATATGTCGTGATAATGATATCGTACTCGCAAAGTTCATCCAAATCGGTGATACGCGAGGGACCATGAAATATGTAGTAGCTGATGGAGCGTGGCTTGAGATGGTCCTTGATCTGGGTTACCCAATTGCTCACTGCACTCAACGGGACAACCAATAGTGTTGTCCGTGTGTTGCGAATTCCTGGGTTTCGGCGAACAAGCACAGGATCAGGAGCCATCTCCGTCCAGTTACTAGCCAGCTCAAGCGACGACGTGATGAGTGAAAGAATACTCAGAGTCTTACCCAGGCCCATCATGTCGGCTAATAAGCCACCGAGGGCCTCCTCGGGCTTTTGTTCGGAAATCATTCCAGTGATGATCTCGCGGTACTGCGTCTTGCCATTCGGTGTACGCTCCATTCGCCACAAGGAATTGTTGTCTTCTTCTTTCCGGCCAAATTTGCGGGGCTTTTCTTTCTCTGTCATGAACCACAATGCTTGTTTTTGGTGATGTAGCATGGGTGTGGAAATGTGACGAGACGGTTCCATTGTTGGAATGTTAGCATTGGCAAGCTGGTCGAACATCTTCATGACTGCATCATTAGCTTCCTCAGCAGTTCGCGCTTCATATCTAATGTTTGGCCCTGGACGAGAACGCCCAGAGTTGTTGGCGGCGGCCTTTGCGGCAGCAAGCTGGAGCCGGCTCTCTGCGTGTGGATTGAACACAGTGGTTCCTTTGTCCACGGAAATTGGAGTTCCTAGCCAGACATTGCGGTGGGATAGGAAGTTGCCAATAGACTCTGCCTTCTTCCTTTGACCATAAATGTTGAGGGTTGCACGCCATATGCCTGAGGTGGGATGCCAAATCTCTTCATTCGGAGAAGTTCTCCGGGTATCCAATAGAGCTCTCACTTCGATAGCAGCTTCTTCGGAGTCCATAAGCGGACACAGTCCTTGTGCCGTTTTAGGGTCAATCGTACCGAAAACCTTGCCATGAGGGTCCGCGACGTTGATCTGGAAATTGCCCTTCACAGGTTGGCGTTGCAGGTCTAATTTAATAGACGGCCAAGCATGCGAGAAATCAGTGAAAACAGAGTGCCCTGGTTTAGGGACTAAATAGGCCATGATCATTGCTCCTTCAATTTTGCCGAAGCAGACACGCTGGGTGCTGAGGTCTGTGGAACTGGTGCATAAGACTTCGTCATCATCCTTGGGTGTGCTCACAAGATCTAGAACAACATTAGGCCAGTCCAAGCAAAACCAGTTAAACGGGAGAAATAAAATATTCTATACCTGCTGTCAAATCCACCACGTTGGGTGTAGTGGAAGTTGGGGTTGGTTTCATATCCTCCTCTTTCATCCACTTGCCAAACCCACTATCTCCAGAGATCGAGACCAGTGCTGTCGGCGTGTTCGGCTTCTCTTCCGCATCATGCTCGGTTTTCATTTTCTTCGTTGGCTGGTTCTTCCTTTTTTCAACGCCATAGATATTTTCGATCAGATTGGGGCGGTAGGTGATGCCTTCTTCGTCACTCATCTCGCAGTGACTTCTTTTCGTGTCGCTTTCATTATCTTCATCATGGGTGGTGCTGAACTGCACCATCAGATTGGGTTCTGAGTTCACAGCCGGGGTTGAAATTCCGGACGACACACTTGGAGAAGTGCGAGAAGTGCGAGTAGTGTGTTGTTCAAAGCGTGTAGCGGCTGCAGTGCCTGCGGGAGCCATGGGAGAGGCAGCATATGAACTATTTCGTTGTTTTCCTGGACCTTCCAAAAGTGAGCCTTGGAAATCACTAGAGTTAAGAAGCATGGAGTCTGTGGGATGAGACATGTAAGGGGAAGATAAATCGTGGGAAGAAAGACTCAAGGATGGATCAAACGAATTGGGAGCACCAGGGGAAAAAGAGTCACCGGGACCAAGAGAATTTTCACGCATTACCGAAGTATCCATCTGAGGGGCAGAAGGGACACACGATTCAGCATTGTACATCATGTCCGAAGGCATAAACTTGGTATTCATCTCGGTGGCAAGATGGACAGGAGCTTCAGGTGGGTCAAGAAGGTTTCCAGACATGGCTGAGGCAGCTATTGTGTCCCCACAAGGAACCGTAGAAACACGAGGAGAAGAAACCGCAGGAGCAGAATTCATAGGTCCAGATTTATTCGAGGGTGATTCGGAGGACATGGCGACATCATCCGTGGGAGGCAAGTCACTCGCTGGGGGTGAAGAAAAGGGAGGATTACCACTGCTTTGAGCTTGTCTTTTGGAGCCCTTGGGATTAAGGAGCATCGCAGCATGAGATGCCATGATGTCTCAATTATGGTCGAGAATCCGGGATCAGGTTTGGTCGGATTCAAGGTTGCGCGGTGCTGTGAAAGCAAAGTGATCAAAGTCAGTGGATGGGAGAGGCAACGAGGCTGACTGCTAGTTCCACTTGCCCTGGACAGAAACAGACAATCGAGTTTCTTTCGACTGGGAAACTTTATGTCCAAGCTCAATTTCAGAAGTATTAGCTGTGTCGGGTGACTTGGGATTAGAGAGACGATCGCGGCTTGGGATTAAATCTCCACCTAACTTGTCGTACGTATTGCTTGGGAGGGCAGATCAATGAAGTTCAAAAATCTTGAGCGTAGATGTCACGGATTAAATATTAACGTCGCAGTGAAGTGATTACGCAAATGGTCTGGCCAACGAAAGATGCGTCTTCCAGACGCGAAAGTCGCGAAACCTCCGGCGTCATTGAAAGTGAGAGATATGGAAGAGAAGCGCGGGCAACACGATTTGCGTATTGTCTCAGTCGCCAACGTATATTATACAAGAGAGTCCACGTCGCTTTCGTGGGCGCAATCCAGTCGGCGCCTTGTCGTTTGCCTCGTCGAGGGAATCGTGATTAGATCTGTGGGTGGCTGTGTTGACCGAGGGCAGAACCCTTGATCTCGAATATTCCGCCGGTCTTCCGTTTCGCGCGACTTTGTTGCTCGAGTCACTCGTAAGCTCAAGTCGTTTCGTTAGAAACTCGAAATGACGGAGTGGTTCTTCTGAGGTCGGTGCCTCGGAGAAACCCGCCGATAAGATCTTATCAGTCCGCGCGCTTACGGTATCAGCGTGATGAACCCCGGGCCTTGTGAGGTTGGAATGGATGGACGTAAGTACCTAACTACTTAAGTGAACTTATATCAACTCAAAGCAAAGTTGACGAGTCCAATATATTTTTTTTCTTTTTTAGAATACAAGAGGTTAAAAGGTATATGCATCTAAACGCGTGACATGGATATACTCCAAGGTCACACTATGATTGATTGCCCTTGGTCACTAATACAACGTAGATGGTAGATCTTAGGGCCTACGCATGTTGTTTTTTGGCTTCTTTCCGCCTTCTATGATACTTGAATTTAAGGAAGCATGCAATCTAAATGAGTGACTGTCACGTTTATGGATTGCTAACCTGTTTGAGTCTAGGCTAGGCGTGTTTGCGGTGGTTAATATGATGTCTCACAAAACAAAGGTATGCAAGTACGGAGTACTTGACGGAGGCTTTGACGGAGGCTTACATGGGGAACTACTGCATCAAGCCTAGACTTGATTTCTGACTATGAGATCGTTTTGGCATGGAGCACTAGAAGCTGAGGACCAGTGATCCCTCCGCCATCCTGAGTTATGATCTACACATACCCTGTGACATACTACAGGGTCACATGCAGTAGGTAGTGACCAACTTAGTCAACATAATGGATCCAGTAAACAAGATGATGAAGGTATCATAGAATTAAGTCTCGTCAATATGCTACATGAGGCAGATCGCCCAATCAATGCGCCATAGCCCAAGGCAACCCCCAACAGCCAGAGAATGTCTATATACAACACGGAATCTCCCAAATCATGAGCATGTCCAACAAAGGACTCGTGGGAAATGTCACAGAAAAAAAAGGGGGACACAAGTCGAAGTCTCAAACAGGAATTGGGACCAGTTCCTGTTGAAGACCAATCGAATACCCCGAGAAAACAACGCTGCAGAAGATAGCTGTAAATTAAATGAGAAAGAAGTAGGGCAAGAATATAAGAAAATGAAAAGGGCAGTACGACACAATCGAACCTTAGCACCAGGTGAAAACAGGATTTTTGCTTTTGACGGCTTCAAGGCGCTCGACAATCACCTTACGCTGGTTGCCTTCCATGCCCTCTGCGACTGCGTAGCCAAGGTCACCTTCGAGATCATCATTGCCGAATGTGTTGACATGAGGAACGCGGAAGGACATGGAACCGCCGTTTTTGCGATGCTTCTGCTGGCGGGGAGGAAGTGAAGACCATCCATCTAAAGAACCCCCGGTGTTCCGGCCGCCGAAGTCATCTATAGTCGCTGGGCTACCGAAAGAACCATCAGCACATTCGCTGCCAGCGTCAGGTCGGCCACGGGTGAGTTCGAACCGGTTTGGGTTGGGAAGGTCGCTTGGCGACGAATTCAATCCCAATAGGTCGTGCTCGGGGATCGGTTGAGAAGATGCGGATGCACCAATATCCATCTCTTCTTCATCAGGGTCATAATTCATAGATCGGTTCCTTTGTCTGTCTGTGGAAGGTGTGCGCATTGGGATCGCAACAGGTACATCTACCAAGTCATCCCATACACAGACTCGAGTCCGTCGAGTCAGCTCAAGCGGGCCGTGATCTGGGTGTTTCAATGTTTCCACCACATTCCAAGCCTGACCTTTCATTACAGCAATTTGTCGAGCGAACATGCTCTCTTTGAAATCATCATCTTGCGCAAACACACCACGCAAAGCCATCTGTGTGCCGCTCCACCAGTCCGTGGAGGTCAATAGTGGAAGGAAATGGTCGCGAGTTTTCTGCGAGAAGGGTTGTCCGATCAAAGAAACTGGCAGGAAAAGCCAACCGAAGGGAAAACTGCGCCACTACAAGTTGTTAATGTTGGAAGGCTGTAACCGTGGATTTAGAAACTTACGGCGTCTGGGTGTTTCCATGGCCAGGAAAGACTGTTATCAATGGCACCAAGCTGAACAGAAGCTGACTGTTCCGATGAGGCGAGTGGAGTTCCAGTGCGACTGATAGCCATCATTGTTTCATGCCGCTTGTACGGGTGAGAGGGATTGGTGGTGCCATTCGAATTCACGGAAACAGGACGAGGCGGAGGCATAAGCTCGTCCTCATCGTGCTTAGGCTGTGGCTCAGTGTGTTTTGGGGGCTCTGCCACGATAGAAACCTGCTCTGTTCCCCAGTCAATCTTGACCATCCAATTGTCCAGACCTCGATCAGTATTTCGCATGATGTAATCTAAAATGACAAGCTTCTCTAACTCTTCGCGGAAGGATTGCTTGAGGTTCTCAGTCCAGTAAAATCGGCGCTCAGCGCTTCCGTCAGGCGAACCGGCTGGCGAGGGCACATAGCCCGGGTCTTCATCATCCTCATCGTCTGACTGTGCCCCCGATGGACGACAGGCCTCATTCCACGGCCGCTTCTTGCGCTTCGGGGCATCCTCGGGGCGGAATCCAGTGTTTACCTGGTCAGGCCAGGGATGCTCCCGGAGGAAGATGTTGGCGTCCTTAAATCCCTTCAGGAAAACCTGGAAACTACCAGCCTTGGGGGGCAGAACTTTCCTGCCTTTCCGTGCCTTTCTCCGGTCCCAGAAATCGTAGAAGAATGATTTCGACGAGAGCCGAACGATACCGGTGTAGGGGACGAGGTTCGTGCGCAGGCGGGCATCAAGAACGTACGCGGCAGCTTCAGAGACGTAGGAGAGATTAGGAATGAGACATGCGCGGCCAAAAAAGCAGGGGAACAAGTTGCGGTGAAGCCATTTTGTCCATTTGGGATTCCGTGATGCATACGGCTCTTCGTCCTTTGGCTTGAACACGCCCACCACTTTCCCTTCGGGATTTCGAGCAAAGTAGCTGCCCGAGCTTCCTTGTGAGATCATACGGGGATGTACGTCCATCTCAATCGCAAGACGCACACTTTCGATAATTTCCTCATACTCGGCGTGGGCCTGCCGTTGCTGAGCCTCAAACTCATCTGACTCGAGAACCTCGGCGCTCACCGGGGTAACTCCGGGAGGTGCCTGAAAGACCGAATGGTAAATCTCTAGCTTCTCTTCCTCATAGCTTTTGCCCTTGACACGGTTGATCTTGAACTTGGAGGCAATCTCGTCCGCCCATTTTTCGAGACGCGCATTGATGGCCTTGATATCTACCCCAGAGTTCCGACGACCGCGAGCATGTTGGAAGCCACTGTGTCTGCGGCGGTGGCCTGGTGGAGTGTGGAGACCGGACGCCTGCATCTGGGCTCGGGAGGAGATGGGAGCGTATCGGGGAGCAGAGGTGGACACTGTTGAGACCGCGCCGACATCGTCGTCTTCTGAGTCATCGTGAAGGTAGCCTCGTTCCTCATCGGCCTGAGCGAGCCTGGCGTATCCCGAGGTGGCAGGACGAGTCTTCGGCATTGTGATGGAGGGTGGTTGGATCTATGAAAGCTGAAAACTGGCAAAATTATTTGTAGGAAAGAGAGAGGAAGGCCGGCAAAAGAACGAAAGAACACAAAAAAAGCTTAATCCATCACAGAGAAGACAAAATAAGGAAAAGACTGCTGGATAGAATAGAGAGTTGATAGAGCCAAGGCAGTTGAAATAAGTGTCACCTATGTCCTGACGCCCAAGGGGGGCGTCCTGAAAGTATGGTTTACAGTTAATTTACACAGGCGGTGGCGTTATAAGTGGCAGAATGCAGGAAGCCGTAGTAAATTGTGTGACGCGGGCAGGTCCACCTAGGTAATGATGGTTATACCATTACGCACCGCCACACTCTGTCTCCACCCCCTAATCGAAAGGGGGTCTGGATGGATGCATCCAGTATGTGTTAAGAGCCCTGAAACTTGGCCAGAACCGTAATTGATCTCCATATGGGAGATTTCTTGTGACGGATTGGGATATTCAGGGGATGGTCCATATATATGTTGTATATACGGTGGTGAAGCCGCCACGCTGGCAAATGTCCCGGTGCAGGAAATTTCATACGCATAAAACCCGTCTAGGAATTGATCACCCCATAAGCAATTCACAGGCGGAATGGACTGTTGCGACTGGCGATATCAAGAGATTGGAGGGCATAGAATGATGAGGCACAAGCAAGTTAATTCAAATACATTCTTTGCGAGACAAAATATTCCAACGTTGACGCCCCTGACATGCCGTATTAAATAATGGTTGATACTGGGGCAATCGTTATCCCGATTGTTATTATCGCGTCTTATCGTCCATCTCAATTCTGCATCTTCTTTCAACCCCTACCCTCACTTATCCTCGGCCATCATGTCGTTAATTTAAAACTTCATTCTTTTCTTCGGTCCGATTAACTCCCTTAGACGCGATCATTGTCGGGAAACCTAATCCTCTCCCTTCTCTCGGTATCAAAAATCATTGCTTGGAACTTCACGAATCGGCCACTGAGGAATTGTCTTGATATAGACCCATTGGCTCCCAGTCTTACTCCGAGTCCGTTGTTTCCAATCGCGCGATTCGCTTGGAACCAACCGTTTTCCTTCAATTCGGTTCAGGGCCGGATTTCAATTGACACCTACTTCTCCCTCCACTGTGGCTTCCACCCTCTATCGGGCGTCGCCCATCGACCCGGCTTTGAAATCTCGTTCTTCGCAGGAGCGCGAGTTCCCTTACGACTTCTCCGCCGATAATTCCTCTGCCCGTCACGCATCCAACGGATCCATACCGTTTTGTACGACTTTACCGGATATCAAGAGCGTGACGAAATTCGGCTCAGGCGAGACCGACGGATACCCAGGCTCTTCTGTTAGCACCTCGCTCCCAGGACTGGCGGCCCTGGCCTCGGTCGCTTCAGCACCAACCTCTAATCTTCGGTGCGTATGATACCCCATACCAGTCCTGAATGGGGACTACCCGCGGACCTTTGCATCCATCTTTGTGTAATCTTTAACTGGGCCCTGGAGAGCAGTAATCTGGCCCCTCATAAGAATTCGAGTCAATCGGCTAATCCATATATTTTCCCTCATTTTTTTAGATCATCCAGTGATGCAAGTATGAATATGGCAAATATGACCTATGCTACATCATCACCAGCAGCTACAACGGGAGGACAAGGAAGTGGACCTGTAAGTGTGAAATATGCCTTATATCAAGAAAGTGTTATCGGAGTGCTGGAGGTCTTATCTCTCTGGGGAGTTATCGAAAGTCTTGGCGCCACTCGATCCGTGCACCCGCTTTTTCCCTTTCCTTATCGACTCAAATCTCTCACAATCTTATCATCCTCTTCCTCCTTCTAACTTCTATACCCTCATAATGGCGACCACATTGACTGACGACAAGCGACCTCAATTACAGCCCGTTTGCCAAAATTGCGGCACCTCTACCACTCCCCTGTGGCGTAGGGACGAACTCGGTTCAGTCCTTTGCAACGCATGCGGACTCTTCTTGAAACTGCATGGCCGACCTCGTCCGATAAGCTTGAAAACAGATGTGATTAAAAGTCGCAATCGCGTCAAGACCGGTCAAGGCCCTAAGCGCAAGGTGAGTTCGAGATCAAAAATTTTTTCCTCCTAGTCCCCTGCCTTCAACTTCCGCCCATCGTAGATAAGAACGTGCGCTAATCAAGATTGGGATTTCGTAGTCTGGCGGCCCTGTTGATACCAATGGCATCCCACCCCGATCTGAGGCGGGGACTCCTCCCCTCGGCTCGCATGGATATCGTCGCGCGTCGCGTAAGATGTCCCCGGGTCATTCGGATCGCTCCAACTCCCCCGTTTCTCGGACCGAGACACCTGGCTTTGGCTCGATGCACGCGCACAATTCCAATATCGCCCCGCAGCACATGTTTGACAGCGTTACCCTAGGTGACAGCATGAACTCCTCCAGCGGCCTTCCATCCCGCCAGATGCGCCAACCTTCTCCCTCGGCAGTCGACCGCCAACTTGATTCTCCTCACACTTTCGAAAGCCTCCTGGCCCTCAACACATCCCTGAAGACACGCGTCAGTGAACTCGAATTTGTCAACGAGCTCTTCCGCGGCCGCGTGACAGAACTTGAGCAGAGCGATGCCAGCGCGCGTCGGTCGGAGATGATTGTACGAGACTCCGAGGTTCGTCTGAGACGATCTCTCGAGGATGCGCAGCGCCGCGAGGAGGATCTCAAGCGTCGTGTTAGTGATCTTGAGCGCCAGCTTGGTTCCAGCAGCGCTGGCGATGCCGAGTCCGGCGAGCCGCTTGCAAAAAAGATCCGGCTTTCGGATGTTGTGGAATCTGGCGAGGATGTGCTGGTCAAATCTCCCAAGAGCGTTTAGGTCTTGCGGTACGCTGTTATTTCCGGCCTTTTTTCACCTGCTTATTCATTCTATCGTCGGTCCACACGTAGTACAAGCTTATGAGCTGCATTGCGCCTGCTGGTCTCCAACCTTTGATATTCTTGATACCCTTCATGGCTCCTTCGTCATCACTGGCTGGAACTCTCCCCACAAAAAAAGCTACTATTGAACGGTCTCAATTTCTCTTCCTTATGTTCGGATGTTTTTCCAAACGTCTTGTTTTAATTTGGTTTTCTTGCGGTGTGCTGTACGAACTCTTTCACTATGCTTCTAATACAATATTTTATCACTATCCTCTCTTCCAGAACTCAAGGATCCGGAAGGCCGATGGATCGGTGATTAGACTGGGAAGTGTCTTGTTGTTTGGGTGTTTTTCTTGGGGTGTTCCTCTCAATGTGCTAGTTGGTGCTTGCAATCACCATTATTCCTGTTTGCTGCTTTAACAGAGCAAAGCAACTGTTTCTGATGGTTTAGTCCAGCTTGGCGGGTCTCTGGGCCGAGTTGTCTGTTTTGATTGATTTTAACGAATGTTCTCGCTTTCAAGGTTGCGATATCTACATGTATGTTAGGAGGGAATTCAAAGTGTCATGCAAACTTTTCGCCTACCCATTTAAAGAGCTCATTTTACTACGGCGTTGATGTGGAGATGAAGACCGAAGCACACCCGCTACTTAGATCGAGACTGAGGGTAATCCTCGAACTCGTTGAATGATATTCGAATCTTCAATCTAACGTAAAGAAATTGGCCAAGTCATGGCCTATGGAATGGTGGGATAATCCAAAGGAAGAAAAACGCAAAGGTCAAATCTATAAAGAAAACAGTGTATGGGTAAACCAGATGAGGACACCAGCCAAATAACATCCATGCCATTCATCATGACATGTATTCTATGAGATGTCATAAGAGATCGCAAAGGGATATACACAAATGTGCAAGCAAGCAGGCAATCCATCGGCCCCTGTTCACCATGCAGGTTGTACTGCACCTAGATGACTAAAATTGATGGGAAAACATAGAACTCACGCGAGTCGGTGGTCCAACTTCTTGCTCATGACGTTGTTTATGTTCCTCTCGCGGATAATGGTCCACAGACAAACAGCAATACCAAACAAGCCAGAAATAAAAGTCATGAAATAGGCTGAGCGGTAGCAGCCCAGTCCATCGGGGCACTCGCGGTCGCCATCGTGGCCGATGACAGAGTGTCCGTCGTAGATGCTACCGTATAGCAAATTGAAAACGTTACCACTGAAAACTGGGGCTAATGTCATGACGCCCCAATTCTGGGACAGGCCGCCGATGCCGAAAGTGTGTGCGGTTAAGGAAGGGAAGACACCAAACAGGAAGCCGTAAGCAATTCCAGTGAGCCCGGACACAACGACGAGGCTGTTCGGGTTGGAAATGGTGGTGCCGGCAAGCTGGGTCAGGGTGAAGACCACCGCTGACAAGAATAAACACCAAATGCGGGACATGCCGAGCTTCTTGACCAGCAAGTCAGAGCCGATGCCGCTGAACAGACGGCCTAGGAAATTACCGAAGGAAAGGATGGAGACGTGCATGACCTGACGGTGTTGGATGAACAGGTCTGTTGCGCTGTCATCGTAATATAGCCACAGGGCTTTCACACTGTTACCAATGTTGTTGATTGTCATCAAGCCGATGCCGGACAAGAGTGCCATAGTTAAGAAGAGCTGCCAGAACTCGACTTTGCGGAGCATGGCGAGACCTCGGATGTCGTTTTGGTGCGCCTCAATTGCGACTTCGTCTAGGAAGTCATCGTCAAGTGTATCGAAAGAAGGGCGCGGGTGGTCGTGCTTGGATACCAAAGTGGCAGTCTCGTCGACACTGGCAAATGCTCTGCCTTGGGAATTCGAGGCAGCCGAGTGCGACCGCGCATGCGTGGGGTATTGTTCGTGATCATAAGCGGTAGAGCCATGTAGGTCAGAGTCCTCTGGCACAGATCGAAGGTTGCTGGGGTTGTGTCTTCCGGAATCGCGTGCGTTGTGTGGAATAGACGAGTAGGGTTCACTGGCAAGGATTCGAAGGAATGGAATTGCAGCAAAGGACAAGATCGAGGTCCCGAGGGCTAGAAGCAAAAGAAAGCGGCCCGTATCATCCTTGAAAATGAGTGTCGACAGATTAGACCAGAATAGCGCGCTCAGTCCAAAGGCGGCCATCGGGAAAGCGGTTGCCGTGCCGCGGTGTTCAGGGAAGTTGGATGCCGCTGGAATCATTGGGTTAACACTATCAAGCAGATTCCTTGCAATGCTTGCATACCAGTTTTGATTGCACCGCCAAAGGCAGAGCAGCCTCCCATGCCAGTAAGGAAAGCAAATAAGCATAGGAAAACAACCGGCATTGATCCTTGACCATTGTCATATGCTACAAACATTAGAGCCGCTCGATTCCAATAAGGTAATGTCAAAACATACCCATATAAATTGGGAAGTATCCCAGGCCCAGGCAAATGGAGCCAATTAGTGAGACAAGTCGAGGACCGCGGGCATCTGTCAATAGTCCCATCGGAATCCCCATAGCATACATCCCCAGGTTCCCCGCGACACCCTAGAGCTTGTTAGGAACCCTTTCTCTACACCGGAAACATGACAACTCACAATAAAGTTGGTCTCGGTCGACGAGAGCTTCATTCGTTGTGCGAATTGCGGCGCCCACGCGGAGTATGCATACTGATAGGGGAGTTAGCCTTAACGGTCCTGAATGGGGATAAGATCGGAGATATCACGTACATTGGTTCCGCATGAGAGGGCGACCAGCGTCCCCGCAATGACGGAGATAACCCGGGCAGTTCTGTGGAGAGAGCCGGACATGTTGTTTTGTAAATTGTAGTTGATATCTTTTGCGATATACGTGTTTCAGTGGGAATCGCTGATTAGGCCCTAGACAGATGAGAGGCCGATCCTAGGAGAAACATCGGACCCGAAATGAGGGACGCAAAGGGAGAAAAGAGCGAATCGAGTTATACAGAAGGAATTGAGGGAAGAAGGCCTGGGAGTTTTCAGGAGCGTACACTTAGGTAAGGACTTGATGGATCACCCCCGAGGGCCGCGTGGTCGGAACAGCCGTCAAGCAAGTGCCAAGAAAAGTTTGCTCCACGTCAACTGATGTACGAATACGATGGAGATTGCTGAGGAAAGAGGAATAAAAAAGAGAAATGGAGTGTAATCTATGATACGGCGTACATATGTACTACATGTTCAACCTGGAGAGTCCGACGCTGCATTGATAAGATTATGCAAATGCGTCAAATCTTCCGGAATTGCGCGAATCGTGACTCGTCATAGTTGGAGTCCACAGCGAAATGTCTTTCTCCACACGATAAGGCGGACACTCCACTGCAACGTTCATGTCTCATAGGGCCTGAGTGCCTGGCTTACTAGTAAAACGGATCAAAACGGTTGTCTTCAACCACATATCAATACTCATCCAAATTCATTGGCTTATATTATACCCTTTGCTCTTCAGTATCCAATGATTACACATTCAGAAGTCGCTTAGAAAGGAGAGATAAAGACATCGAAAAAGACCCCTGCATAAGCCGCTGACTATTCTTGTTTACAATAACGTAGGTTTCTTTGAGTATCTGTCCGAAGACAAGAACAATGCCAATGTTCCAAGGCATCGTTTTACCTGGCAGATGATCTCGTCATCCAGGAACTCAAATGTTATACTGAATACAGTTGAGACATGCGTAGTTACTTTTTGATAAACAATGTGGGAGGGAATGGAGAGAGAGAGAGAGAGAGAGAGTCTAATCCCAAATGGGCAGGACAAAAGAGGCTTGGCACGTGATATATTTTCGACTTGGATGTATTACGTAAACACCCATGACGGAGGCCTCAGATGATCTTCAATCTGATCACTTGCCTCTCTCCACACTCTCATCGATTCTGGAGCTTGATTCCCTCTTATTGTGTATCAGAACCAGAACTAGAACACTGGATCATCGTATATCTGAACTCCCGAGATGGGTGCCCTTCTTTCCATTCCGCTGTTGGCTGTGCCAAGTGTTGGTACAGTACGTTGCCGCCTATCTCCAGTTCTCCGGTACACCTGCATAGTTGGCTAATTGATTCTCTCCCGACAGATCTTGACAGTCGCAACATCATGCTGTGGAGCAGCGACATGTTCTGCAGCCTGCAGCGCCTGTGGAAAGTTCCAAAACAGGTATCATTCATCACTTGCCCAGTGCGGAGAACCTCGGACTAACAAAGACAACAGTATGGCGACGAGAATCGCCTATGCCTTCATTCTTTTGATCAACTCCATAATATCCTGGATTATGCTCACACCATGGGCTCTGAAAAAATTGCAAAAATTGACACTAGATTATATGGAGATTCGATGCGACGGGAAGGAATGTCACGGCTGGGTCGCGGTCCATCGGATCAACTTTGCCCTCGGTCTCTTCCATTTGATCCTCGCCCTTTTGCTTCTCGGTGTTAAAAGCTCGAAAGATACTCGCGCTGCTATTCAGAATGGATATTGGGGCCCGAAAGTCATCCTTTGGGTGGCCTTTGTCGTCATGTCGTTCTTCATCCCCGAACCCTTCTTCTTCGTCTATGGCAACTATATCGCCTTCTTCTGTGCCATGTTATTCCTACTTTTGGGTTTGATCCTTCTGGTCGATCTCGCGCACTCGTGGGCGGAGCTATGCCTGCAGAAGATCGAAGACAGCGACTCTCGTGTATGGCGCGGCCTGCTTATTGGTTCCACCCTCGGCATGTACTTGGCATCTTTCGTCATGACCATCCTGATGTATATCTTCTTTGCGGGCAGCGGTTGCTCTATGAACCAGGCTGCCATCACCGTACGAATTCCTCACACGACGACTCTTGGTGCCTAGCTAACTCGTCGCAGATAAACCTGATTGTGTTTTTGATCATCTCTTTCGTTTCTGTTCAACCAGCAGTGCAAGAGTCGAACTCTCGCGCAGGACTAGCCCAAGCTGCAATGGTCACTGTCTACTGTACCTACCTCACCATGTCTGCCGTTTCGATGGAACCAGATGATAAAAATTGCAACCCTCTCATCCGTTCCCGCGGAGCCAGGACTGCCACTATCGTTCTCGGTGCAATTGTTACTATGCTAACCATCGCATACACCACCACGCGGGCTGCCACTCAAGGCATTGCCTTGGGATCGAAAGGCGGTCACAGCTACATCCAGCTGGGTATGGACGACAACGAGCACGGTTTGGTTACACAGCAGCCAAACGCCCGCCGAGAGATGCGCGCTGAAGCTCTCCGGGCCGCTGTCGAGAGCGGCAGTCTTCCTGCTAGCGCCCTGGATGATAGTGATGACGAAGATGAGTATGACACCACAAAGGACGACGAGCGTGGTTCAACCCAATACAATTACTCGCTCTTCCACATCATCTTCTTCCTCGCCACCACATGGGTGGCCACTTTGTTAGTCCAGGGACTGACGGTGGACACCACGACGGATTTCGCGCCGGTGGGCCGCACATACTGGGCCAGCTGGGTGAAAATCGTCAGCTCCTGGGTCTGCTATGCTATATATCTGTGGACTCTGGTTGCGCCTGTTATGCTGCCGGATCGCTTTGGGGTTTATTAGTTTTTAATTCTACATTGATTTCGGGCGTTAAGAGCGACCGTGTTGCTCTTGATTTGTCCTTTTTCGTTTATACCCATTCTTGCAGTGCCACACAAGTTCAAGTCCACAAATGAATATATTTGTATCCCTGTAGCGCAAACAAAAAGTTCTTGGGTCAAGTTGAAGGGCGATATCGAATGTATAGATCTGTCGTATCCAACTGCTCCACCGCGGTCTTGGCAAAACCACGCGTTAAGTGAGACGCGTGCCAACTTAACCTCATCAGACATCATGGGATGAAGATGGCGACAATCCAAGCCATCGAGGCCCGCTCTGTATGAAATTCGATATTCCCCTCACAACGCCCAATCTGACCAGCGCATTGATTAGGTACACCAAATCCAATCGGGTCAAGTCATCGTTGACTTATGCTCCGTTGCTAAAGAGCTTGTCGAAAACAGTCTGGATGCTGGCGCGACGACGATCGGTGGGTGAATAACATTCTAGAAGTAGCCTGTGATGCACTTTCTGATGATTTCGGGAGTTCCAGAGGTCCGGTTTAAGAATAATGGACTGGACCTGATTGAGGTCCAAGATAACGGCAGCGGGATCTCGCCGGAAAACTATAAGAACGTCGGTGAGCTGTCACGTCTCTCTTGGTACATTACACTCAAGCTGATTTACTTTTTTCTCTTAGCATTGAAACACTATACCTCCAAACTGACCTCATACGATGACCTCTCGAGCCTACACACCTTCGGTTTCCGGGGAGAGGCGATATCCTCACTCTGCGCGTTAGCCGACTTCCACATCGTCACGGCACAAGAAAAGCAAGTTCCCCGCGCGAATCGACTCGATTTTGAACAATCTGGGAAACTCCAGAAGACACAGATCGTGGCTGGGCAGAAAGGAACGACCGCATCGGTCGAAGGCATCTTCAAGCGACTTCCCGTGCGTCGGCGGGAATTGGAGAAGAACATTAAACGAGAATACGGGAAGGTTCTGAATCTACTACATGCATATGCATGCATTAGCACTGGAGTCCGATTCAGCGTCAGAAACACTGTTGGCAAGACACGAAATGTGGTGGTCTTCTCTACAAATGGAAATAAGACCACCAAGGAAAATATTGCCAATGTGTATGGTGCGAAGACATTATCCGCCCTGATATCCCTTGATCTGGAGCTGGAGTTTGAGCCTGCCGCATGTACGAAACGGGTTGGCGACGACCAGCTGAGTAAAATTCAGGTGCGAGGCCATATCTCGCGTCCTGTATTCGGCGAGGGCCGTCAGACTCCGGATCGCCAGATGTTCTTCGTCAACTCGCGCCCATGTGGCCTGCCGCAGATTCAGAAGGCGTTTAACGAGGTTTACAAGTCGTTCAATGTGTCGCAGTCGGCTTTCATCTTTGCGGACTTTCAGATGGATACAAATGCTTACGATGTCAACGTTTCGCCTGATAAGCGCCAAATCCTGCTTCATGATGCGGGGGCTATGATTGAATCGCTCAAAATTTCTCTTACGCAACTCTTTGAGGATGCAGACCAAAGTGTGCCGCAGTCATCGGTTAAATCCATGCCTTTGCCAAAACAGCAACCACTAGCGTCACTTCCAGGGTTCGTCACTGCCCGGGAACTCAACGAAAGCGCTGGACGTAGAAGTCCGAGTCAAGATCGGACGAAGGAAAGCTCTGTGGAAACTCCGGGTGTGAATCAACAGAGCGCGATTGAGCGTTTCACAAGCTCACAGGGGGGGCATAGGAAGGGCTCAAACTACGCCATCTCCGGCTCGATCGAGGAGAACAACCCAAGCTACAACCAGTCGCTCTTCAATGTCGACGCCAGCCCCAAGTGAGCTAGAAACAGCTGCTGCGGAGATCTCCGACGATGAACTTTTCGTCCCAGAAGCCGCCCAGGAGCAGCCTGGGCCAACACCTAGCTCCCACGAATCCTCATCCCAGCCATCGGTTCCTGAAGAGACTCCATCTCGCGCCTGTGGAGACCCAGCAGAAAGCCCCAATATTATCCAAAATGCCTTCCATAGAATGCGTCCACGACGAGAACCCGCTGAACTGGCGACCATCACTATTGGCAACCGAACTGTAACATCCATGGTCGGTAGTGGTCCTCCACGAAAACGGTTCTCAGAAGATCCACCTTTAGTGATGGAACCGCCCCGGCGGAAGAGACGAATACATACACCATCACGGCCTGATATCTTTGGTAAACACATGAGAGCCTTTGCTGCGCCTGGATCGCAGCTTGATGACGAAGAAGACGAAGAAGGCTCTGCTAGTGAAGATGACCAGATTGAAGAAGATGAAAATGACCTTTCATCTGAAATTGAGGACACACAAGACGTGGAGCAAGAGCCCGAAACCGAGGGTTCTCCTCCGGTTGAGGATGGCGCCTATGTTCCTGACCAAGGTGCAGCCCAATCAGAAGTTGAAAACACCAAGGCGAAAGACAAAGACACCGCCATAGATGAAAGTCTCGACGAAGCTGAGAAGAAGGCACAGGAAGAAGCTACAGTACAACGGCTCATTCATGAAGCCGAGGAGGCTGCTGTGCTTCCTCAAGAAAATAGCACAAACCGTGCAAAGAAGATGAACAAGGGCGCTGCACATCGTGACGCGACTATACAGCTTGTCGGCACGGTAGATGGGTCTATTCCACGTCTCCAATCTCAACTCATTACATTGCAAAAGACCCTGCAAGCAGGCACCAAGAAAACGACAGAGGAAGCTACTGATCTTGGCGAGAAAACTGCCGAGGACAAACTTTCCTTGACTGTAAGCAAGAATGATTTTGCCCAAATGCGCATTATCGGTCAGTTCAACTTGGGCTTCATCATCGCAGTCCGTCCAGGAGACGATCGCGATGAGCTCTTCATCATCGACCAACATGCCTCCGATGAGAAATTCAATTTCGAGCGCCTGCAAGCTGAAACTGTGGTGCAAAATCAGCGACTTGTCCGTCCGCAACGTCTCGATCTCACTGCCGTTGAAGAAGAGGTTGTCCTTGAGAATCGCGTCGCTCTTGAGAAAAACGGTTTCCTCGTGACCGTTGACGAAAGCGGCGATGAGCCTATCGGCCGTCGATGTCAGCTGGTCTCATTACCGCTGAGCAAGGAAGTGGTGTTCGGCGTCCGGGATCTGGAGGAACTGATTGTGTTGCTATCAGAGTCAATTTCAACGTCAGATGGGTTGTCAGTACCACGGCCGAGCAAAGTCCGCAAAATGTTTGCTATGCGCGCATGTCGTTCAAGTATCATGATTGGAAAGACCTTGACGAATCGCCAAATGGAACGGGTCGTTCAGAACATGGGGACTATCGATAAACCTTGGAATTGCCCCCATGGTCGACCGACAATGCGGCACTTGATGAGTCTGGGCCAGTGGGATGAATGGAATGAGTTTGAGGAAACCGAAGGACTCGACCCTTGGAAACAATTTTTGGAAGGAGAAGATGAAGATGAAGCATAATCCATAACGATACCCTGTGCGTGATATAGATGTATAACAAGAAGAGATTAAATGAACAAAGACACGAACCATCACCACCATCGAAACCACCCTTTCGCTGGCTGATCCACTTTTTTTCCACTAGCATCAAGATCAACATGTCCATTTGCATTTCCATTCTCAACATGCCCATTCAGTTCCGTATCACTGCCATCTTCACTCCCGTGGTCCCCACCCCTCTCGACGTTATCCATCATATCCTCCAAGGCCAGCAAATCACGCTCAATCATCTCCGCCCAATTCTGCACATCTCCAATCTCCTTTAAGCCCTCGCGCGTCTCATCTGCGAGTCCAACCCACTGCTGATTTTGCCGCGCGAGTCGCTGCGTATTCTCCGCAAGTTCGGCTTCTTGTCTTTCCAGCGCTGTCGCGTTGGACTGGATGTTTGCTGCGCGGTCGCGGAGCGGCGCTTCGAGATTTGTTCCCACTGAGTGGAGTGTTGCGGTGAAGGCTGCTAGCGCTTCTTTTTGTCGTTGGTCTGTGTTTTCGGTTGGATTGGGGTTCGGCTGCGGGGTGGAGCTTTCCATGGTCTCGGAGTCGGGTTGGGGATTTATAGGTGTCAGAGATGAGCCCGATGATTCCGATGATATCTCAGTGACTTGTAGGTTCCGAACGGGTTACTTCGTACTTCGTACTTAGTACTGATATAAGAAATGTAAAGATCGACCCCACGCGGCACATGTCATTTCCCCGCCCTACGTGATGGTTTGTCGAGTGTGTCTGATCGCCCGATGTTGATTCTGAAGACTACAATATCGAGTTCATTGGTTTTGATTGTCTCGCAAAGAAGGTATTCGAGTGTTTTGTTTAATGCAATGTAATGTCCCTAACGGCGGATCTATACCATGACGGAACTATTATTACTTTTGATCACAACGCAGAAGATATCTAAAAGAAAGTCTACTAACGAGAGTACTTTACAGTAAATAAAGTCTCACTCTGTGGTCCTTCTTTCGTGCTGTAAAGTGAGCCCCTGGGTTTGAGATGAAAAATATACCGTGATCGAAGTTTAGAAGCTGTCCAAGATAGAAAAGCCATACCTTGGTCTAGACAGCCAGGCATTCACAAACCCAGATCAATCAAGTACAGAGAAGAGGATCGACAGATCCCAGGCCAACAAATGACTAGGTGTTGACAAGGGATTGGTCCACATTGGATGCTGTCCAGGTATACCACGCAACTCTTTGGTCCCTACCCTAGTTCCACCCTGGTCCCCAAAAAGGAAGGCATTCTTTCTTGTTACGGCCCAGTGGTAGATACATGTCTTTCTGTCTGGCAGCTCACTTGAAAGGCTCATGCACCTCCCCTTGACACTGGATCCCAATCAGGCTTAATAGAGGATCGAATGTTCCTAAATCGGCATAGCATGCTCTTGTTTCTTTGTTCGCATCTGCAACTTCGCTGGGGAAGGCGCGACCTAGAGGTCGCGCCTTCTTCGGGCTGTCACAGATTCCCTATATGAAAGCCTCCCAGGGTTTTCAAACTTCCTCCTGTCAACCACCTCTATCATAAGCTTCCTAGATCTAATCTGGCAAGGCTTCCCTGATAGCAGTGGTACAAGTAAGCATCATCCTATATGATGTGACTCCGAACTCTTCTGACAGGTGACAGCCTTAGTAGACGGTAGGGGGGCTCTCCGGAGTCTTCTGAGCATCGACCAGGTTGGGTATGTTATTGTTATCCCCCTCTTGAGTTTGTAACCTGTCTGACTCGTGCTCCTTTCTGATTAGGTCCTTCGTTGGAGAACCTAGATCGGGGTCCCCGATAAGCCTTGACGATATGGTTGTATGTCCTTGCCAGTGACAATCTTCTTCCCCATTGCTGACTTGTCATCTCTTAGAACCTTCGTTGGATGGCGGCAAGATGTACCTGCGCTGAGCATGGACTCTGTCCTGTCAGCCTTAGTGATGTGCGGGTGAGTTCTTCAGCCATTGGTAATTCTATCGTTTCTAACCACATCTCCCTGCCGTCAGAAACTTTGTCACCAACGCCCGGACCAAGTCGGCTCTCTCTTCGGAGGTACGTTGTGCTGTAAATCTTGGGGAGGCAGATGGGATCCAAGGCCCATCAATCTACGAGGGGGGGATAGCCCGACCCGGAATGGCATGCACGTAGCAATACGAGTCCCCATTACGTTTGTCGTGGCATCCAGGACACAAGTCCAAGTATGCTCTTCCCGTCTGTGGTCATTTATCATTCCTAACCTGTGGGCCTCAACAGAACCTTTGTGGGAAGACCTGAAGTCAGACCGGGTCTGCACAATCCCAGTCTCGGCGGGTCCGGCTAAATTCCAGGTGAGTTTGCCTACCAGTCTGTTTGTTTTTGCTGTTAACTCGAGATTATTTCTATCAGTGCATTCAGCGGAGTTTCTGAGATTACGCAGCAACGACTGTGTGATATCACTTGCAGTTGGCCATGCAACCCCGCTTTTTACTCGAAGAAGAAGCGAAGAAACAAGTTGGAGCTCCAAACCTTGCGGTTTACTTGTTAGGCCTTCGGGGGCCTTTTATGTGGGCTGTGGGCTTTTTCTGGTCAATAAGAGAGCTGCTGTTCTCTTGCCTGGGTACATGATTTGAAGGAATAATACTTTCAGATTAGTACACTTAGCAAGACCAAACAACAAAACATCCATTACATCTCTGATCGGAGCGGGCTGAATAAACAGAGAATTATTTGCCTGCTATGCTCCTGATCAATGATGTACCTGGAAACATTTCATCCCAATCAAACAACGTCAACCGTAGTTGTAGCAGTATCTAGCTTTGGGTTCCAAATACTTTTGGTATTGCAAATATAACCTCTGGTTCAAACACGTCCTTTTCCTGATGCGTCTTCTCTATCTAGACTCCATCTATCTGCGGGTAAATAATCGGACCTATAAAAACCTTGGGTAATCGTATTCTGAGAGCTAGCAGACAAAAGCCCGGTCTGTTAGCCACTAATGGGAGATGGGATCATTCAACAATATTTCCAAAAGTCGATAAGAAGATCTATCTCCAGTGGTCACTACGAGAGTCGGAGCGAAGAGGCACCTGTGAGATCTAAATCTGAACTCTAGTAAATTCCAGTAAATTCTAAGAACATATAGACACACGGTGGAGATGGAAAGAACCCCCAGGGCTTGGTCTGTAGAGTTTCAGTCTTATACCTCGATGTGTGTAGCCTCACCCATTGGCTTTTCATTACTTTCGGTGTTCAAAGTTCGATGATGCCCAGGGTGGACAGGATAACCTCTGGTTTCCCAAACACCTCCAGTAATTCCACCTCTCGAGAAAAGATGATCAACATCCTCCAGTTCCAAGCCTTTGGTCTCGGGGAAGAAGAAGAAAACCATTGGAATCTTGGTTCAGTCAGTATCATAAGATTGAATTCAGAGTTGGGGTCATACCCAGGCAAAACAGAAGCAGGCGAAGATGATGAATGTTTTCCATCCAATATTATCAATTGCTGTGGGTGTAATTTGGACGACAATGACTGCGACGGTTAGTGAAGGCACTTACTTCCTCTGGAGGCCAATCAACTTACAAACACAAATCCAATTGACAAAGCCGCCAAAAGCCTGAGCTCTAGCTCGGATACGGGTAGTTGAGATTTCAGAAGGATAGAACCTGTCAATCGTCAGCAGTAGTACACAAATGCAAGTCAGATAGGGAAAACTAACCAAGGGACTGGCAGATAACCAATGCCAAGGAACAACTGGAAAATAAAAACGAACACCGTAGCTGCATATGCGCATGACTCTGTGCCAATCGATAACAGAATGGCAGTCATCACGAAACAGAAACAGAGACCAGCGGCGGAGACCATGAGTGATACCCGTCGGCCGAATTTGTCCATACTCCACAGGGGGATAACAGAGCCAACAAGGTATGCGAGAGAGGTGCAGCCACCAAGGACCAAAGAGAGATTGCGGGATAGGTTCATAGCATTCTATTTAGGTATTTGGCTTAGTTCACTTATTCAACTGGAGATGGGAATAGGGGCATACCTGGTAGACAATGGGGGCGTAGTAATTGATCATGTTAGAGCCTAACACATGTCAATACAAAAACACCTCACGGCGTCTGGACTGGTATTTCTCACCTGTAAACTGCTGTTGAATATTGATAACAGCAGCCAGGATCATTCGTCGAAGATTCCCCATCGGGCCACCCGACCAGAGCTCCTTGTACTTGAATGGTCCGCCAGCAGACTCAATCTCAATTGACGATTCGATTTGATGACGCAGAAGAATAACCTCAGGGTTTGACTCATCAGCGGGCTGATCCATTTGAAGACGTGCCAGGACCGACGCTGCTTCGTCACTGCGATCTTGTTCACAAAGCCAACGTGGAGAATCAGGCAGGGGAATCATCTGCAGAACCAAAAATACTGCAAAGAAAGCTTGGAAGCTGATTGGGAACCGCCATTGAGCCGGTGTATCCACGAAACTCAGTCCATAATCCAGCCAGTATGCGATACAGAGACCGAGAATCGTCACAGTGCCTTGGGCAGAGAGCAACATGCCACGCTGCTCTGGGCGAGCTAACTCGGACTGGTATGCTGGCACAGTACTGCTGTTGATTCCATTGCCAAGGCCAGTGACAATTCGGCCAACGAGGAATTGAGGAACGGTATAGGAACTGCCGAGGATAATCGTTCCGATGATCATGATAGAACCACCTGCGATAATCATCTTGCGGCGACCGTATCTGTGACCAATGACGAGACTCAGAAGGCAACCTACTGCACAGCCGATATCGTAGATCGAAGTAAGGAGACCCTGCATCGTGCTGTCAGGATTGTTGAATGTTTGTCCGAATTGATTGTTCGCGCCAATCAGGCCGCTCATCACGCCCTGGTCATATCCCAATAGGAGAAAGGCTTGGCAGCTTGCAGCTGTCACAGCCCAGTGAAGGTATTTTCCGCGTAGGACCATAATGTGCTTGGATCAACGGGGAAACTAGAGAGACATTTGCATCCGGGGCCCCAGGTCCTTTTCTCCAGTCAACCCTTTCCATAGCATGTCGGTTCACTCTTGCCCGAAAGACCCTGTTCGGTCCAATATACCCCGGGGCTAGTACATTCACCTGCGGGACAAAACAGGGTTAGCGTATATTTTTCCCCGCGGGGACCCCACATTGACGAATCCCTGCGATTACCACTGCCCAGCTGGAAAGCGGCTGGGGAGTTCTTGAAGCATGAGACTTTAAGATCCAGCTGGAGACTGCCGTTCAGTCTCTGGGCTTGATCCCTGATGAGCATTGTCAATGCGCGACTCTTGAGATCAACTGGTATTGGTGCAGCATCATGATACACATTGTGGTGTCCTGTTACTTCGATGGGTCAAGTATATACGCTTGAAAGAGACCAGCATACATTTATTATGTTTAGTTTACTCTGGAGAGATAGCCAAGCTGACCAGAAGCATAGGTAGGTATGCCTAAGTCATTTGTACTGATTAAGTCTCTATTGGCCGTTAGATAGGCCAATTTCCTAATTGGGATAAAAAAAGGGCCACCCTCCCGAAACTGTGGATCGCACTACTGGAGATAATTCATGTCAAGCACGAAGAAATGAAGGGCACAGCTAAAGTCACTCCGTATGGTGTTGTCATCTTATCACTTCTTGTTCAATTTTCTTGATCTATAGATAAATTCTTTCAATCGGCTTGGGCGCCAAAAAGACTAATTTCAGTTCAGGAATCAAGCAAATATTCAACATTTGAGCATATACAAGTACCACAAGCCCACAGTTTAGTCTCTCGGGGCTAATTTTACTGCTATCAAATACGTTACTACGAAGAATTTCCGGGGAAAGAAGTATCTTTGAGCGAATGAGTTGGCATATAGTTAAAGGTCGGAATATCTGTTTACAGCCGCAATCTGGCGAGATATCCAATGCTGATCGGAATATAGGCGCATGAGGTTCTCCTTGAGCATAATCAACTGGTCCTCAAGCTTGTGAGTCTTCGTTAAAAATGCCCCATTGTACCCGTAATAGTTTTTTCTATCAAGCACGGTACGGCATTGCGGCATCTCCCTACACATAGTGGCACTCGCTCGTTCGACGACACGTACCTCGTCAATAAGATCGGTGAGGTTGTCAACTGCTAGCGCTAGGCGGAGAGGCGAAATCCCCTTGCGACTCATAATAACATCAATCTCGAGCTGTAGCTCAGCTTTGAACCGGTTGCGTGTACGCAGAAATTGATGCTCGGGATTTCCTGTCGGAGAGTACATGACTCTAGATTGGTGATCTACAACGAATCTGAGTAGGAAGGATTCTGTCAGATTAGCTGCTAGGGATTAGTGAAGATGTAGTTGATGTAGATGCACGATCGTTGAGAAGACGGTGGGATCGAGTCTTATTTATGTAATTTTCGTCAAGAGTAGCTTTATTATTAGAGTCAAAGAGAAGCAATGTCATGAAAGAAACAATGCCAGTAACAAAGCCTTCTTTTTTTCTCCCCCTTCCATGGCCGCGTTTATTCTTTGTAGTTTAAACAGGGATACCTAGACGTGAATGAATCAGAAATGACGGCTGTATATCTGGGGTTGAGTCATTGAAAAGGCTTGTTGAATTCTTCGGTATACTTCATTGCACTGTATACATTGGAATGTGTATATTTCCATGCTGAGGTTTGTTGTGTCTTGATTCTCCAGAGGGAGTCTCCAGTCGAGCGGGGGGTGGGTATCTGAGCAGCATGTTGCCATGGTCAGAGGTACAACGAAGTAGAATCTATATCTCTGTCATTTGCAGTGAAAATGCGCTATCTTTGACATACATATCCGAAGAAATCCCATGTAGCTTTATAGTCTAAACTCATAGCATGCTCATCCTGTAGTACTCTCGATCGTAGGTTCACCACGTCAAGAAAATAAACTTGAAGCATATTCTAATAGATCAATCCTTGTCGACGCTGACACAGCCTTGATAGCGGCTGTGAAGTAAGGGATATCGACACCCTTGAAAGAGCAACTTCTCCCATGAACCTCGATGGTCACAGTGCCAATTTCATCGTCACCGGAAAGGGCCTCATGAATCAATCTCTTTTTGTCCACTGAACCGAGCACCACAGCGTTGCTATTAGTCTTTTCTAAAAAGAGATATGGCAGATCGACCCAACCCAATTCTGAGCCACCCATGGTGAGATTAAAAGTCACATGTCCCTAAATGTGTTAGCTTATACTTCTATCCCAGGGAATGGGATGGATTGATATACCAGCTCAATAACGAAGGGAGTCGGATTGCGCACGGAGATTGTGGCATTGAAGTTATATCCATCAACTGGAGGATCCAGGAGCTCTATACTGGTGATGTTGAATGCGCCTTCGGCGTTGATAAAATCTGCAAATTTTAGAAATGTTCACTCCTATCGAGCAACTTGATATGGTATTTCTCACCTGTGGCATTGTAACCTAAGACTGTCAGCTTGTTTTATAGATGTGATTGGAAACCTATACTCACCACCCACGTTCATTGTTTTATGGATGTTTAAATGAGCAGTTGGTAGTGCTCCAATTTTCAAATCTGATGAGCCTTCAATCAAGATTGAAGAACTCCTGTTAGATCCGGCTGCAGTTGCCAATCGTGACATACAGTCAACACACGATAAATGCATATCTTGATCTATTTCGAGGGTGGCGTGTTTGCCAAATGCAATATCAGGCACTGGGAAGGTTGTAAAGATCTTATCGGTATCTTTAACACGACATGTGGCATTGAATGCGTTCATATGACCACTACCACTGAACCCACCTCCTGTTCGGAGAGTTTGTTTTTGTTTAACGTGAAAGGCGGTTGGCCGGGGGTTGGTAATCTCAAGGCCATCAGAGTCATACTCGTACTTGTTGATATAATCGTTTGCGAAGTTGGGAATCCCGACATAAAATCTAAGAAATAATTAGCATAGCCATTATTATCTTGTATGATGGAGCTCACAGAGGGAGAATGATAACGAGAACAGAGATGCAAAATGCAATCAAATACGCCCACCAGAACCTCTTCATGTGCGCCTTGAATCGGTTCCATAAATTGGGTTTTTCTGGGGTAAGTAGCACATCCTCCACCTCAGAGTTACTTGAAACATCGGATTTTGACATGATGGGGGCAACAATGTTGATGAGTGCCAAAGGATTTGCTTCGGCCTAGGTCGTGGACAGTAAAGGTCCAGTAGATAGCAGTATGGCAACAGCTTCCCATGCTGGTTTGGAGGTAGAAGAGGAGAAATTGGATTGGGGATTCTAAGGTTGAGTGAAGCAGTTTCTAAGCTAGTCGTCGCTTCGGGGTGCGTTACACCCCATGTCGATCAGACCCGCCTTTCACATGATAGGGAGATGTGCATAGCAATGATTGAACGAGAACAATGTCTCTACGAGAAGAATTGACGTCATAATTATTCTTGTAGGATCGGCCATGTTATTTTATTGTGAGTTCTAAAGCTGACGTTTGGCATACAAATGCTCGAAGACGAGGCTCAAGCAAAGCGATATGTGTGAGAACGCAAGTCCCACCGACACCCTTCGATCGGGACTAGTTTCCCCGTCGGTGGAGCACCTAAATATGTGTGTTGTATGCTCCTGTGGTGTCTGTGTAGCAAAAGTAGTCAGAGAAGCCAATCAAGACCTTCCATAGGTGACCAACTTGCCTCAAAATGGTAGCTAGAGCCTTACATATATGTACTTCTCGTATCGGATACGTGATCAACACAATGACGTTTGATGGATTGCAGATCGTGCGTGGAGTAGAGTGATCGGCCAAGACAGACCTCGGCTGTGAGTTCAACTGCTTGCAATGTACCTCAGATACCATATAGCATTGCATGAATATGAACCTGGTACTAAGGAGAGTTGTACGCATTAGACCTCCGCAGAGCCCACAAATCCCAACGCCTAACCCACCCCAATTCACTAATGGGCTGGGTTTTGGGCCTAGTCCTTAGGGCCCCCGGGGGTTATTGGCTTGGGGGCCCAACACGGCCCAATAGGCACCAAACAATACAAATATTCTGAGGAATGTGATTTTTTTTTTCAATTGCCTTGTATTGAGGCCCCGTTTTGACCTCAAGGGTAAGGTGATATCTTACTATTTTTAACTAATATATCATTGATAAGTAGTGAAACTTATGTATCGTTACATTTGAACACGCGAAAGGACGCGTTATCTAGTTAAGTCTTGAATTATAGAGGATCACTCGGAAAGTGGTGAGCGTGGTGCTCCCCTATATCGGAAATATATATCAGATATTAAAGTACACATTGACATTTCTTCAAATCTCCACTGGTTGATTTTATTTGAAATTAGAATATACACTTATATAGTTATCCCAGTTATGAAATGTGAATTGGGAGGATATAATTCGTAGAAGGGTCAATATACAGCGATTACGAGATCCTAGCTGAGCCCCCTAAATGGGCTATAATGGGGGCCTTACGGGCCTCCACGAATGGGCTTTGCGGAGGTCCTCTACGCATGATATGTATCAACAAAGGGGGTAAAGTCTCGCATTGAATTTATGCTCTCTATTACTTTCCCGGGGGTCTCGATCCCTTGGGAGGGTCCAATGTTCAAGGCTGAGTTAGCGACATTCACACTTGCACCTCCGGGGCTTACTGCGCTCTCCTTTTCTTTGATTTCCCACCCAACTCTAACCAAGTAGAATATTCCCCAGCGAATTTTCTAGTACTCCCCTGTATTTCTGGTACCCTTCCATCATGATCACAGGCTAGTAAACCTACAGAGTGTTAGATTTTGTCTACAGCCACCTAGTGTACAGCTCTAATGCAGTGGGAAGTACTCCGTATGTATATAGTGGACATGAATATTACATTTTATCCCATGTATGCACCTTGGCAGCTCCCGAGCCCCAACATTCCAGAGTTGGAAGGAAATCCATGGGTACCTGAAGGGTGGGACATAGATCGGCCCGACCCGTAGAAAAGGTTCCAGAAACCTTTCAGATGTAACAGAGGCAACCTCCCCTGAAAGTCATTTTTGTTCCATAATTTGGTCAAGTCAACATTTTCTGAAACAGTCAGACTGTGGTCCAGGAAGCCCAAAGCCACTATGCCTCAAAGCGGAAACGTATCCCAACTAGGAAGGTGGTACACCTGATTTTTCAGGTACCGGAGCACACACCCTTGGGGGCTAAAAGAGATTAATCAAAACTAAACCGCTATCAGAATATGGATACGGAGTACGGAGGAGGAATGAGATTATGAGAGCTGAAAAAGGTCAAAGGTCTAGACCACGGGTAACGCTAACTAGATATGGTATAGGACACGGCCTTTTCTGTCTTGTCCACGGGTCCTCGAAAACATTCTGTAAAATGGCTCGCATGGATTTGAGCGGCTGTGTCCTATCTTCCCTCAGTAATTAATCCCGATTGTCCAAATGTTACCACGGCACTCAATTCCACTTAAAGAAGGCCGTCTGTCACATTTAAGACCAGCCAAAACGCGACGAAAAAGCATGCTTTTGCGAACCACTCGTGTCATCATTGCGGTTGTAGCGGCGTGGTTGGTAATCTCATTCCTGCTTTTTAGGTCGCCAGCTTCAGACGCAAAGAGCCAGACTTCCACCTTGGTCACGGACAGAACATGGCGAAGTTCACTCACTGATAACACGATTGCGGCGTCATCGGAACATGATTCGACATTGCAAAAGACACCCGGCGAGAATTCTATTGGGGAAAATTCACCAGGGCTGCAGGAAAATGTAGAAGATCAAAAGTCACCGCAGTCATTCTCAAATATCGATGAAGATAGCGAGAATAGCACGATTTCGGATCTAGAGCCCGATCTCTTCGAGGCCGCTCTTGACTACCTTCTATCAACAGCCCCCAACGAGCTCTACATCAAACAAATCCTACGGCCAGTAGTCAGCACAGGCGAGGCGAAGCTACACGACCTTGGCCTGCGCACACGCATATATAAAGAATTATTCGAGACTTGGGAGAAGGTACACCTCGTCAACAGCGACGACAATCAGACTTACGTGCGGAATGACGTTGTCCCCTACATCCGGGACAAGTTCAGCGAGTCAACATACCCTGGCATACTCCACAAATACGACTCCTATCGCAAGTTTGTCACCAAACTCTCTGCACTCTTGTTTCCGTGGACGAGTCCATACTTTGCAGATCATATGAGTATGCACATCTCGTTGCGCCATGGAGGTCGTGGCATCGTGACAACGGCGGGCAATGGCCAGGCACAGTTTCTACTGGCGGCCATTCCTTCCTTTCGCCTTCTGGGCTGCGATCTTCCCGTCGAGGTCATGTATCTCGGCGAAAACGATCTGAATAAGGACTTCCGGATGAAACTTGAGGCCATACCAGGCGTCACAACGCGTGACCTCTCCGCACTGGTGAACGATGAAGGTTGGCAGCTCAACGGATGGGCTGGTAAGCCCTTTGCTATTCTTTTCTCGTCTTTCCGCGAAGCCCTGTTCATCGACGCCGATTCACTGTTCTTCGTGAACCCCGAGTCCCTTTTTGATGACCCGGAATACGTGCGCACGGGTGCCCTTTTCTTCAGAGATCGAAATATCTCGCCAGAGAGTAAGCAGGGATGGCTGCAAAAGGTCTTGCCAGAGCCAATTTCGCAAGCTGTGCAGCAGAGCAGAATGTGGACCGGGGAGAGCGGGCATGAACAAGAGTCGGGAGTCATCGTCGTGGATAAGTGGATGCACTTTGTTGCATTGTTACTCGTATGCAGAATGAATGGGCCAGATAGGAATGGTAATGGTGCGGACATTGTAGGGACTTACGATATGGTCTACGGTTCGTTTTACCCCGGTACCTGTCTTCCCAAACTCCCTTTACGTTTACTAACCACCTGAGCTAATACAGGTGATAAGGAAACCTTTTGGCTTGGATGGGAGCTCGTTGGGGATACTTCATATTCCTTTCACCCGGGTCTATCTGCAGTCATGGGCGTTGTCCAACCTGCAGTCGTGGACGTTGTCCAACCTGAAATTGTGGACGCTGTTCAACCTGCAGTCGTGGACGTTGTCCAGACTGAAATTGTGGACGTTGTCCGACCCCCGACACCTTCGACGCCATCAATCAACAGCCGAAACTATCCTTCGTCGATGGAATTGCAGTGGCCTCACCAGCAGCGAACCCACCAGTAGATGGAATTGCAGTGGCCTCACCAAGAGCGAATCCACCAGTAGATGGAAGCGAATCGGCGCCAACCCATGATCCCAATCCCACAATCTGTGCCCCCCAGCTTCTTCATTTGGACCGCGAGAACCGTCCTTTATGGTTCAATGGCTGGGTGTTTGAGAATAAGTTTGCGGACGGTAAACGGGTCATGGGAAAGTTCGACATGTTTATGGAGGAACCGAGTAAGCCACAGGTTCCAGAAGCATGGCAATTAAAGGAACACAATCTCTGTTGCTTGTCAAACTCCACGCCAAAGAACTTTACGACACAGGAGACCGAATGGCTTGAAGAGTTGCTTGACTTGGTAAATATCGTTGGTAACTAGTGGAGAAAGAATATCTTGATGATTGCATATACTATGCCCCAACACACACACAAAGGAAAGCTCGAGGGATCTGGGGTGACAATTTTTAGGTGGAAGGGGTTGTGAACAACCTCGAAAGTTCCTAAAAAGAACACATCAGATGGTTGTCTCTTATTCCTCCTGCTACGCATCCCCACAGCCATTCTTCCGAAGCACCTACCACCAACCCTTGCGAACCTCTTTTCAAGGTGTCTTTGCTTTGTTCGTTGTCCACAAAACCTCCACCGATGCACCGCCTCTTCCTCCACTGCCCCCTCCAAAGAGTCAAAAGGAGGAGAAAAAGGCAAGGTGCGACGCAAACCAGAATGAGCAGCGACAGCGCAAGAAGGCGCCTCGGGTCCGCATTGATACAACTTCCAATGACCTCATAGCCCAGTACCATCCAGTAAGAATCAATGTGGTATCTTTATCGAGCGCGTTGAGCTGATATATTTGATAGGCAGTGCAGAACAGATCGCTGGTACGCTGGATGAAGTTATATGGACACTGACAGAAACCGCTGGTGTCAATGCCGGAGATATGTGACTTGCAAATGTACCCAGTATAGCATTCTCTACGCGCTCAGGTACTGAGGGAGGAGCGAACCCCCCCCACGAAGAGTATAGAGTAGATACAGAAGGCGGAGGGAGGAAGTTGTCACAGTGCTACAGGAGATTTCTATGCTCTCGCTTTCCCATCTCATCTGAATATCAACCTCTCAATGAACATGAAACTCATTCCTCAGGAATCGTACACGCGAATCCAAGCTAGGGAGATACAGGGTAACCACACTCGGCTGATAACACAAACATAAACATGAACTTATATTTTTGTATCAAAACAAGAGGGCTTCACAGGAGTGCATGTAGCCAATCAGATACCAGTTTTATTGTTCTCTTTGTGCATGTGTATGCATCTTCCAGCTATAGCGGGACTTAGTGGGGACTTAAGTGAAGCTAAGGCACCTAGCTATGTTCTAGTTTAGTAGCGAAATGTGCCAAACAAACCTTGTTTACTCGTACTCGAGGTCGCTGTCGGATAATTTTTAGTATTACGATCGATGATCACCCATACTTCCCCCCGCCCCCTTTTTTATCTGATCCTTTTTTAGATAGGAACTCGACATTCTGTCAATAGCATATTGGTACATAAGTTCAGATATCACCATCGGGTGAGACTTACCCAGCCCTGTTTCCATTTAATATTAAGCATCACTAGATCTAATGTGACAAAGAGTCCCACCTTTGGTCAAGAACGTTCCAGTGTAGATTGATATCAAAGTCACAGACCACGACACGGATCAAAAGTCATTCAAATGGATCACAAGCAAAACGCCAGAGAAAATCTCTGGGAATTATCAATTTCAATGCAGATAGAGAATATGTAGTTTTATGAGGCAAAAGGCGAAATGTTCAAAATCAAGGGCCGAAAAGAAATCGCTGCGCAAAGCTCTCATCCATGCATAAGTTCGCTTGTAAAATAGAAAAATCAAGGCATAGGTGAAAAATATTAATAACACATGTTGGTCGAATACCCTATGTCCACACCTGAGAAGGACCAAACGCAGGTAACGGAATGGCGTTATAGTTGTTCAAAGAACTCCCGACAGAACGGCTTCAGTGGCTACATATCTGTTAGCTGGGTCCATTGTGCTATTGAAAAAGAATTGACTCACCAGAGTTGATGTATGGCCGCTTGGCGTCCAGGTTGACATCGAACCGCCTTTCAAGCTCCTGCTTGACGGTTTTCTTTGAGACCTTCATCAAGTCTGCAGTCGCCAAGATTTTACGGATCTCTTCGAGAATCTCATCATCAGGAGGTAGATGACTCAGGTCTTCCATACCGAAGTTGCTCATCATTTCAGACGGAGCGACTGAGTAACGAGTGCCACCGCCTCCAAGAGGCAAGTCGAGCTGCGAGACCGGGCGCGAGCCAGTGTGGTACCCGTACTCTGACTGCGGGAAGGGAGGCAGCCTGGTACCATACGAGTGTGCGGAGAATTCAGACCGGTCGTCACGCGAAGTTTGGGATTCCCACAACTCTGCTTGGTAGTCTTCCCAAATCTTCTTTGGAATTGAGTCAGGGTCAAATTTGCCTTCGTCAGAGATGACAACTTTGCGGCCTTTCTCTCCGGTGATGACACGCGTATTACCCCAGGAGAAGTCATCCATGTGCCAGAAGGAGTACAGTGGCAGAGCAAGGGAGAAAATGGGAATGGCCAGGAGATAAATCAACATCCAGCCAATCATTTCCCACTTACGTCTAACGAGGAAGATCAAGGCCTGTAGGCCGTAGATGACACCAAGAAGAATGAAGGAGGTGATAGGCAGCACGTCTGGTTCACTCACACACCAATAGATCAGATAAGCGATATAGGCGACCGTGACTGGCTGAATGACGGTCATGAGCAGATCGATGAGCACAATGAAACGCATACTGAAACAGCAGAAACCACACAACTGTTGTAGCGGAATCAACTCCATCAAGTTGTGAACTGTAGAATTGATCCATCGGCGACGCTGGGAAAGGAAGACGGCAAAGCTTTCCGGTGCAACCGTCCAGGCATGACATCTAAAAATGTACTTTGTCTTGAACTTCGGGTGATGCTTGATAAGCAGTGTCGTCAAGTAACGATCTTCACCAAGGTGCAGCAAATTCTTCATATGGAGGGTATCGACACGGATTTCGGAGTAGGAGTCGACCACAGCCTTACTGACAAAGAGAGGCGTTCCATTCTCCGCTGTGCGGATACGATACATGGTGAAACAACCGGGCAAGCAAGTCACGGATCCAAACAAACTTTCAAATGCCTTCGTCAGGTTGTGAGAGATGTAGTATTCGTAAACTTGGATCATCGTCACAATGGAGGTCTTGGCGTTAGACAGGGACGTCTCTCCACAGCAGCCGATGAGACGCGTATCAGAGAGGAATGCCGAAACAAAACGTGTGGCGGCATCAGGTGCAACCATGGTGTCAGCGTCGACCTGCAGGATATATTCGTAGAATTGCGGATTGACGCCAATTATGTTCCGGATGTGATGATGCATTTCAAGCTCCATAGGGCTCATGGGCAGGTTGTAGTGAACACGGTTGAGGAAGCGCATGAGAACCATTTGGGAATCACGTTTTCCACGGTTGCCAGGACGGGACACTTCAGAAGGTTTGCCGACTTTTACAACGACCAGGAAAGGAACAATGTGGCCCTGGACTTCGTATAGACCAGAATAAAGCTTTGCCATGTTATGTTGCTTCATACCCTCGCCCAGACTCTCAAAGCTGAGCGGTTCAGGATCCACAGATTCGGGGACACCCAGAATGTCAAGGACGATGCGGGGAGTCGGACGATCGTTGCCCTGACCGATAATCATACCATCACAGATAACGAGTAGTAGTTTGCGTTTGTCGTCATAGCGCATGCGAGCCATAGAGTCCATAGCACGGCGCAATGACTCTTCGTCTTCGGTATACACCGGGACTTGGCAAATTATGAACTTGTCCAAATTCTCTGGAAGGTTCTTCTTTCCGAATTGCAACGCAGCCAAAAACTTGAAACCAATAATGGAGACAAGCATGATCGAAATTGCGAGAATGAAGTATCGCGCAAATTGACACCGGACTGAGTCTCTCGTGTCGACTTTGCCAATGAAGAACAAGTTGTCAAGGCAAAGCTGCATTCGGGCCCTGAGTGCCTTGTCAAGATTCAAGTCTTCCCAATACTTGGTCACATCGTCTCCGGGCTTTCCCTGGAAGATATCGACAAGAAGAGGGCTCATGTAATCAGTATCAATATTGCCGGTGGCGTTCTTCCCCGCTGGCCAGCGAGGTACTCGTGGGCCAGCAATGTAATAGGTCATGTCGTAGATTTTGCCGTTGATACTTGCAACTTTCCTGTTCTTGTCGGTCGCCAGCTTCTTCATTGCCTTTGAAGTATAACCAACGTAACCTTTCTTGTAATTCGAGCGCATCATAACCATTTGCTCATAGAACCAATCAGCTCGAGAGTCATTAGTCCAAGAGCGGAAATCGTGGTACTTGGCATTGACATCAAAGGTGGAGCTGGAGGCTGTGGCCGCGGAATCATTCAGATTTGATCGATAGTCTAATGGTACGCTGGGATGCACTTTTCCCGTTGTACCCTGACACAAAGCCGAAACTTGGACAGGGAAAAGATTGGTAGCGTCGGTGCCTGCATACGCCTTGAGGGACTTCTGAGGAACGATATCAGGGAAGTGAGATGGCATGAAACTTCCGAGGTTGAAAACCACGCCTCGAATGGCAACGTAAGACTCCTCGGAACCTTTGCCATTCTTACCACTGAGCTCTGCCGTGTTGTAGACATTCTGAGTTGGACAAACCACTCCAGGGAAACCGACAATCATGAAAACAGCTACAGCACAGGCGAACCAAATGATCATGTTGATAGCGAGCTTTTCACGCCAGGCAATGCGCACATCCTTGCGCTTCATGCGCCCAATGAACCGGATCACGAAATCAGGGATGAAAAATGTGAGCAAATACACCAGGAACATCCAACGACGACGACCGGCAGATGTCGGGGCCTCATCGACCTCCTCCATTTTCTTTTCGTTGTTTTTCTCAAGCATTTGCTCTTTGGTGTCAAGGTTCTTGAACATATCACCGGAGTTGAAAGCGGAGCCTCCAGCATCAGAGCGCCCATCCAGTTCACGGCTCCCAAAGTACCCTTGTTTGGGATCATCTCCATAAATAAACGCACCTGGAGACTGATCGGCCGGGTTAAGAAGTCGGAGTTTCGCGTCCGGGTGTCCACCAGCGGACTGGAAGCCGTCGCTTTCATCGACACCTGCATTTCCATAGGATGGTACCACGCGCTCGCCCACTTTAGCAATATCTGCCCAGCATCGTTCGCTCAAAAAAACACCGGTGCTACCGACACGAGCTTCGTTGCCAGGCCATCTCTTTTCGTCGAGAACAACCTCAGACTTTTCCCGGTCGCTTCCCACCACAACATTCCCGATGTCGGCCAGGCCAAGGAACTCTCCGAAAGGAAGGAAGACACTGTAATCAGCGTTTCGCAGCCGCGAGCTGATTTCGGCGATACCGAATGTTTGGACTTGCATGCGCACGCACTTGCTGTCGAACTGGTTGGCAATGCGACGATCATTGGGCTTGAGACAGATGACGAAATAAGGATTCAGGTTGGAGGAGCTCAGGCATTTGTTTACAATCTCCAGGCCAGAAAGGAACTGGCCGGCAGCTCCCTGGGCCGGGCCGGAAGGCATTCCGCTCTTCCGCCCACTGGCTCGCTTGGATCCTGCAACCTGGCTTTCGTGTTCCTCACCTTCCTCACTTTCAGGGTGCGCGCTTGGGGCAGTGAAGCGGGATGGGGGCCCGGCCTTGCGTCTAGCCATGCTAGGCATTCGCAATGGCTTTGAGCTCACCTGAGCCTGCATGATAGCAGTTTTTTCCTGCGGGTGGGATATGGTCTGCAGAGCTTCCTGGTGAAACAATTCACGCACGAAGTCACTCCGGGTGGAGCGCATCAGGTTCATCAGATCTCCCGAGATGACTTCTCCATTCTCCTCAATAAGGCCGGTGGTGGAATAGTCCACCTCGCCGGCGAAATGCTTGACGGTGAACGCACTGCGCGTCTGGGACATATAGCCACCCGATCCACTGGTGCCACCTACGGAGATGGCGGGGTTTTTGTTCTCGAAGCGCTTCCGCACGCTATCCAGGAACTGTGCATCGGATCTTCCACGCCGGGTTTGGTCATCCAGAATGCTCAAGAGACCGTTACCATGCTTCAGCAGACCACGCACGGTATCTGTGTTATCGAAATAGCTTGTTGCGGCCACTGTGATCTCTTCGCGGTCCAGGATATCTGCTTTGTGGTCGAAAAATGACTGAAGACAGTAGTTGTATAGCGATTCGGTCGCAGCATTGCTGAGGAGCTGATCAAGTGTAGACCCTGTGGAAGGAGCTTGGGCAAACCCGGGGAAATCAACAATGGAGATGGTGTTGGCGACACTGTCCTCGGCTGCACAGAGCCTTTGGTTCACGGTTTCAATGACGTAGGTCACTAGCAGAGAATAGATAGTACGTGCGAATGCATCGGCATTCTCTCGCGCTCCCTTTGGATCAAGCATGACCGTCACCCTCTCACGGTGGATCGTCTTTGTTCGGTAACCGAGACTGTTTTCCAGAGCATCAACACTGAGACCCAGGAACGCGGCGACATTGTCGAGCACGTCTTTGTTCTTCACCACCGTGACAAGCTCACCACCTTCGTGGGAATAGCCGCCACTTTCTTCTGCGCCGGTGGTGGTAGACTGACCCGTGGCGAATTCGAGTTGCCCAATGTGGAGGATACTGGCCAGAATCTGGCAGATCTCGGCGATTTCACCCCGGGAAAATTCCAACTTCCGCAGGGCGGTTTTGAAATGCTGGAAGCCCTCGGCATCATTGATTCCCACTTTAAGCTGCGTTGGGTGACCGAGATAGCGCCAGCGTTTGTGGCTGACAGTTCCCCCGGACAGCCTGCTACCAGATTGAATATGGATGCTATTCTCGAATCCCAGGTGTGCCTTCTCTGCCGCACTTGTCCCAGATAGCAAATAGTACAACACATGGAAGCTTCGCTCTCCCGTGGGCACCGAGGAGATGCGGCTACGCTCCAATCGGTAGTCAATGATCTTACCACCAATCAGGGTTGGGTTCACGGAGGATGATCCATCGTATTGAAGTTCAAGGAATAGACCAGCTTTTGAAGCCGTGGGTGTAGTGACGGATTTGGTAGTTGTGAGAGTGTCAAAGACAAAGGCGGCATATGAGAGTTTAGAGGAGAGTGGGGTTGATGAAAAGGATAAGAATGAAGACAGCAAGTGCGAGCGAAGGGTTGTTTTTCCAGATCCGCTCTCTCCTCTTCAATCGGACGTTAGATATAAGTTTTATATGAAGGGTTCATTCAGCTTACAAGAATACAACGGCTTGGTTCTCAGCGCGTGCACCCAGACGAGTGAAGGCGCGGCGCGCGAGATCCTCGGCTTCACCCGCAGCACTTCCCTCTTTTCCGCCATCGGGTCCTTTTGTGGCCGATGAATATGTATTCAGAGCAATAAGAGCCTGAGACGACAGGTGGGCAGTTGGTAGTCCAACATGAAAGCTGGGTCAGACGTTAGCTATGACCAAGATTGCACTCATGAAGGGAATCAGGGATCTCCATACCGACTGGCAAGATGAGCTGTGAGATGTGTATCAGACTGTAGGTGGGCGGGCAATGAGGGAAGTGAGGGCTGGGCGTGTGCCGGGCCACTCCCCGAAAAGGTATTGACCATATTTTGGTCCCCTCAGTCGAGATCTGATGGTATGAACGAGCGTATGAGGGGCAATCGGGACGTGAAGTGTTGACGGGGCAAGTGGCCTAAGAAGCCTCGCAGTGACGGAATGAACGTGGAGCGAGGGTAAGAATGTCTTGTAGACTTGGCGGAATATAGACCCCTAGCAACAGATCGAGATCGCACACATCGGGGTGAAGGAAGATTCGAAGTGAGGTGCAATGGTAGGCGAACGAGAGACACAAAAATCAAAGTAGAAGCAAAAGCAGAAATTAGAAGCCCAGAATGGAAGATCACAAAGGGAAAAAAAGCAACAAATCGATAAGAGGTCGGGGGTGGATGTGTATTGTGCAATACTCAAATTACTAGTTCGGTCGCTAAGAATAGCTGAACCTCGGCCATACTCAACGGGGGATTAGGGGACTAGGGGATCAAATGGTATTAATTCGGTTCGGATTGGATGTGTCTCGGGTTGAATCCACCATAGCTGATAGTGCCATAATACAATATACAAATTTAAAAAAGAACATTTTGAAAGTGAGATGGCAGAGGAAAAAAAAACACATAACAATCAGAAAAAGAACCGGTTTTGAATTTTAATATACAGTCTCATGTTAAGAGATCTCCACTCTAGCTGTTACCAGAGCTGCATCTTTGTACATATTTCGTACGGAGTACGGAGCCCTACATAGTTACATACTACCTGTACGGAGTACATCCGGTTTAGTTGGAACACGTCAACTCTGGAGATCATTGTCAATTATGATCTTTTTGCAAGGAACCTGCATATCAAAAAACTCTGACAATATCCGGATAGAAAAAGTCTGAAACTAGGGGCACTGGTCTCTCGGCCTAAGAAAGAGTGGCTCGACATTCTCGCGACTAACAATAATTAGGCCAGTAAACAGACTAGTAAAGGTGGTACGGTGGATCAAGTCTCCGAGCAAATGTGTGGCGAAACTGGTCATCTGTTAGAGAAAAATATAAGTGTGAGACATCCCAAATATAGTGCATACCAAAAGACTATTAATACATTAAAATACATATACGAAAATAAAATACTTCATCTGATCATTCTACGGGGCTCTGGGTCCCTATTTATCTGAGGCATTTTCATTGGTGGGAACTTATCAAGTAGAAACCCATCAGGGTGAAAGAGCAACAAACATATGGTTTCAAAATTACAGGGGAAAAAAAACCCGTTTTCTTTGATTGCAAATACGAAGTTCGAATAGAAACTGGGCCGTGTCAACATTGGAAACCAGACAGAAGAACTCGACTTGTATTGTCTTGTCCGCCATTCACCAAAAAGAAAAGTGTCAAAAGCTTAAGTGCCGTACCGCACAGTTCAGACGATCGTCAGGATCGACGGTATTTTTCTATACCCCGTAATTTTCAACTCCATCGATTTCTTTCTCCCCACGCCTAACTTCTTCTCAGCTGTTTCTGTCTTCTTCCTCACCCATTATTCAGGAGTTCCGTCTCCAGTCACTCGCTCAATCCAAGCCCTTGATCCTTGAACTTTGAGATCTAATCGAAAGATAACTCCCTTACAACCTCTACACACCAACTCTCACTGTACATTTAGCGAGACAAGCGACCAATTTCAAAAACAAGAGTACCCTCATGCGGTTGTGATAACGAACAGGCCGGACATAGCATCTCGCCGTTGATATCGTTGACCCTTCGCCTGCACATTCGTCATGTCGAACCGTCATTCGGTCTTCTCCACGCAATCCACGGGTCTCCCCGCCGGACCCAGACCACAACATGGAACTCAGGTTTCAACAACAACGTTATTGAATGCTCTCCATTCTTTTTATACTGCGGGTCAGCCATATCAACTGGACTCTGCCACGAGTTTGGTTGTGAACACATGGGTGACTGCAGCAACTACTTTACCCGATGGGCGAACTGGCGCCACGGTCGACCGTGATCTGGCTATCAGAGCTTGGGAACATGCTCGACGCCGGGCCGAGGATGGCTGCGTAGTTCTCGGGTATGTCGAAAATCATTCATCCGGAGACCATTAGTCCTAACATAGAACAGCGCCCTCCATCAATCCACACCCTCATTGCTAGAACCGTTTATCACGGCGATTCCAGTGGAAACGCCCGAGGTAGCTCTGGTCGCGCTCTCCGCTCTACGACCCTTCCTCACTGCTGTCACCTCGTTCAACCCATCCTACTCTCTTCATTCGGCTTTAGCCGCCACTTACACTTTGTCTTTGCAAGGATCTGTCGTTGGCCTCTCCTTGGCCTTGTCCACCTCTGGCATCAATGTGCGGAAGGGTCTTCTGGAAATCCAGCCTGACACAGGTTACCGTGCATTTGATGCCTTCTACTATCTGCTCACTACTTCATCGACAGCTGCGGAGCGTGAATTTTTGGACCTGAAAGACCCCACTGCGTATACTTTGCTCAACCGATCAAACACATATGATCCTCCACACTATCTACCCACAGCCGATGATGCCGCTGCAGCAGAAGACTTCCGTGCTTCTCTGAAAGCTATTGGCATCAAAGGCGCTGCTCAACGAGGTTTGTTATCAGTCCTTGCTGGTCTCCTCAAGCTCGGCAATGCAGTCGGGTTCGAGGTGGACCAGGAAGAGCTAGAAGAGGTCTGTGAGGATGCCGGTGGTCTTCTGGGAATTGACCCAGAAATTATTCTCCACCAATGCTCCACAGATGAGCGGGAAGTGCTGATCGCCGGAATATACGAGGCGCTGGTCGATTGGGTCATCGGCAAAGCAAATGAGGCCATCACAGCTGATATACAGGTCGCATTGGAAAACAATTCCAGCAATGGGGGTGCAGCACAATGGTCAAACGATGACACAGTCAACCTGACGGTAGTTGATATTCCACGACCGGCTCTCGGTAAAGCAATCATGATGAGAGGCATCTTCGATGATAGTCTCGGTCTTAACGCTGAAATGAAGGATGATGGGATTCCTCTCCCTCCCATTGGAGCTTCTGTCATCAGTGAAATGAACTCCGCGGTGGCCCAGGTCGAACCAGATCTCAATATCACCACAGGCCTTGCCGGACGAGAACGCGAGCATGATCTCGACAAGCGGCAGGGAGTACTGGAAAAAGTTGGGGTTGAACTTGAGATTGACGCTTTTCTCCGACGCATCTTATTCCCTGTTGATACCGAGGGTATTTCCGTTGGAAAACGCGGCCGATTCGATCTTCCCACTACTCTCAATAGTAGCCGTGTCTGGTACCACCTCTCTCTCCATCCGACTGATGACATGCCGGAGCAGCTCGCGTTATCGGCATCTACAGCGTGGTCGGCCGGTGCAGTCTCCCGCCAATTGCGAGACTGGCGACTCCCGGAATGGGCCAACCGTCGTTTGAAGCAACTCGATTTCACCGCTGATTTCGACGTGGAAGAGTTTGTCGGCAGGTATGCACGACTCGGCTGCGCCGAAGGCCAGGATGGTGTTGAGAACTGGATCATCGAGAGAGGATGGAGCAATGGCGATGCGGTCGTTGGTGAACAGCGTGTATGGATGCGTGAAGGGGCATGGTGGGAAGCGGAGAGTATGCTGGATCTGAAGCCAGAAGAGACCTACGTGAATCCGTTCATGTACGGCCCTGCGTTGTACGAGACTGGCTTCACCCCAGATGGCACCGCCATCCATGAAAGCTCCAATCTTCTTGGCATGCCACCTGGTGGCGCCATAGCCCCGAGTGTGATGGGCGGTGCGAAGTCCATTGCCCCAAGTGCGCCATTCACCAACACTGCCAATGCCGGTGACTACGGCCTGGGCCGAAAAGGTGACGACAAGAAGGGAGATATTGCATACTACGACGAATATGGCCGATACATCGGCGAATTCGACCCAGAGTTTGGTGATCCCAAACACATTGAGAAGAAAACCATCACCTGGAGCCGTCGACTCTGGGCTGGTTTCGTCTGGGCCATGACTTTTTGGATTCCTTCCTTTGTGCTACGATACGTTGGCCGCATGAAACGCCCAGATGTCCGTCTGGCCTGGCGAGAAAAGGTCGTCCTTGTCTGTTTGATTCTGTTGTTTAACGGAATTGTCTGTTTCTATATCATCGCCTTTGGTGACCTCCTCTGTCCCAACAAGAACAAGGTCTGGAATCAAAAGGAGATCGGCTGGCACACAGATGATAATAACTTTTATGTCGGCATACATGGCCGTGTTTACGATATCAGCAAGTTCTGGCGCTTGCAGCATAGTGACATGAATGGAATAGACACAACCGCGGATAACATGCGCCCATTCGCAGGACAGATTCTGGACGACTACTTCCCCCCTCCTCTTAACCGGTATTGTGCCCCATTTGTCAGTTCCGATACGCTCACCTTGGAGCACAACAAGACAGATGCTATTGAATATCCTACAGCCGAGCACAAATCGGGGAAACAGTCATTAGTTCCCGACACAGCACTCCACAAGGACACCTGGTATGAAAATAAATTCTTGCCAAAGATCGGTACATACTACAAAGGCGATGTGGTATGGACAAGGGAGACAGTCAAGAAGCAGGCCAACGAAGACTCTCGCTACTGGGTTATCAAGGACCAAAAAGTGTACGACTTGACGGACTACTTCTATACACTAAAAAGGATGAACAACCTCAAACAATACAATTGGCTGCCAGGACCTGTTACCACCCTCTTCAGAAACAACATGGGTGAGGATGTCACCGACCAGTGGCAGGACACAGTGGACTTTAGGGATGCCCAAACATGTCTTGACTTTGTCTTCTATAAGGGCAGAGTTGATTTCCGTGACAGTGCACGATGCACAGTCAATAATTGGATCCTGCTCACCTTCACCATCCTCATCTGCGCCGTCATTCTAGTCAAATTTCTGGCAGCTCTGCAGCTGGGGTCCAAACGTCGACCCACGCCCCAGGATAAATTCGTCATCTGCATGGTTCCTGCATACACTGAGGGCGAGAATGATCTCCGGAAAGGTCTTGACTCTCTGACTGCCTTGCAATACGACAACAAGAGAAAGTTGATATTTGTTATCTGTGATGGTATGATTGTTGGTGGCGGAAATGACCGCCCCACCCCTAAGATTGTTCTGGACATTCTCGGGGTTGATCCTAAGATGGACCCGCCAGCACTGCCATGCAAATCCCTCGGTCAGGGAAGTGAGCAGCTGAACTACGGAAAAGTTTACTCTGGACTCTATGAGTATGAGGGCAATGTCGTGCCTTACATTGTGGTCGTCAAGGTTGGAAAGGAATCCGAGCAGCGCAAGTCCAAACCTGGCAACCGTGGCAAGCGAGATACGCAGGTCCTTCTTATGCAGTTCTTGAACCGCGTCCACCACCGCTCACCTATGTCTCCCCTTGAACTCGAGATGTTCCACCAAATCAACAACGTCATCGGTGTAGATCCGGAGCTGTATGAGTACTGTCTCATGGTCGATGCAGACACCACTGTCCGTGAGGATTCTCTTAATCGCTTGGTCGCCGCGTGTGCAGCAGATGCCAAAATCGCCGGTATTTGCGGCGAGACTAGTCTCCAGAATGAGGAACGTAGTTGGTGGACGATGATTCAGGTTTACGAATACTACATCTCCCATCACTTGGCTAAGGCATTCGAGTCACTCTTCGGCAGTGTTACCTGTCTTCCTGGATGGTGAGTTTGCGTGGATCGCTTTTTCACTCTTAAGCAAGCTAATGCTAACAATGCCTAGTTTCACCATGTACCGCCTTCGAACTGCAGACAAGGGACGCCCTCTGATCATCTCGGACAAAGTCATTCACGATTACGCTGACAATGATGTTGACACCCTCCACAAAAAGAACCTCCTCTCTCTTGGTGAGGATCGTTACCTGACAACTATCATGACCAAACACTTCCCGTCGATGTCATACAAGTTTATTCCTGATGCCTACGCAAGCACAGCCGCCCCTGAGACCTGGAGTGTGCTCATGTCGCAGAGACGCCGCTGGATCAACTCCACTATCCACAATCTGGTTGAACTGGCAGCTCTCGAAGATTTGTGCGGCTTCTGCTGTTTCAGTATGCGTTTCGTCGTTCTGGTCGATCTGGTGGGAACTCTCATCCTTCCTGCGACCTGCGTATACCTCACCTACCTGATCTACCTGGTTGCTAGCAAAACGGGTCCCTTCCCCATGATCTCGATAATCATGCTGGCTGGTGTCTATGGTCTGCAAGCGATCATCTTCATTGTCAAAAGACAGTGGCAACACATTGGATGGATGATTATTTACCTTCTTGCGTACCCAATCTACAATTTCATCCTGCCGCTTTATGCCTTCTGGAAACAGGATGATTTCGGATGGGGCACCACCCGTGTCGTCATTGGCGAGAAGGGCGACAAGCGAGTCATAGCTGTGGAAGAGGAGCCCTTCGAACCACGCAGCATCCCACTCCAGCGCTGGGATGACTACGCCATGGCCAATAACCTCCCTGGCCGCCGCGGCGACCTCAGCGCCAGCCAGGAGAAGGTATATGCCACCGGCCGGTACGATGACATGGCCATGGAGATGGACGACCTGCACTCGCAGTACTCATCCGTCAAGCCAGCCTCCACCATTCTAACCGGATTCCCGGGCCACGGCCGCCACCAACCTTACATGCCCCCACAATCGCCCGCACCCTTCGTCGGCGGCAACATTCCCGGCAATCGCAACTCGCACATGTCCAACTTCTCCCGCTACACGGATATGCCGCAAATGAGCGCCCACATGGGTGGCCACTCTGCCCAGGCTTCTCGCCACATGTCCATGGGTGGCCTCAGCGCCTACCAGGACAACCAGATGGCCTCGAGTAGACACAGCCTCGGTATGATGCAAAGCAGCGACAACCTCCTCGGCAACGCTGGCTCTCGCAGTCCCTTGCCTCAGTTCCCCTCTCGGCCAGCCAGCACCGCCTTTGATTTCCGTGTTGGCAGTGGACCCGATGATCTTGCCATCACCGAGGCAATTCGCAGCTGCTTGGCCGAGGTTGATTTAGATACTGTCACCAAAAAGCAGGGTATGTACCTAACTCGATCTCAATGATGACTATACAGATTGCTAACCACTCACTAGTCCGCGTTCTCGTCGAACAACGCCTGCAAGCCTCGCTCACAGGCGACAAGCGCGTCTTCCTGGACCGACAGATCGACCAGGAATTGGCTAACATGTGATTTTCTTTTCTTGTAATATGCATTCTGCATCCCGCATCCACACCCATCGAGTACATTTATTTCTCTTTTTCTTGATATGGGGGTCTCGGCATCTCTGGAGTTTTTGAGTCTTGGGGTTTTCTTTTTCGAGCACAGTATCCAGCGTCTTGAACTTTGAGCTATTCCGCTCTTTAGTCTTCACTTAATGAGATTTAGTCATATAGCGCCCAGTGACAGTAATATATGTTATGAAGATGTTGAATTCGGTCGTGTGTTTTACAAATTTTTGTATCGAAGGAGCGTGGAGCTCGAGTAAATCTAGTTTGGGCCTGCATTCTCGGTTGCGCAAAATTAGGAAATATATCGGGTACTTCGGTATCGACAGAGTACTACATCTTCATCTCTCAACCTCAGAGTAGATAGAACGCGATGACCTATGGTATATATTCCGTAGTGAGATAGAGGTGGCAGCTCAGTGTGCAAAATCACAGATTAGAGCTACGCATCCTGCCTTGTAGGCGATTATGGTCTTGAAGATATCGTGTCACTGAATATTACTCCAATCCACAATGACCACTCTTAGACCTAACGATGCACAACATGCTTGTACTGATCCAGTAGTTTCCTAAAGCCCTTTGAGTGATGAGACGTGAGATGATGGTAGTAATGATCCTTGGCAGCATCCATGATCGCCTTCACCTTCTCTGCAGGAACCTTCTCTTTGCGATCATAGGTGTACAAACCATTCACCTCCTGCTCAATATCACACCTAGATCAGAAAACAAGGAGATTAGCAGATGTCCCCAAATCCCAATGCCAAATCCAAGAATATTGCAACATACAACTGAGTCCAGACAAGCCCGCAAATATGTCCAGGCTTCACAACCGCCATAACTAGCTTCTCAAATCGCACCAAGAAGTCTGCTGGGTCGCTCGCAGTCGTATACCCCCAGTCCCGCTCCCCGGCAGCAGCAGAGTCCTTGGGCGGTGCGATATTAACGCCGCCGAACTCGGTGCAGATCACCGGTGCACCATGCGTATGCTGGGCACCCTTGTCGAGGACCAGCGAGCCGGAGTACCCAGAGTAGATGGGTTTGGTGAAGACCTCGTGCCCACCTTTCGGTTCGAGGATCCCTGACATGCTGGCACATGCTGCGCCTAGCTCGGTCGAGTCGCTATAGTCGTGGAAGGTTGTTAGGTCTGTTTTGACATGCTCCCAACCGCAGTTGTCGTTGATAGGTCTACTGGGATCGAGGTTCCTGTGTTCTTGTGTCAGCTTGTTCAAAAATTTCCTCTTGGAAGCGTCGACACATTGAAGATGCAACTGGGTGCGTCATACTTGGTCAAGTAGTACAGAGCGCGAACATGATTGCGCTGGTCGATATTGTCTTTCAAGGCAGATACACCCCACGACTCGTTAAGTGGCGTCCAGGTGACCACTGATGGGTGGTTGATATCCCTCTTCACGGCTTCGGTCCACTCGCTAGTAAAGCGCTCAATGTAGTCAGAGTCGAACTCGTAGGCATTTGCCATCTCGCCCCAGACAAGGAAGCCCATCCGGTCTGCCCAGTAGTAGAAGCGCGGATCCTCGACTTTCTGGTGCTTGCGGCATCCATTGAACCCGAGTTTCTGCGCCAGCTCGATGTCTGTCTTCAAAGCCTCCGAAGAAGGAGGTGTCATTCCCGTTTCGGGCCAGTATCCTTGATCCAGGAATAACATCTGGAAATACGGCTTTCCGTTCAGCCGGAATGTGCCATCGCCAGTTTGCCAGGATAGACTGCGCATGCCGGTTGTAGTCTGGACTTCATCAACAACAACGCCGGCCCCATCAAATAACCGAAGGGTGATATCATAAAGAACAGGATGCTCCGGAGCCCAGAGTGCAACACCCCGACCCCAGACTCCATCAACACCAAACAGCTCCTGGTTCTTTGCCTTCAACTTCGCCACCGCAGTATCAGGAACCTTCATACTTAAATCAAGCGCAGCAAAACTTTTATCCCGCGGCAGCTCGCCGTTTACCTTCGTAACACTTATTCCCCCAAGCGATACCTCAACTTCAACCGTCGCCACACTTCCAACCCGACGTCCAGCAACATGAACATTCGCATGCAACAGACCATTCTCAATATCATCAGAACGAAGCACCGTCCCTCCACTCCCACATAGCAGCCGCATAGCCGGGACGCTCTCCAACCAAACCGAAAGCCAGATACCACCGCTGGGCGTGTAGAAGATACTCTCAGGAACAGGACCCCAGAACTGCTTTCCACGCGGCTGGGTCAGGTCATAAGGCGAGTCTCGAACCCGGAGAGTGAGACGAGCTTCCGTAGCGCCGTTGGCCAGGGCCTCTGTGATATCTATATCGAATGGCACATGTCCGCCACGATGGCCACCAACAAGGACACCGTCCACCCAGACAGAGCACTGGTAATCAACGGCACCGAAGCGGAGTAGGAGTCTATTCCCCTTCTGCTTCTCATCGGCTGTGCGGATGTCCGTGATGCGTCGCTCGTACCACATCACCTCGTGCGCTTCAATCAGATTGATTCCCGAGGCTGAGGTTTGGAAGGCATATGGGACTGTTATCTGGTGGGAGGGTTTTCCTTCTAGGCTGGTTCGATGCCATTTCGACGTAAGACCTTCGTCTTTGTCGTCAAAAGTGAAGGTCCAAGGGCCGTCTAGAGTGTTCCAGTTTAGAGGGATGCGTTGGAAGTCCGGACGGGGGTAGGATGCGGTCATTTTGGGTATTGTGGGAGTTTTGCTGTATGATTCAATGAAGTTTTGATGGTCTCTTAGGAATTTCAAATCGATTGAGGACGAGAAGAGTAGCGGTGTCTTTCGACCCCGCGTCTCTAACGTCACTGATCGCGGGCCGCATAAGACTCGAAGCGATGAAGTTCAATATAAAAAGGCCCTTGGGGTTCAAGCTTGCATTGTCTCAGGCTCAATTTCAAAACAACTTAGATTGGAGAATATCTAATGGCAAAATCTCATTGATGATTGGGGATATCAAAAGAGTAAAAACATCGACATAAAAAGCCCAACTCATCGCCTCTGAAGTCGATACCAGTGGGTATAACTTCAGACTATCCAATCCCATCCTTTCCTCCGAATGCGCGCAAAATAGATAAAGAAAAAAGATAAAAGAGGCATATGGTCAACGACTCCCTGCTCTATCGCAGATCTTGGATATCTCGTTTTCTTTTCTGACGCCCTCATTGCTTGCGTTCCGTGGTATCAATCAACAAGACCAACAAAAAGGACAACCGAAAATAAAAAGCACGCTGGGAATGAGAATAAAAGCAGGAAAAAACAAAGACAAACTCAACCAAAAAAAGGGTATACTGCTGCAAATGGATATTTTGGTTTTAACGCGGTGGCCCAATTGGGGCCGGGTATCCAGAAGTAGAATTGGAAGTACTAGGACGACCACTATCAAAAGAGGTGCGCGGGTCATGCTTTGGTGTCATGTCACCCGGCGCCGTGCCGAAGGGAAACTTGGCGTCGAAGCGCGTGGGCCAGCCATTGCTGGTACTGCTCTTGTGGCTGTGCGAGCTCCCCAGGACGGGTAAGTCGTCTTCGGGGAGGTTCACGCCAGAGTCATTCCATGGGTTGCGGTAGCCACTGTCGCGTGACTCCATGGAGACAAGTGAGGCCTTGGAGGCGTTGCTCGAGGCGTGTTTGAAGAACGACCCCGGTGAGGCGGAGTGGTTCTTGCGGCCGATGAAGGAGGAGAAGGACGAGATGCTTCCGGGCTTGCGGAGGCGCTCAAATATCGAGCCTCTTTCGCTGCTCTCGTCGGAGAAGTTCGGCCGGGTGGGCGAGTCGGTCGAGAGGGGCGCTGGGGCGTGCTGCAGTAGCTTGGAGTCGAAGAAGGGCAGGGATTCCTCGAACGAGTCAGATTTAGGGCGCGGGATAGCCCCCTTGACGGTGTTCGCATCGAGCCCATGCGCAACCAAGCGGGAAATCAGGAAGTCAATTGCGTCCTTCAAGCCACCGGCGTTGTTGCGCGTGTATCCGAGGATCACACGGTCTTCAGGCCCGGGCGCGGGAGACGATGAGCCCTCCTCATGAGTAGTAGGCAGATCGGTACCGACATCCACGTTGATATCGACCTCGTACTGCTCCTTCAGCTTGGTCCGAACATCGGCGAGGAAATCGGGGCACTTGAAGTATTCCTGGAGTTCCGCCGAGCTCTGGAAGTGCAGCTCGTGGCTCTCGGGCACCATGCCAAGCAATGCGTCGACTGCTTGGGGGACCTGGTATTCAGGGCCGGAGATGGTGACAACGTCACTAGCAAGTTCAGTGCTTGGGAACTCGATCTTGCAGTTCCATTTCTTCTCAAGCTCCTCGATCTCGGTCATGCGGGCCAATAGCTCACGATGGTACAGGCGGTTGATGACGACTCTCTCGGCCACGTATTCGGCATCCTGTCAAATTGTAAGTTGCTATCATGATATCAAAGCTGTGGGCACCGTAAGCACTTACGACTTTCTCAACCATATCCATGATCTCTTGCTTGACAAGGTCCAGACTCTGAGCGTTGCGAGCAGGGGTACGACAGATCACGTTGTCAACCTTGATGTCGTCATCCTCCTTGCCCATGCCGCCGCGGTCCATAGCATTGGAGAACTTCACGAAGACGGAGTACTTCTTCATGATGCGCTGAATATGCTGTCCACCAATTCCAATGATCCGCTTGTGATATTGGTCAGGCACATGGAACGAGATCGACGCAGGCATCTCCTGCTCGACCAAATCCAGGCCATTCTTGGTCGACTCATACTGGTTGCCACACACGTCGATATAGAAATTATACTCGTTGAAACCATCGAAAATGATCTGGACATTGCCTGCATGCAAGTCAGTATCTCGTGTAACAGGTGGATATCTATTAAAACTCACTCTGTCCCATGATCTTATTGATCTTTCCGTTCTTCTTGCCACTCACAAACTCCTTGTGCTCGTTGGCTAGCTCAATCTTCACCCGCATCTGGTATTGACTTCGCATCACGAAAGGAATTTGGTTAATCACTGTCATGGCAGCCTTGACTGCATCGTCGGAACCGTTGATTGTGAAAGTCAAATTGTCAAAGCTGACCTCCGCTTCCGAGTTGGTGCAAATATCCGATAGCATGGAGCGAATATCGGCAGTTGAGGGAGCACGAAGACCACCTTGGGCGGGGTCGGGCATGATGATCCACCATGAGGCGCTATAGAATTGACCAGCCTGTGCACACATATATTAGCGGATTATTCCGTCAAAATGGTAGGAAATAACGCACCAGAGCCATGATTTCCCGAACTGTGCGCTCAACATGCAACACCTCAGTTCCTTGAATCCGAACAAGGCCGCGTTGGCTACCCAGCTGCGGGAAAAGAACATAAGACCCGTTCATTTCCATCACCTTCCGGACCTTGTCCAAACGATCGAGTAAGATGTTGTCGATTTTGCTCGAGCTGACCACCACATCCTTGACAAAAATCTTGACTCCCATAACCAGTTCTCGCAGCTTCTGTTTGGCCCGAGCAATCTGTTCCGGTGTCTCACCGGTAATGTAAACCTCATCCTCGCTTCGACGGTTCGCACCAGGTGGTATATAGCCGAAAACTTGTGGGAAAGGCGGAGGGAAGTAAATGGCGGTGCCTGTAGCAGCCTCGATGAGCTTGATGTTCTTGCGGGTTCGACCACAGACCAAGGTGTGCATAGTCGAGTCCAGTTTGATGGCGTCCACGTGGCGTTTGAGCTGGTCTCCAATTAGTTTGCCGGTCTCATGACACACGCACACAAAAACGTACTATTTGATCAATCATGATCAGAACCCGAGTTTTGGCATGTTCAGAGCTCTCCAAATCGCCGTATATGGCAACTCGGAAGCGCTGGTCCAAGCCATTATCTGAGGCGTAGCCATATGACGAAACTACCGCACTATCCGCATCATGGAGCTTGGGAGTCAGCAGGAAAATGTCAGCCCCGGTGTAGGCAGCTAAAGTATCGAGGTGCTCGAGGACGCTAGCTCTAATTCCTTTTGGTGATCCATCTATAATCAGATGCATATCCACGTCGACGGTCGCACATCGCTGAGAAGAGGTCCGATGTTAGCAAGGGATGTCTTTGGACTTGAAAATCCTGCTGGTGCCGGAACCAAAAAAATTCGTCCACCTACCAGCATGATCGGGGTCTCGTTCAAGATTCTCGCCCGCATCTTCCGCGCCATCTCCCCATCACCTGTGACACAGACGTTGGTCACCAAGCCGTTCGGCCGGCGTTGTAGCGCTGGGACAGCTTTGGCCTCAGAGGTAGTGAGCGTAGCTTCCACTCGTCCTCCTTTCTCTTCTGTGATCTTCCGACATAATCTCTGCAAGCCCTCGACGTTGTTTGTGTGGACGGGAAGCTGATGCACCGAAGTGCCCTCTAGTGTGCCTTCCGGAAAAGTCCAGCGCTGGAGAGCGCCGGGACTGGCGTGGAGCACATCCTCAACATCTGGGCCGGCTAGTGTGGACGAAAATGGGACGTTGAAGGACAGATTGACTGTAGGATCGATACTAGTCGGCGGTGTCATGGGCGGCGCACCGTGTGGTCGGCGAAAAGCCATGTCGGTGTGAGGTCTGGACATCCCGAAAGTCGGCGTCATTCGTTCCCAACCATGACGGGCTTGGCCCGTGAAGTTGGATATCTTGTGCATGACTAGGTAGAGAAATCTCTAACCCCTTGAGCAAGTCGAGGGGATAGAGAAAGAGTGGATGGATTGGGTTGGGGGGTGGGAAGGAATCAGGCCGTTCTCGACAGGGATGGGAATGACCAGTGTGGGCGTTTCGACCCGGGAATGGTGGAAACGAAGATCGATGGGGCCAACCAACGCAAATCTCTAATATGAGAAGGAAAGCGAAATGAGATCAAAGTCACTAGGGAAAAAAATGTATATATCTCTCAAAAAGAAATATGAAGAGAAATTGAAAAAGAAAAGGAAACAAAACAAGGGAAAGAAAAATAAATCGTCAGTCCTTTGCGGGTCTTCTAGGTCTTCTACTTGATTTTGCGGTTTTTGACTTATATTCCTTTCTAGTTGACACCTTATGTTGTACGGAGCAAAGATATAGCTGTTGAAAGGGATTTCAAAGGTCTTAAGAGTTCAAGGCCCCTGTAATATCTTCTTCTCGAATCCACATTGCCATTCAAGAATGCAGGATCTTGAATGTTCATTCGCAAGGGTCTTCTTGGCAGATAGAATCAGTCCAATATTGGATTGTTAATACTGTCAATACCCAATACAGCCAATCTCATCTTGTATGAGCTACCTGGCAACCTTGGAAGGATCCCAGTAAAGCCCGAGTTTGAGTTATGAATCGTGTCTCATACCCTGCTTCATCACGTGTCTGAAAGTGATGAGATGTCGTGGAGTGACCATTCTGCGCCTCTCTCAAGGCTGGATTTGGCTTTAGTGCAGGGCTCCAGGCACTTCGGGATCCGATTCATTCCGTACCGTACCTAGCATACGCGGGTCGATCATTTCATAGGCTCCGGGATATAGAACCCTGTATGCCACCGTATCTGAATCCACTGGCCTAGAAGCGGTGATAGGACGCCCATCACTGCGACCGGCTGGGCCGGGGGGAGGGAAACTGAGGGGTCAAGCCCAGGCATGTGGCCAAGGTTGATCATATCGCCGTTAAGGATATTCTGATTTCTGACTATGTTGTAGACTCCACGGCTCCGGGGGACCACCTGTTGTGCTTCTGATACAAGTGTCAATCATATGCACACAATGCATGCAATGGACCGGGGAACTGAGAACACCAATTGCCTTGTCTAGGTGGGATAATTTCCCCCTCAAATAGTCGACGTCATCTTCTCGTATAGGTGGTAGTGGGTCACTTCTTCAGCTCAAGGACTCGACAATTCCGACTGGACCGTTTTGAAAATCAGACTGCAGGGTCTCCTAGTTTCAAAGAGGGGACTCATCACATCGGCCCTGTTTTGGCTTGTAGATCAAGCTTCAAAGTGTTTCATGGAAATGTGAGTGAAACCGTCAATTGGTGTATCAAGTATAGAAGGTTTTTTACTTATCTTCTCAGACCAATTTGGGAATCTGAACTTAGTACGGCGGAATAAGTCGTCCAATCTCACCATGGATATAGAACGACAACGGCAAATATGACAGGGCTTATGAAGGGATGAAGGGATCATTCATGAAATTTCTGATCACTACAAGCCTTTTCAACTCCACGGAGTAACTCTACTGTATGGGTCGCTTAGGCCGATCGACAGCTACAGGTCGTCGATCATCGCCATTCTCCCGCAGAACTATGTACTCCGTACGTTGTACGTTGACCTCTTCGGCAAATGTCTAACAATGACCGCTATTAACGGTTACCTATATTATAACACAACTGCGTCTGAAGTGTTATAGTGTTCAAAAGGATCTTCTTAATGTGGTAGAAGCACCAGTCTACGTTGTATACCCGCCCATGTACAATACATGTAGTGATCTAACCCCGGCTATTAATAGCGACGGCTTCCATCAATTCTAGCTTCAAATTCATAAACTTCCGCATACAGGTCACTGCATAAGAGCGAGGCACTACCAATTGTCCCACAGATCTTTTAACCTGTTATAGCATACTAGTTCATGTCCCCGTTTGTAATTGCTCAACTTGCGGGTGAACGGAATTACATGAGTTGCCTCGGGTACATCTAGATTGTGATATCTTAGTTCAAGAAAGACCTGTGTATTGTGTACTAGTGATACGAAACGCCAGCCATTCATGGATTCATTGATTTGTTTTTCGGCTCCCCGAAGCGTCGAATCAGCATCGGGACCAATGGAACAGAAGCTTGTCTGAATCATACGGCAAATCGTGCCTAAGTCTATATAGTGATGTTGAGAGTGTGACAGAGCTCTGGTCTCTAGGGTCATGAGCAATCGTTCCAAGTTGAATTACACTCGAAATGAGTTCGATATATATAGATGATCTGTTGATCCGATGAGCACCACCATGTTGGACCTCACATGGCGCGCTATATACGAGCTTGTCAAGGCACGGAGGTCGATAAGCACGGAAAATCTGATTGGTATATTAGCACTGTAGAAAATTTGGCTGCTTGTGGCTACAACTATTGTTTTCTGAGACAGCAATGTGAATTCCATCCATAATCCTTCACAACCCAATTCACTATTAAGGATCCATCCTGCCGTCTGCTGTCATATTAGAACTACAAAGACCCAGTGGGACGAGTTCGATGATTCGATAGTTTATCTCAGCATCAATTCAGAAAATAGCCATGAAAGTGCTATATGGAACCTGTTCGCAGTGGGTTCACGAAGTGAGAGCTTCCAAGACCTACCTACATAGTTAAGTGTTTCCCGGTTCACCTACAGCCCATCCCATCTTACCAATCACCCTTTCTTGACCCTCTACATCTTCTCTTGCCAACACTATCTCCCCACTTCGGTCTCAGTGACTCGCAGATGGTCAAGGCCACAGGTTTTGACCTTCTTGACAGAAATAACATTCAGGCTCCACATGGGCGTGCTTTGTAGTAAGTTAACACCTATACCTGGCCGTCCTTCTATATGACGCTTGTTTGTCCCCAGATACCTTTTTGCAAATGATGATTGAAATTACATGCTGAGCTACAATGACGAAGAAATTGTCACTCTGATGCGAGATGTGAAGGGCGAACTAGAATCACAATATAGAGACTTACTGGACCAAATGATCATTTTCCAAAATTCACCATTGGCTAACCTGGTCCTTCAACTTTGACAGATTTCCTTTCCTATATGACCAAGTCAAGTTTTCATCAAAGCTAGCGAGAAACCTCCATATGACTTCCAGATAAAACAGGGACTAGTGGGGACCAAGCCTTCTTGTCTTCGTGGACCTCGTCTCTTCATCCATGTCTGTGGATTGCGATATCCCAGATACTCAGGCGACCTTCGGCTCAGATCAGGTGTCACATAAAATGGGCCAGAATCATCCATGTGTTCGTTGAGCTACATTTTCTCTTTTATCAGATCGTCAAATGGATTCATTCAGGCTGAAGCTGAGAGCTACTTGTGGGTATGATTCAGGCTAGGACTCATTAAATACTGTTGAAACGCCTTGACATTTCTTTGATTCAATGCCTACGATATGGTCTGCCCCACACGTCTTCCCTTATGATTCTCCCAGTTCCCTCTCAGGTCCCTCACGCCAACTTATGTGATAACAAGGGCTTTGTGGAGCTGGAAGTCCTTGATATCACCGTGGCAATCTGAGGCGATGCACCTGATGCGTATGTCCCCGGTATGAAGCTGTTCATTTTCGAGACAGGCATACTTCATTGTTTTACTCGCACATGATGAAAACTTCATGTCGAAAAGTTCATGCAAGCAATTTACCTCATTCCGATGTGAAAGCAACTATGGCTATCCCATTCTTTCTTCATTTCAACCTTGAAGCCGATACTACAATTCACCGGCTTTGACTGAGTATGACAGGCTAATTGGGCAACCACACCGGTACAAGCATACCCCACAGATTGCTTGGATCCTCTCAGTCTTGCAAGACAAGTATCCTGCCAGCTCTTAGGGGGTGAGTTGGAACTCGTTGTGCTGCGATTTGATATGTCTTTGTGCACCAACTCTTGGCCCTCCGGAAACGCTTGATTCAAAATGCTCAAATGATGATATCTGGCCATCTGATGTGGACTGAATATAAGTCCCTAAGGGCAATCTACCTTGGCTTCTCCTAGTGCCTCCGGATTCTCTTGAGTTGTACACAACCAGATGACGATCTATTTGCAGGTAAAAGCACGATACAGCAATTCGACACCGAGTGCCCTTGTTAATATTGAGCAAACAATGAGTTCAAAACGCCCACGCAAATTGTGACCCTCTGGGTTCTGGTATTCCCGTATATGCCAACTTTCTCGAAGACACTTTCGTCATGCCGAGAACTTGCGAACGATGCCTCTAGCAGTGAAATCCAATCATGTCCACAATGTAGATAAGTCTCCATAGCCAACGCAAGTGCAAAGTGGCTAACGGGAACGAAGGTCTGACTAGAGTCCGTCGATGTAAATCCCACCAATGTATTACACGAGCACGAGTAATCGACAGAGATCGCAAGATCTTTAAATGAGAAGATACTTTACAACCAGTACGTGGTAGTAAGATAATAGTTTTAGAACCTTGCAAGTTGTATTGCCTAAGGCTGGAAAAATACATTTAGATACAGTCAAGATATGCTGAGTAGATGAAAAAACACCCCAAGCGCGACACGCTACTAGTAACGCTGTGGGCCCCGTTGAATGGTATCATTAGCACCGTCCAACGCAATGCGATCCCCTTCTTCACCTTCACCTTCATAGTACCGTCTATCCCGAATGTAGTACGGTCTTTCAACGTATTCCCCGACTTGTCTGTCCTCCATGAAGATGCTGGGCTCGCGGCCCGGGCCAGTTGGTCTCACACTCCCAACTCGCTGAACAATCTCATGTGAGTCTTCATAGCGAGGTTGTGGAGGACGAACACTGGCTGTCCGAATTATTCTCTCCTGGGGTACTCCACGCTCATCAACATAGACGGCATGGCGAGGAAGATACTCCGCTACTTGTACACTGCTGCTGCGTGAGTAAGGTTCATGGCCTTCCAAAGCCAAAGGAGCAGCGTAGCCTTGTCTCTCATGGGCTGCTACGGGACGAGCATATTCTGACGTCACTCGCCTGTAGACTGGCTGGGGCGGGGGCATTTCATGCACATAATGTCGTTCACCGTAGGGGTCTTGCACAACCGAAGGCGCACGAACACTACCCGCGTGATGATGCACTCTTTCATCATAAACATCCTTTGGCATTTGAGAGACTGGCCGGTGAGGTGGCGGGGGCGGAGGAGCCATCGGCTGGAGTCTTGGTGCCTGCAGCAACTCATAGTACTGAGTGCCATGCTCATCAACCACGATCCGACGTTGGGGTGGTGCCATCATTCGTGCTGGCGGTGCCTCTTCGTAATAAGTCTCCCGGTATGTTGGGGGTGGCATGTCATCCGCGGTAATGTAACGATGCTGTGCGTAAGGAGGGGCTTCTTCGTAGTACCTTGGCCGCTCTTGGACCGGGCGTTCCACAATGTATGATGCCGCTCGAACTGGGCGTGGATGGGCCTCAATATACTCACGAGCATAATCTGATTGCCGAGCATACTGTGAACTTGCCAATCGTCGAAGATCGGCTTCTTCCCGGATTGGTCGCCTGATGCTCAGACGAGATATCGTGCGCTGGGGACCAGCATCTGGTAGGGGCCCGTGGTACGGTTCAACCTCGTAAATTGGCTCTCGCACTGGTGGTCCGCGACTTTCGTATACTGGAGTATAATGGGGGGACGCGATGTCAATGTAGATGGGGCGCTCTGCAGGGTTTCGGCCGCGAACAGCAGTATGATCGTCGGCAAATGGTGGCGGCGAAACAGGTTCCTCTTTGATGAATGCCTCGACAGGTTCTGCATTTTGTGTCCTGTGTGAGATTGGACGGGGCCCTTCATCACCTTCACGCAGCCTCCTCCGTTTCCGGGACATAACTGGAAAGACCGGTGAATTGGGGCTGCCACGAGCAGAATCAGGTTCCAAGTACACCTGATCAGAACCTTGTTCAGATCTTTCATCCCGAATTTGCTGGACAGAAGGAACCTTAGCAGTGGCCAGGGGTGACACTCGAGATGGCCTGGGAGCTGCCGGTGATGTGATATGGTTTCGAACTACCTTCACGCTTGCAGGAGAGGGGGGGCTTCCGAATATCTCGGGTTCGATCGGTGTACCTGGCATCTGGCCTAGACTTTCTTGCAGCAGCACTTTCTACCCCACGGGGATATTCACGATGATCCACTGGCGGCGCCGCTGGAGCAGGTGGGGAATATTCGGGTTCGTCCACGGTCTCGAACTGATGCGAATCGCGGAAGCGGCTGACGGGAGCCTCGGCTTTGTGGTAGCGGCCCTGCTTCTGAGAATGGGGGTGACGCTGGTCAGCAACAAGGTAAGCATCTGGCATTTCCTGGTCAGATCCAGGACGGTTGAGAGCTTCAAGTCGCTGCAACTCATCTGCGTAATGGGTTACTGGAGCACGCGTGGCAGGTCCTGTGGGTGGAATTATAGCCACGGGAGATAATTTTTCTTGTCCGCCAGTCTGGGGAGGCGAGTCAGGAGCTCTACTGGAGTAAAATGAATTGTCGTCGAAAGAGTCACTGGCTGCACCACCAGGACCACTGGTCTCAGACACATCGCTCAGCGAGAGTGGTTTCACCGCTTCAAGAGCTTGTTTGAAAACCTCCGAGACATCAAAATCGGGCTTCGTGTCTTGAACCGCAGGTCTCTGCTTGGTCTCTTGTTTTTTCAGCTCCACTTGATCACGCAGTGCTCTTTCCAACCTCTGCCTTTGTAACTGTAATTCCGCCCTGATTAGGTCATCGGACTTGGTCAGAAAGATAGGATCGATCTCGGATGTAGGTTTTGAAGCCACACGGGCGGGTTGTGGTACTGCAGGCAAGGCGCTTCTGGCCGAGGCACTCTGCGAGCTATTGTAAGGCTGTTTTGTAGCCGCAGCCACAGGCGCATTCGCGGATACAGCTTTCGGGGTAGGGTTTTTAGGTAAATGAGTTCGAAGAGTGACATTTTGAACATTTCTCCCAGACTTGCGCACCAGGTGCTGGGGGACATTGAGCCGGGGATGAGTGCCCGAGAAAACTTGGTCATTGATGGCTAAAATTTTTTCATACTCCCGTACCTCATCATCCGGTGTAGGGGCTGAGATAGCCATGGGACCTGCTGGAAGGTGAGTTGCTGGCCCATGAGTTGCGGCCATGGTCCGAGAGAAAGCTAGGGAAAGGGATCGGTGAAGCTAGAACAAGATGAGAGAGACTGGAAGCAGATAAGTTTGCTAACGCGTGAACACACGTTCAATATCCACTCAGTCCAATCTACGATTGAGAAAGACTCTGAGAGTTGGATGGTAGAGCAAATAATGAAGTGGTTTAAAAAGTCCACCATGCTGGCCGTTTGGACGCTAGATCTGATTAGGTAAGGTCACGGGTTAGTGTTGGACATTGGGAAAGTAAAGGAGAGAAGAGAAAGCCGACCTTACTTTTATCTCTTCTTTGACCTATGCATCGTTCATTTGCATTATTCTCCTGTCGGCTTATTAGACCTATTGTAACCTTGTCTGGACCTTCACCTGTTTATCTACCCCTGCGATTCCATAATCTAAGATCGATGGCAACCAACGGCACCAACGGAGTCAATGACTCACGCCCAATCTTTTTCTTTGATATTGACAACTGTGTGAGTCGAGAGAGCTCAAAGTTGGTATCTTGGTCACTAATTACTACGTGTTCCTACAGCTCTATTCTAAGTGTCAGTGGTCTTGATTTCCGCTCTTTATGGGCTACTACTAACGGTGGTACTTCCGCGCAGCTTGCAACATCCACGATGAGATGCAGACACTGATCAGTGAGTGAAGCCGACACACAATATGCTGGAACATATAACTAATGCAACCTCACTTCTGTTAGATAGATTTTTTGTCAAACATCTTGACCTTAACTCGGAAGATGCCCACATGCTGCACCAGAAGTACTACAAGGAGTATGGGCTAGCCATTGAAGGCCTGACCCGTCACCACAAGATCGACCCGCTTGCGTTCAACCGTGAGGTTGATGATGCTCTACCTCTTGACAATATCCTCAAGCCTGATCCCAAGCTGCGCAAACTGTTGGAGAACCTGGATACAACAAAGGTGAAGCCATGGCTGCTCACGAACGCCTATATTACCCACGCAAAGCGCGTGGTGAAGCTACTTGGTATCGAGGATCTGTTCGAAGGCGTTACTTATTGTGATTATGGAAATTTACCCTTGGTCTGCAAACCTAGTCAGGATATGTACGCCAAAGCGGAAAAGGAAGCTGGTGCTCCGAGCACGGATCAGTGTTATTTTGTTGGTATGTCATTCTTCACCATACGATCATGACAGTTTTGGACTCTCTGATTCTGATGGCGTTCAACCAGATGATTCCCACTTGAATTGTGTACATGCGCACGCTCGCGGATGGACTACCGCTCATCTTGTCGAACCGGGTATTCCTATACCACACAAGCCGGCTTCGAAGTACACGATCTCTAGCCTCGAAGAACTTCAAGTGCTTTTCCCACAAGCCTTCAAAAAGCAACCAGAAAGCGATGCTGCTTAAATGAGGACATGGCCATGATTTTCTTTGTTTATTCCCCCTAGACTTTTGGTTTACGACTATGAACGTTTATGATTATGGGCCTCTTTATATAGCCAAATACACAAGGCTTTGGATGATCTGAAATGAAGTCAGGAGTTTAACCCTGCTCTAATTACATAATGAAGAAATCATTAACCGTATCTCCCATAAATGCGTGTAGTGATCTACATCGTATATTAGAAGTTCTGCCTCAGGCAGTGAACAATCACTTGACGCGCTCCGCTGGTCTCAGGAGGTGCCGTATTTCCGTTCTTTCAACAACCAAAACTTCTCGATTATCGCTCAAGAGCTCGTTGTAGCTCTTGAAGTAGTGTCAACATGTCTGGCCAAGCCTTACTTGTAGGCACGGTGATTGAGCTGCCTGATGGACGGCAAGCAACAGTGCGTTTCATTGGCACCACCCACTTTGCGGACGGACAGTGGATAGGCCTTGAGCTAGATGAGGCCACGGGCAAAAATGATGGCGCAGTACAAGGAGAACGGTATTTTGATTGCGATCCAGGATACGGCATGTTCGTTCGCCCAACAGTGGTTGGTAAGATTGTCCAGCCCGGGCCGGAGAGTAAACAAACCACCAAACCATCCACCAGCGCTGCAGGTAGCAAAGCGCAACTTAAACCCGGAGTCTCCGCCGCTATGCGAAAGCAATCTGGGCTACCTCCGACAACAGCGAGGCGACAGAGTACCAATGCGGCGTCCACTCCTACTTCGGCGCCGAAGGGTGTGGCCGCTCGATCGTCTCTCCGAGTATGTAATGTCCTACAATGACATCCTCTGATATTATGCTAACCTGGACTCCAACTTTTTTAGTCGCCAACAAAGTCCCCAACGAAACAGCTTGCGACGACTGCGAGTCAGGCTACTCGCCCGTCCATCGGGGGTACTTCCCGTACCTCTACAGTGGCGTCCAATCGACCTCGACTAGCTCCCAGCACCAGAAGCTCCCTAGGCCCTTCTCCTACACAATCTGCAGCATCTAGAGGCTCGAGACCCTCGGTGTCCGGACCAGCATCCCGAACATCAAGGCCAGGCTCCCAAAGTACCGTTGCTTCATCAACAGCAGGATTGACCAAGCGCCCTTCACTACGGCAGGTTGGCAACACAAAGGTATCCGATGGAGGAGACACGGGCATAAGCGGGCAGTCCGGAGATCCAACCGATACTGAGTCGCCTGACACTGAAGGGGAGGGTGCACAAGATGAAGCCACTGCGCCGAAGACCTCTCGACAATCGATGACAGCTACACGCACAGCGACCTCTCGTTCCGGAGCCCAACACTCCGCATCTCAACGCCAAGGGCAGAGCGGTGCAGTCAATCGCGAGCTTGAAGAACTCAATACCAAACTCAGAGTCATGGAAAAGAAACGAGCCGACGACAAAGAGAAGTTGAAGACCCTCGAGCAGCTCCAGACTGAGCGTGATAAATTCGAAACGATCATCCAAAAACTGCAAGCCAAGTATCAACCGCAGCAACTGGAAGTCACTGAGCTGCGCAAAAGGCTAAAAGAACTTGAGACTCGCTCTGACAGCTTGGACCGTATGCAGGCAGAACATGAGTCGCTCATGGAAATGGCTACTCTTGACCGCGAAATGGCAGAGGAGACAGCGGAAGCATTCAAGCACGAGTGTTCAGAGCTACGATCAAAGTTGGACGAGCTGAGCTTGGAGGTGGAGGTGCTCCGAGAGGAGAATGAAGAATACAGCCAGGAAACAACTCCTGAGGATCGAACCACTCATGGGTGGCTCCAGATGGAGAAAACCAATGAACGTCTCCGCGAGGCACTCATTCGTTTGAGGGATATGACACAGCAGCAGGAGTCAGACCTCAAGGCCCAAATCAAAGAATTGGAAGAGGACCTCGAGGAGTACGCCGCTGTCAAAAGTGACTACGAGGCCGCAAAGGAGAGAATCTTGGTCGCTGAGACCAATGTCGACGATCTTAAGCAGCAGCTAGAGACGGCACTGGGGGCCGAAGAAATGATTGAAGAACTAGCAGACAAGAACATGCGCTACCAGGACGAGATTAATGAGCTGAAAGCTGCCATCGAAGACTTGGAATCTCTCAAAGAGATAAGTGATGAGATGGAGTACACCCATATCGAAACTGAGAAGCAACTCCAAGAAGAACTTGAGTACCGAGAAGGTGTATTCAACGATCAATGTCGAAAAATTACACAACAGGATGAAGTGATCGAAGACCTTGAGTACACATTAACTCGTTTCAGAGATTTAGTGACAACCTTGCAGTGTGACTTGGACGATATGCGCACAACCAAGCAAGTGTCAGAGGCGGAGACAACCGAAAATGCAATGCGCCACCGCCAGATGCAGGATTTGAATATGAAACTACAGGCCAATCAATCGAAGGCCCTGACCAAATCTATCGATGTCGAATTGAACCGTATGGAGTCTGAGGAAAATGCACAGCACCTTTCAATAGTCAAGCTCTATCTTCCGGAGTATTTTGAAGGCGAAAGGAATTCCATTCAAGCCTTGCTTCGATTCAAGCGTGTCGGATTTAAAGCCAATGTCATGAGCAGCACTCTACAAGACAAGGGATCTGAGCACTCAGTAGTCTCCAACGAGGAACTTTTTCAAGCCCATGTGGTTTTGGAATACCTTATGTGGATCTCAAATGTGTGTGATCGGTTTGTGAACTACATCACAACTTGCTCGCCCGAACAATTTGGTAGCATCAAGGTTGCATTGTTCGAAATGGAACCGGTTGAGCGCATGTTGAACTTTTGGATCGAGCCAATGAAGAAAGATGAAATGAATCTTGCAAAGCTTGCAGTGGAATTGCAGCGGTCTATTGCTCTCCTCGCACACCTTGCTGAGACCCTCCTTCCTTCCAGCTTAGAGATGTTTGCCGATGATCTGTGTATGCGGGCTCGTTTATCTCAATTATACATTGAGCATTCGGCCGGTGCGGTTTCACGCGTTAAGCTCATTATCGGCTCCAAAATGGCTGCGGCGGCAGAAGGCGACGAAGAAAATGTGCTTTCCCTGGATAAATTGGACGCTTTTATCCCCCAGGCCCGCGGATACAAGGTCGCGATGGGTAAGATCAGCCGGTCACTTGATGATCTGCGTTCAAGATCACTTGCACTTCCGAAAGAGGCCGACGAACCTTTCAAGAAAATCGAAAGTGAGACCAGGCAACTTTCAGAGCTGGCCCGAAAACTTGGCGAAGACCTTGTTGTTCTCACAAGTGATGAAGGTCGTACGGAACCCTTCAGCCCGGAGGAGATTCTGGACTGCATGTCTCAAGCTGCTATGTCTTTTGCCCCATCTTCCGAAACCCCGGGTGAAAGCAACGATCCTGTTTCATTGCTCTTTGCCAGATTACGGGACATAGGCGCCCAGTTTGAGGAGCTCGATTCCATCTCGTCAGATTTGTCTCGCACAACAGAGTTTGAAAGAGCTGCATTCCCCTGGATTGCCCGTGCTGCGGAATTGAAGTCCAACAAAATGACATCCCCTGATGCAGACGAGGAGATCCGTCAATTGAGAAATGAGATTCACGAGGCATCAGCCGCACTTGGAGTCAAGGACAATACGCTTGAAGAGCAGGGTCTGAAGATTGAGCACCTTGAATCTAGGATGCGAGAGGCAAGCAAAAAGGCTGCCATGGTCAAAGATCTCGAAGTCAAGATCGAGAAAATTGAGACAGCAGGGGTTGAGCTCGAAAAAATTGTCGAGCAACAAAAGAAGGAGCTTCAGGCAGCTGAAGCAGAGCGAGATGAGTTCATGGCTCGTCTGGAGCGAATGAAGCGCATGTCTGGAACAACAGGTCTAACAGCCACGGGTAATAGCGCTGTTATTGCCAGTGAGGCCTCTCTAGCTGCAATGGACGAGAACGAGTCTCTTCGTGCTGAGGTGGAAAGCCTCCAAGCAGCCGTGCGTTTCCTACGCGAGGAAAACCGCCGTTCTAACATTCTTGACCCATACTCCGTCCAGCGATCCACTGAAATGCACGCCTGGCTTGATGCCCCACTCACGCGTGCCAAACCAACACCTGAACAAGAGAAGATCCAACGCACCGCTCTCGAAAGTCGGGACGTCATGACTCATCTCCTCAAACTGACCAAAGAGTCCCGTGTCACCGATCTCAAGTCCACGATGGCTGCTCCTGCTAATGACGATAATGACCACACCGGCCGCATTGCCTGGCGCCCGTCCAAGACTCGCCTCCGTTACCAGGTACTCCAGCAACGCGAAAACTTCGAGCACTGGGCCGAATGGCGCGATGAAATTGTGAATCACGAACGTGAACAGGACCGTCTGGCCGCCGCTAAGCAGGAACGTGCACTGCGTGATCGCGTCTCCCGACATGCTCACAAGGCTTCCGTCGAATTTCCTCAGGGCTTAGGTCATGGCATGATGGGTCGTGCCTGGCAGATTCTGGGCATGCAAAAACACCGTAAAACCGGCTCCATAAGCACACCTGCCCCGGACGGTGTAGAGGTAGTGACCGCTGACTGAAGTTTTGATCTCGGTTTCTAAAAGCCAGGACATCGATCTTTTGTGGTTGTGCATGATATTCATCCTTTTGTAACATGTACCTTATTTGTCTTTCCGGAAGCTACATTGTCCTTTTTGAGATACCCTGCAGAGATAGTTAGCGTCAGATTTTGTGTACAATCAATCGAGGTATGTTCCAGATGAGTCAAATATAATGGCCATATACCATATGCATCACTCTGGACCTTGAACTTTGCGTTTCTGTTGCATCAATGTTCTCCTCACTACTAAGATATGTCCTAGAATTGTGTTCCTGTACCTATTGAAGATCTCATGTAGTCATCTCAATACTATATTCATTATTACTTCCTAGGTAAGCTATGTGCCTTGATCAATCTCCTCAAATAGCAAAGACTATCCAACCGGAATAGAACTAGGGGTATTCCATAAAAGTCCAGAAGCAAACACCCAGCAAACATCCAACCATTCCTAAAAAACAAAAAGCACAAATTTCTAACCGAAAGAGGGAAGGAAGGAGACAGTACCCATTATCACAATCCTATAATTATCCAAGGTATCCTCCACAGGGAAGCTTCAGAAAACTCAAAACGCCAACCCAATACCGGACTCCTGGTACCGCATATGTCCATTGTCGTGATACGAAGAGAACTTATGGTGCTGCTGTTGGCCCTCAAAGATGGTCGGGTAGCAGACGGCAGAGTCAACGTCCTTTTCAGCAGCAGACGAGGAGACCTGGAATGAGGTGCGGGGGGTGATAGCGCTAGAGAAGACACTAGAAATGGAGCTATTGTTCCGTACTCTTGCGCCGCCAGTGATGGTCGTGGTAGTCGATGCGACTGTGGTGCCACTCAGCGTGCGAGTTCGTTCCCAATTGAACCCGTTGTCGTCGGGAAGATACGCTTGTTTCGGGGGTGTAGAGGGCTTGATGGGTGTAGGGAACATCCATTGATTTACACGATTGGAGATAGAAGAGCGGACTGAATCGAATGTGTCTCGGTTATCGGGCAGTGGAATGGAGGGACGGCGTAGAGATGAGATTTGTGATCGCATCGTGCGTGAGCTGGCTGACGAAGGACTATCCTTGGACATCGCCGAGTGGTTGGATGGAGATGTATTAGGCGATTCTGTATACAAACTCTTGGATGCAGGTGGAGTTCGAGGTGCTTTTTCCCAGGGCTGACTTGTGTTTGGGTCGTTTGGCCATGGGGTGTTCAGCGTAAGCTGATTCCCTTCCGACTTTGACCTACCATGGACTGGGGATGCTGCCTGAGTTTCTGAAAGAGGGGTGTCGGTGGAAGTGAGCGTGGAGAAATGCGGGACCAGAGTACTAGCGATGCGAACAGGTTCTTTTACAAGCGACGATTCCAAGTTTCCAAGTGATCGTCGTTTCTGGGACCCGACTGGCTTGCGAGAGACTACAAATGCCTTTTGGCAATATCGATCTCGAATGCCGGTTGAAGTCGTCAGGGCACGAGGAGGCACTGGTAGCGTCTTGCGCTGGGTACTCTCGTTGAGCTGGAAATCTTCAAATGAAGGCAGGTCTGATAATCGATTGCCTGATCGATGAATGCGGAGGTCCAATGGTTGATAGGTTGGTGGTGGAGGAGAGTGAATGGACTGAGACGGGTGATCATGGAAGGATTGCACTCTGCGAAAGTCCGAAGGTGCGCCAATCTTCAATGGGGTGGTTGAAGATCGATTCAAAGTCATGCTTGCCCGGTTAGAGGCTCGCGAGGCCAAGTTCCGACTGTCGTTGAACCATGATGACAGTGAGTTCCGATGTTGATGGATACTTGGACTGGGGAGGTCATCGTATACCACCAGCTTCATGGGTGGGACAAGGTGTGGTTGAGTGTGGCATGCTTTCATTTCCCGTTCAATACCTGCGATGTATATTAGTCAATCATCTCTGTAGTTTTGATGTAGTCGGACACATACCGTTCCCGGATTGTCTAGGTTGACAGCCATCCTCACCCGGTAGACATGTCAAGCATGATCGTATCCAGCCAGTGAATAACGACCCCGCCGTCTCCAAAGCCAGCATGATGGCGACCAGCGCAAGAAATCAATCCATCACCTTAGAGGGAATGGAAAGAAAGAAAGAAAGGAAAGGGACAAACCCGTTGCACAGGCAAATCAGCCCCTCAGACGGGATAGAAACATCCTATAAGCCAGGTCCAACATGAGCGATTTGCCCAATTCGTCTGGGCACACATCCTTATGGGCACTAATGAGCAGGGGCTAGGCCTAGTAAAGAAATACATCCTGACGCCAGCGCATTTAGCAGCATTGATCATCGGTTACGGAGCTGATTAGAGCATTGCTATTCGTTGGCGCCCTGTGGAGTGGTCACATCTGTGCATATCCTTTCAAGCTATACCCTGTCAAGACTGTCAAGTACTTTTTTTTTCTCGTGATGAGAAAGTTGGGCGCTTACAGAGATTGACAGGGGATTGCTATTTATAACTTCTTGTTTCATAATATTTCGTATTCTTGCGTAGAAAGATATATACAGGAGTCATAGATATATCAGACCAAGAAAGAATAAATGAAGAAATGAGTAAATAAGGTAGATTATCATGGTTCAGAATTCATCAAAAGACAAAGTACACTACAAAACATGCTACTTGCCCCATACATTGTCCTGCTCTAAGTCGTCGTAGGCCCATTTAGGCCGATCTTCGTCATGATTAGACTCGGGCAGTGTTGATTCGGCTTCAGTCTCCTCTTCGATTGGCTCTCCGGAGGGTCTTCTGGAAATCGGAGCCAGGATTAATAAATCTGCTCCGATATAACTAGCGCTGATACCAGCCGATTATTGGAGAACTTACGCGAATCGTCGAGGTTCAGGTTCTGCCCAGGCAGACCCGTATTCTCTCTGTATTTGAGCTCGATCTTCTTCTTCAGCCTCTGTGTTCTCCACAACAAGGTCAACCAGCTGGCTGCGCTGCGTACCGCTGGAGCCAGTGGAGCTGACGTTTCGCTGCAAGGGACCGGGAGTCGCCGAGCTCGGGCCAGGCTTATTGGACTTCGACTTGGGACTTTGCCGGCTCTCACTTTCTGACGTGCGACTCTTCCTGTGCCTACGGGCCTTTTTGACATCTGCCCCTCGGTTTGAATCTTGATTTCTTCGCGAGGGTAACAACCGTTGATCCCTTGGCACCTCGTTGGCGGTAATCACCGGGTACTATGCATGGTCAGCATCACAATCACAATGAACACATTGCTCCGACATCAACTTACATTCCAATCTCCAAATTCCAGTGCGCGAGCATTGAGAAATAGTCGCTCATCCTCATCGTCCATTGCGGTTTCATCGATTTCGCTATAAGATCGGAATCGCTCTCTCGAGGTTTGACTGGGCCGTTTACTTCTGGGGCCGCTCTCACTGGGCTCGCCACTCAGTAGGGGGTGCGGCTGTTGGCTTCACCCGGTCTAGGAATCCAGTATTTTGCCTTACCTCCACGCTCATACCTCATGCCGTCCATTACTCGCTTGACCCGCGACTCGGACTCCTCATGAGGGATGATATTATCACCGGAGTCAAAGAGTCGGTATCCGTAATTCTTACCGCGAATAGTGAGCTTGGTGTCTTCAATCAAATCTCGCACGCCAAACGCGTCGCGCAGCGCGTATTTTACGGGCATGCGTGCAGCTGAAATGGTCGGGTCCGCATAGTCATGCCACGAAAATGCATACCAGTGAGCCATAGCGAAAAATGGCATCTCAAAACAAATAAGACTGTCCTGAATGGCCGCCGCGAGGTTGTCAGGGGTGTACCCAGCAACATTGCCAAGTGCTCCTAGCCACTGCAGGATCGACAGGAAGAAGCCTTGCCAGTATGAAGCAAAGATAATGAGTTTGATGCAGAGAAATTTGGGGATTGGGCGGAATGGCGTGAGATCGTCATGTAGACACACCCAGAACATGGCCAAGGAGTAGAGACTGATCGTGACGCTAACATTATATATGATCCCTGTCCAGAGGTATCCAGAGCTTAGCCCAATATAGCCCTCCTGGTATGTGTCGGTTGCCTTCATTATGATGGAGGCAAGAGCTAGAATGGGCTTCAACCAAGCATACTGCAGGATACCACGTTTGACAGCGAGAAATGTATGTGGATCGGAGACGTCAATCTTTGGTAGGAAGTGATTGAGAGGCCAGGCATGGGAGATAGGAGGGCGGCCGTGGGCCATGATAATCACGGCCCGCTCGCCACCGAGGAAATTGATGAGGAGCTGGAAGAAGGTATAGATGGTGAATGCCTACCAATGCCATCCGTTAATACGGGCCTTTCCTACAATCAGCTAGGGCCCTGCTTACCTCGTAGATGTCACGAACAGGATCCAGAAATTGAGCTGCCGTTAGCGACACGATGCTCGTCCATGATGATACTGCGTAAATCGGGACCCTAAGTTCAATCAGCACTGCTCTTTGTTCCCACCCCCTGACCTAGTATCGGAGCCAATCCTCACATCAACAATATGCGCACCACGTAGCGTTGAAGCAAGGGTTTCCGGTAGTTTTTGCTGTATACATGGTGAGCTGTATTTCGGGATTTGGGACGGTGTAGGCTCGTACGTTTGAAACCATATGGACCTGCGGTTCGAGAAAACATGTCAGCTCGGGTGTCTACAACGATTGGACTTATGAGTTAAGGATACGCAGCATATATTAGACTCACACAAAAGACAAGAGCGAGGAAACCAAGGCCGAGACACCTGTGACAATGATGATTGCGCGTGCCAGGCTGGAGCCTGTTCCTCCGCTAGCTGCGGTCATGATTGCTGAGATCTAGGGACAAGTACGGTTTAGGGACCGCTTTTTGCCTGCGGAGATAATCCAGCTCATTCCGCAGAATTGATAGAGACGTAAAACATGTTGGTCAAGACCGAAATGGGGAGAAAATCAAGCTGGGGAAGGTTGGTTTGGAATGAGGAGGCGTGTTGTCCGATGACGATCTTCTCGTGACACCGCTCTCGGACTGCCTAAACAACGTCTTCACCTTGCGACTTCCAGGATATTTGACCCAGCCACTTTGGTGTCGATGATTGAGAGGTCAATATTGGCTCGTCATTCGCGTTCTATCGCGCTGGCGGTGTCCATGTTGGCTGGCAGAGAGAGATGGCTAGTACAAGCTTGACATCGGCTTTCCTGACGCCAGATCCAAGCTTCAATTGGTATGGAATCGTTGCTCGGGCCTAGGCTGTTATACTCACCAATCTAGGTTCTTTCTCTTGGAACTGATTGTCTCCTGCATTCTGTAAGTTTGCGCTGCTCGACACGGCCGGATTACGCTGATCACAGGCATAGCGCCCTGTTCTTTTTGCTCTATTTCAATCGACTCTTCGCGAATCTCATCTCCTATGCGATCCGAGCATACACCTGGCATTACTACCGCGCATACGTTGATATCAACGCACTGCAAATCTCCCTACTTGGAGGGAGAATCTTCTTCAAGGGCATTCGGTACCATGGCGTGAACGAGACTATATTTATCCATGGAGGATTCATAACATGGCGCTATTGGACGCGAGCAGTCGAGCGAAATGACTTGACAGGGATTCGACACAAGGCAAGCCCCGCTCATAATACCTCAAGTAAAGGACATGTGAGGTCCCCGGGCGATGGAACGGATGACAATCTGGGGGAGCAAGGTGGCATGAGAAATACTTCCAAATTGCCGTGCCGGATCACTATCAACACATATGGCCTTGAATGGTTCATCTACAACCGGACTCCCGCTTATGATAGTCTTCTTGCTGGCTTTGGATACTCCCCCAAGGATGTTGATTTAGACGACGTCAATCCCAAACCCCCAGGGTCTCGCGCGACGGCAGAAAATGGCGACGCAAGCAACGCCTTTGGTTTTGAAGATACGTCTAGCCATCAGCCAACCATGAAACCCATGTCAGAGCGCAGCATGAGTGAGAGTGGCGAGGCTGCGTCACAGAGGAATAAGATCGGTGAATCAGAACTATCGGACCCTGTGTCCAATATGTTACAACTCCTCCCTGTGAAGCTGGATTGCCAAAAAGGAGCCATTGTCATGGGAAACGAGCATACCCGATCTGTGTTGACAACGACATTCGACACTGGAACAGGCACCATCGATGCTTCCAATTCGGGCCCTCTTGATTTATATCGTCAAGTATTTTCATTTCAATTCAAAAATCCAGTGGTCCAAATGCGACCAAACCCGGACTTCAAACAGAACCAGTTGGCGACTGCTAAAGACTTGGGTGCCGTGCAAGAGAAAGAGCCCACATCGAAGAAAAAGCCGCAACATATGTTCAACTATCAATTCCAGAGGCGCAGAGTATGGCACAGCATTCGAGACTTGGTCCCGTATTTCCAGACATCTGTCGAATCGTTCCATAACGATGGTAAACACACCAATAGTATGCCGAGAAGCCAGGCGGAGTTTCCCGAAGTCCGCTGGACCGGTCTCTCCCGATATCTTGACGAAGGGAGCGAGGATGACCATGAGAAATGGAACTCAGTTGAATATGGCAGGTTTTCTACCATCTTGGATAGCCCTAGCTTGAATATTACCTACTTCTGGGACATCCCTGGACGAGTCGTGATTCAACCAACGTCAACTGCTCGGCCTCAACCAGCGGATAACAATATCAACTACGCTGCTCCTCCAGAATGGGGGATTGACATCAAGATTGACGGAGGTACGATAAATTACGGACCATGGGCTGATAGGGAGCGGGTTGGGCTGCAGAATGTCTTTTTTCCAAACTTCTACCGCAACGCTGAGCCAACAGAGCAACTAGTCCTTGGTGTTCTGCGACAAAGCACATCATTTAGGTTGCGCGTGGAAATCAACGAGGCGTTGACATTACGCATTCCAACACGAGAGCCTTCCAAGGATTGGCAGTGGAAGGGCCGTGCTGATGCCGTTGGGGGTGCATCGAGAGCAAAGAAACCAAGTGATCAAAAAAAGGCTCGAGCCAAAGAAGGTGAAAAGGGCTATCTTGGGCCTGAAATTCGCCCGTTTGGGTGGCTTTCCCTTTGTGTTGCCGCCGACTCTACCATCAATTATACCATGGACATGGTGGGGTCGAGCGCTGGGTTTCGAAATGAACTCTCTATCGACTTGCGAGAGTCGAGGTTATCATCCAGCATCAATCATGGATTGCTCTGGGAGTGTCCTCGGCAACAAGTCACTTGCGATCTGTCCAACCCGCTCTCCTGGAATAGTCTTCGCTCCTGGAAATTTACGGTTGAAAGCCAAGACCTACAGCTTTTCCTTCTACGCGACCACATATTCCTTGTTACAGACCTTGTCAGTGACTGGGCCTCGGGACCGCCCTCGGACTACTACACATTTGTGCCTTTTATCTACAACCTCGATCTCAATTTTTCCAACTTCCAACTTTACATTAATGTCAATGACCGAAACATCATCAATAATCCTTCGGATCTAGATGATAACCGATTTATTGCCATCGAGGGCAAGCGCCTGACGTCAAATATTATGATACCATTGAACAAATACCAACCTGAACAAAATGCCATCGAGTTCAGGGTCAACCTTGAAGATGGCGGCGTGGACTACACAACTCCTCTATGGGATACCCTGCACGAGTTCTTGCCGCAAAAATCCATGGCTACCCTCGAGAATTTGTTCATTGACGGCTCTTATAATTATTTCCAGTCAACGTCCCCGGAATTGACCGACACGCTAATGCTCAACATCGATGGCCATTTACCTCGTCTATACCTTTTTGGGTTCTTGATCAAGAGTTTCATGACCGTCAGAGAGAACTATTTTGGTGAGGAGCTGCACTTTAAGACACTTGAAGAATACCAAGAGCTGGTCTATGCCGACGAGCCGCCATCAAACCCCCCACAGGGGTCAACCCAAACCGAAAGTCGAATGACATGGATGTGCTTGTGCATGTCACAGTTGACGGCCCCCGTGCTTTACTTCCTGTGAATATCTATGACAACTCAAAGTGTATGGGAATCAGCGCTGCCTCACTCGAAGCGGATCTACGCTTCACTAATTATTATATGGACTTGCAGTTTTCTGTCACCCCAGTGAAGATTGATTTGGAGGCCACCCAGCTGGATGGCCCTTCCACTATCTCTAGCACTCAGCTGTTCATCGATGGAATCTCGGTCTACGGGCATCGTCTGTTTGGCTTGCCGCCACTTGAACCAACCTACGTTTGCAATTGGGATTTTGACGTTGGTAGAATTGTCGGAGAATGCTCCACCGAGTTTTTGGCCTGCTTGACTTCATCTTTGAAGAGCTTTGATTTCTCGTTTGACAATGAGGAAAATGCTTTGCCAACGCTCTTCCCTGAGCTTTTATTTGACGTCACTTTCTTGAGAGCCAAGATTGATTCTATCCATGTATCCGTGCTACTGGACCAAACAGCTGTGATTTTGAGCACACAGCCCCTGAATGTGCACTTCAATGATTGGGCAAATACCAAGTTTTCGAAACGCATGAGCCTTCGAGTCCCGGATATTTCCATCGCTGCCGTTGAACGTCAGTCTGTCAATCAGTACAATCCATCGGCGGGAGAAATGATCTCCCCCATAGGACTTTTCCAGTTCACAATTGGGCTGAAAATGGCTTTGCGGAAATCTGATATTGCCGAAAGTCGACGACTTCAGCAAGAACATATCAAAACCCATGATCAGCGGACTCACAGGGCACAGTGGTTGCTCTTTGACTGGGAGGAAACTGGGCCAGCTTCAACGCTTCCTCCTGACGAAGACGTACTCCCTCCAACCATGGCTATACCTTCAATGCCTGAGCCTATTCATGACAGGCATGGCTCAATTGATGCGCCGTCATATCACAGAGCTTCAGGGCCCCGTTCTAGTGGAAGCGCCAAGAGTTTTCTTGTCCAGTCAGAAGCATCAAGTATGAACAGTGTCCGGATACACACTACCAAAAGCCCCAGAGTAGCCTCAGATCCTGTTCCCAAATCACGGCCTTTTCTGCCTACCAGAGGATCGACCGCGTCCGTCGCAAAACCCAACCGGTCGAGAGATGGTCCAAACTCCGGGTTTCGGGCAGGCGCATTCTCTTCCTCTCCAACAACAGACGCAAACCCATGGATAATGCCATTTTTCTCATACTACAAGCTTCATTTGGATACATCTGAGCTTCCCTTGCCATTCACGGATGAAGGTGACACGATGAACGAAGACTCTGCAATGAATCAGAAGTCCGTGTTTCTAACATTCGATGATGATCAAACGAAATACACAAATCTTGCGTGCGATATCCCGTTGGGTATTCGAGGATTTTGTACATCCAAATTCCTTCTGACTCTAGCTGCCTTACTGGATGGGTTAGAACCGAAGCATCCTACACGAATCATCGACTCGCTTCAAGAGGATGTGATATCGAGCATTGTTGGCTACGATAATGCCATGAGCCAACCAAGAATTTCAACAGCTGTTGCTCTTCGCGTTCCATCTATTCAATTCCGACTAGTCGACCTGTCTGAGGCCCCTAACAACAAACAAATCAAGTTCCGCGATGAATATAGCATCGAGATCCGTCGTCTGAATACTGAGTTCCAAAGGAAGGTTCAACGCCGCAAAGGCGATCTGCTCGAAGGTCTCAAACAAGGAGTGACGATTCATGCGGCAGCGGACCATGTCTCAATTTTTGTCGAGGGCAGTGGAGCAGATTCTTTTCACGAGAAAGCCATGTTTAATTCTCACTTGGAAGATATGAACTTTTGGCTTGTGACCTCGCCAAATGTTCGCTCTAATCTTCAAATGCGAACATTCAATACAATAACATCAGCAAAGTCGGTAGAGCGTCTCGCATTTCTTGTTCGTCGCGCCACGACCATGTTTGATTCTGTCGCGTCGTCATTTCAGCAGCTTTTAACATCCAGCGAGAAGCGCGTACAATACCTCTTGTACTCTCTCACCCAATCGGCTACTGATATACCTGATCCAATCTTTCTTGCTCGCATATCTTATGTTCTCAGGGTTGCTTCGACTCACCTGCGGCAGCATGACTCGTGGAAAATAATATCTCGCATTCGCAAGATTTACAACAGCCTACCTTCTCATCAGAAGCGTGAGTTGGAGCAGAAATGCCTATGTGACAGTTTCCCTCTGCCAGCGAATGCCAAAAAGGCTGTATTATCTGGCTTTGACCACTGGCGAGCTTGGGACCTGGCACATGTTGCCAAAAGCTATGCCATGCGCCGTGTTTGGCCACACGCCGCTGAACGGCAGCAGACCTCGCGGCCTTCAATGTTCCTTTCTTCTACTATCCACACATTCCGATTTTCCATGGATCCTGGTCCGAGAGAAAGCGACTTGATCATAGGGAATTTGTCTACTGTTGCATCATTTGCTTCAGACTTGCCTGAAGGTGAAGGGGTGCTGGGTAAGCACCTCATTACCCTACAGTCCTATTGTGGATCAACAGCTCTGAGGCTGCGCTGGGAAATTCTGGACCTTGTTGAAGGGGTGGTCAAGGTTATGTCAAATATCACACTTGAATCCTCGCCGGGCCATGTGCCAAGTGACAAGGTCCAAGATAAGACCCCGACCGAGCTGCAGTTCATTTTTGGCACCGATTTCGGTTCCATCACTCTTGACGGTATTAATGTTAAGCTTGCCATGATAGCGAAAGCTCTCCGAGGATCGATTGTGCATAAGTCGCTTGGTGCCAAAAAATCAGAACACGAAGACCTCGCTATATTGTTTAGCGCTGAGGGGTGCTCATCTGAGCTTCAAAGTCAATCCATGACTCTGATGCTCTCGAGAATTGCTAACCCATACATCTACCTTTCGCTTACATCAGATGAAGATACCAACGAATGCAGACATGATTGGAAGCTCGCTGGGTCTTGCAGGAAGCTTCGCTATGACATGAAAGAGGATCCTGTCAGCTTGGCACACACAGCGGACAGACTTATCGCGGACGAAGTTAGATATATCCGACAACTTGTGGATAGTGTCAAAGTACCAAAGCCGAAATCCGACCAGAGCCTCGCGTCAAATAAACCTACTCGTGACACCTTCCATGCGGCAATGTTCCTAGAAGACTATCGGTTTACCTTCAGCCTTCTGCCATCTTTGACCTACTGTGTGTCGGGTGAGGTAGCTCGCATGTCAGTGATGCCTGCAGAAGCATCCAAAATCGAGGTTGACTTTGATGTGAAGAAGAACTCGCATATGTTCGTATCGGGTGAAGGCGATAGATTCAATGTTTTGTCAATGTTGGAGATACCTCCCGTAAATGGGCGAATCCTTGCCAACTTCTTGTCAGAACGCAAGGAAGTGGAGGTCGATGTCACGATTGAACTCATCCGCCTGGAAACCAGTGCTATGCGCAGTCTCCTTGCTGTTCTGACAGGTCCTGATGTTTCCCATTTGATTTGCGACCTCAAGCAGAATTTAGATGTTCTCCAGTCACACTTGAAAGACGTGCTGTCGATACAGAGGGAGCCCCCAAAGCCCAAAGCAGCATCTGGTACCGAGGAGATTCTCTACAAATCTCGCCTTACAATGGCTGGACTCGAAGTTCATGCCATCGCGCCTGGTCTTAATAGCAAAGGTTACTCTGCCGAGATGATATTCAGTCTTGGAATGATGCGTATGCGACTTCAAAACGGACTAGACCGAGGATACCCCATGGAGCATCCCGAGTTCAACATCGATGCGTCTCAAATTAGGTTCGACCTGCTAAGACGAACAAACGCTGATACCCAATTATATGGTGGCTTCTCTGCTGGAGTGAAACTTCAGGGAACCTCTGCGGTCCGCGAGAATGGGGAGATTACAAGAGCATACCATTTTACCAGCGACAGGTTCGATGTCGAACTATTCGCTGAGACAGCAGCCCTCGTGGTCGACATTGCCGTATACACACAAGAGCGCATCAAGACCTTGGACCTTTCCCACGAAGTCAAGCGCCTTAGAAAATTGAGACATGTTGGACACATTGATACAAATGACGGGGCCCCCGCTGCCCCCGAAATTCATGTCAACGATGAGTCCACCTCGGAGACATTCCTCAATGCTCTTTACTCTTTACAATTTCGGACTATTACAGTCGCTTGGAATATGGCCGCGATGCACAACAAGTCTGGTCGACAGCCCGAGGACTTGGTCTTTTCAATCCAGCAAGTCGAGTTGTCCAACAAGAAGAAGAAGAATGCAGCCAAACTTCGAATTGAAAACATGCAACTTCAGATGGTACCATTCGGAACGGACAGAGGAAAGCGCTCGCTAAATTCAGCCCTTATGCCAGAGTTGGTCTTCAACGTGGCGTACTCCTCTATAGGGAAGGAATTGTCGCTTGTTTTTCAAGCAGCTGGCAAATCTCTCGACATTCGCGCTACGTCGGAGTTTATCATTCCGGCCAGTATGATACGAGACTCAATTGCCACCGCAAGCGAGGCGCTTCGTGATGGCAAGGCTGTTTGGGCAACCAGAGCAGACTCTCCCGAAAATACCAATATCAACAAAGATCGCAACCTCTTCGGCAACAGACGATTGCGGTCTCTCCTCGTCGATGTTGACTTTGCAGGTGCTACTGTCACGCTTCAAGGAAAGCTTGGCCATGATCACCAGACATTGTTAGCAGCCACATGGAAGGGTAGCCGACTCTCCGACGCAAAGTATGGCCAATATGTACAAGGCGATGCAGCGACCACAGCAACCCTCCGAGCACCGGGAGTGGCGTTCAAAGTTCAATTCGAGGACAACGGTACTGATGATCCTGCACTGAATGCGGAGCTGAAGGTTGACCCCTCGACGAACACATTGTATCCTACCCTTGTTCCTCTCGTCAAGCAAATGACCGCCACGGTAAAGGAAATCATGGGCAGCCAGCAGGGCCAGTCCCGAAGGCCATCTACAGCAGCGAAGCTACAATCACAGAAACTGATGCAGGAGAAGCCATTTGGCGCCGCCGATCCGACCAGCATCCTTGGTCGATGCAAGGTAAACCTGGGACTGCTGTTTTGCAAGCAGGAGTTTAGTTTGAGCTGTCAGCCTATTGCAAGGGTCGCAGCAACTGCAAGGTTTGAAAGTGTCTACGTGACTGTCAACACGGTCTTATCAGAAGAGCATGGTCGGTTCCTTGCTCTCTCTTTAGCATTCAATAGTTTGGAAGCATCTGTAAAGCATGTGTACTCCAATGAATCGACCGCAAGCTTCGAAGTCAAGTCTATGGTGTTGTCTTTGATGAACAGCAAGCACCTTGGCCGAATGAACGGAATGTCAGCTATCTTGCATGTCAGTCCAATGAAGGTCGCCGTCAATGCCAAACAAGTTCAAGACTCTTTGCTCTTCAAGGAGATTTGGCTTCCATCCGACAATGAGACTACTTCGAATGAGCCCGACCAGTCAGAACCGTCTGAAGCGCAAACCTATATCGTGCAGCGATACCAACAGGTTGCCTCAGCGTCCGCATTCCCCTGGAACACTACCATCGCGATTGAGAAGCTCGAGATTCAACTCGATTTAGGCTCGACGCTAGGCAAGGCACAATTTGCCATTGTTGATTTGTGGGTATCTACCAGCAAGACATCCGACAATGAGCAGAACATGTGTATCAATTTTGGATCAGTTGCCATCGAGAGTAAGGGTCGCATGAGTGGCATTGTCGAACTCGGAAAGCTGAAGATTCATACCTCCATCGAATGGCCCGACTCCCCTGGAACGGGACGCACACCGTTGATTCAAGCCACGATTGCCTTTCAACACCTCCAAGCCAAGGTGTCATTTGACTACCAACCTTTCTTGGTTGCACATATCGCGATGTTCAATTTCTTGATGTACAATGTTCGAAACACGTCCGACGCGCAGAGTCAGCGCCTTTTCAGTATTCTAGAAGGCGACAAAGTCCAGCTATTCTGCACATCTCTAACAGCATCACAAACTTTGGCGCTATTCCAGGCTTGGCAACGCTTGATTCAAGACGTTCAGGCCGCCTACAAAGCATCACTACTCGAGGTAGAACGGTACCTCCGTCGAAAGTCTTCTACCCTTCCCGAGCGCCTCGAAGTCAGCGCCAAGGATCTAGCAAAGAAAGACAACGACCGACCTGAAAAAGCACCCATCTCTCTACACACCGGTGTCGTCGTAAAAATCCACCACGTTAACCTGGGAACATTCCCCAGCTCATTCTTCGACAACCAGATCTTCAAGGTAGAAGCCCACGATGCCGAGGCCCGATTCGCCGTCTCGCTCGAAGCAAACAAAATCCACAGTGCCCTAGGCCTAACATTGGGCCAACTTCGCGTAGCACTATCCAGCATCACGCGACCCACATCAGCCCAACTTGACGAAATCGCAGTGGACGAGATCGCCGAGCGAGCCGCAGCATCTCGTGGCGGAACAATTCTCAAAGTGCCCCGACTAGTCGCGAGCATGGAAACCTGGCAGGTTCCAGGAACCCATCAGATCGACTACCTATTCCGCAGCACGTTCGAGGGCAAAGTCGATGTCGGCTGGAACTACTCGCGCATCAGCTTTATCCGCGATATGTGGGAGGCGCACTCGCGTGCGCTCGCGTCGCGACTTGGCAAGCCTTTGCCGCCGTCTGCGGTGCGCATTACCGGTGGACCGGGAAGCGGTGGTGAAGGAGGTGGTGCTAGCTCTGAGCAGCAGGAGAAGATTACTGCGGTTGTCAATGTACCCCAGTCCAAGTATACCTATACTGCGCTTGAGCCGCCGGTGATTGAAACGCCGCAGCTCCGGGATATGGGTGAGGCTACGCCGCCGTTGGAGTGGATTGGGTTGCAGCGCGATAAGCTGCCCAATGTGACGCACCAGATTATTATTGTCACGCTGTTGGAGATTGCTAAGGAAGTGGAGGATGCTTATGGCAAGATACTGGGGTCGTAACCTTTTTGGAGGTGCTGCTTTTGCCTGCTACTGGTTCGTTTGGACAATTCTTATCCTTCGTTACGCTTTTTTTTTTCACTTTATTGCCTGATACCAATGTTGTTTTTGTACATTACATCACATCCTTAATTATAGACATACTATTCTTTCGATTCGATATTGAACTTCGGGAAGATGTTGACTGAATAAATCAATAAATCGACCAAAAGAGGTAAAATTGAGAATGAAGCATGTTCCCTGGAACACAAAAAGCAAACCCTTCTACAAAACCGCGATCTCTATCATCTAAAATCGCAAAACTACCAGCGTTAATGCATCCTCCTTGTAATCAAGAAGATTCGTCAAAATCGTAGGCCAGGAACCAATTTACAGACCAAACTGCACGCGCAGAGCGTCAGCAAAGCGCGAAATAGCCTCATCAATCTTCTCCGACGAAGCAGCTGCGAACGTCGCACGGAAGAACATCTTTTCTTCGACAGTGTCATGGTCAGGCTTGAACCAGCTGCCGCGAGAGAGGAGGACACCTTGATCTACAGCGGACAGGAAGATCTCTTCTTCAATAGAGGCGCGAGTCTTTCCTGCGGCAACACCGGGGTGCTTGTGCCAATCGATTTCCACCCAGTGCTGATTAACAAATTAGTATTCTCCAGTTTAAAAGGTGAACAGAATAAAACTTACGAACATGCCAGCCGCGGGGGCTTCCCAGTGAGCGATTTCGCGGGGCAGGTGCTTCTCACAGGCGTGAACGAGCGAGTCACGACGAGCAGTGTACGACATGCGCAGGTTAATCAGCCAATCCAAGTATCCAGAGTGGCCCCAGTGCTCATCGAGCAGTTTGAAGAGCGTGATCTGAGCAATACCGCTAGGGTTCTGCGAGGAAACCTCGAAGGTACGGATGAAGCGCTCGACGATCTGTTCGGAGGCGACGATCCAGCCAACCCGGGAACCAGGCGAGATGACCTTGGAGAAGGACTCGAGGCGGACGACACGACCATCAGTGTCCATGCTCAGGAACGAGGGGACAAGTGACTTGATGAACTCCTCGTGGGTGGAAGGGGGAGGGACTGGGGAAGCGTCCCCGCTGGTGTAAGGTTGCATCTGCAGGAAGTAGTATGGCTCGTCCTCGATGATGATGAGATCGTGCTTCTGGGCGACCTTGTACACTGCATGGCGACGTTCCGCAGACTGGGTGGCACCAGTCGGGTTCTGGCCTGTCGGGATGGTGTACAGCACATACGGCTTGCGTGCACCCCGGGCAGCGACGTCCCAGTTGCTGAGGATTTCGTCCATTTTCTCTGGGATGAGGCCTTCCTCGTCCATTGGGATGCCCACGGCCTTGATGCCCAGGGGGAAGGCGGTCTCGGCGGCGCTAGCGAAGGTATATTCCTCCATGAGGATGTAGTCTCCGCGCTCACAGAAGACGCGAAGAGCAGTGTCCCAGGCATAGGTGCTGCCGGAGGTCAGGGTGCATTGCCAGTCGGAGTAGGGAGGGCTGTGGATGATCTGCTTTATTTAGGTCTCTACTGAGGACTGAGAAGTCTGGCATTTTGTACTTACTTCGGTATGCTCTGTGACAAAACGAAGCAATGGCGCAGCTCCAGTAGCTTGTCCGTAGTTAAGGGCAATCTCCAAGTCTAAGGAATCGGATCAGTCATGGCCATTTCTAATGCATGAATAGAATGGAGACTCACCGTAGTTGCTAGTTCCTTCTTGGATATCATGCTTTCCGGCACGAAGAACCGTGCCTGACTCCCGAGTAGCCTCCGGGGAGAATCCCGGGGCAGTGGGAACTTTGATATCCAAGTGCTCGAAGGGGAAGTACTCAGGTGATGGCAGTCCACCACCAAGGGAAATAAGACCTTTGAAACTCAGTTAGACTATTGATCGAAAGAGAAAGTATTCCGAAGTATTACCTGGGGTTTTCAGGTAACGAGCAGCAGTCTTCAAAGTGGACGCCTAAGGAAAGTGAATTAGCAAGAGTGGGCTTCGCATTGCGCAATTGAGTGCGAACCTTGCGAGACTTGGCTTCGAGTGAAAAATGGTCTAGAGTCGAATGGAAGTAAGCATAAGTGGCATAATTGTGATAAAACCGGTAGATTCGGAATGGGCAAAGGTAGCCATACGCTCAAACCGCTTAGCCTTAGGCTTAGTATAGCAGATCTAATGGTCCCAAACAAATATCAGCAATCCGCGTCCTGCAATTGAGTTCCTTCACTCATATTCTCGTCACGTCTATGCCGAATATAGAATGACCATACCGGGCTCTTAAACATATCACTGTTGGATGCCGCGGCCACGCCGGTGGGGATCTTGGCCATCTTCTCTCTCCATGCCGGCACGCCATTGACGGTCAATGGATCCGGGACAGGGACAGCCGAGGTGTCGGTGACGCCCACCAGGTTGACATCTAGAGCTGTCGGTGGACTCATTGTGGTTTGGCGGTGTAAATGTGGAATGCGGAATCGGAGGGGTATGCGGGGGGTTGTGCGGAAGGGTGTATATAGCGGATTGGTAGGATTGGTCTGGTATGTCTATGAGCTGAGCAAAGTCAGGCTATATATAAAGAGAAACCGAAGGTGCTACAGAGGTCGGCGAAAGCGGAGCGGAAGTTGATCTCTCTCCATCCCGAGAGCTTTCTCCGAAGCACATGACTCATTTTATAAGATAAGAGATATGATCTTTCGAAGGTTTCCATACGAATTTTGGGGTCAATAGGTACGATTTCTGTGGATTGTATGCACTGACATGTCAAAGGGCGCGGGATTTTGCTTTTTAATTGGATTAGTTTTAGGTATCTTTTGGGTCTTGCATACAAAATATACAGATGCTGTGCGTTTTCTTTGTCACATCTATGCGCAATATAATACTTTTTTTGGCCTTTTCACTTATTAAATGTTACTTCTTGAGTTGTCCTTTTCTCATATTCGCCCCTACTAGTGTATGTAGCTAATAGTGGTAACTAGGTAGACTAGGTATAGAGGGTGAAAAAGTTGAAACATACAGATAGATCGTTCCATGAATATATATTATAGCAACGGGAAAGCGATTCAATATAAATTATATCTATGCATATATTTTATAGGATAATGGCCAGGATGGAGTGTTGATGTTTCCTGCGCAACACCTATGGCTGGTCTTTCGGACATGAAACACCTGATGTCAACCATCTCCCCCCATATCTCATGCTGAATGGAAGCCCAACGATCCATTGACCTACACTGAGTGTTGTTGAATGACAGTCTCTAAAGATGTCGATCACCGAAGAGTGGGCAACCCCTCTAGGACAAAGGGATCTGTATCTTTGTATGGGACGTACAATAGCTACAGCAGTACTACACAAAATCCAGGTTTCGGAAGATATAGAGCTACAGACCCAGGTCAAGGTAGAATCGAGTACTTTTCGACCTTCTTCTATCTCTAAGTACTCTACAACCTCTTATACTCTCCGAGTTCCATGCTCTCACGAGCTCCCCACATATTTGCCGGTAGTCCCGTCAAGCTGGGCTTCCAGCACTGCGGCCTTGCCATCCAGAACACTTTGAATAGCTTCTGGAAGTTTCTGAGCGAGCTCAGCAACAGTCGAGGCACGGCCAGCCCATAACTCCCCACCTGCCGCGGCCTTGGCAATACCAGCATAATCTGGCGTAGGCGCAAAGGAGATGTTAAGGTCTTCGTTTGTAGCACGAGAGCCGTCTCCTTCGGGGTGAACGAGCAGCATGCTACGCCTGGGGGCATTCCAACCCTTGTTATTCAGCACGATTGTCAAAATAGGGATTCCATAGCGGCGGGCGATCCAGTACACAGATCCCGGCACCGAGAAGAGGAATGTTCCATCGCCGACCACCTGGCAGATAAACTTGCCCTTCCCACGTCCTCCATGCTGCATGTCACTGGCAAGCTTGATACCAAGTGCACCACCGCCAGACCAGCCGAGACCACCACCTCCACAGTTGATCCACGACTTGGGTTGGGTAGCTGAGACTTGATCCGCAACAAAGTGGCTCATGGTCACGGCCTCGATTGCCCAAATAGTATCAACCGGAACGCCCTGGCGGACCTGCGCCATGAGATAGTTAATGTTCAAAGAGGCTTCGCTGCCACCCTCCGGGACTACAGCCAGATCGGAAATCTCTTGTCGACGCTACGAATACTCCTTGTCTCGGTGTTGGCCCATAGTGAGATTCTCCTCGGAGGTAATGAATTGCCGCAGAGACTCTTGAGAAGAAACGTAATTGTTGATCTGTTTGAGCGCCGTGGAAGCGTCGGCGCGGAACGTGGCCATTGAATTGATATAGAAAACCGGAATCTGCTGCTTCAAAGGGTCGACATCAATGTGAATGATTTTGGCCGACGCAGATGGCTTGAACTGAGTAGGCACCCAAGGGACATCACAGTCTATCACAAGGATTAGATCGGATGCCCCCACCGCGTCATGGCCTGGATATCTCAATCCCAACCATCCGGGGTGATTAGCAGGGAAGCACATGTCGCTACCACCAGTGTCTAGCACACGGATCCCCTTGAAGCTATCTGCCAATGCGACCAGCTCAGCCACTGCTTCAGATTTCCTCCCAGAATAACCAGTAATGATAAGAGGGCTCTTTGCCGCGGCAAGCTCAGATGCGATTAATTCAACGCCGGAGGTTGGCAGGGCAGCCGGTAACACAGGACCCCAGACAGCCTGGTTCAAGTGATACGGCTCGATATCCTCCTCCATGACCTCTCGTGCGCCAGCAAGGTACACAGGCCCCTGTGGGTCACTAGTTGCGAATTGCAAAGCGCGGTTGACAATTTGCTTAACATTCTTGCCGGACTTGATCTCACCCGTGTACCGACAATACTGGGAGACGATTTGCTTCTGATCCGGCACGTCTTGAATCCAGTGGATATACTCCGTGCGTGAACCTCGCATCTCACCCTCGATTGTGTAAGGCGATAGACCGGCAAAAATCAGAACCGGGGCGCGTCCGCATGAGGCATTGTGAACTGCTGCTCCGAGTCCCTGTGTGCCGACATCGACATGGACGATTACTGCTTGTGGCTTTCCAGTCAATCGGGCATAGCCGTCTGCCATGGAGAGCGCCACCATCTAACGAACGCATTTGATCGTAAGCGGGGCTCTCATTCATACCGACTCTAACCGTAGTGCCGCTACCCTTGGTGGGTCACATGATGCAATTGTTAACGTACCTCATTGGGACAGGTAATGATCGTAGGGAATTCGTCTTTCTTTTCTTTCTGGCCTTTTACCATCGCCTCCAGGATGGATGGGTGGTCTGATCCCAAATTGACAAAGACATGGCTGACGCCGCCCTGGGGTTGTCGAGGTTAGAATTCAATGGATGCCAAGTACAGCTGCTACCACAGAGCACCTATGTAGTACATACCTCCCAGAGGGCTTCAAAAAAAGCAAAAGATGCTGTATAAACCCTTTTGTTATGTGAGCAAGAACATTCCTCGATGTTTGTAATGTGGAACTTCATACATGGCTGAGCTCTATACTATAAAAGGTCGGATAGCAGGAAGAAGGTGCTGGTTGTCTGTGAGTATTTGTGTCTCAAGAGCAAAATGGAGGGGAAGGTCATTGCTAATAAAGATCAAGATCTGTGAAGCCTCCAGTTGGGATATCGGCCACAACTCCGAGGGCGGGGGCCCGAAGGAACACCGACTGCCTTTCAAGAATTCAAATATATATTTCTCGGTTATAACTGATTTGAAAGGAACATCTCCGATCTTGATCAGCTCCATGTTTGGGCCAATAATTGCGGCCATTCGATGAACCGCGGTTGATCAGGCTTGTGCCGGGAATCAGTCTCCGAACTACATGGAAGATCTCATATTGGGTCTACAGCAGTAAAGTCATGAGCATAGCCTACCTTCAAGTCTATGAAAACCCATGATTGACGATTGAGCACACCCGTAAAGCAAGGAAAGCGAATTTGGTTCAAAATGAGATCTGTAATAAGGAACCGTAGAAGGAACTATTACATAGGACTTCATCCAAATTTCAACAGTAAGCGCTATCTGATCTATGAGACTTTATGTCCAACATTGTACTCAAGGGATTCATTCGTTCATGTTATATATATATACTATTTGAATATTCGGCACCAGCTCACTATCCCCACAATGAAAATGAACACCAGTCACTCAGAACTCTGTTGGACACTTTTCCCAACATAGCAGTGGATATATAGCCATCTAGTTAATATAAAATCGGAGTTTGACCCAGGGCAGGGTTATAACATATTGTATTTTTCTCTTTAGGAATAGTTAAATGGCAGTCATGAATTGTACACAGCCAATTGTCGACCAAAATACAAGATGAATAATCCTTATTCCTAAACAAAAACGCCCCTTTTGAGGCCACAAGATCTACCGAGCACATCGGAACCCGCTTTAGATTGCCCATATACGATCTCGGCAAACTGTCCCCATTTCGCTAGTGGGATAGATCGTGGGAAGCCACGTCAATTATAATTGGTCAAATAGCTTCTCGGGGTCCCCTGTATTCATTACCTAGTCCCTCCTAAGGAAGCCCAGATATTAATTTGGCGTGATAGGCATTCATCGCGTACGGCTTTGGGTTCAAATTCGGCTAGGACCTGTGGGCTATACGCCCCTGTGTCGCTATAATCGCTTATGCTTCCTTCCGATCAATCTAGGCGCCGAAATAATGGGCGCTGGCTGTGGATAATGTTACAAAAACTCACTAACGCTGGCTTCGATGGGTCCTTCGCTACAGAGTGTCCGGGGATCTTGGTCAATCTCGAAAATATATGAAGTCTTGATTCCCTTATCGTCAACAGCTTCTGGATAATCTTTTCTTTGTACTCTTTCCCCCCCTATCTTGGTGGTCCTGTATCATCCAAAAAAAATATTAATTTTTTTTCCGAGTACCCGCTTCAAGTGCGACTGGGATTCGAATTACGGAGGCAATGAATGAATGACTGGGCCTTTCGATTGAAAATTAGAGCAGGATCATAATGGGAGCCTCAATGCCTCTTGTGGGCCGAAGTCTCGCTATCTTCGTCGTCGCAGTCGTGATGATGTCTATCTCCATTGTGACGGTTTTATTACGAACTTTTGTGCGATTAAATGTCATCCATGCGTTTGGTTGGGATGATGCTTTGATGGTTGCTGCATTGGTACAGTGATCCTGTATGATGTGCTATGGTGTGGTAGGATCCTAATTTGCTATAGATTCTTTTTATACTTTTGAATGCCTGCTGCATGATTGGAACAATGCATGGGGTAGGGCACACGAGTACAGATTTTACCAGTATGGAGGTTTACAAGAAAGCACTTGTGGTATGTGATACTCCTATTGGGAAATCTCCCTGCTAAATGTCTTGTCTAGTGGTGGTGGCTTGGTCAAATGCTCTACATCTGGGCCTCAGCAGTTGCCAAAATATCAATCGCCGTTGCGCTTCTCCGGTTGGCCATTGCAAAGTCTTACCGAGTGATACTTTGGAGCATTATCTCTGTTGCCATTGCTATTGGACTAATGTTCTGGCTTGTGCTACTCCTCGCCTGTAATCCGATCTACTACTTTTGGGAACGAGTGGATGCAACCAGCACCGGAACATGTATACCCATGTCCACAATTTTGGATATTGCGTATTTTTACAGCTGCGTGACTATATGTTGTGATGTAGCGCTTGGCCTGTTACCCGCTTTCCTCGTCTGGAAACTGCAAATGAATAGCAGGACGAAGCTTGCAGTAGGAGGAATTCTCGGATTAGGGGCCATGTACGTGATATCGGACCCGGCCGTTCTGAAGAGAACTTGATTGCTAACCATACACAGTGCGGCTGTAGCAGTGATATGCCGACTTCCCTTCTTACAATTTTATCCCGATGAGAATTTCCTTTGTATGTCAGCCAAGCCATTTGTCTCGCAAAATCTAACATTCTCCAGACTCTACCTACCAGATCGCCATCTGGTCTCTCATTGAGACCGGCCTCGGAATTACCGCAGGCAGTCTGATCACTCTCCGACCATTATTCCGCTGGCTCCTGGATGCAAATTCGACTCATAACCACAAGTCACCCCTCCAAGGAAAATATTCAAAGCCATACCGACTGTCCAGTTTGCAAAGTCAGGCCATCAGAGAATCGCAGAACACGAAATACTGGCGCCCCGATGTCGACCCCGACAACAACAAGAGTACAATTGTTGCGGTTTCGTCGCAGCGGAAAAATAAACTCAACCTTAGCAACAGCAGCCAGGAAGCCTTAAACCCCGAGCCGATCTCGCCAAATCATGTCACGATACAGAAGACCTTTGTACAAACAGTTACAGAAGGCAAAAATTAGGGTATCTTACAATGTACAAGGATTATTGATTCACTTAGACCTCTGGAGTTTTAGCGCATCTGTACAGCCCCCCCTCTCCCCTGATCAGGATCAACCATATACCCCGGCTTTTAGCACAACAACCCTCAAAAAGTCCATCTCACGTATTTTTATCTCAGGTGCGGCCCTCCCGAGCAAGTCTATAGCTAGACCGCCTTGTTGCTGATCTTTGCACCCTGAAGATAAGGCTGAGCATGTGGGGCTGACGCAGCTGGGGCCATCTGCATCGATGCCTGAGCTACTATTGGCTTGGCTATGGTAAGCTGATCCTATGAAGTGCTTTCATCCTTGTCGCAGCTGAATAGAACACGAACAACGGGGCACCTAGGTGACTCGAAATCGGGTTAGGCTTCCCTGGGTGGCCTTGAGGGCCGTGAGGCTTATGCAGGTGAACAAAATAGATGATTCAAAGCGATCTCGAGATGGATCCCATTCGTGCAGCAACACTAATAAAAACCTAAACAAGAGTGTAAATAAAAAAATATATAGACAGACTCGTACCCACCTACTAACTTTCTTCATCTCCACATCCACATTACAATCCATCGTACTTGCACAATGTCTCTATGCTCCGATGTTCACGAGCCACCATATAAAGTCCGACAGAGAAGGGACTCGATGGCTCGACCAATCCGCAAGCGCATCATCATTTGCTGCGATGGAACATGGCAGTCCGCCGTCTCGGGGAAGAAAAACGTCCCATCTAATGTGACACGTCTCTGTCGCGCCCTGAACAGTGTCGGGACGGACGAACAAGGAAACCAATGGCAGCAAATAGTCTGGTATGATTCCGGAATTGGCACAACCTCAGGTCCTTTTGGAAAAGCGATCGAAGGTGCCGTTGGCTTAGGACTGGAAGGAAATGTCGTCGAAGCGTATAACTTCTGTGTCCTGAACTACAGACCCGGCGATCAGATTATGTGTTTTGGTTTCTCAAGGGGCGCATTCACGGCCCGGGCCATTGCCGGGTTGATCTCGGATATTGGTATTTGCAATAAACAGGACTTGAACCGATTTCCCGATCTCTGGAAGGTTTACAAGAAGAATAAGCCCGGCGAGCGGTTCTATTGCAGTGACCTCTGGTTTGAGTGGATGGATGGCAAGGCCGATGAGAACCAGGGCGCTCGGGGCGAGACTTTTGTATTTGAAAAGCGTCCCGAGGGCGATTGGGCTCAGGAGGGGTCAAGGGATGTCGAAGTTGTTGGCGTCTTTGATACGGTCGGCGCTATTGGAATGCCTGAGGTACTGGGAGTCAAGCTACCATCATGGCTCTTATGGTGGTCGCCGCACAAAGGTGGTTGGGAAAACGTTGGACTTTCACCTAGTAAGTATCCTGAACTATTTTTTGTCTTCTTGTCCGAGGGTTTCATGGTTGATAAAATACTGACAAGCGTTCCTCAGATGTCAAACATGCGTTCCAGGCTTTGGCCCTCGATGAACACCGCAACGCCTTTTCGCCTACCCTATGGTATCTCCACAAGTTTGGAAATGTCACTTCAGAGCAGATACAAGCCCAGAAGAAGATTATTGATCAGAAAGCTCAAGAATGGGACGAAGTCTTACAAGATGCGATCAGCCTCAAAGGTAGCGGCAGGGCTAGTGATGAGGACGTTAACAACGCAGCTCGCAAGCTAAACGAGACAGCTAGATCCTTGAACCAGGAGACTCGAAAGCTCATCAAGCTGGAGGATGACCACAAGCACCAACGTCATCCCCGAACATTGAAACAAGTGTGGTTCCCCGGTTATCACATTAACATTGGTGGAGGTTCGAGTGAAACGCTCGAAGATGAGGGTGACATGGAAGAAATGTCTAATATCACCTTCTACTGGATGTTGGACCAGATCAGACCCTACCTGTCTCTCAACGACGAGGCTCTTTCTGATGAGAGAGAAGAGAGAGAATATCATATGTCGACACTTGTCGAAGACACAGTCAATAACGGGTCCCTGGTAAGCTGGGCTCAACGCAAAGCTGCAGCAATAACCTCTGTTTTCAAACGTCCCTCCGCCTCATCTGTCAAGTCTGTCGAAAAGCGACGCGGCTATGGCTGGGGAACAGGACCACTGGAAGACAGCTTTACGGCATTTTACTACGCCAACGGCTCGAAGAGACGCACACCTGGCGGCTATGATCCTTTCGACAAAGAAGGAAATCTACTGGGGGAGACCTTTGAGTTTATTCATCCAGTGGTGGGATTTAGGGAGAAGCAGATCAAAAATTATACACCCATTGGGCATGATGTCAAGTTTGGGCGTCGGAAGGCCGTTGACGAGAAGGGCCAGCCTTGTTATGTCTATGACCTGGGGAAGGCACGCAATCCCTTGCCCGAGTGGCGCTTAGGGGGACTTGACTCTTATGAAAGGATTGCTATCACTGGAAAGGCTGCGTACGATTATGTCGACGAACTAGATCTGTATCTGGAGACTGGGGTCAAGACATCCCGTCGGTCTGTTTGGGGAGCTCGAGATATTGACCTTGGGATTGAAGTGCCTAGAGTCACTGAGCCCGAAACCATTGGGTCCAGAGCTGGGAGTGTGCAATCGGAGTTTAAATCGGAGAAATCTCAACAGAGAAGCTTCGAATGGACGGGCTTTGGAACCAAAGGAATGCAGTTGAGGAGCTCAGAGATCTCATACACGGAGGAGACAATAACTGTGATGTGATTGTGATTTCTTTCAACAATGTACAGAAAAGAATGTATTGGCAGGTATATGTGGATGGCAACCCAAACAGGTGTGCCTTTGATTCGGACAGGGCTTTATGTATAGTTTCGTGAATATTTTATTTTATAATGATAATTACAGTCTGAGGTCCTCTGCAATTCTTGGTATTGGCATAGTGTTTGATATCTCCCAAGCATACATCAGTCAGACTCAGCGCAAAGATTGTAGACTTTCTATAGATCAAGCCCTATGATCAGGAACAATAATGTACTGTTTATCTTGTGGGGTATTCGACGTCATAGGGCTGAATATCAAGTTCGAAAAAGGCTGGGCATTCCAGAATAGACCAAATGATTAGGCACCACAATTCTTTTCGACTGATTGATTTTCTCCATCTAGACCCATTTATCTCATAGACTACGCAGTCGAAGCCTCTTAGAAGCGAGAAATCTTAGGGCTGCCCTACGTCATCTCAGTCATGAATGGTATATTCCACCCGTGGAACGTTTCTGGAACAATATTGAACTGCTTTGAACTTGTCAAGTTACTTGCTGCTATTTGCTCTTTTTCTGTCGTTGGAATTATTTTGATCATTCGACAACCCCCAAGTTTCAATCGAATTCAATACAAAATGGTATCCCGCAAGGTATACAATATGTGTCAAGGGCAGACAGTGACTTCAGAGTTAGCTCGTGACCCATCGCAGTGTCCGCAGAAGGTCTTCCATGAGCTGTTCGAGAGTCATCATGCGTCGCGTACATACGAGGGCAGAGAAGAATCAGATATCGACAAAGCATCGGAATGGGAGACATTGAATGAGCTGCAGAAAGCTCGCGCTTGCGGGAACTTCGGGTCCGTGGAAACCAGTGATCTATTTCTAAAGGTGAATTATTTTGATGTATCAACGATGAGGCAGGAGAACCTAACAGATGTTAAACAGGTTTATCATGACGCCTTATGTTGTTTAGAAAAGAACCCAATGTCAGGGGTTGTATCGCCCCAGCTGATGGGGAGCACAGGAGTTCTACCACTGACGATTGTCGCCCCGTTACCTGATCTCTGTCGCCATTTAGCGAATTGTATTGTGCGTGCTGAACATGAAGTCTTTTTGGGTACCAATTTCTGGATCCACTCGGACGCATCAACATTAGTGACGAATGCCATTCGGGAACTTTCCAAACGAGCAAGCGAAAGGGGACAGAAAGTAGTTATGAAGATAATCTATGATCGTGGAGATCCTCGTCAAGTGAGTGCTCTTATAATATGTATCGGTTACGATCTGCAGAGATGGTTCTAACTGCTAATGAAACCCTAGGCATGGGACAATAGATTGAGTGTCCGCGAGGACCAATATGTCGGCGGAAAGGTGAAGCTACCCGCTGCGAGTGAGATCCCCAATGTTGATCTCCAAGTCATCAACTTCCACCGGCCTGTCTTTGGAACCTTCCATGCAAAGTTTACTGTTATTGACCGGCGGATGGCTATCATACAGAGCAGCAATATCCAAGACAATGATAACCTTGAGATGCTAGCTCACATCGAGGGGCCGATCGTTGACTCTTTCTATGATACTGCTCTGTTGTCGTGGGGAAAGCTTCTCGACCCGCCATTTCCACTCCTGAACTCTCCAGCGAGGGATGCTCCGATACCATGCCACGCGACAAAGAACAATGATATGTCTACGGAGAATGGAGATGGGCCTCTTCCTGAGCATACTACAAACTCTCCATACTATGATAGGGACCTGGAACAAGAGGCCCGGAGAGTCAACGGATGTATTTATCCACAAAGTGACGAAACACGCACACAGGCTGTCAGCCGTCATCTTAGTATGTGAAGTTTGTGGAATGTTTACGACATGCCTAACAAGCAACCAGATACCACTATCCAGCCCGACACAACAGGCGATGCACCAGAAACCGACCAGGATAATATGTTCAACCCTTATATGGTCCTACCTCGCCACGAGCCCTTCGCAATGGCAATGGTGAACAGGGAACCATATGGGTGTAAGTCCAGACCACAAAGACAAGGTTCCTCAAGCAGCCGAGCATGACTCTAACTCCCCATTTCTTCAAGCTCCAAACCATAGCAGCATCTACACCCCGCAAAATTCAGCGTGGCTGTCCGCAATCAATAACGCCCAGCATTCAATCCTCATTCAGACACCAAACATGAACGCCGAGCCTCTAATAGAGCCACTCATTGACGCCGCCCGTCGCGGCGTCATGGTGTCTTGCTATCTCTGTCTTGGCTACAATGACGCAGGCGAGCTCCTCCCGTTCCAAAACGGAACCAACGAAATGACTGCGAACAGGATGTACAACTCGCTTGATACCAACGAAGAGAAATCTCGTCTGCGAGTATGCTATTATGTCGGCAAGGACCAGACTCGCCCGATTCATAATAGCTTCAAGAAGCGGAGCTGTCATATTAAGTTGATGATCGTTGATGAGCAGATTGCGATTCAAGGTGAGTCCCAAAAACACCAGGAGAGAAACATGTTTCATCCAAGTATCTAACATTTTTTTTTCCAGGAAATGGAAACCTTGACACCCAGTCATTCTTCCACAGCCAGGAAGTCAATGTCCTTATTGATTCTAAGCTCGTTTGTCAAGCTTGGACGGAGTTGATCAATCGCAACCAAAATACTGCTAAATATGGCGCTGCGAGTGAGAAGGATGGCTGTGTTCATGATCCTGAGACTGATGAGATTCCGGCTGGCTCGATTGGACCTGTGCCGGGTCGGTTCAGTTGGGCCAAGGGGGTCATTGGTGCTGTGCAGCGAGTGAGAGGTGTTGGGGGATTCTAGAAGTCCATTTGCTCATGTGCTTGCTTCTATTGGGACTTTTTGATAGAGCGATTGCAAATTATGTTATGAGCGCTTTTGACAATCTGAATGATCTTTGGGTTCATGGATATACTCAGCTTTAGTGTTGGGGTTTGATCTATCATCGACGATATATGATAATAATGGATTTTATCTAGCTCTTCTAGAGGACTGGAAACAGTCCCTTCCCATCTACTCTAATTGTACAACATTAACCGAGGCGAGATGAGATAGGAGGGCATAAAATTGACAGTAATGATAACGGTTCTCACCGAGGTAAAGGAGCAACAGTGGACCAATGCTTATAGCGAGCTGTCCGAAGAGGGTGACATAGTGTGACTACAAGGCCAATAACGCGACCGGGTGATTTCAAGAAATCCACCGAGGACTTCTACAACATGTACAACATACTCTGCACCGAACATTGCCAAAATGATACATTTCATCGTCTCCCCACTTTCACAGCGTACCAGTCCCAGAGTAAACCAAACCTCGACTAAAACACCCATCCATACATAAATGTCTCGTCCATATGACCAACCAATAATCGAGATAGTGGAATATGTCTACCACTACACCCTCGGGCAAGACGAAGAAGCGATCTTGAAATGCGCGCGGACAGCGCTACTGGACGCAATGGGCTGCGCCATCGAGGCAGCAGCGACGAGCACCGAATGTCGAAAGCTGCTCGGTCCCGTGATTGAGGGGACAACAGTGCCAGATGGATTCAAAGTCCCAGGAACAGAGTTGCAGGTCGATCCCGTGAAGGGGGCTTTCGATCTGGGTGTCCTGATTCGGTACTTGGACCATAATGATGCGCTGGGTGGTGCGGAGTGGGGACATCCTTCAGGTATGGGTTGTTGACGACATGGGGATGCGAAATATGCCCGTGGGACTAATATATGGATTTCATTGCAGATAATCTCGCTGCTATAATCCCAGTCATGGATTGGTTATCGCGTGCAGGTTTGTCTGGTCGGCGGGCGCATGATGGCCCGCCATTGACTATGCAGATGCTGCTCATCGCTCTAGTCAAGGCGTATGAAATACAGGGGTGTTATCAAATGCGGAACGCGTTTAATGCTTATGGAATTGACCATGTGGTACTTGTCAAATTGGCTTCTGCTGCTATTGTTTGTTGGTTGCTTGGAATGGCAGAGGAGCAAGCTATGGCGACTATTTCTCATGTTTGGATGGATGGCCATCCCAACCGGGTGTATCGATCCGGCGAAAATACTATTCCGAGAAAAGGGTGGGCAGCAGGCGATGCGGCGAGGAGAGCTGTGCAATTGGCTCTACTAATACAGGACGGCCAGCCTGGTTCGCCGGGGGCGTTGAGTGCAAGGCCGTGGGGGTTTTTGGAGCGGACTTTTGGCGAGGCGGGATTTGTACTTCCACGACCATTTGGCTCGTGGACTGTACAGAATGTGCTGTTCAAAAGTATGCCAGTAGAAGGGCATGCGATCTCGGCTGTGGAGGCAGGAATTTTGCAAGCGCGTCAATTTGGACAGAAGGGCCTGTCCGACCCTCTTAACCAGATCAAGCGAATATATCTTCGAACGACTGCTGCTGCCTTTTTGATCGTGAACAAACATGGGCCGCTGCAAAACGCTGCTGATCGTGACCACTGCATTCAGTATGTGGTTGCCTTGGCTTTCTTGAAGGGGAGTCCGCCAGAGGCTGCGGACTATTTAGACAAAAGCCCATGGGCAAATAGTGAGGAGCTTGAAGCCCTGCGAGAAAGGATCGTGGTGCAGTCCGACCCTAAGCTCACGGAAGACTACTTGGATCTGGACAAGAAGAGTATTGGTGCAGGCATGACGGTCCATCTGGCAGATGGGTCCTCGTTGCCTGAAATACTGATTGAGTATCCCGTAGGACATGCGCGGAATCCGAAAACACCAGCTGCAGTACAGGAGAAATTTTTCCAAAATATGGGGCTTATGTTCTCTGCAGCAGAGATCAGTCGGATATTGGGTGCTGTTCAGAATCCAGATACCTCAATCTCGGATTTCATAGACATGTTTATCCAGCCATCGACCAAGGCAAGATGGTAGAAGGCAAAACTATTTGCAGGGATCATGGGTCGCGTGTACTAGCCAAAAAGGATGATCTTGTTCAGGGTATCTAGTGCTGGCGTTCGCTTCTCTTCAATCGATTCTCCCAACCCCCTGCAGCGTCAAATAAACATCTGTTCCCCATCCCCACAGACTTTGTACCGCAATACTGCCGCCGAAGTACTCAGCGTAGGCTCGGCCGAGAGGCAACCCATAGCCAAGACCTGCAATACTGCTGATGTGGCCACCGCCAGCAGAGATGGTGTTCAAGGCATCCATATTGCCATTGTCTGAGCCCTGATAGTCCATATCGGAGAAAGTCGTAAAGCTGTACGACCAGATATGGGGTAGAACCTCAGGTGGAATACCACCGCCACGGTCACGGATACGAATTGTGATACTTTGAGACGAGGGAGCGGAGTAGCCGATGGTTTCATTCTCATTAGTACCGGCAAGCTCTGAATCAAACTCGAAGCCAGCATCGGCATCACCCGGGACCTTAGGCTCATGTCCAGGCACATCTGGAGCAGCAGCGATCGTCACCTCAATGGGCTCACGCTCATTCCCATTTTCAATAGTTGCCCGGAATGCGTTCTTCAACAGCTCTGTAATAATGTACTCCACATGTACAGGGATATGGGCAAATGTGGCCTCAGGCTCACCGCCAATCTTCAAACGCGGTCGCACTCCGTACTTGAGCTCACAGATTTCTCCAACGAATTCCTCGCATAGCCGGATGATGCGTGCCGGCTGCAACGCCGTATCGATGACGCCGATATAATTTGATGGAATTGAGTTATTTGGCGCAGGTGCATCAGTGGAATCGGCCAGGTTATCACTGATGGGCTGAGAGGCATAATGAAGAGCTAGATGCTGCTCTGCGATCAATCGCGTACCGATGCGCGCACGTAAATGCGTGTCCAAGAAGCTCGTCACGTCAGCCGGGCTAACATATTTCCTACACTCCAAAAATCCGCGTGCAAGGACGGGGATTGTATTTGTATGCGTTTGTACGAGGTCTGCTAGTACATCCCCAAACTGTTTCTCTTCTTCGAGAGTCGTGATGCGGCGCTGTTGATATGGTATGAGGGTCGATAGCGAATGGAGGTAATTGTGGTAGATTTTGGAGACATGGGGGTTTGAGACGACGATAAAAGGGAGGTTTCTCAAAGCTTGAATCCGAGAAGCTAGTCGGGCGGGGAGGAGGGAGAGTGTGAAGTTGGCAGAGGCTAGAAGAGCCTCCTTATTCAATGGTGGGCGGCCGTGCCTAGGGGATTAACATAATTTAGCATAATTTCCTTCTGCTTTGGTGTGAACTGTATATGAATATGACTGACTTTAGCAGGTCTGCAAGTGTCAACGGCCGACGGGGACTTGCAGCCAGCTGCGCAACATGGTCTTTGGCAACTTCGAGTGGGCGACCTGCCCAGTTTTCACTCTGCGTGGATGTTTGCCGACGAAGGCGATGTGCAATCGGAAGGGCTCGGCATCCAGGCCGAAAAGGCATCGCTTTAAGTATTGAGGTTGTCATTGTGAATTGCCATGAGATAGAGATCAGTGGAAGTTCACAGTGAAACCTCGGGACGGAAGATCTGCACCGGTGCGGATATCATCGGTCCAACATTGCAGATCAACAGGGGTCAAGACTTCAAAAGTTGTTATTTTTCACTTAAAGATATATGTTGTATTTTATGTTGATTTCTCATGGATATTGCACAGGGCTCATTCAAGTTTAGATTCATACACCCTATGGACATAAGTCAAGCTGATAGTTGGATTCAGGAAAAGCGCTCCATCTGTATGAATGCCTGTACCTCTTTTGGAAAAGGGACTCATAGGATGCACATGGCATCTTGGATGAAAGCAGATCGCATAATTGGTATCAAGTCATCTCGCTGAAGCAAAATAAAACAAAATCATAAACAAAAGAGCCCCCAGGTGTCGTGTTTCCATTTGGTCATAAGGCGGAACATTCACAGCGACTGCAGTCTTCCGTCCTAGCCATGTTGACTAGGGACATTTATTGAGTCTCCACAGCACCGTCCTGCTCAACATGGACATGTTCAGTAGATTCGAAGGACTGGACGTTGTCATCAGGGAATTCGACACTGTTGTTGATCTATATATTAGTACGCGCCTGGCATAGATCCGACCAACACTTACGTGAAACCTTTGATGATGCTATATTCATGCCTGATGACGCCGCCCTTCTCCCTAGCGGTATCCTTGGCCCTGAGAAGATATATCAGTATCAAAATCCCTTGAAGATGATGGTAATGCAACACACTTTTCCAGTTCCTCGACGGGAGCATCGGCCTTCAGAGTGATCTAAGGAGATGTTAGTCCGGATAAATACTTCGAAATGAAGTTGGACTCACGTTGTAAAGAGGCATGGTGTCAGACAGTGGGATGTTAGAGTGGAGAAAGAAGGGAGATCGAAAGAAAAGAATTTATAGGAAGGGAGAGGGGCTGAGGGGGGTTTGAGGCTACACTTTATTTTTTTGGGGGGGGAACCTTGGAAGATGCTTTGAAGCAGGTACCTTCCATACCTCTTCCAATCACTCTTTATCTCTCTCACCTTGTCACACTATCTATAGGTATGTGCATGTACATGTATACCTAGGTAATGAATACTTGAAATGATTTGTCAGTTGGTGATTGGTATCCTTGTCTTACATGGACTTTGAGAAATCTCTTTGAAAACTGGATTTTATATCATCCCTTGCTAATCTCGTTTCTGTATAATTCTAATGCCTTTCAAAGGGGAGTCACCATTGATGTAACAACGCAAGACAATGACATCATACCTAAACGCGGGGCAATATGTCTTGCATACTATTCAACGCTTCAATAAACGACTATGATTTTGTGATTATCTTAAACTCCGATGTAACCATCCTCGTTGCGGGAAGGCATCTTCATCCCGTGCATTCCCTTGTACTTAGGGCTTTCTGGAGCCGTCCACCCCTCCAGGACCTTGTCATCTGCCAGTTGATATACCTCGACACCTAATGGACGGCAAGTGGCTCCCATATCACCCTCCTTATCATCCCAACCCCAGTTGGATAAATCACCTAAGAGTATCATTAGCATGAAAATAAGACATTCGTGTATGACGGTGCCATACCGCCAGGGCATGCAGATAGCGCACAGAGAACATCCACTTCTGCAAAGAACTCAAAGTATTCGCCCGCTTTTGCAGGGGAGGTCTCCATAAAATATTTCCCATCCTTATCTAGCCCCGTCACTTGAAACACATTCAAGACATCGTGGACGTCCAGCTCCGTCAGTCCATGGGGGACGACAGAGCGAGTCAAGTTCGAATGACAGTGGAAGTCAAAGGTCTCTCCACCCATTAGCAAGTTCACGTAAGGATCACATCGAGTGCCCATCAAATCATGCACCCGCCCTCCAAATTGCGTAGTCCCAAACACAACCTCTGGGTTGCGCTTCCCATCTGGTCCAAGCACGTCATGCAACTGCCCGCCACCCAACGAGTCACCCGTGATTGTTACAAGGGGCCGCAGGTACGGCAGGTTTGACCACAGTCGATCACCCACTGAGACGTGGGAGGCGTGGATCTGTCGGGTACGCGCAGCCCACATTCGTTCTCGGGGGTTATTTGCGTTCCAGATATTCAGGTCGCCCACCTGGGGTCCCTTGGGCGTGGTCAGACGGCAGATGTGGCCGGCGGGAACGATCCACGCTTGGGCGGAGCATGGTCTGATAGTAAATGATTCCTTTGGGATCCGTGCAGAGGGGGTAGATGCGGTTTCAGAGATTGACCGGTACAACTGCGAAGTTGCATGAACCCCCGAATCGGGCGGTGCTGTGTAAGCTGGGGGTGGCTGACGTGTAGACATTGTACGCGCTTTGCGGGACTGTATAGAAATTGGATGCTACACAAAGTTCTCGTAGACGCGGTGCGAGATTGGATTCATAGAATATGGGTGGAAGATATGGAGGACTTTATAGCTCTAAATAATCGGAGGATTCCCGATATCAACAGTTTCGGCCCCGCATGATGGCCGCGAAGGGAAATTACAGCCTACAATTTCTAAAGAAGTGCATTGTGTGAGATAGGGAGCGCTATCGGGCGGAACCTAGTGCCGTAGACTGAAGGAAAGCTCAAGCAGCGGGGTTCTCTCATGTCTCATGGCTCGAAGTGGAGCCAAATGGCCGGGCCGGTGGGGGATGGAGATTTCTGCCTCAGGCCAAGACCGAAGATAGGTTGATGCCTTAGGCCTGAAAGCATCTGATATCCTGACTAAGGCTTATCCACTCCGCTTTGGCAAAAAAATAATTACTGCTAATTTTCTAGCCGTTGGGGAAGTCCTCTGTCTTGCGCTCGCTTTCTTTCTTTTGATAAAACCAGTGGATCTGTTGAGGTATTATACCTCTTTACAGATATCATGGAGCAGCAGGCCAATAGGGCGCATCGCCCCGCCAAAGAGAAGAAGAAATTTGAGGGTACGATGAGACCGCTCCGATAAATCTGCAAACTTTCTGCTTTTGAGCCAGGCTAAATTGATCTCTTCTTTACAGGTGCTAATCCGAAAGCATTCGTCACTTCCAGACCTGGAAAGCTCAACAAGCAGGCTGCGCGATCGCATGATGTATGTATATGGCGTTTTTTCTACCGTTCAATTGATGCTGACCCGGACTTCTCTTCTAGGTCAGAGAAAAGAGGCTCCATGTCCCCCTCGTGGATCGTATGCCCGAGGAGGCCCCGCCAGTCGTCGTCGCAATTGTTGGACCCCCAGGAGTTGGAAAGACCACCCTGCTCAAGTCTTTGATCCGCCGCTACACCAAGCAAACCCTTAGCTCGCCGCAAGGCCCGTTGACCGTTGTCACAACCAAGCGCAAGCGTCTCACCTTCATCGAATGCCCGTCCGACTCTCTTGCAGCTGCGATCGATGTCTCTAAGATCGCAGATATTGTTCTTCTCATGATTGACGGAAACTTTGGATTTGAGATGGAGACTATGGAGTTTTTGAACGCTTTACAGACGTCTGGTATGCCCGGTAACGTCTTTGGTATTCTTACCCATCTTGATCAATTCAAGAAACACAGCACTTTGAAAGACGCGAAGAAGCGCCTGAAGCACCGTTTTTGGAGTGAGCTATACGCTGGCGCAAAGCTCTTTTACTTGTCCGGTGTTATCAACGGCCGTTACCCCGATCGGGAAGTGCACAATCTTTCCCGATTCCTGTCCGTCATGAAAAATCCTCGCCCGCTCGTGTGGCGCAACTCGCACCCTTATGCACTTGCAGATCGCTTTTTGGACATTACACCACCTACTCAGATCGAGGAGAACCCGAAGTGCGATCGCACGGTTGCACTCTACGGCTACCTGCGCGGCACCAACTTCCCCTCCCATGGGGCCCGAGTCCACGTTCCTGGAGTTGGTGATCTGACAGTTGCCAACATTGAGGGTTTGCCCGATCCATGCCCAACTCCCTACATGGATCAGCAGATTGCCAAAGCAACTGGGAAGTCGAACAGGCGCAAGCTCGGTGAACACCAGAAGCTGCTCTTCGCTCCCATGTCTGATGTCGGTGGTGTCCTGGTCGACAAGGATGCAGTCTACATCGATATCAAGACTAACACGTTTGACCGGGACTCGGATGAGGATTCGGATGATGAGGAGCGCCGAGGTCTTGGCGAACACCTAGTTGTTGGCCTTCAAGGCGAGCGCAAGATGCTGGGTGAAGCTGATCAGGGTGTTCGTCTCTTCCGTGGCGGCGAGGCCCTCAACGAAGCGGATGACGAAGAGACAGGCCGGAAGGGTCAACGCCGCGCCCGCGTCGCCGTACCCGATCCAGATGACTTAGTCATCCCAGAAGGATCCGATAGCGAAGAGGAGGTTCTTGAAGATATCGACGAGGACGATGTGACAGATGATGAAGGCGAACTCGACATGTCTGCACCGGCAGACTTTGGGGCCCGTTTCAAAGCCAAACAGAACGAAAATGACGATGGAGAACAAGAAGACATGGCTTTTGCCGACAGTGATTCTGATCTGGGCTCCATCTCTTCAGTCTCAGACCAAGAACTCGAGAGCGGCGATGAAGACGAGGACGAGGACGAGGATCAGGATGAGGACGAGGATGATGAAGATGACGAGGAAGGCAATGTTCGATGGAAGGAGAACATGCTCGCCAACGCCAAGTCTCTTCACGGAAAGCGCCCTCCTTTCCGAGTCAGCGACCTGTCAAGAATGATGTACGATGAGTCGATCACTCCACTTGATGTCGTGAAGACATGGCGCGGTGAAGATTCCGACGACGAGGAGAACGAGGAAGATAGAACCGCTGATGACGAAGGCGAGGACTTCTTCAAAAAGACAAACAACGAGAAAAAAGACCAAGCCGACTTCCGTGCCATTCCAGAGTACGACTACGATGAGCTGGAGCGGAAGTGGCGGGATGAGGAGTTGCTCGAATTAATCAAACTCCGCTTCATCACTGGCAAACTGTCTGGTGGTGGCTCAGATGATGAGGATGAAGATATGGACGAGGATGAGGATGAAGATGAGGGTGACGGTGACTATGAAGACTTGGAATCTGGTGAAGTCTTCAACGGTATCAAGGAAGATGGCGATGAAGACGAGGAAGAGGACGGCGATGATGAGCCTGAGAACGCTGCCGATCTGGAAGCTGAGCGTGAGCGCAACGCCAAAAAGAAGGAAGAACTGAAGTTACGTTTCGAAGAAGAGGACCGCGAAGGCTTTGGAAAAGTTCAGGACGGGACGCATGATGGTATCGATGGCCAGTTTGGTGAAGATGATTGGTACGACCTGCAAAAAGCCAAGCTGCAAAAGCAGGCAGATATCAACCGCGCCGAATTCGAGTTGCTCGACCCTGCCTCGCGCGCCCGGGCGGAAGGTTACAAAGCCGGCACCTACGCACGTATCGTTCTCGAGAATGTGCCTTACGAGTTTGTCTCAAAGTTCAATCCTCGCTTCCCTGTCATCGTTGGTGGTCTTGCACCTACCGAGGACCGATTTGGCTACGTGCAGATTCGGATCAAGAGACATCGCTGGCACAAGAAGATTCTCAAGAGCAACGATCCGTTGATCTTCTCGCTTGGTTGGCGCCGTTTCCAGACTATGCCTATCTACAGCACGTCGGACAGTCGGACGCGAAACCGCATGCTTAAGTACACGCCCGAGCATATGCACTGCTTTGCTACCTTCTACGGTCCTCTTGTCGCTCCCAACACCGGTTTCTTATGTGTGAACTCGTTCTCGAACAAGAACCCCGGTTTCCGCATTGCCGCCACTGGTGTTGTTCAGAGCGTTGATGAACACACTGAAATTGTCAAGAAGCTCAAACTCACTGGTCACCCTTACAAGATCTTCAAGAACACAGCCTTCATCAAGGATATGTTCACCTCCGGGCTAGAAATCGCCAAGTTCGAAGGTGCATCCATCAAGACTGTCTCTGGTATTCGCGGTCAGATCAAGCGTGCACTATCCAAACCTGATGGTTGTTTCCGTGCTACATTCGAGGATAAGATCTTGATGAGTGATATCGTTTTCTTGCGCGCTTGGTACCCTATTAAGCCTCACCGCTACTACAATCCTGTGACCAACTTGTTGGATCAAGTTGAAGGCGAAAAGGGTGACAACGGATGGCAAGGCATGCGCTTGACCGGTGAAGTCCGTCACGCTCAGGGCATCCCCACACCCCAACTCAAAGACTCAACCTACAAGCCCATCGAAAGACAAGAACGTCACTTCAACCCGCTCCGTGTGCCAAGACAGCTGGCCGCCGAGCTGCCCTTCAAGTCGCAAATCACCAAGATGAGGGGCCACAAGGAGCCGACCTACATGCAGAAGCGTGCTGTTGTCCTCGGAGGCGAAGAAAAGAAGGCCCGTGACCTCATGCAGAAGCTCACCACCATGCGCAACGAGAAGCAGGCCAAGCGATCCGCCAAGCAGGAGGAGCGCCGCAAGGTCTACCGTGCTAAGGTGGCTGATAGTCTGGAGAAGAAGGCCGAGCGTGAGAAGAGAGAGCGCAATGATTACTGGCGCAAAGAGGGCAAGAAGCGTAAGAACCCGGATGAAGACTCTGGTGGCCGTGGACGCGGCAAGAAGCGCAAGTGATCTACTCTTTGTTCTTGAACATGTCTTAATCTACTTGGGTCTTTTGCATATATGGCGTTCGAACCCAAAACTTGTACCTACATTATGTTGGATGTTTATTTATATCAAAACTATTTCATGAATGCGACACCGTTTGCCCAGTCTTTTTTTTTCCTCCTCCCATTTCGTCTACACCATAATTCTTGCCATCTAAAGGCGATGCTGCTTCTCGCCGTCATATAGGTCTCCGATGCCAGAAGTAGACATCCGATCCCCAAATCAAAGCCGAAGCACATGCAAAACATGCACCGGTTCCCAAAGCACGACAATCCTGAGCAGCAAACCTTGGATCGAGTTGTTCACATTACTAGGTTTGGTGTAGTAGGTGAAGTCATATTACTGTTTCTATCGTCGGACATCACGAAGCCTAACTCGCAGTCCTGCCTTGATAATGCTCGCGAATTCCAACTGTCCTCGAATTTCAACTATCCAACTACATCTATTTTCCATTAAGCTCCATCAAAGCTTGGTCTTCATCCATCAATAACACATCATAACATCTTTTCCAAACATCAAACAACATATAGAAAGACATGGCTCCTATTCCAGGCCTTGCCAACGACAACATACTGTCTTCTCGGGCTGAAAATAAGCACGAGGCTGACATGGAGAAGGAAAACTTCCTCATGGAGTTCCTCTTCGGAATCTTGATCACTGTGATCGTCGTGTACTTGGGATACAGGGCGTAAGTCCACCATCTACCCAGCGATAAGAAAACAAACATTCTTACAGCTTAGCTACATTCACTTGAAGCCCAGGTACAAGGAAGAGTGGAAGCCCAAGCTTGAGCCCAAGCTTGAGGACTGCAGGGAGAAGTATGAGGGATGGAAGAAGAAGATGGGGGCCTGGCATGGCCCCAAAGAACCAAGTAAGTTGATTCCCCATCACAATGGACTTGCTCTTGATACTAACGCTCCTTCTAGAGGCGCCAGAGCCTGCTCACGTGGCTCGTCATGTTTCTCAGGCTCCGGAGGTCAAGCCGATCGTTCGTGATTTGACCCCGGAGTACATGAGGATGTCGACGGCGGGCATGGTTTAGGTGTGTTTGTGGCTCAGTGCTGGTAGAGGTATCAAAGGCCTGCCAGGCTGATGCCCGTATTGGATAAGGAAGGAGGAAAGGGGTTTTTGTTTCTTGTTTTTTTTTTTTTTCTTTTTTCTCTCTCTCTCTTTTGTTTCTTCTGTTTTTCTTTCTCTCGGCGTATTCTTACTTTCCGCTGAGTTGTATCTTGACTCCGTTGTCATTGGAGTTTACTCATTGCTTCGGAGTATAGTTCCTGTATATCGTATCAATATTGTGGACTCCGAGTTTATTCTTTCTCTTTCGTGACTAGTATATCGTAGTCCCGTAGATCTGGGTATACTTGAAGTATACTAGTATAGCACATCGGGCACAAGCCCACCAAGCCTACTCACAACCTCTTCAGCCATCTTCAACCATCTTCGTCTCTAAATGGCCTTATACTGATGCTTTTAGAATAATCTCCTTCTACAGAAACTCATTGAATCAGATGAAATTGGCCTACCATCCACGTGACCGCGCCTCACACGCGTGTTCCACCAGTAATCCTTCCTTCTACCAACTACTCAACGGGGTTTCTTTTGGTGCTAGCATATTGTGGCGCATCTATATCCAGAATAGTCCTTACTGCCTTCTTTTCTTCAAATCCCTGCGGAGCCCTTCATTCGGGGTCAAAATCACGGAGAACACCATTTGCCGCCTCGTGCTGTCGCAACCCTTGCGCGCTTGCTGGTCGATCGCCACTCGATCGGGCAGATGCTCCTGGTTCCCACAGTACTTCCACGCGTCTTGTTGAGATCTCGAATGTTAGCATCTAAATCATTTGGTATCATACATCCCCGGCTCCGACTCTCGATGTGGTGACTCGAGACAGGGTATGCGTGTTGAGATCGTGCGGCCGCGTAAACTCGCGATTAAAGCTAGCTCGCGCGTATTTGCCGATTGTCGCTATTTCAGCATCTTCTAATCTCCCACATCCTCAGCCTTGATCATGAATGACGATTGCGATGCTATATCTAATCGCGGGGTGCTCCATGCGGAGGCCAGTGCGAACACCCACTCTATGAACAACGCGACGTCCCCTGTGCCGCATAAACCAATGTCTCCGGTCGATACCCAAATCACACAACTGCCGCAACCATTGTCACTACAAATAGATGGCTCGAACGCTGTTACCGTTGCTCGCGGCGACGGTAACCCAAACCCAGCCTATATCGAATCATCGGAGCGCGGCAGCGATACGTCGGGCGATGGCCGACGACTAGACCTTTCCGCTGGCACCATCACAGACTCTCTTTCCAGCCTTCCATCATCCTCGACTAATGGTCATAGCCAGTCTACAGAGTTCGGAAACTCTCATACATTGAATGGACATACATCGAGACCGTGGGTGGATCGGGAGTTATTGGAATCCCAACCCGTCTCGCACATGCAGCCGGTCAATGGAGGCGCCTCAATAGATCGATGGCAACCATCATTGTCGCCAATCAAAGCCGGCAATGTTGCAATATCACCGCCGCCATCGCCAAAACATTCGCGCACAAGGTCGAACTTCGATGCTCGCTTAGCCCCAGGCCAGAAACGGACAGCAGCTGGCGACTTCAAATCCCCTTTAAATCCACCCACGCCTCATAGTGCTGACTCGGATGGCCCTGCACGACGGCGTTCAAAGAGTACGGGCTCATCAGCTTATGGGAGTAGGATTGCACAGGTAACGCGCTCACCCGCTCACTCAAGAGTCCATAGCTCATTTGTATTACCCAGTTGTCGGTCCATATCCGTACACGTCTGTCATATGCGGCCGCGAAAGTAGAACAGGCTCGACAGTCGCGTGAAGCTACCCCACAAATCGCACTGCGAACACACAACAGCGCGCCACTGAGCCCGTCGGCACCAAGTGACGGCGCATCATTACCGGCTGGAAACTCTGGGCGCTTTTCACCGGACTCCCAAACATCCTCCAACGGGAACTCCCATCAATTCCCGGGCCATAATCGCTCGCGATCAGCACTCTCATCTAATCAATTTCTTTCAATCCCAAAGCTAGCACCGCCTGTGGATATCATCTCTTCAAATGGTCATAACCAGCGCCGTCGACCGAATCCTAATGCAGTCACAAAACCCTCAGACCACACCCCTATTTCCCGTCATCGACGCCACCATTCTTACCAAGAGAACGCACTCATCCGACCACTCAATGGCCAAGCACTTCTAGGACCAGAGAAGCCCTCGCTCTCATCATCTTACGCAAGCGCACCAACATCCACGCCGAATGGCTTCTACAGGCCCCGCACTCACTCCGAAAACACACTCATGGAACAAGATGCCATTGAAACCCTGATGTTCATGTCCAGCCCTGAGAACTCGGGGTATCGATTTAGCCCTCGACCGCTGCAAGCAGCGAGCACACAAAACAGCCTGAACGTGTCGATCAACGCTTCTAGCAATGAAACTCACCACAGTGAAACCCAGGGCTCCCAAACTTCCGAGTCTCACAATGGTCGTGGGCCCGAGAGAAAACCAGAGCTGGAAGCTCATGCCGGTGATGATATTGATCGCCTTTTGGATCAAATGGATAGTGACAGCGAGGATGAGGGTCGCTATGCATCATATCGTCTCGGGATCAATGGCGCACATCCATTTAGAGAGCATCAACGTCCGAGGTAATTACATTCGTTTTAAGATTTCAGGATTGTGCATGAGACACATAGTGGGATCATGTCATATCCAACATTTTAGCATTGTGGGGCTTTTGGAATTACCGGCATAAGCATGTTCATATTAAAGGAAGCCTACGATTGGCATGACTCCAAAGCATTTGCTGTAATGAAAATTTCCAGTCCGAGCATCTATCAGGGCCTTAAATAGTTGATTGTATGCATGTTGTCTGCTCCTGATCCTCCACCCTAAAATCATGTGATTAAATTAGTCTTGTCGTATTTATAGTTGATATGCGCTATGCATCATTTAATGTGCCAGTTCCTATCATTTCATTAGTCTCTCACAGTGTGAATTTATAGGGAGCACACTTACACTTGCGAGCTTGCTCCTGGCTCGAATCTTGGGTCCGTATAGGGCCAGCACCCAGGGGACCAGAGTCAAAGCAGCACCCTGATTTAATCCAGTCAATTGATTTTTCTCTTGGAGTGGAAATTGCCACAACTTACAAGTCCTCCCAATAGACTTGATGCCTCTGGGTAGCCAAGATTGGTGAACATGGCATTCGTAACCAATGGAAAGATACCACCGAGCAAGTTCCGGCCTAGTGAGCAAGATATCAGCAAATGTCCCAGCACACACTCAGACCTTCATCCAGATAACGATGCAAGGAAAGAGACACTTACAACAAGACTGCGCTGCAATTGCCGAACTCGCATACCGATGATAAGTATCGGCGAGGTAGTTAAAGGTAGCGAGATAAATAGAAAAGATGCCCATAGTAGCACAGCCAACGGCGATAGCAGGCACAATCCAATGAACGGATGGGAAAGAACTCCAGCCAAACCAGAACAGACCAATAGGTAGAAGCACAGACTCAATGCAAACGAAATACAGTCTGCCTTCGGGCGAAGTAGAGTGTTTACCGAAGCGCATGGCGATGCGGTCTTGGTAGATGCTGATGATTGTGATGAGGATGACGCCGACACACATCGAAGTGAAGACGGCGCCGATCTGCTCGATTGTGAAGTTGTGGTTTGTGCGGAAGATGAGTGGCACTGAGCTGAATTGGAGGTAGAGAACTGCCCAACTGAAGGAGACCCATAGGGAGAAGAAGAAGACCACTGGCTCGGTGAGGAGCATGTCTGGGTTGGAACGTTAGCTTGTTTGTTTCTATTTCTTTCCTTTTTCGTGGGAGGGTGGTGGCTTGAGGATTGTAGACTTACGGAATGGCCGGTATAGCGAGATCTGGATCATGGCTGCGATCGATGCCCGTTGCTCGTCGCTCTTGACTTTCCATCTGATTCGACGGATGCATTTTTCTTCGGACTCTTCGCTCGACAGGATCACACCGTGGTGGCCTGCTTCTTCAAGTTGCTCGTAGTACTTGTTTAACTTTGCGGCTTTGCGGCTCAGCAGGACGCTGCCGCGCGTTTCTTTGAAAAAGACGTAGATTACGATGACAAATACGGCGGAGACGATTGCATGCGAGTAGAAAACCCAGCGCCATGTGGTGCGGGTAATGATTGCGCCTGAGATCAGCGGTGCCAGGCCAGTACCGAACAATGCAGACCCCGAGAAGAGGGCCATGGGCGTGTTACGGTCTTGGGCATGATAGATGTCGCTAATCACGCCGCCAACCATAGTGGAGAAAGTTGCTGCGACAAAGCCAAGTCAATATCTCTAGAGTGGTGAATCGGAAAATCGACCTTTTAGGGCAGGGTATACATACATCCACCCACGCCCTGGAAGAAACGAGCTACCAGCAATCCAGCAAAGGACTGCGTGCCTCCACAGCCAATTAAGCTAGCTATTGCACATATCGAGTCAGGAAACACCAAGTGACAACGGTGATGTGTGGTATACATACCAACGAAGAGAATTCCACTAGCGATAAAGATCGGTCTCCGTCCATTTATCTCGGAAAATGGAGCCAGCACCATCGGTGCCAGGGCAAACCCGCAACAGAAAATCGTGATGCTCAAATTATACACGACGGTACTGATCCCCCACAGTTTAGTCAGTTCCTCGGATGCAGGACTGACCTCGCCCGCGGCATAACCTGCTAGCGCAGTAACCCCGCAAGCAATCCAAGTCATCATCGACTTGCGCCATTTCGGCCACAGAAACGGAGATGTATATTCCTCTAAGCTAGGCGGCTCTGGTGGTGGTGATTGAGCGGGACCGGGAGGTAAAGTAATGCAAGGCGTCGGTAAGGGCGTTTCTAGCTCTAGATATCGGAACTCGATATCTTGGGAGCCGCATAGAGACTCGGGAGTCTCCTCGCGCTTTTCCATGGCTGTCGGTTGAAATTTAGGGGACTCTGGTGTTATCGATGCCATGTAGTGAGTCAGAATGGTTGGCAAGAGTTTTCTAAGTTTAAATGGACATGTTGTTTATAGGCTAAGCATCTAGGGCGTGGAGTCGCCCGAAATAAAATTGGAGAAACATCCCAAGGCCGAGACATTAATAATGCCTCCAATTTGATATATCACTAATGTGGATCATTCTATCCCATTGCAGTCAATGCTGGGTCTCATGCCGAGTTCGATGCCGATGTTTATAGCCCTAGAAGAGTCCGAAGTAGAAAGTCGGTGGAACTGATAACGGCCATTCCCTACGTGGGACCCCGAGGTCTTGGCGTTGGAGTATACCGCCTGCTGAATCTGTCTCTCGAAAGGATTTTCGCTTCAGACACACACTTCATGTGTGTCATCTCAATTGATTTCCAGCAGAGTCTCGATGTTTCCTAATTTTGGCAAAGACATCACGAAATATAATTGAACAACATCGATCATCATAATATGGGGTACTCCGTATACGTCTCCGCATGCAACCCAGGCATCCATGTTTGGTGGGAATTTCCCCAATTTGGGGACATTTGGAGTTCGGGGAATTTGAATTGATTCGATAGTGATTAACAATCAAGGTAGACTTAGAATAAGCCAATGGGGTATGAATATGCAGGGACAAAGCAGGATCAATTCTAGTCTGACCTGACATGTGTGGCACATGTGAACAGGGAACATTAGGCACTATGGCATAGTCCAACCGGAGTTGCGCGAGAATCCCCCGAGATATCTCACACATTCACTCCACATCCCCAATGTTGACTAGCAAGCCTTATCAATGTCATCGATGCCCAAGGGCATTTGCTCGTCTAGAACATCTTCAAAGACATGATCGCTCACGTATGTCTTTTGAGACGGATTGAATACCCCACACCCGACTAATATCCCCGCAGATACCAAAGAGAAACCGTTTGTTTGTGTTCAATGCCCCAAGGCCTTTACACGCAAGTATGATATATCATCCAAGTAGATGTATTAAATACTGACGACTCTAGGGATCTGCTGGCCCGTCATGAGCGTCTTTCTCACAACCCCGATGCCAGTCCTGCCAGCAATCACACACCGACACCCTCCCCCGCAAATCCTCCCGCCCTGGACGAGTTAGATTCATTGGCATCTGCAGTCACAAACCACATCCAATCTAATCGCAGCACCTTGCAGGGTTCCGATGACCATTTTCCAGCATTATCACGTGCTGTGCACCGTCCGATGCTGAGCGCCCAGTTGGCTAGCACAGACCCCTCGTCTATAGGACCTAGTACCCCATCTCCAGGCCCGGATTTTGGATATGCGCTAGGTGGCTTTGGACCTGGATCATATCATGGTCAAGATTTCACCTCATTCCTGGATAGCGTCCCTTTGCCAAATCATCCATTCTCGCCAGCTTATCAGCCACTCCCGCTATTCCCCCGTTGAACTTCTCCGCTCTGGACTATGATAGATCTTCTGATAGAGGGACTTTGACTGAAACTACTCCCTCGACTCCTTCGAGCTCTGTACTTCCCCGGCATGGCGCTCAGTTACCATCGCTCCAGCCGGAGGGCTATCACATCTCCCCCAAGGCCCGCCAGCCCACAGGATTCGTACCAGTCACGGCTCAATGTCGGGACAAGCTCTTGGATATGCTATCCGACTACGCGAATGTGGTCCCAGATCCATCATTACCATCTCGGCATGCGCTATCCCGGTGTTTGACCGGGTATGTGACTGGATTCCATGATCACTACCCCATCGTGCACATCCCGACTCTCAATGTAGACTCGATGACATTACCACTCTTCCTATCAATGGCGGCATTGGGGGCGCGGTATTGCCGCGAGCCAGACACTAGCATGCGTCTCTATCAGATTGCCAAACCAGTGACTTTGGAACATGTTCGTCGGGTCTTCCAGTCAGGCAAGCTGCCCACGGTCAACGCAGCCAACGACATTGATACCTTAGAAACTGTACAAGCTTTATTGTATTTGAACTCGGTATCACTATGGTTCATCAATGACCCCCCATATCACGAGGCGCTATCACTTCGCAGTCTAATGGAAATGCTCATCCGACAAGGAGGACTCAACCGGCTACCCGAACAAGACGGGACATGGGGTAGCTGGATACGACGGGAAAGCGTAAAGCGTACCAAGCTAATTGTTCTCTGTTTCTTCAACATCCACACCATCGTCTTCGACGTCCCACCCATGATCCTCACAGAAGATTTCACACTCGAATTACCTTGCACCGAAAAAGAATGGCAAGCCGCGAGCGCAGACCTCTGGCAGGCAGAGCGCATGAACAGTCCCGGCGAACCAAAATTCCAAGACGCCCTCTCCGCCTTATTCGGGCCAACCGACAATGTAGAGAGATTCTCCTCGCTCGGCGGCTACGTTCTAATCCACGCCATCCTGCAAGATATCTGGCTAATGACGAAAGCCGGCCGACTACCCGTCTCACGACGGAACCGCTTCGCCTCATCATCAATGACATCCACACCGGAGCTCGTGCACGTCGAACAAGCGCTAGAACGCTGGTGCCAGTGCTGGGAGCGCAACCAAGAATCATCCATCGACCCACTCAGCCCGAACGGTCCTTTATCCTTCACATCAGCAGCCCTGCTTCGATTAGCTTACATCCGACTCAACGCAGACTGCGGCTCAGCCCGCCAGCTGCAAAGTTGGGACCCCGTCCAGATCGCAACAAGTCTCCGTGAAAATCTCTCCGTGCAACGCGGCGACCGGCTGACGCGCGCTGCGCTTCACTGCGCACATGCCCTCAGTACACCTGTCAAGCTCGGCATTGGATTTGTCGCGCACTCGCAGGTAGCGCTGTGGTCAAACCAGCATGCTTTGTGTTCTCTCGAGTGCGCGGTACTGTTGGCTAAATGGCTTGAAGCGATCACGGTGCCGGATCCGGAACCGAGGTTGACGGAGCAGGAGACTCGGTTGCGGGATTTTGTGCTCGAGATGGTTATGGAGGTGCAGCATGGTGCTTCGAGAGAGTGGCTGCTCGCTACTAATACCCGGCTCAGTGTTGCGATTACCCGGTTGTGGGCGCGACTGTTCACGGCGGATTATATTTGGGAGATGGTTTCTTTGATTGGGAGGTCTTTGAATAGTTATGCGGACTTATTAGAACAATAATGGGTGTTTTTGTTGCTGTACTGGTATGAAGCTCTTATGGGGTTATTCTGCTTCAAACTTTCCGGCCACTTAGGGCAATTCACGGTTGTCATTGTCGTTATAGTGGCCGTCTAGCTGCCAGACTAGTTATCCAAGAGCTGAGCTTGAATCAACCATATTGCTCATGTCGGTTATACTCGGCCCCTGTCTTCGTCCTGCTGGCCCATCTGACCCCAACTTCCCGTAGGGCGTATGCACATCGTACGGACTCTGCACAAGGCTCCCCGATGACTCACTGAATATCAACTTGGCGGTCTCGGAGATTGAGGAATTTTGGATGTGGCTACGTTCATTTATTTATATTTCTCCGAATCTCCAATCCTGATGCTTAACGCCTGTTTCCTCAGGCCCTCCTAGCTTAGTTAGATCAGACTTCGTTAGCTTCTTCAATCATGCAGTCCTTCTTCTCTTCTTCTCTTCCTTCTCCCCTTCCCAGTAACCCAAGACATAACCCCCATCCCTCAAATAACCAAAACAATTCAAAATGTCTCCCTCACCTCTCGCAGCATCACCAGAAGTTATAACCCTCCTAATAGACCTCCACACCAGATCCCTAACCCAAGAATCCACCGTTGACTGGAAAAGCCTACCGGCGCAATGCAGCCCCGAATTCGACTCCATCATGCTGGACAAGTTCATCGCCCTCGACCAAGATAAGTGCGAACTAGTCTACCACCTCCTACGCAGCATCAACGCAAAGACAGTCGTCGAGGCCGGTACCAGCTTCGGCGTCAGCACCATCTACCTAGCACTTGCTGTTGCAGAGAATGCGAAGCGGGTTGGCGCTACCTCTCAACCACGAGTCATCGCCACAGAGAAGGAAGAATCCAAGGCTAAGTTGGCCCGAGCGCATTGGGCCAGTGCGGGCAAGGATGTTGAAGATGTGATTGATCTTCGTGTTGGAGATCTGCGTGAGACTCTTACTTCGGATTTGGGGACGGTGGATTTCTTATTGTTGGATAGTAAGTGGTGATTTCCCTGGGTGTCATACGAGATGAATATCCATATCTGCTTCGTTGCTTTGTACAGCTTCGATGTTTGATATTCGATGCATGTCCACTTCTGATAATGACCTCTATACTAACCACCACTCTTAGTCTGGACCCCTCTTGCCCTCCCTGCACTCAAGCTCGTCCAGCCGCACCTCCGACCTGGCGCTGTGATCGTCGCTGATAATACAGTCAAGGCGGGTGATAGGTATCAGGAGCTCTTTGCATATGTCGATGCCGAGGGTAGCGGGTTCCGACGTCTGACGATGCCGTATGAGGGAGGTTTGGATATGATTGTCTATCAGTAGATGTAGCCCCTTGAAGTAATCCACAGCAGCACGCTGTCGAATATCAATTCGTGCACCTTACGAGCTACATCAAGATAGTTCCTATTCTTTGATAGGCCACACGGGATCCGCCCATATCACAACCCCTCATTCTATCAAATCTCAAATTTCCCAAGTTCAGGGTCTTTGAGATCTCCAACATTGCTCTTCCACCAACCCAATACATCCATCTATAACCATGTCCGAGTCCAAATTCCAACCCATCCCACCCCAAGAAGAAGGCCACTTCAACGCAGCACCAAGTCTAAACCCACCCCCAACGCCAGCAACAAAAGACTATAAACTTAACCACCTAGCCCTACGCATCCAAGACCCAGCCCGCTCACTGCACTTCTATATTGACCTGCTGGGGATGCGAGTAGTATTCACTATGAATGCCGGGCCCTTCACAATCTATTATTTAGGTCACCCGCCAGCAGATGCAAAGACCTCAGAGGATATAAGTGCATGGGCGAAGAGCACGAGTGAAATCCCCGTCATGACGAAGACCAGTGGACTTTTGGAGTTGTATCATGTGCATGGTACGGAGAGTGCAGGTGATGGGTCTGTTTCTACGGGGAATACGCCACCGCATCTTGGATTCGCGCATCTGGGGTTTACTGTTCCTGATGTGGCGGCTGCTGTGCAGAGGTTGCGGGATGGTGGGGTTAAGATTCTCAAGGATGTGGGTGTATGTTCGAGGGAGACTGTGCCACTTTCAGAGTGGGAGGAGGAAAGGGGGATTGGACGTGGTGAAATTCATGAGAATTATGCGTGGTTTTTTGAGAAGTTTGCTATGGTTTCCGATCCGGTGAGTTTTCGAAATTTGATATCCAGAGTGTTGAGCTGATGCGAGTTCATAGGATGGGTATATGGTCGAGTTGATTCCTCAGAGTGTGTGATGCTGTGAGGATTTACTTTTGTACAATCTACAAGTATAGAGCTTTGTTTGAAACAGGTCAAGAATGGAACTTCCATCCTGGGAGGTTTTGCTTAATGCAGCCTATACACCCAACATGTGATGGTACACTCAAAAGTAACGAAATTACGCGCCCCAGCGGTCATCTTCCGCAACGTCGTAGTCCATATCCCGCGCAGGAGCGGTGTTGCTCACCGACGAAGACGACATGACTGTGTCTTCCGGTTCGTCCTGTCCAAGACCACCCTTGAAATCCGTCGATGACCCAGCGGCGGGAAGTGCAATGGGAGGGTTGGCCACCCAAGTGAGCTGAACCTCGCCCACAGATGGGATGTTCCAGGGAGAGAACATGAGCTTCTCGGCCTGGAAGCGCTCTTTGAATGCCACTATGACGGTGTTGGGCTGATCTGGGTGTGCCTCAATAGATTCGTATTCGCCAACGCCCTAGAACATAACAAATTAGTACATACCTTGCTTTGGTCCGAAAGATGATAACATACCATCAGGTGTTGACGCAATGCTTCGTCCTTGTCTGAGTTAAGCTCAACCCCCGATACAGCGACCCGTCGAGGCCGGTTATCCAGACGCAGCACACCTCCTCGTCCCCGAGCCGCAAATCCGCCACGCCCGCGATAACCTCCGCGGAAATTGGGGTCATAACCACCGCGTCCACGGTATGTGCCTCGGCCGCGGAAGGCTCCACGACCTCGGTATCCACCGCGTCCAGAAGGATCAGCCGCAGGGTCGAGGCCAAGGCTCTTTGCCTCAGCCTCGAGGGCCGCCAACTGAGCCCGGAGTTTTTTCGTCTCCTCACTGATATTCTCATCGGCAGCAGGCTCGACAGACATGGCGTCCCCGGAGTCGGCCGCATCGCTCATATCTGCTGTACCCCCAAGCCGCTGCATGAGACGAGCCCGCTCCGCGTTCTGTTTCTTAAGAAGTTCGTCGCGCTGGCGCTCTAGAGCCTGCTTGGCCGCTTCGGTCTCCTGTCGCTTCTTCATTTTCTCTTCGTGTACCCTCTGTGCTTCTTGTTGTTGCTTCTCAAACTCTTCTTGGTTGAATGCTGGGGCCTCAGGTTGTGTGCTCTCGTGCTTTTCCTCGCGATTCGGTTTGTACCAGTAAACCTTCACGAAACGGTTATCGAAGATGACCTTGGGGCTGGACCACGCGGCCTTGGCCTCGGGGAAAGTCTCGTATTTGATCAAAGCAATCTTTTTGTAGGGTTGCAGAGTGACCTCGGTAATGTTGCCAAACTCAGAAAAGAACTCGCGCACAGAATCCTCGTTGAACTTGTCATCAGGAATCTGCTCGACAACAATCGTCGTAATAGACTGGTCCTCATTAGGTCCTGCCGATGAGAAGTCGGATCGGCCACGTCCGCGTCCGCTGAATCCGCCGCGCCCACGGCCGCGGCCACGATCACCACGCATAGGAGCACCGCCTCGCTGTGCATGCATGCCCGCAGTCTTGGGGTCATATTCTGAGACTGTTAGCAACGGTATATCTAGTATGGATGAATTTTTCTCTTACCATCGTCTTTGGAGGCACCTCCCTCGCCGTGCTGATAGGGGCAAGTATTTCCTAAGTAACAAATACCTTGGGTATCATAGAACGGACATCGCTGGTTGCTTTGTGGGATTTGATCGACTCCTGGCTGGCCGGGAGGACCAGGCATCCCGGGCATAGGCATACCCGGCATCTGCGGGAATCCCATGCCTTGCATAGCCATCATTGCTGCCATAGGATCGTTCGGGTCGAACGGCGGGAAACCGGGCATCATCGGGAAGCCGCCAGGCTGCTGCAGAGGAAACTGTTGGCCCTGCTGTTGTGGAGGAAATTGCTGGCCTTGTTGCTGCAGTGAGAACGGTTGGCCTTGCTGTTGTGCGGGGTATTGTTGACCTAGTTGCATCTGATGCCCACCCATGAAGTCGCCGCGAGCGCCGCCGCGACCGCCACGCCGTGCAGTCTTCATGGCACGATTTTGGAACCCACCATCGTCGTGCTCCGACTCCCCTTGGAATCCCTCATTAAAAGTTCGTTTGCGATTGGCACTGCCGGGGGTGACAGCAGCCCTCGGGCCGCTGGGAGCATTCTCAGGAGGCTGTGACGAGGGAATATGGGCAGCGGGTTCGGGCTGGCGCTGAGGCTGGGGTGCAGGTGCGGGCGGAGGCGCAGGTTGTTTAGGGCCGAAGGTTGTAAAGAGCTCGTTGACAAATGACTGCGTATCTAGGAGATGTTAGTATTATGAAACAATGCAATGCGATTGAGACATCAGACGCACGTTCGCGCAGGAAGTCCTCCAAGTTTTCCACCGAGACCTTTTTGATTTCCTCGGCCGGCGCATCAGACCTCACTAGCGCTAAAACATAGTCTGCAAGCACATCCGAGTCTGCATCAGAGCTATATGCAGAAACAGCATGATTAGTCGCTGCTTTCTTTCTCGAGGCCCGTGTGAAGACCTGATTCTAGTACTTGACCAACTCACATGTCCTCGAGTTTTTTGACCACCCATTTCTTTACATCGGCGGCTTCCGCATCGGTAAACTGCATCGCGAATATGATTGTCAAGCAATTTCAAACTGTGAAGGTTGAGTTGCGTCGAACAAACAAATGACGTGAAATGGCGATGATTGCAGGGATTCGGTTTCAACAGAGCCGTCCTTCGGGAAGATTCCTGACTATGCAGTGATAATTGTGTACGGGGTGAATTCACACTTTGGTGATTCAAAAAACAAAGCTTGAGAATAAGTTAATTTGAGCTGATAAGCATTCACCCCCAACCGTGAGGGAATGTTAGGGTCATGACTGGACACGCGAAGTCGAAGGCAAAAACGCGATTACCGGGATCACGTGGTTGAATGACATACCCAACTGCTCAAGCTGCTCAACCTCAGGAGCTCATGACTGAGGATTGTAATCAGATTCCTTGTAATTCTCTAGTCTTTAAATCTACTCGCACTCTACAAATAAGCCTACAAGAAAAGCAACTGTGCCTAGCATACCAAGTTTATTTTCATATCGAAACTGGTTGCTAGACAACAGCAAAAAACATAAAAGCAAAGAGCCCTCAGTAAAAAAGCAAGATGTAAACAGCAATAAATGGACAGATCCAACGATACCAGAGGCTTCTAGGCTCATGTCCAGATTTCTAAAGACGGAACGATCAAAGCAAATACTGACGAATGAGGGAATAAAATTTTGTTGAACCGAAGAAATTGTATTGAATTCATCAATCTCATGAAAGATTCCACGAATGACTGGCAGAAGGGAAATTCTGGGTGGCCGGGAACATTTTTACAGCTTGTCGTAGTACTATAGGACACAATTAGTGAGTGGGACCAGAGATATTGAGCAAAAAAGTGACTTACGTTTTCGTAACCGGGAACGACCTCCTTGAGACCCTTGCGCTTGCGCATCTCCTGGACGACCTGTCCGGGCTTGGTGGTGGGGTCGAGGGGAGAACCACCGGGGAGGATAGCCCAGTGATCGAAGACGGACTGGGGGAAAGCCTGACCACCGGTAGCGGAGCGCAGATCGGCAGGGAAACCGAAGGACTCGTTGACGGGCAAGTATGCCTTGACCATGAACAGAGGGGTACCGGGACGCTGCTCCTCAGTGTAGACGTGACCACGGCGGCGGGTAAGGACACCGTAGATACCACCCATAGCCTGCTCGGGAACCTGGATCTCGACGTTGAAGATGGGCTCGAGGAGAGCGGGGTCAGCCAACATGGCAGCGGCGTACAGAACACGACGAGCAGTGGGGATCAGTTGACCACCACCACGGTGAATGGCATCAGCGTGCAGAGTAACATCGAGAATGTTGAAGCGGACGGAACGCATGGGCTCCTCGGCAACGGGACCCTCGCGGGTAGCCCACTGGAAACCGGAGACAACGGAATCCTTGATTTCGTTGAGGTACTGGACGGCCTTGGTCTGGTCGACGAGCAAGTTGGCACCGGTGGTGTCGGGACCGAAGCACCAAATCTTACGGGCATCGGTGACATCCCAGCCGTACTCGTCAGCAAGGACACGGGCACGGGCCTTGAAGTCGTCACGGGGGCTGATCTTGCCAGACTCGATGGCGAGGGAAACCTCCTCCTCGATGGGCTGAGCAGTCATGTACAGACGGTTGTGCTTGTTGGGCGACTTGGACAGGGCAGTCATGCTGGACTCGCCAGCGACGGTCTCACGGTAGGCAACGACGGGGTCGGAGATACGGAGAGGAACACCAGCGTGGTCCTCCTCGAGATCCTTAAGACAAATCTCGAGGTGAAGCTCACCGGCACCGGCAACAATGTGCTGGCCAGACTCGTTGATCATGGTCAGGACACAGGGGTCGGACTTGGAGAGACGCTTGAGACCCTCGACAAGCTTGGGCAGATCCTGGGCGTTCTTGACCTCGACGGAGCGCTGCACGACGGGGGAGACGGAGAACTTCATGACCTTCATGTTGTGGGCGGTCTCATCGGTGGTGAGGGTACCGGACTTGAGCAGGAACTGATCGACACCGACCAGACCGACAATGTTACCGGCGGGGACATCCTCAATGGGCTCAACGAAGCGACCCATCATGAGAATGGTACGCTGGATGGCCTTGATGAAGAGATCCTCCTTGCGACCAGGGATGTAGTTGGGGCCCTGGATGCGGACCTTGATACCGGACTTGACGGTACCGGCATAGACACGACCGAAGGCGTAGAAACGACCCTTATCGGAGGTGGGCACCATCTTGGAGACGTAAAGCATCAGAGGGGCAGTGGGGTCACAGTCGCGGATACCGATGGCGGCACGGTCGTCCATGGGACCCTCGTAGAGAGTCTCGGCACGGTACTTCTGGGCAGTGACGGGGGAAGGCAGGTGGATACAGATCATCTCCAGCAGGGCATCAGCGGCAGGCAAGAACTTGCGCATGATGAGCTTGAGGATGGCCTTACCCTCGAGCTCCTTCTCATCGTTGGTGAGAGAGACCTCGAGCTTATCGAGGAGGGTGAAGATCTCATCACGCTTGTTGTGGTTGACAGCGGCGAAAATCTTGAAGATGGGGTCCAAAATGAACTGGTTGAAGGCACGCTCAAGAGTCTTGCCCTCGTACTCACCCTTGGTGGTCCACTTCTTGGTCTTGGGGTTGAAGTAGTTGTCGCCCCAGAGACGCTCAAGCATCTTCTTGCGGTCAACACCGAACTTCTTGGCGTAACGGACAGCGAACTGGCGGACAGTGAAGCACCAGCCGTGGAGACCGGAACCGAAAGCGATGGTACCTCTATCGGGGTAGACCTGGACGTCACCGAGAGCCTTGTCGAAGTAGGTGGAGATGATGACGTTGACGGACTCGATGGTACGGGAGAAGGACTGGTAAAGATCCTCCTTGGAGACCTGGAGCTCGAGAAGAGCACGATCGACCTTGTTGATGATCAGAACGGGCTTGATGCGCTCGGTCAGGGCCTGACGCAGGACAGTCTCGGTCTGGACACAGACACCGGAGACACAGTCGACAACGACAAGGGCACCGTCAGTGACACGGAGAGCGGCAGTGACCTCAGACGAGAAATCGACGTGACCGGGAGAATCGATCAAGTTGATCAGGAACTCGTCACCATCGACGGCCTGGGGGATCTCCTTGAGATCCTCTGGGTCGGGGAACTTGGCGTAGAGGGAGATGGCGGTGGACTTGATGGTAATGCAACGATCCTGCTCATCAGGACGGGTGTCCATGAAACGAGCCTCACCAGCCTTAGCGGCGGAAATAATACCGGCACGCTGGACAAGGGCATCGGAGAGGGTGGACTTTCCGTGATCGACTAGGGCACAGAAACAATGTCAGAATCAGCTATTTCACTACACATCATGCCATCCTTGGTAAGAACTTACCGTGAGCAATGACGGACATGTTTCGGATGTTAGCCCGACGGTCCATCAAGGTCCGGATCTGATGTAGGTTAGCATCGACACTCATGATGATTTCATGTTTCTCTGTTGCAAGAATCCAAGTTTTCTAGCATCACCAGTGGAAATGGTAGATAGAGATCAGTAGATCCAAGAGCGATCGAAGGAAAGCACCCTTCCACTGGTAATGCTAGAACCTTGGAAGCTTGCGGACAATCACTGGGACAATCACGAACCTCCTCAATAGTGAAGCTGTTCATATCATGTTAGCTGTGCATTCTGAGACTTGGGAGAAGATATCCTTACTTAACCATTTTGGCGGTTTATCCTTTTTTTCAAACTAGGATAGAAAAAAAAAAAAGAGAAGAGCACACAGATGACTAGGATCGATATGATCGATCACTGAATCAAAAACTTCTATGTGCAACTGCTCCTGGACAGAGGTGGGAAAGAAGAAGAGAGGGGAAGTGGAAAGTGGGAGAGAAAAAAAGAAAAGCGAAAGTGGGGACTTTTTTTCCCTTCCGGTTTTGTGCGTTTGAGCTGACTTAGCCCTTTCGTTCTCTAAAGATTTTAGATTATCTTTTTTTTTTAATTGCTCATCTGCGTCTCATCTACGGTGTGTTTTTCATGGCCTTTTTACTTTGATTTCAAATCCATACTCTCATGTCTTGACTCATTGGGAACTTTTTTTTTTGGCCACCCGCGGGTTCTCCGGTGACGTTTGACAGCATATCACAAGCGAGAGGTGTTCCGAGTCGTTTTTACAGCTGTACCGATGGTATTTATAGTCTTTTGATCATCCTAAATTCAAAAATGAGTCAATTCAGAGCGGATGATTCTGCTTTAGTTTTCCCATATTATCTTGTAAATGGCTTGCCCCCAACCCCTCTATCAACTTGGTGGGGCAATGTACATTAATAATCAAATTCTGGCCTCAGGCAACTTCTGAGCTTAAAGTATGGTACTATATACTCCGTAGCTATACACCTATACACTATCTTTGAATTGAATTGAAAATAGCTCCAGAAAAATAGGAGTCCTTGCTGAGAAAAAAAAAAGGAAAGAAAGAAACAGAAAGAAAAAGAAAAAGCTCTGCTTGCTCTGCTTGCTCTGCCTCGAGCAAATTTTCATTTCACTAGCTGGCTCGTGCATGCATTAGTGGGGTAAGATAACTCCTCATTTGAAGGCACCAAGGCATCAAATCATCCCACCTGCATTGTACACAAGTAAATGACACCACCCTGAAAGCTGCATATAGCAAGGACCAAGCCAAGACTTCAACTTAACGCTCGACTCTACTACCACAAGATAGTGGATCTCAAAACAATAAGCCGGTCTTCTAGCCCGAGTATCCCGGTGCTCCCGGCCACCCCATATTGTCAAATACAATGGTATCCTGAAATGTATGGGTCCAATCAATAGTGTCAAAATTTCTGTATTGCAGTATCCGTTTTCCTAGCAATTTATATAGATAGCGGATTACTAATTCAAAATTACTGCACAACCTAGATTAATTAAATCCCCAGTATGCCGGTCTATATACTCCGACACGCCCCCTCAGCGATGCTAGTATAGGATTACTAGAACCCCTATATACCTTGGCATACTGATCTCTCTACTTCTGTATACTATCAAATAGCCTATTGAGATCCGAAAGCTCATTTCAAACATGAGACTTGCGTCTTTGGGAACTATACGCACCTATACAGGTCCTCACGTGACTACTATCTACCATAGTAGTCTATCTACAGACCCGTACAGATCTGTATATAGTCAATAGATCCTCCTAGGAATAAAACTCATACGATCCTTTCTAAATTACATCTGGTAGTATATCGGTTTAAAGCCTTTTTCTATAAACGTTTAGGGATAGGGGTAGACAGAAGAGATAGAAAGAAGCCTTATATAGCCTTAAGGAAATTGTCACGGATAAAATATGTGCGCTACTATATATATTGGTCCTGGGCATATCAGAGCGAGAGCTCTGATATAATGGTCTTTTGGCCGAGCGGGAGAATGTGCGCCCAGGCATATCCTTCACAGAAATATATAGTCCTAAATAGCTTTATTCCTACTACCCCTATACCCAATTTACGATCTAGCGGACTGTGAAGGATATGCCTGGGCGCACATTCTCCCGCTCGGCCAAAAGACCATTATATCAGAGCTCTCGCTCTGATATGCCCAGGACCAATATATATAGTAGCGCACATAGTTTATCCGTGACACGGACCTAGAATCTAACAAAAATATCGATAAGCCCTAATTTAGAGGTATAACTAAGTAATTAGAGAAGGAGAGCTAGTTAACGCTATACTAAGGACCTAGACTAACTTATATAGTACTATATAAAAGAGTGGTTAGGAAGATAAGAACTAGCTAACACTACACTAAGTACTTATTAGAGACAAAAGAATCCAATTAAGTAATATATAGGTCTAACTAGGGCTATATTAGGCGGTATAAAGTATAGCTAAGAAAGAGGGGTTAGATAAGACCTCCCGAGTAGACTTCGGCACAACCCACTCTAACCCAGACCCAACCTAACCCAACCTAACCCAAAATGGGTTTTAGGTCTATTACTTCGACCTAACAATAGGTTTTAGGTTATAGCTTATAACCCAAAACCTATTAGGTAACCATAAGATATCGCTTTTTTGACAGCCGACTCAGCAGATACGTCCCGAGTTAGATCCAGTGAAGCTGTGATGTTAGACGCCCTCACATACCTTGCATTATATCTGTACGCTGCTTGGTATATGTTCGTCTTAGTTGCAGTAATCTGCTATTGGTTGAGACCAGTCTATCTCAGGATTCGTCGGGGATATTGAACAGTTTAACGAAACCAGTCGTGCGCGATTGGGCCAATGCACACCATGGCCAAAACCGTGGGCCAGGATACAACGGTCCAAAGCACAATGGATAATGGCTTGATCGAGGCCAAGCTCATTTCAAGGGAATACTGCCTGTCTCACTGGGTCATCACGTTCAGTCAATCTGGCAAGTGCATCAACGCCGACCTGTCGAAGAATGTAATTCGGTATTCAGGGGACCCTCTTCCAGAGGTTATCAGTTCCATCGGCTTTCGCATTAAGAACGGAAAACCCCCAATTGATGAGCTATTGGAGGATTTGTATCTTCCGCCATCATTCATGGAGCTACAACAGGATTTCTGCGATTGTGTTTAATGGGTGTAAGTACACAATATGACATTCGGTCTTCCCGTACTAATAGGCTGCAGATTTGGGGTTATCTACAACTACTCCGGGCTTGACTGTATCGAGACCGTCTCTACAACTCGAATTTCTCGAGATAATTTGGTTAGGGAGCTAGTCCACAGATAATCAGATGCTTTGGTCGGTATTAACATCCATGGATGGGCCTTACCTTGTCGGAGCTCGCGTGCGTTGAAGACTATGGCAGTCTGGTCAGGTCTAATGATCGCAGCGACAGTTATGCAGATGCTAATCCCCGGGACGCGGAAGTGGATGATGGAAAATGATTTGTCTTGGTGATAATGTATCTGTCCTGCTATACGTGCTTCTTACAATCAATACTAATGTCACGTCTATCGTTTGTAGGCAAAGAATTGTCTGTGGTGTCTGTAGACGGTCTCAAGCTTAAGTGGGTATATTCACGTCTTCTCTAATTGAAAGGTTGCGCGGCTACCTGTAGCTTCCTCGCCTATTCGATTATAAAGATTACTGCGAACGAACCACAATCTATGTTTGCCTTATCGCAGTCCCTGCTGTGCAATGTCTAGTGACCTTTGTCCCTTAACGTTGTAGGATTGACGTCGAATGCCGTAGCGGAACATTCCTTGTGCCTAGTAACGCAAATGTAAGGTCGGATATACGGGGAGGAGTCTAAATAAGTATGTTAATCACTTCGAGCGAGAGTAAGTCCTATGATCGATACTTTATATAGATAGGGCCTGAGATATTGAGATCAAGGGAAACAGCTACACTTTATTTTGAACCTATATTATGAGTCTACCCTTGAAGTAACAGATATCTATTTCCCCATCAGCTCCAGCGAAATCAACGGCTGTTCCACACCACAACGCTTTGTCTCCTAATATATCCTGTGTTCTCGGCGTAGTATCCTCTGTGCTGTGGACTTCACAGCGAGTACTCACTGGTCGCCGATATATTTTGCAGACAATTCGCGCTATGTTATCTCTTGAGGTTTCGGGTAATGCGAGGCCTATCTCGTCAGCGGATAATTATTGAATGGTGACGACACCTACCAGTTGCTCCCGTGATAGAGGCCATTGGCTGTTAGAATTGAAAAACACTATTTGGCCGTTGTGTCTGAGCCGTATCATCATAAAAACTTCGGCATCACACTCCCGACAATATTCGAAGGACTTCCGTAGAAGACTGCTTCTTCGACGAGCCTGTTGCTGGCGTATTGATCTGAGGCTGTTGAAGCGGCGTCTGCTGGTGAGATTTCTTTTCGCTGCCATTGTGCACGGGCCAGGAACCTTTTACCCAACTCTCATCCATGAGGAGATGGCAGGTTTAAATAACCACAGGTTGACACTGGGGCGATCCATGATCAGAATTGAACGCGAGGAAAGGCCACGACGAGTTGAGGGGGTGTCATGGGTGCGATGAGCGTTGCTAAGCGCCGTTAATATTCGTTACGGCGTGATGAGAAGGTTACCCTTTCCGCTGAAGATGTAGACCAGGCGCTGAATGCAGGTTGCCTGCGGACATCTCTCTCGTTGGCGGTGTATTTTCGAGGTCGCTGGCGAGGACCGATGGAGACTTGCTGCATGAGAATTCGCTCGACGGATAGGAGCCATGCTTCCTCGATAATGGGAAGGGGGACTGCGGGAGTCGAACCTGATAGTATCCGTCATGAAACTTGGTGGCCTGGTGCGGGGCAGATAGTACAGTCCATGTGTCTAATCGATCAGTATATCGGCTCGCGGGGGGTGCGATAGATAATCTAATACGCGAGGTGCGACACGAAAGACCGTCCTCTAATTATTTTGTATGTACCCCCTACTCCGTGCAGATTTCTATAATGTCACTTCATATGTAGTAGCTACAGTGTTAACCAATCCCCAAAATAGACCCCAAACGCTTGGACACCGGACGCCACCCAATCGCTAAAAGTTTCCTTTCCATAACCGAGTCCAATTGCGACTAGGCTGGGTTATGTTGCCGGAGCTAAGCGACAATTTTGCCTGAGCGAAAGGCTTAGCGCCAAGATGTCTCAATATAATTTTGCCCCTATTGAGATAAAACCCTGATAGTTCCTCCGTACAAAGACGAGCTATAAAGTATATCCCCGCGCTTAACGGATCGACATGCGTAGTGGGTCATGGCTCTGGGCCCTGTTAGGCGCCTCTTTTACAGATGCTTTGTCTCTGGAGAAAAGAGAAAAGCCTGCTGTGTTCAATGTGCCATTGAGACACAAACAAGTCGCAAAGTCGGCTGCTAAGACCCAGTCAAAGAGGGAAAATACAGTTCTTCTTCCAATGGGCAATGGTGTACGATGCCTTGATCCTCATGCTGATATCTCCTTCTACTGACTTCCACTTTTTCAAGGAAAATATTTTTTACACCAACATCTCATTAGGCACACCACCGCAGAGCATCGATGTGGCATTTCGGACGCTCGGCAATGAATGCTGGGTGCCCAAAACGACTTCGCGGGCTTGTGGTATGCTTCGGGGCGATAAATATTGCAGCGGCTCCGGTGGCTATAACAAGAGCCTTTCTACGAGCGTGAATGATCTGCATTCCAATTTCACCCTGAGCGAGTCGATTGAATCATTTTTAAGCATCACCGGGGACTTTGTGACCGATACTCTTGTCATTGGAAACACAACCGTGAAGTCTATGAAAATCGGGATTCTAAATGTGGATGCCACCCATAGTAAGCCCACACGTCTATACAATCATATTCGCGGTGAACTAATCCCTTGAATAGACATGCTCGGTCTGGGATATGGCGAAACGAACTCATCTTTTGTCTCCCTTACTCAAGCATTGGTTGATGCTGGAATCATCAAATCCCCGGCTTTTAGCATGTATATGGAGAATTCCCTACATTCTGCATCCTCGGGAGATTTGCAGGATAAGAAACCGGGCACTCTACTTTTTGGTGGTGTGAACAAATCCAAATACAACGGCACACTACACACACTTCCCATCGTCAGCAACCCTACCGATGATAGAAAGACCTTCCGGGTCAACATGACAAGCTTTTCCATCAACAAGACATCGGTGTTTCCCGAGGGGCTTCCGACACAAGCTCTACTTGACTCCTCGTTATCTTATACCTATGTTCCAGAGTCCATCGCACAGGAGCTGTCCTCTCAATTGGGCACTGAGATCCCAACGTTCGGCCCGACTCTTATCCCGTGCAATACAACTTCTAGTGATACAACACTCACGTTCGGGTTTGGAGTTGCGAGTTTCAAGCTAGACATCGGTCTATTCATCGAAACACATAGCGTGCTCAATGGCGAGGACATCTGTTACCTGGGCATTAGCACGAAAACCGATACCAAGGATGCGAACAGTGTTGTGCTTGGGGCAAATTTCCTTCAACAGATATACACAGTCTATGATATGGGAAATGATGAAGTCTCTTTGGCACAACGGGACTGGGACTCCAATGAAGATGAAATTTTAGAAATCACGACTGGCAAGAATACAGTCACCGGGGCTACATCGAAGCAAGATGACGCAGATGATACAGACGCCAAAGATGATAGTGAGAAGATGAAGTCCATCGGCTTCCGCATTGATGAAAGTGTAAGCCTACAGCTCTCCCTTTACACCTTTGTGATCTGGGCTCTCTTCTGTTTATAATTCGATGTATTCTAGTATGTTCTTTTAACTTGTATAATATAAGGCCTTGCCCCCTCTGCTGTGCACATACGTTCATAATCATTTCTTGGTTTGGAATTTCCCGGCTTGATCCATAAAACGAATGTCAACATATTCGAGACCTAGATAATCTAAAGCCGGGACAGTAAATGGGGCGTAGCATTCCCCTCGAATGTCTCCAACCCAGCGACAAATTCATTCCACAAGCCCTTCGATGTCATAGGAGCATTACTATAAGCCTGCAGTCCCGAAGCTTCCATGATGTCTTCCAAATCTGGGAACAGGGCATCTGCCGCCTGAGTTTCCATCTCTCTTTGGATCTCTCTACTCAGTCCACCTTGTTCGGCATACCAGGCAGAGTCCTCCTTTATGACACCAATCGCGTAGAGATCAAGCAATTTTGAATCAATATTGGCTTCCCGGGCGGCTTCAAAGGCCATTCGATGCCCGATTGCTTCGACCAACGGAAGAGCAAGTGGTAGGATATCACGATTGAACCGTTCGCCCCGATGAGTTCCCTTGCCCGATTGCAGGAGAAGAGCTTTCCCTTCAGAGAATAGAGAGGTTTCATGGCGAGAAATAGGACTACTTGGCTTCTTTGGCGGGGGCATTTGATACCGACCTATCAATAACTCGGATGCGAGTTCTGCATCATATTTGTCAGGCTTGCGATTTTCTAGAGAAATGAATGTGGACGTTGGTAGTGGTCACATACTGATAGCAAGCACCCGTATCTCGCCTTCTGCGGTTGACACGCCACGCATTTCTAACTGAAAATCGCCACATAAGTTATTTTTCTAGCATTCTAACAAAGTTGCTAAACACTCACCTCGAGTTGAAGAATTTGATTATTCTCAAAATGCCCATGCCATCCACATCGCTCATTCATAGCCTTGACACTCTTTCCAAAATGAGCTAGAGCTGCTGCTTTAAAGGCAATAGCAATGCCATGACGGATTCGTGAATCGATGCTCTTGTCCCGAAAAGCTTCCACCGAGGAGATGTAGAATGATTCCAGCACGCTATATTGAGCCACAGAGTAGAGAATAGGAAGATGCTGTGTTCGGAGCCCAATAATTGCTATTGGTTTCTCATCTTGTCCACTTACAATTCTGTTGCAGCTGAAGCGATATGCGTTGAAGGTTGCGACCTTTAGGCCCGGAATGGCAGCTCCGGATAGAGCGAGGGTTCCAACTACGACTCGATGTATTGTCGATAAGAAAAATCCACGCTCCTCTTTCCTTGATTCTAGACTACCCAGTAAGGCAGATCTTGGCAAGTGCACATGGTTGAAGTACGTTAGGGCATGGTCAACTGGGTGAGCACCGGTACGTGGAGGGAGTACTCTATTTAACCACTTAGCCCACAGATTTGACTCGATAACTTGACAGCATTCAACACTCACTTTGCTATAATACCTTTGCACATCTCTTTTCCATCTCCAATTTGGACAAGGAATGGTCGGATCCCACAATCCTTTTCTTCGTTTGTAAGACGAGCCATTACAACGGCGATTACAGGAATGCCACCTCTTGGGGTAGTTGGTGGCATAACTCTGACAGGTGCCTGTTAGCCCTTTTCAAGCAAAATACAGGGTGAGTGCCATACTTTGCATCGTTTGGAGACGGGGTGTGCAGGTCAATATCCCCATTGGGTAAAATTGTAGCCGTTGTCTGTATATTTCGCGCATCTAATCCATGATTGACTTCGGTCAGCATGAATTGTGCTCTACATACAATTTCTAGTCAGTTTCCCTTTCTGAAGTTAAATTATTCAATGTGGAACTCACGAGACTTCGAAGTTCATAGCAGACTGGAGGATTGAGTGAAGCTCTGGGCGATTTATGGCAAATGGGGCCACTGTCCCAACAAAGAGGTTACATTGAATAGTGAGCAGAGTGAAAGCCCCGCCATCAAGTGCAGCTAGGTGATCCATATGCATTCTAAAGAACTTTGGGGTAATTTCTAACACATCATGAATTGTCAAGCCTAGTACAGTCAGAATCACTTGACATGGCAATAAAGTAGATAACAAAAATACCGTATGCATTTGCAAAGGCCTTTGCTCTTTGGTAACTCAATCTAGTACGCTCCAGTGTGTGAGGCGGGCTTGTACAGTGGCGACCGTGCTAGATTGGCAATGGATATGTTCACAGTCGGTTCCTGTAGGGGCCAACGCTGCTCGGAGTACGTTTTCTTCATCAAAGATACCATATTGTGGAGAGAAGTACGGAGTGGCATTAGAGAATCAAGCACTTGGTGAAAGATATAGGGTTTATCAATAGTGAGATCAATTGGATAGATAAATTTGTACTAGGCTAAATTTACCTTTTCTGATTTTTGGAAACAAGCTGACTTAATTTTGTGGCATATGGCACAACAAGTGGGATGCGTAGCGAGCTAATATCCCTATTGGGTATTCATGTAGTCGAGATGCAGCAAACCGAAGATCTTGTGACGCACTCTGAAACTACCTACCTAAGCATATGTATGATTGATGGCCCTATCAAACGCAATTACCTGTCGGTCTAACAAGCCCTATCTATACGGCCTATCATGCACTTCTGGGGTGAGACTACCCTCGCATCATCTCCCACTCTTTCCCAGTCTTACTTTATCATGGATTATGGTACGGAGTACGGAGGACTGGCTCCATATGGGCATACTGGTTGTTATGTTTCCTCAAGCAATGTTTTACGACAAATCGTGAAATTTGCCTTCCAGCCCCTTACATCTTCTGGGGTGACTCTTCAATCCCCGGATACCCCTGATTAGCAGCGACAGAAGAGCCTATCATCAAGTTTCTTGGCGTATATTTTCTTTTTCGCGCAAATACGGAGTAGATACTCCGTACATACAACATAGATTATTGGTCAAAATTCCTTAGCCGCCGTATCTCGAGTCCTAAGACCTATATTATGGAAGGGTGATCCATAAGATCTCCGACATTAACCCTATCGGGGCTTGAATGAAGATCTATAAAACGAAGAGCCCTGACAGAGACTGTGGCTCTGTGACATGACCCCATCAGAAGACTTATAGCGAAGCCTCTAGGCCCAATCTACCAGATCATCTTCCAATATTCTAGAAATTGTTCTATCGCCCTTGACCTAGCCTTATTGCATATAAAGGGATGTAAAGTGTACAGGTGAACCTCACTATCTGATATTGCATAACTTGGGAACACTGACCAAACTTGCATATAAATTAACACATAAACTCCTTCTTCGCACTAAGCTTTAGTGTATTATCTATGCATTTTGGGAGTACATACTCCGTATATCCACGGATATGTGAAGGAGCATTTGCGGAGCAACCTTCACCTAAGAAACAAGCGATAAGCCTTCATCACGATAAGCGATAAGGCCCCATCTCAACCTGAAGGCTGCCTCTGGGAATCATCGAATGTACTTAAAATACCATGCTCAGGGAAATGCAAAGACTTCCAACGTTCTAAGCGGGCCCTTACTAATATACTTGATAGGAACTGAGGACCTAGTGGACAAGTCTGGATGCTTCTGAATGGCGGTCCGAATTCCCACCTTCAAAGGAGTAGGTAGACAAAGCGGTCAGCTCCTTGAGATCACGATAAGGGTGTACATATCACGTGCCATAACATCGCCAACGACATCTGGCAGCCAGTCTTCATCGTCCTGTTGTTCAATATATCCGCACGTCTCAAGTCTCTCACATTATCAGTGAGAAGCTGTGTGAATCAGATTGTAGGCTCTAAAAATTGGCCTCTACCTTGATTCACGGTCAAGACCCGCTTGACATTCCACATTGGAAGAGTAAATGGAGAGACTCGGGGTGTCTACTCGATTACATGGACTTCCGGGCTTCTCAGGTGGTGGCTCGTCTTTCGATTAAATAAGCGACCAGGTAGGTCCCAAATTGATGGATGGCGTGACACGAACGCTTTCATCCTCTCTGTTTTTCTCCCATCATCAGATTGACTCGCCTTTGTAATCCTGAAACGGAATGGCTAACGTGTCTCCCAGTCTGCAAAACCTAATTGAGGAGCTCGGGTTTCCCTCAAGCGAGTACCCTTTTCTGGTCCGTCTTTTCGGGTCCTCCGACCCATTTGCTGGGCTTCCTGGTACAGATCTCGAGCCCAGCCACAACCGAAATCAACCTGGCCAACTCAGTTCTACTAGTATTGCTGGCAGACTTGCATCTACTAGGCTCTGGCAAGCTATTCCTCCGCTTCATGGGTGAGTTTCATTGACTAACATATCGCCCTTGCAGTGAAGGTGTCAATCAGTCTCTTCTACCACCCACCCACCGTCGCCCTGGTGGCTTTCGCGAAGGTTTAGAAGGCAGAGATTTAGTCCACTACGAAGAAGAGTGGACTTCTCTCATCACCGCCGATTCAGAATCTCTGTTCTCCGAGTTACTCCAACAGCTTGTATTGGACGGCGAGCAATCCAGGCTTGAGTCCTCTGAGCTTCCCGAGCACCCTAAGGCATCGGACAACGTTGCAAACCCTGGACCCGTTGGACCTCCAAGCCCATCGGTCTATGATAGCGAAACAGGTGAGCCGCCCGACTCTATTGTTGATCTCAACGAGACCCGTGGAACCGAAGGCGATTGCAAAACATCCCAGGACCTGAGGGCTTCAAAGGAAACTGGGAGCTTTGAAAAACTACTTCAATCATTTCCAATTCCTCCCGGTCGCAATCAAACGGTCGCGGACCGAAGTTGCTCCCAAGTTTTATCTGACTCCCCATCTGACCCCCAACGAGTGCTACCGGAAGACTGTGCCCAGGCTAATACGTCGACCGTCGCCAGAAGTCAGATCGAATCTGTGACCAGTCTACCTAGGATTTCCCGATTCTCTGAAGAATTGGCTGACAATTATCCCATCGGAGAGCAAGATACTTCCGACATTTCTGTTAAAGCCAATACATCTGCACTCGACACTTCAAACGTCGTCAACACTCGGAACGTTTCCTTTGGGATTCTTTCATTGCCCCCTAGCACCTCTTCCAGAGAACGTTCCCCCACTGGCCATCACGAGGGACAAGAAGCGAAGCTCGACAGCCCATGTCAAGCCCAGGATCGTGCGAATAAATACATCGCTTTCCCTGAATACCCCCCGCGAGTCCGCCCAATCAGCTACGTGATCAGAAGGCAGCGCTCCTTAAAGCCTATCTCCGAAGGGCGCCCCGCATCAAAAGCTACCCCTCGGTATTACCAAAAGACGCCTCTCCGTATCTCTTCTCGTCCGTCTACAACCTCTTTCGCCTCGGGAAAAAGGAGCACACAAAAGTGCAAGAGAGTCTTGAGACGTTTTGTTGAGAACCTCAAACGTCTGTTTTGTTAAATCTGCAAACACCCGGGCACATCATCCACACTCAATCATCAACTCCACGCCGGAGAAGCCGCATATCTTCACCTTCACTTCAAATCTGACTCACTCAACCCCCATTATTATCTTTACGTTCTTCTCACTTTTACACCTATCTTCCCTCCTCCCTGTGTCATTTCAACGTCATCTTCATTCACAATGGATTCTCGAACATCCCGTCTCTTGGACCCATCCTCCGCAATGGCGGCCATCACCAGGCACAAAGCAGAAGCAATCAAGCTAGCTCGTGAACAAGGGGTGGCCGTTCAAGAGATGTGCCGGCGTGCGAAAACTGAGATCCCACCATACGAGTTTGAAGAGTTGATAGGCAAAGGTGCCTATGGTCGTGTCTACAAAGGTCACCAAAAGCAATCCGGCCGGTTGGTTGCCATCAAAGTCCTAGATATTGACTCGCTGGATTACAAATCGCTTCGAGATTTCAGAGATGAGTCGATAAAGGATTTCATCCATGAAACTAAAGTGATGAAGCAAGTGAAAGATTCTGGTGCCAAGAACATCAACGAAATAATTGAAGCCATCTCCATCCACTCCCAATTGTGGCTGGTTTGCGAGTACTGTCCCGGTGGCAGTGTCCGCACCTTGATGCGTGCAACGAACGACAAGCTTGATGAAAAGTACATTATTCCAATTGCTCGTGAGCTGGCTGTTGGACTTCGGGCTATCCACGAAGCTGGAATCATTCATCGCGATGTGAAAGCTGCCAATATTCTTGTTCATGAAGAGGGTCGTCTGGAAATCTGTGATTTCGGTGTTGCTGGTATTCTCCAATCACAGCGCGACAAACGATCAACCTGGATTGGAACACCACACTGGATGCCGCCGGAGATGTTTGCAACTCGCGGAGAAGCCCATCTTTACGGAAGTGAAATTGATGTATGGGCGTATGGGTGCACATTGTTCGAATTCGCGAACGGAAACCCACCAAACGCGGGCCTACGGGAACGAATGCAAATCGGTCGCCAACTTAATCGCAAGACGCCCCAGCTGGATAGCGATCAGTACAGTCAAGGCTTGAAAGATCTTATTGCCTACGCTCTTGACTCCAATCCAGACACTCGGCCGACAATGGCAGAGATCCTTTGCCACCCCTACATTGCCGATACAGATGAAGAATATCCCACCGCCTCTGTGAGTGAATTGGTGAGAAACTACTACCAGTGGTCCCAACGAGGAGGCCAGCGTATTTCTTTGTTCCACCCAGGCGGCGCCCAGGCGGCAGAGCTTCCAGGCATCGAGCAGTCAGAAGATGACTGGAATTTTAGTACAACAGATGGGTTCGAGAGAAGATTCTCTGTTATTGATCTGGATGAGATTGCCGCCTCGTTGGCGGAAATGGAGCAAACAATCAGTCCTGCCGATACAGGCCCTGAGCAGGACATGTACGAACAGTTCTCAGAGGACGATCTTAACTACGAAGATAAGGCCAACTTCGATGAACGTGTGCGCCGAGGCGCCGAGGCAATGGAAGGCCTGTTTGACGAGGAAAAGCCCAGCTATACATACGAGACCAAAAATGACTTTGTTCCCATCGAACCCGCCCAGTCTACCTCGGATCTTCCCCTCCGTGCGGAAACAGACCGATCTTCTGTCACGTCAACATTTCTTGATATCGACATCGGGTCATTCGAGGCCTCACATTATGCGGCAGGAGCTCCATCTGCGCAGCCCTTCCAATTGGTCGATGCAAACACTATCCGTGCAAACCGTTCCAGTCTTCGCTTGAACAGGAGCTCCTCTGAACACAGCTCAAAATCATCTAATAGCAGTGTGGAGGATGATCAAAACCTTGAAGATACATTTGTGCCGTCTGGTCCTCGACCTCCCACCATGGACTGGAAGTTCCCGTCATTTGTACAAGATGAAGAGGGACAACCGGAAGAAGAAAAAGAAGAGGAGGCTCCTGCGAAGGAGCCCATAACGGAGGAGTCTTTCCAGGCTGAGAAGCGAGCCACCATGCAGTGGACATTCCCAGTCATGGGATCCGTGCCCGAGAGTCAAACTTACGATGACCGACATGACACCCTCCGGGCTCCACTGCCCGAGGTGCAGCCTCCACCGCAGTCGCAGCCACAGTCAACAGATGAACCGGGTGACTCGCGTCCTTCAACTTCGGCATCGAATGCTTCCGACTCGGATTATGATCCCTTCCGCTTTGATCGCCCCGATACCCCAGAGGGCGCAAACTCACTCCACCACAGTCATTTCTTCGACACAGAACTCCCCGCGATGATGGAATTAGCCGGTTACAATGAATATGAGGCTTCCGGGATCCTCGATGGCCCGGGGCCGGATGAGGAATCTCACCCCACATGGAGTGCGCACTCAGGGACTTCCTCGTTTGAAGACAGTACGACAGCTTTACCCACGGCCGTCCCAATTCCCCAAACTCCCACTGCTTCTTCGGTGACTTCGGGCCCGGTCTCAGAACCGGGATCTCCAGTGTTCGACACTCCCGTGTTCGAAACTGTACGTAATGTACGACACGACGTGTCTGAAGCCTCCTTACCACAGGCAGAAGATAAGCGACCAATCTCCTTCCCGGCTCTCAATCCTCCAAGTGCAGCGGGTCTGATGGAGGGTATGGATGACGGTGTGGTGATAGCAGAACTTGACCGCCTGCTGAGCGATTTCCTAGAGTCGCTATCGGCGACTGGTGAGGCAATGTCACGGGTCGGTACGAAACATGAGACAAATGGTGTTCATGTTGCTGAACAGGTCTAAATGACCAATATGGGGTGGGATATCATCACTGGCAAATATCCTTAGTAAGAAAGCATACAAGGAGGCCCAGAATTGTTAAGATTCATGTCATTGTCTACGATTTCAGGAACTAATATTACGTCCATTTATTATGCAGATTTCCAAGGCTAATGTAGGCACTAATTTCGGCTGGTAGAGGCAAATATGCACCTTCTTCGATGCCCGTAAAATTATCCTTGGGGCTGCTGTGCCTATGTAGCCTTGAGACTGAAAAAGACAGGCATGGGCGCTGGAGTTGTCTAGCAAACTCTGGAGTGTCCAAGTCTCAATTTGGAGAGGCAGACAGTCCAGTCTCTCATCTCACCTCTCATCTCCCTTCTCTTCTCTTGTCTCTTCCTCCTCTTACATCCTATCTCGTGTTTCATCTCTTCTCCCGCCACACTTGACCTGCCTACTTTCAAAATGGCTTCTCTTTCATCCTTGAATACCTCGGAAAAGCCACCAGAGGCCTCGTTGCCCTTGGGTATCTTTTCTCCTCCACAGAATTCCCATGAATGGAAGAGAGCCCTCGCCTATGTAAAATGGCTATGTTTCAACCAGCAATACAAACAATGTGCCTTGCGTTGCAATCAGCTCATAGACACCGCGTCTAATCCGGTTTGTTCTTCACAGATCTCATCTCAGAGTCTGATCTTAACAGGTATATACATAGCTCCACCCAATCCGTGCCACCTACCTCCACTACTATGCAGCCACATCATATGAGTACATGGGACGAGCAGCTCATATCTTTTCGGCTGTCAAAGTCCGGCTTCTGACTTCTGCCATGGAGCGGTTTCAGACTGCCTATGAGTTTTTGCCAGCTACTATTCCACTGCCGGTTCTAAATCCCAACCAGACATACTCGCCAGTGACTTTCCTCCATTCGCCTGGTTCATCTCCTCGGTCTTCCGTTAGTGTTGTCATGTGGAGCCCACCTTTGCTAAACAACGATGTCGCTCCTGGTCCTGCTTCAACTTCTGGGGCTCTGTCATATGAGAATTTGTCGGCGCATAATGCTATCCAGATGCAAACTCCTCCCCCGCCTGTCCCGTTTTCTTCTTCCTCTTCGAACTCGACTATTACTACTGCTTTTTGTATCACGCCACCTCCTGCTGCTCGAGAAGTCTCGCGTCTTGAATATGACGCTCCCCCTCCAGCTTTTCATATCCCACCTCCAACTCGCAAGCCCCCTCCTCCGCCATGCGACGTTTCTCCCCGCCTGGCTACGAGAGACCAATTGATCTCCTTTAACAGTGCTAAAGATAGGCTTCCCAACGGGGGATCTATCGTCCGAAACATTGCCCGAATGATTGATAACTCTATCTTCACGAGAGGCGACGACCCTTTTGTGACCCACGCGCCGCCAAAACCTCGCATCTTAGATCCACCGCTAGTGCGTCTGTCTCCCATTAAGTTCCCAACCGGACTTGACGATCCAGTAAAGCGTAGGGAGCTTATTCCGCCCCCGCTTGCGATCCGGAAGAATTCCGGCGAGGTACACATGTGCAAAAGTGCTGGAACGGTAATTTGTGGAGGTCCAGAGCAAGAGACGTCTAAGTTTGAGGTGAATCGACCCGTCCGAAGTCGCCCTCCCCGGCTGCCCTTGAAGATAATCCCATCCAATCGTTTGAATGCTAACACAGAAAAGCCGAGCACTTCAACCCCAGCACTGCAGCTGAAGCGTCTGAGTCCCGCCCTTCTTGGGTTCATGGCTACGCCTCCATCGACACCCACCCCTGTTCTGAGAAAGAAGAAACCCTTCCTCGGTTCGCCATTCACCAGCCGCGTAGGCTTACCAGAGCAGGACAGTGTTCAGTCACTCTCATCGCAGTTGACAAAGCCATCCACCGCGTCTGTCAGCGCTGCGCGCGCCTCCCAGATCAATGAGTTCAACGAAGCCGTCAAATGGCTCCGTGAGCATATTCCCGCCGACGTGACCGGGCTACGCAAGCAGATCAAGCATGTTTCGGATCTTCAGCAGGCTCGTCGTTCTCGGAACACGACGATGGCCCGCTCTGCCTCTTTCTGGACTTTTTCGCCCGTTAAGTCGAACCCCGGTGAACCACAGGCACCTCCTGTGATTGAGGGCCCTAATCTCGATGCGTATGGAAACGTTATTCGGACTGAGACTAAGGTGCAGCGTATTAAACGGCTCAGGGAGGAGGATTGGAGGATTGGTATTCGGTCGAAACATAGTCTCTGGAAGGGGTCTGAGTACTACGATAACCTTTGCGAAACTGCTTTGGCTGAGCTTGGTGAGACAGGTTATGGGTCTCGCGAATGGTTGAAGCGATGAGATCTTACTCTTACCGCATATTCTCTTGCTGGTGTCCTTTTGACTGTGATCATTTTGCGCTTTGCGTTTTTCTCTTCTCTTTGTTTTTCATTTTCCGGGGTTGGAAGTCGTGCAAGTGCTCATGCGATTGCATGACATTGAAGCCTTTCGCTTCAGGATGCTCAATCTGCCTTCGCGGTTGATAATTTGAATCGTGGATATCACCATGGACCGCGTTTAGGCAACTTGATTGCGTATCGAAGTGGTTCCGTGAATTGAGGAGTCGACGAGTATGCCATCAGGGCTACTGAAATCATGGCCTCTTCGCCCATTTGGTTTGGTACAAAAGATCCTGACATGGTCTTTTGTATATTACCAATTGGGTGAAGGTTGGAGACATCCTATGGTTGGGCTTGTTTCTTAATCTTACTCCTAATGTCAATTTCAATGAAAAGTCAGATTTGTTATTCTCGTCCTTTGTGCTAACAGCCCACTCCTCAAAGACCTTTGCTCAAAACAGAACCAAGTCCCTCTCCCAGACCTCCTTTGCCAAACACGCCACCCAGTTGATTTCCGAGTTGATCTTGAATCTTGCTTAGATTCTGGTCCTCGGTGAGTTTCTTGCCGGTCAGACTTTCTATGAGTCAATTCTGATTAGTATGCTCCTTGTTTTCTTGTTTGGGTATCACATACTTTTCAGTCCATAGGACACCTTTGTTTCACCCATGTAATCGAGCAAAAGCTCTTGGAGCTGTTTTTGGTATGGATCTAGATAACCAGCGACCCACGCGCCGAGTAGAATTACCTGGAAGGAAAGGAAGAAGAGTAAGGATATCATTGAAAGTTCCAGCTGAGAATATTGTGTTCTGGTCTAATAGAATCAGTCCAAAAACTTGTGGTTATATATACACCTCTAGGCCTATGACGTCTGGTGACGCTGTGGCACACGAGGCACCGGGGAGTATTTGCCAATCAGGGAAGGGCTTGTATATTAATTTTCCAAGAGTTTCAAATTTGGTTCCTATTCTTTTTGTCAAATTGGAATGGAAGTAATAGTTCTCTAGATCCTGATTCTTTTTTTTTTCTATATTTATAGAAAGAAAAGAAAAAAACTGAAGCATATTGTTGTACTTTAGACAAAAAGCAGCTGTTCACACGTATAGTGGATATTTACTAGCGACCTGTGTCTATCAAATACCTAAGCATTTTGGAAATGATCTCTAGGAATCTCCGAGAATAATGTGCCAGTTGTACTCTTCTGTATACAAACTAGCGCTCTTCAGCCCTGGAGGCAGTAACATTCCCGTTGTGGCTGTGCTTGGCGCTAAACCCTACAGTCATCTTATCGCGTCTAGAACTGATCTTCCTCCCTTTTTTTTTTTTTTGGACATTTTTCATCTTCATCTTCTCTGCGATTGATCTGGGATCTCTGATCGTCTCAGAGTGTTATCAGTCCTGGGTTGTCAATTTTCAATCCGGTCAGTTCTGTTTGGATTGCAGCCACCCCCGCGCATGGTCACCCCTCGAATTTCGGTTCTATATGTTCTATACTAACCCTGACACACTCTCTCTCTTAGATTGGACTTCATTCACCATATAACCCTCAATCCTTGAACCCTCTTCGTTCTACTCGTTGCTACCTAAGTCGTGCCCATTCGAGCCCATCACATACATCTACCTTGGGCATCTGCAGCCCTATCCCCACATCATGAGTTGTGAGTCGATATTTTATATCCATGGGACTTTTGTGCGCTATCCAGCCTTGATATGATTCGTCGTTTGATGTTGCCCAAATATTGTTCAGCGTCGCATCAGCCTTATCCCCAATCTGACTCCTCGCTGCGTTGGAATTGCCATGTCGATCTACACCCTTCTTGTCAGCTCTCTATGGAATATATGGGGACTAGGGGCACTGCTAGCTGTCATTTTGTGCCACGGTCTGCTTCGTAATTCCTATGCCCTCTCCCTTCGGTCGGCTCCTCGAGGGGTCCTTTGCTTCATTTGTCTTGCGCGTTTCATCGGAGAGGCCCCGCAATTTACTAACTTTCAGTCTTCCAGTCGCAAACATGCTCAACAAGCTGTCCGGACAGCCAGAGAGCTACGAGAAGAAGTAATGCCTCCTTATCCTAGTCCCTTCAGCCCACATCCGCTGACTTTGTTTTCACTGCCTGTAGGGCTCTCTATAAATTCGGACGGACGCTGGGTGCAGGTACATACGGAATTGTTCGCGAGGCGGATAGCACCGATGGACAGAAGGTTGCGATCAAGATAATTCTCAAGAAAAATGTCCGTGGCAACGAGAGCATGGTCTATGACGAGCTCGAGATGCTGCAATCACTCCAACATCCCCACATTGTCTCATTTGTCGACTGGTTCGAATCTAAGGTGAGCACACAAGGACCTTGCCCTGATCGTTGCGGAGCTCTAATCCTGGAGCTAGGACAAATTCTATATCGTTACACAGCTAGCCACCGGTGGCGAGTTGTTCGACCGGATCTGTGACTATGGCAAGTTCACTGAGAAGGATGCGTCGCAGACTATCCGCCAGGTGCTTGATGCTGTGAACTATCTGCACAAGCGTAACATCGTTCACCGAGGTCGGTCTCAAGTCATACTAGCAGTTGATGCGTAACTAACCTTTACAAAGACTTGAAACCCGAAAACCTCCTCTACCTCACCCGCTCTGCCGACTCTGAATTGGTCTTGGCTGATTTCGGTATCGCGAAGATGCTGCATGACCCGTCTGAGGTACTGACCAGCATGGCCGGCTCCTTTGGATATGCTGCCCCCGAGGTCATGCTCAAACAGGGCCACGGCAAGGCCGTCGATATGTGGTCACTCGGTGTCATCACCTATACCCTCCTGTGTGGCTACTCCCCCTTCCGATCCGAGAATCTGACCGACCTCATTGAAGAATGCCGTACAGGCCGCATCATCTTCCACGAGCGGTACTGGCGCGACGTATCCCAGGACGCCAAAGATTTCATTCTCACCCTCCTCAATGCGGACCCCAGCAAACGAGTTACCTCCGAGGAAGCCCTCAAGCACGAATGGCTGACCGGAAAGACTGCGAGCGACCGTGACTTGCTGCCTGAAATCCGCACCTATATTGCACGTGCCCGTCTCCGCCGCGGAATCGAGATCGTCAAGCTCGCCAACCGTATCGAGTCACTCAAAATGCATGAGGAAGAGGGCGGAGAGGATATTCCCAGCCCCATGGACATGGGCGCCGCCTCATCCGAGGAATCAAGTACGGCTGAACCATCAGTGTCCGACGGTGATGCCACTCCAGCCCCTGCCCCCGGCCACGCAAAGAAGAAGAGTCTGGCAAGCGCCGCTCACGGTGCTATCTTCCGTGAAGTTGTTCTGGCCAAGGTTCGTGAACAGAAGGAGGCTGAGGAGCGGGAGAAGGTTGAACGTCAAGCTCGCGAGAAGGCTGGCTCTGCTTAAATTGTTTACCGTATTTCTTGTCACTTTTATATCTTCCATTTTGTTCATACGCTGTTCCTACGTCTACCCTGCCCTGTTATTCTCTTTTATGTGCCTGGCGGTTTTCTGGATATAGTTCTGTGATTCCCATTTTTCAAAGTCAATCAGAGTGGACATACAACATTTTCACCACTGCTCTTCTTACTGTTCTTGATGATTCAGTCACGAAAACCTGTCCAATGACCTTAGAAAAAAGAACAAACTACCCCACGTAGCCATTATAGAGAGAAGTTGTCCAGGTGAATACCGAATGATACATTCCATAATTTTCTAGTGGATTGCTAATATTCACATTTTAATGACATTTTCAAACATTTTACCACACATTTTATTTCTATCTTTTGCGGCTGATTCTTCTTGTCTAGCTATGTCGTATGACATGGTACATTTGAGACTTCTCGAAACGCCGCATGTGACTATTCTTATTCGTTGATATATATTGCACAATGGCTGCAATATATATATACATTAGCTATGCAATTTGACTGGAGCCGCATACACAAGCTGGATTATCTCAGGCTGATAATTTTTGTAACATGCCACCTGTTTGATCTCCATGCCTATAGAGAAATTGAAACGTTTCTGAAGGTTATAGAAAATCATCAAGTAAAAGGAAAGTAGTAAGTGACAGCAATATAGAGTCAGGTGTCGATATCACGTGCACCAATATATGATCTCCCCACTTCCAAGGCTAGCTTTCAGACTGTTGGTCTTTGAAGAATATCGCTGTTTGAACCCTCTTGTATTTGTTGCTTTATTCTCATCGTTGAGAAGTTTCTCACTTTTCCGTCTTCACGTCATACATCCGCTCTACTCCACCTAATCGAGTCACCGCCCCTCCTTCTCCACCGGAGCTCAAACATCTAAATCTTTTCTTTCACCTATCGCAGCAATGTTCGCTACGAAGCGTCTGAGCAAGGTGAGTTATACTTTGAATATGAAGGGAGAATCTTCCTCTTACTGACTCTATCTTTCTGAAATACAGGAGCTCATTAAGGTACCAATCCCCCCGTTTCCTTCGCGGCCTTATCGCATACTTTACGAGCATACATACCCTTGCATATTGCTCATTCGATGAACATGTGTCTCTGACATTGTGGACCGTCTAGATGCAAGAGCATATTCCTCCGGGAATTGCAATCGTGAAATGTGACAATCTAGAGGAATGGCAAATGGACATCAAGATCCTTGATCAGAACCCACTTTATCTGGACCAGACTTATCGCCTGAAGTTTACTTTCAGTAACAAGTACCCTATTGGTAAGCTCCATCTTCTAAACAGCCTCCGTGCCTACCGTCTCTCGGCAGCTACATTCCACTGCCCTTGTCTTCGCTTTTGTCTTTTTATCAGATCATTCCAGGTTTTGACACATTCTAGAACCCCCAGAGGTCCAATTCATCCAATGTCCCGCCTCCACCGGCACCCCCCGCACAATTCCAATGCATCCCCATATCTACAGCAATGGCATTATCTGCCTTGACCTCCTGGGTTCCGCCGGCTGGTCACCAGTGCAGACAGTCGAGAGCGTTTGCATGAGCCTTCAGAGCATGCTTACCGCCAACAATCGCAACGAGCGACCTCCCGGTGACCAGGAGTTCATTGCCACCAATCGCCGTCGCATCCGTGACATCAACTTTGTCTATGAGGATGATAATGTATAAAGTTCTAGCTCCTCTCAAGTTGGGAGCTAGTCTATGGGGTGTTATGGAGATAGGGGTGGCTTGCGTTGGCGGGGTGGGGGGGCATACATTGGCGTTTTCTGCATGAGATAAAATTCCGCCCCTTGAGATTTGAGCGGCTGGATTTACATCCTGCCTGGTGATATTTGATTCTTTGCGTTTGCATTCATCCTGGCGCTGGCCCATTGTTGGTCTCAATCGTGGAATGGGTGGTCTTCTTGCGGGCGTTCAAGGGTTTCCATGAGTTAGTAATACGATCAATGAGAGAACCGTTTCTCTTTGAATGATATATGGTGATTAGAGTACGGAGTAGACATGGAAGAAATCAAGTAATAGAATCTACAGTCTGAGCGATTGCCCATTTTGTTTGAGAAAACGATAGCGGATGTTCAAATGTGATTGGCCGAATTGCTTGTATTCCCAAAGCACGAATTGTATGAATCATCCAAGCCCCAAGTATAAGATCAAGTCACAAATGTCCGTCCTTTACGGGCGATTAAGTATGCCACCCGACATATAACTCTTCCATAGGTTATTACCGCACCGCCTCTTTGGTCATCACCTAAAGCATCCATGGGCATATAGTTCGGTACAATGATTTCAATTCATCTAACAAGAGTAGACAGCAGCTTATACAGCCTTGGAATATCTTTCTGATAGGGCTCTTCAGCAGTATTCTTAGTAGGCTTCTCAGATATTCTCTCTGGATATCTTGAATGTAGTTTCCCGCCTTGCTAGTTTTATAGGTAAATAGTAGGAAAAGGCGGAAGGACTATACCTCATAAGAAGACTTTGTTTTACATAACCTCTAACTTTATCTTAGAGCGGCCCTTTCAATAAGTAGATTACTACAACTCTTCGTTCCCAAAGGACATAGGAGACATTATCTTCTGGTCCCAGCAATCAAACACATCTCGGTCATTTCGTCGCATTAACCACGAGTCAGGTGTGTCGGGAAGCCCTAAAGACGCCGAATTTGGTGCCGCGTAGCGGTGAGACATTTGCAATTGTATGAGGGAATGGTTCAGGGGAAGATTTGCATCGCAGACTGAGACCTTGTTTCATGTGGGAGGATGAAGGGCGGCTAGTTGAGGGGGTGGAGAGGCTAGGGCTTGTCATTCAGAGTACATTGACAAACAACGAATAGAAGAAATAGAAATGTTTGGAGTAATCCATGGGTATGTTCATTAGATTGTACAATATTTACGTCAGACTTCGAATTCCTTAGCAATCCCATGATGTCCGCTCTTGCAGTCGTATATATCGTTGTAAAAAGAAATCCAAAACTCCACCCCACACCGTATAACTTCAAACAGGAATTGAGCGCACTTCTATCAGCCATAAAACCAATACTCTGCAGCATAATCAACTTGGATTGTTCTTTTTTGACCAGCGCACGTAGAGGGCGGGTCACCTTGAGATGTCACAACCCGGTAAACTTCCTACATAGAACGATTCGGTCAGATATATGTGCTTCAGATCGGGAGCGATGGATCACTTGAGCCTACCTGAATGCCCTTTCCCTTCTTGTGTCCTAACTTAAGCCACGGAACATCGTCGGAGGATTTTGATCTTGACTTTGGCGCTGGGGAAGAGGCTATCTTACTAGCAGCAATCCAGGACTTAGAGCCACTGAGCTCCATGTCAAAGATCGGCTCTCCGTCAGCGTCAAAGTAATGTTCACCAATGATGAGGTTGGTGCTTCTCGTGCTCTGGGCCATAAGGGTTGCCATGAATGCGAGAGATTCAAGAGGAGTGGCGCTGATGATTGCGGGGATTTCGTGGAGAAGAGTTAAAGATGATGATGCAATGCAGGAGGCGTCGAAGAGCGTAGCGGCCGCTCCTGTGGCTTTGGGCTTGATGGTGGTTTTGGAATCTGAAGAAGCATTCGATGGACATGTATAGTTCTGTGTTCCTCGACCCAATGCAACATATTTGAGGGTCAAATCCTTGGAGGGGACTGGAAGTTGTAATTTTGTCGCGCTCAACGGGAGGGATACATTTGCGAGAGAGCAATTCCCAATATTGATCTTGCCAAGTTGGTGGTAGATGTGGGAAAATGAGGAAGCGAGAGCCAGAGGTTGAGGAAGGCCTGAGTGTCCTTCCACACTTGTTGCTCCGAGAAGTAACGGCAGCGCTAAGAGGAACTTCATGGTGGCCAGGCGATTTTGGATGTATATGAGGTATAGACGGTTTCTAGAATCTGTTCGAGGGATTCTAGTTCTGGGGTTGTGGGGAGGAACTAGGGTATAAGGGCCAGGGTAAGACCATCAAACAGGGAAATACATCCCATTTAATGAAAAGGCTAGCAGGGCTACTCTCATATGTAACAAAGGATATGCTCTGAGTTTGAGATATACCGCACAGGTAATCAGGCTCTCGGCGTAGACCGAATTAAATCAAGCGTAGTGGATTCTGGTTCAATGAACTTTTGAGGGGGCCAATGATACATTCAATCTAGATTGATACCGCTGCACATGCGTTGTCTACATAGTATAGCTTGGAAATTATCCGAGTCTGCTGACTGGGATACTGGGCTACTGTGCTAAAATTGGCTTCTTTGTTGTCATCCCCACCTATGATGAAAGGTTGCTGGAGAGATGGGAAATGAGCTTTTAATCCTGGGTTGGTTAGGAAAGGAAGAATGTAACCACAGGGCTTTGTAGGTTACACTAGCCGTTGTCGTTTACTACCCGGCAGCAAATTGGCAGCAAACTGTCAATTTGATGTCGAACAACCTTGGAATAGATTGGGATATGAGAGTAATACTGTATGGTATTTGTTAATCTATAGTACGTCAGTACAAGTCAGCCTTGGAAGGCATATTGATCAAGTACACCCTTTCGAATCTTAGAATGCTGTAGGCGCTTATATGAAGCACCTACTATAACCTAGATCTGTCATTGGCTATCGGAGATTTTCGTTTCCTTTTCCCCAGTTATGTTAAGAACCTTATTCCTAAACTAGACAATTAATTTCGAGTGCAGGCACACTAAAACTTCATGCAGACTTTCAATAATAATATCCCTGACACACCGGTGTGAGACATAAATAGACCATAAGCGCCCTCGCAGCGCCACAGATTTAAGTACCAATCAGGCCGTATTACATACAATTATAAGCTGTAAAGTACAGTGTGAGATTTGATCATATACAAAGCATTATAGAGTGGAGAGAGAATGGCACTACATGGTAGAATATCACAGTTTCCTGGAAGGTTTCAACAAACGATTAGTCATGGTAGCTCACATGGAGTTCATACAACATATGGAGTTGGTTCCGTGATAATGTAAAATGTTTCGAGAGATTTCACTTCAGCATGATCCATAACCTTGGCCTCTTCGCACTATTGTCCAACTCACTATTCCCTCCTGTTGGGGATGTTTGCCATATCTCTTTCATTCGTTGTTAGACCGCCCGATGGCCTCGGGGCAAAATCAAGCTTATATCATCATCGAGCACGTGATCCTAAGAACCAACCCAACAAGCTCAAGTGTCTAATCACGTGCAAGTTAATCACGACCTTTTCATCACGAGGCGGCTAGCATTACAGCATCCTCAATCACCATTATTGTGACCGTTACAGCGGTTTTCAATCCGGATGTAGCTGCGGTGTTCCCTTCTGCGGTAATACAGGCTCACTCATATCCTTGCGACTTTAACGTTTTGCCACCATGTCTGACGGTAAGTTTTCGCAAGCTCTCCCGCCTGGTCCTATACTGATCTCCACTGTAGCCGATATCGAGGCTGTCCGACGGCTCCAGGCTGAGCGCAATGCTGCCGCTAGTGCTAAAAAGGGCTCCAAGACATTTGACCCATCTGCCCAACGTACTGATAACTCGACCAAAGCCTCCCTGACGGAATCCTTTGACACCTTTTTGTACGAACGGGATGGAGCTGAGAAGTTTTCGAACTACGATACTTCGATCGCTGTTGATGGTGATGACGAAATGGAAGATGCGGATGGAGGACACAGACTGGTTGGCCAATACACTGCTACCAGAAGCCAAATCGATGAGATGGCGCAAGGAACTGGCGTCGAGGAGGAGGACATTCTGCTAGGCCGCGAAAAGGCGGCGCGGATCGCAGATCGTGAAACTGACTACCAAAAACGCCGATTTAACCGTGGCGCCCTGACCCCGACGCGTGCCGATCCCTTCGCTGCCAATGCCCACGCGAATGTTGAAGGAGAAAGTCAAACCTACCGTGAAGTGATGGCTATTCGCGAAATAGAGAGGGAAGAAGAACGCGTTAAGAAACTCATTGCAGAGAAGCGTGAGAAGGGTGAAGACACCACAGAGCACGTGGCTACCTTAAAGAGGGTGGAACACGATAAAGAAAACGCCGAAGCGGGTTCGACCGTTGCGGTGGCTACCGAAAGAAAGCGAAAGAACCGATGGGGCACTATTGACGAACCTGCTGGCGAACCAGGTAAAAGATCGCGTTTCGATCAAGCACCTGCTCCCGAAGAAGCACCAAAGACCGGCCGTTCGAGATGGGATCTAGCGCCATCTCTCACAGCTGCCACCCCCGTCGGCCATCAAGGACTCGCCACTCCCATGCATCCATCCCAAGCAGGCGCCTCTGCGACTGCCGTCGGATTTGGGGTCGATGTGCCTGGTCAAGTTGTCGGTTGGTCTGATGAGGAGCTCGATATCATGCTTCCCGGTGAGGCCGATGGCTACAAGGTCCTTGACCCTCCTCCTGGATATGAACCCATCCGCACCCACGCCCGCAGGCTCACAGCCACGCCAGCACCCATGTCTAGCGCTGGTGGTGTCGGAGGGTTCATGATGCAAGAGCCAGAAAGTGTTCAGTCTGTAGGAAAGGATCTTCCAACCGATATCCCCGGTGTGGGTGAGCTTCAATTCTTCAAAGCGGAGGACATGGCTTACTTCGGTAAGCTGATGGAAGGTGGCGATGAAACCAGCATGACTGTGGAAGAAATGAAGGAGCGAAAGATTATGCGATTGCTACTCAAGATCAAGAACGGTACTCCGCCCATGCGCAAGACCGCTCTGCGCCAAATCACAGACAATGCACGCGACTTTGGTCCTGGAGCCCTGTTCAATCAGATTCTCCCCTTGCTCATGGAAAGAACTCTGGAAGATCAGGAGCGTCATTTGCTGGTAAAGGTTATTGACAGAATCCTCTACAAACTGGACGATCTGGTCCGTCCCTACGTTCATAAGATCTTGGTCGTCATCGAACCTCTGCTTATTGATCAAGACTACTACGCTCGTGTCGAAGGCCGAGAAATTATCTCGAACCTTGCAAAGGCCGCTGGTCTTGCTACAATGATCAGTACTATGCGTCCTGATATTGATCACGCCGATGAATATGTGCGAAACACCACAGCACGTGCCTTTGCCGTTGTGGCCTCTGCCCTCGGTATCCCCGCCCTCCTCCCTTTCCTCCGCGCTGTCTGCCGCAGTAAGAAGTCTTGGCAGGCTCGACACACCGGTGTCAAGATTGTCCAGCATATCCCTATTCTCATGGGTTGCGCCATTCTCCCTCATCTCAAGGAGTTAGTTGGCTGCGTCTCAGGCAACCTCAGTGATGAACAAGCCAAGGTTCGGACCGTCACCGCACTGTCTCTGGCCTCGTTGGCTGAGGCTGCGAACCCATACGGTATCGAAAGTTTCGATGACATCCTGAGCCCTCTTTGGACTGGTGCCCGCAAGCAGCGTGGCAAGGGTCTCTCTGCCTTCCTCAAGGCTGTTGGCTATATTATTCCTCTTATGGACGAGGAGTATGCCAACTACTATACCACTCAAATCATGGAGATCCTTATTCGAGAATTTGCCTCACCAGACGAGGAAATGAAGAAGGTTGTACTGAAGGTGGTTTCTCAGTGTGCAAGCACTGCAGGTGTGACTGCCACTTACTTGAAGGAGCACGTCTTGACCGATTTCTTCAAGGGCTTCTGGATGAGACGTATGGCGCTCGATCGACGAAACTACCGCCAGGTAGTTGATACCACAGTGGATCTGGGCCAGAAAGTGGGTGTTGGCGAAATTCTCGAGCGCGTCGTCAACAACCTGAAGGACGAAAGCGAGCCATATCGCAAGATGACTGTGGAAACGGTTGAAAAATTAATTGCATCACTTGGAGCCGCTGACGTTTCTGAGAGGCTGGAAGAACGTCTCATTGATGGTGTCCTCTTCGCCTTCCAGGAACAGAGCATTGAAGATCCTGTCATTCTTAATGGATTCGGCACGGTGGTAAATGCACTTGGCACACGATGCAAGCCCTATATTCCCCAGATTGTCAGTACTATTCTCTGGCGTCTGAACAACAAATCCCCCACCGTCCGACAACAGGCAGCCGATCTTATCTCCCGCGTTGCGTTGGTGATGAAGCAGTGTGACGAGGAAGCGCTCATGGGCAAGCTTGGTATCGTGCTGTACGAATACTTGGGTGAAGAATATCCCGAGGTTCTGGGATCGATTCTGGGTGCTTTGCGTGCCATCGTCACTGTGGTCGGTATCACCCAGATGCAGCCACCCATTCGTGATCTTCTTCCCCGACTTACACCCATTCTGCGCAACCGTCACGAAAAGGTGCAAGAGAACACAATTGACCTCGTCGGTCGTATTGCCGACCGTGGTCCCGAGTCCGTGAACGCGCGTGAATGGATGCGTATCTGCTTCGAGTTGATGGATATGCTCAAGGCCCACAAGAAGGGAATTCGTCGAGCAGCCAACAACACCTTCGGTTTCATTGCTAAGGCTATTGGACCTCAGGATGTCTTGGCCGCTCTTCTCGGTAACTTGCGAGTACAAGAGCGTCAATCGCGTGTTTGCACAGCTGTCGCCATCGGTATTGTAGCCGAAACCTGTGCTCCGTTCACTGTGCTCCCGGCACTGATGAACGAGTACCGGGTGCCCGATCTCAACGTGCAAAACGGTGTGCTCAAGGCCTTGTCCTTCTTGTTCGAGTACATCGGCGAGATGGGCAAGGACTATGTCTACGCTGTCACACCGCTGCTCGAGGATGCCCTTGTCGACCGTGACCAAGTCCACCGACAGACCGCTGCCAGCGCGGTTAAGCATGTCGCGCTCGGCGTCATCGGTCTTGGTTGCGAGGACGCCATGGTCCATCTGCTCAACCTGCTCTTCCCCAACATCTTCGAGACCAGCCCCCACGTCATTGATCGAGTCATTGAAGCCATTGAAGCCGTCCGGATGGCAGTCGGCACTGGTATCGTTATGAACTACGTTTGGGCTGGTTTGTTCCACCCTGCTCGGAAGGTGCGCATGCCTTACTGGAGACTGTACAACGATGCCTACGTCCAGGGAGCTGATGCGATGATTCCTTACTACCCGGATATGGAGGGCGACGTGGACCGACCGGAACTGTCCATCATTATCTAACGCTGTAATTGGATGGTCTACTTTCTTTATTAGATACAGATTCTATGGGGTGTGTTTTTTCTAGCCGGTGTTTTTTTTTTTCCTGGTCAATATTTTCTTCATAGGGGGGATGTCTGGCGTCTTAAGTGTAACTGTATCCCAGTGAAAGTTCAATATCAAATCAAAATTCGAATCCTGATTGTGATAGATATATTAGATACACTTTGTGGCTGCTTATGTGCCCATAGATATGTCTCTCTTAGTAACAATCCTTCCACCCGTCCACCCGTGAACGTTATGAAGTTCGTACGTAAAACCTATGATTTTCTTTTTCTCCCAGGTCACCGTGTGGAGTGTATATTGTAGAGTCGATCGTTTCTATAGCATATAGCCAAGCATGGTGACAGGGGGCAATCAGGCAGGGATCGCTCTTTCAGGCCGACAATCATGTCAATCACTGCGATCTTTCCAGGTCTGAGTCTGGGGTAACATCAACCTCACATATAACCGTGATGCTAACATATTTCGACGAGAATAATCCCTCAACTCTCTCAAATTTCGGGGGGGAATCCAAACCCCCTTTCATCCACATTTGCCACACAAAAAATAGAAAAACCCCGAGTCGTCATCACAGGGTAAACGAATAAAAAGGAGGGGCAGTTCTCAGAGTCCCCATACTCCTTGCCAAGAACGCCAAATGCCTAAGCTTGCCGTGGGAGAGTCTTGGCATAAGATGCCGCGTCAGCTCGAATATTACGTTTTAATTATGTAATGTGTGACCCAGTACTCCGTATTCTGTTGTATAGGTAGCCTAACCTGTATAGTATCTATATCTATATATCTCTATCTCTTTATCTATAGCGTTGTATCCATAGGTCTGTATACTCCACCCTAATACCATGTTGTAGATAGCCTTGAATAGATCAACTCATCGGGGAGTACGTACACTTCACAGCCCCTGAATTGAAATGACAGAGGAATGGAGAATATCTGTTCACGTACTCCATGGGGTCAACACACAGACCCTGATAAGGGGGGTTGTGTAACGCCCCTTTTTTTACCTTTTCCACCCGTGGGACGGTTTGTCGAGTTCCTTGGGAATTCTTTTTTCTTTTTCTTTTTCTTTTTTTTTCCAGGGTCCTATCCGCTTTGGGAAGGCTCATTTCTTGTATATCCGACTTCTCTCAAAATATCTGTGTTGCAGTGACACGGCACAGAGATGCAAGGACCATCCAAATTGAGCTTTCTAGATTAGATCGTGGAGCACATGCAGGCTACTCCACCGGAAAAAGCGTAAAGGGTCAAGGGTGTGATTCTACAAAGTCCAAGGCATATATGATGTGTGCGGAGTACCGAATACAGTGTGCACTTGGTGTGATATCTACATCGTAAGGGTAGTGGAGAAGATCGCGTGTCGTGCATCGAACCCCCAAGGACCGTGCGTCTGTGTTTGCATGTACTAAAGTACAAGGTAGCTGTCAAGCATGCGAGATACCGAGATTCCTCGGATTCATGTGAAGGAGGGTTGGAGGATGGGAGTCCCTCCAACGTACGGACTGGAAAATAAGAAAGTTGGGTGGATAAACTATACAGAGCTCTGATCCAATCAGATACAAAGATTTGGAACTTGCGCAACACTGTAGAGATCAAGGCTTTGGATTGGGAGAAGACTTGCGCATGAGATGATTGGAAGCTGAAGGCTGGGAACGTTGGGCTCTATGTTGTATGTCTCTTCTCCCATTCTAGGACACCAAAAAGGAAACTCCGTAGGTAAGACAAGATGTCTGTTCTCACACGTTGCTATTTGGGGGTTGTATTTTTTTTTTTATATACCTGTAATATGATTTTCTGAATCCATTGCAAGGGATCGGAGAACCCTGCAGGAGGCCCCATTCACGACGGTTGAGGCACACAGCGAGGGGGCGTATACACACTTGGTGGATCTCTGGCGCGTTACCCTGACCGTCTAGGGCTTAGGCTAAGACGGCCCCTCCTTCAAGCCCTCGATTTCCTGACAATATCTGGTGACATAGGCCAAGAGAGTACTCCACTTTCTGCAAGTGCGTCTTTTTATGTTCAGAGTATGGGCACGGAGACAAGGGGAAGCTAGAGCTTGAAGTAAAACTTTTCGGGGCTCCAGCCTACAGCGCACACCGTAGTTTGAAGATATTTCAAGAGGGCAATTAGAGCAAACCTTCTTTTGGTGGCGGGAGGATCCGATCAAACAGTCGAGTTAATCGCCTGTTAGGGCAGAAAGGAAAACCTTGGAAAGAGGCGTTTCTTAGTCATGTCCGAAGTACTCCGAACTCCGTGCTCCGGTCAGTTTCCGACACGAGACTACGTAATGCATCGCGAAATGAGTACCAGTGAAGACTAGACAAGTTACTGGTGGTTGATAGACTATGCGTGAATTCGGCGATGAACTAGTTACTCCATACGGAGTACATGTTCTAATAATATGTTCTCTCGAACAGGAGGGAAAAAAAGAGAATAAATTACGGTCAAATCCCAGATCCACAAGCGTTTCAAGTTGTTAGCGTTGACCCTGAGAGTGGCAGTGTTCCTAGCGGGAATTGTGGAGTACAACCAGGATCGCACGCAGGGATCATGACCAAGACGGGCTTTGCGGGGAGCTTGGGGGTCACGTCATTTGACTTTAATTCGGTGTCTGCAGAAACCTTCCATGGGTCGAGTATATGAAAATGATTGTATTACAATAGTCCTCAGACCCCGGAAAAGGTTGGAAAAGGACAGATATATCGAGAAGAAAAAAAAGGGTAGATATTTCGAAATTTCATCCAAGGTTAACCTTCCTACTTGGTACCTACAAGCAGATAACCACGTTGACCCCCAAATGCGCGGGATGAGCACGCGTCAGCTCCTGGTGGGTCTGTCAATACAATTGGTCGATCAACAGCTGCCAAGATCGGCTATCGACTATCTGCCGTCTCCAGGTGGGCCTGGCTTGTAAATCCTCATTGATGATTGGGTGAAAGGCTCTGCAGCAAACATGTAAGAATGTGGACCCAATGGAATTAAGCCACGCTAGCCTGATTTGGAGTGAGCTAAACCGTACTCGGCCCAAGCAATACAAAAAAGCCTAGAGGGGGTCCGGTATCGGAATAAGCGGCATGGTTCAATGACATTGACGTTTTTTTTTTTTTTAGAGGGTGGAATCCAGGACCTTGGGCTTATCCAATTTACCCGGACTGCTGGACTTTCCATGGTCTTTTGTAAATTTAAGAATCCACAGGTCCACTGTGTGGATGCAACACTGTGAATGTGTAAAGAACGGTTGAACGTTTCAGCCGTTTCTATGTATAGCAACTAGGTGCGATTTCTGCAGTGATGCCGCATGATAGGGGACTAATATCCACCAAAATGCAGTATTTTTACTTCATTCCAGTCTTTGAACACCAATTTGTGACTAGAGATTATCATATCTAATACGAGACAAAAAGAAAACGGTGATTTGCACACAATGTCAACCTTGATTTAGGGGCAATGACGATCTGCCGTGTGGGAACTGCCAAGATCGGAGCCCCATGCAGATGACAGGCCTCTGTTGGTCAAGGGTACCTGATTGACACTCGGCATTGAGGCGGATCGTCAACGTGCTAGATAAGGATCTGATTACAGCGTTTGAGGGAGGGATTTTCAGGTCAGCCAGATAATCATTGTTACAATGTACAACATACATTGTCAAGAAAGTCTGGGACTCGACATATTCCTTCGTTGGATTGTCACCTCGTTCTCTGACCGCCAGTTGTTTTTTTTCCATTCCTGAATTTTCCAGCGGGTTTCTCGGGAAAACACATTATTCCCAACGGAGTAATCCGCAGACAGTGAAATCACAAACTCCTAATAACATCTCAGGGTCCCAGAGGACGCGTCATTATTATGAGCCGTGTCCGGAGTATGCTTCCTGCTTGGGAGCAAGAAAAGCGGTCAGAGCCGTCAAGGCCCATCTAGAAGACAGGGCTTTAAAGAGGTCCACCCCTCCCGTGTCTAGCAGGGGGCCCTTCCGGTGGACCTGTAGAGCCTATAGACTTCTCGAGAGATACACTTTTTTTTACAATTTGACTCCAGTCTCAGGATCTGTCCATCCGGCACGCTCCGACTCAATATTATGGCCAAGGTATACCTTCCTCAAAAAGCACATATTTTGGAACTACTGAACGCCATGCCAATGTGCTATACGAATTGGGAGGAACCAAACAACCACATATCCACACACACAAACATCTTGGCGTTCACACTTTCGATCTCACATCCACACCCCCCCTCCTCACCCTGCACTCAAAAATCAGCACCGAAAACGCCACATTTGCCAACACTGTTTGGCGTTCGTTCAAAGCGACGGAGTACTGCCGGTGAGCTGCCAAGTCCACCAACACGGCATGGCGAAAAAAAGGGGGGTTACCATCAGACTAGAGTCCATTTGTTGCATTGCTTATTTTTCTTTTATTGGATTTTGGAGTTGATTTGGCGCGAGTTCGCGCCTCCCTAATTTTCAGGGCTCCATATGGGCATTTTTTTTTTTTTTTTGCCAAAATGGGGTAAGTTGAAGCTCAAGGTTTCTTGAACTTGGACGGTGTACGGAGGAGTACTTGGGTTTCCTTTTGCCCCTTTCACTATGCAATGTGGACTTGATTTAGGTACCTAACTGCCGAGTGCTTTGTGTTTTGCTTTTTGGGAATGTCCACCCCGACCGTCTAGACTCGCGGGACCCGGACTACTGAGACCTTTCGTCTTAGTATTGATAGTTGAGATGTACAACATAGAGGGGATAAAGCTAGTAACTGATAGGTCTATATGGAGTCGGCCCTATTTTATACAATTTATAGTCTTTACTAACCTTGGCTCTCGTACGGAGTAAACCAAACAGTATCGTTCCAGGGTTCGCTCACTGTCCACCCATCTTGTAGGACAAACCCAAAGGCTAAAGTTGAATAAAATGCTTGGATAAAGTGCTTGGAGTAATTTGATAGAAACCTAATCGCGACTCCAATCTTAATCCGGTAACCCGAGCCCCATGGACACTTCCGCCATGGAAAGCTATTTCCGTGTTCACTCCCATACTGAACTTGATCAAATGACCTTTGTAATCTTACTCCGTACAAGGTGAGCGAATGAAGACCGAACCACCGATGTTTGTCCATGGCCCACAAGTTGCTTAATTGTCGGACTGTTTCCACGGTTAGGTTTTTTCTGGAAAACCGCGCAACCCCTTGGCGCCATGATTTAGTGGAATGCGGAGAAACCTGAGACCCAAGAAAACTTCCCACGTTGGAACTGCGTTTGGTTTTGGTTTTGGGGTTCTTAAGCTACCCGGTTTGGAAGATCTCCATGAGATCATGGTCGAACCATTAGAACTTCCCATATCCTCTTGGGAGGTCTGATTCTTGAATGCTTGTGTAGTTCACAATGCTGTACCGGATGAAGGCACAAGATACTACAATCTTGTACACCTTGGTTTTTCTCCCCCGGCTAAACGCCAATCATCGATGGAGACTCTTATATACAGTCGATCTGATTGGGTGGATTCCAGTTTATGTAATGTTTCTTCAGCCTCTTCCTCGGCTTTCGCTCGACGATCTCCCCCTCTCGTACCTTGTGATCAACCCTGTACTCCGTACGCAAGCACGGAGGATCCGTTACAATAAACAGCGACCTCCGGGGGTGACATCAATCCCCGAGTCTCGGGGACCATAGTCGATATCGGAAAATTTTTTATTGCATATTCACACACTATTGAATACCAAAGAAAGGATGAATGTTTGGTTCCACAGCACGAGGCAAATGGGAATAATCCCAAATTCCAAAGGTTAAGTTGTGACATATCCGATTCGGGCCTTCCACTCTACCGCGCTATTGCGGGAGCCGCGCCCGCCAATATATCCAAAGCGGCCTTTTTTCCACCCACCCCCATGGGTATTCCGCCCCTCTGACGTCGCTGTCCAGCTGTCCCAATCCCAGGGGAGAAAAAAAAAACATGGCTTGCAGCCCGTGGCCCTTGTTATCACAAACGCAATACGAGGTTATGATCCTGTTTATGGTCTCCCGGGTGCCTTAGGTGTGGACTTAAGGGTATTTTCTATGTGATACAGCTCGCATGGCCCGGCTAATGGCGTTGGAATCCCAACTTATTCCTTCTTCGTGCAGGAGGCGTTATTTTTTGTGCTTCCGCTGGGCGCGACCTAATTGCACGCTCGTATTTTATGTGCATTGGTAGTTATGCGACCGAGGGAAAAGGGTCGGAAAACCTCCGCGGAATATACCCTCTCCCGATACAACATAGAGTGTGTGGTTGTCGCCTTCGTGTGGCATTCTTATCCCGTGTGGAGTGTGCTCCATCGGCACTGTACATCCTCCACATGTGTACTCCGTCTGGAGGTACTAAGTCACCTTCTGCGCTATGTATATTCGGTCTAATGTCTAAAATTGGAGCCCTCGACTTTAGATATCCAACGTCATCGCATTTTTTAGTGAATTCCCTAATCAAATGCAATTAGAATGCAGTCAATAATGTTGGCTAGTGATTCGATACTCGCCCTTCACTCGATGTAAGGTCGGGTTGACGCGCTAAACCCTCTCTGTGCCGTGTCAAAGGCCCCTCCATGGCTTAAGCCATTTTCTATTTATTATTTTCATCGTATATTTCTTGATCCTGCAGCTTGCCAATCAGGAAGAGCTCCTCCGTTATCCCAGAGACATTTTTCCTCTGCAATTTTTTTTTTTTTTGCATTGAAATGTTTCAGTAGATCTTGAACTAAATGAAGAACTACTTTGCTATATTCTCATATTAATCCCCACGGTAACGGGTATACCCATTGACACTGGGATCTGCCCCGCTATAATGAAACAGCGCCTTCAGGGCAAACCTTGGTGAGTTTATTTCTTGGCAGTCCCTTTTTCTTTTCCTCTTTTTTTTTTCTTTTTGATTTTGATTTTCTGTTTTCATTTTCGATTCTTTTATTTTTGAATTTCCTCTGTCCCTTAGACACGGCACAGTTGGACCATTCAGCGTTCATCACCGCTAGTCTACAATTGAACATTCCCCTAGTCTACACACCCCCTTTGATTCTGAGGTCACCGACTGCTTTTTGGGTCTCATGATTTTTACTCCTTTTTACTTTTCCTTAGATTAGAAATCCATCTCGACTTCCTCTGACCTTTTTGTATGGTTCCTTCTCATTGTCGTTCCGATGCCGGAGCGTAATTTCCACATTCTTATTTAAATACTTATCTACCGATTCTTTAGATCTTCCATTCCTCAGCCTAGTTGATGCTTAAGCAATTAATATATTTTAGACCCTGATGGAAAGGGTAAATTGGATTTACTAGTATGCTTATGGTAAATATCAGTAATTTCACATCCGAGGAACTGGTTCCCGTTGAGGGGCCACTTTTGGATGGCCTCCAATTGGAGAAAGAAGAAAAATAAGAGAAAATAATATAAAAAGGAAAGAAAATAATTAAAGAAAAAAAAATCATCTTAAAATGTGAAATCTAAAAAATCTCCAAAAAAAACAAAAAAAGAAAAATAAATACCGGTATTATAATTTCCAGCGATCTGCAATCCCCGACGGGACGTCGTCAGTGGCACTTTGGAGTATGGGATCATGCCTCACACCTTATATTCCTTCATAAGCTTCGCCGATCCCCTTCCCCAGACTGCCTTTCTCTTTTTTTTCTTCTGATATAATTGATCATCGGGTCTATTTCTTTTAAAACTCCGGATCAACACAGACGATCTCTCTCCAACCTTCTGGACTCGATCTTCACTCTCTACACAGTTGCTACACGCGATCGATTCGCGACTCTACATCCCCCATGACGATGGTTATGGAAAACCAGAACCGCCCCTATGGCGGCATGAGTTTCGACAATGTTTATCATCACACTCCACCACAATTCACGGACCCCTGGGCACATACTTCGTCGCACTCGACACCCCCGGTCTATGCGACTTCCATGGGCAATGGCGCCAGCATGGCCCTCGCTCAGGTGAAGCAGGAGGAAGTGAATCGCACCGGCATGTCTATGTCATACCCCAACATTCCCGTGTCCGCTCCGTCAATGGTGGCTGGGACCTCCTACGCGACCGCCAGCTATGGCCCAGAAGTGATGGCCATGCAACACGAGGTGCCGCGCACAACTTTCGACCAGGCTCCCTCTTACACTACCGCTCCTCCAATGAGCAACTTCGCGCCTTCTAGCTACGCTTACGCCCCCATTCACCCTTCTGCACAAGACAGCCGTCGGATCTCGCACTCGTAAGTCAAAAATTCCGACTCCGCTTTGTTTACCTCGGAATCGCAAAGAAAAAAAAAACTTACACAAATTTCAGAGATGCCGCTCGTGTTAGCGCTTCAGCTTCCGCCCCCACTTTCGGTGATGCGCTTGACGCCAGCCGGGGAATGGTCGCTCTCAGTCAGGACCTGACTCCCCGCAACATCTACGGTCCTGGCCACCGCGGCGCGCGAGGCTCAGCCGATTCCTACGGTTTCCCCTCCACCCAATCTTCCGCCTCATCTATCTCCTCCGGCAGCAACTACCCCTACTACAGCGCCTCGGTGGGCTCCGTCGACTCCTCCGTGACAGACTACAGCTCCACAACTTCCGAGTCATACGAATCCCGCACTCTCCCCCGGCCGACCAGCCTTTTGGCTGGCAGTGCCCCCCTGGCCCGCAATCGATGATGAGCCAATTCAGCTCCAAGATGCCCTCCAATACCCAGAAGAAGCACAAGTGCAAGGTCTGCGATAAGCGCTTCACGCGTCCGTCTTCTCTGCAGACGCATATGTACAGCCACACTGGTGAAAAGCGTAAGCTCTTACCCTTTTTTGAAAGTCAAATCGTTCAAAAATTCGGATTCTAACATTTTCCAGCATTCGCGTGTGATGTTGAAGGCTGCGGGCGGCACTTCTCCGTTGTCTCAAACCTGCGTCGACACAAGAAGGTCCACAAGGGCGAGAAGGACACCGGCTCTGGCGATGATGACGAGTAATCCCTGCCAATCTCCCATACGACTACGTTCTTCCATTCGGGGAAATCCCGTGGACTCTCTCGCCTACGCCCCCCGCGCACACAGCGCTATATCCTCCACCCGCCACAAACCTGTTCACCCTATGCCACGAGCCAATGCATGAACCAACTGTGTTGGCATGTTTATCTTTCCACGGCTCGGGTTCTCCTTGTACAACAGCATGGATCGCCTTTTCATCACCTTCTATATCAACTCCCGAGAAACATTTCCTAATCGGAGAGATGAACGTTCCTACATATCATACTCCTTCCAAAACGGTCTGTGATTTATGGGTATAATGGGACCTGTTCCGAGGGCCACAGGCACGAGAGAGCCTTTTCTTCCTTTCCATATTTCCATACTTTGTTTCACTCACATTACGACCATAGAGGTTTCCGGCTGGATGCGTTGCTTTCATTTCATTTCTTATCCTTTCGCTAGACCTGGGCGTCACCTTTCTGCTTTTTCTCGATACCATGGGGCTTGTGATGATTCGATGTTTCTTATTTTCTCTGAAGGCAATACCCTGACTTCTTTTTTTTCGCTTCTTAATCTTCCATGTCCTGCATTCTGCATCGCTGAAAGCATTCACATTGTCGTCTTTTCACCCAGTCGCCCTTTTCATCAAGAACGTGCACATTTGGGTTGGTGTTGGTGATGATACCCATAGGAAAGCATGGTTCCTATTGTTTTGATACTGGCTGGGCCTGGCTTGGTTCAAGATTCACACAGTCGCTACTAGATATATTGTCTAATCAATAAAAGACATTCTGAACAACATCTTATATTTCTTCGTAGTTACAAGTACCTTCTCTATAGTCTAATCCCTGGGGCATCACAACCGTTCCAGTCTTCCGCTCTTCCCAGCTCGCTCTGCTGCTGCTCGACCAGCACGACGTCCAAAGACCGTCCCAGAAGTCAATCCACTTCCACCAGGGTAATTATCATAGAAGATCCCTCCAAGCATCTCACCCACACAGTACAATCCGGGAACCTCATCACTCGTAGTCTCCGAAATGACTGCGGCAGTCTCCGGATTCACAGCCAATCCACCAAAAGTGAACGTGATGCCCGCAGTGACCTTGACAGCCAGGAAAGGCGGCTTGTCAATAGGCAAAGCCCAATTCGACTTAGCAACAGCCAGCCCCTTAGTAGCAAGCCCATCCTTAACAGCAGGATCCCACCTCTCCTGCCCACCCTCACCATCCACAGAGGCATTGTATTCCCTCACAGTCTCCACGAACCGCCCAGGATCAACAAGTCCAACCTCCGCACACTTCTCTGCAAGTTCCTCCAACGACCCTCCCTCGATCCGCCGAACAACCTCACCCCGATACTCCTCCTCCCGCAACCACGCCGCAGTCCGCGCATCCCATACCTGGAACGCAACCTGCCCAGGCTGCTGAAGCACCCGTCGCCCAATCATCGCATACGTATAGTTCCGCATATCAAACCCTTCATCAACAAATCGCTCCCCATCCCGATTGACCATAATACCCAGCGGATACCCACTCTTCGTAAACTCATTCGAAACCTCCCGATTCCCCGAATCAGCAGGCGCATCCGCATCCCACGCCACACTATGACATCCACTCCAATTCCCCGCCGTCTTGGCCGCCACATCCCGCTGCGCAATCCGCAACATCTCACCCGTATTATACGGCGTTCCACGCACGCGCGCACTATCCCACCCAGGCCCCAGCCACTGCGCGCGCAACTGCGGATTCGCCTCGAACCCACCCGCAGCGAGAATGACCGCGCCAGAAGCGATGGTGGTTTGACTACGTTTACCAGCATCGCTGCGGACGACTTCAACGCCGATGACAGCGCCGCTGGTTGGATCGGTAACTAGTGCCGTGGCGGCTGTGTCGAAGAAGACCTCCACGCCGGCGTTCCTGACCGCGCGCAGCTCATCCTCAACGAGTCCTTTGCCTCCGTCTTGGGTTTTCAGCGCAAGGCCGCCCCAGAACTTGATTCGGCCGTTGACTTCGTAGGCTTGGCGGTTGAAGGAGAGCTGGAAGCGGACTCCGTTGGCGGCTAGCCAGCCGATGGCGGCGCGGGAGTCGCGCACTAGAGCTGCTGATAGTGTCGGGTCGGTGCGGTTTCCTGTCATGCGCTGGAGGTCGGCTGTAAAGTCTTGTTCTGTGTAGACTGGCATGTCAATGCGGGATGCTTGTGCTGCGTCGGTGTTGTTGACTAGTGGGAGGAGGTCGTGGAGGCCGTTGTGTGTTGTGCGGAAGGCCCCGGCTGTGAAGTAGCTGTTGCCTCCAGCCCAGGATGACGGGCTTTTGTCGATTACTGTTACTTTTAGGGTTGGGTTTGTTTGCGCGGCTGAGAGGGCGGCGCTGAGGCCGGCGTTGCCGCTGCCTATCACAAGGATGTCGGTTTTCTGGGGGAGAGACATGGTGATATTTGAGAAATTGGGAACTGGGGAGGTATTGGCTTGTAGAAGTCAGTGATTTGTTCTTGGAGTGGAGGTGTGGTGGTTTTATACTATGTTACACTTAGGGCTCTGCGGAGGTTCATTCTCCGGGTGCTCCCCCCACACTCCCCACAGTCGGGATGTCGATCTCCGTGGGATTTTGATGAGACTTGAATAGTTGAATGTCAAGAGTTATGCCGTAGGTTTCCCAGGGTTATTGGGTAATAGCAAAGAGTTACCCAGTTCGCATCGCACACCTAAGGGGTTTGGGCATCACAAAGTGCAGTCTAATTCCCTATGGTTGAGGTCAATGGACTTCTTATGATGTGCTCGGATCTTATGATGTGCTCGGAATAAATCGCAATGAAATTATGATAATTGATATTCAACCAATATCCTAGTCGCCGGTTCTGATATGACCACGGCAGACAATGCAGAACCAGCCCCAACGCCAATTTGTGATCCAATGTCCAACGGACAGAGCGCACGTAGAAGATTACTGAGCTCGACAGCACCAGGCATACCGCAGCCCCATTGATCTGGAACAAGATATCTAACGGATCCGGTCCAGCTTGGCCCGGTTCATGGCAATTTGATCGTCGACGTAATCGCTCTGCAGCAAGTTAGTTTAATCTCCATACCCATATCATACTGCAGGGCTAGTAGAATACTCACCTTGCCCATGATACGCTCCAGATGTCTGTTCTGCTCGTCCAGCTCCTTGCCGGTGGCCTTGGCAAGACCGTTCAACCGACCAGTGGCACCACTGAGCAAATCCAAGTTCTGCTCGATTTCGTCTTCCAATGCCTCGTCCTCGCTATCCGCCTCGAATTGGTACTTGGCACGCTCAGTGACACTCGCCTTTTGCCCTTGCCCTGTTTCGCCGCATCGCGATCGATATCACGGAACACCCGGTCCATGCGCTGGTTGGTCTGGTGTGCCTCGGCTCGTGTGCCGTCGCGGGTATCACGATCACCACGGTGTGTACTAAGGATCTTCTCATCGCGCTCGCGTCGACGCCGCGAGGCTGTGAATGGGTTCGCCACATGCACGGCAAACATGCTCTTGTTGAGTGTCTTGAGCTCCTTTGCCTTATCCTCCGCGATGCGACCTTCGATAGCCGTCATGTCCAGAGTCTTCTCCGTTCCGTGGATAGACTCGCCCTGCGCACCGAGTCGGGCCAGAGTAGCGCGACCTGTTTCTTCAGCCTGTGCGGCAGCTCGAAGTGCGTTCCGTGTTGACGCAACATCACCCTGCTTCACGAAGCGCATCTCGTTCTTCGTCGCCTGAACTTCCTCTTCTTCCTCTTCTTCGGCTGTCAGCTGTCGATCCTGGAAAGTCGCCATGCTGTATTCGTTGCTGCCGCCACCGTAGTTGCTTTGTCCTTGACCACCTTGACCCTCGGAGTACGGTGGTGGCGAAGCACCCGAGTTGTCGGGCGACCTCCGGTTGGAATTGCCGAACAGCTCGTTGCGAGCGGAGTCTGCAGCCGCGGGGTCATTGGGATCGTTGCTGCCCAGACCTCCGTAGCCGCCGTTTCCATATCGCGAGCCCGAGCCCGAACCGTTAGCTGAGCTGGCGCCTGCGCCTGATCCGCCGAAACGATCACTGCCGTAGCCGCCTTGATTTCCGTATCTGTTGGCGGCGTACTTGTTGTCCGAGGGAATGGAGTGGGGGCTCTGCGACGCGGGGCCACCGTTGGCGGCTGGGTGGTCGGCAGGTAAGGGCGCAACACCCGCGCCAATCTTGGCTTTTGTGTAAGGATCTACCGGGATTGGTTGGGCGTAGGGGTTGGAGGGGGTCGATGGGCTCTTGTCCTTCTTTCGAGAGCCGAAGAGTGCTCGGCGGTTAGAGTCATCGTCGCCATCGGATTTCTTAAAAAGACCCATTATGTGATGGAGGTTGTGTAGGGTTGTAAAGATTTGCTGTATGAAATTAAAATGATTGAGTGTGAAGTGAAGTACAAGAAAGTAAGGAGAAATAGAATGACATGAGACAAGAAAGAATTAATGTGAGACGCCTTCAGGGGAGCTAGATGTTCAAGATCGCCGCCTGATGGTAATATATATACGAGGAGTATACCAAAGAAACCCGCTGGACTGATCGTGCATAGTGCAGTGATAACCATACCAATACCAAACTTACGAGGTTACATCAGCAGTGGCAGTGCTAACCCAATGCGGGCGCAGTGGCACTTCAACGTCTCTGTTTATTTTTGGCCACAACATTGCCTCTGCTGCCTGGATGAAATGGCTCCTTTATCGGGGTCTGATGCGGACTACTTTAGGGATAAGGCGCGGAGGGATCTCTTGACTTTACTAGAAGGCGTGAGTACAACTCCTTGATATTCTGATCTGCGCTAACTATTCTCCAGGCCCGGGGTAAGAAGAACCTCGTCATAAGCCAGGAGCTGGCCGGCCCAGTGGGGCTATTCGTCAAGTTCTCCGTGCTTCAGGATTATGGTGTGGACCGGGTCTTCTTGCTGGAAAATGCAAACATCGACTCATCACAACGCAATGTTGTATTCCTTGTTCGTGGCGAGAAAGCTCGCCACGTTCGAATTGTGGCAGGTATGACATTGTCTCTCTTTTGCCCCTTTTCGGATTGTTAGACTGTATATTGGATCTTTTCATTTGGTCCATAATGGGCCATCATTAGATTGCACAGAGTCCTTCCTACTCTATGTAATCTGAAGAAACGTTCCCTATATCGATATCTATCTTTACAACACTTTACAAGCTCGTTTCATTAGGGCCCTTTCCTGCTATCTCTGATTGAGTGCCATCAGGATGAGCTGACAGATCTATCTTAGAACAAATCAAACGCCTGCAGAATAATGGGAATGTTGAACATGAGTTCTCTATCTTCTTTGCCCCACGACGGACCCTTGTAAGCAATGCGGTCTTAGAGGAGGCGGGAATCATCGGCGACGTGAACATCGCCGAGCTTCCTCTCTATTTTATGCCTCTAGAGCAAGATATCTTGTCACTAGAACTGGATGACTCATTTGAAGACTTGTACTTGGTAAGCTAATAGGTTGCTAAAGTTTAAGTGTGACAGTTTCTGACCTTGCTATCCAGCACAAGGATCCCGGGTGTATCTTCCATGCCGCTAAGGCTCTCATGGGTGTTCAGCAGCGCCATGGCTATTTCCCACGTATTGTTGGAAAAGGCGACAATGCTCGGCGCCTTGCAGATCTCCTACTGCGCATGAGAAAAGAACTTGACACAGAGGAGAGCTCCGGATTAACCGATCCCTCTGCCCGAGGGCTGTTGCCAAGTGCGAGTGCTGAGAACTTGATCATCATAGACCGTGAGGTGGACTTTGGGACTCCCCTTCTCACACAGCTCACCTATGAAGGCTTAATTGATGAATATTTCGGTATAAAGAACAATCAGGCAGACGTTGATACGAGCATTGTCGGTCTTGCTCCCACGCCACAGTCCCAAGAGTCATCTAAAACACCCCAACAAGGCAAGCAGGGGCTAAAAAGAAAGATCCAACTGGATGCCTCGGATCAGTTGTTCAGCCAATTGCGAGATGCAAACTTTGCAATCGTGGGCGATATACTGAATAAGGTGGCACGCCGCTTAGAAAATGAGTACGAGAGCCGTCACACGGCTAAAACGACAGGCGAGCTACGAGAATTTGTCAATCGATTACCAACCTACCAGCTGGAACACCAGAGTCTTCGAACTCATACCAACCTCGCAGAGGAAATAATGCGACTCACCCGCTCCGAAACCTTCCGCAAAACTTTGGAAGTTCAGCAGAACAACGCAGCCGGTGCCGACTCTACATACCAGCACGAGGCAATCGAAGAGCTTATAGCTCGAGATGTTTCACTAAAGACTGTGCTACGGCTCCTGTGCCTGGAGTCATGCATGTCTGGGGGTCTCCGCCCCCGCGATCTGGAGAATTTCAAGAGAGAGGTCGTCCAAGCGTACGGCCACCAGCACCTCCTCACGTTCTGGGCGCTTGAGAAAATGGAACTTCTTCAGCCTAGGTCATCAGCGACGACTATGCTCCTCCCTACATCCGGCGCGCAAGCAGGATCAAAGACAAACTACGGATACCTGCGCAAGAACCTCCGTCTTGTCATCGAGGAGGTCAGCGAAAAGGATCCGAATGATATTTCCTACGTGTACAGTGGCTTCGCGCCCCTCAGCGTCCGGCTGGTTCAATGCGTGTTACAAAAGTCCTATATGATCTCGCTGATCAAGGGAGGTACGCCGGCGGCCTCGCTGAACATCACTAATACAACGTCGCCTGGCTGGCTTGGATTTGAGGACGTTGTCAAGAGTGCCCGCGGTGCAACTTTCAGCATAGTGCAGAAGGGTGATGATAAGGCTGTGCGGGCTCGTCAAACGCTGAGTGGTAACTCTGCTACTAAAACTGTGTATGTCTTTTTCTTGGGTGGTATCACATTTACGGAGATCGCCGCGTTGCGTTTCATTGCTGCGCAAGAAGCCCCGCGGAGGAAGATCATTATTTGTACCACAAGTATCATTAGTGGGGACCGGATGATGGAGGCGGCTATCGAGAAGGGTAGCTTTGCCAAGGCGGACTAATTGGTCTAATCTACGCCTACGTGGTCATAATAATACCTATGTATGTCATTTTCACAGTCTCCACACATGTAGTTCATCTGCTTCGATTCTAGGTCTTAATCTCCTGCCGCTAGTCTGGGAGTAGGATATTTCGAATTTCCACGTAGGGGAAGAAGAAGAAAGAAGAAGAAAAAAGAAGACCAGCAAACAGACAGAGGCGTGTCCCAGATGTTGTTTTAATAGCTGAACCCAGAATGAACACCCATCAAGCGACCTTGGTACCGCTGTATGACCTCTCCAAGCCGCACCATAACACCAGCAGCAAGGGTACGTATCTGCTCCTGCGGGTCTGTAACAGCTGAACTTGGATCAGCCTGTGCAGCTGAAGGCGGCGTCCGGTCAAAGATCTGGGAAGCCCACTCGCGCAACTCGATCACCTGCGTGGCGTACTCCGTGACAAGACGCTGTTCGCCATTTGAGCCAGACGCAATATTAAGATCCACTATAGCGAGGAACAGGGACAGGAGCGCGGCAGTGACGGTGGGTTCGCTGGATGTGGAGGCTGTGTGTAGTGATAAGAGGAGGGAGAGTGTTTCGTGGGTGAGGCCTGGGAGGAAGGTGGTGTGGGGGCCTGTTGTGGAAAGGATGAGGGTGAGAGTTTGGAGGAAGAGTGTTAGGAGATGGGGAATGAAAAATGGGTTGTATGAGGTGGAAGAGGACCTAGGTGGTGTCAGTGAATATATACGACTAGAATTGAGATGAGGACATAGAACATACGACGAGAACTGCAGCATCATTATCTCGAATCTACCCTGCAGTGGGAAAAAGAAACCCTCAGCAAGCACCTTGTGCAGATCCTTGATTGTGGAGCTTTGTCGCTGGGCATCACGCTGCTTGCGTTTCTTCTCGACTTCCATACGTGATGAGAAGGTTCGCACTTTGAGGGCATTGGGGCCAGCCATCGTATCCGCTGCGTTGGCTGCGAGCGGTTCCAAAGACGCGCGGGACATTTTCTGGGTGAGCGTTGCGATGGGAGATGAATTTCCCCCGAGTACATCGCCTCTAGGGCAGGCGAGAGCCGTTTTGATGGGAATGAGGTATCGCCAGTAGTTGAGAGACGCAGTGTTTTGGCGTCATCTTCTCCATTCCCGGCTAACTCGCGAGCACTCAGACCTAGCGCTGTAAGAACAGCGGATCTCTGGACTTGAGAAAGGTCACCATCGAAGTAAATGGCAGTGAACCAGCGGCCCATCTTGAAGGGCTCAGACACAATCAATGCAATCATGCTTTGTAGTCGAGATTCATGAAATGATGGATGATTGTTATCATTTTGAAGACCTACGACAGTCAGAGCGAGCTCCTCGATCTGCTCGGCAAGTTCACTTCCGAAGCCTATCTTCCGTCGAATTAAGGATGGGGCAGTGGTGATGGCGAGATGATACCGCTCGACATTCTCAGTGTCTCGGAGAGATGGTATCAGATCACGGATATATCTTACACTGGTTAGCGAAATCGATATCAACAGGCAATTTGTACTTACACCGGCGCTACTGGTTTATTTCGTTGGATCAACGTGGGATCATCATCGGAATCGTATGCGTCGTCGTCCGGCTTTTCATACGGAATGAGATCTTCATCCTCATCTTCATCTTCGTTTTCGTCACTATCGTCGACTTCTTCAATAGCAACTATCTTGCTTGTATGATGGCGAGAAAATTGTGCTTTGGGCTTTGGTGCAGGCTTGGAGCGGGCCTCTGGTTTTGCTGGCAATGCCTCTTGCAATGCTTTGATGGTGTCAGGTGAACCGAGCTTATCTTGGATCTTGGTCAAATCCAGATACCGCAGCGCTTCCTCGCTTCGCATCTCCTCTAGGTCGAATTTTAGGACTTTTTCTGGTTGCTCAATGAGTTCAGATACTCCTGTTCCAACGATCATGCCGAGAAATCGTGCTCTGTTAGAGGACGCAGCGAGTCGATTGGAGACTGCATTGAGGTATGCTCCTGACCGGCCTACTTCTTTCACCTGCCCTTGATCTAGCCGATACAGGTGGCCAGCGGCAAGAAGAATCACTTGTGCAGTTGCTGTTCAATGTTAGAGGCTGATATTCTTGGCACAAAGGACCGTGGACTGTTGACAAACCATTCTGCACCACATTTGGGACATGTTTGATAGAGAACTTGTCTCCAAATTGCTCAAGCGTTCGTATGAGCAATGACTTCAACACATCTGTTGTAGGTCGTTAGTTTCGTTGTCTTTCTTCAGCAAAGCAAACTCACCACCGCGGTTACCGAAAGTGGCCAACAATGCACGGCGCAGTCCCAGCGTGTTTATCGAGCCACCTTGCGATTTTGAGAGCCATTCCAGGACTTGGCTTTCCAGGACCGAATGAGAAGGAATGGCAGCGGAAATCAGAGCTGCCACTCCTTCAATGGGCTCTGAAGGAGTGGATGATGGGCTTACTGTCCCCGATAGATCATCTGAGAAGTGCTTTCGTTGTATATCACGGAATATTGCTTCTACAACTGCAAGCTGCTCCGTCCGTCTGAGGTGGTTTAATAAGATTCCAAAGCATGCCGGCGAGGACTGTCCAAGAAGCAGACCCGAGTAGATTTCTTTGACAATTTGATCTATGTGATGTTAGCATAGGGCTCAAATAGAAAGGGATAAATAGCTGTATATTCACCTGTATATCCAAGGCTTAAGGCTCGTCCTGTCAGCAAAGCAACTGCGGCCCAGTCGCTTTCGCTATCTGAGGCTAGCCTTGCTGCTAGATGCCAAACATTGCGCCCAAGCCACGATGCATATTGAGAGCCATTCCCGACCCAGGACACGGAAGACACTGATCTTGGCTCATCAACAACAGTAAGAGCTTCAGCTACTGTTGATAGAATCTTCCCGGCAGCAACGAGCGACACAAGTTCTCTCCATGTAACTTGCTGCCGAGTTTTGTTGTCATATATGACCGAAATGTCAGAAAAAACACGGGATAAAAAGTCCGCTGGTTCTAGCAAAGCAGCAAGCACAGCTAGAAGATCCCGGATACCGAGTTGGCTGCTTGAACCTTGAGCTTGCTGGGCAGAGGCGCGGGCCGCATTGATGAGAGATCGTAGCTGAGCCACCAAGGAACCGAGACCCGCGACGCTGCTAAGACATCTCAATAACGCTGCTCGAGCTTTGGCATCCTTCCCTTTGCTATCTGTTGCATCTAGCGATGCCCAATGATCTGGAATCGTCGTGCTGACTAATACTTGGAGAATCTGGGCTGTGATAGGACTCGGAATCCGGAGATCGAAGTCTTTTGTAGCTTTGGATTTGCTGAAGGGATCAAGAGCTGCCAAAATGGCACACAGCTGTTCATGATCGGGACTGGACTTGAGTAGATCTATGATGTGATGTGATGATAGATGTTCAGGATCGAGGTTGGTTCTTGCAGGCGGATCAGCACGCAGAGACTCGACAGTAGATGTGACAAGGGCGTCAGAATCTCTCTTGACGGTTTTCACTGCCGTCAGAAGGCCCTCCATCTTCGATTTGAATATCACTTCCGGAGGAAAACAGATGTTATGCCTGAGGTGAAGATTACAGTACCCAGGCGGGCCTAAGATTAGTCAGCCATAGTAACCTCAAGACAGCCCACGCGCAGGTGATGTTGTCAACTCAGCCTCTCCATTACCAGTGATTTGAATACTTAAGTGATACGTTTTAAAGCTGAAGTGGATCTTGATCTGAGATCATTCCCGACAAGTTCATTCTGTCAATCAAACATCTTAACGAGCTTTGACCCGTGTAACGCGAATTGATACTGCGCCTATCTACTCTGATCGGTTGCCCATAACAGGATTCCTATCGAGATGGATGTGGATGTACAAACCCCAGATGCCCCAGAACCTCCGATTTACGTGGATCAACAGGGACGATGGTTCGTTGAATGACCCTTGAAACGTCTGATCTGCTCTAACACCCCACAGGAAGCACCTCTACAACGTCCTAAGTAAACGAGGTCCTTTCACAGACGAGGACTGGAACCCTGGCCCCGAGCCTATCAGTGCGCTTGAATCTGCCAAAATTTTGTAAGTTGATTCACCTAGGAAAGATTACTTTTGTTAACATGAACCCTAGGGTGATGTAGGTGAACCCCGCAAAGTTGTGACGTTCCATTGAGATGAGGCTGACTCAAATTTAGCGGAGCTGGTGGACTAGGATGTGAGATTTTAAAGAATCTCGCGCTGTCAGGATTCAAAGATATTCATGTCATTGACATGGGTATGTCTTTCAATTCATAATGCCAAGACCAGAAGCTCACAGTCGACAGACACCATTGATATATCAAATCTAAACCGGCAGTTTTTGTTCCGCCAGGCAGATATTGGAAAGCCCAAAGCTGAAGTCGCCGCCGCTTTTGTGCAAAAGCGAGTTAAGGGTGTGAAGATCACACCCTACGTCGGCAAAATCCAGGATAAAGATGAGGATTATTACATGCAGTTTAATATTGTCATTTGTGGCCTGGACAGCATCGAAGCTCGACGCTGGATCAATTCCACGTTGATCTCAATGGTCGACGAAGACGATCCTTCGAGCCTGAAGCCACTTGTTGATGGTGGAACTGAAGGTACCTACCTGCACCGAAACTTGATCGAGAATGGGTTGCTGATATATCGAACAGGTTTCAAGGGCCAAGCCCGTGTTATTCTTCCATCTATCTCATCCTGCATTGAGTGCCAGCTGGACATGCACGCACCTCGTCCAGCAGTCCCTCTCTGCACCATTGCTACCATCCCGCGCCAACCTCAGCACTGCATTGAATGGGCGCACCAGATTGCATGGCAAGAGAAGCGCAAAGATGACACCTTTGACAGCGATGACATGGAACACATATCGTGGATATACAATGCCGCTTACGAACGTGCCCAGCATTTCCATATCCATGGCGTGACCTTCCAGATGACCCAGGGTGTGGTGAAAAATATCATTCCGGCTATCGCATCAACGAACGCCGTCATTGCGGCCTCCACAACTTCAGAAGTACTCAAGATTGCCACTAGCTGCAATCCATTCCTAAGCAACTACATGATGTACGCTGGTGAGGAGGGAGTGTACACATACACCTTTGAGGCGGAGAAGAAGCCCGACTGCCCCGTGTGCGGAGAACTTGCCCGGAAGCTGGATGTGGATCCCAATATGACACTGGGCGAGTTCATCGAGAGCCTTGGAGAAAGGGCCGAGGCTCAATTGAAGAAACCTAGCATGCGGACCGAAGAGAAGACCCTCTACCAGCGTTTCCCGCCTCAGCTAGAGGAAATGACTCGCCCCCACCTGGTGAAAAAGCTGGTAGATTTGGTCGAGGACGGCGAGGAAGTTGCTGTCAGCGACCCAGCCTACACCACCACATTCCGCTTCCGTCTTCACTTCAAATAAGGGTAACCTGCCCTACGTTTCTATGTGAAAATTACGAGAAATCAGATATCTTATGACCGGGATGATTAGCCTTAGTTAACTGTGTAAAATTCAAAAGATAGCTGTTGGGCTTTTTCCAAAACAATTAACACATCCAGATTCCAGCCTCGTGAGGCGAAGCCTTGATTGACTTTTCGTAAATGTACAGCGCAAAGGCAGCCAAAAAAAAATCCAACGCCAAGGAATGCATATAATAAGGTGTAGAGAGAAAAGACCAATTGATCAACCCATCAGATCGGTCAAACCCCTCTTCCACCGGTTGCACTTCAGCTTCATAACCTTAACAGCCTCCAAGAAGAGCATGTCACTCTCAAATTGACCGGTGCTCTCCACGTTGAAGATGAAGTGATCCCGAACACGTCCCAGTTTGACCTTGTCCTTGAACTCATCGTGGCGCAAGCACTCTCTGCTGACAGTGTCATTGAACGCATCCTTCACGACGGCCTTCTGCTCGCCGGCGTGGCCCTCATATCCGCTTCCACGCTGCGCGGCCTCTGCAGAGGTGACAGGCTCAAGACCAATCACACCCTTAGGGAAGCACTTGGCAAACTTCTTTGCATCGTCGCCAATGATAGGATGCACGATCTTAATTTCAGGAAGGAGACGGTATGAAGCGGTAGCCACAGGTGAGAACTTGGCGTGATCGGCACCGATACCCTTCTGGCAGTGGAGTTCCATCTCGATCTTCTGGCCAGGACGGAGCTTGGCGATTAGAATGTCCGGGTTTACGGGTGCAATAGCTCCGTCACCAACGAAGAACTGTTCCTGACGACCAACGGGCATGTACATGAGGTCTTTGGCGTAGACATGGGCATTGGTGTACAGCTTGCGGGGGTCCTGCTCGTCCTTGTCTGCGTACTCGTTCTTGTAACATTCCACGTCAAGATGAAGCACAATAGTGTTGAAGTCGCAAGGGCCATCTTCTTCCTCGGATCCATCTTCGGACGCCTTCTTGTACCAGTGCATCCAGTTGATTCCTTCGACAGAGCCCTTGAGCGGGATCAGGCCCAATCGTTGTGCGAGCACTTCATCTTGAATGACAGAGGTGTTGTTGTGAATGAAGCAGTCCTCAATGGCGATGGTGGGGATCTCGGCCATAAGAATACGGCGGAAAGCGTTGGCGACTGCGGCGTCGAGACCGATTAGCGAGAAGGAGGCCTCGAACCGGTCATTGCGGTGGAATTCGACTTGGAAATTCTGTTGAATGTGAATGGTCAGGATTGACTGAATACGGCAGATGATACCTTCCTGGTAATATTTCAGCACATACATTCTTGAATTGGTCGAGTGCCCATCCATGCGACTCTCCGGGCCAATGGCCAGGAAAATCTGTAGAGGGGATATTGGTGACGGTTTCCGGATTGATGCCGATGATCTGGAACGATTAGCATTCTGAGCTGCATGAAATCATTGATAGAGACATACACGGCGGCGCTGCAGCTCCTCCTGCGAGGGGACAAGAGGCGCCATGGTGAGCAACTGTATAGGGTCTGGTGGAGGTTGAAGGTAAAATCCGCGATCCACCGATAAGAGAGATTTCTCGAAGCAATTTTCTAGTTTGCCTGAGGCAGCAGTAGGGACTTTATTCTGCACAGCGGATGCAGCGTTACATAATCCATAAGTGCACATTTATGCGAGTAGTGCATGACGCTAAGCTGATAATGGCCAAGTGTGGATCCAGTACCAGCACAGTATAGTGGCCCCTTCAAGCCAACCAGCGCACGGCTGATGACCCGACAGCTTTTCACGTGACGAGCCAAAATGCGACTCCCAACTTGAGACCTTCAGCGAGTTCCCTATCCGTAGCGAGCCATATCCACCCATTGAATGCGCCTGGACTGAGGATCATATCCCCTCTTTTCCCTCTTGGATCTCCAATTCTTTATCCTCTATGGCCGCTTCTTTCGCCCGCCTGGCGGGCAATGCGCCCAAAAGGCTCTGCCTCCGCCCCTCCTCGCTCAACACATCCATTCCTCGTTCCCGCTCCATAGCCACCTCTGTTCCCCGCCGTCATGCAGAGGCTGCTAGCTACCAGGCCACACGGCTTGTGCCGACCGACCCGACCTTCACTTCCCTCGCCAACAAGGGTCTTCCCGAGGACCCCGAGGCTTCTGCCCTTGAATCCGAGGCCGAAGGGATCGACCGCAAGATTCGTCATTACACCGTCAACTTTGGTCCTCAGCATCCCGCTGCTCACGGTGTGCTCCGATTGATTCTGGAACTCAATGGCGAAGAGATCGTTCGCTCCGATCCCCACGTTGGTTTGCTTCACCGTGGTACCGAGAAGTTGATTGAGTACAAAACCTACATGCAGGCTCTGCCTTACTTTGATCGATTGGATTACGTCTCCATGATGACCAATGAGCAGTGTTTCTCTTTGGCCGTTGAGAAGCTGTTGAACGTCGAGATCCCTGACCGTGCCAAGTGGATTCGTACCTTGTTCGGCGAGATGACTCGAGTTCTGAACCACCTCATGTCAGTCCTGTCCCACGCAATGGACGTGGGTGCCCTGACTCCTTTCCTATGGGGTTTCGAGGAGCGTGAGAAGCTTATGGTGAGTGATTAAGAGCTGCGAAAAGCAAACTACGGGTAGGTCTTATTTACTGACACTTCGGGTGCTTTAGGAATTCTACGAACGTGTCTCCGGTGCCCGTCTCCACGCTGCCTACGTTCGCCCCGGTGGTGTGTCGCAGGATATTCCCATTGGTCTTTTAGACGACATCTACCAGTGGGCGACTCAATTCGGTGACCGCATTGACGAGACCGAGGAGCTGCTCACGGATAACCGTATCTGGAAGGCCAGAACCCAGGGCGTCGGTGTTGTTAACGCCACCGATGCGCTCAACATGAGTTTCACTGGTGTCATGCTCCGCGGCTCAGGTGTCCCCTATGATATCCGCAAGTCGCAGCCGTACGATGCCTATGACCAGGTTGAGTTCGATGTTCCCGTCGGTGTCAACGGTGACTGCTACGATCGTTACCTCTGCCGTATGGAGGAGTTCCGTCAGTCCCTCCGTATCATCCACCAGTGCCTGAACAAGATGCCCGCCGGTCCGGTCCGCGTGGAGGACTACAAGATCTCACCCCCTCCCCGTGCCGCCATGAAGGAGAACATGGAAGCTCTCATTCACCACTTCCTTCTCTTCACCAAGGGTTACTCCGTTCCTCCTGGTGAGACTTACTCTGCCATCGAGGCCCCCAAGGGTGAAATGGGTGTCTTCCTGGTCAGTGATGGCAGTGAGCGGCCATACCGCTGCAAGATCCGTGCTCCTGGTTTCGCCCACCTGGGTGGCTTTGATCAGGTGTCTCGTGGTCACCTGCTCGCCGATGCTGTCGCAATTATTGGTAAGTCCTTGATCCCTTGTCTTCTTTCATTTCAGTTCTAACATCGAACCTTTAGGTACTATGGATCTTGTGTTCGGTGAAGTTGACCGGTAAACGATATTGGCAACGCAATAATAAAAAAGAAAAACCAAACCCGAAGAAAACCTTCCTATGGCACCCTTTTAGATGGTTAGATTCGCCTGTGCTAGGGGAAAAATCAGAAAAGAGGAACCATCCATTTCCTTTATGTGATCTATAAACCCTAGAACTTTCGACGCTGGCTAGGGTGTACCAAATGCTCCATGTTTTCTTCCCATGGCGTTGTGCTATTATGTCCTGTCATTCTCCTTTGTGTGTCTGTTTTTTTTACCTTTACTGCTTCAGACAAGCCCTGTGTATAGTGAACATCTGATTCTTCTGTGAGCTGTTTCTTTCTCAATGTAGGGATATTATCCATAAGCCCACCCAACCTGAGTTCAAGCCTGAATTTTGGATACTGGTACCTTTACATAAATATCTATTACTAGAATACCTATATTCCGTACAAACCAATGAGTTAGATACATAGAGAAACCACGAGATGTCCCTACAATGATATTACTTGGTCATCCATGGGGTATCCCTTGCATCATCCCAATGTTGTTTGCTTGTTTGCCAGTGAGGCAAAACATACACCGCCCTGGAGATATATAAAGGCCCTTCGTCCCCCAGAACTTGCTCTTCTTTTCTTTCTTCTTCAGCTCTCTTTGCCTATTGGCTTAGATCAAGTGTAGTATCTGTTCTTTTCAGTTTAATCTCTGAAAGTTTCCGTCCAGGAAACACTTTGATTATTCCTATTTTTGGACCCCGCGACTTGGCCCCTGTGCTTGCGCATGCCTCGTCGCACAGTGTCATTGGGCTCACACTACCCCCGATCGACGCGAACTCCCTTTTTCATCAATTGTTCGGCTTGTCCGGGCGTTTGGAGAAGATGTGCCTTGAACCTACTATAGTAATAGACACAGAGCCCTTGTTTACTATGCTGGGGCGTGGATGTGCTTGTTGCCGTAGGCGATCAACCTCGTCACGCACAAAGTATTGTGCTCTGTCGCCTTCGCCATAGCAACCTCTCTGTCTGTTTTCTCCAGCGTAGTATACAACAAACTGTCTGTTTTTGTATGTAGTCTGCCAAGGTCATGGCTCCAGGTCTTGGAAACAAGGAGTCCGGACTCGACGCTTCTATCACCCCAACCGTCTAGGCGTCATGCCCATGACAGGCTTATTTGCCACACATGTCTAGATGTCGGATTGCTCGGGTTTGACCTTTCTACCTGAGTATTCATTCAGTCTGACCTTGTTGCGAAAACTGCGCGAACTTTCAGATGCCTCTTCATGACCTCTCTCTATGCGACGTTATTTTGACAACTCCAACGCAGCCTTGGTTCCGACAGCTGAACCCCTGTCTTCATATATCGGAAACGAAGAGTCTCCAGAGAACTACCCAGGCAAATGCAATTATAATCGCCCATTCCACCTTAAATAACCCCCGCACCGAGTCTGGCTTTGTGATGATCTCCAAATCGGCTATATGGCACTATGCAAGGTACAAAAACATCCAATGATTCTTCACTATCTTGGAAACAAAGTGAATTCTAAATAAAATGCTCAACATGAGCAAACCAATGGACATCTCTCATTCCATTATATATCCCAAATGGTTCGGCGGTTCTGCATCATGCATGGCAGTCCTTGTTTCTCACCCTTTGGGCCTGAGTGAGTTCAGTTATTACATTCTGAAGGACACAGTTTTGATTGATCAATCACAGTCAAGGTCAGAATACAAATAAAGCATAGTGGCACGAAAGCCGGGACACTCAATACCTGCGTTCGAATTGTTCGGGGAGAGGGCGTATTTGCACTCTAAAACGGGCTATGTCTGATGAAAAGCAACGGTGATTTTGATGAGATACTGATACTTTGAAGCTTTCTGCAGGGCTTATGAGGCAGTGTTAGTCTACCTAACTATTCCATCTCTTCTACCAATCCCAGTAGACACTAACCGATTCGGTAGTAACATATGGCTCAGTCCGTATCGGCCTCTACGAGACATTAAGAGAACAAACCAAAGCGAACAACACTCCCACCTCCCCGCCAGTTATTGGCTTATTGGCAGGAATTTCTGGATTCATTGGTGCGATAGTTGGCAATTCCTCAGATCTAGCCAACATCCCCATGCAAAACGACGGTTCACTGCCTCCTCACCTTCGTCGCAATTACCGGCACATCTTCGATGCATGGAGACAGATCAAGCGCCAGGAGGGATGGAAGGCCTTTGGACAGGGATTGTGGCCGAATGCTTGCCGCTGTGGTATGATGACTAGCTGTCAGCTTGCATCGTATGATAGTTTTAGAAATCTGATAGTAGTAACCACTGGGATTCATGACGATCATCCTGGTTTGCATTTATCGGCGTCTTTCTTGGCGGCACTGGTTGCTACAACAGTGTGCAGTCCAATTGATGTAATCAAGACTTAGTTGATGGGCCTCATCAAGCAAGCATGGGGTATTGTATGTTATCAAGGATCTCACTACTACCACACTGGGAATGGGATGGGTCTCTCGAGGGTGGACACCTGGTTTGTTCGGCTGGGGCCACAGACTATGGCAACTCTCATTCTTTTGGAGCAGCACAAGCGGTTATATATAGATTCCAAAGAGAATATAGATCCTTAGAAAATTTGACCCTAAGTCAGCCATTTAAAATGCGGTTGGACGCCATGAATGACGCCATGATAATTTGTTTTCACGGACCTGTACCTGCATGTACCTACATGTACCTACATAAGCTCGAACAGACTGAGCTCGCTAGACTTTATAGCTGCGTATTGTCGGAGAAGCTCGTCACTCTTGCCCTGGTAAATGTTTTGTTTTAGCCTCATACATCGGAGCCTTGGGGGCAACGTGTGGCAAGTGCCTCAGGTCGTCGACTCAAAATATGGACTGTTTGCTTCTCACGAGAATACTGATCATCCTCAGATAACTCAGTCGATCGTGCTTATTTTCTTTTTTTCACAGATCAGTTTGCGTTGTTTTCCACAACATCCAAGCTACGATTGGCCGAGCCGTCAACTGAGGCCCTTACTATCCCTCATATCTTCGATGAGACCTATTAAGTTGCTGCTATCTGTGCCATCTTCAATATCACCTGAAGACTGCCGCCAGTCGCTGATCTATCTCGGGATTGATCACGGGTCTGATCCCACTGATGAGGTATGATGTACACTATAAAACGTTGAGTGACGATACTAAATATGAAAGTTTCTCGCATTTGGCCTAGATGCATGCGGAAAGAACTGAATCTCGCCTTGTCAGTCCAGCATCAATGGAGACTCCACTAGGGTACCAGTCTGAGCGACTGATTCCAGGTTTCGCAACACCTCTACTGTTCACCTTACCGGCCGAGATACGTCTGGATATCTTTGGCTATTGCATCCCCCGAAAATGTGCCATCAAAGTGACAAACGCCATGTACCGGCCCTACGGCGTCGAGCCTTTGGTTTCTACTCGCGATCCATCCCCCACAAGCGACAGGTTCGCCAACACTCAACCTCTCTGGACCAACATTCTACATGTTTCCAAACGAATGAGCGATGAATGCCTGGACATCCTATACGGCCAAAACTTGTTCGAAGTCTACCTGAATAAAGGAGGTGAAGCTACGATTAAGAAAACATTCAGCAAAGAGAATCTCCAGCGAATCCGGTTCATTCTCGCCATCTCTCCCGGCCCATGTTTTACCGGGGAACTGAACCCACCCGACATTTCTTTCTGGGCCATGATGATCCCAAACCTGAAGCTTTTTGAATGGGTGGCACAGCCAGACAACGGTGCTGAGCAGAACATGGGCGATTTTATGATCAAGCAAGGGTTGGAGGGCTGGATGGAGTGGACGGACGCCTACTCGGACTGTTTCGCTGAATTTCTGGTGACTGGGGTGGAATTTAAGATGAGATTTGACAAAGGGGATGGTGAACATAGGAAGATTGGCCGGCTCTTTTTCCGGCGAGGACCATTCTTCTTGAAGAATGGACAGAAATGAGATATCACGAGAGCCACGAGAAGGACCAAAGAGGCATTTTCCATGATAATCCATGTTTGAAATTGCCTCATACTTCAAATAAAAAGGCTCAAAAAAACCCACAAAACTGCACCCAGTTGTTCACATTCAAGAGTATCTTGTAATGCTTCATTCACAAGAATATCTGGCCGCGTATGCGACCTTGTCAAGTCTTCGTCGTAGTCCCGTTGAGATGTCTTCTCGGGTAAAAACAGTTCAAAACGCGCAAAACGTTCTTTCCATATCCAGAGGTATAACATTTGATCACGAAGTAGCCACTATGAAATGCAGTCTGAGAAGCTCACCATTTTCGTGGCCAATCAAAGTTCTGCTATCATTTACCCTGTAAGCTTTCCAACAATTATCCACGTCCCCATGTATATATATACAAGCGTAGACGGCCGCTTCTGCGGCCTTATGATGTCTTTCTTACAGGGCTTTTTAGTGGGCTTTTCAGCAGTCTTCCAATAGCCTTCACAGTGGGCTTCCCATTTTTTCTTAGATATCTATAAAATAGGTCTCCCCTTTCCAGGCTATTCAAGGCGGCAGAAAAAGGCGGAAAGAGCATACTCTGTGCAAGCGACTTTTCTATGTATAACTTCTGACTGACTGAATATATGTTTACGGCAGGAACACTCACCTCATGGGCCCTTCAAGGCTTGGCTGCACTTACCATCATACTATCGCAACAAAAAAAAACTAGAATTGGAGGAGAACTGCGTCCTTGCGTGTTAGAACCTGTCGATTTCTATCAAACCCCCGAGCTCTATCCATTGCCTCAAAAATTTGTAGACGACAGAATTTATATCCCCCAGTCCTGTCTCCAGCCTCTATTTCATTGATCATCGACAGACCTGAATGTTTTCTCACCACATAGCAGTGCTCATGGACCTGCGGAAGTCCAACGGAGCTGTGTGACATAAACTTCCTTGAGATGTGGGCATGGCCTAGCATGTTTCGAGCTCGAAAGTCTTATTTGCAGGAACCTGATCATACATCATTCGTTCTAGCCTTGGACGCGGCTTCAGTGTTATTGACCACGGGCTCAGATTCCGTCTATTTGGGATCGGCGAGCTTCTACCGATACATCAAATGGTCCTCCCATGGGATGAAAACGACATGATTTTGTGGAATCACCGAAGCGATAGTCTAGGATCTAGTCAGGAAGCCCCTTGGATTCCGAATCTTTTCTCCTCGAGGAGTGAATTTCCGAGACAAAAGATGCTGGCAGCTCGTGAGTCGAATTCTCGAGATCGAGTTGATCAAAAATAACTTGTATATCTTCGTGCGTGCAATGTATAAGCCACAGCTTACTATGTACGCACAGCCGGTGTTGGTCGAAGCTATTTCTGCCCTGCGATGCTGGATTGGCTCGACTTTGTTTACAGTTTACTTTCAAGCCTCCGTCGCAACCCTCCGTACATACACATATAATCTGCCGACGATCACAGGTTACTTTCCAAACCAGTGACGTGTTTCTCCCGATCGAGCTTATATTAAACATCATAGAATACTTGGGACACCTCAAGGACATCTGAAACTTGCTTTCGGTATGGCCTCACTGGCAACATATCCACCTCAACACTGACAGGCTGTTACAGCCATCATTGGGGTGATGCAGCAAAAGTGACAAAATATTCACACGGACACACCCTGGGCTGGGTCATGTTTACTCTCTCTGCTTCGTACTCCATACTCTTGACACTAAGCCGTGGCATAACATCAGCCTATAGTTCGTCCGATGCCTGAGGAACCACGGTGGCGTGGTGTATGCTTCTATTGTGGCGCAGTACATGCAGGCTCCCATATTTCACCAAACAAGTCTAGTCAATGCATACTTGTACAGCTGTCAACCTCTGATTCGGAGATTGAAGCGCCCGCGTCATTGACGAGCTCTTTGTTCTCGCCTGAATTTAAGATAGAGAAACCAGGTTGGAGAAAGAAGAATCCCAATCAGAACGATCGGCAGATCACGGCTACTTCAAAAAAGCAAAGATGAAAGAATGCCCTCGTTAGATAATTCGGGTTAGACTCATACCAACAAGACATGGGATGTAGGGAGTTGAGGGAATTTGATATCTCCCAGTAAATGGTCGAGAAGCTTCAAGAAGAGGTGGACCAGGTGGCTTTGTTGTCTGGCCAATGGGATCATTCTAAATTGCTTATGTAATTGTTGTAATTGCACCTGGGGACCTCCACTGGGTAAGACCGCGTCGAGCTCTCCTTCAGCCAACTTCCATTCCTTTGTCCATCACGCAGCATATTATTTGGTCTGCAGTGAGTATTAAACATCTGATTATCATCACAATTCTTTCTACTTTTACTGTCTCTCCCTTCACAAATTGCACACTACCCACCTCCGATCGCAAAATGGCCACCGACTACAGCAAGAAGACCAACGCCGAGTTGGTTGAGATCCTTAAAACCCGCTCTCTTCCTCACACTGGAAAAAAGGCCGACATGGTCTCGCGCCTCCAGGAACACGACGAGAGCAATCCATCCGACGCTCCTGCCGCAGCTCCTGCCGCAGCCAAGACCGACGCCGCCGAGGATGTCATTGACTGGGACGACGAACCCGCAGAGACAATTATCGAGCCATCTACAGAAGCCGGCGCAGCTGCGATTGCCGCTGGTGGCCAGGGCGCAGTTACAAACCCTGTCGCTGTCCCGAACCAGCAGCTCGATGAAAACCCCGCCACAACTGATGACTTGAAGGTCGAGGCGACCGGCGCCGTCGCTGAACCAAGCACCCAGCCCGAAGCCGTGACTGAGCCGAAGCCCGCCGTCGACTACACACGAGGACTGCCTCAGACCGATCTGGAGGCGGAGCTTGAGAAGCGCAAGGCTCGCGCACAGAAGTTTGGTATCGTTGAGGATGAGGACACAGCATTGAAGGAGGCTACGAAGCAGCTGGAGCGCGCTAAGCGATTCGGTACTGGCGCCGAGGCTGGCTCTACACCCGCTGCTGGTGTAAGTCGCCTTGACCAGGCACTTCCTGATGAGCGCCCCCGCAAGAGACGTAATGATGCCCGCACCGACTCTCGCAATGACCAGGGTGGTCGTGGAGGCAAGAGACGTGACACTGGACGCAACCGCAACAATCGTCAACGGGGTGATGGAAACCGCAACCGTGGCGATGGGAATAAGACCAATGCTGGGGTGAAGAAGCCTAATGCCGGTGGGAACACTGCGCAGAAGTCTTGGAGTGAGAAGGATAATGCGGCCATGGAGGCTCGCAAGAAGCGGTTTGCAGCCGCTGCTTAAATGTTTCCAATAGTTTGCTTTGTCTGGTATTTGACTTGGTCTTCGGTTCCATCTCTTGTTCTTTCATCATGGGCGTTTGTGTGTTGATATGCTGCGGGACAATTTTAGGGTCATTCCATTCGATCTGTTTTAATATATGTCTCAATGAAAATGTATAAGTGTATAAATTTTGGTATTTGTAGAGGAAGTAATGCTGTCTATATGTCCATATGTCAAAACCCTAAAGCCCTAAGGTTCCAAGGAAGTCACACCTGGGCTTGCTAGATGTGTAAGAAAAAGCGAGATTGCTCAATTTATCGATTTTCCTGTCTCCCATATTCAATCACCAATCTCAGAGTTGAAGTCCTCGGCCCCAACCAATTCCCTGGCTCCGGGTTGACTGCGTGCAAAGTCAGCTGAAGGGTGCATTAGTCGCTTGTTCCTGCAGCATGGGCGTCAACCAGTACGCCCACTCAACTCACTATGCGAGGATAGGCCTCGTGATTGTGGGGCCTCAAACTCACCTTTACTTATTCTTGAGAGTCTGAGAGGACTCCGCATGAAGTACAGAGTACATGCAGTGCTACAATTGCAACCTATAACACACAGTACACTGGTCAATACTGTTGTTATTCCTATTGCCCGGATTACCGCCCTCTCCCCACTTAGATCAGTGACCCTCCCCACGAATCACAGCCCAGAACTTGCTTTTTTGTAGAATTTGGCTGCGAGCTAACATTCGATTATCGTATAGGGCTTGTTCATTGCTCGATCATACAGTGGACCATCACAGCCCAGTGACTAGCGGGCTCCACTGTCTCGAGGCTCCCTTGAACAATGAAACCCCCCCCAAGCCCCCAAATGCTCTCAACGGATAGTCACTGGCTCGTGGGACGGTACAGGTCCAGGCGTTAGACTCAACATTAAAGCCCCTGCGCTTTTAAACTGACCTATCGATGATTGGAAGGATTTTCCCCGAAGGGTTCGGGACGGGCCTCTGTACCAAACGGGCCTCTGTACCAAACCATGGACTATGACCGTTGGAAATCTTCCAAGTATGAGACTTGATACGTCTCATGTACGGAAACATATGAGAAATGAATTTACGATCATTTCGGGACACATGAAGCATGTTACAATGCATATGCATGGTCCTTCAAGACCCCGTTGGGAAATTCTCCGAATCCCCGGGAAAGGCTGCAGTTGCAAAATGCTAAAAAAGGAAAAAAAAAAAAAAACCGCGTCGATCATTTCACACTTTGCGTTCGAGGTGTTCGGCGTCTCCGAATGCGTTGTTAAGAGGCGAGAGACGCGATAACCAGACTGGTTGTCAATACGAGTTATCGATGTACAGTTCTAATCAGGGGCTCAGCATGAGTATACAGCTGACCTGATATGCGAATCAAGTTAGTCCTTGTAGGTCTCTTTTTTATCAACTGCACGGTTAGCCAGGGCTCCTACGCCACGGGTTGTACCATAGCCTGTCACGTTGTGTCCGGCCCTAATACCTTTACCGCCGTGAGCCGATACCGTCCAAGCACAGCCAACGACAAGTCACTGCTGGGAGAATCCTTGAGTGGACCGGTATTTCCCTTCCTATGTGGGCTTCGGTGCGCGCAGTCCTCTTGATCTGGCCACTGGGAAATCTCCTTAGTTATTTTTGTAGAATTCTATTTTGACTTTACGATGGGGATCGCCTCAGAAGCACCGCGCAACTTTCGCGACGGACTGATCCTTTTGACAGGCTCTAGGTCTGCGCAGTCTTGATTCCTTCCCGCCTTGTCACAGTAGTCACATCACTTTCTTGCCAATAAGATCGCTGGCTACGGACTTTCTACATGGTCATTGCGGCTTCGAGATATTTCCCCCCACATCCGAGGGGCAACCTCAACACATAAATCCCTGGCACCTCGGAAATTCCCCTGGGTGTTTTCGTTTTGACAACGTTACAATTTATTTTTGTCTACTTCAGCCGGATTTTACCTCTGACGTGGCCAAGGCTGGAAAACGACCCTGGCATTCAACGCCACATTGCTCCGGACTGTGGCGAAGCAGCTGCAGCTTGAAGGCGATCCACAGTCGACTTTACTCTCGTTTATCTACTGACGTTTGTGAGTGTACTTTTTTCTTTTCTTTTATAGTTAACATCCTTGCAATGTCTATTGACACTTTCTAGTTGTGCAACTTTGAGATACCCTAGTTTGTTTGGCTGTTTTGTTTTTTTTTTTTTTGCGAATTTTATCTACTTTTACTTAATTCTATACACTGTCAAGCGCTAGGCGCCAACAATATTGATATTTTCCTTTGGCATGACTCAGAGACTGTGAGCTTACATCCTGAATATGAAGTTGGACCGATGAGCTGATTAACTCAGACAGCTTGATACCCCCATAACGACGTGATGGTTACCATAACGAAGTACATGTGCCCACCGTTTAATCATTTGTCCCTGGATTGGAGCCGGGGTGCTCACTCATCCGTACGCCATGTCGTACAGTTCTAGTCATCACATGCCACACGATGCTTCTTCAAATTTATCACATACCAATGCTGGTGCTTATAGCCGACCTCCGAGATCCCAAATTGCGAGACCAGTCAACCACACCTCTAGAAACAGAACCCCGTCAGTATCAGATGCCGAAGATACCGCCCCGTTGCCAGTGCCTTCGGTTACCAAGAGATCTACCAGTCGTGGAAACCGCCTGTCCATGCTCCCGCGCCCCAGTATTGGTAGCACAACATCTCCAATCACGCCAGTGTCGGCTTCCTCTCCTCGGAATTGTACTCAGACGACTCCCTCCTTGCTTTCAAATCCGGAGATCAATAAACCCTCACTTTTCGTTGCTGGACAACAGTTGCCCCCACCAAAACGAACACGGAATGTTCTTCGAAGGAGGGCACCGACAATAGGGAAACATGTGGAGCAATTGCACTCTGACAAGCTTAGCCTTGTTATTCCGCAAGAGTCTCAAAATTTTATCGTTATGAACAATGTGTCGGGACAGGGAAATTCGACATCCTCACTTTCAGCACAATCGGCTTCCTCTTACAAATCAACCCACGAGAATGACATTAATGCGGCGGTTAACTTGGTGAGGCCTAGATTCAATGGACCGGAAGAGCTGGCAAGTCTTCGAACGTCAGTTGATACACAAACTTACCCAGCACTTCCCACTCCTTTCTTGATGTCAAGCAGTCCCTCGACAAGATACTCGGAGTCTCCGAGTATTTGGAGTCGCGGATCTACCCCAACATCATTATCATCGTATTCTCCCGGTATCACAAAGATTGGACGTTTGAGACAACCCAGCCCCTCACAAACAAGATTGCCTGTTTTTTCTCCTCCGCCGCCACATGCAGGCTCTCAGCAAGAGAAGCCGGAGCTGAAAACTCAAAAGCGATTACTTCTTACGAAACCTGCCAGCGCAAGCCCAATAGAACACAGCAAAGGCCAGCGAGTATCACCGTCTAAAGGCCCCTCCACAATACCCCGAGGGCCACCTCACAGCCCGCCACCAAGGAAGTCATCAGTCAATTTCAGCCCTCCAAAAGCCAGCGAAATCGACGTTGAGCAGGCTCGCAGGGAAGTCGAGGAAGCCGAGAGGCGTCTATTTGAGCCTCTGAAGGCGATGGAATGTTCCCCCACACGGAATGCGACGATACCACACACTCCACCACGACCCAGCCGAGATGGAACGCATCGCTTACAACTTGAAACATCTCCGATTGTTCAAAGCAATCTGCGGTATATTAGGACAACGGGCCATACAAGACGCGAGTCGATAGAAAAGGTCCTAGCAACACAGCAGCTACATCCAAGTCCTAGCCAGTCTGCCGCTGCATCAATCGACTCCCTGCAATCAAGAAGCATCTCTCAAGTCCCTTCTCGGGATGGTGTCTCTCCGGTCCTGTCCAAAAAGCCACCTCGGACATTGACCAAGGTGACTTCTCACGAGAAGCCGGATTCAAAACCAACACAAAAACGGTTCGGTCTGTTTACGAAGAAGTCCAAGCCGGATATATCAGAGAATCTGACGGAGCAAACTCGAGCCATTCGAAAAGGTCCAGCCGCGGGAACGGGTCATGAGGGCTACGGAAAATACGGACAGCGTGGTCGCAAAGCAAGCGGTAGTAGTAGTAGCGGGACAAGAACCAGATCAACAAGCACGACACGAAGTGCCGCTAGTAAAGGGAGTCAATCGAGTCGCCCGGAGTTGGACATTGACGATTTTTTATTGAGCCGCCTGGAGCCTGTCATTATCAATGGCGGTGGACTAGATGGTGCATCGCTGTCACGAACACAAAGCGAGCAGAGTTTCAGTAGTGTGAGCATTGCGTCGACCTCGAACCTGCCGCGGCAAATTCTGTCATCATACTCGACTGGCCAGTCTACTGAATCCCTTGCGACTTCAACGGGGACATTCGGTGAGACTATTACACTGAGTTATTCTAATGGCAACGGACCGATGAGAAGCACAAGCCCCGAATTGCTATTTAACGCGAGTGAGCGTCCAAATGCATTGAAGTCACGTATGCCCGTCCCCAAAGGGAAGAGACATGCCATGTTTGCAAACCCCCAGGCTGCTGTCACAAACGCATCTTTTCCTAGCCACGAGCCAAGCACTGCCACCTCACAGCAACAGAAAAGCGTCCAAAAATCTCCCGAAAAAATGCTCAAGCCTGAACAGGCTCAGAAGCAGGCTAAGAAAGAAAAGACATCAATGTGGAACTTCTTCCAGAAGAATCGTGGCAACGAACAGAAGATTTCAATTCCTCCGACGAGCTCATCCCAGACTGCGAAGCTTCATGCGGCGATTTCCCCGATTGTGAACAGTCGGCCCATTGCCCATTACGCCTTGGTGGATGCCGATTCGGACGAGCTCGATGATATCATCAATAACATCGAAGATTCACCACCAACAGAGGAGGATACGATTTTCCATCCGGTGGAAATTCCAAGAGGATTGAGCATCAGAAAAAGAAAGCCGTCGATCCTGCTGCCATCTCCGCCAAAGATGCATGGCGAGTTTGAAAATGATGATCGTCCGTCGCCGAGGACCGCCATGTTCAACCGCAACCTGATGGCACCGGAAACTGAGATATCACCCGAGCGACGTCCAAGACGTTTGGCATCTATCGGTCGGATTCCACCAGTAGTTTCACGGCGCGATAGACACCACCAGCCCGCCATGCAGTCTTTCTCTCGTCCATTCAGTGTTGTTGAATCTCCCTCTCTCACAATTTCAACGACACAAAGCTCATACGAATCTCCACCTATCGCTGAAGTTCCCTTGAATCTGGGAATTGCTCCGAACGAGTCCTTTGACTGGGGCTATGGGTTCAACTCGACTTTTAGCGCTTCCGAGCAGACCAGTGCTTTGGAGTTTCTTGCTGGGCCTTTTACAACCTATGAGTTCCTTCAATTTGCGCCAAAGAAAGGCTCAACCTCATCAGATAGCTCTGGGGCTCTGGCTGCGGTTACAGCCGTAGCCCCCGTTCCAGGTTCTCCACCGACCGAGGATGAGGTGTGGAATGAGTATAATGACCTTATTGATCATGTTTTGTCGCCAGACAAACCCAAGCCTGAGCAGCCGACAAAGACTGAAGAGGAGGGCAGATTTGAACTTGCCACAATGGCGAGCAGGGCTCTGCAGGACGAGTTAAACAATGCTAATCCTCCCCAGCCAGGACCTGGCGGCAGTTCAGTCCGCTCGAGTGGAAGCTCTGTTCATCTTCGTCGTTCTCAGATAGTCTCTGCTTTGCAGTCGTCTACCGCTCCTTCATCTCAACCGTCTTACAGTGATCTTGTTGCTGGATATAGAGGGTCAGATAAGGAGAAATCCAAACAGAAGCAGACCGCCAATCCTACTGAGCAGCCTTCTTCAAAAGATCAGCGACGTGAACAGCAGTCTACGTTTCTCAACTCCCTTGCTGCTGTCCCTTCGCCTAGGCCAAAGTTTTACCGAGAACAAGAAACCTCATCTTCGGAACGTGAGTGGGACGCAGTGACACGGACTAACATGCGTTCTGCTTCGCTCATGACTAGTCGCTGGTTGTCTTTTGGCCGAGTCCTTTTCAGCCCAGCGCATAATCACGTCAAACCCGGAGGACAAGGACGGATTCTTGTGGTCGATGGACTGGGAAATGATGACTGGTCTTTCTACTGTTCTCTCACGTATCCTGATGCAGAGGTATATAGCCTGGGCGGACGTCCTGTATCCACGGCACCTCCCCACCCCGCTGCATGGCAGCCTCCTACCAACCATCACACGGTGTATCACGCAGGGCTGGGAAACCCTCTTCCCTTCCCAAAGGACTATTTCACAGTCGTCGTGCTCCGGTTTCCTACTGTCTGCTCCGAGACCGTCCAAGGCAACATAATTCAAGAATGCAAACGTGTTCTCCGCACTGGAGGGTATCTCGAAATGAGTCTCCTTGACCGCGACATGGTTAACATGGGACCTCACACGCGAAAAGCCATTCGTCAACTCAAAGAAATAACGTGTCTCTCAGACCCGACTCTCAGCCTAAAACCAACAAGCGACAGCGTTCAGCGTGAGCTCGGCGCCCAAGGCTTCGACAGTCTCCGCCGCTGCATGGTTCGGATTCCAGTCGCAGGCATGGTCGTCCGGTCATCCGACTCTAGCTCATCAGCACACTCTATCTCAACGGCTACCCCTTCCACTGCATTCTCATTGCCTACCATATCTGTGACAACTGCAAGTGGTAGCCAAAGCACGGAAACTGCTTCGAAATCACCATCAAATGATGCGAATATCTCTCTCGGTGATTTGCTCTCCGATCCTTCCCCATCGCCGGCAAATGATGAGTCTATCGCTAAGATTGTGGCCCGCGTCGGACGCTGGTGGTATTCGAAATGTTACGAGGATCCGGTTTTCTCGAATGGAAATACCCAGGATCCGAGCATTTGGAATAACCGCAAGGTACTTCGCGAATGCCAAAAGCGTGGCACCGGGTTCCGCATGTTCATTGCATACGCTCAGAAGCCCAGTGAGGTTCCACGACGCACGGCAAGTGTGTAATCGAACGACCCCATGGTTCATCTTATCTCTACGTTTGGAATTTTGTTTTTGTTTTTGTTCTTTGATGAGATCCATGATTGATATTATACGTTGCATGACCCAGAAAAAAATACCCATATATATGCCTTACGAAGTTTGATTCTTTTTGAGCGTTTGGGAGACATGGGCTTTGGGTTTCCTGTTCGGGGCTCGCATCTACTTTGCATCTACTTTCTTTGTTCAAAATGGCGTACATGATGCTATGACTGATATGTGCCTTAGAAGAACAGGTGTGGGATTTCCATTGTACAAGCAGGACTTAATATGGACAATCAATTACTTTAATATTCTCATCCGCGCATCCATGCTCAACCCTAAGAAATCTAATTACCCTGTAGGTGCAGTCTCGTGAGCATTGTCATCCCCAGATGACGCTCGCGGTAACTTCAGCTGATAGATCAAAGCATCCTGAAGGCGCATTATTTCTCTTTGCAGATACATTCTGTCATGTTGCTCTCCAGTCTGCTTGATTATAATGCTAGCATGATTGTGCATTAGACATAGACCTCACGCCATGACAATAACCAGACCACATACGCTTGAGTAACCCTTAAACAAAACATCTGCCTTTTCTTTCTCAATTGAACAATCTGTTTCAGCTTCTCCTCCGCCTCAACTTTCTGGGCTAGAAAGTAGCCCCGTCGACTCAGTAGTACCCACAGGGGAAGCCGGTCGTTTTGGGCTAGATCTGCTCTGACTTTCTGTGCCAAGCTACCTAGATGATGATATTGTTGACTCTGGCTAGCTTCGGATTGTAGCTCTTCGGGGATCAGGTGTGAAACGCTTTGGAGCCAATTTGCAACAGACTCGAACGCCGCAAATTCATCAAGAAACCGATGTGAAAAATCTCGCATGTCTTTTTCAGCATCCAGTATGCGATTTGTGTAAAGTACGACAGTGACTAATATCGCGTAAGCCAGTGTCAGGATCCCGATAATGTTGCCCGTTGTCGAAAGGGGGCTGTCGTCGCATGATAGTATTTGTATAGAGCTGGTATTTCCTGCCATAGTCAATGGATTGGCGCCCTTTTATGGCGACAAATAGATATTCAAGTCGAGTCCAGAAAAATAGCCCTGATGAAGTTTTAAGAGACGAGCCCATTTTTAGGGGGCTGAATACGAGAAATGCGGCTGACCTCGGCGTCGTGGAAGCGCCTACATAACATTTACGGTAGTCGATTACTGCCACTGCGCCACTTCAGACTTTCCTATCTAAAGACTCGACCCTTTGTATGGGCCCCTTTAAGCAGGCTTTGGGGGTCTTTTTGAGTTATCCTCCCAGTGATGTGATAATTCGATGAACATAGAAAAGTAGACTATGGAGGATTTACGCATCGGGGATTCATGATTAAGCATCAAAAACTCGACTCGAGAATTTGACCTAGCATTTCAAATTGTGTAGAGGAATGGGTGTCATCAAATGTATTGATATACTGTAGACCTCATAAATAAGCTTACGCCTTAGTTAAATGAACCTTCAATGGGCCCTTTTCCCACATCAGGTAGTTCCTCTGATTGATCCAATCCCGGGCTTCGTCGGCAATCTCGATATCAAAGTTGAATATAATCAAGGCAAGAATGAGACGCATCTCGCTATATGCAAGACTAAAGCAAGCCCGTCAGTATTCTCTGTTACTTCCATTGGTAATCTAGGTCAATACTCACTTTCTTCCAAGACAATTTCTGGGCCCAATATGGAATGGTTGTAATACCTCTCGGCGATCGTCAGCAAATGACGGATCCCCCAGAAATCTCTCTGGGTGGTATGAGTTAGGATCCTTGAAATACTCTTCGCGCCGATAAAGTGCCCATTGATGAACCGAAACGTAAGTCTTGACAAACACCGTTAGCAGGGATCGAGATTTCGTATTTACATGAGACATACGTTTGCCGGAACATATTCACCCAAGACTTTCGCACCCCCCTCAGGACACATACGGGGTAGGCCGTTCGCAATCGGTGGATACATGCGCATTGCCTCGTCGAGACATGCAAGCATGTAGGGCAACTTGTTAACAGAGATCAGGTTGATCTCTTCCGGGCTTTGAAAGACAGTACGCACTTCCTCCTTCAACTTCTTATAGGCAGCTGGGTTCGTTAGGATGAGGTATGTGGCTCCGCTTAATAATGAGGCTGTGGTTTCGGAACCACCGATGATGAGAATTTCAGCATTTGCAATGAGTTCATCGATACTCAGGTTCTGAAAAGGTCAATCCTGATTCTTGACGAGAACAGTTGAGGACTTACCAGCTCCTCCCTTTTTCTCAAAAGTCCCTCAATCAAATCGGGTCGACCCTCTTCCTTTTCCATCCGTCGTATCATCTTCTCTTCAGTGAGCTTTTTGTGTTTCTCGTGAGCCTCTTTCATTGACGCAGGCACCATTGATAATAGAGTTCGCTTCACGAGTGGATAGAACGAGAGTGCTTGCAATATGATGCCAAGTCGACCAGCGTCGAAAATTCCCTTGATCCATCCATCAAGGTTTGATCCTTGAAGACAACCAAACGGCTCACCAAATGCCAGGTCTCCAATAATGTCGAAAGTGGTATAGTTGTACCAATCGGAAAGAATGACCGTTTTACGAGACTTGCAAAAGTCATGTAATCGGTCAAGCAGCATATCAACATAGGCACGGATCATTGGCTCCTGCTCTCGCATTGCCTTTTCAGAGAAACCATGAGCCATTTGCCGGCGGAGACGCCCATGTTGTTCCCTGCTTTCGTTGACCACATGTGGCGGTTGGTCCTCGACTGGACGGTAGAACCATGTTGCCTTTGAGAACTCAGCTTGTCCTTTCTGGTGGCCCATAATATCTTGCCAGGCATCGGGGTGCGAGAAGGCCAGTTCATCCGGCGCAATACGGACAATGTCGCCATACTGCTTATGCATTTTCAGCATGTCGAAAGGAAGAGTTCCGCGAATAGACCGGTAGACATATGCCAGTCGTGATATTCTATGTTCCAGCGGCCCCGGAAACCGGCTCAAGGGGTGGAAGTACACATTGTAAATCACTTTAGAGGCAAGATATAATATCGCCTAGATTTGTTAGAAAAGAAATCATCAAAGGCATCACATAATGTACCGTAAAGATTCCCGTCACTAGCGCATGCTGTACGTTAAAGATAATCCCCATTTTGCTCCGTTGTTCCCTCGCAGAAAATCACTTCAGTAAGGCAGTCCAATGCGACGTGTGGTATCTGTCTTATATGTGCAGGTCCTCATCCGAACCTAGGTTTCTCATGTTGATCGACATGACGGTTGATATCCCTGTAGAAGTGTCAACTTCAAACATGCACGAAGTTTTGTTGATTGGTTCAACATCCTAGCGCCAATGGGGATCGTTTAGGGGTTGAACATCCGAACCCGAACCCGAACCCGATGTCGATCAACTTCAGATCCCTCCAGTCCATGCAACGTCCAATGGGCGCTACGAAAGGTACGAATACGAACCCCCTTCCCTGGACCAAAACACGCGGTGGGATCCCATTTATGTGCATGATCAGTCGGGATCCCTTTTGATAGGCGCACGGATATGAAGAATCCCGTGAAATTTATGCATCTCATGCATAGGACGGACTTGATTTCATTCAAAAGCCCATCGGCGCACGCCAAAGAGCCATGAGGGTAGGCTTATACTCTCAGTGCTCTCAACATGGATTCAAAGTCGTCCGATCCTGAAGAACAGTCTGTCGGACTGACAGATGAAAAGCCCAGCAAAGAGCACGCCACAAATGCATCCGAGTATGATGTCTTCTGGGAGGAGCCAGCCAGTGAAGACCCCAAAAATCCAATGAACTGGAGCTCCGGACGCAAGTGGACTATCATTGGGATGGTTTCATTCATCACTTTCTTGACGTGGGTACCTTTTTTTGATGTTTTCGCGTGTCAGCCAAGATTCTGACAAGACTAGTCCGCTCGCCTCTTCGATGTTTGCGCCAGGTATCAGACAAGTCCTCGAAGACTTCGGTTCAACATCTAATGTCCTCTCCTCTTTTGTCTTCTCGGTTTACATCCTAGGATTTGCTTTCGGTCCTCTGATTGTCGCACCCGTCAGCGAGTATAGCGGCCGCGCATGGGTCTACAAAGTTTGCAATGTCTTGTTCGTCGTGTTCAATATCGCCAGTGCGCTAGCTCCGAATATGGCGTCTTTGGTGGTTTTCCGATTTCTGGATGGGTTTGCGGGTGTCGCTGCCATCACATGTGGTAGTGGCACGATTGCAGATCTTGTGCCGAGGGAAAAACGAGGGCAGGCGATGGCTATCTGGTCCTTAGGACCCCTATTCGGTCCGATCGTCGGTCCCGTTGTGGGTGGGTTCCTGGTGGAGGCGACAAATTGGCGATGGGTGTTTTGGGTGCTTGCTATCGCTGTAAGATAGACAAGACCAGATCAAAAGAGTCTTATTTCTAACTCCTTTTCTAGGGCGGAGCCGCATCGATCGTCTTCTTTTTCGCCGTGCCGGAGACATAAGCGCCAATTCTCCTTGAGCGGAAAGCTGCACAACTACGAAAGTCGACAGGAGATATTGCATACAGATCTCGATTGGACTCTGGTATCCCTCCAAAACAGCTGTTCCTCCGGAGTCTCATTCGACCGTCGAAAATGCTTGTTCTATCACCAATAGTAGCCCTAATGTCCAGTTACATTGCTGCTCTTTACGGCTTCCTCTACATTCTATTTACAACATTCACTATTGTCTTCGAAGGTCAATACAATTTCTCTGCCAGCGGCAGCGGCCTCTCATTCTTGGGAAGCGGAGTGGGCATGTTGCTTGGTCTTGCCTACGTGGGGACATTGAGTGATCGCAAGATCAGAATCAAACTTGAGCGCAAGGAGGCACCTACCCCCGAGGACCGACTTCCCATGTATCTCACTATACCTGGGTCATTAGCCATCCCGGCAGGTCTCTTTATCTATGGATGGTCTACAGATAAAGTGGTCCATTGGATGATTCCTGAGATCGGGAATGCGGTTACTGGGTTCGGAATGATCATCATATTGATGTGTGTCCAGACATATCTGGTAGATGCTTTCCTTGCACATGCTGCCAGTGCTGTGGCTGCTTGCACTGTTCTGCGGAGCTTGCTGGGAGCTCTTCTTCCTCTGTGTGGATTGCAGATGTACGATAAACTTGGCCTTGGATGGGGAAATAGCTTGTTGGCATTCCTTGCTTTGGCAATGGCCCCTATACCGATTTTATTCCAAACATGGGGAGAGAGGTTGCGGACAAAGTGGACTATTGACTTATAGCCAAAAGGTTTGAAACTTGCAAATATCTAGGAAGCGTACACGGTTTGTATAATTGATACAGCAATTACAAGGCTCTGATGGTGTTGAAAGCATACAACAGACTCTTTGGCTTCTCTCACGGCAGCACTCAGCACTATCTGTCTTGCGTAGCTCATATTCCTCATTTCAGATCATGGTATCTCAAAGTAAATTTAACCTATCATGAACAAAAGAGATTCGTACAAAGGTCATAATTTGTACAGGAATAGAATGAGAAGGGAAAAAGAAAGGAAAAGGGCTTCTACTCAAGAAGAGCAACCATCAACCGCTGGTAATCACTAGAAGTCTCGCCACGCACCCGGTCAATCAAGTTCCTTCCGTACTTGTGTTCGTAAGCGCGCTTAACCCTCTCCTTGTGGTTACGATCCCAGTGGACACGGACAACACGGACAACAAGGCGTTCGTCCTTAGTACCCATACCGCTCATGCAATCCTCGAGTAGGATAGCATCACGCATTGCAGGATCCGTAGCCGAGCGGAGCATCAAAAGAAGTGCGTCTTCCATGTGACCCGAGAACTCATCCTCGATATGCTTCTCGAGGGGGATATTGTAGCGTGACTCGAAAGTCTGGCTGATAGCGCGGAGCTCAGCGTTAGACGCCTGAGCAAAGATAACGCACACCTCTGTGATGTTCTCTTTCGCTTGCAGGCAGCGAACATCCGCCTCAATGGTTTGTGGGTTGACAGGGGCAGATTCTTCATGGCGAGCAGCACGAAGGATAGTGGTGAAAAGGGTGGATGTCTTGAAGGAGAGGTCGCCTTCAACATCTCCAGCGAGCGACCGCTTATGTCTCATTTCGTAGGCGGTCCGTATAGCATTGATGTCAGCATTGGACCGGCCGAGCAGGATGTCATTGAGTAACCACTCCTTCGTGCCAGCGCCATCAATTGCGTCGTGCAAGTTCTCAACATCATGCATGAGCGGTCCGTCGAGCACGGCAAGTAGGCCGTCGCGGAAGTACCCGCTGGTCTCGGATTTGACATCTTTGAAGAGATCGCGACCAAGATGCTTGGAATATGTGTCGCGGACAGCGGCCATCTGGAGCGGGTCGAGTTGCGCGAGGACTGCAATCAGTGCCTTCTCATCCGTGCCGAAGCCCTTCATCGCTTTGCGGAGCGCATCTGCTTGAGGTCGGAAGTCGCCTGGCGCTAATTCACCAGGCATGTAACCGGGGGACGGTCTTGACGGAACACCCTGGGGTGGAAATGCGCCAGGTGGTGGTGCGCCGGGGGGTGCACCGTATCCAACAGGTGGTTGGCCTTGAGGTGGGTATCCGGGACCACCTGCGGGCACTTGACCTTGGGGGGGCATAGCCATGCGGCGACTGGCCGTATGGAGGCTGCGCGGGCGGGGCATGGTATCCGTGGGGTTGGGGAGATGGCGCGCCATAAGGAGCTCCCTGCGGAGGTGGGCCACCGTGATAACCTTGCTGGGGTGGAGGGTAATGTCCTTGTTGAGGCGGGGGGTAGTGACCTTGTTGAGGGGGGGTATTGACCCTGCGGGGGAGGGGCACCGTAAGGCTGCTGATAGCCCTGAGGCGGAGGTCCCGAAGGAGGGCCTCCCTGTCCGTATTGGGGTGGGTATCCTCCGTACGGAGGTTCTATTGACTGAATTAGCTCATGTCTAGGTCCAAAATGTCAATATATGTTCCAATTCTACTCACGGTTAGGGTGATAAGACATGATAAATTGATTGTAAGTCAAGAAATGTCAGGGCTGAAGGGTGTTGTTTATAATGTCCCGGCTGCCCCGAGTGTGGCGCAGCCAGGTGGGGGCGCTCACAGCCTTGCGGCTTGACGTCTGCCAATATTTACTTTGGACATCCAAGGTTCATGGCATCTGTATCCATGGGTCTTTCGTTCTAATTTTAAAGACTTAGTTGCCTCACGTTCCAACGGCCTTTCTTACATGTACATGTATATACACAAAACTTGATGTTCAACACTTCGATTCATTCTAATTAGACTAGACCTCTTACATATTCAATAGGTCAAAACTCATCACAATCACAGTTTCAGCCATTTTCCTCCACCGCCAACAACGGTTCCCTTCTTCACCTCGCCATCGCTGAAGGGCATATCAAACCCGCCCGTGATCGAAATCCCATTCTTGAGCTTGAGTTCAATCTGGTCCTTCTCTACGGGCAATGCTTCAAAATCTTCAGATTGTTTGTGTAACTGGTCGGCTGAGTCATAGGTGACGTCGGCATTTGGAATGGAAAAAGACTGCCCGAAGCCAGTCAGGTTTCCCACGAAAATATACTGAGCGCCTTCAACTTCAAATTGGCCAAGGATTCGTCCTTTGTCGCTTGTCAGGGTTCCAGTTCCTTGAGGCATCTATTTATGAGTCGATCAGTATGTGCTACCAATGGGGATATTCAAAGAATGCCAAGGGCTTACTATTGGGAGATCTTGCAAATAGTTGCCGGTAATGGGATTAATGCTATGGGTACAGGTGGTCATTCCATTATTTAAAGAGACTGGACAAGGAAGAGCGGTCAGTTCTCAGAGTTCAGCCTGGGATAGCGTACCGTGCGTCCGATGTCATACATGCAGGTCAAGTGGAGAGCCGTGCTTGGCCTCCATGTTGTAGACGGTGGTTCGCCTTATCGAGGCTTACAGCACAAAATATGGTATGCAAGGTGCAACGAATACCAGAGGTAATTAGCCAGGTAATGGAGTAGGTCTCTAGCCACCTTATCTGGCTACAGATCTTGAATATAAAAGGTAAGAGTCGGGATAATTCATGTAGCTGAAATGGTATGAGAGCTATATTTTTCTTTAGATGACCTGCAGCAGTGGAAAACCTCACATTATTGATTTCATGGCGAATATGTATATCTCTCTTTAGTGGGTTGCTTGAGTCCAAATTTATCTATGCCAGATCATATATAGCTTAGAATGTGTTTTTTCATTCCGAAGATCTTGAGGTCCAAACTAGGAATGCACACTGTTTCCACCAAATCTGATAACGCTAGCCGATTACGGCTAGCGCAGCCCCTTGAACGAGATGCCACTGCGCCTCCGCAAATTCCGTGGACTAGGCGCTTAGATTCCTTCTGAATGATACAATTTATATTAAATGACTCTCGGGGTTCACCATAGTTGCATGGTACCTGTTAGAGATTGACATGGACAGATTCCCTCCAGGCCGTCGTTCGCACCGGAAATCGCGATCCGGATGCTTGCAATGCAAAAAGCGAAAGGTCAAGGTGGGGAATCCACTAAACTTTCTGTCGAGCACTAGCTTATAGTTCTGTATCAGTGCGACGAAAGCCAGCCACGTTGTCGTAACTGTGAGAAGCACGGGGTGGTTTGTTCCTTCGCCGGTCCCTCAACTACGCTTTCCACGCCACAAGCGGATCTAGCAAAGTCACCTGTGCCGCTATCTGGACCAGATAGCGCTGGAGCTGGAATACTCCGTGCCCCAGCACTTGGCATCTCGCAGGTTCGAGTTTTACCAAGTCTGTCGTCATTAGGACCCTTCCCCTCCACATTGGCTGTTTTTGACTTGGAACTGTTGCACCACTGGACAACCTCAACCTGCTATACACTATCGCGAAGCACCGCTGTGCAAACCGTCTGGTGCACTGAAGCACCTCGAATTGGATTTGAAACGCCGCCGGTATTACACACCTTGCTAGCACTTTCTGCGCTACATCTAGCTCGCTGCGATGAATCTCGACGCGCAACATGTCTTGCTCACGCACAGATACATCACAGCACCGCCGTGAGGGAGATAATCCCGCTCGTCTCACCTCTCGCGCGAGACAATGGTGCAGCGCTTTTCATTTTCTCTTCTCTAACGTGCATGTTCTCCTGTGCTAAGCCATCGGAAGAGGGCGATTTTTTGGTCCTCTTTGAGCGTGGCAATCTATCAGAGTGGGCCCGTCTTTTCCGAGGGACAACCACTGTTATCCGCACCGGTGGTGAGGACCTTCGTACTGGCAGACTGGCGCCTATCTTCTCGAATGGATCTTATCTAGCTGCTGCCCATCGCTCGCCACATGCGCTTGAGCAAGGCAAGCCACACGTTTGGGAATTGCAACAAATGATATGGAGGGAATGTGCAGCTGACCCGTCACTTCGAGTGACCTATCAAGAGGCTTTAGATGAACTAGCCCGAACGTTGGGTCTAGCCATCAGGCCCGGCATCATGCGGAGACTCGAGAGCGCAGATGTCTTCCGGTGGCTGCTTGATGTCTCAGATGAATATTTAAATCTCTTGTGCCAGGAAGCCCCAATTGCACTCGTTATCTTTGCTCATTGGTGCGCATCTATTCGTCAGATCGAGTGGATGTGGTGGATGGAAGGTCTAAGCTCGCGCCTTATGACACAACTATACTCTGTGTTGGACCCGAAATATCGAGATTGGCTTTTGTGGCCACAGGAAATTATTAATGGGAGCCATGAACAGTCAAGTTAAACCATCGTTATAATTAACTAGTTTGAATTTCCGCCAGGGAGGAAAAACCACCCCTAAGGTAGAAGAATTAAGGGATACAGAAAATGAAAATGGATTGATGCCAAGCATACACTGAGAACTATTGCTGAAACTACTGCTAGATTAGCTCTTATAATCAGATATATGGATGCTACCTGTCTCTACAATGGATATATAGTGCGGAAGAGAGCTTGACTAGAAATGGATACTTGAAATAGCATGTCAACATGGTTGATGAAACCATGTGACAGGTTGGTGCTGGCAAAATGACAGCCTCGGTTTGAAAGAGACGAAGACAAGTGATAGAACACCGGGAAAGACAGGAAGCCAGAAAGTAGATGAGACTTTTGTAATAACAAAGCAAAGATTGTGGTAAGCTCTAGGGAGTAGGGCACAAAGAGAAATCTTGTGTTTCTGACATGCAACACTTCATTAGTGGCAGATCATTGTTGTAGTATTCTCAGAACAAAATGAAGACCAGATTAACTGAGCTCTCGGATACCGAGCCATCGTAATCCGAGGCGTCGTTGTCGTTAGGATTTCTAAAATCGATGCGCTCTGGCGCATCACACCAAAAGCCAACCATGCCATTCTCGGGTCCGTGTCCGGGCTCGTAGGCCTGTTCCCATCTGTGGGAAATAATCCCATACTTGATTGCATTCTGGCCTGCTATGAGCTCAAGTCTGGTCAGAGCGGAGAACAATGCTACAATTCCATAGCGAAAATGGACAAAAATTGCGTATCAAGTATATGTACTCACTTGTGTCCAGTAGTGCTGGCGGATATGGCGGCATAGGGAAAGGCCATCGATAAAGCCTTGGTGGCATATCTGCGGGCCAGTTCACCATGGTTCCAACTTTGGCCTGATATTTCTTCATCTCGGTTTATCTGGCAGTACTATCATTTCACAGGGTGAGAGAGTCTTTTTCCCTGTTGCAAAGGTCTTATAGTTCCCCAGACCGATCCGAGCGAGGATCTGGCTGTATCTAATCGACTGCAAGCTTTTTATCAATTCAAACGTGAAAGATAACCTCAGCCCAATTGCAAGGGTCTGTGTGGAATTTGCTGATGGTCTTCCAAGGAACCACGCGATCGTGTCTCTATGTCTCGGAGCTGCTTCTCAAAAACCTCTCTCTCGGCCTTTTGATTGCTTGGAGTTGAGCTCTCCGAAATTGGGAGGTTTCTCATAAGGGGGGTGGGCCTAAAAGGACCTTTAGACGTACCTTCTGATACAACATGCCCCCGCAATCAACACGGCAAATTAGGACCATAAGCCTTCCCAGAAGTTCGAAAAGACCATGACGCTAGTTTGCTGCCATGGCTGTAAGGAGCATGACAGAAACGAGTGAATGTGTTGAACATTGCGGTCGATTCGCAAGGTAAACAGAATATAAATATGATGAAGATGGAAAGAGAAGAGAAAGAAATTCTATCCTGGAACAAATTAAGGGGCCTAAGTCCGCATCATGACCAGCGGAAATTGGTCCATTGAGGTTGCGGCCTCAGCTATAATAGCGACAGTAACACTTGCAATAGCTTCCTGGCTGCCCCCTCAGACCTGTTCTTAATCGAGAGAAGATGATCCGCTGAATTATCTGCTGTAACTGCCGTAGGATGTCAATCCACGCTGTTTGGATCTTCTCTTGTGTTGATGAGATAAGGTGAGAGGTAGTCAAGAAGGAAGCGACCCGGAAGGGATATGAGAGCGTGAAAAAAATTAAGGGAGGAAACGTGAAGTGGGAGGCAGGCGTGGAAAAGAATTATATTGGCGTCTTAGGAATAGATGCCTATATAACTCATCCTTCACTTCTGCGCTGTCTTGATAGATCTGTACAGCTATCGTAATTTCCCTTGAAGCTGATATCGGCTCGAGCTGTGAGGGTGTGCGAAGAACCACTGACAGAAGATCAAAATCAAATTCAGACGTACTTCAGTAGATAGAATAAGAAATGACATAATTTGTTCTAAACCGAAGCACAATGCTGTGCTGTGTATATGTTAGAACACCTGGAACTCCTGGGCAAGGAGAGAAGACAAGATGGAATGTATTTATATTCAATCACAAATTAATACGCAGAAAAGGAGGTCTGAACTCGGCTGGATAGCCTTAACAGATCTCAGGCATCTTCAAAAGGTTAAACGCCAAGAGCTCGCGGCGTCGACGTGACACTCAATAAGACTGAGTTCGGTGTAATTTCCTCGGACGTAATATTTAGCGAGGTCAGCATCATCGGATAGCGTGAAACCTGCTATTTAAAGCGGGATATTGCGGGTGGAAAGTCCCAAATTTTCGTGTCGATTCTTGAAGATGCCAATGAAGGAAACAAACAAACGAATCATTCGAACAGTGTACGGAGCACTCTGTGATAGCAGCTCAATAAGAGCAAACCCTTCAACCTCATGCTGCAGGTCCGCGATAGTTCACTTCATATGTTTTAAAAGGCGAACCAAAGAAAAAGGGCGCCTTTTCTCCCGGTCGACGCCTTAATTGTTCTTCCCGTTCTCGAACTCGTCGAGCATGTTCTCTGCTCCGGCGCTTTTTCGCCTTCTGCTGCTTTTTCTTTTCCGATATCTTTGATAATTTGCCAAAGATCTGCTTTAACCAGCTCATGATTGCCCAGTTTATGTTCTCTTAGAGCACTCTGACGGATTTCCGGTAGATGGCTGGTTGTCGGCTGAGTGAATAACTTCGTGTCATCAAGAGGGCTTAGATAGTAATGATATGAAGATGGGATTATATGCAGATATTGGAAAGGCAGCATACAATGTGGAGATTGAACTGGCGGACTGCACAACAATGCCTCGATATATGCTGATGTGAAGGAGGTTCGCTCGCGGGGCTTTGTCTCACGGGGCTTGAGCTAACCAATTCAGGTGACCGTTCAGCCCTGCCCTCAACAGAAAGGTACTCGGGCTATACACTCCTTGTTCTGTATATGTGCTTCCCTTCTCTCGAATATCTGGATATAGGAATCCAACATTCTCTCTAGAATAAATCCAGAGTCATACATAGAGAATCAGGAGCGATCAACGAGCTGAAAACCCCTATATATATGAATTACTCCATTTGGTACAATACTCTTACGGCCCCCGACCCACAGCTCGTATGGCCCCAAAGATCGTCAAAAGAAAAAGCTGTACGCCATTAGTTTCTCGAGTCAATAATGAGTATTGACAAAATACTCGGAGATATTTACACCTAGGTTGCCTTAGTGTCTGAGTAATTTGGCCGTCAATTTTACACATGGTTGTCAGTCATAAGGAATCAAGGCTGGTCCCTACGCATATTGATGCCAATGTAAGATCCCCTGTCGAGACCCACGAGCCCGATGTATCAATCTAACATTCTCTTACTCCATAAAGATCGTCTATGTTTTGGAGCGGTCGGGCAATTCTCTGCCCCATTGTAACGACTAATCCGGTTGCGGTTGATCCAATTTATAAAGTCTAGCTAGCAATTCTGTGTTTTAGTTTCTTTTTGTTTTCCCCTTCTTGATTCATCTTGAAGGTTACAAGGACTTCAAAGAAATCCATCGAAGCGGCCCTATCCAATATCCTTTCTCACAACGCGGGTAGAAAGCCATTGTCATTCAAACGACCGAAGACGAAACAAGAAAATAAAGCATATGTGAGTCTGGGCTACTAGAGGTCCGTTCAATTTTGAAAGTTTTGAAATGACAGTGTGGTAACGAGCTCCAAAGCACATTGAGCGACTGGTCGAACGCGCTTGTACCACACAAGATGGAGTCCATGAAGCAAGAGACCCACGCACACACGTCTCCTTCAGACAGTACCGATTATGATATTGAGAAATTGGCGGGACAGCCCCCAAAGCGCACTCTGAACACCAACAAAAGCTTCTTGGATGAGTGGAGGAATGGTTCCAAGGCACGGGTGGTGAAGTATTATGCCGTGCATTTCTGTATAGGCATACTGGTCGGCGCGATCGTTGGTGTGATTATCGGTTTATGTGTTCGGTATGTAAACAAATAGTCATTAATGCAGGGATTCATCAGGGTGTTTAGATTCGTTCGAATACTCTTTATATCATGGACGCAATAGATTTATCTATCACCCATCGTATCTAACAATGTACTATGTAAGCAATGAGAAATGCAGATGCAGCATTCGAATTCATAACTCCGGCCATCATAAGCATCGTAACTATGCAATGGACAAACGCAACAAAAAAACTGGGAGAAGAAAAACAAACGGGTATACGATGCATGTCGTGCGTATCATAGTATTCAAAAGCAAATTAAGAAAAAGGCAAGGCATCTTTACCTAAGGACCTCCCTGACGAATTCAACATGTGAACCAGGAAATAGTCCCGTACGACCAGCATAACATCCCCAGAACCAATCGTCGTTGATATTCTCCGCCTCGGTGATATGTGCACCGCGCGGGAAAACAAGCTCGTCCGAGACTTCTTCTTCTGGGTACCAAGACCACAGAGCATGGACGACGAGTCCGACACCACCGTCAGGCGGGAAACGGCGGAAGGGCGGAACATTCTGAATCGGCGTCGCGGCCGCACTGGAATTCGGTGGATTTGGAAGGTCAGAAGCAGAGACAGAAATTCTGCTGGTATCATTTGTAAGGGCAGGTCCGGCGCGCAGACGGGATGCTTTTTTACGGCGCTCAGGGCCGTCCCTCCAGCTCCAGTCACCGGTTCCGAACTCCGGGGATGCAACGGGGCCACCAGCTGCTGGGGAGGAAGTTTGTGATTGTGATTGTGCCACGTGCTCGTCTCTCAAGGCGCGGCCACCCACAAGGTCACGGACAATGACGCGGCGCTGACCTTCTTCGTGGTCTTCGAAACCGACTACTATCATACGGTGGCCGGCGAGGCAGCGGCGCCAGCCGTTGTGTCCATTCTCTTTATTGATTTTGCCCGTTGCCACAAGTTTGAGGTAACAGTTTGTACAGACGTCGTAGTCACCGCCATTACATTCTAGGCAGTGGTAACGGGTATTTGAGGCTGGGATTGGATATGTGCAGATATCGCAGTTTGTTGAGAACGAGAGAATCTTGAAACTCTCAATTTCAGAGGGTCGTAGGGGGGTATTTGATTCACCTGGCGGCGGTGTGGTGGACGCTGCTGATGGAGGTGGGCTATGGGTAATCCGTCGGATGGGTAAAAGGGTGTGGGTGCAGCATCGTCCTTGGTTGACGCAGGAGTTACAGAAGCCCCAGTCTCCCTCATTGCACTGGTTGCATTTCCAAAAACAATCGTTTGCCGATGATTGACATGTGTCACAGAAGAGGCCGCTTTGTAGGCGACGTACTGGGTTGTCGCTTGTCATTTGTCTTTCTCCGCTCATAGATTGATGGGCAGTCTCGGGGGGCTTCTGATATTTGAACCACAATAGGATATGGCCTGAGTCATTGACTTGTACAGGGCGTCGACTAGACGACGATATGATTCTTTGAAATGTCGTATTTGCGGATGCGCCAAATCCGATCCATCGAAGACAGCCACGTCCCAAGCGGTAGCATTGTAGACACAGGTGGAAGTTCCCTTCCTTGCAACTAAGGCATCTCTTGTGTAGATGATATTGGATATTTTCCTTTCCGCAACGGTCACAGGAGATAGAGGGCTCTGGAAACTGCACAGTGGGAGATGCAGGAACATTTGATCTTGATGAAGATGGCCTTGTTCGTCTCTCGGACCGAATTGGAACCAGAGGTGAGGATAATGACGGAAGGGTGTGGTCTGTTTGGTTTTGATGGCGGGATGCAGGTGAGGTGACACCGCCAGAAGTGGGAGAGTTGGTGGCTGATTGACTTCTGGTCTGTCTAGAGGAGCTTCTTTCTCGTCCTCCGGCCACTAACGTACTAGAGAGATTTTGTTCTGACTCTGTGGCACGTCGCGGCCTGGCGGATGAGGATTCTGATCGTAAGCGCCCCGCCTGTGAAACGCGGCGATCCGCAGTCATATCACTTGAGGATCGGATAGCAGGTCTTATGGCTTCATCTGACGCAGACCCCGGATTCGTTCGGACGGGCGAGGTCCTTCGGCGTCCACCCACTTGCTCCGAGTTGCGTCTTTGATGGCCTATGCTCGGTCGTGTGGGGGCCGAATCGAACAGATGCGGTCTAGAAACTGGCGGTCGTCTAACATTGAGTTCTCGGGTAGCCGCTGTTGGTTCCGTAGTCCTATGAGCAGGCTCGGACCTCGCATGTGTTCGCGCAGATCCGTCAGCCTCTTGTCGCGGTTCTCGTCCTTGTTCTTGTCGTTGGCGAGACTGCGATCTTTGCATATGCCTCCGGCGGTAAGCATCCGCGATGCGTTCACTGAGTTCCTCTTCTTGCCTTGGCCCCAGATTATCGAGGTTGATGTTGTCTAGTAATCCATCCTCGAGAATTTGTCGCAAGATCTCTTCCTCCATAGTCTCCGCATCAGATGACAAACTCAATAATGACCGCAGACTAGATTGATGTTCAATCCGTCGCGAGCGCTCCGGATCATCGGGCCGTAGTGAGCGTTGTTGCCGCGTTGTATCATCATCCCTCCGACGCCTTGACCGACCGTCATCCGCAGGCCTCTCGGTATGGCTGCTTCTCTCACGCGTCCGCGAGGATTGTCCCATCCTTCGGGTCTCACGCCTAGCTTGCGACCGGCTTTCACGTATACTGAGTTCGCGCACATCCTCTAGAAGGCGTCTGTCATCTTCGCCATCATCCTCCGCACTTTCCCCGCCCGAAGGAGGTGCTGGAAATACGGACTCGCCATGTGTGTATCTAGTAGCAATTTCTACCTTTTCGTCTGTCGCTCTGGCTCGATCTGGGTGGGCGGTCAAGACCATGTCCAGCAGGGTCGTCACGGTGGCATTTGGGCGGGTGTCACGCACTTCAGCACGACAGGATGGGCAGGTGAATCGAGGGGAGGCACGGGGGCGACGCGACCCTTGCGCGGAGAACCATTCTTTCACACATGAGCCACAGAAAGTGTGGAGGCAGTCAAGGAGAGTGAGGGGTTGGTAAAGGAGCTCGGTACAAATCTGGGGCAAAGAGCGGTGTTAGAAGCAGAAATGTAAGGGGAATGGAGGACATACGGAGCATACTAGCTCTTTTTCGAGGTCGGCCAATCCGGAACTTTGCACTTGAGACATGAGCAAGTTTTTGTAGTTCCCCGGAATGCAAACAAGAGGTGAAGACCAAGGATCGTAATTGTGGGCAAAAGTTGGCTCCACCAATGGACCGGTGATCTCCCGCTTACAGCTTCACCTTCACTTCCACTTCCACTTTCAACACTGAAACTTCAATTTTGTCAGCTTCGTGCTTGAACAAAAACTGCCCTGAGAGAGTTTTGCCTGGCGCTGTTACAGAGTGGCTCTTGACACCAGGTTTCTACACGATGAAACTTGATGAAAATGCTTGGACATAGCGATGTGGGGAGATGGAAGATGATAGAAAATGGAAAAAGGTAGATGTTTTCCATCAGGTGCCTTCTTTGGAAGGTTGGAGGCCTTAGGCGGAAATGAGCTCGGAGAGGGTTCAGTAGAATATATCTAAACATGCATTTTCTTGAGAGATTCCCTTCAACTTCAAATTGGATATGTAGCCTAGGTAAAATCGCTAGAGTAGACCAAAGAATATCAGCAAGCACATCTTGCTGTGAGTAGAATGGACTAAGATCCGTTGAGAACTGGTCTTGGCCATCCAATTTCCAAAGTATGGTCACTCGATCGCGAGACCCTCATGAAAGGAAGTCCGGCAGGGTATATGACGGACAAAGGCATTGTGTCGAAGAAACCCAGACAACCAGAATAAATCTACATGCCATTTGTCCCTATGTCAAAGACCAAGCGGTCAACGGAGTCAAATTCAAATCACCCGATACCGGTACTTCAAGTTTGCACAGCGTGTTCTAAACCCGGCTATAGGGATCTGTCGTATTCTTCGCCATCGCCCCAACCAAGCTCACCTATTCGCCCACACAGTGGCGGCAAAGATGCAGGACACGTCCCTCAACGCCATGAAGCACAACGCGCACGGTCCATTCGCAAAGATAGAGGTACCTTCCAGTGACAACGCAATACAAGTCCGAGCACCAGTCCCTGAGCAAGACCAGGCCGGCTGAGAAGAAAAAGTTTCAGTCGAGTTTTAGTATAGCCCTGCCGCCACATAGGATGGTGGATGATGACCCCATCTCGAGAGGGAGGAAAGAGCGGGTAAAGAGAAGCCTGGTTAGATCTCGCCTCTCTGGTGGCGGACGTTGTAGGCAGCATTCTATCATTCCTATGGGTTATCATGGGTAGCGGTGAGGGGGTGGCTGCTAGAAAGCGAAGAATTGACTTTGAAATACTATTTCCTCGGAGCCTGAGCACATTGTGAGGCCGGAATGTCGGAACTGGACTTGCTCTTATAAGTGTCATGTGAGTGAAGGCGAAGTTTGATTCTATGTGCATACATCGCGTGGGAGATAGACGCTGTCTTTCCTCACGGATCTTCCGGCGCAAGATGCATGTTGTGATCATCTGCGTGAGCATGACAGTCAAAGTGTGGGGAAGGTCTGTGTGAAATTCGGCTTCTAAGGGCCCGCTCCCTGGTTCCCGCTGTGGCTTGAGGATATAGGGAGGAGAGCATAGCTCTGGTGGCCTTGGGCGGTAGGAACATCACATCTATTCGTCAGCTGTGTTATCAAGCTGAGGGGCTTTGTTTGCCTTGTCTCATGATAGCTGCATTGTCAGCTGTTTACTGGGACATCAGACACCTCGGAAGGTTATTAGACGGCAAGACGATATCGCTCGGACAGTATGAGGTGGCAGATGCACCCCGCAATTGAGAGGCGCAGGGCTACAAGCCATCCCCATATCCTCATATCCGCAGATAGCGATGTCTGTTGAATCTGAGAACATTAGTTAGTCTGTGCTCTGGAGCACTGTGCCAAAGTACAAAGTTTTCGGGCCATAAGCATAGTTGCTTTATGCCTAGATCCTAGGCATGAGATTGTCATTATCTGAGCCCCTAATCAGGCCAATCGATAGGATATTAGGATAATGTCTTTTGGACGTAGGGGCAACAAGAAAAGAGTAAATGATCACCCTAGCAGCGATCATTATTACTCAGACACTCTGAGACCCTCCTCAGCCCCACAGATGAGCGACTTGATAACCATCCCCGTCTATTCCAGGCCCTAAAGGAATCCCCTACCCCGCGTACTTATCTCAGTTTGACACTCAAACGTTGAATGTCCAGGTGTATTCACAAGATTCGGCGGATACAAAGGGCCGTATTTCCGACCTCGGGAATCTTAGGGCTTGACGGGCGTTAAATCTCGTGTTATCAAAAATGGGCGTTCTATAACGGGAAACGCCTCTCCCGTCGATGGAATGATAACGGGCCCAAATCAGCCAATCCTCGGGCTTCGGCGTTTTATAACCGACTGCAATTTTTTTTTCTCTATTTGTGGCTTGATTGTTAGGTAATCTATCAGTCATTGATAGTGATAGTGGAGTGGCTATAATGACAACTTAGCCGAGATATCAATTCGACATTCATTAATCTCTCAGGTCTCAACTTGTCACACAAATTGACCCTGCAACTAGTGATTGTGGAGATGAAAATCCCCGCGACATTCGGGGTACACCTGCAAGTTGCAAATCATTTTCCCCAGAACAAAATCAGTAACAAGCGCAAAGTATAAAATGCCAACATGTCAACATGAAACCCCTGAGATAAAACCCACATCCAACAGTCCAGAACAACAGCCCATGCACTGACCCCGTCATGCATAGCAATTGTCAGTTCGCCGCACTAATGCAACGCCTTATGCACGGCCGCGCAAACTAACCAAGCTATCCACGCCCCACTATCATCCCACTGTCGAGTCGTAGCTCCGGGATCGCGCGCACTGACTGCCGCGCCTCCGTTCTGGCCTGTGTTCGAACTTGGTGGGGGTTGCTTTGGCGCTGGCCCTGTCTCCCATGCTATGCATAAGCGTGGGGCAGGGCCAGGGTATGTATATATACAATAGATTACTTTGAGTGAGGCTACTAGGTGTCCGCGGTATAGGTGGCTTTCAAAAGTATATATTAAGTAGATTTCGATATAAAATTCCTACCATATGCACTAATATCAAAGGCCCGTGCTCTCCCTAGACCTACGCATCATGTATACTACCTAGATGTATATCGAATCGACTAAAGCGGCTGTCCCTGATCGCCTGCCCGTCTTGCCAGTGGTTGCTAGATGCCAAGACGTGTAAGGTGGTGCCACTTGCTCAACTTTTTTTTTCTTTGGACATACAACGTCCGGGATACAGATGCCCCTTGGGAACGTGTGTGGCCCGCAGGGATGTTGGAAGGTCAGGTGGTGCTCGGTGCAGTGCATTGCAGAAGAGGCGCGTCTAGGATTTGCGTGACGTGCGACATTGCATAGTCAGCCCATATGCGCTGCTTGCGTGCGATTTTCTTATTCTTGAGCTATCAGCAGTTGTGGACCAATCATGGTCAAGTTCTCTATCTTGCATCATAAATTTGAAATGCCCAAGATTGAAACGGCTTGGAACGTTTATTCTGTGCAACACATGATTAATTGGGAGGGATGGCATATCGCAACGTTCAGTTGTCTTATGGGGTCTGATCGGAATGCTGCATGCACATTGTCACCGGTTGTATTCGAGTATGTTCCGATTTAGGATACCCCAGCAAGATTCGATTTCTACAAACATAGTGCGCAGACCTGCGTCTCCCATTGGCAGATCCTCAAAAATGAATCATTGCTAATCAGACACGAATCCTGGGGTATAACTCTATAGCCCGCGGGGTACGAAAAGGGATCAGAACGCATGTCAGCGTCGCTCCGATACCCGGGCTCCGCATCAACTCCGAGTTCGCAATATGCATCGTGAATGCAAGAGCTGGCACCAGCCGTATCCACGCGGGGTAGCTAAAGCTCTCTAGAAAACGAGTTGCCCCTCTCTCATTTCACGGCCCTGGTCTCGTTAATGCATACTATTCACAATTCATTTCCTTTGTTCTTGGCAAGCAGCGACTGCAGTCTGGACAGACCTGCTGCCCAAAGCGGATGCGTGTTTTACCACCAAAGTGAAGCAGGGGAAGCTTATTCTTGGCAGTATCGGATTGAATTGCGCGAGATGATTCTCGGGAACTGGGCCGGCGATTGAAGTCTGAGTTCAGCCACACAGTAACGCCCTCGGGAGGAGTTGCAGTTTGGAATTGTCGTCTGCGAGACAAGGCGGGTTTCAAGGAGCACATCACTCCGTAGACAATGGGTCAATTTGTAAAGGTTCAAATTGCAAAATTGTAATGTGAGATTGCATCTGGGCGATCATTTCATCAGTAGATCAGCAAATGGCTCTCATTCCGTCAGAAAGCAAGATCTTAAGGCTGAACTATGTGGTCTCAAGGTTCCAGCATGAACACAGTATACTTCTGATAGGCTCTAGTCTGACCGCTTCGACGCTTCGACCCCATAACACGTTCTACTACATGTAAGTATTCAAGGGGTTGCTGGCTATGACCGAATTCGGGTTTCCCGTGGACCGACAACCGATGGAGGGGTTCTCAGATTTCGGGATGGAATTAAAAAAGAAAAAAAAAACAAAAAGTAAAATTTCACGAGAAAAAAAAAAACGATAAAAACAAAAGCGCACGGAACTTTCCAGGCTCTCGGCAAGAAGGGGCTAAACGGACGTTATCACCCTGCAGCCCGGAATGTTGCAACCTTGCCGCCTCACCGAGACGTTGATATTGGCAATTGAGGATCCAGACGATGTATCGGGTACGTCCGTAGGCTGGATAACCCATATTCAGTCAGTGGATACCTGGCAGAGTTTTGCGGGACAACATGAAAAGGAGGGGGTAAAAATCTGGAGATCAACATCATAGCCTTGTGCAGATCACAAGAGTTCGAGACTGGCGGACGAACGTCGAGACTTCGGTGTACCCACCATGCGCCATGGGGGTTTCAGAGCGTCGCCAATCTCGTGGGATGCCCGAGGAGATCACTGAGGAATGGAAAACAAATCGCCGCCATAACGCCATATGAAAGCCACTGACAGCCACCTAGTTTTGTTGGGATCAGTTCGGATAAAGTGGCAAAAGGGAAAACTCTGCGACGCTAAGACACAACAAAGGGGTTGGTGGTCCGGGCGTAGGCGTTTAACGAGAATAGCTTCGAGGGCAAGTCTAGAGCTCGGGGATGGCTTGCAATTTGCAAATTACAATAATCATGGATTGGACCTGGTACAGCTAATTGGTGAGACATGGAAAAAGTCATCTTGGGGGCTGAAGCGATCGTGAAATGCGGACAATCAATTCGGATATAGCACTTGGCAGAGTATGCGACGCTTGACTCTATGATCAATGCATACAACAGACTCTCATCTACTCTAGCTTTTTTCAACGTAGATATCAAATATGCATACCAAGAAGTTATGTCTTGGAGTAACGAGAAAAGAAAAATATATATGCACGAGCGACCGGGGGTCCAGACCACCCGCCAAGCGGACCAAAACCAAGGCAGTCGGGGACTATCAAATGCGCCTTGACATCATGGATTATCGGCGTGGAATTACCACGCCGCTCATCAGTTGTATACAATATATCGCCGTGATCTCGGATCTGCGTTCGGACATTGAAATACTCTCTAGGTGCGTGAGTTTGTACTCCGTACAATACTCCGATTGGAAATCCGAATTGTATTCCATCCTTCAACTTGATATTCCATCTCTATATCTTCTCCATAGCTCTATTATCTTAGTCCCGGCTTTTGGCGGCACCTTCGGTGGAGCCCATGTTTTGTGATATAGATCCACCGAACTCCGGAGTACAGTACACAAAGTCTCCAAATGCACGTCACAGTGGAATTCCATACATCAAAACTGGGAAATGGAATTCCTTGACAGCTACGTAGTTAGATCATGAAGCGGGAAAGGAAACTCATCTCGCGTTTCACAAATTCATTGTGTATTGGATCCACGGTTCTTGGAAGTGTCAAGTCTTGATAACAGTGTAGTATGATCAATCTATTTCATGTTCTAGACGTCCTTTTTTGCTCGTTTTGTTTACCCGTCTTATCTTTCCATTCTCCGGCCATTTCAGCCATTTTACATTTTAGTCCGGGCAGTAGCACAACGAGTAACTTCAAACCCCCCCTTGGCACCACAATTTCATATATGCAACACGGTGTACAGTAGAAGGAAAGGGATGGGTGGATATTATGCTTCTAGCACTTGCATGGAGCAATGTATCCCTAGTTACCTGTGCGTGAACAAAAAAAAAAAAAAAAGGCTGTCTATCTGCCACAGACTAAAATCCTGGGACAAACAGGTTTCCCGTTGAGACGATCCATAAATTTTGACCAATCTTTAGACCGTAGGCTTTGATGATAAGAGAAGATTTGTATCACACACCACATCTGAACTGAATGAGAACTTTGGTTTTCAAATACCCCAGACTCATTTTTGATTTGGGAATGAATTAGTGATACAAAAATGATATGCATGTCAAAAAACAGGGAATACAGGTTGAAGCAAAGTTAGTGTACATGGACTTCTCTAGCGCCTGTGGGCTGGAGGTCTGTAGTCCGTTAATTGTGACACTAGGGGGAATTATGAGTGCATTATAGTGATCTCGCAAGGTGATCATCCAACGTGCTCGTGCGAATGGACCACATGTCGGAGAATTCGGAAAACTCAACCGTGGAAGGTCAATAGGATATGGTGCGATTGATGATGTCTACTGGGACTTAGATTGGATATCAGATATCGGAAGATTCCCAATCTCCCAATCTCCCCAAGATCACATCACTTTTCAAGTGTATGTAGAAATAGGGAAATGATCAATCAAAATCTATACATAATCTAGTACAAAAAAGAAACCCGAAAAATAAATTAAATCCAAGAAAAAACCAAGGAAGTTATCCCCCACCTATACGGGACGCACTGACCTGAGTCTATGCAAAGCAGACGCACCTAGACAATAATTTTATGGCGCTTGGATTGGTATCTTTATTTATCTTGTTCCACTTTTATTTTACTGATTTCTCTCAAAAAGCTATAATACCGGATTTTTATCACCTTTTTCTAAGGATATTTTCTTTTCCACCCTTATCTTCCTGTCAACGGTCATAGCGGAAATGGCTTGATTTCGCCACGATATTTCTTCCAAGGTTATTTGATACTTCCAAGGTACCTTTAAATCACCTCATTCCCTCGCGGCTGTGCCGGCTTGAGCTCTTCTCTTTTTTGGACCTTTTTTTTTATATATATGTACATCTTTGTATTTTGTTAAACCTTTCCGATTACCTCGCCACTTGAACGTTCATACTTCAAAGGTATAACCTCCCTTCCCCCCCCAACCCCCAATTCCTTTTACTCTAGTGTTACCTGTCATACCTTTCCCACTGGCACCTTCCTCAAGTGTCACCTCCCCTTTGATGTCCTGGTGAATTTCCATGGCATCTTCTCGCCTCCTTGCCACTGCAACCTCGCCACAATTTAATGAAAGCCTTACTGACAGGCTACTTCAAGCACTTCATTGTGATTGAAAATAATTGAACAGGACTCTTTGCTATCTATCTTCCCCTTCTTGTGTTGAGACACACAAGTCGGCCGGATGCCATACACTGCGCCATTGAAGACGTCGCTCGCCGCGCAACACATTGAATATTCAAAACCAACCGAAGAGCCCTGCGAGCGGCCCGGTTCGGTTCGATCTTCGGGACGGGCTCAGACTTCCCGTTCATATTCCTCTACCTCATATACCCGTCGTCATCGGAGGAGTCCTTCGAACACCAAACCGACAGTGCATTCCGCTCCAGAATCCCCGGCGCGGGCCTCGCCCTCCATCGATCCACACGCCAGTCTCCGTCAGTCCCCACCACCAATAAGCAATGCTATCATTCCCCCCGGGGCGGTAATCTCGCCTCCTGAGTCCGCAATGAACTCTAGTGATGAAGAATCATCATACCGGAGTGGTGAGGGCGTCAAATTTGACGAGCTGGAGGCTGCCGTTCGATCAATTAAATTAAGAAGGGAGAGCTCACCGGAAAGAATGGGTCAATCAGACCCAGAAACAGCTACTCAGCCCTCGAGTGCGCAATCGCCCGAGGCAAAGCCCAGCCGACCCAAGCTCCCACATCTACCACTGTCCAAAGAAGCTCGCAAGATCACCCACTCCCGATCATCCACTGAAACCCACATCGAGCTGGCTCGGGAACAGGCGCTGACTAGCTCTCCCGAGGAAAGTGACGTGGAGATGTCGTGCAAGCCCCCAATGGTCCGTAAGAAGTCAGGTGAGCTTGTTCGACCTGCTCTTCGACCTTCTTCCGCACGGCGACGACCGTCCAGCATGCCTGGCACTCCCGTCTATTCCAAGGCGGTGCACTTCGACTCGCACTTGGAGCATATTCGTCACTTCCTTCAGCTGGATAAGCCACTGGCTGTTAGCACGGAAACATCACCAGTCGAAAATCACGATAGCAAAGTTGAATTTCCCTTTGGATCCGGGCCTGACTCGCGCGGTTCCTCGTGGGAGTGGGAGATCAAGCTCGCCAATTGGCCCAAGGATACCTCATCACGTGCCACTCATCCGGTTCGACTAGAGCGATTGTTCTTGTCAGCTGATAAGAGCACCTTGATCGGCACTGTGGCAGTGGCCAATATCGCTTTCCACAAGAATGTGACAGCCCGTTTTACACTAGATTATTGGAGAACTACCTCGGAGGTTGCGGCGGCATACTGCCATGATGTTCGCCGCCAGCAAGTTGCCGACGGGTTCGATCGCTTTTCGTTTGACCTCAAGTTGAACGATCAGGCCAATCTGGAGACCAAGACCATGTTCATGTGCATCCGCTATAATGTGGCGGGACAGGAGTATTGGGATAACAACGATACTCTGAACTATCAGGTTGATTTCCACAAAGTTCCCAAAACCCCCACGAGCAAGCCCTCGACTGGCGGATCTCGTCCTACTCTTCCGCGCAGCCGATCCTTCACCAGCTCTCACAGCATGCGACCGCACTCCATGCCGCCTACCTATGATTTCCCCGACCTCGGCGACAAGAAGCCATTCACAACCTCTTTCAATGGTGCAAATGGTGCGCCCTTGACTCGCACACCCTCGGATGAGATCGATACGGTCGCACCGCCTAAACGGCGTGAAAATTACAAGGCATTCGGGAACCGGTACGACTTCGGAGCCTCACTTTCTGCTGCTATGCGGTCGAAGGCGCCCCTAGATCGGACCGCTTTGACCGCCCGTGCGAGGTCTGGGGAGACTGTGGTGTCAGAGACCCCCAAGCCAACCAAGAAATTCCCCAGTTTTGAGAAAGACCAACAGGGTCCTGCTTCTGCAGTGAGCGATAATGTCCGCACTGAAGCTCGTGTGGAAGATCTGAAACCTTCCTCTTTGGTATCTAGCAAACCACAGCTCGAGTCTCCCGTGTACCAGGAGTTGGTCGATAAGTACTGCTTTGTAAGTTTCTGAATGGCGAATCATACCGTGACAGTTGACTAACTTCTTATAGTATGGGTCTCCTCAAGCATCGAACCTGAAGGCACACCCATCGATCTCTAGCGGTCGCGAAGGCGAGGCCCCAAAGCATATCTCTGCCCCAGCCTGTCCTTCACCGCCGTTGTCTCCTCGCTCTCCTGCTCCTCTTGGTTCTCCTGTGGCCGTTAATCCACGCGCCTCTCCGCGGCCCTCGGCCTCCCCCATCTCTTTTCGCTATTCTTTCAATCGCGGTTTCATGAATGACTCACACTCTCCAACGGTCATTAGAGGGTGAGTAATATAGACTGTTGTATGACAGCGACCGACCTGGCTATGATCCTCCCGATCGGCCTTCGAAAGCATATCATTGACGCTTTTCGTGAAGGGACATGGAACTGGACAGATCCGTTGGCCAAATGTCGGTATCTTCGAACCCACCATGTATCAGCGCAATCTGATGGATGGATTTTTCTGCTTTTCGACTTCCTCTCAACATCACCTGCTATCTTCACCACTGGTTTCGACCAGCAGCACATGTGAGCGATTGTCTCTGCGATGCATAATAAACCGCGGACGTTTCGTTGAATCATTAGCTGTGCGGGTTGCTACCACCAGTCGTCGGCCCAAATCGACGCAACCGTTCCAGCTTTCATCTGGTGCGGCCTCTCAATTTTCCTTACTTTTTTGTTTACCTCTGCGTGTCGCTTCGGCCACGCATGATGACGCTACGATTTCTTTTCCGGGGCATTTCTTTCGATTCTTTGCTGTCCTTTACTGGATGGCTCTCCCTTTTCAACACAAAAAGTTTTTAGTATGCCCGCCTCCGCTCTTGATTTCGCTGCATTCCACTTTTATGGGGTTTTTTGATTGCATGGTGTCCTGGCGTTACCTCTTGCCTGTTTTTCTTTTCGCAGCCTGTTATTTTGATTTCAATTCTACGGTACGGTCTACCATTCTTACTGGACCTGGGAATGGGATGCGAAGATGTGAGGGTGCGGAGATAGTGATACATGACTGCCTAGTATATGGCAGCGCGACGTAGTTTTGAAATGACACGAGCCATGATGAACACGATCGACTGGATCTTTCTCACTTTTCGCTTCTTAGGATATATTTTCCAGCGTAAAGCAGTTTTCCACTACTCAACGAAGCTGCTAGCCATTCGTTGAAAGGCCAAGAAGTAAATCAGACGATATGTACTCACATTCAATTGGATTCGGGGGTACCTACCTATACTTCCTGATTTGGCTAGCGCCAGTCCCTATCTTATCATCACGTGACTTGTATCAATGTCGTTCCACGCTGGAAAATGCGGGCTCGGCAATGCCTGGTAGATGCGCTGGAAACCGACCCTTCATAACGCCCTTTTTCTTTCTCCGCCGCCCGCCAATCACCGCCGCATTGCAGAATGAGTAAATCTTTCTCGCTTACCTAAAATACTCCCTTCCCGGATCACGCGTAATCAGCCTCTCTATTTAAACTGCCATTCCCCCTTCATTTAGTCATTTTTCTATTTTCTCCCTCTTATTCTCCCAACATCAAGCCATCAAACACGTGTTTTTTCTCATCGTTTATCGCCAACACAGACATCGATCCATCTACATTTCCATTAATTTCCAATCTTCACATCTGAAACTATGTCTGGACGTAAGTATCACTATATTTTATATCTTTGGTCACTATAGACCCTCGTTTCCTCGTCGGCGTGGCGTGACGAAGTTCCCAAAATACAGGACTGACAATGTTCCTGTCAACATGTGACTTATGCCTCAGGCATCAACTGCATCCAACCTTTCCTAATTAGGAAAGGCCTTCCACCTTTGCACATCTTAACACAACCTCCAACTACCCTTACCTCCCTCTACCCTCCGCCCTTCATCCTGTTTTATTTTATGACCCCCATCTGCATACTGAATCACGCTACCCTTCCATAATCTCTCAAATCAAAACTAACAAATCCAACCAGGCGGCAAGGGCGGAAAGGGTCTCGGCAAAGGCGGCGCCAAGCGCCACCGCAAGATCTTGCGCGACAACATCCAGGGTATCACCAAGCCCGCCATCCGTCGTCTCGCTCGTCGTGGTGGTGTCAAGCGTATCTCTGCCATGATTTACGAGGAGACCCGCGGTGTGCTCAAGTCCTTCCTTGAATCTGTCATCCGTGACGCTGTCACATACACTGAGCACGCGAAGCGTAAGACGGTCACTTCCCTGGACGTCGTCTACGCCCTCAAACGCCAGGGCCGTACCCTCTATGGTTTCGGTGGCTAGATCTGTCTTCCGACATGAATGGCCTCGAGCGATTTCGCTACTCACTTCCTGTGTGTGAGGTGACGCGGCGGTCGATGGCTTTACTTAATGCGCTACGGTGTGATGGGTTTTGATTTTTACGGCTATGGGGTTCAGGGAATTTCTTTGGCACTGTTCTTTCCAAGATTGGGATTGTCTTTTCTTTTGGGTGATGGACTATCTTTTTGTCCTGATAACTAGTTGCTGATAGCCTCCCGGGTTGGCTCCATGGAGTTCAATACAACGTTTGCTATCAGTCATGTATTTCTCCATCTAGTTCGTATCTTGTAGCAAATAATCAGAGTAGTTTAGGTAGTAGATTTGTATACTGCCGGTGTCATTGTAAGGTGGAAAAGTCACGGGCGGAGAATGGTCCCCCGCAACTTTAAATTCCCCTTGCAGCACAGAGGTACACAGAGCTTGCCTATGTATTGGTTCGTGTCTTACAACCCCAACCCATCATCTTGTGAAAATATTTGCTGGCATTACGGTTGTTTCAAATATGGCTTCATCTTCGGTAAAAGCCGGAAGATTTTTCTTGCCTCGTGAGACAGCCCGTCATGCAGCGACCATCCTCGGATTCCCATCTCAAGCCTCCATCGCCTCGGCATACTACGAAAGCGCATGCGCTGATATAGCTAATTTGACATCTGTCATTTCGGCCCATGAGCCAGTCCGACTCTATACGCGACCCGAAGATGTCCACAAAGCAAAGTCAATGGTTAGCCAAGCCATTACCAAATATCCGAGCGATACCTCGAATATCAGTGTCATTCCATTCGCCACAAATCACCTCTGGGTCCGCGATACAGGTCCTGTCTATCTACATGGCGTTGGCATTTCTATCAAGCAACGTTTTGCAATCAACTTCGAATTCAGTGAATGGGGAAGAAAATATGATATTGGCCACCATGACCGGGTTTCAGATCGCTTTGATTGGCCTGTGATGACGCCGGAACAGATTGAAGAAAACGGAAGCTTTGCCCGCAGAGTTATCCAGTCGGATGTCACCCCGTCTCCGGTGACTCTAGTGGAATCACAGATTTGTTTGGAAGGTGGTGCACTAGTTGTGGATGGCGAAGGTACACTTCTGGCCACCGAAAGCAGCGTCATTAACGAAAATCGCAACCCAGGTCTTTCGAAGACTGCGATCGAGGCAGAGCTACGTCGTCTCTTGGGAGTTGAGAAAGTTATCTGGTTCCCTGGCAGGAAGGACCTGGATGTTACTGATGTGCATGCTGACGCTGAAGTCAATTTTGTCAGGCCCGGAGTTGTGGTCCTCTCGCGACCCCATTCTAGTGTGCCAAGACCATGGGTGAAGGTTTACGAAGAGATCAGGGATATTCTGGGACAGTCAGTTGATGCCAAGGGTCGCCCCTTTGAGATACACATAGTAGACGAGCCGAACCCGCAGGTGTTTGGGATCCTGTCCTACAACGACCCGGCGACTAACTATGTGAATTTTTATTTCGTCAATGGGGGGCTCATTCTTCCACAATTCGGCGACATTCGGCGAGATCAGGAAGCCCTCGTGCTGTTTCAGAAGCTGTGCCCTGATCGCATAGTGCGGCCTGTGTTTGTGTCTGCGCTTCCGTTGGCTGGGGGTGTGATTCACTGCGCAACACAACCAGTTCTTTCGAATGAATGAGTAGGCATCTGAATAGATGAAATAACATGTCCTCAAATTAAAAACAACATCCTGGAGCTTGGAGATCTGATTTCCTTCAATAGGAAGTCCATGCGTCGATCCACCCTCGGCTATGGGGAAATCCTGGGGAGAGCGGGGAAATTGGCCGATCTGACTCGAATTCATCGGAACTCAGTGACATCAAATCAACAAGACTACAAAACTACTCGGTGATTTTCTTATTTCCACTCGCGCATTTGCGCTAGAACAATGTCGCCAAAGGCCTGCGAGCAGTGTTTGAATAAAGAGACGGAGAAATATGCTGCAGGTGCTAGTCCGACATGCATCAGATGTAGTCGTCTGAAGATTAGCTCCACCTCCCGTCGAATCAAGCGGATGAGACAACGCTCTTCTGTCAACACTTTCCCACTTGGAGATCTGCATGTTTCCAGTGTCGTGTTGCAACATCGCCCCAAATCCCAAGAAAGCGAGAGCGATGCCTCCTCTCCCTCATCTAGTCAACGCTCCTATTCGAGCTCGCCTCCCGGAGTCGACGAAGCTTGGACACCAGCAACCGATGTTGTTTTATCCCCAGAGAAATTAATCAGCGCCCCGGCCAACTTCCAAACAACATCAGATGCGTTGCGCACCGTGATGGACGTGGAACAATTCTCAGTCATACATTTACCATTCATGTTAGGAGATACTTTTATTCCGACATCCCAGAAGACAGTCTACGTCATTTTGCAACTATGCGGCCCGATCCTGATAGAAGGATATCTGGCATTTTTAGGACTGATGTCAAATTACCAAAAGTCGCTCGTTATACGGCGGAGAGAACCCGATATGTATAAGGCAGCCAAGGGATTGCAACGTCTGCGAAGTGTGAAAATCTCAAACGATTACGACGCAGCTTGTGTTCTCTTCCTGGGCCAGACTATGTACGTGTTCAATGTACTCACGGCACCGTACTCCAGTACCGCCCACTCTATCGTTCGAAGCTCCCTCATCTCGGCCAAGCCATGGCTTCCCAGCTTGGTACAAGCGCCTGTCATGGACACAATAACCATGTCACCGATTTTGATCGACACGGTCGAGTGTTTAGTGCACCGTGAGATCCCTATAATACGACTCGATCCTCAGCGTCGCGTCATCGTTGACCGCTATCTTGGCCTTTGTGCAACACTTATGCCTCATTTTTACGACATCTGCGAGTGTAGCTATACCTTAAAGATAGAAGCTCCTACTACCGGATCCGAGCCACACTCAGCCATTCATGATCGACTGGATGGAATAGAGGAGGAGATTCGACGTTGGCGACCCCAAACCCCTACTGGACTGTTCGAGAGATACGGTCAGAATGCCGTTCTATCAATGGTCACACAAGCAAATGTGTATCGTTTGGCAGGTTTATTGATAATCCACCGGCTCCGATATCCCCTGGGAGTCGAAGACGAGGCAGGAGGGAAACTTGCAAATGGAATATTTTCTGAATTGGCATTCTTTGCCAAGTCAGCAATTAATTTAAAGGAATCTAGCGCGTTGCCTGTGGTACTTCCTTTGATGACGGCCATGATTGAGATACAAGGGCCCGGGGAAGTTTTGATAGATCGCCTGGCCACCTCATTCACTGTCCAAAGTGCAAGTGCATCCAGGCTTCAGGAATTTGTGAAGGTGGCCAGAGCTTCGAAGGAGTCTGGATATCAGGGCATTTGGTTTGAGTTGGTGGATACACATCTTCGTGTCGCGGTACCGCCATAGCTTTGAGCTGGTCGCAACAGCAATTCTTTTGTGTATAGTATTATTTCGGGTGACTCTGTCTGATAGTGACGCCAGCTTATTCATTCTTCTTTGGCCAAGGGTCCTTGTATACGCTAAATTTAAGGGCATGGGGCAATTCAATATGTATATTCTCACTATCCTCCGGTGGTGGAAAGAGAAAATAGTATACGCTAGCATTATTTGAGCATTGGAAAATGATTAACTCATGCAAGTGTCCACCTCAATTGACACGCGTGAGACACATTCTCTGGCTAGTGTCTGTAGAAACCGTGGAAATCATTAAGCCAACTATTATTCACCCATGAAACTGTCCCCCAAGTCAAATCCCCAGGCTATGTACCCCCATATCCCTCCGACCGAAAGCCAGCTAATATTGTCGCAGACTGCCAGCCTCACCCAGCTCGAAGCAACAAAGCTGTCAGATATATAACACCAGTCGAGCTGTCATCGATCGGACGCTTCAGGGAGAGAAGGATTGCGATCTTATTGAGCCGGTGCTATCCCTCTCAAAGCCTCCCACTCATGCTCCAGCATAGACAAATTGACAATATCATGCCAAGCGCGGCAATGGTATAATGCCTCACGTTCGCGACCTTCATCCACAAACCCAAGCTTCCTGTAAAGCTTCAATGCATTGGGATTGTACGAAAATCCACCTATGGTGATTCTATGCAGTCCAGCATGCTGGAATCCCCAGTCCAATGCCCAGTTAATAGCTTCTCCGCCGTATCCCTTTCCCCGATATCCGTCAACCAGTGAAATTCCTATCATTGCATTGCGATGGTGGGTATAACCTGAACCAGTCAAGTCGAAGAGACTGATGTGGCCGATTGGGACCGGCTTGGCATTTTGAGTGGATTGAAGCTTGCTTCCATCCTCTGTCGAGGACTTTTGCTCCCCTTCAGGGGTATTTGGAGGAGGAAGACATATAATCACGCCTAGCAGGGAGCCTTGGATATTTTTGATGAATTCCTCTGCAGACTTCTTGTGAGACGGACGTGGGAGACGTCCAGTGCTCAATATTTGAATTGTCTCGTCGTTGATAATGCGGTCTTGGAAAAATGCAATATCCTCTTCGGAGTTCTCTGCGGCTCGATAGACGAGACGACTAGACTTGTGAAGTTGTCCAAGGGGTTGGGTTGATGCCATACTGGAAGAAAAATTAGAGATTGTTGGAATGTAGAATCTACTTGGGAATCGTCAACAAATATATAGAAAAGATAAGCTGGCTAATCCTGAGGTTTTAACCAATCAGCATCCAACCTCGACGCCAATGTTGCATTGGAGCAAAGGTGAGGTGAGCGCTATATGGAGCTAGCCTCTATGGGGTAAGTTCGGGGTCCCGATTAGGTATTTTAGGGCTAACTACTCCGAAGTACAGCGGGAATAGATTAGTCTACCCTGAGTCATTTATATGCGTAAAAGAGAAAGTGGCACATATGTGGACGTGGATGTCGCGGGGGACTCTTGCGAAACCTGTAACGGGACATTCACCTGACCACATTGATCAATACTTTATCGTGTGTGGCTGGGTAGTTCGGCGATAGCTAATAGCATGATCTACTGTAAAAAGCCAATGAGGGCCGGTACTGCGCAGATACTCAGTCTATTGTGCTGGGGAAGGGCTTAGATGTATTTGAACCGGTATGTCGTTCTAGCTGGCTCTCTGTTTTCGGCGAGCCAAGTGACTGGGTGGGTGTCTTGAGTCTCCAGACCGTCAGACGAGACAGCAACTCCAAAAAGAAAATGTTGTCCTATTATGTACTTCAGTGTCAAAACAGAAAGCCGAACCGCAACACGAATGCATAAATATTACATCAAACACCACGAGCACTATATTTTAGCCATCAGATCAATCCCGATGTGACCCATGATCCTTCGTCCAAAACCAATGATAAAGGCTCTTCCACTCGGCCGCTTCATCCTCGACGTAATCACCCACCAGCTCAGCCGTTTCATTAATTTCATCAGAAACTGATGAATAAGGGCCCTTCACATTATTCGCACTTCGAGCAGCATCAGCAGCGCCTGTAGAGTTTGATGTCATATCGACAGCATTGCTCCCAGATTTAGTCTTCAGTAGCTCTTCTGTGCCCTCTCTTGTTCTCTCCGCCAAGTCACGCGCACCTTCACGCGCGATCTCTGTATACTCTTCCGCCTGTTCACGGGCACGCTGAATAAGTTCATCAGGCGTGGGATAGCGACGTCTTAGCACAAGAAGGAGATAGTAGCTCTTGACTATGAAAGCGTACACGGCATCTTTAGCAAGCATTGTAAAGCCGTGCGAGAAGAAGCCTTTTAGCACTTCACCATGAAGGCCGGCGTAAAGCCCCGGTATACCGTCCGTGCGGGCGATGGTGGCGACTGTGGAAAGTATTTCGGGGGTGAGAGAGGCGAAAAGGGAGTCCTGGGCCTTTCCAGACTTGGATTTTGAGTTTGAGCTCATTACTTGAGCTCTGGTTTTCGCGAGGGAGAAGGGATATGTGATTGACGAAGCGGCGACTTTGCTGAGGGCCGCCAAAAGGAACGTTAAAGCTGCAGGTGGTTTGTCACGCTTTGATCGTGGGAGGAGTGTCCGTTTAAGAAATTCATTGAGGAAGAACGTGAGAGAGGGATTCAAGGTGAGTATCAGGGTGGCCGAGTATCCGGACCAAAAGCCTAGAATGCCCTTCTCAGCACGGATGCGAGCGGCGATATCACTTGTTGACAAGTTCTTCGTATTTCCACCCTTGCGCGCTGCAGATGTCTGCTTGCGTGCGACGATATTCGACAGTGGTGTGGTGAATAGCTTGGCAAACGAGCCAGCCAGGATACCGACGGCAAGTTCGTCGATTATTGGAAGAACAATATTCTTGCTCTTGGCAGCTCGTTCTACGCCTACGTGCGCGACTATCCTCCTCTGGCGAATGGCACTATATGCAAGAAAGAAAAGGAACGAATCCGCGACAGTCTTCCAAGTATCCTGCGCCAGGCCAGGGTAGAAGCCGGCGACACCTTGCTGTGCATAAATTTTGCGGGCAGCATCCACCACGCCGGTATATTCTTCGTCAGCGTTCCCGTCTTCATCTGATTTCTCGCTTGGATCGTTGCTTTTCTGTTTCTGGGTCTGTAGGCGGGCGACGATGACATTGAGGGGGTAGACGACCACATTAGATATGGCTGCCCCGACTGCACCGGCAGTTGCATTTCCTAAGGCTGGGAGGGCTGGCCCACGGAGAGCAGCAGATTTCCAGTCGCGCGGGTCATGAGCTTCGTAGCGGTAGGAGGGGTGGTAGACGTCCTTGATTGCATGAGCATGTTAGTATGGTCTGATGAAGTGTAGGGATGTGGCTGTGGATATAGATGTGGACGTGTGAGGACATAGGACAAAATGAGCTGGATTACAGCACACACCAGCTGGGACTCATATGATAGCCTGTATTCTGCCATGGCTCTGCTCGGGTGTGTTCGAAATCTGGTCCTTCAGTTGGAAATCCAGTTCGGGACAATTGATGTTATTATTCTCGGGATTGAGCCCCTCAGCCTCTGATATCCGTCTCAACAAAAAATACAAACATGGGTGATATATGTGCAAGAAGATTCGCGATTCTAATAATATGGACAGTGGGAAGATTCTCAGCTACGAACGTGATCTCTGGGATTCAAGCCGAGGTCCACCTCATGCGGAGGGATTACATCATGTCGATCATGTGGTTCGTGATCAGGCTACTACGGGTGACCATTGCGACCAGCAATACATAACGGTCATAACCCTCTGATTGGATACTGCCTTACCGCATGTTTCCTTACCGCCTTCTTTGAGTATACTATGCTACTATCCTTACCGGATTTTCCCTGGAGGGTGGGGATTTCCTATTTGGGCAGCCGCCGCTTTAATAAGGGTGCTCAGGCTTAGGCATCAGGACGACCTCAGAGTCAGTGATCAGCTCAGAGCAGTCACGTGCATGATGACTGATACTATGTAAATGCTCATTGGATGCTCGCTGATTACTCAGTGCCACTCTGTGTCCAATCAGTGAGTAACTCTGATCACTTAGACCACCACAGACCATACCTTTAATGGACCAGCCCCATAGGGTCGTCTATACTGCGATATTTAGTTCGTAGATAGCATCGCGCCCGCACTCATTTTCTGAACCCTACCTATCTTATTAAGGAGGAGATATGTTATTTTCATAGGGCGTAAGGGAAAGTGGAGGGCTATAAGAGTATACGATTATCAGGTGTAAGGTGTCATGGATAAAGCATTCATGTAATTATGGTTTGATATATATATTGGTCCTGGGCATATCAGAGCATGGGCTCTGATATAATGGTCTTTTGGCCGAGCGGGAGAATGTGCGCCCAGGCATATCCTTCACACTATTACCTTATTACTAGCCTTACTATAGCCTAAGTCTCTAGAAGTTGTATCGAGGAATCGATACTAGGTAGAGCGCTAAGTAGATCTATACTAGGGTATTAGTCTAGCTCGTAGTGTTGATTAGGTTATAACTAAGTTAGGAGTCGATAGTCTTCAAGGTATATATAAGTAACAACACATAATTGAAGATAAAGAACTAAGCTAAGTATAGGAATAAGTGTCCTTGTTTATCTTATGGTTCTTCCTTATAGCTAGGTACGTGGTAGGTTAGTAGATTTGTCTTGGTAAGATCTACTTATCTACCGTCGACCGTTCTACTACCTACATAGTTATGTGATTTCCTTAGGTACGGTAATGCTGCTGTGCTGGGGTCGTTTCACGTGAGATGTGTCTCGTTGGCTCTCGATGGCCTATTTGTGTGGTGGGGTGTTTTAGTCCAGTGGGTGCCTGATAGGTCCGTAACATACCTAACTATACTCTGAACCGTCCAACCTAACCGTGACCAGTTAGCCAGTGCGTAACACACCCTAACTAGAGCTAGCGAGCACTTAGACTACTAATCTACCGGAGGGTATATCAAGAGTGAAGGGCGGATATCGAATAGATAGCTGCGTAGGAGGAAATGACTTTTACCTAAGAATAACCGGTTTGGGTAAAAACCGCGAGCTTTGAAAAGTTTCCGGTGTCTGGAGAGGAGTAATACTAGGTCAAAATCAGCTAGTCGACCGCGAGTTGATAGGGACCGCAACATTTCAAGGTAGAAACCCGGTGATTAAGCCCACTTACCGGTTGAGTTTGAGAAAGAGTCTACAATAGCGGTCATCCCGGCCATATCAAGGATACGGTTATATTCTAAGGTCGGTCATTGACCACCCTCTCCATTATACTCCGTGGTTTCTGCGTACCGGTACTTGACCGGTGGATTTCTTGAGTTGTCTGGTCTGTTTCACCACCGGTCATACCTCGTACCGTGTGAGAAAAGGTAGCACTTTGTATACAGGGAGGATCGAAATCAGTTTCCACACTCACACACACAGAGACATCTTCTCAAATCCTGTTTCAAAACTTAATATTCTTATTTGCCTTGGCGTGTATCAATGATTTGAAATATAGTGTAAAGAAATATCACATGTTAACCAACTTCGTAAATCCGATGAATTGACAATACAAGCTGATATCGCCCGCGCCTATCCTCAATCTCACTGCCTGATCCGGCAAGCATAAAAAGTGGGTAGTGAGTGTTTAGTAGGCCTGCCTTGGCATAAACTAAGGGGAAACACTCGCTCCGTCAAAAAGTATGATGAACTAAACCAATACTATATCGGAAAAGCGTTGCTTTTCTGTTTCTACATATTTGAATATCAGTGTAATGGGAAAACCCGATATGGAAAGAAAGTTAGTCAATGGCTGTAATCAATGGTATGGTGACGATCCTTGTTAATAGGATGATTTTCGATTTGAAGGGTGTATCTCGGAAAGACTGATGTCTATAACTTTGTTTCTATTAGAACTTTCTCGTAAGTTGACAATCAATCGATGCCAGGATACCAATAAAGTAATTACTCAAGTTGCTCAGCTCTGCACATGCGATTGGTTTGCTAATCACTCGGCTATTAAAAACGAAAATGCGTATCGTCTGTCGCCAAATCTCACATCACTCTAACCAAGCATCCACGGCAGACTTTATCGCCTTCTTCAGCCAGGGCTCATCGTAGGAAGTAGCTGCATCGAATCCATGCTCTCCGTCCCGCACTGTGAGAATTATTTTCTCGTTCTCAGGAAGGCCTTTCGTGACTTCTTTTGCGCGGAAAATGAATTTCTCAACGTCACCAAGAGGAACCACACTATCCTGACGACCATGAATTATAGCAATACCACCCTGAGGTATATTGAAACAAGGCTGCTCCAGTCGTGCCATAGGATAGAGTACCTCGCGTGGGACGTCCTTCGATCCACGTTCGTACATGCCAGTGATAGCCCCATGCTGAACAGCAGCAAGCATGAAGCTCAAGCTATCAGGCGTACTGATTGAAGATTTTGGAGTATCCAAAGCGGCGGTTTTCATGTTCTTCTGGACCACATGTTCCGGGACGGAGTTATTAAATGGGGGCACCGCGCGAGGCGAGCTGAATGCTTCTGAGCTGGGATCCACGAAGGGATATGCAATAGCTGCGGAGCGAATATCCGTTGGGTGGGCTAATGAGAGGTAGATACTGATGAGGCCACCAGCGGATTCACCAGAGATAAGTATACGGTTCAGGTCGACAGTGGTCGGCGTTGTCTGATTCGCCAGTAGATTTAGAAACTCCGCTGAGTGCAGCCAGATCCAGAAATCTTCAACATCGGTATAGATATCGGCGCCAGTGGCTTCTGGGAGGAGGCGGTAATTAGGGCTCACGATGACAGCTTCTTTCTGCAGGGCTAGATCAGAGATCCATTGAGGCCACCAGTCCATGAAAAATGAGTCACCCATCATCTACCAAGCCTTTCAGGATTATATACTTCCGATAACAGGGATACCACTTACCAAGCCGCCGCCATGGATTCGAACAATAAGTGGTCTTGGACCGACATAAGTGGTTTTCGGGGTCAAAATATCAACTCGGATACCGTGGTCGCCGATATGTTTGTAGTCGTGCTGGACGATCTCAAAGCCGTCGAGTTTTTTGTTCAAAGGGATGGACATCATGGACGATTGTAAATGCAGTCTCGAATGAATCTTTGCTATGAATTTTAGTGGCAAGGAGGGCATTCAAGGTTTTTGTAGAAGGCATGTTGGGGGCCAAAATTCGGGCTCGGGCTAACATCGCCGACTTGAAAGGTCATTGGTGCCTCTAACGGGTAAGCTTCGGGGGCCACGGGCACTTTTCGAAGATTTCTTGATAAGCGCATCACACTGATGGTTATAAATTGCTAGGAAAGCGGATACTGCAATACAGAGATTATAATACCATTGATTGGACCCATACATTTCAGGATACCATTGTATATGACAAACTCCAAAGGCCTTACGTGTCGACAATAACCTACTAGAACCGTATAATATATACCTCACTCATGCAAACACCCTAAAGTTGAATCATTGATAGACCGGAATCCGAAGTCTGGCAGCTAGATTAGGGAAATTTCCCTTTATTTGCCTTGTTTGTAGGCTCGACATTCTAGAATCCCATAAAGCGATACAAGGGTAATGCTAGATCTTGATATATGGATCTGGGAGGGGGCAATTTCTCCCAAAGCCAAGAACCATTTGTTGTGGTGTACTATCATCGGGCAAGAAAGCTGTTAAGTGATAGAGTGTAATTTAGTATTATCAGCCAGACTTCTTCCGTTGAGATACTTTCAATCCAATTAAAAGATACCTGGTAGATGTAATAAGTACTGAGATCCTGAAAGCTCATTTCAAACATGAGACTTGCATCTCTGGGACTGTAGACATGTGGTCCCTAAGGGTTCTTAGGAGTATATACGTACTGCAGTGACAATCCGAGGTTCCGATTGTCCCTATGATCTTTTGGCCTAGTGGTATGTAATCCATCAGGAGTAGCGGCCTGATTACTACGTGGGATTACAAAGGTAAGTCAACTATCATCCCTTCCCCCTTTCCAATCAATGTATCTTAAGAGTTCTTCGATTTTTTGTTGGTAAAAAAATACCTCACCTTCTGCAATCGATCGCAATACCCAAAAAGACGCTCCCCTTACGCAGATTAGAATTCAAGTCTTTTCAAGACCGGAACTGTGACCGTCCATCACAGACACTAATATTTCATAACAATAGCTCTTTATGGTGGATCAAATTTACTGTGGATCGGTCACTGCTAGAATAAGTATAGGGCCTAAATTATTTCAAACGCCATATTAAAATTACAAGAATTCCTTAAAGCGATTGATTTCGGCCACTTGTAGCTTTTGGACGATACTGTGACAAGTATTACTTTAAGCTTGTTAAGGTAGAAATAGAACTCGATTATGATACGAAATGGGCACCCAAATCTAGCAAACTCCTTTATTGCCGTTGCCTATGAAATACACTGTAAAATCGCAGAAAATCTAAGGAGGGTTATATATCTGACTCTAGTGCGGGAACGATATTTACCAATATTCAAGGCTTATTGTTTACAGACTATTAAGGTTCTCACTCCAACAGTCTCTATAGTTATATTCAAGTAATATTTTTTACTTATAAAACTATTGGCTGTCCTATCTTTGAGCCTAAAGACACGAAACATATATTGAACGAGTTTGATATTTTTACAGAACTCCGCGGACTTCTGGGCATCGCGTAGCTAGTTAGCCTAGTTGTTTCAGAGAACCTGTATAAGACCTACCTATCAATCAATATGCTACCAGTGATCATAGGATTTCTTCTTGAATACTATTCTGGAGGGTCGCTGGAGCAAATTTTAAGGACGAGTTTCGGTTTGATACTTTGCTAATATAGTGGGCCTTAAAGATTGGCACAGTATTAAGATCGTTGTATAAGAGAAGGCGAGCTTATATCGATATCAAGCCATCGAGTATCGTTTTGGATGCCAATGAAAATGCTATCCTTATCGATGTTAGCGGAACCGGTGGTTACGTATGGGAATGGCTTTCACTAGAGATGTAGATCCTCATTTAACAAAATAGTGAAACAAGTCCTACTAATACGCCATTTGAGGCATAGGTTGCCACGGATTGTTGGGCTTATGGAAGATTACTCTTGGCTCTCGCCGAAAAGAGTGACACCCCTAGGATTGATAAAAAACTGTACTTGATCGCTGATAGTCTGACCAAGGCGGCTCCCAAATCTCGTATCTCACTATGCGATACTCCCACGCAACTGAATGAGGAGTAGCAGTCGTCTACAAGCAGTTGAACCCTGCGAGGATAGAACCGTGTATGTCAACTATATTGTTTTTTTTTTTTTTTTTTTTTTTTTTTTTTTTCATTTAGTAACTCACATTCCTCTATCAACTCAAAAATGACACCCGAGGATCGAGGTCTGTTCTAAATTTTCTGTGTTTCCGCTTTCTTTGCTCTCACCTTCCTTCGATGGCTAGCGGACACCCCTACCACCAAATAATGGGTTTCTGCTGGCTTGCCTTTTAATCGGATCTCATAGTCATTTTTATCACTATAACTACTATGTCATCTTCTCGCTTTGAATGGCCATGTCAGAAATTCATTCTATGCTCTAAAACTGCCCTGTGGTATCTGACTAGATAAATGACTCGATAGTATGGATGCAACCTCTGATTTCTAAATTTAATTCTTGTCCAAAGCTATCTTTAAGCTTAAAATATTTCTCGCTTCTATGGCAAGAGGCACTGTGTGTTTCCCTCTACCTCCACTTGTAAAGTGGGAGTGGACTTGAATACTGCCTGGCAATATAACACCAATAAGAGAGTTATGTATCACTGTTCTCAATAATCGCCCCTAGGCCACAAGGTAGTCAATTCCTACGTCGATGTACTCACTACATACAAATGGAAAGGAAACCTTTCCAGGCTTCACCATTCATCCCTCATCTCTCTCTTGGGCGCTATTTCAAACGTTTAATCGAGGTCGTAATTCACCTCCCCTCGTCGAGTGAATGGATGTGCCCACTGAATCTCGCCATCAAACCCCCAATCAATCTTTTTGTCTGCGCATGATACTTTTGTGTCTCCGGTAATCCAGGATCTGACGTAATCGGCGGAGTTTTCAATTGTTGTCAACTTCACTCCAGCCCGATGCGTGATTGCGGATAATGGTTGAAATAAGAGCAAGCCTTTGTCCTCAAAGGGTGCCTCAATTTTGATCTCCTTGAGGTGTTCAAATCGGTGATCCTCCGGAAGAAAAGGTGATGCTCTGCCGTAGAGACTTTCACACAGCTTTTCACGCAGTAGGAAAAACTCAGGCCCATCGTTAATTTGGAAGACGTGCAGCTCTTCAAGTGACTCCGGAAGTAGCTTGTACAAAGGCTGTGCGCTGTTGTAGATTCCGTGGCGGTCAATTAGCGTCCAGTAACGACCTTCAAAAAGTGACATCTTCCTTTGCGTCTGGACAAGATAGCCGGCTGATATTCGCAGTCTCTTCAGATGGCGAAGCCCCGTCAGATTGAGAGGTTGAAGGTACAAGTCTGGGTATACCTTTTGGGCGCTTCTATTAAATGACAGTTCGAGGCGGGTCAGGGTCCGAGATGTGTATTGAAGCGCATTGCTGAGTTCCGCAGATCTCAAGACCCATTCTTTCCTCTTCGCCCACCCGCGTTCGTAGACAAATGTTTCCAATTTATGTGCTAGTCTCAGAAATCTTCGAAGGTTTATGGCATCAAAGGTGCAATCGCGAAGTTCGATGTGAATGAGGTGATGAAATTTGCGATATGCGGGCCGCAACCATTGTGGTTTATTGGTCCATTTGGTGCCGAATACATGAGTCAACGTGGGAATCCGAAGAAGCACCATAAGCCATTCAAAATCAGCCGAGGGGAAGTTTCCGTCGACATCAGCTTTCAGGTGAGTGAGTTTAGGCAGCGTAAGTGTCATTTCATTTTCACTGCTGTGCATCGAACGTATACCGGCCATACAGATCAAAACGCGTTCAATCAGGCTCCAGTCTGTGATGAAAGGGTCGCGGGGTGGATCTTCACTGTCCATCGGAATCTCGAGACGTTCTAAGGCAGGCAGATACCCCAGAAGAAGAGCTAGTAACGCGTCCGATCGCGGTACATTGGGCTCTAGGGCTTTGTGCATTGAGTCTCTGATTGTTGATTGCAATGGTAACTTTCTGGCAGCATCCATAATCATTTGATGATCCTCTGCACAGAGGGGCTCAAGGGTAAGTTGTTTTCTCTTCGGGTGAGTACTAATCTGCCTATGCGCGTAGCAAAGGTCGTGTAGGTCAGTCAAATCGAGGGACTTGACAAGTCGAGCGAGATGGGGTTTGCGGAGGATCGTGAGGAGAAAGCGTTCTATCTGTATTCTCGGCATTACAAATTGCAACTAATTCATAGGAGAGAGACATCTTACGGAACGACGATCGGCAGGCCACGCCAAACCAGGCCAAATCCGGTAATGAGGAGGAGCCCCCCAAAGATACATGGGCATATAACGCAGGCATTGCCATTTCATATAGCTGCCTGTTACAGGCAGCCACACGGCTCAGGGTCAAGCTGTCACGGCCAAGCTGGTCAATGATGAGAAGCTTGATTTCTGCGGGGAGATTCCGGAACTCCGTCTTTGGGGTAGGAGGCGCTGGATAACATAGGGGAAGAAGAGCGATGGGTAAACAGAATGCCATGTTTGTAAAATGGGATTTATTAAGGTTGTGGGAGAAGAAAGCAACGTTGAATCAGATGAAGCAAAGAGCGATTGTGTAGGGGTTGGAAGGCGCAGAAGAGTGGACTTGAAGTGTTTGCGCAGGCTGTTCTATAGGTAAACTATGCAGTCGCTTAGTCGCCATTACGATTGCTGACATCGTCAAACTCCTGCCTAGTTAGCTACAGGGTTGACAACAAATATAGAATATCATTAAACATCTCAACAAAGCACTCATTCGGTCCGACCTTTGAAAGACTACTGACCTCCTGAGTAGGAAAAGTAGGTAGGGGTGATCTAAGAAGATATCGCTATTACTTACGAGAAAACGCACATAAGGAAAAGTAAGGAATGGCGATCAGAATAGTGAGCTGAAAGCGCGATGTCTTAGTTTATAGCTCATAGCAACAACATTTAGGGTTTGTAGTGCCCCGAATAGCCTGGATCATCGCGGAGGAACATTGGAATATATGTGTATATTTATGAGCCTACGTACTCAATATCAAATCACACAAGTGAGCATGATATCTCTGCAACCAAAGCTCCACTCGCTGCCAATAAAAATAGCTAGGGAAGGAATAGCGCGCTTGGCTGCAATGGAGTCATGCGTCACCCTAGATGGTAGTGTAGGCTAGGCTGAGGCGTAAAACTCCGAAGGACAACTCTACACAATAAGATAGATTTGTAGGTCTCTCAAAGCTCAAAGATACAGGCCAATTCGAGGAAGTCACATCTATACATGGATGACGTAGCATCAGAACAACACAAAAGCCAATCATTGACGAAAATATTCCACAGGTACGCGTTTCAAGTATCTCCTAATTTGATGAGAGTGATGGTGATGAGAATGGGGGGCGGAAGCAGCTTAGTAGGCCTTCATGTTGCTTATTTCGAGTGATATATAGATAGACCGCGTCCGTTTAAACCCCATGAGGCCTATTCCGTATAGTGCTCCTTCAAAAATCATTGTACCAGGAAATACCTTCAAAAATAGTACGTACACATTTCAGACTTAGGTACCATATCTCCCATATGCGCCAGTCGGAAGAGTCGGTTAAGGTGAATGCGCATATAGCCTGAGTATTGAGTAGCTGGCGCGTATTCTGGTTCAGACACCGTCACTCAGGCCCCACTCTTCTCTGTTAGATATGCGCGCTCTTGGAGATGTATAGGAAGAGCTTTGGGATAGTGGATGAAGGACTTTGAAGCTTCCTCGTCGATAACTAGACACCAGCGAGGCAGATTACCAAGAGCTCCGACTTTGTTATCCACAAAAAGTTTGAAATCCTCTCGGACTTGGGCGATAGTAGCCTTAGCCAATCGAATATTTTCTTCAGATACAAGACTTCAGTACCCATCGTGCAGAATTCGATGGGCTTGCTCGTCCTGGCGTTGATTGTTGTGTAATTGCCAGTCTAGTGAGGCCAAGATATTTGCTCTGATCGCATCAACGGCAGCTTCCCAGTAAAGGTCAGACTCAGGTGTATATACTGTGTGATAGATGGTATACCCCCGGGCCATGGATGAGGAATTTAATTTGCCAGCATACTTGTGGCATCACATCTAGGCTTCCTGGACCAGGGTTGAATTTCGAGTTGGCGGAGTCTCCGTAGGTGTTCACGTTCCGTTCCCTGGGGCGGGAAATCTCCGGATTTAGATGACCATGATGTGTCCCAGCTCTCATGGTGAAACCACCAGGGAATCATCACAGGGTCCATGTTCGGTAGCTTTGGTGGCATGACGGAAATTGAGAAAGTTGCAGTCGAGAAATTGTGGGAAACGTAATTTGATGGCAGGGGTACGCCAAGGCAGTCAAAATTACTACGCTAATCGCGATGCAGGTGTGGCCTTGGAAGCCTTGACTAAATAAGTCTACTCTGTAGATCCTTCCAGACTATCTAATTTGGGTCTTCTAGTAATCCTATAGGCCAAGTGGGCAATTCTCTGGTTGATCGTCACCTTCAAGATGTGGCTGCAGCCGCGTCGAGTTAGGGTAGAACATTGGAGTATTGGTGATGACCATTGAGGCCGAATATTGTTGAGAGAATGCAAATTCCATTGCAATCTATCTTATCACAGTTCTTGCCAGACCTGGTGAGATTTCGCCAGCCTTATTTTTTGACCCGAGGGATATCATATCACCCAATCAAGATTTCCAAAACACAAAAAGAAACCCTAATTTCAGACATAATCCAAACTAGGCATTCAAATAACACCCATACTAATATCGAGCTCACTGGGTCTTCCTCTCGTTCTGAGGCTCCGCTGCCACAAAGGCTCCGCGCAACTCTTTCGCCGCCTCCCACAACACCCAGAGAGGGATAAAGACCCAGAGGGTATTGAAGAAGAACAAATACAACCAAAGGTAAACCGGATCCTCAGTAGCCAGCTGCGAGCTCCCCGTCAGCCATTCCGGTGCAAAGGTCATAAATCCACCATACAACTCCGCCGTCGCAAGCATAGTTGACACCAGCCACAGTGTTGCCTTGGCTCCACCGCGTGACTTGGAACTGATCTTTTCATTCGAAGACCGGCACAGCAGATAGCAGATGTAGATCGCGGCCGGACCACCGAGGAATACTGTCAATAATTCCAGCGACACGACAGTCAAATCGGGGCCAGCCCAGCGGCGGTCAGCCTTTGCGTATTCCTGCCACAGACGCGAACTAGGTCTAGTCCCGTAGGCAGGACCATAGATACGGCTTGGGTCGTTGAGAAAGAAGGGCTCAACGTTATGATTGTCAGCGACTGTGATGTAGCTGAAGAAGCATTCAAAGAGCCAGGAGCCTTCGACAAAAATGTGGGTGAGGGCATCATAGGCGTGCCAGAAGAAAAGGATGCGATCCCGCGTCCTGTGGGCTGGCACAAGTTTCTTGCTTAGGAATTGGGCGATTGGCATCATAGAAAGAGAGAATACGATACAGAGGACTGTAGGCGCGTCCAAACTGAAGGACGCGGTGGACGCCATGATGGATTTGATTGGTTGGAGATCGCGAGGGTCTATGATAAGTGATCTTGTAGATGCCTTGTGGAATGAACACTATTTAAATGTGTTTCATGCTTGGAATTGAGTGAAAGATGGATGGAGCGTTGAGCAACAAAATAAAAATCTAGGGGCTGAGCTGTCGCGACGATCAAAAGTTGACACCTCAGGCAGAAGTGGGTCGCAGAGTGCAAATTTCTGCGAATAGTACGGAGGACTCTGTAGTTATATTTATCATTAAAAAGTTCGTTTGTCACTTGCAGTGTAATATCCCTGCAATCTGGCAGCTCGCCGTATATTGCAATTTTCGAATTTACTTAAGCCACCTCGATAGGGAAATCAGTGGACAGTCTGCATGTTCCATTTTATATCTAGACTAAGATGCAAAACAATCTAGAAGAACATTTTATGATCTCCTCGACTCTCGATCGCTGCATAGTTCTCTCTCCAGCTCATGGTCATCCAAAGCCACTTTTCACAGTTCTTTGTTTGCCTGCAGCACACACATCCTAGTGGCGCGTTGTCAAAGAAACATGCGTTTTGGAAAGGCCGTCTGCATTCTCCACCCACATCCATTCAACCATTGGCCCAGATGCTCAATGTATATGCTGTGTGAATGGCTGACTGGGCAAAAATAAATGTGGTTGGGTGTACGTATCAAATAGTGGAATCAGCCCTGGTCTCCGTATTGGCTCGAAACGCTTGGCGGTTTATCCCTTGAGGATGTCTCTTTCACGGCTATTACTATGATAGCTAAGTGCTCTCTGACTTGTCTCTGGGCAACAGTTTGTTATATTTTACTACCTCTCTCAATTTGGACCCGTTGAAAGGCACTCCGTTTACCTAGAGCTGTGGGTCATGACGGTGGATTGATTGCTCCCCTCACAGCTTCTTGTTAGTGTCTTCTTGACCAATTTAGTCTCATCTGCAGTTCTGTTTGTTATCAACAATGCCTCCAGGTCTCGGGGTTCTCGATGTCCCTGCCCTCGCCAAAGTGACCCGGGATGTATACAACCAATGCCATCTCCTCGCAAAAGGTGCCCCCGATGGGTTTCAAAAGCTGATAAATGAGCTTGGCTTGTTACAGAGTATCTTGTGCACCTTCAGTGGCAAGGCGGGCTCCAACGTATCCTCCTTCGAGAGCATGGACTCGGATCGCAAACAGACGTTGGAACAATCGCTCGGTGCTTGCCTCGCAACCCTACAGCGATTGAAAGAACTCCTTGGCCCGTTCAAAGGATTGGAGACTGGAGATGGAAAAGGCCTTTGGCAAAAGATCAAATGGGCGACACAACGAACTCAGATCGAGGATCTCAGATCTAATATCATGGCACACGCTTGTAACCTGAGCCTATGTATCAGCTCTATAGGGAAGTGAGTGTGCATTGGTTGCCTCAATTTCATGGCTCATGGTCTAACCGGCTTAGTGACTCGCTTGCTCGTATAGAGAAACCAATCATCCTGACGATGGAAGAGGATAAAGAGATTGTTCTCAGCACGGATGCATTACCTGTTCGGGATACCGATTCCGTTGTCTCCCCGATGAGCCCGGGCCCAGGCGTGGTGGAGCTACCCGCTAACAACGAAGAAGAATGCGAGATAGATATGATCGATGAAGTTCGCGCCAAAATGGTGGAGCTGGCTAATAATAGAAACTCCATTGGGAGCAGCAGCAAAACCAGACATGCATCCACATCCTCCGAATCGGCCATAACTGAATCGGACGATTCGCTCTTCGACGGTAACTCGCCGACTTCTTGGTTGTCCTTGAATACATCACCATTCCTACCTCCTCCGAATCGAGTCAATCATACGCGAATGCGCAGTGAGCAGCTTCTCTTTGGTGGCTCCATTGACGGTCGGGCACTCGATGGTGGCATATGGGCCCACAACCCCGACTTGACGGAGAAACAAGTCGTACATCACATGAGATCCTGCTCACATGTTGATTATGACCATCCTCACGCTATCGAGGTCGTGACGTCTGCAATGCAACTTCGTGATGTGCGACACCAGGAGCGTATTTCTTGGCCAATTCGTTTTGAGCCACAGAATCAACTACATAGACCAACTGCGGAAACGTTGAAGATACTCGAGGCATCAGTGAATGATGGGTTGCAGATCACGAGGTTAATCACAAGAGATTGGCTTCGCGTGGCGACCTGGTGGTTACTGAAAGTGAGCTCTTCGTGTGCCACTTAGAGAATTCAAGATTTACTAACAAGTTGACAAGGCACGCGCGACTTTGGCAAATTGCAACAGACATAATTATGTCAGTGCACGTGGGAGCTTGAGCCCCTCCACGGAATCAAGGTCGACTAGTCACCAAGCTTATCTTGACCTCCTTAAGGCTTCATACATTCTGCACGATATTGTGCTAGAGGAAGAGGCAACCCTTTCTGTTTTGGTGGATGAGGATCAGAAGTCAATTGTCGAGCTTTCTGAAGTTGGTTACATCGTATTGTTTGCTCCAAGCTGTGACTAATTCAAAATAGGCTATCAACGAGGAACTCTCCCAATACACTTCCGTCGACATCCCCGAGCCTTCGACTCTACATACTCAAAACCTTGCCATTTGGGAGCCCATGCAGCCGGAGGAAATATGGGAAGGCGGTATTGATCTAGATCTTGGCTTAAATAACTTGCGCTGGGTCGCTGTCGATCTAGAGGATGCAGGCAGCGAACAGGAAAAGGTCCTCTACCGAAGCTTTGTCAACGCCAGCATTGGCAGTAAAAAATCTCGCATGCGCACTAAGGGTGCTCCCTACATGCTCTTACTAGCAACACGAGAGGGCGAAAGCGAACCCAAAATCGTTCTTTGCAACCAAAGTGGCACTCTGTGTCTTGAAAGAGACTGTAAGGGATGATTCTCATAATACTTTCTAACGGAGCTGACCGATAATGCTAGATGTGCTGAATGATCTCCCTCCCCTTGTCCAATTATCAAATGCCGCCTTGACTGGCTTTCCCGGTGCACGAGTCTCAGAACCTGTACCATTCAAATTTGATAATATGAGCGTTTCAGTCTCTTTTCAATTCGATGGGGACCTCGCAAAATTCATCGATATTCCGAAAGCTTACTTTGACGCCGTTTGGCAGAGAGAACCAGTAGATGCAACTGAATTTACCGAGAGCGTTATATTCAAGACCTCGGTTGATATGTTTGAGCAGCTTAACACGCCGACCATGAAATCAATGAACCCACCTGTCGTGGTGAAATCCTGCGAGGTGCGCATTCTGGAACGGTCTTTCGGGGAAGCCTGGCGATCTATCCGACGCATGGTGATCACTTCTTCTGCTTCTGAGAAGTCCCCAGGGACCATTGAACTTTTTATGCCTCTCAGTGTAGTTCAGATCAACCGAGGAAACATGTCCCGCCAGGTGCTTTTGCAGTGGTCGGACACATGCCAATCGCGGTCCGATAAGACTGACGGCAATTACAACACCTTGCACTCCTACGTGTACGATGACACTGCTCCAAATATCGGTGTTGGTCTACAATTCGGCTCATACCAAGAAGCAGAAGATTTCGAAACAGCCGTACTAGAAATGAACTTCCGTCCGGAGTTTTCCTGGTCACAGCCCAGTAGCTCTGGCCTCGTCTATAATGTCGTTGATGCCGGCACTGAGCACAAGCAATATAAAGCTGTGCTAGTATTCCGAACTCGTGCATCATGGCGTTACTCAGATCTATACTATATTTATCGTGATGCTGACTATTCATACGATCACTCCTCATTCAGCATCCATTTCCCCCGCATATACTGCGCAGACTACATCTCAACTCACGTTGATCAGCTCTACCATCCGGAAAGCCCTGTCACATTCTCCCATTGCGATAAGAAGTCCAGTCAAACAACCCTCGAGTTTGGCAATGATCTCGAAGCTCGCTCATTCCTCAGCTCCCTTTCTCCTTTATACGACCTCCTCTACTCCAGACGTATCCACTCCCTATCAACGAAAGGCAATTCGCTCTTTGTGTTCCAAATTTCCGGAAAGGGTGGCGCCGATATCCAACTGTGGCGTCGGGGAACGGCTTTTCAACTTGCCGCGCGGTGGGATGACTCCGTCCCGGACAAGTGGCTTAGCATGGCTATCCCCTCGGAGTTCATCGATTCCTCCAAAGAGAATAGCCGGGTCACCCTACCGCGTCTTCCATATTTGCGTGGTACGACACTTGACATGATGAATGTTATGGCTCGAAGCCCTAAGAACTCTAACCACAAAAACAAAGAGGGCGCCATGTCAATTTCTTTTCAAACAAGTAAAGGTCAGTTAGCCTCCTTTTTGAGCCATTTCGATTGTGCTAATCTATATCGGAGTGGATCATAGACCGAGACGAGTTTCTAGCTGTATTACAAGGGCAGCAGTTGCCAAAGTTCCTATAATAGTCTCATTTAATTAGATAGAACGAAGGAATTTGGAAATCCTGTATTTTCCGAAGGACATTGTTTCTTTTGTTTCTGATAGCTATACAATAAAGTCATAAGATCCCGTGATTTCATAGATGAGAGAATAGCCATGCACGTGGGGCAATATTTGGCGACAAAGCTCTCCACAGTCTGCTTCAATAACGTGTTGGAAACAATCGCACGGCCTGCTGGACTGGGTATTGTAGGTGTTCCAGGCCTTTTACGTTCAGCGCACTGTACTCATATGTTAAATAAAACAAACCCAATTCCATAACAAAAAGATGATTCCGGGCAGATTTCTCTGACCGTCATCTTTAAGGAAAACCCAACAAAGGGAAACCTGATTCGCGGGCGGTTTTGAACCGTAAGCCTTTAGAGGGGCCCCCTACCCAGATGAGTGAGAAAACAACTTGAGCATTCCACTCAGCCATATCTGCTGGGTGAGATATTCATCGGTGACGTCATATTTAACACGTGACTTTGATATTCTGGTGACAAAAGCAGTATGAGCCAACTACCTAGGTAGGCTATAAACAGGAATATGGGTTTTTGTTATGCTCTAATGGTAAAATAGGCTGCATTTTACCCGACATCGGGCTGGTGCCTGAGGCTTCAATCCAGAATCCCATGGAGCTGTGCACAATGTTTGCCATTTAGGGCTGATGTCTAATGGATTGTAGATAGACCGAAGTCCGTATAATGGAACTAGATACATATGTATCAACGACTTTCCCAGAACTGTGCATCAATAGCAATCAACCGATTGAAAAGTTGATTCCGTGACCTCATACCAGTGAGATGGTAAGACTGGCCTACCTCATCACCGCTGACAACCAGTCCATCTGCAGCTTCCTTGCTCCCAGCCGTCAGTTCGACTATCAACTTTCCCTTCCATCCTAGCCCCTCTGTCTTCTTCAGCTCTTTGATTTCAGTAACAGGGATCTGGAACAGAACAGATCCCTTCTTCCTACTTTCGATGCGTAGATCATCCAGTCCGGCGGATGCATATGTAGTGAAATATAAGATAGGAGGCTCCTTCGACGAGTCAATGACCGCCGCACCTCTCTTACGTTCGAACTTTGCATCGAACTTCAAGGGCCCGAGTTGTGTTGCGGCAGCAGCAAAGTGTCCATTTTGCAGCATTCCAATCAGATTCTTGGTATGTGCTGACCCTGCTATGGCCATGGCTCGGTCAAAAGCAATATGACCCTTGATTGCCGTCGCAATTGTGCGACGGAAGAACTTGAAGAGCCTGAACACAAATTTCTTCTTCGGCACCTTCGTTTCCGAAAGCGATGTAGTGGAGTTGGTCGATCGGAGGTCTAAAGATGATCCCTGCGTACTGAGGTCGGTAGTGCTCGCTGCCTGTGATTTCTTGCGGCGTATGGGCCATACCGGCTCGTCGTCATTACGGGAAGGGGCTGGTGGTAGTGGCGAAGAATTGATCTCGCCAATTCGGAGCAGGGTCAAAGTGAGCTGTGCGTTGGTGGGAACGCCGGCCAAAAGTGTCCTATATCTCGGGTCAGCAATGCATCAAAACGCTAAACAAAAAACGAGTGTGATCATACTTCTGCAAATCAAGATGATCTTTCCAGTTTGGTACTTTATTGTTCAGTAGATCAAGGGTGTAGGTAAATATTGGGTCCCCGAAGAAGCCTAGTCCAAGTGCGAAACCAACGATCTTGATGATCCAGTAGCTCGATGTGAAAGGTACAATGACAGACACAAGGGTAAAGATGCTCGCAAGACGGAGTCGAGATGTAACCAAAAAGAACGGAGGTGTTGGAGAAAGGATGCTGTTATACCGTCAACATGCCGTGTTCATATATCCTTCCAAAATGGACTCACTTGGCAAATTTCTCATAGATATCAGTAATATCGCTGAGAATACGCATGACATTGTCAGTCGCGTGTGCTACCTTCTTTTTCATAGGCTTCTTAGTCTTATCTCCAGGGAGATCCCCCGTCGGGGTCCCGGCTGTAGCCCCGGCGGCTTCTACGCTTTCAAGAAGCGCAGGTCCGTCGGGGGTGTCTTCTGTAACTGTTTGGCCATACTTGGCCGCTGCGCTTTCCATGGCAACAGTGGCAAAACTGTCGACCATATTTTTGGCTTCTTGTTCAGCGGCCTCACCCTTGTGACTTTCCGGGGCGCCCGTGAAGCTATCCTCCGAGTGAGCCTGCCCCTCAGCGGGACTGCTTCTATTTGAACCTTCTGTCTTTGCCAAGCCAGGGAATAGTACCAGCCGAACAGGCGGGGCCATTATCAAGGCTACGAAAAGACCGCAAATACTTGGAACCAAGAGGTCCATGGCCCAAGCAACGAAATAACCCTGTAGGCTATTAGTAAATTTGATAGAACCTGGCTGTTCGTGGTCCACATACTGCGCAGAATAGTGTTGTTCTCGCTGGTTCCTTCCATGATCGCAGACGAGTGATATGGCGGAAGAATTCGGTCACACCGACCACCACCGAGATATAAAATCTCTCAAGCGTCATGCGCAGCTTTTCGGGTGGAAACTGTTCATTTTCGGTGCGATTCAGATCCAAGTTCAGAGCAGCGGTATCATGAACCGCCTTCACATGGTAAATTTGCTAGTCACATGTCAGCGCTGATTCTCGACAGAGTGGAGATCACACTAACCTTGTCGAACCGACGGATCAGCATCCATAGATCTTCATTGGAAAGACCCTGAGCAAGAGTCTCCTCTATTTCCCGCGACGATGCTTTCCATTGAGTATTGGGCGCCGGTCTCGGACTCAGTGACTGGAGGGGGCCAATCTCCTCCGGGGTTTGGGTGAGATCATAGCTCTCATCTTCCAACTGTCCCGGCATTTGTGATCCATGACTCATATTCAACGGTTATGGATGGATTTTGCAAAAAGAGAGAAGCTTGGTATTGCTTACTATCTGGGCAGCGGACCCTTAGACGTCGGGCTAGCGCGAAACCCCGTGTTGATACAGTGGGGGTTGACGTCATAGCTTGGCTATTTTTAGAGCTTGGACCCCTTTTCGGTATCCCTCGAATCTCAGACTACATCACCCCCTTTGCGACTTGTAGGCAGAGAGTACAATCCAATTCACGAGTCCAGACCGAGAAGATACCCTCAAAGGTTCCAGTAGCGACTGCGTGGATCGCCGACTCAGATGCTTTTAAAAGCGTAAACTGAGACGCATGGCCGTAAAGCTCCCACGAGAGCCTGAAACTCTCTCCGGAATTCACAAAGCAGTCAATGAAGGATTCCTCCTCGATATCCATAATGGCATAAGGGTTGGATAAGCCTCCAGACTCCTCACATTCACTTAGCTCTCCCTCTTGATCTATCATTTTAAGACATTGCTCGAATCCCTCGTGGTTGTACCGTGGTGTCGTAGCAAGAAGAACATATTCAATAGGCATCGTGTTCATAAAGCCCTCTCAGTCAGAGGTGTGGGATTGAAACCTGGAATGCCTGTCTGGTGGGCTTAGCACTTGTTGATTACATGTCAATATGACGACGCATGTGGTAGGCCTTCCCGTGGTTATTTTAAGTGTTCATCTATAGTAATTTACCCCCGTCATTAGTTTGATGGATAAGAACATAAGAAGTATTAATCACAAAAACATAGAGTATAGGTGGTTAGAATGTATAAAATGTGCAACTCCGGTACTAGCTGAGTGTACAGCAGTGTCTGTGGACCGGGGCGGAACCCTACACTCTTCCTGGGGCCGCTATCTGACAATTTGCTATACGGGGCATATTTGTTGGGCACTTGATATTAATGAAAAATCTGCAGTCTAAGTCCATCATCTACATCCTCTGCGGCCTCATTTCCACGCTTTGCAGTGATGAACTGCTTTCCAGACTTCTTGGTCCGGTGAGCGTCATGGACAAGGACATTATCATGTATGTCAATGCCATTGTCATGTTCCATATTCCCACGGTACAAAGAGAAACCGACATGTTCAGTTTAATTCGCTCGCGGTCACTGTCACCAGCTGTTTCCTAAATACCGAGGGTCGGGATCAATCTTTCCTGGTTATAAACGACCCTCGCTATGTAAGGAATAAAATAGAAAGGTATCGATTTAGAGAATTATATTGGAAATGTATGAACTTCTGCTATGCATTCCGTATAGCATATGTGATTTCCTGCATCAAAGATTAATTTGTATATAGTTGTGTTTTGAACCTCGTACCTCTTGTTCATTTTATGGTATCCTCGCCATTCCTATGTCACATCGCATTGGAGAGACTGTATGTCAAAATATCCAAAACATCCCTTAAAGCCAGTTTTGGATTGATGATCACTCATATTCATCCTTGGTAGGCATGTATTTCAAATAAATAACACCAATCGATTATCATTCCGCGTGCACATTATCTGTCCGCAAGATCTCCATGAACTCCACAAAATGCTTCTCTGCCGCTATCGACCAGGGCGTCTGCCCGTGCACATTGGTCTGGAGTACCAACTCGGGGGCTTGATTCACAAACAAAGTCAAAGTTCGTCGAGCTTCGATCGATGCGAAATGATCAGAGCATTCAACATCAGCCAGATAATGCAGTACATTGTTTCCCTCGTTATCTACTGCTCTCAAATCCGCTCCCTTTTCATACAGGGCCATTGCGCGCGTGGGATCACCTTCTTTCCAGGGAGCCTGTTCAATACTTCCCCCTCGGTGTGGGTATGCCGTGACTGTGCAAGCATAAGAGTTGGTTCCGGTCGTAGAGCTCGCCGCTGCCAGTAGCAGCGTTCTTCCTCTGGGGTCTCGTCGTTCGAGGTCAAGATCAGGTTGGTCTAGCCATGGTTGGATAATTCCTCCGTTGGCGAAAATCTCGTGTAGAATCACTTGACTCCTGTCGCAAGGCAGGAAGGGGTCTGCTCCGCGTTCGAACAGAAATTCAATCATCCTGCAGGCATGGTCACGGCAATTGGCTTCGTTAAATGGCAACATGGAGATGTAAAGAAGGGGGCTCAGCTTGAGCTCGCCGGTTGCCGGGTCCTTTTGGACACGGTCCGTATGCCAATGTGGTTGTTCATTGGATAACACCGTTGTATTGCAATCCAGGTCCATTTCTAAGAGAGCCGAGGCCACATCTTTGTTAAAACTTGACAACGCAACGAAGAGTTCCATGGGCTGGTCCTGAGAGGGATATGCTCCATGTTCGATCAGCAATTGGAACAACTGGGTGTCGTGCGCTGACATAGCCAGCGGGGTATAACCACATGGTGTAGCTATGTTAGGGTCAGCACCTCCCTCCAGCAATGCTTTCGTAATTTCGAGCTGGCGGTAACCCCCTAGCTCTCCCTGTGAAACTGCATTGCATAAAGGCGTCTTTCCCTGGTCGTTCTGGGCGTTGGGATCGGCTCCATGTTCCAGGAGGTACCGAATGGCCCCTTCATACCACCAGTGCGTACCGTGAGCCAGTTGATGGAGGATCGTGTCACCCGGTTGGTAATGTCGGTTCAGTGCCATCCTTGTTTGGTAGCTTATCTGGGGTTTATCAATCATATCCGCTGTGAATCTGATGTTGACATCTGCCTTGAACTTCTTGACCATGACTCGAATAACATCCAGGTTAGGAAGAATTCGCTGAGCAGCCGTAAGAAGAGGCGGGGTCAGCTTTTGACCCCAAAGATTGGTATTGTCGCCGTTAATCCAGTTGTCTGACATTGTATCACCAATCCGTTCAAAGAGCTCGGAGAATCCCCATCTCGCAAGAGAGATCATAATCGCTGGCATGCCGGATTTGTCCTCGAGAACGGAAGCATTTTTCTCCAGCGCCTGTGCAACCTCCTCATGGTGACCGAGCAAGATCATTGGGAGCACATTACGCTCAGAGACGTATTCCTTGAATTGTTCCTGGAGGAGGTCTATGAGGGGCTGAGCACGCAGCAGATAGTAATCAGTGTTGGTGTGGCGGTGACCTTTCATCTCAAGATTCATTGCTCGTGATAATCTCTCCAACTCCACGGCCATTTCCTCATTTCCCTCGTCAACTGCATAGTACATGGGACTGGCACCAGATTTCTTTTCATATGCCACAGCTCCATTAGACGCCAATGCTTGTATGATTCGTCCGATTCCAATCGTTGAACTTTCAGATGTAATTTCTCCTTTCCACCCCAAACCTTTGGTATTTCGATGCTTCGTTCCAATCTTCGAATCTGGCTGTGACGGCCGATGGCTATCTTCTGCCAATATCCCTGCCGCAGATCGTGTGTTCATCATGTTTTCTTGGTCGTCGGCCCCCTGCCAAAGCTGCTCTTCCGTGATGGACTCGGCACATGCATCTAGAGGTGTATGGTTGTTCTTGTCCTCGATCGTAACATCTGCTCCATATGATAGGAGAAGGTTCACTGTCTCCAGTCTCCCAGATCGGCAGGCCACATGCAGCGGCGTCCTTCCATCTTCCGAGCGTGCATTGAGCATTAGAGCGAGTTGTTTCGAGTTGTAGTGGTCCAAAATCAACCCTACCGAGTTACTTTGACGCGCGGTTGATGCAATATGCAACATATTGCGGCCATCCTTTGTTGAGGTCGTGGGGTCAGCCCCACGAGCGAGTAATTTACCGACCAAGTGTTCTGAAACAGTAGCAGCTAGATGGATAGGTCGAATTCCCTGGTGATCACTCATGTTTAAAGCGACACCGAGACCCGCATCTAGAAGTAGGTCAATAGCACACTTGCCTCCCTTTGCGGTCGCCGCGAACAAATTATCTGAAGACTGACTGCATAACATATGCAGAGGTGTCTGGCCTCGGAAATTGGGAATCGTCGGGGAGTTCCCCATTTTGACAAGTCGGATCATGGCCAGAAGGACCGTGTCTTGGTTGATAGTGGCAAAATTGGCCGCGAGATGATGCAAGAGTGTGTCTCCTTCGTAATTTGCCAATTTTGGATCTGCACCAAGAGACAGTAGAAATTCCAAGTACTCAAATCGGAAGTTGTATGGCTCAATCAGATAGGATAGTACCCCGTTGCCTTTGTAATCCTGCGCGTTGATATTGGCTCCGCGGCTGATGAGGTAGGGAAGAAGCTTGCGACAATTCCATTGTGCATGGCTGCGCATGGCCTTGGTAAGAAGCGTACATCCACGATAGTCTCTGGCTTCGAGATCTGCACCGGCTGCGCAGAGAATGTCCAACACATCCTGGATGTCTTGTTCCGACCCCTCCACCATGTGGATAGCCTGTTGCCCTTCGTGATTCCTCTGGTTGGGATCGACTCCAAGCTTCAACAATTCCACTATAGTGCTACTCCCGCACCTATGTTTTGCGGCAGCGATATGAAGAAGGGTGTTGCCCTTACCGTCAGTGATCGTCCAATCCGACACAAATGGCTGGAACAGCGAGAGATCGCCCAGCTGCCATTTAGACGCATACGCATGCAGCGGGGTATGACCATCTTCATCTCGGATAATATCCAGGCGGCCTCCGTGTGCCATGAGGCTCTTGAACAACTCTGGGTGGTCCAAGGGATGGTGGAGAAAATGCATAGAAGTGCCTCCCCGGTCCTCTGCGATGTTCGGATCCGCTCCATGTTGCAAGAGAAATGGAACAAGGGCGGTCTCGTTGTGTACTGAAAGTAGCAACGCAGTCTGTCCGTGGGCATCCCGCGCATTGATGTCGCACCCAGCGTCCAGCAGCACCTGCATCAGCTCTTCATAGCGGGACAGGTCGTCCAGCTTTTGGTAGGGACCCACACTGTCCACCACTCCGTGGAAGGGGGTAAAGGCAGGGAGCTTGTCTCTAGACCGCTTGTTCCTGGATTTTGTCGTGACATCAGCCCCATGTTGAAGCAGGAGTTTGACTATGGCCAACTGGACCCTGTTCGCGGCCAAGAATAAAGGCGTGTCTCCATCCACAGCCGTGTTGACATCACATCGCCCGCTCTCAATCAAAGCCTGGGCGCTGGTAATTTTACCACTTTCGCAGGATCGATGTAGAGCCGCAGTCAGAGCGACAGGGTCTGCGGTGGCAGCCAATTGGCGCACCTGATCCACATCTTCCGCATCAACTGCCGCGTGGAGCGGAGATAGAGGCTCCTTCTGCTCGGAGAATCCTATACTGTCCTCAAGCCCTCCAGGCATTGCACTACGGAGAGAAGACAGGAAGTCCATGATGCGGCGAATTGTGGGACTAGGAGTCAAAAGGGGCAGGTGTGGTCCCTGAAATAAATATTGCACGCTTAGCCTCGTCTAGGCTCCCGTGGCAAAAGCAAGCACCCGTTAATCTCCCGCTCTCGCCTTGCGCACTTCTGCCTGGATAAAAGATCAATCGAGATAGATGTGTCTTTCTGACTCTTTCGTGGCGGAAAAAAACATTGTTATTCCATGCCCAATCTCATGCAATCTTGGCAGCTTCAGCCTCAATGATGAGTTAGCGATGACGGCCGGCGATGATTTAAGTCGGCTCTATATGAATAGAGATTGTTTCGTTGTTCGATTTTATTTTACCCATAATATATCACTTCTGGCTTGTTGCGTCCTACCCTCCCAATATATATTCCCGCAAGACTGACAGGACACATCCGTGTATGGCAAAAACCACAACAGTGGAACAGATCATTCTCTAGTTTACTAAATAACATTTGATAAAGAGAAATAATTACAACTTCAATAACCCAAAAACAAAAACAATAGTAGGAGCCAGACCAAACGAAGGCAAAAAAGAAACTCTCCCTCGGGGAATCGAACCCCGGTCTCCCGCGCTTATCGGTGTTAATGACAAGCGGAAATCATCACCACTAGACCAAGGAAGATGCAGTCGAGTTAACTCGACCATTGGCTGGTTGATGGAAATATCAGCTCACATTGACAATATGAATCAATCTTGTATTGAGCCGTTTTCCCCTTCTCAATTCTTTTCTTCCATATTACTCCAAGCATCATAGAACACACTTTGCATACTAGAGTTTTATTAGATTACATTACTTTTACTTTGGACAATGACATGCTTCATGGTATATAAATTTCATGTGCTAAAGTGCAATATCTGCTCCGTTCATATTGTAATTGACTGTATAATGGAATAGAACACAAACTCGTCCACACAATGAGATATAAAATCCAACGCAATTCAAGACACAATGAGAACCAAGCATTCGGAAATAGAGAGAGGACACACAGGCACGATTGGCACAACCCAAAATTGGACGGCCATACGGCCATATAGATCGAGGGCAGGGGCTCGAGCTGAAAACGAAGTAGTGCCACAGCTGATTCGCTAATGCATAGCGTTCGGGAGGGTGAAAGCCCAAGTGCAGTCACACCCCTACAGGGTGGACCACACTCGGTTCCGGGACCTTGAAGCAAAATAGCTTTCAAATCATGGCGGATCAGGTATTGATTCTCGCCGAAAGGTCGGGGTGGGCATCGTCATAAGATGGACGTGAAGCAGAGGGCAAACCAGACAGAGTAGATCCGACAGGAGTTCCACATGTTGGACGTATCCGAGATAGCAGAGCAAGACCGTGTATTCAGCTCTCCTTGCGGAGCTTATCGAGGCTATCACGAACAGTCTCGCGAACACTGAATCCACCAAACAGCCAGTCGTTGGAGTGACGACCGTAGTGGTTGACAGTGCCACTGTAGCGTTTGTAGTCATCGCTGTTTTTGCGGGTGGGAGTAAATGCACGCTTGGGGCAGTCCACCTTTGGAGATTGAGGCGAGCTCATGCTGGACATCTGGGTGGGACTGGTTGCGGTGTAGCCTTGGTCCGGGAAGTATGAGGTTTTAGACTTCTGCGGGATGTCTCGAGGCTGTGACATTTTGTCTTGGTTGTTGGAGATATTTATTGGTGCAGGAGTCTTGGATCGGAAGAGCTTGGAGAGGGGGTTTTTAAAGTGCTTCTCTTGAGACAACTGGCTGAAGCTTGAGGTAGCTGATGTTTGGGAGAGGGATCTCTTTGGGTAGATGTTGGACTGAGTGTGCATGAAGATAAATATGAGGTAAAGGATGAGAAATAGAAACGAAGAAGCCTGCGGGAGGGGTTTATTTATGTTCAGGGTAGAGTGATTTCGGAGTGATCGTCGGGGATTGCTCTGTAGGGCAACCAACCAGAATGCAGCATAAAGTACAACATTATAGCTATGATGTAGTCAAATACGGACAAAGGAGCGCCCTCGGTAGACACAAGACCAATCAACTTCATAACATATGACTGAGAAACGGACCGATCCACAATCCAACCAATAGACATGGAAGGGAGGACGTTGGCATATCCACTGGTAAGGTTTAGTGTGAATTGTTGTTGTCGGTGAGATTGTAGGTCCAAGTGCCCTATCGCCCGTTCATCAGCCAATCAACGATTGTTTCTGCCTTGGAGCCTCCTTTTCCCACCCTCTGGCCCCCGCAGATTCACCGCTTGAACTCTTCACATGTTTTTTTGGGGGGGACTTTCATTCAACACACCTCTACTGCACTTTCCGGAATGTGCATACGTGTACTTCGTATACGGAGTACGGACTGCAGCTATTTCCTAAGATGGAAGTCTTCCGCAATTTCTCTAATTCCTACAGTAGAACCGTGATTTTGTTACGCCCAAGTGGGTCACTGCGGGTTACTCTCCGCGTTAGTATAAACAAGAACTCGAGCCCTATGAGACATCCCGTGCTCCAATTTTCTTGTGTTCGCTAATAAAATCCACTAATTTTCCTTCTAGCGTCCTTCTAGAATGCCGTGCTAACCGACCTCGGGAGGGACACGGTAGGGATACATAGTGCATGAGTCACCTGGCCCCACAACCTTGGACGTCTGTGAGCTCAGCTTGAAAGGAATAAACATTGATAATGGTGTTGGGCACTTGGCACAATTACTATGCAAAGGCTGAGTGTGGAAAATTCGACCTCATGCCTACTCAAATTCCTCGGGGTTGGCTATAATGATGTCAACTGATTGAGGAGAGGCTATGACCGAGAGGATTTTGATGACTTATGCGACAGTGTCAAATTTAATTATGACCACCTGGGCATGGCCGGGGTGTCTTCTCGCTTACGTGGCCCGTCGATCCCCCGGGCGGAACGGCTTGGCTTGATCTCCGGTATTCGGCCATGAGAAGCATCAGATAAATATTGCATCCCTATCAAGCAAAGGGCAAATGATATTTCCATTATCTCGCCCCAGTGAGTCAAGAAATATGAAAAGTCAATATGGGAACATACAAGACACGTTCGAACATTCACTCGAGATGTGAAGTAGAGAAGCTATAGCTATTGTGTAATCTGCTGATGTATGTATGTTTAACATATGCGGGAACGAACAGTGCTTTAGGTTAGGGTTTCATAACACATGGCTCATTATGACTATGAGATACTACTTCTTTTATAACAACCAAGATTAATCGCAAGAATCCACCTCGACGCTATACAGCCACAATGGCTGGTGCTGGAAATCTCGTCATTGCACTCGAGAACAGTGATCCAGGGTATTTCTGAAATTTTCTTCTCTTGCGGTTCCACTGACGAAGTTCTAGCTCCTAGCTCATGCATTGTCATATTGTCTGGCATGTAAGCCAGAGTTTAAGGCTACAGTGCGTATAGCATCAGGAAGAGGTACCGTAGTTGGTGGTTTCTGTGCTGGCCAATCTGTGCCAAGTGGGAGGCTTGTCATAAGAGTTCTTCACATAAGAAGCATGATACGGAAATTTGAGACTCAAACGTGATGATGTTAGGGCAAGCATGTTGTTGATATATAGACTTTGTACCTACGGGGTGGTATCTCTTCGGTGAATATCGAGGGCAAGACGGAGCAAGAGCCTGGGTGGGACACTGAATTTCTTCTCTACTTATTTTTGCATATGTGCCCGAGCTTTGAAGACACATAGAACAATTCCAGCAACAGTTCAACAGAATGGGAATTACCTGGTCGCAGATCTTCCCGCCCCCTCCTACCCTGACCGAGGTCAACCTCCCCAGTCAGAATGGCAAAGTGTTTATTGTAACTGGAGGATACTCAGGAGTTGGCTTTGAGATATGCAGAATTCTTTATCGAGTAGGAGGAACGGTATATCTCGCGGGTCGGTCTGAAGAAAAGGCATTGGCTGCGATCGCGAAGATCAAACGCTTGTGTACCCCGACTTCCCCAGAGGGAAACATCATGTTTCTCCCCCTGTCGCTTGATGACCTCACAACTATCAAGCCCGCAGTGAAGATGTTCACCACAGCTGAATCTCGTCTGGATGTTTTATTCAACAACGCTGGTGTTTCTAATCCTCCCCAAGAGACTTCGCCCCAGGGTCACGACCTGCAATTGGCAACTAATTGTCTCGGGCCGCATCTCCTCACTCAACTGCTTCTGCCAATACTGCGGCGAACGGCTGAAGATACATCGGTCTCCAGTGTACGGGTAATCTGGACAGCATCGATTGTTGTTGATGCATTCGTGCTTGAGACCGGGATGGAGCTCGCAGAACTATTACAGAAAGGCACAGACAAATCACGCTATTACTTCAACACCAAAGTGGGAAATTGGTTTTTGGCAGATTCCCTCGCAAGTCAGATTGGGGGAGATGGGATCCTGAGCCTGGTGCAGAACCCAGGGAATATTAAGACGAACATCATGCGCCATAGCCAGGCTTATGTTCCTGTTCTTCTTGGGCCGCTGCTTTACGCCCCTAGGTTTGGGGCATATACTGCTATCTGGTCGGCTTTTGCCAGTGATTTAAATATTGATGATGGGGGAAATACATATTGCCCTGGGGCCGTATACACCCTTGTCCAAGGGATGATTTGCTGCGAGCCATGAAAGGAACGGAAGAAGGAGGCACTGGGGTTGCAGCGGCATTTGTAAAATACTGCGATAAGCAGATTGCAGAGTTTCTGTAGTTGCAATTTCATGCCGTCGAAGCTTTTGAAATTGCTCACGTCTCCCTTTCTAGAACTCAATTTCCACAATCTGGGCATGCTCAAAAAGAGATTACAATGCAGAGCAGGCAAAACAGTTTAACAAAGAGATGTTATTACCATGGTCAGTCATTCTTCATATTCCTGAAGTGTCCACAATGTAGCGCTCGGTTTTCTCCATGCGCGTGGTTGTTCAGAATGACACCTCCGATGTCGTCTTTCAGCCATGGGTTCTGCTGCGGACGCTGAAGACCTCCCCCCTATCTGTGTTTAAGAGATAGTCCCGGAAAACTGCCTGCTCATTCAAATCTCTGTGTGGTATAAATTCAGACATAAGATACGAATCATTAGATGTCGTATTTGAAGGAACGACAAACAAAGAGCGAGTCTTGCTCAAGGGTGGCCGACGTGCCAACCGGCGTAGAACACTCCGGTAAGCCTGCTTTGTCTGCCCTGATGATCCCGACCGCGAACTCTGATTGCTTCGTCCCGTGGATGATTGAAACCAGAACCGAGGAATCCGTTTCGGTTGACGAGAAAGTTCGGGCATTCCCATATCACCACAAAGCAACTCCTCTGTGCGGAGTGGAGCCACCGTAGCTCGCTGTAAAGATAGTGGGATATAGGCATAGGTTGTGGGACCCCCAAATGGGTTGAATACATGGACTTCCAGCCCGTGGGGCCCACGCATGCACAGTTCAGAGCCGCATTGAGGCCATGTGTGGTGTCTTCTATGACCAGTAGGACGCATATTGAAAATCACTGAAAGAGTGGGAGATCAGGTTGACTGGACACAAAATGCTGACAAAATTTATCCTGTGTTCATGATGTATATTTGAGGTGAGAAGAAAACAAGCTAAGACAAGTAAACATCGATAACGGCTTTATAAAGCCCGCGGGTAGTATATTTAGTCAGCTTGCAAGTGTAGAGCAATACATCATTCAGAGGTTTTCCCGGGTGACCAAAGACTCATCTGCGAGTGAGAATGACCCAGATGCAGATCAAAATGCCAGGAACCTGGAAGTTCAAGATTCAGGTGCCAACAGGTTAGGAGCACAGAGAAAGAAAGAGAGAACGGATTTGTGTCAAGTGCCGTGTGAATCACCTTTTACACCAATATGCCTAATTTAATAAATTTCCTAGTATGGAATTGGGTCTCTTGTCATCTCCAAGGGCATGACCTTCTGACCTGATGTGGTCTATGACGGCGGATTGTCCCATGACACGAGAGGCGTTGAATTTCATTGCACTCAAAGAGTCCAAATAGACAAAGCAGATTTTCGGTGACATTTTTGCAAAATATCCACGTCTTGAACTATAGTCTTGATGCGTCAGTGATGCATTTAGGTACAGAAATGTACCGAGTACTTTGGTCCATGGGTAACTCGCATAATGAACACAGGTACCCCATACCTGTCAGCTTGGAATCACTACACCCATTATATAAGCAACGGCACAGCCCGCCGGACCCGCCCACTACCTATGGCTAGGTGGATGGTGCCTGGGCATTGTCTATCAAGGACACTTCAACCAACCAGCCCTCGGCGAAATGTTGGACCCTAACATTGTCTCACTTTCCACTGTCGGTACTCACATTGTGCATCTGTTTTCCTAGATACTAGGACAGTGGATTAAGAAGGGATGGAAATTCTCTTCTGACTTCGATAAGTTTCATAGTGCTTACTCACAGCTTCTTAACACAGCCCATTATCCTTTCATTTCGTTGAAGTGCTTCTGTTTCTGCTTGAATCTTTTTACTTGCCATTCAACACGTCTTGAAATATAGTCTTGTTATCTTGATGGATCTTGCTTGAGACTCTCCTTCGATATGTCAGATCATTCCGTGGACCCCAAACCAGGCAGCTATTCTCCCGTTACGAAAGAAGAAAGCGCGGATGAGAATGGCCACAGCCCTCGTTCACTTTGGACGCCATTTTTTCTGCGGCGCCTGACCATGATAGTCTTCTTGATGGGGTTTCTGTCATGCTTGGGTACACTTATTGCGCTGTATGTGTACACTGAGCGACAGGATCACAGTCTGGGTATCAAGACAGACGGAGATAAGTATTACTATCCCTAGAAATATAGGCCAACCGCAGGTATACAAGTCCTCTATGATTCGGGTTGAGCTTAGGATTTCTAACTCCTTCGTAGTGTTTAAAATCTTCACAGTAGGCTAGACGCAGACCGAATACCGTGCTGTCCAGCTGATACCGTGGGCTTTGATGCTTCGTGGTCCAACCCCAGCTTCGCAGAGTATCTTCCTCGACTATCTATCGAAATTGAACATTGTATCACTGTACCAATCGCTCAAGCAGAGACACTTTCTGGTATCTCTCTGCGTTGCAGGATCTCTCATTTTGAATAGTGTTACGGTGTTTTCCACCGGTCTCTTCGAGCTGGACTCAGTACTGATCAATCATCCTGCTAACTTAACGGTTCCCAGCAGGTTTAACGGGGCAGATTATGACCCTGATATGATTGACGCTAAGCCTATTGTTTCTTGCATGGCATTTTCAGCCCATAATATGACTCGCCCTGTTGGTATACACGAGACATTCGTGTACACCCCTTTTCAACCATCTGAATCAAGCTCAATGGAGAACGACACTGTGCCCGCAGATAGGAGCTATCAGGCAGACGTGGAAGTTGTCGAGCTTTCTTTTGATTGCCAGAATGCGACCACCTCTTTTGAGCCATCCTCTTTTGATTATTTCACTGGAGACACCCCGGTATACAAAACCCCCGACGGCTGTCGTTTTCAACAATTAAAATATGCACTGAGCGCAATGTATGAGCTAGATACCAAGTATGGTATTGATATCGATCTCAGAGGATGTCAAGGCGAGAAATTGAATGGCTCTGGACCCAGCTATCTCGGGCCGTATTCGAGCGACTGGGACGCTGATTGGCGTATTTGGGCAGCTATTGCTCCATCAGTAGGCTTTGAAATGCCGAATACCATGAATTATACGGGGTGGGCACAACGTTCAATTCATGTTACTGTGTGCAAGCCCCGCTATACCACATACCGGGGCCCAGTGAGAACATGGCGGGAGGCCGGAGAAAGTGCCGTTTCCGTAGATATCCAACGGGAGCGCTTGAATGTTGTAGAGGGAATTCTTGGTGTACAGGCATCGAAGATTATGTACAGTGGTTGGAAGTCAGCGTCAGGGGGATACTTGCCGAGCGAAAGTGCCCCAGGAACCGAGTTTACCTTTGCAGCAAATGGTACTTCGCGAGATGAGCTTTGGGCAAATATGACGGCATTTACTCATGCCGTAACCAATTCGCTATCATGTCTGATGCAGCAGACTGTGAAAAATAAGCTAATGCGATACGAACCGCATCGTGTTGAGGGAACAGAGCAATTGATTGAGAACCGACTATTTGTGCGTCAAATGTCGTTTTGGCTGATGGCAGTCCTACTGGTCATGTCAATTGCTAATGTCATCGTTCTTCTTTGCTTTTTTGTTCCCGTTGCTGTGTGCCCACGAGACACCGGGTCTATTGGAGGAGTTGCTACTATCCTTGCTCAAAGTTCAGAGTTTATGAGCGGATTTGATGGATTACAGTTCGTATCAGAAGAGAAAGTGGCGGAGTCCAGACTAGCCCAGACACAGTACAGTACCCTGAGTGACACGAAGGGGGCTTTCTTGCTTCTTCCAAAAGATCGGTCCATGTTCCAGCCTCTCGAATCTAGTAACGGCGAGGACTCTTCTTCGCCTACCTGGTGGCAACCATTTTCATCCAGCTGGTTTCTTCGAATTGCTGTGGTCATCATTCCTCTTGCCGTGATCATTGGCCTCGAAGTTGTCTACCACATCTCTACCAATGGACGCGGGATAACCCTAGTCGATGGTAAGTCACCATATATTCACTACATCTGGACCTATGTCCCGGCGTTGATCATGTTTATCATTCGTTGTCTTTTCACATCTGTCGAGTTTGGTACACGTATTGTTCAGCCTTGTTCCCGTCTCCGTGAGGGTTTTGCTCCTGCAGAGACATCCATATTTGAGAACCAGCTACGCAAGATCGCCCCCTTCGCCGTGTTTGACACACTACGAAAAAGACAGTGGGCACTAACTGCTGCCACAATATCCCTTCTTCTGGCGGCCATCAACCCCATCGTTGTATCAGGTCTTTTTACTGCCAAAGCCACGGGGCGCACATCCCCCATGAATCTCACGCAAATCACTCGCTGGAATCTAGGCGACCCTACCACTTCCAATGTCCTAATGCAACGCCAGGAGCAGCAACACAGCTCTAGTATTGACCCTACAGCTGGTCTCATCCTCAACCTCAATCTCTCTTATCCCCAATGGACATATCGTAATTTGGTTTTCCCCCGATTCGCACTCACCACAACTGTTCACCCGCCACCGGACACAGGGTTCATCAATGCCCGAATCCCTGCCCTCCGCAGCCGGTTGACTTGTGCACCAGACCCGGCAAACGGGGGTACATGCAAGATCAAAAACGGAAGATGGGGGTGTGAGGTTAAATCCCCTTGCTTCTCTCCCATCGGTGGCGAGGTTCTTGAATCTGATATCGAGTATTTCCTCACAGACTCAAGTCCGCGATCCAGCAATGTACCTTCAAACTGCTCTACGCACGCTATTATGTACGGCAAAAAGAATCAGGATAATGGTTACCGTGGCGCCCCTAGCATTTACCATTATATCTACTGCAACGCTACCATCGAAGAGGTAGAAGTTGATACAAAACTCCACCTTCCCTCGCTTTCAATCGACTCCGACACCCCACCCAGGGTAGTTGAGGGTTCGGCTCGGACACCATTCAAAACAAATAAGGAATCGTTACCCGCAATCTTACGATTAAGCTCTTACCTCTTTGTATCCGATCCCAGATTCAAGAACTCGTTCCTCGATGCGGTTGCAAACGGCATCAATGGCGTCCCATTAGATGAGCTTCTCGACCCGGAGAAATTGATCAATCGTGTCAATGAGGTTTGGGGCATTATCATGGCTCAATTACTCAACACTGCTGCGAGGGATTCTTTCGACGACTCATTCAACGCGACATACTTTGTTGAGCCCGCCACCATGAACGCACCTATTTACACCGGTATCTTCCATGACGGACGAAAGTATCTCGTGCAAAGCGAGATCTCGACTCGGATTCTTGATGGCGTGCTCGGCAGCATGGTTGTGTGCGCGTTGATAGCGCTGTATGTGATGCGTACAAAGAGGGTCCTTCCTAAAAGCCCAACTAGCATTGCTGCTGTTGCCAGTTTCCTCCACGGCTCACGTATGCTGAGCTCTGCCATTCCTCATGGCTCAGGGTGGTGCGGTGATGAGGAGTTGAACAAACGGGGGGTATTTGAGGGCCGCTCGTTCTCGATGGGTTGGTGGGAAGTGGAGAGGCAGAGGAATCGGAGCCAGTCTGATGTTTCTAGTGTCTCGAGAATGTCCGAGGAGAGGGTTTCTGGGGAAAGTGTTTCTGGGGAAAGTGTTTCTGGGGAGGAGACACAGACGTACGCTGAGTTTCATGGAGATCAAAACCCTCCTGACGAGCAGAACGGTCATAAACAGACTAGATTTGGGATTGATGTTGATGTTGCGGATAGACCGTTGTTGCGTAATGCCTCTCATATCTAGGAGACATCATATATAACATGCGGAGGTGCTCGAAATCAGAATCACTTTACTCTCCTTGACTTTTTGCCAACCTATATACGGGGTTGAATACGAATAAACTTGAGGTTCTTTATTTGTAAACGTAATAGAATGTGAGGGTCTTCACAACCATTTTGAGCGACGGGGCCTTGTAGTGGGCTTATCTAATGATGTGCGTTGGACGAATAATAGGCGGTGTCCCAAGGTCCTTCTACAAGCCACGACTAGCCTGATCAGGGCCTTTTTGCTGTAACCCGACCTCTATCGTGAGCATTCAATGAGATATTTATAGTTATCTAAGGCTTATTTTTTAGCAAAAGTCAAAAGGGATGGAGATTAACTTCATAATACGATCTGGACAAAGTCACGAGGCACTTTTCCATTTGGTCTGTTCAAGCCTTAAACAAAGCTGCGATCCAATCCTTGCACAATGTGTCTTAGCCCCCGTACAAATACCGGTTTTCTTTCCTAGGTGCTGCAAAGGACTAGACCATACTAGATCGCACATTCATCTACTCACTCTAGTAACGGCAAATCTCCGAGTACTCCACTTAGGCATCGGTTTGGCGATCGTATCATATTGCGGCACTAGCTTTTTCTGGTTACTTGGGAATCTATGAAAATATGACAAACGTCAATTTGGTACTTAGTGCACTCGATCTCTATTACACGACTCTCGGCAATGTGTACCCATATATAGTTGAAATTGCTTGCCCCGCTCATGAACACCATCTGAGCAAACCCCGTGGATATAGTAAGCTAGATAGTTGGGCCGCCAGCCTTGATTTTGTTGGTTTTAATAATTGCATTCAGCGTGTTTTCGGTCGCGCTACGAAAAAGAATGATCAGCAATGTTTTAACTCTATTATGAATTGAGTATTCTCTAGTTGGCCGTTTGCTTATCTCACGCAAGCCATTATCAAAGGGGAATTCATGATGATTGGACCGGTGACGAGTGAAGTTGAATCCAGAACACTACGCTGTGTGTTCATGACCATTACGCCAGAGTTAATATGGGGCCGCCTGGTCCTTTCGTCCGGGCCGGAGCCGACATGTCTATCATCGAGCCAGTAAGTAGACGATGATATCACGGCCCGGGGCAGAAATCGCGCAAGGGGGGATGCAAGCCCGGGGTTTGATGAAACCGATGGTGATCCCGAAACCCTAAAAGAGTCTCAAGTTCCTTCATGTGAACCGAGGGAAAATGGTGATTTGTTTTAGCCCCCTGATGAAAGGTATCTGCAGCTATCTTGGAAAAAAAATCTGCAGAGATCAACTTTTGGTTCGGCGTTGGTTAGTGCAGGCGCTAATAGAAAAAAAAAAAAAAAGAAAGCACTTGGGACTGGAATAGTCAATAACGCAAAAACTCAATTAAAGATACAATAAAGGATATGTTTGGTGGAATTATCTGAGAAAAATGGGATATAGATTGCTCGAGACTAGGATGGATTTGCATTTGTTCGAGAAGGACTTGGTACCCTTCTCATAGCGGCTCATGGTGGAAATCCTCCGCGTGGCGAAAAAAAAGAACCATCAGTTGCAGCTTAAAGATGAATAACGCCGGAGGTCCCCCGAAGCAGACCAAAAGGAGGAATGCTATATGTCCTTCAATCATGCACCCTGCCATGCGGCAATATCCGCAGCGGAAATATCGAGGTTCTCAGCCGTAAGCCTCTGTAGTCGTGCCACCTGAGTGGGAGCTAGAGTTTTGAATATCAGCGAGAGTCCAAAAGGGGCAAGCATGGGGCCGGGGACAAATGTTGGTCCTAAGGAGGGAAACGCGTCGAAGAGGGGCAGGTCAAAAGAGAACGGGAAAGATGATCAGAAGTGGTAAAGGGTCCCGGAACAAAGCGCAAAATACGACAGAAAGCAAAGGAAGTTGACCCACTTGGCCGTTGGGCAGCCGCACCGGCGTGCACATGGATGACCGTCGAATCAGCATACTCCTTTGTCACAACACCGTTGTAGGAAGCTGCACTAAGCATCACTCGCAGCCGAAACTTCCCTGGCTGCGAGATAGTGAGCGGGCTAAGTTTCGCATATCCGCTAATTGAGTTGTCGGCTCGGCTCCGCACGCTTGCCGTGAGATTACCACTTAGGCCAACGGCTGCTCCTGTTCCAGCTTCGTCGCGGAGGGAGGCGCTCACGACAAGGTGCTGAACATTTTGTGCGGGTGTCCCAATTGGGTTCACGGCAATGACTACTGGGATTGTGAAGGGGGACCCGGGTTGGATGGCGGTTGGGGGAGTAGTCTCGAAGGACAGTGTGAATTCACGACCGGCCATTCTCGTTTTTGTGGGACGGTAGGGTGCTTAAGGACAGACGAATTGCGTTGAATCACTTATGGATATGAAAGGTATTCAGGCTTGAGGAGTTATAGGAATGAGGAGATCGTGGAGCTGTAACCGTGAAGTTTGATTGAACAAGATTCGGATGGGGTGGATGCAAGAAGAATAAAGGGAACGATGGATGAAATGGATGAGGATATAGGCAAGGCAACTAAAGTCAGAGCTCAGAGAATAATGAATACGAGAATCAGGCCAAGCGCAAACATGGCCGCACCCAGGGCTTCATATACCACATGGCGCTCGCCGAGAACAATACCAGACATAGGTACATTGGACCCATAACCTCAATTATGTGTTAAGTCACGATGGGGGCCACGGGAATGTCGCCACCATCCAAAAGTACACGATTAGCCCAGGTGATGGTCTGTGACAAGGTAACCGGGACGGCCAAGGACCATCGTCCCTACTGAAACAAGAATTGTGAGCTCAATAAAAGGTCTGCTCGGCATAATGCAGGATCCTTGCAGCATCACGTTCCGGCAACAGGGATCGAACAGTGGGGCACGTACAGAGTACCACATGCTTTGTTTTTGTTTAGGCTGATCGACGGGTACGCGTCCTGGTGAAAGATTAGGTGTGGAGAAGGTACGAGATCTGTGAGATCGAAGATGCACTGCACGAAATCCGAAGCTAGTGTCAGGATCGACCCCGGGATTACCTCCCGACAGGGGTTCCACCATGGTCTTTCAAAACGTACCCATTTTGCACACTGACCCTGATGGAGCCGAGGTTTCCTGTGGAAACCTGACAAATCTAACAGAGAGATGGCTTGGCATGCATAATTGATGTTCATGTGCAGTAGGAGTTAATGGAGGCAGATTTAGGACATTCAGGACTTCAAGGGGATGGTGTGCTGACTTGGGGTTTATCCTTTCAACAGTTTCGTGCACGGATCAAGGTTCCTGCCCAATGTTGCTCGGTCTCTATCGCAGCGTCCGCGTCGTGCCCTGTTAGCATTTGGTGAATCGCAAGTGTCACCGCTGGACCCTACCTGCTCGATGTGGCGCACTACTAGTATGCAAGTATCTCATCTTGGCCATGAACATGGTACAAAGTACACGGTTCGGAGTACGGAGTAGATACAAATGTACTAGCTTTGTGATGGAGGTGCCTACTCCACCTAGACCTACTTTAAAATGATCACCCCTTCGGACTAAAGGATCTCTGGCTTTGTCTAGCCCCTTTGACCAGCAAATGCAAGCCACAGCCCAACGGTGAAGTGTGGCGTTTGTGGAGTCGAGTGAACATCATAGCCACTCGGAAACCCCGACATATCCAATTTTGAAGCCTGAAAGCCTATTTTCCGACATGAGAATACTTTTCCCCCCTCGGAATCTATTAGAACGGGGTTGCCTAATGTGGATAAAACTGAGGCGGTAAATTAGAGCTTGTGGATGTTGTAGAAGTGGACATTCTGACAAAATGAAGACTCAGCCTTACTAGCCAGGCCGGATCCCGCCTTTACAGATACATACTCCATGTGGTATGCCAGGGAACTGGTTCGGGATCTGAGATTAACTCCACAAGAAGCTTGAATCATCTCTGTGATCCTATTACAGTCTTCAAGAGCTGAGCGATCGTCTCGACGATCTCATCAATAATTCAAATCAGTCAACGCCCCACCGCTGCTGTGGAAATAAGTACCGTGCGGAGTACCGGGGAGAACAATATCCTTTGCTTTTAGTGGCCCGACGCCCGCTTAGTTGGGTAGGAAATTGTGACGCAGGCGCATGTAGAACGAAGTCTGATCCCAAGTGCTGGGAAATGATGCAGCTGCAGCCTGCAAGACAGGTTTTGGCGCTGTACTTCACCAGGCGAGAAGGACAATCATCGAAATAGATTAACAGGAAACCGACCAGAACTGGAGATCATAATACCCAACGCAGATGTGGCGTCTGAAGCCCAACAAAAAAAAAAACAAAAGCAAAAGAAGACACAACCTTGTTTTGAAAGTCAATAATCGCACCGCCATCATCTCAGCCGCAAGTGGCTCGAGCGTGGCTTATCTGTGGCTATGACTGCAAGGAGTGGCGCAATATATGTGGCTGTCTATCGTGCCCTTTCCTAATTTGGCAGGTGGGCATAAATCGTGGGTTCCCCGGCTCAATCGTCGATCATTGCCAAGGGTTATGAGTCCATGAGATTTATACAAAAGCACCGCCGATCATCAAAATTTTAATCTGAGCTTTGGGCTTGGTTAGCGTCACTGCTATAGTATTTTGCCACTCAGAGGGAGTCTGGAACCTCTAGGCCTCTGTCAGATTCAGAGAAGTCGGCAAAGAGTTGAACGCTTGCTGCCGAGAATTTCATATGCAGGAATGTGGTGGATAACCACTATTGATCCTTGCCAGCCAAAAGTAGAAGATAGGTCATGGAGATAAGCAGCATGGAGTCCTAACTTTTGGAACATTGTGAGTAGTAGCCTTCTCCGGGATATCCGGTATAGAGCAACCGCTCAAGTGTAACCCATGTCCACTCTGAAATTCTTTGCCCGCACGGACGGTTCATTTGAATGCCTGACGCAGCCCCGAAAACAGGTCAAGTCTCATGAGCTAGATTTTGTGATGATAGCACAAGACAACATTGACGTATGATGTGTCCCCTGAGATGATGGAGCAATAGTCCACGAAGGCTTGCTATATGTGTGTCCGCGTAGGAGAGAGAGAGTATGACAGTGGCTGGCTGCCCAAGGCACATTGAATGAGATTTATTTGGGAGAATATCTATAATATACTGAATAAATCCAACCAGCAAGGACCGACCTAGCCGAAAACATCACTGCATCTAAGGGCCTGCAGGGCCCTGAGGGAATTTTTCACCGTCAATAGTAAGATTTGATCGGCCGTGACAACGACGTCCTTGCCCTTCTTTTTCTTGGTCTGGCCCGTCGTTAATAGTAAATAACAACGCTGTTGTAACTTGAGTGAATCGCAAATAGCTGAGACCGATACCGACAAAGTAATCTCAAGCATTGTAGGACATTTTGCAACCACAATGTATTATCACATGGTATTTGCCATTACTTCGTCAGCCCAGAAATCAACACTGTGAAACAATATCACTGCGACAAATGTTTGTGTCCAGGAAATGTCGAAAAGAAGGTCGGAAAGTTCCAGGCATGACTTGCTACTTCCTCATCTCTCCCACCTGTCTCATTTGCACATTACGAGCAGATAGACTTGACGACGCTTTATGCTCTATATCCTTACCGATTCATAGAGAGTGTATCCAGGCTTCCGCTAAATGGCGCCACTGGGCACTCGACAGAGCCACTCTCTAGGTCCTGGCATCCCACGTCCCCCCAAAAGACCTCCAAACACCGCGGTCAAAGTTCATAAGTCAATTGACCCCACGGTATTCGTTGAGTTATTTGTTGGAACCGTCGGGATATTCATAATCGCAGTCGTGTTTTGGAAACTCGGGCGGTTCATCAGGCGGTTCAATCGAAATAAGGTACTGGGGGCAGACAGAAATACCAACACCCGATACGCACGCACATGGTATGGCTGGGTCGCGTGGCCGACACACGAGAGGAATAAACAGGCAATTCGTGACTTTTTCGCTCGAATTCGGAAGTTAATGGTGTGGAACTCGACCCCAGAAGATTATAGTTGGATTTGGTGGGATCCTGGCGATGTGGAAAAGCAAAAGCATCTCCAAGAACGAAAAGGACTTCGTTGGATACCAGATTGCCTCAAGAGCTATGATGATTCTCCAACTGCCGATGAAATCTGGAATTGTTATTCGCGACCCAAGTGTCATGGAGCACTGAAGGACAGCGTCTCAATGCTCCAGCCTGTTCCAGCGACTGGCTCTGCGCCGCAGCCGCACGCGCATGAGCATGAGGACATATCGGAATCATTCTTGCCTCGGCAATCCAAGTTGATCAACAACCAACCAGTCATCATTCGTTCAATTCTAGAGGAACTTCTCAGGGACTCACTACAGCCAAAGGAAGGCAGTTCTGATTACCAGCCCTGGTTCAATTCTCGTAAGAATGCAGCAAATCCAGCTACTCGCGCGCCGATACCATTCCACCAGGTACAATCATTACCATCTCGACAGCATAAATACTACCAAATCCAAGAATCAACCCCATGGTCGTGTGGTGAGAGGTCCCAAGCTATCTCATGTCAAATCGAATCAATCGTGGAGCATGAGGGTCTCCAATATGGAATAGTAGAACCGAGTGGCCCAATGCACACGAAAGAAACTAAATCACATCACCGGCATGGTGACCACCGCAAATATCGTGGATGGTCAGCACGAATGCAGATGGGTCCAAAAGACACAATATTTAACAACATACGGGATTCATCTGGCCCTCCAGGGACACCACGGACTGAGTTGTTGGTCAGCTATGTCACAGATCCGAGCTCTTCTTTTCGTGGTCACCACGAGAGGCAGCCAAATAGCAACGAAGGGTGCTTGCATATCTCAGAAGATAGAACATCGCTCACTTCTAGACTACTCATTGGAGATCAAGTTTTGTTCTCGAACGAACAGCAGACATATACCAAAACCATCCAATGGAATTCGGCCCCAGCAAGATGTGATTTCCAAGGAAAAGGGACCAGTTCGAAAGCAAGGCCAGCATTGTCTGATCACTGGCGATTCATGTGTGACCTAAAGCATCATAGCCTGTCCCGCCGTGAAGGGAAAAGGCCGGAAATAGACGCCACTCGATGCTCCGCTGAACAATCCCAATTGAAAATAGGAGACACCGTCCATGAGTTAAGTGATTGGGAAGTCAAATTGATGGAGAGGCTGGATCGAAAACTGTTATGGCTCTTCAATGAATTCACTCCAGGGCAGAAACCATACCATTTTGCTTTGCTAGCCAACCACTGGCTGAATAGAGAAACATGGATTGTTTATGACCCTGTGTCCAGAGTTTCCACCGACGCACGCCGGCTGTGGGGAGACCCACGATTCAATGTCCCTTATTCGCAGCCGGTTTTCAGTCCCATACCAAAATACCCTGCGTCCAAACGGAAACGCGCACAGACTCCTCGCATTGATTCCTGGCGGGCTGCAGTGAATAAGCAGCGGAAGGTATCTGGGATACGAGACGCCATTCGCACTATTACACTGTATGATGAATCGATCGAGGACCCACCAGATGGCCATATCGATCCAGGCTGCTGGGCGTTGCCGAAACCGCCTCAAGGCTTTGAGATGTCCACTGCACAGAAAAATGCCTGGTATGAAGGAGGGGCGGGCTGGCAAGAAACACTTGATAATTGGCAGCAAGTCCGCCGGGGCTATCGTGTTCACAAAGCCCTCCACGAAGGCCGCGTCAATCGGGGCAGGATCAAGGAAGTGGCAGCTCAAGTCGACAAGTTTTATCGTAATGCATCCCGAAAATTGATCCCAAGCTATGATCTTGGGAAAAGAAAAGTTCCAACACTCCCTGTCTCATGATCCTTCTCGAAAGGTCGCTTTTCAGTCTTTTTTATTCGTTTTGTCCTGCTGTACCTGGAATCCAACCAAGCCTCGCACTCCGCACTCATTTGAAATGCGTTCAATCATTCATAACCTCTGGTGCTATACGCTCACTACCACCATGTCTCTCACTGCATCTATATCATTAGTATACCCCGGGAGTCCCGGAATTGAATAAATATAGATATCTTTGCCAAAATGCATTTGAATTCAAAGCCTGATCTAAGCGCTGGGGTAATCATGGGACATTGTAAGCCACCATCCTCTTCAGAGTGGCCGCGCTGCAAATTCCAAAAAGCCAAAACTCCGGTTGTCCTTATGTTGTTTTTCGCTCGAACAAGTCCTCCGCCAGAGTCGAGTTCGGATGTATAGTACATATGCGGGGGAGGAAAATCCGTTTAGAAACCGGGAGGGTTGACACGTTGGCTGACACGAGTCCACTTGGGCAGCTCTGAGTGTAGAGAAAGTGGTTAGCTCAGCCAATTCACACAGTCATGAATACCAATTGGTAAAAAGATGTGAAGTGGGATTGTGACGAAAACATACTGTGAATGCTCTTCCGGTAGCTCTTCTCCTTCTTGTCGAAGAGAGTGTACTTGTCCTTGGGCAGCATTTCCTCCTCGCGCGGCATCTCTGCGAACCACCGGGTCACAGCCTTAGATGTCTGGCCATTGCGTTCGAGTGCAGCGCTGACGGTGTCGACGACCCGGTCCACGGAGCGCAGGCGCTTGCGCTGTCGTGCCTTCTGGGGAGAGGAGAGACGCCACGGGGTCTTCCTATCAGTCGGGAAGTAGGTTAGCTTGGGTTCGAGTAATTGGGGATTTGGTCGAAGTCTAAATACATACCAGAGAAGACCGCCAAATAGTGCTTGGGTTGATTTAAACATCGTTGGTTGGTGGTGCTGTCAGGGTGTAGCCGGGAGAAAATCGTGCTCGGAGTCGGGAGTGCAGTTGGTCCGTGCACTCGATGTATAAAAAAAGTCGCTGACAGAATGGATCATTTGCTAAGAGATACAAGTTAATACAGGAAGATTGCAACAATAATATTGCTCAAACAGTAGGTTTTGTTCATACTAAATCATGACTAGTCCATATTGTTGAAAAATGGTAATCCTGGCGTCTGTTAATTTACTGTGAATGGTTACCCCAACCAAAATCATGTGATTTCGGGAATCTGTCGATTTCCAGGGACGCGATAATTTCTTACAACTACACTTGAATTAATTAATCTGCTCTTCGGAGAACATTCTCCTTTCCAAGCTATTATTAGCTTGCGCGAAGCTTCTCCCTGTTCATGGATTGCGTATAGCAGCTTTACACCATCCATAATGGACTCGAGCGCAACGGCGGACGCCCCGTCCCTCCCTTGGAGAGCTTTCTCGAACACAACAATGTGGGGAGTGGCGGGCCTATGTCGCGGTTTCCTCTCGATTTTCTGTCACGCAGAATGTCACGGGAAAGAGGCATTCACGGAACTGTTAGACTCTCGACGTGACGTTTCGCAACGGACACGAGGATTAATCACAGGTATGCCGGGACACGCAACAAATTTCATTAAACCAATGCAATTGCTGATTGATTTATTCCATAAAAGTATCCAATCACATCAGCGTGTACGTGCCTCTAACAGCCTCGGACCGAGACAATCCTATTACCAAATGTGAAGATGGCTGACATTGCGCCGGAATACCAGAATGGATGACCCATTAGTATGGGGTATTTTGCCCGCACGATTTTGGAATAAGCGGTGGTCGTTTGGGAGTTATGACATTTGCTATCAGACAAGGTACATACTCACAAGTTTACACGAATGCTTCTCTATGGATTGTTTTGCTGATTGTAATCGCAGACCACTGTCACTCTTCTTCACTATGGGACAGGTACTGCCCACTCACCGTTCTGCGCATTCTGCTTTCGGTGGCCTAGCTCAACCTGCTATGACCGAGGCTATTCGCTTGTTATCAAAGGGTCCTTTCCCACTTGATCACCACCGCGCTGTACCCGAACGTCAGCGCTGGAGTTGGCACAATGTTTGTGTCGATCCTTTCTCGGACCTCCAAGTTGCCTACACAACCGATGGCAAGGACTCGCATCTGGCACCTACAGCGTACTCCTGCAACTCCAACTCTTGGGTCCATATCTTCCCCGAAGGCAAGATTCACCAATCGCCGCGAAAAACCATGCGCTATTTCAAGTGGGGAATTGCACGGCTCATCCTGGAGCCCAAGGAGTGTCCTGATGTGGTTCCGATGTGGATTGAAGGCTTCGACGATGTCATGCACGAAAGTCGAGAATTCCCACGATTCCTTCCTCGGCCTGGCAAAAATGTTAGCGTTACCTTTGGCCCCAAGGTTGACTCTGATGTTGTATTTGGAGATATGAGATCTCGGTGGCAGAAATTGAAAGCCAGGGTTGAGAGGAGCTATCCGGATTCCCGAGACATGCCTCTGGGGGTGCTAAGTGATGAACTGTTGAATGACAAAGAGGCTGTCGAGCTGCGCAAAGAGGTCACCTTGAAGATTAGGAACCTTGTTTTGGACGTTCGCCGATCGCGTGGACTGCCCGATGAAGACCCGAAGGAGGGCTTGGTCGATACCTGGCTAGAGGAGGGTGCCAAGCGTGAAGGCCATATGAAGGACGATTCTTGGGTTCGGGATATCTGAGCCCCTGTGCATAGATTGTATAACATTTTATAGATTTGATTATGAGCAACTGTAAGGCATGAGCATTGACTCACTTTCTACCAGTCTTCCTTTTTGTTGCTACTCCGTACCATTTTCAGCCCTAAACGCCAGCCTCCTGCCCTGTCAAACGCAAAGCGGTGGCTCTCTGGCAGTACGTGGGCGGGATCAATGTGGGGGCGATAAGCGATAAAGGCGGGACAGCTTCCCGGCCCCGGAGCCACTTCACTTGGTCAAATCCGCAGCTCGACCGATGCCCAAAAAGCGCCAACGGTTTTACGCAAAGCCAACAAACTCAGCACATCACAGCCTCGCGCTATCTGGGTCTCGTCATCATGGCGGGTCTGGGGTACAGGGTTCCGCGTCAGCGACGTCAGTCAACGACTTGATCAGTCACCTCCGCCGTACACAGACGCCTAGTGCTATCGATGATGATCCATCAAACTCTTCACGTCCGCAGCGCTCATCTGTGGCTCCACGCTCAGTTCATCCTTCTCTTCGAGATGTGCTCGAGCTTCCTGCAACTCCGCCCCCGCGACCTCGCCCCGGCGCTCGTCGCACGGTATTTGGGGTTCGTCCACCTCGACCAACTGTCGGACCTCCGGCGCCTGCGAGTTGGCTCTCCGGGAATTTGGATTTGACGGGAGACCAGGGATTACCGGACCGGATGCCGGTGGTATTTGAAGAGGAAATACACCGGCTAACCCGTCTTCAAGGGGCGCGGTTTCCGGACCAGAGGAGCCTGGTACACCTGATGCTGAAATCTATGGCGTTGAATTGGAGTTGGCATGTTGAATATGATGGGCCTTTTCTATCCCATTTGCCAAATCATATCAAGGAACTGCTTCTGAGTTATATTGCTGTCTATGCAAGAGGCTCGCCTCTCAGAGGGTACATGAAGGGGCTGAGACCGCTCTTTCTGACCCGGCAGGATCAGGAGCGCATTAGCGATGAGAACCCGGATTTCAACGATTCGAGAGTTGTTGACACGGACTTCAATATCGCGCGATTGGATCTGGGGAATGCTTTAGGGAGCTGGATAACTTTGAAGCAGCTCACAAACGAGATGATCCTCCCGCTAGATCCAGCTGTAGGTGTCTCAGGTCATGAAATAGGGGAGGATGTCCCAACTTCATGGGATGAATATGTTCACAACGACACAGCAAAGGCCATGCTTGATCCTTTTCCAGCCCCGTCTATACCCAAGGCCATTACCCAGACCCTACGCTTCCCCGAACTTCGTGCGTTATCCCTGGCACACCCGACACCTAGTGCTGCGAGCTGGACCGCCCTTCTCAACCTCATAGCACATTTGCCGACCCTCACTCATCTCTCGCTTGCTCATTGGCCTATACCGTGCCGGAATCCACGCGCTGCCACCTCTCGCATTCGCGGCGCGGTTACCCGCTTCTCAAACCTAGACCCCCTCAATGACAACTGGGCCGAAGCTGCAAGTATCCTTCGTCAGCTATCCCGTTCGACCTACTGCCTGAAATGGTTAGATCTCGAGGGTTGCGGCGAATGGTTACCAGCCTTGAAATGGGTGGGAAAAGACCCGGACGGGCTTCCACAGAGCCCTGATACTGTTGGTCCAGAATGGAATGGATCATGGAGAGATGTCGAATGGCTTGGCATCGGCCCTGGCTTTCTGGATCTAACGAAGTCTAAGAACTCGTCCCATGTCCAGTCCGACGAAATACCCGATCTACAAACACACTCGTCGGATTTTTCTATTCATACAAACCATTTCCGAAATGCGCGTGAGGTACTGAGGCACATTCGGCAGATGAGAAAGGGGAAGAAATGGCTCGAAATCGAGCTCGGGTTAGGGCTACAAGACGTTGAATCTGAGACAATCAGATTACCAGATGGGCAGAAATTGGTACTTTATTTATGAAAGTACCTATGAAAGTTTTCTGTATGTGCAATGTAATATATACAATTTACAACACTGACCCGAAAACCTCCTATTATACACATGTAATGATCAATGCAAGTTGAAACTATTTTATTCGTCTGACTATACAATGGTATCCGGACAAAACGCCCGCAACTTTTAAACAATTTCACTATTTCTTTGAACGATTAAACGTCTTCAGAGGATCCACCTTCCCACCGGACTTTCCACGAGCACGGTTACGATCTCTCGCCTTGCGGATGCGATTCTGCTTCGTCTTTGTGAACCCAACATATCCGGCACCATCCTTCGAGAGACCTTTGCGTCCCTTGGCAGGCATCAGATACTCAGGGACATGCTTGAGATGCGCCTGGACACGCGCAGCACGCAGCTCGCCGTCGTGGCGCAGCTGACGCAATTCTTCGGGGTTTTCTTCAAAGTGGCGCTTGAGCTTTTCGCTCTTGATCAGTTCCTGGCGAATCTCACGTCCTCGTGCTTCTTGCACTGCGAGTCTGGTTACAGAGCGCAGCGCATCTGTCATACGGTAACGGAAAGCGTCGACCTGCGACATCTCGAAGTGGTAGGGCTTGACTTCGTGGCCGAGCTTAGTTTGCCGCTTGATAATCTTGGCGAGCAGAGCTTCGTCGTTTTTGGTGCTGGGGATTGAGGTGGGTCGGTGCTTTCCGTGCTGTTCGGTGGGAATAACAAATGAGAGAGCCATTCCTGCTTTGCCAGCACGACCGGTACGTCCGATGCGGTGGGTGTAGGATTTGGAGCTGGTGGGGAGGTCGAAGTTGAGAACGCAGGCGACATTTTGGAAATCGATACCGCGAGCAATGCTGTAGTCCTTCTCTTTGCTGGTCATCTTGCGGCGCTTCTTGGTTTGCGGCTTCTTTCCATTTCCGCTTTCATCAACTTCCTCTTCATCCTCACTGTTTCCAATCTCTTCCTTTGTTTCCTCTTCATTTGCTTCCTCTTCAGTTACCTCTTTGGCTTCGGACGACTTCTTCGATTTGGTCACCCCCAATACTTCTTGCTCGTCAGCTGCGACAATGATGTCGTAAACACCCTTATTGAATTCTTCAACAACGTGGATCCGGGAGTTGATGGGCAGTTCTGAGTTGAGGACACAGCTCTTCAGGCCAAACTGTTCGAGGAAAAGCTTCACGCGGTAGCACCGGTCCACATCTGCTACGAAAATGATGACCTTGCCCTTGATCAGCTGCAACTTGAAGATGACGTAGGTGAGGAGGAATTTCTCGTCTTCCGCGCATCTGTTGGGAGTTGAGTTAGCAACAGCTGAAATAACACTTGTGACAATTTATCTTACCGGACAACAAACTGGCTGACACCAGCACCCTTCTCTTCTTTCTCCTCAAGCTTGAGAATGACAGGGTTCCGGCAGTACAAGTCCTTCAATGTATCCACTTCCGAGGTCAGAGTAGCACTCATCAAGAATGTCTGCGCTCCTCGAGGGATAGCCTTGGAGAGAGCATTGATTTCCTCATCATATCCGTATGACAAGACCAGATCCGCCTCATCGATAACCAAATGGGTGATTTTATCAAGCGACAAAGCGGAGTTGTTAACGTTGCTGTAAACTCGGGTAGGCGTCGACACAACAATATCCGGGAAATCGGCCAGTATCGAACGCTGAACTTCGTCGGAAACCTTCTGTGTTAAGTTGACTGACCGAATATCCTTTCCGCAAAAGCTGGCAAAGGACGTAATAACTTTCTGGACCTGTTCTGCAAGCTCGCGGGTGGGGACAAGAATAAGAGCGGTTGTGGCTTTTGATGAGGGATCGGCCTATTTGCAGACAGTTAAATTAAATCCTATACAAGGTACATAGAGTGGGGGAAAGAGGGAACTAACAGTCTTCTGCTGGAGGATGGCTTGCAAGATTGGGAGCACATAGGCGGCGGTTTTGCCAGAGCCGGTTTTCGCACGGGCTATTTCTATTAGCCCTTGTCCTTTAATTCATCAATCCAGAAGAATTGTCTCACCAAGGATATCCTTGCCCTCGAGTGCGAGCGGAATCGCTTTCGACTGTACAAGAGTAGGTTTTGTAAACTTTTCCTTGATCAGGGCCTGGCGCAATCGAGGATCGAGATTGAGGGCTTCGAAGTCCAGTTCTTGGTCCTCAATCCCGGCGGCATCGGGGGATGGGACATCGTTTGCGTCCAACTTGCGTTTCATCGTGATTGTGCTAGGCATTTGCTTGATCAAATCTGCGGAAATTGAAACTTTTTGGGAAATCTTGTCGGGCGGTGAATTAGAGTATTTTAAGTTGACATAATCTTTGCTGCCTCAGGCGGAACATAGATATGGAACTGCTACAAATGAAACGAGAGTCTGCGAGTCTTAAGCCTTCGCTAGGCTGATTGCTGCATAATGCATTCTCCTGTTCAAACATATACTCCAATTTCACTTGTAGTCATTCATTGGTAAGTCACTTTCGGTGATCTCCCACCTGGGCCGAAACAAATATTGGAGTTGATGTACCAAAATATATGTGATTGGTAGACTACCTTCAAAATGAGTAGATTGTTTATTAACATAGAGCGTAAACCAGCCTCGGAGATGAAAATCTTCCAAGATATCATACCGGTACCTCTCAGCTCCAAAAGGTTGGCCAACGACAGTAAACAAACGAAGGCACACAACAGGACAAGGGCGACTTCTCTTCACTGGTCATCCTGTATATCTCGTATGATCTTGCCCCCCCTTTTTAAATGGTTGACATATCTACTGACATGGCCATAGTTCCATGGGCCATGGCATCTCCTGTCGTACGTCAACCGAACGACGGCTTCTGTCATCACGTTACCCTTCATTTTCATGATCGAATCCAAATGTCATGAAATCCGAAGGATAGGAGCGAGCAATAGGAGGTTAAGAGTTTATAAGGATGATATCTCTTCATTGAGTAAAAACATCACATATGTTACATACCACCTCCTATATCGTTTTCCTTAACAAAATCAAAAAGAACGGAAACTACCTATGATAAGACATCCGAAGTAGGTACAAGGGATGGATTGTTCACACACATCCCCATGCAAGCCATGTAGACTGACTCTGAAGAATCTTGCGTGTAAAACATTCCATGTTGCCTCACGCGCTTTATCTCTACCTGACAAACTCACTCTGAGCGTATTCTAAGAATCTCGCCCGAGACGCATCCGTGATCTTGCCCACGGAGAGGACTTTAACGTTGTGCTCGACGGTATAAACCTTGCCAAAGTTCACTCTTGACATGCAGTCCAGCTTCTGATCAGGCCTGGCAGGATCGACCTCTAGAGGCTCTTTGACCATCCGGGGCTCGGCCTGTACAGTCCGAGGCCTATCACCGCGCATACGAATGACAGCATGTTTGCTTCGGTCAATGCCAGCCTTGGCCACACCTTGCCCACTATAAGTAGTGATAGGTCTAGAGTGTTGGGTTAGTACTTTGCAACGCAATTGACGTGGATATGAACGTGCACACGTACACACACCAGCAGCAGCCCCGCTGCTCTTTAACCACTACCATGCGTCGGATACTACTGTATATGGGCTCTTGATACTTTCCCTTGGTGAATGGGCTTGCTGATGGGTGAGAGACTTTCTCGTTGAGTACAGTTCCATGCCAGCCTGCATTCTCATGCCAAAGCATGGAAAAGACCTATATGATCGCGATAGATTATCAGTAGGGCCTTGGTATTGACATCTAACAGGTGAACAAACCCTGCCAACTCGGAAAAATCTCCGAGGATCGCTCTGCCTTTTGTAGCCTGGTGTGAGATATCGTCAGTTTGTTGGTCTTGATATGCACGAAGCGTACCCGGGCTATTTCTTACGAGGGTCCAGCGTCTCACGTTCGCTGCTACTGCCAGGGATCACGTATGCTGGCTCCAATGACTTTCGCTACATCAAAATCAGCCAATTGGTCAGAGAGTAAGGAAAATACATATTACTCACTACCTCCTTGTCATAGTCTCGTTGGACATCCCCCAGATCGGGGTCGTTTCGGTGACTATGACTGCTGGCCCCATAGGGCAGCACCATATGCGAGGCTGGATGATCCCTGAGACCCAATCCCTGCAAGTCATTGACCTGAATCCTGGAAATGGATGCTTCACTTCCTGATGAGGCGGTGGCTTCGCTACTGTCGGATATGCTTGCACATCCGGTTCTGTGCCCGATGGTTTCTCGGGCTACCTCATACTTCATGCCCGGGCTCCATTCAGAATGACTGCTCGCCTTGACATTTGCTACTGCTTCTGCACCCGAACTTGAGTATACGCCATCACCCACACGATACTTGGCAAGTTGCTGGTATATGGGGGCTGGAGATAGATCATTGGTGTATGTTTGGTCGTAGTCGGGTAGGTCCTGCTGCTGAACATGATCTAAGCGACTTGCATGGTGGTCCACACCTGGGACGAATGGGAAATGCCCGTATGCGTCATGCTTGGAAAATGTGGACCGGGAGGTGCGTCGTTGACGTGGCGCGACACTTTTGTTAAACGCGTTACTTCCCCGAACTTCTCACGTAGGAAGAAAGAACAACGAACCTTGAACCTTGAGCTGACATCGCAGGGCTTAATGCCCCACCTGGATAGTCCCACTCGTAAATAAAATCCCCTTTTGCTCTGGTCAGTTCTTAAATCATTCTTGTAGCCAGTGTTGCCTACCAGAATGATTGTAGATGGATCGAACCCATCGGTTGGTCTCAAGATGAAGTACCCAGTCTGAAGACATAGCCTTTACATTTCTGACCAGGAAATTAGAAATCGAGGAAGACCGGACAGATGAGATATAAGCCTTAGGGTTTCTATATCCCTCATCAGCAACTCCTCAAGTACCCATCGCACCCCTGCGGCTCGGTCCGTTCAAATCAATGATCTTTCAAGAGAGATGATATGCATGGCGCGTACGGCATGAATCAAGTTGGTTGGCTGTCAAGCCCTCACTCGCGGAAGAGAAGATTTGGTAACTAGCACATGATCGTGGACCCGGACCCCAAGTATAATTCCAATGACATCCCAGTTGCATGAGGGGAACATCTTGGTGGCTGATATACCTCAAGTATTTTGGTATATTTACAATTGTGCTACGGGCAACCAACTGAAAGGTGACGCGCGGGCGCTAATGCAATGCAGGATATTTACGGACTCACGGCCATTGGAGGTTTCATTTGGGCACCAAGGCCCCAGTGACTGCGCCCTCTACAACCTCACCCCACTAGAATCGGCTATCGTGTGATCCCGACGAAGTCTCCTATTTCACTTTCTTGAGGAATCTTCCGGGTGACCAACATTCTGTCGGCTATTAGACCTTGCTTACCAACATTTGAACGTGTTGGTATATAATCTCCTTCGCGAAATGTGACTGAGAGGCACTATAAAACCCTTCAACAATGACATCCTGGCCAGGGGCACGGAGCCGTGTATCGCAAGTGAGTTGATCTATATTGATATGCATTAAGCTCGAGGCTCATCACAATCTTACCTTGTAGCCGCCGTCCACGGCAGACTGCTATACCAACACTAAAAGTGAAGTCTGCCTTCCCAACATTTCATTTGCTCCAACTTCACGGCTAGAAGAGTTACAAAGAGACGCTCGAGCATCGAGCCCCACAGCATCAGAAACCTTGCAACCATTGTTGCCACTTCCTTCAGGTGGTTTTGCTCCAATAACGACATCAACAGCGCCAATCATCGGTCATACCGGACCAGATATGGTAGATGACGGGAACGAAGCCACCAAAGACGACCGCTGGTCACCACAAAATCTCCAACAATGGAACGAATATGATGCTTTCACCGAGTCATCCGTAACATCCTTCCCGGTTCAGTATCCCCCCGAAATAGATGAACAAGCCAACTGGTATCGCATACCTGCGCCGCCCCCTGAATCAGCCCGTGAGACCAGTGCCAAAGTGGCAAACCTTATAGGAGAAATATTAAGTATACATGAAGATGTGTCAGCCAAGCGCTATCGGATCCGGGAAATGCGGCATATGCTTCGACAGAAACGTGATGAGGAAGATGATGTGCGGGCTGCACTACGGAATAGTTTGAATCTCATAACTGCCGAACACGTACATGAGGATCTTGCTGCTATCAATGATACCATCAATAACCTCCAGGTCGTGACAGCGGCCTATTTCATCCTTGAAAATGAGTACCATAGACAGGAAGAGGAACTGTCGCAGCTGGAGTCCGACTACAATAAACACTTAAAAACATTGCAAATCATCTTCAAAAATCAAGGCAGTTCGTTGGCACACTTCCAACCCATCCACTCAGACTCCGAGTCTTCCTCGACCAACTACGCCTCGGAATATGATGACCATATATTGCCCCCGGTGGCTGATTATCCCTCCGTGGTTGACAAGGCGCGCATACTCACGGAACGCCTATCGGAACTAGAGACAGAATACCTGGTCTTAGTTGACCAACGCGAGCTCCGTGAGCGAGTCGGCATCCCACTCGATAGCGCAGCCCTCAACTTCCTCCTTCGCTATCAAGATGAAAAAAATAAACTCGAGACTGAGCTTAAAGTAGCCCGCCGGAACATGGAGTCGCACCCGGAACATGCCAACTGCTCTGCGGGGGTCGCAGAAGAGGAAGATAGAGAACAGGAGGTGATACAGCATTTCATGCCTGAACTCCCAGAAAGCCAGACGTACAATGATCCGCTACACTCCTCAGAATTTGAGGATTCTTCACCTTTCTTTGCGTCCGCTCATCCATACCCTATCAACAAAGGTACTTTTGTGAATCGATGGCTTCTTCATCGGTTGCGGCACTCAAGATTTGAGATTATGCGATTTAAGTCCGCACCTGAACTAATAGATCTGAACAGCAAAGGCTGGGGGTCAGACAATATTAGCAAAATGGCAATGATGCTTTGGTTTCAGGATGGTGCGGCGAGCGTGGAGCACATCAGGAGTCAATCAGCGAGGTAGTGCATTTATACTCCGTGCATAGGTAGAATTGAGCGCTTATATACTGTTATTGATTTACCATCTGTTCTTGATCAACTTCTTAAAATCCTGAATAAGTGACCATCGACAATGAGCCCAAATATAACCCAGCTGTGCAAGCCCTCACCCTAATCCAAAAACAAATCTCTCAAGCTCGAGATAAGCCCTTTCCAAATCATCATTAACAATAACCTGATCAAAAACACCCGCAGTCTCAGCAAACTCAAGCTCCCTCCTCGCCTGGTCCAATCTAGCCCGAATATGTTGCTCACTCTCCGTCCCTCGACCCCTGAGCCGCTGCTCAAGCACACCGAGACCCCGCGGTTTAATGAAAACATAGCGGGCCTCAAATCCAGGGTTGATTGTGACCTGTTGCACGCCGACCATGTCGATATCAAGGATAGGAATGAGTTGTTTCTCGAATATTTCTGCGAGTGCTGCTTTACTCGTACCGTAGAAGTTATCAGCGTACATTGCATCTTCGATCAGATCTCCATTGGATTTAAGAGTGTTGTATGTATCGATGGAAACAAAGTGGTAGGATATACCGTCTTTTTCACCGGGACGTGGTTTCCGGGTTGTGTGGGAGACTGTCAGCTCGAATGTGTCTGGGTGGGCGTCAATGAGCTTTTGAATAAGGGTTCCTTTGCCTGCGCCTGAAGGACCGGAGATCACAAGAGGTCTTCGATCTTGAGGTGTTGCTGTAGGGATTAGCATAAGTAGAGTGTAGGTGGAAGGCATATGACGTACATGAAGCCATATCACCAACTACGTGGTCCTTGTCTTGACGATGAATTTTAGGAGCTTGGAGTTGGTAGTTATCGATCAATGCAAGGAGTGATGCCAGGGATTTATTAAGTCCAGGCCGTGCCGACATAGAGCAAAGTCGGCATCGGACAGCCTTACCGCCCATCGGCTCATGGATGCGAGCAGGCCTACACTAATTCACATATCAACATGCCGAGGAAGCTTAATAATGGCGAAATAATACTGCATTGAGATGTTATCCATTCGCATCGTGATTCTGTTCATTATGTACATGACCCAAACAATTTCCCATATCCATATCCGTATCCATATCCATAAATCGATCGGCAAATGGCCGCAAAAAGACTCTGACTCCATAACCCAAGAATGGTCGAACGTTCAAAGCAAGATCCCATAAGTAAAGATCGATATCTCTTTCAAGCCCTAGCCCATATTGTAATCATTATTCAAGAGTACTGTGTCTCGCCCTCACTATCACTCAGACTATCGCGACGACGGCTGCGTCCATCACGGCGATATCCCTTCGTCAAGCCGGGAATTGGATGCTTGTAGCTCTTTGTACCAGAATCCTCTGTGTCAACGTTGGAATATTGGTACTCGGAACGGGAGCCCGCAGATGAGAAATCCAGGGGTTCAGTAAAGTGGCCCTGGGGCACGGAGCGGCGTTCGCGTTGCTTGCGAGGACTGCTAGTGCGGGATGAAGGTGCGGGAGGTGGGCCAGCTAGGCCAACTTCGCTATGTCGTTCACGACGGCGGTTGTGACGGCGGGTAGATGGGTCGCGGACACGAGGCTCTTCGGTTACTTGGCTGATAACGTCCTCGCTACCTTGAGTGAATGAGAAGCCAGAGGGATCGCGGCGGGCATGGCGTGGCTGCTCGTAAGCAAAGTCGTAAGCCTGGCTCATCTCGCTCTGTTGGTAGGAGGTGGGCGGGGCAGAGGTGTCGTAGTCGCTGCCGTTGTAGGTGCCGTCGGCTTCGCGGTTCATGCCGCCAATGCGAGCGGGTTTCTCTTCCCGGTAGGCGCGTACATCGGCATCATCTGCGCCTTCCCATTGCTCGTGCTTGTTGCGTCGGAGAAGCTTCTCTTTGGCTGATTCTTTGAGCCTCTTGCCCCGTGACTTCTCTGTGATAGTCGTCGCTGTGTCGGTGTATGATCCTTCTGTGTAGGTGTATGCGTCGTCGTTGTAGTCCTTGCCGACGATACTTCCCCCACCAAGTTTGGTACTCGCTGTGGCGTTACTGAGAGTCTTTCCGTCGGGACCTTTTCGTCGCAGAACAGTGGACTTGTAGTCATCCCAGTCGCCCTTGTGCCAGACGAACCCGCCATTCTTGGCCCAGAAGAAGAACCAGATACCCCCCACGGCAAAAGCAAGTCCAATAATGGCAAATAATGCCATCAGGCCTTGCATTTTGATGCTATGTGGGTCGATCGTGCCTTGGCCATATTTTGGCTTGGTAGAATCATCGGAGTCGCTTCGTGGGAAGAGATTGTAGACGTGCGTGCCGTCGGGAGTCAAAGTACCAGCGGTGTTCTCACTGCTATCATCTCTAGCGTATATTCCGGCGACAGCCGCTGCTGGATAGTCGGGAGAGTCCCCATTCGGCCAAAATGGAGGCATGATGGAGTATTAGAGTGGTCAAGAGCACTCGGCTCAGGACTGGACTCACTATCATATTGTTAGTAACCCAAAATTGCTGGAATCAAAAGATAGGGTATATAAATATACACTAAAGTAATTGATCAACACGAGCTGTAGATAGAGATAGATCACTGACACGTTGGTATGTGGGTATAGAACGTGGGTATGGAATGCGGGCAAGAATGAAGCACAGTGTCTAGATGGGTATTAGTAGAAGGGTCAAGATAAGATGAGGAAATACAAACCCAGATATTCAGCCTGACTTCCAGCACAAAATTGGGGAGGTTGGAAGAGAGGCTGGGGGGCCTGTGTTTACACGGTGGTTGTCACAGGCGACCAGATTACATCATCCCCACCTTGCCCACCCACGGGTCCAGTGGACGGGTAGAGTTGGGCCCGTGGGTCGATCTATAAAAAGAGTCGATCATTGATTTCTATCGAGATCTGAAAAATGGCGCTTTTTTATTAAGAAGATGGGTTTAATTATGGATCAATTATATCAAGTCGACAAATGCCACCCACTGAAAACCTCTGGGAGAGAGTATACACGGTCGAAAGCTGTGATCGTGCCCAGACAGCTTGTAGGGTATCATAACCAACTAAACAGCAAAAGCACGGGGAAAAAAAGCATCAAAACCAATGGACGATAAAACAGACAAGGAGATTCACGAGACTGCGAAATAAACCGAATGGGTACAAAGCCCAGAACCTAAAACTACGAGGCTCCCAACGGGGCAAAATACCAACAAAACACGTAAAATCATAGATATGGCCAAAGAAAAAGATGACCTGTTGAGACATGACAAGTAAACAGATATGGGTATAATCTCTCTCCGCCACTCGGAGTCGCGAACAAAGTAACCGGGAGAAAGACACAGGCCCAACGAGAAAGGCTATACACGAAACGCTGACAAAAAGAGACATCAGAAAGTAAAGCACATCAGACTTGTCATTGCAGGTCATCAGAATCGTACAATCATATCGCCATAACAAGAACATCATCATGGGGGTTCGTGCCCGACAGTTTTGCCCAAGCACACAAAATATAGAGAAAATCAAGACAGCAGTTGCAAATGAAATAACACACAAAAAGTCCTCCCAGTCTAGCGAGACAGTTGGGCAACAGGCAGCTCTGGACGTTATGACAAAGCCCAGTATGTCACCCAAGTCGCCCAACAGAGTCTCGCTTTTGGTAATTACCATTGTTTTTTTTTTGTTCCACAAGCACCCGATCCCGAAGAAAAAAAAAAAAGAAAAGAAAATGCAACATGTGCGGAGCAATCGAAACTTTTGACAAACAGGCAAGGCCAGCCACAAACGGCTATGCATACACAAGATGGAATCACAACGAAAAAGTAACCTAACCATAGAGAACGAAATGAAACACAAAAAAAGGGACATCTAACAGGGTGGGTAACAAGATTAGTGGTAGCGTGGCCCATAGGCTGACTGACTGTCACGACGATTGGATCGTTCTGACCGCTTGTCCTCCCGGGGGCGCCGCGCCACATCCTCAAGTGCCCGACGGCTGGAGCCGCCCGTATGATCGGAGCTGGCACTGTTCACATGCTGCTTGGATGGCCGCGGGCCGCCGATGTTCAATCGAACAGCCCCGGTCTCCCCAGCGCGAATGTTAATAGATTTGCCTGCAACTGATTCAGATGTAAATCCAATTTGGAATCCGTTCAACATGAGGGTCATGTTCTTATCATCTTCCTTCCGTGAGGCAGTGGCACTGCCGCGGCTGCTACGACTCTTCTGGCTGCCGCTCTCGCTTCCATTGCCTTGAGACGCTTTGGGCAGCAAGGTCTCTGCGGAAAGAGGTAGTGCAGCTGTTGAGGTTCGGCCAGACCGGACTGCCTGGTAATTCTCGGCTTCACGTTCACGGTCCTCGAGGTCGCCACCGACGCTGGATCGGTCATCGTAGTGGTATTCGGGTGACTTACGCTGCCGAGAGCTCGCCACGGCTACCTGAGCATTCCGTAGATCATCGTGGTAGGGTGTTGACCGTCGGTTATCTCGTAGGCTATGGGTTCTCTCTGGGAACGGGGCTTCCCTTGAAATTCGACGATGGCCACGATCCTGAATTGCCGGCAAGGCAGACGCAAGTTCCGGCATGTCCATGCGGTCTATATCTCGGACCATGCCTCTGTCCCTGTCCATTCCTCGTTCTCTCTCCATACCTCTGGATGGGCGACGAGAAGGAACAAGACCGGCAGAGGTATGCATCTTCCGTGGTAGATCTGGTCGCTCTGGTCGCTTCGCCTGGTGAATCTGCGGGGCAGCCCTAGGCTTGGGCCTGGGGGGGTGGTAGCATCGTCCGATAGTAGTCTTCATCCTGATCCTGGTGCCGTGTAGGACGGTCATAGACTTCTCGCGAGGAATAGTGTTCCATAGGATCATTATCATACCAATCATACTGCCCGGCATCCATGGGTGGGGGAGGAGGGGCATAGATAGATGAGGACCGAGGCCGTGGCTCCCGGGACTCGGACCGCTCTCGTGTATACTCCGATGATGGGTACTCCGAGGCTGGTGGGGGATAGTAGGCAGCCTGTCCATATGGAGATGATGAGTACTGGTGCATGTATGCTGAGTTGGCTGGTGGAGGGCCATGTTCGTATGCGTGCTGGGAGTACACAGAAGGTGCCATTCCTGAACCCATCCCATGTGGTACACCTTGGAAGCTCATAGGTCGTCCGTTTGGGTGATAGGTGTGGTACGAAGCGGAACGGCTGGGTCGACCAGGGTTATTGACATGGATGTTCTCAATTACGTCGGCCGGATATCGGGCAGTGTGCGGGGAGGGTGAGTAATCTGGGACGGGTGGACGCTGGGGGTGGTAATAGGCATATTCGCTCTGTCGATGCTCCATCGGAGCTGATTGATGGTACTGAGGAATGGCGTATTCGTGGTAATTATCGTGATATTGGCGGGCAAAGGATTCTCGTCGATGAGACTTGGACGACGACCGGGGCACGTGAGCATGATGGGCAGCGCCCGCATAGGCACCAACCATCTCCTCTTCGCGCGGGGGTCGTGATCGTTCCTTTTCCTTGCGTTCTCTGGTTGAACTTTTCCTGGCAAGGTCGGTACGTTTGGGGGTGTCCAGCTTATGAGGGATCGGTGGACTTTTTCCGCCCGACGGCCCAGATTGGGTGCTATTAACCGTAGCGGCGGTGCGACTAGAATAACCTGAGTCACTGGCGGCGTCGATCAGCGGCTCCTGGAATCTTCCCAACCTCGAGGATATTTTGGCAGCTGTATTGGCAGCAATTCTGGCAGAAAGCCTAGTGTCGGGTAGAATAGCGTGTTGTTCTTCGTCGTAATCCTCGACGCAAGCAGGCCGGGGGCCCTTACTGGCCATTATGTGGGCTGCAAGGCAATCGAGTGTCTGAAAAAAAGAAAATTAAAAAAACAGGGTTGGTCCCGTTTCCGACAAGGGCGACGTGGGTGGCTCCCACAGGGCTCCAGAACAAGATCAACTTACAGCAAGCCACTACTCCCCTTTGAGGATGAGTCAGAATAGATAGTCTTCTCCCCCCCAACCCCGTAGATCTGACGAAATGGGCTTCTCTTTTTTCTTTTTCTTTTCTCCCCAGTGCCCAACCCAAGCGGGCCACTCAAACAAGTAAGCGGACCTGCCGATCGCGGCGGGCGATGGCAGGCGGAGGGCGACGGGTTCTGTCAAGCGGAGAGAGCGAGATGGTACTTTTCAGATCGCAATGTCTCCATCGAAGTGGGATGTTAGGCTAAGAGTTGGGCGAAAGCGTTGGGTCAATGAAAGGAAGAAAATAGAAAATGACCTCTCTGGCAGACGATGAGTGGTGGAGCGTACTGCAGCTGCAGAGGTTGGGTTGAGAATTTGGGATCCTCTGCCTGACGGTCTTAGAACCCAGTGGGGAGAGTGGAGTCGATGGGCAGCGATTCCAAAAAAAAAAAAAAGGTCGCAGTGAGGGGTGTGACTTTGATATCTATGAAAGAGAAAGAAAGATATCTAGCGATGAAAAAGGAGAGAAGTATATAGAAAAGAAAGAGAAAAGGAGTTAACACCCGAAGGCACAGGGCACAGGGTTTAAGGGAAAAAAAAAAGGAAACGGAGAAAATTCAAAAAGTTTCACGAAGAGGCTCTCGGTACCCAACACAAGAAAAAAAAAAAAAAAAGAAGTGGGGGATACCGTCATCAATGTATTATCTATGTTGTTTAGCTTATATCTATTATTTGATGTCTATATCTAATATAAGTACTCCGTATAATATCTAAAATATTCAAACTATCCGAAATATCCATGTTAGTATGTCGATTATTTACTTTACTTTTTAAGCTCAGGACCCGCTGGAAATTCCTTGGTTTTCATTCTTAGGATCCATGGTTGGTCGTTACTCTTATCTATATTTCCTTTTCCTTTTCGTTTTCCCGTTTGTTTTCCCGTTTTTTTCACTTTTCTGCTTGTATTTTACCTGGAATTTTCGTCAATGTCGCATTCCTATTTCTCCCTAACCTTCATCCCACCTAACGCCCAACCGGGTTTGCGGCCCAATGATCGCCTCCGCCGTAAAGGGTCTTCCCTGTCAATTCAAAAGGAACCTGTTCCTCTGGGCGAATTTCGGCTGTTCGGTTCTCAGGTTCAGTCATCCATTTTCTCTACTCGTTTGATCATTCCATCAACTTCTCATATTGGCGTACATAAGTCAATGCTTCAAATACAATGACAATGTATCCGGGACACGGGAAAAAGACGGTGGGGATGGCACCCTGCAAAGGCTGCAACTCACCACTAAGGTGACTCTTCCTTCTTCGTAATCCGTACTCACACTCGTAGTATGTACGATGTAGGCACACACCTGTATGTATCAAAGGCAGATGCCTGTTTGTCTTGATAACCAAGGGCAGAATCGCCACTGTGGAGTGAGTCAGGTTGACTTTTACCATAGAAACCACAAATGTCAAACGACACTAGAAGCAGAGGAGGGACTGAGCACTGCATGGTATTCGTCGTCAGAGCCCCCTCGTCCATGTGGCAGGATATCTTTGGACGTTGTCTCTTCTCCGCCTGCATATTTCCCATTGTGACTCACATTGGGAGAAAACCTATGACAATGTGCCCTCGCAATATGTACTTGTACAAGTTTTAAAGTATATTGTACTCCATACACAGAGACACTAGATTGTACTAGTGGTGAACTAAATTGCCGGAACCTTCTCTCGGGAGGCAGAAATGGCTAGATCGGTATGACATGCAGCACGGACGGTCTATCATTGTCATTGTGGATTCCTTCATATCCCTTGCGTCTTTAGATCAAGAGGTTCGCAGAGTTTTCATTCTGCACGTGTAACAATGGCACTGTTCGAACTACGGAATCGCAATGACCACTTCAAACTATACAACGCCGATAACCGCCAAAACATCCTAGTCCTTGGTATTCTAATCTAGTCAAAATGTTATTTTGGGCCGGAGTGGATATCTTCAGGCTAGGAGGCTGAAAAGTCAACCCAGGAAAAGGGCTCCGCTCCAAATATAACCAAGGATCTCCATGCGGCTCCGGTATTTCTTCTACTTCTGTTTACAGTGACACCGTTGATAGTCATGACTACAATATAACATGTCTTCATATCAACCCCGGGAGTGCTACAAACGCCGTGCACACCGGGAAATAACTAAAATTGAATTGCATGGCAAGATAGCCAACAAGCTTTGCTCGCATATCCTTTTCATGGTGCAATAACGTTGATGTCTGTCGCCAGTCATTTTTGGATTTACATCGGGGAGATAAAACAGGGTCAAGGGAGCCACCCCCTTACTTCACTATGCGAGATGGCATCAGCTCCTCGAGGCGAGATGTTCACCGCTCTTTTGCAAGTACCGATAATTGGTAATCTGGGGATGAAGATGAGGGGAAATCAATCCAACTCTATTCATCGCTCGGCTCGAGAGACTTCTATCGGGGGTTGAGTGGGTGAAGATAGGGGACAGAAACATTTTAGAAGTTTCGTGTACGGGGTACATGGTACATCGGTATATATGACTTGCATGTTGATCGCCTCACCCCAATCTTCTTTGTATGGGACATCATTCGTCAGCTCTAGATAGCCTTTTCCATAGATAGGCCTTGGCATGTAAATGGATGATTAGCATTGTCTGATGTCGTACGAAAGACAATAATCATGTAGGTCAGGTGTTCCCGTGGCTAAGACTCAAGCCCAGCCTGCTACTGAGGTGTTACGCAATCTACAACAGGGTACTTTATTGAGTGTGGCGTCTCTTCAGGGTATCGGGGAGTAGGTGGCTGTCTTTCCGAATGAAGCTCCCCAACCCGTGCTCATGTGGATGCAAAGGTGGTTTTCAAAACAAATGCTTTTCTATCAATTATGTCCACCTAGCCTGATGTATGTTCACAAAGATGCGTATAAGCTCCCCTTCTAGTCTGCACCAATAGCCAAATCAAACCCAAATCATCCCCAAGTCGTCTCCAACGATTCGGCTCGACTGATCTCGGCCTCCTAGTTCCTGCGCAGGTAGAGAGCAATCCATCCAAGGATTCGATATCCCGCAATGATGCCCAGAAGAATTCCAACCCACTTCCCCGTCAGACCAGTGGAGTAACCATACGATTCTAGAACCCCAGTGCCCCGAATGAGGCACTGATCCTCCAGATCAGTAGACCACATGCACCGACAACCGGCGCCACACGAGTAAGTCCGCTTGGAGAACTCATTAACCATCATACCCTGGAAGACATAAGCCTATTCCAAATAACAAGTGAGTTAGTGATCATTCGGGCAAGAAAATCAAAAATCGGATAGCGGTGTATCAGCATACCTGGTAATCGATGTAGTGAAACACATATTTCCAAAACGGATTGAGGATTGTCTGCGTGACCATAAACCCTCCGACACTCATCCAAAGTCCATTTGCGAATGCGACAAGCGCCAAGGCAATCACAAAGTTTGGGAATACCGATGTCACGAGAACCACTAGGGATTCGGCCGCCACAAGGTCAAGGAATATCCACATCACCCAGGTGAAGAAGGCTTCAGCTGTTGGTTGGAAATTGGAAAGCCAGTATGAGACAATTGAGAAGAGGAGAGATATCAAGACTGGAGACATTAGAATACGGCCATGTGGCAGGAAGGGACGAATACATACAGAGGTAGGGAAGACCAATGATGAAGTTTGAGATCATGAACGGTGTCACACCATACAGTCCGTTGGCTCGCTCTTTGGAAAAGATTGCCCGGTCTTCGAGAAACGCGGGGACGTATGCTACCGCCATGAAAGACATGAACGCGGAGCCAAAGAACTATATTTCATGTCAGTATGGGTATTCTTTTGATTCCAAGTAGGTGTAAACTCACAATGCCGTTGATCAATGGCTGTATAGACTCTTGGGATGGATGAAGGCGTAGCCACACTGTACCCATCATGATCGCCAATCCTGTGCCACATTAGCACCGGTAAATTTTGAAAGGGAGAGGATAATTCGTACCAAGATACATCACGATCCGGATTCCGTAAGCAATGACATCGCGGTAAGACTTCACAAATGAGCGATGCAGCAGAGCCACAGTAATAGAAGCCGTTCCCGCTCGATCCGTGCCTGTCATGGAGTCTTCGTTGACAGGCTTCTCTGCCGAACGTACACGCTCAGACACTTTTCTTGATCCTGATTTTGCCTCATTCGAGTTTGCCCAGGCAGTCTGTATGGCCTCGAGTCGCTCCTCCGCCGAGCCCTTCGAATTGTCAAAATCGGAACTCACAGTCTCCAAGAGAAATTCAGCAGGGTTGGTATTCGCTGGAATCGGATAGCCAATGCCGCTGAAGTAGCTCTCCAAAGCTGAGATTGCACCGAAATAGCATGTTTTTCCTGCCGAAAGGAGTAACAGCTTATCGAAGAGTTGAAACGTGGTGGTCGATGGTTGATGGATACTTGCAATGATTAGAAGCTATAATGAAAAAAAAAGACGTTAGTAAAAGCAGGGTACATATATGATATGCACGTACATTATTGGCCTGCGCGAGCTGCTTTGCATATGACATAACCTCAAAACTGGCGGTCGAGTCCAGACCGCTTGTAGGTTCATCCAAGAACAAAATTCTTGGATTAGTGATGAGCTGGCTAGCCACGCTCACACGTCGCTTCTGACCACCACTGATGCCCTTCCGGATCGGGGTGCCAACCAACGTGTTCGCCTGGTTCTGGATACCAAATGCCTCCAAAAGTGTCCGGATTCGATCCATGCGCTGGCGTTTCGATACAGAGCTTTTTGATAGAAGTAGTAAGCGTCAGAATCTGTAGACAATATTGAATGGTTGTTATTTAGACTTGACATACCTCGGCAACGAAAGATCCGCCGCGAACTTCAGTGTCTCATGCACCGTTAACGACCCGATCAACACATCTTCCTGCTCGACGTACGAGGTCACTCGCTGGAAAGTGCGTGAGTCTACTTCAGCATCATTTACATAGGTCTCCCCGAGAACCTTTGCACCAGCTGACGCTGCACGTCGAGCAAGTACGTTCAGGAGTGTGGTTTTGCCACAGCCTGATGGGCCCATTAAGGCAACGAGCTCGCCTGCATAACCAGCGTCAGTAGGATACCCTTGATATAAAGTATGGACCAGGATACGAACCATGTTTCACATCACCACTAATATCATTCAGCAGATCGCGGGATCTCTTTGTTTCACGATCCTTGACGGTGACCGTTAGACCTTGCCAAGAGAAGTTCCGAACAGTCTCGTTCATCAAGAAGTGTCCGCTGTCATTCTGCTCCAGGTCAGGGGTACTGGACGCACTCAAGGGTGAGGGATCGCCCATGCTGCAATATATTGTAACTGGGTTTACGGCAGATACGAGAGAATTATAATCCAACCCAGCTCAAGGTTCGGGGGCTCACGTTTTATAATTTTAAACATACCCATACTACATGCACCTAGACCCACGGACTTATAAATCCCTGTCTAGGGTCGAGACAATCACTTTGTCCGAGGTGGTCCCCGGCTTAGGCTGAATGTAAGGCTCAACCCTGGAACCCATACAATATAGTGAGGGCTCGAGCCCGAGCTGACATAAGAAGTCCGGGCTGACATAACCCTGGAAGTTCCCCGGAGCTCTATGGTCCCCGATCCCCCGAGACGCCGGGCTTCAAGAAAATCTATAAGCCTACAAGAATAGAGAAAATTTCAATTTCAATGGCCCTCTGGACATGTGGGGTACGTGGTATGAGTTCGTTGTGTGCATGTGTGCACGTGTGAACGAGTAACATCGAGCTCGGGGATCTTCTCCTCTTTTTACCCTAACAATACGGAGTACAGCATTCAAAAAAAGCAAAGAGAGAGAAAAGGAAAAGTAGGTGAAAAAATCTAGGAATGATTTGATAAAGGAAGAAGCATACAATGCCATTTTTATTTGTCCCGCTCTTGGCGCCCAATGCAACTAAATTAAAATCAAGGTGTACTAGAGACACTAGTCTTTGAGAAATACTGTGGGAAAACACCACACAGCAAAGTGAGGAAAATCGGGCAAATAAGCCGAAATTACATCCTGGAAACGAGGAGTCAATAATTGCTTTTTCAGCAAGGGTGGGGAAAACTAACCGCTCAACAGGGCTCAGACCAAGAACCCGCATGCCGTTGTTGAGCACTTGGCGGGCCGACGCATACAGGGCCATACGTGCCTGCTTGACATCGGGCTCGCTACCAATCACCTTGAGCACATCGTAGCTAGAGCTCAACATGTGTGTCATGCGGAACAGATAGCTGAGAACAGTGATGGGCTCAAGAGTCTTGGCGGTTTGCAGGAGTACATCGGGCCATTGCGCCAGCAGGCGGGCCAGGTCGACAGCATGCTGCTCGGTCAAAAGATCGAAGTTGGCATTGACCAGCTCGTCAACATTCAACTCAGACTTGCGGGCCATGGAGCACAGGCGAGCGTGAGCGTACTGCAGGTACGGGCCGGTGTCACCCTCAAAGGAGGTCATGGCATCCAAGTTGAAGTCGTAGCCGTTAACGCTAAGAGAAAACATACAATTAGTAAATGAATAGACGAGAGTAGGCAGGAGGGGAAAAAAGCAAAAAAGCAAAAAAGCAAAAAAAAAAAAAAAAAGTAAACAAGAACAAAAACAAGAAAATGGTACATACCGCTTGCCAGTCATGTCTTGCACCATAACGGATGTGATACCCAGAATATCGGCAGTCTTCTCGGGATCCTCGACCTGTGAATACTTGACTTCGTTCTTCTTCATGACTTCGTGCATCTTGTCACCAACGTCACGCAAGATGTCATCCAAGAACTTGACGGTACCCTTACGAGTACTCATACCACGGACCATACCAAAGTTGATGTGCTGGCAACGGGAGGCCAAGTCCTTGTGGCCCATAAGTTCAGTGACCTTGAAGAGCTGAGCTAGGTGGAGATCCTGCTGAGCGGCAACAACGTAGATCATCTTGTCGAAGTGGTACTCATTATCACGCTCAGTGATGGCACCGATATCGCGGGTCAGGTAGAGAGGAGTGCCATCCTTGCGGATGATGATAGCCTTGCCCAGCTTCTTGGCACCGTGCTTGGTGAAATCCACAATAACCGCACCCTCGGACTTCTCTGAGACACCTGCCTCCTCCATACGCTTGTAGGCATCGCTCATGCTCTCGGACTTGATTTGAGATTCACCGGAGTAAACATCAAAGTCAATGTTGAGACGGGCATAGGTCTGCTTGTACTTCTCAATACTGAGATCACGGAACTTGCGCCAGAGGGCAAGAGCCTCCGGATCGCCGTCCTCCATGCTCTTGAAGTAGCGACGGGCCTTCTCGTCCTCGCTCACGTCCACAAGCTTGGCAAGCTGTGCTTCGAGCTCAGCAACATCCTCGTTCTTCTCCTTCTTGGTCTTGATCTGTTCCTTCAGTTCCTTGATAGGTCCATCCTGTTCACTGACCTGACGGTTGACCTTGACATAGACATCGAACAAGTGGTTGATGGGATCCCTGATAAGAGCTTCCTCATTGCCGTAGTCCTTGAAGCCGTTGGCCAGCAGACCATACTGCTTGCCCCAGTCACCGAGGTAGTTCATCTTGATGACATTCCATCCCATGACAGTGTAGATATTGGCGAGGAAACCACCGATGATGGTACTTCGGAGATGACCAGCGTGGAAGGGCTTGGCGATGTTGGGCGACGAGAACTCGATAATGATCTTCTTCTGGCCCTTGGAGGGGTCGGAGGGGTCCTTTTGACCCTGGTTGCCGTTTGTTCCATAGGCGGCCTTCTCCTTCAGGATACGGCCAAGGACATTGCTGGTCAATGGCTGGCGTTTGCAGAAGAACTGAATATGAGCACCAAGCTGAGTCGGGGGGTGAATAAGGTCGGAGGCGGGAAACTTGGAGACAAGATCCTTGGCAAGCTCCACGGGATTTTGCTTAATTTGAAGCGAAGCCACCTAATTGCATGCAACAAGACATTGTTAGTCTAAGGGCTCCTGATCATGCGAAACATGCGAATTGAATTGCGCTTGGAGTGTGCCGCCACTTACCGGCAATGAAAGGTCACCCTTGTCCAAAGTACTGGTCCAGACAATGCGCGGGTAGATCTTCTGAGCATCGATACCGGCAGCTTTGCCCAACTCCTCCGCGATATGCTCGCGGTAAATATCCATCGGGTTCAGTGTCGGGAAGCATCCTGGGAACTGAGATGTCTGCGCCGTCGATTGGAGCGAGAGAGCCTCAACGGAGGCGGGAAGAGAAGCCGTGGACATGATTGAGAATCCTCGTTGACCGAATGCGCGTATCAAAGTCGGAAAAGTCGAAGGTTTAGAGGGGCAGCGCAACGGAGAAAAAATGGCTGTGAATCGCCGGGCCCCGCTTAGACAATGACCCATAAAGAGGGGGAAATCTCTCGGGTTTCTTTTTTTTTTTTTTCTTTTTCTTTTCTTTTTCGCTCTTGCCTTTTGACTCAGACTGGAACAGGGCGGTGAATCACGTGGCTATGGAATCTACCACTCAAGGCGGTGAACCATGCTATCGCTATCTTATCGTTATCTAAGGTGTTCCACCTGGGCAAGGTTCACGAGCAAGATCACGTGGCTATACAGCCCTGGGACTTGTGAACTTGACACGGAGTGGCTCATAGCTAGATGGCTCATATTACATAGCTCATGTGATAATGGCAGTTTTTAGAGTTGAAAGTAAGCGTCAAACAGCTCAAGGGCTGCAGATCCCACCAGTCAACTCCGCATCGATTCTCCTTCGTTTCAGAAATATATTCAGTTTCAATTTACTCCTGGTATGATCTGATTTGACCCGTTTGTCATGTCCGAGATCTTGGTAGTTCTATTTGCCAACTCTGACCTCTTGTTACACTCAGGCAGAAATGTCTTATTTGGTTGCTTGTAGTAGCTCAGTCCCCCCTTTGTCCCCATGAACCATATCAGAAGCTCCATGGTAACAGGTAGATTCATCATGCCGATACAGTTTCACTCGCTCTTCTCCAATATCCCCATTAATCAACCAAGCTCTTTTGTCCTTCGGATTTCCCCTATTCGTCGTTATATGCTAACTCCGGTACCACTAGGTATTCGAAGGAGCTGTAATGACTCTGAGGCTCAGAGTCTGAGCCTATCCGCTCTGTTTGTTTGAGTGGGCTTTGCTGGCTTTGATTACCTACAAGTTCTAAAATCAGTGATGCAAAAAAGCAGGGCCTCCAGACATGACAAGGCTTGTCGGAAATACAAACAAACAATGAACATAGAAAATAATGTCAAAGCTTTGTCTCCTGATTCATATTTATCAAAAACTTGACAATGGAATCGAACACAATGGCTTTGTTTTCACCAAAGGCCCCAGACTAGTATGGTTGTATGCCATAAGTTCAATTACAATATAGTCGGCCAGTGCCATGTATTTATTGGGCTTCAATTCCCACCATCCAATTCATCGGCAAGTCGGCATTATCCCGCGACTGAAGAAGTGGACTGAAGAAGTGGATAGAATTTCCTTCCACATCTGTCGCCATCTTGAGAGCAGCCCTAGCAAGATAACAAACTTTGGGAGCGAATCAGTATGTCATATTACATTACCATCCACCACGGCTCAGGTGTGGATGAGAGCCCTGAGAACCAATGGGTGAATCTGTCTTTTACTGTCAAAGAATATTTTTACCTTCGGACTGATGGGGCGCTAATTTGTTATATCATGGAACGTATCCGGGAGAAGAAATTCGATCTTACTTCTGAACCCTGGGATCGACGATCTCGATGGTGTATCTCGATACCAGTCTCCAAGATGCATGAGAGCAAAGACGGGGCTGCTGCTGATGCTTTACAACTGGCGGAGTGGTACAGAGTTCAAATTCTGAATGGGAACGCAACTATTAACCGTGAGTTGCTATTTGATCGGAAGCCATTTTATGATGGTAAGGAATGCTGTAGGGGTAATGTCTGCGATCTGATACTGCATCCGGAGTGGTGGATCCCAGAGCCTTCTTCGAACAATTCCACGGACTCTTCTTCGGATTCTTCTTCAAATCATTCTAAAGATCCTTCTGTGGATTCCTCTTCGGATCCTTCGTCTGATCCTTCGTCAGATCCTTCCTCTGATCCTTCTTCTGATTCTTTTTCGGACCCTTAGTGTTTTGATCGGCTGACTGGAATATGTATACAATCTCTATGCCCTTGAGTTTGACTTGATAATGTGACTAGTGCCAATTCAAAGCTTTCAAATTCAGAGCTTTAGTAGCCTTCTCAGTATTTGTAGGTAAAGAGTCATTTTTCAATAGATCCACTGTAGCGGGCAGCATCACCTGGGGAGGCACCCCCCGTTAACAAAAAGGTTAGATAGTAACAATTTGAGACTATATTTGTGGGTATAGTGCGCAAGACATGGCCTACTAAAGTTGTTAAAGATGGTATGTCGCCATATGTGATATGCAATACAAGGAGTTGTGACGTCTTAGTTCGTGACATCCTTCAACCCGGTGTTCAGGTGTGTGATAATTGCAGGAAGAGTCGCAGCTCCAAAATTGCCTATGTTTTATATATCCTTTACTGAAAATATCTGCTAAGTCCACGCGAGATTGATTATGTCCCTGGCAAAAAACAAGACGTGGGAGATACATCTTACGTCTCCACCACAGATCCACAGCAGACAAGGTGGAGAAGATTACGTGGTTGAAGAAATGACTAGGCCTTATATTTGCTAACAATTATTATCGTATGAAACAGTTTGCTTCGCTTAGGAGCGGAACTAGAAGTATATCGGAACTCATTACCGAGTATTGTATCTTAATTTAGATTAGGTTAGTACCCTGATCAGCTAATAAAATTATAGATCTAACCGTGAGCTACACTGTAACTATAGCAAATTCGACATAGCATGATCATTTCTTTGCGACTTAGCAAGAGGTAGAAATTAAAGATATCCATCTATCCTGGACTGCAATCTTAACAACTAGCTGACAGATGGTTATATAGGACACTACTTATATGTTCTGATGGACTAGAATCTACAATCCTGGGAAATACCCACTAGAGACAGAAATTGACACTGTTCTTTTTATTGACCGGAGATATTGGAATCTGACTGGACAAAGCAGTGTATCAGACAAATTTGGTGGAGTCGCGAACCAAAGGTTCTGACATCCACACCTTTTGACATCTGGAGTGTTTCGATGGTTCCGCTCCACTCAATCGAACTGGGCCTTCTAGATATCACCAATTAATCCTGTTTGTTCCTATTGCACGCCCATCATACTCCACTACCATGCTGTCAAGTCGTACGACACCAAGGCCTGCATTTCCAGCTGCGGGTCTGATGGCGATGAGTGTCTCATCTACATATAAGTTGTGTGGGTGCTCAATTTCCTGGCCGCACGGTCTCAAAAATGGATGATACCAGTTCTCTCTTCGCTCAATTGAGTCACACCTTCTAGCATGGGCCTTCATGGTAGTTTCCCGGCCTACGGTGGTCGTGGCCCCAGCGATCTTCGCCTCGGTATTGCTTTGGGCGCGATTGCGACTATCTTCACGGCGTTGCGTGTTTACGTTCGCATCCGGATGAACAAATTTGGAACTACTTCACTGATATGGGCCCTGGCTGCTTGGGTAGGGACATTGCATTTTAAATTTCTTGAAGGAAATAGGAAATACTAACTCACTTGATCTTGAAATAGTCGTTAACAACAGTGACCCAAATTTTCGCTATTATTTCCATTCTCCATGGCCTGGGAAATCATATTTCAATTGTGCAGAAAGTGGGCGAGCTACACAATTATCTTCTATTTACATGGATCACAGTCTTCTTCTTTAATATGGCAATTCCAGTGGGAAAAGTAGCAGTTGCTGCATTCCTGATCGAATTGAACTCGCAGAGCAGTATGCAATCTTCCGACTCTTCCGTCTATGTTATTTAGCTGACAGTGAGCTTATTGATAGACCCCAAAATACGGCGCAGTCTCATCGTCGTCGCGGTTTTGAATATTATTCTCAACATTCCTCAAATCCTTATGGCCTGGTTCCAATGCAGTCCCCCGAGTGCGCTCTGGGATCCTCTTCACCAGAACCAGTGTAATCACACCAGGAGTGTATATTATACCTACTTTGTCGGTGCGGTAGCTGCGCTTTCTGATTTCTATCTTGCCATTATTCCCATAACCATGCTGGTCCCTTTGCGCATGGACCGGAAGTTGAAATGGGGATTGAGTTTCCTCATGGGATGCGGTATCTTTGCCGGCGCCGCTGCAATTGTCAGAACATGGGCAGCCAAGTTCATTATGAGCGATGATTCTTCCTGTAAAGCACTTCATACCCTGTTTCACATTTACACCGAACATTTCTCTAACAACCGTCATAGATGGCATGGGCATCCTCTTTTGCTGGGGTGAAGTCGAAGAATGGCTCGTCCTCATCACCATGTCCATCCCACCAGTCTGGCCCCTATTTCGACCTCTAACCAATCAATTCATCAAATACACAAGCGATCGAAGCCAACCACAATACAAGTATGACGGCTACGGCCAGTCCACCCCAACGACGCGAGGACACCTGACCGATGGACCAATCGTCACAACCACCATCTCGATTTCATCGCACAAAGGTGCGGCAATGACGGCTGGTACCGTGGACGAAGAGGGATCCGATTCCCTTTCCAGATACGAAGAAGAACCTGAGACATCTCAGATGCCCCTTGGCCACAATGGTCACCCAGAAGGGTGGATGAAGATGTCCCAATTCAATAAGCAGAATCGTACTCGGGCTCAGAATTGAGTTCGCTTTCATTGCGACTGTCGTATTATTCCCCCTCCAACTTCACCTTCACTTTTCAGCACAACATCGATCATAGGAATCCGTATAACCTTTGTCGTTCCTTCCTGTATAGTAGGCCGAGGGAATTGAACCTCTTTTGGAAGGCGCGACATCCCCGGAGTATAGACCCCCCCTCTTCTTCTTCTTCTTCTTCTTCTTCTTCTTCTGCACCTCTTCTAAATCTCTTGTCCTCTTTCCCATTCGTATGGTCCTAGGTACATAGATACTTCGCAGATTGATAGAACTTACCGACAACTTAGTCTCAACCGATGCAAAACTCAGCAACATACAATTGCAAAACCGTGAGTGTACACATAGGGAGATCCGAGTGGATGATATGTAAATAAAATTATACAGTTCCAAGGCTATTAACGTCGATTAAAAAAAATTCAGGTCTTATCAACAAGAGCTAGGAGAATCTTTCAGGCATTCGAGCCCCAAAGGACATCTTTGGATCCCTTGTCGGCTGGGGGTATATTCACATATCTAACCAAACCGAGCAGAGATTGGACATCAAAACAAAAATGCTTCGCGGCCGGGCCAAGCTAATATTCTATAGCCGATTCATTTGAAAATCGAATGGCAGAGGCAAGCTTTAAAACAGCAACTTTTCGTTCGCAGCGAATCGCTTAGAAGCAGAAGACCTGGTCCTCCAGCTTGCTGACGGGGCGCGCCTTGGTGTATCCAAGAGCCTCGGTGGACTTCTTCATGGCGCTGATCATGGGAGGGGGGGCCACAGAGGAAGATCTTAACATCGGCAGCGGGGGCAGGCAGGCGCTCCTATAGGAAAGTTTAATTAATACCGATGGAGCACATCCGAGCACAGTGGGCAAACTTACCTTGATCATATCGGGAGTCACGAAGCCGACACCGCCGGTCCAGCCCTCGGGCGGGTTGTTGAGGACGTAGTAGACGCGGAATCCATCGTCCTCCTTCTCCAGCGCCTCGAGCTGGTCCTTGAGCAAGATGTCTTCGGGGTTGACGTTGGCGAAGATCAGGTCAACCTTGGTGGTGTCGTTGCCACCGTTGCGAGGACGGTTGCGGATGATAGCCTTGATAACCTGAAGCATAGGGGTGATACCAGTACCACCGGAGATCATACCAATGTGACGGCACATGTTGGGGGTGTACACCATGGCGCCCTTGGGGCCGCGGACCTTCATGTTGTCGCCGATCTTCAGCTCGGTGAGATACTTGGAGATGTTACCCTGGGGGTAAGCCTTGACGAGCAGGTCGAAGTAGCCGGCCTCGTTGTCGGAGGAGATGGGGGTGTAAGAGCGAACAACCTCCTTAGGCTGACCAGCGATAGTAGCGGCAAGAGAGATGTGTTGACCGATGGGGAGTCCGAGGATATCAGTGGGACGGGGAAGAGCAAAACGGTAGATGGCGACATTGTGAGAGATCTCGTTCTTCTCCTTGAGGACGAAGTCCTGGAATTCGGTGGGGTTCAAGACCTTGCGAGGCTCCGCGTTTACTAAGGTCAGGTCAGTTACTCAGCTCCACTCTGATTGATAGAAGATCAACGCACGAGTGCTGAACACCAAATAACCAGCCAGCATTACAGCGAGGGCAATCGCATAGGCGAGAAACTCAGGCTTCACGGCGTAAACACCCGCGACGAGCACGGCCGAGGGCGCGAGGCCCATGCCGATAGTGGCGAGACTTGAAGGAATCAGTCATTGTTCGGGGATTAATATAAGGGCAAAGAGGTGAAGAACATTTATTTACCTCATTATGACAAAAACTGGATACTGTAAATCACCAACAAAGCGCGGTGAAAGGAGAGAAGTGAAGTGAGAGAAGATAAAAAGAAATGAGGGGACCCAGTTGGCTCCGCCCAACGGATTTTCCCACCTTTTGGGGTCACAATTTCCCCGACTTTCTGTGTGTTTACTTCTTGGACTTGGGCTGATTGACTGATACTACACCTTTTTCTCTCTTTTCAGAATCAAAATGTCTCAAATACCAGAAGTCCCTGCCTTTAATCTAACGGAATTGGACCACAAACTCCTGGCCATGACCGATGAGGAGTTTGTATACCATGACTGGGAAGACCTAAAAAGCATTATCGGTAAGTGTTCCCTCGAACAAATCTGCCCGGAAACTCCCCCTCATAGGATGTACCGTAGCACGAAATGACCTCGGCGTACTCATGCGGAAGCCTTCCGATCTCCGCCGATATCTGGCCTGGACACATGAGACCAAGACCCAATATGGCACGATTATGAATTATATTTGCCAGCAGCGATTAAAGTGGCATTTACCGCAAAACACTGCCAGCGGGACCCCTTCCGCCTTCAAGAACCCGATTCCCTTTGCCGATCCCGAGGACTACAAGATCCTCCGCAATGACTGGCCATATGGCGTCAGCCCTGGAATTTCACATCTTGTCGTGTGGCTCCGTACTCCCATCCCTGTACAGTCTAGCGAGGGTCATTTGACCGATGAATCTCGTGCGATGATCAACAATTTTGTTCAAAAGACGTTCGTGGACCGTTTGGCTAAGGACCATCGAAATTTCTCAGACCCTGAGTCTCATGTGCTCTGGTTTAAGAATTGGGTTGGCCTCCAAAGTGTGAGGGCATTGGAACATGTTCATATTTTGGTTCGTGATGTTCCTGAGGATATCTTATTCGAATGGGCGAATGAGTGAGACCTAGGGATTGTTGATAGGCTTTCTTTTGCCCGATCCGTCAGGTTTACATCATCCGAAGCATCTTACAGCGTTTCACTACATCGGACATTTCACGGCATCCTTGAGCAAATCAAAATATAAGATAATATACTTAAGAGCCCAATGGACACAGGCAGTAGTGACGTCCTTCTACCATGAAGGCCGTGGTTCGTGGTCACCTTGAGGCCTTGCCACATACTCGATCTTTACCTGATCCGTGCGATGAATCTTGCCGACCACATGGGCATCGTTCCGGAGCTGATCCGAGTTCAAGATGCTTTCTTGGCTACCGCTCCTCGTAGTCTCAATATTCGTGGTCATTAGGATATCGTCGTTTTCGCGAGTGTTGTTTGATTTCTTCGTGGGTCCATCCGTGTAAGTACGCATCTTGCCGCTGTCATATCGCCCGTGAGAGCTCCACGAACGTTTGCCTCGGATCATCTCGTATATCGGACCCAAGGTTGGGATGCAGGAGGCTATTATGATGATGTTCGACTCGACACTGATAAACGAGTCAGATATAACGGTTTGTAACATTCTGTATAAGGAGTAACTGAAAACATACCTCGTCCAGATGACAAGATCTGCCGTTGCGTCTATTCATCTCGAGTCAGCGGTAAATCTCTCCCTTTATGCAAAACAACTCACAAGTCGAGTCTGCCGTGTCATATAAACCTGGCAGCTGTAGGCACTTAACGATAGCCATCGCACAGGCTCTGTGTGAAGGATCAGCTACCTACTCCAGACAATCATATGAATCTACTTACACGGCACCCAAACCCAAAGCTGCACAAAGGGCCAATTTCTTCTTGAGCGTCATTTGAAGGCGTAGCAATACCACAGTGGGGTAAATTGCAAGATATAGATCCACCACCGCGGACAGAACTGGGAAAGCTTTAGTTGTTTGTGTGCAAATGAAATGCAACTCAACAACATACCTCCAGTAAAAATTGCATAGCCCACAAGGATCGTGGTCGAACGGCATGTTGCCCCTTCAGAAATGAGATGAATCTTCCATAAAGCCCGGGGAGGATCACACATGGTGAAAAGAACGACAATGCAGATGGTCGACGCTACGAACACCGAGGCTGTCAACATCCACAGCCAGATTCGATGAAACCGGCTGGGATTCATTATGCGATTCAGGAGAGCGGCGATGGCAAGTTTCGGTGTTGTGAAAGACATGATCCCTAGCGCAAAGTCTGCATAATTAATGACTAGAATGCGCTCGACCAGGTCCATGCCACCTCGTTCCATCAGCACAGAGGTATGGCTCCCGTAGCCAAGAAGGACATTCACCGTGGTGAGAATTGTATAACTGGTGACCATGACCTATAAAATTGGTATCTGGCGTAGATCAAGATCAATTGGAAGATACCTACCATTGCTGCCGCGATAATATAGTCATCGAGTCCAATGTTCCTTAACATTCGGGCTCGGATATATAGTCGCAAGGATACCATCACAACACTTACACTGAAGAAGGCCCAGAAAACGCCGAGAATGCGCGGACCCTTTGTCTGGCTCATATATTCAGCATTCACAGTTGCCATGATGCCGAGAGCAGTGGCTGCTCTGTTGCTCAAAGAAGAATCACGACAATATCCTTTACTTATGGCGTCAAAAGGACTAGAAACTGCGGAGTAGGTAAGTAATCATGATTAAAACCCCAAAGTTGAGAATAATTTATTTTTGAAGAGATCTATTACTTCGTGCCGCTTCCAGGGGGGCCATAATGATACAATCTGACCAATGGACTGCCCAAAAAAGCAGATACACCAAGCCTCAAGATCGCAAGTGGCTTGAAGCAGGGTATGATTGATTTTTGGCCCCCAGGCACTACAGCCTTGGCGATCGTATATTAGACGCGAGGTTGTACTTTATATACATCTTCCCATTTTATATTACACATGATAGGACAGAGTTCATGAAGTTAGTCCTTGTTCTGCTAATTATGCTATCTCCCCTTCGATTCCCTGCCAGAATTTTCACGAACCTGTGTGTAGATCCCTCGTGGAGACATGAGTGATGGTCTTGCACCATGTGGAGCTGTCAATCCCGCAGGATTTTCTCGGTTAGGACAATGGCTATGTATTTAATGAATTGCGGAGTTATAGAGCAAACTGACCAACCAAATTGTACCCAAGATCGCTTAATGTGGGATAACATATGATACTAATATGCGTAGGTATATGTATATAGTATTCTTGTCAGGGGTTCGGCTATTCTTTACCCGGACATGTTAGCAGCTAGAATTTAGTGTAGCACTAGATACTGTGGCCGTGGGGGGTTCCTTTTAATCCCACCTGTTCGCCTCGTAGATATATGTGTATGCCTTGCAGCAAGCTCAGTCTATCATGACGTACTCCAACGGAATCTCAAATGGCTCAGCCAATGATGCGGCGAATGTAGAGCGTCTTGCTCTGTCCTCAAACCTGCCAGATACCGTGCCTGGTCTCCTTAAAACGGTTGCGAAGCATGGCAATGATCTCCTTGCTCAGGATCCTGAAGCACGAGCCAAGCTGCTAGAAGCTGCACGATCATTGACTTTTGCATTGGAAACTCCCCGAGAAGCAATCATCCGGCACTGCTGGTCTGAGGTGTGTTGCAACTGCCATCTAATGTTCTTCGAAGTGATATAAGAGTGTTTAGACTTACATTTGCTGGATTTGCTTAGTCTACGAGCTATGCAGCCCTAGAGACGGCCGTTGATATAAACCTCTTCTCTGCCCTTGGCACAGATGACAAACCGAAAACTGTCGCAGAGCTTGCTCATGCAACCAGCGTGGATCCAATTTTGCTCGGTTAGTGGTTTGTTTGCATATCAGCAAACTCCAACACCTAACAAATTTCTATAGGGCGATTGATGAAGCATCTCGCTGCGATGGGAACAATAACTGAGACTGGCTACAACGAATACTGCCCCACTGGGTTATCAAAGGTCCTCACAGTTGAGAGATATAGCGATGCATTCCCCCTCATGTAGGCTGATAACCAGAACTCGATACTCAGAATCGTGACTGATAATCCCAGGACTCGTCGTTTCACCAAAGGCATCATGGCGCTACCGGCGTTCCTCAAAAAGAACAAATACCAAAACCCCACATGTCCTACAGATACAGCGTTCCAGATGGGCTATGAAACAGACATGGGTTTCTTCGGACATGTGCAAAAGGAACCAATCACAGCAAAGCAGTTTAATAACCATATGTCAGTCTACGCTCAAGGCCGAGTTCGCTGGATGGACCCCGGTTTCTACCCGGTCCAAGAGCAGCTTGTAGATGGTGTCACCATTGGCAAGGATGATGTCCTGCTCGTTGATGTTGGAGGCAGCTTTGGCCACGATCTATCCGATTTTCGTCGGAAATGGCCTGGCGCCCCTGGTCGTCTGGTACTTCAGGATCTTCCTGAGGTCGTGGTTTCCGTTAAGGACCTGCACCCCTCTATTGAAGTTACTGGTCATGATTTCTTTACTGAGCAACCAGTCAAAGGTACGGAAACAGACGACCCACCTGTATCCTTGCGCACTGCAAAAAGGCTAGAGTAACTAACTTTTTTTTATTCTCATAGGAGCCCGCGCTTACTATATGCATTCTGTCCTTCATGACTGGCCCGATGAGCTTTGTCGCAAGATTCTCGCTAATACCGTAGCCGCCATGCGGCCCGGGTATAGCAAGGTTTTGGTGAATGAAAATGTGATTCCGGACACGGGGGCCTACTGGGAAACCACCAGTCTGGACTTAATTATGATGGAGATTGGATCCGGCGAGCGCACTGAACGCCAATGGCATTCATTGCTCGAGTCTGTCGGGCTCAAAATAGTCAAGATCTGGACTGCCCAGAAGGGCGTGGAGAGTCTGATTGAGTGTGAGCTAGCTTAATATGTGAGGAGATGCTGTACAAATTTCCAAGCAAATCAATCTGAATCTGCAGAGTGAGAAAGGAGATATCATGACACTTCGTAAGAATTTGATTTTAGGCTGGTGAATAACCATCATGCACAATTCATTAGAACACGTAAAATAACTACGTTTGACGAATTGAAATGGAAACAGGACAATAAAAAAGAAATTCGGTATCAGAGTACGCCAGCCAGCTAGTCCATCGAAGCAAATGTTGATTACAATATACAAACAGCACGCTTAGGCAATATGACGATCAGGTCTTCTGCTCCTCCACGAACTTGAGAGCTTCTTCACGTGAGACAACATCGATAGTACTGGCCTTTTGCCTGAAGCTCACACCATAGCACTTCTCCGCGACATGCAACATTTCAGGTCGGAAGGTAGTGCAGATAAATTGTCCGTTGGTCGAATCCGAGATGGACTTGAGCATCTGTGCAACGGCTGTTCGGTACTGAGCATCTAGGTTGGCATCGATCTCATCGAATAGATAGAATGGCGCGGGGTCGCAAGCCTGGATGGCGAAAACCAGTGCGAGAGCGCAAAGACCTATAGCAACTTAGTTAGCAACTACAAGCAAATACAGAGTCAGACTGGAAATGCTTACTCTTTTGTCCACCACTCAGCTGCTGAATACGTTGTTGATCGTCGTGCTTGCTATTGAAGCTCACACTGATGCCGACACCAACGTAGTTTTCGACGCTCTGCCTAGCTTCCTCGTCATCTGAGTCAACATCGTCATCAAGTCGTGTAGCACGGTCAGTCTTCCTTTGAATGATAAGACGACCACGACCGGCGGGAACAAGTTTCTCGAACACGTTGTGGAACTCTCGTGAGACCTGCTTGAAGGTTCGTTCAATGGCCTCATCCTTGCGCTGGTCAAGAACAGAGATGAGGTCATCAATGGACTTCTGGGATGCATCCAGCTCGGAACGACGTGTGGTAAGAGTTTCACGCTGCTTGGTGAAACTGTTATACTGTTCAAACGCCTTCTTGTTGACATGCGAATATTTCTTGAGAGCCTCATTGGTTTTGTGGAGCTTCTTGACGACTGTGTTGGAGTCAGTGTTTTGGTACTTGGTGAAAGCTTCATCCGGAAGAACACCGAGGGAACGAATGTTGGCCGCACACTCAGCTCCCTGCTTAGTAAGTGCTGCCTTCTTTTGCATGCTCTTCTCCATACGGCGCTGATGCTTTTCGATAGATCGAGCGAGCTCTTCAATTTCCCGTCGAGTCTCCGCATTACGCTGTTGCAGATCCATCACGCGAGTATTGCCTTCCTCAATTGAGGTATCAACCTCCTTCAGTCGTGCATTGAGCTTCTCCAATGCCTGGCCGATACGCTTCACTTCACGCTGTGTCTCTTTCAGGTTGCCCTGAACTTCCTCGTCGGCGATGTCAATGTCCCTGTTAAGTAATTGATCAAGGCGAGGATTGAGGTTCTCTCGAAGCTCAACTTCTAGCACCGACTTGCGGGCCTCGAGCTCGCTGCGCTGACCCGAAAGCTCTTGGTATTGACGGCGCAGATCTTGTACTGTGCTGCTTAATGTTTCTAGTCGGGTTTCCTCTTCGCTGGTGAGAGCTTTCTGGAAAGGCGATGACAGTTCGATTTGGAACGCATTGACTTGGTCGTTCAGTGCTGCAAGGTTAGACTCAACATTTCGAAGAGCGCGTCGCTTGGCATCAAGAGTATCGTTCTTGTTTTGAAGGAGGTCACGCTTTGCCCTCAACTCATGTCGTAATGGTCCGCTGCTGTTTTGGACCTGATGTCTCTGTTGCTCAAGCTTTTGCAATTCACCAACAGCCTTTGTGATCATCTGGTCGAGTTTTTCCAACTCTTTGCGGATTTCCGTGCCGCGATTTCTCTTGATCTCATACTCGTCCCGCCACTTGGCTAGACTCTTGACAGCGTCCAATCGCGACTGACGGGAGTCGTGGTATCCACCAGTTAAAGCACCACGCTTGTCTGATCGATCACCCTCTGGAGTGATAGCATTGACACCATGGCTTCGCGCGTACTGTGACGCAACCTGCAGGTTGGGGCATATGATAGTCTTGCCGAACACGTGCTGGAAGGCTCTTTCATATGCCGGGTCATACTGCAACTTCTCGATCATTGGTATTGTGTCGCTAGCACGAGGCATGTTCATCGGCCTAGAGCGAAGTCTATTTAGAGGCATGAACGTCACACGACCGGCCTTTTCCTTTTGTAGAATCTCGAGAACGGTTGTAGCTGTTTCGTCGGTGTCAACAACGTAGTGGAATAAACTCTGGCCGGCAGTGACTTCGACAGCGGTGCGATATCTATCATTGACATCGAAAAGCTCAGCAAGAGTACCGTAGACTCCTTCAAGATTATGCTGGCGCTTGATTCGGCGTACTGCGGCAGTTCCGCGACTGGTGTTGTTATCCATCATCTGCGAGAGATTGCGCTCGGCACGGTCCACCTCTTGTGATGCATTCGAAAGCACGGAGTCAAGTTTTGCTTCTTCTCTCCAGAGTTCCCTGCGGAAACATTAATATGTGATTCGAGCCAATCAGTCATTCAGGAAAGCTTACTTTCTTTGGTCCATGAGTCGGTCTCTTTCATCCTTGGCATCTTGGACTTGTCGATCCACGGAATGAATTGTGTCACCGCGTCCATCAATTTGTTGGCGCAAGCGTTCGGTTTCCGGCTCCAAAGCGGCAATCTCGCCTTCTAGATCTTGGATATCTTCTTGTGTCTGAGAAATCACACCCTGGACAGTACTGATAGAAGTATGGCTCTCGCGGATTTCCATGTTCAGCCACTTGTCACGCTCAGATTTGTTCTTGAACCGCGAGTTTCGACCCTGCTTAGCATAAAGACGCTGGCGCGAAGTCTCGGCATCTGTCAACTGTGATTTGACCGTGTCTTCTTGATCCTTCAAGGCATTGAACCGAGGGAGAATTTCCCGATGTTCGATTTCACGATCACGAATAGCGGTCTGAACAGAGGTGAGGTCGGAGTCGTAACGAGATTTCAGTGCCTGTGCGGCAACCTGGTTATCAGAAAGAGACTTGGCCTGCAGTTCAGTTTGAGCCAGAATCTTGGATGCTTCACGCCGTTCATCCTCCAGTTGAGCCTTGTCAACTTTGAGGAACTCAATCTGTTGCCGACACTCAGCGATCTCAGCCCCAATTTGAGCCATCGCTTTCTCGCCTTCAACGAATTGGTCACGGTTATTGTCGGCATCCTCTACGCCGTTCTGCCGTCGCTCTTCAATTTCATTAAGGACCTTACCGATCTCCTGTTGTTCGAGGGAGTAGATTGTGTACTCTAGACAGCGGCGCTCCTTGTCTTTCTCCTGATAGCTCCGAAGCTCGTCCTTTTCTTCTTCGAGCTCGGCAAGGCGTTCGTTGATATAGTCGAGGAGTTCGTCAATCTTGGCGCGCTTACTGTTGGTCTCATTCATGATTTTCAAAGATTCCGAACGACGAGCTTCGTAAACCTGGGTGCCGGCGACCTCCTTAAGAAGAACCAGGCGCTCGGAGTCTTTCATGTTGGTCAGCGCTGTGACTCGGCCTTGGGGCACGATGTAGTAAGGGTTGGACCGAGAGAAACCAGCCGACTCGAGCAGGTTCATAACATCATTCTTGGTTGCATTCTTGCGGTCGAGAGTGTATTCGTCTTTCTTAATACCGATAGTACGACGCAGGACAACCTCGGGCTTGCCTGTCGGGAATCGATCGTCGGAGTTGTCGAATATGATCTCGACGTAGGCGGACATTACAGCCGAACCGGAACCTTCCTGCTTGGGGTCAATCTAAGTATACTTTGAGTGATGACAAAGTACATACGTGCAAAAGTGCTTGGCGTTCCTCTCTGCCGAGATGAGTGTAGGCATCGCTGAGGACGAAGCGAATGGCCGCAAAGAAGTTACTCTTCCCGGAACCATTGCGGCCGACAATGACGTTGTGTTTGGGGGAGAATGGCTCAATGACCGTTTGATCTTTATAGCTGAAATTCATGCGATGTCAGCATAAGCAATATAAGGACCATAAATATCGCGTTTGAGTGTGGAATATACCTCTTGAAGCCTTGAATGATGATCTGCTTGACATACATCTTGAGAAGAAACGCGCGACGCGATGATCAATCAGAGAATCCTCCGCATAACGCGCCTGGCGCAGGAATGAACTAAGAAAAGAATCTTCTGCAAGAATCACAGCTAGCAGACCTCTCTACCAATGAACAGACAAAGGCCGATGGGTATTGTGATTGTGTTGCAAAACCTTGGAAACTGACTACGCGAGGAACGAAATTCGCGCGTCTCGTTGGGCGCGGGGTTCTGCCGGGCGGTGACACTAATTTGGGCCACAGAAAAAAAAAACCCCTTGGGGACCGGCGGACATATTCAACTCTCTCAATTCTCAACATTGAAGATCCAGAATGGCTTCGATTGAGAATACCGCCCAGGCAACTGGTATTGCCGATGGCCTCGCGCCATCGCATACCTACGTGCCCAACGAAGGCTACGTGAACCCTGATACTGCAGACTCCGCCGAGGCGGGGCAAGATCTTCCCGATGAGCACGAGGAAGAGTATGAGGAAGACGATTACTACGACGACATTTTCGACGACGAATTGGATCGTGAAGATATTCTGTCTTCTGATAATTCTGATCTTACCAAAGCATACAATCGCCAACGCAGAATCAACGACCTCGCTAGCGACTCCAACGTGCCGAGATGGACATACCCCAAGACGAACACACAGAAGCCTACAGTGAATACCTCTGCGTCTGTCGATGACCAGGTCAAGTCTCTTACTCGCCATGCCGCAAAGATCAAGCTAGATGACCAACAGGCCGGCATTTCGGGCCACAGCAACAAGCATGGAGACAAGGCGGACCGAGCCACATCGGAACAAGTGTTGGATCCCCGTACGAGGATGCTTCTACTACAGATGATCAACCGAGGTCTCGTCTCAGAAATCCACGGATGTTTGTCGACCGGAAAGGAAGCAAACGTCTACCATGCCATGTCCATCTCGCAGGAAGACGAGGATGCTGCCCCACTACACCGTGCGATCAAGGTCTACAAGACAAGTATTTTGGTATTTAAGGATCGTGATAAGTACGTGACTGGAGAGTTCCGATTCCGTCAGGGATACAACAAGAGCAACAACCGCGCCATGGTCAAACTTTGGGCCGAGAAGGAGATGCGAAACCTGCGAAGAATCTATGCTGCGGGTATTCCCTGCCCCGAGCCTATCTTCCTTCGTCTACATGTACTTGTCATGGGATTCATTGGTAGCTCAAAGGGTCTAGGCGCACCGCGCCTCAAGGATGTGGACTTCAATATTCCTGAACCGGAGACTCGTTGGCGCGCACTGTATATCGAATTATTGGGGTATATGCGCGTTATGTATCAGACCTGCCGTCTAGTTCACGCTGATCTGAGCGAGTACAACATTTTGTACCACAAAGAACGCCTGTATATCATCGATGTTAGTCAAAGTGTTGAGCACGATCACCCCCGCAGTCTGGAATTCCTGCGCATGGATATCAAGAACGTCAGCGACTTCTTCCGCCGGAAGAACATTTTGACTCTTCCCGAGCGGACTGTGTACCAGTTCATTATCTCCCCAGAGGGACCAGTTGATGGGACCGCTGGCAACGAAGAGATGACGAGTGCCATCGAAAAGCTCCTTGCTGCCCGCGAGGAGGGTGATGATGAGCAGCAGGAAGCTGAGGATGTCGATACTGCTGTCTTCCGCCAACAATATATTCCCCAGACACTAGAGCAGGTGTACGATGTCGAGCGCGACGCCGAACGCATTCGTGATGGCCAAGGTGCTGACCTTGTTTATGGAGACCTCTTGGCCGGCGACAAAAAGAAGGCCACTGCCACCGATGCCGTCGAGGAAGACGTTGAATCTGACGCAAGCGGCGGTGTTTCCGTCTCAGGATCTGACTCAGACGAGGAAGAAATAGACCCGTTCGCGCCGAAGCCGCCTCGAGGCAAGCGGTTCGAAGACAAAGACTCCAAGCGCGACCACAAAGCAAAGGTGAAGGAGGAGAAGCGTGAGCAGCGGGCGAACAAGATGCCGAAGCACCTGAAGAAAAAGCTCGTTTCTGGTTCTAGCAGAAAGAAGAAATAAGCTCGGGTATTTTTCTGACCTTATCTTTCTTTGCATGTGCACGAGTTGCGAATTTTTGCACTGTGTCAATCTACCGCTTGGCATGATTTGATGATGAAATGCATATATGGATGGAGCATTGGGCATTTGATACCTTGGTCTACACTTGATAGAAATGGGAAACATAAATAAATATATGATGCAAGCTCCTCAACACTGAACCAAGAATTCTCACTTGGGAGTAGACTACTCATAGTATATGGAGGATATTCACAGCCAATTCGAAAAATAAAATCAAGGTAAAAACTTATCAGAGCTCTCTTTGGACGTCACTCCAATCCGTCCTCTCACCATAGATCCCTCACTGGTGTCAAAGCAGTGCTTACATCCCGCAAACAGGGCAAGAGTATGCATCTGGTAAATGAGCATCGAGCAGGGAACATGAGGATGAGTATGACGAAAGGTCAGACCTATTGTGCCTTCATCATTTAAGTCAAAATGATAATATGGTCATGATGTACTAGTTAGCAGCGGTATTGATGTGCCGTATATCCAATTTCCATCTTAGCTACAAAATGTAGTGGAAAGATCAGAGCGAGGCCGAGGAGGTCAAAGGGGACGGTACAACGCTCGGACAGCAATCGGATGAAGATATGCATTAGATGAAAGCAACGAGCTGCTGCCGTCAGGTATATTAGGGGAGATCATGGGGATTGCATTTGGAGCACGACCTGGCTTCGTGCCTTGACCCGTGCATAAGCTTCCTCAACAAGGCCTCTCGGCAGGTCAGGGATTTGTTCTCCTTCCGAGCTTCCATCTGATACTCCTGCCTCGGTAGTCCCTGTATACTCAGATACACCAGGTTCCTCCGAAGCCTTCTGCGTCACAGGATCATTATCCAGGTGGCCGCCTGAGAGGCGTAAGAACTGCACTTGCATTGGTGCTAAGCCAACCCCAGGCCATATGTCAGAAGGAAGAAAATCTCCCTGTTCAACACGGAAAGTATCACGAGCAGAAGCATCTTCATCGTATAGCTGGTCCAGCTTGTGCCGAGTATCTCGGAGCACCTTTTCTACACGTTGACGAACATGACGTCGACGTGCTACTTCCAGCAGCAGGCTGTCGTAAGCATTCAGAAATCCGTCGTACAGGGAGTGTAGATCAGTGAGCTCCGCGAGGCCGGAGTTGATGCGGTCATTTTCTTCGAGCCACACGCGCGTGAAATTATGTGCCTGAGATATGTAACGGGGTAAGCGAGAGGAGGCAAGAGAGGATAGGTGGCTGTGAACTTCGATCGTTGCCTTGTAAATGGACAGCAGAGCATCTCGCTGAGCTTGCACTTGTTCAAATACGGATTCCATTTCATTAATGCGATCTTGAATCTCCATAACAACATCATCAGCCTCGGGAGCATCTTTGATCAAGACAGCCACCATCTCCTGATACTCGGCGTCAGTCATCGGGTCAAGAGGTGCATTCAAATTGGCGTTGATCTCTGCCCCTATATTTGGCATTCCATCATTGCTGCCATCAACACCAGTTGACATATCACCCGTGATAGATCGCGCAAGTGCTCCTCCGCCATCTGTATGCTTCACAGCGGTAACACAGAGATCGAAATGCCGAACCAGTGCTTCCAATAGAATGGCCATTTCTTGAGCATGGGCCTCCAGTGATTGGATCTGACCCGGCATAAACGCCAAAGTGAGAAGGCCGGAATCGGACGCAGATGACGAGGAAGATGTGATTGATAATCGGGATGACGCCAACTTGGTGGCTGTGTGGTAGTGACGAAGCGACTGTCTGGTGGCTTGAAGTTCGTCATCAAATTCACGATTGGACGTGTCCAATTCAGCGCGCGCCGTGTTAGTGCGGTCAATAGAAGCTTTTAGAGAGGCATGTAGTTCTTCAACACCTCGCTCGTCTACAAAGTCATGTAGAGACTTCTGCTCTTCATCACCAGGTCTGAATGACGTGTGAACGATAGTCCCGCGGAGCAGATCTAGCGTATTTCTGAGCCGAGCATCGGCAGCATCCAAGTTTTTGAGTGCCACTGAAAACTCATCACGACCTCGATATGATATCTGTTCGACCTCTGTACGAACATCGTATAAAAGCCGGAGTTGTCCATTGAGGCCTCGACGTAAGAAGCCTGTCCGGGAGCACACGACAACACTTTTCTCCAATGCCGTGTGTGATGCAGTGACTATTTCATTGGCTCGCCAGACATGAGTAATTGAAGACAGTGAACGTTTGGCACCCAGTAAATACGAGATCAAAGTGTCAACTTGAGGTAGGGGCTGCTGTTCCCCATCATTGAATCCAGCCTGCGGACGAATAGACGATGAAGAGGACTGGGATGACGCCATTGTGTGAGTCAATTAATAACCCTGTTAATGGCGCATTTGGACTAGGATAAGAAGAAAGACCAGGGTTGCTTAAGGGAGAGAATTCTCAGGGGCGAGAGCAAATTCTGACACAGCTACGAGGGAAAGAGGGTGCTTGCACCACTTTCGCTTCACCGAAACTCTAGGACACTTCAGTATAGGCCTATATTGGACAAACCAGGGTGTTGCGAACTTGGATAGAGCCGGAAGGGGGAAGTGGCTCGTCCATCAACCTGGAAGCTAGGTGTTATCAGGCACTCGGCACGATAATACCAAGCTAGGGCTGGGGTCCACACGGGCAGATCAAGAGCATGAGCTCCAGTCCAGAAATGACTTGTGAACAAAGCGATAAAGAAAAACAGCCTCTTACCAGTAATTATTCAGTTCCATATGTCTCGGTCAAGACCGGATTCCGGTACATCAATTGCAGACAACGGCAAGCCGTTCACAGAAGGTTTGGATAGACCGCAGTAGGGTGTATGATAACCAACAAAGCTGGGGGCAGTGGGTCTCCCAAAGGGTGTCGGTGTGAGATAGCCGGACTAGTCTCAATCATCCAAAAAAGAGAAAGCCCCGTTTCACCCCGGTTAAGCTGAAAGATAGCGAATCAGCCTGTCGGAAGCGTAGGAAGTGATCGATTGATGTGCGACGGCGTGGAGATGGCGCAATAAAGATAATCACGTGCAGCCTCACCGCCCAAATCACGTATGTGCCGCTCTGCCGCTGTCACGCAATCCCCGGACTCCATCGATGGCGATATCGAAGACACGTCCAGATTGTGCAATTTTTCTGGATTTTAAATCCTTCTCCTTTAAAAAACTCCGTTAATCCCAATTTTTCCTTCTCTTTATCCTACAAGATTCTTCCACTTGTTCAATCTCGATAACGCTCTTATCTCAATTTTCCTCTCAGGGTACTCATATCGCCCGAGTATAGCTTTTTGACACCCTCCCTTTTGAGCCTCTTATTCTGGGAAATTCTTCCAAGAACCCCGATCGCGACATTGATCGAGATTCTCTCCCGTGCTCGTTGATCTAAACGATTCAACTCAAAAGAACACCGAGATTCACAAACCGACCGGTTCTTATCTCGGTGCCACATCAGTCGCGACCGTCTCTCGCCCGAGCGGTCCCTCCCCCTCCCCCCCTCCTTTCTCAACACCGCGCAAAACCGAAACAGTCATCATGGCCGATACACCGAAACCCTCGTCCACACAGCAGAGTCTAGTTATCGCAAATTCGACGGTCAGTGCGAACACCGACTCCAACCGCTCTATGCCGCGCAAAAATACCGACAACACCACACAAACCCTGGAGGAACTAGCGAGGCAAAATGTGGCCCCCTTCCTCGCTAAATATCAGCCACGACAGTATGCGCCTTTGCGCTCGCAAGTATCAACTCCATCCGAGCAAAATCTAGTGAATGCCAGCTACTGCTATCGTCATCAACCGGACTCAAAATGCAGCAGACGCCAAGCCGATGAACAGTCGATGACTCAGCTGCAATCCGATCTCAACCTACTCCCTCAAAGTGACCAGCAGGGTATTTCCCATGTGTGGTCGTTGTTCTCAGCTGCTCCAGCGAAGCAGCGAACTCTCATGCTCCAGGGAATTTTGGCGCAGTGCTGTTTCCCCCAGCTATCTTACATATCCGCAAGTGTCCGCGAACTCATCCGGATCGATTTCCTCGCTGCCCTCCCTCCTGAGCTTTCCTTCAAAATCCTCCGTTACCTTGACACGGCCTCCTTGTGCCGAGCAGCGCAGGTCTCTCCCCGCTGGAGAGCCCTCGCCGATGATGATGTGGTGTGGCACCGGATGTGCGAGCAGCATATCCGTCGAAAGTGCAATAAGTGTGGCTGGGGTCTTCCTCTCTTAGACCGCAAGCGCCTGCGCGAAGCCAAGCGTGAGATTGAATTGCGTGCGACCAACTGGGGCAACAACGAGCCTGCCGCTGGGCCTGCTGATGCTGCAATTGCCGAGCCTTGCTCGACAGTTGAACCTTCAGACAGTGGCAAACGCAAGATGGAGTCTGATGACGAAGTCTCCGGCGCCGCAAAACGCCATTGTGCATCATCCCCCCAGTCTCCTGAAGAGGACGAGAGTTACTTCAAAACTCGTTACCGTCCGTGGAAGGAGGTTTATCGGGATCGATTTGTTGTCGGTATGAATTGGAAGCACAAGCGCTGCTCAGTCAAGGTCTTCAAGGGACACAGAGACAGTGTCATGTGTCTGCAGTTCGAGGATAATATCTTGATGACTGGGTCTTATGATGCCACGGTTAAGATCTGGGACACAGATACCGGCGAAGAATTGAGAACTCTCAGAGGACACATGGCTGGAGTGCGATGTCTCCAGTTCGATGACACCAAACTGATCACGGGAAGTCTGGATCGCAGCATCAGGATCTGGAACTGGCGTACAGGCGAGTGTATCTCCAAGTACAATGGCCACGCCGAAGCGGTCATCGCCCTCCACTTTGATTGCACTCTTCTTGCATCCGCCTCTGTCGATCGCACTGTCAAAATTTGGAACTTCAAGGACAAGTCTACTTTCGTTCTTCCCCATCCACAGGGAGTCAACGCTGTCAAAATCGACTCTATTTCGCGCACAGTTTTGACTGCGTGCGATGATGGTGCCGCGCGCCTTTGGGACTTGGACACCAAGACGTGTATTCGAGTGTTCCATAACCACATTGGAGCCGTTCAACAAGTTATTGCTTTGCCCCGAGAAATTGAACTAGAGAATCACCTCGCCGACTGCGAGAACGACCACGTCAGCACATCTTCTCAAAATGGTGACAATATCCTGAGCACGCTTTCCCCTCTTCTCGAGGCCAAGTCTCTGTCTCTCCAGAACTCACCATTCGGCTCCTCTTTTGACCATGACCAGGGCCGCGTGGAACCTCCGCGCTACATTCTCACCAGCGGTGTGGACACAACTATCCGATTATGGGAAACCAGCACCGGAAGATGCCTTCGTACCTTCTTTGGACATCTAGAAGGTATCTGGGCTCTTTCTGCGGATACTCTGCGGATTGCGTCTGGTGGCATGGATCGAATGGTCAAGATCTGGGATCCTCGTGTTCCTACCGGGCAGGATACCTATGAAGGTCACAGCGCAGCCGTCAATTGCATTGGCCTGAGTGACTCCCGTTTCATCACTGGTGGTGATGACTACCAAGTTCGCATGTATGATTTCCGGGCCTAGGGGCCGATGTCTATTTTCTTTTGTCTGTCAAAAGTACCCTTTTGGTTAGATCTTTTCTGTCGTCATGGGATGGGGCGTACAATTGCGACGCTGCCTTTTTTTTTTCTCGGAGGGCGGGTGGATTTTTCTTTCTATAATTATTGCATATCCGGCGGATGATTGGATACCCTGGCGCATCAAGGACAGTGGCTATGGCTCAAACACGGCCGTTTGGCCTCATATATTGCGACTGACTGCATCATAGGCGTTACTGGATTTTGTTTTTTTTCTTCTTCTCCGTTATACGCCTGGTTTCGCATTCATAACATGTGTAACTGTTTCCATACGAGTATCAAATGAACTCAAATAAATACATTTGTATCTTCAAGCACCTATCACTAGATACAAGTCATGACGTATTATTCCTAACGAATCAAGCAACGTTGTACCTAATGTATGTACAGCATAAGCGCCCAACAGGTACAGGCGACTAAATATGCCATCGAAACATAACTCTCTCATTGGATCATATTGCCTGGCAGTATTTTAGTCATCTATAGAAATGCCTCTTTTTGTAGAGGTTATGTCTAAATTTAACTAAATTCTGCCTTGTTTCTGGAGTAGACCTGGTATAAATTAAGATACCCGGATTACTATAATAGAGGGCTTGATAAATAAAGTATCAAATTGTAAGAATTCTGTAAGAATCTTATAAGAATCAAAGATAGGATTTATAACCCTATATATCAGAAGTTATATCTAGAAAGGGGAAAACTATTTTGAAGATATCTAAGAAAAACTAGGAAGTCCACCGATAAAGCTATTGAAAAGACTACTGAAAAGACCACTCAAAAGCCCTTCAAGAAAGATATTATAGGGCCGCAGAAGCGGCTGTCTACACTTATACCGTGTAAATGAAGAGAGAAATAAAAAAAGCTACAATTGAGATTACTAGATATTGGCTGAGAGAGGGGCGGTGATTGCGGCGGTGAGGCAGTACCCAATGAGAGAGTTAGGTTCGATGGCAGACTTACCTACCTAGGTAGTCGCCCGTAAACGGGACAGCCCCACTGAGACGGGGACTAAGACCGTTTGGGATTAAGATGTTAACCTTGAAAGCTTTTGACTTCGGTGGCTTCTACCTCTACCTTGGAAGGTTTCTATCCAAATGAAACGCCAGTCCCGGACCTCTAGGCTTTCACTTTGCTTCTTGTTAGATCTACAATATCTATATACGTACGTACGGGTACGATATTCTCTTCCCAGTAACCACATGGACGACACTGATTGCTTCTAGACTTGTTTTCATCCTTCCTCGACTTAACATTGATCACACATCAATTCTGAGCTTCTGAATTGCTAGATTATGTATATAACCGTACCTATTCTATGCTGATTTTTAGTCACCGCGTCCATGGTACTGCTTGTGGGCTTCGGCGGCAGATAAATCCAAAGGGTACCCATCAACTATCAACTACTCTAGAGGAGTGTTAGAATGTTCACTGGCCTTAGGATCTATAATTCATGCCCACTATACAATCTATTATTACCCTCTTTCCAACTTTCGTCATCCTCTTTATCCTAATAAGAAGGGGGAAACGACCCACCCCGTCCCTCCAACCCAGAACAACTCTGAACGAGAGTTTTCTTACCAGCATCTGATGACATCTTATTGTGAGGATTTCGAGCTAAACCAACGATATCCAAGCTCAAACTGTGCAGGCCGGGAGCTCGTCGACACAGAAGCCAGTTTTGGCCATCTGGGAAAAGCTGAATCTCGAAGCTCAACACACCTTGAGCTCTAGCTCTTTGAACTTTAGCTCCGCAGAATCCAGCTTCGATCTCCCTTCGTGACCTTACTCTCAGTCATTTGCTGTGATTAGATGACACAGAAATCGTGACAGGTACTGCTGGACATGTGGGGATACTTTGAAGCTACTCCCGACAGTGGTGGAGTGGTATTGAGTTGGATTCTTGCTACTCGCTGCCATAGGTGTTACCGTTGGTTGCCTCGCTATTCCCCAGGCTAGGAAGTACCACACCAAAAAGGAGACACAGGTGAATATCGATGTCACAAAGCTTGATTGCGAGAATACTATACACTCACCAGCCTCGACGATGGCCTTGCCCGGCGACTCTTCCAAGATCTCGGTGTCTAATGCCACACCGTCCACTATTGTGACCGCCGCCCATGATATCTTCACACATCCCGCACAGACTACCTTTTTCTTCTCACCAAGGCCCGTGTTGCTATGCTCATGAGTAATGCCGCCTCCCCTGCCCCCTTATGGGAATGACGAGGTAAGTGACACAATGAATATCATCTCTGACAAATCAAATAGAGAGGGATTGCCACCAGTTTCAAGTATTGAACTTTCTCTTCGGAAACTAGGGCGAGGAGAGACGTCCTACAACAAAAGATTTGGCCACAAGAGAAGCATGTGTCATGGATGTCGACATACTACCCAAAATCATGTCCAACCGGTGGACATTCTACCTAGGCTTTCTCATCTACGCTTAAACAACAGATGTGATAAATATAACCAAAGGAGAGATACAAAACGAAGAATGGAATAACTCAGATCAATTGATATAATGGATACAGGGTAAGGTTGTGTTGGCGTCACAGCATCTCGATATATACGAATAGAAATTATCATCTATTGTGAGTAGTATTCCACACTGTATTGTGTGTTCTAAAGGCCATTGTCTTCTATTTCTGTGGTTCTCCATTGAGAGATCAATACAATTCAATTCAATTCAATCCAATCCAATTGTTCCTGCCTTTGAGACTTGAGTACTTTTATCCACAGCCTTAATCGAATTAACTTTTTCAGTCTTCCTGTCTAAGGGCTGAGGGGGTATTTGAATGGGTGTTGTCTCATTTTCACTTCCGATTTACTTTCACTTGTACAGCTCCAGCAATTGAATGTGTTGAGTTCAGCATTGGAGGTTGTCGCACTGCCACCTGAAAACTTGACCGTATGTCTCCAGTTGATTTGACCTGACAAAGCTGTGGGTTGATTGCTTGCGACTATCACGATTCTGGCATTTGTTAATCAAACCTGACCCCAGTTTATCCTCAGCTCGTAGCAATCCGGCCATTCGCGATGGCATACTCTTTTGAAAGGCTCGCCCAAGCTCAGCAGCTATTTAACCGTAGGACAAGCGACTTCTACGTACTGCCACACCTTGCTGGTCCATATCACCTGCGAGAGCGTGCCTCCAAGCGTGCTGCTGCTGTTGCATCGTGGCATGACAACGACGAAGATGAAGACTACAAACCTTCGACCAAGCGAACACCAAGCAAGCGCAAGCTATCTCTTTTACACGAGGATGATCAATCTCCTCGGTCCGAGAAAAGGGCCAGGAGTTTGTCTCCAACTTCGACGCTCCGTTCTAGACTCAGCCCAGACATACGAGAAGAAGATGATGTTCCATCTTCGACACTCTCCCAACACAGTGAGCCCGACAGTTGGGATAGATACTGGGCGGTCAATCCCGATATAGACACGCCGAACTCACGATACAGCCTCCGACGTCGCAATAAGGAATCGGTGTCAGCATCCCCACAGAAGAAAGATGAAATCAATATTGAGGTCTCGGCATCAAAGCTGCCTGGGGATGTCCTAGCTGCGGATAAAGTTCTTCCGATGAGAGAGTGCGCCGCCTGCCAGGAACTAGGCATGGAGTGCTCGCTCGCATCTGACCCTGATCCGTTCTCCTATCCTTGCACAACATGTGAAGTGGATGATGTCTTCTGCGTTGTGAGTCCCCCACCCAAATGGAAGCGATCATGTGAGCTTTGCAAAGGTCGAAAGAAAGAGCTTTGCTCATATCGCTTTGCTGATTACGATCATTCCCAACCTTGTCTCTCATGCCGAAATCATGGGTTCGAATGTGTTGCTGGACCAGCTAGACACCCACCCTATGCATTCCTTTCCACGAGTGAGCCAAGTGAGCCAAGCAGTTCTCCAAAGATTGATTCTTCTGCAACCTCCAATCCACCCAATGGCTCGTCCGAGCTCAATATTTCCGAGGAATCTAAGCCTCATGGAAGGGTCAATTCTCCCAAGATTGAATTCCCAGCAAGTTGCTCCCCACCACACAATAATCCGGAAATCGACGCCGATGAGACATCTAAGCGAAGTGATCAACTCACTTCTTCAGCTATCAATGCACCAAAGACCCAGACTCCAGAGAGAAATCCCAGAGAAATCAATTCTTGGGACATCTCAGCCCCCCCATTCAGTAACGCAAAGCCCTCCATTATTGACGGGTCGAAGCTGCAGGAGGTAATTGAAATCACTGACTCGGACGACGACATCCCGAAGAAGCAGGGCTCCCCAATTTATATCTCTGACTCCATTGAATCACCCCGTCACGCCACTGTCTCAAACACCATTGCTTCACAGTCTGCCAACATCCATCGAATTTGGACTGAACTTGCTCATCCTGTAGTATTTCTCGCAGATGACCCTTGCGACTGGTGCAACAACTTTGCGTATGGGATAACTGGTCTCGGCCCTCGCAACCCAGAGGTTTGGACGGATGAAAACGGCACGATCGTTGAGCTTCAGGATGGTCATATTGCCGAAGGAAAAGAACAGAGCCGGATGTGTGTCTCCTGTACATGGAATCGATGCAAAATCATCCAATGCTCCCACAACACTTTGAATCTATTACCCGCGCCTTTTTCCCCGCAAGACGAAATACAGAAGGCTGCTGCTTCAACACATCTACGCAGAGCAAGTGAGATGCTGTCTGATCCCGAGAATGGGAAGGACGGTAATATTTACAGAAGTCCCATTTACGAATGGTGTAGCATATGCCGAGAACCCGCATCCGGGTCTTGCCAGACAGTTCAACCTGTGAATATCCATGCCGATGTGGTGGACTGTGATGAAGAAACCCATGGATGTGGACTGATGCTTTGTGAGTACTGTCTCGAGCTCACCAAGCGATTCAAGGGTGACCTCAATGCTGTTGTTGCATGGGGTCGCAATGACTCGTCTCACCCTGTATACCACCGAGCCGACATGGAGTTCATCCTCTCAGGGGCGGAGCACAACACACTCTACAAGCTTTATATGGAGGAGGGTTGATTTGCAGATTGCTTTTTTTTTCGTTTTTGTTTATTGTACCTATTTCACCACCGCTGGCCCTGTTTATAAGCAGCAGCTAAGCTCAGTTAAGAAAATGCAAAATGACCCTATTACTTTCCAAAGTATGTCTGTATTTGCAATGGGTGCCGTCTAACAACCTCATATTTGGTTGCATACTCTAATATGTTTGGTAAGTCGTGATAGTGAGGGCATTGTGCCCTAATTGTTCACAATAGCTCAATAGTACCGCAACAGGATAGTAATAGCACAATATGGATAGAATCATCCCACCAACAAACAAACGTGCATACAATGAAGAACACAATAACTATTGACAATTCATCCCATTCACGAGTCTCTCCCATTGTGCGAACTACTCTGAATAGTCCACCTTCAAGTATAAGACCTTCACAGTTCCGACTTTCCAATCTTTCTTCTCTTCTTCCCACATATCTTCGTTTAATATCTTCTTATCCTCTAACTTCTGCTTGTACTCTTCTTTTTTCGTTGTTCAGTACTTGTCTTAACTTCATCTACAGACGCCGGTCATCTGTATGTGGATAGCCCTGGGTTTCGTTTCCGCTCCGGAAAAAAAAATTACCTTCGGATTTTCTGCCAGTTGAATTCGCTTCACAACCAAATCCCCTTGTACTTCCACCAAAAGGAAGTAAGGGTGCTGCTTTGATCCCGTCTTCTATTTTCCCCTGGTTGCCCCGAGCTGCGACACGAGGTGCGCAGCTCATCGCCACGACGTCTTCACCAAAGCGACGAAAAGTTTCCCCAGAGCCTCGCACCAGTCCAGGCCTTCGGGCTCGACGTCACGGCCGCTCCGAACTTCCACAGTCTCGCTACACATCTTCCTCTTCTTCCCGCGGCCAGAGTTCGTCGTTGTCTCCGCCTCGCTACGTGCCTGCGCATCTGCAGTTTCAGTCTGGAAGCTCGCCTGGCCGCTCACTCACCCCCGCGACCGCGACCGCCGGACTCACCCTCTCCAGCGACCATTCCGATATGCCATCCGATACTCGAGAGGGTACACCTCCGACTCATGGACGATCTCCTTCTCCCGGTGAGAAGCGCCCTGCATCCGAGATTACTGACTCTGACCCTGAAGGAGGTGTGAGCACTGCTTTCAGTAATGCGCGCACATACATTATTCCCCGCACATGCGATGGCACAAATGACGAATCCACATATCCTACTACTTCGACCAATGACAACACCGAATTGGCATACTCAGCCAGCGAGCTGTCCAGACCAGCGTCGCCAAAATCAGGCGATATTCCCACAATCGACGAGCAGGTCACGGAGGTGAATGCGTTGATGAAGGCGCCGTTGAAAGATGGACAAAAGGGCTTTGTGGTTTCAATGGCTTGGCTGAAGAAGGTGCTTGCACGTACTACAGCGCATGCGGATCACGCCGACAAAGGATCATTGGAGGGCGATGTTGGTCCCGTCAATAACTTGAACATAATGCTCGACACCGACCCTGCCACACCCAGCTTCAAAGACGAAACCGGTGAAATATTTGTGCCGATGCGGCCCGGTTTGCATGACGCTCTAGATTTTGCGATAATTCCGCAACATGGCTGGGACCTGATCCAGAAGTGGTATGGCCTCGCTGACCAGTCACCTGTGATCATTCGCTATGCCCACAACACCAGTCAACCCGGTGATACTGAAAACATCGAATATGAGACTTATCCTCCGATATTCACCATTTTCAAATTGGCTAACCCCGCCGCGGGTACCACCCCGACCATCCTGCGACAAGCTACCAAGCCGTCTGTGAAGCTCTTGGCCAGTCGCCAGACGAATTACCAGAAATGGTTGAAGGATGCCAAAGAGCAGAGTGGCATTGATATGTCGACCAAGGTCCGAGTCTGGAAAATTCTCCAGCTTCCTCTTAGTACCACTGCATCGGCATCAGCGACTCCTGCTCCCTCCCGTAGCCAATCGCCTGCTCCTCCATTGGCTTTGATCTCGAACCCAAATGACAAGCTCCTTTTCGATTTGAATGCTTTCCTCGAACTTCCAGAGGGAAGCCATCGAGTGTTGCTTGATAATGTGAAGGATCAAACCCAAAATTTAAACTACAACGGTCGTATGACCTTGGATATGGCTGGTCTCAGCGTGGCGAATTGTGTCATTCTTGAGGAACAGATTGGGGGCTCTAAAGGAGGAGAATGGGTTTCTGAAGCCTCTGCCAAAACTCTCAAGAGTCTGGGTATCCCCGTGGAACAGCCGAAGAACGATATCACTGCTAAGGCATCTGCTGCCAAAGCTGCACTGAAGAGCACACAATTGCCGCAGCCCAGCGGCAGATCCACACCTTCCCAGGGACCCGATCCAATTAGGGGGCTCATCTCTCGAGGTCGGAAGGGTCGACAGCTTATCGTAGGATTGCAAAACCTTGGCAACACTTGTTACATGAACTCCGCGTTGCAATGTGTGCGAAGCATTGAGGAGTTGTCTTATTACTTCCTTAGTGAGTATACCAACCTTGCGGTTGGATCCTACGAGCGAGGTCGTGCGGTGCTAACAACAATCTACAGGTGGAATGTACAAACCAGAGCTAAACCCCACCAACGTTCTAGGATGTGGCGGTGTCATTGCTAAGCAATGGGCCAACTTACTTCAGGACCTCTACAAATCGGACCCTCAGCCGAGATCTGTCAACCCCTATAGGTTTCGTGCTGCCGCTGGTCGGCAACGTGAAGATTTTGCTGGCTACGAGCAGCATGACAGCCAGGAATTTGTGATGTTCCTCCTTGATGCACTGTCGGAAGATCTAAGCCGCATCGTTGGCAGCAAGCCATCGACTATCATACCTGATTCCACTGATGAGATGATCCACAATCGCAAGGCTCTTGAGGATTTCGGAAAGAAGTGTTGGGATCTTTACGAGGCTCGCAACGCCTCTATCATCACCGATTTATTTGCTGGAATGTACAAGTCAACATTGATTTGCCACAATTGTGAAAAGACCAGCATCATCATGGACCCTTTCACAATGGTCACTGTGCCTATCCCAACGGGCCCAACGCTCATCAATCGAACGATTATCTTTTACCCTCTCGATGGCCCACCCGTGTCCCTGAAAGTTCGACTCGATGAAAACGATACTCTGAAAGTCTGGAAGGACTTTGTCGCCCAAAAAATGGGAATCGACGGGGAACGAATCATTGCAGCAGAAACATTGCACCACTCCTTTTGGCAAATGTTTTCCGACGATGAGGAGACTTTCGGCAGTTTACGCATTTCCCAAGAAGACACCATTGTGTTCTTTGATCTTGGTCCTCTTCCTGCATCCACCGATTCTCCTGACTCTCCCTCCGATGAGAATACAGTCATTGTGCCCATCTTCCACCGCAAACTTCTTCCGCGTAAGAACAAAGAGGCCAGTCGTGAACTTTTCGGATTCCCATCCTTCATACGTCTTTCTAGCAAGGAGGCTCAAGATCTTGAGGCGATTTACCGCAAGCTCCTGGCCCAGGCCAATAATATGACTACACGCGATATCCTGACTGCTGAGGAAAACAGCAATGACGAAAATACAGCTGATGACTCTGACACTGTGGTCACAAACGAGGATGATGCACGATCAGCAGATTCTCAAATCAGAACATCTTCTGTCGACGGCGAAGACAGCATCATTGACATTTCCATGCAAACCGAGCAAGTTAAGAAGCCTGCAGATGGCTCTGATGAGTCGGACTCTGAATCTGAATCTGCCAAGTCTCCTCAGCATCCTCTTGCCGGAAAGATTGCTGCCAGTTTGTTGTCACTTTTCGATGCAAAAGTCATGAGTACAAATGCCACTCTGCCTGATGGACGCAATATTTTCCCACTCAAGAAATTCCCCCTCCTTTCCTCTCGCATTCCATCTCCTCCTACTTTTACGAAGGTTTGTTTCTTCCATCTTGTCCGTCCAGATTCAGCCCGCTAACATTCGCCAGGGGTCCGACACTTCATCCCAAAGCTCTGCAGATGATAGCAGTGACGATGATGTTGAAGCAGATAATCCAGATCTCACACCAAACTCAACACCATCCCTCCTTCACCAAGGTGATGCTATCCTGCTTGACTGGGCCCCCGATGCTGTTGATTCTCTTTTCGGCGGCAAGCCACGTGACCCCGAGGAGCTCCGAGGTCGCCCTACGTACCTGAGCATCAAGAATGTATTTGACCACTCCATGGTGGTAAGCCAGAAAAAGCCCAAGCAATCAAATGTCTCTCTCGATCAATGTCTGGACGAGTTCAGCAAAGAGGAAATTCTTTCGCGGGCAGATAGCTGGTTCTGTCCCCAGTGCAAGACCCACGTTTCGGCCACCAAGAAGTTTGAGCTGTGGAGAACCCCGGATATTATGGTCGTCCAACTCAAGCGGTTTAGCCAATTCCGCGGCAGGCACGGACACAAGATCAGCACTCTCATCGACTTCCCCTTCGAAGGGCTGGATTTGAGCAGCCGAGTCGAAGGCCCAACGGATGGAAAGAGTACGGTGTACGATTTGATTGCTGTCGACAACCACATGGGTGGAATGGGTGGTGGTCACTACACTGCCTATATTAAGGACTTTGTGTCGGGCGCCTGGGTCTATTGCAACGGTTCGATGCCCCTGTCAATATGCTAATCGGAAGATATCTTACTAATACCAATTTCAGATACCTCTGCTAAGACTGTCACAAATATGCAGTCCATCATCACGGCGGGTGCTTACCTCCTGTTCTACCGCCGTCGCTCTGATCGTGCATTGGGCAACCAGGAGCTGCGGGAGCTGGTTGAAGGCTACCGGAACGAATCGGAGAGTGTTTCTGGCAGTTCATCCAGCTCACACAGCCCCGGTGGTTCCCAATCACCTTCAGAAGACGGTGGTCGTGTCCTTGGCGGCGCATCCCGCAAGGGATCATCTGCCTTGGCCGGGGCGGGGGTGGCACCCCGAGTGAGCCGGGGGCAAGACTCCCTTGGCAATGACCTGTACTCTTCCGCCGAGGAGAGTACTTCGGGCTCGGAAGATGAGAGCAGCGAAGGTAAGAAATTCGGCCTCGAGCACGAAAACGGAGGATCGCAGGTCGACTCCTTCAGCAAGCTCACGGAACCCTCTTGGTCGTTCGACGCCGCTCACGACATCTCACAGATTTCCAGTGGTAATGCTCCCACTGAAGATGGCATCTTCGAGGGTCAATGTCCATGGGGTGATGGCATGGACATTGACCCTCCGTTTCAGTTCGGTCTCACCTCTGGGGGTGAGGGGGATGATTCCTCCGATGATCTCCCCGTCGTGGAGCTACGTGTGGGGTCCGAGGACATCATTTCCTCGGACATATGAATGATACGAACGAAAAAAAAAAAAAAGGCAAAAACAAAAAAAAGGGAGGCGGATGTGTGGGATGGGTGGTGTTTTCCTAGAGGGAGGAGGGGATGGGCGTGTGGCCCATACTACATAAAAAATGATTTCTTGTTTAAATTTCAATCATATTCTCAGAACGAAGTGAAGTCAAGTAAGAATCAGGCCAAGATCAGGATAAGTAAACAGAATTGCTAGCGAAGTTGTCGAGAAAGTAAGATATTCTCCGTCTCACTTCCCAATCACTTCGATATCAGATCATCAGCTTCCTCAACAAGTGCTTACATCTACAAGCGATAACTTCAGGCCACGTCAAGACATATTCGGGGTTTGGCTTTACATGACCTTTTAGCCAATGGTAGCTGTTAGCAATGTCTATCCATATACTGTGTGACCTTGTTTTATGTAGTTTGATGATCATGTTCTTTATTCTGCCATTCTTGTTATTCTATAGCCTTCCATTCACTATAGGTGACAGTCTCACGAACGCCAAGTTAGATCTCATACATAGAAAACTCATTTTGCACATTACAAGCCATCTTTACTGGCTATTTTCTATGATTTGCTTCCAAGACTTGATAAATGCAACTTTGCGCAATTTCATATCAAGACTCCCACCAGTAACCTACTCCATTCTTTGTGCGATTTCAGCAGGGCATGCTCCAATAGGTAAGTCTCTGAACATTGATTTGCTCTAGAAGAATGATACACGGTATAGTGCTGGGCGCTGGTAATTCTCATGGTTACTCAAATCTATCCTTATAGTGAAATTCCCTGAATCATACCAGATGGTAAAGCCAATAAAGATTGACAACCACTTATAGCATCCCTAGAGTCAGTTATATGAACTCACATATCAAAATCGATGTTATCCAACACAAATCATCTAGTCTGGACAAGGAATCCCCTTTCTTGAATCAGTTATTGGAGTATGAATAGATGATATGTTTAGATGAAGAGGTCAATACCTTGTGGCCTTGGGGTCTGGGAAGGAAAGGGCCGCAGTCGTTCCTTCCATATTAGGGCACGGTGCGTGTAAGTCGTCTCCTTCCAACAATTACGCCCCCAAATGCCACGCCGTCGTCAATCCAATCGCCGAACCTTCAAACATCCACGCACCCATCCCAAGATGAAACGCACTGTATCTTCACGTCGGGGGCTCCTCAATCATGAGCCACAACCTCTCAATCCCAATATATCTGCATTGTGTCCAGATGTAATCGACGTCAGCTCTGCCACAGCCAGATCGATGATTGCAAAGATCAACACGGAACACGAAGATAGATACTTGGATTTCCAAAGCGCTGGTGATCAACTCGAGCTTCTGAGGCTCGAGACCTTGCGTCTCAAGATGATGGGGTCAATGGATTCCAATTCCCATGCACCTAATGAGATGCCAGCACAGCATACGACTCCCATCTCAACTCAAAGCTTGGGAGAACCTGGTCCCACCGTCCCAAACTCGATGCGAACTTCCATGCGACCCCGTGCTGCAGTCCTGAGCGAAAGTGAAATCAGTGTTCTTGATCTTGGTCCCAGTCTGCACTCTCCCTACCTTTTAGCTCGAGCTTCCCGTCGCAACTCAATCTCTACAACCTCTAATCACGGATTACTCGGCCTCGCTCGTACCGCTGCTCCCAACTTTATGCTGGGGCCTGCCAGCGACATTTCTGACAAACCATCTGACTACCGCCTCCGGACAGATGATCTTGAATCTGTTGCTCTCACTTCCGCCAGTGGCTCCATCAACAACGAGTTCCCTCTGAATCTACGTCAACGCCGCCAGAACCGAGCTAACGTCACACTTCCCGGGCCCCATGAGCTGCAAACACATCGCGTAAACCGTTCATCTACCATCAGTGAGGCTACTCATGGTATGAGAGATCAATTTGGCTTTGAGAAAAGCCCTGCATTCTTCCCTGATGAGTCTAGTCGCCGGATTCACTCGCTCTCTGTCCCACAGTCTCCCGAGTCTCCGCCCCTGCCACCCCTGCCTACTCTACGACGTGCTCAGAGCTCATTCAACGGAATGGAGCCGGCATTTTCGGCTATGCGCATTGCGGAGCGAGTGCGACGCTCACGCGACGCTGCAGGCTCTCGGGATGCCGATATGCAGTGAGACACGGGACGCCGAGACCGAGGTATGAGATATGAGGGTCATTTGACCGCAGGAGAAAGCGTCGCCGACATTGATTCTTTTTAAGCGCCTGGTGGGAGAATATCTGAGACTTTGAAATATGGGGAATCGGTTATGAGTTCTAGGACCCTACAAATGTTTTCATTGAAGGCTCTTTACTTCGAGTCTTTGGCCATACAAGCAACTTTCAGCATCCATCGCCTGTTTATTAGCTGGTTACTCCCCAATGAAGTTTATTTCGAAATGCTTCTTGTGTTGAGCAGCTTCTTCTCTTGAGAGCATATTAGATTCGACTGGCTCCTTCCTATGGGGAAAGTATCTCAATTTAGTGGTCTAGGGCTACACGTATTTATACTACATACCGGTGACCGGCCGCTCTTGGATCATCGTTCGGTGAGTGACGTTGCGATCGACGGGAAACCTGGTATTCAAGCTAGAATTATCACGGTGAGGATATCCTAGGAGAAAAGAATATCTCTCAACTCAGTTCAGGGTTTTTTCAGCTACCCTTTGAAAGTATCTTGTCCATTTTGTATCCATAGCCAAGCCTCTTTCATGACGTAATCGCGAACACCGCCCTGTACCAGCCACACTACGACTTCCCCCCGCAGATCCCCAGGCACAGCTTCTCCAACTCAGGTTCCGGTGATAGTTGACCTTATCAAGTTTCCATATCTTCATAATGTGGAACGACGAAGATAACAATCCCTACGGGGCATTTAACGAACATCAGTCTGGCCTATCCGACTCGCTCCACTCAGCCGCACTATCTCCTCGTAAGCTTTCCGCTCAGCTCCCACTCTAACGCTTCTGCCTTTGGATCAGTATCTCACACCAGGTAGCCCTCTACGAGCATGATTCAACACCTCCATCTAGTCGCGACTCCAACAGCGAGCCTCCAGATTATATCACCCATCCCGACGACCTCAGCGATCCCGAAGATGAGGCCGAGTATGGTGTCGCCAGTGAACAATACCCTCGGAAGAGTGTCTATGACAGCCGCATTGAGCAACTTCTTTACGAAAATCCCGAGATGCCAATATTGATCACGGATGCCGGGAAAAATCATGAGGGCGGCGGGGGCTTTATTGTCTACACAATCCGGACTGCGGTATGAGACTTGTGTCCGGCAGAGAACTGTACAATGCTGAGTGTTGATAGGACCTGGAAGTGCGCCGTCGATATTCCGAGTTTGCCTCACTGCGACAAACCCTTGTCAATCTGCATCCTACCTTGGTCATTCCGCCGATTCCTGAGAAACATAGCATGGCCGACTATGCAGCCAAACCCACCAGGGCCAAAGATGATGCAGCCATTATAGATCTCAGAAAGCGCATGCTCAGTGTCTTCCTCAACCGCTGTAGGCGTATGAAGGAGGTCCGTGAAGATGGAGTATGGTGGAGATTCCTTGATCCCAACGTTAGCTGGGTGGGTTCAAGCTGGATGTTTTTGATCACGAGATGATTTACTAATCTTTTCCCAGAGTGAGGTTTTAAGCTCCCATCCTGCGTCATCGGTCCCAAAGAATAACCTCAAAGCACCACCGCTTGATCCCGCAAACCCAAGCCCAGCCCATGGCTGGCTCCCGATTCCGTCTGCATCCGCAAAGCTCAAGCCCACCGGTGGGATTACCACAACTGGTGGAAACACAGCGTCTCCCACATCGCCGAGTGAGCCAGAGGCGCCTTCGTTCCCAGGACCTGAGATCCTCGGGCGGTTCCCTCCCGAGTCACGCAAGCTCAGCGAGCAAGAACTTGACCCTTACTTTATCAATTTTGAAGCGTCTACGCGGGAGCTAGAACTCCTTCTGCAGGGAAACATTGAAAAAGTCAATCGGCGGACTCTCTCGCATTTGTCTGCGTTGTCAGCCGATCTCATGGAGTTGGGAGCGCGTTACAACGGATTCTCTCTTTCAGAGCAGTCACCAACGGTTGCTGCGGCCATTGAGCGAATAGGCCAGGCTGCGGATACTTCTTATATCGAAACCGAAGAACTATCGTCGGCTCTGAGCGCAAGTTTTGCGGAACCTATGCGGGAGAGTGCTCAGTTCGCCAGTGTTGTCCGAGGAGTTCTACGATATAGGGTGCTCAAGCGGGTACAGCAAGAAATGACTCGTGATGAGTTGTCAAAGAAGAAAACTCTACTAGACTCCCTCGAGCGCAGTGAACTCGAAGCCAAGCGCATTGAGCAGTACCTCAACCGCACCAGTCCTCAATCTGGAGGGACAAAGCCTCGTTCTTTGTCAACCTCATCCGCGAGCGAAGCAGGCAATAATGCTGCCATGTCAGCCGATTCCGGCTACAAACCTGCTCATGATGATTCCACCAGCCCTCCACCTGGGTCGCAGACTGGAGGGCTGAAGAGGTCTGACCCGTCAGTACCTGGCTCCCCTGCTCATCGGAAGTCATCCAGTGGGACCTTCGTGGCGAACAAAATATTCGGTCGCATTAGCCATGCTATCCACGGCTTCGCGGATGTGGATCCCGAACGAACCCGTCGGGACCAGATAGGGAAGACCAAAGAAAGCCTTATCCAGGTATGTAGACTGTGGAGTATAAATCTCAGGTGATATTAAAACTAACATCATTTTTTAGTTGGAGCAAGCGTTAGAAGTATCCGAAAAGGATGTCAAGGATGCGAGCGCGGGCGTTCTGCATGATCTCAAGCGCTTCCAGAAGGACAAAGAAGCCGATCTTCGACGGTATATGGTATGCATGGCCCCCCACATCATTTGCGACTACGACTAATCCTATATTTCTAGGTTGCATATGCTCGTTGCCATTTAGACTGGGCGCGGAAGAATCTAGAGACATGGACTGAAGCCAAAGATGAGGTTGACAAGATCGTGGCCCGATAGTAGACACTACATCATCTTTATGCTCTGGAGCTCGGCGCTGGCGCTTGGGGGGATATCTTTAACATTTCTTTAACCGTCTGTCGCTGAAAATGCAAATCTGGTATATTCAATTTGAGTCTAGGCTGTTCCGTATAGAAAGTAGTAGCCCTGAAGGGCTTTATTTGGGATGTGCCTTGTTGTCTGCAACCCTACAGGGTTATGTTCAAAAGATCTCATCAGAACATGGCTAGCTTATATCTATCTGTTTTCATCTTGACAAGATTACCTAGTTAGGTATGGGCACATTCCAAATGCTGACCTATCACGTCCCGTGTGATAAGAGAAGATCGACACTGCAACCGATCGACCCAAGTCATGTCCCTTGCTTCTCAACTCCATTTACTTATACATATGATGTGGATTGCGTTGATTTTGTGACTCCCTCGGAGGTTAATTGCATACTAGCCTGGTCTGACAGCGCTTCGGCTTTTGTGCCACGAATCCCTTGGTGATTCTTTCTGCTTCTGTTGCGCCAAGGGGATCCGCCTGTATCTTTTCTATAGAACTAACTGCTACTCTGGGAATTCCGAAACCTTGCAGGCATGTCCAATTGTGGGCCTCTATTGAGGAATCAGTAGACTGTCTCGCAATTCTCTCCCCCCTGTCCTGCATACATCATCAACTCCACCCTACCTGGGTGGCAACGCAGTGCGTCGACTGAAAACGATGAGTGCCTGGATCCATCAGGATGATCGTCAGGGCCGGTCACTTATCACGGTTGATTTCGCCGTCTGGCTATCACGATGAAGTTCAACATCGGTCTTGGTTTTCCTGGAAAAGAATACCTCGACGCTGGGTGAAGATGCTTCCTTTCCTTGTCTTAGTATGTTTCTTCTCCCTCGGTCTCGGGGTGAATATAAATCGAAGAGACAAAACCTTTGAACAAGGCGAGAATGTGCAAGATCTCGGAAATGACCAGGCCATAAGCCGGTTTCCTCCTACTCGTCAGACACAGCAACATACACATGATCCCACTATTCTGCGTGTTGGCGATGAGTATTATCTGTACCAAGTCGGAGAACACATCCTCATCCACACTGCTACAAGTATGGCCGGTCCGTGGAAGCGTGTTGGCAGTGTTCTGGATGCTAAGAGTGTGATCCCAAAGGGTGATCGTGCCGCACCCTGGGCCCCGGCCGTTATCGCCGTCGATGGCACATATTATTGCTATTACAGTGTTAGCAAGGCCGGCTGCCGTGACAGCGCTGTTGGAGTGGCCACTTCTAACTCTCCCGGACCGGGGAATTGGTATGATCATGGCGCTGTCATCGAGACGGGCACAGGCAACGGATCGGATATCTACCCTTACACTGCGTCAAATGCAATCGACCCTAGCACGTTGGTCACTCCCGATGGACATGCCTATTTGACGTTTGGAAGCTACTGGAATGGAATCTTCCAAATTCCACTGAGCAAGGACCTCCTCTCTCCATCTAGCACCACCGAACCCGATGAGCGTCGACTAGCCTGGGAGCCCGAATCACTCGGCTCGCCGAATCGCATGGCCAACAACATCTGTGGTGACTCGAGCGGTCCCCATCCCATCGAGGGTGCTTTCATCTCCTACAATGATGGATGGTACTATCTCTGGTTTAGCCATGGATTCTGCTGCAATCTCAAACAGGATAATCTACCACCCGCTGGTCAAGAGTAGGTCCTGATAATATAGTGAATTGTTGTTTCATACTCATGTACTTCAGGTATTCCATCCGTGTTGGGCGCTCTCACAGTCCCCGTGGGCCATTCACAGACAAGGCTGGTACGGATCTTGTCAAAGGCGGCGGTGAACTTGTATACGGCTCGAATGGAGAAACCTATGCCCCAGGCGGGCAAGCTGTGATCCGTGATGGCGATACCGATGTGCTCTATTACCACTATTGTGCGTTTAGCCCGAATCCCATTCCCCTTGTTACAACCCCATACTGACCTCATCGCAGTGAACACGTCCGTTGGCATTGCATTCCAGGTAAGCTCACACTGAACTCTTGCCAGACTTGAGGACCACGATTATTGTGGTTCATGCACCCCTGTCGATCCTCCTTTGCTATCCCTTGCAGTACATACACAAACGTCATCAAGATCTGATCTAACACATGCAACCCCAGGACGCTTTCCTTGGATTCAATCCTCTCAAATATGTTGATGGATGGCCCATAGCTCAGGGATAATCTCACTTTTGCACATCATTCACTTTTTGATCTATCCCCGAATTTCCGCTCCGCCACTCCAGGCCCTAACATGATCTTCGATCAGCTCATCCTTTATCTTTCGAGAATGGATCTCGAATTCTGCACATCACCGCGTTTTTGCTTGCCAGCATACTTGAGTCAGTCGCATCTGACTATTACCGCCTGTGAATAATAATTTACCTTGCCAATACATACATGATGCTTCTGCGAAAGCGAACAGAAATCCACTGGATTCAGTCATATTGAAGATGAAGAAGACCCGACCTGAAACGAACCAAACTCTAGGAAATCCCGTACCTCACATATTATTATCTATTCCTCTTCAACACCACAAATGGATGCAAATCAAACGGACAATAGTGAAATTCCATTTGCCGTTCCAATCTGAAAACAAGTACATGGGTTAAAGCACAAGCCTCATTACTCAACCCATCATCATCAACCGAGACATCCTGTTTCCATCTCATAACTTGTTCTCAGTGGTCCCCCTCTACCTCAGTGTATTGCTAAACAAGATCCCCTAAGACTTCCGACGTCTCTTCCATGGAGTCCAGCTATGATTCAACAGCCCTCCTATACGAGAACGGAGCCTCTTCCGGCTTCTAGATTTCTGCTCTCCGCCGTCGTCCGATGATACCCCTGAATCCTCCGCCTGCTTTAGCTGTGACTGATTGGAACTCTCGGGGATCTCTGACATTTCTGGCTGGTGTCCACCCTGGTTGTCAAGTAAGTCTGAAGCTCCAACTACTATCTCCAATCGATTTGGTCCAAGATTATTAGGGTTCTCTGACAAGGTTGGCTGAGGCCCATCATGATCACTCTGCAGATCCGATGTCCCTGTCCCTGTTTGTGCATCTGACTGGGATTTGTCGACGCTTTGACAACCATCTAATATATCCGGCTGCTGTTTCCCCTGGTCAGGGAATAGATCTAAAGCCCCGTCCACTACTCCCAGCTGATCTTGTTCAAGATTTCTAGAATGTTCAGGCAAGAATGGCTGGTGGTCATGATGATCGCTCGGTGGGCCTAAAGTCCCTGTTTTGGTCTCCAATTCGGTCTTCTCGGTGCTTTGACACCCTTCTAGTTCCTGTTCCTGGTGCGGCTCATGAATAACAAGCGGCTCGGGTGTCTCGGCTGCAGCTTCGAGTTGTACCTGCCGAGGACTTCGGGGCATGTCTAGACGCTCTTGCGGTTGGGGGCCACGCTCTTCCAATGAATTTGTAATCTCACGCTGTACCGGCTGCTGTCGTTGTTCATGATTTTTCGATAAGCCTATGGCACCTTCCAGGGCATCAGGTCGTGCCTGTTCAGGGTCCGCTTGAACCCCAGTTAGCTCAAGATGCGCCACCGCGTCGCTGACTGTAAGTTCCTGTTTTCCCTCTGGTGCATCACCCTGCAGGGGGCACTTGTCCAGCGTTGGGAATGACGCTGACTCTGCCAGCTCTGTTGCTGCAAGGAGCGGCAAGCGATCAGACGGTCGAAACCGCAGGAAACCTTCCATTATTGTTAGCAAGGGAGCCAACATCGGATTGTTGGCTCTCTTGGCAAAAATTTCTTTTAGGCGCGATGCTGAAGCTAATTTTGCAAGCTCTCGTGTCTGTGAACTAGGGCCAGTGTGTTGTCCTTCGCTTGAATTGTCGTCTTTGGCTAGGGATCCTTCTGCTGCTAACTTCTCTTCAGTTTGTGCTAGAGACTCGGGAAGAGTGGCCTCCGTAGCTTGTAGCTCACATGTTTTTTTATCTGTATTGCAGACGTTTTCCAGTACACGATTCTGCTTGGAAATCACTCGAAGATCTTCCACCTTTGACTCCCACTCGACTGGTAAGTCATCCACAAATCCGACAATATTCATTATGTGTTCGTAATCGTCGGACGAGCCAGGGAACGGAGGCTCATACATCAAGAGCTGATATATCTGCCGTGTATCGCTCAGTATATGTCATATCGACGAGCTTCGGGCACTGATGGAAACTTACAAAGCACCCTGTATGCCACAGATCAAGACGACAGTCAAGCTTGTCTCCCATGATGACTTCCGGACATCGCAGATGCTCTGGCTGCTTGAGTTTATCTGGCTCTTCTCCGCGGAGAAAACTCTTTCCAAAGCCAATCAGACGAATGTCAGATTCATCTTCATCGACATACCCAGTCCATTGAGCGCTCTGAACTATTTCTTTGGGAAGCCCTTTACTCAAAGGCATTCCATCACAGCGCTCCAGTGGAACAACTTGTGGTGATCCCATTACTCCAAAGACGTCTTCTTCGGTCGCATGTCGCAGGCTGTTTCGGAAAGTGAACGCAATATTTGCTCCATTTATACCTATTCGGATGTAAGTATTATGCCATTGTACCTCAACTCTTTGCCGGAGTTGAGAACATTCGTTCTGGAAAACAGGCGAACTCACCTCCATGGCACATTTCCAAGCCATGTACAAATCTCAACGCCATGAAAAGCCGCTTGGTAATTTCAAATATACGAGAACATTCGATTTCGGAATATTGGGTAGAGTTGTTGAACTCAGCATTACCGAATCCAATATGATGAGCGTAGTTGTTGAAGTCCGTATAAGACTGTTGGACTGATTCGAAGGAAGGGCCGACAAGTTCAAGCACCAAGCACTGATGAATCCCATTTGGACCCACGAGCACAAAGGTGTCAAGCAACTTAACGATACATCTTGTGAACAGCACCCCTTCCGACTTGTCCATCAAGTATTGCAGATTTCGAATCTCAGTCTGTGCCTTGATCTGCGCGGCCAGTATCTTCAGCGCGACCCATTGATATCCAGGAACATGTTGATTGCAACTTGAGCATGTTAGTTGCTGTTTGTAACTCTGGACGCTGAGGAAGTGTATTACCCTATATCCTTTGCAAGCCACACCGTCGCAGACTCACCAAAGCCCAGCTTATGGTGTACTGTATACCTACCATTCTGGAATTGATCCCCGAGACTGACTGGGTGAAGGCCACCTGGACAATACCTGTGGATCCCTTCCTGTGTCAAAAGAAGAGAGTCCTGTTTAAAATCGTTGATAGCAGAGTTGGGGTCGGTGTTGATCTCCATAGAGAATATGGGGACAGCAAGTCTGATTGAAACAAGAGAAAAGCGGGCGGTGTCAAAGATATAAAGACCAAGGGATTCTTTGTTCGAGCTAACTTGAGTCTCGAGAACCCTCAGTATTGGTTGTGTAGTGATTCTCTTTGTTGATATCTGAGACATGGGTTCTTCATTTGATTCTTTCATGGCTGCATTGCTCATCTTCACACCTTGAAGGAATTAAAATTGGTAGAAGTCTTTCATTCTCCTATAAGATACAAATTGGAAAAAATGTTAGAGAATAGAAATATCCACCACACATGCATCATGTGTAGATGAAGACAAATTCGTAATGCCCGAGAAACTTCCCATCCACACAGATAAGACCTCGACTTCACCAATTCTGTTTCTCTTTCCAGTCCGAACCACTACGCTTGCCCCATCCTGCATCTGAGCTTCTGCCTAGGGGGCTTCGACTGCGACGCCTCTTCTCGTTCTCCTCCAATTCAATTTGCCACCGTTCCTTTTTCTCTGTATCATTGCCACCGCGGTGTTCTTCTGCATGTTCCCAGGGGCTGGACCTGTTGCGGCTGTACTTTTCCCGCTCCCCATGGTCATCGTGACCCCAGTCTCGGTTGGGGCTTGATCGCCCTCTTGACTGTCGCTCCGGGGATGCATAGCGGTAGCCTTTGCTTTCCTTATGGTAACTTTTTCTATCATCATCTCCCCACCCAGAGTTGCGGTCTTGATGATCTTCGTTGCAATAGTTGTTCCGTAAATGCTTGTGTTGCTGTGCATCATCGTCACTCTGACCCCAGCCACGGCGGGATTCCACTTCGTTTCTTGACGCTCGGCCTGGGGACACATGGCGGCCGTTGTCCCACCCATCCTGAAGATTTCTGTTTCCGTGGTCATTGTGGTGTTCGTTGTCCCGTGGAGAGATCCTTTCCCGCGGGCTATCATTATCCTGGCCCCAGCCGTGATTTTTCTGGCTGTCTTGTGAGTTTCTTCGTGGAGAACGTGATGGAATATTTCTCTGTTCTCCTTGGTCATTGTTGGAATCGCCTCCCCAGAGGCTATTGTGATCGTTCTGCTCAGTATTTTGACGATTGTCCCAGCAATCTCCATCATTGTGATTGCTTGTTTGGTCATGTTGTTCCTCTATGTTTCCCCATTGATTGTGGTGCTCGTCTTGGCCCGCTTGGACTTTGGGAGACTGGGCAGGGGGGACTTCTGCTGGCTCTGGCCTTGGTTCGTATTTTTCTGTTTCCGCTGGTTTTTTCGATTGTAATTGCCCCTTCGCTCATTCTGGCTTTGCTGTTGATCTCTCTGCTGTTGTTCTTGCTGCCTTTGTTTGTTTTGTAGGGCCCGTTGTCTTCTTTGCTGCCGTTTGGATAATGGGTTCGGCTGCTCGTTCAGGTTCCGGGGACTATAAGTGTTCGCTCGGTTTGGTCCTTGGAAATGTTGGTCAGAATTCGGGACATCGGTAAATATTGGCTGCCGGGAGTGAACATACTGAGGCGGACGCAGGACATGGGAGGATCCTCGGGTCTTTGGGCAAACCCAACCCCGAGGGGTAAAGTAAGGTCCCATTACGGGGTTGTGGGTTCCATCCGCAGGCTCATAGTTGGCCTGGGCGCGATCCCGGTTTCTTCTGTCGAAGATCTGGCCTTCGTGGTGCATTCTGGTAAGATGTGATCGATACCAAAGGTAGAACAGCCATGCAATGACTGGGGTGACGAATGCTATCGACAGAAGGACCCCAATCAGAACGTTGTTCTGCATGATGCAAAGCAGTGAAAGAGGGTCTCGAAGTGAATTATTTGGAGTGTGTGAAGCTGAAGTAATGAGGATGGCCACGTCAGATAATGATAGAATAGTGTAGAGTGCAAGAGATTGAAAAGAGTGTGGAGAGAAGCGATACAAGGTCTTAAATAGGAACTGTCAAAAGAGACAGTGAGGGAAGGGGCAAACTCGCAAGGCAAACAAGATATAGGATATTTCAATATTCTATCTAATGTAGTGATCTGTTCATTTTCGATTGACATTTCATCTCAGATTGCCAATCCAGCTTGGATTCTCGATAACCAATCCTCATGGATTGACGACAATTTGCCTGCACTTAAGAAGGATTCGAGAGATGCACGGAAGGCATCTGGTTGCACCCGCAAATCCTCTCCCTGGAAGACTTGTGAACTGAGAGCAGAAGAGATAAGAATGACACGGAGACCTAGATTGAAGATCTCGGGCTTTGAGACCCAACCAAGAAGTCCATCTGGCTCTTTCCCAGAACCAACTAGAGAACAGAGATGTGTTAATCCGTCATAGGCCCAGACGGAAGTTTCATCCAAGGAGAGCTTATTGTACGTCGAGCGAGTCAACCGTACCAGAGCTCGCGACCAAACCTCAACCTCCCGCACATCATCAATAAACAGATTCTGTTTTTCCTCAACGAAGAGGACAGTGCTTTCTTGGCGATAGTCGGCAATCTGGTCAGACACGGCAACCAAGTGACTGCGTTCGTCAGATCCACTGATCCGGGGCTCTTGGCCCGTCAAATATCGAAGAACTCGTTGCCCTAGGAGTGCGGAATCTGAATAGTTATCAATGATGAAATTGGCAAGCAGCGCACTTGCATTGAGAGGCGCCAGAGTCACATCTGCGTCAGGTGAGACGGTTGAGTGTGACAAAATCCAGGAAGCAGCTGATGCAGCGACATCACGAATTTCGTCATCGTCATCATTAAGCATGTCATAGAGGACCAGATAGACATCTAACAACACTGCATCCACGCATGGCTGCGCTCCGGGTGATCTAAGAGCCCGTGAAAAGCTAGCAACAGAGGTAGCTGCAGCAAAACGGGTTGTGAACTCCTAGGCATTGAAATAAATTAGCTCCATAACTCGATCACAGAACAAATGCCACAAGACTTACCGTCTCCTCGCTCAAGGCAGAGCGAAGCTTGATAGTCCAGTTGCGGAGATCGCCTTCAAATGAAGACGCAGCTGACTGATCAACAGACCGCCGGATGACCAGTAGACAGCCTCGAAGTCGGAGCTCGGCGTCCGTTGCCTCTCGGTTCCAGGTGGTAATATGTGTTTCTGGGCGGAAGTTATTTGTGATAGCATCCCATGGAAGATCCATGCTTAACACAGAATCGAACTGTGAAGATATCGAGTTCTCCATGATAGATGCCAAATTGGACGCGGCCATTGTCTTCACATCTGGTACACTATCTCCCAAGATCACAGACGAATACAAGTTAGCCAATGGCCATCTGTATCTTTCGTCTTCGCTAATTGACGCGTGGAGCTGCTCCAAAATCCAACGAGCGACATCTGCGTCGAATTGCGATACTCCATTGAAGAATGCTGGGAGTTGCTCCCACTGCTGAGAAATCAGCATTTTCAATGTTGTACACCAAGCAAGGGCTCTTCTAAGGAGGGCAGATGCTCGGACAGTGCTTGAAAGGTTCCATCCTGCTTTAGAAGAGTCGAAAGCAAATGTCAACATCGCATCGACGTCGTGAACCTCGAACATCTCGTTGATGAAAGAAATAACTTGGTCTATAGATTGGTAAGTTTAAGTTCATGGCTTTATTTCCTCAGATAGATGTCCACTCACTTTCGCTCTGTGCCTGGATCGCCCGCTCCAGGGTGCCATTGAGAATTTCAACAAGCTCCCCTGCCACAGTCGGCGATTTTCCAACACGGAACAGGACTTCTAATACAGTGCGCAACGTCGCAAAAAGTAAATCGAGGTTTGCTGCAAAAAAAATTAGCTTGAGTATTATTGTGGGCTGTTAAATGTACTCACATGTCCAGAAATCGTCGGTGGTGAATGAGTATCGACGAAGAGCATATCGCACACACAAGGCAACGCCATGAACATAATTCTCGGTAACCTTTAAGGGAAGTTTAACAAGAGTGAATAAATCTTCCGGGATATGTTGTCGAGTGAGCAACGACGCATATACACGAGCTGCGTGCTCTCTAACACCCCAAACCGGGCTACTCAGGTGCCCAATAACCAGTCCGCGTAGAATCTCATCGGTAGGATCATCCAAGGTGGGGACTTTGTCACCAACGAGTTCTAGCGCAGGGAACACCCGCTCAGTGATGATTTCAGTGCCCTCGGCCGCTTCACCCTGCGTCGTTGTAAGAAGGCCAGAGAGCAATTCAAGCAGACCAGGGTACTTGGGGAATGTGATCCGGGATCCTGGCTCTGAGCCAGAATCTCCTCCAAACCCAGGTCCGGCGCCTGGAATTACACGACACATTTTTGTGAGTAGGGCACGGAAGAGCATCAGTCCTGAGTTGCGAAGGGCCCAGATTGGCGACCCTAGACGTTCGGCGGACAGTGTCAGTGCTTTCATGATGAATGGCTCGGTATGTGGTGCAAGCTTTGCGTTGGTGAAAATGTCTTTCAGGCAATTCATCGCATGAACCTGGGGCAGTTCTAAGTACTGTCTTTCTTTGTCGTACTCCACGGGAAGGGATGAGATCTCGTGGAGTTCATTAATGGCCTCGCTAAAAAATGGAGTTCCGGGATCTGAGCCAACAATACCTGTCACCAATGCAGGCAAGCCAGCGGACCGACGGGTGAGTTGAGACGCAGAGTCAAAGATAGTGGACTTAGCTTCCTGGTACCAGCTCCTGGGAAGTTCTCGAATTGATGGATCTTTCGAAGAGCTGCATCTTTGACAGCACGTGGCGAATGTCTGTGACACATTGGAAAATGCACCTCTATGGCGGAGTTCGGCCAGCTGTGTGAAGCTCACACCTCCAATGTTTGCAAAATCCGTCAAATTGAGACCCTGGTCGCCACTTGGTCCATAACTGGTGTTTATCAGAGTGGCATGGAGCAAAAGACTTGCTTCGCGAAGAGATCTCCAAGAATAAGAAAGGGCATCCTTGGGTCCCACATCCAGATCCTCGGTAGGCTCGTCCGAATGACCTTCGGGCGAGTCAATACACAGCAAAGGCTTTGCCTCGAGCCAGATCTTATCGCAAATTGCAACAATACGGTCATGGATAGACCGCCAAGCAGCGGATCCCGACCCGTCAGATATCAGGGAATGGAAGCTTGGCATGAGGACAATATACCTGGAATTGCAATCAGCGGTATTATCTCAAGTACGGGCCAGCACAACATACCTAAGACCGGACGTATAACCATGAAGTGGCGCCTCACGCATGACGGAGTTAAAAAGGGTCTTTGAATCCAGAAGACGTTCCTCAAGCTTTTTCAAAATAGTGTCAACAACTGATGCCTTAGTTGTCCACCAATCAGAAGCCGGTCTACCGGAGTTTGCTGGTAGGGCTGCGCAAAATATGATGTGGTATAGACGAGCAACAGTATCAGCATGATCGGCCCTGCTCGTGTTACTGGCAAGGCTTTCCGCTCGGGTGATTGCATCTGTCAGCCGCATGCCTGCAGTTGACTCCTGGTTTGTCTTGTTTTGCAATCCGTTGAGCAGAATCTCCCGAGGACACAAACTCAAGATCGAAAGCGATGTTTGACGAACTTCCTCGAATGGATCTAGTAGGAGATCAATCAACAATCGGAGTAGGTGAGCATCAAACACTTCAACCTGAACTTTCCAAAGGTTCTCCATCTCTGATTTTTGAAGTTTAACCTCTATCCGGGGATCAAGACCGGAGTCTAACAGGAGCTTCAGAGCTTTCAGAGCGGTGATGTGGCGAGGATATGAGGCAGCCAGACGCAAGTCATTACCTAATAGCTTAAGGTATGCTTTAAGGAACTCTGTAGTTTCAGTTTCGTTTCTGACCTGGCCTTGAGCTGACTTGAGGAGTGTTTTCTCTGTCTTTTCGGCAACATCTTCATCTTTGACAATGCCACCCCTAAGGCGGACAAAGAATTTGCGTGTCAGACTCAGGACCTCTCCTCGGGTATGTGCGTCAGATTCCGCATGCATGGAGGGTAGTCCTCGAAGGATAGCCTTCGTTGCCCCCACCGTAAATGGCTTGACCGTGGAGAATGCCGTGATCAACAGCGAGAGAGCCGCAATACGGATATTGGGCTCGCGGTGCAGGAGAAAGTTGCCAATAACGTCGCTTTTCATGATCAACACCTCATTTTCGTCGATTTTTGATTTGCCAAAGTTGAAGATATCTGCGCATATCAGCAAACATCAATAAATCCAGAGTCACAGGGCGACTCACAATCTTCATGAACCAAGTTTATTTTCTTGCCGATCTGCAGAGCAGCGAAAAGAACCATATACTCTGCCTCAGGCGCATCAGTCATATCACCTTTGAGAAGGCTCTTGACTGGGAGGGTTTCAAGGAAGATCTTGAAGCCATTGGGGTCAATGGTGAACAGAGGCTGCAGGAGCCTATTAGATACGTCTTCCAGCGTTTCTATGTTTTGTAATGCCGTGCGTCTTGCTGGAATTACCCACATCGCTGACAGCTTTTCTGGCGAAGTTTCAGCCTTCATCTTCTGGATCAACATTGCCAGCAAGTTGCCAGCAGCTACAGCCATGGTTCTGTTGTTGGTTTGGATCAAGAGCCCCAGGACAAAGATCCTTGCTGCTAATTCATCGGACAGGCTTCCAGATGCAATGTCAAAAGCGAGACCTGGTTCGCCTAGGGACAGAGTCTCATGATCATTGGCGAAGAGAGTCGGCCATCTATCTGTGTTCTTCAAGAGCCACTGGCGAATCAAGGGGATAAACTCGCTGGGTAACAGAGCATCCTTTCTAATGAATGTCTCGAGAAACACTAGGGACCCCTTAAGTCGTGATTGAGGCTCCCCAAGCACAATGCTAGGAGCTATAGCATTAATAACTGCAGTCTGGAGAGCTGCTCTTGTCTCTCCTTCGTGATTTTTGGCTAGGATGGCAATGATTGAGGCGAGAAGCTTTTTAACTGGCTTCGGTTTGGCGTCTTCATATCGAGTCAAACAAATGTTGAATATTGACAGCCACGCTTCTTGTGAGAAAATCAATTGCTTAGTCGCTTCACATTGTGACTTTGTGGCCGCATCAATAAAAGCAGAGGCAGCGTTGCATGCCTCTGCAGAATGAGGTGGCGAGATAGATGCTGTCGATAGCGTGTGAACCAACGACTGCCATACCCGGTTCACGTTTCTTTAGAAATATTAGAACAAATTTGGTTATTAAATATTCAAACATGTACATCACTTACTCAGTCTCTTGGCATGTCAGTGTGAATTTCACTAATGGCCCTTTGGCGATATCTCGGAGAGTTTTCTCCGAGAACAGTTGCACATTCTGCGCAAGGTCTTCCATTTCGGTTGATACAACACGTTGCACCTGACGTAAATCATCAACCGTCATAGCTCCCAATTATACAAGCCTCGATGTCTTGGAAACGGTCTGCGCGAAAGACCTCCCCGAACGATTAATTTTTATGCTCCCCGCGATGCCTCAGGCGCCAAGTGATAAAAGTGGGATTCCGTATCGGGTAAAGCGCATATCCTTCGGCCAAACTCTTCTCCGTTGGATCGCCGGAAGTCACGGGACCGAAGTTTTTGCTGTTCCGATGCCAGTGGAGCTGGGAACACAGGGTCATCAACTTCTTTTCCAGTCATCCGCCCGTGCCTTCTACTTGGGTCTTTGTAATATTATCTCCTATCCTCTATCTTATCACACCTCTTTTCACAATGTCGATCTGGGACTCCCTCAGCGGCCGCAAGCAAAACCAAGGGCCCGAAGCCTTCGACCCTTCAAGCGCGCAAGATGCTACATCCTTCCTCTCCGAGGTCGCTATTCCCGATCCCTCTCGCCTCCATCCCCTGGCTGGTCTGAACCAGGATACCCTCGACTACCTCTCTCTTGATGACTCCGCTCTTGATAACCTCCCCGGCTCCCGATCAGTGCTGCCATCTCGAGGATGGTCAGATGACCTTTGTTATGGTACCGGAACTACCTACCTCGTTGCACTCGCTACTGGAGGTGCATGGGGACTTGCAGAAGGATTGAAAAAGACACCAGCTACGGCAGCGCCGAAAATTCGTCTCAATGCTGTACTCAACTCGGTTACCCGTCGCGGTCCCTTCCTCGGAAACTCGGCTGGTGTTGTGGCTATGGTCTACAACGGAATCAACTCCGGCCTCGGAGTCGTGCGAGGCAAGCACGATGCATCTAACAGCATCGTGGCCGGCGCATTGAGCGGCATGGTCTTCAAGAGCACACGCGGACTCAAGCCCATGATGATCTCCGGCGGCATTGTGGCTTCCATTGCTGGTGCCTGGGCTGTATGTATATTGTTGTGATATGCTCTGTGACTTTGCTAACTGTGACTCTACAGGTGACACGAAAGGCTTTCTTCTAGATTGCTAGTATGGCAATTTTATCCTTCTCCGCTTCTTGGTTATCCGATTTTCCATACCCTCCCTCCACGCCACCCTTTAACGACATTGGCGGTTGACGATTAGCCGCCTCGCTTTGTCTTTCCATCTGCGATGTATTACAACTATTTTTTTATTCCCCCTGTGGGTCTCTTCACTCCGGCGCTTCAAGCATCATGTTTCGCATTTATGCGTGGGTTGGGAACGGGATGTGCAACTGGGTTTGTACTTTGTATTTCTTCTGTGTACATAGAAAAGTCTCTTGCATACCTGCGATTAATTGGCTACGGCGCTTACAAGTGTCTGTCAGTAACGTATTTTAATGCTGCTAGTGACTTCCAATAGACAATTTCTCATACATCCTTGACCCATTATAATGAGCGAGCTTCACACTCCTACTGACATTTTGGCTGCAACAACATTCATTGGGTGGGCTTGAGGTTCGGACCTAATGCCACCAGAAAATGCGAGGTTGTTCGGCCAAATTTTTCGTGGACGGTACCCCAAACACCTGTGTTTGCCTAACCCCGTCACATTGCTTCCGGTCCGAAATTTTCAAATTACATGCGATCCTCTCGCTTATGGCTATTGTGAAGGGAAATCTTGCCCCCTACGAATCTCCCAGGTGTATGAATTAGCGGAAACATGCTGTCGGTTCTCGTCCGGAAACCACGGCCTTGTCCAGGGCGAGGGTGAGATGTTTGCTCCATTTGCTCGGAGTAAGAATATTACGACAGTCTCTGCATTGCATTCACTGCTGGTATCACTTTTGGAAAAATATTCAAGTTATCGCGGGGTATGCGAAAAGTTGGGCTATGACAACTGCCGTGCTTTATACAACATACCCGGATCTCCGAGTGATATAGCGCAACGCCATGTGGTCAATAGGAAGAGCTGACAGGACATATTGATAAACAAGGCAGTAGAGCCACTCGTTCACCAAGTCCGAGTATGAAGCTTTGCTACTTGACTAACGAGGATCGGTATGCTAGGGAGGACTATAGTTCAAAGCCAGGATTCATCTAGGCGAAAGCTCTATACGCTGTAGTAATATATATGTGGGAGGTCCTCCGGTATCATTGTAAACCAATAAAAAAACTTCAGTTCAAGCTTTTCGATTTCATTGAAGCTAGTAAGAAGATGATACGAACTGTTGGAAAATGTTATCGCTTTGATATATATATATGGAACATTTGGTCACCTTGCGTATCAGACACCCTGGAGGTAAAATTTTTCTCTTCCCAGGGAAATATACTCAAACACATGTTCATTTGCTAGCGCAAGGACACCGAGTTGTCTCTGGTACATTTTCAAGATATTTGCCAGCCAACTTAGGCGTTCATGTGGCGTCGATTAGGGACCGGCTACTGCCGACGGGGCAAATGGGGAATAATTTTGGTCACCCGCGCCAGGCCTTTCACACTTCTTCAGATCCTTGGCAATGCCAGATATATCGTCAGATAATACAAAAGTGACCCAACCACGCACGAAGACTTTCACTGGATGTTGGACTTGTCGAGATCGTCGAGTAAAGTGCGATGAGGAACACCCTCACTGTCGGCGGTGCCGGCGGAATGGCTGGGTATGCAAGGGGTATGATTTGCGCCTAGGATGGTCTCCAATTCCCGGAGGGCGCTCTTATCGACGCACATTGCGATCACCAGCACCAAACGTGGGCCATGGGCTGTCATCTGCCGCTGTGACGGCACTACTGGCTGAGTTAGATGGATGTTCGGGGGAAAGCTGTGCCAAACAACGAGGACCATTCTCGGTGTTCTCCATTTTTTCAAGTCCTAAGACTCAAGATATAGGCAGTGGTCTACTCAAACCGGAAGATGCATTTCCAAGGCAGCATGCACAAGATACACATCCTACATCGTCGGAATTGATTAATTCACCAGTTGGCGACAGATATGGTCTGCTTTCGCCCAGACCAACATGGGATAGGTCGTCGCCTGCTGCCGCACCGTCCCCATTTGAAATCTACCAGGAATCATGCACAGCATTATCAGAGCCTAATATTCGGGTTGATGAAATCCCCATCAACACAATTGTCCATGCCATTCACCACGAAACTCCACAAAATAGGATCTCAGAACCAAGTGACTACGGCAGACCTGTATCAAACATTCACAGCGATGGGACTATCCTCTGGGATTCCATGAGTCCATTGACTCTTCCAAGAGCAGAAATAGAGTTAATCCACTATTGGGTTGTTTTCCTCAGTGGAAACATGCTCCTAATCGACACCCCGGACAATCCCTGCCGGACAGTATTCTTACCTCTAGCCCTGAAAGGCCTCGAAGCCCCGTCAACAGAGTCAAACATTCATCTCTCAATTTTCCACGCCATTTGTGCCTCTTCCGCCTTCAGTCTCTCCCACCTTCGCCACGATTCGCGGTACCACTCCATCGCCGTTCACCATGACCAGCTGGCTCTGCATCATTTGCGAGGAAGCCTGCAGCGGGATAGATGCCTAGATGAACCCACATTAGCTGCAGTCCTCGCCTGCATCACTGCTGAAGCTATGTCGGGTCGCCGCAGCCGATGGAGAGCACACGTGGCTGGATGTCTTGGCCTCCTAGAGAACGAAGTCTATGGTGACTGGATTCAAAATCCGACAGCTGCTAGAATGATCCAAAGTTACTTGGCTCTTTCGTCACTATGCAGTCTTACTGTGCCAAAACGGCTCATGACGCTCCTCAATGGCCCCTCCAATTCCCACCACTACCTAGAACAATCTCATGGAGTTACAACATCACTGGTCCAATTCCTCGCTCGAGTCACCGCACTTGTTGAGTCCAAGACACAGCTACCTATTGATGAACTAGACCGACTCGAACTCCAGCTTTACTTGAACTTTCCATCCCCGTGCAACCCAGACGCCCCGGGTTCGATCGTCGTCCAGCATGCTCTCACCTCATTTTACTATGCGATAATCGTATACTTCCGCCGTACCTTGCGTGGCGCAAGATTGAGCGACGTACAGGACCTGGTCGAGAAAGCAATCTGCGAGCTTGAGTCTGTCGATGCACTCACGCGTGAAAAGGGTGGCCATTCGTATAACTGGGCAGGTTTCGTGATTGCGGCTGACTGCGAGCGGCCTGATCTGCGAGATCGCATGTTAACATTCTTTGCCGGCAAAAGTCGACGCGGGATCCAGAATATTAACGTATTATGCGAAGTCGTTCAAGCCCTGTGGAACCGGCGGGCGGAAGCTGGATCGCACGTCGATATACAGTGGCAGGATATTGCAAGGGAAGCTGATTTTGATATCATGCTTGTTTGAATATGGAATCATACATGCAATCATCAATGCACCTATCAATGTTACAACCGTGTACATATATTAGGGCCCACAGAACAAGGAGCCAAGCCATGTGTTCAGGTGGAGCCAAAGTGGGTACTCGACCCTTTCCCCAGATACTATCAGGACGATACTATCAACATCCGTCTCAAATATCTCCAAATGAAAGTCACCGGGAAGCTCATTTGCATTAAAACTCACGAGCTGGCGTCCATTGAAACCGTCAATACGTCAACATATCCCCTTGTTCACAGAATGGCCAGTGCGTTAGGAGGGCTCGCGACAGCACCAGGGAAATTCAACGGGGACGAAGTAAGCAAGAAAGAATACTGCCTACTAGCCCTACAAGCATGAGCTAGCGCTTGAAAATCCCAAAGCTCACCAAGCGGAATGCCCAACAAACTAAGACACCACTGATGCAGCACAAGCTTATGGGTAGGTTGCTCAACACCATCGATGACAGGTGGCATAGCCTCAACAGCGATGTTATCACTAGCAACGGCGGCGAAATGCTGATCCCAGAGCCATCGCGCCATCTCCTTACTACCCTCCAGCCCACACATATTAGCATTGCTCATCGCAGCGCCCTGCTCAGCGCCAGTCATTTGACCCAGCGACTCTGTTACGCCGAATCGGACGAGGAGGATATCCCCTACTCGGAAGGTTACCCCTTGCCAGGCAGCCACTGCTTCTAGATCGCTGGCCCCAATGCGGAAACCGGAGAATTGGTCGTAGCTTATCCCGTGGATCTGCGCGTAACTCTTGAAGTCGATCAGTACGCCTCGGCCTGTCACACAACCGCGTTGTTGCCAGTCTGGTTTTCTGCGTTAGCCGTTTTCGGTGTTGGGGTTTGAGTTAGAGTTCAATTCTCTTACGGTCTAGTGTTGGAAGACACTCGGCAGATTTGTAGGTCTGGAATGCCTCGATTGTCGGGTTCGCTCTGTTGTAAGCGAGGCCGGTTGGGAGGTGCATGAAGTGAGCTGGGCTTGGAGTCAATTTATTTTTTCCAAAATCTAGAGTTCTTAGACGCACCGAGACTATCCCATTGACTACTAGCTTGGGTATTGAACTCGACCTGAAATGAATTAGTTCTGGTGGATATAAAACAAAATGGCTGCCGAATACCTCATCGTCAAACCCGAAGTGGCTGCCAGATACTGGATCCTCCAGTTTCATGACATTGTGACGGAGGCTCTTTCGAAAGAACCCTGGGATTTTGATGCTTCCAATGGGCCAACTAGCGGTGTTAGGATCATGTCTTGGAGATAGTGAAGGGAATACCACTTTAGAGAAACAGACACGCCCTGGCGGACCTCCGCAACAGCATCCTTGACGACTTCTGGGGTGAGTAAATTCAGTGTTCCTAGAACATCTTTCTTGCCGTCTTTGTCAAATATGCCCCATGCACAACCTTGCGGCATTCCCTCGACAGGAGGGAGATCGTCGAAATTCGGAAGGGATGTCATAGTATATTGGATAAAAAGAAGGTCTGATTCAGCTGACTCAAAGCCACACAGCCAGCAGATCGTGTGTTAAAATGGCCTGTCACCCTCCCGAGTACTCAGTCGGGGGATTTTCGTAAGATCGAGATGAAACAAGAGCTCGATTGTTTTGAATATGCCCGTCCGATTGTCAGATCCGCGTGAGCTTGGGTTTTGCTTTTAATTGCCTCAATGTGTGACTGCCCAGGTGCCCAAGTGCAGCGTTCAGCGTCCCGAAGGAGAGATTGAATTCAACACTTGCCTCGATAGTGCCACCTATTTTTTCCATCTTCCATGTTGCGAAAATAGAAATTCTAGGTTACAAAAGAGGCTGTTCCCGTCCTACCTCGGGCGGCGCAGGACTAAAGCCAGCCCTAGATGATGTTGCGACAGGGCACACCCGATTGGGAGCGAGGTGAACTGTTTCGACCTGCCAGAGGATGTGGACCGCTAGATTGGCCATACTTCTGCGCTATAGACGGACATTTTCTGTTCATGTACCACTATTGCAAGAAGGCCCCGCTTTATGCCAGGGAAGGCCCAGCCATTATCAATATCTATGATGGGGTTGTAAGCTATGCTGGGTGGACCAAAATGTGTACGCCCTCATGGGGGCACTTGCGCTAGTTTTGAAGTGGTTCGCAGCGTCTGAGCAAGTCTAGTCTTGCAAACTATATGGGGGAGAATAGCTTCATTCGAATGGACTCAAATGGATCAACCCGTATTTTCGACTGATATGAAAGATGTATATGTTTACACGTCTATCAAGCTAGTTAGCACCCGTCGGACCCAGAGACGCACTTTGTGTGAAAATGATTGATGAGTTCGCAAAAATTCACCTGGTAAATGAGAAGGACGTCGCAATGGCCAACTCTTTATTCCGTCGTGCCGGTGATAACACGTGTAAATTTCGATCGAAATTCCAGCATTTTTGCTGAGGCTCAAGGTTCACCATATAGAAGCCCCGCCGTGGTCTGGCCGAGTCGGGGTTAACGGGTCGGGTTCGTACGTGCCGATCCATTCCCAGCCACTTTATTCAGCCAGCAAATTGATATGGCTCTGAGATTGGACAGAGTTCTGATCGACGAGATTATTCAAGCGCTCCATCCCCCGAGTTGCATCTGATGTACGTAGTACTCCGTAGTTAACTGTGGCCTTGACGGTAGAAAGAGTGGAGGAGATCTCCAATCCCAACACCCTGAGTCATTTCCCGCCCAAAGTCTCGCTTGAACCGTTGCGGCTGCGGCGGAAGAGGTGTGGGATGGCAAGGGGGCACTATGTACTCCGTACATATGTTTAATTAATTGAAGGGGCTGTATGGCACGTTGACCGGGCGGCTGATTCCAAAGAATGAGACACAACGGGATGGACCGGGGCCACGTCAACTCTCAGGAATGGAGAATGGCCTGCCTTGTCGGTTCGTATTTGTCGAGTCAAATTGTGTATAAATTATATCGTACAGAATGCCGTGTTGGATGTTGTCATACGGTCAGTAGTCATGCCAAGGCGGAGGATCGCATAGTGCATCAATTTTGGGTTCGGGGACAAGCCACCGCGATAGCTAAAATTAGTATCTACATATGTACCGAGTACCGGCAGCCATGACGCGTTTGGCTCCTACATGACTGCAGATAAAGCAATTCGGGACCCAGCCGCCAAATTATGGTTGACAAGGCCCGAGAGCAAGGGTTGAACACCGAGGTATGTAGGAAATGGGAAGCTTACAGCGTATGTACGCGGTAGGGAGTATAGATATGATCTTCGGTTGGACAAGATACTATACTTGAAGAGGCCCACAGAAAAGTGCAGATGATAGACATATCACCTTCCCTTTTGGGAACTAGAGGATACACTCTGAGCAAACATCTTGGGGCTTACGGTATCGACACTGTACAGTGTATGAAAAGATAGAAACGAAGATGAGTTTGCACAGATTCAAATATTGTGAAGTGCATATATATCTTAGATATGAATTAAGAAGAATATTAACCATCAACTATCATGTATGTCATAGGTATATTTTGCCGTATATTAAATTGCAAGTATAAACTCAAGTAAACCTGCGGGGGACACATGGGAAGCTAAACCATATTAGGATCGTCAGCTGACTAGCCCCGATCAATTCTGGTTTTTTTTTTTGGTTTTTTATTTTCCCTCTCGCTGCATCGCCCCAGCCATGGCGTTTTCCCTGCCTTTTTAGTGCGTTCACTCATTTTCTTTTGTTCATTTCCCCTAATCTTGCATGTGGTTTCATCTTTTTTTTTTATATACATAGAGAGGTGACCCTTAACGGGTCTTCCCACGCCAAGGCCATTTAGGTCTGGAGCCTTGGGGTTCTTATCTTTGACCATTTTATATTGATTGTTATATCTTGTGACTTGGACCCCCCACATCCCCGGAGGATAGAACTCAACGCTCCCGGTCTTCCGTTTGCGGCCGAGTCATCCCCCCTCCCCCCCAACACCTTTTCTACCTTGATATAACCGAGTTCGGTTTATCGACCATGTCAGCAATGTTTCAAGATGCAAGCGACAATGGACATACAAAGAAAGAGAATGACGGGCCTCTTTCGGTAGACCACCTACCTTCCATACTTAATGCCGAATCGCCACTGCCGTCTCTCCAGATTCGCACCGATCTGCCCAGTATTCGTCCATCCAGTTCGCGAGACTCCGACCCTTATGCTTCGACCAGTTTATCCGGAAGTTATCCACGTCGGACCCCGAGTCTTCGTGCCCTTTTCGCACTATCTATACAAAGTGCGGGCTCCTTGTCCCCGGCATCCTTCATATCCTCGCCGCAATTGAATGCAATGGGTGACATAACTCCATTGCCATCGCCAATTGGAGGAGCTGTGCCGTGGCGTAGAGCTGATGTGCCATCGTTGTCTCGTTCTTCGTCGATGGCGTCGCGCAACGGTTCTAGTATTCGTCTGAGTGATTCATCGCAGATGCTTGGGCCGCCCGTCATGTCCCGTTCGCGCCCGAAACCATACACTGGCATCGATGGACAGAGGGAGGATCCATCGGAGAAAAATGGGCCTTGTCACGACTCACCTTCAAAGCATTCTCATTCACGGAACCGCAGTCTGAGTGACTATGCGCCGCCCGGCCGGGTCTCTGTCCCTCCCCGTCCGATTGCGGTGTCAGGGAGTAACGCGCTTGGTATTGCCTCCTCGTCGAGCATAGATTCGAAGTCCAATGGCCTTCATCGCGAACAGCATCTCGCTGTCCACCGAGGTATCACATTGCCGACTGTTCGTCCCCCCCAGCCCACCTCGCAGCAGTGGCAGTGGATATAGTGACAACGAGCCCGTGATCCGTCACCCTGCTCCCCTCTCCACACCCCAGGAGATATATTCTGTCCGGTCGGTCCGCACAGAGCAGGAACGTATTTATCAGAAAGTCCGAGCATTAGGCCAAGGCACATTCAGTCAAGTCAGTCTGGCAGCACGCGTGGAACCTATCCCCGATATGCCTTTGTCGCCGGATGGGGATGGAGCTGGCTCTTTCCACGGGTTTGTGAACAACCAAAAGCTGGTCGCCGTCAAAATTATCGAGCATGGACCCGCTGGAGGCGCTGATGAGGGCCGACTGGAGGTATCACTCAAGCGCGAAGTAGAAATATTGAAGTCGGTCAACCATCCGTCCCTCGTCCAACTGAAAGCATTTGGCAGTGATGCAAAGCGTGCTTTGTTGGTTTTGGACTATTGTCCCGGTGGAGATTTGTTCGAATTTGCCACATCAGGAGGTCCTCGTATGGCCCCAGAATTGATCAGACGTATTTTTGCCGAATTAGTGGATGCTGTACGTTATTTGCATGCTAATTACATCGTTCATCGGGACATCAAGTTGGAAAGTGAGTCAGGTTTATCAAAATATTGCACACATTATACTGACCATCTCTCTAGATGTTCTGCTTACCATGCCTGCTCATGTTATGGACAATGTGCAAGACTGGCGTACCTACGACCGCGCTGTAGTCACCCTCAGCGATCTCGGCCTGTCACGACGTATCCCCGAACCATCTGAGAGCCCACTCCTGCAGACCCGATGTGGAAGCGAAGACTATGCAGCCCCTGAGATTCTGATGGGTCAGGCTTACGATGGCCGCGCTACTGACGCTTGGGCGCTAGGCGTTTTACTTTATGCCATCATGGAGAATCGGTTACCCTTTGATGTTATCCCTGGCACTCGCGGAGATCCTGCCAAACTCCGTGCCCGGACTCCGCATCGTATTGCACGTGTTGAATGGGCTTGGTATAGATATGCCGACGAAGACGAGGAATGGGACCCCGAGAAAGGCAAAGGACTTGAGGGAGCTCGTGACTGCGTGGAAGGTCTTCTCAAGCGCAACACGAAGCGCAAGTCCCTTGATGAGATTGCTGCTATGGATTGGGTGCGTGACGCTATCGATGTTCCTGGTGGCCTGAAACGAGGCGACAAAGAAGTGCCATAGAGCCGGTCTCCCATGTGCCTTGTTGTCCCGTATAGTGTTATTTTTCTTCCTTTTTCCTTGTGTGACGTCCCTTCATTCTCTTTCTTTTCTTGACTCACATACCTTTTCCCTTCTTTTCTTCCGTTTTCTTGTCTTTCACGAGGCACAATGACTGAATGAGTCATTTTGTGGATCGAATGTTATGTTTTTATGGCTAGACCGGTTTTTTATACCCTTTTTTACACCCAACTGCCTCTAGGAGGTAGGACACGGCAATACAATATTCATTTCACAATTTTCCCCTGCTTCCTTACTTCATCTTCCATCCTACCCATGTCACTCTTCAAATATAGTTCCCGGCTGCAGATATCTCAATTGACGATGGTCACAGTCAACTATCATCTGATCTTCGCATCGATGTCACACACGGAGAGCTGGAAAGATATTCGCTTCCACAATTACGTTGACTAGCATGGATCTTAAAGCTGCATGACCTTCTGTTTGGTCTTTCGCCTTTAGGCTTGCCTAGTTCGTATGAGTGCGACAGTCAGACGGACTCACGTATTAATCTTAGGTGATTCAACAAGTTGGAGCTGTGGTTCGCGACCCGGCCGTTGACAAAACGACTGCTAAGTTATCAACAGGCCAGCAAATCGATGTTTTATCTATCTGAATTTCTAGTCTTCTTACATTTTATACTTGATCACTATTTATCGAGGTTGAATCTCCGAATTTCATGACGTCAAGTGATCAACGAAATCATGTGCTCAGCTCGCCGGTTTCTTCACCTGCGACCAATCGTATTTGTTGTGCAGGCGCCCTGGGGCTGTGCTCGTATCGCTGAGCCCTCGAAGCCCCGATGGCAGTGATTTCTGCAAATCAACGTCTTCGACGCAAAGAACCTGCATAACTCCTCTTTTTTTTTGCTTAATTTGATGTATGCACAAGGACTGAGGCTATTGAGATTCTCGATGGAATAGTTAAATCCAGGCGCATTCCACTGAAACAGGACACACACACCATGGCCTTTGGACGTTCGAGTCGCTCAAAGAGACCGTCATCTCCAAGACCCCCTCCAAAACCACCACGTCCGAATCAGCGAGAGAACACAATAGGAACGCCACAGAAATATGTCTATCCGCCATATGCGTCGCCGGCGGGGGCATATTCAGTGAACACATTTCATACACCTGCAGTCCCATATCAATCAAATATGGCAATGTCTATGGTTCATCTACAACCTCAGCCAGCACCACAACCAGTCTATCCTTTCCCACCTGCTTTAAACAGTCCGCCATTGAATACTCAACCGAAACCTTCAAAATGGACGTCGTGTACGAATCTGAACCAATCAATGACAAACTTAGTATCGCATACAGTCGACAAAACCAACGCCACGATTCTTGATCTCGAAATGTTGGTCCGCCAGAGCTTGGGTGGTGGTGCAAATGTCAACGAGGCTACATCACGATTATTAGATCAAGTCATCACCTCGATCGACCTAGGGTCGTTTTGTGGGAGAGAAAATGAACTGAGTAAGTGGGATAGCTCTTCATTGTGTCAAATCATACTCATAAGTGACAATAGTTTCTGCGTGTAAGATTCCTTCCCAGTCAGACGAGAAGAAAAATCGCCGAACACAGCGAAAAGAGAAAAAGTCAACAGGGTCTGTGGATTACTTCTCCAAGGTGTACCTGTATGCCAATTCGCGATTACCTCCTCATTTAACACCACTAAAATTGTAAGACCATCTAGCCCTAATGTACTATATAACCCAACTTGCTGATTTCAAATGAAGCTATCCTCCCACATATCCCCTCCTCCAACTCGCAGCCAAATACTCGCGCCGTGTCTACGAAAAGCCCTCAGGACGTGAACGACATTCATACGTGAGTTCAGATTGGCTACAGGGCACCAAAGCCATGGTGGTCAAGTCGCTACCAATCGACGACATGAACACGATTGTCTTCGCCATACGTGGTACACAGAGCTTCCTGGACTGGGCCGTGAACGTTCACACAGCACCAACTTCTCCCGTTGGTTTCTTGGATGACCCATCCAACTGCTGTCATTCCGGATTCCTATCCGTGGCCCGAAAAATGGTTGCCCCCGTTGCAGCCAGACTACGTAGTCTTCTCGAAGAAGATCCCTCTCGCATGTCATATTCGCTAGTCTTTACCGGCCACTCCGCAGGCGGAGCCGTCGCAAGCTTGCTATATCTACACCTCCTATCCGAATCACCAGCTGTCCGGTCCGAGCTTACTCATCTCCGCGGCTGCTTTAAGCACATCCACTGTGTCACATTTGGTGCTCCGCCCATATCTCTTCGTCCACTGCAACTCTCTCCTACTGCTCGACGATCAAAATCCATATTCTTCGCTTTTATCAACGAAGGAGATCCGGTCTCGCGTGCTGACAAGGGCTACTTTCTCTCGTTGCTAGATCTGTATGTTTCACCTGCGCCGGGGTCACTACTAGCCTTGTATGATAGAAAGAAGAAATCTGCTCCTATCTATTGGAGAACCCCCTCATCCGATTTATCACTCGCTGGTCGACTTGTTCTTCTTCGTCCGCGAGACCAGTGGAGTGGCCGTCCTATTATTCTAGCACCACCAATCCCCGGTGGAGCTCCTGCCCTGCCGCCACGGGAGAACGTGGATGCATATGGGATTACGGATCGCGAGCTCCGAGGGGTGGTCTTTGGTGACCCCGTCATGCATTTTATGGACTTGTATTCTCATCGCATTGATGCCTTGGCCAGAGGTGCCGCGAGCAAGGGATCATGATGTATCACAGTACGTATCGCGATGTAGTTTACGCAGCTTATGTTTCAATATAAAAAACCACTGAGATACCCAGTACGCATTAACTGTTTTGAGTGTTGGCAGATCCCTTCACTCTTTATTATTAGTAATGCTGATATTGCTTTGGCCGTCCTGAAATACTCACGTCACCTCCATCCCAAGGTGTGTCAGTGCCGATTGCTACATTTTGAGACTATGTTCAAGTATGCCTTTGTTAACCTCGTGTCATGTATTCTTTTCCATCTAAAAGAAACAAAGGAAGGGACTAAAAGGCCAAAGCCTTTAAAGATCAATGAAAATTTAGTACTATCCAACATGAAATCTACTTCCATGAATATATAACCGTTCGTTTGGTCCTGTGCATGGATTCTTCAGATAGCAAGCCAACTTTCGAGGCGAACACACTAAAACCCCGAGTATATTATACGGTGTCCGAGCTCGTTCCATTGACTTGAGCTACAGAAAATTCCCCTCAAAATGTGTTTACAGACTTATGATATGTGGACGATGTGCAACTGCATTCAATTAGGACGAGTTCAGCGTTGTGAAGAGTTCGGCGTGCCATTTTTCAAACGGGAGCGCTGCACAGGACGTATTTTACGAGCTCTCAATATTGGCATAATTGGAATTCCCGAGGAGCGGCTTAGGCACAAGGCAGGAATGTGCTCTGAGTGCTCGGAGAAGTTGTATCAAGAAATGTGGGCGCTTCGTTGGGAATGGACGTCTCGTCAGAGTGAAGAGTGGGCGGCGAACCAGCGTGACAACGAATAGAGATACAGGTACAACGCATTGAGAGCCATGGGCTGATTATCAAAGTTAAGAAAGTCGTATTGACGAGAGGTGATTAGAAAGTTTTACAAAATTAAACTTGATTATGTCTTGATTCGATATCTACTGCTCAACGTAGTCCTGGATTTAGAAGACCAGACTGTCTGTTACAGAGACTCCTGGGAAGGACTTTCCCCCTTTATTGCGGGAGTTGGGCTCTGTGGATTCCGAAACACATTTCTTGGGTCAACTTGTTTTTTGATCTGCTGCAGTCGGGGGAGATTGGTGCCCCAATATGCCTCGGGGGCGTTGCTCATAAGAGGGTCCACATACCCCGGGTAGGCAGCGTAGGGAATATTGTCATTTGTGACGATCTTATGGAGTCCATCAAGGAAATTAACCTGCGTCTGGGATATGTGTCCAAAGAAATCGAGTGTGTAGGACTGTAGCCAGATGAGCACATCACGATGAGCGTAAGATGTAGCATTAATTGGGATGTCGCTGGTGTAACCTCCCTGAAAATCGAACAACAGAAACCAGCCCAGAGTACCCTTATTGACGGTACCGATGTAGTCAAACATTCTGTCGATAGTCTCCGGGGTCATCAGAGTCTGGGGCGTCCAAGAGGTAGATTTTGCGTAGAAATTTGTTGGGATCCCAGCACCCAACTTCAAAACAAGGTCTTCGGCCCAGTGGGCGACAATACCAAGCCAGTCATTAAAAACCAATGCCTTGCCATTTGCACCGGGAAATTTGCTGCTGAGGTTCATCTTATCATACTCTTCTTTTGTGCCAAAGAAGGTACCGCTGATTGCCATACTATGCTCGAGCACAGTGAGGGTAGATGCCATCTTTCGAGTTAAATTTGGGTCTGAAACAAAGGCCTGCCAGCTCTTGAAAAGGGCCGCCTGCTCCCTGGGACTGCCGATCTCCAAGCTGTATGCATACTGCACCGCAGTACCAGGCTCCGGCTCAGTTCGGACCTTGAACTCCGTGACAATACCATAGCCCGAGGCAGCACCTTTGATAGCCCAAAAGAGGTCCTGGTTTTCCGTGTCAGATGCTCGGACAATACTCGAGTTGGCGAGAACCACCTCAACCTCCAGGACATGGTCAAGTGCGGCACCAAATTGACGCGAAGTCGGACCCAGACCACCAATTGTGAAATGTCCCCCCGAGCCCACTTGAGGACAAATTCCGTGAGACATACTCCGACCTCCGGCGTGGTACAGCCGCTGTGTCACGTCACTCAATAAGCTTCCCGCTCCAATCGTCGCTTGCCAGGTTGTATTGTCCATGGAGAATTGTCGGAGATGCTTCAAGTCAATCGCAACGGCACCGTCTGTACCTCCAAGACCTGTCACATATCTCATGTTAGCCGCCAGTTCGAATCAATCTGCAATGAGATAATTGCAAAATCTCACCGTAATTGCCATAGCTGTGTCCTCCACTTCTGGCCTGGACTGGAAATCCGTGCTCTGCGGCACACTTGACAATGGCAGCCACCTGCTGAGAAGAGCTGTGGTCTATGAGCAAGGAACATAATGAATCATCGATCTTTCAGGGTACTCACGTGGGAAAAGTCATTGCTGCTGGAGTAACGGGAATGTTCAGGTTGTAACGATTCACAATGTGGTCGTAAAACAGATCCCCGGCGAAGGCAAAGCTTCCCCGGTCTGTCAAGGTATTCTCAAAGCATGATTTCAATGCTGCATTGGGACCAGCAAAAGGCACCGATGTAGCCCCTACTGCCAGGAGAAGAAGTTGAAGAATCATGATTGGTCCCGGCAAGGTTTGTCCAGGGTGTCTACAGAGAAGAGAGGAAAGTGCAGAGAGGCAGAGACAGGGAGAGAGAGAGAGAGATCATGAACCATGTCGCGGAGTCCAAACGGAATAAAACGAGTCAACCCAATATCAGATAAGACTGAATGATTTAATCTTTAGGACGATGAGCCTTTGCTCAGCTCATAAAATGATAACATCATCCATGGATCTCAGGCTTGGCTCATCTACATACTAAAAGCTGATCCGATTCAAAAACAGAACTGTTACAAGTCTAATCAATATGAGATCACGTCAAAGGTAACAAGTTTCAGGCATCAACAATCGGCATATTGAAAGATGGTGAAGACACCCTTCTTACACCGCAATCACCCCCTACCCTATACGATGATCCCTCGATAGAAAGCAAGCCTGAAGCCCATATCTATCCTCTACCTTGACATTGTGCCTAGCAAGCCTTATTCGACTTTCGGACTGCATATGCGACTCCTGCGCGTCTATTATTGGCGAGTATAGCTCGAGCCCATACAATATGTTTGGGTTAAATTTCTAAAATATACCAGGAAATGATATTGATTGTGGTCACCATGTCCGACGACTCTGACCCCACGCTCTGGAGAACTCCTGCTTCTCTTTTACCCCCAAGCCAACCCGCTTGACCCGACCCAGACGGGCAAGTGACTCCCCAACATTGTCCAGCAGCGCCTTCTCGCTGGCCGAGGCCTGCTTTTCTTGGCCGTTTTGTTCCAGCGTGTCTAGGTAATTCGTGTTATAGGTCGACTTGTCAGCAGGAGATGCATCAACGGCATTTTGGCTACTTGTGATGGACTCCGCGATGCGCACTCTGATGCAGTGGGTCGGCTTGCTAAGCAGCGTCCACAGGAAGCTCATGTAACTCCCAGGAAGAGGGGTCACAATATCCATAGGTGTATAGCGCAGACTGACAGGGAATATCTTGGTCTTAGGAGGTACGCTGAGAAGGGAGTTGCTCAGGGCCAGGATGCCGCGACCATTGGTGGTGGTACATTCCGGGAACAGTACAATCGGTCTGGTGGGGTACTTCTCGACCAAAGTCGAGACATCCACCATCTGGGCACCAGGAGCGGGTTGCGTGGCGGGGAAAGCGAAGGCTCGCAGAATGGCCTGGAACAAAGAGATGCGCTCGACCTGGCGAGTGTTGGGGTAAGATGCTGTAAAGATCGGGTCGAAGATAGCTGCCAGGTACAAGGCATCAATGGGTGATGTGAAGGACGAGGCGATGACTGAGCCGGGCTGTGGCAGACGCGCTTGCTGCTGCTTCAAAGACCTGTGTCCAAATTGTTAGTTACCGGCGGAACAGGCTTTAGTTCCAATGGCGTAGAACGAACCCTTTCCGCACTCCATCCACTTGGAGATCAATCCACCAGATGCTCGGAACTCCAAGGATACACCACAGAGCAGCCTTTTTCCCCAGCGAGCCAATAGGAAGCCATTGTAAGATCAAAAAATAGCTAAGAGCGACGAAGATGAATAGCGGGAGGCGGAAGCAGAAGAGGAAGATACGAAGGGGAGCTTGGAGGCCAAGTTTTTCAACGGGGACTGGGAGGAATGGCGCAATTCCCGAGCCTAGGAGATGTCAGCATAACTGTACTTGGAGGGGCTGGTCATCAAAATGGACTCACCTCGATCCCGAAATTGAGAGTATCTCTCCATCTTAAGTTATGACGGCTTCAAACAGAATGAGCTGTAGTACAGGCTTGATTATCAACAGGCCATGCGCTAAGCAAATGTCTATGTGAGATTGCGCCGACAGCACAAGTTGCGACTGACAATTGATTCGGGTTGACAAGCTGTTGATCTTCACATGCCACAAGAGCTGTCACGTGGCAAAATTCCTGAGGCATCCAGGCACATTCCCTTGTACAACACAAATAGTAGAAGAGTTGAGCGAAGTACTGACGGATATCCGGATTCCAAGTCTCTGTGGTATTGTGTGATCATTTGCGTACAAAGATATTTAGAGTATAATAGGTACCAAGAAAAAAAAGAACAACGCTTTGAGCGCACAGAAGCTAAGAGTAGTATACAAGATCTATAGGATTACGCCCTGTTATCCCCGTCATCATCATCCACCACCAAGTCCGGTATCGGAGGACTTGGAGGCAGTTTGAAAGTCCAGATAGCTATTCCGACCAAACAGAAGAGCGTACTCGTCATCATCCACGCGAGACCGATCCAGACGCCGCCCAGACGCAGTCCAATCTGGAAGACGGTTGTGATGGACAAGCTCGCAATCACATTGCCCAAGGACTGAATAATCTCAATTGCGGTAAATAAGCGAGCCGTCTCATCACGTTCAACCAAAGTGGTAATGATGGAGCGGGCAAGGAAGACGAAGCCCGATCCTGAAGTCTGGATGATCATGCTGGGGATTAGGGTCGCGATGCTTGGGGAGAGGCCAATCCCGAGGGTTCCAATTGTAAGACAAAATATACTGCGCCGCGCAAGCCACAGGTCTTTTTCTGTGGAAGAAAGCCGGGGATTTAGAACTCGGCTTTTGAGGAAAGGTAGGCCGAAGAGGAAGAGTGGGATTGACACAGTCGGGCGCGCAGACACTAGGAAATTGGACTGTGCTAGTGTCCATGAATAACGTGTCGATATATATTGGGTCAAAAACCAGGATGAGCCTCGGCTCAGGCGATATACCAGGAACGCACTCAGAAGCAGGAGGACTGGTGTTCGGTTGAGAATAAACCGGTATGGTCTAAGGTAGAAACGGTAATTTGCGCGGAACTTTGCCAGGATAGATTGGTGGGAGTATGATGGGATGCTCCAAGACGGCGGTTCATTCTCATGATCACCGTTCATGTCGGGTTCTGTGCGATGTGGTTCAGGTTCGTTGAGATTATGTAAAGAACGCTTGGGTTCAGTGTCATCTGTCAGATCTGACAGCTCAACATTCGTTGGTTCAGCTTTCCGGGGTGGCAGTGCATGCTTCGTTTCCGGTAGCACCAAGATGAGCATCATGCCGGCCATCACAATTCCGAATCCAATCACCAATGGTATCCAGGGATTCAAGGTCATCAAATAAGAACTAAAAGCACTGGAAGCAAAGTCCGCGCCCATCGATACGATGGCAAATTGAAAGAAGATTCCCGCTCTATAACACTCAATTAACATTGATTAAACACGCTGTAATGGGAGGGATAACATACCTTTCTGCCTCGCTGGTTACATCAGCCATCATCGTCCAGATAATTGCGAAAGACACCACTGGACCACCCCCAAATACCCACGTTAAGGCAGTAAACCAAAGCGCACGTAGGGGAAATATATCTGAAAACCACAATATAACGAGCGTGAGGAGTGCATTCAACCCAAAGCCGGGGATGGATAAAGCGAGTGTAGACTTGCGGCCACGACGGTCTGCCAGCAGACCATAGGGAATCGCCAAAAGAGCACCTGCAAGATAATCAGAGATAAATCCGGTGCTGAAAGTTCAAATCAACGTACTCAGTGACCCATCAAAGAACATATGGTAACCTTTGACGGCCGCCAATTCAGCCTGCACCTCGCCGATCTTACACATGGCCTCGGGCACTTGTCCATCCACGCCGATCTTAGTCGGATCCACACCTAGAAAATACTGGCGACAAGCGATAGACTCCATGATGCGGACCATTGGACCCTCCAGGAAAGCGAAGCCGATTTCAACTGCAAGCACCATGGCGAATAAGGTCGCCTTCAGGCGGAAACTGATGGCGCTGGCGGAGGCATTTGCCGTCACTGGGCGGCTGCCTATACTGGGCTTGCTATGGACATGACGATGTGCTGGACCGGGGTTGCTCAGATCGGGGGAGTCGAGGAATGGGGCATCCTCGCGGTCCTCGCGATCGAGAGACTCATGACGTATGGAGGCCATCTTGGTCTGTCATACCGTCAAGGGTATATATATAGGGAATGTAGTCCGATGGGGTATGAATGAGGGTATGATCAGATCATTGTTAGGAAGTTAGGGAAAGGAATGTGAGAAATCTGTACGAGGCCAAGTTGCCAATCGTCGCAAGCGAATCCAGCACGGTGTCTTGGCGGGATCTCTTCCAGGGGTTAGGGGCCAAAAGCCGAACTAGTCCCGGGTACTATTCTTATCCCTCATGCATATCAAATTCTTATGTAGTTAATTGTTATAGAAAAAGAAACAGCATACCGATACCTAGGTACGTATGTCCCTTTATATACGAAAAAAAAAGAAAAAAACCTTCCTAATTACAATCATATCCTGCCTCTTCAAACAAGCTTCCCCGAACTTGTACTACTGCCGACAGCTCTAGGATGAATTCATAAAGTATCACCACATTAGTCAGTACATGACCAAGAGTTGCGACTGGGGCATCCCTGTTATCTTCTGAGTACGAAGCTCCCTCCTTGGTAGATGGAGATAGTGGATCTGCGGGTGCCGGCGGGAACGGGGTGGCAAGGCGCTGGCGAAGAGCCTCGGCGGCCACGGCACGGGTGTTCAAGGATCCGCGCGATTCGGAAGGAACAGAAGATCCGTCCCGATCTCGACTGGAAAACATAGAGGGCGAAGTTGCCGGGTACGGAGACCGGCCACGGGAACCTAGGGCAGAGGCATCCGGTGAACCAGGATAAGACGGGCGTGAGCGGTTCATTGAGGATACTGGAGGCTCCGAGGGCTCTCTTGATCGGTCCGGTGTCTGCGGATGATCTTCTTGGTGCAATAATTCTCGTCGGGCAGCGAGCAGTACATCGAAGTCGGGCAATTCTCGTTGCCATTGTCGGACCTGGCTCACCAATTTTTGGAGCGCTATAGTCAATGTCGGAGCAGCTGTAGCGGGCCAAGTTGGTTGCTGGTAGGCCCGACAAATATTTTCAGATCCATCGTCTGATTCTTCAGAGGCTGGGGCCTCGTACTGGTTGGGATCAACCAACACCCACCCGTCCAAGGAGAAGAGATGTGAGGACGCCAGGCTCATAAATACACCTGTTAATGCCAGGTTGACAATGACGCTGTTCGTAAAGAAAGATTCAAAACACATGAGAAGGGCCTGAACTATTGGATCGTCTTGCTGGAGCTGTAATGGTAGGGGTAACGTCTCCTCGTCTTGCTCCATTGAAGATATGGGCAGGCACAGGCGAGATTCAAGCACACATGTCGCATCTGCGACATAGTTGTCATACGACTCATTTAACGTGGGGTCATCGACGAGGGATGTTCCCATGACCAAAAGTTGCTCTAGCTCAGCATTCAAAGCACCAACGGGGCGCTGATGTGCAGGCTGAGTAGGGATGGTATGGATGAGTGCCCGTGCAAATAGATGGTGTCTCTGAAGGACAGTATTTAGAAGGCGCAGTGTAGCTAGAACCGTCTGGCAGTTCGATGATTGGAGTCCCAGTAGGGCTAAATCGCGAAGATTGAATAGTGAGGGTGAGGGCTGAGCCGCTTCAAAGGCCAACGCAGCTAGGACATTGAGCGATTTCCGTCGACTTGCCGACATGTCAATCTGCTCCTCAGGCTGAGGAGAAGATGCTAACAAGAAATGTAAGATTCGATGGACCAATTCGCCTTGATCGATCGAGTCGAGGATGCGGCACATGTAGGTCAATACCGCTGCTGTCGAGCCACCAGCTGCATCTGATGATTCTAGCAAGGAGGGATACCTATAGGAGTCAGTGATGATAGAATTTCAGAGCGAAGAGTCTATACTGACAAAAGCTGTTCTAGAAACAGCACCTGGAAATGGTCTAGTAAGGTGTCGTTCACTTCGGCCGATTTACAGTGATCGATTGTATCCTGCCAAAACAACAGATATGACATGAATGCGTCCATTGTCTGACCTAGTGTTGGCTGCAAAGCGGTCTCTTGTTTGGCATGATCAGACAACGCAATGATGTGAGGGACATTCTCGTCCTCATCGATGGGAGTAAATGACAAACTTTATTCGATTAGTGCACTGTCCCATAACGACCAAAATAACAAACTTACTGTCCCAGCTGGCTGTAAAGTGCACCTAATCCCGTGGCCATGAGCGTAGCCAGGTCACTCTCGATCAACCACTTCTCGAGATTCTTGGACCGCGATGCGGTTTCAATGAGGTAAAGCAGACCGGTGCGGGCAAAATCGCCAGCACGTCCTTCGTGATGAACGTAGTCTACCAGCAGGTAGAACAGGGGGAACTCGTCCTTCCTCGTAGCTCCTGCAAACTCCGTCCCGCTTGGAGCTTGAGAATCGCTATCATGGGCGGTCGGTGTTACCCGAGGCACAAACCATGCAGGCAGTATAACAGGCTGAAGCCGAATGTTGTTGGCAATACCAAATATCAATTCGACGAGTCGGCCTTCAATCTCGTCCGATGTCTTCTCGGCGCGTCGGACGAGATCCACCAACGCGCGGGCGAACAAGCGGTTATCCACAACCCCATCCACCTCCGCATCGATCAGGGTATTGAAGAATACAGTGGCTGACCGGATAACTCCTTCATCGTAGAATGACAGTGCAAGTTTGGTCACAGTCACAAAGACCTGCGAAGATGCTGCATAGGCGACACAGGGGTGCGGTGCAGGCCCACGGGCTTCATCGCTCAGAATCGAGTTGAGTCGTTCAACATACGTACGTGCGTGCGCAACCGACTGTTCGCCCGAAGGATTATTTGTCGCACGCCATATTTGCTATCAATTGGGTTAGTCAGTGGTGTTGTGGAGGCGGACATTGTCGGTACCTGGAGGGCATTGCAAGCACGCTTAAAGGCAGTCAGTCGTTCCGTGGGCGAGGTGGCCTTGGAGGGTTTGTTGGACAGCGCGCGCGAACCGCCGATAAGTCGAGACCACTACATTCTATTAGTAGAGTTTCATAAAGATGTAAGGGGCACGTACAAAGTCCATTCTGTGAGGACAGCATGATCTCACAGAGTGAAAGTGATGGGGGTCGCGGATGAGTGGAGACAGTGTTTATCTCGCTGATCGCCGCTTTACAGCTACAGAACCATCAACTTCCTATATACTACATGCACATTCGTCATTTATACAGTTACAGTCGTGCATATTCGGGTTCCGACAAAGAAAAATGCCAGTCCAGGGCCCGATTGAATAATTAGACCGTGCGCACATGAGGGCTCGAGTCATTCGAGCCCAAAACACCAAAAATATTCACAGAGAAATGCGCTCCCAGATTTCCCTCCCACTATTTGAACGCCTAAAAGAAAAGAAAAAACCTCATGAATATATGCGCCTGATACCAATCCCATCTAGCACGTCGTCAAATCATTTACGGGTCAGCCTCAATCACTCTCATCCTTTGGTCGCCGCCCGCCCCGCTTACGGCGACCCTCATTCTGATCACTCCCGTCGTCTTCGTGTTTCCGGCTAGCAGGTTGGTCGGGAACTTTAGAGATGATGTCCGCCAAGAAGTCGAGCACTTCATCCTTGGCAACGGCCTGTTTGAGATGCGAGGCCGTGACGCGCTTTGAGTTGCGATCCTTGGCTTCTTGTGCCGCCTTGGTGACGAGAGAGATCATGAAGAGTTCGAGAGCCTTGGCTATAAGAAAGTGTCTGGTCAGTAGCTATTGCAAAATGGACCCGTGAAAGGAGGCGCAAAGAAACTACTTACACACAGCAATCGGTGTTACTTGGGCAACCTTGCCGACATCCTCATCGGCCTGCATGATGCGCTTGATGCGCGCCACAGGAAATTTGGTCTTTACTTCAATCCCCGCACTTGGAGGCGCCGGCGGCATCTCTTCTTTCATCTCCGGCGCAACAGCGGGGACTGGTGCCATTGCGATCGGCTCTGGGGTTGGTGGGATTGCTTCGGGCATTGGTTGAATTGTTTCGGGCATTGGTTGAATTGCTTCAGGCATAGGTTCAGGGATTGGGGCGTGATCGGACTGAGCAAGACGGCTTGAGCGACGAGCCATGTCCGAGTCGTCTGGCTGATATGGCGGGACGTATTGTTGAGACACGCGACTTAGATTTGGATGTTGGTACGGTTGGTATGAGTTGAAGAAGGGCGAAGTATAAGAAGTAATTGGACTCGGAAGCACTTGTGGAGGAGGATGAGAGAAATCAGGAGAGCGAGGCCGATAATTGTCCTCTGTCATGGTCAAGAAAAAAGAAAAAAATTATTAAGTGGAATCGCGAAAAAAAAAGTAGGTGGCCCAAGCTCCCTGGAGAGGAGAATCCAACGACCCGACTCGGGCGCCGCTGTCCTTTTTAAATTCCGTCGTGTGTTTTTTTGGTAATGTTTTTACCGCGTTTCACTGTTTTGACGGTTTTGACGGTTTTCTGGGTTTTTTTTATTTTTACATTTTTGGTCCCTTTTCCTTTCTTCTTTCTTTAGATCTCACTCCTTCACCCTGGAATATTTGGAACTTCTCTTATTGTCTTATACATTTGATTCTTTTCAACCCCTTCCATCTTGTACCTGTCTTTGTTTTACAAATCCCCTATATTGAATAATCCGTAGGTGACCTCTTCCCTTTAGGCACCCGTAGAATACCCGATGACGATAAATCCAAAAACGTCGAGTTGAATCAGATGAAACCATAAGCGTATCGCTGTTTCTTCTGTGAACACCAAAAATAACTTGATCTAATCTGAGGGGTCTCATCACATCTACTCCGTACTTCATACAATGCACCTTGTTTGCTCCACGTCATAAGTTTCTCTTCCCTCTGACAACGTAACTTCGGTGAAATAGTTTCTCCGACCAATTTCAAGCATCAACCTCTACACTTGTTACCGGACATTGAAGCCATGTCACTGAAGTTCTCTGTCTAGTCAGGGTCATCTAATATCTCCAGCCATCTCCAGCCATGGCGGTGGCGGATGTGCCCGGTCTCATGGACATTGCCAGGTACCTACTTTACATGCCGATCAAAAATTCGGAATGATGCTAATGAGTTTGCAGTACCCTGGCCCAAGATGAGATCCCCTTTAAGCTACGATGTGCCATCTGCAATAAGCTGGCAGTGAATGCATTTCGTCTCCCTTGTTGTGACCAGTCTATCTGTGAGACCTGTATGTTGGACCCAATGTTTCGCACCTGTCGCAAATAGCAGCTAATCTGATATTTACTGTAGGCCAAGCTTCCCTGTCCGATACATGTCCAGTCTGCACACATACCCCTGTCTCTCCTGATCTCTGCAAACCCAACAAGGCTCTTCGGACCACTCTCAAGGCTTTTCTGCGCACGGAAGAGAAGAAGCGGGAAAAGGACCGCCAATCCGCAGCGCCTCCAACATCATCCATTGTCACGCCTGCAGATACAAAAATCCCTGCCCAGGATACAGATCCTGATCAAAATGGGGCTGAGCCAGTGGCATCTGTGGAGACCACCGCACCTCTCCCTCCGGGCCCTACGGAGCCTACAGAGTCAAAGCCTCGGGAGCCTGGACTAGACACACCAGCTCCGGAAATAGTGGGAGAGAGCATTCCAGAGCCAAGTGCCTCAGATTCGGCAGATCAGACAGCCCAGGTAAATTTCCCCTGATATTGTATACTCTATTTCTTCCAAGCTGACTCCGCGTGTAGCCCGAGGCAACTGGTGATCAAGTCAACGGCACCGAGCCGGCCCTTGAGACCACGACTGAAGATGCCGCAGTCAACGACGCCCCAGTCAATGGAGAACCTGCTCCCACGTCCGGGGAGGTTTCTGGGGAACCCGGTACCAACTCGATGACCCCAAACATGGCCGGAAATTTCCCCGCGATGGGCTGGAACGGAAACGGCATGAATCCTTTCATGGCCGGCATGTTCAATTACCCGAATACGATGGGTAAGCTCAATAGTACCAGTATTTGTTGCTTCGACCTCGCTAATCTCTCTCCACAGGTATGCCCATGGGGATGGACCCGATGGCAAATCAGGGGATGTATGGAATGAACATGACTGGCATGGGCATGAACACTGGAATGAACTACAACGGGGGCATGTATGGATCCTTAGGATGGGACGCATCCCAACAGAACAACAATATGTGGCAAGGCGGCCAAAATAAATTCAATCCAAATGCTTTCGCAAATGGCACGGGCCCTCCTTACGGAGGAGCATTTGGCGGATCTAATATGTCTGCTTACCCTTCTCACCCAGATTATCAGTCCGGTTACTACGGCGGCTACGGTCGTGGTGGCTACCGAGGACGAGGCCGTGGCCAGTTTCATGGCTCCGGTCGAGGTGGCTTTGGACCCATGCAAGGCCATTACCGTCAGGGTGCTAACTCAGGCTATCCCAACCAGAATCCAAGCATGTCTAATGGTCTGAACAGTACTCAAATGGATGGTCAAGGTAATGTCCAGACAAATGGGGCTCCAGAATCAGGTGAAACTGGACCCGATGTACCTGGTAATCCAGACGATATCCCCACAGGCACAGACCAACCAACCCAACTCCAAGGAATTCCTACCATTGACAGCCTTGATAATTCTGTACCAACTGGCCCTGGATACGGTACTAATGGGTATGGCCAATACAGATATGGCCGATATGGACAAGAGCGCGGGCCAGGCGTCGAAGGCGCTCCAGCTGCTCCGCGTGCCATGCGGCAGGGGCTACCCAACACCAGTGTGCTACGACAGCGTGGCTTCCAGATTCAGGGCCGAGCCAGTATCTCTGGGTGAGACTTTCCCTCTTTCTTCTTTTCTTTTTGTGGCAATATAAATTCTAACCACCCTTAGTGAACCTACTGAGGATGATCACACAATGGCCACATCTAATGCCCTGTCCCAACGTGCACAGTCTCGATCCCAATCACCCTCACAAAACCTAGCTTCTCGCCCCCGTTCCCCGTCTGTTCATGGTACTGAAGACGACCGTGAGAGTCGGCGTGGGGCAGAAGCCAGACGCCCAGATCGAGTTGATGAGCTACAATCCAGCGCCCGTCACTCCCGCTCTCCATCCCGCACGTCCTCTCGTCCGTCCTCGCGACGCCGACATCATGACAGTGATCGGGAACGAGATCGAAGAAGCAACCACCGCTCACAACGCTCGCGTCGTCATCGCAGCCGTAGCCGCAGCTCAAGTCGCCTAGAAAAAATCGCAGAGAAAGATAGATCCAATGGCAGGACCAAAGCGTCCTCTGAAGCCCCGGAGTCGCAGGATCTAGCAAGCCGAATCAGCAGCACCTACCGCTCCTCCAAGGACAGAGGGAGCCGACGCGAAGATGACAGATCACGAGAACAGGACCGAGATCTCCGACGCCGAGATCGTGATCGAGACCGCGACCGAGACCGCGATCGTCGAGGCAGAGACCGCGATTCCGATCGCGAACGTCGCCGTGATAGCGACCGTGATAAAGACAGGACTTCAGAGCGCGACCGAGATCGACCAAGAGAGCGAGAGCGGGATCGGGATCGGGACCGCGATCGCAAGCGTTCTCGCCGCGATCGGTCTCCGTCTGCCACCGGCGGCGACCATCCCCAAGCCCGTCGGATGAAACGTGGCGATGAGGACCGTAGTCGGGACACGAACGGAGCCTCGACCAAAAAGGCCGAGCCCGATAAAGACCCTTACACACTTGAGCGCGAAGCGCGCAATAAGGAGCGCCTTGAGCGTGAGCAGCAGCACCGTGACAAGGCCAAGTCTGGCCGCCGCCGTGATAGCCGGCAGGACCGTATGGTGGCGGGCCGTCGCATCAACTACAAGTACGAAGATGAACTCTGAGCTCTGGGCTTGGAATTTACTTCTTTTCATTCCATACAAAATCATGAGACATGGCGTTAAGGGTTGTTCTCTCACTTTCTTGCATGTTATTTTCCTTCAGCTGGTATGTCAGCCAGCTCGACAGTAGATATGGGATTTGTGTAGGCTATTTGAAATGGCTTCTTATGAATAGAGACAATGCAACTCCGAATGATGGAAATGGATATTTTATTCTAATCGCTGCCTTGCTATGATGGTTATTTTTGGTAGAAGAAACGAAAACAATATCCTCGTCGCCAAAATCATCCCGTGATCCTTTTTATATATATCATAGCAGTCCAGAATGCTCCCCTAACCTATGAAAATTTTGATTGCAACTTGCACGATTGACGAGTAGCACTTCAAATCACCGAGCAACGTGTTGCTGACCGCCAACCTTACGAATAGTGTTGATTCACTGCTAGTCTTTCACTCAGAGTGTGGACTGGGTTTCAGCCTACAAAACCCATCATGGGATGATCCCACACACTGCCGTAAGCGAGTAGCTAAGAGGACTAGCTACAGATACTATGGCTCTTCGCTCTTCAATGAACACAACATTCAAATTTTGATTTCAAGGGCAAATGTATTGACAATTCCGCTAATAGGAAACAAAAAATCTTATTCACTGCACCGCCTCATATACGTCAAACACCGTATGGGATTGTAGGCTCCCAATGAATGTACCTAGATAATATTTGACCAACCTAGCAGCCTCCAGAGACTCAAATTAGGACCATATTATTTAGTTTAACTTGCTCTTCAATGCCTCAATTTCGGCAGTCAGTGTTTGCATCTGCTGTGCCTGGTCGGCAATAGTCTTCGTTTGTTCGGCAAGTAGGTTTTTAATCTCTTCGATGTCGTTCTTAGGGATAGAAGTGGTGGGAGAAGGGGCTTCGCTAGCGGGTGATGGGACAGTAGGGGTCTGGAAACATTAGCAGCTGGTACAACCTAACAAATTCGCCAAGGGAGCAGGGAACTTACAGCAACAGCGGCAGCCGCGGCAGGTTGAGGCTTTGTCTCAACCTCCTTCGGCCTCAACGGGCTGCTGACACGGGGCGAAGCAGCCTCGGCAGGGGCAGAGCGAGTGGGACGCTCAACAGGCTTGGGGATTTCCTCGAAGCTTGAGTCGTCATCATCGGAGACGGTAGCCTCCTCCCCATCAGCAAACTTGTTCACCATGGCGGCCATTGAAGCACCCTGTTCCTTCATCGATGGGGCGGGGCGCGCAACGGGAGTAGGTTCCGGGACGGGCTCGGGCGCAGGCTTTGGGGAAGCAGGCTCGGGAGCCTTGGCGGTCTCCTTGGGGGTATCAGCGGCTTTAGGTGCCTTGGCGGGCTCGGGGGCAGGTGCATCCATGGAGCCAGTTGGCTTTTCCTCCACCCCTGTCACCTCCTTGATGCCCTCACCATCGAACAGGCTGGCCATGGAGATCTTGGGAGGAAGTGCCTCCTTGCCACCCAGCCATTCAGACGAAGACATGGCGGGGGTCACTCCGACAGTGGGTGGGTATATGTCGTCCTGGAAGTTCTCAGACCGACGGGGGACGATGAATGAGACGGGTTCGATGTATTGATCGTTGACGGTCTTGTAGGCACGGGCAACTTCGTTCTCATGCATGTTGACGCCACGCTTGGGCATGAAAGCAACTCCTCGCTGGGGGTCAGCAGACTTGTGCTCAGACAGGAACTCAAACTTGTCGTTCTCAAGCTCGAAGTACCGGATATTGCCGTCACTACTGGTTATCAGATATTGCGACAGCATAAGGATTCAATCGTGGACACTCACCCTCGTCCAGCCAAGTATAGCATGCTGTTTCCATCATCCCAGAAAGGCATGCACACGCCCGAAATAGAATCCAAGGTCTTGAAACCGTTGATCGGTTCCCGCACGGCACGGATATCCCAGAGCGCCAACTGGCGGTCGCTCATCTTGGAGAAACCGGTAGTCGCAATACGATCACGCTCCCCAAGCCACACAGCTCGGCTGTTCTTGGCACCGGTGTGGCCATTGGTCTCGTGAGCCGGACGTTCCTGTCGCACATCCCAGATGCGGAGCTTCTTGTCACGCGAGGTGGTAACCAACAGGGAGCCATTGGCACTCCATGACTGCGACTGCACAATATCGCCAATGTTCAGCGTAAGCTTAGCTGCACCAGCTTCAATATCCCAGATCTTCACGGTATAATCGCCCGAGGCCGTTGCCAGCACGTTCTCTGCCGCGGGGTTGAAGAGCACGTGGCCAATCTTCCTGCAGGGAGGGGTAAGTATAGAGCGATAACGAGTCGAGTCAAGGATTCATACTTGGGATGGCCACTCAATTTGCCAATAGGCGCGAGATCCTGGATGTTGTCGGCATCGGTATCAGGTCGAACGGTGAAGTTCTCTGGAACCCGCCAGAGTAAAACCTGGAATCGGTTAGTCGCAGAGGCAAAAGCTGTTGTATGTCCCACTATACCTTGCCATCATCGGACCCAGAGGCAATCAGGTCGTCATTGAAAGGGTTCCTGCAGGGTTTCAGTGAAGTGCGGAGTGGGCGTTCTAGATTCGAATTCCTTACCAGTCGGTGTCCAACACGACGGCAGTGTGGCCTCGGCACAATGGGATGCGCTCCGGTAGCTTGCCCCGTTCCTCAAGAGGGATAATCGCAAAAGCCCCGCCACCACCTGCTTCCCAATTGACCGCAATGTGTTTCGGGTTGACCTAGATGCACCGTAAGACCGGGTTCGCCAGTGGAACGTCAGGGGTGATGCGGAGGGCAAAAGACGCACCTTGAGGAGGTTGGTATCCCAGGCGTTTCGGGACACGCGAAGGTTATCGTAACATTGATCCTGCGAAAGTTAGAATAGGAGATCGGGGGGTATAGGAGGTAGCCCTACCTTTCTCGTCGATCGCCCGAAGACGTGGCCTGTAAGGGTCAGCGGGGGAGGCGCATTTTGTATTGTAGACGTAACTCACGATATTTGGAGGAACGAACAAAACGCCCGGACATGGTTACCAAGTGTTCAAACGAAGACGTAGAGACAAGAAAAAAGTAAGAAAAAGGAGTAGGTGAAAGAGACGTTGGAGAAGCTCAAGCAACGGGGCTACTGGGGCCGTTTCGGGAATCCGAGTGGAGGCAAAGAACGCCCCACGAATGCCAACTAATTTCGGGAGCAGCTTCAAAAGGAGTCAACAAAGAACAATAGATGTTCCCAGGGCATTGTACAATCTCATCTTTTTAAACTGTTCTTTCTTTATTTGTTCATTGGTGAGCTTCATCTTCGGTTTTGGGACGCTCACGTGCTGTGTTCAAATACACAGCTTTGGTAATACAAATACGACAATATTGATGCCATTGCCGGACTAGGACTAGTGTGATACATCTGCCTGAGTCAGCAATCCTTTGTTTACTTTGCATCTCGGTCCCTCCAGAAACCAGTTTGCGCTCATTTGACGCTCATACTTCCAAGGTTACTGCCCAGACCATTCATTGGCATGTTCTGTACCTCTTCTTCTCATCCCAACTCGCTAACTTTCAGTCCCAGCGGCCAACACATACAGTGGCTGGACGTGAGCTCATCCTTCTCGCCCGGATACTCTATTCGCCGGTAACCTGGCGGTCAACAAATCCCAATATGGAGGGCGAAAACATGGTGAGCACCCCCACATTGAGTCTACACTCCATCGGAGTACATGAGATCATAGTTGACCATGTTCAGACCCGAACCACCAGGGCTTCTACTCGGACGCGCCTACCGCAGGCCGGCCTACGTGAGGCTAGCTTGGCGACAACCAATTCGCGCTCCGGCATCATGGCGCCAGGTACAATCGCAAACAAGGCTATGAGCATGTCTCGTATGAAGGATCCCGAATCATTGGCGCAACATGAACTGACAGCGCTGGAAGCAACCCGCCCGAAAACCGCAAACCCGGAAACGAGGAGACCTGGATCCGTCACTCGACAGGCTAGTACCACGACCAAGGCGCATAACCGGGGCAACTCATACTCATCTTCAACCATGTCCCGGCCCACCGCACCCGCAACTCGCACAACCAATGGCTCCTTCTCCTCAACTGTCGGCCCCGGCACGCGACCAGCATCGGCCATGTCCCGGTACCAACCGTCCTTCAACGGTCGCAGACCTGTCGGCGCATCGATTCCCCGCGCAGCAAGCGCATTAGATACCCATATGGAAGACGCGTCTCCTAGTGTGCTAGGAAAACGAAAGGGTATGCTACAATTTCCCTTATCTCCCAGTCGTATCCCTTCTTGTCCCGTTGGAACCGTGTCCCCCGGATTGGATGAAGGTTGCAATGGGATTTGTGAATTGGCATCGCTCTCTGTGTCTGAGAAGCCTGGCCCTTTTCCAAATCCTTCCAACCTAGCAACTATCCCCGTGTTTCCCAGTACCCCATTTCGGAATGTTACCACCCCAAAGTCACCCGGACATATGCAGTCCTCGTCCTCTCCTTTTATCACTGCCCCTACCGCACCCTACAGAACCCCATCACATCCCCAGCGGCGCATTGTCAAGCAATCCTCGCATCCCGCGTTTTTGACCAAAGGGTCTTCGATCAGAAGTTTTGACAATATCATAGGCCCGGAATGGGATCAAGATTCTCGTGAAAAGAGCATGGAGGGATTGATGCAGACTTTGCTGGCCCAGGTAAATCAGCAAGGCCAGGCAAGCTCGGGTCTTAAGGAGTCGATTGATATCTACAAAGCAAGAAGTGAGTTAAGTCGGATCGGGCCATGTTGAAATGAATCTAATTCTTCCATCTAGTCAGCGACCTTGAAAAGTCTCGGGATGAGGTGAAAGAACTCAATATTACCCAACGCGTGGAATTAGATTCGCTGCGAAACCAATTACATGCCGCAGAGAAAATGTGTAAAGAGGACAAGCGAGATCATGAGATCGCTTTGGATGATCTTTACCAGCGCCATCGCATTGAATTGGACTCAGTCCAGCAACAAAGCAGGAAAGAAATTGACAAAATGAATGGCCGACATCAAGAGGAGGTTCATGACCTGAAACGACGATTTGATCGTGAGATCGAGGGTGAAAAAGCGGCACGAGCAAGCGCGCTCAGCAAGCTCACTTCCCAATCTGCACTTGATATCCAGAAATCCCAAATTGAATTGGAGAGGAAGGATCGCGAGATCACGACATTGCAGGATAGGCTAGAGGCTCTGAAGGCAGATCTTGATCGCGAACGAAGAACGGTGCAGGAACTCAAACTCAATCTGGATACCGCAAGCAGCAACAGCGTTACGCTAGAGTCATCAATTCGTGCGCTCAAGGCTCGCATTGAGTTCCTTGAAAGTGGACGGGAGGAGCAGTCTAAATCTTTTGAGCGGTGCAATCGGGAGATGATGGATGCATTTGCCGAAACGGAGGCAATAAAGGAGAAGCTGCGTAGGGAAGAGACACTCCGACGCAAACTGCATAACCAGGTTCAAGAGCTCAAAGGCAACATCCGTGTGTTCTGTCGAGTTCGCCCCTCGCTTAACAGTGAACCTGCCTCCGATCTCACTCTTATGCAGTATCCCGATGAAACTGACGATGGAAAGGAGATTAATATCCTTGGTCCCGAAGAGAAGAGCAGCCTTGGAACGGTTACCCGGAAGAATAACACTTTCTCCTTTGATCGTGTATTCAATCCATCCGCCCAGAATGCTGAGGTTTTTGATGAGATTAGCCAGCTTGTTCAGAGCGCTTTGGATGGCTACAATGTTTGCATTTTCTGTTATGGCCAGACTGGTAGTGGCAAGACGCATACCATGTCATCGGCTGATGGCATGATCCCTCGTGCTGTTCACCAGATTTACGAGACCGCGCAAGGTCTGGAAGAGAAGGGTTGGCGGTACTCGATGGCTGGCAACTTTGTCGAAGTTTACAACGAAAACCTCAATGATCTTTTGGGCAACCCGGATGAATTAGACAAGAAGAAGCATGAGATTCGCCATGACATGCAGCGGGGCAAGACTACTATAACCGACATTACAACTGTCAACCTTGACTCCCCCGAGATGGTTGAGTCTCTTCTGAAGAATGCGGATGCCAACCGCTCAGTAGCAGCGACCAAGGCCAATGAGCGCTCATCGCGGTCCCACTCTGTCTTCATTCTCAAGCTCACTGGCCAGAACCACATCACCGGTGAACGCAGTGAAGGTACGCTGAACCTTGTTGATCTTGCGGGAAGCGAACGCTTGAGCCACAGTGGAGCGACTGGCGAGCGCCTGAAAGAGACTCAAAACATCAATCGCAGTCTCAGCTCTCTGGGCGATGTGATTGCAGCTCTCGGTCAAGGCAAAGAGGGAGGTCATATTCCATACAGGAACAGCAAGGTATGTTGTTTTCTTTTACTCTCATTTTCATTTTCATTTTTCTCGCAAGATATTAACACGATTTTTAGCTCACCTACCTACTCCAATTCTCCTTGGGTGGCAACTCCAAGACTCTCATGTTTGTTATGGTCAGCCCGCTCCAGGCACACATGTCGGAGACCTTGACCAGCTTGAAGTTCGCTACCAAAGTACACAACACCCACATTGGCACCGCAAAGCGACAGGCGCGTGTTCGCGACGCCTGATTATGATGATACCTCTTTACTTTCTTGCATATATCTTGTTAGTCTTTCTCTACTGGGTTAGGGGTCTTTGACGATCCTGTCCTCTACCCTGGCGTCTTGGTTGGGCTCATTGATAGTTTTTCTCCTTTGTCAAAGCCTTTGGAGATATTTGGTTCCTACCTTAGCGTGTGATTTACTGTATGGACAATGATACATTTGATTTAGTCAATGCACAGTCGCATGCTCTTAACATTCTATCTGTTTGGTTTACATTGCTAGATATATGCTAGTCTTGCCTTTGAATGAATTTACGAATATCCATCATCGTCTGTTCCCTTTTCTCAATCCAAGGGAAATGCCCGCATTCGCCATAGGTAATCAGTCGCGCATGTTTGATGCCCTTAACTGTTCGTTCGGCAATCCCTGTTCCACAGATCATATCTTCACGCCCGAATATGACGAGAGTCTCTGCCTGTACATCACCAAGTTTCTCCACCATTTGCATTGGATTCAGCAATTCCTTGTCACATCGAGCCTGGGACTGGTAACACCAAACCGACAACTTGCGGTCACCGATATCATGCAGTAGCTCTGGGACATACTGCCGTGGATCAAAAAAATACAAAGGCCACATGGCTCTCACTGACTCTGTAAATTCCTCGTCGGAATCAGTTTTCCGATCCAGCATACTGTCCCAAGCATCCTGGTATCGAGGATCTATGCGAGTCGCTTCTAATTGCAACAGTCTTTTATCCTGGAACCCTACTAGCTGGTGATCGAGGAGAACGAGCTTCCCAACGCGACTGGGATACATCTCTGCATACCCCAGTGCAATCGCTCCGCCGTTGGAGTGGCCCAGTAAGACCGGATATTGTTCCAGATGCAGGTGCTGTCGGAAATCCTCCAGGTCGGAAGCAAGATCGGGCATACTGCTCATCTGGGATCTCAGTGGTCTGGATGATCTGTTTGTCCCACGAGAATGGAAGAATATGACAGTAAAGCTTTCAGTATTTGCAGTACTGATGTGGTATTCCGGTCTCCATAACCCTTGCAGCCCGTTTTGAAGATACTGGGATCCTAAGCCCCAGCCAGGGGATTGAACCACAATCAGGCTGTGTTGATCTGCTGTTTCGGTGGATGGTCGATGCACGATATATTCAAATATCAACCTTTTTGAGGGAACATTGAAGGTATGGGCTCCTGAGCGGAGCACTTCCGACATTTTGGAAGAGTTTGAGAAGTAGCACCACTATTGGAAAGCTATTAGGTCGTATGCAATCGAAACCCAATTTGTTCCGTTCATGCTAGTATCAAACTGTGACGTCATCTAGAATAGTACGACCTATGTTGAAAAAGCGGAAGCAATTTGGAATCAAGACGTGCATTACCAGATACTAGAGTTGACCAAGGTACCTGTCCGCCTTCTTCTTCACCTGTTGGGCCTTCTGTTGGATAGCCGCGGCGTCCAAAGTCCCGTCCTCACAGATATACGCATCTATGAGCTCAGCCGGAACCCATTCAAAATAGATATTCTTAACCTCGACTGTGTAGTTTATATCGCTTCGACCAGCCGCCTCAGCTCCATCGGTAAGAATCTTGACTCCTTTCATGCCGCTGTCCATCCAACAACCTAATAGTTCTTTCGGATCATTCTCTTCGTGGCTACCATTGGTATCGGTACCAGGCTCAGCCACCTTCTCTAGCTCACTGAGAACCAAAACTTTGGCGCTAGGACAAACGTATTTGGCACTCAGAACAGTTGGTAAAGATCCGGTTTTATTGCTCACTGCGCCTAGATGCGAGATCTGGTCGGCCCCAAGAAGGACGAAATCCACTCCCTTGCTGGCGAGAGCAGCAGATGCATCAGTGTACACGCTTAGTTTTAAATGTCGATCAGAAGACAAGGGAAACCTTGACTGAAAGGCAGAGAAGATGGAGGACGCCATTTTGACTCCTTCGCAAAGCGGACGAGATTCTAGGATCCTAAGGTCCAGATTAAGAATTGGAAGGGACGCGAAAGCCTCCAGAATGCTATCCCGGATGGTAGAACTTGACGAGAGGGTGAGGACACCAAGAGAGGGCGGAGGCTGTGATTCCGCTGTAGACAGAACGCTGGATTGTAGATACGCCGCAAAGGAGTGTTTGATACGCGTGGGCATTTCTTCGCGCTTGTCCAGATGGTGATCGAGCAAAGCTAACAGGCGTTCCCATTTGACTTTGCTGTCGAGATTCTCATATACGATCTCTTCCATGTCGGCGAACAATCCTAGAAATGAATTCAAGGTGGCTGCCCCCATGCTTTCTCGTCCATTCTTCCACAAATGCCAGGCAGCCATGCGAGCAGTTTCCCACCACTTTGTATCAATGTCCTCCCCCATCTGCGCAATAATATCTCGGAATGCCCTCAGCGCAATCGAGGTCAGCTCGTGCGATCCACTCTGGTGATCTGCTTTCAGGTCTTCCAGGCCTGTCATAAGGGCCTTGCTAGCGCGCTCATTCATTTCACCTTCGAACCAGACTCGCCGCAAGCTTTCTTTCAAACGTGGCACCCCACCGAATTTCTCATCATCTCTGACCGTATCAGGATCAAACCACTGCCAGCCTTCGTGCTCCCAGTCAATTTGAATGCCCTTCTCCCCGCGACCACCTTGACGGCAGTCTTTGAGAAGGAACAGGAATGGAAAAATTGTCCATTCCCGACCAACAGAAGGATCGCGGAAGGTGTATGGTTTTCCTTGTCGCCAAAGATCAAGATCTCGGGGGTGAGAGTAGTCTCCTCTTTCATTTCGCGCCATGCTGCTGCTACTGGTGTTTCATGACCCTCTATACTGCCTGAAATAGGAGCAAGATGGTGTCTTCAGTGATCAGTTAGTCAGAACACGAACAGATGATAGAAAAGCAAGACTTTGGGATACATACTGATATGTGCTGACTTTCTCGCTTCGCCGAAATAGAGCAATTTTGGGGGTTCCTGCATTCGAATAGATAAATGAGGATACCACAGACCTCCGCATGAACCCAGATGCGCTGGCCATTTTGGTCTTTTTGGAGACAGGGAGAGAGGTAGCCCTGGAGATGGCCCAGGTATGTCGATGTAGATAAGCTCAAAGTTTCGGGATACCCGCAATGCTGTCACCATTGCATCATCACATCGCGACGAACTACTATAGATCGTTCGCTGCAAATATTTTCAGAATACAAATTGAAATCATCTCTTGCTAAGCTCATACTGGTCTCCAAAGGCCAGTCACACAATAATTTGTTGAATGTTCTGATACCAGACTGCCCAAAGCTTCAAAATGCCCACTCTCACAGGATCCTGTATTTGCCGGAATGTTGAGTACGAGTTGAAGCTCGCTTCGAATGATGATGCGAGAACATCTCTCTGCCATTGCCGTAACTGCAAGGTATATACTTGAAAGTGGATGACAATGTGACTTCGCTGAATCTAAAATGATCGGATAGAAAGCCTTTGGAACTAACTATGGCCTGACGGCCAAAGTCCCAAAGGAGACATTCAGTCTCACCAAGGGAATACCGAAAGAACATGTTGCAGATAACGGCTCTGGAGCTGTGATTCATCGAGAGTTTTGTCAAAATTGTGGTAGCTTCATCTTAGAATATGGGGTATGCCCAGCCTTGTACAAGCTGGTGGAGGATTTCTCTAACAATAGAATCAGGATGCTGCAAAAGACCACTTTCGTTATATTTGTGTCGGATCCTTGGATGACCCCGAAGCATTACCCCCCAAGGGGGAGTTCTTCTGCAAGGCTCGGGCCAGCTGGATGCCGGAGATTCCGAGTGAGTTTTGCATGCTGATATCCTGCCCAGGTTGGTCTTTTTAACTCTGACAAATATTCGTAGATGTATTCCATAAGCAGACAGTAAATGAGTGAGGAGTGACGAAATAGATGAATGCTTGCTCGTCTTCAACAGCACCTCTCTATACAAGTAGTCTTAATGGTGTACGTTTTACACTGTCACGCTTTTCACAACCATATCCGTGGCCAGCAGTTTCTCTCGAATGGAGATCGCATTCAAAAAATCATTGCTGTCCACCCGGCGATATCCATCTTCCAGCGTCTTCTCAATACCGGCCCGTAGATGTCGTTCGGCCAATCGGGCTCTTGCTTCTAGCGGATCGGAGTCGACAAAGACACGATAGTCCACCAGTCCAGCAAGTTCACACCAACCGGGCTCATCAAGAAGCAGATAGTTACCCTCGATGATAATGATCGAAGCATCCGGTGTGATGGAAATCCCGTTCTCGACGGGGTCTTTCGCTTCGTGATCAAATGTAGGTGCATGAATGACATCCGCTGACGACCAGTTTCTAGAATAGGGAGCTGCTAGCGGTGTTTCATCTGCCCAGATGCGGAGTCGAGAGACAAACGCTACAAACCGCTCCACGTCAAAAGTCCATGGAGCTCCCCGACGGATATGTGCCTCTTTGGGGTTGGGTAGCTGATCCAAAGCTGCCCGAGAGAGATGAAAGCCATCCATAGAGAGAAGGGCAGCGCGGGAATTCGAGCTCTGATTCAACTGTTGCACTACTGCCTCGGCTGTGGTGGTCTTCCCGGAACCAGGGATGCCTGCGATGGCAACTAGGAGGCGTGGTTTGGGATGAGCAACGGCCTGGTTGCGGATAGCATTCGCCAGTCGCCGGTACTCGGATTCCATCTGTACGCCGAGGTTAGGTTGACTGCTATGAAGGTCTAGATAGTATCTGACCTTGAATCAATCGCACATGGATATATGTGTCTTATAGTGATGTAAACGAAGTAGATACCTCGACCACGGCTGGTGACAATCAACGGATCATACTGCACAGGAGTAAAGATCAAATTCAGCAGCTATCCGAGGATTCTTCAAATTGCCTGACAATCGTGCAGGGCCGAGTTATGTATGTGTTGGTGGAGCGGGTATCGGGTCACAGTGTTCCGAAGCAACACAGTGGCACTCAGTATTAGCCCGACTCGGCATTCCTGCTCAATTAGGATCTTTGCAAGTGTGCTTTTGGGCTCAAGTCAGAAAAAAGGGGGGGAATTGGAGGTGTTGATGGTTCATCAAACCATTTTGATACCAAAATCATCTCGGAACACAATTCTCCGGCGTTACACCGGCTGGTAATCTATCATCAACTTCATAGGAACTTCAAAAAGAACTTCTCCTTTGATTTTGGTTTAATGAGACTAGGAATCAGAACCGGTGAAATGTAACTTTCAAGAGAAAACAAACATGCTAAAACGCCAGAAATGGCCGGGCCAAAAAGAACCATGCGCCTCGGGCTTTGATAGCCTCCAAGACGCCAGACCTGCGACAACGAACCCGAGAAAATCGAACGGTTCAAATTGATTGACCAAAAAAAGGGGATGCAACAGGAAACAATCATATTCACATCACGTCTCTAGTCAAAACTGTAGAGACCGTTTCCACTTCACGGACTGTTGGCTTCCGAAGCTTTTTCTGTTTCGGGTCCACGTAGAAGCATAAGAGCTGCTGTGACCAACAATGAGAACACTGAGGTCGTGTATGATCACAAGTAGTGCGTTGTTCACGACAGGCTTTACAGTCCCCCGGATGAAGTTGATATGGCTGAAAATCCGGGGATGTGTCTTGGAATGCCGTACCCCGCCATCCAGACCATAGCCACTGGGAGATGCGACCGCAAAGTCCACCCTTCATCTGCCCGCACATAGCTCGGGGACTCTGACTAGAGATCTGAGTTGGCTCTGGATGGATCTGTTCTCTGTAGATCCTGTCAGACATGATCACCTGGGAATAATCTCAGCCTCTCTAACCGCTGGCCCTGACTCTCCATTATAGGTCCACGTGCTCCTTTTAGTAGGACTGTCAGGAGATATTAATTCATGGCAAAAGGAAAAGTACAAGCAAGAAAAAAGGTCGAATACGAGATATGTACCCAAGGCATTCCATGCACCCCCTCAGGCCCTTCAACCCCTGCATTGGAATAATCAAGGCACTTTGGGCACTATGCATATGTCAGATTAGACAGAGAGGTCATGTGGTCAAAGAACATTAGTATCTGTTGATTCATTCTTCATTTCTTCTTTTTTTTAAAGATCATGTTATCTCCAGAGTAACGTCAGGCGCTATTCGATGTTCGGAGTTGCTCACTTCGGAATCACGTTCCACGACTGTGAATGGCGTTCGCACTCGTTCCTGTAAAACCGTTGAAACGTCATAATGGCTTCACTCAACCAGTATCCGAGAGGGAAGGAAAGATTGTTAGGGTGAACTTCAAAGGTTGTTCACACAATAACTAAGCCAAAATGGTTCGAATAAGCGAGGCGATCAAAGATGATCACCGGAAACTGGAATCTTGTTACAACATCATTGTCAACTCTGAAGATGAAGATGAACAAACCCGATTTCAAAATCAATTTACCTGGGAGCTTGCACGACACGCGGTCGCCGAGGAATTAGTAGTGTTCCCTGCATTGGAAAAGCTTCGCCCGGAAGGCAAGGCGAAGACAGATGATGATCGGCGTGAACATTCAGCGGTAAGTGTTCACATTCATACCATTGATAAAGAGAACGATTCTGACATGACACAGCTCAAAGAGATGCTCGACGTTTTCCAGGACCTAAACTGCTCCGATCCACGCTTCATCCCTACCATCACAATGCTGATGGAAGGTCTTGCCCAGCATATGCAAGACGAAGAGGCAAACGACCTGATCATATTGGAGGAGTCCCTCACTTCAGAAGAGAGCGAGAAGTTGGCTAACTCTCTTAACCGCACAAAGATGTTTGTGCCCTCTCGCTCCCATTCATATGACCTGGACCAACCGCGCTATGAGACTGCAGCCAGTCTGCTCTCAGCTCCACTGGATCATCTTCAGGATTTGTTCCGGAAGTGGCCAGAGGAGGAAAGCATGCTAAGTGCGCCACTAGAGTAGATACGGCAGGAAAGCTATTCCAGCAATATAGACTTCTTTGCTTTTCCAACTTTGAGCCTTTAGAATATGTAAATGCGTGAATATAATTGAATTCCTATCCTGGATACTAATCAATTCTCGACGAGCCATTTTCGCTTTGATTGGTGTGGTGAGACTTGCGTTTAGTCCTGAATGAATAGTTGTTAGCGACTGACTCGATATTGTACGGAAAATATACTAACCTTTCCATATTACCTAGACCGCTCGGGGTGCTCTGGTCTGGAGGAGCCTCATCAAGGTAATGTCGAGGTGTATCCCCGTCAATCTCATCATTGAGAAGATCCAGCGCATTACGCTTGGACTTTCTGGATACTTTAGGGTTGTTCACAGCACTAGGGAGGATCAATGACAGCTATAAAAATTAGATAGAAACGGTCAAGCTCACGCTGTATAGCCACGCCTCGCGTTCAATTCGTCTTCGATAGATAAATCGAGATCTTTAGCTTCCCCGAGGCTTGACATCATGCATTTAGGTATTTCAAAAAAATCTCAATTGTCCTGAACATAAGGTTGACGGTAACATTTGTCAAGACATCCATAAGAGCGAGGGAATAGCAGAAAGGCCCGGTGTTATAACGTCATATTACCATCACGATCGGACAATAGATGCTAGGAGCACCGGAAACACCCCGAGCGTATAGTTCTAGCTGCCAATCCTACTTGCAAAATATCTCAAGGCTACCAAGGGGTTTGATCCTAGGTTCGAAACACTTTGGGATATGGGGTATATTCCCCACTCAATTGTCATTGATAAACAAATTTCTAATATACAAAGAACCACAATTTGACAAAAGAAATGGCAATTCAATGCGGACTGTTATAGTCACCTTGTCCCGTGTACCCTGTATAACCACCATGATGCATCAATTCCACATCCGGGTCTTCTTGGGTTTTGCGATATCCCGAGAGAATCTTACTCGGATGAAAGAAGTTGAAAAGCAGACAGCAAACAAACATCAACGCCGCATCAAATACATATATGAATGCCTCTTTGCTTTGAAGAAATCCATCGCTGCCCTGGACGTACTCGGCCACTCTGTAGATTGATCGGACCAAGACCAAGACACTGGCCATATAAAGGACTTTCATATAGCGAGTCCAGGGGATTTGACTGTCGCCTATAGCATGCAAAGGTGTAGCTAGCATGCGGCGATGAAAAACCACGCAAACAACAATGAAAAACCCAAAGAACAGGATTTGAACAAAGAGTCCGACAACAATCATATTGTTTCCAAGTTTTACTTTCGACTTGTCCTTCGCCGTAGCAAGCATGCCACCTCCTTAAGGAAAGAACGAAGTTAGTGGCGTTTTATGTTACAGATAACTTGAGTCACGTACCTCCGCTCTGGATGAAAAATGACAACACATCACCCGTCACAAATATCTTGGTCAGCCATGATGGCCTGACTAGGGAACATGAAGCTCCGTTCAGTAGACGAATGATACGTCCCAGAACCATATATATAGAAGCAGCAAAGAATGCAGGTGCCAGCAGTAGCATCAAGCTCTGTGCAATATACGGCTTGGTGGTAAAATCCGGGGCTTCCTCCGAGCTGGCATACCTTGCCAAGTATCCGAATGCCTCGACTGAAGATAGTGAAATACAATGAGCACAGTTTCAAAAGTGAAGAATGAAGAATCAAGGAGTACACACATAAGCCACCAATCACAAACGGTATGAAGTACCAGGTTCGGTTCCGGCCTAATTGCCAGAGATGTATGGCGGTAGTGAGTCCAAAAATTGCTGCAAAGGCGACAGCAGAACCGGCAGACGGGTCATAATGGTATAATTTAAATCCTTCGGCCATGACGAGAGAGCGTAACGTCCAAGGTCGTTATGGAATAAGATGGCTGGTCTTGGAAAGTGGTTGTATTCAAGAAAGATAGGCGATGATACTCAAAGATAGGAAGGAGTGGAAAGACAGTATGTTGAATAGATTCAGTAAAAGAAATATAGCCTCTCTTATAAGAAGAACTTTGTTATTTAAGTATCTTTTCATCTTGTCCGATCCATACACGCTGTGCTGATATTTCTCTGCCTTGGAGCTGGTAGATGCTTCAGCCCCACAATTAGAGATCACTTTTTGTTGAGAGGGCTCAAAAAAAGGAAGAACTAGTCCTTTTGAGTACAAGAATACGAATTATCCGAGAACGAAAGAGGGTCAAGCTTGTGCAGGTTGGTTTCTCTGATCCACCTAAGAGGATCGTGGTATATTGTCCAATCAAATGTGTTATGGATCTCCCAAAACAGAAAAAATTACGAGTACGAGATCCTAATCTGTAGCTAGCAGTATCCCTTCGATACTCTACCTACCTACCAAGGCGTAACCTTAACATATAAGATTTTTTTTCACCGCGTTTCTTATAAGAGACCGATGAACGAAATACCCCCCAAAATGGCCCATCTCCAGAGGTAAGAGGGATGTCTTGTGTATGTATATAAGGAGAGATACCTAGTTTATGCTCCTACTAGACTTATTCTCCAACCACAGATGATATATCATGTGCCTGGCAACGCGTGGTGCACATCGCCAACTGGTCAATCTTCTGCTAACCACCGGTGTGGGCATCCACCAAAATATACCTCAATGCACTGCACAATGAACAGAGAAGTATACACTCGGCTGCGAGAATGGGATTTCCCAACAAGATTTTTGATAATGTAGTCTGCGCTGAAATATATCATTTAGGCACAACACAACTTTCATAATATTGCCGTGACAATATATATTTTGAATGGTACTCCAAGACACAACATGCTATCGGCACTGGAGAAGAGTAGAGCGATGGAACAATCTAAAGTTTGTCACTGTTTTGTGGCAATGAGCGCTCATTATAATACGCACAATTCGATGAATATACAGCGAAGTGCCTACATGAAGGTTATTAATCCTTCAGAGACACATTGTGGCAAGCTCATCAATCCCTCACTTGGCCCTAGTGCCCGGGGTGGACACTCGATTACAAATTGTAAACAATAGGTATCCTTTGTACGGAGTACAAACAACCCCATAACATTCACAAAAATCCCCGACTTTTTTCAACTCTTCCTATTTTGAGCGCTGAAGAAATTCGAGGTTTATGTGTTTATGTACCTTTTATACAGGATTTCCATACAAGAGGTACCTCATCTTTGCAATTTGCTATCTGGTGCCCTGGATAGGTGTTGGCTTGCCGAGTGTATAGGATATTTGAACAATGTGATCTGTGAAATGAAAACTTGAATTTATCTCCGTACTTTGTTCTCCGACTATCAACCGAGAATTAGAGAGAGTCGAAGTACAGTCTAGACCTAAGCGCTAACAGGCCAAGACCTCGGGAGGAAGAGATGTAGATCGGAGGCGAAGTGGAGAGAGCGGCAACTCCGATCACATGTCTACAACATTTTCATTCGAACTTGGGAATGTGACAAAGTCGAGAGATCTCGAAGATTTGACTGTCTGTACGGAGTATATTTTCATTCACATCCTCTTCTCCTATCTATCTCTCTATCTTCGTTTCTGCTCAGATGGTAAAAATCTCCTGTTTCACCGTTTGTTTTGGGTTACCCCTCGAGTGGGCTAGGGGTTTCAGGTTGACACCCTACATCCCCCCTTAACCGCCGTCACAGCCACTAGTCGATCTTTTTTGTGTTGCTCGGCCTATTGCTCTGAAGAATGGATCACCATGAGTGGACTCGTACTCCTGACTACAACGCCACGGAGGCCTCTCGACTCCGCCGTTCCAGCCTATCACAGACATCTACTCACTACCGCAGTCAAAGGTTTCAGGCACTGAGTTGTTACTGGATGGAAAAGTCCATCCCCAGTTTTCAATGCTGTACCTAACATAATTTAGCATGAAAAAGAATATGGGCTTGTGCGGCTGGTGAAAGATATTTGGGTCAAATACCTCCCACTGTTGCTCCGCTACGTTCGACACGCTCACATTCCTTTCTCCTTGTTGACAATCTGGAATTGTCAGTCTTTCTTTTAGTTGCTTTTCTTTCTTATCAATTGCACTTTCTCTTTTTTTGTCTTTTATCGCTTTCTGGATTACCTCACAAGCATTTGGTCTTGTTATACGTCTCCAGACAAGATGGTTTCTTCAACACGTTCATTGGGCGCTGGATCGCTGATGCTCGCTCTATTAGCTTCCCCCGTGGCAGCTACAAGTTACTCCCTGGTGGAGACTTGGCAGGGAAAGAATTTCCTGGATTATTTCAATTTCCACGTTGGCTCGGACCCGACCAACGGCTTTGTGAACTATCTCGACAAAGAGACTGCCGAAAGTACAGGCCTTGTCAAGGTCACTGATTCTGGCAGTGTGTATCTTGGTGTCGATTATGCTACCAAGCTGGACCCCAAAGGCAAAAAGGGCCGTGATTCGGTACGGATTGGCAGCAAAAAATACTACGACCAGTCTCTCGTCATCGCCGACATCGCCCACATGCCTGGTAGCGTCTGCGGTACCTGGCCTGCCTTCTGGTCTGTCGGAAAGAACTGGCCAGGAGATGGCGAGATTGATATAATCGAAGGTGTCAACATGCAGGACTACAACAAAATTGTCATGCATACAGCCGGCACTTGCAGTTTGACAGATACGGATATGACTGGGTCGGTCAACGCTACAGGTTGTGGTGAGGATCTAGGCACCGTCGGCTGTGTGATCGAGGGTCACCAGGGCAGCTATGGCACACCTTTCAACAAGAAAAACGGTGGTGTGTATACGCTGCAGTGGACCGACGAATCTCTCAAAATTTGGTACTTCCCCCGAAGCTCGATCCCGGCCTCGATTACCAGCGGCAAGCCCGATGTAACAGAATTTGGTACTCCGATGGCTGTGGTGCAAGAATCGTGCGACGTTGCCAACGCTTTCAAGGCCCAGTCATTTGTATTTGATACCACTTTCTGCGGCGACTGGGCAGGAAATGTGTATGGTGATTCTGGTTGCCCCATGACCGGCGGCGATTCTGTCCAGAGCTGCCACAACTACGTCGCCAATAACCCGACCCAGTTTGCAGAGTCATACTGGGAGATCAACTCGGTCAAGATCTATCAGACCGGCGTGAAGGGAATTGCCTCAGCCCCGTCATCCGAGCCCAAACCGGATACAACTGCCGCTGCCCCTGTGGTGTCTCACACGACTGCCGAGACACACGCTACTCATACCGCTACTCTCGCGACACATGCTACTGATACCGCTACTGCTGTGCACTCAACTGCTTCCACGGAAGACGAAACCGCCGGAGCAATTCAGGAGTTGACTCCTACATCTGTTCCTACTGCTGCAGCTACTGCCGAAAGCCCTGCCACTGAAGAAGTCGAACACCCTGCCACCAGCAAGAAGACTCGTACTATCACCTCTATCGTCACTGCGACTGAGACCGTTTGCCCTGAGGATGAGAAATCTTCCGCTATTGCCGCCCACTCTGTAGCAACAACTGCACCCGCTCCGGTTGTGCAATCTGTCCAAATCTCAGCCAACGGCCAAGATACCGAGGCAACGACCCCTGCGGCAGGTGCGGACCCTCTTTCCAATCACGCATCCGTCGCATCTGGTCAGAGCCATGCTGGCTACATTTCCGCCACCAGCCAGAGCTTCGGTGCTTCATGGGCGAAGCCTTCTGCGCCCCCCTCTGCCTTTGTCTCATCCGTTCCATATGAGGCCTCCAACGCTCCGGCCCCTGCCCCTACCGATGTCCCTCCATCTGCTACATCGGGCTCCTATAACCCAAGCGGCTCTCAATCTAGTTTCGGTCCTGTCTTCACCGGCGCCGCCGACCGGCTGTCTATAAGCATGTCGGCTCTCCTCTCTTGGCTCATTGTTGCCTTTTTGGCTTAAATATCTGCGATAGATCTCATTTGGAATTGGTGCAAATTTGGCGGTGGATTTTGTTTTTTCAATATTGTACAGCAGGCCCTAAAGATGGCCGTAGACTTCATCTTATTTCGAATCAGTCTGCCTTTTGCCAGGGCGTCCTACCTTTTCTTGCACACTAAACGCAAAAGCAAGCGTAACTAGTTAATGATGAATTGTTTCCTTGAAACATCAGTGATAATTTTCGTATTTACATGTGCAGACTGACACCATTTATCCCCAGACTCCGTCCCCTCTAGCCCAAATTCAAATGCTCTGCGGTCTAGGCTGTCCACCTCGCCAACCAGTCCTGGGCGTAGCATCTCAGAATTCCATCATCAATTATTCTCAGTCCGCCATCTCGCAAAGTTACACTACTTCTTTCAGCTTTCTCCGTAATGAACCTTTTTGGTCCATTTTGTAAAGATGATTCATTCCCATGCATCGTCTCGTAATGATGAATGAGCTTGACCGCCGGATTGACATGTTCCTCACCCCTCGTCTCACTCCGACGAAGTCTCATCAGCCATTCTTCAAAAGGTACGGTGTCGAATCGGAACCCACAACTCTTCAACGTGTGTAGCAAAGACGACCAGGTGAATTCGCGAGAATTACACAAATTGAAAATCGAGTCATCAACGTACTCCACTACAGCTGAGTTCGACGCCGGATTTTCTCCAAACACACTTGGCGCAGCACACGTGCTCGCAAGTTCAAGAATAGTGGCCGCCAGCTTATCCACCGGAAGCCAAGAACATATCTGCGACAGCTCGGGCAATGCACCGAGTGTTAGTGCCGACCGGATCATTAACGGCAGAGCCTCGGAGTCATTCCAAAGGCCTTTCTTCGAGTGACCTGAGACTTGGCCAATTCGAAGAGAATAAGCCCGTGCTCCATTGCGTCGTGCGTTACTCACAATCCGCTCTCCAACTAGCTTGGACTGCCCGTAGCCCATAAGGGCGCAATCCAAGTCGACTGGTTCTTCTAGGATGTCGGGTGATCGAGATCCGAGCGCGGTTGAGACGGACGAGCAGAACATCAGGACGGCAGGCTCACGTCTATGCACGCATAAGGAGAGTTGGATCAAATTGTATAATCCCTGGATGTGTGGCTCAAACTCAGCCAAGGGAAGATTGAAATTGACGGGCCATGCTGTGTGGATAATGAGCGAGACCGTGTCGAGCATGTGCATGATTGTATTTTGATCCAGCGATAGCCCAAAGTTGGGCTGTTCAATACGGCTGTTGAAGGCGACGATCTTTGCTCTCTGTTCGGGGGATATGGGAAGATCTTTGTCCGTGAGAGTGCGGAGAATTGAGTCTAGTGGCGATTCACGTCGTGTGAGACAGTACACTGTGGAAATAGTGTCGTCGTTGAGAAGCTCATATAAGACATGGGCCCCAATTGACCCGGTAGCTCCTGTCAAAAGCTTGGTTATGTTAGTTTCTGCATCCGAGCTCCGACAGGAATATAGTCACTCACCACACTGCTGGTTCCTGAGAAAGCGTGCGGCCGGGGCGTGTGCCTCTCAAATACAGAGTATTTCTTGACCAATTCAGTCATTAAAGAGACATCATTATCGGCGTCTTCAATTGCCTCCCCTTTTTGCAAGGCACAGATATGCCGAGCTAACTGTGATATACAGCCCGCTTCAAATATGACGTTCGGACCAGGAGCCTGGCTCATCTCAAACTTGAAATGTTGTAGAATAAGACGTCTGAAATGGATTGCCTTGAGACTATCCACACCCTCGGAGAAGAAGTTCGCATCGACGCTAGAAATAGGTATTCCAAGTTCTTGCTGGGCTAGTTGAAAAAGAATGCGTTCTGTTTCCGCTTCATCAAGCAGCAGCTTCCCATGAATCTGTTCCTTCTCCGTATAAAGGTCTTCGATAAGTTCACTGTGTTCTTGGTAGACCTGCGCCCGGATCATGGACCCTTTATCTGTTCGAGCAAACTTGGCGTCATATGGCAGTATAGCAACCAGGTTCCGGGATATTTGAGAGAAACTCTCTGCCTGAGAGTTGGCTTCTTGAATTATTGGCCAGATTGCATTGAGATAGTTGTCTTCTGAGAGAGAGTTGGCTTCAGGGTCGTCCGCTCGCAAGATCAATAGTCCTGGAGCAGCTTTGCCTACTCCGACCACAACTGCGTCGTGAATGAAAGGGTGTTGTTTGATGTGACCTTCAATCGGGAGTGGTAGGACCTTTTCGCCATTCACTAGGTTAATTCGATCGTCCAGCCGTGAGATGTATTTCCATCTTCCCGCAATTGTAGGATGAGGAATGAAGACATCTTTTGAATGGAAGGACCCTGGTGGCTCGTTTGAATTCGAAGTTGTTAATGCCGGATGGCCAGCAAGGTAAACGCATTCAAAAAGCGAGTCTGATTCAGAGATGGGCTTCATCCAAACATATGGTTGGATATTGTCGAAGAATTTCAGATAGTTCCAGTAAGGGTCACCTTTTGGTCGGGAAATTGATTCTGCAACAAGGCCAGCCTCGGTGCTACAATTTGTTAGACTTGGTGTGACTATGTGGGTATCCGCAGAATCCTACTTACAGGCCGAATGAACCTCCAAAGTGTACTCCTTCACTTACCAGGCGATCGCCCAGTTCGTCGGGACAGGGTGCACCTCCATATGTGACCAACTTGCATTGCCTCAGCGCTGTGATACCGCGAGGATCATCAATCAAAATTTGAAGCATATAGGGAACCGCTGCTATAGACTCTGGTTTGGCTTCTGCGAGGGCGCTAGCAACGAGTTCTGCAGTCAAAGGCAGCGCAGCATTCCACATATAGGCCGTCTTTCTCATCCACATCGCCTGTAATGCTGTGGATAGCCCATGGAGGTGATACCATGGCAGAGTATTGAAGGAAGTGAAACCAGGACCCCTCAGCGGGTGAGTCATGATGGCTTTGTGTGTGAGAAAGAGTGGTTTTGGGGTACCTGTCGATCCTGAGGAATGAAGGATTAAGGCGACTTTCTCGGGGTTTCGATTGCGATGCAAAACAAGCGATGGCGATTGTGTCTTGTTGTACAAAGAGCATGAGAGTATTGGACGGCAGCTCACTAGCCTCCGACGGAGGATGTCACCCAATGTTGAGCGGATATTTGGAGCTTGGCTATATATGATTGACTCGCAGTTGACCGTTTCTAGTAATGAGACGCAGGCTTCGCCCGAAAGTCTTGGTGAGAGCATCATGACAGTATAGCCTAGTCGACTTAGGGCAAAGAAGGTGATCACCATGTTGAGGTCGGACAAAGTAAGAAGTGCCACGGTGGACGGGCTTTGTATTCGCTGAACATCGATTTGTCAGAATGTCGGAAGAAAGAGCTCAATTAATGACCTACCTGCTTGAATCCATCACCTATGAGCATAATGACAGCTTGGTTTATCATAGCATCCAAGTGTTTCCCGGTGTAGTACTCATAGGAAGCTGCATCGTTCTCGGAACGAGGATAGGCAAGAATGGGGCATTGGACGACATCAGCGGAACGTAACCGAATCAAGTCGTCGAGGACTTGAAGAGATCCAAACTCCTGCACCAATGGGTTGATATTGCTGGAGGGACCAGCATGTGCTGCCTGACTTCCACGCTGGATACCCATATTGAGTAGAGAAGTATTATAGAATGGGAGGAGAGGTGCCACAGCAGCTTGGTGTTTCCAGGGCTATATAGAGGGCAAAGCAGTATTTAAGAAATGAGTTCCCATTCGAATAGATCGCTGAACTGACCCATATTACCAGATTAGCCTATACTGACTGCATTCGGGGTGCCCGACACAAGAAAGTCTGCATCGGGAAAGATATACACATCGCACGGATTCAGCCAAATAGCAAACAGACAGGATCAGCAATGTGCCATGTTGTGATAGTCATGCAGGTGCTAATTCAAGCCACCAAGGCGCGTATCGAACAGTTGGGGCTTGAGGGAAGAATATTGTTCTCGGCAATAGTCATATGCACGTACTCCATGTACAACAGCACGGGTTTAATGCACAGGGATTGGCTCGCTGAGCGAGTTGTGTCACCAGCAAACACTCAGCTTGAGATCACAGATTTCAGGTGCCTAGAATGAACAATGGCGTTGATCTAATGGCAAGATTGGCTTGTTCCATCTAGTGTGGCGTGGGCTATCTACTAGTTACATCACTAGTGGCCAAATTCCAACTCTTGGGAATAATTCCCCTGTCGAGCTCTACCCATGTGCGTCAAGTTCAACATTATTCTCTATCATCGGAGGGAAATTTAATCACTGCCAGTGGCATTCGTTAGACTGCGGAGCTGCCCGAGACACATCCGCCTCAGCTGGAATGAAAATACCGTTGGAAAAACAAATAATTTCTAGCCGTCCCCGCTGGGCAAATGACCTTGCCGATAAAATATTGAGGCCGTAATTGGCTGTAACGTCAACTCATTGCATATTCATAGTTCTCAATCTTGCTTTGGGACTCTGAAAATTTATTGTGGAAATCAGGGTGACTGATGACGGCAGTGAAAGTCAGCCTTCAGCCTGGAGCATTTTGGGTGTAATAGGTCAAGGCTACACAAAACGCTGTGTCCAGACATGCTCTAATGACGTGTTTGGTCTGTATTTTATTGGTTGTCGAATATGTTGAACTACTTGCCGAAGTTACCGCGTAAAACCAGTCTTACTTTTCCACCGGTGCTAAATCGGACTAAGACCCATTCCAGACAGCCACGGAGCAAAGGGCCAGCATCAGCGATGTCTCACTAAAAGTGTATTGTGGGAAGGCCCCCTACACCCCTGGATGCCGAAGAGGAGCCGAGGAGCGACGGGAACAGGAAATCCTTGGAAGATGGTCTAACTGAGCGATAATACAAATCATGTTCCATATCAAATGGTTGGTGTTGATTCTTGTAATGGAAGTCTAGTATGAAAAGTCCATATATATGGTCCTCCAATCATAGAAATGGATCGGGAGCGGGCCGGGAGAAGCATCCGGAAAGCTGGGAATGCTCAGATCCAAGGATCGGATCTATAAAATTAGGGGCATAAGCGTCCTCGGAGACCAGCCGGGATCCATTTGAAGAATGCTGATCCGATCAGACTTATGCCGATCATTCTGCCCTTTTTGTATTTTCTTGCATGGTAGGTCTCAGAATACAGACCTAGACATAGCATTCCAGGTATCGGGAATGAGCCTGCGGCGTTCCGTTAGAAGGCGAAGTACCCGAAGGTTTGGTTCGGCATAGCATTCCTGAGTATTTCTGGAACAATTGGTAATTACTTCCCTCACATAGAACATTCTTGAGATCTGAGACATATGGATCGTACCAAGGAACGTAGGAAGGTATGTGTGTAGGCATGAAGCATGACTGCAATTTATCGAGATTGAAAACCAGGCTACAACTCTAGACAAGGATGTACAAAGAGATTGCAAGATACAAGCCGAGTTTATCAATACCACCATCTCTCTGTATTGGCTGAAGGCACAAATTTCCATTGATGAAGCTAAAAATGCAGAATAACACTGACTGAAACAAAATGCGATGATCTTTTCAAGCCTAACGAGCTAGATGGATTCCTTCTCCGACTTCATTTCCAAAAATTCTAGGACCCGCAGCCAGGAGCGACTAGCCCGGGCAGCATGCTCCATCGGAACGGCCGGGTTATCTTCCCCGGTGGATCTCGAGAAGACTTCCATACTGACCCACCCAGTATAACCCAGACCGTTAATGCAGGCATCCGTCACTTCGCGAATCGGAAGGTATCCACCCCTGTCTTCTTCACACGGAAACAGACGAGCATTCCGCGACCAGGCTAGCAGAGTAGGTAGGCCTGGTGCGTGAAGAAAGGGAGTGTGTGGGTCGACCCGTTCGCCGTCGGCAAGCTGAACCATCATCACTCGATCCAGATCGATCTCTCGTACAAGCCGGTCCATCGATTTCCGCAGATCTTGATCTGCGTTTGGGGGCTGTCGCCCTGTTGCGGAGGTGGGATCGGCCCAGACTCGCGCTGCTATGTTGAATGTATCAAGACAGATCCCGAGATTGGGTCGATTGGCACGCTTGATCAAATCCCATGAGTCTTCCCAGGTGTTGATGTGCGTCCCCCATGCGAGGGCCTCATATGCGATGCGCACTGGGAATGCGATATCTGCAGCCTCGGCTAGGTCTGCTGCGAGACAATCTCGGTCGGATGTGATCTCCGAGGCGTCGAGAAAAGATGAAGGGATCAAGATGAACAGTGAGTCACCGAGAATCTTGCATAACCGGACCCAATGTTTGAGCTCGTCGATCCGTTCTGCATGTCTTTGTCGATCAATGAGGCCTTCGTAGTGTCGGAAAGGCTGGAGAGCTACGATCTGCAGATCACGCGCAGCGCATAGATCTCGGATAGCGCGCGCTGCATCAATCTCGTAGTCTCGGTCAGTGCGGGGTGCATTGTCATGTGCTTGAGCTCGAATGTTTTTGGCGAGCTCGGCAAGGTCATCATGAAAGAGCTCGAGTCCTTGTTGGCCGTTGACAGCGGCAGCATCAAGCTTGGCGACGATGGGGTGTAAAGTCGCAGCTCCCAGACTGACTGTTGCAATAGCTGGCCTCCATCGCGACTCAACTTCGGGCGTGGGGGTAATTGAAAGCGAATGCATCTTTAGAATATTTTGGGGATTGATCTGGAACAGTCATTAGTCCTCTCCATCACACTCTTTATAGCATAAAAAGCAATGCCACAGCAAGAGGAGACTCCTGTTTCCGTGCTGATAACATCTCAGTTCTTTTCTTTTCTTTTTTCTTTGCTAAAAAAAAAAGCAAATCCCAATGTGGGTGGCGAGTACAGAAAGCACATTCACAAATGGTCCGGATTCGAATCACACACTGTAGGGCAAGCATGAACGTCCTAGATTATCTCAATCGACTTCTCTCAAATGCGGCACATTAAGACGACGGGCCGAGAATGACTGAATAGTGGAGCATCTAGAAACGATACGCCCCGGGTTTCAGCTGTTTTCGGGGTAAGCTTACCTATAATGCATCCGTCTGTTGTAGGAATGGATCGAACGCCGATAGAGACAAGGTTTCTTGATTTCTTTGCCTTGGCTGATGTGACTCTGGGGGGTGCCAGGGACTATAAGATGCAATTGAGATCCAGCCAAAGACTTTCCTCATCCTAGCTTGTGCAACTCGAAGCAGACAATTCCACACTCTATATCGATCTATCGGTGCTTATTCTTCTTGAACCGCCAGAATGACCATCACCACTCCCTTTAACGGTTTAGTCAACCGACTCAGCCAAATGATCTTGAAAGAAGCATCGGCGCCATCTCCGCAAGCCCATTTCGAGCTATTGCGAATGATTGACCAGCTGAGGTCTGCAGTGGAAACGCCAACAGAAACTGTGTTACGTTTGATCTACCAGGTATTGTGTTCCACAGACTATGATCAAGTTCATATTCTGACTGGACTCTAGCCTCCTCAAAATGCCGCGTTGCGCGTTGTCATCGATTTGGGCATTTTCGCTTTGCTTGCGGAGAAGCGCCACAGAGGAACAGGACTTTCAGCCGCTCAGCTGGCCAATTACACAGGCGCCGACCAAGATCTAATTGGTACCTTTTCCTGCAGAGACAACAGTTCGTCACACATTGTGGATCCCACTAACTTCGTCAATTAGTCCGACTGATGCGTGTTATGGCTTCTCTTGGGCTGTGCATCACACCGATCCCCGATCTTTATGTTGCCAATGATAAGACCGTGGCACTGACTCAGCCGATTGGACGAGATGGAATCCCATGCATGTATGTTGGTGATGTGGCTTGGACCCTTGCATCTCTTCCCGCCGTCACTCACTGACCATTCGTTTAGTTATGATCTTACCTTTCCAACTCTGAGCAAGCTCCCAGAGTACCTACGGGCGCATGGATATGCCAACCCCCAGGATTATACTCAGTCACCTATGCAATGGGCCGTTGGACAGAGTCAATTCGAGTGGCTTTCGAGTCATCCGGAGCAGCAGGAGCTTTTCAACTCGTACATGTCTAGCCGTCGTGAGGGTAAACCAATGTGGTACGATGTATACCCCGTGGGTCGACTGTTTGGCCATGCCGTGCCATACAAAGATACCGTCTTCATGGTAGACATTGGTGGGAACCAGGGGCATGATCTGGGCAAATTCCGACGGGAGTATGGTCATTTGGCAGGAAGAATGGTTCTGCAGGATTTGCCAAGGGTAGTTGAGCGGGTCGATGGTGAGAGCGCAGGAATCGAGGTGATGGGACACAATTTCATGGATGCTCAACCCGTCAAAGGTGCCCGTGCATACTACTTCCGCTCCATCTTCCATGACTGGGATGACGAAATCAGTCGGAGGATCCTCCAAAATACGGTATCAGCGATGGCACCGGATTACTCTCGAATTCTGATTGTCGATTTTGTCCTGCCAGACACCGACACGCCCCTGATGCAGGCTTCGCTGGATATTCAGATGATGAGTATTGGAGCTGGTGTCGAAAGGTCGGAGCGACAGTGGAGAGATCTCTTGCATAGTGCTGGGCTGGAGATCACAGGGATCTGGAATCAGAGCCCGGCAATGGAGTCGGTGATTGAGGCAGTTCCAATGCTGAAATAGAGCAGATAAGGAAATAATTTGAGCAGATTTGGTATTTGAATTCCAGTGAAATATGACAGATGCAATAGGTGGTATGGGCAAAGAGAGGTGTGAAGAGTAAAAGAAATCTAATTATGAATTGTTTTAAAAAGATAGTAGTCCATCAAGGCTCAACGACTCAAGTAGGCGGCGGCTGAGCGTGCTGCATCTTCAACAACCACCGTTTCCTTGAAATATAACCTGTGCGAGCCCAGTTGCTTCTCGAATGTGGCCCTGTATCTTTCATTCTTCATCAATCCTCCTGTCAACACCAACACAGAAGCATCAGATGGCTGATAACCAGTGGCTTGAGGCTTCACCAAGCGACCGATAGTATCGCCAACAAGCAAAGCAATTTGAGAGCTCACGATAGCTGCCGCAGTCTCATTTTTGTCCATCAGGTCGAGGACAACCGGAGCAATACTGGCAACGCGTGACTTCACACCCTGAGAATGGTTCTGGGCCAGGATATTGTTCAACAGGTCGATACTGGCAGTCTCGGAGACCGGACACCCCAGTTTCTCCGCGACAGCCTTAGAGAGTTCATCGCCTCTAGTCTTGTCAAGTCCCAAGGTAATATCCTCGAAGACTCCCAGTGTGTGTTGGATGGCTTTCATGCCGATTGTGTAGCCACCGCCCTGATCGCCGAGCATGTGACCCCAACCCCCAGACCGGGCAGCGCGAGCGTATCTTTGTTGATCCTCGGCCCATTTGTATCTCATTGCAACACTGCCTGTACCTGCAATCACTACCAGGACCGAAGGTGTACCGAGCGATTGTGGAACACCAGCTGTCAATAGATCTACGTCGTTGGTTAACTGGAGGTCCTTTTCTTGAGTGATACCAAAAGCCTGTCTCAGCTTAGGTGCTAGCACTCCCTCCAGCCCAGCCCGGTCAATACCGGCCAGTCCAATCCAGACAGAGCTGAAGGATGTTTGAAGAAGTTCCTTCCACGAAGCCTCTGTCCGTTCCACGTCGCTTGGCAGGGCGTCATTCAGAGCAGCCTTTGCTGCGCCAAGTAATGTGCCAATGACTCCATCTATATCTCCAATGCTATCGGTTCTGGAAAGGGTTAGCTTTCTGATAGATAGGATGAAACCAGAAAAGATATCGTACAGATTGCATGGGCCAGCAGATCCCTGGCCCACCACTTTGGCTCCGTCAGCTACAGCGGCAGCGCACTTGGTACCGCCACCGTCAATGCACAAGGCAAACTTTTGAGTGGGGTTACTTGTGGGCTTCTCTTCGATGGGCTTAGAGATGGCAGCCAGCGCGTTGGCCAAAACTCCACCCGCAGCGTCGAAGTATCCCTGACAAGTCTCAACTGACTCCCCAGTCTCTGAAACTAAGATGGCTAGCTTTACACTGCCATTGCATTTTGCAAGGACAGCGTCCAATTCGGCGTCAGGTGCAGACTGGCACTTTGCACTCAGTCTCCGTAGAATATTGCGGGATCTTTGCTCGAGTTTCAAATTTGACGCCACAAGATCAACCATCTTGAACATCAACATTAGTCGGAGTACCACAGTCGGGGGAAATTACAACATACCATGTTTCCGTAAGTCTTTCCTGTCCGAATCATGGTACCGGTACTAAGCATATTCAACACCAGTTTGGTAGCAGTGCCAGCCTTGAGACGGGTGCTACCAGTGACGACTTCGGGCCCAGAAACGGGTGAAATAAGGAAGTCTACATCCCCCGAAAGGCCAATCGCTGAAGGAACTGTACAGACAACTGCGATGGTCACACACCCAAGACGCTTAGCAAAGGCAAGACATCCCATCACATAGGGAGTGCGCCCAGAGCTTGCAATTCCAATGATGCTATCAAGCTCTGGGTTCAGATTGAGAGATTTCATCTCATCTTCTCCGGCTTTCTCATCATCCTCGGCTCCCTCCTGGGCCGATCGGATGGCGGCATCTCCACCAGCAATCAAACCGATAAACTGCCCACGAGGAGCGTTGAATGTGGGTGGAATTTCTGACGCATCCAAAATTCCAAGTCTATCGAATTTTGATATTTTAATTTTGTTCGAAATAGGGGACGCTGATTCATGTGACTCACCTTCCACTGGTGCCAGCGCCGACATAAATAACTCGTCCACCCTGTCGAACCCGCGGGGTCAATGCGTCAATTGCTCCTGCGATAATTGGTAGACAAGGAACAACACTTTCGGGAACTTTGTGATCGTCGGAATTTATCACAGTGCACATGTCAAGTGTTGACATGCGGTCAATATGCACGGTTCGGGGATTGACCCCCTCCGTTTGGAGTTGAGATAGACTTCCAAGATCCATCATGCAGGTTGTTCTTGGGTGATAACTTAGAAGACAACAAGCCTGACGCCGTTTCTTGTCAAAGTTTTATTTATTTTTCGCACGAATCACGAATCGGTGACAGAAAAGAGCGATAAGAAGGGGGTTTTTAGACGATTGGGGAGGCGACGCAAGACCCATTTCTATTTGGCGCTATACAAGCCGAATGCCTATTATCGCCCCATTTCCCGAGCCTGAAGCCGATGCGGGATACAGACAGGATTTTTGTACGTAAAGTCAAGGCAGTGCTTGGCTTTCTAGAAAGACCCCAAATGGGGGCCGTTGCAAAGTAGAGTAGCAACGAAGGATCTTACCTGCATGGGATTGGTCCGGTTCTCAAGCGACCGGGGTGGATATCTCACTCCTTCTCCAGACTTTTCCCAACAAGGAGGTTGATGTGGGAGGATAGTGGAGTTATTCTACGGTATTGGTCGGCCGAGAAAATACTAGGGTCGTGTGATAAGGCGTTACACTATACAGTGCAATCTAAAACACATGGGTTTACTCCACCTTCACTACTACGCCAGGTGAATTGCCCAACAGATACCCCGATGATAACACAATCCTTGTCTTGCCTGTTCTCCCATGCAACCTAACCCCCCTATCGCGTGGGGCCCCAGACTTGATAAGCTGGCCCACACGGGTGCAGTAGTCCGATATAGGGGGAAGGGAAAGGATTGCTGAAGTCTCGAACATAAGACCCCGGTTATTCCCTCCGGACTTTGGTGGTTTCAGTCTCATATGCACAAGATGTCTCAATCAGTCGAAGATGGGCAAGTTGCCCGGTCTGAGCAAAATGAAAACCGCTCAACCTTGTACAAGATCTGGACCGGTTCTTGGTTTCAGATCATTTTGATCAGTTTCATCTGCTTCTGCTGTCCTGGAGTAGGTGTTGCAAAGAATATTATCAATGACCGGTGAACTAACAATGAAATTAGATGTACAATGCCCTCAGCGGTCTTGGAGGTTCCGGTCAAGTTGATCAGACCGTTGCTGCAAATGCCAGTGTAGCTCTTCTGTCTTGTACTGCAGGAACTGCTCTTTTCATCGTTGGCCCCATCTTCGATCGTGTAGGACCCAGAGTTTGTCTCTTGCTTGGAGGATGGACCTATGCCTTGTATTCTGGCAGTCTTCTGTGTTTCAACGGTATGCTGAAGTATCGAACTCTAGGGTGTCAGCTACACAGCTAACAGAACTCGAACAGCAACCAATAACGGCGGCTTCGTCATTGCCTCCGGCGCGATTCTCGGTGTGGGTGCCTCCTTCTTGTGGGTGGCGCAGGGTGCTATCATGACGACCTACGTCCCTGAGTCGCAAAAGGGTCGTGCAATCGCCGCCTTCTGGATCATCTTCAATCTGGGTGGTGGTGTTGGATCTCTCGCCAGTTTTGGCCTTAACTTCAAGTCGAAGAGCGGCACTGTCAGTGACTCAACATACATTGCTTTGCTTGTCATCATGGCTTTCGGATGGTTGTTGGGAGCACTCATTTGCCCGCCCTCGTATGTTAGAGTTGCCCAGTTGGTAGTCACACCCGAGAGCGAGAAGAACATCCGCCAGATTATACGACACTCTGTGAAGACTATCTGCAACTGGCGGGTGTTGTGCATGTTGCCCCTCTTCTTCTCGGCCAACGTGTTCTACTCCTACCAGCAGAATGCCGTGAACGGTATGAATTTCAACATCCGGACGCGTTCCCTCAACGGTTCGCTTTACTGGATTGCCCAGATGCTGGGTGGTCTCGTCATGGGTCTCATTCTCGACATTCCCGGTGTCAGCCGACCCAACCGTGCTCGCATCGCTTGGGTTTTCCTGTTTGTCACTGGAATGGTCATCTGGGGCGGTGGTTATAAGTTCCAAGTGTGGTCTGATGAGCGCCTGGTTCACGGCCTCAAGCAGGATATCGATTACACAGATTCTGACATCTCAGTGGGCCCGATGTTCCTTTATATCTTTTATGGTGCCTATGATGCGCTGTGGCAATCATTCTGCTACTGGCTCGTGGGTGCTCAGTCCAACTCCCCGGCCACAGCAGCCGTTCTGGTCGGAGCATACAAGACCTTCCAGAGCACTGGTGGTGCGATGGCGTGGCGCATCAATGCCATGCACAAGCCCGCGATGACCCAATTCGCCATGAACTGGGGACTCTGCATGGGTTCGTTAGTCATCGCTATCCCAACCGTCTTGGCTATCACTATGACCAGTGATACAGAAACACCAGCAATTGATGAGAAGCAAGACCCGGAGGTGGAGGAGGGTCGGGAGGTGGTGAAGTCCTAATTTTTCGTATATCAACCAGTGGTTAGGGGAAAGGAATATATACCATGGATAGATATACATATTGTAAAGTAGATAAAGAAGAGAGCTTGGAAGTTTGACACTGCATATCAGCTTGTTCCGATTGAGCCAACATTCAGTTGGTCGTAGACCACGATTAGGGATATATGATTAGGAATATGTACACGGCATGTCCCAACTAAAATTTTAGGATATTTTGTATGCCGACAAATTCCGTCTCCAGACAGTTGAGAGACCCTCCATTCTACCTTACCGGACGCACTTCTTCAGGACGGCAGTTTCCAGCAGCAACTTGGTATACTGACGGTGCGCCCAGGCCATCTTTTCATCCATAGGCGCACCTTCCGCCTTTCCGAGACCTTGGTAGAAACAGCTCTTCAGGCTGAATTCGGCCACGCCTTGATCCTGCTTGACCACAGCGGCGATTTCGAAGAGGCCGTCGGAGGCACGGACATCACGGATACGTGGGGAATCACCGCAGCGAATGAGTATACGATCTTCGGTCTTCTCGACGACTTCAAAGTGGTCGGTAACGATGGTTCCTACTTCGTATTTGTTTGAGAGGAGGTCCGACCGGTCCCAGAGGTGGTCAGCGGTCTCGGGGCCACGGTACTTTCGTTCAAGGATAGCTCGTTGGGGAATGTATCCTGGAAAAGGAATGATCATTTTAGAGTGTGTTGCATTGCGACAAGGCTGGTTTCCCCAGTATGGGACTTACCCATGCCACCCCAGACACCGGCACAGAAGGCTTCTACCAACTTGCCCTTCTCCTCAATCAGCGAGGGCTGAATCTTGTCTAGGGGAATTCTGCGAACGCAGACATCATGAAGAGTTGGGTTGCGACTCGGATTGAACCTTTTGAAAAAGGCCGATTGGAAGATGGGATCGGAGCCGTCCATGGTCTCGAAAATGTCATTGCGCGTGGCGCCCCAAAAGACGCCGACCGAGGCAATACTGCCTGCGATGGTCGTCTTGGCCAATTTACTGAAAATACCCATGACTGAGGAGAGGAGGGGATAGGTGAGCAAAGAGGTAGGAGGGGAGAGCTCTCGGGTACCTCGGGGGAAGCTCCGACTGCCAAGACCAGGGCCTTGGCCCATTCCACTGGATTTCACCAACTATATAAAACTCATTGTATACTTCGACAGACCAGAGGTCGTCTCTATTCTCTGTATTCAAAGAAGTTTCAAAGATGACACTCGCTTTATTTGAACATCTTCGACTGACTTTCAAAGCCCGACAAAGCCAAGTTGGTCCAATGGCTATCGACCCAATCAGACATGAAACTCAGGGAAAGTCTATTCCACTCTTGACTCCTGCATACATGAATGCCAAAGGTGTTATGGGCTCATCTGACGAGGTGGTAATGATTCATTATTCCTATCTAGCGTAGGTAACCTAACTAGGTAACTACCTAGGTAACTACCTAGGTACCTAGGTAGGTAGCCGGATCTACTTAGTAAGCATGGGCGATAGGACTAGTAATCATAACAATTAACCTTCCTTGGAACCAGCCAAGGTACCTGTTACCACAATCCAATTCCCATTCACGGGGATTATTTCCAATGCGTCCCACCTTGTCTCCTTGGAAGTTCCATTTGTACACCCAAAGTTTGATGTCCGGAGTATTCTAATTCGCCAACACGTGGAGATGCAAGATATAACCTTGGAATGAGCTGTTGATCGGCAATCTCGAACATCTTAAATATTGTGGGACTCTTCTCACCTTTGGCTATGCCCACTGATATACTTCCAGGGGAGAACCCGACCTAAGCCATAATTCAGGCACTTGATCGACATGAGCCATCAATGAAGTTGATCACCCAGGCCTTGGATATCGTGAGCCCTTCGTGCATGATACAATCTATGACAAGACTTGGGGATCGTCCATTATCAACCAGTCAAGGGCTGTCCTCAACTTAAGGAACAGAAGTATCGAGGAACAGACCCACCAGGTGCAAACACAAGCAGTCTTCATCAGTCGTGGAGAATCGATGGTGTGCTACGGCCTGTGAAAGATTTAAGTTCCCTGGAATCCGTCGGTTCAATTCTTTTTATCGGCGATATCTGAAATCTTTCTGTATACCCGTCGTTATCTTCCTGCTTCATACATCGTTCCTCGCTGTACGAGCTTCCGTTGACCGACAATCTTTTATTTCTTCAATCTCTCCACTTCGTTCTTTCGAACTTTCTTCAAAATGAAGATTTCCTTTGTCGCCCTTACTGTCGTAATCTCTGGCTCTGCTATGGGTGTCCCGTTCTTTAACGGAACTCGCATCGCATCCAACTCTTCTGTTGTGTCGACTCCTGTTCATCGGTCAACTGACGCACCTCCTCTTTCCTGCTTCGCTGCTCTCAGCACTGTATCTCCGCCGTCTTCCGTAAATCCTTCTGGATCCACGCCTTTCACGTCGGCCCCTATCATATCACCAGCGGCAGTGGTGTGAAGCGTGGAGAGGCCATCTCCATCCCGACAGAACTTGCATCCCTGGCTTCTGATGCTCAGTCGGCCGCTGCAGCCCTCGCTCCTGTCGGTGGTAGCGCCCAAAAGAGTGGCGAGTTGCGTTCGATCCCTACCGATCTCCCCTCGCTACTTTCTGATGCTCAGGCGGCCGCGGCCGCACTGGCCTCCGCCAGAGTCCAGAAGCGTGGCGAGTCTCCGTCACCTTCAGTGAATCTTTCATCTCTTCTGGCTGATGTCCAATCCATTGGCAGCGCTATCGCCTCCGCGGGTGTCCAGAAACGCGCCGCCGAGACCTTTCCTCTCTTGACCTCCATTGGCACTCCCACGCCTACTGCCCCCTTGGAATCGGTCTGCCTAAGCCGTCTGACTCACTTTTCACTGTCTCGGCTGTGTCTGCTTCCTGTAATGCCGTTGCTTCTCCTACCGGCTCTGCTTCTTTGTCCGGTGTTGCTTCGTCATCTGGCCGTCCTCTGATCTGAATGTTGCTTATTTCTTTCCCTCCACAATGACTGCCCATTCTGTGAATCGTAAGCTTTGAAATCTGTTCATTTATGGATATATGGGTCTTTGTCAGATTGTTCCCAATTGTCGCTCGTTTGAATTAGAGATCAATGTTTGTCCTGGTATTAGGTGTTACTGTTAGATTGTAACCAGAATGTATTCAGGAGATCACTTCAAATCCCGTTTGACTGTGTGCTCATCCACAACTTCGGATTAGTTGATAGGTCATGTGTATACGGAGTACGGAGTAGTCGGGGAACTGTCGAGGAATGGCCCCACGTGGGCACAGGCACGGCACAGCCTCACAGCCACAACAAAATCGTTTCTCCCCTTCTTTTGTTTCGTCATGCTGGAGACCCATCTCATTTTCTTGGCTTCGGGCTGATCCTTAATTCCATTCCGGTTTTCGAGCGGTTTTTCGAGCTTTGATCTCTTTTTCCTTTGTCTTGACCTTAGCATCCCCCTCTTTGTTGAATCATGGCCCGTTGTGTTTGCATCAGAGTGTTGTTGAATGGTTGAAACTTGATTTGGCAATGCTCTTCGATTGTATCAAGTACATTGTCCGCCTTTGGGACCTTATATAGCATGTCTGGTAGTGATGGGGGAGGGCGATGGGCAGGACAGATCGGTGAGTAGTGATTCTCGTCTGACATCCTACCTTCTTTTGCATTCCCCGTTGAGCCTCATGGAGTATACGAGTCTCTGCTAACCGAGATGTGAACTAGGTCGTTTTGCACCGTTTCGTTTGTTTCGCACCCACCCTCAACCTCGAGGTTGGCGCCCAGTGGCTCTGCGCCCGCCCTACCTGATCGCCCTCATATGTCTGATGTTAACAATGCTGCTGACCCTCGAAGGGTTGCGGCAGTATAGCGAGCGCAGAGGGGGATTGGTCTTTTTGGCTACACAGAAGACGTCAACTCTGCACAATCGTTCGCCTACAATTACGTTCCTATCATCGTGGCTCTCGTGCTTGTCGTGGTGTGGACTGTCACTGACTTCGATGTCCTCCGTCTGGAACCATACTTCCAGTTGTCCCGACCCGAGGGAGCGCCGGCGACCGTTCTCTTCATCAACTACAACTTCGGCCAAACTATCCTCACTCCGATCAATGCTGCACGGCGCCGCCACTGGGTGGTGCTTTGGATTTCCTTTGTCACACTCTCAATCCGAATGATTCTCCCCGCTCTGCAGAGTACGGTACTTGAGCTGCGCGAGGTGACGGTAGTGGACTACGATACCGTAAAAAGCTGGCCCAACTTGGTGGATTTGAACACCCAAGCAAACTGGATCTCGACGCAAGCCAACAATACTCTTGACGATGTGCTTTCCTCGAATCGGCGATTACGCCGGTCCCGATCCTCCAAGTACGCTGTGGCGCCCGTGGAAATCCCTGACAGCCACCAAGATGAGAGCATAATATGGACTCTTGATCAGACGCTGTATTGGGCGGAACTAATGTGTGAAAATGTTCCTATTGGGAACAAGCTCACTGTTGCTATCCATGATCCCGAGGCGGCATATCCAACAATCTCATGGAATGCCAGTGGTATTGATCTGAATGATGTCTACGGAGGCGCCGCCAAATGCGCCCTTGACTTTAATTACGAGAGTATCTTTTTCCCTGCCACCGATTACCTGCAAATACGGTATTGGGAGCCAATGATCAGTGCTGCTGCCAAAGAAGCATTCCCGAACCGAACCCAGGCCTTCACAGAATTCGGCTGCGATCCATATGATCTATATGGTATGCTCATTGGAGTAAATATGACCAGTTCACACTCGAATCCGACCATGAGTGAGTACTCAGCATCTGGTACGGCCTTTGCTTGTGATATAATCTATCACAGAGCGGAGGGTCGCGTGGCTATGCACTCCAACAGCTCAATCATATCTATTGATGTTGATCAAGGCACCAAACGTAAATTCACAAAAGCGGAGTTCAACATTGAACATTTCCAAGCTCTACTGTCTCAACGCGCTCCGTTTACCAGCGACATGCTCTTCATCCAGGAAAATGCCACTTCTGGGGCTCGCAGCGTGATTGAATTACCAATAATCAGCCAGGAGCTAGGAGATATCCAGCCTGTGCTGGTACTCGACACATCGACTGTGATGACAGAGACTGAATTTGAAAACAAGATTGAGCGGGACGTCAAGCAGACTTTTGTGCTCACGCTCGGTCGCCTGTTTGATCCCGATGGCGCACCCAGCATCCTTGACGCTTCGCGCATGTCAAACCAGGTTGCTATCGCCGTCGTTAATTTTGCGGCCCTGTGGTCTGAGCTCATTCTTACCTTGGCCACTTTGACTGCGGTGTACCTCCTTTACATGTATAGTTCCCGTGAATTGTTTCTCCAAAGTGACCCAGGGTCCATTAGTGCCATGTGCAGTATTGCCGCTGATATTTTTCACCCATCCAACATCCTTGCGGAGCCGGTGGCGGAGTTTCATCAATTCTCTACCCGGCAACTTCGTCGTATCTTCAGAAATGCTCGATGTTACTGGCGACCAGGCCCTTCTGGCAACCGGCTGGAGATTCTAGGTGAAGATGGTTTGTACCACCCTATTTTCATTCATAACCGGATTATTATAACTGACTGCATCATCAGGCTCACCTGTCCAGCTTGGAGAGAATCTTCGAACCCGTGTTGATCCGATGCCTCACTTTCTCGTAATTCCCTTCTTTCTTATTGAATTCTTGGCTCTAGCCGGAGTCATCATCCTCATTGGATTAGTGGTCTCATCTTTACTTCGAAACGGCCGCTTCCGCCACATGACCCAATCCGACTCGAGCGCGTTCCAAGTCATCCTTTCCTTCCTACCCTCCATCGTTGCCTCTTCTGTGGGGGCTTTATGTACCTCCATTCACCGGAACCTCAGTGTTTTGGAGCCTTGGGTCCACCTGCAACGCGGTCATGCCTCAGCAAAGACGTCGTTGTCACTGAACTATTCATCCCAAAGTCCCTTCGCCATTTTCTTCAAGGCAGTTCGCGACCGGCATCTCTTGTTGTGTCTCGTATCAATTGCGTGCGTCGTTAACATGGCGCTGACTGTCGTCGCGGGTGGGCTTTTCACGCAACAATTGACAACTTCAACGTTGGGAACCAGCGATTTGACGATGAACTACAGCCAGTCTGTATTCTGGCAGACCGACTTCGCCGCAGAATTCACAGAGTATGACTTAATTCAAACTAGCATCAGCAGCGGAGTCCCTATGCTGTCTTGGACTAGCCCCAATCAGTCTTTCGTCCCAATACATGTGGCCAATCGCAACCCGGATGTGACTTATGGTGCCTCAACGCTTGGTATTGGGACTGAGCTGAAGTGTCAGCCCCTTTCGTCCGACGCTCTTGTCCATGGAACAGCCAATGGTCACCAGCATTGGCGATATAAACTATTTGAAAATTCGTCTATGGAATGCATGGCACGCATGCCGCCGCTGAAGATCAAAGAAGAAGGAATCTCGCTATCTATTCACTTTTTGTCCCCAGATGATGTCGACGGATCGGACATCTGCCAGACGTCCACCGTTGTAGTTGTCGGTCGCTGGGATTATTTGGCGGACACACCAATAACGGATGACAACACCATTGCATTGCACTGTGAACCCCAGCCAAGGTTGCAAAACTATTCAATCTCTTTCGACCAGAAGGGACAGATCTGCTGGCATGAACCTATTCCCAAAACATCTATCACCCATGGAACCATGTACGACAATGCAACCGTGAGTCTCGGGCAGTTCAACAAAGTCTTTGCTGCTATTCCTAGCAGCTTTGTAGGCAATACTACCATGCAGAATGGAACATACAACATTTCTTCCTACGATTGGGCAGGTTTCCTTGTTGCCCGTCTCTACGAACGCGAAGACCCCAACTTTGACGCCCTGAACCCCGATATTCTGACCAACATGACTCAAACTGTATATCAATGGGTCTATAGCACTTATTTCTCAATTTGGCGCGACATTTACCTTGAACCTCTTACTCACCCGATCCTGGCCACAAATGCAACTATCACCCGCAGTACTTGGCGCATGGTTCCGTCGGGGCCATCACTTTCCATCGCTCTAGCCATCATCATATTTGACACGCTGGTCGTGCTTGTGGTGTTCGGCACACGACGCGGCCGGTTTCGAGGACCCCGGATGCCACGCTCCATTGGAGCCATTATTCCCTGGATTTCACACAGCCAAATGCTCCCGGATTTTGCCGATACGCACAATTGGAGCAGTGCCGAAAGACATGCTCATCTCACATCGCTAAACAAACGCTATGGTTTCCGCATGTTCATGGGCGCTGATAACCGCTGGAGGTTCGCTGTCGACCAGGAATCGGAGAATAACAACCCTCACCATTCCCCAGACGGCGCTACAGAAGTAGAAGTCGACAAAACTACCTCGATTCAGCTACAGGAGATCCGACGTCCGCCCTCCCCTCTTCTTCCTCCTCCTCCTCCTCCTCCTCCTCCTCCTCCTCCTCCTTCTCTTCAGACTTGATACCTCATTTATGCGTCACGATCTTTTATATGATTTAAAAACCTTACATTATGTTTCGAGGGTATATATTGATTTGGAGATGGGATTTTTTCATTTTTGTGAGCCCCCTTGTGATAGATGGCTGGAGAAATAGGTTGGCTTGCTTTGCTCATTTGCATTCTGGACTTATTGAGTGGTGACGTTGTTTTGCCATGTTGTAAAAATTATCAGGGACCCTGGTCTAGGTTCTTCGCAGCGCATTTTTTGCATACTCCCCATCGCGGGACTTTGTTTGGATGGGACCTTGTTTGGGAGTTGAGGATGTCGAGAGACGGCATCTCGTAAAATGCATGGGAGAGGTATTTGACAGGGGAAAGGATTACATTGACATATTACGACATGTCATCTATCTTGCATCGCCCCTACTTCCTCTATAATCGAAGCCGAGCGAGACCGAGTAACACGATAAGGGTACAGTATATGGTGGTGCTGGTGACATCTACCTCGTGAGAAATGGACAGCTGGTCTTAATCTCGAGTACGTTGAATTATCACGGACGATTGAAATAACGTTGATCCGAATTTGGTGGGATCTGTGAAATATATACATCCCTCAATATATGTAGCGTCTATAGCGAGCATTCATCATCCAGCGGAAGTCGAATCAAGCATCAAGTTTTTTCTCATACCGCGCGGCTCTGAGTCGACCATCAACCGCGCGAAGAAGAACGTAGAGAGTCTCTAAAAAGGGGGCCTGAACACCAAGTTCACGAGATTTCCGCACTGGGAAGCCCAATATGACATCGATCTCCATTGGCCGTCCACATTTACAATCCGTCTGCATGCTACTTCCAATGCCGGGCATGGCATTGATCTTGTTCATAAGCTGGTCAATCAGGTCATCTTTTAGCGGTACACCACAGGCACGGGCGATGTCAATAACCTCCTGCATTAACCGGCGTGTAAAAGGCGTCGCATCTTCTGATGAGTTCAACCATGTCTTTGTATCCACCAGCGTGAGAGTAGTCAACGAGTTCCATGCGACGTTCCAAACAACCTTCTCCCATCGCTGGATTTGCATATTCTCAAGAACCTGGAACCGAGTCTTGCCATTTCGAAGGAGGTCGGCGAATGTTTCAACTCGTTCTTGCTCAGCTTGCCTTTCCAGCTTGGGGTTGGGGAATAGACCGATCTGCATATCCTCGGATTTGCCATGTGCGACGATTCCGGGACTGGTCTGTGTGGCTCCAACCCATGTCTGTGAATGTTAGATGAGACTGGGAAATTGACGGTGGGAAGGGAACTTGCCACACAGGTTATGATCGTGTTGTCTGGGAACTGCTTTCGGAAAGGTTCCTCGTTACCAACGCCATTCTGAATCACGACAATGGTAGTCCTGCTGTTGATAGCTGGCTGTAATTGAGCTATCACTTCATCCTGATCGATTGCTTTGTGGGCGCACACAATATAGTCCACTGGTGTAATTTCGGCGACGGATTTTACCACTTATTAGACTATCAGTGAGACATTTTCGACTAGGATGGTTCATATTCGTCATACCTCGATGTGGATGGACAATATGTTCGCCGTGATTCTCGCTATTGATGATGATTCCCTTGGAGCCGCGCTATTAATACTGGAACAGCCTCATGTCTAGTGAAGTACTCACATTTGCTTTCACAGCCTCATAGTTCGAACGTGCTACGACTGAGAGTCGTACACGGTCGGAGCGACTGAGGATAAAGGCATAGAAGGAGCCAATCCTACAAAGTTCAGTATCACATCATTGTTGGAATACGTTGGACTCACGCTCCCAAACCATAGACAAGGACATCAAGTTGACCGGACATTCTGTGAGGATCAAAAGAGGAATGAAAGATTCTTGATACTTGAGATCCCCGCATCGGAGAATGCCCGCGTGGGTACGGCAGCCGGAATGGGCCAAACTTGACAATGGGGTTTCTGCCATGAAGAAACTAGTGATCGGCGCTAAGGGAACCAGTACGATACCTAGAAAATTATATAGTACAGTTTTACTATAGATTCATTTATATCAACATCATATGGCTCACTTAGTTTCACCTAAAGGCTACTTATCCTAAACACCACGTAAAGGTACAAGCTTTGCTTAGGTGTCGTATATAGGCCCTGTACGACTAGGGAGGATTATTATGAACTTATAGATAAATATACCATAGATCTACTACGAAGTCACGAATAAATATACTATAAATCAGAAGTTATACAAAGAAAAGTCGCTTATATAGAGTATGCTCTTTCCGCCTTTTTCTATCGCCTTAAATAGACTAGAAAGGGGAAAACTATTTTAAAGATATCTAAGAAAAAATAGGAAGCTCACTAAGAAGGCTTTTAGAAACACCACTAAAAAGCCCTATAAGAAAGATATCATAAGGCCATAGAAGCGGCTGTCTACACTTGTATGTCATAAATAGATAAATAAATATAAAAATGAAACGAATATAGGTTTAGAATAGGCGGAATGTATTATGTTGTATGTGACAAAAGGCGAAAACTCTAGCGGTGAATCTTATATAAGTTTTAATAACCATTGTCAAGTTTGGCCCCGGCTGTCGTACGCGTGGGGGTTCTTCAGGATGTAACGGTCTTGGCATTTGCCATTCAGAGACTCGTAGTCCTCTAGCCTATAACTTGGCTATCAAATGTTTCTCTAACCGCCTGTTATTCACCATTCCCACTTTTAAATCTTCAAGGCTAGTGACCCCCAGAAGAACCATCTTCATTCGATTTCCTGTCGCAGAATCTCGACCATTCGTCGTACCCCCTTCTCTCCATACCCGGACAGACTGAACAAAAACGGTCTGTTAGAATTAGGACTTTGATCTTCTTTTTATACTCGATGTGTATTTTGGCATGTCTCTATAGAATGAGAGTGCCTTTCCAAAAATGATGTATGTTGATATGAAGCCCGTCTGGCTATAGTTCTACTCATCCTATTTATGTCCCCACATGAACTAGTCACTGGTTTCTCCACCAATCAAAGCACACAATGTCTGTACTGGATCCCCTCAACGTGGGGGATTTGATACACGGCAATCAGCTCGGACTTCTCCCGACAGCCCCGCGTGGGATGGTGTATCGTGTCGGGTTGGCGTGCAAGTATATCTTCGTCGCATCCCGGATTCGGTTGCAGCTCCATCATACCTGAGAATCTTTATTCTATAACTCACCATGGCCAAGATCAAGTCCATCGAGCACTTCCGTGTAAAGCCTCGCTGGCTTTTTGTCAAAGTCACCGATGATGAGGGGAACTTCGGTTGGGGAGAGGGTACATTGGAAGGGCATTCTCTTGCAGTCGAAGGGGCCCTCGATGAGATCATCACTCGCATTGTGGGATATGAAGCGGAGTATGCTCGAACCTGTGTTTCTTCAGAAAGAAAGGTCTAACCACCTTTGATAGTGACATTCAACACATTTGGCAGATAGTATGGCGGCTGGGATTTTATCGTGGTGGACCGGTGTTCATGTCCGCTCTATCGGGAATTGACATCGCTTTGTGGGATCTCAAGGGCCGAAAGCTGGGTGTCCCCGTGCACCAGCTCTTGGGGGGCAGGGTGCGTCAGAAGGTGCAGGTTTATGCCTGGATTGGAGGTGACCGACCAAGTGATGTTGAGGCAGCAGCGTGAGTTACAATGAATACTGGCATTAAGCATACCCCGGCCTCTAACAGGTTTTGCCAATAGGAAAGAGCGAATCGCCCAAGGCCTCAAGTGCGTTAAAATGAACGCCACCGAAGATGTCAACTGGCTCGACTCGCCCGCTGTTTTACAGTCCTGCGTGGAACGATTGAAGCAGGTGAAGGCCCTAGGTCTTGACGCCGGTCTGGACTTCCACGGTCGCTTGCATAGGCCTATGGCTAAACAGCTGGCTAAGGCACTGGAACCTTATCACCCTTTGTTCATCGAAGAGCCTCTACTATGCGAACACCCGGAAGCGATCAAGCAACTTTCCGAGCAGACTACAATTCCTATTGCATTCGGCGAGCGCTTATACTCCAGATGGGATATTAAGAGGTTTTTGGAGGATTCGTCGGTAGATGTCCTACAGCCTGATATTGCTCACGCAGGAGGTATCTCCGAAACTATGCGTATCGCAAACATGGCTGAAGCCTACGATGTTGCTATCGCACCGCATTGTCCTTTGGGTCCGATTGCCTTGGCAGCCTCTCTCCAAGTGGCCGTTTCGATACCCAATTTTGTCATCCAAGAGATGTCGCTGGGCATGCACTACAATGTTGAAGCTGGAGATATTGACCTGAACAGCTACTTGGTGGATAAAACCGTCTTCGATATCAAGGAGGGATATGTGGCTGCGCCCTCTAAACCCGGCTTGGGGATTGATATTGACGAAGACCTGGTACGGAAGATCAGCAAGGAGACAGAGCCTTGGCAGCCCAAGGAGTTCTATGGACCGGATGGCTCTATTCGTGAGTGGTAATAATGACGATTTCATATCGATGCTCGCAGATTTTATAAATTGGGGCTCAGATGTTGGGTATCCGGCACATTCACCAGAGCGGAGACGAAGCAAGATCAACTTCAAATCACTATGTAATATACATTTTGATTTTACTCCAATACTCTTACTCGTCTTCTTCTAAGCCTTGTTCCCAGGTCTAAATGCTGAATAGTGAGATGATGAAGGCCGGTCTTTGATCCGTATGACATGTAACTTTCATCATCTCGATCTAGTATAACACACTCGCAAGAAGTTCCCGTAGTAACACGACAGTGTTAGAGAATTATGATGATAATGTCCTCATCTGGAATATAACTTGATCTACTGATGTACCATTTTTGAATTCCAGAAATAATTCAGCGGCCGCCAAATATCTCATGTTCTTTTGTCTTTTGTATTCATTCGCCATATAAAGAGAGACACCAGCACATAATGTCTTTTAAAGCTCTTCTGGCATTTGCGACCCTGGGACTGGCTGCAGAGTATCCTGTCGTCTCCTTGTTCATTCCAAACGCCGACCCTCAGTCCCTATTGGGCGAAGTTTTGGCAGAGGTTCGTATCAATCGGGATGATCCACGAATATCCGGCTAACTAGAGGCAGAAATCAGCAACGACTACATACAGTATCAATTGCCCAAACGGTCGCACCAATAGCACAGAGTGTGGTATGGGCCCCGGCATGTTCTTGACCGCAGCCCCAACAAGTGTTGAATATCTGATCAGTGCTGAATCTGACAACGTGTACGTTTACCCGGCCCTTCACTTTGCTGCAACCTGAGTAAAGTCCTCATTGATACAACAGATATAATCACGTTGTTTGCGATATGACCGATCTCCCGACCGGGGTATATACTTGTACAGACACTGTTACCGGGAAAGGGGCCAACACACCCGGCACCAGCACCTCAACCCTCCCTTGGGACCAGATTACGCTGTTGCCAGTCACCATAACTTCCACTGCTAATGCGGTGGCTGCAACAGTAAACAACGGCAGTACGACTACTCCAAAAACCACCGAAGTTGTATCCGGTAGCGAGGCATCACCCGTTGCTGCCACCGTCAGTCCTACCCCCGTGGCGGGCGTGGCAGCACTATCAAGACCTACTGGCCTCGTGCTAGCTTGCGGTGCTGTTCAAGCTCTGGCAGGATTGCTGTAGTTATTGAGGTTGATTTGAATTTACCCGGCATTCCTTGCCTCTCAATCTTTCCGATGAGGAGATTGCTACAAAACCCTAGTTTAGTAATGCTTGATGCTCCAATTTGAACTTTACGACCATTTCCAAAAACGAATAAACCGCATTTACCACTCTATTTCAACGCATAGCAATATCCCTGACAAACATCGAGATCGAGACCGGCCTATGATAACTACTATCATGTTGTTATGTCCACATATTGATACTATATTGAGAGAACTACATCTCCGCCCAGAAACGAGTCGTGCTCAAACTATTCTGCAGGCCGTAGGGGGACAATAGCCATGATCGCACGCAAAACTGCAAAGGCCTAGATACGAATCATCCTCGCCGATCAGAGGCACCCCATGAGTTCCGGTAGAGGGTGGAGGTGGGACTGCATTTCCATATTGCGTACAAGTGCAGGGTCCCGGTGGGCAATAACCATAGTTACAGCAGAAGGCGCACAATCCAATATAGTTATTGGGTCCTGTTCCTGCAATGCAGGTTTCACCTCCACCTCCTCCGCCTCCTCCTCCACCGCCACCACCACTGCCGCCATTTGGAGGACAAGCTGGCGGAGTTAAAGTCTTAGTAACAGTAACTGTGCTCACAACAGTCGAGCATTGCCCAGGTGATCCAGGCGGCGGTGTTGTAGTCGGGGGAGGACTTGGCAATCTGCTGGTTGTACTTGTAGATGGAGGAGCTGGGGGAACTGTACCCAGCGAGGGGGTTGGTTGACATGTGTGAACACGCAAGCCCTGTGTAAAGGCAGAGAGACCATCTTGCTGGAGAGGGTCACTGAATCCTGCTGGGAGAGTTCCGACTAGATACCAGAGTTAATGATGTAACCTCAACCAATCGTTATATAGTTAGTCACTTACCATAAGCGTTGAAGTTATACAAACCACACACGCACCCGTTGATGATCTCCTTCAAACTAGTTCCCGAGAGAATAGTTTGACCATTGCGAATGACCGCAAAGCTTTGTGCGCCAACTCCCATCGGAACCTCCTTTGCACTTGCCCCTGCTGGTGCCTCGTAATTATAGACACTCCCGCCACTGTTAACTTGCACTGTAGCTGGGGACGTAAGTAATGATACAACAAACACAGAATCTGCCATGGATTGCCAGCCATCCGGCCGACCTATGAAATAATTTCCACTGCCGTTGTTTGCTGGTACCATACAAGTATCTGTAGGGTCGCAGTCCACCCCACGTGGTGCAGGTCTATACCAGTAGACTAGCTCATCAGATGAGATATGACTGTTGGGGGATGACTCGCCTGCTTTGAACGCAGCAATATATGGCTTTGAAATATCCAGCCATCCGTCGTGGGGCCTGTAGTGGTCCGTTAGTTGAGTTGGCTAAAGTGGGGATTGTGAAGGCGAAAGGGTGGTGTCAATATTCTCACATGTCGTTGACCCATTTTGAGGCCCCATCATCAGTATGTGGTGATTTCAAAGGACCAATGTAATGACATTCTCCATAGTCGTTCCATGTGACAATTTCGATAAATCGTGGTTTCAGCGCAAGTATCTCATTCCATCTATTAAACCATAGTAGATCAGATGGGAAGTTCCAGTTCTTGCTATAAGAGACTTCAGGTCCGAAATGAGTGAAAAACCACGGTGATACAGCTGAACTAGAGTCAGAAATCTGATTGAAACCTCAATAGAAAGGAGACACCCACGAGCAACATAAGCTTTTCCGCCAAGGGCATTGACATATTCTCGATCCCCATCAGCCACAGAAACACTGCGACCTGGGGTTGGGGCTTTGTTGTTTCCATTGTTCGGCCACGCCATCCAATTCAAGAGGCCGTCAACTGTCGAGATCTCTGTTCCAGTAGCTGGATGGAAATTAGGTGCGAAAAAGATAGATCTCCCTGCTGCGGCTCGCAATGCTGCAACGTTTATTCCATCACCGGCAAATGATGAGACGAATACCTTGTTGTCAACCATAAGTTGTGCAGGCTTGCTAGCGTACTGGGCAATTTTCTGGCCAACTGCAGTAGCCTGGTCAATATGCCACCAGTTGAAATCGAATGACAAGAAAACTTTCATGTCATTATTGGCAGCAGATTCGTATGCCAATTGGAGTTGTTGATCAGTATAGGGATCGACCCCAATATTCAGAGCAAAGGCATCAATTCCCAGAGACTTAGCACGCTTCATGTCATCATCAAAGTCCGCCGCACTCCTTCTGTTGCTGACAATTCCAATCTTTCGGAAGATCAGTATATCTCCATCACGAAGCAGGGATTCGAGGGCATTTTACCATAAAGTGCGCAAAGACAAGTCTCTCTCCCGACGACTGTCTTTTGGCAGCACGTGTGTCCCGGCCTACCGCAGACACCGCATGTGCCGTCATTGACAGCAGAGCAAGGATCCCTAAAATGAACCGTATCTTCGTCATGATCTGTAAGGCCTCTTTTCGCCCGTACCAATGTTTTTATTTTGGGCTGTGGTATCTGTATACATTTCGTGTTAGCATAAGGTCTTTAAATATATCTTTGGCTCACCAGATGACTCTCGGGAACTTGTTGCAGCTGACCTACGAAGTATAATCATCTGGATGACGAGTGTGATGTTTGCTAGCTATCTCTCCGAGTCCAATCAGCACCTTACATTCAAGGAACCATGCAGTTACTTGAAGGCTCTTGGCCGGGAATTGTAGATTTGATGCTCTGATGTCCTTACGGCCAAAATTTTGACGCTTGCATGCTTTCTAATTAGACACAGAGTGGCCACTGGATATTTCCTAGTGTAGTAATAGTACCCATTGTTCCATTGTACGTATACTTTCCGATGATTATATAGAGACAAAATTGCAAAATCCTCCTGATGCGGAACAGACCCGTCGGTACCATTAAGAACAGGTTGAATGTGCATCCTCTCATGATATCCATTTCTACCCAGTTCCATTTTCCACTATACTGGTTGAAGTAATTGATTCTCATTTTGAATAAACATGGAGAGTCGTAAAATAAGCAACTCTTTGTGGTAAAATATCGGAAGACTTAAGGTTCCCGAGCCCTAACTCACCGGCATGATATCAAACCTCCCGAATGTAACCCACAGGACAAATAATTTGCTTCGATGGATATTTGCATATATCGTAGAGATTCCAGGAATAAGCGTGCAGTCTCTTTGATTGTATCTGTGGAGCGTGCCAATTTGCCTTGCTACTATGGAGGACATGTACGACGTCCGCATGAAAAGGTTAGCGAGAACCCACCAGTTAGAGACACACGGTTTGCAGAAATAGCCCAACGATGAAGTTCAAATGGGAAGAAAACATGCAAAAAAGTATCCTTTCCGGAGATAACTGTTAGTAATAGAACACTCATGCAGCAGCTGACCAAATTGTACGACCAAGACGTTTGTTCATATTAGGGTTTGATGGCTCGGGAAGTAAGGGGAACTTGATCGGTGTCAAAGTAACACTCTTGATATAGAGACTGTCACCAGACTATAAACTCTGCGAGGCGCCAATACAAATAAGAAATTGAACCCCAAATCCAAATGTCACAGTGCCTCGTTCCTTACTGGAACTGCGTAAAACGTCCAAAAACGTCATTGCTGCCAGAAGACACAAATACTTCCGTGATGTAGTATAAGCTCGTGGTTCTCTTGCTTCATTTCCCACTTCCCAAATCGGAAGTAAGTCTATCCGAAGTTGGGTGGCGCTCGGGAGGTTATTTACCCCAGAGCATTTTACGTTGTGGTCTTTTTGGAATTTCTGCAAGGCATCCCTAGAAAGCGTGTCGATAGGTATGTCCCGAGGTCCCCACAATTGCCGACATGCTTGGCATTACTGTATCTGGAAGGCCACATCCAGGGGTTACTTACATATGATATCCCATTATGTGTGCGTGATACATCACAATTCCCATATTGCAATATAATATTGTCAACTGGCCTGAATCTGTAGGTCACCACCCGAAACACTGCTGACCGCCATGGATAGATTTTACCTGTTTTGGCTTGGATTTGGATACTTTCGATTTGGTAGCATCTGATGGGTAATTGGGTTTCTACGAGGTGATCGACTTCATGGCCACTACCAAATATTTACGAATGGAGGAGTATACGGAGTACGGGCTTTTGATTTAGGAAGGCCTTCTAAATAACGGCTATCATTGAATACCGGAATTGTCGGCAAAAAGACTTAATGTTGTCCTGATATGAGTTGAGAAATGAAAAGTCCGATGTTCCGCGATTGATGAGGGAAAGCCGACCTGTCCCGAGTTTGAACAGTCGCCTAAGATCTCAGGCAACGATCATGAGTTCCCGTCTAATATTTTTTGAACCCAACTAGACATCGGAACACGGAGTAGTATATGACCTTTCAGGAATCCTGTCCCACATATCAAACTAGACACCCATCATCAGAGGCTCATATATTTATTAAACATCTCGAGATATATTTCCAAGCTTCTGGGTGGCCCCATTCTTAGTGTCTCTTGGCGATGGTCGACCTAAAAATAGTCGGCATGCAAGGCCCCAAAAAACCAAAATGAAGGGGCGCAGTTATCAATTTCGAAAGGGAGAGTTATGTGATGTGAAGGATATCCAGGTCCTTCCAATACAGAGACTCAATATAAGATTCATATTGAAAGGCATTTGGATATAGAATGTTACTGTCCGAGATATGAATCAAATTAGGTGCCGCGCGGCAGATGCGTGTGCAGTTCAACTAAAGCTCCTCTAGTTCCCTAGTGGCTGTTTTCACTACAAAAATAGGTCAGACACAGCATAATTAGTATTCCGTAGATCGCTGTTTACCCAGCCTAGCGCCCCGCATGGCGTTTCTTTTCTTTTTCTTTTCTCTTTCTTGTCTATCAAATATCAACATTCTGACCCTCTTTCTAGATCTTCCCTTTTTCCTTTTTCTGTCTAAACGCTTGATATCTCAGTTCTTCATTGTGACAATATGCGGATTTCGATATTCGCACTGTGCACAGTGATCTGCTCCCGGGTACTCGGTCAGCCCTACGCCTCTCAGATCACATGGATCCCAGCCACAACATCCGTTGAAAATTTATGGCCAGTCTCCGAGCCGACTGAGGTAGCACAGCTGTACGGAAAACGCGCATATGGCGAGATCCTCCAAGCCAGAGACACAACCGCCACAGAAGAGTCGACTAAATCCACAGCCGATGCCACAACTGATACAGCCGCATCGGAGACCACGGAGACAGCGGAAACAACGGAAACAACAGAGACAACAGAGACAACGTCATCAAAGACGACCACATCAGAGACAACTGCTTCAGCGACTGATGCTACAACCACAACCTCCGAACCGGAAACTACTACCGAGCCCTCAACATCTACAACCCCCACATCTACCACCGAGACAACTAGCTCGACTGCTAGCAGCTCCTCGGTGACACCCACCAGCACCTCAGAGACAACAAGTACCCCAACTTCAAGTAGCAGCGCCTCAACCACAACCAGTACTAGTCCGACTGCATCATCGAGCGGCTTTATGAGCAAAGCGGAGCTAGCCGGTGCGTCATCAAATCGATATGTCCCAAAATACCCATCGTACTGACAATACCTAGAATGGAATCACCGGGGTAACATCGCAGCGATTGTATTTGGCTGTTGTTTTATCTCGGTATTCCTCGGCGTCGCCATTGTTTACTATGCGCTTGGTCGAGCGAAGGCGCGGCGAATTGCGGCTAGCAAAATGTTGGATTCTAGTCAGTCGTACTCGAAGATACCCCTTGTGGCCGTAAAAGAACCTCCTTCCACTGATCTGGGGGTTAATCGCTCCTCAACGATGCACACCAACAACTCTCAGTCCCAGTATTTCCCTGCGGTCAGTGCACCATCAGTGTCAAATTATAGCGATACTCCCTCCGCGGTCTCTCCGATCACGGCAGATCATTCGTTTCCTAGGGATCATGGAACGCGAGCATATCAATGAGCAGAATACACATTCAACTCCAGGCGTCGACAGGCGTTGAGTTTGTTCGGACATTCAAGAATTCACACTATTTCTACTGTTCTGGTGTTCTTGCCCGGTCTGTTAGAAGCATCATCATTATTCCTAGCGTTATGAAATAACATACAGATTGCATTGGTTCCAAAACGCATGCAATCACTAACAAAATTACCAGAGTAATATCAATAGCGAGTGTATGAAGAATCATACCAGCTCCAATCGTTGCGTTAGAAGAGTCTTGAGAATGTATCTTGCGTGGAAGCGCGTGTATGGTCATAGGATGAAAGTTCCGGGCTTGATACAGGTTGACCACCAGACTTAACACAAGCCATGTTCTTAGTATTCCACAAAGTAGCGAATATTTCAGGCTCGGTTTCCAAAGGCCTTTTCCTCTAAACAGGTTTCTTCTATCTTGTCCTCTTCTATCTTGTATCTGCGGGTAGGAAGACCAAATGACAGATCATAAGAAAAATCTGTAAAAGGTTATATGTCATTGAAAGAACCAGCAAGGCTCAATCCCACTTTGTCGTGCTAGTTTGAATAATCTGTGTACTAGTCATTATTTAAGTTCGGCTTCGATGATGCCTTGTCCATCACCGGGTGGTGCCCAGAACTTGATGACCTGGAATCCTGCACTTTCTAGCAGGCGAGTCCAATGGGACTGCGAGCGCTCCATGCTGTTACAAAAAATCATCATTTCCCAGTCCCACATCGCCGGTAACATGGCACCATCGCGATCTGCTAGTACAAACTCTTCGATGATCAGTTTCGAGTAACCCTGCTTCATTGCACCGGCCAATTGGGTAAGAATGGCTTGATTCTCCTCGTCGGACCAGTCATGAAGAATGAACTTCAGATAATAAATGCGAGCACCTGGGGCCAATGTCAACCATTATCCAAATCAAGTTGAATTGTGAAACTTACCATGAATTGGCTGTGGTTTGAACAAGTCAAATGGTAATTTTTCAATACGCTCGGTGTCTATAGTACTCTCTTCCAACACATGTGGCAGATCTTCAAGCACCAAGCGTCCTTTCGCATCCGGATGCCGTTCCAAAAATGCTACAAGGTCATGGCCTCGACCCCCGGCAACATCGACCATGAGTGTTTCCGCCTCAGGATTAGCACCAGATAGAAGACGCTCTTCTACCGGGAACCATTCCAACCAACTGGGTCGCGCACCGCGGTCACCCTCCATGAAAGTATTGCATAGATCAAGTTTCTCGGGATTCTTTTGGAACCAGGTCCAAATCGACTCGTCGATCTTTTCGGCAAATTGGAATGGTCCTGTAGTCGCACCCTCGGGGTTCTGGTACTCGTGGGAACGGAGGAACTCGGGGATCTTGGCGAGGGTGGGCATGCCAATATCAAATATAAACTTGATCACCGAAATGCTGAGTCGGTCAGTCAGCTGGCGGGTCATTGTAGTCGCGGTATAGACGCGCGTGTCGCATTCGCCAACATAGTCGATTCCAACTAAGATACGCAAAACTCGTTCTACCCCGACAGTTCCTTGTCAGTTACCCATCACCCATGCAATAGAGAAGGAGCAATAGAAAATAACATACCAACCAAGATCGGACTGGCGTTTTTCACAGCTGCCAGCTCTTCGAGTGACACCGGCCCATTGCGCTCCGTTAACGTTGTGAATATATCCATGTCGATGGCAATGCGCACACACATGGCGTGAGTAGGCTAGTCCGGGTTAGCAACAAGATCATCACCCTGAATTGCCTGATATTTACAGAGTAAGCCAAGTGATAGACCGAATCTTGCGGCTTCTGTAGTGCATTCACGAGTTTTTGTGCTGCCTTCAGGGCGGCGACGCGATCTGCCTCTTCATGCTGCCTTTGGAAAACCTCCAGTGACTCCGTTACTTGGTCTTGTAGCTGGTCAATTGATTCCTTGGAAACGGATGTTGCCATATTGTGTGTTTTAAATAGGGATATAAGTATGAATGTATAGGTAAGGCTGTTGTGACTTCAAACGTGTAGAATAACAGCCGAGAGCAGAGTTGGGGGTAGGGGAATTCGACGGTTGCTAAGCCGTTCAGGTTCTTTTGTCCAACCCCCCTTTTGGATGTCTTCGCTAGTGATCGCTAGTGATCGCCTAAGATTAAGGAAGTGGATAACCCGCATGGGGATGTTTTGGTTCATTTTCAAGATTCAAGCCGAGAGCAGGCAGACGACGGTCATAGAAGACCCATGTGACGGTGTCAAGGATCAACGTTACGCCCAGCCAACAATTCACTTGCGTGTATATGGATTGGGACAATACCAGGAACATCTCACCTTGAAAGAGAGCGCATTGTTCATCAGATTGACGGACTCCGGGCCGAGGGACAATGGAGGGAAGGATGAAGTGGAGACATTTGTACAGTTGACGTCCCGTCTCAGACCCCGCCAAGATCCGCCGTTATTCTTTCAGGCCAATGAGACTTTCTTGAATCGAGTGTGGAGTGAAACCTTACAAGGATGCATTTTCTAGGACGTTTCAATGCCCTGTCGAGCATTTTGCGAATGCGATGGATCAGGGGAGTTGTGAATGCTGTATGTTGTCGTCGCCTTTTAAGTTCGAGTGGAAATGATCCTAGCATCAAAATCAACACACAATGAGCGGCGCCAGCATCACAGCAGTGTCGTGGTGTTTTGGTGGTGTGGCCCTGGGGGTCGTGGCGGTCCGGTTATACACACGCGTGGTGGCTCTGCGACGTGCTGGCTGGGATGACACCTTCATCACTTTGTCACTGGCAAGTGCCCTGATATGTTCAGCCCTGGTTCAAGTCGCCGTTTCTTACGGACTAGGACGCCATCTGAACGACATTTCGAATCCGGATCAGCAAGTTCAGGCGATCAAGTACACAGTCATAGCACCCAACTTCTCTGTGATCAGCACCACAACTGGTAAGATAAGTGTGACTATCTTCCTACTCCGGCTCATGGGGCAATCTGCATCCGCGCCGCGCCGATGGTTCCTATATATCCTCATGGTAGTTTCCATAGCGTGGAATGTGCTGGCTATCGTGGCCATCATTGGATTCTGCCGACCCTCAGAGCGTATCTGGAATCAGAAGGTAGAAGGTTCCTGCTTCAGTCTCAACTTTCAATTGGTTGCCGGGATATCCCAGGCAGCCTTTAACGCGTTCAACGATCTGGCCCTCGCCCTTTTCCCAGCGTATATCTTTTGGCGCGTCCAGCTCGCCTTCAAGATGAAGTTCGCAATAATCTCCGTCATGGGAGCCGGTATCTTGTATCTCACTCTTTTCATCACACATCGGGAGCGTTGAGCTGACTTAATAGTGCCGCGGCGGCCACGGTGGTCAAGTGCATTCTGCTCAAGAACCTTCCCGCCCATGCCGACATCACCTGTGCGTATTCCTCGAGTTCCATTTCAGTGACCTCACCAACTAAGCGCATACAGGGTCTTGGGCCGACATCACTATCTGGTATACGTGAGTGATCTATGCTTTTCGAGCTTCTTTGTGGGACTTTCAATAAAACTTGATAAAATCTAGGATCGAGGTGACTATCCCTGCACTATCCACGCAACCCCAGCTCATTGACACAATTAGATGTACGTGATTATTATCTGCGCATCACTGCCTACCCTCCGACAATCCTACTCAGTGGTGCTGCAACGCTCCCGCAAGAGTTCGGCGTACATGCGCTCAGAATCGACCCCTCGACAGAAACCAATCCCCCTTTTCCGCCGTGCCCCAGATGCTTCGTTATTCGCCACTCAAACCGAGACAAAAGTCGACCGAGGAGACAGCCGTCATTCCAGTCAGGAGAATATATTGGGAAATACCGGAATACACAAGACGACAGAGGTTCGCGTGTCTCAAGAGCCTCGACAGGAAAATGAGGGAAACTCGCATTTCCCTCAATTGACTCCCTCCTGGGGGCCTTCAAATAGGCCTTCATGTGGAAAATGAAGTATTCATTATGCTATTCACGTCCAAAGTCAAGATTTGGGCGTCGGTAGCACAAATCCTTTACCCCCCATACAACTAATAAATTGGCACTCCACCTCAACCGCTCTCCGGCTTACTTTCCCGGTCGATAGGGAGATCTTCGCGTCGTTCATTTCTCCTCCCGGTCCATAAGCATAAAGGAAGCGCTTTCTCGGGTCGACATTTCCTTGCGATGTTGGCTAGTGCTCTTCATATAGCCCAAATCCTTGAATCAGAACAGCTGAACTCATTTGTTGTAGTTGATATAAGTCAGACCCTCGGTGGAGTTATGTGCATTACAAATAACCCTTGGCATATACCAGAAGTCAGTGAGTGCTTAGTGGGAATCATACTTCATTTCCGTATTTACTTGCTACTACTCAGTCAATACCGTCCTAATGCCAGCCGTCCGCCCTCAAATGAGCACCTCACTTCAATCAATTCCAAAACGGTCCTTTTAGGCCACCATGGGGATCATATTGCTGCTTGAGCTCCCGTAGCTTCTCAAAGTTATTGGCATATATCTGAATCCCCTTGTCAGTTTTCTCACGAATTGTAGAAGCAAACAATGTTTATTACCTTTCTTGGATCATTGAAGTCCTCAAGTGAATGAGTGAAGTACTCCAATTCACATCGTTCATCATATCCGCATATAATAAACGGTGCCTCTTTGATTTCCCTATAGGCTAATTCTCTGCTCTTTTCTGACTTGCATGGGGCACCAGTCCCAAGTTGCAGAACAGATTGACCGCGCGTACCCGGCCAGGCTCGCAGCGCCGGATCTACTGAATGAAAAGCCGGCTAAATCCATCAAACAATATTAGATCAACAAAAGGAGGTTCCGTTCAAGAAGGTACTTTGTGATTGCATACCTTCTACATGAACTCAATCAAGACATAAGTCCCACCGAGAGAAAGAGATGGGTTCTTCAGGGTCAAATTCTCAATCCAATCCCATGCCCTCGAAATGAGTTGTTCATCGAGCTGGGAAATGATGAGGCAAGACTGGAAATTTGTGGTCTTTCCTTTGGCCGCTTCGAGACCATCTTGATTGTAATGTCAGCTCATTCATATCACACGGCGTTCTTATTTTCGTGTATTTACCCCAGATCTGGTTGCACTGTCGAATTGTCATGGAGCTGGTCGAATCCATCGCGCCTTCAATATCCAAAGCCCAGCCAAATCCCTCTGCGCCTCTTCCATGGGCTTCTCCATGTGCGTCAAAGACTTGAAGACCAATACCTGGTTTTGGAGCGTCGCCCGTATAATGACCTTGGCTAAGGTCTAGAGGGAAAATATGCATTGCCATCTTTGGATCTTTGCATTCGGTGGTGAATCTTGAAATGGCTTTTGCGACGACGGAGAATGCCGACCTCGGATAGGATATTTGGCCTGAGTAGATTTTGTCCGGGTAGGGGTAAATTCGCAGTTTAACCTCTACCAAAACTGTATACGAAAAATCATTAGATAGTTCATTTATACCAATAAGTGGACTTCGCCTGGCCTCCAAAACTGCCGCCACCGCCTCTCAGTGCCCAAAGCAATTCTGGCTCAGCGGATGCCCACAAAATCCTGCCGTCTGTCAAGACAACTTTCGCGTCCAGCATATTGTGCGGATCAGCACCAAGGCCTCTTTCGGATGACAGCCAAGATATTCCGCCTGCAAGGATGGACCCGTCAACACCGACGTATGTGCAACGAGCGCCAACCACTATAGTTTTATCTAAACTTTTGCACTGTGTATAGCATGAAGTTAAGACATACCAGCATGGCCAGGAACGTTGTCCTCAATTTTTTGATCAACTTCTCCCCATGTTTGCCCTGCACCAATGAGCACGGTCTGTTCTTCTGCGTTATATTCGAATTTGTCGAAAGCAGATAGCGAGATGAGCACATCGCTGGCAGATGAAGACCCTACCCCAGTACTTCGAACCGCCCAATCTATATTAGAATTCGATAAGCAAGAAAGTAGAGATGCGAGAGACGAAGTCGTAGAGGGCCGAGCAATGATCTTAGGCTTCAAATCTTTCTGGGCAGCCCAAGTGCAACTCTCTGGTCCGTAAAGCGGAGAATCCGGGTATATTATTTCGGAGGACGACAGGGGAAGATCGGCGATAGAGCTACGAGGGAACATGTTTTTTTCTCTTAGGAAATCGAGGATTATGAAGCTAAGAGGATAAATTCGATTGAAGACCTAGGAGACATTTATCTTCAATGGGGATTGGAACTACATAAGAAATATATTACGTCATACGGATTGTGGACATTCACAGTGAATGGCAGGGCCCAGAGGACATTCGCAGACTTTTTTGAGAACATATCTGCTTTATTCTCAAGGATGATGGCCGCTGTCTGAAATCATTCCATTCCTATAGATATGAATGTGTTGTAATCCCGTACTATTGAACTGCTCTGTTCTCCCGCTCTACTTAAACCTCGTCTAGCGAGTTGGATCAAGCTGCTCAGGACATGTTCAGCGCAGTGATCAAAATCACCATAATGAAAAGGCAAATACCTTACGGGTGGCCTGAAATCTGACCTCATGCAATCTATTAATGTATAACTGGTGTGGAAATCCAATTTAAATGGGCTTTTGACTCAGCTGGCCTCGAGAATGAGGGGACGAAAGAGGAAGAAATGGTATAAATTGCTGTGACCCGGTCTGTTCAACTATTCTTTATTTCCTACTCGATTTACACATTGTTCTTTTCGATGTCCTCGAAAACTACTCTTGTAGCAGTCACCCAGGCCGAGCCAGAGTGGTTAGATCTAGCCACTAGTGTAGCCAAAACCTGTAAGCTCATTGCAGAGGCTGCTCAGAATGCTGCACAGCTAATTGCATTTCCAGAGTGCTGGATTCCTGGATACCCATGTTGGATCTGGTAGGTATATTCGAAACTCTTACCGTGGACACCAGTAACGGATAATTGTCCTAGGGGCTATCCTCTCGACGTCGAGCTACATGAGGCATACATCAAAGACTTGATTGCTCTCGATTTCCCAGAGATGAATCAAATTGAAGCTTGTGCTAAGAGTCACTCAATTGCGGTATGATTTGGATTTTCGGGGAATGCCAACTCAGTCAATATCGCCCAAGGAGATTGACAGCGACGAGGAGATCAAGTCACACCGGCGAAAGATAAACCCACTTAAATGGAGCGCACTAATTCTGGAGATGCCTCCGGAGAATGTTTCTCTAGTGTTGTGGAGCTATTTCTTGCTGGGAACACATTCAGCCGCTACTGAAGTATTTCATGATATCTCAACGAGAGGGAATTCACATCTCTGCATGGCCTAGCTTGACTCCTCATACCGGAAAGACTGAGTTCTGGTCTATGTCTGCCTAAGGTAAATCAACACATCCTATGCCTACAGTTCAGTATATAGTCTGACGTACTTTCAAGGCTGCCAGTGTTTATCACAGACATACGCAGTCGAGTCCCATAGCATTGCTGCCCATTGCAGGGCTATAATCACAGAAAAGGGAAGTCAAGGCAATGAACACAAGTGACGGGATTTCCATATCTTCTCCGGGAGGAGGTTGATTAAACCTATGGATGGCATTACTGAGGAAATAATTTATGCGGACCTTGATAAAAAATCAAATTGTGGCGGCTGAAATTTTACAGGTGCTTCAGGTCACCACAACCGCGTGGATGTTATGTCGCTTAAACGTCTGCAAGAAGGTGAGAAGGATGGCGGATGATACAGAGACAGCTGCGACAACTGTGGAGTAGTGACAGTACAATTATAATTTCATCAATCACATTGAAGATTTTGCATGACTTCCAAGGCTTTTTTTGTCCGAGGCCGAATATTAATGCATAATATTTGGGTTGAAGATATGGTCAATCATGGTCAGGACTCATTTGTTCTGCGTATTCTCTCTCTGATCCTGTTCATTTTTATATCTACCTGGTTAGTTGGACGATATGATTGGTTCAGGGTCATTCATATCATATTGAGCCGTCTTAGAACGATGGGCAGCAACTCAGAAACCACCCTTTATCTTCCTTATGTTCCACTGCATCTATTTTCTCGTTATTGTAGTCCATAGGCGACTCCTTTGCGAGACTAGGAGTATCAACATAATTCTCGCGGAACAATCCGATCGATTGAATTTTCAGGCTGAAATCACCATGTTGGTCCCCGAAGAAACTATATAATCAGCACCCATTGATGTATTTCACTGATAAAGAGCTCACCTTCGCATCATGATCCGGAACCTTCTTATATGCGACAAGTCCAAAGGCCTGGCATCCTCCACCGGCTTCCCCCGATATGTCGGTCTCAGGTTCTTCCATGACATGCGCACCGTGCGGCCTATCTCACTCGGGCAAAAATCATATTCCCAGACAAGGGCACTTTGTTCGCGATTATCGGGCCTCCGTTGTGGGATTTCGTCTGTCAAAGAGAAAGTGTATCGTTTTCCATCCAATGGAACGACACGTAGCTCAAGGCCGTCGTATCCGGTGAGGTCCCATATTTGTTCGTTTCCGACCGTGCGTTGTGAGGCAAACCCTGCGCCGCCAAGTGTCTCAATGTCGAGGTTGCCGTGAAAGATCACCCCTTCCTGGGTCGGCTCGAGTTTCGACACAGATGATCCACCACGGACGCGGTCGTCGGAGGCAGTCCAGCGATTGATGTCCCAATCCGGACCAAAAAGTATTTGTTTATTCGTAGGATATTCCATCGTGGGCGCAAAAGATGTTGTGAGGAACGTGGTCGAGATCAGTGACAGATAAATTGTGGGATTATTATGTATCGCGAGCTGGGAATTGCAATCCGATCGATCCACAGATCGGCCGGTAGATTCGCAGGTGACGTCATTTGTTAAGCGATAAAGAGAATCTCGCCTGACAAGCTTGGCTAATGTATACCAGTTCACTACAAACATCTGTATCCAAGTGCTCGACCTGATCTTCAAAATAACATTGGGGTATATTGACTCTATAACGTGAATTCATATCTATTAGACATCATAAGGTTTCTTTTCAACATCATAAATGGGCCTGCATGCCAATTTACTTCTTGTTCGCAGCCATGGACCGTAGACCTTGAACAGAACAGGAATAGGGATCATCGCAACTGCGATACATCCAAGCATTGTCCCCGCCCATTGAACCCCTAAGTTCTCCATCATTTGCTTGGAGAAAAGTGGGAACGAGCAGCCAATAGCTGAACGTAAGATCGTGTTCGCGGCAATAGTGGATGCAGCCCTGTCAGTTGAGTTAGTCAATCGTTTTTCACTGGATAAGCAAACATACAATGTAGGGTAGCAGTCAACAATATAATTGAAACATTGCAAGAAGATCAAAAAGATCCCCGCTCCGGTGAAGAGCCCTGAAGCTACAGAAGCCATCCAGTGAATGGATGAAGTGTAACCGGTCCAGCCGAACCTATTATGTATTAGCCCCGTACATCACACACTGTGGACGATTCCAAGAAGGCAACTCACCAAAACATTCCTCCGGCAAACAACACAGCGCCTATGATCGCAGGTGGAAGGCGCCATTCAGGGATGGGCTTATCACCGTTTGCCGCCAGCTTTATCCTATATGACCCCTGTATCAGGAGGATATAAACACCGCCAAGGAGTTCGCCGATGATAATTCCCATAAATGCAAGTCCACCGACACCCATACTCATCCCGTAAACACCTTGAAAGACAACAGGGTACGCGCCTAACAGGGCATAGATGAGGCCATAGATGAAGGAGATGTACAATGAGATAAGGAGCAGTATGGGCTCCGTAAACAACATCACAATGGGTCGTGCAAAGTTGTTTCGCAGAAGCTCCCTCATATCCACTTCCACTTCATCTTGCTTTGCATGAATGCCCCAATTGCGAGTCTGTCGGCGCAGGGTGGCGGCCTTGCGGACAAGAATAACTGGAGCATAAGTCTCGTCTAGGAAGGCAAAGACTAGGACAAAGCCTAGGAAGACCATGATAGCAGAGATATACATCGTCCATCGCCAACCCAGAGAGCTCGTTGCAATGAAGCCCCCCACAAATGGTGCCGAAAAAGGCCCGATAAAGACGGCCATGCAGAAAATTGACATGACGGCACCCCGTTGAGTGTTGTTGAACAAGTCTGCAAAAACGGCGGGAACGACTGAGATGGGGCTAGCTGAGCACATGCCAGCAAAGAAACGACAGATCATGACGGTCTGTATATCTTTGGCAACTGCACATGCGATGGTGAAGATGGCACATCCAAACAGTCCAATAGATAGTGGCCAACGTCTACCGATCAGTTCTGATCCTGGTGCCCAAATTGTTGGCCCGGCTGCGAAGCCAAGGACATATAGTGTCACTCCAAGTGCGCCAACTTCGGCGCTTGTGTTGAACTCTTTGCTGAATCCAGAGATAGCAGCCGAGAATACAGCGCTAGTAAACGATCCGGCGAATGTGCCATAGCATAAGATGCAAACTAGAATTACTCTATTGAGATATTAGCAATTGTATCCAGATGCCAACGAGGAGGAAGAATAGTAGACATACCGTCTAGTTGTGGACCAATTGTATGGATGTAAGGGATCATTGGCTCCATCAAACTCCACGACATAGCCTTCAGAATCTGGAAGAAGAGGTGGATACTCTTTATTGGCCCCCATAGGAAGCCATTTGTCACGGGGAGTAGGGCCTCTTGTAGAGCCTACGGTTGTTTTCTGTTGGAGTCGATAAGTGTTGATACGGGTAAGCTCAAGGGTGTCGATTTCCTCAATTGTGTTGTCGGATTCATGGCTGCGAGAGTCCATGGTGTAATCGGTTTCCGGCTCATATTTGTCTGGGTGTTGGTTGATATGCTCCATTGTATGCTGTCATGTCAGGGTTTGGGGATTAGATTGAGAGGTTGTGTGGGAATATACAAAGTTCTAGTCGAGGAAGGCAACACAGTATATGTCCCTGTTTCGGTCAGCCCATTGATTACAATTTTTTTTCCTTCCTAGTCTTCTGGGTCGTCGGCCTAATCCGCAATCCATCGTAAAATGGGCCCTGATAGTCGCAAAGCGACCTCAACTAGGCCTAAAAAATAGTTTTAGTAGATCCATACTTTTCCGCTGTGGCTTTAAATGCTTGAAATATCCACTATCCAGTCATGTTGCCCCAGTAGTGTAAGTCTATGACCAGTTAAAAATCAGGTCAATCTCGGCTAGAATCGGAGGTGTGGCTGACATCCGCTGGAAAGTGGTTCGCCGTGGGCAGCCGAGCCTAGCCGTTATCATTTTGTTTCAGGCGAAAGAAAACTCTTCAATTTGGCTTTGCTTTCAGGCCGAAATGAATCAACAATGACACCATTTTATATTGTAGACTCCCTCCAGACCGATTCCGACTTACCTTGTAAAACCGGTTTGGCGTGTTCCCCGTGCCGAAGCCGTCGGGCGGGACCCAGTTAGTTCCACTATATTCGGGATGCAACTCAGAAAGCCGCTTATGTACTACCCAAGTATATGTTAATTAATTATTTCCGTAATAGATGAATTCCTTGCTGTCTTTCTTTTCCTTCGCTGATTTAAGATGTTTAAGATGGCAATATTGTCGGGCGTGAATATGGAACTTCCTTTATTCCGTTCTAGTTGAAAGAACACTGGCAGTGATTTGCAGCAAGTCCGGTTCCTTGCTTGGCCATACCAATTACATACGATGATCAGATTCTTCCTCTTGTAACTGCTTACAGAGGTCTTTCAGCGTCCAGCCAGCCCAATCGAAGTCGCTGATCTCAAGATAGACCTGTCCACTCAGTCGAACCCACCAGGAACCCTGAAAAGGGAAGACTGGCATGTAGGTGTTGCATGACTTGATCAAAGTCTGCTGCATCCATTCAGTCACCGTAGTATCGGGCTTGCCTTTCTGTTTGACCAGACTACCATCTCCCGAGGTGGGTTTCCCGATAGGAAGAAGGATGTTAACCATGCAGCAGTCTGTTGAAGTATGGGTAGCATTGTCCAGGATCACGGTCCCTAGAATGTCTGCAACCCTCTGTCCACCTTGACGGGAAAGTTGAATGCAGTAATCCCGAATCTTGGTCTCGCCGCCACATACCCTCTGTCTCCACCGGATGGCTTCGGGCACTGTTAAGAACGAAAGGTTGTCGGCTGTTCCAACATACTCGAAATTGAACACGAAGTCTGTCTTTTTTTGCACTGGACTGACACACGATTCTTTCCCAGTGGACCGGGGAACGAACCCATGGCTTGTTGGTATAGTGCTTCGCATCATGGCTTGATTGCGCTCCGGGACGTAAAATACAGCACATGAGCGAGGAGTAAACAACCATTTATGGCAGTTGCTTACCAAAAAGTCCGGGTCCAGTGAGGATAGATTGAGATCGATTTGCCCGATTCCATGGGCGGCATCAATCAAACTCAGTACACCTTCTGAGCGGCAGAGAGCTGTGAGTTCCTCGAATGGAAGCCGTAGACCTGGGTTGGACGAAATTGTGTCAAATATAGCAATGCGCGGGCGGTAACCTTCTGTGCGTGACGTCTCGATCGCCTTTCGAAATGCAGCAACCATCTCAGAGTCGCTAACTGGATGTATGAAACCAATCTCTCTAGTGCGAACCCTATCTCCACTGGCTTCACAAACATAACTCGTTGTCTTGCCACATGCTCCATATATGACATCCAACTGAAGAATCTCATCTTTTCCGTCACTACTCCATACCATATTTCGCATAACTGTATTGACGCCAGTGGTTGCATTCTGGACAAAGACAATGGTTGACTCCGGTACACCAAGGAAGTCACTCATGGCAGCCCGTGACTCGTCCAACAGTTCGGGAAAACGATATTTGATGAAGGGACACGGAGTTGCCTCACATTCATCGCGTAACTCATTTGCTTTGTTGCGAATAGCGACAGGTGACGCTCCAAATGATCCTAATATATGCAGTGAGCTGGTGATAAAACAGGTGGAGAACCCCATTTGTCTTACCATGATTCAGGTTTCGATAGCCGGGCTTAAAGGAAAAATGCCGGCGCATCTCATGTCCAAATGGTGTTGGCTCATATTCACAAGGAGGCGACATGTTGTTACGTCCACAATCTGTTGGGTCAGATATTTGAAAAGTGACAGTTCCGAGAGCTCAATCGAACGTGGCCTTGTTTTCCCCGCGATTCCCGTGATCCCCACTTACTCTCGGAATTTGATACAGAAAAAGACAACATTGACAAGGCTCAGATCTCAGACATCCCTGCGATACGATAAGCCCGCTGATCCACGGTAAATGGGATGGGATAATATTGGCCCAATACCTGCCCACACATTCATTTCCCTCTTCACTCTGTAGCGATTCCAAAGTTTTATCCTCCCTGTTATTGCACATGTTACCTAGGTAATTCCCACGCTTACTGTCTATCCACATGGGTCCATGCGTTCAATACGAAGTACACAATATCTTATAATCCAGAACTCTCAGCCCTTTCACTCTATAGTCGCCAGTCTCGGGTCAGCAGGCGGCGACATCTCCCTTGAACAGGGCGATATGCTGCATCATAAGCAAATCAAACTCGACAAAGGGATCAGGCCCTGACCTCCGCAAAGCCCACAAAGCCCACAAAGCCCAAAGCCCAGCCCACTCCAGCCCACTACATAATGGGCTGTGGATCCGGTGTGGAACCTCGGGGCTTTAAATGGGGGCCCGTTAGGCCCCCAAAGCACCAAATAATTCAAATATTCCGGAAAACATGACTTTTAAGATTACCCCTTATGTTTATACTTCCGCGAAGCTCGAAAAGCCCGAAACCCGACCCGACTCAACCCTCAAAAGGGTTAGGTTTCGGGCCTATTCCTAAAGCTCGCAGCAGGCTTCGGGCTTTCAGTTTAGGCTCGTAATTTGAAACGGAGGGCCTAACGAAGCCTCCCCCACCCCCGGGTAGGACTAAATAATGTAGATATACTAATTTTCTGTAACTATCCACATCTTTTTTTTCTTTCCCTTGCTAGCTTGAGATAATGATGACCTTTATATAAAACGAGTATGGATGGTTCTGAGAGCGTGAGTTTACAAGTCCGTTCGGTGCAATGGTCAATCTCTTCTATTGACATCCCGAGTCTTGCCCTGACCGACGAGTATCTTAGAACTTGTATCCATTAAAAGCCATAGCAAATATCCAAATAACAGCCTTGCCTCATCGGCTGCACAGAATATATTCAAACGGTCACTATAACAAATTCAGCTTTTCGCCTGTTATTTGTCAAATCCATCATGATACAATACAACCAGTCGCTCAGTATCAGGTAACGCAAATTCCAACGAGACAAATGACGAATCATCAAGTGAACGACGGCCATAAACACGCTCTTGGGATCAACCACCAACCATCATGAAGCTCATTAGTCCAATCCAGCCAGCCACGAAAACTGCGGTCACGATTCCAGCTCCCGCTCTATCAGCAGTTGTGATTGCAGTCGTCTCTTGACTGGACGCAGTAGTGTCATCTTCACCTGCTGTTGGATTGCTGGTGCTGTTCCCGCCAGTGGTCGAGGTTACCGGGGCACTCTTTTTGAAATTGATCAAATTGGATGTGAAGACTTTTGTCGCGCTGATCTGTTCTTCCATTCCCATCCAACCGTCCCATGTAGACTTATACCATTGGACACCACAAGTTCCATTGCTATGGCCAGTACAAGATGCAGCGGCTGCTTGACCCGATGTTTGGAGCTTTGCGAGGATGCTGTCAAATGTTGATGGAACAAGTAGAGCAGTCAATGCCAACCAAGAGGAAGTCAGTCCTTTGAAGAGTATCTCGTTATTATTGCAGTTCTCTGCGGGCTCGCAGTAATAGTCTTCAATAATTCCACCGGTGATGAAAAAGTTGTCAAATGTCGCGTTTAACAAGCCATTTACGGCCGTCAGCCATTGAGTTTGGGTAGTCCCATTTGTCTGTAGGAATAAGTTAGTCCAAATACTTCGACGGAACAAAAAGAACGTGGAATTTGGAATTCGACATGGGCATCTCTCACATAGTTGTACATATACGCTGCCCCCATCAGGTACGTGCCGTAGTTGTACGTCCATTGGGCATTTCCTTGAGTCGCACAATCATTATCAACATCGGTGGAATCGGCAACATTCCACGTTGAGTTACTAAGCAGCGGCGACGAGAGAGACCAATCCCAGATCTTGTTAGCCCACTGAAGGTAAATTGCATCTCCCGTGTAGCGGGCTAGACGTGCAGATAACTGAAATAAGCCCCCATTAGAAATGGCATTTTTCATTGCATAGCCAGACTGGTAGGGCCAGATTTGCCACCTCAGGCCACCACCACACGAGGATGTATCCCATCTTTTGATCTGAGTATTGAAGACACCCTGGGCTAAAGAGAGCCAAGAGAATCCAGTCGGGCGGTCCGGCAATGAAAATTCAGCGGCCGTCATAGCTGCTAGACCCCAGAACATTTGGTCGTCGTTTCCCTAGTGGATAACAGGTATTAGATTTCTGTTGTCTTTTGAGAGTACGTATGATGGCGCCCACCAGATAAGAACTGTAATTGCTTGGCATATAGTCCCCGTCCGTGCCTGATTGCCATTGCAATCCAACACTTAGTTCCTCATTGTATGTCGTGTCGCCAGTAAAGTGCCAATACTCTAAGAGTGCAAGGAATAATGGAGCTCCCTCCCACCATTTGTCCGGAAAGGCTCCAGGAATTTGACCGGTCTCGTTGCCGTAATAGTATTTCATCATAGCGTAAGTCGAGGTACTCGCAGCATCTTTGATCGACTCTGTGAAAGGATCACACGTTAGCTTCTTACTATTGCTGGTAATTGGCACGGAAGGAAAATCCAAAATTCACTACTCACGTTCATTGGTAATATCCAATTCGATTGCGTGCACTGCGCTGGAAAATAGTATTATAGCGATAGCTCCTCTCAAGGGGCAACTCCCGAGTAAGTGCATCTTTTCAAGGCGATGTACGGGAAATCGCACAAATTTTACCAATGAGAGATCTCGGACAGAGACGTAGCCAGATGTTCTCGAAAGGCATCAATGAACGTAAAAAGAAATTTTCTTCCAAATCAGAAATCATGAACTGTTTCCGCTATAATGCCATGTTTAATTATAGAAGAGCATGCGTAAGCCTCGGCGCTAGCGTCGTCAACAGTTTCATTGTGGAGTATAAAGCCATTGGAAAAAAATGCCAAGCTTTTACAAGCTTCCTGGAATCGGGAGATATCAGATCAGATCTGAAGCGTTTAGACTTGATCATCTGTCTCAGATCTCTTCATGTCGTGTTTCCACTAAATCATTCAACCCTCCCGACACTACCTGAGGTTAAACAAGGACTCATTATTCATGCACAGGGAGACCTGCTAGTACCGTCCTGGTTGTTCAAAAACCTTTAGGACAATATTCTAATCACCATATTGATCTAATAACATATATTATATACCTGTAATCTAATATGTTAGATTAGATCAACTGTTCTTGGCTTCTAGTCAATTTTTTGCCATTTTGGTCGGTTCGTTCGAGATAAAAGCTACTTGAGTCCAGTTCGCTCCAGTCGCTCCTTGTCGAAATTCAGAAATTGTGAGACTGATTTTCGAAATGCTTTCTCTTTCTTGTGAGAAGATTTTCTGTTTCAGCGGTGACCCCGGTTGAAAACGACCCATAGAGCAGGACTACCTAGTACCCAAAGGCCAGCGATGAATGTAGCTGTCCATCCAATGCCAATAGATTGATGAGAGGTGATGCAATAGCCGTGGCTCCCCCGCCCATAAGACAGCGGAATAGATTATTCGCTGCCGTAGCAGTAGGTCTCTGCAAAGCCCATAAATGGGCTGGGCTTCGAGGGCCCAGCCCACGGCCCATTTTAACGCATAACTATCATGTTAGTATACATAAAAGAGCTGATGAATGATTATATCTTACGTATATTCCAACCTATATACTGAGTAACGTTTAATTATTATGGTAAGAAATAGGAATTATACTAAAAATATATCCTGAGAAGTCTAATTTGACCATTATTTAAATCATTTCTCTCCATGACTTTACTTGTAAAGGAAGAAGAAGACGAAGAAGAGGATGAATATGATGATTCACGGAAAACTTAATATAAAGCCTGGATAATAATCTCAATGCCTAAGAAAACTAGCAAAAAATGTATTAATTATGCAGGTGCGATGGATTGGCATATTTGTATTGTTTGATAAACAATGCGGGCCCAGTATGGGCCTAAATGGGCCCTATAGGCTCAAGGTAGTATAAACCTATAACCCATCGATGGGCCCGAAGCATAGGCCCAAAGCCCAACCGATTAGTGGGCTGGGCGGGGCTGGGCTTTGGGCGTTAGACTTTCCAGAGGCCACTGCCAGGTCTACTATTAAAGCTAGAGGAAACAGGTAGAGAAAATAATAGCCAAGTTATAGAAGTAAAGGTAAACTAATATGCTAATTAAGTAAGCTTCACCACTACCCTCCAGTACTAAAGATACGTCCTTCTAGTCAATGTAGATAAAATATGAACTTGGGTCTATCGTCACTAATTCATGAAACTCCCTCATCTAAACGAAGTCAGCTCGATGCCAACACCAGGGAAATCGGACTCCTTACACCAGGAAATTCATAGCATGTACATATCAGACCTCCCCAGACAGGTGACTCCAGTGCCAGCTGAAGGTCTAAGTGAGGGGCAAATATACTGACCAAGCAGTATCAGCCCCCGGGCTCCCTAGGCTATAAACAGGAAGCTGAGTTTTTGTCATGGTCTAGTGGTAAAGTAGGCTGTATTTTACCCGACATATACAAGCCAGCAGAAAATATTTCTGGAGGCTTCGGAAAACCCGGGGTAGCTATTCTCTCTTCATCCTACAAAATGAAGGGAGTCTGCTTCCCTTCCCTCCCTGTTGAGCTGGTCGAGTTGATTTCAAGCTTTCTCGATATTGACTTGGTAGCATTACGATTGGTTTGTCGTGAACTCCAGAAGAAAACATTCCATCATTTTGCGCAGCGGTTCTTTTCATCTATCAAGACCGACCTATCTAGGGACAGTCTACGTCGCATTGATGCTCTCTCGCAGAATATTGCGCTACGCCCTTATGTGAATGGGTTAGCCTTCATGCTCCAAAATGGTGTCGGTCGCGGCTTGGTTTGGGACCGTCATCCATGGGGTCCGATCTCCGCGCCGCTAGAGGTTGAGGCGATTCGGTCTTTACGGGATAATTTGATCCAGCACTTGACTAATTGTCGATCATTCTTTGTCTTTTGTCGACACCCTGAGGGTCATCCAGATATGGATCATGTCACTATCACCGACGCTGTCGCTGTGTTCTTTGCCCTGGTCATCGATGCTCGTCTACCGGTTTCGTCGTTCCATCTCATATATGCCGATAAATACTCCCGCGCCTTGATCATGGACATGCGTCGTCTTCCCAAGCTCCTCTATCGTCAACCCGAGTTCAAATTTGTGTGGGGCAATCTACAAAAACTCTCCTTAGAACAATATCTCACGTTGGATAACTTCGGCTTCCTGCTTGAGCTGGTTCTTAGCGCTCCAAACCTCCAAACCCTCTTGCTGAACGTCGGCTCACACGACTTGGCAGCGGAGTTCATGCATGAGCTGGCAGAGAGCGCCAGCTTTTCCCAACTGCGTGAACTCGCATTGTTCCGGACATCCATGCGGGGTCCCGATCTCCACAAATTACTCGGGAATATCCGCCCAAACTTGACTTCACTCACATTATACCATGTTTCACTAACACCGGGAAGCGATTGGGCGCCATTTTTAAAGGAGCTGAGTCAGGGATTTCTGGCCTTACAAAGCATCTCCCTTCACTGTCTGTGGGCCAGTACGCCTGCTAAAGGTGTCTTCATCTTTCCAGACATTCCACAGACACCTTCACTGTGCACTTCGAAGGGCCAACATTTGACTATGTTCTATTCTGAAGATATCGAAACCCCCACTGTCCTCGGGGTCGAGTATTCAGGGTCGAAGATGTCACAAGTGTTGAGTTTATTACAGAAGACGGAAAGACCTTGCTCACGGACGGAGCGGCTTACTCCTATGTAATTTTTGTACGATTTACATTCCCGGCATGTTTGAACCTTTTTCCCTCTTTGTTTTTTTTGGGGGGGTGCATATTTACTTTGTGGTGTGCAATATCTACTCTATTCTGGTTTGTCGTATGAAGTTCCCTCTATTTATCTACAGACGCGGTCCAAAGAAATCATGAAAGCTGAAAACACTTTGCTGAGTAATTGCTCTTAATCTTGTTGATGTCGCGAAAAAAATTTTGGTTGTATGAAGAGCGCAACGGTGCAAAACAGGCGGCAATAAGAAATCGGCAGATATTACATCTCAAACTGTAATTACCACTACATTCAATGGACATTGTTTCCGGGGACTCAAAATTCTTTCTTTATCTAGCAAGTAAGCTAATGCCCTTCATCTACAAGCAGATGTCACTCAATATATGTTCACATCATCCCCTGGGCTACAAGAAACCCTCTACCTTCTTACACATCCTGGGCCTTGAGGGTCACTTTCTCCACATTCCTTCCTGTGACTTCGATCAGAGTATTCTTGATATCTCCTTTGAATGAGACAGTCAACCGAAGCTGTTCTTTCGGCCATAGAGTCACATAGTTATCAGACCAATAAACCGGTGCAATCTCAGTGTTATCCAGTGTATTGATAGCATTCAGACGAATGAAGACTGCCGGTCCCGCAGATTCATTTTCGAGCAACACCTCAGCATGAGTCAACCCATCATCTGCTGGAGACTTCACCTCCAGGGTCTGCATTGGCATGTCTTGTAGTGAAGCCTTCAAAGTGGCCGGTGTCAGTGTCTGCAGCTTGGTGTATTGGGCAAATTTCGTAACTGGTGTAGTGAACCAATCAGACTTTGACCAGTCCAAGACATCTGTGGTAGGAGAGAGCCAGTAAACATTGCGGCTAAGGACGGCTTTGGAAGTAGTGTCAGTGAGTGTCAGACGCAGGAAGCCAATATCTTTGAGCTTTTTGACTCCCGCAAGCGAAGCCACCACCTTTGAGGAATGAGGCGCTGTGTTGCTCTCCACTGTAGTTGCGGATATTTCTTTGCCATTGGAATCAATGAAGTCAACTTGGATCCTCCGATTTCCGGTCTTCTTGAGTGAGTGGTTAATCAACCAGATTTTCTCGTTCTGGTAATCATAAGCCACGTGTTCCTCACGCGCTCCAACCTTGGTGCCGAAGTAGGCTCCGATAGGATTAAGATAATAATCAAATAACTGCCAGTGCAGATTTGGCCAAGCACTGTTCAGCATCCAATAAATAAGGCCCGTGGCAGGTCGAGTGGCATTCTGCTGCGTGGCGTATCCTTCAAACTGGGATCTGGTGGCCTCATAATCTGCCATTTGACTTTTAATGACGTAGTCTTCCAGGTTAGATGGCTTTCCGTATCGGGCAAAGAGCGCCTTGTTGTAGAGCGAGCGATCGTAAAATTGCGAATCATAGCGAGACATGTGATATTGATTTGCATTTGGCTCTTTCCAAAGCTTTTCCAGATCGGCATCAGACATGAACTTCTTCAAGCTGCCCATCTCAGGTGTTCCAACTCCGGCACCCAATTCAGATCCAAAGCCAAATGCCGCTCCTTCTTTGTCGTTATACCAGTAATTCGGGGGCACCCAATCGTACGGGCCATCCATCTTCATTCCGGACGGTCCAAGAGCGTCGGGATAGCCACGCTTGCTGGCTGATGCAATAATCGGGTTGGGCCAATCCATAGCTTTGAGTGCATCGAGATAGATCTTGGTGGCCTCATCGTTTGGCCAGAAGTCTGAGCCAACCAAAAATCCAAGCATCGAAGCATGGCTTTGCATCATCTCGGCCTCGTGTAGCATTGATGCCTTTGCGACCGGATAGTCTGCCTGTTCCCATTTGACACCGTCGGCCTCGTCATTGTACTAGAATTTCTTTGTCAATGTGTCTGTCCTCTCCGGTAGTGTCTTGAAAAGCCTTACCTCCCACCCTTCCCATTTATCACAACATTCCCATCCCGCCAGGACCATCATCCCCATTTTGTCTGCGAGTTGATATAGTTCTGGGTGCTCCTGCTTTCCCTCTAAGCGCACAGTATTGAGTCCCATATCCAACATGTAGGCGAAAATCTTCCGCACCCTGTCAATATCGAATCGCAAAAAGATATCCGGCCCATAACCAGCTCCAATGACCTGGAAGGGCTCGCCATTGACAGAGAATTCGGTATCCTTGAACTTGTTCAAATTCGACGATACATGACGAATTCCAAATTGTTGGCTAATTGAACTATCTGACACCACCTCCTTAGGTTTCTGGATGATGGTGTCAGCCTGTACTGTGTATAAAGGCTGCTCGCCCCAGAGGGCAGGCCACCAAATAGCGGGGTTTTCAATTGACGCAGTTAGTGACACCGTTTTTTTCTCGTTTGACTTCAGGTCAAAGGTCTCGCTAATTGGGACAGCTGCGGAGCCATCTGGCCCTTTAACAGTGCCCTTGACCATTACCTGCTGATCAGCCGATTCGTGGTTGGTCAAATCAGTTCGGAAGGTGACCTTCACCGGCTTGGAGTTGGGCTGAGTAAAATCGGTGATGACACGGAACGGCGACATTGAGACCGCTCCAGTCTGAGAAACCTCCACATTTCGCCAAACGCCGGTGCCATTGTCGGCTGGGTATGGGTTCCAGTCCACAAATCCCATGGCAAGATCGCGAAGATAGTTGGTTGGGAACGCACGAATGAGGAGACAATTGGCTCCTTCCTTGACGTGTTCGGTCAAATTGTATTGATGGCCGCCATATGAGCCTTGCTGCTGGTCGCTCGATGCAATGAGCACTCCGTTCAGATAGATGTCTGCCTTGGATGTAATACCGTGTGTTTTTAGAGTGAAATGTTGGCCGATAGATGGATTTAGTGTAAACTCTTCTCGGTAAAGCCAGGGTACGTCGAAGGTCAAGGGATCAGCGATAGCTTCCATGTTGTCTGAATAGAACAAGTCCGTCTCCTTGTATACCCCGTTCTCAATAAGACCAGCCATGACAGTGCCACGAGAACCAACCCGATACCACGATGAGACGTCTTCTCCCGGTGTGGAGAGTACATCCAGCTTGTCTGATACTTTGGTCGATGATTGGAGGTTCCATCCTGGGATAGCAGCAATATCACCAGCAGAGGCGACAAGAGGTTTGGATTCAGTGATCGCTGCACAAGCACTGGCACTGAAAGCGAGTGCCATGCAAAGCTTACTCATGTTCTTAAAGATAATCATTTTGTTTGCTCTGGTTCTTCAGACACCAACAGTGATGCTGAGCTTGTATCGCAAGATGTATGTGACAGTTTGTTCATTTAAAACATAAAGATCACAATGTGGCGTTCAGGGCGAAGTAACACCGTGTCATGCGGTAGGTTCATACGACCGTGGGATAAATGGTTGTTATGTTAGGATTATCTCCTCCGACGACTTTCTGGGCTAGGACTAGTTCACACGGGGATTCCGGCAAACCTGCAATATTTCCCGGTTCGGTGTAGGATCTCCAGGGGGAATTTCCCAACGGAGTTTGAGCAGCCTAGCTGTGATGATGGTCGGGTTCCATTTCTGTTCCGATGAAAGATTATGGACTGGGCATATTCCTATTCTGGCCTTATCAGGATCTTTTATTAGTCCTCTTGAGATTTGTGGGGGTTGCATCCTGCCGTGCAGATCTTTTGCAAATATCAAATCCAAGGCCAATAAAGATCGAATGTTCCAGGGGTATTACTGAAGTATCCGCACGGAGTACTCCGTTGCAGTGTGGAGAAGGCAAGCTGTCCACGATTATGGATTTTGTGATGATCCATGTGTGCCTGATGTCTCAGTCATCAATCTTTGGCCTTAGGATTGTTCGGGCACTAAGGCATCAAGGCATCAGACTCCAGTCGGCTTTCATCTTTCAGCACATACAACACAGTCCATTGGAATCATCGAGAGAATCGTATGGCTCTTGTTTTTTGGAAAAATGAGTACCTCGGGGCTGGCCCAGAATAATCATTCTCGCAACACACATAGCCTCTCCTAGGGTCACCCTGCGGTATGCCGAGAAATTGTAGGCTCTAACCCCTACGCTGTACGAGAACTGCTTTGACACGAGTGGCGCTTCTTTTATGGCAAATATTTCGTCCCCCGGATCAGAGGGAGATTGACAATGCGATTGTTCTCTAATTCACGCGTGCAAGGACAAGCGACAAGGCGTGGCCCCCTACCGGACAGGGATACAGATTACAACACCGGAATGCGTCAATTGTTGCATCGCGTTCGTTTGCGGCCCTAGACTGCCCTGTCTACGCCCCTTATCTACTGTCTCCTCTAATCAACCATGCCTCTCGGTGATTCGCCAGTTCCTTCGGCTGATCAAGTTGAGCTGTTTGACAGCTGCTCTGGAATGCCAGGACGATCCCTTATTGTGGAGCGCCAACCAGCAAACCATGGAAATAAGAGGCTCCGCGTTGCACTCGTGTCTTGTTATCATCCACTTTTCGATTGAAGCAACAATGGAATTGTGGGTTTGTTACTTAATGCAGTCAACTGTCGAAGGGTCGCCTGTACGATTTCCCCTACAGGAGGTGCAAATGGTATTGGAAACAACGCCTTGTTACCATGCCAGTGCTCCTAGACGGTTGGAATGTGGCCTTCCAATCCACACACACGTACCCCCTCTTACTTCTTGGTCTTGAGGAGTCTGCCGTTGGCTTCTTCTCCAGCTTTCTGTACCTTCATCACGCCAACAATTGGGAATCATCTGCACTGTCCATCTCTACGACGTCTTGAGATAAATGGCTGTGGGGATAACCGATTGACATATATTCTTTCAACAACTACACTGATTCTCAGAGACGAATTGTTATCGACCTTCAGTAGCGTTTCTGCAAAGTTGAACTCAAAGAAGGTTGCTGTTTTACTTCGCTGTCAGGCCAATCCACATATCAGTTGCCATGCGTGTGTTCAATCGTGCATCGCGACCTTCATGGATGACTCTGCTAGCTGCAGCCCTGTTGGGCACTTCAACTGTCCAAGCTATAGAGCTGGATCTTGATGATGAAGGTAGGTGTTCTACTTTTTTTTTTCTGTCTTACATACGGAACGACTAATTCATGGCCAAAGATTCCATCCGAAAAGCAGCCAAAAATGTCGCCACCAACATGATGAGCTACTACACTGGTATGAATCCTGGCGATACCCCAGGTAATCTGCCGGATCCTTATTACTGGTGGGAGGCCGGTGCAATGTTCAACGCTCTTATCGATTACTGGTTCTACACGGGCGATGATACTTGGAACGAAATCACGACACAAGCTATGCTCTGGCAGGCTGGAGAGAATAAAGCGTTTATGCCGGCCAATCAGAGCAAGACCGAAGGAAACGACGACCAAGTTTTCTGGGCCTTTGCTGCTATGACTGCAGCGGAACGAAACTTCCCAAACCCACCAGCAGATCAACCCCAATGGCTTGAAATGGCACAGGCTGTCTTCAACACTCAGGCTCCCCGATGGGACACTTCTTCGTGTGGCGGTGGTTTACGCTGGCAGATTTTCACGTGGAACAACGGCTACAATTATAAGAATACCATCTCCACTGGCGGATTCTTCAATCTTGCTGCTCGTCTGGCAAAATACACCAACAATCAAACGTACCAGGATTGGGCTGAAAAGGCGTGGGACTGGACTGCCGAAGTTGGATTCATGTCCCCCGACTACCGCTTCTATGACGGTGCTAGTGACCTCACTGAGTGCAAGCCAATAAACCATATTGAATGGACTTACAACGCTGGGATATACTTGCTTGGCGCAGCTAACATGTATAATTTGGTAAGTGAACTTTGTATTCTCTGCCTTCAGCTGCTTTAAAACGATATCTAACACATTAAACAGACAGAAGATCCGAAATGGAAGGAGCGTACTGAGAAGATCATTGACGCTTCCGGCGTCTTCTTCTCTCACAACCCACCGGACGTGATGTACGAGCGAGCTTGTGAAACCGTCAATACTTGCATGGTCGATCAACGGTCTTTCAAGGGATATTTTTCTCGCTGGATGGCTCAAACTACCCAAATGGCCCCTTTTGCATACGACAAAGTCATAAAGCGGCTGAGGGCATCTGCAAAGGCAGCTGCTATGACTTGTACCGGTGGTATCAATGAGAATGTGTGTGGTCTCAAGTGGACAGAGCAAAAATGGGACAAAACAATAGACTTCGGTCAGCAGATGGCTGCCCTTGAAGTCATTCAAGCGAATCTGATCACTCGTGTGGCAGCCCCGGTCACCAATGATGATGGTGGAACGAGTAAAGGGGACCCGAATGCAGGCTCTAAGCCCAAAAAAGCGATTCCGCCCGAACTCGACTACGACATAACTGCAGGTGACAAGGCTGGTGCAGGCATTTTGACTGTCCTTTTTTTGATTGGCATTGGCGGTTCCACTGGATGGCTAATTTGGGATTGAATCACATATATTCCTTCTGACGGTTTTCTTTCATGTTCCTTCTGGCTTTTGTTTTTCTTCATTCTTCGCCGCTTACTTTGGTTCAACATGTATTTTAAAAATGTGCGCTTTCTCTGATATTAATTTCGGGACGTGATCAGTGGTGTTTTGTGGATATTTTTTGGAATCTAACATATCATTCTCTCTTGAAACCGCTCTGTATCCTCGGACATATGCGGCTTAAGGTGCATGCCCCCATACTATATATGCTTTTTGGTGAAACCAACCTATTCAATTTTGACAATAGGCCTAACAGAAAGAGGGACTGCATACGTTGCACAGTATATTTCCGCAAGTGGATTTTGCTTTTTTCTATAAGTTGTGTTATTCCTTCACCAAATGACTACAAATGACTATCCAGACAAAACCTTGCTTTGCATCTCTGAATTTTCGCACGGCTCCTCAAAGCATGGATTCAGTCATAGACTATTCTCAAGTCGAGATTCCCCTATTCTGTAAAGCAGGGGTGGTGGTCAATGAAGGCCCTGGTTTCCATGTCGAGGTACAGATGGTGCCTGTGCCACAGCCAGGTAGGATTCCAATCGTTATTGGAGTGACAAGCATTCCACTTTACACACGTTCACGGTCATTTACAATCCTGGGTAGGTCCTGACGATGTTCTGATCAAGCTAAACTACACTGGAATTTGCTCATCCGACATCCATATGATGCAAGGAGATGTTGGTCTCCCACTTATGTCAGATTTCGGGGTGCGATCTCCGGGGCATGAAGGTGCGGGCGTAGTTGTTCAGGTTGGAGCAAACGTGAGAACTTTCAAGCTAGGCGATAGAGTCGGGATCAAACCGATCATGGATACATGCGGGTCCTGCTCACTTTGCTGGGAGGGCAAGGAACCATATTGCAAGGGCGCGATTTTCACTGGTGTGATGATTGCCGGTAAGACTGACTACGATCATTCTTAATGGTCTGGATTGCAGCTCATTATATCAGGTACTTACCAGCAATACTTGGTATCACCGGCAAGATTTACATCGCCAATTCCGGACGGAGTCCCCGACGAAGTTGCTGGCCCAATTATGTGCAGTGCCAGCACTGTTTATCGATCTCTGGTTGAGTCTAACCTTCGACCTGGGGCTTGGGTTGTTTTCACTGGCGGTGGTGGCGGTGTAGGGATCCAAGGTGTACAGCTGGCCAAGGCAATGGGAATGCGCCCGATCGTGGTGGACTCGGGACAATCCAAACAAAAATTGTCGCTCGAGATGGGAGCAGAGGCCTTTCTGGATTACAAGGAAATTGCTGATCCCACCAGAGCTGTGATTGAGGTTGCCGACGGGGTCGGGGCTCATGGAGTGATTGTGACGGCCCCTGCTGCTTATGGGAATGCACTTTCATTTATTGGAGACCGTATCGGAGGGATTGTTATGTGCATCGGTCTTCCTGCTCCAGGAACGACGACGATAGGAGCCGATCCCGGTCAATATGTCTTCAAGAATCTTACCATCAAGGGTACCCTTGTGGGCAGCCGTAGTGATACTGCCATGGCGTTGGATTTCGCAAGGCGAGGAGCGCTGCGGCAAATTTGTGAAGTGTATCCGATCAATCGCATGCCTGACGCAGTGGAGAGACTGCGGAAAGGGGGAGTGGCCGGACGGATTGTGGTCAATTTCAACTGGGAGGAGTAAAAGGGTGATTTGATCACCACTTTCTCAATCAAACGCTTAGTCCAATTCGAAATTAATTGGTTTGACAAAAAGAAATGAAACGAAAATGCTCACACTCGGAATCGAACCGAGGATCTCATCATTACTAGTGATGCGCTTTACCGCTAAGCCATGCGAGCTGATTAGTGGATTCTATAGAGATTAAGTGTATCATATCCATTTTCCCAATATCGAGGGCCAGAAAACAAAAATCCAAAAAGAAATGGACTTGCAGGGAATCGAACCCTGGACCACTCCCATGCTAAGGGAGTATTATACCACTAAACCACAAGCCCAATTTGATGGAAGAGGCATCCATCTAATGCTATATAAGCCTACGTTTGTTGGGCTATGTTTTCATCACCTCAGTGTTCTCTACCTGAAATTCGTTAACATTCCTCAATTTTCCAAAAGCATGTATCATTATAATTTAAAAATTCACAAATTTGACCATGTCTGCACCACCTATATGAGCAAGATGACTGTGGTCTTCGATCATCCTCAAGAGGGAACACAGGTAGGGTACTCCGATATATATAAACGCGTGGTCATGACGTGACGTACAGGATTAACAAAAATGGCGTCAATTTTTGACGACCCCCTGGCTCACCGAAGAAATTTTCGGCTCAACCTCGGGACCTCCCTTCCCCGAATTTTCCAGGTGATCTGCAGAGGTACACAATGCGGAGAAGTTGGGGGACTTCTCTCAGCAGATGCAACCAGACGTTGCAACTCCTTACCAGCTATGTCTTCCGGGTTGCCGATCCACACCATCAAAAGCTAATCACACGAGGAAGTGGCGCTGGACGCATTGCAATTGAAGGCATTACCAATTTGAGTTTGACGCCATAGACGTAGTGCTGTTCCCATAGAGTGACAATTAGCCGGCACACCCATGGACGTCTGAGAGTGAAACCCCTATTTAAAGGGACCAGTGCGTACATAGAAGACGAAAAGACGACCTAGTAGTTTATTCGAAAATGCGAGTACCACTTATCTCCATTGCAGCTCTTGCTGTGGCTACACAGGCACAGGAACTATACTTGACAACAACCGGTCATGCTGCTCGACCCCAATGTACACAATCAAATGTGGCCCCAAATTACCAATTTAAACCATTTTCTTATACGTTGAGTGAGACAGCTCGGTACGAGATACATCGCTCTAGTTTACACGATCGCTTGCTAACAAAAGTATGAGATATGCAACCTCAGTTCCTTCCCCGACGACAACGCGGAAGTATGCCCTGCCCTATGCTGACGCAGTCAAGCATCTAGCCACTAGCTGGTCAACCTCAACCTGGGGTAGTTGGGTCCCAGAGCAAACCATCATCAGTGCGACTGACATGAAGGACCCATATGGACAAGCTGCATGGTCCTCAATGTGGTTACAGGCGGATCTTCACAACTACGTATGTCATCTGCGCTGGAATTTTATTTTTTGAAACAGAAACGAAGCTTACTCCGTCAGACCACCACTGGGTTATTTTCGACAACTGTCAGTCCCACACCTGTGCCCAGCAGTGAGCTGGTCTTACCACCGCGCGACTACTTTGGTCCCACTGATTGCTATGATTTCCCAAAAGACTTTGTGTTTGGAGTTGCAGGGAGTGCAGCCCAAATCGAAGGTGCAATCGGCCTGGATGGTCGATCACCTTCGTTGTTGGAGAAATTAGTACCCGACAGCAAGCCAAAGGACTATGTCACCAACGAGAACTATTTTTTGTATAAGCAGGATATACAGCGGCTAGCTGCTATGGGTGTGGAGTATTATAGCTTTACAATACCCTGGACACGGATCCTGCCTTTTGCGCTGCCAGGAACACCCATTAACCAACAAGCCATTGATCACTATGATGACTTGATCAATACGGTCCTCGATGCAGGGATGACGGTAAAGAACATCAAATCCCTCGGCGCCTGTTGAATTCCAATATTCTAAGTATCATCGCAGCCAATTGTTACAATGCTCCATTTCGACAGCCCATTAATGTTTGTCGCCAGCGACAATATCACAAAACGCCCAGATATTGGCTACAACAATGCCGGCTATCAAAATGAAACCTTTGTCGACGCATTTGTCAATTATGGAAAGGTATGTTCTATAGCCCAAAAATTATAAATACTCACGCAAGTCTGATGTGGCTCACTTCCCAGGTTCTGCTTGCTCATTATGCAGACCGAGTCCCAATATGGGTGACCTTCAATGAGCCCCTTCTCTACGCATTCAATTTCAAAGGAGTAGACCATGTGGTCAAGGCCCACGCCCAGGTCTATCACTTCTATCATGATACGTTGAAGGCTACAGGAAAAGTTGGTATCAAGTTCAACGACAATTTTGGAGTGCCTAAAGATCCGAAAAATTCTAGCCATGTCTTAGCAGCTAATCGCTTCCAAGAAATGCAACTAGGAATATTCGCAAATCCAATATTTTTGGGGAAGCAATACCCAAATTCCGTGTTAGAAACACTACCTGGAGCTAAGCCCTTGAGCAAATTTGAGCTGAAGCATATCCACAACACATCTGACTTTTTTGGGATTGATCCGTATACCGCTACGGTAGTATCCCCAGCCAACGAGGGAATCAAGGCCTGCGCTATCAACCCGTCAAGCTCGAATGAGCTTTTCCCATATTGTGTTAAACAAGAAACAAAGAATATTTACGGATGGAACATTGGGTACCGCTCTGAATCCTACGTTTACACCACCCCGACACATTTCAGAGAGTATCTCTCCTACCTATGGAACACTTTCCGACATCCAATTCTGGTGGGAGAGTTTGGATTTCCGATATACGCAGAAGCGGAGCGAGAGCTCTCCGACCAGCTTTTTGACTCTCCACGCAGCCTCTATTATCTTTCCTTCATGTCTGAAATTCTCAAGTCAATATACATAGACGGTGTGCATGTTATGGGGGCCCTTGCTTGGAGTTTTGTTGACAATTGGGAATTTGGAGACTACGCGCAGCAATTTGGCATTCAAGCGGTCAATCGCACGACCCAGCAGCGCTACTACAAGAAGAGCTTCTTTGACCTGGTTGACTTCGTGAAAACCCGACAGTCGAACAAAGACCGAGGTAATCCACAGTGAATGTCATGTAGCTAGACTGACAATTCTAGAATGAATTTGTTGAACTAGCAGATTGAAACACGTTTGTTGCAATAACCATTTCCATTAGTACAAAATAAATTGGCACATGGCATCTCCTCTGTGAGGTATAAAGTAATCCATTCTTTACCTCCAATTCTCCGTTAGGACCCTGATTCCTGGCATGAAATTGCAAGGAGATGAAAGATGACCCCTTATCACCAAGGGATCTCTTTGCCGTCATAATGACTTGCACCATTTTGTGTCTCCGATTTAGGAACATATATGTTCAAAAACTTTCCATTCTGATCCGGTGTTACCTTTTGTATGATGTCCAGGACCTTCTCTGCACCTGTTTCCACTGAAAGGTCTGCTTTATCGGTACCAAGGTCGGTGCGAAGCCACTTTTGATGTTAGTAAAGTTTGAGAAATTTGCGGTCACCAAATAAAGGAAAGGCTTAACTCACACCAGGACTTATCGCAAGGACGGTGAAGCCATCACGCGCATATTGCTGGGCATATTGCGCAGTGAGCATGTTCAATGCGGCCTTTGAGATCTTGTATGCCGGTGTTGTCAGGTATCCATAGGATTCAGTCATAGCTATGGAGCCTACAGTGCTCGATCTTGAACCTAGGTCAGCTTCTTATGGCAGCATAATAAAGTTTATTTGGTTTCCTCTCGCTGTTCTCACATGTTGATTATTGTTTTCTTGTCGCCTTTGCGCAGAAGTGGCAGGAAGGCGCGCGACACAAGATGTGTCCCAGTAACATTGATATTGAACGTCTCGTTTAGGTTGTCCCTATATGATCAGTATCATAAAAAGTATTCCGAGGGGCAATTTAACTTACATTCCGTCCAGTCCAGTTGGGGACCAGTCGCTCACTCCAGCGTTGTTGACCAAGTAATCAAGGCCCTTCCCTTCCAGTTGGCGCTCTACTGCCGCCACAGCCTCTTTCACACTGGACTCATCAGTGACATCTAGCTTGACGATCTGCACTCGGCCTGATGAGGTAGTTGCAATCTCCCTCAGTTGAGGAGATTTGTCCTGTCGTGCAGTGGCGATGATTGTTCCCACCTCGGTTTTAGGTAATGCTGCTAGACGGGCAACCAAGGCCAATCCGAGGCCTCGAGAAGAGCCAGTCACTAAATATGACGCCATGGTAGATGGAGGTAATATTCAGAGAAAGTTGAATGGGAAGGTTTCGATTGGTAAGATAGGATAGAGTAAGGAGTCATCCAAGTGTGATGGTACTGTAGATCATAGAATGTGGGAAAGTCGCAACTAAGAAAGGCTCTCAGCTACACATTCTGGCTTGAACTTCCTTCAAGATATATATATAAACATCTGCAGATATTTACAAAGCCGTCTTATTTCCATTAATTTCCGGTCGGATATGTACGGACATAGGTTACTTGTTGAGGTATCTACCCATGTAGGCAGCCCTGCATATAAGGATTTGTCATACTCGTCATCAGGACCTCACATGCAGAAAGCTATCGGAGATAATCCATTATATCCGCATTTGATTGATGAAAAATAACGTCGTTTTGTGATGTTTCCAATGATATCGCATTTGTATCAACAGTGTTTATCAACTGCAAAAAGGACAAGTATCATAGACGGCTATGTATAGGTATGGATCCTCCACGGAGATAGGGGATTGATAGGGACATCCCCTGCCTTAAATCCCAGGTCCTACTGAGAGTAGAGTAGGATGCGTAGGACCGTGCTTAGTGGTACACTCAATATTATTGAATACTGCGGTTTGGCTTTGTATATAATAAGTAGATATCACTACTCCGTATATAATGCTTACATTCCAACTTCACCCTTGCTTACTAGTATACCAAGTGTAGATTCCTCCGTATGGAGAGTACTGATAGATCTATATATCAATAGAAGTACCTATACCTATATATCCACGTACAGTCAGTGGACATACTTAACTGCACCGTATTACTTAGCATTCTGCCAGCCAAAAGGATTCCAGTTATTTCAATCTTGTTTACTTGATATAGCTGATATAGCACATGATTAAAGGACTACTCGGCCCTTCGCTTCCGCCCCTAACCCCTTTGATGGTTTTGGGCCGCATTGGACTAACCATCATTTCATACTAATCATAATTTTGTCTTTATTATGGGCGTCCCATATAAAATCTATATGAGTAAAACCTATATATCACACCCACAGTGTTGAATATGAGGTAAAAAAATTATTCTAGTTCATTATCAATCTAGGCTTCTTGAGTATTAGTATTAAGTGTTGGTTCTTTGTTACAGATAGGAATTAGAAGCCCCTAGTAAAAGATTTTGGTGTAGAAACTTCCTCCTGAATCCTTATTCTAAATGTTGATTGCCTAAAGTCTATCTGTCTCATATTGAAAGAATCAAGCACCAAGTACTATGAAATGGTGTTTTTTATTCCTAGACCATATGGTTGTTATGATTTACGGGTTTTACTCAATATAGCTCTTGTATAGGAGTCCCATACAAAAGACAAATTATGATTAGTATGAAATTATGATTAGTCCAGTGCGGCCCAAAAGCCCAAGGGGGGTAGGTGGGCTGCATCACTGGGCCGACTAATGTAAATTTCAAGCAGCAATTTTCTTTTGGGGCAGTGATCATGTAGCGCGGCGTACTGAACTCTCAATACGGAGTAGAGGGTGTTCCATTAGCCAAGGGAGTGTCCCTATATCAATCCCCTATATATATTGTACTTTATGGCATCTGGATCTTCAGACCTACTATTTTGTAGCCACATCCAGAGCCGCCTAATGCACTACATGCCACTGATAGAGTTGGGACATATAAAGAAGATCTAACGCTCATAATAATAATGGGGGAAAAGTCAACTCCGAGTAAAATCCTATCTCGATATGTCGATCACGTGCGACTTACGTCACCGAATTGAGGTCCAGAGGTCGTCCACTCGTTCTTTCTTCTCTTTCTTATCTATTGTTTCACTAAGCTCCAAGCTCGTGGTCGCAGAGGGGTGGACCTTTGGGTGAATTGACGCCATGGCCGACTCCTTCACCCTGCCTTTGCGCCCCATCCTTGAGCAGCGTGATCGCCCAGATACCCTGCCTGTGGAGATCGCGCAAATCAACAATCAGTGGGGCTCTTTTCGCGAAGTGAATGAAGATGTTCTTCGAAACAGGATTGCCGAGGAGGAAGAAAAGGATAGCCTGGATGAGATAGATGAGAGTGATCAAGATGCGACCGATGTTGACTCGACGGAGAGCTTGGAGCAACTGTACAAGCGGCGTGCCGAGATCACTCAGTTCGCTATGTGAGTCTGATGATGGGTTTGAAGTTATGCCCCCGTGCGCAAGATCTGACAATATCCCAGGCAAGCCCATATGGAGACCATGTTCGCCCTCGACTTCGTTTCCCTTTTGCTCTCCAAGCAGGCCCCGCGCCAGGCCGAAACCTCCATGTCGGCCTTTCTCAAGCAAGTCGCTCCCCTCGGTTCGCTCAACGCAGAGGTAGTGAACCCTCCCCCGAAATCAGAATCTACAAGCAAAGATATTTCGACAGTGTCAAGAGGATGGCGGATCCAAAATTTCAACGCCGCGGCAAATAAGCTTCTGCAGGCCGCCTCCAGACTTGAAACTGAAGTCGCGTCGGAAACTCGATACTGGAATGAAGTCCTGGCTGTTAAGGACAAAGGATGGAAGGTTTCTCGTCTCCCACGCGAAAGGCAAGCGTTGGGCGTGCAATATGGCTTCCTCGAAGGTGAGCACAGTCCGACGGGACATTGATACCGCAGGAAGCATCTGCTGACCAATACCGAATACAGCAACGCCGGTCTTCCGCGACCGCGGCCTTGCTTCCTTACGCCGAGCCGAGGATGGGGTTTTGCTGTTGGATGAAGGTTTAATCCCATCTAAAGCCCGCTATGTCCGGGTGCGCGTGATACAGGATGGTCGGCTGTCAGGAAGCTCTAAACCGACGCGTTCCACTCTCGACGGCGAAAAAAAATATTGAGGACCGCATCCTGCAAGCGCGTGACACTGTTTATGAAGAAGAACTCTTCCACGAGCTAGTCCGAGAAGCCCGGGCAATAGCGAGCTTTGGCGTGACGACACGCCAGAATCTCGTTCGAATCCCTGCTTCTGATGACCTTGAAATTTTACTGGACTTGGTTGATACCACTGAAAATGCGTTGCAACCACAACATGATATTTCACAACAAGGAACTTCTCTTGCAGAGGGCTTGGCCCATACGATCCGGATCTTATTAGCATATGCTCACCGTCAAAACCTGCGACGTCGGACTCAACTCCCGCCGCCCCTGACCCCAAAAACGCGTGCTATTCCTGAGCATCAGCTCATTCGGCCAGCTTTAGCTTACATTAAGCACATGTCCCATGTATGCTGGCTTCAATCATTACTGAAAGACCTTTTCGGTGTGTTGCAGTCGGCAAATTTGAAACCTCCAGCATACACAACAAGAGTCTTTTCGGCAGGGAAACCGAGACAAACCTCTCCTGCTCCAACACCGGAAACCCTCCTTGGACAGTTCCTCACCCCATTGCTGTCTACATTTAATGGGGAAATTTTGACACCGCGGGGTTCGTTCTCAATCTCGATTCACACCAACCTTTCCTCACCACCCTTCGGCACCACATTTGATTTGTCATTCAATATGCCCAAGTACCCGGATCTTGGGTCTCCTGGAAAACTTTCTCATAGGGAAGAAGTGGAAGCCGCCATCACCCATCTCTTGTTACTTGATGTTGTTTTCACCATCTCATCCAACGATTCATCAAAATCTGGGAATGATAAGCACGAAGCGAAAAGTGCCTGGGAAGCAATTTACCCTCAACATGGTGAGCTTTTGCTCTCTCCTTCCAGATCAGACAAAAGAAAAAAGATGAAGATTGCCCTGTCCCGTCATGAACTGTCTCTCGAGATATACACCGTACGCTGTATCGACGGAACCGGGCGCGGAACATGTGAACATCCCTCTTACCATTCAGCGCTGCACACTTGGAAACCATCCCTTTTTGCGGCGTCACCCAGCCAGCCCTCTTTGATGGACTTTGTTTCCACTGAAGCGTCACGTGCATGACCCACAGAGACCGTAGATTGGTATCGGGCCGAACCACTCCACCCTGGGCCGCCTTGAGCCGATATCTCCTCGTCCCTTTCATCCAATTGGGCTTGTGGTTTAGTGGTATAATACTCCCTTAGCATGGGAGTGGTCCAGGGTTCGATTCCCTGCAAGTCCATGTCTTTTTTGTTTCTGAATATTTTGCCTGAAGCGAAAAGTCATTAGTTCGCGAGATGAAGTGGGCCTATGCAAAATTTTTCATGTGCGTCTACTCTGGCAAACATCAATAATGTGTAGATGAAGACTTGAATACCCTGTACAAATCATCCCACAAAAGCTCAATCGAAACACACTTCCGTTTGAACTGACAACATACCGAGAATCGGTGTGGTCAATCTCTCATAGCTTCGACCGTAGTGCATTGACGGCCCCTGGGACTGTGAGCGTCTCTTGGAGTCTCTGTTCTCCCAATCCGTATGCAGCTGGGAGCCAATTACTGACATCCTCACCCAAAATCATCGAAGCCAACGCCTCGCCACTCATCAGGCTGTTCGCCATCCCATATCCGTTGAATGCAGCAGCAATCCATTCGCCGCCGCCTTCCCGACCCGTCAGGGTCGGTGGTAGTTGTGCGACTATTGGCAGACCGTCAGACGAATAACCCATAATCCCACTCCATGAACTGACTAGGCGCCAATCGGATCTGTCGCTCTTGCCAAAGAATCGTGGGAGGACGACTTCCAAGTGTTTCACGGAGTGTTCGGCCACAAAGGTGTCATCTGAGGACACTGACTCCTCAAGACGTGCATTCTCGCCGCCGAAGTAGAAATAGCCGGTCTTTGCACTTTGTCCTAGATAGTATAGTCCATACCCAAGACGCTTGGTTTTAGGATCATAGGATGGAGGGTAGTGGAAGCCCCATGAGATAGCTGCGCCCTGATTTGATACAGCATTCTGCGGATCTTGAACTGTCATTGTACCTTTGAAAGGGTGGACAAGCCCCCTGAGGCCGGGAAGGAGATGTCCGCTGTACCCATTGGTGCAATAAACCACAGTCCGTGCTCGTAGCGGACCGCGAGGAGTCTGAAGTGTGTATGGATACGCACTCGTCATACCTGAGGCAAGTGTTGAGATGTGTTCAACGGACTTAACCGGTGTATGCGTCTCGATTGTCAGGCGACCTGGGTATTTTTCCAATAGTGCCGCGAATACTTTGGTGACAAGATGATATGGCCAGACCGTTCCAGCAGGAAGCAATGCTCCTCCAGATGACCCGTGAATACCATACTCCTAAAAAGAAAAAGATGAGAACAACGCCTATAACCACATGGAAGACAAGACTCGCCTTGAGCACGGCAGCTGCATCCAAAATTGTATACAGCCCCTTTTTAGAAGGATGATCCATTTCCAGGCGCGCGATACTTTTCTTGAAGTCGTCAAACTTCTCTTGGGTCAAAAAGACTCGCAGCTTCTGCAGGCGCTGCATCTCACTTAACTCCACAGCATCATACTCTTCAATCAATTCCTGCATCTTTTCCAAATTGCGGAATGTGAAATCCACAATCTTGCCCGCCGTTTCAACCCCATGAGTCTCTGCAAGGTGCATATACTGTTCTCCGGCATTCGCAGCCATCTGTCCACCATTGCGCCCAGTTGCACCTGAACAGAGCGCACGGGCTTCCAAAACAGTTACTGTGGCAGTAGGGTGGCGTTCCAAGAGAGATCTGGCTACGGATAGACCTGTGATACCGGACCCAATGATCGCAAAATCTCGATCGTTCGGCAATTTTAAGGATTGGACGTTAGCGAGAGCATGTGGAATATGCTGCCAGTAGGACTGGGTGGGATTGGCTCGCGGCAGGCCTGGGTCAGCCGTAACGAGATTCAAGACTGGACTGTGTTAACTTCCGAATGATACAGCGGTAGAGTCAAGCGTGATAGTCAACTTCGTGCTTGGGGGCCAATTGGGGTTACCTGGATCATTCGGCGCCATGGCAAAAGATGTAAAAAGGCTCGGAACTCGTTCTAGCTAACAACGAATTGAGAACTTGCAGTTGACATTTGTTGAAGTAATCAAGTCCTTTGAGAAAATAAGAGCTGGGACTTTCATGGAATGAACCCTCGAGGCCTCGTGCGGGGTTTATCTTATCTAGGGTCAAATTGCCCAAGTGGGCAAGCGGGAATAGAGCGAATCCTCTTTGACATTCGCATTCCTGCCTACCACACGAATTGGAGAAGCTTGATCAGTATGGAGACACCTTCTAGCTTTAGAATGATACGCAATCTCTATAACTGTATTCATACTATAGCACATATCACCAACCTGAAAGTCTGGAGTGATTTTGTATGAGAAACCTAAGAATGTTGACGGGCCTGATATGAAACTCCTCCACGTTTGAGACATGCAAATGGCGTAACGGCATTCCATATAGCATTCCATACCGACTACGTAGGACCCCGGAACTAAAAAATGTGAGCGACCTGTTTTACGAGAGCATGTCTTCAATTTCGAGGGACGACCTCACTATAATAATTCCATCATTTTCACTTTATTATGCCTCATCCTTTGGCTATATCTTGAAAATTATCTTTACCATACAATGAAGCTCTCTACCACTGTACTTACCGTGTTTGCACTGGCTACAACGGGCCTGACAACGAAGACGTGTACCCCTAGCTTTGATTATTGCTCTGACGTCCTGATTAAAGACAAAGGTAAGTTGTTTGAATGTCAAGCATTGCTGCCACGAGCTAATTGAAAGAAACTTTAGGGTTCACCGAGGCGAATCTGAAGGATGTTTTAAAGGGATCAGATCTAGAGAAGGAGGATATTAAGAATGTTCTATTCCATTGCAAGAATCCCGGCGATGTTGGACACCCCAAGCTTTGCAAGAGTGGATGCAAAGACCCAGCAACAGAGGGTAGCCACTCGTGCTCAGCATGAGTCAAAGTTCTGCTGTCAACTCCAAATTGGCAGCTGATAACGCAGCAGTGAGACCCATCATACTGGTTGGAGAGGACATTAGATGCACAATTATATCTGGTAGTAAAACTTTGAGTATTAATGCACTGAGGGCAGTCGCAATCAGAAAATGATTCAATTTAGCAGATTATACGAATTTCCTCATAGAAATCGCCACTCCAACACAAGGGTGGAGTGATGAGATGGCAGGCTAACAGTGAAGCAACTCATAGTGGTAAGGTTACAAAAGGGGGTATGAATATGTGTATCACTAGACGAAATTCATTGTATATCCTTGTTACCTAGGACAGATATAGTACGCGAAGGCCGGTTTAGCTTGGTAAATAACGCTAAGCATCGAACCACTTCGGCCGAAGCCCTCTATCAGGGTCGCTTGACTCCAGCTACTACCGTCGACCAATTTTTCAAATGTGTACCCAAGCTAATTCACGCATTCGATATGGCAAGTGGTCAATACCGGAAGCGCCGAAGCCCGTCACTGGGATCTTGGAGGAGCAAAAAGACGCAATGTTCGCGAAGACATGAGCCCATTCATCCGCACGGGCGTGAGATGGTCACCGGATATGTACAATCATATCAGCTTAAATCTGAGGATGCTCTTTTCGCCCTCATTTCTGCTGCTGCTTATGAATCCGACAATAGTAAGAGCTGTAGTATCGTGATTGCGTTCCCTTGAAGTTTTCACCGATTGATACCTCCTATGCGGGGCCGGGGAGGGTTCGTAAGCAATTTACACAAGGAATTAGCAAAAAAACTGCGGGCACAATGCATCGGGGTCGGGGGTGAGAACGTGGTCCGAGGCCCCATGTTGAATGGACACATGGAGGTGGCACTTGACAAAAGTCCTGCGACTGATGCAACACTTCTCTACCCCCCGGAGGCTTCCAAGCGAGGTAGCCTTGTTTCGCAAGTACTACCCAGGTGAGCAACTACTTAACAATAGTTCGTTACAATTATTGTGTACCAAGTTCGTGTCACCCGTCAGACCACGCTTGCCAAGGCTGGTTGAGATCCAATGATAATTTCCAGGATTAACCCATAATAAAGCAAGAAGATCATAGATATGATGAGGTCGATGACCTGTAATTGGGTAGAGTAACAAGAATTAGCGGACCTCGAGGATAGAGAGAAGATGTCATCGGGGCCAGACTCCGGGGGAATTCGAGAAACAAACAAAACAAACAGGATGGAGTGACGTCAAGCAAAATCACTCACCGCCCACACTAAACCCAAATTGACCCAACGGTGACATGTGTCTTGCAGCCAAATTGTAAAGGAACGCAGGTACTAGAAAGGTATTCGCTCAATGAGAAAGATCAGGCCACTCTTATCTTCGGTGGAAATTATATAGAGATATATTCAAAAAGAGTCCAGACCTGTTCATCTTTTTCCAAGAATTCTCTGTACCTCTTGACAACCTATTGTACTTGAGCTTCAAGTTGTTTTGTCTGTGACGCAAAGCACCCACTTCTGCCCGATTTCTCTCACCGGATTGGGTTCGACCCCTCCACATCCCACCCCATCCACAATTGGAGCTTTACAACTATCGAGCTTTCTTTTCTTCTTTGCTTGTTTTCTCCTCACTTTTCATTTCATTCTTTTGATCGACCTGTATTTCAGGTCATCTTCAATTGATTCGATATGGAACCCATTAAGATCGCCACTCAGCCGGCTAAGAGACGCCGTATCGGCGTTCTCACCTCCGGTGGAGATGCTCCCGGTATGAACGGTGCCGTGCGGGCCGTTGTCCGTATGGCAATTCACTGCGACTGCGAAGCCTACGCCATTTTCGAAGGATACGAAGGTCTGGTCAATGGCGGCAACATGATCCGCCAGCTACACTGGGAGGATGTTCGCGGCTGGTTATCCCGCGGTGGTACCTTGATCGGCTCTGCCCGCAGCAAGGGATTCCGTGAGCGTGCTGGCCGTATGCAGGCAGCTAAGAACATGGTTTTGAGAGGTATCGATGCACTGGTCGTCTGCGGTGGTGACGGCAGTTTGACGGGTGCCGATGTCTTCCGTGCCGAGTGGCCTAGCTTGTTGGCAGACCTTGTTTCCGCGGGGGAGTTATCCACTGAGCAGGTGGCACCTTACACAGTGTTGAACATTGTAGGCCTGGTAGGTTCGATTGACAATGACATGTCTGGGACAGATGCCACTATCGGCTGCTATTCGTCCTTGACCCGTATCTGTGATGCCGTCGACGACGTCTTTGATACTGCATTCTCCCATCAGCGTGGTTTCGTCATTGAGGTGATGGGCCGACACTGTGGATGGCTTGCATTGATGTCCGCCATCAGTACCGGCGCAGACTGGATGTTCCTCCCTGAGATGCCCCCGAAGGATGGTTGGGAAGATGCGATGTGCTCCGCAATCACCAAGGTGGGAACTATTCCAGCGTTGCTCGACGTTCCTTCTTTTATCTTTTTTTTTTTTGCTGACTGAGATGTTTTAACAGAATCGAAGCGAACGCGGCAAGCGTCGTACGATCGTTATTGTCGCCGAAGGAGCCCAGGATCGTCAGTTGAAGAAAATCTCGAGCTCGAAAATCAAGGATATTCTTACAGATCGGCTGGGATTGGACACTCGAGTCACCATTCTAGGCCACACCCAGCGAGGTGGTGCGGCGTGCGCTTATGATCGCTGGTTGTCGACACTCCAGGGTGTTGAGGCCGTTCGTGCCGTGCTGGAAATGTCACCCGAGTCTCCTTCACCAGTTATCACCATCCGCGAGAACAAGATCTTGCGCACACCTTTGATGGAGGCAGTGCAAGCGACCAAAGATGTGACGGCGAAGATCGAAGACATGGACTTTGAGGGAGCCATGAAGCTCCGTGATCCAGAATTCAAGGAGTACTACAATGCATATATGAACACTGCGAAGCTAGACGACCCGAAGATGAAACTTCCAGAGGCCAAGGTCTGCACTAAATTCCCCAGCCCCCCCGTTGTGCTCGGGCTCCCCAATATTCCCTGATACTTACTCTTCTACAGAGAATGCGGATCGCTATCATTCATGTCGGTGCTCCGGCCGGTGGTATGAACCAAGCAACCCGTGGCGCTGTTGCATACTGCCTGACCCGTGGCCACACCCCACTGGCCATTCATAACGGTTTCCCTGGACTGTGCCGTCACCACGACGATAAGCCAGTTAGCTCAGTCCGCGAGGTTACTTGGCTGGAAGCTGATAACTGGGTCAACGAGGGTGGCTCAGACATTGGAACGAACCGTAACCTGCCATCTACTGACATGGAGACCACTGCCAAATGCTTTGAGCAGTACAAGTTCGATGCCTTATTTGTTGTTGGTGGCTTTGAGGCTTTCACAGCCGTCAGCGAGCTACGCCAGGCTCGTGAGAAGTATGATGCGTTCAAGATCCCGCTGATCGTGCTCCCAGCCACCATTTCTAACAATGTTCCGGGCACTGAATACTCCTTGGGTAGTGACACCTGCCTCAACACCCTGATCGACTTCTGTGATGCAATTCGGCAGTCCGCCTCCTCTTCTCGCCGACGAGTGTTTGTGATTGAGACCCAAGGCGGTAAATCTGGATATATTGCGACCACAGCTGGCCTTGCTGTGGGTGCTGTGGCAGTGTACATTCCCGAGGAGGGTGTTGACATCAAGATGCTTTCACGCGACATCGACTTCCTCCGCGACAATTTCATCCGTGACAAAGGAGCTAACCGTGCCGGCAAGATCATTCTACGCAACGAATGTGCTTCCGGTACATACACTACCCAGGTGATCGCCGACATGATCAAGGAAGAGGCCAAGGGCCGCTTTGAGTCTCGTGCCGCTGTTCCCGGTCACTTCCAACAAGGTGGAAAGCCTTCGCCAATGGATCGTGTCCGTGCTATGCGTATGTCCATCAGATGCATGCAGCACATCGAAGGATACGCCAACAAGAGCCCTGATGAAATCGCCGCGGACCCTCTCTCTACTGCTGTGATGGGTGTTAAAGGATCGCAGGTGCTATTCTCCCCCATGGGCGGCGAAAATGGACTGGAGGCTACCGAAACTGATTGGGTGCGCCGTCGCCCCAAGTCCGAGTTCTGGCTTGAACTACAGGATGTTGTCAATGTTCTGTCCGGACGTACCCACGCTAGCAAGAACGAAACATGGTCCTGCTATGAGAGTACGTAAACCGACTAGGATCCCGGTGATTTGCTTGTACACCCCTATTCGATTCATTTTCGCGCTGCTCATTTTGCTCCATTGGCCTCTGAGGATCGGTCCCCCCGTACAGTGTTTACTACTGGTGCCCCTTCAACACGGATGTTAACAGTTATCCTCCTTCTACTCTGCAGATTCTTCGAAAGCCGAACCCATGACCTCGGTTCCCAACTCCCCTTGAAAGGATTTCCACCCACAGGACTTCAACTTCTTTCCAACCAACCATTGACTCCACGCCAATGACGCACCCGGGATCTCCTTGAATGTTTCTTCCAAATACGGCCGGCGAGCCATCCGCTAACTTGTGATGTTGAGGGCGATCGTACTAGACGTCCGTTACGCTTTGTACGATGCTATGCAACAAGTCCTCCAGAACCAAGGATGCCTTACGTGACGTTTATGCCTGGGAGTTTGGGTGATTGTGCTTTTCGCTTGATGATTTTTTACCCTTCTTGAACATTCTTGGTCTACGGCATAAAGTGCGTTGTAGATAGAACTATCAATTTCCATCTCGCAATTATTTCAAACAAAACAATAACGCTATAGGCGAGTGCTATTGTGAGGATCGAAGAGGTAGTCAAAAGGCAGCACTAGAATCTCCGAGGGTGTATCAATCGCAGCACTGACCCCGAAAACAGAAAAAAATGAACCCGGACAGACGCAATATTCCAGAATTCAATGTGAAATTCAATGATTACGGGTGTACCGCCTTCTCCAACTCGTCAAGTAGTTCCACAGTCTCAGTGGGGCTTGCGATCCAGGCAGTCGTGGATGCAAGGCGTGCCTAATAAGAAAGAGGATGTTAGTCTGATCAGTAGCCTAGGAGAGATGTATAATTTTCCCACCTTGAAATCATTAGCCCCAGCCGACAAGAACTGGTCGCCAACATGCAGTGTTTTGGCTGGGTCAATACCACCAAAGTAGCGCTGACAGGCGCGCACACCCCACGACTTGTCACCAATATCGACAAAAACATCATTTCCACCGTTGAAAGCACAGAATGGCAATCGTTCTGCGACAGCCGAATGTTGAACCGTGTGCTGGACCACCAATACAGTCTCTTCCAACTGCTCACGGCTGATTCGCACTCCGTTTACCGGGTAGACGCCGACCGCGCGATCCTTCCGCAGAATCGCAGCAGGCAGATTCATGTTTTCGGCACACGCACGTAGAGCAGACTCGGCAATGTCAAGAAGCTCGGTAATATCACTATCACTCCAGGCTTGCATCTCATCCAACAACCATTCGCTCCGCCGCACGTAGACGAGTCGGGCGTCCGAGGTCGGGTCGAAGCGGAATAGATAATTGCTCTCGCCGCCCATGACAATCAGTCCTTGTTTCTGATCTGCGGTAAGAGTAGTGGATTCGTGAATCGCATCAAGTAGACCGTGAAGTCGTTCGTAATACTTCGGCGCCTCGGTGTAGCCAGCCGCTGTCACAATGCCGACCTTGCGATCTTGTTCGAGGAGGCGTACGATGCGGGGGATGACGGGGTTGTCGGATGTGAGACAGGCTCCATCATCGTAGAGTGTTACATCTCCATCGAATGTGATTAGCTTCACATCGCTCGAACGAACCAGACCCAACAGCTGGGCGGAGTTCAGAATAAGTCGGATATCGTTGAATGAGGGGGCCACGAAGCGGCGTCGGCTGATAAATCGCTGCTGATCTTGATAATTGAATGCATCTTCTAGATACAGCTTGGTGAAAAAAGTGCCGATGGTTGGGACGAGGAGATTCAATTTGGATTTGCCAGGGGCATTGCGTTCGTGGTGTTGGACTTCAAAGATTAGACATCCTGTATTTCTTGACTTTTTACAAATCCCACTTACTATGATCGTACATCAGATTCTCTACATCACGCATAATCTCTGCATAGCGATGGTGGGTGTCGGCCGCGACCGTCTTCAGCACCTCACCATTTTCCTTGTAGATTGCGGTGGGCTGGGAATGCAGGACGAAGGGGACAGCCAATAGACCCTAGAGGAATTAGAACTGAACCATATGACATGACTGAGCGACATACTTTGATCCATTCAATCTACAGACTGTTAGTTAGACCCCTGAGAGAGGTAATGATGACTTACCAGTTGATCCCGGCGATGGGTCTACGTGGGGTTAGTGAGGGGCACATTTCTGGCAGCGGATGATCGTACCTTGAGGGCATCTATGGGGAGTTAGTAATGAATGCAATGCAATTATGACACACATACATTCTACTCTGTAACGTGTTGTCATGATTGCAGGAAGGTGGTGCCTGGGGAGATGTCGGGTTCCAAGATGAGCTGGTGCACGTCCCTCTGGGTGACTCACGCGGAGCTCGGAGTAGATCAACACGGAGTGCCAGTCTCGGACCTGAACTATTTCACTCGATTGGTCAATTCGGGTCTCAAATTGGATCTCACCGTATAGCGGATCATGATGACCCCAATTCAAGCTTTTTATCGCCCTAAATAGCTAGACCTGGACCCCGACTCGTAACGCCTGCAATCACTATTGGTCTCCCAAAAGTGCCTCGAACAGAAAATTTTGCATGATCAAGGCATCAGCAATTTCAAGGCTCTATGGGATGAGTTCCGAGGGCCGAAAAAACCCCTCAACGCTGCCACAATGACTGACCAACTCATATCGGAATAGTAGGTGGTTGATTGGAAATATGATGCCTAGGATGAGCAGACATATAAATATCTGCGATGGCAACCTTGTCTTTGAGGTTCAGAAGTCACACAAGTATTGCATATCAAAGAGCCCTCCAGTGAAAAAAAAGCACCGGCGACTTTCATACTTCATCAGAAGCAATGCTAGCTGCATCTCCACCAATCATGAACACACCTAGCCAGTATGAGAATCCACCGATGTATTCCCCATCTGAGGAATTCAACTACTTCATCGATGAAAAGGCCAACACTCCCCTGATCCTCCGACCCCAACAAAACGAGCCCGGGTTTGCTGTTGCATCTGCTCTCAGCCGAGGCTTGCAAGTGCCATCCAGATCCAGAGCCTGCACATCGGGATTCGAGTATCCAGATGAACTGTCTCATTACGACATTTCCAAAGAAGACTGGACACAATTTACAAAAGTGGTTTGCGACGAAGCCAAGCTTTCCCGTCTGCAATGGACCACCGTGGTTGGGAAAGGCCTGGGTGTCATGGCAGTGGGCGGGCTGATGGTCGGCCTTCTGGGTGCTATCCCCGCGATATTCGTTGCCCGTCTCACTAGGAATCGAAGAGAACAACAAAATCTGATCTCGGCACTGGCTGGAGCCCGTGGTGAACGCCTTGCTCGACATATCTCGCAATGGAACGAGACTGTCTTTCAGCCTAGAGGTGTTTTGATCCGGGTCGATTTGCCAGATGAATACTTGAATGACATGAAAGATATGGATATTCGAACGAATCGTGGCTCTGAAAGGTCTCTTAGGGAGATTCAGGATAAGGCCGCGAGTAAGGCGAGAATTGTGATCATCCCCCTGGATGAGCCGACGTCAACGAAGCATTTCCCGGGCTAGGACAACCGGGGTTGAAGGACCGAACAGAAGATTTTGGGAACGAAGCGGCACCTCTATTCATGTATTTCAGCGGGTTGGTAAAAGGCAAAGAACGGGTTAGGATGATTCGAAACGATTCATTCATCATGATAATGTCATTATTCAAAAAAAAAGGAGATTGGCCTTCTATTATGACCGGCAAAGGGACACTAGAGAAATCTAAAAGAAGTCAAAAAAAGTAAGAGTCCAAGTAGTATCTAAACTCGGCCCTCTTTATCCTGCCTCTCAATATGTTGAGCCATCCCGTGCGATTGCACCGCGACTTCCATCTTCTCATCCACAACCTGATCACGCTCATCGGCATCCCGATTACCATAACGACCAATTTTGTACCACGGCAAAGCAAAGAGACGATCCATACTCTCCAGGGAACGGCCTGCCGTTTCCGGAATACTGAACCAGACCCAGGCGCCACCGATAATGGTAATGGCAGCAAAGCACCAGAATGTACCCTTAGGATCAATTCCACCTTTTGACACGGGGAGAAGCATGTTGGGAACGGCTCGCGCATTGCCGTATTGATTGGCAAAGTGGAGGGTCATGGCCATAGAAGTGCAAAGAGCACGGATGCGCAGAGGGAACAGCTCTGCAGTTAGAAGATACTGCATCGAATTCCAGCCCAAGGCCCATCCAAATCCAGAGACGTAGATCATTGCGATAGCTCCCTCACTAGCGCCTTTCTTATCCTCTGGTACCTTATAGCCATCGACGACTCCCATGTCAGGAACGGAAGTCAAGAAGCCTGCGATATAGATCATGGAAATTGCTTGCAGGGTGATACCAAGAAGAAGGGCTCGCTTGCGTCCAATCACGTCAACCAAGAAAAGAGCACAGAGAATTGCGGCCACCAATTTGACGATTCCAAACACAGCGGTGACCAGCAGTGACTCGTTCTTGCCTGTAACTCCCAGCAACTTGAACAGATCCGGGGCATAGACAGTGATACTGCCGGCGCCGGACCACTGTGAAAGAAGTTGAGCCATGAAGGTAAGGTAGACTCGGTAAAGGTTCGATGGGACCAGGAAGGTTTCCTTGATCACGCCGATCGGGCCAGCCCCAAGTGTGGCTTCCATCTCGGCTTCATGTGTTGTTTGGATGCCGGATATCTCACGCATGACATATTCGTCATCGGTTGATAGGCCGCGGATTTTTGAGAGGTTAGAGATGGCCTTCTCGAGGTTACCACGTTTGATCAGATATCGGGGTGATTCGTATTGGAGGAAGGAGAGGAGGAAGATAATGCCGGCAAACATAATGTGCAAACTTGTGGGGACGAGCTATGTCCAAGTCAGTCTCAATGATAGAAATGGTTCAAGGAGGATCGGACATACCCATCGGTTGTGAGTTGCGTCGCCGAGATTGAGCTCGCAGCCGTAATTGGCGAAATATGCAAGTACAATACCCAGATAGACAAAGCCTGTAAAGACACAGGTACAGAGGCCACGGATAGAGGCGGGAGCCTTGCCTTTTTGTTAGTTGATATAAGGTTATGACTTGAATAATGAGCAACTCACAATTTCAGCAAGATATACAGGAGCAACGACAACTGTTTGGCCCACACCGAGTCCAGCAATAAAGCGACCAGCATAGACGGCACTCAGGTTGCCACCGTTACCCATGAAAATTGCGATTCCCACGATCCAAATAACACAAAGTTGGCGAGTTGCCCAGATACGACCGATGCGATCACAAACTAAAAAGGCACTGTACAAGAACAGACTACGTTAGCGATATGCGATCAGACAGAAAAGCGAGCACGGAAAACGTACAACAGAGCACCTCCAACAGATCCAATCTGAACCATTGCGGTAACATTTCCTTTGATATTGGTCTGTTCCACTTCGCTGTACGAGTCATAGTTGATGTAATGTTGAAAGTCCTTAGAGTTGAATGCGCCTGAGATCAAACCCTCATCGACACCTCGGGCAGCGCCCATCAGGCCAAATGAGATAACTGCGAACCATAATCGCCAGTTAAAGACCTCTTTAGGGTCGCCGAGGTCTTTAAGGCGAAAGATATTGACTGGTTTCTTTGCTCCGCCGGCCATGGTGGGCAACACTCAAATATGTAGTTGAATGGAAGGATATCAAAGACAAAGCCGGGTTAGTAAGAGAAAAGTGAACAAAAAGGGAATGTGAGGCAGAGCGGACTTTATAGCCATGAGATCCTGGTTATGCGGGGAAATACTGGGGGGAGCGGAAATTCCAATCCGAGCAAATCTGAATAATCCTGAATCCTGTCAAGACTCAAGAGCCACTTGCAGTCGAAGATGAGCCGCTATACACATGATACACCGGGATAGGCTAAGCCCTGGGGAAAGGTTGCCAAGAGAGCTTGGATCTTCCCATTTGACGGAGTCGCCGTCTTTCACTTCTCGGGGCTTTTTTTTTTCAACGGGACATGACCGAGTAACCGAATCAGCACATGGTCGTACACAATTTGGAATATCTGCAGTTTCACTGCAAGGTCTCTGCAGCTCCCTTCCTTTCGTGTCTCACTGTATCTTCATTCTCAGACGTTCTTCCCTCTCTATTCGATACTCCGTACAAAATACGGAGTACTAGAATACCTCAACCGCCAAGGTTATTGCCTCCCTAAAACTTTGACAGTGAGTTTCGGACAACGTCCGACGAGAAATACGTGTGTGTGTATGTGTGCCGCATGTGGCTTGCAAGGATCATGAGGCCCACAGGGGACATGCCAGCCTTTTTATCGCGGGGGCAAAAACTGGAGAGCTCCATCCTTGACTGATAGAAAGTTACTGATTGGTTCAAAAACCAACACTGTCCCGTTGTTGGTCTGAGATCAACCGCTGCTTGGCGTGGGGTGCGCTTTGACAAGCCGATCACCTCTCTGTTTCTCGCGTGCTTTGACGAATCGTAGCCCAGAGAGGACCGCGCCGAGATGTTCGGCAAATTTAAGTCTCGGTGAGACATATATCTAGGTTCTTTAATTTCCTGGCGACATTGTTTATTATTAATATCTTCCAACGACCGATGTTAGGAAATGGCGCGTACAGCTCTAGGCCATTTGGGCCGTTCTTCGGCGTTCATTGTCCCACTAAGATATTGGTCCTTGCAGGGCACATGTTTGCAGGGTACATGACTTGATATCACGAGCATATTTCGTGGCAACACTTCTTTTACAGGCTATGTATAGTATCGCAATTGAGCTTGCTAATAGTGGGTGTAGAGAGTGATATCAAAAGAACAAAAGCACCGGTTATCTAAAAATGTTCTACGTGCGCTAAAGCCAAAAAAGCTCTAAGATGCCTCGTGTCTTTGCCCGAGAATCGGAGTTCCGAATAGGCAATCTGAATCAATTGAATGTTCGAGGCCAGGGATAGTATGAAAGGATGCGGAGTCAAGCCATAACATCGGAAAATAAGATACAGGACAGAAGTGATTGGCCAAGCTAAAGAGGCTATGGCCGCCAGCGGAACCCAGGATTGCGCCAGTCCAGATCCTGAATCTGTTTCTGCGATAGTCCTGCCAAGGCGCTATGGACATCGACACGAGCACGGCGCCGATTGTCCCATAAGATATAGGCCCATAAGCCGGCCCCAAGAAGTAGGGTGGTAGTCGAAGTTGCCAAGTTGAGTCCATTACCAATTGGATAATCCGGTCCATCAAAAGGCAAGAATGACCAAGTGCTGATCAGCCCGCCGATATTTCCAAACATCACCGTGGTTCCAATTGCCGAAGATCTCGCGGTGTCGGAGATCACATTTGCCGATGCGTGTGCAGTGCATAGAGCGCCAAAGGCAAAGGCTCCACAGGCAATAATAAAGGTAGCTCCATATCGGACCATACTGTCTTCGCTAGCCAGGAACATGATATAACCTATAATCCCACAATGATTAGCATGTGTACTCTGCAATCCGTATATTGCTGCTCGAGAAATTGAGACTCACCGATCATCATCAGCGGTGGACTGATGATGAAGAAGATAAGGCGATGATCAAATCGCCAGCTGAGGAATGGGAATAGTAAAGTGAAAAATGCACCGACGACATAAGGAGGCACAGTATGCAGCTGTTGAGACACCACGGTGGCATCGGGGTAGATGGTTTTGACAATGGTAGGCGCAAAGAATCCAAGACCCTGAACAGTAATGTTGTTCAACATGAAAATTAACGCAGTTACGAAGGTCACTGGGCTGAAGATACCACGCAGTGTCTTGGTTAAATCAAGCTTGTCGAGGACCTCCGTCGTGCCAACACGCTCAGATTTGACACGGGCAATGGCCAGATCCTTCTCTTCCTGGGAGAGCCACCTGGCTGTCTCGGGTCGGTCAGTCAACGTGAAGAACGCGACAACAGCAATTCCAATTGTCACAATGCCTTCAATCGCGAAGATCATACGCCAGCTATGAAGAGAACCAAAATTATCGAGCAGGAGAATACCCGAGGCTAAAAGGCCACCAAAAGCTCCAGCAAGGGGGGCCATGACAATATACAACGACAGGCGGAAAGCGAGTTCACTTCGTCGATACCAACGTGAGAGATAGTACGCAATTCCAGGCATGAGTCCTGCCTCGAACACGCTAGAGGAGAATTGTTAGCATTGTCGAGTTTGCTAAATCTAGGAGACATACCCCAAAAGGAAGCGGACACCGGCTGCGCTGTTCATATCAGTGACAAAAGCCGTCGCGACCGAACAGATCCCGAATCCCAATGTGATCGCTGGAAGCCACCATCCAGGTCCGACCCATTTGCACATGACATTACTAGGGATCTCAAAGATAATGTATGCGATGAAGAATATCGAGAGTACAGCGTTGTAATCATAGCCCTCGAGTTTGAGATCCTTGTCAAAACCGGCTAATTTAGCGTTGCCTATTCGAGGAGAAAAAACGAATTAGTGCTTGAACTGGACATAAAAAATCTAGGAACAATAAGATGGGCTGGTCACACACCAACGTTGGCTCGATCGATGAAGCAAAAAAGATACAAGACTGCGACAGTTGGTACAATATATAAATCAATCTTGAGTCGCAATCTTGACTCGGCGGCTTTGTCAAATTCCACCAGGGGTTGGCCATATTCATCCGTCGCGAGGTGGCCCCTTTCTGCTGCGTCATGGGCGACTTCCCCTATCATATGCTCTTTATGATCTGACATGACTTTTTCATCACCGATGGCCGTAGTGCCTCTTTCGGCATCGGCCATTTTGGAATTATGGACCGTGGGTTGAGCTCGGCGTAGGCAAGGGGGCGGTCAGATGTTCTGAGACAGAGATCCAGGCTCAGGAGCATAGACCGAGGGGCGACCGGGTACTTTATAGCTGTAATAGCTCAATCAGAAGCCCAATAGAAACAGCTGAATGGTAAATCTGGGGTGTGGGGGATCACGGACTCAATCCCGAACTATGATTCGGCTTTTTCATCAGCTGCAATCTCAATCTGCCGCTGCCAAGGGACGATATTTAGTCTGATACTGAGAGTAGTCAGGAATTCCTTGGCAGTCGGAAGTAACAGTGGGAGTACCGGGTCTCGTTGAAGGTGGCTGCGTAGGAAGTCCAATGATAATAATTTCCAACGGCGCGAAGGAGTCAGACTTTAAAGTCTATATCGAAGCACACGCTTGGAACTTCCACCAATTGTCCGGTTTAGGGCATTGAGATGTTTCCCCAGACTTGTGGATCCCACCCCAGACTGGCAGTTTGATTTTGTGGGGATTAGACATGTACAGCTTATAGGAAATGCCGACCTCTTCATCCGACTATCTCTTGGGTGTCATGGCGACCAACCATACCTCCTGAATCTGTCAGGCGTTGTGATTCTCTATAACGCCAAGTCTTCCAAGAAACACAGCCTAGAGCACGAGTGAGGTCAAATGAAGCGATCGGAAGCTATCCCGAAGCTGCTCCAAAGATTCGCCCATTGGAAGGTTTCAGGTTATTATCAAGAGTGTTTGCGATGATTCTTTTGAAAACGAGCTAGACTGAGACGCAGCTGCCTTGTTTATAAATGCCAAATCATGTGATGTTATGGTAGTGTAAATTCTAAAATGATCGATTCTGTGATGTATAGGGAGTAGTTACTCAATGACGAGTAAAAAAAAACAGATTCAATCTCGATGGCTGCAGCTGTGGAATAACATATCGAACAGAATGTGTGCGGGCTCTGAGCAGTGGACCCGGTGACGGATGACACATCACCACGTGACCCCGGAGGTCGGATATAGACGGATAATCTCTCGGATTAAACGGATGAACCGCAAAGGAGTTCTGTGAGATTTAATTTCATACGCGTATTTACCGATGTCTGAGGCATCGGATAAAACCTCAACGGGCTGGAGAATCCCTCGCGCATGCCAGGAATGCCGCAAGCGTAAAATCAAATGCAATGGCCTGACCCCGTGAGATCCTTCAGCTTATCCATTGTTCGCATAGTGAACACATTGGGCTAATATAACATCAGGTGCAAAACTTGCCAATTGCGCAATACAACCTGTATATACAGAGACTATATTCGCCATCGGCGGAAGAAACATGAGTACGAGGAAGCCAGCGAGAAGAATTCAATTCATCATGGCTCCCCAAGTGGAGTGCCACCATCGGGCCGGCGCACAACTTCCGTCATGAATGACTTCCCGAATAGCGTGTCTGCAACACATATGGCATCGCCATCATGTCAGATGCAGCTATACTATGGCCCTACGTCTCATTTCTCTCTCATGCAGCATATCTACCGAGATCTCGTCTCCAACCCTACCTCTCAACCTGAACCCTCTGGCGGGGTCGAGGAAGCTGGAGCTGGCTTGGACTTGTTTAGTTTCCGTCGCATTTTCTTCGGAACCCCAGATTTTCATGAGACTAACAAGTCACTTGGGACAGGGGACTTGTCCATGATGTTCTTGCCGTATGATTTGGCTAAGCTTTTCCTATCGCGGTATCTCTCTAGCCTCTATCATCTGATGCCACTTCGCCCCAAAGTATATTATGAGCAATGCCTGGACCGAATGTACAATTCGTCACCCACAGACCACCTAGATGCTTTCACCCATGCGATTATGCTCCTTGTTATGGCAAGCGCGGCACTTGGCACGGATCATTTTGCTTGGGGTGATGTATTGTTTGAGCGTGTTAAGGCTTCGTTGACCGCATTCGATGACGCGGTAAACCTTCAAACTATTCAAATCTCAGCGCTTATGATAAGTCATCATCCTCTTGTTTCTCTGTCTGTAGACTAACTAACGGATGTGGGCTTTACGCCAATTACCAGAACGAACAAGGTCGGCCCAACTCAACGTTCTTGCATCTGGGCTCTGCTTGTCGCAAAGCCTTATCAGCAGGTCTGCATAAAGACGTTCCTCACGGTATCGCTCAAACTCCAGAAAACATTGAAGAACGACGGGTAACATTCTGGTCCATCTACATCTACGAAACGTAATCAACCATTTTCAGTCCGATTATTGATCAAGTCGCTAATCTCATATATAGCTGGTTTTGCTATCATGCGGGTCGTCCGAGCTCCATCTCCCTTAAGGATGTCGCAATCGAGTACCCACAGGATCCATTTATTCGATTATTGGTGCAGCTTTGCAAAAGCATCACTCGGTCTGTTAATGAGATATACGGGCAGCGGCATGAGTCTCTTCTGCACATGTGGAGAGTTGCTCGATCCATTGCGGATGATATCCGTGGTCTTGAAACGCCTTTAAAACAAGTTTTGGGCCATGGGCTTGATGATAGCATCCAGGCGGGATCCCTTGGTGTTCGACAAATAATCTTCATTACCTGTGAGTCAACAATTCAGATATCCTCCGACCCGCACTGATCAGTGCTAGTATATAATCATACCCTCCTTCTCACATTTCGCCCGTTCCTGATATTTCGCGGCCATTGGCAACGCGAGAGGAATCTCTCACTTGACCAATCTGGTACCAATGTCAATAATCGCCCACGAGAAACGCCTTCCTGGCTCAACGAAGCCTGCAATTTTGCCATAACTGCCGCTCAAAAGACCCTCCATCATCTATGTGAAGCTTCAAGAGTGAATGATCTTGTTCTAGTAAATAGACCGTATGTTATTATAGAAACTTCCGCTGACTATATCATAGGAATTGAGATATCACGGGTACTTCTTCGGCAGTTCTGTATTTACTCTGATTTACGAATTCCTCCACAATCCGAGTGTCGCACCTGTCTATCTGCCATGGGTTTATGCTTCGTTGCAAACATTGTCAACCATGCGGGCTGGGGACCCGGTCGCAAGCACAATTTCAGCAGTACAGACTGTGCTTCGCAATATCAATCCGTCATACGAATGGTTGCCTCTACTCGCAACAAGCTCAGATAACATGGCGCGCCCAGGAGGGACAGTCATACACCAAGGCCTCAACACAGACCGCGGGCATCGATCGCTGCTCAACATTCCTGCAATCCCTCAGAATCCGTCGCTGGGAATGCGACCTGACATGTCGACGTCTCCTTGGAACTTTCCTCAGGTGGAAAAACCGGAAAAACCTGAAACCGGCGGTTCTGCGGGCTCTGGGGAAGACTTGCTTGATTTCACTCAGTCTGACATGGGCTGGGATTTCGATTTCTCTACCATGGACTTGGAGGCCTTCTTTTCGGTTTATCAGTCGAATGATGCTCCGGTCCTTTGATCAGCGCCTTGCACCAAACAACTTCACACCTTACCCACAACTCCGTAATCCTGCATCCATTTTGTCCTGACCCAGGGGTTGACCGTGGACTTAATTCATTTAAGTGGATCTATATCCGAAGGGTGGATCTAATCGAAGCTGAGGAAGCTGCAAAAAAAGAGTCATAGCGAATCAAGAGCCGATTTGGACCAAGTGGGTCGCTAATATATCCGTGAGTATATTTCCGAATAGCTCGCCCCAGTGATATGCTCGCTAACACAACATTGCAGTTGTGTTACTTGCTCAGAGTCATATCCCCTATCTGTAAATTCCGCCCCAACAATACATACGCGATGCGATCTATGAACTCGACCCACTCCCGGCAATATGGATTTAGAAGCGTAGATTTGATGATAAATCCGCGATAGTATAAGAATTCTTCTGCGTCTCGAGATCATGGTATTTTCCTTCAATCTCATTCTAACCGATACCATCGCTAGTAGTCACTCTTTTTACTTCCAGGCATATACGCCTCCGCTATGGATACTCCATCCTCCGGCACAGCGACACCCGTCGACCTGGAACACGGCGACAGCCATATTCGCAAACGACTCACAGTCACCTTCCGCGATCTGAACGTTCGAGTCACTGCACCAGATGCCGCTTTAGGAAGCACTTTATGGTCAGAGGTGGACCCACGACAGGTTGGGGTACTGCTTAAGCGCGGCGACCGCCCAAAGAGAGTGGGCATATCAAACCATAATATACAGTTATCATAAACTGACAGCTTTTAGACAATTCTGAAGGATGTTGCAGGTCAAGTCAAGCCTGGGGAAATGGTATGCTCTCATAGCTCGAGAAAATGGGTGTCCTAACTAACAATATAGCTTCTTGTGCTGGGACGCCCAGGCTCCGGATGCACTTCCCTCCTTCGAGTGCTCTCCAATGATCGGGATAGCTTCGACGAAGTCACCGGTGAAACTAATTATGGAAGCATGGATCATATAGCTGCGAAGAGCTTCCGCCAGCAGATTATGTTCAACAACGAAGGTATGCAGCCCTGACTTGTGGTCTGTGTAGTTCGATGCTGATTGCACCCATAACAGACGACCTTCACTTCCCAACTCTGACCGTCAATCGTACAATGAAATTTGCCCTTCGAAATAAAATTCCCAACGAGCGCCCAGAGCATTTGAGAAACCGCAAAGACTTTGTGCAAAACCAGCGTGACGATATCCTAGAGTCACTTGGAATTGGACACACAAAGAAAAACCTGGTAGGAAACGAGTACATCCGAGGTGTATCCGGAGGAGAGCGTAAACGCGTCTCTCTTGCCGAGGTTCTGGCTGGGCAAAGTCCAGTCCAAATGTGGGACAATCCGACCCGGGGGTTGGACTCAAAATCGGCGGTGGAATTTGCTCGCATGCTCCGACGGGAAGCGGATCGAAATGACAAGACGATTATTACCACTACATACCAAGCCGGCAATGGTATTTACGACCAGTTCGATAAGGTCCTTGTTCTGGCTGAAGGTCATGTCACTTACTATGGTCCTCGTCGTATGGCAAGGAAATACTTTGAAGACCTTGGGTTCATCTGTCCTAAGGGTGCCAATGTCGCGGACTTCCTCACCTCAGTCACTGTTGTTACTGAACGCACAATCCGACCCGGCTGGGAAGAGAAGGTGCCCAATACACCCGAGGACTTCGAAAGCTGCTATCAAAACAGTTCTATCTGCAAAGATCAAATGGCCTCCATTGTGGACCCTGAGAAGTTGAGCTACGAAGCTGAAGACCTTAAGCTTGCAGTATCCAGTGAAAAGCGGAAGCAGCATCTTCCTCGAAATAGCAGTGTTTATACGGCGAATCTGTGGGATCAGATTGCCGCTTGTGCCCTGCGCCAGTTTCAGGTTATCTGGGGCGATAAGCTCTCGCTATTTGTGAAGGTTGGGTCCGCTATAATCCAGGCCCTGGTCTGTGGAAGCTTGTTCTATGACCTGCCGGAGGTAATTAAGAAACACCCCCGTCTGAGACAATTCAAGAAGACCAAGCTGACTGTTGAGATTACAAGGATTCGAGCTCAATCTTCTTGCGCCCTGGTGTTTGCTTTTTCCCTGTGTTATATTTCCTTCTTGAAAGTCTGTCTGAGACAACTGCATCTTTCATGGGCCGGCCAATTCTTTCTCGTCAGAAGCGATTCGGATTCTACCGCCCTACGGCCTTCGCCATTGCCAACGCTATGACCGATATACCAGTTGTGATGTTCCAGGTGACCTGCTTCTCGCTCATTCTTTACTTCATGTCTGCTCTTCAAATGGACGCAGGAAAGTTCTTCACATTTTGGATCGTCGTTATTGTGCAGACGTTGTGTTTTGTACAAATATTCCGAGCTATCGGTGCCGTGTGCAAACAGTTTGGAAATGCGTCCAAAATATCCGGTTTGCTTTCCACCGTCTTCTTTGTCTATGGAGGTGAGTATTTGAACATAGTCATTGGTGTAAAACTTCCGAAACTGACAAGTCGCAGGATATATTATACCATTCGAAAAGATGCATGTGTGGTTTCGATGGATCTTTTACCTCAACCCCGGAGCATATGCCTTCGAAGCACTTATGGCCAATGAATTTGTTGGACGCAAATTTACATGCATAGAGCCAGACTATCTTCCGTACGGCAGTGGATACTCCGACTCAGCGTCTGCCCACCGTGGATGTTCTGTCCTTGGAAGCGACGATGAAGGCATCATTGATGGAGAAAAATACATCCGAGAGCAATTCAATTATTCAGTCCACCACATCTGGAGGAGTTTTGGTATCCTCGTTGGATTTTGGATTTTCTTTATCTTTGTGACTTCTATCGGGCTTGAATTCAGGAACAGCCAAAGTGGTTCATCTGTTCTGCTTTACAGGCGTGGCAGCGAGAAATCCCACGGAAAGGAAGGAGGACAGAAGTCGGAATCTCCAAAACAGGCAGATTCTGGCGCACTTTTGGGCTCGGTCAAGCAATCAACTTTTACATGGAAAGATCTCGACTATCATGTCCCATTCCACGGCGAGAAGAAACAGCTTTTGAACAAGGTGTTTGGATTTGTTCAACCTGGAAACTTGGTTGCTCTTATGGGAGCTTCTGGAGCTGGAAAAACGACATTATTGGATGTGCTTGCCCAGCGCAAGGATAGCGGAGAGATCTATGGATCAGTTTTAATTGACGGTCACCCCGTTGGAATTAGCTTCCAGCGCACTACGGGCTACTGTGAACAGATGGACGTGCATCTCGAGACAGCCACCGTCAAGGAGGCATTAGAATTTTCGGCCGTTCTTCGCCAACCCTCAACGGTTTCACATGAAGAAAAAATCGCTTATGTTGAGCATATAATCGACCTTTTGGAGTTGGGTGATATCAGCGAAGCACTCATTGGAGGTAAGTTTGGTTGAAGCCTTGATGCCACTGGACAGCGATGCTAATAACTCACAGTGCCTGGAGCTGGACTCAGCATTGAACAGCGCAAACGCGTGACCCTCGGCGTTGAGCTTGTTGCTAAGCCCACATTGCTGTTTTTGGATGAACCTACCTCCGGTCTTGATGGACAAAGTGCGTTCAACATTGTGCGCTTCCTTCGAAAACTCGTTGATGGCGGCCAAGCCGTGTTGGTTAGTTCTCAATATACTATAATATATTTCCATCGTACTAATCAGTTAGTGTACAATCCATCAACCATCTGCTGTGCTATTTGATGCATTTGATGGTCTCCTGTTACTAGCGAAGGGCGGCAAAATGACATATTTCGGAGAAAGTGAGTTTCCTTTCGAGCAAATTTGTCAAGACAAGCCACTAATCATGACTGATTTGTGCCGACAGCTGGCAAAGACTCGACCAAAATTTTGGACTACTTCAATCGGAACGGAGCGCCATGCCCCCCGATGCAAACCCAGCAGAGCATATTATTGATGTTGTTCAAGGAGGCGGTACTACAGACAAAAAGGATTGGGTCGAAATCTGGAACCAGTCAGAAGAGCGCAAGCAAGCACTCTCCCAGCTTGATGCACTTAACGAGTCTAGCAAAAATGATTCAGAGTATGTTGAAGATACTGCTGACTATGCGACCTCGCACTGGTTCCAATTCAAGATGGTCTCTAAGCGTCTCAGCATTCATATCTGGCGCTCACCAGTACGTCACTGCAATCATATCCCAAATTCGATTACAAATGCTTACCTTCAGATAGGACTATATGTGGAACAAGATCATTCTCCATATTTTCGCGGCCCTTTTCAGTGGTTTCACCTTCTGGAAGATTGGAAATGGCACTTTCGACCTTCAATTGAGACTATTTGCGATTTTCAATTTCATCTTCGTCGCTCCGGGCTGCATCAACCAGATGCAGCCATTTTTCCTGCACAGCCGTGATATTTTTGAGACTCGAGAGAAGAAGGTTAGCGCGCTAGAGGAGACACACTGGCATAGCAGTATCACTAACAATGATGCAGTCCAAAACCTATCATTGGAGCGCCTTCATTGGAGCGCAGACTCTGACTGAAATCCCATATCTCATCATTTGCGCCACGCTTTACTTTGCATGCTGGTACTTCACAGCAGGTCTTCCATTGGAGGCCAGTGTTTCTGGGCACGTGTATCTTCAGATGATTTGTAAGTCATACCAAAACTTCAACGATTAATGGGGAAACCTAACATCAAGACAGTCTATGAGCTACTATACACTTCCATTGGACAGGCAATTGCGGCGTACGCACCGAACGAGTATTTTGCAGCTGTGATGAACCCCGTTTTGATCGGTGCCGGCCTGATCAGTTTCTGTGGTGTGGTGGTTCCATATTCCCTCATGCAACCATTTTGGCGATACTGGATCTATTACCTCGACCCTTTCAACTACTTGGTTGGAGGGTTGTTTGGCGAAGTGGTCTGGGATATCAAGGTCGAATGTGAACCATCGGAATTTGTACAGTTCTCTGCGCCGTCTGGCCAGACCTGCGGCCAGTACATGACCGATTTCCTCGCCGCGCAGACGGGTTACCTAGCTGATGGAAACTCGACTGGGACATGTCTATTCTGTCCGTACTCTGAAGGTTCTGATTACGCGAAAACATTCAATCTTCAAGAGAAATACTATTCGTGGAGAGATGTGAGTATACCCTAGCTGATTTGGCCTAGTCTGCGATGCTGACAAGCTGTTTTTAGACGGGTATTACTGCCCTTTTCTGCATCTCGTCATACGCCTTGGTCTTCTTTATGATGAAACTCCGGAGCAAGAAGACGAAAAGTGCCCGTTCTGAATGAATGATGGCTACCAAGCCAAGCTTGAGCTGTGCTTGCGTTCGCGTGTCATCATGCAAATATATTTTCCTCACCTTGGGGTACAATTAAGATTTGGTACATTTTTCTTCTTTTGTTTTCTAGATCACATTCATTTCTCTTGTGTTGGCGATTATATGATGATGTGTTCCCCGGACCTCATTACATAGTTGTCTCTTTTATTGTTACTTTCCCTTTTTGATAATTTGATGTTTTTTTGTTGTTTTTTTTACTTAGATACTACTTACGCTATATCGAAACGTTACAGCAGAGCATTCACAGGACTGGTACTTTGATTTATAAAGTTGTTGACAATGTACTGATCCAAAGCCCATTGCAAGCTGCCCTAAGGGCCACAAAATCCACTTTACCGCATTGTTCAAGAGATACCATACATTTTTGTGTTTCATATTTGTGTAGCTGATTCAATTTTGACTTGCTATGTTGCAAATATGATCGTTTGAGACGAGATGTCTGAAGCAGCACAATATATATTTTGCATAGATACACTCTTACTGCAACGGCCCTTAAAACTCATCCGAATATTGGACACGTAAAAGTTCAAGGTAAGACAGAAGACGATCTCCTAATTAAATTTCTGCTCGTGCATTATGTATTCGAGCCGAGCCGGTGACATCCCGGCAGCTAAGCTTGATCACGGGAAGATCGACACGCATGCGTGTGCAGAAAGACTAGCATCTGAGGATACAAAACTATCCGAACAACCCCTGATTCTACATTGTATCAACGTTCCTGGTCGCCTTGAATATGCACTTTCCCATTCTTGCAATCTTCCCCCTGGCTGCGAGTGCAGTAAACATCATCTCATCCAATGATGATGGCTGGGCGGAAGTGAATATCCGCGCTCTATTTGAGTCCCTAGGAGCGGCTGGGAATTCAGTTGTTGTATCTGCACCCGCTGAGAACGAGAGTGGCACGGGTGTGTTGTGCCAGCCCCCCCTACATGCCTCTCCTCTATTGACTCGTCGCTATAGGATCAAAGCAAAAAACCCCGACTGTCTTGACTGGACCGTGCGAGTTCAATAGTTGCCCTTCTGGCAGCCCGGCCGTGGGATTCAATTCCTCAGAGGTGAGTAATGTGTCCGCAGTTACTGAGTGGTATACTGACGACACAAAAAGCCCCGACTTGGATATGTTAATAGCTACCCAGTGACATCTATGAAATACGGTATCGATTCGCGCGCCCCGCAATTCTTCAACGGCCCTCCGGACTTGGCGGTCGCAGGCCCAAATGTCGGTAAAAACATTGGGCTCACAGTTTACGTTTCTGGCACAGTGGGCGCCGCCACCTATGCTGCACACGCTGGAATCCCCGCTATCGCCTTTTCCGGCGCTACTGGCTCCCAGACTTCATGGAATACTACGCGGCCTCACTATAGCAATGTCTATGCCGATTTGGCGACTAACTTAACAAACCAGGTAGTTGCTGCTGGAAAACCGTACTTACCGGACGATGTCTGGCTGAACGTCAACTTCGGAAAGGTTTCTGACTCCAGATGCACAAATCCGGCCGATTTCTCTTTTGTACTCTCTCGTATCCATATCGCACTTCCGTTTATCACTCCAGATGATGTGACCACGTGCGGCCGTTCGAGACTACCAAGCGAACTTGAAGTATCGTTAGCGTCTGGGTGCTATGCAAGTGTCTCAGTCGGGATGGCAGCCTCGAAAAGCGATGCCAACGCTACAATACAGGGGGTTGTTTTGAAGAACCTGGGCAATTTGTTGACTTGTCTACCCTGATTGGTGCAAAAACGCCAGTGCCAAGGATGTGAAGATCAAGTTCCTCATGTTGTATTTAGCCATGCCGAGTTACAGAGAATACTTATATGTGGCCTTCATACACACAAAGAACACTACTGTATACTGAATCCACAGTAGCCTCAATTAAAGACTAGATCTCAACTGAATAAGCGGTCAAATTGTGTGAGGAGCTGACTGAGACATTTTGCATCGGAGAAACTAAGGAATATACGGCGAATCACCGGAGCTATCTATCCCACGCGCGAAAAGCGACCTATTGGATTGTTATCATCCACTATACTTCATCGGGATTCAAGCCCGTAGTTACCGGAGTAAACCTCTCGAAGAAAGCGAGATCGTCGCCAAGATAAGAGACATGTCGATCTAACGGGATGAGCACGGCAGTATAAATATTTCGAGGAAAACTATTTGTTTATCACACACGCTGACTGTATTCACATTCTATTTCGACATGATTCCCCGACTGATTGTCGGGTTAACTGCTCTCACTGTGCTGCCTGTGACGGCTAGCCCGGCTGGGTTGTCGCGTCGAGGGACAGTCGCATCCGACCAGCTTGTTGGATTTCCTCAGACAGTTCCAGCTGGTGCTACTGGGGACCTATATCTGGCCTATCAGCCAGATCTATATGTTGTTAATGGCTGCGTGCCTTTCCCGGCCGTAGATGCAAACGGGAACACCAAGTGAGTAAATAATTTTCTATTTGAAAGGGGTTTCAGACTGTGGCTCTAATATGTATCATGTAGTGCCGGTCTCAAACCAACAGGAGATCCAAGTGGCCAGTGCAGTAGTAGTACGGGGCAGATATATGGTGAGCTTTCCCAAATCATGCGTTGACTAGCCCTGGATATGTTGACTAAATGGCTTCCTTTTGCAAACCACAGTGAGGGGCGGTGCTTCAGGCGACCATTATGCCCTGATGTACTCCTGGTATTTCCCCAAGGATTCGCCTTCGACGGATCTCGGTCATCGCCACGATTGGGAAGGAGTTATTATCTGGCTTTCCGACGCCACAAGTACCACTGCCTCGAACATCCTGGCCGTTTGCCCGTCGGCACATGGCGGCTGGGACTGTAGTACAGACGGATATACGCTTGATGGCACTGCATCTCTGATCAAGTACCAATCCGTTTGGCCTGTCAATCATGCCTGTGGCCTAACGACTACCGTGGGTGGCACACAGCCGTTGGTTGCCTGGGAGTCAATGTCAAGTAAGTTATCCACCATGACATTCCTGCAAGGTTTAGAAGCTAGGAATCTAACGTGAAACACCCAGCTGTCGTGCAAAATGCCTTGGATACAACGGACTTTGGGTCAGGGAATGTTCCTTTCAACGAGCCAAATTTTGTCAACAACCTGGCAAAGGCAAAATTCTAGAACTGTCAAAGCACATAGATTTCCACATACATTATTTTAGGCAGTCAGAATCAGTACAATACTATGACAAGCTTGTAAAACCTACGCCAACGACTTAATTAACGCTAAGACTACAATTCTATACACTTTCGAGCTTTGGGGGGGGCGCTTGATAGAAATTCGACCCCTAGCTCGTTGCGAGTCCAGCCTAGACCGTATGCCTAAGGTTAGGCTTTTCAGAAGACTAATTGGGTTCTACGACAACCTAGATAGAAAGGGGCTTAAGAGAGAGAGGCAGCTATTTTACGGTTAATTCATTTGATTAGCATATTGTCCATTTAAGGAGATTGGTGTTTTTATTCACACTTATCTATCAGATAGTTTTAGTTCATGAGTTTAACTCTGGAATGGCTCAAGCATGACATAAAAAGTACGAATGGCGTGGCTTCCTCCAAGGCTGCCATCCTCAATCTGGATGTTGGGGCTGGGAATTACTTTGCTGGACTCCAGACCGGGCTTTAGCCATCCATTAAGACTTCGTTCATGTGCTTGCTTCTCACGACCTCGTCCATAGATGGGAAGTTGAAAGTAATTTGGGTGTTGTCGAGTGTAGGGTGACCTTCTGGAAGAAGGGGGAAGTGTGCGACCTTGGCAGGTGCATCTTCCTAAGTCTCCTTCAGAACATCCAATGTTGGCTAAAAAGCTCCATCGACAACACAGAGCGCAGTGTTCCGGTTAACACCATCTTCTTTTACGTCGCTGACGATCTGGGAGACGACAACGCTTGCCCTGTCATCGAAAACCGCATTGGCTCCAATCTTTTTGACGAGGTCATGGTGCTTGGGACTGGCCGTGGCGTACACGGTGAAGCCGAGTGTCTTAGCTGACTGAACGGCAAATGTACCCAGGCTGCTCGATGCGCCCCAGATCAGGACTGCCTGTTTGTCTGCGGGGGTGTACTTGGTGTCGAGCGAAATGCCGATCGTGATCCATGCAGTCAAGGCAGTCAGGACGACGAAAAGAAATACTGCGCCTTCTTCGAAGGAGAGGCCATCGGGAAGTGGGATAACAGCTTCGGACTGGGCCAAAGTGTATTGCTGGAAGGAACCATGATTGGGGGAGCCGTTCTGGTAGAATTGGGAGGCAAAGGCAATGACTCGGATCCCTGGTCCAGGGACTGTCGTGAAATTTGAGCCTAGCTTAATGACAATGCGAGCAGTGTCGGATCTGATGATAGCGGAGTAAAAAGGCACAGGAGGCATGCTAGCGCCAGATGAAATCCTGACTCGGCACGAGCCGTTTAACTGCAGCTAAGTCAATCGGGGCGTCCTTAACGTGCACAGGCCCAAAACAGGCACGAACCCACATCGGGTCAAATTCCCCGGACCGGGGTCCCGGGCTCGGACTTTCCCTCTGTACAGGAGTTGTACCCTGAAAAGGTTGAATCTATGTTAGGCAGGAAATTCGGACATAATGGTGCTTCGGAGAAGAGACCCTGTTAGTGGCCTTATATCCTGTCTTGAGGGTTTAGTGATGCAAACGTGAAAAGAGACGATCTAAGTGCTATACAGGTTGTCATAGTATTTGATATAGAAATATACTGTATATAACTGTATCTCAGGAACAATCACCGCTGGCCTCGAAAAGGGCGGCAGAAGATGACCACGGCCTATGTTATGGTCGGTAATCGAAGTTTGGAAGAACTAGCCGGTCGACGTTGGGACACCGGAAACCAAGATAGCATCTGAGAAGCGGAAAGAGCTAGAAATTATGTGGACTATATGTCGAGCTGAACATCCAACTAGGTCAAAGCCTGAAAAGGCATTAAAATATATAATAAGTTCAACAGTCGGCGAACAACTGGTCAAGAGCTAGTGAATATGTTTCTGCACTTTAGGCCGAATTGAACACAAATTCATACATCTTTGTCCAAGTCTACTCAAAACTCAGTGCAATACAAAGGTATATAAGGTGCCCACGCTGGCTCAAATTAATTCAAATCAGTATCTTTCATCAATGACATTCGTTTCCTGCTCATACATCGAATCTCTCCTCCAGCAACAGGATCTTCGTAAGTCTCATGCAAGGTAGATCTAAGCAGCAGTTGGAAGGCACTGGGAATACCACTGGTTTGACGAAGAACAAGCTGCCGGTGGCGCACAGATAGTCGGCCCTGTCCAGCCCGCTCCCCCGCACTGGCCGTAGGCAGTTTGGGTTGCGCTACTCCCACCAGCAGAAGTGGTGGTGGTGGTTGTGGCCTTACTAGTGGTGGTAGTCCGTAGTGTTGTGGTGGTGGTCTTGGAGGTTGTAGTGGTTTTAGTGCCACCGGTAGTACCACCCGTCCCTGTCACTGGGGTGCCAGTTGCGGTAATTGCCGAAGTAGTTTGTGTGATTGAGACTGCACCACTGTAAAGGGTTGGCCCCGGGACAATCTGATAAATTGAAATTAGCGACAGACAGGAATCGGGTGAGTTATTGGCCAGGGCAACGTCTTAATCACTCACATAGGTTGACAGAGAGGAGTAAATGTTCACGAGGATGCCAGGATCCGTTGGGCTGTACAGATCAGTACCCAAAACACCTGCTGGCTTGGCCGAGCCCGAGCCGGTGATTTGTAGGTTGAAGCATTGGGGATAATTCTGGGTCCCACCCTCAGTACCTGCACCATGGAGTGCGATGCTTTACACCGAGATTAGCAACCTTTCTCGACAAACCAAAGAGCTCTACCCACATTTCATGTCTCAAGACATAATGCCCAGGAGCAATGTCGGAAGGAATCTCGACCATCCATCCCGACTCGTGGGCTATCAGTTGATCATCGGCCCAAATCCCTGGAACATTTGTTCCATCAACTAAGCCGACACCACTAATCTTGAAGAATTCAAGCTTAGTTTTGTCCACAGTTTCACAGCCGCTCGCTCCACAACTAGCGAGGTAATCGATGATCGGTCCATGATGCGATTCTGGCCAGTTGGGAGTCCATTGGAGAAAGACTCGATCACCGGCGGCTACTACCGCGTGACCTTTAGCATTAGTAGCATCAAGATGGCAGATAATATCCGATGTATCGTACGCATCTAGTTTACAACGTCAGAAAGAGAACCGGATTCGATGAAATTGGACCGCAATGACATAGCATACCTGGACTGATGAAGCCATTGGCAGTGTTTGGGGTACCCCAAGCAACCACGACTGGAGGCGAGTCTGTGTAAGGGTAACTTCCTATGTCCCATCCATCGAAAGAGACACCGTTGATAACGATGTTGGTGACGTGACCGTGGGCTGCCACGAGAGACGCAAACAGAGCGGGACCGAGAATGCTATACATTGCGGTTTTATCCGAGGAGGCAGCACAAATAAGTTGAAGTCCCAACTAAACCGGTTTCTTGATTGAAGAATTGATAGCGAGATTGAATCTTGCCCCTTGGTTATCCCAGATAATGGAACTGCGAAACGGCCATCTTTATAGTGAGGGAGAAGAGTACAACTCGGGATCATGGGTAGTACTTCCGGGTGAATATCCCTGAATTACCCCGGATTGATAATTTTAATTATATGAAATAACTAATGGAACCAATCATATACAACATACGCGACTTCGGCAGAACTAAAGTCACCATTCTGCACGGATAAAGGCAAGCCTCGGGACATTTCTGCAGCATTTCACAACGCCACCAGCGGATATCGTGCTGACTCCGTGTCAAGATAGCTCAGGATAGGAGTCCATCAAGAAGAAAAAAATCATCAAATTAAGGTGAGGGGTCAGGCGCATCGAGTTAGGATTCAAAACTGACACACTGGCCCGTCTGGAGTGTCAGTAGGCGCCCTTGGCACTATTTGGGCAATGCACCATCAGGACAGCGTGTATTTTGCTATGCATCGAACCTTTTAATGTTGAACTTATGTCCCTTGATCGAGATTAGCGTTCGAGTCAGGCGAAAGGAGAAAACCCAAAAAAAGAAGAAAAGATTGTGGAAGCGAGATACCTTCACGAGCAAGATAGTGCAAAAGGTGATATATTAACAGCCATGGATCAAGCGCCAAGACGGAGAGTATGGCCGAAGGTAAGGTACTGACTCCGGCAAAGTCTTGCGAATTGCCGCGTTGATCCAGGCTGAAAGTAATGAACAGTGCCACGAGCTTCACATTTCTGACGTGTGATTTCAATAGCCAAATACGTGATGAAAACTTTCACATGGGGGAGTATGATAGATATTCAGTATAAATAGCAGCTTTTGCATGATATTATATGATTGTTAACAAAATGAAGAGTTTGGATTGTGGGTGCAGGTCAGGGTAACTGGCGTCAAATCTCGTATATGAACTCGGTTACCAGCCTATTTAATCGCCTAAGCCAAACGCTAGGGAGCAAATGTCAGGGGGATTTGAAATGTTATTTACGCTATATTGGGAAGTTGCATGTATTCAGAGTGCAATTTTGGAGAACAAAAAGCTTCGAGTACATACATGTAGTTGACAAGAGCTCGGCTAGATGAGTAGGGCGACAAGCATGTCGCATACCAACACAGCTATCTTGGGTATCTAGTAAACGTAGCGGAAGTTCAGGTTCTCCCGGTCTGTCTTGTCTTCGAATGCATGAACGAGGTTTGGATCGGCTGCAGTGAGGCCTGCCTCAGCCACCAGCTTATCCTTCTTGGCATTCTCGCGCTTGAGATGAAAGCGGAGGAAGATGACGGCGGAGACCATACAGGCATAGCAAGCGAGATGAACACTCCAGGCAATGTGATACCGTGGCTGATCTTTGTCGAGGAACACCTGAGGACCTTCTATCTGTTAGCTGGGAGCTGAGCATTTCAACAGGAAGCCTGAGATACTCACCAATTGCGTTACCAGCAGCCCATGAGACGAATGTTGCAGCTACCACAGTGGACTTCTTGGTTTGGCCAGCAATGTTTCGCGACACCATAGATAGCGTGAGAGTTTGGGCGGACCAGAATGACATCGTGATATAGTAGCTGATAAGAAGGCCCACCTTGGTGGGCAAAGTCGTGTTTTCGACCGTCATAAGCACAATTGTTCCAATGAAAGACCTTCAAGTTGTCAGTATAGTCTCGCTGTACATTGAGCAATGGGAAATGCGTACGGAATGATGAAGCACAACATCACGAGGGTGTTCTGTTTATACTTGGTCACAAGCCATGCAGACGACAACAGAACGATGATAATGTAAGCGCCAAGCACCATGGCGAGCAGCTGAGTTTCCAATGTAGTGAAGTGGAAGCCCTTGATAACGATGCCGAAGAATGCGCCTAGACCACTGGTAGGGAGAGTGGTGAACATTTGAACAGCACAATAGCACCACATCTGAGGATCGCGAAACGCCTCCCACATTTGGTATGAGTGGAACTGTCTGTTCTGAATACCAGTCTGATTAGAACGAAGACGTTCAACCATAAGACGCTTGTCCTCCTCGCTGAAGCACTTCGCTCGCATCGGGGAGTCAGGCATCCACCATATGACGAAGAGCCCCCATACAACGGAGACACATCCATATGTCAAAAAGAGTGCTTGCCAAGACTTAAGCACTGTGTCTCCTACAATAAGACTGAAACAGTACGCCAACAAGCCACCGACAATCTGCTGTGCTCCGTTCATCATGTACCTATTTTACCATTATATCAATATAAAATATCTGTAACAGAGGAAAGTCCACATACCAATATGTTACCGTGGCCGCTTGTTCCTCTCGCTTATACCACATCGAGGAAAGAGTCACGAAAATGGGCTGACAACAAGCCTCAAATATACCCAGGAGGGTACGAACGATCACCAGCCCAGTGAAGTTCTTGCAAACCGAATGGAGTGCCAGAATCATACCCCATAGACAGATATTGATGCCCAAGTACTTGCCGATTGGAACTCTTTGAATGATCCAGTTCGTGGGGTATTCGACGATGAGCACAGCGATATAAATACACGTAGTCAACCAGGAGTACTATCGGGCGGAATAAACTTAGCGAGTTTAAAGTGACAAGACTTGAGGAAGAATCACATACCTTCTGCCCATCCTCCAGATTTGTGTCCGTTCGGATTCCCATAATGGCCGAGAACGACATTGTTCCCTTGTCCAAAGCCTGTAGGAAATATGTGCAAATCATGATAACGAGAACACGACGATCAATTAGACGCTTGAGGCGCTTATTAGTCTCATCGTCTATTTCCACCTGACTGTGGGCGGCATATGCTTGGATTTCCTTGTCCACACGGGTGATGTCAATGTTATCCTTTGCGAGGTCATCGCCCGAAAGAATCTTTTCAACATGCGAGATGTCTTGCTTGTTCTGATACTCCCCCATGTCAATTTTTGGGTGATGCTTTTGTACTACCTCAATCCCCTCGCCAGGCACTGTAGCGTCCTCGTAAGGGGCTGTCTCAATCCCCTGCTGGGGTTCGCTTTTACCCTCAGCCATGGCCGAATGGAAAGAAGCAAGTGCGATAATGCAGTTGGCTAGGAAATACAGGGAACAGGAAAGCGAGATATTCACTCGGACTTATAATTGCCGTGGGCCTTTGCTGTTGGGGCCGTGCATGATCTCACGAAGTTGCCCTAACCGCATGTAAGATGATTGACCGACTGAAACAGTCATGTGGCTCGTCAACTGCTAGAAATATCATATTAACCGGGAGTTAAATCGAGTTAAACCGAGTCAAGCAGTCACCTCCGTCTTCTTCGTCTCCCCGGCTTTCTTGGCAAAGGAGGAGACATGACGCTAGTCTTCTCTCCACACTGGGGAGTCCGGGGATCGACTACCCCGGCGACCGAAGGCTACTCGCGTATTCCGGTGGGTATAGGACAAGTTCAGTCTCAAGGTATGTTTGTCGGTATGCGATTCGGCCTTCTCTCACCCGAATCACGCTTTGTCCCCGCGGGGATGCTTTGTGGCGTTTGACTCTAAAGCTCATTAGTGGAACATCTTTCACCAATACTTATGAGTATCACACCTACTGAAGCAACATATTATTTTTGTTTCCTGGAAAAAAGATTGTGAATACAGCAAAAAATCTCCCATAACCACACAATGTCGTCCTCTAAGCCCACGGGCACTGAAATCCACAACACCGTCAATCTGTTGATTGACAACTTGATCAACATCAAAGACGAAACAGGAAGATTTTTGCTGCCACTTACCGATGGGCGAATTATTGATACGAAGTCATGGCAGGGTTGGGAGTGGACACACGGTATTGGACTATACGGCGTGTGGAAGTACTACGAGCTGACGGGCGACGAGAGACTGTTGCGCATTATCGAGGACTGGTTCGCTGCTCGTTTTGCTGAGGGTGGCACCACCAAGAACATCAATACAATGGCCGCCTTTTTGACTCTCGCCTATGTTTATGAGAAGACGGGCAATGTCACTTACCTGCCGTGGCTCGATGCATGGGCGGAATGGGCAATGTACGAACTCCCCCGCACGCGTTATGGTGGCATGCAGCATATCACCTATATCACAGAGAACTACCAGCAGCTCTGGGATGATACTTTGATGATGACTGTCATGCCACTTGCAAAAATCGGAAAGCTTCTAAACCGACCCCATTATATTGAAGAGGCAAAAAAGCAATGTCTCACTCACATCAAATATCTTTTCGATACAAAGACTGGTCTCTGGTTCCACGGCTGGACATTTGAGGATGGCGGACACAACTTTGCAGATGCCCGCTGGGCTCGTGGCAACAGTTGGGTCACAATCGTCATCCCTGAGATCATCGAGTTGCTCGACCTCCAACCAAATGATCCAATCCGCCTTCACTTGATAGATACTCTCGAGGCACAATGCGAGGCCCTGCAGCGTCTTCAGTCGTCATCTGGCGCATGGCACACTCTCCTTGACCACCCTGACTCGTACTTGGAGTCCTCTGCGACTGCTGGATTTGCCTATGGTATTCTCAAGGCTGTTCGAAAACGCTATGTCGGTCCCCAATACCGCCCCGTTGCTGAAAAGGCCATTACTGCTGTGATGGGATATGTGGATGTGGAAGGAGAATTGCAGAATACCAGCTTCGGCACCGGGATGGGTGACTGTCTTGACTTCTACAAGAAGATTCCATTGACCTCGATGCCTTACGGTCAGGCCATGGCGATTATGGCTTTGGGCGAAGCTTTGCGTGATCTTTTGTAAGCATGAACGTCTTAATGACTGAAATGATGATGGAATGTGGGCATTACCTGAATTATAGAGCTATAAATAGGCATTTTCATCTGAGTTGGTAGATATTGAGAGTGATAAGAACATCGTGAAATGTGAATCATTATTAAATCACTCAACTGGCCAGCGGCCCTGTACCTTCTTGCCCAGCCCAGCTCTTTCCACTACCTCTTTGCTTCTTCTCTGTGCTTCCTGCACGATTTCATCCTCGTCCATCGTCATAAGTACTCCGCCCTTGACAACAACCTTCCCGTTTACCACAACGACGTCCACATCGCGCCCAGTTGCAGTATACACAACTGCACTGACTGGGTTAAACCAAGGCTGGCTATGGATTCCGCGGACATCAATAGCCACAAAGTCGGCCTTCTTACCAATCTCCAGGCTGCCGATCTGCTTATCCAAGCCCAGTGCTTTGGCGCCATTGATAGTGGCCATCTCCAGTACATTTTCGGCTGGCACTGATGTTGGATCCTGCGAGATTCCCTTGTGAATAATAGCAGCGAGCTTCATCTCCTGCAGGAGGTCACATGTATTGTTACAGGGGGCACCGTCGGTACCCAGGCCAATATTAACTCCGGCCTTTTGGAGATCTGGCACTCTGCAGATACCGGATGCAAGCTATATGCCATCAGATAGTCAACTCCAAGTTTTGTACAAATCGCGCTGATGATGCAGTTTACCTTTGCATTAGATGTTGGGCAGTGTGCGACATGCGTTCCTGAAGAAGAAAGAAGTCTTCATAACATGATCAGTTTCCATTGCATCAATTCGCAGATACTCGATATCTCACTCAATGTCTGAGTCATCCAAGTGAACCATATGAACGAGGACCGTGGAGTCACTCAGCAAGCCCACTGATTTGCAGTATGACATCGGGGTGTGCGACACCGAAGCGAAAAAATCAAGATCGGCCTTGACCTCGGCGCAATGCATCGTAATGGGTATCCCCTTTTCTTTGGAAATGGAGGTCATCTCCTTATACAGTCCGTCCGATACTCTGATTTATCTTTAGCAAGTGATACCCAATAGCAGTCTCGTCTCATACCCGCCGGGAGTCCTGGCACCAAACCAGACTCTGATTCTATCATCGGCCGCACCATTCCACTTCTCCCACATCTTCACGGTCCCAAGCAACGAGGTCTCACGGTTTTCAACAAGGCCAGGATGCATGGCCCAAGCGTCGTCTTTCGCATACTTTGCAATGTCCATCACAATCTTACCTAGACAGCCGCGGATTCCACTCTCTTCGACGGCGCGACATAGTCCGTCAAAACCATATCGATCCGCAAACTGCATTGTAGTCAGTCTCTGGATATACGAGGATGCCCAAGCGCTACAGTACCATGCTCTCCAAAAAACATGTAGTGCCAGATTTAAGCATCTCTCCGATACTCAGTCGCGCTGCAGCGTACCCATCTTCCGCTGTAAAGTTACCCTGGAGCACCCATATTCTCTCGCATAGCCATGTAACCAGCTCGAGGTCGTCGGCTGTACCTCGTAGTAGTGTCTGTGCTGTGTGCATGTGGGTGGAGATCAATCCTGGAATGATGATGCGACCGGAGAGATCGCACTCTTCATCGGCTGCATACGTTGCCTGAAGGGTACTTGTCTTCCCGATATCCGCAATCACATCTCCAACTACGCGGATCGCTCCGTCGGTAATGACACGGCGTGAGGCATCCACGGTCACAACAGTGGCATGAGTATACAACATGATGGAACGTCTGATGGGGTCTCAAAATGAGTGCTAGTGGCTGTCGAAGAGCTACGTGGTCAAAGTCCTAGCAAATGCAGCTTTGAAAGCATTTATATCGTGAAGTTTTATACCCCCGCGTTCTACGAAAAACAACGGAGACGGAGTCTGCCGATGTACGAAAGATCCGCGTCCAGGGCAAGATAAGATAACACATGAATATTGGAATTGACACATTGCCCAAGATCTGGAGAGAGGCTTGATGTTGCGGAATATAGTGAATAAATGGGTTAAATGGATTGAAGTCACTATTCCAAGCTTTCTGTGTCAACATCCAAATATCTCATCCCAAACTAGACACTAGACTAAAGATTAGAAACTTTTCTTCAGCCACTGAGTTTGCGAATTGCAGTACGCAAGCAAACCATCCAGTCCCCATTCTACACCCATGCCACTCTGCTTTTGGCCACCAAAGGGAACGTTGGGCGCTACATCAAAGTGGCTGTTTACCCACACACAACCAGACTGGAGTCGATCTGCCATGCGAGTTGCCCGTTCGAAATCCTTACTCCAGACCGAAGATCCCAAGCCGGTCTCCAAAGCATTCGCACGCTCAAGAACGTCGTCTTCATCAGACCATTTGAGGACCGGCAGGATGGGAGCAAACGGCTCTTCCTGTACCACGCGCGATGTTTCCGGGGGATTATCGATAATGGCCGGGTGAATGAAGTACCCAGAGGTATTCTCGATGGAGCCACCAAGCGCAGCTTTCAGGTTTTCAGTACCGATGGTGCTGAACAGGTCTTTGGCTTTCTCAAATTGCATTTGATTTTGAACAGGTCCAAAGAAGGTATCCGCCTCAGTGCCTTGGCCGACTTTCAGGGTCTTAACAAACGTGACTAACTTGTCCAAGAACTCATCGTAGATATTCTCGTGGACATAAAGTCTTTTGATCATCATGCAAATCTGCGAGGAGCAGAGGTAAGAGAGAATTCCAATTTTTGGGATAATGGCATCGATATCAACATCCTCGCAGATAATCGCAGGGTCATTGCCACCCAGTTCGAGTGTAAATCGCTTGAGAGTGGTAGCACATGCAGCCATAACCCGCTTTCCGGTGGCAATTGATCCAGTAAAGCTAATTTTCTGGATCCGAGGGTGAGCAGTGAACAGTGGACCGAGGGATTCATCGCCGCTTAGACATTGAATTACGCCAGGCGGGAAGAAGTTAATTGCAAGTTCGGCGAGCTTCAAGTTGCAATAAGGTGTGAAAGGGGATGGCTTCAAAATAACGGTATTTCCGGTGTATACAGCAGAGACTATCTTGCCAACGGCGAGCAGGATAGGGAAATTCCAGGGGACAATGAGGCCCACCACACCCAGGGGTGTGTAGCGTTGAATAATCTTCCTATCTTCGGTTTCCTCGATGGTGTTGTCGGTAATCTGAATAGCGGTGAGGCCGCGAACCCACATAGTTGCCATACCTACTTCCGCAGATGATTGGCTCAGTGGCTTCCCTTGCTCCATTGTGAGGGTTTGTGCAAATCCATCAGCATTAGCCTCAATGGCGTCAGCCCAGGCATGGAGGGCTTTACGTCGCTCGTCAAAAGAGGTTTTGGCCCAGCCTTTGAACGCATCTTGACCCGCATTTACTGCCTTGTCCAATTCATCCTGGGTGGAGACAGGCACGGGTGGATTAGGCTGAGTGTTGGCAGGGTTGATACCATGCCGGGTCTCCGATGTCGTGGTCAATTGATTATTGATGACATTTTGGAATGTCTGTTTTGGCAAAGATAAGTCATCGCATCGGTCTTGTGAAGCTGTTGGAGACTCACTGAAAAATCTAAAGTTTTGGCGTCGGTCATTTTGAGCGTCTTCACCTTTCAATACTAGGGAACTAGGATTAGGCGGGTGAGAATGGTGATTTAAATATCCACGGATGTTACAAAGCTTACCTCTCACATTGTCCGGGCTGAGCCGATTGATGCCACGTATTGATAAGATCCCTTGGGAGCATCTTGAAGTCGCAATTGGTTGCCCAAAGTCCTGGTAAAACACCTAGTCCAAAGCAATGGATTGCATATACCGCATGCAGACAACACTGCATCTCTTTTGCCCTAATCACGCCTCGAAACGGAAATTTTCGGACGATCTCTGGAGAACAATTCCCGTTTCTTTGTGTTTTACTCCGTATTCCGTACTAATCTAGTAGGCTCAAAATTTGGCGTCTTGGCGGTGGGAGGCACCAGCATCCTCATTTTCTTTTCCTGAGCACCAATGAATAATCGTAAGGAGCTGGTCGGATGCGCTTCCGACATCCCGGAAGGGGAAGGGACGGAAGTGGAGCGCGGTACTCCGTACTTAACCTTGTCGCGACTCAGCAGTTCACAAGTTCGCGAGATCAGCTGACTAGACGTATATCGCCATCTGGGCCATAGTTGATAAATAGTCAAGTTTTCGACATTAGACCATGCTTAAAAGCCATGGCTTGCCACCTAGGTAGCGATAGATCATTGTCTGGAAGGTTAAGCAACTCATCATGCCAGGGCCAGCTGTACATAGGAGCGCACATATGGCACATTTGAAACTCAGATCACAGTATTAGTGAGAATTATTGCAATAACTCCCGTTGGTTGTGAACATGACCAGGTGGAATATAAATCCAAGTTGTAATTCGAAGTTCGGTCACATTCCCAACCTGCAGGCCCGGTGGGGCTTTCAGCTTTCCTAATTGAGCCGCTTCCCAATATAAGAGCGCTTAGTGAGGCTCATTGGTTACTAAATTATTGCACACATCTCTGGCAAAGCTCTGAGTGTCTTTCAGATAGATCTCAATGCAAATGCTTTACTGCTCCGTTGATGCTGAGTAGACTTCCTTTGGTCATTTATTAGGTCGCTGAAAATAAGTCAATTGAGGGCTATCCTTTGTGCTGTAGACAAAATTAAGCCTGGGCACAATCATGTTTTTGTTTGTGTGGGATTGACCTAACAGTTATAAAGACTTTGTGTCTCACACATAGGCATTGAACATATTTACAGCCCTGGAGGTGGGTACAGCTTCGTCATATGGCTCCATCAATGACCGAATTCTCCATAATAAATTTCCCCATGTAAATTTCTGAATAGGGCCGATGCCCTAGTCCTGCCCAGCGATGAGTATTTAAGACCACTCAGGAGAACTCGAATTTATCCCTGTAACTTTCCTTGAAGGGGCAGGAACTTGCCCTGTTCAAATGTTATCAATTCTGGCATATACAGTGCTCGTTTCAGGAGTATGGAGGATGCAATTCATTCACTCTCGCCACTGCGTTTCTGACTAATATACAGCAATCAATGCTGTTCAAAGACAAATCGCCATCTTAGAACCTAACTCGCTGTAGCGTCAGGAACAATTCAGGAACCAGTCACCCATACGATTGCCTGGTAGTTCCCGCCGCCACCCATCGCCCTCCCCACTTAGGGGAGTGCTCCGACTGGTCTAGGTAACTATCAGCCCCTGAAGATATCCGCACACCCCTGTCCCCCCCCAAAGCCACAGTCTGATATAGTCTCTATGATGATTGACCTCTTCCCTTTCTGCAAAGAACTTGTTGAATCTGTGTCTATCTACATTGTTTCATTCTGGTCGTCTGAGTTACTGCTACTGTGATTTTTAATTTGTCATCTCACCATTGCATTATTCATGGCTAATTGATGTGTTTTGATTAGACTGTATGGGTGCGGCTCGTGGGATCATCCATATCTATGGATATATACACACGTTGGCCCCAGGGCTGTCTCATTGGATATTGAAGAGAAGCGAACGACCGCATCGCTAAATATGATCTGTCATATCCATAGATGTGACAAGCATGATATATATATTAACATATACATATATATATATACACACATATATCTATATATGAGGATGTTCCTTGATAAATATAATTTAGGTCTTCATCAATCAAATTTGTTATTTGGAGTACATGTTTTCCCATTGAGACTCTAGAATGTTTACTGGCTGTTCATTGATACCTTGGAGTATGGAAACTACTCTGGTGATAAATTGTATCTGGTGCTTGATCTGGTATTCTCGCTAGGTGCCTGAAGAAGAACACAACTCTGGTAGACAACTGTTCGACATCTTCACCAGTCATATGAGAAGACCTGCAGACTCTTTTGCCTTGCATCTTTTTTATAGCTTCAAACCATACTATGCTTCATCGCCATGACCTTCTATACCTACTCATAAACCCGAACAGGAACTTGGTCAAGATACCGTTGAGTCGCGTATAGCCTTATTCTCTACACTCCACACATCTTGTACAATGGAAATCATAGAACTTTCCAATGTTGGAAGTGCCATGGGATGAATAGCGTGGCAGGTGGCACTGACCATGCCATGACATCATCCCGCTCAGGGTCTATAGGTATGCAGCACCCTTCGTCGGTCTAAATCTTGTTTCTCCTACCTTGAGAATCTTGAGACGTAATCTCAATCTATATCCCTGTCTTAATTTTAAACTGTAAGGATAATTTCACCAATAACATGTGTTGTTATTTTAGGTAGAATTTTGGTGTCTGGCCTCTCCACGCTAACTGGAGACACCTAGGGGAGATCGTCCTTCGGATGACGCGCCGGCTGAGCGCCTTTTCGTCAATCTCTACTATCGTCGAAGGCGATATGATGCTCATGACGATGCTTGGCCTACGTTTTGTACGACATCAAATGAAACACCAAAGTCACCATACCTATCTCTACAGCTTATATAAAGACCCTGATCTCCACCTAACTATACACATACAAATCAACTCACTACACTACAATCTTGTGTTCATATACACTCTATATCAAACTTGATAAACTACTTCATCAGCCCGTCACAATGTTTCACCGACGTCGTCCAGCTACCACAACCACTCGCACCACCAAGCCTACCCTGATGACCAGACTCAAGGGCCGAAACGCGAAATCGCGCACTGTCAAAACTACAACAACAACACACCAGAATCCCGTCCACGGCCATCGCACTGGACATACCAGCCACAGTGCTCGTACTGGTCCCACTGGGGGTCGTCTTGGTCATAGAAATGCCTATGGACGGCCTGCTCGTACCCACCACCAGCGCAAGCCCTCCATTGGTGATAAGGTCTCTGGCGCTATGCTGAAGCTGAAGGGGAGTTTGACTCATCGCCCTGCAGTCAAGGTAATTGTCGAATGAATCCGGTTCAATTTGGACTCAAGCTAACATTTTGAAACTAGGCTGCTGGAACCCGCCGCATGCATGGCACCGATGGACGTGGCTCACACCGTGTCTACTGATTGATACCCTTTGTATAAATACTTTGTATTATCACGAGTTATGAACAGTGCTTGAAGCTTTTGAATTTGGATTTTGTCGTTTCTTTTCGAGATACTCTGATTTACCTGTACTATAAGAGCCAGACCATTGAATTTCATTGTATAATTTACCCACTCGATCCTACATTTGAAATCACAAATCTCTAGAAGCGTATCTGCTTTAGAATAATGGTCTAGGATGCTGGTTTTCAACATCTGTTCGAGTGTAGTTATTGGACGCAATGAATTTACCCCACGTTTGTTGTAGGAGACTAAGCACACATATTATCGATATAGTCACAAGAGATACATAATAATATCTGCTTCGAGTCGCACCGACTTTGCAATCCGAAAATATGTCAGATCAAAGAACAGCAATGAGACAGAAATCGTAACGACACTATTTCTTCAGTACCGGGCCGGTGCGATAACGGCTACATGTCCGATGCCCCACCAAGATTTTACATAAGTGCGGGACTCCCCGATTACTCACTTGGACACACCTGTGGACCGTTTCAGTGATATCTATACAATGCCGTCCCTTCAAGAGAGCAAATTGGCCTTCATTGGCGGTGGCAACATGGCCTCCGCCATCATTGGTGGTCTGCTGAGCAAAGGCGTGAACAAGCAGAACATCTGTGTCTCCGAGCCGTGGGATGTCAACCGCGAGAAGATGGCCGCCCTCGGAGTGCGCACCACCACTTCCAATGTCGAGGCTGGAGGTGATGCCGATTTGGTCATCATTGCCGTCAAGCCCCAAGTTACCAAGGGTGTGTGTGAGGAGCTCGGCGGTGCTTGGTCACCCCGCGCCACTTTGCCCGTGGTCGTCAGCATTGCTGCGGGCATTACCCTTGATAGCTTGAAGGAATGGTTGACGACGAGCGATAGCCGTACAGCTCATATTGTTCGCGTGATGCCCAACACCCCTGCCCTTGTTGGTGAGGGTGCGTCGGGTGCTTTCGCCAGCGCGAGTGTCACATCGGATGAGAAAGAGCTTGTCAATGCTATGCTCGGAAGCGTAAGCAAGGCCACCGAGTGGGTGGACCGCGAGGAACTTCTTGATGTCGTCACAGGTCTGTCTGGTAAGTTTCCTGCACCAAAAGCTATACGGCATCTCGTCGACACGCATCAATCTAACCCAATTAGGATCTGGACCTGCCTACTTCTTTGCCATGGTTGAGCACCTGGTTGCAAGTGCAACCGCTCTGGGCCTCCCCGAAGAGCAAGCCACTCGATTGGCTACACAGACATGTCTTGGTGCTGGCAAGATGTTGACTGAGAGCCCCGACAGCCCTGCCCAGCTGCGTAAGAATGTGACTAGTCCCAACGGCACCACATACGCTGCCCTCATGACATTCGAATCCCTCAACTTTAAAGAGATCGTCGACAAGTCTGTCCAGGCTGCCACTGCCCGGTCTGCTGAGCTCGGAAATCCCGTGGCCAAGCCATAGAAAGGGCGATTCAAACAAAAATAAATTGCTTTGATCTATGTAATGATATCCAAGATAGTCATACGCAATCAAACAAATCAATAAAATGCAATTAGCCCCTATTTAGGTGGACTTTGTAGGCTTCCTAATATTAGAGCGAGAGCTGAGGTGGCCCGTGCGTATCGCCTTCCAGAAACTTGGAACAGCTCGACAGTCGGAGCTTCTTCTCGGTTCATAGTCATACTATGTATGTACAATAATGGTTTCTTTTTGGCCCTGGAAGGTGAAATATGCCGTCGGCTATTTTTCTTGACTGCCGCTAACACTACCTAGGGCGATGACAACTCTGCGGCCTCTTTCGAGAAGACCCTATCCACGCTCTCGACTAAGATTGCCCAGGCCACAGCGCGACTCGATCAACAACGTCAGTCTTCCCGGCGCATCAAGGCTCTCTGGACCCTCTACTCGACATTTGCATACCTATTCTACTCAATAATCCTCGCCCTTATACTGGGATGGGAGAGCTGGGGAGTCAAGGAATATGCAGCCATAGCAGGCGGGCCGGTCCTGTACGTCTGTCCTTACTCCGCACTTTCCAACACCGCTAACATTTAGTTCCCATTCCTCTAGGATTTACGGCGTACGCAACCTGAGCTCCAAAATATTCGATTACCGAATTTCTCGTATTCAACGCCGCCTCGATGACCTCCAGAAACAGCGCGAGGAGACAATCGAAAAGCTCAAGGTCGCAACCAAGTATAACTCCACTCAGCAACTGCTAGAGAAGTACGGCGGCGAATCCCCAAAACCATCACCGGGTCCAAAGGGACAGGATGACAAACATCCGGCTGCTCAGCAGCAACAGCATGTGGCCCGCACTGGTCTCCAGCCACCGCCCACTGCCAACATCCGCCGTCCTCCCTCTGCACCGCAAACCCCGAACGACCCGCCATTCCCCAGTCCCCCTTCTCCTCCTCTCGAGCTATCGCAGATCCCGCAAACCCCACAGCAGCCTGCTTTCCCATCCCCTTTCCCTCCCCAAACACCCACCGATCAACCCGGCTTTGCACCGAACGCATTCACTCAAAACGGTGAATACATTGAACAACCACACTGGTACGACCGCCTTTTGGACGTTCTGCTGGGAGAAGATGAAACACAACCCCGCAACCGGATGGTAATGATCTGCACCGCGTGCCGACTCGTGAACGGCCAGGCACCCCCTGGGATCAAGACACCAGAGGAGCTCGGCCGCTGGCGATGCGGCAGCTGTGGAGCTTGGAACGGCGTAGAAAGCGAGACAACGAAGATCCTCAGCAGTCTGCGTCAAGATGCTGTGCCAGCTGAGGGTACTTCGGAGCCTGTGTTGAACGCAGAGACGGATACCCCGTCCTCCGAGGGCATTGAAGAGGGCGTCACTATGGCCTCAAATGAGGAGGAACAAGTGGACTCCATTGGCTCCGATGCGGAGGAGCGAACAGAAGAGGAGCCTCAGCCTGTCCCTGTGCGGCGGTCCAAGCGCGGCGCTAAGGGAGACAAGGCACAGCAGTAGACAGTCTTTTACTACTTGATTTGTTTCGGAATGGCAATTGACTATATTGCTTACGATGTTGCTTAAGGTAGTCTGAATTTAACACCTCTCACATGATAACTATATACCTTAGCAACATCCAAAATCCAAAATCATACAGATCATTCAGAGCACCCAAATTTCCAAACCATTGGTTTCGCGCTCATGCAGAAACAATCGGGTGCAACGTCAAATGTTCAATAGCAACATTGGCAACCTTAACCTCAGCCTCTTCGGCAGAAGCACAACCTTCCACCAACGCGATCTCAGTCTGGTTCACTACCGCCGAGCACCGATACGTAGCCACGCCCCCAGACTCGACCCTCTTCCTCTTAAAGACCAGTGTACCTGCTCCCTTCACCATGTTTTGCGCAATGTTCCGTGGATGAACAACATTTACCCCGTCGGCGATAACACGCTGGATATACCAAACCAGTCCAATACGTTCGACGAATGCGTGACACACATCCAGATCGCCCCCGCAGTCAATAAAGATGGCCCCGAGAACACTCTCGATGATATCAGACAAGAATTTATCAGCGCGCAGTCGCGCGAACAATTCCCACGGGTACTGGGTCCCGTTTTCCAGGGCTTCACGAATCTCACCACGGAGAACTTCGTGTCGCTCGAGACAAGCTTCCCGGGCGGATTTGATGTTAGGGCCATGGGAGCGGAGGAAGCGCCACAGGTGGATCTGGTCATAGTGCGGCGCAAGGTTGATATCGCCGTTGACGAATTGGGTGGTGCGGGAATGTTCGTCTGGCGCATAAAGCTCCATGCAGAAGAAGGCGAGGAGGTTTGCGTTCACGACAGAATGCTTGAGTAATGTCATCGGGCCCTGGTCCATTTCCACGGGGTGGGCTGCTATCACTGCCATGACGACCATATCCAGGACGGCATCACCGAGGAACTCGAGGCGTTGGTATGATTGTGTTGATGTGTCGTACTCGCAGGATGCGTGGGTGAGCGCCTCTGTTAGAAGGGCGGGATCTTGGAAGGTGTATCCAATCAGACCGGCCAACCGGTGCTGGTCGATTAAGTTGCTCACGCCTTTCCCTTCTGGAAGGATAAGGGGTGAGATATCATTTGTGAAGAGGTCGATCTCCGGCAAGAAGCGATGGAGACAGGCCTGTGCTTTGCGGATCCCACCGTCCACATATGCTGCGCCAATGAGAGATTCCACAACATCTGCCAGGACCTTGGTCGAAATGTTCCTCTTGGCCGTTGATGGGTCCAGCTTGTTCCTGATCAATGGTGCAGCCCATTTCCGAGGGGTGAACCGATTGGTTAGAATAAAGGAGTCAATGCCAGTGTCGAGAGCTGCACGAGCAAGACGAGTGTTCTGGATGAGCTTGTCACGGCTCTCCGAGAGATATCCCTCGTGCCACTTGGTGTTTCTGAAAAAGAGCTGGCAACTAACCGTGAATTTGAGAACAGAGTCACCAAAGAACTCGTATCTCTGATAGTTCGTGCTAGCCTGTGCAATGGGCGCGCTGATAGCCGTGATCACATGGTCGATATTTTGGATTCCGACCCCTTTCAAGATGGTATCGTTCAACCGATATGCGACCAAAGATGCCTCCAGCCGGTCTAGGATGGCAGAGATGAAAAGCCCAAAGAGACCCTGTTTTGCTGGGAGCTTGTCGATGACGCAGGCTGAAGCGGGTAGAATGTAAGGTTTCTTTGGTGCATCTGCCTCTCCATCTTCGGCAATATTGATGACTCTCACCTGAAGGAGATTTCGTCGACGGGGGAGTGAGAAGCATTCGATTTCAATAGGCGACGACTTTGATACCTCGGCTGGAACGATCCATCTACTGAACGTCCGCGGCTCGCTGAATTTGGACTGGTCACGAACGATACCCGTAGGCGGCGACGTTGGATTCCTCAAGTAGGCTTCAATTGCAGGCTCCTTTCCTTCATACACCGTAAGCCATTCCTCCAGGTGTTCATGTGAGATATCAGGCACAAAGAGAGCCACGAAGTCACGGTCGTCTCCCCGCTGGCGCGAGCTGGGAGCTTGTAGGTAGAGGGCCGTGATCCTTCTCATTTGATCCAATCTCTCCGCTGTTGTCTCAAAATCCGATATTTGCGGATCGAAGTGGACTCTCAAGGAGGTTTCAGGTTCCCAATAGAGAGGGATGGGGTGCGGCATCGGGGTCGACCTCGGCAAAATTAAGGAGACGGCCAGATCTTCATCAACAGAACCATTGCTGTATATCTTCAAGCGTGTCTGACATAGCTGGCCCGAAGCCCAGCCCCGTGCAAGCTCTATATAAGGGTCATACTGTTCCGCGGCTGGGATAATGGATGGGAGAGTCGTCTGTTCCGAAAACCTCAACTCCGGTTTTCGTGTCAACGGCAAAAGATTGTCGTTTACCAACCCATACAAATACAAGGCTCTGTAGGCTTGAAATGCAGTGTCTTTTCGGGCTGCTCGCTCTGTCCGCCACCAGGACTTCCCCTTTGCTCGTCGAACCGTCGGATGCACAGAGTTTGGTAGTGTGACAGTACCCAAAAGCAATCCCACACTGTTCTCTTCAAAGGTAAACATTGGTCGGGTATCGGAGAACTCATCAACAGGCAAAACAGAGCAAAAGTGATGTAAATGTTGCACTGCATCGTCCGGAGTCAACAAAGCACTGCCAACAGATGTCAGTAAATATGAAGAGAAGACATGGTTTCCTTCCACTTACCTGGTCTTTTCCACCCAAAGTATCTCGTTGACTTCCTCTTCGGTGGCTTCGAGATCATAAACTTCCCGACGCTGCCGCTCATCATCCTGATACGCTTTAATCATAGCTTGCTCCAGTTCCTGCCATTTATGAAGGGCTAACAACTCATCCTCATTTGAGATCATGACAGCATATGTAGATTCTCTATGACGAGCACGCCCACGCCGCTGAACAAAAGACTTGAGGTTCGCAGGCTTGTCAAAGCATATAACCAAACTGCAGGCGCTTATGTCAATTCCTTCTTCGAGTACATCAGTGGCGACAATGAGGTTTTTGCGGCCAGCTCTGAACTCAACGAGGGTATCTCGCTGCATATCCCGATGAAGTAAGTCACCGAGACAACCCTTACGGGTTCTATCACTTGCCCAACCAACATACGCGGCACATTGGAAGCGATCTCTGGTTTTGGGATGAAGGGATAAAATTCGAGCCAACACACTGACAGTTGCTCTCTGCTTGGCAAAGAGTAGCCCGGAAAATCCAGGCTTATCCGCTTTCTGGAGGAAGTCGAGAAGCATTTCAAGTTTGATGGATATGTGATTACTCTCCTCGGCTGAGTCTGCTGCAGGCATTGCTAACAGCAGTTCCAAGAGATAGATTCTCTCCATTTGATCCAAAAGTGACATCTCACTAGCATCTTGCATTGAACGCCGAAGTTCGTCAATTGAGGCACTGATGTAGAAGTCAACAGCCCAACCTCCCAGCTCCTCATATATGTGACGACTGCGCGCCTGGAAGATCCTCAGTTGCTCACTACAGAATGTTTTACCTGTAGTGAGAGCTTTGGTCAGCTCTGTAGTCTGATCTTTTGACCGTAATGATTCGATCCAAGGGTCGTCTTCTATGTTGTAGGCCATACAACATTTAATGAGAGATGAAAGCAGCCGGCTTCCAAAGCCATACTGTGCTTCGTCAAAAGGTATGTAATTGACACGCTCTAGATGAGGGGGATGGGTATTTTCCAAAAGCTCGGTGCGGTGGACTCGCGGCGTCCTGCATACTGCGTTCAAGTTGGATTCGATTGTTCTGAGTGAAAGAAGGTCAGTTGCTAGGGATGCTTATCACGTAGCGAATAAACTGACTCAAGCTCTTTATTGCTCGAACGGACCACTGGGCTAGCAGTGAGTCCCAAGATCCGAGGTACGGCATTTGGGCCTGACCTCAGCAGGGTAGGATGGTAGTGATTTTGCATAATCTTGTTCGCCGGGTGGCGTCTTGTGCAATGATGAGCTGGATTACATGTGATATCAGTCTGTATTCTGGCATGAAATGAGATATGTTACGTACCCTCATCAAAAATAAGGAGAGAAAGTCGGGACATGCGAACAAAACCATGGCCTAAAGCATCTGCAAGGACAGCATATGTTGAGACAACCACGCGAATATCCTTGAGCACTTTGTCCCAGATACCCTGTTCTGTCCATCGATCGACATTGTCTAGACCGGTCAGAACTTTAGTTTTCACAGAGAGGATCTGGCTAGTGATAACTTCATGTTGTTGAAGGCTCAGTGCCACAGTCGGGGCAAGAAACCAAACAAGCTGTGGTAAATGTGAGCCGAGAACAAATGTAAGATACAGCTAGTTCATTCACTTTGTCTGGAGAATTGCATTTCTCAAGCTCATCTATAATCCGAAGAATAGCACTAAAACAAAGGTCAGGAAGATGTGCCGATACAGAAAGCGTCGCCTCTAAACATGCATATGAGTCTTTCCACTCCCGGTGTCCATCTATCAATAGTCAGTCCATACTTTCTGGGCTTTCAAATTATAAAGAAGACATACCGCGACGATGATATTCTCCTTGCGGCTAGCCTCCAGCATTTCAAGCTGGTACCCACGAGACCGGTAGGCAGCACCATCGCTACTCAAACCCGTGGAATCCATGGGTAGTAAGTCCAAGATGAGACTGTAACAAATAAGACGCTATATTGCAGAAGGAAAGGGAGATCAGAAGAATCTCACGAGAGAGGAAGCTGTTTGTTGGTGGGGGGAGCAGCTACGGCATCCCGCAGCGGCCATCGCGCAGCTTTGACCCAATGACTATCGAGGCCTATCTGATTCCCCGTTGGGTGTTGTATACTTCGTTGATAATGTCAACAAATGATCGAATTTCCCTTTTTCAATTCTCCTTCCCTCATCCTCGAAGTCACGTTAATGGTCATCAATCTCTTTTTTGGTCATCAATTTCAAACTTTGTTTTCGGCCTCACATCACCTTCCCCCATTTTCCATCAAAACAAATCTTCTTCTTACCTTTCCGGTTCACCCTGAGACCGACGCACAACAATCATTTATTGGGATGGAACAGCAGCAGGGGGTGAAAGTTGTCTTCATAGGCAAGGCCCAAGACAATACAACGAATTGTCGACACCCGGCCTTCTCAGAACCGAGCTCCAAGAGCCATATTTCAAGTTGGAACAAGAAAAAAGTAAAAATGGTCTCCAAACAAAACATTACTCACAGCACAGGGTGCTCGGTGAGGCGAAGTACTGACCTTTGCAGACAAGTCAAGTCTCCCACACCCTCTGAATGCATCTCCAATTGTCAACAGATACCAAGACCGGGCTAGCATCGAGGAACGGTTTGTTTCTTTGCTTTCGTATTTCCCCCCAAAATCGAGCATAAGGAAGATTTGAGCAATATTTTGCAAGTCTTTGGTCCCTTGACATGTCGAACAGCGTAGTAGGATTTCATCGAATACACTTTCAGCAGTCCAAAACTTGCAAAACAAGTTTTACATCTATAACATTTGAAATAGGAAGGTGATCCACTGAGGGTCCGTCATTGGAAGATACATTCATGGTAATCTTGGCGTGCATTTAATTTCCCTTTTGGAATGCCTTTTGAGGCTTTTGCTTCAGATCACAAAGGAAGGTAATCCAAAGTCTACAGAAGTGGGTCATGTATTCGATATTACCTTCCAGGTCAAGTTGTTACCCCCAAATTTGATCCAATATATATAGTCGAGCATACTATGAGTTTCTTCCTTTTAATCCATCACGCTCAGAGTCCGCAGGCCCAGCAAGTCCCAATAACCCCAAACGAATATCTTGCAACAATATACGAAATCATGTCACAAGCTCTTGACTTATCCCTATTGAAGGGGTCCCCTGAGCAAAGGGATGCGGTCTCAGCAGCTCTGCTCGACACACTCAAGACGCGTGGGGTGGCCAAGCTAAAGAATCACGGACTCTCAGAAGATCTGATTACCAAGATGTTTGACTATGTGAGTTAGCTCAGACGGGAGATTGTATCTCTACTGATGAAGTACCTTTACCAGACCCGCCAATTCTTCTCTCTCTCTCTGGAGGATAAGATGACCGCCAAACATCCCCCTGCGGCAAATCCCAATCGTGGATACAGTTTTGTTGGTCAGGAATCAATCTCTTCCATTAGTGGTTATGACAAAGGCCTCCCTCAAGGAAAGTCAGTCCGGGATATCAAGGTGACCCCTTCCTACACGATCAATTTGGCGAAAACCAACCTAACGAGGGCAGGAAACGCTCGACATGGGTTCCCCACACGACAGCCTTGTGGACAATATTTGGATTGCCGACGAGAAACTTCCCGGCTTCCGTAAATTTATGGAGGATTTCTATGCAATGTGCTTCGAGGTTGAGTTGGAGATTCTTGACGCGTTGGCCGAGGCCCTTGAGATCTCAGCATCAGATCTCAAACTCTTACACAACAAGGCTGAGAATGAATTCCGCCTGCTTCATTATCCAGCTATACCGGCATCGGAACTAGAAGATGGAAGCGCCACGAGAATTGCAGAGCATACAGACTTTGGCACCATTACCATGCTGTTTCAAGATTCCACAGGGGGCTTACAGGTCGAAGACCAGCAAAATTTGGGTACCTTTCATGATGTTGAGTCAGGGGGCAAGTCGGAAATTATTCTGAACATTGGTGACTCTCTTCAGCGCCTGACCAATGATACATTCATGGCTGCCTGTCATCGGGTTACCTATCCTCCCACCGTCAATGTGGATTCTGACGAGATGATCCCTGAGCGCTATTCCGTTGCTTACTTCGCGAAGCCAAATCGTGTCGCTTCCTTGTTTCCCTTGCAGAAATTTATCACACCGGCTACTCCGTGCAACTATGAGGACATTACGGCCTGGGACTACAACAATATGCGAATCGCGAAGTTGTTCACCTAAACAGCCATTCAGCCAAGATACGGGGTCTAGTCATAGCCATCTCCTCATTTTACCACTCAGACGTAGCATCAAGTCTTCATCAACTTCATCTAGGGTGTATAGTCACTTTTGAGGAACAATTTATGCTCTTTCGGATTAACGTGTTAATGCACCGTAGATTTGTTGAAAATTCAAAAAGACGCTCATTATTGCTTAACACATCCAATTCGTCTTTCAAGTCTAACAACATTAAAGAGTGACTACTCACATTCTGCGTTGATCCCAGCGAAGAGGGGCAATCGAACCGGGCAGGAAGCTCCGAGTCTTCCAACTTCCGTCTTTCAGATCCGACTCAAAGAAAAAAAGGGCATTCAAGTGTAAATGGTGGCTTTTTTATTGCTGGACTACACTACTAGCTATGATACTACACTACTAGCTATGATAAATAAAAATCATTATTTTGTAATTCAGTTGAGTCGGGTAGTTGATCGGGCTCCCGAGGTCTATTGTGTTGATGGCGGAATGACATTCCCATCTGAGCCTTATCGTTAGGTGAGGTTAGGAGCCCATTATCAGAACAACAGGCTCCCTGGGCTACAGCTACAAACCTCCCCAGCATGCAAAAAGACATACAATTAACGTTTCTACAGGAGAAGGAGAACACCCGATGGCTGAGTGCGGGAAAGGCAGCCAGACACCGGCACTCGATCTTCACAGGTTCGCCTTCGATTGCCACTCCCATCTATCATATTCTGACAATGTTCTACAGATGTCGAACGCCGAGACATGACCCTTCAGACTGTCTCCTCTGTACCAGGTCAGAGCCCCGACCAGGCAATAATTGATTTGGAGAAGTTGGAATCGGATATCACTTGCTCAAACCCATCTTCACTATTTCGGGGACCTTTTGGTGCTTTCAGATGGCCACAACCACCACCGCCTGGCCGACTGTCTTCCTTTACAGACGAGCCGCCAGCTTCCTCCCCCAACTGGCTCCAAGAGCTTGAGGAGTTGCCAGGAGAGGAAGATTTCCCGTTCAATAAAGATGCCATAGATGCTCTGAATGAAGATCACGGTAACGGATCAATGCTGGAAGAGCAGAATCTACAGCCACTTCAAAATATTGAAGCACGTTTTTATGAGCCGAGTCTACAATCAGAGCTCAGTCCCTTCCCGTTCGTGGGAAATATCGAGGGCTGGAGTCTCTTATCTCATTACAAGGATCGAATCGTCCCATTGATATCTCCTTTACGCCATGGGCCGGAGAACCCTTGGGTGAGCTTGGTAATCCCATGCGCAATGAGAACTTTGGCAGACATGATGCTGAATGGGTCTTCCAATCATGCACGGCTTACACTATTGAATGCCGTATGGAGCGCAAGCGCCTTTCATTTGGCAAATAATTCAGTGGCCCACCTTGCGCAATGGACAATCTCCGGAGATCTCTACTTGACACGGGCTCAATATCACTTCCGACGATGCATGGAGGAAAGCTGTATCTCAGCTACCAAGATGTGTAAATACAAGGAGATTCTCATGGCAATACAGAGTCTTTCGAATGCCTTTGTATGTGATCCACCTAAATCTACTGTAAACAGCTAACGTTCTCTCTGATACAGATGATCAAAGGAGACCCAGACATGCGACGCGCCTATCTCGTCCAAACGGAGAAATTCATCTGTGTTAAGGGACTCAGCCAACCGGGGCTGTCAGCCAACAAAAGAGCACTGCACCACTGTTATGCTTATATGCGCATCATGGCCGAGACAACATGCATTGCTGATAGGCCGAGCATCGATCTGACCGGGTCAGGGTGCACTTTGAACGCCAGCGCAATATATGGAGGAGACTTCCGTCTCTACCCCGGTCTAGTCTTTTCGACAACCACAATGAGCATGGAAAAGGATCCAGAGATGGCCCAGCGTGACCTCCACCTTGCGATACCCGGGCGATGGAGCTCAACGTTGTTTCCCACACTGTACGGAATCGATGAAATATTTCTGATGTTATTGTCGCAAGTGATTCGGCTGGCCAATGAGCGAGATTTCTCAATGATGTCGGATGCGGCAGAAAGTCGGCTCAGTCTCAGAGAATTTTGGACTCGAGCAAAGGGTCTCGAAAAAGCTATCGATCATTTGCTATCCACCGCAAATCCAAATTGTGTTCGATCTTTTGACGGAGCCCTACCATTGATCACGACTGCAACAGCTCAAGCGATGTATATGGCATTGTCAATTTTCTTCCATCGGCGAATATACGAAATTGATCCTGCAATGCTTCAGGCCAATGTTAGTGCAATTCGGGGCCACCTAATCGAAATCCAACAAGAGGAAAGCGTCCAGGGGGAAAGTGTCAATGCTGCACTCATATGGCCGGTCTTTATCACTGCATGCGAGGCTGTTCACCCAGAGTTGCAAGTTTTCTTCTCTTCGTGGTTTGATAATTGCGCCAAGTCGACAGCCTTGATTCATGCATCGGTGGCGCAACAGATCATTGAGACAATATGGACCAAACGGCATGATGTGAGCTTGTGTGGAGGGATATATAGCTGGCCAGATATTTTGCGAGATGGGTGTATCAAGTTTATGTGCGTATAACAAGCTAGTATGTTCATTTCCTATTTGAATAACATTGCAACAATTAATATTACTTTGAAGAATTTCCGATCGTACATACCATTATTATGGCGACCGCAGACAAATGGTACCTATCTCAAATGGATTGCATCAAACTATTAGTTTTAATATTAGCCCTGTGCATACATGTGCACCTCAACTCCCATTGGTAGTTAGTTCTCTGTCGGGTCATGCATTTGCCCGCAAGTTGCGATTTTTGTGGCTGTTTGTACATGCAGGCCCGACAAACAACCCGACAAACACGCCCAAAATGCGTACATGGAGGTAGGCTCACTTGCTTGCTTTACCCGGTCGAGATAACCAAGCTATTTACCGTTACGATCTGGTAGAAAGTATTATACAAGAGTTCTTTGGCGAACCAGCAGTTCGGAACGTTCATGCTCAAGCCTGGATAAATCACTGACACAAAATCACAGTACCAGAACACATGGCCAAGTTCGAGGCAAACGAACCTCCGATTGCCTGTTTCCTGCGAGACAAGCATTCTTCTCGGGGCCTCAATGCTGGCCCCCGGGAAGCTTGATCGCTGATTGCTGGATTGCTGGGCCTGGGTCTCCCAGTCGAAACCCCGACAACAGACACCAAGGCGATCGGAATGCTGTTTGCCGAAGCTATGCTGGGCTATTGAGTGATAGTTCCAAATGCCTCATCACTAAGTGGCTTGACCATAGATTCCATTCCTTGAGCACTATTTGATTACTTGGATTAAGACAATATTCTGCTATTCAAGTCATGCCTCACTCCGCAGGTCACCCAATGATGTTCAGTTGTTGCTTAATTCTGCTAGTAAGGTCAGAACAAGTGGAGACAATTTGTCGACTCAACAAAATAAAAAATACCAGACTATGACCTTGAATAAGAGCATATCTTATGTCTTCTACCCCATTCTGTTTATAGAAGAGGAATGTTAGTACAAGAACCCCGTATGACGTTGGAGACGGAGTGCATCGATTAGTGGCAAGTTTAAGTGGTCGTATCACACCCTAGCAAGGGGGCTCTCCCCTATAAGAAGGGTGTCTCGCACTTGCCCCAGAACATTCTCATTATTTTATCTTCCTTCTTGAAACCTGTCTAGACCAATTTCGCCCTCTCTATGGCTACAGGAATACTCCGTTGGCCGACCCTGGTCCTTGCGATCCTGTTTCTGACAATTATTGGTCAATCTCAAGCCACGTTCTGCGCTACTGTGTGCGAGAAGAGCCCACAGATTTGTCCAGATGGCGAGGTAAGATCTGTTTTTATCGCATAGCCCATTCTCGTCCCGTTGACATGCTGACCGTGTCATTTTACTATTTTCCAGAAGGCCTCAGGCTTCGAGGTTCGTCTTCAAACTAACTGATCCTTTGTGATCTGTACAATTTTGACCTAATTTGTCTACATAGGGCTGCTGGGGCTGCTGTCAGCCCATCTAGTGCCGCCTGCGGTTTTTAATCTAAGCTGGTAATTCTACGAGCAGGATAACCCTTTCGTATAGCTCTTTTTTTCACAAGTGGCTTCGAAATGTACACGACTTGACGGGGATATTTTCACAATCGCAAAGACTGACCGGTGATTCGTAACCCTTAATTCCTTGTCAATTGACTTTCCTTAGCATCTTTTACACAGTTAATTGAAGCTATATCATATGTAGTTCTGATTTCGGCAGTGTCATACGTACCCTTCGAACGTTAGGCTCTCACCAGTAATGGAAATCTTTGTCAACATAACAGCAGCTCTATGAGTACACAGTGTGATAGATAATCAAGTCGGTAATGAAACAAGGACCAAGGATAATAATATTTCTATATACAATGAATATTGAGGTGGACACAGCAACATTTGAAAGATAGATACATTGTCACTCTTCCAGCCTAGATAGTCTAGTTGGCATAAAGCCGAGTCCTGCAAGATTAAAAAGGCCCCTCATGGACTCAACACTAGTGATTAACATCAGGGACTGACTTGTGGTTCTAAAGCGTTGCAATTTGCAAACATAATTAATTATTAGTCTTAATAACTAACGTCTTTCGGAATGAGAGAAAGTGTCTTCCAACATGATATGTATGGATATATCAGTTCTCAGCTTTGACGGTGAACAAACCATGAATTAAGTGGCTCGTCGTCTCCTTTGAAGCTCTCGTAGCGACGGCCTCCTTGTAATATCTTGCCTTCGCCGAAACCTAGCCTCCCAATCTGAACAGCCTCGCCCGGTGATGATGTTGACACATCTCGGACAACGCCAGGCATTTCATCCAGCTCGGGACATTTCTCCGTATTGCGTCCAACTAGCAAAGGGAAGACCTTATCGCCAGCAAAAGCGCCGAACCGTAGCATCACAAAGGAATCCAATTTTTCTGTCCATCTTGGGTAATAACCAGCGTATAGTGACAAAGCTAACAGTGGTACCAAGTAAAGTCCCATCAAGATGGAGACTACAATAATCCCCGCAGTAGATATTGATGGAAGATCCATATCCGTGCCCAAATCTTGCATGATATACCACCTACCGCTCTGGCTGAAAAAATATTCCTGATTGGCAAGAAAAGCGGCGGCTGTGAAGGCATTCGAAATCGAATCCGTCTGTTGTTGGAACCGACGGATCCATTGCGCAATCTTTGACCCAGCAGGGTACCAGGTGCCATTTCCAGAATTGCCAGCAGATATGCAACCTAAAGAGGAGTCGCCCAACAGATTGACGAGTGGGACGTTTGCGATGCAGAACCTCATGTTTGAGGTCACCTCATCCGTGACCATGCCGTCTTTTTCAATAGCTGCGGAAGTTGCCTCAAATGTGTCGACAAAAGACCCGGGCCCGAAGGCTGCCATGGCGGCCGCTAACAAGGGTCCTTTGTTCTGTGTTGAAATGGGACTCAGCGATGCGGCTTTGAGGCTGCTTGATGTGTCTTCATCACGGCGGCGATAACCCCCCTCAGAAGGGTATGTGTGCACTGAATCTTGATCTACACAATGCTGATCACAAAGATCGACTGGATCTTGATCAAGTAAGGGGCCCGGGACGCCATCGTTCATATAATTGGGCAATTCAAAGAAGCCGGCCGTGGTGTTCACAGTGATGCGGTAAAAAGCCTTTTTCCCCGCATCTTGGCCGGAAAAACTGCTCGAGGTGTACTCCTCTTGTGTCATGTTAAGATAGAGGACCTCGGAGAAATCCTGCCGGGTACGTCCCATCCGCCAAGGTGATTCCGTCATATTTTCTGGCATGCACGCAATGACACCCCAAGAATAAGTGTTGTACCACGAGTACGAAGAAGAATACTCGGCGTAAAATTTGCCTGGGAGTGGATAACCCGAACTGCAGGCGGCTGGGAAGTCAGACTCTCGTATGAGCTCGGATGTAGCCGTGGAGTTCACACGTGAAGCAAATTGACGAATTAGTCCTGTATTGAAACCACTGGGAACTTGGGAATAGAACATTTGAGGAGACATATTGTTGAGAGTCAAGAATGACACTCCACTGTCGTTACTCCACAAATTAGGTTGGTAGGTATTGCCGTTCGCTTTGTTGAGGGCATCGCGAACTTGCAACACGTCCTTACCGTCTGGTTCTGACCGTAGATACAGACTGCGTTTCGTGGTGAAGTCATGGATAGCGGCTCTTTGCTGGGGATATGTCCGAACTTTGACCGACTGTGGATTGAGAAAGAGCGACTGGATGGGATAGGTGATGAGACCAAAGACCCAGATGAAGATTGCGGCGGCCAGTAGTGTACTGCCGTATTGCCTCCATTTCCCACAAATCAGTGCTCGATACAAAGAAAAGTCCATCCACTTGCGGTCAGCCAATGTTGTGACTTGACGTAGCCGAAGGCCCATCGAATCTTTTTGGTTCTGCGCAAAGATCACAGCAGCACTAGCACACACCGTGGAAATCCAGGGAAGAGTAACAACTTGAATGAATGTCTGGATCGTCCGCACAGAACGATAGATCCGTCTCTCTTGATGGAAATCTGCTTGGTTCCTATCATCGTAACCGTAATACGAGCCTTCGATCGAGTAGACCCAGGACTTGGCTTTGAGGGGGCGGTATGACAGGACAACTGTCATGGCCCAGGCATAGATGGCGAGCCCCACATAAAAAATTGAGAATAGAGATACCCAGGCCGATCGATGAAGTAATGTACTGTGCCCTCGTCTTAGAACTTGTTCCGTCGACCGCGCCTGGCTATATGACGGAAGCTCCTCGTCATGCAATGGGAAAGACTCGGATGAAGAATCAAGTGCAGTATGTTCAGCCGCCTCGTCCTGACTGTAGCTCGGGAGTTGCCGCAGAGGGACCGAGCCGCGTGTCTCCATCTTTGGATCGCGATATGCAGAAAAACAAAGATACTAGAGACGTGAAGATTCCTAGCCCATAACAAATAATCTCCTTTTTATTCCCCAAACACCGACTGCAGCTAGAGGCTGGGCAGAAGCTACTAACCGAGCGCCCTGCTCCGAGAGCCCCGAGCGCCTTACGATCCCACTATTAGCTTTGAATTTCAGCCAATGTGGCGCATGTTTGAGAAATGCCGTGCGATTGGCCTAATTTACCCCAGCTCCTCACTTGGCTTCGGGCGTTCAAGCCCTGCGGCTACTCATCTCGCCCCTTTTGCCCTGATGTTTCACTGAAGAAATCTCGTGAAACATACGATATTTTCTGGATGCAACCCTATAACTGATATATTATGACAACAGACAGACTCATCAATCGATGCACATTTTGGGGGGCTTTCCGGCACAGTACAAGGATATTCCGGGTAAATTACCCTACGCGTGGCTTTGAGGCTCCGCACCAACACTGCAGACAACGACCGTTACATAAGACATAATGAGCACATTCAAGAGAGATCTTGTCGGGCAACGTCTTTACCTGTCATGCTTGGCGAGTTCTATCCCGATGATATGGAAATTAGGCCAACAGACATTTTGGCTGAGAAGGCCGGCAAGACCACCTGAGGTGGCGTCTGGTGACCAGGACAAAATTCCGACTGCCCCGTACGTTTCAACTTTTTTCCATAAGTTAACAGCGATTTACGGACTTATTATATAGCACCGAAAAATTCCAGGGAACTAAATCGTTCGATATATTGATAATCAAATTGTTCGAACTTCTTATGAGCTTGATATGCAACGACTAAATTCTTGTGGTATGCAACACTTAAGCGGGATTTTAGGATTGGGGGATGGTTCAAAAGGTTTGTTTGGCCCTGGGCCTGGCATTTTATCCCATGGAATTCTATATTCTTGATTTGACATTGTGCTTCGGCTTTGTATAACCCCCCTGGAGTCTATCTAAACATAAAATCACAGGCATCAAAGATCTGGATCATGGTACCTCGGCTGGCTCCGATGAAGTTGTATCGGCCATTTTACTCTAACCCCCAGTTCATAGGCAATATTCAACACCAGACTCGGATTACGCGCAAATTCACGGGCGATGATAACGACGTCCGCTTTTCCAGAGGCCACAACATCCTCAGCTGTCTTGCCATCCCGGATCATACCCACGCTTCCAGTCAGGAGTCCCGGAACTCCGTCCTTGATTTCCTGCGCCAGGTGTGCCTGATAAGCTGGACGGACCTGAGGTAACTGTTGATCAGGCACTAAACCGCCCGAGCTCACGTCTATCAGATCGACCCCAAGGGGCTGTAACAACTGGCATAGTCGGACGGATTGTTCAGGGGTCCAGGACTCTCGATCGGGGATCCAGTCTGTGGCACTGATACGATAAAAGAGCAAAGTGTTCTCTGGAATAGCGGCACGGATGCCCTGTACAAGTTCCAATGCGAACCGCACACGATTTTCGAAGCTGCCACCGTACTCATCGGTACGCTTGTTGGTGAGTGGTGAACAGAACTGGTGAATGAGATATCCGTGGGCGCCATGTATCTCGATCACATCAAAGCCAGCCTCAACGGCAAGCTTCGCAGAATTGACGAAATCGCCAATCGACTTCTGAATCATTTCCTTGGTCATAGCGGTAGGTGTCGGCCAAATCCCATCATCCTTGTAAGGAAGATCGGACGGAGAAATCAAGTCGTCGGGAAACCCATTTTCTTCCTTCTTTGATGGCTGGTGGCCAAGCCACGGAGCAGTCACACTAGCCTTTCGACCGCAGTGCTGCAGTTGAATACCGGCCTTTTGCCCCTGAGAGTGGATGAAGTTTGCCACACGCCGGTATGACGGTACCTGGCTGGCTGTCCACAATCCTGCATCTTCCATTGTGTTTCGGCCTTCAGGAGAGACACCTGTGGCCTCGACAATCGTGAGCGAAGCTCCTCGGGATGCGTAAGAACCGAGTTGGACCAAATGCCAGTCAGTCAACTCCCCCGTCTTGGGGCAGGAGTACTGGCACATGGGAGAGACCCAGATCCGGTTCTGGAACGTGGTCGAGCGGATGGTGATCGGTTCGAAGATTCGGGGAATCGGTTGACTCTTATCGTACATGGATAATAGAGAGCCCGCCGGAGGCGATTGGATGGGTGTAAAGAAGCCATGGTCTCCCGGCATGGGCTCATTAATCTTTAGCTCTTTACTTTCATTTGAGCTCGCCATTTTTGCAACAAATAAAAATACAATCTAAACAATAGAATGTCGACCTGAAGTAATCTTTTCGGGTTTCAGAGGTCAGCATCGGCAGTCGACAGAAGGAACTGTACTAGGATCAAGTGAGCTTAGGAGGGAGCAGCCATTATCTATTTGACCTCAAGTTAGAGATCACGCCAGATTATTAAAGATGCTGATTTTTAATCAATGAAGGGGGGTCAGGGAATGCCAAGTATTCGCAAAGAAGACGATCTAGCTCCTTTAGTCAGTCTCGGAGTGACTCCGGACTGACCACAATAGGAATAGGTGGAATCTTCGACCTGATTCTCGCCAAGTAGCCCAACCCCTATTCGAACACTTAAATGGTCGGGCTGCTTGGCGAAAACAGGGCATCACGTACTCCGTACTCCGTATGTTGTACTTTGTAGTTCAGTCAGCTGATGCATCGAATTCCAGCTTAATATCTCAATGGTGGTCTATCTACTCCGTACTCTACAACAGATATGGGTCTTGTAGCTCGATACCTTTTTAGGTGTCCCGTAGCCTCTTGAGGTCTAGCGAAATTTCATGACTGTGTGAAAGATATATATATATATTTTCTACGTTGTAGTGACTGTTCAATATCATGAGAAGGGCACTTTCGATTCTGTTTGAATCAACACAGGATTATAAAAGACTTCATCAGAAGCGATAAAGGAGAAATAATACGGCATCATGATATGGTTGAGGAATATATATGGAGTCTTGCTAAGATGGGAGGTTGTGCACAACTAAATATGTAGGGATCTCCAGGTGCCTAATTCCTAATCGGTCTCCGAAGCTCCATTCCCCTTTCAGAATAACGCTAACGCTATACGGCACCCACTATGCTTCCTCTTTCGGATGTGCTCCTATTGTGAGTTGGTTAGGTACAAAATATATTCCCATTGTACTCCCTACATTGCTTGTAAAATGATTGATAATCCCAAGCTGAGTTCACCATTCATATATAACGGTAGAGGGCAACAAAAAGCGGCCGTCTGCTTGGTATAAGGGACTTCATCCAGGATCAAACTCAGAGATAGTATTTTGATAACGCCACTTTCCCGAAGTCATGGCGGCGACTGAGGAAAAGTCCACGGCGATGGCTACCACATTGATCGCCGGTCTCGTTGCAGACTTTGTCAAGGCTTGCCAGTCGTCGGTGAGGAACAAAGACAGTTCCATCGTTTGGGATCACCTAGAGATGGAAGGTGCTGGTCAAGGGGTAAGAAGAACATCACAGGATTGTTGAAACAGCAATTAGCCAAATGCTAATTCAACCAATGAACAGCATGCAATCGCTCCCACGGTCGGATCCATGGCCGAACGATACGCCCGCAGGGCCACGTCCGTTTTTAGTCACGGAAGTGAGCCGTCGCGCAAGATTTTGCATGACTTTCGGGGCCACGTCAAGGCTGGGGAGATGCTAATGGTAATTGGCCGACCCGGTAGCGGTTGTACAACGTTTTTGAAGGGTCTTTGCCATATGCACGCTGAATATAAAAGTACCAGCGGTACTTTATTGTATGGCGGGATCCAAGCAAATTTTGAAGAGCCTGCAGCCCCAGCTGAGACCACATTCTGCGGTAAGAACTGTCTTTTGTTACCTGAATAATAATCACTGGCTGACGACAAACGGGTCTATAGCGGAGGAGGATATTCATTTCCCAAGCTTGACTGTAGAGGAAACATTGAGGTACGTTAAAATGAGACACTCCATGGCATGTTCACTCTTTATAATCGGAGGACTAATTCCAACTCTCCTATTAGATTTGCAGTCAACTCTCGGTATAGCAACGTTATATCCTCCACAGACGCACGCAACACCGTGGTCAACCTTGCCCGTTTGTTCGGAATTGATCATGTTTTGGCTACCAGAGTAGGAAATGAACAGGTTCGAGGTGTTAGTGGTGGAGAAAGAAGACGAGTGTCCCTAGCTGAAGCTCTAGTGACTTGCCCCGAGTAAGTTGACAATCGTAATGGAATCAATCCTGTGCTGTGCTTATACATTCGATCACCACAGTCTGATCTGCTACGACAACCCTACTGCTGGCCTTGACTCATCAACCGCTCTTGAATTCGTGCAAATGCTGCGAGAATATACCAATCAGTCCCACTGCACTGTCGCCATGAGTCTCTACCAGGGAAGTGACGATATGGTTCCTCTCTTTGATAAAGTGGCTGTCATAAATTCGGGGCACTGTATCTACTACGGTGATGTGGTTTCCGCAAAGTCCTACTTTGAGAATCTAGGCTTTTATTGTCCCCCAACAATGTCAATTACAGACTTCTTGAACTCGATGTCGGCGGAGCCTGAAGCACGGGAGTTACGCCAAACAGCAGATACTTGGTCGATTCCGCAGACCCCTCAAGAATTTGTTACTGCATTCTGGAAAAGCGAAAAAGGGGTTGAACTTGAAGCACAGATCGAAGAAGTGAAGAGCAGTGCTAGCGTTGGAGAAAACGCGCTGGGTCAGCGGAAGAAATCACGACAGACATACTCGATTCCGATTCTCACACAGATTCTTCTCTGTGCCCACCGTCAATATCGCATCTTCATCACAGACTACAATGCCTGGATCGTCGAAGCTGCCTGCATGGTAGTTCAGAGTATCATCCTTGGTACAGTCTTTCGCAACCTGCCACATGAAACTTCGTCGCTGTACCAGCTTGGATCAGTTGTTTTCTACGCGATTCTCGTGCCTGGACTTCAGTCCATGAGCGAATTCGGCAACACCTTCGCACAGCGTCCATTACTCTTGAAGCATAAGGGGTATCGTTTCTATCACCCAATGGCGTACGGCTATGGCCAGATTCTGTCAGACGTTGTCTGGAAAGTGGTGGTTATTGCATACAACATCCCTATGTATTTCTTGGCCGGACTCCACCCCACGGCAGGCCATTTCTTCATTTTCTTCCTAGTCGCTTATATTTCCCATCTGTCACTTTCGATGTTCTTCCGGTTTATCGCTGTCTTGTCACCAACAGTGGAACGGGCGGGTCTTCCTGTCGGCATTTTCTTGACTACGTTGGTCATCTACACGGGGTGGTACATTCCACCACCACAAATGCAGGTCTGGCTAAAGTGGTTCCGGTTCCTGAATGTGAGTATCCAGCAACCCTGAAGTGATACCCATGGAACTAACGCGGAAAATGTCAAATGCATAGCCTATGTACTACGCTTTTGAATCGCTCATGATTAATGAAGTTGGAACTACTGCCTACGAATGTACTCCATCCGACATGGTCCCTCGTGGCCAAGCATATTCAGACGTGGCATACCAAGCCTGTGCCATTGCTGGCTCGGAGCCCGGTAAGACTCTTGTGGAAGGAGCTTCATATCTGAGAGTTTACTACGACTTTGATAACTCTCACCTCTGGCGTAACGTCGGCATAAACGCGGGCTTCTTCGTCTTTTTCGCCATTTTGGTCGGGTAAGTGAACAGAAAATGATGAGGAGACCAACTGCTAACCCAAATTCAGTCTTGCAATGGAGCTGTTCAAGCCCCCTGCTGGCCTTCTTGCTACAGTCTTTTATCGCCGTCACGCCGCAAATACTATGCCTTCGCCCACTGGCAGCACTGGGAGTGATATCGAGGCACAAGAGTTTGCTAAGTCGGCACGGAAGGTATCGTCGAACACCGAAGAGGTCCGGTCTCAGGATGGACACTCCTTCGCCTGGAAGGATCTTCACTTGACGCTTCGTAAGGATGGAGAGGAACAGACTTTGCTGAAACATATTGACGGTTCGTCCCTTGCATATCTACAAGTACTGCTTCTGTCACGGCTCTATTCTGACATGCGTCGAATTTAGGGTGTATTGATTCTGGAACGCTGACCGCGCTGATGGGTGTCTCCGGTGCTGGAAAGGTCTGTTTGTTTCTATCATGCAGTATGTTGTATAAGCCTGCTAATTATATTTCCAGACCACACTGCTCAATGTCTTGGCCGGACGCATGGACGTTGGTAAATTGACAGGCACACTATATTTAGATGGGTCGCCGCTTCCAAAATCATTCCGCTGGAGGATGGGTTATGTTCAACAGCAAGATGTTCACTTGCCTACTCAGACAGTACGGGAGGCCCTCCAAATGACGGCCCATCTGCGTCGCCCGCTCTCGCTCTCGAAAGAGGAAAAAAATGCCTACGTTGAAGAAGTGCTTGACATGCTTGGTATGCAAGATATCTCAGATGCGTTGATTGGAGTGCCCGGCGCTGGCCTCAATCTCGAACAGCGAAAGCGGGTCTCTATGGGCATCGAGCTAGCAGCAAAGCCAGATATCTTGTTATTGGATGAGCCGACCTCTGGATTGGATGGGCAATCTGCTATCGCCTTGGTCCAGCTGCTGAAGAAACTTTCAAGATCGGGCCAGACGATTTTATGTACAATCCATCAGCCTGCTGCAGCCGTGATCGAGGTTTTCGACAATCTGATTCTGCTAGCGAAGGGCGGCCGAGTGACCTACCAGGGACCCTTGGGCGACCAATCTTCAACTGCATTAGAATACTTCGGTCGGCATGTGGATGCGTGCGATCCTAAACGGAACCCGGCAGAGTACCTGTTGGAAGTCGTTGGGGCCGGTTCGCGGTCAAATGTTACTGCCGACTGGGCCCAAATCTGGTCGGAGAGCCCTGAATGTCGTATTCAAGATACCAAGTTGCATGATCTTAAGAACGTGAGCCCTTCGGAGCAGTCTCGACCTCAGCTTTATGCTACTCCTCTGAATCACCAATTTGCCGTCGTGCTTCGTCGCACCTGGTTGTGGTACTGGCGTGAGCCAGCGTATTTCTCCGCGAAGCTTTGGATGAATGTGGCCAATGGCCTGTTGAATGGCTTGACGTTCTTGAACATCCCGAATAGTCAACAGGGTGCATTCGACCGCGTGTACACAATTTTCCTATCCTTCTTGATGGGTCCACCTCTTGGATTATCCATGGAGCCGCGATTTACTGCATTCCGCGATATTTTTGTGTACCGGGAAAAGGCCAGTCGATCGTACCATTGGATTGTGTTTGTCATGAGTTCTATCATCATCGAACTACCCTTCACTCTGATAACGGCGTTCATCTATTGGCTTCTGTGGTATTTCCCCGCTGGTTTGCAGACTGATGCCACTCATGCTGGCTACGCATTGCTGTGCTATTGGCTGTTTTCCGTATTCACTGTCAGCCTGGGATACCTCATTGCAGCGTGGATGCCCAACTTGAACTCCACTCTCATGGCCAATGGATTCTTCTTCATGTTTGTGAATACATTTGCCGGCACTTTGACGGCGCGCGAAAAGACCCCGGCAGGCTGGAGTTGGTATTTCAACGTCTCCCCGCTATACTATCTGGCGGAGGGACTCACTACCAATTCTCTGTATGGGCATGAAATCCGTTGCGTATCCAGTGAGGTGACTGTCTTCCATGCTCCCGCCAACGACACTTGCCTTAGCTACGCTGGTTCTTTCTTGAAGTCCGCTACAGGCTATTTGGTTAATCCAGATGCCACTGGGGATTGCGATTATTGCCGCTATAGCCTTGGCCAGGAATACGTAAGTAAAAACCTCACTTTTGTTGAAGCAACCCCTGCTAACCACCTATATTTTCGATAGTATCAACAATTTGGATATGACAACGATCGTAAGTACCGTGATATTGGTATATTCATCGGGTTTATTGCATTCAACTTCACGGCTGTCATTTTGGGTACCTATGTGACAAAGATCTACAAGTGGAAGCGGAAGAGTGAATAAACGTGGAGATGTGAAGTAGAGCTACCGGGATGCTCTTGTATTGGATTCTCTCGGGCGGTGCACATTCAGATTTGTATTTGCAAAGATCATTCATTGGATGAGTACTTTATTGTTTATCTTTTTTTCATTGTGGCGAAGTATCATAGTTTAATAATATAAATATATTCTTCTACATATGTCTTTTTACTAAATGAAATTCTCAAGAAGGGATCATACCACCGGCATATGCACAGAGTCCTTTGGCGTGAAACTCCTTCCGCTCTGATTGCTTGTGTTCTAAATAATTGAGGAGAAAGTAAGATAGTTGTAGCTACCTCCATTACCACAAGCTATTACTCCGGTTACATCTAGAGTAAGATGTCAGATAACGATCTGGATTGAAATCAGCAAGTGATGGAGAACAGGAAAGGTCCCCAAAGAGGATTGTCCCATTAAGAACACGCTTACCCATTTTAAGCGTTTCAATTTATTGCCTAAAGGAGCCCTCGGGTGTTCTCCGATATCTCCGGTGTAAGACGTTCTTAATCGAACTTCAATGTTGCAGCCGAATTGTGAGATAAATACTACATATTCTAACAGACTGGCCTCCTCATCGCCCAGTTTATTTCTCAACTATCCTAGCATCCTTTTCACAGAAACGATTATGCCTCGAGTATTCTTTGTTACCGGAAGCTCAGCCGGGCTCGGGGAAGCTCTGGTAAAGGAAATCCTGGATAACGGCGACTATGTCATTGCAACTGCCCGCAAGCCTGAAGTTTTGATCTTTGACAAAGCCACATCCACCAACTTCCTCGCCGTTCAACTCGATCTGCTAGATTCCAACAGCGTCTTGACCGCATACCTCACCGGTGTAGCCAAGTTTGGTCGCATTGACGTGGTCGTTAACAACGGGGGCTATGGGTTGAGCGGGCCCTTTGAAGATCTAACCGATGAAGACATCCAACGACAAATGGACGTCAATTTCACCGGTGCAGTTGTTTCCACTCGTGCTGCCATTAAGGTTATGAGGGAACAGAGTCCTCCAGGAGGCATCATTCAGCAAATCACCAGTATCGGTGGTCGCATCGGGATGCCATACATGTGCATGTACAGTGCCTCCAAGTTTGCGCTCGAGGGATTCACCGAAGCTGTGTCGCAGGAAATGGACCCGAAGTGGGGAATCAAGTTTACTTGTGTTGAACCAGGTGGTTTCAGGTAGGCTGTGCCGAAAAGTTCCTTTACGGCGTGTTCGGATTGTTAATGTGCCTAGGACGGACTTCTTCGCCCGATCGATGGTATACACTAATTCTACATCTTCGGTGTATGATCTGGCCGCTGTTAGTGCTCAGATCAAGGAAATCGAGAAATCCCAACGCGGTGATCCTCCAAAGGGGGCAAAGGCACTCTATCATCTGGCAACCTCGGAGAATCCTCCCAAAAAGACGGTCTTGGGAAGTGATGCCTATGAATGGTTGAATCAACATATGACGGCTGAGCATGAAGACCTGCTTCGCAATGAGTCCCTGGCGCGTAGCACCGATATTGATGATTAAGCATTGGTATGATGAGATAGAATGAGGTACTTTTTTTTTTGTCAATGAGTGGGAATAGAATTCCTTTCAAGGTCTCAATCATCCCAAGTGCCGAGTCCAGAAGGGGATAATTTCAGGAATACCTGATTAGGGATCGGGTGTGCATTTGCCCCTATGCCGATTTTGTAGATGATCAGCAATGTGAGGGCCATGAACTTGCCTATAAAATTATCCGGGTATATCTTAGAGAGAAGAGCGGAAAGAGGACAAAAGAAAGAGAACGCTCTTAGATGGGAGATTCCGGGGGTCTTATGTACCTCTTGTATGGGTGGGTCATACAAAAGATACCTCATCCGTTCCATCTCAAGTTTTCCCCGGAATTATTAGTCAGATCCGAGGGCCAGACCAACCGTTGGGATCCATATAGCTTCTTGGGAAGCCAGACATGGCCACTACCTAGGTAATGGTCTCCGTCTAGAAAGGGCCATTTGGTCAGCATATATTAATTGTGTTACTAAACTGTGGTGCTCGGCGTATTCCGCCAATTCTGCTCGACTCATGAGGTCACTTTCCCCGCACGCCCCAGATCGCTGGCTGAATGGCCAATAAGAAGAACTCCCAATGCGACGGTAAGTAACATTGTGAGAATCTACCCCCAAAGAAACCAAGCTGCTTAATACGCGACTCGTCATTCGGCAAGGGATCGTTTAAATTTGCGGTGTCTGTCCCAACATTTTCAATCTTCTCATCTTTCTCATCTTATTAACATCATGAGTGAATGTCCTGTTGCACACAAGAAGAGCAATGTTGCTGGTGGTGGCACTCGGTATGATTCCTGGCTCATTGCATACCCTCACACCGCTATGATTCGGAACTAATAATCTGCTCCAGCAACACTGACTGGTGGCCAAATGCCCTGAAGCTGGGTATTCTCCGCCAACATACCGATGCCACCAATCCTCTAAGCAAGGACTTTGATTATGCCACTGCTTTCAAGACCCTCGATTACTGGGGTCTCAAGAAGGACCTCCAGGCCCTCATGACCGACTCGCAGGACTTCTGGCCCGCTGACTTTGGTCACTATGGTGGTCTTTTTATTCGCATGGCCTGGCATAGCGCTGGAACATACAGAGTCTTTGATGGACGCGGTGGTGGTGGGCAGGGCCAGCAGCGTTTTGCACCATTGAACTCATGGCCGGACAATGTATCCCTTGGTAGGTTTTTAATAGTTGTGGTATTTTCTTTTTTCATGCTGACATGTATTGTTTACTTCCAGATAAGGCACGTCGTCTACTTTGGCCCATCAAGCAAAAGGTGAGTACTATACATACAATCCATATCTCTATATGTTGAACGATACTAATCACGCTACTTAGTACGGCAATAAAATCTCGTGGGCAGATCTTCTGCTTTTGACTGGCAACGTTGCCCTGGAATCCATGGGCTTCGAGACATTCGGATTCGCTGGAGGTCGTCCCGACGTCTGGGAAGCGGATGAGTCGGTGTACTGGGGAAGTGAGAACGTCTGGTTCACTAACGACGCTCGTTATGAGCCCGAGACTGAAGAGGAGAAGGCTAAGCAGAGCGATATCAAGACTCGCGATCTCGAGGACCCGCTAGCCGCGGTCGTCATGGGCTTGATCTATGTCAACCCCGAAGGCCCTAATAGCAACCCCGATCCAGTCGCTGCTGCCAGAGATATCCGTATTACTTTCGCTCGCATGGCTATGAATGACGAAGAGACGGTCGCCCTGATTGCTGGTGGTCACACTTTCGGCAAAACACACGGTGCTGCCCCTGCTACTAATGTCGGAAAGGAGCCCGAAGCTGCTGGCATTGAGTCACAGGGTCTGGGCTGGAGTAACAAATACGGCTCCGGAAAAGGCCCTGATACTATCACCAGTGGACTGGAGGTGACATGGACCAGTACTCCGACCAAGTGGAGTAACAGCTACTTGGAATATCTTTTCAAGTTCGACTGGGAGCTGACCAAGAGTCCCGCTGGTGCTAACCAATGGGTCGCCAAGAATGCGGACGATATCGTTCCCTATGCCTTTGATTCAAGCAAGAAGCACAAGCCTCAGATGTTGACCACCGATCTTTCTCTGCGGTTTGACCCCGCTTACGAGAAGATCGCCCGTCGTTTCCTTGAGCACCCTGATGAATTCGCCGATGCATTCCGTCGCGCGTGGTTCAAGCTGCTGCACCGTGACATGGGCCCTCGCACTCGCTGGCTAGGCCCTGAGATCCCCAAGGAGGTGTCGATCTGGGAGGATCCCATTCCTGCTCCTACACACGCTCTGATCGATAACGGTGACATTATTGCCCTGAAGAACGAGATCCTCTCAAGTGGTATCGAACCCACTAAGTTGATTGCCACTGCCTGGGCATCGGCTTCTACCTTCCGAGGCGGTGACAAGCGCGGAGGTGCCAACGGCGCCCACATTCGTCTCGCTCCTCAGAAGGACTGGGATGTCAACAACCCAGCGCAGTTGCAAGAAGTTCTCAGTCTGTTGGAGAATATCCAGAGCCGCTTCAACAGTGTCCAGAATGGTGAAAAGCGTGTCTCAGTCGCTGATTTGATCGTACTTGCTGGATCTGCTGCCCTCGAAAGATCCGCGGGTATTCCTGTTCCCTTCACTCCTGGCCGCAGCGATGCCGTCCAAGAGCAAGTCGATGTCGAATCGTTCGGCTGGCTCCGACCTTTCGCCGATGGATTCCGTAATTACGGGCACTCGACTCGCCGGGTGCGCACTGAGCAGCTTCTCATTGACAAAGCGCAGCAGCTGACCCTCTCCGCCCCTGAACTGGCCGTTCTCGTTGGTGGTCTGCGCTCTCTGAACGCAAATTGGGATGGATCAAACCACGGTGTCTTCACTTCCCGCCCTGGCCAGCTGAGCAACGACTTCTTCGTCAACTTGCTCGACATGAACACTGTCTGGAAGCCAACTAGCGAAGAAAGTGAGCAATTTGAAGGTTTCGACCGCAAGACTGGCGCCAAGAAGTGGTCTGCTACTCGTGTTGACCTGATTTTCGGCCACCACGCTGAGCTTCGTGCTCTTTCTGAATTATACGGCAGCGCCGATGCTCAGGACAAGTTCAAGAAGGACTTTGTTGCTGCCTGGGACAAGGTTATGAACTTGGATCGTTATGATCTTAATTGTTTCCCTGCGACTGGCCGTCCTCGCCTGTGAAAAATTTGTCATTATGATCTTGTTTTCTCCAGTACAATTAGCTGAGCCATCAATGGACTTTTTAGTTTCGGTATGTATATCTATCATTCAGATCGTAAATGTAGTGGCATAAGTCATCCCATTTATGAAATGTGCCCTGTTCCGCTACCGTATAATGTCCCGCTTCCTTGACTTCCAGCCGCCGGCCTAGAGAGTGAGATGACAAGTGGATGCTCCTTGTGAATCGGAATGGTGTTCAAATTGGACAGGCCGAACTAGCGCTCCGCAAAGCCCACAAATTGGCCGGACCCCAGGCCCATAGCCCACCGGTGGGCCCGAAGATAGGGCCCAAAGCCTAGCCCATTTGCGGCTTGGGTTGGGCTGTGGGCTTTGTAGGCTTTGCGGAGCGCTAGGCCAAACGCACGGCCCAAATATGGGCATTAGGTGCGTTACATTGAGATATCACATTTAAAGGTAGTGATCTGCATTGACAAACCGGGATGTTCCACTCAAAGTCGTAATTTCCGTAATATCCGAATTGTCCGAATGAGATAGGGTCGGCTTAATACTTTAGAGAAGGCCGAAAGGTAAGACATTTCAGTATTAAAGAGACGGAAGCGCTGTGTAGCATTCGATAAAAGCAGAAGAAACTGGAAGAGAGAGAAGAAGTAGAAGAGAGAGACCTATCAATCTCAGGTGCTGTCTCCCTAGGGAAGTGGTATGTGCCTCAGGTCACCCAACTGTTACACCTATTATTTAAATTCAGACTACTGATGCTTGGACAGATAATTTGTTTATCATCCTACCCATCTCCCGTTTCATTTGCAAACATGACCCTGAAAGCTCTCATCTGTGGAGGAGGTGTCGCAGGTCCGGCCCTAGCCTACTGGCTCGCCAGACTTGGTCATCAAGTTGTTATCGTTGAACGCTTTCCAGTGCTGAGAGCTACAGGTGCCCAGATTGACCTCCGCGGTCAAGGAATTGAGGCTGTCAAACGCATGGGTCTTGTCGATGCCGTTCGCGAGAAGCTCGTTGATGAAGCAGGCATCACCATCGTTGACAGCAAGGGAACTGTGAAGGCGACGATTCTCGCTAACAAATCTGGCAAAGGCGCACAGTCTCTGACATCCGAGTATGAGATTATGCGTGGGGATCTCGTACGCATATTTTATGAAGCAACAAAAGACAAGGTGGAATATATCTTCGGAAAAACCGTGGACAGCTTCACGGAAAATGACCAAGGGGTAGTCGCCTACTTTTCCGACGGCTCTTCCGACACATTTGATATACTAGTTGGAGCAGACGGGCAAGGGTCGCATATTCGAAAGAACATACAGCCCTCTGGTGCTCCAGATGAATATCACCAGCTGGGAGTACACATGGCGTACTGGTTTGTCCCACGGATCGAAACCGACAGCAACATGTGCAAGGTATACTTCAGCCCGGGTGGCCGGATGATCATGTCTAGGAGCCACAATAAGACGGAAACCCAGGTCTACTTCCTACTTATGTCTAATTCCGAGGAACTGCGGAAGATCCCCAAGGGTTCGGTTGAACAGCAAAAGTATTTCTGGGCCGAAAGCTTTCGCGATGCAGGGTGGCAGGCCGGTCGATTTATCGAAGGGATGAACACTACAGAGAACTGGTTTTGTCAGAATGCAGTCCAAATCAAGACAAATACCTGGCACTCTGGCCGAATCGTCCTCCTCGGTGATGCAGCACACTGCCCTTCTCCATTGACTGGTTTGGGGACAACTAGCAGTCTAGTTGGGGCATATGTTCTGGCAGGAGAGCTTTCTCGCAATCAAAACCTGCCCCAAGCGTTCCGGAATTACTCCATGATAATGCGACCGTTTATCGATGAGGTTCAACAGGTCAACATTGGGTGGATCCGACGAATGGTCCCCAAGTCGCCGTGGACAATTTCTCTCTTTCAATCCATTGTAGGTCTGGCTTGTTTTCTTCGCATACCGCAGGTCATATCGCGGTTTTCGGACGATGGAGGTGGTGACTGGAAACTCCCTGATTACCCGGAGCTGCATGTTGATCGGGATGAATATCCATGAGAATCAGGAGAAATAAAATGTCACATGAAACTTCAAGATCATACGTGCGCAATAAGGGGTACATGGCTTGACAGAATCAATCTAAAAATCTATGCTCATCTATATTGTACCGAGTACCCCGTACCTCCGTACGGAGTACTCCATACACCAATGTTTTTGGCGCTTAAATTTTTGGATAGGCTCGATTTACGTATCACCCTGCACCGTTTTGGATATGTTGAAAATTGGAGCGGTGAATGTCGATTTGTTTTTATCCGCATATTGTACTTGTATAAGAGACATGACTTCATGGTCCATTCATTGTGCATACTCCGTAGTATCTTGCCCCGTGCCCCTGAAGTTGTTTATACATTCCGGATACGCGGACGCCAAGCCTTTATATCAACATCAATCTACGGAGTATTTCCATTCTCTTTCTCTCTCCTGACTACGGAATCTATATGTCTCCAGATCATTACGAAGTTCTCCGTAATCCGTACCAATCTTTGGATTGATGTTAGCGAGGCCTGGGCTCTCATCGCGGAGCGCCACCAGGGAGAAATGTGATCAGTGCACGAATTCCCGGCTGGGTTTCTTTGTTTGAGATCCCGATAATCCCTGTTTGGAGCGCCGATAGCCTCTTGACATCCGACCATTGCCCTAACGTGTCCAATAAATTACCAAAACAAGAGAATTAAGGGGCACGGATATTCGGATTCTGCTGGGATCTTCATATTGCCAATGATCATTTCACCGCGATGATTTGCAAGCAATCTACGGTTATTATTTGTCCAACAAACCGGAAGATCTGCCCCAGATCCCCGTGTACTAGCATCATTGACCGCATTACCACATTTTCTCTCATTAATGCGGCGACGGATGACTCGCCGGTGGTGTGGTCCACTTCGAACGCAACAGTCAACCTTATCCGGCCCTTCCCCGTGCTCTAAGATGAGGGGCTGAAGCAAAGTCTTCGTTCTGATAGAATCTGTCAGCCAGGTGGGACCTGTGTCCGAGCTGTGACCCATATACTCGTCTCCTTTCCCACCGGTTGATTTATCCGCATGGCTCAACCCATTCACACCCCATGGATACTGCAATGATCAGCCTCCCTGCGGAGGTGGGCGCTGTTTTGAATGCCAACTTCACGATCGTCCAGACCATTGCTATGTTCTCAATCGGAGCGTGGAACTCATTGGAGGTGGTGATTGGCATATTCGAGAGATTCAGAAAGTATCGTGGGCTATACTTCTGGAGCATGCAAATTTCGGCCTGGGGAATATTGTTACACGGCATACCATCTCAACTGGTCTTTGTGCATACGGCATCTCCCATCTCTATGTCGGCCATGTTCGTCATCGGCTGGATTTGCATGGTGACTGGACAAGCGGTAGTGCTGTATTCAAGACTGCACCTTGTTGTGGCCGACATCCGCCATGTACGATGGGTACTATGGATGATTATAGCCAATTTCATCATCCTCCACATTCCCATGGCGATTCTCTTTTGTCTTACTATTCGCAATGTACCATCTGCCCGTCCAGCGGCAATCTACGACCGCCTACAAGCAACAGGGTTTGCCATCCAAGATACAATAATATGTGCCATTTACGTCCGCGAAGCACTCCGGGCTCTGAGGCCCGTCTTCGAAGCCAAAGGCTCCCAAGGTCGAAGGATTATCTACCGAATCGTCATCGCTAATCTCTTTGGCATCCTGCTCAACATATTCATCCTCATCGCCGAGTACAGAGTGCACTACATCGTCATCAGCTTCAGAACAGTCGCCTACAGCATCAAGCTGAAACTCGAATTCCACGCCCTCATGCAGCTCCACGAGCTAACACGCACTTACCCATGCGCTTTATGCCAAGGGACCCATGGCAGCCCTCGTGGTTCATCCGAAATCAATATCTTCGACATGTTCGCACGTAGTCCCCGGTCACAGGATACCGAGATGCAAGTCGTCTCCGGTCTGTCGGGGACCGCAAGCCCGGCATTCTCAGCGCGCAGCGGCACATACGATTTCCATGAGGCATTACGCCAGACAACGTCGACTGTAAATTCTGCTGAGTCAAGGGTAGATGCTCGGCCTCGGATCCACTCGTCGGATACGCAGTCTACGGTTGAAATTACATTGCTCGAGCGCTCGAAGTAAGACCAAACTTTTGGTAAATTTGAGGGACACTGTGTCATACGAATTATTTCATATACTACCCGATGAACTTCGACTCAGGATAGTCGGGTCATCAATTATCACTGGGCGGCCAACTTTTTAACATTATACCCTTGTCGTTATAGACATGTCTGTTATTGTCGTTATTGTTGCTTTGGTTTTTACTACTGCTATCTGTTCTAATTTTGATTTTTCTGGGGTTTGAAACTTTTACGCACTTGCATAGTACTATGATCATTGGGTTTCTACATTACCTCTGTTTTCTTGGGACAATCTTGAAGTTCATATGTAGTACATAGTAGAGAGCCACGTGGTTGCCTCGCGATGGAGCACCAGGATAGAAATGGGAATGACATTTCTGATATTATATATGTATTTATCATATTCTCCCGGATAAAACCACGAGAAAAACGATGAAAGGAGACCTACAGGCTCGGCACATGTGCTGGGGCCAGCCTATGGAGGTGAAAAACATCTCATACTGGTTAACAAAGAGACTGTCAGTATCCACCGAAGCCATGACAACGCTCGTTGAGGTCGAAAACATTAGCGGGGATTGAAAGAGGGGAAATGAGCTGAATGCTCGCCGAGGTTGAGAGATGTAAGCCCGCAAAGTGAACAATGAAAAAACAAAAATAAATGTGTGATATAAAGTGACAGGATGGCTGAATTTCCCAAAGGAACGCGGGTGACTATATTTTTGAGCTATCGAATCGCCTAGTGACAGCCGAACCAACCGACGTTGTCCCATTCGCCAGGCTTGTAGATCGAGCTTCCCCGAATAGTCACCGAGGTGCCCGAGACAAGGGATGTTAGTACTGGCAAGTCTCGAGCGTCCTCTCCGCTTCGTATACTCCATAGTGCCTGTCCTGAGCGTCTGATGTTGTTGCATCGCACTACTGAGTTGATTGGCGAGGTTGGAAACTCTTGTATATAGGTATTTACCAAAACTCGCTAGCCGAAAAACATTATATTGACAAGGCTAAATTTTCTCTAGAGAAGATATCGGAAACTATCAATCTCGCGATCCGTCTTGTTCGATATTTCATCCTGTAGCTCAGCCCCCACGGTCATCTGCTCGGGCAAACCATACATCCTGTCTCGTCGACGGTTCTCCCACGTGTAGTATGAATATAGGCACAGAAGGAAGAAAACGCTCAAGATCAAGCCTGACATTGAGGCTTTGATGCCGGTCTATAACAAGTAGCCATGACATGAGTTTCATGTTTTGCAACGCAAACCCTAGCAGGAATAGAAACTTACTGGGTACGATGGTTCCTCCGAGGCAAGGAAAAATTGAGGGCCCACGATATTTCCCACGCAGTATGCAACAAAAAGCAATCCACTAACAACACTCTTTTTCGTAAATCCGGCCACATTGGAAGTAATGATACTCAACGACATGGGAAAATTGATCGCGTAGACGACGGCTAACGTCAACCCAACCATCCGCCCAGCTTGATCGTCGGGGTCAAGCCTCCAGATAAGAATCAATCCGATGATAGAAACTATTGTGACGAGACACATTCCTAATATGCGAGATGAGGGAATATAGGTCACGGTGATGGAGGTAATCAACAAAAATACGATCTGGGCGCCGCCCTGAGGCATTTGCATAAGAAGGGCCTTGAGATCAGTGAATCCGAATCCGGCGGTGATAATGGATGTAAACTATACAGTATGAGCTTCAGGTTCCTGAGGAAAATAGGGTAAATACACACGCTTGTGAGACCACCGTTGGCCAGGTTCGAAGAGAACGCATTCAGAACCAGGAGCCACGTCTGGGGATCTTTCAGGGCCTGAACAGCCTGCGACCATTTGAACACGCCGGTATCCATGACCCCAGTCTTGTTCGTCAGTGTTCGCTGCACAGCAATGACACGCTCATCGGGCTTCAAGAAAATGGCCTTGGTAGGCGAGTCCGGCAACATAACAAACAAGACAAGACCATAAGTTGAAGTGATGGCACCGAGAATAAGGAACAAGAGTTTCCAGTGTGCAATTGCTGACGTATTAATAGTCCCGATACCATAGGCAATCAATCCACCAATGAGCACAGCAAGGAAGTTTCCGAAAAACCAGGCAGATTGTCTGGAGCTTGTTAGTGAGTCCTCAGTCCATCCTGATTTGGTAACCTTACCGTAGGGGCTGCTCCTCGCGTTTATAAAACATGCCCGTAAGCAATGTAAAGCCAGGCGCAATAGCCGCCTCACCTACACCCAAGAAGAAACGGGCGGCCATGAGTCCACTCCAATTAGAGCAAGCAGCATGACACATCAGGGCACCGCCCCAAAGGAAGCTGAGGTTGTCAGTCTCATCGTCGGCGCTATGGATCCTTCAGTATTGGAGAACATACACTGAGACTGATATGTATTTTCCAATAGGAAGTCGGACGACAATATATGAGCTAGGCCTGTTGTCGGATTAGTATTTGTGATGAGAGGTAGAGGAAGTGTGAATATATACCAACTCCATGCAAAATACCCAAAATAGAAGATCGCAGACGCCCATGAATATTCTGCTCCGTGCATGTTCTATAGCTTTCTGTCAACACATAATCTTTGACCAACACCTGTATGGGAATGGATACCAAATCTTCGCGTAAACCAAACAGGGTCGCCTGACTGAGAGCTAGCTTGTCGAGGAATTGGAGGAAATATGCGACTCCCATCAACGGAACCAATCTTCCTTGAATCAGTCACCTACCCATGTAGGGATAATCTGCCCGAATACTCACATAAGGTCAAGCTTCCACAACACTTTCCGTTCCTCTGCAGGTGTTGCTTGAACAGCGAGTACTTGGCCCAGATCGAGATCCCGACCAAGTGCCTCACCTCCCCCTTCAAATCCTTCTCATCTAGATTGGGGTCATAAGATTGCATCGCGAAGTTGTTACAAATGCAAGTTCACTAAATGGCGCACATACTCCCTTCTTATTCAAAGACCGACGAAGCCGGTATCGCTCTCGACTACTTCGCCACAAACCTCGTTTGAGACTACTAGGGCTAAGGCCAGGTGCTTTTGGTAGTGGGCCCTTTCCTATCTTTCACCGGGAAGAAGGTCGTATATTCACCAATTAGACCGTACGGTTTCATTTTAGGTTATCATCAGAATTTCCCCGCGATGTTGATCCCGGAGAACAGGCGAGCCTGCCAATCGGGTAATCCATCTCGGCACCCCACAGCACGGTCAGTCAATTGAAACCCCCGGCTTGTAATCAGCACGGAGCCGATCCGGGGGGTACGTCCACTTCCCCCTCAGCGGATGTCAAGTACGGCAATTGAGCTGTCAACGCTCGGCAACTGATATAGGGGAGGGGCCCAAGCGATGTGGTGATCAATGAACATGAGGCATTCGAGATGCGCTACGAAGGCCGCTCTATTCCGCGACTATTACCAATAGTCTTGGTGTCGATAGGGAAAATGTGCCGTCATAGACTTGCAGTCCAATTTCAGAAGTTCTCACATGAAATATGAAAGTACACTAAATCCCGCCTAGTATTCAGAACTCTAAGCCTTTCTCGAAGTCCGACTTGATGGCAGTGGCGAAACTTGTATCGACTAAAGCTCTGCATGCCACCACGGCCATTCCTGCTGCACAGTGCAAGCTACGCTTGAATCCCTCTTCGGATCCAGCCCCGGCAGTAAATTCGGGCGTGTGATTGACACCATCTGCGTAAATATAGAACCCACCGTGGAAACCAGGTACTTCATACGAGACATTGCCTATAGTGGAGACACTGGTCAGCTTCTGGCCACACCCGTCGACTTTAAGGAACTTCAACGCTCACCCATATCAGTTGATCCTCCGCTAAGGCCTCCTACCTGCCCTGCGGCATCGAAGATAGTACTGTGGCCCATGGCATTCATAGCGGAGACGTAGCTGTCACAGATAGGCTTATTAATTTTCATATCCTTGTACGCGGCCTCCCTAGCAAATGGGGTTAGCGAAGCGTATCAGAATATAAAATCGCCTTATCGTACCATTCATATTCCGCCGTGCAGCCTGTAGCAGTCGCAGCAGCTTCAAAGCATTTGAGTACTTTCTCAGTCAACGGTTTGAGCGTCTTCACAGTCTCCGATCGAATATAGTATTCAACCGTCGTCGAGGCAGGAATGACATTCGGCCTATCTCCACCCTGTGAAATAACTCCATGTATTTTTTGCGTAGGCAAGATCTGCTGTCGTAGCATTGAGATGTTCACATAGGCGGCCACCACTGCGTCTAGAGCATTGATACCTTCCCACGGAGCAGCCGATGCATGTGCGGGCTTGCCAGTGAACATGACCTTAACCTTGTCGTTTGCGAGATACTGCCCGGTGCAGGAACTCGAGCTCATAAGATCAGGGGCGCCGGAAAGCACCGGGAATGGATGGACCATGAAACATGCATCCACGTCTTTGTATGCTCCCGCGTTGATGAGCAGAAGCTTTCCACCGCCACCCTCCTCCGCAGGAGTCCCTAGTAGCCGAATGGAATAACCAATTTCATCGGAGTACAGAGTGTCCATCGCCTCACAAGTAGCTAGGAAGGCCGCGATCGAACTTGTAGCGATCAAGTTATGTCCACACGCATGCCCCATGCCTGGAAGGGCATCGTATTCTGCGTTGAAAGCCATGGTACGCCCACCTTCACCATGGCTGTAGATCACCTCGAATGCCGTCTCAATGCCATAAGCCTTTCTCTGAACCTGGTATCCAGCATCAAGTGACTCGAAAAGCTTGCAGATATTGTCGTGAGCGCTGTACTCTTTCAATGCAAGCTCGGGATTGGACCAGATCTATTGAATGTTAATAAAGCCATGGTGTGCTTGCCAAAAATAATACACGCCTTTTGATTGATCTCACTGAGCTTGGATTCATACTTGTCAATGGCCCCACAGACCTTCTGAATGATCTCAGCTTGCCCTTTTACTGGCAACATCTTGGCGAATCACGAGAAAATCTCAATTATTCAGGAATTCTGGCACTGGGTAATGCGAGCTTAAGAGGGAAAGCAGCAAAGCCAAGAAATGGCCTCGGGAAACCCATGCCGAAGATGAACGCCGGAAATCAGACGCCAGAGGTACATCTCAAGTGGGGGAAGCTTAGAGAATTCCGCAGTGGAGAAGCAAGACCCGTCCATCAGTCTCATTTTATTGTGTAATCTACACTCCGGTGCCTAAGTTCCATAAGTTGACCCGGCAAAGAGACTTGCCGAATGGGCCTGGATAGGTCTTTGATCCAAAAAGATCCTCATTTCAACAATCTGCAGATCGGACTCGTCACGACCTTCCAAATCGAGGACGTTAAACTCGCGCACTCGGACTGCGAACTGGTCAGGGTCGGCGACGAATGTTGTTTCGGATGTCGCTTCAAACATGACCGTGCGCTTCATTTGTATGTTCCCTGCTAGTGGGGCATAGAGCTGTCCTTTTTGGGCGGTTTCTTCATCTGGGGCAGTCCTCTTGTACGATGTTTCGACAGGGCCTACGTCCCTCCCAAGATCTATATCCCAGGCGAGATGAACCTGATGGTAGAATTTGCAGATATGACGGCTACGCACTTCCATGAGAGGAACTGCCTGGCTTGCGGCTGTTGGTGGATCGCTGCCGATGAGGATGGGAGCGCTGGGTGTGAAGAAAGGAGTTACGCGATTTTCGGCGGGAGTGAGTGAGTCTAGTGCTGGTAGGAACCGTTGGAGAAATTTAAGACCTGGTGAAGCTGTGGGAGGGATGGACTCGTAGGGGCCATGGTGGATCGTGACGGTGCTTTCCATGCTGCGTCGACTACGAACGGGACTGTCTTGTTAGATATGAATGTTTCCACTTGATTTTGATCTCCGATAGTATGTCATGGCGATGTAATATTGTCATTGTAGTAGTTACATCATGAGGCTGAAATTAACAAATCTTGGGCGTCGATAGACTGCATTAACTAATTATTGTTGAAATGTACGTTTGACACATATGGACATCGCAGTCCTATGGTGGATTTGGCGGGTTTTTGCGTAGTGGTCTGGTTGTACCACATTATATATTGTACAGCAGCAGAAATCGACAGCAAGGCTGGTCGAATTTCGCGCGGGGAGGCAGAAATCGCCAGGCATTGGATTGTTAATGCGCTGGAGGCGCTGCGCAAATGTTCCGTTGCGCGACCGAGATGAAAGAAACCCAGGAGATTTGCATTTCATTGAACGGAATGGGGTTGTTCCATACTTGCGTAGGCGAGTTTGTTGTGTAGAGCACACGAAGCAAGATGCATAGTGGCATCATTTACTCCTGGAAGTATTTGTCATATGTGATCACCAGAAACCTGGTGAGGCGAGTAAACAACAAAACCTCTGTGGTTGCGCCTCTGGAGGATTATTTGAACATGGAGTCCAATTGATAAAAGGTTCATGATGGAAAGTCCGGCTTCAGGATGGATGCGTACTGTTGTCGGTCGACTGGGTGGATGGACGAATTCTGTGCTCAGAACTAGGCAGACTCTCCACGGACATTGTATTCCAGCCTCTGCGTCCCCCCTGTTGCGACTCCCGTGGGGCAGCGTGAGTGACATCCGTAGTAATCTGCGTGGGATCCACGAAGCCAGGGTATTCTTCAAAATCGGACGAGGTGGGCTGCGATCGAGGATTCTGCACGATATTGACCAGCTTTCCGAGCACACTAAATTCGAGCTTCAACTTGATACTGTAGACCATGGCCTTCAACGTGGTCTGCAGATTGAAAAAATCCAATGTATTCCACAACGAGTAAACAAACGTCGAGCAATATGATGACTAAATTGATGGCCAGCAATTCATACATGATTCGAGATCGCCGTTGGTCCTTGTCTGGCATCATTCTGAGCAGCTTCACGGTCTCGGTAATGTAAATTCCCGAGATGAGTATCTCTTGGGCGCAAAACCAGGCCAGTTGCAACCGCTCCATGATACTGTATCCGTGAATGGCTGGCCGCCTGGGAGCGTATGCGGTACAGAAGGTAAGAACGGTCGTTGGTATCAGGAGGATTATCGCGTCGATGATAATCAGCCAAAGAACAAACCGAAGCACCTTGTTGCTCTGAACCACCAAATGAAGTCGAGAGTACAGGACGATCGATTGGCCCGGAACCATGACGTAGAACCCAATGGTGCTAATGGTCAAAGAGAGCCATAATGGCGCTAGAGAAAAGAACCCCAGCAGATAGCCAATGGCGTGAGGGATTACCCCGAGGACTACGGAGAGCAGAAGCGTCCAAAAGTAGAGTCCACGATAACGAGTAAATGTCAAGAACAACAATATGAACAATTCAAGGGCGTTGTATAATGCGATAGAAGTGAAGACAATCATCAACGTCCGCACTGCCACATTATCGTCATTATATCCACGGAGCCCTTCAGGAGAATCCGATATGTTTGCAGCGCCCGATAAGCCCGCCATACTCGCCAAGGCAACCAGCCTGGCGAGTTTATACATTCGATGTTGGTGGAAAGGCCGTCGGGAAGGTATTTCACGGCCCGCTTTGTGAGAACCGCAGTACACTTTGCTTGAATTGTGTCAGTTCTACAGCCATCTTAGTTGTGCTAGTCCAGGCAAATCATTTGCGCGAAATATTTCTATGATGGTACCGAGTAGCAAGGTTGTCGGCTATTCGGACACAGGTGGGAGGGATTTCGGAAGGGATTGAAATGGAGGGAATGGTCGCAACTTCGTTTTCTCAAGGATGTGAAGGTAGATTTGGAGTTTCTGAGGACGATGAGGTCGAAGACTGAAGGATTAGAGGGATTGAAGCCAAATGTTCGATGCAGTATATCATAATAAGTTGAGTCGAGAGAGAGAGAAGAAATGCGCGGCGTATTTGCCTCCGGGATGCCAAGCTAAGCCGAGAAAGGGAATCCTTAGGAACCGCCACACTGAAACCTCGGCTTTTTTTCTTTTCCAATTTTAGTTCTATAGGCTTCGGGGAAATTGATCTTAGCGGATGATCTTTTTTCATTTCAAAATTGAAGGTCTATACTCTCGTATAACAGGGAGTGACTGAAAGTTCAAGGTGGCTGAGATGGCTGAAGTGGCTGAAGTGGCTCAAGTGATTAAAGTGGCTATAGTGCCCAGAGAGAATTGTCTACTTCGTATTCCACATACACACGTCTGACAAAAATGTGTCGATTTCTGATCTTCTCAAGTTTGCGCTAACCTCCAGTCCCGGCATAGGGTGGAGAATCGGTTCACTTACAATTGGCCCATCCCCTTGCGGAGACCCGGAACAACCGTGCGTTCGCGTTCTTCTATGATTTAAGAAACTTCCCAATCGTGTTGACACCTCCAATACTCCGAAGTTCATCGGCATGGAAAAATGGACACTATGGAAGATATATCCCTTCTGTGTCTTCACTCCGTGCCCAACATCTCCGCAGCATCGCAGATCTAGCTATACAGGCCATGGTGATGCAGACTTCCGCTAAGCCTTCACCTAAAGAAGCGACTTGTTACTCTTGCCGTTACCTTGACATATACTTCCAAATTGTCAATTTTTCACTCTACACTCATCTCTAGAGCGGAAAGCTTCTATTTTCAGAAGATTGATATCCTGGATTGGTCCTCTCTGGTCGCAACATGGTCCCCATCGGCTTAAGGCATATCGAATTTGGACTGTTTCCAGTTTCGGAATACCCAATAATATTATTCCTTTCGATACTCGCCATAGACTGTGTGTTGCGAGGATGTGCTCTCTATCATCAACCTGTGGAATAGGAGTGTTTTGACTTAATGAGCAGTTGGGATTTCAGACCATCAACACCATCCATTCAGTACCGGGATTTACCATTCGAGCAAAGGTATGCGACAAAGAGCGGTGTTTGAACAAAGCCCGTTATGGATCCCATGCCGCGGCCTTGCTTTGACATGCCACTAATAATGAATTAGCTTATCCTTCGGCATAGGATCTGCATCCACAATCCCCACACAACTTTGAGCCTAATTATGAAATATCCAGGCTGAGATTGCCATCTATCTCTGTCCTGGATATAAGAAAATGCAATGCCATGTGAATGTTGCACTCAAATCATCGATATGTCGCTTCCAGGCATTGATGAATTGATAGATCCCCTAGTGAGGTGTATATTTACTGATGACCCACATATTATTGGGTCCTTGCAGCTGTGCGGGCTTTTTGAAGATCCACTGCGACTGCGTGAAGAGCGGTATTCAGCTGACGAGGGACGTATCCCACCAAGGAATAGGTTATATATACTTTATTTGTTGCCCTGGCCTGAAACCAAGTTCTCATCACACATTCTGTATGCTAAAAATCTACATCCATCATGAAATCTACAAAAAGCAATTACGACTTTGTCATCGTAGGAGGTAATTATGTACCGAACACACATGCAGTCTCTCATGCTTATCATCCTTGAACAGGTGGACCAGCTGGTTGCGCGCTGGCTGCAGGCTTGGCCAAATCAGCCCAAAGACCTCTAGTTCTACTTCTTGAGGCAGGTGGGCCCAACGATGATAGGGCTTTGCGGGTAGATGGAAAACGCTGGACGACATTCATGGAAGGAAGCATGAATTGGGGGTATAAGACCACACCTCAGGAACATTGCAATGGGCGCGAGCTCGACTATTCTCGTGGCAAGGGTCTGGGGGGTAGCTCAGCAATCAACTTCGGAGTTTACGCTGTAGGCGCGCGGGACGACTACAATGAGTGGGCCTCTGAAGTGGACGATAAGACCTTCGGATGGAAGGAGATGCAAACCCGCTTCAAGAATCTAGAGACCTTCAATGGCGCTACCACGCACTCGAAGAATCAGAAATATGCTCATTCAGTTGCTTCCGACCACGGCGATTCGGGTGGCCTGCGCGTCGGGTATGCGGATGATTGGGAAAGAGACTTGTCACTCTCGCTAGATGCATTCGAAGCCGCTGGACACAAGCTCAACCCAGATCACAACTCGGGTAACCCCCTCGGCATGGCTGCCACTATTAACTCTGCTAGCAAGGGGGAACGTACCACGGCTGTTGACTTGCTTTTGGGTGCTCCTGATAATCTTGTGATTATCACAGACAGCCCAGTCCAGCGGGTTTTGTTGAAGGGCAGAAAGGCTATTGGAGTAGAGACCCAGGGCAACCAATGTATGTTTCAATCTGAACTTCCCCAATTAACTTTATCTGACGTGGTTCACAGACTTCGCCTCCCGGGATGTGATTCTTTCTGCGGGTTCACTCGACACCCCGAAGATCCTAATGTATTCTGGAATCGGACCAGCAGCAGATCTTGAGAAATTCAACATTGCTGTAGTCAATGATCTCCCCGCCATTGGACAAGGTCTCCGAGATCACTACTTTGTTCCTCTGGTTCTTGCCCGTAACCCCGGGACAAATGACCGCAATTCGTTTTTCCAAGACCCCGCCGCCATGGAGACTGCATTGAAACAGTGGGAAGATAACAGAACTGGCCTATGGACCCGATACGGCTGCCAGATCGGCTGTGGCTGGTTCAAATCAGACCGTATCACCTCCTCACCCGAATTCAAAGCACTTCCGGCATCCGTGCAAGAATTCATGAACCGCGAAACCATTCCCCACTACGAAATGATCACCCACTTTCCGATCCATTTTATGTTACCCGATATGTTCAAAGATTACAGCTATGTGGCTCTTGCGGCACTCATGATGAACGAACAGTCCCTCGGCGAGGTGCGCCTGCAATCCTCCGACCCAGATGCTCCGTTGCTGTTCAACCCGCGATTCCTCGAAGATCCCTTCGATCGTCGCGCCTGTATAGAGATCTATAGACACCTGCTGGAAGTTAGTAGACAAGAGGCCTTTGCGAAGGATACTGTGGCCACGCTGATCGGGCCCGCATCTGATTCCGATGAGGACATCCTCCAGTTCTGGAAGGATTTTCTTTCTTCTACCTGGCACATGACCGGCACAGTGAAGATGGGCAAAGTTGATGCCAGTGACGCTGCTGTTGACACGCATTTCCGCGTGCGGGGCATAGAGAACCTCCGCGTTGCTGATATGAGCGTCGTTCCTGTTCTCACTAACAACCACACACAGACTACTGCTTACGTTACGGGTGTGACTTGTGCTGAAGTTCTTATCAAGGAGTATGGCCTTGATGAAAATTAAATAGATAGCACCTGCATCATAGTATCTGCAGATCAATATTATTGATCTTGATCAGCTAAGGCTTTGCATTTTCGCTCTGTCACATCAAAATTTCGTATCTTGGTCCATGCTACTACATAGTAGTTCACGAAACCACCAGGGCTGCCTGTCTGCTGCATTCAATATAACCCCAAGGTCATGTATAATGGAACAACTTCACTCAGAGTCATCCCGACTTTGCCTTTGCCTGTGAGAAGGGACATGTAGTCACACCTCTTGCTTTTATTACCTCGATATCGGATATCATCTCCTCTGCTCCGTGCTCTTTTTGCGGCTCCGGCCCGATTGTCATCAAGTCGTATCCTCCTGGTTGATAGCGGTCTCCTCGCGACCCAGGCACCTTTCCTCCTAGTGCTCTAACAAGCATCGCACCGAGCCCCCATTTTGACGAAAAAGTTGGTTTAACGTACCAAGGCTGCAGTGTTTTTCTTTGAAAGTTATATAGATGGGTCTCTTGGTTTGGCATGTCGTCCACTAATTTAACAGCACTGGACGAAGAGCGTGGAAGTGCAACATATCGAAGGAATATTTTTCGTCCCTCTCGGATGAAGGCCAGTAGGAACCAGAGGACTAGGCCGGGCGACTCAAGACTATAGAGGTTAGTGAACAGAGTAACTTCCATAGTTGAACAAGAGACAAGATTTACCAAAGACTCCTTCTCATGACATCGTCTAAGTCATTACCCAGCATTTTTCGCACAGTCATTCTTATGAACCCAGGAAGCGATGACAATGCTGAATCGACGTAGACTCGGACGTATTGATCGTTCGTTGCTGTGGGCTTAGCCACTTCTTCTTCGTACCGAATTGTCCAGTCTATCAATTCGGTCGCGAAATGCAGGCCATTTTTCCATCCATCGGCTTTTGAAGGGAGGACATCAAATGGGATACCCATGTCTTCCCCCAAGTTCTTGTGGAAGATACCAAGGGCACACTTCTCAGTGTCAGTAAGCTTGCGCCATTCATCTCTCTCAACAACATTCAGGATCTCGGCAAGACCGTCACCCAGCGTATGGAGGAGATCATTATCCGTGATTTTGTTAGCACGACGGTAACGAGCATGGCTAACAATGCCTATGGTCAGCGAACAGAACAAAAAACTTGATATTTGCCTCCACATAAAGGCAAGTTGGCTTCAGAAGTGTACAGGACATACAGAAAATTCATTCTGGCCACAGCTGACGAATAGCGGTCAGAATCCCTTGGTTTAGACTGCACCTCTCGCAAGAGGATTTCCGTATCAACAGCGCGCTTCCCCGAATTCCGCTTATTATTTTGGCCTGTAACCGCAAAGAGTTTGGACATAGTTGGGATACCTCCAGCCTAAGGATTGTTTGAAGTTAGCGGCCTTCTTCGCGGTCATGATTGAACCGGTCACATCTCCCTGTCCTACCTTCAATAGGGCAATTTTACGAGCTTTAGCAAAAGCATGTGGAAACTCGAGCTCTTGTAACTCGGTCAGGATAGCATGTGCCTCTTTGACTGTCATCTCCGACAAGTCTTTCTTGCCAGGTGCGAATGGGGCCTGGATCCTTGTCATGCGGCGGTATCGAAGGAGGCCCACTAGTGCTATGTAGCTGATGAAAGCAATGACAATCGTTACCTGATGTTTGCCCCATAGTGTACAGAGCAAACGAGTGACGTTCATCATTCTGTCAAGGGATACTTGAAGCGTTCGTTCTTTGTCACTGGTCAGCATTTGGCGCACCAGTAGGGTTTCTTATTTGCCAACTTACTATCTCCGGCTTGCATGTGTCAAAGAGGTGAGGCTTAACAATTTTTCTGCGGTTTCGATGCCAGGTATCGAAATACTTTAGAATAGAGGGAGATGTCAAATATATGTTCTTTGTGGTAAGGAAGAATATTCTTATGTACCGAGGCCCCTGGTTACGGTGGATCACCAACCCAACAAAAGGCCCCATGGTGAGATTTAGGAATGTGAATATCAATGGACCGAGTATTGTTGGGCTTGCAATTCTCGAGCCAACTATGTTTAGACCGTTGGAAACTTCTGATGGGACCTCGGAGGCATCATGATGATAATGTAATCATTAGGGCTCCACCCGACACCTCCCAAGCAACGCAGCTGGGAAGGAATGGAGCCTACATATGTACATAGTCAAAATGAACTAGATATATTTTCATGTTCTATGCACTAATTGCGAAATAAATCATTCAATAGATGTTAATTCGGTCTCTTATCGATCTCTGGTAGAGTTGTTCAATTAATCATACAAGTGTAGACAGCCACTTCTGCGGCCTTATGATGTCTTTTCTTACAGGGCTTTTTAGTGGTCTCTTCAGCAGTCTTTCCAATAGCCTTCTCAGTGGGCTTCCCATTTTTTCTTAGATATCTTTAAAATAGTTTTCCCCTTTCCAGTCTATTCAAGGCGGCAGAAAAAGGCGGAAAGTCCATACTCTGTGCAAGCGACTTTTCTATGTATAACTTCTGGACTTGCTTGATTAATCTTACATCAGTTCGTATATCATTGTCATCTAAGTTAGATTTCGCATTAAGGCCGAGCGAAAGGTGGATTCAACATCAGATCGCCGGAAACCGGGTGCTCGTCCTAATATAGCCACCCCGCGAAGAAGTCCTAGGATTGTTTTTAGAAATAGGATTTAGCATGATATCATGCGAAACTCACCTATCAAGAAAGATTCAAGGTCGAGTACGCAACGAGATGACTGTTGAGGTGATGCCGAGATTATGAAATCTGTGAACCATGAGTGGAAGTCTTTCTGGCAAGTGAGAGCAACTTACCAGTTTGGGTTTCGGAAAATAATCTGCGTTGAGTCTCCAATAAACCAGATTGAAGTTCAGATTGACCGGGGCTCGATGCCAAGTTATTCACAGTGGGAAACAAACCAGGCCCGTCCAAGTCTACACCTTGCTCTCTTAGGTATCCTTCTACATCACGGCAGTCAAACCACTGGCCGCCGAACCCACAAAGTTCGAGATTACTCTGAGTCTGGCGGTCAGAATTGGAGTCACCGGGGGTCCCAGGCATGGGTAGAGTACCGAGGATCCTTCGAGGGAGCCTCATCTTCGGGGGGTAAATTGGATTCCCTTCGTAATCTTTTGTCGCATAATGAGTTCCAGCTCCCCCAATACCATAAAATGGTAGTGTAGAAATCTCCAATGAGCTGTCTCGTCCAGAAGTGACCAGGTCCCTAAAATAGGGGTGCATCTTTGCCCTATCCCTGAAACACGGGACAAGTCTGAATACTCGGAAGACCTCAAGCGGATCAGAACGTGTATCATTGAATATTCGGAAAGCATACTCTAGACTGGATCGTTTGAGTCTTCGAGTGAAGGAACTTTCCAGGAATGAATAAGACTCAGGAGGATTGGCTCCACCAAATCGATCAATGATTTGCACCATGGGTTGGTTATAATCTAACCCCCTCTGTTCCTGTATGACAATTGGGGATCCACGAAGGACCCTGTCTCCGGTTCCTTGGTATGAATTGACCTCGATCTCCGGGGACGTTTCAATGTATGTGGAGCTTGACTCAGTAATCACCTGATGATCATGAATGGTATCATTGGAGACATGTTCATCAGGCTGGATGTTCTTGCGTGGCTGCAGGGTAGACTTCTTGGAGGTTTCTCTCAATGAATTGTCGTCGACACTAGTTCCCGGAAGAAAGTCCTCGGACGACGCCAGAAGACTTAGAATACTGTCAAAATCCCTGAGGAGCTCGCATTGTGTGTCTTGCAAGCTGGACTGAAGGATAACTCTGTAATCTGCGAGCGACTCTTCAATTCTTTTCATCTTATTCTCGAGGAATGCCACTTGTTTCTGTGATTGTTGAAGACTGGCTTCTTTCTTCAATCTGTAGGTCCTTTGAGCACGGCGAATTTGGCTTCGCCGATTCTGCGGGAGGCATCAGAAAGTAGCTTCTCCACTGTTTTGCTTATTCCATGGGGATTGAATACCTCGGATAGTATGGCGTCGGGTGCATCGAGCCTGCGCCTTCCCGCACTCCTTGGCGGACGTTTTGTTGTTGAGTCTGGCATTTTGATTGACACAATATAGCAGCGTCGTAGATCAAGCCGCGGGAGCTGTTACCATTGGCCCGGAAAGCTCAGTGTGGGCAGGCGTTGAGCAATGAAGTGACTATATTCTCGGCCTCTATACGCTGAAAAGGCGATGTGCTGATAATGTAATCCGCCTCGGTCCCCACCCGTGGCGTAGTTGAGACAGATAGACCAATTGGGTCAATTTGTTGGGTTCCATTAAACAGCCACTGTCTCTCGCTGAATGTTGAATTTCAAAAAAAAGAAAAAAAGATGAAAAAGAAGGAAAAAAGAAAAAGAGTAGCGTCGCGGCCACGATGGACAATGAAGATCTGCTGGCCCTCCCCTCGAGATGTTTCCAATGCGATCTAAAAATTTCGAATATGTAGTCTATAATTATTCGCACTGTCGTAGATATACTTGGTTACGCCAGTAGGATATATCTAAACTACATGGTCAGCATTATCTGACACTTGCGTTTAGATGAAGCGTGGAAGCCCTATCATGTTATATCATTTGGACACAACGGATGTATGTGGACTGATAGGTACATGTAGGTGTCTAAGCGCTCGGCCTCAAAAGGACTGTCTCCGATAGCTTCATTTCACTGGGTATGTCTAGACAAGCCCTAAAAATACCAAATGATCGAGTAGACTACAAAGAACAGCTCAAAAAGCGTGATATCAAAGTAAAAATTCTGACAATGGGCGGATAGCAACCCCCACCAGGCGAAAGCCTGATGTGTAGGTACGTATACCCGCGGCTTGTAGCCAATGTGTTGGGCAGGTAAGCAGATAGATCGAATTGAAGTATGAAACAAATGCGGGATTGATAATAAAGTTCCCCCATCAACCGGCCATAATGGAGGCAAGATATCTCAAAACACCACCGGGTCGCGAAGCCGAAATCAAGAGGATGGAATTACTCACTGCGCCGCACACCATTACGCAAAAGGGGAACATGACATAATAGTAAAGGAAAAAGACGCAGGAGATAAAGCCAAACAGGCGAGCTAGAAATATTGCATGTGTCGTCAAGCATAACGTAACACCGAAGCTGAATAGCGCATAAGCAAAGAAAAGACACAGACGCGGGTATCGAAAAGTGATCGCAAAACACAGGCAATCAAGACGGCGATGAAAATGAGATGGTGATTAGTTGACCATAGGGAGACCGTGTGTAATCTCCTGCTTGTTCACGCCGTCATTCCCATCCTGATTATCGTCTGTGCGCACCCGCTTATTCTGCTGAAAGTTGTTGTTGTTCAGGAAGTTCGTGTCATCGGGATGCTTACGCATGCCGAGTGTGGCGGCAGCAATGCGGTTGAGGGAATTCATGTCATCAGAGACAGAACTGGCGTGCTGGCCCTGGGGGCCCGGAGTAGGCACCGACCCCGATGGGCTGGGGTTCTGAACTCCGGCAGAGGCAAGCGCCATTTCAGTGGTGCGAGGCTGACTCAAATCGATGTTGGCCGGCAGTTCGGGAACTTCACCCTGAGCTTCGAGGAGACGCGATTGCAAGTTGATGATGTACTCGCGTAGCTGGTAGTTTTCGCCCACCAGCGACTTGACCTGTTCCTTGAGGGGATCGATGTTCTTAACCTCTTCTTCCAGCTTGCGGATGTAGGTTTCCTTGCGCTGGCGGAATGCGCGCTGTTGCTATGATGAGTAGAGTACTTTGTACACGATATCAAAAAGACATACCTGAGCAGCACGGTTCTGGGCAGCGCGCTTGGAAGTGGACAGCTCACGCTTGCCATAGCTCTTCGATCCGCCGTCAGATGGTGGAGAGCCCTGGGGCTGGGTGGGGGTTTGAGGAGCGCCGAGCATGGCACCGGAGATAGCAGGGTCAATGTTCGCCTGGTCACGGGGACTAGCATTATTGGGCTGCAAATGCTGCTGCTGGCCTGGAGCACCCTGGGGGCGACCACCCAGATGGTGCTGAGCAGCTAAAAGCTGGTCATGGAGGACTATGAATTCATGTATTAGCAATCGGTCACAATCACGTGTGACGTGCACCCTAATTCGCCCCGGTGAGATGAGGGACGTGATTGGGGTTAGGTAGTTTTCAACCTCGAGTCCACACATCCACAAATCACTCAAAGGTAATGGCAATCACACATCAAGAGCGTTGTAAGCTATGGTCACGTACCTTGATCCGCATGGTCCTATGGTCAAATGTTAGTATGATACCACAGAAAATGACAACTGTGACGCGGGGAGACTGGATGGAGACTCGACGCGTCAAAACGTCGAGCCCCGTTCCCGACACGTGGATAACGGGACACGACTGCCTTGTATCCAAAGTATCAAGGACTCAACGCGGGACCTCATATAGATCTGATGACAAACGCGTTCAAGGTGGCCTGCTTACCTGAGCAGAAGTCTGCATGCTTGGATGCGGCGCTGGCGCCAGTGCAGGCTGCATTGATTAAGAAGAAACGGAATTGGTGATGAAATTGGGAAGTGACTTTGCACAGCACACTTAGTTCCCACAAGAATTGAGAGCAAAGAGAGCTGCGTTGCTGATAACAAAATACAGCCAAAATGAGGTAAGCAGTTACAGATCCGATGCTGTAAGCAAAATGATGGCGGCACCAAGGTGGAGGAGGAGGATTACTTAAGGATTCTGAGTCAGTGGATTTGGGGCGATCGTCGATTTATGTAAGGAGTTGGTAAGCGAAATGTCCGCATTGAGCAGGCGGTGAAATAGGCGGTAGCTTTTACCCCGGAGTTTATCTCGCACTTTTTGCCGCCCGACTTATCTTATGCCGCATATACAGTGATTGGGTTACACCACAATCCTATGGTTACTCGTCATCCCCCACCAATCGTATACTATCGTTTCAACCATGAACATATACGGAGTACATAAGTACCTAAGGTTTGCTGACTGCATTCCGCCTGCATCCGGCCTCGGAACGGGCTTACTTATTTCCGACCGATTTAGCATGACATCATATCTATTGGCTATCCCGACATTTCTGCCTGAGGCGACACATGTCTGTCTCACAAACAGGCACCAGGAGTAGGACAATCATTCCATTCAATCGAGGACAAGTTGAGGCATGAATCGAACTAATATGGGTGATGAATATGGATTTGCACATCGTGTACTAAATGAAATATCTATAATCCCGTGGTCTCGTATCCACTCCCAAAACAAAGTCAGCCACATATGCTCCTGCACCTACATCATAACTCTGTACAACTCTCAAGCCCTACTGTTGCTTCTTCATGGTACTGTTGCTAGGCTGTGCCTGTATAATCCCCGCTCCAATTTTCGCTGACTCCGTCCAGCCTCGCTGATGCATCCAGAAACGGGCTGCTGGGTCGGCGCCATGCAAGGATGTACGCCGAGCATCATCCTCGAGATCCGTCCTTGAGAGACCAGTTGACTCAGCCATAAAGGTGGCATCATTCTCATCCGTCTCCTCATCGGCCTCTGTATTGGTAGTCGACTCAATATAGCGCTTGCGCACGAGATAACGCTCAGCGCGCTCCTTGCGGGAATTAGGAGGTTCGATTCTGGCCATACCAGCCCGCACAGCATACCTCACAATAAGATAAAGATGTTCCGAAAAAAAATATTGTCAAAAGCAGAGCCCAGCCTTTGATATCTGTCGGCTCGCCATTGGGCCCGTGATGTGCGTTGCCACTGAACATGTATAGCAGCGCAGCACTGGTGATACTTCCGACCCAGGAGAGAAATCCCAGGCTATCAAGCCAGGGTCCAATTGTGTCGGTCCGCAACGGTACAGGTCTGCGGAACTCCATGCAGATTTTGAAGAAGTCTGATCGCAACTCGATCCAGTTATTCACAAAGAATGAAAGGGGAACAAGCGGCCATGTGGGAGAGAAAAGGGCCAAATATCCAAATTGAATGCACATCTCGCGCAGATCATCGGTCACGTCGTACTCGGAAAGCTCGACTTCGTTACGCACACGCGTGAGGAACTGCACTTCCTCGGCCGGATCATCGAAGGACACGACGGGTCTTTCGGGCGATTCTTTGTCGTCGCTCCGGTCCATCTTGCCATTGCGCTCCCTGTTGTACTTCTTATACTTGCGGAGTGCATGCTGCTTAATATAGGGCACGATAGTCTCCATGGCGAAGCCAACGATCTGCGCGGTGACAGTGAAGTAGATAACCTGGTTGCGCAGACGAGCTGGGTCGATTTGGAAGTGCGATTGTTTTGCAACGGCATGTTCCTTCGATACGAAAGGCCGGACTGTCAAGCGGAAGACATCGAGGTAGGGGACAATCCGGCTAGCAAATGGCACGTAGACAAAGGCCGTCAAGAAAATTGGCATATAAGACGTGATGAAGTTGATAACAAAGACCTTCTGAGTCAATGCAACGTCATACGCATCCTTTGTCTCATGGTTTTCGTAGTCATTCAGCTTCGTTGCGATAGATGTCAAAATAGCGCTCATGGTTGGAACAAGCGCTGACACAAGAATGGTTGGAATAAAGATCTGGATGGTAAGCTTTGGTAACAGGGAATTGGAAGGATTACCATACCAAGTATGTTTTCAATGGGCCATTGTAGAGCTCCGAGATGAAGATCTCAATGGCGAAGCAAGTCGCAATGATAGCACCCAAGCCAATTGCTGCAAGCAAGGCGAAGGGGATTTGGAGTAGCTGCCGTTGCATGCGCTTAGTTGCCGGGAACACACCGCGCATCTCACCAGTACCCTCATCGCGAACCTCCTTTTCTGCCTTGAACTCTCGTCGTTTCGTCCGAACGGCTGAGACATTCTTGGTCTGCCACCTGCAGCTCAGGTCAAGCTCCTGACGCTTCCAGTATTCCACAAAAATGATACACCAAAGGCAATTGACGATAGTATAAATAATCGAATACCCGCCGAGGAGGAACCAACAAGAGAATCCAAAGACCGCCGGGAAAATCAAGAATCGGAAGTATGACTGCAGGAACGCGAAGTAAAACCCAACCTACCATTTTTGTTAGCCAGACCGAAGAATAGCAACCGTTTGCTCTACATACACTTTCTCCAAACTTGTTGCGGATCTGATCCAAGTCGTCATCTGAGAGGAAGGTCTTCGAGCTCCAATCTCGTATCCACTTTTTATTTGTATCGACATCATGAAGGGGGAATATAGCGGTGACATTCTTCCATTCGCCATGGTTGGGAGTGATAGCAGCACCGCCCTCTTCCTTGGGAAGTGTAATCATCTGGTTGATCACCCGTAGGCGCTCAGCCTCGGTCTGGGGCTCGGTCGAGTTGGAAGGGGTGGGCTCAGCATTTCGAATACCATAAAGCCAGTCTCGTACTCTGTGGAGATACAAGTCGAAATTAGCACATTGGCTCTTATAGATAACATCATTTGTCACTCACCGCGACCGATAGACCGCCCGTCTCAGCCGCTTTTCCGAAGCTTTCACAAAAACAAGCAAAGACGACTCATCGCCCTGTCGTACTTCTACCTGTAGACCAACTTGGGCCAGTGCCTGAAGCAGTTTTTCCAGCTGCAAAATTGCCTGCGATCGGTCTGCGATTGTTAGACAGTGCCCCGCCACATATCAGCCCTGGAGAGCTCTCTCTTCTACTCACCTACGTCTCCGAAGCTGTAACGGATGACATAGTCCACATGGAGATTATACTCCTGGACATTATCTGGGATTGTCGCCATCGCTGGTGTGTGGAAAGGAGAAAGAAGGTGGAACGGACAAATCGAGATGATCTGCGGGTCGATGCCGTCACCTGGCGCTAAAGGGCTTAGGGGCGAAGCCATCAAGGATCAGACTGCAATTTACGACGCAATTTGGATGTTTTCTCTGTATAGAATTGTGCTTATGACGTAGAACTAAGATTCTTGTATTTGGATTGATTTCAATTTCCTTATTCAGGTACAAACATTCAGCCATATATATACATATATAGCTGTCATCATAGATATGTGCTAGATGTACATGTATAGCCCACTTCTGCTCTCAATCTGCAAAGAATATTACAATATAAATAAATCCCCAAGCGATCATCCCGCTATCTTTTGTGCTACTCAACAATCCCCCATCCCTCTACGCATCCCCCGCCAAACGAGTCAACGCATCCCCTTCAACCATCATCTTCATCCACTCGTCCATACCGCGCGCACCAACCTGTTCATAGAATTTAATACTAGGCTCGTTCCAGGTGAGTACACTCCACTCCAGTCGTCGACCCGACACCTCAAGCACCTGCTTAGCAAGGTACTTGAGCAACTTGAAGCCGTATCCGTTACCCCGCGCGCTAGGCTGCACATACAGGTCCTCGAGATAGATACCAGGGGCAGATCTCCAAGTTGAGTAGTTGTAGAAGTACATAGCCATGCCGACGGGGGTTGGATTCGGAGTGTCGGCAGTAGGCGGCGGGGTAATGAGAGCTGTGTAGACAGCGCCGCGTCTAGGCGGAGTATCGGGGAAGGAGAGGGTTGCTAGGAGGGATTCTTCGGTGGCTTCGACTTCATGGAGGGCTTTTTCGTAGTCTGCTAATTCGCAAATGAATTGGAGGATGAGGGGGACGTCTACCTGGTGTTAATTGGGGTTCTGCGCCAGAGGGGTCAATGCACTTACCCTCGGGAGTCGCGAGACGAATGGTGGGTTGGTCAACCATAGTGTTGGTAGTGTTGGTGAGAGGACGAACGTAATCCATGGCGAAGTCCAGAACTTCCAAGTCTTTTTTTGTTCGGACTTTTGTACCTTGCTAGTGTATGCGCGCCTACAGTTTTTTTGCTAAGCTTCGCGATAACCCGGGGATTCGCTATACCGGATTAGGCAGTGTTGCCGATTTTTCTTTTGGGCAGTTCAACTATTGTTTTTACTTGGATTTTCAACTTGGTTCGAATGATAATGTGCTTTGTCTCGATACTTTCTCGACAGCCAGAGGGTTATCATTGAATTCGACAGTGTCTTATTTTACGTTGATAGAGGAACATAATATTATCTCTACAGAATGATATTGTACAGAGCAAGGGACTCAGATATGCAATCCACGCCCATGGGTATAAATGCCAATTATTTGGACATGATGGCCGACATCCACTTTTGCTCATCGGTTCTGTGTTTATTAGTGACCGTTGTTGGATAGAAGGTTCAGCTCGGAAACTCACCGATCGAAATGGAGCAGCATCCCTAACACAGGGATCAGCTGTTTCTGATAGTTCTTGTCCCTCTGTTCCAAAAATTGGAGAAGAACATTCTTCAAGTACATGTAGTCAATGGAGGCATTGGTGGGCGGACCGGTAAGAGACTCGCTCCTACCAGGAGATACGACTGGCCGGCGAGAGCCTGAATCCAAAGATGACCGCGAAGATTGTCGAGACGGGGAGCCACGCAGGCGAACATCCTCTCCGAGTGTCTTGTGGGATCTTCGAAGCTTCTCCAGTCTGCTGTTTGTCTCTTCCACCGAGCGACGAAGTTCCGCCTTGTCCTTTTCGAGGTCGCGAACTTGCTTCTCGCTTTCGTCGAGGGCATCGCGCAGACCAGCCATGGCTTGTCGAATCTCAGTCACTTCCTGAGATGACTTTTCAGATACAGATTCGAGCTCATCACGACGGCGGCGCCACTCCTTTTGCGACTGTTCAAGCTCCTCTTTATCCTGTTCTGCCGTGCGGAGAGCGCGCTCAGCTTCGCGGACCTTACCCTTGAGTTCTTCCACCTCGCGAGCGCGGCGTCGACCTAGGGTGCTGGCCTCATCTTCGACACGGTCTCGCTCTTCGATAGCAGCCTCCATGCGTTCCTTGAAGTCTCGCACCTTCGACTCCGAACGACCCTCAATGTCATTGAGCAGACGGCGCATGGTCTCGCCTTCGCGGGTTCGCTCGCTCAGCAGACGGTGAGCATCAGCCAATTCTTCATCCAAGCTCTCGCAGCGCTCACGGGCCTCCTTCATTTGCATTGCAACTTCCGTGGTCTGGTCCCGCATGCTGTTCATCAAGCTCTGGGCGCTGCTGTGCTGAGCTGTCTTTAGCTGGATCTCATCTCGAAGGCTTCCAAGTTCCTTGTTCAGCTGAGAAATCTGTTCATCCATCTCCCGCATCTTCGCGCGAGTACTCTTCAACGCGTCCTGGGCCTTGGAGAGATCGCCAGTAGTTTTGTCTCTGGCATTGATGGCATCTTGTTTTTTGCTTTCGGCAGAGCGCAGGTTGGATTGGGCAACAGTAAGGTTCTCCTCGGCCTTCAATCGGCTGTCGGTCTCTTGTCGGATCTTCTTGTTGAGAGTGCTCACTTCTGTGTCACGTTCTGAGATCTTCGACTTGGAGGCCTTCAGCTCAGCACGCAAATCCTCATGCTTGCCCTCAAGGGTCTTCAAGTCGGAATCCTTGCTGGTGAGAGTTTCCTTTAGGGTTTTCAGCTCCGAAGACTCGGCACGTAGGCTACGCAGCTCGGGTTGAATTTTCTGAAGAGTTTCGCGAAGGTCTGTCAGGTCTTTGAACCGAGTGGCAGCCAGCTGCTGGGCGGCGGAAAGATCAGTCTCCAAGGTAGCGGAGCGGACCTTGAGGTTATCGAATTCCTCTTTGAGCGAGTTGTGCATCTTCTCTGAATCAGCTGAGGTCGAAGCGTTGCTGGTGCGAAGTTCCACCAATTCCTTCTCGAGTTTGTTGATAGTTTCTTCAAGAGAAGACTTTTCTGCTGATAGCTCCTTGATCTTGTCCTTGGCTGCCACATGCTCCTGGCCGATATTGACAAGGTCATCGCGCAGGGACTCAATCTCCTCCTTGTAATTGTCCTCGCCTTTCAACTTGGAACTGAGACGTTCAATAGCGGCTTCCTTCTCGGACAATTGCTGGGTGAGGGTTTCAATCTTTTGCTTGAGTTCATCCAGCTCTTTGGAAGCTGTCGCAGGCGCCTCTGGGAGCGATTGCTCCGCAGGAGCTGCATCAGCCGGCTTAGAAGATTCCTCCACCTTGTTACCCTTCTTCTTCTTCTTGTTCTTCTTCTTCCCTCCACTACCACCACCAATCGCTTGGGCAGGCTGTGTTTCATCTTCGTTAGGAGCTGGAGCTGGAGCAGGGACACTGGGCGTGGGTTCCTCCTTGACCGGTGCCAGAGTCTTGACGACCTCACTGAAATCGGCCACCTCTCCAGCTAAGACTTTCTCCTTAGCAGAGACCCACATCGCGTTTTCTTTCAAGTTCCCATCCACAAATTCGAAAATGTCTTGGAGTTTGGCAGAATCTTTACATTTCTCGTCGATCTCACTCTTCAATTCCAAAACGGTAGATTCGGTGTCCTGAAGTTGAGACCGGAGACCGTCCACTAAGCCTTGGAGCACAACGAGCTTTTTTTCGTTGGATTTCTTTTCCTCCTTGGTAGTCTCCAACTGAGCAGCCAGGTCCGAATCAGGTTCAGCTTTTTCGGAAGCTTCTTTCTGGAGCTTGTCAATTTCCTCGCTCTTCTCCTTGAGCTGCGACTTGAGCTTCTCAACCTCGGATGTGGTCGATTTGAGAGAGGATTCCGCGGTTGCTAGTTTTGCCTCTAGGTCGTCAAGTTCAGCCTTCTTGGAGCTTTGCAGGGTCTTGACCTCGGCATCTAGGTTGTCCTTGGTTTCACGCAGCTCGACAAGCTCACGGGTGGCTGTCTCCAAGTTCTGCACCATGCCTTCAGTCGACTCGCGGGTGACAGACATGTCGCGTTTTAGCTTTTCCACCTCTGTCTTAAGGTTCTCGACCTCTTCCTGTTTTTCCTTCAGTTCACCTTCCAATCGGGGAACCTCATTATCGAACGAGAAGAACTCTTCACTGGCCTGCTCCTCGGTTCCATCTGTCCCCTTGGGTGTATCGGTGTGGTGTCTCTCCTTTTTAAGGCCAGTAACCTCATCCAAAGCCTCCTTGGTAGCCTGTTGTGCTTCTTCGAATTTCTTTCTGAAATCTTCCCGTTCTTCGGTAACACGCTTCAGCTCTTCCATAACCATGTCGCTTTTCAAGGTTGACTGGTTGAGGTACTCCGTAAAAGCTTTAGGTTCGCCAATCGATGTAAGCGGGGTATTCTCGCGCAGGGCAGCTTCGAAGGGTTCAATGGATAGGACGCGTGAGTGAGCGGTACGGTAAGCCTTGAGCAATTCTAATTTGTTCAATTAGTCTTGCGCCTTACAGTCTGGTTAGGCAGACGCATACCATGATATCGGGACTCCAGCTTATCAAGCCGTCGGAGTTTGGCGCGAACATCGGGTGGAAGCACAGCTGGGGCCTCCTTCCCCTCTGTCTCCTGTCCTTTCTCTTTCTCGGCCGTTTCCGCCGGCTTGCTTTGGGCCATTTCGCCCTCTCCCTCTTCGGAGGTCTTTACTTCGGAGGTAGCCTCTGGTGTATCGGTTTGAGGAGTCCCGGATCTACTGGATTCATCGTCGTCGCCGATGGTAAATTCAGCCTCAAACTCCTTGGGGTCAGGTCCTCGAACGGGGGTGCCGGTGCTGCGTCTTGGAAGGGAGCGCCGACTCGGGGATTGGTTTCGTCCGGGCGGACGGCGAGCGGAGTTGGAGCGCTCGATACTTTCTTGGGCGGATTTCTGACGGGCTTGTTCCTCTGCGATGCGAGAGTCGATGGCGTCGCGAAGGCGCTGTGACGGTGTTAGGATCCAAGACGCGCATCATCAAAAGGGACAGGTACCTGAAACATTGCCGCGGTTCTGAGAACCCAGACGACAATAGACTCTAAAAACGCAAGACCACTAGCGAAGGTGTTTATCAAAAACAAAAAGAATAGCAGTTGACCGCAAACGGAAGTGAGGGGGAGCATTGGTTTGGGAGAGCCAAGGCGGAACTGCCATGTGGAAGGTCACCTTCGGCTGTTTAGTTGTTTACGTTCTTTGAGAAGACTTGGGACTTTCATTCTATTTCCTTCTATTATTTTTTTTTTAATTGATTTGTACTCTCGGGTAGAATTGAGTCTAGTGTATTTTGATTAGATTGTGATTGATTTGTTTTCTACTTGAGTCGGACCTTTGGAACTGCAATATGGTATGCATATATTTGTGGTATAGCACTTGGGACACGTCGAGCATACGGGAATTTCAGAACCTTTTGATTTATGAATTTGGAGCGGACATTTAGGGAGTTAGGGAAATCTGGTTGATATGAATTCTTTATATATAGTTCTCGAGTTGAAGTTGGGTGGCTATTTACATGTACGATATCTAGACTGTACATTGTCACGTTTATACATCAGTTAAAAAAGACAGATGTTAATAGAGACATTTAGGTAATGCTAAGTTGTTATAAATCTCCAGGGTAGGTGGACATCCGTCGAGGATAATCAATTACATCACTGTGGATTTGGGTGATAACAAGGATATTTTCAATCGAACCCTGGAATATAAACTATCAGCATAAATCATGTCAACATAAATAGTGTATGTGGAAGAACTAAAGTACTTTGTCCAAGTAAGAGTATACCATATCAAGGAAATGTCACATTCTTAACGGTAAACTTGCATGTGATGCGGCACCTCTCCGTTCTTCCTGCGATGACCTTCAACCTTCAGGCCTAACGGGGCCCACGGTTGGGTTTCTTTATTTTGAGGTCTAAGTCAAATCTGAGTTAGTCTCAACCAGAGCGGAGCTCCTTTTAACATGCCTGGCCTTGCCCCATCGCTCGGCCTCAGCCTAACAGCTCCAACTTCATTTCATCCTACCTTCTCACCCCCACCGTTCTCTTCTCCCTCAACCATGGCGGGATGGACCGGATGGGTGTTGACCTTTGTCTTTCAAACCGTCCCAAGTGTTCTCTACTCGATAATCGCATTCTTAACAATTACTCTGCCAACATGGCTCTTCACGCTCTTCTCCATGAGCTTGACCTTCACCATGAATTTCACCACCATGTAGGTTTTGATCTTGACTTGATTGAATTCACTGTTGCTGATCACTCCCAGCATGATAATTTTCCTTGTCCTGATATCGACCGTCAGCTGGTTCATCCGTTACCGGTATCTGAACATGTACAGCCGCCTGCCCCCAGAGCCCCAACGCAAAGAAGCCCAGATCGATTTGTTCCCCGATATCCAGGATGGGGATTCGAAACCAGGACTTGCCAACTATCTTGATGAATTCCTCAGTGCCATCAAAGTTTTTGGCTATCTTGAACGGCCCGTCTTCCACGAACTGACTCGGACGATGCAGACCAGGAAGCTGATTGCAGGAGAGACGCTTATGCTGGAGGAGGAGAAGGGGTTCTGCATGGTTGTGGATGGGCTGGTCCAGATCTTCGTGAAATCAGCACGCGACGGGAAGTCAGGTTCGCAAGAGAGTCTCCACATAGACGATGACTACTCAGACGAGGAGGACCGGAATATTCGCAATCGACAGGGTTATCAGCTCCTCACCGAGGTTAAGAACGGTGCTTCGATGTCGTCTCTGTTCTCTATCCTCCAACTTTTTACTGAAGATATTGAGCTCCGCAACTCGCGAAGTCACAGCTCTAGTATATCCACTCCTAGTGGACCGACCCATGTGCCTGATACCTCCTCTGTCAGTCCCGGGTTCACCATGGGAGAGGGTAGGAACTTGAAGAGTGCAGCCAGTGGATCTGGCGATTTATTGTCTCCAGTGCCACCGCTAAACATAGGAGAGAGCCATGCCATGCCGCAGCAGGACTCTGGCGAGATCCCGCAGCCGGAGACTAAAAGGGATGACCACAAGAAACGCCGCAAGTCGGTACACCCAGATATTGTGGCGCGGGCTACAGTGGACACGACAATTGCCATCATTCCAGCGAGCGCATTCCGCCGCCTGACCAGAGTCTACCCACGGGCAACGTCGCATATTGTCCAGGTTATCTTGACACGTCTCCAGCGGGTCACGTTCGCTACAGCCCATTCTTATCTGGGTCTGAATAGTGAGGTTTTAGGCATAGAACGACAAATGTCCAAATATACCTCTTGGGACCTTCCAAATAATCTTCGAGGAGGTGCTTTGGATCGTTTGAAGGACAAGTTTACGCGGGAGCGGGATAGATTGGGACTGGAGGAAATTGGTAAAGGCATTGCTCTTCACAATCCTTCCGCCAGTCGCAGAGGACGCTCCCGGAGTACTCTCAGAAAAGAAGCCTTTTTACAAGCAAAGGTGGCCAGCGAGCGTTCCCTCACACCCTTGAGCCCACAAAGATCACCATCGGCGTTCATTGACAGGGACTCGGCAGGCGTGAGCCCCGGCGACCTGTTGTCAACAATACAGTTGTCCCGGTTTGGACCGCGATATGAGCATTTGGCACCTCAGATCCAGACCCCTCTTACTGAGCGGGAGCAACCGCAATTTGTGTCTACCACTGCTGCAATGAATGGCCTGTCCCCAACTTTCCAGCGAAACGAGTCAGTTGACGAGGATGCTATTTTCCGCGAGTCGATCTTGGATTGTATCATGAACGCCATTGGGCTCACTGAAGGCACACAAGACAATCTGCGCAAGAGCAGCCACTCTGGGGAGGCGTCGCCGAGACTTCTGTCCTACGATAACCGCCGTCAGAAGGCGGTTTTCTCGAACGCCTTTGGCTTCATGGATCCCTACGAAGGGTCTGGTGACGGCGAGACGGAATCCATGATGTCCTCCATGTCAGTGACTAGCGCGGGCGGGACTTCACCTGTGATAAACCTGCGAGAAGACCTCCGCCATGATATGGAAGTAGTCTATTTTCCCCAAGGTTCGGTTCTGGTGGAACAGGGGGAGCGACATCCAGGTCTCTACTACGTCATTGATGGATTTTTGGACGTCGGTATTCCAGCGAATGAACGCGACGATACCCTTATTGGGTCCTCCCATGGATCTGCCTCGCAAGCGCAAGAGGGGCTGTTCCCGAAGCTGAGACGAACGACGACAGCATCGTCGCGTACCGCCTCTGGTGCAGCAGGCAGCAATGACCCTCGACGCAAGACTCAGTCCCGCAAATCTCTATACCTGATCAAACCTGGTGGCATTCAAGGGTATGTAGGTGCCCTTGCATCCTACCGCTCTTACACCGATGTTGTGGCCAAGACAGACGTTTACGTTGGGTTCCTTCCTCGTGCTTCTCTCGAGAGAATCGCAGATAGACACCCAGCTGCCCTGCTAACGCTGGCAAAGCGATTGACACGACTGTTGCCCCGTTTGCTGCTTCATATTGATTTCGCGCTAGAGTGGGTGCAGGTCAACGCAGGACAGGTAATTTATCACCAAGGGGATGAGAGCGATGCCATCTATCTTGTTTTGAATGGTCGTTTGAGATCTGTTGTTGAGGGATCGAACGGCAAGATTACTGTCATGGGCGAACATGGGCAGGGCGAGAGTGTTGGCGAACTTGAGGTCATGACTGAATCCACAAGACCATCTACCTTGCACGCGATTCGGGAAACGGAACTGGCCAAGTTTCCCCGGTCTCTGTTTAACAGTCTTGCCCAGGAACACCCTGGAATTACCATTCAGGTCTCTAAACTCATTGCCCAGCGAATGCGTGATTTAGTCGACCATCCGTTGTCTGAAAAGGGAATTGAACAAGGACAGGCTGGGGGTGTTCAGACCGCAACCTCCACAGTCAATCTTCGCACAGTGGCAATTCTTCCCGTCATGGCTGGTGTCCCGGTTGTGGAATTTGGACATAGACTCTTGCAAGCGTTGCACCAAGTTGGTGTGACTAGAGGTGTCACATCACTCAACCAATCGACTATTCTGAATCACCTGGGTCGTCATGCCTTTAGTAAGATGGGAAAGCTTAAGCTTTCCCAATACCTCGCTGACCTTGAGGAGAAATTCGGAATGGTGTTGTACATCGCTGACACCAATGTGAACGCACCGTGGACTCAGACTTGCATCGCGCAAGCTGATTCTATTCTGTTGGTAGGTCTCGCAGAGTCTTCGCCCAGAATTGGTGAATATGAGCGGTTCCTATTGGGTATGAAGACGACCGCTCGCAAAGAACTAGTGCTTTTGCATGCGGAACGATACTGTGCACCTGGACTCACTCGGGAATGGCTCAAGAATAGGGTGTGGATCAACGGCGGCCATCACCATATTCAAATGGCCTTCCGCTCGACCACCGACCCTACGCACCAGCCAAGTAAAAAGTTTGGTACTGTATTGAAACAGCGCGTGCAAATCCTGCAAGCCGAGATCCAAAAGTATACGTCCCGGCGTGCACAACAAACACCGCTCTACTCCCCACAAACCCCTTTCAAGGGTGACTTCCATCGGCTGGCTCGGCGTTTGTGCGGCAAGTCTGTGGGTCTTGTACTGGGAGGAGGTGGAGCGCGTGGTATTTCGCATGTTGGCGTAATCAAAGCGCTCGAGGAGGCCGGAATCCCAATTGATATCATTGGTGGCACATCGATCGGTTCTTTCATTGGAGCTCTGTACGCGCGTGACGCTGATGTTGTCCCCATGTACGGGCGTGCCAAGAAGTTCTCCGGCCGCATGGGAAGTATGTGGCGGTTTGCGTTGGACCTGACCTATCCCACTGTTTCCTACACCACGGGTCACGAGTTCAACCGCGGGATCTTCAAGACCTTTGGAGACAGCCAAATTGAAGACTTCTGGTTGGAGTTCTACTGCAACACAACCAATATCAGCCGGTCCCGAATTGAGTATCACTCGTCTGGTTACGTCTGGCGGTATGTTCGGGCCTCGATGACTTTGGCCGGTCTGATGCCTCCTATCTGCGATGAAGGAAGTATGCTCTTGGATGGTGGCTATATCGATAATCTCACAGTGGCACACATGAAAAGTCTCGGAGCGGATGTCATCTTCGCGATTGACGTTGGGTCTATTGATGACACCACTCCCCAGGGATTCGGAGACTCATTGTCAGGGTTCTGGTCAGTGTTCAACCGCTGGAACCCCTTCTCCTCACTCCCGAATCCACCTACGCTTTCCGAAATCCAAGCGCGACTGGCCTATGTCTCATCGTTCGACAATCTCGAGCGCGCAAAGAATATGACAGGCTGTCTATACATGCGTCCTCCTATCGACCCATATGGAACCCTAGAGTTTGGCAAATTCGACGAGATCTACCAAGTCGGCTACGCATATGGAAAAGAGTTCCTCGAGCGCTTGAAGAACGAGGGCTCACTGCCCATTCCGGAGGAAACTGAGGAAAAGCGCAAGCTGCAACGGACGATGGCCCCTCGCCGAGCTAGTATCTAGCCAATTCGAACTTACTCTTCAACCCAACCCTGCGTGATATCCTGACTTCAGCAACTTGACTTTTGGCATGCAGCGCTTAAGGCTGCATACCATTTGCCTGCTTAGTGCCGCCACCTTTTCCTGCAAAACACCGATCGACTGAATCTGTCTTATTAGACCTGTACCTTCAATGTATGCTGTACATAGCCAGATAGAAAAATAGAAATACAGTTTTGCTGGCAGTCCATTGTCAATTAATCACAAAGCCCACAAATGAGCCCGGAACCCAGGCTCATAGCCCAAGCCGCAGTGGGCTGTGGGCTTCAACTTCGAAGCCCAACCCAACCCACAGCCCATCTAGGGGGTCTGACTAGCATCTTGTAATCGCTGTATTCTGACCCTTCTACCAAGCTTAAAGAGTTCAAAATCAGCTCTTGAGATTGAATTTGCCTTGGAAATATACACCCTCATTATAAATGAAATCTAATTAGTTGAGATCGAGAAATCGCGGACATTGAATTAATTTAAATATATATCTTGCATCTGTTGGGGACTATTATCACTCTCTTTGTGAATATCTACGATTTCTAGCCCTTGAAATAGCGTGTTATCTCGCGTTTTTCAAGGTGAGTTATATATATTAGCTTAAATTTGCTCTATATTATTTAGTTTAGGATATATCTATTGTTTGATACTTTTTAAGCTCCGATGGGATGATGGCCACTTAAGTAATGACGCTACTATATTGTAGTGTGGATCCAGTGAAAGAAAGTATACCATTAGAACGACCATTCCAACGGTTCAAGGTAATTAATCCATTAAGATATTATAAGAGAAAAGAGAACATTAGGAAATGTCTCTTTCAAGTTTGCGATGGCTGTACACAGTGTACCTTCCACCGGGTATCAACTTCATCCTGCTCCCACCCCGGCTCATCAGATATGTTCAATCCAGCCACTGCCAAAGTCTCCAAGTCCATTAATATAAAACCAGATCGAACACCCCATGGGGAAGGTCAGAATTCAAACGCGAGGTAAAGCACATCGCGGTTTCCTGAACATCTTCATAATATATCCACATCAATTGACCACGTTAAGAGAGAATGGATGTATTATTGTCCCATGGAGGTAACCGAAACACCAATTACACAGTTCCGGCAGGGGCTGCAGGGGCTGCGGGGGCATCCATAGGCTGACGGGCCGCATGATTGACCTTATCCTCAGTGGCCGAGCGGTTGGAAGTGCTGTTCTCATTGCGATAGTACCAGAGGGCGACGACTTCAATGATCATGCCAAAGAAGGTGAAGATGCTGTAATGGTATTAGTTTCGCTAATTGATAGCAGCTGGGACAATTCAGGCCACGTACAAAGCTAGGAAGATGAAAGCTTCATTGGCGTTCTTGCGCTTGCAGTCAAGGCCTGCGGGGATAGCTTCGCGGCAGTTGCCTCTATCATAGTCTTGTGCGGCAAAGATGAAGGCAGTCAACCAGCTAGAACGGGTTAGAGACCTTGATATGGATGATAGGATTGAAGGTTGGCATACAGGTAGGAGAATACGACGTCGATGGCGAGCACGAGTCTGCTGAGCGAAGAGGGGAAGAACGGCGAAACGAAAGCTGGAAGGAAGAAGACCACCGAGATGGTAGACTAAGCTTGGGGTCAGATTATGTGGCTCTTGCGAACGAGGTTTAGTGCGGGAAAATGCCAATTAACGTACGATGACTTCCTGATAGATGGTGTGCTGGCCACGGGGACCACGGTGGATGAAGTATGAAGTCAGGCCCATGACGATGACAGCACTGGACCACTGCAAGAAGCGAGTGATCAGCTGCAATGGACGAGCGATGGTTGGTGACAAGCCCATTATGTGTTGAGAATGAGAAGTATACAAAGGGTTAGAGGGCGCAATATGGCGAGCTGTAGTATATCACGCCTATGAGATGATCGAGGGTTAGATAGTAAATACTTAATACTGATCTAAGAAGACAAATTTTTGAAGAGCAGAGGGAGGACTTTATATCTCGGAATCATCCCAACATCACCAAGCAAACAAACGGAAACACAACAGGCTCATAGTAGGAAAAGCAAGAATTCCCAGGTGCGTCACGATGGTCTTTGCATGAAGTCAGAACCGACCATTTCTGGTCCAGATCCCAATTCGGCCCTTTTTTTAGGTTTGGCAGAGGCAAGAGATTGTGTTTCTTTCATTTGTGTAGCTTTGTCAAATAGACAATGTCATTATCTAGCTGCGTGGCAATTCACTTCAAATCCCAAGGATTCAAGAAAGTGCATAACGTCAACTAAAGAAGCCCGGCAGCTTGCGGAAAGATAATCCAATGTGTTGTGATGTGATAGCTATCAAGGGCCAATCAGAAATAGCACTCTATAACCAACGAACAATCTACCAATGGGTGTGAAATTGTCTTCAGCCTTAAGGCTTTGCATTTCTTAGGAATGGTGTGGCGTTCCTTTGGTTAAATACTTGCTTGAGGATTCTTATATTCATACTGCTACTGTTCGGGTAAAAATTGCCAGTGATGCCAATGGCGGCCACATTCAAGTGCTGTGTGTAACTATTACTCCGTACAATGGCTCGTATTCTTTCGTACATCGTTGTCGATTAACCGGATAGATTGGTCTGCACGAATGTTCCGATACAGCCGAGACTAAAATGGTAGAGCTGGTTCTTGTGATTGGTCAGTGGAAGGTATTCCCCTTCGTTTGTGGCTACATTTGCCATTGACCCTCAAATGAGCATAACATAAATTACCCCAGGAGCCATATAGATGTCTCAGACCTCCAACTTTATGGCTTATTGGTAGGCATTGCTATTGATCCATGGATATGTAGATGGATAGATACTCAATAGGCCCCTAATCGCTGTCTCCGCCTTACCCTTGGGGGAAAAGAAAGTCTTGATCCTCCTTTCAGGGATATTCCTAGAGAATGGAGTCAATATGATAAGATGGTATACAGTAGCTTGCCTAATTTTGGATCGTGTTCAGCTCAATCGCTTTCACCGCTGACTGGCAAGAGAGAGAGAGAGTGCTTTTGAGTGAATTCAGGTTACATGCGACTCGAAAAGCATATACAATCATGCGGGATTCGATGAGAATGGACGTAAGGGAAAGACGGGTGCCACGGGCAAGACGGGATCTATTAACACAATAGGAGGGATTCATACGGAGGGCTGAACATGTCATATTTCGCTTACTACCGCCAGACTCTGCAATAACATCTTTAAAGTATCAATGAAACATGCCCTATACCACGCCGGATAAGCAGACCAGTCGACTCCAGTGCGCCCAAGCAGGTGTTTGCCGAACTTGCTTTTTTTACCCTCACCATGTAGCATTGCCAAGTTCATGCTCCTTGATGTATTCGCTGCCCTTCTCCATATACTCTTGTCGCGTGACCGACGATCGGCCCAGGTCACCACTAGAAGCCCACTGTGCCGCACCCTTCCAAGCATCGAAGACAGGATCCAATGCCTTGCGTACATTCAGTGTAGCATCGATGGGTAGGAACCCGCGGACTTCATTACGGAAGCGTTCATCGAAACCGGTGAACAACGTATTTCCTCCAGTCAAGAACACATCCTTCAAAAGAAGGGACTGATCTGCTGGGTTGGAATAACGTTGGTTAATGATATCGGCCGCGATCTCGATTAAACCAGCCTGGTCGAGGCCAGCAATGGACGGCTTGAACACAACCTCGGGCACACGAATACGCTCCACGTTTAGATGAAGCTGATGCGCTTCGCGCTGGCTTTCTGGATCAAAAGGCCAGGGCCCGCGAAGGAACGCGTGCACAAGACTTTTTGTCCAATCGGACTGTGCGGCGAAAGTGTTGTTCTCGTTGAACTCGGGATCGTACTCGAGGAGCTCCTTCTCTACAGAGTCAAGCATACCGTTGAGATCCTCTTCCTCTTCATCGTCACTGCCCTCGCCAACAGCCACGGTGCGGTAAACACCCCAGTCCTCATCATTGGCACCGAAGTCGTCGTCGTCTCCGCCACGGCGGCGTTTCTTAGGACCGTCAGATGCCAGGTTGGCTAGCGTCTTCATACGCATCTGACTGGCCAGAGACTTGCGATTACCAAGATCAGCCGTGAAACGGTCACGGTCTTTGATTTTTTGTAGAATGGCCTGCAAAATATTAGCACGGGAATCTAGAATGTCACGGCTGACCAACATACCTGGCGATTGTTGCGGCGCTTCGCAATCCAGTTCTCAAAATCGTTCTCACGTGTCTCACGGTCCAGGCGCTCTTCTTCCTCAATACGAGCCCTTTCGCGCTCTTTCTCTTCCTTGGCACGCAGTCTCGCATCGACGTTGGACTTCATAAGACGTTGGTGCCGCTTTTCCTTCAGTCCGGCCTCATCCAGTTGATCGTCTGGAATGTCAAGCATAGGGAACGTCATTTCCTCAGGTTGCTCCTCGGTTTCTTCAATGCCGAGATCCTTGTTGCGCGAGCGTTTGATAGATTTCTCGAGCTCACGAATCAATTTCTCAAGCGCGGCCTCGTCTTTCAAATCCTCGGCTTCCAAGATGCGACGAATCTCCTTCTTAGTCTCGTTGGCTAGATTATGTTGCAGGTCTTTCCAGTATTCAAGCTCTTGCTCTTTCTTCACTAGTTTCTCAAGTCGCATCTTTGCGGCCTGTTCTTGAAGGCGACGACCGCTCTCCTTCTTACGCTCAGCAATCCGCGCGAGCTCTTCTTCGGTCTTCTCCTGAACAATGTGCTCTGTGAACGGGTACTGAATGACGCGGTCACGATCCTCGAGTCCTGTCCAGTCGAGGAACCCATTCAACTCGCGATCGTAGTCTTGTGAGACGTAACAGTGCTTGTGAACCATTTCCTCCATTTGTGCGTCTGTCAAACGAGTTGGGAAGGTCGGGTACTTCAACTTCATGAGCTTCATCAGGTATTCGGCGCTCTGCAAGCCACCCCAGTTGAGACGAGTGCTGTTGGAGAGCATGGGTTTCGAGTTCATGACCGGAATCACATGAGTAGACGTATGTGATGAGTCCACAATCAAACCATCCCTTCCACCATTATAACGATAGGAGAAAAGGGAATCGATACCGTAGGCCACCGACGGCGCAGAGTAGCACTCAAATAGGATTTCGTTCATCACTGAAGGCATGTCAGCACCACCCCACTAGCTCTAGGACCGTGGGATACTCACTCTTCCTTGAATATGGCATATTGGCGATTGGCTCTGTCATTAAGATCGGGCGACCGACACCTCCATTTGCACCGTCCACGCCCAGCTTGATGAACAGATAGTCCAACACACCTTCCATGACATCCCAGTTACCTACAACACTCGAACCAGGATCGAAGCCATTGCGCAGCTGTCCCCTCGTAGTCGCATCGACGTAGGCATCATATCCGATAAATTGGCACTGGCGATTGAGCTTGCGATCACGGTATCGGCTCATGACCGGAGGTATGGCGAATCGCGGATTTTTGTCAAAAGACCATCCGGCCTTGACAAGATGAGCACCTGCGCATGGAAAACACCTGTTAGGAGAGTTGAATCGCAAAGTATCTGGAATTCCATACCATTGTCAATAACGATGGCACTGGTGTCGGGATGGGACTGGCTCTGCTGATATCCCTCAGGCTGCGGAGGGTGGTAGCCCTTGAATGGAAAGTCTTGTACGCCATGTAGTTGTGGAGGAGGCTTCTCAGTTCGATTCTCGGTGGCATTGGCTGCAATGCGAGCTGGTAGGAGGCGCTGCACGGAGGTAATCGTCATGGCGGGTTGCGCTCCGGAAACCAGGAGCTATTGGGATCGGATATTGTAGGTGAGTAGGGCTCACTGCATGGGAAATGATGTTTGGGTAGGAAGAATCCAATAAACCTGTGGAAAGGGCAGCGGATTGACAAAGGAGCAAACGGTACAAACGCGGTTGATGAGGTTTGGCGGAGTTGGACCGCCAAGGACGGAGGCTATCACTATCGCTTCTATGGAGTACAGGGATGGCAACTGACCACAACCTTTACATGTGTCTATTGAATTGAGAAGTTGGTATCATTGACTAATTGCAGGCTCATCAATACATTTCTTCGTTACAGAAAATTGATCATCCTTAGGATTGCTTAGGATGGCTCTTGGAGGTTCTCTGTGGCTATAAGAGGTGTTAGAAGAGATCTTCAAGGCTGATAAATAAGAATAGAGTCAGATGTACCTTCAAGATGGAAGAGAACATTAGACTGGTAGTTCTTGAACATCTGCGCCACAAGTTCAACATTCATGTTCTGGATATTGACTTCCTGCGATCGAGAGTCAATACCAGGACCATGTCAATGAAAGAGGCTCAAACCTACCTGGAGGCCTTTGTTCATGACCATAATGGCTTCATTAAGTTTCTCCTGTAGAAAATGAGCAAAGGTTATCCTACAGATGTTATTCAATTATAACATACAACATTGGTGATGATGCGAGAGAGCAGCACTGTCTGCTGATGCTCATGTGGGCTTTCCTAAGGAGATATTAGCATATGAGAATTTCGAAGGCATGCCAAAGCTAATGCATGGAGGAGAAACCACTTGCCATGACTGAATAATGAGTAGGGTTGTGTTGGTGTTGGATGTGAGAGTGTTTATTTGGACTTGATTGGGCTGTGATCACGTGCGGCTATACAGACTTCACAGGCCGGGGATAGTTGCATTGCTTCATTGTTTCTACGTTCGACCCTGACCTTGTCCGTTGCCCACTCTGAAATCGTTTATATGATATAACAAAGCTCTGCCACTGAGGGATCTAACCTTGTTTAATCATTCCCATCCTCACCCTGGTCTTCACACTTCCATCTATCCGCACGCAGTCAAGCTCCGCAAGAGTTGCCTCCGCCTCGACCTCGCAATTGACCACACCGGTGCCCTAGACCATATTCAAAACCATGCCTCCACCAAATCCTGCCAACGATGAAGCTCACCAGCAGCTATTGAACACCCTAGACATTTCCCATGTCCCGAAGCCCTTCCGCAACCCACACTGGAAACCGTCCCAGCGGCGCAACAAGAACCTCAAGCAGATTATCTCAGAGGCCTCCCGAAAGGAGGCATCAGTGTTGGCGACTCAGGCCAATTCAGGTACAACTACACCGGGTGCCCCGGGCGCTATCACCGATGGCACACAAACCCCCCGCGGAAGGGGCTCCACCAAATCTGTCCCAGGCTACCCAAAACCTCTCGACCCTCGTCTTGGAGAAAAACGCCCGGTCGACATTCCCAACTGGGCCCGCCGTCACTTACACGAACATTGAATCGGCACCATCGTTTAACCCTGCCTACCACCATCACTATTGCGATATCACAGGCCTGAATGGACCGTACACCGACCCGAAGACCCGGCTGCGGTATCACGACAAGGAGATCTTCAAGGTGATCCGGACCTTGGCTCAGGGTGTCCCTGAAAACTACCTGGAAGCGCGCGGAGCGCACACTATTCTGAAGTAAAGGAGCGACAAGAAAGCCCGCTTTATTCAATTCCCGAGCGAACGACTATGCAAGAATGGGTATGTCATACGAGGACGAATTTGGATAACAAGAACTCTATTAATCAATTCCACTAGAGACTACGACAAATCGCCGAGCAGCGTGATGTACGACCAACACAGTCAAGCCCTTTCCACCCCACCATGCCCCTTTCGAGACAGGCTCAAGAAAACGCTCCGGCTTATTCGTGATCAATGAATCATTCTCCGCCTTGTGCATAAGCACTCGACTATTACCGACACCCCATGGGACAGGGCACCAGTTACAGAATCCGAAGAGACTGTCGTCGCGGCGTGGCATGTACAGAATACATGGAAAGGAAGATTCTGCAATAGGGGATAGCCCTATCCATGTATGAGCTATGCTCAATATTGTGCTTCAGTCGGTATATGTAAATCCCAATAGATTTAGACTGAAGGTTGAGGTCGAGAAAATTTATGCACTTGGCTTGATCACATCATTAATGACCTTGCCAATTGCCGTACAAAATTGACGAAAACTGTAGAAGAAGAGGACAGGTGGAATGATCGGCGCGCACTATAAGAACTTTGAGTTTACCGCCTACCATTTTAGACTTGGTGTCGATTACTTGGCAGAATGGTGATTTTTGAGTTGTTTTCTGTTTACGTGCCTTTGAGGACTTTGTGGCCTTTTGATCTGTTGTCGAGGAATTTCCAACTCATGAGAATACTCTCTCGATACTAGGATCGCTGTCACCCACTTGGACCAACGCCACCAATATCTCCGCTTTGTCTCCGCCGTACCTGGTCTCTTGCCCTACCGATTCAACAATCACCACAGACCAGTTGTTTCTTAGATCGCAAAGTGTCGTGGATTGTAGAAGACTACGTCAAGAATATTTGCGCAGCCCTCAATCCCGGGCATTATTGTCAACAGTCGAATTTGGAATAAACAAAGATGCCTAGCATGTGGTTAACAGAGAACCAGAGTCAGTCGCATTCGTCCTTTAAGCTGTGATGTGCACTGTCATGACAGTGCACGTGTAGCGATTGTCGAGCATAGGCTAATCTATACAACAGAGATCGGTGTGATCTTTTGCTCAGCTGGTACGAGATTGGCGTCCCTAAAGCTACAAATCATGTGGTCCGAGAACTAATTAATTCTGTTACTGATTAGGAGGCTTGTTCCTATTTGGAGGAGTGGTGATGTTCTTTGACCGGTCATTGTATGTCTATCCCGCCGTTTCGCGATTCCTTTTTGGAGGAGAATGAATGCTAATGCTCATTTGACAGACTTGCTATGGGAAATGTATGCTGTATCGTCTAAACAAATTCAGTACACTTGACTGACAATATTAGGTCCTCTTTCTCATTGGACTGACCCTTATTATTGGTGTCCAGAAGACCATGGTCTTCTTCACGCGTCCAGCAAAACTCAAGGGCACGGCCGCTTTCGCCGCTGGCATTATCCTCATTCTCCTCCGCTGGCCCTTGACTGGGTTCTTGATAGAACTCTATGGCTTGTTCATCCTGTTTGGCGACTTCCTTGTGACGATCGGTCAATTTGCCGGCAACATCCCTGTGGTAGGGCCCTACATTCAGCGTGGGCTCGAGGTGCTTGCTGGCGGGAGGAGCAATGCCGAGCTTCCTGTATGAGTATAAACAACCAGGGGACTTAACGACGAGGTTTCCTGGGGAGGTCTTGGTCAAATATGTGGACTTGATCGTGCATGGCAGTGGGATATCAGATGCACATTCATGTTCGGAGATGTCCAAGCCTGCTATGCTATACGTGTGACAAGAGATGATACGATCCATCTACGCCCTTCAGATTTATGTAATTAATAATGACCCTTATTGATCTTCCAGCGGTAATTCACCGGCTGGTGCTCAGTTCATATGCATGTTAGAATAGACAAGTTACATTGTGCATCATACAATCTGGTTGATATCCTCATACTGTGCATTGGGAACCATGTCCAGATTGACGTGGCCCATCGAGGCAAAGAGATCCAGCCACAAAAGCCAGAAAGAAGCATAAGCGAAACATCACGCTGGGCTCGAAAAAGAAATAGTCGAATGCTCCTTTATTTCTTATTCTTCACAAACCCCTCAACTCATCACATCATTTAGTTATCATTGCATAATTTCGGATTTACCGGGGGTTGTTGAGGTAGTCGACAAGGTTCTCGACAACGGTGGCCGCGTTGGGGGTCTGGACGGACTCGTTGTGGTGGGCGATGATGGTGCAAGAGGAGGCACGGGAAACAATGACACCCTCCTTACCCTATATTACAGACTCAACCGATTAGCACATATTCCGATATCATGTATTGAAATGACTCCCGATGTTGTTATGAGTCAAAGGAGAGTGGGTATCTTTACCTTCTTGCCGTATACACTGCGCTCGTCAGCCCTGATGGTGACGAACTTCTCACCGCAGACAGAGAAGCCGTTGGCAAAAGCCTGATCGCTGGAAGTGTAAGCGGTGATCAGGGAGTTGATCTCCTCCTGAGAAAGCTATATTTAACCAATAACATTAGCGACAGTGGCCAAATGTGTGATCCCACCCGGCAGTAAGAAAAAACAGGCAAGCTTACCGCGAAGCCAGGCGAGGCAGCCTCAACACCAGAGAAGTCAGCAGCGAGAATACCGGCCTTGTCGAATTGACCCGAGCCCATCAGGCTGTGAGAAAGCTTGTCAGCACATGCATCGGATAGACACGGAGGGATGGTTTGGTAGGATCGAGAGGTATATCAGGGATCGAGGAAGGATTATGTACCTGGAGTCGACATAGCCTATAGTTTCAAGGAGAAATCTGTTAGTTGACTTGAAGCAAGGGATGAACTGCAGTCTGCAATCATGAGGGTCATACTTTGCCAGATTGCTGAGTGCTCGCCCATGATGTAAAGTAGAGAGAATAACGCTGAATAGGTTAGAGAGGGTCAAGAAGAGAGGAAAATGTGGCGCACACCTGAATATACAGAAGAAAAAAAAAAGGAGAGCTGAGAGAGAAGAGAGAATGTTGGTGGGGGAAGTTGTGGCGGTCGGGAGAGGACCCCGCCATATGACGATCCCACCGTTTGCAACTTGGGATTCAAGCTAATAGCTGATCGATTTTAGAGGAATTTACTTTGTTTCTATGAACTGTGTAGCTTTGAAAAATGTTATGAGATCTGTGTAGTGTGTAGAGTGTAGAGTGTAGGGAAGTATCTAAGGAGTAAATGATATCCGATATTCTCCTATACCAAGTAGCGGTGGGAGCGATCTCTACATAGCTCAACTTCAACAAATTTGGATATATCTGTTATTCAATCTCATGGAGAAAATATATATGTATGACATACATATCACATCCCGCTTTCAGTTCAGTCCAGTCAGCTCATCTGTACCGTCGATCATGGTGCCTGGGTGCCTGAATCTAAGGGGTTGATCCTGATGCTCTTGATGCTCCTGATGCTGATCTGACCGCTATTGAGGATAATGATCTTTCACCTTTATCCTTGTGTACGGAGTACGGAGTACATGCAAAACCGAGACATACCATTGGGCCTAGAGACAGGCTTGGCATCACAGTGGCATTGGCAATGCGAAGTGTCGGAGAATTCATGACACCAATGTGGACATTCAACTTCAGAGGCGAAATGCCCCCTGATTCAAGGGTCAAACGTAGAAAACGCCTCAGTCTCAGTTTTGACCGGATGAAACACGCCTCCTGCATGGCTTGGCCCCTTTCAACGTGGTAGCGAGTTAATCAATCCGCAACCGATGCGCTCATTCGTCCCACGGGAAATAAGCATCGCACACGGGCTTGATATTGGCGCTGAAACGCCCCTCGAATTCCAAATCAGAATTTGCTTGCGAGGTTTCGGTCTGATTTCTCATGTTTCGTTCAGCCCCAGGCTAGGGGTTGGGGAACCTATAGCAGATTTAGGATGGAGGTGCAATTAATATGGCCCGTCTCATTTACCGTGATTGACTCCACTCAATCTACGTGCTTTCATTAATATACTAGAGGTTACCCTTTTGTTACCCTTCTATTCTGTTTTCTTTCTCTTTGGGTTGCCGGTCTTCTGGAAAGGCTGCATCTCTTCTTCTTATAATTCGGGTTGTGTTGATACTCTCTTACATATCTTCAGCTTCCTTTTTTTTTTTACCCTTTTCTATTGCATGTCGACCGGATTTAAATATTTTACTCTGAGATGGCAGGGGGTATGACAGCAGTCCAGTCTCGCACGCATTCTAAGGAAACCATCTCCTTTCCTGTGTTGACCTACACCGATGCGTTGCCACGGAATGATCTTCAATCTCTTGAAGCCTCACATCATCCGGTTCGGCCAATGACCGAAAAGTGGGATTTCAGTCAGCCCTCTACGGGAGATGGCTGGTTCAGAAAGCCACCCCCGGGCCAAAGCGCAACTTTCGACTTTCGTCTAACAGCGCCACCAGATGAAGCCATTCGATCTACCCGATCAGGTCGTACCCAAACCGAGCAAGACATGATTGGCATTGCGCTGGGCAGTCCCGGCATGTTAAACAAAGACGAGGCTCTACCGCCGCCCAGATTGGATACATCTATGTTTGTAGAAACAGATTCAGCCGAGAAGCCCAGCAAGTGGAAGAAGATTGGTGGATTCTTCAAGGCAAAAAATGCGTTTACATCACCTCCGGAGGCCCCACAAGAAAGCACCTTCAAACCGCAAATCACCAAAGACAAACTACCAGAGAAACCCCACAAAGCAAGACTGAGAAAGAACTCGACAGAGGAGTGGCCAAAACTTGAGATCGATCCCAGGAAGATGCCTATGCCTGGTCGAAGTGATCAAATTCCCCTGCGAAGTCGGAACTTCTCACTCAACAACAAGGCCCCCAAGGAGGAGGAACCAAGTAATCGGGGCCTCCTACTGAGTGTTGACATCCCGGATATTCAGATGGAGCGGTACAGTGTTATGTTCAGCAATGTCGTCAACAAGAACCAAAAGCCCTCGCTGCTGGCCAGGAGGGCCAAAACATTGGACAATCTTCTCGTACCCGACGCAAATGTATGAACTTTCATTGATAAGATGCCATTATGAAACTAACTGGTAACTTATATAGGGGTTCCTCAAATCACCGGCACCACCCCCAATGCCCCAACGGCGGGCAACGTCACCAGCGCGATCAAGCTTCACTTTGTTCCCAACTTCACAGCCTTCGAAAGGGGCCCAGGTACTTGGCACACAGAATTTCTCTCGTGGACCGAGCCCACTGATGAGATCGAACACACTACTTATGGAAAGCCCATCGAAGATGCCTCCACCACAGCTCTATCATGGTTCAAATATGGGCAGTATCTCATCGTTCGAGTCACCCGTGGTCCCAAGGCTTTTCTCTGAGCATTCCAATACCCCGCTGTCCTCTAGTAGCTATGAAAAGCCTCTTCCTGCTATCAAGCCGGAGCCACAGACTACTCAACTACAGAAAATTGCTCAGGCAGAAAGAAAAATCCCATCCCCGCAGAAGATTAGGCCACAGCAGAGCAACCAATCGCAAAGTACTGCTGTAACAAAAGCAGTTGTTCAGCCCTGGGCTCATCCACGACAGAGGAAGGATTCGCTGCCGCGAGCCATAGAAAAACAGCCTCAGGTTACTTTACCTCAAAACAAGACCACACAACATCAGCCAAATACGATATCGAACCACCACAAGAACAAGGACTCAGCGAGACCGCGTCTCAAAGTTCAAACTGATGGCCGACCACAACCGCCCGCAAAGGACACCCTCTCTGCCAGTACATCTCGAAACTCCCCTTCAGCATTAAACCCGACCCAGAGCAAGATTGACCGAATCATGTCCCCATCATCAGCGTCAACTGGGCCCAGATCTGGCGCATCGCCATCAGAGTCCATACGCATGCCATTCGCCATTCCCGCTGAGACCGTTGCTACCGTTAAACCGGAGCCTGCACCCGAGCCTCGACGTCCTGTTCCAGAGATTGAGGTCTCAATAGCACGCTCTGTCTCTGTTTCGCGGGCGAAGAGGCAGGTTCTGGTCCCCATCGGCATGAGGATCGATCACTTGGACCCGGAAGAGCGGGTTGTGCACAGAAGACCTCTGACACCGCAAATCACGGATGTTCACCGGGGTCATCGGCCCGGTGTCTCGCAAGAGTTGCGGATAGAATGTCTGTGACATTCTACTGCGCCATTCTTTTACATTTCTTTTAGGCTATTTTCGTTTCATACCTGATTCCCCTTTGCCACTTCTCATGCCTTGTCCATACGTATCTTTCATTCTCTACACATAGCCTTGATATTTTTACAATCTCTTAATCCACGCCTTGATTGGCTTATATCATTCATGGTCGTTTTATTTTTAGGCTACTACATTTCGCATGTACTTACTTTTTATAGTAAGTACCTAGGTATACATTAACAGAATGCCGAGGCCAATCATTGTAGAATATTACTCAAGTAGTATTCCAAATGACGAATTAGCACAAGCCCGTCAATTATTTTTTTGTTTTTTTTATCTTAGTCTGAGGTATGAGTCATGAGGCTATCATGCACCTTTTGTATCGGGTTTGCGACATAACAATGTTCCAATATAAATAGGGCATACACGCCAATCCACGGAATGCCGGAGAATCCATAAAATGGAAACCCCAAAGCTGGCATCCGCCTATACACCGGCTCAATTAACAAAGTATCTGAGCTACATCACTCTACCACACCAATATGCACAATATATCAACTCACCAGAATCGTTTCCCAAAACCGAAGAAGCCCTGAAAGACCTCTTCCGGTGTCAAATCACCCGTTTTCCATACGACAACCTGACATGTCACTATTCTGCTACGCAACTAGCAGAGATCCATCCGAACAAGATATATACTAAAGTTATGGGTAGCGACAACACAGCCCCGTCTTGCCGAGGAGGCTACTGCCTGGAAGTGAGCATTTTCTTCCACCACGTCCTCCGCGGCCTAGGATTCTCAGTGTACATGACGGGCGTTCGGAACCGGCTACGGATAGATGGCATACCGCAAGGGGAATTCAAAGGATGGTAAGAGAATCCTCCAATAGCACAAACTCAGTGATCATAAAGAGTGAGCACTATACCACGAAAATAAAAACCACTAAACAATGAATCAAGGACACACATCGTCAACATCATCCGTCTATCTAGTGGAGTAGAGTATCATCTGGACGCGGCATTCGGCGGAGACGGGCCAACGAGCCCTCTACCGCTGATCTCGGGACAGATAACGAAGAATCTGGGCTCCCAGGAAGTGCGATTGATTTACGACAATATGCCGAAACAGACGCGGAAAGAGCAGAAGGTTTGGATTTACCAATATCGTAATGGTGCGGACAGGCCATGGAATTCGTTCTATGCGTTTGCGGAGCTGGAGTTCTTTCAGGATGATTTCGAAGTGATCAATCGATTTACGAGTTGGGAAGCTGTGGAAAAACGCAATTTCGTAGTAGTTAAGTTCATTCGAAATGGGGAGACGGCGGGATTGCCTTTGTTGGAGGAAGAGGTGTTGGAAAAGACGGATGATGTTTTTATTGCCGGGAAGCTTATGATGGCCAACAATGTTATCAAGTTGAATATGGGTGGTAGGACTAGGATCATTGATTCATTTGAAACCGAGGAGGGGAGATTTGAAGCGTTGAAGAAGTGGTTTTCTATTCATTTGTGAATTCCTTCGAGCTGGGTCAGTATCAACAGACAACATACAGGAGAATACGCATATAGACAAGAGTTAAGCGAACCCACGATCGTTGAAACCCTGGATAATGTGACAATACCATGTTCAGCTGTACCCAAGCACAGCGCCTGTTGAAATCCTTGATTTGATGGTAAGGAAACTCCAGACCTCAGGGAAGATTTAGCTTGACTACTGAGCCACACTTGCGTATTTAGATGATTGATTTCTCCCACAGTATGCCATAAGCCATTACAGGATCATCGCTGTATTCTAGAACAATTCTAAGATTATTGCCATGTTACAGTCTGAAGTGGAAAATGGATAGACTGCATTTTGTAAGGTGTTTATACTTTTCTCGGCCAATAGCTTGAGCGTATGCTTCTAGTCCTTGGTAGGAACGCTGGGCTCTGCCACAGTGTGCGCCTCGATGCCAGTATCCAAATCAATCTCGACATTGGAGACAGTCCACGACATCCCAACGTATGAGTCACTGATGACTCTGATATTCACCCGAGCTGTGTTGGTATTCGTAGATTGCGCGAGGATACCTTCGGGGAACTTAATATTGGAGCGGACGGTCAAAAGGCCGCCTTTTGTCTCGTTCGCAGGTCCTCCGCGGCTGGAACTAGCACCGGAATTGACCTTGCCCTTGCCTTTGTCATTGCCATTGCCATTCCCATAGCGCTTGGATACCGGTGGCCAAGACACACGCTTCAGACCAAGTAGTTCACCATCAGAGCCATTGGGCAAAGCACTGCAAACGATCAAGAAGAAGCCCTCGGTTTGTGGCTTGGGGAAACGAGGGGCGAAGACCTTGCATTCGGGGGTCGTAGGCTGATTACGCCGCGTCAGAGACACAGCAACGCCCTTGGCAGAAACAGACGCAACCGAGACCAATAGCTGCGGGAGCTGGGATGTAATGCGAGTAAAATTAAATGGAAGGTTTAATTTCTTCACCAGAGCAGCAACTGCACCACCGGGTTGTGACGAGAGCGACACAAGAGTTCCGGGGAGACCACTGGGTGGCTTCTCGGTCGGAACCCCTGGCAGAATCGACAACGGATGGTCTTCAGGCCAGCGCGCTGACTTGATGCATTGGAGGAGAGTCATCAACATCTGACACGCAGGAAGATATCCGAGTTCAGCCATGACATCAATTGAGGCCTGGATGACACGAATGCCTTGATCAAGCACCGATGTTTGATCACCAACATAATCAGTGATGGGAAGATCGATCCGCGACATATAGGCCTGAAGGAGGAGGAACGCCTTGGTATGTGGATCCCAGAGGGGAGCATCGCCCATACAGTCAATAGAAAGCGGCAAATTTTGAGCTAACTCAGCATTTATCAGGTCTTCGTTGTGTCTGACAGGCAGCTCGTCGAATTCGGTTGCGGAACACATCCAGCTCAAGACATCCTGGAAAGTCGGGTCACGCTTGGCATGGGACATGAGGAACCGGATCGTCTTGTGCGATAGGTAGTAGTAACTCATGATCTTGCCGAAGGGAGTGGAATCGACCTCTCCGGTGGCCGAGTCCACAAGAACACAAGACGATTCTGCGAGGTCATTGAGTGACTTCCCAACCAATTCAACCATGAAATCTTGAGCTGTGGCCTGAGCTGCCATGGTATTTTGTTCCTCGGCAGAGATCTCGAGGCCATAGTATGAGGGGTTCTTGTGCAATCGACGGAAGAAGAATGTCCATGTCAAATAGTCCAATGCATCTTGTTGTGTCCCAATAGTTCCAGCAGATACCTCAGCGCCAAGATGGTTGTCAAGAACCTTGTGCAGGGTAGACTCGACTGGGAAACCAGTGTGAAGGAAGTGCTTGTAGAAGGCCTTCTTGGAGTCTTGGGTGAAGATGCGCGCAATACCGGAGGTATCGAATTGTGGGCGACCAGCACGACCGAGCATTTGCAGAACGTCAGTCAAGTCCATGTCCCGATAACCCTCGATCTTAGCGTCAAAGAACTGTGTGCCTTTGACCACCACAAGATGGGCCGGAAGGTTGACACCCCACGCAAGAGTGCTGGTTGCAACAAGAACTTGAATTTTGTTGTTGGCAAAGAGTTCTTCTGCTAGCTGGCGATCAGATTCAACCAAACCAGCATGATGCAAACCAATACCAAAGTTCAGGGCTTCCTTCAGCGCATCATCTTTCACTCGCGCAAGGTTCAACTCGAGATCATCTTCAGACATTCGCACAAATCGACGAGGATTGTCCTCCATACCGCAGTAATTGATTAAATCTTTGGCGGTCAGGCGAGTTTGTCGTCGCGAAGCAACGAAGACGATGACTGGCTTGTCCGGGGAGTGATTCTTGATCGCAAGGAAAGTTGGGCGATTCATCGACTGCATCAAAGGACAGAAACCACGCTGTTCAGGGAACCCATCGATGAAAATCTCGAGGGGAACCGGGCGAACTGAATGGCGGAAGTTATACAGACCTTCTTTGACCCCAAGCCAGTTGGCCAGATCAGAAGCATTGGCACAGGCGGTGGACATGCCCATCAGTCGAACGGAACCTTTGGATTGGGAAGCGATATAGTTCATTCGGGAAACAATGATTTCCAAAATAGGACCTCGATCACCACCAAGCAAGTGAATCTCGTCAATGATGACGAGGCTCACCTTCCTGACGTAGTCACGGGTTTGCCAACTACGTGAGATACCGTCCCATTTCTCAGGCGTGGTAATAATGATGTCGGCATCCCGGATGGTACGTGTGTCGGGTGTATTATCACCAGTCAACTCAACAAGCTTCAACCCCATCTGGCGAGTGAGGCGCTTGCGCCAATCTTGAACTCGTTCACGGACCAATGCTTTCATTGGCGCAATATAAACAACCTTGGAGCCGGGTTTCTCACGGAAAGCCCACCACATTGCCAGCTCAGCTGCAACAGTCTTCCCACTACCAGTTGGAGAACCAAGGAGAACGTTGGCTGCTGTGTGGTAGAGAAGATGGAAAATCTGTGTTTGCATAGGGTTGAAGAATTGGAAGCGTTGCCCATACACCTCCTCAAGAATGGGATTCTTGAGAGCCGATATAGGAAGTGGCTGAAGATTGAGTAGATCGGTATACACGCTTTCAGTGTCCGGGCGAATCAGGTGCTGGAAAGAAACCGGGCTAACGGTTTCAGCACCTAGCCAGCGATCAGAGATCAGACGAATGTAGATTTGGCTGGGAAGGGGATCGGATAGCGGAATGGTAAAATTGAGCTCATGATCAGCGTAAAGCTTCTTCCGGCTAAGGATGAAGTACTCGTGATGATAGATTTCTGATGTTTCCGAGTTCTCGACCCACACCCAGAACGATTCGGATGCTCCGTGGTGACGGTCATTCCATGTGAACTCCGGGAAAATAGAAAGCCGAATACGAAGCACGTCGCGATTAAGCGGCGCGATCTCGGTCTCAACACTGAGAGTTGGGAAATTGTCCAGGAGCTTAGACAATGTGTTGCCCATGCGGTGATTATGAACAAGCTGACCGATTTCCGCGGGCTCCATTTCTTTCATCGACTCGATGGAAGTAGTGGGAAGCTTTTCGTCAAGGTTACGTAGGATCGGCTGGGGCAAGTCAAATTGACGGAATGGATGATCAAAAGGCCATATCTGTTTCTCAATGGACTTGCAAAGAGACAACAGAACCTGGCATTGATAGCCCCAGCGACGATTTAACGCGATCATGAACAGAGCACGGCAGATACGTGCCGCGTTTTGGGCAACATATCCAGTATCGGAGGCTAAAGCAAAGTCCTCAATCTTGGCGCGGGAGATATAGGCTTGCAACAAGAGGTTTGTCTTCGCGTGTGGCGTGTCGTTTCCTCCGTCAACTTCAGTCTGCGCGACTTCCTCGCGTAGCCGCTGAAGCTCTTTTGACTCGCTTTCTCTAGATTGAATGTTATCGAATTCTCCACTCATACTGATCATCTTGAGCACATCTGCCTCACCAGATCGAGGACGCATCATGTCGTTGAAAATCTCGACACTGGTTTGCAATACATAATATTGACTGGCAATGCGCCCAACGTCCTTGGATTTGAGATCTTCAGTCTTATCGTTAAAGATGATCATCTGACTCTTTTGTAGCACCCTTGCTGCTTGTATGATCAACTGCCTCCGCCTTTGGACCAACATTGGGTCGTCGCGTAACTCAGCAAACTCAATTCCGTAGTTCCTCGGCTCACGTTTCATGCGCACATAAAGGTAGGAGTAGCCAAGCCATTGAACAGCCTCTGAAACAGATGTGACTGTTCCAAGCGAGATTTCAGCATTCAAATTATCCACGAGCCGGCTAGAGAAACGCGACTCAATGGGCTGCTGCGCAGTCACAGCAGATAGATAGTGGGTCAACTTGTCATGAGTAGTACAGATAAACCCGATACCGGTGTCCTGGAATTGCGGACGACCGGCACGACCAAAAAATTTGCATAACGTCGAGAATGCTCAGGTCAATGAATTTACCCTCCTGTGGGTTATACAGCTGAGTACCTTTGATGACAACTGCGGCTGCGGGGAGGTTGACACCCCACGCCAAGGTGGCAGTACAGCAAAGCACCTTGATTAGGCCTTCTGAAAACATTCGCTCCATCAAGTTGCGGTCGCTTCGAGACATTCCAGCATGATGCGTTCCAAATCCGCTAGCGAATAGGTCCCGTAGTTCACGCGCACGCGCATGTTTCATGTCACGAAGGGCATTGGAATAGTTTTCGTGATCATGGCAACTGAATAAATCCTCTCGTCCCTCCTCGGCGGCTAGCTGCATAAGCATCCTGGCAGTCATCACGGTATCTTTGCGAGAGTGGACGAAAACCATGACTTGATGGCCTCTCTCCATCATATCGCGAACCTTCTCATAAGCGACAGAGTCAATGTTGTCACGAGATTGCTTGGAGCCAGGCTTTCCTTTGACACCGATAAAATGCTGCTCAAGAGGTACAGGTCGGAACGATTGGTCAAAGAAGAACATGCCGGCCATTTTGTTCACTTTCAAGAAATCCGCCACATCAGCATAGTTCGGAAGGGTGGCTGATAGACCAATGATACGAATCAGTGACTGTGTGCTCTCAACCTGACGTTGAGTTCGAGCAACTAAGGATTCGATGACTGCGCCTCGCTCGTCGTGCAACATGTGGACTTCATCAATGATGAGAAGGCGGACCTTCTGAACAAGCTCTGTGTCTCCGGTGCTTTTCCGCGTTACAACATCCCATTTTTCAGGGGTAGTGACGATGATCTGGGTCTCAACGATCTCGCGCTTGGTCAACTGCATATCACCAGTCAATTCGCGCACTTTGATACCTAGCCAGGCTAAACGTTTTCCGAGTTTCTCCGTCACCTCAGCAGCCAAAGCCTTCATGGGAGCAACATAGACAATCTTGAAATCGTCGACCTGGACAGTGAATTCAGTCGCTTCTGGGTTTTCCAGCGGATTGGGAGATGTGTTCTTGCCCACAGCATTGAGAACGGTCAACATGGCGGCATCCGTTTTACCTGCACCAGTGGGCGCGCAGATAAGCATATTTTCGTTCGTTTTGTATGCAACCTCGTAGAGCAAACTCTGCATGCGATTGAGAGATTTGTAACCCTTGAAGGTACCGCGACAAAGGCCATCCATTTCAGTAATCTCCACCAGCTTTCGGCCCTTGCCAAGCGTTCCCACCTTCGCTGCCGGGATCGCAAATTCGGTGTACTTCGGTTCCTCGATCTGCTCGCTACCCACAGGCAGGCCATATTTCCTTCCATTGGCAGAAAGTGTATTTCCAGAGGTATGGTGCTTGAAAACATGCGGGTAGGAGGGCTCCGATCGGGTTTGGGCTGGCATTAACGCTGCACTCTTATGTTCGTAGTCGCGCTGCTGCAGGGCATATTCTCGCTCTGCTCGTGTTTGTAGTCTACCTGCCGCAAGCCCATCTGTCTGGGATTCCAAGCGAGGTCCCTTGTCCGACAGAATTTCGCCTCGGTGTGCAATCAGCTCAATCACCAGATCTAGGTCATCGAACCCAACAACCTCAGCCAAAGACATTTGTAGCTCCTCGTCGTTGCTGTCAGTAGCCAGGGTGGCGATAAGTTGTTGAGCAAGCTCCGTCGCGTCTATATTTGAGTTTCGCATGGCCAGATCCTGGCATTTGTCTTCTAGCCAAAACCGATTGTAGGAGGATCCTTGTGCAAGATGAAGTCCATCGAGTCCATGCAAGTCGTCCAAGTCGTCGGAAGTTTCATCGTCTGAGCTGATGATATCCCAGACATCATCATTTGTTCCTGGAGATGAGTAGTCGTCATCAATGTCCAGATCAAGATCGCTTCCATAGCTGATCGATTCATGAGGGGGTCTTGGGGGAGCTTCAGATCGGCAATGGCCTGACGCATAGCTGCCAGCTGTGACAGCCACTGCGATTCGGTAGCTGCTATGCTGTCCATGTTGCCAGATAGAACTATTCAGTTCACTCAACGATCAATAAGTGATATGCCAAGCAACAAAGAATGAGGAGATAAGCTGAACCAAAAGTAGTCATAGGGCAGGCCCGCAGGGCTCTGCCGGTCGCATGACAAGAGCGGTGTGATTCTCGTGCCTTAGGCCACGATGTAGAGGGTCCAGTGCATCATTGTTATCGGCAACTCAGGAGCCTATGTTAGGCTTAACACTTGTCACTTTGCTTTGCCACTCCAGCTGATTATACAACTGGCATCCTACGATAAAGAAGTTGCCTGGTTCTTTGATACCAGCGCATTTCCTTGCTAAGCACATCCTACCACTCCACGCCCCACTACTCCCGAGACCTACTTGGCTCCTTGTCCTTGTGCGGACAACCACGCTGTCACCATGAAGATTCTTTATATTGGTGTATGTTTCGTTCCAGCTGTGATTTGATTGAGTACAATCTTAGATATGGTACTTATCTGTGAATTTTGCAGGTTTTCAGGAACGACACTCAACCAGCTCTCCAGCTATGTGGGGAAAAGGACCTCAGCAGGTACTTTCACCTGCGCCCTTTGCAACCGACTGAATCGTTTCGCTAATTACTACTAGCTTTTCGCGCTTCACTCGTCAGAAGTATGCCCATTCATCCTCTCTCGGTTCGACACAGTTAGGTCACTAACCGCTAAGCGCTTAACAGCTACGATGAATTCTTGATGCTCTTCAACCGAACCGTCGCCGAGAAGACAAAGCCAGGTCAACGGCAGGATATTGAAGAGAAGGCCTACACATTCCACGCTTATGGACGGACAGAGGGTGTCGCCGGTGTTATCGTGACAGATGGAGACTATCCTGCCCTAGTGGCTCACCAGCTTTTGGGCAAGATTGTGGACGAGTTCCTTGCGAAATACCCACGCACTGCCTTTTCCGATCCCTCTTTGCGCGAAAATGCATGCCCATTGCCACAGCTCAAGGAATATATCGTCAAGTATCAGGACCCAAGCCAGGCCGACAGCATCATGAAGATACAGCAGGAGCTTGACGAAACCAAGATTGTCCTGCACAAGACGGTATGCTCTCATATCTGTATGCTCATTTCACGTACTGACCGTTTCCAGATCGAAAGCGTTCTGGAACGTGGTGAGAAGATCGACTCCCTGGTTCAGAAGAGTGATGGGCTGTCAGCTCAGAGCAAGATGTTCTATACCCAGGTATGTAAATCAAATCCTGCCTTCACCCGAATGTACTAACGCAACGAAATCTAGGCGAAGAAGCAAAACTCTTGCTGTGTTGTGATGTAAAATGGGATCAGCGGTACATTGTGTAATCGATTATGACTGCTTGTTCTTGGACTTACCTAGGTACCTTACTCGTGTAATCAGATGCCGAAATGATCCATGTCTTTGCTATTATATCTGCTCTGTCTTTTGATGCCTACTTTTCTGTATCAAGTTCTCTCGATGAAGAGGATGTCTTTGTCTTGTTCTGCTGTAAATTTGGATTGGGAAGGTTTTCCAGCAAGTTCCAATAATTGAGTCACCAGAAGTTTATACATAGCTAAATTTCAAAGTGCGGAAAATAAGAATCAGAAGTAGATCGCGAGCAAATATGGCTGAGCCTAGATGTGGTAGCTGTAGTGGGCCCTGGGAGTGTATTATGTTATCGACAGTGGCCCCTGGCCTGGGGCCTCTCGGGCTAGAGCCTCTCAGAAGGCTGTCTAGCTTGTTATACCTTCATTTGTTGCAACACCTTTTCTTTATGGCTTTATTTCAGCAAATTTCTACGCTGCATGTATGATTTGTTTAGTAAGATGTTAGCCATGGTCAATGTCCCAGGCAGAAGGGCTGCGCGGGATGTCAGCGACGCAAACCAAAGCAACTAACAACGACGAAGACCTAGGGCTAGTTCTTGCCACCTAGTGCCATAGGAACTCCGCCACAGGTGTCGGTCTGCATTATGTCAAAAAGCGGTTACAATGATCTGGTGCCCGGACGGGAGCTTTTTTCGTCCACACTCTGCAGGCCCCACCAAGGAGGACTACGACAAGATATATATCTTAGTGGGACGGGAACATATACCAGGTATAGATCTGTGGCTGGGCTAAATGTAGAGGATTTTCGATCTTTTGCAGCTACCAACATAGTCATGCCAGCACCTTCAACCAATTCTTGATGTCTCTTTTATAGAGTCATTTGGCTTCAAGGTTCCGATTGCAGCGTAGTCACCGACGTGGGTACCTGTGTATCATTATTGTTCACTAAGCAATATATCTCGTAAAAGTATTCAATTAATGTCGCTACAATGTAATTTTATGGCACTCTAGTCCACATAGCTTCTTATTTAGATAGAATTTTGCAAGTTGTATTAAATAGTCCTATAGGGCTTACAGCACAGACCGGCACAAAGTACACCTCATTTACGGGCGATTCGATCTGTGCTACAGCAATGCTTATCCATTTTGAATTAAGCTAACATATTAAGGGCAACCTGGATTGACCATATCCATACCGATGCTTGAAGCAGGTGACTCGGAGAGCTGACATGGCCATCTGCTGGAGGCAAGGTGAAGCTAAATAGAGCCGAGGGGAATCACGTTCTATTATTAAGAAATGCAGCATGCTTTGGGGAAAACTTCAAAGTTACACATTGGTCATCACAATACATCACCATGTCGGGCCCCGTTGAAGCGAATACAAATCAATGGATGGGGCTCAGCGGAGAATGCGCAGGGGAAATGATGACGAATTATTATTGTGAAGTGGAAGCCAATCAGAATCAAGTCCAGAGTGACATGGATTGTCTGCCGTAACTACGATTGGTGGGTCCATAAGAGCCTAGCTAGATTAGGTTAGCATCATGCTGACCCACATTGAACTAACCTTAAAATGTACCATTTTACTGGCGATGTATACAGGGAGGCAATACCAAAGGCCCAGGAGGACACCAAAGCAGCCGCTTCGCAGTGTGTGCATTTTTGTCAGCAACATGTCAACGCAGCTTTTGGAATTGTACAAATCATCTAAAACAGTAAGCGGGAAATGGGCACGTTCGAAGAGTGTTCTATATATGCTGTGATAAAAATACGTGAGAGCGTTCTCAGGAGTTCTAGTTTTTTTGTCAACTAAAAGCTGCAACTGGACTTTGCCTTGGCTTGATAAATAACAGGGCTCACACGGTGACGGAGTATAACATTGCACATCATGTTGCCGAGTAATCTTTAGTGGTAATTGAAGGGCTATGGACATCTTCCTGGCTTGCACTGGGATAGGGAGAACAATATGGCATTGCTGCAGGTTGGTTGAAGACAAGAGGCTCGTCTTGCTCATAATTCAACTCAGCATGAGCTTTCAGACTCGATATGTTGGCAACTACTCAGTACGCTGTTCGTACGAAATGCTATCCTTTGACAGAAATGTATCCTCAACATATTAGTCACTATAGCTATCTATGCTAGGAACACCGATACAAGAACAAAGTACCGATTTAAGGCGGTCGGCAATTATTTCCTCATAAGAGAGGGAGGCACTGCCGATCACCAGCGCCCGGGCAATCCAACGCGTATCCAAGGGGTGTGACACTGTTCCTTTCTCTGAATGCATATTGGCACATGATAAGAGCAATTATTTCAACGCAGCGTGGTGTAATAGGTCGACAGCAACAAGATTCCCTTTCGGACATGCGCTCATATCATGGCCTGAGAATGGTGCGCTATATGCCCATTTTGGCCTGGCTCAACCCGATCCCTAATCCTGGTTCAAGCCTATATTTGATCCGGATACCTATAGGGACCATGCTATCTGCCCGGTGAACACCAGAAACCCCAAATGGAAGTTGGTTTCGATACTCTAGGGCCCGACCCTGGCGTACTTCCAACCCCGCTACCTCCACTTTTGGACGTTTGGAAGTTAAGGCATGGGGTGCTTATCTGAGGTCCGAGCATTGGCGCTCAACTATTTCTGCTCCAAACTAATGTTATATGGGGTATTCTCAAGCAAAGAACATTTCATATAGTTAATTGGATCCGGAGAATAGGGGAAATGATCACCGAGTGTGCCCTGGCCAAGAGTGGCGTCTCAGCTAAGCTCAAAAAACATATCTGGGCTCTCTTCATGATTGGCCACGAATGTCCCGATATCAAAATCTTACTTCCAAGGCTAGAAGGACAGAAAGTCTTATCTTTACCTTGCCATACAATTATATCTGGAGAAACTAGGCGACGTGCTACTGAGCAGCCTGACTTGATGGGTTGCTTATCACAGACGGAATCCAAGTCAGCCGTGTATCTGGGCCGGGCTGATATATAACTAACCAGTCGCTGTCGATATATTTTCTTTCCTGAAAATCCAGAAGCATGACCGCCATGGACTCAGATAATGAGAAAAAGCCGGCCACTACCGTGGAGCCAACCGAAAGCCTCCCTCCATCCAACGATGATGTAGAGGTTGGTAAAATAAACCCGCTGAAGCGGAATCTGAAGAATCGACATATGCAGATGATCGCTGTTGGTAAGCAACCTATGACGGGTTTTCCTTTCATTCTGATATTGATTTCTGCTAGGTGGTGCTATTGGTGCTGGTCTTTTCGTTAGTACAGGATCCGCGCTACGCACGGGAGGACCTGGTGCTTTGTTAATATGCTACTTGGTTGTTGGAGGGATGCTTCTTCTTACAATTCAGGCCTTGGGCGAGCTGGCCGTGTTATATCCCGTGAACGGAGCGTTTTTCACATACTGTGTCCGGTTTATCAGTCCAGCCTGGTAAGTCTTCAGTGCTCATGTACTAAGTTCATGATCAACTGAAGCTGACTACTCATGTTATGACAGGGGTTTCGCGGTCGGCTGGGACTACGCTATCCAATGGCTCATTATCCTTCCCTTCGAACTTACGGCCGCGAGTTTAACAATTCGTTACTGGAGTGAAACTTTGAATAGTGGAATTTGGATCGCAGTCTTTCTAGTCGCTCTGACTACGATCCAATTTTTCGGTGTTCGAGGCTATGGAGAAGGTGAGAAACAGCATCTGTATGTCTTTCCGGGATACCTTTGTACTGACCTCAATCCGCAGTCGAGTTTGTACTGGGAGCAATCAAGATCACTGCTGTCATTGGTTTTATCATTCTTGGAATCGTGATCGATTGCGGTGGAGCCCCGAAAGGAGGCTACATCGGAGCTCGTTACTGGAGTGATCCTGGTGCATTCACAGACTTCAAGGGGTTCTGCTCTGTCTTCGTGACAGCAGCCTTCGCCTTTGGTGGCACAGAAATGGCTGGTCTTGCTGCTGCAGAGGCAGCCAACCCTGCCAAGTCCATTCCCAAAGCATCCAAGCAAGTCTTCTGGCGCATCATGATCTTTTATGTCCTGGGGACCTTTATTGTTGGCTTGATTGTGCCTTCCAACGCCGAATGGCTGCTTGGAGCATCTGGCGCCAATACCAAGGCTTCTCCTTTCGTCGTATCAATCAAGAACGCCGGTATCTCTGGGTTGCCATCTGTCATGAATGCAATTATCACTATTTCGGTCATTAGTGTGGCTAACTCTGCAACATATGCGTCCAGTCGCACTATCCAGGCTCTGGCTTCACGGGGAATGGCACCGCGAGTTATGTCTTATATCGACAAGGGAGGCCGACCTCTTTACTGCATTATCCTGCAGGTCACCTTTGGTTTGCTCGCCTTTGTCAACGAAGCACCGTCTGGAAGCACCATCTTCAACTGGCTTCTTGCCTTGTCTGGTATATCTGACTTTTTTGTCTGGGGTAGCATCTGCCTCGCCCATATCCGCTTCCGTTCCGCCTGGGCACATAATGGGCACACAGTAAAGGAGCTTACCTATGCTGCTCCCTTCGGTGTGATTGGGAGTTATATTGGGTTGGGTCTCAATGTGCTATGCCTCATTGCAGAATTTTATGTCTCCGTGGCTTCAAAAGATGCGGAGACATTTTTCATGAACTACCTTGCTGGGCCGCTCGTGATACTACTTTTCGCCGGCTGGCTTGTTTATACCAAGTTGAATAAAGACCCGAGTCTCGATCGTGGAGGGTGGTTCATTCCAATTGAGAAGATGGATATCGACAGCTTCATAAGGGACTCTAGTCTTGATGTGGACCTTCCACCAAGAGTTGAGTATCCTACTTGGGGTGCATGGTTCAAAGCTGCTCCTATGCGTATAGCTCGTTCAATTATTTGAGAGAAGGAAAGCAGCTTACATATTTTGGAGTTCGAATTGAAATCACATTATCTAGGTGAAGTCAGAGCTTCGTATATTCACCGTGCAGACTCTCGTTATGAATGCAATGTATAGATAGTCCCACTGTACTGACCACTAAAAGTACGATTGTAGTCTACCATTGCGCGAGAAACCTATAGAATACAAGGCCTATCGTATAGGATGTTCTCTAAGTGGTCCGATCTGCGGGGAATGAAGACAACATGGGGTATTCCTCAGGAATTTTCGTCCGTTGCCAAATTATATCATAAACTTGAGATGACACCGCATGGAACCGATCCCTTCATTCTGCTAAAAGAATCCCCATGGTTTGGAGAACACGATAAATGCCATATGATATACAATACCGGAGAAATCCGACGGGCAATACATCAATCATTTAGATCCCAACAATATGGAGATGAGGTAACTGATAGGGCGGAGGAATTCGGACAGACTCGCATTTCCGGTGCTCAAATAATAGTGCATTATTACAAAATGTACAAGTAAAACGGGAAAACCAATAATCTTCAACCTATACCTACGGTAACCTACCGAACCCGTCGGTATCCTCATTTTAGGCATTTGAATAGTGTTGGCTATTATTTACACCACAGAAGCTATGCATCATTGGATTTATGGTGTTGTTGGTACAGAAGTAATTTGGCTCGGGAGAGTCAGCATATAGCTGGATTTTGATTGTGGTAATAAATGCCGCGGCCGTTCGACCTCGCAGCAGCAGAAATTCTGCAGGTCGTTTGGATCAGCCCTCCAATCCCTCGGATAGCCATATTGACCAAGTCCTTCTATTATGTCATCTCATATTGTAACTAGTTACTATCGCTTTCCATTGGTCAAAGTAAGCAGATGATCATCCCTCACTTTACAACTGAAACTCTTTTAGGTCCAATTTGCAGGTCTATCCGTATAGACTCACGTTGGCGGACCCCGGCACGAAGGGATCGCAAACCTTGGAAAACCGAATAGAGCTTAGTGAAGCCAAAGCAGACGACTATGATCATATTGGCCAATTTGGATTTACGGCGTTCCCTCGATCCAACGCAAGGCTACTGCAAGCTAACGCGAAAATCCCTCAGACGACGCCAATGCCCGTCCTGCGGCCTTAGTGAAATTGCCGTAAATCTAAGCCGACCCACACCTGGCAATAAGCCACGCACATAGTTTTTAGAATGTTGAAGGTTGTCTTGGCCGGAGGAATTGCAAGTCACGCCGGTCGCCCAACCTATTCGACTATAAACACCCTTGAGACTGAAACTCAATCTACAGTTTGGGCTACAGCCATAAAATGATAATTCTGTACTCCGTACTCCGTATAGATCTCAGATGTATATTGTGTACAATGGCATTGACTTTTTCCGCAGATCCATGGCCTTGGCGAGCCGTGCGGCTCGACACTGTGAGGATCGGGTCTAGACTGAGAACCCATGGAGTACGGAACACCGGGATTGATTCTGACCAATTAATACTCCAAGGAATATATTGAAATTAATATACAGACGACTTTTTTCCATACCAATAGACAGGTGAGTCATTGAAAATTAGTCATACTCGAGTGTTTAGCCCCCAAACTCATCGGAAAACACATCCTGACACCTTGCCATACAAAGAGACATCGGAGGTCTTTCTCCGCTCAACTTCCTTTTATTATCGCAACAAGGGATGTATCTCATAATAATTCCCTAGCAGCCCCGTGTCCTCCATAGAGGAATCTTCCGATTCAGACGCAAATAGTTTCTCTATTTCGAGTTGCTGGCCTGGGGAAGAACAGGCTTGGCGGCCGGTGGGCTGATCCAGTAAACCGGATAGCGGCGCTGAATGTTGTTCACGATCAAAGCCACAGCCAGCACCATAGTCGACGAAAGTAAGATGACTGGCAGATAGTACCAAGACAGTGCCCACACAGCTTCGTCCACTGCGGGAAGGAGGGCTGTGGCGCCGGCTGGAGGATGAGTTGTCTCGGTAATTTGCATAACGACAATGGCAACAGCGGACGAAAGCGAAGCCGCTAGCCAGCGCAAAGAGTTGAACTTTTCTTCATCGGGCATTAGACTGAAGAGTTTCGTGATGCAGATGCCGACGAGAGCGCTCAAAAAATGGCCGCCGACCAGAGCGCGTGGCTGTGCTAAAGGGGCCTCAATAGAACCATAGACGAGAACTGCCGATGCTCCCTGATTTGGAATTAGCATTCGAAAAGGACGCAGAGAAAAGATGAGACGCACATAAGAAGCAATGATACCTGGCACGCCACGTTCAACGAAGTAGGAGGAGTAATTGAATATAGCCTGTACCACACATAGTCCACAGAATGCAGCTATGAATGACCAGAAGTGAACGAGATATTTCGAGGGAGGCTTTGGTGCGCTTTCACGATAGCCTAGCCAGTGGCTGATCGACCGAGGGAGGCGAGCCAAGAATTCTTTCTCGGAGATCATATTGCCCTTCGTGGGTTGAGGATGACAAATTGAATTATAAAGTTAAGGTAGAATGTAAAACCGAAAAGTATTCAGGTCGAAATGAACAAAGCTAGATGTGAAGCACATGTCTTTGGTCGAAGGGGGATTACAAAGATTATAAGGGATACCGGCAGACTCCTAGGGCTAGGGATTTGACTAGACAATCGGGATTTGAAACTACATACCATTTTCTCAAAGCCCATGGAAATTTAAGTGAAGTGACGGAGTTTCCATTTCTCGAGAAATCCGACAGCGACGCTCGACTAGAGCTCCGCAAAGCCCACAAGGCCTAAACCCCAACTAGACCCAGCCCACTAAAAGGTTGGGTTTTCAGTCCTATCTTCGGGCTAGTACAATTGGATGGGGGCCTAGGGCCCAAAAGGCACCAAACAAAATAAACATTGCAAAAAACGTGACCTTTTTCATCACTACTTTCACATATATATAGATCCCGTTTTCACCTTTTTCTGACAGCAATATATTATTATTTGAATCTATATATAGTAAACCAATAGTTAAAATAATGAATCACATTTAGGAACGCGAGAAAACATGCTATCCAGAGACTTGATGAATTACAGATGTTTACATATTAGTGGTAGTGCTTTCGAATACATTCAAAAAGATATGTCAATATTTCTCCGATATCTCGACCTCTATCTACTGATCTGATTCTCTTTAAAATTGAAATATACACCTATATAGCTCTTTTTATTCTAAATTTCAATAAATAAAGGTACATATAACAAGTGGAATGTTGGAGATAGCGATTACAAGACATTAGTTGAACCCCCTAAATGGGCTGTGATGGGGGCCTGATTGGTCTCTGGTAGTCCTCTAACCCGCACTATTCTTTGCCAATCAATGCTTGCTTTTCTTGAAATATCCAGGCGATATTATAGCGCCTTGGCATACGTTAATCTATCAACTTACTAGATCTATATCCTCACCCTTTAAAAAGTACGTGGGAAACGAAGGTAGGTCCTACGCAGGTCAATCATCGAATGCAATGCGATGTGCTACACGACTGGAGGGCAAAGTGCCCTCATCTTGATGTCTAATCTGTCTCACTGATTTCTAGGTGTGATGCCCCGTGTGTAATTTGCCCTCGTTCACTCAAATAAACAAACTTCATGCTTTCTCTTCGACAACATCTGTAAAGCCTGTCTCATTGGTCGCATTGCCATCCCTCTCCTACGGGCTTCTGATTTGCATGAGAAGATAGGCACAAATAGTAAGGGCTTAGATCCTGCCCTTAGTCGCCATCGATGCTCAAGGCTGCCTCCAAACCTCACATGTTTCTGACCGTCACAAGCAAAAAGAATATCGGCCGTGCCCGGTAAGTATTGGAGCTATAAGACGAGCGGGAGAAGGCCATGGCCGATTTCGTTGTATGCTAATTCGGATAAAAACCATCGAAAGTAGGCTCACCGATGTGTGTATTGACTGGCCGATAATTGTGGAAGTTCTGGCAATGCCAGCAAATCCTGTTCAGTATAGACGTTTTGGGGTGAAGACCCCAGCCGTCGAGTGCGCTCAAAGGGATAGGGTTGTTTCGATAAGAGAACTACAGAGACTGGTACTTTGGAGTTTTCGTCGCTTCCATGCAATACACAAACTAAATCCTTCATGTTTCGTGACTGTCTTGTGGCAATACCTAGATTCCTAGCGCCCTGGTGAGCTGATCAAGGATATTCACATTTTTTGGCGCCCAAATCATTATTAGAATCATTTTAAAAACGAGCTGGCAGTTTAAAGCCCGGATATACCAAGATCAACATAAAATAGGAATTCTGAGACCGTTAATCAACTGGTGAGATATCACCAATTCCTCGGTCGGGGATGACGTCACTCGGTCAATGTCCACCACAATTGGCAATCAGAAAGCAAAGGCGTACTTGAAATAATCAGCCGGAAATACGGTTTTACATTTCAAGCAAATATCAATATGCGAAATATTAGATCGGAGTCAACGTGTGTGATGTGTTTTTGTTCGTGTGTCCCTGGGCAATAGGCTATCCGTTGATAGCCTATTGCCTATCCCGGAATACTGTATGCTTCACATATGACGTCGGAAATCCCGTAGGCTATACGGAGCTGTGTAAGGCAAGGTGACACATCCGTGCACTACCGAACATCTGCTCAGTCTCCTATATAAACCTGAAGAAACTCGGCGAGTCTTTGAAACCAGACAAATCCTCTTGCCCAACATTCCGGTCCAACCAGCCCAATTCCAATATGCAGGAACCAACATACGACCCCAGGTAATTAGTCTCAACCCATATTACCGGTTGGATACTAATGAGACAATCAGCCGTCCTATGCCCTCGATCGAGATTGCCTACTCTTACAAGCTAGTCGGCATCCCGAACAAGACAATTGTCAGCTTGCGCGTCGAATTCCCACCCAACGGATCAACTCCCCCGCACCGTCATGGAGGCGCGAACGTTGGCGCTTATGTACTGAAAGGTACACTTCTCAACAAAATGAATGACGATCCTATGAAAACCATTGAAGAGGGCGGAAGCTGGTTTGAAGCACCGGGCTGTCATCATCGCATTAGCGATAATGCTAGCAAAACCGAGCCTGCAACTTTGATTGCAACCATGATCACAGATACCGAGGCCTTTGAGAGAGATGGAATGGGGGCACTTATCCAGATTGACGAAGAGTACCGGAAATGAAATAGCCGAGGATTGAAGTGATTAATAGCACACTCTGTGAAAAAATGAATAGAACCATATAATCACCCATCCAAAAAGATAGAAAAAGATAAGAAAAGAGAAAATCTGCACTTCGTAGAAATGTAATCATTATTATAGGGTCATCCACGGTGGGATCAACTAGAGCATAAATGAGCCCGCTTCCGTTAGACCAGGAGCGTCCGCATCGAAAAAGGCACAAAAGTCAAAATCGGAGTTCGGTAACATGTCCAATGGCGGCAACGCAGGTGATTTTGGATCTGGAAGGGGCCGATCCACAGCACCCAAACTCGCCGGGGGATCTTTTGTAAGAGATAACAATTCTCGGGCAATTATGCCAATCTCACGGTAAGTCCGTTTGCCAAGTGACCAGTGCTCACTGAGGCGCTTCAATGTACCCATGGTCAAACGAATCTTTTCTCGGCTTTTGACTCGCTGGTCCCCTGAAAAGATGAACCTGCAAGCCGATAGATGTGCAATGGTCACATTAGCAATCATGCAAATAATGAAGGGAGAGTGGTTCTTCATATTAGTTGGCAAAGTCAATAAGTCATCAATGCTATTGATAGCCTGAGTGCATTTGAAAGTATGCAGGTCGCGTTCCTGCACGCTGTTGCATTTCAGTTGCTCTGATGGAGCCAGCGGAGCACAGCGCGACACTGATTCGATTGCGCTGTGAGACAAAGCTGACAGCGGCCGATGGATCTCAACAGTGTATCTAGTCTCAGGTTAGATAAATGGACAGCGACGAAGGGACTTGCAAATCTCACGTGTGCATAATGAAGAATGCTTTGAACATGACCTCGTCAAATGATCCATCGCGACGAATTAATTGCCGCCTTTTCGGAGACAGAAGAGAGTGCCATGCTCGTACACTAGTATCAGCGCTAGCAGCCATTGTAGTGTATATTCGATAATCTGCAGTGTTGCCTGGAGACAACGCCCGATCAATTCCCATTGTCAAGCCAATGAGCTCCGCATAGGAGGAAAAACTAGCTTCGTCTTCTCCAAGAAATTCCCTGTTCTCGTAATCTTCTATGGAGCGTGGGGGTGGAATAGCCTGATAAGAAAGGTCAGCTAAGCCCTTGGAATAAAATAAGATGGTTACGATACCCCAGTTTCATACTGTTCTTCTTCACAAGGGAAGTCGGTCGTGATTTCAATGCCGCTTGTTCGGAATGGGTACGTATGGGTAGATCCTGCCGTCATCAGATATGTAACCTGAGTAATAATGATTGCGAGCATACCGGCAATGTGGGCATCGGTGATATAGATCACCCACCAAGTGCGGCGCCAGCTTTCTTCTAGCACAGCGTCAACTTCTGCATTTGTTGAGGCAAATTCCTTTTTGTTCATCCCAAGGGCTACTGCCATGCGAATTGCCTCGTCAAGGAGTTCAACACCACTTTCCGTTTTATTGCACCAGTATACAGCGATGGAATAAAGCAGGAGAGCTTGAACGTCAAATGGGGTAAAGGGCCGGATCAGTGACCTTATTTCGGCAACTGAGTCCCGAGCACGTTGAGCGCATGATTCTATTAATTGAGGTTGACAGGAAATATCGAAAATAGATCCGATGTAACACATCACCCGAAGAAGCGGCTGAATTTTCGGTTCGTTGAGACGAGTTTTGAAAACTTGGAAAGGCAATGCGCAAGGATGGGCTGCATGAAAGAACTCATAGTACAAACTCAGAAATGAGGATGCCGAGTCCGAAGATAATTCAATCTCCCCGTTGGTAGCGGCAGAAGAGGATGAAGATATAGTGGGAATTTGCAGTGATGAGTCAATGGGATTCTCATAGACGGCTCTGACAGGCGACAGCGAGGAGTTCCCTGGTTTTGGATTTCCACGTCGGCGTGATACAGGATAAACGCATGGTACTGTATTTGTGGCGCAGCGTGAGCAGACAGGCTTCCGGCCGTCGCAACGAAGGTGCTTATAGCGACATTGTGCGCACGAAAGGGAGTTCCGTGTTCCACGCTTGGCAGGTTTGTTCCTATCTGGCGGGGTATGAGACATGGCTTTTGAGGATCTGACAAGGAGAATGTAGTGAGAAAGGAAACCAGAGTCACATTCCGTGGGCTACTCCCGGGCGTCAATCTAAGATTAGTCATGTAATATCGGGCTCGGGACCTGTGGATCTCCAGGGGTTGCAAGGGCCCGGGGTGTGTGGATCTAGGCACCGAGCATGTAGGCTTTGTGAGGACAAGCATTTATAAGTAACTCAAACAATATTGAGATAGTATTGATTGCTTTATCTTGCCATTTTTATGTACTTGAGTCACCGAGGTGATCAACTGCCCAAAAGTCAAGAAGCTCGCCTTGAACAGACGGTGTAGAGCCTCAGGCTGCAAATGATATTTGAATAACCGTCGGTGACAGGGATCAGCATACCCCTAGAAGAGTTCGGATTTAGCAGTTGATCATAACATTGGGTCCATATTCAAGCCATGATCGTCTGGAGGGACTTTATTATGAGGCGGAGAGAGCGGATAGTACATTGATTCCCAGGTTGGGTGCTAAGATTTTGTCTTCAGTTCTTAGCCTATGCAACATAGACAGAATAATGAGAACTGGAAAATTAAGTGACATTTTTGATGTCTTGCTGCTCATTGTCTGGTCGTCTTATCCCCTCAAACCAATTGTTGGAAGAACTATCATCCTTTCACGGTCGGATGAAGGTCTTCTGTTTCACTCATGACAGCCACGTCGCTATGCCAGCCTTTGAATTCCCGAGTCCGCAATTTCAACGAGAACATGCGATCGATCTCCATTGCCGTTCGACCTTTCATCTCTGGGATACCTAGCCACACTACAATGACTGCCACTGCAGCAAATCCTGCCATCACGAACCCTGTCTTCGCCCTCAGATTTCCCTGGTCTGCATTGTAGATATACGGCAAGATGATGGCAAAGACTGCAGTCCCAAAACCGCTGGTAAACCACCCAATACCTTGGGTCTTGGCTCGGAGTTGCAGTGAAGACGCTTCGGCTGCAACCACATGAGACGCAGGCCACGACCCAAGACCAGAGATCATCACAATAATCATCATGCTAACCGCGGTGTACCTACTTCAAGGTGAGCTTGTCATTCTTGGGACCTGATATAGTGTCTTACCAAATGGTCACGATTCCCGTGAAGATCCCTGCAATCCCTACCGCGAACCACATTACCATCACAATATTCAAAGTAAGTAGAATGAGAAATCTTCTTCCAAAAGCATTCAGCGCCCACAAGCTGATAACATTCGCAATCAGGCCCAGTCCAATGCCCAAGATCAAAAAAATCAAGCTATTAGCTGAACCCATACCCACGATCTGCATAAAGTAGGAGGAATTTGCCAGCAGCTGCAGTCCGAACATCTGAGGTATAATGTTGGCAAATGCGACAATCAAAGTTCGTCGCATGTTGACACCTTTGAAACAATCAGCATATGTATGGGTTGCACTCTCCTCGTCCTCTGCTGCAATTGATGCCTGCAACTCGTCGATCACAGCTTGTGAGTTGATGTGAGATGTATCGAGTCTTTTCTGTTCCTTGAGAGCGTGGTCCATTCGTCCTTTCCTTAAAAGCCAGGTTGGACTCTCCGGCAAAAATGCCGCTAGAACGAACGGGATAGCGGAGAAAGGCCATTGTGACGCAAAGCAAATGCGATATGATTCTGCGCCTGTATGTTTTAGCGAAGTGTAAACCACGATCGATCCAACGAGTTGTCCAAGAAGTGTGAAGATCGGATAGAACGCAATCACCGGACCTCGGAGCGCAACAGGAAGGACCTCAGACATGTATGTCTGCGTAACACACAAAAGAATGCCAATACAAATCCCCTGAAAGAGTTTACCAGCAAAAAACACTCCTCGACGAGTCTCCATTCCGTCTGGCAGATCGGAAATGTAGCATATCGCGACCGCAATGGTGGATAAAAAACTTCCTATAGCGAGTGTAATCCGACGTCCACGGCGATCTTGATAGTAACCACCGACGACAGAGCCAAACATAATGCCGATGCAACTGGAGACGTTCCAAAGGGAGAGCCACATTGTTGGGATGATGTACTTTCCGTGGTATTCCTGGCCGAAAACAACTCTGTCGCACGTCAGCAGCGACACGCGCTATTCTCCTGGGGGTGCATTATTTACTGGAACTGAGGCATTGCGGCCACAGTCGCCACGATGACTAGGTCATATCCGTAGAGAAGAATTGCCGAACTTAGCGCGAGGCAATAACCCACGATTCTGGGGGATTTCTTGATCGATTGCCAAAGTGGCACGTGTGAGGTGTTTTTGGTTGTATCAACGACATCACCATTGTCATTGAACCCTTTGGTTGATTGTGTCTCTGTGAGATTCATAGTGTAGTCAGGGACTCCGTGGGCGCCTTGAGTGACAAGGGGGCAACAAGGGGGAGTTTCTTTGTCTTAAATTTGGACGTCAACCACCCCTACAGGATATTAGAACAAAGAAACCCGTATAGCAACCTTAAAAAAGGGGGGTAATGGGGGAGCGCCGAGCTATATTAAATTTCAAACCCATCCCTAGGCATGCAATGAAATTGACGGAACAACGTCCTCGAATCGAATATCTTGTTTTTGAAAATTCCTCAGCACCGACCGCAGTGTGTCACAGCCAACAAGGATACTTGGCTAGTTTCTTGCTCCTATTTGAGTACGAGGTGTTACCCCCGCACTGCCAAGTGATCGTCTATGAAAGAAAGACCATCGCTTCGACGTGACGGGCTAATCCTTGGTCTTCCCGCTATAGTGTGATCATGTGCCTAACCCCCGTGTCCAGTATGTATACAGCCACCATATAGGCCTTCACAGGGGTTTGTGCTCGCCTGCCTCGGTTTATAGTTAGGAAGCTTGATGCCGTTAAGAGAATATTGATGCTGCATGGGATGGGGGTCAATCTTGATGCAGAAGCTTTTGTATAGGGGATGCATTGGAGAGGTTAGAGTAGACGAGTATGACCTCAAATCGCGACTTTAAATGCTCACTTCGAGAACCAATCACTCCCATTTTTGTATCATCGTGCAGAGCCCGGGGTCGTAGAAACCTTTGATAGAATACACACTGGAGCTTCAGGATCGAGACTGAACGGTGTGGTTAAATGGAGGTGTTAGAAATCGGCCGAGACATGCATTATGCCTTATGGCAATGCATCCAGTTCAAACAGATTGGAAGAAATTAGGGCTGTGTGCCCCAGTCTGGCCTGGATATGCGGGTCGCCACATAACACCACAGGCAATCTGCGTTGACTGCTATGATCCAGAGAGACCCATGTATTTGTGGCTCGCGTTGTTATTGTCAGTGAAAACAAGTATAAGGTATAGTTGGGCACACGCATGAAACAACAGCCTACCGAATCAAAATTCATAGAGCTGGCAAACAATTATCTGTATTCTTTGTTATGAGTGAGCGCCTCTAGTGAACTTCTTTCCCAAATAGCCTCAAATAAAAGACATTTGCGAGGATTCCGGATGTAAATCACTTCCTTAAGTCGTCTAGTTTTCCTTGGTCTGACCTGCGACTGTTCTGAGTTCAATCGAGCCACAACCCGATCGTGTCTCCTTCATTTTCTCCAAGTCCCCCAGATGTTGTTTCAGTACGGAAATCTCACGGTCCAGCTCAACAGATGAAGCGAGTCGATATTTGAGCTTTGAAATGGCAGCTGAGAACACAAGCAGTGCTAGAGATGTGGGGTACGCCCACTGACCAACCTGACTTGGACTCTCCCCTGGAGGTCCGTCATTATAGATTTGGATCTCGATCCAAACGACAAAGGCAATAATGGTGAGAGGACTCACTATCATGCTGAAGAGTATTCCAAAGAGGATCGCAGCGTCAACAATCACGTGGAGAAACGTCTTGAGGAACTGACGGCTGAGTATGTGTCGTATTCGGCGCCGGAAAGCGGCATTCTCGTTTGTCAGCCTTCCGGTTTCCTCGTCGTAATTCAGGTTGTTTGGTAGCTTCATGACACCACTAACCTCTTCTTTGAGGCCTTTCCACATATTCTTTCGTTCTTTCCAGATTATCACAATCTGGGCTGATGGGATGCGTGATCGGTAAGGTAGGAAGCGGTAAGTCAAGAGGAGGCAGTTCAGGATCAGACAGAGAATGATGAGACTGTAGATGTATCGATGTGAGTACAAAGCCTTTTGCCAAAAGCTATGGGAGGCGGCGACTTTGAAGTGTCCATCTGCAGTGGCAGAATGTAATGAGCCTGGCTGTCGTAGAATTTGGGTTGAATTGAAGCAGGGGTTGAAGCAGATGTCTCCTAGTTGATTCCATCGAGTTATGTTCGAAAATGTTTCCCACACACTGTCATTCCATGTGGATGTTCTCCATGCGGGTTGCCAGCCGTCATTTGATGTGTCGTCGAACGGCGCGAGATCAGGAAAGCAAAACATGTACTGAGGTGAGGTCTTGGGTATTTTTGCAGCATAGACGAGGGCACATGCAGACTCAGCCAGCATGAGGGCATGCCAGAGATAAAATAGAAGGTTCCGTGCTCGGTCATGTGTTAGGATACGAGACCAGCATTGTAGTGGCAAAAAGACGAGATAACCAGTGACAACAATGGCAAGAACAGCATCTGAATCAAGCTCAAGTGATGCGGGCGAGACTAGAACATGGTTGGTCTCGGTGACCAGATAGGGAAATAACTTCCGTAGGCTAGAGTTGGCGGGCAGATATGGAATAGCGACAGGTCCAGGAACTTGAGGCATTTGGTGACTAGACACCATGATAAAGGCGTGGATTGCCGCAGTTCCTGCGTATGTTGCGGCAGTTCCCAAGAATACGTTCATGACCCAACCTGTCCATCGAGTGACACAGGTCGCCAGCATAAGTGCGTAGAAGAGATATCTTGGACATTGATTGTATATTGTACTGATCGGGTAGAAGCAGAGAGTCTCCTGGGCAATGAACAAGGGGGAAACCGTGTTGGGATCCATTGGGGAAATGGAGGTGGGGGGAGAGAGTGAGAGAATCCATTTTCTGGATTTTCGTGCTTTTCCTGTTTACCTTCAGGCTGCCTCTTTTCTTTTGGGTTGACATCATCCCTATGTAGGTATACTTTCCAATCCTCAATCTACCATATCCTACCTGCCAGTATGCCATCATGAAAATGGAAATGGAAGAATATAATTATATTTGGCGATGCCACATCAGCTAACATGTACGTCTATGCAAAAAAGTCAATGAATTAGAGAGAAACTTTCCTTCTTTTACATAGAGTAGAAATAGCTCTTCGAGCTTGCAATATAAGCCAAGGCATATAGGTGTCAGATAAAATATGCATTCTAAGGTTATTGTGCCCCTCCAACCATCTATATATTCATTCAAACCAATCACCAGTTTTGAGCCCCGTGTACCAGTGCTCTGATTAAAATCATGGCCACGGTCGATAAAACCACTCATTGCTTCCTGTCCTCGATCTCATCCACAATAAACATTACGAGTCTTGTGATGGGACCACCCCGGCGCTTTGGTCAGGCTCATTTCTCGCGCCTTTGTCCCATCAAACGGCCACTCCCCAGCTCCACCAAATCTTCTTGTCGGCTCGAGACACTAGGCTGCTGGGTGTATTCTGCAGGTGGTCGTATTTGAAGTGTAAGGCCAATACCCAAGCATACAAGAACAACCACCATCTCCTCCAGGACAGACATCACAAGCTGTATTGTGACATTCCCTACTAGCATATTGAATGCTTTCTTTTGACCAAATGTATAAATCAATGAATAGATCAATCGCACGAGGATCAAGGGCAGAGAGACTCCAACGGCCAGGAGAAGCCGATGTTCTCCGTCCTCGATGCAGTGAGTTCGTTGCGAAATCAGGAAGAAGAGTCCGCACACACCGACCCAGGCAACAAGGTACAAAATAAGCCCGAATTTTGTCTGTGTGCTGACCAAGCCATGGGTTATATCGGAGCTTGCGGTTACGCCGGTGATGTTTAGAATCACAGCGACTATTGCAACTACTCCAACAAGCCGGAACCTTATTGGAGGGAGATGGTTGGCGGTCTTCCGCATGATAGACTCATTCCTAAGGATATTATTAGGTACGAGTCGAGTCAATCGCAAAAAGGGGTGTTGCTCACGCTCGTGATAAAAGGCCGATGCAAGCCAAGATCAATGGCGAAATCCCAAGCGAAGTACAAACAGCCCAGGCAATGTATAGACCTGTAGTCGAAGGAGAGTTGATCGTTGCCAAATAGCATGCTGAGCCCACAATGCGGGCAAGACAAAAGACGATAAAAAAGAACCAGCCCGAGCTCCTTTTGAAGCCGTGATTGATTGCCATCCAGAGCGCAAGGAAAAGGGTTGGAGAGTATACAACGATCTCGAAGATCGAGATACCATGCCGATAGTCGATGGCCATAGTTGCAAATGAAAACCAACAGTGTTGAACTCACAGAAGCAGAAAACGGAAGCTTGTATTACCCTCAACCCATAGGCCTTTCATTTGCTATTTAACCCTTTCCATGCCATTTCAGCTCGCGTTGATTTCCTATTCAATTCCACAAGGCAGTGCAATAAATTTTTGAATCTCAGCCACGCCCTATATTGTAGAAGTAGAAGCATCGCGGAGACTCCACTTGAAAATCCGGCTGGCCAATTGCATCTTCTCAGGTGCAAATTGCATACTGGATTAGGCTTAGTGGATTGGGTTGCTACTCAAACGGGTATGGAGGTAGTTCAGGCTAAGCCTCTCTGGCCGCCACAAGGCCATTGCTTGGTAGACAATCTGACAATCTGACTGCGTTTGAGCTCGTATACGCACAAACTGATCTGCAGAGTTTGATGAGTTCGACTTTCTTCGCTCTTATAGGGAGGCCACGTCTTCTCAGGCGTCCTAGCGCTGTCACTTTCCATCTCTTCGTTTTACTGTGGCCGCAGTCTTCACCTTCACCGTCAAGATTGTAGGGACATTCGGGTCAGGTTCGGAACTGTTTGATGGCTTGAGGAATGAGGTACCCACGGCCATAGCACAGGTCAGTAGTCAGATCCTGCTCTCACTCTCTCTCTCGCATCATTTCACTTCTCCTTCCTGTCTGTCTGTTTCGGCAACATGTACAGACACATTTCTTGCCCCATAGATATCCCTTCATGCGATGATCCCCAGAGAAATCTTCAGCGCAAGAATATTTTAGCATTGCAGACCAGCTCCTTACAATTCCTTCAAATTCCCCACCTGTTTCCCACTTGCTCTCGCTTGTCGGAATAAGAATAAGGTCGGAAGATTTGGCTTCCGATCGTGGTAAGTCTGTAGTAAGGAGGCTGGCTAGGTGTGAGTCCGCGAAATAGTGGGATGGTATCATTATGCCTGACAATTGAGGAGTGGGAGAAGAAAAAGTCCCACTCGAGAAGCCGAACTAGCCAGTTAGTATAGTTTTATCGGGGTGGAAGGTAATAAATCGAGGGGCAAGCAGTCTCATTTAGCTATTCTGCGTTAGATATCCAGCTCCTCCTGATGAGAGACTCTTAGTCAGATAAACAGAATACAGAAATCAACACACGTCAAGTTGCCGAGAAAGGTCTGATCAGTCTATTTAATTTGCCGTCTTCAATCCCGTCACCTGCAAGATGAAGGGGAGAGATTTAGGCGCGGGAGACACAGGTAGACACAGGTCACTTCAGGAAGATTATCGCCTATTCTGGAAATGCTCTTGATTCATATCTTATGTCCTACATGACCTAGCTTGCTGCCCCGAATGCTAGGATGACAAGTGCAAAATCGCCTCGAGATCAGTCAGAATCATTAGCTCGATGATAGCCCTGTTGTATAAACTTGGTCTCAAGAGCATAGGCTGATCTTAACTAGGGACTCAACATTGCTTAGTACAATTTGCACATTCTCTTCACCAAATGGCAACCCTTGTGTTGAGCACCGAGCCTGTTCCCCGTGAAGGATTTCCCCGCTTCCCGACGAAACGGTAGAACGACCGTTGATCGACATCCTAGAAAGACGAAGATCACCGCTTTCTTGGTCTTTTTTAGGTTCATTGCCGAAATCTATCGTATTCCTACCGTTTATCATATCTCTACTGTTTATCGTATTTGCGTCGTATAAGTCTGCCGAGGCCACTCTCTCTGTAGATCACCACGCATCGAGGGAGGTATAAATACATATACGCTCGATTTCTTAGATCCCGTAGTTCCTGATCATTACAGTCGTCAACTCAATTGCTCTTTGTCTTCTAACAATTGTCCCGATATAACATATCAATTATGCTATCGTTCGCCTTGGCCCTAGTTGGCATATTGGGGTCTGTTGGTTCTTTGGCAACTGATCCCGGTCCAGCAGCTTGTTCCAATATCAGAGCGCAACTAGGATCATCCAAAGTCATTACCAGTAAGCTCAGCTTGAAGTATATTACTAGCACTGAGTACTGGAGCACGCCTCAGGATGCCTACAAACCATCTTGTGTCGTATATCCTTCATCCTCAGAGGATGTCTCTATCGCTCTCCAAGCCATCCAAGCAGCCGGCAGCCGGTTTGCAGTCAAAGGAGGGGGACATAATCCTAATCAATTCTTTTCCTCCACCGACAAAGGTGTGCTCATTACCTTGAGCGACCTCTCGGAAAAGTCCTATGATCCAGACACCACGCTGGCGACATACGGGCCAGGTGGTGTGTTTGGCGACATATACGACTACTTCGCGGACTATAACCGCACGGTGGTTGGAGCTCGACTCTCCGGGGTGGGAACCGGTCTCGCTCTGGGTGGTGGCATGAGCTATCTCTCTCCCCAATATGGCATGGCCTGTGACTCCTTCAGGGAGCTGGAAATTGTTCTTCCTAATGGAAAAATTGTGACAGCATCTAACACCTCCAATCCCGACCTGTTCTTTGCGTCGCGTGGCGGTGGAGGGAATGCATATGGAGTTGTAACGAAGTATACGGTCCAGAGTCGCCCTATTGGCCAATTCTTCGCGGGCAATATCATCTATGCCTTTCCCCAAAAGGATACCGTTGTTGAGGCAATTGCAAATTTTATTCAATACAACACAGACCCGAAAGCCAGCATTATCGGCACTTATGAGATGCTGCCCACCCCCGACGTGAATCTGAACCTGGACGAGGTCATTATCATGTTCCTAGTCTACGATGGTCCTGACGCAGGCAATGCGTTCGCGAACTTCACGAGCATCCCACATTTTCTCGATACTACTGGCCTCAAGTCCTACCCCGATGTAGCCGACATGCCACTTCCAATCGCCACCGAGATTTCACGCGGGAACAATATCTTCCGTGTTGGGGTTCACCGTGCCAATGATGACGAGTGTAAACACGCCCTCAATGTGTGGCGCAACTGGGGCGAGTCAAATAAAGGCAAATACCTGCTCCTGTCGCTGGATTTTCAGCCTGTCCCGAAAAGCTTGACAGATGCTAGCAAGATGCAGGGTGGAAATGCAATGGATATGCCCGATGGTCCTTGGTTCTGGTTAAATTATTTGATTACAACGCTGCCGGGAATGAGTCAGCCTGACTATGATGCCATACAGTCTAGCTTCCGTGATATGGTTGCGTCGACAACCAATGCCGAAGGTCTTCCATTGTTCATCAATGATGCGAACTATGATCAAAATCCTCTGTCGACCTTCTCTACATATGGCAAGCTGCAAGAGATCAAAAAGAAGTATGATCCGGATAACTTCTTTGCTGACAAGACAGGGGGTTGGTCATTTGATTAGAGGTAGTGGGCGCAGCAACCTTCCATTGACTGGTGATTTCTATGGGTGTTTGAAGTAGTATACTACTTCAACGTTCAGAATACATGTATTCAATCACCAATTATATTGCAAGAGGATGATACGCAAGAGATACCCCGGTGTCATTTTGTGATCATTCTACTATTTGAAATCAATGTGCTGCCAATCTCGTGATGTCAACACCATGGCCTCACTCCCTGGCCTCGGCAGAAATCAATAGAAAGTATGGACGATGTCCCTCAGCTCTCCATTCTGGTTGGCCTTCGACATCCCTCTTTGAAGGACTCCAATCCTTCAAGCCGGTCAACACAAATCCGTTCTCAAGCAAGGCCGTGACATAAGTCTCAACAGTGCGATGATATTTCCTCACCCCCTCTGCTCCCAACCAATTACTCAAGCGCAGGCCCTCACTGCTATAAGAATTCAATGGCCACACTATCATGTCTTTACCTGCTTCCTGTATCACCTTGAATCCCGGCCCTGGATTGACTAGGGCGGTTCCAACCGGGTGTTCAACAGAGAAGATCAACCTTCCCCTTTGCTCATGGCCACCGCCCTTTTTCAGACAGCCGTGGATTTCCCGAAGAAGTCGTACAAAGTCCTCGATGTAGTGAAAGGCCAGAGAACTATAAACCAGATCATACAACTCTTGCTCAGGCTGATGACTCAAATTGAGAATCTCCAAATCGTGGATTTCGAAGGTGACCTCTGTAGCAGACATCGTTGCCGTCACGCTGTCTTTTGTTTGGCGGTTAATCTCAGCCTCAAATTCCTTTGCTCGTTCAATCATGTTTTGGGAAATATCGATTCCTTTGATGTAACCAGCGCCTTTCTCACGGGCCCAACGGATAAACCAGCCGTAACCACACCCTAAGTCGAGGATTCGAGATCCTTTCAGAGGGCTTCCTATTGGCCCTGTGAAGGAGGACTTCGGGTTCAGAATCATCTCCTCCAGAATTGGCCATTCTGGTGCGGCCGGCAGACCGTGTTGAGATCGAGGGAGATTTGCGTACGCAATAAAGAACTCTGGATTGTCATAAATGTTTTGGGATTTGACAGGCATGGTCGCACGGGTAGACTCGGTACGTGGCTGGCGGTAGCTCACTAGGTATCACTTTGTAGCCCGACTGCTGAAGATGAGTGACGAGAAAGTAATACAACAGAAAGAGCAACTCTTCAATGAGCCATGTAATAAACACTCCCCAAGTCAGTCCGATGGTGTCATGGAGACTTATAATTACGAAGCTACAGATGTATAGAAGTGGCGGGATTACCCGCTCCGTATATTTCTCGATGCGGTGCCCGCTCTATTTTCAGTGTTCTATTTATTTGATTAGCTCGTCTAACTTCTCTTGCCTTTGCTGAAATACTCTTTAGAAGAATTCCAGATACCCCTGGTGCCGATCGCAATATCTTGCCGTCCATCATAAAGTGGGAAAATCACAACCGCCCCAAAAGCAGCAAACTGCCAGATGATGGCGACAACTACCCATCCCGCGAAGAATGATCTTGTGAAGATATAATCGCGATAGAGTGGAAGAGGCCAAGCAACAAACGTGATCAACACAATGGCCCCGAACATATACCAAGCAATCTTAAGCCATCTGTACAGCTCTTTCAATGTTTCGTTGTCGAATGGGTGCTGAATGTCATCGAGGGTGATATCCACAGAAGGAGACGGAGCTTTCTTCACGGCCTTCTTTTCGTTCATGTCGATCTGCTCTGGATCGTTGTTGATGCGTTCTGGTTGACTATCGGCAACTGGTTTGACCGATCCAGCGACATGCTTGGAATCACTTGGATGGTCTTCCCCACTACTGTCGTTTAGTGTGCTTGCATTCGAGGGCGACTGGATTCCTGCTTGATCTGCAAGTTCGATTCGGAGGAAAACCCTCCAATCAAACTTATACGGCTTGTAGAGTGACAGAACAACGGAATAGAGAGCCGGCGTAAAGAAAGAGGCAATAGCTGCATATAGTGCCGGGTAGGGATTTGTGGTGGTCGTGATGTTGATGGTGCCATACATATATTTGGTTGTTGCCAACCAGACAGCAAGACCCGAAAAGAATCCAAGCACAGGAGAGATAATTGCAGCTATCCGGGTCTGTCGAGACCAGAACAAAGTGAGAATCATAGGAATAATCCCTGGGCATGAGATGATAGGTCTCAGGTACCCAATCCACGTCATGTTTGCTCCTCCATAGTTGAGAGCGATGGAAATCCCGGTGATAAAGACACCATGAATGACCACAGTTAAGTGGCTCACTCCCACAATTTGCTTATCGCTAGCTTTCGGGTTGAGGTATGTCTTGTAGATGTCGTAAGACAAGATGCTACTGACAGCAATCATTGAGGAGGAAACGGTACTTGTCAAGGCCATGAACAAAAGGAAGAAGAACCCGATGATTCCTTTGTCTCCGATCAGTGCTTTGATGGTATATGGCATCACCATGCCGGAACTAACTTCGGTGGCAGTAAGCACACCAGGATAGGTGGGAAAGATTGGCGTGTCATGAATTGCCCTTGTTGCCAAACCAATGACTGTGCCTAGACCCCAGGGGATACCAAAGACAGCCAATGCAGCAATATTGTATCCCGGCACAGTTGCTTTGACCTCTGTCGCAAAGGACTTTTGCCAAAATGCAGTATCCTAATGATAGTATATTAGATTTCTGAAGAAGAAAAAAAAGGCCTTTTGACGCTCAATGGTCTGCCTAGAGATCTTTCATATATCGCTTTGGGGAATTGACTTACCATAACGACAAGTGCCAGATTTCCGAATTTGAGAATCAACCCCCAAATAATCGCATCCTTGGACTTGAATGTAAGAAGTGAACCTTCGTAGTTGCCCGGGATATAATTATCAGCAGCCGTTGCAATCACTTTATCATACAAACCACCCAGCCCCCGACCGCCGAGTTTGTCAAAACAGCGATCGTGAAATAGATGATGAGAATGAGGGCAATCGCCGTGTGCAAAAAGTCGGTCAGGAAGGTGGCCTTCAAGCCGCCCACGGCTGTATAGAGGACAACTATAAAGGAATCAGCTTCTGTTTCCCGACACAAGTTTATAAAATCAACTGAACAAACCTCCCAATGGAACGAGGATAGTTGCTGCTACATAGTGCATTCCAGAAACACCATGGATGAGTTGAGAGCCCGTCATAATCATCGAGGCGCAGCCAAAAACATTGTTGACGAGGTTGAGCACGATAAACACAAGATGTCCAATCTTGCCATAGCGCATCCGAACAACTTCCAGCGACGTGTGAGCATAAGGGACTCTAATCTTAGCCATCACGCCAAGTGCTGCCATCAGTGCAATTTGGAAGCATAGGCCAGATCCCCACCACTATGATGCGTCAGCTGTGCAACGTCATTCGAGGGCACAAGGGAACATACCAGCGGCACTGCCAGGCCATACCTATATGTCATAGCCGCACACAATACCGTCTCGTTGATCCACATCCAGGAGCTGAAAACTGCAGATGCGCATAATCCTCTCCCTACGGAGCGATTGGCGACCATGAACATTTCCGACTTGCCGGAATCTTCAGCAAGATATGCTTTCTGCACTTTGACGGCAATCAAAATGACACCGCAAAACACGACGCTGAGACCAATGAGAAGGCCATAGGCCGCCCCCTGAGGGATCAAGGCCAACTTGGACGTATCTACCGTGTTAGACATGTCTGGGCAAAGTAAAGCCAAGTTCAAAGGCGCAGGGCCGAGAAATATTTATTGTCTACAGGGTCCATCATATCTTCAATGCCAAGCCTGCTATGTGTAGATTGGCAGCCAATTAACGTTCTCTGAAGGATTGCGTAACAAATAAAGTTGCCATGTGGGCGATATATCTCACGTCGTCCATATCCGCAATTGCGTTATGTGGAATGAGTAGGAGAGATGCGACTCAATGGTCTAGGCACGAAGGCTATTGGAAGATTGCAACGCTAATAAGATCACCATGTTGCGGAATACAGGTGAGTGCTGAGGGGGATGGTTAGAATTGCGTGCCTCAACTCCCAGATGGCGATAAAATGACTTGGAATCGCGAACAGGGGTCATTGCGTTCCCCACACAGTCGAATTTGTCGGCCGATATGAGATTCAGAATATTCATACCAAATGTCGAATTCTCATTTACCAATAGGGCCAAAACATTCAATCCAGCAATGGTGACAGCGCTTGGCGCATACATCTCCGCTATGTATACAAAGGGGCACCCATCGCTAGAGACTCGGTGCTAAGAGTTCAATATACTTTATGAAACTCACTGCATATATTGAACACCAACTCAAAATGGGTGAAATCATACCAACCTCCGGGAAAAAGCAGATCATCCTCAATGCTTTCGTCATGAATACCCCGGGCCATTTGGCACCCGGGCTATGGAAACACCCAAGAAACAAAACCGACCAGTACAAATCCCTCTCATTCTGGACTGATCTAGCTCAATTGCTCGACAAAGCTGGTTTCCATGCGATGTTCCTCGCGGACACCCTGGGGGCGTACGATGTGTACAAGGGCCCTAGTAATGTTGTGCCAGCATTGGCCTCGGGCGCGCAATTTCCAGTCAATGACCCATTGTACCTTGTTCCTGCCATGTCTGCCGTTACAAAGAACCTCATTTTTGGAGTGACTGCCAGCGTGACATATGAGAAACCGTACGCGCTGGCACGCCGACTCTCTACCGTGGATCATCTCAGTCAGGGCCGTCTGGCATGGAATATTGTCACGTCTTATCTGGATAGTGCAGCCCGAAACCACGGACTGAATGAGCAGATCCCGCATGACGAGCGATACGCAATAGCAGATGAATATCTTGAGGTGCTCTACAAGCTCTGGGAAGGCAGTTTCCGAGACGACGCCGTACTCGCCGACCGACAGCTCGGAACATACATTGCTAGCGATGGTGTGCGAGAGATCAACCATAAAGGAAAATACTTTGATGTTCCTGGGCCTCATTTCTGCGAACCATCGCCACAGCGTACGCCATTCCTGTTCCAAGCCGGTGTGTCTGAGGCCGGTGGTCAATTTGGCGGAAAGCACGGCGAGGCTATATTCATCGGCGGTCAAACCCCCGAAGGTACTCGCATGACGGTGGATAATATACGCAACATTGCCAAGCAACAAGGCCGCGATCCCAATCATATCAAAGTGATCGTGGGTATCAACGTGATTGTCGCCGCAACAAATGAAGAAGCGGTGGCAAAGCGGGAAGACTATCTTCAATATGCCGATGACGAAGGTGCACTCGCTTTGTTTGGCGGATGGACCGGAATTGACCTGTCAAATCATGCTGATGATGAGGATTTCCGGTTCAGCGACTCTCCGCGGGTCCAGTCCATTGTTCGGAGATGGTCCGCTACCGTTCCAGGCACGGATAGCTTGCCTTGGACCAAACGGAGGATCGTGGAGTACATCAGTGTGGGTGGGCTCCAGGCCAAGGTTGTTGGCAGCCCCACAACAGTTGCAGATGAGTTAGAAAGATGGGTGGAGGTATCCGACGTGGATGGTTTCAATCTTGCCCATATTGTCAATCCTGGAACCTTTGAAGATATCATTGAGTTTTTGTTGCCTGAACTACGACGGAGAGGGGTGTTCCGAGAAGAAATCGAGAAAGAAGGTGCCACAGCTCGTGAAGTATTTATCGGATCACAGCGCTTGCCAGAAGATCATCCTGGAAGCAAGTACAAGTGGCGGGCGGGAGAAACCATTCCTCAATATCAGACTAGGGAGAACTAGGTATATATCAGTAGTCCGCGGCCTATACGAATTTTTAGGAAAGCGGATACTAAAATACAGAGATTTTAACAGCATTGATTGGGCCGCCACATTTCACAATATCACTTCGTTTTACACCCCAAGGGTGCTTGAGGGATCAGTTCCTTGACTCCTCGGTTGACTCTTTCAACACGGTCCACTGATAAGCTCAATTAATAATTATGCCTGGGACCCCTGCAGGTGGACTTCCTAAAGGAGCCCTCGCTCCGTGGCATTACAAATCAATTTGATATAAACCTTGAAGTATCAACTTGATCTGCTTGAATCTCATCAAATACCATACTCCAAAATGAAAGAAGCTGTTGTCGACAAGAACACTTCGGTCATCATCCGCGATGTTGACATCCCCACGCCTGGACATGGTCAAGTCCTCATCCGGGTAGTAGTGTCAGGTACCAACCCGAAGGACTGGAAACTCCCCATATGGCAACCAGAAAATGTCATGAATCAGGGAGACGATATCGCGGGGTACGTGGAAGCAGTGGGAGAGGGAGTCCTGAACTTCCGTAAGGGAGACAAAGTGGCCGCGCTGCACAATCTGGGTAGCCCCCATGGAAGTTATGCCGAATACGCCATTGCATGGGAATACACAACATTCCATCTCACCGAGAATACCGGGTTTGAAGGTTTGTCCCACATGTCTTGATTATCACTGGGGTGAAACTAAGCACATCGACCAGAGGCTGCTACTATTCCCCTTGCTGCGATGACTGCTGCATTGGGCCTATATCAGGAGTTAAAACTGCCTTTGCCTTGGAGCCCCGTCGATAAACCCACTCCATTGGTTGTGTACGGCGCTGCCTCAGCGGTTGGCGCATTTGCGATCAAGTTCGCTCAACTATCGAACATACACCCCATCATTGCTGTCGCAGGCAAAGGTGCTCCCTTCGTTGAGACGTTGATCAGCAGAGAAAAGGGAGATACCATCGTTGATTATCGCGAAGGATCCGACGCGATCCACGCGGGGATTAGAGCTGCTAGCAATGGCGTACCCATTCAGCATGCCTACGATGCCGTGTCCGAGAAGGGAAGCTATGAGACTATCGGTGCTGCTCTCGATAAGCCTGGGAAAATTACTGTTGTTTTACCCGTGAAAGTTGACAAGGCACAGGAGCAGATTAGCTTCCATCCCACTATGGTTGGGTCTGTTCATAAGCCCCCTGCTGAGGGCCAGGTTCTTGGTGATAAGGAATTCGCGGCCGCCCTTTTCCAATTCATTGGTCGAGGTCTGGCACAGGAATGGTTCTCAGGCCACCCATACGACGTGAGAACAGGTGGACTGGGAGGTCTCGAGGCGGCATTGAAAGATCTGAAGGCTGGCAATGCATCTGCTGTGAAATATGTGGTGGAGCTTGCCGAGACTGCTGGAGTTCAGCAGTAGTAGTAGTTATATAGTCCGAGAAAGCGATATCGAGTTACTCCTTGAAAGTGCTGCAAAATCTATGCCTAGGCAGATCGGGATGTATGGATCGGGAAAGTATAGATCGGGATTGAAATGACATCACCGTAATTTTCCAAGTCGCGTGGCGCGTGAACATGATATCTCAGTCACGATTGCCAACGCTTAACCTTCTGAGGTCCTATTCCACTATGACAAAACGCACCCTCGACGCATTCTTCAAATCATCAACCACCTCTGCAAAGCGACTCAAATCAGAGTCTGCGGAGTCCAACATCGTCTCACCCACAGAGACAGACAATACCCCAATTGAAGACACCAAACCCCCAAGTCATCACCAAAGCTATCCAATTCCAATCGCCCAACTCCCCTCACATATTGAAGTAGGCCTGGAACACGCAACCCCAGCAACCTCGGCTCGTGAAATAAACAACCAACCACACCTCGACCTCCTCTACTTCCAACCATACATCCCTCGCCCAACAGCAAACGAGCTATTCAAATTCCTTCGTCGTGAGCTCCCGTTCTATCGCGTCCAATACACAGCACGACGAGGCGACATCCAAACGCAAATCAACACACCAAGATGGACAACCGTCTTCGGAGTCGATGAGACATCCACCTTCGTCAAACAAGACGACGACCCCAACAACCTCCTTTTACTAGAAACAAAAACCAAAACACCGATCCCAAAAACAAAATACCAGTGCACGCCCCGTCCAATCCCAGCCTGTCTCGATCTGCTACGAAGACAGGTCGAAGCAGCGAATGCAGCCACAGCCGCCGCCGCAGGTACTGAAAACCCCAGCTACAATTTCTGCTTGGTAAATTACTACGCTAGCGGCGACGACAGCATCGCATTTCACTCAGATGACGAGCGCTTCCTCGGCCCCGATCCGAACATTGCCTCAATATCTCTTGGCGGCCAGCGGGATTTTCTTATGAAGCACAAACCTTTTGTACCTGGAGGCAATTTGAACCAGACTGCGGGTAGACGCGTGCCTGGTGCTGCACATGCAATGCCCGGTCCAGGTGGTACCGGTGTGACGTCGGCACTGGGTAAATTCACGGGTGGAACATTGAATACCGTCTCTCCTGGATCTGGGCCTGCTACGGTGCCACTGCAGCAAATTAAGATAAGCCTTGGGTCAGGCGATATGGTTGTTATGCGTGGGGCGACGCAATCGAATTGGTTGCATAGTATTCCTAAGCGAAAGGGGAAGGCTGGTGAGACAAGGGGGCGCATCAATGTTACCTTTCGACGGGCAATGATTCCTGGTGGGACAAATAATTACTATCATTATAATGTCGGTAGTGGGGGAATGTATCGGTGGGATGAGGTCGCGAGGGAAATGGTTCTAGGGGATGGGAAGGTAGAGAGAGAGAGCTAGAAAAAGAAGACAATTATTTTTGCCCAGATCTAACTTTTGTTACATCGCGCCAGCCAAGGGCCTATAGGCTACGGCAGGTTTTAACCGCCAACGAGCCACAACGATTTTTGCCAGCAGTGAAATTAATTACATGCGTATTTCAAACAATTCGATACTGCACTATGTACTCTATGATTAATTCACCTCTCTGACTTACTTGGTTTCACTATGAAGATGTAATCCCAGAGGTGGATTACCTACATATATATGCCACTACAACTAAGTAAATCCATGGACTTGACTTGGTTAAGACCTTTCGGTCTAATGGGTAAATGCTTGTAGGACCGGCCAGCATATCTTAATAGTGTAGTAAAAAGTAAGACTACTAAGGGCTAAATAATATTTCTTCATATAATAAAATTGAATATAGAGGAGTAGGAAGTAATACTTCTTAAGAAATTCTTATAGGATAAGCTTAAAGTAGTAAAAGAGGGGAGAGAGGAGAAGCTTATTAAGGTTGTGGTTATTCTAATTAGTGAAATAGAGGAGTAAGGGGATAAACTAGAGGATATAATAGAGGGCACTTCTAAAAGTAAACTCGGCCAAAAGACCATTATATCAGAGCCCAAACTGGGTTAAGTCTGGGTTAGGTCTGGGTTTTACTGGGTCATGCGGAAGACTAATCGTACTCGATATTTGACATTATATAATCCCTCCTATCGCCCCTTCAACCTTTCGCTATGTTTCGCCCGCCTGCTATTCCTTTCTCCTCACCTTCGCCCATGCTCTGCAGGTGATAAATTTTGGCCGTTGATCCGGATCACCGAACTACGCTTTCCCTGGTAGCGCAATCAACCTTCTCGCCTAGCAATCCGCAATCCGAGCAAACTCTTGCTTAGATATATGATTATTTGTTGACCGAAAGATCAGATTGTACTACTCTGAGAGTTTCCTTGGGGCAGATGGCAAATTTAAAACCCCTAAGAACATGATTGCTACGACGGAATTGAGAATCGCGGAGCAGGAATGCTTTTGAGTGTTGGCGATACACAGCATCTGACAACTTAATGTTGAGTGCTATGGTAGTTTACCTATCCACGGACTGGTGAAACTGACATCCCATACAAAAATTGCAACTAACCTCAGAAGTAGAGATGTCTCAATCCCCGTTGATAGCACCCAACAAGCCTTAGACTGTCATTAGGAATAATCAGAAGTATAACGTGTATAAAATTGACGATGTATCAGGCTGGCACAATATGATAGCACATGAAATTGGCTCAGGTGGAAGAGGAGGGCTCAAAGCTCTGCCAAGGAGCTGGATGCATCTACCTGGGACCCTGACAAACCAAAACTGACCACATCCTCCGTGGCCCCGATCTCCTCTGTGGATTCGATCCCTCAGGGGCTTTGACACTGCACGTACGGATGTTTTCTCAGTGTAAAACTTGATGAAAGGATAGCAATCTACGCAGTTGGATGATGGTGTATGGAGAAGATATGTGCTTAATTCGTAGGAACTACATGAAGATAGGACACGGGAGTAAGCCCGCACCGGATGTTGGCAGTGAAGAAGGTGCACCCACGCCCCATCTCCTTCCATTCAGACTCTCCTATTTCCCTGACCACCTAATCTCTACTCTCCAGATCACACTTGCCTCCACCCATGTATGGGTTTTGGACCATATCGGTGAGGGTGTCATCCTGTTGACAGCACACTTGCTTGCCATTTGCATCATTGAGAGGATTCCAATGGCCGTCGTACATGCAATCGTCCTTTCCATAATTGATATCAATCCAGGATTTTGGCCAAGAGAAAGTAATCTTGCACGATGCCTTCACCATAGAGTCGGCTTTGTTGTTTCCATCAAATCTTCCATACAAGGTTGTATTGAGTGTATTGCCATATCCTGGATCATCAACCTCTACAGATCACGCCGTTAGCCTACTCAGTCAAGGGCAAAGACAGGGCAGCCACTTACTAAAGGTGCTGCAGACAGGGGTATTCCCGTTAGCAGTAATCCACCCATTAGCCACATGCTATAACGATGATTAGCAGCTATTACCACGTTTGAGAAGTCACAGACGGATCAGACGTACAATAGTAGTCCCTTGAGTGTTATAGTCATCAGGATCCTTGCAAGGCCAGAATGGAGAGCCTGTAGATCCCTTCGAGATAACCATAGCGGTCTCCGCAAAGCCCTCGCATACAGGTATATTGAAGAAACCGGGATAACGGACTCGTTTCCCATAGTCGCTAGCATTCCTATCCTGCTCGATCTCAGCAGTACCCGGTGATTTATAGCCATTTTTGTAACCAGCAAATTCATATCCGGTCATTGCACTTGCAATAATATCATCGAATGTGAGACCTCCCCATTTCTCTCCAGAGAAGGTGAGTCTATTCGTACTGGGTAGTTCTGAAAATGGCACCGTTTGATCAGGTAGTGGTGCATATGGGATTATAACTGGCTTTTGCGGCGGTCTCATATTCAGAAGGAAAACCAGCTTGTCCCTCCAGCACGCGCGTGTGGCGACAGAAAGATCGTCATTGATAAGTTTCGGATTAATGTTATCGAACTCAGGGATATGAGCGGACTTGGTATCGCAGGAGACATCCGTCTTTCTGCAAAAGGTATTCTGATTAGTACCATTTTCTCAAATAACAATTTGAGTTTTCTCACAAGATTCTTGGGTAAGCGCCGCGATCATCAGAGGCGAGCTTCCACGCAGTAGGTAATAGTTGGCCATAGAGTACAGCCTCCAGCTGCGCTGCCATCTCATTTTGGTTTATTGTGTTTGGCAAATAGTTCATTTTACCATCTCCAATAAGGGATAGAAGGTCTTTCAGTGATGAATCATCGCCAGAAAAGATCGTCTCCAAATAGGACGCCTCGGTATCCTTCCAACCCTTGAATATGTCCCCAAGAGCGGAACTGACTGAGTTCTGGGCTTGCAGTTTATCATGGACTCTACTTTAGTTAGCAAGGGCAGTCTTTGAGGGGGTTGGAGGCTATATATCGGCTTACTTAGGAATATGATTCCTACTCCAGGCCGCCGTAATGGTATAAAGTTGGTATGTCATGTCGTTAGCGTACGCCCTGCTATTGAATTCAAATTTCGGTCCTTTCAGGTAGTTGTTCAGTTCCGTTTGTGAGAATGGCGCAGTGTGGTAAGTATCGAAAGAGGCTATGCTTCCAGGTGCGGTGTGGAGACTGTCTGCCGAGGAGGCAATACTGCCACGGCTACTAGCGACGCTCGAAGCTACCTGTACGACCTCCTTTTCAACTGTAATCACGTTAATTCGGAGTTTCTCGAATGAAAAGGGTGGTCTGTATACTTACCAACGCTAAAGAATGCTGAAACAGTAAAGCCCATAAATGTGGTCAACATATCAAAGATGAACAGGATCATCTTAGTATTATCACTCTGCGGCGAAAATGTGGTGGTAAATTCGCCAATCTTTTGGTCAACAAGAATTGCTGCCGTGTCGAGTGCATTGTACATCTCAGTGTGTAGCTATACAGAGGTTTTACTAGTTAGTATCCCCTATTAAAAAAGTTGAATTCGGGATACCAGGAAAGGCTTACCTGATGGATACCAGAGAAAGCATTTAAAATAAGGTATCTATTATATGGTTAGCTGATTTGCGATAGCATAAGGCGACGAGACCTAATGACTGTAATCATACCCTGCTGGATGATTGACGTCCTTGCACTGGACAACGGAAGAGCATGGGACGCTACCGACATCCTTACAGTTCCAATTTTCCGGACCGTGGAAGAAGTAGCTGACAAACTGCGGGAATGCGAGGTTGCGATACATTTTGTGACCAGCTTCACCTGTAGCTCCTCTCTTCCACTCGCTAATCATCGCACCCCAGGCTCCTGGGACGTCTGCCGCATACCATCGATCAACGAAACCGACAGTAGGATCGTCAATGAAATTCTGATCACATTGTGCTGTTGTCCAGATGGATGAGCTATTCTGGTATGGCACATCCGATGGAGTTGGCAGAGCTACTGCCAACTTGACAATGCGGGTTGCTGAGGCTGCTGCAGAGGGGTGTGCTCGGGGGACATGAGGGACTCCTTCATAAGGCTGAACAGCCAACCCACTGGCCGGAGCCAGGAGGTAGAGCAGTGCTCCAAATTGGCTGAAATACATCGGGGCGTATCCTTGGAGCCAGGAAGATGTATGACCGAAGATGCAGTTTCCCTGGGATACAGCTCTGATAGAAGCAAAGAGCCATATTTATAGCCATTTCAGTAGATGGGGGCCTTGAGCATATACATCTAGCGCATGGGATGAGAAGACGGTCATAGTGTTTTGGTATTGCTACCAACTGCCTCTTCGAGGCATTGCCCACGGGACAACTTTATCTCAGGCATGTTGTGGATACCCAAGGCATCTTAGCGAGATGGCCGTTTTATCGCCATTATACAGATTGGTACAGTCCTGTACCTTGTGGAAGTCACTGAGTGCTTCCTTCCCCTGAAAAATGTCTTAGTGTACGGATAAATAACTGAGGTTTTGGAAATACCAAGAACTGGGTCAAAAATTGGGTTTTGCGGAAAAGCACCTGAATCATAGGCACACTTTTCACATGAGAGCCTCCCACGTAGACCTCCGCAAACCCCATAAAGCCCAAAGCCCAGCCCAACCCAGCCCGCAAATGGGCTAGGCTTTAGGCCCAGTTCCTAGAGCCAGCTGTGGGCTTTAGGGCCGGGGTAAAAAGCCAACAGACTTTGAATAGGGGCCTATTAGGGCCTAAACAATACAAATATGCAAGCTAAACCCCCTTTTCGGATTTACTAAATTACCTCTATTTCACGTCCGTTTCTGACCCTAATCCGTAAGGTAATATTATACTATATTGAATATTTTAGAATTAGTTACTAGTGTTCTCTCTATATCACCATAAGGATATAAGAAAAGGCGTTAATAAAGAGGTTTTTAAAATTACAGAGTTTCACTCAAAAGTGGTAGTGCTTCCCTACAAGGGATATTGGTGGCTCAAGGCCACTAGATAGTCGTTGCGAAGCGAAGTGACTTGTTTTAACACTATACAGTCCTATAATTATCATTCTTAGTGGGTAGATATATTCATTAAGGTATATATAGATTATATTTACTAGACTTAGTATAATAAATTCTTGTCTGTATTGACTTTTGATGGCCTGTAGCCGGCTTTTCTGGCCCGCGACCAGCCTTTTGCGAGATAGATAGAAATTTAAACGGCTTACAGCCGGCTCGGCGGGCTACACCGCCGGACTGACCCCGGAAGGGGGGTAAGGGGGGTGGGCTGGGATTCTAGGTGGAATTACTAGTACTTATTGCTATGCTGATTGTTATGCTAGTTGCGGGGTGCTAGTTACGTATGTGACATACACACGAGCCCATGATAAGGATTGCTCCGCTTCGCTCCGCAATTAAAATATCAATACTCCGTACTCCGTATGTATTCACCTTTTCGGTTATTTCTTGCCCCTTGCCGATCGGATGTTATTTCAACTTTGAATTTGACATTTATACGATCAATGGAAGGTCGCGATATAAAGATTACAGAGTTCTCTTTGTTCGCGCCTGTATATTGTATAGGTTTTTATAGAGACCCATGGCCTAGCTCAGTGGGCTGTGGGTTGGTTAGGTTAGGCTTTGCGGAGGTCTAGTCCCACGAGATAGAGGCCCTGTTCACCTATCTCCTATTTGTTCTTGGATCCATGTAAACACAGGCTTCCTGGCACGAGTGCCGACAATGTGCCCAGCTCACCACAACATCACTCCTTCCAATACCCGGCCCTACGCATGGCCCAATTCCCCCTTCGGGAATTGGGCCGCACGGGTCAAATGTGAAAACTAATTCACTGCAAAAGTACCTTTTCTATGGGGTACACATACAAAAGGATCCAGAGATCAAATCTATATCTTCAGAGTTAAGTAGCCAAGTAGGTTCTGAGTATCAATTTATCTTCGTATAATTAGATGAGATGGTCGAGAGAGATATATGTTTCAAAGTACCCTTTGTATGCGTAGCGCGTATAATAGGTACATTTGCATTGAACTAGTTTTTGCATTCAACCCATGCAGCGCCGTGCGTAGAGCCGAGTACGCCACAAGTCTCACCAATCACTCCACCCACTTTTACACCTGGGTCCAGCACCCTACGGCTTATAATGTTTTCTATGCCTTCACCAACAGCCAAATCATCACTTGTGTTGTGACTGACATTTTCCGCAATATTACTCTTGTAGAAGCCTTCTCTCCTTTCTACTGCGACAGTTATAACCCGTACAGGTAACCCGCAAACCTATATAGGTTATCCAACTTAACCCAAAACCTAACCCATTTCTGGGTTGGGCTTTTCGGGTTTGCGAGTTTTGGTGCAGTCTAGGAGCAGGGTCTGGGATACTATACCCGCATAGCAGCGTGTATGTGATAGCGAACTATATCGGGTAAATGAATTATTCATTATCATCATGGAGGGAGAGAGAGAGCTACAGGGTACCTGCAGCGGAAGAGCTCATACTTTACTACGACCTGGTCCCTTACTGGAATAACTTTGTTACCTATCAGCATCACGCGTATCATATGTCAGTCCCATCTTGGCTAGCTTTGGCGTAGGGTCGATTCATCTCCTACAATCCATCACACCGGCTTGTATCAAACACTCTTGCGAACTCTGTTTAATGCTGACCCTTTGTTGTCGAGCAGCAGCGACAATAAATCAGCCCCTCAGTAATTGGCAGAATGTCGACTCTGATAGCATCTCTGATCCGTCTATCCCCACATGTTCAGTGTATCCAACAAAGCTCACCCTACACCGACATATATGGTAATACGCCTCCGCTTCGCGCCTGAGAAAGTATCCAAAACGCACGAGATATGTTTCCCCATTCCCACACAGAACAAAACGCTGGGAAAATATGGGTGGCTAGGGTGCATGGCACTCAAATGACATGGCGCCCTTTACGCTTTGAACCGATTAAACCTGCAAGTTTCACCATCCTTCACGCCAGGGATGGACCTGGATCCGTAGTAAGTTCGGGGAGGGGACAGTACACATTTTGGGAGGCCTATTTGTATGGAGACAGCCTCCTCACCCCGTCCAATACCACTGACCCTTCGAACCATGTCTATCATCTTCGTGCGCCCTGATGAGATCTTCAGGGAACCAGTCGACTTATCTGGACATTCGAATCGTCGTGTTCTTAATTCCTATCCCACTGTCCGGTGGCCGAAATTGACCAATCCGACTAAGCGTCAGACAGTCGCTGTGCAGCCTGTGCTTACTGCCATCACGCCACTTGCCTGTGTCAGAGCTGCTATCTTTTTCCCGGCTTGGATTATCTTCGAACTTGAGTCTGGTAATAGCCAGAGCTACGAGAAGCAATCACTTCCTAGGGTCGTAGTAGGCCGAACAGCACTCTGCCACCATGAAGATGAACCGTTTCCCAGCACTAGAAGAAGCCTTACCCGCCCTCGTCTTACTTACCTATCCTAGGTATTAACTACGGATACTGCGCCACAAGATAATTTAAACTACCTTCGGCGGTCGGCTCTTACCCTAGGATATAGGCTCCAGAGTGGTTTTAAGCTACCAGGTTCCCCAACCGAATTCACAACCGCTATAACCACTTATAGTATCAGAATCTACATTCTCATAGGCGAATAAATGCTAATGGTCGCTGATCATGTTTTTCCCTCGTTAAAGAAGTATACTATCCATATATCAATGAGGAGATTTTATCAGCGAGGTCGTCAGTACCCAATCTGAGCTTAATATTGCTCTCGTTTAACTAACATCCGTTGCCTCATTAAGCTTCACTAACTCCTGTTACTTTCAAGCCGAACCACGTACTCACCTTCTAGAAATGTCCCAAATATCCCAAGGCTCATGGGGTGAAGTTGACAGCATGAGTTCGGGACTCTTTAGCATGATGAATATCGGTATCCAAACAATACAACCGAAATGTATCGCTGGCCATCCCGAAGTCGAATTTAGAGTGGGATACCAGATCAGTGGATCTCCTTTTTGGGAATGTTGACAGAGTGTATCTCTGATGGTGTTCGCGGTGCCCTAATCGTAGACATTGAATCAGGTGGGATGTCTGGCTTATAGGGCTGGCTTTTATGATCTAGTGGCAGAGGGGTGGGGACTGGTGTGAATGTGGAGTCTTAAGGTATTATTGTTGGATGCTTCAGCATCTTCGGGAGACCTACTGTTAGCTTGCTATTTTGCCTACCTTTTACACACTGTTTACCAGTTGATTCGTGTATTATCGGCTGTCGGGTGACCTGGACCATACTGTAAAGTATGGGTTACCGAGGGAGAAGCCATGATGAATGAAAGTATGATAGGGAATGGATCGAGACCTGCTACACTGACAATGTAGCAAATTTAGATGAGTCTGAAGCCAGGCAATATAGTTGTTATGCGTGAGGTGACGTAGTCAGGACTGTTATACAGTATTTTTAAGCGGAAGGGGAAGGTTGCGCAGACAAGATGACGGATCAACATTACCTTTCGACGGGCTATTGTTGCTGGTTAGATGATCAATTAGTTCTTTACAGTGTTGGTGGTGAATGTATCGGAAGGATGAGGTGGGGAGATGGTTCGGGGGGGATGAGAAGATAGAGAGAGCTGCAGGGTAGCTACATGTGTACCATGTCTATGATTGAACAGGAATAAGATTTGCAAATAAGATATACATGGGTGCCGTAGCACGAAAGGAAGGTCTCATGATCCTGAGTTGGATGTGCAACTCGAGGCGAGACAGATGATATCACTGTGATAGCTGGGCACATTTGAGTCTTTGTACATTTGCTTCTGAAAGAGATAGAAGGGGAAAAAAAAACTTGACATCGAAGCGGGTCATCATGTGGCATTGGCTCTGCGTCTTCCCAGTAGCCATGGTATTCCTCCCTTGGGGAGTTCCGGCACTTGCCGGGTAGTAAAGAAGGGTATTCCGGAAATACAAGAGAGCTACCAGCTCTTGTAGGCAAAGAGGAATAACTTGAAATGATCAGTAGGTGAAGATGACCTCCTCGCCGTAAACGTCTCCGTAGCATTGGAACAAATCAGGGCAGCTGCAAGGAAACATGTTAGCAGAGAAATAAGATCATTGCAGGACAACTTACAAGACAGGGTCCTTGCCGAAAATGATGTGCCATGAGTACTCCATAATGTTCGCGGTAGCCTCGTCCGACAGCTCATTGTTCATTACCCAGTCGTACATGCGCTGGTAATCGCTATGGGGGCGCCGGAGGATCTGATCTCGGGAAACGGCAAACTGGGAGCAGCACGGCGCCGCGATTTCGCGAGGAACAGGCGTATCGGGGAACAGCTCTTTCCACGCAGCAGCGTAATGTGCCTCACCTGGGCTTTCGAGATTCGCCGGTTGGCGGAACGGTTGGATGGCGGAGGGGCATCCTGGGCTCAATTGGCAACGCAAGTTGACAAAGCCTGACTCTAACACGAAATCTCTCTGCAACGCGCGCACCGAGTCCACATTGCTGTAATCCATGGTGTCGATGTGCCAGCCGGCGATTATGCCGTCGCGGTGACTGTGAAGGAAAACCACGACCTCTGGAAGGTTATCATAGTGGTCGATCAGGAATTGGAGGTAGGGGAGAGCCTCGCGACCCTTGTTCTTCGGGGTGTGCGTCGGTGCATTGATATCGTCGACGGTGTAAATGACGCTACGCCATCTGGAGAGAGACTGAATTAGCGCTTGTCTTCTTTTGGGGACAAAATGGAGTTACGCTTACTCCGCTAGCTCTGCCCCAACCCAGGCAGTATCCTCCTCCTTGCGCTTGCCCATCACAATAGCACCCTGGTTGGGGACCGTGATATCGGTAGTTTGGTAAAGTAAAGCGGGTTTATTGTCCGATGCAATGCGCCATTTTCGTTGAGATCCCGTATCTTGTTTGGGCTTTGGTCTGAGAGATGTGCGGAATGAGCCGGTATCGAAGTGCCATATATCCTGAATTGATTCACCCTTGGTCTTGAGACTGCGATTGACCAGTACGAGAGTCAGGATGATGAGTGCCGCAGCGGCACCGACACGAAGTGACAACCTCATCGCATAACGCGATTGTCGGGATTGAGAGAAAGAGAATTAAGGGGGGAGGAGTTTGGAAGAGAGAGAATGAGGAAAAGCCAGTGTCTCAGGACACGCAATCTTAAGAAAGTGATAAGCAGCGCCCCATGGGCCGGATGAAACTCACTGTGAACGCGAGATGACGAAAGTGCCGAGTCAAGGGAGAGAAGAAAGACCTCAGAGAACCGTCGAATTTCCTTAATAAGAGGGAAAAAAAAGAAAAGGAATTCAAGTCGGCACTTTCCTCATTTGGGGGGTAAACTTGTCTCTTTTCTCCAATTTCGACCACTTCAAGACTTTTTTCGGGGCATATGGGTGATTTGGGGCATTTTGATTGGTCCAACTTAAGGTTCTCGGCCTATCGGCCAATATTGGTTATATATTCAGGGGGAAAATCGAATTTGGTTTTGGTGTTGTAGACCCTGATGATCCACTCCTGAAACAATGATATATATGATACACATCCTATGCAAGGAGATTTCTGTTGGACTGCAGATCAAGTGTTTCCTATATGGTCCAAAAAAAAAAAAGGTATGACCAACGCCATCCAGTCCGAACCCTAAGACAATCACTCCAAAAATATAATGAAACCCACAACCCCAAGACATAAGCCCAAGATCCAAGACATCAGCCGCGTACCGCCAAGATATTCACATCAAAATCCTCTGAATCAGGCGCTATTCGACCAACCACACGCCGTATACTAGGCAAAACCGCTAACGTTCCCCTCTCAACCGCCGAATGCTGTTCCGCCAGATGTGCCATAAAGGTATCTAGATTCCCATAAACCTGCATCGATCCATGTGCCATCGCACAGCAAAAGACACAGCAAAACGCGCCGCGGGGAGTATTAGGAGCAAAATGCGACGCGGCGTCCCGCTTACAGTGCACATGTGACTTGGCCAAGAACCCGAATCGATACCGGACACCGCTAGCTTTGTGCGTACGGACACTTCCCTCGAACTGCGGATTGCGGCTGGAACTCTTAGGGGCCATGGGTGCTTCGAAAGCGCAATGCGCGCACCGTAGCCATGACTGTTGCGTGTAAAAGCCTGTTCCGGGTTCGGTGTAGATTCGGAATCCCCGGAATCCGGTATGCACTTTCCAAGCACCTTTGCAGAAGCCCAGGTAGTTGTTCGATTTGCTAGGTGGCCACAGGGGTCGGTTTGCATCGGTGCTGCTGAGGGTAGAAGGGTTTGACGGGGTTGAGTCCGTGGAGGCGGTTGAGGCTGCGGAGACGGAACTGTGGCGGGTTTGCGTCGACGGGGATATGGTCGAGAGGTGAGAGTTTTCTTCTTTGATCCGAGCAGGGCTGAAGGCGTCATCACCGGAGTCGGAGTCAGAGTCCTTCCACGGGTTCCCTGAAACGACATCGTGGGGTATTGGGCTCAATTGCAAATGAGGTCTGTGTGGCGTGGCTGGTCTGACATCGAGTTCCGGAATTTGGTTTGTTGTCAACGGCGAAACCGCGTCGTATTCTCTGGGTGGGATGTACCCGGGCTCGGGCGCCGACGATGCGAATGGTTGTGTACTCGAGCGGCCTGGACGGGAATGAAATAATTCGCCCATACTAGTCCAAGCTGACCCAATGGCCGATGATCTTCTCCTCGTTCTTGGACTGGTGGCCGGATACTCTCTCGGTGAACCGACTGTGTCCTGCGTTAGAACCCGGCCTGGTGTGTAACTGCCTGGTGATACGGGATATCCGCCAGAAAGGTATCGCATCTCCGACGAGTAGGATGGCAAGTATCCGTCCGGACTATTGGAAGGATATCCACCGCCCTGCAGGTTTATCCTGTGATAGTTTGGATCTGCATTAATGAACATCGAAAAAGATGGCGGGATATGCGATGGCCTCGAAAGACGCAGATACAGATCTCCTAAAATGGCGAGCGTGCGAACGCGCCCCTGGTCGGACTCTATCTGCAACGCGTTCAGATCCAGAGTCGTCCCCTGCTCCTGTGCCTCACGGAGGTGTCTCAGCAACGCCCCCTGCAGTGTGATGATGATATCTTTCATCTGTTCACGAGCGATCGCGTCACCGTCCCAGTATCGTCGTCCCAGCTCTTGATGATGCTGATCAAAGCGAGACTGGATCTCGGTACGGCCGAGAGTGAGCGACCGTTCTAGTGCCCGGGTGGACTGGCGCTCGTGATATTTCTTCTTAATGGCCGTATACATCCGCGATCCGTCATTGTAGGCGGAGACGACTGTTTGATGATTTGGAGTCATTAGTCTCATCTATAACAGGATAGGGGATGGGCTTACTGGCTGCCACACAGGCTACGACTGCTATCACCTCCACCCCCGACATGGTGAGTCAGATGGCACTCGGGATATATGGGAGGGGTTGAATACGAGCGGTGTATCTTGGGATCCAAGGGTATAGTAACAAAACTGAGAATTCGGAAAAAGCTTGGAGGAGATAAGAAAGGAAAGAAGAAATGCCCAGCAAAGGGACACTGACAAAAAAAAAAAAAGAAAAGAAAAGTGTTGGCACAAGGCCGTGCGGATATACATTGCAATCGACAGGTACTTCTGATAGCAACAGCACAGTCCACCTGGACAGCTGGAGCTTCTCTTTGATTGGCCCTCGGCCAATGAGACGAAATGAAATTCTCCGTTATAAGCGAAATGAGGGGGTTTGGAGGCTGAAGCCCAATACCTGAGAATTTCATATCTCCGGGAGAGCGAGGACGGTCCAATCGTTATCTTGTTGCCTATGGCATGGACTAATCTACACGGCTATAATATCATCCATGTGTAAATCAGTGGGCATCTACGATCGGATCCACCGGCTCCACATCCGATTCTATAGACCGATTGTATGCGGCGTTATTGATCCTGTTGGAAATCCTACTAAGGCTTATTGAACAAAAAGTACCTCATGCATATATATTGAAGCCGAAAATACAAGAAACCAGGGCCGCCTAATCCAAGCCCTAAGTACACTCTTCTAACTCGTACATCCATAATCAAACAGTCCAAAACGCTAGCTTAAATACAAGAAAAAGAATCCAGTCCAGTTCCCCTAACCAATCAACAGCAGCGCCCCTTATTACGCGAGGCATGCGTGACCCTCTCCTCCTCGGCACCATCTACATCAACAGCTGCTGCTAAACCCAGCCAGCTCCTCCTCTTATCACCAAGACCGAGCCGAAAACTCCCAGTACCCTCCACGATCCCGGGACTAAAAACCCCAGCAACCCCATTCGCTATGGACGCACTACCAATCGACAAAGCCAGCTCGGTATCACGTCGATTACGCTGCTCGACCAGCTTACGCGTGATAACGCGAAAAACCTCATCGATTCCTTCGCCATCCCGCGCGCTGATCTCATGACAGCAATCCCAACCAATCTCCTGTCCCCAGAATGCCGAACTACGCTTCGAGTCCGGACTCTGCAGGGCATTTGATGAGAGTGCTGCAGCGCTGGCGCTGGCGTTACTACCACCACTAGTACCTCCAAACACGGACGTCCCAAAGCCTAGGCCGCCCATGCCTGCTGTTGCGGTCGGTGGTGGGGTGGAGGCTTGGGTTGGGTAGAGTTGTTCGGCGACGTAGGCGATGGTGCGCTCAAAAGGAACGCGGCGGCGGGAAGGGTCATCGGCGACAATGTCGGACTTTGTACCTACGACGTGGATTATGAGGGAGTCTGTGCCGTCGTCGCTGGGTGTGATGTTTTTGCGGAGTTCGCGCAGCCAGCCCGCCATTTCTTGGAAACTGTTTTGATCGGTGATCTGGGACAGTTAGTATCAGTAGGATTGTAGGCTTTATGTACGTTGCGCATGTAATAGGCAAAATGTCGAGGCAGACTGTAAGGGCAAAGAGGGGAAAGTGTGGAGACTGACATCATAGCACAGGAGCACTGCTTGAGCTCCCCTATAATAAAGTCTCGACATACTGCGAAACCTCTCCTGTCCGGCTGTGTCCCATATCTGTAATCTGACTATGGTATCGGAGGTGGAATCGAGGACGCGCTTCGTCACGAACGACGCGCCGATAGTTGAAGCCGCTGCGGGGTTGAAAGTGTTTGTACAGTATCTCTCCACGAGTGCAGTCTTTCCCACCCCTGATTGAAATCAGTATATTCTCTTGAGTTTCAAGTTATATTGAAGCTCACATACCCTGTGCTCCAAGGACAACAATCTTAGCTTCGAGGCTTGAACTCATGTTTCCCCGTTGAGGAAGCGGGGATCAAGTTTTTGTATTCGCATTATATGCTGATAGTCAAACCCATTTGACAATCAACGCGATAGAAACAAAGAAATCAGATCAAAGGGATATTTGAAGAAGAAGTGAAAGAAAAGATAGCCCGGGCAAGTTGCGGGCGGTATCAGCCGGTGGCTTCTTGTTCACGGGGTCAGTAGCACGTGTTTAGGATGGTAAAAGAAGTCAGAAAAAGAAAATAGGGGATTTCTATAAAACAAGACTAGTTATATCTTGCAGCAGATATGAGATTCAAGGATGTATTCCGGACAAAGGGATTTGGATAACTGCCAGCTAATTAATAATTTAGTTGATTGGCTTCTACGGGTGATTATGCTATTATATATAGTTTTAAATGCGACTGTGAATGGTCCCTTGCTCGGGGAATCTATAAGCCTCATGCAAGGCAGCACTCGCATGAGTCACGATTAAAATCCGGGAGAAGCAGGTTAAGCGCACATGCAGGGACATAAGATTTATATGTCTCAAGATTTACATTTTAAATAGGAAAAGAGTAGATGGAATATAAGTTCGTTATCTTGACTGGTATCATACAAGACGCATATACATGAAGCTGATGATTCCCATATCCGACCGAACTATTGTCCCAGAGGGAATAGAAAAAGACACTGCACGTTGGATTCTAAAAAAGGGTGCAGAGAGGATCGTTCACCGGCACCAAGGCCAGGGTGTCATGCTCCAGGCCAGAAAAAATGGGTATATAATGTCAAAACAGAAAAATGAAAAGAAAATGAGAAAAAAGAGAAAAGAGAAAAAGAGAATCTGGTGTTCACCCGTCCATTAGACAGAGGGAACAGCACAGCCATAACATGTAAGATAGCAGCGCACAGCGCTGTCACGCTGGTAACTTGAAACCCCGCTTAGCAGAGCTCGTTGAGCCCATGGCGCTCAAGAGAGAGACTTGGAGTTCTCGGTCTCCTCGTGGAAATTCTTCTCATCGCTGGAGTTGCTGCGAGGGGAGCCCTTCTCGCCGGCGTTCTCCATATCACCCTGGCGGCGGCTAGTCTCGAAGCCATACTCAGCAGCCTTGGCCTCAATCTCCTCGTCGGTGAGCTTGGGCAGCTCGCGGGCAGCCTTGACATAGCTCATGTTCTCGCAGTAACCCTTGGCAAAGATGAGATCGATCTCCTCCAGACTGCGACCGGCGGTCTCAGGGTAGAACAGGATCATGGGGGGATGAAGATAAAGTTCATCACGGCGAAGAACAGGTAGGTACCCCATGAGATACTGTCAATCATAACCGGGGTGATCATAACGACGGTGAAGTTGAATAGCCAGTTGGAGCAGGTCGAGACGGCATTGGCCTTAGCACGAGTACGGAGAGGCGAGATCTCGGCAGGGTACAACCAGGGGAGGGGCAGAATGGAGGCACCGAAGAAAGACATGTAAAGGAAGAGACCAAAGACGGCACCCTTGGAAGGTCCAGTCTGGTCAGGGATCAAACAACCGAAGACGATGATCATCGAAACCATCTGGCCAGTCATACCACCGATGAAGAGCTTGCGGCGACCAATCTTCTCAATGAAGAACCAGGAGAAGGTGGCGAAGATGGCGTAGACAATCATGTTGATACCACCGATGAGCATGGACATAAAGTTATCCTGGCCGAGAGACTTCTTCAGGAGGACAGGGAGGTAGTAAATGACAGCGTTGCAACCAGACAGTTGCTGGGCGATTTGAGAGGAAGAACCGATGAGCATGCGGCGCAGGTGCTGGGTCTTGCCACCAGTGAGGAGATCAGAGTAACCAGCACCCTCAGCAACACCGGCAGCCTCGATGGACTCGATTACAAGCTGCTTCTGAAGCTGGGTCTCGTGGGATTCGATCTCGTAGCCACCGAGAGCAGCGAGCACATACTCACCCTCGTGCACCTTACCCTTGGAGATGAGGTAGCGAGGTGAATCAGGCAAGTAGTACATGCCAATGACAATGATAAGACCAAAGACGATCTGGAAGCCAATGGGGAAACGCCAGGTGAGGTCGTCAGGGCCGTAGGAGGCACCGAAATCAATCCAGTAGGCGATCATTGTACCAATGGCGATGATACCACCTTCGATACAGATGAGAAGACCACGGTTGGAGGAACGCGAGCACTCGGCTTGGTATGTAGGAATAGTGGAAGTGTTCATTCCGTTGCCGATACCAGTGAGGATACGACCGACAAAGAACTGTGCAGTAGCTCCGTGGCCCTTGATAGCAGAGATTTGAATAACAACACCGATCATCATAACCCAAGCACCATGAATAATCATGAGACGACGACCAAGCTTGTCACCAGCGAACAAGGCATACATGGCACCGACCAGACAGCCCAACTCGTAGACGGCAGTCACCAAGGCCTGCATGGTGGAGTCGCCATGGGTGATAGGCATAAACCTTCCGAAGGCGTCGGAATCAATAATACCGGACATGACACCCTCTGCAAATGGTTAGCATCAGATTTGCGTAGTAGATCGACGTTATACTCACGATCATAACCAAAAAGTAGGAAACCCATCGTAGCGATGGTTGATACCGTCAACCCTAAGGGTTTACCGGACATACCAGCAAATGTAGGCGCCATGATGAAGAATGGAAGATAATCTCGAATCTAACCAATCTATACAAGTCCGAGGGTATATAAAAGGACTTGGAACACGTGAGTAGAGAATGACTGGGGTTATAGATACACGCGGAGAAAAAAGGACAGGGGAAGGGAACAGGGAGATATTTGAATGTCTTGCTTCTCCGGAGATTGACGAAAGTAGTAATGAGATTCATATAATATTTTTTTTATTCCCCTCGGGCTACGGAGAAGCCACGGTGGGGGAAATCAAATCAAAATGTAAATAACAAAAGGTGCTACTTAATGGTTGAACGAATCATGTTCTTATCAAGGGGAGCCCCATCAGCCGAATGCATCAATAATGGCATATTAAGCATTTTCGTGAGATTTCCAGGTGGTTTGCGTCCCTGATGATGTCACTGAAATTTCTTTACCATTTTTTTTTGTTAAGATTCATGTTTTTTTCATTGGTCTTCACAATACGGTGGAGATGCTCTATATGGATCCGTACTTTGACTGACCAAACATAACACTTCCCAATGAATTCTGGGTCAAGTTGAAGTGTACCTGGTGCGTGTCTTCTCGGGTGAGAAACTAAAGGCAAGGAGAAAAGACCAATAACACAAGGCTTGCCGATTATTAAGTCAGTGCATCCCGATCAGCGGGATTGCGCACGCACACGGTAATATGTCAAATACGACCTGTTAGGATCCCTCAGTATTCCAGATAACATAGGACGTTGTACCCGATCTCCAACGGATGCCGAGCCCAAGCGCCAAGCCACTCCCGTGCTTCTCGGTGCTGGTTGCAAAACGGGGCCTCGGGAAGCCGTCTCCATCCCGAAGTCTTTCGGCGACAACAATTCCGTGAAAGGACTAGCGCCAGACTAAAGGGATCGGAGAAGGATCGGCATTGTGGCTTACTCGATATAGAATGTGCGTTTCTCCTTGCACAAGATCTTTTCGTCCTTTATTTCATGGATATCCCTATCTTAGCCTATATGTAATACAGTATAAGGCTGCATATGTACAATTTTGTCGGATCTGAAAAGAGTATATAGGATAATCTATGTTTGGATTTTCTACATGTAGAATTAAGCAAAGCCAAGAGCCAAGCCGCTTAGGGCCCGTGAGGCTTTTTTTTTTAATTTTTTAATTTTTCTTTTTTTTTTGCTGGACCGTTCTTTTCAGCCTGAAGTAAAAAGATGACACATGAATTGTATAAAAACTTATAAAACGGTTTAATTCTTTTCTCCGTTCAAATGATGACCCACGTCATGTCTCGAAGAGATGGAAATTCGGAAAAGTGTCGCTTAGTATGTATCCGCAATGATGTCGTTGAACCACACCGACGTTGTCAAAGTTTTTCTCGAACTGCAACGAAGTGGACACGGCCGAGAGAGGCATAAATTTACACACGGTTAAAACTTCTTTCTAATATGCCTAGGTCCGAAGGCACTGGATCTGAAGAGCCCGTCGCTATTGAAGTGTAGTAGAAACTGCTACGTACCAATTCTCTACTTCTCTTCGTGGCCAGGTCCGCATGTCCATGTCCACAATTCAGGAGACTATGGGTCTCCTTTGGCTAATAATGTATCTCGCTGAACCGCCTTCCTGATCTCGTAAGATTATCTTTATATCCTCGCCAACAGATCCCGATGAGGTGTTAATTGATAGAATAATCAAGTATGAGACGATGCCACAGTGCATATTCGTTGAAAACATTGTAGATATGACTGCTGCCTGGGGGAATTTTGGATTTCATCTCGAAGCCTTTGGTTGTCCGCGCAGCCGATCTGTGGATGACATCCCGTAATTAGGATTGGTTCTTCTTATTATTGCCGTATATTTTTTGATAGGTAACCCGGGCAATACCCATACACCTACATACCTACAACAATTACATAGTCCTACAATACCATTTTCTGAGCAGTGGTGGCGATCAATTTGCGCCCCGGTTCGATCTCCACTTCCATGGACAGATTCAAGGATTATGCGCCACATGCACATGGTACAACTTGTGGACAGTGCATCTGGTGAACCCCTTCCCCGTAAAACGTCAGCGGCGACCACGAGGTAACAAGGGGCAACCACAGTGGCGGAAGATGGAGAAATGGCGGAGGTGTGGGAGGTGTGGGAGGGTGGAGAATATTCGGAGGCGCCGGCAACGCCAGGCAGACGCATACGTTGTAGGGCGAGTGAGTGAGCATGTCCGATGATAGCATATGCATCGATGCCGATCACGAAGTGGCTTGTGCGCCTGATACGCACTGCCAACATAAGCTTTTTTTTGGCGGTCTCTTTGGACTTTGAAGTAAGAACCAGGTTTCGAAGAAGCTTGTAGGCGATCGACGGTGGCGCTGTCAGCCAAGCCCAAGACAGGATCCTTCTTGAGGATCTACAGTATGTACTCTATAAGAATGCGAGTGATATTTTTCAACTGGCAATTTGCACTATCAATTGGCGTGGGAGCTTGCTATATCGCCCAAAGCCTTGAAGACTGTACCCTAGTTTATACATAGAGAATTCGCTTTCATGTTTAAGTCTTTCGCCGCTTTCTTTCTGCTGTCTACATGCCTATAAAATGGAAAGGGGGAAAGAATATCTTCCAAGGAGACAGATGTACAAGATATCTGCAGAGACCACTTGGGAGACACAGGGCTGCATAGACGGGCGTCTGCTCTTGTTTCGACACAATGGTGTTATGATATATGTTGTGGTGTGCCTTGTACTGCCAAGACTTGTATGACAGGGATCATGTGACCTCATCACATGCCGCCTCGTGCAACTCGCTATTCCTTCCTTAAAGGATATCCCCGACATTCCAACTGGGGAATGTAGGGCTGTCAACAGCGATGGGTTCGATTGGCTGTGTTTATATGTAGCCCTTCTAGACGTTTTCTGAATGCAGTACATTGTATGTCGCACAAAAATAGCACAGGAAAACAGTCCACGGCTGTGTACGGAATATCCGGGCACGTATACCTAATGCGTCCGTTACTACTGGCTGGTAATATGGACGTAGCCTAGACCGAGGTTCTTACGACGATCGCAATCCAACCTCTTAGATCGATTTCTTGGACTTCATACATTATTAGGTATACATCAAAATAATATCCGGACTCAAGGAGCAATCGACGTCTCATCCGACGAGCATTCGAGGTCTCATCCGACGAGTCGGCCGAGAACCTCCCCGCAAGTTTCTCCCCCGGACGGACTCTTTTCCCCCGAGGTCCACTAGATCATTTTTCCTTTAACTACTTTCTCCCTTCCTCTTTTGCATACTACAATATACACTCTCATATCCTTTTCAAAATGAGCGAAGGCAAACTAACCGGCGCGAAGGTCGCCGAGCACAATTCCAAAGACTCTTGCTGGGTCATTGTGCACGGCAAAGCCTACGACGTCACCGAATTCCTTCCGGGTATGTGCCTCTTCACTACTGCCGTTCCCCTCGAATGCACACTAACACTTCTCAGAACACCCCGGTGGTCAAAAGATCATCCTTAAGTATGCCGGCAAAGATGCGACCGAAGAGTTCGAACCAATCCACCCACCCGACACCCTAGACAAGTTCTTGGACCAGTCGAAACACTTGGGACCAGTAGACATGTCGACCGTCGAGCAGGAAGAAAAGGCATTCGACCCGGAGGAGGCCAGCCGCCAAGAGCGCATCGCCCTCATGCCCTCCCTTGAAGCATGCTACAACCTGATGGACTTTGAGGCGGTGGCCCGCCAAGTCATGAAGAAAACCGCGTGGGCGTACTACTCTAGCGGAGCAGATGATGAAATTGTAAGTTATCATGATATTGACATCGATACCCCATGCATCAAATTCCCCAATACTAACCCATTGCCAGACAATGCGTGAGAACCACGCAGCCTTCCACAAGATCTGGTTCCGGCCACGAATTCTAGTCGATGTCGAGCACATTGATATGAGCACAACAATGCTGGGCACAAAATGTTCAATTCCATTCTACGTGACCGCCACAGCGCTCGGCAAGTTAGGCCATCCAGAAGGCGAAGTGGTGCTCACAAGAGCGGCCCACCAACACAACGTGGTTCAGATGATCCCCACATTAGCCTCCTGCTCTTTCGACGAGATTGTCGACGCCAAGCAAGGCGACCAAGTGCAATGGCTTCAGCTATATGTCAACAAAGACCGCGAAATCACACGCAAGATCGTCCAGCACGCCGAAAAGCGCGGCTGCAAGGGCCTCTTCATCACTGTCGACGCCCCTCAACTCGGCCGCCGCGAAAAGGACATGCGCTCCAAGTTCTCTGATCCTGGCTCAAACGTCCAATCTGGCGGTGATAATATTGACCGCTCGCAGGGCGCCGCCCGCGCCATCTCCTCCTTCATCGACCCCGCCCTCTCATGGAAGGACATTCCCTGGTTCAAGTCCATCACAAACATGCCAATTGTGCTGAAGGGCGTGCAGTGCGTTGAGGATGTCTTGCGGGCTGTCGAGGCAGGCTGTGACGGCGTCGTGCTATCCAACCACGGTGGACGACAGCTCGAGACCGCACGGTCAGGTATCGAGGTGTTGGCCGAGGTGATGCCTGCTCTCCGTGAGCGCGGCTGGGAAAAGCGCATTGAGGTCTTTGTTGATGGCGGTGTGCGTCGCGCAACTGACATCATCAAGGCGCTTTGCCTGGGCGCCACGGGCATTGGTATTGGCCGGCCTTTCCTGTATGCGATGTCTGCTTATGGACTCAATGGTGTGGACCGGGCCATGCAGCTGCTCAAGGATGAGATGGAGATGAATATGCGATTGATTGGAGCTACCACTGTTGCGGAACTCAATCCCAGTCTCATTGATACCCGTGGGTTGTTGGGTGGGCACTCTGGGGTTGTGCCATCTGATACCCTTGGACTGGGTGCCTATGATCCATTGGAGGCCCCGAGATTCAATGAGAAGCCGAAGCTGTAGTTTTGCTTGCTGCATTTGTTTGTCATTTGTGTTCATGTTGATGCTTGCTGGGCTTGTCCGCGTCGGTCTGCAGGATGGTATCTTCTGGACTTGTAACTATTGAGTACATATATATCTCTATACCCATGCAATGTGTACGAATCATTTATTTTGAAGAAAAATAAAATTTTTCACTTTGTAGGATCTTAGTGCTCTTCGGAAGCTACAACAATTGAAGTCAAGCGCAGATATATATTTCGGCAATCAGATAGACATCGACCCGACATTGAACAAGATTTGATTTCTAATAAGCCCGGAAATAATTAAAGCAATCAGAAGTCTAACGAGGTTTACTTGCCTCAAATCTCAGCTGATCCTATGTTCAATCTCAGCGCGAGGTTAGTATTGCTACCAAAATTCAGCCGTCAACATATGCAATATACAAATCAGCATCCCTATTCTGTTAATGGAAGCACACAAGAATTGACCTTGAGAAGCAAGTTTGGATTTCCTCAGGCTGAAATCAAACGGAAGATGTAGATACCTAAAAACAGACGCCATTTTTGACATAGTTAAACCGCTCAGCTTCTATTTACAGTTGCAGTTCACCAAGCGTAAACCACCAAAACATGTATGATATTATGAACATGAAGCAAAAAGCGCACGCTATGCGTTTTGGTGGGAGATCAGAGGTTAAAAACCCTCGGGGCATTACCCAGTCGGCCACTATCGCGGTACATGCAAGCAGCGTTGACCATCCAACCACCATTTAGGTTCTCCCCACCCCAGATATGAGCCCAAACCACACCTAGAATCCCGTATCCCACGACCCGCGCGGCATCCACCCAGGCAGACAGATCAAACAGATCACGCAGGAACCCAGCTAGCGAAGCGAGACGGCTCAAGCGCGCACGCGAGCGGCGCGAGGCACACAATCTTTCCCAGGCGCGTTGGGCCTCATCCCAGAAGATGGGCTCCTGTCCTGCGGATTCATGGACGTGGCCGAAGACGTGGAGGGCAGGACGGATGCGCCATGATTCTGCTAGCAGATTGGGACATCCTGTAGAATATATGGGGGACAGATCGAGATGGGCTTGGGGAGGGGTGTGGGTGACGAGGATGTCTGTTTCTGGGGGTACGGTGCCAGACCAGGCGTCGTGCTGTGGGGGGTATGTGAAGGCGTGCTCGGGACCGAAGGGGACGATGGCTGGGACCTGGGGGGCGCCGTATATTGTGAGGGAGCGTGAGCGTGAGCTGGTGAGGGGTGTTGTGGACGAGGGTGTTGAGGTGTCGGCGAACGAAAGTGTCACGGCTGAATGTTGGAGGTAGTGGATGTCGCCCCAGTCGATGCGAGAGGCGCCGTTCAGCTCGTGGAGTGAGTGAATGGATGCTGTTGAGGAGGAGACTGCAGCGAAGGAATCCCCTGTAGAAGCTGGGTCTATGCGATCCTCATCCAAACGTGACCGCACGTCGAAGTAGCTGTCATGATTCCCTCCGATGGCGATTTTGTGTGGGTGGGGAAGACTTCGAAGCCAGTCAACAGCGGCTTGGATATCTCGCGCAGAGCCATCATTGCAGAGGTCGCCAGCGTGAATGAGAAGGTCTCCATCAGGTATATCTGGCCATTCTAGGGTGTGGGTGTCGGAGATGCAAACTACTCGGATTGGTTGAGTGCCTGGTGGAGGGAGTCGAGGAGGTCCGCGCAAACGGAGTAAGATCTGGTGCACTGGATAGAGTAGGGCAACCAGGGGAGAGGCGATGAAGTAGTCTGGAATAGGGCGGCGGTTGAAGGGGTTCGCCATGGTGATAGAGACGCCAAGGGCTAGAGTAGGAGTTCAAGAGGTGAATCCACTGAGGTAAAGTCAGTTACCCCAAGCGGGGATTGTGACATCAGGACTATATATATAGTCGATCTTTTTCCTTTTCTCTTATTTTCTATTTTCAATTTGATCTTGGGTTAGAAATAATACTATGACAGGAGAAAAGAATATGTAGCATCAAATGTTCATCAAAACAGTTGTAGCTAAAACAGCTCCAGAACATCCACACGATATATCAAGCACAATATAGCTGGACTTGGCTCATCGAACTGTAAGGAGTACTTCCCTACTTTGTATATTTACGCCAGTTAAAACATCGACCTCTTTGAAACCTCTTTCTATCTTCTTATAGGCTATTTGTTGTCTGTCTCAATGCGTCCATATTTGCCACCACGACGTTGTGGCTGCTTGCGGAAGACCATCCCATCTCACGTCTCTTTGCTCCGAGGTGAACGATCTCTTCTTTTATAACTGAATTTTGTGATCGCATCGTGGTTCATCCTATATTCGCTTTGGCCTTTGCCCTACCTATTCGTTTTTTTTTCCATTTTTTTTTTGTCCATCAACATCATTTTTCTCTTCCCAAATTATTCTCATTTACTTGAATCCCTATAATATTCCCTGATTACCGTGTCTTTTACTGTGTGCACGTAGCCCCCTCCAACATCCACCGCCTCTAAGTTCCGCTTGAGCCAACCAAAAGCCAAGTGTGCCCCGCCTCTCTCAGCTTGACCTCCCAAATCTCCACACCATGGAGGGAGTTGATCTCACCAAAGCGATACTCAACAAGGGCAAACAGATGGCAAACGTCGCTGCTTCAGCTGCCAATGGCAACGGCGGCAAGAAAAGGAGAAAGGGTACCGACTTGAAGCCCATCGTCACCAATGAAGCGAACCCTGCGCCCGGCACAGAATCGTATGTTTTGAAAGGGTTCCTAATGAACATACTTACTAACCTGGTTCCCATAGAACCGGCGCTGCTCAGAACCCCAAATCACCTGCATCGCGCTCATCATCATCATCGTCTGGCGAAGAACTCGAGGCGACTGCGGAAGAGGAGGACTCCGAAGATTATTGCAAAGGTGGATACCACCCCGTCGCTGTCGGTGAAGCATACAACAATGGTCGCTATATTGTCGTGCGCAAACTTGGATGGGGTCATTTCTCTACAGTCTGGCTCTCGCGAGATACAACTACCAACAAGCACGTCGCGCTGAAGGTGGTCCGGTCCGCCGCACACTACACTGAAACCGCGATCGACGAAATCAAGCTCCTCAACAAAATAGTTCAAGCGAAACCCTCTCACCCTGGTCGGAAGCATGTGGTTAGTCTGCTGGACTCGTTTGAGCATAAGGGACCGAACGGTGTCCATGTGTGTATGGTCTTCGAGGTACTGGGTGAGAACCTGTTGGGTTTGATCAAGCGGTGGAACCACCGCGGTGTTCCCATGCCTTTGGTCAAGCAGATCGCGAAACAAGTGCTTCTGGGCTTAGATTATCTCCACCGTGAGTGCGGGATCATTCACACGGATCTGAAGCCGGAGAATGTCCTGATCGAGATCGGAGATGTGGAGCAGATCGTCAAGGCACATGTCAAAGAGGAAGCCAGCAAAGAAGCCAAGGAGAAAGAGGATAACCGGAATGGGCGGAGACGACGACGCACACTGATCACAGGGAGCCAGCCGCTCCCCAGTCCACTCAACACCAGCTTCAACAGCTTCGACTTCAAACATAGCTCTTCCAACTCACACAGTAGCCTCAGTCAGATGGTCAACGAACCTGGAGGTCAGTCTCCTTTGATGCGTCTATGCCATAACCGTGCGTGGACTGAAAGTTATCTAACATCTACTACAGAATTACCCTCTATGAAAGAACTACTTGGGGTCAAGGAAGAAGATGTGAAGCAGAACCAGCGAGAGAAAACCGCGTACGTTACTACGTCTCATATTCGTTAGCCTGATCGGCAAGAACTTGATCTAACAATATACCATACAGTGATCTCCTGGAGCGAGAGGTGTCTGGTATCTCTCTCGATAAAGGCTCTTCGAGCAAATCAGAAGAAGAACTTGATGTCAACATTATTTCTGTCAAGATTGCAGATTTAGGCAATGCTTGTTGGGTCGGCCATCACTTCACCAACGACATTCAAACTCGTCAATATCGTTCACCCGAAGTCATCCTGGGATCAAAGTGGGGTGCGAGTACTGATGTGTGGAGTATGGCATGCATGGTGAGTGACATGATCATCACAGCCGGAGCTGATCAACATACTAACTGTCTAGGTTTTTGAACTCATAACTGGAGACTATTTGTTTGATCCCCAATCAGGGACCAAATATGGCAAGGACGATGATCATATCGCCCAAATTATTGAACTACTCGGTCCCTTCCCCAAGTCACTTTGCATGTCTGGAAAATGGTCCCAAGAAATCTTCAATCGCAAGGGTGAACTTCGCAATATCCACAGACTCCGTCACTGGGCCTTGCCCGACGTCCTGCGTGAAAAGTACCACTACTCCATGGAGGAGAGCATGCGTATTAGTGAACTATTACTGCCAATGCTTGATTTGTCACCGGAGAAGCGGGCAAACGCTGGTGGTATGGCAGCTCATGAGTGGATAAAGGACACACCAGGCATGGATGGGATCGATCTGGGCATTGCCCCTGGCACCCGTGGTGAGGGCATTGATGGCTGGGCTACCGAGGTTAAAAAGCGATGATGGTGATCTTCGTGGCCCCTGCTTCTTTATTCTCTTTCCTTAGCCTAGATGGGGCTATCCCCCAGGTCTTTATTGCGAACATGCCCTTATGGCGATGATGTGAGTTAACGATCTTTTTCTCTTTCCATTTACGGATCGATGCTGGCTGGTTTATGTCTTTATTTTTTTCCTCTCTTCGAATCTTCTTTCGTCCTATGCTGGTAGTTGGTTGGATGGGGGTGTTTGTCGACATGCTCGTATGCTTATGCCCTCGCCTTTTCCCCCCTGCGCGTCTGTCCACCTTTTGTGTCTGGTGCTTTTCCATCTCATGTCTCTCGCATAGACTCGTCTTTCCATTTTCATTGATCATATTCGTGATGGGACCCCTCTTTAGTTTCCTGTGTCATCTCTTCCCACTCATCTGCCAAGTCCGGATAGTCTTCTAGATTCCTTCCACCAGACAGACAAGATATGACCATTTGCTATGTATGGATTAATTCCCCGTACGTTTTTTCCCTTTGGATCATCATTAACGCTCAAATGTAATGCAAGTACAGTAGAATCTGATATGATGTTCGTAAACGTCTCTACAAAGGTATTTGTGTGTGTGTTCAACTTTCCTAACCTCATTGCTGCTCATCCGTTCCTTCGCTGGGAAGCTTGCTCGGAAACCATCCATACCGAGAAAAATCAACATATATCTCGCCCATGCTATCTGTAGTAACTTCGACGCCTTCTTGTGTGAGAGCTTCAGCCTGACGTTCCGCACTCCCGGGTCCACTATTATGGTGTCAGCCGTGAACAATTGTAAAAGCTCGTGTTGAGTCTGCGCCATGTGGTCCATTTTGATATGGTGAAATATCCTCAAATAAGGGTAGCCTGGAGAAAACACACCGATGCGAAATCATCCCCTTGGAATTAATCACTCGCTGCCACGGCACGGTGTTCGAATTGAAGTGCGAACCAGACTCCGGCGACGCAAGTACCTTGAGGCAGACCCCAACCTGGCGTGGACGCTGAGCTATCACCAAAGGAAACTGGTCAGTATAGCTACAATAACAATTCGATTGCATCCATACGTTCACCGAGGAGGCGTGCGATATGACCGTAGGAAGTGACTTTGCCCTGGGGGATCTCTTGGATGGCCTCGTAGACTGCGTTGGCCCACCACTCTGCTTCTTCGGAGCGTGGCATGGTGCAAGCCTCCAAGTAATTTCAGCAACAAAATTCGAGGTCTTCCTCTATTTTGCCTAGTCCATACCCAAGTATCGTTCACTTATTGACAGCGCTAGGCGGCGTACAGTTCGGGAAAACATTCATCCGGATCGATCACTGAGCTCAACCTGCACCTCTACATTTTTAACATTCACACACAGCATACTGAAATCATGCCTGGCTCACTCGCCGATTACCTGGCAAAGAACTATCTGACCGCCGACCCTGTCACCGAGCGGCCAAAGAAAAAACGAAAGAAGACCAAAGCCATCGATACTGCAGGCTCCGGTCTCATCATTGCCGATGATGATCCACCAGACATTCGTTCATTAGGAAACACGGGAGAAGACGACGAGGACAGACCTTATTTCGAGACATCCTCCAAAACCGCGGAGTTCCGCCGCGCAAAGAAGTCAAGCTGGAAGACGATTGGAGGACCCACGCCCGGCCAAGGCGCAAGTGAACAAGAAGCCGCCGACGCAATTCTAGCCGACGCAGCAGCCGAACGCGCTGCCCAACATGACCCAGACGATGAAGATGCGCTTATGATAGAAAATGAAGTTGATGGCGCGATGCGCATGGAGTCCGGAGCACGAGGAGGCCTCCAAACAGCCGCCCAAACCGCAGCGATGGTGAAAGCCCAAGAAAAGCGACGCAAAGCTGAAGAAGCAAAGTATCGTGATCCCTCAGCAGTGAACGAAAAGAGCCAAGAAACAATCTATCGTGACGCATCCGGTCGAATCATCAACGTGGCTATGAAGCGAGCCGAAGCCCGGCGCGTAGAAGAAGAAAAGCGCGAGAAAGAAGAGCAGGCGCGCGAGGCGCTGATGGGAGATGTACAGCGGCAGCAGCGCGAGGAGCGCAGACGGGACCTACAAGATATCAAGGCCATGCCGCTTGCACGGACGATCGAGGATGAAGAAATGAATGAAGATCTGAGGGCCCGCGATCGGTGGAATGATCCTGCGGCGGAGTTCCTTACTGCCCGCCGTGATGCTGGAGCTAGTGCTACGGGGCGACCGCTGTATCGTGGTGCCTTCCAGCCTAATCGGTATGGGATTCGCCCAGGGCATCGCTGGGATGGAGTGGATCGGGGTAATGGGTTTGAGAAGGACTGGTTTGCATCGCGAAACAAGAAGACCAGATTTGAGGCTTTGGAATATCAGTGGCAGATGGATGAGTAGGTGGCTTCTCATGCTGTCAGTCTTGCCTGCTTTCGATCTTGTTTAATACCCATAGTGGGTGCTGGTCACCCAATGCATCAAATGATATTCATTCCCCAAATGTTCGATTTGAACTGCGTATCTATATATCTGTAAAGCCTATGTAGATATCTCGATCGGTGGTCTACTCCATAATCCGATGTCAAAATTTCGATTAGGCTTGCTCTAGTCAGGCCTTTGCATGGAATCGTCACCCTCGAGCTGTAAAATAAATCATAGAATGATTACAACCAAATCTGAATAGATGTAAAGAAGATGAAGTACGCAGTCATCGGAGATAAAGAGTGCCGATGCCAAGGTTGCTACGGGAGTCTGGATGTTTACCCCAAACAAAAAACTTCCCACCTTTAACCATCACCATCTACCCGCTACAGATCGACATTCTGCTCGACCTAAAGATGGAGAAGCGAACGGGAGAGAGTCCAATGGACTTCGAATGGCAAAATCGAGCTCCCGGCGATGTAACCTCGCCATTCTACCAGCTAGGAGCGCAGCATGACAAGAAACGTTCGTATCTCAGTCTTAGGGAGGACGACTGCAATCTCGAGCCTTCTGACACTCCCACAGGTACATACAGCGCATTTGAATCTCCTCAGAAACAAGCGCTACCCTCCTTACGCGAACCGAACTCCCAGCCTTTCCTCTTCTCACAGCCCCGACAGCAACCTGCACCACTATCGCCAAAGGCTAAATTTGGCCAACCTGCCTTCCAGACGCCACGCAAATTTGACGTAGATTTCTCATCAGGCGCCGAGAATATGTCGTCTCCAGACTACGCAGACAACGAGGATACGCCTGAGCAGCAATACAAGCCAGGGAAGGGAACTGCATCACTATTCAACTTTCATGGCCGGAATCCACAGAGCCCAGGTCGAGGCGAAATTCCTCGGCTGACCCACCACTCCAACGCAGCTTTGCACAGGATACAAAAGAAACGACGGAGAGACAAGGAACTCGGTCGACAAATACGAGTCGATAGCGACGACGAGAGCGAACAAGACCGGCCCAGCAGGGAAGAGAAATCAATAAAAGCCACAAAACAAGGGAAGGGACAGAAGTCCGAACAGGGAAGTTCGCGGGTGTCATCCTGGTCTGAGTTCTTCAGCATGCTGGAGGCACACCCGAATGTCCCCGCCATCCTGTCATGGTGGGCCCAACTGGTGGTAAACCTGTCGCTCTTCTCTCTGGCAGTCTATGTCGTATTCGCATTTGTGTCTGCCATCCGTGGTGAGTTTGAGCAGGCTGCACAAGAAATGTCCGATACTATCTTGGCCGACATGGCGGTCTGCACGAAAAACTACATCGACAACGACTGCGGCCGGTCGAGTCGCGCACCGGCCCTGGAGACTATATGCGAGAATTGGGAACGGTGCATGAATCGTGACCCGGCGAAGGTTGGCCGCGCCAAGGTCTCCGCACACACAATGGCCATCATCATCAACAGTTTCATTGATCCCATCAGCTGGAAGGCAATTGTGAGTTTCCCAGTGCACTCGGTTGTGAATCTTTACTGACTTGCATACTAGCTGTTCTTCCTCGCAACCATATCCACCGTCACCATCGTTAGCAACTGGTCATTCCGCTCATTCCGACACCGTCTCCAGCAACAGCACTACGCGCAACACCCACCCCAACCCCAACCCATGCACCCACAGCTGCAGCAAAACCCCTCATTTGGGTACTATGGGCAGCAAGATCCTCGGCAAACCCAAGGCATCGCCTACAATGAGAAACAAGATCAGCCTCTGATGCTCGAGAACACACGGGCAATGGACTTTGTCACTGAGCGATCTCGTGAGCGCGAGCAGCACCTCCGCACACCGAGCCCGACTAAGCGTAGGTTTGTCTAAACCACTGTTTTCATTTCTGGGCCTGGGTCTGGTCGGCGTACTTTGCTTTATAATGGATGGGTTAGCAGCATACCTATCGGGCGTGGGATTTTGAAATAGTCTAGTATTGGTGTTTTATTTCATACCATTGTCATGGTGTTTTCTTTTTCTTGTATTTGTTTCGAGTTGATCTAATTCTGGGGGCTATATCGGCTTCTCTGCTGTCTCTACCATTGGTACCAGGTACATACTGGTCTTTTCTCCAGGCTGTCATAGATCTCCTATTCCTATAAATTTTCTTTTCTCCCACTTTTTGTGAAAGTGTACCATCGGAGCAATGCAGTATGTATGTCGAAACATTTTAATTTGATCTGGATTTGCCGATGCCGAGTCGGCCAACGTCCGCCGGTGGCCGAGGTGCTCGGCCATCGGCCGTTCTTTGCCAATTGCCACAGAGCAGCTTGAAGTAAAAAGGTGGAGTTCTTGGAGTGCTGCAGATGATTCCAAGTACAATGTTCATTCGTTGATCCCGTTAATCATTCCGGCCCAAACCCGAACCCGTTTCCGATTTTCATGCTGTCGGCGAATTTATCTCTGATTCACCTGCACATCAAACGGCATGCATGCATCTAATGTCTTGATATTGGCCGAGCTGACGAAAATTTGTAGATGAAAATAATCAACTCTACCCACTATGAAGCAGTTAAAAGGAGCTCTATATCCGTACAGTAGTAGCTTTCATATACATAGTTCCAGCAACAAACTTCCTTTTCCGTCTTGTACCTATTACCTATTGTGTAGCATAAGATAATGCATCACGAATCACCCGACTCAGTCGACTGTCCAGAGGGAGGCCTCATTGGCAACCTCGTTGTGGCAGGTGGCTTTAGCGCTATCATGGGCGGACTAGGCTTGATGAACAGCATCGGCATCTACCAAGCTTGGATCTCAACACACCAACTTTCAGACATAAGCGAAGGACAAATTGGCTGGATCTTCGGAATATACAACTTCCTTGTGTTCTTCTGCGGGATCCAAATCGGGCCGATCTTCGATATCAAAGGGCCGAGGCTGCTCATGTGGATCGGCTCAAGTCTCCTCGTATTGACTTTCATCCTAATGGGCTTTTGCACGGAGTACTGGCACTTTCTGATTGTCATTGGCATACTAGGAGGAGTGGGCACATCATTCATATTCATTGTGCCTGTCGCGAGCATTGGACATTTCTTCGTCAAACGCCGAGGAGCAGCAACGGGCCTTGCATTGGCCGGAGGTAGTATCGGCGGCGTGATATTTCCTTTGGTGTTGCTGTATCTCGCGCCCGAAGTTGGCTTCGCCTGGGCTAGTCGGGTTGTTGGTTTGATCACACTGATCCTTTTGATCCCCGGCTGTCTTCTAGTTCGAGCGAACTTCCCTCCCGGGGTCCGGTCCACTCCATCACTCAAGGCTTTCCTTCCCGATCTCACTATTCTTAAAGATCCCGTCCTTGCGCTGACAACACTGGGAGTCTTCTTCATTGAATGGGGTTTTTTCATTCCCCTCGAGTACATTGCCTCGTATGCAATTGCGAGCGGGATCTCCACCAATCTGTCGTATCTGATGGTCGTATTTCTAAACGCGGGTTCTTTTCCTGGTCGTTGGCTGCCTGGCATCATTGCTGATCGCATTGGTCGGTTCAATACATTGATCCTGACAAACATTCTTTGTTTGATTTCCGTCCTGGGTATTTGGATGCCCGCAGATGGAAATCTTGTTGCTACGGTGATATTCTCTATTGTATTTGGATTCGCTAGCGGGAGCAATATCAGTCTTGTGCCAGTCTGCGTCGGAGAGCTGTGCCCTGTCGAGAATTATGGGCGATATTATACCACTGTGTATACCATTGTTAGCTTTGGGTAAGTCTTTCTTTGTTTATACTTGAGTGTCATTTTAAAAAACCACATAGCTAACATATATTCTTCAGGGCATTGACCGGCGTCCCGATTGCTGGAGAGATCATAAATGTCTGCGAAGGACAGTATTGGGGATTGATTGCGTTTGCTGGTTGTTCGTATGCAGCCGGACTGAGCTGCTTTATTGTTGTAAAATTACTACGAGACAAAAGAGGCAAATTGCTGGAAAAGGTTGAGGCGGGTGCTGAGTTCTGACATGCCCATGACGAAATCCAATAACGAAGAGCAATGGAGCATATAGGAGAAAATGAAAATATAGATAGAGCAATAACATCAATGAAATGTCGAATATTGAGAATTGGTATGACCTTCGCCCTTTCGGTCAATATAGGGCTAAATGACTGGTTTCCATTTCATACTCCAACTGTATCGAAGAGAACCCGGAAACCAACCACATGGGCATGTTATAGATTATCCACATGATTTCAAATAGATGAATTATTGGAGGGGGAGCGTCATTGAGGCCAATCCAGTCTGGGTTCAAGCATATGGATAATAAGTAGGAAAGGGATGCGGTTCCTTTCATACTGACGTAAATTTGCAATTTGCCATTCGCCATTTCTGCGGCCATGTATAACTGCCGATTTGCTCTTTGGCTTCTGCTCCTTTGAATATAAAATCTGAGTATTCTTTTGTCTGAATTCAGTGCATGATTCATCGCCTGTTCTTTGTTGTTGGTCAAGATACATAAGGTTCCAGCTGCTGTAACAAGATGGGCTCAATCACCGACGATAAACGAAACCTCATCATAGTTTCAAATCGCCTTCCATTGTCTGTTAAACGGGCTAAAGGGGCATTTGAATCATCCCTCTCGAGCGGTGGCCTCGTCACTTCTCTCTCTGGGTTGACCAAGTCCACCAAGTTCCAATGGTTTGGCTGGCCAGGAATTGAAGTTAAGGACCCAAAGGATCAAGAGGATGTACAAAAGAGCTTGCAGGAACATAACGCCATTCCTATATTCCTAGATAGCTCCCTGGCCCATGAGCACTACAATGGGTTTTCGAGTAAGCTTTGTGCCCTGATATCGTGATCCACGCTGACCGCCAGACCGTATTCTCTGGCCCATTCTCCACTATCAGTCCGGCGTAGTTTTTGATGAGACTCCATGGCAAGCATACAGACGGGTAAACGAGTTGTTTGCAGATGCAATTGCTCAAACGGCAGAGGGTGGAACGTTGATCTGGGTCCATGATTATCACCTCATGCTTTTGCCCGAGCTTCTCCGTGACCGACTGAAACAACAGGGTAAATCTTGTGCCATCGGCTTCTCGCTTCACACGCCTTTTCCAGCAGGAGATTTTTGGAGAAATCTCCCTGTGCGAAAGCATCTCATCGAGGGCATGTTGTCCAGTGACTTGATTGGGTTCCATACGGACGAGTATAAGCAGAATTTCATCGACACATGTGCCAGTCTCCTGTGAGTATTAGCCCTAATTCGCCCTCCCCATATGATTAAGAAGTATCGACCAACACTCCAACAGCAACGCACGCACCGAAATTCCAAATCAAATCCAATATAAAAATCGGCTCGTCTGTATAGACAAATTCATTGTCGGCATCGACCCTCAAAATTTCACCGACACATTGCAGAAACCTGATGTCCAAGACCGCATCCGAAGCCTAAAAGACCGCTACAAAGGCGTCAAGGTAATCGTTGGCGTCGACCGACTGGATCACATCAAAGGCCTCACGCAAAAACTCAAGGGCTTCGACGCTTTTCTCGATGACCACCCAGAGCTGCAAAACAAGGTTGTTCTCATCCAAGTGGCCGTCCCAAGCCGCGAGGACGTAAAGGAATATCAGGATCTCGAAACGGAACTGTGTACTATTGCAGGGAAGATCAACGGAAAACACGGTAAGCTCTCGTCACAAAATATTTGAAGAATACTAACTAGCCAGCCACCCCCGAGGGTACCCCGCTGCTGTACATGCATCGCTCCGTTCTATTCAACGAATTGACCGCATTGTACTCCGTAGCTGATGTTTGCCTTCTCACCTCCACCCGAGATGGAATGAATCTCGTGGCCTTCGAGTATGTGGCCTGCCAGCAAGAGCGCCATGGTGTCCTAGTTCTCTCTGAGTTTGCCGGCGCAGCTTCCTTCATGACAAATGGTAGTATCCCGTTTCATCCTGCGAATAAGACGGAAATGTCCGAGGCAATCTTCAATGCGCTGAATTTGGACCCAGCCGAGCGAAAGGCCAAGTACGAGTATCTTCGTGGCTTTGTCAATGCCAACACAAGGTTTGAAGTGTTTCCTACTTCAGTATTGTCAGTTGCTGACCTTGGCAGTGCAAAATGGGGCGAGACCTTCATCGAAAGATTATCCCGTCGCTGTAGGAGGCCTGGTACATCATGCTGATCGTTGCAGATTTCTGTGCATAATGTGTAGCGAGTCTTCAGTCCCTGCAGATTCTTCTTGTCTGTCAATCGCAGGGCGCTTGTTTTTCCTATAGGAAATGAATTCTCGCCTCATTCTGTCGGCGGGTACTAAGTGCTAGAAACTTGGTTGAGATTCGCCTCTTAGCTTGGACTGTCCATATCTTCTTCGCTTAGTCGTCAAGAACTATTTTGCTAAGTTGCCGGTTGCCATTTTGTCTCTGTTGCCTTTTTGGCTCATCTTGTTGGCAATGTCTAGGTTGCTTTTATTGAGCATCTGTTTATGTTGAAACAATTGCCGCAATAACTAGGCGGTGACCCCCCAAGGCGGTTTGTATAAAAAGTCCGAGGGTCTAATGTATCTTCGACTGCAAATCTCGATCTCCAAGCGAGATGTAGCCAACTTTATCTCGCGCACCACGTCGAATTTGATTGTGATGTTTCGTACAGATAAACCCTACGATCCAATTGAAACATTCACAAAATTTGGTATTAACACCTACATCACAGCGTTGAGGACGTTGTCTGTCTCACGACAGCATTCAAAATGTAGAAGTAAAATGTACATCTCTAGGGGTACCTGCCTATGTATGCACCCCAGGTTCCATCGGACCAATCAGCGTTCAATCTCCCTGCGCCAACCGCCAATAAGCGTTGTGTATAAGTATATAGATTATTCTCGATGTCGATTGGTCTGTTTTGTTTTTCTTTCCTCCTACACATCCTCTCTGGTTGCATTTACCTCCAGTGGCTTCATACATCTGATATTCTCAATTGCCTTGGACTTGACCTCGTTCCATCTGCACGTTGATACTTTTCCCTTTACCCTATTGCAGGTTTGATTTGTTCGTATACCTTGAGTCCCAGGTCGATTAGACTGATGTCACGTCTTTTTTGGTGTGTCAGTAGTCTCGCTGCCTAGGCGACTGGACGCAGCTCGCTTAGTCGGCGTGTACGCTTAGTCGTTGACAAACTCATGCTTACTCGTCACACAGTTGTATTTTTATTTCTATTGACTTTGAATCTCGATCCATTCATCTCCTCTTGGTAAGTTTGTTTTCTTTTCCCTTCGCTGTCCCCTTCACTGTCCCAGAAGTGCTCTCACTTTCCGACTTGCATTGGCTTATGACCTCTCCCTTTTGGGACAATGGTAAGAAGTATGATGAAGTTTTCATCATTCCCCTTGCTTGAGTACCCATGAACCTTTCCTCTCTACTGACGTCTCACTTGATTAGTGCCTGCAAGTGTATTCACTTTGACTCAGCCCAATCTGCAATGTGCGAGGTAAACTATATGTCCCCTCCCACAACCCCACCCCCTTGCCATGGTCTTTTCTTGAACTGATGGACTTCATGCTCTTCTTGCAGTGCAATGATCATGTGCAGACCTCTTTTCTGTGACCTGGGTTACCATCTGAACATTAGCATATCGGTTTGATATACTCTTTGCTCGTGTGTGAGACAAGCTTCATCTGCTAACAAAATGGGTTCTCTAGTCTAGCTGTGAGATTCTGGACTGTCAGTATGGCAGTAGCGACAGCCAAAAATTGGCACAATATTCCAATTCATAGGTGAAGCATACGCTCCCTTCCCCCAATTTCACTCCTTTACATACACCTCACTCACTTTGGAACTTCTATCTGCTAATGTCATTACGTTTCTCTAGTCTGTTCGTGCCATTCTGGACTGTCAATCGCCCAGTCCTATATATCCCTTTGAGGTAAAGTGTACACAACCCCAAACTCTTATCCCTCCTTGCCATGAATGCACCTTGGCATTATGGGGTTCGTCTTTTTTTCAGGTGGTGCAATGATGAATCGCAAACATGGCATCGGTGATCTGAGGCCTGATGAAGCAATTTGTGTCTGAGCCACCATTTGAAACCCATTGCCTTATCTTCAAATTGATGATTTTCAAAATTCCATCTGCTAACGAAATATCCTTTTCGAGTATTCCTTTACCTTTCTGGGCTTTCATGGCAGTGATAACGGCCAATGCCTGTTCTCATGCCTTGACTCAATGCTATCTTTTCGTTTCGGAGTTAAAACACATATTCTGCCCTGCCTTATCTTTTCTCTGATTCTTTCTTGATCTGATCGGTGCAGGGTGATGTTGGTGATCTACAAGCCTGCCCTCCGGGCGTTGAGCCCTGGTGAAGCACATTGTGTTTGGGCCACTCTTTGAACATTGATATGACTGCTTGATACACTCTTCGGGTGTTTTTGAGGTTTTATCTGCTAATAAAATGCCGCTTCATAGTCCTCGTCTGCCCCTCTGATCCGTGCTGTCAATATATCAACGATGACGGCAAATAGCTGTACTCTTCAGCTTTTTGATTAATCGCCGTGGTCATTTTCCTGCACGATATACCTTCTCATTCCTGAAAATGATATTGTGAGTCCATTCATCCCTGCATCTTATGGATCTCAAGTCGGCGATGATGAAAATGGTTATACCTGAACCTTATGTAGTATCCGGCCATCATGGCTCCCAAAAAGAGTCCTGAAGAAAAGAACCCCTGTCTGAGCCTATATTTGACATTTCTCTTTGAATATCAAATCAGGATACTGGAGTGCATTTGCTAACATTACTGCATTCCCGACAGAGCCACTATCGTCATATCCTTACTCGGTGTTCTTGCTCGTTTCTGAATGGCTTATACTGATACAATGGTAAGTCTACCCTACACATTACAACTGTCATTTTGGCGATGATGAAAAGGGTTCTATCTGTTGGTTATGTAGTACCTGCTCTTAAGATGAAAACAACCACTATGTCTGAGCCTCCATTTGACGGAAACCTTTCTATTCGACCCCAATGTCATATTGCTGGATTAGACTTTGCTGATATTATTGTATCTTCCTAGGCCAATTCCACACACTCCTTATCCCGCTTCTCCACTGGGGTCTCAATGCGGCAAACATGCAACCGATTATATCTGGGCCTCAGATTGTGTCTATCTGCCATATATGGCTGCAAGGCAGACAGTCCCCAAAAAGGCCGATTCATGCCTGAACCTACATAAAAAGCCCCTACGTGGTCTATTCGCGCTTGAGGTTCCACAATCCAGTCTCTGGATCTAGAACTGCCAGTCCCGCTGGTTTTTTGGTACTGCACATAGATCTCGACCAAGTGAGTTTTCGTGACCTTGTTGCTCAGAGTTTCCATCCTGCCAACCTTTCTCACATCTTCTGACCTCTGAGCATATTTGATGCACCATTGCATAATACTCCTTAGGTCGTCTCCCTCATGGGTATCTCTGAATACTGACGACTTTCCCTAATTCTTGAGTTGAGCCTCCGCACGCTGTCGACTGACTTTTTCCCTATTGTGAATTGCTTGGTGCCAATGATGTATAAAGAGAGCTAACTGAACATCGTTGATGACCAAGCTACACTTGTCTGAGGCACCATCCAAGCACATTGTCTTTCTCTCTCACGTCCCAGTATTGCAATTTTACCCACTGTTGTCATTGCTGACTTGTATAGTTAAGGTTCTTCCATGTTGTAAGCTTTGCCGGGATATATGAAATTCCCGGCAGCGGTTGGCGCGATGCCAATTATGAAAAGACAAAGCTACTGAACATCTTTGATGGCAAGCCAGGTGAGGTCTGAGGCACATTCTGAGGTCTTTGCGCTCTTCTCTTGCGCTTACCATTGTTTGTTGATACTTGTTCTCGAGCTTTCCCCATGTTACGAAACTTGCCCGAATATCTGAAACCCTAAAGTCAATTTGCGTGGTGCCGATGATGAACCAAAGGGCCGCTGAACATCTTTTGATGACCGGACTACACCTGTCTGAGGCACCTTCTGAGCACTTTGCGTTTGTCTCCTACGTTTACCAGTCTTCACTGGTCTTTGAAGTGGAATATTCCTTATACTGTCAGGTCTGTCCACATACAGTTCATTCCAATGGCATTTACTTGGTGGCGATGATGAATTGGAGTACTGTCTATCTAAACTTCATTGACGAAACATTGGCGATCTGAGCTACCTTCAAGTAGCTTGCCATTGGTTCCTCCCCCTCTTCCCCATGCTCCTGGATTACAACTAATATGAATTTCGCTGGATCTCATTTATTAGTTTCACTTTTATTTTTGCCATCAAGAGATCTGCTTCGGGCGGTGATACGACCATCACAGACCGAAGATGCATTAACGACACATTGCTGATATGATCCCTCATCTGAATCATTGTTCCATTGCCCTTATCTTGGCCCTTCTTATATTCTTGGGGTATCTCTTCTCGTTGCGGCTATCGCGCATGTTTGGGGTGAGCTTTACTTAATCATCGACATGCCTTCTATCCTTGCTTTAGGGGCAGCTTGCTTGGTGGCGATGATGAGAAACTTGTTACGCTGAACTTCATTGAAGACAGATCTAGTGATCTGAGCCAATATTCCAATTGCCGTTGTTATGCCTCTTGTGTTCTTGTCCTTGAATCCCCCGAAGTGATATTAATGTTCAATTTGAAAGTTCAGTCTCCGATGATTGCTAAATTCCTTTTTTTTTCTTTCGAGTTCTCAGAAGGGTCTATGACGTGGTCCAAATACTGCCAGGGATCCACTTCGGTGTTCTAAATTCATACTATATGAATTGTATCTGAATGGTGTGTACTCCGTCCCAAACTGGGTCTTAAATCCTGAGATTATCTAAGCCCCCCTGCAGAACCTGGGCAGGCCCCCGGGCTTTAATTGCGCCCCACAAGATCACCCCATGGATCCATGACGCCTCTGCTAGGGCTTATCACGACATCCGCAGCAAATAAGAGCCTTCTTTATTGTTGGCTCCAAGCGACATCGTCCACGTTCTTGTAGGGGGAAAAAAAACAACTCTTCTTACAAATTTGAGTGCTCTTGCATTTATGCAGTATTTCTCAATATGACGGACAAAACGGATTTCAATGTGACATACAGGGGACCCGTTCAGGATGGCGCTACAAAAAGCATCCGATCGGAGAACCGATTGGATGAAGAGACTGGAAGAGATCCTTTGTCTACACCATTAAAACGCCAGCTCAAGTCTAGACATCTACAGATGATTGCTATTGGAGGTGAATTTGCGGTCGCAGTGCTTTTGTATGGTTCTTGCTGATCAAAGTACTCTGGATTTCCAGGCATTATCGGTCCTGGTCTGCTAGTGAGCTCGGGCAAAGCCCTGCACGATGGTGGACCCGCGGGGTCTTTGATTAGTTTCTCACTGGTCGGCATTATCGTCTTCTTTGTCATGTAAGGAGTACATTCTTTAGTTTCAAGAAGGATTCTAATGATTATAGGCAATCGCTGGGTGAGATGGCTACGCTGATCCCTGTGACTGGATCGTTCACCGAGTATGCTGAGCGCTTTATTGATGACTCTCTGGCGTTTGCATTGGGGTGGGCGTATTGGTACTTGTGGGTGACTGTACGACATACTACACTGAGTATTTTTCGTATTATGAATGGTTCCCTTGCTAACCCCACACTCTAGGTACTCGCAAATGAATACAATGCGATATCTCTGGTTATTGGGTACTGGACAGATGTTGTTCCGCAATGGGGCTGGATCTTAATCTTTTGGGTGATGTTCCTTACCCTCTCGAATCTGGGGATTTTGGCCTATGGCGAGATGGAATTTTGGCTGTCTCTGTAAGTTTCTATTTGCTTGAACTTGACGCATCAACTTGGCTAATATACTACAGCATCAAGGTCTTGGCCTTGATTGTATTTTTCATTCTCGCCATTTGCATCAGCGCAGGTGGCATTGGCCCGCGTGCTATTGGATTTCAATATTGGCATGCCCCCGGGGCGTTTGCAGATTCAATCAATGGTGTTGCAAAGACCTTTGTTGTTGCGGGAACATTGTATGCCGGGACTGAGATGTATGTTCTCCAACATTCAAAGCGGCGGGAAATTGCAAAGCTCACTGTTAAATTAGGGTTGGTATCACCGCCGGAGAATCAGCGAATCCCGAAAAAGCAGTACCCAAGGCTATCAAGCAGGTCTTTTGGCGTATCTTGATTTTCTACGTTGGTAAGTTCACATTGAAACAGAAGACGGAATCCATACTCAACTGTATTCAGGTACTATATTCTTTATTGGAATGCTCATCCCATGGAATGATAAGAGATTATTGGGCACGTCATCCAAGACAGCCAGCTCTCCCCTGACAATCTCGTTAGAGGATGCTGGGATCCTCCCGGCCGCTCACCTCATTAACGCCCTCATCGTGATCAGTGTCATTTCTGCAGGAAACAGCTCGCTTTATGTGGCATCTAGGACACTGCTTTTCCTTTCTCGCAATGGAAAGGCTCCCAAGTTCATTGGCCGGACCAATCGCCTAGGAGTCCCATGGGTGGGCCTGGTAGTAACCAACGTCTTCGCATGCATTGTATTTTTGGAGCAGTCCTCTAGTGCTGGGCGCGTTTACTCCGCATTAATCACTCTTTCAGGAGGTATGTTTTACTTCCCGGTCTTTTCGCAGAAACACCATTGTTCCGTGCTAACACAGTACAGTTGCCACCTTTATTGTTTGGTCGGTAATAGGACTTGCACATATTCGATTTCGGCAAGCCCTGGTCGCGCAAGGCGAAGACCCATCAAAGCTCCCATTCCGAGCTCTCTTCTACCCATATGGCACCTACCTCTCGCTGGCAGCAAACGTGTTCCTTATCTTCTTCCAGGGATATACTTGCTTCCTCAACCCCTTCAGCTCGACTGACTTTGTGATCAACTACATCCTGATCCCCGTTTTTGTGTTATTCGTGATTGTGTATAAGTTCTGGAATAGAACACGTGTCGTCCGGCTCGAAGACATGGATCTCTGGACCGGGCGGAGGGAGCAGGTTGATTTGGAAGAACCAGAGTCTCCTAAAAGGTCGCCACGTGGTGGTCTCGCATCTGTTCCGTTGTTATAGGGTAGACAAATCACCCTCCAACTTATACTACGTATACCCATTTATATACAACCCGAATCTACCTCTCGGTTATATGCAACTGTTTGAAGTGCCAGCAGACTAGCATGTGACACAATTGAACTTGATTTGCTTCGTACTTCCTATCGTGTAAAGATAAACTGCCGAATATGACCTTGTGCGAGTGACAACAGATAGAACCAAGAAACAAACCGTGCGATCTAATCAGCCCGCAGCGGGCCAGATATCATACTTCAAGCGATCAGCACGGAGACCGTCGGCGCGCGGGGACACATGAGGGGAAACAATATATGTGAAGCACAATTGAGGAAAGTTCCTTATCTTGAAGAGCAAATATGTTGAATATGTTGAATGTTGAGGACAATTAGATGAACATAAATCTTCCAAGAATAGCTGTTCCTTCACTCCGTTTTCGAATACCGACAGCGAGATGTTTAACCCCACCCGGGGACATCTCCCGCTGAGTAATAGACCATTAGATCAACATCGTGGCCGGCGACTGACAGTGCGATTGGTCCGATAGACAGAGACCCCTGTGGATTCAGGTGGAGTCTAAAAGCGCCCCTTCCAGAATGACCCCCGTCGATCGCCTTCTCGGATAGGGCGCATCTTCAGTAATCCGGAGTCGTAGCACCACTCGATTCTTCACGTCCCTAATCAACCAATCCGGACTGTCTTGTACCTCGCTTTGACTTCTATACTTCAGAGTTGCCGCTCGGCGAATGTCTCTCATTCGGGTATGGTGGTCGTTAATTGATCATTTGGACCTGCAGCATGCCATTGCCAATAAGATACCAACATGGCTAGATGTACGGAATGTAACATCGCGTGGATAGCGAGTAGATTCTCTTCGCAGTCCGGGGTGACCTCCGGCGACTTATATTTAAACAATCATAATTCCCAGGAGATTTGAAGGTCTACAAGTCAGGAATCTTCAGAGCCAACTAAGCAGTCAAGTCTCCTAGTCAAAATCCTCACCACAATGCAGTACACCAAGGTAAGACTTTCCCTTCATATCAACATTATCCACTATTAACACAAATCCTAGATCTTGGCTCTGGCCACCCTCTTCATCTCCAGCGCTCTCGCCGCCCCGGTAGAGGTGGAAGCCCGTGCATGTGCCGCAACCTGTGGTAAAGTCTGCTACACCAGCAGTGCCATCAGCGCTGCCCAAGACGCAGGCTATGAGCTCGAATCCACGAATGACGATGTCAACAACTACCCCCACGAGTACCACAACTACGAGGGTTTCGACTTCCCCGTCTCAGGAACCTACTACGAATTCCCCATTCTCAGCAGTGGCAAGATCTACAGTGGTAGCTCCCCTGGTGCCGACCGTGTTATCTTCAACGGTAGTAACAAGTTGGCTGGCGTTATCACTCACACTGGTGCCAGCGGTAACAACTTTGTGGCATGTACCTAGACGATGAATTTGACCTCGATATGAAATTTACACTTGAAAACATAGGGTGATTCGTATGGTCGAGAGCTATGTACATATTTTGAATGTAGGAGACAGCCTTATCACGTAGACAGACGAATGAAACTGCCCACATGCTATATCGGTCTCCGTTGTTTTAGGTATCTAGAGGCAAACAACAATTGACACCCGCACATTTGCGAGGATGTGGGAACTTGTCATCGTCGGGGTTTGATACCGAAGTGTTGTAGATGAATATTGAGATAAGCAAGAGAAGGTATACGTTGTGTGGATATGAAAATATAGGATGTTTTGGAATACGTTTGTGGGAAGTCAGCGGGAGCGCGTTAGTTCACAAGAGTCGACTGAACCTGTAGATCTGGGTGGAGGCTAAGGTTGAAACGGAAGATAGGACATTGTGACTTTAGTGTGTAGGCTGCAGATAGATGTAGTGGAAGTGTAGATGAGAAGAGAAAGTACAAAAAGTGCGACGGTGAATAGAACGATCCAAGTCACAAAAATGCGGGGTTATGGTCTGGGCGGTGTGTACCCCCTTCGACCGCCCAAAATGGAAGGAACATCTATGGACCCTGGATGTCCTGGGAGTGTATATTGTATAGGACATTGCGAATAGGGAAACCGCTTTGGACACTCCATAGTTTCCGATCCTTCACACCATTTATTACTGCAACAATCTTTATGTATGTCAACTCATAGAAGGAGGGTTAGGAGGCATGGGTCGCAAAGTAAGTGTGATCTCTGCCCCCGGCGTGATTGCATATACTTGAGTGTGGGTTGTTGATGGGTCGCATGATACGTATTCTACATCCATATTTATGAACAAGGTCGCTTTACACAGCCCTTTACACAGCCTGTCCAGACTGTTACTATATAGTGAGCTGTCAAAGCACCTCCTTGGAAACTTACAATACTATAAACGATCGACTCTGAGGTTCTGCCAAATTGAGAACCATGGTTGGATCTCGGGATCACCCGGGAGGTCCACTGTCCATGAGTCTCGGCAGTGGAATAACATCAACTCCGTATTGCAGGTCAAGATGCACCCCCGAAAATTAATAATTGTGAGACCTCATATTCTTTGATGATGATTGGCCTCAAGGACATTCGGACAAAGAACGGACGAACGAGGGCGGAGGGTTACAAATCTGACGGTTGTCGGAACTAAAACAGACAGTGATTGCTAATCGGAAATGTAGGGTCCGAAAGTCAAATTCATGACCTTGGAGCCCACTAACCATATAGGGACTAGATCAGTCAACGCTGAACTTAGACAGGGCTGGGAAGGTGTCTTCAGTCCGTCACTTGGAGACAGGGTATCAGATTTATAAAGCCGATACTCATCGCCGCAAACATGGTATCACACTTGTCATTCAAATTTCAATCACAATTGAATCCCAGAAATGGCATCCACAATCAAACCCATTCAGCTCTACGGTGGCATCTTGGGCCCCAATCCCCTCAAAGTCGGCCTCATCCTCACACTCCTCGAAGTACCATATGAAGCTGTACCAGTTCCCTTCGCGAAAGTCAAGGATCCCGAGTATACAGCAATCAATCCCAACGGACGCCTACCTTCGATCCATGACCCAAACACCGATCTGACTATTTGGGAGAGCGGTGCCATCGTCGAGTACCTCATAGAGCGCTACGACACCGCTGAACCACGCAAGCTGAGCTTCACACCGCGCAGCGCAGAGGCTGAGCTTGCACGCTCGTTCCTCTATCTCCAGATCTCTGGCCAGGGTCCATACTACGGACAAGCATTTTGGTTTAAAAGATTCCACGCGGAGAAAGTCCCTAGTGCAGTCAACCGTTATATTAACGAAACGAAGCGCGTGACGGGCGTGCTCGATTCGTGGCTGGGCAAGCAGAAGGAGGCCAACAAGGGTGTCGGAGATGGTCCCTGGCTGGTCGGCAACAAGATGTCGTACGCTGATGTAGCGTTCATTGCTTGGCAATTGACGGCACACACACATTTTGTCGATGATGGATTCAATGCCGACGAGTTCCCGAACGAGAAGGAGTGGTATGAACGCATGACGTCTATGAAGGTGATCAAGGATGTTCTGGATTCTTCAGCTGAGCAGATGGCCAAGGGGCATTGAAGGAGATGAGTTATCACTTCTGAGTACGTTTAGACCGAGTATGAGATGTACCACAACAGAGCAATGAAACCACACAACGCACCTTTTTTGCTTCATATGACTGTGTCCTGATGTCTAGCTAGTATCTTGAATTTCAATTTGCTCGTGCTCCAATCGGACGCGTAAATCAATGCGTCTAGCATCCATGAATATGCGCACAAACAGAAAAGAACATCATCCCAAACTCATCAGCAGATTGCAACCACCGCTCGATCCTCTCCCGCCGGGCATCTGTCCCAGTTTCAGCAGACTTCCATAGCTCTGATATCTCAAGCATCCCGTCCTCCCAGCGAGACAAGTGCCGATTGTATTCTCTTTCCCAAACGGTACGGTCTGAGGCTTCCCAGAGTATTTTGCCTTCTGGTGCCATAGTCCCTCTCAATTCTTCGGCAACAAAGTTTGGCAGCCCGAGTTGGGTATTGTAGACGTTGGTGAAGAGATACATGGTAAAAATGGTACGGCGCTTGGCAGACGCGACTATCCATGACTCCCAGTTCGGGCGGGTCTGGGATTCTTCTGCTTTACAGATAAGACCTCCTTTGGCGGATCGGAAAGCTATTTCTTGCATTTCTATCTGTGTTTGATTATCGAAAGCGTGGGGTTCATCGACAGTCTCTGTACCAGGAAAGAAATGTATGGTCATGGAGTAGATGAGATACGCCTGGAACGAGCATAGGTTGTCGAAGTCGCTTTGAAGGGCGTTCTATATCCAATTAGGTTGGCATATAAGGAAAATCAAAGCGGCAACATACCTGTGTTTCGATTTTCTTCATCTCTGCTCGCATTGTCCCCAGAATCAAAGGTTCACATCCAGGAATCCGAGTCAACCACGTCCGAACCAAGGTGAAGCAGGAAGCCAGGACAGGTGGGCAAGCCCCCATCTGTTGCATTGAGTGAAGGAAAGGTGGTGCAATTGAATCGAGTAGATTCCTGAGATATGATTTCAACACACAGGTGAGATACTGTATGGTGTGATAATTCAACTGTTTGGGCTCTTGGCCCGTCGAGCTTGAGATGTAGGGACGTAGCCAGCGATCGCGAATCTCCTCGGCATCGATCATAGGCGCTAGATCGAGTTGTTGGAAGTCTAGTACAACAGTGGATCCTGAAAGAGCTGGTCCACTACCCGTGATGATAGAGTTATTTAGGGTATGAGATATATCCGCAGTGTGTTTAACCAGACCCCCTGGCCATGTGGAATCCATGGAGAGAGCATTGGAGATATTGCTCAAAGGGCTGGTGTTCACAGTAGCATATTGAGTCTCTTCATTGCCATCACTTGTTGGTTCACCAAGCGCTGGGTATTCACAACTCGTGCCGCGATCTCTGCATCGCTTACATTTCGGCTTTCTGAGATCACACGCAGTTTTGGCTGCTACACATTTTCGGCATGCCTTTTTTCGCGTTCGCGAAGTACGGGGGATTCGAGATGAGGTGGGGGTTGATGGCCCAGTTTTACCCGAGATTCCGTCCATCTTGAATAGAAGAGGAGATTTCGGAATTCCGTGAAGATTTTCGGAGTTCCGCAAATGCCAAGCCATGAAGTCATTACTTGTACGGAGGTGTTCAAAGTTCAAACATAGCAATATTGTTTACCTAAAGAGATACATATCTACTATTTTCAATCTGCTCAACCGTATGTGTAAAATACTAGGTACAGGTTTATATGTGCCGTTGAGGCCAGTTTGAAGTCTCTAACGTTGTGTCCTAGGTATCTTTGATTTTTGAGCGTAAATTCAAATTCCAAAAGATTAATGTATAAATTTAGAACGAGTGTTCCTAACAGCCAAGGAAAATAATTACATGTCCTAGATTGGTGGTGTTGAATTAACCTTAGGTTGTGACTACCAAAGCCCAGGAATGGCTTACATCAATGATCGTTACGGAATTCCGAAGCAGGTCCAGATCCCCGCAACTATAAAATCTCCCATCCAATTCAAACACACACTCTCAACCAAAAAAAATTACAACTCCAATTGAAATCCATTGAATATGTCTCAAGTCTATACAACAGACCACGCAGCCTCAGTGCTCCGCACACACAGCTGGCGCACAGTTTCCAACTCCGCGCCATACCTCCTTCCACACCTCAAACCAGACATGAAAATCCTGGATGTAGGCTGTGGACCTGGCTCAATCACAATTTCCTTGGCAAAGCATGTCCCGTCTGGACATGTAACGGGCGTCGAATATGTTCCCGATCCACTGGAAGGCGCACGTGCCCTTGCCCAAGCTGAAGGCGTGTTAAACGTTACCTTTCAAGAAGGAAACATCCACGCGCTGCCGTTCGAGGACAATACCTTTGACATGGTGCATGCGCATCAGGTTCTGCAACATATCACGGATCCGGTTCATGCGCTGAAGGAAATGCGGCGAGTCGCTAAGCACGGCGGGATTGTTGCGTGCCGCGAGTCGGCAGAGTTGAGCTGGTATCCCGAGTCGGTGGGGATCGCCAAGTGGCGTGAGGTTACGGAGTGCATGCAACGTGCTAAAGGGGGCAATCCGCATCCGGGGAGGATGATTCATGTTTGGGCACGTGAGGCTGGCTTCGACAGTAGGAGTGTGAAGCGGAGTGCGGGGGGCGTGGTGTTTTGGGAGTGATGAGGAGAGGGCGTACTGGGGTGGATCTATGGAAGAGAGGGCTAGATCCTCTGGGTTTGCGAAGAACGTTGTTGGGGAGGGCTTTGCAGAGTCGGAGGATTTGGAAGTTATTGCAAAGGGGTGGAGGCAGTTTGTAGAAGATGAAGATGCCTGGTTCGGTTTGCTGCATGGGCAGATATTGTGCTGGAAGTAGAATGAAGAGACAATGTCTTTAAGCTGATTGAGGATTTAAAATGATAGTGAAGAAATATATCGATGCAATGTTAAGGAACAGCAGATGTAAGGATGCAAAACTCTCGCAAAACGCAACCATAAATCCTAGCAAAGAAGTATGCAAATCTTGAACAACGATCCAGTGACGATTGATCTTCAAGCAACAGCCCATGGGTGAAGACAATCACCAGCCACCATCACTGTGCTCACTGTGATCTGACTCATGAGCCTCTTCTTCATCACGACGGCCCGCCTCGTAAGCTTCTTCAAGGTCTGACTTTTCATCATCCGAGTCTGGAGGAATAGTTAGCATGTGAAATAAAAGCAAATCAATCGAAGCAAAAGATATCACATACTAATCTCATTGGCGATCAAAGCACCGGCGATACCGCCAACAGCCAGACCAGCAGCGCCAGCTGCGAGGTATCCACCAGCATTGCTGCTCTTCTTCTCAGGCTTCTGCTCGTCGTGATAGTAGCCAGGGCTACGATCATCGTAACCCACGGGTGGGCCAGGGGGAGGCGCATAGTATCCCTGGGACTCGGGAGGAGGAACACTGCGAGAGCCATCATTGTACCCAGAGTAGCCGGGGTCTTGGTAAGGTGTTTCCCACTGGGATCGACCAGTGGCGTGTTCTACATAGAATGCACGACGGCAATTGGGTTCCCATTCCTGGGACCAGCCGTGGGGCAGAGGAGGCGGGGGGCCTGGAGGGGGACGAGATTGAGGCGGGGGTGCACTGTATGGGCCTCGGTCGTATGCTGGACGGTCATATCCATCTTGGGGAGGGGGACGCGCATAAGGATCAGAAGGTGGGCGTCCGTAGGGGTCGTATGGTGGACGATCTGAGGGAGGGCGAGCGTATGGGTCACCGTAAGGAGGAGCGTAAGACATGATGAGTGTGTTTGGAGGAAGAAGTAAATAGATGAAACCTGAGAATGCGAGGGGAGGAGGGCTTTTATGGGAAAGAAGCGTAAAGAACACCGTTGTAGACCATCACCTTCCGACCAGAACCGAAATAAACAACTCCACACAATATTTGTCTAACACTATAATTCTGCCCCCACTTCTGAGGAGTTACATGTTAGCGCCCAAGTTTGTGCTCCGATTAGGCAGATGCAATATCAAATGCTCCACGAGCCCCTGGAGGGGTGGTCAGATTGACAATCCTATCGCCTTGCAGGGCTCGTTAGCCAAATGACCAATACAATTTCGGCATGCCAAGTGCCCCTGTTGGATGTTAGTGTATCACAAATGAGCCACATATACCAAACGGTGTACGGAGTACGGAGTAGAGGTTGTGTTATAGCCAGATCAGGAGCGTTTTTTTTTGCTCCACCCAGGAGCTTGACAAGTTCAAGGCTCGGACAATTGGCATAAAAGGGGCTCTATTGGTAATTGTAGACTCTGTACAGCATCAATAAAAAATAGGGGGAGAATGGAGATTTTCCCCTCTATAGGGGGAGAATGGGCTGCGGGATAAAATCGACCTATCAGGCTACCGCCGAGCCACGATGTGGCTCAGGTAACCAAATGGTGGAAAACACAGCCACTGACTGGCACACACGTGGCTGGTGGATATTGGGATTGAGGCTTGGCACATTTCCTTTACATGTGCTCCGTCAATGTTGCAATCGGTTTCAATGTTGAGTCAAATCAGCAGCTAATGCATGTAGGGGGTCAAAATTGCTATCCACAACATGCATACCATGTACGGAGTACTCCGTACAGTATGAAGCGCGTGTGACCCTCATACTCCGGACAGAGTACAGTAATGTTGATCTCTCTATGCCAAGACTTTGGGTCCCTGAGGCGACCTGACAAGAACGATCTATCAGGTACCTGCAATGGCCTCTCTCCTACGGACTACTTTTGCGATATTTTCTACGTTCTATTTGGAATGATAGATCTTGCCCTATTCTCTCATCGATGTTCCCATCTATAGAAATGCCAATTGAGGCCCCTTATCTAGTGATGTTTCCACGTCTCTTTTGACTTACGTGTCCAGCGTATACATACGACGTATGCGCCGGCATCCGACCTCGGACTTTCGCTGAAATCTCGTGTAGAACAAGAACGGCCTGGACCCAGTCTGCGCGGGGCCATCCGGGGGGGCGGACTACACATAACGATCGGCCATATGGGGCACTCCCCGTGTTTCCTTCAATGAGTGTTGCTTGGGTTCAATGCAAATCAAATTCCAGAAATACCAGCAATCTGCCGTAAGAGAAGGATTTTTGAAAACAAGTCATCAATTTCATAATCCTGACGGTACTACGTGCGCTGTTACAGACTTGCCTACTACGATTGAGGGGGGGAGGGGTAAATCAATTCGACGTGAAGGATCGTGATATTATGATCGTGTGGCTATGAATGGCGATCCAGCTAGCAATCAAAGTAGACCAATCAGCGCACCGACCTTTTGACTGTGGAAACAATCCACCCTCAACATCTCATCACCACATGTTTAGGACTATCCCCCTGAGCCGGCGATAACACTTGATTGGTCATTTCGCGGGTAGAAGTAGGCAGATAGACTGAGAGTAGTTAGTACATTGAAGGGACATCAAGGAGAGGGATAAACTCACGCAATGATGATATAGGCCGCAATCAAGAGGACGCCCTCTAGATAGTTGCTTCGTCCGTCCAAGACGAGGAAGTTGACAACGAAGGTGGTCACAAAGAGACAAATGGTCTCGAATAGCGTAAAGTAGAGAGACATGTCCTTGTCCATACACCAGCCCAAGATCACGACCAGTGGTGTGACGAAAATAGCTGTTGCAATGGTCAGAATGTGCACATTTAGACACGTCCTCGAGGACGAATGGGATCTTACCAATTTGAATACTACTGCCAACAGACACACCGATCGATAGATCCATCTTGTTCTTAGTGGCGACACTAACGGCAGTAACATGCTCAGCTGCATTGCCAACGATGGGTAGGATGATGAGACCAATGAAAGCTTCGCTAACGTTTGAGCTTTTAATCATTTCGGGAATAGCATCAACCAGGAATTCAGCGCAAACAGCAACCAAAGCGGTGGACAGTAAGAGCATGACAACAGCAGCGGTACGTGACATTGTGGGTTCCGGGACTTGGGGAGCTGTGTCTGGAACCACGGGATTGTTCGGGTCGGCTAGACGAGCAGCACCACGCGCGAACTGCACCGCGTTTCCGGCCGGCGGAGGACGAGTGATATGTGCAGGGAGCGAGTTGCTGCGAGAAATTCCTGGGCGCGCGGCATTGGATCCGATGTAGGGAGAGCCCATTGGTGACTGGGAGCTGAAAACAGTGTTGGAAAGTAGAGACGGAATAGGTCCGAAAGGGTAACGGCGTTTCCGGGAATCCTCTCCTGCACCCTCAACTCCACCGAAGTTAGGGGCGGATGGGAATGCCATAAGTGCCGGACGTTGATCAGGCGAGGGTCCATTATCCTGGGGGGGCAGCGATCTTAGCCTTCTTCTCTGCTTTCCGGGCCTTGCGCATTTTGCGATCCCGTTTGTTCGACTTTTTGCTCGCTTTGCTGTCCATACGGCTCAGAGCCAAACCAAAGTCGCGAGACCGGACTGCAGAAGAGGACTGAACATCTTCATCGGCGTCGTAGCGAATTTCGTCACTAAGCTCAATGGCGTGCTCATTGCCATCAATGGAAGCCTGGTTTTCATCGGAAGTCGACGCCATGGCCTTTTTTTGGAAGGAATTACGAGATGTTGTCCCTTTCGAGCTTGTACTTGACTTTCGATGTCTGCGGTACTTCATTGCTCTTTTGATCCGTTTGGCGGTAGTCCAGGAAGTTGTAGTGTCATCCGACTCATCACTAGAGCTAGATGAGGAGTCGGAAGAGCTGTTCATGAAGTCTGCCAAGACACCGGGTTTGGACTCCTCGTCAATGATAGCCTGGGGGATACTAGCGTAGAGATACGAGTGTGTTCTAAGCTGGAAGATGATGTAGAGAATATACACCAGGAGAAGAACGACACTGGTACCACGGCTGACCTTGAGAGTCTCGCGATCAGCATCGCGGCTATCCGACCACGAAGCGTGGAAGGCAGTGGGCAAGAGGAGACTCATCACACTCAAACTGAGTAAACAAGCACTCATCTGAGTAACGGTACTGTTATAAATCTGTTCTCGGAAGCGAAGACCACCAGACAGGAATGCCATGCCCATGATCAACAACAGATTGGCGAGAATTGAGCCAAGAAGAGAAGCTTGAACGATGCGAATCTCGTCCTTGACTAGAGCGATGATGAAAATGATCAATTCGACTGCATTTCCGAAAGTGACGTTGATCAAGGCTCCAATGGTGTCACCAAGACGGCTGGCAACACTCTCCGTGGCATGACTGAGCAATCCAGCCAGGGGAATAATGGCCACCGAGTTCATTGCGAAGATGATGGCTGGGTTAAGACCCGCGGCCTCGCAGGCGATGCCGACCGGCACAAAGATCAACAGAACATTAATCCAGCTGTGGCAGACCGCATCCTTGGTATGGTGATAGAAACGGCCGGAGCCATTTCGCATACGGATCAGAAAACCCGGCTTTGAGTCGTTTTCCGTGAGGGACCCTGGAGTGGGTTCCTCCACTGGTATATTCACTTCTCCATGTTGAAGAGGCTTTTCGGTATGAACAGGGTCGGCGGCCTGTTGAGAGGGAGTCTGATCTGGCAGGCCGCTAGAGGATGCGTGAGCTTTCGCCCACGAGTGAATCCGGTCTGCAGAAGGGAGCATTGTTAGCCGGGTACTCAAGAGCTGAAGTTAAAGTTCTCGGGATAGCTATACATAGCTATAGCTATAGCTTAGATCCCTCTCTGGGCACCACTTACGCATGTATTTCAGGGAAAACAGACGGATGAAAGAAGGCAACAAGCCTTTGATGATAAGACAGTAGATGATAGGGGGAAAAAAAGTGAAGTGGACAGTTGACAACGCGAGTTTTGCAGTCTCTTAAGGGGGAACTTGGAACAGGGCCAGACTTATTTGAGATCTTGGCGCCTTGGCATGATGAATGGCTTAACGCCACACTTTTTCCACTTTTCTTTCGTCTCAGCCCTGGAGAGGTGGATCACTCTGAGAGCTTTCCAAGGAATGTTTCGCACCTGGGCAACCTTCGATAAACAATACATTCTCAATCTTTGCTCTTTCGTCATACATCCCTAGCATGATGCCAATTCTAAAATTCTAGGGGTCGTTAATATATTGGGCTTCCATATGCAACTGTGTCAGAACTCAATCTAACGAATGACGCGTTCTCCACGAATCTCCCTATAAGGATGCCAAGAGCGAGAGGCGGGAAATCATGGTCTACCATTGAGCCGATGGACATTATTGGTTAACCATTGTCACAATCAACCATTAGGCTGCCATGCTTTGCTGTGATTATTATTGGCACGAGGCCTTGTTTTCGCTTGTTCTTGTCGGATGCTAGGCATTCTACAAGAGGATGGAGTAAGGAGGCATCCGTACATCAATGTACCACATGTGATGTACGATCTACGTCTACGTGTGCTGTCGTGTTTCACCAACTGGAAATGAGGTCATTTGTATTCTCAGAGAAACTTCACACATGTCCATTCTACGGAATACAACCATGTAATCTCCGGGTACGGATGACATGGATGAATATAGTCCTGCATGTTTTGGCTGTGGAGTATTATTAGCCCCACTCCCTATCCACACTTGTGGCTGTGCACAGCCACAACCTACCATCTTTGGATGCTACAGATGTCTCCTCCAGTCTGACTCATTCCAAGGTGGACACCAATCGCCTGCTTTGTGGAACTGTTGTCCACATACCTATGGATTCAAAATGATTATAACTCGGCGCACCTTCAATGCGATACTAAGGGAACACAAAGCATACAATGCAGTCTTGGGCGTCTATCTACGTCAATATACGGAGTGGAAAACCTAAAGATAGATGTGGTAGGTTTATCGCTTCTGGGGAGAATTGAGGGTCAGGCGCCAACGCCGGCTCATATGCCTGATTTCCGACTGAACCGGAATATCATGTAGCGAACAGACCAAAGAGGAATCACTGAGTGCACAGGATATGCAAGACGCCGATAAGACCAATTCGCAACTGTGCAGTCACAAAGCATGTGAACTTCACACTGGGCCTTTCAAGAGCAAGGTTCTGTAGGGTAAGCCAAATTCTACACCTAAGCAGCGGTATCCATATAGCCATCGAAACTCTGCTTCAGCGACAAAGTTGGAGCGACAACTGACCCCTAACTCCCCCACAAAATCTAAGCCTTGTGCCAAGAGATGCTTGTCATGAAGGTCTCCACATGCACAGTCCCTCCAGCACCTTTAAGCGGTCCATCGGCGAGGAAATCTCTAGGTGAACCTACAGCAATACTATAAGCCAAACCCAGCACATCTTCACAGGCATATCACTGATAGCATACAAAGGTTGGAAGTAGATACAGCACCAAAAGTGATGATCAATGGATTGCGCAACTAGGGGAAATGTCAAGCTGACGCTATGCCTGATTTATGTTTTTGCATAGATTCAATGTGTTTTCATCGGCACAATAACTGCGATTGTGGGATAACGTTGCTCTGACCAGAATCGATATGTTATCATTCGGGCCTCCCAACTATTGTAGCACGAGAAAGTCCTACAAAATCTCATTTTTGACGAATTCGGTATGGCACTTCTGATGCAAAGGTATGCAATGATACCATAAATGTGTCTCTGTCAAAAATCTATATTGAGCTAAACATATTCATCAGCCTCGATATCTACAGGAGTTTATACCTCACAGCCACGCCGATACAAATAACCATAAATGCCACAAAACCACCCAGGATGCCAAGAAACCACGCCAGCCCATTAGCATCTTGCCCCGGGACAGGGACGTTCATTCCCCACAGACCCGTAACTAGGTGGCACGGCACGAAGATAGTAGCCAGAAGAGTGACCTTGCTCAAACCAGAGTTGATGGTTAAACTCAATCGGAGATTTGTAGCGCTCATCTGGGCCAGATAATTGGCCTGGGACCGACCAATAATCTCATCGATGTGCCCGAGAGTCGACAACGTTGTGACCAAATGATCCTGAACATCGCCGAGATATAGAAGCAGATCACCGTCGGGGAAGACAGGGTGCTTGTCAGGCGACTGACAGCGCTTCACAAATCCGTTCAACACGTCGACCTTGCCATTGAGGCAGCGGATGATGTGAGTGATTTTCTTGCGCAGAACGTCGACTTGCGGAATGAGAGCTTGGGCGTCGTCGATGCGACTAATGAAGACTTGATCCTCGATTGCCTCGGACTCACGCTCCGCCTCCCGAACAAATGGCTCGAAGCTATCGATGATTTCGTCTCTATAGATTGATTAGTAAGGTCCATTGGAGAGACAGTTCACAGGTAGAAAATTGATTGAACGTACATCATTGCATAGCAAACCCAGTCGCTAGTCAATATAGAGGGATCATGCATTTTACGAATCCGTTCTCGCGCCCGAACGACGTGTCCACAACCACTAGGCGAGAAGGTGACCACGCCATATTGAAAGACAAGAATGTATAATGCAGCCGAGATGGGAACCCCCGGTCGCTCCCCTTTGGCCTTGTTTTCCACGAGAGTCTGGAACGAAATCAGGTAGTAATTCTTGAAGACGTCAACTTTCTCTCGAGGTTCACGAATAACAATATCCTCCGCCGTCAGGGGATGGATGGACAAGGCTTGCGAGACAGCGTCGACATCTTGTTCAGTGGCGTCGCGGATGTCAATCCACCAAATCGGTTCGTTGGGATCGGGACGACTTTTATGTTTCTCCTGGAAGATATGGTCGATGTTTCCGCTGGGGAACAGACCATCCCAGGTGGACGAGGCGATCGCTTGTCGCGTTTTTGACGAAAAGAAGCTAAACCGATCAAACAGCGGCTGGTCGGCTGCCAGCTTCTTTTCTTGTTTTGTCTCCATCTTATCGACTGCGCAGAATAGACGTGGGGGAGATTCTTGGTACCCTGATGGGTTGATCTGATGCCATCAGGTGTTGATCTGGGTGTCCTTTTCAGGGAGTGCTGCTCCTTAGTCTGGATGATCGAACTTCCATGGATGACGACGAGTCTATTCAACCCATTGCATTCCCTAGAGTTGGACTTTCGGGGATACGAGGTTTTGATGTCTATCCAAGGTGCTTACAGGTGGAAAACCGATCAGGGGAAAAAGAACCTTTTTGGAAAGAGCGCTTCACGTGAAGAGCGTACCAGCACTACCCATTAGATTTATGCAACGGTGTGTCAAGCGGAACTGCCCAGGTGCCAATTTCATATGATGTACATTGTACGGAGAAATTCAATGAATGCATCCAATCATTTGGAGGTAATAGGGGACGTCAGTGACCTTCCGAGGTTCGATACCCGGAACAGCCCCGAATTCTTGGCCATTTACGTTATGATATCTCCGATTTATTTTAATTTTTCGGAGCATAGAAAGATGTATAATGTTTCTAGAAAGTTGACGAAAGGGATCTGTTATAATATTACATCTATTGTAGATCCTTGATCATGGAGATCTTATATATAGTTGATTGAAAATCGATATTATCGACCGAAACAACCATCAAACGTTCGGGATTCTTTTACCCCATAAATATACAATCCAAAACGCCTTTGAAATACCGTGCCTGGTCGCGGCACAGTGTCATAGATCCGACACAAAGAGAATCGTCAGTGGAATTTCGTGGACTCGGTAATGGGGCTTGATATTACACCCAGATGGCATCTCAACACACGTCAGTGATAAGCGTAATCTAGCGCATTGAAGATGGTCATACCATGCTCCGATCGTCATTTAACCTTTGACCTCTGGCTGCCGGGATTCCGTCTCTTGTTCATGTTCAAGACTATACGACTTCCGCAATCGTGGATACACTAGCCCAAAGAATACGATGACCGCTAGGAGAATCAAAAAGGTCGGCAGAAACATGAAAATAAACATGAAGACGCTCAATCCGAGGGTGACATTTTGCCCCCGGAGAACTCGACGGGCCATGATCTCGATTGAGGACATACGGTAGCCAAGCCACTAGGGACGTGATTGACGTTCACTCAAGAATAATGGAGTTGGAAATGATCTCATTGTGCTCCGGCACATGTTACCTCATTATACTTATAGCAATGTACCTGGAAGGACCGGATGTATGGGCACTGCCATTCCCAACATTTATGCTCCTAGCACTGTTTTTAGCCCGTGAATGTTGATGCCTGTGCCCATTTTTCAAGTTTTTTCAATCCTCCACACTTGGCGCCAATGTTCGACACTTTTTCACCGTACATAGCAGATCTCCAATAAAATGTGGGTTTCCTGAAAATCGAGGCTTGGCGGGAAGCGGTAGGCAGCAGCATTTTGCTCAACCGTTTTGCCCTGCCAAGCACACTCTCTTTTTCTCTCTAATGTGCTACAATATAGCTGTCCCAATTTCTTTTTGCACGGTTGAGGGAATTGTGTCTGTACAGAATACGGAGCCTTTTCATCTGCCCACAAAGTTCGAAGCTCTGCATTCAGCCCTGCCCAATTTCCACCAATCTGACAACTGTACGCCCCCCCTCCGATGTGGATCTAGCGCTGTGCAATCATCCTTCGGGTCAGCTGTCACAGTACAGGTTCTCGAATATGTCCTGCAACCTTTGCAAGGTATCGGAATACTCTTGACAAGCATGCAAGGGAAGGCGATCGGAACGTGTCTTGTGATTGGGTGGCCAATTGGATCCTGTAATAAAACCTCCTTATAGGGCTGAAGCTTGGCTTGCGGGGGCTGATTCGCGTCTCTGGAAGCATAACCGGTAGGGATCGGATGATCGGGAATAGGGAAACAATTCTGTAACGTAATCTTAGCTGTATATTTGAGAGAAGTCTACCTGTGGATGTGATCAACAGGTAAGGATGATGCATACTTTGTACTGTATCCTGGTATTTTCCCCCGTGGAAACAAAATAGAAGGAAATAGAACAATAGTACTCCGTACACAGTAACAAGGTAATCATCCCCCACATTCTCCCTTCCCGACTTCTGATGTAACCTGTTGAACCTTTATCCTTCATCCTCATCTCTTACCCTGCTCTTGCTCATACCTTCCCAACATGTCTTGGCTTGCGGGGTATGGCAATAGCAATGAAGACGATTACGATAACCTGGGCGTGGATTGGGTATTACAATATGAGTTTGGAGACATTGGTAAACAACATGCCTGCATGGGTGATCATTGGCCTTCAGCACATGCTGACGATCAATAGACCAAGCGCAAGCTATTACAGAATTTCGAACGCTTATCAACGACCTGAACGAGGCTGGTCTTCGGGTTCAGGTTCGTCATGGCCATGGTCAAGCGCTTTTAGTTTGCATCCGGGTTCCGCGGGATCATTTAGGGAATTTAGTGCATCAATCAAGGTAAGTGAGGGTTGAGTGGTCTTGGATGTAACATTTTCCCCTTTGGACGGCTAATTGACATGTCGCAGAATCAAAGATTGGCTGTTTGGAATTACCCATACCCTACCGGACGGCGACGAAACAGCCATTGCCGACGCCGATACACCATCCGAAGAGATCCGTTCCGTATACCATGCCGTCACCTGGCAGAAGAAAATAGGAGGCGCAGGCATCACACCAGGCTTTGGGAAATGGGAAAACGTTACTGCCTCATTTCCGTTACACGACCAGGAGGCCTGTGCGGAAATGCTACGTCAATGGAATCGCAAAACTGTGTTGACAACCAGCGACCTGGATGCGATTCGAGCCTTATTTGGTGAAAAGGTATTGTTCCAGCTCCGTCGGTCTTGAGTCGATTCTATGGTAATATTGTGACGAATAGTTAACCCTGAGCAGGTCGCCTTCTACTATGCTTTTATTCATTGCTATTCGCTATTCCTCGTAGTGCCTGCAGGATTGGGAATTCTTGGATGGCTATATCTAGGTCCATATTCCATTGTATATGGAACCGTACTTTGCGCCTGGTGCATTGTGTTCGTCGAGTACTGGAAAGTTCGAGAGGCCGATTTAAGCCAGAGATGGGATGTCAAAGGTGTTGGAAGACTAAAGGTGAATCGCAAACAGTATGTGTGGGAGAAAGAGGTCAAGGACCCAATCAGTGGTCAGGTGAAACATGTCTTCCCAGGTTGGAAGCAATTCACACGCCAGTTGCTTTTGGTCCCGTTTGCTTCTGTTGCGAGCGTGGCCCTCGGAGCCTTGATCGTTGCTTCCTTCGCATCGGAGGTGTTCATATCCGAGGTATACGACGGTCCATTCAAGGGGTATCTGGAATTCGTACCGACTGTTCTGTTTTCGTTATCCTTGCCCGCCATCACCTCGTTTCTCACCAGCATCGCGACCCGCTTAACTGAGTACGAGAACTACCGAACGCAAGATCAATACGACCTTGCCCAGACTCAAAAGAGTTTCGTCATGAATTTTATCACCTCTTTCCTCCCCACGATATTGACCGCTTATGTCTATGTTCCTTTCGGCAAACAAATCATCCCCCGGCTCGATATCCTTCGAAGAACGGGCTTCATGGCGGACTTGGTCAGCGGACAGAAGGAATTCGAGGTTGATACAAGCCGATTCCAGCAGGAAGTGATTTATCTCTCCATGACAGCTCAGGTATTTAGCTTTGGCGAGGAGGTCGTTCTACCATATATAAAGCATGTCTTGAGACAGAAGTGGCAAAACTATCAGCATCGCAAGGCGGAATACAGCCGAAAGCGGAAGTTTTCCACAGCAACCGACTTATTCTTGGTGGACCCACCCGACGAAGCTGCATTTATGACAAGGTTGCGCAGCGAGGCCGGCGCAGAGGAATACCATGTGGAAGAGGACATCATGGAGATGTGTGTACAGTTTGGCTATCTCGCATTATTTGGAGTTGCTTGGCCACTAGTGCCGCTTGGGTTTCTGCTGAACAACTGGTTGGAGCTGCGAGGTGACTTCTTCAAGCTCACACTGGAGTGCCAACGACCGCCGCCAATCCGATCCGACTCAATCGGCCCATGTCTACTGGGGCTGGATTTCTTGGCTTGGCTGGGGACGCTATCTACAGCAGCCATTGTGCATGTCTACCGGGGCCCTATTTCCGAGGTACGACTCTCCTCGCTGTTGTTGACGTTGTTTGTGGCAGAGCAGGTCTACCTGGGAATGCGGTTCACTGCTTCTACAGCCCTTGAGAAGATCTTTTCGGACACAATCCGAAAAGAAGAGGCTAGTCGGTATGCGGTACGTAAAAATTATCTTGCGGCCAGTCTGGCGAGAAACTCTTCCCCCAGCTCCGGCTCTCAGGGCTCCCAGGGCTCGCCCAACGGCCGGACCCGTCATCGGGTGCGTTTCAACGAGCGGGTCAATGTATACAGCTCGAATGAAAAAGGCCCATCGAGTGATGATACCCCATCTCCGACCAAAGAGGAGCCGGGGAATGATGTGGATGTGCTTCGCGGGTCCGACCGTGAGGCCCAGTTCTGGAGCGCGCGTTCAGGGGACATGGCAGACGCAGGCGTCAAGCTAATTCGCGCGTTAAGCACATCCAAAGGGAATGGGCCTAAACCTTCTAAAGAGGCATAGATATTAGCCCTATGTATTTTTAGAGCGTATTTTCAACTTTTATTACACTGCTGCCTGAGTTTTTCTATGTTTAGATCGCTAGGTGTACCGCCTCGTAATACAGGCATTGCCTGGAAGGATCATACCAGTGGGGGTTAATTTCCACATTGAATGAATTTTAAAAGTACGTTGGTATCGTACACAATCTACCTTGGACACGTATTGTCGGCTGCCAAAAGCATATCTCAGCCCTATAGGGCTATGCCAAGACGGGTATATCCACCTGGGCACCCTTGAGGGTGATTCCCTGCTCTTACCCGCTTAGTCTTTTCCTATTCTTCTCTTTGTCTCTTTGACTCTCTGCCTCCTGGGTATTACCCTCACTCCTCCCTATTCAATATTCATCCAACCCTTTCAACCTGGTTGTACAAAGCATCGGTATGGAAAACGTGTGAACTTCCCCTTCCTACGGTCACCCGGTTACCCGCATCCGACTTTTACAATGGTGACCCCTACCGACTCGTCTGACACCCTAATCACACTTCCACCCCCCACCCACATCTCACAGTCGACCCCCAATTCCACGATCATACCCATGGAGCTAGACCTACTATCACCCACCGAGTCCCCACCACCCGTGGTCCCGAAACTGCTCCGTGAAGCTAGTGACATCACATGGCTGGAATCCCTGGAATCAAAAAAAGGCCAGGTGGAATTAGTCCGACGACGCGGCCGGTACCGTCTACTGCACCAGCAGCAATTCAAAAACAGCTTGCTCGCCGGTGTCGGGTACCTCGAGCTAGCGAACGCGGGCGACTTCGCTGCCAATGTCTGGAATGAGGTCCCCGTTCCGAAGTTCGCCGCCGTGCTCATGGGAATTGGGGGTACATTGGCCTTAGGAATGGTATTGGTTGTTATACATGATTTCCGACTGAGCTGGATAAATGTCAAGCTGTTGCGAGCGGAGCGGGATCACCTGAAGCGTTTGCGCCAATACCACGACAAGAACGCAGAGATGACTCGACTCATTGACAGCCGGCTTGGGGTTGGAGTGCGAGAAATTGGCACCGAAGTGATCGATCGGATCGTGATGGATGTTTTGATGGGACTCAGTTCGCTGTTGGTCGGCGTTGGGACTTTGATGGCCATTGGCGGCGCCAATCCCCACGTCTATAAGGCCAGTAATCTGCTCTCTGGGTATATTGGTAATAGCCTAGCTGCGATATTTGGCCTTTTCAATGCCATCTGGTCTGGGTATCTCTTTTATCGATTCCATGTGCACGACGCTGCTGTTTTTGCACGCGAGCCCAGTGATGATATCCGTCGCCGTTTGCATACTCGAGTCCGTCGCTTTCAATGGCACGCTGGCGTGAATGGGCTAAATGGTCTTGTTGCGGGCGCTGCTTCGATGGTCACTGCCGAGCGATGGTGGGGATATGTTGTGCTGATTCCGTGTATTGTTTCTCTGGTCATGTGCAACTATTTCTGGCGACGAAAGCTGGGCTATGATCGTCCACTCCTTGGGCACAAATCACCAACAGAAATACAGGTGACTCCGCTCATTGAAGATCTGCATTACGTGATTTTAATGCAGCGAGTTCTCGCCGATCCTCAACATTCGCTTCCGCAGGCCATTGTTCAATCTGACTCCTTGGACTCGATTCTCCATTTCATCGTCCGTGAAAATATGCTCGACACATACTGCGAGTCACTTGCCCGCGATAAAAGTACCCGCCATCTCCTCACTGCATTCCCATCTCTAAGCACATCTCCTGATCAAATCACAATCTCCCTCGACGCCCTATTCCGCCTTCCTCCCAGCCACCTAGATCTCATTCTGGAGCACGCAAAGACATTTTTGCGAACGACCGGTGTTCGCGTCTTCACACACCGCGAACGCTACCTCCTCGAGCTTCTGGGTTACGCCGTCTGTCAAGATCAGCAACGGGACACAACAACCATACAAACTGACACGATAGAGCACACTTAATATTTTCGACACTTGAATCTATGGTCGACTCATCACCTCCTCCGGGACTGATGAGGTGGAAGCGAAATCGCCGGCGGCTGGTCGCCGGTTGCTCTCTATTTGGTTGCATATTTGCATTGATTGCATTGCGGGATTCTTCCCCCTGTTACCCTAGAAATGCTGTACTTGGGTCATTAATATACATTAATCTTGTTCCTAATATACTTATCTTCCACTGTGATAATCTTCATGTTCGTATCCTGCTTGCTGTGAGCATATTCCCTTGCGCACAATGACTCCGGATGGCCATATGCTGAGATCTCGCAAAAGGCAATGCAAAAAAGACGCCTTGGCCTGTTAGAGTTAGAGTCATTCCCAAGACAGATATCTTCCAAGCAAGCAATTCCCAAAGCTATTAGTCCGGTATTTATATTGCCACAACCCCTAGTCCTCTAGGATTGACAGCTTAATCACTTGATATATTCTGTTCCCTCCAGCATCATTCCAAGTATCTTCTGCACAATGAACGGACAATCAGTAAATACATAGTTGGAAAAGCCACAACGATCTCTTTCTCTGAGGCAAGAGAAAGATCCTTCTTGATCGATCCATCAAAGCTTGATGTAGGTACATACAATGAAGGCTTTTTTTGGATGAACATAATATACGGGAAAGTTAAAGCTTCTAAGAAGGTGCCTGGTACTTTTCCTAAATACGCATTGCTCACATTACAACCTTGGCAGTTGTGAGAAGGGACCTTGGAATACATATATGTTCTTTAGTTCCTCTTATTGTAGATGTTATCTGAATCAATATAACAGGCTAGAAACCAAATAGTTTTCCAATGGCATAGCAACGAATAACTCAAAAACTGAACAGTCCGCTGCGGGCCTTGCCATATGGATAAACCACCAAGGCAGAAATGAACAAACCAATCGTAATTCCAATAGCTACCTGGATCATACCAAATCCTAGGCTGAACACAGAATTACCAGAGGATAAGCCAGCCCCGGGCCCTGAGCCAGCCCCAGGACTATGAGACCCGACGTTGTTACGAATTTCATCCGCAGATTGTACACCAGAGATTAGAGAACCGGTCGCAGCAAGCCCTGATGGAACCAGAACAAATATGGCTGGTAGGATAGCGGTCGCAGCGTGGCCATGCCAGAACCGGCTGTATATATTTCCCATGATGCCGACGACGAACGCACCGACTGTATTCGCGACCTGGGAGTTTGATCCCAATTTTTTTGTGCTGAAGTAGTTGCTAATATAGCCCGCCAATGCGATGGCACTCATGGGTGGGAGCTGTTTCCATTTTCCTTGGTTGATGATCAACAGCCAGATTGTCTGGACTGCAACGAACGGGAACCGTTGGACATAAGGGTTCTTGAAGGCGCCCTTGTCTGGGCATTGAGTGTCGGATACCGCATTATTGTCTATCAGCCCATAGATGGTTGTGCCAACAGTAATTCCATATCCAATGAACAACGAGAAGAGGAGTGCGTAGACCATCCGAATCGAGCCAGCGATGATCTGATGGGACTGAAGTTCCAAGCTGCTACAAAGAACAAGGAACCCGGGCAATATCAATGCAATTGATGATTGCGCGATGGCAGAAAAGCAGAACAGATACTGTGGCTTGCCATCCACAACTCCAAGGGCGATGCTACCGAAGGCTCGGGCGAGGAAGGACGTCAGCACTGTCGACGTCACTTCAAAGACATTCGAATACAATACTGAGCGGGGCGCGGCGATATGTTGCATTAAACCGACAAGAAGACCATTAAGAAAAATGATCGGCATGTCAATCGGCCTGGCGCTAAAAGCGAAAGGTCCCACAGTTGCAGTGGCCAGCCCATACACCAAGACAATGATGTACTTGTGATACTGAGGTTTTTTCTTGATGACTGCATCGAGCTCCTGAATTGCTTCTTCAATGCCGATCACATCATGTATTACATTTTTGTAGATGAGATGTGTGTCCGATAGGCGAGCCAAATCAATTCCCTGGGCTACGCGGACCAGCTTCACCTCCGTCGTGCGCGTAGAAGGGTCATCAAACGACATGATCATGCAGCCCGGCAGATATAGAAATTGGCTGTCAACCTCCAACACTTTTGATGTCATTTGCATGTATTCCTCGAGTCTATGCGTGGGAGCACCAAATAACATCAACGCTCTGCAGAGCTGCATGATATACCGCTGCCGACAGATAATTTCTGCAATGTGCACTGTAACTCGAATTTCATCCTCAAGACGCATAGTGCGACCTCCACCGCCGCCACCAAGAGCAGCAGCACCACCACCCTCCTTGTCTCGACGCTTCGAAGCTTGTGACAGGATCTCGCTCGAAACAGGAGTGCTTGCGCCACTGAAACTATCTGCACTCCCACCAATCAAGGTTGAAGTGGACGTATTCTGGGGCTTCTTGTACCATTTCAGTGGCTTTTTCTTCTTGGGAGCTGGAGCCCCTGGGGCCCCGGTTGGGGTTGGGGCTCCGGTGGGGGCGGATTCTGTGCTGCGGGACGAGTCAGTTGAGGATCGAGACTGGTCTCCAACACCTTGTTGCTGACCACCTTGCAATTTGATCAACTGTGACAGGATCCCACCACCCCCAGAGCGGTATCTCAAGCTCGCATCCGCTCCTGTTTCATTCTCTTCGTCTTTGAACTCGTTCCCGGCGTGAGGGTAGGGCTTCCCACGACCCTTGCGGCGTTTTTGGGATTGATCTTGGGTCAAATCTCGCACCAGACGATGAGCCTCGGAGCTAGTTCCTTTCTGGTGCCGCTGTTTCGTCTCCACACTTTTGTGCTTGTCATCTGTCATATCAGATAGAGCAGCTGCACCGCCAGTCGCCCAGTCAGCGTGATACTTCCCGGCTGATAAGTCGTCTCCCTCGGCCTGTGGGCGGCCCAGACGGTCACCAAGCTCTGACGCTTTCTGTCTGAAGTTCCTGGTCATGGCTCGCCATTTCTCCAGTTTTGATCGCTGGTCGGGTGTCTCAGGTTCCTTGTTCCCGTCTTCCTTCTTCTCATCTTCTGGTGGCTTGTTCTGGTCTGTTCTTTCGACGCCTTCTGTCTCACCCGGCTGCGGCTCGCGATCTTGCAGCGGCGTGTCGGCGATATCCTCAGATTCATGGGAGTAGGGCATTGTCGGCCTGTGGGGCAGCCCTTGACTTTGAGCATGTTCCCATTCTTCTCGAGGTCCTTGTGCCGGCTGATTATGGCAAGCCTCCTGCATAAAAGCTGCATTTGATCGAAATCGAACCCGAGGTGCTGGCTCTTCATCTTGTGGGCTGGTTTGAGGTGCATGCGGCCCAACTTCGGACGAGCTTGTATTTTCTGGGTCCGATTCCTCGTTGGGGCTGCTGATGGATGCTTCCGACATGAAGGCAACGCGTGGCTTTCACTTATTCGCCAACATCTAGCCTCCGATTGTTTGGATGTAAATAAAATTGCAGATTTGAAATTTTCTTCAGTGAAAGGATTTTGAACCGCACAAGGTGGCATGTCTGATGTCCTCGGGATTTCCCAGTCGAATTGAGCTACCACAATCACTACATGAGCTCACGGAGACGTGATTGGGGTATACTGGCGAACCACGGTCGGCTATCAGCAAGGACTTTATTCTCGCACAGGTCAACAGTGTAAAAAATTATCAACTCAGCGGGATTCTGAGCCCTTTCCGCCAGTCATGAGGTATTGTTTGCAGGTGTCGCCTCATCGGAAATCTATCCCACGCAAATCTCGGATTCATAGGTTACAGGTTTCTTGCCACACAACCGTGTTCAATATCACCATCAATTGTTTAAGAGAGGCATGCGTCGCCCGGAAGAGACAAAAAACAACAATCCGGCCCATGGGCAATTCTGCGTCTTCAATGATTGTATTATGGGATGTAAACAAGCAACTTTTTGCTTCTATAATCACAAGTCGTAAGGGGCGAATGCTTAAATATGATATTTCCCAACATGCAAAATTCTTGAAGTCTGGGGCACTGTCGTGCCAGAAACCTATCAGGCTGGGACAAGTTGGCAGACAAAGCGCCCGGTTTCTTTGTTGGTGGGAGGCAAATACTTTACGAAGGCCCAGCTCACATATCAAGATTACCGCATATCCGATATTGTCAATGTAAAGACCGTACCTGGACACACAGTGAAGGGTGATTGTGAGACTGGTGACACCGAAGCTCTGAACGCTATCTTAGCTGAGAATGCCGATTCGTGCAAGGTCACGTACATCCCCTTGTTGCATGGGTGCGTTTATGGTAATGCATCTGACCAAGAACTCGTCCGCATACAGTGAGAAATTCTGGGGATGGACTGCCGATCACAACCTTGATAGTCAGTCACCTCTCAATATTATCTCAACTGGCTGCGGGATCTTGATAGAATCCACCAAGGGTACCTGGCTTACAGGAACCGGTTCCGAGAATCAATGGCTGTATAACTATGTTGTATAATTTTTACAACGCTCAGAACGTCTTTGCGGGTCTTCTACAAACAGAGACACTATATATGCAAGGTCGGGGTGAATACCAGGCCGCGCCAGCGCCATGGACAGCCATAGCCAAGTACGGTGACCCTGGTTTCTCGTGGTGTGCTGCGAATGATCAAAAATGTCGCACTGCAAAAGCTACGAATGTCGACGGCGGATCCAATATCACGCTGTACAACTCAGCTGCCTGGGCCTTCTTCGACAGGTATTGGAATGGTCTATATGCGGAGCCTTGTAACGGGAGCTGCCAACCCAACATGATGCGGGTGACAAACAACCCTCAAAATCTGCTTTGGTATTCGATCAGCACGCGCATGGCAGACGTTATGGTGCTTGATGGGAAGAGCAACCCTCGTGAATCAAACCACAAAGGCGGGTGGGAAGGCATCATCCAGGTCTATGGTCAGTTCGTAGCATGATAGATACACTTGTGATGTTGCATCACTGAACATATGCATTTATTAATTTGAATTATATATAATAATTCAAGATTTCATGTGAACAGTGTGCAAAGTACAAAGTATGTACGGAGTACTCCGTCCCATTAACCTGTTCCTCGATGACGAGATCTTGGCGTTCGGCTCTTTCCAATTTTGGCACCGTTACACGTGATTTATTTGCCTCAGGCTGCAAGTGGATATAGCAACTGCGTCCACAGCCAGTCATGATGCAGTTGGCTACTTCGCTGCCCCTTCGCAATAACAGCGCTCAAACCTGCTATATGACGCGTCATTAAAGTCCTTGGCTACCCCAAGCCAGCTGAAAATGCAACAGGGGCCGATTTACTTGGAAATTGAAGGTGAGTGGTCCACTGTTCAAATTATAATGACGGGCGCCGAGACTGGCTTATCCAACACAAGAGCTGACCCACTGTGTTGCGAGACTCGCTTTCATACCATTGTCGAGCATTCGCGAAACTTCGGGCTAGTAAAGATCTTCCCCAAAGCCACCCCTAGGAGGCTAATTATGTGTCAGTTTGGTAACGGGGTCTTCGGTACGGAGTACGAATCCAGTTGTTTGGGGCCGCCAAGGCAGCAACATACCCAAAACATTGCAATGTGATTTTTTGGCCGTGGGCTGTGTTGCATTGCCCGCAAACAAGACGAATCAACTTCATGCGAGGGCATGCAAGAACATGCACCTCTGATCTTGAGGGTTTCCGGGGGATGAGGGACTAGGGCGTTAGATGGACCCCATCACTTGCGCCTTCATTACAAAGTGGATCCTGAGATGACGATATAATTGCCCAAAGCCGTATAGCGGGATGTCCAATCCAGTTCTCGACAACAAAACAGGTACTCCATACTAGCCCCTATCCCTGAACGGACCCTACGATCGACACGAGAATCGCTACAAGGCTGAGGTCATGTCGCCACTGCCGCCTCGGCTGGCCAGCCATGCGCAATCAAACTCCGAATGTTTCTATCTATAGGAAACTGGTGCCCATTGACCAAATATAAAGAGTAGTGATCCCCCGGATTTCCAGTTTATCATTCCAGTCCCCAAGTCATTTGTTATTTACAATCCACACCACCCAATAAATCAAACAACACCCTCCCAAGAAATCCTTCTCTTATCTCCACCCATCAACATGAAGTTCACTTTGATCTCCTCCGCCCTCTTCCTGGCCACTGCTGCCATGGCCTCCCCAGCTGATATCAACTCCGTCGCCTCCGACGTCGAAGGTATTTACTCCACTGCCGCCGGCGGTGGCCAGTCCGTCGGATCTGAAATCGCCTCGAAGGCCACCTCTCTTGGGGAAGCCGCGAGCACCGCCATCTCTTCTGTCAAGAGCGAGGCTTCCTCCCTTGGCTCTGCCGCCGCCTCCGAAGCTAGCTCCCTCGCCTCTCAGGTTACCAGCCGGACTATCACCTCGGTTGCAGCTCAGACTACCAAGACTGATGCCGACGGCAAGCCCACCGCTACCGAGTCCACTACCTTGATCAGCACCTCCACCGGGTCTCCTTCCGGCTCCGCCACTGACAATGGCGCCTTCGCTCGTCCCACTGCTGTCGGCGCTGTTGCTGCTGGTATGGCCGGTATGCTCGGTGTCATGGTCGCACTGTAAAGTGTTAATACCTCTGTTGGTTCTCGATTTGATACCAGGCATGGTATCCACTAAGCCTTTTCTTTACGACTTTGCTCGATCTTTTGTGATCTTTTGTTGATCCCTTTCTTCCTCGCATCTGGGAAAAGAGGTTTAATACCGGCGTTCTTTTGAAGCTGTAACTATACCTTGGCTGTACACTTTGCATTTTGGCCGACCATTCGATTACACCAAATCATTCAATATGCCGATGGCTTATCCCATGACCAATGGCCATGTGCCGGAGCATTTTTATAACCAATTGCACAAACCCTTTATAAAATCTCCTCCTTGATACACAAATTAAACGTAAGCAGAAATCATTGTTCCATTACAGCAATGACGGAGAGCATGAAGTAGCCAAGCACAAATGCAGAGCCGGCCAGCCAGGACAAGAAGGAAACTAGAAAAAAAAAAAACAAGAAAAGAAAAAGAAAGGCCTAGCCGTGATTTGAACACGGGAGTCTTCGCATTACACTTGAGGAAACGTTAGAATGAGAAGATGGAGATCGTCGATTTGGGTAAACTCACAGTGCGACGCGTTACCACTGCGCCACTAGGCCAGGGACGTGTATTTTTGAAAGTTCTGAACCAATAAATTTATAATACAATGTAATAAATTACCCCCTCTCGATACCGGAAAAGCTCGGTGACTTAAAATCCGGTAAATAACATATAGTGCTTGGCAGCTTCGCACTCGAAAGTATTCCCTTTTCTATCGAACCTGTCTTGGAAGGCTTTCTTATCAGAATCTTGATGAGAACTCTCGTACTGCTACTTTGAAGCCTGCTAGTCTTTGATACGTGGCAAGTGCATCTAGTAGTTCTGATACCTAGATTGATATGTTTGTATCTACTCAAAACACAATCCCATCGCGTCGATGGCGACCGGTGTGACTACCTCCAGGCCGATAGGTTGTAAGTCAGTCATGAAAACCTCGTCTCCGGCGGTATTTGGTCGGACATGGCGGGATAGAGAATTGAAATCCCAAGCAAGCTCGACAAACGTGAGTCAGGGGATATGGATCTTGAAAGACGTCAAGAAATTCAAGACTGACCAACCACTGGTGGGGAGTCAAATAATCACGATTTGGTCACTTCGGCCACGTTTCGCGAGTATTGAGAATGTTGACGCTGAGGTGAATCAGCACGATTCCTAGAGAATCACAACTCAAATGCACCCCTTTGGGTCACACGGACTTGTGCATAGTGCAGACCAGCCACTTGGTTTTGATTTGATTTCCCGACTATGCCAACCCCAATGTTTGCTGGGTTCCAATCCTTGCCTCATATGCTTCCAGTTCAATTTCCGCACTTTGTCGATCAAGCCTGCTTCGATCATGTTCATCTAGGCGAACCCAATCGCCAGATTTCCACGGAACAGCCCTTCGAATGATGGGGGAACACTAAACATGCTCATCGAATGGAACTTCCCTTCTAGAGAATGGACTCTGAGGGGAATTGGCAGTGGTGGTATCCTGCGAACCAATCAAGGACTGCTTTCTTGCTACTTCTTCCTCGTTATAATCCTGGCCAGGATTGGTTTTCTCCCAATGTGCGATACGAAGGATATGATAGAACGCCGAGGCAAGAAGGGACCCGAGCAGAGGACCGACCCAATAGATCCAGTGATATCCTGGAAATGAGCGGTTGATCACATCCGGTCCGAGAGAGCGAGCAGGGTTGAGAGATCCTCCGGTATAATAGATACCTGGTATGGAGGGTCAGCACCGTACATTGCGAAGTACTAAGCCTGGCTGTTACTTACCAATCATTTCTGCAACAAAAAAAGCCAGACCAATTCCCACTGGAGCTAAATAGGTAGACTTGTGCTTCACCACCGCCAACATGATGATAACGAACACCAGCTGGGTCGTCAAGAACATCTCAATGAAGAGTCCTTGCGAAATTGATGCACCACCGCCAAGTCGGGTCTCGCAGTTTAGCGGGCCCGGGAACAAGGCACTTGTCACGCCCGCTGCAGCAATTCCGGCAACTAGTTGCGCAGGGAATACACACAACCCCCGGATAGGAGACATGCCACCAGTCAGGCAGAGAGCAAGAGTAACCTGGTGAATGTCAGCTACGAATGTCCCCATTCCTCTGCAGTGATTTTCATACCGATGGGTTGAAGAGACCACCTGTAACTCGGTAGAATGCCCAGACATTCACTGTCAAGGCGAACCCAAAAGAAAGCGACGCATACAATAAATTGGAAGTATTCGGCGGGGAGCCAGGTGGCGGTTTCGGGGTATTGGAAATCTGTGTACCCGCGAAGGAAAAGAGGAGAAACAGGAACGTCCCTACGAACTCGCCCACCACGCAGAGCAAATGGTACCGCGGCTTGGGGGGATCCTCAGCATGGGCAACTGGCTAAGGCCCCCGGAACTCAAGATTTCCCCGAGCGTCGAGGTATCAGACGAGTTGCGTTTCTTGAACCGCATTGCGAAGGGCGAATTGAGATACAGACTGAAGTCGGAGATGACTAGTGTTTCTTCAGAGTATCCAAGTGAGGGCACCTCAGCCTCTTCTACTATCCATTGAGCTTGGACTTTACTCCCATGGCATATCGCAGACGTCACTACTCAATAAGGAGGTGTGTCGCACAACTGGTTTATGTATCATCGATCAGTTCTTGACTCAGCTGAAGCTTATTCTATGGCTGTAATCCCTTTTACCAGACTCGATAGGATAGGCTCGTACTTACTTGCCGTATAGAATTGAACAGCGGGAGCATCCGGGCTTCCGCAAACGGTTGCTAGAGTCGCCGAGACCTACCCACACGTCATTCTACATGGGTTGTCCAATGGATTCCGAACATCTTCTAGATCTGGGGCCCAATCTCCAGGGATGATACTTGGATTCGAACTGGAATGGCAGAATGGTTAAAGATCCATGGATCGGTTTCTAGCTTACATCAGCAGAGACGCTGAGTAATTCTCGGGTTTCCCCGGGAGGTTGGAAGGTCTGGGGTTAGAGCGTTGACATTCTCGCGCATGGCACCACGTGTGGATTAAGAAAGAATTTGCGTCGCCTTAATTTAGGTTGCATTAAGCTGTTTTATATGGGAACTACCATCTACCGTGGGGCGATCCTCCAGGGTCTCAAAGATACACATACGCCTGTACACAACCATCTTGTTTGAAAGCAGATTTGTATCTAGATATATTAGAGATAGAAACTATGTTCAATTCTATATCATTGCATGTTGCAGAACAGTAAAAGTTGGGTCGAAAATTCCGAGTTAATCCCTTTATGCGTTGTATATGCCTCTCCGCGGACTCCGCGGAGATGTTCTTCACTTCGGCATTGAAAATATTCACAGATCATGCCAGACATCTTCTAGATTTTTCCAAATCCCGTCTTTTCCGTGTTAACAATTCGGTTACCAGTAGAGATAAATAGCTGGATAGCCAGATGCAACCTTGGAACCGCTTTCATATTACTCACATCTGACTCGTCACTTCTATTTAAACCTCTCCAGCAGTGCAGGGGTCAATCGTTTATTTTTTTTTCCTTCTCAAAATATTCAATCAATCATGGCTTCTAACCCAGGAATGACTGCGGACCAAATCGCGCTCATCAAGGCGACGATTCCTGTTCTCGCGGAACATGGAAACACCATCACGACTGTCTTCTATCGCAACATGCTTGAAGCTCACCCGGAGCTGAACACCGTGTTCAACACTTCCAACCAGGTGAACGGACATCAGCCTCGTGCGCTAGCCGGTGCACTCTACGCATACGCCTCGCATATCGATGACCTTGGCGCACTAAGCTCAGCGGTTGAGTTGATCTGCAACAAGCATGCGTCTTTGTATATCAAGCCCGACGATTACAAGATCGTTGGCAAGTACCTCCTCGAAGCCATGGGTGAGGTGCTCGGCGCGGCATTGACACCAGAAATCCACGACGCATGGGCCACAGCCTATTGGCAGCTCGCAGATATCATGATCGGCCGCGAAAAGCAGCTTTACGAAAGTGCCGAGGGATGGACTGACTGGAGAGACTTCAAGATTGTCAACAAAGTCAAGGAATCTGAGGAAATCACCTCCTTCTATCTCGCCCCAGTTGATGAACAGCCACTTCCGGCCTTCCAGCCCGGCCAGTACATTTCCGTCCAAACCCACGTCCCAGCTCTCAAGTACCCGCAAGCCAGACAGTACTCTCTCAGCGATCAACCGAAGCCCGACTACTATCGCATTAGTGTGAAGAGAGAAATTGGCCTCAACCCAGCTGCCCCAGGTGCTGCCACCCATCCAGGTCACATTTCGAATGTCCTCCACGATACCTGCAACATTGGCGACCAGGTCAAAGTCTCTCACCCCTACGGCGACTTTTTCCTTTCTCCCGCCGACTCGGAAAGCGGCAACCCGATCGTGTTGATCGCTGCTGGCGTGGGCTTGACGCCACTGACGTCGATCCTGAACACATTGGTTTCCAAATCGCCTGAAACACGCAAAGTGCACTTCATTCATGGCGCACGTTCGGAAAGCGTGCGTGCTTTCAAAAAGCACATATCCGAGCTCCCAAAGCAATTTCCCTCCATTCATACAACATTCTTTACGAGTCACCCCTCTGAAGGAGAGAAGGAAGGTGTGGACTACGATCATGCCGGGCGGGTGGACTTGTCTAAGTTGAAGGATCAAGACTTGTTCTTTGATGATGCTAAGGCGGATTATTACATTTGTGGACCCGGAAAGTTCATGACAGATATGGAGTCGGCTCTCAAGGCCAAGGGCGTGAGTGCCGATCGCATCAAGATGGAATTGTTCGGAACCGGGGGTGTTCCTCATTGAGTCCGGAGTATGCTTACCAATTCTCTTTCTTTGTTCATCATTTGGCGTTCAGAAGTGCATTATCTCCTCTCTTAATATTTCAAATTATGATTGACGAATGAAAGACGTCACAACATCCTCTGTATCCATCTGCTGAGCAAGCAACGCCTTTTTTTTCAAGGGGTCAACTATACCCATTTAGGTCAATTATTGGATTTTCCGACTGTGGTGGAATTTTGGCGCAAGGGGGGCCATCTTGATTAAAAGGGAAACAGATCGACATCCATGGATTTATAGAGAAACCGACAGAGTCATTGCATCCGGTCATTGCTGCCGTAGACCGAATACCGAGCTCCATTTATAAGCAAACGACCATGAGATGTATGTAGTATATAAAGGCTAGCGTAATATCCCAGTACTATTGAAGAGCTACAACATACCAATTGAATCAACTTTACTATCACCACATCAACATGGGTGTCAAAATTGGCGTTTTCCCCGCCTCGGGGGCTCTTGGATCAAGCATTGTGAACCACCTGGCGAAGCTAGTCCCAGAACCCGATCTGGTTCTGATTGCCCGACACCCCGAAAAACTGTCCGATTTCAAGCAAGCTGGTGCTACGTTACGCAGGGCCGACTATGATGAGCCATCAACATTAGATACGGCCTTCGAAGGTGTGGATGTCTTGATGCTGGTTTCATATGCATCATTCGAGACAGACTACCGGATCAAGGTAAGGGAATCAAGCAAAATTGCATAAACACCTAGCTAGTCAAACTGACAGCTATAAACAGGCACACCGTACTGCTATAGACGCAGCGATCAAGAGTGGCGTCAAGCATATCTTCTACTCGTCTCTTGGGTTCGGCGGCGATCTAACCGACCGGAGCATCGCTCATGTGATGGGCGCCCACATCGAGACAGAAAAATACCTATCCACCCTGAAAGATAAGCTGTCCTACACCTCAGTCCGTGAGGGTCTCTACTCTGAATCCTTCCCGATCTATACCGCGTTCTATGATCTACAAAATCCAGGGGACGAGGTTACAATCCCCCACTCGGGTAAAGGTCCAGGTGTCACGTGGGTCAAGCGCGATGAGCTGGGCGAGGCGACTGCTAAGTTAATTGCCTCGTATGTCGATGACCCGACGACCTTCAAGTATCTAAACAAGATTGTTCTGCTCTCTGGGCCACGGGAGATCTCTCTTGCGGAGACAGTTGAGATTCTCGGTCGAGCAGTCGGGAAAGCGCTCAAGATCCGGGAGATCACTGTCGATGAGTATGTGAATATTCCTGGGATTGCTGATAAGCAAACATACAAGGGGGTTAATTTGTCAAGAGAGTGGGCTACAGCTTGGGAGGCTATCAGAAGGGGCGAGACTGCAGTCGTATCCCCGGCCCTACATGAAATCTTGGGGCGTGAGCCTGAAAGCTTTGAAGATACCATCAAGGCAATGGTTGAATAAGCCTTTGTAGGCTGCTTCGATGTGGGCCTGTGTATATTATGGAAGAAATAGATTGTCCTCCAAGATAGAAACAGATTCTGAGTAATTTCAGCTGTTTTGATGTCGCTCATCATGATATTTTCAATATGTACGGTTGGATAAGATAATTAAAAAGTAGAAGGACGTAAAAGGAATATGTCAACATTCAAAACCTCGCCAAACGCACAAGCAACTTTAATCACACCATTCTGTCGTATCGACTTGGCGTCAAAACTGAGTAACTCTTTAGACGGAGTAATTCTTGAGCTCCTTAACATAGAGCTTCTCGCTACGGTACACAGAGTTATGAGCACCGTACCAATAGATCTCCTTGACCTTGCTATCGCCGTAGCCGTCAACGGAGAACCAATCCTTGCCGCCATGAGTGAACAGACCCTGATCGTTGACACCAAAGCCAGTGAGATTGCCTCCCTCGGGAACAGCGCCAGAGTGAGGGATTGTCAGACCGACGGGCGAGACAGAGTCTTCGACGATGTATAGGTTCTGGAAAGCCGTAGGGACACCGTTCTTGGCAGTGTATGAGACAAGGCCGTTAGGGCTGCCGCCACGGACTAGAAAAATCATAAATTAAGGGGCTTGGTCGGTATCATGAGACAATTGATGCTTACGGATCAGGATTTCATGGTCAGTGGTGTTGGCACCAATATAGGCGTTCTGGCCATCTGTCAGGACAGTCTTGCCGCCCTCAGCAACGAGAGTGAAGGCATCAGGAAGGCTGGCGGCGCTGATGGCGCCGACGAAGGCGGTGATGGTAGCGAGAGAAAACTTCATTTTCAATTGGGATTTCTAGAGTAGATATGGTGATAAACTTGAAAAGGAACTGGGGACTCTTATATTTCAGAGCCAGATCCGTTCGACTTTGAACCAAGATCCGAGCGACAAGTGAGGTCATAAAAGCGGGCGCGATTCCATTTTTAAACAAAGTGGCTACTCTAAATCACCTTTGTCAATTTAACTGGACGATCATGTTGCAAGATTGAAACATGTCTTGCAACCCCTCGTGGCAGAATCCATGCTTTACGTGACCATGTCGCCAATGGCGCCAGAGTAGTGGCCTAGTCCATATTCCATGGGATCCCGCATATCATAACATTGATTGACTATGTCCACCCAGCTAATCCTGAGATACCGAATGTCACTCAAATCTCCAAGGGGCCATACATCTCCGGCTAAAATCCGGGTGGTCTCTTCCCGAAAAGTGGAACTGTATCCATCAAGCCACTGTCGATCTTCAGGTTTTTGGTGGAGAGAGCGGCATTCCCTTTTTCGATTCCTATCCCATCGAGTACCATGGCCCCAATCTTGAGGTCGAGTAAATGTTTCATTTCGGCTATTTGCCGGTCGGTCAGATGTGGTCCCAGCTTAAAGTTGTAAATCGTCATCCCGAACGTCGCGGTTTGCTCGGGGAAACTTGACGATTAAAGTTTTGGCGATGTAGAACGAGATTGACAAAAGTACCATTCGTTTGACATAGCCACCATTCTTGAAATGCTTTTCCATTCCTTTTTGCAGACGCTTGTTGGAAATTGATGATACCCATCAAGTGTTGGTTTCGGTCAAGCTCTAATCACTCCTACGAGGCATGATATATATCTCACAATTCAAGACAGTCACATTTGACAAATATGTGTTGCAAGGGGAATTCGAAGAGCCTACCGCAATCAATATATGGTGTAATTTACTGTACAAAGAGGCCTTCATCGGCAAGTCGAGCTAGGAAGACGGTAGCCAATTCACACGCCGACACTCGCTTGCGCATATGGAAGTAAGATGAGGCATGGGGATAGAAATTGTATGCAGTGTCCCAACAATCTGTTCCTCCTGAAATAAAAGTAATCGATGCCCGGAAAAGCATTGTAGACTACAGCAGTACAAAGCATTCCCTACTGCTCAAGCTAGCGATGCTGTGGAGAGGCCTATCTTCATCTTCACTTAGATATGCCAATCCCCGAACATATAGCTTGCAAAGTAGTTTCTGCATCAAGTATAAATTTACTCAGGCGCCAAGTCCGGATCAAAAACACACTCCCCACTTCCCCTATATCTACGCCATAATGAATCGACATCCCCAGTTGATCGGAATGTTTTGCCTCCTGACTTCCTGCTAATGGGCCAGGTCTCCATTGGGTCATTTTGTCCACATCTGATTCATTCTGTGCATTGATAAAGTGGTCGAGCCTTGATAGTTTGAGGCATCTGGAAGGCACCCTGGACGTCAACAGCAGTGAAGTTCTGCAGACCAACTGCCTCTCATATTGTTCTAGAGACCGGTAGTCGGAATTGCACCAGCCTTTTGGTCAGCCCCGGATAGTTAAGCGAATCGCAAAATCTGCGCCCACAAGACATATCAAATGTGTGATCGTAAATCTCCCCCTGTGTATCAAATCCGACGACACCACAATTCCACAATGCGCCCAAATGGCATACTCAAATTCTCAACCTCGGCCCATTCCTCGGCTCATTCTAGGTGTACATCATATTGAGATAAGTTACAAAAGATAGAGTGGAGACGAGGACACATTGTATAATACGCACTCTTCGTATTGTGAACAAACATTGAAATTTTGTAAAAGTGGATCACGTATTTAGATGGAGTATCCGCAATGGAGAACTTCCATGTGTTTAACGTATGATGTATATCTGATTTGGGAGCGAATTCCGAGCTGTCATTTAGAAGCGACTTTCATTAGGATGTTGACTTGCTTTGTGCACCAAGAGCAAGGGCTATATTTCTTCCAATTCGAGCCAACCATAAAGATGGATATTACAGAATAACATATTGATCGAAAGGAATATCGAGCTAGGGTTTGATGAGACTATTGTGCGGCCTACGGCTATGAAAAAATTCCATCAAAGCCGCATGAACCAACTGAATGTAGATGGCAATTGGGAAACAAGCGAGAATCAAGCACGGTCACTATAGTCCATTTTCAGCCTCCAGGAGTCATAGTTCCAGATCCATTCCTATATTTATCCCGAGATCTAGCCCTAAAGATTAAAGCTGGGTTAGACGCGAATCAAAAACTCGATACAGACTCCTAAGCGTATGAAGGTTGCCTCGGGTTGCGTACGAGTGTGAGACATCGAACGTCAAAAGTTCAATTAGGTAGTATATAGCTAGCATCATGTAGTTAGGATCTGGGCAATGATCAAGAGTATCCTAGGTACGGAGTAAAGAGGAGGATCCGGCCGTCGGGAACCAAGATCCAAGAACGATAGTCGGGACCGGAATCGAGTCAAGATCCGTGTATTTTGTGCAGATGACAGGTCTAGCGCCCGTTATCGCTCCACTTGGTCAAGGCGTGCCGGGTGGACTGACCCTCCTAGGACACAGGGGAAATCACCTGCAGGTTAGCCTCGGTCTAGATGGCTACATAGTGTAACCTTGAAGGTCATGATCGATCTGAGATGTCAAGTGAGATAGGGTCATTAGCCACAAAAGTCTAAGAAGATGGTATATCTGTTTTGGTTGTGTGTGCTGAAGGACTGTGCCAGCAACTTCTCTTCCGATCCCTCGAGAAAAAGTACAATCGGATCGCCCCCAGCATCGGGATGATCAGAAGACGAACTCTCATGCCATAAATGCAGAACTGTTGACCGGAGGCCAAACTGGAGAAACTTCCGTCTACAATTCGTGTGAAATCGCGGTCATAAGGACGAGCTTCGTGTATGGACTCGGTGGATATCGGGTTCGAGGGTAGGGCGAAGGGAAAAGGGGAGCATCCAGGTCACCCCACTCCAACGAGTGGCGCCATTTTATGAAGAAAATTAGATAAGCGGGATTTCCCTGCATCGTTACTGGACGGAGACCTGAGAACCAATCTCTACCTAGGTAATCCTCACACTTTCTTAATTGCATATTGTACTCCGTAGTTACTCCGTCGTAAATCTGGATCTGACATGTTGGTTTTAGATGTTTGTTGAATCTCAAAAAGTGGCCCCGATTTTCAGACGGACAAAAGTACTAGACTGATACACCTCGTTAACTTTGCCACAAGCGGCAGAGCAGAAATCATATTGTCAAATATACGCGACCTTTCCAGTTGCGCCGGTTTGAATTCATACCTATCTCAGTGGCGGGTTCAATTGAGTGATTTTTACCCTGGCTTGACGTGTCAATCTTCATCATCATTACTACCGGATCAATTTACTTCGGAAGATCGGGAATGATATCTCAATGATCCTCTGTTCGAGGAACGCAGCTGATGACGTAGAATTTCGTCGCATATGCAAAGAGATCCATTCACAAGAAAACGAAATAGATTGCCTGCCAGGGTTGGCGACAGGTGATCGTCAAAGTATATTCGGCATATTAGACAGGCTATGACTTTTACCGGGGGATAAAAAATGTAAAGACGCGAGGCCGAGTATGCAGACGTCCGTATGGAGTACATCATTCTGGATAACGTGTACTCCGTACGGTAAGTCGATATACCGGGTTGGGGCCCTTTCCATATTGATATATGTATTATCGACGTCCCGCTTTTACGAAGGTCGTTTGGGTTCACTTTGGGGCTACGTAGACAGTCGTTTTGTGATCCACTTCGAATAAAGGACCAGCAATCGGTCCTATATGGTAGTGAAGATATGAGTTATAAAATGAATATCAAAATCGTTGCGATGATTGTAACCGAGGACTAATTCCATAAAAGTATCTGCCAATTGACGCTAGTCATAGCCACTGGGCTAAGACGAAATGATATACTCCGGAGTACATGATTCGTGAAATCCGTATGATACGTGGCGCTTTGTTTTGGCATGCAACACAACTACTCTACTGGGTAACCGGGGAAATGGAAAAGAGAAGTGAGAATGAGGACATTGAGCTTGAATTGTGTAAATAATATACATCATTGACAATGCCACGTGTGGAAGTATCAAGATCGGGTCTCAATTTTTACATGGAGAGTATCAAGAGGGGAACGATACAGTAAAAAAAAAAACAAGTCAAGGTAGGGGAAATGTACAAGGACATAAATAACACAAATTACACATATTACACAAAATACATAAATTACATAAAGCGTCGGGTCCGAGACTCGGCCGGATTGGGCAAAGGTCTTCCCCGTGACACTCTAACTTCAACGGTTTCACCTTAGGGGGAATATCGGAAAATGAACTCGTCGGAGCCGGCCGTTATAGATCTGGGTGGTCTCGGCTTTATTTCACCGAACAGGAAATCGAGTGGCTAACCGAAGAGGCTAGGCCACTTTGGATACGCAGAGACTGTAAAGACTTGACATCACAGGTCAATTTCCACTTCGTACACAGGCGTAATCGTCTGTTCCGGATCACCTTCGTACCCCTGTTTTTTTTTTTTCGGGGCACGCTGTGGGTTTATATATAAATCCCCGGCCGAAACTCTTGGTAGATATCTTCAGTTTATTTATAAATCCTCGATTCCTCGCCACCCTTCACTATAGTAACTCTTCCCATCTTACTATATATCTCCCAATCCTGCTACTGCCTTTTGAGGCCAACGTATGATCCAAGATGTGCATCATGGCTTGCAACCGATCCAATGAGATCCCCAATCTCTCCATCGACCAGGGGACCTACCTCAGCCAACACCTGAGTCCCCAGTCTCGACCCGCCGACTTCTTTGACAGACCCGACCCTCTCGCTGCCAACTGGAGCTATGACAATGCCATCGATCTCTTCTCCCTCAACCCCACTGACATGGAACCCGTGTCATTCGACTTCGCCGACAGTCTTACAAACCTCGAGTCCAAGGATCTCTTCAACGACCCATTTGCCAGCTCTGGAATTAGTGGATTCACCATGCCCATGGCGGAAGATGCAGCTTCACTATCATCCGTATGACTCCTCACCGTCCATATTTTGACAGACAAGAAGCTAATCTCCCTGCAGGAATTCGAAAGTGACGATCAGACATGGCCACCTGTTGCCGCACGGCAATCCATCGACTCGAACGCGTTCGAGACCCAGTCGACGATCCAACCTTCTACCTACGCCTCTTCTCAGCCCCAAACACAGAGCAAGACCCGCTCATCTTCAACGAGATGGTCCTCAAGTCCAGAGATGAAGGAAGAAGAGATCGCTACCCCTCAACCCTCCAAATCCACCACCTCCACATCCCGCAAGACCCGCAGTTTTTCCCGAGACTCGAACCACTCCTCAACGGGTGGCCAAGACCCTCAAATGCGGAATGCTGCCAAGCGCGCGGCTCATAACATCATCGAGAAGCGCTACCGTACCAACATGAACGCCAAATTCGTTTCCCTCGAGCAGGCCATTTCCCCCTCAGGTGTTCAAAAACATACCAAGGTTGGCGCGGGGTCTCTCAAAAAGTCCGAGATCCTCACCAATGCCCTGAGCTACATCGATGGCATTCAGCAGGAAAACCAAGCCCTGCATAAGGAGCTCGCACTGCTCAAGCAGAACTTGCTACCTGGTGGAATTTGGCGCCATACCAAAAACCCTCGACTATGATCAGGTACACACCGATCATACCACAGTGAAGCTGCCCTTCAAGTATCTTTTTTTTGTCCTCATGACCGCGACTAGCGTTGTATTCTTAGAGTAGCCGGACAACGCGGTCCCGGTCGGCGTTTTTTTTTCCTCCTTTGTTTTTCATTTCTTTTATATCGATGGACTGGCGCAGGCGTTCGGATCAGGTGTTGTTTGGGCTCGAACGTGGCCTTCTCTCATCTCTCAAGACATGATTTGATTTTCGGGTCGTGGCGACCACAAAAGTGTTTTGTGACTTGTGATTCCCCTACTTGAATGGGAATACCTCCTGGATAGTATCCTAAAGCATTAATATAATTGCCAAGACTCGAATGGTTCATCTTGCTCTCAAAAATCCCCTTTTCTTGGTTGTGTGCGTATGGCCCGATGCTCCCCATTATGGTAATAATTGCGCTTTGGTGGTCCCACCCATGGATATATTTCTGCAACGTGAGTGAATTTCCTTTGTATCTACTCCTTACTGTTTATTGAACTGACTGACCACTACCCGTTAGCAAGGTGAATCCTCCTGAACTCAATGCTAACTGCGTTCCGCTCCACGAGTGTGGTCGAGCCTCCATATCGACTTCATATCGCCCTGATCCGGCTAAGATCGTGCTGAATAATAATGAACTTCTCAACCTCAAGATTAAGATTCAACGGACATGATCAGTCTAACAATGAAATTGAGCAGAGCCAGTGCCATCTCGAGAGACGTGCTCGGCTCCCAGCTTTTGATCGGGCAAGCGGATATTATGATCGGGGATGCGGATAGGAGAAGCGAAACCCGGCTTGGTGAATTGTCCATGACTTCGAGCAGTGGCTACGGAAGCAGTGTACAGGATTGAGCGTGTGGTTTCTAAAAACTTTCCGGTTGCCCCTAGCTACTATAATCAACGCAGCTAGCCTATTTCATTAATGGGGTATACCTTGCGCTGTTTTATCGTGCAATGTTCCTCCTTTGGGATTAGGCTACTGCGCTGTGCCTGAATATCGCTGCACTCCCTCGGCTCACGGGTGATGGTAGAATACTCCTCCGTATAATATACGGAGTATACACTTGCCATGCCCTGCTTTCAAGCATACGCAATCGATAGAGAGCCTGCCGGCCTGTCGCGAGTACAGCTGGGGGTTACTCATATGAATTGAATTGATCTGGGGTCCATGGGGTTGTTCCACAACCGTGCGTGCTATGGCCTACCTGTTATTGGCCTATATCGCCGTACCTCGGTGCCTGCATCTCCTTCTCCTTCCGTTGTGGGTTCATCTGGGTGAGATTTGCCTTTGCAGATGAATGGCGAGGATCTTACGGCGATGCCCAACTGAGGAGACTCGCCAGCCTGAGCTAAAGCTCTTGGCTCTCATTACGAAACAATAACTGAGGAAGTGGACCTTGGTGGCACCGTTTCCCCAGACAAAGCTCAAAGCTGCTGCTTCAGTGGTGCAAAGTGCACTCCAACTCCATCTTGTCGGGCTCCCTTTTGGGACTACTTTCACGAATCATACTTGGTCCTTGCCCGGGACTTCAGCCGCTGATTGTCTCTACATGTTTGAAGCTATTTTAAACCCACATTGATATCACATCTGGTTTCCGCTGGATGACTGTCGCTATCGCGCTCATGTGGAATTGACTCCACATAGATACTGTTTAATCTCTCATATGAAATGCAGATATACAGTTCCACTGCTGTTACAATGCTTGTTTACACATTGAGGAATGTCAAATTTCGCGATTACATGCTCCAAAACTGTGCTAGAGCCGCGCTCTGAACGCTAATTGATTCTTTATCGGCCACGCATGGACTTGCCGTTTTGGGTCAGCTGTCGCCACTAATGGTTACACTTGTTGATATGCCATTACTGTTCATATCGAGCTGAGTTACTGACCTGCTTCTCGTTGGAATTGGCAAACTATTCCAGGGGATATCTTCGAAGAAGAGAAGCTGTTCTACAACGGTCGGGGCGAGCTTACGAAACCTGCAATTTATGGTTGCGATCTAGATTCAAAAGATCTATATACATATCTATATATCTACCTATATATACATATCTATATTATTATCATCAATATGATCTCTTATATCCCATTTCTTCTGGTGGGGAGACTAAGGCCCACTGGAGGGAGGTCCTCCCGAAGACGATTCCCCGCAAGATAAAAGGGCCGATCATTTCTATTATCATCTTCAGTGACCAATCCTTCTGATTCACTGAAATCTACGGAGTAAAAAGTATCAGGCCTGCGTCATTGGATACTCTCAATTGGTCTCCTTTATCTAACTCGTATTTGCCGTGAGGGGTTTATCAACGCGGACCGAAAGCGCCAGATCATTTAAAGTATATAGCAATCACTTCTGTCCATGTTTCCTTATTTTCAGTCAGAAAATGGGCGCATTTCCCCCCTGCCCACTGAGTTGATCAACATCGCCTCCGGCTGAATTACCACGGCATGGATTTGGAATCCAATTCGCAACCCCTGAAGCCACCACTGACGGATCAGAATGTGCAAGATGCGCAGGACCTCGCTACCCTGGGCCATTCCCAGGCCCTGACGCGGAAATTTGATCTATGGAGTATGCTGGCGCTCGCCTTTTGTGTACTTGGTAGGTTTGCATGTCTTGCCCGATGAAACCCGAAAGTGGGCTGACGTGTTCAAGGTACCTACTCGACTTTCGCACAGGATCTTAGCAGTGGCCTCACCAATGGTGGTGCTATCACCATCCTCTGGGGCCTGGTGTTGGTCACCGTATGCAACCTCTGTGTTGCTCTCTCGCTGGGCGAGTTGACTAGCAGCATGCCTACCGCCCTCGGCCAGGCCTACTGGGTATATCGACTGTGGAATACACCTCTGGGGCGGTTTGTCTCATATATGTGTGCGTGGATCAATACATTTGGATGGTGGACCTTGACTGCGTCACAAGTTGCCTTCATGACTGAGTTTCTGCTGGGCATGAAGACCATGTTTGATCCCGAGTGGGATGGAGTCAACAAGGGCTGGCTCAACTTTGTTGTATACATCGGAGTGGTCTTTGTGCTGACCCTGATCAACGTGGTCAGCTGTCGCAAAGAGAAAATCCTACCCTGGCTCAACAACTTTGTTGGGGTGTGGTTCTTCGGTCTGTTTATTGTCCTTTCTCTTGTTCTACTCATCTCCGTCGGAACCAAGAAGGAACTGTCATTCCAGCCCGCTTCATTCGCGTTTGGTGTTTGGAAGAATGAGACTGGCTGGGGCGACGGTGTGGTTTGGTTCACCGGGTTGGTACAGGCAGCGTACGGGTTGACCGCATTCGATTCGGTGATTCATATGGTGGAGGAGATTCCTGCGCCTCGGAAAAATGCCCCTCGAGTTATCTGGATGGCTGTTTTGTTCGGTGCCGTGACTGGATTCATCTTTATGGTGGTCTGTCTGTTTTGCATCCAGAATGTGGACCGCGTCGTCAACGCCGACCTCCCCTTCATGGAGCTTATGCTCGAGACTGTTGGACTCAAAGGGGCCGCTGTCCTGATTGCACTGTTCATTTTCAATGGTGTAGGACAGGGCATCAGTATCCTCACCACTGCATCCCGTTTGACCTGGGGCTTTGCCCGTGACGGCGGCATACCGTTTAGCAATTACTTCAGCCACGTCGACCCTGTGTGGCAAGTTCCCGCCCGCGCGCTCTGGGGTCAGGGCATTGTCATCGCCATCGTCGGCATCCTATACCTATTCGCCAACACCGTGCTTGAGGCGATTCTCAGCGTCAGCACGATCGCCTTGACAGTCTCCTACGCCATGCCAATTCTTGCCTTGCTCGTCACCGGCCGTGAGAAATTGCCCCCGGGTCCGTTCAAGCTCGGTCGCATTGGTCCGTGGTTGAACTGGGTCAGCATCTTCTACTGTATCATCACTACCATTTTCTTCCTGTTCCCTGGCAGCCCTAACCCGGCACCCAGCGATATGAACTTCGCCATTGCTGTCTTTGGTGTTATGCTGGTCATCGCTGTTGCATTTTGGTTCATTCAAGGCAGCCGAACATATCTCCAGACCGAAGATGCTATCGCCTCGATGGTCTACGCTCACCACCTGGAGATGAATGAGCCAGGTGTCGAAGACACCGCGCCGGCTGTTCAAGCACCGGTCATTGTTGATTGTAAATAATTCTGTGAGCTTTTGTTTCTCGAAGCCAGTTGTTTGGACCGTAGGACAAACATGTACATAGTAATGCATAACCCGGTTGGAATTTGTACATCTGGAACCAGTTTGACATACATCTTCATACACGGAAACCTTCTGACCTTTCAAGTCACGAGCTGCTATGGCTATGAGCTTTGAATATATTCATTCAAGAAAAATGAAGAAAAATTAGATGTACAATGTTGCGTCGCAGTTGGACACAACTCGACTAAGAGTCACGGGACAGCACGGAATACCCGCGGACCGCTGATCTTCTCACCTCCGAAGAAAGATATTAACATTTCAATAGCACCTGGACACCACACTGAATCAACAACACCCCCATGCTGACACCTGATATGTCTCACACAAGCAAACATTTGAGGTGGTACTCCGTATGGAGCCCCTACGGCTCAGATGACACATCAAATAATGAAGCCCTGAAGATCGAGATCACCAGCCACATCAGTCTCCAATGCCAAAATGACTCTGGCACAGAATAAATTCTGTGTGAATCATTGGCCCCAGCCTCCGGCACACAATGAAAATAAAATTGATATTTGGGTGATAATGCTTTAGCAGATTTCAGTGCCACAGAAGTCTAGTGTCTCCAAGATTGTCTTAGTTTTCGATACGATAGCTCAATTGGCTGTCAGCTACTGCAGTAGTGCATGCATGATCACCATCCCAACCTCCCTGCTAGCTAATGTAGCAGTGCATGATCATCATTTCAACCTTCCTCCTCGAGAGGCTTGGCAGGGGATTAATTATTTTGTTCATTGAACAACTCTTCCAGCTCCTATCAGGTCTGATGACTGATGAACTGTGGGCTGTAAATCAGAGCCAGAAGCAGAGATCTCTTCTTAGGGTCCAGCCATCCAGCCACTTGACAATACAAGCAAGCCCCATCCGACGCCCCTCACATTGTTTCCCTCAGAGTGGGTCATCCCCTGCCGATCATTAACGGACCCCGACGGACGCACTCAAAATCACAACGGAATAGCCGACTTATCTCGACGCGGAGCATGTACAGAGTACACCGTATCGATCCTATCATCAATTTACCCTCGGATTGGGATGGCTGTTGGTCACCATGGACGGAGTAGCGAGATCCCGATGCAATATCACGACCGCCAGTCATTGATTCTGAACAGTTTCACCAAACGGGAATCCACCGAGAGTCCACTGGACAGGAACAGTGGAATCTATTATGCCAAGGAGATGACGCGAACCTTCGATTCAAGCACTCCGTCCTTTTCAACCTTGTATTATCCTGGACTTCTTCAACATTCTTTATCGCCCCATTCATTCCCCCCCACAAATGCAACCATAATAAATACCACTTTACGGTCTTAACCCCTCATTTGGCTTTGATAATTTCCCGCCGGACTATTTATACTTCCTGTATTCGCTGTGTGAAGGCACCGGTATCTGAGAGGGTGTCATATCACTCGTGTTGATTATGATTGTATCCCTTTTTAACCGCGGAGCTTTGTCGCTCGCGGTCTTGTCGCTTCTCGCGTCCTCAGCTGCAGCCAATGTATTTGAGAGTTTGTCCTCTGTTCCTCAGGGTGAGTAACTTGTGTAGTAACTTGTGTTCTAAACTCAACCGATGGAATCGATACGCTGACCCACCCACAGGATGGAGATATTCTCGCACACCGCGGGCTGATCAGCCTATGAAGCTACAAATTGCCCTGGCACAAGGAGATCCTGCCGGATTCGAAGCGGCTGTGATGGACATGTCAACCCCTGATCACCCTAGCTATGGGCACCACTTCACTACCCACGAGGAGATGAAGCGGATGCTGCAGCCCAGCGCGGAGTCCGTAAACTCGATCCGTGACTGGCTCGAAGGTGCGGGTATTACCAAGATCGAACAGGATGCCGACTGGATGACCTTCTACACGACTGTGGAGACGGCAAATAAGCTGCTGGCAGCCAATTTCCAGTTCTACGTCAACGGCGTAAAGCACATTGAGCGTCTTCGCACACTCAAGTACTCCGTTCCAGAGGCTTTGAAGTCACACATCAACATGATCCAGCCAACCACCCGTTTTGGCCAGCTGCGCGCCAATGGGGCCATCTCACACACTCAGGTCAAGGAAACAGATGCAGCTTTCCGCTCGAAGGCTATGTCCGCTTCCCCGGACTGCAACAGCGTCATCACCCCCCAGTGCCTCAAGGAGATGTACAATGTTGGTGACTACCAAGCCAGTGATACCAATGGAAACAAGGTCGCATTTGCCAGCTACCTGGAGGAGTATGCACGCTACGCTGATCTGGAATTATTCGAGAAAAATGTCGCACCCTTTGCCAAGGGCCAGAACTTCTCCGTTGTCCAGTTCAATGGTGGTGGTAATGATCAACAGTCGAAATCTGGAAGCAGCGAGGCAAACCTCGACTTGCAGTACATTGTTGGAGTCAGCTCTCCTGTTCCCGTTACCGAATTTAGTGTTGGTGGTCGTGGTCAACTTGTTCCCGATCTCGACCAGCCTGATCCTAATGATAACAACAACGAGCCGTACCTTGAGTTCCTCCAGAACGTGCTCAAGTTGGACAGCAAGGACCTGCCCCAGGTGATTTCCACCTCTTATGGCGAGGACGAGCAGGTATGATATCCCCTCTCTATTATTTATGGTTTCGTCGGTCTCTAACACCCACTTCCAGAGCATCCCCGAGAAGTACGCCCGCAGTGTCTGCAACCTTTTCTCACAGCTCGGCAGCCGTGGTGTATCTGTCATCTTCGCATCTGGTGACTCCGGCGTTGGCGCCGCTTGCCAGACCAACGACGGCAGGAACGCGACCCACTTCCCACCCCAATTCCCTGCTGCCTGCCCGTGGGTGACATCAGTCGGCGCGACAACCCACACCGCTCCAGAGAAGGCCGTGTACTTCTCATCCGGCGGCTTCTCCGATCTCTGGGACCGCCCGAAATGGCAAGAAAACGCTGTGTCTGAGTACCTCGACAAACTGGGCAACCGTTGGTCCGGCCTTTTCAACGCTAAGGGCCGAGCATTCCCCGACGTCGCAGCACAAGGCCAGAACTACGCCATCTACAACAAGGGCTCGTTGACCAGCGTTGACGGCACATCCTGCTCGGCACCTGCCTTTGCCGGAATCATTGCTCTCCTCAACGATGCCCGCTTCAAGGCGAAGAAGGCACCCATGGGCTTCCTCAACCCCTGGCTGTACTCCGTCGGTCGCGATGGCCTGAAAGACATCGTCGACGGCGGTAGCAAGGGCTGTGATGGCAATGGCCGCTTCGGCGGCGCCCCTAACGGGAGCCCATCCATTCCAGGTGCAAGCTGGAACGCTACTAAGGGCTGGGACCCTGTCTCTGGTCTTGGATCCCCTAACTTTGCTGCCATGCGCAAGCTTGCGAACGCTGAGTAGATTGAGAGTCTTGCATGCTGATGTAGTCCATTGTTTGAGTTTCAGAGAATGACTGATTCGGATCGATTGGAAAATTCCGGTATAGATGCATGCATGCTAGTTATATACATATAGATTGTCCCCTATATTTGCAAATATAATAAGCCTGTGTCTCATTCACATGTACTCTTCTTTCTACTATCTACCTCGAACTATCTTCAAGATATCTAAGCAGACCGCTGAAAAGTCCTTTTGGGAAACTTAAAAGACATCATCAGGCCGCATATCTAGTAAGAATGATAGAGAAATTGAAGTTGGTCTTGAAATTGAAATGAGTGTATAGGTTTGTCTCAAGACTTCAAGAAGGCGGTGATGATTGTGGCAGGGCAATCGTCTAATGAGAGACTTATGTATCCGTGGTCGCCCACCTTTTGAAAATGTTCATACAATGCTCCTTATTCCTGGAATACCGGCTCGGACTTCTCAATGTCCTCCTTGCTCAAACACCACTTATCCTGTAACACAGGATCAAGACTCGATGCATAGACATCCTTGGGCCACCATTCACCCCAGCTGGTCAAGAAAATCTGTTCTGGATCAGCGGGGAGATTCTCGGCTGTGACTGCGCGCAGGATACTTTGGGCACCTATTGATGGTTAGATACCGTCTTCAAACCAAAAATTTAAATCCAAGTTCCTTACCCTCTGGCACAGTCTTGGCATCGGGCATGTCCATGGTCAATTTTAGGCCTGAATGCCGAGCAAGTTTAGTGTTCGGGATGAGACCCGGCGAGACGGCTACGACTGAGCAATCTGGGAGGCTACGGCGCCAGTAGTGTGCACCGAGAAGCTGGGTGAATTTCGATGCGCTGTACACTACTTTTGCGCTCGCGCCTGAGTTTGCTTTAAGGTCGACATCAAGAGTGCCTAATATGAAGTCAGCATTGTGAGCCCCTGTGCTTTTGGTGACACGACTGAAAATATGGAACAAGACTTACTTGGATCGCCTTCTCTCACATTACGAATTGCACCCGAAGATACAACGACGATACGGGATTGCGAGGCAGATAGTACCTCAGCAAATTGGTGAGTCAGATAATGCTGAGCTGTGAGTTGTGATTCACGAATGATTAGCTCCAGCGTCCCTTACTGTTCTCTTCAGTAGCCGATGCATGGAACCTTAACATACCTAGATGATTTACTACGTAAGATTCGCACCATTTTGAGCCATGAGGTCCCGGTCCATCGGCGCTGGTGGCGAGGCCCGCAATGAGGAAAAGATTGTTCAATGGTCTTTGACCCAATTCAGAGAGTGCTTGCTTCGCAAACGACTGCACGCTCTTGAGGTTCAAAAGATCTAGGGGCAAGATAGAGACCTTGTGCTTTGAAGTGTCAAATTTCAGGTCATCGTACGCAACACGCGTCATCTCTGTATCACGAACGCCCAGGATGAAGCTGTATGGCTGTGCCTGCTGGAGTAACTGCTTGATTACTTCAAATCCCTATCAACATGTTAGCTGGAGTGTGGATATTCTAAAGGGGTGCAGCTCACCAATCCCGACGAGGCGCCTGTCGCGATGACAGTCTTTGCAATCGATGACATTTTGGCAGCTTTATCTAGCGATATTGGATATTCAATGGCCTAAGGGAGATGGGAGTGTTGGAGGGACAGGATATTATCCTAAGCTGACTGTGTCCCCGGGGCTTATTCCTGACGTCAGGTGATCCTCTAGACCGAAAAGGGATATTAAAATGGATTATGCATGTCAAATCTTAGTTTACATTGAAGGAATCCACGCCCAGAGGATGCGAGGTAAAGAAAACAAAGTCGCTCATCCGCTAGAAAAAAAAACCAATCATCGAAACGGTCGTTGAATCCTTCCCCCGAAACAATCACCAACCCATCCGTGGACCTCCCGGATTTAAGCAATAACAGCCATTAAAGCAGAGCTGAAAAGGAGTCCAATCAGTCCCAGACCAGACTTGGAGATTTGCTGGTTTGCGATCGCAGCGTTCGTGGAAGTCGAGGTAGTAGACGAGTGTGTGCTAGTGCCCGAGGAAGTGGATTTGGAGCGTGTGGCAGTGGCAGTGGCGGTCGCATTGAGAGCGGCGTTGCAGAAGACATCGTGATAGTTGCCGCTCTTCCTGGAGAGGCAGGACTGGAGCTCGTTGATATCCTGGCCCTGGGCGAGACAGTAGATGCCACAGTTGTTCTCATACTTGGAGACCTCGGCGTCTTTACAACACTCATCCATCACATCGGTCATATTCCCAGTGACAATACCAGCACAGGCTGCATCAGTTGTGGGAATTTCCCAGACTCTGGCGCCGCAGGCAGTGCCTGTTGTGCTCGCGGAGGTGGTGGAAGTAGTAGACATTTTGGATTGTGGGGATTTGTGTTAGGAGAGAATGAGAGATGGGTTGGGATAATTTGAGGATAAAGAAGGAGAATGAGAGGCGAAGAAGTCAAAACGACCTGTCCAAGACACAGTGATGACCTAAAATGTGACAGGTGTTAGGCCTCCAGCCTTGGCCCTCCATTTACTATACCGTACGGAGTACTCCGTACTCCGCCATGAGATGAAACTCATTATTTTGGTTCTTTTGACACGAGTTTTTTTTTTTTCGTTTCTCTTACGATACCTTCGATTAGGTGCATGTGATATGTGTTATGCATCTGGTTTCCATTCAGGTATGGAGTACAGAGTAAGGAGGGAAGAAAACGTGAAGGAATTGTACACCGTATAGAAGCTAATATGTATGTCGACCACTTGCCAATACATACTGACAAAATTTGTCGGCCTCTCGATCTGAAGTTCGTTTGAATTCAAGGTAACTTGCCTCAATTTAATTCTTCAGGGTAGGCACGACATTCTCGTGCCTCGACACCTCGACCTTATTCTCATCCATCACAGCCTCGGGAGATTTCTCACCAGCAGGCTCTGCGCCGACAAGGGCGAGAAGCCCAATTTCTCGTTCAATTCGTTCCTTGCGTCCAGAATCCGCAGCTGCCAGCCCGACCGATCCGAACAATTCGTCCATCTCCTCCAGAGTGCGACCTTTGGTTTCGGGTACAAAGAAAATGACATAGAGCACACCGATGGTCGTGATGCATCCGAAAAAGATGAATGCACCAAAGTTGCTTTTTTGGAGGAAAGGAGATGTAGCAGTACCAACTGCAAAGTTGTTCAACTGCAGAGTACCCAGTTAGAGATTTCCATGTAATTTTGTGCTATCTCGTGACTTACCCAGTTACTGCTACCACCAATACTGACGCCCTTGGCACGCATACTGAGTGGGAACACTTCGGAAGTAACAATCCATGCAACAGGTCCTGGAGGAGAATGACAGTTAGCAAAGTCTAACCTGCGCTAGGAGTGTGTACTTACCCCATGAGTAGGCGAAGTTGATGATGAAAATCCAAACAAAGACAATAGCAACCCAACCAGCAGCTTGGTGCTCTTCGAAGCTACCCTGGTATGCCCCAATGATACCCGCGACAATGAAGTGGCAGGATGCCATTCCAATTGCACCAGCAATTAGGATCTTCTTTCGTCCAACCTTGTCAACCCACAGAACGGCAGGGATGGTGAAAACGAATTCAAAAATTCCAACAACACCAGTGGCAAGTAGCGAGATTGTATTACCACCTAGATGCATCTCCTTGAAGATGAATGGTCTGCGGAAGTGTCAGCGGGTATCTTCTACTCCGGAACTGCATTTCTGGGAACTCACGCATAGTAGTTAATTGCATTAATGCCTAGATAAGAATGTTAGTGGTGGTTTCAATATTCGGCTTTTTGTATATCTTACCATTCCATTGTTGGAACACCATAACCATACACTAGGATATCATCAGCAATATTCATGGGAGGGCGACATGTAACACCAAACGTACCGCTGTTGCCGTACGCTTAAACAGAGACTTGTCGGTGATCAATGACATGTAATCATGTAGTCCGATCTTGAAACGGCTGGAAAATGAGCCATCCTGCCAGTTGGGATACTTCTCGGCAGCCGTCTCTCGTTCGAAGAGGTACAAGCTCTTGATTTCAAGGAACTCAATGCGAACAAGAAGATCATCCTGGGGTGCGCTACGCAAACGAGCCAGTGTTTCCAGGCATTCTTCCTCACGACCGGTGTTCATAAGATGACGGGGGGACTGCGGCATGAACATCATCATACCCACAGCCAAGGCGACAGCGGGCACGATTTGAATACAGACTGGGACCAGCCATGCAGCATCCGACTGTGTTGTCCCGGTACCGCCAATGTAATTTGTTCCATAGCCAATCTGCAAACGTCAGAACTAAAATATTTCACTAGAACGGACATGACCTACCCAGAAGCTGACCATGATTCCAAAGGTGATGGCGAGTTGCTGTACAGCCACAAGTGAACCACGAATCTCCGGTGGTGCCTTCCGTCTTTGTTAGTCATTTTCCCCTCTAGAACTCCCGATGTTGTCGTATTCACTCACCAGTTCTGCATTGTACAGCGGCACAACCATACTCAAACTACCAACACCCAGACCCGTCACGAATCGACCTCCGAAGACATAGTCTGGGCTCGCTGTACAAGCTTGAACAATGACACCAACACAGAACACCACCACAGCAACCAAAACGGTCAGACGACGGCCGAGTGCATCGGCGAGATATCCGTTTGCCAATGTGCCCACCCAAGCACCAAGTTCGAGGATAGACGTGAGCATTCCTTGCTTAATACCAGTTTCTTTCGCATAGTCTTGGGTCTATGGGTAGAAAGCCATTAGCAGTGCAAAATGGTGGGTTTGACGAGTGATACACATACCGCTGCCTGGAATGCCGGCATGGTCAGAACTTGAGCGAACATTCCCTGGTTATCTGGATGATATCAAATTCTATTCACGAGTATATTGACATGTTTTCGTTAACTTACATCCATACACCAACCCTCCGAGTGAGGCAAAAAGTCCGATACATGTTGTCTTCTTGTTGCTGATCAGGCCCTTGAACCCATTTTTGCCTGACAGCTCAGCACGTTTGGCCGACACGGCTGTCTCTCCCGCAAGAGGAGCCACCATGGTGTATCAAAACACGGATCAATAAGGATAGATGATACAAAGGAACCCAACTTCAGATGAAACTGAAAGTAAAAAGAGAATGGCAGATATCGGAAAAAGTTCTAACGCGACCTTTACGTCTTGACGGGGGATCTGCGAGTATTTATTTGCTCGGCTACGGATAATGAGCTCGAACTCAACATTCCCCCGGGAACTTAGCCCCATGGGGATATAGGGGGAAATGATCGGGTTCGAAACCTGGAAACATGAGGTAATCGGCCCAATCAGCCCATTGGTGACCAAGCTTCGGTCTCCTCTCCTCATCAAGCCATGTGGGCAGGTCGGATCGGCTGTGAGACGGGAAAGGCTCGACTAGCGTGGCATTGGACTGCAAGACCGTCAGTGGCTGCAATAACCTTGGGCCGTGCGTGATATTCAAGCAGAATTTAACCGGTTCTTGGCAAGAGATCCGGAAACGGCTGGATAAACTCGGGAAGACCGTACGGAGTATGCAACGTCGAATGGCTAGAAGGGAGATGATGGGAGTTGAGTCGGCATGTGTCGTTCAAAGGACTCGGAGCTCCACCGGATGGAGAAATTCCGGGGACCCCGCGGATTTCAAAATCTGGAGATTCATCAATCTCAACACCCAACTTGCATTTCATTCAATGGCTGTATACGATGTACTAGTCCAGATGAGATTGTCTGAAGCCGCCATCTAAGCTACAATCCAGAAGTAATGACTGTCTCATTTGAGGTGAAGTCAACTGTATTCCCCACATCCGAGCTCCTGAACCGGGTGAATTGCTTTGATTTAGCCGATTTAGCCTCTGTCTTCATAGCTGACCGCACATTTTGACTCATGCACGAATCGGCTTTGGGTGTGCTGCCGGTCATCCACTATGTACTTTGAACGTTGAACCTCAGGATTAACCGGCAATGGTACGGAGTATGTACATCAGGTATCGACATGTGGGTAAAAGGGAAGTCCCTATCATTGTCTCCAAATATGCGTTTCCCCAGACGCCAGACTTGATCTAAAAAAAAAAAAAAAAAAAACATCCATAGGAAATTTCTCGGCTTCCTGCCGGAGATTGATCGGTTGTGAACCAGGAGACCTAGCCTTGGCGCAATCAACACCCGAAAGTTCTGTATCGAAGGTTGTCTGGATGCTTAAACTGATTGACTTTCCACATACTCCACTTCGGCCTCATGGACACACGCTTGGCCTCGGCCCGTCCAATTCAGAAATCCCGATTCCCTTTGCTTCCCCGATGTGTATGTTCGTGCTATGAGAACGAAATAGTATTTACTTCTCAGTGTTGCGTGAAGTATCTCATGCAACAATCCTCCATTTCTTCCACCTCAGTTGGACACTTCACGAATAAACTACTAGCACATACTTGAGTCTCATATATATTGATTCTAAACAAGTGCTGTGGCATTCGGCAGCCCTATACAGACCTCAAAGACCGTAACCCGAGTGCAAGCGCCATGGTTATATTAGAAAACACAACCGGCGAACAGACCAGGAATCGAAGCAACCCTCATGGGAATATTGCACTGGCAGCTCGCGATGGCGTAAATTGTCCCGGTAGAAAGAGAGGTCACACTACGATATTCGCAAGCACATAACATCAAAAAGTAGAGAATTCAAAGCCTATCCTAGGCACTGAAATGTATAGCCAGGAATTTCAGCCATAGAAAAACCCGGGAGTTTCGATGTGGCGGAAGGATATGCCAAGGTATAGACGGCATTAGCCAGTAAAAAGGCGCCTTGAGCAGCGAATATAATGCTCAATACGCCAGGTGTGCGGAATCCCATGTTTTCCAGGCCATTGGATTTTGCTTTGGAGAGAATTTTCTTTAAATCAAATGATCTCTGAGCGTTGCAAGTGGGGGTCTTTTACGTTTCCGTTTCCGGTTTCCTCCGGTTGAACTTCAGTGTTGACACATATCGAGAGCCTAGACTGGATGGTTTGTAGGCTTCTTTTTTTGTTCTTTCGGACGGGGAATATGAATTCAAATTAGCCTATTGTTTGAATATCTCAGTCACATGATCTTTCTCTATAGGTTCTCACAGTCCTCCTCATATACATCACTCATACTTTACATGTACCTCATGCTACATACATCTACTACATACCCAGTAGCATATTCCACACCTACATGTGAAGGAAATGCACCGAAATAATGCAATACAGTCTTCGAGGGGAATCCAGTTATCTTTGTGTCCCTAAGATTGCTCTTTGAAGGCACACGCTGGATCTAGATAGACAGCCTTCGCAGATTTCTAAATTATGCGAGAGGTTACTATACAAGTAGAACATATTATGTACACAACAACTCAGCCCCCTAGTACATACTGTGAAGTTTCGTAGTTTACAGTCTTGGCCCGACCCGTCTCAATGCTGTTTGCTTCCCTGTGAAACCCTTTGATGTCAGTACAAACACGTCCATCCTACCCTGGCAGTCCTCGCACTTTCAAACTCTATTCTCTGGGTACTCCGATCTATCGGAGACAATTCACCATGGCGCATATAGTAACATCCCTATGTCTAGGAGACAGTGACACCACTGCAAGGCCAAAGGACGCCGTTAACCAGAAAGTGACCCGCCAGGCGAACCCGAGTACCAACCAGGGCGCACATAACCCCATCGTGTCTCCAGGGCAATCAACTGATGTAGCAACTGAAGACTTCGAAATTGCCTCTGCACTGAACCTTGTCGCCGTCTCGGTAGCTGAGCAGCGCCACCTCGCCACTAAGTGCCTCATCCTTCATCCGGCCACTTTAACCCTGGTAGCTCTGGGTTTCGCTTACAGTGTCGGTGCCGTGTACTATGACCCTTCAGGCTGGCCCTACATTGCTGTTATCTGTGTCACTGCGGCATCAGCCACTCTGGACATTATCATGCGCTTTGCAGGGAGACATGACGGTGAGGCTGAGAACGTTGGAACGCTGAACTGGCTGTACGGGCACGATCCTAGCAAGAATGTGGATGATACAAGGATTCAGAAAGATCCCACCTTTAACTCGGATGGTGGTGCTACCTTTGTACTTATTCATCGATTCGGGAGCCGCATTGCCGGGGCACTTGTCATAAGCATCACATGTTGGCGCTGCCCTCCTCAAGGTCTTGATTTGCTATCATCATGAGTGGAAAGGGCCCCGATTCGCCAATTCCCATGTTAACTCGCTTCGCGTTTTCCCTTCCCTTTTTCATAGTGACATAGACCAGGAATTTGCTATGTGGAGCTCGTATCTACGCAAACGAATCGAGGCCAATCGCCAATCTCGTTCTGCCTTCGAGGCTCGAATGCTCCATGCGCCTCTGAATCATCTGAGTGCGAATTATGGCCAGAGTCCAAGAGTTGATGCACGGATGCGGTTGAATCGCATCCAGGTAAAGCTAGAGGAGTTGATCGGAAGATATTTCGACATGCGCCTTGACAAGGCATTTGAAGCTCAGGCTCGGTGGAAGGAAAGCTCGTAATTGGTCACATTCTAACATTGACTTGCTGTTTCTGAATAAATTTAATGTCAATGGAATTCAGACTTATTGATGTTGAGGTTCGTTTTCTGCTTTTGCTATCTATCTACGTAAGTAGCGCTCCGCAAAGCCCACAAAGCCCATAGCCCAACCCAACCCAACCCACAAATGGGCTGGGCTTTGGGCCCGAGTCCGGGCCCAATAAGCCCAATTAGCACCACACAATGCAAACATTTTGAAATATTAATTACACTATGTTTGAGCCCCGTAATTAGCACTTGTATTGTAGTAATACATTATTATCTAAATACATAATCTATGAATGTTAAGTGAAATTTATGTATCACGTTAAAATATAAGATAGAATGCGTTGGTTAAGAATAATTCAAATCACTAAGGTTTGTCAAGAAGTGGTGGTACTCCCAGGCTCATCTATAGCCCATAGCCTACTACGGGTTGGGCCATGGGCCCCCATCTATGGGCTTTGCGGAGCGCTACACGTAAGTATTTTTTGAATCGGATGCTCTCACGAGTGCATTCTCCTTTTTTCGAATACATCACCACTGGCAATTCCAGAAGAGAATTGGATGGATATTTGCAAATTTGTTCTCCAATATGAGCCCCGTGGTAATTCGTTGTTCCTGTACAGGTCAATGAAGGGAGGAGTATTTTTCTATGTTCTGTGTTCTAGCCATGGATCTTGAAGCAATTGCTTAGCTGTCTTTCTGTCTTCTGGTTGCCATTGAAGCATTCCTCTCATGAAATCTAGGAACATCTCTTTGTTTCTTCCATTCAGGCGCTCCTCGGAGTTTTTTAAGGACATCCCACCGGGAAGATCGACTTGGTTTCTCCAATGTCCTGTCACACATGCCTCCGCGTCAGAACAATAAGATTCAGGTTAGGTTCAAGCGTGGCATACCATCTTCAGTAAAGAATTCGCAACTTCGCTCTCCGCGCTTGAGGAAGTCCAAAGGAGGAGGACCCAGTACTCCGATTACTTCCGCAAGGTGCATGCGGGTGGAATAACCCTTGCCATCTGGGTCCATTCCAGTAAACATGTGTTTACCTTCGAACAAATCCCATACCTATTATTTTCATCCGCTTAGTGGCGAAGATAAGACAAGGTGTTAGAAGGGGGAACGAACCATAGTTCCAACATTCCAAATATCAATGGAGTAGCTCCACTCAATTTTTAGCATGACTTCTGGTGACCTGTAGATAGTGGGCTGAGCATCATGGCTCCTCTTCTCATCACCCCGTACAGCTGAGCCAAAATCGCTAAGAACTGCCCTGCTGAATTTTGGAGGTAATTCAAATCGCCGAGAGGCATAGACTGGCATGTTATCAACTAATTTCCGCGCCGAGGGATGCTCCATCTCGCTATCGGTAAACCTGTCAAGTATTGACATCTCTTCGAGCTCCTGGAGAATATTATCGCTCTTGATGTCTAGAAATCTTTGTTGGTTGCCTCGCCTGGTTGATGTCAATTGAAAGATATGTATCCTCACCGGTGTGAACAAGCTGGCATTCGTTGTGGAGATAATCAAGCGCAAGGAAGATCTGCTTAAGTCCGCTTTTAAGAAGATCTTCGCTAAGCCGATGCTCCGGGGAGCGATACATTAAATGTCGAAAGCTCCCCCACATGGGCTTTTGGACAACGCAATGATGCTCGTTATCTTGATAACTGCTCCCTTGATGCAGGATCGTGAATCCATCTAATGCACTCCTCACATGGGCATAGCCCGGGTGCCGTCTATCTCCCTGGCTCAACAATTTATAAGTCTGTACCTCCCTTTGGCTAGTACCATCCGCTGTGTACACCTTCAATGTGACATATCGATGATCCCTGCTTGAATCAGCATATTTTGACTCCAAGACTCAATGATTTTCGGCATACTCAAGATCACGAGCGAGCCATACTGTTGAAGTAGTTCCGAAACCCAGCTTGCCAACAACCTGATACTTGGATACTAAGATGTCACCGATATTCACAGGATAGTAGCGTCCTTTCTTAAACTCTTCAAAGCGCTCTTCTTCAAAGGTGTTTGACGGCTTGATTACTTCAAACCCACCTGTTGGAAACCGAAGCACAGGCGAGTGGCCACTTCTTATAGCGGTCCTGGCCCACTTGAGGAGGGAAGTCATGTTCTTAGGTAGTCTGGAGATATAGAGAGAAATCGAGGGTGAGGCGGGCCGTTGCTCCGAGGCTCCCAATTGATATAGTTGTCTCGGATTCGGGTCATTGATAAAGTGCACAATAGATGGAAGGGTGACCGGAACCGTGAATGTCCAGTTGTCATTAGGGAAAAGACTATATCAACAGTGAACAAGCGGTCAGGTGACAAATCCGCAGAACAGACGTTGAAGTTTAAAAGAAGTAGGTCGTCGGGAATATCTTCTTTCTGCGTTCCTTTTCCTAAGTTACTGATGCGACTTGCTCTATATTTCAATCTTTTTCGATTTTTTCTGGAGCAATATACAGCAGGGTTTACCCAGATCATGAATCAAAGTCCCGCCTTCCAATTGATATGTCAGGCTTCTGGTGGTGGGCAAGGTGATATCACTACTACATAATGTATATAGTATGGACTTGATGAAGTGATACAAGAGACATTCTGATCGGGTTCCAAGAACAAGGCAATCTGGGCAACTTTGTATCAACGGTAAAATTGTCTCCATAAAGCTATATAGATGGCTTCATAGCAGTAAATACGCTCTATCTTTGACAATCCATCAAACACTAGCAGAATAGTATATCCTATCTCTATTTTTATTCGGCTCTGCGAGCCTCTCCTAGAAGTATCAATGCACCCCATCTTGTGACCATATGGATTGCTCAATACGAAACACGAGGGTTTCAACAATCCTTGGCCATGGAGGCGTTGAGAGCGATATATATCCAACTCTTTGCCGAAGTAGGACCCTTTCACCGGGACACAATTAATAAAGCCATTCATGCATTTCGTTTATATACATAATTAGCCCATCTATTGTACATGACGCCTGGGCAGCCATCAAGGTTGCAAAATATCTAATAGTCAACTGACTCTCCCTGCCTACTCATTGCCTATTTTCTCCTTGCTTTACATCCCGTGCTTCATCTTCCACCGCATGACGAAGGCAGCAAATGGATAAAAGGCCAATGATACTGCAATCCAAATGAACAGAACAGCAAAGTCTAATCCTATCCGCGAATGGGTATCGAAAAGGATGGTTCGCATAGCTTCGACAACTGGAAAAGGAAGTTAGATCAACAGCAACAGAGCATCTTGACCACAGTGAAGAGAAACTTACTTCGGTGTAATGGCCATGCATACCCCCATCTATAGAAACCCGGGGCGAGATCGATGGCATAAAACCCTGTAGCAACATTCGTGATAACCCAAAAGATCAGGAAAAAGGCACTCCATGGGAACCCTAGAATCATGGCCATGTTCTCGCAGGGGAATCCCAAAGCAGCCATGCCAACCCAGTTCAGCATCCAAAACACGACAAATGAGCCACGACCATAAGCATTGGGATTACTTGCGGAGAGGACATCCGATTCACGGCCATTGTCAAATGTAATCTGAAAGGCCAGAGACACGAGAGAGTAGCACAGGGAAAGGAAGAAGTAAGCCGCGATGCTTGAGAGAACTCGCCAGATGAGCCAATGTGGCACCTTCAGCGGCGGATGGCCATCTGGTTTCATGAACAGGGCATGGACAGGCATAAGGAATGGGAAGTTGAAAAACGCAATGATAATCAGATAGATCAGACCGATTGTCACGGCCGGCGCAGCAACAGCCGGGGCGAAAGGACGTAGATCAACGGTCGTGAATCCAATGGCTGGGTTGATCGCCTGTGGGGGCACGGACGACAGGTTGCTGACGGACGAGGTCAGAGACCGGACCCAACGCGGACCAAACTCTGCTAGCACCATCTGCTGCAACACGGCTAGGTTAGGTAGGATATAATTGTAGTAGGATGCTTGATCGCGCGCGGAGATGATCACGGTCTCGATGGCACCGGTTGGATCGTAGGTTGTATTGCCATTAGAGACTGCATCCCGGAGCAGCGTTGTTGCGTTTGGATTGATTATCACAGCTGCATAGGCATGTTCATCGTATACGCCCTTGCGCACGGCCCAAGGGTCATAGTTGAAGTCGGCGGGGGATTTGATACTGTAGCCGAGGTGGAGACTGTCAGACTGCAGGATCCTGTTGGTGACATCGATGACTGCTGGACCGACTAAGACGTCGTTGGAGCGGTATGGATCAACTTGGCCGTCAAAATCGACGACCCATACCTTCAATGCTGGGTAGTTGGCCTCAGTGCGGTATTGGGAGCCCCAGAAGAGAGATAGCACACCGAATATGAAGACGCACAAAATCAACACTGGTCTCTGTCAGTTTCTATCGTGTTCTCTTACTCCCGATATTTTTGGATGTTTTCTTACAAGTGCGAGCCCACTGGTAGAATACCCGCCGTCGAACCTCCTTGAGGGATGGATCAAAGAATGATACAGCAGCCGGTGGGCTGGTGTCACCCTCCAATGACTCGGCTTTTACTGTCATGACTCAACAGCTTGCAGTAGATATCCATGTAAAGGAATTGCGGATGGGCTATATTAATACTTTGACAACTACACGCGAAAAGGTGCTCATCCGCTTGCGGCATTGTAGTTTTCCCTCGGAGTTTATCCATTCTTGGAAATTCTCTGCCTTAACTCCGAGCGGACGGACGAGATCTGATAATTTCTAGCGAATGAGAGTGACGCATGCACAGATTTGCATAGTTTGGTGTTCCCGGAGGATAAAGCTATAACCGCGCGTTAAATGTGAGAAGACTGAAGAAATTTTGTATATCCGTAAACGCGGTCTAACATTCCACAATATACACGTCAACCATGAACTTCGACATGTCCAAGGTGTTGGTCGTAATATGTTGAATGTATTGACCCCGGCGCGTCGCGCGGAAAATTATCCTTGATGTATCAGTTTACCCATCATTGCGCGTCCCTGTTTCATCCAGCTGATCCTGGTCAACTTGCATGGCCACGCATTCGCCGCTGTGGAGGTAGCGAGATACTGTGCGGATCCCTTGAAAGCTGAAACTCTTCTACTTTCATAATGCCCATGTAGCATGTATCATCGGCAAAGCCCGCTCGATACCAAGGCGCATAAACCAGCGATGGCCGTAGATTGAACTCCTGTCGAAGAGTGAGTACATAGCAGAAAAGAAGGGTGCTGGGTTTCCAAATTTGACGATCGTAAAACTCATTTCATTGAATCTAAGGGTATCATTAAAAATTCTATATAGATCTTTGTCCACCAAGCGATCCCAATCAATCTCCCGACTTTCAACAAATTGTCCATAGGATCTAGGAGCCCGCCGGGGGACCCTTACTGTATGAGACAGTGACTTTCGGAAGGAGGTTTGAAAATGTTCAGGCACAGGTGACTTGGTATGAACCGTAGCGGCGCCTTGGTCCAGCCATGCGGCAAATTTGAGTGGCATTGACTTGGCTGGCGATGTCGGAGAATTCGTTCTGATCGCACATGGTGTTGTCGAACAACTCGATGCGGCAGCCCTCGGCCACAGAATTCAGGGTGTAGGCAGAGGCAACGCTGTGGAGATTGGCGCGACAACCTGTGCTGCCAGATCCGACGTGAGGGTCACCAATAGTTCCATTGCATGAGGTTGACGGAAAAAGTGTGAAAGACCATTGAATGTCGCGGCCGACGAGAGGGAATGCGGAGGAGAAGTTGAAAAATAGAGATACGGCCAGGAGACAGAGGTGAAGAGTAGAGACCATAGTGTCTTGGGAACGTAGAGGGTGTATTCGGTGGAGAAGGACTGGAGAATAGAGGCGCACACAGGAGAGAAGAGGGCTGGTTCTTAAAGGTCTAGAAAGTAGAACTGACAGGGGAAGAGAGTCCACAATTTATTATGGATATGAGACCCGCCTCCAGGGGACCCTGGAAATTTAATGTAATCCCATGCCAAGCATTTACGCGTTATGCCCACGTTCGCACACTTCGGGTTCGGGCAAGCATAGTACGGAGTACGGAGCACAGCATACGGATCAAAATCTCTACTCAGGAATCCTTCCGTCTCCGTACAAAGACAATGTGGAAGCCCCTAACAACGGGTTTTCATTCCAGATGATGTCATCCCGGGTAGATGATCATTTAGTCCCATTTGGGTAAGTGGGAGGGGCTGGGATATCCATCTTACGCAGATGCATACGTACTCTTCCCGAAGAGACATATGCTGTAATCCGTACGGAGTAATTGCTTCGTGGGATTTCTATTTTTATCAAACTCCAACTCGATATGAAAGGTGGCTGAACATCACAGAAATAAAGAGGCATAAGTGGCAAAAGTGGCAATAACGATATCTTTGTGGGAAACAAACTTTTTTTTCTCCGATCGGCAGAGATATCCATGGTTCTACGCTCTAATCTTAACACTCAACCATGGAATCTTCAAAGATTTCTTCCAACTTGGGTTAGGATGAGTCCAGGGCTTATCTACATCATAATTTGAGTGCCTCCAAGTTTCTATTGTCTACGTCCCTACGAAACTACTACGGAGTATGAACAATTCCGATTTGAACTTTCTGAGTTTCCACACCAAAAAAGGATACTGCTATCCACTTATTGAGAGGTTCATCTCATTTCCACATCACTTGGCCAATATTTCTTCCACAATCAGCGCATGCTGCATCAGCACCTCATCCTTTTGTCTACGCCCGATAAGCTGCACATGGCAGGGCGCGTTCTCGACCTCTCTCGGGTGGTCTGAGTTCGGTCAGCATATATCATTAAATATATCCCAGAGATGTCTTACAAGGAGGATAATAATCCACATCGCGAACAAATTCGGCATCAGCGGCCATTTGGGACGAGCCATAAGGAATGACGCATGCGGGATACTAGTTTTCCAGTTAGTGTTCATGTTGGCAAGTGCCGCCAAAGGAAACATACGTCGACCAGGTTGGCAATGACTGTATACACTGGAACCCCGTAGGTGTCATGAGGCACTGCCGTGCTCTGGTATCCCGGTCCGATAATCACGTCCAGATGGTTGTCGAGGAACACCCGGCGCATTTTAGCCATGATCTCTGCTCGGGAGGTGTTCAAGGCAAATAAATCCCGCAAATTCGGCTCCTCTCCCTTTCCATCGAGGTCGTATGTAAATCGGAGAGACGGGATCGCCGGCTCGCCAGACTTACGAATATGCTGCAACGCTGTCTGGTCCGGGTCGATGCGAAAGAATCGGAATGCTAGATCTGCCGCGGCTCCCAAGAAGTCAATCTGGCTAGATAGATCCACGATGCGATGGCCTGCATTTCCTAGCTTCTCGATTGCCCTTCTAAGTGTACGCTGCATGTTGGGGTGCAATGGTGACTGAAGATCTTCAGGCAAGATGCCGATTGTGAGCTGCGTGGGTGGCTTCACCGGCTGGATCCAAGGAAATCCCAGAGCCGTATCGTCCATATTATCGGATGGTGCATTGAAAACCACTCGGAGAAGCATCTCTGCGTCGCGAACTGAGTGACAAAGTGGCCCTGCGCTTGGAGCTATCCCAGTCATCCCTGATCTTCCAGCACTCGTTTGTCCGGCATATGGAACACGGCCGACACTAGGCTTGAACCCCACGGTACCACAACATAGGGCTGGGATGCGAATGGACCCAGCAATGTCAGTGCCAATTCCTAGGATAGATCCACGCATGGCCACCAAAGCTCCCTCGCCTCCACTGCTGCCACCGGCTGTGAGATTATCTCGGTGTGGGTTGAGCACCCGACCAAAGACATTATTGTGCGAGTCTGCTGTCATCATTGTCTGGGGCACATTGGTCTTCACGTATAGCACTGCCCCTGCTTCCAACAGAATGTCCACCAAGACTGAGTTTTGGGTTACGGGCTCGCGGTCCAAGAAAGAGACAAACCCGAGCGAAGTCGGTACTCCCTTGATGTTGAAGGTCTCCTTCAGACTAATTGGGATACCGTGAAGCGGGCCAACGGGGTCTCCAGTAGCCTTGATATGCGCATCCAGCTCTTCAGCTCTAATGAGAGCTTCTGAGAACATAGTTTCGGTTAAGCAGCAAGTCAACTGCTGCGCAATGGCGGCACGCTTGCAGAAAGCAGCGGTCACCTCGACGGCACTAAGCTCTTGCGCAGCGAGCTTGTCTCGTAGAGATGTTGCGTCGATAATCTCCGTAATTGCGAGCTCTTCCTTGCTGAGGATGCCGCACTTCGAGGGCACGTCGATAATTTCCAGCTCGTTTTTATCAACTTGCTGTAGGATCTCTGCTGACAGTCGCCATCTTGTGGGCATTTTGGCGTCTACCTCGGCCCGTTTGGTGGCACACTTATCTTCCCAGGATAGATTGGTCATTTTGCTAGCTCTCAAGAAAGACTTGTTCAGAGTCAAAGGGTAAACAAGCGGATAGAGATAAAATATTGGAGAAGAAGAGATGCCGAAGATGGTTGAGAAGTGGAAGTGAGATGAGAGATAGAAGACCTCGGAAAAGATAAATGCGGGGAGAGATCAGATGCGGAGAGAGATGAGGTGTGGGAGAATCTATTCTGAGTTTGGTGGGGCAAACAGGCAAATACGCAAGCTGGGAAGTCGGGATTCAAATACTCAACTTGATACTGGCCTATATCCTCATCTTTATACATCGTGCTCTAGTGGGGAGGGCAGAGGGGTAGGCCAATCAAGTACATTTGCGCCGACAAAGTACAAACGTAGGATTCACCCGGCACACACACACGGCAGTTGCATCTGCCCTTGTACCATGTTGGATTTCTATTGAAATCATATAAAAGGGCACTAGACACCAGGCACAGATCATCCAGGTCCAGCCAGAAGCGATCATACCTACATGATGTCTAATTGACTATCGATTTATACATCAATGGTTTGGCAGAGCGTTGATACATGTCAAATCTTAAACTTTTACAACAGGGCTATCACTCGCAATATTTAAAAGTCTGGTGTTCATCGGGAAAGATCATTGCTGGCAAAGCCATGATGTTAACGGGGCGGGATATCCCTTTGAATAGGGACTTTTACATGACAATGTATGCAATGATTTTGACGAAGCGAAAGATAAATCCAGCATTCTCCCATATTCTATATTTCCACACACACTATTAATCTTTGCCTATATATTCTTCATGGCCAAACATCTGCCTTCATAAAACCGAACACACCCAATCAGCGGTAATTGCGCCCTATCGAGTGTGGAGCTTGACTCGGATTTGCTATTCCAATCTCCATATCCGCCACCTCAGATGTCAATAATATTGAGAGATCTAGGAGAGAAACATATCAACCCAACGCTATTTCCACCTCTCTGGTCATTCTCATCCTACGCGCACGGGCACCACTATGACTTACAGAGGACCCAAAAAAAGAAGAGACTTCTCTAGGGAATATTACCAGCAACGTCTCCCTGAAGAGTCTCAATGGGTACCCAGGCAAGTAAGTTCTATCGTTCTTCCAGTGCCTAGGCTCTGCTAATTCCTCCCTTTTTGCACAAACAAACACGAGCAAGTATCTGTTTGTAGTATAGGGCTGCTACATACTTGTTCTGGCAGTTGATCTTATCTTCCTTCCAAGGCGCAGCATATGTTGTGTATATGAGCAACAGTGTTATTCTTATAGCCAAAATTTGCCAGTCATTTATAGAACTTGGGAAGAGACACAATTTGAACCATGGATCGTCGTAGCACAGTTCATGAATGTTTATCCAATGAGAAGCGGGGAGCTGGCCCCACCTTCACGTGTCCCAGACATATTATTATCTGATGCTCTCAGTCTCTTTTCCCTTCCAATGACAATCCCCATTAGAAATGAACAATCGAGTCGCAGAGAATGTTCTTGGTACTCTGGGTGCAGTAAGTTTTGTTTTTGGATTAGTAGACCAAACTAATTGTTCTTTCTAGGTTTGCTGGTCCATTCAAGTATGCGGTTGTGTATGCCAAATAGCTTTGAGTCCACGCTAATACCTTTGTACAGCTCGTTCCTCAAATAATCATCAATTACAGAAGAAATGACACTGAAGGGCTGCAAGGGTCAATGATGCTCTTATGGGCCGTCGCGGGGGTTCCTCTCGGGGTGTACAACATTGTGGAAGAATTCAATATTGCCTTAAGGATTCAGCCACAGATTCTAACTACACTCAGCCTCCTTACCTGGGCACAATGTCTATACTATGGAAAGGTAATCATCTCTCTTATTACCCAAGGTGATCCTCGTAATGCTCACTCAGATTCAGAAATACCAAATCATGAAATGCTGTGTCGCGGTCACTTCACTTCTGCTGCTGCTGGGTGGTATTGAAGCTGGACTCATATTTGCCTTGCAAACTGCAAAAAAGCGTGGGCTGGAATGGCCTCTTATCCTGATGGCCGTTCTTAGTGCATGTTTACTTGCAGCGGGAGTACTGAGACATTACTGGGATATTTATGTCCATCGGACTGTTCGAGGAATCAGCTTCATATTTGTTGGAATTGATGCTGCTGGGGACTTGTTTTCACTCGTCTCTGTTCGTAAGTCAGCTTCATATTCAAAGATAGAGATTGCCAATGGCTAATATGCAAGCAGTGTTTGGATCGACTATTAATGTCCTTGGTATAATAATTTATGGAACTGAATTGACACTTTGGGTGGGCATATTTATTTGCGGCGGTGTGTTCAACCTCCGGCCCTGGATAAAAAAGCGCTTTGAGCGGCGAAATGGCAATCATCAGGACCCGGTGTCTCTGCATCCAATGCCCTCGTCGACTTCTGTATTCAGAACCGCGTCTGGTTCTCAAGTGACAGAAAGGAGGCCATGGCAGAGTTCCTAAAGAATCAATGATACATTACTCGAATAATTCGACATCAAACAGCCTTTATTCTTCTCTGCCGTGATAACCACCTTCGTCTGATGTGGAGTAGTTCCACATTTATCAAATGCCCCAAATGGTATAATTTTGCAGAACTCGAAGTATAAGATTAGGCTGAGTCACACAAGTGGAGTTTGATAGAGGTGGATGGAGCTGAAAATTATGGAGACTGGGACACGCGGCTGTCAGATTCAGCTTTAACTTTATCTAACGAATGCGGCTTAAAAGAGCTCCGCCGCATCCCGGACCCGCTCGCTTTCTCGGGATACATCTATGGATGTTCCATCTCTGATGAGATTCCACAACAGCTTGTTTGCAGAATATAGACTTATATGTACTTTAAGATTTTGTGACGTTGAATTCTCTTCGTTTCTCATGTAGCTGTGCTATGCTATGAATACTCGAAGTCAAATCTCAGTCTTTCCTACTTCTCTTTGTCCCCTTAATCTATGTCTGTCCCTCCCGGATGGCTGGACAAGATAGCTGGATAGCAGTGTGTCTAGCTACAGCTTCGCCTTGCTAGCTTTTGGACGTCTGCCGGTATCAACGTCAGACCACCAAGGAAAGCTGGGCGGTGCATCATCCTCAAGGGTTGCATTGAACTTCGGCTTGCGTTTCTCGAAGAATGCTTTGATGCCTTCGTTTGAGTCTCTATAGCTAGGTCAGCATCTCTTCTTGACATATAGAGTTATACAAGAAGGCTTGAAGAAACAAGGTGGAGACAGCATACTTTCCACTAAACATATGGTACAGAACCGCCGAATCAACCAGATGAGTCTCTTCAGCACTCCCTGGATTCCGCCACATGAGTTCTCGCGAAAGATATGACGCCATGGGGCTAACACTCTCTGCAACTTCCGTAGCAAGCTCCAATGCGCGCGTGACTACCTGAGTTGAATCAGGGTATGTCTCCTGGAACAACGTCCCGAAGTGTGGCGATGTAGCTGAGAAGGTGCCTCCAGTTGTGAGCAAGTAAAGAGCATTCGAGTAACCAATCAAACGCGGAAGGAAGAATGAAGAGCTTGATTCCATCGTCAGACCCCGTCGCGGGAAGACAAATCCGTACTTGGATTTCTGGCAACCAATGCGGATGGCGGCTGGTAGACACATTGTCATACCCAGCCCGACGGCGGAGCCCTGCATGGCCGCTATAGTAGGCTTACGGCAGCGGTGGATGGCCAAGGCGAGACGGCCGCCGCTAGCAATGGTATCAGCGAAAAGGGTATTTAGGCTACGTACAGAAGCGTCTTTATCTTACCTGTCGCGGTGGTCCTTGTTTCTCTCCTTCTCCATTCCACTAAATCCTCGCTCAAGATCTGCACCTGCACAGAACATCTTACCAGCACCGGTAAGTACCACGACTTTTACTCGTTCGTCAACATCAAACATAGGGTATATCTTCTCAAACACATGCATCATATCTAGAGTAAATGCATTATGCTTTTCGGGTCGGTTCAGCGTCACCACAACAACGGGGGTAGCTTCAGGAGCCCCAGCCGGGTGGTGGGAGACTTTGACATCGGTCAACGGAAGAGTCTCGTAAGACTTGGGAATCTCGATACTGTCTGGGTCGAAAATCATGGTGGTCACTAGGAATCAAATAAACTCCAGTTGAGCTCACCATTTGCGGGGATATGTTGGTAACTTATATTCAAATCCACGCCTCGGCTGTCAAGTAGACTTGATCACTCATCATGAATTCTAGAAGGGTTGGGCCGCGGTTGACATATTTGTTGCATGGGGGTGGGATTACATTATCTCGGGACATTTTGAAAGCTAGGAGTAACATGCGTCCTCGGGGGTTGAAGCGTGGATCACTGGCCCCATTCTCGATGTACATATAGGCTGAAGTAGTATCACCACAATCCGCGTTCGCACCTTCTTTCCAGATGATGCTTATTTTCAACACGAGAGTGTGGAAATCCGGATGTGGATTCACAAGCGAAGAAAATGATACGATGCCTCTCAGAATGAACTCCAGCTAAATAGACATATCGTATTCAATTCACCGTGTCATATTTCTAGCAAATGCCACAGCCATATACTCTGTTGCATGATCCGGTGGGAAGATAGCTGATAAATAGGGAGTCCAGCCGGGGATATCATTGCAAAAGGTATACGCTCTAACAGTTTCACACCATTCAGGATGCCAGCCTACAAGCTCCCAATCCAATACTGCAGTGACGTGGCCATGGTCATCAACCAGGATGTTTCTCGGTGCCAGATCACCGTGCGTGAAGACCATGTGCTCCTCCGGCCGTCTAGTGGCCGTATAATCCACCAAGAGATCCGGGACTGAGGTCGTCAGTCTCGAAAATAGGTACTCGTCCAGGTCGATTGGGCATCGTGTATATATACTTTTATGACTGAAACACTCCAGCTGTGCATGCTTCAGGCCTCGCAGTTGCTGTATATAACCATGCAGTTCCTGCGCAACAGACATCTTTTGTGTTGGATTCATGCTGGACCAGGCATCTTGCAGCGTCCGGCCTTCGATATAGTCCATTAAGATAGACTTAACGCCACCATCATGATCTTGAGTTCCGTGAACATGGGGAATCGGGATGGTCGTGTTTTCGGCGATATAGCGCATATTCTCGGTTTCAAGGTCTATATTTTGGGAGGATCCATATTTAAGCAATCTGTCTTTGTGGACTCGTAGGATTTTCCGGATATTGGGTTCTTGTGGCTCTGAATACCTCCACTCGTTAACGTGATGGAATTATCCGGTACCACTTTTAGGCATACTGACCCTGGCCAGAGACATCCATTGCGTCCCCAAAGAACGCCGCTTTGAGACCCCTCGATGGGAACATGAGCCTAGAAACAGATTATCAGAAAGTGAGGCATCCGTTCTTCGATCCGTGACCAATCACGTGGCTGGGAGTGTTCAAACATGCAGTTGGCTGAATGCAGTAGTAATCTTGGAAGTTGGACCTGGTCTCTGGTCTCACAGCCAATAGTTCTGTGCGCTGGGGAGTGCGGATTTGGAGGACTATATGGAGCAGGACAAAAGTCACGAAAAATGAACACTACAACGCGTTTGGATAAGAGCACCATGTATTTTTCTACTCTATGTGGCGTGAATAGTCATGATCAGGAAAGCCCAGGTACATAGGCTACCCCTCATCTACCTAGTAGACAAGAATATTTGAAAGATATTTAAACGAAGACCTTGGCCTCACCGGCCTTCAGCTTGCCAGCGTCAACAAGGCGCTTAGCCTCGCCAGACCAAGTAGTCTTCACAGCAGCGCCATCGGTACCGGCGATGGTGAGTTTCTCAGCCAGAGCGGCGAGCTCATCAACGTCGATCTTGCCCATGATGAGATCGACGTCGCTGAGGACACCGTCAACCTCAGCGGCAGTAGGCTCCCCAGCGGCGAAGTAGTTGACATCCTTAACGGATCCCTTGAGAATACGCTTGTTCTTCTTCGAAGCGTTCTTAGCGGCCTCCTTGGCCTTCTTGTTCTTCTCACGGTCAGCCTTGGCGGCCTCCTCGGCGGCCTTCTTGCGCTGCTCCTCAGCAGCCTTTGCGTTCTCCTTCTCCTCCTTGAGACGGCGCATCTCCTCCTCCTTGGCGAGGCGCTTAGCGTCCTTGCCAGCACGAGCCTGCTGGCGGAACTTCTTAATACGCTCGTCGGAGGCGAGACACTCGTCGACAAGCTCACGCAGACGGACGGTGTCCTCAGTCTTGCGCTTGCGGCGGGCGTTGGCGTTCTTCTTCTCGACATGACGCTTCTGGTCACGGCTCTCTCCATCATCAGGCACATCCTCGTCGAGGTACTCGAAAGTCCTCCAGCTGTCAACGTTGTACCAGAAGTTGTAGAAAGTCTCGACGTGCTCCTGGGTGCTGTTCTCGTCTCCAAGTGTGGGCACAGGCTGCTTGTTGGAGAAGCGACCCTCGGCGACAAAGACGGGGCCCCAAGCCTTGTAGAACTTGCTACCGGTGAGCTTCTTGGTGGGAGGCTCAACGTCAGCGTTCTCATCGACGGAATCGAACTGGCGACGACGAGTGGGGTCCAGAAGCAGATCGGTGGCCTTCTGGATACACTTGAAGAAGCTGTCATTCTCGTCGCTCTTACCCTGAGCGGCCTTCTTGTCAGGGTGGTGACGCAGGACCTTCTTACGGTGAGCCCGCTTGATCTGCTCGGGGGTTGCGCGCCAGCGGTACTTCTTCAAGCCCAAAACGGCGTAGTGATCCTGGCCCTGCTATGAGTTAGAACCTGGCCAACCAGGATAAATCTTTGAATTACTGACCTTCCAGTCCTTGGCCTCACGGGCAAGCATCATAGGGTCCTCATCCTCAGAGATATCGTCATCCTCCTCGGTCTCAGTCTTCTTGACGTTGTTCTGGGCCTGGAGGCGCTCATCCTCGGAGAAAGTGCGGTTGTGACGAGACTAAAAGTTTGTTAATTTCGAGAGAGCGAAACAAAATTGAGTTCGTTTGTAGGACTTACTCGGCGAGCGTGAGCCAGGAAGTGCGGGCCAACGGGCTCCACGTTGCGCTTGGTGGCACCGGACAGAGCGCCGACAATCTTGAAATCCTTCTCGCCAGCCCAGCCCTGAGGCAAGGTAGGGAGGGAAATGTTAACAACTTGAGCAGCAGCCATTGTATAATGGTATTGGTGATGATACCAAGTTGTGTGTGGAGAGTGTTGGGTCCCGCGATGGAATTTTTTGCATACCGTTTTTTCTGCCCCAATTATCCGCCCCTCCGGCCAATCATGGGTCATCCGTTTTGGAGTTTCAAGGCTGGCGATGGCACCAGGCCTTGCTCCTTCTGTTGACTTGGATATTCAAATTTTCTGGTTTGGTCGATCTACAATCTTGGTGATCACTTCTATTACGGATTGACAGTCACCAATAACTTCATCCCCAGCTCCTTATCCGTGCCAATCATCCGCAGCAACAATTTGCAACCTGTGCTTCTCGACTTATTCCTATATTTAATCACCTCTATACTTCTCTGTGAAATTCCTGCTTTTCATCATGGCCACCTCCACTGCCGCTGCCGCTAAGAGCGCCTATCGCCAACTTCTCCGGTCCACCCGGATTGTTTTTCACAGTTCGTTTGACAAACATAACCGCCACCGAGGCCTTGTTTCCCTCATACTGACACCGGTTACAGACGATCTCCCGGTCCTCACCGCTGCGCGCCAGGAAGCGCGCCAGAACTTTGAGAAAAACCGTCGCCCAGCCGTCGATACTGGAATGCAGATCAATCATGCGATCGAGGTTGCGAACATCCTGCGCCACAACATCGTCCAGGGCTCGAGGGAGCAAGGAGATGAAAATGCCAAGTGGGGTATGTGCAATTCTAATTCGTAGACTTGTACTACTAGTACCCGTACAAACTGTTCACTAACGAGCCATTGTATTTACAGAACTCAATATCCACGATCAGATCGAACGCGGTGATAATGACTCTATCAAAGTCGGCGAAAAGGACGTCAAGATTCACAAGGCTTGCTCGTCATGATGGTTTCTTTCCCCTGCCCTGATGCTCAGTTGAATCTGAGCCCACTCTCCGAGTCCATTCAACGTCAACAAACGATACTGGAAAGTCGAAACCAGTCTGCAAGCCTTTGCCAAAGCAACGGCATATGGCACGGTAAATAAGCTACGACAGTGACCGGACATGTATTATAAGATACCCGACTCTTTTATTCATTGGCGTCTTCGGGGTATTTTCGATTGAAGTACATAGATCTGCATAGAATAACCCAATCCTTGATAACGCCCGCTCCGAATTCTAACTTACATGCAACCTCGATTTGATTTAATGGTATCTCTGCGCAAGCTCTGTTCAATCGCCATTCATGCTGGCGTACTGGACCTCACCCGATCCGGGCGGCGGTGCGACAACATGAGGCTGAGCTTTCTCCTGGCCAGCACCCTCGCCTGCAGAGGTAATGGCTTGTCGGTCCGCTTGCTTGCCTTTGCCAACCGATCCCACAGTCTGGCGACCCTCACGAGCATTTTGCATTCTCTCTTCACGGTCCAGATTATCTAGTGGCTTCGGTTTCCCCCAACGGACACGCAGAGGGCAACCCTGAATGATAGCCTTGCCCTGACAGTGGTTTGCAGCGGTTTCAGCGTCTGCACGGTTGATGTAGTTGATGAAAGCACAGTGGGAGCGGTGGGAGCAAATAAGCGACCGGAGCTGGCCGAATTCGCTGAAAAATGTGCGGAGCGTATGCTCGGGAAGATCGTCTTCCACGCCTGTAATAAACAAGGAAGTGACGTTGGGATCCGCTGGGGGAAGAATATCTGCAGCTGAGGGCGGCAGCTGGGTGGTACTGGGGAACGGACGGCCACCACGGCCACCACCTCGTCCACCACGGCCTGGAAGACGGTTTCCGACGCGGCTTTCACTAGTACGGACCGGCCCGGGGCCATTTCCATAGCGGCTGTTTGTTCGCGGTTGATCTGACGCCGTACTTTCCTCTCCTTTGTCGTCCTCGGCAGGTGCTTCGATTCTTCTGGGCTTGCGGTAATATGGTTCACTGTTTGCAAGGCGTCGCAAAAGCTCGCGAGCCTTGTCGTCTGTCTTTTCGTATGCTTCAATGGCACCACGTCCCTCTTCGATTTCCTTCTCGTTGTTCTGCGCGTAGTACTCGCGATTGATAGAGCTTTCCGGTCCTGGGGCAACCATTTTGAGGGCAGCATCACGGACGGCGAGAGGGAGACCGAACGACAAATCTAGCATGCAACATTGACAGCAGTTCTTCAGGCGCGCGCATGTGAGGCAGATGATGGATCGCTTTTGGCGGGAAGTACGATCGGCCTTCCAACGGAAGATAGTGAATGGGCGCGTGCACTAAGTAGTTAGTATGTGGGTATGGACAAGCTTGGAGGGAGCAAGGAACACTTACAATCTTGCATTCTGCACCATGATCTTCCTTGATCATTTGGACATAAGGATTTTCGGGAAGACAATTCTCACAGACGGAGGGAAAGTCTGTTGACTCCCAGCCGGATCGGTTCAAATCATGTTTAATTTGGGGAGGCATGTCGGAGAGTAGGTCAATCCGAGAGATGAGAGAGCTTCCCAAGGTTGGATTATCAAGATCGATAGAAGTGGCGTGTGGCGTAGTGTGGCTGCCAGATCACGTGGATGCCTCAGGTCACCTTTTTGTCCCACCGGGTGGTGGAGTGTCCGACTCAGCCACAGTCCGGAACTTTGGAGTCCCGTGAGGACAGCAGAGTGTGGCCACTCCCCCAAACGATAATATTGGCCCCCTCCAGGCACACTAAAGGTCTAGTCGCTCGGAGATTCCCCCCTGATTGGCTCTCCACTTCAGATTGTCAAAAAGTTGCTTGGGATTCGACTCTCTTATTTATTTCCCCTTTCTCCTATGTTGTACTTCTCCAATTCATTCCCTTTGCCCTCTTGATTCGCTTCTCTGGTATTTACAGTGGTTTACCTTGTTTTCTCTTAGAAAATCTTGGAAATTGACACTTTTTTTGCCTCCCTTTGCCATCTACCCCTTTTAATCTTTGCGACTTTCTTCACCATGGCTCCCTCTGCATTGGAACGTGAGGACAAGGCGCGTGATGCCGCCTTTAACAAGGCTTTGCACGGCCAGTCTGCCAAGGCGCAAGGTGGTCTCTCTGCCATGCGCGGGAAGGACGCCGCCGCTCAGAAGGCCGCCATCGACGAGTACTTCAAGCACTGGGACAACAAAAGTGCCGCTAATGAGACATCGGAAATCCGTGAGGTATGGCAATGTGTATCGAAGAGATTTGGTTCGTGTCGCTAATAATTTGCGCGTGACAGGCCCGCAAGGCTGAATATGCTACCTTGACCCGACAGTACGTGCAGAAATAACCCCATTGATCGACGCTTTTCATACTGATGATTCTCTTGCAGCTACTACAACTTGGCCACCGACTTCTACGAGTATGGATGGGGCTCCTCGTTCCATTTCTGCCGCTTCGCCTACGGTGAGCCTTTCCACCAGGCCATTGCCCGCCACGAGCACTACCTTGCCCTCCAGGCTGGTATCACTGAGGACATGAAGGTTCTGGATGTTGGTTGTGGTGTCGGTGGTCCTGCTCGCGAGATGGTCAAGTTCACCGGTGCTCATGTCACCGGTCTAAACAACAACGACTACCAGATCGACCGCGCCACTCACTACGCGCACAAGCAGGGTCTCTCGGACAAGATGGCCTTTGTCAAGGGCGACTTCATGCAGATGAACTTCCCCGACAACAGCTTCGATGCCGTGTATGCCATTGAAGCCACCGTCCACGCCCCTGAGCTTGTCGGTGTTTACAGCGAGATCTTCCGTGTCCTGAAGCCTGGCGGTACCTTCGCTGTGTACGAGTGGCTCATGACTGACGATTACAACAACGACGATGCTGAGCACCGTCGTATTCGCCTCGGTATCGAGCAGGGTGACGGTATCTCTAACATGGTCCGTATCTCTGAAGGTCTCGAAGCCATGAAGAACGCTGGCTTTGTACTGAAGCATCACGAGGATCTCGCTGCTCGTCCCGACCCCATTCCGTGGTACTACCCGCTGGCGGGCTCCTTCAAGCACATGGGCTCGGCCTGGGATTTCTTCACCATCGCTCGTATGACCTGGTGGGGCCGTGGCATTGCCCACCGCTTTGTCGGTGCCGGCGAGTCCATCGGTCTTTTCCCCAAGGGTTCTCAGAAGACCGCCGACAGCTTGGCCTTGGCTGCTGACTGCCTGGTTGAAGGTGCCCAGAAGAACCTCTTCACCCCCATGTACCTCATGGTTGGCAAGAAGCCTGAGTAACTCCAGAGCAACAACGGTGTTAGTGGTTTTTCTGTGTAAAAAAAATATTACCCCCGGCGTGCACGTCCTTTCCTGGTGTCCGTCTTGTTTCATTTGATCTTCTTTCTTCACGTTACCCTCCACATGTCACCACGGGATGTTTCTTGACTCAAACCTGACCCAATGTCGGTCGAGAAAGCGAGCCGCGAGCCGCTGTTCTTAATCGATGGTGTCGTTAATTTTTTTTTCTCTTCTCTTGTTCCTTTTACCTGTCAAGATAGCAATGTAATAGTCATTGAGTCAAGAATAACGAGCAAACAAATGGTATTGTTTTATGTGAATTTTGTCTTTATACTGCCAGAACTAAATATTGTACATGTCTTTAAATGCCCAGGTGATCCCTTTGGATTACTAGTCGATTCCGCAAAAGCAAACTGTTTGAACAATCTATCCTCTTCATGTTACAAATATCCCGAAACCGGAGGAACAATCTTCGGCGTGCGTCCATCGGTGTAAACATCCGTGTCATATAATTCCCTGGCACCATACGCACATAGCAACTCAACCATAGCTGCACGACTTGGAGAAGGACACCAAGAAGCCCACCACAACATCGAATTCGATGAATAGCGTGAAGTCCCCCCAATCTTGATATTCGGGTTTGCTCCACGACGAAGCAGTAACTCTGCCACATCCATGTTACTTTGCCAGACAGCCAGGTGAAGAGGCGTCTCCCCCATCACAGACTCATTCACATCTAGGCCCGTGGCAATCATCTTCCCAATGAACGAACAATTCATAGATCTTGTTGCATGGACCAGTGAAGTCTCCTTCCTCCAATATGACACAAGAGGATCTGCACCATGGTCAAGCAAAAGCTCAGCCACCCGATAATTCTTGAGCCTCATGGCCTTCGCCAGAGGCGATAGCGGTTTCCTCGAGCGGTGGGTTTTCGAGCCGTCAAAATTGCGCCCATAGTCGTTAGGATTGGCACCGCAGTCAAGAAGCATTTTTATCGTATCGTATTGGCAGTGTGATATAGCCCAGAACAAGATTGACTGGTTTCGCGATGCTAGTTTCGGATTTGCCCCGTTCTCAAGAAGCAACCGCACAACATCATGCCTACTAAATGGCGTACTCCGTAGCCGAACAGCAAGCCAGAGAGGAGTTATCCCAAACTCCGGATCGACGTAATTGGGATTGGCACCATTCTTCAGCAATAATGACACAATCTCGTTACTAGGAGACGGCGTGGCCCGTCTTGAATAGCTTGCATTTGACACGGGAATCCCAAATCCGGTGACAGCGAGACATAGCGGTGTTTGGATAACTCTGGATCGAGTCCCACGTGCTTCAGTATCGGCACCTTCTTCCAGGAGCACCTTCATAATTCCCTTGAGCCGAAGTAGACTTGCAATATAAAGCGGCGTCTGATTCTGCGAGTTCTCCACATTGATGTCAGCGCCTAGCTCTAACAACCTTTTTATTTCCTCGGGTGCTCGTGCTTCTATTACGGCAAGACAGAGCGGCGTGTTGCCCCCGTGAAATCTTGTGTCAATATGGACACCCAGTCGAACCATCTCTTCAAATAAGGGTAAACAACCTGTAGCAGTCCCTAGGTAAAGAAGCATAGGACCGTACTTCTTCATGGTCTTTGGATCTTGCAGTGTCATAGTCAGCTTAGGAATATCGGAGACTAGAGACCTAGCGGGCTTGACTCCACAGTTACAGAAACCAGTTCTCTCAACGATACCACTGCGGCTGAGCAAAAACAGGGCACATTCTATATGACCATTTGCCACTGTCGCAGGCACAATCAGCGCTACTCTGTGTATGTATTGTTTGCAAGTGAGGTTATCATACTCCTCCATAGCAAGAGTGTAATCAACACACGGTATATGACCACCCTCGGCAGCCAGCCGGAGAGTGGCTTTGCGCCCTGGTTCGCCGTCATTCAGCATGTTTGCGAAATTGGTTTCCCACAAGATTTGTGGACGGAGACCTCTTCCTACAAGGTCTTTCATCATATCCAAATGGCCATTCGTTGCGGCCTGGCCGAGAAGGTGCACATTACAGCAATCGTGGATACAGCCCCGATGGAGATCAGCGCCATATTGAAGAAGTGTGTTGGTCATAGAGACGTGGCCCCCCTGAACTGCCCAGCAAAGTGGAGAATGAAAGACTTGACAGTTGTGTGTTGGAAACCTCAAATCATTCGTTATCTTCGACGAGTCTACTGCCAGAGACTTGTGAACCACAGTATCATAGCCGTGGAAGGCGCCGAACGCCAATGATGTTTGGCCGCAATGTTGTGCATTGAACTTGTACAGCCGTGTTTCAAACTTGTCATAGAACCATTTGTTCGTCTGTGAAAGCGCATTCAAATCTTTTTGTGTTGCAATGGAAGCGTCAGTGTTCTCGGGCTCCGTTCTGGTGACTTGGGAGAAGAGGCAGTCGATTATCAGCAGCACAATCTCGACAGGTAGATCTAGAAGTGAGATCATATTGTCAAATGAATAGGGGTGTATTGGCTCGTAGGAGAATTTTGCGTTGAGCACACGAGAGCTCCAAGTTGTTGACTGACTGATCACTTTCGAGCTGAACTGGGGCTGGAGCTTAGGCACCCACAGCCCTACATAGGTAGTGAGTATGCAGATCCTTACCCAATGTGATATATCACTTTCGTGGAAGGCATAGAGTATCAAGTATCTGGGTATGAATTTGGGGCTACTTCAACCCTTGTGAAATGGAAGTGCTACAATAGCAGATGCGAAAGAGGGGTAATGTATGTGGCATGTTGAGAGAGCGGCTGCATGATTACTGGGGTCGGTGCGTGAACTCATACAATAACAAGAGTAGGCGGCTGCTTATACGGCCATATGATGTCTTACAGGTTTTTCCAGAGGTCTTTTCAGCAGGAATTTTAGATATCTTCTAAGGTCGCCTTTCCATTCTTAGAGGTAGACTTCGGAAAAAGGCGGAAAAAGCATTCCTTGTGCAAGCGACTTTTCTATGGTGAAGAATATCAGCTCCATGTGAGGCAGTTTCTACTCCGTAAGGAATACTTTATTCAGAATTAAAGGTTCGCCGGAATATCTAACCTAATAGAGCTATGAGAGAGGAGAAGGACTGGAAGATTCCTCACTAATAAGGTTGACTAACTAGCTAGCTAGTTGACTACTTGGTTAGTTGACTATGTGAGGCCTTGCAGCCTGACAAACCAGACACAACCCAGGTGACCGCTACAACAGACCAAACCTCTGCAAAGCCTACAAATAGGCCGGGATCCTGGGCCCAAAGCCCAATCAACGGTGGACTGTGGGCCCAGCTCCGGAGTCGGCTGCACGGGTTGAACGCAAAAACTACAACATAGTGCAATGTAAATGTACCTTTTCTACGCGATACGCATACAAAATGTACTTTAAAATATTTGTATATATCTCGATCATTTTGTTTAATTATAGGAAAGATAATTTGATATTAAGAACCTACTTACTTACTTAAGTTCAAAAATATAGAATTGATCTCTGGATACCTTTGTTGTTATATAAAAGTAGAAAAATGAAGAACCGCTATCGGAAGTGTGATATATAGTTCTAGAGGCTATTCGAAACCACAATTTTATTTTCATTTAATTTCTATAATACTACAACAACTAGGCTTTGTTATTTGTATTCTATGTCTATTCGACAAAAAAATAACGATGTGGGCGCGAAGTGTATATATCTTTCGAAGTACCTTTTGTATGTGTGTCCCAAAGAAAAGTACTTTTTGCATTCAAACCTCCTGCCGTACGTATCTTTTCAGACGGGACAGCCCTTGATTGGGTTGCTTCGCTTTGTTTCCTCCAATATAACGATGGAAACCCTTCACAAGGGAGAAAATAGGAAGAGCTGTTTCTAAAGAACTGGTGTTGTCTTAGCTAGTGTATGAACGTACATATATGTGTAGCCATTTTACTAGATTACTATGGGCTTGGTTCTTCTAGATAAGAACACAGGGGTTTTGAATAAAGAGCCCTGGAGGCCAACTCGGATTACGAAAGGGGAGAAGAAAGAAGAAGTGGGGGGATTATCCCTGGAGGAATTATAAAGCAACCCCAAACAGTCCAAGCCCATCTTGGGAGTTGCAAACAAAGCAAAACGATTAAATGTAATATGTCATATAACCGGAGATATGAGGCTTCTCAAAATGAGCCAAGAAAAGGTAAGCATAAGCTACCAAAAGCTTTTATGAGATATGAGATAACATATGGTGGATGTGGGTAAAAACAATGGAAGTGTATGGGGTCAGCTGCTTGGTCCAGTGACTCGGGGCACGGACAATAACAGGTACACCCGGTCCACTATCCAACATCCAATGAAGCCGCCTGTATTTCTACTCTAATTCAAGGCTCATTCCAAGCCTTGACCCTTTAGGACAAGCTTGGAAATGCAGCCAGTCAGTTAGCCCTGCATCGATCACAACGTGGTATCGACTAATGCCGCGTAACATGGGATCCTTCCAGCCGATGAGGGGAATGTCATGCCTCCAAGGCTCGGAGTATTAAGATCGCCTGTCTTCCGGCCGATCTTCTCTGCTTTTCTTATCGCTACCTACTGTGATCCCAGACATGTTCGCACAAACTCTGCTTGCCTTTGTCGGGGCCCTGGCCCTGGCTGCGGCCAAGACTACCACTGAAAAGAACCCAACTCAGGCTGAGATCGATGCAGCACGTGCTACAGTATTGCCTTACTCTCCTGTATCAAATGTAAAAGGGTTGGCTTTTGATCGCTTCGTGAACATCTGGTTCGAGAACACAGTGGGTTTTACCATTGGAGAAAGAAAGATAACCGCATGCTCACCCTTGGCAGGACTTCGATACCACTGCTTCAGACAAGAATATGGCCAAGCTGGCTAAGGAAGGTATACTCCTCACCAACTATTTTGCAGTCACTCACCCCTCGGAACCCAACTACTGCGCTTCTGCCGGGGGTGACACCTTCGGTATGGACAATGATGACTTCATACGGATCCCAGCAAATGTCTCCACTATTGCTGATTTGTTTGACACCAAGCACATCGCTTGGGGTGAGTACCAAGAGGATATGCCCTATGCCGGCTACCAGGGTATGCGGTATCCCCTCAGCGGTCCGAACCAGTACGTGCGTAAGCACAACCCGCTGGTTTTGTATGACTCGGTTACCAACGACGCCGTGCGCCCGCGTCAAATCAAGAATTTTACCACTTTTTACGAGGACCTGGCACACCACAGCCTTCCCCAACACATGTTCATCACGCCGAACATGACCAACGACGCCCACGATACCAATATCACTGTGGCTGGCGACTGGGTCGCTCGTTTCCTGCCTCCCCTGCTGAAGAACGAGCACTTTACCAAGGACAGCCTGGTGCTGCTCACCTTTGACGAGGCGGGCAACTACTCCTACCCAAACCGAGTCTTCAGCTTCCTGGTTGGTGGTGCTATCCCGAAGCACCTGAAGGGCACCACCGACGACACTTTCTACACGCATTATTCAATTATTGCCTCCCTGTCTGCTAACTGGGGTCTACCATCGCTTGGCCGCTGGGATTGTGGTGCCAACTTGCTGAAGTTGGTCGCTGAGAAGACTGGCTATGTCAATTGGGAAGTTGACACCAGCAATGCCTATATTAATCAGACCTACCCTGGTCCTCTGGCTGTCGAGAACTTTTTCTCTCAGTGGCCTGTTCCTGCCACTAAGGGCAAGTGCTCTGCTGGCCATGGTATTGCTGCGGTGGTGAAGAAGACCTATCACGGTCTTCACCCTACCTACGACTATAACAGCCCTGTGCCGTATGACGCGGCCAGTGGGAATAACGTCGGCATCAAGTATCACCGTACTCTGGTATGAACTCATTGCTCTTCTCTCCTGTGGTGATCTAATGCTAATCATTCATAGAAGCATGGTAAGGAGGAGTCAGGAATTACTGGGTAGACCAATGCTGTATATATGTGGTGCACTGCAATTGCCTTGTCAGATGTGAACGTACATATTTGTCCTTGTCTGCAAAAACTTGATTGAATGCTGTGTTCTACGACGTTGCCAGAGTTTTCTGATTTTGCTGCAAACCATTGCGGATGCGCCGGATGATCCAGACTTGATCCACACAGACTGCATATGGTGATGAGTATCCCCAGTTTTCTGCTACCCCGCGAAACATATATATCTCCACAATCAAACTACATATTGCTCCACCGACGCTGCACAGATTTTTCGCAAGATGGAATGTGCCGATGAATCAGAATTTATACATACAATAGTCTCGTGCACAAAGTATGCTTTTCTCGCCTTTTCCTGTCGCCTACCGCAGTGATCTTGAAGATATCTAAAATAAAATGAGAAGCCGGTTGAGAAGACTGCTGATAAAACCACTTCAGAGCCCTGTAAGAAAGGAATCATCAGCCTGTATAAACAGCCGTCTCGTCTTGTGAATCGTCAATGAAGTTAGTGCGTTCGTTTCGCGTAGAAGTAATTTAGCTGCTTTATGAGCTCTGATTTTTCCTTTTGCCTCTCCGATATCTTTCTGTTTGGGGCTGGGGTATGCAGGTCCAGCGCAGCCGACATGAAACAGAACATTTTACGCTATGAAATGGTCTCGCTTTTTTATTGTCTTTAGCGTTAAGATAATATGCAGACTGAGACACACATAGAGAGGGCGGGACGTTTTGTTTAGATGCCAAAACGGTTCCTTCTCTAGGTGTTACCGATCCAAGAATTGGCACGTTAAAATACTTCCCTATTATCCAAGATTGATTTCAGCACTTTCCCTACAACCCATAGTTACAAATATTGCTGCTATACCCCGAGCTACAGCATACTCTGATTGACCGGTCTAAGTTCACATCCGCTAGAGCTGAGCGGAGATCGATATTCTACCAGCAAATCAGCGGTAATGGGACTCAATTTCAAATGATCATCCTAGATCATAAGGAAGCCTTGCGGAGAGTTCAGCCTTGCATGGAATCTTGCTTCGGGGCTTTTTAAGGTGATCAAAGAACTCGAGGGGATAGGGACGCCAAGACCATGGAAGCGCCACGCGGTTTGAGGCTTTCTCATGACGTGAAAGGCTCGCTTTGACTCTGAACGGCCTTGCCGTGATCTGCACGCCATGTTCCGTAAAGTATCGACTGCCCAATCTAGGGCCTCAGCTACCGCATAAGCGACATGTACTGATATCGGATATGGCATCATCGCGGACAGCGCGCATGTCCTTATTCGGGAAGGTACCGAGGATTGCGATGCTCATACCGCCGGAGAATTATATTATTGGTCTATTACGACTAATCTGTACAAAGATGTATATACGGAGTACGTCTAATTTATTTTCCCTTTTCATTTCCGAAAGCAGAAATTTCATTCAACCGGAGGTGAATTGTCCGACAACGCCTGCTCTCCAAATGGCTTTTTTTGAGTCCTAGGATCTCGTGTGGGCCCGTGTTGAATTTTTTTTTTCCCTTTTATTTTCCCCAGTTTATACTTACAGATGGCCAAGATATGTCAAATGCTTCGTCTCCATAAACTTTCTTGGAATCGTCTTGATTGACAGAAAAAATTGGAACCTTGGAATGCTTGGTGTGAGCCAAGTCATGGTAAGCAAGTACATAACTTGGAAGAGGACTGAAAATCTTTGAAATCGAACGCTGAGAGACCCATCATTTCCTAATGCGGAATTTGCGCAGGACCCACCTATACTTCCCGAAGTTTTTCGACTCAAAAACCAAAAACACTCTCTGAGAGTCTTCCGAATAATTCCCGGGGAGTTGTTCCCGATATTCTTCCCGAAGCTTCGGGCAGAAAGATCAAATCCGATACTATCCAACTTGCTGGAAGAGATCGAGTATCCAAGTTGTCTCGCACCCAATGTGTGAGCCCGATGATCATTGCTCAAGATAGCCACATAGTACCCCGGGGAAATCCAAATGTACTCCCCAGATATATACCACCGTAACCGGGACGGGCATGGCGAGATTCGGAAGGAAAAAGGCAACTGAAACGAGATCTTTTTGAATACGTAATATTCCACGGCACGAGAGACGAAAAAAAAAGAAAAAAATCAGAAAAAAAAATCAGAAAAAGCAAGTGACCACAGTAGCATTCGAAATCCTTGACCCCTGACCCACCTCAATTTCTCTTCCCCGTGGGTTGCCGGGTCGGATAAGATGCCTTTTGCGGTCTTGTTCACCCGCAAAACTCACCCCCAGACGCCCCAGGAATGATATCCCCCACAAAGATGAGAAGCAACACCTACGTAGACTAGGCTACACAACTGTGCGATTCTCACGCAGGATCTCTCAATAGCAACAGACTGATGGACTTCGTCTGGACGGAGTAAACGATCCAAAGTTATTGTATCCCCGCAACCCCCACTAATGGCCCTTGGCCCCTACTTGTCTCTACTTGGCTTCACTTGGCCCCCACGGCGGGTCGCAAGACCTGCCTATCCAATGTGGTAGCGCCGCCGATGTCACCCACACACTTTTTCTCTTTTCTTGGCATGGGGACTGAATGCATATAAGACTAAGGATCCCCTTGTCTGAGCTTTTTCTTTCTCCATTGATCTTATATCCAAAGAGAGGCCGTTCATCATGTGGACCACCACCTCCGGCTTGCGGGGCAAGAAGCTCCATCTTGCCATCACATTTACATCCGTCGTTGGATTCTCACTGTTTGGTTATGATCAGGGTTTGATGTCCGGTATCATTTCTGGTACCGAATTCACTCGGGAGTTCCCCGCCCTCTATGGTGAATCGGAGCATGTCGCCGTCCTTCGGGGTGCGGTCACTGCCTGTTACGAACTAGGCTGTTTCTTCGGTGCTATCTTCACTATGGCCTACGGTCAACGTATTGGTCGTACTCCTCTCTTGGTTGCCGGTGGTCTTCTCATGATCCTTGGTACTGTTATCTCTACGGCTGCCTTCGGCCCCCATTGGGGACTGGGCCAGTTCGTTATCGGACGTGTCATTTCCGGTCTTGGAAACGGCATGGACACCGCTACTATCCCCGTCTGGCAGTCGGAGTGTTCGCGCGCTCACAACCGTGGTTTCCTCGTCTGCTTCGAGGGTGCTATCATCGCCGTCGGTACCTTCATCGCCTACTGGCTCGACTTCGGTCTCTCTTATGTCAACAGCTCCGTCCAATGGCGGTTCCCTGTCGCCTTCCAGATTCTGTTCGCCATTCTCGTCACTGGAGGTGCTCTCATGCTCCCCGAGTCGCCTCGTTGGTTCGTCATGCAGGGTCATGACCAAGAGGCCATTGAGGTTCTCGCCCGGCTCAACGATAGTGCCCCCGATGCGGAGGATGTGCTTGCCGATTTCAATCTCATGAAGGCCGATCTCGCCGCCATGCAGAATGTAGAGTCCAGCAGCTGGGGTATCCTGTTCACTGGAGGCAAGACTCAGCACTTCCAGCGTATGATGATCGGTTGCTCGGGACAGTTCTTCCAGCAATTCACTGGTTGCAACGCCGCTATCTACTACTCGACCCTCCTGTTCCAACAGAACTTGCACATGGATGGCAAGCTCCCCCTGGTTCTCGGAGGTGTTTTCGCTACCGTTTACGCTCTCGCTACCATCCCATCCTTCTTCATGATCGAGAAGGTCGGTCGCCGTAACCTGTTCTTGATTGGTTTCCTCGGTCAGGGTCTCAGTTTCATTATTACCATGGGATGCCTCATCGACTCGAATACGCAAAACGCCAAGGGTGCCATCGTCGGTATCTTCTTGTTCATCTGCTTCTTCGCCTTTACTACGCTGCCTCTGCCCTGGATCTACCCTCCCGAGATCAACCCCCTCCGCACCCGTACCAAGGCCGCTTCCGCTTCCACCTGCATGAACTGGATCACCAACTTCGCCGTCGTCATGTTCACTCCTGTGTTCTCCAACCAGTCTGACTGGGGTATCTACCTCTTCTTCGCCCTGGTCAACTTCATCGCCATTCCCTTCGCCTGGTTCTTCTACTGTGAGACCGCCGGTCGTGATCTCGAGGAGGTTGACATCATCTTCGCCAAGGCCCACGTGGAGGGCAAGTGGCCGTACAGGGTCGCACAGGAGATGCCCAAGCTCACCATTGCCCAAATCACCCAGATGCAGGCCGAGCTGGGTCTCGATACCTCCGACCTACGTATCAACACCGAAGCCGAGAAGGCTGAGACTGCCATGAGCAGCAGTAGCGAGACCAAGCACGACGAGGCCAAGCACGAGTAAATGCTCCCTCGGTTGCCCTTGATGTCGACTGAATGACATGCGCGATGCGAATCGGATTAATTTTGTCTCGGATCTCATTATCATGTGACCATAGATTCCCTATACCCCCCTGGTTTTACGGGAAAGCGGGCAGACTAGTATGTAGATAGTCTGCTTTGCGATCTCTTTTGATTTCTCTATATTTCCTTTGATCTAAATACATACTTTTTTTACTATCACAATTTCTTCTCGACACATCCTTGTAATGGGCCTAAATGCATGATCTTCACTGACCGCTACTTCGATTATGCAGTCTTCCGATCCAGTATCTTCTCTCAGTGGGGATGGAAGTAATCAAGGCTTGGCAAGATCATATCATCTGTACGCTGCAAAATCAGACAAATTAACAAATGCATCCGATCCAGAGACAATCGGTGTATGTTGTAATCCGTATATTGTACACCGAACACCATACGATGGACCTCTTTGTGTAGGTTTGAACTGATTAACGAGGAACCTAGGAAGCCCCTGCAGATCATCGATACGAGACAAAGAAAAATAAGCATGGTTGTACTTCCGTACTCCGTACAATACTTCGGCATAATTGACATGTCAGAATTCATAAACCAAAACACATGTCTGACTCAGGGGTTAAGTCGATAATTGTACTTCGTACTCCGTACGAAGTCTCGTAACATAGGATGAATCGGGGAAGCCGAGGTAATCCTGACGATGGACACATGCCAAAAAAAGAAACTGCTCGCCATAGTTTCTTAGTTTCATAAACCAGACAATGAATAATACCTTAGCATTTCAATACAGCCCTGGAGTAATTGGTGAGGTAGCCAGCCACAAATGAACTCTTTTTAAACTTCTCCCAAGGCTTCCACAAAAGTACTGGCGCCGACAAGGACAATGACCAGCAATGTCAAAACGCTATTCTCCCACCCATAATTCACCATACTCATACGGCGCAAAAAGTGGAAACCAGAACCCAGCTATCAAGTGAAGGACTGCACCAGCAGTAGGCGCGCTAGCCGCAAACCGCGTATAGACATCAACCATATAAGGCTGATACACTGAAAGACAAGAATAGTACCGGCACCATACAGTACAGTGCCGATGCTCGGCGCGATCCAATGGTGGTATTCGGCCGTCCAACCGGAAACGAACAAGCCAGCGGGGACAAAGAAGGCGCCGAGGAAGAGTGCGGAACTTCGGTTTTCCGAAGTCGCCGTTGCAGGCCTTGAGATAGCAATATATGCCGCCGTTGAGTGGGGCGCAGATCTGCCAGCCGAGGTAGAAGCCTAGTCCGAGTGATGTGTATATACCTAGCCCAGGCCTCAGACGCCGGTTAATTATATTACTTTGGGCTAGTCTAGAGGGTGGGGTATGCTGAGAGGACGATGTAAGTTACTGATTATTAGATGTACGCTATGAATAGGGTGGAGACTTGGACGATTGGCTCGGTGAGCAGAGCACATGCACTCTGAATTTGCTCGGGGATTTGTTGGCGACATTGCTGATATGTATGGAGTACAAAGCGAAGATTTTTCTCCGGATATCTGATCTCTTTCGGTGGTTCGATTTGTGTTGCAGTGTTTGCATATTAGTCCAGAGCACTGGTTTATAGTGTATAGTGCCTGGCCGATGCCCAATTCTTCCTTGTTCTGGCATTGATTTCCTTTTTGGAGATATTCAGTTTCCTTCCCAGCCCCCACAGTGTTGATATGAGGCTATCTCTTCCTATTGCTAGGGTGAGTATATCGTCGAAGCTTATGCACTATAGAAATCACCAAAGCGGAGGAAATACTAGTGCCATAGCGCTAGTGATACACTAGTCAAGAGAAGGCCGCTTAAGCTTAGTGTTGATAATTAGCGACGCCAGGTCATTACAGAACCGTGATCTACTGCATCCAAGTTATACCGATATGTGGCATACGGAAGGTCAGGTCCTGGACTTTCTATATGAATGCAATACCCCAACAATGTTGCCGCCGCTAAACTGACAGTGAGACATACAATGAGGTTTGGTAGAATATCAAAGAGATAGACCCAAAGAACGTCAAGCCAATTTCCTATCCTCCGTACGGCGTCCTCTATATAGAATTCTCTATTGACTGGTGACTGGAGTGCCAAGATTACCCCACACTTTCTTATCAGCGTTGCCCAGAGATACGATCGGCGCTGAGATCCCTGGCTTCTTCTCCTATCAAATATGCCGCCAGATCGACGCGTGCAGCGAATCGTCCGAGTAAGAACTGGTTGTTTGACCTGCAGGCGTCGTAAGAAGAAATGTGACGAGACACGTCCAATCTGTGCTGGCTGTCAACGCAATGACCTGGGCTGCCAGTGGCCCCAAATCGTACCTGGCAGGAGAGATTCCAGCCACGACGAAGCCCAAGTATCTGCGGCAGAACGCCGACCAAATGTTTTCGATGCCATCGAGCAGCTCGATGAGATGCCGATGCCTAGGAGCCCCTTGTCGCAACGAGCACCATCTGTTTCATCGAGTGCAGGTCACTCTGTGACTATTGGAGACCGGTCTGAAGACACAACACTGCATGATGAGACCCATAATCAACGCCGACTGTCAACAGCCATCAGGTCTCCCACTACTAGTGAGGCACTCGTCACATCTGCCTCAACAGGAAATGTGCCGCCTCACAGCCTCTCTCTGATGCCTGGTTACGATGCCGAATCTTATCAACTTCTCAGTCATTACCTGGCCACAACAGCTGATTGTATGGCAAATGGCTCCACTCCTATTAACCCGTTCCTGGTACAGATTGTACCTCTGGCATTTTCTAGTAACTTGCTGTTGCAGCTGGTAATCACTCAAAGCGCTGCTCACCGCGCATTTCGATCACGGGATGAATCAGACACAATTGCCCATAGTCACTACACAAAAGCCCTCCAGCATTTCCGCCGGGGAGTAACGGACTTTATCGATGGGAAAGAATCGAATCCACTCATGCTTCTAGTGGGGGCACTTCTGATGTGTTTCACCGAGGTAGGAAAACCATGATTCACAGATAATGTGTTCAACGATCTAACATGATTAGACCGCAAAAGGTGATATGAACGGGACAATATTCGATCATCTATCCGCGGCAAATTCACTGTTAGTCAAATTGCTAGCCCAGAGCGACTCGGCAGTTCCACGAGACTTGAAAGATTTCGTGCTTGAATACTACACCTATACTGCGACCGTTAGCATGATCTCAATCGATGCTCGTTTTAGCGGGCAGCTTTTCTTAAACTTGGATCTCGAACAACGGTCACGCGAATTACTTCAAACCCAGTACGTGGGCAACTTGTGCGGTTGCTGGCTAGAACTCTTGCTGTTGGTTCCGTGCATCTTCGATCTCGGCCGACAGTGGATCATGGATGACACCCAGGTGGTTATTCCAACCGCTGATGATATTGCCATGTTTGCATCCATCCAAGCCCAGATTTTGCGCTGGTCGCCTTATCCCAATGTCGGGACGGAGGTCCATCTGGCTGGGAAGATCTTTCAAGAATCTATCCTCATCTATCTATACACCTCCCTGGGTGGCTTCCAATATACCGGAGATGGAATTTATAAAGCTATGGTGGAAAATGCAGTGACAAAAGCCATGTCATACCTGAACGAGCTGTCACCCAGTGCGCGCATCAACTCCGGCCTCTGTTGGCCGATTGCTGTGGTGGGCTCATGCCTTCTCAGCCCCGGCCAACAAGACTGCCTTCGAGGACGTTTGACTGCCATGACTGAAACATTTGGTCTTGGAAATATGCATCGAACACTTCTACTCCTCGAAGCAATGTGGCAATCACCTGCGTCTGAGGCTGGGCCATGGAATATCTGTCGAGCAATGCAGAAAAATCAAATATGGATCTCATTTGCGTAATGTTGATCATCATTCAGTCATATTATGTACAAACTAGCAAACTCGTCATGTATTTAACCAGCCAAGTTTTTCGGTGCTTCCGTCGCCGGACCTTCAGGCGTAACATATGCTTTTGTCAAGCCACCATCGACGACGAAGTCAGTAGCATTCACGAAACTGCTCTCGTCGCTGGCAAGGAAGATCACGGCATGGGCCTGTTCAATTGCCTCGCCAAACCGACCGGTAGGGAAATGAACCTCACGACGGAAGCGCTTTTCCTTATCATCACCAAGCCAATCCTGTAACAGGGGCGTGCTGTCCGAATGTCAGTTCTATCGAAATTTCAACAGAGTAAAGGGCAATATTGACATACTTGAGAGGCGCAGGACAGAGCGAGTTGAATCGGAACCCCTCACGCGCGTGAACAATACCCAGCTCCCGGGTCATTGCCAACACAGCACCCTTGCTAGCGGTATACGCCAACTGGGGCGTCGCAGCCCCAACCAGCGCAACCATACTAGCAGTGTTGATCACACTAGCGCGCTTCTTTCCGTGCCTCCGGAATGCGCGCACAGCATGCTTTGAGCCGTACCACACGCCTTTCACATTGATATTCATTGTGCGATCCCAGATATCCTCGGGACACTCTTCCGAATCGCCGTCCTTGGGATGCATGATTCCGGCATTGTTGAAGATGATATCTAGTCCACCCCAGGCATCGAGATGAGCGACTGCTGCTTCGACTTGAGACTCGTTCGACACGTCGACAACTTTGGTTTCGACCTTTCCGGCTCGGGTTGAGGCGGGCACGACACTGTTTACCGTGGACAGGGCTTTGTTCAAACCTGCGTCGCTGATGTCGGCCATTAGGACTGAGGCGCCTTCGCGAAGCATGAGGATTGTAGTCTCCAGACCGATACCTCTGCTTTTTGTTAGTTGTGTCTTTTATTGTTTGGTTTATCCTAGGCGAATAGAGGTACATACCCAGCTGCACCGGTGACGATTGCATTCTTGCCTTCAAGGCGCCCAACCATTTTGATTTTGTGTAGATGTGATATGATGGAGGGAGCTAGGGAGAATGGGACAATGTACTGAACGAGGTTGAGCAGTATAGTGAATAAACAGGACTGTAGCTGGTAAGCGCTTGGTGGAGGCCTGAATTTATACCATTTTCCAATCCCCAGAGTCCACGTTGGACAAATCTCCATATAGGAACACCCACCGATGACTAGCCCACATGGTAGATTAGACCCGACCACATGAGCCAGCGCGGTACCTCCATTTCCTTTTTCAGATCATCTCGATCCACAAAGCTATCTGAGTGCAAAGCTCTATCGCGCTCCTACTACCCCACCACAAGGCAAAAACAAACTAAACGCGTGAGCGATGAGGGGTAGCTGTTAGGTAGATCTTCAACCATACAGGCATATGAAGCATTTGCCGATATCGTTGACTATTGAGTATCTTTGGTGGGGTCTCAGGGCTAAGGCAGCGCGGTCCCGGACCGCGCTGTGGGGCTCTTGGGATGAGCTTCAATATATTGGAGAGTAATGCAAAGATCCTCACATGTTCATCTGTGATGCTTTCTGTTATGAACATCTACGAGCTGGCTATAGTTTTTGTCATGGCTCAGGATGAAAATTGTGGGAGGCATGCTAAGATAGTGGTGTAATTGAATCACAGTAACGATATTGAAATTTCTTGAATTCTTCTAGATTATCATACTAGTTAATCATTTTCAAATATACTCATGTCCTCATGCTCCGCCATGCTTGATGTGGTAGCTCTTCAGCTTCACGAACCCATCGTATCCTCGTGGGCCAAGAGTGCATCCCAAACCTGATGTCTTCCAGCCTGTCCAGGCAAGGTCCTAATGTCGAATATTAGTATTAATGAACCGATAGCATGTCGGTTTAGAAATTGTCAGAGTGTCTTACCGGGCTTGGATAGTCACAACGATTAATGAACACTGTACCGGCCTCAATTCGATCGATCAACTCCTCTCCGCGGGTGATATCCTTTGTCCAAACGCTCGCCGTCAGGCCATAGTCACTGTCATTCATCAATGCCACAGCTTCATCATCACTGGAGACCTTCATAATTGGCATCACAGGACCGAAAGTCTCCTCCTTCATCGTAGCCATGGTGTGGTTAACATTGGTCAAAACCACCGGAGCGACAAAGTTCCCCTTTTCGATCTGAGGGTTGCTTGTCACCTCAAAACTTGGGTTTCGAGGAGTGGAGTCAACAGCTCCTTTAGCAATCGCATCCTTGATATGAGCGGTGATCTTTTCGACGGCCTGCGTTGAGATGACGGGCCCTGTTGTCGTGCTCTGATCCTGTGGATCACCAAGTTTGTACCTGATTTGAAAGTTAGGGATATCCTCTTTTCAATAGAATCAGCCTTACGATTTTAGCTCCTCCTGCACAGCGTAAACAAACTCCTCGTAAATTTTCTCGTGTACGTATACCCGCTCTATGGAACAGCAACTCTGTCCGGAATTGAAAACAGCTCCGTCCACGAGTTGCTCTGCGACATGCTTTACGTCGGCGTCTGGCCGAACATATGCGGGATCATTTCCACCAAGCTCAAGGTTGACGGGCTTGATGTGTTGGGCGGTTGCCTCCCTCAGTCTAATCCCACCTGCAGTTGATCCGGTAAATGAGACACACTGGATCTCGGGAATCTGTGCTACCTGATCCAAAATATCCAGGTTTCCAATATGAACGACCTGAAGGACCTGAGGTGGAAGCCCTGCCTCTGTAAAGACTTCGAGCAGTCTATTGCCGAATAGTGGGGTCTGGGGCGAGGGACGCAGGATAACGCTGTTACCAGCAAGAAGTGCCGGGACCAGAGCATTGACAGTAGTCAGGTAGGGATACTATCATATTGATGAGCATGTCTCTGAATACTTCAATCCCAGTGTTCACTCACATTCCAAGCACCCGCGATAAGAACCGGTCCCACGGGAACACGCTTGACCGTTCGCCGGAAGCCGGCTTCTGGCCGACCAGGGAGGTCAGACAGGCTCTCTTCAGCAATATCCATCAAGTACTCAGCGCGCAGACGCATAGTGTTGATCTCTGATGCACAGTACCGGATGGGTCGCCCCATCTGTGCGGTTAGTTCTTTGGCCAGGTCATCGCGGCGCTGCTCAATAATGTCCAGTGCTCGTTTCACGATGCTTTTTCGGTTCTCCAGAGAGCTTGTTCTGTAGGACTCAAAGGCTTGCTTTGAAGCAACAGCAACTTTGATTGCTTCCTTGAGTGAAGTACCGGGCTGGTCAAAAATGACCTCGTGCGTCGAGGGAGAGATGGTACGAATTTGGTTTGACATAGCGTAGGTTGTGTATTCGATCTCGGAGAAAGAGTGAAAGCCCGAAAGTGGGAGAGGTGGGCTTTATAGCGCGCGAGTCTGTGGCGCGGTTGCAGATCTAACAGCCCGTGCTTCTCCAAATTCCATTCTGATTGCTTATCTCAGTCTTATGACAACAATTGATTTCGTATCTGCTTGAACTACTTGCTCTTTCCATCCAGTATGAATCTTGCAATTACCTTTGCTATCAACCACCCATCATGGCAATCACCAACGCGCGATAGCCCATTCTTGTACAATTCATCATCAAATATTCCATTGTCGTGCCTGGCTTCGAGCAGACATGACATGATACCTTCGTTATATTCCGGGTGCCCTTGTACCGACAGCACCTGCTTGGGCAAGTAGAGACCCTGAACTTCACATTTTGGACTTGTAGCAAGATTTGTGCAACCGACTGGAGCCTCAAAGACAATATCCCGATGCATTTGTTGCATACTCTATATTCAATCAGAACCTCCCTCGATTGGGCTTGTTTGAGTGTTTCTTCACTTGCCAGTGTATCCTTTCCAAAGAGTTTCTTCCCAGCCTCAGTAAGTGCGATCTCCTCCACAGAGACCTCCCATCCAGCTTTGTTTCTTCCAACTTGGGCTCCCAGTGCCCGGGCGAGAATTTGATGTCCAAAGCAGATCCCAATCACGGGCTTCTTGTGTGTTAAAACGGTCTCACGGATGTTGCTTGTGAGATCACAAATCCACTGATCATCGGCCCAGGCATCGTGTTCTACCATATGCTTTCAGTTTCCCAATTCAGATTATGAAATGGATGGTAACGTACTGCTTCCAGTCAAAAGAATGGCATCGATGTTCTCTAAATCAAGAAACCGGCTACTGCCCACCATCTGATGTTCACTGAATTCCACTTTAACGTCTTCTAACTCCTCAGATCTCTCCAAGTCTTTGAAGCCTTGCCCCAGAAGGGTTTGAAACATTGCGAAGTAGTCGCCATATTGTCTGACAATGGGCTGGATAGGCGTGTCACACACGAGGATGGCGATATGAATGCGAACAGGTGTCATTTTGGAGATGTGTACTTCTGCTGTAGATTCACACTAAACAATCAACCCATCAGGCTAATATTTGATCTCGACTTGTATCATTTCACAAAGAATAAGCGCGCTGTCTATACTGTGGAGGAACCCCACAGCGCGGAGCGCGGAGCATCTCCGTGAGAGCATCCGACAGCTTCACCGGTAACATCCATTGGCTTCTATCGAAAAAAATGCGCGTTATGGTCTAAACCGCGCGGGATTATTTTTGACCTGAGCTGCGACGCGGCATTAATGTTGACCACATCTTGGACCCACAGCCTCACAGCCCATTTCGCAATTGTATAAAGCTACAGGGGCCGGCAAAATGTCTCTGCCAATCCAACCCCCACTGTTGGACGCAATCAGTTCTGCTGCTATTGTTGTATTGTTTCCAGAATGATTATGCCCACCATGATCACCGTCGAATCACTCCCTAAACTCCTCGCCGATGACATCAAGGTCAAAGTCGCCGGTATCGACAGCGATGGCGTACTTCGTGGCAAGGTTATGGCCAAGGAGAAGTTCCTTGGAATTGCAGCAAAGGGATTTGGCTTCAGCTCAGCTCTGTTCGGTTGGGATATGCACGATATGCTATGGACAACCGATGCACGTGTCGCACCCCCGGAATCAGGGTACGCAGACTTCCTGGCTGTTCCAGATTTGAATTCGTTCCGCCGTCTTCCTTGGGAAGACAACATTCCTTTCTTTCTAGTACGCTTTCTTGACGATACACGCCCGGTTTCGGCCGATGGTAGGAGCATGTTAAGAAGTCTGTGCGATAAGCTTGCGGGCGAGGGGCTTCGTGCTTTGGCTGGGGGTAAGTTAGGAAGAGATCTGACGAATGGATTCCAAAGACTGATGGCAGATAGTCGAGCTTGAATTCATGAACTTCCAGACTCCTTCCGAAGACGGATACGGCAGTGCAGGCTCCCACCATCCCAACCTCGCTACTTTCCTGGAGAAAAATGCCCCCAGTGCCCTGCGACCAATCACCGCTGGCATGTTTTGCTATAGCTCAACGCGGCCGGTTGCCAACAAAAAGTACTTCTACGATATATTCAATACCAGCGCACAAATAAACTGTGGCATTGAAGGATGGCACACTGAGGGCGGACCTGGTGTGTATGAAGCAGTATGGCATCCATCCAGGTCATTTGAACTACTCTAATATTTTGTACAGGCCTTGATGGTTTCTGAAATTAGCGAAATGGCAGACAAAGTGGCATTATTCAAGTGAGTGCCGCAAGTACGGCAAATATTTTGCCACTTCCAGAGCTAACAAGTTGACAGACTTTTAACCAAATCCCTGGGGGTTGACCACGGTATTACACCATGCTTTATGGCTAAGCCTATGCAGGGGATGCCAGGCAGCTCTGGACACATTCACATCTCACTTGCTGACAAGGATGGGAAAAACCTGTTTGCAAGAGAGACGCCCGAGGTAGACCCTCAATGGTCGGATATCGCACATCTCTCCGACACAGGACGTCATTTCCTGGCTGGGCTTTTAGAAGCTCTGCCAGATATCATGCCACTGTTTGCGCCAACTGTGAACTCATACAAGCGCCTCATTGAGAACTACTGGGCGCCAGTGCACATTAGCTGGGGACTTGAGGACCGGATTGCCTCAATCCGTCTGATTACGCCACCAGTATGCAAGCCAGGTGCCACTCGAATGGAGATTCGCATCCCTGGAGCTGATTTACATCCTCATTATGCGCTAAGTGTCATCCTTGCAGCGGGCTGGAGGGGTGTACAGAAGAAGCTTGAAATCAAGGTCCCACCGATGTCGGCACGCACGGCAGGGGACCGTCCAGAACTTCTGCCCAATACCTTGGACAAGGCCCTGGATCGTTTCTCAGCGCCAGGAAGCATTGCAAGAGAGATTCTGGGCTCGGAGTTCGTGGATTTCTTCACGGCCACAAGACAGCATGAATTGGGTCTGTGGAGAGAAGCTGTGACTGATTGGTTAGTCGAAAATATTGTGCCTATGGATGCAATGCTAACTCTGCTATAGGGAATTCAAGCGATATATTGAAATAGTGTAATTTGTTGGTGATTGCCGTTGCGAAGCAAATTGACATTGGGCATTCATCGACATATGGAGCGATATCACGTAGTATAGAGAATCCTCTCACGATCTGAGGAATATTACGTTCTGCACTTGTGTCAAATCAGATCTACCCTAGAGTCAACTAATAATACTACTCATCTAATTGTCCAAAATATCCACACCAAGCTAGCATCATACATACGTATATATCTCTTGCTCCGTACAGCAGTGATAGATACGGGCAGGAATGCGCTAAGGCTTTTAGGTTTCAGGGGGCCAAAGCTTTAGGCCGCCCACGTGATGATCGGCAGAAAGACCGGGGCTCGCCCGGGGGTTGATAGCCCACAGCTCCAACCCATTCATGTCTACATAACAACCATTAATTCATAAAGGCATTCTGTTCGCAAAGCCAGCGCGATGGCTTCGAACCTTCCTCTTCCTCTCCCGCCGCGTACCCCCACTCCTCCAGCGGATGATGAATATGTCTCCCAGATCAATTCAGGGATCCCAATTGATCGCAATGCCTTATCGCCGCTTAAGGCTTCCTTTCCAAAGGGTATCATGGATGCCGAAAGTAGAGATACTCTAAGCCCAACGAAGTCATCTTTCAATCTGGCAGCCTCGCCTGAAGATGCAGAAACACCGATCGAGAATGGCCGTGGGGACACGTCCCCTGCGGGGCCATTCAATTTCAGTACAACTGTTATGGCAAAGAGCCCAGTAATCAAATCGGTGGGCTGAATTGTGCCGTTGACCTGTGAAGGGGGTGAGCTGACTTATTTCCTCGTATCTTAGAACATGGGGCAACGTCGTGGCCACAAGTACAAGCACAGTAGCATCTCGCATCAGATCTTCCTCGAGCCTCCTCCTCGCGCACCGCTGGCCCTTCCGAATTCTCTGCCCATTCCCACACTGAAGGAATGCCGATCTAGTATGTCGAAGGATCAAAAGACTCGCTTCTGGTGGAGCCTGTGTCACATGTTCATTGCGGCATACACACTCTGGACCGCACATGGGTCCCTTGCCATGACAGCATTGTCGCATCTGATTCTATTTGATTCAATTGGGGCCCTCTTGTGTGTTGCGGTTGATGTGCTGGGCAATTTTGAAGTTTGGAAGCGATCGACTATCCGCCACCCGTTTGGCGTTGAACGTGCAGAAGTTCTAGCCGGATTTGCGATGGCTGTGCTTCTTTTGTTTATGGGGATGGATCTTATCTCTCATAACTTGCAACATTTCCTCGAGAAGTCTGGTCATGAGCCTCATCGCCCGCACGAGCATGATCGGGTCTCTCTGGGTAGCGTGGATGTGACTGCAGTTCTAGCTATCTCGTCGACACTTGTGTCGGCGATTGGTCTCAAGAACCACGCTCGAATTGGGAAGGCTATGCGCTTTGGGTACATTCAATCTCTTCCGTCGGTCTTGAGCAACCCGTCTCACTTCCTTACTCTCTCTTGTTCAGCTCTGCTGCTGCTTTTGCCTCTGGTCTCAATCAGGATCTATGATTGGCTTGATAAGCTCCTGTCTGGCACCATTGCCTTCTCAATGTGCTTCCTAGGAACTCGCTTGGTGAAGACTTTAGGTTCCATGCTTCTCATGTCCTACTCCGGCCCAGGAGTTTCTGATGTCATCAAAGATATTGAAGCTGATCCTGCTGTGTTCGGGATTGATGACGCCCGATTCTGGCAGGTCCACTATGGGTTATGTATGGCAAAGCTCAAGCTCCGAGTCACTGGTTCTGAGGATAACCTTGCCCGGCTACGAGAGAAGATTTCCAGCTTGATTCGCAACAGACTAGGTGGTGGTTATGGCACTGGAGGTCAGAAATGGGAGGTATCTTTACAATTCACGATTGAGCGTGCATGATACTTTATCTGTCAGTTATGCATATGTCTCAATCAGTCTACGGGATACCTCTGTATATCATGAACTTTTACCACATATCGAACATACATGCTTCCAAGTTCAACAAACAAGTGTTCGGGAACATCTACTTTGAAGGAATATACAGTAGCACGTAAGAACCAATACGCAAATCTCGTGATAGGATTCATGAGTCTAGTATGCACATTTCCACATCATTTTCATCACAAACTACCGAGTCAAATTTTAAGCCCGCCTCTCTCGGCGTCTGTTCCGGGAGACGAAGAATGCACAAAACATAGATAGGAACTGGCTGGTCTGGATATTTCATCTACCGAGACAAAGATCTCAGGTTTGTGGACTTAAGGCCAAAGTATTCTGTAATATTTTTAGCTTAATGGACTATGTACTGCCCTGCTTCCTCTTCTATTTTCTACTGTCTATATGTATCTCTATATATCTAAGATAACTTTAGAGAGACAATCTTGTCTCTTTCACCAATGATCATACTGCACCTCTCCCATCAACAAGAGACTGGCCACGGAAATGCCTCCCAACTCCTTCTTCCCATCCACCATTTTGAAGAATCCAGGCTCAAAATCAATGATCCTCTTCCACTCCCGCATTAACCGACGCCAGTAGCACACGAACACCCCTTTGTTTGATTCCTGGCTTGAAGCGGGAGATATCGACATATCTATGGATACATATGTAGGTAGGTAACTTCAGATTGCCCTGAAAGAGTGATTCTTGTTACGCGAGGGCTAGAAAATAGCCATACAGTTAGGCGGACTAGAAACTCCCCGGGAGCAGTTCAACGGACTACTAGAGATAAAGAAACTCCAACGAGCTAAACGCTTGCATGTTGCAGCCAACTCATCCAGATCAAACATCTCCCCAATAGGGATACCCCACCCAGCCAGAAGGTGATGATGCAAATCAAACTCAGGGTTCAGAGCTGGGTAAACCTCGAAGCTCACAGCATCGGACGCAACAGCGGCAAAATGGTTATCCCATATGAAGCGCAGCACCCGCTCACTCTGTTCGATTCCAGCATGTTGCGGCATCCCCTGCTGACTATAAGCCACCCGCTCCTCGGCTGACATCCGCTCCCACGTCTCAGGCAAGCCAACCCGCAAGAAAAGGATATCACCCTTCTGGAATGTGATGTTGCATTCGCGCGCAATCTCCTGTACCTCATCAAGCGAGATCATCTGCCGACTCAGCGCGTTTACGCTGATGCCTTTCTTCTCCGCGTAGGAGACGTAATCGATCAGCACGCCACGCCCGGCAATGCCCTTCTTCGCCCAAAAGCCAATGCCAATCCGTGACGAGGATTCATCCAAAATCTCCCCTGCAGTCGTACCACCATAAAAAAGACGTCGGTCTGGATCTTCTGGTATTGGGGCTGGCGCATTGTGATGTCGGAGGCCATCCCACTGGGATGATTGCTGTGGGTTGAAGTGATATTCGTCGTCGAAAGCAACACCCTCGGCGACCCATTTAACTCGGTGCTCAAAGGGCTTGCGGCCAAATCCTGGTTTCTCGAGTCGTGAGTCTTACTGTGTGTTTTAAACTTATTCGACGGTCAAGTTCCCTTGTTTTACCTGGTGGGCTCAAATTCTCCATATCCCAGTTTAAGCATACCCTCTCGCCGGTCTGGATCTGTGTTCGCGCGGCTTGGGCAACTAGTTCAGGCGTCAAAAGGCGGAGCATTCCCAGACCTTCCTCTTCTGACCCTGCGGTTCCAGGCCAGAAGCGACGCTTGTCAGGGAGATCATCGAATGTCTCTGGGAGATTGGGAATGCCAAACATTTTTGGGATTGGAGAAGCAGATTGAAGGACATTTCAGTGATCAAGACGGGTGTGTGATTCATATAGTAAGTACGAGCCTGGAACGGTTAAACCCCTCATCTCGGAGGTCCGGTCTGTTTGACGTACCGCTATGTAAGCCGAAAGGTCCCTGGGCAATCTACTTCGAATCACCGCGATCATTCTGAGCAGAATGATACTTCGGTTGTGCCTTCCCATCGTCTCATGATTTTCTTTCCTCTTTCTTTCGGGAAGGTACGTTGTCTCCACCGGTGCGTATAAACCCCCCCTCGTCCTCGTTCTACCTCGAACTCTCCTCTCAGCCCGTTCTCAACTTCCCATCTCTCCTCAAGAACTTGGGGCATACTCTATCCCCAAATTGACCAGGTAGTATTCGTATGGAAGTCAGCTGTCAAGTTGTTGCCAATGAGATTGTAGTCAAAAGTCAATGTTGTACCAGTATGCATATAGAAACTACAGAAAGTAAAGTACAGGGTACAGGAGCCAAAAAGAGCGCAACAAACACATTTACATATCATCCAGGTCGTCATTGGCGTTCGACCCACCCTTCTGCATATTCGACATTTCATACTCTTCCTTTCGGTCTGAGCCAGCTCGCTCCCCAGCCGACATAGCAATCGCCTGGCGTCCAGTGTCGGAGGATTCGAGAAACTCGCGCAGGCGGCGCTTGCCTTCTACCAGAGCTTGCTGGGAGGCGGCCTCGGTCATCTTCAGCATGGGACCCCACAGATTAAGGTGATAAGTAATATATGCGCCAATGGCAAACACAAATAGCAGGATAAAGTACGCGGGGTTGCGCAGGACTGCAGAATATGTGTCAGTAGGCGCAAAAATGGAGGATTCCATCAATGGAAACTTACCAGCCCAGATTTCGTTCCAGCCTAGGGCCAGCAACAAACCGTAGAAATACAAGGGGACTTGTGTCATACCGCCAATGGCACTCCGCTTGGCCTCGACGTAGACACCGTCGGCGGTCTTCTTAAATCGTACAGTGAGCTCTTGGCGCTTGGTATCGCTAAGAATTGTCATCTCTTCTTCCAAACTCTTGCCCTCGTCTTCGTCCACACCCCCGATGGGGGCCAGATCCTCCTCATCCGCAGGTGTTGCTGTGCTTGGGGTGTGTCCAATCCATCGATCAAGTGGTGGTGGACCACCAGTCCTTTCCAGGCGGAAACGAGACAGAAGAGGAATCAGCGTCAAGGTAGATTCGCGAGCACGGGTGTAAATGCCCTCGATGTCATCGGTTGGGCGCCAGATGCGTGGTACACCAGCTTCGTCATAGCGGAACTTATCCTCAAAGTTCTCCCGAAGCTTAAGGAGCAAATTTCCCTCAATCATCTCCTCTTCGATTTTGGCACGGAGAACACCCCAAGATTTACGGCGCAGTCGCCAAAGACCAACATCGACTTCATCAATGCTAGCATCGAAGCTGCTCGCACGGTCCGTGAATCTCCGCTCAGCGTCAAGAACAGTATCTTCAAACAAGTTCCAGATCCGATCCCAGAAGTCCTTTTCCGTAGGCTTTTCCCCATTCTCAGGGGCACCACCGCCAGCTCTTCCAGACCCGAGGGCATTAAACTCTAGCCCCACAGATTCACCCAGACGAGATTGAACCCACCGCTCGACGCGGGTAGCCAGTCGTCTCATTTCATCACGGCGTAGTCGGGCACTGACCTCAGCCAAGTCTTTCTTATACAAAGATAGCTCTTGCTTGTAGTTGCTCCAGGAAGCTCCATCCACCAATGTGGAGCGGGCGACCTCCTCGAACTTCTCCAATGAAGACTGGGCCTCCTTGGTGACGATTTCGGCGAAGTCATAACTACCGCCCTTCTTCTGGCCATCCTTCACAGCAGCAGTGACCGAATCACTGAAATCCTGGATTCCAGACTTGTGAGCTGCGGATAGCTGGCCGTGGAAGAGTGCCTTAAGGCGTGTATCAACCTTGCCTTGAAGCTCGGCGCTTTTCCGTTGGTAAACACCCTTGTGGTATCGGCTGGCTTCTGTCTCAAAGCTCTTGAGGGTCTTGACCCGCGCAGCACGCATGGCAGCACCAAGTCCCCCTAGGACCTCAGGTGCACCTAGACGCACTGATTCGGCCTGTTTGTCTTCAAATCCGACGATCGCCTCATCGAAGCCTGTCATTACCTCGCGTAATATTTCGTCACAACGGAATTGCGCGAGCAACTCCTGCTGTGTGGGCAAATCTAAGTCTTTGTTGTTGACAATTTGATCCCAAATTCCCTCCGCATAATGTGCGAATCCGTCTGCTGGGATACGACGATGGTACTCAGGTAAGAAAACCCCTCCTTCGGAAAACTCGCCTTTGAGTGCATCCCTCTTTGGGTCTCGGTGACCTTCCCGGAAACGCAGGCCAAGCTTCTTTGCTTCTGTCACAAACTGGTCAGGCTGGTAACCCTTATGCGGCAGTCCATAGAATTGGAAATCAAAGTAGTCATGAATGGTCGACTTTTCCAAGCCTGCAGGTTTTGATATAGTATCCCAGAGACGGGAGAGGTCTTCCAATAAGGTCTTCTGCAGGTTCTTGAGTGGTGTGTTACCGATGAAATCACGAATGACGAAGAATAGGAGGGAACGATGGGTAGTACTGTAGAGAAATTAGCACCCAATGCGCATAGAAGAGGGGGCGATCAGAATGATACATACTGTTTATCCTTTAGGAACAGCTGCAAGTTAACTTCGAACACGGTCTTCAACAATCCCATGTTGGCTCCTTGATACAGCCCCACCTGGTGTTCCCAGATGTTGACAATCAGGACTTCACTTGTCGCAAGCGCAAAGAGCGCACTCTTGCGCTCAAAGTCCTGATCTTCACCTCTCTCGCGACCATCAGTTCCCTCCACGTCCATGACCAAGATGTTATCAGCCATGCGCTCCGCCGCGCCAGGTTCGCCTTGCTTCTTGTTGTTCGACATCCAGATACCCTTTGTTGTTTGTCTTCTTTCCAGCTCCGACATCACGGAGAACTCGGTCCCGAACAACTGATTGAGCAGCGTGGACTTTCCGGTGGATTGCGAACCAAACACGGAGATGAGATGGTAGTTGAAACCAGCCGACGTAACATTCTCGAGGGACAGATATTTGGACAGGTTAGGACTATAGCGATGCGATCAGCTTCGAAGCCATATGATTGGGCAAACCATAGTGAAGGGAGGTTGCCGTACTTGAACTCCTTATTCTCATCAATCACCTGCACGCCGTGTTCATACAAGGCAGCATCGCCTTCGGCACCGATCGAAGCAAAGTGGCCATTGGAGAGGATCGGCGGCGCAGTTGGGCTCCTTTCCAACCCCGATGGGCGTCGTTCAGTCATGTTTATCTTCCTCTGCTGTGTGTATGTTGGGGGGAGGGGGGAGGTGTTGTGGCAACAGCGAGTTGAAAGAGCAAAGATATACTAGGATCTAGAGGACCATGCAACTAGAAAGAGCAACAGGGTAATCAAATGAGAAAATGAGAAGAATTCAGGGATCACACGGTTGTTTCACGGGTTCATTGAGATGATCAAGTCCCGAGGTCGATGCTGGGGAAAACAGTCTTACATAAACCCCTTTTACCCCGGTAACGTCACTTTTCAGACCACTCTGGACTGGGTTACTTGTTTTTATTTTAATATATTCTGCATTTTATCAACGGAATATTGAGATGTCATTAATAATATCGACATTGCAGGAAATCGATACTATCTGACCATTTGGATCGGACTGGTGTTTAACACCAGATCTAGTGCCTCGATCATGCAATCAAATGATAGAAATCGCATTTCCTTCGACGGGATGTGTATATCGTCAACTCTTCTAATTTACAACATGTACAGGCTGAAGACATTAAAATTAATCCACAAGGGGATCTGTATTTACAATGATGGCACACCATCTGACCAGTTTAGATTCCAACCCTCATCAAGCCCAAGGTCAACGCTGCGGTTTGGCCACATATACTGCCCAAAATCATCGAACAGTCCACTGAACGCGTTGAACTCCAAGCCAGGATGTGGGTTTGTCATTGTTTCATTCCTTGAAAGCCATGGCTCGTCTGGGTATCCAGGCGTCATCGTGGGTGTGATGGAAGTACCATTCAAGGTGTCAGTGTTGGTACTTGGCGCACCTTCAGGGTCAGATATCGGCGTAGTATACAGCTGACTAGGACACTGTACCGAAGAAGAGACCTCCGTTTGCCCCGTGTCTGATGGTATTGACGTCTGTTCCTTGCTTTGGGAGCGACCCTTGAAGAACTTGCTTCCTGCACTGACCGTAATAGTACCAAAATAGGGCACTGTAATTTTGCAGCTCGATATGGAGCACCAATCAGGCTTAAGATCTCTGCTATCGTAGATGGCGCCGAGGATCTTCGCAGACTCGGCAGCCACTGAGCCTCCTAGCTCTGTTGCCGCCAGTTGGAGGGTCTCGACGACCTTCTTTACCATATCCCAGTCTTCTTCATCTTGCTCTTTACTATGATCTGGACTCTCGTCGGAATAACCTTGCAGGTGTATTATCAAAAGGAGACATAGCGTAAATGCCATGAAGTCAATCATTTTGCACAAAGAGGGTTTAGTTGTGGATCGGAGGACCTTGTATAGAATGAGCCCTTCTCTTGCGGATTGAATTGCGATCGTGTGGCAGGGAAGGAATTGAGGCTCATGTGGGGATTGCAGCATCAATGGGAGATGGAGGAAAGCACGCAGTAGCTTAAGCATGAATTGTAACGGGACTCTCTCATTGTAATGTTCTCGTTTCTCGTTTTGGCAGGGCTCTGCGGCTTGGAAGTGACTCGGCATAGATTTCCAAGAATCCTGGAGCTCTTGGTCCAGTCGTAAAGTTGCTGCGAGGGTCATCTTGGAAGGGTCTTGGTTTCTGTCAACCATATGTCCCGTGATAATGCCAATGCGCAACATGTATTCCTCAGGAGCTGATAAGTTGGCATTGAGACGTTGCTCTACCTGTGGCAAAAAGAATTGATCTGTAATACCATAAGGCAAGCCAAGGATCAAACTTAGGAATCGATCCGATGTTGCCAGAAAGCACCAAATTTTCAAGCGCCGTTCATATAAAGAATCGCCTGGCCTCTGAACTTGAGTGGACAGATGCATTCCAGCTAGATGGGCAAACTCGATTGCCCGACGAATAACCAGCCAAGCTTTCCGGAGCCGGCCATCAGTCATGTGAACCCTTTGGAGCAACATCTGACATTCAATACCGGGCAAAGTAGCCGCAAAGTCATCGTCACGGACAATCAAACGGTCCACGATCTCAGTGCATTTCTCATAGAACTTTTGAGGCTCAAATGGCACGATTAAAGCGCTAAAGTCAAATTCAGATGGGGCGTGAATCGCACTGATGCACAGACACATGAGTGCCCTAGCGACGTCGGCGGGAGCCACTAGAGTATCGCGACAATGGTCATTAAAAACCAGTCGGTCGGCATGTCGATCGAACATATCCGGGAAATGATCATGCCACACAAACAAATGGAAGGACGCATTTATTATCTTATTCATATCCTCTATGGGAGGAAGGAGAGACATGAGTTCTGCGCGCACTGCTTCGGCCTTCGGCGACATGTCCTGAACACCAGCGAATTTATCATTATTCGACGAGTCCTTTTTGCGGCTCATAATATAGTTATCAAACAGTTGGAGTACCGGCGCATTGCAGATTTGATCACTAGACGGGCCTAGTTCATCTGTCTCGGTAGCTAATGGCCTTGAATGGGATTGTGCACCGTCCGCTACATAATGTCAGTCACGCGACATCGATCCGCATGCGTCCGGGATATACCAACTTTGATTTGTCCCATGGTGCTCACAAGGTGGTATGCGTGAATCCTGCTGGTCCAGTCGTTTGGTCAACCCCTCGACAAGGTTCTCCAGGTGTGCTACTCGCTCGCGGAGACTGTATGGCTGTTCACCTAGTTTGGAGTTCCGCTGGAAGCCGGACAATGGAGGGGTAATAACTGTATGTTCTTGATCAACACATTTCATGCCTCTGGACCGACATTCATTACAAATTGTCGGGTGGTTGGGGTGAAATGTGCATCGAATCTTGCGTCGCCGACCTATAGTTGAACGCTTTTAGAGCAGACATATCAAATTACTCTCTTGACACATACATTCTGTGCAACTTCTGGTCCCCTTTCTCATTCTCTTTCGCGCCGGCTCATGGTCTGTGCAGGGTTCCATCTTGATCTGTACAGCGAAAGGGCAAGGATAAGAAGATAATATGTTCACTGATTGTGTTGTGAGGGGAGTTGATCAGATCAGGAGGTTGTGCAGCATCCTCTTGTCACTTGTGGTGAGGAATACTCTTGGGAGTAAGACAAGATGACAGATCAAGTGATGTAAAGGTTCCGAAGAGTCAAGCTAGGCCTGAATCTCAGGTCAATCCTACCTAGTCTCGAACGAAAGAACAAAAAAGGAGCCCACAGTCGTTGGATAGTCGGCTCTCATAGATATGTTCGTCCGTCAAGTTCGGCCGAGGTGGTGCGACATTTAGTCCGGGCCAATCAGATGCAATATCTTTCCTCCGTTAAGTCCGTCTCACGGGGTTAATATCATCTATAACATCGGGTTCAGGATTTCTCTTGCTATTTATTCTATCTGCTTTTTGAATATCTTCATGTACTTCACGCCTATCCATCCTGATCCGTCTCAATCGATCTACCAAGCACCGAGAGGCTGCAAGTATTGTCTCATATCCGCTGCCTGTAGTTTATGATAGTTCTGCCCAGGGTGGTAATGATTCCACCAAATGCAAGAGGTGCCATTTTCATTGAAACAAGTGGCATTTGGAAACCCGTATGTCTGAGGGTCGTCCAGGATCTTCGGCATGAAGGACCAGGTGTCGTAGAGAACGATAGTAGTCTACAATCAAGTTAGTTTTGTGAAAACAATGTAAGAGATCAAAACATACGTCGGTGTGGCTTAATTTGAAGTCATTGATCAATGTTTGAAGGCCATTATTGTAAGCCTTCACCCACATAGCATATGTTTTGACGGCTTCCGGTCCCTCTTTGATGATCATAGGACTCCGATCTGTAGGTGGGACATTGAGGAAAAGGAACTTTCGTCCGCCAGATGCATATATCTTTTCAACGAGATATCTGTACTGTGCCATCAGTTTCGGCACAAGTACGCTAGGCTGGGTGTTTTGATGACCCCAGCCGATACTAAAAAATGAAAACATTAGAACATAGCCGGCAAGGGGGGATTAAGACGCAATACTCATTGATTCCAATCCAGAACCCAAAAACCGCATTTTCTGACGTCCACGGTGCAGATGCAGGCTTCTTGCCATATGCTAACTCGAAGTCTTGGACTTGCGAAGTCACATCCTTGACCTTGGTATCCACAATTGAGTTGTCGATCGTCGCCCCTCCAACGGCGAAGTTGTAACTGAGTACCGGCGAGGCATTGTATAGAGTGGTCAGGTATCCGACCCAATTGGTACCACCGCTCGTTGTACCAGTCCCTATTTGACTTGATGAGTGGCTCGATTCAATCCTACTTGCCCGGGTAAGTAACTCTCACCTAGCGCCGGGTTTCCCATCGGGTTTGTGGCAGATGGCTGTGTGCCATTGACAGTGAACTCAGTCTGGGTGTAGGAATCTCCGCTGGCAAGGTCAATAACCTCTCTCCGATCGGCTACGGCAAATTTGGAATCTTACAATGTAAACAGATAAGTCATTGCATCTTGAGCTTGCGGGGGCGTTGTATCAGCTGTGCTACTGCCAGCTACAGAACCAAGATCATGATGATTCATGTTGATATAGAATATTACCACAATCTTCGAAGAAAATAACAATAATTCCAGGAAATCCCGCGACACATGTGCCCATGGCTGTTCTCTATATATGTATTAGGATTTGTTTCCTTTGATCCGGTATTGCTTGTGGAGCTCCTAATCTATTTCATAAAATCATCCTTTGGTTGCATTTCTCCATTTCTCCGGATTGGTTTACGGGGTGATGTTACTAGCAATAACAACACAAATGGAACCGTGTAAGCGAAGGTCTGATAGCGTATCAGTGGATTGATATGAACTATGACCTAGAAGGCACAGGTGGAACTAGCTGATCCAATGAGAGATGGATCCAAACACCCCCCCGTATAAGCACTATAAGACGCGCCCTGGAAAATTACTATGCTGTACGGAGTAGAAAGTTCCAATCCATGGATGCAAATCTTAGTAAAGCCGCAGTTTGGCCATATGGATATAGCAACGTTGTAAGTATAAGCCTTGACTTATGTAGAGACAATGCTTGATGTGCGGAGTATACATACTTCATTTTTACCCCGTGTCGGAGGAGAGAAGTCCGTTGGTACTAAACTAATATTAGTGTGGCGTTATTTTTCAAAGCATCCGGATGTAAATATATAAAAAAAACAAAAAAAAAAAACAGTATTCTCTGATGATAACTTTGCGTCTCATCCATCCATTCAAGTACTACCTACTAGTACAGTAGTTTTGAACCAATAGTGCGCCATAACGGATGTTGGCTGTATGTTGGAGTATTCTTTGCAATATGAGCTTTCTATACCTCGTACATCTGAATACACTACGGAGTAATGTCACGCTGATTCTCTATCCTACATTATACATAGAAAAGTCGTCTACGTAGCGATGCTCCTTTTTCCTACCATCTATCATCTACCTAGAAAACCGAGAAGGGAAGTATCTACCCAAACGACTACTAAAATGACCACATAAGGCCGCATAAGCGGCCAGCTATTGTTATCTCCATGAAAGTTCAAAATCCAAGTCTGATTTTTGGTAGTCAAGTTCATGATGATCGAATTCTCTATGGCCTATTTGTCGAGGCTTACTGCCTGAAATTCTCCACCTTGGATTCAACTCTCGATAATTATACATTCTGATTCTCGGTATTGTAGCTCTGCATTCAATCCGTATATCAACCTCGTAGTTAGTATCGAGTAGTTAACCATGGGAAAATTTGTTATGGCGCACTAGTAGTGAAATATTGTCGTGGTTGTGAGGTGCTGCAGGCCAAGGTGCCACAGCGAACATCAGCAATAGAATGTTCATACTCCACCTCTGGCTCCCTTGCCAAGGTCTATCTCTGCATAGTATTGAACCCGGCGAGCGAGTCGAGTTGGATTTCTTTTTTTGGAGAAGTGAGTTGAGAATAGCGGAAGACCTCCTGCCCACGCTACAATCTACTCTTGGGATATACAATATTTGGTAGTTTCTATTTCAAAACCGGGCAAACATCGCGATATCCCTGCTTCAATATATAGCCTTGCATATTGAACCAGCAAGTCTCGAGGCTGTCAGACGACACCGGGAAATGGTTGTTTAATACGAAGGACGGAGTAGTTCCAACGAACATAGTTGGCCACTTTTCGGTGTGTATATATATGACAGGTCTCAGCCTATTTCCACCAAAATATGGGAAACAATATATTACAACTTCACAGGGATGCCAAGAGGGCTCGATAACACAGTAGGGATTGAAAAAGGGCAAACCGTCCAGGCCCATTGAAGAAGTGATTGATTGATGTCTATGCATGATTGGACAGGGTATATTTCAGAATCCGTAGCTACATGGATGTATTCTTAGATGACGAGATCAGCCATTGGGGGAAACACTAATCAGTCAAAATGACCGTCTTCGCCATCATCAGGGCGGATGAGTTGCGAATACCGTGGAAGCAGAGAACGAGGTGTGAACCAGGCGTCCATGTAACTCGATTGAGTATCTACAGGCTAACTTCTAGATTCGTTCTCATGCAATAGACGAGATGAGGGTCGAGCAGTAGAAAGACGCACGTTGACTTGAGCATAGACTAAAATTATATATGAGCCTAGGAAGAATTTGGTCTGAATACATTTTCACGGGAGTGGAGAGATGAAAGAAAATCCGACTACATCTCCAAAACAGTAGAGGTACATGAACGATATCAAGCGAAAACTCCGGTTTACCCCCGGATCCCTCGTGCTGATCGATGATTCCCGCGCTGTGGAATAAAAGGTGCCAAAACAAACAAGCTGTTAAAGAAAAGGGGTTCATAATACAAGGGTCAGACACTTCGCCTGCCTGACCATGGGTGCGAGCGGACCATTTACTCGACGACGCGGGTAATCAGACCAGTGGCAACAGTACGGCCACCCTCACGGATGTTGAAGCGCTGACCAGGCTCGGCAGCAACAGGGTGGTGGGTCTTGAGAATCATCTCAACGTTGTCACCGGGTTGGACACGTCTGGCCATGTCGCCATCGGGGAAGCTGAGATCACCAGCCTCATCTAGAGCATAATTAGTTATCAATTGTATCAATTTGATTAAATCAGATTTGGCCGAAATTGAACTTACCAGCAGTGCGGATGTAGACCTGGGGGCGGTAGTTGGCGCCGAAACCAGTACGGCGACCACCCTCAGCCTCGGTCAAAACGTACATCGACACAAGGAACTTGTTGTTGGCCTTGGTGCTGTTAGGGGCAGCAACGACCATGCCACGGCGGATATCCTCACGGCGGATACCGCGGAGAAGGAGACCGGAGTTGTCACCAGCACGGGACTCGTCACAGGACTTCTTGAAGGTCTCAATGTCGGTAACCTTGGTCTTAATAGGGTTGCCGGAGTCGGTAGCACCGACAATTTCAACCTCAGTATCCTTCTTCAGGAGACCACGCTCGACACGACCAGAGACGACAGTGCCACGGCCAGGAATAGAGAAGACTTCCTCAACGGACATAAGGAAAGGTTTATCCAAATCACGCTCGGGGGTAGGGATCCAAGTGTCGACGGCCTTCATGAGCTTGTCAATCTGCTCGGTACCAATATCGGGGCGGCGGTCCTCGAGAGCGCAGAGAGCGGAGCCGAAGACGATAGGAGTCTCCTCACCCTCAAATCCGTAAGAGGAGAGCAGTTCACGCATCTCGAGCTCGACGAGCTCAAGCATCTCAGGGTCCTCGACAGCGTCGACCTTGTTAACGAACACAACAATCTTCTGGACACCAACCTGACGGGCAAGCAGCAAGTGCTCACGGGTCTGGGGCCTGTTGGGTAATTTGGGTCAGCACATTCTTCCGACTAGCTTTATAGACTGGGGGCCGTACATCTGACCGTCGGAGGCAGCAACGACGACAATGGCACCATCCATGTTGGCGGCACCAGTAATCATGTTCTTAATGTAATCGGCGTGACCGGGGCAGTCGACGTGGGCGTAGTGACGATCCTCAGTTGCGAACTCAATGTGGGCAGTGGAAATAGTAATACCACGCTTGCGCTCCTCAGGGGCCTTGTCAATGGAGGCATAGTCGAGGAAGTTGGCAAGGCCCTTAGAGGCCTGGTGCTTTGTGATGGCGGCAGTCAGGGTAGTCTATGAGCGTACGAGTTAAATTCGATCTTTGCGTGGCGGAGACATCGGAACAAGTCGCGAATGGCTTACCTTGCCGTGATCAACGTGACCGATGGTGCCTGAACAATAAGCTTCAGCATGGAGACGTAGAATGCGACAGCGATAGGATCTTACCAATGTTCACGTGGGGCTTGTTACGCTCGAAAGCAGTAGCCAATCCACGGCCGGCCACCTTGTTGCTGAAGACATGGTGGACGGGGTTGACGGTAGTCGGACGCAGCAGGGAGGACCGGCTGGTGCGCGCCAGGAGGTTCAATGAACGGGAGATGGTCGACATCTTGGTTCAATCGAAACAAAAACGATGGAACAAGAACAAAAAGGAAAGATTAAACAGGTGGAGTAAGGATGGAAGAGAAGAAACCCAGATCAACACCAAATTTTTAAGTAAGATGGCTTCCGGGATGAATGGATCCTCAGGGCAGGCTTAGTCATCAACCAATCACGGGCCTCGAATTGCGGACAGGATAGATGTTGAACATGGATATGAATGTATGTATCTAAGGATGTTTCTTGATGCTGAGTGGCATTCTATCAATCTGGAAGGTCTCAACGGTCTAAGGTCTCTAGGGCTACTTCCAAGGTATATAGGGAAGATATCAAATATCATGGTGTGGGATCCAACAAGTTCATATCCTTTTATATCCCTACAAGTGGGTAACAAATAAGCGCTATACAACTGATGCCATGTCGCAAGGTTCAATGCTATATAATATACATTGGACTAGTCCTCTGTGCTAGTTCATTTTCTGTGCAGTGATCTTGAGTTGCTTTCCCGGCTCTCCCTCCATTGCTTTGGTCTGGGTTCCACCAGCCTCTCGGATTGTGTCCAACACACTCTGCATGACCTGCTTGATCTCATCAACTGTGGGGCTGCGCTTGCGTTTCTTGGTGGTCAATAGAATTTCTACCCTGCGACCTTTCTCCAAAAAGGTCGAGAGTTGCTTTAGACGGTGCGACAGGTCATGGGCATCGATTGCCCAGTTCAGCTCGATTTGTTTGAATGTAACCTTGGTCTCACGAGCTGACTTGGCTTTGGCCTTTTCACGTGCTCGCACTTCTTTCTTACTGTAGATCTTGCAAACTGGCGGGTTGTTATAATCTCCTTCTTGCACCTGGAGAAGAAAGAAGTCGGCATGGTCAAAGCTTTCAAGAACATCCTCTAATCTGGTCGGAGGGTCGAGGTCCCCTTCGTCGTTCACAACTTGAACAAATGGTGCACGGATAGCATCGTTTATCGGGGGCTTTTCAACCGGTGGCCGATGTTCTCGAAGCTTCAGACAACGGGATTGTTGAAAAGCTCGAGTCTGAGGGGTATTTGGAAGAAGCCTGAGAGGATGAATGCCAACTCTGGAGCTGCGAACGGATGTGGTGAATATCTGACGTAGGGCCTGGGCGGATGATAGGAGACCGCGTGCGTGGTTCATGTCGTTGGTAGAGGGAAATGCAGCAGGAGTGATAGAAAGGCTGTAAGTGCACCAGGGAGGGAAATATAATAACGGTTTTCCGTGACAAAGCACAGAGAGGATTATTGACTTGAACAGTCGACAAGCCACTAATACGGGGAAGTCAAATACGACTAAATGCAAACATGACAAACATTAGTGAGCCACCATTTGCCGGTACCGGCTATCTACATACCAACTGGGCAAAGTTAGATGCTTCCGGCCAATTTATGATATCTATGTACCTATCAAGTGGTCCGATCTTACTACACAGCAAGGGCGTCTGGCGCGTATTCTAAGTCGTTTGTTTTAATACATAGGGAAATAGAGGTATCTCCCTCATTTTGAGACTCGGGATATAGGTATGCCCAAGTGGCAATAAATCCATCAATCATGTAATTTGCGCTAAAATTGCAGGCAGTACTCCCTTTGATATGCTGGAGGATGAGTCTTAATATCAGAGAAATATGATTTAATCCTATGATATACATTCCTAGTATGTAGATCTTGGAAGTTCTCCCAAGGTTTGTATTTTTATGTACATCCATGCATGCATTCAACGCCACCTCTGCGCCACAACCATGAAACGCTGATCTCCTTTCTCTCCTGACAAATTTCCCTTTTACATCCATCCACTTCTTACAAGACAGGCTTGGTGTTTTTGGAGGACATTGGGATCAATGGTTGCTTATTTTTCGCTTTCTTCCTCTACTACAATCGTTCAACCATTCTTGCGCTAGCGACAAACGCCACCTGTCACTGCACCTTTATAATTCGACAACTGCTCGAATGTCGACTGGAGTCGACAATCAAACCCATAACAGCAAATTTGATCACGTTGATTCCGCCAGCCGTCACCGCTCCATCTCCCGCAGCGACGGATCTGCTATACCACAGTCCATTGAATCCAATCGAATCTCCGGAAATCAACCCGTCAACATGGGACAGACTCAGAGATCGCGTTACCTGAAGACGGGCGCAATCATTGCCTTCATTTTCATGGTATTAGTGTGGCTCTCCCCGTCCCAGCCTAGTACTTCGAGTCTTACCAACGGTCGGTGCCCCCCTTGCGCGCTACCGTTCGCAGAACTGACCATTTAGCAGAGCAACCACCTTCAACCGGTGGCGCATCCACCTCGAGAGTATGCACCAAACCGTTTGACTCATCCAAGCCTCTTATCCAGTATGCTCTTATGATCGATGCTGGCAGCACTGGGTCCCGGATTCATGTTTACCGATTCAACAACTGCGGCCCTACCCCCGAACTTGAGAACGAGGTGTTCGAACAAACGAAGAAGAAGGAAGGAGGCTCCGGTCTTAGCTCCTTTAGAGAGGATGCGGAGGGTGCAGCCCTCAGTCTGGACCCTCTTATGGATGTCGCTGTGAAGTCGGTTCCGGAGGAGTACAGGTCGTGCTCTCCGGTTGCCGTCAAGGCTACGGCCGGACTTCGTCTTCTAGGTCCTGAAATGAGTGATAAGATTCTGGAAGCCGTTAGACACCGCCTGGAGACCGTCTATCCCTTCCCCGTTGTCTCCAAGGAGAAGGGTGGTGTTCAGATCATGGATGGTTCAGACGAAGGTGTCTACGCTTGGATTACGACAAACTACTTGTTAGGCAAGATCGGTGGCCCTGACGAGACTCCCACGGCCGCTATCTTTGATCTGGGTGGTGGTTCTACTCAGATTGTCTTCCAGCCTACCTTCGAGCAGAGCAAGGCTGGTGGTATGCCGGAGCATCTCGCCGCCGGTGACCACAAGTATGACCTTAAGTTCGGTGGCCGCCAATTCGAACTGTACCAGCACTCTCATTTGGGATACGGTCTCATGGCTGCCCGCGAGGCTATGAACACCATTGTTGTAGAGGCGATGCTAGCTCAGAGCCCCAAGGACCTGGCCTGGGTGGAGCAGCCCATCTCTAACCCCTGCATTGGCCCTGGAATGAAGAAGACAGTTACACTCAAGTTTCCCGCTGACCACCCTCTGGGGCCCAAAGTCGAAGTGACCATGGTCGGCCCCAAGGACAAGTCTATGGGCGCCCAGTGCCGTGGTATCGCCGAGAAAATTTTGAAGAAGAGCGGCGAGTGCAAGCTTGCACCCTGCTCTTTCAACGGCGTGCACCAGCCCTCTCTCGCGAAGACTTTTGCCCGAGAAGACGTGTACATCTTCTCTTATTTCTTCGACCGCACGGCTCCTCTTGGCATGCCGGAATCTTTCACTCTGGATGAACTCAACCAGCTGACCTCCACCGTCTGTGCTGGTGAGAGTGAATGGAAGGGCTTCGAGGCCATTAAGTTTGAGGGTGAGGATAATGCGCTTGTGCAACTTCGGGATCGTCCAGATTGGTGTATGGACCTGAGCTTCATGATGGGCCTATTGCACACCGGCTACGAAATGCCCTTGTCCCGCGAGGTCAAGATTGCCAAAAAAATCAAGAACAACGAGCTGGGCTGGTGTCTTGGTGCGAGGTTAGTGCAGTCCTTCCCGTCTCTTTCTAATCAGTATACTGACCTACTACAGCCTGCCTCTCCTTAGCCAGGAATCTGGTTGGACTTGCCGCATCAAGGAAGTGGTTTAAACGAGACAGCGAACGCGATGCAAAATTATCACTTTTTAATAATGTCATTCGGTCATAGTGCATGATGGGTTCATGCATGTATAGAGATTCGCGATCTTCGTGTTTCTGTTTTACTACTTTCTACTTTTTCCATGTCTGTTACCTAGACTTGATTTCTGACCAGTGACATACATATATAGGGAATGAATGTATGGGTGTGTGTTTCTGCATGCAATTGGTTTAGAGCCACTTCTACAGAGGAAAAAAAAGCAAAACATTAGACGCTAAACGACAATACAGAGCTTAGGTACGACATGCAAATACATAGATGCTAAACCAGTAAATCGCCATGATTGCACCAAGACCACACATCACAACCAAATGTCAGAAATAATACAACCCCACCAAACCAAACAAGTGTCTACTGAGCCATCTCCTCGATGGACGGCTTATCCGTATTCGACTTCTTATTTTTACCGCCCATAAGCTTCCCAATGATGTCCGAGTCATTCATCTCCTGGGGGCTCTTTCCATCCCTAGTGGCACCCTTAAGCCCTTCGTCATCACTCTCCTCATCACTTGAAGGATCACCATCGCGCTTCTCTTCCAAAACTCCGAGACCAAGGTCCTGATATCAGTCAGCAAAGCCTATCACTACCATCAGGGACAATCCAGAACCCCTACCATCTCAATATACTGCTCTCCATTCTCATCTGCATTATCGAGAATCAAATCCCCGGCCTTCCCAGCTTCAATCTGCTTCTGCAAATCTTCATTTGCATCCTTCATCTTTGGCAAGAAAGCGTTAAGCCGTGACAAAATATCCGAATCGCCTTTCATGCGATGTATGCGCGGTTTCGGGCGGCCGGCGATGTGAGGTAATGATGGGGAAGGATCAGGAACATGTGCGTGGGTGTTCGATGACTCTCCTATGCAATTCATTTCTCGGTCAGAGTGTTGTTCATCCTCTCTTTCGCTTTCGCTGTCGTCTTCCGAAGATGAGCCTGAGGAGGAGGTTGGGTCGGAGTCGGATGATTGAACAGAGTTGGCGCGCTGTCGGCGGGGTGCAGTGCGGTCTGTTAAGTTGATGGGCGTCGGAGAGGGATTGCTTGCAGCATTCTCAGATCTTGTGGTCGCTTTAGTCATGTTTTGGGTATTTGGGATGTATGCGACTTGATGGGGCTCGCAGAGATTTCTGGGAGATTGTGATGCGCTGATGTGGGGGTCAAGGGTTGGAATGGGTTTTAACAAGATATTTCGAGCTTTTTTATATATTTCAATGTAGTGTCCAATAGCCCGCCGATTTTTTCTGAGTTTTGGAAGAGTGGATGTTGTCGAGTCTGGTTGGAAGTCGGACATTTTCAACTTTTTTGGGCGGAGAACTGATAACGGATAAGCTTATCGGCTATCGATTAGGTACACCCTAGATCCATCCATCCCTAGATGTGATCTCGGTAGGTATCTACCTAAGTACAACAGCATCGAAGTGAACTAGGTTAAATGGAACACTTAGGGTACAAATCGTAGTATGCAAGGAAATTCAGACGCTTATAACGCCTTGGGCCATACATTTTATTATTACAGGGTTGTTCGAAAAGAATAACAGCAAGCCAGTAGTAAAACCTCACTGGTCCCTTTTGTACACGACAAAATATCAGCGTGAAAATCATCGGCTCCGGTGCCTTCTACGACTTCGACTTCGGCGTCGACTTGGGCTCCTTCGGCGACGACTTGGACTTCTTCGTCGACTTGGACTTCTTCGTCGACTTGGACTTCTTCGTCGACTTGGACTTCTTCGTCGACTTGGACTTCTTCGTCGACTTGGGCTCCTTTGGCGACTTGGGCTCCTTCGACGACTAGGTGTTTGTCGACGAGGTCGGCGATCATCTGCATCCTTCTCTTTGTCTTTTTCCTTTTCCTGTTCCCTCTCCTTTTCTTTTTCTATGCCAACCTCAAGAGCTCCCTCTTTTGCGTGAGTCGGGTCCTTATCCCGTTCAGATATAGGTTTGTAACGGTCAATGTCGTTTAGCCGGGGTCGGGATTCTCGCTCTCGCTCTGGTGATCGGACCCGGCGGCGGGGTGATTTGCTCCGGTTGCTGGTGGGGGGAACGTAGCGGTCAATATCTAAAGTGGGAGAAGGCGAGCGACGCCGAGACCGAGATCTCCGTCGAGTAGATCGAGAGCGTGACCGAGGGCGATCGCGAGGGCGAGCGCGCGAGCGTGAGCGGCTGCGAGAACGCCGACGTACAGGTGAGCGAGAGGGCCGACTGCGCCGAGGGCGATAGTTGTCATGATCTCGGTCTCGGTTGCGGCTGCGCTCTTTGGACCGGGATCGATCTCGTATTCTATCTCTATTCCGGCTGCGGTCTCGCTCACGCCGGCCGGCGGATCGACTGCGGCTGCGATGGCTTGGTCTGTAGCATCCACCACCTCGGTCATCCCGAAAGTCGCGGTAGCCACGGCGTGCATCCATATCACGATCTCGAGACCTCACAGAAGTATCCCGGGACCGTTCACGTCGACGGTCTGTATCATAACGGGATGTTCGCCGTCGTCGCGAGCGACTACGGCTTCGATCCCGCGTCAAATGTCGGGTCCGATCACCCCGGTCTGCAAGTGAACCACGCCTTGGGTCAGTATCTCGGGATATGCTGACTGCTCTCGTAGATGTATTGGAAAATCTGGAATCATTCGCACTCTTGGCAGGCCCTAAGGTTGACCCTGGTGGTTTCAGTCCATTTTCAATAGCCTCAGCCTCTTCAAAGTCAAACTCGGGCTTCTGCCGAGCCTTGGCTGCAAGTTCTTCGCCTTCTTTCAGAAGCATTTGCAAAGCAGCCTCCTCGAGTGACTTCTCATCCACAAGCGGCGCTAACAAAGGAGTTGGAGCATTCGATGTAGATGATTTATCGTGTTTCGAATCTCGTGGCCAAGGGGATAAGCCACGGTCGGAGCGATAGGCCGGAGAGCGATCACGGAAACGGTCTCTCTCTCGAGTTCGACTGCGGTCGCGGTCCCAGCCTCGATATCGCTCCCTATCTTCTCGTCTTCGTCGCTCATATCTTTCATCTCGCTCTCGTTCTCGCTGTTCGTCGAGAATTCGTTGCTCTTCACGTTGGCGCTCACGATCAGCTCGCCTCTGTTCATCGATCTCCTTTCTTCGGGCCCGGTCTTCCTCATCTTTCTGACGTTCAAGTTCGCGCTTCTTCTTGCGTTCTTCCTCCCTGATCCGTCTTTCCTCCTCCTCAATCTCCCTCTGTTTGCGCTCCTCTTCACGCCACACTTTTTCCCGCTTCTCTCGCTGTGCGCTGACATATGATTCGTAATCTGCATCCGTTTTGTTCCCTAGTTCGAGTTCACGGGCGGCAACCTCCTCTCCAACGTCCTGGCATCGGATCTCACGAACAGATTCGAGGATAAAATCCAGGTGTTTGGATGCTAATTGGTCGATGGAGTCCTCCACGCTCTTGTAAACATCACCACGATCCACCGCGCCCTCAATGAGTGTCGCTGCTTTTCCTCTTTCGCGGGACAGAAGTGCTGGTTCGCGATCGATCTCCGACTCTGCAAGTGCAACTAACTTGTTGGTGAAATCGGTTCGAAGTTCCTGTTCCGATAGGATTAGCAGCCGCAGAAAAATATAGACAATCCCTCGCAAGCACTGTCTCGGCAAAGTTTCATACCCCATCATTGAATTCAGCCCATATTTGTTTGCGAACACTATCGAAGCCACCCTTCTTCTTGAATGAATGTAGGAGTTTGTCAATGACCGCATGTTGCGCAGCAGACAAGGGAAGGTCATCGGTTTTGAATTTCTTGCGCTTCACGCTCTCAATATCAATAGGTTGTTTAGCCGTAGAATGGACATCCTCTTTTTCCTGAGAATTGTGCATTGCCTCATCAGAACCCATAGTAACACGACTGGTCTGGACAAGAGAGAGATTCAAGTCGCGCGAGCGATAAGCGATAACAACTGTGATCGGAAGAATGGTTATTCCGTGATTGGGAACTGCGGCCCGCTGATTTGCTTCAACCTCGTCTCTCCTGTACTATTGCGACGGCAACATCCAATTCTGCCTCCATTTACCCCGGCTGCAGTGGTGTTGAATTAACATATCCACCCATTTGCATTTCTGATTCTTTTCCTCGGATCCCCTTCCGCACTCAAATCACAAACACATCCCCGCGCCCGACCGCGATCATGGTTCACAAAGTACTCTTCTGGAGTGGCTTCGGTACGTACATATCGTCCCCGGGTTCCAGTCCTTCAAAAGACCAAGCTTCTTGGTAGAAAAATTATTCAATTTATTTAATATGGCCATTGGAACTCACGCGTTGATCCCCACAGGCATTGCCGTCCGCCTCTGGCAACTCGGTATCGAGATGCGTCCAATTCTCGCCAAGGAATCCCTCTGGGTCTACCCTCTTTTCGCCGGTGTTGGTGGAAGCTTTGGCTACTGGCTTCAGGGTGTTGAGAGCAGACAATTGAAGATGCTTGCACAGCGCCGCGAGGCTATTCTCGAGAAGCGTCGGCGACGGGATGAGAAGCCCGAGGGTGGTGTCCTGGCTGCTGCATCATAAAGCAAAGAGCTATTATGATTGAGATGGTCATTGTGTGTATGCGTTTTTCTATTTGTACCAAAATTCAACCGGTTTGATATCAGCATTCAAATCTTCGCGCATTTAGTGGACAATTCTCTCCACAGGTGCATTGACATCTCTTATATTTCTGATTTGTTCCTCAAAAATTCTGGATAAGAATAGTCTTCAATTTGCTTGCCTCTTTTTTAATTCCACGGGGTATAAATCCCGAAGTAGAACATTTCCAAGGTTGATATCGGCCCATCCACCATGTCTGAGGCGTCATGAGTCAGCAAGGAGTGGGTGCCCGGCGGGCAGGCTCCCCGGGGTCGAGTACATCATCAACTCCGCTCCGTAGACACCCACTTATACTGCGCTCGTCATTCATTATTTCTTTCCTGTTTGTTCCTTTTGTAACTTAATTGAGCTCCCCCGGCTTGTCTCGGGTCTTTTGTTTCTCTTCATCGCGATGCTTATTGTCTGTCTTTGAGGAAGAGTCCGATGACGAGACTCCGTGGCATAGATGGATAACCGCGGCTCCTTTTTCTTCTTCCTGCTGGTGTTCTACATTATCCTCAGCTCTCAGTCTCGGCCGCCTTTGATCGATGAAGATCGGGCCCGGCAACGTGAGCTTGATCATGAGCGACAGGTCCTTCGTCTGTTGAATGGTTCGAAATATGGCGACTTCGATCCGCCCGCCAATCGATGGCTTCCTATTTCGGGCTTGAGGGGAAACGACAGCTATGCTTGGGACCTATTACCGCAGGTTAAAGGCCTAGCTCGCCATCAGTTACAATCCGCCGTCTCAAATGCCGGATTAAAACCCCCGGATGGCCTAGAAGACCCCACCCTGTCGCCTACGTTGAACTTGACCAAGCTCATGCTTCCAGTATATCGTAATTCAACCGGAAAGCTCCGGGGAGACTGGGTTCGGAGAACTCAAGGCGTTGAACGCCGTGAACCTCTGAACATCACTGCCATCGCCGAAGAACATGAATATTTTACTCGTGAATTCAGCCATAATATCACTGGCAACGGGGGCACATTTTACTTCGATCTAGAAGAGGGAGGTGGGGAAGAGCTTCAGATGGCCGATGGAGTTTTGCGAGAGATGCGCGCCAGCCTGACGGTCGAAAGTGAGGACTTCTGGGGAAGTACCTGGTACATCTCGTTGTATGGTGTACACTTTCCAGACACCGGAAGCATCATTTTGACTACCTCTAGCGAGAAATTTGGCGGTATCTTCTCTTTGCCGCACTTCATGCTATCTTCTGACACTCACAAACTATCCCACGAGCTTCTTCTCAAGTCGCTGTCGGACACCATCGCAGAGAAGCAAAATCGACCCCCGACACTGTTTCCCTGGTCCTCTCTGGCAGGAACAGAACAGACCGAGTTCCCTGCGCCTAAATGTGAACATATCATCTACTTGCAGCAGCATCCAGTGATGCTCGGAGATGCCGCTGCTGACCGATTGTTATTGGAGCGTATGGAACAAGAGCTCAGGCATCCTATGGGAGCGCCAATCCCCGATCCTCCTCTTATGGTCATGTCTGCCGTTGTCTTCTCCCCAGACTGCGGGTACATACTCCAAACGAAAGGGACCCCTGAGTTCCCTCCTTCTGAATCGCTATATGTGACTGGGCCCAAGCATGAAGAGTACAGTAAATACGCAGCTCGTCTCATTTTCGTGGTTTCTGGTGTTTTTGTTGCCCAGATCACTCTACTTCTCCGACAGATCAAAGAGGCTTCGACTCCTTCTACCCGGAGTCGGATCAGCTTCTATACCATCGCATTGATGGCGCTCGGCGATGCATTTGTTTTAACATTTATTGTTTTGGAACTATTCGAGGCAGTGTCTTTCTTGGTTCTGGCTACTGCATCTTTTTTGGCGTTCCTGTCGGTGAGCTATATTGGAATGAAGTTCATGATGGAAATATGGGCAGTGCAAGAGCCAGAAAGAAGAGAGCAGGATCGTCCGCCCAATCCTTCAACTTCAACTACTCGCCCTGAGAGTTTGCCTTTGCCTGCTACTGCTCCGGCAGTGCAAGACTCGGGGGCCACCCCGGTCATCTTGTCGCCCGACCAAGATGCCCCTGATGATGAGATGGATTCCCCGCCGCCACCCACCCGAACCACTCCCCCAACTCCAAGGCAAATTCGCAGCGACGTAGGAACAATGTACGCACGGTTCTACCTTGCGCTGTTTGGTATGCTCATCCTGTCAATCTGGGCTTTTCTCCTGCCGAGACGCCTCGGCTCGATCTACACCAGATTTCTGGCAGGAGTTTACCTCTCCTTCTGGGTTCCACAGATCTACCGAAACGTGATGCGAAATTGCCGCAAGGCCCTTCGATGGGACTTTGTTGCAGGCCAGAGTGTTCTTCGGCTTTTCCCTTTCCTGTACTTTCTCACGGCGCGGGGAAACGTGTTGTTCATCCGTCCCGACTACACAAGCGCGTTCATCATGACTGGATGGGTATGGATCCAAGCTTGGATCCTAGTCAGCCAGGACGTTCTCGGGCCACGCTTCTTTGTACCTCGTGGCTGGGCGCCGCATGCATATGATTACCACCCTATGCTGCGCGATGTATCCGGAGCGGACGAGGATCTTGAAGCTGGTGGTGGCGTTCTGTCGATTGCATCCTTGCGGGGCGATGAATTAGATCTAGTCAGTGACTCCAGGGATGACGATAAGCAGCAGAAAGATCGCAAGAAAGCGGTGTTCGACTGTGCTATTTGCATGCAGGATATCGAGGTGCCTGTTCTCCCCGCACTTTCTGCCTCAGGTGGAAGCAGCGTCGCCGATGGAGCTTCAAGCATATTAAGTCGCCGGCTGTACATGGTCACTCCTTGTCGTCATATCTTTCACACTGCCTGTTTGGAAAGCTGGATGAGACTTCGCCTACAGTGTCCGATCTGCCGTGATACCATACCTCCTGTATAACTTCTGTTGTAATGCTCCTCATACATGACTTCATCCTCCTGTACACAGACATTCTGCATTACACTGTTGAGACTTGCATGATCCAGCTCTGTATACCTCGAACTGGATATATGGACCACGGTTTCTCTACAAGGAGATAAAAACACAAGCCATTCACATATACGGAAATCTTGTTGAACAGTATATTGATCCCTTTACAGATCGACAAATCTAAACGCTCTGATTGAAGGAAATCGGTCACCATTGGGCATACATGATAATGACATCATACTTGAAGAAAAAAAGAGAAATTCACCATATCCAGCATAGGCTGGAATTTATAAACCACGAATCACGATCAATCTTTACACTCCACAAAGCTAAGCATCAATGGTCTCTTTGTAAGCAGCCTCATCAAGCAAGGCATCGAGATCAGCAACATCAGCGACCTCAATCTCAGCGATCCAGCCCTCACCCTCGGGGCTCTCGTTGATTGTCTTGGCCTTGTCCTCGAGAATGGTGTTACCCTGGATGACCTTTCCGGCGACAGGGGAAAGGACATCGGAGGCAGACTTGACAGACTCGACAGCGCCGACGGGCTCGCCGGCGACAATCTCGAGGTCTACCTCAGGAAGTTCGACGTAGACGACATCACCCAACGAGTGAGCAGCATATTCGGTGATACCAATCTTGGCTGTAAAGAGTGTTTGTTAGTTATCTCGCTATTCCAGATTCTGTGAAATATGGATGGCCATATACACCCGGCATGTCGGTTCAATTGGTCAAAGGCAGGTGTATGAGACCAATTGATCAGGATGGTGGTGTACTAACCAGTCTTGCCGCCGTCGGCCAGCTCAATCCATTCGTGTGACTCTGTGTACTTCTTCAACTGGGCTATAATTGCGAATTGATGCGTCGTCAGTAAAGTGTGACATCATAGAGCTTCAGGAACCATGTTTGACGGATTGTGATGCTTAGCACCGGTCCAAGGGTATTTCGAATCATCCTGGGCAGCATTTGACAGTACTGGAGGGTTCATGGTACTCACAGAGAGGGCTCTGGGTGAAGCTTCTTGTTCCCCGCGGGAAACGGAAAGCAGGCGAAACCTGGCAGGCGGAGGCAAGAGGCTTCTGGGTAAGAACCCTGGAAGCAAAGGGGCGGATGGCACGGGCAAAGGAGGACATTTTGAGGTATAAAGGCAAGGAATTGGAAGCGTGGAAGGTGGAATGGGAAGAGGGGAGAGTTTAAGTAGAAGGGAAAGAAGGTGATGCCCTTCTCCGGCGGAGTTTCCCCGATAAGAAAATGCCAAGACCTCTGATAAGCAACGCGCTAACCTCGTCGGATTTTGCTGGCTTTAGATGGTCATCGCTTCATTACAGTATCTAGTACGCGCCACCCCTCGATGCCATGTTGTACGAACTGATTGCCATTGTATGTGCTTGAGTCGATTGAAACTATCACATTGACTGAAGGATATGTCTGGATTCGCTAACCGCTCTGCCAACAGGTCCGCCCGGGCAGCCTTAACGAAGTGCGAGAGTACGTCCAAATCAATACTTTCGCCCGCGGTCCCCATCATCCGAGTCTGTCAAATACTGATAAAGTTTCTTTGCTGCAGAATTGCCCGTAACGCCGGTACCCAAGTCATCCGCTCTGGCGGCGTCGTTCGCGGCTACACCAACTGGGGCGCCTTCCGCCTGCCCAGGGTCACCACGAAGCATCAGGCCCGATACACTGAAGGTCACCACTTCATCATGCGCTTCGACTCCTCCGGCTCTGTTCAGTCATCTATTCGCCGTACTCTCGGTCTAGACCCGCGCATGATCAACTTCTCCGTGGTCAAGCTCGGCGACAAACTTGAGGAGATCAAGGATATCAATGGCAAGGTCGAGTGGAACAACGTTTCCACCATCACTGACCAGATCTAATCGATGCAACTTTTTTGACGACACTCTGATTGATTGTTGAGATCAGATTTAGAAGCGTGGATTTGGATTTCAGCACTTTTCTTTTTGTTCTTTGTATTATTATGGCACAGGCATTGGAAACTGCCACTTGAGCCTATCAGCACAATCGGCGCATATTGTACAAAATACCAGTTTGATCTACAAGTCTATTTTGTGGCCGTTACCACAATTCGCTTTCCCTCCATTCCCCGGTCCTCCATAAAAGATGGCAAGGGACAGCATGGCAAGCAAACCATATAGCCGATGGAAACACTCGGTGTACCTTTCCACATTTCAATTTCCAGGGATTGACATTGGACACTCTTTGAGCGCCGTCATTGTTTGATTTGTGTAGACCCGAAGAGCGAAATGCTCCAGCCGAAATGCATTTCACATCCGATCAAGTCCCAAAGCAAAATTAGGATTAAGCATCTTATTCATACATATATAGACAACCGACTCATACCAAACTTATACAAATACTTTGTTCCAAACTTCTACATTTGAAACATTCCCCTATATCGTACCGTGACTCAGATTGACAAGCCGAGGCATCGGCTAGCCCCATCTCTTAGTCCGGGGTACCAATCCCATACATCCCATTATCAACCCCATCAGTCCTACTCTCCATGATACCACCCTACAGGTTCTCTTCATATAAAAGCACTCCGTACAAAATCTGGCTTATTAGCCCCACCTACCACAATCGCGGGGAGGATTCTCATCGGATCCAGGGGCCGATATTGTTGATCGGACAACCATCGGCCTGCGAAGCAATTCACCTTTCGAGACAAGTAACTACTTCGCGCAGCTTGTAACCTTTGGGAGAAGAAAAAGCCAAGATCAGAGCGCCTGTCACCTCTTTTGCGCAATGTCTCCGCAACGCGGGGCCCCGGACAATGACGGCGAACTCATGTCCCCGCATTCTTTCGTTGAGTTGATGGCGCTACAGCGACTCGAAGATACCTCGATTTCGCATCCCGACACCACCGAGCCAGAAAAGATTGAGCGGTTCCGTTCGCTAGCAACACCTTACAATCCTGGACAGGGAACGCGTTCGTTTGGCGGACATGTCTACGCCCAATCAGCCTATGCCGCGTCCAAGACCGTCGGTCAGGGTTTTGTGATTCACGTAAGATTTTATACATTTATTGTTCCTAAAGAGGCTTAGACTAAAATACCGGCAGGATATGACGGGCACATTTATTCTAGGGGGGCGGCTGGACACGCCATATGTGTACACGGTGCGACATATCCGCGATGGATTCATGTACAGCACACGAGCCGTCGACGCACGTCAAGCAGGCAGAATCTGCTTCTCGTGCATATGCTCCTTCAAGCGTGATGAGAAGGAACGTGCCTTCGAGCATCAGCCAACATCAGCACAAATGCGTTTCGACTCAATCCTCTCGGCAAAACTGCCAGAAGACCAGTCTCCTAGCCCCAGTGTGGACGCAGACTGGTGGATTGATGCTGTGCAGCAGGGAAACATCTCCGAGCACGAGTTTCCTGGTCTAGACGTGCGCAAGACCGACATGAAGGATTATAACCTCACTGAGGATATCAAGCAACATCCCGAGCGGTATCGCCAGTTAACGCAGTACCGGCTTAAAGGATCACCGGACGAGGACCCCGCTGCGACTTTGTCGCAGATCCGGGAGAGGGAAGAGAACGGAGAATATGATAATCTGTATGCGTGTGCGCATATGTATTCCAGCGATAAGAATTCCCTTCTTCTGATCCCGCGCGCGCTGGGGATCAAGCATTGGGCTGAAATGGCGAGTCTTACCCTTACGGTTATTGTGCATCAGCATGGCGAGGCTCTGCGAATGGTGGATTGGGGGAGTGTTGGCGATGGCGATGTTGGCGAAATGAGTGAGTTGCCTATGAAGTGGTTTGTGCAGGAGGGGTGGACACCTCGGGCTGCGGAGAACCGGGCTACGCATGAGAGTCATCTTTGGAGTCCTGATGGGACGTTGGTGGCGACTTCATTGCAGGATAGTATGTTGCGCTTGAGGAAGTTGAAGGTTGCAAATTTGTGATTTATAAAGGCTCCTCATATGTATATACATGAAGCTTATAGACTAAGACAGTCGTACAGGTGGGGCTATGATGACAATCTTATTTGGCAGGAATCGCTCTTGCGATGCTTATACCCTTTTCTTGCTCATGATCGGAAACTGACATCGCAGTGGTGACAATATAGTTCTAACATTTGTGAAGCCTATTGACCATTGAATCGTATCAAGACACATTTAGTCTACCGCAAAAGACAAATGTCGGTCCAAAATATGTCATGTAATTCTCACAAGAAGGGTATTATAATATAGTATACGCTAGAACAAAGAAAAAGAAAATCAAATATCCTCCCCAGATATATTAGCGTGCTTGAAGTACTTCATACCGACCCATGCGACAACAACCCAAACCCAAGACATGACAGCCGTGAGAATGATAAGTGCAGGATAATAGCCGACAATCGGTAACGTGGGATCATCTTCCAACTCAGGCGGCGCATAGGGCGTCTCCCCGACATCCCAAGCCCAGCTCCAAACCTCAAAGCAGCTTCCAATGCCCACAACGAACACCAACCACGTCACAATCAGTATAATCCAGCCCCACCACTCAGTCTCGGAGTAGTCCACGTCCACATCGGGACTGCTTTTCATCTCAACCGGGTGTGTGACCAGGGGCGAGGACTTGTGTCGATGGACGGGCAGGTAGGCCGGTTCGGGCTGGGGTTGAAGCGAGTAGAAAGATCCTGAGCTGGAGGATGGCGGGGAAATGTGTAGCCCAGTTGCAGAGCCGATCTTGGGGCTGGTGTCCGTGCCGGCCGCCGTGGGATTTGAATTCGAGTGGAGGCGAGGGAAGGAGATGAGGTCCTCCTCATCAGTGGCTGGCTCTGGGAGATTGTGTTGTACAAGGCCCTGGCGTCGGCGACTTATTGAGGGTCGGATGGGTTTCTGGGTATTTGCAGCTTGGAACCAGGTCGGCTGTTGGGGATCGTCGCGGTCGTTGTCGAAGACCTCGCTCTCGCGCGGCGAGTATCGTGTAGGTCCATTATTGGCGAGGATCTGATCTGTTTGTTCTACAGCCGCTTGTATGTCGGTGGCGGGGAGTCGGCTAGGTTCTGCGCGGAGGGCTTCAAGGGCCTCTGCGGCTTTAGCGGTAGCTCTTTTGTCGCGTGATTCGAGCCTGGTGCCTAGCAATGCGGTTTTGCGGAGGGAGCCACGGCGGCGACGCGTTCGATGTTGTGCGAGGGCAGCAGACATTGCCCGGCTGCTGGTTGTTCCTCCTTTGCTTGTGCTCTGCCGCATAACGGAGTGGAGGTCTTCGTCGCCATCGTGGTCCATGCCTGGGTGGTGTCGGTTTAGGGAGGTGTGTGCTGCCTGGTTCATGCGCAAGAAGGAAAGTCTCGAGAGGAGGGAACCCGAAATGCTTCGTTTGTGGCTACTTGCGCTGTCCGATCGCGTGCGAGGAGATGGTTCGTGGACCGCCAAGTCCACGGTTCTCTTGTCATCGTCCATTGCGAGTGGAACCGGGAGCTGGGACGTCAGCTCGGTCAATTGTCTTTCATTGGTGAAACTTGAGAAATGTCTATTTTGTGAATTTAAAATTCTGGTTCACATTGCAAAGAGATGTGTGACCTGCATAGGAAATTAGTTAACTAGTTATTGGAAGGAGTGGCGTTGTGGCCTGCAATATCGGGCAGCGATGAAATTGCCCATAACTATGTATTTAGTCATGTATCAATATCATTTGATTTGGGCAGCAATGACATAACACCCTGAAATAGCCTTGAGTTATGTCTTCGATGGTCTCTAAGGAATGATGCAATAATAACATCTCAACCTCCTTGACGCCAAACTTCCTTTTAGGATGTACTTGCCCGCGATCCAGGAGTGAAAAGTACGACCTTGGTCCGTACCTTCAGCTTTCTCACTTATTGAATTTGCCGCCGTTAGCTAATGTTGCAAAAGTCTGGAAATCAGAAGAATTGAATATGTCCCCCAGGCGATAAGTATGGGCTGAATCAATATTATCAAAAAAGCCCCCCGGGAAATGGCAAGACTGGCCATAGAAAGGTCCTTTGATATGGAACAGTCGCTCAACCTCCGGGTCTTTGACCTCCAAGCTTGGTAAGACCCTGTAGCAAACCTGATACCATAGCTTAATGCAAATGTCGTGCAAAGTAATGAGACGTCTAGCATGCTTAGAATGGGGTCCGGCCACACATGAGAATAAGAAACATACGTAAGTGCAAGGACAATTTGGAATGCTCTCTCTTCCTTGGCGAGAGTATATGCCCTGTTACCTGGTAGTGTTTGAGGCTAGACAGGATATGCATGGCGGTAGTAATTTTCATGGACTGCCCATAGTTTTTATACTTCGCGATGAGACAACCCAATCGGAACGGGCCAGTCTAGTTGAAGGTCTTTTCTCTTTGCAGTAAATCTCACACCCTAGCTTTTATCGAGTTGTTAGGGTAAAGGTAGAAGAACGAAGAGAAAGTTAGTCTAAGATTCTTGTATAAAGCATACAACTCGTGGCTCCTCTTATCAATACCTTGACCAGGAAACCAGCATTCTCTGTCCATAAAGGCAGATTCGATCAGAATCACAAACCACCGAGGCATAGAGAATCAATCATCTAATTCAGTTGGCTTGAGTCTTTACCAGCGAGTTCGTCTTCTATGGTGTCTTTTATCCACTCCCTGTTGTAACCAGAAGGGTAAACGGCAAATACCACAGAGGGGCCTTTTATGAGTATGTACCAGTCCATGTATGGTTGTGGAGTCTGTAAAACACTTAAACCCTGGTTTTTAGCCTAGGTGTAGAGAAATATAGAAATAGAACAGATGGACCATGTGCATCGTCCACCAAAAACATGCTGTGCATCTCATCATTGTCTTACTGCATACCTAGGCAGCAGAGAAAGGGCTGGAGTTTACCAATCAACCGACGCTACAATGAATGATAACTACCAAGAAATTGGGTTAATGCCCCACAGTCCATAACACAGCATGTTTAGTTTCGCCTGCGAGCCTATGGGCAGAGGAGATCATGCAGCCCGCCGTCTGCTCTGAGCATCATACATGATATTTATATAAATAAACAAAGAACATGCCACCCGCAATGAGTTTAAAGGGAAAGGCAGAATGCGGGTAAAAAAAAAAAAAAAAGGCAAATTGGTATATGGGCTAGAACGCCGGCAAGGCAGAGAGATACTTAAAAAAAATCAATGATGTTCGAGTCCTCCAAAGAAATTCATCACAGCATATACGGATACTCGTGGGGGAGTGCCCAGACCAATGTGTCAACCGAGAAATCCATGGCCCATAACAAGCATCTTTTGAGTGGAAATGAGTATCAAACAAAGCCTAAGAAAAGACAGGAAAGCAAATTTGATACAACACATACTCGAATGATAAAACAGCTAGAGAAATGAAATGAAACAAGATGGCAACAGTCCAAATACGCGGGTGAAGATTAGGGAGGTCGCTTTTATTTGGGGGAGTGACAGAGCCAAAAGTCCATGGGACCTTTGATCCAAGGCACAGTAAATGAAGAGAGGGAAGAGAAAAGTAACAAGCCAAAGAAAAAAAAAACCGAATCAACGTGGACTTGGGGTATGGGTGCGCAACACACAAATTCCGCTTCAGACAAAAGCAACTTGCTCGCTTGAAAATCCACTCAATTTAAGTAAAAGAAAGAAAATATCATGGGTGAGGGGGAATTGATGAAGGGTGCTATGGAAAGAAACACAGAAGGAATGTTAAATAAACCTCGTTCTGTGAGCAAATGCGCGAAGTGTCGTATGTGAGCAGTCCGACTGGAGGCTGTCACAAACCGAGCTACGCCTGGTAGCCTCCGTTGAAGTTGTTGGACTGGTCCCAGTTGCCGGACGGGGACATGGGCTGACCACGGCCGTAGCCACCGGCATTACCTGCCTGGGCATAGCCCTGACCAGCCATAGTAGGCCCATTGAAGTTGTTGGATTGTTGATCCCAGCCTCGACCAGCAGGGGCAGGACCTATTCCACTAGTAAGCAAGTGTCGAGAGATAGTATGAACACTCGACTCACCTTGGTTCATGGGGTTTGCGGGACCACCGTATTGGGGGAAGAAACCGACAGGGCTGTTGTTGAAGGGGGCCGCGTTACCCTGCTGGGGAGAGAAGTTGTCGAATTGGCCAGTAGGAGGGCGATCCTTGCCCCACTGCGGTGGTCAGTAAATATAAGCCCGGAATCACGGAATGAGCAATAACTTACACTGCATTTCAAAGGACGGCCGTTCACGTTATAGCCGTTCAGTTGACAGATCGCAGAGGCCGCATTTTCATGCGAATCCATCTTCACGAATGCAAAGCCACGATCGGCTTGGAGGCGAGTTTCAAGGACATAGCCGAAATTCTGGAATAGGGGGACCAAGTCGTTTTGGGTGGTATACGGGGTTAGGTTGCCCACGTAGCAAGTAGTCTGCCACTGGGGAGTCTGCTGAGCAACCATATCGTAGCTCTGAATGCCGTGGGTTGGGAAGTGGTGGTGTCCAAAAGGAGTGGTAGGTGTCATACCCATCGCAACCAGGGCCTGCTGCTGGGAGATCGAGGGCTGACCCTTCTGGTTGGCCCAGTTGCAGCGGATAGCACGAGAACCGAGCCATTCACCATCCATCGAGTTGAGGGCCTTGTCTGCCTCTGTACGATCGCGGAAAGCAACGAAGCCGTATCCACGGGAGCGACCAGTCTTCATGTCCCACATCACACGTGCCTCAGATACTGAACCGAAAGCAGAGAATGCCTGAGTCAGCACTTCGTCGTTTACTTCATTGCTCAAGTCGCCGACAAAGATATGGAAGTGGTTAGAAGTATCCTCCTTGCTGGTGCTGTTGGACTGGTACGCCCAGTTGACACGGATTTCCTGCGGCAATTAGACACGGCCACGAAGTACCACGAACAAGAGGAAACCTACCGATTGGTGGATTCGGCGACCATTCAGAGTTTGCATAGCCCTCTCGGCCGCACCTGGATCGTCAAACTCGACGAAACCATAGTTGTGGCCCTTGGTGGTGAATTGCCCCTGAAGTTGATAAAATAGTTAGCTACCGATACTTTCTCAAGGCCAAGAGAGGAGGCAGTGAAATCACAGATCACAGCTCCAGAGATCATTACTGTGACTCAGGGGAGCCGATATGCAGGGGGTCGACTGTCAGGAGAACTCACATTCTTGTCGGGAATGATCTTCACGCTGACCACGTGGCCCGTGGTCTCAAATATCTGCTTGAGGATGTCCTCAGTGACCCTCGGATCTAGCCCACCCACATACAGTGCTCTCTTGTTTGGTTCAGGGGCCGCTCGGCGAACATATCCGCCAGCACTGGTTGGGGACATCATAGCACCTCCGGACATAGGAGAGGTCATGGCGGTGGGAATCGGATTGGTATTCTGGGGAATGATCACAGGAGGGCGCGGGGGCGGGGGCATGTGGGACTGGTTGCCCTGGCCGTTGCCCTGAGGAGCATCATACTGTTGATTTTGACCGACGGCGGGTTGGGGCGCAGCCGGAAGAGAAGATGGAGCCGGAGCTTGAGCGCTTTCAGCCATTATGATTGCTTTTTGAAAGGATACGAATATATTCCAAAGGCGATCAGAGGAAGTGAGTGATGCGGAAGTCGGAGTTAAATGTCAGACTGGGAAGATCTCGGGTTAGGTGATCTGTCAAATTCGGAATTTGAGACAATGCAGAGCGTCGCTGAAAGCCACAATCGCGAATAAGACTGGGACAGTATATGTAGTATAGGAGGTCGGGACCAGGGTGGAAGAAATCCAATAAGAAAGACCCTAAGACGGGGAAACAAAGAGCACCGGGTATAAACAGTGCTAGCAAAAGAGACACCGAAATGGAACCTAGTTGGCTTGGGGATTTTTTTTCTTCTTTTTCGATCAAGCTCCGGTAGGATAACTAGGAAGGTATTTCTGTGGCCTGATAAAGCTGCGGTCGGGGATTGTTTGAAACGATACAAAGCGGCGTTGGGGGAGGTAGAAAGCCCAACAAAAAGAGGAGAAAGCTCAAAGAAAACTCAAGCATGCAAGTCCCTTGAGGAAAAGGGAAATTCAAACAGGAAAGAAAAGAGAACAGGAAAAGGGTAAAGGAAAAAAAAAAAGAAAGATGAGGATAGAAAGAAAAAAGAAGTGAACAGCAAAAGTAAAGGGAGGGAAGTTAACCGCTAGGGGTGGGGGGAGACACTTTACCCCAAAGGGTTTAGCCACACTTTTTTGGTACATCTCAAATTCTTTACCTTCTCATTCTTCTACTTTCTTTCTATTCGTATATCTTCAATCTCCATCTTCATCTTCATCTGTATCTGTATTTTCATCTTCATCTTCCAAATGGCCTATTCAAGTTATTCAAATCCAGACTCACTCACAGAGCTTTCGAGCATAATAGAGCGGACTGTAAGCGCTGGCTCTGGAACATCGCTCTTGGCACCTCTAACAGCTTCTTAGCTGATTGATACTGGTCGTTTGTTCCGCAAATCTGGCTCTATGCCATCGAGAACCCACCTGCAACGATCCATCCCCTTGTATCATGATAGTTTCCAAAATGCACTGGATAACCTATCAGAGCAAATTGTGAGTACAAATCTCAAATACATGAATATTTGCTTTTTTTCACAATTCTTTTGTTTTTCCCTCCATTTTCTTCTTTTCTGACATTTGGCAGTTCATTGCGAAAGCCTTTTTGGAAAAGGATTATGAGGCTCTCAAGGCCACTAGCGCCGCTCCCCAACACATTGAAGATATGGCGATGAGCGATGTGAAACATGATGAACCTGACAGCCAACCTCCCCTGACTGAGAAAGTCGAAATGGACACAGATGTTGAACCTACTATGCCTAAATTAGAAGCGGCTATTTCTAGCCAATCAGCTCCGGCAGAGATCAAACCCGACACCCAATCGGGCGATGATGTAGTTGTCAAAAAAGAGGGTGACAACAATGCTGCCGCCGATCAATCATTCCCTGGACCTAATGAAGATATTACCTTTGAGTCAGCCCTCAACGACAATGGGGGCACAAACGATTTTGGTCTTAGCTTAGACTTCAATGATGATGACATGGGAAATCAAGCTTTTCTATCCGGCTCAAATTTTACAGCCCCTGGGGCTACTGGCGCGGACAAGCTAAGCACAACCCAACCTGGGAATACTGCAGATGTCCCTGCTAGTGGTGGGGCATTTGACATGGAGTTACAAAAGACCGAGGGGGACGGCAATTTCTTACAGGGCAACTCTGGGGAGGATTTCATGGGGCCCGCTGAATCGAATTTCGACGATTTGTTCATGGACACTGATAATTTCGGGGAGAATGGTGGGGACTTCAATCAGCTGGAGGGGGACAGTCTGATGAATGTCAATGAGCTGGATGATAATTGGTTCAACTGAAAATATTTGAAAAGGGGGGGCAGTAGTGGAATCTCTACAATCTCCAGATAAGTTTAGATAAGAGCAATAGCCAGAGGGGGAGGATGGGAGGGGATTGGGGAAATTGAAGGAACAAGTATCCTGTGATCTGCATGCACTCGCATCTAGCACTAGTGATACTACTCCGTACACATAGATCTAATGGCAGATTCCGTGATTCTGTGGCTGGAAGCATAGATTATTGTGAACTGTATGAATCTTTCGTTACTTCGTTACTCAGGTTGTCTGCATTTAGGTAGATCCTGTGGAACCTCAATGATACATACATCGTTTACTGGCCACTAGGTTTAAATCTGCCAATATGGTTCAAATAGAGAACCAATATCTTCGGCATTTGAGAAACGGTATAAGTTCTGACATCCCAAGTACGGATTGCTTTCCCCGACAACAATGAGACCATAATTCCCTCCTAGACAGCTACCGAAAGCATGAACCCAGTGGTGATACAGAGCCCATTGTACAGGGCCCTAGCGTCAAAGAATGTAAATCGAACCACGTTTTTCTGTACCTGGAAAGATCTTCTTTCTAGTATATAAGGAGCTAGGATGGTCTTTTTTTTCTAAGTGGTGACGTAGGTTAAGATGTGGAGAAGAAAATCACATTCACCAGGATGATCACCCCAGAGATGATCACCCCATAGAACACGGGAACAGAATTTCCCGAATAGATCTACTCTATATATATACATCTGTCTATATACTCCGAGTACGTACTAAGAGGGTCTAGGCAAAATGTGGCTGATGATGTCATGTATGAAACGGGTAATGTCGTCACGTTAGCATTTACTCCGTATGTATAGTGCCTTTGCACGATGGTGACGAACTAGAACTGAATCTTTATCGGGGTCTATCTTCCGACCATTCACAAGCATAGCCGTGTCGTTGAACACCCCTACAATGGGCTATAGCCCTGTAATAGAGATATAAGAGCTTTAGTCACCCGGTTTCACATTCCATCAATCTCAAGATCATGTGAAGGATTCCCCCACATGTAAGCCCAAACTTCCAGATTGGGAAGGCCAAGATACCCGCTAACACGTTCATACCGTGAAGTGAAGTATAGGCCGTGTGATCCGAGTATTAACTCTAGATAACTCTAGACCCTAACATGTTTCTCCACAAGAAAAATGCCGAACCAAACCCGTCTCTCTTTTCATTCAAGGCGTATGGCTCGGATCGCCGGATATGAGCCCCAGCCTTGGCTCTCGTTTTTTTCCCCCCGGCTTTCTCAATGGTGTTGTCATCGAGTTCGGATTATCGTTGCCGACTATTTTTTTCTTTCCTTTGGCTTTTTATGTTCTTTTTTTTTCCGTGGATCGGGATTGCTTTTTAGTTTCAAGGCCTTTTCTTATACTTTATATATCTTCTACGCCACATTACACCTTGTCAGAGATCATCAAACAGAGATCAAGGAAAAAGAACGGAAAAGGAACCACTCTTACATTGCTTGGCAGCCAATCCTACACGTCGAAATAGGGATCTGCATAATGATCGGAGTGGACTTATGAACGTCAGCACCCCCGAGAATTCCACCCTCCTACAGTCTCCTTGCGTAAAGGGATTCAAGGGAGAAAACCCCATCGCACAAGATTAAAGATCGAAGGTATGTTGAGTCTGTCCTACACATTCCCTGCACTTTGTATTACCTTCTTCGGGCCCACTTTGAGCCCTTGTCTTTCCACGATTGCCCAATTTGGCGCATTATTCGAGGGATATATACAACACAATACCTTTTTCGGGGGAGAACCTTCGGGATGCTCAACAGACTTCACAATGATGGGTGCTAATATCATCCCTCTGCCAGCGCAGTTGTCTTCGCGGTCGGCCTTCAGCAACCCCACCCCGCACTCGGAGTTCACAGGACCTCCGTCATTGGAAGTCTCAATCTCCAATCTCATCACACGGTCGGCTCGTAACGGGTGTATCGAATCCCAAAGGCAACTCTCTAGGAGTTATCGGGACTCAATCTTCAAAAAGCTGGCGGGCTCACGTGAAAACGCGAAGCGATTCCTTCGCTTGCGCTCATCTGGAATTCAGACACCTTCGCAACGTTCTAGTGTACCAATCTCGAAAATTATATTGTCGCCGACATCGGTCGATTTGGAGGACGAGATGCGATCAGATTCATCATCTACCGAGGTACTACCTCGCCCAGTAGCTGAACACACTTTGACTACCGATACTACCACACCATTCACTCCCTTGCGAAATGAGAAAATCGTGGCCACTGGGAGTGGCATTTCTGTCGGTATTGCCCTTACCGAGCCTGTTCTTTACTTGCAGGGCTATGATCAGCAAGATCCAAGCAGTAAAAAATCCGCAATTTTGAGGGGGCAAATGCATTTGAAGATCACCAAATGTGTTAAGATCAAGAAGATCTCGATCTGCTTCCGCGGCCATGCTCAGACCGATTGGCCGGATGGTATGAATCTACATAAAAATTAGACTTCAACACGAGCTGACACTGTTCAGGTATCCCCCCTAAGAAAATCCACTTCCATGACAAAAAGGATCTCTTCACGCATGGGGTGGTCTATTTCAACCACGGTGACACTGCGCTGATGCAGAATGACTATGGCGCACATTACTATCAACATGCCAAACCGATATCATCTGCACCAGGAAAGGAGGGAGTGACAATGACAACTCGAGAATTATTTTCCCATCGCAATTCTGCCGCCACACTCGCCCTACCAACCTCTCGAGATGCCAAACGCCTTTCCCTGCAAGCCAACCGTGGCCATTCGCGCAGCTTCAGCAAGAACGAACCTCCGACTTCCCAACCCCAACCCCAGCGAAATTACCGCATGTTCCCTGTAGGAGATTATTTATACAGCTTCGAGTTCCCAATCGATGGATCATTACCAGAGACGATCAAAACAGACCTGGGGTCTGTGAAGTACGACCTGGAAGCAATGGTGGAACGATCAGGCGCTTTCCGACCCAACCTCCTCGGCGCCATGGAAGTCCCCGTGATCCGGACCCCTGCCGAGGGTTCATTGGAGCAAGTCGAGCCGATTGCGATTTCGCGGAACTGGGAAGATCAGCTTCACTATGACATCGTCATCTCGGGGAAGTCCTTCCCGCTGGGCTCGCAGATTCCAATTGCGTTCAAATTGACCCCACTCGCAAAAGTAGAGTGCCACCGAATCAAGGTGTTTGTGACGGAGAATATCCAGCATTGGACGGCAGATAAGAGCGTGCACCGATTGCAACCGGCCAAGAAGGTGCTACTTTTCGAAAAACGAGCAGATTCGTCGAGTGTGAGCACGTATCCTGGCAGCTCCATGCGTGTCACCGCAGGCGGCGGCATCGACTGGGACCAGCGTGCTGCTGCCGCAAGAGGACAGGAGATTGTGGATCGCAATCGGACGAATTTACTAGGTAATCTAGCTAATGATTCTGGTGTCGGACCAACTGAGATGGAATTCAACGTGCAACTGCCAAGTTGTCACGAAATGAAGGGGCGGGATGAGGGTCAGCGGCTACATTTCGATACCACTTACGAGAACATTCAGATCAATCACTGGATCAAAGTATGTCATACATCCCCCCTCTTTTTCTTAGTGTGGTGATGATACTAACCGATCAACGCAGATTGTCCTCCGTCTATCCAAGGTCGACGAAAGAGACCCCACAAAACGAAGACACTTTGAAATCTCCATAGACTCGCCATTCCACATCCTCTCCTGCAAGGCCACCCAGGCCAACATCTATCTACCAGCCTACACAACCCCAGCCGAAGAGCCCGCCCCACCAGCCCAAGAGTTTGAATGCGGATGCCCCGGTGCATCTCTCGCCCCCCGGGAGCAAGTCATCGCTCCGGCGATATCCGATCGTGAAGACGGCAACCCTGCCCTAGCAACCATCGCCCGCCGCAGCTCGACAGGACACAATTTCTCCCGCAGCTTCACAAATGACTCTGGTGGCCTCGCCCGACCACCACAAGCACATCTTGCATCACCACCGAACGACCACAACATACCCATTCCCCCTCGCCCAATGCATCTGCTCCGCGCACCATCCTATGCACCCCCCGCTTTCGACGAGGTCCCTCCGGCGCCGCCGCTTGTCACCCCACCCCCAGAATATAACACCATCGTAGGGGACGACCGAGAAGCTGTTCTTGAAGATTATTTCTCTCGTTTGTCGTTCTACGAAGAAAACGAGGACGATGACCGTGGTCGCGGTCGGGTCGATGTTCCGCTCACACCAGGTGGACGCGTCAACCGCAGCATGGACGTTCCCCGTGAATGGGTGCGACTTGAGGATTATTTCCAGTAATACCGCTTCCTTTTGAGGCATTTCTTTTTCCAAAAAAAAAAACGAGCTGTCACGAGGTCTGAATCATGAATTTACGCTTTTTGTTCATATTGGGATTGGTGTCCGGCACATGTTTTCCAGCGATGCTATCTATCCTTTAGATCTGGGTCTGAACCTGAGTCCGGCCCATCATCATCATCATCTTCTTCTTCTTCTTCTTCTTCTTCTTCTTCTTCTTCTTCTTCTTCTTCTTCTTTTCTTTTTGGGCGGGGCAGGTGGAGGGGGAGGTTATATTTGGGTTGCTTTCTTTCTGTTTAACAGCACTTCATGATTTATGCAGGACCGGTTTTACTTTTTCGGTTGTTAATACCGCTGGGCTTTTTTTCTGATTCGGCAAAAAGGCGATATGTGTCATTTAGTCAGATACCTTACAAGGGATACATGTAGTAGGAACTACAATCAAGCATCAGAACTGCGCTCAAATACCGAACCATCGTAAAAAATCCTCGGGGCTCAAACCCTCAGGCACAAAGGTCGATAAGAACTGATGTGTCAGCGATAAGGCTGCGGGCAATCTTGGAACGCATGGAACTGCCATCCCCGGTTTAGCTCTCCCCACATTTGTCTGCTTCTCCAACTGTCACGGCTTTTTCTTCTTTCATTCTGTCTTCTGTTCAAACTACTTGTGCCTTGCTGGAATCGCTGAGAAACACTACAGAGCTAGGTTCTACAGGGCGTCGTAGCGCACTTCAAAACCTTTGAGACGGATTGCGCTGATTGGCTCACGCTTAGTGGCATAGGCAAGTTAGCATATGCGATATAGATGAGCTGCAAAAGGCAAAGGACAATTCTGACTAATTTCAGTGCGCAAAAATTGGCTTTGGTTCATCCTCGACAACTGCATTCTTCAATTCTCCGGACGTCTGATCCTTGCATCCGGAGATTTATCCGTCATACAGACTCCTAGCTGTCATCATGGCTGTCGAAGTCGTACCTCTCACTGAGGCAGATATTCCCGGTGCTATTGAAGTAATTCAGCAGGCATTTGCAGATGATCCTTATTTCAAGTGGGTCTTCGATTCATCCAAGGTACGTCGCATGTTGAAAGACAGCTACCAAAAAAAGAAAAAAAATAAACAAGGCACCCATCTACTCCCAATCACCAGACTAACATACATTTCTCTCGTGACGCGGTCGACTTGACCTGCAGTTGCGTCTCCTGAGAGATGAGTATACTTATAGTTCAACAAACAAAGAAACTACGATTCCCTGGCAGCACGCTGCCATTGGGGAATCAAGAATGCACTATTCCACGTCGCCAAAGAAACCCAATACGACGACTCCAAATCCCACAACACCCAAACCCCAACCCCAATCCTCGGTGTCTCCTGCTGGCTAGCACCTCACCCGCCCACGCAACCAGAGAGCTGGTACTCCTGGTTTCAATCTTGGACCCTATCCTTCAGCCAGATGCTCAACAACATCTGGTACTTTGGCCGCGGCGGGCTGCGCACGAACAGGTACTGGATCTGGAAACAGCGCCAGGCTGAGGCACAGGCTGCTATTTGGGATGATCCGCGCGGGTACTACTTCTGTAACATCGTTGCCGTTAGCCCCGAGGCGCAGGGGATGGGTGTTGGGAAATTGTTGTTTGAGGCTGTTACGAAAATAGCTGATGCCGAGGGAGTCAAGTGTTATCTTGAGAGCTCGAAGAGTGTGCCCAATGTGGCAATTTATGAGCGTATGGGCTTTCACATGAGTAAGGAGATGGAGTGTCGAGATGGGTCGGATGCTTGCATGGTATGTACTTTGTACTTATTTTCTGGTGTTTGGTCCCGGGGGTGGGATTCGTTTGGGTTGCTGCTGACTTTGATTGTTCATAGCTGTACTGCATGGTCCGGGATCCGAGAAAGGAGTGATTTTGCTGCGGTTGCTTTTGCTTTTAAGATTTAGCTCTAATGTTCGGGCCAAATTGTGCGTATTTCATGGACTTTTCCGCAGCGAGATCTGAAAAAGTGTGCACAGATGCCCTTTAATTACATGGTTTCACATATCTAGCAACGAACTACGAGTAATCTTCCCTAGTAATCTTAGATACGGCCCAGTTGTAAATCAGCCGCAAGGATCCGATTTACCCATTTACTAATCTGCAAACAGGGAAAGATACCTCAAATTTGATCACGTCAAATTTGATATGATGTTGCGACAATGAAGTATCATACGGAATAACGATCTATGAGCTTACCATCCACACTAGTCCATCCGTTTACAACGCTCCAACCCAGGAAATGATCCATCAACCCTTCGATCGGATCTCTCCCCACGTTAGGATGCTTGCATGTTGATCTGTTTATCTTGCTGCACCCATACAAGAGGGGCAATAGTCTCTGAATCCACATTTTAAGCTTACCCAGTCATGTTCAAGCGAATATGCCGGGGGTTCTAACGGCCTGGTTTTCCGGGAAATATCCGATCATCCTAGCTTCTGGATGATGTTTCAGATCCAGTTTAGTTGAACATTGCACTGACTGGTCGGATGTCTGCTCGTTGGAAATCCCTCGTTGTATCAAGGCTCATGTGTTGATCGAGCATATATATATATCTGAGGTATGGAAGAAACCCGTAGGTATCAGCAACATGAGAACTCCAGCCAAAGATTTTGAAAACGACGCTTTTGGATAACTCGGAGAAAGTATTTCTGAGCTTGTGCGTACTGCCCCTAGGCCATACTTGGACAATGTAAACGCTGACTTTCCTTCTTAAAGTATACATTATTTCAATCACCATGTTTTTTCTTCTGCTACGAAAGCTATGGATCCGACGAAGAAGATCAGACACATATCAATCGTCCACCTCCTTAACTACGTCGAAAGAGCTTGAATCCCAAGAGATGAAATCATATCTTTCTGAAACAGTGACCACCACACCACAACACGACGAAACAGACCAAATCGTCAATCAATTAGCTGCCCTTGCAGCTACCATGAGCAATACATCATACAACAGCACCTTATCATCGACTGCTGCACCCATATTGGAACCTCAACCAGCAGCGCTGGGATCTAAGCCAGAGCAGTTGGAGCAACCAGAGCAACCAGAAGAAGAAGAAGAAGAAGAAGAAGAAGAAGAAGAAGAAGAAGAAGAAGAAGAAGAATCTTTCTACCATCTTTGTAGTTTGATAACAGTCTCTTGCTTGCCGCAGCATATGTCAGGCCACACATCAACACCTTCGGCCTCAACACTAGACTCCAAGTCAGGTAAACGCAAAAGTCAAATCTTTGACCGGAAGAGAGCGTCGTCGATTCTGAGTTTACATCTTGGTGATCTACCGAGCCTGCCATTTCCTTCAAAAGGGAAAGTCTCATGTAGACCTCGCCCGAGGTATAGTCCTCTTCCTCCACCATTCGTGCAGAAAAGGACTGCTATCCGGCCCGAGGTGCGTTTTTAGCCGCTCGGGGCTAGGCGGAGGGTAGACTGTTTGGATTTTATATAGCAAGTTGTGCTTTGTTCTATTTTTGCTTTTGTCCTATGATATCCACGGAGAAATATTGTCTCATGTCTATCAATTGATATTCATGTACTGCTGCTGGCCTGTATTTCTTATTGTTGTTATCCATCTCGGGTTATAGGTGGAAGACTCACCCGTACATATTGTGCTCCTACCGTCTTCGGACCTATATTGTATATTGTGGAGTGGTAAACCCGGCATATCTAATACGTATTATCCCTCCCATTCCTAGCTGCACTTTTATGCCTCATCATTGTTCTTCTGAGTAACACATCTCATAGGGACACTCAAAGACATCCGGGTGATCTCTTGGATACAAGATCCTCAATGTCGTTTAGGCTAAATATATCAATACATAGACTACAACTACGTACGCCAAGACATATCATACCCAATATCTATTTTCACCATGCCCCTCGGTATCGAGAATGACCTATAATGTTGGACTACGTATGTACTTGTTTACGCAACTGCGACGTAGTCCTATCGCCTGACGATTCGTACCTCACCTACACATACCCTCCACAGCACAGCTCCAGTGTCTGTCCCTCTGCCGCTCTACCAAAGAAGAGGTACTATAACGTCCAAGCGCGTGATCTGCAGGGCGGCAGCCGCTAGCCTTGGAAACTTGTTTGCCCACGCTAACACGAAACGCATGTCCACGCGCACCTTAGAGTACCTGCATGAAACAAAAGCCGGACTCCACTCTCGTGGAGTCAACTAGCAAAAATGGAGCAGATCATCGGGTCTCCAAGGCTAATGACTCGGTGTTCATTTCCAAGCAATAAAGTCCAGGCATTTGTCTTAGGTCATGGGATCTGTTATATTGTACTTAACTCGATGGATGAATGTCGATAAAATCCCGTGACTGGTACTGATTGGATTTGTACGGAGTCAGCATAGATAGTTGTATCGATAAATTCGTGGTTGGTTGTCTATGTTGTAGAAGGCTGATCAAATGGGAACCGAGCTGTAGCATGTTTTGAATCCTCTTGGAGATACTACATATCTACTGGACTCAAGCAGGATGTCCGGTTTTTGCCAGACGGCATAGATGCGAACGCCAATTGTGGGGGGAAGGGGCGAGAGTGACCTCGAGATTCACACCGTCCACACATAACACGTACGTAATGTCGTTCGATTTTCCCACGGTATAGTGATCTGCAGACTTCGCATCACCTGTTGGGTTAGTTTATATGATGTACACGGTAGTGTTTAACGTTGTGGGCGGGCTAATCTCCGTGCTGGAGAAGACAATTGATGGTCAGTGATATTCGGACCCAACAGCGGCAAAACCTGAAACCAAACGTTTCAGCTAGCTCAGATTGGTAGAAGTACCGGGACTCGCCCCCACTGCCGATCTATTCCTTTGTTCATTAATATTCTCGATCTTGATGTGATACGTATCTTGAGCACGACCCGCCTAGAAAGGGTGGGTATGTAACCGGTTGTGGCTTCGGGACTCCACCCCCGAATATCGCTTGGTACGCACAAACTGTTGTCAAAGCCGCTGGTGGTATCGGCTTTTACTTTTTTCTTGGCTATATTGTATATGTTGTCGGACTCGATCATATTTCTTACGGTGTACGGAGTACCCGAGTTGATATTCCTAACAAGATCCATAGCGGCAGATATCTCACCCATCGCACAAAACGTGGAGTCGCAGATGAGTGAAAGCGCGTGGTGTGTGGATTAGGACCGGGTGATTGGGCTGCAGATGTTGGTCTTTCGGAATCCAATCACCAAGTATGACCCCCTTGACCCTTCGAGGGCATCCTCTCGTTGATATGGATTTATTTGCCAAGACACTATCCCTACGGAGTATGTATATGCATGGGAACTAGTCTAATTGGAGAGAACAATCCAATCACAGGAGAGAATGCTACAAATAAGGATCAAGAAAAGATTAACAGTCCGCACTGTGGAGATATATTTATGTTTCGCTGCAAGGAAACTATCCAATTAAAACTATTCAGCGATAACGTATGACTTGTAATATCAACGAATCGCATAGTTTCCGGCCCAACTGAGCTTGTCGCCCTAAAATCCGGCAAACCAAGAACAAATGAAGTAAGAACAAGTGTGCGCAACCCGTTCTGATATTCTATTTAAATATTGAGATCCAAGCATGCCGAGTCGACAGGTTTTCCCAGGGCCACTCAAACCAAGGCCATACAGGCCTAGATGCGCAGTTTTCTTTCCTCGAAGGATGAGACCCCTGTCGGTGGTTCAATTGAGCACCAGCCTCGTCCGTGGCTATCCGCGCCGCGGATGTTGGACTTGTAAGCTATAGCAATTATGAGCATGTGAAATAAAGACACGTTCAATAGAAAAGCTTTTGGCATGGCAGTCTAGGTATGAGCGTATACAGGGACCCTGTATAGCATACCTTCACTATATATTTACGGAGCCAAAATACAAATTGTAGACCCGGCACTCGGCAACTAAAACACCCGACAAGAGAAATATATCCGATACAAAACAACCTTGACCTTGTCTGCTATAGATCACGATCCGTGCCACTTACCCGATTCGGCTGTCGGCATGGTTTCCATAATCTTCAGGGGTGGCATAACAAGACTTGGCTTTCGGTAAGTGTACAACGTACGTGGTACTTGTCCCGATCTGTACGAGATTAGTAACTGTCTGTTATTGGGCTCTTCGATACCGCTTCCAATAAGCGCCCGACACGGCACACAAGCTCATTCATAATTTGTGATAATTGCCGGAAGCCAAGCAGACAATTAATGCAGAAACAACGCAGCCTAGCATTATATTAAACACGGTCTCCTCCGTATGGAGGAACGCACAGACTAGGTGCGGAAGGGGGCAAAAAAAGGAAACTCTAATACACAGTCGTTTCATTTCCGGAAAAGCCTCGAACTAGCGTGACTTGGGAGAAATTGGGAAATACGCAGGTGTGAAACGGTTTAGGCACATTTCCAGATTCCCGGGATTTGAATCCAATTGTCCGTACGGAACACTCCGGTACGTAATTACCACGGAGTATTCGATATGTTCTCGATAGGCGACTGGTATCAATCTGATTCAACTACGGACCCGTGGACCGCCGGTCCTTGGAAGGCTAATTCGGGAGGCCATCTATCAGCCGTGGATCCACCACCTCGGGTTCCTCGACAAAGCCCTAAAATTATGTTGTATTTCTCAGGTTAGGTTTTGTATGGCATACGTTCTACGGAGTTATTTTGAACCCTAGATCCCCTGCAACAAGTTATGGTATCGCATGGGGCATGGACTAAAATATAACAAGAAATGGAATGGAGTTACAGGATGGAAGGTGAAATTGACGGCGTTAGATGAAAAAGGAAGCTAACTTGAGAAAGGGATACAAGGAGCCAGTATAGAATCCCTGCAGGAGATACACTGTATTCAATCTCGACTTCTTCAACCGGCGACCCCGGAGTGGAGATTGCGTGTTCTTGGCCTTGTGTCGGGAATTCATAGTCCCATGGATTATGCCCGGTAATATCACTCAACAGATGACGAAAAATGAAATCCAATCTTTCATAGCTTCCGTGCCTCCTATCAGGAAAAAAGCACGGACTCGATCGGGGAGAACGTCCAACCGTTGTAAGCGGTCCAGCCGAAGCTGCACGAGGGAATGTTCCGTAGATAGTCTGCTGCGGGAACTAGGTACATGAGTTCTGCATTCAATGCACGGGACATAGGTACCCCGTCACTTGGTTGTCGTCATAGGTTGCTTTAATTTTTTATTTTGGGGCGGTTTCCTTTCCGCACGGTATTGGGCAAGCCCCCCTTTTCCCCCTGGCCTAGACATGGCGGAATGTGATGGAAGACAGAACAACCACGTCGCGCATGCAGCCCCTGAAGACCTAAATTGAATGAATTGGATTTCATATCGGTAAGATTTTGGGTCCGAACGTTGTTGAAGACCAGTTAGAGCAATCGAAAAAATATAATAATCTCTTGACAAGCATGTGATTTAGGAACGACATTGAAGATCGGGTGTGCTTGTACAATGTATTTCTCTCGTTCCTCTTTCCCTTGGAAGTAAGCAACTCTCAGGTTGTTAAATTGTAGCAAAATGAACTAAAACAAATAGATCCACGACTTTGATGTGAAGTATAGGACGAAATTTCTAAATCGGGGAGTCCAAGCCCCAGAACCAGAACGGTTCACTCGTCTAAATCTCATATATGAACCCACCAGACACCCAAACAAGCTACCAGACGCTAGAAAAGAACAGCATGGTAAAAAGAATACAATGAGACCGGAAAACGTCAACGCTTGCAAAGCCAATAAACATCAGGATATAGCCAATCATTCGAAGTATCGGAAAGGAGAAAACGTAGTCGACCGCGAAGCAAAGTTTAAACCAGCACTCTGCCGCACAAATTCAGGTGAATCAGAATTTTAGAAAATTGTCGATCATGGTCACGTAAAAAGGATTTGAAATGTTTCTCAGAGAGCCGCGTTTGTCGGTGGAGGGTCGGCTGTACCCGAATAGTTCCTGATGACGGAGTCTTCCATGCCAAGAACGGACAGGAGAAAGCGGGATGGGAAACTTTAGAAAATGTTCTTGACCGAGTTTCAGATGAGGAAATTTGATTTCGAATCCAAGTCGTCAAAAAGGGCAGTCACCGAGAGCAAAGGACACATTTTCCGACTACCACAATGAAGCGGTCGTGTGGACTGTCGTTGCAAGTGCTATTGTCTTTGGTTCCCTCCATTTCGGTTCGGAGGAAGTGAGCGGCGGGATTGGAACAGGTGGAGTATATATAAAAGTTTTTGAAGAAGTTGCACATTTCGATCCCACGGGGAGAGGTATGAAAGGGAATGTGGGATTTTAATATAGAGATATATAGATATTTATAGAGGAAAAAAAAAGATATTCGATGAGATATGTAAAATAAAAAAACCCGAAAAAGATAAAACAGAAAAAAAAAAAAAAAGAAATTCCTTTCCATTAAGGATAAAGATGAGAGTATACTGCACGGCATCCCCCACCATCCCCACCCCTAAAAACCCTCAAAGCGGGTCCTGCATAAGGGCTTTAATTTTGACCGTTGAGACGTTTTTGTTTTCGTTTTGTTACGGTTTGTTACGTTTTTTCTTGAAAATGTATTTTCAACTTTCGGTGTGTTTTATCTTATTTGTAAACTGGAAGACATCGGGTAGATGGGAGATCGACACGGTTCCTCGCAGCCGTTGATGCTTCTTCAATTCACACGTGGCGCTAGTCGGGATCTTCATGCATGAGACAAATACCTTCGGCAGTCTCTTCAATTTTGAAAACTTAAGCCAAATACCAGAACTGTGGCATCAGTTCTTTTTTTCCCCCTTCTTCTTCATTTTCCCCCTCAATTGGTTCAAGGGTCAGACGAACACGGAGGATTCCTTTCGTTGGAGAGTCTGGTGACGATAGTAACATTGTGCAATACCAGCAAGCTTGTTGAAACCCCCCCCCCTTCCCCCGGGAAAAGCACGCGTTGGGCAGTCGAAGCCGGTGATAGGCTCTAGTACCAAGCCAAGAGGGTTTTCTTTATTTTGGGGGGAATATCAATAAGGAACTTCATCTCTTAGCATTGATACCCATCTTGGTACCAAGATCTATCCAGATTTGGAGTTTGGAAGGTGTATATTGTGTAGGATATATAACTTCATAAATTACCACGAAAGATTATGTATCGGAGTATCAGACCATGAAATCATACAAGTCTTGGCAACGAAATCCTATCCGTTCTAGGATATGGCCAAATTAGGGTCGTTCAACGTAGTAGTAATGATGGCGGCAGACCTAAAGATCGGAGAGCTTGTACCCGATCTGGAGTAAACAGGAAATCGTTTTCCGTCGCCCTTGTAACATCTATATTGCTGACGAATAAGAAAAAGGCCAAAAGAAAAGGGGGAATGTATATCGGGTCAGAGGTTTTTGTTTTACTTTAGGATCGCATACTCCAGCAGCCATGCCCCATAGATGAAACCTCATGGGATGAAGACCTTTCATTTTAATCCCTTCCGAGAATCTGGAAGCTGATCATCAGGCCATCTACACCCGACTCATTATTCGTCCACAAAGGCCATTTATTGGGGGCAACGGTTCCGTTAAATTCATTCCTTCCACAAGATTGCGTCGTACCCGTAGAGACAATTTGCCTAACTGGGCAGCTGGTCTGGCGAACAAATGATCGAAGGGACTTGCTCTACTTGAAGGGGATTGTATGTCAGGAGGCCTTGAGTCAGCAAGCCCCAGTCCCGAGGTCGCAAAACAGGCGGTGGTGCGACAATGCCCCAGTTGTAGGGTGTGGAGACCAGAGGTCAGTCCACATACCGAGCAAGTCTACTGTATACAACTGTGATTGTACTCGGCAGTAGTCGGGATGACAGAAGTAAAAAGAAATCAAGGAATAAAAAAAAAACAAGGCAAGTAAAATGCAGGCTAAGATGACCCCCAGCTTTCCCAAGGTTAGAATGGCCAATAATAATGGCCAGTGTGGCACTATACTCATCGAGTTTGGAGACTGGAAACGTAGATATAGTACTTTGCCGTAGTATCCGGGTATAGCCTAAACATTGCCTAGTCTGATTTTTAAATTGAGTTGAACTGGTATGGTTGAACTGGTATGTTAGTGTGCCTTGACCCTTAATGTATCATATAGTGCGTTTTAATAGTTCGGCTTGGGCCGAGCTCGGACCCGAGTCACATGAGATCTCTTTGAGGCCATTCCTCTTTGGATCTAGCGTTTCCGATCGATGTCCGAATGACTAAGGCCCTCTAAGAGCTCCCGAGGTCCCTCCCATCTCCAGGGCTGGTCCTAGCAACAACGCTAAACCTACAAAGGAAATTCGAATCCCGTGATCTTGAAAGCGAAAACTGAGACACTTCCCCCTCGCATCAACGATTCACAAAGGGGTGATCTGGGCTTCGACATTCGCTCTTCAGGGCTATCAGCCGATCGAAACAGTGCAGCTGGGGTGCCGAAAGAGCACTCATTGGGGACAGAGTTACATACCGTCATTCCCTCCACCGTCCCACCCCGTTGTTGTGGAGACCACCCGTCCACGCTCGACATTTCACCGCAACTACGGAGTAGAACTCGATCTATTTGCTGTCGTACTGCTCAGCATCTGAGTAGACATCATGGGGTTCGGTCAGTTCGACACGATATGTGAGAAGGCACCCGTGCCTTTGTGCTCCTTGGTGGGCCCGGCATCGACAATCTCCGGGTCAACAGGCATCATATCCAACTGCTATGCGCGTAATATTGAGCTTGCGAACACCATAATCTTCCAGGGTGCCGCGTCATTTATGCATATAATAGCGCTTAGCATGACAGTGATCATGATCTTGCACGTTCGATCCAAATTTACTGCCGTCGGTTCGTCTCGATTCCCTCTCCGCTCATACTCGGCGCAGACTGACTAATCTTTTCACTATCGATAGGCCGCAAAGAGATCATCACCTTCTTCTATATCTACTTGGCTCTGACACTGTTCTCTCTCCTCGTTGATGCAGGTGTCGTTCCGCCAGGGAGCGACCCCTTCCCCTACTTCGTGGCTGTTCAAAACGGCTTAACATCTGCGCTATGCACCTGTCTTCTCGTCAACGGATTTGTCGGCTTCCAGCTGTACGAAGACGGTACAGCCCTCTCCGTGTGGTTGATTCGAGTCCCCTCTGCAGCAATGTTCGCTCTCTCGTTTGTGATATCGCTGGCGACTTTCAAGTCGTGGGGCTCGATGGGTCCCCAAAACACCACGGGCTTGTTCGTGGTGCTATACCTGCTGAACGCCATCTCTATCGCTGTGTACCTGGCCATGCAATTGCTCCTAGTTGCAAACACTCTGGATGATCGCTGGCCGCTGGGCCATATCTCCTTTGGTGTGCTGGTCTTCATCATTGGCCAGGTTCTCTTGTATCAGTTCAGCGACGTTGTCTGTAACAACGTGCAGCATTACCTGGACGGGCTCTTCTTCGCTACATTCTGCAATCTCCTCGCTGTCATGATGATATACAAGGTCAGTTTCGTGTTCCGTGCTTGTGGGCTTGGTTTTACTGACCTTCTTTTAGTTCTGGGACTCGATTACCAAGGAAGATCTAGAGTTCTCCGTCGGTGTCAAGCCAAATACATGGGAGGTTAAGGAACTTCTGTCTGAGGAAGACCGCCGAGCTACGGTCTACGCCGACAATAACTCCGAATATGCAGGCAGCATGTATCACCATCGCTCTTCGACGTACGGTCATCATAATTATTGAGCCTTGTTCATTTTCTTCTAGCTGCTCCATTCATTGATCTTGTTACTTCTGTTTCATTCTAGCGCTGTATATGTGACTATTGACTTCATGATATCTTATTTATATCCTTTTCGTGGATATTCAAATGCTTTCACTACATTGGCGCCCTCAAGGCATCTTCTCGGGTATGGATGGATATACACCTTGGCATCACATAATAATTACAAAATTTATCAATTATTGGTACGACAATAATTGGAGGACATTTTTGCTTTTCACTTTTCTAATTGAGTTTTGGCACCGAGTGGACTCCTGTACGGAGGACTACTAAGTTGTGCCATTTACCACTAGCGATTGGATACGACATACGAGAATCGAGTACCTTGCAAGGTTCCGTTTTGAACTCAATTTACGTTGCTGGTGTTTCACTCACACGTGCATATCACGCTCTGAAGGAAAAGTCCATATATAATATGATTTCTGTTGTATGTCTCGGGTATCATGCCCCGTTTTGACCCAGCGTTACGTTCGTTTGGGAAGAAGTTGGCGTCCATGATTCCTCTGCAGGCCATATTCCCACGCGCTAGCTCAGAGCTAAACCATGTAGCAAGGAGTGGCAGGCATAATGTAAGAAATTCAAGAAAACTTAAAAGTGTTGGTATTCATCCGTCGCATATTGCGGCGATGCAAAAACGGCCCGGGCGGACCCCGAATAGCTCGTGGGCCGCGTCACATTAGTTCAAGGGTGTGGTCACTAGGCAGGACGATCATCGGGAGAGTGAGACAAGTGGTACACAGGATCAGCACTGCTGTGCTCCCCAACGAAGAAAAAACCCCACTGAGCCACGGACATGACTGCTTAGATTGGCAAAGCAAAACTAATACGGCGGCGACGCCTTGTTCTGGGCGTTGCGGGATGATCAAGGCCCATTGGCGTTTTTATTGTCTGTCGAGAATGAACCTCGATACCATGACAATCGTGGTTTTGCGTATACTATTCGCTGTGTGTTCAGGTGTAGTGCGCGCGGACCGAAGTCTAAGTAAGTGATCTGCCGATCAGGGAGGGACTCCATGGGTAGAGTTCTTGTAGAACGTTCTAAAGCGATAATAAAAACAAGGAGCAGTTGTGGAGCGCCATGTTTGAAGGATCGGGGTTTGCGGTCTCAGTCAACGACGACAACGTCATCGCCATCCATGAAGTCCCTGTCTGTTTTGGGGCTTGTGTCCCGTGTTGCATGTGGGTGCTTGATATCGTCTTTCTTGGCTGGTTCGGTGGACGACTCATACCAGCCTTTGTCTATCGACTTAACCAAGACCGCGCACGCTTCCCTAAGCATTTCAAAAAACGCAGGATTTTGTTTGGATAGAAACATTGTAGTATGTGCGTTGGTTTCGTCAGTAGCCTGGTCATTAACTGCCTTGGTCCACAGAAGTCCTGGACTTCGAGATTCCTCGCCACGTTCCACCTCTTCTGGCAATGAACAGAACGTCCTATTCCTCGACCTGATAATTTTTTGACTGAAGGATGTCCTGTTTGCTGATGTGTTTTCCACCAGACTTGTCGCACCTTTTCCGAGACATGTGTAGAAGTTCACACACCCGATTCCACGTTCTTGCTTAACACTCGATAATTGCACAATACGCTGGCGCAGTTCTGACGTACGCGCGAGACAACCGACGAACTCAAGGTGCGATGATACCCATCCAAACCCGTCGGTGAGCTTCTGGCGCTGCGTATACATAGCTGCACCGCCAGCGGCAACAGCACCAGCCGCGCCGGCGAACATGGCATATTTACCCCATCGTTGCCAAGAAGGCGTCGCAGCGGCGTCGGGTGTGGAGGACAACGCTTTGGAGCGCTCTTGTGGAGGTGCATTCGTGCTCCCCTGATTGGATGCATTACCCTTCCCACCGTAGCCGAATAATCCTGCAACCTCGGAGAAGGTGTTGTAGGCAGTTGTAGCATTGCGGTAGTGTCCTTCTGCGCCGAATGACACGACTCCTGGCGCTATTCCCAAAAATGGGGTATCAAATGCAAGCACTCCTTGTATATGAGGGAACATGAAAGTACCCGGTTCGACGATAGATTCGGTGTCATCTGCGACCTCGGACTGTGTGTTTGAAGTCGAATTTCGAGGAATTGGTTGTTCCGCTGCCAACAAAAGAAGAGCTTCTGCTCCTACTATTCCACCCATTGAGTGACCGATCAGAACGACATGGACTGAGGGATCGACGGTGGGCGATGCGGTATGGTTGGCGACTTCGAGATCGATCACAGTATCTTGTAACCTGCATAAGAGAATTATGACCCGTCAGTAAAGCTTGTATTTAAATCAAGGAATGGACCAGATTTTACCAATCTCGCAATCTTGCCACACATTCTTTCAAGTCACCCTTAGTCTCATACTTAGGGTAGACAGCGATGGCGACCTCGACCGCAGGAAGTGCTCTGCTTGCGAGAACACGAAGATGCTCAGGGAAGGTGCCAAAAGTATCATCACCCCCCTAAAATCGAAGTTAGACAATATAGGTTTTAGGCCGAAAACGATCTCCTTGAGCCGAAATATGGAATTCGTTGCGGAACCAGGTCTCTAGCAATTTGACATACCTTGAAGCCGTGGATAAAGGCGAGTAGTAGGGTCTTCCTCATTTTGAGAATCCTTATACACCCATTTCATAAACTAAACATGGGTAGTGATTCGCCAAGCGGAACAATAGGAAGCTGAATCTCAGGGCAGTTGATTCAAATTACGTCATGTGGGTGCATCCACGTGACTGGGTGATCTATACAAATATCCGAAATTTCGAACTCTTTCACGAGTTCCCGAGGTCCGAATTGGTGAATATTTATGGATTTTAATGTGGTAGGAGGTGATTTCCTTCATCGAATTGGCTTTCTGGTCCATTTAACTGTTCCATGCTATGATATAGCTATCCCGAAAGACCACACGGACCCAAACGCTTACATCCCATCTCCTAAACTCCCATTTAGTCCGAATATCCTGCATATTTGTCTCATTCCCAACGCCGTATTAAGACAACGCTTTCTAATTAGTGACGGAGCCATAGAGTTGGTCTCAATAATGACCAGCTCGATGTCGAATTCAGTGTGACACGGCACATGCGGTGACATGACCAGACCGCAAGCTCTCAATGCCACTGTTGGTGTTCCCGATAGCATTGCCCGTTGCTGGAGGGGTGAAAGGCTCCGCTGTATTTGGTGGCGGTATGGTTGTTCCGGGAGCGGTGCTGACAAGTCCCTTGGACACAGCAAAGCAGGAAGAGCGGTCGTGGTTGAGATTCTCGCCATAGAATTCATCAAGAATTGGGTGAAGCATAACAGTCTGCTTGTGAATGGTGACAACTGAGTTGGTTGGGACTGATACCCAATTGTCTATGTATAAAATTAGCGTATGTCGATAGGTATGGAGAATTGGGGAAAGGCTTCTCACGTCGTTCAAAGGTGATAGGTTCACTGGCCACAAGAACAATATCGGCACCTTTATCATGTCGCTCCATCTTGAAGTGTCCTTTTGTTTCACCTTCCTTCCATTTGGTACCGGAAGAGAAGTACAAGCTGGCCGGTTCGTCCGTTTTGCTGCTGATGTACCGAGTGCAGACAACAGTATGGCCGTCTGTCACAGCGAAGTTCAACAAACTCCGAGTCTCAACTCCAGTAACATTATATTTTTCTGGAATTTCCTGGACCATTTCATTGATTCTGGCAATGGTGTTCATCAAAACACGACGTAGAAGAGCTTGTCCGAATCCCTCAGGACCGGGGTCAGAGCTTGGATCTACCCCCTCTTTTTCTAGCAGGTCAAGGAACAGGGCAAAAGCCCATTCACTGTCGGTGCCACCTTTGACACCCAAGTACCACTTGTCGGCGAGTGAGCTTCCCAGTGTACGCTTGATGTAGCTCCACCCGCCAATGCCGCCATTGTGCATCCACATCAGGGATTGGTGCTGGAACGGGTGGCAATTGTTTTCGGCAAGAGCACCCTCAGTTGTTGCGCGCACATGTGCAAAAATCAGATCTGAGCACGTCTTTGCAGCGAGTCGCTCTAGATTCTCACAGTTCCAGGCTGGTAGGGTTGAGGTAAAGATGCAAGGCTCTGGTCCAAGCTTGGGATCTGTGTAGAAACCCACACCAAACCCATCACCGTTGACAGGACGGCGATTATCCTTGATATTGCATGTCAGTGGGTTGCGACATGCTAACCACATGGGTCTGGTCTAGCGAGATGGGACAACCTACCAGTCTCAGGCGTGAATCGTATGATTGAGTAAGGATTGAATGGCTTGGCTCGGTTATCAGCTTACTGAGACGGATCTCATTGCGCCCTTTGTATATCTGATCAAGATATTAGCTCCAAGCCCAAAGCTTGGAAAAATAGTCCTTACCAGGAATCGACACATGTTTTGTCTGATCAAATACAATTGAACTGATACTGCATAAAAGAACTCTTTCGACTGTATTCGAAGCTTGTCAGGTGTATACCAAGTTTGTCATTCGAAAAAATCGTACTCGTGATCAAAGGATGTATCAATAGACTTGATTTCGTGGGGTTCGGGATGAAGAGTCACCGACTGTTGGGAACCAGTGAGATGCCCAAACGTCAACCACGATGTTACGGCCCGATGATATTGAATTCAGGATGTGATTGTGCCACAAATTACCAAGAGAAAAGAATTGTTTTTTTTTATCAAAATCAACACAAATGAATAGAGTCACTTCCCTTGCACAGCACGTCATGCTTCACGTGACTGTGATACTACGGGAGACTGTGCGGCTACTTGTGCAAGTCACGGGAACTGTTACATAAGTTATGCCTGATGTCAGTGATCCGGTAATCTACAAAGCCATCACATTTATTTTCATCGTCTATTGAATGATACCACAACAATAATGAGTGGGAGGATTCTCTCCCATCGACTAGGACCGCTATTGCGGAACGGTCACCTTACTCGCCATATCCATAATGCAGGCTCAAGGACTGGCGGCCTGCTTCGGGCAGATGGTGGCGCTACTCTCAGAAGACGCGCATGGCCAGTGGGCGCAAATGCCATCCACAATGTCCCTGCAGTTCGATCAATCTCATTTGCTCGAATGCTACCGAAACTAGCATTGAAGCTTGTCAGGGTTCCGGCTATGTTCGGTGGTGCGACAATCGCGGGTCTAGCTTATTTCCAATACCAAGCAACTCGTACGTCTCTCGTGCATAAATCTCGCTACAATTAGGATTTCAAGCTAATTTTATCTCTCAGAGGCCGGTAACTATGCGATGGGTGTCTTCAAGCAAGCCTCAGAGACTGCGGGGAACACAGCTTCGACCTTGTTCCAAGGACTGCAGGACATGGCGGATCAGACACATCGCGGGTGGAACAAGACGACCGAAGATATCGATATGCCTGACTGGCTGCAGAAAATCCTACGTCTCGACGAAGAGTCTAAGTCCGGAAAGGGCGATTCATCTGGTGGTGGAGGAAAAGAGCCGAAACAAAGCCGAGCTGGTACTGCTGCTGCTGCCGCTACTACCACGGCGTTTGGATACAATCAATCGGGAGAGGAAGACCTACGACCGGGGAGAGATGCTGCGGAGGATGATCAAATGATGCTGCTTACACGCAAAATGATCGAAATCCGAAATATTCTCCAGACCATCGGCCAGTCTGGCACGCTCACTCTTCCCTCGATCGTCGTGATTGGTTCCCAATCTTCGGGCAAAAGCTCTGTTCTTGAGGCTATAGTCGGCCACGAGTTCTTGCCCAAGGGCTCGAACATGGTGACTCGACGGCCAATTGAGCTCACGCTGGTCAACACTCCCAACGCTCAAGCAGAATACGGTGAATTCCCGGCCCTGGGTCTTGGAAAGATCACGGATTTCTCTCAAGTTCAGCGCACACTCACAGATCTGAACCTTGCTGTTCCCGAAAAGGATTGTGTCACAGACGATCCCATTCAGCTTACGATATACTCTCCCAACGTTCCGGATCTCTCTTTGATCGACCTGCCAGGGTATATCCAGGTTGCGGGCCGAGATCAGCCCCCAGAGCTCAAACAAAAGATTGCTGATCTTTGCGATAAATACATTCAGCCACCAAATGTCATTTTGGCGATCTCGGCCGCCGACGTTGACTTAGCAAACTCGACAGCACTTCGAGCCAGTCGTCGAGTAGACCCTCGGGGCGAACGGACTATCGGCGTAATTACGAAGATGGACCTTGTGAGCCCCGAACGTGGTCACGCTGTCCTTTCGGATAAAAAATACCCTCTTCGGCTAGGTTACGTGGGTGTCGTTACTCGGATTCCTCAGACAACAGCTCTTTTTTCTAGAGGCTCTGGAAACATCACCAGCGCCATTCTCAAGAATGAACATGCATACTTCTCTGCTCATCAGAATGAATTCGGACCCCACTCTGACGTCTCAGTTGGTGTTTCGACACTGCGGAAAACGCTAATGCAGGTTCTTGAACAGACAATGTCATCTAGCCTGACTGGAACCAGAGACGCCATCAGCCAAGAGCTTGAAGAGGCAACCTATGAGTTCAAGGTTCAATATAATGACCGGCCTTTGAGCGCGGAGTCTCACTTGGCTGAGAGCCTCGATGCGTTCAAGCACTCTTTCAAGGCGTTCGCGGAAAGCTTCGGGCGACCGCAGGTTCGGGAGATGCTCAAGGCAGAATTAGACCAGCGGGTCATGGACATTCTGGCGCAGCGCTACTGGAACAAGCCGGTCGATGACTTGGATCCTCCACCGTTGGAATTAGATCCTCTCAAGGATCTCCCCAAAGCCGATGCCGAGTCGCTATATTGGCACCGGAAGCTGGATGCTTCTACCTCATCATTGACAAAGCTTGGAATTGGTCGATTGGCTACGACTGTTGTCGCCAATGCTTTGAACAACCATGTAGACTCGCTTCTAGCCTCCTCTACATTCGCCTCCCACCCTGGCGCTCACAAACAGATCACCGATGCATGCACCAGTATCCTGAATGACAAATTCTTCAGCACCAGCGATCAAGTTGAAAATTGCATCAAGCCATATAAGTATGAGATCGAGATTGAAGATCCTGAATGGGCTAAAGGTAGAGACAATGTGGGCAAAGTTCTCAAGGAAGAGCTCAAGTCGTGCGAGTCGGCCTTGAAACATGTAGAGGACACTGTTGGAAAGAGAAAACTCAAAGACGTCATCTCCTTTATCGACAGGGTGCGGAAGGGCGAAGTAGTACTAGAGGGCAACGGCGAGGGTGGTGCGGGTGGCTTCAGTGCCTCCTTGTTGGAGAGAGGTTGGTATTTTCCTCTTTCTTCTATTTTCAAACACTGACATATATTATCTAGGACGGGAAGGTCTGTTTCTTCGGGACCGAGCGGATCTCATCAGGATGAGAATGCTCGCCGTCCGTTCAAAGCAATGCGCAACGCAAAAGAACAAGTACCACTGCCCAGAGGTCTTCCTGGATGTTGTGGCAGACAAACTCACCTCCACGGCCGTGCTATTCCTCAATGTCGAGCTCTTATCTGAGTTCTACTATAATTTCCCCCGTGAGCTAGATTCAAGACTTGGACGGCACCTTTCAGATGAGGAGGTCGAACGCTTTGCCCGCGAGGATCCCCGGATACGCCGTCACTTGGACATCATCCGTAAGAAGGAGCTGCTGGAGCTGGCTCTGCAGAAGATCGAAGGCATCCGACAACTTGACGGCCGCGCTCGGAAATCAGAACGTGGCCCTCCTGGAAAAGAAACGCGGAGCCGTTGGAACCTTTTCTAGAAGAAATTTTGTTTCTTTCAGAGCCCTTCCCCTGTGCGAAATGATCTGAATTTTCGATACCTCTGCTAGTGTTTCTCATCACCCTTTTCATCCTGTTTAGCCATCTCCCCATTCACTCTTCTTCTTGGGATACTAGTACGTATCTCTACGGGTTTTGAAGTCAATGTACATAGCTCTAGCCCATTCAACACACAATTGATAATCTATTCTTGATCTGTAGAAATCCTAGCTACTATGGAGTTTGGCCAGTAGGTACACGGTCCACATTTGAATATGGCAGGCAACCCGTCATCGCCAATAAGGCTTCCTATTACAGAGTCAATTACACGTACCCAATCCACTCCAAGGACAGTGTTCCCTGTCCCCAGTGAGTGATGATATCCTTGATACCCCCCAGACCATGAAGGATGCGTACCAGGCTTTACCATCGCGATCTCCGATAGTACCTGCCGTTTGATTCGGAAATAGTGTCGCACAAATCTTAAGACACGAACACCAGCACACAATTGGTGAGGCCATACGCAATCACGCGCCTTTGGGCACCGTCTTTCCCCTTCCATTCATCATAGTCAAGTGCCACTGTATCACTCGAGAATCCAAGAGGGTCAGTAGATGCCCACTGTTATTGTCAACTTTGGCTTTGGTAGGTGGAAAGCGATATACTTACCCGTGTTGGTTTCGTGCCGTCCTGAAGCTTTGGTCGCCAACGTGGACTCCCTGGTGGAGGCTCTAGTTCATCGAAAAAGATCATTGGTGGTACTAGACCAGCAAGCCTTATAGATCGGCGAGGCTTCCATCTAGATTTATCTTGTTCAGAACAGATTCAGGTCAGACTCACCAGAAAATTGAATCTCTTTAGTTTTGGAAGCTTTTTCTTAGGGGCCATTTTCCTCATGTAGCTGGAGACAGAGGGAAACAGGCAAACTCTTATGGCAAGGGTAACCGTCGATAAAGATATCCTGCTCTGCGTAAGAGTGATATGTCTGAAACAAAAGAATTATGTTTAAAAAAAGATTTGGGATGGTTTGATCCTTTGTTCATCCTTCTTTCATGGTGCCCCTTTCTATTAACACTCGGCTGTTTATATAGCAGTCAGATCTATAATTGTATGGGAACTTCATGTTTCAAGATATTCACTTCCGCTTTTGAGAATCCACGCTATTTTAAAACCCATGGGGTCTTTCATGAAATCTAATATGTCCTAGCAAAGGAACGAATTGCCAGTATGGGAGTATTTAGACGGCGACTTGTCCACCAAGCTACATGAACGATAACAATCGCAATGTCAACAACCTTGATAACTCCTACAGCCGAGACATCTTTGCCGGCTTTCAATGGCCAACTGAACTTGAAAGATGCATGCACTTGGAGCCTAACACAAGTAAGTTGCTGCAGCTGTAGACTTCTTCAATTTTGCCAGAGGATAGCTAAGCTAATTATGTGCAGATGAAAGCTTTTATGCTCGACCTTATAGATAGCCCTTCTACCTATGGGGTGGATGAGAACGCCATAGGGGAAATGAGAAGACTGCGTACCGATATTTTTGATCTTTGGTGAGTTGGATGTCCACTAGACCCTATGTTCTGTCAACTGATTGGATTCTTGCAGTGAAAATGGGAGCAAATATCTGTCTGAGGCCTCCCACCCCCAATCAATTTCGAGGAAAGTTAACCCAAACCATAGCAAGGATACATCATACTTCTTGTTGGATAGCATGACATATAGAGGTACTTTATATTGGTGCTGCTATGACCTTCTAGGTAGGTTCCTTTCCGTTTTTAGCCCAGCACCCGAAGGTGCGACACAGAACAACTTCTACCTACCTCTGACAATAATGTACGCCCAATGGTGTATCAAGATGGCTCCGTATTCCCCATGGACGTATGCGTGCGTTTGGGCAGAGGAAGAGGGTCAACAGAGCCGCTTTCACTTGGGAGGATCGTTCGCGGGATATCGCAATCCGGAAGGGCAGAGCAACTACTGGATAGAAATCCTGCGAAAAGCCCGTTTTGATGTTCTTCGCGATGAAAGAATTGACACAGCGAATATCACGATGTTTGATTCAACTTACCTAACTCGAGGAACCAATATTGTTCCTTTCGGAAACTGCGCAGAAACATATCCCCTAGTGCATATTTTACGGTGAGTCTATGCCCTGAGATCCCATATGTTCCATACTAACGAATTAGGAACCATAACCCTAGCGAGGAGGTCTATGGCCTTGCATTAAAGCGTAAGGATCTATCTCAAGACACATACAATCATCAGGAAGCATTGCAGGCATTGGTCGGACCTTGCGTTAATTGTGAAAGGGTGATAACCGCCTGGGGTGGAAAGGTAGAGAATTTCACAGAGAATATTCCAGAGAAGAGTACCGCTCCTTCTTCGAAGGTCCAAGATCCTGCAGCAGGAGGACTTAAGCCAGCATCTGAATCGAACATCGCTTTACCGGTCCATGCTAAGCGGCCTATTCCAGCGGATGGCGCCGATCAACCTGGGGTAAAAAGGACGAGAGGGCCGACGCCTGTGATCCCTTTGAAGCCACCGGCTCATCTAGAGAAGAAAAACAAAGAGAAGTGAAGATATAGGGATTTGTAGAGTCCAAAAAGCTCTCTTTGTATAATATATAGACGTATGATTTTGCGAAGCTCGAATATGAGAAACAAATGCGACTACCTGGAAAGAATACCTAGTTTTGTCAATATTATTAGTAGACTCCAATGATCAAGCTCTTATACCACTCTCTCTCTTTTGCCTTCAACATCCACCAAAGGGACAGAGCCCCCAGAGATATACAAACAGCTCTATGTATTTAGACTGTGTCCTCTACGTGAGACTACCCCGCTGAACTAGAACTCCATTGCTTATTGCTTATTGTGTTTCCTCCAAGCGCGTAGTGTCCGAAAAATGGGGTTAGACAATTTTCCCGAAGAACTCAGAGATCATTCTCATATCGGTGGATGACGAGCAGACACTCTTACTCGCCCAACGAGTCTGTCGACGCTGGGCTCGGTGCATCCAAGCCTCCCGGGCACTCCAGCAAGCCCTATTCTACCAGCCTACACAATCCGCCCTCCCAAATACGACCATCCCACAACCGAATGCTTTACTAGCAGCAACGTTTCCCTATCGGTTCCCCAATGACGACCAGAAATCCCGCAATATCTCATTTAGGGCTGGGGGTATACAAGAGTTTCTAGACAAACACGCCGCATGGCTCCATCCAAGCACAAGTTGGCGCCGAATGCTGGTCCAACAACCCCCCCGCAATGTCGCTGGGCCGGATAAACCGACAAGAGACCCCTATCGGCCATATATCTCTGCGCCAGTGGGAACCTTCATTTGAAGAGTATGGTAGGCTTCGTATGAACATGATTTACGATCTAGTGGTCAAGTCATTCGATGGCGCGGCAGCGTTCTTTTATTGGAGGATGCATTGCAGCTATCCTGGCCTGGAAAGCCCTTCTATCAGGGGTGATCCGGATATCTAGATGGACGGGGTAGACTACTACCTCAAAGCGGTGATGTCGGCCAATGCGCAGACGGATATCGTGCTTGATACGTGGAACACGGCGCACCTTGGACCTCACATTCGGCCGGTATTTGGTAAGGATACTTGGACGTGGGATTCGGTACTAAGACTTCAATCGCCGATGGGAGATGTGGATCTTGATGTGGTCTATGGGGTGAGAAAAATCAAGGAGCTGCGGCGCTGGGAAGTGAGCCTGCAGAGCTGGTATACGCACGAAATGCACGGGGATGGATGTGGGTACTCTCTTATGGATGACCCAGATCTGTGATGTCGAGCCGCAGAATCGAAGATGATGCCCAGCGAGCCAGAGGTGAAATCCACGCATGCAGTGTTAGCCGCACTATCCAATGAGTAAGAATGATTCACAGATGGAAATAACAGTTCAATACAACAATCCCAGACCCAGTCTATATATTCCGATCGCGTACAGTACAGTCTAAATAGAAACCAAAAGCGAAACAGAGAGGACGCGAATTATTGCTTTTGTCTCTGGATGGAACCAATCGCAGCACCAACCGTGAGTCATCAGGAAAAGACGGGAAATGGATACGTCTATCAGGGTCACAAGTCCAAAAAAAAAAAATCAAGACAATGATAGTGGGGGTGGCATAAGGGGGGGGCGTAGCGGAACACATTATACGGTCAATGTGTCAAGGGAGGCATTGGATAGCCAAAAGGAAATGCAGTATAGATGGCAATATTACAGGAGATCATTGAACCCGGGTGAAGATATTTACTCCCGTGAGACATCACGGCCGAAGAGACGAGCCTTGACCCAGTCGACGCAGACAAGGACACGGTTGCGAGCTAGATGTTATGTTAATGATGAATCTTGATGAATGGTAGGGATAGAACTTGGAACTTACTGCTGAAGCACATGCTCAGGTAAGCACTGCGCCAGAACAGGTAGGTCATGGTACCACCACTGGCGATATTGCCGCTCAGCCAGCTGATATCGGCCACAGCACGTTCCTTGCCGATGTAGGCCAAGGAGCCCTGGTGCGAGTACTGGAAGGGACCGATCTGCTTGTTGCGGCGGAGCTGCTTCTGGCGCTCGCGGATCTCGTCGAAAATCTGGTTGCGCTCCTCGTCGCCCTTGGCCTGGGACTGACGCTCTGAGAGGGTCTCGAGCTCCTTCTCGAGAGCCTCGGTCTTGGCCATGGTGTTGAAGAGGCGGCCCAAGAAGGCACCCTCCTGGCTGGCAACCTGGGCGGTCGGGGCGTAGTTGGCAATGGCGCAGTCGCCGACGGCCCAGACATTATCGGTACCGTTCACGACGAGGTATTCGTTGACAGCGAGACCGCGGCGGGACTCGGCCTGGGCGGGGATCTGGGACATGAGGTCACGGACGACGCTGCGGATGGCATTACCAGTGGCCCAGACGAGAAGACCGTAGGGGATGGTCTCAAGCTCCTTGGATCCGTCGGGCTTGGTGACCTCGGCCTGGATGTACTTGTCGGTAACCTTCTTGACCATAGTCTTGGTGCGGATGGAGATCTCCTCCTCCTTGAAGGTGGATTCGGTGTATTCAATCAGTTGCTTCGAGAACATGGGCAGAACATTGGGCAGAGCCTCGACGAGAGTGACGTGGAAGTTGTCCTTGATTTCGGGAATCCACTTCTTCAAGTCATCGTTGAAGAAGTCCTGCAGTTCACCAGCGAATTCAACACCAGTGGGGCCACCGCCCACCACAACCATGTGCAGCAGACGCTTGACCTCGTCCTCGGTCTGATCCTTGAAACAGGCAGTCTCGATACAGTCCATAATACGCTTACGGATGTTCTGGGCGTCACCGACTTCTTTCAGGAAGCAGGAGTTTTCACGAACACCGGGAATACCTATACGTCATAAAATTAGCCCAAAATGCCTCGTTCCAAATGCGAGGGGGATCCCACCAAAAGTCGCGTTCTCGGCACCAACACCGATCACAAGCATGTCGAAGGGAACCTCGGTGTGCGAGATATCACCCTTAATTTCCGAATCATCACTGATGTACACGATACGCTTCTCATAGTCGATCTTGGTAGCCTCGGCTTCGTAGAATTGAACGCTGGCCTTCTTGTGGCGCAGGATATTGCGGATAGGCTCCATGATCGAGCGGTGCTCGATCAAACCGGTGGTACATGAGGGCAGCAAGGGAGTGAAAAGGAAGTAGTTACGGGGGGAGACGACGATAACGTTGTAGTTCTCGGTGTCAATCTTCTTCAGGAGGGAAACGGAGCCCCAGCCAGTTCCTGAGCAAACATAAGTCGCATTAGCGACACTTCAGCCATAGGGGATCGACGATCGCGACCGACACATACCGAGAATGACCAGAGTCTTCTTTGATGGGTCAGGGGGAGACTGGTCCGGAGGTTGACGGAGCTCGAAGATGCTGTATGCGACAGTACCGGTCAGACCGATGGCAGAGAGCCAGGTCAACCGCCAGGCCCAACGCAAAGGTCTGAAACGCTTCTTAGACTTCGGGGCAGATGAGGGGGCAGCATCGGCGTAGCTACGACGAGCAATACGCGACACAGACTGGGAAACTTTAGTAGATCGCACCGGCTTTGCGCGAAGAGCCAGCTGTGATGTTGACATTGACCTGCGCGTCATCGACGACAGCTGCATGATGGACGGAGCCATCTTGCGAATTGCTAGCGTGCTGCCAGCCATTGTGAGAGGACACACACCAAAGGTAACAAATGGAATGCAGGAATGAATTATCAAGGGCGGAGTAATTTAAGAAGGGGAAAAAAAAAAGATTTGATAAGCTTCATTGCGTTGCTGTTTTGGGCGAATCGGTGTAGCCGGACCCAAAGGGGGTAACTGGGTATCTAATACTTGACCGATTGCGTGCTTTCCCATAGTAAACAATGTACTATCTACATATTTTTTTATTTTTATTTTTATTTTTTGATTACTATATGTAAGCTGTACTCCGTCCCTCCTTATATATAGATATATAGAATTATACAATGGTGCAAATGCTATAGTCCTAAGAGCTTGATAAGAGCTTGAATCACAAGCCAAAAAACCAAAAAAAAAAAAGCGAAAAATAAAATTGGAGTGAGGGGACATTTCCCGGTGAGGAGAGAATTAACCGGCAAATTGTTATTTTTTGGGGTAAAGCCTTTCTTGATCTCCATACAACTTTTCTCCAATTCCTTAACTCTTAACCGGTATTACCCGTTCCAGTCCTTCCAGCCCTAATTTGGAGCTCGACATATGCTAGAATCTCTGGTAAAATCCGGGGAAGTTCCGCTCTGACATCACTGGCCCGGTTTCTTCCATCGAACTTTGAAGATCCCGTAGGCACCTAGGAAAGCTCGGCCAAAATCGGCCAAAATCGGCCTGTCATCACCGTTCGATGTTCAGGTGCTCAATCGGCACTCGTTATCTTGCTCGAGGGTGATCGAGAATGCACCGGTTTATTACCGCTGATACTGGTTTTTCGTGAAGAGTTGATATCAGTTCCGGGGGCAACACGGTCAGCGTCTGGTGACAAGTTAGTTTGGCGCATTATAAAATCCACGCGCGCTAGAGAGTAGCTCAAATGCTTAGCGCTTTACATTCAAGTATGAGTAGTAACAAGAAAAGTCTTCGGATATGATATCCATATCATATGTTCCATAGTGCAAGCCAATATATCGGATGAAACATTGCGCCAGGAGCTTCCTTCTCATTTGCTAATCTAGTGTTTGCGGCAGATCTCGGGATGATGCATGCTCACTCATGCTTATATTCCCGAATGGCAGGCGAGGGCTGTTGAGTTTGAGGTATGTTCAAGGCTGCTGTATGACCTCACTTCCCAGAGTGTCAGCAGAGCATGTATTACATATAAGCATAAGCCAGGAGATCAACCGAGACATCATGGTCCGATATGACTTGAATAAGACAATCTCATATCCAACCACTCGACGGGATATCGTGCGTGAAATTCGTCGCTAGCACCTATATAAAACCACACTCCAACAACTAAAAAGTTGACTGGGGATGATAACGAGAACGGTAGCGCAATATATTTTCCAACGGGGGTTTCCAAGCCCTCTTATACATCATAAAGTTAAAGCAATCCGACCTAAAAACGGAAAAAGAACCTATTATTCAAAGCATTCAATGGTAACACCAGAGCTTACATATGACAGATTCTACAGACACTTACAAGCGATAGCCCATATGGATTTCAAACACAACGGCGCTGAAAAATGCCCACCTATTCGCCCACAGAGTATGCAGGTAAGCAGGCTTAGGAGCCTGTGACTGGTGAGCCTGTCTATTGAGTAGGCTGGAACCTTGCTTGACAAGTGTATAGGTGTGATATTATGCGGGTACGAGCATAATATCGCCTCGCTCTTGATTATTTGCCCCGCCTTTGCTTGCCTACGCGTCAAAAATCTGAATTGCATCTGGGTTAGTTGAGTATATCGGGGTATCCGTGTTGGACAAGGAACTACACCCTTATTGGAGTGTTGTAAGTATGGGTATGCGAAATGTGGCTTAAATCATTATAGAATAGAATATCATGAGTTGTACTTCCTTTTTTTCCCTATCGGCCCCGTCTGGTCGGATTTGACATCGCTTATGCTTCGGGTTTTCATGGGGTTCGTTGGTCTGCGTTACAGGGGCCAATACATTGGCCACACTGCGAGATGAGAATGTGGCCAGTCGGTTCGTGAGATACTTTGGGCCCAGGAAATGGGAGGTTCCATTATGGGTATGGCGAGGCCAAATTATGATGTTTCAAATGCTGACGTGACTTCGTGTCTGTATATATGGGCAGACGCTGGATATCAAATCCGGTGGTATTCTATTGAAATTTCGCCTTTTCGGATTGTGCCTTGCTTGCTTCCACCAACGTTGACTGGTTAGTTTGGTGGGTGCATTGGATGCATTGAATACACATGTTTGATGGGGCAGTATTGTTGTCGTGAGTAGATAAGCAGAGAGGCTTCGTTAGGCTAAAGAGACAAGGTATCAGATTGGAATATGCATTATGGTCAGATCGAAACCAACAGGCATGGCCAGTTAGTCCCGCTCACAGACCAGTGATCTGCAATTTCTGGTTTCAACGAGTCCAATGAGATGATAATATATATCAAATAGAAAGCGATGTGACCAATGCTTGAATCATCGAAAGCGACAAGGCGGACTCAGACGCCATCAGGCCTTCGGGCTTGGTAAAGGGCTAATCATCCGCGTATCAAAACCAGCCGAAGATGCCCGTAGCCATGAAGCGCTGATCTCTTGCTTAATTCTTCTCGAGTTGACTCGAAGGCCCATTTTGTGTTGTGGCGTTGTGATTCGGAACAATCATGCGGAAGAGAACATACAGGTCAAATTTGGATATCATAGTTATTGCCTGGAAGAAATCAGCCCCCACGTGTTTTTAACGGAGAGACATGCATATCCAAAGACGAATACATCGTTTGGGCCAAGATTAAGACACTTCGCATTTTCGAAGTAAGGCTAGACCCAAATGCAACTTGCATGAGAATCGCCTGCTTGTACTATTTCGTCCATGGCGTATGTGGTTATAAACTTGGAATCGGAAACGAGGAATCAATCAAAGTATGCCATGGTGTACATTCCATCCAGGCCAGTCGATTTTGATCCAGGCAAACGAGAAGAATCAGCAAAGCTGTGAGCAGCCTCGTCACCAGCGACCAGCAACCCCGCTAGGGTCCAAGGAATAATCCGACCAGCGAGCCCCCGGTCGGGTTCGGAAATAGGACGATTGAATAAACCCGTCGCCCCTAACATTTCGACTAACAAAGAAACCCTGAAAGTTGATCAGATTTGGCTTCAACCCGCGGTTGCCGAAGAGAAGAAGAGATGAAAGGAACACGAAGGGTGAGAGGGCGGTTACGCCAAAAGCACAAACCCGCCACTGGCCTGTGTTCCCTGGTCATGGCCACGACCATGTCTCAATGGCGTCGGAGACCTTGAAAGGAAGACGTCGTCAGCCACCAACCTCGGGAGGTCAAAGATTTAGTTTCAAGTAGATATGGAGACACAATGATGATAATGGGAACTCAAATACGATTGGGTCCGAATTCTTGAGTTTTTCACGGTTCTCGTCCATTCACCTCGAACGGTCAATCTGCAGATGTTCGAACAGTGATTCAGCGATCTGTGAGATGTCGATGACTGTGACATAGGTGTGCCGTTCATCCATGGTGCTGCGCAGGCGAGGGTAGTCCGCTGATCCGAGTTTTCCCAACTTTTGACGGTTTCTTTTGCCGCGTGTACTTTTGGTTTTTCTATCTTGACTTCATCCTGGCCCTGGTATTATATTGCATATACAAATTCACATCTACAGTCTACAGGACGTATTGAGTCAAGTACAGGCAGCAGATTGGAAACAAGTCCAGCTCGCCTCGGGACTGTACCTGGCATTGCAACACGTCTTGGGCCGGGGGAAGATGAGCCATTTCCCATAGGACGGCTTACTGAGTTGAAACACTTTTGCTAATTATTTTGATTTGTCTCATTTCCATCGCAAAATAACCAAAAATAAAAAATCAAAGTGAAAACAAGAAGTGGCTCCCGGATGTAGACGGGAATGTGATGTACGAAGGACACTGTGTACTATTTCAGTACGGAGTACGGAGTACTTAGTACTTCGTAGTAAGAAAGGGAGTCAGATTATTTGGACTCTGTATTTGACTCCACCATTGTAAAATGATTCTAAAGCAGAATAATTATTTTGGAGGTGCGTTTCGGCTAGGATCATCGAGTTGTGACCGCTCAGCATATAATATTTGATTATCGAGGCTCTAGACTCTCGAGAACTGTGCCCTCCATGTGCCTGGTATTACTAAGCCCCGAAAAATCCGATCTCAGACGTTCCAAGCGACTGAGACAAGGCTACGTAATGGATATATTCCCCCACACTTTGTATATTGGCATGTACACTACACTGTATGATTTCTGAAGTCTGGACTCTTGAGTGTAATTTGTCAAGAGAGCAGCCAATGTAATTTTTGGAATCCGGAGTTAGCCAGATTTTATTTTCTACACTGTCAAAATCGCCATCACTCATAAGCCACCGAGAGTCCGGGAGGGGCGAAAAAGAGTATCGAATACCCCCAAGGCCCCATTGAGTCAAGCGGTAGGTTATAGATTCCGCTAAAGTCAAATCACGAGCGGAAGCAAACAAGTCATTGATGTACTCCGTACTTCGTACTCCGTACCAAGAGTCAAGATTCCCAAGACCCTGTCAGTCTCAGCGCCAGCGCCAGAAACCAGCGCTTTGCTTTGTGATGTGCTCGGGGCGCTTTGCAGGATCCAGACAAATTCCGAGATAAGTCCTGGTCAAGCAAAAAGTCAAAAGGCTAAAAAAAAAAACATAATGGCCGATCGTTGCCCCTCAACCTGCTCTGTCTTTTGAAAAACCGTTCGAGCATGTGGATTATCTGGGCTTGTCCACCCCCTCTACAGAGTATCGCCTTTGGATTTTGGCCCCTGTGCGCACTAGGGAGGGGCTGAAGCACAAAGCCTGGAATCGGAAATCAGCCTCAAAAGGCATCAACTGATAGCGCGAGATGACCCTGTTCTGTCACACGGTCCTGTGTGCGAGAGAGACCCTTTGCATTTGCCCTTGACCAAGTGTGCACTTCCGGGAAGGTTAAGGTCAGGGTGCTGCAGCCTGTCGGTGACTGCTCGGAAGAGACTAAAGAAAGGCAACCATCTACGGAGGACGGAGTAGGTGGCGTGCAGTTGGGTAAATTGGGTCTGATCATCGTGAGATTGCAGATGGATATCCATGGATGATGACAATCTGTCTCGCACCCATAAAACAGCTTTTCATGGTATGTACATCGTAATGGAGTATAGAACGTTGTACTCCGTGCATGGACAACCTTACAATATACAGTATGACTCCGACGTCATAGATAACCCACTAGGTAATATTAACATTCAAGTCCAACCGACATCAAAAGGACCGGATCTGCTATTTGGAGTCATTTAATTCCACCATCCTTTACTCGGGTTTCGGATTTAGTAGGACTTGAGAATTCCCTCTTCGGCTAGTTGAAGGGGCAATACCCTTCACAAATGTTTGCGTTCTCCTTGATCTGGGGAGTGAATCGAATAATGACGCCAGGAAGAAAGGATTAATAGCAGCCTCATGCTATTGAAATTGAACACAGAATGTAAAGCCTCGGGCGTAGACCGCAAATCATCCACAATAGATCATTGTAACCTGTGTTGTACAAGGGTGCGAGGAAATTCCCGATAGCATCCAGCAACCAGAATACTACATATGATGTTATGTGATATTGAGGTAAATGTTTCTATACTATTGAATAATTGACCTCAGTACTCCGTACTTTGTAGGAATCCGCAAGGATGGGAAACATGCAAGGAGCCGTGCTGGGTAAGAGGCACAGCAAGGTGGTTGAACACGGTGTTGAGAATGTTTTTGCAAGGTGACTTTTTGGCTTGCAACTGACGCATAAGATAGATTACCTGAGGGAAAACGCAATCAAATGTCACAATATTTCAAACAATTTAAAATTTCAAGAGGAAGTTGATGCCGGGCGCAGAGCGCATCGGAATCCAAGCCCCGCCGTGTAATGATGAAGGAAGCGTCAGGGTTGACGTGTAATTAATAGAGCCACAAAAAGACATGAAAGAGACAAAGTATACCGGTTGATGTGTATGGGTTATACCATTATACAATAGAAGCTATTCCGGAGTCAAAAGTCTATGAAATGATCAACTTCAGTTTTGCTAAGTTAAGACTCCCATCTAATAAGCAGGGTGAGATCCCTAATTCCGTGGATTTCTCGGAGTACACTGCCAACTAAGTGGTGTATCGGAAACTTTGGATGTTCATCGCCAATCAAGACGCAATATCGAATTGTGGTTCTGCGCAAAGTGCTGCGGAGATGTTCCCAAGTGCCCCGTGACTGTAGGATTGGTACGTGATGGATATACAGAAGATGTGAGCTCGGATGATTTCCTTGATGGGATGGGGTTCCGCGTGCATCGAGTCGACACACAGATACTAAACGATGCACCTTTGAATTTCATGACTCTGCGGATCATGATCATAGCGGTCTCAGTCAACTGCAAGCGCCAATGATTGAGGGTACTTGTCTGAGAGCGATCATCGGTGGAATCCTAGCTTTCACACAGGGGGGGGGATGATACTTTTTTGTCCCAGACTTGATCCTTCCCAAGGCTGACATTTTCATAAAAAAAAAAGCAATTAAATATTTCCCCTTGACACTACACCATAAAAAAGGCCGGGATAAGACTGACGCCCAGGTGAGCTCTGCAGGTAGGACTGGAGTAATCTCACCCGCGAAAGGCGATAGGTAAAAGTTGTGGAGCTGTCGGGAATTGTGCACAAGAAATGAACCGCAACCGGGATGGCAAGGTAAAAGACTCCATCTCAGGCTCCTGGTTTTTTTTTTTTTTTTCTATTCTCGACCCACCAAAGAGAAGAGAAGCGAATGTAAATCAAGGGGAAAGAGACATATTGAACCTTTGAAGAGCTTCTTTGTGTACTCCGTACTGTGACGAGTGAACACGTCCCAAAGCAGTAAAAGACGGGGGTCACTATAATAGCTCACCAATCAGCAGTCTCTCTCTAGTCCACGGTAAGAAAAAACCTTTTAAAACCCGCGGCATAGATCGTCTAACAAGATGGAGCACTATGACACAGTGGACTTTTTTTTCTCCCTTTCAAGTCCACCTTCTCTGTCTGGGGGTTCTAGAAACGAAACATCTTCCGTGGCTTGGAAACCTAAGTGGAGAGAGAAATTCCAATTTCTTTTTAATTTCGCCTGACTTTTTTTTTTCTCTGATGTGAAGATCCATTTGGTAACATGACACCTACTCAGCTTGACCGTGGTTTTGCCGCCAAGATAGCGCACTTGGATTGCTAGTCGAGTTTGGAGGTTACCCAAGTTGCCTGGTTTCGGACGTGGCGTGATAGACCCAAGTGTGTCTCGCTGTGAGAGTCCACCCGATGATCTTTCGGGAAAGGTGAAGATTCGAGTTCAATACGGCTTTTGCATGCGTCTACGGAGTCGAGGGTATACGAAAATGTATACGCTCCGTGCGTGCTTACTGTTAAACTATGGAACTATGGAGCACCCCGATGTACGGAGTACGGAGTACTTCTTATGATACCGGGATGTTCGCATAATAATTTATGTATAAGATAGGTTGCGAGGAGGGTGCACATCTTTTGAGGCCTGTTCGAAGGGATGACCGTTGGGGGTGTGAATGGCCGATAGATTCCACTTCCACCAGCCGATCTGGGCCCGTTGCACCTTCGGCTTTCTACACTGATTCACAAGTGCAACTGCCACCTTACGTGAGGCTGTTCCCACCTAGATGGGTCGAACAGTATGAGTGAAACAGTCAATTCTTGCTAACAGTCCTCTCCTCGGCTTAACACAGGGGCGCTTGGACGGGACACAAATACCGACAGAGGTACGGAGTACGGAGTACGGAATACGGAATACTAAAGTACAGTATGCGGTGACCTAGAGAATACCATGGGGAAGTCTAGTGCATAAAAGCCGGACCAATCAAATGCCGAACATCCCAGCCCTCCCCCGAGGCTCCTGAACTATCAAATTTCAAGGGAATTATGATGAGATTCCCCTGAATCACAAACAGGAAATTCCTCCGGAGCAGTGGACGCGGGATGAGACCAAGACTTTGACCAAATTACTTATCTCCGAGTAATTGGTGATAGTCGGGGAGTACGGAAATACATCGAAGAAAGCCTACCTGGTACACGGGATAAATTAAATCCCAATTGGGCCTGAGACTCTGAGTGGACCGTTGGCTTTGATTGGTTCAATTCTTAGTAATTTTGCCTTCTTACATAAGAATGCACCATTCTTACCGAGACTCCCGATCTTCCCTCAACCAAGTAATTGATCTTCCCTTCTCTGATTGGTCTCTTTTTGATTTCTTATTTCCCTTTTTTTCTTTTTTCTTTTTCTTTTTCGCTTTCCTTTTTGTTCTCTGACTTTTTCCATTTTCTATTTTTTTCTTTTTGGTTCATTCCTTTGCCTTTCCATCAACCGACAACGGAGTACCAGCCACTGTGCTCAAACCGCCCTTAGACGCTACCCGGCAACCCCCTTCCCTTTCTTTCTGTCTTTTTTTTTTTTTTTTTTTTTTTCATTTGGGGGCGTACCTACATGCTTGCGCACCCTCACAGCCCTTCACCTCGCATAACACGGTTTGGTAATTTATTGACGCTAAACCCGACTTATTATTGGATCTGATATGGGTCTCAGGATTGAACTCCCTATTTCATTTGATTTCAACTTGATTTGGGTTTTACTCGTTTTAGTTTTTGATAGGTTTTTTTTTTGGTAAATTTAATTTCATCTTTTTTGCTTTCACTAGTTCTACGCTCTTTTAACTGCAAATGTGAGGCTGGGATCAGGTAAACATTCTGTGACCTACCCTTTTTAGTTGCATCCACTTGACCCCGTGGCTCTGACATCAACCGGTATTTCCAATATTGTGTTATATACGGAGTACACATACACACATAAAAAATATATTTTTTTTCCAAATCTAGATTGACCAAACCCGGAACCCAAACGAGCCCAGAAAGGAGGATCAACCTGGACCTGCGTCCGGGTCAAACTCTGTGTATGGCCATCGCTTTCTCCGGATGGGGTCTGTGGACTTGGTTAAGAGATGATGCCTTGACAATTTATTTTATTTGATTTTCCTTTTTATTTTTTTTTCTTAGTGGAGTAGCCGGATCTCTCTGGTTTATCGCTTTCCTTATATGGGCCTATCGTGGTTACTCTATATACATCATTCAGACTCCCTGTGAAAGGTCTATATTCACTTTTCCCTCACCTTTTTGAACGTCTACCCTTTCCTCCTTGATTGCATTCCAATTGGGCAGGACCCCAACACTAACTCTCTATTGCTTGGCTCTGTCTTCACCTTTTAATAGAGAACATGGGTCACTGAAACTCCTCGGTTCTCTCCGCCGACCACCTTTATTTGCTTTGATTAAAAAAAGAAGAAATAAAACTCCATGTGTCAACCTCTCTGTTCATCAATCATACTTTCCCTATGTCTTCCACTGTGGACTTCCATTCTTCTTTTTCGACCCTGGGAGTTCCAACCATCGACTTGACTGAGGATCACCCGTTGAAGGCCCTGGAGAGCCAACTCTCGGGATCCTCTCGGACTGTTCCCATTCGGAACGGTCTACCTACCCCTCCTCACGATATGACCGGTATCACCTACAATGCCATGCCACCTATCGCATATGGGGGGAAACCGAACGGGGTGCCCTCTCATATCTACGGTCATTCCCGTCCCCATGATTCCGTTTCCTCGTCCATGGCCATGAAACCGCAAAGCCACACCGCGGCCAAAGAACCCGCCTCGGAACCAACTGCTCAGAAGAAGCCAACGGGTACAACTGGATCGCAACTCCGCATTCCTTCATCCATCAACAACAGCAAGGGCAGTCTGGCCGAGTTTGCAGCTCAGGTGAGAATCCCCGGGTCTACAGATGTGATCGTGTGGCATGAGCTAACTTCTTTGTTTTATGTATAGATGACTTGCCTATTCTGGTTTGAAAAGACCTCGAAATTGCAAGCCATCGAAGACCGCCAACCTCAAGTTCCTTCGCTGGTCCCCGAGGCCGTACCCACTGTCGGATTTCAGAAATGGGTTGCCACGATTCTCTCCACGACGCAGGTCAGCCAGAACGTCATCCTACTGGCTCTCCTATTTATCTACCGCCTGAAGAAGTTCAACTCCGGCGTCAAGGGCAAGAAAGGCAGTGAGTTCCGGTTAATGACGGTTGCGTTGATGCTCGGCAATAAATGTGAGTGTTCTTATCGGACTCACCGCCCAGGAATTGATTGGACAAAGTGGCTGACTCATCTCCAGACCTCGACGATAACACCTACACCAATAAGACGTGGGCTGAAGTATCAGGCATTGCGGTGCACGAAATTCACATAATGGAGGTCGAATTTTTGAGCAACATTCGCTACGATCTTTTCTCCTCTGAGGCTGAGTGGGACCAGTGGCACACCAAGTTGGGGCTCTTTGGAGACTACTTCAACCAGGCCTCGATGCTATCTGTCGAGCCTGCCGCCATGCTCCGTGTTTCGCCTCCCCGTATGCAATCACAGTCGCCATCGTCCAAGTTGCCATCTCCTGGCACCGATATCTTCCGATCTCAGCCGCAGCCCAATTGGTATATGCCACCGAACGCGTTGCCATACTCGCTGCCGCCACAACAGCCGCAACGCATGGCTGGCGAGGCTGCGATGGGAGGCTCTCGGAAACGAAGTCGCGATGAGAACGATGAGCTTCACCCGACCAAGCGGGCTGTACTCTCTGCCACCACATCTGCTCCTTCGATGACAGCCCCGGTCACTGCCATGAATGCGATGCCCACCCTGCCACCCGTCTTGACCCCCACTTCTGCCCCGGTGGCACCCATGAACGTTTCTCGTCTCCCACCACCTCACCATCCGCCTTCCCTTCCAACTTCCTATCCCGCGCCTCAGACCCTCCCTCCTACGGCACCATCCCACCTTCCAGCTATTATGCCTCCGATCTACAATCGGCCAGCGAACTGGCAGCAGATGCCTCCTCTCTCTGTTCCCCCGATGCAATCTAGCATGTACAACACTCCTTCACTGCCAGAACTGGGCCGGCACCACCAGAGCCCATTCGGCGTATCTTCTGCCACTGTCTCACCGGCTGGTTCAACCTATTCTGTCCACACCCCGCAGACACACCTCTCTCCTTCGTTCTTCCTCGCCAACCGCAACTCGCCTTACCGGCCAGTGCGGTCCGTCAATACGTTGCTGATTCCACCTCCGCCAAGCTCCCTACAGCAGCAGCGCAATGTTCCGTTTGACCATATGCACTACCAGCCACTTGGAAAGGGTAATACCTCTCGCAAGACCGGCCTGCTGCCTTACATCCAGCCTGACGCGTGGAACCAAGCTCCTTACCTGCACCCTATCTATCCACCCACCGGTTACTCTGGTTGAAGCATTCTTTACGCCTGTTTTTACCACTCTCATCTGCTGAGTTTATGACTTCACCGCGCCACGACCTGTCTCACGAGAAAAAAAAAACCATCTCATTCGCTGTACACTTTTTATTCCCTTCTCTTGCTTGTCTTCCTTTTCCGACTGCACAGACTTCCTCCATTTCACGATTGTATCTTGCATATTTTCGGCGCTCCATTTAGAGGGAAATCGCTCTTACGCCCCTTCCCCCAAACCCGCAGACGATTACCTCGGGGATGGCATCTGTGGCGTCGTTCTTGACTTTAATCTCGCCCATCTTCGTCGAAAGTGCCCGAGTGCACATCGGCAGTGTACTGCTCCTACCGCATTTTGCATACATACGGCGTTTCCATCTTTAGCAGACTTAGCTTTATCTCTGCAGCATATCAATCTAGATTTACCAACTGGTATTTTTTTTCGCTTGAAACCTCGAAATGTCCTCGTATATCATTACCTAGTATTGTACTGAATGGAGCTATGTATCACATAGCCAAGGGTTTGGCATCTTGAGTTAAAGATGTACAGTCATTTACCCAACTGTCTGAATTCACACCAATAAAGATACCCAAAAATGTAACGAAGAGCACATACCTAATGTATGCACCAAAATAGCTAATATCCTATTAAAAGAAACATGAAGAACGAGCCCTCCGTGCTCAGGTCGACGTCTGGGACTGTAGTTAGGGCCATCCCGGAGTCGGATTAAACATAACCCGCTCCGACAGAGATCTCGAAACTCACCATCAAACCCGCGAATCTAACATCAGCGGATCCGTAACCACAATCACCCACCATGTCTCCCCGGCTGATGGGGCTGCCCACGCAGCTGGCACAATTTTCCGCCCGGTCATTCCAACAGGCCTCCCCACTCGCCTTCCTCCTCCCACAATCCCAGCAAACCCGCAATGCTTCCATCCTAGCCTCCCTCTCCGACAACCCGACTGCCTACCACAAGCGCATCCGTCGAGGCCGCGGTCCCGCTTCAGGAAAGGGTAAGACCTCCGGTCGTGGTCACAAGGGTCAAAACCAGCACGGCAAAGTCCCAGCAGGCTTCAATGGTGGCCAGACCAAGGATATCATCGTGCACGGCGAGCGCGGCGGCGTCAACATGTAAATCCATTCCCCCTTGTCAGAAAACCCCCCGATCCCCAAAGCACATCTCTAATCAATCCTCCTTCTCGGATCCAGCTTTTCCGTCGACATGGCAACCGTCAACCTCGACCGTCTCCAATACTGGATCGACCAAGGCCGCATCAACCCCAACCTCCCGATCACAATGAAAGAGCTCTACAAGAGCGGGTGCATCAGCCGACCCATCGATGGCCTCAAGATCCTCGGTGATGGCGCCGAGACCCTGAAACAACCAATCCACGTCGTTGCCTCGCGCGTCTCCTCCTCCGCCATCACCGCTATCGAAGGCGCCGGCGGCTCAGTGACTACCCGCTACTACACCCGGCCGTCCATCCGCCGCATCCTGGACGGCGAGACACACAGCTTCCTGTCTGCCGCGTGGGCGCGCGCTAGTGGCTCCGAGCAGCTCTACAAACTCGCCAAGGTTCGCCCTACGGCGGGATGGATGAAGTGGAGTACTGTGGTCAATACCCATCAAAAGAAGTTCCGGTTGCCGGATCCGACGAAGCGTAAAGATATTGAGTATTATCGTGATCCTGCTCATCGGGGATACCTTTCGCATCTGCTTAAGCCGCTTGAGGGACCTAGTTTGTTCTTCCGCTCTCCCGAGGAGAGAAAGTCTACTGCGGGTGTTAAGAAGGAGAAGGTACTGCCTGAGAATAGGCTTTGGTAGATTTGAGAGGGGGAGAACCCCATATTTGATCTTGATTTGTGTGTTCGGCATTGTTTTTCTATGGCTGGTTCAGACTGGTCTGCTGTATATGTATAAATATGTTCTGTTGGATATGTTAGGCTTTGCAATTAGATGCTTCTTGGCCTTTTTTTTGTCTTTTCTATTCTCTCAAAAGTCTTTTGATTCTGTAGAATGCTCCATACACATTTGAGGTTTACGCATTTACTGAATACCTCCCTGGTTATACATTGAATAGCAACTTGTTTGTTTATGCTTTGTACTTGAAGGTTTCTACTGTCCGAAAAGCCCCGCAACGGCGTCAAGGACGAAGGCCGCATAAGCAGCCAACTAGATATAGTGACTTACAGCCCCGAGGATGAGATAGCTTAATCAATGTATTTTGTACCGACCGTACTATAAACAGGCCAGTCATCCGGACATCTCACCAAATTGAGTAGAGAAGACAAACCAAGCTCAGTAAAAACGGATCAAAGATCTGCACATATAGAAGTACACCTGTAAAAGTAATTGACCAAGCGAGGTTGACCAAAAAAGCCGAAGTGACGAATGTCCCATGCAACATCCGATCAAATGGCAATAAAAAAAAATTCAACGCTTCGCCTGCTATAACAGTAAATCATAATCGTCCGTCTCATGATGCCCAAGCCTGTGCCAGAACCAAACCCAACCTAAAAACAAAACCAAAAAATTTCAAATATCATGAATGCGCTGCGAGGGGGATATTGAGGACATATTGGGAGAACACACACAAAAAAGTAAAAAAACAGGCACACGCTGCCATTCTCGAGCCAAGCAAAGAAAAAAAAAAAGAAAAAAAAAAAAAGAGGAATAAATTGGAATAAAGCAAAACGGAGGGGTATCATAGTGATTTCAAAGGGCCCTAAGAGCATCGGCGCTTGTTAAACCTTCAGCGCCGAAAAAGAGAGCCATCACATGGTAACAAATTTGACGTTAAAGCGTTGGAATGCCTTGAGACCCCAAGCGTAAGGGTAGGTAGGATATGTGATTGTTGATCACCGAATGGAAGGAAAGACGAGCAAAGCTCATAGTCTCCACACAGTATCGGGTGAGGGCTCAGCTGACTCATGAACCTCTCGTAGCCAGGACGAATCTAGAACATCGCGGATAGCCCAGCGCTTGTTGGGGTCCATTTCAAGACACCCGCGGATCAAGTCGAGGGCGTGCTGGCGATCTTGGCGAAGGTGGCTATCCGTAGAGTCACCACATACGGCATCATGATCCCAGGTGCCGCTGAGAATATTTGCTTGAATGCGAGGAGCGAAAGAGTCTTGGAAAGGTCGCGAGCCGACTATGACGGTATAGACAATTACCCCAAAAGCCCACATGTCGACCGAAGGATGCACAACACCACCTACTGATTGAAGCAGTTCGGGAGATGCGTATTCCAGACTACCTGCGACACTGGTACTGGATCCTGCAGGGCCCATTTGCTGAGGCGGTGGACGATCAGCGGCATCCTCGTAGGGCTCGGGAGAGTCGCCACCGTTATCAATGGAAATCCATTCTGCCATTCCGAAATCACACAGTACCAATGTCGAAGATGTCTTGCCATCAGCAGACTCAATAGGATCCAGCAAGCAGTTCTCTAGCTTGATATCTCGGTGAACCACGCGGGCATCTTCGTGCAGGTAACGGATTGCACAGGCTAATTGGTACGCATATTTCTTTGCTAATTGTGCATCTAGACCGGTCCGATTTTGGCGGACTAGGTCGAAGAGAGTGCCCCCAATTGCAAGTTTGGTGAAGCAAAACGTGGCGTAATCTGTTTCATACACAGCATCGAGTGTCAATACATGCGGGTGGCTAAGGTACCGCCATACTCGCACTTCGTGGTCGAACTCGGCTTGGACTTCGTCGTTTTCGTGCTCACTTCGCCCTGTAATCTGCTTTTTCACAATCTTCACAGCAAGTCTTTTGGTTTCGCCATGCTTTTCAGCTTTATAGGCTTCTTTCACCGCACTGAACCCCCCAAACCCGATTTGCTTTCCGAGAACATAGTCGTCTCCAACCATCTGGCCTTCGTCATCAGGCTGGGGAGCAGGCTCTTCAACCGTGTTCCACATGGAAAGAAACATGCTGGCGGGCGACTTGCCGCTCGAGTTAGTCGACCGCCGAGAACCATGGCGAGTGGAGTTCCGAAGACTGCTGCTACGATCGACAGTAGAACTGCGCTTGCTTCCGAAAGGAGTTGCGATCCCTCCAGACCAAGAGCTGCAGCGGTCTTCGGGCGATGCAAATGATTGAATTGGCGATGATGCACAAAATGGCGAGAGCAACGTGTGGCTAGAGTCATCAGGAGGGGTTCGTACCTCGTCCGTGACCGGAGATACCGTCGACTGCGATGTCAGGGACGTTGGACGATCGAGCTCTGAGCCCGCGGTCAAGCCACTCTCATATCTCGCAAAGGGCCGGGCTCGAGATTCCCCGGTCGGGAAACTCCGATCCAGAGATCGTTTGGGACTCCAGTTCGGGGACTCGTGGTTCGGTTCGACATGATCATCATCTTGTGAAAGAGCATTCCGCAATCCTGAGCTACGAGACTCAAATTTCTGCGGTGGACGGTTCTTCGCATCTCCCATCGACAGTGGCTCTTCAAGTGGAATTTTGTTACCAGAGTCCACAGAGACGTTCGGGTTGAAAGAGATCGAGGGTCGACGAGTGTGCAGATAGCTGTCGAGAGGGGATCCCTGCACATCATCGGGCTTGTGCGGGAAGTTGTCGGCATCGTCTACGTGATGCTGCTCACCGGGGCGCGGGACGGATATGGGAGGGGTCGCTGAGTGTAGATCACTTAACAAACTGCGGTCTTCATCAGTATCGTGGCGACGCGCATAATCATAAGCTTGATTGGTGTGATCGCTCTCGATACCATCGCCCACTGTTGTCGCCTTCCTCCCAGCGTTTTCATTCGCCCATTTTGGCTTGTCCCGCTCATGGAACTGCGTTTCAATCCTTAAGCCTGCCAATCCACTTGCCAATCCGGCCCTCTCGCTATGTGCCATGCCCTAACGAAGAGCACGAGACCGAAATTGTCGTATAGTCAGCCCGTTATCGGCTTGCAGTAGGGTTATATAACCCTCTGCTTGGCCTTTTGGTATGCTTCTCGATGGTTGGAGATGATGATGATTGTGGGGTGATAGTGTCAAAAGTGGGGTACAGAGCGTTTCGATATATTGGTGATTTCAATGAAGTCGTAATTGAGGAGGAGGTTTTAAAAGTTGAATCAGAAATAAGAAAAAAATCCAGATGAGACACAGTGGGTACAAACAAAGGTGGTAAGGGAGTGATTGAAAGTGAGGTATACGTCAAGTAGTTCAGTCCTGAGAGGGGAGAAAAAGACCGGGGAAACCCGGAGGATAACGATAATTGAAAGTCACCTGACTTAAGGACAACCCTGGCCCTAATTTCCCTTCATGGCCAGGTATACAGCAGGAAATAGGGGCATCTTGGGTATTTATTACTTTGATTGTTCTCCACAGTCTGATGTACAGTCTTCATAAAGTGCCAACACAGACATTATCTATACTCAACTGTCTTGAGCAAATCTCCTAATCTATCGATAATGGCATAGTAGACATACAAAGGCCAATATCTCATCGAAGCTCTGACCAGTCGGCCATTATTACGTGACCACACATGGGCTCAGGGGTCAAGCCATAGTTTTAACCGCGCGCAAGGGGCGCTTGTTTGAGAATACCTCCTTTTGGCTTTTGGAGATGTGAAAGGAGTTATCATTCAGACTTGAAGTCGCCTCCACAGACACCGCTTTGTTCCTTCTTTTCTCTTCTCTTTTTCTCCTTGTCGCTCTGGCAGTAATTTCTTTCTTCTTGTGCTGACCTCCGTGCTGGACCGAAGTGCAGACCAGCCCCCACCATTCTCATTCAAGGCACTGTCTCTCATTCAGACCAATTTACCAAGTGCTTGCGACCCCCAGTCGACTTTTTTTTTTTTTGCTGTCTATCTTTCGTATATTACTTGTCTACATGAAATTTGGAGCTTTGCGCATTGCTTTTGTCCCGCGCTTGTCTCCTAACTTCCACATTTCTGAGTCGCTAGTCACTCCTTGCGCTCGCGACTTGTCTCAATCCCATTGCTCTTGATACCACACTCATTCACACTGCAACATGACTAGGCCTCAGATTATCCGAGCTGGTAGGTCAAATGCTTCTGCGCGGGGCCAATTGCTTCGAAGTTGAAGGTGTTGACCGCCATCTCTAGATACCTTGGACCTTCAAGATCACGATGCCCCTTCCGCCAAAGACCACACCAAACAACCTGAACACCCAGAGCCTCTAGGGAGCGGCCGGCCTGCTCCCCATCAAGAACTTTCTATTCGTCATGCCGAACAAGATTCGCAAGCGGAGTTAAAGGGCGGTCCGGACAAGATACACGAGTTCCGCGGTGACAAGGAGGTATATCGAGAACCAGATGATGAGGAAGATGAGAATGAAGGTCACTACGGCCATGAAGACGGCGATCTGGCAGACGGCGAAAGCGATGATATGATGGACGATGACATGGACAAAATCTCCAGTTCGCCATCTATTGATGATGGTACGGATTCTCGGGGACTATAGGATCTAATGGAGCGTTAGCTGATGTTATACAGAGGACATTGATTTTGAGTTTGTATATGCGCTTCACAACTTTGTCGCAACGGTTGATGGGCAAGCAAATGCCGCAAAGGGTGATACTATGGTTCTTCTCGATGACAGCAACAGCTACTGGTGGCTTGTGCGCGTCGTAAAGGATGGCAGTATTGGTTACCTACCTGCGGAACACATCGAAACACCAACAGAAAGGCTTGCCAGATTGAATAAACACAGAAACGTGGATCTGTCTGCGACCATGTTGGGCGATAATAACGAAAAGTCGAAGAATCCTTTGAAAAAAGCCATGCGCCGCCGGAATGCGAAGACTGTTAACTTCGGGGCTCCGACGTATATCGACGCCTCCGACGTCGATTACTCAACAGACGATGATTCCGAGCACGGCGACTTCTTCAACGACGACGAGACTCTGGATGGGGAAGAAGAAGATGTGCAAGAACAAGCCCAAGATATTGTTGTGGAACCTCTTAGGCCCAAAGCCCAGAAAGAACACCCCGCAGAGCATGCTGATGCCAACGGTGGGGAGAGACAAGATCCGCAGCGTTCAAGTTCTGATCGACGTCCGTCTAGTGAAGAGTTCTTTGAGGCCGAAGGTAAATACACTCAACTCAACTGCTCTCGGATCGAATGTGGAACTCACTCTCACAAAGTAGAACCTACTGTCAGTAGATCCAGAAATGGCACTGTACGCAACACCGATTCCTTTTTCAAAGACGATACTGCCGAGCCCAAGAAGATTTCTCTCACGCCAAATCTTTTGCGCGATATTCGCGACGAAAACAGCACAAGTACCTTGGCTGAGTGGAAGGAGGTATGTTTGCCATAGTGGGCTTACCCAAAGAATAGTTGGCTGACGTTTCGGTGAAGCCTACTCGTGGAAGCTTTGAATCCATCGAAAAGGGCTCTAACTCACAGGAAAAGACCAAGGAGAAAGAGGAGAAAAAGCGAAAAGACAAGAAACCCGGGATGCTCAGCGGGTTATTCAAGCGTAAAAAGAGCAAAGATGACGTTGACGACCTAGAGAGGTCTCCTGCAGAGTCGGCATTCCGCACATCACCCCAGCCCAAGACCTCGATGGAGTCTATCTCATCAAAGTCATTGTCCCCCGAACAACAGCGGCCCTCTAAGCCCCAGAAATCCTTGAACAATAAGCTACACAAGCAGCCCCCAGGAATCATGAAAGTTGATCCAGTCCTTGACCCTGCGATGGCCGAGTTCACGAGGGGCAACGTGGCCATTAATCAGGACCAGGGTAACAGGAGCATTCGACAGGTGCCACTGCAAGAAGAAAGAGAAAGCAGCTACGAAGACTGTGACATTGTTTTACAATCGCCTATTAGTCAATCGAGTCCTTCCAAGGACCCCTTTGCTACTCCGCTCGAGTCCATGGACCCCCTGGAGTCGCCTGTTGATCGACCATCCAGTGAAGCCCAATGGAGAGGACCCAATGATCCAGGCCGAACAACGGCTGGACCGGTGTCCGTTACATCTCCACCCCAGAAATTCGTCCCTACGTTGGGTGCTAGAGATGAGTCAGAGTCTCCCGTCAATATTTCTCCCGTGGAGGCTTATTCTCCCATGAGCGCACGCGGCTCAACAAATAATGCTTCTTCTCGAGAAGTGCGCTCTATCTCGCCACCGTCTCCGCCATCATCACCCGGGCAGGACGCTAATTACCCCAAGGGTAGCACGGCTGCTACTGCCTCACTAGACACCCTTTCTGTGGACACCCCGACGTGGAGCGATGCCAGTCTACGATCATACATGGACGAAGAAAATGACATTCGTGACTTATTTATTATTGTTCATGACAAATCAAATGTACCTCCCGCTGGACCTGATCACCCCATCACCGGCCGTCTGTTCAAGGAGGAAAGCAAGAGACTCAAGGAGATGAACAATCAGCTTGACGACATGCTTGTCAACTGGATGGCACAGCGTACTAACAGTTCGACCTCGACTCGTGGCATCCAGAGTCCACCTGTATAAATCAGGTGTGTATGAATCTCTTGGAACCAAAACCATGCGTTGATAGATGGTCCGCCTTGCACGGCGATGAAGGCCGAGATGTTTAAAAATGTGCTGGGCGCATCCTTTTTGGCCGACCCTTATTCTTTCTTTTCACCTCAACTTTCTTTTATTTCCATATTGTGTCTTGATTTCAGTTTGGCGCGAATCTTGCTCTTTATATTTCCATCGCCTCACATACGGAGAGCGATGTGAGAGCGATGTGACCCTGAACGTTCAACGGCCAGCTCTATTCACCATGCTTTCCATCTTTTTCTTCGATTTTCACCGGAATACCCCGACTCATCCGTGTTCAGTTTTGTTTCTTTCATATCTTGTCATTCAAGGCCAAACTGGCGTATATCTCAATACAACATCAGTTGCCAAGCATATTTTCCTGGGAAAATAAAGAAATATTCCAACGTAAGAAGGCGTACCCCTCCACTGTATGCAGGTAAGCAGATGATCAATATCTGATTGGAGAGAAGGAGCATTCCGAAGATCCTGCGGAAGATCGAAAGTCGTGCGGGCAGGTCAGCCGCACCATGTATACACAGAGCCCCCCGAACTCATCTGTCAGACATACATAAACCCTTTTCCTGTTTCCCGTCCCTGGTGCGACAACATTTTCCTTGACGCATTCGTCGCATCACCATGGCAGACCCATACGTTTACAGCTCACACTCAACGCCTACGCCCAGCGGGGTTGCCTACTATCCCCCAGAAGATCAGTCTCGGTACCCGGCCTATGGCCATCAACAGCCATATGGAAACCAAGAATATCATAACCCTGGACCGGACCAATACAACCATGTACCAGAGTCTTACCAGGCCATCCAAAGCCCAAACCAAACCTACGCTCCTCAGCAGAGCTCATACCACCTCGTGCCCGAGCCATATGGATCTACGGAGAGAAGCCATACGCCCACAGGGCAGCCAGACTACCTTGGGCCAGTGAATCCAACAGGAAATGAACATGCGCAAGACAGAATCCCGGAGAACGCAGGATACTAGTAAGTGGGCAATACGTACCCAGCTGGGAGAACCGACACTGACAGTGAGCTCTAGCAATAATCATCCAGCCGGTCAACCAGGGTACACACCCTCCGAAAGCCCCCATCGCCCCGCTGTGTATGAATCTGAACCAGACGATTCACGGCACAGTGGCATGGCTGAACAGCGTTCCGATACAGACACGGACACTGACCGCGGTATGGACCGCGGGCTTGGAGGTTCGCTTGCTGGTGGCGTGGCGGGCTATTACCTCGGCCATAAGAAAGAGCATGGCTTACTGGGCGCGATTGGTGGTGCTCTACTAGGAAATTTCCTGGAGGACAAAGTGAAGGATTCCAAGAATGATGACGATAGTGACAATGAGCATGGGCACGGTCACAGTGATCATCATCACCGTCGCCGTCGCCGCCATCATCACCACCACGGCCATCGGAGCCATTCAGGGCACTCTGGGCACTCTGGGCACAGTAGTTATAGTGGTCATAGCGGGCACTCTCATGGTCGGCACTCTCATAGTTCTCATCATAGCCACTCGAGGCACCGCGATGAGGAGGACTACTGAGTGGAACTAGATTTCGGGTGGTGTTTTTTTGCCTACGGTTTCCTTTGTCTCTTTTCTTTCTTTTCTTTGAACGTGCTGCAATTCTAGCCTTATGGCATGGAATATGGGTTAATGTACTTTCTTATGCTCCAGACTTGGTATCGGTTGAGAGACAGCCTTCTTGTCTAGATGTATTTGTCTTTGTTCATATTTTTGGCTCCTAGAAGTCTCTGGTTGATGAGCACGCTGTATTCTCTCCCATGCAGACTCCATTTCAACATGTGCGACATGGATCCAGGCCTTCCTGGTAGTTGATTATCTTTGACCGAATTTGATGATCCTACGTCATGAGAAAATTCATCTTCAATGCTGATTTGCAAACGAACTACCCAGGTGATCCATCCATGTCCCCGTCCTCCAGGGCTCCTGGGCTGGTGGTCATGACCTCGTATGCCATCTTGTGTCACCGGTCAGCTGGAGAAAGTAAGAGATTCAATTTACGCTCACTTGGATTAGGTATCTTATGTCCAGGAGGTACTTCAAATTGGCGCCATAACCTCGAGTGTGACATAGTTCCCCCGTCTAGTCTCGTTCACGTCAGCCTCTTTCTCCGTCCCTTTCAATGCTGGTATTGCTCTCTTCTTTTTCGACTGGTGTTATTTCTTCCAGTGAAAACAGCTATGGGTATGTCGGAGAGCCTATGTCACTCATATTCATCCAATCCACCTGAGGTGCGAAGATACGACTAGTTCCCGGGCCTACTTACGCGAATACACCTTTTTTCTATTTGTTCCCTGTTTGGCGCAGAGTTACTGAGTGCCCTCAATGGACGTAGTAAATCGGGCCGTTATGAAGGACGGCGGGCAATTAATCCTCAAGGCCAGTTGCGGCCAACCTGGGCCTTGGTTACATCGCAAGCAAGTATTCAGTTTGCTAGGCCCTCCATCATGCTGGGGTAGCAGAAGTATGGGCAGCCTCAAGGAAATCCGTACACTGATGTAGTTCGTTCTCTTGGACAGGATTAAGAACTTTACCGGACCCCGTAGGAGGACCGGTTGCGAGGATTCGTCAACAAAGCAGGTGGTACGAAATGTCAAACCCCCGAGGCAATGCTGTGAGTTTTGGTTTATCGCGCTCATGCTATGCCTTGATAGTACTATTAAAGTGGACTTCTCTCTCTACACAGAACTTGGCCAGGGTGGGAGGGGTTGACATGAGAAATAGATACGTACCTAATGTTTACTATGCCGGCTTAGCACTAGACATTCCTCCTACGTCATAACCACTGATTAATTATAGACTATGGTGTGTATAGATCAACTTATTATATTGAACCTCCTCTTTCTTCTACTGTTAATTCTCATGTTCATTCTGGAATCTGGCCCGTGAATGCTCATATGATATGGGCTTCAGATGTGTCATTTTGACTTCAAAGCTATGAAGATTGAGATATTCTGTGCATGAAACACTTGACTTATTACGATAGCCGATGGCCTCATACAACATAATGTCGGGTGTCACCTAAATGCAGCACCCTGCATTTCCAAGCTGGGAAGCTCGAAGCCCTGATACGCCCATTTATGCTTATCGCATGACTCATCCGATCTGCCTGAGATGAACTCGATAAGGCGATTCAGCTCTCGTGACACTTCTGAATGACTTGAGGGCTGTTTTCTCTTCTTGCTTCTGTTCACTTACTCTGTCCTTATTTCCCTGTCCATGATAACTCTATTAGCTCAATAGACTTAGAGTACACATCATCTCTCACCTTGTTTACATTGGATTCGCTTATCGCCCTTACCCCATACTTTGATGCCCCTACACCGGGAGTCACCACCCGAGGCTCTACTAAGCCATATTTACTGTCGAAACTGTTGAAGACCCCTCCTTCAATATACCATGTCTCCTCCGTTATTACAATACTTCCTTTCTGGGTCCCTTCCTGATCACTGTGAACCGACCTCGCCCTTCCTGACCGCTGTCTCCTCCCATCTCCACATCTGCATCCCCACTGCTCTCGCGGCGATCTCTTCCGTTCTCGGGACCCTCAGCATTGTCTCATGGCTCTTTGCACAATTACCCCAGATTTACAAGAACTTCCAAGTGCAATCGACATCAGGCTTATCCATATTCTTCTTGATAATCTGGTGTCTAGGTGATGCGAGCAACCTCGTTGGAGCGTTATACACCCGACAAGCAGGGTGGCAGGTGGTAATTGCCAGTTATTACGTCTTCGTTGATATCACTCTGGTCTTCCAATTCTTCTGGTACACCCATTACAAAGCTCGCCGAAATGATTCATATAGCAACCTGTCACACTCGCATGGCGCGGCTCCTCGGGACATCATTGAAGGGGTACCTCCTCCAGGCCATGAATCGGACCATCAGACCCCAGCTCCCGTAAACATGGACAAGAAGCGCTCCGAGGCCAAAGATGTGGGTGTACAGGCTGGCTCAGTACTCAACTCAGCCCATGGACAAACAGCCTCATCCTCAAACGAGAAATTGAGCTCCTCGCGTCGATCCGTGAGGATGAGCAGCAGCGCGCAGAGTCCTCCATTCGCACTACCCCGGACGATGCTCGTGGCATCACTCCTCTGTGCCGTACTCGCCAACGCTGCTCCCACCGATAAGCCTCATCCACCCATCTCTGAGGTACCGCGGGAGGCCATCGTTGAGATCATCGGCCGCGTCTTCTCCTGGATGTCAACAATTCTGTATCTCGGCTCGCGCCCTCCACAGCTATACAAGAATTACAAGCGCAAAAGCACCGAAGGTCTCTCCCCACTGCTCTTCATGGCTGCATTTTGTGGAAATCTGTTCTATTCCAGCTCGTTGCTCACCAACCCGAACGCTTGGTCCGACTTTTCTCCATACGGCGGCGGCGGGTGGGCCGATAACCACGGTAACGACCGCTTAGAGTGGATCGGACGTGCCACCCCGTTCTTCCTGGGTTCCTTTGGTGTCTTGGGACTGGATGGATTCATGGGCGTTCAGTTCCTCATGTATGGCGACGGTCCAGAGCACGAAGATGATGAGAGTTTCATCAGCGGTGATGGAGATGATCCAAAGCGCGGTCGTGGTCGCTGGAGACGTGTTCGCGGCTGGATGCGTGGTTGGATCCCCTCTTCGCCTCGGAGGGAATCAGGGGGGCTTCGGGCCCGCAAGAGGGACAGGCTCTTTTAGGTGCAGAGCGCGGCCGATACGGCACAGTCTGATCGAGGCTGTTTATATACAACTCTCTTCGTTTGTTTTCTGCCCTCGCCTCTTGCGCAGGGCAGGTATGATGTATATGATATGATGACTTCAAAGCTTTATTTTTCTCTCTTAGCATCTATTTTCCTGTTTTTTGTCATTTGTATGAATTGTGTGTGATTAAGTACATCACGCGTTCGCCTTCATTCGCTCTCTACCCGACTTGTGTCTTCTCGGCGTCTTCGGGACTGGACAGCATATATAAGGACTCAGTCTATACTCCGAGATCTCGGCCCACCGGCCTCAAGCAGCATCTCGGTCTCTATCAAGGCATCAACGGGCTCGTCTATTGCTACCAGCGGTCTGCTCGCTTCTTCTACCTCCTCAGTTGGTCATGCCAGCTCCGAGAAATTGATCGCTTCATCACACATCTCCTCAAACTCGCCAAGTAGCACCGCATGTGCTGTGACCTTGACAATCACAATCATCGAAACTGAATACCCCGCCTCTAGCCGTGCCAGTACGTCAGATATGACAACCTCTATGTTTTAACCACCCGCATTGCGACTACCACAGCCTGTTTCTCGACTGTCGATGACTGCCCAGCCACCGACAAGACGGCTCATACTATAACCGAGGCCATCGTCGTCTCGAGTATCACCCTCTGCCCTGTTAGAGACACAACGACCGCTACTTCGGTCCTTAACAACATCACCGTGGACACTAGGGTACCTAGCTCTAGCTCAGACGTCTCGACTGGTATCAATGCCGGTCACTCCTCCAGCCTACCCGGCATCAAAGGCACACGCATCTGCTCAGCCACGATCAAGTCTTCGCCCGTCGCAGCCTCCTCTTCTACTGCCAGCAGCAGCACATCAAATACATCCCCCGCGTTCAACGGTGCTTTGTCTTTCACTGTTTCCGGCGCTGCGTCTGCCCTTGGTGCCAGTGCGGCTCTCGCACTCTTCCTTTCGAGTATATGTCTATTTCCTTGGGTATCTTGGATACGGATGATGGATTTGAGCATTCGTTCTCCGAAGTAGAGTACAGGTTCATAATGAACATACATCCAGTAACGCTTCGTATCTGCCTTCCCGTAGAAGCTCATTTCAGCTTTCGAAGTCCCCAAAAAGACATGGAAAATCCGTCGCTGTACTTGACATAGCCCCATTCAATAGAAATCTTGCTTTTCTTATTCCATACTCTCACTGTCTGACTTTGTCCTTGTTGAGACATATTTGGAATTTTTGCAGACTAATGACACCCCTCTGCTTCTGCAGACTAATGTATATGCGCCTGTCTAATTGGTTGCCTCTCAACATCTTTTCATTGGCGGGCTTGCCACAGCCCATGTAGAGGCAGTGTGCTGAGTAGTGAAGCCTTCCAGCCTCTGAGATTTGTTTTCTCTGTCTCTCTGATCCAGGCATGACCTAGGCGCCTGACGTAATTGCGTAAAGGCTCACCTGGACATAACAGCATACTCAATCGTACTCGCAGACCGATCACCTATATCTCAGCTACATATGATATCGGCAAGAGAGCAACCCAAAACAAAGATAGCGAGAAACAAGAAATCATAGACCACGATCATGACTCATGCTATAGTTTTCCGATGGTTGTTCAGGCGAATCTTATATATATCCGGAGTACGTGTGTCTTATTCGCCTCCCCCTCAAATAAAAAGGAGGGGTGCTTTGCCCGAGTTTTCCCTTGCTTTACGGGGATTTAGGGAGGGGAACTCCAGTTTTGCAGTTTTCGTGGTCTTCGAATCATATGGTGCAGCTAGGAAATACGGAGATGTTTCAGAGAAAAAAAACCTGCCGAAAGTAGCCGGTCGGGCATCGTTGGTCCTATCCGGGGGGGTTTTGTTTTATTTCTTCTATTTTGCCTTTTCTGTAGAATTAGATCTTTATTGTATAGACTCGAACCATCACATTGGTAGTGCAAGGAATGTAGGCAGGTACTAAGATGTAGAGGTTGTGGTACCAAAGAATCGGAACATCGAAAATGGAGCATGGCAAGGCACGAGGTCCGAGGGACTTTGTTTTTTTTTAAGAATTTATTATGCACGGGCTTTGGGGGCCTTTTGAGTATTTAAGTATTAAAAGATTAATTTCTGAACTCTTAGACAAATAAGTCCAATATATGCGGGACTTTCTTTTTTGGCTCGATGTATGCGCCTTTTAAGCAGGTAGACACCTATATGTTATATATAGAGGGGGCTGTCAGTACAGATAAATACCTATCAAGGCAGTGTCTTTGCCTCTAGTACTCTGTATGTGTATGGAGTACTGGCTCTGCAGCATGACGCTACTGCAGGGATCAACATCCAGGTCCTTCGAGGGCGGATTTGTCTACGGTGAGTCAAAGCGGTCTCTACGTGGCCAGTTGAATGTTTGACATGTCAGAGCCAGAGAGAAAGGAGAGAATACAGAATACGGAGTACTTTGTACATATATTTTAAGATGTACTTTCAGATGCCTATTGCCCTTGGTTGTACGGGGTAATGGGCGCGTGTGATATGAAGTAAATGACCCGATAGCTGTAAGGTCTATAATGCCTAAACTTTGCAGGCTATTACATATTTGGACGATACAGAAAGAGACCGAGCATTGTAGCCTATGTACGTAGGGGGGTAGACTGAGTAACGGAAGGAATGCCAGGTAATTACAGATAGAAGTACGGAGTAGACTAGGAAATTTTCAGAGTCTATGAATAATATCGAAAAAGCCAATACACACGCAGTCAGAACCAGTGAGAACCAGTGAGAAAACCAGTGACACGGGCGTTGCATCACCGGATTTGCCTTGGGGGTCTAGGGCCTTTGGTATGGATGTTACAATACCATTTTGAGCACGTTCCAAACTGGGCTTGGATTTGAAAAAAAAAAAAAAAAAAAAAAGGGAAAAGGAAAAGGAGAAGTAGCAGTAAAGAAAATGACCTGAGAATTGGATATAATAGTAAATTCACATATCAGTCTTCAGTCTACAACATATGTATCTACCTAGGTACTCCGTACAGAGTAGAATCATCTCAAACACATATACGTAACACCTTTTTTTTAAATTTAGAATTTCCATATGTGGGCCTCCCTGTATACCAAATACTTGTAAAATTACCGGGGCAACCCAACGGCCTTTTCCCACACAACGCCCCCTATACACTTTTCTTCTCTTCATCCTTCTTCTCAACCTCTTTTTTTTCTCATCAATCTCCTGTGTCAACGAGCTTTTCACTAAGTGTCGTTGATCACCTCATCCTGTGAGGTTTGCGTCTACGTGTGGGAAAACTTTTTTTTTCCTTCCACTCTTCGTTCTCCGAGCGCGTTCAGTTCATCCTGCTACGTAGGCTCTTCCACTTCGCTTCGACCTGGTTATTCGCCTCTCAAGCACCGTGAATTGACTGGACTGTGATCGTATCACCTTCACTCCAAGCGAGGACTGTGCCTTCACCGTTCATCACGTTCCTTCCAACTCTCAGTCCCCTGTCACTTATCCCTTGGATCATTGAACGAACCTCGATGTCATTCAACTAGAGACTGCCCCTAGGAATACGACAGAGCGATCGGCTCGCCGAGCACCGCTCTTCTCTCCCTCCCCCCAGAATCAGGATCTGGCGGAGTAGACGGTTCGTATCCTCGTTTCTTCAAGTCTTGTCTCGGTCCATCTGGCTTTTGCCTACCCCGGAGGCCTTGTATACTAATTACCCCCTTTGCCTGGTAACAGAATACGTCTAGCTCCCCGTCCTGAACTGGCAACCTCCCCTCCCCTCAAGATGCCGTCCTTCTTCGTCCCAGGCCACCATGGCCTGCCTACGCCTCCCCATGTCAACGGTGGTCGTATGGAAGACCCATCATTCTACCCGGTTGGTCATGCAGGATTTCCTCCTCGCTACCACCAAAGCGGCAATGAGTTCATCGAACAGTACTCGCAGTCTCTGTGCTACGCCAAACCTACTTCGATGAATCACCACCAGTCCGCCCACCCGATGAGCACTGCTCGCGATCATCACATGATGAACCAGCAGCCCATGTTCAACCCCATGGTTGGCACTGGATTGCCCTCAATCCGCAGCAACGTCCAACTTCCGCCCATGGACGCTACGATCCCGCCTCAATATCGCCGACAAGAAGCCCCAATGCAACACCAGCCCGAACAGCCCCGCAAGGAGGAGAAAACTACTGGAGGTGTCGCAGCTCACCTGGATTATGAGATGGATCGCATGTCCGACTTTGTGGCAGAGATGGCTCAGGGAATGTATGATTTGTTCGAGACCAACATCACCATTGCAGATATTGACCTCGTGCGAAGCATCTACCCAGGATCTTCGGTTCCCCCCCCAGTTTCGGAAATACGTCTTTCAGATTTTGTCCTCGACACGCCTCCCGAGTTCGACCATTCTGCTCGGTCTCTTTTATCTCGCCAGCCGTGTGCGCCTGTTGTCAGCCCAACGCGCCTTCGCCAAGACAGACAGTAGCCAGGTCTATCGTATGTTGACTGTGGCCCTTCTGTTGGGCAGCAAGTTCCTTGATGACAACACCTTCCAGAACAAATCCTGGGCCGAAGTTAGCAACATTCCCGTTGCTGAGTTGAACCACATGGAATTGGAATGGCTCTTTGCCTTCGACTGGAAGATTCACGACCGCATCTACGACAAGCAGGATGGTTTCGCCTCGTGGCGCGCGCACTGGGATACATGGCGGGTCAAGGCAACAGCTCGGGCCCAGGAGACTCGCCAGACCCTGGCGCCTCTGGAGACCAACGTGGTCCGTGGCCAGGGTGTCACCAAGCCCCTTATGTCCCCCGAAGGCCCCATCCCGCCGCAGTACCAGCGCAGTTCACAAATTGAGAACTCCTGGCTCAACCCGACCGCGTCCGAATACTCGCCTCCCTCTGCCCTTTCTAGCGGCCCCACCACCCCCGATTATTACTCGGTTGGCCCCTGGGGATACGCTAACCCGCCTCCGCCTCCGCCCTACTCGCGAGGCTGGAACGCACCCTCACAGTATATGGCTCACCCCGCACCTCGATCCCAGCCCCCATCCTATCATCACACTCCGGCGTATGGCTTGCCATTCGCACAGAGTCTCTGGACGGGTCATGGTTCATCTTGTGGCTGCACCTACTGTGCCAAGCATCTCGAGCACTACATGTGCAACAATGCATTCCCCGCGATGCAGCAGCCGATGATCGCAGCCTAGTTGACGATTCTTGGCATGTTCTGTCCACCACCTTGGATGGACCAGACGGTGTCATCGGCTCAAGACTATGAGTCTTGCTGCCTGTCTTAAATTTCTTACTGCAACTCTAGACTTCTTTCAACGTTTGTTTGGGCGACTCGCATGGGATTTATTTCGATACCGTTTCCTCTGCTTGAATTGCTTCCAACCTTGGCACCTTTCGACCTTTTGTTTCCTTTAGCTTTCACCTGCTTCTGAGCAATTGGCCTACCGCGTCTCCAAAAAAAGTACTTTTGTTCTGCGTCCGCTGGTTCTCGTTTGGCAAAGCGAAAAAAAAACAAAAAATGGAAAAAAATGAGGAAAAACACTCCCACAACGGACATTGGCATGCTCCCGGCAAGCCCGCGGTGCAAGATCTCGACTCAACCGGTTATACTGGCATCACTTTGATTTCATCAAGGCTTACAGTCTCACCGTCGGGTCTTACATCTTTCCACACGTTGCCGGGGCCGCAGTCACGACTATCACGAATCCCCAAAATCTGACTTCTTTGTTTATTACCCACGACTTTGGTTTATGTCCTTGGTCCTTTTGTTTTATGCTCGGCATTTGTGTCTCGGTGATTACCCATAGAGTGCTTTCTTTCTTCTTTTTACTTTCATTTCATCTCGGTACATTATTCCTATTCGCCACGCTACATGCAGTGCCTGATGTTAATCTTGTTTTCACTTCTCATCTCATCTTTCAATTGTCCATTCACTTTTTTTTTTTTTTTTTTTTTCCCCCCCCCTCTCGATTCCTTCGACTTGTTCTTATTTTTCTCTGACGAGCCTTCTCCAATCAATAAGATCAACAATTCCAGGACTCCTGACCAACCAATCTAGGTTGGGTGTATTCAATCACTCCTACGTCTCTCACTTGTGGCAGATGGCAAACAATTGATCTTGAATCCCATTCTCCTCGTGACATCTTCGCATGGGTATCGGTGCCTTCAATGCATCTTCTATCTGATCTCATTCTGAGAGTCCGGTCAGTCCTCGCGATTGACATCTATGTAGTCTATCTGATTTGTCTTCTCTTTTGGCTTGCTTCGATATATGTGCCCTTTGCCATTCGGCGCTGCCGCCAAGCCAGGGCCGTCGCATTTTCTGTCTCCATTGGTCCTGCGCTAGCCTGGCTTTGAGTCCGTGGCTGTGGCTGTTGATAAGCAAATTTGTTGAAGATATCTTATCTAATTAGCGACAAACTAGGTATTGTCTTTGTCCGGGCTACAAATCTTTGGTGTTCTCTCGTAGGGCTTGTGTCAATATCTCCATCGGATTCCCTGTTTAAGTAGTGAGTCTTTGCCTTTGTCCGCTTGTATACGCTATATCGACATCCGGGGCTGTGTGAGGATCCCCCTTTGGATCTTGTTTAGGTGTGGTTTAATAATGAACCAAGGGCGAGATCTTCTCGTAATCTTTTTGATGGAATTGAGTCTAGCCTAACACTAAAAAAAGCTGCCAGGCTGAAAGAAAATATAGGTAAAAATGAAGTTATACTAGTGGGTAATCAAAATTCATCCAGACAGTCGTTGCGGGTCGTAAGGGTAGATATAGAGATGCAAACAAAAACTTGTGAAGGAGGCAGACGTATAAAGTAGTCTAGGCATCAGCAAAAATATAACCGGAACAGAATCAATAGACGCTCCCTTGAATGCTCTGATCATGCTTTTGACGCTCCTCTAAGGATAATTCCTCGATGTGGAGATGAGATGGGGAATCCGTTGATGAACTTTCTGATCTTTGCACCTGTGATTCTGAGTGGTTGGACGACTCGTCTCCATCGCCTAGGATATTGGCCATGGCCACTGGGTGCTCAGATTGGTCGGTGGAAGAAGAGACATGGTGATGATGATAGTGGTGATGGTGGTGGTGTAGGCGAATTTTCTTCAATTTTTCAGTGGGATTGCCGCTCATCTCGTCATCGCCATCATCTTCGAGCTCCTGAGAGGGAAGTGGCCGTTGGCTTTTCTCGCTGGACGGGAATTCGAAGTGCTGCTGGTTCGCTTGAGACAAAGTGCCGGTGGCGAGGTTGGAGGAGGTTGATGCAGCGTGACGGTGGTGATCGTGATAATCGCCTTCGTCGTCGGATGGGGCAAGGCTATTTGCTCCACTCATGGAGCCTCCACCGTCACGGCCGCCGAGGTGGAGGAGGGCGTATTTTAGGTGCGCCGATGCTGAAGATGTAGCTGTTGGTTGGTGGGGGAGTTGGTCTTCGCTTTTTCGGTTCAATCCGTGGAAGTTCGGCCGTTTTGGATGCAATGGATTCACATTTGGCCGGGCTTCTGAGCTAGAATCGTGTTGCTTCGTGGTGTTTCCGTTTTCATCGTCGGAAACTGTGTGGTGTGGGTTGGAGACATGTCGAGCGTCGGATTTGCGGCTGGGATCATTCTGTACCACACTCTCTTCTGAGGATGATATCACCTCGTCGATGGATATAGATTTTTGAAGTTTGGAGCCAAAACTACCTGCATGGTCATCCGCATGCTTTGCTTGAGCATAAGCATGTTCGTGACGCATGGAATTCAATAGATTTGCTCGCAAAGATTGTTTTCCATCCACAGTCATGCCGTGAGTGCAGCCGTCGGGACAGCCACCCCACTTGCGCCGAATTGGGATATGGTCTGTGAGGCCGACATGACCAGCAGAAGGAGTGGGCGCGGGGACCTGCTCTTTGGATGCATTTTCACGATCTCGATCTTTTCGAAGATCTGACCAGGTACGAAGCTTGTTCTGTAGTGTGTATTTTCCATTCTCTGGGTTGTGGGTCAAGATCAGGAACTCGCAATGATTGATGTTGCGAAGGTCCTCAAAGTATTCCACGCTCCAGTGATACCATTTCATGAGGAATACTCTTGCCATGAGGCCGTGCGTAACAAGGACACAGACATTTGCAAAGTCGTCCTCGCCGAACTGGCGCCAGAGGGACTCATTAAACCCACTCACTCGGTCATAGGCATCTGCTGCAGATTCGCCATTGGGAATCCGGTAGAAGAAATGACCATAGTCTGCCCGCTCCATCCACATGCGCTCCATCTCTGTGGAACATGGCTGGAAGTTACCAAAATCTTGTTCTCGCAGCCTGGGTTCTTCATAAACTTTGATAGTGTGTCTGGGGAAAGGTGAAGGAGAGGGTGTATCGGAGGTTAGGGATTCAATAATTCCCTCGGTAGTCTCTCTTGTCCGCCGATACGGGGAGGTAAAGAAGTGAAGTTTATCGTCGGGTTGGAGGAGGTCACGTAGTCGACGGCCTGCCTCTTGGGCTTGTCGATGTCCTTCAGCAGTGAGCTTCACACGGTGGTCTGGAATAGTTTGGTGGATATCGCGGTTTTTGTTGCCTTCTGACTGTGCATGGCGCACTAGAATGATCATCTATCAGTAGGAAAAGGGTCAGTATAAGTTAACACATCCCAATATCTCGAAAATCGAGACTCACCCGTGGCTTCCCCATGGTGGAAGGGTCATGGGGAATGTAATGGGTTGCGAATGCGGGGGAGGGGCTAGTATGATGATTCTATTTGCAGCATGAAGGATGAGGTGAAGACCAAAGAAGAAGAATCAATGAAAGTAGCCGTGATGATCGAGATAATCAATCTATCTATAGCGGAACGGTCTGGAAGAGAGAAGTCAAAGTAAAGAAAAAAGTTCATTCCAGTCGGAGATACAACTGACCCGCACGGGCCAACGGGGTGATCCATTCAGCGCTCCTTTACTCCGTACGCAACTTCAGAATAGCATCAACTCGCCATGGCCGATCTGCTGGAGCTACTCGCTCCACATCTAGATCCAACTCAATCGCATGATGTAACTACCGACAGATATCTCACTCGCCTCTCAACCTTGTCGCTCGAAGCTCTCCAGACCACAGAACCCCCATCGCTTGCCCAATCCTCCCACTCAACCCTTCTCTCCCTTCAAGCCTTATCGAACCGTTCGCACCGGGCATTTGTCACCTCTGCCGATAATTTGTCCACACTCTGTACATCTGTGCCACAGTTGACCCGCGAGGCCCAACAACTACGCGATGCTATCCCTAAACTCGACGAGGAGGCCGTTGGGTTTTCCACCAAATACAGTAAAATCACAGACAACGCCGCACTAGAACGACGGAAAAAAGCGATGCAACTCTCTCGCAATGTCGACCGATTGTCAGATATCTTGGAACTACCAAGTCTGCTGTCCAAAGCCGTCTCCGCGGCCTCAGTCAATTCTGGTACCGGTGTCTCCTCTACGACGTACTCCTCTGCACTCGACCTGCATGCACATATCAAGCGATTACAAACATTATACCCCGAATCACCATTGATTCAAGATGTTGCGTCCCAGGCGGAGGATGCTATGAAAGACATGACAAGTAATTTGATCACGGGGCTCCGAGCCCAGAACCTGCGGCTGGCAGCTGGTATCCGAACTGTGGGCTGGCTGCGGCGAGTGGCCCATGATTTAGAGATGCTCCAGAGTGATGGGGCAGTTGGGACTGGAGAAGGCGCTCTTGGGGCCATCTTCCTGGTCTGCAGACTAGCGCATTTGGTATCGACCCTTGAAGCGCTGGATCCCCTCCGCGAGCTCGCAGACCAAGAAACCCAACGGAGACTCGGCGGCAAGGACAAGTCAGAAACGACCGCGTGGTCCGGCGGTCAGCAGACTGATCGCTACTTAAAAAGATACATTGAGATCTTCCGTGAGCAGAGCTTTGCAATTGTCTCTCTATACAAGAATATCTTTAACTCCGAGCAATCCGAATCCGAATTTGCCATCTCAGGATTACGAGGTGCAGACACCCACTCCAAAGCCAAGTCGAAACCAGCACACTCAGACGATCCCTTGCAACGCCTACCTCCGGCTTTAGCTACTTTCCCGATGCATCTTGTGCAGTTGCTCACCGATACAATGCGCTCCTACTTACCCAACGTGCGAGATCGAAGTTCAAGGGAAAGTCTGCTCACCCAGCTTCTGTACTGCGCCACAAGTCTTGGTCGTCTTGGCGGTGACTTTGGCATGATTTTGACTGAGCTGAGTGGGGAGGAAGATACTGAAGATATGACCTACGAATGGGAGGAGGTCATGCGCAAACATCGAGCCTTGGCAGGGCGTCTGGAGCAATTGACCAGTCGGGTGCCAGTGAATTAACATCCATATACCCAAGTACCATGTCATTTCGAGATGACAGTGGCATCTGGTGGAGCCTGTGTATAGTAGAACTCTCGGCGGACTATTTAATTGATACTACCCACACACAAATACATCCAGACGTTATATAATTCATTTTTACCAAGGTTCCAGGTATGCTAGCAATACTTTATTGTCGACTTCCCTGAACACGGTACGGTACTCTGGCCCAGCGCATGCACCGACGGTGGAGTGACATATATCGTTGAGGTCTCCGATCGATTCATTATGATATTTTACAACATAAGGAAACAGAGATCTCAGAAATATGTGGAGTTGAAACCCATTGAAACATTCGACAATGAAAGACAATGAACTGCAGCAAAAGAATTGTATGCCGGAGGCCCATAGCACACAGCAATCTGTGGGTTTCCGTGATTTGATATCTGAAACTATCGTATCATACCAGACTATATACCTATGGATGCTATAAGGCGGTGATAAAGGAGGTGATGAGGTGGTAAGCAACGTTGGATTGAAAGATTCATATGCCCCGAGGGTGGCATAGTCGCCCATGGGCCATGGGCCATACTGAGCCACTTTGGGTGGGTTCCGGTATGAGTTCGGGCAATACTTGCACGAAATGGGAGCGACATTGGAGCAAGAAGGGGTCGGTAATCAGGTAAGAGGTTGAACCTTGGAGGATCACAAAATACGTACTTATCTAGAGGGTAACATGAGAATTAGCCTTGCCCACAGTGGTTAGCCCCTGGAGCTCCATTTGCCGAGTGACTCACAACAACCTCACTCTTGAAAAGTGTCACTGAAATGCAAGCCTATATAATTTGAACATCTGGAATAGGTGTATGTTTTTCAGTCGAGACTCTCATAACTGATTTCAAGTTTGTTCGTTATGGTCCACTATAACCCGCACACCAAAGAGCCCTATCTCCAACTCCCAGCACCATGTGCAAACATCATCATCACACCACACCGGGAACACCAGATTGAGGAGACATCTACCGTGATGACCGAGCTTCTTAATGATTCACGCATATATTCCTGGCTACAGGGGCCACCCTACCCGTTTCTGCATGAGCACGGCGTGAACTGGGTCAAGATGAAAATAGCAGAGTACAAAGATATCTTGTCTACTCTGCAAAAGGAATTCGAAGACTCAGAGAGCCAATTGCAGGGTCATAGTCCAAACGACCAAAAGCAGGCAGAGTTCTTCGATAAATGCCCTTTCGTTTGCATACGTGAAGTAACAAAAAGAGATCCCACGACAGGCACTCCGCTTCAAGATGTCATGATCGGAGACTTCACACTAGGGCGATATTCTTTCTATGAGTTCCGACCCGACAGCTGGGAACTTGCGCTAGTGCAGAAGCATAATAACGATTTGCCTGCGGGGCACGAGGATATCATCTGGGGGTTAGGATGTACGGACACCCCGGTGGGACTCGAGAGTAATTGCTGACAACATTGATAGACTACCTTTCTCCCGCTCAACACAGCCGAGGACTTATGAGTGCTGCTGTTCAAACTATCCTTCAGGACTGGGCTATCCCTAGGATGAATCTTCATCGTCTCAAAGGTAGCTTTTATGTCGGGAACATAGGGAGCATGAGAGTCTTTGAGAAAAACAATTTTGTGGAGGCTGGTGTATTCAAGGACTGGGCTCCAGCAAGCCCAAACAAGGGACAAGGGAAGAAGTCGATTGCTGTGATGGAGTGGAAGGGACTTTTATAGGTACTACCTAGCAACATTTGCTCAAAAAAAAAAAAGACGTTCAAGACTCACCTGAGCAGTCGTTCCATGTTGAAATTGCTAGATAATATAGAGTACCCCGTACCACTTAATATGTGCCAATGGCAACCTCACAGGGTAGGACAGAAAAATCGAGCATTGCAGTCTCAATCAATAGTTACATGATCTTTGCCGATCTTAATATCACGCAGGCATCAACCTAAAAGGAGAAAATAAGTAATGCTTCAGCGGGGCTTGAAATTACTCCGCATACTTCAAGGACGAACACAGGACTTTAGTACACCATAATCCCTACGACAAAATGGGGATCGCAGTCCTGCATGTGTTGTGGGAAAACGGCATATCGAGTTGATGCTCTGAGTGAGCCCCTTTCTTATATTGGTCAGCGTTGAGTTGCTCACCAATAAGTAAGCTCGGCAAAATTGAATCTACTCCCTTACTTCGTACTCCAGATATTGGACGGAGTACCTACGGAGTATTCCTTGGAGAATTGCAGACTTGTCACACGACTAAATCCACTTTGTATTTATTGGCCAGGTTCTACATACTTAATCTCAGTTTTCAGCTGAAGGAAATTGTTCACCAAGTGGGTCTCGAATCCCATGAAAAGATCTGTTGGATGCATCTACAATTTACGGAGGAGATCGCAAACTACTCCGTATTATTGATTGCTTTATACTACCCCATCCGCCAACCCTCCTAGTTGCTGAAAATAATACTAGCAAAATAAAGCGAACCAATGGTTTCTGTGCCTGATACGAGCTCAGCTAACACAACTGGCTTCTGCGCCCAATGCTTTATAGAATTACCAGAATTTTACTGAAATCCGCTCTCATATAAGCAGGGATTGAATTGAAATTTGTCTACTCCTCACGGAGTGCTCCGTGGAGTATCCAGAGCTCAAATTGAGGATTCGACGTTTCATTACATACCATTTACTTCCATCTTGAACACTGAACATACTGTAGGCCATTCCATTCAACCTTGTATGTAGCACTCTGTACTCCGTACACAGTGCTGCACTGTGAGGATGATAAGCCGGACATTCCAGAAATTTCAGCCAACAAATGAAGTAATGCTAGGGTAGAGTAATCAGGCGAGGGATGCTGGGAGCCGATAGGAACGAAGCCCAAAAAGGCGCGTGGCTAGTCTCATGGAGGGACATCGCAGGGCAGGCCCACCTAGGTACATACTTAGTATATCTTACGTGCATGATTTGAATAGTGCTGTAGATCGTGGGATTGAAAGGTCAATACTCCTTGGCACTTTCAAATATATTAATATATAAATGAGTCTGTTCCTCTCTTCAGCCAACTCCGACACAGAGCTTACCGGTGTACATTTCCTATTCACCATGCGTCTATTAACTATAAGCCTGTTTCTTTCGGTTGCTATAGCAGATGCCACATCCTTCGTCACTCCTAATAGACATCGCACAAAAAAGGTCAGTAGTCCGAATATGGCTTTATTTTATATCCCAAGTTATATAAGTGTCAATGCTCATACTTCCTAGGAGCCGGACTACCCTAAAAGATGCTACCCCAATCCTTGTAAAGGCGTGACTTACGTGAACTCGACCGCAATTTGCGGTGACCCACGACTCGGTCCGAAAGAGCTTCCTGGATTCTTCCCTCTCTCCAACGAACTCGAGACATACGCCCGCTTTGGCGAGCTCTGCCCGATCGAGTTCCTGGAGAAATGGACTTTGAACGCTTCCGACCCAAAGGGTTACTGGATCTATCCAAACAGCGACGGTTTCGCCGTCACATCCGAAAATGAGTCTATTCTGGGCAATTTTACACTGCGCGTGGGTCAGAAGCTTGATAGATTCGGGTCTGAATATGGGAAGTTCCTGGCCCCTCTTGGAGCTCCATATATCGAACGCTCACTGCCACCATCCAATCTTTTCGCGCCTCCCAAAAGCAGCTTCCCCTACAACTATCATGTCTACGAAGTAACAAAGGAATTTGATATTCTCTTGGGACCCATTGCACCTTGGTTTGAACAGCCTGGCTTTGGATCGCAGCTTTTGGCTCAGTCCAGTGTGATGGATCTGTTGAATGGGGGATATTTGAAAAGACTGGAATTGCAAGACTATGACGAAGCTGATGAGTACTCCGCGGGTTATCTGCCTGCTCCACCCAAGGAGTCTTCCAAATAAGTACGAATTGTGGATATATATCACAGAGCAAGACGGGGTATTGTTTTCTGGGGCATTTAGTTCTCTTTCTTACAGTATGTGCTATCTATATCTTGAATCGCCAAATGCAATGCCTGCCAACCTTTGAGCGTTCATGCTTTGTGACTCTATGGAAAAGCTGATTTGAGCGAAAGGTCTCCAGTTTTGAAAATGACATGGAAGATAGTTATTTATCAAAAGCGGGACAACAAACCGAATTAGGGTAAATTGATCAGATACAATGACGAAGGGTACAAATCTATTCTATGCGCCTATCTCCCAACCTCAGAATGGTATGGCATTACTGATCTTCTGATTTAGCTTGACAGGGAATCCCAGCATGCTACTGTTTGTTAGTCTGGGTATCAAAAAGCAGGACAGCAGGACATACTCCTTTCCAGTTTGAGTGCAACCGCAACCACAGAAGATTGATAGGGGGTAACAGAAGATCTAAAAAGTGGTTGTCATGAGCCTAATATCAAGCAGGAGAATTTTCATGCTCTCGCTCGAGAAGATATTATGTTTACTTACCGCAGCCACAACGGTGGTGAAGAACCCTGTTCATTTTATCAGACATGGTCTCATATTTCGGCAATCACACTGCAAAAGAATTGAACTTACCGAGTGTCGGGCCAACCACCTTACAGTGACATGGATTCTGATCAGTGCCGCATTGGAAGCAGATAGGGAAGATAGGAATGAAAGGCATATCACACATCGTCTTTGGCTAAGGGTCTTGAACTAGAAAATGTGGACAATTTTTCCAACCTGCATTCATATATGTTATATGTAGGTTCCTTGAAAGAACGAGCTGTCCTGAATAGAGAATTCACCGCTCAGTCACGTTGTAGTCGGAAGTTTGGGATTCTATAATGATGACGCAGATGAGATCGTGATCCACCGATCGTCCTGTTTTAGGTAGTAGTGGGGAGATTTAGTCCGAGAGTATCCAAGATGATCTTCATCACGAAGATAACGTATATCAAACCCGTCCAGAATACTTGGTACAATAATCCTGAATGTCCGTACTTCAGATGGGTCCTGATATTAACCTCAAAACGCCCCCAGGGACCGGGCCGGGGCCTCCCGATCCAAATTACTCAGCAGGTGGCTAAGGGAAGAAGCCACGACACAGCCACGATGTACACCAGTTTCCCCTCGAATCAGACGTCAGTCTCAACTGTAAATGACCCCGTTGAAACATCTCAAGCCCCTTATTCTCACACCTCATATTCAGCCATCCCCTCGGAATTTCAGCATTCCTGTGCGTCCAGATCCACTCCCAGGCAACAGTGCCTAGAAAAGACCAGGCTCCAACTATTTCGCGACCTATATTCTTGGCATCTAGTTCATTGTTTTTTCCCGCGCCGTCTTCTTCTCTTGATACCACCCGCCCTAGTCTTTGGATCTTCGCCTTGTTTTTCCTAAATTCGAACATCTCGATTCTACAGACTTATCCTCCTCCGGTATCGCGATAAACAAACCCCACCATGGGCGCCCGCAATCTCGTTCCCCTCATCCTGCTCCTCGTCTTTGTTGGCATCGTTGCCGCGGTCGGATTCGTCGTCTACAGCATCGTGCAAGATGTAGGCAAAAATACGCGCGAAAAGATGGAGCGCAAGAATATTGCTTTCACCAGGGACGGCATGAAAGTGCAAGTAAGGGAGATCAAAGATGAGGCCTACAAGGACCAGACCCAGAGGTGAGTTTTGTGTTCTCCACTTCCATTGCTTATCACCGCCAACTGACCCGATGTTTTTCTCTCAGCGTCCTGTACAACATGTGGAACCACACTTCTTTCCCCGCTTACAAGAGTCGGCTGTGGGATATGGCTGGCTCATCTTCGTCGGAGCCAAAGAAGGGCGCCGAGAAGCGCAAGTAGTATGCCGGACCTGCATCTCTATCTATTCTCCCGGTTCGATCGGACCGACTCGTTCTGCGCCGGGTTTTGCAACAATTCTCCGGTCGCGGTTTTACACTGGACATATTTTCTACTTCTATCCCCATTTCATCTACAAGTTTCATTGCATGCTCTAGTCCCTGGTAAAGGGCTGGTCCCCAAAAATTGCGTGCACCTCGGTTTCGAGGGATGGGTTTCTTTCAAATTTCCACATTCTTGTTCATACCTTTTTTGATCTGTGGTCTCGTTAAAGGCCTTACGAATGATGGCAGGCCCTGATATATGATCTTACTTTCAATTTCAAACCTGCAAGCGCTATGCATCATACATTCAAATTCAGTTTCGTAAATCAACATGTGGCGCCAATTTTGACTTTGCTTTGAGATTACGCCTGGGCTGAGTTGTTTAGTGTACTGCGTATTGGAAACAATCAAGCGTTTTGAGTTGACATCAATGGACTATATTGAACTCATATGGCCCTGGAAATAGATGCACTAGGCATTGTTCCGATATAGCAACCTTCTATCCTCACCCATCATGCCTTAGCCTGAGCATTGCGAAGTGCATAGTAGCTCTCATCTTGATTCAATAGGACGAACGGTTCAGGTTCCGGCTGTCCACTACCGCCATACCAGGTCGGTTTGGCCAACTTCTTGTGTGTATCGTCTCGTTGTTTGTTGGTGAAAGCCATTTCAAAGGTCTTGGCCCACTGCAACCTGTTTTTCAAGCCCTCAAGTCCCCACAGCTCCTGCAGGAAATGCAAGATTGAACTATGAGTATATGCCGAATTTTCGGCGTACATAGTGCCTTGATCGTGGATGAGGAGGTTGGCGGGTACCCAAGGTGAGAGTATGAAGGCAGGGACGCTGTAATAAAAGGTTAAGCCAAATATCCATGGCACCAGAACTAAAATCGAGATTAAGAAGCTTACTGGACCCCCATACGTGTGAAATCATACGGAAAATTGTGATTTGATGACATGCCTTTGAAGATGATACCATCTTCGGGTTGAGTCACGTTGAATGGAGTGGGGACATGGTCAACAAACCCGCCATGCTCATCAAAGTTGATGATCAGAACACTGTTATACGAGTTTTAGTATTGCCGCACTTAGCATGGGGAGAAGGGAACGGAACTGCCGCATTGTCACAGTACTTGGAGCGACGTAGGGCGTCGTACAAGTGCTTGACCATCTGCTCCCCTGCTGCCATGTTGCTCGTAGGATACATCGAGTCAACTGTACAGCATTCCGGATTTAGATACGAGAATGAAGGCAGTGTGCCATCTTCCAGATCATGGTAGAGCTCGGTTGCATGAACGAGACGGTCCATTGCGTTATCTTGAACTCACTTGATATCATCATTAGCCACCGAGCTGACACTTGGGTGGATAAAGGGAGTGACTGACTTTATACATGAATCCATCGATTATGTCTGTCTCATAATACTATATAGAAATATTCAGTCGGTGTTAGCATAAAGGAATGAGACTTATCTCACATTTTTCCAGCTGACATTTTTCTTGCTGAGCGGTTCAAAGATTGACACTGCACAGGTAATTCCAGTCACATTGATCCAGAAGCCAGCGGACTGATGAGTGTTGTCAACGAAGCCACATGTTGAGCCCGATGTTGCGAATTGGCAAGGATGACCCACGTATGAATCAAAGAAGGCAAATTTACTTGCCAATTCAGCCAGGGTTGAAGTCTTCTTCTGGTTCAAGGCCTGAATCACGAATCTCCCGGGGTAGCATTGTACTTCTCCGATTGGCGTTCAATAAAGCCTGCCATATTGGGAATATCCTCTTTCGTCGGGCTCCACTGGCGGAAGATTTCGTAGGTGACCCCGCCGAAGTTGTGGTCCGGGTCTTGGGGTGGCACCTCTGTTGCATACGGCTCGGCGCAGATAGCGAGCGGCTCCCCATAGACAGTCCAATTAGGGTTGGTGTAGTCATTACAATAGGTGAGATTGCGCAAATTGTCAATGTCTGGATGGAAGCCCCAATAGCCGGCGATGTTGTCAAAGGAGTGGTTCTCAAGAATCAGATAAATGACATGCTTGATTTGAGATTGCTCTTATGAGATGTTTAGTCTTTGAGAAGTATAGATGCTGTGCGGTATACTCACGTTCTCTCACAGCTGACCCCACACCTGAGTACCCCTAGTTGGATGAGTAATTGCAATATTGGCCAGAGCCAGCAGAATCAAGCCCCAGAAGAGAATCATAGTGACTTTTGTTCAACGACAGAGCAAGGAATAGGAAAAAAGAGATGTGGTGGAAGCAAATATGGTTTCAACTATCTTCTTGCCATCCCTAATCTTCTACATCTATCTGTATCGTGGGCAGATTGCCGTCGAGAAAACTTGGAGGGTGAAGGCCATGCTCAGCAGGGTATTAGTGTCATGGATTCAGCACCTCGCAATCTAAATTCTAGGGTTGTAATTCCTACCCTTGAGATTAAGAGCTAAGAGCTGTGATACCTATGTAAGTAGCCCACGTGGTGAAAGAGGGATGAGAATCCTCCAGAATTGGAAGTACAAGCGAGGTGACTAAGCTGTATATAGTGCCTAGGTCTCGAGATTAAACCCCCTCTTGCCAACGGGCATTTATACACGTGAGCGGGACAAAGGAGCGATTGCAAATGACAGTTGCTGATTGGTTGGAGAGCTCAAGTCAAGCACCGGGAGTCCCTCAACGAGCATCCACCTGGATCCACATTGAACTTGGCCCTCGAATCAGCGTTGCACGTGCCCTGTGCATGGGCTGTAATGCCAAGCACGTTGTCTTCCTGATTCATTCGATAGGCTGTGCGGAAAGAAAATGGGAGAGATCACCTTCTTTGTCAAAAGGCCGGGGGAAAAAAAAGGCTCATGACTTCACCGCGTGATCTGACTGGCTAGTTCCGCATCCCTCGCTTTCACTTAAACATTCCCCCAAGTTCCTTTCAAGGGATGCAAGGTTTCAATTTCTCCCGCCATGTCAATAAGTTCCCTGACCGGCCTCATGTCAAGTTATATGCCACTCTCCGATCGCAGCTCATCTTCGGATGAGAAGGATCATTCTCAACTTCGACCGGATGTCGAGACAGGAAAGAACACAGACAGTCATGACTCGGAGCGAAGACCTTCCCGCTTCATCGACGGTCGCACCGTATCCGATGCCATCATCGGTCTTTCTGACGGCATGACGGTGCCTTTTGCCCTGACTGCTGGATTGTCTGCACTGGGCGATACCAAAATTGTTGTTTTTGGTGGACTCGCAGAACTCATCGCAGGAGCTATATCGATGGGACTCGGTGGATACCTGGGTGCTAAAAGCGAGGAGTACGCCTACCTAGATCCCGAAACCTATCTCTTATCAGAATACGGCGTATGCTAGGAGATATTCTGAGGATTTGAGAGCTGACATGCTTATAGGGAGTCATACAAAGCTACTTTAAAAGAAACTCAGACGCAAACCATGACGGATCCCGCATCTGTGTCTGACACCATCTCCGACATTTTCGAGCCCTATGAGTTGCCTTCTGAGCTGATCGCACAACTCAAAAATCATCTGTCCGACTCTCCTAAGCTTCCATCCTTCCTCATGAACTTCCACCACACTCTACCCGAACCTTCAGGCTCGCGAGCGATTATTTGTGCTTTAACCATTGCCCTGGGATACTTCATCGGCGGATTTATTCCTCTCATACCATACTTTTTTGTCGGACCTCATGAAGCCTTCGTTGCCTTGCGGTGGTCTATTGCTACCATGGTCATTGCGCTCTTTATCTTCGGATATGTAAAGACTTGCTTTGTCAGTGGATGGCGCGGTCGTCGAAATGTCCGCAAGGGTCTCATTGGTGGTATACAGATGGTACTGGTTGGTGGCATCGCCGCTGGTTCTGCAATGGGGTTGGTGAAGGGCTTCCAGATGCTGGCCGATGGGCCTGAAGACAACAAACATAACTGAATGACCATCGGAGTCTTTTTATTGTCACACGGTTTTGGCGCTGAGCGGCTTTTTATTTTTCTTGATTTGCGGCGATACATTGGCTGGCGTTTGGGTTTATGTCCTCTTGATTTACAAACCATCGAAATAAAGCAGGATGAGGACTTTGACTCGGTCACTTAATTGCTACTTACCTTCTAGTCAATGATTCTAGTAACAGTAAAGCGGTCAGTGACACTGGTATCTTTCTTCACCATGATATTGTCAGTCCCAGCATCGAGAGCAAAAACCGGTCCCTGCATGGCACAAAAGTTTCTCAGCCACCAGAGGAGAGCGAAGGAGAATGCATCCTATGCCAGTCCTTCCTGCTTCCCATGAAGCAGGCTCTTCTGCTTCTTGTAACTCGCGTCTTTGCTGTTCACAATCCCTTCTTTTTCTAGTGCCTCCAGAAGATCAAGCACGTAGTCCTGGCAATTCCAGCCCCGAATCTCATTGTGAACAGTGACCTGACTCGCGACACTCTCGATGGAGTCGATTTTGGCGACATCCACATCATACAAGGGAAGCAACTCCACCAGTTTTTCTGATTGTCGAACATCTGTTGTTTCCAGCTCATAGCGGAATCGGCCATCTGATCCCGCCACTTGGAGCAACACTTTGTCATCTTTCCGGGGTGCATCAATGAAAATGCCCCAGTGTTTGTAAACGCCATCGCTGGTGCTGATGGCAGCATAGATTGAAACCGTCGACGACATATTGAATACAATATTGGGGAGGTGATGCTGTGAGATTTTAGAGATTTACGTGAAAGCAACAACTCTTAGCTGTACATACTCTGATGGGGAACGGTTAGTGGATATGAGGCTTTGAACTGAATCGAAAAAGAAGGTGGTGATTGCGGTCAGAACATATATATCAAAATCTTTTTATACACAGCCCACTCTTTGGATAAGCGCCGGGCATAAGGTACAAGCATTTCGCATTATCCTTCTATTCTTGTGGCGGCGGCATAGCCAATAAGTGGCCAGAGAAGCGCTCAGCCGAAAGAGGTAATTAGGTCGTAAATGCCAGCGCATATAGCGAGTCAATGCTTGGAACAGCACACGACCACGAGAGTGCAAACTCACTTCTTTTCATCTTTTTGTGTTGAAGGACGTTGTCATCTACTGTATGTATACTTCCCCTGGTGGTCCGATAAATCGATCGACTATATGAAAGCCTTGTGTCAACCTACAAATATGGCCCCCTGGGCCCTAAACAGGAACGTTGATTTTCGTAAAACACACTGTATTTTGTCGAACAGCTTGTCCTGGGCTCCAGGCTTCTCGCGGGTTTGAATTGTATGAGTGGCCACTTTGTATAGCAACACAGGCGGGCTCGGTAAATGGAAGACTTTGAAAGTCCAAAAGATCTGAAACATATTCGTAGCAAGAGAGTTTTTCTATTGCATATGTTACACATTATACACTTCTCAGGAACAATATTGCCGTGTAAGCCGTTGATAATCAAACACTATATATATGTATTAGCTAGGAATCGAAGACTCTGGCCTGTTCGAATATTTGAAGCACGAGTCAATCAAACAATAAGGTCACGATGGGCTTGACATGAAGTATATCATCTGAGAAGAACCAGGTACTATTCTTGTCAAAACAGCATCGTCATCGAAGCGCCTAGGTTGCATTTATGAAGAATGTGGAAGGCACATGGGCAAAACGTATGTAGTCATACCACACTGGCCGCATCGGGTTTGCGGGGATGTAAGGCGATAGCCTGGTAGGATCGACGACGCAGAAACGTCGATCATGGTGTTATCTATCAAATGAGCACAGGCATATCAACGGAAATTGATTACTGTGGAAGCTCATTCACATGTGTGTGTAATGTCAGCCAATGTGATGCCAAGGGCGCAAAACGAATTTCGTATATCACAAGCAAAGAGTTAGGCAGTGACCTCAACGAGTATTCACAGAATAAGTATTAAGTAACCTATAAATATCTTACATTCTCGACCTACATTCAAAACCTGATGAGGTTAAGGCAAATTAAACCCGTTATATTACAGCTTGACTTCATATCTGTGGCGCAGCTCTACACATCAGCCTTGCATCATTTCTAAGCTTGAACCCACCCCTAGGCAGCCGCCCCCAGACACGAATACGAACGTATTCGAATACTCCGTACATTATTTGTAATTTCGGGATATCTAGGCAACGGAATTATAATAGAACTCAACATGTGTTACCCCGTACAAATTGTGGAGTAACGATTGCCTATATGGTAAAATGCCCAGGGAGCTTTGACGCTGGATTGAAGATGTTAAGAGGTGATTGGCTGCCGTCGCGCGACATTCGAATCCTGAAACGCATGTGTACCATTCACTAGGTGTGGAAAGTATATACAATCACAGCTGTGCCGTCTTTCTTACGGCAGAGAGATCCTAGACACTGGTTGTTGCTTAAATCAGGAGGCTGGCTATCCCCTGACAAGGTGTTCCGTTATCCCCTGAAGGCATTATTATTAGGTGATAGCCTGCACATCCTCATCTACGCGCTGGCCCCATGCAAAACGGCCCTAGTGTGACGTTTCCTCCTAACCGGTTTAGACTTGTCAAACCGGGACTGTTGATCGTATATGGCTCCTGAGTCTTCTACTATGGAGTACGGAGTATGAAATGCGGTATCATCTAGACGTTGACCGTTGGCCGTTGGCCGACAGCCTCAATATTGTGTTGAATCACCAGGACGACGAAGTAAGATGTTACAAGCTGTGCATAAGCGAAATTAGGGAGTTTTGATGTTACCGGGACCGAACAATGCCAGTGGGGGCGAAATAAAAGCAACCAATCAGATTCCCAGCCTGGATCTTATATGGAAAATTTGCGAAAATTTACGTTCCAGCTGTAATTTTGAGGGGAAATCCCATTACGGATTATGTAAGCAATATTGAATTCCAACCCTGGTTGAGATGGCTCGTTGGGTCATTGAGATGTTTTTACTATATCCATATGTATATATAGACGTTGAGAGTATTAAATAAATTGGAGAGCTATTATCGGGAGTCTCGGACCCTTCTGCATAAAGAGATTAACAGATCGGAGCATTAGCATAACAAAGTCCGAGATATGTCCACCGGGCAGAAATGTGATCTCCGTTCTCCGTTCCGTGGCATCCGAGTCAAATCATCTGTATTATTGAATACTGCCGAGGGCTCCGGTCAGAATGGCAATAGATCAGGATAATTAGAGCTACTTCAAATGTTATTTACTATGCACACCGGAAATAGGAAAAAAGATGAAAAGTAAAATGGCAACTACTCCGTACTATGTTGTAGTGACGCCATACATACCGACATGGGACTAGTAGACAGATAGAATAACTGTAATTTAAGGGGATAAGTAATACCACTAAAATTACACCCAAAATTCAGATATTGGTAAATACGAATACGCCCAATACTTCAGCCCATGGGTGAAATCCAGGTCTTTTCTTCCCCTTCTTCCCATCTCTTCTTTAATTACTATCTTCATTTCAGGGCTTCAAGTGGTCTCCTTGGTTTTCTCGAGTTCTGTTTACCCTGGGTTTTCTCGGTTGTGCCCTTTTCTCCTTGCATCCCGACCCTTGTCAACGTGACCTCCTGAGTTCCCTGGGACTCACGCCCCTCGGCCCTATCCTTCGCCTTCCTGTCGGCCTATCTCAACCTTTCATGAGCCTTTCTTCCGGTCAACGATAAACCTCCTTCCGTGACGCGAATTCCTTCCGTCTCGCCCCACGGTAGTCTTACAACTTTCGACCACTCCTTTTTCAACGCGATCCGGAGCCTCCTGGAGGAGAGTCGCAAACATGAGCGCTTCCTACCCGTCATGGAAAGACCGCACGCAAACCCAGTTTGGAAAGCTTCAGATCCAAGTGCCATGGCGCTCATTCCAGCTGTTGGTACCACATCGCATGCGTCGCAAGCTCCGGTCCAAACTCCGTAGCCGTCTCTCACCTACCTCGTCCATTTCGAGGTTGCAAACCTCCTTCTCGCCTGTCGACACCCTCAGATCCTTACAGTCACACCGATGGACAATGTATGACTTCCAATACTTGTTGCTCCTCATCATCGGCATTTTCTCCTTGACAATTATCCAGTCTCCTGGTCCACTAGGAAAGACGGCGATTGCCACCGGGCTTTTGTGCTCTCTCCTCATGCCAATTACCCGGCAGTTCTTCCTACCTTTCCTCCCCGTTGCTGGGTGGCTTATCTTCTTCTATGGATGCCAGTAAGTTTTGCCTTCCATTGGGAGTTTCTTGCAACCGATATTCCTGCCGTCTCTTTGTGATGCGAGTAGGATGTGAACGTGACACATGACGGGAACCTTGCTAACATATTTTTCTCTAGGTTCGTTCCAAGCGATTGGCGGCCTGCCATTTGGGTCCGAGTGTTGCCGGCTATGGAAAACATCCTCTACGGTGCCAACATCAGCAACATCCTATCTGCTCATCAGAATGTGGTGCTTGACATTCTGGCATGGATTCCTTACGGACTCTGCCATTACGGTGCGCCGTTTGTCGTTTCGCTGATCCTTTTCTTCTTCGGTCCCCCGGGAACTACCCCTCTGTACGCTCGGACTCTCGGATACATCAGTATGATTGCGGTCTTCGTTCAGCTGGCTTTCCCCTGCTCGCCACCCTGGTATGAAAATCTGTATGGGTTGGCCCCAGCCGACTACTCGATGCAGGGAAACCCAGCTGGCCTTGCCCGCATTGACAAACTGCTGGGTATTGATCTCTACACTTCGGGCTTCAAACAATCCCCTGTTGTTTTTGGAGCATTCCCTTCGCTCCATGCTGCCGACTCCACCCTAGCAGCACTATTCATGAGCCACGTCTTCCCGCGATTGAAGCCTCTCTGGGTCACCTACACTCTGTGGATGTGGTGGGCTACCATGTATCTTTCTCACCACTACGCAGTTGATTTGGTCTGTGGTGGCCTACTCGCCACAGTTGCCTTCTACTTTGCCAAGACCCGCTTCCTGCCCAGAGTCCAGGCGGACAAGATGTTCCGCTGGGATTACGACTATGTTGAGATCGGTGACTCTTCCCGCGAATTCGGTTATGATCTTGCTAGCTTGGATGGCGATCTTAACTTGGATAGCGACGAGTGGACCGTGGGCTCTTCTTCGTCCGTTTCCTCGGGCTCTTTGAGCCCCGTGGACGATCATTACACCTGGGAAAGCGAAACTCTCACCTCGAACCACGACATCGAGGCTGGACGCTAATCCTCAAGCCTCGTTTTCACATGTGGCTCGGCATCGTCCATTCTTGCATCTCCTACTTTCGAATCGGCGTTTTATGTTTGACGACAATGTTTGGGAACATTATCTGCATCGAGCAATTTTCGGCACCTTTAGGTTTTTAATAAAACCTCCGGTTCGCGCGGTACTTCCGCCTCGAGCTGAAGGTACTCCTCACCTTCTGGCTGTACATGCCTCGTCATCCCACTTTGGGCTGGCAACTCCGTCTATAATATTAATACCAGTGTCGGGAGGGATCGGGCCCTGTTCGCCTGCCTGCATTCGCCAATCCCTTCCCCACCGCCACTTTTGGCAACATTCGCTTGTACACATTCTCGGACGCCTTCAGGCGATCCCCTTTATTTTTCTGACCCACGTCTTTCGTTACGACTTTATGAACTGGGCGAGCCACTTTTCTTTGCTTTCGGCTCGTCCAGATGAACAAACATTTTTATCATTCGTGTCGCTCGCTCATCATTGGCGCCTGGGAACTTTAAACCGGTTTATTTTTTCGGAGAGATGAAAAGTTTCGGCGCTTTCTTCGGTGCTTTTTGCTGCACCACCATTCGCTGTGCACTAGAAGGATTTTTAAATATTGGCTGTTTTACGACATTTTGCATTGGCACAAGGGTTTTCGAAAAGATCGTCTCGATCTACCCTTTGTGTCTACGCCGGGCAGGTGGTTAATTGGCGTTGACGTGTGGATTCTTTCCGTGTGGATGCACGAAGATATCCGAGGAAAGGAATGGGGGGACATTGAAAGCTGGGGACTGTGGCTTTCCAAGTTAGAGTCACCATGGCAGCTAGGGTGAACGGGATTCGGTACTTTTGACGGAGGCCGTCCCCCTTGAGCTCTGCCCCTTCTCTCCGCTTCTAGTGGATGAAGCTGATGCGACCTAATGCATGCGCGTCTCCCTTGACACCTTTGCGACTTGCTCGTTTCCTCGGATTGGATTGCCTCTGTTGCCTCTTATCGTTACGTTTGGCGGTGAGATCCTGTTGGGTCCACGGATATTGCTAGCATTATTTTTAATCAGCGTGTTGAGTCAATGAATCATTGTACATTACCTACATATTTGGGATTCTCCTATACGTAGTATACACATATTGTAGTAAACAGTAGTCAAGTTAACTTGCAGGTATTCACTCCTTCAGGTCCAGCATGAAGAAAACGAGCAACCCCGCCTGTGTGTGATACGGGCTATCCACACTGGACGAAACATGTTGTGATCCTTGCCTTTCACGGCCAACAAAGAGCCCAGTCCCGTCGATCACAGGGGATCAGTGGCTGGTAGCTTGCATAAGTCCTATTTTTAGGGCCAGGAAAGAAGCTGTATCCGTGCTTATCCGTGATACTTGCTGACATGGTTTGTTTGAGTATTCTAGTATCATAAGCTGGTAATTTAATCAATAAATGTTGTCACAGAAATATAATGTATTCATATAAGAGTTTGTCATGAAGAAATGTACAAGAGTGCTCAAAGGAAAAACCCCGTCTAGAAAAATCCCAGGTGTCTAAAAAGAGGTATGTGTATCAAAACGCGAAATACAAAGAACAATTATCCACAGTCATAAGGAGACCCCATGAGATCTATTCGTCATCAAAGATTTGTACACGATCCGCATACTCGCGGATTTTGGAGACGAAAGTCTCTTCGATCAAATCACCTTTGCCGCCAGCGACACGAAGAAGAAGGTCGTTGAGTGAGGCGCGACCTAAGATGTCCACGTGGTCACCTATATACAGTTAGTCGTCTGTCATACGGAATGGGAAAGAATAGGCAATGGAGCAAAGAAAACATACCAGTGTTGGGACCACCACGGGGCGAGAAGCGATCAGGCTCATGAGGCATCTCAAAGACCTTGATCTTTGTGCCGGCTGGGTTATAACGCTTCATGCGCCAGCCTTTGGCGCACATATAGCCCGTGCTAAGCAAGTTCACGGTGCCGTCGCCCTCACCCATTAAAACGCCGTGGTCAACGCCCTCATTGTTGGTGATGGTGGTGTCCATGCTGATCTTGAGGTTGATCAGTGGGTCAGGCTCTTCCTGGTAGTAGTAGCTGCGCTCTGTGGGTTTGCCCACGCCATAGAAGCAATAAATCTTCATGTCTGGGGCAAGGGGTAGGCGCGACTCTAGAGGGTTGAGCCAGGTACGCGGGTCCTTCTCGTTGGCTTCGACCTCGCGTTTCGTATGCGCGACGCCGTGCGAGTAGCTGTTCAGGACCTGGTTCCGGTACCAATCCTCGCTCTGGTCCAGGAGGAATTGCAGACTCTCTGTCGTGGTGAGATTCTGTTGTGTCAGGGATGAGTTTGAGTCTTGGAAGCGGAGTAGGTTGCCAAAGGTCAGGGGCTGGCCTGGTTGGTCATCTGGTGCCCAGGTCGAGTTTCCCCATATGGCCTCACCACCTTTGGGTAGCATGCTGGAGATACCGGGCATCGCGCGGAAGATCTCCGCGCGTTCCTCTTTCGATAGGAATTTCTCCAGTCCATACACGGCAAAGGCGTTCAGTTGCGCAGTATCCCGCATCTCTCCGGACAGAACAGCAGTCAACCCCTTGACAGCGCCCAGCATACAGCCACTGATGTTGACCCACGAGTCAATATGTTTGTTAACCCAGTCTTTGCCGCCCTTTCCGTGATCCTCGCTCTCTACCCACTTGAAGAAATACAACACGACCTGAGATCCCATGCTGTGCGATGCCAGCGTGATTTTCTCGCCCTGTACCTGCACCGCGGTCTCGATGTAGGACTTGAGTCGAGTGAAATACCTATCACGAACTTCGAGATTGAGATATGAGAGTCGCCAGTCGTATGCAGCCGTAAACGCATTGGTTGGGTCATATCCAATGGTAGCCAGATTCTCCAGGATTTTATTCCATATCCAGTATCCCGTGATAAAGAAATCCGTGGCATCGAATCCCTGCGCTGCACGGAGCTTGATGCCAGGCGGGTCAAGGCCTGTATCCCGATCAAGCATGACATGGTTCTTCCATTCAGCTTTATCCATGACTAACGCTCTCATCATGCTCCAACTGCCCCATAATCGTCGGCGGAAGTATTGCCGCGAGGTTTCCCCTGTGCCCCAGCTCTCCAAGCCAGTCGAGATAACTCCAGGGATCATCACGACGGGATGTTTGGCTTCTACGCCCTGAGCTCGAAGTTGTAGTCCAACAGCAAACGAATCATAGCTGACGGTATCGCGTTCGTGTTGCTATATCGCCGGGGGAAGTCAGATACATGGTAACCAGATGTAGAGATAAGAGCACTCCCTTGGAAAGCACGTACCGAGAATTCTTTCACGTCACTGACAATTCCCTGTGGAATGGACTCAATCCATGAGTCGAGATTTAAGTCCATGAGCGAATCCAGGCTTATGACCTCATGCTGGTTCGCGAAGAATAATGCGACGAAGATGCCGAAGATCCCGCCCAGCATGAAGATGAACCCATTGCGACGTTTACTCCGGGGTTTGATGATTATCTGCTTGGTTTTTGTCTCATGAAACTCCGCCCGAAGTTGTTCTTCCTGGATACCTGTATCGCCGCTAACTTTGTTAGAGGGCGGGACCTTGTCCTTGCCCGTGCGGCGGCGGAACATAACGACCAACCGCGAGGAAGGGAGAAGAAGGAGAGGACGTAATAGATTTTCCTGGAATATTGATTGGCAAAAGCAACAAAGTAGAGGAAAAAGAAAGAAACAAGAAAAGGAAGGGGACTAGAAAAACACGGAAATGCATAAAGTCCGCGAGCGGACGGATCGGCATCACATGGCAGAGAGTGACTTTCTTCGACAACCCCCCACCCTCCGTCAACTCCAACCGTCAGCCCACTTCAATGATATCGCTGTGATGGGCAATGCTCCCGATCTTCGCTACGTGCGATACGAAAAGTCGCGCGAAAATGAGTATGTCGCCGCAATGCGCCAGCTGATCTCCAAAGATCTGTCCGAACCTTACAGCATCTACGTCTACCGCTACTTCCTATACCAATGGGGCGACTTGTGTTTCCTCGCGATGGACGATAAGGATGAGATGGTCGGTGTTGTGGTATCGAAGCTAGAGCCACACCGTGACGGTCCGCTGAGAGGGTATATCGCCATGCTGGCCGTGCGCGAAGAGTATCGAGGCCGGGGAATTGCAACTAAGCTAGTGCGCATGGCTATCGATGCTATGATTGAACGGGATGCAGATGAGGTATGTCAACACAATGGAAATAGCTCTGGGTCCCCACACGGGGTGGTCTTGAGGGTATGGCGGGCTGACTTGTACGTGTTTTGGGTAGATTGTCCTCGAAACCGAAATCACCAATACCGGCGCGATGAAACTCTACGAACGGCTGGGCTTCCTTCGTAGCAAACAGCTCCATCGATATTACCTGAATGGCAATTCGGCCTATCGACTGGTGCTCTATCTCAAAGAAGGTGTGGGCGCGATTCGGACGGGACTTGTTGATCCCTATGGCCTTCCACCATCAGTACCTGGTCTACCTGACGCGTGTGGAGGACATTCTCATGCAAACATGGGGTCTTTGGTTTGATTTTTGGTTGTAAGCAGCGCTATGAAGTTTGCTCGTTGCTCTGTCAAGCTGTGCTGGCATGACATGCGATGATAATTATGGGAAATGACCAGAATAGATACACCTCACGGGAACCGGTGTCCTTGTGGAACTTATATTGTATAGAAAGATAAATTGTCTGAGAAGTATGTCCAATAACTACTCTGCTCTGGTTGAGGATATGTCATATGAAAGCAGATGCGATACCTACTTCTCTCTACATCGTATCCCGATGATGTCTCACGCGCAGACGCAAGCAAGAACTCCAGTACCGATCATAAACTAATGACTTTCAGCAAAATTTCAGGATCCTGTGGTGCTGCACGTTTCAGCTCCCCCATTCATAGAATCATAGATATGATTTACGCAGGCTGGGGCTCAGTTGAACCATCCAGTCAGCCTGGCTGGTATCTTAATAGCATCAATTGGACATAGTAGTCATCTTGGAAGTATTAGATAGACTTGGTTTTATTATTTTTGTCATCACAGAGTCGGGAAATATTAGAAGAATGGAACGCCTGAAGAATGGCAGGTAACACAGTGTATTGTATCCAACATAGCTCATTATAACCAAGACGTTATGCCCGCAATATTATTCTTAACACAAGAGATGCCATTCTTATTATCGCATTTTATTACTACTCAAGATGCACCCTCTTAGTCGTTATACACCAATCATAATTGGCATCAGCGTGTCACTATCCTTTGTGGCAACTGTCCTCATGGCCCTGCGCTTTTATACCTACTTCTTGGTGGTCCGCCATAAGAGTGGCTGGGCTCTTACTTGGGCAACTTTTGGTTGGGTGCGTTTGATTCTGAAAACTAGATATGACCTCGCTAAAAAGATCAGGCGTCAGGAGTATTGAGTACAATACTTTACTGCCTTTCTCTCTACTATCCAATTATCACTGCTTCGTGGATCATTCGAATCATTCAGGACCTTGCTGGTCTCTGGGCGTTGACATTTATGAAGATTGCTATAACGATGTATATTCTTCACCTACAGGACAGAATCTACAAAATTGGCAGATGGGTTTTACTAGTCACTATGGTTTTGAATGTGAGCTCATGACTTTTCCTGTCTCTTGATCATTTCAAACGTGGAAGTGGCTTAATGATAAGATATAGGTTCTTAGCATCATCGTGTTGATTCCACTATATTTTGTACAATGCGGCCCTTCGATGGACACATCCTTGATCCAGTATCAAAAGTGTGGGCAACAAGGGAAATTCCGGTCAATCTGGTATGGAGGTATGTATAGACCAGCTTTCTCGTTTACAGCACAACTCTAATATAGATACTATCTATAGTATGGGCAGCAGTGACAGACCTGCTGCTCCTTATATACCCAGTGATCATTATGTGGAATCGTCGGATCTGTAGAAAGCAGAAAATTCTCATCTGCATTTTGCTCAGCCTAGGTACTATCGGTACCGTCGTTAGTGTCGTTAACTTGATCATCTTTACTCGATTCAAACGTCTGTTACTGTTCCTATCTACTATGATAAGCGCTTGCATGTTTTACTGACATGATTCATAGCGCATGTCGAGATAGCTGTTATTCTCAACATCATAGAAATCTGGACAGTGTTGATCGCTTCGGCTGGCGCTCCACTATGGCCACTTTTCAAGAAATGGGATCAACAGCTAAAGAGAAAAAAAAGCAACACGGCTGTCACGATGGCCCGGGATACATTATAAGATCACATGATTTAGCATTCAACGAGAGTAAGTCCGATGAAAGGAAGAGAAAGGAGAAAAAGGGATATCCTTACGCAAATATTGTTCGACTTGCCCTGAATTGGATATCAAAAATATGTTCTGCTAGCGTATATCGTGCCGCTGCCTTGGTGCAGAGTGACTAGTATCATGACCATTCTGTGATCACCCTCTGAATCTCTTCATCGGCACGCTGTATCACAGTTTGATCCCCAGCATCTTTGATGTTAGGGTCCGCTCCTTGCTCAAGAAGATAACGAATGACATCGGTTTTGCGAAGGTACACTGCTTTGTGAAGAGAAGTCTCTCCCATGAAAAAATACATGTCCCAGGAAGGCCGATGATCTTGATACATGATACCATTGATCGGAGCGCCCCGAACAATGAGGAGCTTCAGGACCTCTACTGTATCGGAGTTGCGGGCAACTGCATGATGTAGGACCTGCCCTTTTGTGACATCACCGCCGCGATTGAGCAGAAGACAGACGACTGGTAAAGAAGCGTGTTCAACAGCGCAAGAGAGTGGCGTAAAATCAATGCTACATCGGCGGTTGGGGTCAGCGCCGTGATCAAGGAGCCATGTTGTCATCTCAAGATCATTCAGAGCATTACTATCAAACATCAGACATTACTGGGAGACAAATTTGGACAAAGGTCAGTAATTCGACTCACCTAAGAATCGGGGGATCCATTCGGCTCATCGGCTGATTGATATCCCACCCATTTTCTAAAAAGCTCCCCAAAATTTCCTTTGTATTTTCTTTTGTTTTGATAGCCTCGTGGATATATAACGGAGATAGAAGCATTTTTTGGCGGAGCAGCTCTTTCACAAAACAGGTTCTTCCCAGCTTGATTGCTTGAATCATCAATGCTGATAGGTAGGCTATATTAAAACCATGTGAGATATAGCTGCTATTCAATGTCTGTTTGAATCTTTCAAGATCGTCTTGGATACAAAGTTGTTCCAACTCCTGGAGTGCTTGGATGGCATATGGAGGGATTGGAGGTGTGATGCTAGCCCTAGGGTATGTTTTATTGGAAGTATACACAACCATAATAGATTGGACGTATTGTTATGGACTGTAAGCTATTCTGACAATTGGGAGAAGAGGGAGCTTGAGGTCAGAGCTCATGTGGTATGTATACACACCGCTTCTGAATATGTATAAGCTATGGCTAGCTTAATAAAGATAGTAACAATTGGCCGCTGATGTGGCTCTGTCATGTCTGTTTTGGACTTTTTAGATGCCTCGGATATATTTTAGATATATCTTCATTTTGATAATTCCCCCTTATTGACAAAGATAAGGATATAAGCAGTGGAAAGGAGTAAAAATGTGAGATTTTTATATGACATGTGATATAACATGTGATAACGACTGTATAAAACAAGCTAACACCAAACCATTCATACATTCCCATTTGGATCACCGAATCTACCTGTAACCACATCTTTCGACCTGTCGGATATCCCGGTTATGGGCTTTTGTCCTAGAAGCATGGATCTGATAGAAATGTGGAACCTGTGGTTGTTATATATAGCTACCTGCCGAGGTTCCCCTGGTTGTATTTCAACATTTCATAATCTAAAATATTTTCATCCTCAATGGATCCAACGACACTCAGACACATTCAAGGCCCATCTGGGATAACAAAAGCAAATAAACAAGGTCGTCGACCCGGCAAAATAGCATGCACAGCTTGTCACGCCCGCAAAAAGCGATGCGAGATCGCCCCGCCATATCACCAGTGCACGCACTGTCGCAAAGAAGGTCAATTATGCATCCCGCGAGATTCAATTGAGAGGTGTGTCAAACCAAGAGAAAAATATAGATGTTAGCAAGACTTACAAAACCGTTGGAAGACGTACCCGGCAACAAATACCCAACTACAACCACAATAGCCAGAAAGCTAGTAAGAACGACGATCATCTCCACGTCAATGGCTTTCTGCCAAAGGGGATTGACCACGAAGTACCCCGCTGGAGTGCAATGTATTCGTCATATTGTGAGATACGTCGGTTACTGCCTTCTCTCACTTCCACTTCCCCGTCCCCTTCGCCCGAGATTGAAGAGGAGACTGTACACGTGCAAACTGTACCAATTGAGAGAACGCAAAATGTGTCTTTGTCAGGGCGGGACCCTGCCAGACACCATCAGTCTGAGACTTTACATAGGGATTGTGCAGAGCCGGCTTCTATCAAGGGCATAAGCATACCTGTTTCTCGGTCTCGATCTTGGTCTCTGTCTTCGGCGCCCCCAGATGAAAGAGTTGGGTTGGAGAAGTCATCAGCTTGCGATGCTGAGATTCCGAGTGGAGACCTTGCCTCAGTGGACAAGGTGAAAGCTCCTAGTGGTGGTTCTCATTCTGCCCATGATGTTTTTATGACCGATCTCGATGCTTTGCTTAGATTTTGATGGTGTCCATATCAAAGGAGGAAGATCTTCGCTCACGATTCGATAGATGTATATATATATGTGTTTAAAAGAGATGATTCTGGAAATTACAGCTCTATGGTTCTATATTTTCAGATAATGTACAAGTATAAGATACAAGGTGACAGGGAAGTGGGAAGACTAGAGTATACCAAACAAACACCAACCAAAACAAGCCCGCCAGATGGGATATTCATGCAACACGCTAGCGTCAAAAAGGAAGAAGGATCGAAGAATGCACAATGATGCAAAAGGGAGGATTGGGAGATTATTGGTCTTTGTCTTTCTCTTGATCTCGGTCTTGGTCCTTACGGACGATGGGAACTTGAATGGCGTTTTGCATCTTCCAAGTCAGTGGCCGCGGTACACCACGCCATTCCTTGTCCAAGATGGACGCTGCATCCAGCATAATCGGGGAAGGATGCTGGGGGGCGTAGCGGGTTGCACCAAGAATGAGGTCGCGTTTGATGAGGGCATTGGCAAGGCGGATTTGGAGATCACGCTTCTCACCCCGGGGCTTCCATCCGATAAGGTAGAGAACAGGATTGTGACGGAACTCGGAGGGAATATCGTTCAGAATGGAATCTGGAAGCCTGTAGCTTTCATGGTGCACGTCGATACCGATAATGACCTTGCCGGCGTCGGAGCTCCACAAATCTTTGTCAAGTTTCGTGGATTTACTGAAAGAGGCGTTGCGACATAAGGAAGCCAAAACAGCCTGCTTCATCTTGTAGGTAACGGTTCTCTTCATGCAGGAATACCGCCATATAACCAGACAAAGGTTATACTGGCGGCGTCTAAATGCGGCCAAAAACAAATCCTCCCAATTTTGTGCAGTCACCTCGAACAAAGGGTGCTCGAAAAACCGCAGGGTATAATGCAAAGCCATGTGGATTTTCGCGCCCAGGGCTTGCACAATATGGCTGAGCGGGTAACTGTCAACGGTGAGATTGTTCTCGATGCAGATTTCCATGAGCCGGTCTATGGAATCAAAATCCTTCAATCGAGCAACCACACTGAACATCTGGCCGATCACGGAGGGGCTAAACCAATTAGCCCCCCCATGTATTGGTCATGAGGCCAATGAATGAGTCTATATCTTTCCCACTGTCTAAATGCACCAAAAGCGAATCTTGGATTGTCTCCTGGAGCGCGCTGTGGATGGTGGAAAGATTGGACATGTGACCACGCTGGACCATATGTTCAATGAGTTGGGCTTTTTCGCTGGGGACGACCAGGGCGCTGAGCAATGCAAGCCATGTTTCTGGGTTTGGACGCATGTCTAATTTAGGCATTGTCCGCAGGAAATGACGGAAAACGCCCACATCCTGACGCCGCGCAGCAGCCCGCAACAGGATGTTATATGTATCAGTGGTAGCTACATGCTCTGTGCATGAACACAAAGCTCGAGCAGTCTCAAGGAACTCATGTCGACAAAGAAATTCCAGCGCACTATTCAATGCTGCAGTCGAGATGTAATTGGAGTATGCTTCTGCCATGAATAGCGCCTCCAGGTGTAGTTTAATCCGGACCACGTGCGGAAGCTTTGACAAAGACATGGCCTTCTCATCAAGCGTTGGTTGCCTCGCAGAAGTGACATCCTCGATGTGCTCGTTGAACTCCTTCACGGTGGCGATAACCGGACGAGGCAGCAGAATCTCGTCTAGATTTGAGCTGCCATCCGACGTTTCACCGAAATGCCAATTTCCACGGATCAACGGCACAGGCAGCTTCGAGCGCTGCATCGCGCCGCGAGAAAGGCACATTGGGACCGGTGGTTTGTGGATATCAACAAGGGGATCCCCCATGGCTTGTAGGCTCTGCGCGCGGGTGAAATGCCCTTCCACCAGCGCCATAATATGGTCCGTGGCACTCAAAACGACTCGACGGAGTAATCCCTTGCTCTGACTTGCAGGTAGGATGTGCACACGACATCCATTGTGGATCGGAATGTACCAAATATTATCTTTCAACGTATGACGAGTCACACCAGAGAACAGGGCGAGGGTCTCCTCCGGTACAAGTATCTCTTTCTTGTTCAGACTCTTCTTGGGATTTTTCCGAATATCGCGGTACACTTGATCCAGAATGTCTTTAGTATCAAACCAAGCATTGTCGTAGAGCTTTGCTGAGCGAGCTTGGTATTTTTTCTTCATATATTCGCGAAACCGTAACTTCTTCCGATCTCGAATCGATGTATTTCGTAAAAAAAGTTGTTTCTGTGTGGGAGACGAAGGTTTTGCGTGCGGGGATTTGTTGTGCAGTCGACCCTTCTGTATTCTCTTTGCTCTCGTCAACGCGAAGCCACGTAGTGGTATCCGCGGAGTGGCGTGTTCGACATCTGTGAGCGCATTGATAGGTTGTCTCTGGCCTGCGGAGAGCCGGCCTCCTCCACTTTTATTCAAATCTTCGGAGCCAATTTCCTTGCCTTCATTTATCTTAAGGTGCTCTCCAGCCAATGGAGGGGCATATTGTAAGTTTGCACCGTCAGGAGCCGAAGAGGAAGACCCAGAGGAAATCCATTGGCGCGAGTGTCGAGAAAACGAGGGGTAGGGGGCGGACTGCTGCGCGGAATGGGGAACCGGAAGTATGACCTATCCTTGCTGGAACATTACTCGGTTTCAGGGAAGATATTTGTCGGCGTTGCAAAGCAGGCGCAGCCCAGCGGGGATAGAGAAACAGAAGAGGCTCATCGGGGCCAGTCGCGACAGTGTCCAAGACGGCAGACACACGCCTCCTTAGACACGGGCAGCCACGCAAGAGCATAAGGGACGATGCTCTAGTGGCACCGGAGACATGAATAAAAGGACAAGAATTGGGCGCGTTGCTGAGGTGTTTTTCGATGGACCTTTTTGCCCCGAAAATTGCTGGCCGCCGAACGGGTAGGCGGTGGCCGGAGCTTGGCTCTGCCGGATGGTCTATACTTTGCTTTCACCAGAAATGATATGTATTTCGCTTACTCCGTATACTGAGTTTTATTACATTAATAGATGTGGCCTTCACGGTCAATCTCCGCAGCCTTGGGAATGCCCCTGAATACCCGCCTCGTTGACCTCGCTCGCTCCTCCAAGACCGGTCGTTTGGACATTAATGTATCTTGCTTGGTTACCGGAGTCAAGTCTAACAATCCCGTTGCTGACTCTCCATGATCACCTTTAAAAACATCCGGACCGGTAATATGGCGCTTGCAAGATTCTGCAGCGCGAGCGAGATTATCTTTCTTGCGTTGGATTGCATCGGCGTCCTTATCAGAATCACTGGGAGTTTGAGACAGCTCACGAATGACACCGTAAAGATATGTTACAAATTGCCAGCGGGAGGTCTGGAATAGGAACATGGGCATTATATCTGGTATCTGATGCTCGAAAATGTAGAGTTAGCCTGGTCTCAACATACAGAGTAGGAAAGATAGTCTAGCTCACCTTGTCATTCAGATAATAGAGCTCGTCGCCCCCGTCCTCGATAAACTTCTTCAGTGCATCAATCTTCTCTCGATCAATGGAAGCCAATTTCAAAGCATGCATCAAGCTGGGTATATCCCCAATTTCGTCGACATATGGCTCCTCATCAACCGTCATACTCGCACGATTCAACCCGGATTCCACCCGGGACAGTCCGGCAGTGCTCTGGTCCCGACTTCTGACCTTGGACGAATGAATAGTAAAATAGTCCTCAGTAAGCATATGCGCTTTCTCAAAGTCCGAGCGACCAAGGGTCCGCCGTTGATGAGCTTTAGTCCGTAGTCTCACCCACCGTCTCCTCCGAACAAATGAATGAAACCACGGTTGTGTACCATGCCACGAAGATGAGGAAAACGAAAAAGAATACTGCCAGCCTTGCTCATCGGTATCACCAGACATATCAGCATACCATGTCTTCCACGCCCATTCCCAGCTCGGATCAGGCAGCTGGGCATTCGTGATATTAACAGGACTGGCTCTGCGGTCCTGGGTCATCCAGGCGCTGGGATCAAAGTTCAACAGCGAGCTTTGCGAGTAGCGTGGAACGCCAAAAAGAACCAGCCCCGCTGGTTCTCGTAGAGAACGTCCATTTCCGAGTACGATTTGGTCTCCTCGCGGCCGTTGGTCTGGTCTCCTACTCCGTTCAGCTGGGCGCTGCCATTGCTGTTATGAGTTGACACTCGAGAAGGCGCAAGCTGTGCTGTTTCGACGTCTCTACCCCTGCTGCCTTCTCCAGCGGAGCTTGCGGAGATTGACTCTCCGCGCACCTGGGACGATTCTCGACTGAGCGAGTCGTTTGTGTCGGGTGCGATACCCAGTCTTTGGGGTTGCCATTTTGCGTATTTCCGTTTTGCGAGCTGGCTATGGACGGATGCACGACTCAAGTGCTTCGTCAAACTTCCTTGTTGACTGAGGGTGGATGTGCGTGGTTGGAGTGCTTCACCGGTGGGTTGCTGTGGGACGGTATTATCCACGAGGGAGATGGAAGGCGAGTTCTCCATGGTGTGTGTGAGGGTATAGAAAGGGATGTACTAGATAGTGTTACCGCATCCCAATAGCTCATCACAGGATATGCTGCACTCGCATTATTTTAGGGGGTATCAGAAAGGAGGGATATAGGATGATTGATGGAGTTGGAGTCTTGTAGTTATTTTGACAAAAGAAAGAAGAGTAATGGACAAGACAAGAAGCAAAGGAGAGTGCAAAACACAAAAACACCAAAAGCAAGTCGATGCAACATCGATGACATCGTTTGCGGGGATGATCTGGGAACGCCAAGGCCCATCTCCTGCAACAAATCGCGGGAACAAAAAAAACATCAACAACCACAATCATGGCAGCACCACACTACCGAAAAGTCGAGCTCCAGTCCCCAGCAGACTTCACCTACCTCTATGCCAACACAGTCGCATTATCACGCCGAAAACTCGACCTCTACTTCCCCCTTCCGCAACAGACAATGACACGCCCGATCCGATGCGCGAACGCGTCCGGGAGCTAATCGACGAAGTAAGATCAGAATAACCACCTACACACCACCTACAGACCCTAATCTCAACATAGTACATAAACCAAACCTTCGAATCAGCCTCAACCTCAATCAGCATCAACGGCTTAGACTCCACTTCACCACAATTCCCATTCCCGGCAGCTTTCACCGCGCCAACAGAACAAGTCGAGTACGAGGCATTCGATACGGATCTTGCGTCGCGTGTGACGTCGCTATATGCGCAGCTGGAATCGCTCAATACGACTGTTGCACAGCAGAGACGGGATGCGCCGAAACGTGCGGCGAAGGAATATGCCGCGCAGTTGAAGAAGATGATTGAGGAGGAGGAAGAGGAGTATGATCATGAGATGGGGAGAGAAAAAGATGTCGATAACGATACCGAGATGGGCAAATCTGCGAGTGTGCAGCAGCCCCAATCGAATAATGAGACTGAGAACACTACGCCCGGCCATGAGGCGGATGTTATGGATGTGGATTCTACGAATGGAGCTGGATCGGCGCATTCGCGGCGCGCCCCTGGAAATTACGATCCTGCGTGGACGTTGAATGTTGCACTTGGGACGGAGGAGGAGCAGGAACGGTGGAAGAGTGGGGATTTCGCGGGTGTCTATGAGGATGCTTTGCGGATGCTGCTGCGTTTGCAGGGCGAGGGCAATGTGAATACCGAGGCTGGTGCGGAGGGTCATGCGTTAGCAACTACAGTGGGCAAGGCCGAGAGGGCTGGGCGTGCTGCTGAAGTGGTGGAGAGTATGACCAAGTGAGGGCTTTGAGTACTATGGGAATTAGTGACCAGCGTTTTCTGTATGTTTTTTATTTCTGTTTTGGGGTGCTTCTGCAATCTTGGGGGCGTTTCGGGGCCCAGGGCTTGTTCTCGGGATCATGATACCATGTCTTGTTTATTCTTGATGGCTCTGTTGAGTCGAAATCTTATGTTTCATTCCTTCGGACTGGAAACTCGTCTGCTATCTCTATAGCAAAGGCAGATATTGTTGCTTATTACTCTTGCCACTTCTACTGCTACTACGTTGCAATAAGCGAAACAAAGGCCCAACTTGTGTCCTAGACATACCATCTGCTATTTCAATATGTGATCATTCGTGTATACCCACTACCAACAAAGAACAACCAGCTAAACACCATCTTCACACCAACTCGCTTTTAAATTTCATCACGTCCTGTCCCTTCTATACTGAGAGCAGTGGCAGCACACGCTGCTTATCTTGATAGGCAAAAGCAAAAACAGAAGCAAGCTCTCCGTGATATCTAGATCAGAACAAAAAGAAGGCAAAAACGCAAACAGCGAATTTAGAGAAAGGAGTCCACATGCTGTGGGGATCGGCGAATAGGTGTTGAAACTACCAGAGAGAGTTTCCAGTATGTCTGGGGAGAGTGGGTTGTGTTGAGGAATTGTCGGAACCCCCAGGTAATATTTTTTGAGGTTTTCAAGTTGATCGGGGTTGGAAAATGAACATCCCTATCTGAAGTTAAGTTCTCAGTCGCCATATAAAAGGAGATTGTCAGCTTGTTGGAGCTCCAAACAAGCCAAGAAAAAGCCCTCAGCAAGCTTAAGCGCTAGTCTGAACACCCTCCTGACCCTCGGCGTCCTTCTTCTCATATCCAGGGTCCTCATTCTGAACCACAGGCTCAGCAGTCTCCTTAGGGGCCTCCTCCTTGGGAGTGGCCCATTTAGGGGGGCGGGCCCACTCAGCCTCCTTCCAGGGGCCCATATCGGAGAGCTCACAGCCACCGGCGCACTTGCAAGAGCCGCCGAACTCAACGGGCAAGTTCTCAGCGGGGACCTGGGAAAGAAGCTCCTTCTGGTATCCGCTACTGAGGACGTGGATCTTGCTAACGGTAACGGGGTCAAGGAAACCCTTGACGGCGCTGAAGACGCTGCTGAATCCCCAGGGCGCGTTGATCAGGTAAAGCTTGCCCAGACGCTCGGGGTAGTAATTCTGGGAGATGTCGGAGGCCTGCTTGACGTATCCGTAGACGGACGGCACACTGGTGATGCCCACGCCCTTCAGATCCATGATGCTGCAGCAGGTCTCGAGCAGCTTGCCGGCCTTACGAGAGCAAGCAGGCAGACGTGGGTCGGTCAGCTTCTCGTACTCGGTCACCAGGTTCTGCAGCATGCGGTCGGCGGTGGTGATCTTGTACATCTGTGTCAGGTCGATCTTGCCGAGCTTCTCGATGTAGACGGGGCGGCCATCCTGTTTGTTTTTGGACTATGTCAGTATTGCATCCGCAGAGAGGTGAGGAAGCCACGGAAAACCAACCTTGTCCGTCTTGTGGTAGTACTGAGGGTAGAATTTAGAGACCTCCTCCTTCTCGGGGTACTCGAAGTTGCGAGCCAGATCATCGGTGCCAAATTCCTTGCGCCACTTCTCGCTGGCAATGAACCTGAAATTTCAAATTAGATTGACAGGTCTCGATAAGAACCGGAAGCCACAGGCTTGGGATAGAAAGCTTTCTGGCAACTTTCCACAAAAAAAAAGGCATCTATGCCCTCCGGCGGGAATGGAGGAACGTACATAGTCTTGGCGGCCTCAACATCAAACTTGCGGGCACGCAGGAATCGCAGGAGGGTCAGCGTATCCAAACGCTCAGTGTAGCCGAGCTTTTCGAGCTCAGCGCGGAGCTGGTGCACCTTTGCATCCTGTTCGGGGGAGGTGTGGCCGGGGTGGCCAGGCTGCGCTTCGGGAGCGGTGGTGGGGAAGTCGTACTGGTCGTACTTGGGATCGGTAGGCAGCTGGGATTCTGTGGCCGCCATTTTGATTGCTTGGGGGTATATGATCGAGGGAGAAAAGGAGAGTGTTTGTTCTGGAAAAAGGGCGGGAGGCGGAGGGGGGTGGGGATTGGCGTAAGTGGCCACTTTTGAAGAACAAAAAAAAGGGCTTGGGGATTCCACAGTGGTTTGGAACTATTGAACAATAATAATAACAATGGAACTACTCAGATGGCTTTTTGCTCGAGATTTACAGGGGAAGGACTATCCTCATTTTGAAAATTGACTGGTCTGGTGAGTTATTGGGTTGTCATTTGGGTCCAAAGGATATGTTTTGGTATACGGAGTATAACATGTATACATCTAGCTATGAATATAGGGCTTCCTGTCTGAGTTCTCGACTCCGAATCTGACTTTGATTTTCATATCTTGTCCTCATAGACATCAAGGAGAAGATTTCACTTGAGAAAAGGGGCGAGGGGCAAACGTGGCGGTGTCGAGGTGTCAGTGATCAATCCACTCTGGTGGGCACCAGCATTCCCATGGGCATATTTGGCCGAAGGCAACCATATATCAAAGCTCAAATTGCTAGACACTCTGCATATAAATTCACATAACATACGGGTATTCAATTCAAAACAGTTCAACTTTCTGCATCGCAAACAGACATTATTATACACAGCGCATGAGGACCGGAGAGGCCTGGGCGGTAATAAAAAGACGCAGAAAGACATGCCGGGGGATTATAGGACTCGGAGCCCCAATGAAACCGGGGGATAAACAAATGGCAACAACTTTGCGCTGGGTATAGACATGGAAAGGATGAGGAGAGACATGGGAAAAAGGCAAGGCATGATACGAAAGGGGAACGAACACAAAAGGATATACCAAAAATCACAGGATCATCGGCATCCCCCGTACCAGCGGGGAGAGGGCCTTGATAATTCTCCATTAAGGGTTATGTTCGTGTTTCAGCAACATTCACAAAGGGCATTCGCCCGAACTCCATGGACGGGGAGATTGCAGTCATGAGCAGTCAACCAATCCAATATTTGGGAGCGATTGGGGGAGGAGGGCGGCGCGATGGAAAAGCATGATATATGGGCGTCCATCATCATCGCAAGATTAAGTGCCTAGGGCACGGTCGATCGTCGGGTAGAAAAGAGGACCTGGCCGGACAGAGGAAATGGGGGAGCTGTTCGACCTCTGCTCGAGCTCATCATTCATCAAAAGGTGGCAGGACTCTCTGAGAAGCCTGGGGCGTATAGCGCCTTTACCACCCCTTCTTTCGTGCAAATCGTTTGTTCAGGAGCGTAAGCACCTTGGTGACGTTGAACTGGACATACTCCAGATCAAGGTCTTCAAGGTTGTCCTTTTGCATCTCCAGGAGATCATCCAGCTTGAGATCAAGCTCCAATAACCCACGGGCTCGTCCTAAATGATGCGTTAGTAATGATTTGATTCTTCCCTCCCAAAGGTCAAGCCCATAAACTCACCTTTATAGTGCAGACTGATGACAAAGGTGCCTGGCAACGGACTCTTGAACATGAAGTAGATGTTCGCCCGTCGATTTTCTGGCACATTGCTGCGTCGGATGACACCTTCCTTCTCCAGCTGCTGATGGGTAAACTTGTACGGGCCAAGTTCCTGGTTCTTTGGCGTCTTGCCGCCGCGGGTTTTGCCTTCAGACTGGCTACGCACGTTGTGGAGGTAAGACTTGTATGTCTCCAGCTGGCCAACCAGATAAGCATTGTGGTCGCGAATCGTCGCAAAAACTTCCTCGAGTTTCCGGGTCTCTTCTAGGACTTTCTCCTTGAGTGAGCCCAGGTGCACCAACTCCTGCTCCACTTCGTCACGAAGCAAACTGAACTCGTCAGAGCGGTCAATCACACCCATGTCTTGTAGCTGGCTGAGGAGTTCCATGGTTCGGATGCCCTTGCGCACCATCACGGCATCGTTTTTCAAGGTTGCTGCAGCCTCGGCAATGCGGTCGAGGCGTAATGGTCGGCGCGCGACTGAGGTGTTCTGAGGCAGGGATCGCAGGATCTGGACAAAGGTTGACTTGGCCTCCATGAAGAATACTTCTTCCTGGGTGATATCGAGAGCGGCTGTCAAGTCATCGAGAGCAGTCTCCCATTTACTGAACAGAGGCACGGTGATGGTTCGGTTCTCCTTGCGGGGGACCTGAGGGGGGGCACCGCCCAACTCTTGGAGTAGCACAGACAGGTGCGAATATTGGTCTTGGGCGAGCGCTCCCGTGTGTTTCTCAAGAAGACCGTGCATGACGTACATTTCATTGAGAGTGATCTGTAGTTCAAGGTCCCGTTTCGACAAGGCCACATAGTTGTCCATTTCCAGACTTTCATAGAAATCCTGAACTTCACACAGATCAAGCAGGAACTTGTTGACACGTTCTTTGTTCTGCTGAATGAAGGGCTGGAGGCTAGCCATGTAGGGCTCCTTGGCGTAGGAAGGCTTGTTGGCCAGGTTCTGAATCATCTTGGCGATCAGCGTCAGGGTACGGCGAGGCTTGTCCGTGGGCGTGGCATCGATCAGCATGTAGGAGCGAGGAGTAACAATGGCCGGGTTGATGAAGCGTAGGAAGAAGAAACCACCAATGAGAGTACAGATGGTTTGATCCTGAGCATCGGGGTACTTTCTGCGCGACAGACTGCGAATCTGCTTACAGATCCATCTAATACCATAGGGGGCCTCGTCTACCGATTCAATGATGGTTGTGATGAAACCGTTTGCAATATCCGTCAACATCTTCAAACGTGGCGTAATGATGGCTTGCACCTGCGCATTATCGGCAGCATCTTCAGCAGTCACCGATCGTGCCAAGTAATCCGGGAGGGAGCCAGTTTCTTCTTCGATTTGCTTGATCATGCTTTCATAAACCTTCAAGGGGTTGATCTCGAGATCCACTTCCCGCAACTCAATCAGAGCGTTGATCTGATCTGCCAGCACCTGCTTTAAATAACTTTGACCAGGACCACGGCGCGTGTATGTGGTCATCATGCGCGAAACTGGGGTGTTTTGCCGTAACAAGGACGAGTACTCTGGTGTGTTATCAAACTGATAGGTGAGAACGGACTGGAACATAGTAAGCAGGAGATGCTCTTCGCGACTCTCGTACTGGTTTCCGTAGATGGTGAACATGACGGTCTGGAGGAGGGAATCGATCTCGGCCATGGAAACTAGTCGGCAGAGGTGGGCGATGTGACGGGGTTCGGATTGCAGGAGGAAAAGTAGATTGCCGTACTTCTGGGTTCGTTCATCGTTGGGGAAGAACCCTTCCTGCGGGTCTGCGGTATCGTCGAGATGGCTGGCGACTTCGTTTTGCTAGAAAGATGAGAGATCAGTCACTGCGTGTCGATGTTCGATAGAAATTCTTACTTCTTCCAAGGCCATTCGATTCTGGATAAGCAATGCGATCCGCGAGTCCAAGTATCGCACATCTTTCTCCAATACGAAGTTCTTTTTCGATTGTGATGAGATCCTCGACTTCAGATCTCGTAGGTGCTTTTGTGCTGTCGGGGGATTAACGCGGGTCCCTTAGGCGCCAGAATGAAACGTACCTCGTGCCAGGTCATCCGAAATCTCCAAGTCTCGATCCTTGGCGGACATGGAAAGATACAAAGCTGTGACCGACATCCGCTTGGATTGACGGAGCGACCGAGTATCGTGCGACGACATTGTGTTCTGTCGTGCTACGGGCTGAAACGAGGAGGAAGAGGAGGAGGATGCCCGCGACTGTCTCGCAGGTTGGAGCATCGTCGCAACAGACATTGTGGGATAGAACGAAAGCAAAGAGACAAAAAAAAAAAAGGTTGAACCCGTACCGAGGGGTTTCGAGACCGTAACGGATCAGGGGAAGAAAACAAATCAGAGGGGGAAAGGTTCCAAGGTTAAAAGAGTAAGGGTTAAAATGTCAAATAATATTTTTTTTTTGGTAATTTCATCTGGGGAAGTATGTAATTGGTATGGTATTTTTGATTGGGATATTAAACATCCTATTTATTACCTACCTAAAATCATCTAGGAATACGTATGTGGTAGTTATGCAAGGGTTTCTCTTTTACCCCTGGCCCAATGCACTTCGCCACCCTTCCATTTTCTATGGGGAATGGAGTTTAGACATCTCCATACATTTTACAAGTTCATACTTGACGTCAGATCTATCTTGAAAAGCAAAAAAAAAAAAAAAAAAAGAGAAAGAAAATACCAAAAACTATTGACAACCTACAACATATATAAAACCACAATCAGAACCATACAGGAAGGTGACACGGGTTTCATGTCTGCAGGGGCTAATCGGTACCTGCGTTGATGTAAAAAAAAAAGAGGACTTGGACTATTCAGGCTAAGCCCACGAGACCTCCATGTGGATGTCTCGGGAATGTTCTACTCTCTATGTTGTAGATGAATCGGAAGAATATGTATATGAAGGTGGATATAACCTTCCAACTACTCTTCGGGTTGAATTCAGATCTGGGTACCACGTTAATCAAAAGGTGATTTCCACTCTCGGGGTTTGCCTTATCAATTAATTACAACATACGCGCCTAATCTTTGACTGGATTGAGTACTCCGGAGTACTTCTGCCTTTCAAGTCATACCACCTATCGAAGTCTATTTGTCTTAGACCTCGGTACTCTTTTTCTTATACATATCAACTTTTTCTTTTTCCTATTGAATTGGGAATACCAACCTGGATCCAACTGTTCTCCGTACTTTCATGTACCATGTATATCCCCTAATAATTAATATCCAGATAATATATGATTAATATCAAAAGCTATGGAATCAAACTATGCGGGGGTGCAACCCACCTTGTGGTTTTTTTTTTTTCTTTTTCTTTTTTCCCCTAAGAAATTGGTCTATGCTTTTTTTTTTTGGCTCAGGGGCAGAGAGAGTGGAGTCGGTGGGTTCTACGGAGTACTTTCCCATATATATTGTACCGTATTTTTAGTCTAAGTACTCCGTAGTATACAACATAAAACAATCGCAAAACGTAGATATCATGGCAGCATGGCTTCATGACTATCGCAATATCATTTCCATCCGGCCGATCATTCACACGGGCCAATATGTATCCCATCCCGTCATATATGAAACACGCCAAAGCTCTGTAGATCACTTACCAACCCCTGTGTATCACTTCCATGGTTACTTGCATACAAAATTCGAGTGTAATCTATAAGTACTACACATCCATGTCCGGTTGGAATCATCCGGGATTCCGCTAATTCGCGCTCGGATAGGAATCCTTTGACATCCATGTTCATCAGCTGCTTTCATTGTGATCTAGTAGGGATCGGCAATGGGTGTATGCATGTTCTTTCAATGGTGTATGCACTACATATATATATATATCTACACAACATAGATACTCGGTATGGGGTACAGACGGAGTACCACGTACTGGGTTCCTGGATCATTCCTCTGTTGGCATACATAATTATTTCAATGCACACTCATCTTCCAAGATTACTCTCCGAACTTATTACTATGCTTCTTTGGGCCCCTGTTGAAGAAGATCCCATCAAACTGTACAAAGTACTAATGTTCCCGTCTATCCGTTGAACTTTGTGTTTACTCTTTTCTTGTTATACCCTTTTTGTATAGCGGGGAGTGGTCAATGCAGAGGGGGGTTAGATCACAAGCACTAAACCCCAATAGTGACGGATCGACCTCAACATCCTTGACCATTCATTCCATGCGTATTAACTATATCAAGACCTGCGATTTTGAGCCAACTCATGAGCTCAACTGAAACATTGTCTCATTTCCGGCTGTCACGTCTTGGACCTCAATCAGATCGAAGAACATACTTGATTTTGATCGAGCGCAAAGAACTGAAAAAAAAAAAAAAAAAAAAAAAAAAAAAACGAAAGAAATTCATAATTCCAACCTTTAGTGAATTTACACATTTGATGTTACTGTCGAGAAGAACCTGATATTCTATACATGTACATACAAGAAGTAGAATCCCAGAGCCTCCAACTGACGCACGGGTATCGCTAATGCTAACTAAACAAGAAACCCAACCAAAACCCCATTCGTAAATGCTTTTGTGACTCCGGACCAGCCGTCTATTGGCGGAATGTAAGAGACTTGCCGGGGGTTTCCCGCTTGGTCTTCCGCGCGCCTGATGGGGCTTCCATCGCTTTGGTGTACGGGTTGAAAGCCTTTTTGCGAGGGTGGGTGACTGTGGCAGCAGACGGTGCGTTGAGAACCGCTTCGGCAGTGCCATAGTCAAAGGGAGCCTCGCCCTCGGCCTTCGCTTTCTTGGCTTTCTTCTCCTTACGAGACTTTTTGCTCTTCTTCTGCGTGGAGTCGGGCTCGTTGCTCGTGTCGTCGAGGTCGGCTGGGATGGCCAGGGCTTGCTCGGGGTTGTTAACCGGGGTGACCTTTCGTTTACGGGGAGCGCCGAGGTCTTTGACGGTGAAGTACTTCTTCTCCTCTGGCTCCTGGGGAGCTGGAGCAGGCGTAGGCTCGGGAGCAGGAGCGGGTTGTTTTGCGGTGCCGAGGTGGTCACGGGTTTCAGAGATGGTCGTCGGCATGGGTGGCAGAGGAAGAGAAAGGCGTAGAGCTTCAGCACCGGCAGCAAGCGCATATGCCGGAGGAGGGGGTGATTCCCTGGCTTCCAAGACGTTGCCCCAGAATTGAGACGTTTCATAGCGTTCAGCAATGGGGAAATCGATGGCTTCCGGGGCGGCAGCCTCTAGAACCTTGGCCATGTGTTTTGGGGGCGCAACGTCGCGCCATTCTGGCCCATCAATACCGGCAACCTTGGCTTGCTTGATAACCTCCAAAAGATCATGTGACCGTTCCTTCGTAATGGGCGTCATGGGTGATAGGGTTCGGAATAGAGATCCCATATCAAGCGGCATCATTATGGCAAGCTTGAATAGCATATGCTTGGGGAAAACACACTGCCAGCCCTCGTCCTCGGCGCGCGCTACTTCATCGCGCCATTGGTGAACAGCTTTGAAAACGGCGAATTGTTCCTTGGAAAGGTTACCCGAATTGCGCCACAACAGATCGTACCAGCCTCCAGGGCCGTGTCCATTGACGGCATCGTAAACAGGGCGTTCATAGCGCTGCAGGGCTTCAAGCTTAGATCGCTCATTGACGTAATCAATCTGGCTAGCCTCTTCGGTTGAGTTGTCGATCAAGTCGTTTCGTAGGCGGTCATAGATGTAAAGAAGATAATGCGTATCTGATCGTGCATAGTCGAACATAGCCGGTGGAAGTGGGCGAGCGCGCCAATCAGCCGTCTGGTACCGCTTATCAGCTTCGAAATTGACGAACTTGCTCAGCAGGAACTTCAAGCTTCGCTTCGGGAAGCCCAATGCAGATGCAGCGTGGAAAGTATCGAACATGCCAACCACATAAAGACCCAAGTCACGTTGCAGCCAGATGATATCCATGGTGGAACCGTGCAGGACCTTCAAGATCTTTGGGTCCGCGAAAACCTCGTTCAGCATCTGCAAATCTTCCCTCCAAGGTTGCAAGGTATCCACAACCCAATCCTTATCCCGGGTGCTGATTTGCATCAAAGATACAAGACCGTGGTAGGAGTGGACGTCGTGGTGCTCTAAATCGATAGCGATTTCCTTCGCTTTCTTGAGCTCATTGAGCATTTCCTTGACTCCATCCAAAGTATCGACGAAAGTAGCCGTGGTACTTTCAAAAGGCAAATACTCAATCGGAGGGGAGACCTGGTAGACCGACTTCGGATACTCTGAAGCAAGAATCTCCGCCTCGTAGGGGTGGGGGTAACCAGTTCTATCTTCGATCTTCTTCGTCTTCAAGCACTTCTCCAACGGGACAATGGCATGGGGCTTAGACTTCAGAAGAGGCTTGAAGGGGCCCATGTCAGTGTTATCCGGTTTTCGGTTGAATAGCAATTGCGGCTTGGGAATCTTGGAAGGGCCATAGTCGTAAACAGTAGGGAAGTTGGGAGCTCTCTTGATCGGTGCCTGTTCTTCCTGCGACGGGCTGAGCTTCTTAATCACGCCTGTGAATTCATCCAAGCATGCATCAGCCTTTTCCAAAAGCGAATCAATCACATCCACCACACCACGCCAATTGTCCTCGACGGAATCCTCATCGTGAAGGGTAGGCCCTGTTACATCGGTGCCGGCGGTGGCAGCTTTGATAACGGCGGAGGTCAGTGCAATGATGCGCGCGCTCTGTTCATCTAGTGATTCAGAAAAATCTGCGCTGGAGGTGCGATGGAAGTTGAGGTCTTCCGACGAGAGCTGTCCGACGGTTCGAGTTACCTGCACCAGAGCGGAGGTTAACTTGTCCTGGAACGGGGAAAATTCTGCAGAGTCCATGATGACTAGCAGCGCTCCAGTTCACTTGATCTAGCGAAAGGAAGAATGACGGGATGAAACGCGGAACGGCAGTGACATGAAGATCCAAGGTCCCGAAAAAAAAGTCGCGGCGAGAAAATGACAATGGAGAAATGGTAGGCCCGCCCTGACCGCCTTCCCAGAGTGGCGAGATTTGTATGAACTTCCGCCGATCTTCCAAGTCGTCACCGCATTCTTTCCTCGTATTCCTCTAGATCACTCAAATTTCAACTAACGAAGGAGCGTGCAAGGTCTGCGGCATATTTTTTTTGATAAATTATCTCTTATCACATCCAGAATGGCAGCTTCTATCGCCCCCGAATGTAATGATATCAAAGAGTGAGTTATAGTGAACATACCCAGTTTTTACATCTTATTCAAAAGCTAATATATTACCAGGAAATATGACACTTGCTTTCTCAAGTGGTATAGCGAGAGTATGCACCTATGCCCCTCAGTCATACGGTTGAATAGCAGCAGCTAATTCCACAACAGAATACCTGCGCGGCAACACTACATCCAATGATTGTGAAGCATTGTTTAAGAACTACAAGGGGTGCTTGAATGTGAGTCCTGCCTTGTGTTATATCCTCTATATATTTCTATACATTTTGAGTGGTTCAATTTGTCTGACAAGGTATTGTAATATTTGCAGAAAGTTCTCAAGGAACGAGGCATAGACGCTATGGTGGAAGATGCCCGAAAGAGCGGCAGCAGTGAAACAGATGCTGAATTCCTCAAGAAATCTTGAAGCCAGACGCCGAGCTCTGAAACTGTGAATCGCTCTTCCTCGTGGAGAATTGTACCATCAACCTGTGTCTGGCTTCATCTGTTATTTCCAGCGATAATATGCATTTTCCATGTACAACATAATAAACGGCGGACCTGTGGATTACTACATCCGGTTAGTTTTGCCTCTTTGGGCTTAGTGCCCCAATACGCTATCACCTAACCTACAATGCCGCCGACATAAAAGACCCCGTCTTTGCTGCTCATCCTCCCTTTCTCTCACTCTTTCATTCTTCCTACCTCTCTATCTCTCGCTCATCGCCGCCCCCTATATTTTACTCTGGCCCTCACCGACTACTGCACATTTACTTTCAGCCCGACGCACTGTCTCTTTCATTAGATATACCAATGATCAGCTCCGTCATACAGAAGACAACTATCTCTTCAAGTATACCATGTGATATACCTTCTTTTTCCTGAATCTATTCATGTTGTATACGTATCACAACGTTTTGTCGAACAATTCCATCACAGCAGTAGTTCAGCCAGAAATAGGGTGTCTCACCACAACAGCGGAATCTGATACTTCCCCCAATTTTCAAGCAAATCAGCATCCTTTAACTTCTCAATCCCACTGTATTGATGATGCTCCCATGGAAAGAACTGGAAAAATGCCTACATCCTACTTGATTCTGACAGAACAATATCAAGAGTATTATTTTAGGATAAAAACATTATCAGCATTATTTACAAGAGGTGTTGGTTGCTGGATTGGTATTAGCGATGACCCCGTCTTCGAAGATCACCCTGACCAAAGTTCGCCGGGACCCTAGGCACTGGATTACTTAGTGATCCAATACCTCCACCTATAGACCCAGAGCCACTGCTTCCACCACTGCCTTTCTTGGGCTGGGTGAGCAATGTCCACACCTCTGCCATACCGGCCCGACGGGCAGGTAGCATGCTGTACTGCATGCTATAGAGGTTGCGGCGGTGGATAGGTGGCACGAAACGACCGGTCATAAGGCAGAAGATGACACGAGGCGCGAGGTAGTGTTTCCGGAGCCGGTGGCCCAGCTGGAAGTACTGGTCGAACATTGCACGCAGGGAGAGGGGAATAGACTATAATCTATGTCAGCTTTTTTAGGGCAATGTTTTGGAGAACTACGAAGACATACCTCGAGATGGATGTAAGAAACAAGCGCAGAAGAGTCCCTTTCCGTTGGGTTCTTGTTTGGCTCACTCCGAAGCTCGAATCGGATGCCTCCTGGGAGCCGTCGTGAGTCTTTCACGCGGAGCATCAATGCGAAGAGCGGAAAATGATTCAAGAAAGCGAGGCAGGTGTCAAGCGCTGCCTTCATTGAAATAATTAACATGCGGGCCGAGGCAAAAGTTAGGTAAAACACCACAACCGTAGGCAGTAGGAAGAATAGGACTGTGAAGAGGATAGTGCCAAGGAGGAGTTGGTCGAGGTCATAATCACATGAATCGATTCGGTTGCGGAGAACGTTGCGTTTCTTTCCACGGAAAAGATGGAAAAGGGAAATGATAATGGTGAGTTGCCAGTTGAAAATACGAGCGGAGGCAATGTAGAAGGAGTAAATGTGTACCGTCAGAATCGAAAGAAGGTCAGAAAAGAGAGCGATCGGCATGCTTGCTCCCGCAAAACTTGAACATCCAACAATGTAGATGACAGCAGGAAGGTAAGGTTGAAGATTGGCAATACAAGCGGCCCAGTTTTCAATGACCCATAGGAACAAGTCACCGAGGAAAGCAGCAAGCTCATTGTTGAGTTTCAAACCCGCTGGCCAATCCATTAGCCATGAGATAGTGCGCTGTAGTCCCTCGACTGTCCAGCCAGTCAAAACAGTGTTGATTTGAGAAGCGACCCAGTTTGCATTATCAATGATATAGGACCCCAGGGCAATGCCAATGATCACGTCATTGGCGACAAGCCAGAGACTGTTATAGAACCGAATGTAGTCTGGATGACTGGTCGTGACACTCTCCCAGTTGTCCTTTCTTTGCCGAAGCTTGACATATTGAATCGGCCAGTAGCAGAATTGCTGCAGCCTGATATCAAATTGCTGGGCCGTTGCTGAGATATCCTTGAGGGCAGCAGCATCAGGCCGAGCACGCCACTCGAGAACCCGCAAGACAATTTCCGCAACAGACCGGTGGCATACAAGCCCGACGACAAAAATGCGGGTAACAACAGGCCAAATCCATTGCCAGAAAACGTGAGCAATGCAGAGGACAATGAGCCCCCATAATGTTGTCGCCGATTCCACAACACGTTCTCCAACGCTCATACTTCTCTTCGCACGAATTCCAATCAAATGACTGTTTTTGTGCATGAGCTGCCCCATCTCGTAGGCGCAATTAACTTGGTTGATAATGAGTGAAAGGGCTTGCTCCTTCTGTGATGGGATGTGCTTGACGACCGTGTGAAACTTGAGCTTCTCAACCAACAGCTTAACCCCAGCCTTGTCTTCCTCCTCGGATTCGATCTTGTCTGGCGATGGGCCCCATATCTCCGTCTTTGTCGCTTTATCACCCAAAGCCAGGGAAATCGGGTCGAGCGACATATATTCCATGCGTGTTGGGTGCGGGCGGTGATACATGATAACCTGGACAGACAGATTTGCCTCTGGTGGGCAAAATATGTGAGGGGCTTTCAGAGATGAAGTTGTAGTCACATCAAGGTGGGAAGGGTTGAAAGATGTCGGAGGCTCCTGAGAGTTGGTCGAACCGAGGACATGCATCTGAGAGCGTCCACATAGAGTGAAGATGCGCACAACTGGGTGAGGGCTGTTTCGAAAGAGAATTCCCGCCCGAAGCGCATTATCGACATTTCGAGGCTATTTAATCACAAGGCTAATCAGCTTGATCGAACGAGTAGAAAAGGCAGTTGCAACCACGTACCTCGACATCTTCCAGCACCGTGAGCACAAACAAATCAAGCTCCGAGTTCCGCCACCCGACGATCACACCCGGTGACGAGGATCGTGGGAGATCATATGGCCAGAATACGCGCAACAGTCCATCGCTCATGAGCATATTGTCATCCTCCACCTGAGTCTCAGAACGAACCTCGACGACGCAACTGTTCGCGCGCAGAGACGCCGAGATTCACGTGGCGTGGATGCTACATGTCCCGTCAGCAAATAATTCTAAGCCAACACCAAGCGCTTCATCTTTCAACCGCTGCCCAAAGCTTTGGCTGTTCCAATGTTGCTCACCAATTGGCCCTCCTTAGCAGCGAGATGATGGATCGGCAGGACGAGAAGGAAAAAGAAGACGGAGAGAAACAAAAATCCTTTCGCAGTTCGTGTCTAAATAAGAACAATTAGCAACGTTGGGTAGGCTAATGTGTGCTGGCACGAAGCTGATAAAGTCGCAAGCGGAGGGGGGCTGAGGACCGATGACCGAGGGCCGGAGGAAGACATACCACGACACCGTGATCCCAGGCAAAGATTGCCAATTCGTATAGACGGGTAACAAGATCCCACCTGGCGGTAATATAGCCCGCGACAAAGATTCCAAGGGTGAGGACAGAAAAGGGGTGCATGAATCGAGGTAGTTCAGGCCGTCCGCGTTTGGTTTGCGCGCATAGCTAGATGAGGCGGTTGAAGGTGATTTAGAGGCACAGCGATAGCACAGGCCCAGAATTGAAAATTTTCTGTAAAGTTAAGCCGCGAAAGAACGAATCGAAGACAATAAAAAGAACGATCGCTTGGATTCTGGAATAAAGTTGCTTCATCCCAATCCCGCGTTGATCGTCTAGACCGACCTACACGTGACTGGCCTCCGCATTAGGATGCGCGAAGTTTCACGACAACCAGTTGGTTACATTATAGGATAACTGAAGGTATAAGGAGAACCTAAAAGAGTTGATAGTAGAAAATACCCTAGTTCATCAGAAAATGTAAAAGACGAATATACAGCAATGCCTTTCTCAACCCCATGCCTTCCATGAACGCCAAATCCCATGAATAGCTCACATTTTATAGAGCCTTGATACCCTGGAACACCTTATTTGCTTGTAATTTTTCATCACTCTGGGCCAGATCACGCATTACTTGTCGTTTTTGCTCTGCCGTCATCTCTTTACCCTCCGTTGCCGCCTTCCATTTCAGCAGCATTCCCTTGAGGAGCGCACTGCCCTCCTCCACTTCTTCCTGGGAGTATTTGTCAAGCGAGGGCGCAGGAATCTGTGCCTGTCCATTTTCAGTTGTCGATGTAAAGTCCTCAAGCTCCTCGGCCTTCTGACGAGCCATGTTGACAACCTTATCTGGGAAGCGCACGAGCTCGGCGACATGAATACCGAAAGACTGATCACAGATTCCTGGCTCCACACGGTAGAGAAGGGTGACTTGACGCTTCTTGTGTTCCTCGGTTTCAGCCTCAGTCTCGCCCTCATTGCCGTTTCCAATGAATGCCACGACGTGCAGGTTCTTGACGGCTTTGGGATAACGGTCTGCCAAGGCAGTGAGCTCGTGGAAGTGAGTTGCGAACAAGCCAAAGCAGCGGATCTCAGTGACAATGTGTTCTGAAATAGCCCAAGCCAGGCCGAAGCCGTCGTACGTGCTAGTTCCACGGCCAAGTTCGTCGATGATAATCAGTGACTCCGAGGTGGCGGACTTGAGGATGTTGGATGTTTCAAGCATTTCTGCCATAAACGTCGATACACCCTTGAGCTGCGAGTCACTGGCTCCAACTCGAGCAAGAATGCAGTCGAAGATGGTCAGCTCGGCTTCTGTACAAGGGACGAAGCAGCCGGTCTGTGCCATGAGTGCAATCACACCGATCTGTCGGATGTATGTAGATTTACCGCCCATGTTAGGACCAGTGATGATAAGGAAAGATGATTCATCACGAATTAAGGAAACATCATTCGTGATGAAGGATATATCGTCCTGCATCTCCATGCAGGGATGCCGGGCTTCTTTTAAAACGGTGTTTCCAGTTCCTCGGGGGTGCATCTTTGGGCGAACATACCCCGACGGTGCGTGCATTGAAGCATGAGCAAAGCTCACAATGACATCGAGGTGTGCCAGTACACCGGCGAGTTGCTCCAACACCGGGCAATATGAAGCGGCGACGTTGACGACCTCGTTAACCAGACCGGTCTGGGTTCGGTTGTAGTTCGACGACAGTTGATCATGCTCTCGGCGAAGGGACTGCATGTTGGATGTAGTAAAGTATACGCCGTTCTTCTGCGTCGAACACTCCTGGTACTCTTTTTTATTGCGAATGCAGCCCGCCTCATTTCGAGTGAGCCGGAAGCACCAACCGTGCACACGATGATTCTCCATGAAGAGCTTTTTCTCCATATCTTGATTCAGATCCTTTGAAACTCGGCGATGTTCCATATCCATATCATATCGTAGTTTGTCCAGCTTTTTTCTGATGACTCGCAAGCCGTCATCGAACTCAGGTTTGATAATGAATTCGTGATTCTCCAGAGCAGCAAGATCAACCGTTGTTTCAACCATCTCCTCAAGCATGGACAAACTGTCAGAATAGCCACGGAGCTTAGACGTGTATTCTGTCTCTAGAGGGGTCTGGTACTGCTCATCCATAACATCACTCAGCGCGCTCACAAACCCAGGAAGACGGATCGCAACCTGGTACGCTCTGACAACGTCTTCCAAGTTGGCCTGTTTCCGCTGGAAACGTTTCGCTAACCGGTAAAGATCCGGAATGGAACGCAAATGTTCCTCCTGCATAGTCTGACGCAGCTCAGTGTTGACGACAAATGCCTCCACCAGCTGCTGCCGTTTCTCAATCGCAGCAAGGTCCATCAGAGGCTGCTTCAACCATTGGGACAACAAACGACTACCAACAGGCGTCTTACAGTGGTTCAACAAACCGAACAAGCTCATACTCTTAGCACCGTCTCGCGGACCAGGCATGAGGTTCAGCGCCCGAAGCGCCGAGGCATCAAGCTTCATGTACTGCGACAGATCATGCTGGTAGAGCTGATACTGGCCAAAGTTGGTAGGATCAGTCAAGACATTAAGATACTTGATCAGCGCCGATGCAGACCCCATGGCCAATTTCAGCTCGGTCTGAGGCAGTGTACCGGCAGACCTTTCATCCCTCAACAATCTTGTAAGATCCTGTTCGATATCTTTGACACCAAAGTCGGCAACAGGCCTCTCAGAGATCGCAATCCCACAGCTATCCGCAATAGCCCTGATTTTCGCCAGCTCCACATCCTTGCGAGCCGCATCCATGGTCACGAGACACTCTTTCACACCGAGCTGGATAACCAACGACTCGAAATTGGAGTAGATATCATTATCGAGGAATTCACTGACGCCCAACTCGCGCACGCTCGCATCAGCAAAGCACACGCCGACATTCCGGGCCTCCGCTGCGCGAGCGGAGATCTTCACTGCGAGGATAATAGGCGCAGAATCCATTGACATCGCGCCCACGCTGCCGAGCTCTTCTTCCACATCTTGCAAGTTGCCTGGGCTGGCTTGCTTCGCCAACTTCCAGTTGCTCTTGCCCGAGCCAGCCGAGGCGAAAATCTCAATACGCTTGTTCAATCGGAAAAGGGCTTCACGGAGGAAGTTTCGGAAGACTGTGACGCTCATCGTGACCGAGGGGAGGCCGCCTGTTTCGCTGCGGCCTAGGTTTCGAAGCACAGAGGTTGTTTTGTAGACGGTGCGTGCGATGAATTCGGCATCAGCACCGTGCGAGGAATACCAGTCGCCTCGGTCGAATACGCGGATGGTTTCATTATTATCGGGTTCAGGGAGGCCACGGTAGAAGCCAATGAAGCCGACTTCGTCGTCGACCTGTGTAAATTCAGTATTCGAGTTAGTGGATGTTGGATTCGGGGGTTTAGAGAATCGATTTCCCATTTCATACCTTTAAGTCAGGTCGGGAAGACATGGTGTGGATGTGAAAAGAAATGCAGCAAAGGACAATTCAAATGCTGGTATCAAGGTGGTTTGGACGAGTCCAATTCGACGCGCTGAAATCGCGTGGTCCGTGCACGCGTCGCGCGTTAAGTGCCCCAGGATCTCCGTGCTAGGGGCCTAAAGAGGTTTCGTCAATTTCATTAATCAAGTATTATTTCGTGCATTTGGGCCATTTTTGCAGTCTTTCTTACTTTAGGTACTAAGGGATAGAAGAAAATTTCTATAACAAAGATTACATCTAAGGAAATATCTGAGAAGACATCTAAAAAGATATCCCGCAAGACTTATCAAGGTTGCATAAGTTAACTATACTTGTCAAATGCTACTACGTATATATCAAAAGGTTGCTTCGCACATTTCGAGCAGTTTTACTATACTTGACATAACAATAGGATGATGGATGGGAGGCTAGAAACACCTTTAATGCCGTTTTGAGCCTCGCCCTCTAAATCATCTCAATAATTTTCAGGGGCTTCGAGGAAAGTGTAATTTTTGTACTTACTTAGTCTTGATGATCTCTCATGACACTTTTCAAGTAGATCTTTTGTAGGGATTGAACAGGGAAGGCAAAAGACTACCACTGAAGTGCTCTCACGAATGAGTATTTAGGAGAAATGCTATAGCTACTGAGGGTTTATTTCCAGAGCCTTCTGCCTGGCAGATTCATTTCCTATGTCCGCCACCGGAAGGCCGGGTTGCGCCAATCCAGGTCCTGGATTTGCTTCTGCGACATTCCAGCCAAAGCCTGATCAATATTCGCCTTGTCGCGCTTCTTGTTGTCCCATTTCATCCACATCCACATCAACGCACCCAGGATCAGCATCAAAGACGATGTCGCCAGGTTCAATCCGTTTCCGATATGGTAGTCAGGGCCATCAAAGGGGAGGAACGACCAGGTAGAGATCAGTCCACCGATATTACCCATCATGACATTGATGCCGATAGCGCTAGAACGTGCTGTATCCGACACTACATTATTAGAGACATGCGCGTTGCAGAGGGCGCCGAAGACAAAGGCACCACTAGCTATGAGGAAGGTTGCACCGTAGCGGACCATAGAGTCCTTGCTAACCAAGAACATGATATAACCCACCATCATCAGAGGAGGACAAGTAACAAAGTAGATCATGCGGCGGTCAAAAAACCCGCTCAGTAAGGGGAGAAGCACAGTAATAAATGCACCCACAACGTATGGAGGTACTGTATGTAGCTGCTGAGAGACAACGCTGTTCTCTGGGTAGATGGTGCGCACGATGGTAGGGGCAAAGAATGCAAGACCCTGCACGGTAATGTTGTCGAGGAGGAAAATAAAGGCAGTTCCAAGCGTGACTGGGCAAAGAATTCCCCGTTTCATCTTCGCGATGTCCATCTTATCTAAGACTTCAGTCGTAGACACACGCTCGGACTTGAGACGCGCAATCGCCAGGTCCTTCTCTTCTTGGTTCAGCCAGCGTGCAGTCTCAGGACGGTCCGTCAGCGTGAAGAAGGCAATGAGACCTAGAGCGATAGTGATAATGCCTTCAATGGCGAATATCATGCGCCAGGTCTTTAGGCTACCGAAATGATCGAGTTTTAGAATGGCCGAGGCCAACAGACCTCCAAATGCACCTGCCAGCGGAGCCATGACAATGTAGAGCGAGATGCGGAACGCTAACTCACTGCGCCGGTACCATCGCGATAGGTAATAAGCAATACCCGGCATCATTCCAGCCTCGAAAACCCCCAGCAAGAATCGGACTCCCGATGCAGAGTGAATATTTTGGACGAAGGCGGTTCCAAGGGAGCAAATACCAAAAAGCAGAGTGGTCAATGGAAGGAACCAGCCCGGGCCCATCCATTTACAGACAATATTACATGGCACCTCGAAAATGATGTATGAAATGTAGAAGACGGACAACACCTTATTGTAATCGTTGCCTTTTAGTTTCAGGTCTTTCTCCAAGCCGGCCAACTTGGCATTTCCTGATGTGCGACAAGGTGGTCAGTAACTTGGAAAAGGTATCACCGCTTGAGTCGGCGAGGCTATAGGAGTGGGATTAAAATACCAATGTTTGCACGGTCAATGAAACAGAACAGATATAGCAGCGCGACGGTGGGCACAATATATAAATCGATCTTCATTCGCAATCGCCGCTCAGCTAAGCGATCAAGTTCCACCAGTGCGCGACCATACTGGTCCGTGGCAGCGTGTCCGCGCTCTGCTGCTATGTCCGTGGATTGCAAAATCGTATCCTCCTTGTGGTGAGAGTAACACTGCTTCTCATCGGCTATGAGGGTAGCCGGGGTTAGGGTTGATGTCATGTTACAATGTCTTGCAGTTGAATCCAGAATGAAGATTTATAGGAACGGTAGTCAGGCAGTCAAAGAACAAGAGCCCTAGATACAGCAGATCATTGAATCAAGCTGAGAGCTCGGGTACTTATGAATCTCCAGGAGCTTACATGGTACATCCCGGTAGACTTTACCGAATAGATGTACGGAAACTGTGCTCGGCTGATCTCAAGGGATCGTGCAGACCCGCTAGATGAATGCGGAAAGGCTGTAGAGAGATAATTCGTGGCAATAAAAGTTATAGGTGACTTGGCACTTCTTTCTTTGTTCCCTTGTTATAGCCAATCCCCGGGTGTTACAGGCTATTTTTGCATTTCGTGAGTTGGCAAGATTTCCAAGGTTGGCGAGACCTCATAATGCCAGGCTTATTTCATGGGCATCATGCCAGTCACATGCGTCATACTCGAGGACCACATGTGGTGCTCTATACAGAAGAGATAGACCTACCCCAGATGTCGGGGAAAGCTGGGGAGTGGGCCAAGCAAAGTTCGTATACCATTCTAGTCTGCAATCATAAAGGGGTCCAAGCAGTTGGTTATCTGTCGGAAGGACTTGTCGGGAGTTAATCACCCAAGCACGGCGATTTCACTGGTGCAAAGGCCAATAAAACGCCACATGAAGTTAGCACGGCCTCGTACATATATCTTGGCGTGGAGCATTCTCCACATTATGAGAGAATCCGGAGTAATATCAAACGAGTCAACATGACAGGTGGATGAAAGGAAACTATAAAACAATATAGCCACTGGCACGCCTTCAAGCAAATTAGCCCAGGCAGTAGGCCCCAGGTTGAAGGACTTTACCGAGTAGCGTAGCCGCTCTGCGGTTTCATGCTTTCTTTTCACATATAATTTCTTTTTCTTGTGCCTGTCACATGCAATAAATTTGGCATACAGTTGTGGGATTGGAAGGAATAATATTTAGTGCGCGGACTACGAGAAGTAAGAGTGCACCATGGATTTTCTCTCTCAGCAAGACAATGCAATCTTGCTCTATGTATCGGGAACTACTATATCAAAGCCAGACCTGGATTGGATTGGATTGTTTGTTTTATTTTGGATCTGTACATGATACTATGATTCCCAAAGCGTGAAAAATGATGCTTGCGTAGTATTACCCAGGACAGGACGAGGAACTGTGCCTAGCAAGCAGATTTTGGTAGAGTTCGCAAGAGCTGCTGTCAAAACCGTAGGGCTCATTATCAACAAGGTGTCTATATATATCTGATAGCCCAATTGAAGCCGTTTGTTGGATTTCATAGATTTTATATATCATGTATACCATATCCCACCAACCTCTGCAAGGAGAGAATGAGTTGCCGGGTTTACATGCCGATAAAAGCCCAATTTACTGAGTTAGCGGGCTGTAGCTTTCGTCCGTTAATTGTTCCGAAGAAGGACCGACATTTCGTCCGTGATATAGGATTGAATTTGGGGGGGAAGCATGCGGGTGCGAGGCTATGTAGTTCAATCAATGCAGGATAGTTGTGCATCACAGATATTTACAAGAGTCTTTAAAGTCAGCAAACATATATCAGGTCAAATATTTATGCAAGGACTTCTATAGGGAAATATATGAGAAGATGTCTAAAAAAGACTCAATGAGGCCGCATAAGCCAACTACTCTTCAAAGGTCACAGATGGAGCCGTCATCACATCTGTTTGGACAACTCTAACGTGGCCTCTAATTTCAATAAACAACCAGTTCAGAGATATTGTTTGTGGTATTATGATTGGGTGTCCAAGGACCTAATTGCTAAGTGCTACATAAGGTAGTGTGTAATGCTAAAAAGACAAATGGTAAAGTACAGGGTATCGAGCGCTGATGCAAGACCGCGAGTAGAACAGCTCTGCGGATTTGAGGTATCCAACAATAAGAAAAAAAAAAAAAAACACGCCAAAAACGTAAATCACAAGAGAGTAGTCTGCACACAAGATGCAGACTTCTCCCAGTCAGCCTTCAGCTGAGCGGCTCTCGCTCCGATGTCTTTGGCAGAGACCTCTTTGCAAGACTTCAACACGACAGACTTCATATCACCAACAGTAACCATGCTAATCCAGTCACCAGCCACCTTTTTATCCGACAGAATCTCAAGACACATCTCCACCTCCTCACGGGGAAACTCGCTGCGGACCGAGTCACGGACATGCTCGACCATCACATCGAGCTTGAAGGGCTTACGTTGGGCTGCAAGCATAGCTTTGATGCCAGTACCCACATACCCAGCGGGACGCAGCAGGGCCAGAACACCAGCTACCTCTTCTACCCGATCGGCGGCTGCACGTCGCACAAGCTCTTTCTTGGGGGGCGGAGGAGGAAGCTTGGACTGGCGTAGCTCCTTATTCTTAATGCGATCCAACAGGCTTTGGCGACGGCTGATCGTTGCTGTCCGGTCCAGGGTAGTCGTCGTTGCTGACTCTGAGCGCATTCTCTCAGCCTTCAAGCGGAGTAAACCACCCTTCAGATCCTGGAGTCGTTGCTGACCTTTTTGGAAGACTGTGAAAGGGGTGAGCGACTCGTAGATAGTGGAGAGACCGAGAGAGTCGATGAACAGAGTTGCCTGGTCTTCCTCATTGGCATTCCGAAGAGCCTCTGGGGTCTTTTCCCACAGCAAGTCCATGGTTTCTTCGAAAGAATCCTGCAAAACTGGAGGCTGGACGTTGACCTGCACGGTACGCTCCATACATATTTTGCCGAGTCCATAATTTGCCAGACGATATGAAATATGGTTCGCTTTCGAACTCTGTTCCCAGACCCACACAAGACGCTGCAGGTCCTTGATCTGTACCTTGCGCTTATTCCAAAGGCGGGTCACGCTGCCAAGGAATTCTCTAAGGTCCGCAGGGGTATTTGCGCCGTTATGTGCCATGTGAATTGAGAACGCCTGCACAAAGGAGGAGTGAAGGTTCAGAATATCGTTGAAGAACGCAGGCCGCTCGATAATTGGTGTTTCCTCATGTACTGGAATAACCTTGTCGAAGTTCAGGGTTCGTTGCTTCGAAGGGGTCGCGGGTGTCGAGGGCGCGTTTTTGACAGGGGCAACCCGTCGACTCGGTGTCCGACTCGGGGTCTTCGTTGGCGAGGCTTTCTTGGGCGACACATAGTGGCCGCTGCGTGGCGAGGAAACGGATAATTCATTTAGTCGCAAAGTTTTCGAGGGCGTTCCTTCCTCCTCGATGGGCGTCTGTCTGCTACCGTTGTCGAAGTTTTCGAGTTCCTGTAGTTTGCGTTTCTTGGAAGGCGAGACCGGAAGAGACGTGATCTTCTTTGCAGGTAGTTGTGGAGTAATGCCGGCCTTGGTTGCCCGAGTGAAGGCTTGAATGGCTGGCTGGGCAACGCAGCTTGACCGGGAAGTGCGCGGCATCGCGGCTGCTGAAAATTTTTTGCCGGTCGAGGGATGATAAATGAAGAAAGGGCAATAGATAAGACTGTATTATAATAGACAAGGTAAGAGATGCCGAGGTATGGAAGCGAACAAGATGTGGGAAAGTGCAAAAAGTGGAAATTGGGAAGTGGGAGAGATGTCAGAGAAGGCACAGGGGAGAAAACGCGTTCGAGGGCGCGTGGAAAATATCGCACTAGCCGTTTTGGGTTAAATGGCAACGCGTGAGCGGGAACTATAAGAACTCCAATTTCAGTACGGAGTATGGACTAAAAGACTTTGAAAAATGGAGAGTGAAGTCTCAATATAGTCAATTCCAGGGAAATGATTTAATACCAAAGATGAAAGAGCTACAATGACATTCTCGTCACTACGGTAATAATCCGGCACTGGAATGTCAGTGTGTCCATGCTCAACGTCTGGCCATTTCTCCGAGCGCATAAGATGTCCGATGCTGCTGTATGGCCGAGAAACAATTCCAAATCGGCCTCTACTATGAAGAATGGATTGAATGAGAATACGGAGTACTCAGTTTCAGTTCGCGCCCTGGGCAGACTAGCCAATACCGGGCGCATTGAATACTTGGCGTACATGAACTCCAGCTACAATGACGTTTACAAGGAACACACATAAGTTTATAGACATGGATTTCATTGTAATATTCTCGAAACCGACCAGCGCCGTAATATACTCATAACATTAAATCGTTGAGGCTCCAAGGTAAACAGAGCTTATTTCTTGCCACCGAGCCAGCCAGAGACAGCCCCCTTGGCCTCAGCGGCCTTTTGCTCGACATCGCGATCGATCTGATCAACACTGTGGTTGACCTTCTCCCGGCTGGCATTGAACTTGTTCTTTGCTTCATTGCGGAGCTCCTCAAGCTTGTTCTTACCCTCCTGGACTTCAGCACGGGTTTTGGCGATCTAGAGTTGACTGGTTAGTATAACATGTCACATTGTCTCCAATTATGGTTGGTGGGGCGGGTATCGGGGTTATGCACGAATGCTTGGGTGAGACCAAGGATGGAGTGGACTTACAGCATCGTCGATGTTGGCGCCAGCTTCCTTGCCGACATCCTTGCCATACTTCTCGGCGTTGTCTGTGCCTGGAATCTTCTCGCGTGCCTTTTCAGCGTCGACTGGAGTAGAAGAGGAGAGTTAACATCGTGTTTTGGAATAGATCAATGGCAAAGGAATTGATCAGAGCACATACTCTTCATCTGGTGCTTTGCTGCCGAGGGACTGCCGCCCGCAGAGTAAAGGTAGTATCCGCCTGCACCCGCCGCAGCGAGGCCCAGCATCATTGGAACGCGGCTCTTCGACATGTTCTGTGGTGTTGTGGTGGGATGAGATTATGTAGATGGTGTAATTGAAGTGAATTCTGGAGATGACAGGTCGGAGTATCCCTGGTTTTATAGGTAGTTCTCGAGCCTGGGGAAACAACCTTGGAAGACAGCCGGCTATGACGTCTTGTTCCCCGTGCTTGTCCGCATGAACTACATCCTTGCCTCAACCCTTTTCCATTTTTTTTTTCAAATTGCTCTTTCACAAACGCTGTGTTACTTTTGAATTATCTATTAGCTATTTGAATATTGTCAATAGTTGTCCATTCCAATTCCCAATTACTACATGTCTACAATATTCAACAGTTCATAGGGTTGCAAGTGGAGTCCGGAAGCTAGACTGCCCGTCGACGTCACCTGCAAGTCATCGCTGCCTCATTCCGATTCTTGTTTCTTGTGTATGTAATAGCATAACTTCTAGACCTAGTTATATGTTATACATTATGCTAACACATTCTCGATCTTCTGTGGACCTGTGGACCCCTGCTTGACTTACCTAAGGCTCTACCTATTCTCAAGCTCTATATTTGCACATCTTCTACGTTGTTTTTGGATAGTATATAGGGACTTATGAATAAGAGAAAGGCTGTGTCAATGCATCCCAGTCATATTCCTCAGATCATAACATAAATGTAATCCGTTATAGCATCAGACCCAATCCACTCCCCAAAAAATTTAGTAAGACACGTAACGAAACGAGAAGGTGAGATAAGGTGTAGAGAGGGAAGGGACTCGGAGATGGAGCAATGAAGAGTCCATGGTGAAGGCAGAGAGTGAAATGCAACATTGAAGTCATACCGCGGACCACCAAAAATGAAAGAGGAACCAAATGATCGATAGACAGGGTATCGTCATGAACAGGACTCCAAACAAAACTTCCTACGCGAACGCCAGGACATGCAGCTCACTAGAAACTCATCCGAAAAAGATTGCCATCCAAAACCGTGCAAAAGAAATATCATCAAAACAAGCATAAGACTCCCGAACACAAGTAAAAGAAAGATGGCCTATGTTTCCCGGTCATGTATCAGTCATCAAAGTCGTCAGTTCATCAAGGGCTTCACTGTCATGAGATGGCAAGTATGAGAATCCCCGAAATATATAAAGAGAAGTAGGAAATAATTGAAAAAGCCGAGAAAAGCCAATGGGACGAATATTGGAAGTAGAGTGGGCGGAAAGAATGGTTGATTGTGGTTGATGTGGCTGGGTGTGTGAAATAGACGGGGGTGGAATGTCAAGTATATGATAATCGCTCTCCAGCTAGTTGCAGGAAGCAAATATGACTTTCACATGTAGAATGGTGTAGAATGGCGTGAAATGGGTTTGTCCAAACAATTTACAAAAACAACTTGGCTGCTCCTTTGTTCTCGCTTGTGGCGACGGCGACAAGAGCCTCCAGGCGACCCATGCCCGAAGTTTGGGCAGAAGTGTCTGCGAAGACGCCGGACCTGGGCTCCCGGTCGTTGTGGGCTTCGTAGCCGTTCGCGTGGGAGGATTGACGGCCACAGATCTGTGACGGGATTAGCAACCGGGGCGATAGCCGTTCGTTTGAACAGGAATTCCTACCGGTGGAGGGTGATCGGAGGAGTCATTAGATTCGATATATCCGCTGCTGTGCACAATTGCGGGATGATAATCAAGCGATGCGGTAGATGGGGTATGAACACCTTCGCTACTACTAGAATCCTCGGGGGAAGTTCTCGTGCGACTCCCCGTTGAAAGGCTTGGGCGATGTCCCCGGTACTCCTCAGGACTTCTTTCGGCCGTTGGGCCGAATGTAGGCTGGTAAGATGACGATGGACGGGAAGAAACATTTTGGAGTTCTGCAAGTGTTTGTTGACTCCACTGAGAAGCAGATGCAGTGGAAGGACGTCGGTCTCGGATATCCAGTCCGGTAAGGTTATGATGCAAAGACATATCCCAAGATACATGGCCTCGTCGGTGACCAGGGCCGGAGATGGGGGGTGGTGGACGGTGAGCTGGCTGTGTGTAATTGAATCCCGATCCAAAGCCTGCGTTAGGTGGTGGGCGATGATGGCCATCAAGCTGCATTGGGCTGGCTTTCCGAGTGGGAGGAGTCATGGGCCGCTGGACTACTTTGTCGAAACTCTCAATCCCGGGGAGCCGGGGCGGATGCTCGGTCGAATCATTCGTGCCAAATGAAGGCGGGACATTGTCGGGTGTGTGATATTGGTTCAGGGCACTGGTTCCAGGACGTGGAAACCCTGTGTATGAAGAAGGGTGCCATGTTCTCCTCCGCATCTCCGCCTCAGCCGCGCTCAAGGTACCCTCATCACGAGATCCAGAGTAATGTGTGCTGGTGGGGCTTGCGAATACACCAGCAGCATTTGGATAAGGTGCACCGGCGGGGGTGTGATATGCCGGAGGATATGTGTTGCCATGCTGTGCGAGGAAAGGGTTGCTGCTCGTTGGCACTGAAAGACGACGGGCAGCCGTCTTTCCTTCCCAGAAACCATGGGTCGTACCAGCCATGGGCGAGGCATATTGGGGGCTTCCACCAGTAGCAGCAAACATATTGGAGGTGTATGGCGATCCAGCTGTCGAGGGGCCAGGAGCCCCACGGATCTGGGCTGGGGGTGTGCTCGGAGGTTCTCCCATGGAATCCATTGCCAGTCGGGATCGAGCTGCGGGGTCGTTGGCCATGATTAAAGGAGGGGGTCGTCGTCGAAGTTCTGGAGGTTGGCTGTATGTTGAAGTGGTGGACGCAACACTCGAGGTTGACAAGTTCCTGCTATGGGCTCGGGTATGACCACCAAGACTGCCTCCGGTGCCTGCCCGCGCCCGGCCTGGGGGCCGCACTCGATCTGTACGGACCTGACGCTGGAACCGTGTGCCCGTGGCCGCCAGTGAATCCCCGGGAATTTCCTCATTGACGTGGACTGTTTGAGCATGCTGGCGGAGATTGTCGAGTCGGGAAAACCGGCGAGAGCAGTGGCACTGGAAGGGACGTTCGCCGGTGTGTTTTCGAATATGGCGAGCCAGATGTTCGCTCCGTGTGAAACTCAGATTGCAAGGAGGGAAAGAGGTGCAGAAGAACCGTTGACCTTTTTTCTTTTTCGATGGTGGAGCGGTACCCCCCTGGGTTTTATCATGGTCGGAATCGTCTTGTTCTCCATCGGAACCGTGCATTTGTTCGTCAGACGTTGACGGGGTTCGACCGTGGGTTAAGGTTGTGCGGGATGAAGCGTCGCTACCGCGGCTGTGGTGTGAGGCTCCGTCTGGAAACTGCTCCGTCGAAGAAACGTCCGTGGCTGGCACGCCATTTGTGGTCGCACGAGGTGTAGCTGCTCCATCCATCGCGTGATCTTCAGGGGCCGAATTGTTGACAGGAAGAAAGGAAGCCATGACGACGTAAGAGGGAGGGAGGCGGGAGTGATGTCAGGTCCTCGGGGAGCAAATGTTCCTGACCACCAGTGGTCGCAAAGCCGACAATCCGATCGGAATAATCACCCCAGGACCAGTCGGAGTTCTATATGTCTTTATGTCGAGTCGTCAAAACCGCCGTACTACGGAGAGGTCGGAGATCAAGACGCGGAGTCTGGACCGGGTTGACTGTGAACATTTGCGCAAACTCAGTAACCTGGACACTACTAGAGTGGGCGAGACGAAGGGAAAAGAAGGGAGAGAAGAGACCAACGGAGAGTCGGGAGGTTCACGTACGATTTGAAAGTGCGCTTACTCTGAAGAGAAAGAGAAAGGAGGGGCGAAAATAGAATGTGTACTAGGATTCTCAAACGCAAGGGTGGGGAGAAGTCAAGAATGTAAGAAAAGAAAAGGGAAGGTTACTTGATCGCGATCATCTCCAGGGTAAAAAAAAGGAAACCAAAAAAAAAGAATAGATATCCGACCAGCCGGAAAGAAGAAAAAGATCAATAGTCAGAAAAGAAAAGGGTGTATATAGGCAGTATATACGAAGTACGGGGAGTATAGAAAATATAAAAAGGAAATGGTGACGATGAGAAGAGGCTTATCGGAAGCGAGGGGCAAACAGGGACTCAACAGGAACTCAAAGACCTTCCGGGGCTACCGATGCGAATCATTAAGTGTTTCACCAGATATCCGCGTGTCTCCTTTAAAAGGCACCAGGCACCTCCATGATTCATTAGTGAACTTGATCTTTACTGGAATTCGAAATCCAAGTCTAGACCTAGATCGATATACACTACGATATACTTAATATATCAGGGGTTTAACCTTCCAAAAGACCTTGGAGGGGGTTGACGTTAACACATCTTTCCCAAGAACCTGGAAATAGACAGTGCCAAGTCTTGATAAGTTTGGGTAGAAAAAAGGTCGAGACTCTTTTGGTGGAGTTCTTAGGGTTAACCTCGATATACCTTCAGACCCCTACTAAAAATCAACCCCCTTGCATTCGCGTGGATGTATCGCACCTCGTCATACTCCGTACTCTAATGGTTACGCAGGGAAAGAGTTCCGAATGGTCCCGAAGTCTTCATCTTTTGCTCGAGCCCTCTGGAGAATACAGGATTGGTCCGAGCCCATGATAATTTTAGATGATAGAGCTGGGGTGATAAGAGACCTTAGTGCCATATCAATTTGACAATATACCTTTGAGAAAGATACATTCTAGAATACATGAATGATCTCTGATTGGATCTTCCACATGTACCGTTATACAGTACTCTGTACTCCAAGACCAAAAGAACTCGTCACCTGGCCGATCCGACAGCTCCGTTTATACCGCATTCAGGCAACTCTTTTGAAACTTTCATCGCCCCCTGGGACTAAGCCCGTCCATATCGTGCCTGCGTCCCCTAAGATTTCCCCCCACTTGCCTCGAGATGTCTGCAAACGGTAACTTCCCTACAAACGATCTCGGACCCTTGGTTCTCATATACTTTAATGTACTCTATTTGACTTGAGGTCAAATACCTCATCAAATCTGACGCCACGATGTGGATGATGTGCTTATTCCCTTGAGTTTGATCTATATTATATCAATCCAAAACCATGTTTCGCATTGGCCCCAGATCGGCCCCTCCCCATGGAGACCTGGAGTTCGGTTATGATCCAGCAGACACGATTGGTGGGGAGGTAAGAGGCGATACACATTACTCTTTCTGGAGACATGGTTCCCCTCCTTGAGTGCCGCATATTAATCTACATTACGTATATATAGTTTATGATTCAAGGATGTGGATTGGTGTTATAGGTGAAATCAGTGGAAGATGGGGCTCCTGCCGCTACTTTAAATGATCGACGTTTGAGTTGACGTCCACGGGAAAAATCCCATACGGAATACTCCGTACGGAGAAATACAAGCCCATGTATGTGGGGGGGCTCACCGAAGGGCATCGCCAACAGATCGTAGAAGAGGGGAAAATCCCAATCCCCGGGTACCTGTAGATACATCTGCAGGACGCCACTAAGGCTGGCAGGGAGGGGCACGGTCAAGTAGACCCAGGTACCGAGCTGCAGGGCTTATCGATAAACCTCAATTCATAGCCAGGTATGCCAACATCTCGACATGATCTACATGTTCCTTCCACACCTTCCCATCGACGTTTCCTTTATTGGGTACTCCGCACACTCTCACCCGTTTTTTTCGCCCCTTGGACAGTTGATCCGTTTGCCTTTTTAGCGGTCTGCTTATCTGACTGGTCACTGATCATGTCCAGGTGCCGATTATTTACTGATCTGTCCAATCACAGTCCATGCTCTGCATCTCATACCAGGTCCATCCATGTAAATTGTACCTGATTATGTGTCGGGGTGCGTACCTGAGGGGGGGTTGCCACGTAGGAGTCGCCTTATGATGTGACCATATGAATTAATAAAATAATACTGTCTTAATACTATGTTGTATATTAATACTATATTAATAGATTATGGATAGTCTTGATTGTCTCGTATTATCTAGTATCTAGTGCGAGAGAATACATGTACCAACACATCCATCAATAAACCTTACCCCCTCAGACATCAAACTCATACACAGACACTGAGTACGAACAAAAAAAGTACTAGGAGGCTGAGAGTCCAATTCACATGTGAATTCCAGACCGGACGAAACGGACAAAGCGCACTACCTCTGCATTCTCTAATCCATACCCATGCCTTTCCCCAAATCTAATTGGACCCCTCCCTAACAGCTAACATGCATCCACCCCCCTCTACATCCAGGGCATTGAGTCAATATGCAGTGTGCACACCAGCTCCCAGCCATTTCCATAACTGCCTAGAGATCCCTAGCACCGTGGTGCACCCTGTGAGAGTCATCTGACTCCTCTGAAATACCCACCGCGTTCAGGTACTTGTACAACATACTTGCAGATATAGATCTACCCGCTTATCCGCGGCACATCCTGAGGTGTACCTATAGTGTATTGTTGTATACATTTATACATCGAGGTTATTTCCCGATGTTCGGAGGTTTTTGTGGATTCTGTGCGAGCTGACGGGTTTGGCCCCGACACCCTGTTGTGGTGAGGGTCCCAGGGTACCGACTGGTTTCTTTGTTCCTAGTCAGGTACGCTAGTCGATCGCGCCTTGGCTTTGGGCGTGGCTGGTTGCTGGTACCTGGGACTTCTGGCTCTATGTTGTAGGGTGTAGTGTTAATTGCTTCCAATGATCTGTTGCCCATGGTGCAACAACATGGTTCGGATATTTATAGTAGTGGTAAACACCGACAGCTGATAGGATATTACGGAATATTCGGTACTATTACAAGGTGAGACACGGAGCACATAAGGGTGCTCACTGTCAATAACCAGATGTCCAGAATGTTCAATCTTACAAATAATCACGAATTCGGTTTGTAGCAACTGTTGCTAGCGGGGAAGCGGAACTTTGGAACACGATGTGGACCCTTTGTTTAAATATGATAGAGCATATATCTGCAAGAAATGAGATAGTTCTGTCAGCAGAGAGGAACAGTCTTATTTCCTACAGCCATATATGTTTTGTAGACCCACATTGTAACGTCGGAGGCTCAAATATGGAAAGAAGCCCATATTTATGGTTGATTTTTCCTAAGGAAGCAATCACAATCAACAATATGGAGTAAGAAGCTAAATAATATGGGCCGGATTGAAATACCGAGGCGCTGATACAGTATGATAGTAATTTACATATAAAAGAAAGCAAAAGTACTATCAGACTATAGTCAGCTCCCCAACCTCAACCTTGGCTCTGTGCTCAAGGCTTCCTTTCAAGGTTATTACCCTCTTATGGAGGACCTTCTTGTCCTCCTTCAGATCAGAGTGCAAGTCCTCCAGTTTCTTGATTCGAGAACGATCGCCCTGCCGAGCATTTCCTCGGTCATCCCCAACTTCAGAGAACAGAGGTCGTTTTCAAGTCTTCCAACCCTCTCTTCGAGAGACTCTTTGTCTGGTACTTCCCAGTAACAGTTGATACCTCTGCGAATTGCCTTGTGCGGCAGCTTTGCGAGGGTTACTGAGACAGCATGGATGAGCGCGAGGAAAGTCAAGAGACTCATCAACATGGTCACGTTACTAATGCTCCATGGGCCTTTTTGCTCATCGTGGCCAGCTGGATAGCAAGGTGGGCACATCATGGAAGGTCATGGAATAAGTATGTGTAAACCAGTGCTCATGGCTAGTGACGGAAGCTATACGCTGACATGGGACTGATGTCACTGACGTCCACCGCTACCTAGCTACGGAGACCGGCTCTCCCTGAGTCTCAGTAGATTCAACTCTGCAAATTCATTTCGGAGGCAAGATGGCCATGGATAATGTAGACTCAGCCGGTCGTGGCTTCCTAGGCGACCTTGCACCTTCCGTTCTCCCAGTCTACCAATATCGGGACCGAGAGCAGTTACTCAACACAATCAAGCAACTAGTCGCGACAGCAAGCAAGGCCACTACCACTGAATGGTGTCTTATCGAACGCGTTAACAATTCAATATTCACAAGTGCATTTCTTCTGGCAAAAGAGGGTCCATTTGCTTCCTGGTCCTCATACGACGCCCAGTCAGAACGTGTGCTATTGAGAATGACAAAGTCTCAAGCCCATGAAGTCGCTTCGGAAACCTTCCATGTCCTACTTCACGATGCAATCAAACCTATGGGGATGGATCGCTCCCTTCGCCCAACCGGGAGTGCTACCCATCAGGCTGCAATAGGGGCTAAAGAAGCCGACGAGGCGTGGCAACCACTCAGACTCCCACGCGGCCGATCAAAGGACTGGCCCAGTGTCGTACTGGAAGTTGCTTTCTCAGAGAGCAGGGACAAGCTGCAGTCGGATATAAGATACTGGTTCCGAGCTTCAGGGGGTGATGTGAAGGTGGTAATCATCCTCCAAATCAATCAACACTCCCCTCAAATCACCATCGAGAATTGGGGAATTCAGGGCAACAAATCTGTCAACCGCCTTCATCAAACAGTTCAGATCTCAAAAAAGGGCAGTAAGATCACAACCACGGGGTCACCTCTGGTTATCGAGTTCGAAAAGCTCTTCCTGAGACCCCCCATCGAACCGAGAGAACGAAATATTCAGATCGACGACGGGGAACTGGAGTTTTTGGCAGAGAATGTTTGGGGCTGCCAGGAGATGTGATAAAAAAGGCTGTTTTTCAAACTCGTCAATTGTGATAACAGGGAGGTGACATTTCATAAGGTGGAAAGAAGGGTCTGTGTCCTTAGCTGTGTGGGATCATGTTTCTTGTTTCTTAGTGCCCTACAGTTTGGCAGCATTAATACTCTCATCCATTATGCCTGACATGGCTATGACCCTACCCACAAGTCTGATACCCTAGAAAGTGCGGGCGAAGAGAGAGAGATATATTGTTACGCACTGCAAACTGGTCATAAGTAGGTTAGATGGGATCTGGGTATACCTGCCTTATGCTCCTCGGGTTCCAATGTCAACGATCTGTCTCTAAAATATCATGGGTGTGTCCCTGCCGTGAAAATAAATCTCCAAGAGAGGGAGCAATTACTACACTGAACACTTTATCTGTGGAATCTTCATCGCAAAGAGCACCAAGAAGGCTAAAATTCAGATTCCCTCATCGGCGGCGTTACAGGGGAGACAAGCCAAGACCTAAGCGGACAAGCACGTGAACAGTGAGTTTTATCTTGTGAATCAAGATAATTGCAACAGTTTTAACCCCCTATTAGCTCCACCATTCCTAGGCAAAGATCCCAACAGAGATCTTTCAACCTTGGTTGCCAGGTTTCAACGTCGATAAACGATCTTTTGACCTTGTATGCCTCAACCTTGAACCACGCTGGTTCCTCAACTCCTTTTGTCTCATATGCTGTCTCTTTTTCTTCATGCTCCTCTGTTCAGACTTCTGACAAGATCTCTGAGCCACAAGAAAGCTGGGATATGTTCGAGGTGATCATGGATTTACCCTTCAGAAAGTCTAGCAGCTTGGTCTCAATCTTCTGTGTACAGTGGATGATTGGAATTCCTTCCTTGAGCAACTTGAAAGCCTTCCAAGGTTGGTGCATGCCCAACGAGACATGTCTCCGATCTGAGTGTTATCATTGACTGATGTTCCATTCTACACACACTACATTTCTCTGGATACAACCGTTCTCAGCCATTGAACATTTGTCTATCCGACCAGTGCCAGCCATTTGAACAGTAAACCTACAACGATGGAGTGTGGGATCAAGCACGAATCAAATCTGGCGTGTCGAACAATATCTCCTGCTTCGAAGAACCGAAAATTTGTCGATGGACAATCCTTTTCGTCGCCATGTCTTTCATCGAAGACTTTCCCATCATGACCAACGGCAGCAAGGCGATCCTCCAGGCGATATTCTCTGATACCAACTACATCGTCATCGACCATCTGGCTTTTCCACATAAGAGCATCAACATCGAGACCTTGCTGATGATTCTGCCTCATGTTAGGGAGCGCATCTCACATTGGCACTTGTGCTAGTCTCAGTGTCCAAGGCGCTGTTTCATTGGCGATTAGTCAAACAGTAATGCTGTTAATCAAACTCGCCATACCATTGGTGATCCTCTTGGATTGACATGGTACAGAATATGAACTCGAATGTATCACGTTGGATAACTCTCATATGTGAGAGAACTTTGTCCTGAGCAGACTTGGAATCGCTGTCCAAGTTGTCTTATATTCTTCCGCCCAGATTTAAATCTGACCCCCAGGACCTTTGAACATACACCGTGCAATTTGATGCTGTCGCCGTGATGGCTTCTCCGACATCTTATATCGTTCCCCAGAAGTATACGAACACGGCACTCTGGTATCTCCCTTATGCCAATACTGAAATTGCAACGGAAGAGGCCTACTTTCCAGGGATTCCATTGAAAACGATTTCATCACAAGGACGATGGCGGGAGTCAATTGTGACAGCAGGCGGAGTTTCTCCTTGATTCTCCAGGCCTGTGAGTTGGTGGCATCAGTCGTTCTCTCATCATTCGTCCCTGCTGGCGACTGAGAAACGACAAGAAGAGTCAGACTGCGTATCATACCGTGTCTAGCGGCAATTTAATCCCCATCAGACCGTCTCTGGGAAGCTTGTTCGACGGAGTACGGCAAGGTGGATTCCCGTGCGTCACGATCACAACCGGGCGAGTAAGTTCCATGGATTTTACTTGGTGGACTTTTCCAACATATACTTGTACAGATTATTCGCCTCAGAAGCGCTGCCTTGCATGATCTGGGCCAATGTCAAAAAAAGGCAAGGTGGTCTATATAGCCACTCGAATCCGTGACCGCGACTTCGACTTCCAAGACAGACTGCTCCTGAGTCCTGGATTGTTGCACGAGGGCTCAATTCCGGGCTTATATATTATATCCCCAAATAGACAGAGATCAGGCTTCAATCGCGACGGGAAATGCTCCTTCTAATCTCAATCATTTCCGGAATATACAAATCCAAGAGGCACCCTGACGTGACCAAAAACAGGGCTCCTTTTTCAAATGGCGGACGCCTGGTTGTTCAAGTCCCCCAAATGATGCCAGCCCTTATCAATTCTGCTTTTGAAAGGATGCTATCCTGGTTTCTCTGAAGTTTGCTCTCGGTGATTGGCAACGAGACCTACAGTACCAGGTCCGCTTCCCCATGGCTTGTCGTGCTTAGGCGGCAATTAGAACTGACCGGAATAACGGGAGTTCTAGGTCTAATGTGTGCTGATGCAAAGCAAACCAAAAACCCCTTTTTATCCAGGAAATCGCTAAAAAGAGGAATCTGCCATCATTCACTCCGAAGGGGATATAAGTATCCAATGCTCTCTATTGCATTTAACGCCACATTTGGCAAATTGTTGGCCGCCTTTTTTTGCCCAGACTAATTTGAGGCTGTTGGAGTGATGGCCCCATTATCACTCTTTCATGTCGCTCTGAAGCGCATGATCGTGTGACATGATGTTGTGACGAGATGGCTGTGTCGGACCGGAGACAAGATATGGTACATTGGTTATGTGGCACTTCTTATGGTCCCTAGAAGTCAGTGGGATCCAGTTGTCGAATCCGATGATGCACATTGTCTCATGAACGCTTACTGCAAAGCAAATCGCGAAATTCTTCTTGATGGAGGAATCGTTGAAAAAGAAAAGCTTCTGTCAGTATCCCTCATAAGAAGAAGCTAGTATTTGATATTCTCTTTTTGAGATCAAAAGGGAAAAATGTCTTTTCATCTTTTGATCTGGACCTGGATACCTCCCGGCTCCAGGCACCCGTACTAGCACTACCAGAAAAAGACAAAGCTTATTGCAAAGGCCCCAGTCAATCGAAGCACGAAACAGGAGGGTTTTAGTGAAGCCGTGGAGGAGTCTTGTTCCCGTCTTCGGCCCCATGGTGTGCTGAGCTGTTTCAAGCAAGTCGCTCAAAAGCGTCGATATATTTTGACAAAAACAGACAGGTAATCATTTCAGGTGTGGAGTAAATCAAGTTTGCAGCAGACTTGGCCGAAAGGATCCGGATGGCAGCATCTTGATGATGCTCTACCGCTTGAACTTCTCAAACTTTGGATCCAGATGCTTCTGATGTCCCATCCACCTTCGGTCAGGCTTTCACTCATCATCGGTTTACCTGAATCTCTTGTCCTGATTGGCCGTGTTTGCTCAGGTATGAAGCCCTGATCTAAAGTGAATGCTCGCTTCACCGGGAAATATGGACGCTGTCCGGGTAAATATGATTGTTTCATATTGTCGCCAAAAAGAATAACCCGACAGCACGATGTGATATTCCTTGATACAGGCCTTCTCTGGCTCAAGCATGTATGATGGCTTGAGAACCACATATAGAACTCCGAAGGTTCGCAGTCTTCCAAATTCATTTCCGAACATGACGAGCTTCAAACTACCTGTGTAATCGAGCACCGCCAACCTGAGTGGTGGAATTCGCAAAGAACTACCAACTTGCCTCCTGCAGGTCAGGTGTTAGCTCTTTGCTCGCCTACTCAGTTGGTGATCAGATCGAGGAGCCTTCTGAAACGACAATGAGTGATGATAGGACACTCATGTGGCCTGGTTCTGCGACTGAGATAAAATCTTGGAAGATACGGAATGACTCAAGTCTCAAATCCAGTGATACCTCTTCTCGATGGTGGTTGGTTGGCTTCCAATCGAGCTCAACTTTTGCTTGGAGCATGATATATTCTATGGAACGACTCACTCGGAAAGTGTTTCCCTACATGTTGTTCCTTTGGGCCTTTGGTGCTCTTGGTTTGCTGTTAGCTTGTGATGTTGTCGAGGTACACAATCTCCTTCAAATATCCCATGAATGGCGTTTTCTCCGCATATTTCCATTCTGGCGTAAGTGGAACCAGAAGAAGTATTCGATTGCACCGAGGAGAATGGGGTCACAAATATTCATTCAATGCTCAGCACTTCTATTGCAGCGAACAGAGATCAGCGCGGGCCTCCGCATTGCGATCAATAAGCTAAGTTTCAAAGATTTTTGTACAATATCGTGGAGGAAAAGAAATCTCGACCAAATACCGCCTGCATGGTGGATGGACAAGCTGGGAACCGGATATCATCAGGGCTATGAGGAGTTCGATAATATGGTTCCGAGGTACATGATCCAAATGGCCCCTATCGTCTAGCGAAAGAAAAGCAATGTGATTTGAAATCTCTTGTTGAGATACGAAATGTCCGAGGTCGCGAAGGAAAAGAACTGGTGATAAACCAACTCGGGAAAAAGTATCTTTGCCTAGGAGGGAAAATGCTACAAAGCTGGGGATACGCATGGGCATAGTGGCCAGTGTTACTTTCGGCGCTTATGCCTGCAATAGTGCTTTAATGCCCTGATTTGGCATGGCAGGAAGTTAAGATATCTAAATGAATATTATATATACCTTGATAATTAAAAGTTACTTGATCTAGCTGGTATATATAAGTGTCAAAACTGAAGCTTTTGATCTCTATACAAATGGAGATGTCGCTATCTTCTTAGACAATTTCTAAATGTCAATTATTTTTGACCCCTATAAACCGCTAGAGAATGTAGAAATATCTCTATCTATACAGAAATCAAAAGCTTCAATAAATTTACAAGCTAACTGGAGTGGTGTAGAAAGGGGTACTGCTTCGGGCATTTTGATGTTAAAGCCCCCCTAAAGATAGCCTCCAGGGGTGCTTAGCCGCCCACGACTGAGAGCCAACAGCCGGCGTACTAGTAGTTATTCCGTGCTGAAGGGTTTACAATACATTGTATCCTAGGACTTAGAAGCGGTCAAGATTAAGGCCAATACAGGCCAAATAAAGGCACCAAGGCCTTAATGCACTGCATTGAAGCCGAAAGTAACCCTGGCCACCATGCCCCTGCGTACTACTGGAGAGATGAAGTGATTTTGCAACAATTTCTCTCTGGACAGAGAGTCCCCGTTTTTTTATAGCTCACATAGCCCAAATGATTTCCCTTTTACTGTCCTGCCAACTCCTTGTAGCCTATCCCTACATAGGTCGATAGATGATGCCATACAATTATATTTCTCATTAGAGCTGAAGTCAGTCCTTGCGACTGACCTCTTCTATTTCGGACTTAATTTAGAATCTACCTTGTAGAGACTCAAGAACATTTACAACACGCTTGAGTTAGCCACAGTATCACCGTCCCAGAGGACCAACGACTGAGCTCACCATCACGGCAGCTTCTCGTTCCCAGTTTCCAACCACCACCATGTCGGGCCCTGGCCGACCCTTCTCGGCCAGCAGGCTGGAAGCAGACACTTGCGATGCACGAAGCACACACTCTTTGATCTCGGTTCTTAGTCGATCACGGTTGGATCGCAATGTACGGACCGAGACACCGCCTCGGTTGGCGATTTCCTGGACTCGCGGGGCGAGAGACGAGGCGAAGGAGCGCCAGTAGTAGGAAGGAAGTGATGTGGTGTCTAAAGCCTGGAGAAGTGGCTGAAGGAGATTAGATTTGTTTGAGGTTGCTGTTTGGGCTTCGGCGGCCGGTTCGTCGATTGTGGTGGACGCCAAGAGAGGGTGTAAGGGTGGGCGGAGATTTCTGAGAATGCTCTCCAGGGCGACTATATCTTGGCATCGTGCGGATATGTCGGTGAGGGTTCGGTCCATGGTTGGGAGTTGGGTAAGAGCCCGGGCGAGGGAATTTACAGATGTCATGATCGCTGTGTGCATGAACCCTTGTAATGTTGACAACAAGAGTTCAGGCTTGTAGTCGGCTGCAGTGATTGTGCCCTTTGGTGGAGGCGAAAGAAGATAGAGAGTTGTGGCGGCGGTTGCTAGTCGTGCTCGGGCATCGCGAGCTTGCTTATAGCCAGATGGAATGGATGACTGGCTATTGGAGCTTGTCGAGTTCGAGAATAGAGAGAATCTATTGATGGTCTGTTGCGCTCTTGACTTGATCATGTTCTCTGCGGGAATGACAAATTCCACGCGGAGAGTACGAGTGACCTTGACCCGATCCAATCCATAGCCCTCCTCGCCCTGTGTCGTGGCCGAGAACATTTCTCGCAGGTACAAAATTGTGTAAGCTGCTCGCTCCAGTGCACGGAAGCCATCTTTTCCAGTTGACAGTGATGCTGATCCATCCGGTCCTGCGGGGAGGGCTGGCCCTGTTGCACCTCGACCTGTAATTTCGGACACCTGACTTTCCAGCTGTCGGCCCAGGGTTAGACAGCGTGCGACGGCCCTTGCTAGGCGGACAGTTTCAAGCGAGTTTTCAGCAGCAATACGGGCTTCGTCGGCTGCTTCCCATTTCTGTACAACCTCCTTTTGGAGGCGCTCGTACCCTTGAGTCACAGAAGCTATCTGCGTCCCTGATTCTTTCAAGATATTATCAGCAGCAGCAGTTTGGCTTTGGGTGTGTGAAAGCAATGGGAGTGCTGATTTAGTTGTCAATGCATGGATGTGTGTGTCGATCTCCTGAAGATCAAAGAGTACCCGTGACAATGGTGTTGATAAATCCAACGGGGTATCTGTTGCGTTGTTTGTGCTTGTCACCAATGTATTGGCGAATAAAGCTGGTGAGAAGTCTGGGTCTAGGAAGGCCTCATAGTCTATGTATGACGGATCTCCTTCCGCCATGATGGGTCTAGGCGTGACCAAACGTGTCCAATATTAATTCCAATGGAGCCACATAGAAGAAAAGAGCAAAGTGATTAGAGAACACCTGTGAGCCAGCCAATCAGGGGCATGTGGAGTCCAGAAGCAATCTTCTTCTTCGGCTCAATGTTTTGACATCAGACTATGTAGGTCATTGGAGGAGAGAGGGATATTGGCCATGAGATAGGAAGCCCACATGGCTGATAACAGAGGGGTCACGTGGTAATGCTTAGTCACCTTATACATTGTGAATAGATATGGAACACAGGCAATGAGGCCATTCATGACTATGGATAATATGAATTTTAGAATAAAAGCAGATAAAGGTACGACATTCAATCCAGCTCATAGTACAATACATATAATACGGTCGTGCGGGCATATTAAAAAAGTGGAGGCAAAGAACCACGGAGACATTGACCAATGTTATCCTATCACGAGAGAGTCACCGATATCATGATATATAGAGCCAATGAATATGTTTTTATTCCGTATATCAAATACCAAATGCGTCGATATACTCTCTACTCTACTGCCAGCGCCTTCCAACGACAGAGCGGGGTCCACAGATAAGAGTTCGGAGGTAAGCCCGAGCATGAACATGAACTCTCTTTAACAGCATAATTCCTGTAAAAGACAGTGCTCCAAAGACAATCATCCACCATGTCAACATCTACAGCAACGCAAGAGCAAACCGTTCGCGTGATCAACGAAGACCAGCTGCCTCCACTACCACCAGCGGCAAACGATGCATGCTTCCAGGGCCTTGCTCGTGGAGGCCGGAATGGCACCCTGAAACTCCGTGGCATTCCAACATTTTCAGACCTGGCTGAGAAGCGCAAGTGGATGAAGGAGCATATGGCTGCTGCATTCCGGTTTTTTGGTAAGCTAGGGTATGGGGAGGGTGTCTCCGGGCATATTTCGATGCGAGGTAAGTGTGTCGTTCCCTTTTAAATAAATTGTACATTATAGATGAGCAATAGTATTCTAACAGCCCACAGACCCAATCCTCAAAGATCATTTCTGGATGAACCCATTTGCCAAACATTTCTCTACTATCAAGGCATCGGATCTCGTTCTTCTGGATGCTGATGGATTCGTCGTTGAGGGTGGAGCTCAGCTGCCTGTTAACGAAGCTGGGTTCTTGATTCATTCAGAGATCCACAAAGCACGCCCGGATGTTGTGGCTGCGGCACACACGCATGGTATTCATGGAAAGACGTGGAGTTCATTTGGAAAGCCAATCGAGATGCTTACACAAGGTGAGTGGCTTTTCTTCTCCTCTCAAGTTGAACATTGAGTATTTGAATTTGGGTTAATGAGCTGGATAAAGACGCGTGCAGTTTCTTTGGCAGAGTGGGTGTTTACGAAGACCATGGCGGCATTGTCCTGTCGGCAGATGAGGGAAAGGCAATTGCAAAGGCACTGGGCAAGGAAAACATTGCATGTATCTTGCAAAACCATGGGTAAGTCCATGATCGACGTTTTGTCTTCTATATGCGTCAGGTTCTATCTGGCTAATCTCGTGTTACTCATGTACAGCCTCCTAACTGTCGGTCGAACTGTTGACGAAGCAGCGATCCTCTACTCCATGCTGGAGCACGCTTGTCAGTCACAGCTTCTTGCTGAAGCAGCAGCAGCCAATGGTCTTCCAAAGAAGATCATTAGTGATGATGTGGCCAAGTTCACCGCCGATGCTGCTCAAAATCCTGTAAGTGGAATGTCGTGTATGCCAAAGTGCTTGAAAATATGTATGCTGATAGCTTTAGCACAATTTCTATACCGAGTTCCAACCCGAATTTGAGTTACTTGTCGAAGAGACAAATGGAAGGTTCCTCCAGTAAATTTCAACAATATATGTCATGTTCTGCTTCGGTTCAAAGCTCCTTTGATGTGTAGCCTATGCATTCCATACTGTCTAGAACGACACTAAACACCCACCCCGGAAAGTGATATTGAAAATCACTTTTTACTTAGCAAGGCATAAAGGGGATGGGTTTAAAGGGCAGCACATTACTATCTTCCCCATGGCTGACTGGAGACGCTTTCAATTAATTATTTGAGCTTCGTTAGAATAAATTTTAACTCCAGATTCAGGAGACATGATATTCCCTTTCAAGAAGTAGAGGTTGTACATGTGGTTTTTCATATAGCTCATCAGATAGTCTGACTGAGACGGTATTAATGTAAGCAGGTATGGGACAAATAAATATGGAAACAATTCCTTCAGAACAAACGCCATCTATACAGATGCAACTGCCGCAAGGGTATACAAAATGGAAAGCATGCATCAAACAGTCCATGGTAGACCGAGGCGTCGGAAGAACAAAAGGGTGTAACAAGGTAACAACAGGTGGTTCATAGCCCCAACAGGGACATCAACGATGGGGCGAGGGGGTGAGCGGGCACGGGTTCATACAGCATGCTCGCCCGTGTGCTTCAAATCATCCAATTCATATTCTTGCAAGCTGCGGTCTCGACCACGGCCACGGCCAAAGCTCGACTCCTGTTGGCCATCCCCGTCAGATGCTTGTGACGACGGGCCAGCTTGAGTGCTACCACTGTGTCCACCGAACTTGATGGGCTCCAACTCCCGCCTTTGACATGCCCACATTCCAAGAAAGGTCATCATAGCGGCACTGGCGAATTGAAGTCCCCACCAGAGCAAGTTCGAAGGGAGGGAGTGGGAGTATAGAGTAGTGGCGATGAGGTGGAGGAAGTGAATCGTCAGGGCGAAATCCGGAACCAATTTTGAGCGGGAAACGAAGATAAGTAGAAATATGACGCTGATATCTCCCAAGAGGAGATCATAGTTAGCTGCTGGTCGAAGTACTGCTTATAATGTCGAACCAGTGGACAACTCACCTAACAAAGCAATTCAACAACCACACCAGCCCCAGCATCCATCCAATGGTCGTATCGCCACGTAGGGAGTCCCATCCAAAGACTAGATCTAGCGAGAATGGTGCGCCATAGACAACCGTCGTGAACAAGATGAGCACCGTGGCGCAGACATAGTATGCAAGCTGCAGCAAGAGAATCTTGCGGACGATCTTCAGCGGAGGGAGTTCGGTGCGCGACCCCGCTGGTGGACGCCGGCGCGCGGGCATCAACTAAAAAGACAAGGGAGGTTCTTGTCACCCTCGTGAAATTCGTTCAAGGTCGAGGTGTCGAGGCGAGGATAAGAATGTGGGGGCGAAGGGAAGGAAACATGCAACACTATTGGGAAGGCGTTCCAAGTCAAACCCAGAGAAAAGGAAGTATGCAGTGTCAGAAGCTTCAATACTACATGTAAATTCCAGAGCGTAGTGTGTCGAAAGTGAAAAAGGGTTCGGAGATGGCGATCGTCTGCCTGGGATCAACGGCCTTGGCGGTCACAGGCCTGACCCGCCAACAACTGGACATCTACCGTCACCGACACCTTTGGCTGCATAACTCGCTACAAACCACACGATACCCTACTTATTCGGACCCAACGAAGCAATATCTTGCCCACCTCCTATTCAATATAATCATTTCTCCAATATGGTCTGGGTACCTTGGTCTTCTGGCGATTCAAACAAGAACGCAGCCTCCGACGGCGGCCGCGTTGCTCCGGACCGAACGAGTCGCGCGCGCTGCTGGGAGGGTCGTGATCGATTTTTCGCCTGCCTTGACAAGAACGATATTCTGGACGGCATTAAAGATGATAAGAAGGCGCGACAAAAGTGCGCGGACGAGGTTGTGGAGTTTGAGGCGGCATGCTCACAAAGCTGGGTACGTACGGTGTGATTTTTGATCGGTTGCTCAGAATTACCAGCTTTTGGTGTTTTCTAGCCTGCTCTACTTTATATCTATTCACCGGGAGATTACTGACTCGAGAATCTTGGTGGTCTACAGGTGAAATACTTCAAGGAAAAGCGTGTGATGGAATTCAACCGGGACAAGACGATCGAGCGCATTCAAAAGGAGGATGCGGCCAAGGTGAAGGAATTGAAGCAGCAGGGTTGGAATTCGAAATAAGAAGCCATAGGGACTTTGTCGGCGAACTTTTGTACAATATGTAGCATATCCTCTCTTATCATGTACCTTGATGACCATTCCATTTCGAAGGTACATTGCTAGAGCTGCAAGCCTAAGACGGCTTGATTGCTTAGTATTACTTTGTATTTCCTGCACAACTCAAGCTTGAAGACTGAATTTTAGTCGCCTTTGACTTGGCCAGCCTTTGAGCGCTTCCAAAACAGCGGCACTAAGAAGCCTTGGAGAGCCTTTGGCTGAGAGAATATAGTAGAATAAGCTAGGCGCACATACATTAGTACCAAAGGAAGAGATATCACAACCAATAACATAACCCAAAATATCTTGGAAATATCCGTATTATGTCCAGGGAAAAGTAGACCAGTAGTCACAATGAGCAAGAGTCCAATGGTTGAAAATACATGTCAACTCCATCCTAAATACCGCCTTGTCCTAATATCTACCTAATATCTTACTGCCTTTGTGACACATGAGAAGCAACGAGCAAAAAAGGGAAGAAAAGGAAACGCCTAGTGTTGCGAGAACTGGTTTTTGGCCAACCAGAAGAAAAAGAAACCGAAGGAGAGCACCACTGAAATCCACCAGTAGGAATGCAAGAACGCCAGGCTCCAGAAAAGTGAACAATGACGAGATGAACCTTAAGTTCGAATGAGAATGAGAGGTAGTAAGAGAGTCGTGAAATCATTGCTTCCATTTAGCCAGGTGCTGCATCAGGTTCTGTACCTGGGGACCGACGGGTCCCTGGCCCTGCTGCTGTTGTCCACCTAGTCCTTTGGCCAGGAGCGAGAGCAGGGTTGGATCAGTGATGACGGGTGCATTTACAGGCTGGATATTGAAGGGTTGGTGGGGAAGGGGTTGCTGCTGGGTGGTTTGCATAGGCGGAGGCCGATGTGCGTTGGTCAGGAGACTGGCGAGGTCGGCCGGAGGTGGGTTTGGTGAGGAAAAGGGCGACTGAGTGGCGGACACGGGCTGCGAATGGGGAGGTCGTTGGAGCGCCGACAAGAGAGTTGAAAGGCTAGGACCATCCAGTGAACCAATGAGGTTCGCAATGTTGGGTGGGTTTGAAAGCGCAGGCATCCCAGGCGGAGGAACCGACATGGGCTGTGCGGAAGGGACGATGAAAGCAGGACCGGGGGCAAATGCGGCTGGGGCTGCTCCTCGCTGCATCGCTTGAGATTGGTGGCTTAGGAGCTCCGCAGACATATTAGGCTCGAGCTCAGGGTAATCTGTGGGAGGGAAAATAAAGATGAGCTAGGCTGTGATGGAGAAATGAAGGGGGAATGCGCTTACCGAGGAAGCGGACGTTATCCAATCCGGCGGTTCGATCAAAGAGCTGCAGGGGAATCTTCCGAGAAACTTGATTCGGGCGAGAGAGGCGAACAACCGCAAGAACACCTTCAATAAACTGACGATGCACGGCGGCGCCCAGTGGGATCCGTGGACCAAGCACCAGGACATCCACTCGCAATCCACGGTTGCGGAAAGCGTTCTCTACATGAAGAACGAAGTTTCTTCGCAATGTCAGTGGCTTGGTCCAAAAACAACTCCATGTATTCAACGCACCTATCAAGTTCCTCCAGTACGAGGAGCTGCACCTCCGGCACATCTCGCTGAGCTCGTCGAGGCACAGGCAAATCCGCTTCACCTTCATAAACTCCACGTGGTCTTGGGCTGATGCTGCGGTAACGTCGATCTCTGGAATAAGGAGAGCGAGGAGAACGTGGAGAACGGGAGCGCCTTCGCTCGCGGCGATCAAATCTTTCTGGGGTTCTGTCGCGCGACCGATATCCATCTCTAGACCCCCGAAAGGGTCGCGGAGAAGGCGATCGCGGCGGGCGATAATCGTCGCGTCTGCTGCGGTGAGAAGGTTCATCCCGGAAATCGCTAAATGGAAGCCGACTGGATTCATAGGACTTGGATCGGTCATATCGATCGACCGGGCCTCGGACATTAGTTCGTCCAGAACTGGCACGGCTGAACTCAGGTGACCGGGAGCGGCGTGGCGGCGGTACGCGGGAAGCTTCGGTTGCTTGAGCAGGCCGAGTCGATCGCTGAGGTTTTGAAATTTCAAGGTCTGGGGACTATTAGATCTTTGAGAGAGATATGCAAGGTTAAGGCTTCTGGCACTCACGTATCTTCCTGCCCCGCACGACGGCTCCTTGTTCAACACCGAGAGCCGCATGGCAGGAACTCGCCTCCAGAAACTGTATGAAGCCGTACGCCTGCTTAATCGATATCTGAGCTAGTTTGCCGTACTTATGGAAGATATGGAACATGTCTCGCTTGGTAACTCTCTCAGTAGGGAGATTACCTGCATATGAAAAAAACCGTTAGATGGACGGATGGTGGATAGAAGCGACAACGATACTGACCGACAAACAGCCTGGAGCCTATCGGAAACCGATCCCAAAGACCTTCTGTCACATAGATCCGCTCATCGTGCAGGAACTCATCATATTTCTTTTGGACCTCTGGACCCCAGGGCGCATCATCGTCAGCAGGCTTGATAGGCCGACCATGCTTGTCAACACGGCCTTTCTTGGAGGCTACAGAAGGCTCTATCAAGGAGCCTTGAGATTCGGCACCGGTGGATGGGGTTTGCGGGAAGGTGCCATTAGGTAGTAGATTGTTGACGGCCGAGGTCCCTCCAGAAGCAATGTTAAACGGCTGAGACTGGTTCTGGGAATGAGTATTACTAGGTTGGGCTGAATAGCTAGGCGATGTAGTGGCAGCAGCATCATGGGCAGACGGAAGTTGGTGGTATGCCTCGCCATTCGGGGCATAATGGGCCTGGATAGAGGCTTGGCTTTGGGGTTGAGGGTGGGCATGGGTGCCCTGGGGTTTGAGGGACTCGTCAGTGGGTGCTTGGTGGAGAGACGAGTTCTCGGCCGAAGAAGCGGCAGGATTGGTTGCACCAGGGTTGGGGAGAGAAAGGTTGTCGAGGAGACTCTGGAAATTGACACCCGCATTATGTCCCTCGCGTTCCTCAGCAATTAGGCGGTCCGGCATCTTCGATTGCTCCGAGTTGTGGGCATGATCTACTTCGCTCCCAGTGGCAAAGCCTTGGGACACCGGAGCAACCGGAGCAGCGTGAGAATAAGTGAAATCGGGGTGAGAGAGATCTGAGTTCAGTTGGCCGGGATTTTCGGACCCCGAAAGTGGGTTGGGAGGATAACATGCGGAAGCAATTATTTCATTCTGCATCCCAGGATTCGACTGCAAGCCTTGAAAACTACCAGCATGTTGGGTACTCGGTTCCCTCTGCCCGTCTGTTAACCCCCGTGCGACCATCCATGTGTTTGCGGGACCTGATTATACACCGAGCGTTCATAGGTGGAGGTATCGTTGAAGACGGGGTCCATTTGGTTCTCTAAGACTGGGATATTCGATGGCTCGGGAATATGTAGAGGTCGAGGGCTTTCCGGTGTCAGAGTCTTTCCGCGAAAGTGAAGCGCTTCATCGGGGGGACTGGGCGTCATGTAGACTTCGAGAAGGAGGTGGTTTCATCTACGGAGAAAAAAGTGTCGTGATGAAGAGGGTCCCCCGGGCCAGGAATTTTCGCAATCGCAAGCTAAGGTGGGGCGATGAAGAAAAAGATGGGTCGGATTTCTGCCTTTACCCAAGAGGGAAAGTAGACAGAGTGAAAAGGAAGAAAAAATAGGCGATGAAGAAGGAAATGGGGAATAGGTGGGGGGCGGGTTTGGGGAGTTTCTAGAGGTGAGCAGTGGAAATGGACAGACAAGTCAGGTGAGCAAGATTGGAGGCGTTGAGGATTCTGGAGCGGACCTATTTTTTCAGTATCACGAGGATATAAGTTGTTAGTTTTTTTTTTTTTTTTTTTTTTTTGAATGTAGCTAAAGTGTAGAGCAGTGGTTGATGTAACCACTATTATGGACTATTGACTATGAACCACTATATCACTATACAATATATAAGATACCCATTCCAAGTTCACTACAAACAACCTTGGAATTTAAACACTCATATCTCTCTAATCACTTAAAATCACTTAAATCACCCTAATATGATGATCCCAGTCAAATAAAAGCTTCTGTTACGTACAGCGGGGCCAGACGGTCTTTTTTTATCTTTGGATTTTAATTAGCCACTCCACCTCTTAACTTCCTCATGTATTCCCACCGTATACAGTACTTGAGGGTACTCTTCAGAGCACCCTTGAGAGGATTTGCCTCTCGGGGTGATCAAGATATACAAATAGCCAGAGATTGGCTCGAGACCTTCAATTCCAAAACCATCCCTCGGAACATTTGCGAGGTCTCTTTCAGTCGGTCTGGCGGTCCGGGTGGGCAAAACGTGAACAAGTCAGTGTCCCCACTTGAAGATCGATGGTACGGAGTACTGAATGTTACAATGCTAAGAAAGGAAATAGGGTCAACTCCAAAGCCACCTTGAAAGTCCCATTGGATGCGTTGCTACCCTTGGTGCCCCGTCTGATACATCATCCACTACGCGCTTCGCGATATGTCGCCGAAAGAACCCAATGTCTAGTCATCCAGTCAGACGAGGAGCGGAAACAGTCCAACAATGTGGAATCCTGCTTTAACAAGCTTAATCAGCTGTTGCAGTCCTCGGCTAAGGAGGTGATTCCTGGAGAAACATCTCAAGCGCAGAGAAATCGCGTGCAGAAGTTGTATGTTTACTCTTTTCATGAAAGCATTTGAGCAGATCTAATAGGGAAAAACACACACAGACAAAGGGCTCAAAATGAGGGTCGGATAAAAGACAAGAAACAGCACAGCGAGAAGAAAAGTAGTCGTCGGGGAAGCAAATACGACGATTGATAATAATCATGCAGACCTGATGAAAGCATAGGGACAAGTTCGCCAGTGGGCCCTGAATTTTGATAATATCCGATCAACGCCTATGTGTGCTAAGTACAAATACTTGGGGTATGTTATGTATACTACTCTTGCGCTGCGCGCTCCGCATTGCGGACGGTAGCCGCAATGACCTTTTGCAACGAAGGATCCAGGCCTTCTGTTGTCTGAACAGGCTGAAGCCAGTTGATCACTTGGCGCGCGAGATCCTTACCCATGGGGTACTCCCTGAGACGGGTCAGCGAGCTACCAAGTGCCTGTGGGAATTCGGCCGAAGTAGGGGGGATTCCAGCGGTCGGGAACTTGATGTAGCAGATCTGCGTCCGTGGGCTGGAAGGCTTGTTGGCGCGCATCATCTCAATAACATGTTCCAAAATCTTGCGCTGACAAGGCGCATCCTGGAATTCGCAAACCATATCGAAGAACTCCTGGCCAAAGCGATCATCGTGGTCAAAGTGCTTTGTGGCGGTATCAAAGATGGCGAGCGGGATAGCACCGCTCAGAGCAGGCGTGGAGTTCATGTTTTGCAGCGCAACCTGGTCTACTTCTCCGTCCGCTCCTGTGCTGGGGTTGATGTCCTCAGCGGTGAGTGATGGGAGGGCAATCATGTCGGCATCGGTGTCGTCGACTTCTTCTTGGATGGGCTTAGGCTTCTGGCTCTCCTCATCAAGACCGAGAATCCGTTGGCGAGCGACCAGCTTTGCGATGTAAATCAATTCCAGCTTTGCATATTGGATCCAAATTGTTCTTGCGCTCTTGCAGAACCGTAGACCACGCTGCATGTAACTCCGGGCCTGTGTCATATCTCCGTGATCATCGAGAACGTGCTTAGCGGCATAAATCCATAAGTCGGCGCTGGTAGGGTGTAGTCGTAGAGCATCGGTGAAAATCATCTGGAGCTTCTTGTGTGCCTTTTGTTTGCGAGCATATTCGATGTACTGGACCCAGAGGTTGATATCGCCGTGGAACTTGCGTGTAGCTCGGTCGAGAACGAAGAAAATACGTCGCTGGCCGTTGAATCCTGCTGACCGAATCCCAAGTCGCTTCACCCGCTTCTTTCGCAGCACATCGAGGTTCATTTCATATTCAGCATAACGCACGAAATCAACCGGCTGTGCACCACGTGCGTTGAGCTTGTGCTCAAAATCAGATCGTTTTTTGACGATTGAGGAAATTTCATCCTATTTATGCTGATCAGCTGTCATTCTGATGGAAGAACTTCGCTTTGCGACATACCTTGGTGAAAATCTTCTTGCGCTCATATTCCTTGAGCTCGGGCACTGACTTCTCGAGGAAGAATCGAGCCTTATCTGTTGCGGCAGACATGATTGCTGTTCACTAAAGAGTGTTAAAAAAAAAGTCGGCATCCCGCATTGAAAAAACACCGATTAGCCCCAGAGGGCGCTTAGCCGCATTAGGTTAGCGCACAGGGTGCTCAGAACCACCGAGGGATCCGGAAGTTGTTTTCATTTCCCTCAGGGGCCATTTGCTCGTGACATCTACTTGTTTAAGTCATTCTCTCTTTCGTTCTTTTTCTTGACGTTCTTTTCTTTCTCAACTGTTTTTTTCTTTTATAGGTGCAGAGATTGCCTTCCCCTCTGTGCCACCATGGCTCCCCGATATAAGGACGGAGATGCCGTGGTCGCCGTAAGTTCTAAAGCGCCGTTCAATGCGGATCGAACGCCACTGACCGGATACTCTTTGCAGATCAACGGCAAATGGGTCGCCTGGACTCACACAGTTTTCGCATATGCTGCGTTTATCAGCGCGTTGATTGTTGGCGTTGCTTTGCACTACCACAAGATCGTTCAAAACGAATACTACGGCTACCCCATTGAATGGTTCCCGTCTGTGTCTGCGACCATCGGTGACCGATATCCCGAACGGTCTTTTTCATGGTTTTTATTGCTATTACTTCCGGCCCTCGGTTTGCTCTCGTCTTTCTGTGGTACATCCTCACTTCGCGTCCGAACTCAACCTTACCCAAGTTGGTTGCCGGCGTGGGCATTTTCCGGACATTAACATGCGGTGGTTGGACCTATGTCACATCTACTGATGACCACGACTGGCATGACATCTTCATGATCTCGTACTTGGTGGCTACCTTGCCGTGGACCTTGGGTTGCCTTGCGCTCAGCCCGAACAACCGCCGTGCGGTCAAGTACCGTAAGATCATGGCCAGCTTGTTCTTTGGTACTTTGCTTCCCTTGATCTACTACTTCATTCAGCACAAGGTCCACAAAGTCCCTGGTGGTGAGTACTTGTCCTTGCGAGGATCCATTGAAAGGTTACCACATGCTAATCAGTCAAATACTTAGCCTACACTAAGTATGCATTCTTTGAATGGTCCCTAATTTTGTTCGATGTCGGTTTCGATGCTATCACAGCTCTTGACTTTGAGAGCTTCGAATTGGTGGTGAGAGATGTTAAGGGCGTTAGCAGAGGGTATGTACCGTGGCTTCCGAAATGACACTGTCCACATCAAATGTATAGTGCCAGAGGCTATATTTGTGTTTAACAAAGAAAACATTGTCTAAGTCTGTGCTCATTAGGCAATTGAAAACGACTGCGGATGCTGTCTTGGAAAAAGAGTGTGTACAATTCCATAACGAAATACAGCTATCCCGAAAATTAACCACGTGCGTAGGAAGGGCAAGCCAGTGGGCAACACCTTTGGCGAGGGCTTCTTCTGGGCTGAGATTATTGATGCTGCCTCGGATGTCTACAATGGGGTAAATTGTATATGTCGACCATTGGCCTCCTGCGTTACTGACAATGGGCTCTAGTTTGTTTTCTGGACCATCGTGACTGCTCTGCCTGTCCTTGTCTGGTGTAAGTAGAATCTATTCCCTGATATGAAAGGGCATTCCTGATTTTGATAGACTTTCCTCTTTGGCATATGGGTATCTCTGGCTACGAGGTTGCCATTGTTTGCTGCACATCTCCGTTGTTTTACGTCATCCCATCCCTGCGATATGCAGCTGCGAAGAATGTTCGCCTTCTCCACCTGGTCTCACTTGTTGGTCTTCTTGGATACAAGTTCCAGGATCCTGCAAACCGCCTCTTTGTAACTGGGTTCGCTCTTTCTACTACTTGTGCAGCATGGACCGCTAGCTTCTTTTCCGAGAGGGCTAACACTCCCCGTCTCGAAGCCCGTATCATGGCTTGGGGAATCGGTCTGATCATGTCCGTCGTTGCCAAGTTCGCATGCAAGACAAACAACCCCCTTTGGCCAATTATGCACGCCGAGAATGGTGGCTGGAACAAAATCGGAATTTTCTTTGCTCTGTTCGCCGTTTTGAGGTCCCAGAGAGGCTCAAACACGAGCGGGGGTGATTACTTACCAGCAGGTGGTAAGAAGGGCTCGTCCATTCTTGCTGGTGTCGGATTTGGCGGTCTGATGTTCGCCATCGTCTCGCTTTTGACTGACTCGAGTACAATGATTTCGTGGGTCTGGGACGGATACCCAGTGCGCGGACCAATCGCAGCTCCTCACGGTGCTCTGACAATATTCGCAATGGGAGCCGGCCTTGTGTACGGCATCTTCCACCCCGGAGTTGCTGGAAGCTGGACGGCCTTCGGTGTCGGTTCCATTGGTGCTGCTCTTCTTACTTGCTATCACCACTGGACTGGATTCTATGGTGCCCTCGTTCTTGCGTTCTATATCATGGCCGTTGCCCCCGTTCTGATTGCATCCAGCGTTCGTCATTCTCCTGCGAGCACATTCGGCATCGGGTTCATCGTTTATGTGGCACTTTTGCTCTTCCACGTTTGGGTTGTCGCCTATGCCTTCGTGCCAGGTGGTCCATTCCTTCGCGAGCACACTGACTGGCTCATGACCACTATGATGCTGTCTATCGGTGCGGGTGTTTTCTCTGCGGCGACCTCGAACTCGACTCGCTCCCGCAAGCCTCACAAGCCCGTCAACCCTAACAGCAGGAAACAGCGATCTTACTATATCTACGTTCTTGCTGTGTTGCAACTACTTTCTGTGTCCATTGCTTACCTTCGCTTCCCGACCAATGACTACACCCCTTATCACAAGGAGGACAAGGTTGTCACTGCTGGTATCTGGACTGTCCACTTCGGTCTTGACAACAATATGTGGTCATCTGAGCGCCGCATGCGCGACGTCATCGGCGAGCTTGAGCTGGATGTCATTGGTTTCCTCGAATCCGACAACCAGCGTATCATCATGGGCAACAGAGACGTCACCCAGTTCATTGCCGAGGACCTTGGATACTACACTGACTTCGGCCCCGGTCCCAACAAGCACACTTGGGGCTCCGCCTTGCTGTCTAAGTTCCCCATCGTCAACTCTACCCATCACCTCCTCCCCTCGCCTGTCGGTGAGCTGGCACCTGCAATCCACGCCACACTCGATATGTACGGCGAGATGGTTGATGTTGTTGTGTTCCACTCCGGACAGGAGGAGGACCCCGAGGACCGCCGCTTGCAGAGCGAGTATCTGTCAAAGCTGATGGGCGACTCCCCGCGTCCTCTGATCCTGTTGAGTTACCTCGTAACCAAGCCGCTCGAGGGTAACTACAACACCTACGTGAGCGAGCGTAGCCAAATGAAGGACATTGACCCTACCGACTGGGACAGATGGTGTGAGTACCTTCTCTTCAAGAAGCTTCACCGTACTGGCTACGCCAGAATCAGTCGTGATACCATCACGGATACGGAGATCCAGGTAAGTAATGTTGTCTCTTCATCTCGACTCCTGCGTGTGCTTGATTTCTGACTGTTTTGTGATTTAGGTTGGAAAGTTCGTCATTGGCGAGCCCGAGCCTGAGAATGAGATGCGTATCCCAGAGGAAATGGTCCCCGTTGGCCGCCGCTTCCCTGCCTTGTTCCGCGGCCAGGGAGTGCGCGGACACCGCTACCACGTCTTCGACGAGCCCAGGTACTGGCAGTAGACAGTCTGCCTGGGTGCGGAGCGTAAACACGCTTCGTTGCGCAAAAGTTCGCCTAAAGAAGATTGAATTTTATGAGTTTGCCATATCGCGACATAATTACGGACCGAATAAGGCAGACATTTCACTATCCTTGAGGCTGTCAATATACCTAGCCTACTTGAGTGACGGGATTATTTTTTGTCGATCGTTTTTTTATTCTACTGTGTTTACTTTTGACTCGTGATTCTCGACCTCCAACATATTCGTACATCGCATGACCCGAGGGACTGGGATTTAATGTATTGCATCCCACATGGTATATGGAATAGGAGATCCTCTAATTATGAGATTCTACCTCACAGAGGATAGTCACATGTATATTCTCACCAAACTCCTTTCACTAGTACTAGAGTACTTTCTCCCTTGCTGCTTTGATAATTTTGTCAACTTGGTAATCATGAGAGAACAAATGAGCAAGCTACTAACAATAATTTTAGCAGTCTCAACTAGCATGTGGGAACCCTAGCAGCAACCAGATCGACAGGTTCATAATACAGCATCTCCGACGCCACCGGAACATCGGGATGTTCTTTGTGTCAAGATGCTAAAAAATTACAAGCCATCCCAAACTCAGAAACTTGAAAGCTGCCGCTTTCGTATCGTAACTTGGATGTTCTTTGTCCTGTGCTGATGGGCGTCCGCTAATAATAGCCCTGGCCACGATCAAAGATGACTCGAATACAACCTAGTCAATCAGATCAATCCCAATCAAGTGAGGTTACCTCGCGTCTTTTTCTCTGCCAAATTGATCTTGTCCTTCAGCATTTAGTATGGAGACATTGAGTATTCAGCATAGGGCAATGAAACCAGACTAGCATGACTGCCCAGGTCTGAGTGCATTCTAGCCCTACTTAGTACTGTATCTAAACAAACGGACTTTCCATGGCTGTACGGATTCATTGATCCCCAAAGCCCTTTGAAGGGTTCTGGTCAAATTCCAGTGCTGGATCTAGACAACGGGGGAAATGCAGCTCGCTTTGTTTCGGAGGCACTTTCGCGATAGGAAATAAGGGGGACCATTGCCAAATCCAGACACGAACTGGGTATCGGTCTCACTTGGTCAGCTCTTTTGCTTGGAAATAGCTGGTTTTCCTACTTAGAAGCAAGCCCTAACTCGTCCCCGCAGTGCCATTTCCCATGAAAATTAATCTAATTTGCTACAGGGCTAGTTTATTGGATTTGAAACACCAGTGTTGGAATGTCTCGTCCAAATTAAGCAAGATAGGAGGAATTACTCAGGATGATCAGGAACATTGGCTTAAATCCTGTCATCTGAACTTGCAAATTGAAAGATTTTCTTTTTGGGTCTGATACACTGGAAAACACTCCTATTCTTTTTGATATAATCATTTCCTAATTGAACATCGATCTTTGGCTTTGCTACCTGCGGTTTCTGTTCTTGTTCATTGTTTTACATGGGCCATTCGAAGTCTGATGACACTTTCTTTTTTTCTTTGAGCTGCCTGGTCTCGATAGCTTGGGTTCCTTAATCTGTTCTGCGGGCTTCTAGCTGGTATTTCTCTGCTGCAGTCCCTGGGAACTTTGATTTGGAGCGAGCGGATACCGACGGAGGGTTGACAAACCGTATACACCTGTTACGATACAGCTGCGAGTAGCTCTGGATGAACCAAAGTCAATTGCAAGAATCTGAACATTGTATAAAGATTGACCTGAAACGCTCTTTGTCAAGGCCCCTCGGCGTATCTGCAATAAGCTAGGTGCGGTCAACAAAGAAGAGGCCTCGAAAAGATATTTTTAATTTTCTTTGTATTGGCAAGTATGTGCATCTTTCTTGGTCGCTCTCTGCTTGTGCTTTGTCTGCTGGCGAAAATAGGTGACCCCGTCTCTGTCTTCTATTAATATAGACCCAACATGTCCATATCTATCCTCGACCACGAACACAAGAACGACTTTCTTGACTTGAGTCTTCTATCGCCAGATCAATCATTATCGTTAGAATAGTAGCAATTGATAATAAGTATGGTCCTCGTGTCATCGTTTTATATATTCTCTAACTAATAGATCAACACAGAGAGGAAGACCATCGATCAACGTGAAAGAATGGTTAGAACACGAGCAATGGCTACGGGTACCCGGCCAAAGGCCCAGCCTCTCCCGGCAAAGCCTACCCAGGCCGAAAAAGCCGCCAAAGCCGCCAAACTAAAGGCTGAGAGGGAGGCAAAAAAGGCCGAGAAGGCTGCAGCGAAGGCTGTAAATGATGCGAAGAAAGCTGCAGTAAAAGCAGAAAAGGACGCAATTAAGGCCGAAGCGAAGGCCAAGAAAGCTGCAGAGAAGGCTGCAGCAAAGGCTACAGCAAAGGCCGCGAAAGTTTCCAACACCAAACTCAGCACAAAACGCGCAAAGAGCACAATGGGCATACCTGCCGCAAAGGCTAAAGCTACCAAAATCACCAAGGCCACAAAGGCCACAAAGGCCACAAAGGCCACAAAGGTCACCAAGGTCGCCAAGGTTGCCAAAGTTGCCAAAGCTACGAAAAATATCAAAAAGGCGAAAGCTGCAAAAAGAGTTAGCGCAGTTCTTGTGGAACCTCTAGCAAATCAATATGAAGAAGAGACAGATGATGACGATGATGATGATGAAGATGAAGATGAGGATGAAGAGAACGAAGATCACATTGAACCACAGGCAAAAAGGCGCAAGATTGCGACTCAGGATCTTCGCAGACCTTATGTCGAAGTCAGCGCGCCTAAAGCAAAGCGTCCGAGCTTCCAAATTGGGGAATGGAACTACATGAGAAAAGCATTTATTCCAGAAGGTCTGGAGAACGAAAATAAAGGACCTCTACCAGACATCTATATTGGAGGCACTGCACCACAGCCTCGTTGGGTAATCACTCAAAATGAAGTCATACAACTTCCTATCAAGCGACAACCTGCCTCCTCAAATGCCAGCTCCGGGAGTATGGAAAAAAGGGAATTTGGAGGTTTACAGTGGATCTTTGAAGAAGGCGATTTCCAGAATTGGGCCGGGCTGGAATACCCAGCTCTTTACGAACTTGCGTTCTTGTGCCTCGAATATACCCTCATTGATTCAAAGATCCGAGAGCAGATCTATGATTCCCTGGCTCAGGGCCCCTTGCCCAAGGAGGCAATCGAAGGGAACATATGGTACCCAGCTCTGCCGCCGATTCCCATCACAAGGCATTTCATTCCAGGATCCTCCGCGCAAACTAGTCGAAAGTCAAGTGATGCGACCTTTTATTTCGGAAGCTATGAGCGCCCAAACGTGGCAGTTCAACGTCGTGATGAACGCCTCGCGCAGCTGTACCCGCAGGCCGTGGCTTCCAGTCTATATATTCGACCGACATCCGAGAATTGGCCGAGTGCTCCGCGCTCTGCAAGTCCAGATCCAGAAAACGAGGATGGTAGCGAAGAAAATCAATCAGTCAAGTCCAGGAAGTCTGTGAGAGGGAAGCTTTACCGGGAACGAAATCCAGTGGACACTTTCTCCGGACCGACAGCAACTATGTCTCTTCGAAACGAGCAGAGCATCAAACAAGACATGGAACAGGCCAGCGAGCAAGATTTCGAGCAGGACAGCGAGCAGGACAGCGACGATAGCCGGTCAGCTAGGTCCAGGACGTCGTCTGCGTCCAGGAAGCTTGACCTGGAACTAACCCAAGAGGGCACTTATTCGGAGCCGACAACCCCTGTGTCTCTTGAAAATCATGAGAAACATGCACGACTTGGTGAGTTTGAAGATACCTAGTGTAGTTGATTGTCCCATTCTCTGTATGTTTCTTTGCATTATCCTGTATGCATTCAGGGTGGTCGAATAATTTAACCACGGGTGTGCCGATGGATCGATGTATGCGAGTGTTTCATCTATACTGGAACACAATGAGCTACATGGAAGCAGCCCGATTTGAAGTGTCTAACTTGAGTCTTTGGACTGGTTGTCATATTCTGAGGAACAAGAGGGCTGATCACTTTCACATTATTCATTGCTCTTTACCTGTTGCACACTGACTATATATTCGCGCAATATGGTAACTAATCGGCTCTAGGCATAGCCTCGGAAAATGGTTCAATATTTGGTGACGGTGATGACTTCGAAGATAACACTCAAGCAGAGCCTGGCTCGGCTCGAGACTCTCGAGAACAATCTCCTAACAGCCTCTTCTCTGGCTCCGGGTCCGACAGCGAGGTCAGCGCTTCTCCCGATAGCAATGAGCAAAGCAATGTCAACGTCGCTGACGATAATAGCGCCCAATCGACGAATAGCCTGTCCCCAGTATGCCATGATGGGCTCTTCAGCCCTGGACAGATTGATAGCTATTATCGCGAGAGGAACAGAGTTTGTAAGTAAAGTTCCCAATTGAGGTATTTTCAGCTGTTTGATTATCTGCCCCCTTGATCAATTATGCTAATGTTTGTTTCAAGTTGAGCAGGAAAGGCTAGGCGGACTTGGACCTCACGAAGCGCCAGAACGAAAGAGCCAAGCACAATCCTCAAGCTCTGGGACGGATGTATGGGAGCCAACCAGAGCCGTAATGGGAAAAAGAAGTTTCGAAGAAGAGCTCGGAAGTTCAAGTAAAAGAAGTCGACTGGAATCGCCATTAACACCGTCACTACCCGCCACTCGAAGAAAGATTCCGGCTGATACCAGGGCGGACAATGTTATGACATTCGCAGAGATGCTACAAAAGCAACGGGAGGAAATGCGAGCCACTGCAGCAGAGAAAATATCAGACAAACCGCCGGTGGCACTCTTGAAGAAGGCTACGCAAAATCAGGCGAGTGCAAGATTACAGGCGGATGCACCTAGTCCTGAGATTCTGCCTAATCTGCAAGACAAGTTCCTTGAACAGACTAAGGCATATCTCAATGATCCAATCCAGAGGGCAAAACATTTCCCTGACCCTCTTGCTGTCCGCCGAGCTAGGGTGTGGGCAGGGGAGGAAGTAGTGGGCTATGAGATCAAACCCACAGTCGACGCCACACTTCCCCCTTGGTCTGAAAGGCATCGGCCTTTCGGTCAATGGCAGGATCCGGTAAGTGCCTCGTTCATGAGAATTTTGAGAACCACGCTGACCTACTCGATTAGATTGGGGTAGCCCCTGGGCCTGCGATGCGCACAAAGGTCTCGAGATGGAAAAAACGGAGCAGGGGACAAAGTAAGAGAAGACCAAGACCAGCATCTGCAAAGGAGCAGTCAGTCAGTTCAGCCCGGTGGTCCCCGTTTAGATAAATGGGTTTTGTGTTTCTCCGTGGCTTCGTAGTCAGGCTTGGAATATTCATATGTTTGATTGTTCGTTTTCGAGTTATATAGGTCAGAAGTTTTGGATGTCTATGCCTTTTTATTTAAGCTCACTTTGACTTTTAGCACATGTATATATCTTCATTTGACCGTCATCATTGTTTGAATTAGTGTTCATTTCATTCTCACAGCACTAGGTTAACGCAAATCGTGTATACTGTACATCGTGGTTGTATGTCTTTGAGATTGGAGCAGAGACCCTAGGACCCCAGCAGGATAATTCCAAGCTTGTTAGTCTTTCATGTTGTCCCGTTGTGGAATATGCCAGCCATTATCGCGTGCAACATCCCATTGCATGGTATTCAAGTAAATTTCATGCTTATAAAGAACAACTTTTATCCAGAATTAGATAAAGTGTGTCCGAAAAAACCCTTACAGGTGTAAGTGAAGGACTTAATCTATACAACAGGTTCTAGCATTGATAGGCGTTGCTGAGTGTCACGTGCGAACAGAACAAACAGCTCACCCGCCGTCTGGTATCTTTCGTCTTTGTTCGCGAAAGTCGGATCAATTTGACACCCTGGGATAATGGATCAATCTTGGAATTGAGATATTATATCGAGGCATACAGCTGCATTGATCGTGACTGATCTATCGTCGCTGGTCTAGAACAATCGCGGCTGCTAGGTTTGCCCTAACGGCAGACTCACGATGTTCACTTTCACTCCCCTCCTTGGGGCTCAGTCGTCATCTTCGAGGGCGTCGCAGTCTATCCTGGAGCTTGATGGAGGCATCAAAATTCTGGTGGACGTTGGCTGGGATGATAAGTTTAATACCCTTGATTTAGCGGAACTAGAGAAGTGAGCATGCGATCAACGCGTTCCCTTCAAATTCAGATGAGCTAACATCATTTTCAGGCATATTCCTACACTTTCTCTCATTCTCTTGACGCACGCGACGCCGGCACATATCGGCGCTCTAGTCCACTGCTGCCGAACATTCCCCCTCTTCACGCAAATTCCAATCTATGCAACGAATCCCGTCATCGCCTTCGGCCGTACGCTCCTACAAGACCTTTATGCCTCCGCTCCGCTTGCTGCTACATTTCTTCCGAAGGCTTCTGTTTCAGAGCCCGGCGCATCGTCAGCAGGATCTACGACTGTGTCAGGCGGAGATACCGAAGCCGCTGACAACACAAACCGAATACTTCTTCAATCGCCGACAGCCGAGGAAATTTCTCGCTACTTCTCCCTCATTCAGCCACTCAAATATTCCCAACCACACCAACCGCTCCCATCGCCTTTCTCCCCACCGTTGAACGGACTTACTCTCACGGCCTACAATGCCGGTCACACCGTCGGTGGAACGATATGGCATATTCAGCATGGGTTGGAATCGATTGTTTATGCAGTGGATTGGAACCAAGCTCGTGAGAGCGTGGTCGCAGGCGCTGCGTGGTTCGGTGGATCTGGCGCTAGTGGAGCAGAAGTCATTGAACAGTTGCGCAAACCCACGGCCTTGATCTGCAGCACAAAGGGAGGCGATAAGCTAGCACCTTCGGGGGGTCGGAAAAAGCGAGATGATCTCCTGCTCGACATGATCAGAAGTAGCCTTGCGAAAGGTGGAACAGTCCTCATCCCAACAGACACAAGTGCGCGAGTTCTTGAACTGGCCTACGCACTAGAACATTCTTGGCGCGATGCCGCGAATGGCGACAAGGAAGATGTACTTCAAGGATCTGGCTTGTATCTGGCCGGCAAGAAGGTCACCAACACAATCCGACTCGCCCGAAGCATGCTGGAGTGGATGGACGAAAATATTGTTCGCGAATTTGAAGCAGCGGAAAGTACAGATGTCACAAACGGACAAAGGACAGGTGGGCAGGATAAGAGCTCTAGCAAGGGCGGGGGACCATTTACTTTCAAGCACCTCAAGATCATTGAGCGCAAAAAGCGACTTGAGAAGCTCCTGGCAGAACCCGGACCTAAAGTAATTCTTGCATCCGATACCTCATTGGACTGGGGCTTCTCAAAGGATGCACTTCGACAAGTAGCAGAAGGACCGAACAATCTATTGTTACTGACGGAGTCCTTCCGCATGGACATGCAGACTCAAGAATCGAAACCATCACAGAGTTCGCAAACAATTGGAAGCATGATCTGGCAATGGTACGAGGAACGAAGAGATGGTGTGGCTCTAGAGAAAGGATCTGATGGTGAACACATCGAGCAAGTCCACAGTGGTGGACGAGAATTGTCTTGGACAGATGTGCAGCGAGCCCCTCTCGATGCTGGGGAGCAGCTGATATACCAGCAATATCTCGCTACCAAGCGCCAACTTCAGGACACATCACAAACACTTGGCCAAGAAACCCTGGAAACCGCCGTGGATGCCCTCGATGATGGATCGAGCTCTACCTCCTCTGATGACTCAGATCCTGAACACCAGGGCCGCGCGCTGAATTTCTCGGCCTCACTTGCACACGCTACTCGAAGCAAACTTGCCGTCAGCGACGAAGATCTAGGCATCAACATCCTTCTTCGTCGAAAGAACGTTTATGATTACGATGTGCGCGGCAAGAAGGGCCGCGAGCGCATGTTCCCTTACGTTGCACCGAGAAAGAAGGGAGACGAATATGGAGAGTTCATTCGCCCAGAGGAGTATCTTCGGGCCGAAGAACGCGAAGAAATTGATATGCAACAACGGCGTACCGATGCCGAGACTAAACTGGGCCAAAAACGACGATGGGATGATGCAGCTGGTCCCCATGGACGCAAGTTGTCTGGCAGCGCAACAGGACGGAAGCGTCCTCACATTGATGGCAAGAAGATTGACGATGACGATCTCAGCCTTGTCTCCGATGGCGAAGACGCTGATGTAGCTGCGGAGTCCGAAGATGAAATAGAAGGCCAGTCTTTCGAAGGTCCTGCGAAGGTCCTTTACCATAGCCAGACCATCACCATCAACGCTAGGATTGCGTTTATCGACTTCATGGGCTTGCATGATAAGCGCAGCTTGGAAATGTTAATTCCACTAATCCAACCTCAAAAGTTGATCCTTGTTGGTGGCATGAAGGAAGAGACATCAGCATTGGCAGCTGAATGCCAGAAACTGCTGACAGTCAAGCTCGGCGCTACCAGTTCTGACCCCACGTCTGACTCGGGTGCCATTATCTTCACTCCGTCGAACGGCGAAGTCATCGATGCAAGTGTCGATACAAATGCCTGGATGGTCAAGCTGAGCAACACGCTCGTCCGACGCTTGAATTGGCAGCATGTCCGCAGTCTCGGCGTGGTTGCTCTCACAGCACAATTGCGAGGACCGGAGCCTATCGCCGCCGAGACCGGGGACGCTGAAATCTCAGGCAAGAAAATGAAGCAACTGAAAGACGAAGCAGCCTCTTCTGCTGTCGCCCCGACATTGGAGCAAACAGACACAAAAGCAATTGACAAGGTGGAGACCTATCCAGTACTTGACACTCTCCCGGCTAGCATGGCCGCAGGGACCAGGTCTATGGCTCGCCCCCTTCATGTTGGTGACTTGCGATTGGCTGATCTCCGCAAGCTGATGCAATCCGCTGGTCACACTGCCGAGTTCCGGGGCGAAGGAACCCTTCTCATCGACAAGTCCGTAGCTGTGCGCAAATCCGGAACGGGTAAGATCGAAATCGAAGCAACGGCGCAGTCTTCCATAGGTCGCCCTACTGGTCGTGGGATTGGGAGCTTCCTTGCTGTCAAAAGAAAAATCTACGAGGGCCTGGCTGTTGTTGCAGGCAGCTAAGGTTATGCACGTGATATGTATTTCTATCTTCTCCCGGTGTATAATTTCATGATCAGCAAAGCCTTCATAGCCACTTCTTTCTTCCAAGCACCAAGAGATCTATAATCGAACGACCTTTATTCTTCTGAAATCTTGCTCGAGTCAATACCGCAGGTAGTATTCTATTCAAAAACAAAACGACTGTATCATCAACGCACAATTTTAACCCGAAACCAACGTGACTCACGGGTCTTTATAAATGCTCAAAACTCCGACAACCTGAGCATAATCTATATCTAATTCTTAAGCTGTAAAATGGAAACAAAAGTTGTTGTCGTGGTGTCAGAGAAGAATCTGCCATCTAAACAGTGATGTCGCCTGACTCTTCGGAATCATTGCCGTCGTCCTCGGTGGGAATTTCTCGTATGATATCATTGGTTTGAGGGCCAGTGTACTTTCTGCAGAAGGAAATGTCAATATCCACTTGAATCACGATAGACGAACTGTTGGCTTTTAGGTATCTTACCCTCGAGCTGCAACCCACCACCATATCATAGCAAAAGCTGCAATAAAGCCGCCAACACAAACGGCGTAGTTCCTGTGTAGAAAATGTTAGCATGGACTTTTCGCAACTGGTCATAAACCAGGTCCAGGCGGCTTACATATTTGCAGGTGTCACAGGAAGCTGTGGGGGGAAGAAAAGAATTGTACTGATGAACAAGACCCAGAAAATGGCAATGTAGTTGATAGAAGTACCCCATTTGCCGAGCGTGAAGGGACCTTCAATAAATTTGACTTTGGATTTATAGAGTTGATGGGCGAGAATGACAGAGACGTAAGACAGATCTAGTGCCGGGGCAGTGATATTGAATATTGCAGTGGCTGTTTGCGTAGAGCCAATGGCGATGCAATTCAAACCCATGCTGAAGATGACCACAAACCACACTGCATTCACAGGGGTATGGGTACGAGAGTTGACCTTGGATAGGAACCTATAATATATCAGTACTGATCGAGTGCAAAGTTTAGACAGCATCCTACTTTGAAAATGGAAGCGCATTGTCTCGGGCAAAGGCATAGGCCATTCTTGTATCTGCCAGCATGGCTGAGCAGCCCGTGAAGAATTGAACCAAAATGACAAATGCCCACATGATTGTGCCACCTCGCTTGCCACCGGCATTGAGGAAGATCTGGGCTGCCGGCATACCGGTAGGAGAGGTTAAAATTCCCTCAAAATCTGTTAGACAGAAGCACATTGAGACAGTCAGGATCCATCCGAGCGCCCCGGATACTAGAACAGCTGTTTGGATAGCAACTGGTCCTCGCACGGCAGCATCATGGGTTTCTTCAGACATACTACAAGAAACGTAAATGTTAGAATGTAAATCAGTGGAATATCGGGGTCGCATACTGTGTTGTTCCATCGTAGTCGGTCATTGTCCAGGCAACAGATAAGAAGCCCAGGAAAAAGGAAAAGACCTTTGATCCCCATCCTGAGCCATCAGTGAAATTGCCAAAGACCCACGACGCTGGCTGTAGGTTGGGGGTAAGGGTTATCAGCGCAATACATATGCATATAGTCGCCCCAACTGGAGCAAAGCACGCTCGTTAATACAAGTTCAACAACTAAGTTCCCTTGATACATACTGTTTATGGGAGCAAACCAAAGGATAATTCGATGCAAGGATTTTGTGGTCAATGAACAAATCACCCCAAGGATGCATAGAATTGCAATTGATACCAGAACGGTCTCCAGTGCTGTTCTGGAATAATATCAGCTTAGAAACACAGCAACTAGAGCTGGCTAACTTACGGTGCATACGAATACTTGCCATCGACAAAATCTGAATTCATACTTACACAGGCCAGCAACATCTGACTGACCGTGTATGCCACACTGGAGACTCCTGCTGTCTGTCCCAGGAGGTTACACCAGCCCTGAATCCAGGAGAAGATAGGAACCTGGTCGGGAGGCACGACGTGTTTTGTGACAAAGTACATCCCTCCAGCCGTGGGGTATGCCGATACCAACTCTGCCACAGAGCTTCCAATGCACATAGCCATGCATGAACCGATCAACCAGCACCATACAGCTGTTGCTGGGCCGCCAGCCGCTAACGGTGCACCAAATGTTGCGGGCACGGAGCCGAGAACTCCCAGAATAGAGATGGCATATGAGACGGTCGACCACTTAGAAAACTCTCGTCGTAATTCCTAGTCCGAGTAGATCAGTATCAGATTGTGCCCCACTATGATTGCCACAAGGGCTTGAGCGGACTCCGGAGAATACCTGCTTATAGCCGATGCGAGCCAGCAACAGCTCATCATCGTCGTGAATAGTCGCCATTGAAGGTTCAAGAGGAGCTGGTATATCGCCACTTTCTTTCCTGGACTTGCGATCCGGGTCTGGTGTTACGGTTAGGCCCATGATAAGGAGTATGTGACCAATGTATATGCAAGGAGCTTTAGGGGACCAAAGATAAGGGAAAAAGAAAAGAGAATTCTCCGGACTCACAGGAGACTTGTATTATATCTACGATGTACGGAGTATAGTCGGCTCAGGAGACCGAGCTAAAGGGGAGCCATCAAGGTCGGGAAATAGACGGTGAGATGAACACGCCAGAGAATAATACAAACCCTCTAAGAAGCTCGATCCGAAGCTAGGATTGGACATCTGACGTGATTGGAGGGAACATGATAAGCGTAGAACTGGTCAAAAATGGCCAAGTCATGCAAGACCAATTGCTGTGCATGAGGTGATGACACGATAAACAGAAGGGTTCCATCGAAGACACTCCGAATGGGATGGTCTCCGAATCGCTAGTCTGTCTCTAACACGGAGTTACGTCGAGTGCATAATAGCGGGTGACACTATATTTTCTTAAGGACAGATTGACAAATTCGAAGTCATTTGAGAATGCTATAATAGTAATATTTAAAGAAATACAACATACGGAGTACAAGTCAAGGAAATATAGCGAATCCAGCGAGTACAAGACCCACGTGAAGAACATCGGAAGCACGTAAATCCGAGGGAGTTTAGGTGGTCAATCCGGTATATCGTCAACACAGTCACTTGTTATTTGTTATTCCCTAATTCCGTTTCGTACGTGATGATTCGTTGAGACTTTGTGTCTTTTTTCTCTATCTCTCAATTGTGTGACCTCTCTCGCCTTTTCCCACCCCGCGGCATGATCCACCATGGCCGACCCTTCAATGTATAACACAATGGGTCAGGGATCTACCGACCCCTCCAATCCACAGTACATGGCTCAAGCTCCCTCTCAGCAATACCCTCCTGGATATCCTCCTGGTGCCGCGCCTCCACAGCCAGGAGCGCCTTACGCCAACCCAGCGCCGAATCAGTGGCCCGCCTACGGCTCACCGCAACAAGCGGGTTTGGCGAGTCCCGGCAGCGCATACAATGCACCGCAGCAGGCAATGGGTGCAGCAGGAGATCCTGGCGTGGCAGGTCTATCCTCTCAGATGAGCGGGTTGGGGATTGCAGCAGATGCGGGGGCTAGGACACACCGGAAGAAGCACCGTCATGCTCACCACGACATCGGAGGTGGTGCAGCACCCCCGCGCAAGGATTTAATACTGGCATAGATCAAGGAGGCTTGCAGCAGCCGCAGCAGCAACCGCAGCAATCGCAGTTCCTGAACACGGGATTGAACCAGCATGCCGACCGACCAGTCTCCCCGGCGGTGGGGTTAGTATCTGGGCAGTCTGTCCCCGATATACCTGGCATGCCGAGTGGTGCAGGCTCTGTACCTACTTCAGGCCGAATTGACCCAGAGCATATCCCCAGCATCCCGCGATCGCGCGACCTTCCCGCTCAGTACTATTTCAACCATGTCTACCCGACAATGGACCAACATCTCCCCCCACCAGCGGCGATTCCGTTCGTGGCTCAGGACCAGGGCAACTCATCTCCTAAATACGCCCGTTTAACGCTCAACAATATCCCCTCCGCCTCTGACTTCCTTACCTCGACTGGCTTGCCATTGGGCATGATCTTGCAGCCCCTCGCGCCTCTGGATCCTGGCGAACAACCGATCCCCGTGCTGGACTTCGGGGATGTTGGTCCCCCGCGATGCCGACGATGCCGAACTTATATCAACCCATTTATGTCCTTCCGATCTGGCGGCAGCAAGTTCGTCTGTAATATGTGCACGTTCCCGAACGATACGCCTCCTGAATACTTTGCGCCCCTGGACCCATCCGGTGCGCGAGTGGATCGCATGCAACGTCCTGAATTGTTGATGGGAACTGTGGAATTTACGGTCCCGAAGGAATACTGGAACAAGGAGCCTGTGGGCCTTCAAACCCTCTTCGTGATCGATGTCAGCCGGGAGTCGGTTCATCGGGGATTCCTCAAGGGTGTTTGTGCGGGTATCAAGGATGCTCTGTACGGTGCTGATGATGGACCATCAGAAGGCACTGAAGGCGATGAATCATCACGAAAATTGCCCGTTGGAGCGAAGGTTGGCATCGTTACATATGATAAGGAGGTGCACTTCTACAACCTGACCGTATGTGTTTCTCGCCCTGTGATGCTTTCATCTATTAACATATCCACAGGCGTCATTGGATCAAGCTCAAATGATGGTTATGACCGATTTAGAGGAGCCATTTGTGCCATTGAGCGAGGGTCTCTTTGTGGACCCATATGAATCGAAGTATGTGATCAACTATTCCCCGTTTCCTACGGATCACTAACAATATTCAGGTCTGTGATCACTTCTCTTCTTAGCCGGATACCCAAAATGTTCTCTTCTATCAAAAACCCTGAGTCGGCTTTGCTGCCGACATTGAATTCGGCGCTCTCCGCCCTGCAGGCTACAGGTGGCAAGATTGTCTGCGCGCTAGCTAGCTTACCTACTTGCGGTCCGGGGCATTTGGCAGTGAGAGAAGATCCTAAAGTTCATGGAACGGATGCGGAACGGAAACTTTTCACCACAGAAAACCCAGCTTGGAAGAAGACGGCAAGCAAGCTGGCTGAAGCTGGCGTGGGCTTGGATCTGTTCATGGCAGCCCCTGGCGGCACATATCTCGATGTGGCAACAATCGGTATGTTGAAAGCCTCATTGCACCCCATACAATCTATCAGCTAACTTCATTCATAGGACATGTCTCTAGTCTCACCGGAGGCGAGACCTTCTTTTACCCTAATTTCCATGCTCCACGCGATCTTCTCAAGCTGCGGCAGGAAATCACTCATGCCGTCACTCGTGAGACGGGATATCAGACCCTGATGAAAGTTCGATGCTCTAATGGACTCCAAGTGTCCGCCTACCACGGAAACTTTGTCCAGCACACTCTCGGTGCTGATTTGGAGATTGCTGGTGTCGATGCTGACAAGGCCTTCGGCGTACTCTTCAGCTACGACGGGAAACTCGATCCTAAACTGGATGCGCACTTCCAGGCCGCCTTGCTTTACACTTCCGCAGACGGTCAACGCCGTGTGCGATGTATCAACGTCGTGGCAGCTGTGAATGAAGGAGGCATGGAGACGATGAAGTTTGTCGACCAGGATGCCGTGGTCTCGGTTATTGCCAAGGAGGGTCAGTTGAAAAATCTATTAAAAGCCGTTGATTGTCTTTACTGACACCGTTATAGCCGCCTCGAAAACCCTGGATAAGACCCTCAAGGATATCCGAGCCAATATCTCAGAGAAGACAGTTGATATCTTCAGTGGATACCGCAAGATCTTCTCCGGCTCGCACCCGCCCGGTCAGCTCGTTCTACCTGAGAATCTGAAAGAGTTTTCAATGTACATGCTCAGTTTGATCAAGTCGAGAGCGTTCAAAAGTGGACCCGAGTCATCAGACCGACGGGTGCATGACACGCGCATGATCCGGTCAATGGGCTGCACGGAAATGTCCTTGTACCTCTACCCTCGCATTATCCCCGTGCACAACATGCAGCCGGAAGATGGCTTCGCGAACGAGCACGGACAGCTCCAAATCCCGCCCTCCCTGCGAGCCAGCTTCTCGCGTATTGAAGAAGGTGGTGTCTACATCGTGGATAATGGCCAGGCGATCATACTCTGGCTGCACGCGCAAGTCTCACCCAATTTACTGGAAGACCTATTCGGGCCGGGCCAGGACTCCCTCCCGGGTCTGAACCCCAACACTTCGTCCCTGCCTGTACTCGAGACGCATTTGAACGCACAGGTGCGTAACCTGCTGCAGTACCTGTCGACAGTGCGCGGGTCCAAGTCCGTAGCGATCCAATTGGCCCGGCAAGGCCTAGACGGGGCAGAATACGAGTTTGCCCGACTTCTTCTGGAAGACCGGAATAACGAGGCCCAAAGCTATGTGGACTGGCTGGTGCATATCCACCGCCAGATTAACTTGGAGTTAGCTGGTCACCGCAAGAAGGAAGAGGGCGGCGAGGGCGCATTGGCTAGTTTGTCGGCTATGCGCGCTCCGTATTGGTAGATGCCTGATCCGGAAAACTCCGTCTTAACCCCGTCAGGCACCGTTTTCTGCTGGTTGGTTCCTGTCAAGACTCTGCAAGTAAGCTGCAGCGGAGGAAGTGGAGGACTAATTGGTGGGGGCCATAGGGGCCGGGACCCAGCTCATTCCAGGGGAGGTCCACGGGCGACTGTGGCGCTGACTTCAGTGGCTTCTAAAGACACCTAAGCAGTGGAGCACCCCGGGCTCAACAGAGTGATGGCTAAACAGAGTACAACATAATTGTGAGACATGGGAAAATTCATTTGTGTATACCAGGGGTAGTTTCTTTTTATTATTGCGAGTTTGTGTCACAATCTCCGTGCACATGGCGAATGCCCTAGTCATCCAGTTCACAGCTATCGGAGCCTATTCAAGATGGTGCAAAACTAGAAATCCCGCGGACAATGGGACACCTAATCTGGGATCACTGAGATTTTCAAGAGTACAATGTAGAATGCCAAAAAAGAATCCAGACTCGATCGCCAGGTACGGGTCAAGGTACGGTCAATCACCTAGGCCCCAACGTCAGAGGCGTCTAGTGGGCCCCGGTGTTACTAAGGGCGCCATTGGTACAGGGCCTTTGACACCGAAGACTATTCCAAGATGTATTCTAATATTATATGCAGGTGGATATTTTTTATTGTAAGAGGGTCTAAACTGTGGAGTGTCAGCTCCCACCTACCTACTGTTTCAAGGATATGTTGTAGGTATATATCAGATTTATCGTGCATTGGATTTGGGCCACAGGCCGGTTGGATTGGTAATGATGTGTAGTAATTTGTAGGAGATATTATGACTGGCCCAATTGACCTTTAGAATATTACATCCTATATTGCACAAGACAATTGTCTGGTAATATCCGGCTTGCCACCATTATGATGCTAAAGTATACAGCATATACACCTTTCTCAACATGAATGGCTCATATTTGCCCCCTCTTCCGACTTTAATCTAGATTCTGAATTCTTTCCTTTCTACCACCATTAACCCCGAATGTAATCCGAAGGAATTGGATAGAAAACTTCCATGTGGTGGCCAGCACCGACATCCATAGAACGAGCTCCAATCCCCAGTGGTTCCTGGTGCAAATGCCAGCTCAGTGGCTGTGCAGCCACGCAGCCGAGATTCTCCCATGTTCTTTGCCATGGAATTTTGCTGGTTTGAAGTTTGTGAATCTGTTCCTTTGATCTGTATGGAAGAACCGCGGATGAGACCGGATGGACATGACGTGGGGTTCGGGGCAAGGAGATGGTTCGGGCGACAAGTTTTTGGAACTATTGCCACGATGTTCTTGAGGTTTCTAGGTGAGAGTGGGGTGGTTGACCATAGTATATTGTAGAAACACGCAGAAATTGCTACATCCACGCACTTAGCCTAGACTATGGTCTATAGGGTTATAGCGTACAGATACGAATTCCATGTAGCGGTGATGCCTTTGGTAGCAATGCGTTATGCAGTTGATAATAGATCACTTACTCTGTACATATCTGATATATAGCATTGTACCTGCCCAGAATATGTTATATGGTCTATGAAACTCGAATAAGCCCTAGAGGCGACACGCTCTTGGTTCCACTTTTTCTGAAATTCTTTTTTATTCTTTTTATTCTTTGAATTTCTTTTTTTTTTCCTCGCCTTTTTGCCTTTCGATTGACCCACAATTCCCTGAATCGATCCATGGCTCCAAATGTGTGGGTGGCTTTGCACGTTTTCTAAGTGTATGCATCTCCCTCGTTCAAAACTTATATAAACCTCCTCGATCACCCCGGGGATTTCTATTCTTCATCACATTCACTCCAGTACAATCAGTACATTCTTTTATATTCACTCTCTTCAGTCTCGAGATTGACTCTCGTTGCACTCTTTACATCTGTCGATCAGATTCAAAACTACCAACTACATCACTCTCTACATCCCAAATCTTTTCAAGATGATGTTCACCAAGTCTCTCGGCCTTGCCGCTCTCTTCACCACCATCGCCTCGGCTCTTCCCCAGGACATGATGGTCCGTCGCCAAGGCATGGTCCGCCGTGACGGCGGCGGTGTCAAGATCACCAACAACCTCCAACAGGACGTCTACGCCTGGTCCGTGGCCGGCGACGTCGGTCCCATGCAGACCATCACCAGCAGCGGTGGCACTTACTCTGAGACATGGCGCACCAACCCCAATGGTGGTGGTATCTCTATCAAACTGGCCCTCGACCCTGACCAGCACGATGTGCTCCAGTTCGAGTACACCGAGGCCGGTGACACCATCTTCTGGGACATGTCTTGCATTGACATGCAGGCCGGAAACAACAAGTTCACAGATTTCGGCTTCTCCGTCGTGCCTTCCGATGAAACTTCCACTTGCCCCAAGGCCATTTGCAAGGCTGGTGACACTGCTTGCTCTGCTGCTTACCTCAAGCCCACTGATGACCACGCCACCCACGGCTGCCCCATCGATACTGCTCTTGAGTTGACTCTCGGCCAGGCAGCATAGATTGGATCCTGTGCTTTTTTTGATTTGCCGGTTGAACCGCGCATCCTTTCGTTTTCATACCTTTCACATTTGCATCTAGCCCTAGCTGGCAGATGATTTCTTTTTCTTTCTTTTCATATATTACCCCAGATGGTGATGCTTTTTTGAGATGAGATTGGTGATTTTATTTTTTGTTTTTCAACATGTTCGGTTGATTCGACATGTCTTCTCCCCATCTATAGCAGGTTGATTCCCGCTGGGGCAGAATGTCTCGTCACGAGCTATGATTTCTTACGGTTTTGGAATACCCCCGCACTTGGATGGAATATGGAAAAATGGGAGTTTTATACATGGGGGAGAGAGATAGACTTGCGAATAGACATATGATCATCAGATCTTGAAGATTTACTGATTATGAAATATACGATCTTTACCTTCCAAACCCCTCCTTAATCTCGTATGTTAACCTTTGAACATTTGCCTGTCGAGAAGCAAGTGAAAAATGGAATCTCAAAAAACTTGAAAATCCCTGGGGCAAAAAAGGAAATCCTGAAAAAGACCCAACGGCACAAACAGGTAAAAATTCCGAGTCCACAAATGATCACCTCAAACATACGAATAATAGTGGAACCACGACGTTGTCAAACACACAAAGAACAAGTATAATCACGATCTAGAACAAGTGATAGACAGGGACCCTGAAGGGACCCCAACGCACAAATCTCCTATTCGTAGATCTAGCTCCACATGTCAGGGCCATAGTCGAGAATGTCGATCCTCCGCCAGTCGGATGGGCGGATGGCGTTCAAGATATCCACTGAGGGGTTGCGTGGCTTCAAGATTTTCGATTGGAGATTCCCGACCTGAATCTTCAATATGATTTGGTCGATCTTTTTTCGCTTTTCGGTCAAAGGACCGAGATGGATTGATTTGGTCATGATCTGCTTCGATCTGCGCTCTACGCTGTGAAGCCATATGTTTTACGGTGTTGTCATTCGGGTGTAATGCGCGCGTTTGATCATATTAATTTCGTCATAGGGCTATAGACTGCTATGTTGTACATCGTATGCTGTACAACCGAGTCTAGTACACGTGGGATAAGCAGGTACAAAACTCAAAGTGCCGAGTTATCCATTCATGTCTATCAAACACCGTTTGACAGGACTGTTCCTATGAAGAGGCGATATTGTTTATTTGGTCGAACCACCCGTCTTTAACCATGGAAGCCTTCGCCTGAATGTTTGGGAAGAACTGACGGGGGCGAACCGGTTGAAATCAAAAGCTGATTATTAAGGTTCCTCCATCCAATGGACTTGGTTATGCTTAAACCTTTTTCCCACCTCTTGGGCCGTTTAGTCGATTTGAAACGTTTCCACTCCATCCGATGCCAAGACCGCCGGCCTTCACTCGGCATGGCTTAATTCTTGGTTGTGCAGTCTAGAACCACCGTTCAAGTGTGGAGATTTCATTTCGGCCAACTCTATCCCCATTGAACACGACGTACAGTATATTTGGCAACGCGAATTAATGCCTGTTACGGCTGCCTAGATGTACCGGGTGGTCCCGGGTAGAACTGTGAGTCACGGGCTTCACCGTAGAGAAAGCAATCAGGCAGGTCGTATTTGTCACCATGTCAAATTTCCATATTAGTCAACAATAGGCTTCTCTTGACGGTGTGGCACCTACACATGGCACCGACACATGGCACCTCTTGATGCCCGACGACCTGAACAGCTCAATCACGTGACCACCTGTCAACAGCATCCAGCTTGAACAGTATGTTGTAGTATTATCTCTTTTCAAACTATGATTTTCTGGCTTCCAGGGGTTTCTTTGTCTGGCGATGTCTACCAGAACGGCTGAATCCAAGGCTCTAGGCTTCTTGTAGACATCAAGCGAATCTATGTTGTAGATTGAAGTTTCATTGCTGCCGATATTGAACTAGAACAAAAGCCTTCAGGACCCAAAGTCATGTCTATTGTTGCATATATTGATGAATCAAATAGATATATAAGAATAGGAAGTGCATTGGAGAGAAGAGGTGCTACAACTAGGATGCGTAGGGATGGTGTCACGTGACCAATAAAATGTTCGTTGTCGAGATAGAAGTTTGTATGGAAAGTAATAAGAACACAGAATTAGTCTGGAATGAGCAGGAAACTGGAGTTGCAGGAATAATGTGTGAGAAGGGGAGGGAACAAAAGGAGGGAACAAAGGGAGGAATTAGGCGAGATCGACCAGAGTCAAACCGGAACAGACAGGTAGTGGAAGATCCTAGGCACTTCCCTCATAGTACACATGCAATGCATGTTACTACTAGGCCTCCTACTGTTGAGTACCAATTTGGAGTTAGATTGCTCTTCCTTTTATCTTACAATTTCAAGAAGTTTGTTCATACAGAGACATATTAATCACTATGCATACTCAGGGAAGCTCCATAATATTAGCTTCCGACCCTTGGACTGGTTTCTTGAGACTTCATTCTCAATAAATGGTCGAGTCTAGTGTAGCCAATTGAAAAAGGAAGCAAACAGCATGTGCATGTCGCATGGGTATCTCAACTATGTACATAGACAGTAATCAAAAAAGTGAAATCCAGATCTATCTAGATTTCTTCTGAGCCCGCCACTCTCTCCACTGCTCCATAAGCTTATGCGATCTCATGACCTTGATAAAAGCATAAGCAACAACCCGATAGATGATCGTGCAGACACCCAACGCCATGATATTCATCGGCCCACTCTTATCCAAATTGTAGAGCTCAAGCACCTGCTCACCCGAATCAACCGGACAATTCCCATCAGCAAGCCTCTGAGCATCAGAGCAATGAAACACCTGGCCATGCATTGAATATGGAGCCAGATTAGCAATGGAATACTTGATCGGCGAAAGATGGTTCAGCCCCTGCAGCACATTGTTGACATTAAGACTCATGACGCCGCCGAGGATGGTTGAGATGGAGAGAAGAATCGACGTCACATTAACGGCGAAGCCGACGTGCGAGAATAGCGTACAGAACATTATGCCCACAGACTCGCCGCAGCTGATTATACAGAAACAGTTGAACGCGCTGATGAGGAACATCGTGACGGTGCGTTGTAGGTTGTCTGCGAAGGCGGCTAAGGCGCCGAAGATAAGGGATGAGATTATTTCGAAGGGGACTTCGATTGCGGTGTAGCTGAGGATGAATGTTGAGGCTGTGTAACAGTTGTCTGCTTCCTCGCGGTAGAAGACGTCGCGCTCACTGGGGTAAATTGCGATGTTTTGGAGCATGCCTGTTAGGGAATATTAGTATGCGTATGAAATTGGATAACCAGCGAAGAGAGCTGGGGGAAATAGATCAAACTTACCAACAAAGTATAACGCCGCAAACTCCTGAATGAACCCCATGCGTGATTGCACAGCTGCATAATCATTCTTCAGCGGTGCAAAGAAAAGCGCCATGATAATCGCTATTCCTGGGATCTGCATCGACCGCGCCATAACCAGCGGCGGCTGGCGCCAGAAGTTGATCACGGATCGGCGCAATACCAGCGGGAAGGTCACGCGAAATGGTAACATCTGACGCTTGAGACTTCCCATTTCTGCGGGCGTGGCAATCTGTGACGTCTGCCGGTCTAGCCCTAGCTCGAGGGGATTATCCTGCCAGCAAGAAATAAGGCCCTGCACACGCTCACGCGTGACAAGCTCACGGTCTGCTTGCTGGAGATCGACCGTGATGAGATCCAGGACGAAGTCTGCGGGGTTGGTTGTGCGTGGACACTCATGGCCTTCTTTGGCGAAGTGCATGAGCATTTGCGTTCCGGGGCCTGCGTAGACCGGGTAGCCGCCGCGGGCTAGGAGGAGAACTTGGGAGAAGTGGGTGAAGAGGTCTGAGCGAGATTGGTGGAGGGTTAGGATTAGAGTGCGGCCTTCGGCGGCGAGGCTGTGGAGGAGCTCGATTATGGACATTGCTGTGAAAGCGTCGAGGCCGGAGGTTGGTTCGTCGAGAAGGAGGACTTTAGGGTCTGTGAGGATTTGAATTGCGATTGTTACGCGCCGCTTCTCGCCACCGCTGATGCCTTTGACGAGGTCGCTGCCGATGAGGTTGTCAGCGCATTCTTTGAGCCCCATCTTATAGAGAATCTCTTCTGCGCGTCGGTTTTTTTCTTCGCGTGACATCCAGATTGGGAGGCGTAGACCAGCGGCAAATCGTAGACTCTCCCGGACAGTTAGTGAGGGCATCAGTGCATCGTCGTCCTGCGTTACGAAGGATGTCACTGAGCGGATCACACTCTCTGAGGGTACAGCGCCGTTGTATAGCATATTACCACGGACACGGTATTGTGTCCCTACAGACCCGTGCAGCCTATTGGCTATGGAGTTGAGCAGTGATGTCTTGCCACTTCCAGATGGGCCCATGATAACGTTCAGCTCTCCTGCCTGGAACTTAGCCGTAATGGGTCTAAGGATCTGTAGGGTCTTTGCAGTTTCCCAGGGGTGTTGTCTCTTTCGAATGTCCAACGCGTACTCATCAAGCGATATTGCCACTTTGCGTGCCTCCTCTGTTGGCCGGATAGCGAGCTTAGATTTCCCACTAGATTGGTCTCCTTCGGTTTTTCGGGCCTGGGCAACATCTATGGCGAAGCGGTTATATTGTAGCAGCAGACCGGCAAAGAGATAATGGCCAATGGCAAACGCGACTAGCACCACGATAGGCCGCCAGATCCAATTGGATGGCATTCCCAGGCTTTCCATGATGTAGCGCCCAGTGTATTGCTTGCAGGCTGGGTCGAGAGGGTCATCGGAGTATGGACAGGCATAGAATTGCCCCAGTTCTGAGCCATTGGGTCCGATAAATTCGTTTGCACAAAGGGCTCCAAATATGTAGAAGGTGTAGGCACACCACTTCAACCACCTCACGTAGACCGGGATCTGGTTAGACTGGACAAAGTATCCACACGCAAAGGACTGCAACGTGAAGGATAGGTTTGCTACCAAACTAGCTCCAGGGAAACTCCGCGCTACACCAATGGCCACTGCAGCAAATGTTACCGCAATGTAGTGCGTGAGCAAGGTGAGGGCGAAGAAGATAAAGAACTGTCCCGGATCCAGACGATATCCCACCATGAAGTAGAAGATGAGAGAAAAGATCAACGGCACGGGAAGATCCTCCAATGGTAACCGAGCTGCTCGTCGACTGAGAAGAAAAGCTGGCACACTAACCACGCCCTCGTTGCGTTCACGGTCAAACAGGCGAATGTCGATTGTCAGCCGATAGGTCTCATATAGTAGAATGAGATAGCCGTTTAAGCTGCTGGCAGTGTATAGACTGCCTTCCCGCGAACGAATCCCTGCCTGGCTTTCGTCAAGCCGTAGGAAGATCCACCCATTAATGACAGCCATTCCAACGGCCTCAAGGAGACTACCAGCAACACCCATCGGGTCACGGATGGTAGTCTTGAAAGTGCGAGACGTCAGAACACTGAACTGTCGACGAAATGAGACCTGCTTCGCAATTCCAGTATCAAATCTACCGACATCATCTTTCAGCGTCCCATCTTCTCTTTTCTCCTTTGCCTCGGTGTCTGTAGCTACAGTCTGCTCTGACCGCCACAACTCCCTCAGCCGCTCAACCCGAAGATTTGAAGCAGCCTCAAGCGCTTCTGTCCGATTATCAATAGCAGCAAGATCAATCAAAAACTCCGCCGGATTGACGAACGGGGGAAGAACAAATCCGCACTTCTCGAAGTGCGCCAAGCAGTCTTCCACTGAGCCACTGTAAACAGCCGCTCCCCTAGCCAATAACACAACATTATCAAAAAGACTCCAAATCTCAGAGCGCGGCGCATGGATCGAGACAACAACCGTCCTCCCATCCAGCGCAAGACGCTTCAAGGTCCTGATAATCTGGAACGCACTGGTAGCATCTAAGCCGGTCGTAGGCTCATCGCAGAACAGCACAGATGGATTCGCCAGGAGTTGCACACCAATACTTGTGCGTCTTTTCTCACCGCCACTGCAGCCCTTGTGGGCTGTCGTACCGATGCGGGTATCAGCACACTCTTTCAACCCTAGTTCGAGGATGACTTGTTCCACGATTTCGTGACGCTCTGCTGGAGTTGTTGGTGGAGGAAGACGGAGGTCTGCCGAGTAGCGCAGGGTCTCGCGGACGGTCAACGTTGGGATGAGGACATCTTCCTGCATGACGTAGGCGCTACGAATGCGCGCGATATCGGGGTCATCGTTGAAAGTTGTTGCTCCGCATGTGTTTGCTCGGGAGAGACTCATTCGGTGAGCCATTAGATTGAGTAGGGAGGTCTTGCCTGAGCCACTGCTTCCGATTATGGCGGTTAGGCTTCCACTTGGCATAGAAGCGGATACATTGTCCAGGACTGTTTTGCTTGTTTTTGAGGGCTTTTGACCCCGTAAACGCTGCCAAATCTGTGATGGGGAGGTCTCCCATATTGGTGGGTTGGTGTTGACTTCGAGTGATAGGTTACGGACTTTGATGTATACTGGGTTGACCGCGCGTAGAGAGAGATTGTATACGGTGTCTCGCACATCTGCGGGGAGAACCATCTGCTTTGCGCTCAACTCGGTAATGATCTCGTCTTTTTCCATTGGAACTCGGCTCATGTAGCCCTGGAGATACACGTCAAACTTTTCCTGTGGAGATATGATAGGCTTGGATTGAGGTCTCGCAGAATGACCCCGGATTTGAATGGGGAAAAGTCTAAATTCAAACTAATTCTCCTTACCTCGGACCCCCCCAGACTATACTTAGCTCAGCTTTTCATGTCACTCCAAACGTGGTCCTTGCATAAGCGAGGAGCGAGATCTGGTTGACAATTCTGATTCAATACTTCATATTCTAACATGGACCTCTCAGAACCTATTTGAAATCAGAATCCTAGTATCAATCTGATCACATTATAGTCATGGCCCACCACTAAAAGAACAAAGAAATAAAGTGAGATGCATAATCTCAAGGTCTAGACTCTGCGACCCTGTCCAATACACATGAAAGAAACAACGATACTATACAAGGATGAAGACCCGATTCCTATTATGCCACCGCCAAGGAAACTTTGAATATATACAATCACCTATACCAAGTCAAATAACCTTGGAGACCAAAACCACATTCCTCCAGCCATAAGAACGTATCCAACTCATGAGATCATCCAGTCGACCTCTCCACATCACTCATCCATAGCACCAATTCGGCCTTTTTTTAAAAAAAAAAAAAAAGAAATCGGAAGTCTTGTTGGAAAGACCGATTTGGCACCTGTATCTGGCAATGCAATGCAATGCAGCCAGGGGATACGCCTTTGACACGGAGAGTCCGCGACGCACCGATGCTTGCAAGCCAAGAAAAAAAACCCCCAAAACGCAAACGTAATCGTAATACTCCCCTTCAAGATGCAAATATGCATCACAGTCACAGTAACAAGCAAATAAAAAAACGCCGCATAGTACAGCCTCGTCGGAGGAGTGATCATTGTATCCCACGGGTAAGGGATAAAGGGCGGAGAATCCCCTTTCCAAGACGGTAATAATCAATAAGATCAGAAAAATAAATAACGTAGAGTGAATAGAAAATGACAGGGTATCAGAAAGGTAAAAGGGGAAAGATGGAAAAGAAGGTAGGGTATGGGAGAAAAGAATCAAGTGATCAAGAAATCCATATTCATATCATGGATGATCTTTTCCCAGTCCCAACTATCTTGCATCTGCGTATCCATAATCTCCCAAACCTGCGAAACAACCTTGAAAGCAGGCTCGATGTTTCGAAGGTTAGAGTATGACTTCAGATTCTCGAAGCCCTGCGTAATGCGCTCACGCTGCTCAGGCAAGAACGCAGAACAGCCAAGCAGGAACAGCGGCATCAGCACAATACTGAAAGCGGATGCATCCTGTGGCAGCTGATCTAGGTAGTCAAGTCCGTCATTGACGACCTGGGCGATTTTCTCGCTCGGTCGCGAGGGCCGGATCGTCCGATACAGGTACACCCAGGTTGACTGGCGGTATAGCTGGGCCAGACACCAGTTTGGGGTATTGGGCTCATGCGAGGTCTCCCAAGTACGGATAGCCATATCAATAGAAACCGCCTCGCTCAGGGTTTGGTAGTCCACTGCTGGCTCATAGCCCTCGTTGAAGCGTTCGCGGATACGATCGCGGAGCTGGGTTATCTGCGAGATGTAGTTGAAGAGCCCGTCGAATACACCGAGGAACATCCCAGCTGAGACACCGGGTACAAAGTTGGGCATGTGCAGGTCGTTGTGCAAGAGGTTGGGACGGCGGTCAAGCGAAGTAAGGGAGTTTGAGACATCGTGGTACTGGAAGAACTCGACGATGAACTGGCGGAATTTTTCGTTCCGTGGCTGTTGTGACAAGAGCAGGTACCGGGCAGCATCCATGTGCGGTCGGTATTCGCCATTTGTTTCACCTTCGCAGATGGTGTTCAAGCTGAGGGCGATGGTGGATGCGATGATCGGGTCCTCGACTAGTAGCCGTTCATCATCGTCGGGGCTCTTAGCTGATGATGACGCATTGATATTATCTTTCAAATCTTGGATAGCATGGTGGAAATGAAAGTACTTTCGCTCCTTCAGATTTGGTTCAGGATCCAGACCCGAGAGATGCGATCCGGACAAGCACATCAGCGAATGCATCAGCCCCCTATGCTGTGTCGCCATCGGGAGCAGAATCTCCTTGAAAGGATTTGAATCATCGTTTATCAGTGTCAGTACTCGACTGAACCCGTAGACAAAATGATCCAAGAAGCGACGGTCGACATCCGTTTCGATGCCGTCGATGAGGAGGGGTAAACTGCGCGGTACGGCTGTCAGAGACTGGGATCGAGCTACTAAGAAAAAAAAAAAGAATTAGCGTATCATTCCTAGCCAAAATCAAAATGTCAGATGCGCCTACCATCAGCGAGTCTCTGTCTCCCACTCTTCCAAATCTCCTTGAGTGGGTAGCCTTCGCAAACGACCGCATTCTTCTGACAGTTTTGACAACTATCTCCTATTAGACAAGGCAACTCCCTTGGAAGGAATATAACTCACGCAGGCTTTGTCTCATCACACTTCTTCTTTCTCCTTCGACAGGTAATACAACCAGTCTTGGAGCGACCTTTGGTGATCTTGGCCTGACCTCCCGGAACCGGCAGCGGATGTTTGCGTGGGCGACCACGTTTCCGTGGAACAGGCACGGGAGCGCCCGACTCCACATCTGCCTGTTTGATACTCAACAAGTCATCGTCGAGTTCTTCCATTTCTTCCACCTTGGGTATCTCCATAATATGTTCCAATTGTGCCGGATCGAAATGTGAATATCCCTTCAGCTGCTCCTGCTCTCGATCGAATGACGGTGATTTTTCGCCATTCCAGTCTGAATCAACCGAGGCATCATCAGTGCTAACACCAGTGCTGGCGCTGGATGTGCTGGCTCGGATTACGGAACCCCGAATTCCTAATACAGGTATATCCGATCGGTCACGACTCTCCCTCTCAATCTCATTCAAATCCGGGGGAAAGAATGTATGCATGGATAACATTGAAGAAGCATCCGATAAGAGTCTAGATGCGCAATGCTGACAAGAGGGGGGAGATTATCGGGTATAAATGGAGAGGGGGAACGGGAAAATGTGCTTGGTCCACCACAGTGCGTGTGATCAGAGAATACACTTTTAGATCCAACAGTTAAAGAGGGGGAAAATTCTAGGGCAATCTGAAGGATATTAAGGGTATAAAGGGTATAAAGAATATAAGGATATAAGGATATAAGGATATTAATATAGAGAGGGAGAGGGGGAGTCTAGGGTATGAGTGAATCCAATGTGTAATGAAAACTCCACATATAACTTTCTAGCTATGAACGCATTAGTCTCTAAATTTATAATCCTAGTTAAGAAAGCCATTTGAGTGATTTAAAGAATATTCTAATTTAAAAAAAAAAAACATACATATTCTACGTACTTATTCTCTAAACTTTCTATGCGGGGGAGGCTGCCAAGCATGTTGGATCTGACCTGATTTGCAGTGAAGAAGCCCCCCAAAAAAAGCAATTTGACAAGGGCATCGTTATGGGGTTTTGCGTTTTATTTGCTTATTCTTCTTTTTTTTTTCGGGAATTGACTCGTTGCCTTGGAATCAGATTGATCTTTAGATCCAGAAGTCCTACCTCGTATGATTCTGGGCCAAAGCTTCATCTAGTGTAGTATACAGTACGGAGTAGTACACATGTAGTATACAGTAGTATACAGTAGCATACAGATCTTCGGGCATGTTACTCCGCACATATATCCCTATAACGTGGATGATTTGTCACGAGTTATGTACTCCAGATATCAAACCTGTAAGACATTCCCCCTTGATCCATTGGAAAGACTGGGGGCCAAGGAAAAATAACCCCGGATGTGATGCTGCATGGTCCCCGGAGAACCTTTGGGTAGAATGAGGTGTACTAATAGATATTACGGAGTACTTGGCGATATATTTCTCTTCCCACGAACCATTAAGCTGGAGTATAAGCCACTCCCCGCACTATCGAAGCTTTTCTTCCTTTTTTCTCTCTTCTTTCTTTCCTTTTTCTCTTGTACAATGAAGAAGCGCGTCCGGTGAATCTGATGGGGAGATCCCCTGTCGGGGACCATTCCCATCATTCGGGTCTAAGCGCCCCCGATCCCCGTCCATATTGGAAATTTCCCCTAATTTCGATTATTATCTCCTTATGTGTAACGCCAACAAATCTGGGGTAAAGAGTGGGCCAGATCTTCTCGCGACCAGCACGGACATCCGCTGCAGGGAATCGACAAGGTTCGGAATCCAGAGCCCTTCATTCCGCCTATAGAATATACGTAATGTTCTGTGGAGAATCCGTCTGTCTTTCTTCAGTTGCTTCGTCACTCCTTTCTATTTGTGTTTGACATTTTTATCGTGTCCTTTCTGCCTGTAACAACCCAAAGGGGTGGAATGTGGCGAGGTCACCAAAAGTACACACTGCGCAATGCCCTCCGTGGATCTGCCGGGAGACTAACAAGGAAACACACTCGTCTGGAGTTAATAACGGGCTAAGGTTGGGGCCCTCTTTTTTTAGCCCTTTTAACCATTTTTGACTGATCAGCTGAGACGCGGCAGAGAGAAAGATTTTCATACCCCTGTTAAGTTTCCGACGCCCGAGCTTCTCCGCTTACGTATGAGGGTTTCATATGAGCTCCATGCACTAGAGGTTAGGCTATGTGAGTACAAGGTCAATTAGAAAAAGAAAAAAAAGAAGAAATCTTAAATTTTGAATCGTTCAAAGATCGACTATGCAAGTCCATTGATCTGACGGGGGACTAACAATCAGGCCAATGGCTCGATGACGGTATGTGCCGCTAACGAGTCAGGCAATTTATACGGATTTCGCTAAAAATATGGGGAACGCGAAGTCCCCTTTTTGGCGTCACATTAGAATCCCTGCCCTCCGTACGGAGCACCGTCTCTCTCTACTATATTGTACTCCGTATATTGTATACAATTCCAACAAAGAAGTATCCGCTTCCAAGGTTAAAGGCGGGTCAACGGTTATTCCCGCTCAGTGGGGCCGAAGTAAAACCAAACAACCTTAGGAGAGACCATGAATGTATTGAATATAATCTTGTTGCTCGTGAGTAAGGGGTATGAAGCAATGAGTTATATGTAGCTAGGGGAGGACAGAGTACGGGGTACGGAGTACGGGGTACGGAGTACGGGCTACGGAGTACGAAATCCAAATCTGACCTTCGGGTAATAGGACGGGGACCATATGACCAGGGCGTGGACCAGTACAGTAACTAAGCCGAGGTTCAGGTCTGGACCATCTTTTTCGTACTTTTTCACCCTCTCGGCCTCTCTCTCTCTTTCTCTGGATCTTTGACCTCCTCCCCGTACAGATGTGGAGCGAGTAATTGCCTAAACAAGTTACTCCCGTCCATCCTCGGGGGTTCTCCGAGAGAAGACTTCCACGCCAGTGGATGTGGACACGAGGAGAGATTGTTTAAGCGGCGTTCGCCGCATGATGGAATTCCCGCCAGGCACCATCGGAACTGCTGCACGACCATTCCTGGGTCCGATGATGCGAAATATACCAATCAAAAACTAATAGAACGAATTGCCGTCTTGCGCAGGACACTAGTCAGATCATCAAAAAAAAAAAAAAAAAAAAAAAGTCGGCTTCCACCTTCCTATTGGATGTACACAGCCTCCATTCAACTCGTCCAGCCGATCTCTCCAATTAAATTATCCAAAATCAGTTCGGAGTTGATGGCCTTTTCAATATATACTTTGTACTCCGTATAAATGTACATTAGAATCAGCCTCGTTTTTGCTCTACTTAGCGTCAGTTCTGTTTTTCTTTCAGCCCCAATTTCTCCCAGGAAAATCAGAATTTCGTCAGCTTTGGTCACAAGTTCTGATTATTCTCTTGACTAGGTTTGGGTCTTAATGGGAAACTTTGGAAACCTGAAACATTTCGCTTTTGAGATTATATGACGCATGCAAAATAGGAAAAACATAACTCCACATTGTACTCCGTGCCTAGAGCAAATAAAGCTCAGACCACTCGAATGCAGGATGAACAACAAAGGCTATCCAGACTATATCACAATCCCTCTGTTGTTGACATTCGTGTGGCTACATCAGGCAAAACGCGTAGGTGACTGCATTTGACTTAGGTAAAAGAAATGGAAAGTATCCCTTCCGGAAAAGAGATCAAGGCAAGAGATGAGTGGCTCTTGTTTTTCATATGACATGGGCTAACACATAGTATGATCGACACCCAGAACAGAACTTGTGGATTGTGGATGCGACACTTTGGTCTCTCCCAGATCGCCGAGCATCATACCAGAGGTTCAACTAAGACTCGGCGTATTTTGCTTACTTCTATCGTAAACTTTGCATTTCAATAGTTCGGGATATGGGACTCGGGAATACAAGAGCTAAGATCCTTTGGTTATAATTGGACATACCCACTTTATGTTTGGCAATTCTTGTTTGGCAATTCTTGGAACAATGCCAGATCTCAGACATACATTACTATTGTCTGTGAGGAATCTATTCGTCCTGTGCACAAAAATGACTGGTGGGAAGTCTTTCTGCTTGACGTCCATGAGACATATCGATATTTGCCCTCTGGCACTTGCAGAACCCCAGGTTGTTCATACGTCAGCCCAACCTAGTAGCCTAAAGTGCAGCAGTATTACTATTTCTTTATGTTACATAAGATGTCATCATTAACAGCTTTTATAATACTCAGAATATCTTGCAAACCTCCAAGCCACATGAAATGACAGGTAGTACTAGACTTGTTTTGGGCTTGGGGCGTAGAAATGATAAAGGCACCCAGCCTACTACCATCAGCAAGATCACCCAAAATTCAGTCATCTATATCATCTTTCGATGGGTACAAAAATGCAAGGAATAAAGAAGTAAAGAGAAAGGGGGTTCTCTATACTAGGTAAGCACAAATGCCTAGGCACTAACTCTGACCTGAGGCTCTAGATTTCTCTTCTTTATTCTTCTATAAGAAAAGAGAGAAGAGGCGAATTGGCGCAAGATCGACCGGAGGAATCGGAAAAGATAAATAGTGGAAGATCCTAGGCACTTCCCACGCACTATGTATGTTACCACTAGGCCACCCGCTATTGAGTACCCTCAGATATGAGGTTACGCTTCCTTCTATCTTACACTTTTTGAGGCTTCTTTACGGACAGAGAAAGGGGGCTCGCTATCTCTATCTGAGACATATGCCCATACCTAGAATAAGTAAATGTTGTCATTCGACCTACTTCAGTCTCATATGGTTAGTAGCTCCTTCCCAATTCACCAGGACTATTGAGAACCTTTTCGGGGTGTGAATCCTCCCAGAACTACTCAAATATGGGCATAGTACCGAGCGATTCAACGGGGTTTGAGCTTCTGATACTAGTTGCGGGACTAGAGTACGAGCCTGGGTGCTCCCTTGGAGTACAACAGCACTGTATAGCGTCGGCATTCCGACGGATGGCAGTACATTTCAATATTCTATTTCTCTTTTAGAAGATATAGACAAGGCAATATGAACAACATATGTACTCACGTCGCAGGGAACAGCATACGATCGTCTTTGGGCTTCACGGCGCAGTCGAAGTCAACCAAGTGGGGAGAAAATTATATCGGTTATTTTACCAGCGAGGTTACCTATACTTCCGTTTTTTTTACAGTCCCCTTCGCGAGACGTAAGTATACCTAAGTAGGCACAGGACAATGTTAGCTTGATCAGAGACATCGCTGGCAATTGCCCCCCTGAGGTAGTGTGATTTCCACACTGATTTGGATATAGTTAAGTACCTTCCTATTTCGAAGATTTTCACAAAAGAAGAGCTTTTATTGTTCTTGGGGCAACTGGGCAACTGGATTGAGGCATTTTCCGTCGACCTAAGATGAGTATCAATTAGGCCTCCGTTTCAAAATGGACGCCCGGGGCGTAGTGGCTGTCATTTCTGGTGGCGTATATCCCGCATAGTGAACATTCAAGGGCCATCTAACCGAAAAAATCAACTTCTCCGTTTGGAAATAGCTAGAAGAGAATCGGGGTGGAAGAAATTCCACACATCCATGAAAACAGCCTGACTCCTGAGTGCCTCCTGCAGATTCAAGTGGAAGGAGCACATATGTCATTTCCTGGGTCGATCTTCCCGGACATTCAAGCTTGATGGTGACGCGGAGGATTGCACCGATAGACAGATGGATCCTATCGATTCCACTAGTTCCCAAGGTTATCAACGCAGATCGATCGTGGCGCGAACACACCATTTAAGCCCCAATCTTTAGTTCAATTTGAACAAGGCTATATTCAATGGTCGCGGAAGCCCTTCGTTGCTTTCCCATTCCAAGGTCATCTCCGGGGCTCTTTGTGTGTGTTGTCAGAGGATATCTTGTCCAGTCTGATGGGCTTGATAAATCCTTGGCATACCTCTTGGAAGTAAACTCCAGGATAGGAGGTTGGTTTCAGGTTTAATTCCAAGGGAATCCATGTCCTGCAGAATAAACTTCGAAGTTCTGCGGACTCGTCTGAAGGATTGGTGTTATCGAATCGACAGATCAACTTCCTATTTCTCGGCGCCAAGATATTAATGAGCGAGATTGTTCGGCAAATCTGCCTTTGCATAACCAATATGCATATACCCGGCCCGGTGGAAAGCTCGAGGGGAAAGGTTGAAGCAATAACGGGGTACACTACTCCGTCTTGTTGAGGTCAATATTCAGCTCGCACCGGATGGACTCCCTACGAGTTTCTCCTGGCGTACAGCATCTAGTCTTCGGTATCATCTTCTCATTCCCCTTTCCCAGATAGACCTGTGTTGAGGTCCTATCGGAAACCTGTGTTGTAGGTAGTCCTGGAAAATGCGCAAAATGGGCTACATCAATCTAGCTTGAGTTCAAGGTCGCCAAAGTTGATGATACTTCACGCCTGTGGCAGGCAAAGCCAGTATACAGACCGCGGAAGTTCTGCTACATACATCAGCATGTGATGCGAAAGCAATGAAGTAGACATACCGATGACGGATTTGTAAGCTAGTTGTAAGGTGCCTACGACGCGGTTTCCTACACGGAGATGCATCCAAGTATATACGAAGAGCACAGTACAAGTCTCAGAGACGGTAGCAAATCAATTGACAAGACACAAGTAGCCCATTTAGAAGTAAAAGCCGTATCCCAACCGTGTAGACCGATCCCAATGCAAAAGATGAAAAGGTTCCATTGAACCCGTAGCCGTGACCCGATCGCATATGAAAAGCAAGAATTCGAATTACCCCGACCCATGCAAGATGCTAATGATGACAAATACAAAAATAAAACAACAAGGATATCACTGAAATAGCACCAGGAACAAGACAAGACCCCCTCTCTAGGGAGCTGCAGCAGGTGAAGAAACATAGACATGGCGACAAAGCGTGAGGCAAAGCTGGGTATTAGCCATGTGAAAGGGTTCGGGTTTGAAGCAAGTTTTCTGTTTTCATTGAACGCTCTAAGCGATGAAGGCGCGGTCCAGTTGGCGCAACGCCCTCGTGTCCTCGCCGCCGAATCCGATCTTCTCATTGGGGATATCGCGTGGCCCCTCGGCGAAGGAGCTCTGTACTGGTGCTCCGTTCGGGCTCGCAGTGGGGCCACTAGGAGAGGCAACTGAGGAAAGAGGTGCCAGCGATGCACCGTTCATTAATGAGTTGATTCCGGGAACTGCATTTCCGGAACTCGTAGGATCGGAAGGTTTTGGTGACGCGACGATGGGATTAAGTGAGGGCAACGCAGCGGGTTGCTCCTGCTTCACTAGGTGGGGGCTGTTCGCGTGTCCATTTGATTGCGCAATGGACTGGACTGGTACGCGCGGCGATGCCATGCGAGGATCAACAAGAGCATGTCCGTAGATCGGTGGGGTGCGTTGCTCGTGAGCGTGTGCTGCGTGGGCGTGAGCTTGGGCTTGGGCCTGAGCGTGGGCATGGGCGTGTGCGTGAGCGTCGTGTACTGAGCGCGGCGATCGATTCATGTAACTTAGTTGTTGTGACGGTCCAGCTGGAGGTAATGTTGATTCCATATGAGGTCGATCATATGGGCCCGTCATCCCATGTGGAGGCGGGGGAAGTCCACCGGCATGGGGTGGGGGCTGATGGTGTGGTGGGCCATAATGATGTCCATTGGCACCTACTGGGGGAGATAAGAAGGACCAGGACCGTATTGTACTGAGACAGTCGGTGGTGTGGCTAGAGGAGTGGGCGGCCAAGCATAGGCAGGCGGGTATGGCTGTGTATGAGTGACGCGCGGGTATGCGCCAAGGGGATGAGGAGTGATGGGGTAAGCAGCACCCGCCATAGGCCCACGGGTAACGACAGGGAGATTTTGCTGATCATTGACTGTCGATTCGGGATAGAGACCTTTCTGAGGTCGAACATGGCGCAGCGCAGGATCTGAAGTTGGTTGTTGCAAGTTGGCGGCAGAAGGATGGGAACGTGAGTAATAGCTGATGAGATGCAAGTGTTGACCGTTTGATGTCGTGATACTGAAGGACTGTTTCATCAAGCCATCTGGCTTATAACGATACCCATCTGGGCCCTCGTCCGTGCCATCAGCACGATCATCGTCACTGCCGCGACTCTCAGGCGTCTTGCCTCCTCGAGAGGTAGAGCCCTGAGAGACACTTCCGCCTCCACGCTTGCCTTCCATTTCGCGATAAGTCAAAAAGCTACCAGATACACGACTAGCGCTCCATGACTTTCCGTCAGTCCATCGCCGCATACCCGCTTCTCGCTCATCCCATACAAAGACCGAGCCGGACCGGATTGATTGTCGCTCTTTCTCTGATAATCGCCTTTGCACGCGAGGTAAAAGGCCGATACGACAAGCCTCAAAAAGAATGATAGCGTCCGCAGGTGTGCGAACGTGCCCGTAATACGTCTCCATCCAAGCTCTCGAGTCAACCGAGGACCCCGGTTGATTGGGTCTGATTGCCAGGTTGAGGGATAGAGGGGGTGTTTTTTTAAGTGGGAGTACAGGTCTGAGGGAAGTTAGATCTAAAGGGAAAAGAAAAGAGGCGCAAGTGGAGAGGAAGAAAATAGGGTTCAGGTCCTATAAAAGGAACCAGGATCTGACTTGGGATATGGGGTAGCCTGTAGACCGGCGTGGGTAAAGGCCGAGCTTTTACGTCACCCAAGGCGGTTAGACCGGCTGAAAAGTATTATTTTCTCTTTTCTTTTTCTCTCTTTTTCTTTTTTTTTCTTTTTTTCTTTTTTTGATCCAACTTTATCCCAAAATGGAAGAGCGAGAACTTCAAGAGATTGATGTGGGCCAAGTGGATTTGAAGGCGTAAGAATGCCGAACCAGAGGGAGAGAGCCAAGGCTGAAAAGACACAAAGAGATAGAGAGTGGGGGACCTACTTTATGACTCCACTAGGTTTTTTGAAGGAATGGCTTAGCTGTTATCTCGGGAACTTTTTTTTTGGGAAATGATAATGAGTAAGAAAGAGAGAAAAGGTGGAAAGGAGAAAGAAAAAAAAAGGGAGAGAAAGAGAGAGACAGAGAAAGATCTTTCAACTAATGCAAGCTTATAAAAAACAATGAAGAAATCATAAAAAAAGAAGGTTAAATAAGGGAAGCGGAGAGACGAAGAGCGGATCAAGCGATCCAAGCGAAAAGATCGAACGGAACTTGCTAAACGCCGAGATTCCACGAGGATTGATTTAATTTAATTTACTCTATTTACTTTATTTAAGTTATTTAATTTTTTTTAGCTTGAGTTTACCCTTGGAGTAATACTGGAATCTCTTTGAAATCCAAATTTATAAATTTATGCATGGGGGAACCTTGGTAAAAGATGAGGTCTGTACCTAAAAAGGCTTCAATATTGTGTAGCCTATGTATTTATGTGCAAAAGTATAACTCAATCCTTAACGCCCATCTTTAAAGTCTCAAATTCTATATTGGAATTAAAAATTCTATTTTCCTGTCACGGGGAGTGAAACAGTTTTCCGGATTGGTTAATTCCACGTTGGTTGACTCTTGGCTCGGCTTTACGGGGTTTGAAAAACCTTGGAAGGCAGTAAGGTTAATTTGGCCCCCCTTCAAAGGCCCCATTCCTGATAGATTAAGCTAAAATGGGACAAAGGGTAGAAGGATCAGCAATAATAGATAGGCAATGTGCACGGAGTGCTCTATACGCAGTACGCAGTATGGTAATAATACATAAATCAGAATAAAAATAAAAGAAAGGTATGTACATAAAATGTTCTGTGTCAGAAAAGTGGCGCTCTGATCGCGAAAAAGAAAAAAGGTTAGTGCGGAACTCTTAAGCTTAATCCAACACGAGGAGGCCGGCGCTGAACTTTATGTTTGCTCGCTTACAGAGGCCCCTCCACCGTGGTTTATTTTCATTCTTGGCAAATGGCGGGAAACTTCATCAATTCTACTCCGTATATTGTACGGAGTATGGAGTAGTGGGTTATTCTTTCGGTGTATCAGTGTATGTCTTACATAACATAGTTAACTAACCTTCCTTGAAAGGTTCCAGGGTCGGAGAACATATCTACATACAATATAGGTACATCGCACCTTTCGGACTCCTCAATCTGACTTCCGTCATCAAAAGCTCGATTTCAAACGCTATTCTCCGACAAGAGTGTCTTGTTTATGATTTTATTTTCTTACAAAAAGAAACAAGTTGACTATCAGAATTTAGCACCCAATGAGGAACTTGCGTGATCACCTATGGATTAATAATAGCCTAGACAGGGTTTTGAGCTGTTCCGTCCAATGCGGCCTTATCCAGCACCATATCCCTTGACAAGTCCCCATACGAGTCATATCCAAACAAGGTTGATCTTAGCGAATCTGGCCGGACATTTTAATTTACATCCGATATCCGATATCCCATAGGCTAAAGAAAATAAGAAGAAGCCACAGTGGCCATATCCTCGTGACTCGTACTCGTATCGGGTCCAGTGACGCAGCGTTTTGATTTCAACCTGCGCTGACCACAAAGCTTGACGAGATACTAATCCAGATCAAAGCCATGATGCAAAGAAAAGGAAACAGGAACGCGATGCAGTGTACTTCACATGAAATATATGTGACAAGAAATCTCTACAATATAGGTTTCAAGCCTATTGATCTCATGTACACATTTGCGCACGCAAAGGTATGCACGGGGAGAGCTAAGTAAGAAGCCAAGAAGCCACGTAACATGATCGCCACGGGCAAGCATACAACGGATTACAGCTGGTTATACTCCGTACTAGCTACGGGCTATGTATTTGTAGAAAGTGCACTGCTTCGTATCTGACTTACATTGCTCGTGTTCCGACTAGGAATAACAATGCACAAGTGGCTTGAAACTGAATGATTCGCCACAACTACTAAGCGATGGGCCAAAACATGATTCGACTAAATTATATCTGCTGACACATTGACTCAGCGATAAGGTTAAATGGTCCGAGTCTGCGCTCCGTGCCGTTCATGTTCGCCGTGCAGTTAGCCTTGTACTTAATTAGCCTTGCAGGGGGCCTCGCATTCTAGATCCAAATTTCTACCCCTGTACATCGCATGAGGCGTGAAAGGTACCAGAAACATTCGGAAATCGCCGCCACATTGACATCTCTGGCCATGAACACTTGAATTTGCACTAAATCTTTATCATAATTTGGCATGTTACGCACGGGCCGAATAATGCAAGCCAGTGAAAGCGTATCGCCAACAAAATCCCCCGTTGTACAAGGATCACTCTAATAGGGTTCGGGGGAGCTGGTCAAGCTTGGCAGCTGATTTTCTCCTTGGCTTCAGCCCTGATTCAGATTTGGAGTTTAGGAAGCTCGGGGGCCCATGGGTTTCTATTCTAACAAGAGAGTATGGCGCCAGTCGATGGTATCAGCGTACTTCGTACATACACTGTATCGCCTGCATTACATGTCTCACATGGCACCGTCCTGTGTGACTAGAACATCACAGTGTTGACCTGGTTTCCCATCTACCAGGTCTGCGGAGTGTGTAAGGTCGCACTGCTTGCTTTATCGAGGTTTAATATGATAAGAAAAAGGGTTCGGGCGATCAAATAGAAGACATACAGAAGAGTGTGTATGATCTTACATGTAAGCTATATGATTAGCAGACTAGTACTCCGTACTCCGTATGATTATGCTGTGTTCTTGTGCTGCCACGGCGACAATTGTGTTAATGGTTAATGATAGGCTCTGGGCAATAATCGAGGTTAACAACCAGACTGGCGCAGCTGATCATTTGTAATGTCGAAAAAGGAAGTTGGAACGGTTACATCTTCGCCTTGTCAATCAATTCAACAAAGATTCTCTTCCAATCAATGCGATAAAATAAGCATAACCAATATCACAAATCACCACATGTATTCCCTTACCTTAAGCATGCAACCATCCATGGAGGTACTTTATACAACATACGAATTCGATTGGAGATTAGTGGAGAAGCTCAGGCCCCGACCGAATTTTTCATTTCTGAGGATCGCCTGGATCCATGGCCGACACCCATGATCCCGCAAGTTTTGCTACATTAGGATAGTCTGGTCTCTTATTTTCCCCAGGCGGAAAATCATCTTCGGTTTCTCCGATATATGTTGCCCCATTACTTGAAGCTGCGGTATAATCATACCAATATCCACATTTGGACTTTCCTAATCAAAAATGCCAGCTTGTCAGCTTCGTACGAAAAAGAAAAACATTGCGTACCACAAACGTCCATCCGACTATCCGAAAAGACTCTTTTTTCTAAGTGGATCCAGCTCCACATCTCGCTAACTACAGTATATCTCACCTACTGATACACATAAAGTAACCTTGCGGGATAAGCCGACTGTTTCGCCGACCGTGGTTCGTGCGGACCTACTGCAACTATATTCGTTAGCTACCAATCTATTTCATAGTCTCGGACTACCTTCGGATTAAAGATAGGCACGGAGCTGAGGTTTAACTCCGCTACACGGCATTTACTTTTCTGAATAATTTCCGATCCGAGATGCTCAGATGGGTGGCCTAGGATTATGAACGAGAGCCTCAAGTCAGCCGAGGTATTTTAATTGGATTCCTTTAGTCAGAGGCACATAGAAGGCATCTGACAGATAGAGTGGAAAATGACGTGCGATTCTTGTATTGTCATGCATTCGTTGCAACCCTAGAATTAAAGGTTGCCAAGAATTAATTTTGTGAAACGTCACACGAGCTTATCTCCACTAGCATAATTAAGGTATCCATTGTCTGTATGAATAGGGAATGTGCTAGAACGGGCATTACTTTTTTTTCAATTTTATTTCGTATTGTATTATGGGTAGGTTTCATTGCATGGGGTCAAAAGGTTTCATTTTATTCTAGTCCAATGTTTGTAATATTGAGTTTCAACCTTGTATTCCAACCTGGGAAGGCTATCATATTCATCACATCCTAGGAATCTAGAAGATGGCAGTGCAACAAATGCTGGTGCCTACCCAAATGGTAAGAATCGTAAATCTTGAGGCCAAGAGTCATGAATGCCAAGATGACAACTTTGGCTAGGCTTATGGGGGCAAATGTCATCGAAGGCTAAAACCCGGTTTCCCTTTTAGAAACCATGGAAACATTGGCTGCAAATTTATGGTTAATGTTACCTCCGTACCTTTATTTTGTACTTAAATTGACTTTACTTTACATATCTTCCATGGTTCATAATTTACTTTGACCCAGCTGACATGGGCATAAATCCATGTGGCGTGCATGATTTTCTCTCGGGGAGTTTCTGAAGCGAATACGAAGATCTGTAATATTGGAGTGTAACCTTCAACGGAGTAATCCTGGATTATCATTTACGGACCAATTACTGGAGCGTACTAAAATAAATAGGATATTACCATTACTGACTCCGTACTGGCTACCGTAAATCACATCTTCATATTTGCAATGTGATACGTCAGGCAGGGATGTACTGCATGACTCGTACAAGGCGCGCACTGCCCAAACTACTTTTTGCTTATGCTTAACCCTGGTAAGGTTGGGGCCCCTTGCCTGCTGATCCTGGCCCCCTTATTGGCATACAGGTTGCGCTCGCATTGTCAAAGTCAAATATATTGATTCAAAGGCTCTACCTCTTCCTATGAGGCTGTGATCTTTCCAAATTCTAATCTGATGTACTTTCGTTCGATTATACAATTGCTCCTCGCCACAATAATAAGAAAAAGTGGCAAAACAAATCTATGTGTCCCAACTGAAACCGGAATGCTCGGCATTAATAAGCGAGATCCGAAATAGAAACTGAGCCAAAATACTCCAAAATACTCCAAAGTTCCGCGGCGGACCACGTTTTCTCCTGGAGTATGCCGAGGCTCAATTCCTTGAATTTCATTGCCGATGAACAACCCGTCTCGCTGTCTTGTTTCCTAATTAGGGTACTAATATGAATCTATGTTGTAATCTTCCAAGCAATCTACCTACAACAGTACTCCGTGCTGCCCCAAGGGCTAGTGCCACGCCCCAATTTTTTTACGTTTCGGTGGGACGCCTCATTTCCAGACTACAGTGCTTGGCTTTGCTTGGGGTCCGGAGCTCCGGTGCATAAATCAGGGATAAATTTTGCCGCTCAGGTACATATTGTACGAGGTACACATAAACGCCAATATGCTACCCCAGCTATGTATGCATGTACCAAAACGTCCGGTCTACCCCCGTAGAGTTACTTTTCTCGTGAAACGATCGTCTACGCCTGGCGCTCTGCTAATGCAGCAAGATCTGTGCCTTAATTTTATCCCTCGGTCAAGTTAAACAGCATATGTTTATTTCGTCCGTGCGGCGCTTTTTGACGTTGAATGTCTTGCACTCTAGTTCAGCCCTGTATGTGAGTATCAATCATACGTACATCTCTGACCTTTCAGGCTGGTGTTATGTTTTGATATCATATAACGATGTGCTATTCCCTGTTTAGTACGAGGGCTTTGGACTCGGATATTTTTTTCACTCTCTAGTTACGTAGCATTCCTTCGGGTTTTTAGCGTTGCGCTTTGTTCTGGCTTCTTCGGCCGGTTGTCTAGGATGATCACTTGGCTGAGTCTTGGGACAGGGGCCAGATCCAATAATGCAAAAGGAATAACGACTGTGGATGTAACTATAATTTAGTCTTCCTTTTCGCCCGAATGCCCATTCATTTATTTTGAGCCTTCAGGTCGCAATTTAAAATTAGAATCTTGGGCTAGCGAACAAAACGGGGAAATGGGCATATAAAGGCGGGTAGATCAATAAGCTCTACATATAGCCTCTGCCCTAGTTCTTATATTCTGGAGATCTACGGATACACTCCGCTCGGAGTATGAAGATAATTTAGTCGCTGGGCATTTTCTTCCCCTTTCTTTCCCGTCCCCTGTCACTCACGTCAGAACCATGGAGTTCATAATGCCTGTGCGGTATATATTTTGATCAGATTGTCCTAGGGCGCCTATTACTTGTGTGGGATGGAGTAAAATACAAAGTAGGCTGAGCCGGGCACTGCCGGTTGGTATCTGCAAGCCCTTTTTTTTAACCTTCAGGTGGTAAGAGGCATGGGTTCTCACTAGTCGAATTTGGCCACAAAGTGCGACGGAGGCTCCGTTATGCGGAAGTCGACGGAATTAGTCCCCCTGTCTTTGTCCTATTCGGGAATATGTCGGCAACTTTTTCCTGGTGCCGTTGGGGATTCAGTGTCGCTCCGCGGTTGATAAGGAATGCTTCATATGTTTATTGTCAATAGAGCAAAAGCCAGGTCCAGTTATGGGTTACAGAGTGGATCATCTCATGTCGCTTTTGGATTGTTTTCAATTTTATTTCACTCTTTCTATGTAAATATGTTTTTAGTTTTCATGCATATTATATTACAAATCTATCATACGCCCGGCCAGATGATACCATCGATAAGCCTCAGCAATCAGCACGACCGAAGTATCGCGGGAAGGCTACGATATCCCGAACGCTAGAGACTCCAGTCAAGTATCCCAGGAATCGATCGAAGCCGAGCCCAAAGCCTCCATGAGGAGCAGAGCCCCAGCGTCGGAGGTCAGCATACCATTGGAGGTGGCTCAGGTCCTCGTCAGGGGCGAGGTGAGGATACAGCGCGTCGCCGGGAGTTAGATCACCAGACTCAGGAATTTGTCGGGGCTTGATCAGACCGTGCTCACGCATGTTCTGGATGAGATTGGGGAGGCGATGCTCGCGCAGGGAACCCCCGGCGACTTCGCTGACTTCGGGGAGGAGCAGATCGAAACATGCTACTGTCTCCCCGGGTGTGTTGCTGCCATCGGTGGCCTGCGAAGGGGCCATGTAGAACGGCTTGACGGTTTTCGGGTAGTCCGTCACAAAGACAGGACGCCCTTGATGGAGAACCTCGACGATATACTTTTCATGCTCAAGTTGTAGACCTCCATTCCATGTCGGAGGATGCTCGAATAATGCTCCGTCTTCGGCAACAGCACGCTGGAGCATCTCCACTGCTTGGGTGTACGTGACACGGTGCCATTTTGGCCCATCCATTAGATCGGTCCACCTTTGCCGTAGAGACCCCGTCTCCTCGGCGCTAGTTTCCTGGCCTGGCTCGCCAGACCTCTTGGCCGACAGAATCTCCTGGCCCACAGGAGTATTATATAGACGACGCGTCAGATCGCGTAGCAAATGTTCCACTAAACCAGTAAGTGAGTCAAGGTCGGACATAAAATTGACCTCGGCCTCGAGCATATAGAACTCGCTGAGGTGGCGCGGTGTATCGCTCTTCTCCGCCCGGAACACAGGTGTCAATGTCCAGACATTGCCAAGCTCTGCCGCATAAGCTTCCAGGTGGAGCTGCGACGATACAGTGAGGTATTTTGGTGCTCGGAAGAAATGCTCGTTCTCAGTGCTAGGTGTAGCGGCACCACGTGGTGCCAATGTGAACGTTTCACCTGCGCCTTCACAATCCGAGGACGTTATAAGGGGAGGTTGAACTTGTGTAAAAGCTCCGTCCGGATGAGAGTGGAAGACATTGCCAAGTTGAAACATGCACTCGGATCGGAAGCGCGAAAGGAGGGAATTGAAGGGTGTGCGAATGCGGAGGTGCGGAATCTGCCGCAGGAAGTCGGGGCTGTGGTACTTCTTCTGGATCGGGAACGTCTGCAACGGTTGGTATCATGGTTAGTGTGAGGTCCGGCGACAGCTGGGGGAAAGCTCTCGAGCTCACCTCTGGGTCCGATGCGCCTACAACCTTGACATCGGTTGTTTGTAGCTCATGAGTTTGCTCTTTTCCCGGTGGACAAGCTTTCCATACGCCCGATATTTCAATCGCGGTTCCAGTTGATAGACTAGAAAAAGGGCGCTCGAGTTAACCTTCATTGACAAATGGGTCAGGGATCACAGCTCGCGCGCGATCGTACGTACTCTGCTGCTTGCGCAGGTTTCAAGAATGCCTGCAGTGGCTCCACGGTCGAGCCATCAGTTATTTCTGCGAAGGCAAAGCGTTTCTGCTTCCGTACAGACCGAACGAACCCGTTCACTTTGATTTCTTGGTTCTCGAAGCTACAGACTCCGCCATTCTTGCTAGCTTGGAGGATCTGCGCGCACCGCACGATAGAGGGACGAGCATTAATTGAGCTATTGTTAAGCCTGCCCATAGACGTGGCGAAGGTCCGCCGCCATATCTGCATTGCTGAAGGTTCTGTGGGGTGAATGGAATGATCGGAGAGTTCGGAGATCGCGGCCAGGAAACTTATCGGCGTTGATGTCGGTCCGATTGGCATTCTCACCTGGGCAGCATTTACTGACTGTGTCAATCATCGTCTCGGTTCTTGGTGCTAAAATGCTGTGTTACAAGGCATGATTAATTTCGAAATAATATGTTAGATATATATGTCGTAGACTACACGCTCGTTGTGTCCTCGGAGTCCTGTACAGCCGTTTATATATAATCGGACCCGCCCTACCAAATCATGCATCTCAATATAGAACCAAATCATATAACAAGAATAGCCAGTAAAAAGATTAGAAAGACAGCCCAGAAGGTATATACATATAAGGTCCTGAAGAAACCCTAGCAAGTCATTATAGCAAAGTCAGATTTCAACACTATCGAGATCAAAAAATACCACAAGAGTTCCAGTCAAGCTAAATCGCCGCTAAAGGAATGAATGGGCCGTTATACGACCCTGAATAAGAAAAGCAAGCAGATATTCCATGCTTCACTGTGAAGGCCGCCGTTCATAAGCCTGTCTTTCCTCTTCAATCATATCAATCGCATCCATGAGGACACCATCTACTATCGCCGCGTACACAGCCATCCTCGACCGTCCACCCTCCTGTCCAGCCCCGTAGCCCATATCGATAAGAGCAGAAACACATCGTTCGATTGCCGCATTATCAGTTTCGGGAACACTGGCATCAAGTGTATCAGAGGGTCCGGCCCTCGTCGTGACTTCTGCCGTGGTATCTTCCACCGGGAAGCTTCCGGGAATTTGTTCGTGTGAAGATGCAGCACTCCGTTCTCGCCTAGATAGACGGGCCCATGTGTCTGTTTCCGCGGGACCATGTGATCTATCCCCAGGACGACGCATACTTGAAGAATGCTTGGGGGGATTATGACGGCCGATCTCCGCAGCTTGCAAATCATTTGATTTATGAGTTGTGTGCTCAGTCGCTCGGCGCTTCAGCTTGGGCGCATGCTGGGGGAATCGAGACCCACGCCTGGGCGCATAGCCTCGTTGGAAGTGGAAGCAGGTTGAGAGTGACCAATTCCCTTCGGTGTAGGATGCACGGGTAAAATGTGAGTTGAGACTCCCTCGCAGTGTTCTGAATTTGGCGATTGACCATCCAAAGCACCAGTTATAGGTTCTGTTTCACGTGGTTCCTGCCGATTTGCAAGAAGCTGTGCCTCCCATTGAGACACGGGTGGGAAAGGAGACTCCGTGTTCGAAAGCGAGGAAACACCCCGACCGCCTAATGAATCGTTATGCTGTGTGCTCGTCTCGGGCAAAAGCGAAGGAAAACGTGCGCTGAATGCAGGGTCGTCGCTTGGAGAGTCAAGTAGTGCGGATGATCCTGTCTGGGGTGGAGCAGAATCAATGTTTTGCGTGAGGTTTACGAAACCGACAGATTTTCTGCGGTTCTCCGTTTTACCAGGCTGAGACGAGCTCATTCGTGACTTGACAGCAAGCGGGGACGCAGAGGGTCCCAATACGGTCTTTTTCGCTCAGAGCGAGAATTTTTAACATTGCTCATTCCAGACTGAAAGTTTTTGGCCTGAGTATCGCGTACGGTTGTAGCGGCATTGGGTGGAACCTGCGCCGGACGCACACTTTCGATTGCGGGATGATACATAGGCTCCAGGTTTATCGAATGACCGTCAATGACAGCACCTTGCAATGCCTCAATTGCAGCAAAAGCCGGATAGTCCGAGGGAAAATTAACGTAGCCGAAGCCTGCATGTCTTCCTGATGTGGTATCTAGCGGGAGATCCACCTTGACGAGGAATCCCTTGGCAGCGAACACATCCTGTATCATCTTGTTGGTAACCTTGAAACCAACGTTCCCAATGAACAAGGACTTAGTTGCTAATTTGTTTCTTGATTCTCCAGGCTGCACTTGTGATGTCCGTCTAGCATCCAACGGTGGATTGAACACAGCAGGAGGCGGAGGCGGAGGCGCAGGCGGCCAGTAATTCAGATTCGGCAACGATGCCGACGGTAGAGGAGGACAGGGAGGCGGGGGTACGTTATAAGTTTGGAACGGATTCCACATTGGAGCAGGCCATGAGGGAGGTGCCCAATGATTTGGGTGGGTGGGAATAGATTGACGACCATGGTGACTTTGGATGGGGGGTACTCCTGCTTGTGCAGTATGAGAGAGGTTCGATTGGCCTGGGCCTGCTGTTGATTTCTCGTTCGTGGCTTTGCTTGAATGATGTCCATCTGGGTTTTGGGAATACATAGTGCCCGTAGCCGCAGAGCCATTGCCTGCAGTAGTGTTCAAGAACGACGCTGACGGTCCAGGGGTTGGCACCTCGGAAGTCGAGGTCGACGTAGAGGCTGTTGATGTAGCGCGGCCAAACTCGCTTTCGAATGCGGCAAACAATGTTCTTCCGACCTCGTTGAGTTCGGAGGCCATCGTACGAAAACCATCCGCGGCATTCTCGGCGACAGGCCTTCCTGCTTGGAACGCATCTTCTGCCATTTGCCTTCCGCCATCTGGAATATTATTAAATGCAGTTCTTAGGTGAGCCTCAACAGTGGCAAGTAGTGTTCGCAGTGAAGATTCCACGTTCTCAGGCAGAGATCTTTGTGCAGCCTCAATCTGTCTCTGAGCATTCTGTAGCTGTCGCTGTAGCTCAGGAATTTTTGACCTCCATTCAGATTGTACCATAGTAGCGCCGTTGATCAGCTGGTCTAGAACCTGTCCCGCTAGAACCTCAACGGGATGAAGGGATCGCCCTGAGTTTGTGTTGGCTGATGTTTCACTAGTCGGTGGCGCATCAGGTTGAGGTACTCTACTCTCCGGGGACCCGGCAGTATTCATCATCCCCGCTAGCTCGGCCTCAAAGGCTTCCATCAAAGGCCGAGGTTGATGCCCAGAGATAGGTGGCGAGCTTGTGATATGAGAAACTGGCACCTCATGTTGCTCTTCGAGAACAATAGCCTCCGAAGTAGCTTGCGTGTCTTTCTTCTCACCAGCCGTGCCTTGTTTTGAAGCGTTGCCTTCAAATCGCTTCCACAACTCGGTCACGGAGTTGGATCGACGAATGTCAAATATGTGCATCGGACTGATGTCATTGGGAGAAAGCTGGACAGATTCAATCTGTGCGTTAAGGTCTAGGGGCTCCTCAAGGCGCTGAGAGAGCTCGAGAGCTGATCCAACCTGAGGAAATGGGTAAGATTTTGACCTCAGCATGATAGATCGCGGACTGTTGTGAACTTACGGTGATTGTTTCGTCATCATCATCGTCATCAATATAAGTTAGCCTTGCGCGGGGATGGTTTGACGCTAAATCATCGTAATCTGTAGCAGAAATCTGGACCACCCCCGAAGAAGTACGAGAATCGGCAGGTTGCTCGGGTTGGTGCTGAGCGGGTACCCGAAGGTTTCTGATTTGAAAGGGCTTCAACATGGAGAATATGCACTTTGAGCCCTGTAGATTAGGACCACGAACTGATAGGGCGTTACAGAATCGAAAGCAAAGAAGGATAAATTAGAGTAAAGCTGGTTAGGATATGAACTGGTTTGGAATTATGATGCCTTTGGGGCTAGTTTGAAGATTTGGGGGGGGGATTGTATAAACGGGGGAAAACGATCACGAGATTCATATGTTGCTGCCTGTGGCAACACTTTCAACTTTTTCAAGTCTGAATCTTCCAGATGCAAGGATAAGAATCCCAAAAATCAAGGATTCCAAGTGAAAAAAAAATACATGGGAGTTTCAGGCAACAGGATAAGAGCAAGCATGATGAAGCTCTCCGGAGAATCCCCGCCCCGATCACATGATATCAGGTCCTGGAATTTTAGGCGTCAACTCTGAAGGTTCTTGACATTGAATTCAATAGGCAATGAATAATAATTGAGAATAATGTCCACATAACATCCCCAAATGCCTGCGCGATCGTATACTCTCTCTTCATCTATCAGCAGCTCTAATATCTACGATAATCCCAATGGCTGGTCTATTGGAGACGGTACATCGCATGAACGCCCCCGAAACCTAACATTCCGACAACTTCGATATCACGTCGCGCCGACCGAATCTCCATAGAAATCAATGGCGACCTCGAAGTCTGCGCCATTGCAGACTCCAGCAGATCGCAATGTGAACAACGTCGTATTGGGGGATCTCTTGTTCAAGCCATGGAACCAATCCATCTACCCCGAAGATCTCGTCGCCAAAGACGCCGATCGACTCTACGTCTGTCGTTGGTGCTTTCGATATTCATGCGACGGTGATCTGTTTGAACAACATAAACGCGCCTGCGAGCATCGCATAACCCCACCAGGCACGAAAGTCTACGACCATGGCGGGTATGCAGTGTGGGAGGTTGATGGGCAGAACCACAAACTTTTCGGGCAGAATCTGTCCCTTTTCGCCAAGCTCTTCCTCGACCACAAGACAGTGTTTTTTGATGTCGCAACCTTCCTGTACTACATTCTCACTTTCACCGACCCGGACGACTCCGGTAGCTACTACGTGCTCGGTTTCTTCTCAAAAGAGAAACTCTCCTGGGACGCGAACAATCTTGCCTGTATCCTGATATTCCCGCCTTATCAACACAAACAGCTCGGGAAGCTGTTGATGGGGGTCAGCTATAAGCTCAGCGGATGGGACTCCAACGGGGGGTGCATTGGTGGACCAGAGAAGCCACTCAGTGAGCTGGGCCATAAAAGCTATGTCCGTTTTTGGGCCGAACGGATTGCCCGATTCTTGCTCCGTGGCAACCCTAGCGGCAGCTTCAGTGAAACCGACCAACAGAAGCCCAGCTCAACCCCTAAAGGTTCCCGCAAGAGACCCTTGCGCGAGACCATTACCGTTGAAGAACTTGGCCTGGGAACTGGTATGTTGACCGAGGATGTCATCACTGCACTCAAGAGCATGGGGCTGTTTGAACCTCAGGCCACCCCCAAAAAACGTAAATCTACCCGTACAGCCGTGGAGGAAAATACCGCCCCACGAGGTCAGATGGTTACCATCTGCAAATCTGATGTGTGGGAGTGGGCTCAAGCACACCATCTCTCCCTGGATGACCCAGTCAAGGAAGAAGGCTTTGCGGGACTCTGGCCCCCAGATATTGTGTCCGACGGGAGTGGCCAAAGTGTTGCCTCAGACGAAGACTGAGTCGACCAACGAGACAGCTTCCAATTCTATGTACGATAGCGCGGATTACAGTATTTTCATCTAACGACGACAATGAGAAGCAACGTGAAGTTTGTGTATTTTTTAATAGATTGGTTCTTGCCCCCCAATTCTGTGAGGAATCAAGTCTTTAGCCCTTTTAAACTTTACATGAACCGCCTGATTTCGTAACTGTGAAAGTGCATTACTCTTCCTGACCACCGGGGCCACCGGCACCGGATTTGCTCATCTGCCGAGCCTTCAGTAGCTCATCACACAGAAGGAGGTTAGATGCGATGCCTGTGCTGGAAGCGATGCAGTTGCGGAGGACACGGAATGAATCGAAGACACCCTCTTGGACAGGATCCATGGGTTCGCCAGTGACCAAATCCAAACCAACAACGTTACCATCAGTTGCCTCATCGTGAAGAGCAGCCAGAGAATCCTGGATATCGTGGCCTGAGTTGGCAGCAAGAGTTTTAGGAATGATCAAAAGGGCATCAGCGAACGCACCAACACCCCACTTGGCCTTACCCTTGACGGTCTTGGTGAAGCCCTGGGACTGCAGGTGTGCGGCACATGCGACTTGGAATGCACCAGCTCCGGGAATGACACAGCCATCGACAATGGTGTTGTAGACAGAGCGCAAACCATCACGAACGGCATCCTTAACCTGGGTGATGGTGTGCCCATTAGGACCCTTAATGAGGATGGTCACAGACTTAGGATCCTTGACCTCTTCAACAAAAGTGAATTTCTCCTCGCCAAGCTGATGCTCGTAGACCAGACCAGCCCATCCAAGAACCTCTGGAGACAAATCCTCAACACTGTTCTGAGCGGTTCCACCACAAACAAGCTGCAGACGCTCCATGTTTCTGCGCTTGGCTCTTCGCAAAGCGAAAATGCCATTCTTGACCAGAACATCCAGACTGAGGGGATCGATACCCTTTTGGTTGATGATGACGAATCCCTTATTGGGATCGTTTCCACAAACCTCCTTCTTGAGGTCCACGATCTTCTGCAGCTTCGCATCCACAAACTTGCGCTCACTCTCAACTAGCTTATCTCTCTGCTCAGCGTTAGAGTAGTAGAACCCGGAGTTAATTTCGGACTTCTCGTACTCCAGACTGACGTTCAATGTCAGAATGAAAGCGTTCTCAACCCGCTTGGGCATGTCGGGGTGTCTGGCACCGTGGTCCAAGGCAAGACCACGAATAAGCTGGGTATCGGATGAGGATCGGTGTTGCATCGTCATAATTTCTACCATGTGCAAATCGGGCTTCTCGGGGGCTCTGTGGATGGCGAGCACGGCATCGACGATGTCGGGGGTAAGCTTCTCAGCGAGAGCACCGTTAAGCTTGGTGGAGAGGGAAGTACGGGCGACGGAGAGCAACAGCTCTCGGTCAATGGAACGCTCGAGCTTGAAGTTTTCAAGGAACTGTAGGTGATGTGTTAGCTCCATGTCGAGATCCGACTTTCAATCTCCATTACATACTTTCAAGGCCTCAGTCTTGGCAATTTCGTAGCCATCAGTGATGACACGAGGGTGCAGACCCTCGGAGATGTGACGCTCCGCTTGCTTCAAAAGCTCTCCCACCAGCAAAACGACAGATGTTGTTCCATCACCGGTAATATCATCTTGTGCCGTCGCAGCGCGAGCGATCATAACCTTTCCATTCTGTCAGCAACATGTGGGAAGCTCACGAGGCAATCCAATCTTACCGCCGTGGGGTTTTGAATTTGCTGTTGATTGTTAGCTTAGAAGCTCGAGGCCCTGGGATTCTGGGGGCAGAACGAACCATCTCCCGCAACAAAACATTTCCATCCTTGGTCAATTTGATCTATCATAGCAAGCCTGTATCAGAAAAGGGATCGTTCGTGCCGCTCGAGAGGAATTGGAGATTGCATACTGCGCCTGCACCATCAACCAGCCTAAGTTTTGTCAGCTCCATTGCCTTTGTATGTGGGGTGTATTCGTAGGAAACTCACATCTTGAGAGTTCCCGAAGGACCCAAATTGGACTTGAGAACATCCTGAAGACCTTCACCGGCACCGATGTTCACCTTCAAGGCCTCTCCTCTCCGCTACGTGAGATGTTAGTGTGCGGGCATATCATTGAGGGGCCATCTGGGAATATTTTCCATACCCTCGACTCCGCCTTCGGGTTAAGTAGTTGAGTTGCAGACATCTCCCAGGTAATGAATGGCAGGGTATCACGTCCAATAACTCAAACAATATTAAATTAAAGGGATGGTAGAGCGCTTGTTCCACGTTAGGTCCGCGGCCAAAAAGCCCACATTCGAGCATGCTCTATTATCACGTGACTATATCAGCGGAGCGGGTAAACATACGCTCCGAGACTGACCGTCATTACCTCCGGTTCGGTGCCTTAGGATTCGCACTAGCGGCGAGAAAAAAAAATTGTCCATTTCCAGCCGTCGCCAACCTCACCAGCAATCTATCGAATTGAACTTTTCGAGGTTTTCTGGTCGGTGTTGCAAGAGTTTATTATTATTTTGCGATTGACCTTGTATTGGTCCTACCACGATGGCCGATTTCCTACTTTTCGAGGGCCCTATGGGTTACTCGCTTTTCAAGGTCGCCCATCAGGGCGACTCTGTCGGCAATGCCTTGAAGGAAGTCCAGGAGGGTGTCAATGACCTTGCCAAATTCGGAAAGATGGTCGAACTTTCCAGTTTCCTACCCTTCGAGTACGGTTTATCTGTCTATATGAAAATGTTTTCATAGCCCACTAACAATTTTTAGGAACAACAAGCAGGCTCTTGGAGAAATTAATGACATCTCCGAAGGTGTCGCATCCGATACTCTCGTTTCGTTCCTTGAATTGAACCTCCCCAAGCCGAACAAGAAGAAGAAGGTGATCCTGGGTCTTGCCGACAAGGCTCTGGCAGGAAGCATCAAGTCTGCTTTCTCATTCGTCGACTGTGAGACTGGTGATACCAGCGAGGTCGTTCAGGACCTTCTCCGTGGTATTCGTCTCCACGCTGGCAAGCTTCTCAAGCAGCTGCGCGATGGTGATATGGACACTGCCCAGCTCGGTCTCGGTCACGCTTACTCCCGCGCTAAGGTAAAGTTCTCCGTCCAGCGTGACGACAACCACATCATCCAGGCTATCGCCATTCTGGACCAGCTCGACAAGGCTATCAATACCTTCTCCATGCGAGTTCGCGAATGGTACTCCTGGCACTTCCCCGAGCTCGTCAAGATTGTCTCCGACAACCAGCGCTACGCCGAGCTCGCCCTTTTCATTAAGGACAAGCAGGCCCTGACCAACGAAAGCCTGCACGACATTGCCGCCCTTGTTGAAGATGACGAGGCTGTTGCCCAGAGCATTATCGATGCTGCTAAGACCAGTATGGGCCAAGAGATCTCTGAGGCCGACATGGAGAACGTTGTCGCTTTCGCCGAGCGCGTTGTCAAGCTCGCCAAGTACCGCAAGTCTCTCTACGCTTACCTTGTTGCCAAGATGAGCGTCGTCGCACCTAACCTTGCCGCCCTGATCGGCGAAGTCGTCGGCGCCCGTCTGATCTCCCACGCCGGTAGCTTGACCAACCTCTCCAAGTACCCCGCCTCTACCGTTCAAATTCTTGGTGCTGAGAAGGCTCTCTTCCGTGCCTTGAAGACCAAGGGAAACACCCCCAAGTACGGTCTGCTGTACCACTCTTCCTTCATCGGCCGCGCTGGCCCCAAGAACAAGGGCAGAATCTCCCGTTTCCTTGCCAACAAGTGCTCCATTGCTTCCCGCATTGATAACTTCTCCGAGGCCCCTAACACCAAGTTCGGTGAGGCCCTGAAGAGCCAGGTTGAGGAGCGCTTGGAATTCTACACCTCTGGCGCTGCCCCTACCAAGAATGAGGTCGCCATGGTACGTTGAGCTTTAGTTATCCTATTGAATGACCAAACATGCTAATCATTTACAGAAAAATGCCATGGACGCCGTCCTGGCTGACCTTGATGTCGATGCCGACCAGAGCGATGCTGATATGGAGGACGCCGAAGTTGCCGAGGCTAAGGTGGAGAAGAAGGAGAAAAAGGAGAAGAAAGAAAAGAAGGAGAAGAAGGAAAAGAAAGAGAAGAGAAAGTCCGTTGGTGGTGAGGGCGAGTCAGACAAGAAGAAGAAGCGCAAGCACGACACGGATGCCGAGCCCTCCAAGAAGAAGCAAAAGGCCTAGATATGCAATTTGTTTGGACTTGGGAGTCTTTGTCATGGCGTTAGGTTTTGCTTTTGTCTTGATGACTTGATTGGTACGGCTTGCAGGTATTTGTAAATTATTACCAGGCCTTTTGCCTCAGCAGCTTTGACTATCGCTGCTCTGATATTTTTCAATTAAGTGTTTTAAGTTGTTCATGTGGCACTAGATCTGGAGTAAGGAGATTCAAAGAAACCTATTTTTATTCCTTGCAGAACAGAATCAAAAGGAATCCCTTGATGCATGCGCGGCCTATTAAGTGGCGATCATGTTGTACCCCACGTCTGATTCAATGCCGAATGTCCCCAAGAAACCCCTCTCAGCCCTGACCTCCGCGCTGTGCGAGCTCTCCAGAATGCATACCTTCGTTTCTTGAGAGCTTGGTGGTGGATACCCTAATCATCTGCAAATGAGATCCATCGGGTTGCTCAGTGACGTCCCCACTACGTCCGTTTTCAGTATGATGCCGATAGGCTTACCTTCATCTTTCTCTCCCAAGCGCAAACGAGAGCCCTCAGAGTCAGACTTCTATAGCCCCTCAGCCTCACCCACATCGATAGCCTCCATTGACAGTTTTCCAGAGGTTCCACTTCGGGACGAGGACGAGCTGGAAAGCTACAGTCCTCGCGCTGCAGTGGCTGGACGATTTGGGGAGTTAGCCATCTGCGGGGACCTTCTTTTGGACTCTGGAACTTTGACTGGCAACTCTAAGCGAGTATCTCTGGCTCCACTGGCACAAGCATGCGAGCCTGACAGCCACGAGCTCAAGAATATGCCTGAAGCCCTACCGGCCACTAGCAGCGAACCCGGTGACCGCCAAGCTCTGCGATTCGAGCCGCCTGCAACACAGGATCCGACCTCCTTGCCGACCTCCTCGCCCATTTCTCCCTCAAAGAGGAAGTCTGCAACTTTCTCCCGCAAACAGTTGAACCCGTCATCGCCATCTAAACGCAAGCAACGTCTTTCCCCTCCTCTTGCAGGCACTCCGTCTGAAGAAGACCCGCTTGTATGGCATGACTCGGAAATAACAGGCCACAACCCATCCGACCCGACGGATGATGGGTACGGAATCAATGGTATAGGCTTCAAGCCCACTGCCTCAATTGCGTGGGAAAGATCACAAAAGCGACGAAAGCAAGTGGCAGAATGGAAGAATCGCGAAGCCCGGGAAGCTCGTGAAAGACGACGCGAAAGGAGAAGGGATGGTGCTGAGCTAGACAAATTGCATGGCATAGATAAAGGTGCCATTCAGAAGCGTGTAAAATTCAATTTCTAGCGGAGCTGGCATAGCTGCGCAACATGCAGCCAAATTTTGGATATCTTCATTTCGGCGTTTTTGTCTTGGAAGGGCAGGCATACGGGCGGTTTTCTTCTTTACTTTCTCTCGGACAAATGGGAGGGTGCAGCGATGATTAGGCGGACAATATGAACTTTGCAGAGAGCTATGATACACTGAGATGACTTATGACATGGCGTCGATCACCACTTGATCCATTGATCAGAATACATATACAGTTTTCGGAACCCCTCATAAACTCCATGACTCCTTTTCATGAACCAAGAGCACTACCAGAACTTGTAGTTGGCGGGATTGGTCCAACTTTTGCTCTTCCTTTCCTGCTCAGCAAGACGCGCGCGCAATGCCGCTTCCTCCTCTGCCGTATCCTTCTCACGTTGTTTCTTGGCCTTCAATTGATTCATCAGATCAAGCGCTTCTGCCATGCCACTCAATTCGTTATTTCGTCGCCAGCGGCAGTATTCATATGAGGCTAATGAAGTGATCGCAAACATGCCAACAGCCCAGTTTCCTGCAGACCATAGATAGTACCGTCCTGCATGCACATATTAGACTATGATTCCAGTGTTCCAATGTTGAAGAGTGCAGCTATACCTTTAACCAAGCCTCGTAGACCACCAACTCCAAATCCAACACCAATACCAGTCAACAAGGATTCCCGAGCACACGGTCTTTTGTGAAGGGTGGTCATTTCGGAGACCGGAAATGTTCCAATAATCTCGGAGTATGAGACATCCTTAGGGTTCTTGCCTCGGGGCTTATAGGTTGCTTTGGCGAGCGCATTTGCGGGTTCCTCGGGGTTTCCAAAGGCATCCCATAGCTTTCCAGTTTGTGACTGAGATGGACTGTATTTTGGTTTCTGCGAATCGGCCTGATCATTGGGGAATTGTGTATTGTTACCAGTCTCTGGAAGAGAGCTGGGGTCTCGTGAGTCTTCCGACATCGTTGTGTAGAGTAAATTGCTGCTACACTTCCACTTGCTGTCTTCATCACTATTGAAGAAGAGCACCAATATCGGATGAATAGATAATCCGGGATTCTAAAATGGATAGTTATTCCGGAAGGCTGACTAACAATTTCAACGCGCGTGGGTGGTACGCGAACGCGTCGAGACTATCGAAATCGATTTGATTATAGCAGATTATAGGCCACCTAGAGGCACAATTAGCCCCAAAACCAGATCATTATCTTTGCGCCCAACTAAACTTTCTTCTGTTTTTCTTTGTTTGATCTGAAATACACCAAGTGCGCATTTTTCATGTTCTACACTGGCCACTGGTCCCGTCCTTTGAAAGAGGTACTTTAACAAGTCCATCTGGGCGCAGCGTCGCAATGCCTTCCCGAAAGCCCAGCAAGTATGGAAACAAGTTCAGGTCTGGTGCTGCATCCTCGAATCCTCGGCGCTCCAAAACGGTCCAATTTAACTCCTTACGCTCGACCGAGGCAACCTCCCAAGATGAGAAATTCGAGGCCATTCGGTTGGCCAACAGCATCGACGAGACTCTAGGCTTCCCGCGGTTTGAGTCCGGCGAGACAAGGGCCGGTTGGTTGGTCAACATGCACAGCACATTGATTGAGGACCCGGACGTGCCTGGTGGTCGTGCCGGCGTGGATTATTACTTTCTGCAGGACGACGGAGGAAGTTTCAAGGCTACCGTGGAATACGATCCTTATTTTTTGATTTCGGTCAAGAAAGGCTATGAGATGGAGGTAGAAGAGTGGTGTCGCCGAACCTTTGAGGGCATGATCAAAAAATTCAAGCGACTTGAGAAAGAAGATCTCAACCTCCCAAATCACCTCCTCGGCTACCGGAAGACCTACATCAAGCTCAGCTTCGCCAACGTGAGCAACCTTTTAGAGGTTAGGAAGACTCTCCTTCCTCTCGCAGAGAAGAACAAGAAGAATGAGAGTGCGATGGACGCATATGTTGAGATGACCAGGTTTGTTTTGTGTTACATGATTCGATCTGAATATGGGCTAATGCATGGCTCCCATAGTGCGACTGCTGGTATCGACCTTTTTGATGACGAAATAATTAATGAGCAACGACCTAATGGCAACCTACAAGCGAGTGATTTTATTGTTGATATTCGAGAATACGACGTGCCATACCATGTCCGGGTCTGCATTGATAAAGGTCAGTATTTTCAGTGTCTCCTGGCGAGGCCTCATAGCTGACGCATCGCAGACATTCGGATTGGAAAATGGTACAATGTTCAGGCAGACCATGGCGTAATATCGCTCACTTGCTTGGAGGATCGACTTCAGCGTGCCGATCCTGTCGTTCTCGCTTTTGATATCGAGTGTACGAAGTTACCGCTGAAATTTCCCGACGCCACGATGGATCAAATTATGATGATTTCATACATGATTGATGGGCAAGGGTTCCTAATTACCAACAGAGAGATCGTGTCAGAAGACATTCACGATTTTGAGTACACTCCCAAACCAGAGTACAACGGACCTTTCATTATCTTCAATGAACCCAATGAAAGAGCAGTCCTTGAGCGATTTTTCGAGCACGTCAAAATCTCGAAGCCTACCGTCATTGCGACATACAACGGTGACTTCTTCGATTGGCCGTTTGTGGAAACAAGAGCCAGCATTTTGGGACTCGACATGTACATGGAGATCGGTTTCCGGAAAAACAGCGAGGACATTTACCAAGCTGACAACTGTGTGCATATGGATTGTTTCTCCTGGGTCAGCCGCGACAGTTACCTCCCTCAAGGAAGTCGTGGCTTGAAAGCCGTGACTGTTGCAAAGCTTGGTTACGACCCTGATGAACTCGACCCAGAGCTTATGACACCGTATGCGAGTGAAAGGCCGCAGACATTAGCCGAATACTCGGTTTCCGATGCTGTTGCAACCTATTACCTATACATGAAATATGTCCACCCATTCATCTTCTCGCTCTGCACAATTATCCCCCTCAACGCTGACGAAACGTTGCGGAAGGGAACTGGAACTTTGTGTGAGATGCTTCTCATGGTTCAAGCCTACCAGCATGAGATTGTCTTGCCCAACAAACACAAGAATCCTCCAGAAGCCTTTTATGAAGGTCATCTCCTTGAGTCGGAGACCTACGTTGGCGGCCATGTTGAAAGTATTGAAGCTGGTGTCTTCCGAAGTGATATCCCTACACATTTCAGCGTTGATCCTACTGCAATTGATGAACTTCTCAAGGATCTCGATCATGCCCTCAAGTTCAGTATTGAGGTTGAAGAGAAGAAATCCATGGATGATGTCGTGAACTATGATGAGGTCAGGGCACAAATCGTGGAGCGTTTGCTTGATCTCAAGAACAATCCAGTCCGGAACGAGGTGCCTTACATTTACCACTTAGATGTCGCCTCCATGTATCCCAACATCATGATCACAAACCGATTGCAACCGGACTCGTTGATTAATGAGTCAAATTGTGCCGCCTGCGACTTCAACCGACCTGGAAAAACCTGTGATAGACGCATGCCTTGGGCATGGCGAGGTGAATTCTTGCCTGCCAAACGTGATGAATACAACATGATCCGACGTGCCACAGCAAACGAACGTTTCCCAGGCAGGTACCCAAAGTCCCCAATGAGGTCTTTCGGTGAATTGAGCATTGAGGAGCAAGCTGGAGTGGTCAAGAAACGGCTACAGGATTACAGCAAGAAGATTTATCACAAGATTCACGACAGCAAGACGATGGAGCGGGAGGCTATCATTTGCCAAAGAGAAAATCCCTTCTATGTCGACACTGTGAGAGACTTCCGTGACCGACGATACGATTTCAAGGGCAAGCAAAAATCTTGGAAGAACAAAGCCGACGGTTTGCAGTCATCGGGCGGCTCGGCTGCTGAAATTGAGGAGGCAAAGAAGATGATTATTCTGTACGATTCCCTTCAACTTGCACACAAGGTCATTCTCAACAGTTTCTACGGATATGTGATGCGAAAGGGTTCTCGGTGGTATTCCATGGAAATGGCCGGTGTCACTTGTCTGACAGGCGCTCACATCATTCAGATGGCGAGAGAACTTGTTGAACGTATCGGTCGTCCCCTAGAATTAGATACCGACGGTATCTGGTGTATGCTTCCAGGAGGATTCCCTGATAATTTCTCCTTCACTCTGAAGAACGGGAAGAAGCTGGGTATCTCATACCCTTGTGTCATGCTTAACCACCTCGTGCACGCAAGGTACACCAACCACCAATACCAGGCGCTTGTCGATCCGAAAACCTTCAAGTACGAAACTCACAGCGAAAATTCCATCTTCTTTGAAGTAGATGGACCGTACAGGGCAATGATTTTGCCAACGTCGAAGGAGGAAGACAAGAACCTGAAGAAACGATATGCAGTTTTCAATCACGATGGCTCCCTAGCTGAACTCAAGGGATTTGAAGTCAAGCGAAGAGGAGAGCTGAAGTTGATCAAGATTTTCCAGACGCAGCTCTTTAAATTCTTCCTCGAGGGCTCTAATCTTGCCGAGACCTACGCCGCTGTGGCCCGAGTTGCAGACCGGTGGTTGGACGTTCTATACGAACACGGAACGACCTTAGCTGATGAAGAGTTAGTCGATCTCATTTCGGAAAATCGAAGCATGTCAAAAACCCTGGAAGAGTACGGTTCTCAAAAGTCCACATCCATCACGACAGCAAAGCGCCTGGCTGAGTTCTTGGGTGAACAGATGATCAAGGACAAAGGCCTTAACTGCAAATACATCATTTCATCACGCCCACGGAACACACCTGTCACTGAAAGAGCCATTCCTGTGGCTATATTTTCAGCTGAAGAGAACATCAAGCGATTCTTCTTGCGCAAATGGCTAAAAGAAGACCCCGGCGATATGGATCCCCGAACCGTGATCGATTGGGACTATTACCTAGAGCGTTTGGGGTCTGTAATCCAGAAGTTGATTACCATTCCAGCTGCGCTTCAGAAGCTTCCAAACCCAGTGCCCCGGGTTGCCCACCCCGATTGGTTGCAACGTCGGATCAACACGAAGGAAGACAGGTTCAAGCAAAAAAAGATGACTGATCTATTCACCAAATCCGAAAAGACGCCCCTTTCGTCGACAAATGCCAATATCCTAGATCATCGGGTTCAGCACGCTGGCGACCTAGATGAAGCAATTGCAGGCTCAACTCAAAAATCAAAATCGCCCAACAACAAGGCTTCCCAGAAGAGAAAGCATCCAGAAAATGCTCCAAAGACAGCTCTTGATCCCTTTGCTAGCCTGCCAGCAGTTATGCCATCTATGTCAGAGAACTACGAAGGGTTCCTTAAGTATCAGAAACAAAAATGGAAGATCCAAAAGCAAGCACGACTTCGCCGTCGTCAACTGTTTGGCGAACGAACCAACGTTGCCTCAGATTCCTTGAGTAGCTTCTTCCGCAATCAAGCTCAAATGCTGTATATCAGCACATGGCAGGTCCTGCAGCTTTGCGAGACGGGCATTCCGGGAGTTGTGCGAGCTTTTGTACTGATTGACCAAAAGATCCATGCTCTCAGCCTTAGAGTTCCACGGCAATTCTTCTTGAACTTGAAACGGGACTCTTTGCCGGACGTTGACGTGCCAGACTGTGAAGTCGAGAAGGTCAACCATACCCTACCCAACGGCCATCCCTCGGTTCACTTGTTCAAGCTGTCTTTGTCGGAAGATAAATATCTAGAAGAAGCCGACAAGATGGATATTCTCTTCCAACACCCTAGCGTTGAGGGTGTTTACGAAGGAAACATCCCGCTAAGCACTCGAGCGGTGCTCAAGCTAGGAAGCCATTGTACCTTCGATGAAGAGCAACGTGGTGTTCTTGGTGACGGCTTGGACAAGGGCTTCGACCTCTCAACATTACTTCACACATCTTCCGAGCAGCCCTATCTGATGGACTCGTCATTGGTGTTCCACTATTTATACCACATTGTCTCTGGAGATAGGCAGATCTTCGCAATATTTTCGACAGCCAAGAATGAGGCGCATATCATTGTTCTCAACCGCTCAAGAGATGTCCAGGGTCTTCCCAACGTCGATAAAATCTACACCGACCTCCTCACACGTAAGATGCAAGCCGCATCGGGTGACGACTCGCAGCATGCGTTCGAATACCAGGATAAGATTCATTTCAAAACTACCCAGGTGATGACGCGAAGGAAGGCTCACCTTGAGGTTGGTGATTTGATCAGAAAGATTCGAAATGATGAGAGTCAGCCTGCCGTTCTGGTCATTCAATCTCAACAAAAAGACCGCCTGTGTCACGACATTCCGATCTTGAAGGAGTACCCAGTATTATCCGTGAAGCCCGAAGCATCGGACATGGAACTTCCCCCACTGGGCTGGCAGGCATTCATTGCAAGACGTCTAGTCACACGCTATCTATACTTGTCTTCTTGGATTCAGCACTTGACCATGCTCGCTCGGTTCGGTGATGTTCCGCTTTGCAATCTGGAAAGTGAAGATCCTCGATACCTTATTGACATTTCGTACGCTAGACGGCTTCAACAAAACAACGTTGTGCTCTGGTGGTCATCCGGGCCGCGTCCTGATCACGCGGGCTATGAAAGGGATGACATCCTTGGTGCCTTGGACAAGGTCAACATGCCATCTGTCAATGTACCAGGTGCTTACTCCACAGTGTGCATTGAACTCGAGGTTCGCAATTTGTCGATTAACACGATTCTGACATCTTCTATCATCAATGAAATGGAAGGCAATGATACGCTCCTGGCTTCTGGGGATGGGGAAGATACCGGTGTTTTCTATTCAGAGAAAGCATTTGCCTCTGCCGGTGTTGTCGTTCTCCGAGAGATGGTAAAACACTGGTGGACAGAAGCCTGTTCAGGGAACAACATGGCCGACATCATGGTCCAGCATCTGATCCGTTGGGTGGAAAGCCCTGTTTCCTGTCTGTATGACCGGTCTCTGCACAACTACGTGCGACTACTGTCACGGAAGTCATTCCAAAGATTGATGGCAGAGTTCAGACGTGTTGGCTCGCACGTCATCTTTGCCAGCCCTACACGCCTCCTTCTCCAAACGACCAAGACCGAGGTTGGCAACGCCTACGCCTACAGCCAGTATGTCCTCAAGTCAATTCGCGCCAATCCTTCATTCCACTTTATCGATCTCGAGATCAAGGAGTACTGGGACTATCTTGTTTGGTATGATGAATACAACTACGGAGGCAAGGGTTGTCGAGAGGTCACCGAGGCCGACGAGCAGGATCTTGAAACAGCGATGCACTGGCAGCTCAGCCGGTTCCTGCCAATGCCCATGCAGACTATCTTCCATGATTGGATTGTTGAGTATATCGAGCTGATGCACGGCTTGAAACGGCCGGAACTCCAAGACGGGGATCTGTCTTCAACGCCTCGGCCAACACAAATTCCCATCGGACGGACCAACGAAGAAGACGATAACGAAATAACTGCCATTCTCTCGGACCGATTCTCAAAACCATTGAAGAAGCAGATCTCGGGATTGATCCGCAGACAACGCGACGAGATGCTTCATCCTGAGCTTGCATCTGACTATGCCTTCCCCGTTTTGCCAGGAGTCCTAGTCGGTCCCAAGGACAATCGCAACCCATCTCTGGAGTTGACGAAACTGCTGATGCAGGTTCTGAGTCTGTCCAAGACAACAACCCTGGAATCTCGGTTGCTGCGGCGCGAACTTCTTGCCCTTTTCGAGGTCCGAGAATTCAGCAAGGAGGGCCGATTCGAGAACCCTAGTGCTAGCTTGAAGCTCCCGGAGATGTCCTGCAACTCCTGCTGTCTTATTCGAGATCTGGATCTTTGCCGTGATGAAGATGTGCTGCCTGATCCCAGCTTAGAGGCCAGCAAATCTACCCAGCCCTGGCGATGCCCCTTCTGTCACGCCGAGTACGACCGATTGGCGACTGAAGAATTCCTCATTGGTCAAGTCCATGGCTTTGTTGTTGAATGGCAGACACAGGATATCAAATGTTCAAAGTGCAGTGGTCTTAAAATCAGTGATTTCATGGAGCACTGTTCTTGTAGTGGTGCATGGACCGAAACAGTTGATCGCAAGGAGATCGAGAAGAAACTACAAGTGTTAGAGAGCGTGGCCAAATTCCACAAGCTGCAACTACTGGAGCACGTTGTCGCGGAAGTGCTGGAGCGATTTTGAATGTACCAATTTTCTTTGATTTTTTCTTGATTTTTGCCCTGTTTTTTCTTTGTTTTGCATTGGGCTGGCGTTGAGTGAAATGTACATAGCTTAAATAGCCAGGGCAAAGAAATGCCTCTCCAATAATCACGCTGTCGATATTTTTTATATCCTGGCTTTTAATTCCAATGTTTTGCAAGATTCTATTTTAATAATCTTGGAGTTGAGCTGTTTCATCGGATGTTTCAGCTCTTCCCCCCGCCAACGATTCCCCAGGGATCTTCAACTTCGAACCCCCGCAGTCCCTCGAACGTCAGACCGTTGCGCATACAATAAACCCATAAAATCATCCCTTGTCACCCAACTGTAAGTATTCTCCGTCGTCACACCTTACGTCCTCGCACTCGGCTCCTGTGCCACTTTACAGCAAGACTGACTTTCGATTGCGTAGGTACATAAGAAACAGGCGTATATACCCTCGATTCGAATCCCTCTAGTACCGCGCTCAATCTCTCACACGCGCCTTGAGTCACACAACTCCTCCATCCCCCACGATCTGCGTTGCGCATCCCGCACTTGGTTTTATTCGAAATGGCGGCACAACCCCCGAGCGGCCAGAAGCCGAAGGTTCAGCCGTGCCGATACAAGACCGGAAAGACACTAGGCGCTGGTTCATACTCTGTCGTAAAAGAATGTGTGCACATTGATACCGGTCGCTACTATGCGGCGAAGGTCATCAATAAGCGCCTCATGTCCGGGCGGGAGCATATGGTGCGTGCCGGGAGATCTACAGCTGCGAGACAAGAGCATGACTGACGCCCGAACTATTCAGGTCCGGAATGAGATTGCCGTATTGAAGAAGGTGTCCCTAGGCCACCAGAATATCCTCACGCTGGTCGACTACTTTGAGACTATGAACAACTGTGTGTTTCACCCCACTATAATAACTTCAATCGCACCCCCCCACTGACAGTAATGCTGTTAGTATATCTTGTCACCGATCTCGCCCTAGGCGGGGAACTCTTTGACCGCATTTGTCGCAAAGGCAGCTATTATGAATCCGACGCTGCAGACCTTATGCGCGCAGTGCTCTCTGCCGTGGCCTATCTACATGATCATGGGATCGTGCACCGTGATCTAAAGCCGGAGAACCTACTTTTCCGCACCCCAGAAGACAACGCGGATCTGTTAATTGCCGATTTCGGATTATCGAGGATCATGGACGAGGAGCAGTTCCACGTCCTGACTACGACCTGCGGAACGCCGGGGTACATGGCACCAGAGATCTTCAAAAGAGTGGTCATGGCAAGCCAGTGTAAGTCGCCTCTCAATGCAATTGCTTATCGTTTACTAACAACCCACTCCTATTCAGCGACATCTGGGCCATCGGTGTGATCACCTACTTCCTGCTATGCGGATACACTCCCTTCGACCGGGACTCCAATCTCGAAGAGATGCAAGCAATTCTAGCAGCAGACTACTCCTTCACGCCGGTCGAGTACTGGCGCGGTGTATCACAGGAAGCGCGCAACTTCATCAAGAGCTGTCTAACCGTCAACCCACAGTCACGGATGACAGCCCACGAAGCTCTCCAGCACCCATGGGTCAACCTACCCTACGACAGCGGCAAGGTGGGCTCGGGTGAAGATCTGCTGCCAACGGTCAAGAAGAATTTCAATGCGCGCCGCACGCTTCACCGTGCTATTGACACTGTGCGTGCTATTAACAAGCTCCGCGAGGGCGGTGGCTTCATGATGGACGGCGTTATGAGCGTTGATCCCAAACCTGAGCGTGTCAATGGCGATGAGATCATTGAGGAGCAGCATCATGCTCCTCCGCCTACATCGGCCAATGCCGGTGGGAGTCAGATGCAGATTGATAGTCGTGGTAATGCGCGTGGGCAGACTGAGGAGCAGATCAGGGCCCAGGAGCGGAGAGTTAAGGAAATGGTTGCTGGGTTGTGGAGTCGTACTCCTCGCTAGACTACATGAATATGTGTCCTTTGCTTTTGTCCATGCTGTGTTTTGGTTTCTTCCGTGGGGAGGTTCGGATTCAGATTCGGATTTAGGAGTTCCACTGGCTGCTCCTCTCTAGTCGCGGGCTTTGCCTCTACTTGACTATTTTTCAACGTCTATGTAGACCACAACAATATTATATACAATCTTGGAATGAATGATGTCAGTGTTTATAACCAATGGTTATCCCGAGGCCAGATGAGTGTCGAGTTAAAATTCTTGTTCGCTATCTTAATAGAGCAGATGCCATATCAAATTCTCATCATGGTCGCCCATGGTCTAGTCATTGCCATCCCTCATTAGTGCCCATGCCGAAACGTTGTTCACCGAAAACCAAGGAAAGAAGCAGTATCATCATGGTCATTAAAATCATCAGTCCCGCTTGAATTGGCGAGATGTGGGACGGAAAGCAAAGCGATCTAAAAGTAAATGGCAATCAATCCGCGCCTTCCAGTATCTCCTCCCCATCATCTAGAGAGAGAACCCATTCTCGCCATTCCTGCCACTCCGCATAATCAGCGCTCGCCTTGAGGCCCTGATACCTGACAGTACGGAAATCCGAGACTTGGTCCCAAGGCTTAGTGGCACTGGAATTCCCACCAGCTGCACCGCGTAGCAGTCTGCGTGCAGTACTGCCACCACCATCCCAGCCTGCCTTGCGCATCAAGCTCTCCACTGTCTCTTCTTTGGTCCATCCCTGCTCGACAGCGACGTCAGGGAGATATGTAGCGCCATAACGACGACCGCGGTGGATGAAGGAGATCCGCAGCCCGTGAGTACCCAGAGACCAGTCCATGGCATTTGTACACGGCTCAAAGGACCCAAGGAGTGTGAGAGAGCATGATAGTGAAGGGAGGAGGGATTTGGGAATGGGTGCAAAACGGGTGTCGTCAAATGCCCTAAAGTAAATGTGTGAGTTAATCTGATATGTAGAAGGTAGGACTATACCACTGTTTGTATTGTATCGAGAGAGGGGTATTCAATAGGAACCACGTACGAGGTCAAAGCGTAGGACTTCAACCCCGCTGCTAGTTCCTGTGCCTCGAATGTGCCTATGCACCCGCGTAGAGACTTGTGTCCGCTTCGTGACAAGGTGTTCCATGTTACGAACAGGGGATATCGCTTATCAGACGATCTCGGGTGGGAGGTCTCGGAAACGACACTTGCCGTGGTGACATTGGTTGAGCTCGATTGTAGCGAGTTAGAAGAAAGTGTCGATGCGGATGATGAAGATGTGGCTGCACTGGAAGAGGCAGAAGTTTGGTTCTGAAGACGGCTGACGCTGCGGAGTTGCAGCTGCTTGGGCTGACTACTCGACTGGGGCGATTGGTTGCTATCGTCATCTTCGTCCTGCGCATTTACGGACTGTCGGTCTGTATCATCTTCTGCTTCTGTTTGTTCTTTAAGGCTTGACAGCTTCTTAGTCTGCTCGTGCTGTTCCCATAAGGCCTCTACGGCTGCCAGAGTGATGGGCTCGCGATTCTCGAACGAAGCCAGGAGAGACTCAAAACAAAAGTAGCATTGAGCGGTATTCGCCATGTTGGGGGACGATCTATCCTTTGATCACCAGTGTGTTCTCAAAGATGCACAGTACTGCTTCAGATTCGATCTTAGATTGGTGTATGCTGGAGGTGTGGTTCTCCGCAAGAGTCCGGGGCGATAAGAACTGCCTTATCGATGGGCCTAGAACCCCCGCTATATTTGAAGCAGGAGAGCGTCAAGCAGTGCAATAACGAGGACTTAAGGGCATATAGAAAATAAGAGGAAACAATGGGAGAGACCATAAAATAGAACGAGGGAAGAGTTATCCGTTCACGTGGACCGACGGCAGTCTACCGCCAGTGCGTCAGCTCGGATTCTGCCTGCAGTACACAACGAGATTCGTAGATAATATGAGCATTGCAAGTATGCATCTAATGTACTACCAAGGTATTCATGAACAATGACTCTTAGCTTACATGTGATCGTTTCCAAAGTCCTTAATCGTGGAGGTCTCCATTTACCTCCTTCGCCTCACTTGAGAGGACCCTAATTGAGGTCATTATCCCACTAACTCCCTACCTAGGTACAATTACCAAATCTGTCTGAATATTTCCAATAAGACGAATCGATGTCATCGGCGCTGTGATATTTAGAGTATCGTCTGTGGATTCCTCGTAGACTTGGGGGGATTAAGGTGCGTTGGATGCCCGCTGCAACAGTGTCATAAGCCTGTTATTGACCTGATGCAACAATGATTGAAGATTGCCCAGATGAGACTGAAGGCCGGAGTCCTATCTCGCGGGCTAATCTCTATCACATGATGTCATATACAAACTATCCCAATGAGGAAGTACAGCTTGATCTCCAAGCCTTTTTTGTTACCTTTCACTTCCATCTATTATTTTTTCTTTCTATGCTCCTCAATTTCAATATGGCAACCACTGTTCTCGAAGCACCAAGATACACACAGTTAAACGTCCGGGTTTACCAGCACAACGGCTCTCTTCTTGCCGGTAAGTAACGACCGCTTTGATAGAAGCCTGGGCGATAACTAATGCAGCCTCGTTCTAGCTCTGGAAGTCCCAATTGACCCCCGAGATAGATATGTTTCCGCTGAGATGCTATACCGATATTGTTCTTCCATATTCATCTTTCCTGACGAAAACGAGTGGGCCATTTTTAGATTGCGGGCAAACACCACTCCAGGCGCTACACTCCGACCTAGTGGTCGAAGCTTGGTAGATCCCGGAAACTACATGGTTCTGGAGAAAAGTAGGTTGGATATGTCTAGCATAATCCGGGCTCCCAATGCCGATGATTGTATAGATCAGAACCCCACCACCGTCGACTTGACAACTAACTGTGCGCCACGCCGTGTCACAACCCCTGACACCCATACCCAATCCCAGGGCCAGGGTGAACGGGACCATCTGGTAGACTCAACATCAAAATCATGAGAAGCATAAGGACGACATGGCTAATTATTTCTAATTTCTAAAGCAAGCCAAATTTCGCAACACCCTCCGCCAAAGAGACAATTGCTGTGTAATTACCGGGCAGACTAGGGCAACCACCTATGAACGACCTTTCCTCGGTCTCGATGCTACGCATATATTCCCTGTCAGCATGCTAAGTGAATGGAGAGCAGGTGGATATCGGCAATATATTACCGACACTCGCCCCGATAGCGAGATTGGAGAGTCTCGTCTCTATTCTGCCCAGAATGGGCTTCTCCTCAGCGCAGACATTCACGCTCAGTTTAATGATTTTCAACTAGGAATTGATCCTGACGTGAGAACCCACCCCCACCCCAATATTGATATGTGTTGGTTTCCGGAATGAATACTAACTGTTGTATACATAGTCTGATCACAAGATTATCGTATTCGGAGCGGACCCTGCAAAAATGGGCGGTACTCGTCTCAGAAGCTCTGCCCGAAACGGGATCGACGGCGTGTGTCCCGAGCTCCTTCGTTGGCACCTACGAATGTGCCTGTACAAAAGCCTGAAAGTCAATGCCGACCCACAGACAATATGGGAAGAAGATCTTGGGGAAAATCCTATGGGTAGCATTCTGGAGCAGCCAGACGCGGCTGAACGAATGGAAGTTGAGCTTTTCACGCGCCTGGGAAGTTTTGTAGCGTAATACGTTCAGACAAGCAGGCCATTGTTAGACTATTCGCTGTTAAAGTAGGAATTTTAACAAATGTTGAATCTCCACGGGGATGTTTCATTTTTAGAGATGAACCTCCACTGCTATTCACATCCATAGCCCCTGACTATACATATAAAAGTTGTCTGTTCCACTTCTCTGCCATCTGGCTATAAGACTGAGAAGGGGGTAAGATACCTAAAAATAAGGGCTATCAAAAAGACATGATTACGCCGCATAAGCGGCCGACTGTGCTTATTCCCGAAAAGAAAACGTAGACAAGCCAATGATGATGCACCGTGCCATATCACGCTAGCTATAGGGCCAAATCCAGGTTAAACTAGTCGGAAAATGCAACCCACAAGGAGGTATATGTGATGAAGTCTTAGATAGAATCGTATTTGGGCACATAGGCAAGAAGATAAGAAGAAAATAGTCCTTGGATTCTATAGATCCTTGTGTTGAGAATAGATTGTAGAATGTACATAGGACGCCCAATTAATGTTGAACTTTTCCCCTTTAATAAAAATGTGAGCTCGCTGTTGAATGAATGCGAGGCCCAACCGCCAAAAATCACAATTGCTCGTTTCACATGCAAAAAAGCATTCCCATATCCCAATGACCCGCGTCAGGTTGAAAAAGCAGTCCGGTAATTAACCCCTAAAAACGCACCCATGTATTTTTCTTTTGTTATACGAAATGATGTTGAACTCGTGGGATCTTGATTCAGATCCCTCTTTTATTTTTTCCGTAACTCATACTTGATCCTCAATAGCCCATTTAAACGGGGAGAGGGAAGGCGCTAGCCCACTGAGCAATCTCCTTGCGGAGAGCAAGGATCTCAGGAACGCTATCGTCAGAAACCTTGGCCTTGAAGTCCTTGAGCTTGTTGGCCTCCTTGGGAAGCTCACTCTGGATCTTCTTGGAGAGGGCAACGGACTGGTCAATGTAGCGGGCAATGCGCTTGAAGTCCTCGACACCCATACCACGGGAAGACATGGCGGGGGCACCAATGCGGATACCGCAAGGAGTGAGGGCCGACTTGTCACCAGGGATGGAGTTCTTGTTGCAGGCAATGTTGATCTGCTCCAGAACGGCCTCAACACGAGCACCATCAAGGCTGTGGGCACGGAGGTCAACGAGGACCATGTGGCTGTCGGTGCCGTCAGAGACGAGCTTGTGGCCAAGGGCCTTGAACTCCTCCTCGAGAGCCTTGGCGTTCTTGATGACCTGCTCCTGGTACTGCTTGAACTCAGGGGTGTCAACCTGCTTGAGAGCAACAGCGAGAGCAGTGATGGTGTGGTTGTGGGGACCACCCTGGTGACCAGGGAAAACGGAGAAGTTGATAGGGTTCTCCAGGTCGTAGAGGACATCCTTGCCGGCCTTATCGGTGCTGCGGACACCCTTGCGGAAGAAGATCATGGCGCCACGGGGACCACGGAGAGACTTGTGAGTGGTAGTGGTAACCACATCAGCGTACTCGAAGGGAGAGGGAATGACACCAGCGGCGATGAGGCCAGAAATGTGGGCCATATCGACAATGAGGTAGGCGCCGACCTTATCGGCAATCTCGCGCATGCGCTTGTAGTCGATCAGACGGCAGTAGGCAGAGGTACCGGCAACCAGGCACTTGGGACGGTACATCTCGGCGTTACGCTCGAGAGTATCATAGTCAATGATACCGGTCTCGAGGTTGACACGGTAAGGGAAAGTCTCGAAGTAGGTGGAAACGGCAGAGATCTTGCGCGAGGGGGTCTGGTAACCGTGGCTCAAGTGACCACCGTGGGGGAGATCCAAGCCCATCAAGCGGTCATGGGGACGCATGAGAGCCTGGTAGACCTGGAGGTTGGCAGGGCTGCCAGAAAGGCACTGGACGTTGACGCCCCACTTAGCGGGGTCCAGGTTGAACGCCTTGAGAGCACGCTGCTGGCAGGTGATCTCAATGGCGTCAATGTGCTGGTTGCCACCGTAGTAACGAGCACCGGGGTAACCCTCGGAGTACTTGTTACACATGGGGGAGCCAAGGGCATCGAAGACAGCACGGGAAGTGAAGTTCTCCGAGGCAATCAGAACGATTGACTCACGCTGACGCTGGATTTCCTTCTCCTATACGAGTAGAAGAATTAGCAAAGCTGAACTTTCAATTGGATATTACATTCAATTGTAGGTCTCAATGATGTATAATTTCGACTTACCATGATGGCAGCGATCTCCGGGTCGCTGGACACGAGGGAGTTGTGCATTTGCTGTAGATGAGTCAATAATCTATATGCTGTAAATGTGGGCCGATATGATACTCACGTCCCGGTGGGACTCGGAAAGAGCGTAAGACATGATGGAATATGGTAATCTGTCTGGGATAAAACAGAGAAGAGTTGATGAACAGGAAGGAAGGGAGGTGAAGAAGGAAAAAAGAAATGGAAGTGGTGGGGGAGGGGGATCTGCTATTTGCCTCAGGCCGCTGAATTTTAAGCCAACGATATCGGAGACAGCTGACCAAATTAACTTTTTAGGTTATAAAATTCTGTAACTTGGCAGAAATTGGACTGGGATTGGCTGAAAGTTTTAAAACGAGATATATCCAATGGAACTGGCTTCTTTTCAGTCCATTGAACGCTTCGAGAGCGACAAGAAAGATAGTATCAATTGCTATTTGCCACACCGCTCATGAGATGGCGCCTTTGCTGTTGTGAAATCGCTAAATAAACATCGGGGTATTTCCTTGAAAACGCCAAATAAATCTCAATCTGATAATCTTGCATCTATCTCAATTGAGAATTCCCAAGTGTCCAGTCTCATGTTTCATGCTTCCACGGTCCTCGTGTTGTCCTCACGTAGCATTCCTGCTCGGTCCCCAAAGTCAGAGATGACAGAGCGCAAACGTCTCACACGATCCTCCAACTCTGTAATCTCTCTTCGTTGGTCATCAACAGACCGATGCACATCTGGTAGCCCTTCGACGACCGTACGAGCCTTCTGGATTCGAATCCTGACAGAGCTGGTTTCGGTAGGGAGGGTTTTCACATCGAGCGACGGACGAGCGCTTGAATCGAGGACCGATACTCCTGCTACAGCATGGGAAGATGTATTGTTGCCATTGTGCCCACCATTAGGGATGATGGAAGGTGCTTGTTGGGCTTGTGCTTGGGAAGCTCCTGGGTCCCCTGTTGTATCTCCGGGTACGTCCGATGAACCAGGTTGCTGACCTTTGGAGAGTAAGCGGGAAAGAATCCCATGCAATGGTGGAATTATCTCAAAGGTCTGTGGTGGAGGGAAAGGTACTGTTTGCGGTGTTGGTGTGGACGCATCTTTAGAGGGTGTCTCGGGCATAGGGGATTTCAGGAGCGGGGTGCTCACTGGCGGAGATCGAGAGGCCATTGTCGGAAATTGGGATTAAGAGGATCCCGAGGAAAGATATCTGAAAGACGAGTAGATCCCGGCTGGGGTAAAGTTTTAGGGAAGAGTCGGAAGACATACCCCATAGACCTGCCTCCGGAGCCCGCAATACATGCTTACATCAGCAAATACGCTCCTGGCACCCGGTGACGTCGGGGCGAATGCCCCTCCTTCACCGGCGGCCTTTTTCTCTGCGTTAAGTGGTCTGATTCTCCTTTCGATATCTTTCCCTCTGAACAACTATCTAAAGGTAAGTTACTCTGTTTCTTAACTCTCTGTTGGTTCAGCAATTGACCAGTGTCCGTATAAATCTAGTGATTCAATCACTATAACGAACCCCACTATGGCTTCGGTCGACCAAAAAGTTGCTTTGAGTATGATTGACTACCACCCGGCTCCTCAAAAGGTATGCGAACTAATGTAAGCCTTATAGTTGTGATCGATGGCTGGGGTATTGCAGGCCCTAACTCCCCACCCCAGGGAGATGCCATCGCCGCGGCCGATACCCCACACATGTCCGGCTTCGCTGAGCCCAACTCTAAGACCGCCCAGGGCTTCACCGAGTTGGATGCCTCCTCGCTCGCTGTTGGTCTGCCCGAGGGTCTGATGGGCAACAGTGAGGTTGGTCACCTCAACATTGGTGCTGGCCGTGTTGTCTGGCAGGATAGTGTTCGCATTGACCAGACCCTTAAGAAGGGCGAGATGGGCAAGGTACCTAGTATTGTCAAGGCTTTTACCCGTGCAAAGGAGGGCAATGGACGTCTGCACCTTCTGGGTCTAGTCTCGGATGGTGGTGTCCACTCCAACATCACTCACTTGTTCGCCTTGCTCGATGTCGCCAAGGACATGCAGATTCCCGAGGTCTTCATTCACTTCTTCGCTGATGGACGTGATACCGACCCTAAGAGCTCTGTGAAATACATGCAGCAGCTGCTTGAACGAACCCAGGAGACCGGCACCGGCGTGATTGCCACTGTCGTTGGCCGCTACTACATCATGGACCGCGACAAGCGCTGGGAGCGTGTTGAGGTTGGCCTCAAGGGTCTGGTCACTGGCGAGGGCGAGGACAGCTCGGACCCGCTACAGACCATCCGGGAGCGCTACGAGAAGGGAGAGAACGATGAGTTCCTGAAGCCCATCATTGTTGGTGGCAAGGAGCGCCGTGTCCAGGGTACGTGTGGTTCGAGCCCAAAGGGCAAGGTCATGACAGCTAATTGAGCTTATACAGATGATGATACCCTCTTCTTCTTCAACTACCGCTCGGACCGTGTCCGTGAAATCACTCAGCTGCTGGGCGACCATGACCGTTCCCCGCGTCCCGACTTCCCCTACCCCAAGAACATCGACCTCACCACCATGACTCAGTACAAGACTGACTACAAATTTAATGTTGCTTTCCCTCCTCAACACATGGGTAACGTGTTGGCCGAATGGCTCGCCAAGAAGAACCTCCAGCAGTGCCACATTGCTGAGACTGAGAAGTACGCTCATGTCACTTTCTTCTTTAACGGTGGCATCGAGAAGGATTTCCCCGGCGAAGTACGCGATATGATCCCTTCGCCCCGAGTTGCTACCTACGACCTTGACCCAAAGATGAGTGCCGCTGCTGTCGGCTCCAAGGTGGCTGAGCGTCTTGGTGAGCACAAGTTCGACTTTGTCATGAACAACTTCGCCCCTCCCGACATGGTTGGCCACACTGGAGTGTACGAGGCCGCCATCCAGGGTGTTGCTGCCACTGACAAGGCCATTGGCGAGATTTATGAGGCTTGCAAGAAGAACAACTACATTCTGTTCATCACTGCCGATCACGGGTAAGTTGTTATACAAAATAGGAATACCTCCCATCAGGAGAATTGTTAGTTAACCCACATTCACAGAAACGCCGAGGAGATGCTCAACGAGAAGGGCACCCCCAAGACCTCCCACACCCTTAACAAGGTTCCTTTCGTCATGGCCAACGCCCCTGAGGGATGGAGCCTCAAGGAGGGTGGTGTGTTGGGTGACGTCGCGCCCACTGTTCTCGCTGCCATGGGTGTCGAGCAGCCTGAGGAGATGACTGGAACCAACCTGCTGGTCAAGTCCTAGATAATTTTCCCCATACATAAATGTTTGATCATGAATCAATGAATAGAATCTTGTCAATATACACATAATCTTCTTTTTGCTTACATAGTGTCGGAAGTCATTTATTCTTTGGCTTTTTTGGTTGTGCTTGTAAATGGCCCTGTCAAGTGCATTTATAGGCGTTCTTTTGGGCATACATCGAGTGGAGTTTTCGAGTCTTCTAGTCGGGTTTGTAACAAAAGACCGGACGCTTGCAGCAAGACCGGAGCAGTGAACTATATGTATATTGGTCTGTAGGCCTCATCATGGGACTACATGAATTGACTTCGGGTCAGTGGGATGATCGATCCTATTAAAGAATCCTCATATTGAAAGACAAATTAATCACTTTTGATAGCATTGTATTAAGATTTGGAGGGTATATCTTGAAGCTGATCTATGCGCTGTTCTGGTGTCGGGCACCTGCACAGATCATACATTTACAAGGTATCCCAAGTCAATTGGAATCTGGTTCTCAATGCCCAAGCATTCCTTGAGATGTCATGCCTCCAATATAGGGTTCATAATTGCATAGTGCATGTACTGAGTCACAGTGAACCGCTTGAGGGTTGGTCCCATCCGGCGCCAGCCTCGTAGCTCACGCCACATCTTGCATATCCGGGTGATATATCCTTCGCCTGCGAGTTCTTGGAGCTCTTGACTTATGCCGAAGCCGACGCAGCAGCAGCCTGCTGCTGAGCCTGGCTTTGCAGTTGGATAAGCTGGGTGAGGGGTTAGAATGTGCCTATGGTGGGGGATTGATTGCAGTTGGATGAGGGCGATTTACCTCTGAGCGCATCTTCTCGCTCTTTTCTTGTGTCGCATTAATCTCGCCTTCAATTCGCTTGCTGTAGATTCTCAGTCAGCATCTCTTTTCGTTGGTTCACAATGGTCAAGGTAGTGGCACTGACATCTCCTTCTCAATGAACTCTAACCGACTGTTCACGGCCATGGTCGCTTCGGTCTTATCCTGCTTCAACAGCACCGGGCCAACAAGCTTATAGATGTTGGAGTCATCGTCGAGCTGGGCGAACTCGCTCTGCACGCCTTCGTTCTCTTGTTGCTGCGATTCGAGTTTCTGGCGAGCGTCGACCAGAACATCAAGCTCTGGATGCGGAGAAAAAGTTAGTAGCTATTGCTGTCATCAATCGGATATATACCCATACCGGTCTGCAGTCCCTGGAACTCTTCCGAGAGTGCTTGGAGCTGTTTCTGGGCGTCCATGGTGAACTTGGAGGTGAAGTGGGAGGAGGGAAAATCAATGGCTCCCGCCCGTAAACAACTTCCACTCTCACTTTCCCCTCCAATTCCCATCAACCCTCGGTTCTAGACCTGTTTTGCACTTCTTGTTTTCTTCTACTCCAAAAAAGCTTCACGTCTTCTCTACTAGCAGGTCGCTATCTATCCCTCCAGCCGTGGCCCACTACCTGACCCTTGCTCCCCTCTCCCCGCTTTATCACATCTGCCTCCGCGGTCGACTCGTTACCTCTACCCCAGACACCATACGCATTTCCCATCATGAGCAATACAGACTTCTTGGGGCGGGCGATCGAGACGGTCAAGAAGGCGATCGAGAATGACAATGATGGCGAGTATGAAAAGGCTTATCAGATGTACTACTCCGCACTAGAGTTGTTCATGCTGGCTTTGAAATGGGAGAAGAACCCGAAATCGAAGGAGATGATCCGCTCAAAGGCTGGCGAGTATATGGATCGCGCGGAGAAGCTTAAGAATCATCTGGCGGAGGATAAAAAAAAACCAAGTGCGGTTGGCGCAAATGGAAAGGTGGCGCAAGGCAGTGGGAAGGGAGGGTATGTAATCGACTTCTTTTCAGAGTTCATATTCCTCGCACTCCCATTTCTGTGTTAGACAGTGTTCGCGAGTAGACTATTGACCTCAATTATCCCCGCTAACAACACTGGATCGTACAGGAAGGAAGATGACGATAACGGCGAAGATGCGGAAGCGAAAAAGCTTCGATCAGCGCTTCAGGGAGCTATTCTGTCGGACAAGCCGAACGTGAAATGGGAGGATGTTGCTGGCTTGGAGAACGCGAAGGAAGCATTGAAGGAAGCAGTCATTCTTCCCATCAAGTTTCCCCATTTGTTCACTGGCAAGCGCCAACCCTGGAAGGGTATCTTGCTCTACGGTCCTCCTGGTACGGGAAAATCTTATCTTGCCAAAGCCGTGGCAACAGAGGCAAATAGCACATTCTTCAGTGTCAGCAGTAGTGACCTGGTCTCGAAGTGGATGGGTGAGAGTGAAAGGTAAAGCAACATCTTTATATACGGGAGCTTCGCGAGTTGCGCACTAACTCGCTTCTAGACTTGTTAAGCAGTTGTTTAACATGGCTCGCGAGAATAAACCCGCGATTATCTTCATCGACGAGGTCGATGCGCTGTGTGGACCCCGTGGCGAAGGAGAGTCTGAGGCCTCACGGCGTATCAAAACCGAATTACTCGTACAGATGGACGGTGTCGGCAAAGACTCGAAGGGCGTTTTGATTCTGGGTGCAACCAATATCCCCTGGCAACTGGATGCAGCTATCCGGCGACGATTCCAGCGAAGAGTACACATCAGTCTTCCGGGCCTCAATGCACGAATTAAGATGTTCATGCTAGCCGTGGGCTCGACGCCATGCCAAATGACCCAGAACGACTATCGCCAATTGGCCGAGCTGAGCGAGGGCTACTCCGGTAGCGATATCAGTATTGCCGTGCAGGATGCACTAATGCAGCCCATCCGCAAGATTCAAGGTGCAACACATTATAAGAAGGTATGTGCACTCTGTTCTCACCCTTCCGGTTTACAGCGACTGACTTCACTCTGTTATAGGTACTCGTCGACGGCGCTGAGAAAGTCACGCCTTGCTCACCAGGGGATGCGGGCGCAGTGGAAATGAGCTGGCTCGACATCGACGCAGATCAGCTTCTGGAGCCTCCTCTCGTCTTGAAGGATTTCATCAAGGCAGTTAAGAACTCTCGGCCAACTGTCAGCGGAGAGGATCTAACAAGGAACGCTGAATGGACTCAGGAATTCGGCAGCGAAGGCGCCTGATCGAATCTTCCGAAGGATGGGGATATTCGCCCCATCATGGCCTACGAAATGTGAATATATCTACCTCAGTTGATCTGATCGACGGCATGCGTTCCTGGCTCTCTAGGTGGTCCAAAGAGGACCTAAGCTGATCATCCCGTGCCATTGACCATAGTCCCCATTTTCTCATATGCTTTATCTGTGTCCATGTCAATGCTTGCTTCATCTCGAATTCCTGTGTTTTTGGTGGGTGTCTCCGAACAGTTTGGTGTTTAGAAGCGTTTCTCAATTACTTTTCACAATGGCGCGGCGTTGGCTCAGCAAATATTCCATGTGTCTATCCTGCAAGTAGCATACATACTGCCTTGAAGACAATAAACTTGTGATGTACTTTCGCCGTTGCTTGTATGTATATTTAATGCCAATCAAGGCTCAATGCCTATACTGGCAGACGCTACATAAATGAATAACGGCTCTTAAATCATCAGATTCCTCGATGGGATGCCACTATGCACAAATCATTCGGACAAACTGGCACAAGGCCAGCCCTAAAAGGCCTCAATGAAGAACTGACAGAAACACAAAACAGGTCAAAAAAGAGCAGTATACTTGCAAGACATGTCGGGGGAATCTCTCATGACAGAAGGTTGACGCTGGAAGAACAAGAGACAAAATCACAACGAATGACATAAACAGAGAAACAATCTCTAGAGCTACTGGCCAAGCAAGCTCTTGTTCGAGCTATCACGGCGCTTGAGCATTTCAGTCTTAGCACGCTTCAATCCCTCGCCCAGTTTCTTAGTCCGCTTCCAATCATTGCTCATCTTTTGCATGCGAACAGCGGCCCTCACTAGAGATATGGCGGATTTTAGTTTATGGCGTGGGGTGCGGACAGGAGCTCGGTCACGGGCGTGCACGCCCATTTCGGAAATCATACGGAGATCAGCCTCGTTGCTGTTGGTAATTTGTTAGCTGTCTTGCAAATAATTTCGATAGGAATGGGGACACGAACCATGCAACTCGGACGCGTTCACCAAGTTCCATCAAGCCCTTGCTCCAGGCAAGATCACGGCGGAACTTTTCCTCACGCTGCAGGCGAGCACGGAGCCAGATGATTTCCTTGCCCAAGCCTCGGATCTCTTTTTCATGTTTAGTTTTGCTAGTCGACTTGGAAAGGGAAGTTTTCTCGAGGATTTCGTCATGGCGTCTTTGTAACAAATTGAGATTTTTGGTGGTTGCTTCAGCCTCGCGCTTGTGGGTATCTCGTTCTTCGCGAATCCGGCGCATATGTGTCTTCAATTCGTTCAGGCGTGCCTCCCTTTCAGAAAGTTTCAGGGCCAATGATTCGGCTTCGAGGGTGGAGGACCTAAGAAGCTCATGGAAGTCCTTTTGGTCCTCTTCTTTCATTGCCGCACGTTCCAGCTCTCGGTTCTTCGTGTTGACCTTCTGCAGGGATCGGTGTGCTTCAGCCACCTGTTTTCGTAGACTGCGTAGCTCTTCATGAAGCTTATTTGATGGAGAACTATGTGGGGAGTGTGACTCGAATTTGTTCATTATCGCATCATGAAGATCCTTTTCCAATTCTTCAACCCGTGACTTGTAGCTTTGCGCATAAGTCTTCTGCTTGGATTCACGTTGGAGCAAAATCTTTTCGCGTTTCCTAGCCTCTTCTAAGCTGTGTCGAAGGAAAGGGAGATCCCCATGTGCACCAGATTGTTCAGTCTCCATCACAGGCTGGTGCTCAAGAAGAGCTTCCAGTTCTTGGACGCGACGCTCCAGGCGCTGTACCTTCGTCTTGGCTGAAGTAAGTTCTCGATCTCGGTCACCAGAGCCAGCAAGCAATTTGTCCTGAAGGCGATCGATCTCAGCCGAAAGGCGACCCTCCTCTGATGCAAATCGCTCACTTTCCGTGACAAGCTGGTCCTCGAGGGACGACTTGGCGTCTCGCAGTACTTTGAGTTCATTCTCAAGTCTTGTGACGGTCTTGCGTAATTCAAGTTTGTCCCGGTCAAACCGGGTGGTGTCATCTGCGTTCTGGACTCGGTCAAGTTGAGTTTGGAGCTCAACGCGTTCAGCCTCAATATCCTGCACTGAAGCCTTCAGATCAAAGATCTCGACATGGGCATTCGCAAGCTGATCACGGAGTTTCTGCCTCTCGGCAATTGACTTTTCTAGGTTTTTGTCTAGGTCAGATGTCCCATTTTGGCGACCTTTAGCAAGTTCTTGCTCATCCGCTAGGCTCGACTGTAAAACGATCACCTCGTCTTCCAGGGCTCGCACCTTGTCTACAAGTGCTTGCTCTTCGCGTCTAGATACCCGAGCATCCTGCTTCGCCGTAAGAAGCTCGTCTCGTTTTTCATCGAGGTCGCGTCTTGTCTTATCGAGGTCGTCTTTGAGATCTTGGATTTGGCGGTTCAGCATTGACTTTTCTTGCGTGTAACGCTTTTTCTCGCTCTCGATCGCCTCCTGTAGCCTGGACTCCTTTCCAGAGTACGAGCTACCGGCTTCCTGAAGCGTGTCGATAGTGCGCTTCAAGTCTGCCACCTGGCCTTCTGCCCATTCTTTTTCTGATTGTAGAGTTCGCTTGCTACTTTCCCATCGACTTTGATCGACTGCAAAACGGCCCTCCTTCTCCTCAATCTCGTGGTGAAGGTTTTCGATCTCCTCTTGCAACCGTTCAAGTTCCGCCTTATGCTGCCAGCGGATGTTGTGCCCTTCATCCTGAGCGCGAGATGTGGCGTCTTGAACCGCTTTTTGAAGTTCGCGGATTCTAGCTTGTGCACGGTCGAGTTCGAGTTGTAGTCCTCCAGATTCATTTGTGAGAGCATTATGACGAGTTTGAAGAAGTTCCTTTTCGTCCGTTCCGCGCTGAAGTTCATCCAATGCCTCCTGTAGTCGAGTAGATGTAGTTCTCAGGTCCTGCCGGGCTTGATCGCGATCACGTCTGGCCACATCAAGGTCCTCAACCAGTTGATTGGCATTATCCTCTAGGCCATGCTGGATTGTCTGATAACGCTCTTCGATGAGAGTTGCATGATTGGTTTTACTCTTCAGTTCTGCCGTTAGAGCATCGTTCTCTCGTTGCAGCTCGCGTATCTCTTCTTCGAGTTTTTCCGCCTTATCCTCCATCTGTCGGCTCAGTCCTTTGGTCGTAAAGGATTTGTTTGATATTTCGTCTTGTAATCCTCTCAGGTCCTCCTCAGCACGATCCTTCTCTTCAATGGCCTGCCTTGCTGTATCCTGTGACTCTATGGTCTCGGAATTGGCTCGGGCAAGACTTTCATGAAGCTCTTGGATCTGCTCTTTGGCACGATCAAGCTCAAGCTGCAGCTCTGAAGCTGCGCCATTCTCCTCGGAATTACGTTTCAGATCCTCGAGCTCTTCTTCGCGTTCCTCGAGGAGCCGATCTTTCTCTCTCGAGCTTGCTTCCAAGTCCTCAATCTCGTCTCGAAGTTTTTCAGTCTCCTGCGATTTGGTATCTTTGATATGCCTCAATTCGTCGCGCACTTCTCGGAGTTCGAGGTCACGCGATTCAAGCTCCTCGCGCATCATATCCATTTCACGTTGTACCGTCTGATCCGCTTGCTCCCTCCATGATTTTTCCTTTAATTCCACTAGCTGTAGCTGGTAGTCCTCAAGATCTTTCTCTGCTTGCTGGAGGCTCTTCCGGTATCGGGAAATATCGCGTTGCATTGTCAGTCGCAAAACCTTGAGCTCCCTATTTTCTTTGAGGGCTTCGTTATTGTATTCCGGACCAGCTTTTTGCAGTTGTTCTTCCATGAAGTGAATCCTCAGCTTTAAACTGAAATTGACTTTGCTCAGTTGATCAATGGCCTAAGGATGTCAGCATTAGTCTGCAGCTCGTGCAGAGCTAAAGGTTGGAATATGTATCGTACCATAGCTTGGTCCTTGAGCGACAAGTTATTGCCTCCATCCCCAAGGACTCCTCCGTTGCGTCCTGAATACCCGGGCAATGGTGTACTTTGCGCACTACTGCTTGCCGCATGTGGAACAGGAGTTGCCTCTTCCATCGTCCGACCTTCCTCGTAAATATCAGACATGTCCATAGCAGGCAAGCCAGGTGTGTGGGCGTTGCTGCGATGAGGCTCTCGCTGATATCCGGGGGTTTTTCGGACCGTCTGTTCCCCGGGTTGCAGACATGTTCCTCAAAAGATTGTTCTTCGTAGCGCTCTTCATTAATGGAGTAAACTCTCCCTTCCCGGGGGCTGTTGATGGAAGTTGCCGTAACGCGCTCCTCGTTGACTTGGAAGCAGCACCAGGGCGCGGGGTGACGCGTTTGTCGAAGCCTTTGATCACATCATTGTCTTTCGATGGTGTTTGGAACGAATTTTCAAGAGAGTCGAGTGCAGACAAGTGCTGCCGCCCCGCGCTGCGAAATCCGGTTGTAAGATAAGTCGCGTTGCCGTCGTATTCGGTGCGCGGTGTGTCGATGTAGGGGAAGGCCATGTTTGAAGAGGGAGAGGTAGGCCAGAACCATTCAGCGCGTGACCATCACCGTCAATAAGGGCAGGAGCGAAGTTGTGTACTGAAAGTTCACGCTTGACAATCACAGACGTGTTTTGGGCGAGTTATCCCCGGCTATGTTAGGCTTAGCGTGGACACCTCTGTTGATTTCTAACCTAATTGGGATTAGCGTATGAATCACGGGATATGATCTCGCCGCTTTTGCTTTTTTTCTATCAGAAGAATGCATGAGGTCATTCATAGTCTTTGACACAAGATCAGCTATGACTTCTGAAGAGGATCGCGCATGGTTTCAATCAACCTTTCGTCCTATCCCCAAACCGGAGCTTCCCGACGACGCTGTTGACTATCTAATCTATCATATTCCGTCCTCCCCCACCTCCGCCGTTATCGATGAAGCTGCCGAGACCCGGGCGCGATTGCTCGAGGTGCAACGTACGGCAGCAGATTTAACCAAAGATTTACTCAAGGATTATATCTGGCAACGTGAGGCCTTTCGATTGGAAATTACAAAAGAAGATGGTACATGACTCTCCTTCTTAATACCTCTAAATAAAGTTGAAGCTAATAGTCGCGGGGTTTAGGAATCACTTCACTACAAGGCCGCACCACCTTTGGTGACTCCATTGAAGATGAATGGGTCATTGTATACTTCCTCCGTGAATTGACCAAAAGGCACAAAGATATATGGGTCAAAGTGGTGGACGGCGATGGCGAGTTTCTTCTCATTGAGGCTTCGGGCACACTTCCAGCATGGATAGAACCAGACGTTGCAGACAATCGGGTGAGCTATGGCTTGTTACTCCACATGGGCTTATGGGGAATATCATATTAATCAGCTAATCTATGAATCAGGTGTGGATTCATCAAGGAGATCTCCGTATCATCAAACCCAAGCAGGAGACGAAGAGACAGGTCACGGAGAAAATTTCACTTCCAGAAGCACGAAAGATTATCCAGAAAGAACCCGGCCGCATTCTTCGCTCGACAATAATTCAAGAAGAGGCGTTCTACCGTCTGCGCAAATACCCTCAGCAAATTAGCGAGAATCTTCACTCCGCCATCATCACAATTCCTCGCAAGGCTGCATTCCTCCTACACCAAAAGCCAGCATACATTTCACCTGCCGTAGAGGCGTTCTATGTTCGTGATCCGATCGCCTTGCGACCACTACGATCGAAGGATGCGTCCGATCTTGTTTTCAAGCCAGATGACTTGGTCGATGTCAGTGTTCGGTTCACCCGTGTCGGATATGCGCAACTCAAAAGCCAGGAATTCCCTGTGCCAAATTCTTGGGCGGGCAAGCTGCCCTCCACTGAGGATAAGAAGGCATATGAGCGGGCGGAAGCGGGAATGAAACTTGCGTGTGGATTCGAAATGCTGCTGTACGACCCCCAAAACCAAGACAAGCCCGCAGTCCGCGAAATGAAGTTCCTGCTCGAGGATGTGGAGACAGGGGATGAACCCCTTCCCACTGATCAAGAAATCGAAGAGACCTGGGAAAAGCGAGAAGATGATGAGAAATGGCTTGATATCAACTATGAAGACCTGGAGACAGAGCTGAAAGGAAGAGGCGAAGGAAAGGGAGCAGATGCTGGCAAATTCGGTGACTCTGGTGCCCAGGAAAATCTTCAACGAATCGTGGCTCGCTTCGAAGAGTTCCTAAATGACAACAAAGCAGGCTTCGATGGTGCCGATTTCATCGATGACTTTGATACGGATTCCGACGTCGATGATGAAGATGACGAGGAAGTCGATAGTGACGGCGAGGATAAGGACGCGTCATTCAACGAAGAGGAATTCTCCAGAATGATGAAAGAGATGATGGGTATGCCCTCTGCACCCGATTCCATCCGCAAACGAGTGGAAGAACTCGATTCGGACGATGAGGATGACACGGAGAAGATCAAGGAGCTCTCCCGACTCATGGAGGCGGAACTGAAAGGGACGGGGGTGCTTGATCTCAACCGACGCCCGCATGAATTATCTTCTGGTCCAGTGAGTGCATCCAAAGGCCAGGCTGCCAAGGTTTCCAGTGAAGATGAAAATGATGAGGATGAGAACATCAACATCAATTTCGCTAAGAATCTGCTGGAGAGTCTTCAGGGCCAGGCTGGAGCCTCTGGTCCGGCGGGCAATATGCTGTCAATGATGAACATGCGCATGCCCAAATATGATCGCCCTTGAAGATGACCGTACACGATCGAGCTACGTGTGTGAATAATCATTCGACATGACTGAGAAAGCAAGAGCAGTCCCAAGGTCTGAGTCCTGAATCGGCAATTGATTCAATACCAGCCCCTTGTGTTTAACTAGGGGGATGCCTCTTTAGCAAGACAAGGCGATCCGTCCATCAAAGAGAAGGGTTATTCCTATTCTGGTTGCTGGTGTATCATATCGCTTTACACACCCGCCGCTGGGAAACGGACAACGGGGCTGATGACGCAGTTGAACCAGCATCTTGCAAATGCCATGGTGGCTATAGATGGAAAACAAGAAAAGCACATCTGGTTTCATCTTTCAGGTGGTCAACTCGTACCCCTGCCCAACCTCCCTTGGGCAGTCACCAGATAATCATGGGTCAGACTTGACAATTTTACCCGTAACAGCTACATGAGGCTTTGGTGCTCACAATCTTGATTTATATTTAGGTTGAGTAGTCACATGCCCTCCTACAGATGTAATGAATTAGATGTCTGCTAAACCCCTCACATATGTCATGAGACGGTTTATACTTATGCTTCAATACTTCATATACCTTCTAGAGTTCGCAAGTTTAAGTTAGAAATTCTTGTTTAAGATATGTTCCACTCTCCTCAAATATATGGTTCAACGGGACGGTCCCCAAGTTTGATATTGGCCTAGTGGGGTTAAGGCAATCCATCAAGGCAGGCCTGGAACTGCATAACATGTATAATTCATACTTGTAAAGATCAACCCGATAGCCTCGGAAGCCACGTCGACACGGTGGCGACGGTATCAAGAGGCGTATACCAGGTAGGTATGATTGACGATGTCGGCTATAGACCCCCAGCCCTGTCAAGGAACCCGAATCTGTCCTCTATCAAGGCTCTCTGAATATATAGATATATATAGATATATATAGATATATAATAATGTATGTTGTATGCTATAATGTAATATGTATGTTGTATCTAAGATCAGCAATCTAGTACTTTAGGAATTCCACGTGGCTAGATCGTGTCTTGGATCGACCCAAGTGGTTTTTAGTCTGTTCCTGACAAATATAAAGATGTCTCATACTGGATCCACTTCTGCAAGCCTTCGAACTCACATAAACGACCTTCCCGAATCGAATATCAATGTTAGAAAGTCAATTACATACATATTCAGCTTGGGGTAAAGTTGGGAGACCCGAAAGAAATCATCCGGATATCGGCAATCCATCAAAAACCCGTTAGAGTGTCGTGTGCCTCTGTGGCGAAAGGGATCCGCTCATGTCCGGTGGGTTTACCGGTGATTTTTTTTATTTGTTTTCTCTTTTACTAATGGGTTAAAATCCCTCACCTTAAATTAAAATGAATCACCAATATATTCGGTGTGATAGGATACGAGAATCCATAGTCAAGAAGGTGTATCATCTCGACAGTACTCAATACTTACTACTCCGTACACATTATACACTATTAGTGTACTTACCGTGCTTAGTGTGCTTAGTGCGCTAGTGCGCTAGTGATACAAGGCTGCCTGATAGGTACTTTCTCCGTATACTCCGTACGGAGGGTCACCTGGCTCCGTCGGCAAGGATCTAGGATTCAAGATCCCGGCACAATGCCGGGGCAACTGCCATTTCGGAGTATCAATGTTTGTTTCATCTTTGGGGAAATAACCTAAACATGTATCCGGTCTGGAGTATCGAACATGCCCAGGTGTACATAAGCCGCTCCGTTTGCCAGACGGGACGGATGAATGGATCCATAACTTGATTTAATGGAAGTCAATTCCGGAGAAGATCGTCAGAGAGATCTGTAGTGGACCAGCCTCCAGTTTATTGACCATTGCATACATCCGTACAGCATATAATTATTGCATACATGATCGAATGTATGATTCATAAGCTACGATATCAAGAAAAAGTGTAATATCCAAGTCCCGGGGGCTTGTCGGGAAATCCCACAAAGTTAAGATCCTTGCTAGACACGCTACTTCCCCCGATTCCCACTTTTTCCACGGAACTGCTTTGTGTCCCGCTCAGGGAATGATGAGCATGTTTTGTTTGAGATCGTCTATCTCGAGGGCTAACCGAACTCCTGTACTCCGTAATTATATGATACACATCCAATATGACCTCCATGTTCAACAAATCGGAGATCAGGGATATCTTCCCTTCACCTCCTTACCGTCCCCCTAACACGGAGTTATCTCCAGATTACTCCCCGAGGAAACCCGGGCTGGAATGGAGACGGCTGTCGACTGATCTGACACATGCTGATTTTCGAGTGACATGAAAAGTCAAAAGAAAAAGAAAAAAGAAAAAAGCAAAAGCAAAACCCTTACAGAAGAGACCCGAAATAGGGAGCGGTGAACCCCTGTTCTAATTGATAGATCATATAAATCTGATTCAAGATGGAAATGTATTACGATTCAAATCATCGAGAGAGTACGAGATTAATAATATGTGGTGAATTAACGGCCCGATCATTGGGTATCTTACAATGGAGCCCCTGTTTGCAGTAGATATCCACTTCTACGCAACGGTCCAAGGGCAGATGAGAACAGCCAGAAGACGCTAGGCAAAGAACGGATAGAACGGATATGAAATATTAATGGGTCGATTCTAGATGGCTTTCACATGCAGCAATCCAGGAGAAGAGCGTAAAAAGAATGTGATCGGAACACATCCGGAAGGGTGGTGTAACTATATATGAGCAAAGGTACGATACAAAGAGATGAAGAGGATAAGCGTAAGAGAATCAAAGAGGACACGAGAGTGAAGAGAAGAGAAAATGTAAAAGATCAAATAAAAAGGTGGAAAGTGGATGGAGTGGAGAGGTTCTATTCTTCCATCGACCTTCCAGGAAGTTAAGGCAAGTCCCGGCCTTCGACCGAAAAAGTTCCCTTTAGCCCCTTCGACTATTTTATCATTACACTTACTCTCCCTTCTTTTAATATCTCACCTCCCTTTTTCTTTTCTTCCTTAAAACCTTTCCCCGGAACCTGGTCACTGTGTGGACCCGCATACCGGTCTTTCGTCATTATTATCCAGTCATGCCTGGCGACAATGGATTAGAGATGCTGGTTATTGCTTGATCAGGTCCACCATGGATTTCATTGTAGGTAAAAACTAAATTCAATATAGAGCTTGCACTGACCTTTCGAAGCTTTCTTTGACGCACTTCTGCGAGGTGCATGGTCCCACCTCTATCATTTGCTCGCAGGTTCTACCTTTTTCATGCCCGCAATGTCACCCCGAATCCGACTCCCCTCAGAGTACTCCGGCTTCGGAGTCTCGCTTCGATCAGCGATCTCACAAATCTATTGATTCCAAGTCGCCCAGAATCGAAGATCACCCATACTTTCTGAAAGGACACCCGGCCTCCCCCGAAGACAAATCTAACCGAGGTGGTGCAAATGGCGACACCTGCGCCAGTTGCAGCTTGTCTCTTCCGGAAACTGTGAGCAAACAGCTACCTCCCGGTGCTCCTGGAAGCCGCGACGCCAAAGGCAATTCGACTAGTCCGGTGCTTCGCTCGCGTGAGCTCGTTTACTCATGTGGCAACAACCATTCGGAATTGGATGATGAGACCGATTATCACACTCATGCCTCTCCTCCCGATTCCCTTCACTCTGCCTCGGTGACCTCCGATACCTCATGTCACACACACATCCACACCTATCTCTCCCAGCGAGGACCGCCGAAACCCGCTGACTATGCACTTCTCCGACGCTCCTCAATTCGCACCCTCAGCTGTGAGCTCTTGCCCCGAGGACTTTCCTCCGGGCCCATTTGTTTCGGCGACGGAGTCGCTGGTTACACAATTGCCTACATTTTCCGTCTTCCAGACCCTATGGCCCGCGGCAAGCGACGCAGTTATGCATTGGTCGCACTGGCGGGGCGAGATGCCGGAAGAGCATTCCGCGCATGCCCCATTATCTGGCGCGCTTTCGGCCGCATTGCAACCAGCATCGTCAACGCCGCTGAACGCTTCCAGGAAGACGAGAAGACCCGCGATGAACAGAACAACCCCGGAAGACAGCCCGGTCGCCAGTATCCTCCTGTTTCCTCCTTCCTCACTGGCCGCGGTATGGATCCGGCTGGCCGGCGTGCAGCCGGCCAGATTCGTGCCCGTAATTTGGCCGAAATTGTTGGCAATGAATACATCTTTACCGAATTACATGCTCATTTCGTCGCACTTCTTCAGCAGCTAGGCTCAATGTTTGGCGGGATCCCTCTCAACGAGGAACGTTTTGTCTGCAGCACTATGGGGGACGAAGGAAGCGCTAGTCCTTCTCAGCCAGTCCTTGTATCCCAGGCAAGACAATCAAACGACAACCAAAGGTTTGACGGCAACGCCATCGATGTGTCAAACCTCGAAATTTCCGCGGGACCCAAGGCGATCCCCATTGCGCCTCGCCGGCCTGTCATGGCTTGAAATATTCTTTTCATCATTTGCATGAACCTCTTATTGAGATACCCGCCTGCTTTGTTCTTTTTGGTTTTTCAGGCACTTTCAACCTTGACCTTCTTTCTTTTTTTTTATGTGCTTTTGTCCGGGTTAGCAAGGAGTTTCGACCGATTTCTGCATTGCTCATTCTGCACAAGGATTCGGCCTATTTTCTTTTTCTCTTGCGTTATGGGTATGGGCATAGACTATGGCGTCTGATAAACACGGAACGGAGTTTCTTGTTTTACCAGCCTTGATTTCATATTTTTCTCTGGAGGGGGATATGCCTTTCTTCTCTTGGGCACCTCGTTCGATCTTCACGGAGTTCAACGATTCAAGCACGTCTGTTTAGCGGGTTTCCATTCTGGTGACTGGCGCTAGGTTATGATTGAGATGTTATGATCGCACGAGGCATTCAAGAGATATGTATTCTATGTATTATTTGAACACGGATTCAAGGCCATTGGCCACTTTTTTCTTTTTCTTTTCTTTCTTTTTTTTTTTTTTCGGAAAGTCGAGTTGTATTGTATAGTCCGGAAAATTACGGGTAAAAATACCTTTTTAGGTTAATCCGACCGCGGCCACAATCAAATCAAACCTTGGAAAATCCCACCAAAAAGAACAGCAGAGACAAAAGACCCGCATCACCTCCCTCCTCCCTTTAGCAATATCAAAATGGTCGCCTTCGACAAGTGTGAGACCCGGCCTGCCCATATTGAGGCCATCCTCAATGGCCTCGACCGGTACAACCCCGAGACCACCACCGTCTTCCAGGACTATGTGTCCCAGCAGTGCGAGGACCGTTCATTCGACTGCTACGCCAACTTGGCCCTGCTCAAGCTGTGAGTTGGATTCCTTTCTTTTGAAATTGTATTGCGAAAACAAAAGCTCTACTATGATGAGTATCTTTTAAGCGTTTCCTATTACCTGACATCCCCATAATCTACTTGGGCATGTTGAGAAATTCTGTGAAGATACTGAATGGGAAGAACCCATGCATTGGTCAAAACCAGTAGCATCGCATGCTTCTCACGAACACTTGAAAGTAGTATCCTGAGATTCTTGAATCCAAGCTGACAACATTCCTCTTCGAACAATCCAGCTTCCAGTTCAACCCCCACCTCATCCAACCCGACACCGTGACCAACATCCTGGCCAAGGCCCTGACTGTCTTCCCCTCGCCCGCCTTCTCGCTTTGCCTCGCCCTGCTCCCAACAAGCACTTTGCCCTTCCCCTCCACCGCTGAAGCTCAATCCGCTTCGCAGACCTCCGACTTTGTCGAGTCCGTCCAGAAGCTCGCCCGTCTGTCCACCCTCCTCGAGTCCGCCCAGTACGCCCAGTTCTGGTCCACCCTGAACTCAGACGACCTGTACGCAGACCTGACCGCCGACGTTGCCGGCTTCGAGGAACTCGTCCGCATCCGCATCGCGATCGAGGTCGGAAACACCTTCCGCTCCATCACCGCCGAGATCCTCGAGTCCTGGCTCGATATCCGCAGCCGCGACGCGCTCGACAAGTTCGTCGTCGATGTCTGCGGCTGGAAGGTCGATGGCCCTCTCATCCGCGTGCCTACCAACAAGGAGAACGAGGCCCGCTCCGAGGTTAAGAGCGAGCACGTCGGCATCGAGCAGTTCGGTCGTGTCATCCGTCGTGGCTTTGAGTTGCCCGCATAAATGCTTACGGAAACTCATTGTTCTTGATTTTTTCTTCTCACGTCGATTCGAAATGTTTCACTTCTTTCCGATTTTCGTATCACCTTTTTTAAAATCCCCAAAAAGCTGTGCGAGGGAAAATTCGTTTCCCATCCATGACATGAGTTCATGAATCCCGACCCCGATCAAGTGACGAACCAACGATAGATTTCGCATGGAGGAGGGGCTCGGAGATGAGTCGGGACCTGGCGCATCTGGCGTTGTTTCTTTTTTTTTTTTTTTTTCCCTTCTATTTCTCTTGTCTGTATTGGATTCTTTTTTTTACTTGTCCATGCAAATATTTGCACTGGATAATATGAGGAAGAGAGAAAGATGTCATGTGCATACCATAACATAACCTCAGTCGTGTCTCCATGTAGGGCCGGCTTTGCTCCCAATATAAAAAATCATACAGAGCCAGTTCTAGATGTAGAAGCAAGGGAGATATAGCACGACATAGTGTCACTATAGAGGGTACAAGCTCAGATCACATCAATATTCAATATATCCAGCTCCTCCAAAGCATCACTAACTAGATTACAATTTAAATGGATTGATAGGAGGAACCGGTCCAGTGAAAGCCTCCCCAGTCGCCGCCACTGTCTTCCCATTATCAGCAACAACAATCTGACCATTAATCGCCGATGCCAGGTCTGAAGCCAAAAAAATAGCAACATTGGCAATTTCCTCCGGCGCACTGCATCGATTATAATAGTATTTCTGCTCTTCACCTATTCCAAACCCCTGATAGACACTAGCCGAGCGTTTCTGAATTTCCTCGACCGTCTTTTCAAGTTTATATTCCACACCTTCTTCAGCAAGTCTTGAAGTAGACAATAAGCTTGTAGCGACAGGACCAGGCGCAACGGCATTAACGCGGATATTGCTAGAGGACAGTTGAACAGAGCCGCTTCGCACGAGACCATTGCAGCCATTCTTCGCTGTTGTGTATGCCATGTCTGCAAATGCACCGCTGAGTGCTGCACACGATGAGGTAACTATTATATTTCCCTTTGGAGTGGGTTTGTCCGAGGATGTCACACTCATGGCCTGGGAGCCGTATTTCAGTGCGAGAAAGGTTCCGGTTTGCATGACTGCCATTGCGCGTTCGAATTGTGACACCGAGAGGTCGTTCAGACCACTCAAGCACTAGTTAGCTTTACTGTTATCGAGAAATGGAAATATATGAAATCACTCAAAACTTACCGATATATCACAAAACCTGCATTGGCAAAGTAGAAGTCCAAACGACCATAATTCTTCAATATATGTTGCATTAGGATAAGCGTCTGTTCCTCGGATGAAATATCGAGGATATGACATTCCACTGTCGTGTCGTATCCGGTGGCTTTCACAGTCTCTTGGAGATCTGCAAAGTAGCTCGAGCTGATGTCGCAGGCGTAGACGACTTTTGCTCCGGATTTTGCTGCTGCAAGTACTATAGAACGACCAATGCCATAGGCTGAGCCTGCGCCGGTGACAACACCGACTTGTCCCTCTAGAGTTGCTTCGACCATTGTGGGTAGATTGGTTGCTTTGGGGGTCTTGTTGGAAAACTGGCGTCCAGGCCAATCTTACTCAAATATATAGTGGATGGACGGACACTTGATGTCGCACAGCTACTCGATTTGCATCGGTGAATTATTCAATCCTGCATTGAATGCTGAGAGTGAGTCTGGCTGCGTCAGACTAAGACCGAATCGAACACCGTCTGCATTGTATGATTTGTTGGATCGGCTTTCCAGTTGACCCCAGGTCATCATAGCTTGAAACTGAAGTATATGTATGGTCAGAAAGGTCTATGTGGTTATGCCCAAAATTCTGCCGGGTGTAACTTCCTTCATATGTATAAAAACGCAAGTGGCAATAAACGTGTCCAGAATCTATCGAGTAGGGTCTGGGCACTCAAGGGCTTTCTGCTGCTTTCTTCCAAGATGGTGCATTACCTGTGTGGTTGTAGCGTTGTGGGGTCACCAGCTGTCAGCATTGCCTCGAGATATTTGGAATAAAACAACTTCCTTGCGCTTTTATCTCTCTTAGGATGGGAAACATCTTGGCGTGTGTATGTGGAGTAGATGAGGTTACTTACAAGTATTAGGTACCAACAAAGGGATACCCAGAGAACCGAAATGGCAAGAAGAACAACCGATGGTAGCGATGTCATATTCAACAATCGGGAAATGTAAACACTTACTTCCCCACTAACCCATGGCGATAAAAGACTCTGTTTCCTCTGCGTCTGGTCGAAAATCATGATATCGTTTGATATGGTATCTGCCATAGTTTGTCAAATACAAAGCTCAAGCCATTTGATTACTTGGGGCGACTTCATACAGCCAGTTCACCAGCCCAATGCCCACATTTTTGCAGCATGTGACAAACATGAGACCCTTGTTGGCCAACCCTGGCCAACCCGTTATTAGATGCAAGGGCAAGGACATCCGGCACAAGGCTCTCGAAGGCAGTATAGCTATCATTAATAAGTCGACAGGCATAATCAGTTGCTTCCTGTGGCCCCAATCCTTGATGATAGACGAGTAAAGGAATGATGTTATCCACATGTTTACAGCGCTAGACCTAGTCAGATGTCGAGGTTTTGTAGAACTGTTGACAGAACTTACCAATTCATTGCGAGCGGATACAATATCGTTGCTTCTATGATGAATCGTTTAGCAAAAGGTCTATATTACTTCGACCATATACATACAGTGATACCATGACGTTGATATGTCTCATCATTTCCTTTGGTACAGTATGGTTGATAAACCACGCTGGAAGAGCGATATCCTGTAAAATTCTGACCTGAATTTTAATAAGTTGCCGACAAAGTAGTGAGGGAAGACTCACAAAGCCTGCCCTATCACTGCATAGACACCTGAAGCTTCCATCCGGTCTTTTAAATAGACATCTAGGTCCATGATTATACCATTCTGAAATGCGTCTTCGAAGTTGACTACTCTCGTGACATATCTACAAAGTTCATCACAGAAGAAGTCTTGGAGGGGCTCTGTACCATTGATTAGCCAATAATTCCTCAAAGGTTGAACGAGGAAATACAAACATACCAAGCTCCGTTCCTTCTTGAAGCGGGAACCCTATGCCATAAAACGATTCAGCCAGAGTAACGGGGGGATCTTTCCAGTCAGGTGGCTGTTCTATGTCAGTCTTTCCTAGAAGGCCTTTCTGAATAATCCTTGACATCTCAATTCGTATTAGCTCTCGTTGCCTCGGCCCAGCATTGAAGCTGCCTAAATCGAGGGCTGTCTCACATTAGTTAGAAGCAACGAGATCACGGGATATGGAGGTACCGTCATCCCAAGCAAAAAGCTGGTGTGGATTCTTTGTTAGTCAAAGAGATGAAAAGGATGCTGATTCCAGTACGTACCCAGCTAGTGAATCTTGCTCCAATCTGCAAGTTTGACAAGTTGGCATCTGGACTTGCAGCTCGCGTGAAGTAACCACAGTCGGCAGTCAAATTACGCTTGTAAGCAGTGGGCTCCAGTAACCAGCTTGGGGTTTTTAGCATGGCTGAAACATATCAATCGACTCAATTTGCATACCGTTGACGCCATAGTTCCAGATTCTCCTCCACTTTTCCATCCAAGTCTGGAACCACTCTGGGATGCCAGGAAGGGGACAATGAATACAGAGATGGGAGTCGGACTACTTGATCCTTGAACTTCTCCAAGATCTGTTCGATAGTAGACATCTTGACGTTGTTTTGACTGGAGTGTAGAGTAAGTAGAGTAAGTAGAGTAAGTAGAGTAAGTAGAGTAAGTAGAGTAAGTAGAGTAAGTAGATTAAGTAGACAATGTTCATGAACTTCAAGAGAGAGGATACTAGGACTATATATAGGGAGTCGTTTCCCTCCCAAGACTAGTATCCATAAGTCAGTTTGTAATTGTTTCGCTGATCTTGTCTATTCTTGTTCATACACTCAGCCATCAAAGGTTTTCTGAGATATCAGGTGTTATGGCCACTGCATGTGGCACAACATGACGATGAACTATACCTCTAATCCAACGATGCTATTCAGACATCCCAAGGTTGTTATAAACATGCTTTCTACGAACACGGGGAATCGTCGTACAACTTTGACTTTTGATGCAGAGACTCGACAGAGGGATGCCATTTCCCGTATTTGATGTTAGACAAAAGTTACAAGGCGTTCCCTCGACAAAATATTGGGTATGCTATGTAGAATTCACTCTGAATATAGGTAGTAGATATTTGATTTTCCTGGTAACATTGCTATGTACAACGTAGGGTAGGCAGAATACTCTCATCTAATGCAAAAAAACATTACACCTACCGCGTCTCCTCCCACTGCACTCCAGCCCATTCCTCCCGCCACCCAGTAACGCCCAGCTCCTGCGGCGTACAGTTCTTACCACAGACTCCCATGATGATAGTGCCCCACTCCATGCCCGCATCGTCCTTTCCAAGACCAACACCAGCACGCCCCTCCTCAAGCATGCTGATAGCATGCGGCACAAGCTGGAACTCGAACACACGCTGACTTCCACAGTATTCACAAGCTGGCATGCTCCCTGCACCGGTTGTGGTGATCTTGGCATTAGAAGCACTGTGAGCATGCAGACGGGTACCGACTTCATCGCTGGTCGAGTACAGCAGTGGTGTACCAAGGAACTCATACCGCAGCACTTGCTCCGGGTTGTGCTCGAGGCGCATGGAGAACTTCATAAAGTCCTTGTCGAGCTCGGACTCGAAGGTGTCCTTGAGCTCGGGGCCGCCCGCACCTTCTTCTTCCATTGGTTCGATCTGCACATTATCTGGCACTGTGGGTGTAGACGGAGTCGAGAGAGTCTCGTATTCTGCGTCTAGGAAGAAATTCTTATACGGCGGAGGGAAGGCGGACTGCGCGGGCCAGGGCGCCGTTGTGCTCGATTCTGGTGTTTTCTTTGTCGCGGCCGAGGGGGCCGGTGAGGAGATGCGCACTTTGTCGGCGAAAGTTGAGGCCAGGGCGCTTTCAGACACGGTGGGCTTCTCGGTTGTAGGTGCCGTTGCCTGGACTGGGGTTGCGAAGGGGTTGCTTCCTGCGGGTGTTGGGCCCGAAGCTGATGAGAAGGGGTTCGGATTGGAGGTGACATTGCTTGTCAGGTTTGTTGCGCCGAACAGGCTTGCACCCAGGTCCTGCTTGGGTTGCTCTGATGCGACGGGCTTGGTTTCCTCTGCTTTCGCTTCAACCTGTCTGTTCTGTTCGCCGACGATGAATTTGCGCGCTGCACGGAATGCTCTTATACTGCCTGGTTTGCGGTTGCAGGGTTTTCTGGGGCAGCCAAATATGTATAGGCGTCTTTCGTCGGTTGGGAAATGATCGGGCAGGTCGGCGTGCAATTCGAGGAGGAGCAGCATTGGGCTGTTGCAAACTTTGCAATTGGCAAAGTCACCAGGTGCCGGGGAGGCATCATCAAGCCATTTCTGAACAAAAAATTGCGATTGTTAGTTGGAATGGGTTTGTATAGAGTGATCCCTCGCAGTGGTTACACATACAGGCCAGCCTCCAAGATGGCTGATTACATCTTCGACGACATCCTCAGCAGCATAGCCTAGAAGAACACCGGTATCGGTGAAGTCTTCATCCAAACTGGAGTCACTGTCGTAGGGATCCATCTTGAATTAATTCGGAGTTAAGTGAATCAAATCTGTGAAGCGCCCCTCTAAAAGATAAGCGATATGAAAATGCACCAGTCCTAAAGTAGACTAGCGTGACATCGATACGTCTACCAAGTTGTCCGCTCTTGACCCTTCGACCCCCATTCATCCTTTTCATCCATGGACATCTCATATTTGATCTGTATCTAATATCTGGCTAATCAGTATTGGCTATTCAACGGCAAATTAGCTCTGCCAGCTTCTAATACTACATAAATCATGCGGTCTATGCGACCTCTCTTTCTCTTCCTATACTCCATCCTACTCGTCTCCTTTGGTAATGCAGCAGAGCAAGAGCAAGAGCCACTGCGAGGAGCCGTTAGTGCAGCACCCAAGCGGGTGGCAGTAATTGGTATGCTTCTCTCTATACAATAAGTGTAAGACATACGGGGCTAATATCGTTCACAGGCGCCGGAGCTGCAGGCTCGTTTACTGCGTATCAACTGCGCAAGCTCGCAGATGAAGCCAACATCCCTGTCGATATCACCATCTATGAGCGTGAATCACATGTCGGCGGCCGTTCGACAACAGTCAATGTATTCGACAACCCAGCGTACCCTATTGAACTAGGCGCTTCCATCTTCGTCCAGGTCAATTATAACCTGGTCAACGCTTCCCGTGACCTTGGCCTAACGGTCCATAGTGCTGACCATGCAAGGCCTAGGGAGGCCGATGAGAGCATCGGGATCTGGGATGGAAACCAGTTTGTTTTCACGATGAAGAATTCGTATACCTGGTGGAATATTGGCCGGCTATTCTGGCGGTATGGACTAGCGCCACTACGTACTCAGAATCTGGTGAAGAGTGTTGTTGGCAAATTTCTCCGCCTTTATGACGAGCCCTTGTTCCCTTTCAGCTCTCTTACTGAGGCAGCTATTGCGGCTGACTTGATAAATGCCACTGCATCTTCTGGCAATGTGTTTCTCCAGGCAAATAGCATCGACTCGCTATTTGCGAGGGAGATCATCCAAGCGAGTACTCGAGTGAATTATGGGCAGAACCTACAGCTGATTCATGGCTTGGAATCTGTTGTCTGTATGGCTACGGATGGGGCGGTTTCCATTGAGGGTGGAAACTGGCGCATTTTTGATGGCGCGCTGAAGGCATCTGGAGCGAATATCAGAGTGAATACCACGGCCACAGAGATTTTGCGCAATGATGATGGAACTGTACGGGTATCCTCAAAGCTAAACACCGCTGCCAACTCCGAAAATGAGGTATTCGACGAAGTTGTTATTGCCGGTCCTTTGCAGTACTCGGACATCTCCATCTCCCCGCCCTTGGAGTATACCCCAGATGAGATTCCGTATTCCAATCTGCACGTCACGCTCTTTGCATCCCCACACCGCATCTCACCCGAGTATTTTGGCCTAAATCCAAATGCTCGAGCGCCTGAGACCATTTTGACTACTCTGCCCGAGGGCCTTGATCTGGGTTCGAACCCAGCTGGAGTTGGGCCTAGCAGCTTCTGGAGTATTAGTACACTCCAAACAGTAGATTATCCTATTGCGGAGTCTGATGATATACAGCAACACTACGTTTACAAAATTTTCTCGCCAGAGCGGCCCACGGCTGGATTCATTGCCCAAATCCTAGGGCTGGAGAGTGAGACTGCGGGGAACAATACTACCATTGGAGACCTCTTGAAAGGTGACATCAGCTGGTTCCATGAGAAACTATGGAATCCATATCCTCTTGAGTATCCGCGAGTGACATTTGAGGAGACTCTCCTGGCTCCAGGTGTATGGTATACGGGTGGTATAGAGAGCTTCATATCGACAATGGAGACCAGTGCGCTGATGGGTCGGAACGTGGCAACTCTTATGTTCCAGTCGTGGTAGAAGCAAGGACATCAGATATTGATACATCGGGGAGTCGGGTAACCGTGCCAAGTGCCCAATACACCCTCTGTGTGTTGGGCGCTTGGCACGGTTATCTTTGACTATGTGAACGGCGGACCTGTGAATTACTGTATGCGGTTAGCTTTGCCCTTTTAAATTTAGCTCCCCGATACGGTCCCAGTTGGATCTCCGTAAGCAGTTCTCGGAATTTTATTATTCCTCTTGCGTTGGTTATTCATGACTCCCTTACCTAGGTAGGTAGATAGTTAGTTGACTCCCTAGTTAGCAGCAAAACTTCCAAGGTGGTCGTACTTCTGTCGATCCCTCAAAGCCAAAATTGTCACTGTACTTGACATTGGTACTCATACACAAAGCAGTCAATTATCAAGTATCACTGCTCAGCCCTAGGCTTTCATTCTGACCCTTGTACACACATCAACTTCTCCCTTTTCCGAAAACTCATCACGTGGGTTGTTCCTCAACCAGCACCTACGAGATCATGCCACAGGCTTTAGAACCTGCGTTGGCATCATCCGAGAATATCCCCCTTGACTACGGATGCTCGAAATGGCGGATTAGTAGCCAAAGAGCCGCAGATTTGTATAGTTCTGGTACCAAGCTTTGGACTAGAGAGGATCTCAAAGATATAGAACAACAATTGGCCCAATCCTATTCCAGGGACCGATTTTCTGTTCGTCGAATTGATGGAAGCATAATTCAAATTTTCAATCCTTTATTTCAAGTACAGAATCCTATCTGGTACGTGGTTATAGCATTCTGACCTAATATCAGCCTACAACCTAACTTTTCCCGAGGAAACCCTATATCAAGTTCCAAGAATATTGGCGACTTGTGAAAGAACAACCTAACGGCCCAGTCGAAACCTACCTATGCTCTTACATTGTGGATTGGAGTAATCAGACGGCACGAAACTTTCGAGGGCTTATAACACAGCCTACACAAGTCTTTGACGCGAAAGACTTACTATGGCAGAATAGCACGACCTGCAAACAATTGATAACTTTAATCCAAGATTTACTCAATACCAACACTGTGAAGAAAGTCCTCTGCTTTGGGCTTGGTGATTTTTGCCGTTGCGCTCCTGAGTGGCTTAAGAAGCAGCAAGACTCTTGGGATCAGACCTCTGATGTGGAAAATGTAATGGGCAGTATGATCCAGCATTCGATGGCTCTCACTATAACTCAACTTTGTTGTGGCAATAAAATAGAGCCATTACCATTACTCACCCAGGACCCGGATTATACAGAGGCAGCAGAAACGATCCTAACCAAGAAAGGATTCAAAATTGTTGGACTCTACGGCGCAGGAGGATTCGCGGAAATCGACGAGGAATCAATCGTGATATCGCCCTTTGCTGCCGCCCCAGTGAAGCAGATTATCGCCGATCTTGCTCGTCCCATACTCATTATTTCCACTGGCTTTGATGTCTTCAATAGCAATGAGTAAGGTGGCCTTTATCAATCCTCGAATCTAGCTAACTAGGGCACTTCACAGAAAGCCATTGGCGGATGCTGAATCTCCGAGAACAAGACAAATGTGGCTTGATTATGATACCTTTAGCCTTCCAAGCCATTCTGATGATGTCGAAATAGGCTGTGCATTGAAAGGATTATATTTGTATCATAGACGCCAGCAACCTCTGGATTCGCATGGAGCTTGAGCTCACAGAACTTTATATCCAGGGATTGTGGATCACAATGGCCTTGAAACAAAGTTGAGGGTATTCCCAGCATGTGTTCGATTGGTGGACCAAAATGGCGTGAGGCTGCTCCTTCCGCGTTTCTCACCTCATACACAATTGATGCACACTTCCCTAATAAGAAGCTTCCTAGGAAGCTCACCAAAGTCATTGCAAAGCAATGTTTGATCGGGCTCAATAGTTGCACCAACGAAAAAGTAGAGGTAAAGCACTTTCTCAGAGATCCAGTTTAGATAGTAGAAGTCTCTCAGAACCATTATGTGATGTTGTTTGTGAGATTCAAGAGAAAAAATATAGGCTAAGATACTTCCTGCTTGGGGTGGACGGTATGGCAGATAAATACACCAGACACAGTAGCAGTGTCATGTAAGATACGATTTGGTTCTAATCTTGGAAATCGGGGATCGACAACACCACCTTTGAATACTAGGGCGCCAAGACGTTCCAAGGCATTAAGGGTTGAAGTGTGATTTGGTCCCTGTACTTGCTCATACCCAATTAACACTCGTATGGGCATTATCTCGGCCCCTTCCGGCTTGCCTTGGTTGATAAACAGCATCCGGAGGCATCGCGCAGCGTCAAGTGTTGAAATGTGATCCGGTAGCGTTTTGTAGCCAGCTGGCTTTGACTGTAATAGATTTGATTCCTTCCTATTTGGGTTAGTTTTACTTGTTTAGGTTTAGTCCCCAAATGCGCCCGACATGGAGATCTTCAGCGGCAACCCTAATTCAACTGGGATGTGTGTTGTAGCATGTATTCTGACGTCTGGTAAATCGAGTCTAGCTACGGTGCAGTCTGATGCTATGATCGCAATCCGAAGGAATTGAGTATTGTGTGAAGGCTGTTCCATTAGACTTCTGTATATATATTCGATGGGAGCTAGTAATCTGCCTCGCTCTCGCTCCCGGGGTATGCCTTCTTTCTTAACTTCCAGAGTGATTTTTCTCGTCGCGCAGCAGCTTCACGCTGGTGGCGACTGTTATCTTCCACGACAGTCATCCAAGGCACATTGCTCGCCCGGCGGACCCTCTCTCGCAGCAGTGCAAGCGTTCGACTATGCTCAGCCGGATCGAGGTCGTGTGTCTGTTCACTACCAGAGTCTCCAGATTTCCTCGTCCCAGATGTCGATTGCTGGTAGCGTCGCTCTGCCGCACGAGCGGCGTAGTATTCCTCACTGATGGCCCAATTTGGGTTATCAAGCTGACCACGGACCAGCACAATGCCATGACCTTGCACAATGGCCTTTTCTAGGTGGGGTGAGGGAATAGGAGTGGAGAGCTCAAGCTTGCGCGAAGAGATATCGATCGAACGGACCAAAGCTAGACCAAGACAATTCGACGCCTTGGGGTCCAGTGGGGTGCAACTGCCGGAACCAACAAAGAGGTAAGGAAGATCTTCGGATGTTCGTACAATGCTGTCAGCGATGGAAAGCTCAACTGGATTACCCGCGCCTGAGTTTTCTGGATCCATGTCAATATCTCCATGGTCTTCCTCATTTGGCGTCTGTGATATTTCCATCCCACTCATGATAGCCTTCGGCGATTCCACTGCCACGACTCCTACAATAGAACCTTCAAGCGTTTCGTGCAGTAGATCGGGGTTGATCTGGGATCCCATGACCATCACGCCCAGAATACCTTGTCGTGCGCCAGCATAGTCCACAGTAATGGGCCTCGTGCGAGATAGCGGAACGTCCGACCAAAGCGAAGTGCTGAGATCATTTGGATGGAACATATGAAAGTACGACTGGATTTGCATCGCTCGCAGTTGAGCGCTTGATCGGCTCACGAAATCAGTGGGCTGAGATGGGAGGATTGTTAAGGGAACTTGAGCTTCACGGGCAGCCAGGCCTAGCGGATCCACAACTTCTGAGGGGCCCTTTTCACTCATATATACCACATCGGAGAGACCGAGAGATCTGACCAGCCAGGTTGCAACCTCTAATCCTTGTCCAAAGATCCAACCGGGGTAGTTGATAATCAGGGGGCATTGGGGATGTTCCTCCAGCAACGAGCGGTATTGATCCATAAGATCCATGACGGCCAGTGCATAGTGATCTGGGTCTTCTTTTGGTGATGCTGCGCCGATATGATGCGCCCGCACTATTTCACCGTCATGGGACTCATTCAATGATGGATGGGTGAAAGGTGGGCCGAAGAAGGGAGAGCGCAAGCGTGCAAGATAAACTTGACCCATGGGAGCAAACTCAGGCTGACCTGGGTCTAAATCCAGGAAAGCAACTCCATCGGTATTAGTATATCCATTCTCGGTCTCGGGTGTTGGGCTGAGAACGTGATTCAACAAGTAGCGACTAAAGGTGGACTTTCCGGATGCTTTGGGGCCACAGATTAGAACACGGAGTTGTCCTTCACGCTGTGAAAGAGCTTTCATTGATGCGCTCCATTTTTTATCAAGGTGAAGCGGTCGAATATGTCTATTTAAGGAATCATCTGCCGATGTGTACAACTGTCAAGTCAATTAGTTTTAAACAAAACTTGAGCTCGGAGTCGAATGTGATGGCATACCACTGAGAAAGTCCGCTTCGAGTCTTTTACGGCTCCTTTCAGGGTGAGATTATCTGCGGCGGTGTTATCGCCAGCCCAGATCCTTTGATACAGTGGCGAGAGATCACGGAGGCGGGAAATGCCGCTGGTGCAGGACTTGATCTCCACTTCTGCGTCGCCATCAATACCAGCAACGCATTTGATAACGGGCAAAGAGTGAGTGGAGGGAGCATAGACTCTGTGCAGTTTTGAGGATGGATGTAATTTCGCGCCCATCAGACTGACAACACCTCTCTTGACCCAGAGGTCATAATGGCCCAACAACGCCAGGTTCTAAGTCAAGTAAGCATTCACCCCGAATGACTGGAAATGCTTATCCGTACCGTTCGTTCCTTAATGCGAATGCAAAGTGTGTTCTCATCACTGTAGACGATATTGCTTTTGTTCAAACGAGCTTTGGATAGAGGGAAATTCTGGAGTTCTGATGGTGTTTCTGCGGGTGATTCATAGCCATCAGCGTCACCCACAACAGATGCAATATCATCCTCATCCATCTCTTTCGCGTCCTGGCCTTGATCTTTTTCAGCCTGCTCGTCTTCGGCCTGCTTGGGTATATCCTCCACTTCGGGTTTCGCTTCAAATTTTTGAGGCCTAGTAACTTTTACTGAGTGCTCCGGTGTTTTCTCTGAGGGCAATGGCTCATCTTTCTTCTTTGCTGCCTTTGTTCGTGTACCACGACGCTCTTCATTTGTTTCAGTTGTTCCAGGTCCCTCGAGAGACTGCCGTGACTTTTTTGAGGGTGGCTCGCTCTCAATGATAGTCTGCGGGACATCTTTTGGGACATCCACGCTCTGTGCTTGCTGTTGCCGAGCTCTGCGGGCTGCCAAAGCGGCGACGGCACTAACAGGGCCTAGACAAACAACAATATTAGCCTCGAATTGGTGTCGCATAGCATTAACAGACTTACCAGCTTGGTGCTGTTTTTCGGCCTTTCGCTTCACCATGATATTATACAATTCGACTGCACGAGCTTTGAGCTTGTGTTAGAAAAAAAATCGACCTCGATAATGCGATCCAAAGCCGATAAGCAAAAAAAGTTGACTGGTGGTCCGTGCTCCCGCGGAGCAGAAAAAAAAGATCGTTGGACCATGAGCATCCTCACTCAACGTCGATCCAATTAATTTTGCGAAATCGGCTGTGCTGAAACTTTGCATATATAATCTGTGCATTATCCCATTTTCCAATTCCATTCATCTTCTGGATTCCGGGAGTGCCAAGCGCCGCGCATCCTTGCGAAAGCATTTTGAGTCTCGACTTCGAGTTTGTCCGACACATTGAACTGCCGCCATGGCATCCTCCGACAGCGATAGCAGCTCGAGCAGATCGACCTCGCCTGAGCTTATGACTGAAAAAGAGAAAAAAATGACGCAACATCTGAAGCCGCAGGAATCAAGTGAAGATGAAACCTCAGACTCAGGTTCAGACTCGGATAGCGACTCCGACAGTAACGAAATGAAGCCCAGCTCCAGCTCAGGCAAGAAGTAAGAGATTATCCTTATATAAGCTTTGATAATAACTAATAAATGCGCCCATAGGGTCATCATTTCCGGTCCTCAGCCATACAAACCACCAGCGGGTTTCAAGTCTGCGAAGAAGCAAGCCCCGCCATCATCCAAAGTTTCCTCCCTTCTCTCCAACCTCAACGGCAAACAAATCCTCCACCTCACAGCACCAGCCTCTCTACCTTTGTCCAAGGTCAAAGAGGTGTGCATGGCCAAGATCATGCAGGGTGAACCGATCATCACCCACGAGGGTGTGAACTACGGTATCCCAGTCGATGCTCTTTCCGAGGCCGATCCTGCCACCAAATCGTTGCTTATTTTCGACGAGAAGACACAAAAATATTGCACAGCAGCTCAGAGTGTCCCAAGTTACCACGTTCAAGAAATGATCGGTCTCCCAAGCACATCGAAGAAGACCGACGCTGCAGTGGCAGAATTGCGCAAATATGTCAAGCCAGCCCGGCCGCAGCCGAAGAACTTGAAGATGCGCTTCCGACCTGTCGGAACAACCGCTGCGCCCCCAGAGACTCTTGGATCTGACTCGGAATCCGAGGCTGAGGTGCCTTCATTCAAGGTTCCCAAGGGAGAGGAGCGGAAGAGGAAGCTTGATCATGACGAAGCTGAGGATGAAGCTCCCCAAGCGACAGCGCTTCCTCGGAAGAAGTCAAAGAAGCACTCACAAGAAAAGGAGGAGGATGATAGTCAGAGTCGGAAAAAGTCCAAGAAGTCCCACAAGGATAAGGAGGAAAAGAAGCGGAAGAAGTCCGAAAAGGCATGATTTGGCGTTAGTGATTTTTGAGAATAGCTTTTGTTTTAACGACGTCCCCAACACTGTACAATCTACAACTTGATCTTTTACTTGGAACTGGTAGCTCTATAGCCAGCTGCAAGCTGCAATGTGAACAATATTAAATGTGTTTGGCTTTTCCATTGCCTATATGTTCAATATTCACAGGACTGAAGAAGTTGGTAGTAGTCTAATGAGATATTCCCTGAATATCGCCCTAATCTGCGGTTTCTTTTAGCACAAAGTGACAGGCGCTAGCTTGAATTCGGCATTTTAACATTGAATGACATCTGCCATCCGATCTCCAAATACATAGCCTGACCATGTCAACTGGTTTTGGGCATATATAGCAAAAGTACAACCGAGTCGAAGGATCAAGTCAAAGTTAGAAAGATCAAAAAATAGTTCAAGAGACACAAAAGAAGGTAGAGCGCACGCATAAACGTTGTATAGAGATGATCTACATATTTTGCCTCAGGCACTCAGCTGACATAAGGGCGATAGTCATAGATCACATGCATGCGGAGAGAGCCCAGGTGATGTTTCTCCCTTTGTGTATTCTAAGATTTCTATGAACTCTTGGATAGATCTGCGCTTTCCATTATTTCAATTTCCTTATTTGCAATATAGATCATGGCGCTTGGATGATTTGAAGTGTGGTTTGACAGCTTCATCCATATCTACCTAGGTAGTGTCCAAGCTTCAAAGCGCTTATCGGCCTAGACCCTGGAATCCCGTGCGTTGCTCACCGTTTACACTTATCACGATCTGGCACCTGACCGCAGTGTTGATATGACAAAGTCACTTGGTGTCTAGGTTGTTGTGTATTCTCATTTGACTGGTGCATACCTGATCGTCATAGTCCTATCAGCGCCGAGCTGTCACCTGGCTCGAGCTTCTGACTGCCCGACCGTTCTTAGTGATTCACCACGCCCTAGCATCGTTTACTCCCATCCTTGACCTACATTTTGCGTCGATTGTATCGTATCGGTATACCAGAGATAAGGATGAGACCTTTAAGAGATGATGCCAAACGCCGGGCAGACCGGCAGTTAAGCGCAAGTATGAAACCTACTGCGTCCAACCGTCAGTTTTCAGACCGAGTGCCAGACAGATTTAAGGATGGGGATGATGCCCAGGTTGATTTCACAGCTCCGCCGCGAGGTATGGGCTCACGGGACGGCAATGTGCATTATATGCAACAATCCCTCTTCTCCATGATTGCTGCTGTTGGGTCCAAGTCAGACTTCCATGCCCGGTTTGAGGAATCAAGCGATAGTGACGGAGAGGTGGAAAAACACTCGCGGGTGAAGCAAAGCAGTGGAAAATCATCATTTCCGACGCCTGTGCCATCCTTGGACTCCCACCAGCCAAGTAAGAGATCAGAACCAAGTCCGCTCGTTGAGCAGGAAAGAGGACGTCGACATCAAAGGGCACGATCAGACAATAAATTTCTGCAGAGACTATCCATGTTAGATTCAGAAGGGGGGTAAACGAGTCATCTAACCAAAGGGACTCGATCCTCAAGGCACCTCCTCTAAGGCGAACTCGCAGTGCGACACCGCGAGCAGCCCCGGTCCTAAGTCGCATGGTTGAAGCACAATCTCACTTTGACTTGACATTGGCAACACCACACTTGCCATCCAACCCAGACAAACCCATGGAAGACCAACAGCAATCATCTGCGTCCGCTCTTTCTACGCGATTGATGGAAATGTTCGAGTTTCCGAAGCCTGAAAAGGTTTTGGTGGAGTATGCTTGCTCGTTGCTCCAGAGTATGCTTCTCCAAGGCTACATGTATGTGACCGAAGGTCACATCTGCTTTTATGCCTACCTTCCTAAGAAGTCCAACGTGGCGATAAAGTCGGGATACCTATCCAAGCGTGGCCGCAAGAACCCCACATATAATCGCTATTGGTTTGCTCTGAAGGGTGATGTCCTCTCATACTACGCAGACCCCTCCAATCTCTATTTTCCCAGTGGACATGTCGATCTTCGATATGGGATCTCTGCGTCTCTTGCAGAACGGAAAGACGGTGATACGAAAGACTTTCAGGTAACCACTGATCAGCGAACTTATTTATTCAGAGCAGACAGTGCTACCAGTGCAAAGGAATGGGTGAAGGCTCTACAGAAAGTAATCTTCCGGACGCATAACGAAGGTGACAGTGTCAAAGTATCATTCCCAATAGCGAATGTTATTGACCTGGAGGAGAGCCCAATGGCCGATTTTGCGGAGACATTCAAGATTCGAGTTCTTGACAGCAGCGAAACATATGCAATTGACGAGGTAGGTCGAAAGATGAAATGTCACTACGTTCATTGCTGATCATTTCACAGTACTTCTTCTCGTTCTTTGATTCGGGCCAGGACGCATTCAACTACATCAAAGGCCTGGTCAATGCTGCGTCGGCTACCGCCGCAATGAAAGAGTCGCAAAGCCAGCATGACATCAAAGATCAACCTGAATCAAGCCGTGCCGCCCATAAAAGACAGTCAGTCAGTAGCGTTCGAGTATCTGATCAGAGACAGGAAGGGTCACCACGCAAGCGAAGCTCCAGCGTAGGAAATCAAAACCAAGGCTCAGCAGATTCATTTGCCGAGCAAGGGACCGGATCATCGCCGATTGTACAGTCGATGACCGACACCACTGAATCGGCCAGTCAGATACTGAACAGAAGCGACGTCTTTCAATCACCAACTATGCATACACTGCAAAGGCACCCATTGGATGCGGGAGAAACTATTCGGCGAGATTCTGATGATACGACTCCCTCTGCATCTGCGCGGCTGGAGCTGGGTGCCGCGACAGGCTCTCCATCTGGAACACTAGGTCGCAATGAAGCCACAGAAGACACACGATATACCGCTGGCCAATCTCATCCAATGGAATCTTCAAGACCGAGCTCTGTCACTCATCTGAACGAGCTTGTCAGAGCGGGCGCATATCCCCTTCAACGCGCCGCTGGTTTTGCAGAATACTTGAAGAGCCGCTCGAAACAAATGAGTACACTATTAGCAACAGAGTCAATGGGCTATATAGAAAAGGTCTCGGGTATGTGGATTGGTGGCCAGAAGCATTATGGAGAGCGAGAAGGGCCATTGCTTGAAGACCAGAATGTTGATCCTGAGGACAATGAAGGTGCATTCAATTATGGGGATCGCTTCCGTGCGCACTTTGCTCTTCCGCCTACCGAAAGACTGCAGGCGACTTATTACGCCTATTTGCATCGCGTGCTTCCGCTGTACGGCAAGATCTATATAAGTCAGAAGAAACTTTGCTTCCGCAGTCTGATTCCCGGAACTCGGACCAAAATGATCTTACCGCTCAAAGACATTGAGAACGTGGAAAAAGAGAAAGGTTTCCGCTTTGGATATCATGGACTTGTTGTCATCATTCGTGGCCACGAAGAGCTTTTCTTTGAGTTTAATGCTGCAGACTCACGAGATGATTGTGCAGTCACATTACATCAGAATCTGGAGTCTGTAAAATTCCTGGTGGAATCGGGCTTGCTAGCTGATGAAGAAAGAGACGAAGTTGAAGCAGCCAAGGCCGAGCACCGCATGCTTCAGGAAGCAAGGCTGGACAGCCCTGAGGAACACGACTCACACCCGACTTTTACTGAGGATTCATCAGAGATACATCCGTTCTTTGATGATCCCCGCGCTTCTATTATCAACTTCAAACCTCCCGAGCCTCTAAGAATCACCTGCCTGACCATCGGCTCCCGGGGCGATGTACAACCGTACATTGCGCTTTGCAAAGGATTGCTTGCGGAGGGCCACAAACCGAAGATTGCAACCCACGCCGAGTTTGAGCCCTGGATCCGAAAACATGGAATCGACTTTGCACCCGTTGACGGCGATCCTGCGGAGCTAATGCGAATTTGTGTGGAGAATGGCATGTTTACATATTCCTTCCTCAGGGAAGCTTCATTGAAGTTCAGAGGATGGATCGACGATCTTTTGTCGTCCGCTTGGGTTGGTTGTCAGGGTAGTGACCTTTTAATCGAGTCACCGAGCGCCATGGCTGGAGTTCACATCGCAGAAGCCTTAAGGATTCCGTACTTCCGCGGGTTCACCATGCCATGGACAAGAACACGCGCCTATCCTCATGCTTTTGCAGTGCCAGAAAATCGCATGGGTGGAGCATACAACTACATCACATACGTCATGTTCGACAACATCTTCTGGAAAGCCATCGCGGGGCAAGTGAACCGCTGGCGAAATAACGAGTTGGGATTGAAGGCCACAACCTTGGACAAGATGCAGCAGAACAAAGTTCCGTTCCTTTATAATTACTCGCCTTCCGTGGTGGCCCCGCCTCTCGATTACCCGGACTGGATTCGCATTACCGGCTACTGGTTTTTGAATGAGGGCACAGATTGGACTCCTCCCATTGAACTATCGAATTTCATTGCAAAAGCCAGAGCGGATGGCAAGAAGGTTGTGTATATCGGATTCGGATCGATTGTGGTCTCCGACCCGTCTGCCCTGACACGGACTGTCATCGAATCAGTTCAGAAAGCAGATGTTCGATGTATTCTCTCAAAAGGGTGGTCCGATAGGCTTGGTGACCCAGCTAGCACGAAGAGTGAGATACCTCTACCACCAGAGATTCATCAAATCCAATCTGCACCCCACGACTGGCTCTTTTCTCAAATTGATGCAGCAGCCCACCACGGCGGAGCAGGAACCACCGGCGCAAGTCTCCGTGCCGGTGTCCCCACCATCGTCAAGCCATTCTTCGGAGACCAATTCTTCTTCGGCTCCCGGGTGGAGGACCTAGGCGTTGGCATCTGCATGAAGAAACTGAATGTCAGTTCCTTCTCGCGCGCTCTCTGGGAGACGACACACAGCGAACGTATGATTGTAAAGGCACGCAATCTGGGCATTCAGATTCGCAATGTAAGTTAATCCCAGTCTCTCCAGGCTAAGTGCATGGGTGCTAATTTGTTATTCTCTGTTCAGGAAGACGGTGTGGCCACTGCAATTCAGGCCCTCTATCGTGATCTTGAATACGCTAAGACGTTGGCCCGACAAAAGTCGCTTGCCTCGTCCACCCCATTCTCTCCTACGCCTACAGCTAAGACCTCCCCAGATGGAGGCGATGACGACCTTGATGATATTGAAGAATGGACCTTTGTCGGCGAAGAAACTGGCTTAGACATCTCGAAACGGATGCGTGAGCGAGCTGCTTCAGATGCTGAAAGGCTAGGAACCAACATGTTCCAATGATTCTGTTCTAAGTTGAATGATTAGCATTTTGTTTTTGCTTTTTTCGTTGAAATACAGCAGCGCACTGTCGAGACCTTCCACCATCTTCGAATCCCCGTTCTGTCTCCAACAAGGTGATGCACAGGCGCGGACTGGGAGATGTTCTTTGTGAAGGTAGCATCCTCAAGCTTCGGATATTTGGCTGATCGGTTTCTTTTTCTTCTTTTTGTTTTTGACGATTTTCTACCCCACGAATTATGACATGCGTCTCTTATTTTTCGTTTTATGTGCATAGGGCATCTGGTTTAGAGCTTTTCTTCTAATATCCATTTCATTTCAATGTTTCTCGATTGCGTTTTATGATTTCCTTATTTTTCCCTTGACGATTCACCTGGAAGATAATAGACCATAAATTTTTATAATATTAAATCCCTTCAAATTCAACACATTCAGCCACCAGGGCGCTTATTTTTTATTGTCCTCATCACCCTTGCCTTCAGCCTTATCTTTACGTCTTTCTACGACGTCCCAGTTGTATACACGCGCCGTAGCAACCTCCAATGTCTGCAAAGAGCGTTAGCAAAAGTGCCATCCCAACCCCACACCTCTCACCGAACTAACCGTAATCTGCTCACGCAAGAATTCTAGATCTTCCTCGCAATTCTGCAAGCTCAACTGCGCAGCATTGAGCTTCTCATCTAGCATAGTCTCCGCTTCGCCGAGCGGATACGACAACATGACATTCGCCCCAAGCCAGAGGTAGACCTCTTCGGCATCAGCAGGCGAGATAGAAGCACGGGCGTAGAGGGTATCATTGAGTTCGAAGTTAGTCTCGAGGTCTGAGCCGGGGTTGGACTAGAGTAAGTAGAGCGTCAGTTGATTTCCTTTCAATTTCCACGCCGTCTTTTTTCCATGGATGCGTTTTACGAATCGCGTTTTCCCTTGGCTGGTATGAATAGGATCACAGGGGAAAGATGTACCTCCTTGCGCAGCTGCAAAAACCGCACCATCTCTAGCGTCTTCTTGATATCGGGAATCTTCTCGCGCAGGCCCTGGCCGCGACGCTGCGTGTTCACTTCCATGAACTGGTACTTGGAGATCATCTCCTGGAAGGAACGGAGGGTAGGCTCGACTTCCTCACGAGAGGAGACGTAGTCACTGACATTGTCGATGAATGGGGCGACGGGGATCCCGCGCGGGTTGGTTTGTGTTGTTACCGTGCTGGGGTGGAGGGGTTAGTTTTTTGCGACTGCGGACATGGGATTGAGGCTGGAGGGTGGACGCTAGAGGAGGAATTCATGTAAAGATGTGAAATCGGAATTGAAACTCACCTCTTCTTGGAGTCCGCCATAGTCGCTAATAGGTGTGTGAGAGAGAGAAAGAGAGGAAGATGACGATGTGGGGAGCTTAACTGCCACTTTTTTGGGGAGTCTCCGCTTTATCTCCCGATGAATTCAATGCATTTCTACTTACCCTAACTTCTTGAATTGATACGATCATGGTCCTCCTTTTTACGACAGATCGCATTCTCGCCGCATTTGAAGCAATTCCAGCTTCGCGCCACGAGGAACTAGACCTACCTACCACACTCGAAGCACAAGGCCCAATAGCCCACGAGCAGCTTATCCGACTCGCCAGATACCTCCAAACCGACCCAGAATATAAAGATCATGCCTCTCACACCCCAACAATCCTCAGTTCTCTCCTCCGCGGCACGAAAGTCTACGTTCCTCCGCCGCCAAAGAAGCCAGAGCCCGTGAGTAGTCTATACGCAACTTCATCCCAACCCGTTCCATCCCTTTCTTTCGACGTGAAAGCCCATACCGAGCCAGATCAGATCCTAACATGTATGAATAATCCAGAGTGCCGAATATCTCGCCTCAAAAGCCCGTCTCCTCGCCGCAACAGAACAAGAATCCTACAAACGCCTCCTAAACCCAAACTACCAACCAAACGCCGACCATGCGGATCCGCATACCTCGCCATATACAAGCGACGGCCACGTAGAAGAAGACACACTGACAATATCGCTTGTCTCTAGTGTCTTCATTTCGGTGTTGGTGACCGGCTTCGCCGTGTACGCCGCGCTCACTCGGTTCCCAACGCCGGAGATCTTGGCGAGCGAGGCGGCTAAGGTTCTTCTTGGGCTTTTCGCGGCGCTGGGTGTTGCTGTTGCTGAGTCGTTCTTGTATTGGACCTATATTGAGAAAGTGGATCGGGCGAAGGTTAAAGAGAGGGCGGTTAGAGAGAGAAAGGTTGTTATTGGAGCTGTTGGGGAGGATAAAGCCGTGGCCGAGGGTGTTGAGATTGGGACGGAGAAGGAGGAGATTTGGGGGAAGGGGGTTAATGGGGGTGTTAGGAGGAGGGTTAGAGAGAAGTGGGAGAAGGGGAGGGATGGGGAGGATGTGAGTCTTTGATATGTAATTGTACAGTATTCTCGAGATCAAGGATAATAACTACACTAATGTGTTTATTCAAATGTGCTTTATTTTTTTCAAGGGACTTGGATTTGGTTGCTTTTGGTGTTCTTTATCCAAAGCTACAATGCGCTGTCATTAATCTAACGGGTATGGATGCTGTGCGATCATTAGTGCTCATCAGAGGGTTCAATCTCACAGGTCGAGATAGAGATGTTTAGTGCCAGAAATATAGAAAAGAGACCAAGGCGCACTGCCGGAATGTCAACTTGTCCCACGCGTGGACAAAAGAAAAAAAATATAGAAGAGAGGGAATACCTCAAACACGTTTCTCAAGAAGCAGCTTTCCATGTGGCGATTGGCTATCGAAGCCCTGTTCACGGCTGAAGATACGTTCACCACGCAACCAGGTCTCGCGGACCATGCCGCGCAGGGTACGACCTTGGTAAGGGGAGCATTTGTTGCGGAAGAGCATAGTGCTCGGCTCCACAATCCATTCGGCAGAGTCGTCGAAAACGCAAATATCAGCATCGAAGCCGACAACCAGGTCACCCTTTTGTGATTGCAAGCCAACTTGGGCAGCAGTATTGGCACAGCAGAGACGAACGACGTCCTGGAGGGCGTTCTTGGTGTTCTCGTCTTCTGGCGAGGAAGTCAGGCCCTTGCGACGGCTGAGGTCTGTCCACAGGATAGGCAGACCCAATCCAACGGAAGAAATGCCGCCCCAGGCAGAGAAGAAGTCACCGGTCTTCTCGTCCTTACCGCCAGCGCAGTGGCCGGGAACATTGGCTGGGAGCATCTTCAGGTCCGGTGTGCAGGGGGAGTGATCGGAGACAACGGTCTTGATGACCCCGTCGGCGGTGTGTTGCTCTAGCTCTTCCCAAAGACGATCTTGATTCACCTTTGAGCGGATAGGTGGGCAACACTTGTGGCGAGTGTCGCCGTCGCGTACTTCCTCCGCTGCCAGGGACAGATAGTGGAAGCAGGTCTCGGCTGTGATCTTGACGCCATTGGCGCGGGCTTCCCGCAGCAATGGAATAGCTTCCATTGCAGAGAGGTGAACGATGTGTAGAGGCAGATTGGGAGCAAGATGAGCCAAAGACAGAATACTTTCGATGGCACAGGTCTCGAATGAGGAGGGTCTCGAGGCCAGGAAAGTTGCATACGCCTCGAGGGGACCGGCAGGAGCGGCAGGTGCATCAGATGTCTGAACCTCGTCACCCACAGATGCGGTAATAGGAGGCATCATCTCGGCGTGAAACATGAGAGTTGTTGGTTCATCAGCCAGCTCGGCCATGACCTTCTTGATATCCTCTCTACCGACAGCGGGGAACTCATCAACCTATTGAAGGGTGTTAATACTAATATGACTCATGATGCTGATATCATGCACTTACACCACTGTCAATCAAGAAACCCTTGAAGCCGCGGACACCTTCCTGGACAAGAGCCTTGAGCTCGCCAGCATTGCCGGGGATGATACCGCCATAGAAACCGACATCGACCCAGCACTTGCCCTGGGCAGCCTGGATCTTCTCTTTCAATCCATTTACAGTGGTAGTGGGTGGGATAGCATTGAGAGGCATATCAATGACGGTAGTCACACCACCAAAAGCAGCGGCTTGGGTGCCCGTATAGAAGCCCTCCCATTCCGTGCGGCCAGGCTCGTTCAGATGGACATGTGCGTCAACCAGGCCGGGCAGCAGGACATGGGGTGAGTAGTCGGTATAGGGAGTATCCACAGGGAAGTTTGATGCTGGAATCACGGAATCGAAAACAGCGGTGATCTTACCGGTTGTCCGTGAGATCACTACGGTGGCAGAGGTCAAACGGCCGGAGATAACGGCACGGGATGAAGCCACAACGGCAATGGAAGAGAGATTAGCCATGCTTGAATATGCCAAACTTGAGGTATGAATTGGGGATATAAGAAAGCCGCTCAGATAAGAAAGATAAGAGCGGGCAAAAAGTCCAAGATAAGGGAATTGGGCGAGATATAAATACGCCAGGGATAGGTACAATACCCCCAATGGCCCAAGGACCAAAAAAAAAATATTAAGAGTCTGGGCCTTGGGGTCGGATTTCCTTTTTTTTTTCCGGATCGAATCTGCAGAACTTCTACACCACTGCCGAGGCATTATCATTTCCGTGCAATTGCTATATAGTCAACCGATTCAGACAGTCACAGCCCCCGGGGAAGACCTGAAGACAATCCCTCTCTTCGATATACTAACATGTTAACCTTGGAGCAGTATAGCAGAGTCAAAGCAAATGCCGTCGGGCACCTCCGACATGCGGACTCCAAACGCTTATCAACGGGCCCGCTTTATCAGATTACTCGATCGAAACTGTCCTGTCCGCGTTCTTTTTACTCGATCAAAACTGCTTTCGGGGAAAAAACTCTTCACGGAAAGGGATATGTTGTCTCGTGATCATCTTGGCCCTGTTTTCGAGGGGATTTCGACAATTTCGCCATCGCATAAGCCGAGGTTGTTAAAGAGAATGAGAATAAGGGAAGAACTATTGAAGAGGATCAAAGCAACATTGAAGAAAATAGGTAAAAGAATAGGCCTTATGGTTCCCAAACTTCCAGGGATTCTTCCAAGACTGATGCCTGCTTGGATCTCACCCATCACTGGTCCGTCATCAGCAGTGTAATCCACCTAGATGCTTAATACGACGTTCCGAAGTATATGCAAATGTAGATATCTAATATATTGATGGTCATTCTAACACCGGCCGGTCAGTTGATGGCTTCGTAATACATATGAACGTCGCATATATGATAGCTTCCCTTGCGTTCTGGTGCTCAGCCCTCGTCGCTTTTTGCGTGAGATAGAGCACCTGTGGCCGCCCTATGCCTTACATAATCATCAAACCCCAGGTCACGAGGTCAGTAACTATCACCTGACTATTGTATAAGCAAAACAATATGCCCAGTTGCCCACATCTGCTAACCGCCGTCTTGCTGCGTCTGATTGCGCTTTGGGGTTTGTGGGCTTTGTGGGCTTTGCGGAGCGGTAGTCACACCAGTTACGGGACGTATTGTCACACTGCGTCAGGAACCGTGTCTCTTATTCCCACTATCAACCCAGTAAGCCAGCCAGCCGTGCTGAGGTCTACATATTTTGCGTCTAGGCGCTCATAAACCGGCCTAGAAAGGAAAGCACCCGGCAGACAGTTATTATATCTATATAGGCGCATACAATGAAATTCATTGGGGAACTTAGTCAAAGGGGTTCATTCACTATCTCAGCAGATGTTGCTAGCTCTCCTTTTTTGTGGTTTTCTTATTTTCTTGTGAATTTGATCTCAGGTATGGAGGGAAGAACAGCCACCTGCGCACGAGAAAAAAGCGATAGATCAAGGTTCAAATCAACCGGTAGAAACACCGGGAAAAACAATTCATCCGCCAGACAAATCCAACGCACACCACAGCTTCACGAGGAACCAGGCGCACTCAGAGGATTTACTCCTCTTCCACCTCTTCGCGGATATTCTGCAGATCACTGAGGTCGAACGGGCCAGTCTGGCCTCTGATAACATCATCATAGTGTGCACCTTCCGAAACTAAAGCCTCAGCGGCCAAGACAGGAAGATTGTCACATAGCGCGGAAGAAACAAGGTCGTCATGGATTGCGGAAGGAATCGCCGGAGCAACCATATCAGAAGGGCCAGTCACAAGGTCAGGGCGATTATCATATCCGTCCTCTTTCCCAGCTCGGTCACCTTCCGGAATCGGAGCATCAGAAGCCGTGACAGGAAGGTTGTCACGTAGCGCGGAGGAGACAAAGTTGTCATGAAGTGCGGAAGGAACCGCCGGTGCAAACGGGTTAGAAGGGCCAGGAATAGAATCAATACGAATGTCATATTCGTCATCTTCCTCAACTCCGTCAACGATCGAAGCCTCACTGTCACTGGAAGTGTCATCATTGTCACCGTTGTCATTTGCAAAGCTAGCCATCTCATCGGCGTGCTTATCCTTAAAAAAGGTAGTCATCTTATCGGTGAGCATGACACCGGTCAGGAAAGATTTGAGATGGTTCAGGGAGGTGCGCATTTCAACCTCGTCATCAGTGAGTTCAATGTTGTTGCCCAGTGATGCGGAAATCATCTTGCTATTGAGATCGGTCTCGCCAGGAATCACATCAAACTTCTCCATCGCTGCTGGGCATAGATACATGACATTCATCCATGTCAAGATGTGTGTCACACCACGAGTGACCATGCACGATGACTTGGTGCCTTCCCCAGACGAGTACGTGTTGCAACCACCGTGAAGGTGGTTAAGACCAGGCACACGCGTGCCAATCGGTTTATCACAGATAACCCAGCCACGGCAGCGGTACTTCATGAACCACGAGAAAGACTTTGGATCGTTCAGGTCCTCAATATTGGTATCGGTCTTGGCAATGGTCTCGGGATTGATTAGGGACAGGGAGGAGACGTTAGGAAACCAGAAACTCCCTAGGGGCCATGTCAGTAAACCATCCTCAACTGTCGTATTAAGTCAGATACTCACATTGACTCTTCAGGTATGTAATGGCAGCATGGCCGCCTTCAGACAGGCCAATGACGTCGATTTTTGCATCGACTTCGAAGTTGTTGCGGATCAAGATTCCTTCAAAGATGTTGCGGATGTGCTCAACGATGCCGCCTTTGTCAAAAGTGTTACGAGGACTTAGTTGACGTTCGCGGTCCACAGCAGGGCTGCAGTGGTGACCATGATAACTGTCTTCGGTCACGGCGTACCAACCTGAGTTGTACCAGATATTGTGACCGGCGTTCGCAATGATGAGGGCATTTGGTGAATTTTGAGCATTCTCGCCGAGCAGGGCCTTCGCAAAGGCAAGGATCGAACCGAAAGAAACGCCGTCGTCGCAAACGTCACGGTACGAGAATATACCCAAATCTTCGATGATCTCACCGCAGAAGACAACAACCCGAGAAGCAGTGTAGACATTGCCCGACACGAGGATGGGCACATGACGCTTGCTGCCCATGGAGATCTTCTTAAAATGCATCCCCATTCCCACGAGCCGGTCAATCACGATGGTACGGATCGCCTCTGTGAAACTGTCAGCGCCATTTGATCCATCAAGACCTTAGCCTACGATGGAAATAAATCTGAGGGTTTACTCACTATGCAAGGCCTCAATGTGAGCCTTGTTGATGCGCGCACTCCGGTTGATCTTGAACCGCGGGCCATGGTCCGGGGACCCGACGTACCGGATCGTGTCATCGTCGGTGATGACGAACCTGTGTCATTCAATCGACTGTCAGCCTTGAAGTTTGGAATGACCACGTTGGGTACCATGGAAAGAATGCCTACCCGAGCTCTAGCAGGTCTTCAGGGAAGACCGTGTCGTCGGGGAGGATATCTCTCACAATGCTATTCATTGTGGCGATGCTTCAAATCAATGTGTGAGTTTGATTTGAGAAGAAAGTCAGAGAGAGAAGAGGGGAGGATGATTGATGGTCGAATGAGAGAGGAGGAAGGAAGAGAAAAGAAGAGGAGAAGAGAAGGAGGGGACTATCACACGCAGAAACCGGAAGGCGCTGCGCTTTTTCAACGCAATGTCGACGGGGCAACAGTCAACGACGGCGTGATTATGGCATCAAAAAGCTTCCCATTTGCTTGATACCCTGGGATAATGCGACTGTCAACAGGCTACGCCAAAGAACCTTGCCCTGATATTGAGGATCTATGCGTTGAACCTTTGGTTTATGGCCCTTAGACGATATGACCGGGGGACTATCATTCAAATCAACCTGCCGGTCTAAAGTTGACCGGCATAATGGAAGCAAACAACCCAATTGACATGATCTTAACAAAGAAAGCTTCATCTCACAGCATCAGCAAACGAGGATCATGGCCAAAGCAATGCTTGGACTTGTCAACAAGTCAATGCTAACGAGCCGAGAGCAGCAGAAGAGTCAGAACGACAAAGAATTATCTGATTTCTTGTAACAAGAATTGCATACTGTACATACTTCCACCCAATGGAAGTAAAGAAGAAAACGCCATCGTACAAACAATTCAACTAGAGGTCTCCATATATCACAGAGGACCGGCAACAATATCATGCATTTACCAACTGGCCTTCCTCACTCCGGGCAACTCACCAGCGAGGGCCTGCATACGGAATTGGTACTGTAGCAGACAGTGTGTTAGCGGCGTGATATCAAAAGCTTCGAACAAGATGCGGCCATTGGCCGGAACTCTCCACTCACTCTGTTGATTCTGAAATCGCGGAACACACTGCGCGCAGTGCCTGATGCCACACAACGGTTCTTGATCTGCGTGGGGCGAGTGTAGGCGTGCATCTGCGACAATTGAAGCTGAGCCTGTGCGCGAACTCGGGCAGAGAGGGAGGTATTGCGGATCATGTAGCGGAGAGCTTGTCTGCAAATGAAGACACAGTCAGCATTTGTGTCTCAAATCCCAGCAAGGATTTCTCAGCTCGAGACATCCATCCTCGGTCAAGCTACAACATCTGGAAGGACAGGGAACGTACCGTTCGGGCTCGGTCTGCTCGAAGGCCATGCGCTTGTTGTTGTCCCGAATCAAACGGGTATTGACAAATCCAGAGAGGTCCAGCTTCTTGGGCCGGAACAGGCCTGCCATTTTAGTCATTTTGGTGTGTTTAACTGGGGGAATTGCGGAGTTGAGGTCGGAAAATGAGTGAGCTTCGGCCAGGCGGAGTTGGTGAAAACTGGGTGCCCGATTGGGTTTAGCGTGCTTTAGTGCAAGATTTCACGCTGAGCGGCATCAAAGTCCTACTTTACTCCTTGTATTTTGATGGATAGCCTAGCCGTTAAAAACAAAATTAAATGACACATCAAAAATGAGGCCTAATTATAACTCATTGCACAGTCGCAAAGAACTACAAGACTAGCCCTAAGTGAAACAGCGTAGCAATGAGCAGATGCGAAGTATAGAGTCCACAAACCCGAAAGCTTTACCCATTATACAACATACTCCGGAATACTCGGCTTAAGTTGCTTTTTTCCCTCTGACTGATGGGATAGTATATAGTAGAAGAGATACTACGATAGGAAAGAGTGACTTGCTCGGAATGGTACTGGTACATCTTGTGAATTGACACCCATCGAGGTAGGTATAGTCTATATGCTTGGACAGCGAGAAACTGCCCGCACAGTAATCACAAAAAGTGCAAGCCGGCCATCGATGACCAGGGCCATCTCCGTCCACCCACACATCGCGACGGCTCGTCCTGCTCCTCTTCAACGAGCAAATGAGATCTCAGAATGCATTCAAGGTCGATCCAATTTAGTGGCCAGCCTTGCCAGCGGGCTGAGCGTTGGGGTTGCGGGGATCGTTCTTGTACTCGGCGGCTGTGCGGATTTGAAGGTTAGTTGTTTATGCTCATAGCACGCTCATCGGAGTGTCGTTTCTCGGATATTGTCGCATGACCCAGAAACTCGTGGATGATTTATGTGTAACTGCGCGGACTGGACTCACTGTTGGACAGAGCGTTCTGGAGAGAGTTGACGCCGTAGAGGACAATGAGGCCTGCAGAGGGGAATCGTCAGTAATGTTCCCCCGACAGCCGCTTCAAGTGTGTGGCATTCCATAGTGGCAACCCATGCGTTACGGAATATCAGGAAACTTCGGGATCTAGAGAGTGTGCGTACCGGCAGCGAAGAAGGGAGTCAAAGGCTTGGCTGTAAGTGAATATGCGTCAGTCATTGTTCCTCATATCGTTCTCCCACAAGTCGTAATCGAGGTCCACAGAACACGTACCCATAGCGCCGGGGAACTTCTTTCCGAGGAGAGACATTGTGACAGGTGAATCGAATGCGGGGAGAATTCGGTATTCGGGAAGATGGTGAGGCAGGAGACGGAAGAGGAGAAGTGAGGTTTGGGAGGTTTGCCCGGTCCCGAGACCACGCCGCCTTAAAGGCGGTGTCATGCCGCTTTTACCGCCCGATCTATCCCGACCGTAAACAATCATCTTCAAATCAAGCTACAAATCATACACGATGGCGTCTTCATTATCCTCCTCAGTTACCTCGTTACAGTCATCTCTGCAGATTCTGGACAACTCTATATCCATCCTCGATTCGGGTGTGAGCGATTACCCCCGTCTATGTAAAGTCCTCCAGACGACGCGAGTATGTTCTTCCAAAGCTCCATTCCTAAAAGAATCGAAAGAATATGAGCCTAACAATTTATCTTTGAACAGCACTTTGAGCTCCTACCTGAGCCTACGTTGCGTGAAGCGCAGCAGTCTCTCCTTGACGAAATCACTCCCAGCATCGCCCACCTCCTCACACTATCATCAAACCACGTTGAAAAGCTCGCCCGCCGCGAACAAGGCTTAAAGGCGAAATGCGAACTGCAAGAAGGACGACTCTCGTCTAACCCGGAGAGCCGGTCATCAGCCACTCGCAGCCAACCTCAAAGCAGCTCACTGCGGGGTCGCATGGCGGGGCCCAGCGCTGGCTCGTCGAGTAATGCAGCAGCAGCCAAGGCAGCGGAGCTGAGAAGACTCGTGCAGAAGAAAGAACGGCTCAAGTTCGCAGTCGATCGATTGGAATTGCAAAGTACACAGAAGCAAAGACAACTGCGAAAGAGTATGGCTGCGCAGTGAATGTGGCGGTATCACTTTGCGATACAAGAATATCTGCTATTACGAAAAGCGACAGGTCTGTCAGGAGAAGTTTTTCCTAACATGACCTTTGACTGCTTTCCATCCACATTGTCATCGACTGCGCGGGCTTGGCCAACTTTGGCTGGAAGGGCACGAGGCCTGAAGCCAGCGACGGCCTTTTTCAGAACATAAATACCTCTCGCGCCCGGTGCATTTTGAAAGAACCTTGTGTTAATTGCAGGGCTCTATTCACTCGGGAAAAGCTTCCGATGGCTATTGGCGCTCCTTGGGCCTGGCACTGTCCCCCCCAGGCCGTGACAGAGCAATGCTTCATCACAACCGAACTAGCGGCGACCCCAATGGCCTCTACAAAGATTATCTCATGGAAGAAAAGAAGAATTAACTCGGCCCCAAACAACCCCTCAGATACTGTGGCAATCAATCAAATACATATCAAACATTGATTAGAGTGAAGATGCTATATTTACATTAGTGGAAGTGCGAGAATAATATCCTAGTGTACAAGATCCAGTCCCCAGTCCCAATGCCAAATGCTGCCAGTAGTTAGTAGTATAATACATGTTTTCAAACATCCAAATCCACAAAAGAATTGCGCCCAATCAAACACACTTATTCATCAGCAGAACGCTTGTTGGACGCCTGGCGAATCTTCTTTTTATCATTATGCTTCTTCCAACTGGGGATATGCTGGCCCCTCTTCTTGACAGGGACATCAGGAACATCCGAGTCATGGAGCTCATACTCTTCATTCTCCTCTTCTCCTTCATTCTCAAACTCCCCCTCTTCCTCGGAAGCCTTGGTCGCCGCACGGCGAGCCAAACGCTCCTTCTTACCCTCGCCATGCTTATCGCCAAGGTTCAAGTTGCGCGGGATGCGGGTCTTGGCTCCGAGAGCCCACAAATCTCCCCAATGAGACTTACGGGCGTCGCGGTAGGCTTGGCGGCTGTAGGAGCGCGGGACGGTCCAGCGCTCAATTTTACCGGCGGGCGTGCAGAGATCGAAGATGACATGGCCGCGGCGTTTCATGGGTGGGTAGATGGCGCGGGGAAGGGACAGAGCGTGGAAGGCCGGCTTGTTGGGCATGTCAGACTCTTCGGGGTCCTCAAACCCTTCAAATGCGGCATCTGTAGCCTCAGAGTCTTGGCGAATTGCTTGGTCTTGTCGTAGGTCTACCCCACGCTGCACGGCGAGGTAGCTGAATTTGAGATCTTCGTGGTTGCGGTCTTTCGCTCCCATGATGCGCTGCAAAAATGGAGGGCGAATGTATCGCTGCTCGAAATGGCAGAAGTCCCTACGGCCCTTGGTAGCGCCTGAAGAATTGTGCATCGGACAGGTTGAGTGGTTGGTGCAGGGGGCCACGATCATTCCACGCTCCTTCTCAATGACCTCGCGTTGGTCAGGGTCTTCGAGGAAGTTGTCGTATTCGGTAGAGCCGGGGCTTGCGATATGGCGTTTCAAAAGCATTTCACGTGCACCAGAGATAGCCTCGAAGCCCTTCTGGCGGCCCTTCTCGAGCAGAATAAGAATCCCCCCGTTGGGATTCAACAGAGACCATAGATTTTCCACGTGTTGTTTACGCTCGTACTCTTCTTCAAGACCAAGAAGAGAGTGCGGTGCGATGATGATATCGTACTGCTTGCGCTTGGGGGCTTTCCGTGAATCATCAATTGTGGGCTTCTCGCGTACATGGACGTAATCAGGTAACCGTGGGAGGAAGGTAGTGTTGTCCAGCAGGACAGAAGCACGTTGCCGAAGCGCATCGGAGCCTGTCAGAACAGTTGATCTTCCATAGGGGATGGGGGCTCCCGAAGGATGATCCGGCACCATGAGTTCCCATTCTGCGCGAATGATATCTCTCCAGGCCAGGATGCCGGCACCACCACCGCTGGCGTCAAGAACGTTTGGCCCGCCATCTTGTGCGATGAGACGGCGGATCCAATCAACACCCAATCGCTTGCGAATCTCAACCATAACACTAAGCGTCGATGCGTAGATTCCAGGGTACAAAGCTGCTAAGTATGCGTTGGCCTCCATTTCTCCCATCTGACGCTGCGAAGCATTCAGAGCAACAGGAAGTTGTGGTAATTGGGCGCGCGGGGGCGCAGTTGTACTCGAATGGGGCAATCCGGGTCCTCCAAACAGGCGCCGAGCAGTCTCAGAAATGTGCTTGTTGGAAAATTCTGACAGAATCACCGATATGGGACCAGTGACAGTATCCTTGGGCAGATGAATGGTTGTAGGATCAGTTCCGAACTTGCCCTCGAGAGTGAGCGGGTGCATTCTGGGAGCGGAGTCGGGGACTGCCTCGTTCTCGAATTCCTCAAGCATAATCTCGCCGCCCAACTGCTCTGCCACTTCTCTGGTCCGTTGCATGGCAATTGTTTCCCGCTCTTCTGGAGGTATGTCCATATCATACACGAGTTGAACGTCGTCCTCGGCGGCGCTATCTTCTAGATCGACTTCCTCCCAACCTCCTTTCCCATCTTCGCGGAGCAAGCTCATATCTTCCTCTTCCTCCTCAACCATTGACTCGACTTCTTGCCGAATGATTGGTTCTCCATAGAGGCGGGCATATATTTGCAGCTCGGCATCATCCAACAGGCCCTCTGGAATCTCATCTCCGAAGCGCTGTTTGATCATGTGTACCCATGACTCTGCGGTGTGTTCGTCTCGTTGGTCGATCAGCTCGATGAGCTCGTCTGCTTCGCCCTCCTCGCCCAGAATTTCCAATTCTCCAAGTATTTGTGCCATTTGCGCCTCATTTTCGCCGATTCGATCGATCAGGGTATTTATATGATCCGGTTCGATGGATTGGCTGGGTTGAGTCGGCGAGTCGGCAGACGCTGGGCCTGACACAAACCTTCGCTGGGGCTGAGATTGTGATGTTGCATAGTCGGAAGTGTTTCTTCGGTGCGCAAGACTGCTTGACGCGATCAAAGGCGACGCTTTTTGGACAAGAGTACGTTGGTGTGTAGGTGTCAAACGGTTGACAGGTCCGCGGAGTTGTCGCGATCCAGGAGGGCAGGCAAAGGTGCGAAATAGTTCGCGCGATTGTGACCGACTGGCACCTGATGCCGAAGACCTGGATAACATTTTCCAGCTCTTGTCGACAATTCCTTCTCAAGAGGTTGAGGGAGAAAGAAAAATAACCAGGCCCAGAAAATTGATGCCAAGACAACCATTCGGCCATCACAAACTGTGAGCCTCTCATTGGCTGGTCCCTTTTGGCCCCGGTTTTAACTCGGTATCAGAGATCTACAATATATATCATCCATGGACTGTTTTGTCGCCACAAACATATTTATATTTTATACTGTACTGCACACGGTATGCTGATTGCTACTGTATTGGTATATTATTTATTATGCGTCAGGCCAAAAAGAGTTCTAGAGCTAGCGTTATGATTGCTGGAAATATATCTCAAATAACCCATTTCATAGTTCTGGAGACAGAGACCATGTCCTAAGTATCGTATCGTATCAAGCGTTACAAGCAGGTGTTCATAGTGTAAATTCAGTAGGGTATCATTCTATTAATTAAGCCTCACTCTCCGTATCTTCCTCGCCCATGAGTATCCGCAGCGCAGCAACGCACCGCATCACCTCATGCTCAAGGGCCGATAGTTTTGCCATGACCGCCATCAGACTGGGGTCCTGACTCTCTACCCGGACCTTTTCTTTGACACGGACTTCTTCTCCCTGCCATTGAAAAATGCTACCGGCCTCATCATGGGTTGGTGCTCGGGAGCCGAATATCCGATCACGTAGAGAGAACCCAGACAGGGATATCTCTGAAGAAAATGCATTTTGCGCATGATTGAGGGGAGTGGCCTCTAGAGTCCGAAGAACAAGTACCAGGGCGGAATCTGTGATAGAGAGATGGAATGAAAGATGTGGCGGAAGCGGAGGGTCAAACATCTGTGCATACATATTAGCGAAATATTGCAGGAGTTTTGTCAAAGAAGCTGAGCCTACATTTTCGGTGGCACTGGTATCCCACCACTTGCCTCGCGTCTCGTCGCTGTCTCCTTTGAGCATTTGTCGTGCCTCGCTGATTGTCTCGAGCAAGAGGTGTAGTTGACTGAAAATGAACCTTGCATTGAGAGGATCGCCTGTCCATGTGCTCACATCCACAATATCCAGGCTTTGAGCCACAAGGTCTCGAACTGATACTAGCTGTCGAAGTACTAGTTCTGGGGCCTCGGGAGACTGGGATAGGTTCAATCGGGTACTAGGTGCACCCCGAGGAGGCGGTAGCGACGCCAAACGAAGTTGAACATCCTAGAGAAGAATCGGGTCAGTTGCATATTCATTGGTCTTCGAACAAGACTCGGAATACATACGCCCTTCACGATCTTAGTACCGACTCTAGTCACAAACCCCTTCACGCTTTCCGACCGCAGCGAGGACAACACCAAGGTTGACCCCGGTTCTTGGGGAGCTAGGAGGGTGGCACATTCTTGGAGACCTTCCTTCAATGAGACAAGTGAATCCTGTAGTGAATGCAAGAGCCATTCTAACTCGCGAGCCTAAGATAGAGATGTTGGCATTATACTAGAAAAGCTCCACAATGGATCATAGCTACAGCCAACCAGGACTCTTTGTAGAGCGCACCTGTTGTCGAGGTCCATATATGTTTTACATACCAGCGCAGTGTCCGCCTCACGGTTGATCTGCTCTGCGGGCAGTGGGGGGTATGCCCAGGTCGCCATTACAACGTCGTACAGAGAAAACTCGTAGGGTGAACCCTCGGGTCGAGCCTCAGGGGTCAGGTAGGGCAGGACAAGGTTTTTCTTTTTTCAAGGGCGAACGTGTATTAAGGTAGGAACGACGAGATTTTAGTCCACGTCACTTCTTCCATAGGTTGATGTTCCTTGTGAAGGAGCTGTAACGTCGTTTCCTTAGACGCGCTTGACTTCGTCATGGACCACACAGACTAACCTGATATGGCTTAGTCTATAAAGTAGAGTGTACGCTAACCAGGAACAGCTAGCTTGTCAGGTGCAAGTATGACGTTATGATCGTCGATACTCTCAATATTGTAGAAACCTTGACAAGAGAAGAGCATGATGCCCACTCGTCATTGTAGGTGGTCCCCGGATACCCCGGCAGTTCCTGCAGCCTTATACCAGCTAGTCCTTTCCGCCTGACCTCTCTTTTGTCTCTCGACTTTCTCTTCTTGAGCAACTTGTTCCCCTTGGAGATCACGACACAACCTCGAGAGGAAAAAAAAAGCCCCTCAATCAAAGATTAGTGTGGCCTACCAAAAACCAGATATGGGTTTCAGCAGTAAGTCGACCCTGATCAACGGCTCTATAGTACCTGAATCCTGATCATCTATAGGAGCAACACTGGGCCTTACAGGCCTGTTTTTCATGTCAGGGGCGATCTTGTTGATCATACTCACTCTCTTGGGAGGTGTAACCAACACGACGCCACTGAACCGAATCTACTTCCTCCAAGCAGACACGGGAAATATCCCTGGTGCACCGGCAGTCTCACGTTGGACATTCTGGAACCTCTGTGAGGAGAGAGACGGCAAGAGTCATTGTGGAGATACCCATGTGGAATTCCCATTCGATCCCCCAAGCCACCGTAACTTCGGCACCACCGAAAATGTGCCTCATGAGTTTATTGGGTAGGTCACCCACTGATATATTCTCATTCACCGGGTCGTGCTAACCATGCACCGTAGAACGAATCACTACTTCTTGACATCGCGGTTCATGTTCCCCTTCATCATTATCGGCCTGTTCTTCGCCGTCTGCTCTTTCTTCACGGGCATGCTGGCCATGTGTACCCGCGTTGCCAGCTACCTCTCTGGTTTCCTGGCCTGGATCGCCCTGACTTTCCAGATCATTACGACCTGTCTCATGACGTATGTACCACTTCAATTGGAACTTAGGTTGTCCCGTGAAGAACATGCTAACTAGATTTCACAGTGCTGTCTTTGTCCAGGGCCGCCAAGCGTTCAAGCACAACGGCCAGGGTGCACACCTGGGTGTCAAGGCATTCGCCTTCATGTGGACGGCCTCTGTCTGCCAGTTCATTGCGTGCATGCTGTACTGCGTCGGTGGTGCTGTCGGCCGGAAAGATACCAGCAGTGGATACAGTGGACGCAGGGAACGTCGCCGTGGTTTCTTCTCCTCGCAGCGCTCAAATAGCGTGAAAAGCCAGAAGAAGGAGGGCACAAACTACGCTTAAATGGATGTACACCCTCCAGGAGAAGCCCGCCTCCTCATCTCGACAAGAACAAGCCGGAGTACTTGAAAATGTCGACTCAGAACTGTCGATCTCCGGACCTTCTCACACCCGACTTTGCCTTCCCGCGTTGATATCCCCTTTGAGAGTTTATTCTTTCTTCAGGAGGCCGCTTGTTTCACGTTGATCTCGTCAAGCTACATATGAATGCCCTGTATGCAGCCTTGAAGATCGATTTACCCACTCGCTTGATGCTGTTACAAAACCCCTCACGATCTTTACTTGCTTAATAAGTCTGCGGCCTTCCTGCATAAGGTGGCAATTGAGCATTCTTCGCGCACTACTCTCTCTGCCTTGACTCCAGTTATGTTCAAGGCACGTGAGCCTTTGATGATTTGTTGATGAATCCCATGGTCCAACGATTCTCCGATTTGAAGATTATGCAGGAATTTGTGCTTTCGGTTGCGAACCTATCTAATCTAGTTGTAATATAATTTCTCTGTTACCTTATCTTTGGAGTGTAAATTTTATACAGTCAAATATGGTGGATTCTCAATAAACAGTCCTGGGAAGCAGAGGGGGACCTAACAGAGTGAAGTGGGCTGAAAAAGAGAACCAGTATTGATTGATTGAATCTAACTGAGTCTATTCAAGAACTATAAAAGGGAAAGACTCCATGACGATAACTGCAGTATAAATCGTGGACAAAAAGAAAATCACAGCCTCTATCAGTCGTGCATGCATCATCACACCATAAACGAGATCCAGGTCTTTTTATTTTATTTCACGGGGAAAAGAACCTAAGCGGAGCCGTTGACGGCGCCGCGGACGGCATTCTGGGAACCGACCTCACGGACGGCGATCTGCAGACCGAGATCGGGGTTGACGTGGACCATAACCTCGATCTTGCTGCCAGCCTTGACACCCTTGACGGCGAGCTCAGCAACGGGCTTCTCGGTCTTCCAAACAATCTCGCGGGTCTCCTCTTCCTCCTCCTCCTCAGAATCGAAGTCGGAGTCATCCTCATCCTGGGCGGGCTTCTCCTCCTTAGCCTTGGGCTCGGGCTTGGTGACCTTGATCTCGCGGACACCCTCGCACACACGGACCAGGACATCGCCACCCTCCTTGGGAGCGAAGTACTGGGCGATGCGGCGGGCGGGGAGGGCGGTCTCGGCGCCAAGGAGGGGCTGGAAGTTGGTCTCGGTCTCGGAGGTGAACTCAACACCAATGGCCTTAGTCAGATGAGGGGTGACGGTGACCATAGGGTGAATGGACTGCTCAATGTCCTCGTGATCGAACTCCTGGACCAAAGAAGCCTGGAAGGCGGCACCACGGGCAGACAGCTCAGAGGGGTTGATGGCAGTGACGGAGGCGGCGGGAGCCAGAATTTTGGTCTTCTCGGGGAAGATATTGCTGGCCAGGCTGGCGAGCTTGGGGGTGTGGGAAACACCGCCAGAGAAGATCACCTCGTCAATATCGAGGACATCGAGCTCAGCCTTCTTAACAACTTGCTGGATCAAAGCGGTGAACTGGCTGAAGACCTTGCCGGCGAGAAGCTCGAAACGGGTGCGGTTAATGGTAGAACCGTAGTCAACACCGTCGACCAGGGACTCAATGCTCAGCTGAGCGTTGCTGCTCAGGCTGAGGGCCTTGCGGGTGGCCTCACACTCAAGCTTCAGCTTGGCCAGACCACGAGCGTTCTCGCGGGGGTCGGTCTTGTGCTTCTTCATGAACTCCTTGGCGAAGTGGTCAATGATGATCTTATCCAGGGAGGCACCGCCAAGCTCGTAGTCGTGGGCAGTGGCCAAAATAGTGTACATGCCACCGCGGGATGCAACAACGGCAACATCGGAGCGGGTGCCACCGAAGTCAGCAACGACAACCAGCTTGTCGGTGACAGTCGCCTCGGGACGGGCATCGTAAGCCATAACAGCGGCAACGGGCTCGTGGATCAGCTGGAGAACGTCAAGACCAGCAGCCTTGGCGGAGGCAACTAGGGCCTCACGCTGGGCATCGGTGAAGTCGGTGGGGATGGTGATAACGGCGGCGTTGACATCCTTACCAAGATAGTCAGAGGCGGAGCTCCTCAGGCGCTTGAAGTGACGGGTGGTGATCTCGGAAACGGGGACTGTGTTGGGGGTCTCGCTCTCGGTGTCGCGGATGGTGAAAGCGACAGTTGAGTCCTGCTGTTGGGGGTGGGCAGACTGATGGCAGGGAGTAGGGTCGATCGACTTGAATTCCTTGCCGATGAAATCGCGGAAGTACGCGACAGTGTTGGCTGAGTTGCGAACAAGCTGAGCCTTGGCTTGTGTGCCGTGGTACTCCTCACCCTCAATGTAAGAAAGGATGGAAGGAATTTGACGATCTGAGTATGTTAATTCAAGTTCTCAAACCATGGGGCTTCATTGTCCTCACCTCCTTCCTCGTTGGCAATGACCTCAGCTTTTCCATCCTATATATTTGTCAGTCACCATTTGCTGACTCGAAAAATGAATATCAACACATACAGGCGAGATGTGGGCAATGGAACTGCACGAGTTGCCAAACGAGATACCGATAGCAAAGCGCTCCGCCTCAGCGGGGGCACTGTTGGCAGCGTCACCCATGTCGAAGTTGTAAATATGTACTTTTTTTGGATTAAAAGAATAAGGGTCTCACGTCACGGCGTGAAAGTAGATTTGAGGGTATCCGAAATAATTGGTGGAAATCTCGATTGAGGGGGAAACGATCGAAAAAGATTTTTGAAGATTTTCGTCTGCCGCAAATGTGGCTAGTGCTTATCGATAGCGGTTGTGGCGATTTTGATTAATGCACCGCCACACTTCACATCCCCGTGCGCGGACGGTTTTCTATGATTAATATGGCTATCAAGTAAAAAAAAACATTGGGAATGAGTGAGAAATTTCAGTAGCACTCTTAATTATCCAATCTCTTCATATGTCCAAGGTCATTCCTAGGTAGGGATGGAGCTTGGTCAGTATACATACACCAGAGTCACGTGGTGATAAGGAAGGTCGTTTTCTTTCGCAGAATCAATGCGCAAAAGCAGGCCAATCTATCTGCACGAAATAAATCCAGCAATACACAATTGAACCTCTTCACTCAGATAAATCTACCCTTGGGCTATTCCCAAAACACAGTCTACCCAGTCTGGCATCATGAGTGCCCCGCTTGTCCTATTACCTAGCGACGAGGTACCTCAAGACCATCTTCCTACCAACAGCTCCAATCCTCTACGACTAGGCCCCGGCCTCCGCATCCTATCACAGCCTTCCTCAAAAGGAACCAATCATGTCTTAACAGCAACACAAGCTGGTCTTTTGACGACCGATGCGAAACGAAACACCGTCTCACTTCTTTCTTTCCCGAACCGCCGATACATTCCCACCGTCAACGACTTTGTCATCGCTCAAATCCACCACTCCAGCGTTGATTTCTTCCACTGCATGGTGACTCCACACACGGCCCACGCGCTCCTGGGTCAGCTGTCCTTCGAGGGCGCATCCAAGAAGACGAGGCCAATGTTGAAGCAAGGCGAGTTGGTGTATGCCCGAGTACAGTCTGTGGGAGTCGGCGCCGGCGCCGAAGTTGAACTCACCTGTGTCAACCCAGCAACTGGCAAGGCTGATGGAGGGTTGGGACCCTTGACTGGGGGAATGGTTTTTGATGTTTCGACTGGTATGGCGGCCCGGTTGATTCGAGCAAGCTCTTCCTCTGCCGAGAACACGGATGCAATTGAAGGCTTGGTAGTTCTTTCTGAACTTGGAAAGAAGTTGGAGAGCCTGGGAGGATTTGAGATTGCAGTTGGTCGCAATGGAAAGGTGTGGGTAGACTGCTCCAACGCCGCAGAAAGTGCTGTCAAGGTCACTATCGCAATTGGACGTTGTCTACAGGAGACAGATCAGCAGAACCTGCACCCTCATGACCAAAAGAAACTAGTGACGAAAATCCTCAGGGATCTGAAGCTTGTTTCGTGACTATGTCTGTAGGAACTGGAGTATGGGTTTTATGACTTGCAGTTGCTTTTTATGTTCTTTATGCCAGCATGTACACTATTAATGCAATCATGAGCATGATACCTGCCAGTACTGTGTTCAGTAAATGCTAAATGTCCGAAGACAATTCTTGTGGAGTCTTGTATGGATTGCATGAGTCCCTTTGTAGTAAATGATGTACAATGGTATTGTATGGCAGTCTTCAATGAATCTTAGCTTGATCTTTAGAATATTGTATTTTGGTGCCTTGAAGAAAAATTCTAAAGTCCTTTCGAGGCTCCTTCTTATCTTATTATTTCTATTGTACTTTGTCTCTTCCTGCAACAATGATATACATAGATCATCTACTCCGTACAATAGCCATAAATTGATACTCGATTGGCCCCGCATGGGCGGTCAATGCCAGCGGTGAGCCCCAATTGCCGGGTTGCACGCTTCGTGGGCCGTAAATTTTGAGGGCCTCGGTCTCTCCTTTTTATCGCGTCCTCTAATTTTCCCCTTCCTCTTCATTGTCGCAGCTTATTGCCATGGGAAATACATCGTCTCAGCCTGAACCATACCCCGAAATTCCTGAGGATTTTGGAGATACCGGTTGGTGAACACACCTGATCTTTGCGCGATCTGAAACTAACATGTGCAATCTGGCAGTTCCTGAAACTCCGAATTCTTCCATGGTGGATGCGACGAAGAAAAAGAAGAACAAACATTTCCCCTTGAAATCCAAGCCTTTATCGCCGGCAATGGCGGAAACCAATGGTTCAAACCGCACCCCAGAATTAGACTCCAATATGTCGAATACTTCAAAGCGAAAGCGCGAGTCTGAACCTGAGCGCAAGCAAAAGTCCAAGAAGCATCGCAAATCAGACAACTCCGTTGCCATGTCAGCTTCACCAGTGAACCACTCACCCCCCTCTGCAATTGCTGTCCAAAATCCCCCAACCCCCAGCCAACCCATTCCATCAAACCCCAAGGCGAAGAAGGTTCGCAAGCAGAATGGCGAAGAACCGAAGTCAGTGGCTGCGTCCAATTCTCAACCTACTCCTGACTTGACGGCTGCAGAAGAAGAGCCCGCTAATAAGCAGCTGGCTGTCACCAAGCAAACTCCAGCCTCTGGCTCACCCAACCTCGAGGGTAGCACCACGTCAGGAGACAGGGCCAAGGGAGTTAGAGGCTCGCGCACCAGGCAGAAGGACAACTTAAGGATCGGCTTCTATACGCCCGATGAAGTGCGAAAAATTGAAGCGTACAAACTCAATTTTTGCACCGTGCATGGCATTCCTAGTGCCAAATTCGACGAGATGGTTCAGCATTCTGAGCGTGGCGCAAACGGTGAATTTCCTGTCTCTACGGACATCATCTCAAAAGGGGACTTCTGGGACGAGATCTACGCTCTCGTTCCAGACCGAGATCGACGATCTGTGTACCGATTCATGCGCCGACACTTCCAAGCTTCGGCTCAAAAAGCACACGATTGGTCCAAGGAACAAGACGATGAGCTTATCGAGCTCCACGCTAAGCACGGTCCAAAGTGGACTTACATTGGTAAGCTCATTGGGCGCAGTGATGACGATGTCACTCAGCGCTGGAAGAACAAGCTTGAGCACCAGGGCACCATGAACCAAGGCGCCTGGTCAGAGGAGGAAACCAGGATTTTCCTGAACGCCATCGAATCAACGTGGAACACCATGAAGCCAATGCTTGCCGATAAGGCAGGCAAAGACATGTACGAGCTGGATGAACGCCTCATTGTATGGGGTAACATCAGCAAGGAGATGGGACACATGCGGTCTCGACAACAATGCGCAGACAAGTGGCGCAAGATCGTGAGACAGGTCATGATCATGCGGGCCAATGGCCAGCCAGGCGCAGTGTTTGATCCGAAAATCGCCGCTAAGAAAAGTGCTCACTGGAACATGAGACTGGAGGCGCAAAGAAAAAGCTCTCAATTCGTGAATGAGGATTCTGATGATGATGAAGCTACAAGAACTACCACCGCAAAGCTAAATCCCAAGGGTGACGCAGCGGCATCGCCCATTGCTAATGACAATGTCGAGTCCGGACAGCGAGGACAGTCTGAGGAGGGTGAGCCCGACTTGCCTGAGCCTCCTAAAAAAGTTAAGAAGTCCAAGCGCAAGCTTAACGAGGACCCATCCCCACCCGTCAAGGAACCCCTTTCGTCTTCCGCCGCTCCTACAAAAAGCAAGGAGGAGCGAAAGCGCGAGAAGAAAGAGCGGCGAGAGAAGGAAAAACAAGAGCAGGTTGAGCAAGAAGCCCATGAGGACAAGGCCGCACGCAAGGAGCGCAAGCGGAAGAAGAAGGAAGAGAAGAAGCGAAAGAGACTAGAGGAAGAGGAACGTATCGCTGCCGACGAGGCCAACACGGCACCTAGCAGCGATGCGGAGGCCCCCGAGCCTCCCAAAAAAAATAAAAAGTCCAAGAAGCAGAAGCAAGCTTTTGTTGACAGCCCTGCCCCCTTGGATGAACCCTATCGCTCTGTTGTTCCAGAATCCCCATCGCCCGAATCACCTGCTTCTCACAGATCTGCCACTGAGCACGAAGCTGTCATCGATGAAACTGACTCAGACGGCGGAGATGACAACAGCAGTGAAGTCAACGTCAAGTACGAGACCGACTCGGATGAATTGTGAAACTGCATGAAACGAAGAGTTTACCTTTGCTATGGCTTGCTTCCTGTGTTTCAAATTATACCCTTGTTTATAAAGATATCAATTCTTTGATAGCGAGCAGTAGAAAAAAATGTCCATGAAAATACACAGGTCATTCACTATTCCATCCAAATAAATGCAACAAGTGTAATCATCAATGCAATCGCTTTATCTAATGAAACCCATTGGGTCAACTATAACTCGTCTTTGCGGTCCTCGCCAGTCTGCACAAACTCAACACCGGCAGCAGCCTGTTCACCAGCAACCCGACTCGCCAAAGCTGCAATCTCATCATCATAGACAGTCCACTCAGGAACCTGTCTCCTAGCCCGATCTAGCTTGGGCTCCTTGGTAAGAGGATTATTACATAGGTCAATAGTCTTCGCCACATCCAAATCCTCATCGGAACACCAAGTCTCACACCAAAGCCACTCCTGCGGTAGACTATGGATGGGGATATGATGCTGCATGTGGTTGGGCAGATCCTGGTCAAGATTGCTGAGACTGTTCGGATCCGCCGAGAGCATTTGATACTGGCCGCGCAGACGATCGCCGGCAGCAAGCGCGCGGAAGCGTTTCAGGTCGACAACATACAGCGCCGAAATGTGGTAGGGCTTGCCGCGGAGGAAGGTGGACCAGTAACCCTGTTTCCAGAAGCGGAAGCCCTCCATTTCGGTTCGAGAGTCACCCATCGGCGTGAAGCCGTAGGGCGCACCTTGAAGGTCGTGGGTGACTAGGTCGTACATATCTGTGCGCACAATCTGGTCCGCGTCGACGAAGATTACTTTGTCCAGAGAAAGGGGGAAGAGCACGTCCAGGAAGAGCATTTTGTATCCCCAGATCTCGCGTTGCTTTTCTTTCTGGGCGCGCAGCCAGTGCGGCCATTTGTACGTTACCATCTCATAGGAGAAGCCGTATTCATGGGCGAGGGAAGGGAGGAAAGCGCGGAAGGAGGGTGAGAGGAATTGCTCGATGAACCAAAATTTGACGGTGTGTTTGGTGTGTCGCATCACGGAGACCATCATTATGTTCAACATGCGCTCGTAGAGATGTCCGCTTGCCACCGAGAAGATGTTGATATCGGCGTGTTTCTCGCCTCCGCTCTTGGACCCGACCCCAACACTGGAGAGGACGCCGGATGCAAAGTTGAGTCCTTTGGCAAGATAGTCCATTTTTGAGCCTGGCTGGGCTCCTGTCTCAAGAACATCATCCTCCTCATGGCCTGGCTTTCGGGACAGGCGAGGGAACAGCGTCCGACCATGGAACGACAGCAGAGCAACCTCGTTGTTCTCGTCACCGGGCTGCGGACGGTATCCTAGACCACCGACGCTATCGATCTTGAAGATTTTCTCGCTGCGGCCGGGCTTCAAGTTGATCTGCCACAAGCCTGGTTGTGCCTTGAATTGGAAGTATCCCAGGTTAGCCATGATGATGGTATCGGCGAAATAATGATCGTTCTCGGTGCCCAAGAGAAGTTGGACACCTCTGGGGGCAGAATTCGTTGTAAGATCACGAGAGTGGCCCTCAATTAGAATGTGTTCGAGAGCGTAGATGGCGTCGACGTCAGTGCCAGGTTTGACCGAGCTCAACTTAATGTTATCCAGGTCGTATACTGACTCACTGGGTGCTACGAGCCAAGATGACGGCACGTCCATACCCAATGTCAGTAGTGCCTCAACTGGCACGCCAGCGAATGACGCTTGCGGCCGAGCCAGAGCGCCCTCGTTCGTGAAAGATGGCTCTGATTCCAAGACATATCGGTAGAATCGTTTGACCGGAAGCTCCGTGAGTTCTTCTTTCGGGTTCAAGAAAATCTTCACCTGAACGCCAGAGAGCTCTGAGAGAACCTTAAGAATCGGCAACCAACGCTGAGCAACCTCAGACGCCGGGTCAAGGCTAACAGCAACGTAGATCGTGGGATCATCGGAGTTAGAAATTGTTATCACAGAGTGCTCCGTCCTCCATGTACTGGACACATCCACTCTGAAATCAGGAGTGTTTTCGAAGATGCCATCAGGGACATCCGAGATGGTGGAAAGAGCCACAAGTGAGGTCAATTTGGCAAAATCGAGCGGGTTTGAGATCTTATCAGCGAATCCAAGTTGGTCAACAGCCGCTGCAACGGAATCGAGGCGTTTCATCCGTTCGTAGGCAATCAGTTGGCTCATCTCTTTTACACTTAACGAGTGTTCCTCCTCAATAGGGCCGACTGCCCTTCCATTGACAATGAGTCCCTCGGTACCAGGGTTGAATCCAAGCTCTTTGGCTAGAGTTCGGTGCACAGATTGCATAGTAGAGATCTTTTCGGCTTCAGTCTCTAGGACTTCAGTGTTACGATCGCTGGATGCAATCTTAGTCAGTACTTGGTCAACAGACTCTCCCTTTGCAAGCGAGAGATAGAGAGTGACGAGATTCCTAGGAACATCATCTTCGGCATCCGATGCCGCATTGTGCAGCATCAGAATCTCCACATCACCGTTCTCCTTTCGAAGATTGAGGGCATCGGTAAGTAGTTCCATGCCAGTCTCTGACTCGAAATCGCCCACAACTATCATATGAGCGCTCTCCAGTGCGTCCTTGTCCGAGGGAACGTGGGGTATCTTGCTCAAGACATCTTCGTCCGATGCAAGGATGGTAGCGATGTCCACAATCTGTACACTCTTAGGATCCTCGGGCATGAGGAAAGTATTGCGTCTCTCCAATGCACCAGCAAGAAAGAACTCCGGAAGCCATGCGTCCTCCTCGAAAACTCCCTCTACAATGCCTTGCTGGACCAATTTCAAGTCCCTGCTGACCTGCATGCTCATTCCCTGCATCCAGTTGCCTTCCCGGGAGATAGGAATACCGTTCACCAGGAATTGAGGTCCGTCGCCGGTAAGACTCAACCGACGCTGGTAAGCAGAGGTTTGGGACACCAGAGCATTATACTTTTCGCTCTTCAATACTTGATCAAGAGACAAGGCTTCCTCTTCGTTAACGAGCTCATGTTCTTGAGCCGCCGACTGGAAGCACGATTTGTCTGGGAAGCCTATTTTGCCTTTCGAAGCAGACTCTTGCAAATATTGCACAAGAGACCCTATGCCATAAGCATCGAAAAGGTAATGCGCTGCCTTCAGTTGAGCAATTGACTCTGGCGACGAGGCTGTAGGTACCAAGCCAAATCTCACAGGAATCCCTCGCATGACGAAGGCTTGCAGGTTTCCAGCAACAAGCATCATGTGTTCTGGGTTAGACAAGTCGATAGACACAACCACGTTGTGCAGATCTCGGCCCACCGGCGGTAGTTGTCCGGGGTAAGAACCGGCGATGTACTAAAATTTTGTTAGTATGTGTTCACCCCAATATCCATACAAGATAATACGGACCGCTTCGAGAGCACCAGGCCAGGACTCATATCTAGAATCTTTCTCCAAATCGTTCATCCAAATAATGACCTGGTTACCTTCTAAATCATCCCGGTAGTCATAACGTTGCTCCTCAGCACCAGCCTGGGCTTCGGTGAGCAGTCGGTGTGACAGTAGCTTCACGACATCGTTCGCGGAGAGACCCAGGCCGCGGAATTTATCAATCAATTTTCTCTCTCGGCGCAGATGTTCTAGAAGTGAGAATGCGTCAATCTGCTGTGTGTCCATCTGCACACCGTTGATCCACATAGCATTAAAACCACCAGGGAACATTTTTGACCGGTTGTGGCGGATCTCCTGCGCCATTTCTCCAGTAGAGTTGTGAGCAGCTACGATGGATGAATACTTAGGAAAATTTTGGGACATCTTGACCAATGTCCCCAAAGGATCAGTGTTGTCCATGACATAGCTCGCAGATTTTAAGCCTAGGCGTGTCACTTCGGAGGAAGCCAAAGGCTGAAGGTCATCTGGAGCATCCTCCTTCGTCTCGTCCGGATCGGTTGGAAGACTTCTGGCGCTCTTTTCTTCAAGCTGCTCCGCATCCCGGTCATCGATAACAATGTAGTCCGTTCGCTTTAAAGCAAGCTCCACGCCGTACCCAGACACAAACAAGGGACGAGAAATCCAATGTTGGGGAGGCCGATAGCGTACACGGTATGATATCTGTCCCTGTTTTGCCAAGTCGCTCAGGGTTTCATGGAAATCCCTGAACATTGGAGAGCCGACGTCTGCGTAAAGAACAGCTGGAGGTAGCGATGCATCCCCTAGGACGCGATCGAATGGTAGCTCTCTAGGATCCCTGAGGCACAAATTCAAGTCAGCTACCAGAGTCCACACCCCACAGCCTAGGATTTACCCACAACTCTCCCTCGACATCCTGTTGTGCGCGTTCCATCGCAGAAGAGCAATACTGCTTTCCCTCTGTGTGAACCCATACGGGACATACCGCATCTTGGGCCACCATCAACGACTGCTGAACCGAGGTGTTATAGAACTGGAAGTGTGCCTCAATACGAGGCGCCGATGATCGGAGCGAAAGCGATAATTTAAAAGATGAAAGACTCTCCGGAGTCTTAATGTGACCATCATCCTTCACAACTGTCAAGAAGCGGTCGTAGAGCTCCTTCTCCGTTGTGAGGTCCTCAAACGTCCCGTCGGCGATGCGGTCCAACAAAGGAAAATAGGAGGTAGAGTTCTCTTCGGCGGCAGACTCCCTGAGCTCAACTCATTAGTCTATCCTTGTATTGGCAGGTTTATCCCAGGCGGGGGATCATTCAATGTGCAACGTACAGAAGCTCGACCAGGTATGGGGCCGAGTCGAAGGAGGCTTGGAGCGCCACGTTCACAGCTGGACTAGCACTGGCAATCCAGCCTGGTAACAGAGCTCCGACGACGGTGTACCACCGCCAGGAAATCTGAGATCGCGTAGAGACCCTCATTATCGCGCAATGCAGTGTGGGGGGCAATTGTGTATATTTGTTGTATTGTATAGGGGAGAGCCTCGTGTCGAGCAATCCCTATGTGATGCGGGGTGGAATTCCTAATTAACAAACATGCAAGTCAATCTATTTGCAAGCATCACGGGCCAAATGAGCCAGAGCTCTCAACAAAGATGGTAGTAAGATCGAGGACGAATCGGCTGATCTGGACACTTGGAGGGTACCTAGGTATCTTATCGCAGCTTCTACGGCGGACTGAGCGGCAACTGGCGCAGTCTCCGAGATCAAGATGGCGGCTTAACTTAGCACCTTGTATGCATTGGCTACATGTGTGAGATCCTAGGTGTGCTTACATTCACTGAACTAGAATTACGAATAATGATAATGATAATGATAATAATAATAATAATTTTGGGTTCATATCCAGTTAGCTGGACGCTATCGTAAAAACATTAAGTCGTGAAATCAACACCCCCATATGCTTCCCCCTCGAACGCCCTTTGTTTGTTCCGAAACACCTAAGGTATGTCACATAAATGCAGCCCGGCTGGCTCTGCAATAGAGGCCCGGGATTGGCAAAGTTGGGAGCGAGTGTTCCCTTTGAATTTTGTGCTCGCAGGGGGACGGCTGCAGCAAGAATGAGAGAAGAGTAAAAGATGATCGAGTCGAATGTAAAGAAGTCAAGTGAATGTGAGCAGCCTGTCCAGTCCCCTCGTTGGTTTTTTATTTTTCGGTTTATTTTTCGCTTTTGGAGTTTTGTTCGCTGGTTTCCTTTGGTTGAAGTGGGAGAAAGTTGCGATTAAACAGCCTGACCGATGTTTTGAGTCGAGTCGATTGCTTTGCGAGCTTGGGCTTCATCGATCAAACGCCGGCGCTTATCGTCAGTCAATTCGAAGGATATATTTGCGTTGAACTTGGCTGGTGTATTGATGCTGCTAGCCCGACTGTTGAATGATCTGTTGGACTGCATCTTCTTCAAACTGCGCGCAAACTCCCTATCCTGCTCCTTCTTGGGGCCTTTCTTCTTGCCCCATCCCGACAAGGAAGAAAATCGGTCCAGGAACGAACCATGCTTGCTAGAGCCTGTGTTCTCTTCTGGGAAATGGGGAAGAGGCTTTTCGGTGTCTGAGGATTGGGAGATAGCAGGACAGGGGCCGAAATCCGGACCGAAGCTGATGCCCGAGTCGGTGCGGCGCTGCACGCCGGACTTGCCAATCTGACAAGGCTCGTTGATCAAAATACACTCGTCGATCATTTCGAGGACTGCGTCCAGGTATCTGTCAAGGGTTTCATGCAATGCAGGCCACCCATTCTCCTCGTTGGCTCGAGCGCCTTGTGTAATGATAGCTTCCAGCATTGAAGGATCACCCTTGTAGTTGGTAATGTATTTGAAGAATGTGTCACGGTGATGTCCAAGGGTGGCTGGCGTCAACTGCTGTGTTGGGGTCGGGCTGTCTCGGTGAACAGGCGGCAGTAGAGTGTTGAGAAGAGCAAGGCAGTTGGCCTTGTCAAACGGCTCAAGCATCATCTGATTGACCAGAACCTGAGGAATAAATGTTAGACACGGAACTCATTGTTTGAATATCGGAATGGGACTTACCCAGCGACGCAGGCCGACATGGATTTGAGTGTACATAAAATCGATCAGGCGTGCCTTTTGACTGATGTCTTTGTACCAGGTCAAGACATTAGGATACTTGCGAGCGACCTCCGAGTGCTGAGGGTCACTCGCGTCCTTGGGAGTAATGTCGAGCCGATTAAAAGCGGCATCAATCTCCTTCTTCCAGCGACCTTGGATAGCTTTAAGGTAATCAAGAGCAGTCAAAGCCTGGGCAAAGTCGACATCGGACAGCTCCAGACAAAAACAACGACGTACAAAGGAGAGAATGAAGCTCGGAGGGAGCGAGCAGGGTTGAGAAGGCAATTCGGAGATAGCTTTAGTCAAACAAGCACGGAATTCGGCATTGGTGTCGTAAGAAGGAGCATCAAGAGAGGAATTGGAGTTGCGAGAGTTTCTAGACCAAACAGAATTGCGTAGGATGGAGGGTGACTGAGGAAGAAATGAAGTCCCCATTGTGTTTTTTGATGGGTGGCGATTGAGTTCGTATGCAGCACGTAAAGAGATTTCGTAGCTGTCGGCGTAACGCAGACAATGATCGAAGATCCACGTCAATGCTGACCCATCGGGTGCATCCAATGTCTCATAGTTGGGGGCTTGAGACATACTATGGGTCTTTAATATATTGGAGTATCAGGGCTGCTATCAACACAAGAGAGTGTGTTATGAAGAAGGTGTAGTGAAAGTCGTGATGAGAAGAAAAGAGTGGAGGTCCAGTGGCCAAAGAGCAGTAGTTATGGTCGACCCGAAGAGGCGGATCCGTTGTGGCGGCTAGGATAGCTCAGAGCCCGTCAAAGGGGTAGTGAGAGAGACCTGATAGGCCCAAATAGGAATAAAAAGTTGATGGAGGGACCCGGTTGGTCGGATCAGCTCTGTAGTTTGGACTTTTGAGTCACCCAAGGAGGCCAACAAAGAAGAAAAACTTTCGCGGAAGGCGAGTACTTTTTCCCCCTCTAGGATATCCCTTGAGAAGCAAAACCAATCACGATGCAGGATCTTTCGGATCTCCTGCACGCCAGATCTGATGTATGCAAAAAAAGGCAAAAAGCGGCTTCAATGGCTGGCTTCTGTGCACTGAAACGTGAGACAGGTCTTAACCCCCTTCAAGGTTCGAGTAAAGAACGTGAGACGGATAAAGGGCCAAAGTTGGGGGATATGAGACCAAGCGAATGTAGAGGGAAGTTGAGAGAAGTTGAAAAGGTTCAAGATCCAGTGGAGGGGAAAAGGCCCATACAAAAATGCGCGAGATGTTGCCCCATGGCTGGACCAGTCTACTAGGTGGGGACTGACTCGAACGCAAAAATCCGCGAAACAAAACTTTCCGTCATTAAATTGTTTTTAAATTGTTTTTTAATTATTTTGATCAATTAATTCGATAATTAAATTAATTAAATTAAGTCAATCTTCCCTCTATCCGAGTCCAGATCCATGGATTCTGTTTTTTAAGGCTACTCCACCTGCACCGACCCGCCGGAAGATATCATTAGCCCCGATTCGCGTGAATTACAATTGGTTTGGAATGCTTCAGAGACAGCCGTTGGCGCCATTGGGACCCCACTAGCATACGTTGAACACCATACCTCTTCGGGTAGGTTCTAAGCCAAAAAGTCTAGCTCACATTTCTGATTGGATTGTTACCCCCGTGCCTTTCCGGCTTGAGGCGGACTAGAACTGTCTTGCATTCAAGGATCCAGTGCACGCGGAACTCTAACATCGCGACCGGGAACTGGGGGAGCCGTTACGCTTAGCAAATTTTTCAGTCCTGTCAGATTCATTAGCGCACCGTGGTATGTATGTATGTACTTTTTATGCAGAATGTGTACTTCTCCGTCGGACTGGTCAATTTACGGGGTAAACAAACTTCTTGGAGATCCGCCTCGGCTATACCATCACACTCAGCTTATATCTACAATTTGTACGGACATGCAGATTTTTACAGATTGTGGCTCATGTGTGTGGCCACGTACTTTTGTCTTCGCCTCCAGGAAAAATTCAAACACAACATGCATCTATTATTGTACCATATGAGCCATTCTCCCATGCTTGCTATTTCAAGAAACAAACCTCCCATTAATAGCTCTTAGATCCGATTGCGATTGTGCTCGCTTCGATCGCCTGTGGGGCTACCACATAATACGTACGCAATACCTTTTGTGTTTTCCGTACTCCGTGTAATATTGTGTTTATACATATCCCCGGTGGTGAAACCACTGGGACCGTTGCCTTGGGTCCACTCAAAAAGAGCCGTTGGAGCAGTCACACGGAACAAGAACGCAAACTTGATGTACGATATAGGCAGAAAGCCGTGATAATCTTCAAGGCTGTGAGGCGATCAATCATACGTACATTTGCGGATAAATAAACAGCGGTAATTATACACTTGACCCATGGTTCAGGATGTGTCTTTCGTGGTAATCTGACTGTTATACCGCGGTTGTCCAGTCGGACGGGCCGCTGTCTATGCCCTAAGTGCCCGAGGGCCGTTATCTGCCTGAGGCGCTTTTTGTTTGCCTGATGACAGGTCTAATGTACTTTTAGCCTCCAGGGCTTACATCCCGGGAAAATCAGCTACATCGACTCCGTACTTAATTTGATACATAACTAGGGTGCATACATAAAATTAGGGATCAAAAAACAAACATGCGCATATTCGGACCCCTTCTTTCATGATCTAAGATACACCGACACTGATCCACATATCCGCCAATTTCGGGACCTTCCCAAACAGGATCACCTGATCAACATTCAGCTGGAGGCGTTGTGTCGATCCGTCAAGCCCAGATACAATGATCGGCAACGCCTCTCTTTGCTTCCGATATTGTATACTCCGTACACACTCTGTAACTATGTACAATATAGAGCACAAAGTACGGAGTACGGAGTACGTCAACCAATCTCAGGGGAATTTTTGCCAGATCATTAGGGGGCCACGCCGATCATTTCATCATCGCCGTTGTGGTACGGAGTACCCCATAATGGGGATATTGCTAGCTACCAGCTACCAAATACTCGGGTGGCCTCGGTACTGAGATGACGACAGTGGTTCTTTCGAAGCTTTGATGGGTTATCATGATGGGTACGGAGTACAACATACAACGTAAGCTTGTCAACAGACCCCTCTTTGAATCTGTACAGTCATGGCTTTCTTAACCTGTGACAGCATCTGCCCCTGACTAGAGATATAAAAAATGATCTATAAAGACATTCGACTACTGGAGAAGGTACCCAAGGGGCTCCTTCCACAGTTGGGTATCTACAATATAGGAGAAACATCTGGGCAGGCTGTTCATATCGACATTCTCCACTTTAAACTATCTTGTACAAAGAAACCCCTTTCCGCATTAACCACATCCTAAATTTGAAGACGTCTCCAACTGAGCAATCTCAATGCGTATACTCCGTACGGAGTACGGCGTGCTCTGTAGGATGGTCACACAATCATCGGGAACCCACTGGGGTCCGCTAGTTAGAAGCCTCATTCAGAATCATAGCAATGATTACGGAGTACACTGCTCAGAGCCAGTAAAGATCTGCGGTCCACAGCTCACTAGTCTCCTGGCGTGGTTTTATGGGAAACTATCTTCTCTCCGAAACGCAACAAGCTAAGTATCATTAGGCGACAGAGCATGCTCCGGGTCCTACAAAGCCCATCCGATCAAAAGGACCTTCGATCCACTGAGGTGTTTGACCTCCATACGGAATACGGAGATATGGAGTACCTAGATCCGCCTTCCCAAGTACAAAGTACGTTGTATTGCTCAACAATATTACACCAGGCCTAATGATTCTTGACGATAGTTGTGCCGTCGTGGGGTGGCTGTATATCAGCAATTTCCAAGAGGGCAGGCTGTAGTAGCATCATATGGAATATAAATACTGTACTCTGGCAGCTGGCTTGCCATTTCTGCACTGTGGAACTCCAATTGACTAACAAATATGATACTGCTCGCTTGTCAGATATCATAATCAACTACAACATAACCTTGGAAGTAAGGCTGATCAACATCCCTAACATAACTAAGCAATGCGGAGGAGGCATATGAGCCTAGCTTCCTTCCTTTTTTTCCATGAAAGATAGATAGAACATTACCGATCTATAGCGCGCCGCCGGCCTTCCGTCGGCCTTCCGTACTTTTTCCGTGAGCGAATCGCTTGATGTTCTCTTTTACGTTCAGATGCAGACATTGGTGTGTAGAGCTGATTTGCTTAGAAAGACCAAGCTTTTGTCATCAAATTGGTGAGGCGTGCTACAGCATAGGTATCATTGGATATATTTGCCGATTTACTTCGATGTACGAAGTATATTGTACGGAGTAGATACAACATGTCATTCCCATAGAACGGCAAGTTCAACAAATAATGACATAAGCAGACCGTATCGGGCAGGCGGCCCCACCAACCTGGCAGAAAAAGGCAGACGATAAGACGCGCAGCTGCAATACTTTGACCTAGCTCCGCAACTTTCATTCGTACAACGCACATCTCAGTCATGGCAAAGGGGCCATTGGAGACCAAGCTCAAATTTGAGAAAAAGAACAAAGATCTTATCAGACTACCAAAACGTCAGCCTTCCTATCCGAACGCCTAGGGTCGATGACCAATGCTAGAAACAAAAGATCACATGCGCTGACTTTTGGACCACAGATGCCAAGATAGAAAAGCGCCCTATACCTCATGCACCAGTCGCCTCCCCGTATGCCGGTGCCTCAGTGCCCAAGATTGTCTATGTTTCTAAGACGACGCCGTTCATGAGCGCCGTCAAGCGTGTCCAGAAAATCCTCCTGCAGGCCGAGAAGCGTGCTACTGCAAATATCAACCTTGAGGACACGCGCAAGAGCGAGAAGCAGATACTCGAGGAGCTGTCAAAGGTGTCAGAGAAGCGAGAGGAAGTCTTTGTGAAGGCGACAGGACGAGCTATTGAGAAGGCGCTAAACGTCGCTAAATGGTTTGAAGAAAAAGGAACCGAGTACACAGTCCGTGTAAATACCGGGAGTGTGGTTGTCGTGGATGATATCGTTGAGGATGAAGAAATGAAAGCGAAAGAGGAACAGAAACGACAACGGCAGGAAGAGCAAACCCCAACTGACCAGGGAGATTCGGCTTCTAAGCCGGAATCCAAGTCGGCTGCAAAGAAGAGGAAACTTCAGGCTGCCGCAGCGGAAGATGACGCCGAGCTCCCTGAGAGCCGGACTAGATGGATCAAAATGGTTGAGGTCGCCGTCAGCCTCAAGTGATTTCACCTACGATCAATTCGACAAAAACTCCTACGATAGCTGGTTATCCAATTGCCGACCATCGTTGGCTGATCTGAGGGTAGTGGGCTGCAGCATTCCACATCTATGGCAGGGAAAAAGGCCATTGTCATGAGCCTGGGGCCGAGCCCAGAATTTCCACCTAGAGCTTTGGGCACACGCACAAATCACTGAATCACTATGATTCAATTGGAACGCCCATGGTGGCTATACACAACATAGTAACTGAGCGCAGACGACTTTTATCCTGAGTGCCTGTTCTGGGATGTTGCTGGTGGAAGCAGTCAAACCTCAAGTCCTCATTTGAGGGTGGGTGTCCTCTTACCACCCTTCGTCACATGCATATACCCAGTACCAAATGCTCTACAGGTGCAATATCCACGTGACAGAAGCCCGGAAGGCCTTTGAGCAGGATTAGAAAAGGAACAATTCGTTTGCCCTTGGGTTGTAAGCCTAGCACAAAATCATGTACATCGAGATTGTCCTTAAATGAACTCTGATTTACCCAGAGCGCACGCTTCACCCGACCTCAAAACCAACCCAACGCGTTGTAGATGCTGGACAGAGTTGTATCAATGAGGAAAGAGAGAGACAGGACTATAGAGTAATAATAACAGCACTACTCCAATCAAGAAAGAGTTTTAAAGAGGGAGCCTGAATCATCGAATCTGCCAGCGAAATGAAAATGGCATCAATAAAAAACGAAATAGTACGAATAAAAACTCCTTGGTACGCTCACAAAGTCCTGTGCTGACATGACATGATGAATGATAATGCCTGAGAACCCTTCATCGAACGGAACGTTTTAAAGAGAGGCTGCAACTCATGAACGTATCCTTATTTTCCCCATCATGTACAGACAAAAGAGAAAGAGGTTTGTCGATCCCCGAGGGGGCGACAGGCTAATAGTAACATAGTAGGAAGTAGAAGAAAAACAACGAGAAAGGAGATGAGAAGAAAGAGGGGGAGGAACGGACATCGAAAAAGACGACCAAGAAGGAGATCACGGAGGAATCTCGAGAAAGTCATCAAAAAATTCGTGAAATAAGAGAGACAGTGTGGGCTGAAAGGGAAAGGCTCCGAATATGAAGGCAAAAAAATGATCCTCAACCGAGAGGGGAGCGAGCAACCAGAACATTCATCGCCAGAAAGTCGTGACTGGCGAAAACTGAAATCTGATGAGAAAGGTAGGAGACATAGTTAAACAATGCAAAGGGCCTATGCAATAGAATAGCCGTCAAAAGAACATGAAGCCTGAGTAGTAGCATGCGAGGCCAAGCTGGGTCAAATGTTCATTTGTCCATCTTTTGCCAACCGTTGAGATAGGCCATCAGGCCTACTCCTAATAAGACCACGCCAAACATGGACGCGTAAGGACTTGCTTCTTCCACATAGTTGCGTTGATAGCGTTGTGTTGCAAAAGCTGTGGTTGCAGCGGCGGTATCCACGTCCTTGTTCTGAGAGGTAACCGGATCGGAGCTCTGCATCGACGGAGTGTTCAACTTGGAATCCTTCAAAGTTTCATCGCGTGCAAGCAAGTGTTCCGACAAGCCATTACTCGGCTTGCTATCATGCGTATCGGTTTTCTTCTCATGCGCCGTCGCTAGTTCTTTTTCAGCGCGTTCCTGGCGCAATGTTTCAATCATTTCGCTCAGGGACTTGCGAGATTCCGAGCTCTCATCTTCGGCCTTCTCGGCGCGATCTTTAAAGGATGCCATTTGCTTCCTCATCTCTGCCATCTCCTCCATCATGTTTTCCAATCGAGTCTGAAGTTCAGCAGTCTTATCCTCGACAAAAGCCTCTGCCTGGCTGTCTTCGGGAGCAGGAGTCTCCGAAGGATGGATACCGTTGACCTGCACGGTTGCTTCCGTATTGCTTTGCTCTTTCTCTGAAAGTGGAACAATTCCGTTGTCGGGTTCAACTTCTCTGACATCCAATGCGGAGCGCATCTCCAATTCATTGACTTTGTCTTCTGCCAATTTTCGAGCAGCCTGCTCCTGGAACAGCAAACTTTCGAGTTCCTTGACACGTGTGCCATGGGTTTCAATCTCTCGCTTGGCAGAAGATAGCGCCTCAATGAGATTCAAGATCTGACTGGAATCGCGCGAGACAGGGGAACCTGTACCACTCTTGGGCTTTTCCGTATCGCTGCGTTTCAGTGGCGAGAAAGACTCCGAGGCGCTTCGTGATAACGCATCGGGTTTCTCTGGCAGAGGTTGTTGAGGAGGAGGAGCGGGAGGATCCGAGAATCTTGAGAAGGAGTCGACTCGAGGCATTTTAGGCCGGCCGTTGATCTGGCGATGAGCACTGTTCTCCAAAGGAGTGGGCTTAGTGAGCTTTTCTTTCTCTGCATAGCCAGGTTTCATGATCGTCGTCAAAAATTCATCTGCTTGAGAAAGATCTGTTGTTTGTTGCTTTGCAGATTTCAGTTCGCCCTATAACAAGTTAGCAATATGTAGTATTCAAATAAGGTGTGAATCGCACCGTAAGCCGCTTGACGACCTGTTCAATGGAAATTGGCGAGTTCCAGTAGTTCATTTGCCGTTGCTGATGTAAAGCATTGAGCTGGTTACTGGTAACACTCTGAGCACTTCTGCTACTCGCGTTGCTGCCGGCTCGACCACGCATATGAGAAAGCGGTTGACTCAGGGGGAAGGGAGAAGACCGCCCCCGGAGGCAGGATCCAAGTCTCCGAAATTCAGATCAAGGATATTGGGGGTAGTTCCATAGGTTCCGGCATGCTCAACCTTAGATGAGACTTTGTGATGGACGATTGTGGATTGATCCTCGCTGACAATATCGATACCCAGCTCTAGGGTATCAGTTTCTCGCAGTTCGTGCGGCTCTGACTCCCGGTTCTCAGGAGACAGCCGGTGGCCGTTCACAAATGTGCCGTTTGAGGATTTGACATCTCGAATCCAGACTTTGCCAGACTTATCGGCCCACACCTCCGCATGCTGCCGAGAGAGAACTTTAGAGTCAAAAAATCCATTGAGAGGCGTAGGCACTGTTTTGGCGTTTGTTTGTCGTCCAATTCGGAGGACCTCGGGGTAGTATGGTACATTGATCTGTTTCCTGTCAAAGGTGCCGTTCAATGGCAGTAGAACCAAAATTGCCGGGTTGTCCGATGGCGGACCAATTGGCGCACGGACGCCATTCTGCTGTGATAATTGAGGCATCTGTTGCGATGGGACAATGTTCGAAGGCTGATGCATTGCGGACATTGTCGATGATGCACTGGGTCCCGACGAGAAAGCAGGCACTGCCTGGGATCGCGCGTTCGTTACCCCTGATACCGGCTCGGATTTCGAGCTAGGCCAAATATTCTTTGAATACTTTTTTTTTGATGATGACCAAGTCTCTGATTCGCTGGCGGAACTCTGCGCGGCATGTGTATCTTGAGAAGAGGTGTTCACAGTAGACGTGGAAGTGGTCGAAGAGTTCGACCCCAGAGAAGAAGAGGAGTTTGAGCGTTGAACGTGTTTCCGTGGCATGAACATCCGCGACACGTCGTCTGCGTTCACTGAAGACAAAGCTCCTTCTCCTCCGCTGTTAGAGCTGTACCATCCCAGACGAGACCCCGATTCGACGCTAGGTGGAGATGCCACAGCAGTCATGGAGAAGGATGCGAATGGTTCAAGGAAATGGGATATCTAGACGGAGCACGGAGCGCGTCGACGGTTCCGGATTGTAAAAGGGGAAAGGGGCCGTATTCCGAGATAGTCTGAAGGATAGAAAAAGGACGCCTAGTAATGTTGATTTTATGTCCAAGGGTTGGGAATATTGAATGCGCGCAAGGGTGATTGGAGCTTTAGTTGACTAAAATGAAGACGGTCGCGTTAGTGCTGTTTGGGGGAGAGACAAATATAACTTGGCTCCTAGGTCGAGGGAAGACCTCGACCCCACAAAAAAAGGTTTGTATATAGAAAATAAGGAGTGAACTCACTTCTGAATTGTGAACTGAGAAATATTGAGGAATGAGTAAAATAGGCGCTTCAAGATCAAGGAGGTGTATGGAGAGGGCCAGAAACCGTGAGCGACCGGTCTCACGCCAGGGCAATGATAGAAGCACAAGACGGGACTGCCGCCTCCGCGCAGGCTTCAGGCAGCCCTTTAGAAGATGTAACGAAAAAGAAATCAAAGATCGGGGATAGATGCCATGAGGGAACCCAGGCAAGAGCGCAGGGCCATTTCGTTTCCTACTCCCTTGACGCCGCCAGGCAAAATAGGTCACGTGCGAAGTCGGCACGTGTGCACTTTAAAGTCCGTCGACTCACGTGATGATCAAGGCGGAGAAGCATCAAGCCGGGGAGGAAAAAGAGCTCGTTCCTTGACTTTCACTTCGGGATCTCTCATTCAGCTCATAGCTGCTACCTGCTATTTTAATTTGATTTACAAGCTTTTTGTTAGCTTCTCATAATGCCTGTGGTTGCTGGACCTCCCGCCCAAGCGGGCCCAGGGGGTGCTCCCTCAACATTCGACAAGAGTATGTCCTCTACAACCCAGTGATGTAGATCACACCGCGCTTGATTCTTTGAGGTGTGATATTCATGTGGATTCAATGTGCTGACAGACTATTAGTGAAAATGGGCTGCATGATGGGTTCCAGTATGTGACCGCAAACCCACCGAGCCTTTTATCACCAAGAGCTTTTGCTAACATAGCTCTCCTCACAGCTGTTGGTGGCATCATGGGCTTCATTATTGGTTTGACCCACTCAGTTCCAAAAATAAAGAAGGATCGGATAAGCTAACACAGGGCAGGAACTGTTACAATCTTCCAGTACGGTGCTGGCCCCAACGGTGTCATGCGGACTTTGGGCAAGTACATGCTGGGTTCAGGTGCCACTTTCGGGTATGGTTGACTCTTTAGGCTTGGAAGCTGTACTGTTTTGGTTGAGAATCACTAGCTAATCAAATTTCTCTCAAATAGACTCTTCATGTCCATCGGTAGTGTCATTCGCTCTGAAGGACCTCGCAACGATGCCTGGCTCCGTGCTCGAGGACCCCCGATGATGCTCCCCCGACAGAACCCCCTCCGGCCCATGCGCCAGTGAACACAATCTTTCTCGCAGTCTCAAGACTATATTCGAGAAACATGCGACATGACCACACCCTGGCGACGTCCCTTGTACGATATAACCTCTATGGTTAAGAGATACTTTTTCAGGTGGTTTCAGGAGACAGGACAACCACTGAAAGATGGCTGTGACAGACAGGTTCATGGGTACCTGTTACTTCAGCACGCGATGTACATAATCTAGCAGTACCCAGAACATGGATATCAAAGTTCAATTGTCTCAGTTGTTCCAACCATGTTAGGCGTTCTTGTGATAATATATCCCTCTTTTTTTTTTTTTTTTGCGGCTTTCCACAATCCAAGTCCTATCATTGGAACGGCACTCCCCTGCTTGTGAATCAGCCCAGCGATATACTTCGCTATTATCGGGAAGCTGTATCCAGCTTAAAGGGAGATATATTACTCTGTACCAGGCCAAAGATCCTTGTGTATGATTTAGTCTGACTATGGTACCTTCAAAGTTGTGGCAATCAATCTGGTTGGTTCTGAGCATGGCTACTTTGATCAAGCTTTGAATAAAGGCGCCGATTGTCTTGGATGACTGAGGTGCCTATTTTGTTTCAGACCTGGCTTTGAAGGTGCGGCTCAAATGTAAACCTGGGGTCAACTTCAATGCTCACGCTAAATAACATTTCAACTTTCGTCTAAGCCTAGATATACTCAACTTCCTTATCTATAGTGACATGTTATTTTCTACCTTGCCTAGTCTACCTTGCCTAGAGCATAGTCACCAAGCTATGAAAACATACTCGGTCACTTTCTAGAGGATCTCAAGTCGTAAGTTGCCACGCAGTACGGGGTACCGGCGATTCATTTCTGTTTGTTTCCGTGTTTGTCCGGTGGACTCCGAATGTAGATGCGGACATATTGGATTGCTCTTCTAACTGCACTCGGGGAGTTCAGATATTTAATCCCAGATTATCCAAGTTGGGAACTATGCTATTTGGCTGGACATGTGCAGACGGGTATGTACCATCAGAGTATGGGCAACGGAGGCGATTGGATGGCACAAGTACGGTCGCAGTATGAGAATAGCCTGAGGATGACTACTCCGTACAGTGTTATTCATAATCATCAGCTTTATTACTTCATTGCTCATCCCGAAAAAGCCACTGAAAATACAGTCAGCCCCCTTATACTCCGTATGTTTGTCCACTGTACCAAGTACAATGTGAGTAGCAAGGCATGTCTACACACTCGCCAATCAAAGCGCAACAAACGGAGTAAGGAGCATCGACCTACGGTGTGAGCGGCTGGATTCTAGTTCGATCCGCAGATTACCCAATAATGCATACTTTTTTGCTCCAGGTCTAAGATCAGAATCCATTTTTGTTTCGATAGGCGCTAGGACACCAGCCCCCTGGCACAGCCAACTTGAGATGCGCATGATTGACAGCTCCATCCAATGAGGAATCACTCGGCCAACACCCCAAGGTTCTTGATATAAGCCCCGGAGTTGAGCCTCAAAATTAGGGAATATATAAGAAACCACGTCTGCTAGGGGTAGTTCTTTAAGCCTTCCCAACTTCCCATCATGACTACTCAGCTAGCATCTCGGGCCCTTCATAATAGCTGTACTTTGATATCAAGCCTCTACATTGTCATCTGCATTTTATTTAATCCGGTAAAGCAAAGAAAGTCTCGCAAACGCCGCAGGGGACCTCGAGTCATCTTAACTACCTTGGTCATTTTCACATATGTCAGTCAAACAGTTCTCAAATTCATCACCGATGACTTGGACAGCTCTCAGCCGTTCCTTGTGCATATGACCTCTCAAGCGGTTGTATGGACTGCACTTTGGCTACGACAAAATCCTTCCAAGTACGAAGTGGCTGGAGTCTCGTTGGTCACCGCTGGTTTTGAAGTTCCACTCCTTGCGCTCTCCTTGTATCGCAAACCGAGACAGTGGGTACCAATCACGCAGATCACATTCTCCGCAGTCCGGCTTGCCCTGCTGATCTTTGTGACGGCTGCGATCCTATCTGAAACCAGACAGAGGAAGAAAAAGACATCGGAGGAGTCGCGCCCCTTCTTAAATGGTAATCACACAGGATATGGTGCAGCGAATGGCAATGAGTCAGACAATAGCAGTGTGGATTCCAAGAGCGAGAGCGACTCGGACACAGACAAAAATAAGAATGATGCTGCTACACGCAGAAAAAGACTCCGCAATGGGAAGTTGCAGTCGCTTGGGGGCTGGTGGGATTATCTGAAAGGTTTCTCGATCTTTCTGCCCTATCTGATCCCCAGAAAGAATCGCAAAGTGCAGCTCTGTATTGCTACCAGCATTTTCTGTCTAGTATGCCACCGAGCTCTGAATATTCTCATTCCTCAGCAACTTGCAGATGTGACCGATAGCATCTTTGCCAACAAAACCCCATATGCTTCACTAGGAAAATGGGCGCTGCTGCAGCTCATTCGTGGGGGAGCTGGGCTAGGACTGATTGAGGCCCTCGTCAAGATTCCGATCAGGCAGTTCTCTTACCGTCAGATCACCAATGCTGCCTTCAGTCATGTCATGAATCTATCAATGGATTTCCATATCGAGAATGACTCGGCAGAAGTGATGAAGTCCATCGATCAAGGTGGAGCGCTGAACAATCTGTTAGAAGTTGCCATTCTAGATATCATCCCGACAGTGGCTGACCTGGCTATTGCATGTGTTGTTTTTTATTTAAAGTTCAATGCCTATGCCTCCCTTTTGGTGGTGATAGTATCTATTGCTTACGTTGCGGCCGAGGTCTTCACCTCTAACTGGAACATGGACGCCAGACGTGAAGTCACACAGACACAGCGAAACGAAACTCGCATTATGCATCAGGCCGTGCAAGGCTGGCAGACAGTCACATACTTCAATCAGTTCTCGTATGAAAGGTCTCGCTTTGGAGAAGCAGTGGACCTATGCTTGAAAGCTAGCGCCCGTTTTGGACAACGCCGAGCAATCGGCAAATCACTCCTAGATTTACTCAAGCCAATTTGTTTCGTTGGTCTCTCTTCGCTCATTGTACACGAGATCTCCGTGGGCCGTTCTTCGACGGGAGACTTTGTTTTCTTCATTCAGTATTGGTCATCACTCATCTCTCCTTTGGCCTACCTCTCCGCACAATATCGTTGGCTTGTCTCTGATCTAGTCGATGCCGAGCGACTACTCTTCCTGTTCCAATCCAAGCCCAGCGTCAATGACAGGGAAAATGCTATGCCACTGAAATCTGGCGATGGCCACGTTTCATTTCATCATGTTGACTTTGCCTATGATACGCGGCTAAAGACCCTCAAGGATGTGGATATATCTATTGAACCCGGGACAACGGTTGCACTAGTTGGTATGACTGGTTCTGGGAAGACAACAATTCTCAGACTTCTTCTTCGACTATACGATGTTACTTCGGGCCAAATCAAGATCGACGGCCAAGATATCCGTGACGTAACCCTCAGCTCGCTACGACAGACTATCGGCGTCGTCCCACAAGATCCCGTCTTGTTTAATGCGTCTATCATCGAGAATTTGCGTTATGCCCGGCCCTCAGCCTCGGACGAAGAGGTCCACGCAGCATGCCGCGCCGCAGCTATTCACGAGAAAATCCTCACTTTCGTTGATGGATACAACACCACAGTCGGAGAGCAGGGTGTCAAGCTGTCGGGTGGTGAACTACAGCGCATAGCCATTGCTCGGGTTTTCCTTAAGAAGTCCCCTATTCTTCTATTAGACGAAGCAACGAGCGCCGTAGACTCGAACACGGAATCGGATATCCAGGTTGCGCTGGATCGATTGAGAACCAAGCGAACTACCTTTGTGATTGCGCATCGGCTTTCGACTATTTCCAGCGCCGATCGCATCCTTGTTGTGCATGAGGGACAGATAGTGGAGAGCGGGTCACACCACGAGCTGCTGAAGAAGGAGGGTGGAAGATATCAGAACCTCTGGCAGAACCAGTTCGGGGGGATCAATGGTGGAAAGCCCGCGCTGTAGGCAAGAAACTGGAATAGTTCGAGATCATAGGACTGGGACGATATTTTAAAAGAATCGCAAATAATGAAATTGACACTTTTGATATTCTTGGGCTTTCAAAATTACATACAATCTTTACTTATAATGCTAGAGCGTATAGAATCATTACATATTCCATGAAAGACCAAGCGGTACCAGTAATTCCCAGCTCCTTAAGAGCACAAACCCTCCCCGAGAAACATCATGTTTTTGTCCAGTCCCGGTGTGATCGTCATCTTGCCTGTGGTCATCTTTAGCATACAAATGTGGATTTCAGTTGAAGGTCGCGCTGTAATTGACTGCGCTATATGAGTCTCATAATATATCTAGACAATGACAGATATCTCCAGAGACAACCATGATGTGTATTGGCCTGGATGCAGCTAAGAGTATAGCATTTTATGGATCAATGAAATGGCGATGAGTACCAATATATATCTCCCATCCAGCCCTTACAACATCGCTCTCAAAAACTACCATTTTCTCGGCATAGATATATAACCAAGGCTGGATAACCACTGTCCTTTCTTTCATATGAAATTCATGGTCGAAGTCATGTGCGAGATTTGATTGCCATCAAAATTTGATCAAAGTCCATGCGCGAAGGGAAATTCCCCCTTAAGGCCTTGCCAAGTACTCATGGATGAATCAAGAAGGTATACACAGATACCCTTGTACATGGCATTGTGAAGAGCTTAACGCACACACACTTCTATCCATACCCTTCATCTTGCTGAGACTGCTGAATCTCGCTCTGGGCTTTATGCATTGCAGGCGTCGTGACAGGGCATAACCAGGAGTGGACGGGCCCATAGCATAATTTATGTGGAGTACGAGTATCAAGTAGGGAGTAGACTAGTAGCAAGTAGGAAATTGTCCCAGCAACTGAGATGAATACGAGTACATGACCTAGTACGAAATCGATTCCATTGTATTCTTTAAAGACAAGAACCTTCAAACCTCTTGCCCTACTGTCAGTATCTAGCACTGGAGACCCTGACCATTCAATCGCCTAATCGCACTTGTTTTGGGCTACTCCGGACAATACAATCTCATTGCACGAAAAGTAAGATTAGATTGAGCACAAGCCACAAAGAAATAAGAGAGAGGCCTTTTCTACTTGGTTTTCATTGCCCCCTTCTCTTTTTCCCTGATCCAATGATCTTAGACAGATGACTATGGAGTGCTGACTATGGTATTCAGACCATGGTATTCAGACTATGGAGTGAATGAGGATCTTGAGTTTCCAATTGACACGGAGTATAGCTCGTATCGTGAGGTTCGTGTTCAAAGTGGACACGGAGAACATAGGGCTTTGCGAGCCCAAAGAGTGCAGAGCCCCTGAAAAAGACCCCTCTTTCAACATATTCATACCAACACATAGACTCCGGATTAATGTTTTCACTAAAATGTACTCCGTACGAAGTACTCTGATGATATTATGAATACAAATGACAGAGAACCTTTGAACAACATGGAATGACTCACCATTCCTTCCTGAGCGGACCCTCACACTATGGAGTAGAGATGCCCAACACAGTAGGCCCGAGCGCTGATCAGTTCATCTTTAGGTACCTGAATGGAACTATGGAAGCGATCTACAAAACCTTATAGAGTACAACATGTAGCAAAAGAGCCTTTTCCTGATAGTGTGGGAACCGGAAATTGAGGCATATCTCAATCTCGGCTAACGGGGGAACCGGAATCACTTTACAAGGTAGAATGTAAGATCTAGATCAAAGTCAAATATTCCATAGAATGTCTGTTATTGTTATGTTTAAGATTAACCGAATCACCAATCGTTGTTCCTGCACATGACGCCAGGGGCACGGAACTGACGGAAGCCTCCGTGAGGGAGAGTGAACACCTGCAGTAGTGCATGATGCCCAGCGAGAATCGTCATTCTATCACTCTAGGGGTAATAAGACAAAATGAGGTAAAATTAGCCCGTCCAAATAGAAGACGGAGTATGGAGTACAGTCAACAAAGGCGCTTAGGGAAACACACAAGACCAACAACCTGTTCCACGATTGAAATTCCTCACTAGACTGGGATCGGGAAGTGCTGAAATTACACAAACTTATGGAGTAAACGTAGGCGAAGAATTCTCGTATTAGCTGCACTTGAGGGACACGGGGCGATGGGGCCAAAGGCGAACCTCCAAGCCTTTTCCGGCTATAATTCATTGGAATTAGAAAACTGATGGCAACGAACGTATGGCATACACCGCACGGAGTAGTAATCAACAAACTCTTACCCCTGGCGTCAAAAGTCTGTGCGGAAGACCCTTTGTTTTTAGGGCTCTGAAGGGTCATCGGTCTGAGATGGAGCCCAATGGTTAGTTCCAGGGTCCGCGTGTTTAAGGGGCCAATAGGAAGAGTATATTCCACTCGAAAATCAATAATAATCTAAGAAAACAAAAAGCAGAAGCGCCACAGCACTTCTTTGATGGACGAATCGCCCTGTTACCCCCATGTTGTGGACGACGTCCTCGTGCCTGGACTCTTATTAAGTCTGGGCTTGCCACATCCTGGTAAAATTTCTTTTTTTTTATTTCCCTTAGGCGCATTAGAGATTTTCTCGATACACTCATTTCACTCATTTTATACTCCTTGAGCAGTGCTCTACACGATCTTTACATCGAACATTTTTGCCGCTCACCTATTTGCGATCAAATTTGAAACACATCTATTCTATCCAAGATCCCATACTTCAAACGTTTCATAGCAAACCTTGAGACTCAACCTTGCTCCCTCTTCCATATATTCACTTCAAAAACGCCATGAAGTTCACTGCTATCATCGCCTCTCTCTGCCTGGTTGCGGCTCCATATGTGGCTGCAGAGGATACTGTTACCTCAACTGCAACCACGACCATCACCAAGACTCTGGTTCGCGTCAATTCAGTGACCCCCACTCCTAGTTCCACCGCAAGCTCCAAGGCAAGCAGCATGAGCACAGTCTCTGCTTCGACTTCAACTCCTCTGTCCAACGCCTCCTCCTCTACGTCTGCTGCCGCTGCTGCCACCTCGATCGGTGCTGCAGCCAACATTGGCGCTGGCATGCCGGCTGCTTTGGTTGCCGCTGGCTATATCGTTGTGATGATGGGCCAAGCCCTGTAATCACATTTGCAATCTCGCGACTCGCAAGAAAGCCCTCAAGCAGGCAACGATCATGAATTGAGGCCATTGTCAAGATTTAACACCGCGCTCAATTCATACTGCATCACGGCTGCCTTGTTGAATACCGTTCATCTACAGCAAAGCCGGGAGCTTATTTTTTTTTCTTTCTTTCCCCCTTCTTATACATAACATTTCTATTCCTCTCGGTTGGCTGAAGAACCCATTTTCGGAGAGGAAACGGTTTAACGCTTTTCAAATACCCCCATTTCTTTTTCTTTTTCTTTTTCATTTCATTATGACTTTTTGGACCGATATGAGTTGATGTTATTATTCTCTTCTTCAACCCCTGTTTCATTCAATTCGTTTGTCCATATACTTTGTCGTGGGTGACTTCTGAGTCGACTGATCTGGCTGAGATCCACTTGCATGTCAACTTTTGAGTCATCCACAGAATATAGACACTTCATTTCTTCTCTCCTTTGATATGTTGGACTTCCTGTAAACACCGATGTATACAACAGAGTAGAATAGAGAGCAGATCATGTCGATCTAACATTCCAGGGCGGGGACGCCATTCGTTCCGGGGTCAACTGATGCCCGTGCACGTGTGATCGGATCTTATCTTTTGATCTGATCTCTTTTTTCCAACATTCGAACGATTTCTTTTTCAGATATGACAGGTCTCTCAATTGATTCCAGATACTAAACCCTTATCTCCCCCAATCGCGCTATTAGCGCGTTTGTTGACCTATCCATCGCGGGTCTCCACAACGCGTCGCGCAACTCTGAACATCAGATAATCCTGTGTTTGAATAGAACCCCTAATGATCCAGGCCCAGAACGAGAGACTCGTCTGAACATCGCGAAATCGAAATCGCAATGGACAGCGAGATCCCCCTCCCACCGCCGCGGCGGATCCGGCATCGCTCACCCGCAACCGCGAACCCCTCAGCGACAGGCGCGGTGTTCTCCTCGTTCCAGCGCGCACAGCGACTGTCGCGCTTCGATGACCGCTCCAGTCAGCCATCCAGTGATCCTGCGCTCTTCTCCAGTGACGATATCCCCGCTTCTGGGTTGGAGAACTACCATGCGACGGTGTCAGGCGCGGGTCGCAAACGGCGGTATCGGGGGACCTGGTGGGGGGAGCAGGTGATAGATCCGAAGCGGAAAAGGGCTGACTTTAAAGACAAGAGGAATGTTGATAGTGGTGTGTGGATGGGGAGTGACGAGTCTGGTGCTGAGTCGCTTTTGCCGTCAGAGGATGGCTCGGCGTGGGGGGAAGACTTGCGCAAGTCTGTGCTTGATCCTAGAAAGCCTGGAAGCTCCACGCCTTTCATGAATGAAATAGAGAACACGCCTGCGCAGACTCGCGTGGTGTTTAGAAGTCCTGAAGAATCCGATGCTCATCGATTTGCGCGGGAGGTTGTCAGCGATTGTCTTGATAAGGGACATGAGAGCATTGATCTTGGGTATGTTCTGATTCCATCTGATGTTTTAATTCATCCGATATCCCTCTGATCCGAGTCAATGATACTAATGGCTTTTTTATCCTGCGCAGTGACTTCCATCTAAGAACTATACCATCCGGCCTCTTACGACCTTTACAACACCTAACGAAGCTTCCATCAGTCAAGGAAGCCCCGGTTTCAGAGAACGTCTTCACATCTCTGCAGCCGTTTCTTCACATATATCTCCCCAATAACTCCCTATCAACCCTGCACAACGATCTCTTCGAGCTCAGCAACATCAAAGTCCTCAGCTTGCGAAACAACAAGCTGACCGAAATCCCATCTACAGTCCGCAGACTGATAGCCCTGGAAGTCTTAAACCTTTCTGTCAACCAATTGACCTCTCTTCCTTGGGAGGTCCTCAAACTCATGCAGCAAGGCGAACTGAAACACCTGACCGTACGCCCGAACCCATTCCTTCCAATCGAAGAAGCGCAGATTGCAGAATGGCACTATAAACCGACCAATGAAAAGGAAATAGACAACGACGAGGACTCATCAGATGAGCAGTCATCTCCCTCGCTCCAATTCCAAGAGCAGGGATCTTCTCTCAACGAGGGCTGGACCCCTATCCACGTTGCAACAGGCCCGATCACTTATATGAATATGGAGGGCAATCCCATCAGAGACACTTTATCCCGCAACAGACCCACTCTCACACCATCGGAACTGGCATCTACTGTAAACAACGCCCCATCCCTGCGCGAACTCGCACTCCGTGCTGTGAGTAAGCTCCCCTACCTGGAGCAAACCACCGACGAAGAGCTGGCTGAGTATCCGGCGCTGATAGTGCCCTTGCTGCAACAAGCGAGGGAAGTGCGCGCTGCAGGTGGAAAGTCCTGCTCTGTTTGCCAGCGTGAGTATGTGATTCCCCGCACTGAATGGATGGAGTGGTGGGACTTTACCCCGTGTGAGAATGGGATGAAGATGCCTCGCTGTCCAGGTGAGAAGCTTCGACCTTTACCGTTCCGGCGGTTTGGTTGTAGCTTGTCGTGTGTGCCAGTGTGTTGAACATATCATTGATTTTTCTCTCCTTTGAGTGATGGGTTGTTTATTTCGGGGTTCACTTTGTGGGTATCTGGCTTGCATGTTTATATTGTGGTGCTGGGACCTTGTATTTTATTTTTCTGCCCGGGGTTTTATTGTATAGAATGATGACTATATCTAGTACCTTATCCTCTACTCCGTACCTAGCTATACTTCCCGTACTACAAGGATATAAATTCTTTAATGTCCGTGACTGCCTTAAATCCGCTCCTAAGTCCGAGGCTTGCAGTAGGAATGTGATATAAAAGAGCAGTGCTATCCTGGCATCATATCATCCTGAACCATAGATTATTTACAAGAAGACATCACAGAGTCAAACAAACAACACGACCCATCCATCATATATCACCCAACACCACTCACAAACCAACCATGGCAGAACAAGCCCCAACATTCACCAAACCCAACCGTCCCTTAACCTGGCTGATAACAGGCTGTTCCTCCGGCCTGGGCCTCTCACTAGCACGCGCAGCCCAATCAAACGGCCACATGGTACTCGCAACATCACGCCAACCTTCCCGCACCCCAGAGCTAGTGTCAGAGATTACCCATAACGGGGGCGAATGGTACCCACTAGACGTCGACAGCCCAACCGCAGCTTCTGAGCTGCTATCTACCCTCGATTCTGCAGGACATAAAATCGACGTGCTGGTCAATAATGCCGGATACGCGATTCTCGGGGCCGTCGAGCAATTCTCGGACGAGGAGGTGCGTGCACAGATGGAGACGGTGTATTTTGGACCGAGTCGGTTGATCCAAGCGATTGTGCCTGGGATGCGGGAGAGGCGGTTCGGAGTTGTTGTTAATGTTAGTTCTGGGGCTGGATTGGAGGGCAGGGAGCGGATGGGTGCTTATGCGGCTGCGAAGGCTGCTATGGATGGTATGTTCTTCTCATTCTTACCCTTCCTTCTTCTTCCTCGGTGTGTGTAATATGCCTCATTTTTTGACGTATATTGATGGTTATGTAGGTTTATGTAAAGTTCTCGCTAAAGAAGTTGCGCCTTTCAACGTCCGTCTTCTGACGGTGTGGTTGGGAGTGTTCAACACACAGTTTGGACGTGGATGTCTTTCTCCTGCTAAACCTTTACCGGCGGACTATGTTGGCTCTGAGGCCACGCAAATGATGGAGGCTATAAAGAGTGGTAAGCATGTTGCTGATGGTGATACGGATAAGGGTGCCAAGGTGATTTATGAAGTTGTCGTTGGTGAGGGCGTTGGTGTTGGGCGTGAGAATGAGGAATTCTTACCTCTGGGTCGAGATATGATCCCTCGCGTTGAATTGGTGCGTGATCGGTTGATTCATGCACTTGATGTGTTCGGGGATATTGCTGCGAATGTCTATATTGAGAAATGAGGCATTGGGTCTTAGTCTGGACAATGCTTTGCCAGTTCATCATTAAAGTGTGATTATATGGTTAAATTAATGGATTATAGTAATGACAAGTGCCAATTGAATCCATTCAGATATCCTTACCAAAAAACATAACATACAAGTTTTGAAAACGATTGACCCGCGGTATATCCCAGCCGCTTCAACAATGCTTGCAGGCGATTTGCAAGACCGCCGATCAGTCACCCAACGCCAAGCAGATTCAAATCATAAGAAAATCAAAACCATCGCTAAAACAGTATGCTTCGATACAAGGAGAGCAAATCCCACATGGAAAGAGGAGTGAAAAAAAAAAGAGAAGAAAGAGTGGATAGAATATAGATATTAGCGATTACGGTCCGCACGAGCCTGGTGCCATATCGTATCGCCACTCAGAGCGGAAAAGCTAAGAGTAGCCAGGTTTCGCCAGCTTGACTGTGGGGCAGAATTTGCATGGTCCCCAAGTAGACCTGCATTTTGTTCAGCATCCAAAGCATCGTCATTGATGCCTTCAATTTGCATTGGAGCAGAGGATGTGCTGCCTTGAGAAACCGACTGGGTGGACTGGACATCATCACTGGACTGCTCACGACGACCCTGAGAGTCACCGGATTGACAATGGGACAATGAGCGGACAACATCGCCTTTACAAATTGGGCAAGTTCGTCGACGAGTAGTCAACCAGGGAGTACTGAGAAAAGAGGTTAGTAGAATGTCAAAACAAAGACCGAGTTCTTTCATGTCACTTACATGCATTCCACATGGAATTCATGGCCACATGGCAATCTCATAACCCGGCTCAGACCATCGACATATTCCTCAAGACATACGACACACTCCACTTGTCTTCCTGTGTACTTGCGTCGCCACAACGTAGATCCGTTTTGCATATTGCACTTCTCTTCCTTCGGCGAGGCAGATGAGTCTAGCATAGTGCCCGAAAAGGTTTGTGAACGTGATCTATTTGATCGGGATGCGCTAGGCCGGCTTTCATTGCCAAGGAGTGGGGAAGTCGGAGAGAGAGGACCGGGACTAGGGGGACGAGTTGAGTTGGAAGACGATGAAGAAGTGGTAGCAATTGTATGGTATGTTCGAACAGGAAGTCGTTCTATAACCGACTTCGGGGCACGCCAGCGACGACGACGGATTCGGGACCGGAGCAGCAAAAGAGCATAAACCACCGTCAGCGTGAGTAGTGGACTGACGACAAGGACCAATAGAGTATCGAAAAAGGGACTAGTGGACATGCTGGTAGGCGTCATGGTAACCCAAAGGCCTTCGTGCTCGGAAGTCTCCCCGCCTAGATGGCTCGATGAGTGAGGGCTATTTTGCATTTTCTGGTTCGATGCTGTGTTTTTCTGGAGTGAGGGCGACAAAGAAGGTTGAGGGTTTTGATGAGTATTGTCTCCCCATCCAAAGTGACTCGAGAACCAGCCCTTCGTGGAAGATTCAGGCTTCCCATAACTTCCGATGGAACCTTTGTTGGATCCCTTGAGGCGCGTGTCATGAGAACTAGCACTGGATTTATCGATGCTTTGGTATTCTCCACTTCCTGGTGTAATGCTACCACCCGGAAGACCATTAGGCGAGGAAGCAGTATCTTTATCCGCACTGGCAGCCTTGGAGGTGTCCTTGCCAGTTACAGAGGTGCTAGCTGTCGGGGACGCGGTACTCTTGGGGGGGCATCAAGTCGGGATCTCTCCAATCCTGAACCCCGATGACAAAGTCATCATCCTCAAAACTTTCAGGGGACATATCAGCCTTGTGGCTGTCGAATGTGTCACCCTTGGTCCGACCACGATTATTGAGATCCGTTGATCTCTTTCGGGCGTTTGAAGGGTCTTCTTTTTCATGCCATGAACCAGGGTTGATCCAGTCAATGTTGCCGCTGCTGGGCGGACGTCGGCTGTCTTCCAGATGCCGCGAACCTCCATTCTTATCGCACAACCCCAGAAATGCACCAATTGCGCGGAAAATCCCGCCATTCGAGTGAGACGTAGGTGCAGGTCTGTCTTTGGTTGTTGAATGACTGCTGGCAGTCGGAGTTGGAATAGTTGTTGCTGTGGTAGTTACCACCCGTTCTTTGTCGGCATCAGCTTGTCCTGCCAACTTTGCTTGTGAAGATTTGAACACGTCGCCCAAGCCGGCAGTTCCACTGGCATGTCCGGGAACCAATGACGATAAAAGATGAGCGGTAGTGTAGGATGTGAACAATGCCGGTATCGTGACATTCGATGTGTCGCCTCGTGCGTACATAGTGACCAAGTTGCCACCTCGAGTATCGTCGCCGACAATCAAAGCAACACCTCCTCGTCGTTGGGCCCACTTTGCCTTCTCCAAAAACCCACAGCCACCTCGACTCAACAGCACCACCTTACCCTGTATTTCGGCAGTTTCCTGTAGCGATTGGATGTCGGCATGCGCAGGTGGCTTGTTTTGGACGTTGTCTCCATACTTCTGATTTATCTCAGGAAGTGAATGATGTAGATGATCGTCGGTGCCATCGTTCGTCAAGGGTGGGTGGGCTGGATCATCTCTATCGTTTTGAGGTGTGGTATCGGCCTGCGACACCGACCGCGGGCGGTTTGATAATTGATCATTCCTTGTACTACCTCCGGAAATTCTGGAACTCTGTTCCGCGCTCCTGGAGGTTTTGTCTTGCTTCTTATGGTTGGCGCCCTCACCCCAACCGGGAATATCGGAGCAGCCTAGTTCCCCTGTCATACTAGCTAATCCACCCTCACCAAAGCCACTTCCCACCCATAACTGACCGCTGAGGCCTTTTGTTGGAAGCAGCGGGCCAAATGCCGCTGGCCGGGCGAGGAAGAAAGTCGAGTTGTCATCAGTGAGACTAATAATGGCCGACGGAGGGAAAAGGGATGATGGTATGTTGAAAGAAAATAAAGCGCGCAGCCCAGTTGTCTGACCAGCGAGTGTATTGGGCGTTGCTACGTTGGGCGATGTGAGGGCGGAAAAGAAGGTGAGGAGAATCGGAAAGAAGATTAGGCAGAAGAGGACGATGAGCAAGCGTGGCGGTCGCATGTCTCTGATATATGATTCAAACCACTTAAATTGAAAAACGACTTGGCCGGAGATATCTAATCACAGCAAGGACGGGTGGATCGAGTGAATGATTGACGATGCCAGCGGCTCCGCTGGACCACAGTACTTTCGGGTGGGCTCTTTACGACCAATCCAACGGTTGGCGGCAGACTAGCAGGCCGCCACTCATCGAGTGCAATGAGCAGCACCACGGCTGGTTGAAGGAAGTCGACAGATTACAGCCAACGTAAGCGCGGGGGAAGTCAAAGCGAGGGAGAGGAGAAGAGAGACGGGAGTTCGAGTGAAGTCAGTCAGATGTAGAAGGAGAAGTGAACTCATGATATGGATTATCTAACCCCGGGTCGGCAGGTGACGGCATGCCCGCCGTGTCATGTGTTTGAAGCCTGAGGCATTATATTGGCATTGATGCCTCGAATCACATGACGCTCTTAAGTAGCTGTAACATACATCCATGGATTGGAGAACGACATTGGAACAGCCACAATTTTAGAGCTTGAATGGATGCTATGGCGGATTATCTAACCACTTGTATAGTTCACTTCCCAATTTTGTTTTCAACCAAGTATCATATGCTTGTAGGTGGAATGATGCAATATTTGCTGAAATAAAGATTCCATACTGGCTGAAACACACAAACTCCAGTAGTATGAGAGCGGAATGAGAATTTAAGACATTAACAAATTCTGTAACTCATACCATGTCATCTTATGATAACAAGACAGTAATGCCTCTCGGACCTTAGAATCTCGCAATAACATGCATATATTATTTGATATATAAAGTTGAGATTTCCGAGGTTCTCGCCCAGAGCTACCGCCGATCATGCCATCACTGCTAGGCAGCTACGTAATCCACCGCCTTTTCGATTTTTGATTCACGTTAACGTAGTATGTATCCGTATATGAGACTATTGTAATAACCGATCGAATCATATATGTGCATATACCCTGCAATAGGGAATATGATATCAAAGGATATCAAAGGATATCCAGCATACACCCGTAAGATATTTTTGGACATCGATAAAGCTTGGCCCACTTACCGTATAGGGATTAGCGTAGTAATCTACCCCTTGGGGCATCTATGACGTATGCTAACCTAAAAGGACATAGTACTCCGTACAGATATTGGAATCATTTGCAATGTCTCTGTGCATATGCTTACTGTTTCGATCGGAGTAAAAGAGCCAAGGACTCAACAATGAACACAAAGTGATATTCGACTGATAGCTTCATTTCCCTTGCCCACATAATGCTTCGGAGAATTAACACTCGTGGAACCCAGATGTGGGAACCCACTTATGTAACATGAAATTCCAGCCCTGCAGCCCTTGGGTCGATGGATCTACAAGATATCCTTGCAAGTAGCTGGCTCAAGTGGCGTTTTTGGTTTTGCAGATCCGGAACATGACGATTAATGACATTGATATAGCTCTCGTTTTCAGCCAAGAATTCGCATCTGTATGTGGAAACCCGTTTGGAACGTCATGACAACCTTGAATGGGGCCGTCGGAGAGCTCCCGTCCATGTTTCACCGGGGATTGTACTCGTGGAACCCCCGCGTTATGGCGTCACTCAGTCTCCGCAAGGATTATTCTAAGTACAAGCAAAGACAAGCATATATAAACTCCCTACCGAATGCACTTTGGTCTTCTCTTCTTCCATACAAAAACATCTGACTTCGATATCTTCACTATCATCACTATCTCCAACCAACTTTACCAAAGCATAATTTCCACCCATCATGTCAAGCATTATCCACAAGGTCAAGGACGCCGTGACCGGCCATCATGATAAGCAGGCCACCCATGACTCTTCCAAGGCATCCAACAAGATTGATGGTTCGTTCTTCTTCAAGAGACATCGTACGCCGTGATACTAACAGGACTTGTTACTCATATAGATGCCCAGGATAGTTACAGATCCTCAAACAACACCACAGACAACAGCAAATACACTTCTACTAGTGGAGGTAACAACACCAACACTTACGGCTCTGGCTCTGGCCCTGGCTACGAGACCACATCCACTACCGGCGCGGGAGGCTACGGCTCTGGGGCGACCACTGGCTCTACCACTGGCCACGGCCATAGCTCTGGCACTGGCACTGGTCTAAACTCTGGCTCCGGCTATGAGAATACACCCACCACCGGTGCTGGAGGTTACGGCTCCGGGGCGACCACTGGCTCTACCACTGGCCACGGCCACAGCTCTGGTACTGGTGGCCTCAACTCTGGCTCCGGCTATGAGACCGGTACCTCGACTGGAGCTGGCAACTACGGCACTGGTAGCACTGGTCACGGTGCCCACAGCTCTGGCACCATCCATGACGCCCGCAAGGGCCCAATTGATGTCGGCCCCGGCTCGGGAACATCCGGCAATTACGGATCCAACACTGGATCCAGCACCATTAATGCTGGCCCCCATGACTCTAAGTTAGCCAACAAGGCCGACCCCCGCGTCGATAGCGACCTCGACCACCGCGGCTCCAGCAACCCCTTGTCTGGCAACAGAGAAACCTACGGCAGCAACACCTCGGGCCGTTCTACTGGAGAGACCGGTTATGGCTCCAGCAATCCTCTGTCGAGCAGCACCACCGGCCACTCCGCTGGTCACTCCTCTGGACAGACTGGCTACGGCTCCAGCAACCCCCTCTCTAGCAACACAACCAGCCACAGTACTGGACAGACTGGTTATGGCTCCAGCAACCCTCTGACCGGTAGCGATAACTACGGTAGCTCCACCGGTCACTCCACTGGGCAGACTGGCTATGGCTCCAGCAATCCTCTGTCGAGCGGCACTACTGGTCACTCCACCGGACAGTCTAGCTATGAGTCCAGCAACCCTCTGTCGAGCGGCACTACTGGTCACTCCGCTGGTCACTCTTCTGGACAGACTGGCTACGGCTCCAGCAACCCCCTCTCTAGCAACACAACCAGCCACACTACTGGACAGACTGGCTATGGCTCCAGCAACCCTCTATCTGGTAGCGACAACTATGGCAGCTCCACCGGTCACTCCACCGGCCAAACTGGCTACGGTTCCAGCAACACTGCCTCTGGAGCTGACACTTATGGCAGCACTGGCCACTCCACTGGACAATCCGGCTACGGCTCCAGCAACACTGCCTCTGGAGGCAATAATTTCGGCAACACTGGCCGCTCCACCGGACAATCCAACTATGGTGCCAATGACAGCTACGGAGGCGGTGACAGCAGCTACAACCAGTCAACTTCGAAGACTGGAAAGACCTCTGGGCCTCACGGCTCTGACCTCTTGAACAAACTTGACCCCAGGGTTGACGAACACACATCATCCCTCGGCACCCAGCGCAACTACTAAGCGATTAATGAGTGACCTTATGACCTTTTCCAGAGTTGTATTCCTAGCTTGTCTTTAATCTTTTGAAAGTTTTATGAGAATGACCCAATATCAATATCCTTTGCCGTTGTTTATCTTATTACTACAATATAGAAAATGATAAAAATAGCTCCAAAGAATCAGGCCCATGCTTCGTATTTATATGTCTCTTTTCTATGACGATAATAATAGCTCTTCCAACAATCATTTCTTTGCCGTCCCTTCTGTGCAGTTACCTATTTCCACATTGTCATTACATCTATTCCGTACACATGCAAAGGTATCCACGTGACGTTGTTTGCCCTCTTTGGCTTCTTCCCCATAGAGCTGGTATACCATATCGAGGTTATACATCAAATGACATATATAAATTGGGAAGTATACAATGTTGCGTGATATCAGCTGCTGGATATGATACAATTTATGTTGTGTTATAGGGTAACGGCTGGAAGGCAAAAATATATCGACAGCCGAGAGGATGTCTGGGAGAGATCAATTAATCAGGGCCAGAAAGTGGGTTTGACAAACGGAGACTAAACTAGAAATGGCCAGTCTACTCCGCACAGCTAAATAAATATAAAAGGGAAAAAGATAAGTCACTTGTTCTATCAGTCAATTTAGGACAACCTCAGGTGCTATGTGCCCACCTTTGCTAAAGTGAGTAGGCACGAGCACTTCAAGCATTATACGCTCCCCCGTCTAGAAAACAAGCCTAGCGCCCATTACAACAAGTATTGTGCTTGATACTGAGGAAGAAATGGAAGACGATAAGGGCAAAAAGAAGTTCATAGACCCGAAACTGGGTACACTGCCTCACATGAAATAGAATAGATAGATGATCGTCATGAATATCAAAGGGTAGTGAAGCAACCCCAAGGAAGCAAAAATCGACAACGCAGAGGCATCAGTGTATTGTATGGTTCATGAAGACAATCGCCAAGACGCCGTGTAGATTTGTTCGTCGGGTATGCAGACGCATATTACAGAAATGGTAATATTAGGACAGGAGAAAGAAACGATGCCATGAAGGTCACCACACGAAGGTATCATGAATTTCGGAGCTGAGTTGGAATTAGCAGGACACGAGGTTTACATGATGGTCGTTCAATGCGGCGCAGGCAAGCACAGTCCGGTGGGGATGGAAGGCAGTGCTGGCAATAGGCGAAGAGCGGTTGTGATGAAGGAAGCTTGAGTATGGCTCGAACGTAGAAAGATAGGTACCGTCCACATTGAAAGTCTTGACTTCATGGCGATTTGTACCCCTGCGTCGTGTTAGCTTTGCACAATGAAGATATCGAAAGATTGGGGTGGACGAAACGTACACGCTGAAGACGGGTGCGTGCTCGTGAACACTCAACGTCCGAAGGGTGTCTTTGGTGGCATAGATGGTGGAAATCGGGCTATCCATGCGAAGATCCCAAAGTCGGACCTCACCATTACGGCCACCTGAGATCAATTCTCGTAAACCACCACGCTGCATATGGACATTTGTAATCCATTGCTTGTGTTCACGCCAAACCTTGACCATGGACGTGGTTGGCTTCAACCGTTGATCAAAGACTCGCACAGCACCGTCACCGAAACCGGCAACGAATATGTTGCCCGCTACTTGATCAGATGTCAAGGATGTAATGCAGGAACCAGATCGTGCAGGAATATCCTGTTGTTGAACTTTAGTGAGGAACGCGATACATTCTGTGAGACCAGATGTTGAAGACTTACATTTGTGCACACCTCAGTAGCAGCATTCCAGACACGGATGACCTTGACATCGCCCGCAACGAGAGCTTTGCCCTGACCCTGCTGCCAATCAAGCACAAGGCCTGCGTTGCGATTGCTTGGGATCAGTTCAGGGAGGGCCCTGAAGGCTGTGACCACTTCAATATCCTTGTTAGTCTCGTAGTGGCGGAAAAGTTTGATTACGCCATCAGAGGATCCAGTCATAAGCAATGCCTGGTCATCCTCATTGATGTATCGGACTTCGTTGATCTTTGACCCGGCCGGATTGCCATTTGAGAACTGATTGAGGCGTTTGTGGCTCTGCCAATCCCAAATCCTACACGGTACCAATGATTAGAAGAACATGAAGAGCAGATGATCTGTTGGTACTTACGAAATCGTATCCCGATCATCTGCGACAGCAATGTGATCCTCGAATTGATGGAAGCACATCTTATGCGGCTGGCTACCATTCGATAGCAAAGCAACCGAGTTATCCCACCGACTCGCTCCAGCTTTTCCTTTGAGGGGTTGGGTCTCGGCGATGATCTTTTCGTTGCGGCCACGTCTCCAGAGGCGTTGGTTGTAGTCAGAGCTACCAGGCTCATCCGGCTCGTTGGGTTTCATCTGGGGCTCCCGGAAATACTTGTGGATGGTGAGTAAATGTAGGTAATAATAGTTGTGGGACTTGATGGATTCGAAATCCGGGATTACCTCAGTGGACCAGTCTAGGAATCTACTCTTTAGAGGAATAACTGGCAAAACATCAAAACCTTTGGGTTCGAACCCTCGGGATGTGGGAATCGGGGCCTGGTTGTATCCCGTTGTGGGAGCAACATGGTCGTTTACTTCTGGGGGTCGGGTCCATTCCGGAGGGGCTCGGCCGCGTGGGGTAATTGTCATACGGCCGGTTGAAGGAGAAGGAGGGTTTGAACTGTCCGATGATGGGTCTCCTGTTGAATTACCAAAAGCAAGGTTCTTCAGGGAGGCAGCGACGCTGGCAGTTCGCCTAAAGCCCAAAGAAAGATAGCCTTCTTGTTTTGAGGATGGTGTGCCAGACACGGGAGGCGTCGAAGGTGGCGCAGTTTTCTTTGCCTCAGTTCGCTCGTGATGTTGGAGTTTTGTCAAGCCTGTGATTTCCAGAATCTCGTTCTGAAGTTTGTTAGTGAGTGGCGCCATTGGGGATTCCAACAAGGCAAGGTGAATATAATCAACGATAACGGCAGCATCCTGCGCGATATCAGGATGAGGATCGACTGAGAGAGCCAGCAGCTGCTTCCAGATAGCCCCGAAAGTTGTATTGCGAGAGAGTTGTGGCTGTTTCACATGAGAGGATGGTGCTACGACCTTTCCTTCGGAGCGGCTAGTTTGAGAGGTTTCATTATGCCGGCGATGAGACAGGGTTCGCTTTTCTTCCTCAAGCTCCTCAAATGCCGCGACCAAAAATTTGTTTTGGTGGCGTCTGACGAAGGTTGAGAAGAATACTAGAAGCTCCTTCCTCACAACCACACTTCCATCGGCAGACATGGGCAAGACTGCCAATGCCAAAGTCTCCTCGATCTGTGCAACTTGGTCTGTCAGATCTGGAATTCCCAAGAAAGTAGTCACAGCGTGGAGCATAGCAGCGCGAACTTCGGGTACGGGGTCAAAATTCAACTCGCAGAGCCTAGCGGGGGCTGCACATCGAATGCCCATCCATTTTGCTTCCGGGAACTCGCACCAGAGCATACTAAGGCAGAGACAGGACCACTGCCGTAGCAGGGGATTTTCCACATCACCAAGATGCCTGAGGCAAGAATCAAACAATTCACCAGAGAGGCAGACATTCTGTCCTTGGGGGTAGTTTTTGCAGAAGATCGAAACTATGAAAGCACACATGGCCCGGTGTTCGCTGGCATTTCCCACAGGGATGGGCGAAGACGGGTTCAGAATTGAGATAAAGTAGTGAATTCCATTGTCTTTCAGTAAATCATTTTGTACAGTGTGGTCGACTGCCATGATTCTTGCCCAAATGAAAACCATCACGGGTTTCAATTCTTGAGCTGCTGATTGCAGCAACTTAACGACATAGGGAAAGATGCCAATGCTGAGGGCAAGGTGAACAGCCCATGGGCCGAGGTCTAGGAATTTGCTCAAAAGAATCAAGGCTCGCAAGCGGTGTGCTTGACTCAGGAGGACTTGGAGGACAATGGGAAGCTGATCTGGCGGGTTCTTCTCCGTAGGACCGGACGAGAGATATATCTCAAAAGCAGTGAGTTGCTCAGCGAAGAATGCCGAGTGCTGGTACTCGTACTGCCGGCGCCCTTCCTCTTGATCGATGAGGGCGGGTAACTGCGACAACACCATTTCGACTGCAAGGTCCCAGCTTTTCCATAGAGGGTGATGATGTGTGTCTGGCAATTCAGGGGAAGATATCGGGTGACACTTATATGTGCGCATGATACGTTCGCTCAGCAAAAAGTTGCGGAAAAGAGCGGCGACCATTAGATCCTGTCGAAAGAGCTTCTTGAACAAAGCCCGGGGTAAGGTGTTCCATGCAATTGTATCAGTAATTGCAGTGAAGATCCAATTCAGTTCTCCAAGAGGGCTTCGACGATCTTGAAGTCGACCGGGAACTCGGAAGTCGTCAATGGAAATATTTGTGCGTAACGGGTTCTGCAGGATGAAAAAGCGCAGGGCGATTTCAATCGGTGTTGTTAAGCAACATGTGAATAGGTCTGCAGGGAGGTCCGGATTGGTCGGAAGGGACTCTGTCTTCTGGCACGCGGCTAGGAGGATGCAGTCACCGTAATTCTGAATGACAGCATTCGGGTCTCGTTTCTTAGCCTCAACATTCTCTTTCTCATGTTTTTCCACGAAAGTATGGAAATTTTGGACAATGTTGCCCGCATGTGAAACATCAAAGACAAAAAGACTAGGCCCAGCTAGCCAAGACTGCAAATCATACAGTGGGACAGGTATGTACTGGGTATAATTCTTGTTAAAGACCCATATTTCACCCGACTGAGTTGGCAACGGCACTCCGTGTCCATTGTAATGTAGAAGCACTCGCTCGTCCTTGGCATTACGGCGAAGTGAAATGCAGAACTTCTTCGTCTCGTCAACTGATGGATCTAGATACTGCTTGTATCTTGTTCGGAGACTCAAGGTCTCATATTGCTCCTGTAGCTTCTTGCCGATCTGCTCCATGATCTTATTTTGACCACCGCCTGTGGTAGAAGTCGGGTCTACCCAACATTCCAGCTTCGATGTTGGGTTGGTCTTGACCACATCGGGAGGGTCGACTCCGATGTTCAAACAGATGGCCAAAGCCGCTGACACAGTTTTCAGGCGATCTTTCATGCGCCAGTCCTGACTTGGCCAACTCCCAACCGGGTCCCTGGGAATGCCGTTCGTCTCATGACGTTTCTCGGTGAAATACATGTAGAAATTCTATATCCAGCGGGTACTGTGTTAGCTTCCGGAAACTCATGATCAGACTGGTCATGCTCACCGAATGCAATATCTTAAGATACTCGCTAGATGTATACTCCTCCTGCCACCCATGTCGCATGGCAAAATCTTCATCGTCATCGCCCACCACCTTGTCGAAAGTTATCCGACTTGGCCCATAGTCACTTTTGGCTCTCTTCAACATAGCCGGCCGGCTACTCTCCGATCTTCGAGGCGATGGGCGGCGGGGTGGGATCTCTCCAATGGCGCTATTCTCTCCAGATGAGCTAATTGGGCGCCCATGTGGTGTCAGTGTGGGGTGCTTATGTTCAACTGCTGTGAGCGAACGCTGATGGCCACTCGACGGAGCTGGAGATCTTTCGCGGGTAGGGATCGTGGTCTCTAAATCAGGACCGAATGCGACGCGGACCGATTTATTCGGATTGCGACGCGAGACCGTCGACCCGTTGGTCGTTTGTTGTGAGTTTTGTTCCATATCGGTATTGGGATCCCTCATGTTGTATGATCGTTCATTGTGTTACACGAGTACTGAGGGGGGAGTAAAGGCTGGAACGTATGTCAAGGTAGGCCGCAGGTATCCCCGGTCGGTCACCGGTCACAACTAGTGAATTTCCTCCGGTTCGCTTGCGAGGGTCTGGATGTTATCGACTGAAGCTGGGGAAGAGACCGATGATGAAATGGCCCGAGTAATGTTAGAGGTCGAATTTATAGTAAGACAAACTGATCTCAAATTGCGACTGCCCTGGAGATATTCCAGGAGCGCAGAGAGAACTCAGCGCACAGCCTATGGATTCTGGTCCAAAGAGAGCTTATCTGCGTCTAGAGCGGATGTGGTTCGGAAAGGCGAGGTGCTATGCGGAAACATAGATTATCCGGGGATTACTCAGAATGGTGTCTTGGCATTTGAGGAAGTATAAACGTTTGATCAAACGTGTACGGGGTACACATCTGTAGGCTTTTCACAAAATGATCATGACTTATCTCTGACTTCTCTTTCTTTTTTGTTCCAAGAAGGTTGGCTATGGCTGTATTTAGAGTCTATGCATCTATACTCTAGAATCTAGTGGTAATAATGCTCCAATATGGGTATAAGCATTGGTTACATCATGGAGTACAACATAGGGAAGTCCACCTTCCGGACTGCCTAGGTGGGACGAAGCCCCTGTTAGTCAGCTAAATATCTACCAAGTAGCATGTCAAGGTTGCGATATTTGCTCTTATATAATAATAGAGACATCGCATGGTTGGAAATGTCTAAGACAGCAATGGTAGGGGGATATCAAAGGTTTCACTGGGGGAAGGATGGACATCTACAATCTGACACGTCGATTTTTATACAACAAACAACATAGGAGACTAAAAATATACAATATACTCAGACGTATACAACATAGTATGTAACCAATGATAATAGATTATAGCCAAAAAAAAACCGGTCAGTGTCAAGAGGTTCATACCTACAGCCCAACCGGAACACGAGAGATCGCCCGTATTATTTCGATAGGCATGGGAACCCCCTTTTTCCTTCCCTCTCTCAGCTTTGACACCCTGACCTCTTTTTCTTCCCAGGTATTCCAGAGCTGACATTCATCAGGTCACATGCCTAATTATCATGTTGTACGGGCTTAATCCATGAACAATTGGTATTTCTACACATTGTGGGGTATGGATCGCCGTGTGGAATTGGGGAATGCAGTGTTAGGATACATTATCATTGGACCTGCAGTTGTTCAGGCTGTGGCCGTGTCCTCGGCCCGGCAAATAGCCATTGCAGTGTGATAGTGTGTGTGATGATTAGGGTTAGCAAGCCTGTGAATGGCATTTCAACCCTTGAAAGATAAGATTGAATGTAGTCCAACATTTTGAAGACTTTGTAACATTGCTGTGAAAGCTTTTCTTTTTATTCTACATCCTACTTTCTTTGACCTACTGATATCTATCAGAAGGCTAAAGAAGTGTGGATATACCATACTCAATAGTGGAATGTGAAACCCCCCTCGGTTCCTGGAGGCTGGCAAAAAAAAAGAGAGACTGGGGAAAATGAGGAAATAATACACTGTAAGCAGTACGGAGTGCATAGATATAGACATATCTAGTAGAACAAGCATTGAATTAAATCAAAGAAGTGGAATGTCTTTAAATATTCGAGTAATAGCATGCCCCTGAGTATGCACGTTCAATGAAACTAAGACTAGTTCGACTTAGAGCATCTCCGGGAAATTGAAACGGCTTCCATCTTCGCTTTTCACATTTCCCTACCACCTCCCCCTTTCTTGCCTTGGCTTTAGCCGCTTTGATTTTTCGAGTCCCCAGTGCGAATGCTTCTCTTTAGAGGTCTCCCCTTGCCCACTTTTATTTTTTTGGGGGGACGTTGAGCGGCTTGTGCATGGAACGTTTTATGGTTCCTAGTGGTTCCTGGTTCCCACTTCACATCTGAAATAGACAACTTCCCCCTATCTCTTCGGATTTTCCACTTCATCCCTCGGGACGACGCCATTCCTTTGATTTTTGGGTGTCGGATCGAGACCGCACTTCGGCGCAGCTTGACTTTGCGCCAGATCCCCAGATACGACCGACCACGACCACATAATTACGATGGCCTTTTTGTTTAAGAAGAAGGCTCACGCCCAGCAGAGCCAGCAGTCGGCTGCACTTCCCCCGGCGACTAGAAATGTCCACACTTCCGAGGGTGCCCCATCCACTGGATCGCCCAATATGGCCAACGGGGTCAAAGGGGATGGCATGCATTCCCAGACGCCAACTCCAAGCGGTAGCTTCAGCAATTCCCTACATTCCGCCACAAGCCCGACGAGTCCAGACGCAGTACGATCGCGGCAGAGAGCAGATTCGGAATCACAGGTGGGTATCTGTTTTGTGATCCATTGGTCGCTCTTTGACGAGGACAGAGCTCTAATGTCTACAACAGATGCAAAGATCCCAGCAACCACCCAACGGGATCCCCCTCCAAGCCCCAGTTCATCCCTTTACCCATGGTCGCAACGCCGTTTAAACTTCTCCTCTCCCCAAATGAACCCGTTTCCTCGCTATGGAGCAGCAATCAATTCGGTGGCATCTAAGGAAGGAGACATATATATGATGGGAGGCCTGATCGATGGATCAACCGTCAAGGGTGACCTATGGATGATTGAAAGCAGTGGTGGTGGTTTGAACTGTCTGCAAGTTGCAACAGTGTCCGAAGGCCCTGGCCCGCGAGTCGGTCATGCCAGTTTGCTCGTTGGGAACGCATTCATCGTGTTTGGTGGTGACACCAAAATCGAGGAGAATGATTCTTTGGATGACACTCTGTACCTTTTGAACACATGTGAGTGTGGTATCAATAAATTCATATTTACCATGCATCTGACAATTTTTGTTTCATAGCTTCTCGCCAATGGTCCCGCGCTATCCCCCCAGGCTCTCGACCTTCCGGGCGTTACGGTCACACGCTGAACATCCTAGGCTCCAAACTCTACGTCTTCGGAGGGCAAGTGGAGGGCTTCTTCTTCAACGACTTGATTGCATTCGATTTGAATCAACTTCAAAGCCCAACAAATAAATGGGAGGTTCTGATCCCGAACAGTCACGAAGGTGGGCCTCCACCAGGCCAAATTCCCCCAGCAAGAACAAACCACACCATTGTCAGCTTCAACGAGAAGCTGTACCTATTCGGAGGTACGAACGGCGTACAGTGGTTCAATGATGTCTGGTCTTATGATTACATTTCCAATACCTGGACCGAAATTGATTGCGTTGGCTTCATACCGGCTCCTAGGGAGGGTCATGCCTCTGCTTTGGTTAATGATGTGATGTATGTGTTTGGAGGCCGCACAGATGAAGGCGTGGACTTGGGAGACCTGTCAGCTTTCCGCATCTCAACTCGACGATGGTACTCATTCCAAAACATGGGTCCTGCGCCGTCCCCTCGATCTGGGCACAGCATGACCGCTTTTGGCAAGCAGATCATTGTTATGGCGGGCGAACCGAGCTCGGCTCCTCGGGACCCCGCGGAGCTTAGCATGTCCTACATCCTTGATACTAGCAAGATTCGGTACCCCAATGATTCACAAGCCGGAGGACGCGCCCCCGAAGCGGCGGCCAGAAAAACAAGTGTTGATAAAGCAGGTATCTCGTCTGGGCGCACATCTCGGGAGGCACAAAACGCTGGCCCAGAACAGCAAATGCGACGCGGACCGACGCCATCGCGTGAGAGCATGATACAGGGCACGGCTGCTAATAGGCCAGGGGAGTTCGGCTCGAACCCAAATTTGGGACCTGGATCTAGACTACCACGGGCATCAATTGCTCAAGCCCCTGCCGGTCCACCCCCTCCTGGTCAAGCGCCATCTCCTGGTCCTCGTGGCAATGGCCCTGCACCTGGTGCGAACCCCCCGCAGCAAGACCCCGACCAAAAACGATCGCGGGTACACCCCAACGGTTGATGTTCGTGTAGCGAGCGGCGACGGCGGCGAAGAATCACCAATCATGAAAGAAGGCCCACAAGATCCCCAGGGACCTCCATCGGCTGGTCGTCGAACCCCTACGCAGCATCAAAAGCCATCAGCCAAGGCCATGGAAGCAGGCGAGGCAGCTCCATTGATTAGTGCCCCAGGCCGACAACGGTCTCTCCGGTCTCAACGACAGCGTGGGTCTATTGACAGCGCTGACGAATCAATCCTTGGCCGGCAGTCTAGCGTTGAGGGCTCAGTGGAATCCCGAAACTTCCGCAACTCCAAGACTCTTGGTGATGAGCCACGGTCTCCTCGACTTACACCCCACCAAGAGGCGTTGATAAAGGAGCTGGAGGTTACCAAGGCCCGTAATGCCTGGTATGCCTCTGAACTTGCACTCGCAAGAAAGTGTGGCTATGTCCCCAATGCAACCAGTAACCCCGCGCTAGACGATCGGGCCAACGAGGCCCTGAGTGATGAGGATCGCCCCTGGTTGAGGCATTCTTGGCTATGAGGGCAGACCTCAGCAAGATGCAAGCTACCGTGGATCGACAGGCGGCCATCGCATCGAAACGAGTTGCTGAAGTGGAGCATCAACGCGATATGGCTATCAATGAAGCTGCATACTCTCGGGCCAAGCTCGCCGCTCATGGTGGTAGTCAGCGGGGAACCCCTCAGCCTGATGCTTCTCGAGATGGAGATGACGAGCGACCTACCGACATGGGACGTCGCCTTGCCCTCGCTTTGGCATCCCAGTCTGAGTTGAAGGCTAAATTAGATTTGCAGACTACCGAACTTTCGCAAGAACGCCAAGCCAAGGAACTTGCTGAAGAGACAAATGAGGCAACCCGCAAACATCTGGCCGAGCTTGAGATGCAAAGTAATACCCTGGAAGCCGAAAACTTGCGCGCTGAGCTTCACCAAGCAGAGGCTCTCTCCAGAGAAGAGGCCTTCCTGCGTGCAGAGGCCGAAGCCTCGCTCCAACAACTCACCTTGGACAAAGAAGAGTTGATGGCACAGATTGAGGATTCCTCAATCCGCCTGAAAGACTTTGGCTCCAGCTTTGATGACCTCCGAGAAGCTGTGTCTGTTTCCGCCGCGAAGACAGCCCTCGTTGAGAAGCAATTCCAAGAGGAGCGAGAGCGTCGTGAGGGTCTGGAGAGAAAGCTTCTGCAGCTCCGCTCAGAACACGAAGAACGCACCACTGAAGTGGAAAACCTTACTCGTCGCCTCAAAGATGCGGAGGAGTTGGCAGAAATGCACGCCAAAGAAGCCGAAACTCACAAGATTGCCTTCGTTTCTGGCCTGGAACGCGCTGCTTCTACAGGCTTGGATGATTCGTTCCGATCTCGTGCTGACCAGCGAGTCGCTGCTTTAGAAGCCCAGATTGAGCGGTCCACCACTCTAGCTAAGGCCAACCAGGCAGCCGCCAACGCAGCTTCAGACAAACTCCGGCGCGCAGAGGAACGGATTGCTGGTCTTGAAGCATACCAGGAGCAGGCCAGCCGCGAAGGCTTGCAATTGCGCCGACAACTTCAGACTGCTATGAAAGAAAGCCAATTGGCCGCCACTGAGAACCGGGACTTGAAGACACAACTTGAGGCTCACCAGCGAGAGGCTGGAGCTTTGGCGGTTCAACATGCCGCTTTGAAGGATCTGCTTAGTGAGCGTGGAGTGAGCAGCGACACCAGACGGTCCCCACGGCTTGACTCCCCCGGATCACGATTCGGTACTCCAGAGCAAGGCCGACTACGCGAGCTCGAGCAACAACTCTCGGCTAGCATTAAGGCTCATGACGACCTAAAGAATAGCTTTGAAACCCGTGAGCAGGAAGCCGACCGAACCTTCCGAGAGAAACTCGAGCAACTTGAGAATGATTACCAGTCCGCGGTTCATTACGTGAAAGGCACCGAGAAGATGCTGAAGCGTATGAAAGATGAGCTGAGTCGGTATAAGACCCAAAATGCCAAGATCCAGTCTGAATTAGATGTGGCTCAGAAGAGCCTTGAGAATTCAGACAGCCAGACATCTTCCGCCGAGTGGGACGCTGAACGGTCCCGCCTGGAGCTGTCGATTTCCGATCTCCAAGATCGAACTTCATCTTCTATCGCCAGCCTTGAAGGCCAGATCACACAGCTCAAACAAGATCTGGATCAGGCCAAGGCCGAGAAAGAGTTATCGCGAAGTGAACAGGAGCGTCTCAAGCAAGATTTACTCACCGCGGCCGAGCAAAGTCGCACCGAGCTGGACCAGCTCAAGCAAGAAAATACCCACCTTGAAACTCGTGCATCGGATGCTGAACGCAAGGTCAACATGCTTCTGGAGCAGGTTCAGACGTCAGTCGGTCATTACCGCCGTCAATCTCAGCATGGGCAAGGTACCAATGGAATCTCGCGCACACACAGCAATGCTTCTAGCAACACAGTCAGCGGTGGCCTTGGGCGGGCACGAGCTGACAGCAATGTCTCGCAGGACTCTACATTCCTTGACAATCGTGGTTCGATGGCTCTGGACTCCCTTGCCAACGAGTTGGACGCTTTGCGTAGTCACTGGGAAAGCACCAACCGCAATTACCGTCTGAGCAACCAGCTGGATCTGGATCGGACTCCCACCAAGGATAATAGTGAGGGACCTGCACTGATGAGTGATAGCTTGGCAGAATGGAGGAGGAGACTGGACGATGATGACCGGGTTGGATTTGATGTGCAAACCAAGCCATTGAAAACTGGAGTTTCACACTCCGAACACCCCAACGTGATCTAAAAATCTCTTCGTTGTTCTACGACCATGTGCCCTGAGATATGTCAATTTGCACCGTCTAAGCGTTCTGCACGTGTATTTGCCGACCCTTCTTTTCCCCCATTGTGTGTTCTACTCTCATTTCTACGTATGATGGGTGCTTTTACCCTCTGTGTTCATCTTCGCCGATGCGCAGCGTATTTTTCTGGTTCTGTTTCACCACTGCGCTCATTTGTTCCCCCCATTTCTCGTTTTTGATCCGTTTTTTAACCCCCCGGCTGCCCTTTTTTATACCCCGGTTTTCTGATGTTCACTGGACTCTGGCTGTACTACTAGCATATTTCACGCGGATTCCTTGTTCATCCATAGTCATAAAATCGTTCTAGTTGCCCTGTGGAGGCTCTGATGTTGTTTTTTTTTTTAAGGGTAACCATGACTGGGATATCCTAAAGGTCAGTACGGAGTACGGAGTACACTTAATAACACTAGGATGCCCAGGCCCACTGGTGGGAATGATGACCTGTCATCAGCCCGATTCGATAGGTGCAAGCTTACTTCCCATTGATGATATTTCCGATGTAAAACTAGCCTATGTCGAATTCGATTTCTTTCATAGCTAGTAACTGATTGCAGGCGTAATCCCCCATGTTTGCCCTAGATAGATTGAGACAAATTTCCCATTGAGGAAAATCGCGCATACTATAGGATCTGGTATTGTCAATTCAGGGTCTATAAGTGCGAACACGGTGGATGCCATGGCTTGCAAGAGGGCAATAATGTGAGTGTATATGATCCGAATGGAAACCGTATCTATCCAATTTCGAGTATCTCTTCAAATTCCAGAGCCTGTTGATACCTGGTTTACTATGGTTGTTCAGTTTTCATTGATCACATACCCGTCAGCTGAGGGACTGCATCGCCACCAGTGACGGTGTAATCTTACGGAATACATCTGGTTGAGAAAGATGCAATATTTAATCACTTTACCTCAAATTCTACAAATCACAGTGTATATATCTGTAGATGCCTTTCATACATGTACAACATAGGTACTCCAGCTGTCAAAGTGGTATAGATGCCCAATACCAAACTTACCATACCACGCCCAATGACATACAAGACCCGAGGTCAGGCGTGTCCCCTGCATATTAAACCTGGGAAAAAATACCCTCACCGACTCCCTTCTCCTTCTCATCTCTCTTCCTTTTTAAGACGTTTAGCTTTTGAAAGGCTTTGAAAGGCTTTGAAAAAGCCCTTTGCCCTTGATCTCTCTGTTTCTCGATTTTCCACCCGGATCTCCCCGGCTCTCCTTTTCTTTGAGAGCAATTATTTCACGGTCGGCAGCTCTTTTGATCCCGTTATCTCCAGGTATGTCTAGATGCTTTTCCCTTTTCTTGAACCTTTTTACCTTTTGACTTTCAATCATTACATTTGCCTATTTTCGTTGCATCATTCGAAGTGTTGGAAGTTGATCTGGCCCTTCCCAACATTGAAAGTTGCCTGAGGCTTGCCAACCCCTCTCATTCCCTGTTTCCCTCTCACGCCTCTCTTCCTCAACCTCAATCACACCCCTTTTACCCATCTCAGCTTTGCATATCCCGAATTCGAAAACACTAATATTCTCTCTTTTCCAGAAAAGTTTTTCACAGCTAATCGCTGTGTCCCCATCGGTTCAATATGACGACCATGGTCAGTGTTAGCCACCCCCGATTTCTTTTCTTTCTTTCGTCACTCGGAGACTTCCAAGTGACTTGAATATTACGTTCGGATCATACCACGACCGTATGATGATCAGCACGTCCTGGGTTGTACTAACTTTGCCTGCAGGATTTGCGAGTTGGTAACAAGTACCGCATTGGCCGTAAGATCGGAAGTGGCAGTTTCGGTGACATCTATCTCGGTATGGATACAAATCTAACTTTGTCCCTGCACCACAACTCATAGCTCTTAGGAACAAACATCATCTCCGGTGAGGAGATTGCCATCAAGCTCGAGAGCGTCAAGGCCAAGCACCCCCAGCTCGAATATGAAGCCCGTGTCTACAAGTCGCTCGCCGGTGGTGTCGGTATTCCCTTCGTTCGTTGGTTCGGTACCGAATGTGATTACAACGCTATGGTTATCGATCTGCTCGGACCTAGTCTGGAGGACCTTTTCAACTTCTGCAACCGCAAGTTTTCGCTGAAAACCGTCTTGCTTCTCGCCGATCAGCTCATTTCCCGCATCGAATACATCCACGCCAAGTCCTTCATCCACCGTGATATCAAACCCGACAATTTCCTCATGGGCATTGGCAAGCGTGGTAACCAGGTCAATGTGATTGATTTCGGCCTGGCGAAGAAATACCGTGACCCCAAGACCCATTTCCACATCCCTTACCGTGAGAATAAGAATCTTACTGGTACTGCCCGTTACGCCAGTATCAATACCCATCTCGGTGTCGAGCAGTCTCGACGTGATGACATGGAATCTCTAGGCTATGTCATGCTCTACTTCTGCCGTGGCTCCCTCCCTTGGCAGGGTCTGAAGGCTGCTACCAAGAAGCAGAAGTACGACCGCATTATGGAGAAGAAGATGACCACCCCTACCGAGGTCCTCTGTCGTGGTTTCCCCAACGAATTCGCCATTTACCTGAACTACACCCGTTCGCTGCGTTTCGACGACAAGCCCGATTACTCCTACCTGCGCAAGATTTTCCGCGACCTCTTCGTCCGCGAGTCCTTCCAGTACGACTACGTCTTCGACTGGACCGTTTACAAGTACCAGAAGAACGCCGCCATGATCGTCGACGCCTCCAAGAAAGATAAGGATGCCGAGGATCAGCAACGCCGCCAGGCCCTGCCTGCTGCTGGCCCGATGGGAGCCAGTGCCGCCGCCAAGCCCGGCGCCATCTCCAGCCAGCGCCGTAAGGTCGTCGAACGGGGCACTCTCGACACTCCGGACACCAACCGTGCCGTGGGAGGTAGTGACAGGATGTGAGTACATGAAACCTGGTTCCGAGTAGGGAACCCCTTCTTTCTTAACTCCTACGTTGAGTGATTTGCTTTTCGTGACGCTGGCGTGGAGGACCCTTATGTTCTGAATCTGACTAATCGCATAGTCTTCGGCGTTAGGCTACGTTCTGCCTCGAAAGGTGCTGCTTTGGGTTATGGACCTTCTGGTGGCCGTTCGAAGCGGGATGAAGGGGCGGAGGCCCAATGGTACTAATCGTGTTTACATGACAGTGAGGCTATGCTTTGCAGCTGCCCTCCTGTCTGTTCACATTCTTATCTACTAAGAAACCGGGGACCCGTCTACGTCGCTTTGGAGCGGACCATGTCGCACTCGCCTTCTCGGATATTTCTTTGTTTTTCTTTCTTTCTCGGATCTCTATTCATTCTGCACTCCCCGACAGCCCTCCTATCCCGTTTTCGATCAGATTTCGATCTCAGCCGTTTCGATTCGCCTCTGTTTATCGCCTGCTCGCCTTCAGCCCCATGAAACTTTTGCTAAATGGGTGGTCAAATTTGCGCTGAGCCTGCGAAAAACCTTGTCGACAATTTTCTGTCTTTTCGGATTTTTTTGTACCCGTTCTGCGGGACAACCGATTACACGTCTCGAAACGCTTCTGATATTGTGGCTTATTTTTACGTCTTCGCCCTTTGGTTTCTCTTTACAACCTGGCATCTTTGGTCAGAACGACCAGAGGGCAAGACGAAGGGAGATGCAAACGACGGCGTCAGACCGCAATTTTCTTTGTCGGATCGTTCACTCGCTGGTACTGGAGATCCTTGAATGCATCCTCGGATGCGCTGCCCATCATTGCTTGCCCCTTTTCTTTACTCATGACGTTTATTCTCTACCCTTCGTCTTTTACTGATTCTTTTTGCGTTGCGTTTGCCTGGCGATTAATTTGTGAACTATCGACGCTCAATGGGGACGAGGTGTGGCCTTCAATCTGGCCAAGGGAGGGGATGGGGAGACAGCTTTCGGGAGTATTGCTTTGCAGGCTTTCTGGATCTCTGCTCAAGCTACGTTGCAGAAATTTCTGTTACAGAAGGTCGCTTATGCAATCCCGCTTGCGGGAGAAGCTGGTGTGGTTGGCGACGGACATTGGTTAGGGTCGCTTCCGGGGTGGTATGCGTCGATTTGTGTCAAGTTATTTCTCTTAGCTCTTTCTACATTGCACTCTCAATTTGCTTACTCTCTGGAATGCTATTCACCTGGCAAACCTGGAAGGCCCTTCGAGCATCCGTACTTCCGGTCCCAAAAGAGTAAAGAAAAACGGTGAGATCATCGAAGTTTGGCCCATGTATGAAGTACCGAGCACTAGAATGGATCTTTTTGAAAGGGATTCTATTCGATATGTAAAGTCTGCAAGTATACGTTGAATCGGGATATAGGAGTGTCATGACATGGAAATCATGTACATTGTACACGGAACACCGCCGGTACATGAAACTTGAGCAGATAATAGATTTTCCTCCTTTTTCCACCTTCACCTCCTAACTTTCCGACAAGAGTTGAAGACCTTGGGAACCGTCTAAAATTCCGTAATGGATTACTCTTTCTACGACCCTCGATCACAGCCCTCCGGCTTCTCGCTCTATGGACTGCCTACCCCCGACCAACCCCATGCGCAACCAGATACATTCGCCCCTCTAGTGAGTTCTTTGTTCCCCCGTTCAAAAACTGTCACTAATGGACTAGAATAATTACCAGAACTTCCCTAACTATAATCCCTCATTCCCCATCGACTCATTTGTTCCGCCACCGCATTCACCGCCAGAATCAGTCAAGCACTCTGCTTCCAGCAGCGATGCTGCCAATCAGCACACACGCCCCTCATTTGACGGGGATGAAACCCAATTCGCAGACCCAACCCTAGGGAGGAGCAGCAGCGAGGAAAAGGAATCAGCGCCCGCACAAAGCAAACGCAAGGCCCAAAACCGAGCAGCGTATGTGATATATCAAACCCACGTGGATCCAAGACACAACCCCCCACGCAAACACTAACATCCGTTACACAGTCAACGAGCATTCAGAGAGCGCAAAGAACAACATGTCCGTGACCTTGAAGATAAAGTAAACACCCTCGAACAAGCATCCAGCACCTTACAAGCCGACAACGAGCGTCTCAAGCGCGAACTAGCCCAATACACCACTGAGAATGAAATCTTGCGCGCCACATCACAAGTCCACCGAGGACATGTTAGCTCAAACGAGAACCCTACGCCAACAGTCACAGGTCCAATGAAATTTTCCCCCACGGACTTTCACGCCACCTTCATGCCGGACGGCCCTGGTACGCCCCGAAGCCCGCACCACCGTCTGACTGTGTGTCCGATCACCGGCGAGAGATTGTTAGATGCGCGTGCGACGTGGGACCTCATTCAGAAACACGAGCTGTTTGAGCGTGGTCAGCTTGATATTGGTGATATCACGGACCGGTTGAAGGGTATGTCGCAGTGTGATGGGCAGGGACCTGCTTTCAAAGAGGGTCAGGTTCGTCAGGCTATTGAGGAGAGCGCGGCTGTTGACCGTGATGAATTGATTTGATGACTTGAGTGTTAGTGGTATCTTCTACGTGTACCGCCGATATGGTTATGAATTTAATGTTTTTTGGAGCGTTGGGTTTGATGGGATGGATCAATAGGATGAATGGCGATTGGATTATCTGATTCGTTGTTAGTTCGGTATATAGGGGTTGGTTGTATTTAGGAGCGTTTGAGTCATTTACACTCAAATTTGGGTTTGTTCATTTGCGGTCATTGCAATTGCCTACATAGTTGGCAAATTGATCCCCTGGCACTGGTATTCGATAGCTAGTCGCCGTTATGAACCCCAGGCTGACCATCCGTGCGTCAATTGAATTCCTATGTATGTATGGATATCTAGAGGCCAACTCTCAAGCCTTCCACCTCCAACTGCAGATGTGGATACAGCAGATCCTAATATGGCAGATTTCGGCAATTCAATTCATATCAAAACCGACAAGCGCGTCATGTCTTACAGCCTCGTTCCCTTGGCTCCTGCCAACATGGAGAGAGGGTCATCATTTTTTGGATACTTTCATAATATACAAACAAGTCTGATCATAATATTTGCAGTAATCAATCGCAACCTTGAAGGAAATCAATCCCAGTCATCATCGTAATCTTCAACGTTCAGGTCATCCGCCTTTTTGTAGTCGTCCTCGTTATCACGCTTTTTGAGACGAACATCGCTCTCCTTCAAAGCACCAATTTCCACGAGCAAACGCTCAAGATCTATGTAGTTGATTAGTATATAGCACTTCTTTGATTCCTACCTTTTGAACGGAACCTACCTTCAATCTTGGTCCGGGGACCCTTCAACTGCTGGAGCGTAATAAGCTGCTTCTTAATCTCGGTATCTTTGTATACCAAGATTGTGGGTGTATTCTTCTCCGGATAGCCCTCAATACACATGTCGGCACGAATCTCGCAGAACTTAATGTCGCCGAATTTGGCAGCAAGCTCCCGCCAGAGCTCCGTCAACACGCGCGACTCAACGTTCCCACCCATCGATGTGAGATTGACTAGTACATAAGCACTGTTGGATGCTTCTGTTACCTCACGGGCATAATCGACTTTCTGAAGTGGGAAGACCTGGTTGAAATGACTGGTTTGTTGGAGGGTGGAGAGCTCGGCGAGCCGTTTTTGACTGTTTGATTTGACCGTGAGCAAAGAGGGACCCTTGTAGATACATGCATGACGAGACAAAAAGCTTACCGATAGCTTTCGAGGAATTCTTCATCTTCTTCATCCTCTAGAGCGTCCAACTCGTCGAGGTCCTTGTCCTCAAGTCGGTTCTCGTGCGCCCTTTGCTGTGCGGCGATCAGAGCCTCTTGGATCAGAGGTTCGGGGTCTTTGGGCTTTTCTGGAATAATGCCATGTTGGCGGAGGATATCATTCCTATATAATATTCAATAACTGGTTAGCAACACTACATTTAGTTTATACCCCGGCGGGGGTATGTGCAAGTAATAGGCTCACCACTCGGTATCCTCGTTAGGGTCGACTTCAACCTGCATGGTGGATTGAAATGATCAAAGATGTTTAGATCAAGTTCAATTCAAGCGAAATATGGAGAGAATGAGGGGAGTTGGAGGGATAAATGCGCTGCCTTCAATCATGATGCCACCTGTTTGCAGTGTTTGGTTCGGGCCAAACAACACAGAAGGCCACCTTCAACTTGTCCCTAATAGCCAAGTCCTTTGGAGGTTCAAGATTCTTTACTACCTCTTTTGCCTCAATCATATCCTTGTATTTCTTTCCAATCTCCAATCGTTCAGCTCTCAATTCCTGGGTGGCTATGCGAATGCTGTAGTCGCCTACACCGCCCTGCCCTGCTTCTGTGTACTCGACCCGTGTCCCAATTGCACCAACTCCACCTTTCTAATACGACAGCAACCACTCATTGCTGGTGTGATACCAGCTGCTGGGCAAAATGAGTTACATGAAGAAAAACGAAGATGAGGACCAGGTCATGATCAAGCTTGATCGGACCTCCGTTTTCCAAGATGGTATGCAATCAACAAGACCCCCTGGCGCCTCCATGCGCTGTACATATTCAATGCTGACTATATAATCCTTCCAGCACGCCTATTCAATTCCTCTCCTATCTCGCCGCGAACATGCCGAACATTACTCACCAAGATCGCTGTCCTCTTGTTCACCGGGGAGCAGTTCCCTACGAATGAAGCCACCACCCTCTTCTTCGGAATCTCTAAGCTCTTCCAGAACAAAGACCCGTCGCTGCGGCAAATGGTATATCTGATTTTGAAGGAGCTAGCTAGCACTGCGGAAGATGTGATCATGTCCACAAGTATCATTATGAAGGACACTGCAATGGGAAGCGATGTTTTGTACCGGGCAAATGCCATCAGAGCGCTCTGCCGCATTATTGATGTAGGTCGTCAGCTGTGAGGACCTCAATGGTTGAGGGGATTTGCTGACAATTTCAAAAGGGTTCCACAGTGCAGGGTATCGAGCGACTCATCAAGACCGCCATTGTTGACAAGACCCCGTCGGTGTCCTCCGCGGCCTTGGTCTCTTCCTACCACCTCCTTCCCATTGCGCGCGATGTTGTCCGGAGATGGCAGAGCGAAACACAGGAAGCCGCCTCATCATCGAAATCATCCACCGGGTTCCTTGGTTTCTCCTCGAGTTCACAGAGCCACGCCATCTCCAACTCGAATTTCATGACACAGTACCACGCCATCGGTCTTTTGTACCAGATGCGCTCGCACGACCGCATGTCTTTGGTCAAGATGGTACAGCAGTACGGTGCTGCAGGTGTAGTCAAGAGCCCGGCTGCTCTGGTTTTGTTGGTACGTCTGGCGGCCAAATTGGCTGAGGAGGACCAAGGTCTCCGGAAACCCATGATGCAAATGTTGGATGGCTGGCTCCGCCACAAGCATGAGATGGTCAACTTCGAGGCGGCCAAGGCTATTTGCGATATGCGCGATATCACCGATGCCGAGGCAACACAGGCAGTTCACGTTCTCCAGCTCTTCCTGTCCTCTCCCCGGGCGATCACCAAGTTTGCAGCCATCCGTATCCTACACAGCTTCGCCTCCTTCAAGCCACACGTCGTCAATGTCTGCAACCCCGATATCGAGTCCCTTATCTCCAACTCGAACCGCTCTATTGCCACGTTCGCCATTACGACACTGCTTAAGACTGGCAACGAAGCCAGTGTCGATCGCCTGATGAAGCAAATCTCCGGTTTCATGGCTGATATCACTGACGAGTTCAAGGTCACTATTGTCGAGGCTATTCGCACTTTGTGCTTGAAGTTCCCTTCCAAGCAGGCCGGTATGCTCGTCTTCCTGAGTGGTATCTTGCGCGATGAGGGTGGCTACGAGTTCAAGCGCACTGTTGTTGAGAGCATGTTTGATTTGATCAAGTTTGTCCCGGAAAGCAAAGAGGATGCGCTCGCCCACCTCTGCGAGTTCATTGAGGACTGCGAGTTCACTAAGCTCTCGGTTAGAATCCTGCACCTGCTTGGTACTGAGGGCCCTAAGACCAGCCACCCCACCAAGTATATTCGCTACATCTACAACCGCGTCGTATTGGAGAATGCCATTGTACGTGCCGCTGCTGTCACCGCATTGGCCAAGTTCGGTGTTGGCCAGAAGGACCCCGAAGTCAAGTCTAGTGTTCATGTTCTCCTCACCCGTTGTCTTGATGACACCGACGACGAGGTGCGAGACCGTGCTGCGCTTAACCTGCGTCTGATGGGCGAAGAGGATGAGTCGGCGAGCGCTTTCATTAAGAATGGTAAGACCTTATCCATGATTGGCAATAGTAAATTTACTAATGGCTCTAGACTCAATGTATTCCCTTTCCACGTTTGAACACCAGCTCGTCATGTACGTGACATCTGGGGACAAGGAGACTTTCGCTGCTGCTTTCGATGTTGCCACCATTCCCGTTGTCTCACACGAGCAGGCCCTGGCCGAAGAGAGGACCAAGAAGCTTACCTCGGCTACTCCTACTCTCAAGGCCCCTTCGACTGGACCCCCGAAGGGCAAGGCAGCCGGTGGTATGGCCGAAGCGGCCAGCGCCTCTGCCACTCAGAAATACGCAGAGCAACTTATGCAGTACCCCGACATCCAGGCATACGGTGTTTTGCTCAAATCCTCTGCACCTGTCGAGCTTTCCGAGAGCGAAACCGAATATGTTGTTACGGCCGTCAAGCATATTTTCAAGGAGCACATCGTGGTGCAATATGATATTAAGAACACACTCCCGGATACCCTTCTCGAGAATGTTACTGTGGTTGCCACGCCAGAGGAAGAGGATGTATTGGAAGACGACTTCATCATTCCTGCCCCCAAGCTGCCCACAGATGAGCCTGGTGTTGTTTACGTTGCTTTCAAGAAGCTCACCGGCGAGAACAGCGTCCCCGTCACCTCCTTCACAAACATTCTCAAGTTCACCAGCAAAGAAATCGACCCCGCAAGCGGCGAGCCAGAGGAAAGTGGCTACGACGACGAGTACCAGGTGGAGGATCTCGAGCTGACAGGCAGCGACTATATCATCCCCACATTCGCCGGCAGCTTCGACCACGTCTGGGAACAGACCGGTGCCAATGGCGAGGAGGAAAGCGAAACCCTACAGCTCAGCAACATGAAGGGTATCAATGGTACGTACAACAAGTCCTATATCTCTCTATTTTCTATAAACACTTATACTTACTGTCCCAACAGATGCCACAGAACAACTGATCGCAGCGCTATCCCTGCAACCCCTCGAGGGCACCGATGTCGCCCTCAACAGCAGCACACACACGCTCAAGCTGTTCGGCAAGACCGTCTCCGGCGGTCGTGTTGCTTCTCTCATCAAGATGGCCTACTCCAGCAAGGCTGGTGTCACTACAAAGATCACCGTCCGGGCAGAAGAGGAGGGCGTTGCTGCTGCTGTGATTGCTTCTGTGTCTTAATCTCCCTTTGTTTCCCCTTTTGTTGTTACGTGCTTAATCCTGGTTGGGGGGACAAGAGCGTGTTCTTTTTTCATGTGTCTTGGTTCGTTAGATTGCGTCGTCCACCCCTCAAAACTTGTCAATGCAACTTTTCATCCAAATATCATATCATATTCATGCCGATTAGTGTTTCTGGTCTTCCTTCGCTGTAGCAGCTACTAGTACATAGTCTTGAAAACGCCCGCGCTTGATCTGCAGAGCTACCTGGCCGTTATTCAAATTAGGGTACATCATAAGCTGCCGAGTCATCAGACTCCAAGGGGTTTTCTTTGTACTCCCCAAAGTAGGATAATGCCGTCAAGCATATATATATGAATGAAAGAATAGAAAAATATTTTGTTTTTATATGCTAGTGATGTTATGAGATAGTGCCGTATGGTGCTTCAAGGACGCAGACGCTGGGGGTCACGGGGGAACAGCGAAGCCAAACGGACATTAGGCAAGCCAAGGAAGAACATAACAATACGGTTAAGACCGAGACCACCACCAGCGTGAGGGGGACAGCCCTGGCGGAAAGCATTGAGATAATCCTCGAAGCCCTCCTGATTAGGCTCAAGACCCTTAGCACGCATGGACTCCTCCAACTCCTTGATATCGTTGATACGCTGGGCACCGGACATGATCTCCTCACCACGCATGAAGAAATCGTACGAGTTAGAGAAGCGCTTGTCTTCGGGATCGGCCTTGGTGTAGAAGGGACGAACGGCCATGGGGAACTTATCGAGGACGTAGAAGTCGGTGTCGTACTTCTCGCGAATGATCTGGCCGAGCTGCTTCTCCATCGCGGTGGAGAAGTCGTTCTCGAAGCGTTCTTGCTCCGAGACGTCGACGCCGGCTTCCTTCAGAAGGGCGACTCCGTCCATGTAGTTCATGCGCAGGGCCTTGCCATCCTTGGGGAGCTTGAAGTCGCCGGCCTTGGGGTAGGACTTTTGGATGGTAGCGATTTGGGGGGCGTAGCGCTCCTTGAGCTGGGTGAGGATGAATACGAGGAGGTCTTCGGCGAATGACAGGACCTCGTGGTAGTGGCCGCGGAAGGTCTTCTCGAAATCGAGACCGGAGAACTGTGGGACATGTTAGAAATGATCTGTCTTTCGTGTTTGAGCATATACATCAGTAGATCATACCTCGGTCAAGTGGCGGTGGGTGTTGCTGTCCTCGGCACGGAACACAGGGGCGATCTCAAAGACATTCTCCATATCACCGGCGATACACATTTGCTTGTAGAGCTGGGGACTCTGGGCCAGGTAGGCATTGCGCTTGAAGTACTTCACCTCGAAGACACCGCTACCACCTTCTGTGGCGGCACCGACCAGCTTAGGTGTGGAGATCCATCGAGAGCCACTCTTAAGCATGTACTCAGCGAAGAGCTGGGAAACGCCGCTGGAGATCCAGGTGATGGCCTGGCTGGTCTCGGTCTGCAGATCGAGCACACGGTTGTCGAGACGGGTCTTAAGGGTGACGATGGGAGTACCCTCGGAGTCGACCTGAGGACCTTCCTCGGTGGTCTCAGGAGGTGGGCGCTCAGCATCCTTGACTTGCATGGGCAGCATCTGCGCAGCCTCGGAGATCATATAGACCTTGTTAATGTGGATCTCGAGGTGGCTGATAGAGGCAGACGAGATGGGGATCTCGGGCTTCTTGACAGTACCAGTGACCTGCACGATAGAGTTGACGTTCAAGCCGCCAGTGTACTTGATCATCTGTCGCGAGATGGGCTCCGCAGCCGCAATGACGGCCTGCACCTTCTGTCCCTGCTGGCGCAGCATCAAGAATGCAAGCTTGGCACTCTGCACACGCGCATTGTCCACGCGTGCCACAACTGTCACTTCCTTCTCGTAGTGTTCCTCTGAGAGTTCGGTGAATCGTGTGGCTGGGACGAGGTCCTCGGCCGCTGGGAGGGGACCATATAGATGCTTGGCCGTATCGTTGGCATCCTGGGCGGCGGCCTGGGCCTTTTCTTGTGCAGCACGTGCTGCAGCCTTCTCTGCCTTGATCTTATCCTTCGCGGCCTTCTTCAGGGCGTTCTTGCTTGCGTTCTTGGTCTCACCTTCCGCGGCGGGAGCGGAGGCATCCTGAGCCTCGGGCTTAGGACGGTGGGGCAATTCGGAGTCGGCCATGGTGCTGCCAGGACAATTAGAGGGGGCAAGGTGTTGAATTGGGTTCAGTGGATTCTACCTTGAAGATTTTCTATCCCGAGGAATTTGCAGGACTTAACGCAGCAGGCTGTTTGTAAGTAAAGCTGCAGAGAAAAGTGTTCCGTTGACTCACCCCGCCATGCCCTAAGAGGGGTAGGCGGTGTGGGGATTGGAACTAGATATATTGTCTACCAGCTTGACTGTATACATGCATGTAAATCAATTCTATGTACAATTTGGTGTCACTTTTTGGCTTGAAAAAAAATGTATTGGATATGCTTATGTGACTTTGCGCTGGTAGCTATTCAGAATACCCACACATAAACATACAACCAGCGCCACATTCATGCTGATCTTCATACTAAGATAGTGTGTCTAGCGTTCTTTAAAAATCACGCTGCAGGCCAGCTCGAGTGCTTCAGTGCCCATCGAACACCTTTGTGCACATCATCAGCAATTGTCTGAGGGATCCAAGCAGGCTCTCCGCCACTGTATACACCAGTGCGGACAAGGATCGAGTGCCAGCTACTGCCAATTTCACTGCGATAGGAGTTGGCTCCTCGAATGTCTGACTCTGGATTATCACCAACCATGTATACATTTTCCAGGGGCGTGAAATTTGCAGAGCTTCCAAAGGTTCTCAGTCGGTTCCGAAGCAATTGACGTTCTGCAAACTCGTAGGTGAATTGATACGGTTTGCCGATCACGGTCTTCTTCAACTCAATACCCTTGCTAGGACCACCTGTAGTCGCAGCCCAAACGCCCTCAAGTGCTTCTCGGAATCCGCCCTGACCAAGGCGGGGCAAAGGGTAAGCGGCAGCCCACCACAGATCTGGATTAGAGAAGTACAGATGGGGCTGGCCATCCTGCTGATATCCATGGTTGGGAAGATCAATTCGGCCGTTCTTTTCAGACAAAGTGCCCATGCGACCTTGGGACGAAAGGAGGAGGTCCATAATAACCTGAGTGTCCAAAGCCCAATCACGAGGATCATTGAACACAAAGACGGCGTCGATTTTCAAACTCTTCGATGGATCTTTGAAGTCGATGGGGGTCGGAAGCGGCCGGGCAAACTTTTTATAATAGTCGCTGAAGTTCTTCGAGAAAGGCCAGACAGCGGGATGGGCCATGAGAATATCGGCCGGGGTGACAACATTCTTAAACCCATACCTATTATCTTTGTTCAGCATATACCATTTAGTATCAAGAAGGGGCCCTTGACATACTGTTCTGCCACGCGCCGACAGTTATCCCCATCACCTCCGGCCACTAACACGCACTTATGTTCCAGAGCGTTCGACTCGTCCGATCCCTTGACCAATTCAGCAAAGGGAGAGTGACTCTGTACAATGTCTGTGGCATCTAAGGGGACTCCTAGTTTCTCGCTAATCTCTGCGACGCGCTCTGTCTCGTGTTTACCGCCGCCATTGGTGAGCAGAATGAAGGGGATGCCTTGCTCCTTCAGGAGAGCCAGCGAGTCGGCGGCACCAGGTATAGGTTTCGATGCGCGGAGGAGGACGCCATCGATGCTGTATCATGTGAGAAGAAGATCAAGTGGATTGCGTCTGGTCAAGACTCACTCAAATGCAAATGCGAAGTTGGGGACCGGTCGAGAAGTAGCTATAGGACTAGCTGTTTGAAGAGATCGGTAGGTGATTGGTTTCCGATAGGAGATAGATTGGCGCTGCAATAGGCCGAATGACCGCCAAATGGTTTGCGATCTCATGGTGGAATGTGTACAAAAGGAAATGTACGTCATTGCCAGGTTCCCCGGGGGCCGTATCGGCCAGGTCTTCTCTCCGAACTTCCCCACTCTCCACTTCACTGCAAATTTTTGATTTCTCAAACTACCCTTTCTATTGAAAGCTGGAAATAAGGCATGATTCGAATCAAATACGGGTTAGAATTAATTAAGCCATGATGTAGCCAGAATATTCACCACGGTGCTTCGTTATCCTCTTGAATATGTGTCTTTTCTTCCACTTATACTCTCCATTAAGTCGGTTTTACAAGTTGTGATATTATACCCTCAGAAAAGAGCAGTTGGGATGATGATATGAATTATGACAGGCTGGTGTAAAGAGATGTATTACCTAAATATGCAACCTTGAAAGTCCACCTAAAAAGAATGGGCACTTAGCAAATTGGCTCACTATCCATGATAACAAGTCCCATGTCAGAGAGACAATCGAGTTCCTCTTCCGAACACTTATCAATATTCTCCCAAACCCACTCGTCAAGTCTGGCATGTGATGCTTCAGGTAATCTCTTAAGACAACCAGGGCTAATACCGAGATAGCACACTTCAGAAAGAGTAGTTTTTAAGGCAACACAAAGATCATCGGGAGCAATCAGGTCAGAGAAATCGTCATCATATGGTGCCGTGAGCTCTAGCTCCCGGATTGACGTAGCAACACTCATTGGGTCAAGCCCGGGAATAATAAGAAAATGATGAAGCAGATCGATGGGTATCCGAAGGGAATTCAAAGCAATGAGGGTCGGTAAGACCTCAGATGGTCCCGCCTCAAACATCTCGCGGTTGGAAGAGTGAATGACCAGTCGTGTAAGCGTGGTTCTGATCTGCTCGTTGAAAAGGATCTTTTCCAAGACGGGAGTGTCTAGATTCTCGCAACCACACAATGTTAAACTGTGTAAGTTAGGGGGCCACCTGAAGGAGGACATCTTCCCAACATCAAATCTCCCGCCAACCTGTAGGCATTCCAAATTGGATGGCCAATCTTCAGTGGAACCATCATCCGTGATAAACATTGAAGAGGGAAGCGTAAGCGTTTCCAGTTTGCCGAGGCCGCTGATGGCTTTCTTGAGAGCAGAAAGCGGAATTGGCTCAGCCACAATGTCAAGGCCAAGATAGGAAAGCTCCTTGCACTTGGCCAAGGGCGCAAGGCTGTTAATTCTGGAGAAAGAGGTTGGCTTAGGACTGGATTGGATGTTGTGTTTGTCAATATATACTTACGAAAATGAGACCCTTGGAGCAATAAAAGTCCTCAGATTCTTCTTCACTCGACCTAGAAGCCGTGCTGTCAGGCTATTGGAGCTCTGATGTACCAATGATCCGAGGTTCAGTTCCTGAACGAAGGAGCCTAGGTCCACTTTTCGTTCCCTGGAGCGAATTGACGGGCACACAGTGTTGGTGAAAAGCAAGAAGCTATTCCCTTGTTGAAGTTGGGGTCGGCAGTAGAGAAATTCAATGCCAGCAGAGTACCACTGGCGAGAGACCGAACAGAACCTTTGAAGTGTGGCCTGAGATCTGGGAATATTGGAAATAAATTCGGCGATCTGTATTAAGATCTCTGTGGGGAAGTGAACATATCGGCGAGAGGTCGTCACTTCGGAGGGATCGATGAACTTTGACATTTCGCAAGTCAAAGAGTTGAAACTTTTCAAGTAGACATTGTAGAGCACAAGTTTGGGCGAAATATCATGTAGGACTTTTAGTCACAATCAGGGATGACGATGAGAACGAAGAAGCAACAGAAAGACCGAACCACTTCCGTGAAAGGCAAATACACAGGTCATCTCAAGGGAAGCGGGATTGTTAGGCAGTATTTCCTTCACTCAGGTTGGTGATGGAGCAGAAAATATTTCCAAATGAGACCAGTAAAAAGGGGCCCAAGGAAGATAAGTGGAAAGTAAGTGGTGAAAAAGACATGAAAGTGGGATGAGAGTCAATAATCGAAGATGTAAAGATAGGCGATGACGATCCTTATCTTTTTCTGCCAGCAGATGCATGTCCCCCGCCCTCGATAAACAATAATTCCACACCGCCTTGGGCTTGCTTGTATACAGTTCCAATATTATATGTTGTATGTGGGATTATGATGGCAATTTAAAAAAATACAATAAACGACTGAAAATGGTTCCCCATTCTTTGAGTCTCTTGTCACATTTAGAAAATACATGTAGGTCGCCAATTCCATGTTGCAAACACCATTGAGCCGCTGTCTGGACTCTGCAGATGGCCCAAGCTCCTTCGATCCTACAGGGCGAAGTACCACCTTCACCTCACCATGCCTGACAAGAGAAAAGCCACCATGTCGCCCCGCCCCTTGAAACGTCCTCGGGTATCTTATGACGATGAAGGTGAAGCATCTTTAGCAGCGTCTTACGAACGTCCCCGTCAGCATCCTCTCTATGGTCAGAAGAGCGCCTTTCCGGGTTTGGATGAAGGCGATGAATTGTTGTACGATGATCCGGAGGATGGATTAGAATATCTACGCATGGTTCGGTATGTTTATTGTTCGGTCCCAAAAGCCTTTTTGTTCTAAAGGATGCCGAATCTTGCCCATTTCTGCGCATGTCGAAGCGTGAACTAATTTTTGCTCGATAGATCCGAAGCAAACTCACTACCTGTGCTATTTTCTGCGCCTATCCAGACTCCAGACCAGTCAAATTTAACATTGAACGCGCAACACGACCTGAAGACACTTGATTCAAACAACCCTCCTTTGCCAGCAGGTTTTTATGAAGACGAGGCCTATATTGCTCCTGCGGGAGATCTGTACGAAGACAACGCCGCACATTCCCCTTCAAAGCTCGATGAACTCTACCCCGATGCACAAAGGTCCTACAACAATCTTCTCCGACATCGATTCCTCCTCTTGCGATCGACCCTACGATGCAGTCCGCCCGCTGGTGCCATCAACGCCCTCGACAATGACCATCCTATCAGTCTCCCACGAAAGGCTGCAGCTGCACACAAAACCTGGCGCCGACTCTTGGTGACAGTTGAACCACGCATGGTTCAACTGGCAAGCATGGACATGGAAAGCGTGTTAGAAGTCCTGGAAATACTGGCGCGTATGGTGTCTGATGTTGTGCGGGGTGACGACACCCAGCGCGTACGGCGCATTGGAGCCTGGGCTTGGGGCTTGTTGGGCAAGTGCCGTGAGGTTGGGCAACTTTCTACTCAAGAGGTAGGGGTTATTCGAAATCTAGGCAAACGAGCTGCGACAATTTTGCGCAAGGTGCAAGAGCTAGAGAACGATGAGTACGAGGAGGAGGCCGATTCTTCTGTCGCAGACCCAACAAAAGAGGAAACCCAGCAGGGTAATCTCGTCGAGGATGAGAAAGTTACGAAGGACAACGCTCAACAGGGGTCTACAATCCAAAATGAGGGAGTGACCAGCCAGGAAACCCAACCGGGACCTACAGCCCAAGGCGAGGAACTGACCAAGCACGGGTATCAGCTGAAGGCTACAGTTATGAACATGGAGGAAAACAAGCAAGAAGAATTGCCAGAGACTGCAGAGGCAAAAGACTCTAGCATGCCTGATGCATTGCTAGAACAACCCGAGTTGGAGGCGGCCAAGGCACGCTTGCGGGCTCAGCTGCAGAACAATCGCGACTCTATTGAGACACCTGCTAGCTGCGAAGAAGACGACGACTGGTCGATTCAAACCCACGCCCTGCTCGACATGATCATGACGGTGGTTGGTGAGTTCTTTGGCCAGCGGGATCTGTTGGCTGAACGAGAAATCTGGGATTAAATGGATTTAATTTGTATGTACGAGATACCCATTGTTTAGTTAATATTAATTCCGTGTTACAACGTGCCCATGTCTTCTGTTCTATACGTAGTGCTGATCATCCCGAGGTCATGGTGCTTGGTGGTCTAAGCTTCCAAGGTCTGCGTCATGCACCAACAACCTCTCTCCTTATCTCTTTTGTTTTCCCCAACTGTTGAGAATAATGATACTTCCATTTCAATTCTAATCAAAATGGCGCCAAACGTGGAAATAGCGATCCCCAGTACCACTCTCTCAAACACCTCCCCGCCATATACCGTCTACCACATCACCCTCCGCCTCCCGCTCCGCTCCTTCACGGTCTCCAAACGCTACTCAGACTTCTCAACCTTCCACAGCACTCTCATCTCCCAAACGAATGCCTCACCACCAGCTCCATTACCTCCAAAAACCTGGTTTTCGAAAACTGTCTCGAATGAACGATTACGCGAAGACCGTCGCCGCGGCCTAGAGGAATACCTTCGCGCGATCAATGAATCTGAAGATGGGCGCTGGCGCACTTCCCCCGCGTGGCGTGCATTCCTCAACCTCCCCACGGCAGTCGCATCAACGGGTAACGGACCAACAAAGACCTCCAGTCGACTCCATGCCGCCATCACAGACCCAGCCGCTACAAACGCACCTATCACAGACCCGACGCTATGGCTCGACTATTACCGCGACATGAAGAATCATCTCCACGATGCACGACTACAACTATCTCGCCGAGACCAAGAGACAACGCCTCAGAAGCAACACGAGAGCTCTGCACAGGCGAAGGGCAGCCTTGTCCGTGCGGGGACAATGATCACCACTCTGGACGATGGACTGAAGAATCTAGGACGCGACAACAGCTCCGCATCATCCGGTCTCGGTGGAGGCGAGATCCGCCGACGAAAAGACCTGCTCATTAATGCGCGCAAGGAAAAAGACGGCCTAGAGAATCTCTTGCATGCGATGGCAACCAAGAGCCGGCTTGACCATACTGTCGCATCTATTCAAGATAAAGAAGCTTTGATGAATTCTGGGGATGCGGCTAGTGGGCGTAGGACGCCGGCGCGAGCGGGCAGGGTCCTTGGCAAAGAGACGGAGCGGACTCGAGAGCTTGACAATGAGGGGGTGCTGCAGTTGCAAAAGCAGATGATGCAGAGTCAGGATGATAATGTGGATGAGTTGAGGAAGATCATTCTTCGACAGAAGGAACTCGGCACGCAGATTAATGAGGAGCTCGAGGTGCAGAATGATCTGCTGAGGCTGGCGGATGAGGAGGCTGATATGTTCGTTCACATCCTTTTCGCACTTTTTTCAATTGCTTTGATCTATCTTACTAACGACGTGCCTAGATTGAAATCCAAGATTGACATTGGAAGGAAGAGAATCGGAAAGATATCTTAATTCTAACTGCATGTGTTCCGGTGTGTGTAGAGCATTCCTCTCTATATCTTTGAGCTGATTTCAGCATCGTTCTAGCCAATTTATCTGCAAATAGCATATTGGTCCCGTATACCAATCTACTTACTTGTGCGGATATCGTTTTGCCCAGTAATAATCCTCTAGAATGGGTAGAAGGTGCAGGTTTCCATTCTCAGTCGCTTCAATCCGGGCCCGGTCAAGTTTATTCTTCAACTCCCTCAAGGGGATTTCTTTCCGATCAATTGCATCAAGCATGAGGTTGAGCACTGCTTTATCGCCCAGTCTCACACATGCTAGGAATGGATCATCGTGTCCGTCATGACCTGTCAGACTCATGCGCTGCCGCACAAATTTAACCATTCTGCTGGGAGGACCGTCATCCTCAGGCCCGATATTAGAACTAGGGATTGACCGTCTATTCATGAATGGCGAATCAGAATGAGTGTGAGCATCACTTGTCTCTGTCACGAGCACACCCCAGTGGTCATGCTTGGCGAAAGGATCTGCGCCTCTCTCCAACAAGAGTCGTACCTCTGCTTGATCGCAAACCCACTCCTTTTTGGCATCGACATGCATGACTATCCTGTACAAGGGAGTCATGCCAGGATAACACCGTTCCTCGATGTCAGCACCATGGGCTAGGAGCAGATCAAGAATGGCTGTAGCATTACTGCTACCGTCAGTGCGAGGGGAATATGTTGCAGCGACCAACAAACATAGCGGAGTGTAGAGCGAAGGTACTTTGGGATCGACGCCTCGCTCAAGTAGTCGCTTGACCACTCCAGTCATCCCAAATTGGACAGCGTGCACTAATCCTTCTTGTGCCTCGCTACTCTCAGGATCGATTTTCAACAGTCCCCGATCCAAGACCAGCTCTGCCATCTCTTCTCCTCCCAAAAATGCTTCTTCTATCAATTTCTTGGGAATCGTTAGGAAGCTAGGACCCTGGTGGTTCCTGGGCCTCTGTTGCTGCTTGGGTAACGGAGGCATTTCCAAGGCAACGCCTCTCTCCATCAATATTTCTACCACATCCACTGCACCGAAGTACAATGCTCTGGTAATAGCGTTTTCGCCAGAAGATGGATTGAAAGTGCCATCAGCACGAATTGCAGTTTTCGTCGGATCAGCTCCTCGATCAAGCAACATGCGAAACATGTCGGCGGATACCATGGCAGCCTCGGCCAAAGCTGTCTCTCCACGGCTGCTTATGCAGTTCATGTCAGCCCCATGGTCGAGTAAGAGCTCTGCAATTTGTACATTGCCCAATTGGATTGCCAGGGAAAGCGCGCCTTCATCCATGATTTCGCCGTCGTATTCCTGTGTATTGGCACCATGCTCGACAAGGGCCGTGATCTCTCCCTGGTACTCTTGTATATTGGCGCCATGCTCGACCAGAAGTTTGGTGGTTTCAATATGGCCATTGTCGATGGCTTGGAGTATCGGCCTCTCGTACCGTGTCTCACAGCGACGATAGACTCCATCTGCAGAAAAGCCATGCTCCAGAACACGCTTCACAATATCATCCCATCCATAGCCAATGGCTATATAAAGAACCTCGGCTTGTGCTTCTTCATCCTTGTCATTTATCATATCCTCAAAGTCGGCGAAGGTTCGAAAAAACTCAGCGAAAACAGCCTTTTTCTGCCTCTCAACTAATCTCCAATTTGGGTCTCCGATTACCGATGATAACAAGGCGCGTTTCTTCGTCGGTTCCTTGGGGTATATGTCCAATCCTCGCGCCAACAGAAGATTAAGGATTGTCAGTTGACCGTGTATAGCTACATGGTAGAGTGTACTCAGCCAACCTTGAACCATATCAGGATCGGGATCTGCTCCGTGGTCTAAGAGCACTTCCACAATCTCCACATGGCCATGGCCAGCCGCACATGAGAGGGCCATTGAACCACAGAATCTTTTGTTGGGATCTGCTCCCCGTTCCAGAAGCAATTTGACCATTTCCAGGTCCCCGTTTTTGGCGGCAGACATGATAGGCGGCTCCTCTTGAGGCGAGGGCTTGGCCCCTCCATCCAGCAAATATTGAACCAATTCGGTATTACCCTGAAGGACCGCAGCATGGAGTGGTTGCTTATGCCAGTATACGCTGTCTGCGTCGTTCAATGCGTAGCCAGCCTCGATGAGGACTTTCACAACGGCTAGATGACCATTTTCTACTGCTGCAAATACAAGATCGAAGCATGTTTCACCGCAGCAGTCGTGGTCATGTTCGAAAGTGACGTTATGGGCAATCAAGAGCTTGACAATCGCCACGTTGCCACGCACTGCCGCCAGATATAATGGATGTAGGACTTTTGAGGCGGTCTCGGGTCTCTGATCCTCACACTGGCCGCAGCTCTGATTCTGGATGAATATACCAGGCTCTGTGTTTTGTTCCAGTATCAGGCGCACTATCGTCTCACTGCTGTTGTCCACTGCCGCGACGAGCGATCGTCTGAAGTTGTAATGACAGGAGTATGTGGAGGCTCCAGCATCAAGTGCTCGATGGATGGTCAACTCAGAGCTATGCTTTGCTGCCCATACAAGGGGGTACCCGTGTAATAAGCGATTGCTGTTTTGATAGAGAATGGGGTTTAATAACAGATGTAGCCCCGAACATGTTTGCGCCAAAGAATTGAGGTAACGTGCTTCTCTGAGAAACTTGACGATTATGTGGATCAGCTCAGCTGGGAGATGTGTGAGAGACATGGGCATGTTGAGTATAGAAATCTATGTGAGAGAGGAATTGAGTTTCTCGGAAATCGCAGACAAACAAGTGAAGTGTCTTCATATTACGAAGGTGGGGGTGTAGGCAGTCACTTGGCGGCCCCTCTATGCAAGTCATCCTCCAATTCCTCTACTCCGTTATCTTTATATATTTCAAGAGACAGATATCTTGCTCAAGTATCTACACGTTGAACCCACTTTGAGAAAGACATGCATGGCGTTATGTACTCCATTCTCCATACATATATATATATACATGGGTAGGTGCCGGCTTGGGTCAGAGCAGTCGGGTTATCTGGTCATTCCATGCTGACCTGCATACTCTGTATACCCGGCCCCGGGGCTGAGTTCAGCTTATGCAGCCCTAATGCACTGGCCCAGCACACAAGGCACATCTCTCGAGGCACGTGCAGGGGATGTATTACTATTGAGTCAGCCTAGCCATATACCTAGGTAATGGATGCTTTCCAGTGTCTTTTTTATCGAGAACAAATTTGACGTTATCTATATCACCGCTCCACAGATGTTGACACATCAACAGATCGGGTCACTCCTATGCCACTCAATGTCAATCTCGGCAGATCTCCGTGCTCACTATTACCGTGGATCACTGTTTCAATCTTCGGATTTCCCTGTGCATTGTACATAAGCACATCTTCGTCGGAGCCTGTCTCCCGCACACTCATCCGATTCTTGCTTCCGTTCATTGTCCCCGGGTTCCGCATCGTGCTCATTTTGTAGTCGGACTCCAGGGTGGCTTTGTTACTGGAATATTCGTGGTGGATGCGGATAATGAGAGCCGAGAGGGAAGGGAGGCAGGTGCAGATAATACCGATGGAGACTTCCGCGTTACTAGAAACAAATTCTCAGTCAGAATGTTGAGTCAAAACCGATAGGCTCAGCGGAACACACCCTAGCATGTTGATTCTCATAAACGCATGAGAAAGATCTTTCGACTGTCCGGTAACGACAATAAGTGCCAACCGGATGATACTGGCTGCCACAGCCAGACCACCTGCTCCCAAAATACCCATCACCCGCATCTTTTTCTTTGCAGACATTTGCAGAGTCAATGTCAAGGGCAATGGTAAGATGAGAACGATCATATCACTGACCACGCTGACAACAGCATCAGCCAAGATGATCGACGTCTGGTCTAAACATGTGCCGTGAATGCTCTGGTCCCAGAATTTGGCGATGGGGTTGCAGATTCGGATTTTGACAATGACAGCCGGGATGTAGTAAGCCAACATGACTCCCATGAATATCTTAATAAACATGACGCATTTTCGGAAGGGACTGAATACACGAGTCATTATCCAGAGGAGGCACACTTTTGTGAGATAGGCTGTTGGTCCATACATGACCAGTGTTGCGTAGATAGTCTAGAGAGTCAGATGACGGGGTGATCAAGTATTCCAGTACTTTGCATACCTTTTGGAAAGGAATCTTGTTCTCATCGGGGACGTTCCACCAGTGTAAACCTCCTCCATATTGACCCACTATTTTTGCGTTAGAAAGAGCTCGTCGCATGTGGTACTCGAGACATACTAAGGAGGGCAATGATTGAGTAACAGACACCGAGAAACTATTCCAATCATTTGTTAGCCTGTTTCCCCTTCTTCCCACATGTTAATCTTACCCAGGCAACTGCGCATGTCACTATAGAGGCTGTCAGCATTTCTCTGTTCGGTGCGCTTCCATCCCAAAATCCCACTCACAATCCTCTTTCCCGAATCCATTGAGAATGAACAATCGAGTATAAATACGAAGACCGAAGAAGGCTGTCATTCCAATGATGCATAATGACTGGCAGGCGTAGTTCCACTGCTGCACACTCCGATCAATGGACACATCCCCAGAGCCCCGTTCTAACAGCAACATGGAATGCATCACGGGTTTTTGTAAGTCTAGATTTTGTAACTGGGGATGGCTGTTTCAAGACAACCCCGTCTTTTAAGCGATAATATGATGGCCTCGGAATCTCAACAATAAATCGGCTCAAAAACTGGGTCAAATTTCAAACTGACCTGCTTCCACGAACTGCATGGTTGAAATCGGGCTATGATCGCCCACGATCGGCTCCCCTGAAATAGAAGAAACACTAATGCTGTCAATGAGAACTCTAGTAAGGTGCCAAGCGTACCAACTAGCACCGTTACCCTGGTGTTGGTGCACCTTAGCAAACGCTCAATCTTCGGAAGTATTCCTTGTATGACTTGCCCATACAATGGATACTTGGGCGCATAGACATGATTTGAATCTTATTGTCCTTTGAGATAGTTAGGAGGTATAGGAGGATGTACATAGTGTCAAGTCTGATTCGTTTATCTAGACTATGGTAATTAAATGTGCAAAAAGCAATGGTCTAGTACTATGTATCTAGCACGTTTCTACTCCATAGATATAAGCTTTATGTATTATGTTTCTTGGAACGCTGCACTTGTTTCACGTAAGATTTATGAAATGAATCCGAGTATTCAATCAATTAAGCCAGTCATATTACTGTATATGAGTATTCTGTCTCTCTCTTAGCTAGTGTGTGGGGCAAGGAATATTATTTAATACCTGTGAGGTGTTTAAGTACTATCCTTTGTATGGGTAAGTCGTATAAACGATACCTAATTTCCGAAAATTGGGCGTTTGCTAGGGCGCACCAACACTGGGGTAGGGTTATGTATTTGGTATGCTTGGCACGGCTATCTGCTCACAAATGGAAACAGGTAGCCGGAGCTAATTATCCATGCACAAAACTCGTTAAGAATGAAATGTTTGACGATGACTCGTTCCTCGGGAGTGCACTTCGCCAACCCTTTTTTTGACTTGTTTCGACACTGTATAGCCCTGACGCACGGTGTAGAAGCCACACACAAAATACATCGTGGCGTATATTCAAGCTTTCTTCCTGTCATCTAAATAATATATAGTACATACAGGACCTGTCACTCTACATATCTTACAGACAAGCTACTGTATGTTGCACATATAAAATGGCGAAATTAAGTCAATCAAAGTGCATTTAGAGATAACTCAGCCCAAACATAGGTATATACATATAATATAAGAAGATATAGGCGTCCCTGACATCTCTGATAAGGCAGGTAAGGTTGTAATTACAGACCTCGGGAACTCTGGACATCAAACTGAGTTAGTGGCCAAAGCTAGTATACGCGGGAAGTGGACCCCAAACGGTTCCATCAACCATGGTTGCGTAAAGCAAAACGTGATTTAACTTTCGACCCACGGCATTATCTTGGACAAGTGCAGTTTCGTCACGGTGGAACTTGGATTGTGGACCGCAGGGTCTATCCTCTGGTGGAGGGTTCAATTCCAGTCTAGTCCCGGAGGCAAGGCGAGGTCAAAAATACGAGGCAATGTCCACATTTGAATAGTGTGCTCTCCTTGACCCTACTAGGTAATTAAATCGCAAATTATTATTCACGGTATACTAAACGGCTATTGGAGGAGATAGTTCCCGTGCCGATATGGATTCCCTGGTACGTTCGCCCCGAGCCTTCGGCCCACAGTCCACAACATAATGTAACATATGTATATATCGTACATGACACTTGATCGTCCCCGAGCTACCTTTTGTTGCCCCCGAAATCGCTTCTTTTGCCCAACATAGTGGGGCTATCATGTCATTTACACACTTGGAACGGGACGGCACCACCCGAGTCAATTGCCGGTCAATAGGGTTTACATACTAGCATTTCTGCCGAAAATAACTGTCCTTGATTGAAAGGGTGACAAAATAACCCGTGCTCAATACGGGCCTAAAAAATAGCCATCACATTCGGAGGCGAGGATACTCCACCGGGCATGTTCAAAGGCACGGATGCCACGAAAAAACTCCACCGCTGGAGTTCCTGGCAGGTGCGTGCCAGTGCCTCAAGATCGAATAGCTCCCCTATTGTCTATCCGTCAATATAATGGATCTGCAGACCTTGGACAAAAACGCCTCGTCAACTTACCGATCGGCATCCCCCATCCAGCAAGCACATACTCATGGAGGAAGATGTCAGGAGATTGTGGCGGGTAGACCTGTGGGTCCGTCAATTTATTTTCTTGATCGACTCGACACATGACGAGAATTTAGAGAATTATTTCTCTTATCACTTACCTCCCAACTGATTGCATCACCAGCGATGGCGGCAAATCCGGTGTCCCACAGCCAGCGGAGAACTTCTGTGGTCGCCTCAACTCCAGCATGCTCTGGGCTGGGATTATCCGCATATGCTTGTTTTTGGTCGTCTGTCATGGACGTGTCCCACTCCTTGGTCACTCCTACACGGACGAAAAGGATATCACCCTTCTGGAATGTGATGTTATTCTCCTTGGCAATCTCGAGAATATCAGTGAACCGCACTTGGTGGGTCGAAAACGTGGTGTATTTGATCCCCTTTTTCTCGGCCCATGTTGCATAGTCGATCAAGACCCCACGTCCTATTGGTATTGCGTGAGATGGTGTCAGGGAATTCATGTGAAGGGGATGAGTACCTGCAATGCCCTCTCGGGCCCAATGCTGAAGACCAATTCGATCATTTTGGCGATCATTGATTTCTTCGCTGGTTGTTCCACCATAGAACAAACGCTCAGATTTACCAGGCACTGTCTGAGAAAAATGGCGGAGGCCATCCCACTGGCTACTTTGCTCTGCCAAGGAGTCAATATCTCAAAAACGAGAAAATCAGAACTCATCTCAACTCACGTGGGTTCATAGTATAGATATCGTCGAATGCCACACCCCCTAGAAGAGGAACAATTTCATGATGGCATGGCTGACGGTTGAGATTAGGATAATCCAATTTCGTCATCTCCCATCCCATCGTCACACGTCGACCACATCTGATCTCGCTGGCAGAAGCCGCGGCGACGACTTCAGGGGTAAGGATCGCTAGCTTTCCCAATCCCTCCTCATAGCTACCTGGCTTTCCTAACCAAACCTGTTTTGGATTCGGAAGCTGGTCAAACGGGGTATCAAAAGGGGATTGGGCCATTGTTCCGATATTCTGTCGTTTCCGCTGGTCGGAGTCGTAAAAAATATATGTACTTTTTAGTCCCGGGGAGGCCGTAGTCTCATTCTAAATCAAAGTAACTAGCATATGAAGTACTCCATACAGCGCATAGGCCTTTTGCCGACGCAGTGGGGATGTAATTTGTGGACTCAATAGTGTCGGATCTGCACTCCCCATGACTCCACAAACGCATCCTTGGAGAATACACAACCAACGTAGTACATAGAAAATCATAGATGATATACAGCGTAACATATTGGAAACAAATGTCAACAAACGAAGATTAGCTTATGAAAATATTTTGAGATGTGTCTGGACTCAAACAAAGAAGTCCTCGGTGATCGGCATACTAGTGGTATTCCCACGAACTTTCTGCAGCCACAACTCCACAGAGTTAGTTCCCCTGCTCAGCTCCGTACAAAAATGCTGGAATTTCTCTCACATTCCATCTCGATGCTGGTATCCTTTGTTATATACCCTTGATTGATTGAGAGTAAGAACTACAATAAACCATTATGGGGAGATTCGGGTCTCAGACCAGTACCTATAACAGGCTGGTTATTGTTTTTGTCGCGATTGGGTCAATGGTAAGCTTGGGCATCTTTTTACATGACTATTTACTGAATTTACACAAATAGACATATGGTTATTGCTCTTCGATCATCTCCAGTACAATTGGCCAGCCAGGATGGTATGCCTACTTTGGCCTGCCCGCTGAGGGTGAACCGGGATACGCAACCATCACTACCCCTGCAATCTCGACGGCAAATGGTGTCTTTAGTGCTGGTGGTGCTGTTGGTACACTTTTTATAATGTGGTCGTGTGATTTCTTCGGCCGAAAGGCAAACATCCAGTTCGGTGCTTTCTTTTCACTGTTCGGAGGAGCACTTCAGGCCGGCTCGAATTCACTGGCGTATGTCACTTCTCCTGCCTTTTTGCAATTCGACTGTTACTGAAGACTTCCAGCATGTTTCAGGCAGGCCGCTTTATTTGCGGTCTTGGAATCGGTATTCTTGTAACCGTCTGTCCTATGTATCTTTCCGAGATGTCGAGTGCTCTGCGCCGCGGCTGGCTGGTCGGGCACCATGCCATTTTCCTAGTTTTTGGGTATATGCTTTCAGGATGGGTGGGCTATGCTTGTTATTATGCAACAGGATCCCTTTCGGAGTTTGGTTGGAGATTTCCTCTCGCCTTGCAATGTCTGCCTGCCTTGGTGCTGCTTTTGGGGTCCCCTTGGCTCCCGCGCTCTCCTCGCTGGTTGATATCGAAAGGCAAACTCGATGAGGCGCAGCATGTTCTTGAGCGGCTCCGTGAATCACCGGATGACCCCAATAACTTGGCTGCCAAGGAGGAGTTCTTCCAGACTAAAGAACAGATCAAACTCGAGGCTGAGAAATTGGCCATTTATGGTAGCGTGTGGAAGGCTGTCTTTACCAGGAAGACATACCGAAAGCGAATGGCTATCGGTTTCCTTACCCAGTGGGGCGCTGAGTTCGGCGGACCTTTGATCATCGTGAGTGTGGCGATACCTAATTCAGATGTATACCCCACTGACAACGGTTAGAACAACTACGCCGTACTTCTGTACACAAACTTGGGCATGGAGGGTGGTATGCCTCTACTCTTGAGTGCTGTCTGGCTGACAACAGCTGGTGAGGCTAAATACCCAAGATCTACTTGTACCTCGTTTGCTAACCTAGCTCAGGTGTGATCTACAATCCTCTGGGCGCCTGGCTCCATGATAAAGTCAATTCCCGGCGTGGCATGTATATGATCGGCTTTGTCGGCATTATCATATCTACATCCTGCCTGGCTGCTATGACTGCCCAATATGCTGGCACAACCAACAAGGTCGGAAATGGATTCGGTATCTTCTTTATGTACCTTTATCTGGCCTTCCAGGGGTGAGTCAAGTCTTAACATATCAAAATCACGATACGTCGAGCTAACATTTCTGCAGTACCTTCTGCGACACCACTATGTACCTTTATGTTTCGGAGATTTTCCCAACTGAAATTCGTCCCATTGGCATGGGCTTTTCTCTCTTCGGTCAATTTGCTTGTAAGTTGTTCGTTACAATTTCACCTTGAAACTCTAACTGACAAATGTAGCCACCCTCATCCTCCTGCAAACCGCCCCCATGGGCTTTGGCAACGTTGGTTGGAAATATTACCTTGTTATTATTTGCTGGTCTGCATTCTTCATTCCGGGTATGTTTTCTTCCTGATCAACCTCCAACCATCAACAAAACCTCGGTTAACATATATTATAGTCATCTATTTTTTCTTCCCCGAGACTGCTGGTCTCACTCTAGAAGAAATCGCCAAGAACTTCGGCGAGGAGGTTGCCGTCAACCTCACCAGTGCCACGGACGAGGAAAAGGCTCGACTCGACCACCAGCTAGCCACGGGTGAGAACATTGAATCACCTATACGCTCAGATTCGGAGAAGGAGGCCAGGCTGTCGTCAGGAGATGGGGTTGAGCAAAACGTGCCGAAAACAAACTAAACACATTGAGTATGTTTGGCTCTCGAGCAGAGAGTGGCATACGGACAATGTATAATTTTGGGCTTGATGATTTCGAAATCACAGTCATATTTCGCACATATATCATACAGAAACAGACCAAACTCCCTCGCTCGTACTCCCTTATCGGGGCTGGTTAGGATTGGTTTACATGTTAGAATTAGTTAATGATAACTTCAGCTTATAAATCAGCAGGAGCCTCACTTTTCTCGGGATCGAGACCCTTTGACTCTTATACTCACAATACTCAACTATTTCCCCCAATCACAATGGGCTCAGATTTGAAAGTGACTTTGTTTCCTTGGGATCCCAACTCGGACGTTCATGTGAGATGTCTTGTGTCGCAGCGAGTCGAATGCAGCTGGGACCAAGAAAAGGTTGAGATCAAGTGGAAGAATCAACAGCTCAAAGGCGAGAAATGCATTTATTGGATCGTGAGTTTCATTCAATAGGACGTACTTGTTCGTTGTATTCAATAAGCTACATGGCAAATATGCTTACAGTTGGTGAAAAGGTCCTTCCATCAGATGAGTCACAAGAGATACCGCTAAAAGTAGGCATCGGAAGACAACAGTGCAACTTGAAAAAATAGCTAAAATTTCACTGCTAGAAAGATGAAATGCTTCAAGACACAGCCACAACAATCAATGCAGTCCCACGCCAGCCGACAAACGAAAGCTTCATCCCTATTGGTCATATTTCACTAGATTCTCAGAACCCCGATGCAGGGCATCTTGAGCTTGACCTGCCGCCCAGAAACGTCTTCTGGATAAAGTCATTTTATGTTAGGCAATCCATCCAGGGCCAGGGAATCGGGCGAGCTGCATTGGATGAGGTCGAAGCCATGGCAATCCGAGAGCCACTACTAGCCAAGATTCTGATGCTAGACACGGTTCAAAAAGACGACCAGAAGAGAGAAGAATTTGCGATTGCAACATATGGTGGCATTCCAAAGGTAAGTCTTACTACACAATTTGAGATCCTCGGTCAAGTAACTTATATCGTTTGCAGACTACGAACGAGGAATGGTATGCTCGTCGAGGTTACCAATTGATCAAAACAGTGCAGAACTATTATCAAATCCCACATAAGAATGGCAAGATCTGGGATACTAAGACAGTTTTCATGAGAAAAGATATTGCGAAGGATCAATAAAGGTGCAACATGATGTATATCGCATCGATGGATAGAATTTTTGGCTTTTCTCTCTCAGCACTGAACATGCACCGAAATAAAATATGTAGAAGGCCATAGATTAATAAATCCAAGTTTTGCTATCGAATCACTTTCCATGTACTTTTCTCATACTTCGAAATTCCCAGGTGTAACACGCTAAGCCTAACTTGGACGAGGCAAACTGACCACGGGTATATTTTTCCCTTTCTTTTTTTTTCTGAATCATTTACCACTATGCCTTGGTCCTCGAACCATGAGAAACGACGATCGGCGTTCTGCATCGCCTGTCACGCGTAAAAATGGCACTTTGCAGTCGTGTGAACCCTGTCGGAGATCCAAACAGCGATGTGACCATGACCGGCCGATTTGTCGCCGATGCACTTCAAAAGGAATTAGCGATAAATGTTTTTACCATCCAGCTCCAATGACTAGGCGGAGGCCTTCTGATCCAGCAAATCCCGCGAGAGTCTCTAGTCGACTGACCAGTCAACCAACCTCAAAGTAAGCACCTCCTGTAACGGATGATAGACCCATAACTAATGTGTAAAAACAGTGCTTCCAGCCCAGGCTCAGGCTCACTGGCAAATGGACGTTTCTTCGCGCCTTTGGAACCACCCTCAGCTCTTCCTGGATATCTGGGCTCGACAAGCTACTCTGCGGTTCTGACGGAGCACCGCAGTGATATTTCGTTCGAGCCTGAAGATGGTACAGATCCCTCTGCGGGGTGGGTAGTAGAACCAGATCGACTCCAATCCGGGCTTGATGTACTGCAGTTTCTGTACAATCTCACTCTGCGTGATTTGCTAATTGCACGGTTCTATGCTCGGACATTGAACATCGTCGTGCCCAAAATGGTAATGAACGAGATTCTGCGCTCAGTGCGCCAAATCTTCGACGAGTTCTCTAGTGATCCAACAGCACAACTGCAAGAGTTGGCGAATCAAATATTTCAAAACACCTCCCGCCCGATGCGGACGCACAAGTCTATGTCACTCGAGGAGTATCTCTCCTCTTTCACCGGTCGCAACCTCCGGTGGGAGGCTCTTGGGTCTATCCTCACTCTCTGCGGAATGCAATTGGCCATTACGCCAGATAACGATCCTGACATTACGCAGGGCTCGGATGACCCTCGAGCAAAAGACCGCTTATTAGAGCAGGTGACTGTGATAAGTACAGTATGCCTTGGCCTCTGTGACCAGGCATCTTCGGCAAACGAATTGCTGGCAATGTTGCAATTCAATGATGTTATGTTACGAACACAGCAATATGGTGATTCCAGTAAGACTTTCTTGATTATCCTGGTCCCAAATTTATTTACTGACCACCTGTTAGGCTATCAAGCATGGCGTCGATTGGGCGACCTTGTATCCACAATTTACGCAGCTGGCCTACACTTGGATACTAATGGTACTGAGAGTTCTGAGAATTGTCCATTCTTTCTTCATCAGTGGCGGAGGCGCTGCTTCGTTGGCGCCTTCTACATGGATAAAATGATAGCAACATTTGTCGGACGACCACCCCTGATGAATGGTCGATTCTGCACACTTGCTGCTCCATTGGATCTGAGCGACGAAGTTCTGGTTGCAGGCGGGGATGTCCTCAGAAAGGCTATTTCAGAGCTAGACAGTGCCGGGTGGAATACTGAAGGGAAAATACACCTAGTGACCCCAACTCGCCTCCGCTATCAGCTGGGTATCATTCGGGAAGAAACCCTTGAGGTTGTACTGGGGACTTGCGAGCAACACGATCTAATTCAGAGGTCCGAGTAAGTATATATTCTCCTTCAACCCACATGTTTTCTTGGTACTGAAGTATTTTTTTTTTTCAACAGAGAGATCCAAGCAAAATCCCGCGCCATATGGGCAGCTACTCCGGATCAGCTTCGATACGACCGGCGATCGAATGATCATTTTCATGATGCGTGGCTTACCATTGTCTACTTTTATTTGGACTATCTAATGACTTGCTTTTTGCTCTACCGAGCAGTCGTTAAGCATACGAACACCGGCCAAGCCGATCTTTGCGATGTGTCTCGTCGGGTGCTAGCCATTGTCATTCAGATTAATTCATTCCGAACCCCAATGGTTGATCTTGACCGGCACTTCTCTTGGATAGTATGTCGCTCATGGCTGCCATTGATGGAAGAGATACATGTGCTAATAAATCTAGGTTCTCACATACGGTGTTCCTTCTGCCAGCGTCCTTCTCCTTGAACTCCTGCGCCAATCGCATGAGCCCGGTCCACACGCTGTTCCTCTCCCGCGCGCTGAGTTGATCCGCAACCTTAGCGTGTTTATTTCTTTCCTATCCTGGGTCGCCGGTCCCGGTCACGGCAACTATCATACCTGCAAACAAGCCGAGAAAAAGCTATCTCGCATTCTTGATCAGCTACTCGATCCAGAGCCCGTGCAGCAGCACGTGGTAGACGATGTCACAACCGGGCTCGACAACTTCCTCAATTGGTCGAACTACAATACGATCTGGGACTTTAACACCGATTATATGCCTCCTGCCGAAGGCTTTGCTCTTTGAGTATTGGTCGCTTTATCGGGAGGATCATTTGGAGGCCAAAAATGTATTCATTACGTCGTGATTGTAGAAACCCCTCTGGTCGTTGGCTGGTATCTGCTCATACCATCCACACGTAATCGTTACGGGGCGGTGTTTCGGCCACATAATAGGCCCGATGACACAGCGGGCAATTAAAGTGGTCTCCCAAGAACCACTTTTCTAAGCATTCCCGGTGAAAAACGTGCAAGCACCGCAGATCGCGAATCTCCTGTGTGCGGTCTACTTGCTCCAAACAAACGGCGCTGAGTACAATGTCAGTCACTGCTCTACCAGCAAAGCATAATAAAAAAACACATACCACACGAATTGTCCATCGACGGCCTCAGACAGTCCAAGATTCCCTTTAGTGGTCGTCCACCACTTCTCGAGCGTGCAGGTTGGCGAAACCTTATCCAACTTGCGCAACCGCTCACTGGGATTTTTCCTTGATCTTAGGAATGACTGCCTGTCCCGGCGGTTGATGAGTATTGTCAGACTGGATGATACAGTTAGGATGAGATGGACTGGAAGGATTTATGTAGCATTGACGGAGCGAATGTATTGGTAAGAATGGGGCGGATGGAGGGGATACAAGATATGTCATGCAATAATATACACAAGATACAAAGAAATCAAATCTCACTTACATCAAACTAAGCACGATGAGTAGCACCACCCCAAGTCCGATACCTAAGACGATCGCCATATGGTTCTTCTTCAGGTTGGTTTCTTCAGCCATCTCTCCGAGTCTAGGATGCTCTGTTGCACGAGTCAGAGTTGCGTCGAGGAGATAGTGGCCAAGGTCGAAAGCGAGATCAAAGACCGCAATATCAAATAATCCTAACTTGGCGATCACAAGCTAAAAGTAGGTGCCCAGGTGTCACAGCTCGGTCGCCGTACCGGTTCAGAGAGATTGCAGTCTAACAGACCCGATTTTCCCCCCAAAATAGGGAGAAAGGCACACAAAGAGCCAAAATACCAGTTCAAATCACAGGAAGCGAGTGCCAGGTCTGAGAATATCAAAATCCAAAGAAGATTAGACTTGTAGCAAGGATTATCAATCTGGGGATCTCCATGTCCAAGCGTCAGAGCGGGGAAAAAGATGATCATAGCTAGTATTTGCTATTATCTGCTATTATTTGCTAGTATTTGCTATTTTGTTAATTTCTTGGGCATTGAGGTATTGAACCAATCAACATTATGATATGAAGGGGGGAATGTTGATCGGCTGGATTGTCCTTCTGTTGTACGGGGGAGGGGGGGATAAATAAGTACGGAATAGATACTCTCTTATTATTCGTCTATTGTATTAGCTTTCAACTTCGTATCTCAGATTGGTGCCATCGCAATGTGCCAGATGACACTGTTTTAAAAGACTAATATGCCTCCCTACATTATCATTGCAAGGGTCGTATTGTAGATGGACACATTCCTCGAAGATTCTAGGCAGTGTTTCACTGTTCTGGTATTCTAGACTCCTACTTTATTTCAAGGGACTGTTAGGGTCTAGATCTATGTCCGACTTGGTGGATAGGTCCAATACTCTCAGCAAGTAGAAGAAAAAGTCAATAAACGTTGAGAAGCTACCCCGGCCCAGACCCCAGCTAGATGTTGTAAGTACTTCTTGATCTCCATACTCTAAACTCATTGCAGAATGCACTGTCCTCTTTCTTGTTGATTAGTTGCCGCTGGTGTTATGCATATGTGCTATGTCACTGCTTCATGTGGCTTGCTCAGTGTGCGTCGACCGAAGAAAGAGTCAATACTATTGGTTTCTTACTGCGCAAATTTGGCTTGATAGACTGGGATGAAGATGGGACATCAGAAGCGATGACATAGCCAGTAAGCATGCGCCCCACTCCGATCATTTATAAAGTAGGGGCTCTAAACAGCTGCTTATGGGGTGTCGATCAAACATAGGAATGCTCCTCATTGGGTGAATTGGTCGAAGCGGTCTATACATGAGTCCATTTTGTACATATAAAACCGATTCTAACTGTCGACAGAGTCAACTTTGGAATAAGTCGACCTCACGAAGAATAATCAATACGAATAATATCTTAGATTTAAGGTTGAATGTAGCTAGGCAGGTAAGTATATATACAACCTCGACGATACGCTGGGCCTATGAAAACTGAAGTTCCCCAAACTCGACCCGACGTATTGATTTCCCAAGGTCAAGGGAATACATTCATATCCGACCATTCCGGTCTATTAAATATGTGGCCATCGCAGTAAAGCTCTTTGCTTTGAAAAACATAGGGTCTACTTCACCGATGACCCCCTGTGCACTATATCACATCTGGGAGTCAAGCTGTCATTGCCCTTTTTGAGAATAGAACAAATCTGGGATCTCCTTTCTGAACGAATGCTCCTTCACTCCTTGCGAAAAGTCATCCGGGAGAATACATTCCACCACGTGTAAGTCTTCCTCGTGGGGTCACGTGAGGGCGCGTAACCACGCGTTGGGTGCTCACGGGAGGTGAAGGCAAAAGAAGGCAAACACTACGAGGTATCCTGTGGTTGAGTCGTCCAGTCCGAGGAGAAATTTCAGATATGCCTGTATTGAACGCGAGGACACGCTTCGCGCTTCACGCAGATAACTGTATAGACTACTGCAATCTCATACCAAGTGTGGGCCCAAACGTCCAGCAGCCCAACGCGTTAATATAGACAAATGTAGAATAAGCATTCATAGAAGGCGAAGATATAAGAAATCTATACGGAGTAGACTCACAAAGGAACAAGATCAAAGCAAATTAGAAAACGATTGGTGTGTCCAAGTACCAGGTACCTCGGAGGAGCACTTTGTTACTAGCGCGGGCCACGTTCTTTCTACTCCGCGTCCACACCGCGACGCGATTTGATACAGTTTTCTGCATGCCAGCCTCACGGCTTTTCCATCTTTTGTCCTGTTGTCTTTTTTTCTAATTATTGATCTGGTGATTCGGTCCTGTTGCTTTCTCTCTACCCTCCCAACCACTCCATGCTCTCTTAGGTATCATGTCTGATCCGGAGCCCTCGGTGGCAATCTCATCCTCGCCCTCTCTCCCGGCCACCGACTCCAATCCTCTTAATTACGCTTTCCTCGTGCATTCGCAAAAACCCCTTACACAAAATCTCCCTCCTCGTGTCGACAATAAACTGTTAGCCCGCCAGAAGCGACGTCGAACTAGGTATGCTATTATGGTTGTGGTCCATACTATCAAACGCGTCAATTAACCCGATATGAACTATTTTATAGTCCGGAGGATCACGCAGTCCTTGAGTCCGAATACCAACAAAACCCAAAGCCAGACAAAGCAGCTCGCACGAGTATCGTGAACCGCGTCTCACTCGGTGAGAAAGAGGTTCAAGTATGCGATGCCAAGAGTTCACGCACAAAAACCACTTCTAACTGGCTTACAGATTTGGTTTCAAAATCGCCGCCAGAACGATCGTCGGAAATCCAAACCCCTTCAGCCTCACGAATTACTTGCCCCGCGGTCGGGGATGGTCGATTCATCAAGTCAGCCTTTAAGTGATGATAACGCGTCGACGGAGCCGGGGTCTTCAAGTGGGGCAGAGCAGTTTGACATCAACGACCACCGCGAGGAAATGGCATCAAAACCATGGCACGGAGGACTATTGCAATTCTCAGATGATTCAGATCCAGTGACTGAAGATAAAGATGAACATGAGCTGCCCCAGAGCACTCAAACAAGCGTGGCAACAGAGGCTGCTGAGGCAACTCCGCCTACCACACAGGAAGAGTTTTCCCAACTGGAGAATGACCACTCCGAAGACTCGCTTCTGCAGGTACCAAAAAGAAAACGTTCAGTGTCGGATATTCGGGGCGAGGGAGAATATGAGCAGCAGACGGCAACCACACAAATCGCACAAGCCGCACAGACCACACCCACCAAGTCACCACCATCGCTGCGTTTGTCGATGTCGTTTGATGGAGAGGCGTTGTTAAGAAAAGAGGGTGAGTTAACACCATCGCCACCCAAGGGCCGCAACGCATTGCGTATCGCGATGTCATCGGATGGAAAGGCAGTTATCCGCGGAGAGAACGAACCATCACCATCTAAGAATCGCGTGGCGATGTTCTCCGTTCGCCGAACAAAGATGTCAAGCCTGCGACGGAGCAGCAGCGCCGTTTTCCCAGCCACGCCGCGGGCAGGTGTTGCCGAGAAAGACCGGGCTTTCGGTCGCTCTCGTGATCCACGTAATTGGGAATCATTCTGTGACACAGACGCAAGAAGTGCCCTATCAACACCAACCAGCGGGCCAAATGGTTCTCCTGGTCTCTTCCAATCTCGCAGCCAGCGCTCATTACCTCGGAGTGCCTCAGGGCGGCACAGCCTCGCTGCCCACGGCGACCCAAATACACCAATCTCTCAGTCTATGGGAGAGAAGAGACGGAAGCTTGCGCGCACTGTTTCATCTCTAGGAAGACTGGAGACAGGCCGAAACAAGGCGAACATGAACCCATCCAAGCTGTCTAAGCCTCTATTTTCCAAATCCGGAAAACCGGATCTGGAACAAGACCCCGGCGACTCTGATAAAGAAAATTGGGTTCCAGGCACACGATCGACGAATATTCGTCGTCGTAACACCTCACACATCCCACGACCTGTCCTCCGCGATGCGAACCGTAATCGTGGACTCGGCATCTCGACCAACGGTAAACGCAGTCGACCACTATATACCGGCTCGCAAGGCAAAGCCCCACCAGAACTCAGTGCAGAAGTCTCGGCTTTCATGGTGGGTGGCTCAGGGGATAGTCAAGAAGATGACCTGGACTGTGTGCAGGGTCTCCTATCGTTGAGCCAGGGGGCCTGGCGATAAGGGATGCATGATTGATGCATTGGGATTCCGAAGCGCCACTGCCTGTCGTTGCATCTTGATTATCCAATTTCCTTTGTGATGCTGAATTTCCTTTGTTCGAGCCCTGTATTTTTTTTATATCTTTATTGTCTTCATGATGTGTGCTTGCAAGCGGTCTTTGCCACTGTCACGTGAACCTTGTCCATGATATACTTTCTATCCGGGCTACTTTGTTTGTCTGCATCTCTTATGCATCTGGATCTACATGGTTCTTTATCTTTTCGTCTGCTTTACTCGGACCTGTCTGGTCTTACTGGACTTTCATGGTTGAACAAAGGTGAAAGCGAATTCCGAGAAAGATACTAATCCAACGAATCCAACGACCTGAAATACATTATTTAAGTATGAATGAAAATGTTCGACTTACTGGCTCCAATTTATAAGACATATCATGATTTACAGCTATGTAGGGTTTCTATCTCTCTATCACGCTATGTTTCCAAGCTATAATTCTTCAAAGACCATCTAAAAACAAAACACCATCCAGATCTATCTACATTAACTCACATAACAGTCATACAACCCCCTATTCAATGCTTATCAGCAGAAGGCAAGGAATCATCCTTAACCCCCATCTCATCAACCTCTCCGATCCCAAATCCCCGACAAACAGCCCTCGCAATCCTCTCCCCACTCCAATACGCCCCAGTAGTGGTCCCAAGCGCCACAAACGGCGCCGTATGCTCTCCAGCAAACCAAAGACCCCTACTCAACCCAATCCCATCCCCAGACCTAAGAACCTCAATATCGATATCCGCCTCTTCAATCCCAACCTGGAAATTACAATACGACCCATTCCCCGCAAACACATCCTTCTGCCACTGCGTAGCAAGCAACGCAACCGGCACACAATCTGGGTTCTCGGCGCTGTATCCAGGAAGTCGAGAGTAGAAAGGTTGTAGAGTTGAGATTAGGATGTCTCTGTATTCAAGTGATGAGGGTTCATGTCCGGAAAGACGGTTTATTATCTCCGCGCCGCCTGAACCATATGTGTAGAAGAGGAGGGTTGGATGGGCGTGTGGGGATGGGAGGGAGGCGAGGGAGAGACACTCCTGATTCCATTCTGTGTTTTCGGGATGAGTTGTGTAGGATGGGGTAAGGAATTGGGCGAAGACGGTGTTTTGTGATTGGGTTGTTGAAGTGCTGGTGTGATTGTGCCAGAATGCCTGTGGGAATGTCACGTATATCTTTTCAAGTCTGCCGTAGGAGATGTTGTCGATTGCTTTTTCGAGACGGGGTGGGAGAGCAGGTGTAAATGCTGAGGTATTTTGTTTGAGCCAGCCCAGTGGACAGGTTACGACTACTTCGTCGAAATCGTAGATTGCGCCTGTGGCTGTTGTTACGGTTACTTGGTGTTTCGATTGGGGTTTGCGAGGTGGTGCAGTGATGTTTGTGACTGGTTCGTTGAGACGGATGTCGGCTTTTTCAATGGCGGTTTTGGCGACGTGCGCTAGGATGCGTTTGTATGTAGATGCCACGACGAAGTTGCCTTGATTGATGCGTTAGAAGGGATATGTTATAGTAATGACTCATGAGGGATTTGCTACACGTACTTCCATCAACGCATTCTTCCAGACGGAAGAATTTTAAGCTCTGCTTGTCGACTTGGTCGCCGACATACGTACCCCAGAGCCTACAGGCATCAAGACAGAGTTGTTTCTCTTCATCTGAGAAGGCAGTGTCCTGGACTCGATCGCAGAAGAAATCGAACAGACTTCGCTCGACGGGAATGCTTTCTCCATGTTGATTGCTGTACTTGAAGGCTTCTGCTATAGTAGTCCATACAAAGTCCTGGACTTTAGCGCTCACTTCGTCGTTGATCGGGTGACCATCTCGTGAATAGGAGATATGTCTTCCACCTTCCGGATCATACATGACGGTTTCCGTTTCTTCCGCTATGGTCATGATGGGGTTCTCACCCGCGCCATGAATCCAATTAGGGCCTCTGGGTTGAGGGTCAGCTGGTGTATACTTCCCAGATCAAACTAGCTGCAGGGGTACATACAGATCTACCACATGGTCGCCAACTGTTGATTGGTGAATCTAACCGAAGAAAGTTAATAAAAAAAGACTTGGCTGCAGTACAAGGACGACATACTCTCCCGCCAATGCGATCTCTTGCTTCTAGGATTGTTACTCGGGCCCCATTCTGGATGAGCACTTCGGCACATCGGAGGCCTGAGATACCTGCGCCGATAATACCAATATGCGGACTTAGAGTCATGGTCAAAAATCAATGATCTGTTGATATGTGCAAAATGAAGATGAACATGTGAAGATTCTGGATGTCATTGGGCGGTGCTGCCGCGGTCGATTGATTGGTTACCGCTATCACCCTGGAGCCACTTGGGCTCTTATCGAGACATCTTCATCTGTCCAAGGTACAGGTACAATAGGTCTACGATTGAGGTTATGGAGATATTATTTTTTTGGGACTCGATCGCATTGATAAAGCGAGTCTAAAAGACATCGCAGATGCCGGGTCAAATAAATGCTCGGCAACAGATCGAGCTCAGCTTATGACCAGCATAATAGATACAAATAAAAGAAAAGAAGCCATACGCCTGGTCGAACCTCCGGAGCCGCTAGAAGCGAGAACATGGTGAGTACCACTGTCGCTGCCGTAGAACGCCGTGACGAAAGCGCTTTTTGAAACGAGAAACAGACGAAGGGTATGTACGGATCGGAGGTAATGGAAGGGTATCAAGGAAAGTCAAGAGAACGGAGCAAAGCGCCGAGGAAAGAAAGCCGATAAAGAAGCAGTGGAGATCAACTCCACTTTGAGACAGTGCAAGAGCACAAGGGGTGCTTTGTTGTAGACGAGGCGCGGATATTGGGTAGACTCGTATTAGACCGAGACACCCCCTTCAGTCTTCCCAGATGGTCTCCAGGTCAAGATCCTGCCGTCGCTCAGCACCACAAACACTCCATCGCTTGCGCTTATCACTCCGGGCTACATATCCGCCCGAACCCCCGCGCATTGTACTGAATGAGTTGGGCGCATCGGATGCCCCGCGCCGTCGGTTGGCATTGGTAGCAGCGTCGGCTGCATCAGCCGCAGCTTTCAACTCGGCGATGCGATCCTCTTCAAGAGCCTCATTCTCGGCGTCAGGGATATCGGGGATGGTTTCCAAAGACGAAATGCTGGGGCTTCGGGAGCGAAGGCTAGTCGGAGTTGAGGGGACGGAAATGGAGGAAACGGAGCCGGATGGACCGGGGTAAGATTCGTTGTATTTGGAGCCCAGGATGGGCGAGGAATGTAAGGGGGGGGCTGATAGGGGTCTGGAAAGAAAGGGGTGAAGTCGGACGCAGGCGACCGATGCGGGGGAGTGTCTGCGCCATGAGGACAGGAGACGAGGCTAGTGGAGATTTGGGAATGGTTTCTAATTCTGCGTTCTCGGAGATGGTTTCTGAGATGTTGAAAGAGCCCATACGGGATTCGATGTAATCGTCAGGGCGCATCATGGGATATCGTTTTGTGTCGCGGCCATTGACGAAGATATAACGACCTTGGGAGTCCAGCCCGGGGAGGAATAAGCGCGCGTCATTGACGGCATTCCCGGGATTCCAGCCAGTGACCGAGAGCGGAGATGCGATCGAGCCAAAGGGGATCGTGTCCGAGGTGGTGCCTGTGGTTCAGAGGAGAATGCGATCATGACGTCCTCCTTTTCCGGGACAACCCCGGAGTTGGTCCCGGATTCGTTGCGCATTTCTTCAGGTCGTGACTCCGTAAAGAAATAGAGAGGAAAAGGGGGTAAGCGCGATTTACCCTCGCATCATAGTAAAAAGGAAAAAGAAAACTCTTGGACCTGCCAAGTGAAAGAAAAAGGGGAAGTTCCGAAATACTGGTGAGGTTGACGTTGTGAAAAGATAAAAAAAAAAGAGAGGCGTAGAATCTCCGACTCTCAGAGAATCTCAGTCGGAAAACCACCCTTACTCAAATTGCTGGGCGCACCAAATATCCTCGGCGATTTCTCGCAGAGCCGCTTCAACAATTTGTATGTCTCTTTCTTTTGAGGGTGCTCTTCCGACAAAACTCTCAAAAGGGATGATGAGGGACCCGGAAACTGCGACTTGACCCTCACTTTTTCGGATGAGAACGGTCTGAGTGCTTCCCTGGGAATCTCGTTCGTATTTTTCGAGTTGGATCTCCGGTCTTCTTCGATTGATTTTCATTGCCAACGCAATGCTGACGTTCCCCCGTGCCGGGTCTACCCACATGTCGATATCTCGACGTAGTCGAGCCAGAGATCCCGAAACTGCAACTTCTAAAACCATTGTTCGATTCCTGGGTAACTTCTTGGGGACCCAAGCGGCATCCGGCTGTTTTGTTCCCTGAGGGTGTTCATGTGGCACAGCTGTATAGTCCAGGAATACGCGACGCAGTCCCATACGTTCTAAGGCCTCTTTGACTGCATATTGTAGAGAACAAGCTCCTTGGGCATGTGCTGGTGTCACCATTTTGACGATCAGACTTTTTTTTTCTTTTTCAAACGATGTGAGAACAGACCGGATGGGGTGTTCCGAGTCGAGGAAGTCTCGTTGGTAAGTTGCACTGTCAATGTAAAAAACAACGTATTCATTATCGAGAGCTGTAAGATTGTCGAGAAATTCGTCCTTGAAACGGTGGATGATTCGAATGAATTGTTCCATTCCTTGATACCGATATCTCCTCGTTGTCAAAGGTAGACATAGGTCTTCCAGATCACAATCCGAAATACCATTGTGGCAATTATCCTCCATGTTTCACTTTTGAAGTTGATTCTTGATACCAAATCTTGAAATCAATATAGACAGTATCACTTCAAGGATGGAGGTGATGCGAGTATCCCACATGGATCCCAATCTGCTTGGCAGCATCTATAATGTCAGAGGTAGGTCATTGAGCATGTACCAGCATAAAGGACCCGAGTTTGAACTGGTGGCTTTATAATGTCTTTCTAACTATCTTTCGAAGTGCCTTTCTAGAATTTATTTGCGTGTCTTTCTGGATGTCTTCCAAAAACGTTTCATCTGTGTGATAGCTAGGAATATGATAGTGAACTTTTGAAGCACCAGAAACGGGAACAATAATACAGACTAGACTCTACATATTGGCAGATCAGAAGGAAATTTTGATCTTGACAGCTCCATATAATGTCAGCCATGTACATGGCATTTAATACAACTCCTTCTGATTACCTATTAGACAGTATAGAAAAGGCCAAGTCAATGGCATATAAAAAACAAGGAAGCAAAATCATCTCACGGCTCGGCCTCTTCCTCGCCCTCCTTGCACTTAGAAACGTTCTTGCGGACATAAGTTTCCCGCACTATATCTCCTTCATGCTTGAACACCACCCACTCACCCATACCATACTCCTCCGGTGCAACACGTATACCACGACCACCCCCACCAACAATCACATTACCAGGACGGTACTTAGGATCCGCCTGCATACGCCGAATAGCAGAAACATGGATCTCAGCATTAAGCGGAACATCCCGCACTTCGCCACGAGGCAACGGCCAGCTAATCGGCTTCCACGACCCATCAGGCTGCAGATCCATACGACGGAACGGCAACCATTCCATAATTCGCCAGGTGATAACAGACATACTAGGAATACCCTGGTTGAACATCAAGCAGTCATGTAGCAGCCCCTTCGTACTGGAGGTGTGTAGCGCATGCCAGAAGTCGCGACTTGCAGCAGATCGCTCCTTCTCATCCGGCATAGAGCGGAAAGCATCCTCATTCTCAGCATGAGGCTCAACGCACCGACTCGGGCGGCGGGAATTGATCTCTTCCCGGATCGGACTGTAATCACCATCGTACTCCTCCAGACATTGAAACTGCTTCATCTTGCGCTGATCCAGCTGGAGTCCGGCCTTGTACGCTTCCTGTGTCATCCACACGAGCGGCGCGTGACTGAGAGCCCATGACTCGCCATCTGAGAGTTTCCACCCGCCGCCGATGTCTGCGTGGCAACCTGGGAACCAGACTTCGTGGATGTCTTGGTCGTCTTCGTCGTCGCTTGAATCGACCTCCACGACCGGAATTCGTACTGAGAGGGTGTTGGATTGCATGCTGTGGTAGGATTCTTTGCTTCGCACTGAGTGGAGATCGTCCATGGATGCTTTGGGCACCGCGAGGCTGCGTCGGGGGGAGTGTGCGCGGTATGTGTCGGGTTTCATTGTCCCGTTGTCGCTACCGGCGCGGGAGGGTGGTTGCGAGGATGTGTGAGAAGCTGGATGGTGGGAGGCACGGCGCCCCGTGTGGTAGTATGTTTCTCCGGTACTGGGCCCCCATTTGGGATCCTTGAATTCAGGCTCGGCCTTCCCTTCCTCCTGCTGTTCTTCCTGAGAGTCATCATTTAACCGAATGGCTGGGACGTTGTCTGGGTGTTCCTCCTGAGGCTTCTCCTGGGGTTCCTCCTGGGACTTCTCTTTGTGGTCCTGATGGAAGAGGTGCAGATGATTCTTGGGCAAATGATGGCGACGGCGATGTTTCTTCTTCTCTTTTGGACGCGCCCCAGAGATCAGATCTTGCCGGAACTTTGCACGGCGCTCGTCAATACCCACGGCATGGCGAATCACCTTAGCCGAGCTGCGTGCCGTGTATGGGAACTTGGTACGCTGCATCCATGCAGACTCAAAGCGCGGCACACTGTTGACGGTATCGAAAAGACCCATGAAACGGATACGGGAGATCGGACGACTGAAGGTCTCACGGAAAGCTTTCATGTATGCGAAGAGCTTTTTCTTTTCTTCGCGCTCTTCTTCCGAGTCGTCGGACCGCTGCTGCCATTTGGCGAATGTCTTCCACGCAAACCGGACCAGTTCCTCGTTTCCTGCTTCGAGCAGACCGATGTAGTCCAGCATCTCTGCAAGGAATCGCGCGATGTATGACCCACGACTAAAGCCGATGAAGAAGATCTCATCGCCAGGGGAATAGTATCGCATCAGGAACTTATACCCACCCATGACATGCTCATCAAAAGAAGACCCGACCGCCGAGTCCTTGGCCTTTTGATAGGCGGACTTGATACGTTGGATGCGGCCATGGCTAGTCAGTGACTTTGAGGTCACATATGTGCCAATGCCTGGCTGGTAGTAATGGTACTGATGGCTCTTGCTGCGGTCAAGCATCTGTAATCTCTTAGCACCTGTTCAAACGCTTGGCTCGCACTCCCACTTACGCGAAAGATCTTGAGCACATTACTATCCGACTCGTCACCAGCGAATTTGTTTCCGGTACCATCAAAGCAAAGCACAAACTGCTTCGGCGTACCTGATAGGGCTTGGTGTTCATACCCGTAAGCCATGATGCCACCGAATAAAAACCAAACAAAAAAGTTCAAAACGCTTGACAGCTAAGAATTCAAGGGGGGCTATATACGAGCAGGGGGAAAGGCTCCAGGCTGGGATGACGCTTTGATGCAGCTAGATACAGCTAGCATTACACGAATCCGCAACCTACATCGGACCCAGCGAAGGGGGAGTAGGATAAGAATATACAACCCACTAGCCGATCGTTGCAGATTTGTGAAAAAAATACGTCAAACTTGCGCTGGCTGACGGGCGGGTCCCCCAGACTTGGCAAATTTTCATTACAAGGGTCATTTGTTTTACTGGGATTCATTTCGGTGTGGATGAAATGATTCACTGACTCGCATCTGTCCAGGTGTAGGTTACAACGTACATAAAATCTTCGAGTCTAACGGGGGCGCATTCCATCCAATGGAGACGAGCCGGTAATCATTGCTGGATATGCAAAGTTATCGCGAACTGGGCTGAACCTGACTTGAGTTCTGCACGAGGGATGCAGCTTGCGCGGGCCGGACCTGGGTAGCGTGTGAATTTGGAATCCTGTGAGATGGAGCTGAACAGAGACTAAAGGAGAGACGTGCATATTTGTCCTCTTGCCATTCCGTGCGCGAGTAATCATTGGCCCCCAGTTAGCGTCGAGGTTGGAGCTATGAGATTTTGAAAGGAGACGATGCTGGGTGTTCGGGACATAACTGTCGATCATTATCCATAGAGTCATTCTAGACAGCAATGTATCAGGGGGTGTAAGGGGTGAGATGGTCCTATCGAGTGTTCCGTCGTGTGGGTTCGGCTTTGAGCGATCAGATCCGGTCTAACCCTCTATGGCAATCAATATCCAATCCTTCACGGCCCAGGGTAGTGGTCCACTTATGTTTGCCGCCACTTTCTTGGAATTGAGAAAGTTACTCGAGGTGTCAGTGTGACTGTCACTGCAATCGGATACAAAAAACCTTGCAATATTCAAACTTTCATCAGGCGTCATCCCGCGTGTGGTTCCCTGAAAACGAATGACAACACCCGAAACGGAAGGAGAGTGGGACTTTTCATATCCCCCCCCAAAAAAGGGACGCAATGGAACTGGATCTACGGCCGAACAAGGGATCTCTGCAATAATACGGACTACCTAGGTAGGTAGGTAATAGCTGGATTAAAGACAACCTTGGAACCTTCGAAGATATCCAATTTATGCATATCATATCCATGGATAGATGATGCGGGAGTGGCCTTTAACAAATGGCTGACCCATGGTTTGTCAAAACCTTACCATTGAACCATCCCCAGATCTCATACTCCGTATCTTCCAAGGTTGATCTGCTAAAGGGGAAAATGCAGTTTGTCATTTTCGCGTGGAAACTCCCGTTTTACCGACGCCACGAGGATGTACGTACAGAGTCGACAAAAAAAAAAAATTAAGACCCTAATAGTGGATGTTCCGAGATGGATCAGATTCTGAATAATTAGTGACTGGCAGATTTCAGCTGCCAATTAGAAGCGACATATTGTGGTTCGCGCGCGAGTGGCCCGTTCGCCACTTAATTTCATAGTTAGTGGATGAAAAAGTGGGCCTACGACGATCAAAACAAAAGAAAGAAGGCCAAATAAAAGTGAGTTTTTCATGGTGAATTCTGCGTCTCCGTCACATTAGGGTTCTTCCTTACATCCCAAGTGCTACAGAGTACTGGTTATGGAGGAGCACTACCTTGTGTCCTACACCACATAACCCTTATTGGAGCAAATTATAGGGCGTAATAGCACTCGAAAGTTCATTTCCAGCCAGCCACCAAATACATTGGAATTTCTTTCTCGGAAAATGCAGACAGTCCGAGCATCTTACCCCACTTGGGGTCGATTTAGTTCGATCGTGAGATCCCATTATGCATCAATTTGCACTTCAATCGGACAACCTCGTACAGATAGTGTACACCGCTGATTATAGTCCCGTATTACGACATTCTTACAACCATTGGTCTATTATCCGCTTCTTCCGAGCCTTATGTACAGATAGATTTGGGCTTGCTTTTCAGCTCAAAAGATTCTGGGGTTTGCCATACATACCGAGTACTCCCACATAACCGCGGCCATCTTAGATCGAATTGAACCATACGGAATATAAGACCTAGTTATAGAGTAATTGGTATACACCATAGAACAAATAACCCCTTTCTCAGATGCCGAAGGCCATAAATGTTGATCACTTACTATATTGAGATACTTCATCGAGAGCCCACTATAGAAACTCCACTCCGCTTGAGAACTAAGCTTGTACCATGCGGGGCTGAAATAATTGTTACAGAGGACCAGGTGCAGGCCCGAGAGATCGACCTGATGCTCTCCATCAAATTAAAAATGCTGTCATTGCAGTCAATCAACTATTGGCGATAGCAAATCCGCCAATTCTCACACGCTCCACAGTCCTGCAGCTGACTTGCGTCGCCCGCGCAGCTCGTTTTAAAGAGCACCGTCGAGCTTCTGATTTATTTCTCCCCCTGATCGAGCCCTTGGTAGCCACTTTCTCCTTTCTCTTATACTTAATTTTCTTCTGGCTTGTTTGTGGCATCATTCTTCACAATGTTAAGGAGATTCTCTACTCAGTTCAAGCGGTCCAAGGACTCCAAGGACTCCAAGGACTCCAAGGACCCGAAAGACTCCAATGGTGAAACCGAGCCCAAGAGCACAGATAAGAGCAGCAAGCGCATCTCTAAGGTGTCGCTAACTCGGAAATCCACCTCTCACCAGGAGGAAAATCACGTCGTGAAGCGTTCCGAGGTCGTTGCTGTATTTGAGAAATATGCGCAAGCAATTCACGCCTCGCAGGATCCTCTACCCAACCAGACCGGCGATAGCTCCTACTTGAAGCACGACAAATCGGCCGGTCTCATCAATGACATTAAGTCACTGGGATTCCGTGATGTCAACACTGTCAAAGATCTCATTGCGAGCAAAACCTCCGGTGAGCTTGTTGACGACAAGACCTACTTGATGGAGCGCATAATCCAGATGGTTTCGGATTTGCCCGGCAACTCCAAGAACCGTGTTGAGCTCACCAGCGTATTCTTGGATGAGCTATGGAACTCAATTCCTCACCCGCCTCTCTCGTGAGAAATCCTCAATTGGGAACGCTCGGTTTGCAATCGCGTACTAACTCTGCGAATAGTTACATGGGAGACGAGTACAAGTATCGCTCGGCCGATGGCTCAAACAACAACCCTACTCTCCCGTGGCTGGGAGCTGCTAATACCGCCTACTGTCGCACCATTCCTCCTCTGACCATCCAGCCCAGCGGATTGCCCGACGCCGGCTTGATTTTTGATACCCTCTTTGCTCGCCAGGAATTCACTCCGCACCCCAACAAGGTCTCCAGTGTTTTCTTCGACTGGGCCTCTCTGATTATTCACGGTAAGTCGGTGGCACTGAAAGTTGTAATTCAGGCACTAAGATGCGCGTTATGTACACAGACATTTTCCAGACCGATTACCGCCAACAACACCTCAACAAAACCTCTGCTTACCTCGACCTCTCCATTCTATACGGTGATGTTCAGGAGCAACAGGATCTGATCCGTTCCCACCAGGACGGAAGGCTGAAGCCTGATTGCTTCTCCGAGGGTCGTCTGCAGGCCCTTCCTGCCGCCTGTGGTGTCCTGCTGGTTATGCTGAACCGTTTCCACAACCACATTGTTACCCAGCTGGCTGAGATCAACGAAAATGGACGCTTTAGCAAGCCTCGCCCTGGCCTGTCCGAAGAGGACACCAAGAAAGCCTGGGCCAAGCGTGATGAGGATCTGTTCCAAACTGGTCGTCTCATCACTTGCGGTCTTTACATTAACATCACTCTCTATGACTACCTGCGCACCATTGTCAACCTGAATCGCACAAACTCAACCTGGTGCTTGGATCCCCGTGCCCAGGTGGAGAAGGCTGGTGCCACTCCTTCTGGTCTCGGCAACCAGTGCTCTGTCGAGTTCAATTTGGCCTACCGGTGGCACTCGGCCATCAGCCAGGGCGACGAGAAGTGGATTGAGCAGGTTTACTATGACCTCATGGGCAAGCCTGCCGAGGAGGTCACCATGCCTGAGCTACTGATGGGTATGAAGAAGGTTGAAGGCACGCTCGAGGCTGATCCTTCTAAGCGTACCTTCGCCCGCCTGCAGCGTAACGCAGATGGATACTTCGATGACGGAGAGCTTGTGAACATTTTGACTTATGCTACCGAGGATGTTGCCAGCTCTTTCGGTCCCCGGAATGTGCCTAAAGCTATGCGCTCCATCGAGATCCTTGGTATCGAGGCTTCGCGTAGATGGAACGTCGGCTCTCTTAACGAGTTCCGGAAGCACTTCGGTCTAAAGCCTTACGAGACTTTCGAGGAAGTCAACTCCAACCCCGACATCGCTAATACTCTCCGTCACCTCTACGAGCACCCTGATTATATTGAATTGTATCCTGGTATTGTCACTGAGGAGGCCAAGGAGCCTATGATCCCTGGTGTTGGCATTGCCCCGACCTACACCATCTCTCGTGCTGTGCTGTCCGATGCTGTTGCGCTTGTCCGTGGTGACCGTCACTACACCATTGACTACAACCCTCGCAACTTGACCAACTGGGGTTACAACGAGTGCCGCTACGACCTCAACATCAACCAGGGCTGTATCTTCTACAAGCTGGCCACGCGCGCCTTCCCTAATCACTACAAGCCTGACTCCATTTACGCTCACTACCCTATGACCATCCCCAGCGAAAACCGCAAGATCATGAAGGATCTGGGCCGTGAGCAGGATTACTCCTGGGATAAGCCCGCCTTCACTGAGCCTCGTGTCAACCTGGCGTCTCACCAGAATGCCAAGCTACTGCTCGAAAATCAGCGAGACTTCCGCCCCAGCTGGGCCCGCTCCATGTCTGAGCTTTTCGGTAAGGGCGAGTTTGACACGAAGCAGCGCGAGGCTATTGGCAAGGCTCTCAACACCGAGGAGTTCCCCAAGCTCGTCAAAACCTTCTACGAAGACATCACTGAGCGCCTCATTGCGGAGAAGGCTGGCCATCTGGGCAAGATCAACCAGATCGATATCACTCGCGATGTCGGCAACGTGGCCCACGTCCACTTCGCCTCTAGTCTGTTCGGCCTTCCCCTGAAGACCGAGCGGAACCCGCAGGGCCTCTTCACCGAACAAGAGATGTACATGATCCTCGCGACCATCTTCTCGGCGCTTTTCTTCGACGTCGATGCACCTCGTTCGTACGCCCTGAACAGCGCCGCGTCCGCAGTCTCCACGCAACTCGGCCAGGTGGTCGAGGCCAGCGTCAAATCCGACACCAACAATGGTCTCTTCGCCGGCATCATGGACAGCTTCCGCCCACATGACAACGCCCTCCGCGAGTTTGGAACTGAGGCCATCCGTCGTATGAAGGACGCCGGCTCCAGCGCCTCGGAGATCACCTGGTCTGCCATCGTGCCGACGATCGTCGGCCTAGTCCCCAGCCAGGGCCAGGTCTTCACCCAGATCATCGAGTTCTACACCGCGCCCGAGAACAAGATCCACCTTGCTGAGATCCACCGCTTCGCGAAGACCAACTCAGCTGAATCAGACGAGAAGCTGTACCGCTACTGTCTGGAAGCTATTCGTCTGAACGGCACTTTCGGCGCCTTCCGCGAGGCCAAGGAAGCTGTCACCGTCGAGGAAGACGGCAAGATCTACACCATTCAGCCTGGTCAGCAGGTCTTTGCCTCCTTCAACCAGGCTAACCACGACCCCAGCGTCTTCCCTGACCCCAACCAGGTCAAACTTGACCGTCCCCTTGACTCATATATCAACCATGGCCAGGGTCCCACCACTGGCTTTGGCGAGCAGATCACCAAGATCGCGCTCATTGCTATGTTGCGTGTTGTCGGTAGTTTGCAGGGTCTTCGCCGTGCTCCTGGTGCTCAAGGCCAGCTTAAGAAGATCGCCCAGGAGGGTGGATACTCCGTTTACCTCCGCGGTGACGGAACTTCTTACTTGCCCTTCCCTATGTCGCTTAAGCTGCACTGGGATGCTCCCTCCGAGCAGAAGAAGGCTGCGTCTTCTTAATAGTTTCTCTCCGGTGTTTGTTGGTTGAAGCTGTTTATATCAAACTGCGCGGATTTTATGTTACATGGACGTAATTAACTCGGGGTGGGCTATGATTTTATGCCTTTTTTTGTTTACTGTTTTGTTTTTGACGACATGTTTGGTTGCCAGGATATCCAGAAATTGTTGAAGCTTTGTTGTTTATAGCAGTGTAGTGTATAGTTTTGAATATTTCACCGGTTTCATTTCCTTGCGTGGAACTCAGTAGAGTATATAGACAGAATACCGGATCAATCAACTTTTTAGGATAGAGCTGCGACTCTGGTCGTGCGTTTGACGGTCGAGAAAGAGAGAGGCACGTTGTTGAAATTGTTGGCGGGTTGACAATGAATGAAGGTATTATTTGTGACGGTACTTGAAGGGTGCTCTGGTATTTGACGCAAGTTGTTGGTATTTCAATAAGTCCCCCAGCCTTTAGGAACAAAAGGCAGGGAAGCAAACGTAGTATCGAGATCAGTATTGCGTTTACTCTGTACCTAGTCCCTGTTTGCAGACGAAGGTGACTGTTGTCAGATCTCGCGCTCTTCCCTATCCAATATCAATTACCGAACGGGCGACGCTGATATTCTCTTCTTGCTGTTGTAGATATATCTGTTCGAGCATATCAGTGACAGTCTAACATTATATTTATTTGATTCGGCGATTTCATTTCCCCCAGAGTTATCCGTGGAATAGAATTGAAGTGAAGTGAAGTGAAGTCAAGTTAAGTCGCTGTCGCGTGTCCGGGATCTGCTCACCGCCTTCGCGCCTGTCCGCAACTCCGATGTTCAATCAAGACCTCAAGGCACTGGTCCTTGAATCAAGCTTGAATCAAACGATCTGGATGCTCAAGAGAGGATTTCAGACTGTTTACTTCTCATTCCCACCAAACAATCACCCTCTGCGAAGACATTAGACCAGACCCCATATCGTCGATCGGCGGTGGGATTTGCGCCAACCCTGCAACCCGTGAGAATTCAGTCAACACAAGACCACCAAGAACGCTCTCCCAATCGCAGAATTGGGATCGCACAGACTGGGAAAATCCCGAAACCTCATCTGCAATATCCTATACTCTCGATGCAATCTACATGATGTCTCCGGCAGTCTCGGTGGAACTCGTATCGGTTTAGTTTTGCCCGCGATCTTCGCTCGCATATTTGAACCTCGCCGGAGTCTACACAAGCTTCGATTTTCGAAACTACGTACGGGAAATAGTCCGAAGTTTAAATCCCGATTTCGCGCACAGTACACCTTCCCTCTCCATTCGTGACAGCCATGGCGGGGATGGGGACGGCCGCCGGCGCAAACCATGCCAACGGCTCTACGGCCACAAAGCCCACAGCCAACCCCTACGAAACCAACCCTGATCACATTCCCAGCGATGACCCGTTTCTTTCCCAGAGCGCGCAGTATGGTCGCTACACACCCCGCGCCGACGATTTCACCCCTCGCTTCATGAACTGGTATCAGTCCGACCCAGCTGTGAACTCGTTCTGGGAGAAGGTTGCGCAGAAATACTGTACACCGGAATACTCACTCAATATCGCAGGGCCGAGGGAGGCATTCGCGGCTGGGAGCATAATAATCTGGGTTGACCGCGAACTGGCCGATGGAGCGGCGGCTGACAGATACTCGTCTGCGAATGCGAATGAATTGTCAGCCGCGCAGAAGGCAGAGGACTCGCTCAGAGAGATCGGCGTTGCAGTACCAGTGACATACTTTTGCGGGACGATTGAGGGGAGGAACGTGACAATCGAGTCTCGCATTGCGGGCGTCTCGCTGGAAGTTGCGTGGAGGTATCTCGGCACGGAACAAATCGAGGTTCTGAAGAACCAGTGTCGCCAAATTCTCCAACAACTCGGAACAATCGATCCACCCCCCGACGAACCGTCCTATGTATGCCGTGAACTCAATTCCGAAATTGCGCCCTCCGTCGAGGCTCACGAACGAGACATCCTATTCACAGATAAGACCAGCGAGGAGGAACTTTGTTTAACACACAATAACTTCATTCCGAGCAATATCATCGTCCAGGATAATCGGGTGGTGGGGCTTGCTGGCTGGCGACAATGTGGATATTTTGGCACTCTCAGAGCTAAGAAGGTCCACCAACTCTTCAGGAATCTTGATCCTGCGGCTCAAAATGGCGTGGTCAGTTCTGAGAAGAGTGCGACTTGGACCAACCTTTACGATAGTGTCTACGACCCTAGCAAGGGCGTTCCCCTTGTCGCAAACCAAGATACACCCCTTCCATCAGTCAAAACCGAACCAACAAGCTCTACCCTCGATAAATTCCCGGCTAGCGATGACTTGGACACAAATACACTAGGCTTCGATGGCACGGGCGACTACGCGACGTCTAAAACAGTGGCGAACCTCAAGCATGGGCTGACATCAAGAGCGTCTTCTTCCGACCGGTCCTCCCCAGCCAATTCCGTCAAAACAGCAAACAAGAAGCCCACGACAAACACTACTAAGAAAGGTACTGCAAAGAAACCTGCCGCCAAGAAGCGCAAGACGAATGATCCGGAGGTGGACAGCGTTGATGGGCGGCGTTCCAACACACCGGCTGGCAAAACACCCGCCAAGAAGCAACATTCCGTCTCGATAGCCGGGTCACCACCTCCAGAGGAAAAGAAAAAGCCTTCAAAGAAGAAGAAAAAAGGCCCTAAACAAGCGACTGCCCAGGAAAACGACGACTCCGACAGTTTTGACGAAAACGCGATATTCTGTATTTGTCGCCGACCTGATAACCACACATGGATGATCGCGTGTGACGGCGACTGTGAGGACTGGTATCATGGGAAATGCGTCAATATCGATCCTCGAGATGCCGATCTGATCGAGCGGTATATCTGTAAGTTTCAATAAGCAACCGCCCTCTTCTACTCGAAACTGACTTCCAACCACTAGGCCCGAACTGCGCAAGTGAAGGAAAGGGATGCACAACATGGAAACCGATGTGTCGCCTAGTCGAGTGCCGGAAACCGGCGCGCGCCAAAACAAAGCCCCCGAGCAAATACTGCTGCGATGACCACGGCCGAGAATTCATGCGTCAACAGACACAACAACTCAAAAAGCGTGCCAGCCAAGCGAATGGTCTTTTTGAAGACCTCGGTAGCATGGGTGGCATTCTTACCGCTGGAGACCTGAAAGCCGCCATTATGGGGGTGACATCTACCCAAGAATTCCGCAAGCTCGGAAATCGTATCATCTCCCCGCCACCACAGGTAGACGAACAAGAAACCACCGAGGCTGAAATAAAGGTGGAATCAAAGTCACAGAGTGGCAGATGGTTGGGATTCGACGTCCATGCCGTTGACATGGAATACTCGCAAGACGAGATTGCGAAGATCGAAAAGCTGCGCAAGAAACGCGACGAACTACTTCATCGCAAGGAGATGCTTGCTGCACGCAGTACATTCGTCTCCCTTCTCAAGCCGCGCGCCAAGGGCATAGTAGAGAAACTGAAGCAGCACGAGCCGAAGGGTGGATGGAAAGATATCTGTGGCTTTGACTCACGGCTTTCGTGGTCCGACGAAGAATTCGATGAATGGCGACTCTCCGACGCTGGAAAGAAAGCTCTCGCGGAAGGAACGGCTGAAGCTTTGGCTGTGGGTTCCTCGGCTGGCACTGATGCAGACGGGGATACAGCGATGAACGGCGACAGCGATGACGATATTTCATTTTGGACGCGTGGCGTCTGCACTAAGAAGCGGTGCGAAAGACATAAGCAGTGGGTCAAAGTGCAACAGCAAGATATTCTCTTCGAGGAGGAAACGGCAGAGCAGGACCTCGCCAGGTGTGAGAAGGAAGCTCGGTCTGTGGTAGAGCGAGGTGTGATGAGACGATGGGCCGAGAAGGATAATCAGGTTTGAATGCTGAATGGAATTTTTTCCTTGATGACTTCTATGGCCAGCCGAATTCCACAAAACAAAAGCTTGATACCCCTTGATCGCGAGGCAAAAAAGGCTCATGGACTGGAGTTAGTACTTTGCAAATTTCAATATAGCAGGATGGTCGTGGCTGGGTTTTTGGCCAATTGCATACAAAGCGGCGCTTTGCGAGGGACGGATCCGTTGTGTTTGAGAGGAATATTTTGTAAGAGTATGGACAATTGCATTGAGATCGATCAAGATCATCTTTTTCTGGCAGAGACATGGCAAATGGTATTATTCATCGCTCGTTCCATGCTCCCCATTTACCTAGACTCGTACCGACTCGGTCTTTGATCACTTCGACTATTTGAGCTCCTCTCACATCAGAAAGTAAAAGATGGGTATCAATGCCTTGGTCTAACGTCTTCATGAGCAAGGTTGGGAACAGGGAGGGAATATCTGAATGGAAGACGGAGTGGATGCCATCTTCTAGCGGATGTCTCACAGTACTACCTCCGCTAGTGTTTCCAGTCAACGATTGATTTTTATTCCACTCTGGATTCATGGTCCCCAGTCCATTAGTATTGACAAGAATGATCGAGAGATGAGAGGCATGCACACGAGACAAGCGCGTTAAGGTACGAAGTGTAGCTGTCAAGACCGCTGCACCTCGAGCTGGGTTGGAGGCTCGAATTACACCTTCGGTCAGGGTATCGAGGCCCACAACAATGAGGACGATGGGGTTGTGGACGGACGGGCTTGTCTCCGTCGAATTTCTCTGTTCTCTGTTTTCTTGGATCTCGTGGAGTGTTTCCGAGACCTTACCGATGGCTTGTGCGGCATTGGGGAAGTTATGTACGGAAAGTAGCTGCACAGAGTCAAGTCGACGGATTGCATCATCCTTTGATAGACCGGGCTGGTCATAGGTGGAAGACTGTAGCTCATTGAGAAGAGTCCTTGGGGCAAAGGCATCGAAGCTTCGTGGGTGGATAATGAATGCGCTTGGTTCAGATGATGAATGAATACTTCGTAGTTGGTTTGTAAGAATGTATCGAGGAATCTATGGTAAATATTAGTTTCATGACAATGTAGAGTGATTAATATCGTGTCTGTCATACCTGTCCGATATACTCGTTGCTTTCGTTGCTTCTCATTTGCAGTCTGGAAAAGCCTAGGACAGCTCCGCACCGAAAGACTGCTTTATTGGAGAGCTTGATACCCTTTTTCCATTCATTCTTGAGATTCCAGTCATCTTTCGCAGTTGTCTCATTTGAAGGAGCTGCATTTTCCGTTGACTCTGGTTGGAGTAGAGAATCGGCAAGGATGGGGAATGCAGGCTCAGCCGAGTAGACGTTTGGTGCGCTTGCCATGGTTCCTCATATATAAAGTACAGTCAAGTTACTATGGGTCCGATACCAGGGTATCATAACTGTAGAAGATGCGAAGAGCAAGTGGTTGATGAGGGAGGCGAAAGTGGATATCTCTCGATTTGGTCTAGCCCCACCCATCACTACTCTTTAGGCCCTGGAATATTATTTCCAGTTTAATTTTGATCACGTATTATAATGAAAATATATAAAGAACAAGATGCTAAATTTACATTTTGTACGAGAAATATGGTCAAGGTCGCTTCCACACTCCACGTCCATCATGCACCCAGCCTCCATCCCCGATGACATCGTCCAAAACGGCTAGCAGGTCCTGCCGCATGGCCTCCACATGCAGATCACCGCATCTGAACTCTTTCAAGCAGGGCAGATTATTCACAGTATACCCAATCAGAGAGTACGAGGTTGCGAGTTCCATCCAAGGATCATTGGGATCCATAGACCCTCGTTGTTCAAGCTCGGTAATATGATTATCCTCAAGGGGGGCCAACTGTACATCAAGGCGACGCAGACACTGCATCCTCACGACAGCATCCATTACAATCTGCGAGTGATTGTAAAATGGAAACACGGCCGTGTAGGAAAAGTATGTGAGGTCATGTAAGAGAGCTGATAGGTTGCTTGGGCGTTGAAGAGTACGGGTTGATCCGCGTACGCCACTTGTACCCCATTCTGCCAGAACCGATGTGACAGAGGAAAGGAAGTATTCGTAGTGATTGTATGCTTTCAAAGAAGATGACTCATTAAAGGTTATGGACGTCCACGGTCGTGATGCAAGAAGACTAGTACAATTTTCCAAGTCAGGCAGCTGGGATGGGTCACGAGGTTTGCACTCTCGTGCCAAAAGTAAGATCTGTAAGGGCATATCGAATGCCCAGTGGTGTCCATCGTTGATCGGAGTAGCTAGAGTGTTGCCAATGAAGACTGGCGGCCCTATCACTAGAACACGACGAGGGTCTAGATACCGGAGGACTCGGCGCCACCAGAATGGATTGACCCGATGATCTGGATCTTCATCTGCGATTGCGACAATAGAAGTTACATGCTGACAGAGATCCGAGTTGATCATAAAAGAGCAGAAGTCGGATTCACCATGGAGGTTGAGTCGGACATGAGTGAATAGTTGAGGGCGCACAAGTTGGAATAGGCGCCGTGAGCATAGCTCGAGATGTTTGAGGTCTTTTGTTGGAGATTGGGTGAGTTTCAAACTGGGTGTACTATGTAGTTGTCCAGATGACGGTGGCTCCGTGAATAAGTAAGAGATAATCTGGTCTAAGAGCTCATTGGGGAGGAGCTCCAAAGGAGATTGCACAGACATGACAAATTGCTCATGTCCAGGGCCTCTTCCATTACTAAGATTGGATATCCACCACAGAGTGTCCAATGTAAGTATACTTAGAGTGCAGAGAGTCGTCGGCTGAGGGAATGAAAGTGAAGTGCCGGAGTTCCCCACTCAACTCGATGGGCTGGCTCCAAGGCTCCACTAAACCTTTGTAATCGGTGACTCAGCGGTCTTTTCAAGGTGTTCTGCAACGTATTGTAGTGTGTGAAGTACGTTCAAAGAGTGAAGTCAGAAGAAGGATTCGGGGGATAGGACAAGTAGATGCAGAATAGCAAAAGACTACAGAGAATGTTTGATGTTATAGAAGCCACCATGTGGTCCGTGCACCTATGTTTTGAGACGGCCGACGTCGGGAGAGTTCCGGGATATTTTGAAATACTCCAGGTCGGTTTTCCTACTGTCATATCATCATATACCAAATTACATCCAGAGAGTTTGATGTGTCCTGTTTATATGAGCATCGGCGTCTTGACATGACCTCAACCAAAACAAGATCAAGAAATCAGATTGTACAAAGCAACGCTCAGGCCAAACCGGCTCATGTGGAGAGCCTCAGCACGTTGTGGGGCAATGCCTATCACGGCTGGATACGATGTAGAGCTCGGATGAGATGGCAATGACAATAGCAATGCCCCTCTTTCGAATTATCCGTTTCCCTAAACTTCCCTTCTTTCTTCTCTAGACATCTATTAAAGTAGATTTCCAAGGTAAGATACTGGCGCATATTCATGGAAACAACGCTCATGATCTCTTGCAGTTGATCTACATACTACATTCACCATGGCTCCTCAACTTCACCAGCGTCCTCCTTTCCGGGCAGAGCACTTGGGCTCTCTCTTGCGTCCAGACCAGCTTCTGGACACCAAGCTTGCTTTCGAGGCTGGCGAGATCCCCGAGTCGCAACTGACCGCTTGCGAGGACAAGGAGATTAAGGCTATTGTTGAGACCCAGCAGAAGCTTGGCTATGCCGCCATGTCTGATGGCGAGTACCGTCGTCACAGTAAGAGATCCAGAGAGCCATTGAGTGAATCATGTTAACATATAGAGTGTTCTGGGGTACTTTCTTCCCCGGCTTGGACGGCTTTGAAGAGGTCAGCGATGTTGGCGTGGATGATTTCCGTCCCTATGCTCCCGATATCGCTGCATTCTTGGAAGCCGGTCATAAACCCGGTGAAAGTGTCCTGTGTACCGGAAAGATCAAGCACGTCGGTAGCACCTACATCGACCAATTCAAGTACCTTGCCAGCCAGGTCCCCTCCAGCGAGGTCGAAAACCTGAAGATTACTCTTGCCGCGCCTAACTGGTACCACCTGCGCTACCGTGAGGGCAAGGCGTACCCCAAGTCTGTATACGCCAACGACGAGGATTACTTCGGCGACATCGCCAAAGCCTACCAGGCCGAGCTTCAGATCCTGTATGACGTCGGCTGCCGTAACGTCCAATTCGATGACCCCAATCTGGCTTGTAAGATGTTACGCATCCAGCCAGTATCGATTGACTAAACTAACCTTTCACTCAGACTTCTGCTCCGAGAAGTTCCTCACTGGCTTCAAGGAGGACCCTCTGAATGTGTACTCCGCCGATACCATGTTCGAAAAGTATATCAAGCAGTACAACGACTGCTTAGCCAATCTGCCGGCCGATATGCACGTCGGTGTTCACCTATGCCGCGGTAACTTTGTCGGTAGCCGTCACTTTTCCGAGGGCGGCTACGACCGTATCGCCATCAAGCTCTTCCAAGAGCTGAATGTCCACACATACTACCTCGAGTACGACACCCCCCGTGCCGGTGGTTTCGAGCCCCTCAAGTTCCTACCCACCCACAAGAACGTGATTCTAGGTGTCGTCACTAGCAAGTTCGCCAAGCTTGAGGATAAGGAGGAGATGAAGAAGCGCGTCATTGATGCTGCTAAATTCATTGCTGCGGGTAATAACATCTCCCTTGAGGCTGCGCTCAACCAGGTCGGTGTTAGCCCACAGTGTGGGTTTGCTTCCCACCGTGAGGGTAATGCTATCGACTGGGACGGTATGATCAACAAGCTGCAGCTGGTCCGTGATATTGCCAACGATATTTGGCCAAACCAGGCTTAGGCTTGACGTTTAAGCCTTGAAAGTCCTAATCAATAGAGCTATTTCCCTCGTTGGTTTTCAACAAATGGGACACGGCTTGGGGTTTGTGTTTTGCATGGCGGTGGTTTTTAGAAGGTACCTTAGACGAAGGTAATGATATTTGGATGAGCACCTGATGTCTTTATTCTTGAATATACTTAACGAGCTTCTTTTCAGTCTAAATTATTTTCCCTCTCATTGTAATACAAGAATCAATAACAGTCTCTGGCTGTCTACATCAAACGCTCAAAACTGATATCTTGGCTACCTCCTGATGTCAGACTTCCTGCATCAAAGACCTTACCACTTCAAGCTTTTGAGGCATAACAATCTTCTCTTCAACCAGCTTCTCGATAACACGCACCGTCCACCCCTGACAATTCTCCGTAACAGCCTTATGATTTTCCGCTTGTGGGGGAGGCTCCGAATCTGCAGCCTCTTTCACCAGTCTCGCCGCCCTAGCCTGTTCCTGAGACACAACAGCCAGTGTATAGACATTTGAACAGAGGCCCAGGCCCGTATCCATAACATTGATCTTTGCAGCCGACGGCTCGTATTTCATGTCCGCTGCATCTCCGGTGACTTGATAAATATAACCGTAGTCCGGCTCGTTTTCGTCGGCAAGGAACAATGCCCAATGGTTTGGCTCTCCGGGGGCTTGTTTTGCTTGGACGAGGTAGAGATAGAGATGGGGGTTTTCGACGGGTGGCTTCAACTCATCTGGATTAGAAGTGTCCTCGGTCCACTCCTGTGCACCTTTCTTCTTGAAGAATGTACGCCCATCGACCTCGCACACCTCTCTGAAACCCCTTGTCTTTATAGGAGTCCCTGGAGGTGGAAAGTCGCTCATATTCTGGGAGAATCAGGCATCAGTAAATTGTTTCCGTATCAGTGTAAACAGCTTTGCCGGTACCTGCCGTAAACGTCGAGAGCTAGTTTAGTTGAGGTTGAAGTGTGTGGTAGACATAGCCAGATGACGGAACGTATCAAATTCTCAAATATGCAGGAATATATCAACTTTTGGGGCTGTTGATCACATTTCTACGTCATTCAGGCACTATTGCAGACACCATTCAACAATGTATACCAAAATGATTGACCCTCTAATTGCCCATTCGCAACACAGAAATCGAAAGATTCAATGTTCAAAGGTTCTGGTTGACGATTCTAATCATCCTATCACCTCTCTCATGTAGCCCTAAACATCCATATTTAGGAAAAGGTACATTTGAGAGTCTCTTCTACTTCTTCAAGCGCCTAAATATCTTGAATGGTGGAGAATACTAAACAAAGCAATTCAGCTCAATTTAATATACTAAGTCGTGCAAATCTGTCACCGGAAAAAAAGACAATGCGTTACTCTGCCGGTCCCTCAATGTTGCCCTGCTTGATAGAAGAGCTCTTGTGCGTGTGCATGTTCTCGATCATATAGCGTGGCTCGTCATCTGACGAGCTACGCCCTCCCAAGCTTTCACGAATGATTCCGACGCTTCTGCTTGTCTTGGATTGTGCGCCTATTGTATTTTGTTAGGCGGTTGCTCGTTATGGACATGAATATGTATCTTATAAAAAAGGGCGCATCATACCGCCAACCGGCTTGTAACTAACTTTGTCTCCTTCTTTGTACTGAGCCTGAGGCATTGCTGTTGGAAAAAATCAAGATGGTGGTAGTGATAGTCACAGGTCTGGGGGTCGTGTAATTGAATGATTTGTGTAGATGTAGATGAGTAGATAGGACAGATTTTCGGTCTTTGTAGATAGAAAGTTATTTTCCAAAAATAATCAATTTTTGCGAGATGACCCTGAATTCACATTCTCTTTATATTTGCCCATGGGGAAACAAGTTCCGCTATCGTCATATTGAGGTAGCAAGAGAAACAAGCTGACTGGGTTGGAATTGATCCATAGCTATACAAACGACTGGATCTAATGCGGAGGGCGGCTCCGTAGAAACGAAATGCCAAATTTGATCATGCGCTTCAATCAGAAGCATGTCATTTGTTTTTATCTTCTATTTAATGTCGTCTTGTCCGCCCTATCTCCGCTATAGCCAACAATGTGTATAAGGAAGCGCATCCACAATTGACCGAGGGTGTATCAACAATAACGCTATAGAGAGCACAATGAAATTAAAGTATTAAATTGGACCCAACAAGCCCATATAAGAACAGAGGGGATATCATAGAAGTGAAAATAAACGGAAAAAGCAACGGGATAACGAAGGCCAACAAAAGAAAAGGTCAAGAAAACCAAAGCCCAAAATGCTGCGTCGTCTTGTCATCAAAACACGGACATGAGGAGAAAAGAGAAAACACTTGTCAGAGAATGCGAGATGTTGTACAACGAAGCTGCTCTAGGAGCGCCTCTCGAAATCACAGCGGTGCATCTTATTTCTGGGGCTGGGTCTTGACATTGTTTGAGAGCCAGGCCTGACAAGAGATAGCACGGTTAGATCGAGATTTCCCAGTAGATAGATCAATGACACAACTTACAAGACCCTCGAAAATACCTGTTCCATCTGTTGCAACACTAGGCGCAACGTACCACAGCTTGTCCTTGAGCTTAGTCAATTGAAGCTGCTGAGTGACTTCCTCCGGTGACAGGTCTAGAAGTGGGTCAGCGGACAGATCATTGAATTTCAGGAACGGGATACGCACGGCCAGGGATATCTTGCTTGTTGGCGAACACCAGAAGCAGGGCATCCTTCATTTCACGATCATTGATGATCTTGTGCAGTTCTGAGCGAGCCTCCTCCACACGTGCCGTGTCGCTGGAGTCAACCACGAAGATCAATCCTTGTGTACCAGAGTAATAGTGTCTCCAGAGAGGTCGGATCTTGTCCTGACCACCGACATCCCAGACGTTGAACTTGACGTTCTTGTAGGTCACACTCTCGACGTTGAATCCGACGGTTGGAATTGTAGTCACGTCCTGGTTACTGAGTTTAAGTTTGTAGAGAATTGCTAAAAGGAGTTAGCCAATGTTGACTGAGGTGTGTAGTAAAGTCCAAGAATCATACTTGTCTTTCCAGCAGCATCCAAACCCAGCATGAGGATACGCATTTCCTTGGTCCCGAAAATCTTCCCCATCATCTTAGATACTTGTCCACCCATTTTTGCGGGTTTTGACGCGGTATTGGACGTGCTCAGGAGCTGTTTGGTGGAATATCAACAATTGCGACCCGCGTCTGAATTGCGGGTTTTAGAAGAAGGAATATAAGACACCAGACGTTTCCGTACAAAGTGACTCTCTCAATTATGACAGCTCCAAGGGATAGAGAAAAAAGAAAAGAAGGTGTGTGTGTTGAAGATCTTCAATTCGATTTCCCTGAGGCGGGGGAACCTGGAAAAGGGGCTTGGGCTGAGCTTACTCATCATAGTCTCCACGAGGCACGGAGTACACGAGGCAGTTTCATCCTGATGGTTTCATATATTGAACTTGTTTCATCCCTCAATTATCTATCAACACACTTCTCTCCATTACCATTCTAAGGTTAAATGGCATCCAATCCGTGTCCCACTGAGGATTATCTAAGACGGAAAAATATCACTCCGGGGATAACCATGGACCCTCACGGGATATATATAGTCCTGGAGTGTAGCATGTCACTGTCTTCTAACGATACATTCAATGACACTCACACTTTGGGATATCCAATGTTATGTACTACTACCATATTGCACACGGTAACACCATACCAATTTTGGAGGTTGATAAGACCATTCAGAACAGATCGATGTCTATCATGGTCAATTTGTCGTTACGTCATGGCCAAATGACTTCATCCATGCGATACTACATATTCCCTCGATAGCTCGATTCTTTTACTTATTTTTCGAATACATTGGTTTTTTTTTTTTTTTTTTTGAAATTTCTAAATTATGCCTGGCGAAGGACATAAATTCGAACGCCATGCGTCAGTCACACAGCAGCGTCGACTGTCGCTACAGTACGAGCGCAACGCTTGGTTAGGGCCGCCGTCAGATGTATGCACATCTTCAATGTATCAGTAAAAGCCACTTGGGTAATTCTAACAAGAGCATTAGACTACCTACGCCGGTATCTCGGGTAATTTTGAGGAGAACCATACATCAATCGCAATCGCAATCCGCGATACTACATATCTACTGGACTTCATCGAGAGGAAGTTCACGGACGGTCATGCATCCGCAGAGGAAGTCACTGACTTCATCATTGCCAAGCTCAAGGCATATTCCAAGCACCACATGGAGAAGTTCATTGGACTGTCAATGCCTGAAGATGTTGCAAACCACTGCCCTCGACTATGCCCTCGCCTTTGGGCGGAGCTGGACATCGTTCCATTGGTCCTGTCAAATGTATCACTGATAGACCGGATGAGCGTCGAACAGTTTGACGAGTCTCAAGAGCCAACAAGTACTGGATGGGATGCAAAGACCGTTGATGAACAGGCTGAATCCATGGCACGAAAAGGTGTTAGGTTGGTTGGTCCCGTACAGTATCTTGAAAAGAATCCTTTTGACTCTGAGTACATGCAGACTATTTGGACCGGAAAATACGCCCCTGCTACAAGTGGGCTTCCTCGGCCTCGTGGAAGTGGACACAGCTTACCATGTGAGAATGGCGGACTTGAGTGATTTCCAGACAACAGTATCGGATAGGACATGGTCCGCAGTGCAACAATACGCCAATGAGATGAAAGAGCGCAAGGTGAAATTGGCATTTTTCAGTTCCACGCCTCAGGGTGGTGGCGTGGCATTGATGCGGCATGCTCTCTTGCGATTTTCGCATTGTCTGGGCACTGACATCAAATGGTATGTATTGTGTTTGTATCTGTGTCCACTGCAAGAATAAACACTAACTGCTCGCAGGTACGTCCCGAAACCACGGCCAGGCGTCTTCAGGATTACCAAGACAAACCACAATATCCTGCAAGGTGTCGCCCATAAAGGAGAGCGCTTATTGCCAGAGAACAAGAAGATCTTGCGGGAGTGGACTGAGGAGAATGCCAGGCGATATTGGACCCGACCAGATGGACCTTTGCGTCCGCCGTCAGAGGGCGGTGCAGATGTCATAGTTATCGACGATCCTCAGATGCCATGCCTTATCCCAATCGCAAAAGCACTGGCTCCAGATCGACCAGTCATCTTCCGAAGCCACATTCAAATCCGAAGTGATCTGGTTGCGATACCTGACTCCCCACAGGCGGAGGCTTGGGAGTTCCTCTGGAATAATATCAAACACGCCGACTGTTTTATCAGTCACCCTGTGAGCGACTTCGTACCGCGGAATGTACCCATAGACATGGTGGGCTATATGCCTGCATCAACTGACTGGTAAGAACCGAGTAAACCGATGATACGATCTCATCTTTCATCTCACTAACTGGGACATAGGTTGGATGGACTGAACAAGACTATGCGGGACTGGGACGTCGCGCACTATGGCCGTATCTTCAATTCCGCATGTCGCAATACTGATATGCCATGTATCCAGTGGCCCGAGGGTGAGTGGCCGAACCAGCGCCAGCGATGATGATCATATCTTTGAAGACTGACACAAATTAGATTCGTACATCGTCCAGATCGCACGGTTCGACCCGTCTAAGGGTATTCAGGATGTGCTGGTTTCCTACGAGAAATTTTACAACAAACTAGTATACGAAAGCCCTCAGATGATTCCTCCCAAACTACTGATTTGCGGACACGGATCAGTGGATGATCCCGACGGAACAATTATCTACGATGAGACAATCGAATATTTGGAGAAAAAAGTCCCAGATATCCGCCACCTGATCTGCGTGCTGCGGGTGCGGCCCTGCGACCAAGTCCTGAACGCCATTCTCTCCAAGGCAACCATCGCACTGCAACTATCTAGGTCCGAAGGTTTCGAGGTCAAAGTCTCTGAGGCAATTCACAAAGGCAAACCAGTGATCGCCACGCGTGCCGGCGGCATCCCGCTGCAAGTGGCGAATGGGAAGAATGGGTTCCTGGTTGATGTTGGCGATACCGACGCTGTGGCACAGCACTTATTCGATCTCTGGACTGACCACGATCTATACAAACGCATGTCAGAGTACGGCATCAACAATGTAAGCGATGAAGTGAGTACCGTGGGAAGTACTCTCAATTGGCTTTATCTCGCCACCAAGTTGTCGCGTGGTGAGACTCTGCGGCCCAATGGACGCTGGATCGATGACATGGCGTTTGAAGAGATTGGTGTTCCTGAGAAAAAGGATGAGCTGCGGCTCACACGCGCAGTCAGAGTGGAGGATATGGGCTGATTGTACTTTTTGTTTTGACTCTCTTTCAATCACATATTAGTAATATATAAACATTGAAAACACAGAATATCTGTCATTACTCCGTAGATACCTAATTGGTATTCAACATTGAAAAGTAGCCGATTGGGGGTATCATAAAACCAGAAAAACAAAAGACAAACCCAGCAACCTCGTACAGCAACCTCTCCTAAGGCCGTCCAACAACCCGATACCTCTCCCTGGCCATACCACCCTCCGCCCCCTCAACACCATAACCCTCTCCAACCTCTCCAACAATCCTTGCTGGCCTTCCACCAACAATACACCAACTCGGCACAACCATGCCAGGCGGGACAACCGCGCCATCAAGCACATAAGCATAGTCCTTGATAATAGCCATACTGCCTACAGCAGCACCCTTCCCAACGTGAACATGGTTCCCCAGCGACGCCGCCTCAACAACAGCGCCCTCGCCGACAAAGACATGATCGCCAATCTTGAGCGGGTAGAACGAGTGCACGCCGCGGTGCAGCCGGCTCGGCGGACGCAATATCGCGCTCTTAGAAATGTAGCTGTATCGTCCGACTGTTATCGCCACGCTGGGTGTGCTGGGGTTCGGCGCTGCTGCGGGAGTGTTTGCATCGGTGGGAGTGGGAACTGTTGCGGTGCGGAATAGGTCGCCGCGGATTACAGCTTCGGCTTGAATGACCGTTTTGCCGCCCAGGATGATATGTTGTGTGCCGTGGATTTGGGACCGTCGAGAGATCTTGTTTCCCGTGTCCTATTTTTGGTGTGTTAGGTTGTGTTCTTTGGTTTTGGGGTGGGTTGGGGGTCATGTTGTGAATTGAAAGGGTGAGGTGGGATTTTGCTTACGGTCTCGATATATTCACCCTTTGCTGCCTTTGGGGGAGGCATTTTGACAAGGAGAAAGGAGGTTTCCTGTCGCTGGAAGTTGCAACTGTGGAGTTGGAGTTGGAACAAACATAGCTTGACGCCGATTAGTAGATACGGCAGTATAGTCCTAAGGCGGTGGAGGTAAACAACTACTCTTGTGTGATGATTTTGATAGATTGATTGCAACAGTTTTCCAACACTTATCACGCGTTACACCCTAGTATCTATCCTACGATATACACTTCATTAAGTGATCCTTTATTTGACGCACCTAATCCACTATACATGCGAGTAATTCAATCCCTTTGGCTCTCAGTTTTCCCTACTTCGTGCGCGGCAATATATCGTCCAATAACATTCCCAATTTCGCCAATTTGGAGCTCTCAAATCTCGTGTTGGCACTCACCGGCGCAAGAAAATTTCTTCGTGGTCCACCGCAATTAAGTGAGTTCTTAAATTTCTGAGACCCTCATCTTTTCGAGATCCTCAGCGGCAAATAAGCTTAACTGGCTTCGGAAAATCCCTCAGTTACCGAGTAGACTCCCAAGTCTCGCTACCTGCTTCGAGAAGTTCCACAAGGACTCAGTATTTCATCCTTCAATAAAAAAAAATAATGGCGGTACTACTCTGCAACGATTCGTCGATAAGTAGCGCATCGCTTAGGCTGAATTCCAAAACGTGCGGTCAGTCGTATACTTCAAATTCGGCCTATAATTCCCTATTCTGTAAGGAGTACAGCCGTTGGCGTTAATCCCGCTACGCATTAGTGGCTGCATAGCCTTCATCCTTCCGGCTCCGACTCGTCCGAGTCTGCACTTGTTAGCGCTCTCCTCGATTTCGGGATCCTGAACAATCGACATCTCGCTAGGCACCCTACTCATTCTTTCGACAACGTGCTCAACGATATAGGTGCCGCTTCCAACCAGTAGGGTAACAATCCCTTAAACATTAGACTAAATCATTTTTACTTTGTACTCGCAAGGCCGGACACACTTCAGAAGCACTCCGGCCACAAGTCCAGCTCTCGCCAAGACTAAAGCCGAGTATAACTCAGCAGGCGACCCTATTTTGCGATACAACAACCTCTTTACTAAGTAACGTTTACAATTTGTAGGGGAAGTACAGCTCTCGGGTTTCATTTAAATGGTGTGTCAAGCTTCATAGTAGAATTTAGTATTCTCAAGTCATATTCACTATGCATCTCGAAGTCAATACAAATATATATATCTCTCTTTCTCTAACAATGACCATCTAATTCCGATCCAACAATGCACTACGGCTTGCAGGTAAATAGATAGCCATACATTCGACTAGAAGTAGCTCCCACGTGGTCACGCTCGATGACCTTCTTTCGTATCATCTATCATACCAGGCCCATCACCGCTCATGATGGTAAGCTCCCAGCCATTCCTAATCGTAATTATCATTCTTTGAAGAAAAAGCACAATGACAGTCATCAAGGCCCAGCAAATAATGTTGCTAAAGGCTTGCGTGGATGATGGTGCACGATGGGCTTCATCCAACTAGGATGTGTTGTCTACTTTGCATGTTTGTTAATTTAGGAACTCGCATTGTGTTTTGAAAGTGTGAAGTAAGTCAGAGACTTAAGGATATACTTACTCTGCGGCTGAATTGCATACACAACGCTGCAATGATTCGAATTGAAGAGTAGGTAGGATAGGAATTGCTTTGACCATGGTCATGTAGATACTCACGGGTATACAAATCTGGGGACATGGGATAGTACAAGCCCTAGCCAAAGGCAAGTAATTAGCAGATCAATTGAGCCCTCTGGACGGGGAATGTGTCTAGGTCGGCTCCAATTGCCTTGTTTGTGCCCAGATCAAGTTATGACCAGCATCTCACCAGGCTCTCTTTGATTTGATATTATTCCCGAGATAGATGTTGGAACAGGTTTGCCAATAATAGAATCAAGGAAGATATAGGCAATTGTCTTCCCGGTGTTTTAGATGATACACGAGATCAGCGAGGAATGATATGCATACATGTTTAATTGATACATGCCCCAGTGTTTCAGAGGATATGAACCAGCGAGCAGGTTGACTAGCGAGGGATGGTGTACATCCATGCAAAAGCGATCGTCTTCCCGGTGTTTCAGAGGATATGCTCCTGCAAGCAGGTTGAGAGTCAGGAGTGATACATCTACATCTATGCAAAAGTGATCCACTTCCCAGTGTTTCAGGGGATATGCCCCAGCAAGCAGTCCTGGAGAGTGGCGAGTGAGGCATAGTACACATCTATATGACAAATGGAAATCCATTAACAAGAACGATAACTGCGTTCTTATCACATGGCATCGCAACCGACCTACATCATGGTCTAGGCATTTGTAATGGACAGGCCGTTCATTCCAGATCGGGTTTCGTCCTGTGACAGGATTTTGACGATCAGAAATCGAGGATCCTTGACTGGCGGGATAGTCCGTACAGTAGAGCCATGGGCCACCATGTGGCGAGACGTTTCAAGTAAAAATAGAACCGGACGGCTCCCGGATGTCAGGTACAGAAGCCAAATGATCAGCCCGTGGCATATGTATGTTGTATACAGTGGTTTATATTAGGCTGTAGGAGCTGGCCAATGGTTGGAGCTGAACTTATCCTATGCATGAGAAAGAGGGCCTCGAAGCTTTGAGAGCTTGCTTCTCTAGGCAGGTGAGACTAAAGAAGTAAATGATCTTCTGCTCGGCGGAAGATGCCGCGTCTGTGGTAGTTCCATTGGCGATTAGGAATGTGCTGGTGCTCAACGGGCACTTCCCCTGTCAAGCCCAGGTAGCTGGAGCACTAGGAACTGCAGCTAATTGACGCGCTAAGTAGGGCGAACCACTATCCCGATGCACATAGGTGCTCACCTGTACACATGTATAGCTCAAGTAAAAGGGCAAAACAGTCCTTGTAGATGTTCAGCTCTCATATGTCCCTAAATTAGATATTCACTAGAAACATGCAAGATAAGGAAACAATATCTAGATACAGAGGGCGGTTTACGGCTAAGAGAAGCGTGCCCTAAAAAGGAGGGAGGCGTTGGAGAGGGAAAAGCCAAAAGCCACGTCCCCCACCTGGGCACCAGAACGAGAATCCATATCGCGTTCATTCATCCCGTTTGCTTAGGTTCATTAATTTGAGCTTGTTCAGCTAAATATTGAACTAATCCAAATCCAATGTACATTTACGCCGAAATGCATGAAACGGGCTATTTTTCCCAAAATTCCGGGTCCGAATCTTCGCCTGTCGCATTACCCCAGTCTTTGCAGTATGTGGAGCTTTGACCTACCTCTAATGCCCTAACAACGTTCTGCAATCTATTTCACGTGGGGGCTATTTCCTTTCCTTCCGTCTTGCTAGGATATGCTATCCCCTGCTTGCGCATCGATCTCCCACATTAGTTTGCTCGACACTTAATTGTTTTGGCCCCCATGCAGAGAACATTCGACCGGCTATTTTGACCAATATACAGAGGGATCAAACGTCGGGCTAGTCGACCTGCAGATACTGACTTACTATTATCCTCTGAGCGTTCGAGTAGTCCCACTACCGTTTGCAGGGCAGGACTCCCCACAATAGCCACAATAGCACCTCCACTCAGGCGATCATGGCCGAAAGAAGTATATGGTTCAGTTCTCACATAATGCAACTTTGTTTCAATTGCTCTTTCTCACTTCTACAACACATGTTGTACGCCGTGATATTATCCAAGTTTCAGAGCGATGGGGAGGGGATCGGCCTTCATACTTTGATGGGCAGATCACATTGCATGGCATGGAAGATTTTCAGTAATCCTTGACGATCATCAGGGGGGGTTCATCTTGCGACACACCTTTGTAGCCGGAAGATGGCCACTTCCCGCCCTATTCAATCTGCGCACACACTCTTAGTTTGCGATATTTAAGACATTAAGATTGCAATTGACACTGTGGATATCACAATGTGGGACATTAGTGGCAACCATGCACGGGCGAGAGATAAAATCCATAAAAGATGTATGCATCTACACTAGTATATAGTACTATGAGTAATACAACTTGGATCACCTGCATAGATGGGGTAAGAGGAATGAGACAAAAGAGCATAGACCCACTCAGAACGATGTCATGGTCATTGTGAAATAACAAAGAGACACGCAAAGTCATTGTCAACAAACCAAGGGAGATTGGGTGCATCGATTCAACTCACAAAGCTCTGGTGGATCTGATTGCGGAGTTGTATCAAAGACTAGAAAAAGCCATTGTCAGTATTGAACGTATAGAAGGTCTCTAATTCCACACGTTTCTCTCATAATCCACAGAGAGCATTTTTACACCGCCAATCAACCAAAAAGGGAAAAAAACAGAGAAAACTAAAACACACTTCACAAACGTGCACAATGACATCTGATTCTAGCCTCCAGGCAAGTGTATTCATGAACGGCAGGGGTCGAATTGCAGATCCGCACGACGACGTGCCGGACTTCTGCTGGGTTACAGCGCATTTGCCCGAGAGTATGTCGTGTGACCGGCCAAGTGACGAGGAGATTATGAATTTAGTGCTTTGCAAGATCCAGATTGGGAATGTCATCATAGGTGACTGTGCCCTGCATAGTCTAGGGTTCTCTTGCCTCTCGTTGCCGGTTAAAGGCAACCCCGGAAACACCGGTGAAGTTCTATCTTACGCTGAAACTCTTACCGAATGGTGGCTCAAGCAGATCCGCCTGGGTAGAGTCTGTCTTGACCAGTACAGTATTTTTCAAGCCACAACGCGCTCACTAGAGCACACTAATAGCCTAGAGGATGTACCTCATGGGTGGGGGCTGTCGCGGTTAGTGTAGATTACTTCTCATGGAAATTGGATTAGATGGCAAACGAGCGAATCAAAGGGGGTTTGTTTTCTAAACGGATATCCCGGAATATGGCCAATATTTGCCGGTGATCGACTAAAAAGGTACCCAAGAGGGCATGTCGGAAGCGTAAAAGCGACCAGGTGGGGGCGGAAATTGGGGATAGTCTCATAGTTTAAATTTCCACCTGAGTCAGGGTAATGAGATTGACATTGAGAGCTTAGAGTTTGTATTTGATGTAGTCGAGGAATTTCCAACGTTTATACGCGCAGTTGATCGACCTAGTATCTCGCTTTCTGATCTGGTCCTTGGAGTGATTTTTCTATTCAGTATACGGGTCTGGCAGTTTAGATCTCTCTAGCGCAATTAAGCGAGGTATTTCACAATAGACGACATGATCAGCCAATTTTGATAATAATAGCGCACCGTTGAACATGAAACTTCCCATCTCCCCCTGCAGAGATCTCCCTTTCAGCCCCCACAAAACCAATTTAAAATTTTTTGGTCATCCTGGTATCCATGCATATCGCCCCTTGCAGGTTTTCCTGCATCAAACACATGGGAAGTCATGCAATGCTTCGACATCAATGCCAAGACACTAACGGACGGAGCTCCCCCGAGGGCCTAGAGGGTCTTGACACGTGCGGTTCACTCCATCTGGTTCCACGGGTCCGCAACGTTCACGATGTCAGATATCTCTTGGTATCTGAACCGGCGAGAGCAATTCAGATGGAACTATGAGGACGATCCCTTTTATCTTCTTAATTTGCAACACGGGCAACCCAGGGCAACACGCAGATTAGAGACCGGGTAGAGAGCCGGGTGTCTACCCGGGCACATAGAATTGATGATTCGACAATTCAATACGGTGGAGCCTATCTACTTTGCTCTGAAATATGGACGTGATAGATCAAGACTAGCCTATTCGGGAGACAACATGAGAAGTTCATTTTGTCACGGCCCCTGTAGGGGATGATCTTATCGACCCTGAAGCCCAAGTTGGAGGTCATAGTTCCACTGCATGCTAGCGCATTTGGCCCCCAAGCTATCAAGAGGTGCATTCCACATACGCAGCTACCCTGACTCTGACTCGCTGCACCGTTGATCTCCACACGTGTCGACCGAAATCCTGGAAGGACGCTATTCCAGTCTAGTCTAGTTCGTCAAAAGACGATGGGCGAGTGGAGCAGCATATCCCGACTAATCTGCTGTCCCTGGTTATCTAAATCACAAATGTTACTATACTCCTTTTTACGTTAGATCCTGGTTTGAAGAGTGCCCCATTGCTACTTGGGTGTTCTATTCTTGGATTCCTATTCTTTTAAGAGCGGACGTTCGACTCTGTTTAAACTCGCCCCGTCGATTCCATCCAAACATTCTCCATACTGTCCTTCCTTTACCCCACAGGGACACGAACGGCTCCAGTGTTTTGACTGCACATCTCTATTGCCCCAGTACCTTGCATAGGCAGCTAGAAATATGTCGTCCTCTCCTGCCAACGCCGCCAGCAATGCGCCGGACGCATCCACCGTACGGTGGCAATTCATTGACTCTTCAAATAACAGTCGATCCAACTTGACCCAAGTGAAGCGCCATGTTATGCAAGAATATATGCGCCAGAAGAAAGGCGGTACTCGTCAAAGTGAGAGTGAAGAGGAGCAACCACGAGCAAAACGTGGGAGACCCAAGAAGACTCGAGCTGCGATTCGGAAGTCAGAGAAGAAATTGAAATCGGACGGTGCCAATGACAGTCATCCCCGAGCAAGGAGATCAACGAGAAAGCAACTTGCATACAAAGAAGATCTCATTGTCGAGGTTAACCGCAACATGTTTGCTTCCAATCCTATTTCGTCTGATCCTCTGTTGATTGAATCGGACGAGATGCCCTCGTTTGCCCCTATCCGGCCATCTTCTGCCCAGTCTCACGATCTTCCTCTTCCGCTGGATGGCTTTGTCGACGTACATCCCCAGAGTTCTCCGACTCATGACATATATTTTAACAATATCTCATGGTCTTCCCCCTCCACGGCGCCATACCAGTTCATGCCATCACCAAGTACCATGCTAAGTGATGCGCGAACCGAATATTTCAGCACCCTTCCTCTCGATTTGGATCGAAACGGACACGGGGCATTGGACCCCTATGTGAACGATATCCCAGCCTGCTCCTATGGATCCCATTATCGGCCGCCAATGGCTAACTATTATACATCGGCCTTTATGCCTGAAACATTGAAAGGTACTGTCACATCCCAAGAATCCCATTCTCATACATACAGTTAACATTTCGCAATGAAGGAGAGGCCCAAAATACTCTTCTTCGTAAAGATCGCGCCGTCTCCCACATCCCCCATGACATCTCCGATGCTGCAATCATTGCCAGTCTGAATGCTGCAGCCGTGGAGGAATGCGATCCCCGACCAGGCCACAAGGAAATCAGCTCGACACACATGAGCACTGCACGCGAGATGATACGAGCGCGTGGTGGTCCCGCCGCATTCGCAAACACTCGTATCGGCATGATGATCAACTGGCAAAACTACATCTTGCCAGGATACGAGACACACGGGCCCAACTTCTTCTATGAATACGACCAGCATGTGTCCGTCTCATCTGACTCTTTAGCATCACTACCTCATCCCACCCCAATTCCCCATTCAATGCCCTCTCCACCATATTCCACCTCCTCGGCTTTCTCAGAAGTCTCGCCCAGCCCAGAACCTCGAACAATGCTTCCACCAAGCCTACACTCAATCCCAATAGACGAGACCAAATTCCAATGCGAAGAGTTCCTTGACTTTCTCCGCCGTTGCGAACAACTTGCCCTATACCAACGCGATAATCCCCAATCATCATACATTACCCGACACACCGCAATCCAAGAAACATCCATCCTGAACCAAATCCTTGCAGCACCTCCAGGTGCCAGATTCCCCACCCCGGACGACCGAAAACAAACCATTGCCCGCTTAACAGCGTTGGTGACACTCAATGCCGCCATGTGGGATTACCGTAACACCCCGGCGCGCACAGCAATCTTCCTCGACACACTCGAGAAATCCCTGGTCGACAGCGAAGTCGGCATGAGTGGCTCCGTCGAAGCCATGCTCCAAGTCCTGCTCGAATGCACAAATGGCACTCCTGATGGCTGGTCCCACAGTGCCGACGGCTTTGCTGCCGCTGGGCCAGTAGTAGAGATTCCAGATTTCTCTCAATACTTCCCGACTGCTACTTCGCCCTCTGCGCGCCCGTGGTTCGCGGGGCGTATGCTCAAGATTGCGAGTCGGCTGAGTAGCTTGTCGTGGTACCGCGTGAATGAGTTTTTGTTCTCGTGTTTGACCCTTCAGGTGCAAGAGCCGTCGATGGGTCTTTGGGAGGCGGATCTTCGTCGAGAGATTCTCGATCAACCGACTAATTATTTCATGCGGTAATTTACTGAGTTATGTATACCAATGGCCTGGGTCAGAGGACCTGTATTTGTTTTGATGTTTCTATGTTATTATGTTATTATGTTTTCATATGTCTTTTCTTACCCCCTTCTAACCCTTTTTGAGAGTTTCTTGCATATACCCCTCGCTATCACTTATAAAATATTGTGAATTTTTAATGAATCTGGAGCAATTGTAGAAAGATGTTCAAGTAGATGTCTGTGTATATACCGGGATCGGGGTGCCGCCGCTTTATGAGGGCGCTCAGGGTATGCTCACTCAAACATGAAGCTGATCGCCGTTTTCTCCATGGCGTCTTCCATAATACTTGACCCCTCCCATTTTCAACCTTCATGTTTCGAAAGATGGAGAGAACAGCTCAAACTTCACAGGCATCTGCCCAGCGGTTGGATTCAATGGGAATATGTCGATCATGAAGGCAACAGCGTCATTTTAGGGAAGGATGCCAACGAAAGCCAATTCTATAAGCCGGAAAAAGGTGAAGCTTACCGACTTCAAATATACAGCACGGCTCCCATCCAGCAGGAAGAGCTCAAAAAGCTGTATCAATACTTCTGCTTTGATCTCAGCCAGCTTCCATTTTTGGAAATCTATTCATGTAACTCAGCGGACGGTTTGGCTTGCGTGGAGCATCAGCGTCGTGGAATTGCCCATCGCAAGCGTCTCCATGCCGAACAGCGAAGGCGAACATGACGGGTCTCTTCCCCCTTTGATTCCAACCATGCGAACTGGCTTTGATGATCAATTTATGTCTGGGTTTCGTTTCCTTCTCACGCCGAAGGGCTACCTCCAGGATCCATTCCCAGACAATGAGCACGGTACAGGGCCCTGGTGGATCAGCTTAGATCGGAGTCTTCCGTCCGCGGCGAAGAAGTTAGACTTGATTAAATGGCTTGACAGTCCGGCGACTGACCTTCAGACTTTTGCCGAGTGGGGGATCCCCGTCAATCCTGAGATTCGTGATATTAATTTGAATCTTACAACCGACTGAACTGGAATAAACTCCGACATGAAAGAGCTTTTCAGAAGAATCTATTCGACATTTGTTTATAGGGAAATTGATTATGGACTCCATGAACCGCTCCCACCCCTACCCTCCGAGGAGACTCTCCAACCTTGCAACATGTCCAGAAGGTCTGAGAGCAGCAGCAGGAATCGGCGGAAGTCCAATCTGTGGACTTGAGCTTTGTCTTACATTGGGACCTGAAAATAATTCTGTCACAGTCACGAACAGCTCTTCGGACGGGGAATGCGACCTTTAATACGTGATCTACATCCAGTTCCTCGCGAGTGTTGACCAGGAACGGTCCACCCTCTAGAGACCACTGCACGCGCATTTGCCGCTGGCGTATTCTCCTGTCTCCCTGCCTCCAAGACAATTTCTTTCGAGTTCCGGATTGCTGGCTCCTCCTTGTCTTCCCTTATCTCCGCCCCACCTAATGGATTTGATGTCGGCGCTTCCCATAAATTTGAGGCGGGCTCGGTCATATGGGCACTACCTCAGATTCGCCGTGACGTTTCTGTCCGCCCGTTACCCCATCACTTCTTCACCGTGGTCCTTGACAAGCCTACCTTTATCTAAGAACCAAGTGTCTTGTTCTACACCCTCTGGACTGACCCTTCGCAGTACATTGGACCACAGCTCACTGATACCGTTATTGGGACTCTGCGAAGTGTCGGTATTCAAGAAGCAGCAAGACAGCTTGCAATGTTTGCGGTGGAGAATATCACCAAGAGTCCAAGGAGGCTCATGCTGGAAGAGCATAGGGGGTTTTATCTGTGTCGCCAAAGGAGCACGAGCAGAAGGCGAGCTGCTGACTTGGCTACTCTCCCATTTTCCAAGGTCGCTAAGGCTGCTCAGGTAACGACTAATGAGCAAGTCAGAGCGCTCAGATCACAATCAATGAGTGGAACTAGGCTGCTCAGTGAGCACTAAAGTGGAAAGGGAAATCCATCTCGCGCGGCCTAAATCCGGTGTATATTCATTTGCCATCGATTTGTATCTTTCTATGATTATCTCTCCTAGTATCGTCAATACTATTGTATCAGGACCGCCGCCACCTCTCGTCAACTTTTCATCCGTCGCCTAGTTAGACATATGACCTCGACCCTCTCGAGTCTATTCAGTGTTTCTGTGTCTTGAGACTGGGCCATGAATGTAACAGTTTCTTAATTCAAAATTAATCAAAATATGATAATAACATATTCAAGTGAAGATGAAAGCCAAAATAAATGTGAGATTCACAACCAATCTTCTCCAACAAGTCCTTAGACATAGATCGCCAGCAGAATCACAATCATAGTACCCACAACCTGCATAATCGACGATTGAGTACCGACAGATGCAGCTCCAGTGTACACCGGGTTCACTGTACTTGTCGTAGCCGAAGCTGTAGCCGTCGAAACAGCAGCCGTGGCCATTCCACTAGGGTGGCTAATGGGGTACCACGAATGAGTTGAGGAGGCAGTGACAGAACCACTGGCTCCAACTCCAGAGCCCCGGTGTGGGGTATACAGAGGTGGAGCCGCGGTGGGGCCGGCGGCATTGGTCTGGGTCATCACGATCGTGTTGATATACCCGGTACAGGTACCATCGTCAGAGCAAGACTCAACGAGGATGGTCGTGGTGTGGACTGGGCTTACACCTGGGCCAGATTGAGATCCGGGAGCGACGCCGGTAGGTTGAGGGTTTGCCGGGACTGGATAGATAGTAGTCGCGACAGCGAATGTTTGGGTGGTTGCGTAAGAGGTCTTTGATCTCAAGGGGCAATCGGTCACAGATTCAGGGCAGGCAAGAACGGTGGATGTGACAGTAGTAAAGATAGTAGATGTGGTCATCTTGGGAGCTCCGTTATCACCACCTCCAATTGCTTCAGTGATAGAAGGAGATGTAGTATGCTTAGTGGGCACGGCGCCGTTGATACCAGTAGCATCTGCCACGGGACAAACTGTCGTGGAAACAACCAGGGTCTCAGTGACCACGTTTGTGGTCTTTGATTTCAGGGGACAATTGGTCACTGAAGATGGGCATGCGGTGATGGTGGCAGTGCGAGTGGTATAGACAGTAGATGTTGTCAGGTCTGAGCCATTAGCACCGCCAGTGGTAGATAGAGAAGCAGGTGCTGTCTGAGTAGGGCCGGCAGTTTCAGTGACAGGACAGATTGTGGTGGATATCAGAATTGTTTCTGTAGTCACAGATGTTGTCTTGGAACTGGCAGGGCAGTTAGGGACTGTAGTAGGGCACGCAGTAATGGTAGCTGTGCGAGTAGAGAAGACTGTAGATGTAGTCATAGAAGCGACAGTTGTAGTGCTGCTATCAGAGGCAGACGTCGAAATGCCGGCCTGTGAAGAAGATGATCCGACTCCAGTGGTTGATCCTTGGGAAGGAGAACCACTGACTTGCGCAGGCCCAGTTGAAAGAGATCCCGTTGCAGACACAGTAACAGATGGTTTGATCAAGGGAGTAGAAATAGGCGCCGAGGTTGTAGACACAATAACAGATGGTTTGATCAAGGGAGTAGAAACAGGCGCCGAAGTCGAAGTAGGGATTACACTGGAGGAGAGAACCACCGATGAAGAACGAACAGGACAAGGCTTGCGACTGGGCATAGGCCTAGGGATGTGAGACCAATGGTGGTGGTGGTGATGCTGGTGATGATGCTGCTTATGGTGCGTCGCCACAGGAGTAGAAATGGGAGTCACAGTTGGCTCAGCAAGTACTGTTGTAGCAAGACTGGTCTGCACAAATAACGCAGCCAAAATCCATCCTCGAACAAGAAAGGAACCCATCTTAACCGTAATCGAAAGGATTGAACGATTGACAGTAAGACGATCAAGTAGCAACGAAAAAGAATGACTGATCCAACCAAATAATATGAATGAGCGACTGGTAGTTGGACCGGCAATGCAAAATGAGTGTAAGAATCAAAAGACTACAAGAAGACTACCTAGAGGAAATGTGCTCGTATATACATTGTCGCTTAGGGTTTCCTTCTATACTTCGAACACGGAGACACCGACAACAGCAAGCCAGAACTTGCGCTAACGTAGGCAAAAAACTCCGGTTCCTGGGCTTTTCCCTAAATTTGGCTTAAACTATTGACACTATTAACGCCCCCATTCGCTTGTTTGTGACTTGTCTTGGATTTGTACGCTGTCGTGGTGAAAATAGCCGGCCGAGACTCGTACCCAACACAAATGGGAGAAGTATTTAGTGCGAGGACGTTCCAGCAAAATTAATTCCCCGAATCATCCGAAGAGCATTCTGTGAGATAGAAACATGTTCATTCGTCAATTTACCCTCGCCGCAGGCCTTCTCCTCGGTCAGGTTTCGGCCAGCACTCCTGCAGCCAGCTCTCCCCCGGCCAGTAGTCAGGCTCATGCGCCCACAGCATCTTGCCGAACAGAGCTTGGACCTAGCTCAGTGAAGGTTGTGCCTACTACAACTATCACTCGTACGATCCACGACCATACCCCCGTCGTTGTGCTCACAACAATTCTGGAAACTGTCACGGTCACCCCTGCTGTATCGACCGAGATAGTGACAGGTTATACAACCACTACCGTCACATCCACGGCTGATGCAATCACCGATACTTTCTCAACAACTTCAACTGAGTTTGACACTGCGACATTGACACTGACTCCTGCCCCTATCACCACAACCGTCGCCGAAGTCGTCTCGACTACCTCAACCCAAACCTCCACCATCGCCACCTCTGCAGGCTTTACTCCGATTGCAGACACTCTGCCACCGTCTGTTACTTTCAAGCGCTCATTGGAAGAGAATGATGATTGCTCTCCGTGGGTGGATGATTGGAAGTATCCTCAAGCAGTCGTGTGCCATGAGAAGAACATCATCAAGACCACAACTGTCTCCACTGTTACTGGATCACCCATCACTTCCACTGCTGCTACTCCTACCACCACGGTGACAGTCACCACCACCATCACCACCAGCTCAGTTATTGTTCCCTCGGATGTCTCCACCACACTGAGCTTCAGCACCACCTCCACCATCACCGAGACTACATTCGCTGCCGGTGAGACCATCACCGCCACTACGACCAACACTGTTCTAGCGGGTACCACTACCACGTCCTTCTACGCTGCCTGTGCTACCAACAACGTCGCTGGCTCTCCTCTCTCTTCAGACTTCGGCCCGTATGCAGGCAAACAGATCTATGCACTCGAGATGAGCCACATCCCTGGCCAGAATATGGCGGTTGGTAACACCAACTCGGGATACGATTGCTGTGCCAGCTGCATAGCAGATGCCCATTGCGCTATTTCCTACTATTATGCGGGTTCCGGTGTCAAATACTGCTATCTGATCACAGGATCCACGTGCTCCCCCGGTTCTAACTATGGCACGGCTTATATTCAAGATGGCTCGGCGACCGGTGTGCAAATCTCCAATGGAAATTGCGGATATGTGAAAGGTACATTGAGATCTGTATAATTTGGTGTGAATTGGTGTATAGATGATGTAACATCAGAATATAATTGATATAATTAATATTTCAGCCTTTCACTGTGTGTTCACATCCTGGATAACCATGGACGAAAAGGACCACCGCTTATGAACATCAAGAGATCCAGGTAAGATCTCGGGAAGTTCCGTCGGTGCCTTGCCACTATTCCTAGGTAGGCAGGGTGGCACGTGGCTTGATACGTTAGGTATTGAGGCTACATGTTTTCGGTGACAATGTGAACTACTTTGGTAAATAGAAATGGCTGTTCTCACTTAATCCGTTGATGGACAACTATCAGACAACGCCCACCGTACCAAGACTTTCTGTCTTGTGCCTCAAGATGGGGCCCGTGAGATGTTTTAGTTTTGTGACATCTCTTCATGCGCAATACTGTCAACACTAGCGAAAGAACAACACATACGTGGGTCCGTGCATTTGGTACCTGGATCCCAAGCCTATATCGGCCAGATCGCCACCGTAAGCTTTGAGGCGTTACTAGCTTTTGATTTTGAAATGCCATTAAGTTGCCACAGTGAAACCCTTGAAAGGCTCCAGGGCTATGACGCTCAGGGGAACCCAAACTGTTGGGACAGGGGACTTTCACATGCAAATCTATAAGTGGGGGCCAAAATGACATGTGATTATTGTTGGGTATGATCTAGGAGTAGACAGTATAGAGCAAAGAGAGCAAAGAGAAACTATAATGAATCTAAGAGTGATCTACAGAGAGTTTACATATGGAAATGGAGAGAGAAAAAAAAAAGACGTGAAATCAGCGATGCCGGACAAAGTCTGGAGACACGATAAGCCCGCCAGAGAGTACCCCACACGTGTGCTAGGGAAGGTTAAATGGTTCCCATTAGCTCTCGAAGCTCTTGGAATCTCAACAAAATTTCAAGTTTCCCGTTTTTCTCGACATTGTACAGATTCCCATGATCACAACTGTACACATCTCTTTCCTCCCCTCTGTGAATTTTGGCAGCGTTTGACTTGTATAGCGTGATTCTCCCCCTTGACCAAAATGGCGATCCTCGACATTACCAAGGATTTGCCCACACTCTTTAAGCGACAGGTGCAAGCAACCCCAGATGCCATTGCCCTGGAAGATGAGACCACGACATACACATATACCCAGCTGGATCAAGAGGTGGAGACTCTTGCCAGTCGCCTACGAACCTATGGAGTGAGCCGTGACACCCTCGTGGGTGTGCTCCTGCCACGCAGCGCACATTACGTGATTGCCTGTTTAGCAGCGCTCCGGGCGGGTGGTGCCTTCCTTGTTCTCGAATTGGCTTACCCCGCGGACCTCTTGGCGGATGTCATTGAGGACGCTAGCCCCGCCGTGATTATCACCCACAAGTCTGAAGCCGACAAAATCAAAGCGCCGGTCCCGATCATTGCCTTGGATGGGCCCGTTACCGAGATCAATGGACACGCCAAGGAACCTTCTCCATTGCCGGCGGATGACGATTTGGACCGCTTGGCGTTTGTGTCTTATTCGTCAGGAACAACAGGAAAGCCAAAGGGAATCGCCAATCCACACCGCGCCCCGGTACTATCATACGATTTGAGATTTGCAGTGCAGGATGTACAACCAGGGGATCGGGTGGCTTGCAATGTCTTCTTTATCTGGGAGATGTTGCGGCCGCTACTGCGTGGAGCTACGGTGGTTGTCGTGCCCGACGAAACGAGCTATGACCCCGCAGCTCTGGTCGACCTACTCTCAGCGAAGAAGGTCACTGAAACGCTCATGACACCCACTCTGCTGGCGACGGTTCTTTCACGCTATCCCCGATTCGGTACTCGTGTGCCTGATTTGCGCATCATCTGGCTGAACGGCGAGGTTGTGACAACCGATCTTGCCCGCAAAGCCATCAAAATTCTTCCTAATGCCCGCTTACTCAACTGCTACAGTGCGTGTGAAACGCATGAGATTGCCTGCGGAGATATCCGTGATATGGTTGATGGCGACTCTATTTACTGCCCCGTCGGCCCATCGATTGTTCCTTCATACACCTACGTTCTAAACGAAGATGGGCAGGAGGTAGAGACAGGGCAATCGGGAGAACTCTTCATTGGTGGTCCTCTGTTGGCGCGGGAATACATTAACCTTCCCGAGACCACTGCCAAGGCTTTCGCTCCAGATACCTTTGATTCGACACCCGGTGCTCGTATGTACAGGACAGGCGACCTGGCCCGCAAGCTGCCTTCTGGTTTCCTTGAGATCACAGGCCGCGTTGGTGCAATGATCAAGCTGCGCGGATATTCCGTTGTACCGGCGAAGGTCGAAAGTGATATCTGTCAGTACTTGGCTGTCAGTCAGTGTGTGGTCACTGCGTACGGCGATGGATTGGAACGGCAATTGGTCGCATATATTGTCCCCGACAAGGAGGCTTCCTCCGATCGCCCTGCGGTCGTGATCAACGAGTCCGGGCACAGCCCCAGCGCGCGTCGGGTCCTTGAGAACCGCCTTGCGCAATACATGATCCCAGCTCTCTGGGTCGCTCTGGATCAGTTGCCTACTAACGAGGTCTCCGGCAAAGTTGATATGAAAAATCTTCCTGCCCCTCGTAGCTCCAGCCCCAATGGCAGTGAGCAAAGTGCAGGAAAAGATCCGATTAGTCTCAATGACATTGCGGCAATCTGGGAGGCTGTTCTGAAAGTCTCAAAGAGCTTGCTCAAGGCCGAAGATAATTTCTTCGATCTGGGCGGACATTCTTTGTCCCTGGCAGATCTGTCATCCAAGCTTTCCAGACGTTTCGGCTTCCGTGTTCCTATTCCTCGTCTCGCGGAGAACACTACTCTTTCCGGCCACTTGGAGACTGTTCGTGCTGTCAGAGATGGCCACACCGCAGAAGTACAAGCAAATCTGCCGGCAGTCTTGCTTTCCGACGCCACACTAGACGAGGACATCAAACCAACAAATACCGCGATCACCTCAATTACTTCGGCCGACACGGTGCTTTTGACTGGTGTGACGGGTTTCCTGGGCGCTTTCCTGCTCAATGATTTGATTGAGAACACCTCGGCCAAAATCATCTGTCTTGTGCGTTTCAGCGACCCCGAGCAGGATGATCAAGCCGGAGGTGTGGCTCGAATCCGTAGGAACCTCCTAGACATGGGACTCTGGCGCGATTCCATTCTGGAGCGTCTCGAGATCCTACCGGGTAACCTTTCTCGGCCTCGACTGGGTCTGAGTCCGGAAGAATTCGACAATATCGCGGCTCGTGTCCAAGTGATTGTGCATGCTGCAGCCACGGTCAACCTTGTTTACCCCTACGCTGCACTTCGGGGAGCAAATGTGGGTGGAACCAGAGAGATTCTTCGTCTAGCCGCCAAGGGTGGCGCGACTGTGCAGTATGTCTCTACCAATGGTGTCTTGCCACCATCTGGTAAGAATGGCTGGCCCGAAACTACCACCCTAGACGTGGCAGATGTCCCCACAAAGCTGCTCGATGGCTATGGTCAGACAAAATGGGTTGCGGAACAGCTCGTTCTCAAGGCGGGTGAGCGGGGGTTACCAGTCAAGATTCACCGATGTGGTACCATCAGTGGACACAGTGTCACAGGATCTGCCAATGCGTGGGATTTGCTCACTGCATTGATTGTGGAATCCATCCAGCTTGGATATGCCCCAGACGTGGAAGGATGGCGTGCCGAGATGACCCCTGTGAACTTCGTCAGCAAATCTATTGTCCATCTTGCCACCCAGACTCAAACAGACCAAACGCTGTTCCACCTCGGAGATCCCACACCGGTCGATACTCGATCAGTCTTCAAGGACCTCAGAGAGCTTGGTTATGAGACAAAGCCTCTCCCATGGGATGAGTGGGTGGCCCTGTGGTTCGAGAAGAGAGGTTCAGCTAAGGGTGGTGATGGTTCGTTTACCGTCGATATTCTTCGCAGTGGCATGCCGACTGTTGAGTTCCTCCGAGACATCGTGGTCCTTGATAACGCTTTGACCAGGCCTTTCCGGGCCGTTATTGAGCGTCCCAGGGTGGACAGCCTGTTGCTAGAGACCTACACCCGGCATTGGTTTGCTCGAGGGTGGCTACCCCGGGCCCCCTCTCGTCAGCATGCCCTTACCCGACCTACAGAGGTTGCCAAGGGTCCACTCAGCGGCCAAGTCGCTGTGGTGACTGGTGCTTCTTCGGGCATTGGTGCGGCCGTAGCAGCCGCCCTAGCCAAACAGGGTTGCGCTGTGGCACTTGGCGCTCGACGCTTGGATGCACTCGAGAGCACCAAACGCAAGGTCGAAGCTCACGGCGTCCAGTGTATCCTCCGATCAACCGACGTCACAAGCAAGACTCAAGTGGACGCTCTCGTCCAAGCAGCAAGTGAGGAGCTCGGTCCAGTCGACATCCTGGTTGCATGCGCTGGTGTTATGTACTTCACCATGATGGCAAACACACAGATGGACGAGTGGGAGCGCACAGTTGACGTCAACTGCAAAGGTCTCTTGCACGCTCTCTCTTCAACCGTCCCCGGTATGCTCTCGCGTGGTCGCGGCCATGTCGTCGCCATCTCCTCCGACGCCGGACGTAAGGTCTTCCCTGGTCTCGGTGTATACTCGGCCAGCAAGTTCTTCGTCGAGGCCACCCTCCAAGCCCTCCGCCTTGAGACCGCAGGCGCTGGCTTGCGTGTGACGAGTATCCAGCCCGGAAACACTTCCACAGATCTGCTGGGCATGTCGACGGATGCTGAAGCTGTCAAGAAATTTGGAGAGCCATCCGGAGCGAAGATCCTCGACCCGTCCGATGTTGCCAACTCCATTGTTTATGCCCTGACTCAACCTGAGCATGTCTCCGTCAATGAGATCCTTGTTGAGCCTCGTGATGAGCCTATTTAAACTATACCGGTCATTTACCAGATGTTTTATGAGAGTTTCTATGATTTGCTGTTAATTATCTGTTACTAGTTGTGATGCAGGGGATTTGATTGGATTCACACAAAAATAGACGACCATATAGAGGTAGAAAGGATATATTGTATAGAGTATTGAATACCGGATTTCCACACGCGCTTCCCCCATGCAACTCAAATCCATATGCTCCCATTCGACAACATGGTCCGCAAAGACCGCAACGGCCAGGGCACATCATCAACACATCCAAAGCAGTCGAGAGTCCCTACGGAGCTCTATTCTAACCTATCTTCCATCATATACTCATCCCGTTCACGCAAAAATCCGCAGAGGGTAGTTGGGCAAATAAAACCCAGGATCATTAAACCGCAGACCCCTATCCAAAGCCGAGATAGCCTCAATCTCCTCATCCGTCATATCAAAACCCAGCACATCCAAGTTCTCAGCAAGACGAGTCCGATCATTCGACTTGGGAATAACAGCAATACCCCTACACGTATCAACAATCAGCACCAAACCCCCGATCTTAAACAAAAATCCCAAACTCACCTCTGCGTAGCCCACCTCAACAAAATCCTCGCAGACGACACACCATACTTCTCCGCAACAACCCTAACAGGCCCCGCCTCAAATAGCACCGGAATCCCCCGTGCCCTCTCCGAAAACGCCGGCGGCAACTCCACAAAAGACTGAGGTCCAAAACTCGAGTACGCCGTCACGGCAATCCCATTCTCCCGCGCCATCTGGATAAGATCAGACTGCACCAGGTAGGGATGGTGCTCGATCTGCAGGGCTGAAATCGGGTGACACGCATACGTGTTTATGTCGTACAGGCTCTGTGCTTGGAAATTACTCACCCCGATACTGTGTGCGATTCCGCTGTCTACGAGGGTTTCCATTGCTTCCCAGGTTTCGCGGATTGGGACGTTATCCGGACTGACGGTTCCTGATTCGTCCATCCACCATGCCTGGGTGTAGTAGTTAGCGGGATTGTGGGGTCGTATTTTACTGTTGGGTTCATTGGACTTGGGTATGGGTGATGGCTCACAGGGTATTCCCTCACTGTCGGGTCTATGTATTTCAACGCACAGGGAAAGTGCATTAGGAATAGATCGATGTACCCCAGACCCCAAGAGTCATTTTGTTTCTTGGCCATCTCGATGGCATGTTCACGGCGGTGATAGTTGTTCCATAGTTTTGTTGTGATGAAGATCTCGGCGCGGGTTACGAGGCCGTCGGTGATGGCGCGCTGGATGCCTTTGCCGGCTTCTTTTTCGTTTTGGTAGTCGTATGCGCCGTCGAAGAGTCTGTAGCCGGCTTTGATTGCCTGGTATATGTTAGTATGTATTTGGTGTGAGTTGAAATTTGATATTGTGGATGTACTAACGTTGTATACTGTATCCGCGGCTGTCTCTTTAGGGACTTTCCATAGGCCGAAGCCTACGAGGGGCATTTCTTTGCCGGAGGCTAGTGTGATTGACATTGTCATTTTAGGACGGGTAGATTGTTGAGCTGTTTTTTGGGGGGGTTTAAATCAGATCTCTTTGTTGTTTCAATACTCAGACTGTCTCGCGATGCTGGTGGTTCTAGTTGCCTATTTCGGATGTGGATCCTTGTATATCCAAAAAGGCATGTTGTGGCATCGGAGGCTCATCTTGGGTGAATCCCCTGAATCTTTCTTTTTTTTTTTCTGGTCATATGAATATGTTTTTCCAACATGACATGTTACGAAATGGAAAGAGGTGCCTCGTCGAGAAACGGTACCTTGACCTCCGAGATAGGTTATGTATGGTGCGCCAACAAAAATCGAGTCTCGGCAGATTTATGTACTAAGCATCAATATACCTAAAGCCAGGTACACATTTCATCTCTGTGCGAATGACATGGTACCTTTGGGGGTCTGATGCGCGGCTGATGTGTGAAATATGTGCGTCTCTCTTGACCTGTAACTGGAGATGCCGTGTTCGATCTCACTTCGTCTCTTCATAAACTCTATATCGTACAATTACAAACTAAACCTCCTTAGTTCCAGTATCAATCCTAGACCCACTGTGACTGCTACCGATACTGACAGTGTCATAAGTGGGATGCATCGACAGCGGATGCAACCCCTTATGTCGAATCTGCGAACGTGGCGTGATAGCCACCGGAGTGTTCTCAACAACAAAAGAGCGCACCGACTGCGTATCAACAAATTGTGTTGTGAAAGCCTCCTCGACCCCCTCAAGAGAACGATCCGCAGTCTCAGGATAAAATGCCCAAACAACAACCATCGCCGCCCAATTGAACGCGACGAAACAATAGAAATAATTGGTCCCCATATCTGCCAGTGCGAGGGGCAAGCACTGCGTGAAGATAAGGCTAACACTCCAGTTCGTGGCGGTCGCTATGGACGAGCCGCGCGCTCGAATGGGCGTGGGGAAGATTTCACACTGGTAGATCCAGGAGATCATGGCGATGGCAGTGAAGAAGAACGAAAAGACAAAGAACATAGCGACGGCAGCTCGTAGCGCGTGTGGGTTGGCATTCGGGTCGTCAAAATCGACATACCGCGCGAGCGTGGCTTCGATGCACAGGGATGCTCCCATGCCGAGCAGTGATGGAATGAGTAGTTTCCGGCGCCCGACTTTGTCGATACAAAGCATGAAGACTGTATTCCAGAATAGTGCTAGTGCACCCCAGACTCCGATTATCATGATGGATGTTGATGCTGTGAGGCCTAATGTTTTGAAGAGTCGTGGGGCGTGATTTGAGATTACGGTTGTGCCTGAGCACTGAGTGAAGACTTGCAAGCCAGAGGCTAGGATAATCCTGTGTCGCCAGCGTGAGGAGAGAAGGAGATGACGCCAGGATCGTACGGCGGATTGTTTCTGGGATGTTAGGCTCTCTTGAATTTGGAGGAGCTCATGTTCGAGTAGAGGGTTGTTTGTCGCGTTGTGGTTGAGATGGAGTCGGGCGAGGACTAAATGGCCTTCTCCCTCTCTGCCCTTTTCGATGAGCCATCTCGGTGATTCAGGAAGGAACCAAACGCCACAAGTGAGAATGATTGCTGGCACGGCTTGGAAGGAGAGGGGAAAACGCCAGGAGAAGGCTCCATCTCGAAGAGAACACCCGTATCCCACCCATTGCTTGAAACATGTCAGTTGGTTCATAGCAAGACTCGAGTGGTGGGTATACTCACAGCAACCACGAACCCTAAGGCAATCATCCATTGTTGCATACTAGCCAACATCCCCCGAATCTGTGGTGGGGCGACCTCGCTCTGACCTCATGTCAGATAAAGCTTAGCAGCAGGAGCGGGCGTATTTGACCTACACAATAAACCGGAATAGTAGCGGACATCAGCCCAATTGCCAAACCAGCGAGAGATCGACCGGCGATCAGCATCGCGATATTGACCGCGCCTCCCTGGAGACCAGCGCCCAGAACGGCAAGCAAGCCGCCGATGAAGAGGGCCATTCGTCGGCCATAGTAATCCGAAATATATGGGACGAGGACCGAGCCCACGATTGCGCCACCTGATCGCGAAAATTAGATCCCGATCGCGGCAAGATCTGACGAGTATAGAATCTCACCGGTATACGAAGAAATAATGACACCAGCAGCGGTGTCAGATACGATTGGAGATCCGAATTGGCGTACGAAGGCCTCCTGCTCAAGAATGGAGGAGATCGCGCCGGAATCATAGCCGAACAGGAATGATCCCAGTGCGGCGAAGGCGCAGCAGAAGGTGACGAGGTAGAAAGTCATCTTATGTATCGCGTTGCTCCATAGCCTGTGAGAATTGGCGTTCGGAGGACAAGGTGATCCATATAAGGCGTAGAGAAAGTCGCGTTGTTATACATACCGATCCACCCTGGGGAAAGTGGGACGTGCCGCAGGGGTGGAATGCCATGCGGGATGCGAGGGATCGTCAGGTTCGTTTCATGGAGATAAATGACTGTATGGGGATAGTCAATAATGCAGTTAGTACCAAGCCAGTATGACGCGACAATTTGGCACAGAATTTTATCTGAAGGGCTGTCAATCTATTCATGAGGTACCTCGTGAACCCTGATCTCGGGAAGTCGACCAGAACAGATTATCCAAGGCTCTTGATGACACTCAATCATGGGGTGATTGGTCAACTCATTTTGATGTTTGCATTCCCCATGTCTCGCGTCACAGGGCTGTCAAAGCATTTTGACGCATGCTGCCTTGTTTCTGAAGGCCCCCTCTATATGGACCCCTTCATGATGACCGGGCCAGGGTTCCAAGGGTCCAGGACTGTATTTATGCCCTGTACGTTGCATTTTGTGCTTATCATGCATAGACATAAAAAAAGGAGTCAAGTCATCGTCATAATACTCCGTACAGAGTACTCGAGATAGCAGAAATCTATTAGGTCCAGGTGATCATCTTTTCCTAGGATTAGGCCGTATGCAAGAACTAGTCATCAAATCTGGTCATTGGTAGGGGTGTTCTGCACGTGTACATGTCCATGTCCATACATGTCCATGTAGGTACACCGGGGAAACAAGGAGAAGCCATAAGCTGCGCTATCCCCAGACTCACCACGGGGCCGTTCAATTCCAAAGCCCTATGGTGTGTGGATATAGAGTACATGTATTGTATACTGTACGGAGTACTCCGTCTACCCGACCCGAGATAGTCAAAGATTAGATAGTCGGCAAGTGTGTACAGAGCCTAGACAAATCAGGTGGAGACGGGGACCCTAAACAGACTCATCAACTTCTTATTGGATAGGGAAGGGTCAAAAATGCCTCAGTCCGGGAACTTTTTCTGGAAGGAAATCCTATATGCATGGAAGATGATGTCGGTGTCGTGAAGCCCCGATATCCACCTCGGGGCACTCGTACTTATGACTAAACTAAAAAAAACTAAACTCTTTTCCTATTCTTTGCGATTTTCTCGATTTTTTTTTTTGCGTTTTTTTCTTACAATATACGCTCTGATCCCCTAAAAATCCTTTGGGATACACCGCTCTCGGGAATAATCATTTCATCATCGTTCATTATCTCGATCTCTGTTCCCCCTCCAAGCTTACCCTCTGCCAGTACCTCCAGATCTTGACATTCTAGGAACTTTCAATCGACATCTAAATCGTGCAGTGTCTTTGTAATTTTGCTTGTCTTATAATACGGCGGTCCATGGTATTTGGTGAAATAAGTGATCACTTCGGATCGCCCGCCAAGGCCACCAGTTCTCTTTACATGAATCCGTGCACTTTACGCACCTCAGATATCCAGTCATGGCGACTACGACGAGCCCTCATTCTGGCGAGAATGAGGAGGATTCCGCACCCATGAAAGATTTCAAGTATTCGCTTGACGATCACCATGACTCTTCTGCCCATGATGCCTCCCCCACAGATTCCAAATCACTGCCTGCACAGAAAAGGCGACGAGTCGGCCGCGCATGCGACGAATGTCGCAGAAAAAAGATCAAGTGCGACGGCAAACAGCCATGCACTCATTGCACAGTCTATAGTTATGGTACGCAGTCCCTCGATCGAAATTTTGGAAAACATTCAGCCCTAACAGTCAAATTGTAGATTGCTCGTACGACCAACCTTCCAACCGCCGTCGAAATCCCGCCCCGCAATACGTTGAGGCTCTGGAAAATCGGCTGCAAAAAGCCGAAGCGCTTCTTCGAACCGTTCTTCCAAATGTTGACCTCGATGATCCGCAATTCGACGTGCATGCGACAGAGCAGAAATTCGAAGCCGCACAAAAAGCAAAAAAAGCGGCCGAAGACGTGAAACCAATAGTTGTACAAGATACAGCGCAAGAAGGCGGAGACGAGGGATTACTTGAAACCATGGTCGACAATTCGGGCTGCTTGGATCGGGATGACCAGGGTCATTGGGATTACCACGGCCACACCTCGGGCGTTCTCTTTGTTCGACGGCTCCGCAAACAGTTGGGTGCTGCAGATATTACGGGTCCGATGGCACGATCGCGCTCCTCGATATCTGCGCATATGCTGGATAGTCCAAAATCCATGTCGGAGTCACCTCAAGACACAACATTACCTCCTACGCATGACCTGCCTCCGCGGGAGGTTGCTCGCCGCTTGTGTCACAATGCAATCGACCATGCCTGCTCTCTGATGCGATTTGTGCATGAGCCCTCCTTTTTTGCAAGTCTGGAGCGCATCTACGATACTCCCCCGGAACAATTCACGAACGAGGAGAATTCCTTCTTGCCGCTCTTATATATCGTCATTGCCGTCGGCTGTCTGTTCTCGGATGATGGATCAGGACAAGGTACCCTAGATCTGTCTGGCTACGAAGACGCAATAGGCCAGGGGTAAGTCTTCGTAAATCTACCTCGATGGCACCAACTAATTTCTTTGATAGGTTCCAATTCTTCAAGGCCGGTCGGCAACTGCTGGAGATCACCGACTGTCGTGACTTGCCCTCTCTCCAAGCAATCTGTTTCATGGTCCTCTTCCTCCAATCCTCAGCGAAGTTGAGCACATGCTACTCGTATGTGGGTATTGCACTTCGTTCATCACTGCGATTAGGTCTCCATCGCTCTGTCGCGGCAGACTTCAACCCCATTGAACGAGAACTTCGAAAGCGCATCTTCTGGGTCGTCCGCAAGATGGACGTCTACGTGAGCACGCTCTTGGGTCTTCCCCAAATGCTGAGTGACGACGATATCGATCAAGAGTACCCAATGGAGGTGGATGGGGATTTCATTACTTCGGAAGGAATCACTAAGCCCCCGTCTAACTACACACCGCTGATGGCTGGGTGCAATGCACACACCCGTCTTTCCAACATCATCCTGAAGGTGGTGAAATATATATACCCCGTCAAGAATGCTCGCTATCGCTCCAAGTCAGACCAGCGATACATGGTCAGCCACTCAAAAATTAGGGAGATCGAGCGAGATCTGCAAAATTGGATGGAGGAATTGCCTCCTGCTCTGCGGCCGGGCACGGAAGTGTCGCCCCAGCTAGAACGGTATGTCTCTACAGTACTGACGTTTTCAATCAATTTGACTCACATTTAAGTAGTGTGCGACAATTGCTGCGTATTAGCTATGCTCACGTGCAGATGGTCATGTACCGCCCATTCCTCCACTACGTCTCTAGTGGTTCTCAGGCGCGTGGCGTGGACAAGCGCTCATATGCCTGTGCAGCTGCCTGTGTCAGTGTTTCCCGAAACATTGTTCACATCACGACTGGAATGCAAAAGAGAGGACTACTCAATGGATCATTCTGGTTCACAATGTATACAACATACTTCGCTATCCTCTCCTTAATCTTCTTTGTCCTTGAGAACCCGGATTCGCCCACAGCCAAGGATGGCGTCCTGAAAGATGCCATGGAGGGCAAGCATACTTTGGCCGGGTTGGCCATGAAGAGCCTCGCTGCCGACCGGTGTTCCCAGAGCTTGAACGTAAGTACTCATATCTTCAACCTGGAATCGCCTGGACTAATTATATTGCAGTGCCTTTTCAAGACGTTGCCCGATATGTTGAAAAATCGCCAGAGCTCCAAGACTCCTGTTAACCTCAAGCGGCCCGCGCCAGTCAACACTGTCCAGCCTGAGCCGAAGCCTACCTTCGAGAAAACGCTGCCACATCGGTCAAGCACCTTCCCCACGCAAATGGCGTCCCAGCCGGTTGTTACCGATAACCAGAGCCGCCGACAACGAAGCTTGGACAATGTCCAGCCTATCAGCAATCGCCCTACTGATGTTAATCACCAGTCCACATGGGTTTCAACCACTCCCGAGCTACTGACAGAAACCATGACTACTCCGGAACATATTTCCCCATCCGGCATGACGCCCTCCATGCCCAATCAAGAGCCATCAAGTCTAGCATGGGCTCAGCAATTCACCAATCCGTCCAATCTTCCAGATCTTATGCCAATGATGTTCCCTTCGGACGATCCATTCGCGTACCCAACACAGCCCATGTCCACCTTGGAAGATGATCACTTCCGGCACGACAGTGCCGGCATGCCTTCGCAGTACCCCTTCGATTCAACGCCGGGCATGGGGCCCAACACACCCGGCGATCCCTCCAGCGCAGGGGTCTCCACTCCAGCATATGACTTCACAAACCTCCCGAATTTCCCTCTCGCAAATTCCTCAGGGATTAAGTCATCAGTGCCAAGCCACCTCCGCCCCTCCCATTCGCGAACTTCATCCCGCATCCACTCCCCGATTTCGCAGAGCCAGACCCCGGCAGAATTGATCAGCAGTCCAGACCTGGTCTCAATCCCGAACCAGAACTTCGTCTGGCAGGGCTACAATTTCCAGCCCAATAATCCAAATGACATCGCAACCGAGTCTGCACCACAGCAGTCAGAAATTCCCGGTCCAAATGGAGTGCCTGATTTTGGTATGGGCATGGATGAGAATATGGGCATGAATACGGATCTGGGGATCTCTTTTGATGATCTGTTCGGCAATAATGCCGCCTATCGGCCTGGCAACGGGGCGTCTGCTGAGGATTGGGCTCAATGGATGAATGCCAACAGCATTTGACCTTGATCTAGTTTACCTTCTTTGTCTTCTTTGCTTTTTACGAGGATATGCTATCATGAAAGCCAAAGTCTTGGTGTAAAAACTGTTAATACCTGGTAGGCGTTTTGAGCTGGGCTTGGGAGTTTCGCTTTTCTTTTGTAATTAGCTTTATACATAAATGGATCCGGATATCTATATCGCTTGGTGTGTTTCTCTTTCTATTCGGACGTCGATATCTTGCTTTATTCCAAGTAACAAGGTACGCGATCTGAGAGGATATCGTATGTGCTTGGAGTCGAAGCAAGTACTGGATCAACCCTTTTCCGACACACATACATACCTGCCCAGTCAGCTCTCAATTCCAGGTCTTTTTCCCTCGCTGGTTGTGATCCCGCATACTCGACAAGTCAAAACCCATCTCTGTCTCGGCATGTCTTCTGGATTTTGAAATCAGCATGGAAAGTAATCCCCATGTTCCAATCGCGCTCCATCCCTCTCACGGTTGAATTATACACCAAGAAGCTCGGTTTTGAACTCGCCAGCGTAAAACCCGATGACTCATCCTAGGAAAGCTCGTCTGAGCAGACATTCTGCTCCCTTGTTCATTGGCAAAAAAGCAGACGCCAACTTCTATTTTTCAAAAGCAGCTGCAAATTCCACCCTATCACAGGCGATGATTGCACTAGGAACCTCGCAGTTGGATGAATATTATAATCATCTGCGATGTCTCGATGATGTCGAGATTGTGGGGGATGTCGAGGATACACCGTGGGGGTATAAACAGATCTCGATCAAGGATAATGATGGGAACATCTTATTTTTTTTTTTTTCCTTCAAATTTCTGGAGGGAAGGAATTCAGCACAAGACTAAGTTATACCTAGCAGCCGTGTCTGATTCCAAGTACTAGGAGTGTGTGCACCCTGCCCAAGTTATCGATGGTATACATCGTAGATTTATAGCCAAAAGAACTCGAGCATGCGCATTACTTCGTTCATTCACCAATGCTTACTAGCTACATATCTGTAGCTAATGCCAATATCCCCTGGAGGGATCTTGGGGAGATTGCTACTTCCATGATCCTAAAAGTTACCCGTAGACCCTTGACTTGCGGAAGTAGACACCTCGTCCCAGCTAAGTGCATTGATCTGCAACGGCATTATAAGTAGAACCGGTACAGCCGCTTCCATCAGAGGTACACTGCGCATTGCTTGTCAATCACAGGCTTTGTGTATCAAAGAATGAGATATAATTTACCTGTTCATGAGCTGGACAAGCCACTACCGCTATTAGGGGTGCTGGACCGTTAGGATTCAAGGTGCACTGTTGAGTGGACTTTGAACATGTCTAAAATCATATTAGCAAAAGAACCTATCCAGGGCCTCTCGTGTGATCGCTTACACCACCGACAGTTTCTGCCGCTGCGAGAGTAGCTCCGAAGGCCAGGAGAGTCAGGAAGTTCTGATAGAAATGCATGCTCGAGATTGAATTTATCGTAACAGTGATTGCTGAGGAAATGGGTGATCTGGTTTCTTGATTTGACTGAAATATCTATGGTTTATATATTCGTCGGAGAACACACAAATATTCTGTTGGTGGCCTTGTATCACCTTTACCAGGATCAGTAGTGGCAGTCAGAGTCCGAGACTTGCTCTGTTCTCTATCCCCGATCCTTGTCCTGTCTCTTTGCGATATACATTGCATATCTACGATCTATATCTGTGTCTGCGTTCTCTGGATATTCTCCTTTTGCTGACGTTCACGAAATGCTGTCCAATTACCCTCTTGCATGAACTACTCCGTTCCACTGCGCAAAGCACACGGTTCTAGGATTGTTCAGTCTAGGCGGGTCGGAAATGGTGGAATGGTTGTCAGCATATCGGAGGCATAGGGATAACTATCAGGGTGCTATAGTCACCCAGCATTTTCACTTGTTCCCTGTCGTTTTTCTTGATAGATGACTGCATCCTCTTACTGTTCAGATTGCTCTTATATCTCTGCCACTATATTGTCTCAACCGTATAGATAACTACTTGAGAGCAGGTTCTTCGAGTTCTGCGGAGAGTATTGCCATTTTAGGCAATAGAAAAAAGAGCGAGTATACTGTGGGGACATTATTGGCAGCGGTCTTGTCGCGCGTCATATCTGATGGTATGATTCATATTTTTGGATAATTTATATGCGTCATGATGGATCTGTTCATATATTCTCCCGATGTGGAGAATTTAGTGAGGTCCTTCCATGCGACGTCCGATTTATATATATACATTGTAGTTCACGTGTGCCTAGGCTTAGTTGAGTAGTGACTAACCGTTTCTGGCAGTTCAACACAGTATTGAAGGGATATATTACTATGTAGAAGGAATAGAGCCCATAGAAATTTCATAAATAATAAAAGAATGGTAGTATAATGCCAAGATCACTAAATAAAAAGTGACAAATGTATTCATTTACAACCATACAAAGATTGCCGAGAAGATGGCCGATGGCCGAGGAAAGCAGGTACGTGTGGAATTACCCGGATATACAGCTTCACGTATCCCAAACCAGCCAATTGTCGGTAGAGCAGTGGAGATATATGTATCCAGGCCATACTTTCGGACAGAAAACATGGCCGCAGCTGGCATGGTAGCGGGTTGCGTTCTTGGCCAATCCCCCCACTGTGAGTGTTGGAGCATAGACCAGAAGACCAAGAGAAACAATATGACCAGGACACCACAAACGAGACAAGACCAGTGATACCGGACCAGTCAAGCGTTTCTGCCTCAAGTCCTCATTTTCGGTGCTTTGTGTATCATCCCTGCAGGGCCTCGGATAAATCGCCGAAAGGTGGCTTGATTTTCATCCTCCAAAATCACATCATCTGTGAACACTTACGCTACAAATCCAAGTTGTCCCTGTGTAATTCTCCTCGCCATCTATCCAACCATCATGGCCTCCGGACTCTTTTTTGACCCGCGTACCCTCATTTTCGACCACCGTACACTCCTCCGTACCGCCCCACTCATAACCTCCACCTGTACACTCTGGTACTCGCTCGACCAGGACTTCTTCCTAAAGGTCTTCCTCCACCCAGACCACCGCACCCGCAGCAATGAGATCCTGCCATCCTATTTCCGGGGCTTCTTCGGCTACGGTACCGTACGCGTGCTGGCCCTTCTCACACTGACCTTGACGGGGGGTGGATATAATATCTGGACAGAGCGACGGTCGGGATTGGGTAGCTCGGCCTCCCTACCTTGGTATACTGCTGGCACAATATTAGCTGCCAGTCACCTTCTCTTTGTGCCCGCGGTTGCGCCCAAGGTCCAGGCTGTGATCGAGGATACGTCGAAGGGCTCGTCGACGAAGGATCTCGAGGGTTGGCTGACTGTTCATCGTGTGCGTACGTGGACGGTTGATCTGGCTTCGTGGGTGTGTTTTGCGATTGGAATGTCAATTGTCGAGTGAAAGATGGATAACGGAGGGAACAATACTCCGGACAAGTACATACGTTGCATGAGAAGAGCTGGCTGTGCTTTAGCTCAATTGAATATAAGTGTACATACTAAAACGTGTATACCCATAAAATCGGATCAGTACATTTGATGCGATTTGATAAATTATTCCAGTATCGACTTCTCACAAGATCTTCAACTATGTTTCAGACAGGTAACTTGTCAATGTTTGAAGTACTCCGTACTCCGTACTCATAGCGAGCTAGCCCATAATTTGTTAGACCCACATATTTCGACGCTCCTCATCTCAACGTTCAGATCTTCTTCGCATAATGATCCTGCGCTACACCCTTTCTTGATCATATTCATATTTGCCCATGGATCTTTTTTATATATAAAAACGGATCAATTGTAGCATACGCAAGCCTCTCGCATGGAGAGCTAACAGTCCAGATCTCCCATTGTACATTTACTTGGCTTGCATACCCCCGTGACTATTTATAGCCAACTCGAATGGCGTCACTTCCAAAAATTTCCACCGTCTTCACCTGGGCCGTCTATTTGATCCCCGTGTATATCTTCATCCTTGACCCGCTGGTGCGCGGGTTCTTCCCGAGTCTGCTCGCACCACCCAGTGACAGCGACAACCTATTCGACGAGTCCGGCTCACCAGGACCAGGAATCAATCTCACCGACGACAGCTTCATCAGTCCGGAAGATGGTGTACCATTTAGCTGTCCCAGCGCAGAGGGCTACAGCGTGCATCTCCTCTCGCGCGAACCGCTGATCATCTACATCGAAAACTTCGTCTCCGAAACCGAAGCAAACCACATCCTGGCTATGAGGTAAATCACCAATCTCAACCCCAACCAAAAGCCCCCGAGGAACAACGGATATACACCACAACACACAGAATAACCACAGACCAAGCTAACCGGAACAAACCTCTCTCCAATCTCAGTGTAAACAAATACAGTCCTTCAATCGTCTACGACGGCCAAACCGAACGGGTAGACCCCAATAAACGCCTGTCCGACCGCGCCCTCCTTGACCGCGACGACACCGTCCGCTGTCTAGAAGACCGCGCCCGCGCCTTCCAGGGCTGGCGTCCGGACCTGTACATCGAGCGCATGTGGGCGCAGCGCTACAATGTCTCCGGTCACTACCGCCACCACTATGACTGGGCCGGGTCGTTGGCGCGGGGTGGGGACCGCTTCAGCACGTTTATGGTATATCTCGATGCGGACTGTGAGGGTGGGGGGACAAACTTTCCACGGTTGCGGATGCCGGCTGGGGAGGGGTGGTGTCGGTTTTTGGAGTGTGAGCAGGGGAATGGGAAGAGGAAGGGGGAGATGGGTGTCACATTCAAGCCTATCAAGGGTAATGCGGTGTTTTGGGAGAATCTTCGGGCAGATGGCACGGGGTACCCTGAGACTTGGCACGCTGCGTTTCCTGTTACAAAGGGGACGAAGGTCGGGTTGAATGTGTGGAGTTGGTACCAACCAAAGCGGAAGAATCGGTTAGGAAGGTGAGCTGGTCAGAGAGGCAGAAACGTGCACGTGGGATGGGTTGTTATGAGCTTGGCTGGCCAAGCTACCGGCTAAGTCATGTTCCAAGGAGCATCTGGAATGCTTGGGCTAAGCGCTTTCGAAGAGCTTAGTCAGTATATTTGTATCTCAGGGGTGTGTCAGGAGATGTTCCAAGGTTATAGAATAAAATTAGACACTAGACTATGACATATAGCGCATATAATATGTACATCTGTGTGGTTGGATGTAAATGCCTCTCCGTACTGACCTCGGAATCCGAAACTGGCTTATGCATACCGTAAGGACACCAGGCAGCCGGATTAATCAAATGACTTGTCACACAAGAAAGTTTATACGAAAGGGATGTGAAATTGGTACCAAGACACCAAGACTCCAAGACTTGAGTCTTGGTGCCCGGAGCGGGAATTATTGGCAAGAGGAATCACTTGGCTGCCAAGAAGCATTGCCCATGGGATGTTTTCTTGGAAGGTCGGCTTGGCGAAATGAACACGCCACTTTGTTTTCATCTGAAAGATGGAATTCAATTCAAATATCCGGGGATACCGTGTGTGTTTTGGATTTACCCCCAACTCTTCAATTTTACCTTGAATTTACGGTATTGAGCACTAACCTGATTTAGGGCATCCGGATGTACAAATTTCAAAAGTGGTCGGACTTAGGCCGTATATGTTAGATTACCGTACTGTACCCTACTGTGCTACGTGTTAGCTCTGGAATGCTCAATACACAGCCCCTCGTTCTTCCTTCGGTCCACCAGTCACAATCCATGGCGCCAACGCCTCTCGGGTCTTGGGGCCCGCACCGACTCTTGGCCCGGTCTTGGTCTGTTCGTTTCTCTCCTTGTCCCTCCGCCAGGCTTAGCAAAGCGGTATTTTCTGGGCAAAGGCTCGGCTCCTTTTCCTCTTCTGCGGAGAACCCCCCCATTTTCTCTCACCTAAATCCCCCCTTTTCTTCTCTGGCATCTTTGTATACATATAGGTTCATCTCTATTTGATCTCCTTGGTTTGTTTTCCTTTGATGTCCTCTAGGCTTTCCGCCAACAACATATCAAGTTTCTTGGCATCATGACGGAGAATCATACCCCTTCTACTACACAGGCGACGTTGCCTGCGCCGGTCTCTGAACCAGCGCCAATCCAAGCAACCCCAGCCCCTTCTGCCTCTGTCACCGCGACTGCTGCCGCCGCCACCGCCGCGGTGAACAGCCCCTCTTTGAACGGCGCCGGCGAGCAGTTGCCTTGCCAGTGGGTCGGATGCACTGAAAAGTCCCCCACTGCCGAGTCTTTATATGTAAGTTTGATCAAACCATCTCAAAATATGGGAGAATATAGGGAGAAGATGTTAATAATCTCCATATAGGAACATGTTTGCGAGCGCCATGTTGGACGTAAAAGCACCAACAACCTCAACCTAACCTGCCAGTGGGGCACTTGCAACACAACAACAGTCAAGCGTGATCACATTACCTCCCACATCCGCGTTCATGTGCCACTTAAGCCTCACAAGTGCGACTTCTGCGGGAAGGCTTTCAAGCGCCCCCAGGATTTGAAGAAGCATGTCAAGACCCATGCAGATGACTCCGAGATCCGTTCCCCCGAACCGGGCATGAAGCATCCTGATATGATGTTCCCCCAAAACCCTAAGGGTTATGCTGCTGCTACACATTACTTTGAGAGCCCGATCAATGGCATCAATGGCCAATATTCACACGCGCCACCTCCTCAGTACTATCAGCCACACCCTCCACCTCAGGCCCCCAATCCGCATTCCTATGGCAATGTATACTATGCCCTGAGCCAAGGACAAGATGGAAACCACCCGTATGACCGTAAACGAGGATATGACGCGTTGAACGAGTTTTTTGGAGACTTGAAGCGCCGCCAATTCGACCCTAACTCCTACGCCGCGGTTGGTCAGCGTCTGCTGGGTCTGCAAGCGCTCCAGCTTCCCTTCCTCAATGGCCCTGTACCTGAATATCAGCAAATGCCTGCATCTGTCGCGGTCGGCGGCGGCGGAGGCGGAGGTGGCTACAGCCCAGGTGGTTCCCACCCTCCTGGTTACCACCTTCCCCCCATGTCCAATGTTCGGACTAAGAATGATTTGATCAACATCGATCAGTTCCTCGAGCAAATGCAGAACACTATCTACGAAAGCGATGAGAACGTGGCGGCTGCCGGCGTTGCCCAGCCCGGCGCGCATTACGTGCATGGTGCCATGAACTATCGTGCCACCCACTCCCCCCCAACCCAACTCTCGCCAAGCCACGTTACCGCAACCTCCGCCCCAATGGGAGCTGCTTCGGCCCACTCCCCATCGGTCGGCACCCCAGCTCTGACCCCGCCTTCCAGCGCTCAATCATACACCTCCAACCGCTCTCCCATCTCTATGCACCACGCTCAGCGCGTGTCGCCCCCTCACGAGAGCGGCCCGGGGATGTACCCGCGTTTGCCGTCGGCCACCGTCGCCGATAGCATGAGTGCAGGCTACCCGACCGCCTCAGGTGCCGCGCCACCCTCGACTCTGAGCGCCGCGTATGACCACGACGATCGCCGCCGCTACACCGGTGGTACCTTGCAACGCGCCCGGCCGGCCGAGCGTGCTGCCACTGAGGACCGTATGGACACCTCACAGGATAGCAAGACTCCCGCTATTCACATCTCGGAGAGTCTGATTGACCCCGCCCTGTCGGGTACCTCTAATCCTGAACAGGAGGCTGTTAAGCGCACCGCGCAAGCGGCTACCGAAGTCGCCGAGCGGGATGTCAACGTTGCCTGGGTTGAAAAAGTTCGTCTGCTTGAGAACCTGCGTCGCTTGGTTTCTGAATTGCTTGAGGCTGATAGCCTTACTGCCGGGTATGGAGCACAGTCTTCGGCTTCTCCTACACCAGGACTTGATGCTATGGAAGGAGTCGAGACTGCTAGTGTACGTGCTGCTTCTGAGGAGCCCAAGGAAGAGCCTACCACGTCTGCCAGTGAGGGAGTCTTCTATCCCACCTTGCGTGTGGATGAGGATGAAGATGAGGATGGTGATTCTCAAATGCCTTGAATTCTTTCTGCCAATGGGTTTAGCTTCACGCCGTGACGACATTTGTTTATTGCTTTTCCGCTCTACACCCCCTCTACAAGGTCTTTCCAAGTTTTAATTTTTTTTTTCTATTTTCAAACAATTCTTTAGCTCAAGTTTGTATGATTACATTGAACTGTTTATTTATGGAAGTTGTTTGCATCTTTGACTCTGTGTAGAACCTTGGTTCATGCCGATGTTACTGTTCTTTCAGATCTGTCAAACCCCAAAGAGGTCAGCCAAACTAGATCCGGGGAACGCAAACGGGCAGATCTCACTTTGATCAGATCTGAGGGATGTGTGTAAGGAGGTAAATTAGCGTGATTGAGATGTTGTACATGGTTCTTGACATGAGTATATGTACATCTTGAAGAACGAAGATAAAGAAATTCACACACATACATCATGTAGGTTATCCTCATCTCTGTACTCCATACATCATAGAACCTATAGAACATCCAAATGCAGAGATGGTGAAGTCCCACTCTCTGCACTCGGAAACATCCCAATCACACGCTGAGCACGTGCTGGTATTGGTATTTCGGTCCTATCTCCGCCTATCGGTGACCTTTCCCTGTATACATACGCTGTTATGACCACAACTCCACCAACTGTTTACGGTCATCCCATCTTCATCGTCTTTTCCTACTTGTACACTTTGTTTTCTCCGTTTTTATATTTTCTATATTCTTTCTCTCTCTCTCTGCTTTCTCTTCTTTTTTCTATATTTTCTGGTTGTTGGGTTAACACGCTACGCGACAAGGCGGTCACCTCCCCAAACAGACGCCATTGCGCGTGTCGATCGGCCTAGGGATTATCGATAATAACATCCAGCCACACAATATCAACCTTTCGATTGGGGGAGTTTTTTGATTAAAAAAAAGAGAGATCCAGCCTCTTAGACTTGTTGACAGTCTAACGGCCTTCTTCTTTTTGCTTTTCTTTTTCCTTTCCGTGGTGGCAAACCCATGCTCTGACGTTCTTCGTTCTCTGGTTCTACCTCTGAACGGTCTTCCGATTCTGGGGGTGAAATTCCGAATCCAACCTTGGAAGAGTCGGCTTTGTTTTTTTCTGTATGTGTTTTTCGCCTTCGGCTTGCCATATTTCCTCTCTAGTGCCCCGCGCTTGTTTGTGGAGTACTTCGACTCGGACTTGATTGCCTACGCAACGGGAAAAAAAAATAATCATTTGTCAATCTCCCAACTTCGACTTACAGTATATCATACCGGAGGAACCCCGATTTCTATAAGATATGCCGCTCACGAACCGCCGCCGTGCGCGGCGCAAGGAAATTCAACTGCAAGAAACATCCGATGCAGAGGCTCCGGACTCATCGCCCAGCCGGCCATCCGCAAAGAAGCGCAAGGTGAGTTAACATGCTTGAGCGTTTAGTCTGAGACCAAATATATCCCCGCGCAAACAGGAGCTAAGACCCGTTTTCTTCTGATCTGCAGGTTGACCGCCGCGCCTCCCCTCCCCGAAACGTCAAACACGAGTCCGGTGACGAAGCTGAGGACTCAGCGGGCGAACACGAACCCGCTACCAATCAAGACCTGGTCGATCTAGTGATTTCATACCTGAATACACCCCGCGAGGAGTTGCGCGTCTCGCGCGACCACTCCAACACCAAGACGGAGAATACGCAGCGTATCCAGGCTTATGCTAAGATCGCCGGCCGCAACTGGACCTATTACGTCAAAACCCTACATGTCAATATCGGCCGCGAACCGGATCGCGAACAACGCGCCGTTGAGCAGTCCAGCCCCGTCACAATTGCGGCTCGTGCGCTGCCAGATGTTCATGTCGACTTGGGTCCCAGCAAATTCGTGTCGAGACTGCATGCAGAGATCTTTTATGATGGAGAGGAGACGCCTGCCTGGCACATCCGTGTCAACGGCCGGAACGGTGTGCGCTTGAACAATAGCATTGTGAAGCGCGGCACCGATGCGATTCTCTCATGTGGCGACATCATCGAGGTGGCCAATACCCAAATGATGTTTGTTACGCCCGGTGACGAAGCCAATATCCAACCTAGCTTTATCGAGCGCGCCCAGCGCATTGCTAGCGGACAGGAGCCTGATCCGGCTTCGGTTTCCTGGGATGCTTCGCAGCATGCCCATCCTCATCCATCGCGGAATGGCGAGGATGCGCCACCATCTTCGTCTGGCGGGCCTTCGTTGGCGCCTGCTCCGAAGTTCCTCAAGCGCCAGGTGACGCCTCCGCCTCGGTCGCCGGATACCGCTGGCCAGCGCACCGCTAAACAGTCTCCGCTTTACAACCGAGGCATGATGATGGAGAGCACAGAGGAGATCGATTACAGCAAGGATTCCTCCAAGGACTTGAAGCCTCCCTACAGTTATGCGACGCTGATTGCCCAGGCTATTTTCTCAAGTGAGGAAGAAAAACTCACGTTGAACAGCATCTACAATTGGATCATGGATAAATACGCTTTCTATCGGCACTCCCAAAGCGGCTGGCAAAATTCGATCCGCCACAATCTCTCACTGAACAAGGCGTTCCAGAAAGTCCCCCGCCGTACCGACGAGCCAGGCAAGGGTATGAAGTGGCAGATCGCAGTAGAGTATCGGGAGGAGTATCGGAAGAAGCAAACACGCAAGGGTGGCACGCAGTCATCTGCCCCGTCCTCACCGGCGACAAAAGAGCCACCATCATCCGCACGCGGGTCCCGCGTTACCAAAATCGACACCTCGTTCTCAGCAACAGCGAAAAAGTCACCACCCGTCTCGTCCCCGGGCTTCAGCTCATTTCCCGTAGCTCCGGTGGAAGCATACACACCCGAGCGTGGTTCCCGTCTTGGTCGAGGCCTCGGCTCCGACCACCCACTGCGACACATGAACCCACGCGACTACGACGAACCCTCGCCACTCCCATCGCGCTCGCACAACCACAGCTCCAGTATCTCTACTCAGGTGCAGAACAGCAGTAACAACTTGACCCGCGCATATGGCATGTCCGACAACATAGCCGGGTCCCCTCCAGTCCTTTCCTCGTCTTACTACAACGAAGAACCCTCTTCAATGATCACCCCCCGCCCCACAACGCCAACAACCTCGTCTCCCACCCCCAAGCACAGCGCAGATCCCGTCCAAGTTCATGCCAATGAGCTCGCCCGCGCAGTTCTGGAAGTTCGCTGATATCGGGAGTACCCCCGCCCGCCCACCGCCAGACATGAGTCCCCTGAAGGGCGAGGTCGAGGACCGCATTATCGGCGGCTTCCCGAGTAGTTCTCCCCCGCCGCCGAACCTTGTTAGTCCCAGTAAACCTGGGACGTCAAATGGGCTTGGGAACGGTCGTACTCTGCCACCGCTGCAGTCGGATTCGGGGGATATGGGACCTCATGGGAAATCCCATGTGAGGAATGAAGACGATGAAGATGATAATGGATCAGGTTTTGATCTTGCTAGGTATGTTTCCTTTTGCTATAGATTTTTTTTACCAAATCAGCGTGCAGGAACTAATGCTATATCCAGGGGTTTCGAACCTATTGGCTCATACCATCGACAACTAGGCAATGCTGCCCGTGCCGCTGCTACTTGATGTTGACTTTGGTTGTACAACATGTCCACTTTACAGACTGTGTCCATGTGTTTTACTATTTGCTCCATGTTTCATGTCTCCGCATTACGAATGGTGTTGGTGGCTTTGGTTATTTTTAAACTTGTTTTTTTTTCGAAGATTTGCTCGATGACATCGTCATCATTTGGAGAGCAGAGATTGGAGTTTGAGTTTATTTAATTTACTCTCGGGGGGGTTGTGGACGGCGTTTTTGTTTTTTTGCTTTTTCTAGATCGCCTTATACGTTATGGGCTTCCAGCCAGATATATTATATCTCACAATACTTTCCAACTGCAAGGTCCAACTGCAAAGACACCGTATATTTAAAGTTGATCTGTAGATCAGATAAGATACAGATACATCATTTGACATTCGGCCAAAAATTCTCCTCCAACCAAACGATCTGCCTCCACCACTCCAAACACCTTGCCTGCATAATCTTCAACTCCTCCGCCCCTTTAATCTGTCCCGCCATCTCATCAACAACATCCCCAATCCGATCAACAAACCCTTCAAACTCAACACTAGCCCAATTCTCAATAAACTTCTCCCTCAACGCACCTCCATCCGCATCCTTCCTATAATCTTTCTCCCCATCCTTACTCATACACTCCGCCGCAAACCTCCAAGACCGAAGATAACAAACCTCAGTAGCCCACAGCACAGCCAATCCCTCCAAAACAGAAACTCCACTACTCCCAGCAGACATGAACATATCAATATAAGCCCTCGTCGTGCGACTAGCACAGAAGAAAAGATTCCCACACCTCTCCCCACCACCCTGAACCCCAACTTGCCCTCCAACATCCCCACCGACAGCAGCAGGTTCCTTCTCCCGTCCAGACTCATTGAACTGAGCCCCAGGCGTACAGATCACCCCACCAGAAGGCATCTGACATTCCCCCTGACTAAGACACAGTCCATGACCAGGTGCGATACTCGACTCATCCGTCGACGCAACACAAGCCCCACCGGCACTATCACCACCCCCGTTCCCGTCTCCCAGTCGTGGTCCTTCGCCCTCACCACCCGTAATACCAGGACAACTCCCCGAGCCACTGGTAGAGATACCAGCCGAGGTAGTAATATCCGAGCCCAGTCCGCAGGAAGTAAGCGTGCAGCCACCTTCTTCAGCGGAGATAGCTGTAAGGTCTAGGTCGTAGTCATTTGCGGTTTTCTCGAAGAAGGCGAGTTCAGTGCGGATATTGACTAGGGCGTCGATGAGGACTGTTATGGCGTTGTGTTCTGGGGTTGGGGTGTGTGGGCCCGGGGAAGTTGGGTTTTGAGTCGGGAGACGGATTTTCGAGAGGAGGAGGCCTATGAAGCGAATGTACGATTGGGCGTAGAGCCTGTCTTGGGAGAGCCATTGGCTTAGTTGGGATTTTGGGAGAGTGCCGCGGCCTGCGGAGGCGAGGAAGGGGTGGTTTGTTGCGCGTTTGAGGGCATTGGGGGTGCTTGATAGCAGGTAGGATGTTAGGGGGCCTTGGTTTGACATTTTTGGGGGAGTGTTTGGAGGTTGCGGTCTGTAGCTTTTTTTTTTTGGAGGGGAGATTGGAGATTAGAGTTGTGGGATGGGGGCGATAGTGGGATGAACATGAAATGTCGTCAGTGGGACATAATATCGGAGGTATATCCAATGTCAATATTCACTACTTCTGACGTGTACACACGTACATGTATAAACATTACACACAGTTTAATGTTGTAAACAAAGGTTGATATCAAATCGGCGGAGATTTCATTCAGTTCAGACCATAGAAAGCTAAAGCTAGCCATACATCCCCTGTTTTTAGAGTATTTTCCACATTTTCGATCTCACGCATCCTGTTCAAATTGAAACAATTCAATCCTCTGGGCCCATTCATCCTTCCAAGGGTATCCAACAAAGGGGTGTTCAAACGATTCTCAGACGTGACTTCCCGGCTCCAGTTACTCCCGTCACTCCTTCTTTGGTGAATGGAGGATCGTTGAAGTTGGACATCTTAGTGTCTCCACACAGGGGCATCACCAATGCTCCCGTCAGCGTTGTCATTGGCTTTTTCAAGCTGTGCAGCGATGGATTCAAACTTGGGTTTGTCTTTGGGGGTGATCGTGACCTTAGGATTATCCTTGGGCTCAACCTTGGGCTCCTCATCACTGACTTCAGCACTCTCATATCCCCAGGGCTTTTCCCCAGCTACTCTCAGCATCAGTCGCACAAGAGCATGCAAAGTGTAGTATGCATCATTTCCCGCATTGTGCAAGTCGGGACACAAAATATTCAGTATTCCTAGCAGTGCTCGAAGGCTGCGCTTCTGGCTCTCCCCAGCATTGATACGGTACAGCTCTGCCACGTCAAGGGTCTCACGAACGATCGAAGAGGGGTGATTCAGATCGTTGAAAACTTTGCTTCCCTCTTTCTGGAGATGCGAGATATCACCGTGGGGATCGAAACCGACCAAGATCACAGTGCGCTTTTGATTCTTGTATGAGGGGATCTTCTCATCCTTGGAGGGAACCATGTATGGAGGATGGAATGCAGCATCCACAGCCTTCGCAACTTCAGTGCCTGGAAGGAACTCGCTTTCGCCGAATCGGAAGTTATTGGGACATCCCTGGAGGAACTCATTGTTGACCCAGTGTCGGTACTCCGCAACACGCAGGTGGCGGGATCGAACTTGGCGTAACCACATCTGCCCATAATCACCAGGAACGACACCTTCCAAATCCCTCATATCCAAGGTGGAAATTCCAACCTCAGTCAACCATTCGTAACGCTCCATCCACTCGAGATCAACGCTGATGAAAATCGGGGCATCGTGAAAGGCCCATTTGACAGGCTTCAGAACATCAATTGCGTCGATCTGGCCGTTGGCAAACGACGGCTGTGTGACATTTGGCTGCAAGGCAGGACGCAGGCCAAAGTAGGATTGCGCACGAGCTAGGCTTTCACGCAACTTCTGAATTTGGGCATCTCGGGCCGCCTGCTTGTGATTCTTATGCTTGATTGTGGCGATCGACTGTTTGACTTTCTTTTCAAATTCTTCGAAAACATGGGGCTCGACCAGCTGTGTCCAGGGTCCCCAGTTCTCCAAAGGGAAGGGAACATGGTTCTCCAATCTTGCCTTCCGATCAGGGCTGCTGCTTCGGCCGAGAAACAGAGGCCGCGGCAACTTCTCATTGTTGATTTCAAGGACAAGACCTTCCTTTTTGACGCCCGTGAGAGTCAGTCTGAGTTTCAGAGCCGAATTGATTTCATCGAGCAGCGCTTGAGCTTGATAGGTGGGAATCAGAAGAAATGGGGCTTGAGAAATTCCCATTGGGACAGGCAGGTAATACCTGGATGAGGGTTAGCGTTGATATATTTTGCTAAATGATTTTAGATATCACAAACAGATCCCAGGTCCGGTTCCAGAACTGATTACCCACATAGAACCGCTCATTGACTCTCTTGGACTTTGACCCATGGAGATACTTGAAAGGGTAGCGGGCCATTGTCACCGCCGGGGTGAAGGATACTGGAACTTGGATGGCAGTGACTGGTGCCTCGTCGGAGACTTCGCCGCTCTCATCGTCGCGCACGTCCGAGGTGTCAAGGTGAAGCTTGGGAGGGCTACCGGGGGTGCGATCATCCTGATTGATCTCGGTCAAATCGTCATCCGACTCAACTAGCTGTCCAATGACATAGGTACGAATGTACGACAAAGGAAATTGGCCACTCTCAGGATATTCCATGCCATGTTCCGGATCAAAATCAACGGGGAGAGCATATCCACTTACTCCTTTCTTGGCTTTAACGGACCCGTCTACCGAGTCCCCTCGGTCCAGATCCTGGACAGGTTGAACGGCTTGAGCCGTGTTAAAGTTGGTATTCAAATCTCTGAGACTTTCATCTCCTTCGAGGAGCATCTTCAGACGCTCACGAACATCCATTTTGAACAAGCAAGATGATAGCTGTCAGCAAAGTCGAAAAAGTGAGATGCAGAGAAAGGAGAAAAAAAAATAAACAAAGTCGCGCGCGAAACGCACGGCGAGCTGTTCAGATTGAACTTCCCAAGTGGGAAGGAGCGATGGAAGTTTGGAAACCACAGAGTTCTGTTTGTTCAGGCTAAATCCCATTGGAGAGGAAGACCCAAGATGATTGCTGGTAAATTTATAGCTACAGTTCTGTAGGATTCTATAGGCAGAGGCAAATAAAGCTCGCTGTCTTCTCTTTCTGCGCCCAGAAGCTGTCACACACAGTAGTATACGTACATTCATCAAGGCAGGTTACTGTCCAGTGTTTGACAATGATCTCAGCATGGAATTACTTCAACCTTTGGTCTGACTATCTGACAGAGGAGTAAGCACTTGATACTTGAGGTTGACTTGAAAAATGTCCAATAAAATTCGATAAACTCTTGAATATAAAAGCCAAGGCTGAGTATAGATATGATTTCTAGGTGTAGACCCACAGATATAGTAAGTCCAATAAATGACGAGCTGAATATTTTCAAGACAGAGCCAGATACTCGCTGAACATCAGGATATCTTGGTAATTTAACGTCTTTCATATATGAAATATAGGTAAAGATGTTTTAATCATGTCCTGAAATCCAGCTGGGGATATGGCGGGTTTGTAGCTTATATTCACGTGACTGAGAGCTCCCCAGACGGCACCGGAATAACTATCATCCGTTGTGTTGAGGACCTCGTGCAGCAAGGCATCCAGCTACGTCTGTTATCGGACGCCGGGACCCCTCGATGTCCGCATTTATCATCGCAGAATCTTAGTGAACTCGGCAAACTTCAACACGATCGTTAAATCAAGGCCCCGAGCCCTCACAGCCTATCAACATCCGCCACCATTGTGTTAGACATCAAACATGCCTATGACCGACGAGACAGACGACAGCGGAGGGGTTATCTTAGATGGCCCCTTCGACCCTGACGCGCAGGCTACTGTCACAGACTTTATTGACTACACTGAATACCTCCCCGCAGACTTAATTCGCTCCTTAACCCTCATTCGCGGCCTCGATGACCGTTATCTCGACTCGGCGCAAGCGGTCCACCAGCTCACTCAGATCTACGGCCAGCTCCCAGACCTTCCTTCAGATGACCGACCTGGCGCAATCGCACTGCGCAAAGATATATCTTCTCAGGTAGACCGCGCTATCAATGCGCGTGAATCGGCATATGCCGAGGCCTGTCGCCTCTACGACGTGGTAGATCGCCACTTCGATCGATTAGGCTGCATCCGTCAGAAGCTCGAAGCATTGCCGAAACCTGCCTCAGCAGAACCGTCGCCTCCACCTGAACCTACACCGAAGCGCGCGCGAGGAGGCAAGAAGACCAACAAGGATGCCACGACGCGTATCACCCTTCGGTTAGATAACAATCGCAACCGGAGAGACAAGAATAGGAGGCGCATTCTAGGTGCCGATGGCGCTTTTGACCCAGATTCTCCGCTTGCCAGTACCGAGCAATCGGACTTGGAAAGCGAACTTATCAAATCTGCCCCCAAGCCCGCACGACCCCCAAAGAAGGAGAAAGCACGTCGCTTGAGCTCGGGTATTGGACAGTCAACAGCCCAGGCCCTGGCGCAGTTGAAACCGCCGCCAGCGGACGCGAAATTGGGCAGCGAGGACCTGCCATGGTTGCGCTTGACGGAATGGGAGATGACCAGGCTCCGGAAGAAAATGAAAAAGAATGCTGTGTGGCAGCCGAGTGAAGTAATGATTCACCGTGAGCTAGCCCTGGCAAATCGCGGTTGGGAAGCATACCGTGCAGCAAAGGCCCTGGCAGAAGAGACGGGTGGGGAGTTTATTGACTGTGATAATATTGAAGAAACCCGGCGCGGTGAGGCTGCCAAAGACTTGGAAGAGACAAAGTTGAGCAATCGTGGAATGAAGCTTAACGAAGCAAAGAAGTTGAAACGCGAACAATTGGCCCGTGAACAAGCATTGATGGAAGGCGAAGGTGGTGCCTTGCCTAGACCTTTGCCAACCCCAGCCCAAGCACCCCCACCCGCGAATCGATCATCACGGAAGAGGAAACGGGAAGAGCTTATTCTTGGAGCAACAGAACTTGCTGCTCCCGAGCCCTCAAAGTCCGCTGCAGTTGCTACCCCCGTTGCACCGCCTGCCCCTGTCCCTGCGCCCTCTTCCAGGGCTGGCCCGTCTCGGCGCAGATCCAGCCGAGGAAATGCCGCAGCCGCAGAAACTAGCAACGACCTCGTTCTCCCTATCAAAATAAACATGTCCCCCGCAGTTGAAGCCAAACCCTCCCCTCCTCCCATCAGTCCTACAAACTCCGGACAATCCAATTTACCCCTTGTCCACTCTGTCACTACTCCCACACCGCCCGTCACTCGGCCTTCATCACGGCGCTCTGCAGCCGCTGCCTCAATCGAAGGAGGGACCCTCGTTACCATCCCAACCGCAATAGCAGCAAGTGGACGCGATCGCCGCATCAAAAGCGCAACACCTGCACACAAAACACCCATCCGCGAGTCGCCAAATGCGCCAAGTGTCCCCGCCCCGGCCCGTCGGCGCAAGCGTCCAGCACCAGGTCCCATTTCCTCTGGTCAAGATGGCGGCGCAGCAGTAAGCTACGGCCGTCGCAAAGCGAAGCCAGGAAAGAAGCGTTTCAACATCCGCGACTCCCAGGATGTCCGTGTAGACGAAGACGGCGTCCTAGAACAGATCGACGCCAATGAGCCTCGATACTGTCTCTGTGGCGATGTTAGTTTTGGAACGATGATCTGCTGCGAGAATCAAGATGTAAGTTATCCCTTTCATGGCACCTTCCAGCAGTATACTAATATCTCACTTCTCAGTGTGACCGCGAATGGTTCCATCTCAACTGCGTGGGTCTGACCGAGGTCCCCTCCCGTACGGCCAAGTGGTACTGCCCCCAATGCCGTGTCAAGCTGCATAAGGGTGAAGATGGGATCATCAAGGGGAGCTCGCGACGCTAATTGGATTTGAATGATGTTTCTTGCATGATACCACGAAATGCGTTTGCTGTTAATTTGTTTTCCTATTCGTGTACGGAGTACTGCCGTGTGGCACTCTGGGATACCAGACTTCTCGTTCTTTCTACCAAATAATCCTATGTTTATCAACCTTAGAAGCATTGTGATATCTTAAACCCCATATGGCCTTGGGGCCAATCGCAGTTTCAGCCTAGGGTATTCATGCCACTATTGTGCAATCTTCATCGCTACCACTCTATAGCTCGTCTCATTTGTTTCCCTCCCGAGATCGTCAATTCATATCATGGCTGAAATCGGGCTAATTCCACTCCGTTATGCGCCTGGTGAGCATATCTCTTTTGACAAGCCCACTTAGTTGAGTAAAGACTCGCAGGGCAGGATCACGCGATGAAGATATTCTTGATAGCGGCGATGAGGGGAGGAAGAGTGTGAGAGGCTCATATTTGTTATGTGCAATGCCTGGGGCCTCGCTATTGCCCCTAATAGTCAAAGATGGATATCTTTTTAAGTCGAAGCTCTGACCCTAGAGTTCCCTGTCTGGCGACTATGTAGCTCTATTTCTTTTCCAATGTGACCCTTCACTACGTTCTTCTGAAGTGTCTTCCATAGCAGCTAGCTCAGCATACCCCTTATCCAACCGTGATACTTTTGAATATCGACCGGTATCCGGTAACTCTTGATACGTATCGGATCCAGGCTGCGGATGATAAAAGTCCGCCGGCAATTCCGCAGCAAAAGTTTTACTTTGCTGTCCATCTTGCACCGGAGACGCATATCCAGGTGACATAGATCCCAACCGCACTGACTCCGTCGGCGATTTCGGCGCCCAAGAAGACGACGACATGGACATTTGATCTGATCTCCGCGACGCAACCGATACTCCCCTCATAAGTCTGCTCGACCGATCGGCCGGATTATACGTCGTCAATTTCCCATCTTCCATAATACCCTGTAAAACACCCGCATCAAGAAGCTCGGCTTTCTTAATCAGCCGCTCTACCAGCACCTTCGAAGCAGCCTTCAACTGAGTCTTGACGAAAGAGATAAGCGTACGGTTGCATTCGATCTCGATATCCTCGCGCAGATAGAGTCCGGTTCTCGGAGCGTCTGTTTTGCGCCCGTCGCGCGGTTCTGATGGCTCGTCAGGCTCGTTGCCTGCAATGCGCCATTTGCTTTTGAGGTCGATTCCCATCGGCGCGTACATGTGCGTTTCTAGTCCCCATGCGACGTTGTGGAAACAGCCTTTGAAGCTGATCTTGCCTGAGCCCATTTTGCCTAGGCCTGGGATGTATTGTACTCGTTCGGTGATTTCGTACCATGTTGAGTAGTATTCGTCGGCGACGGCATCTCGTGGTGCCTTGACTGGTTGATGTGAGATGACGAGTGGATTTAGTGTGATTATCTCGCTATGGCTGTGGAGGATGTCGAGGGCTAGTTGGTGGGGGACAGATGAGGGGATGGGTGTGATATTGGTATAAACCTCTTTCCGGCGTATCATTTTGGATGATTTAATTTGATAGAATTCAATAGCTGTGGAGGGGAGGAGGTAGGTCCAAAAGTGCAAGGCTGAATTGAAGTTGGGCTCGTGTTTCATCAGCTTACTACTTTAAAGTTGCGGCGTTGCTGGCTGTCAGGGCTAGACCTTGCACATGACAATATGATTATGGTGGCCAAGTAAATTTTATACGAGGGACATCTGACAAAAAATACACTTCTGATTGGTATAACATGAATTCATTTACATCGTCTTTACTTCAGCTCCCATTTGTCGCCCTCGGACACAATCTCCACGGGCCGTCGCTCATCTAGTGACTTGCGTCCTGCATCGAGAATTGCCGTTGTGGCGATTGTGTTGCGTAGAGTGGGCAGTGGGCGGGCGTCCAGTTGGTCGAGGGTAACACGGCCCTCGTTCACAGCTGTGACAGCATCGATGAACTTCTCGAAGCTGATGTAACCGTATCCAGTCTGTCCGCTGAAGTTCCCTTCTTCATCGGGAGCGTAGCGCATATAGAATCTAGTAAATCGGAGTCAGTATGAAACCATGATGCAGCACTGTCCTGGGAATGGGGCTCTTACGGGTTGAAATGAATCAGACCCTGCTCATCACCGGTCACTTCATAGCCACGCTTGGCCTGGTTAACGCGGATCTCGCCGTTGGCGGCCATATCTGTTCCAAGGTGTTAGAAGAGATCTGACTATGACTGCCAGAAAATGGAATCACTTACAGTGGAAGTACTGGTTCGAGTGAACACCCGCATTTTGAGGTGCCGTCCAGCTAGCAGTATAAACACCAGTGGCAATCTTCGCCGGGTCATCACGGCGGCGCCACTCCACGAGGAGGGTGATGGTGTCCTCGGTCTCGGGGACACATCCAAGCGCAGCAGCGGTACCCTGAGAAGCAGTTGCTGTGACCCGCACAGGCTTGTAATCCGGGACCATGCTCTCGCAGATATCAATGTGGTGAGAGTTAAGGTAGTAAGAAATATCGGAATCACGACCAGCCCACGCCTTGAAGGTTTCAAGCTGGCTCTTGGGCTGGCTCATGTAACTATAAAAGTAATTGAAGTCACCGAGGGTCTTCGCCTTGGCCCGCGCATCAGAGTATGCAGGATCAAAGCGCTTGTGGTGCTCGATGAAGACAAAGACGCCGTGCTTGCGCGCGGCCTCGACTAGAGCTAGGTGGTCTCCTAGCCGCTGGGTTGCTGGCTTAGTGATGAGCACGTGGATGCCGCGCTCAATCGCGTACAGTGCAATGGGGTAGTGGGTAGAGTCGGGGGTGAAGATTGTGATGGCGGACCCTTTGGGGAGGGCATCAATGGCGGTCTTGTATGCGTCTGGGTCGGTCTGGTCGTCCGCGGGGAACGAGGTAAATGAGGTATCGAGGTTATTGTAGACTTGAGAGATGTTGCGGTGCAAGTGGTCGCCTGATATCGTAATTAGCTTCTTGTTCGCTAGCTTGATCTTTCACTCAACTTACGAATACCGGGGAACTTCTTGCCCGACACTCCCACCATGCTCAAGTCGCCCACTTTGCCTCGTCGGCGCAGGTCAAATAGACTGAGACCTACCACGCCGACCTTCTTGTCCGAGCCAGATGCACCACCGCCGACAAAACCGGTGGTGTACTCGCCAGTGCCAACCTGTGAGCTAATTAGCTTGAGATCTACTGCGGGGAGTCATTCTGCATACCATCAGAACGCTAGGAGGAGCCATGATGTCTGTTAATTCCGAGATTTTGATTGAATTCCGGGGGGTTTCTGGGGATTTCTGGGGAGAAAAGGAAATTTAAGATAATTCACAGAAAAAATATCAAGCCGGGATGTTGAATTGCTGGATATAATTCTTCCGGCGTTTGAAATGCCAACTCAATAGCCGTATCTTATCGGCTGAGGGTTTTGATGTTATTTTTCTTTTTCCACCTCAGTTCTCCCCAGAGAGATCTATCTACACTATACACTATACACTACACATTAGACACTATAGCACTTGCTTCCCATCTCAATTGTCAATTTCTCCAATGCCAAAACTCATGGCCTCTACGCCATCACCGGTTGAACTGCGCGTTTACCCGTACCCCTCCCCCACATTCTGCTGCACTTCAGTCTAATTGGTGGAAGATGATTCTCCGCCATACAAAGTGCCTCGGACCATTCGCCGACGTGGGGGAAGAAGTTCATAAGTATGCCAAATGCCAATATGAGATGTTTTGATTGTATACCCAAACTCCAAGTAGGTCCTTCTATTGAAAAAAAATCAGTGAACATCAGCTCACAAAACAGAATCATGTCGCTCACTCCACTCCGCCCCGGCGTTTATGCGCCAACAATGACCTTCTTCGATGCCGAGACCGAGGAACTCGACATCCCTTCCATTCGCCGCCACGCTGTGCGTCTGGCAAAAGCCGGTCTGGTCGGCCTGGTGACCATGGGCTCCAACGGCGAGGCTGTGCATCTCAGCCGCGAAGAGCGCATGACCGTCACTCGGGAAACCCGGTCTGCTCTTGATGAAGCTGGCTTCTCCAATGTTCCTGTCATCGCCGGCGCCAGCGAGAACAGCATCCGCGGAACCATCGACTTGTGCAAAGAGGTCGCGGCTTCTGGTGGCGAGTACGTTCTGATCGTGCCTCCCAGCTACTACCGCGCCGCAGTCGGCAACGATGAAACCTTATACGAATATTTCACAGCCGTTGCCGACGGCTCCCCGTTCCTATTATTCTTTACAACTACCCCGGTGCCGTCGCTGGCATCGATATGGACTCCGACCTCATCATCCGTATTTCCGAACACCCTAACATTGTCGGCACTAAGTTCACTTGTGCCAATACCGGCAAGCTGACTCGTGTCGCTGCCGCTCTCGGCGCCATCACCCCCTCCTCACCTTTGGCTCCGGCTGAGCGTACCGCAACAGTCTCCAAACCCAACGCCAAGCACCCATACGTTGCCTTTGGCGGTATTGCCGACTTCAGTCTGCAGACCCTCGTCTCTGGCGGTTCTGCCATTCTTGCCGGTGGAGCAAACGTTCTTCCCCGTCTGTGCGTTCGCATCTTCACCCTCTGGTCCGAGGGTCGTCTCACAGAGGCCATCGAGGCCCAGCAGCAACTCAGTGCTGCTGACTGGGTTCTCACAAAGGCTTCCATTCCTGGCACCAAGGGTGCTATCCAGTCATACTACGGTTACGGCGGGTTCCCTCGCCGACCTCTCAGCCGTCTTACTGATGCACAGTACCAGACTGTTGCTGATAAGATCAAGTCTGCTATGGATGTGGAATTGAGCTTGCCCGATGTGGTATAATGGATTGGTATATGGCAAGGAGCTACATCTAAAGTCTAGTAATATAATTCCAATGCACATATCTCAAGGTTCATGACCTCGCTTTTTGACTTGAAGTTTACACCGTTTATTGTAATATCCTCTGCGCTTGTACCTAGTACCCGCTTAGACCAATGTCCTGAGACTACTTGAATGGTTCTATCTACTTACATATGTTGTAATTTGCGGGTATGTGTGATGACCTGAGGCAAGCTGTAACCTGAGGTTTGATATGTAATAGCTACTTCATCCAAGTTCCTCAGTTCTAGTCCTCCTTTCCCAAACTGGCATAGTTTAAAACAATATGCTTTATGCCTAATATCACGTCGGAGGACATCCACTGAGAACCGTGACGCTCACACCTATTTCGTATTGAAGGAAGCGGACGAGCTTTTGGCTAGGGCCTTGTAGGTCGAATCGGGTTGAAGCCTTAGGTAGTATGATCACCTCTCAAAAAGTTATTCTTCTCATCTAAATATGATGAACACTATATACTCAAAACCCTCTTAATATTTTTAGGCAAATACTCCAAGCCATGTGCGATACTGCCGTATATTGAGAGGTATGTCCCGTCAAATGAAAACGTTCGCCAATGGAATTGCGCCAGAGGATACCCTTATGCCCGATGAAGTTCTCCCAGTACGTTCAGTTTACTCATAACTCCGTTCCTTACACAATTTCTTACTGAGCTTTGGCGAATCCTCCAGACTATCATCATAGTCTTCGACCAAAAATGCCGTATCCGTGTGCCTTACGGTTACTTCGATGGTAGATCTCATATTCCATTTACCCCGTTCTTGAATTTTAGAGAATTTACCGAAGTCAGATCGGCCACCTTGGATGGTGTTATGGGTCAGATTGACAAGGAAAAATATTACGACATGATGCACTCGCTGCTTCGGGCGTGGCCTCTGGATCATCATTTTACCACTCTCGCTTGACTTTAAAACCACTAGAACTATAGCGATATACGGAATCTTCGTTAAGCTATGCTGCCTCGTTATAGCTTTGAACGGCTCGTTAATATAGCTAGCTTTCCCTTTGACGTCTTTGGGAGCATTCGATCTTAACTTGTGATCTTCTCTGTCTACATCGACTTTACTAAGGCTTTTGTGAGTGTCACACCTCCTCCAAACTAGTATGTAGGCTTTACTAGCAAGTAATTCCATAGTAGCTCATATACTTGCAGATAGAGTTGCTTGCCCTTGACAATAAATTAAATCCGTAGTAGTAAAGATAATGTGGGTTCGCCTTCTCAGTGCAAGTACATCTGACTTGCCCCCTCAATATTGATGGCTAGCTTTGGACTTCACTTTTGGTTGATTTTTCAATCGAAAATTCAAAAGCGGCATCAATGACTCATCAAGCACAGAAAGACCAACATTCCAAGTGACCAGTCGTTCTTCGTGCCTCAATGACGTGGAACCTCGTGGATTGGGGGCCGGGGTGGGGGCCAGGGCCAGTGTGACCTGGGTGGTTCATCTGTTTTTCATCCATCTCATTGGATTTCTCGAAAAGAACGTCCAAGCAAACAATACAATATGGCTGTGTCGAATCAAAAGCTTATTCTATTGACTGGTGCCACGGGGTTCATCGGGTTTCAAACACTGTTGGATGCCCTCAAAGCCGGATTTCGAGTACGATGTGCAGTCCGCAGTGAAGAGAGGGGAAATGTTCTCTTGTCCAAACCAGCATTGCAATCACTACAGCAAGACAGCCATGAGTCACCGGTGGAGATTGTTGTCGTGCCAGACCTGGCCGCTCCAGGTGCCTTCAATGAAGCTATTCTCGGCGCAAGCTACGTGATCCATGCCGCATCCCCACTCCGATCTACTCAGCCGGACGGCGACCTAGAAGCGGAGTTCGTGGGCCCTGCCAAACGGGCTACGCTCGAGATCCTCGAAGCTGCTGCCAACATCGCCTCTGTCGAGCGCGTGGTTATAACCAGCTCGGTTGCGGCGTTGATATCACCCACGGCCTTTACGGGGTTGAACCCTCAAGACCCGGACCACCCCTTTACTTCGAGCAGTCGTGTGCCGTTAATGAAACCGCCCTTTGCTCATCCGAGCATCGCCTATATGGCCTCTAAGATAGCATCTCTGGAACTTACTGAGACCTGGGCGAAAGAGACTAATCCTAGGTTCGGCATCGTCAACATCCATCCGTCATGGGTGCTAGGCCCGGCTGCATGGGCCGGTGAGGAATCTCAGGTGTTATTGGACACAAGCAATGGACTTGTACTCAGGACGATTGTACAAGGCATCAAGTCCCCGTATCCCCACATGGCGGGTGCTGTTGTAGATGTTCGCGACGTCGCCCGTCTCCATATCCAGTCATTGCAGCAGACAAATATCGTTGAGGCAGGGGGTTGTCGCAGTTTCATTGCCAGTACTCCTGGGAAGTGGGAGGATATTCCAGGGATTATCCGGAAGAATTTTGTTCAGGAGCTTCAAACCAACTCGAAACGTCTTACTGTTCTGGGTGAACAGACGTCGATTCCACTTGCCATCGATTCGTCTGATACCGAGCTCTCCTTTGGATGGAAGTTCACGGACTTGGAGCATATGATCACCGATCTCATCTCGCAGTATATTGAGCTGAAGTGATGGTGTCTAATTCTTTCATTTGTGACCGTTCTTCCCTGACGTCTACCCATGTAAATACCCATGTAAACCCCAAACCCTAAGCCAAAGCCCTATATCATCCCACTTCTTATCGTTGATAAGGCCGGGTATATTAATTTATCCTCGCAAGCTCATAGGTGGAAAAACTACTGGATTGGGGTTGATGCGAGAACCCGTCCACTAGATGAAGGGGCCTGTTATCAGCTACGTAGCGTGAATGTTGTTAGTCCTACCCCACCAAATAAAGCAAACCACCCCACGCCGCCCAGCCTCTGTCCAGTGTCTTCGTGTCTCTCGGACGATATCGAATCCCGCATCTGCGCTCTAATTGCCCTCGGTCGTCAGTTTGCCCGGTGGAGCGGGTCCACGGGACAATGTCCGAAGGGGGGAAGCGGCTGTGAACAGGAGCAATACGTAGCGCCATGGCTTTTGAGATTATATCCCGCGAAGGAAGAATCAGGGAATGACTCGCGATCCCCGCTTGTGAGGGTCTAACTTTTAGTAGCGTTGATATACCCCCTCCCCCGCTTGTCGCCTGGTTTCTACTTTTCTTTTCTTACTCCTTTTGCTTCTCTCGTGTATACTGCTTTGCTGCCCGCTATCCCAGAGCATAGTCATTTACAAGGACTTCTTCAGATCAACCACTTATTCTTATCACAATGCCTTACCCTGAAGAAGCTGAGGGCTTCCAGGTCGATGGACCTGACAGCTTCACTCAGTTCCACAAGCGTCACGTATGTGCCCTTTTTATGTGTTCGCTAGGATATGCGCTCACCTAGATTGATTGAGATAGTTTAAGCTGAAGCCTTTCGGCGACTATGGTGAGTTAGCCTGTGCGACTATGTTTCTTCCCGATGCTGACCGAGTATAGATGTCGACGTGAAGATTGAGGCATGTGGCATTTGCGGCAGTGACGTCCACACTATCAGCGGTATGGTGATTCCGCGGAGAAGTCAAGCAGAAACACTGGCTAATGCATTCCTACAGGAGGATGGGGTGATCAGAAGTTCCCTCTGTGCGTGGGTCATGGTACGTATTTAGAATGGTACAAAATGCTACTGTCTCTATGCTAATGACCATTCTAGAGATCGTCGGTCGGGCAATCCGTGTTGGACCCAAGGTCACTTTGATTAAGGAAGGCGAGCGCGTTGGAGTTGGCGCGCAGTCCTACTCCTGCGGCAAGTGCAAGCAGTGCCGCAACGACAACGAGACATACTGCCAGTTTGAGGCGATGGACACCTACGGCTCGAAGTGGCCCGACAGTGGTATCGTTAGCCAGGGTGGATACTCATCTCACGTGCGGACACACGAACACTGGGTGTTCCCTATCCCTGACGCTCTGGAGACCAACTCGGTTGCCCCGATGCTGTGCGCCGGTCTGACTGCTTACTCGCCCTTGGTGCGCCATGGTGCTGGTCCTGGCAAGAAGGTTGGAATCGTTGGACTTGGTGGCATTGGTCATTTTGGAATCATGTTTGCTAAGGCGCTGGGTGCGGAAACGTGGGCTATCTCGCGTTCTCGTGCTAAGGAGGCGGATGCTCGCAAGCTTGGTGCTGACGGTTACATTGCTACTGCTGAGGAAGGGTGGGAGAAGGAACATCTATGCTCTTTTGATTTGATTATCAACTGCGCTAACTCCTCGGAGGGCTTCGATCTTGCGCGCTATCTATCCATGATGGATGTTCATGGACGCTGGATTAGTGTTGGTCTTCCTGAGGAGGAGGGCCAGGTCATTAAGGCTCAGAACCTTATCTCTAATGGTGTTCTCATCGGTGCTAGCCACCTGGGTAGCCGTCGGGAGATGCTTGATATGTTGCAGCTGGCTGCCGATCGGGGTCTTAAGGGTTGGGTCGAGGAAATCCCCATCTCAGAGGAGGGACTCAAGGACGCTATGTTGCGCATGAAGAAGGGCGATGTTCACTACCGGTTCACTCTGACCGGGTATGAGAAGATCTTTGGGTGAAGGGACATATTCGGTGTTGAGAATTAGTGTATAACCGGGGTCAACATACAAAACTTAGGTGGCAGAGGGCTGGGAGGTTAGGGGTGTTTAATTATGAGGAAGTTAGAAATTGATAACATTTCCAATAATAGTACTGATCTACCCATGTGCCACATTCTCCGAATCGAATCCGGCTGAAAGAAGTATAAGCGGTTGACCAATTCAGATCGGACTGCATTTAGGTATGTTTCCAATATTAGATCTGGAAAAAAAAATAGGAAGCCTGTCATTTTATTCTCAATAAAAAAATATTAAAACAGTAATCGCCACCGGATCCAGTTGGTAAACGGTACTTCGATCCGCAGCCAATTTATCATGCCGATCCAAGTCACTGTTACTCCGCACTTCCGGTTTCCCCCAGGATTTGCCCCCGATCCTTAAAATTCTGAACCCATGCAGGGGTGAGTACCGTAGAAGTACTCAGTACCTGTTCTCTTAGTAGATTAGTACTTCAATGCTGGTACCAGCGACTACTTGGCAACCTCATGGTCGAACCAATCACTCCTTCCAAATTCACCGCCCGATAACTCAGATCCATTCTGCTTTCTGGAACTCTTCCGCCCTTTTATCTTCTCCTTGCGCCTTCGTTGTTTTTTTTTTTTTTTTTTCGTTATCTTCTCTCTATATTTCATTCATTAATTCTTCTCTCTTTCTATCTTTTTTCTTCCCTTGGGTTGGAGTTCGCGAACAGTCGTTGCTATATACAATCTTGTTGGACTTATCTTACAGAACCCCCCCAAGATCAAGCGTCGGTCGATTGATAAGTAGACCGCACACAAAAAAGCCTTGTCACTCTTTATTGCAACAAGGGCCAGTACATATCGGCGATTACATTCATCCAATTGTTGTTTAATTTGCCCTCAATACACCAACAACCTCGGTTATGTCGCCACGAGAGACCAACGCCACCTCCACCAGGCGACGATCCTCGTTGTCGTTTCGTCCGCGCCCACGCACTGCTAACCATGCAGCCCCAATGTCGAAAGAACCTGTCTTGGACACATGGGAGGAGCCATATTTGATGGAAATTTGTCAGGATGACCATGTGCCGGTCGTGGAGGAGATCGACCCATTCTCGAATGCGGCGCCGCGGCGCCGTGCTGCTAAAAGTTTTTCGAGTTTGAAGCATCCCGTGGATGGCTTGGTTGCCCTCGGCCGCCGCTTGTCCGTCAGTCTTCGCAACAAGCCTTCCAAGCAAACACCTCCTGTCACTGATGTCACTGAGGACATCAAATTGCTTGATGAAGATGAAGACTGTCACTATAACCCCACTGTGAGCCACGCAAACCACAAGCGCATGGCTTCCGGCAGCTGGGATGCCCGGTCAACTAAAACACATTGGCACCAAGGATCCACCCACCAGGCCTATAGCGTCAATCGGCGCCCTTCTTTGAATAGTGTGTCTGCACTGCAGGGTTTCTATGCCCCCACCGGCCGTGGTCGACATGTTCCTCCAGTTCTGCCAAATCACATGTCCGGAAGTGCAGCGCGCGCCGCAGCTGCAGCGCAGAATGAGCAAAGGGAGGCTGCGCGACTCGCTAAGGCGGAACTGGAGAACAGGATGCTCGATATGAAGGTTCCGCGGGACTCGGAGAGCGGTATATGCATCGACCTGCGCGATCGATCGGATGTGTCAGATGCCGATTTGCTGGGAATCATGCGGCTTGGTAAGGATGAACTCCCTGGTGGATAGCGCGTTTGTTTTGCTGACTTTTTGTTTCCTCTTCAGATCCTGTGGCTCTGCTTCCGGCCGAGATTACATCACACATTTTTTCATATTTGGACCCTGATTCGCTCATGGACGCGGAGCTCGTGTCTCGCACTTGGTATAATGCGTCTTCTTCTCATGTTTGGAGGCACGTATTCCGCAATTCATATGGCCGGCGCCCAGCAAGTGAAACGGCCTCCAAGCTAAAGCTGTCATCCGGCTTGGGGAAGTCAATCCCCAATCAGGACTGGAAGAAGAAGTTTCTTGTTCGGCGTGCTCTCGATCAGCGCTGGGCTGATGGCAAGGCTGCAGCCATATATCTTCAAGGTCACCAGGACAGTGTTTATTGCTCTCAATTTGACGAGTAAGTTCAGATCATGGAGTCATCGTCGTGCACTGTTAACAATTTTCTAGGGACAAAATCATTACTGGTTCCCGTGATCGAACAGTCCGTGTGTGGGACGCACACTATCCATGGTCGTGCAAGAAGATTATTGGGCCCCCGGTCGCCCGGACTTTCCGTCCTGGTCCAGTGAACAGTCCAACTTCCCAGGCCACAGGGTGCTCCCCCTTCGTGACTATCACTCCGCCATGTCCTACGTTGGATGAGACAACTGAAATCACTGCACCATTGGAGGAAGAATCGATATACCACAGCGCATCAATCCTGTGCCTACAGTTTGACGAGGAGATCATGGTCACAGGCTCTTCAGACTTCACCTGTATCGTGTATGACATTAAGGACGACTATCGACCGATTCGCCGTCTTTCTGGTCACCAGGCCGGTGTGCTTGATGTATGTTTTGATGACCGGTATATCGTCTCATGCTCCAAGGATACAACCATCTGTGTTTGGGACAGAAACAACGGTGAACTTTTGAGGCAGCTCAACGGTCACCAAGGGCCAGTGAATGCTGTGCAGCTACGCGGCGACCTTATTGTGTCAGCCAGCGGTGACGGAGTTGCCAAGATGTGGAACGTGATCTCAGGCCAATGTGTCAAGGAGTTCACCAGCAAGGACCGTGGACTTGCATGTGTCGAATTCAGTGACGATGGCCGGACCATTCTCACTGGTGGCAACGACCGCATAATTTACCAATTCGATGCTAACACGGGCGAGCTCGTCAACGAGCTCCACGGACATTCGGGCCTCATCCGATCCCTCCATCTTGATAGCGCAAATAAGCGCATCATTAGCGGTAGCTACGACATGAGCGTCAAGGTGTTCGACCGTGATACGGGTGATATGTCCATCAACTTCCCTGGCTGGACCACAAGCTGGATGCTGAGCGTGCAGTCCGATTATAGACGCATTGTTGCGACGAGTCAGGATTCCCGGGCTGTTATTATAGACTTTGGATATGGTCTAGACGGGATCGACCTCTTGGAGGAGTGATCCATTTGCATTTGTTTATAAATAGCTTGCTCTTCTCAGCGTTGCTTCTTACCATCTGTGGGCTTGTTAGGTCATTTTTATTACATACATGTATAACATGTATACATTGCTAGGATTGTGGGAGTTTGGATATGAGGCCCCCCGTCTTGGATACACTTTGGACCAGGTACTGGACTATTGGCAGAATAGACTCTTGCTTTTGTTTTTCTTACACATATAGCGTCAGTGCAATTACATAGCTAGCATATATTACCCTGTATATTTCTATCGCGGTAGTCAATTTACTTCAAATGCTCTGTGACCTTGTCGCATGAAGTGACAAGGGAATTACAAGATTAATAGATCGGCCTTTTCTGCTAGCTAAATATGGCGGCGAGGATGGCGGTAGGAATGGCGGTCAATCACCCAAGTTGTAATGCATGAGTCAACAACTTGATATTTTGAGTGATAACATGACAGACGATTTGATATATAAATTTGACTTGTTGCAGTGTTATTGCGTCTCACTTGACGATGTAATAGTTTCATGCACTGAGATACTAACTCAGACTACAATGTGATACCTCAGCTAGGACCTGACACCTCAGGCATCAAGTCAATGATTAACTAATCGATCTGTGATTCGCCAGAAAAGGTGGGCTAGCGCCAGTGTGATCCGTGGGATTTAGCATCAAAACAATCCCTCTGCTGTTTCCAATCGACCACACAAGCAGAGACTACAAGAAGTCCTGGACTTGCGGTGTAATATCTTCACCGAGCTTCTTTCCCGCTTAGCGATCATCTCAGTCTCATTTTCCGCTTTAGCGTTTCGATTGATATCTACTTCTACCCCACCATCATGAGTGAATCCAGGTTCGCCTTTTCTCCTGTTCCCCGCCATCTCGCGACCAAATATGGCTTTACTGACGCCGATCAACTTATGTTCTCAGACAGGAACTGCTCGCATGGCTTAACAACCTGCTGCAGCTGAACCTTACCAAGATTGAGCAGTGTGGAACCGGGTATGGTTGATCAATATTCTCTCCAAGTTCGGAGGGCCCGCGGGGCGATCTCTTTTCTGCATAGACCATATGGGCTGACCTGATATTTTGTCTATAGTGCTGCCCTCTGCCAAATCTTCGATTCGATTTTCAGTATGTTATCACGACTTGCGCAATAATTGAGAAAGGTGGATCGGTAATCGTTAGAATATATACTAACTGGATGATTTCTTTGTTCAGTGGATGTTCCCATGTCCCGGGTCAAGTTCAACGTTAACACTGAATATGCCTACCTTCAGAACTTCAAGGTTCTTCAGAGTATGTGAAGGTGGATTCCAGAGCGGCCAACGATCCCCTTTTTAACATGGTCAATCACCCAGATGTCTTCGCCCGTCACCAGGTCAACAAACCCATCCCCGTCCAATCCCTTACAAAGTGCCGCATGCAGGACAACCTTGAGTTCCTCCAATGGGTTAAAAAATACTGGGATCAGCACTACCCCGGTGGTGAATACGACTCCGTCGGCCGACGCAAGGCCTCCGGCGCCCCTGCTTCTGTCGGTGCCGCCCCCGGTTCACGTGCCCCATCTGCTGGCAGCGCACGCCGTGGAGTTACCCCGACAACTGGCGGCGTCCGTCCCCGAGTCGCCGTCGGTGCGGCCAGTGGAGCAGCCACCGCTGCTCTGCAACAGGAGATCTCGACACAGAAGGAAGCCATCGCAGGATTGGAGAAGGAGCGCGACTTCTACTTCGCCAAGCTGCGCGATATTGAGCTGCTGCTCCAGAGCGCCATTGAAGCCGATCCCGAGCTCGAAAAGGAGGAAGATACGCTTGTTAAGCACATCCAGGGTATTCTATACTCGACCGAGGTCCGTTCCCTTGATCTATTCCCTGAGGATTCCCCCAACTGACGGTTATGCGCTCCCCACTAGGACGGCTTCGAGATCCCTGCTGAAGGAGAAGAGGTTGCGGCTGACGAGCTCGAGACTTTTTAAAGTGAAATGAGTTCTAGAAGAGGACAGACTCGTTACTAATACCCCCACGTCTTCTATTCTCTTTGCATTGTCAAATAAGACGAGCCGAGCACATAGAAAGTCACAAATGCATCCTATTTTTTTTCAGAGTGGTCTGACCCTTCGGCTTAAAATAGGTTGATGGAGAATGGGATCGGCACCTGATTCTCCAGTACAACGTATGGTGGGATCAAGTGGGACAATGACAGATTTTTTTTTAATTGTCATTCTATTGGGGGAAGTAGTCCAAGAGGAACACATCTACCTTTACAATAGCGTGTATCTCTATTGACTTCCATATCCCTAACCCTTGCCTCTGAAAATAGCCCAAAAACGCTAAAAATGATAATTAAACCTGCATGGCAGACTAGTCCTCAATGGGACTAGTCACCTTGGCCAGAACCTCATCTGGGCCCTGTCACTTTTCTATTCGTTGTATCTGGCGGTACCTGCGTTGAGAACTGGCTTTTGTTTGGGGGGCAGGTTTTTTTCTTCTTTCCTTTATGATTTAGCATTCAATTTCAAAACCTCGTCCTAATTTAAAAGCAGAACAATCTGTCGGTCCCCGAGCCTAGTTTGTCAACACGGGTCGTCTAAGGCTAGGCCTCGATAGGGGATTGTTGGGTCCAGTCTGGGTCTTTTTCATCATTTCCCCGTTTCGCCTTTCTTTCGTGTGTCTCGCTTTTTGCTTCCGTTTTGCTTTCTTCTTGGTCGCTTTTTAAAGTCCTGCTTTGCATTTTGTCTTCGATCCCCTCTTGACACTGAAAATTGTACCGAGAGTGTGACCATACTACCCTGAAAGCCGTCAATCCCGACCTGCTTACTCTCCCGACATATTAAACACTTTGATATTCCTCTTTTTGGTTTCAGATATCCAAAGAACACAATGGATTAGGAAGTGAGACTGGCCTCTCTTTTTTGTTTTTCAATTCCAATTTTCTTGTCACTCTTTTACTGCAGGTATGTGTGATCAATTTCGAGGCTGTTTGCTGTACGCTTGGGGATTTCCTCAATTAAATCCATACTGATTCCATGTAGTCGTTTGTACGATTGCCATTTCCCTCCACATAACTGTGCGCCACATATCACGATATTTTTTTCGAAGCAGCTATTCATACTACGCTTTTGCTGATCACAACGTTTGGCTTCGCTGCGAACATCCATTCATTCATACTGTCGACCGGGTCATTCCTTTCTCGGTCCGATAATCTATCAATCTTTCCACTCCAACGGTGCGCACGCTAGAACGTGTCTTTCTTTCGTTTACATTACATCTATCTTTACCGGCTTCGATCTTACCAGTCCAATTCTTCGAAATACTACGAAACTCAACCTCTGCGAGGATCAACGATACATTCTTTGTGTGCTACTTTGTCTGAATATTCCATCGCATGTGATTCCCAATTGATCTGCACGTGTATGGAAAAGTTGTCAACATGGCTCATGGTCACCACCGTCACTCGCGCATTGGCAAGCTAATTAGCGCCAGGCGCCGCGGGGGGGGCCGTTGATAAACAAGATGCGGGCTCTGATTTACTTGAGGATGATCTATTTCAAAATCCTATCCTTCCCGCTACTGTTATACTTCCGGATGAAAATCGCGACTCGAAAAACTCTCTGTGTCTTGAACATGGAATGAATGAATCGGGTCCATTACTTGAAAAACGAGACGAAACTACCTCCGCCGACCCAACTGTTATTGAGACTGTATTGCAGATAGTCGACGCCAGCTCACACACCCTCCCTCAGTCGACCGATACTGATATTCCGATGACGATATCGGTTTCTGCGGACGCCAGTAGCACTCTCCCGGACGCGGACAGCTTGACTGCAAGTGCGAGTGCGACTCTGATTGCGAGTGCGAGTGCCTCTATAGACTTAGGACTGTTGAACTCGTTGACGCCCGCCCCTGCTATCCAGCCAACAACATCGCCACTACCCCAAACATCATTTTCAAGCAACTCCACGATCTCAACTCAGACCTCTTTGGCCACTTCCTCGAACTCTACAACTCAAATCACATCAACATTAAAATCTGCCTCAGCAACAGTCATCAATTCGTTTGCATTGACCTCCACTCCCCTTGTCGGTCCTTCTAGCTCTATTCCCTCTGTTACGACGACATCCACTCAGGTGCACAATCACTGGTCATATTCCGGTTCTAGCTCCGACTTCAGTTTCAACCCCAGCTTCAGCTTCACCTCCAGTCCCACTTCAACTCACACTTCTAGTTCTAGTTCCAATGACTGGACGAGCCCGACGTCCAGCACAGACTACACAACCTCTTCGTCAGCTGTGTATGGTGGTTCTGAGTCAACTGAGTCAGCGACTGGTACTGGATCTGCGCCAACTACAAGTGAAACGAACGCCTCGGGGGGTCCAACAATCGACCCCGAGACATCTAAGATTGTGGGCGGTGTAGTGGGATCAGTTGCCGGGCTTGCCCTCATCCTTTTCCTTATATTTTACTACCTCCGCCGCCGAGGACTCTTCATGGCAAAAATGGGACGTCCCAATATGTTAGGTGACGCAGCAGCAGGGGCTGGAGCAGGGGCCGGGTCTCGAGAAGTCGTCGAGCGGCGCGAAAGCAACGATCCCCTCTTCACAGCCTCATACCTCGCCCCCGCATTCATGAAGCGATGGCGCCAGTCAACAGCAACAATGCGCTCTGATAGCACGATCGACTCTGCCCCCAGCGAGCGCGGATTCCAAAAGATCTCCGGCAGAAAGCTTCCTCCCGTCTTTACCCACGGCGGCGACGGATATGGCGGCGGATTAGACGGCGATTCCCCCACCATACCAGGCTTCACTGCCACCTCCCCAGCTACGGGACCAATGGGATCACCTTCCTATGCTCCGCCCCCAACCTCGCAATATGGCGGTATGCCCCTGGACTCAAAATACACCCGCGAGGTTGAAGAGCCCGCCCCACCCCTGCGGTCCAACCCTGTACACCTCCCTATCTCCAGCTCGGTCAACGTCGCTACCCCGATCACTATCACACCGGCCCACCCCATTGCACAACCCCAGAGCGCAGTACCTTTCGCGCCACCACGGCCAGATGCGCTCGGTCGCAGTCTGCATAGCTTTGACGGTAGTCGAAGCAGCCGCTTCACTGAGGTCATTGACCCGTGATTGTGAATGTGATATGGGACACGTGAAATGATGGGAATGAAATGACGGGTGGGGTGCATGCCCTGAGATCGGACTCCGAGGCTTGGCCCCGATCGTGCCTTTTTGATTGTTAATATTTTCTGTTCGATTCTACCTTTTTGTGCTGTCAAGCGCATTTCCTGTCTTTGATTGTCACTTTGTTATATTTTCTCTTTCATCATTGATACCCCCCCCCTTCTTTCTCTCTTCTCACTTCTGCCCTTTTTTCTCTCACTTACTTTCTTGTTTAACCCCATTTTCCTGGATATTTTCTATTTACTCTTGATGTTCGTGTCATTGTGGATATATATTATTTTGTTATTTTAGTATGGATGATTACTGTATGAGTCAAGGCCTAAGTGGTATCAGCTCAGATGATCAATGTAATCTGAAGCTGTCGAGCTTCACATATGAAACCTTGTGCCTCTGTCATGAACAGACGGTAAGAAGTAATCAAGTTTTGGCTTATGTGTAGATGACCAGAAGTCCAAGCCCTGGCGGTTGCCCAAATGCGCCGTGTAACATGAGTTGCCTCGAATATGTCATGGCCATGCATGCCGACCACGTGGCAAGGTCGGTGAGACGAGTATTGCAAATATCATTTCTTCCAGGACTGCTTCATCTGACATGTAAGACTTCAGTCGTCTGAGACTACCAGCAGTTGGGTTAGATATCCCTTCTCGTATACCTGTTTGCCTGGCGAGTCAAAAGAGATGGATTTCCTCGAGCGCTTGGCAAACCAGTCTCACTTCCAATTCATCTCTGTAGGCGTCAAATGGCCGAAGGAGAGACAGTGTTGATGACATCCATTTGAAAGCAGGCGCTGGTCCCAGCATTGTTCAAGATTCGTGTCAAATGAGGCTCGGTAGGCCCGTACCTGTCAAGATATTGGCATCGTCTCAACCGTATCCGCTTTTACGTGTCCGAGGACCACATTTGGGCCATATCTCCTCTTACAGCCACTGTCAATTGCTCAGGTGCTGTGTTGAAGTACGAGTGCTTCTGCCTTGATACTCCAGGTTCTCGTAGTAGCCTTGTCTTGAGGCAAACTCATTCAATATCACTGTCACCTATTGCACTGCCCTTCCACGACCCAGCTGGTGATGTTTCTTGCCTCCCGAGTCCTACTAGAGCTCATGAGGCTCCTGCCATAGTGTGAGCCGTACCGCCACACCTTATGCGCACCGCCACAATAACGCCACATGACGATCTCGTCTTCCTGTTGACCTCCTTTCACCCGGAAAACATCCAGTTACTTACTCCATAGTAGTGGCGGATTAATGGCTTGCGAAGCCATGTCATTTTCTGTGTGCCTTGATAGGTTTCCACAGTGTCGCATGGTCAGTCATGACGCGCACAGTCTAGCCGCTCAAGTGGACACTCCCCCAGAAACCTAGAACAGACATTACCAAGCCCCATGATGAGACGTACGAAGTATTGTCTCCTTTCTCCGTACTTGCGCTCATTATCAAACAATGCCAATACACCTACAGGAAGTATGAGAGATGAAAATTGTGTTATGACCCATGATTGGATGATCATCTCAATCGAGGCGCAGCTCCTTGGCGCACATTAACAAATTCCTAACGCTCTCACATTGGATAGATACTTGTACTTGGCATAGCGCTATTTGACGGCTGATCACAGACTTTTAGGTATGCATGTATGGACGTGAAGAAATGGAGCTAGAGTTTGAGATCAGAGCACCAGCGCGTAAATTCTTGGGCTTTGGCTAGGGATGCCTATGAAGTTTGCCTCCATAATATTATACAACTCTGTAGCCCCTGTTCCAGTTAACTAAGATTATCTTACCGCGCAGAAGGGGGCTGTGTTTTGTACAAGATCCTGATAAAGTGGCAACACCCTGACTTTACAAGTATATTTTACTTTCTGCGATAGCCCTCACTTTATTGAGTGGATATTTTATATCCCTCTTATACTTGGCGGTCTTGCACGCTCGTTACGAATTGCCTGGAATTTGACTAAGATCCTCGGCGTTCTGGGCAGATCCTTGAGAAGTACTACACAGCCCCAAAATATTGGGAGGGGAAAAGATAAACAGAGGGTCTTCGGGATCCCGGCATACGAAACGTTGATATTGAATATCATACGAACTGCAGCGCCATTTTTCAATTCGCAAATTTCTCCTGGTCTCGATGCCATTTGCGCTCTATGTCTTCAAACAATGACTCCCGTCAGGGCTCATTATTGAGCCCTGTTATAGTGACAGACTTTTCGGGCAGAGAGGTTGGTCACCCAAGCCATCCTATAAACACCTGAACTCTTTCGCTGATCATCTCATCTCATCTTCTGATTTTCCAGCGATCTATATCTACAGCCTCTTCTGCGTGGTCAGGTCCGACAGATATAAACCAGAGCCCAACTTCTCCTGTCTCGCCAGATATGGCGTGGAATCAACCAGACCCAGCGCGGCTGATGGTCCAAAGTGCCTCACATCGACAATCACAGTCGATTGATGGCGATACACTGCGTCCGCGGGCGGACTCATTTGCTTCTTCTGCAGATACGGTAGTTCGCTCGCGGGCAAACTCTGAAGTAAATTCCACACAATCTTCCAAAGATGCTTATGATGATGTATCGTTGGCGGATGCATTGAAGCCGGATCCTCGGGATGAAGCTGATTTCCAAGTCGAGGATAATCGGTTTGCGTTTTCCCCCGGCCAACTAAACAAAATGCAGAATCCCAAGTCTCTAGCTGCATTCCATGCTCTCGGCGGCTTGCAGGGGCTGGAGCGTGGTCTACGCACAGATCTAAATGCCGGTTTGTCAATAGATGAAGGGCGTTTGGAGGGAAATGTCGACTTTCAGGATGTGACACCACAACACACAGCTGCAGTGAAATCTTTACCAGCCAACACTTCGGCGCCGGCGCCGGCGTCAGCAGCTGGTAATGGCTCATCTTTTGAAGACCGCATTCGTGTCTTCAGTCAGAATAAACTACCCGCTCGGAAATCGACCGGTTTCCTGAGACTGTTCTGGATTGCTTATAACGACAAAATCATTATATTATTGACAATCGCCGCTGTGGTCTCACTATCCCTAGGGATATACGAGACCGTGTCAGAAGGCACAGGCGTCGACTGGGTGGAAGGAGTCGCCATCTGCGTGGCTATTCTGATTGTTACAATTGTCACGGCTGCCAACGATTGGCAAAAAGAGAGACAATTTGCCAAACTTAATAAGCGGGTAAGTATCCCCATACCAAACTCGAAAGTGTGAGCATATCTAACATCCCAACAGAACGATGACCGTGAAGTCAAAGTCACCCGCTCGGGCAAAACCAATATGATATCAATCTACGATATAATGGTCGGTGACATCCTCCATCTCGAGGCAGGTGATGCCATCCCCGCGGATGGCATTCTAGTTACAGGTTACGGTGTAAAGTGCGATGAGTCTTCCGCCACCGGCGAGTCGGATCAAATGAAAAAAATCACCGGCCATGAAGTATGGCAGCAAATTGTCGACGGCAGGGCAACTAAGAAACTCGACCCGTTCCTGATCTCTGGTAGCAAGGTCCTTGAAGGTGTGGGGACTTACGTTGTCACCAGTGTTGGGCCGTATTCTACCTACGGACGGATCTTGCTGTCGTTACAGACTCCCAATGACCCAACGCCGCTTCAGGTCAAGCTGGGTAAGTTGGCGGATTGGATTGGATATATGGGTACAGCGTGAGTTAACCCTACTTACTTCCTTTTTTTTTTTTTGTACGGGTCACTGATGATAGTTTACAGAGCTGCTGGTATTCTGTTCTTCGTTCTCCTTTTCCGATTTGTAGCCGATCTTCCCAATCACCCGGAGAGGAACGGTGCTATGAAAGGCAAAGAGTTTGTGGATATTCTTATCGTTGCTGTCACGGTTATTGTTGTCGCTATTCCAGGTAAGAGTTCATGCTTTGCAAGATTATATGAGCTATGCTGACCTCCATTTTCTTCTAGAGGGCCTTCCATTGGCAGTAACACTGGCTTTGGCATTTGCTACCACCCGAATGGTCAAGGAAAACAATCTCGTCCGTGTCCTTCGTGCATGCGAGACAATGGGCAATGCCACGGTCATCTGCTCTGATAAAACAGGTACATTGACACAGAATAAGATGACTGTTGTGGCTGGAACCTGGGGCTCGGATCAGGGCTTCAGCCAAAGAACCGAAGATGAAGGTGTGGAGGGCTCAATGACTATTTCGGCTGTTTCCCAGCAGCTATCGGCCCCCGTCAAAGATTTGATCATCAAGAGCATTGCTTTGAACTCGACTGCATTTGAACAGGAAAAAGACGGCGCCATTGATTTTGTCGGTAGTAAGACCGAGGTCGCTATGCTTCAGTTGGCCCGCGATTATATGGGAATGGACCTTGCCTCGGAGCGTGGTTCCGCTGAAATCGTCCAACTGTTTCCTTTTGACTCCACCAGGAAATGCATGGGTATCGTTTACCGTGCTCCTGGTGTTGGCTACCGACTCCTTGTCAAGGGAGCGTCCGAGTTGATGGTTGGCGTCTGCACCTCAGAAATTGTCAACATCGATACTTCTAAAGAGAGGCCTGATGTGGAGCAGCTTTCTGAAGCACAGAAGCAGCACCTCCTCGAGCTCATCGACGGTTATGCTCACAAATCTCTTCGGACAATTGGCATGGTCCACAAGGATTTCACAGCCTGGCCACCGGCCGGGGCCAAGCATTCTGAAGATTCTTCCGCAAACTTCGATGATATTTTCCACGATATGACCTGGGTCGGAGTCGTAGGTATCCAAGACCCCCTCCGCCCTGAAGTCCCTGGGGCCATTCGCAAATGCCACTCGGCAGGCGTCCAGGTCAAGATGGTGACTGGTGACAATGTTGCCACTGCCACTGCTATTGCATCTTCTTGTGGAATCAAGACAGAAGATGGATTGGTCATGGAAGGTCCCAAGTTCCGCCAACTCACAAACGCTGAGATGGATGAAGTTGTTCCCCGCCTGCAAGTACTGGCACGATCATCCCCCGAAGACAAACGAATCTTGGTCGAACGGCTCAAGGCCCTCGGCGAAACGGTCGCTGTAACAGGTGACGGTACCAATGATGGTCCGGCTTTGCGGACTGCAGATGTCGGCTTCTCCATGGGTATTGCTGGTACCGAGGTCGCGAAGGAGGCGAGTTCGATTATTCTGCTGGATGATAATTTCAAGTCCATTATCACAGCAATTGCCTGGGGACGAGCTGTCAATGACGCCGTTGCCAAGTTTTTGCAGTTCCAGGTCACGGTCAATATCACAGCCGTGGTACTCACCTTCGTGTCATCTGTGTACAGCAGTGAGAATGCTAGTGTCTTGACCGCTGTCCAGCTACTCTGGGTAAATCTTATTATGGACACCTTTGCTGCCCTCGCCTTGTGAGTTGCCTTGCTTGTTCCTTATCTATTTTCTTGGACTTTATGCTAACGCTTTGGGAAAACAGAGCTACCGATGCCCCGACTGAACAAATTCTCGACCGCAAGCCTGTCCCCAAACATGCCTCTCTCTTCACATTGACCATGTGGAAGATGATTCTCGGCCAAGCAGTTTACCAGCTAGCCATTACATTCATGCTCTATTTTGCAGGCGAGAAGCTCCTCGGTGCCCATCTCAGCTCAGATCCCGAGATGCGTGCGAAGGAGCTCTCGACCGTGGTCTTCAACACTTTCGTGTGGATGCAGATCTTCAACGAATTCAACAACCGCCGCCTCGACAACAAATTCAATATCTTTGAAGGCATGTTCCGCAACTACTGGTTCCTAGGGATCAACACCATCATGGTCGGCGGTCAAATCATGATCATTTACGTGGGCGGCCAAGCATTCTCCGTGACTCGTTTGAGCGGCACCCTCTGGGGGGTGTGTATTATCTGCTCTATTGCCTGTTTGCCCTGGGCTATCGTGCTTCGGCTCATTCCAGACTACCATTTCGGTATCGTTTTCAATGCCGTTGTTGGCGGTATGGCTATTATTTTGCGCCCGCTTTCCAAAGGGTGCAAGGCAATTGGTCGTGGTATTAGGTCCTTCTTTAGACCCGTGAAGCGCTTCACTCGCCGTGTTGTCAACAAGCGGAAGTCAGAGGATGAAGTCGAGTTGAACCCGCAGCCTGCAAACTCTGCTGATCCCGAAGAGGCTCCTGAGAGACTTGAACAGAATAAGCAAAAGACTCCTGAACGCCCTATCACACCTCCACTGGTCGTCGTTCCCCCTATCACAATTACGACATCTCCTTAGTTTGTCATTTGAGCGTTGTTATTAGCATTTGGTGGCTGTGTGATATTTTTTTGTTGCGCTGTTTGTTTCTAAAGCGTTGGGATTGATAGAGGATGTATATATATATACCATCGAAAAAAACCACTCTTTTGCGTTAATCATAAAAATTTGATTCTCTCTACACGGAAAACATATAGCAAATCAGTAGCCTTGTTCCATAGCCTACTCAATATTAAGAAAGCAAAAGCCTCCAGGCAACTGGGTTAAGGTACTATATGTTTATGCCTCAGGCCACACACCCTGTCTACCAAGTGTCCAGCTCCATCTCCCGTGGACTCCCCAATTGACTCCGCATTACCCTGTCGACTCACCTTGACTCTTATCTGTGATCAGTTAGTCTGATCTCTGTTTCTCTCAAACACACATTAATCTTTCATTCTATCCCCATTGGATCTCATACCGCTCGGAGACGTGCCCACGTCACTAGTAATCTCCCCGCTTCCGCCCACCGCACCGATATACCAAACAGACCAACAGGCAGCTCCTCCAAAGCTCCATAACCCACTCGACTCGCTCGACCAACAACTTGATCAAGACCCATTTCGATCCAGCTTCCGCCCCCAATAGAACCCCAACCGCCACCATGTCGCAAATCAATTACCGCACCATCAACGTTGATGCCCTGGACCCCGAGTCCTCGACCAACTTCCCCATGGAATCCCTTCTCCCCGCCACACTCCCTCAAGCCGCAAGCGCTAGTGACGCCGCCAATGCCGCAACACAGGTGCGCCAGATGCTGCGCGGCGGGGACCCCGAGGGTGCTCTGCGGACTGTCCTCGACACAGCGCCCCTGGGCGGCGACGACCGTGCTAAGGAGGTGCATCTTGCTACCGTCATCGATGTGCTGCAGGGTATCCGGCAGGGTGAGATGACCCGCATCCTGGAGGGCGTGTGCAGCGGGGATGGCGGTGCCGAGCGGGCGGATTGCTTGATGAAATACCTGTACGTGGATTACCGTTGCCGATTTTCAGAGAATGTGAAGTCATGGATTTAATTGCTAATTCAACAATATTAGGTACAAGGGAATGTCTTCGGCTGCTCCTGGTGGTGGTGCGCAGACGCCAAAGAAGGTGGTTTCGCCTCAGAACACAGGCTTCTCGCAAATCCAGGCTCGCAACTTGGCCGAGGGTGGTGGTGGCCAGCAGATGAGCGTTTTGTTGAGCTGGCACGAGAAGCTTGTGGAGATTGCTGGTACTGGGTCGATTGTGCGGGTCATGACTGATCGTAGGACGGTTTGAGCGGAGAAAACAGCATCGGATGGAGGTTCGTTTCTTATGATTTACATTTGACTGTTTTCTTTTGTTCTCGTCTTCTTGGCAGAGGCTTGCATTCCATACATCTCTGTGGATGATATTTCTCTGGTGTCGCTTTAAGCGTAGTTTTACATTATTATATTGTGACAAAATATTGGGCTCTTTCTCTTTGCCCTTTTGTTTCCATTCTTCATGGTTTATTAAAGTCACCTCCCTCGAGCACATCCTTGAGGTTAATATCGCCGCTTCCACGCTGCAATGGCTGCGACTGGCCCTCGCCTTCCTTCCATCCGATCATAAAGATCAACCGGAACGTCGCCGGAATACCACGGTCACCGTCCTGCATATGCAGGGAACGATATATAGCCTCATTAGCCAACAGGACGTCCCGTGAGAGCGGTGCCATGTCACGGTTCATGATAGCGTTACTCTCGCCCATCGCCTGCAAATCCTTCATAAGCGCAAAGGTATCTGGGAACTCGACCACAATATCCTCGACATCAACAGTAAGCATCTTGAACCCAGCACGTCCCAACAAGCTCCCGACATCCTTGACATCCGCCAGAGGCGACACATGCGGACTCACACCACCGCGTCGCTCCATATCAGCCAGTTGCAGCGACCCGCGCAGCTCGTACAACGTATCACCACCAAACATGGCCGCAATAAATGGCGCATCGGGCTTCAGAATCGTGTTGACCTGTGCTAGCAGCGCGGGCAGGTCGTTGATCCAATGGATCGAGAGCGAGGAGAGCACTGCATCGAAGCTGTTTGGTGCATACGGCAAGGTCTCCAGGTCTGGAATCACATCCCGCTGGATATCGACTTCCTTGTTAAACGGCTCGTTGTCGTCGCGGTGTAGCAGCGCATGCGATGTCTCCACACATGTCAGCTTCGAGATCTTTTTCGATAGTGGTGGTGTGATGACTCCTTCCGGCATGGATGAATCGAGGTCGGGGGATGTGATAGCTCGGGCGATGTTGCAGCTGTTCGCGCCTAGATCTAGAACGTTTGGAAAGTCGCGTTTAATGTCCTACTCATGGTAAGGGAAGCTCCTGTCAGTGGATTATCTTTTTTTGTTCTTTCTAGTTCTGCGCTTTTTTCCGCGCTTGCTTAAATGAGTGACTTACCAGTAAGCGCTCACATAACCGCATTGCTACCTCATCTTTCAGGTAGTCGACCTTCCGACTCTCTTCGACATTCCGGGCTGCCCGATCTTTTTGGAGGTGCTTGACTTTGCGGTTGAAGACTTCAAGCATTGGGTTGCCGGGCGTCTGGCTAGCATATTTTCGGATAGAAATTGTTGGGGCAAAGCTTCGCCTTAAGAGGCTAGCACGAAATGTCTGTAGAGATAGCATTGTGGTTGTATAATGAATATGGAGGATTCTAAACCCTCAAGCATGCAAGTCCATGGTTTTGCGGCGATGGCGGGCAGAAAATGGCGGGATCTGACGTCGATTGTTGATGCGGAAGAGCTCCCTCTCCGCAGACCGTGGACTTTCTGCAATTGGTGTTTCCGACACACTTGACCTGGCGTCGGCTCAGACTCCTGAATTGTGCATATTGTGCACAGCGCATTGAGCGTGGCAGAACAATTGCAACCGCTGCTCGGGTAAGTCATACGCGCCAACACGCTCCTCTGGGGTCTCTGATTTGGCGCAACAAGCTTGGGATCCTGGAAATTAAGATATTTTTACTCGAAAAGATAAGCCATCTGATAGACACGAATTCTCTATCAGTCAACCTGTCTACTACATTCCGCTATTCAGCTCCCGACCCCACAAATACGAAGCATGATTTGACCCAAATACACTCGAAAGCTACCACACACCACCTCGCTCCCTCCTCCACGTCGATATCAGAATGTCGCGTCCTTTCCCATATACCTTTATATCATGCCCCTGCGCCGACACTCCGGTCCCCGATCCAGCGAGGAAACGAAAGTCGAGGGAGTCCCCGCAGAAGTCACCACATAAACCATCACCCGAGCGGGCAAACACAGACCAAGACAAGAATTTGGCAGCAAAAGAGGAGCAACAAGCAGAGGATGAGGATGAGGATGAGGATGAAGAGCAAACATTCGATCCCCGCTCTCCACGGTCCAACTTCTCGCTGTATCCGCCCGAACAGCTTCTCTACTGCGAGGAGTGCCATCAGATCAAATGCCCCCGATGTATTACGGAGGAAATTGTGAGCTGGTATTGTCCTAGCTGCTTGTTTGAAACCCCGAGCAGTATGGTGCGGAGTGATGGGAATCGGTATGTACTAATGGGTGCTTGCTTGTCTTCGAAAACCCGCTAACACACGCATATCTATAGGTGTGGCCGGAATTGTTTCAATTGTCCTGTCTGCACGGCTCCGCTGGCTGTCAGTACCATTGAGAATGCTACAGGGAACGGGCCTCAGCAGGGTCCGTGGGTGTTGTCTTGCGGATACTGTCTCTGGACGACGTTAGACATCGGCATCAAATTCGACAAGCCGACGAATATCCGCAGTCAACTGCAAAAGATGACAGACTCCACTGCCCCGGCTATACTGGACCGCTCGAGGCAAGGTTCTCGCGCTTTTGGAGATCTGAAACATCCGTTGTCCAGCTACGCATCGATTGATGAACCATCCAATGCACGCGAGCGTGATGGAGAGCAAGCTGCACCGAAAGACGAAGCGGCCGCATCTCCAATGGGCACGGATGCCCGGTTCGCAGCCCTGAAAAGCTTTTACCGTACACAGATTGCCGAGACATCAAACTCGCCAAATGATCACCTTAGCTCGGAATTTGGGTTCTCCTCACCTGGCGCCCTAAACCGTCTCATGTCTCTCTACACATCTTCGTCACGACTAAGCGGGCTATATGGTGGCAGCAAAAAACCCAAATCCAAGCCACCTGTTATGCGCGAAGCGCTGACAACGAGCGAGGGACTTCAGATCGCCCCAGAAAACAACGAGACAGACATGATTGCACGTCTTCAGTCTCCAGAATGTGGGTGGGATGGTATGGCTTCGATAGACCAGCGCGCAACCCAATCACCGGAAGCCCGCTTCGTCGACGATCTCCTCCCACTCCCAGTTCTCCTCCGCACCAAGCGAGCCAAGCGCTGCAAGTCCTGCAAGCACATCCTCGTGAAACCCGAGACCAAGCCGCAATCTACTCGCTTCCGCATCCGCCTCATTGCCCTTAGCTACATCCCCCTCCCAACCCTCCGACCTCTAGCCCTCTCTTCCTCATCGGCCCTTCCAGCCATGGCCCAAACCACCGACCTCAACTCCCTCCCACCCCTGCGGCCAATCCACGTCCTCCTTACCCTCAAAAACCACATGTTCGACCCAGTCCGCATCACCCTCGCCACGCCCCCCGTGACCCCAGGCCAGGTTGCAACGAAAGTCACAGTTCTCTCTCCGCAGTTCGAGATTGGCGCAAACAGCGATGTTTGGGATGAGGCGTTGCAGGGTACATCTGCGCCCTTGACGAGTGACTCTCGCTCCGCTGTTCTACGCGGAGTCCCCGAGGCAGGCAAGGTCTGGGACAAGGGCCGGAACTGGACGACGGTCGTGTTGGAGGTTGTCCCTGGTACATTGCCTGGAAGTAGTGCAGAAGGTGGTGATGGGAGTCCCAATACCGGGACTAATGATGAGGATGTCGTGGCCGTTGCGGCTTCCAAGCAGGATGAGGATGTGCTTGAGATTCCGGTTTTCGTTCATATGGATTGGGATGCGGATGCGCAGCTGGATCAGCAGAATGTTGGGAAGGGGTCTAAGCTTGATGATAAGGTTACCAGGGAGTTGGCTTATTGGATGGTGCTTGGTGTGGGGAGAATTCAGCCTTCGTTGTAGATACATGTCATTTTGTCCATCTTCGCGTTGACTGCTTTGCGTTTTTATACTTTTCATACCCCGAGTGTACTGGTTTTTTTTCCCCGTTGATAGAAGCATCCGCATATACGATTACTATTGTCTTGTGAGCTTTCGATTCGACTGTATCAAGTAAATAGCACAACAGAACATAAGCTACTTGACCTAATCATGGGTATATACCATGAAGATATATCCCAGAATTATATCTGGATATCCTCAGGCTATCAATCCTATAATCTACAAGCAGTCTAGATCCCAATCCCAGCCAGACAGAGCCATCTAGAAAAGAAGCAAGGTAAAGTCGGAATTGTTGAATTGGAATACTATCAGATATTCCATCCCACCCTCATTAGATCGGGAGAGAGAGAACTCAACTCCATCGCCTCACCCAGAGCTCACACCGGACACAAACACTATGCAACCAGTGACTGGGGGCAAAAAAAGAAAAGAGAAAAAACCGTCAATGCATTTTTATGGAGATCATCTCTTTGGAACCCATCAATGGCGTTGAATCTAGCAACAATTCAAAACTAGAAACAATGCCATTCTCCCACGCATCAACCGAGCACATTCCAAGCCCCTAGCCCCCAAAAAAAGTCAAAGTGAACAATGAATTTTAAATTGTGCATTTAGAACTCAGCGCCGCTCTGGGGGAACTCGAAGGCAACGGAGCGGCCGGTGAGGCGGCGGTAGACCTCGCCGTAGGCATCGAGGCGGTGGTCGACACCACCACGCTCCTTCTCGTCGAGGATGACCTTGAGGGTCTTGGAGCCGTCCTCCTTGGTGCGGGTGCGCTTGCCGACAATCTCGACGGGGTAGACGAGGTCGGAGAGAATGGCGTCGTGGACAGCAGTCAGAGTGCGGGAGCGGGGACGCTTCTGGGTCTGGGTGGTGCGCGAGTTGACGGAGCGCTTGGGGCGGGGCAGAATGCGGCGCTGAGCAACGAAGAGGACGTGGCGGTCGGAGAACTTCTTCTCGAGCTCACGGGTAAGACTGGAGTTGGTGTTAGTTTTCGGGTTGTTCTTTTTTGGAATATCTTCTTGGCTTGTTGGTCCGCTCGTCTTGGAAAGGACTGATGGTTGCTTACCGCTGCTGGATCTTGTGGAAGTTGGCCAGGAGGGGAACGGGGACGAAGACAATGATGGCCTTCTTGCCGTGGCCGACCTCAACCTAGATAACGAGAATGAATGTCAGAGGATTGTCCGGTTCAAAGTGTCGTGCACACAGAAACTGAATCTCCTCCTGGAACGGCGTCTTGCTCTGCGAATTTTCATATCCATTTGCATGTCGCCTCCTTTGTTGATGATTCCTCTCCTTGTTGATGACTTTTTGGCGTTGGTGGACATGAATTGAAATCAATCCACAAATCCGACCAATATACCCCGGAGCATCGAAAATCCCTCGAAAATTTTAAAGACGCCATTCCAGAACGATTCAATTCGCATGCCGGGAGCTTCGGGCAACAATTCTTACCTCGCGGGCAGAGACGAACTGCAGGGGACGAAGGCTGGCCTTCAGGTCCTGTGTGTTGCTCTCGAGGTCGTAGAGAGCGCCGGCGATCGCGGTCTCCAGCTCGGAGGGGTGCTGCCGGGACGGCGAGTTGGGGGCGATCTTGTTGATGGCAGCCATTATTGCGAGCGACGGGGTGCTGCGGGAAGTGCTGGTGGTGATGTCGACGGAGGGGAGGTTCGCAGATTGAATCGAATGGGAATTTGCTGTGGGATCGGCGCATTCGCTTAGGGTGCACTACTTCCTGTTTGGGTTTAGTGCGGCCGCCTTAGGGCTCGTTGCTAATTCGTGGATTGCCGCTGAAGGAGATCCACTATCTGACTCGCCTTTGGTTGACAACTACCCCAGGACCTTTTTATGGCGATAGTGTTCTCCTCTTTACTGTCATGTAGGTATGGGGATTATTCCCGATTGCTAATGCAGATTTCGGAAAAAAAAAAGAATTAACATTTTAATCACATTGTTGAAACGAGGTGTCTCTCGGGGAATAGCACACTGTAGACTATAAGACCACACGGAGTCTCCATTGGAGCCGGGAACAAGCAAAAAATCGCAAAAAAAAAAGCAAGCAAGAAAGACGCCTGTATCCATGGAAATAATTGCAAGAACATCTGCCAAAAACAAAAGAAAGGCCAAAATCAGCAAGCGCAGCCCTCCTTGGCCGTGGCAGCGTTACGATCATCCAGGTTGACCAGTGATTCTTCTGCTGACCGACCCAACGAAGTCTGGCCAGTTCCCGCACCGGTACCCCGACCAGTCTTCAGACTGCTCTCGGGGATAGCATTGGCAATTGCCGTGAAGACATCCACAACATTGGTTCCAGTCTTGGCGCTAGTCTCGAAGAACAAAAGACCTTCTTCCTCCGCATAGCCGGTAGCCTCCCTTGTTGATACCTTGCGGGCATCACCGGATACGGCATCCTGCACATCATCTTCCTCGTTGGCGCCTTCCTCGCCATCCTGTGCCTGCTCAGATTCGCCCTGTGCAGCGACAGCGGCCTCGGAAACATCTCCGCCGTCGTTGGTCAAGTCCAGCTTGTTACCAACGAGGGCAATGACGATTCCAGGGCTCGCTTGGCGCTGTAACTCGGCGACCCAGTGCTTGGCTTTTATCAGCGAGGAGGGTTTTGTGACGTCGTAGACAACAAGCGCTGCCTGCGCGTTACGGTAGTACATCGGGGCGAGCGAAGCGAATCGCTCCTGGCCGGCGGTATCCCAGATCTCAAACTTGATCGTGCGCGTAGGAAGGGAACATTTTTGCGTCAGAAATGCGGCTGGAGAATGACGTTAGTTAACCATCCTAAAGCAAAGTCCTATTGGAGGGGTTGGGTGGCCTGTTTGCGGGGAACAATTCCATTTCAGACACAATATACTGCCCCTGGATGCTCCAAAAAGTATATCATCTACCAGGGGCAGTCTTTCTTGTCTTATGGGGGCTAAGTCCATAGGAAAATCTTACCGCCAATGGTTGGTTCCTTGTTCTCCTGGAAATCATCGTTGACGAAGCGGAGGACAAGAGATGACTATGAGGGAATAATAAGATATGGTTAGCTGTTTGGAATCGTGTAACATGGCGAATAGAGGAGTAGTACCTTGCCCACTGCGGCCTCTCCTAGCAGCACAAGCTTGACACTGCTGCTCGGCTTCGGGGTATTTGCGCTCGCTGACTCGGACATAGCTGAAAGAACGAAACAGTGAGATCAAGGTAACAGTCAGGCCTTCTGTAGGTAATGTGATTCAACTTCGATCGGCGATCAGGCGACCGGATGAGGTGGCAGATTGATTCAGCTGGTAACCGCAGGTCGGGGAATGGGGCTGCCTAGAAGTGAGACAGGAGATGGGGCACGAGTCACTGTTCTTGCGCTCGTATTGGGGGAGTAATCAAGTTCTTGTCAAGGAATGAGAAATGCAAAGGGTAGTATAGACGTTACCAAGACAAGAGTGATTGATCCTGAAGTTGGAGAGAGGCGGAGGTTGATGATGATGGGTGCCTCGATTGGGCTTAGCGTGGTCCGTCTGTCACCAGTCACCGGAAACATGTCTGAGATTGAAGTATACAACTGACATACTTCCCGTATTTGCATTTGCTTTGCTTATACTTCTATTGAGGCTTAATTTATCCATATCTATTTGAAGAGACTGACGTAAGAGCTAATCTCGATATTCAATCATGTCCCGCCATATTGATATCTCACATCATTAGATACAATGCACCAATGATGGCATGCAGATGACACGGACATGGCTGTCGGGATAGGAACATTTGGAAACGGGGAGCCCGAAGACACGTACTATGACTTGGTAAAAGGTAGGTCAACACGAGATAAACATGTTCCTGGCACCTTGACAACTGTCGCAGATTAGGCTAGTGCCCGACTGGCCTAGGTGATGTCGGGTGCCAGTTAGGAAAGACCCTGGTCAGGCTCGGGAGCTATCTGCCGGTACACTAGCCAGGTCCGCATCAACAATCGGGCTGTCGTTCCTGTCTCGGCATTAGTCGGTACGCAAATCTGCCCGATGTTAGCGCAACCGCGGCCGGTACGAGCGAAGTACGACCTGAGATGAGTACGAGTTTGTAAACTCGGGGTTACAGAGTCTATGAATGTACATGAAGCCGGAGTGGTATAGGCTAGCTGGTTGGAGAATGTAAAGAAACAAAAATCCATTGGCGCTAACAATTATGGTTTTGTGCGCAAGATATAATACACAGGCATCAACGTCAAAGTGTAAAAGCACAAACACTCATACAAATAAACATAGGAGCTGTACCTATCCAATAGTAAAACAAGAATAACAATCAAAGCATGCTATTGACCGTGAGGTCGAGGCTCTAGGTTCTGGTATCAGCCCATCCCATTCAATATTCCGTCCCGTCTATACCAAAACGCCGGTGAACAAAAGAAATAAACACAAAATAAACACAAAAGGCACTTTTTGGGATGGGGACCGTGGTATCGAGTCGTATCAGAGGTGAAGTAGAACGTGAGGTGAGGCGGAATAAGGTTCGAGGCCCGAAAAATAAGGATAAGGCGCATGTGCGAAGACGAGAGATCAAAAGTCGAAAGGGTAAAAAAAAAAGTGTCAACGCTTGGTATCCGAAAAGAAAATGCAGGCAGAATGTTGAGCCAAAATTAAAAAGGGTATAATGTCGCGCGATGCCCGCGAATAGGCAAGAAAAAAGAAGGGTATGGCCCGGGACCGGGACAAGAAAAGATAGTGTTACAGATATCTGAAGGATTCGGTCAGTTTTTGATGCCCAAAGGTATGTTCGGAGTGTGTCTTACCAAAATCAGGTAAAACTCCAAAACGCATATGCGTCAAAAATAACTCCAGCCACTGTTGGGCGCCAGACCATCCGAAACATGACCAAGTGGTGTAGAAAGCAATGTTGAGTATGACGAGGTTTCCGAACGACTTTATTTCGGCGGTGGTGGAGGAACGCCAGGCTTCTTCACCCCAGTTGTGTCGTAAGCTCCTCTTCCCATGTTGAAAGCAGATTGATCCCGAAGGATCATGTTAAGGTCTGCGGAGGAAGTCATGATTAGATGCTGAAAGACGGATTTTGGTTGGAAATAGGCGAGCTCTTAAATGCGCCAACGGTAGGGTGAGGAATGAGGTGGTATGAGACTTACCAAGTAAACACGACGTCGACGCCAGGATCTTATATAGATATTTCCTGGGAACAACAAAACGAAGTCCCAATCCAACCCCCCGTGAAAATTAATAAATCAATTTTTTTTTTAGAAAAAAAAAAATTAAAAATAAGAAGGCCCAGACAAGAACCGGTGCAGGCGATAGATATGAATGCAGTCGGATCGGAAAAGGCGGTCCTTTTGAAGAATCACCAGGATGCGGGATCCAACAGAATCGTAGGGCAGGAATGTGACGAAATTGGGGGGGAGGGGGGTCCCAACAAATGAGAATTGGAGTTTTGAGGTAAAAGCACAGGTCGAAGTTGGTTGCTTTTTATTAGGAGATCGGAAGCAAATCAAGGAATAAATGGAAATTCTCTCCAAATGATATGCGCTAGGGTGGCTGCAGCTAATCCATAAAAGTCGCGATCCGAACCAAGAAAACGGGCAGAAGGGATATGAAGTTGAGACGGCAAGGGAGCAAAGGAGTCCGGAACTGGCTCCGGTAGATCCGGACAAAGTTCAAATTGACGTATCGCAAGGGAGAAGGGAGAGGAAAGGAGGTAGGGGAGAAAGATGGTTATCAGGTATGTTCAAAGGAAACAAGAAGGGGGGATTGCGTTGATATAGACGTTTCCTCTTGTTTTTTTTATTATTTAAATCACATATCCTTTTTTTTCTCAAAACCAATAAAACAAATTCAAATTAGAAATTCAAATATACAAAATATACCAATATAGAAATATTTTAAAAAATACCGAATCAAATTTCTGGATATTTTTCTTTGTTTAGTACAGCGGCTCTCCCGTCCCCTGGTCCCGGGGAACAGGAACGCGAAATGTTCCCCCTTTCTTCTCCAACGTTTCTAATCTATAAGCTTACCATCTTACCTCCGTCTGTTGTATATTTTCGATATATAATTTCCAACTAGACAAAAAAAAGAGAGAAAGGTACCCTCTGATTCATCACAATCATATCTGAGATACATCCCATGTCTTTTTGAGTCCCAAAGTCCTTCTATTATGTATCATAGAAGCTCTCCACCATGAAGCTAGGAACCAAATCTCCGGGCAGCCTTGGTGCATAAGTGGAGAAAGAAAAAGGGAAGAACAGCCGCAGGAACGAAAAACGGATCCCTCCGAACTTTTTTTATTTTATTTTAGTCTTTTTGCTTTCTCGCGTGGTCGGGCTCCATCGGGTGTGATAGCTTCCTCTAGTATTACTCCGTAGATAGAGGTAGCCATCACCAGTGACATATGATGCCTAGGTAAATCCCCTAGCCAACCATAATATTTCGGCTATTGATCAAGGCCAGTCATCTGGTCTTTCACGCAGTCTCCCGTGCAATATACAACATGTTAAGACCAGTCGCAAACTTCTCTAGTGTCGGAAGCCTTTGAATCACTCCCCGTTTAGAAACACATACATCAGAAGCCCATCCAAAGTACTCCGTACATATCGCAATTTTGTCATTCCCATCGTCTTTGTCTGATTCTCTCGCCGATCAAGGGAAAAAAAAAAGAAAAAAGAAAAGAGGATCATCTTTACGATGGGCTCCATCATAGGGGGTGGAGATACGCTAAACAAAAAGAGGCATTACGGAGCCCAAAAAAGTGAATTCCCGTCTCGGTTACGTATGAACATTCTTTTTACCTTCTAGCTTTTCCTTTTTCTAACCCGGGGACTTGGGTCAAGGTATACAAGAACCTACACCTTGATACGGAGTAGCAACATCTAGAAACATTCCAAGGCCCCACCCCCATACGGACTTCACAAGGTACCGGTAATTTAAGGGTAATCTGTGTCAGCGTCTAGATTTGCCACACTGGAGCCGATGCATTTCAAAGCCACAATTACCCTTGACCATTTTGTGACGGTTCACGTTAGGACTCGTAGGTCGTGTTTCAGCCCCCCCGTCCACGGGTGTCCACCCCATGCCAAAAGAAGGAAATTCATCTCCCCATCGGCACTGAATCTGGGTCTTGCCTCGTGGAAATCGGGGGCTGGAAGATCTACCGTACATATTCCGTAGATACTAAGACTGCCGTTGAGAGATACATAGATTCCCAACGCAACTAGATTGGATCTCATCTCTACATCCCACATCCTAGCACTGTGGCTTATTCTGTTACACTGTTCGCATTAATGAAACAAGACATTTTTCCCACATCTTCCTTTCAGATTTCTCCTTCCTAGACACACACTTTCACATGTTCAAAAAAGGGGAAACTATCTCCCGTGCTGATCATCCTTTGTGGACTGCTTTTTTGAAAAACAGAAGTCAGCACATGCTAATATATGTTAATAATTCTATCCCGATCTGGAAAGCGAGCTTCCTATACGGAGTAGTGGAACCGGACTGTACGGAAAGTACCCGTTTCGATTACAGCTAGAATGGCGCTAGAAACGGGAGAAAACCAGACTCCATCAAATCCATCAACTCCATTCTATTCACTTAGTCAACCTTAATGGCCCCAGTTGCTTTGCTCCCCCTTTTCCCCCGTTGGGAATACCAAGTCACCAATTCATTTAGAGTAGTTCATACCGAGTACGGAGATGTTCTAGATAACCCGAGACAAAGCCCAGCCTGCATTAGCTCCAAAAACAAGGTTATGCGATTGCATGAACTGGCTTCCATCGTTTCCGGAACGTTTTAGCCTTCCCGAGACTGTATCCATGGATCACGTATTTCTCTCTTTCCAAGGTTGATACCACACCTGGGCAGTATGTACGGAGTATAGATCTTTCCCTCTATGAAACACTGTGTTCCGTTTGAATCTGGCGTAACTTGATTGTGGCGTATCGACAAAAAAACGGTCGCGGATCACCCACCCGCATTGACTTTGGGATTTGCCTTGCAGGTGCATCAAAAAGCAGGGGAGTTCCCGGTCCGGAAGCATACCCCCAGCCGCTCTCTTTGTTCATCTGACAGGCGATGTGGATGTGTCAACGCTCCTCAAATTGAGATATCGGCGACTTTGTTTTCTTTTTTTTTTTTCTCTCTCTGTTGGATATGGCGGATTTCCACTTGTCTCAATCTAAATTTCACTACGGAGTAGAAACAGGGGAATGGCGCACCAAGACTCCGCGGATGCGAAGCCGGGCGATCCTAGTCCATTTTTCCGATTTCCTCAAAGGGCTCCATAACGTGGAAAATTCTGGAAGCACTATGTACTCCGTACAACGGGCTATGCCTAGTGGTGTCCACATTAGGTACTCCGTTGATATTCCGCCAGTTGAGGTCAGTTAGAGTCAAATGGGTGTTCAGTAAAAGAGATAGAAGCAATATGTAAAACAATTTAGAGTCAGATATATTGCAATTGGAACCACTTTCCCGTTCCGAGACGCTTTTCAGCTGCCTCGATTCTGAGCTTCTCCTTTTTTCTATTTCCAACAAGTTCCAGACGTCTTATTCGACTCCCGAGATGTGACGGTAGCTCACAGCTGAACAAAGAAGCTAGAAAAAAGTGGACAGAACTTTTAGATCTCTCTGGACTTTCGCGGGTCATGAGTGACAGGCCCAAATCCACATCATGACCCGGTTACCTGATTAACTCACAGAAAAGAAACAAAATTGACGATCCCCGACAGCTCCATGGCTCCAGCACCAATGTGCCGGGTCGATCGCCCCCTTTCTTTTTTTCCTGCTGGGTCAACCCCTGACTTCGGATACCTATTTTAGTTGTCACGATATGACGCACAAAGGGCGTATGACTGATCGAACCATACAAATATAATCTAATATGACCCACGTTGAGATGGGTCGGCTTTTCGTCGGGGGTGATCCGCGACCACCTAGCGCGTGAACGGGTAATGTTCCCCGAGATGGATGCTCCTGCGCGGGAAATCACCCAGAGCAATCGTACATACCGACGGCGTCACAATCTATGCACTTTGTAGATTGTGCATGCAGATATGTACTGGACTACACTGTACGCTGTATGACACGCTGCCGAGGTCAAAAAAGAAAAAAAGAACCAAAAGTACATCTTCACTCTGCAGTGCCGATCACTGCGACTTCGGCCCTTGAACGCCATTTGATGCAACGATGTCTGATCCTCCAGATAACAATCTAAAGATTGATAGTCCAATTGGGCCAAAATAGCGTTATTTAATTCGCTAGTACATTGACTTCGCTAATTTGCAATGTACTCGAGGGCTTGTCGTCCGAGCCCGCTAGTCTGCAGATCATCAAGAGCCACTTAGGACCACAATTGAGACTTCGATCCCGAGATCATCTTCGATCGCGTCAATCACCCATTTTCCCGTGTCTTGCATACAATCAAAAACTAACCCTGGGGACCGGGGAAGAGCCTTCCCCCCGAAGCTAGAAGCTATCAAATCCGACACCCTGGACGTGTCACATTCACTCCTGGTGCATGTTACATTTCATCTTTATTTTTCTTTTCATTATTTTCTTCTCGATTCTACGGAATATGGGGTACACTGATCCACACTAAGGTAACCTAAGCTCGCGCTGGTATGCAGGGACGGTCCTCAGGCCTCTCGTTTCCCCCTACCTCCTCTGTACTGTTGCAGAAGTCACGTACCAGGAATGATAAATGATGCATTAGCATAGATGCATTGCAGTCAAATGAGGCGCTAAATATGACCCAAGTACCGGGGATGTCCCAATTCCCCAATCGCTGGGTCCGGCAATCCAGGGCTGAGAGCTGACTCGTCGGAGACTACCTGTCAACCCAGCCACATAGAACCCTCTTCCGCAGTGGCAAGTGTCAAAAGGACGAGGCGACATCTTGTGATCTTCTAAAATTTGATTAGAATTTGGATTTAGAATATTTGGAATATTTTTCATTGAGTATGTACAGGGTATACAATGTAGAGAAACTTAGAAGACATTCATCAATATTATCTATCGTAAGTGAACTATGTTCAGCTCCCCAACCTCCTCCATTAGCCACCAAGGTATAATATAGGTACATAGTACGGAGTACTACTCCGTATTATTGTCACCCCCAATAACAAAAGACAAAAATAAACAAAACTCGACACCGCTCATGAGAAATTGGTACCGCGAGCATGCATATTCATACAGTGATATGCCATTTCAAACTGCAAGTGTAATCCCAAGTCAGTAAATCTAAGTATTCAAAAATAAGAACCTATAACCAGAACCTACACCTCCACGAGAGGTCAAGGTTACGGTCACGGTCAATGATCCTCAATGTTTGAGACAACATACCTGTTCATCAGTCTGGCAAACGAGAACTTTGGGCCCCTTGCCGGAACCCTTGGTGATATCCTTGACCGTCTCCTCATCCCCAGGCCCCTTGTCATTAGCCGCATCATCGATTGCCAAACCTAGACACTGGCATTTATCGATCAATGTTCGTCTCAGCAGGGCACTCCTCTCGCCAATCCCGCCAGAGAAGACTACACCGTCTACTTCACCGTTCAGTTTAACGTAGTAGCTGCCGATGTAGCCCAAAATGCGGTCGACGAAGATGTCGAAAGCAAGCTTATGTGCTTTGCTTGGTGGGTTCTCCACCGCGATCTGGGAGAAGTCGGTTGTTCCTGTGAGGGCTTTCCAGCCTGATTGTTTGTTGAGGATATCCTCCGCCTGGGGGGTGTTGGATTTGATTAGTATTGATTGTAATTATTTTCAACGTTGGTTCTCTGTGTTAGGTATCATACCGTGCTAATGTGCATTTCTGTCGTGCTGGCTGGGCTCAGCTTGCCTGCTTCATTGGTATAGTGGAAGACCAATCTAGATCACTAAGTATCAGCTCGCCATTGCTGCGTTGTCACGGAAGTCCAGCGGTCCAACTCACGATGGATCAATACTTCCACTACGTGTCGCACCGGGTAATCCTGCTAATGGAGTGAGACCCATTCTAGTCACCGTATTAGCATAGCTTCCAGCTCGATATATCGAGATGTAATATAAATGGTGTCGCGTGACTCACGATGTATCAAACGACTTCCCGTTCTTGATCACACACATCGAAGCTCCGCTCCCGATATGCATGATGATTAAATTCGTCTTCTGGGTGGGTTTGTTCAGAAATTGGGCTACAGATCGCGTGATGAATGAATAACTGATTCCGTGGAATCCATACTTGCGCAAACCATTCGCCTTGGCGATTTCCTGGTTGATTGGGTATGTGCGTACGGCTTCCGGGATAGTCTGGTGGAAAGCAGAGTCGAAGAAGGTGATACTTTTAACGTTAGGGAGCTCTACCTTGCACAGGCGGACTATCTCTAGTGCGGAGAAATTGTGGCTTTGGGCGGGTTGATGTTAGCGTGTAAATTATATACAGTTGAAAGAATCGAGATAGATGAGCTTACAGAGGGGCAAGATCTTCCAACCCTTTCAAGCGACCAAGTGTTTCATCGTTGATTTCGACCGCGTCACGGTAGTCTCCTCCGTGGACGACTCGGTGGCAGATGTACTCTACATCATCGACGCTGGCGATGTCGGAAAGCTCGGGATCGCTGAAACAGCGCTGCAAGAGATACTTGAATGCAGCTTGAGGAGTGCTGAGATCTTCTTTGACTACCTCATTGTGCTTTTTTTCTCCTTGGTGGTACTTGAGTTTAGGTGGAGGTGCGGTAATACCAGAGATCGCCGCATCTGCGATGGTTCTTGGTGGGTTCTCGAAGGTATAGAAGGTGATTTTGACGGAGGACGAACCCGCGTTAACCGAAAGGATAGATTTGGGCATTTTCTTGGGGTTGTTACAGAGACTTGAACAAGTGCCTTTGAAGACAATGGATTTTAAAAGCTGAACTGGTTTCAGCGTTGTAGTGGTGATGTCAGGATGTGCAGTGACGTCGTCAACATGGGGAACAAGACTTGTTGTTTGATGACATTTATTTATTTATCTCTTTCATTTTCAATTTCAGTTTCAATCTTCGTTCTCCATCTTTTTTTGTACCTTGAACCCTTCATGTGCTTTGACTCGTGCCAAACCGCAGAAGAACCTACAATATAAAATTCAACATGCCTGGTGAAGTCATAAGCGAGCCAAACCCCCGACCGCTGCCATCGCATCTACCAGACTATCTTGAACAATTGAGCGTGAAATTGGACCATGAAGACCTAGATCAGAAGGCCTGTGATGCCTTGCTCAAATTCCGCCGAGCGGCTTGCTACATTGCGGCTGGTGAGCGCGATATTTGTGCCATATATATTTCAACGTCGCGACTAACTCAATATTAGCTATGATCTTTTTGCAAGAAAACACTCTCTTGAAGTCGGAACTCACATTCAATGATGTCAAGCCTCGACTACTTGGTAAGTAGCCTTCCCAAATTTCAACTTAGTCATAATGCCTGATGCCATACTTCCAGGTCACTGGGGAACATGTCCGGGCCTAATTCTGGTCTACTCTCATCTAAACTACCTGATCCGGACGATGGATCTGGACATGCTGTACGTTGTCGGCCCAGGGCATGGTGCACCGGCAATACTAGCCGCACTATGGCTAGAGGGCTCGCTGGAGAGATTTTATCCCCAGTATTCGCGAGACACCAAAGGCCTGCACAATTTGATCTCGACTTTTAGCACAACGGCCGGCTTTCCTAGGTTAGTACCTTGCCTGCTACTTGGTTTTCTTTACTGACAGTTATGTGCAGCCACATCAATGCCGAGACTCCTGGTGCTATCCATGAAGGCGGAGAACTGGGATACGCTCTAGCAGTGTCCTTTGGCGCTGTGATGGACAACCCTGATCTGATAGTACCTTGTATCGTGGGTGACGGAGAGGCTGAAAGCGGCCCCACCGCTACGTTCGTCTATATGTTCCCCTTTGCGTGATGCCATGCTAACATCGGACAGGTCCTGGCATGCAATCAAGTATATCGACCCAAAGGAATCCGGCGCAGTTTTGCCAATTCTGCATTTGAATGGATTCAAGATCAGCGAGCGCACTATTTTTGGGTGCATGGACCATAAAGAGCTTGTGGCTCTGTTCAGTGGGTACGGGTATCAGGTTCGCTTTGTGGAGGATATTAGTGATATTGATGCAGACTTGCATTTTTCTATGGTCTGGGCCATCAAGGAGATCCATAAGATTCAGAAGGCTGCCCGTTCTGGGAATCCCATCGTGAAGCCAAGGTGGCCGATGCTGATTCTGCGCACTTCCAAGGGTTGGTCTGGGCCCAAACAGCTTCATGGCAAGTTCATCGAGGGCTCGTACCATTCTCACCAAGTACCATTGCCAAAGGCAAAGACCGACAAGGAAGAACTGGATCTGCTGCAGAAGTGGCTCTCAAGCTATAAGCCAGAAGAGCTTTTCACCTCGACCGGTGATGTAATCGACGAGATCAAGTCTGTGATTCCCGCAGACGACAAAAAGAAGCTTGGCCAGCGCGTTGAAGCCTACAACAGCTATACAGCCCCAAATATGCCGGATTGGAAATCCTACTGCGCGCAAAAAGGCTCTAACGCAAGCTCCATGAAATTGATTGGCACCTTCATCAATCAGGTATTCAAGGACAACCCGAGTAGCGTGCGACTGTTCTCACCGGACGAGCTGGAAAGCAACAAATTGGATGCAGTGTTTGAAGACACGAACCGCAATTTCCAATGGGATCAGTTTGCTAATGCTCGTGGTGGCCGTGTAATTGAAGTCCTTAGCGAACATATGTGTCAAGGATTTATGCAGGGCTACACCTTGACCGGTCGCATTGGTATTTTCCCATCCTATGAGAGCTTCCTCGGGATCATTCATACCATGATGGTGCAGTATGCCAAGTTTATCAAGATGGTCAGTTTTTTTCCCCCTTGCAAATGTCAATTCAATGCTCACCAAATGATCGGTAGGCGCTTGAAACAAATTGGCACGCCGGTGTCAGCAGTGTGAACTACATCGAATCGAGTACCTGGACGCGACAGGAACACAACGGCTTCTCTCACCAGAACCCATCTTTCATCGGCTCTGTACTAAAACTCAAGCCTACTGCAGCTCGGGTATACTTACCACCAGATGCAAATACTTTCCTAACAACCCTTCATCACTGCGTGAAATCAAAGAACTACATCAATCTGATGGTTGGCTCAAAACAGCCTACTCCAGTGTATCTGACCCCCAAAGAGGCCGAGAGCCATTGTCGCGCAGGAGCATCGATCTGGAAGTTCTGCAGCACGGACGATGGAGTGAACCCAGATGTCGTGCTGGTCGGTATTGGTGTCGAGCTGATGTTCGAAGTAATAGCAGCAGCGGCGCTTCTGCGTAAGCTCATACCAGAGCTGCGCGTTTGCGTTATTAATGTGACCGACTTGATGATCCTTGAAAACGAGGGTCGGCATCCGCATGCCTTGTCAACTGAGGCATTCGACACCCTCTTCACTCCCGATAAGCCTATTCACTTCAATTATCATGGCTACCCAACCGAGTTGCAAGGGTTGCTCTTTGGACGTCCGCGTCTTGAACGTGTCACTGTCGGGGGCTATATCGAAGAGGGTAGCACTACTACACCTTTCGATATGATGCTTGTCAATCGTGTCTCGCGGTACCACGTCGCTCAGATGGCTCTTCGTGGTGCTGCCAAGGCAAACGAGAAGGTCCGAGTGTATCAGCAGGAGCTGAATGCTCAGCTTGAGGGGAGTATCGTCAACACGAGAAAGTATATTGTGGAAAACCACAATGGTGAGGACCCAATCCTATTTGCAACTTGCCATGCCATACAATGCTAACTTTCGCTCCTAGATCCTGAGGGGATTTATGACACACCACAATTCCACAGCTTCCATAAACCGACCGAGTCATTCTGGAATACTGAATAGTTTCATTCAAAGCAGTCACTCTCACCCTAGACCAATCATTAATGGAATGTTAGCAAGAAATTAGAGCCCACGGTTTCTTTTCTTTTTTTGTGTCCATCTGTAGTCCGTCAAATTTATTCAATTAATGTGGCAGCCAGGTCATTATATTCAAACCAGTCCGCTGTTCCTCGTATGCAGGATTTAGAAATTGCAACCCAACACACCCAGGGCTAAAAGTATTCACACGAATCAACGGATGCCTGGGTCGACTAACGAGTACGGAGTAATTGTAGTTGAGTTCCGAAGCAAAGGAAGGGCCGAGACCCAGAACAGCCGCTTTGGTGGACTCATATTCGGTGCGATTCTATCCATAATACGTCAGCCCAGTTACAGTCTATCGCCTCACTGCCACCACCGACTCCAGGGTCCTCAAATAATGCAGTGGATGCATCAATACGAGAATGGAGTAAGCAAGCACTGTGTCAAGGTTTGAAGCTAATCAGTATCTGTGACCTGTGTCTCATGTTATGTCGATCTCGGTGCCTGCTCGACGGTAAGGCTTTGAAGAGTATCTGAGAAGCGCGTGTAAGCACTAATGCATGTGGACGATGGAATGTGTATATATAGGTGTAGATAGCAGTGTCATCTCTTGGACTTGACCCCACGAGGACGGGGCCGTTGCTCCCGCTTATCTGTCGAGACATCGCCCCCACTTTATGCTGTGATCGGCCTGGCGCTCCGCCACGGACTATTCTCGGTCTGGGCCTGAGTTTCTGATCAGATAGTCAGATGGGTGTTGTGTGTGTATTTTGTCTTGATACAATGCAATGGGGGCCTCACTCAGTCAGCACAGTGCGTTTGTCCAGAATACTTCCACGTGCTGATATCTGACCTGTCAAAACGTGGCTGAATCTTCCTTTTTGTTGATTGTGACAGATAAAAAAAATATACCTGTTCTGTTAGGTAGTTGACTAGACCTCTAAGGATCCGTCGGGTTGTGATTGTGATTTAGCCCCTTCGAGTATGAATGGACTGCATTTTATGAGGCCAAGGGACTCGGCTGTTGGATCTGCATTGGTTTTGCAATGGAGTGAAGATCGGCAACCTGGTTGCCTTTCGCAGCTTGAGTTAAGAGTATTTATATGGAGTATGTATACTCCGTACGGAGTATGGGTTTCTTCCATTTCATTGTTGTTGAACCATGAGGCATTGATCTTGCGAGGTAGTCTAGGGCTGATATGCCTTATTCATACTTTTGTGATTTAGGCATGGTTTTTGTTCAGACACATATTGTATTTGCTTTTATTCTCCCTTGATATTATGATTGTCTCCCAAAGGCAGTACATAGGAGGGGCCATTGCTTCAAGGATTGCATTTTAGCTAATGAGAAGATAACTGAAGTCGAATAAGCAGCAGGGGCATGTGGATCCTGGTGCATTTTCCTTGTTAAATTTTTTCTTCCACATACGTACATCCGCTGCCATCCGAGACCGTGGACCTAGATTATGTGGATGGATCCGATTTCCCGAGAAAAACACAAACCACAAAACCAGGGCCAGGGCCAGGGCCAAAGTCATTTGAATGAAATTGTCTCTTATCACCTTGAAGTCTACGGAGTACCTACGATCTTACTGCATTCCTTTCCAGCTGAGCCGCAGACGTATTGAAGCACGGACTACGGAGTACTCCGTACATATATGTCGGAAGCCGGAAGTCCTCAAACCGCCCAATGTGCCTTATTGCCGATTTCCATGACTCATTCGATCTTATTATACTCCGTAAAAGCTCCCGTTTGGTCTACCAACGGCTCGGAGATAAATGGAATCCCTCAAGGCAGAGCGTAAACTTGGCGATGTCCACGCTAAACCTAAAAAGGATGACCTTGCGAGTATACCGCAGGTTGTAGTTCGGACCGATTCTCCATCAGATCTCGGCGTATTTCTTTTTTTGTGTTGTTTTGGCTTAGTTCTGATCTCATAATCCATCTCGTGTTCCGTATGGCATATAAGGTCCAACATCAGATGCAATCTAATAGGCTAGAGATCCTCCACTGTGGCGGCTGGCTGCCCGATTGTGCGATAGATTCTCACAATATGCTTTCTCCCATTCTTATACCAACCGGAGTCGGTCCGTTTATCAACCCGCTCTGGTTGCTGGAAACTGGACCATGAACACTGGAGACACACTTGAATCTCGCGATTGGTTACTCCAATGCGGGTCTTATACTCCCGGTAGATTATTATTGAAGTAGAGCGTGCATTAAAAGACCGTGGCTTTAGCCTTGAAAGGTTTTTCCCCAGTGGTGGGGGCTAGTGGATGCTCAGCCATGCTTACTCTTATTTATACACTCGGTGTCCGCTGGAATACTGAAGCCTGATTATCGATTTCTTTTGGGTACCTTTTTTGGTTCCAGACAAACGGGGTGCTGGTCTATAAATCTCTTGTCTGTTCGTATAGGGAGTCTCAGGCCATCTTCGAACATATCCAAATATTACGGATTTACTGCTAGCTTTTCATCTCGCGACGATCTCCTCGATAGTGGTTTCTTGAAGTTGCTTATCTCCCTTCGCCATGTCCGACAACAGGGAGCTACTGCAAACCGGCTGCCATGCCTATATCGAAGGCATTCACACTTCATATGGATACATCCCATCTCTAGGAGCAGGTATTGCCTACTGCGTACTCTTCGGTCTCTCAATGATCATCCACACAGTCCAATTCACCTGGAAGCGACAATGGTGGGCAAGCGTGTTTAGTGTTGGATGTTTGGGTAAGAGCTTGTGACACTCACAACCCTAACTCCCCGCAAGACTAACAACACAAACAGTCGAAGTAATCGGCTGGGCCGGTCGTACCTGGTCAGCTAAATGTCCATACAATGGAGATGCCTTCATAATGCAAATCTGCACCCTCATCATCGGCAAGCTACCTTCCTACCCTGAATTATTCATCTCCAATCTAACATTCCACAGCCCCAACTTTCTTCACGGCAGGAATCTACGTCCTCCTAGGTCGCTTCATCCAACTCCTCGGCCCCAAATCCTCCATCTTAACACCGAAGTTATACCTCTGGATCTTCTGCACCTGCGACGTAATCTCGCTCGTTGTCCAAGCTATCGGCGGCGGTATGGCCTCCCAACAAGCCGACAAAATCGACGGCGACACCGCGCCCGGCACGCACATCATGGTCGCTGGCATTGTCTTCCAGCTTTTCTCGATCACCATCTTTGTCTTCTGTGCGGCTGATTTCATCCGCCGGGTTATGCGCAAGCGTCTGCTGAAGACGGTGAACGGCCCGGTTATCCCCCTGTTCGCCGCGATGATACTATCCATCGTCTGTATCTATATTCGGAGTATATATCGTACGATCGAGTTGTCGCAGGGATGGGATGGTTACCTCATTACTCATGAGACGTACTTTATTGCGCTTGACGGAGCTATGATGGTTCTTTCGGTGGCTGTGTTTAATGTGTTGCATCCCGGATGGATGTTGCCTAGTGAGAAGCCTGATTCATATAAGATGGAGACGACTTCGGTTGATCGATCGGAAAGGTACCAGGGCCCACCTACTCACTGGTGATTGCTTTGGTCGATGTACAGGTTACTTAGTTTTTGTTTCATGTTTTGGATCTCGTTATTTTCCCCTATACCTGTCACATTTGGTTATGATTCCCCCAGCAGATGCTAGATACTTAATCGGGCTTTTAGACGTTATACAGCGATTGACATTGACATAGACTTATGATTAATCTCAATTCCAACGCATTTTGAAGATATTAGATTAAACCAAAGACAAAAGGGTAATCAATGAACATTCGAAGTAAGGAAATGCATACTTGACAGCCAGGGAAAAAAGATAATTTCAGAAATTTTAGACAACGAAGAAAGAAACTGACACAAATAACCCCGCCATTGATCAGCAAACGGTGTAAAAAATAATGCAAGGGAATCGGCGTAGACATTATAGTCGGGCGCACAATAAGAGAGAGAATACTGGATATGAGGTTATCGCCGCATCTACGTCTCACACACCCAGTGCGGCGGAAACGAAGACCAACCTGGAAGTACGCATGCCTTCGTGCTGTAGTTATAACGTATAGTATCATACACCATCAACCGCTTCAACCCAGCCGAAGGCTGCACCTGCAACCAGTGTCGCAAATGCCCAGACCGCTCCCCAAATGGCGGCACCTTCGACAGAGACATCGTTGATTGTGCCGGCCACTTGGACAATCGTGTTGAGCAGGACTCCAAGTGCAAGAACAGTGGACCGAGAAACCAAGACTCTCGTCTTATGGGACAATTGACCCCAAGTGTTGCGACAAATGGCTGCAGACACACATTCACTACCTTCGCAACAACCAGACCTAGCAGGGGTGGTGGAATAGCCAGTAGAACTGACGAACAAAAAGTCACGCGCGGCCCATCCAGCAGGAATCAGCGTCAGGAAAAGCACAGGCAAGCCAGCGGGACCAGCATGCGCCGCACTGATATCCGGGAGTCCCTCGAAATGAATGACCAGTTGGGTAGGAAGCCAAGTCGCATAGCTGGCATACAATACAACGCTAAAGATCGAGGCTGCCAGGAGCGTCGTGAAGAAAGTGGTAGTCTTGTCCTGTAGGATATTTCGATTGGCAACTGCATCGGCAGGCGCATGCGAAAGGTTGTGGACGGACGAGGGCCGGCGCAGGAGGGCGAATGGAAACGCTGTCGAAACAACCGTGACCCCAAATGCTAGCAGTGCAGAAGTCGGGCGGATGCCATAGAAGAATGACAAGAGCGAGTATGTTGGCAGGTGGGTCAAGAATAAGAATGATGCCACATCACGGCCTAATCGCAAGCATAAGGTTAGTCTCCGCATAATGTCCGCATAGCTGTAGGAACCTAGGGTCTGGATGCAAGGAGCCATGTCTATAGTAGTTGGTTCTTACCATCAAATCCTAGAACCCAGGCTAGTCCGACCTCAACGGCCTTCCAAGCTATCAAACCCCCCACCTCCCACCATTCTTCCAGATGTTTGCTGATAGGCCCGAGATCGCCCACCGTGAAGGCCGAGGTGAATGTGAATAAGAAGGAGCTCAGAGTGAGGCTGCTTAGAACGACAAGGATGAAGCGGGCTGGAGATGGGATGCATGCCAATCGAGAGGTCTGCGCAGTGGCTGTCTTTGCAAGCTCACGCGCGGGTTGCGTGTTGTCGCTCCACGATACGGTTCGCTTCCTGGCAGTCTTGGTCGGCATTTTGAAATATTCAAAGTTGAAGAACGAGGCGATTACAATGCAGAGTTCAGAGTAAAAATCACTGGCAATTGCTTCTCACTTGGTTGGAAGAGAAAAAGAGAAGGCGGGTGGAATGTTTGGTTAGCGGTGAGCATACGATGATGTCACTATTGCTTTTTCCAAGGTCCAAGAATTCGATTTGATGTCTCTGCGACGAAATATTGTACAACTAAATTACAGTGGACATCTCATCCGTAAAATTTAGACATGATACAAATTAATCTTCATCTTCGCGTTCTGCCACAGCAAATTCAACAGTCCCACTCTCTCGTCCGTGGTTGTCACGTACAACGACACGATACTTGCCATTGTTCCAGAGATCTTTGATAGTCAGTTCGCGAGTACGGCCAAGACTCTCAATGTCTCCAATGCGTTCGATGGTACCATCCAAGTGCTTGTCGAAATTTTCTAATGCGCAGATTTCTTGGAAAGCACGCTGCATGGGTACTGAATCGGCACGTACCATGGCGCGCGAGTTAATTGTGAAGATGTTTTCGTGATCGTAAGATTGGATAAAGTCGGCACGGGTCATGATCTCGCGCGCTTTATGGAGCGGAATTTCTGGTAGGATGTGGCCTTCCTCTTGATGATAGCTTGATTCCATTTCTTTCTCAAGGTCTACCAGCGCTTTCGCCAGGACCACAGCGCCAGACTGTGTTGAAATTTGAATTAGCCGGAGTTGCATCGAAAGGACAAGAACCAGGAGATCCAGTAGTGTATACTTACGGCATACTTCTGCTGGTCCATCACATCGTCGTCCATCTCCTTTCCGAGGATCCAGCACTTGTTTAGGAACCATGTTTTCTCGGCCAAACAGATCTCATCGCAAGTCTTCATAACATCCGAAGACTTGGCCACGCGGTTCAAGAAGGATAGTCGACCACCGACTTTATCGTACACTTGCTCGAGAGTCGCAGATGGAAGTGTTTCGTTGTGGAATTGTTGGCGATATTTCTTCAGGGCCTTCATCGCTTTGTCCTTGGGCAAATCTGTCACGGGAATGACTTCCATGCGGGTTGCATAACGCTTCAAGCGCTCGTAGACCCAATAGTCATCGCTGTTAAGAACTTGAAGGGGACAGAGTCAGCTATGAAAAAAGAGGAGCGGATGTTCGTCAGAGTCTTACTCGTTGTGACGAGACCACTAGCAGCCCATTGCTCAGCACGCTGCTGAATCATCTCAAGCAAATCCTGTCCGTCGTGGTCGTCTCGGAGTAAATGGGTACTGTTGATGATCAGCACGAGAGGAGTCGATCCATTCCGCCTTCTGATAAGAGCCACTTTCTCCAACTTGTTGAAGGCGCGCTCAATGTCCAAGAGAGCCGTGGTGTCTCTTGGTCCACGGATGCTGAAAAGGCTGCCGATATAACTGGGTATTCCTGTTAACACTATGGCCTTATGGTGATAAAGGTATAAGCTTACTCCTCGTGGAACTCGTAGTCCAAAGCTTTGCCTAGTCGGATTCGGAATATTTCGAGATCAGCATGCGCTTCGAATAACGCACAGCTGTTACCATTGATCTTGCGCATGGCCTCTAAAAGCATCGAGGTCTTGCCCGTTCCCTTTTCACCAACCATTAGATAGTAGTGGCCACTTTGTCGCCCGGCTACAATATCGTCAACTTTGGGTTGCTCATTGCGAACGACCCAATGTTCCTCATGGCGGTACTTGTGTTTTCCAGAAACAACGCCCGCGACCTCAAGGGCTGGATCACCTGGATTGAATGCATTGTCCATCTTGTCCAAGATCAACCACTTATAGTATTGGTGATAACCGTAACCCGCCGCACTTGGGATCAGATTAGCCATAGAAACAGATGACTTTAATGATGTAGATGAACCTTACCCTAGAATGGCAATTGATGCCGCTGTGGTTGCCGCAGTTTCAAGCATCTTGAGAATCGTAGATTTGAAGCTTGGGTCTGAGTCGCCGTTCCGGTTCTGACCCTTGCTCCTACCCTTACCCTCATCCGAATCATTCTGATCAGTGGGGTCTGGAGTTATTTGACCAGTGTCCCGGGGGTCTGAGTTAAACCGCTTGGGTATATGCATCACAACGCGGCTGTTCATCTTGAGAGATCTTGGCAGGCCCTGTCGGGCATAGACCCTCGCAGGCTGTACGAGTCGGCTCCATAGCATCGTGACTAGGCCTCTTGGCGTTTGTACGGGGTGCCAAGTCCTTCAGCAAAAAGGTGGATAATGAAGAGTGGGAATATATATCCTCGTCAAAGATAATTAGTACCCCAGACGGTCTGTGCAGGACCTGTATCAATTTAAAGACAAAGTTTTCAAGGAGTGTACTGCTAGAATTCTAGACTTGTAGATGGTTCCAAGCCACACCTCCAGGGAGTGACGTGTCGCTGGTGAAAGAGAGACTCAAGCGAATTCGTCGGATGAAAAAAGACTACCAGAAAAGTTGATAAAGAACAATGAAAGAAAGGAAGTTAATGAAAGACTGGAAGAAAGGGAGTTCAAAAAAAAAAAAAAAACAAGATTGTGGCTAAGTTGTGGTGTTGGCCTCAGCCTCGATGAACCAGGAACGCAAAAGGCTTGGCGATCGAATCAGTATATCGGGGAGACTCGATGTGCACTGCACATACACCACTCGGTTCAATTCTCCACTAAACCATTTCAATGGCTTTCTTTTTATTGATTTTTCCTTGGAAGATAGGTGGATCTAATAGAAACACCCCAGCAAATAAACAAGCCATTTATAATGCAAACCACTTCCATACATCGAGACTTGTAAGTTCATTTTCACTTTTTATCTGTAAATCGTCTACTCTGTATGTGTTGTAGTCTCAAATGCTCTCGCTTTGGAGAGAGTCTACCTTGGTTAACTGCCAGGCAAAATTACTCATATCTCCAATAGCCAATTCCCTTCAGTCTAGCTATCTGAAAGTCACTTGGATATACAGTTACCTTTTTTTTTTTTTTCAATCCATATATGGATATATTCAAGCTGTATATATGGTGAAAGACTATTACTCCCAACAAAATAGCTCATGACAAAGCTGATGGGGAAAAAAAATAAATGAATTTTATAAACGGCGCACCTGGAATTGCCTTTTCGGGTTTAGTGCCCCAATACGTTGTCACGTATCCTCTCTTCAACGAGCAGGTATCTCTGGCATAAAACAAACGACCTCGCCCGGTCTGATCAATTTTTCTTGTTCCTCCCCCTCCATCTCTTCTATCTTGCACTCATCTCTGCCTCTTTGCAATTTCACCCGCCCAATCGAAGAACCAGTCTGACCCACTACTCCATTTTCTTTTTCGGCCGTAAACTGCGGCTGAGCCTTTGTTGACTCTACTTTCACCATTTGGAGTCGGAATTTTTCGAGGTTGATTGGATTCAGAGGAGTATGCTTCCGAGCGACGCTATACTTGCTCTTCTTACCCACAATATACACTCAATCTACAAGAATTTGAATTGCCCTCTGTCCAGTTTCCTCAATGGCCCTGTGTCCTCGATCTGTGCATTGACTGTTTACATCTACCCTGGGTCATCTACCCTGCTCTGTCGCGAGGCTGCCCGGTGACCGCAGGTGCTTCGCTCTGTCACATCTGTCCCATGGCAAAAATATCTCACTAATGATCTTCTCGAGCTTGTGTTTAAGGCTGTTGGCCTAAAGCTGTTAGTCATTGTCGATCCTGTCGGGCTTTTGACCTTGACCATACTGGCCAGACATGAGAACGACGAAATAACCTTGGAATCATCGATCTTTGGATTCCAAACTTGTCAAGCAGTTGAGCAGATTCAAAGAACGGAACACCGTTGTGGTTCTTGCCAAGCAGATGCCCCTCACACGTTGTCGCTTTCTCTGTCAAAATCCGCTCTCTCAGGCCATACCGCCATGAAATTGAACACACCTTGATAATTGTCCACCTGCGTTCAAGAATAGAAAGTTGCATGCGAATTGGGGACACGGGCCCCATGCAATGCAAACCAGAATAGGCCTCAAAGAAGTGAGCTGAACGGAGTGGTGCCCGCTTCTTATGGTCGTCGACTTTTCCGTTCATATTCCCTTGTGGCTCGTTTTTGAAGCCACTACGCGATGAACCCGACCAATGGCAAAAATTACGCAGTCTCTCTTATCTTCGGCTGATCCTTTGCCTTCAGGTCAGAGACGTCCTGACTAGAATGTAGAATCGTCAAAGCCCCACCTATGAGTTCACATAGTCGAGGGATCATTCCTCCCCCAAAAAAGAAAAAGCAAAAACAAGCAGCCCGTATAAAAGGAATTCTGGGATATCCCGATTCATAAAAGCTCGATCGAAGACATCGACTGAGAGATACGTCTTGCCAGTCTAAACACAGGTGATGGTAGTATTGTATGAATAGTTCATTTCCTCTCTTGACTCTAGCTTCGTACAAATAGGTATAAGGGAATGTTCTACTCAATCCCGCAATCCGGAAACTTCACTCGAATGCGCGTGTTGATATCGCTCAATGCGTAGCCATCTCCTCGGGTCAGCAGCATTTTCCCACAGTGCTCTGTGTGGCTGTAGGGACTGATATAGGTGTCTATAGCCTTTTTCCCCGGCCCCAACAAAGCTCGGTGCATCTTCTGCCACATATACACACAGTGCTGCACATGATACTCCCAGCTCACATAAAGTCCATCCAATTCCCCCTGAAGCGCATCTGTCTTGGGGACTGGCTGTGTCTTATTCCGATCGAGATACCACTTCCAGTCGACGAGCTCCTCAAAGGACTTTGATAACTCTTCATCATAGCAGCGATGTGGCAGCCAGCAAAACGTGATGATATCAAAATGACAGTTTCGTGCTTTGGCTTCTGCAGGGGTGTTGCCACATGGAGACTTCATCAACCCAGTCATAGCATGGTCAGACGGGTTATACATGTGTGTTGATTGGTCGTGTGCATGCGAGGATGAGGACGACGGGTTGTACACATCGGTTGATATGTCATGGCCATGGGGGGATGAGAACGGCGGTAACGCTGGCAATGATGCAGAGGGCTTCCAATGGATCACGTTCGACCCTAAGCTCGAGGTTGAGGTGGTGTTCAAAGCTGTTATCACAAGACCACCAAGGGTGAACAGAAAGCAAAGCACTGCAACGGCATACTGGCAATAAAAGGAGCGGCGTCTTTCAGGATAGAATGCATGTTCGTGGTCATCAAAATCGTCACTCCTGATACTACTTGGGCCTTGCTCGTCTGTTCTGAAGTCCATTTCAGCACCGATAGACAGGTTAAAGGTAAGAAGTCCTTATGACAACGAAAAGCTTTTTAGAGTAAAGCTCTCCAATCGCTTGATAGAGTCGATAAAGAATTCCTTCTGGAGGAAACCGGTGGGCAACCCCAGGTCTTAGCAAAATAAATGCTCCATGCATTGCTTTCAAATCAGCAAAATTGAAAAAGTAGCGCATTGCGTCGGATAGCCTAAATAGGCAGGCAAGCGCATCGATGTTTGCTCATATCCCCTCTGTGATCCAATTTGGCAAAGATTAGCTAAAAAGATACGTTTGGGAGGATTTGATGCATGCAGTGTGATCGGGAGGGTAGACTTGCATCGAGACCTACATGATGCAGCAGCAACATGTATGTAACCTCATTTGCCTTCACCTTGGCGTATTTGCTCCACGATCGGTTTCAAAGATTCCGTCTTGAATATTGGGTAGAAATCTTCTGTTTTTTTTAATCAAAAATGACAACTCCATTGTCAGAACTTGTTGAGATAAGGCCGGGAACTCTAGGGCTTCCACAAACTAGCCGTGCGTTCAAGTAGTCTGACCATCAATCCTCCACGCCCGTTCCCACCTACAAGTTCAATCGTACTCAACAAAAATGGCTAGCTTTCATAAGATGCTCAAATGGCCTCTTCCTTCCCATAATCAAAACAGTCACTACACGACAGTCCACTCGGCAAACGAGACAGAGAGGTCGGATGAAATGGAGCTGTTGTCGGAAAAGCCGATCTCAAGATCTCACTTAAGATCTCGCAGGCATATCTGGATTTATAACAGCATCTTGCTTCTCTCCTTCATGCTCGCTGTGAGTTCCCTTCTAGTGGCATTCACAAGTCACTACACTATTGTGCGACGAAACCTCATTGAGGTCAATCTGCCATATGGGAACCCCATTCCGCCAGGTATGATGTTCTGGTCCGTCGTTCTCTCCCAACTATGCTCATACTGACTAATTGAAGTCCCATTGGAAATGAGAAAGTTCGGGCCAGCCGAGATCTTCACTGAGCGTTCGAGTGCCCGAAGCGATGCTGCATGGGAGGCTCTCGCCGGTCGTAAGATGATCTGTTTCTGCCATGCTACGAGATGAATTCGCGTCTAACTACCGAGTACAGCAACCCTTAATGATCAAGGCTTCATTTACGTCCCTAACTGGGAAGATTTGAAGCTACCCCCAGGAGGAGTGGTCCACGGAGAGATGATGTACGGCATTAGCATGTTTCATCAGCTTCATTGCCTGGTGAGTGGTCCCGGCGATCGATTCATTTTCTCTCTATCGGGCAACAGTGCGCTAAGTGATTCTCTCAAGGGCGCCATTCGCCATGTTTTTTGGCAGCTGATGGATGGTAAACTCGACCCGGTGGCTTTTGAAGCTCTCGATGGAGATACTACCGATCCAAACTTTATCCCCCGGGGTCATGGATTATGGCACATCGAGCATTGCTTCAACTACGTCCGCCATGCGTTGCAATGCTATGGAGACACTACTATGGAAGTTCCAACCGACTTCAATGGGCAGTTAATCTTCATTGGATGGAATACGACACACCAATGTCGCAATTTTGACACCATCTGGGACTACACAGTGAAGCATTCTACACTAGATGGTATGCCATGATGTGTGATATTATTGGTTGAGACTCGGGATCCTGAGGGGTCAGGATTTTCTGTCGGAGCATACAGATCGGCATACCGGAGGATTGGTTGATCCAGCCAATTTAGTATTTTTAGATTCGTAATCCGCAGCCTAAGCCCTGTGGTTAGGTATAAACTGCTAGGAAAGCGGATACTACAATACAGAGATTTTAACACTATTGATTGGACCCACACATTTCACGATACATACCACTTGAATTGACTTTTTTTTTACCTAGATAGTATAATAAATGTCAGCTTTGAGTCTAAATGAGCCGCAGGGAACCTTATATCCGATGCAAGATAGATATCTAATTGATTTACTGTCTTTGATAATTCCTGACGCTATACAAATATCTGAAATCAACGAATGTACTACCGTTCTTCTTAAGTTTCCCTTTGCCCTGTCTACCCCCTCCTCCCCCTCTCACTCTGTACCTTGTACCCTGTACCCTGTACCCTGTACCCTGTACCCTAACCACATTGGCGCAGATTGTCACCAATAATTGATAGTCAAAAGCTTGCTGTGGTAGATTGCGGTATGACTCCTTGGTCTACGCTTTAGTGCAGCCCAACGCGATGAAAATGTAACCTCGCGTATTCAGCATGGGAGATCAACGAAACCCCTCCCCATTAACTGGTTCTGCTTATCAAGACAGTACTGGGATCTGGGCCATTGCTCGAGCCTGTAGTATTTACCTCATGCAGTTTGGATCTACGTGAGAATCTGATTTGGCGAAATGACACGGTTGCAATGCGTCGTGCATTCCTGGTCCTGATCATGCACACGAAGGTGATGTTTTCTCGATTGGGATCCTCACACATGGCTTGCTGCGAGAACGAGTCCGTTCAACCACGTTGTAGGTAGGCTAGTGAATGCAATTGAGTCGTCCATGTCACCCGCTAGAGCACAAACAAAACACAGCCCCGCTAGAGAGGTCATCTAGGCCCGAAGTCTGATGCAATGTGATATTTTGGGGGACGAGGTGCTTGACAGGATAGGCTAACAAATCGTCTGGGAATACCGTATCCCGGTACCCAGATAGCGACTCCGACGACCTCGGGAGCCAACATAGATCTCTGGTGAATATAAATGTCCGAAATATTCCACTACCCATCGAAACAAGTCTGTGCATTCCTACTATCATTATTCTACCTTCACTACATTGAACTGAGCCTTGCGCATATTATCCAACCCGATACTTGCAATCATGAAGTCTATCAACAGTCTCTACATGCTTGCCCTGCTTGCAGGCTTATCTATTGCAGCTCCAGCTCCAGCTGCCTCTGCCGACTCGAGTATATTGGGCCCAAGATGATACTTTATCTTTGCAGTACGGGCCAGCTGATCTCCATGTAGTTACACGAAGCAAAGGATCGAGTGACGAGACAGCCGAACCTCTCCAGTGGATCAAACGTGAAGAGGATGAGACGGCCGAGCCTCTTCAGTGGATCAAGCGTGAAGAGGACGAGACGGCCGAGCCTCTACAATGGATCAAGCGTGGAGAGGATGAGACGGCCGAACCTCTCCAGTGGATCAAACGTGAAGAGGATGAGACGGCCGAGCCTCTGCAATGGATTTGAATCATGTAAGATCTACTCGCTCGATGGTTGTGGATGTGATTATATGCTGACAGCTCCAAGTCAACCGAGAAGAATCCTAGAGCTAGCTACAACACGAAAGCTAGAAACGGGCACTGATCCTGGGATTTTTCCGAGTGAATGATCTATCTATGCGCTCGATGCGGTGGGCGAATATTGGAAATGTTTGATATAAGCCCCACTGTTGTGGTTCTATTATTTCACGGAAACTAGAAATATTCAGAAAAGCAGGTTATATTGATTCCTGGTCCATGGTCTAACTGTTTCTGCGTATATAATTCTATTGCAATAAGTAAATTCTCTATATAAATACTGTTCGTGGGAAGGTGCCCTAAGCACCTGTTTAGTTTTAGCGCAGTATAAGCCCCCTAGGCTATAAGCAGGAACCTTGGCTTTGGTTGTAGTCTAGTGGTAATTGACTGTGGTTTTCACTCCGACACTTAGGCTGCTCCTAGGGGCTTCCAAGGTTATCCCACTTCCCTTATTCAGGTAGCCTTTCTCTCCTTCAAACCAAATCAATAAAGTTGATTTGTATACACTTGCTTCCCTTTCCTCTGCGTACGGCTATACCGTACAGCTATTATACCCGTAACTCCAAGGGAACATTGTGCACCGGATGTTATAGCATTGGCTATGTGTGGAGTGAACATTGGATCACGTGAACCATGATTGCTGGGCAAGAAAATCAAAAACAATTTAGTGTGTTCCAGTGATCACATGAATCTGCCTAACCGACAGTTTCCATCAACTTCGGTCAATTGGGGATGCGTGCAGGAAAAGGGAAAGGGGAAGTGTGTTCTAAGTACAACACCCGGAGTATAGGGGCGGTTTAGTCCAAGTGGAACCTCGATCTGTCATGTGGATACTTAGGTCCAAACATCTTGCGACGGTCCACCGACGGTTGTCCGGCCATATACTGTGCAGTGATGTACGGAGTACGGGGTCACCTACTCCGTACATATGAGACAGATGCAACTTAGTCACCAGTTTCGTTACGGAATGGCCCCAATTTGCTTTTCTCGACTCATGCATCACATAATCACAGTTTGTAACTACCCGTGGACGCCGTGGTTAACTGACCTGATACGATGGGAAACCGCCAATCACTTCCGTACTCCGTACGGAGTACCCACACCTGAATCAGCCCTGGGTGGATAATCAGCCAATCAGACGCGCCATCAGACCTCTCCCACACCATGCAGTAGGTACCTACATGCCTAGCCATCTCTTTGTTTAGGCAACATCGCTATCGTCATCATTCCAATCGTTATCTCTATCCATCTCACGCCTCATATCCCAGAGAAGACCCTGATCTCCATGTTACAGTTGTCTTTGTCTCTCCTTGTCGGTTCCGGTCTGAAATCCAACAAAAATGGCCTTCAATTCCACTGCCCCTTGGGCAGATACCTCCGATAACGCGTTCGGACCTGTTAGCCGCCTGAGAGCATTTGACTTTACGATCACCTTCGAGCAGGCTATACTGTCAATAATTCCTTCGGCAATCCTACTACTCGCTGGACCACCCCGACTATTCCATCTCTGTCGCTGTCAACGAAAGACGCGACCCAAACATGACTACGTTTTGAAGCTGGTCAGATACAGTACTTCCCACAAGTTGGGCTGCGATTGATAAGCCTATAGATTGCCGCTTCTATCAATTTCGCCCTTCAACTGTCCCTCTTGGTGCTTTGGAGCGTATCGGTTGCTTCACGGACGTCGACCAGCATCCCCTCCGCTATCCTGGGCCTCGCCAGTTCTGCTATTATCATTGGACTGTCCTTTGTCGAAGACATTAAATCAACAAGGCCTTCTTCTCTGTTGACTATTTACCTGCTTCTCTCGATTCTGTTTGATGCGACACAGGTCCGGACTTTATGGCTCACACATCGAGTTGCTATTGCGGCTGTGCAGAGTGCGGTCTTGGGGACTAAAATCGCCATGCTCTTATTGGAAAACCGAGAAAAAACATCTTATCTGAAGCCCCCCCTACAAAGAGTATCCACCCGAGGCAACCTGTGGCATTGTTAATCTAAGCTTTGTCTGGTGGCTGAATCGACTCTTTTTGGCTGGGTGTCGGAAGATCATTGGGAGTCGTGACCTTTTCGCTCTTGAGCCTGGCCTTAGCTCTGGTATCACAGGCGAAAGACTGAAAAAATCGTGGGAGAAGCATGGTAGGATATTTTCTCCAACGTTGAATATATCTTATGCTGACACGTCCCAGGTAAAACAGGTAGCATGCTTTCCTTGCCTTGGGCCTTTTTCTGCTGCTTCTGGTGGGAATTTGTCGCCGTGGCCTTTCCTCGTGTGTGTATGATAGGGTTCAGTTTTGCCCAACCATTCATGATCACGGCAGTTTTAGTTTACGTAGAGGACCCGATCACACCGGAGAGCAGGAATCGTGGATATGGTCTTATTGGAGCCGCTTTCTTAATTTACTTTGGATTAGCAGTATGATCTGTTCCTTTACAATATTGCTTACATCTTTCGCCGCTAATCAAGGCACTAGCTGTCTAATGTGCACTACCGACATCGCTTCTCCAGAGTGAGCACTTTGTTCCGTGGCACAATGATCTCATTGATCCATAACAGGACTCTGACACTCCAAGACGACCTATTTGCGGAGAGCGCAGCTCTTACGTTGATGAGTACAGGTGAGTGAGTGATGCCCGTTCACCTGTCTGGGGATATGAAAGCAAAAGCCCGGTGTGCTAATAGGCTCCAAACAGACATTGATGGCATTATTGAGCATCTGGAAAATTTCAATGATGTGTGGGCTCGCACAATTGAAGTGGCAATTGGTACATGGCTACTTGAAAGACAAATGGGACCAACTTGCGTGGTTCCGTTAATTCTAACTCTAGGTAAGCAGCAAGCCTTGCACCGAAGCATGCAAAGCTTTCGTACTTATGTTTGGTACTAGCATGTCTAGGTGGTCAGAAGCTAGTGGCGAAGACAATCGGAGAGAATCAGCAAAATTGGAATCTTGAAATCCAGAAGCGGATTCAAAATACATCCTCCGTACTGGGCTCTATCAAAGCTACTAAGATTTCAGGACTTTCTGGCAAACTATCTCAGGCCCTGCAGGGGCACCGCGAACGAGAACTATCTGTATCCCGCGCTTTCTTCAAGGGAATCATGTGGCTGAACGGTCTAGGTCAGACAATTTGTGCTTTAATGTCGTTCCTCCGCTGATATCAACCAGCAAGTGTGCCTCGGATATGGTCGCCTGTCATTACCTTCATTGTGTACGCTGTACAAGCAGAACTAAGGGCGGATGACTCCCTCACCACCGTGAAAGCCTTCACTGCTTTGAGTATCATCACCCTCGTCACTACGCCCGCGGAACGATTACTCGCTGTCTTGCCCCAGTTAGCGGCTGCTATGGGATGCTTCCAGCGGATCCATGAATACATGATATCCGAACCAGTGAAAGATACCCGAATTGACACCAAAAATATGCCGTTTACTTCAGACAAAACCGAGCCGGATCTTGCCATCGCCTTGGATAGCGTGACTGTCTTGCCTTCACAAAAAGCTACATGTACCGCCCTGACTGACGTGTCTTTCAAGGTCACCAGCGGTAGCCTGGTGGTTGTTATTGGGCCTGTTGGCTCTGGTAAAACTACATTGCTGAAAACCATCCTCGGGGAGCTTAATTGTCTGTCGGGTTCCGTGTTTATCAAACCGAGCAAAGTGTCCTACTGCAGCCAGAATCCATGGTTACTCAATACAACAATTAAGAAAAGCATCACTGGTATCTCGGACCACGAGGTTGACGAGAAGTGGTACGAAACTGTCATACATGCATGCTGCTTGGATGAGGACATTCGTCGCTGGCCGGACGGTGACCAAAGCGAGATTGGAAGCAAGGGCCTTGCCCTTGCAGGGGGCCAAAAACAGAGAGTGGTATGAAACAAATTCCAGAACGTGTGTCACCCTGGCGAGTGCTAATTTTTGTAGGCCCTGGCTCGTTCGGTGTACAGTCGCCACGATATAGCCTTGCTCGACGACGTCATGAGTGCGCTGGATGCGCAAACGCAAGAAATGATCATTCAACGACTTCTCTCTCATGATGGAATATTTCGCCAGCTGGGAACAACTGTGGTTCTGACCACCCATAATTGTAGGACCCCCTCAAGTTCAGATCTTTGCGCTGAAGGAGCGCTGACTAGTGATATTCTCAACCACAGCTCGACACCTTGGAATCGCAGATAGTGTAGTCTCGCTCACTTCAGATGGTCGAGTTGACCTTCAAACAACAGGCATTGAGGCTATTCGCAATCAAAATTTCTGGCAGGCTAGAAAATATTCCGATCCGCAAATTCAGGATGATAATAACAAGCCCAACGATCATTCAAGCATAATGGCTTCGAACTCTGACCCTATTAACGACATTGAAAATATGGATCGAACTCGGCAGATCGGAGACCTCTCGGTATATTATTACTACGCACGAACAGTCGGCCCAGTTCTCTGCGCCTTGTTTCTTGTTGGGCATGCCCTCTTAGCATTTGCCGAGAACTTTCCTCAAGTGTGGTTGAGCAAATGGACCACGGCAGGAGGCGGACAGCTTCCTCTCTATGTATCCGTCTATGTGGTGTTGGCATTGGCAGCATCGGTTCTTACTATCTGGTGCATATGGGTCGTCTTCCTTGAACTGATGCCGAAGTCGGCCGTTCGTTTGCACTGGTTGCTCTTGGATACGACTATGCAGGCACCGCTGTCCTTCTTCTCCGGTACTGACAATGGTGTGACACTGAATCGCTTCAGTCAAGATATGACCCTGATAGACCTGGCTCTTCCTATTGCGCTGATGTCTTCCGCCGAGGCGTTTTTTGGATGCATTGCCACCATTGGACTGATCGCCACGGGGTCAGCGTTCATGGCGACGACAATACCGGCCACACTGATCGTGCTCTATTTTTTGCAAAAGATTTATCTCAAGACGAGTCGCCAACTGCGATATCTCGATTTGGAGTCTAGAAGCCCGTTGTACTCTCACTTTGCCGAGGTACTCGAAGGTCTGCCGACAATTCGGGCCTTTGGTTGGCAAGACGCCTCATCAAAAATCCTGACTCGGCATCTTGATCAGTCTCAAACACCGTACTACATGCTACTTTGCGCGCAGAGGTGGCTGAACCTGGTATTGGACATCGTGGTGATGGCATTGGCAACCATTGTGGTAACACTAGCCGTCATGCTGCGTAGCAGCACAAGTTCCAGTCTCCTCGGCGTCGCGTTGAACAATATCCTTGGGTTCAATCAACTATTGTCATATTTTATCACATCATGGACTACTCTCGAGACCTCACTCGGAGCGATAGCCCGTGTTAAGTCATTTGTTGAGACAACGCCTTGTGAAAATCAACCGGGTACAGCCGCAGAGCTGCCTACATCATGGCCCGATAAGGGGGAGATTGACATACAGGATCTTTCTCTCCGCTATCCCGACGGAACCCTAGCTCTGGATAACATCTCCATGCACATAAGGCCTGGCGAAAAAATCGGCATCTGCGGCCGCACTGGCAGGTAAGTCTTCATAGACTTCTGTTTTCATATATTCCAACAACCAGCCTACTAACCAATTCTTGACGTTTCAGCGGGAAAAGCTCCCTCACGCTAGCCATGTTACGCCTCGTAGACCTCTCGCATGGCAGTATCACAATTGACCAGACTGACATTTCCAGAATCGCCCCCGGATCAATCCGCGAGAGGCTGATAGCCGTGCCGCAGGACCCGTTCACGCTTTTGGGAACCATCCGCTATAACGCCGATATCATGGGACTTTCCAGAGACTGCGAGATTACATCTGTGCTGAAGGAGATTGGCGTCTGGGCGGCGATTGAAAGCCGTGGAGGCCTGGACACACTCCTCGAAGACCATCCACTGTCGCAAGGCGAGCAGCAACTCTTTTGTCTGGCACGGGCAATTCTCAAAAGACAAACCAGTAATGGTGGATGCCAGGTGCTCATTTTGGATGAAGCCACGAGCAGCCTTGATGCAGAAACAGACCAGCGAGTGCAGAAAGCCATGAGAGACGCTTTCCATGACTGTACTGTCTTCAGTGTCGCGCATAGAGTATGTTTCCAGTTTCATCTGTCACCCAACTTACATAATATAGTTCTTATTGGGCCCCAGAGCGAGCTAACTGTTCAACAGCTTGACACGATCATAGATTTCGATAGAATTGCTGTGTTGGATTCTGGATGTCTTGTTGAGTTTGATACTCCGCAAAATCTTCTTGCCAGAGATGGTTTATTCAAGCAGATGTACTCCGGTACAGATAAACAAGAGCTTCATCGCTAGTCTTGATGAACATTAGCATCAGCCCCCCAATCATGGGTTTCTCAACCTAACTCACATGCATCCAAAGCTTCCCAGATTCATCCGCAAACATCTCTATTGCCGTTCTCTTGGGATTTAGGTCCTCATATTCCAGATGTAAAGGTCTCAAGCATTCGAATCTCATGAATGTGTTCATCCAGGAAAAGTGATATGTGGAATAGCCAAATATCTCAACGTGCCATTGACTTGAGCTTTTTTTTTTTTTTTTTCCCGGCTGGTAGCTATGTTCTCCTCGATCTATATTTTTGGCACGTATATATCCAAAACCGGCGAATTTTTCAACCTCTTTGTTCGAAGTCGTTTCCCACGGTCCACTTAGCAAACCGAGAAGAGTAAAATAGAAAAATAAAACTAAAATAACAGCCGGGAAGAGTATACCAAACACCCAAAACACAAGGCCCAAAGATTATTATTGTCTACGTCATTTGGACACGAAGTTCCCCAACATAAAAGAATAGCACATAGTTAATGCTCTACATCTCTATCTCGCAGATGATCCCTCTTAGTCAAGTGTATCTATAGATAAATCTAACTCTGTTAGCTTCCAACTAGTTATATCCAGGTTGTCCAGGGAATATATTTTGTCTTCCCAAACGGATCAACTCGTGGACAAACCTCTCCAGTGGAATAGCTATTAATGAAATTAAACGCCACGGTGTACACAATCGCGAATATTGACACCCGAAAAACGTTGGTAGTTGAGTATGATATCCACCTAACAATATACCTTGACATATCGTATCTTCAATCTACTACACAACTCTTTCTCAACAGTCCAAAAAGGGAGACGTGGAGAAAATGTCCCTCTCCGCCCCTTCCCCGAACCCACCGCCCGAGCACTTCCGAGGGTATGCCGCATCCGAGAAATTTTCTCTCCGATTTTCCAGTTTCACCTATCCATTCATCCTTGCTCTCTTTTTCCAACTTCCTGGGGTACGGGGTTTTTGTTTCTTGCTCAATTACTCTTTTGTATACTATACTAAAATCTCTACCTGTCGAATCCCCGCAGGTCACCTTTTTCTTTTCCCGTTCCACTTTCCCGAATTTTGATCTCTCACCCGTGTGACGGTTGCGAGATAAGGGTTACTGTGATTACTTCGTCGAAGTTCTTTTAATAACCGGCTCGACATAATGGCACAGACCAATGGGGAGTTGGAGCACTCGAAAGGTGTGTGTTGGCCCTGGAGCTTCGCTGGCCAAGGTCCATTGGGATACAGCATGGGTTCCAGGTAAAACAAGATGCAGGGTATACGAGCTAACGGAGTAACAGAGGCTCCCCAAGCTTCTCAGGAGATTGCCAATGGCAACGTTCCCGAGGGCACAGAGGAGGACAATGCGGGTGGTATGTTGGGTAACCGGACGCACAACTGCATGGCGGTGTTCTAATTCAATTACAGGTCTTTTCCAGATCTCCGTGAAGCTTCCTCATGCGCCGCATAAGATTCAAGTGATGGTGGGTTCAATGTTATGAAAGCCCACGAAGAAGGGAAAAAATATCTGACTCGATTTTGTCTCTAGGTTTCCAGCCAAGAACAGGTTCAGGATGTCCGCCAATCTATTGTCGAACTACCGGGTACTTTCCAATATACTTGCTTCCACCTCGAATTCAATGGAAACCGCATCAACGACTTCGTTGAGCTGTCTGAGGTCCCGGGCCTTGAGGCTGACTCCGAGATCGTCCTGGTCGAGGATCCCTACACCGAGAAGGAGGCCCGCATGCATGTTGTGCGCATCAGGGAGCTAATTGGTGCTTCTGGTGACCGTGTCGACAACCTCCATGGTATCTCCGCTGGTCTGTCTCTGCACGATACTATCACGGCAGACGCCATCAAGGCTAGCGAGTCCGAGAAGGAGCACTCGCTCTCCAAATATGACCTGACCGGAGCTTCACCGCTGCAGACTATCCTGCCCACCGAACAGGCTCCTCTGCCCAAGACAGTGAAGTCCATCTCGTTGTCTTCATGGAACCCCGTTCCGTACAACCTCCGCCAGAAGGGTCACTTGCTTTACCTCGTTGTTGCCACTAACGAAGGTGAACAATTCCAGATCACTGCCCACGTGTCTGGATTCTTCGTGAACAAGTGCTCCAACATCAGATTCGACCCATTCCCGAAGCCAACACACCCCAAGAAGGGCAGCGCCCACTCCTTGCTCACTCTCATCTCCCAACTCTCGCCCTCGTTCAACGCCTCCTTCGAGGCTCTGCAGGAGTACAACAATGAGAAGGATCTTTTGACCACTTTCCCCTTCCAGAACGCCATTCCCAACAGCCCATGGCTTATCTCCCCCAGCACTTCGAGCTTGAATGCCCACCAGCCCGATATCACTCGTTCCCAGGAGAACTACCTGATCTCTGGTGTTGATAACGCCGAGACTCTGCGTGACTGGAACGAGGAGTTCCAGACTACTCGCGAGCTTCCCCGCGAGACCGTTCAGGATCGCGTGTTCCGGGAACGTTTGACCTCCAAGCTGTTCGCCGATTATAATGAGGCTGCCGCTCGCGGTGCAGTCCTGGTCGCTCGGGGTGAGGTTGCTCCTCTAAACCCCACTGAGGCGCGGGACGCCCAGATCTTTGTCTACAATAACATCTTCTACTCCTTCGGTGCTGATGGCGTTGGGACTTTCACCTCTGAAGGTGGTGACGAAGCCGCACGCGTGGCCGTGGGTAAGGACGTTCTTGGCATCAAGGCTGTTAACCAGCTTGATATCGATGGACTGTTCACCCCCGGAACTGTGGTCGTCGACTACCTGGGCAAGCGTATTGTTGGCCAGAGCATTGTTCCTGGTATCTTCAAGCAACGCGAGCCCGGTGAGCACCAGATTGACTACGGTGGTGTTGAGGGCAAGGAGGTCGTGGCCACCCACGCTGATTTCGTCCCCGTCTTCGAGAAGCTCTCGAAGGCGCTGCGTGTCAAGCAGCACCCTGTCTGGGACAAGGAGAACCAGCGTCACGATCTAGAAGGTAGCGTCGAGACCAAGGGCCTTTTGGGTACTGATGGCAGGAAATACGTTCTGGATCTCTACCGCGTGGCTCCTCTGGATGCCGCATGGCAGGAAGAGGAGGGTAGCGATGTCTACCCCCACCGCATGTCCGTTCTCAGACTTGAGCTGGTCGAGTCTTACTGGCGCCACAAGATGAGCCAGTACGTGAAGGCTGAGATCGAGAGTCGTAAGGCTGCTAGTGCCGAGGCTGAGAAGGAGGTCAAGGCCGAGGAGGATAAGACCGAGGAGGAGAAGGCCGAGGAGAAGGCGGCGAAGGCGGAACAGGAGCGTGTTGATATTTCTGGATTCAGCCTTGCTCTCAACCCCGATGTTTTCAGCGGCCAGGTGCCCCAGACGGAGGAGGAGAAGGAGCAATGGGCAAAGGATGAGCAGGAAGTCCGGGATGCCTGTGATCACCTCCGATCCAAGGTCATCCCCGACCTGCTCAAGGACTTGCACGATGGTGACGTTGGCTTCCCCATGGACGGCCAATCGTTGACCCAGCTGTTGCACAAGCGTGGTATCAACCTCCGTTACCTCGGAAAGTTGGCCCAACAGTCAGCCGAGAAGGGACCTCGCCTCCAGGCTCTGTCCATTCTCCTGGTCCAGGAAATGGTTACTCGTGCCTTCAAGCACGTTGCCAACCGCTACCTGAACAACGTTCCCGCTCCCTTCGTCGCCCCTTGCCTTTCTCACTTGCTGAACTGCCTCCTCGGATCGGATGTTAACGCTACCCCTCAGGCGGAGATTGACGGATCTCTACGTGCAATCTTCCCTGAGGGTGATTTCTCTTTCGAGAAGGTCACCCCCGAGTCCCTCCGGGCCGAGATCGAGAAGCAGGTCACTATCCGCTTCCGCTTCTCCCTCGAGAAGGACTGGTCCAGCTCCCTGAGACACTTGCAGCTTCTGCGTGACATCTCCATCAAGTTGGGTCTCCAGCTCGGTGCCCGTGACTACGCCTTCACCAAGGCCCAGGCCAAGGAGCAGGTTGTTGTTCCTGTCACCAACGGCTCTACTCAAGAGGAGCCTAAGAAGAAGGGCAAGAAGAAGGGTGGTGACAAGTCTCCTGCCCGCGCCGCCCCGGCGCCGGCTAAGCCCGCTGTTACTTTCACTGCTGATGACATCCTGAATGTCGTTCCTTTGGTCCGCGATGCCTCTCCCCGCAGCGCATTGGCAGAGGAGGCCCTGGAGGCCGGTCGTATCTCTCTCATGCAAAATCAGAAGCAGTTGGGCCAGGAGCTCATCCTCGAGTCTCTGTCTCTGCACGAGCAGATCTACGGTATCCTGCACCCCGAGGTCGCCAAGCTCTACCACCAGCTTTCCATGCTGTACTACCAGACTGATGAGAAGGAGGCTGCCGTGGAATTGGCCCGCAAGGCCGTCATCGTCACCGAGCGTACCATGGGTGTCGATTCGGCCGACACTATTCTGAGCTACCTCAACCTGAGTCTGTTCGAGCATGCCTCCGGCAACACCAAGACCGCTCTGGTTTACATCAAGCACGCCATGGATGTCTGGAAGATCATCTACGGCCCTAACCACCCCGACTCCATCACCACGATGAACAACGCCGCCGTGATGCTGCAACACCTCAAGCAGTACAACGACTCCCGCAAGTGGTTCGAGGCCTCCCTCTCCGTCTGTGAGAACTTGTTCGGCAAGGACTCTATCAACACCGCCACCATTCTCTTCCAGCTTGCCCAAGCTCTCGCTTTGGACCAGGACTCCAAGGCTGCCGTCGGCAAGATGCGTGAGGCATACAACATCTTCCTCGCCCAGCTTGGACCCGAAGACCGCAACACCAAGGAGGCCGAGAACTGGCTTGAGCAGCTCACTCAGAATGCTGTCTCTATCGCCAAGCACGCTAAGGACATCCAGGCTCGTCGTCTGCGTCGCAACCCTCTGAACCCTCGCGTGTCTTCCATGGGTACCCGTGTTCAGCCCCAGGTTGGCCAGTCTGCACCTGAAATCACCGCCCCTGCCGACCCCTCAGGTCTCGACTCTCGCAGCATCGATGAGCTTCTGAAGTTCATCGAAGGTAGCGACACCAGCTCTTCGCGCTCCAAGCAGAAGAAGCGTGCCGCCACCAGCAACCCCAAGCTCCGTGGCTCCAAGCAGTCTAACAAGGCATAGATGATTTACTAGCCGTTCTTATTTTTTGGTTATAACATGTGTTAATATCTATATACATTGTCATTTTGGGGATCGGTGGGCAGGCTTGATGAGCGAAAAGAACTGTTGTATTTTAGATCTCTCTCCTCTCTCTTTTTTTATTTTTGGTTTCATCTGCCAGGTTGGGTTATCTCTCGGGCCGTGCATGGAAAAGACTCGGTTGTCTTATATGGGCTCATATCTGGTGCATTATGCGGATTTGCCACTTGGGTCATTTTCTCTTTCTGGGTAGAATCCATGAAGTTCATATGCAAATACTTGAAATTCAATAGACACCTTTTAAGGACTTGGCTGTATCTGGCATTGAACCTCGGGGACTATGATCGCCATAATAGGCAATATGTGTTGGCCCGCTTTACCGCATTAGTCAATGTTTGTTTTCTTTGTTTGCCGCGCAATGCTGTCATTCGTTTTCCACCTAACACACCCTTTAGTTCCTTGGTATATCTTATTTACATTGGATTATTGCTGCATTACTGGCAATATCTGGTCGAGGGCCATCATTTTTTCTATCATGCATCATTGAGGGGTTTGTTAGAACGGCGACGTTGGTACAGCGCGACCCCAATGACCAGGAGAAAAAAGTTATGACAGTGCTGATTCTTTTAATAGTTGTATGCTATTACCAGGTATCATTATCCTTTTCGTCCTGCAATGGAGGACGCCCAAGCCACTGCAAAATGGGCAAACCGTGTCCTGCGCCCCTTGACCTCCATCTGCCGTCGAATCGCAAAGCACAAAGAAACGGTGTCGATAATCGCGACCGGGTCGAAACCACCCGAGACTGCAGAGGGCAGTGATGTGTCTACGTTGGAAGCCCATCACAAACCAGAAAGCCGGAACAACTGTTCAGGCTCGGATGCGGATCCGGATGAAAACGACCCAGCTTGGATTCCAGGAAAAAAGCCCGAGCGGCGTCGACCCAAACACAAATATTCGTCAAGAGCGGAAGGTTCTAGGGGGGGAAAGCGCAACAGACTATCAATACATAGCCCGGAACCCTCACGAACCCTGCCCGGCGCTATTGAGGTCGCAACACCACTCATCACTGGGAGGAGATGGGAGATGCCACCGAGTGCACAGTCAGAACGCCCGGAGGGACATTTCAACCCTAATACCCAATCGTCACGGCCGTTAGTCTTCCGTGATCGATATTCGCTCCACAAGAGCCCTTGGCAGGAACTTCTCGACCAGTCTGGTGATCCGGGCTTCGCCGACATAGCACACAACCTTGATCGTGTCTTTCAAAATTTCCTTTGCAGTACTGTGATATCTAAGCGTGAAGTGAAGCATTCATCCGAAAGGAGCAGACGCGGTGCTCGATCATTACTGTCCATGGTGGCACGCAGTCTGCCTGAATTTATTGCGAGCGAGCAGGAAGCACAGGACGAGTTGGACGAGGACGGGGATGAAGATATGTGCAATGCATACTTTACAGAGTTGGAAGCATTTTATGCGCCTTATGGGACAGGCTGGAAGCCACTCCGCGAGGCTGTCCGTGCGCAGGGTATCTACTTGGTTTCTACCCTGATACAGAATCATTGGATAACAGACTCAATTGCTTGTGCGCTGATTGAGAAATGTCGTTCATTTGCACCTGAAGAAAGTGATTCATTGCTCTCCACATTGCTTTCTACACGCAAAAATTACCTATACCCCCAGGCTCTAAGGCCAGTGGTGAGCCATGACGCCTCGGATCCAATCCGATTGTTACGAAAATATGCCCATCATGGCGTTGCGAGTCGCTCTTATATCTTCAATGAACTTGCAAAGCTTCTTTTGCGGGGAGTGCTACCCCCGGAATGGATGGCGACCAAGTTATGGACTAGTTGGATGACACGAGCAACAATTTCCCTTTCGAAAGAAGATGAAGACTGTCCAGCGGCTACACGGTTGATTGAAGCTGTGATTCTCTCAGCTAGTGATGCCCGCCCTGTCACTGTTGCTCATCGTTGTACACAGAAACTCCCCCGAAAGGGAAGGCTGCTCGTGCCCGTGCGACTAGAGCTGCCTCCACCACAGCGTGGGAAATCTCGAATCTTGCGCGGCCTTGTCCATTACAGGTAGAAGATGCCTTAAGCAATCACGTCATAAGCCTCATGGCAGCGCTCTGCGGGATGCACATTTCACGGTCTCGTGCCTCCGATGACACTGATTGTGCGGCCAGAACAAAGGCGAGCTATATTACAAAATATCTTTATATCGCTCTGCAACGAGAACTGGAATCAAATTCCACCGCCAAGCGCCCTGATAACACCCCTCATCAATTGTTACGGCGTGGCTGCATCTTGCTAGCCACCAGCCTTGTGCAGTGCAATGACAGATTCCTATTGGATAATAACCATCATGTGATGGCGTCAACAGCCAGTGTTGATGAATGCGCAGAGATTATAGCATCTCATTCAGACATGGTTAGAGAGTTAGCATTGTTTGTGCATCAAGCGTTTCGCTGCCTCAGAAAAAGTTCAGAAGATGAAAGTGAACATACTAGCAGCGAAATACGTGACATGATTTCGCAACTTGCCCATTTAGCCGATACACCAGCTTTGTCGGTTTTGCTTGGGCGAGTGGCAGCAGAAACTGCCATGGAGTTCGCAGAAACTACAGGAGATCCCGATGACCACATGTGGGCCGTCGACGTCCAGGAGGTGGCGGTCGCAAGACAGCGTCAGGAGGAGACTGCCCAAAGGTCATCAGAAGGACCCGAAGGATCTAGTCAAAGCACGGGCCTGTTTCGCTGGGAAGATAGCATAGGTGAATGGGTGGCATCTACACCCGTGACCAAGGGAAAGCCCATCGTAGTGCAGAAAGCCCAAAGACCCATGCGCATGCTATCAAGCCCAGTACCCTGCAGCGCTTCCTCTACAGATACAGATACAGATACAGACAGCAGCTCACCTGGGTCTGATCGCTTCCAAGACTCTGTTTCAAGTCTGACCTCATCTCCCCAGCCGATGGGGACCAAACGTACTTTCGAGGACGCCGAGACCTTATCCATACGGCCTAGAAAACGACAGCGACCCACACCTGTGGTTGTAGTTGACAGGGGTGGAAACAGACGTCAGACACGCTCTCCTACCCCGACTAGATACAGTTCTACTGTGGAACCAGTCACTCGCCGAGACATTTTGCGAGAGCGCAGCACCAATCTGACCAGACGGACGACTCCCGCAACACAACAGGCACGGAAGGTTGAAGTCGTGATCGTCAATCACAGAGAAAGCAGTCCATGTCAGCCTGCCGTCCGGCCCACTTTGGAGCGTGCTGCAAAGCAGGTCCATCGTACGGTAGAGAGGCGAAGGTCTACGCGCCCTCCAGTCTCAACCATGCGTCGTATTGTTGAGCCGACCCCTCGACAAAGAGTCATCCCTTGTCACCAGGATGACGACAGTGACGATGAACTCAGCTTTTTCTGAGCGGGGCGCGGGCTTGGCCCTGGTTGAGGTCTGTAACAGCTTGCGTGCGTCGGCGGAATGTCGGATATTCAGAGTCTCCCGGCTCATCCTTGCCGCTGAGGTGTTTATCACATTTGACAGTGCAAACGGATATCTTGGCTGTTTACTCCGTACACTACTGAGTATGACTGTTTGCAAGATCTTGGGGGGTTTTTTTTTAACGGAACGGAACGGTGGATATGGGTGGTCCGCTTTTTTTTGGAATCTGTGTTTTAGGATTGTTGTTTGATACCCATGGCCTTGAATTGGTGTTTTAACTGAGGTGTTCGGACCTCTATGATTGTTTTTCGCTTGTTTCCTCAACTTTGGATTAGCCTTTGGACCTCATGCCAATAGAAAACCCTCAGATTGGATATTTGACCCGATAAAACCCTGGCTGTCGGGTTATATGCGCACTTTATCTGGCACATGAGATCAAACACATTGCAGACCGACAAAACTCCGGCGGCAACACCGATGGCCTTGAATAATATAGACCTGCACTCAAGGTTTAAGACATCCGTTTATACATATTTTCCCGTTTCAGTGCCAAACCACGGAGTCTAGGGCCAATGGTGAGAATATTTCTTCCGAGTTCTTTCGGAAGGGAATTCTCCGCGAGAGGAGATTAAGGTCTGATATAAATGAAATGCCAAGGAAACAACCCCTGAAGACGGAGTTTAGCCTCTTACAGTGATGACTGGAGCAATAGCCTATGACCGGACTGTTTCATAACCCCCCTAAAGTGGATTACTCTGTTCGCTTCAGTGTGTGATGAGCTGACATAGGCGCTTAAGAACCCCCGTGGAATATGAAAACGTGACCCCACAAGCCCTCATTTTCTCCACTGCCAACTGTAGATTGGCTCATCGAGGGAGCAGAGGCCCCTTTCTCAAACAACCAGTCGTAGGCCAAGCATTGAAGCGGATCTATGTCGGGGCCTGTGTGGCGTTTGTTGATCCTCGTCAAACTCTTCCTATTCACTGGCTGGTTTCACTGTTTCATTGCTGACCAGTCACAGTCCTTAGTCGGTATTCCCGCCACTTTTACTCCCTAGGATAACTCGGGCTCGACCTGTCGCATGTTCCAGGTCCATATTCTGCCAATGTGTGCTGAGGTTATCTGTGAATCGGAGCCCCTGATTCGTTGAAATGGATCTGCAGGATCGTCTGCCTTCATACTCCATATGCACATGAAAAATCCCTTGCACCGATCTGTGGTCCCAGCGCTAAACCCCCTCTTTCGAAGAAATTAGGAAAAGTCCCGGAAATCAAGGTCGAAATGACCGGATTCCACATGATACGGGCCGTGTTAGAGGTGGAGAGCCTTGCTGGAATTCTACATATTGGTCCGACCCCCCTGTCTCATACTCCATCCACTGGACTGGACACAAGGAGAAACAGTCCTTTCTTCTATTTCGATCTTTCATTGTCGCCAGTCCTTTTGAATTTTTTTTTACCACAATCAACATTGTCTCATTTTCTTTGATCTTTGTTTTTGAGACAATCTCCATTGTATTGCCGTGGACAAATTTCCATCTTTGGCACTTTTTTTTTGGCAGTGACTGGATCACTAGCATTCCTTTCGTTGCCCGTCGACAACAGCCTTTAACAAACATCGCTCGCTGTTCTGTGAACATTTTTGCTTCTCGCTGCGCCCCATTGGACTGATAAATATCGACAAACGGCTTTTATTCCATGCTTTCTCTCTGATTTCTATACGTTAGATCTAGGCATGTCCTTTATTTGACACCAGCCACCCAACAGAAAACCCTTAACGGCTAAAGCCCTTCAATCCTTGCTTCTATCGTTTGGTCAAGCAACCTGGGGTTGTTTCGTTTGTTGTTCTACTCTTCGACAATATCTTCCGAGCCTTCTGTGGCGTCGGTCCAGATACCAACGATCCCCTTTTCAATACAGTCTTTTCCAGCGAGCTGGCCTCGCTAGACAACACATCAAACCCAACCTTAAGTACTCGACGTGCAGCGACTTTGGTGGGTCGTCATGCAATCTTTTCTTCTGGCAATGTCCCTCGCTGGACTGGCCAAGGCAACAGATATTGAACACATCGAAAAACGAGGTGGTGGTTACTCTGTCTACTATGAAGCCGTCAACGATGATTTGGCACGCTATACAATTCTCGCTCTCGGCTGTGCTGCTGCCGCATATTACATCTGGCAGCTCGTCTTCCGCTTCTCACGCCATCTTCGACGCCTAGCAAGCTTCAGCGATGACCGACAACGATACTTCGTCTCTACACACAATACCTTTGCCTGGATCAAGGAACATATCATCTATGCCGCATTGTTCCGCAGCCGACACAACCAAGAAATGCAGATTTCATCAGCTGTTAACATGGGTACATTGCCTAGCCGCTTCCATGCTTTCCTTATCACCGGGGTTATCGCCATGAACGTCACACTCTGCTGTGTGACATCTCCTTATGGATCCGAGCCAGACTCAATCGCTGGTGTTATTCGTAACCGCACCGGAACTATGGCAACCGTCAACCTGATCCCATTAGTCTTGATGGCAGGCCGTAGCAATCCTCTAATCGCTATGCTCCATGTGCCTTTCGATACATGGAATTTGCTCCACCGATGGCTCGGCCGCATCGTGGTGCTGGAAAGTCTTGCACATATCTTTGCCTGGGCTATCCCCAAAGCCCAAGAAAAAGGCTGGAAGGTTGTCGGAATGGCTCTGAGTGGAAGCAGCTTCCTGCTGACCGGCTTGATTGCTGGTTGTGCATTCACTGCGCTCTTGCTGCACTCGCCCTCGCCTATTCGCCATGCATTCTATGAGACATTCCTCCACCTACACATTGCCATTGCAGCTGTTTCCATGGGTTTCCTCTGGGTCCATCTCAACGGTCTGGTAGCACAAGCTTATCTGCTTGCCTCTATAATCCTCTGGGCCCTCGAACGAGCCACCCGCTTCCTCATCATCGTGTACCGCAACTGCGGCCGTGAGTCCACAACCGCAACCATTGAGGCCATGCCCGGTGACGCAATGCGCATTACCCTGCGCATGGCCCGTCCCTGGACCTTCCGTCCGGGCCAGCACATCTACCTCTACATTCCCGCCGTGGGCTTGTGGACCTCGCACCCGTTCTCCGTTGGCTGGAGCGAAACCGAAGACACCAACTCCGGCGAGAAGTCCCTCCCACTCACAAACAAAGACCCCCTCAGCGCGCCTACAAAAGAAACAATCTCTCTCCTCGTCCGTCGCCGCACCGGAATGACCGACAAGCTCTACCAGCGCGCTGCGAACTCTATGGGCTCACATATTACCCTCCGCGCCTTCGCTGAGGGCCCATACGGAAACATCCACACCATGGACTCATACGGCACTGTGATGCTTTTCGCCGGTGGAGTCGGTATCACCCATCACGTCCCCTTCGTCCGCCATCTGGTCGCCGGGTTCGCAGACGGCACCGTAGCGGCCCGCCGCGTCACACTCGTCTGGATCATCCAGTCCCCCGAACACCTGGAGTGGATCCGGCCCTGGATGACGAGTATCTTGGCGATGGATCGCCGCCGTGAAGTCTTGCGCATCATGCTCTTTGTCACGCGGCCGCGCAACACCAAGGAAATCCAAAGTCCCTCTGCAACCGTGCAGATGTTCCCTGGTCGTCCTAATATCGATACATTGGTCAGTATGGAGATTGAAAACCAAATCGGCGCTATGGGAGTTCTTGTCTGCGGCAATGGCGGTTTGAGCGATGACGTTCGCCGTGTTTGTCGGAAGAAACAGGCTCATTCTAGTGTTGATTATGTGGAAGAGAGTTTCTCTTGGTAACCTGATATATGTGGTAGATATACGTTGCTGTCTTTTTTTGGCGTATGAGCGTGTTTGTTACGATGGTAGCTATCGCTGTTTCATGTAGGGTTATACTGTTGTATATTCCTTTACTTCACTGTTCGGCTTTGCAGCTGGCTTTTTTTGTATACATCGAATTACCCTTTCTCTTCTGGCAGCGGTTTTCCTGTCATCATGAGTATCTATACACTTGTACATATTTGCAAAATGCAAGATTTGATCAAGATTTGTCTTTAAATTGTACATCAAGGATCACCAATAATGTAGCATTCCACGGAATTCAGATACTAATGTTGCCTTTCTTCAGGGCAAATCCTTGGGCATGTGGCAAACTGCTTGATGGACATCCCAAGTCCTGTTTACAGTCCGCCACCTCCACTTCACTCGCTGTAACAATAACACAGCTATATCTGACTTAACAGAAACAGCTGCTTATGCACAATAAAATGAACCAGCAGACATTGTATCCCCAGTACCTTTGTACTTCGCTCGTTGTGGGTACGGGCATAACATTCTATCATATGCCTTCCCATCTTCTGCAGAGTATTTCACCGGAAGACTTGTAGGAGCAGTGCCAGACTCGACCCAAGCGACAAGGCTGTCAAACATAGTGGAGGGATAACCTCCTTTGGTGCCAAAGCAGTGTCCCATCATTGGAGCTTCAAACAACTTATAGTACTCATGAACACTCGGGTCACCGGCAGTCACCGCTTCGTAGTATACCCTCGTACCGTTAGGAGGAATGACCTCGTCCATCTGCATCAAAAATCAGCATGTGTACTTCACAAACAGACGGTACAAAACACACCAAGCCATGATATGTGAGCATCTTGCCACCAGCGTCACGAAATTTGGACAGATCTGGGTTATTTGTTCCGAATACCGAATTCCATTTCTGGACAGACTTTCGAAAAATGTGGTCATATTTTTGATGTGTGATATTCCTCAGGGTGAAGTTCAAGTCGTGCTCGACAAATACCTGAGCCCATCGATTATACAGCTGACTGGAGACCGCAGTGCATGTCCCATTCGCACAGTTCGTATTTACCGGTCTATTTTCTCCTGTCAATGCAGTCCCAGGATTGAATCCATACCACATGAAGTTGCCTCGTGAGTCCCGCGCTCCCGTCCAGGTAGCATTGACAATTTTCGCGGTAGCAGACGAAATTCTCAACTGCGATCCAGTGTCGCTACAGTTGATCTGGGCTCCCACCAGAGTGAACGGATCAAAGACACATACATCCGGGTCTGAGATTACACCATCCACGACACCGTCAGCGCTGTCGCAAGCGGAGAGTGCAGCATCTGTCACAGCGTTGATCTCGCAAGGGTATGGGTATTCTTCGAGCTGGTCCATGACAAACTGAGGCCAGTATCCTCCAATGGAAAGTTGCGGCCAATTAATTGCTGGAGCAGAAGCAACAATGCCATCAAATGCTTCGGGATATTGCTGGGCGAGCGCCAGACCCTGTCGGCCGCCTTGCGAGCATCCGGTCCAATAGGAGTATCTGGGCTTCGATCCATATGCACTTTCGGCCAAGCTCTTTCCAATGACTGCTGCATCGCCGAGAGAAGCAACTCCGAAATTGTATATGGTGTCGTAGTCTGGTGTTCCGTTTTCCAGAAGGCCCCAGTCTGCCGGATCGTCGGTGGTATGGCCACCATCTGTTGAAATGGCGACATAGCCTTCGGCGACTGCTGCGAGCATCCCAAATTCTGTTATGGATGTGAGTCCAGCTGTGTAGCCGTTTCCTCCGATTCCTTGGAGTCGTTCGTTCCATGAGTCACTAGGTAGAAGGACGCCAACGTTGATGGTATCCTTCTTGGCGATGTGCTTGTAAGTCACTGTGACATTGCAGAAGTTGAGATTTTTAGCTGTCACTCCGCCGTGATTGTAGTAGTACCACTCGGGGATGTATTTGGATACATTTGAGACTTGGGAAGCTTGCAGTGAGAGCACTTCTGCACCTGGTATATGAGGATACGAAAAGGCCTGAGGCGAGCACAACGATGGAGGGAGGCTGGTCATGGCGTTGACTCCAGCACTTTGGAGAATAGACTCGGAGAAATAATTTGCTGCATATTTTGATTCGGAGAGGCAATACTTTAGATATGTCCTTGTTCTCGTTTGCTTCGTGAGTGGTACACGGTATACGCGTATTCGACGGATGACTGCTGCCTCCCCAGGAGTCCAAACAGTTGCATTTCTCCGTGATGATTCTGCATATCCAGAGATATTTATGGCACGGGATAGTGGATGTGAACTATACACACTCCACTCTGAGAGGCCAAAAGCTATACGCGTATTCGAACCCGAGGCCAAAGTGGGGCATGAGTCCGAGACCCTAAATTGGCCCTAAATTAAGGAGTGTTCTCAATTACGAGATATTGAATATCTATGAGAGAAAACATGCTTGATTGTGACAAGGTATGAAAGGAATAGTTGAATTGTCTGCGGGTAGATAGAAGTAATTGTTCTATATAACCAATAAGAAGTTGAACAGTCCATAAACAAAAGAACACCGAAAACTCCACGTAAAAAAACAGCCTATAAAGCCTCACTCCGAGCACAAGGAATTCAAACTTCAGAATAAGTGTGTGCAAGTGGTATGCTCCTCTCAGTGTCCACATCAAGTCTCATCTGGTCAGGATACCAAATGAAGAAGATGACCATAACAGCAGCCATTGGCACACTGTCAAAAGCATACAATGTCCACTCATGCATAAGAGGATAACCATCATTGTCCATAACATATTCAATGATCCGGAAAATAGAACGGACCAAAATGAGGGCACTGACAGCATATAGCATGTGTAACGATCGTTGCCATGGAATACCAGGCTTGAGGCACTCGGCTGTGGGTGTACGACGAAGACGCTTTGCGAAAATGATGGCGGTTACCCAGAACAGGGAAAATGAAATGAGTTGAATCGCCAAACCAGCAATAACGCAAACCTTTCCCCACTGGGGGTATCCCAGAACCGAGAGAGATGAGGAATTTCCCTGGACAATGAAGGACAACACGTCGCCCCAGACAAAGGTTTTTGTGAGGCGGGACACCCGAATGACAGAAAGGTGTTCTCCTTGAACTCGACGGATGACTCGACCGAGAGTCATGTAGATTGTTGCGGCGAAGAGCGTAGGACCCAGAAGAATGAACATGTTGGCGATAATGTACGGACCCATTGTAGTTGTATTATTGTGTGCAATGCAGCGGCCAATGTAACCTATGATCTCGACTGTATTGCAACGTAGATTAGTGTCTAGGATTCAAGGAACACAAGGGTAAGCTTAAAAGGGGAAGAGAGTCGACATACACAAGCCACCCAGGGCAAATGCTATACAAAACCATGTCCTAGTTTTGAAAAGTTTCCAAGAAACAAGAGTTGTCAGGGCAATGAATATCAGCATGAAAATGACCGCCGCTGGTATCGAAGGGGCATAGTTCCAAAATTTGTATGAACGAGCGGCGAGTTGAGACATGTTTGGCAATATGGGCCCGTGAAGAAAGAAGGAGAGATATTGTGAGTTGAGGAGACCTAATCAAAGGACTCGGAGTCTTTATAAGTCGTCCTTGGGACATTCTATAGAATCTTTTTTTTTTTTTTTTTTTTTTACTTTTTAGGCTTATAGATCGGGGGGCGGATACGCGTATAGAAAGAACCCACCACGAAGTAGGGTTAGCCAGTCATGGTCTTGGAGGTGCAATCTTTGAGTTAGTCTTAAAAAGCGGATTAGGTACCCAGGTATTCATGTCAATTTGAACCATCGAAGCTTGAATATAGCATTTCTTCTTTTTCGTCCGCAGTGAGGCGTTTGTTTCTGCGCTATGCTACTCTTCGTAATTAGCCGATATACACGTGTAAGGGAAATATTAAATCAATTAAACCCTCTGATCGATGAGTTATTTATGAATATCAATTGTCTTTGAATCAGAGTAGATTTGGGGGAAACATTCAAGTTGAAATAGCGATCTATACGACGATACACAATATTTGATAGGTGTGGGTGGGTAAAATTCGACTGTCATGAGCTCAGAGAATGTACCTATGTGGATATAGACACCTGAGGTATGGTGCAAAGTCCTTGTAATGTAGTATATCTTCAGCTTAGGGTCACCAGCATTGGTCCCTATAGTGTCTGGTTCTAGGCTTTCATTTCTCTTCTTCTCTATTCAAGTCGCCGTTCGTTTCTCACACGCGGTATTACTTTTTATGTCTATATGTCCAATGCAAGGCTACAATCCACCAACAGCATTCCTACTAGGGTTTGAAAAACGTGAGCACACGCTTCACGGGTCTAAACAGATAATTCATGGAGCTCAACGGCTGATGGACCGGGCCAGGCACGAAACCCAGGGAGTTTGTTGTTGTACAAGTTGATGGTAATATTATTCGGAAATGGGGTCGGCCTTTCAAACATGTTTCCAGGCGAACCATTGATTGTATCATTCCCAACGTAAGTGATATCCATATCGTAATCGTAGTGGCGCATGAGAATATGGCATTCTTTGTCCCCCTGGAGATGCAGCTCGAGGCCTTGCTTGCGCCTAAGCTAAGATGATCTCACGAGCCTTATGGTTGACGGATTTCAACGTATTTTGGCCTGAATGGGATCAAATACGTCGAGATAGAAGTCCACGGTCAGGCAATCGCGGCCAGGGTGTTTGGGATCTGGCAAGACTCGGCGGCACCACGCGTTCGGTTTGTATGGGAACAAGGCCGGGGTGTCTTTCTGGGGCAATGCTCCAAGCTATGTCTTGATACGTAGCTCGGGGGTAGGAATCGGAAGAGAGAGAACGTTATCGGAGGTACTGCCATAATCATTCGAGTCGCACTGGCAGTGGTAACATGAGAGAGAGGTAATTAGATAACGGAGAGAAGAAAATATGGGTAGAATTGAAAAGCGAAGAACGAGTGCACCTTCGGATACTCGGACATAAATTGTAGAGAACTTTTCAGGAAGATGCCAGTAGGTAAATCGAGTCGGTATTATTGATGCCTAGGACTGCCAGGCCACGATTGCCCTTTCCTCATTTGGGTTGAGATTATATAGGACACTATCTGCGGGTGGAAGATGTGCTTTTTAGTTTTATTTTCAACATATGTCTATATATAGTAATGAACGTCATCAAATCTACACCTATACGAACAAAGGAAGAAAAAGGAGGATAAAAAGACGATGATGAATCTACCTGTTGCCATCAAGCTCTTTGCATGCTCTACGAGGACAAAGAGAGTTGACTCAGTGCATTTAATAGCTCTGAGGATACTGAGGTCGCCCACTGAGCATAAAGCAATGTGTGCCCTGCTACCTGAGTGTAGCATAACTGGTTATATAGGTACCCATTCTGGGTACTGCAGGTCAACTTATTGGTTACTACGAGGGGGCATATCTCAGGATCGCATCCACACACATAGTGCAAGCTAGTCTAAAGATTTATCTAGGTCCTTGAGCTCTGCAATAAGAATACTTATATCTAGGATTGTCGCTGCCAGTTATTTGCTGGAAGACGGATGATGTCGTTAGTGAAACCATTGTGGAAAAAAAAAAGTAAGCAAAAGGTGAGTTAAAAGTGAGAGACAAGTGAGAGATCCTAGGTTTTAAATAAATGAGATGAGGCTAGGAACTTTGATGGGGTATAGTTCGGTGATAGGGTTCATATAGTGATCAATATATAGTAGTAAACCGCCGTAAAATGTAAATTTCTATTAAATAGATTGTTTCGTTTTATGAACCCCCGAGCCGATTTGTTCCGCTGGCATAGGCTGTCGATTTGCAATACACCGTATAGAGAGGTGTAAAAATTGGTCTAGATCCAGGCCAAATCCAAGTATGGGGGCATCGAATGGGTGTTACGACCTAGGTGAGCGCTGTGTCTGAATCATAACTGATTGATAATCCGTGACTTCTGCTGGGACGTTAGATTTGAAACCATAAATGCCGATGTCGTGATAAGTCCAGCTATGCACAACAGGGGATACGCCTTCATTCTAGGTCTTAGTAGAATTCTAGTGCATCGCATGAAAAACAGGAAGTCTTCAAAGCCAAAATCTTGGAAAGTCTGAATAGGTTCGTCGCGGAGACAATTGTCAGCAAGAGTATAGACCGAAGACATAGGACCGAAGCCAGAGGACAAGGTTTATTCCCTGAATTACGGCAGTTTTGACCGCCAATGCGCCACAACGGTTTTTGCCAGCGGTAAAATTAGTCATATATTAAATACTGCACTATATACGGAATCCCCTAGGATCAATTCACCTTATTAACATGTTGAGTTTCACTATAAACGTATCTTATCCTGAACACTACGTTAAGGTGTAATTCTGGATTAGATATCGAATATAAGTCTTGTATGACTACAGGGTGTTTAGGGAGAATATATAGAGGAAATTGTACCTATGTAATTACCAGATAAGATTGCTACCTACTTAGCTTGCTAGATTTAAATTCCTAGTGAAATTGCTGAACAAAATTGCTAAACAAAATTACTAGGTTAAATTGCTGGGTGGAATTGTTGGGTAGAATTGCTAGGTTGAATTGCTAGGGTGGAGTTGTTGGGTAGATTTATTAGTCGAATTGCCAGGTGAAATTGCTAGGTGGAATTGCTGCCGTGCCTGGAATCCCCCGGGGCTCGGGGAGTTGGAACTTTCGGCCTTGGAAGTTCCACGAGCTTATAAATCCGCAAAGTGGGGTCCACGGGTGTCCCTGCCGAAGACTACTTAAACCATCTGATCTATCAATTCAATCCATCTTCACTCATTCTCTTTTACCTGCTTTGCCAAAATGACTCAACCAAATATTACCCTATATACGGCTCAGACCCCTAATGGCATTAAGATCTCTATAGCGCTAGAGGAGCTTGGGTACAGTAGTTTACCCCGCATCTCAAAGCTTGGTACTAACAGATTGTAGTCTGCCATACAAGGTCGAGAAGATTGACATCTCGAAAAACACTCAAAAGGAAGAGTATGTGCTTGCTCGCCCAACAAAGACATCCACACAAATAGACCTAACCACCGTATAGCTGGTTCCTAAAGATCAACCCTAATGGCCGCATCCCTGCCTTGACGGACACCTTCACCGACGGCAAGGATATCCGTCTATTTGAGTCTGGTAGCATCTTGGAATACCTGGCGGAACAGTACGACACAGATCACAAGATCTCATTCCCCAAAGGCACGCGGGATTACTACGAGATGAAGAGCTGGCTGTACTTCCAGAATGCAGGCGTAGGACCCATGCAAGGCCAGGCCAACCACTTCTCACGATACGCGCCCGAGCACATTGAGTACGGTGTGAAACGATACGTCAATGAATCGCGTCGGTTGTATGGTGTGTTGGACAAGCACCTCGCAGAGTCCAAGTCTGGTTATATTGTCGGTGATCACGTCTCTCTTGCTGATATCGCCCACTGGGGGTGGATTTCCGCTGCAGGATGGGCCGGTATTGATATCGATGACTTCCCAAATCTCAAGGCTTGGGAGGAGCGTATGCTACAGCGACCGGGTACTGAGAAAGGTCGTCACGTTCCTTCCCCTCATACCATTAAAGAGCTCATTAAGGACAAGGAAGCTACGGAGAAGATGGCTGCTGAATCTAGGGCTTGGATTCAACAGGGGATGCAGGCCGATGCCAAGCGTAAAGATTAAATGAACCGCGGCTGAGAAGACCTCAGGACTTTGATGACAATTGGAATGACAGAGCAGTTAATTTGAAATGAGATTCGAATCAAGAGACTCGTATACTTCACATTCGAAGTAACACAATTTGGTTCATATATACAACCAGGTATCCACCAACCATAAGATAGAGTCAAATCGTGATTGTCGAAACAATTTATTCTTGCAAGCCACACTTCATACCTGCCAGGACAGCTTGGGTAAGAATTGGTCCTGATTCATGCACGTCTCCGATATTACTAAGTACGGTATTCTTTCAGATGCCTACAATCAATTGAATACAGACAAAGGTTTAAGTGACAAAGGGGTAGGTGATTGATATTAATGCCAAAAAGAAGCAAAGCGGCGTGCATGCATTAGCCCAAGCGGCCCTCGTAGGGTATGCCCGTCTCCTTAGTAGACTTCCGCACCGGTCCATAAAGCCCAAAGCCCAACCCGGCCCAACCCGTCAATGGGTTGGCTGGGTTTTGGGCACGGCCTCCGGTCCCATCGATGGGCTTTGGGCCCGGGGCGAAAGCCCACTGGGCTTTGATAAGCGCCCAGTGGCTCCAAGCAATACAAATATGCCAAGAAATAGAGATACCAAGTAAAGCTGAACCCCCTTTTGGGGTGTTTTTTTTCCATGACCCTATATTTAGTACTGTTTCTCACTATTATACCTAAGGTAATACTCTATGGTTATATCTCTATATCACGTTTAAGAACGCGAAAAACTACGTTGATTTAGATAATCTAAAAATTACAGAGGTTCTCTAGAAAGTGATGGTACTTCGGTCTAAATCCTAATTGTAAATCTAAGATTAAATGTCAAAACCAGCACTTTCCACGATTATGAATTGAGATTCTACATTTGAACTTAATACGACCGGTAGAAGGTCGTAATACAGTGATTACAGAGGCCGATTTGTCAGTGCTGAGATGGGCTTTAATGGGGGCCCTAGAGTTGGACCGGGTTTCGAGGTTTAGGCCCATAGCCCACTACGGGTTGGGCTTTGGGCCTGGGATGGGGGTCATTCGTGGGCTTTGTGCACTCCTTAGCCGCCTTGCTTCGGATATAGATATATCCGAGTACATCCGTAGAGCCGTGAATAGCCACCGCCTACTAAATAAAGATTTTGTTATAGTCACGTGTTAATGCTCGCCTCTTGGACACCCGTAGATGCTTTCTTTCATCGCTTTCCACTCATATCACTAACCTTTACCTATTCCTTATCCAAAGCAGCAGTCATGGCCTGGCGCAACCAAGGAATAACTGGCTCCAACAACATCCCGCTTGGTCGGCGACGCATGGGCGGTGAGGAAGGAGAGGATGAAAGTCGCACTGCGACCCCTTCCATGCCCTCTTCGTCTATGGGCCCCGATGGTCCCAAGCGTGGGCGTAGTCCTGTCCGAGGTATGTTTCTGTCTTTTTTTCCAAAGTAAAAGGGTTGGAAATATGTTAAGACTGACTTCCATTTCAAAGCCGATCCAGCTCCCCTGAACGCCGAGGGCGATGGCAAGAGACGCAAGAAGCGTAACCGCTGGGGTGACCAGCAAGAAAATAAGGCTGCGGGTCTTATGGGTCTGCCGACTATGATCATGGCGAACTTTACTAGCGAGCAGCTTGAAGCTTACACACTTCACCTTCGTATTGAGGAAATCAGCCAGAAGCTTCGGATCAACGATGTGGTCCCTGCCGATGGTGACAGGTATGCGCTCCTGTCCTTTGGTATTTACACTTTCTTGTATACTAATTGTGATATTAGATCTCCCTCTCCACCACCCCAGTACGACAACTTCGGAAGACGTGTGAACACCCGCGAGTACCGTTACCGCAAGCGTCTCGAGGATGAACGTCATAAACTGGTCGAGAAGGCCATCAAGACCATTCCTAACTACAACCCGCCTTCTGACTACAGACGCCCAACCAAGACCCAGGAGAAGGTCTACGTCCCCGTGAATGACTATCCAGAGATTAACTTCAGTATGATAACTAACCCTCTAACTCCTAACCATTCTTCCATTGCGTCTATCACGAGTCCCTACTCGACTCGAGCTGACAAGACATACTACCTTGGATGTCCTCAGCTTGTTTCTTGCTAAACCGTGGTGCCTGATGCTGCACATATCTTAAAAAAATTACAGGATCACTAACACTCAGCTTTTGCTATCTTTACAGTTGGCTTACTCATAGGACCTCGTGGAAACACCTTGAAAAAGATGGAGACCGAGTCCGGTGCTAAGATTGCCATTCGAGGCAAAGGCTCCGTCAAAGAAGGAAAGGGTCGATCTGATGCAGCTCACGGTAGCAACCAGGAAGAAGACCTGCACTGTTTGATTATGGCGGACACCGAAGAAAAAGTTAACAAGGCTAAGAAGCTTGTCCATAATGTCATTGAAACAGTAAGTTCCTATATCTCATTTTGTGTGTCAAAGAACTGGTATTGACAATTTTTCAGGCCGCATCCATCCCCGAGGGCCAGAACGAACTCAAGCGCAATCAACTTCGTGAGCTGGCTGCTCTTAACGGTACTCTTCGTGACGACGAGAACCAGGCTTGCCAGAACTGTAAGTGAACACCTTTCAAATGACTTGGTTGCGCAATCGATTCTAACTGAATATATCAGGTGGTCAAATCGGACACCGCAAGTATGACTGCCCTGAGCAGCGTAACTTCACTGCGAACATCATCTGTCGTGTCTGTGGCAATGCTGGCCATATGGCTCGCGATTGTCCTGATCGCCAGAGAGGCAGTGACTGGCGCAATGCCGGTGCGGATAGACGTGGCGATCGTGCTGTCGGCACTGGTGATGCCGTGGATCGCGAGATGGAGGTAAGTAATTTCTGCTCAATGACTGCTTCATCCTACACTATACTCACATCTCACTTAGCAATTGATGAACGAGTTGTCTGGTGGTGCTCCTGGCGAATATGAACCCCGTCGCATTGAAGCCGGTCCAGGTGGCGGTAATGGCCATCCTGATGACCGTGATGCGAAGCCTTGGCAGCAGCGTGGCCCGCCACCCCAAAGTGATGTGGCTCCATGGCAGCAACGCCGTGAGCATCGCCCTCGTGACGACTATGGATCCCGCGACAACTATGGATCTCGCGATCATCAAGGATCTCGTGACGACTATGGATCTCGCAATCAGGGTGGTCCTGCCCCTTGGGCTGCCCAGAGCCAGCACCAAGCTCCACCCCAAAACCGCGACTACGGTTACGGATCTCAAAGTGGTTATGCTGCTCCTGGCACTGCTCCAAATGCTGCTCCTTGGCAACAGCCGGCTCCTCCCGGTGGACAGCAGCCTGTCTATGGTGGATACGGTGGATATGGCGGATATGCGGCTTACCCTCCTGGCATGGGAGCTCCTGGTGCTGCCCCTCCTGGTATGGGCGCGCCTCCTCCCCCTCCTGGTATGGCTCCGATGTACCCCGGAGGTGCTGGCAGTCCTCCTCCTCCTCCCCCTCCCCCCGGAGATGCCCCGCCCCCACCGCCTCCAAGCGACCTGCCTCCCCCCCCCCCACCTCCCCAGTGAGGGACTCGGCTCCTAGCGAAAAAGTGATCTCGTTGATATCGTTTGCCTATGCGTGAAGAAACTGGCTATGGGGACTTTAAAAGACAATCCAGCCAGGAATGTTTTCAAATACCCACGGCTTGCTAACAATTGTTCTAAAAACTCCATTAGTTTTTTCTATGCGGTTTGAATAATAAGTCTAATCATTTCTAGATCATCTTATCTGGAATTGTTGTATTTGCCTCGTACACTCATAGATGACCGTAGCGGCCTAACTTGGAGGTTTCGGGCCCCACTTAACAGGTCTTGGCTTCATCAGCTCGAACATTTCTCCGCAAACTCAAGCTCTGCTCTGTTCAATTATGTTCTGACTGTCGCTCTCCTGTATTTCTTTGCATATCAATGCACTTATCTCGCTTCTCATAAATTTATGCCAGTTGTGTAACACTGAAGCATCGATTTGCATATGCAACGGTTGCCGCAAGGGAGCTTCTCCCTCCCGGAACCCAACATGCACTCGTCCACGTCCACTCAACGGAAACCTTCTGGGCAGTCGCAGCGGCGATCATCAGTACGCTCAACGCACCCAGATAGAACTAGTCATGATACAGCACGTCAGTCTGATTATTCTGTGGGCCAACACAACGGCGCTCAAGAAAACTCGCAGTACCGTGCGTCAACGACAGCGCCGGTGCACTCAGTGCAGGAAAAATGGTGGCACGTCCACCTGTTCCGTGGAATGATCAACGATATCAAGCGCAGAGCACCATATTATTGGAGCGATTGGACTGATGCATGGGATTATCGTGTCGTGCCTGCTACGGTCTATATGTATTTTGCCAAGTATGTTCGCTCTGGTTGGATATCAATCAATATCTCAGTACCTTTTCTTCGGGGTCATGTTTCATTTGCTTACAATAAGTGTAGTATTCTGCCTGCTCTCGCCTTCTCGTTAGATATGTTCGAGAAGACAAGTCAAAGCTATGGCGTTAATGAGGTTCTACTTGCATCTGTACTTGGTGCAATTGTCTTTTCGCTCTTTGCGGCTCAGCCGTTGGTCATTGTTGGCGTTACTGGTAAGAAATATGGGATATGTCGATCTCGTAAAGGCTCAAACTGAGGATTGTAGGTCCTATCACCGTGTTCAACTACACTGTCTATGACATCATGGCTCCTCGAGGGACGCCGTATCTTGCCTTCATGTGTTGGATTGGAATGTGAGTATCCCCTATTTTCTTATTAAATGGCTGCACTGACATCAATTGTAGCTGGTCTTTGATTATGCATTGGATACTGGCTATCACTAATTCATGCAATGCCTTGACCTATGTCACCCGGTTCTCGTGCGACATCTTTGGATTCTACGTTGCTTGCGTTTATATTCAGAAGGGTATTCAGGTTCTCACCAGACAATGGGGCTCCGTGGGAGAGACCTCTGCTTACCTGAGTATCATGGTTGCACTACTTGTCTTGATGTGTGCATGGATTTGTGGAGAATTGGGCAATAGCAATCTTTTCAAACGACCCGTTCGAAAATTTCTCGAGGACTACGGCACACCTTTAACCATCATCTTCTTTACTGGCTTTGTCTACATTGGCCAGATGAAGGATGTTGATGTCGCTACACTCCCTACTAGCAAGGCTTTCTTTCCTACGACTGACCGGTCTTGGCTTGTGCATTTCTGGGATATCAACGTTGGAGATATCTTCCTTGCTATCCCATTTGCACTTCTTCTGACAATTCTCTTTTACTTTGATCACAATGGTGAGTACCCTATATCAAGCAAATTACAGTAAATTTTATGATTAACGCGTCCCTTCCAGTGTCATCTCTCATTGCCCAAGGAACCGAATTCCCTCTTCGAAAGCCAGCGGGTTTCCATTGGGACATTTGGCTCCTTGGTCTCACAACTTTCGTGGCCGGAATTCTGGGGATACCATTCCCCAATGGCCTGATTCCCCAGGCTCCCTTCCACACTGCTGCCCTCTGCGTCACTCGCCAGGTCGCAGACGAGGACGACACAAACAAGGGCAAAGCTATCCGGATAACAGATCACGTAGTAGAGCAGCGATTCAGCAACTTCGCACAGGGACTTCTGACCCTGGGAACAATGAGTGGACCCCTTCTCATTGTCCTCCACTTGATTCCACAGGGTGTCATGGCTGGTCTGTTTTTCGTTATGGGGGTTCAGGCTCTACAGGGAAATGGCATTACACAAAAACTGATATTCCTCGCGGAAGACAAGAAGTTTACTTCTGCGTCGAATCCTCTCAAGCTGATCAAGCGCCGTTCCGCCATCTGGGCCTTTGTCGCTCTTGAATTGTTTGGCTTCGGTGCTACTTTCGCTATCACCCAGACTATCGCTGCCATCGGGTTCCCGGTCATAATTATCCTTCTGGTCCCTGTGCGCTCCTTTCTACTTCCTAGATGGTTTACCCGCGAGGAGCTTGCAGCACTTGATGGACCGACAGCTAGTCCATTCACCATGGAAAGTGTCAGTGGCACCCGTGGGCTGGAGAACTACGATGAAGCGGTAGCCAGCGGCGCCCTTGATGAATATTCTAATGAAGGCGACCGAGTCCTAAGGAGCAGAGCTTCAACTTCTCCGGAATCTGCGGTCGAAGATAATGATCTAGAGCGAGGTGACGCGTATGAACTCGCCTCTGGTGTTTCGCGAAGAAAGAGTACAGCTAGCAGGGCAGGTTAAAAGGTGATAGGATAGCTTATATTACGATCAAAAGTGCCTTGCGTTTGATCTGGTTATTTTCTTGCTTCCACCAGTGTTATAAACCATTGACGAATAACGAAAGTTACTGCTCGATATTCATCGATGCCTGATTTATCTGGCAGTAACTACATAAATTGCTCGTCACTTTCATGACTTGATGACTGATACACAGATCTTACCTAGATCTTTCAATGCTGATTAGTACTTAAACTTAGTTATTTGACCAAAATGATGTAAATTATGTATGTATGTAGTCGATTCCACGGTCGTTCGAAAAAATTGTGATGCCTCATAAACAAGGCAATAAATTCCCACCGCTTGTCAGAGATAACTTTTTCTGCCACGAAATTATTTCGTCCTGATAAACAGTCGCAAACAAGATGGCACCCCCGATCATAGAGAATCCAGAGTTCGAGGACTCAGATGTATCCGATAATTCCGATGTGGAACAACCCGATGTCGATGACCGAGCCCCAAAGCGCCGCCGTCTTTCAGAGTCCTCCAACGACTCATATGTCGCACCTGCGCCGCTCCCCACCCTCTCTCGTATCAAGAAGAAGAGTGAGGTAAAGGAGGAGCCTGCATCGAAGGAAGAGGAACCGGTACTCATCAGCGATGCAATTGAGCTTGGTAAACAGAGCGGTTTGTCCACTTTTGCGGCTTTGGACGTCGCACCTTGGCTTGTCTCATCGCTGTCGACAATGGCGATCAAACGGCCGACTGCTATTCAGAAGGCTTGTATTCCTCAGATTTTGAAAGGAAAGGACTGTATCGGTGGCAGTCGCACTGGTTCCGGAAAGACCATGGCCTTTGCGGTTCCAATTATGCAGCAATGGGCGCGCAATCCATTCGGAATCTACGCTTTGGTTTTGACTCCAACCCGGTATGTTCACGATGGATATGAGAGATTGCAGCTTTAATTTTCGGTAACTAACTTGGTTGTCTCTGTCTAGTGAGCTTGCACTCCAGATCTACGAACAATTCAGAGCCGTTTCAGCGCCGCAAAATATGAAGCCTATCCTCGTCGTTGGAGGCACAGATATGCGGAAGCAAGCCATTGAACTTGCGAACCGTCCGCACGTGGTTATCGCAACACCCGGCCGGCTAGCCGATCACATCAAGACATCCGGCGAAGATACTGTGGCCGGTCTCCGCCGCGTCAAAATGGTTGTTCTCGATGAAGCCGATCGCCTGCTAGCCAGTGGGCCAGGAAGCATGCTACCAGACGTGGAAACATGTCTCGGAGCCCTTCCACCATCCGCCGAACGTCAAACACTGCTATTCACAGCGACCATGACTGCCGAAGTACGGGCACTGCAGTCCATGCCGGCAGCAGGCAACAAGCCCCCGATCTTCATGACCGAGATCGGTACCGAAAACCAAGGCAAGATCCCGCCAACCCTCAAGCAGACATACCTGAAGGTTCCCATGACGCACCGCGAGGCGTTCCTACACGCGCTGCTCTCCACCGAGGAAAACATCACTAAGCCAGTCATCGTCTTCTGCAACCACACCAAAACATGCGATCTGCTAGAACGCACCCTCCGCCGCCTCGGTCACCGCATCACCTCCCTCCACAGTATCCTCCCGCAATCCGAGCGCACGGCTAACCTGGCTCGTTTCCGAGCCACTGCTGCCCGGGTCTTGGTTGCTACGGACGTCGCTTCGCGTGGTCTCGATATCCCCTCCGTAGAGCTGGTTGTCAATTTCGATGTACCTCGGAACCCAGATGATTATGTTCACCGTGTTGGTCGTACTGCGCGTGCGGGACGGGCTGGTGAGGCTACCACACTTGTTGGACAACGTGATGTTGAGCTCGTTCTTGCTATTGAGGAGCGGGTTGGTAGACAGATGGAGGAGTTCGAGCAGGAAGGTGTCAATATTGAGAGCCGTGTTGTTCGAACTGGTTTGCTCAAGGAGGTTGGCTCTGCGAAGCGTGAGGCTGCGGGTGAGATTGATGAGGGTCGTGATATCCTTGGACGCAAGCGTAATAAGTTGAAGAAGGTCCGCTGAAGGACGTCTTATTAGATAGATCATAGATGCTGTCTACGTTGAATCAATTGATACATTTAGCGGTTTTATTCTCCGGAACTTTTGACTTGTGGTTTCAATGATGCAGGGGAAGCAATGCAGCACGTGGTATTGCCCTTGCATCCTTGGGTCCTCGCGTGGCAGTCCCATGCCCTAGCCTAGGAAGACGACGATGTGGTTTAAATTCATATACTGTTAGGAGAACTGGTCAATGTTCAAATGCATTTAAATGCACAAATGGTATCATTGATTACAACAGAAAGACCAACTATTCTAATAATGCTGTATGCTTCCAAAATAGGATCACTCGCTGTCATGTGAGGTTCAACTTGAAGTATATCAAATCTCGATATGCTCGTTGTTCAGCCCTGCACACCATGCAATACACTGCTTTGGAAAATAGCCATCCATTGCAATGCGACTTATTCACTCAGACATGCTCCACACAGTAAGCAATAGTCTGGAAAGAATATCAACACAGAAGAAAAAAAGACAATGCAGCCAGATCACCCAGTCCGGGCGTCCGAAATTTGATTGCCTGCCGTACTCATGAGCTTCAATAACCCATCGACCGCGTCACCTCGCTGTGACGGCGACATGTCATCCACATCTCCCATACTGAGCTCGGCTCTTGGGCCCATGCTTGTTTGTCTGTCGGCTTCACGGCGAATTACCGTGGCTGGAGGGCTACTCAGCTGCATTGGGGAGCCGAGGGCACGAGGTGGTGTTCGTTGCGCGTGTGACTTTGTGCGTTGCTGAACAACACTGGAAGACAGTGGGGAAGGTCGGCCTGGAAGATCGGGTGTGCTGTGAGAGGGGGTGGAATTGAAGCCAGTGCAGCCAATGCGAGGGGTCTTCGTTTGCGAGGATGGGTAGGATGTAAAGTGCTTGCGGGATGAGAGCGGTGGTGTGGAGAGGACGGAAAGTGAGAGTCGTGGGCATTTGCGACTGTGCGCTTCTAGCTCGGAGACCCGGCGCTCGAATTGGTGGTCTGTCACATTGCGCATGGCGCTTTGTAGTCTTGATCGGAGAAGGCTTGCTTTCTGTTCGACTGTTAGAAACTGTCCGCCGGGGAAGGTGTTTGATATTGATATCATGGTTCACATACTTGTTGGATGAATATTTTGCGTGCGTCCGAGTCTGAGATGACGCTACGCGTTTCTTGCTCGGGGGTATTGGGCACATTGAAAGATTGATTGGTGTCCATTCGATCTTGTACTTGGTCGCGTTCCGGTTGTGAGTTTTGGGGTGTGGGTGTTTGAGTGAGCTATTCGCGTTTCGTATGATTAGCTTTGGATGGGTCATCCTTGAGACTTCTTTGTCTGTCTCGCATGAGCTTACCTGGCATTGCATATCATCATTGACAGTGGATTGGACGGCGGGCTGCGGAGAGGATTCCCGCGTCTGCATGTGTCCGAGGTTTTCGTCCATTTCATCCACTTGATCCCGTGTCCGTTTTTGGCCTGCAAATATAGGAGAAGGGAGAAGCTTCTTAGGTGAAGTAGCAAATGACATCTGCTTGACCGGGGTTCCAATGGCCGGGAATGATGATTTGACGTGTGTGACGGGGGATAGACACGCGTTTGAGTCTTTCTCGCCGAGAATTCGTCGCCCGTCCTTGATTGGACTGAATTGCACTGAAGTCGAGCTCATGATGGAGCTTTAAAGTATTTCTAGTCTGAGCGTCGAGGGGAATAGAAGTCGAAATAGTAGCCGAAGGTGCTGCGGGGAAGTGTGATGGTAGACGCGAACCAATGCGTACAGAGAATTGCAATTGCAATTGGAAGTTCAGTAGAAGGTAGAAGGTAGAAGGTGAAGAGTAGGAAGTCGAAAGTCGAAGTAGAAAAAGAAAAACGGTCGCGTCGATCGCGTTTAGTGATATCTTACTAGCCTTGTATAGAGCACGGACTGGGCTCCACACAGGCGTGTTGAGCACGCGTTTGGATTTGAATGCAATTGTTTTGTTACTGTACTAGGAGTACTATTATAACTATTACTAGTTCGATTTGAAATAATTAATAGTCTACTATTATATGCTTGTCATTCTCTAGACGCGTATAAGTTTTGAACTTTTGATCTACCCTGACATTTTGATATTGAAGACTCGATATCTTGGAGGATCTCTTTTATACACTCTAATAGTCCAATTTGCTTTTCTCAGACCCCTTTATCAATATCCCCAATACTTTCTCTCTTTCACACACACACAGCAACCCCGGCCGGGGCGCGTCTAGTCCTTTTCGTGTCCTGGATCCACAAGGGTTGGAGACCCCACGAACGCGGTCGATTAAATTCCATAACAAGAATGTCAGCTACACTTCTTTTGCTTGATAGTATATGGGAGCTTAAGAATTTAGAACGATGAGCATGTATGTAGTGTTAGTAGGACGAAATAAGAATACACCCGCGGCTAATCTGATAGATAGCGTGAGGAACAATGTCCTTGTGAGTAATAACATTGTACAATTCATGCCGTGCATGACTAGCTTCGAATTTCCCTGCCGTGTTCGCTTTAAATTTCTGTTTGAAGTACCTAATTGACTAGGTACTATTGCTCTGGTGGTCTGTCGCATTTTAACAAGACACTATCTGCCCTGTAAATACTATCCTATGTCAATGCCTATTGCTTGATTGATCAACATAGTATTAGTCTGCTGGTAAGTTGACCCGGCTTGATAGAAACTTTCCTACGGAATACAGCCTGTCATGATATATATAAAGCTGACCAATGATTCAAGATTGTATCGAACGGACAGTCCATATAATATAATCGAGTTTGGAATTGAGGCATACCATATCAACATATGCTTGAAATATGGCAATAACTAAATATTATTTTCCCCATGCAGTTATTTTCCATACGCTTGGTGGGTGCGTCGACAATACAATGGGGGATACTGACCTGATTTCTCAGGCCGTCATTCTAATATAGATCACCGAAAACAGCGATTTATACTCCGTGTACAGCCTTCCATTGCTGCTTTCGACTCTCTGTTTTTTTCTTTCAACTTATTAAAAAAAAAAAAACATGCCGGATGTAGTTCAGAACAATGTATGATAACCGGGATAGGAAGAATATGCACGTTCTACGATTATATATTGTTCCGTATGACATCATCGGAAGATGAAATAGAGAGCCCAAAAGAGTCTCATTGCATTGTATCTCCCCGTGGAGGAAAGGACAAACACGCCTAGATGAGATGACTAGATGACCACTGCAGTATAAATCTCATCTCATCAAATTCCAAGGTCAAGGCCTTGCAACGTTGATCCCTTCCCCGCATTTCTATTTATGTACCTGAGTCCTGACATTGGCCCTGATATTTTTCAACTTCTTCATTGCTACAACTTTCACTCATTCGCGACACTCTTTGGATATTATATTGCTACCAATTTTATCGTGGATCAACTGCCGTGTCATCTTCATCTCGCGTGACCATGCAGCTGTCGCTCGTGGTCCTGGCCGTTGTCTTCCAGACAGCGGTTAGCACCGCATCTTCGCTCACTCCGCCTGTGATCCCATTGATAGTACGGAATCCATATCTGAGTACCTGGCTTGCAAATGCTCGAGACACACCTTGGTCAAAATGGCCCATGTTCTACACTGGAGAGGAGGTGGGACTTTCTTTGATGGCTCACCTTCCGAGCCAGAATACTGTTTACCCTCTTCTTGGCAAACCCCATGAGTCTTTGGATGAGAAGGCCAGGTATGGATTTACAAGACACGATGTGGGAATTTAGACACTAACAAATTACAGCTACAAGATCAAGTTCCCTAACTACAACGGCCTGAACTATGATGCCTCGACGACCAACTTGACCTACTATATCGACACTGGTTCTGCAAACCCTATCGACGTTACAATTTCATTTCTTTCACCCATCACCCCAACTTCAACCCTACGTCAGTCAATCCCGGCCTCCTATATCACAATCGATGTCAAAGGCGATGTCGATGTCAGCATCTATATGGATGTGGATGGCCGCTGGGTCAGTGGAGATACTGGCAGCAAGATCAAGTGGGGATGGGATAACTTGAAGACCGAGAACGAGGAGCTTGCCCTCAATCGATGGCAAGTGCAGAGGGAGAACGAGCTTGATCTCACAGAGACTCGCGACCGTGCCGAATGGGGCACTCTTCATTTCACTGGACCATCTGTGAGTCCGATCTCGTCGAAATGACATGACATCTATCTAACCACAACCCAGGACGTTGAATACCAGTCTGGAGATGCATCTCAGGTACGCCAAGTCTTCGCTAGCTCTGGAGCTCTGCAAAACACCAACGATGATAAATTCCGCGCTATTCGGGATCGCGCGCCCGTTTTTGCCTTCTCCAAGACTTTCCACCTCGGGCATTCATCCAAGAGTTACGTCGATAGCGTAACATTCACTCTCGCTTTCATCCAGATTCCTGTTGTTCAGTATGCCTCATCTCGTGGGCTCACCATGATGCGACCCTTGTGGGAATCTTGGTATCCCACAACCGAAGAGCTCTTGAATTTCCACTACAGGGATTTTGCTGCAGCTAGTTCCCTGGCATCCAACTACTCGCAGCAGTTGGCAGATGATGCGTACTTGTCTGGAGCTGATGACTACGTTGAGATCGTTGCCCTAACTGCGCGGCAGGTGATGGGTGCAACTACCTTTTCAGGAACCCCGGATGACCCGATCCTGTTCCTAAAGGAGATCTCTTCAAATGGCAACTTCCAAACTATCGATGTCATCTTTCCCGCGTTCCCATTCTTCATGTACACAAACCCCCGGTGGTTGGCGTACCTTTTGGAGCCGTTGATCGAGCACATGCTGAGCGGGCAATACCCCAATAAGTATGCGATGCACGATTTGGGGACACACTTCCCCAATGCCACCGGACATCCTGACGGCAAGGACGAGTATATGCCTGTCGAAGAGTGTGGTAACATCCTCATCATGGGCTTGGCTATCGTGAACTCGCTCCGCTATGAGGACTCTGCTGCAGCCTCGTCCATCTGGTCAACACAGGGGCTGCCCTCGCCAAGCTCCGACAACGAGAGATCTGGACCGTTCCCTCTCGGTAATTTGCAGGTACTGTCCGGAATTGCTCATCAAGATGGCAAATGGGGTGGCGGTAACAAGGGCCAGCACGAAGCTGAGAAATGGGTGAAGCGCAGCTACAGTCTTTGGAAACAGTGGACCGGATATCTGGTGGAATTCTCTCTTGAACCTGCTAACCAACGTAAGAAAACTTTCTCGCTCTTTCCTGGTGGTGTATTTATCCAAGCTAACCTTGAAAACAGTCTCTACCGATGACTTTGCTGGCTGGCTGGCTCTCCAGACCAATCTGGCTCTCAAAGGAATTGTGGGCATCAACGCCATGAGCAAGATCGCCGAGGTAGCCGGTCACGATGCCGACGCGACTTATTTCAAGGTATGAACTACTTTTAATCTGTGCGTCCTGACAGATTGACTAACTACCCATACAGAAAGTCGCTAGCGACTACATCGCCAAATGGGAAGAGTTTGGCATGTCCCGAGATGGCTCTCATGCAAAGCTTGCCTACGACTGGTATGGCTCTTGGACAACGCTCTACAACCTCTACGCCGATGCCCAGCTCTGCTTCCATCTAGAGGATACCGATACTGACTCACCCGGCTTTGTTCCACGTCACATCTACCAGAAGCAATCGGTCTGGTATCACTATGTGCGTCAGAAGTACGGCCTTCCCCTCGATAGCCGCCACCTCTACACCAAGACCGACTGGGAGTTCTTCTCAATGGCTGTTGCCTCCAAGGGTGTGCGTACAGAGGTCCTTGAGTCTGTCGCCCGCTGGGTCAACGAGACCACCACCGATCGTCCCTTCACGGATTTGCACAATACGGAGGGTGATGGGGGCTTCCCTAATCCGACGTTCTTCGCTCGGCCTGTCATTGGTGGCCATTTTGCTTTCCTAGCATTGGAGCGTGCCTGTGGGGGCAAGGCCATGGATGGCTTGTCTTTCCTCGACGATGTCGATGAGGAGACATTGGCGGTTTGGACTCAGAGTGCCGAGTCTGCCGCTAAAGAGTTCACCATGTTGGGCCAGAACCGCCATGGCGAGGAGCTGTAGAGGCTTGTGTCTCGTCATAGAGGGGTCGTAGATGGAGAGAGGCTGTTTGACACAGTGGATCTGTCGTCGTCTCTCGTTTCCATTTCATCCATACCCTAGGCCAGAATTGTGCCACTTTTGCTATGTTATCATTAGTACATACCTAGCGTTAAGTCCATATTCATCCGTAACACCTTGGGTAAATCGGAACACAATTTTGGTCTATGTCCGTGCAAGTCCATCATATACATTGAACAGCGTATACATGGTTCTCAAAGTACACTCAAAGTACAACCTCACTGGTAGATCTATTCAGATACTAATTCTCTAGTGGATATAAGAAGCAGACATGTCCCGTAATTCAATTGAAGATTTCTTTGCGTTCCTATTTTTTTGTTGACGTCTTCTGGATCGATTCAAATTACATGGGCCCATTGAATTCAATCATCCAATTCGCGTTTGCTCACCGAAGGCAAATGTAAACACACACACAACACATATAAGACCAACCCGGAATATGTCTTTTCCCAAGATAAAAGAAAAAACTTAAAACTGGGCAGTTTTTGCATCCAGCAGAAGCACGGAGAATCCTTCACATCCCAGCTCCCCAAGCCCAATCTCCATGGGAAAGAGAAAATAAAAACCATCACAGATCAAGCGACACAATAAATACCACCTCCGGGTGAACTTGCACACCTAGCAGATGAAGAAAAGGGATGGAAGAGTCGGGAATATAAAAGATTTCCATGTCTGGGAGCACGAGTTCCCGACAAGGTCAGGCAATTTAGTTGCCGCCGAGGCTGGGGAAGTTCTTCTCGTCGACGGTAGGGCCGGCAGGGCCACGGGCGTTGCCACGGGGGGGCAGCACCGCCACGGGCGGCACCACCACGGGGAGCGCGGTCACCGCGGGGGGCACGGTCACCACCACGGGGGCCACCACGGGCAGGACGGTCACCACGGGGGGCGCGGTCGCCACGGCCGCGGGGAGCGGGGCCGCTGCGGGGAGGCTCGACGTAGCGGAGGTCGACATCAAGGAAGTTCTTCTCCTTGCGCTGCTTCTCGCGCTTGGACTTCTCGTGGGAAGGCTGGATGTAGGCGTCTTCCTCCTGCTTGGAGAGCTCCTTGGCGGCAGCCCACTTCTTGTCGAGCTTGGTGCCCTCGTTGGCGGTACGCTCGGGCTTGGCGGCGAAAGTCTCGCGCTGGGCCTTCTCGGCAAGGTAGTCGGCGAAAGACTTGGAGTTATCGGGCTCCTCCTGCTCCTCGGCCTCGACGGGGGTCTGGGGCTCGTTCTCCTCCTTCTTAGCGATCTTCTCGCCCTGGCGCTCGTCGTCTAGGGTCTTCTCGCCACTGTCGGCACCCCAGCCCTGCTGGACCTGCTTGCGGGTGTCGCTGTTTTATCGAAATTCAGGTTAGTTTCGTCTTTTTTCTTTTCGAAATTGTATGATCCCCACAATGAAATTCTCATGGTTTCTCATGATTCTTTCTTGCTTGCGGGTTTCATTCGTTCATTTCGAGGGAATCGCTTACGTCTGACCAGTGCGGGACTGGCGGTCACCGCGGCCGCCACGGCCACCACGGCGGGCGGGGGAGCAGCCTCATCAGTGGGCTTCTCACGGTTGTGGTTACGGCCAGCGTTGCGGTCGCGGAAAGCTACCCATTAAATTAGTCCGGTTGTTTCGTTAGAATAGTTTCTTGTATTCACATACCGGCCTCGTTGCCAGCGGTGACACGGCCGCCGCTGCGGCGAGCGTTGGCCTCGGTGTGACGAGCAGGCTGCTCCTTGGGAGCATCACGCTTTCCGTGGCGGTCGGCAGGGCGGTCGACGGCCTTCGTGGGGGAGGAGCGGGTCTGCTGGGGTCGAGCTCTGGGTCGTTACCTGATGATAGGTAACGTTAGCGATCAATTTGACCGGAAGAAACGGATGCACGGATTCGAATGGAGCTGTATTCTTCTGGATAGAAAGAGCTCATTGTCGTCGAAAAGATAGTCAAGAATTGAATTCAAGGGAGGGGAAGAGAAATTTACCCAGAAGCTCGTAGAGGTTCTATATGAAATCAATTCGAATTAGTTATTGAACATTTCAAAAAAAAAAAAAACCTCGCCTCCAAATCGCTTCCAGATCGCGATTTCTTTCAGCATTGCGCCGCTAGCAGCGCGCAGGAGAGCTCCAATTCAGCGTACCTTCGACCGGACGGACTCCGCCATGACGCCTGTTGTGTTTCGGAGACCTTCCGGGGGGAGGCGCTCAACTTTAGACAATCGGTCTAGAGGAGTTAACGGGGCACAAGGCAGAACCCAAGGGAATCCGGCCTGTCAATTTGATGATGATGAATGATCAGGGTGAAGAGAGGTCCACGGTTTGTGGTTGCTGGGTGTAGGGTGACTAATCAGGAAAGGCGGCTTCTGCTCCTAAGCGAATATGCCCGCGATCGTTGATTGGCTGCCCGCAGTCTAGGGCTTAGGGTACCTTACGTAATCATTACGTCAAGGACTGCTCTGGGGATCTTTTTCTCATACTTGCTGGGATTATCAGCTCTTGTACATTTGATATCCACCGTTTTTGTGTATGATCTTATGCATATTTCCCAGACCCATTCATTAGTTTACACAGAATTGAAATATCCCGGTGGAGTATGCCGATCTCGACTGTGGACTATACCGCTGTACTTTATTGCCTTGCAGTAGCTATGTAATCATGGAGCTATCCGTGGCAAACATGACGGGTAAGTCTGGATGCACATTGATAGGTGAGTGGATATGTTTGTATCTGGCTAGCTATTGCAATGATCATTCTCTATCCCTTGGGTATACATTCCGGTCTCGATACATGCCCAAAGCTCCAAAGCTTCCCTCATACCAGAATTATACCCAAAATCATATACGACCCCTCACTTTGGGGCATAAACACCGGCCTTGATATCATCCAACAGCTTCGGGCCAACCGGCTCCCAACCAAGGAGTTCCTGGGTCTTCTTGCTTGAAACCGGGTTATCGAGGCCCATAACCATAGAGATGAAGCCGTCAAGAGTCCCGGCGGTAGGTGTGAAGCCGTCAAGCTTCCCCATTTCTTCGAGGGACTTAGAAACGGCTGGAAGACCTAGATTTTGACCAATAGCTTCAGCAATATCTTTCAGGCGAACACCCTCCTCGCCCACAGCACGGTACTTGCTTCCAGCAACACCCTTCTCTAGGGCAAGTCGGTAGAGCCGAGCAGCGTCATGACGATGAACAGCAGGCCAGCGATTCAATCCCTCATCGAGGTAAATTGCATTACCCTGCGAATGGGCCAGAGCAACGAGTCTATCGATGAAGGCGTGATCCTCCTCGCCGTGTACAGTCGGCGGCAGACGGATGACACAAGCACGCACGTCCTGCTCAGCAAGACGGGAAACAACCTTCTCATTACGAGAGCGGATGCTCATCGATTGTTCGTAATCGATGATTTCGTCTTCGGTGCTGGGTTCACTACCCTTGGACAGCCCAAAGGTGCCAGAAGTGGTGATGAGAGGCTTGTTGGTCCCGATCAGAACTGAGCCTAGAGTTTCGATGGTTGCTTTTTCGTCGAGGCAGTTCTGAATATACTTGCTGAAGTCGTGGTCGAATGCAAGGTTGATCACGCCATCGGCCTCGCTTGCTCCTTGCTTGATGATCTCGGCGTCGCGGAAGGAACCGCGGAGTACCTTGACGCCTTTCGCTATTAGGGATGCCGCGGCTTCGTCGGAGCGAGCGAGGCCTGTAACCGTGTGGCCGGCGGTTAGGAGCTCGTCGACGACTGCTCTGCCGACGAAGCCGGTGGCTCCAGTAACGAAGACGTGCATGGTGAGAATGGATGTAAGGAGATCGAAGAAGCGTGAAGTATAGAAGGCGAAGGCTGGGAGATTATGGTATTATATTGCTTGAAGTATATGATTAACTATGTATGATGAAAGTTATACAACATAGAAAGCGAGTTCGCGGCCTTTTATAGATCGAGCTATCGAGGAACTAGATACTAGTACAACCCCGAGATAAACAATTACTGAACTCCACATCACCCATTTCTATCTCCATATTAATGTTACATTCTAGGCTCTTGGCTCACCTCCAGATAAGTAGTAGGATGATTCATCATGTCCGAAGTGAAAAAGTACGATCAATTGAGGCTGCAAGCTGATATTATCATCACTGCGGGGTTGCAGGATTACGATGTCACCTATAGTGACCGCACATATTGCCCATGGACATTTAGACATGGTTTATCCCTTTCCTTCAAATCGTACCTTTGACAGCCTTAGATTTAATACAAGCATGAAGGTGGAGCTAAACCAACCGCAGATGAACTTCCCAAGCGCAACGGGCATGCTAATTATAAACTTATACATATAAGAGGCTCAAATATTGAAGATTATATTCGAGTTTTAGCCTGAAATTGGGTGAGCCCTCTTGTATTGTTATAATTCAAAGGTTCAACCTACTGCATACCTAGTATGAGATATTTAACTCCAAAGGCGCCCCTGAACCTTGCCCTTAAATTTTACCAACGCGTTAGGATGAGATAAAAATACCAGTGCCATACTTAAACTGAAATTCGAATACAATGTTGTCCAGCAATAGGATTCACGCTTTTATCCTGTACATGGGTTACCCAGTAAAAGGTACAACTACATATGGATGATACATGCCTTATGTACGTTTGGGTTGAGACCCTCCGTACGAGGAGAGTCTGTATTCTTGCTTTGAAAAAGTTGTAAGGGCCGCTTACGGGCCACAGGAGCGATATTAGTGATATTCATATCATCAAAGGAAGCACCAAGGCCACAGGAATCACAGCCTCCGATATGTAGCAGCGAACACAACACTACTGGTCCGAATACTGATCTTAGCTCGAATCTCGATCAACAGTATATGGGCTTCTCAGGCCTCAAAATCCAGCCCAGATAATATCCAAATCCCAGCAGATGTAGAGTGGAGATAGCGAGTGAGGGAATATGATTATGATTTCATTCAAGAATAGAAGTGCTGGCTGAGTAGAAGCAAATATGCAGATGGGATAAATTAGCTGACGGCCGTTATGGGAAGCATCGATTCATATACAAAATGTCATATAAATATTTCTCCGAAGAAAGCCAGAAGAGAACATTGGTATCAAAACCTTGCAACGCCGGGAAATGCTCATATCAAACTTTTAGGAAGAGATGATCATTTGCCACATAAGATGGACAGATATATGAATATAAAACAAGAGAATAAAAGAAAGGAGAAAGACAAATTTTTCAAAAGCTCATTGCCTCGAGTTGTGCTCGTAGTTGAACGGGGTGGGGAAGTGCATGCTAGCGCTTAACCCGAACGGATCCGTGTCCAGCATCGGCTCGTACTGGCCGAGCAGCTGATTTGGATTACCGAAATCGCTGGGGGTGCCTTCGCCCGGTGGTTGGTTGAAACCGGACATATTGTGGGAGCCCGAGGTGACGGACTGCGGGGTGAATCCAGGGACATAGGATGCTGAGCCGTCGTGATCTTCATCGACCATGTCGGCCTGTGCATCGTACTCTTGTTCTGCTTGAAAGGTCAGCTGGGGGAGGAACTTGAACAAAAGGCAGCAAATATAGGCTTACCGAGTTGATCGTAGTGTTTCTGGAATGGAGAAGGATAATAAGCAGCCGCTGCGACCCGCGCACCGCGAGGACCCATAGCTCCACGGGATTGGGGCTTGGAGTCTGACGGTTCGCTCTGTGGCATGCTGATTGCCGGCGGCGAAGTCTGACTGAAAGTCCGAGGTTGGGGGAGGAGTTGAGGCCGTCCCTCGACAGGTGACATGGCGCCCTGGAAACCGAAGCCGGGGGACTTGGCGTGCGAGGGCGAGGAAACGTGCGAGGTGGGGGTTGCTTGGAACTGCGGCGACGGGATCCCGTATGCGCCTTCCCGCTGCGACATGCCGAACGTCTCGGGCTTCGAGGCGATGCCTGCGGGGTGTCGCGGGTTTGGACGGGCCCCTGCAGTGGGGGCTGCCTTTGGAGGCATTGGGTTTGCCTTGGGGGAGCGCCCGGCGCCCCTGTTTTCAGGCGTAGTTCGGCCTGAACATCGATGCCTAGGGAGGGTTAGTTAAGGTTTGGACCAGCGGTTCGGGGTTCAGGGGTACCTTTTTCAAGGAGAATCCGCTCTAGCAGGGAGTTCTTATAGCGCAGCATTAGACATTCGTCGGCGGCACTGCGATGACTCTGCTGCAGACTCTGTAGAGATTCCTCATTGCGTTTGATGGTGGTCTCTAGCTGGCGGATATACTCCGTCCTGCGTTCTCGGAAGGCCGCCTGGGCCTGCCTATTGCGTTGCTTTCTCTCTTCTGAGGTGGCATATATCTGAAGGGATTGTTAGTATCAAATGAGATGAGTAACACCGAGGGAATGCGGGGCCCCAGATTTGCAAAAGATGTTACGTACAGGTTTCCTGCCTCCCTTCCTCTTCTGAGTTTGCGCGGCATCCTGAGTCAGAGGTTCTGCTTCTGGATCTGGTGTCGACACAGTCGAGCTGATCGATCCATCAGGACCAGGTTCATGTTTTGGCACGATTGAGTCCATGGCCAAATCACTATCAACCATGGAGACCATTATATAATCTAAAATTCAAGCCTGTAGGCGGCCCTCCGCACACGGAACAGACACAGCCAGTTTTCCCCGCGTTGCCGGACCTGTTGGCCGGCAAAAAAAGAGAAAAAAAAAAAAAAAAAGAAAAAAAGAAAGAAAAAATGATAAAGGATAAAAAGGGTAAAAGGGGATATCCAGGCGATGCACACACGCGCGGCTAAAGGGACGTGCTTTGGAATTCAAGTGACATAAAGGAAACTGGATTATGAGAAAGAAAGAGTCAGAGGAATTGAGATAAAAAGAAGAAAATATAAAATAAGTCAAACAATTGACTAACATAAAAAAGTCTGTCCGGTCAGGAGGGGCTTTCCTCTCGCGTACCTGCCCAGAACTCTTTTGATCTTTTTTTTTTTTTTTTTTTTTTTTTTCTTTTCTTTTTTCTCTCTAACTTCATTGGGGTTGGGTTTTGGGGTTCCACGTTTTTACTTGAATGGCCCATGGATATGATCCACAATAGACATTAATTCCACTCTGTACTCCGTATGTTGGATGCTGGAGGTGTGCACACTGCACACTCTGCACACACAGAGTGTACAGGGTGCAAGTACCAAGAACAATACGGAGTACTGTGCAAGACGTTGGCCGCGGAGAACCCTGCACAGCCGTATATCCGATACCGGATCGTCCCAGTCGGAGTCCTCCGCCTGCCACATGACCTGACCTATTGGGGTACTTGGAAGCGAATCACGCGCTTCTCCTCGGAGACCAATAAAGGATCGCATGACGTTCCCTTCCCCGGACTTAGAATGCATTGCAGGATGTGACTCTCATGGGGGTTGTGCCAAGAATTCCAAACGCATTTGGTCTGGACTTATGATCTCATGGGTATGCACCATTTGGAGATCTGATATGTTTTATTAATAGTATCCATGGATGGCTCGGACTGCATCAGGGGTCTGGAAACTCGATCTCGATCTCAAGACCGGCAAATGAAAGAGAACTGGAGTGTGACTTGAGAGAGTATACATATCTTGCATCCCAACTGATAAAAGCGTCCGGCCATAGAGTCCTAGCACATACTATAGTCTCTACATACCTCTACCTAGGCAAAATGTAAAACCCTCGGCGATCGGCATTTCCCCCGCCAAACTCCCGTCACATGTCAACCTCATCTCCAGACTTTCAACCTCCCAAAAAAATTAACCTTCACTCCGACCGGGCCGTATCTTCAATTGAGAATCATCCTAGTTTATTCGAATTGTACAATGGCCACCCCCTTGCCGACTGAGGATCGCCCCAATGAGGCTCCCACCCTGACCGCGTCAACACAAGAATCCCAGCCGCAAAACACCGCCCCAGCCGCGTCAGCACCACCACCAGCACCAGCACCGGCACAACCCCAGAAAACAGCCGGAGATGACGATGAAGACTCCGATTTTGATGAATTAGATGGTAAAAAAATACCCAACCTCTCCCCCCCCAACCTCCTTCCTTCCCCCTCACTTCGCCCCGCCACGAATAATACACAGATACTCACACCTCCAGACGTCCTCGACGACTTCAACAAACCCAAACCCGCCCCCGTAAACCCACCCGCACCATCCACCAACCCAAACCCTTCAACGGGAATCACACCCCCAGACTTCGACGAAGATGCCTTCCTCAAGCAACTCGAACAAGACATGGCGAACATGATGGGACCCAGCGGCGCAACCAGCTCAGACCCCAACTTTCAAGCAACACTCGACCACGGCGCCGATGTATTCGCAAAACAGCTCGAAGAGAGCGGGATCCCACCCGGCGATTTCCTCAAACAGCTTCTCGCAGACGTCATGGCCGAGGAGGGCGGCTCGGGTGGTCCTTCGGCAGACAGTCTTGCTGCAGTCGCTGCCGCGGCTGGTATCCCTGCGCCTGACACTCAGGGATCATCTAGTGCGCCAGCTCCAGCCACAGGCGCGGGGCAACCTGACTCGTTTAACGACGCTATTAAGCGCACCATGGGTCGGATGAAAGAAAGTGGTGATAAAGCTACTGCCGCGGCTAGTAATGAAGATGATATCTCCGATGATATGCTGGCGCAGTTGCTGAAGGCTGTTGAGGCGGGGGCAGCGGGGGCTGGTGATGAGGGAGATCTGTCAAAGATGTTCATGGGCATGATGGAGCAGCTTTCTAACAAGGAGATGCTGTATGAGCCGATGAAGGAGTTGGATATCAAGTTTGGGCCGTGGCTTGAGAAGAATAAGGGTACTGGGAAGGTTTCCGCTGAGGATATGGAGCGGTTTGAGACGCAGGCGCGGGTTGTGAAGCAGATTGTGGTCAAATTCGAGGAGAAGGGATTCTCGGATGATGATCCCAAGTGTCGGGAGTATGTGTGGGAAAGGATGCAGGAAGTGAGTTACATTTACATTTTGATCGAGATCTTGATGTGTTTCATTTACTGACTATGTCCCAGATGCAAGCCGCTGGAAGCCCGCCTGAAGAACTCGTGTCGAATCCCCTCATGGAGGACCTGGGAGGTGCCATGGGTGGAGCTGGCGGAGTGCCTGATTGCCCGCAGCAGTGATATGATCTTGAAAATGTATGATTGAAGCTCGAAAAATATTGCCTTGATTTCAAGGCTTGCTTGTTTCCCTTGTTCATACATCGTCCCGTCCTGTGTTGTACATATGCGCAACTCATGTCCATATACCCCTATTTACTTTATGTATATATCCGGATTCCCTCGCCCAACCCAACTGAAATAAAAGAAACGCCGTCCAATGCAATGCCGCAAAATAGAATCAACACTTAACCCATAGACCTAGCCCACTCACGACATATCCATATCCTGAGACTGCGACTGCGACTGATAGCGTCGAGGCTCCGACAACCCCATAAAGATATCATCGTACTCGTCATCACTAAACAGCACACCAGGCCCATTCCCATTCGACCGCAAATCCCCTACCCTCCCAGGAACCGCACTCTGCGTCTCTCTCAGCGCCATCTCCATAGCTTCCTCTTGCGATATGAATTCATCAAGCGCATCGATATCATCTACCAAACCCCATCAGCAGTGTCCAATCTTCCACCTCATATATCCAATCAAACTCAAAGAAACCAACAAACATACCAGGAAGCATATCATCCTCATCCCCCTCAAACCCTACAACAACCCCCTCCCCATCCCGCGCCATACTCTCCTCCCACCGTCTCCGATCAGCAAGATGTTCCATCCGCATCATCTGCTCACCGCGCGCCTCAAACCGTCCATCGTCACGCTCATGTCGCACGCGATTAAGGAACATCTTACGCGTTTTCGAGCGTGCCAGACTCGCCGTATCCTTGAGCGGATTAGCGATAGACGCATAGCGCGCTTCGTATTTCGGCTTCTGGCGCGTTGGAGAGCCGGGCGACGTTTGTGGCTGGGCTGTGAAGAAAGGGTTGGAGAATTGGTTCGCTGTGGGTGTTGTAGAGGCGGAGGCAGACGCGTTAAAGTTCATTGGAACTGGGGAGTGGTCGTTTTGTGTGTGGCGGGTGATTGGTTCAGTCTGGATATTGAAGATTGGGGGTGGGTTGGTGAAGAGGTTTGGGGTTGTGCTTTGCGACGCGCTTTGGGGGTTTCGTGTCGGGGACATTGTCCATATGGGTGGGGTTGTGGGATGTTTGCTTAGAGGGGAGGAGCGGATTGGGGTGTGGGTTTGGCGGAACGGTGTTTGGGGGCATTGGATTGCGAACATTGTGTAGGTGTGGGTTATGGGATGGAGTTGGGTCTGGATCCGTCGGATGCGGGAGTCGGTTGCGTCGGGTGGATTTTGGTGGATTGTTTGGTTTGGTGGGTTCTCTAGGAAGACCTTAGGTAAATACTGATCTGAGAGTGAATATGGTGGTTTATCATATCGAGGTCTAAGAGATGTAAAGTGGCAGACACGTCGAGAGTCGCGCTAAATTAGCGTGTTCTACCCCTTGCATTGGTATCGGATTTTATTTCGAATGCTGATCTTCCGTCCAGTTAGCAACACTTAAGAAACGCTTTCCGATTGGGCTATCTTAAGTCCATCCAATCATCTACAACAATGCCAAAACTCCAGCTAGTACCGCAATGCCAGCCGCAAATCCGCTTCCCTTAATGGCCACCGCCGAATTCTTACTACCATCCTCATCATCCTCGGGATCCTCTTCAGTGACGACTTTCAGACATGTCAGCTGAGACGCAGTCTTGTCGACAAGACCACTGTTACCCTTCCCAGTGAAAACAGTGAGGACCGGGGTAATCTTATAGGCCTCGTCAATGAGAGCCTGTGCGGTGTAGTTCTTCTACAGTATATATTAACGATTGCATATGTCAGACATGAATAGAACACCACTTACCAAAGCAGTGACACTCGCAATCTCCATCAGTTGATCCGATTTGGGCTTGATAGGCCAGCAGTTCGAGGAATTCTTAACCGTATTAAGATCCTCGAGCGATTCAACAGTGAAATTTCCAAGCTTGCTACCTGCACCCGCGAACCCATCGCACTCATCGAGAGAGACCTTCTTCAGTTCCCGCTCAAGCGTCGTACAGACATTTCCACTAGCGTCTTCGGCTAATTTCGTTGCCCTCTCTGTAAGTTTTTCGATGCATGTCTTGTCAATGACATCAGAACAGGTCCCGCTCGCAGCACGGGTATCCGTCCCATTGTTTTTGCCTTCCAGCTTCGGCCCGTCAAACTTCTTAGACGGGGCTCCGTGGAAGACAACAACACAGCCGGACAAATCCTTAGTCTCTACGTCTGAGGGTGTCCCGAGGTAGTAGATCGACTTGAAAGGGCGTGTGGCCTTGTCATTATCCTTGCCGGCCATACCAGCTGACACGTTGACGCCTTTCACGAGGGAGAAACCCTCAAGAGACGACGGAACGTCGGGGATGCGGGATAGTCCGATACCAAGGAAGGTATTGTCTCCCACTGTGCAGCGGTCATCGGCACCTTGCAAGGGACATGAGACCTCTTTGCAGCCTACGAGGCTGGAGGAGAGATCGCCATCCTTTGCGAGCGTGGAAGAGACGAGGAGAGAGAGCCCAAGGGCGAGCGTGGATGATTTGAGCTGGATCATTGTTCTTGGATTGTGCAAAAGTAGACTGGATGTAATTTTGTGATGTGGGGGAAACCAGTCTGATATTGGAGAAATTTCTATATCCAACGACCCGCCGGGGGCTTCATAGTTCGGTTTCTTTGTGTCAACTTATGCCCTTATAAGCTAGCATAAGTCCAATGTTTGTTGGGCACCTCAATGACATCATTTGTGATAGTTTGCATGCTCGGCTAACCTGGGGCCATCCTTCAGGGGGCGACTTGGAGGAATAGTTCGTGTCGGCTGAACGGGGCCGCCGTGGGGTACCGAGGCCGTTGCTTGTTTGATTGGAGGCAGTTCCTGTATGAGTCTCCAACCCATAATATATTTGCATGCTTGGTTGGGGGCTGGCGTCTCCAACCTCTAGTCCACTTGCTTGGCTGCTTTGGGGGCGGTGAATCTAAGTGGCCCTCTCACGGTGTGGTTACAGCGGATCTCTTGGCTGCTTATACGACAATCCCTTGGCGCTCTCTTCAGGTTTTCAACAATGTTGGAAACGTTGCAGAGGTCGTATGACCTAGATGGAACAGCCTAGAGACAGGCAGCAAATACGGAGTACCTTGTGGATCCATGCACCATGGAGGTAGTGGCTGATTCAGGTACACCTTCATGTGACGTATGTAGTATTCGCTCACACCAGACAGGATGTTCTCACTTGTTCTCCTTGTTGCTCCAAGCCCTTTAGTAATCGGTAGGGCTAGAAAACTAGGCATTCAATTCCTCCAATTGGCAGTGATCCTCGCGCAACTACTCGCCTTGTGGGGTGTCGGGTGTCGGGTGTCGGGATAACCGAACTTCTGCTCCGACAACCTGACCTTCTTTGGTGACTTCGATATCTCTTACTATATATATATACTACCTGGCTATGTTGAGTAAATCAACTTATACCGACAAGTACATAAGTTGCCCTCAACTGCCGTCCCAAATAAATTCAATTCTCACAAAGCAAACTAAACTAGCACCTCTGGGACGAATGTATGTAGAAGGGAGTTCTCGCCGTGACCCACGATCTTACTCTCGCATGTAAGATATCGTCATGAACAACTTACTTTCCGGAACAAGACGGATGTTTTGAATCCTTCGTGGGGGCTTTAATCTAAACCTGCATCTCCTAATACAATTCAGGGCCTGGGCTATCAATTTGTTTGTGATAGAAAGCATAATGTTGCATTAGCATCAGGGGCGAAGTGGCAAAAGGAGCCAGACGATACGATTTTGGTAGAAGTGATGTCGATCCGACGATGGAATAGATGGAGACAGCCCTATAGTGCTCACGGCTAGGCATAGTGAGCTTCTAACGAGGAGAAGGATGAGGAGAAAGAGCAAAGAGCAGAAGCCTGATCATTACCGTCTGGCAGTCTATATAAAGTCAGCCAACCTCACAAGATCGAACTCTCATCCATCTCCAGAACAGCCCTCAAGTGCAAACTACCTACCTCAATCCGCAAAGATGTCCGTCGTCGATGCCATCGGTGTCATCTCTGGTATCCTTACCATTGTCTCATTTGGAATGGACAATTTCGGTGAGGGTGAGACCTCTGGTTCAACCATCAAGGTTGCCGTTGCTCTTGATGGCCCGAACGGGCCAACAAATGCCGGTGGTGACATCCCTGATGTGTAAGTCAAGCAATCGCACCAACTGAGGAGCCAAAGGCTAACAATCAGAACTAGGCGAGTGTGGAATGAGGTCGGGGATTTTGTCGGTATGAAAGCCGACCCCGGTACCGTAGGAAACGGAAACCTGGGCGAAGTCAAAATCAACCACGAGAACCAGGGTGTATACTCCCTGTTCTCGGCCAATGACGACGCTATCTGCGTGGCCTGGGTAACCACCACGTGGAGCGACGACCGCGGTGGCAACAAGTATGCTGTGTCGGGCGACTACGGCGAAGCATGTGGTGGTTCGTGGTTCGAGAGCCACATGTATCCCAACAGCAACGAAGACTACCAGCCCAAGTGCTTCTGGATTGACAAAAATGGTGATCAGCCCAAGACTGGATTCCAGGTCCGCTGGCCTGCCTTCTCAAAGGACGAGCAGGACGAACATGATACAAATCCCCAGAGAATGTGCAATGATATCAATTTTGGACTGCGCGAGGAGGATGATCCCAACACCATCAATTACATTGTAAAGCGGAAGCGCGATGGGCCTATGAGGGCTCGTCAAGCCTTAAGCCGGCCAGCGTGGGCGGCGTCTGAACTGGTTATCAGTGACTCCAAATCTCACTCGGCTAAGAGACTGTGTGAATCTGATACATCCATGGGACCTGACTTTGCCCATACTGGAGAGGCTGCCTTTTGTGATATGGGATCCAAGGTCCTTTATGCATTCTGCACCGAGGATGGACAGACGGACTGCTTTGATTTCGACTCTCAAAGTGTTTCTACCGGTACAGCCACTCGTGATACTGCGGGGGGTGTTGGTACTTACTCAAGTGTTCGTGATTGGCGCTCAGCCGGCAAATCATAAGCCTATGCTGTATGTTCTGATACCAATTGTGGCGTCGTATATATATGGCGGGATTCACTTCTAGTCAATAATTTGTTTTCTTCCTGTCCTGTTATTGTCTTTTGTCACTCCTATCTGCTTTTTCCGTGTTGATAATCACATCTAGGTGTTTTTCCTCAGGTACATCTGACCTGTATAGTCTGACCTGTATACTCTTCTGGGCTTCTGAACCAATATCACCATATCGTACAGTACACGTCTCAACTACCTAACTTAGCACGGCTCCTATGTATTAAGCTTAAGAACGATCTGGTCCTCTCGCAAATATAACTCCCGTTCAACAACTCAGTCGTAGTTAGACAAATGTCTGATCTGCCAGATCCCGTCAACCATAAGACAACCCAATGCTCTGCACTCCCTGGTATACGTACGGGAGCTACTTATACCTAGTTGGAGGCGCAAGGGCGACCACAGGGATAATGTCTGTCGTTCATCGAGTGACAACTACTTATGTAGGTGAAATTCAAGGGCTGGGATCGTCACGTGGATCGATCCACGTGGATACATATTTCGGATCGAGATCGGATGTCGATCTTAATCTACATCGATGTACAATAGTTTGGTACGATACTGTGGTATTGTGGATTGGTTCACTGAATGAATTTATTTGCCTTGAATTACATACATACAGATCGGAACAGATCAAGATAGAAAGGGCCTTTTGCAGCACGTGTCTATCAACACTATACAATCTGTGACGTCTGATGCTGCAAAAGGTACAAGAATAGAATATTGGCCAAGGCATAATGAAGTTCGCCGTAGGACAACACCCGGCGCCTAGATACGGGGAATCAAAAAGAGATGACAGGCAGAACAGAAAAGTCGTGCCGTATTTTTGTCAGTCGCGCAGGGATCGAAGAATCGCGATTGCGGGAAAAAAAGGAATGTGGTGGTTGCAGACAGAAAAACGCTCAAATGAATGCGCAGATGTTCAACCTATGAAGGAAGAGACAGGGGGTGAAAAACGCCCGGAAAAAAAAAAGCAAATTTTGCAACCGAATAAACAAACGCAACCATGAACTCGCATATCCTGTCCATAGCGCCTGAGAAAAGCATGAAGATCGTACAAGATTTACACTTCGACAAGTGTCGAGCCAACGCAGTACACTTAGAAGTTAGATGCCGCGTTGACAGGACCAGGGTTGTGATACTGGTCTAGTGTGTTCTTGAAGGGGGTGTTGCCGGCCGGGCTGGGGGCCTTCTCGCGAGGACCGGAGCCCACAGCGGTGCCACCCATCAGATCGTCCTCATCACCGAATCGCTCATTGCGCTTCTTGTGAATTCTCCAGAAGACTAGGCCTACGGCACCGATGAGGATGGCACCACCGACACCCACCACGACACCGATGATGATCTTCTTGTCCGAAGAAGACACACCACTAGAGCTGGACCCCTTGTCACCATTAAGAGAGGGGGCGCTGGCGGGAGTGGAGGTGGTGGTCATCACGTTGGCGATGGTGGATCCATCGCTGGTCGCGTAGGAGGTGATGGTCTTTACGACCGGGGTTTGGGTGGCGGTGGTCTTGGATGAAGTGGTGCTATCGCCCTCAACACTTGTCTTGGAGGCGGGGTCAGTCTTTTTAGAAGTGGTTGAAGCGACAGTAGGCTCCGGAGTGGCAGAGGGCTCTGCTGAGGTGCTAGAATCGGCGGTGGTGGGATCGGTAGTACGCTCGGAAGAGGTGGAAGAGGTCGAGCTGGTCGTAGGGTCGACTGTAGGGGTTGGTTCTTCAGAAGTCTCCTTGGAGGATGTGGAAGATGATGATGATGAAGTTGTGGTTTCAGGCACCGAGGAAGTGGAGGATGAGGTGGTTTGAGTGGTGATATCCTGCACGGGGTTGGAGGCACCAGCACTCTGGGCTGCGACCGCAGTCAACAACAGAGCCTGGATGAAGAACGAGAGGCTGGAGAGACGCATGATAACGAATGTGTGTACAAAGTAACGAAAGAATTTGACCAAAAGTCAAGAATCAAGAGAAATAAGCAGGAAAATGAAAAAGGAGTCAAAGCGAGAAAGTGAACCTTTGGGCAGTGTTTGTCCCGAACTTTGGGTGACGCTAATCCTAATTAGGTACTGGTCTCAGACTAAACACAAGCGCTGAGGCATCGCTCACTCTGATTGGCTGAACGTTCAATAGAAAACACGTTAAAAATGGGTCGCCTGGACGTTGTGACTGATTGGGAAGTTTTATTTTCGATATTTCGGACCGGTCTTTACATTCAATCAAATGGAAGGGGTTTGGGGAGACCAAATGAGTTCATGACCTACTACAGACTACATATGTACAGATCGAAAAGGGTATGAGCAAAAATCTCTGAACATGTGGGCTCAACCCCTCGCTTCCCGCTCCATATTTAGCACTCCCATGATCAGCCTCTGATCTGCCATTTTATTGGCATTGGCGTAAGCCGTATGACATCTTACATCAATGCTTACAATCCGTTGTCACAAGTCTACTCCGGACTCTGTACTCCGTAATGAATGGTTGACATCTTCCCATATTACACGGATGCTATCCCATACTCACGTACGTGGCCCCTTTCCACTTTGAACAAAGCCGACACAGCCGGAGTTCTAAATATTGGAGTGCTTTTGCCCCCTAATCTTCATTGGTTCATGGGGCAACCGTCCACGGGTAGGTTTCGGGGTTCCCGCCTGTTCTGGAACATTATGGGATCTTACCTGTCGACCGGACTCGGGAAGACCGCGGAAATGTACATTGTAGAGGGCATTTGACTGGGAGAACAGCACACTCCGGGAAACTATCATAGTCAAAATGAGTGGCTGTGTATCCCGATGCCCCATGGGCGTTAATAGACCCGTCGCTCCGGTTTGCATGAATGTTGTAGAATGTATGGAGTAGATATGAGAAGGTACAACATATGGAGCATAACAAGTTCAGTCTAAGTGACGCATTACTCTTCACAACTATTCAACGGAAGCCCGATGCCTACGATTTCAGTCTTTTCCGGACTTCCACATGAAACCGTGGCTGCGTCACCTGCATAGCCACTTGCCTGTATCCGTCGCATCCGCCATCTTCACATCGTTGTTGCTTTAATGCAAATGATGCAAAATAATATTCATAACTATGTAATGAGTAAGCAAAATCATGGTCCATCTGGGCAGCCTTTGACAAGGTTACTTGAAGATCTCGAGATTATTTGGGATGTCCAACATTACCTTTGTGAGACAAAGGCCACTGCCGAAACGCTTATCTGGGGCCGATCAAACATTACCTGAGGTATGTGAAGAAGGTCCTTCGCCAAATCGGGAAAGAAGCTGTTTGTTCCTAATTTGGAAGATCGAAGGGAGTAACACAATGGAAGAACCGTCGATATCTATGGGTTGCATGAATAGGTTGAATAGACGTTTCACCGTCGAATCTTCCTTTGTGGTCAATAGCACATGGAAGCATTGACTCCTTGCAAAAGGCGACAAAGGGCAAATCGCCCATAGCCATGGAATGAAGCACTCAATACTGGAGGTTGATTGTTTTATTAAGGATCTCTTTATTGTTCCAAGAATAGAGTCTCTCTTCTCGAAGCCACTCTCGCATGGGATGGAGATCTCTGTTCCTTCTTCCTTCTCTTTTGCGCAGTGGCTCTGGCATAAATGTCATCTCTTCCTGTTTGACATTTCAATTTGACATCAGCCTTGCATACATTTCTCATAATACCCAGCTTCATGAAGCACACCTACCACACACTCATCATTCAGCGTCCAGCGTCCCGCATTCAGCATATCCAAGTTCGAAATACCAATCCCATTCTAATCTACACACTTCATTCGATCAACCCCTCAACAACCAAATCCCATCACCTCAAGCCTCACTAAACATGGTTGAGACACGCTATCATCCCGAGATCATCACACCCTCGCTTCCCAACCTTGACATGCAAGGCGAAGGTCGACTCAAGAATTACGATTTCGCAAACATCACACATATTGTCGTCCAGTAAGTACCATTCCAATGGATGTGCACTCTACACAAGCCCGTGAAGATCACTAACGTGAACTAGCCCATCTGATACAATGATGAGGAACATCAATGCTAATGCCAAGGCCAATACCTCCTACAATTACGACAACAAAGAATATGTGAAGATCATGGGAAAGATCCTTTCTGTGAAATTCTTCGGCAACGACTACCAGCTAGAATGGCTAGACTCCCAGGGTGTCGGCAGACACACATTCATTGCATTCACCAATACCGAAAAGAAATGGGAGCGCGTTCAGAGTCAGACCCCGAGTGACGAAAAGCTAGAAGTGGTTGAGGTTATGTTCATGCCAACCAACCCCCGGGAAGTACAAAAGGCCTTCTGGAGGCCCGCCAGAGAACTTGTCTTTGGAAGGGTTCAGGCCAGAGTGAAGGAGAGTTCGCTTGAGATGATTCGGCTCCGAGTGATGTGGACGCGATTGACTGTGTCTCCCCGGAAGTTGCAGAGACTGAGAAAGGGTTCGGCTTCCCCAGAATCGGCTTGCCTTGACATTCAAGAGTCAGGCTAGACTAGCAAGAGTGACTCGAAGTGATAATTAAAGACAATTGTACTCTTCCTGGTCGTGTATCGCACCAAGCAAATAATCATTTGTTGTGTAGCGTGAGATTAGCAGTAATACACAATGATGGCAATTTGACGGGCCTTGATTGCGCCTGGAGCCAAGTTAGATCCAATGTAACAATCCTCTGGCCACCCTCGAGAGCAATCCCGAAACTCAATATATATGCCCCAGTTATTGAATCCCAGCCAAACTGTATATATATAGAGCTGGGAATAGTAGAAGTGGCAAGTCGTTGATTCAAATCAAGTTCACTCTCCGGATGAAACAACGGATACATCCTAGGGAGTGTGAAAATGTATCCCACTGTATACCCGGTATCGACTGAAGCGCCAGAACGATGACAGGAAGCAAGAGTCCAGATTTGCAAAAAGCAAAAAGATAGCATGTGCTATGTGTCATATTCAATGTGGGTATCATCAGTTTCCTTATCAAACAAGCGCCAGTGTGTCAAAATTTATTCCGCGGGTTTCCCTTCATCTGGTCCTTCAGCTCTTCCTTGAAATGGCTAAGGAATTTTTTGTACTCGAAATCTAACAAAAACGTGTCAGACACAGTACTTCCCCGAATTTCGGTACAAAGCATACCTTGTCCCTCGAGTTTGGTGCCTCCCTGCTCCTCCGGAGGCACCCCGTACCTGATATGTTGAACTTTCTGGTGAACTCGGCCCACCATACGATGGAAGATCGGACTTCGAAGGAGCTGTGTGGATTATTAGAATGCAAACTCAAGCACAAGCATGCTAGGGTCGGAGCAACGTACTCGAACGGTGAGCCATATCTAATATGGGACAATGTTAGTGAATATCAGAGTGGCGATAGCAAAAGCACTTACCTCCATACTTCGGAGCAAGAGATTCAGAACCATCTTGCAATATTATAATATTCGACCATGAGAGATTTCAAGAATAAGTTGATATCGATTGAGCAAGTCGAAGATGGAGATGGAAGCCCAGTCTTGGGGTCTCGATCGCCAGAAGATTTCTTAGTCATCCTCCCCGCGGGCCCCGCGAGAGAAGCTTTCTGAATCATCCCGAGCTCGTGGAGCATGACGGATTTATTTGTTTTACAACTGACAGTTCTCGACAAAGTCACTTCTTAGACGACTAGAAATGGTCGTGTGGCTTTGTCAATATCCCGTCCTTGAATCCTGACCATAGCCAAGGATGGCGAGTGGCGCCAAACAAAATTCACAAGTGACTCGGTTCTTCACTGTCCAGTTAAGCAACAACGTTTCTCTCACAACACCCAGATAATGACCAAAGGTTGCTATACCTGTCGACGACGTCGCATCATCTGCGACAATGGTCAACCCACCTGTCGGAAGTGTCGAGATGCGGGGAAAGAATGTCTAGGGTACCAAAAGCCGCTTGTTTGGGTCAAGGGTGGTGTGGCTAGTCGAGGAAAGATGATGGGCCGCAGCTTTGATGACGTTGAAACAACGATACCGTCTAGCAAGCCAAAGTGCCGGTCAGCTACTGGGATGCCCAGCACATATGATTCGCCTGCGACAAGCAGCGGATTTGGCTTTTTCCCTATCGCCGAATCCCCAACCGATGCGGAATCGCACAGCTCTGGGAGCCAAGCTAGTCCGGAGACCGATGCATGGGCTTTTGAGATGGAAGCACCAACATTTGGAGGAGAGATAGCGCACTTAAGGGTCAATTCGACCGAGGAACAGGACACCGCGGTTATTCATCTTCCTCGGAACACTCCTCCTGCCGACTATACTCCAACACCATGGGGACTGGTAGATCCACTGCTCAAAGATCTCAGTCATTTCTCAAGGTACTATGTACATCACTGTGAGACTACCGCAATGTATTATTCGTAACTCTGCTGACAATCACTCGTAAGACAATCAATATATGGTCAATGACTTCGCGCTTTACTCCCAACACAAAAATCCCTTCCGGGATCTTACTGCGCTGGTCAATCATTCTCCTGTTCTTGCTAACAGCATCACTGCTCTTGGAGCTCTTCATTACTCCCTTGTATCGGAATCGGACTCATCTGTCCTACCATGGTCATCCGTCAACCTATCCATGGCCGACTCGGACTTATCAGTAGAGGATATTGAAGATATCGTTGCGCCAGCAAGTTCTCGAAAACCAACTTCACGGGCATATCATCATTTCTTGGAGTACAAGCAGCGCGCCCTTCGCCAATTGTCCATGGATCTCAATAACCCATCAATGCAAAGAGACGGCAGAACTATAGCTGCTATTGTCTTGCTTGCTTTCCTAGACATCTTCGAATCTGGCAGCGGTGCCTGGAGTTATCATATTGAGGGCGCGAAGAAGCTTCTCAAAGACCGACCTGAAAATGGCCCGGGACAAGGAATTCTTGATGACCTGGACGCTTTTGCCCTTGACGGGTGCTTAATGTGAGATTCGGGTATCTACGTATAGTGAAAAAGCTCTTGCTGACCATAATAGAATGGAAATCATGGGATCAACGCTAGCTCGCCCAGGCGCGCTCTCAAAGCCCTTCTATTCCTCATCCATGGACCCAGCGATCCTCAAACGCCTCGAAGAAAACTCTTGGGTCGGATGTCCCGCCTATCTCCTAGAAGTAATCTTCTTCGTCCACGCCCTCTGGTACCCAGACCCCGAAGTCACTGTCGTTACCCCCCAACCAACAGCGCTGCCAAACCCAATCCAACCCGGCCAGCCTCTCACCCTCGACGCATTTGCAAGCCTCCTCCAAGGAATCCGCAACTTCGACCCAATAGCCTGGAGCCAAGAAATGCAAAGTGTCTTCTTCCTGCCAAATCTCAACTACCGTCTCGCACTCGCAACCTCCTATCAAGACGCCGTCTACCTCTACACAAGCCGCGTCCTCTCACGTACCAGAAAAGGCTTTTCACCCCCTGGACAGACGTCGGCCTCCCGCTGGACCACAGACTCATCGCCACAAACCTCATCACGCAAATCTGCCTCATCCCGCCCTCAGACTCCCACTTCAAATGCCTCATCTGGCCCACTTTCATCGCTGGCGCGGAGTGTCGTCCTTCGCAGCGAGCTCTTATCCTTGAAAAGCTCCGCTCGCTCTATGAGGCTCTGACGAGTGTTAATGTCCGCAATGCTGCGTGGGTCCTGCGTCTCATGTGGCAGAAACAGGACCTCAAGCGCCGTGACCAGAACGTTTCTGTTGAGCAGGATGATGATAATGATCACGATATTGAATTTGACTGGATTGAGGAGCTGGATCATTCACGCCTCGACTGGTTGTTCATTTAATTTGGAAATAATGGAGATTGAATCTCACCTTCATGAGTAATGTTCACATGTACCTACCAATATATATATATACCTGTCAATTAGTACATTTTGAGAACACCTCGCTTTGGATACGCGGTAATTCATTATGAAATCCAACATATGTAACGATGGTAGGGAGACGGTAGAATAATGATTTGCGAGTAAAAAAAATCGGGTATATCAATTCTCGAGCTAAATCAGAGGAAGAAGAAGAGCCAAAGCAAAGAAACAGGGAATTGTGTACTGAGAGGAGAGCCAAGGGATGAAGTAATTAGAAAAAATCACAATGAAGATGAGGTCAAACCAAGATGCCACTGTAAGGAAGCAGGGAAGTCGACGTAGACAATGAATACAACGAGAAAGGTAATGATATCCAAGGAGGGTACTCTTTTGTCCAAATTGATACTAAAAACACCGGGTGATATAAGGGAAACATTGTGAAGGAAATGGGGACACAGTATAAACAGCCTTGATTTCATATTTCTCAAGGATAATCAACACAAGGCAGTCCCAAAAAAATCCGAGATCCCACCAGGAATAGGGAACAAAAATGAAAAGAGCACGGAAAAAATTCTCGATGTTGTGATGCTTCAGGCCAAATCAGGGATATATAACAGCGGACGACATAGCAAACGACAAGGAAAAGCGGTATTCTGAAATAGGCTATCAGGAAATGAAAGAACAAAGTATGCGCAGGCTCCCTTCCAAATCTAAATGCAAGAAACATGTTTCACCAAAAACATAAACAAACAGAAAAACACGCTTGTCATTGGAATATGCAAAAGGTAGGACAACCGATATGCTGGGATAACACCCCATCTTTGTGCGAATGCCTGTGCATGAGAGGAAAAGTAAGAAAGAGAGCCGGGGAGATGGAGGCTGTGTTCTGGAGTCGAATGATGAGATGGCAAGGTGCGAGGCAAGGCGGCAGGTAGTATAGGAAAGTCGGTTTGATACCGACGACGATGAGAGACAACCTAGCATGGGTGAATAGACAGACTGCAAGATAAACAGGTCTTCTACCATGCCACTAGAACACTGCAGCGAGGCCATTCTTCGAATGACGCTTGCTGAATCGTTTCCTTCCTTTCGTTGACTCAGTGTCGCCGGTCTGCTGTTTCACCAGATGATTCCGACCCGACGATGGTGGGCCTCTGTCGTCTTTCTGCATGTCGGAGGTGCGGTCTAGTGTATTGGCGGGGCTAGGGAAACCAGAGGAAAGGTCGCGGAATGCATCGTCGGAGTAGCCTGCGCTTTGTTGCTGGGATGCCATCTCCCGGGACCTGTCCAATGCGTCCAGCCATTCTTGTACCTGGACCGCTGTGGCGCCGATGTTGCTTGATGATGGCTTGGGATCCTCGAAGACGTAATGTTTATCTCTCTGTAGGTTTTTGTCAGATACGTCCTTTTGACCGAGAACGGATGAACTACATACCGTGTCCACAATCCAGGATGAAACTCCTTTGGAATCGGTCGTACTTCTGTAACTTGTCCCTGGAGCAAGCAGGGAGATCTCAAGCTTGATCTTCTTATCATCGCCACCCGATGCGGCTAGAATGACCCGTGCAGATGATGTGACCATCACCAAGCGCTGTCGTTTCTTTGTGGTACTTCCTGAGAAGAAACGAGAGAACTTCCTAGGTGCCTCAATCTCACCACTGCTGTTTTTGGACGTCGGGCTGTGTGAGGCAGCAGAAGACAGGACAACCAAATTACCCAATTTCAGGATCCGCTCGTTGGATTTGCTTAATACCGGTGACCATTCGATATCGAGCTGACTCGGCGGGGGTAGCTCGGTTACCACCCGTGGAAGGTGGCGGGAACTGGCACTTGGTGCGTTTGATGGAGCAGTGGAGATGACTGGAGGCAGACTCTCCCCGTTTTTACTGTCATTGAGCTTGATAGGATCGCGTGCAGGGGGTACATAGGCCTTCAAGCGGGGTGCCTTCTGCTTCCATAGATCTGGACCCCATGTGATGCCTTCAAAGAATTCATGATTTTTGATATGTTCGATCTGTAGACGCCGAGCAGGCTCTAGAACGAGAAGACGTTCGACAAGATCACGCGCCACGGCAGGAAATCCAATTGGGAACTCGTAGTCGAGTGCCACAATTTTCTGGAAGGTTTGGTACTCGTTTCCAGCCTTGAACGGTGGACGACCGGCCAAGAGCTGGTATATAATGCAGCCGAAAGCCCAAAGGTCGCTAGCTTTGCATGCATTTTTGTCTGTCAACAGCTCGGGGCTGACATACTCTGCAGTGCCGACGAAAGAGCTAGCCCGCTCTTCCTGTGTAAGGTCGGCCGAGTCAAGAGGAAGAATGCCATTTGAGCTAGGATCAATTCGTGGGGTCTTGAGAATCTTTGCCGTTCCAAAATCAGTGATCTTGACATACATCCCGCTGTCAAGTAGCACATTTTCCGGCTTCAAGTCTCGGTGGATGACACCGCGCTTGTGCATATAGTCTATCGTGTCAAGAATCTGAGCGCCGTAGAATCTTGTACACTCTTCGTCAAACGTGGTCATCCGTTTGAGGACACCGAGCAATTCTCCTCCTTTGCATAAGTCAAGCACGAAATAGAGTGATTGCTCATCCTGGAAGGTGTAATATAGCCGCACAATACCCGGGTGGTCAGTAAGGCGGTTGAGTGTATCCTTCTCAATGTTCACGTATTTAACTTTCCTCTCCTTGATAATGTGTCGTTTGTCAAGGATCTTAATCGCGTATTCCTTCAAAGTTTGTCGGTCCGTTGCAAAGACGACCGTACTGTAGGAGCCTTCGCCGAGAGTATTCCCAAACGAGAAATCTCGAACGCCCTTCTTGATATAGCGGGAAACAGTTTGGCCATTGGCATCTACCTCCTGTCTCACAGAGACTGCGGCGCCACGCTCTTGCCATTCTTCACTACTCGCCAGGGGGCCATTTTCTGCCATATAGGACGTTCGCGGCATCTGAGACGCGCCGCCAGTTCTTGCTTGTGCTCGAGACGACTGTCGCATCACCGCCGGGCCGTTCCCCGGGATCTGCGCGGTCCGGTAGGATCGGTCACTATGGGAGTTGTCGCGCGCCAAAACACCGGCATGTAATGCCGATGATCCTCCTCTTGCGTCTAACCGCGCTTGAGACACGGATGTGGATGAAGCACCGGAATCGGTTCGAATGCGATATGTATTATCACGGGGCAGGACCGATGTTGCCGAGCCATTCACGTATACTGAGGAAAGGGGCCGGTTGGGATTCGGAGGTGATGAGAGGGGCGGTGCCGAGTACGGCTGGTATGGTCCTGATGGCAGCGGTGGTATTTCGGGGGAACTCTGAGGGTATGAAGTGTGGCGATCGTCTGTTACAGGGACTTCGGTTGGTGCAGGAGGGAAAGTAGAGGGGCGTTCGTCATGTGCGGGATTGTGTTGTGTTGATACCGAACCGTCCGGCAATCCGAGCGGACTGGAGCCTGTTGACCCAGCGGTCGCATTCTCGGTTGGAGGAGGCGAATCGTCTGGATTGGCTATCCGAAGCCCACCAAGAGCCTGGGACAGGCTGAGATCCCCGTTCATGGCGGAGATTTTGGAGGTTTTGCGGCGACCGGAGATATGCCGGGGTAGTGTTCAGGGGAAAGTCAGGTACAAAGGTCAACGAAAGACAAGGCTATGATCGGAAACGCAGCTGACACATGATCCGAGGAAGAGTTGGGGGGAAAGAGAGAGGTGTGAGAGTGAGAGTCGACGTTGGAGAGGGGGAGAAGGATCAACAGGAGGCTCCGTAGAAATTCGGTCTAGTGTCGAGGGGCTGAGCCTGACTTTGACTATTAATATTTATTTCCAAGGCTTCGAAGATTCAGAGAGAGGGAGGTTTGGAAAAGAGAAATATACAAATATATAAAAATATATATATGTTATTCTAATCCCTTGGAGTGAGATGACTATGGGGTTTGATTCGTCCAGTTTCGAGTTGACAGTTGACAGCACACAGCATTGGCATATAAACAATTTATTTACACAGATTTCCTATAGAAATCCAGGATTGTCCGGCAATGCAAGATCCATTCTCAGCATACCCCGGTCGAGGTTTCTGAAATTGTGAACGTGGTTCCCTCTCTAAGACACGATGTTTCCATATACGGCATCTGCTCTGTGCAACTGGTAAATTTCACCCCAGACATGATCAGACGGCCCCCAACTATCATTGCTCTAGACGAAAATGAGGTTGAATCTCACATCCAGCGGATCTATATCCGTCATACCCTCACTGTCAAATTTGAGCAGCTGCACTTAGAGAGTTGCGATGAGATGGACTCATCCCCCAGCTCCTGTGTCTCTTCGGAATCCGATGTGGACATTGATACCACAGGCCTGAGTCAAGAAGGATCCTCGTGTTTTGAGCCTACTCCAAGGAATAGAAACTATGCTTCGAGAGATGCAATTCCACACACTTCCCTGACAAAGTCCTGCCTCAAATCCCCAACCACAAACCAACAGACCTCGTTACAAGTGACAATTTCCACTGGAGTACATTCGCAAGCAGATCGGTCTGTTGACCCACCGCGACTGAAGGTGAAATTTGCTCTCTCACCGCAGGACCTTGAACTCCATAGCGATAAGGCCCCTCCTGAAGAATCAGGTATGTCAAAAACTCCTGAAGAAACAACCCCACCTAACTGTCCCATCCCCGGGCAGATCGAGATCATCGAGAAAACCACCAGCCAAGCCACACTGACGCTATATATACATCCATGTCTATTGACTCGCCAGCTTCCACGCCACAGGTTTCATTCTTGTCGTGTGGTGTGTCGTCAAGTCCGGCCACCGCAAGCGTCCCACTCCGAGACCTAACCTTAGCGTCCACGGTGTCTTACGAGGAAGTCTTGGCCGAGAGGGTAGATTCGCCTGCTAGTGTGGCCAATAACATTGGCGAAGATTGTGACTTTCACACCAAAATCGTCGTTTAAGAGCTCTATCAAGAAATCATGGATAAAGGTTTTGATGTTGGTGGCTTCGTTCTAGTGGGTTGGCCCCTACAAGTCCACCATGAGCTCCGTCCCAGCCCGTTTTCTATTGATACCTGTGGCTCTGTGTTGACCTATTCGATTCTAATTCTGTATATTTATGGTATGATGTCTCTCGCCCCAAGACCCCGTGATCATTCAGGGAACAGATGAAGTATGCAATATTTAATCCCCAATATGAGATATCGAAGCAGCCTGACTGCAGAAGTAGTTCTAGGCCTACAAGAAATGTCAAAAATAACCCCTCCAAGCCTTGGTCTAGTCTGCAATGTCTCACGTTAAAATGCAAAAGAAGCAATCTAGAATGTCAGTAAACAAAACCCATCTGAAACAACGATATCGGCAACCCAAATCTATCAATAGTTCAGTGGAGATGAACCACAAACTTGGCTGCCTCCAGATCTGACGCGGCCTCGGCAGTGCCCTTATAACCGTTGACACATCTCACCATCGCTGAACTTCTGCCTACGTCACTCTGCATTGCTTACTTTGCTGACTCGGGTTCTTTGCTTTTTGTTATCTGCAGGACATGCCGTTTACATTGTACATGTTCGATCCTCGATTACGACTGGTTCACGGTTGGCCCGCATGCTCTGGGGGATCCACTACGCCACCGCGTAGAATTACCTATGTGTCGGGAAATTTCCGTGTGGTTGATAGCATTTAACCAGTGTTTGGTACGGAGTATGGAGTAAACTACTCTTGAACCCAGGGCTCTGCGATTCAGGGGATTTTGGGTTTTGGGTTCATGGATGGACATGGCTGGTAAAGGCTTTTGCGGTGTGTATGGATTAGTGATGGTCGGTTGGAGATCTGCATTGTGGCGAGTGTGACTGGGAAGCGACGGCATGGTGGGGGTGTAGAGGTTGAATGGGAATTGCCACGAAAGGATCTGTCCATTAGGGTGCGATTTGCTTGTCCCTCAAATGGCTTGACTGGACTTTTAGAACTGCGAGCCTGAAGGCATGGTGTGGCACGGGTCACGTGGAAATCACGATGATCACTTTGCGAAGTGACCAGTGCATTTTACTTGAAAAGGTGAAAGATTCATCGGTCAATTGAATGGATTAGAAATGAGCAATGGCACATGTCAAGGCAGTCTAATAAAGTGTATCAAAAGCAAGTCCCGTCGGCTAATAGAAGAACAAGGGAATAGGTAGATGATGAGGTGAAGAGGGTTAGATGGTGTTAAGTAACAAAATGGAACGCCAATTGATCGTCTTCCAGATGCCGCTTCAAATGCTCTCTCGTGTATAATTTTTCTCCATGACGGTATGAGCTCGTTTCAATCGCATCGAAAAAAATGGAGAATAAAAAAAAATAGAACCCTTCACTTCAGACAAGAATGGTGGGACAAAATAAAAAGGAAAAGGGGGAATTATCTACTTCTTGGCGAAAGCTTGGGCACCATCGACCAAGCGGCGCTCGGTGTTCTGGCGACCGTTGACGAAGTCGGGGTAGTTGAGGGTCAACTCAACAGCACCGTTGACAATGTTGTCAACAGCCTCAACACCGAGCATGAAGGAGTGATCCTGGTTACCGACCTCGTAGCGCCAGCTGCCGAAGCGGCCACGGGACCAGATACCCTTCTCCTGAAGCTTGGGAAGAATCTGGGTGAGGGCACCCTCACGCTCGAGGGTGGGGGTGGGGTAACCGTGGTCGAAGCGGCGGTGGTAGGTAGAGACAATCTCATCACCGGGCTGGAGCATCTCGGTGTTGACGAGACCCTTGATAGAATCGGCAAGGAGGGTCTCGTGGTTGACAGGCTTCATAGAAGACTCGGAAACCTCCAACATGACGGACCAGTAGGGACCGTCCTGAGCCTCGGTGTTCTTGGGCTTGGAGCCGTCAGCGAGCTGAATGGTGGGCAGCTTCTTGGAGGCCTCGGGCTGGTTGTGGGGGAGTAGTTGGAGAAAATGGTGGCACGGTAGAATGGGCAGTCATTCTCGGGGAAGTACAGCCAGCACTTGTCACCGATGCGGTCGGGACGGGCACCACGGATGCCAACACCGATGACGTGGGTGGAGGAGTAGAAGAGCTGCTTGGTGAGGGGCATGAGCTCGGTGTCGTTCATAGCCTCGGCGAGGTAGTCAACGGCCATGGTGGAGACCAGCTTTCCGTAACCAATGGTGGTGCCATCGGCGAGGGTGACGGTCTTGTTGTAGGCGTTGACCTTCTCGACCTTGTTCTTGGGGCCGTAGCGGGTGTTCTCCTTGGGAAGAGTGTTGGCAACAGCAATCCAGATACCACCAGTACCATCGCGAGCGGGGAAACGGAAGGTAGCGTTAGGACCCCAGTTACCGGCGGTCTTGTTAAGGATGACGTTGGTGGTCACGGCCTTGACGTTGGGGGCAGCGACACGCTCACCGAGCCAAGCGCATTGCATCTAATGATAATAGGTTAGTATTGTTTGAAGTCTTGAGAAAAAGAAGTAAAACCTACCTTGGTGGTGGGAACGGCCCAAACCTTGTAGTTGTAGGGTCTCATGAAGAGGTCGGCAATACCAACACCCATCATGCGGACAATCCACTCATCGAAATCCTTAGGCTTGGTGTTGGAGACACGAGCCTCGAGAGCAGCATCAATCATGCCGTCAATGCACTTCACCTGCTCCTCCTTGGGCAGCATGGAGATGTTGTTCTGGAAGGGGTAGGGAACCCATTGCTCCTGGCAGCGAACGTAGGAGATACGCTCGTGGGTGTACCAATCCTCCTCCTTAGGGAGGGCCTCGTTGATGCAGTCATCGAAGTATTTGTAGTGGGAGAAGATAACGTGACCGCCAACATCGTAGAGCTGTGATACAAGTTAACGGTGTGGACATTGACAATTGAGATGGAGTCGCAACTTACGAAACCTTCGGGGGTAACATCAGTGGAAGCCAAACCACCAGGGATCTCGTTGGAGTCGATAATCATCCATGAGGGGCCGTTCTGTATAATACATTAGTTTTTGTTCATCCCCGGATACCCCTCCCCCTTTTTTTGGGGGGTTTTTTTTGGTGCCCCTCTCCGACATAGTAAACATTCAGAAAAAGACTTACAATCTGGTTCAAACGCTTGGCGGCACCCAAGCCAGTTGGGCCAGCACCAATGACGAGAACGTCAACAGAACTGTGAAGCAATTGTTAAGACGTGACGAATGTTGGGGTGTGGGCGAGACCTTACATGTCGGGGTGGGTCATTCTGCCTTGTAGGAGGTCCTGAAAGCTTGGGACTCGTTTGAATGTCTTACGGGCGACGTTCAGCATAGAAGCACAGCTGCAAGAATCTGCAGAAGATCAAGAGGGAATGGAGGGATAATAAAGAAGGAAGAACCAAAGAAGAAGGGGAAGTGGGAGGACAACGTGACAAGCCAAGCTATCTAGACGCATTAACGGATCCGGTGGAGACAGACGTGCCTGTTTCAGCTTTACTGATTCGTGACATTTCTCTTTATTTGTTTTCAATTTTTTAAGATGATCCTTTTTCCTTTTTTTTTTTTTTTGGGAATTAATTTCTTTTTATTTTAATAAACCCTTAAAACTAGGTCATCCTATCATATTGACAGTGCTCAATGACAATTACAAGTACTCAGGGGGAGGCAGTGCTTCAGGGTTCATTTTTAAGAGGAGGATGCAGCACGGAGTAAAAGAACGCGTAAGGTAATCTCATCACGCTGTACTCCGTAGTCATCCTAGGTAAAATCAAACATATCACATTCAGCGTAAAGCCGTTATTGGTTTTGAGCTTATCAGGGCACCCAAAGCAGGGACCTGAAGTACCTGAAATCTGCATTCACCTTTTGCATGCGGGTGAGTTGATATTGGAATTCCCTTGGCGTGTATTAGATAACATTCAGGTCGCCTGGAATGCCCGTTATCATGTCCCATCTCGGGACATTATTCTAGAAGAACCAAAGAGGCGGAAAAAAAAAAAGGGGGCAACTTACAGATAGGGGCAACCATTGAATCTCGATCCAATATGGTCAGGCTAAAAACGCCACCGATGTAGGCATTGGCACGTTGGTTATTGGTTAGGGTTAAATTAGTACATGGTACTGTTTGGATACGGAGTAGTTTGTATGGACCTCCATTGAATAAATTCTGGAACAAATTAGACTATCTTCTACTGATATGTTAGAGATGGTGATCTATGTTTCATCTACATCGATTTTCTTATACGTTACTCCATGCATAGAGTATTGTGTATCATATGCACCAAGTTGTCAATATAATAAGATGATCTCAAAGGCAAATACCCTGAAGCTTCCCGGAGCAACATCCGCAGAGTTGATCGTCCCATCTGGCCTCACGGAGAGGAGATTTGGCGAACCCTCAGTGTACGGAGTACGGAGTACAGGTAGCTGGTTCCACTGATTGTCGCTCCCAAGGAAGTAATCCAACGAGGATCTCTTCACAACCAATATGGATGTTGCCATTGATCTGCTCCTCGAAGGAAAAACTTCTTCGAATCAACATAGAACTTCTACTCTTGAAACACCAACTCCGTGAATCCCAAAAGCTTAGGGGTCTCCTCCCTGGTCCAAGCACAAAGTACTTGTGGGGAGGGAAGTCCCCTGATTGCGTCAGACACCTTTGGAGGGCGGATCGCCGCATTCTCCACCCGTAAGGGACCGAATGAGGACCAAGGTCACTGAACGCGGGCTCTGGTGGGTCTTGGCTAACAGATGCTTGCGTAATGCCTTAATTTGGATCTGCACCTTTCCGGTTTTCTTCAAATTTGGATTTGATGCATTCTGAGATGTTTCTGATGGTATTTGACAAACCTAGAGATATTGAATCAGGTCAGAATTGGAATATGGTTGACATTTAAGTATAAGCAAGTGATGACAATCCTGGAGTGGCCCGGGGAGGATCCACCAGGTTAGGTAATCGGGAATATTTATAGGGAAAAACAGAGAGGAAATGCTCATTTGGGTCATTTCCCAAAGTTGGCCAGACTTTGAAATTAAGAGAGCTAGTAAAGTACCAACGGTATTGGTTCTGGTATAACCAGTATCCATATGAAAAGTATTACATAACGAGGGTGGATAAACTAAGGAAGAGATGATGAATAGAGAGTACAGGTGGCCTTTGCGAATCGGTAACGGTAATTCACAAACTTTCATTACTATGTATATTATGTATTGCATTCGTACACCTTCAAGACTTGCTGTTTGCGGGCAAGTGGATCTATTCTGTCCCTGTGCCTATGCTGTTTTGGTTATCTGGTTCTTGGTCTATTTTCGACTCTCATTTTCTTTATCACTTGGTTTCCCTCTCTCAATTTCCCTTGCAAATCCCAGAGTGTTTGGTGCCGAAAAAAAAAAAAAATTACTCCCGAAGTACGTACCTCATTCCATCCCTTCAACCTTCATCATCATTTCTTCATCTACACTCGTTTTCTATTTATTGCGATTCTTTTGGGCGCACTCGTTAATCGGAGCATTTTAGTGATCATTGCCTTCTAATCTCCATTATCTTGTCCACTTTTCTCCGTGGCTTCCTCCGCATTTAGTCAAGGAAGCCTCTCCCGGCCACGACCTTTTGAATTTAAGCGCTTTTTATCCGATCAATCTAAAACCTTCACAATGAGCGACGGCGAGAAGGTCCGCGCCTCTGGTGAGACTCCTCGGGAGCAGACTCTGCCTACTGTCAACCCCGCAGCGGAGAAGGGAGAGCAGGCCGGCATTACATTCCACCCCGTGGTTTATGTGACGTGAGTAAAATCAAAAGAAAAGAGGTCGGACAGAATTGCTTACATCTTGACAGTTCATGGATCACTCTGAGTTCCTCTGTTATCCTATTCAACAAGTACCTCCTCGACTATGCCAACTTCCGTAAGCCAGGTTGAACATGCATCGTGAAGGGAAATGGTACTAACAATATAACTAGGTTTCCCCATCATCCTCACAACATGGCACTTGACCTTCGCTACCATTATGACCCAAATCCTCGCTCGCACCACCAATGTCCTCGACGGCCGCAAGAAGGTTAAGATGACCGGCCGAGTCTACCTCCGCGCCATTGTCCCTATTGGTATAATGTTTAGTCTGAGCTTGATTTGTGGCAACATGACCTACCTCTACCTCAGTGTTGCCTTTATCCAAATGCTCAAGGCCACCACCCCCGTGGCTGTCCTCCTCGCAACCTGGGGTATGGGTATGGCCCCGGCCAACATGAAGGTTTTGGCCAATGTCTCCATCATTGTGGTTGGTGTTGTCATTGCCTCCTTCGGTGAGATTAAGTTCAACATGGTCGGTTTCTTGTTCCAGATTGGTGGTATCGTCTTCGAGGCCACCCGTCTGGTCATGGTGCAGGGTCTGCTCAGCTCCGCCGACTTCAAGATGGACCCCATGGTTTCTCTGTACTACTTCGCCCCCATCTGTGCTGTCATGAACGGTGCCGTTGCTCTGTTCTTGGAATTCCCCCACGTCACCATGGACCATGTCTACTCGGTTGGTATTTGGGTTCTGGTTCTCAATGCTGTTGTGGCTTTCCTGCTTAACGTCTCGGTCGTTTTCTTGATTGGAAAGACCTCTTCCTTGGTCATGACCCTGTGTGGTGTCCTCAAGGATATTCTGTTGGTCGCTGCCTCCATGTTCTTGTGGCAGACTCCGGTCACTGGGCTCCAATTCTTCGGTTACTCCATTGCTCTGATGGGTCTTGTCTGGTACAAGCTTGGCGGTGACAAGATGCGCGAGTACACTTCTTCCGCTGGCCGTGCTTGGGCTGAGTATGGTAACAACCGCCCTGCGCAGCGCAAGTTTGTCGTCTTCGGTGCTGCCGCTCTTATGTTCTTCCTCTTCATTGGCACTATGGCTCCCAGCTATGCCAATCACTCCGTTGACCGTGTCAAGGGCTACCTTGGTGGTGCCACTGCTGGTAATGCTTAAATGCACTTACCAGACCCTTGGATTTTCAGCTATAAATTGGAACGTTCAAATTTCCACCCACTTTTGAAGCCACAATACCCTTTCTTGGATGAAGTCAGCTGGAATGACAGCGCGAGTGGATAAGTCCAGGCATGTAGCGGTATCTGTTGATTTCCGTCTCGGTAACACAGAGACTGCTGCTTATGCTATCAATATTGTCTTCATAGGCCCGTTGCGGTGCAATGGGTAACGGAGTCGGGTTGCTTCTGGCTGTTTTATTACCAATCTTTTTTGAGCCTGATTTCTGTGATGTATACAGTGACATGAAAGTGTTGTTGCTGGCGGTGTACTATCTTGTTTTTCTACGAACATTGATTGATGTTAGACTTGCACGAGCTCTGGTGTCGGTTTGCCTTGGATCTGATCTTGTGGTCTGTTATGTTTTTCTCTTTTTTTTTTTTTTTTTTTTTTTCCACATTCGTGTCCTTATAGTAACCCAATAGACTTGAATTTATATGACTTCATCTCATGCACGTGATTTGCTATGTACATACCTACACGTGATATGTGACCATCACGTGATGTAATCATCACGGGCCACCAGCCCTGCCCTATAGGCCAATGGTCCCTAGGCTGGATGGATCCAGCTTGACTCCACCCGAGGCGTCTTGGCTGCATGAGCCAATGGTGCCCGTTAATAGCGCATGTATTGATACCGTCACCGGCGATCGGATAGCTGCCTTTTGCTTGTATATTACCGTTCGACTTTGTAACTCCGCATTTCGCGCATCGATTCATCCACTCTTCAGATCGTTCTTTCCTGTCTCACACTCTTACCCTTCCTACTTCGCTCTACTTTTGTTCTTTCCCCCCAATTTCCTTTTTTTCCTTTCCCAATTCTCTCTCTTCTCTTTCAATCCCACCTTTCTCCCCTGTTCTATATCTTTTCCCTCCTTTTTTGAGACACCTTCCACCTTTTACCTCTCGGTCTTACTTCCGTCTCTCTCCAGGTGGTTGAAGCTTCTTGTGTCTTGCTCACCTAATTTAACAGAACAGTTCCCCTTGTCTGAAATCTAAGGCTATATCGAGGCAACAATGTATCCAATGATGCTCAATCGCCTCTCGGACGGTCCGGCCACGGTTCTCTCTCCTCCCCAGGAACACGCCTTCGCTCAGTTCTCCTCTCAGTCCTCTTTACGCGACTCCCCAGGAAGCTTCAACGGCTATCCGGAAACTCCAAACACTGTGTTTTCCAAAAACATCTCTGCGCAGCCTATTCCCTCGAGCTCCAGTTTCTCGTCTGCCCCCGCGGTTCCCAAGCCCTCCCGCAAAAGATCGCGCGATGAGTCCACTTTTGAAGAGGCCGTTGCTCCCAGCGCACCTCCGGTGCCAGCACCCAAAGTCCAGCCTATCTATGGGGAAGGCATGGTTCTTCTAAACTCACAGACTGGTCTTGCAATCTCGGCCGAAAGCCAGACCGGCACATGGTACGAACAAGAAGCCGAGGCGCAACAGGCTGCTGCTGCGCCTGTTTCCTCGCGGTCAAACGCGCTGCTTTCTGATGCTACCGATGTAAGCCGCAAGTCTCAGCGTCTTGATAAATCTGCACCAGGTCTGGACGATATTGCGTTGTCCTCAATCCGCCAACGTCTGGACCATTCTAGCTCCAACGATCAGCATCGCACTCTCAATGCGGGGCCTGCTCCGCCCGCAGAGCCTCTTGTAGATGATGCCACCCGTCTTCTAGGAATTGGTTGGCAACGTGTCAACACCGACGGAGACATGGCTCCTGCTGTTCGTGGCTGGACCAAGTATATCAACAATCAATACTCAGCCCACCTGCACGATTCTCAAATGCTTCTCAAAAGCCGCGCTCTGAATGCCTATCTTGTGACTGCCACTCCAACTTCTGGACACTCGCCTGCCTTTTATCTCTTCACCGAAGACCTCACCCAAGGCCAGCTCGTTGCTTCCTCCTGGGAAGCATGTCTCCAAAACCTTCGTAGCTCTCCCATTATATTCGAGGGCGCTGCTCCCCTCGGAGCTAACGACCGACCAAATGCACAGCCCATCCCCTTCAACTCCATGGACACGGGCGTGCCACTTCTCCAACAAGCCATGTCCAACCACCCTCAAACTTCGAGCCTCGGCGAACTGAGCGGAGGCGCGGAAATGGGAATGGAGATCGACTCGTAAATTCTTCCCAAAACGAATTCCGACTCCCTTCGACTCCGTCCGACCCGACAACATCGATCGATCCGACCCGCCATGAATCGACGTCCAGCCAATTCTCTCGATCGATCTCGGACTTTTCTCCGACTTTTTCTCCGGCTGTTCCATCATATTTTCTTTATATTTTTTTTCACTATTGCTTATTTAGTTATGAGACTCACGCGCCTGACTGACCAGCTTGGCCCAATTCGGTTCTCGCCCAGTGGAGGGTTTGATGGGGTTCGGTGTTTTGCTTTCCCCAATTCTTACGGGAAATGGCCGGCGTCGTAATCTGGGGGTTCTTCAAGTATTGCATGCTTTTGACGAACGTTATCTATCTACGACTATTTATTTCGTCAAATAAAAAAGATTTAAAACATTTTTGGGGATAATATCGCTTGATTGAGCACGCGGTATGATCTACATGGAGTTTTGTCTGACCCGCGAGGCACATTTTGAGGTTGGTATCTATTTTTGAATTTTGGATATTTTGACACAAAGCAGGTTGAAGACAGAGTATATCCATGGCATATGTTTCGTATCTCTCTTATGAACGGAGGTTTTTCACTAGAAAGGTCCAGTATCCTAGGTTTCGCAAGAAATAGTGTCAGTATGCAGTAACTCCTTCTTTCAAGCTTCTGGGCTACTTTTCTCTATGAAATCAACAGACTGTCCTATCTCATTCGCAATCTTATTCAGGAACACCGAAAGCGAGATCCACATAACCAACTACTATGGAGAAAGACCCATTTACTTGGGTCGATGTCGAGGACCACAAGGACGGACACCGAATGGACAAATGGATTGAGCTCGACATTCTCAGAAGACTTGAAAACCTGGAAAAAGAGGTCAGTGGCTTCAGGCAAGAAAAGCCGATCAACCGAGAAGACCACTCCCTTGTTCGACAAGTGGAAATTCTTGATGAAGAGGACAGCCTATGTCACTCCGTTTCTGAAATCGATTGGCTTAAAAAATAGCTCAGCATACTAGGACAAGAAAAGTCGATCAAATGAAAGGATCCCACCTTTATCAAAAGAGTGACAGACCTCAAAAAAGAGGTCAATAGTCTTCGGGAGGAGGTCAGCAGTCTAACCCAAGAAAATTCGATCAAGCGAGAGGATCCCTGCCTTACCCAAAGACCGAGAGCTATCAACGTGGAGATCAGCAGCCTACGTCAATCGCTTGCCCGAGCACAAGCAACCCTCAAAGAAAAGGTCAGCAGCCTAAGGCAGGAAAACTCGATCAAGCGAGAAAATCCCTCCATTATATGAAGAATAGCAGGTCCTGAAGACGCAGTCGAAAATCTCGTACGAAAGAAGAGCAAGGCGAAAAACATAAGCTATGCTCATCGTGAATCTGTCCTAAATTCATGGATTCAAGATCCTTCCTCGGCGATAGGTGGAATCAATAATACAGCCTACGAAGAAGACACCCAGGCCGATATCCAGGCTATCGTTGCCAAAGAAGAGATCGACCCGGAGACTGCTGAACGATGGAAGGTAGTTTTTCTCGATCGGTACGGTCTCCGATGGAGGGTTGACTGTGGGAAAGGAAATGAACTAAAGTTTGTTCATGTTGAGGTGATCCGCTTGGCTCAAGTTCTTCATGGCTGGGGTGAAACACACGAAGATACTTGATATCTGTGATCATTGGATAGGTCGTTGGAGATCTGGCCGGGTGATCTACATCCCATCGGAGGAGTATCGTCAGCTATGCCAACTATATCACTGTGGAACTTGGGTGTGATGTATCATTTCCTTGTGGCTGAAACGATTGCTTTAACTCGTGAAGTCTTGCCTTCAATGATTTCCTAATGACTGAAAAGGAGGTTCGATTGATGCTATGATTTCTCATAAGAACTTGCCTTCTATGGTCTCAGTCATGAAGTAGGACTGTTTTATGTCGTGCAACTTTGGGAGAATAGTCGGGTAGTCTTCTTTTTTTTCTGTTCTTCTCTTTTTCTTTTCAGCATATTTGTTTCCTTCAGTCTTATAAGTACATAGCCTGGGACTTTCTCAGGGAATAGGCGAATAGTAAGTAGGTGGAGGATGGAAGGTTGGTCTAATGACCACCATCATGGTGATCTAGGGGTTTGCCACTACCCAGGTTTAGCAAATGCTTTGCTTAGCGTACATCGATGCAACCGAGCAAAGTGCAATTGCAACGAAAATTAATATGATAATTCAATTCGAAAACCCCAATGCTCGTGTGGGTGAAAAACATGGTATCATCTTGAAGGCCGTGAAAACAGAAGATCAAAGAAAGCAAGTGGATGATGATCGCATCCCGATAACTCCAAATCCGCCGAAAGGACATGACAAATGCTCAACAGTACTCTTGAGTTGGATTTCCTCAGTCATCGTCATCGCCATAATCATAGTCACTTTCGTAGTTGCCTGCAAATGCGTCGTCGACGCCATCATCCTTCTCGTCGTCATCATAATCGTCTTCGTCCTCATCATCCTCCTCCTCCTCAGGTTGTGCCTCGACCTTATTCACGAAGCCATCCTGAGCCATGGCGGGCTTTGCGTCCTGAGACGCGTTTGGAGCAGTAGACGGTGGGGTAGGTAGGGGTGTTGTAGAAGTAGGACGGACGAACTTGGCATCGAACTTGGGATCGAATTTGGCATCGAATTTGGCATCTGATGGAGTTGCACGCCGGGATCGTGCTGCTGCTTCTGGCTCGATGCTGGCGCTGCGCCGTGAGACGACGCTTTGGCTGCGACTTTGGCTTCGGCTCATGCTTTGTGACTTTGCATCTCCCCCTTCGCCGCCGTACAAGGTGTCCAGGAGAGAGTAGTTGATCTTTTTACTGTAACCTCGGCGCTCGAGCATGCGACGTGTTGCCTCAGCCGGGGTCGAGGCACGAGAGCTGCGGCCATCTTCGCCTTCGCCCTCCAGGTAGGTAACATCTCCAAGACGGCCACGGCGACGCTTGCGTGGTTTACGAGGTGCGCCTCCACCGTTTGCCTCTTCCATGGCCCGCTTGAGTGCTTTGGCTTGTTGGGTGCGGAGATACTCCTTGTTTTCCGTCACCCAGATTGACTCCTTGATTTCGACTTCGGCAGGCATGAGCAGACAATTGGCGACTTCGGGGTCATCTTCAAACTCAGCAGCGTCGATTTCAGTGTTGTCGGAAACAGTGGTCCGCGGCGGTTGGTCGCAGCCAACACTCTCTATCATGGTTGAGCCTTGAGCAAGCATAGACCGCATTTCATCTTCTAGCGCCGCTTCAGATGCGACCTGCTCGGCAGAAGGTTCTGGCGTGGGCTGTCGCTTGCCCTTGCCCTTGGAGTGGATCGGTTCGTTTTTGATATCCTCAACAACTTCGTTCACTGCCTTAGCAATTACTGATGCACGTCGAGGGTGACTATTCGCAGTCAAAGCAGGATCAATCGGAAGTTTGGGAATAGCGAAGCCGTCGGCATCTACACGATGCGGCTGCACTGATTCCGCTTCACTTTCGGCTGGAGAGTCGTCATCTTCGAGTTCGGCCGCAGTGTCTGGCAGCTTCTTGAAGCGGCTTTTCCGACCTTCTCGCCCGCGAGTGAAGGATGGGGGATCGTGTGTGTTCTCTAATTGGACTGATCGAAATTGATCAACGGTCAATTCACCACTCTCAGTGGAGCCGAATTCGTTCAAACGCTGGCTGATAGTTGTTTCGGTTACTTTGACAATATAGACGACCTCACGCACGGTTCGGCGGAAGTTATTCATGCGCGCGGCGAGAATCAGTGCGGCACCACAGAGACCAGCTGGGCGTCGACCGGTAGTCATCCAGTCGCGGTTCATTCGTTGAACGATTCTGACTGCCTCACCAGCCACCGCCATAAGAGACGGTCCGAATTCCAGCTGTTTGGCGAAACGATAAATCAAACTTTCGGGGTCGATGGGGTTCATGAGAAAGACGTTGCCACCTAGGCGGAGTTCATCGAGAAGCGCCTTATATGTACGACCAAGTTTAAAGACGTTGATCATCAACACATCGGCAAAATCAATCAGCATGACGGTATTGCCATTCTGGCGACGGCATGCAATGTACAGGCAGACCGCAGCTACCGTCTTGGTGCGACGACCTTGAATGAAGTTGAGTCCCACAGCAAGCTTGAAGACCTGACCAGCAGCCTTGGTTGCACTTTCCGGGATAGTCAAAGCTCGAGAAAGTTGAAGCATATATCGGTTTCCATTTTGTTCGGTCATTTCCCGGCTCTCCATGGCGCCCCCACGCTGGAAACCCGGACCATAGCTGCGTACATGGGTCTGATCTTCTCCGACGAAAGATCCCTGCACAACAGCTGCACCAGACGAGGATTCACCGAATGTGACCTCAGAAACAATGTTGTTCTCGCTGATGACTGTACCACAACCAGTACAGACCTTCACGCCTCCATCATCCACAATATGCGGAGCAGGACACCCTGGGTTTGGACAATTAGATGTTTTAGGGTGTGTTGTCGGGCGGGGTGGCTGAGGACGTCCAATAGCCGTTGGACGATTTATAGGTGTCGAGTTGGGAGGTTTAAGACTGGCCAGTCGTCCCACAGGAGGCCGGGGCCCGCGGGGAGGGATTGGACGCGCGCCGGATCTGGGTGCCGACATTTTGGTTGAAGCGGAAAGTAAGAAGATATTAGAGAATGAGTGTAGACAGGGGCACTCGATTGAGGCCTAGTCCTTAAATCTTCAGAATTCCTCGAATGAGCGTCGCGGTTTTTTTTTTTGTAGCGAAAGGTTTATCAATTGTCACGAGAGTCGCGATAAGGATGAAAGTGGAATGGAGAGGAAAAAGTATTCGACCTGCTTATGTAACATGGAATCTGCAGAGCTCCAGAGCTGCATTCGAACATACGGCATAGAGGTTTGAATTTACTTGTATGCCAATAACTGAAATCTGAGTCAAAGCCAGGTGAACAATTTGCTCAATCAAATCCCTTTGTCTATTGTTGATTGCTTTGTGAATCGACTGGATTCCATTGGTGAGTCACGTGATACTGGATGGTCAATGGCACGCTAGCCCAATCCGGGTTAGTACCATCTGATATTTGTCGCCCGCCACCGTGCCTGAGGTTCTAGGATGATCCATGATCAACGACCACAGCATTATCGGACTTGATACTCACACGTGGAGTGGTTGATATTACAATTTTGAATACGGGAATCTGGTCTCATTCTTGATTGCCAGCCTCGACACTAGTGGAATACTACAGGCGCCGCAGGGGTGATCGAGATGTCTGGAATGCGGTATTTGTGCGTGGTTTGGAGTCATCACGCACAAATATCGCATCTCAGCCATGTTTCAACCAATCCATCCACTTCTAGGATTTTCCTTTCTTTTCTTCATGAGTGAAATAAAATATTGGATTGCGAATTAGATCCCGTTCCCGGCTTTTGCTTTATATCATAAAACGCCGCTGGTCGCTCTTCCCTTGATACAAGACTGCTCCATGAACACATAATCCCACCGATTGCCTGTATCCAACCTGAGTCGAACAAGATCCTTTCAATATCAACTCTGTGGAAGGGCTACAAAGACCGAGGTATCCCACACTATACCGCATCTCTGAGCTGCATAGATCTCCGTCGATCATGTCTTCAGGATCCAAGCACCAGTCTTCCGACCTGGAGGCAGGCCACCGGGACTTGAATACCCAGACCAGTCTCTTTTTTGTAACGAATGTGCACTGCGCATCATGTGTTGCATATATCACCGAAGTGCTCTCGGAGACACCTTCAGTTGGAAATATCGAAGTCACAATCTTGACGCATGAAGTACGTGCAAGCCATAGTACCACTGTTCGGCCGGCCGACCTCGTCAACGCGTTGATTCATGCCGCATTCGAAGTACACTATGTTACAACATTTGACCAACGAGGAAAGCCCATTGCGGAACTCGATACCTCTTCCTGGAACTACCGCGGCTCCACGCTGTTTTCCTCGCCGCGAGCCTCTGTTTCTAGTATCTCATCCAACATTAAAGAGCGAATCCAGTCCAACAGTCATAGGAGACATATTGCCAACTGCGATGCATGCAAGAAGGAAGAACTAGAGGCCCTTTCTCGTCATTCTTCTTCTCGAACGGAGTTGGGACTTTTGGACGAGAAGTCCTCACAGGCACCCTTCCGGCCATTGAGCAAGCACCCCAAAAAAAGACATCACTGTTACGAATCTTGAAACAACATCAGAGAATGCTGGGCAGGAGAGCCTTCGTTCATTCAATACTTCAGAAACAGAAGTTCAACCTGATGTGTCTGCTCCAAAACTACCAACGGACATAGCAGAACCTCCCAGTCCATCCGATGAATCAGCCGACGAGTTCACCGCACAGATCAGCATTGGAGGAATGAGCTGCGCATCATGCGCCAACAGCATCACCGCACAAGTCCAACAGCTTGAGTTTGTGAAGGAAATCACCGTTAATCTTCTCACCAACAGCGCAACCGTAATTTATATTGGACCCCGCGGTAATTCCTTGGAGATTGTTGAGCAAATCAATGACGCTGGATTCGAAGCATCTCTCGACGAGGTGAACCAGCTACCGAGACCACCGGCATCTGCAGAGCGGGCAGCAAACTATGTCAGCGAGATTGCAATTACCGGCATGACCTGTGGCTCTTGTGTCGGAGGAGTGACTCGAGGACTTGAAGAACTTCCTTTTATTCACGATGTGTCTGTGAATCTTCTTTCCCATAGCGGGAGGGTGGAATTTGAAGGTCGAGACAATCTTGGTAAAATTATAGAGAAGATTGAAGACCTTGGATACGATGCAACCGTCAATAGTGTCTTCCCAATGAAAGTTGGCACCGAAAAGCTTAGCGCCGCTCAGATTAGAACGATCTCTATACAAGTGGATGGAATGTTCTGTCACCATTGCCCACAAACTGTTTTGGGGGCAGTGAAATCTGTTCCCGGGGTCACCATCGAAGAAGCACTCTCCGAGAAGACTCCCATTCTCAAAATCACGTACACTCCACAGCCACCTCTGCTCACCCTTCGCACAATAATCTCAGCGATCAACTCGGCAAATGACAATTTCCGCGCGACTGTCTATCACCCGCCCAGCATTGAAGATCGGTCTCGTGCGATCCAGCATCATGAAAGGAGTCGTCTGTTGGCACGATTGCTTTTCGTCTTCATCACTGCCATCCCGACTTTCCTTATAGGCATTGTATTCATGTCTCTTGTCTCCTCTGAAAACTCCGTTCGAATGTATCTCGAGCAACCTATGTGGGCTGGCAGTGTGACCCGCATCGAATGGGCGCTGTTCATAATGACAACTCCGGTCATGTTCTACGGCACTGATGTGTTCCATGTCCGGGCTCTGAAGGAAGTCTATGCGCTATGGCGGCCTGGAAGTCGGGTGCCGATCCTCCGGAGATTTTACCGTTTTGGCAGTATGAACCTTTTGATCTCTGCAGGCACATCGGTGGCCTACATCTCATCTCTGGCGGTACTTATCGTCGACGCATCTGTGGGTACCAAGTCTAGCGCTCATAGCACGACTTATTTCGACTCGGTCGTTTTCTTGACTCTGTTCATTCTTGCTGGTCGATTCCTAGAGGCCTACAGCAAAGCCAGAACTGGCGATGCTGTCACGTCTTTGGGAAAACTTCGACCTTCAGAGGCACTGTTGTCTGATGAAGCGTCCGAGGGTGGAGTGAAGCGTACGAGTGTTGACCTTCTGGAGATTGGTGATGTCGTGAGTATTCCTCATGGAGCCTCGCCTCCTGCAGATGGAGTTATCGTCGACAGCGCGTTATACCAATTCGATGAAAGCTCTTTGACAGGGGAATCCCGACCGGTCAAGAAAACGGTGTATGACATAGTCTATACCGGCTCAGTCAACGTCGGCCAGCCAGTAAGAATCCGCATCACTGAGCTCGGCGGTTCATCTATGCTTGACCGAATCATCGCCGTGGTTCGTGAGGGACAAAGCAAGCGTGCACCTCTCGAAAGAGTTGCTGATCTTCTCACTTCACATTTCGTCCCTATTATCACTTTGATCGCCATCTCGACTTTCATTATCTGGTTGGCGCTTGGTCATTCAGGTGTGCTCCCCGCAGATTATCTCGATGTCGCACACGGCGGCTGGACATTCTGGGCCTTGGAATTTGCCATCTCAGTGTTTGTGGTCGCTTGTCCCTGCGGCCTGGCCCTTGCAGCCCCCACGGCGCTTTTCGTTGGGGGCGGCCTAGCGGCGAAACATGGTATTTTAGTCAAAGGTGGTGGTGAAGCCTTCCAAGAAGCCAGTCGCTTGAATGCAATCGTCTTTGACAAGACAGGCACATTAACTGAGGGCGGAAGTCTCAAAGTTTCCGATCATGAAGTCTTGACCAGTGACCTAGAAGTTGCGAAAGTCGCATGGGCCCTGGCTCGGAAAATGGAAGAGAGCAGCAATCATCCGATTGCCCAGGCAATCACTGAATTCTGCAAAGCACAACAATCTTGCTCTGTCAAGTCGTCAGATGTTCATGAGATTTCAGGGCAAGGCATGAAAGGAATTTTTACTGTGTCTGGCTCCGAGCACGAGGAGCAGTATGAAGCTGCAATCGGCAATGAACGGCTTCTCAAGAGTCTCCTATCCCCCGAAACAGACACATACTTCATTTCCAATTTGTTGGCGAAATACCAGTCAGCAGGCAAGTCGACTGCAGTTCTCTCACTCCGTCAAGTACACACTCAGTCCACCAAACCATCCAACTTCATACCTGCCATTATCTTCGCCACATCAGACACGATTCGCCCGGAAGCTGTCGAGATAATCTCTCAGCTTCAGAAGCGTCACGTCGATGTCTTCATGTGCACTGGCGACAACCAAACCACCGCACACGCTGTCGCAGATATGATAGGCATTCCGCGCTCCAAGGTAATGGCCAACGTCCTGCCAGCGGAGAAAGCCAGCTTTGTTCGTCAGATTCAAGATCGTTCGCCAGATAAAACACCGGCCGATGGCAAGACCACTATTGTAGCCTTCGTCGGCGATGGAGTGAACGACTCGCCTGCTTTGGCAGCAGCAGACGTGAGCATCGCCATGGCATCTGGTTCCGACGTCGCTATCAACTCTGCCAGTTTTATCCTCCTCAACTCAGATCTCAGCACAATTTTGCAGCTGGTCTTGCTCAGTCGCCGCGTATTCAATCGCGTCCGTATGAACTTCGGCTGGGCGGTCATCTACAATCTCTGTCTGGTTCCGGTTGCTGCCGGTGTCCTTTATCCTATTGTTAGTGGCCATCATGAGAAGAATATTGATGGCCACATGATCATGGCCAGTGAGCACTGGCGACTGAGTCCAGTGTGGGCTGCTCTGGCCATGGCATTGAGTAGTATTTCTGTTGTGCTGAGCAGCTTGGCTTTGAGAGTTGACAAAGAAAGTATAATGAAGATTGTGAGAAAGAAGGAGTAGATATTTTGGCATTCGTTTATTACATCTAGCGTTATTATTTTATCTAATATCTAATACATGAATGAATCCAGTACTCTTGGAAGTCTGTTTCCAAAGTAACCTCAATAGGAGACATCTCTAATCCAGATGCACCTCGCCCCAAACTTCCGCAATCCGCTTGCTAAGATCTTTAGCAATCTTCTTCCGCCCTACGACTTCTGACATCCGATTCGCTATCATCATCTCTCGCTCCTTAGGCTCTAGAGCCATGTAAGCATCCACCAAATGCCTCGGCGTTGGCCAGATCTGTTGGATCTCAAGGGCTTTTTCGCCCGTCACGCCACGGGTACACATGAGCATTTTTAGAAAAACGTCACGAAGGGTAAGAACATCGGACTTGGAGGTGAGTGCGGAGAACGTCACGAATGAAACTCCGTACGTGATGGTCGGGTCTTGAGAGCGGAGATTATCGAGGATGGTGAGGTAGGAGTCAGTGGCGAGACGGCGACCGGGGATGAGCCCAATTTTGGATACTGGAGATGGAGGAACTGTGCTACGGTTGATATTGTTACCGGCGTCTCCGATAGAGGTCGCATCTTCGACCCCGTACATCTTCCGTAGAAGCAGAGTCATGCGTGCCAGGTACCGGATTGACTCATCCAAATGTTTTGTCTTTTTGATAAAGTATTGATTAACCACCTGTGTCGAGGCGATGGCTGACGCAACCATCTCCTGGTATTGCGTTGCACTCCCGCTAGTCGAGTCAGGATGTGTGACTGCAAACTCTTCGATCAAGTAGATGACATTCTTGATGCCAGAGCGACGGAGTCGGAATTTTTGCTCGTGGAAACGGCCGTCTTTAATAGATCCAATCAGATCGTCTAGACGCTTTCGCTCAACGATCCAGTCCAGCATCACTTCGTCACCTTCTTCGCCGTGTCTTGTGAGGAAGTTTGGGTCATGGCACTTGGCTACCCACATCGCGTCGCCGACTTCCAAGGCGCGTACTTGCGGGGTGATCCCTTGCTTCATCAGTTCGCCGGAGATATAGTCCCGGTCGGTGGAGGTGCGGACCTCTCGGGTGTCTATTACGAGCTGGATAGTGAAGCTCTTAGGTGGGAAGAAGATGGGCTCGATGTTGGCGATGTCGTGTTCGGATAAATTTTCTTGGGCGTCTGCCGACGGACCGTCATCTTGTTGGAGGGAGTCAAGGTCTGTTGTCAATGCTTCTTGCTGAGACTCAGTTGTTGTAGTAGCCTGGGAGCCGGACGTGGTGGTTTGAGCAGCGCCAGGTAACGTCTTTTGGAGACGTTTGACGACCTCCCATCCTTCTTCGGAAAGAAGATACTTTCGTAGTGGACGCCCGTGTTCATAGACTAGGTCTTTCTGGATGAGTGTTTTCATTGAATTCCACGCGGTGTAGAACTTGGTCGGGTCGGGGGGTGCCGTGAACGAACTGTCGCAGTATGGCTGGGCCACCTCGATCAGGTGAGCCTTCGTCATCCCCTGGGATGCATTCTCATCTTGGGTTCCCAAGCCCAACATCAGTGCATATGGACCTGATCGTAGTGTTGGTACATACGGCTTGGCTTTCCGAGGCTTCTTCACTGGTTGATCGACGCCGCCTTCGGAGGTTCTCTTTCCACCTAGTTGACATACTTGAGTGTCGGGTTTCTTGAACCAAGGGGTAGCTAACACCACAAACCTTTGTCAGGCGGTTCTGGCATTGGAAGGCCATTTTCTTGGCAGTGAGCCTTTAATTTATCAGTCAAGCGGTCACACAATTTAGGACCCAGTCCATTCAATTGCTGTGCTTGAGATGGGTGTTGGAATTCTAACGGACAGGCTTTCATTGATTCATAGGCCTTCTTGTATCTGCAAATTGTCAGATATAGTCTTTTCCGAAGGGCGCCAAGAGGTACATACACTGTCACGCCTTTGCTGTTTCGTTCTCGAGCTTGATCCAGCCATTCTTTTATCCACCCCAAGAGTAGAGGGTTTGCACACACCTCGCTCATGATGAGCCGAGTGTCCAGTGACTAAGTGGCAGAACAGAAGAGCGAATTATCATCCAGACGAGTTCTGGCCGGTTGACGCGAAGTGATGTTGCCTTTTTGGGAACGCGACTGGCACGTGCCGATAAGAGAGATAAGAAGGTGGTTGCGGGCAGATCGGGCGGGATGGACCGAGGGCTGTCATCAATGTTAGGACTGCTCTTAATCTATCTTCTACTTGATTCGCAGATCTACAATGGGCTCGGCATATCATCTACATGGATTTATCTTTTTTATTCTTCATACGGCGGTTGGAAATTAATTAGGATTTGATAAATTCCGTCCACTGGAACTCGTGCAGCCGTGTAGTTGACTCAAACAATGGTCGGGTCTATATTCCCGTGGTATTTTTTTACCAGTCAAATTTCTATTATCGCAGTTGCTTCTATGTGAGGTGTTACTTCAATTGATCCAACTTTGGTCAGGACCTGTTCAATAGTGTTGATTGCCACCATTACCCTGATCCGAGGAAAGATGACGTCGACAATCCAATCGCAACCGACGTGTATAAGACAGGTTCCAGCACCCATGGGTAACCTTCCCTACCAAGCCAATGCGGCCAAAAATAAACAAACATTCTTCTCAAATTAGCCACGGCAATTTTATAACGATCATAGGCAATGTTATCCGCCTCGATCGACGGCGCTGGACCAACTGACAGCCATGTGCTGGCTCAGGTGGAGCAAGATGAGAAAGGCCTCTCACAAAAAGCTGGCGATACAGCAGAAATCACTAATATCGGGTGGGATGAACCTCCAGATGCTATCGAGGAACCCTTAGTGGCTGGACTCTCAAATGAGGATTTGTGGATGCTCATTAGACGATTTGACAAGGTATGTACTGAGCAGCCTACATGAAAATGTGCGAAAGGTTGAGACTAACCGTGCCATTTCCCTCTTCAGCAAGTCTATCGAGTTCAAGCCGTTCCCGATGCTCCCGTGCAGAGACTGGATCTCACACGCAAAGACGACGATGAATTTTCCCCGGACAAACTCAGGGCCACACTTGAACGTTTCTATGTAACTGTTATTGTGGGCTTCACCAATTGTATCAAACATATTGCTCGATTGCGGTCTTGGAAGGAGCCGCGACGGACCGCGATATTCTGCACGGCATGTCTTCATTCCAGAGAAATTGGAAATATATTTGTACCTTTACTGACTTGATTCAGGCTTACTTCTTATCATGGCTTCTCGATCTGCTCATGCCAGCTACGCTGGTCACCCTAATTGCCCTGGTGGTTTACCCACCATGTCGATCACTTATCTTCCCTCCCGCTCCAATCGCTCTTGTCAACAAGGATACGGGTGGTGTACAAAAGCCAATGGCGGGGATTCTTGGATCTGACGACAGTATCACTGGAGCCCCTGAAAAATTCAAGGGCGAGGCAGCCGAGCAAGAGGCTAGTAATCTTGTTGCAGGAGTTGCCAGCGTGGCTGTCGGAAGCGCAGTTGGAAAGCATGATCAAGGAGTCCCTGAGGATGCACCACTCGATAAGGATGTTCCAGACGCGATGGAAATTGTTGCCGATACTGCCGATGCGCAAACCGCTGCCCATGGAAGGGTGCCGGCAGACTCCCATGACAAAACAAGACAGCCTATGAAGCAGAGCGTGATGGATGCCGCGAACCTTTCAATGCAGGTGGTAGGCGACATCACAGATACCTATGAGAAGCTGGCCAAGTAAGTGAAGAGATTGTGGCTCTCTTGAGCATGAATCGTGGTTAATTTTATTTTATCTAGTGCTCTATCCCCCACATCCCCTTTTCCTCAAATGAGTCCTCGTCTGCGCCTGGCGGCTGTGCTAGGCCCAGCATTTCTAGCCTCAACACTGACATCTTGCTACGTCTTTATGAAGCTCAGTACATTTTTGATCGGGATCGTCTTCTTTGGAGACCCTGCCATCAGACGAGGGATTGCACAATTGAATAGCCGCTTCCCGAACTGGCAGAAGCTCATACAGTTGCAGAAGTATGCCTCTTGAGCCATTGACTTACACATAATACTGATGATCCATAGTTCCGTTTTGAAAGGTATTCCAACAAATGCTCAGCTGACTGTTACCCTTCTCCGAATCGGCGAGGCCAATGCATCACCACTTCCACCCCCTCCAACCACACAAGACAAAGTGCCCTCGCGGCCAGCTTCCTTACATCACGAGGAAATCCCCCTTGGCGCTACTGACGAGGAAATTAAACAAGCTGCACTGGTCAAGCCTGACGACCATGTCCAGGAGGTCCAAGCTTTGCCAGAGAAAAGCCATAAAAGGACATTGGGTTCTAGCATCCTGGGCTTCTTTCGAGGTACTACGGCCAGTGGTGTCGAGAGCAAAAGAGGGATCGATCGCTTGCGAGCAGCGGTTGGTTCACACCAAGCCAAGAATCGTGTCGGCGTCCTGCGTGATAGAGGCAAGAAGATAACACCAGGTGGACCCGTAGCGTTTGACGCTCGATGCAAAGGCAAGCGTGGCACTGTGATTATTGACTCAAGCAAACAGCCTGCCTTGCTGTACTTCACGACTGATACACCACAGCAAGGAGACGAACAGGTGGAGCATCGGAAGGTTGGATCGGTCCTGTTCACTATGCCGGTGACTGATATCCAAGAGATGCGAAAGTTAGGAGGAATGGGATGGAAGGGGAAATTGGTTGTTGGTTGGGCCCTTGGTAGTAAGGAGGTGGTCGATGGTTTGCTCATCACTGGCAAGAAGCCAGGGCAGAAACATCAACTTACTGCCATGGGGACACGGAATCAATTGTTCAATCGGCTTATTGCCATTGATGGACAGGTTTGGGCGAGCTGTTGATTCGAAGTCCCGAATGCGTGCTAAGTGAATCCCAGGTTTGGAAATGATATCCCCGAGATTTTGGTCGGTGTCATACCGTCTGCTATGTTTCATTGAGCAATGTATAAAGATATCAATAGCGTCTGAGCGTGTATGAGCCGATTAAATAATGCAACTTATTCTGACTCGGCAATCGGACAATCGTAGTACCTTCTGACTTTGCCTCCGGAAGGGCATCAGATCAGTAAAGCGTAACCTGATTGATCTCAAATCTGCCATTCACTCTACTCCAAAATTTCAGACCAAGTTATCCAAAGTATTTCAATTGATCAGACTGCATACCATCGGTCGTGGTGGGCTGGAAATCTAGAAATATTCCCACAAGGCTATATACAGCATGCCATATGATCGAAGCACAACGCATTCCACCGTTTGGAGAATTAACCCAACACCTTATTCATACTTTTTGCCCACAAGAGATCAAACAAAAGATCATCGACAGTGAGCCGGATCGAGACTGCCTAGTTCGACTTTATTTAGGCAGACGTCGAACACACAACCGGGATTCCTCAACCCTCTCACGGCTCAAGCATTCTCTTGGCGAAGTTGCCCGCTACATGAAGACCGGCTAGAGGAGCTCGCAATCTCTTAAAAGTCCGTGGTAGATACCGTGAGAATTATGCGATGTCTTACCCCCAGGATACACATGGAAAGGTCGCTTTCACAAATTAAGTCTCTTCTTGCTTTCTTCCCTGTCTGTCTGTAAAACTGGAAATGGCGAAAGAAAATCTTTGAAAGAGGGATCTCGACAGAATATCTGAGAAGACCACTGTAAGGCCGCACAAGCGGCCGTGTCCATTTGTAAATCATATTTGAACAAGCGAAAAGATCACTTCGGGCACAGCAGTCGAAACGCTATCGGCTCAGTATATTCCATCCTATTCACAAGCAACAAGCCTACATTAGCATATATAGTCTCTTGATAAAATCACAATTATCCGACTTACATCTTCCAGCTCCGCCTCCAAGATAATTTCTACCATTTTATTAATGGCCGCTCCACGCTCTTCTTTAGTCAAACAGCCGATCTTAACGAGCTCAGTAAGAGCCTCCCCAACCCAGTTCTGACAGTTCCAGTCTCGATCGTTATTGCTGTTGCGCACCGACGTGCTAGCACATGCAAGAATGATCTTCGTCTTGGTGACAGATTCCGGCGTTGTACATACAGGAATCCAAGCTATTGGCTGCTCTGACATGGGGTTCTCGGCGTCTTTTTGGAATTTAAAAAAAGGGTGTGCGCCGGCAACATGAAGCCAGTCATATTGACCGTCGGGGTAGAGGGCGTGCAGTGCTGTGTGTCGGTATTTGGAGAAGTCTACTGGCACGCCTTTGTACACGAGGATAGAGATTTGTCTCGGCATGTTCAAGGGATTGATTGTCCGGAGGGAAAATTATAGAATATCTCACCAAGTCGCTTTTTCGACGAGTATGTTGAGAGTGGAGAGATGTTGGGTTGTTTTAGGAAAAGCGGGCGGTGGTGCTTGGGCTGACAACAGTCTTTACTGGCCGTGGACAATCCTGGTCTATATCAAAAATCACATATGCGCTCATTGCCTCTCTTGAATGGCAAGATGGCAGAGAGTTTAAATATCAACCAATGAATGATATCAATGAGATTCTTAAATTTGAAATAATAACTATTGTGTCAATGACTGTTGATAATCCCGCACGGTCTGCTCAAAGGACTCGTCGCGTTTGAACCCCAAGGAAATAGCTTGAGTGTTATCAAACTGCGTCGGCCACGACTTCAGGATTGGGACCAGCGCAGAATCCTCCTTCTCTGTAAGCAGAGCCAGCTTATCTGCCCCGCCCACTGCTTCTAATGCATCCATCATACCCTGGACTGTGACGCAGATTCCGGGCACATTAATCTGGCGAATGTGCGGGGGAATGGAATCAGCAGGAAGACGGAGAGTGAGAAGCAGATTTTCGACGAGGGTCTTTGGCGAGCATAGCCAGGATTTGAACTGTCGGTCTTCAATGGGAATCACACATTTCTTGCCGTCAAGTGGCTCCCGGATCATACCAGAGAGGAAGGAGGAAGCTGCAGCGGTAGGTGCACCCGGTCGGACGGAAATGGTAGGGAATCGCAGAGTGAAGCCGGTAATGAACTTTCGGCGAGTATATTCGTTCACCAGCGTTTCGCACACAATCTTCTCGGCACCGTAGGAGGATTCCGGAGTTGGGATCACACTGTCAGTCACAATCTCTGGCAATGGTTGACCATATACGGCCTGGCTGGACGAATAGATGACCCGCACTCCTGGACAAGTGAGTCGGAGCGCCTCGAGCAGATTGCGGGTTGCATCAATGTTAACACTCATACCCAGCTCGAAGTTGGCTTCGGAGCCGGAAGACATGATGCCGTGGAAGGCATAGACGGCGTCCAAGGAAGAATCAACAATGGTATTGGCTTCTGTCAAGAGATCGGCCTTGATTGCCGTTGCTGATTGGGGATAGCGAACGCCCGCAGGAATTGGGGGTTGATTGATATCGGTCAGTGTGACGCGATAGTCTGGGTCATTTAATAGCTCCTTTGCAAGCAATTGACCGATGAAACCGGCAGCGCCAGTGATGAGAATATGCATGTTTTTTTTGTAAAAAAAAGTGTAGTAATGAACAGAGAATATGGGCAAGGTGTTATAAGTTGAGTCTCCGCAATTCGCATCAAGTCCGAGGCGATCTCCAGCTGGTCCTCCACACCGGACTTGGGCCGGGCACAATGTCCAAGTGGATCAGCGGAACTGCCTTGGAGTCTTTCAGGGCCCGGGTCCTCTTTCCTTTGGGGTTAAATCCGGGGGAATATCGTCTGTGACCAGCGATTCGAAGTAGGCGATATACCATCTCTTGATGGAGCATATTCAATTCTAGTTACCCACGCCTTCAAAAGTCCACATTCAATGGTGTATAGAGACAAAGATCCAAAGTGTGTGGATTTCGGGAAATTCACGCGGGGGCCCAAGTCACCCAATTTGTTTTCTTTTTTTCTTCTTCTCTCTTGATATCACCCCATTGGCTATAATCTCCTTGAGTACGGTATAATTTCAATTTCTTTCTCGGCATTGTCCAGATCGCTGTACTCCGACCCTTTTCCCCCACCCTGGAGAAGTTTTTACCCCTAACCCGCATGCCGGAGTATCACCGATTCTCCAAAGCATCACATCATGGATACCACTCCACTGAAGCGGTCTCCTGCTGACGCTGGATTGGAGTCGCCCCGGACCAAGACACGGTCTATTCCTAAGATCTCCAAAGCTCGTGCCTGTGAGTCTTCCCCCACATAATCTCCGAACTGCATTAACGGGGAATAGGCGCAGAATGCAAGCGTCATAAGATTCGCTGCGAGTTTCGACCAGGAGAATCAACTTGCACAAAATGTACCCGCAGCGGTATAAAGTGTGTCGTAAATGACTTTTCACAGAAATTCGTTGACGATGATGGAATGTATGTGTAACCCCGCCCCGGCCCTTTGGTGAGCTTTGGAGCTATCAGGGGCTGCGCTAATTCAATGCCTCTGGTATAGATGGAAATCACAGGCCAATGCGACTATGCTCCAGCTGCAGGCGGCTGTTTCACATCTATTGCGACAAGGCGGATTGCCGGAGCTCTCAACCTATGCCCCCGGGGACACTGTCAATGGCCCTAGTCCTGCCGAGTCATACCATGCCCACCATCCCTCAGTCGATCGGTCGCAGACACAACCCAGTCACCAGGAGGGATTGAGAGTTGTAATGGATGTTACCCGGGAGCCGTCACCGGAGCAGGATCTCCAAGACCCGGATTTGGTCCCTGCTCCTATGCGCAGTCTATACGAGGTCACTAAGTTACGAAATCTCAGAAATAATCATGTCGAGGCACCGAAACAGACGTTGCTGGAGGAAGATTTCATCTCGCGACGGTTGATATCCCTCCACGAAGCGGAGGAATTATTCGCGTACTTCAGTCGCACTATGAACCAGCTACTGTGGGGTGGAATAATTCTTGTACACCGCGATTTAACATCCGTCCGTCGTGCGTCGACACTTCTTTCTGTTGCGGTGCTGACTGTCGCGGCACTCCATATTCCGAACCGCACCGAAACCTTGAACCGGTGCTACACCGAGTATGTATCGCTCGTGTCCAGTATGGCCCTCACGCGGGCCCACACTCTGGATGACATCCGAGGCCTCTGCGTGGGTGCATTCTGGCTATCAGAGCTGAGTTGGAAGCTGTCCGGGCATGCGGTACGAATTGCGACCGAGATGGGCCTCCATCAAAGTTATCAGCGCCTGACTCGTGGACACACGGATCAGTATGAACGCGCTCAGCTCTGGTATCTGCTTTATGTGTGTGACCATCACTTCAGTATTGCCTATGGGCGACCGCCTGTTATCCACGAGGATGTGGTGATCCGCAACTATGAGACATTTCTTGCGCTGCCGATGATCGTTCCCGGGGATATTCGACTTTTAGCTCAAGTTGCCCTCTTTATGATTTTGACCGAGGCATACCGAATGTTTGGTAGTGATACTGAGCAAGCGTTGACCGAGGACGATTTTGGACAGTTGCGCGTATACAATGTCGCCGTAGATCAATGGCGACTTCTCTGGCAACCTCGATCTGGTGAGTGATTTCTCAGGCTAATGCTCAGCAACTATCGGTCCTAACATACCATGGAATGCATTACAGCCGATAGCGCCTATGTGCGGACTTATCCATCCAAAGGGGTGGTTCTGCACTATCATTTTGCAAAGTTCCAGCTGAACTCGCTTTCGCTTCGTGCGCTCTCCCCATCCAACACACCTGTATTTTCTATGGATCGCAAGGAATCGGCCAACATCGCAATTTCCTCGGCGATGGCATGTCTCAATATGGTTCTCGAAGAACCTGATATTCGGGACGCAATCGTCGGTGTTCCAATCTTCACCCACACTATGGTTACATTCTCCGCTGTTTTCCTCCTCAAGGTCGCAATCAATTGGAACACTGCTTACCTTAGCATCAACCCCCGCCAAGTCCGCCGGCTAGTTGAGCGTGTGATCGAATTGATGAATTGTGTATCTGCAGGAGAGCGACATCTTACTCGACATATCGCACGTGGATTGGGCAAGATGCTTGACCGATTCGACGCTTGGGAGGCTGCTTGGCAATTCCAGAGCAAAGATACTGCAGTGGAAGGCCGTGAGGTCCCTGGGGGAGCCAACGCAATGGCGCAGGGCTTCCCTCCACCAGATCTGATCTATGGCATGGTCGGCACATACGGATTTGGTCTTGATGAGAATCTGCTAGATCCGAGTATGGCAGATTTTGACTTTCTCGCGCAATGACTATAAGCATTCCAATAGAAAGGCTTAAATCGATCCAAACCCGGGATCTCAGGAATACCAAGGATATCAAGATCTGAAACATTTGAATATCCTAGATGAACATGGAATGTAAATAGTGAGAATCCAGGGTTATTCGGCATTTGGCGACACGCACTATGTCATGGGCCACGCACCGGAGAGCTATCTGGACCTTAACCCTAAAGGGTGTCACTTCCATGTCGTCACCGTCACCTCCGCTTATGCTCTTGGGTGCCCCCCCCTTCTTACACGTCTGATTTCTCTATAATTTCCCTTGACCTGGGACTTTTGCCAATTCAGAACCTTCTCTCTTTCTCTCCCCCATAATTTCACCCGTCCCTATCCTTCGCACTTACTTAATTCTCACCAACCACCTAATTTTTTACCATGACTACCCGCAAGAGAAAGCAAGAATCCGAGGAGGAGCTCCAAGCCCTTCCTAGTGATGTAAGCGAAGAGGAGGAAGAGTGAGTTGTTACATCCCGGCATCAATTCCCCCTTTCTTCTCACCCCTGCACCAATACTTTACGCATAAGTACATTGCGATTCTGCACGGCTATAGTAGCTGCGCATCGATTACGACATGATCTCAAGACAGCCGCGCATTGAGATATATGGCGCGAAGCCTCAAAACATAATTGATCTTTACTAATCCGATCGCGATGAATTAGATATGAAGACTCCGAGCCCGAGTTAGAGGAAGGAAGCGACGAAGGCGAACAGGAGGAGGTGGAGGGAGAGTCTGAGTCTGATGAAGACGAGGAAGGCGAAGAAGCGCAGCCAGAACCAAAAGCAGAAGCCAAAAAAGAGGCTAAAAAAGAGACCAAAAAAGGAGCGAAGAAAGAAGATAAAGAGGAAGAGGAAGGTATGTTTTAGCTTGAGCCCTTACATCCCCTTGATACCCAGACTCGCTCATGCTGACACACCCCTCTCCAGCCGCTCCCCCAGCCAAGAAGCAGAAGACTGCACCTGCACCTACTGTCGTCGATGAAGACGAGGAGGACGGTGCAAATGGCGAAAAAGATGAGGACGAGGAGGAGGAGCCTGCTAAGGAAGAAGATGTGGAAGAGAGTGCCACTGAGACTGCTGAGAAGAGTGGTCCGGCTGCTGCTGCTGCTAAGGAAAAGGGTGGTGTTATTCCCAAGGAGTCCGATCTGCCTGAGATCGAGGCGGTTGAGGCGGCTGAGAAAGAGGAATGATTTTGCGATCAAGAGTTTGACTCCACAGGAGTTTTCTTCGAACTAAAATGAAATGTGCCCTTGAAGTGGAAGGGTAGTTGAATTGCTTTGCTATAATAGCCTGCTGTATACAATCAAAGGTGCCATGAAATGTAGAATGCTGTGGGTTGGAAGTGATTTTTGCTTGTATAGATCCGGGTATATTAAACTAGATCATGCATGGAGGTAACCAATCCTCGCTATGCTCTCGAGCACTTGAGGATGACGTGCATAGAAATCGCCGTTGAAGCTCATCTACTGGTTGAGTGCTCTGTTTCTCTCCACTTCAGTGGGTTCCGATGCAAATCCTAAAATAAACTGGTGTTGGGCAGTGATTGGAGGTAGAAGTTGATGCCTTAGTGGATACAGATGCCAAACTGATACATACATACTGCGTATGAGATCCACCCTGTTCAATCGAGCACACAACCAGCTGAACATAGAAAGTATATACCATCTAAGAAAACTACCTAACAATCGGACCAAGACAAAGTGCAGAAAAAAAGAGGTGTCATCAATCAAGGATGGTCATTAGCCCTGTCTGCGCCTCCGCTTTCTATCTCGATCTTCAGGGGAAAACATGTATATGTCTTCCAACTCAATTTGTGCCTTATCATTGCCAACATATTCAAGTGTCACTACCACTGCTACGGAAGGTAGCGCACAGTTGACAGTACTGGTGTGTGAGATCGAGAACGGCCTGAGGCAGGTTTGTTGCTTGGACAATGCTGCGGACCTTGACAGCACCCTCGTCTTCAATGAGCTTGCGGACCATGAACAAAAGCTCGGGGGAGAACTGATGGTTTATTAGTTACACCCATTAAAGTGATATTGGTCAGGGAACAAAGCATACCTCGGAGTACCAGCGATATTGCCAGGCGATGAGGCGAATCAATGCGCCGAGCATGCCTCTGGTGTCATTTCGCTGTTCGTACAACTTCAACACTCCACGCATAGCCTTGGGCGAGAATCGAGTGGCTAGACAGCTCTGGTATGCCTCAATGCTTTCATCGAAATGGTGCAGTCGCTGCGCAAGCTCGCCAAGAATTTCCCACTCGGTGGCAGACTTCTTGTATTCCATGGCTTGTTGACGGAACTGGGCCATTTCGGTTCGCCAGATAGTGTAAATACGCAGATCCTCGTAAAGTACCATGAACAGGTTATCTAGCCACCTTTCACACAGTCGCTTATTTCGGAATTGCGTGTATGAGGCGTGAGATGGGTCGGGCTGAGACATAAACAGTTAGCATATATATTCAATACGTTCTTGATCGGGGGTGACACACATCTTCTTTGCCAGACTTGACAACTTCGGACGCTACTGTTTGCTCCGGTCGCTCGAGGGGGCTTTCAGGGTGGCTGTCTCCCACATCTCCGTTGGCAGATTCTTCCGAAGATGGCTCGGTCGGGTCAGGACCAGCCACGGAGCCAGAATCATCTTCGTTGTCGGGAACCTTGCCGTTTGTCTCCGCCTCCGATGATGTAGCGGGCTTAGGAACATGCTGCCGCTCAACACGATATTCTTCTTCCATCACGAAAACTTGGCTGCGGGCCTTGAGTAACTGATCCCATCCAATGGCAGCAGCGATTTTTGTCAGAAGATTATAGGCTTTCAAGAAAGTACCTTGGTAGCCAGCAGCATGGATCTTTCGAAGCGAAGGGTGAACATAGTCGTGAGGGTCTCCCTGCTTTGGTTGGCCTTCATCGATTTCGTCGAGAATGCTTTCGGCAAGAATTGGGAGCATGATGCGTGACGGTTGTGGCATGCGAGGGGTATCTTTGTCTTGATAGGTGAACATAGGGCAAGAGTTCAGAGTCAGAAGCGCCAAGTCCCAGCGTTCCATACTGACATATACCTCTGCGAGGCGAGCCCATGTACTGAATTCGCTGGGAGCTGCAGTAACTGCACGCTTAGCGCACTCGAGTGCCATCTCGCTTTCGCCTTTGCTTTGACAGAAACTGGCCTGGCAATCGAGCAGAGCATAGTCCATCGGAACATCTTGTAAAGCATCATACATCAGGCGTACCGCTTGCACCTCCTCGTCTGCCATAATCTGTACACGGGCCAGGAGGGACGAAACTTCCACATCCTTTGTACGAAGCTTCTCGAACAAATTGATTCCAGAGGTGTAGCGACCAGTCGTGTGGATGTATTTGAGGATGCCGGATGTGAGGTGGTTGCTCACAGTGTTGGGGACTTGAGTTTCCGGGTCAGAGCTCAGTTGGCGCCCTAAAAGAATTGTTAGTCAATGATACAACATATCATCTTAAAAATTGGCCCGGTAACCATACCCAGGAAGAAAAGCTTCTCAGCAGCATCCAAGAACTTATGCTCCATCTCTGTGTTTGTCACAGGGTTGAATCGTCGGACTCCAACAATCTTCTTGACGGAGTCTCCGCTTCCATCGTCCGCGTAAAGATAAGCCCTCAGAACAGAGCAAAGGAAGGTCTCAAGCCAAAGGGCCTCAGTAGCAACCCGCTTGTCACCCCGCTCATCGATACAGTAGCTCTCCAAGCTTCCAGGGATTTTGACTTCGACGCGCATATCAAGATGGGAGAATGCATTGTAGCAACTATTTAGACATTAGCACTTGGACCCAACACCGCGCCAACATGGAATCTAACCAGTAGATCCCCGATACCACTTTATGCGTCTTGTCGAGGGGAGAGAATGTGAGGGTATTAACATAGGCGGCTAAGCTAGCGGATGAGGAGGCATCGATTCCAGTAACATGATGATAAACTCCGGTCTGCCATAGATAGAAGATCAATCAATTGCTTCCATATAGTAGATTGTATCACGGATGGAAAGTTGGTATCCTATATCTTACCTGGCGTGTCGAATTGGCCTTGGGCTGCTTCACCAAATAGACCAAGTCTGGAGGGCCTAGTTCTCGCAAGCTCTGCAAGGACTCCGTTCGCGCATCGACCGCAACATAGATATCCTCCTCCTCATGTATCCTGGATAATGCCTCTGAGGTCAGTCACAATTCCTATAATTGTCGTGGTGGCGGTTGTTGATAATCTGGAACAATGGCCATGCATATGCAAACCGGGGAACACGTAAACGGGGACAGGAGCACATACTCAGGGACAGCGGGCGCGACCATGGCGCCTGCACAAGCGCGGTGGAATGAAAGATGAGGGTATCTTAATTAATGAAATCTGCGTGAATCGTAAGACGTTTCAGGGGTTGCGCTGAGGGGAAAGTGAAGAGTGATCTAAGAATACTCCAACTGCCAGTACTGCCCCCAAGGAATGGGTTTCAGGCCACAAGGCACCCAGGCATCCAGGCACCATTCAGGCCCAAAACACTTTCCCCGATTGGTGCAACGCGTGATAACGTGTTTGCCCGCGATAACCAAATGATTTGATTATTGCTGCCCGCATCTATGGTCTCGGTATCATGCCCGATGCTGTCGCCTGATTTCTCTTTTCCATCTAGTATTTGAGGGACCCGCGTGGAGCTCACACCATGTCGAGCTGGGTCGCATTGAATGTTGAGCCCGACGAGGCCGTCGAGGAGGAAGTTGACGACACCAAGGAGCTTCAGATCGAGGAAGCTTTGAAGCTTTACCACAGTGCCTTGAAGCTGCATTCACAAGGGCCGGACCACTATTCCCAGGCTGCCGAGGCCTATGAAGCTCTTCTTAATTCGGAGATCTTCAAATACCCAGAGTCTATATCCGATTTCAAAAGGGGTGCCTTCGACGATGCGCAGGATGAAATTGCTACAGAATCGATCACCGAGTTCAACGTTAACGACTCTACCTCCAGTCTATTCCAAATGCTCTATCTGTCCTATAAGAACTACGGCAAATTTGTTCTCGATTCAGTGCAAGACTCCATACGAACAGCGCCACAGACCCCCGAATCTGAGCAGGAAATACAACGAAAGTTGACGGAGGCATCCAGGAAAGCTTTAGGATCTTTTGGAGATGCTTTGGAACGAGACGACTCAGATCTCAACCTCTGGAGGCAGAGCGCAAGACTCAGCAGTTCCTTGAACAGCTACCGTTTGTCTCGGTATTGCTTGGAGAGTGTCCTAGCGGACGATGACAATCGCTTGGAGTTACGGTCAGAGCAGCTTGGCCTAGAGGAGATATTTGCGGAGCAGCGGTTGCGAAGCACGCTACAGTCCCTTTTCGACAAGTTATCTGCCTCGCAAATTCCCGTCCAGAAGCCAAAGAAAGCTTTGTTGAAATACCTGAAAAAGCATGAAGATCCATATCCCAATCTGCCGGCACTTCCTGCCGCTTTGCGCCGCCTAGATCCATCAAGGGGCCCTCTTGCTCTTCACGCTTCCCGCCGAGAGATAACCCCTGCTGACCCAACCTGGGAGTCAGTTGGCAAAGCGCTACTCCAAGCACTTGACGATGAAGATGATAACTCGCAGGCCGTTCCCACTCAGTCTATTGGTATTACTCTGCCTTCCAGAAACTCCCAAACTCCAGCTACCCCCATTGCGGATGCGGAGGCCACGGAAATGGCCTTGGATACCGAGGATGGCGGGAATCATGGTGGTAATGAAGTTGCCGACGTGGACATGCTTGAGACAACCGAAAACGATGCCAAGCCCGAACAAAGCTCATCTCAGCCAATTAAAGTGCCCACTGAGGCAGGAGAGGAACAATCATCGATCGATCAAAGTGCTGAAAAGCAATTGATGGAGTCATTGGAACGTCAATCGACGCAGCCACAGGATCAGCAGGCCGAACAAGATAGGGCCCACGCAGAAGAAGTTGACACGGTCTCTGCAGTGGATATTCGAAAAAGATCGTCTGCATCGGCCGCGAACGAAGAACCGGAGGGTGGCCGCATGAAAAGCAGACGGACCCGAGCCCGAGAGTCAAATGCCGACACCTTGGCACTGCCTGAAGAAGTTGCATTCGACCAAGAAAAATACTATGAAGACCGTCTTGAGGTTTTTGTAAATGCCGATGATTGGATGTTCAGCACTGTTGACTCTCTCTTCTCGAAGGTCGGTATTGATGCACTTGGTAGCATTGAAGGCCTGAGAGAGAAGTGCTCCGGAAATGACTCAACCGATACACCCCAAGATCTCGAGACACGTTTATTTCAGGACTTCCGAGGTCTCATGAAGACATGGGATGACGAAAAGTCTCGATTGATGCAGCAGAAAGACGATTTATCTCCGCTGAAAGACATCCGTGGCACGAGCAAGTCAGGATTGGCTGTTTTCCTTGAGCACTCAAGAAAGGGTGCTCGGAAGCCAGTTATCGAGGAAGAGCTCCCTTCTGGGGAGCAATTGTATAACTTTTCCAATGCCATCAACTCTGACTGGTTACATCCACAGCAAACTTCGTTCGAATGGCTAAAATGTCTTCTCATGCCGGATTTTGGGCGAGAGTCTTCGGACTGGCTGACAGCAAAGTCGACTTACACCTGTTATTCGTGGCCAAAAGACTTGAAGGAGACGGTCGTGGAACTCTTAGTTCGGGAGGATGAATTCACCTACCGGGAGTGCAGCGAAATGATCGCCAACCTCGAAGCTCGAATTCTTGGCTCAAGCAATGGAGCTCCATTTGAATACAAGCCGAAAGACTTGTTCGAATTCCAGATGATACAAACCATCTACGAGCTTCATTTGGATGTCTTTTCTTCGGCAGAGAGCCTTGACGGTGAGACAATCCAGGAAACAAGACTCGCACAGCGTGATCGGCTGGCTCGCTGGGGTATGCTAGCTCGGTCATCGATAGATCACTTTGTCGACCATTGCCCCTCGAGCGAATCTCAATCAAATCTCATTCTGCGCCATTTGTGGGCATCGGCATTCCACGTTAATCTTGCCGGTGACGCACAGCGAGAACATACCCTGCTTTGTCTCCAAGACCTCAAACAAATACTTCAGTCCCTCGGCAACCCGAGCGTAAATCTCATCAACAACGCCACAATGTCAGAATTGTCCGCTGCTGTGATAGACCAGGAGGTCTTGAAGCTCAAGTGCATGGACTTTTTCGCCAAGGTATTCAACTCAGACTCTGAGGATCCCGTGACTCTCATCGAAGCAATTGAGCCTATTCTTGAACCCTCGTCCATCGAGTATGCTGAGAGTTCAGCGGAGAATGACATGAATAATCCCACCTCACACCTCGGTGAAATGGCTGCCTTCCTTGATAGAGGTGACGCTACATTGCGACTATTCCTCTGGCGTCGACTCCAGGAAGCATACCAAGCTATTGATTACCCGCCTAAAGTTGTCTCTTGCTATTTACGAAGCATTGAAGTGGTAATGGCAGAACTCGAGGCAGCGAAACACAGCGAAGAAACAAGCCAACATCGACAAGTGGCTCTATTAGGTTGGCTCAAAGCTCTCGATGGCATTGTGGCCAAAGCTATACCACATATCCTTGAAGACCCAGAACAAGCATTTGACTGTATAGACATGGAGCATTTGCAAACCTCAATGTCTGCTATTGCCCGCCTCGTGAGGCTGTTGCACAGCTTTATACTTTATGAGGACTCGGTACGAGTAGGCCAGATTTCTGGTCGCGACTTCCGAGGCTCATTGGCGAAATCGCTAGAAAACCTGAAAGAAAGAATGCGAGAGCTATATGTTCGCTGCTGGATCTTACAATACGCCCTCTTTGTGGAAGCGATTGCCCAGAACAAGGGGCTTTTCGATGATCCGCTTGAAGACCGCATTCATTTCCTTCGTTCTGTTCATAATGCATTGGGCGTTCGATCGATGTGCAGGTACTCGCAAAAGAGATTCTTGAAACTTCTAAAAGCAGAACTATTTGGTCTTGAAACCAAGGGTGATTATGAATTTGATATGTATCAAATACTCCTCGATCTCCATGGTATCAAATTCTCCGCGTTTGATGGAACTGTGGACCATGGATGTCCCCCCGAGAAATTAGACCGCCCTACAGCGATCATGATGATCGACTTTGTTCTGCAACAAGCAAACAAGATGAATATGAAAGACTTGTCCAAGTCCGAATTGAAGACTACCATTGAGAAGATGCAGCAAGCGATTGGTCCTGCCAAGGCTTCTTCGCAAACACCCCAGTTGACTTTCAACCGTCGCCTTGTGAATGCCTATCTCAAAGCCGCGCTCAACCCATCCAATCTCCTCCGTGCTGTTCAGGGCATTACAGAGCTTTCGACAACAATAGTTCCAACGGAGAATGCGAAGATCGCTGCCAAAGGGTGGTTCTTCCTCCTTGGCCATGCCGCACTCACCAAGTTTCGATCCTCGAAGCGCCTCAGCCCTGGCCCAACAAGCGAGCTTGATGATGCCATCGGATTCTTTAGACAAGACTTGGATCATGGAACAGGGAGATGGGAAACCTGGTATAGGCTCGCCCAAACATATGACTCAAAGCTTGATGAAGACATTACATGGACAGCTGACAAGATCAATAACAATCGTTCGGACTTGGCAGCATTGCAGCGAAATGCTATTCACTGTTATGCCATGGCTGTTTCAACAGCAATGAGGACTGCAGAGCCAACGGCAGAGACCAGAGAAGCGATGTCAGATCTGTATTCAGACTTCGGTATCCGCCTGTACTCGTCCTCTCGCGAGCCCTTATCCATGGGGGCCTTCAGTGTTGCAGACTTCCCTCGCCATTTCAGCAGCGAGGAGAGCCAACAAATGTACAAGGGGACGCCTTTCAAAGAGATGTCGCTTTATTCAACATGGAACTTTGCTAGCAACCTTCTCAAACGGGCAGCTGTCGACAAGTCTAAGCGATGGATGTAAGTGTTTTCAATGCCACTTGACAAAATTGAGACATTGAGAGAATACTGACATACTGTTAGGACTCACTACACGCTTGGCAAATGTCTTTGGAAAATGTTCACCAGCGACGACGCTTTGAGAACCACTTCCAAGAAGGTTGAAATGCAAGAGGTGATAAATGCTATGCTCGATGCTATTGCTGCACTTCCGCAGCGAAGAGACTCACGCTCTGATCCGATCTTTGAGCCACATTTCAAACTCTTCTCTTTTGTACACAAGCTTGTTCTTCGAGGAAACATGACAGTAAGTCTATCACTCCTGATATGAAGAACTCATTCTGATAGCCACATCAGCCTGCCGAAGGAAGCAAGACCCTCCTTGCAACTCCCTGGGCTCGTAAGATTGACCCTCCGGAGAATATGGAGGGATGGAACCCATACATACTCGAAGTCCTGCGGAAATATAAGAGCGCCGACAAGTCCAACTGGCATCATCGCATGGGTGTAAAGGTATATCACCTGCAGCTTGATTCTTTTTTGCTCATAATGCTCACAACCCCTAGGCTGCGCATGTCATCTATGACGACCAGCGAAACGCAACCGCTGCTATGGCTGCCAAGCAGGAACTTTCTCAAATATTCACCAAGACACTTACAATCCAAGTCTGGCGGCCAGAATTTGAACGTCCCGGTCGTCATTTCGTTTACACGACCCGCTACGTGTACTTCTTTGTTGGCCTGCTTGACCAGCTTGACGATCGCGCAAGCTTGGATCAACTTTTGCGCCGCGTGAGAAAGAAGCAAGGAGATTTCTTCAATCACACCAAGCTGTGGGAGGACATTTGCCTAACCTATGCAAAGATAATCCGCCGCGCAGCCAAGATTAACGAAGGACATGAAGAAACCATATTCAAACCAATCGGGTGGGAAGAGTTCTCCACTAAGACGGCCCGTTTGGAAAGCCTACCTCACCTGGGCCCAGAGAGCCAGGCTATCTTAGAATTACTTCGAGACGCCCTGGAGCTAAAGAAGCTTAACAACAACCTCATGAAAATTACCATGTTCGAAGACCTAATTGCCGACCTCTACGCCCGACTCTACGAGATCAACACACCTCACCTTGTCGAACAAGCAACCGAGGAAAATAAAGAAAAGATGAAAGTCGACCATCTCCTCATGGTAGGCGACGGCCTTCCTGAGACTTCAACCCCTCCAGCATCCGTTCCAGTATCCGTTCCAGCATCTGATACTCCAGCACCCCGTGGTCGGACAAAAGGCATCGCCCGTCGCGACATCCAGAAACGCGCCGACACAATCGTGAACACGAAACTGGCTCCTCGAGCCGTGGCGAGTAAAGTAACCGCCGCAGGCGAGACGGAGCCACCTGCGACTCCGCAGGGCGTTGAATCGACCACTGCGGGGCCGAGCTCCGCGCCCCGTGGTCCCGCCAAGCAGGTTTCTGCTACTGGGGATGGCTCAGCTGAGCAGAGAGATGAGCATGAGAGTGCAGACGAGACTGAGAATAGTGAAAATGAAGACACGAAGCTAGTTGACGAGGGAACCTCGGCGCTTTTCCCTCATGTTACTGATGCAGAGGAAATGGGAACAGGCGATGAAGGTGCAGACGAAGTGGATGGTGAGGATGATGAAGGCGGCCATGAGAATGAAGGCGAAGAAGGGGAAGGTGATGGTGATGGTGATGATGATGGGGATGGTGATCCTGGTGGTGATGGTGAAGGAGATGAGGATGAGGAGATGCAGGATGAGGAAACAAAGTTGGAAGAAGACAAAGAAGGGAGGGAGACTCTCACTGCCGATCAGTCTGCCAACGACACTGAAACTGAGCATGTGGCTGACAAGCGAGATCCCGGGGAGCAAGATGCCATGGACATTACACCTTCTGAGTCCTGAGGAATTTCCATACATCCAAGGAGGGACTTGCTTGCTTTTTTGTCTTTTCGGTTTATGGAGCACATGGGGTAAAAATCTCAAGACAGGAGTCTTTTAAACTACAGGATGGCGTTGAGAGACAGGTGGCTTGGATAGCTTACGAGCTCGCGTGTACAATATTCACAACATCCAAATCTGGAATTGCCAATTGAGAAATGAAATATCAACAATTATTAAGAACAAAGGATCGATTGCCCCCAAACGCCATAGCCAAGGGATATCATTCCATATTAACCAAAAAAAAAGATACGCCGGGAAATTAAGGGCTTTAGTATCTTGAGCAGCGCAAGAAGGGTAAATCGTAACAGTCATGACGGAGTAGAGGGAACAAGACGATTTAGATCTGGTCCTCTGGGGCGAGGTCCCATTTCCGGGTTCCCATCTTTCTCGTCTTCTTGATAGGCGAGGCTCCTGGCGACGGAGGAGCAAATATGGTATCTGCGAGCTTCAATTGATCCATGCGTTGCAACGCATTCTCAATATCGCTCTCGCGGCCGAGATTAGCCCGTGCAGGCGTGGCATTCTTGGATCTATGCTTTCTTATCGGGGATTGATTGTGCATCTCCCGTTCAAGTGCAGCAAGTTTGCGGCGAAGCTGGTCATTTTCTTGCTCAAGCTCTTCCACTCGTTCGTTTGATCCGGAATCTTCAAAGACTGAGGATAGAGGTCAGTTGCGGGATTCACGTATTTCGCTTCTCATGGGCCAACTTACTTTGGAATCCACGGGATACGAGCTCAACCTTCTTGTCGATGTGTTCGTCATTGCGACCAATCTGAAAACTATCAGTATTTGACAAGTTTGGAGCTGTTCTAGGGCTACAAACCTGCTCGTCCCAAGCCCTCTGCCAGCGTCGCCTTTCTTCTTCCGTTTTCTCATCCATCTCTGCCCAGCATTCTTCTCGCACATCCTGCTCAATCATGAGACATCTTTCTTCGGCAGCTCTTAATCTCATTTCAACATCAGCCCGTGCAATCTCTTCTTCGGCTAGCTTGACAGCAAGGCCGTGGCAATCGCGTGTGAGGCGCGTAATCTCGGCAGTAGCTCTCTGGAGCTCTTCGGTTGAATCAAAGTTGGGCGAAGTGCAGCCACTGACTGAACGGTGACTGCCAGAGGCGACAGACAATATAGATTCACACACCGAGGGAACTCTAGGAACAGTAACCTCACGAGCCAATGCGGAATAACGCAAAATTTGGGATGTGGCGTTAAAATCACCCAGAGGGTCAGCCGTGACTATCATTATAGCCTTTTGGGGATATTGGCCTCTGGACATCTGATGAGACGATGGGAATGAATTTGAAAACAGAAGCTCGGTCAACTTGCACTGCCGGTAAGGAACGAGAGTAGTCTTTGTATGTTAGCAGCTGCGAATAAAGCAATAAGACGACAATCGCAAAGCATACCTTCATTCCATCCTGTATGTTACTTTGCATCTGAAGGCATTGGCCAAGATACATCAAGCTTTCGTTGATCTTGCCGGCCTCAGCCAGTGTAGCACCCGCTGTCTTTGCCGTTCTCGCACGCTCGGAGCCTATATTAATTAGCGGCAGCCTACAGCAAGGATGCAGCATACTTACCAGCAAGATCCACAACAGTGAGGGCGTTTCCAGCCCAACTGTATTCTCCGGTTCGCTTTGCGTATGTCCGCTTCTTGACTTCTAAGGAAAAGAAACCATGGCTTCGAGAGCTAACGCTATTCATTCCGGTACCAGTTACCTTGCGTTCGGTTAAACCAACATCCAAAATAGCGAGTGCTTCCTCGTAGCTGCTGCAAGCGATCTTGCGCAGCCCAGCAACCAGTTTTCGATCTGGTGAGCCCTCGGTAGGCTTGAACAGCAAGGGACGTCGTCGATCTTTTTGATTATTTCCGCGAGACATATTACCCTGACCTGAGACGATAGATGGAGATAGAAGATCGAAAATTCGGTCATTGTATACCTCATACATTGACACCAAAACGACATAGTCGGCATTTGAATCCAAATCCACAGTGAGGTGGCTCATATCGGGCAGCCTAGGAAGGGCGCATGGTCGTTCACGTACGTGACGGCGGGGGAAATTCAAGGCAGGGGTCGGTTCCTTAATGACATAAAGACGAGATTTAGCTGATTTGGGCTCAAATAGATTGGTGTGGGTGTAGGGGATAGGATTAGAAAACCCTGGAGTGATCCATCCAGAGGACTCAGTCGAGATCTGATCAAGGCCAGCTCGAGCAGCGCCATTGGGACTAGCCATGAGAGGAAAATCCGCCTTGCGGGGGCTTCCAGGTTTAGATCTCGGTCTTGGGAGAAACGATCCAGGGGTTCGTGGTTGTGGGGTCGGAGATCCTTGGGGGGACTTCAGGGTAAGGGGGGCTTCGTACCATCAAAGGAGTATTGGCACGAGACGGACTCATGGGTGTTTGCGCTCTCGACGTTCGTCCGTTTGGCTCGCCATATACAGCTTCCAAGAACGTCTGGGCGGAGAACAGTTGCGCTTCTGAAGCGTCCGCGGCAGCCAGTGAGGCAAGCATTACAGGGGTAATGCTGCTATCTTCGGTCTTGATTGTTGGCTCTAGGGAGCGGAATATAACGTCAAGTGCCATTTGGGTCATTCCTCGTTCGGTTTTGGATCCTAGAATCGTGTGACTCTATGCACGATCCACAACTCAGCTTGGTGGTCACGGTGCTGCAATATTCGAGATCATACCTTTCCGCTGCCTGTCACTCCCAGAGTAGCGACTAGCCCATCTCTGTTCTCCTTCAGAACTCCACGTATGATAGGTTCCATACCAGTGTCATGGAAAACATCTAGTTGGGAGGCAGCCTCCTCGAAGACCTTTGTGAAACCAAATCTCTCGACGGCGCGCTTTCTCATGTCATTTGGCGGTTGAAGAGTAATGTGGGTTGATCCCGGTGTGACAATCTCTGTTTCCTCCTGTGAAGCCTCTGGCGGCTCAACGTTCAAAAATCGGTCGGTTTCATTGGGTTTTTGGGCCATCGGCGGCCGTAACCGGAGGTACACTTGGAACAGTGATGCCTGGGGCTGTTTGATCGGCATCTTGGGTGACGCGTGGGAATCTAGACGACACAAGGACAGGTGACGTTGAGCCTCTCAAGCTGTGGGGTGGATGCAATATGCAAAACAGCTCAGCAGTCAAAGGCAAGTCCAGAACGTCCACAGATCAACATTGCGCTTACCGCTTTGGGCTGTCAGTTGCCCAGACAACGGATATATCACGTGCCACACACACCTATGCCTCCAAGGTTGATAGCGGATGTGTGTCATTGGTCGTGGAGATTGCTTTTCCATTAGGAGTAGTTTCCCTGACATATATGACTCGACGGAGTACTCCGTACTTTGTACACATATACTTGATATTGAAGTAAATTGTTTTACGGCCCCGTTCGCCCCAAGCGAAAACGAGTTACCTAGAATCGACTAGCGTGACAAGAAGGTTGGCAAATAAGAAGTCAAGGCTATATGAAGTAGCGCTGTACGGAGCACTGCGTAGGGCAGTTCGTATTAGCAGTTGGCATGGCGAGGCAAATACGAGGTCATTTTAAGCCTAAGCGTTGACCCGCTATTCCCAATGAACCAGTGACCCTCAGTATCTGATCATTCTTTGTGGATCCAAATTGAAGAGCTACCCAAAATAGAGATCATCAGGCGTTGGAAAGTTAGAGAAATACGAAATTACCGAAAGTGAACACCCCGTTAATCAGTGGACTTAGGGTTTGACAGGCAAATCATCGCCCGCAATACGTCCAACTCTTGTATATATATATATACCTAACAGCCTTCCAGTAACACTCATATTCTTCTATCTAGCATCACCTACATTAAATACCCTGCAGTACTTTTGTGTGAACTCGATTACTTCACCCGGCAATATATATGGTCAATCTACCCCAACCATGCTCGAAGCACGGTCATCATATCGTAAGTCGTCTACTAACGCAAGCACGATCAAAAAGACAATCTGACAAAACAAAGAGGAGGGAAGCCTTTGGTTCTATGCACCAAATAAAGGCGCTGCAATTGCCTTTGCGATTCTCTTCGCTATCTCTGGTAGCATCCATGGATATCAATGCTTGTATGTGGCCCCTACCCACTATGAACCCATGAAGTAACATGATTTCCCAGCAAATATAAATCATGGAAAGTCACCGGCCTTCTTCCATGGTCTGCCATCTTGTTCACGGCAGGTTTTATCACGCGAACTATCGGAGCGTTCGGGCAATGGGGAAATCTAGGCGTCTATATCGCAAGCACCGTGCTTCTCCTTGCCGGGCCGTAAGGAGTACCCATCCTATTAAGAGATATGCTACTAACGACTAATCTTCGATTGTCCCAGGCCAGTATATGAGGGTGCTAACTTTTTCATTTTGGGTCGTATCCTTTACTACATCCCATATCACTCCCCCATCCACCCTGGTCGCGTATTCACAACCTTCATCGCTTTGGGTGTGGCCATTGAGAGTATTACCGCGAACGGAGCGGCTCGAGTCGCAAGTGCAGACTCTAGTGTCAGCTCGCAAAACACCGGCAAGGCACTACTGAAGGCGGCGCTTATCATGCAGATCGTCCTAATGGCAGGCTTTGTAGCTTTGGCCGGCCGATTCCACTTCAATTGCTCACGAGGAGGCGTATTGAACCACAAGATCAAGAATGCACTACTGGTGTTGTACTGCAGCTGTACCCTCATTATGATCCGTACCATATTTCGCACCGTGGAGTACTTTACTGCCGCAAGTCTGAATGCCTACACTGACCTCGAGAACATCAGTCCAGTATTGAAGCAGGAATGGTTCTTCTGGGTTTTCGAGGTTGTGTTCATGTATAGCAACACCACTTTGCTGAATGTCTTTCATCCAATGCATTGGCTTCCGCGATCAAACAAGATTTATCTCGCCGAAGACGGTGTCACAGAGATTGAGGGCCCTGGCTATGACGATCCCCGTCATTGGCTTCAAACTGTTGTCGATCCATTTGATATTTACGGACTGATCGTTAACCGAGGCAAGAAAGAGAAGTATTGGGAAGCAAGTCTGACTCAGAGACAGGATACCACCGCTAAACTCACTCAAAGAGTATGAGCGCATTTTGTGTCGGCACAACTTCTCTTTGGAGTTCAGAAGTTACTTTATTTCTTACCCTTTGTTTGTTTGGCTCTCATGTATTTGGTATTCCATCTGATTCCTAGAATATTCCCTTGAAAATCACAAATATATATATCAAACTATCAAAACCCCATAGATCACCAATCTTCTTTCTCTTTACCCAGCTCCTCCTGAATTTCCCAACTATAGCGAGCAAATTTGCTCGCTCGACGAATCCGCTCTCCATAACAAATAAACACAGGTGGTACTATACAAAATGCAGTTGCCACTGCAGCAAGTACAGACATAGCATTATTATTTCCCAACCGATCAAACATCTGCGTCGTAAAAAGCGGAAAGACACCGGACAGCAACGCTCGCATGAATGCAACAGCAGCGGTTGCACTGGCAGAGTAACTCAGATAGGAATCCGAGATATACCCATACAGCACGGTATCCATTTCCGTTAGCGCATAGCCCACCAGAACGAGGGAAATAGTGGGCACAATCCACGGAGTGTGGGTCTCGGGCGGAATAGTCCAGGCAAACCACCATAGCCCAATCGCCAAGAATGGACCACCAAGGCCCAGCCCAACGAGCTTGTATTCGGGCTTGATAGACCGTCCTTGTCTGCGGAAATGGTTGAGAATGTAGCCATCTAGCACGCGAGTCAATGTGCTGAGACAGGTTCCCAGGCCTATAGCGATGAACATCAATGAAGCGTCGGTGTTTGCAAATCCCATAGACTCGTAGATAGGTTGGAGGGCTTCTGTAAAGATGTAGATGAGGGACATGGCGACGGAGATCATCACTGCAATGACGAAAATGATAGGCTCTTGGAAGAAGAGCTGGGCTGGGCGAAAGAGGGATTCTTTCAGAAATATATTGAGATCCGGGATATGGTCATGGTTGAGTGGCGGTGGAATTGATTGCATAGTAGTCATATCGGCGACTCGTTTCACCTCGTAGGCTAGTAACAAGGAAGGTCGAGATTCCCGAATAAAGAAGAGACCACATGTAATTGCAGCAATGATGATAGCGAAGATATAGAAGTTCCATCGCCTGGGTAGTTGTGAGAAACTGACGCAGACCATAGCTGAGGGCTACGTACCAATCAAGACCTGCAATGATATAACTGCTCATGATGGGTCCAAGGATGAGACCAATGTTTGAAGCAACTGTCCAATAATACATAGCCCATATTCGAGCATGCGAGTTGAACATGTCCTCTATGCTACCGCCGATGATGGTATAAGGGATTGCGGAAAGGAGCCCGGCGAGAATGCGCATGATGACAATAACTGGCATCGCACGTACGAGACCAATAATCATGCAGCAAATAGCGCTGAGACCACTGCTCACAATGTACATGTTCCTGCGCCCAAATGTCTCTGACCACGGGGGAAATAATATGGTGCCTGCCACCTGGCCGAGAAGAAATCTGTCGAATGTCAGATACGCAAAGTAGACCAAGACTAACTGATCTCACATCGTGACAAATATGAAAATTGAAAGCGTTTCACTGATTTTGTATTCATGTTTGGCTTGTGCAGCAGCTGCCGACTAGAATAGACCAGGATGTTAGCTCGGCAATATTGTAGACACGCATACATGGATAGTTGTATACACTCACACCTGCGGTGCTGGACGCTGTTCTGCAATAATTGTTAGCTTTTTGGCAAATCCGCCTTGGGATTTAGTCTGGTCATACATAAAAAGATCCAAAAGACAGACAAGGACAATATCATAAGCCTTTCGTGGCCCAGACCAATTTCGAGGATGTCTTGGATGGGTTTGCAACCATCGCACATATTTTCCATCTGGGGTAAGCTCAAGACGGTGGTCACGTAGGAGCTCAATAGCTGACGCTTTGGGCTCGTCTGTCAGTAAGGTCGATTCTGAGGAGATAGACTGCATATTGGGCAACCGTGGAGTAAATCATATAGAGATGATTCTGAATGTTTGACTGAGTCACCGTGATCTGTTATACGTCAGCCTTGGATGAAGCTGGTCTGGAGTGGGATTCGAGCCTTTATCATTTTCGCAAATATTCCTGCCCGGACATTTTGATGCAAAACCTTGCCCCGAGGAATGGAGCCCCTTGCGACTTACGCAGTGGGGATCTTGGTACTCAGTTGGCAATGCATATAACGCGTCAGTCACCTATGTTTTCCCTAGGAATCTTAATATGTAATTACCGAATACCGCCTACCGATAGGTGGATTAGCTGAAGCATGGTAGGCAAGTCGAGCTTCGTGTTTCGAAATCAAGTATATACCATGAGAACCCTACTATCTATCTAATTGGCTATTTATATAGCTCAGAGAATGATGACAATTTTAGCCACGAGACACAATCTATTGTCTTGATACGTAGGGATAGCTATCTTCAACATTCTTCATGGTGATAGCTCTGCGCACCTCAAAAGGTGCAACTCGTGGAAGGATCAGAGAACAAGGAATAAGATTCCATCTGCCTACAATGTCACAGTATTTCGAAATTGGCTATAGTAATACTCAAAACGCTATGCCCGAATCCCAGGGAAAGGAACAAGCTGTGATATCCAAGGATCCAAGGATATCCCGGGAGACGGGTGACCCGCTCTTATATAGACTGCTAGGGCCTAGGATTTGAATGTCATTGTTAAAATCTAACATATTAAATACCATCTTTGGGTCTTCAGGAAATCCAAGGCTATAGGGCGCCAGAAACAAGCACACAATATCATTGGCTATAAATGCTCGCCCTGATAGGACAGTTTTACACTGGAACGGACATAGGGTGGTCTTCATACCTTCATACCAAGCAAGCCAACAGCATCTTCACTAGGAACTTGCTTTATTTCAGCACGTTATCGACTTCGAAGCTACTGACAAACCTTGCGGATGAATTGCGATCTGTGACCACCAGGGTCCGTGGAGGCATGGAGACCAGTGAAGAAAGCACAGAAATTCACTCTTGCTCTGAGCTGTGGGATCTGATCAGTTTGAATATGATATAATAGTTGGATACGTCTTTCTCCAGTCTCGCCCATATTCTCTCACAAAACCTGTAGAGCACACAGATCCCTTTGTTGCAACAGATAGGGCCTCCGAGTACTCCGACAAATTTTCAAATATGAAAAGAAAGTCTATTAAATACTTGATTTGAGAAATTCTCGATTTTTGGACTAGCTGAGACCCCAAACCTGAACTCACCTGTGGTACTATACACGGCGGTTATACCTGCAAGGCGGAAGACCAGTGGATCTGCGCCAAGGCGATCTCCGACGAGGCCACCTCTCCGCACCCTTTAGCTCTATCAAAACATAACCCAACCAGCCGAATTAGCTGAACACGGTATGTAAGTTCTCATCCACCATTCTGCGGGAAAAAGAAACGTAAATATTTTCCTCGGCAGTATCTCTAACCAAGAACAGTCACTATTAGAGCGACCACCACAACCCTCCCGTCTATCCGTTGATCGCGAACCGCCCACCATGCTATCCGCTCTCTCCTCCAGCATTACAAATGCTCGGCAATCAGTCGCACAAGTGCTAAACTTTGCACTGGTACTTTCCACAGCTTTTATGATGTGGAAGGGCCTCTCGGTCGTGTCCGCATCAAGCTCTCCAATAGTTGTGGTGTTATCCGGTAAACAAAACTATTTCACGGAAGTTTGAACACAGCTCACATCCCTTTCCCACAGGTTCAATGGAGCCCGCATTTCAACGTGGCGACCTGCTCTTTCTCTGGAATCGAAACACGAGGGCGGAGATCGGAGAAGTTCTCGTTTATAATGTTCGAGGAAAGGATATTCCAATTGTCCACAGAGTCGTTCGCACATTCCCCCAGGTTGAAGGACGTGTAAGCGCAAGGAAGGTAAAAGAAATCACAGTGTATGTCCTCGCCCATCGCCCGGCAATCTTGTGACTGCTTCTTTGTGCTAACGAGTATCTAGGGACGCAACACCTAGCTCCCATATGCTCCTCACCAAGGTAGGCGACCTAACAACTTGAATAGCCTAGGCAATTGCTAATACCTCGCCAGGGTGACAACAATCTAGCAGACGATACTGAGCTGTATGCTGAAAGTAAGCGATACGAAAGCGTGAAGGGAGGACACTTCCGAAGATTACTGACAAGCCTAGACCAGGATTATCTCGACCGGGCGCAGGACATTGTTGGCAGTGTTCGTGGCTACATACCTATGGTTGGATACGTTACCATCATGCTTAGTGAACACCCTTGGCTGAAGACAGTGATGTTAGGTCTTATGGGACTGATGGTGATGATCCAGAGAGAATAGTGTACTATATTATATATCGGGAATGGTGGAAATGGAACGAATTAAATGTTTAGGGAGTATCAATGGATACTAAATATCAATCTCATGTGTTATGTCCACTATGATGTACGTCCATAGAGCGGACGGCAAAGATATCAAACTTCTCCACTGACGTCTTTTGCCGCGCACCCCACTCGGAGCTTCTAGCTTTGACTAAAAGCCCCTTTGTTCTTCCAGCATCTCTCGCACATAGGGTCTGTTCCATACTACTCAATAAATCTCAATTTTGTCAGTGCCTTGACGTCTTGAAGCGCGGTTTGCAATAACGCGTTTGCCTACATCCTTCCTGAACCTCCCCGCTCTTATCACCCCGCCAAATCCACAGCTGAACACCACAATGGGCAGCATCAAGCGTATATCCAAGGTAAATGCCCATATTTCTATATGGTTTCCGTCATCTGTCAGTGCACTAACCATCTATCCCAATGACAGGAGCTGACTGAGCTCACCGAATCCCCTCCAGAAGGGATCACGGTTGCACTGGCTGATGAGTCGAACGTGTACGAGTGGAGGGTCACAATGGACGGGCCTGAAGGCTCACCATTCCACGTATGTCAAAATATAATATACCCCTCCCTTTCCCTGTCCACCAAGGACTTCAAAAGGACTTCCCAGAAATCAAACCTCACAGTTCAAGTCTAAGAAACAGTGTTCTCTAACCCCGTGACAATGCAGAATGGCAAGTTCCTAGTCAAGCTCTCCCTACCCACGGAATACCCATTCAAGCCACCGACAGTCTCCTTTGCAACGAAAATTTACCATCCGAACGTAACAAACGACGAAAAAGGAAGCATGTGCCTAGGCATGCTTCGAGCAGACGAATGGAAACCCAGCTCGAAGATCGCCGCAGTCCTGCAATTTGCCCAACAGCTACTATCTGAGCCTATGCCCGACGACGCCGTCGAGGGGCGGATTGCTGAGCAGTACAAGAACGACCGGGCGCGCTACGAGGAGGTTGCGCGGGAGTGGACTCGCAAGTACGCTTGTTGATAGTGATGTGGTGCTCTGATTCGAGAACCGGCTGCTCTATCGAAACTGATCTGTGTTGTGTATGCTGCTGCCCTGGAACTAGGCGCGCAGAATAGCCGCATGTTTCAAATCTTGCCCGCATCAGAGATCGAGTCATCCCTATCCGAGAGTTAGCCCGCTTACGACTGAAATGCTGTCATGTTATTCTTGTAAATGGCGGACCTGTGAATTACTGGCGGATTTAGTTTGCCGTTTTTTAATTTAACGGCGTTATACATCGTTCTGTAATGTCTGCCCTCTATTGGCTTGATACAAAAGCTCGCCCGGCCTCAGGGATCTCTTGCTCCTTTCCTTGCGCTTGCTAAACATGTAATCCGGAGCTGATGCCGGCGAATTACGGCTTGCTGTTGGGCAACCAGCGTGCTCTCGCAGTTCGAGTGGCGATATAGACGACTACAGAGGCTGGTTAGATTGAATCCGCTGTCTATCCTTGCTCCACCTTTGACTAATAGTAGGCCCAGCTGATCCCCTCGGTATGCCTGAGTATCAATGTATTGACGAAGGCCTAATCCTGAGAATCAATTGACTATTTCTGGATCTAGCCTCCGATTAGTAGTCCAAGTATTCGAGTCTCTCAACAGGAGTCAAAGAGATGAACAACCACCCATCACCTCGCCCTTTAGAAACAAAGAGCCAAACCATAGCAATCCCACTCTGCAGAGCAATCAAGTCAGTGACAATACACAATAGCAAATGATTCGACACCCAAGATACCAGTGACATCCCATTCCTGATTCAAAGCACAATAACAATCCTCCTACTACCAGGACGAGTAATCTCCAAATCATCAGCCGAAGGCCGAAACCCATGCTCATTTAAAGTCGAACGATAAGACCTCACAAAGGTTCGTTTCATATGACGGGGCAATCGATTGAAATCCGCCACGATGCTCCGGTGCAAAGATGCCACTTTCACCTTGGCCTGTAGCCAGGATCCGCGGTGGAGATTGAGCTGTGCGGGAGTGGTTGTCGAATTGATGATTGCCAACATGCTTCGGTCGTAGATTCCAATTGCTGTCTTGATGTAGACTAATTCCTCTAGCTCGCCGCCGAGGTCAAGGACCTGTTGTTCGGGTGGGGTCGTTAGTATGGAGAGGCATAGCTGATTTGGATGTACGTACCGTTTGTGGAATCCGGGTCAATTGGGTTGGTGGCATGGTGGGTTAGGGTGATGGGGTGGTTTCTATTTGATAGAGGTCTGTTAATGTGGATGCAGATAGAGGGTGGGAGGATATAGGGTTCATACTGATGTTTTGGGTTGGATGATAGAGGTTAAGGCATGAGGAATGAGAGAGGGTACGATGCTGGTCAATCAATGTGATGAGCCTCTGCGATAATCAGAGAGAATTGAGAAAGACATGAGAGGAGACGCTGCATGGTTTGCCTATCAAGTGAACCACGTCGTGTCAAGAGCCCAGGATTCGGGGTTTGGGTACAACTGAAAAGGGAGGAAACAAGCAGACATCAAACTTAAGAGCACCACATATATAATTAGGTCGAGTTGATAGTGAATAGATGGAAGTATACACAGAAATCTCAGGAATACTACATGGCCTAGTCCGTGATTACATCGAAGATTGGGTTTGGGAATAGCGTTATCGAACAGAACGTTACAGTTCATATTCCAGAGGAGCGGTCATAAGGACCGTGATATGGACATTCATTACAGCGTGTCAAAATACAACGCTACATACAACCTGGACGCCCACATCCCCAGGCACGCCCAACGCTTTTTCGGCCGCATGAAGAGAGGATATGAGGGTAATCAAAAATGGTAAAGAAAGGGAATCAAAGATGCGACATCACAGAGACATCAGCATTTACAGCTGGCCAGCAGTGTTGAAGTCATCAAGGGCCTCCTTGACACGCTTGCTCATGGTCTTCTCACCCTCGCGAACCCAGACGCGGGGATCGAAGGACTTCTTGTTGGGCTTGTCAGCACCGTCGGGGTTACCGACCTGGGACATGAGGTAGTCCTTCTTGTTGAGGACGAAGTCACGGACACCGGTCAGGTAAGCGTACTGCATATCAGTGTCGACGTTGACCTTGACGACACCGTAGCTGATGGCCTCCTTGAACTCCTCCTTGGAGGAGCCGGAGCCACCGTGGAAGACGAAGAAGACGGGCTTATCGGAGGCAGACTTGGTCTGCTCCTTGACGTACTTCTGGTGCTTGGAGAGAAGCTCGGGGTGGAGCTTGACGTTGCCAGGCTTGTAGACACCGTGGCAGTTACCGAAGCCAGCGGCAATGGAGAAGTAGGGGCTGATGGGGGCGAGGGCGTTCTGGATGGCCAGAATGTCCTCGGGCTGGGTGTAGAGGGAGTTGTTGTCAACAGACTCGTTGTTGACACCGTCCTCCTCACCACCGGTGATACCGATCTCCTATAGAAGTTGTTAATTACTGCATCAATGCTGTCATTAGCTTTTTGGAGTAGACATACCATCTCGAGCCACTGCTTCATGGGGGCAGCACGCTTAAGGTAAGCAGCGGTGGTGTTGATGTTGTAGTCGACAGGCTCCTCAGACAGATCAATCATGTGGGAGGAGAAGAGGGGCTCGTTGTGCAGCTTGAAGTAAGCCTCATCGGCATCGAGCATGCCATCGAGCCAAGGGAGGAGCTTCTTGGCGCAGTGATCGGTGTGAAGGATGACGGGGATGTCGTAAGCGGGGGCCACGCTACGGATGTAGTGGGCAGCGGCAATGGAACCGGCAATGGAAGCCTTCTGGCCATCGTTGCTCACACCCTTACCAGCGAAGAAAGCGGCACCACCCTGGGAGACCTGCAGGATGACGGGGCAGTTCTGATCACGAGCAGCCTCGAGAGAAGCAACAACAGTGGAAGAGGAGGTGACGTTCTAGTGAGAATTAGTATAGGATCACGACTGTATAGTAGTAGAATCACGACTGTGTAGTAGTAGAACTTACAATGGCGGGGATGGCGAAGCCCTTCTCCTTAGCGTACTCGAAGAGACGGAGGACATCGTCGCCGACAATGACGCCGGACTTGCGGTTAAGTTGCTCAAGAACACCCATTATGAAGTTTGTACAAAGATGTAGAAATCTGAAGAAAGAAGAAAGGGAATTAGAGAGAAAGGGTCGTATTTAGAGAGCTCCTTTACCGGGAGCTGAAAGCGGGCAGAGTTAAATAGAGGGAAGAGGGGCAAATTGGAGGGGCAAGCGTCATCGGTGAAGGGAGAAGAGACAAGGTAGGACTCACCGGTGGAGATGTGTGGAAAAGTGAGGTCAGTGTGATTTCAAGAAAAGAAAAAAAAGAAGAGATGATATAACCTCCTTATGTATGGCTGTGCTCCCGACCTTCCCCGTGATGGCCCGATGTTGCCGTTTGAGGTCTCGGGAGCTCCTAGCTTGTAGGGAGATTCTGTAGGGGATTATGAGGGGGATTTTTCCTATATCATGCGATGCTGCTAAGTTTCTTGATCACATTTATCCATGCTCATCTACAGCTAGAACATCTATCAAATCGATCCCATCGATCACATCTATACGGTAACTCCCTGGAGCTCCCAGTGCCCCCATCCGTATTTTGTTCGTGGCGGGGGTGCCGAGGAGTTCGAGGCCATTCGCTCCAATTCCACAATCCCTTACGGTATGTTAGTCAGATATTCAATCCGGTTCCTACTAAGATATTCAGGTTTCTCTGTATTTCATGCTCCAGTTTATGAGAATGTGAAAGAATGTAGAATTATGTTCAAAATGTTCGGTAGTTGCAGAGCTGCAGAAAGTCAAGTGACATCATCGCCGTTGATCGGAAGTTACCTTTTCCCTCTGCTGGCTTGATCCGGTGGGCAACTTGCAGTCGAATCTAGTATGTTGTATGTTGTATGTTGTACATTTGTACATCGGCCAGAAATCTCCCTTCTAATTTGATGGTCCCCATTCTGTACAGAAATATGGGGATATGTGTATATACTGGACTCTAAAAAAAAAAGAAAACACATCGGCCATCAACGCCCCTCAGTAGGGCTCGCGTCAGGCTTCTCCAGTTCGTAGAATAAAAGGTAGACCTCCCTCTGCATCCCCAGCACGTCCGAAGTCTTACATTCCTTGACCTTCTCGTCGGAGATGCGCCACCAGCGATCGTTCGGTTTGCGACGGCGCCGAAGCCGCGAACTGACCCCCGTGGGGGTATCCTGGGAAGCGTTGGGTATACTGCGGGAAGGCCGCGGGGAAGGACTCCAGCGACCCCGGTCAGTCGTCGGGCTGTTGCTATCCGAGGCAGGCGACAGCGTCTGTTTAGACGAACGGGATGTGCTGCTCTGGAAGGAACGACGTGACCCAGAGGTCGTAGGCCGAAGGTGAGGAGGGGTGAGTTGGGTCGCTGAAGCTGAGGTCGAGCCTCCAGATAGTGAGGTCGATGAGCCTGCTCTCGAAATGTTTCCATCGCCGTCGACATCGGGGCTGCTGCGTGGTACAATCCGAGGACTGGGCGCCGCGGAGGGAGCTTGACTGGCAGTGCGACTCTGCGCATAGGAGCTGAAGGCCTCGGGTGTCGAGAACGGTGGGTAGATATGATTCCGTCGGAAGGACTCGTAGTGTCCGCTATGATGGCTACCTTTGTGGCAGACAATCGCAAGCAGCTTGTACCACTTCTGGCTCAAGATACTGCCCAAGGGGAGCCGCTCTGGGAACGAGACCTTGGCCGCATTCTTGCTCGAGCTGCTCTGATCAAAGATCGACCGCGACAAGTGGATGGCAATGACTTTTGGGAATGCCGTGATGCGCATATGCCGTGCAATCCTGCGCTTGGGGGCGGTTTCTGGCGGAGGGAATATGATACCCTCTAGCTCAGCCTCAGGGTCCGTCTCCAGAGCCTCGCGGAGGCGGGCAATCTCCTGGTCCAACCGATCTCGACCACCTTGTGTTCTGGTGCGGGCTAGTTCGGTGGTCTTGACATCCAAAGCATGCTGCAGGCGGCATCGATCGCAGCGGAAATCCTCGATATATTCGGTCTTGAGGAGACCGTCGAAGCACGAGTTGAGGGTAGTTGAACTCTTCTGCGGCACCTGCAGTGTCAAGTTGACGAACGCCGTTCGATTTGGCTTGTATTGATAATGGCAGAACTGGCACTCGATCTGCGACTCCATTTTACCTTCGAACGGGAACCCGGACTCCCGGTCGATTTCCTTGAGTTTCGTGTCAATGATTGCAGGCAGTCCATTGGCCGATCCATCATCAATGCGCACCTCCACCTCGGACGAGCTTTCTTGTGTGTTGGCCTCTTCGCCTGTCGGGCTGGAAGCAGCTGCATCAAGGGCATCCAATGCTCGTTGACGTGCACGCGCACCAGCATGGTACTCATCACAGAGTCGCTCGAGAACAATCTGCAAGAATTCCTGCGCGTCCTGCTGATTGCGGCTGATGCGCGTACGGAACGCGTATTCCAGAGCCTGGATAAAGTCGCGGGCCGAGATTGTTTTCTTATAGATCGGTCGCTCATTCAATCGGTCCAGCATCTCCTTCAATGCCCGTGTTATTATCCCCTGTTGCAACTCCCGCAACTTGTCCGACCGCGCCGGCGAAAGTTCGTCCTCCCGAGACAGTGTATGGTAAATTTCCGGTCCGTCCAGCTGGCGTCGATGCAGCTCGTGGATGAGGTAGACCCGCAGATCCCCCAGCCCGGCTAACGCCTGCAGCACCGAATTGATGAAGCAATCATTGGCTAGGTTGGACAGACCCACGATGCTCTTTTTGCGATTGCTGTCGTTTGACTCATCTCCGTCGATTGTGTAGTTCGGCCCAAAGACATAGAACAGAGCAACGGCAGCGAGTGAGGCCCCGGCCGCATAGGCGGCGACCGTTGTCGGCTTTTCTTGCATCAAGCGCTATGGTATGGAGGAAGAGAGGCTCGGTGGTTCGTGTCGAAGCAGGCAGACATATATCTCATTGCCCCATTCTCGTGTTGGCCCGGATATAGGTAAGGGCGTTGTTTGTCCTAGGATGAATCACAAGAGAAGTCCAGTGTGGGGTCCAAAGTTGAAGAGATTAAATTTGCCGAATTGAATGAGTTGGGAGACGGGAGAAGAGGCGAGAGCGGAGCGCGGTTCATGCGGAGAAAAGAAACAATGAGCATCTTCGTCCGGAGAAATCGGGTATGTAACAGTAAAATGGGGCAAACTCCACTCCAAGTTGAAGGCACATTCCTCTCTTTTCGTCTGAGACTCTCGTTTTATCCAATGGGGTTCTCTTGGCCCAGGCACTGTTGTAGAGGGTTAGACCCGGATTCTCCGGATATCCGTCTTACGCATCCCCCGCATATTTGGAAGGTTGACCGTTACATGCAATCCGGGGTAAAGTCATCTATTGTCGGGTCAAGTTTGGGGGAATGTCAGAGCATCTATCGGAATATGGGCTTAGGCTCTCAAAAATATGAATTTTCAAGAGTCATGTCCGCTACCATATATGTAGAGCGCCTCGGTTGAAAATTACTGGAATAATAGTTGGCCACAAACATTAAGTATTTCAAGAAGCCCTATAGCTTTTCACACCAATAGGAACTGCAGAGCTTCTACGGTCTTTCTAGAAAAAAAAAAAAGCAAGGAACGATTCATGATATTTTCAGTATTTGTCATATGTCTGAACTTCCAACTTTTGTGACATTCCTTATCTGGAAAAACTTCTATCAAATGCACCCAATCATGTAAATTTCTCCACATAGACGCCGACCAGGGCGACAGGCTTACGCTTGGAGTGACTTGGGCAGGGTAGCAACCTTCTCATCGAAAAGTTGCTCGGCCTGCTTCCAGACCCGAGAGTTGGCCCGGTCATTGAGCGTGAGAAGGCTAGGCAAGAGAGCCTCGCTGAACATCTCGGAGCTCTCACGGGGAAGGAGAGACGGGAGATGATCAATGCTGATCACGCTGAGAGGGAGACCTCCAGCCTCCAGCCCGGAAACGGGAACTGTTGGCTTATCAAATGTGGTCGTGATGTCGTACAAAGGAATGGGGTTCAAGGGGTTGGAGCTTTTGAGAATTAGCCGTGCGCTTGCTAACATTGTTCGTATCTGATAACTCACGTGTCGGCGCTGACGTCGCAAATAACGGACAAGGTTCGGTTGGGAGCAGACAACGACTCGAGGTTCACGAAGTCTAATGCAAAAAAGGATATTAGCCAATTGAGTCGAGGCAGTAGGATTTATGCATCAACCTACGTGGAATCTTGGCGGAAAGGTAGATGCAGTTCACGAATATATCCGCTTCATGTGAGATTTCCTTGAAAGGACCACCTGGGGGAGTTAGTTTATAAGCCTGAGATTTAGTTGAGGTTGGAGATGGTAATTGACTCACCTCGCGCAGTCTCTGCCATATCCCACTGAATAATGTTGGACTCGGGGATACCGACATCCTTGGCCAGCTGGACGGCACCGCTGCCACAGCGTCCGAGCTATTGTGTTGTTAATATGTATATCGCTTTCTGTGGATCTACGCAAGACTCACAGCTCCAATGACAAGGATCTTGGGTGCCTTGCCAGCAACCTTCATTCCAGCCTCGAGCGACTCCTTAACGGACTCGACCAAGCGGGTTTGGTTGGCGTAGGGAACCTCACCAGGCAAGGCCTCGTTGGGGTGTGTCAATTGCCAAGCCCAGTTCTTCACAGCCAAAGCGGATCCTGTACCACGTCTTAGTATTGATTGTGCCAGGTAACGAGCTGAACGGATAGGTACCTGCGTAACCGGCGGACCATCCGAAGGCTAGGAAGCAAGCCAAGTTAGCATTTGAGTCAAAACAGGAACACTTCAGGATATGAGTCTTACCAGCAACTCGGCGTCCAGAATCATCGGTCAAGAATTCAAGGTCGAGCAAAGTGCCGTTTCCACGAGGCCAGCGGCTAAGGACCTTCTCCCAGCCACCCTGCTGCTTGAAGCAATGTGCGAATGTGACGTGGACGTGCTCCAGAGGAAAGTCATCCTCCGGCAGCTCCTTAAGACCCAAAATGACGGCATCCTTAGGGGCATCCTGAACCCATGACCCCTCCGCGACCAAAGGCGCACCGATCTATAACAATTGATTAAATTGAGGGCGGGTTCGAGCTATATTACCGAGTAAATCATACCTTGGAGAATTCCTCATCTATAGCGCCGAGTCAGTCATTGAATCCAACGGCAAGGGACGGAGGTAACTCGGGAAGTATACATACCTTCAAAGATGCGCTGGGTAGACCGCTCGACAGTCACGTCATATCCAGCATCAATTAATGCCTTGCAGGTAGTTGGGGTCACTAGATGGTGTATTAGTTTGCTTCCCCGCCATTGTAGGGGCTGAAGCTACTCACAGGCAGACCGCGCCTCAGCGGGCTTGGTCTCAGCACGCAGCCAAATCTTTTGTCCAGCCATTTTTGAAAGTAAAGGATTAGAATATGTTGAAGAGGGAAAAAGAAACTAAATATGAATCGCCTTATCACCAATAATGACACAGAATTTCCCCTCCAGTAATAAGCGGGGATGGAAGGGTTATTCCGCTCCGAGAAATGACTCAGTCCCGATTATCGGCCGTCTAAGACCCAGTCCACCGCAAGAGTCGAGGTTTCAGGATTCAATCCTATTCGGGCAATTCATTAAAAGTTACAGATACCCTAGGAAGGAATTGGACGTAAAGGTATACTGGAGAGTAAGGAGCAATAGGGTTTGATGCAACAGAACTTATAGCAGCACAGATGTCTGCATACTACATACTCCGTACTAGTGGTGTACAAATATTTCCTTTCTTAGAAGGTGGCATGATCTCAGGAACCTTGCGCAGAAATTCTGTGATGCTTTAATTGAACTGTTTCTCGTCCGGATTTCGGTCAGGAAAAGGATATTCTTCTTACTGCAGCGCGTATACAGCCAAGCCGAGACATGAATATACACAATTCAATGTGAAAGCAAACATGATGCGATGGAAGTGACATGGCAAATCTGCAAATAGAGTAACTGCAATCTCTTCAAGCAGCCTTAGTCCGGCTGCGAGTCCGACTACCAATGCCATCTCCTGGAATAACCTTATTCACGACATCCTTGATCGTATCCTTCTTGGATCGGCTAGCCTTCTTTTGTCCAGCGTTTTCTGTGCTGGAGGGACCATCCGCAGTGCCATTGGACTCTGTGGCAGGCTTTTCGTCTATCTTCAACTTCTTGGTATCAGGTTCATGCAACGGTTCAGGCTTTTGTTGCTCCTCATTTTCAGCCAGGGGCGGAGTGGGCGTCACAGTGGTATCAATGCCACGCTTCTCGCCCGCCACTGTTTCATTCATGGGCCCCACTGAGACCTGCGACTCACGGGCAACAGGAATACTGCCGATGGGAGATCCTGTGGACTCTGTGGCAGGTGCCTTGGTCTCTGGATCGGGCTTGGGTGCCGCAAGCCCAGACACTTCCTCATGCTGGTGATTGTCTATATCAGGCTTTTGTGTCTCGGCAATAGGCGGGCTATCCGTTTGAGTTGTATTTAATCTGTTCTGGAATGCATACGAGTGTTCTCTGACTAGCTGGGCAGTGTCCTGATCTGTTATACCCCTTAGTCAGCATCTCGCATGCACTTTACAAGCAGATAGATAAGCAAAGAAACAGCGCCCTGAAACCATGTATTGATAAAATAGTTTGATCATTTGAGCCAATTATGTATCAGATTGTGCAGCAGTGTATCTGCAGACAAATCACGTACCTGAACCTGCCTTGATGTGCATGGGGACTCCTTCAGTAGTCATTGTGATCGATGATGTCAGATGCCAGGAAAGTGTGTTATAAATTGGTGAAGATTGAGTGGGAGGGTATTGGCAAAAGAAAGGCGACTGCAATGCTTCCTATGATGAATTTGTATGAGGGAAAAAACAAGTAAAGAGGAGTCAATTAATTTGAGGGGAGGGTGAAGTGAGGTCGCGCGGTGACGTACTTGAGAGCACCGGAGACGCTACCTCCAGCTGATTCGCCGCTCCAGCCCTCTCAACTCTCCACGGCATTCTGTCGCACAGCCTCACCAGCTCCAGGCATACAATTGCCACGCAAGGTTCTCCGCAAGAGGTCTGTGAGCACAACAGTTTTGCTGGGGGCCAGCCATTGATCGTAGAGGCTGTTGATCTTATCATAAGGTAGAAGACCGTGTATAATTGCTAAGAATATGCTCTTCATTGAGCCTAAGAGGCTTGTCTAGGAAACTGGCTGAGCCACTATTGACAGCAGGTTATATATATGTGTAGATATATCATCGAGGGAGCGCTTCCGTGTATTGGTACAACGGAAAGGCAAGTTTGAAGATAATTGATGGTATCCAGGCGCATCGCACACCTCCAAAAGTGTTGCTTTAGCCAAGTCTCCCTGTCAGATTAAATACCTCATACAACTCGACAAGTGATGTATGTAAGAACGCCAAGAAGATGAGGCTCCAAATCGGAATGGAGTAGCGGCAGTGGTTTTCCTTCGTTTAGTGATTTGGAAAATGACAGCTTGTCGAGCAGCCAGGCTGAAGCAATATCAATTGTGTAAATGGCACACAAAGGAACGCGGGGGAAATTGTGCCTTAGCAGTGTGCCGACATGACTGCAGGAATCCTGCCTATGATCTCCTCTTTAAGTAGAAACATAGACAGATGTGTGTATGCCTTGGGTGTTGGTGTTGGATTGGATGTTCTCCGAGCATCCTAGCTATGTGCAAAGATCTAGGATGGTGATTCGATAAGTTTCAGACTAGGGGATCATGTAAAACCCCAATTCAAGCGACCGATATGTTCCTCTTCAGATGAAGTATGCGACTTCTCAGCAATGGGAGCTGCTGGCTGTTCCGGTAGGAGCTCTGAAATATGCTGCTCTAGCCGGGAGATATCACGGAACCTCTTCTGGTCAACGAGGACGCGGAGAGCCTCCGAGCCTATCTCGAAGAAAGCATCACGCCGAGTTTCATTCCAAGCCTGGAATTTGCTCGGTGAAAGGTTCGCCACGAATTGGAGGAACGGGCGTGGATCAGGGTCTGTTGGGTGACAGACAGCCACAGACGCTACCAATAAGGACCGAGGGGACAGCACAGAAACGGTATTGCTGAACTGGTCATACACTAATGTTGATACCTGACCACTTGATAGTTTGTACTCCATAGCCATACGGCTCAGGTGAGCGCCTGCAGCTAGGAGCATCGGTTTCCTTGACTTATGAGAAGATGCACTTTGGAAATGCATCTGGCACACACTCAGATATTGTGCCATCGCCGAGCCGTAGCCATTTCCGAAGCAGGCTTCTGCATCTATAAAATCAACAAGAAGATGATTAAATGTCTGCCGTGCGAGCCCTTCAGTCATACGGCCATTTTGACTGCCTAAATCATGGCTCATGAGCATTTGCAGCCACTGCATGACAGTACTGTGCAGTCCCTCCGCCACCATGAACTTGGTCAACGAGGTAGTTGCTGACCGCAAACGCAGAAGGGATTGCCTGGATGTACCATCTGATGCCCAATACCAATCAACGATCCTGGATGCTACCCGAGATGTTTTCATATCGACCGGGGACCTGGAGAGGAGAAGTTGAGATTTCAGACAATCATTGATCGTGAGTGCAGTGACTGAGCCAGTTGCAGCCATTTGATCAAAGACTGCCATTGGTTCTTCGGCTAGTCGTCGCTGACCCTCAAGGCTTTGCAATGTGGTGGGTTCTTGTGGGATGTGTCTGGTCGGGATGATACGAAAAAGAGGATTATCGAGGATATTCTGTAGATGCTGGTTGGTTGCATGTGCTGATGATTCAGGATTCGAGAGAGGTCGGCCATGATTGTTGCCTGATGCGGGATAAGCCCCATCTAATTGACGACGGAAGGAAGACGTGAGGGCATTTAGCAGTTGCTGAGACTCTCTTGGCGTACGGGGTAAGGGCTGATGGATCTTGGGCCAGGATTTGAACTGAAAAACAGATGTACCCTTCATGTTGGTCGAAAGCTTGAAGGTTATCAATGGTACGTTGGATGATGCATGAAGGTAAAGAGGGAGGATCTACGAGGGCGGTGAAGCCATTCCCTCCCCCTTCCTAAGGGCGAAAAAAGGTGAATGACGACTAGAACGAAACCACACTTATAGCAATTGAAAAAATTTGTATGTGTTCAAGTGATGGAATCTATAAGGGAATATCTAATAACTACATGTAAAAAAAAGACGATTATTCTATACCAAAATATATTAGAACATTGTAAATAAGTAAAGATCTCCCTTTGTTGTAAATCCCCCAGCATCCAATAAGCGCCACTCGCTAAAAGCCAGGCAACGCCAAGACTTGAAGGGAAGCAACTCAGATCCCGTTAGCTTTTGATCCTTTCTTCAATCTTGTCATCTCCTAACGCATTCTCCTTCTCCCCCCAATTAATCTCTTTGATTTTACCTCTTCTTTTTCGTCTCTTCTGGCCCCCGTGCCTGTGGTTCTGGTGCTGTTCCTCTTCTGCGAGGGTGCTCCATTTCAATAGCCTTTCCCTGCGAATCGTGACCTCCTTCCTCAATACTTCTCCATCTCACACACCTTCATCAATAAACATGTCCGACATTCAGAACCGGTCCTCCGCCTCGCGGGGTAGAGTATCCGCCCGTGGTGGCCGTGGCGGCTTCAGCTCCAGAGGTGGTCGTGGTGGAAACAGATCTGCAAATGACAACTCAGACATCTCATCCTTCGAGGAAGGTGAAATTGGACAGATGAAGAAGAAGTACTCCGACACTCTCCCGACCCTTAAGGAAATGTTCCCAGACTGGAAGGACGAAGATCTGGTGTTTGCACTGGAAGACTCGAACGGCGAGCTCTTGGAGGCAATTGAGCGCATCAGTGAAGGTCGAGTCCCCGCCAACCCCAATCTTCCCAACTCGAAATCAATTGAATCTTGTGGTTCGAGGGCCGTGACTGACTAGCCTTACAGGTAATGTGTCTCAGTGGGGTGAGGTCAAGAAGAAGACCACAGACCGGACTCGCCCTAAGCCCAAGGAGGCCCAGAATGCTTCGACCGAAACGACTGTAGCTCCCGCTCGTGGAACTCGTGGTCGTGGTGGAATAGAGAGTCGTGGACGTGTTCGCGCAGACCGGGGCCGTGGCGGCCGCGGAGGCCGTGCAGGAGCCGCTACAAATGGAACTCGCGCAGTGTCCACTGCTGGAGAGACTCCGGCGCCTACTGCTGTTCCTGCTATCACATCGGAGTGGGCTGCGCCCAAGGCAGAGGAAACTGTTGCAGAGCCTTCGGCTGAAGGCGAAGGGGAATCGACCGAGCCTAAGAGCAGTGTGATTCCTGAGGGTACGAAGAAGGGATGGGCGAGTCTTTTCGCCAAACCACCTGCTCCTCCGGTGCAGAAGAAGCCCCAAGCCCCTACTCCTGTTCCCGTCGCCGAGAAGCCCGCCGAACCTGTGGCCGAGCCATCTCCATCCGCTCCTGAACCTGTGACTGCCCCCGCCGTCCCCGCCGTCCCCGCCGCCCCCGCCGTCCCCGCTGCCTCCCAGAAGACACCCGTCGCCAAGCCCACCCATCCCGTTATCCCTGCCATTCCGACTACTACAGTTAACCCTCCTAAGGGCGATTTGACCGAGACGAACCTCGAACAGATTCCCGATGTATCCGCCCCCGCTCCTACTGCCACCGCCGCAAGCACCGTTGGCAGCGGTATCGACCCCGCGGCAGCAGCCGCAGCTGCTGCTACTCCCTCCCGATTCCCCTCCTCTGCCTACCCTCCAAGCGCTACCAAGCAGGGCCGTACCCCAGGTCTTCAACGCCGTGTGATGGAACAGCAACAGGCTGTGGTCATGCCCGGGAACCACGCAGTTGACCGCGCTGCTGTTCAGTTCGGTAGCATGGGACTGAATGGTGACGCTATCGATATCGATGAGAACCGCGAGGAGGCTGAGACCCGCGCTCAGCCCCCGCAGCACTCTCCCGTTGCTCCCCGTGCCTCTCTTCCCCCCGCGACTCAGGCACCCCACTCGATCGAGACTGGTGCCGCTGGGCGTCCTGCTCCCGGCTTGCCCCCTGTTCCCCAGGGTGCTTCCGCCGACTCTTTTACCGATTTCGCTCGCTACTCTGAGCCCCAGCAGAAGCCATTTGATCCTTTCACCCAACAGGTGAGCCAGCCGCAGCCGCAGATTCCAGAGCCATTCGCCAATCAGGCCCCTGCTCAGCCCACTGCCACCACCGGCAGCGAATACTCTCCTTTCTACGCTGCCGAGCAGCAGCGTTTCCCCTACTACGCCTCCTATGGTTCTTACGGCCAGTCCCAGGATGCCCCAACCGGTCCCCGCGCCGGATTTGGTGTTACTGGTGCTGAGGCCCAGGCTCAAATTCCCACCACGCAGCCTCCTAACCGCTACGGCCCTGTTGATGCCACTAACAGCGGACACAACACCCCCAACCCCACCGTTCCTGGCGCCACTCAGCAGACCCCCGCTACTCAGCATATGCCTGGCCAGAGTGCGCAGCAGCACGCCTACGGCTACCAATACCCCAACTACTACAACAACCCCCACTACGCTTCGTACATGAACCAGATGGGCCAGCAACAGCAGCAGTACGGTGGCGCTAACCGCCCGAGATACGATGATGCTCGCCGATATGAGGATCACTACATGCAGCAGCAGCAGCAGCAGCACAACCAGCAATACGGCTATGGTAGCCAGTATGGTCCTTACGCCGGTAAGGGTGGTATGTACGGCCAGCCCCACGGTGCCTTCTCTTATGAACAGCAATCGTCTTCCCCTGCAAACACTGGAAGCTTCAGCCAGGCCATGCCCACTCGTGACTCAGTCTACGGCCGCAGTGGCTCTGCCCAGCAGTCTGACAACCAGTCTGCCACTGGCACCAATGCCTTTGGTACTGGAATGTCGGATGTTTTCAGCCGTTCCCAGGGTAGCTTCGGCCAGAACCCTCCTATCGCCGGACAGCCTCCCGTTGCCACCGACGAGACCAAGGGCTTTGACGCCCCCAAGGCCGGTGGTCCCAGCCCCCTCCCTCGCCCAGAATCGTCCGGGATCCGCTACCAACAGCGTCCCCGGTCAGCCCCAGGCACAGACTGGTCTTCCCCCACTTCAAGGCCAGCAGGGCCAGCAGGCCTTCGGCAGCTACCCTCAGCTAAACCCCCAGTACGGTGGACTCGGTGGACTCGGTCATCAGGGTGCGGCCACCCAGACTCACCAGGCCTCTGGCTACGGTAACAACTACGGTGGAGGCTTCGGTAACTACTATGGAAACTCTGGTCGTGGTGGCTGGGGTGGCAACTACGGTCACTAAAAAGACAAAAAGAAACGAAGGGGAGACATAATGACCCACCAAACACATATGGCGTTGCATTTGCGGATGATTTGAAAAGGGGGTTGGTTTATTTGTCCACTTTACCGGGAAAGAAACCTCATGTCTTGTCAAAAAGAACAGACAGTACCCAGGCAATTTCTCTTCATCTTTCTCTCCTCAACATCTGTGTAATCTCTACTTCTCTTATTTTGGGGAGCTTGGTTTTCTTTACTTTGGGGGATTGTCTTCTTGATGTTTTTTGTTTTTCTCGTTTCCTTACCCTTCCTCTCAGCCGTCTTGCTCTTCTTTGCTACCACTGCTCCCATCTGATGCGGTCTCTGTATTAAATTCACCAATTCCTCTCTAGGTTTCTCTGTTTTTCATTTTGTTTTCTCGTTATAACCTAGTCGGTGTCTATTTGGATCCGGTGTGTCACTTGTTTCCGCGGACGGTTTTCCTGTTTTTTTTTTTTTTTATCTACTTCTTTCTCCCTTCTGTTGCTCTGTCTTTGTGCTTCCTCACCATGTGCAATATTGGTCGATGATTATGATGTATGGCTGAATGGGTCTGGTAGAGGTAGATCCAATGCTCAGTTGCGTTCTGGGCCAAAAGTGTCATGAATTATGTATGTCCTATACGATCCAGTATGGCACCTATATATGGAGACTGCTCTAGTATGATATACTGTAGCCTCTCGTAGTCACAAGTACTAGACATCTGTGGTCCACGCAACATCAAATCTCTAAATGTACTTGCATAAGAGCTTCAAAGATGTAAAGCATCAAAATCATTGATAATACCATAGCATTAAATGGAAAAGTTGGGTCGCCAAGTCCAAGCATCAAGGCAAGTCCGCGGCTTCGAGTTCTACCTGGACCTGGAACTATATACAATCGAAATGCAACATGACACGGCACAGAACAAAAATCCAAAAAATCAAATCTATGTGGTGCAACAAAGGCCCCAAGACAAATTCAGATGAACAAAAGAGAAGCAACCGAATCCAGTGATAATTTACTCAGCGATACCAAGACCTACGCCGCCAATCTTGTGGTAAGGTGGCTGAGCGCCAAGAGCCTTCTGAGCATCGAAGCGCCAGATACCGCCAGTCTTATCAGTCTCGAAAGTGAGATCAGCCACTCTAGCAAGACGCTGGATCAGGGGGTCATCGGCACTCTCCTCAATACGGTTGAAGAAACGGCGCACCCATTCGCGGCCCTCCTCCTTTTCAATGCGGCGCTGTTCACGCTGAGCAGTCTCAATGCGCGACTTGAACCCGGACACAGCATCCATGTCTCCCTTCTGGATGTTGGCGGCCACGTCGCTCCAGGCACGTCGGCTCTCGTACAGATCCTGTTGGTCGAGGGGAGCCAGAGCCAGCGGGGTGACGGGATTCTCCTTGGAGTTCCAGGTGTCGACGACGTTCTTGGTGCGGGCATCCTTGAGAGTGAACTTGTCTGACCACTGGCCCTCTACTGTGTAAAGGGGGTTCTTCTCACCCTCGCTCTCCTTAAACAGGCTTGCGCTGAAGGTGTTCTTCTTGCCACTCAACCAGCCCTTGCCGGAATAGTCAATCTTGGCGACATAGCCGCTGCTGCTGACAATCTTGGTCGACTTCTCCAGTTCGACAAAGGGCGAGCCGTAGATCAGCGATTCGATGTGTAGGCTGGGCAGCGTGATCAGGTATGTCTCCTTCTCGTCGGATCCGGGCGGGGTGAGTGTATACAGCGCATGGCCAATCTGTTTTACAAGGATAGTGCTGGAGAAAGAGGCTTTCTGCGCGTTATATCCTTGCAGCTGTGGTTGTATTGTCAGTTTTTGGCAACTCTCAGGGACTTGGTACAGGCTTTATGCACTCACCTCAACGCCGTTCTTCTCGTTGCGGATCGCGTAGGCGGTGGCAGGAGGATGGTGGCTATGGTTTAATCAGTGGGTTGTAGGTATACAGAAGTAGCCTCACATACCTGACTTGTTCACTGACCAAGACAGTCTCCCCTACATCCGCGTCACCATCCCATTTACCGATGAACAGCTCTCCTAAGAATGGGTTCAAAGGCTTCTTCTCACTGCCGAGCTTCTCACTACGGCTGCAGTATTGCTGGCGCAGTGTGCTGAGGAACCACTTGAGTACCAGGAGAGCACGCTTCGCGGGATCAGCCTCCTTAGCCGGTGCCACGAATACGGCAGGGTGCTCGGCCCAGTAGGCAGAGTACTCGGTGAGGGAAGTAGTGGAGAGGATGAAGGGAGGAGCAGTCAAGGAAGATAGATCACCGTTGAAGGAGGCGATCGACTAGAAATTTGTTAGGCTAATACACTCGCGCAACTGGGGTTGCATACCTTTAGGAAACTTGTCCATGAGCCCTTACTATTGGCGGGGACCTGACTCTGAGGGGACATGTTTTAGGATAAGAATGATATCTTAATCACGACCTAAGACTTGAAATCTCCAAGATAGAAGAAACGTGGGGGAGGGACGAAGTTGGTCGTTGGCGGTCAGAAGCGGGATAACGTCATGGACAGGGGGAAAAAGTGAACAGCCACAATTGGATCGGGGAATTTTTCAGATGCTCCTGTGGAAAGACATCGAGACATTCATCTGATACACTGCCTGACATTGTCATTCAACATGTCACACTTGATTGTGCAACGTCTCTCGCAGGGCCAGTGCTAGGCTATAACAGGGGGAGGACCTGAAAACGGCCAGCATTCCACCAGGGCATATTTGGTTTCTAATTTAACAGATTTAGGTACAATGTGATTCACATTTCCAGCCAGGATATTCCTTGAAGACTACCTAGGTACTTACCCTCGGTACCCAAGTAGTCCGGATTCTTTTCCGCCCTGTTGCCCTACCCGGCAAGGCTCCAGATCTTCTCCCCGAATCACATTGGTCCATTTCCTCTAGATTAGGCAGATGGACCCCGAGATGATAGCAAACTCTCTCTATATGGCCTTGAAGACGCTACGTCGGAGACAATCCGCCGATCCTCGCCCAAGATGATAGAAAAAAAGACATTCAGCTTTCTCTCTGACTCACGCTTCAAGTCTGCGATGTACCTCGTTGCTGTTGACTTGCTTATACTCGATCAATTTACTTCTATTTCTTCGTTTTTTTACTCCGTACTGTACTTCCAATTGAAGATATCGACGCACATCTCCGACGAGCATGACCTCGGAAAGAAGCCGCAACTAAGACAATTGCAGAATTGGTTTTCTCGTATCTTGCATCTGCACCGCGAGAGACTTAGATTTGATTTACTACAAGCTGGCTAGGTCTCTAGTTAAAAAAAGACCCCCTCCCGCCATGTCTCCAACTACCTCGAAAGCTTCCAGCGAGGAGAGGCGGTCTCAGTCCTGGATGAATGAAACCGAAATCCAGAGATCTCAATCCCGGCGTTCACAACGAGACGGAGCTGTCAATAGTCTTGACCACGTCCGGAGCCATGTCTCGCACCATGACATGCCTGTCAACGATGATTTCCAGGAGATCGATGCAGAGCAATATCTACGTTTTTCACCAGCTCGCAAAGTCGTCATCGTTGGTATCCTGTCGTTCTGCTCCTTTCTGGCACCTATATCCTCCACATCTATATTAGCCGCTATACCTGAAGTGGCAAAGACCTATAACACCACAGGAAGTGTGATCAACGCGAGTAATGCGCTGTATATGGCATTCATGGGTATTGCGGCTCCCTTTTGGGGGCCCTTCAGTCAGGTCTGGGGGCGACGTCCGGTGGGTGAAGAGCAGAAGTTCATCTTGAAGTAACAAACTAATTGGAAGTAGGTGTTTCTCGTAAGCGCGTTCTTGTTCTTTGCGTTTAGCATCGGCACGGCTCTAGCACCCAATCTCCCTGCATATTATATTTTCCGTGTCTTGACTGCATTTCAAGGAACCTCTTTCTTGGTCGTTGGGAGCTCGGCGTTGGGTGATGTATACGAACCTCGAGCACGGGCAACAGCATTGGGGTGGTTTTTGTCAGGGACCCTAATTGGGCCAGCCTTTGGTCCATTCATTGGCGTACGTCTGCCCTGCAAATTCAGCACTGAAATAATTCGCTGACCTATGAACCTAGGGTGTGATTGTCACCTTCCGCTCATGGCGAGTCATCTTTTGGCTCCAGGCAGCTCTAGGGGGCAGCAGCACACTTCTCGTCTTCTTCTTCTTCCCCGAAACCTACCCGCATCTGACCAAAGGAGACATGACCAACAAGACGACGTGGGAAAAGACCAAATACCTTTGGCATCGGATCTCTCCCCTCCAAGTTGCTGTCATGTTATTTAAATACCCCAACCTCTTCTGCACGGGTCTTGCTGCAGGGGCTCTCGTCTGGAACCAGTACTCCCTCTTGACCCCTATTCGCTATGTACTCAACCCACGCTTCCACCTCACCAGCCCTATCCAGACGGGTCTGTTCTACATCGCGCCAGGCTGTGGGTATCTTGTTGGTACATTCATGGGCGGAAGATGGGCAGACCATACCGTGAAGAAATGGATCCGTAAGCGCGGTGGTGTCCGAGTCCCCGAAGACAGACTGAAGTCTTGTCTGATATTTCTGGGTCTTGTCATTCCCGGCTGTATCTTGGTCTACGGCTGGACAGTCGAGAAGGCTGTTGGTGGAATTCCGGTCCCAGTCCTTGCAATGTTCTTCCAGGGAGTGGCGCAGTTGTTCTGCTTTCCTAGTCTCAATACTTATAGCCTGGATGTCATGCAGTCGAGCGGCCGGAGTGCCGAAGTCGTTGCTGGTAGCTATCTTTTACGGTACGTGTTCGGTGCTCTGGGGTCTGGACTAGTTCTTCCGGCGGTAGAGGCTATGGGGGTGGGGTGGTTTAGTACCATCAGTGCTCTGTTTTTGGTTGCGTCTGGGGTTTGTGTATGGCTCACCACTGTTTTCGGCGATCAATGGCGGGATAAGGTCGAGAAGAAGAACCAGCTCAAGGCTGAGGAGAGGACTGACCAGATACAGCAGGACACTACGAAGGTTGAGACTTGAAGATTCATCGTTGGGGACATCTATGGAAGACTTGATGATATATTGTGTTGCAATAAAAACGGAGGTCAAAAAATAGGTAGAGAATAACAACTGAAGCATAACCAAAATATTTGGACTTACCCCCTCACCAAACTGCTTAGGTGCTCGTTCTGCGCTTCGGGGACATCTTCATTACGGGCAGGTTGCTTCCCACTTGCGATATCATTGGGATCTAGACCACTCTCCGCCACGACACGGTCTATCTTGCGCTGCTCGGTGTATTTTCGACAGTCCTCACGACCCTTTTTGACATCCACAAAGCAAATGGTGATCATTGCCGCGGTGCAGATGGCGAACAAAAATGGAAACCCCATCCAGCTGTTGTGGGTATCGTTTATGATAGCTTGAATGACATTCGGCCCAATGATTGAAGACTGTAAGGTTAGTGAAATGAATAAGAGACAGCACCAAATACAGCCGACTTACGGCGCGATTGGTTATCCCAAAAAGGGCGAAGAACATATTATCGTAACCGCGTGGCATCAGCTCACTGATCATCGTTTGGGCGTACTGGCATAATGTTAGAAATCATAGCAGCAAAACAATGCTAGATAATTCAATTCACCGCGTAGTATGGAGCCTGGAAAAGCCCGAAAACGACATTGTAGAAGTAAAATTCCCACTTGATGGCTGTTAGCTGTAAGATCTTAGTTGGAGCCTGATACATACCCTATTGTGGTACCCGATGCGATTGGTCCACAGTCCCAACATTCCCCAAAAGGGGATGAGAACGGTGAAAAAGTTAGTGAACAAAAACATAGTTTTTGTCTTGAATTTGAAATATTGCTGTATATACCAAAAACCAAACGTTGAAGTGATCGAGCAGGCAGCTTGGGCAATGCCGAGATATGTAATCTGCAAGAATGAAAATGAAACGGAGTCGTTTTGAATGATGCTGACGAGGGTACCTATTTGACGATACCTAGTGAGTTCTCTTGTCTACATTTATCGGTGTATCGAGTCTGATTTGCATCAAGTAATTAAGAAGAGAACCGAACTCACCAGTAGTGTTGAGGCCATCAGCGAGAAGGAAATAGGCGAAGAAATACAGAAATGTCTGAGGAAGAGACCTGATTTCTCGGATGGCCAACCAGATCTGCTTGAATCCAATAGTACTATAGCTTGACCCTTTTGGTATCTTCGGACCTGGCCGTTTTTGCTGGAAAATGAACCACCAGATGCCAAGAACCACCCAATCTGTAGAAAGTCAGATAGTCCAACTATTAGAGGAACACCCAGAAAGCCTACATGAGTTAGTCAGACAGAGTGCCAGATTATTCGAGAAGTTGTTGTTTTGAAGTGGAAGTAACACGCTCAGATTAAGCACGAGTGTGAGTAGGTATCCAATATTGCTGTGTGCAGTTGAAATGTTGCTACCATTGTCAGCGACAATAGGGCTTCAAAAAGGCCAAACTTACCTGATATGATTTCTCTCTAGTGATTCAATAGCGTCATATTCCTCTTGGTCGATCTTGCCCTCTCTGAGATCTTCTTCTCTCGCTTTGCGCACATGCGGGGTATACCGCGCCAGACGGGGGAAGACAGCAGCGTAAAACACCAGCGTTGCGCCGTAGGCAATATATGCCACAACGTACAATCCCATCGCAGTAGGCCACTGGCTCGGATGCCGAATGGACATCATACCATACTGCAGGGCCCAGCAGACGACCGTCAATGCCAGAAGAAGCCATCGGCCGAATGTTCCATAGTCTGCAGCACTTCCTAGCCAGACGAATATCACAGTCATGAAAGTGAAGCAAAGACCATTGGCAATAAGAACTACTGAAGATACGGATCTTGTTCCTCCAGCCCAAGGCACCACGCATGCCGATGAATCGGTGCAGGCTCTAGGTGGATCGGAGCCAGGTTGATGCCCGGCACCATTCAAGGCCCACTGGAAGCTTCACTAGATTAGTCGGGAAACTCGAAAGTTGTATTGTACCTACAGAGCTTGGCTGTAGGATCCCGGGCCGACACCATTGTCACCATTGTAATAGAGGTAATATGACCAAAGTTCCTTCCTAGAGGTAGTCGGCTGTTCATATGAATCCTCGTCCACGCCGAAGAGCCGTTCATACGCTTCTAATGTGGGATGTTGTGAAGTAGGGACCACATCAACCGTGGTATCATCCTTTGCATAATTTTCATGAATCTCAGCCATGTTGTAAGGTAGAGAAGATATGTACATGATACATGTACTTCTACCGCATTGTCCCTGAGTGGGGCTTCCCTAAGCCGCTTTCATGCTCAGTGGAGGCTCAGTAGATCTCAGCACGGGCACTCTAGGGGCATCAGGTCACGTGCCCAGGAACAGCTGAAGACCTTCCAACTAATCATGAGTACGGAGTACACCATGTATGTATTCAGATAAAAACCAATCAGCAGAGATCTCGTTCTTTAAAAGTATTTTGGAAGAGCTATTACGCTGTCAATGGAAGCATGGTGTCATACAATACACGACGTTCGCATGCCGTTTGGAACAACCCTGCTATACCGATAACGTGGAAACATGGAGCGAAAGACTGTACGACAATCAAGTCAATTCAACACAGTTGATGAGAATTAGTAGATCAATGGCAGGATAAACGGACATGAACTGACGCGAGAGAGTGGAGGGGACACTGGTGGAGTGGTGGAGTGGTGGAGCTCATTTTGCCAACGGCCTCTACCTTGCGCAATTAGATTCAGTGACTTGAATATAGCTGCGATAATGGAATACTTATCACAGGAAGCCAATTTCCCCGAACTTGTTGACAGGGAAAATTACAGGTTTCGTCGCTTCATTTGGTCTAAATAGGACAGTGGATGTCGCATGCCCTCACTGTTCTGTTTACCTATCCTCCGATTCGACATCAACACACCCCGAATATACATATTGAACTTGTGACGAGAATGGCTGCTAAGCCAAAGGTTGCTTTCATCGGATTGGGTGCCATGGGGATGGGAATGGCCGTACACTTGCTCGAAGACGGTTTCGCTGTGACCGGGTTCGATGTTAACCCCATGGCTCTAGAGAAACTGCTTGCCATGGGTGGTGAGGCGGCTGATAGTCCAAAAAAATGCGTCCAAGAAGCCTCATTTGTTATCTGCATGGTTGCAAACTCTATGCAAACCGAGGATGCATTTTTTGCCGACTCAGCGGGCGCAGTTTTTGGCCTCACACAGAACGCGGTTGTCATATTGTGCTCAACTGTTGCACCAGGGTTTCCGGTGGAGATTTTGGGCCGCATTCACCATGTCTTCCAAAGACCAGATGTACAGGTGTTGGATTGTCCCGTGTCTGGTGGAACCATACGCGCTGCTCGAGGGATGCTGACTATCCTGTCATCGGGCCCGACAGGCGTTTTGAAAACGGCCCAGCCAATTTTGAAGTCAATGAGCGAGAACCTGTATGAGATTGATGGAGGACTAGGTGCTGCGAACAAGGTCAAACTTATCAACCAACACCTTGCTGGTGTTCATATTGCTGTCTCTGCAGAGGCAATGGGGCTATCTGCAACCTTGGGAGTGAATACAAAGGAAGTTTATGAGGCCATTTTGAAAGGCCCAGCGTGTAGTTGGATGTTTGAGAATCGAGTACCTCATATGCTATCCAACGACTGGACGCCACATTCTGCTATCAGTATCTTTGTTAAGGATATGGTAAACATCATGTCCCCATTGTCACTTAGGCAAGTATTGAATTGCTTTCACTGACATCGTCATCAGCGAATTGTGACCTCGGAAGGTCTTCTTCAGAACTTTCCTCTTTATATTGCGTCTGCGACAGAACGACTTTATCAGTATGCCGCGCGGATGGGATATGGAAAAGACGACGATGCTAGTCTTGTTCGACTTTTCCTAGCACAAACTCCATCTCTGGTCTCGGAAGCGAAACATTTCCAGAACTCTGATAATGTGCACGCATCCGAATTGATTTGTCAGTTACTGGAGACTGTTCACACCCTCGCAGCGGTTGAAGCTCTGGCCCTCGGAGAGAAACTCGGTCTTTCGATCAACGCTCTCACATCAATCATTTCAAATGCTGCTGGTGCTAGCGAGTCCTTCAAAGAAATAACCTCAATGATCTTAGCTGGCGACCTGTCATCTGGATACACCATCATACAGACACGGAACAAGCTGGTAGGTCTTTCCTCTCCAAAGCTTCGATTGACGCCACTAACCAACTCGACAGAAAGAAGTGATAACCCTTGCTCAAATGCATAATTATCCTCTTCAGCTTACAGCCACTATATTCCAGCTGTTACAACAGGCTGTGGCCTATGGCCTGGGCGAGGAAGGCCAAACAACGCTCGTCAAGCTTTGGACAACATCAAGTCTCTTAGTCGAGCCCTTGACCATCACCGAATACGACCCTATCTCCCTCTCGGAATTGTACTCAAAATTGCCGAAACTTGAACCCAACGCAGAAACCCTTCTACGTAATATTCAAGATCATTTACGGGCTGAGCAGGACTTCAAGCTCGTTGTTCTTGATGATGACCCAACAGGAACGCAGACGTGCCATGACATCAATGTCCTTACCATGTGGGATGTTGATCTTCTGGCCTCAGAGTTCCAATCAGAGAGTGAAGGCTTTTTCATTTTGACCAACAGTCGCTCTTTGCCTCCCAACGAAGCTCGCACGCTAGTTAGTGAGATACTGCAAAATGTTTCTCGGGCGGCTACTATGACTGGTAAACAGTTCGAGGTTGTTCTTCGGGGAGACTCTACATTGCGTGGTCATTTCCTGGAAGAAGTTGAATCGCATATTGATACGATTGGCCCTCCCGATGCATGGATTCTTGCGCCGTTCTTTGGGCCAGGTGCTCGCTACACCATCGATGACGTACAATATGTGGGCGACCGAGATACCCTGGTCCCAGCTGCGAGAACTCCGTTTGCTAAAGATAGAACCTTTGGCTACAGATCCTCAAATCTCAGAGAGTGGGTTCGTGAAAAGGCAGGATCGCGTTTTTCCAGCAAGGATATACTGTCTGTCACATTGGATGATATCAGACTCGGAGGAGTCTCTGCAGTTGAGCAAAAATTGCTTCGTGTGCCCAAAAGTGGAATCCTGATCGTGAACGCAGTCCAGATGGAGGATATGCTTATATTCAGTCAGGCTTTATTGGAAGGTAACCATCCTTGTTCTTTTCTGGTTCGTTCACAGCGCATAGTTCTTCCAAACTGACTTATTACTCAAAGTACGCAAAAAGCACAGACTCCGTTTTGCCTATCGAACAGGGGCAAGCTTTGTATCTAGTCGCCTCGGGATCCCAGTCAAACCGGTCATTTTACCGAGCCAGATCCCGACTTTCACACCCGTGAGACACACCGGAGGCCTAATTATAGCGGGCTCTTATGTTCCCAAGTCTACCACGCAGGTCGAAGCATTGATCCAAAGATCAGGGGGCAATCTAACAGCTCTCACCGTGGAAGTGCAAGCCTTATTGATCGAGCTCCAGCAATATCCCCACATTCCCACAATGCTCCGTCATTCACCCGCGTTGCAAAACATTGTTGCGCGTGCGTCTGAGGACCTTAAAAATGGCAAAGATGTGCTGGTGATGACCAGTCGAGACCTTGTGACACTAGATTCTGTCACTTCTTGGGCACCCGAAACTCCACAAAGAATAACGAATTTGGACATCAACAACTTGGCCGCCAATGCTTTGGTACACATTGTTCGCCACTTGAGCATTTGCCCTCGATATGTGCTAGCGAAGGGAGGCGTGACATCATCTGATGCAGCGACAGCTGGTATAGGAATAAAACGCGCAAGAGTGCTGGGCCAGGCGGCGCCTGGTGTTCCCGTCTGGTGGTGCCAGAGTGAAGAAGATCTAAAGTCTCAAGACCAAGGAGGGCGGGATGTTAAATGGACTGAGGTGCCATTGATCATTTTTCCAGGCAATGTTGGAGATGAAGATAGCTTGGCCGCTGTAGTCGAGCAGTGGGCACTACGATAGACTATTGTGCTTGAGTTATAAAGACAATCGTGAACCTGATATAAAGAATTGTTGCGTATCATTTGCTGCTTACAAATCTAGACTTCGAACCGTCTTGGTACATCACACAAACGTTTTTCTGTAACTGGAGTTTCGAATAGCCCACTGGGCGACAGACGAAAGCAAAGTAGAAAGATCTAGAGAAAGACATGTAAAAGGTTGATCGGGAAACACTTGAATATACCAGAATTCATACCATCGATGTGAATAACTCATTTGATTGAAAAGGTAATGATGTCAATGTGTGTTTCATTCAAAAATGTTGAGATCTGTGTGTGTGTGTGTGTGTGTGTATGTGTGTATGCCTGGGAGTAGCGCTCCGCAAAGCCCATGAATGGGGTCTTGGCGCTTCTAAACCGTCGGGTTATCATCGCTGTATCCTAGCCTCCTCCTCATTCTTTAGAGTCTAAAATTCAGTATATAAGCTCAACATAGCGATTTCAATTTATATATTAATTCTAGGAGAAGCTTAACCCGTAAAGGTCGAGATATCGCGAGAAATGCTTAATATTGATATTTTGATACCAGACATCTATTCTAGATCAGTATGGGAGTACCACCACTTCTTGACAAACCTTAGTAATTTCAATTAGTCTCAAGTAACGTTTTCTCGTATATTTTAACGTGATATAAGAGTTTGACTTAGTATTCATAAATTAAATATATTACTGCAAAATAAGTGTTCATTACGGGGCTCAAACATGGGGTAATCAATGTTTCAAAATATTTGCATTGTTTGGTGCTAAGTGGGCTCAATGGGCCCGGACTCGGGCCCAAAGCCCGGCCCATTTGTGGGTTGGGTTGGGCTATGGGCTTTGTGGGCTTTGAGGAGCGCTACCTGGGAGATCAGGGCCTAACCCGGGAATCGGATCGATACATGTAACAAACAAACAATTCGAGGAATTCGTCTCCAAGATACAACTCTCTTTCTCTCTCTCCAGTCTTCAGCCTGATTGAATCAAGAGAGAATAGGTTTCGTCTATCTGTTCCCCAGATCACTGAACCATGAACTCCTCAAAGTCCTCGTCGGGCAAATGTGCTTTTTCATTCCCATCAATCGTACCAAGATACCACGACAGGTCGCTCCCGTCAAACTCGCGTGCAGCGAAGCCGTTGCCAAGATAGCCAAACCGATTGGAGGTCGTATAATTGAGGTTGTAATCTTCCCAACGGGGTTGTTTCATGGTTTCAAAGAAATGAATTCTCGACCCCGGCCACATCATTACCTCGCCATCGACCGTTCCCTGCTTGAACCATGAGCGACATGGAGATGTCCAAGCGGTACGAGGCATGAAATTTCGGTGGTGCTCAAAGAAATCCGCAACCGCCTCAGCTTTAGGTTCAAAGGATGTCACACCTTCCGATGACATTTTCTCGAGAATCTGGAGGAAGTGTTTTGATAGGGTCTCCGTGATTGGAAGGAAACTTCCATGGCCATAGGGGCCAAATGGACCGTTGAAGACTATTGAAACGAAATTAGTTGCCAACACTTTATTGCTGAGAGTGAACAGGGGCTCACTGAGATAATTGGGGAAGTGTGGAACTGAGATGGAAAGATAACTCCTCGGAATATCTCTCCATTCTTCACTCAGACTGCGCGATTTCCGGCCGATTGTCGGGTACGATGGCCGCCAGCTGACATCAAAGCCGGTGGCACATACAATAACATCGACCTCATGCTCAACCCCGTCTGCAGTTTTGATGCCCTTAGGGGTAATCTCTTCAATTGATTGACTGACAACGGAAGTGTTATCACTGCAGAGCGCCTCAAGATATCCATTTCCTGGTGTAGGCCTTCGGCAGCCCACTGCAAAGTCCTTCGGAACAATCGCGTCGGCGATTTCTGGACGATCGGCAAGTTTGGACCGCATATCTTTCTCCGCGAACTAAAGGGATTCACCTTGTCAGGAAACGGCCAGGAGTGTATTGAATCAGGGCTAGAATCTCACAGCTCGCGCATTTGCTTGCTCCTCGGATCCATTGAGAATGAATCGGAAACGAGAGTTGAGCTCAGACTCAATCTTCTTGCGATATGCCAAATATTTCTGAGGATCGTTCTTTAATATGTCTTTTTGCTTCTCATTATCTGTTTATGTCAATATTTCAGATGGAGAGTTGATGCGACATACGTGAGGGAAGCCTTACATTTGAAATTGGATCCTCCCTTTCCTGCAAATCGTTGGCCAAAACCGGCAGTCACCCATGAGGCACTGCGAATGAAGCATTTGAGTGATGATACCTCTGTATTGGCTGTTAATAGATTCTTTGTTCGTGCTTTGATCGGCGAAACTCACTTGGTTGAATGCTCGGGACGATTTGCACTGCAGAGGAGCCTGAGCCGATAACTGCCACACGCTTCCCCTGCAATTGAACGCTATCATCCCAGTGTGCGCTATGAAGTCTAGGTCCCTGGAAAGATTCCAGGCCCTTGATATCAGGCCATTTCCATTTGCTGGAGTACGTCAGTCTTATCATGTTATAATCGGATAATTGAGACTCACTTCAGTACACCACCAGCGTTGATCAATATGTGACCTTTGTCCTCAAAGACATCTTCGGGATTATCTCCTCTTTGAATTTTTACATGCCACTGTTGATCCTGCTCGTCCCAAAATGCGCCTACCAGCTTGTGTTCCAGGCGAATGTATTTCCGAAGCCCAAACTTTTCGGCAACCTCCTTGAAATATTTCAAGATTTCCGGTGCACCCGAGTAACTACCAACTGTTGAGTATGGTGTCCATTCCTTGGTTCTGACAAGACGGGTGATTACACTTACAAAGACGTCCAGTCTGGAGAGGGAGCCCATGAGAACTGATAGTTGACGGAGGGTATGTCACATCCACACCCAGGGTAGCGGTTCTCATACCAAGTGCCTCCTATCTCTGGGTTCTTCTCATAAAGAACTAGCTCAGTATCTAATGGGCTTGTGTCAATGTCATGGGCAAAGTTCAACCCGCTTGCGCCAGCTCCGATCACGATGATGCGGATTTTACGACGGTATCGGCTTGGCCTCTCCACGATTTCATAAGGTTTAACCCCATTACCACCTCCATTAGACGTAAGCTCATGATAGTTACCGATAGATCCCATTCTTGGTGGAAGTAGGAAGAGTAGTCAATAAAAAGATGATCAGGTTGCTTTCATTGAATCACGGCGATGCAAGGGCGCGGGATCGATGCATTTATGAGACTCTTTCTGTAAGCACACATTTCAGTGCATTTTCTGCCTCAATACTCAGAGCAGGTGGACAATCCGTGACAATCTGTCGAGTCGTGCTTCTTTGTAGCTCTGTATCGGTGGAGCTCCACCACTCCACCACTTCTTATCATTTAGGGCTCTTCCCTCTCCACCATCTCCACTACGGAGAGATGCGCGAAGTGGATGATCGTCAATCTATGGAGTCCAACTCTTGTAGTCATGGACTTGTACTTGATTGATAAGCTACCTAATATCTCTAATAGAGACGATCACCCCGTGCCTTCACCAATTCTGTTTTACTCTACCGAGTCTGTAATCATTCCAACATGCCTGAGGGTACCATCAAGAAGCCATTACGCATTTCCATTGGTGAGTATCGACTCCTCAGATGTCCTGATCTAGTATTGACTAGTACAAACAGATCGCGGAGGAACCTTCACCGATTGTATTTGTAAAGTGATTAACGGAGACGATATTCTCGTGAAGATCTTATCCGTCGACCCAAAGAATTATGCCGATGCCCCAACTGAGGCAATTCGTCGAGTTTTGGAGATACACTATAAAACTTCAATTCCACGGGGCTCTGAACTAGATCTTGAAGATGTTGGTAAGTGATCGCCGAAAACAATGTGTAATTATTTTACTGATCAAACAGAATGGATCCGAATGGGCACAACGGTTGCGACTAATGCGCTACTCGAGCGCAAAGGCGAGCGGACAGCCTTACTTGTCACTGAAGGTTTCAAGGACATCTTGTATATTGGCAACCAGAGCCGACCATACATGTTCGATCTGTCAATTCGACGAGCAAAGCCGCTGTACTCGGACGTCTTTGAAGTCAAAGAGCGTGTTACAGTTGCGACATGCAGCGACTCAAATCTCCGAAATATGAAGCTGCAATCCCCAGAGCCAGTCGAGTCGATCACCGGTACCTCTGGTGAAGTTGTTCAAGTGCTGAAGCCTATCGACTTGACAAGTACTCGGACCTATCTGCAAGAAATATATGACAAGGGCTTCCGCTCATTAGCGGTGTGCCTCATGCATTCCTACATCTTCCCGGCTCATGAGTTGCAGGTTCGCGAATTGGGGCTCGAGATTGGGTTCAAATACATCTCTCTCTCGCATCAAACCTCCCCACGACCAAAGCTTGTCCCTCGTGGAAATTCCACGGTGGTTGACGCATACCTGACTCCAAACATCGAGCAATATTTGCAACAATTCTCGAAGAATTTTCCTAATATTGACCAGTCCGGGACGCGATTGGAGTTCATGCAGTCAGACGGTGGATTGGTCCCCTCGTCAAAGCTTTCTGGGCTGCATTCTATTCTCTCCGGACCGGCAGGAGGTGTGATTGGCTTCTCTCAAACTTGTTTTGACGCTGAAGATCAGATTCCCGTCGTTGGATTTGACATGGGAGGCACTAGCACCGATGTCAGTCGATACGACGGCGAATTGGATCACATATTTGAGACAACGACTGCTGGAATCGCGATCCAAGCCCCACAATTGAATGTGAATACTATCGCGGCCGGCGGAGGAAGTATACTGGCTTGGAAAGATGGACTCATGTCAGTTGGGCCTGAAAGTGCCACCTCCAATCCTGGGCCAGCCTGCTACCGTAAAGGAGGTCCTTTGACTGTGACCGATGCAAATTTGGCACTAGGGCGGTTGATTCCAGAGCAATTTCCCTCGGTATTTGGCATCAATGAGAATGAATCATTGGACAGAGAGGTTGTTTTAGCCAAGTTCAAAGATCTCACCCAAGCTATCAACAAAGAAACGGGTAAATCACTAAGTTGGGCAGAGGTTGCCGATGGGTGAGTAATATCCAAATCCACACATCGGTTTCGGTCACTGAGAGGTTCCATGCAGTTTCCTCCAGGTAGCCAACTCGGCAATGTGCGGTCCCATTCGAAGTTTGACCGAAGCCAAGGGTCATGATGTTGCAAAACATCATCTCGCGTCGTTTGGTGGTGCAGGGGGTCAGCATGCCTGCGCTATCGCCGAAGCCCTGGGAATTCAGAGAGTGTTGATCCATAAGTACTCCTCTATTCTCTCTGCCTATGGAATCGGATTGGCAGATCTCGTGCACGAGGAAGAGCGGGTATGCGCAAAAGCCTTTGATGACTCTACGTGCGAAACAATATACAGCGAGGTAGACATCCTCACAAACATCGCCCGAGGCAATGAAACCATGAAGCCATTCAACATTGTTCAGACCCGCCGCTTCTTGAACATGAGATACGATGGTAGCGAGACTTCAATCATGGTTTCTCTGGAGACCTCTGGGGACCCTCGGGAAGAATTTATCAAAGCCCATCATCAGCAATTTGGATTCACTCCTACCAACCGTGCATTGTATGTTGATACTATTCGCGTTCGCGCAATTGGCTCCAGTGTGTTCTCTGAGTCGTCGGTCAAACCACTGGATTCGTATCCCAAATTCATTTCTGGATCAGTGGCGCCTGTTCCTATATCATGGGAGTCTACTTACTTTAGTCCAATGGGATGGGTGGACACACCGGTGTACCATTTTGATCATTTGAGCGATGGGTGCCAGATCTCAGGACCTGCCCTCGTGATTGACAAAACCCAGACGATCTTGGTCAGCCCACACTCAAAGGCGACACTGAGACAAGATGTACTGGTCCTTGAAGTGGGATCTTCAGGGCCGAAAATGACGAGCGCAGATGTCATCGATCCAGTTCAGCTTTCCATTTTCCGCCATCGATTCTTTGGCATTGCAGAGCAAATGGGACGTGTTTTGCAAAACGTCAGCATAAGTGCTAATATTAAAGAGCGGTTGGATTTCACGTGTGCAATCTTTACACCCGAAGGGGACTTGGTTGCCAACGCACCCCATGTGCCTGCCATGATTGGGAGTATGGCCTTTGCAGTCAGATCGCAGATTGTCGAGTGGCAAGGTAAGTTGCAGGATGGCGATGTGTTACTCTCCAATACACCAGGTAAGGATCTCCGATAGAACATGAAAATGATTCCGGTAGCTAACCTATTATCATGAAGCATACGGAGGCGTTCATCTTCCTGACCTCACGGTCATTACCCCTGTCTTTGACTCCGATGGAAAAGATATTATATTTTGGGCTGCTTCGCGTGGTCACCACGCCGACGTAAGTTCTCTTCAAGCCCCGAATAATCCATAGACTAACACACTGTCCGTAGGTCGGAGGCATTCTTCCTGGCTCAATGCCACCCCTGTCAAAGCTTCTATCTGAAGAGGGTGCAGTCTTCGATTCATACCTGCTGGTGCGCGCTGGCCATTTCGACGAGGAAGAGCTTCATCGTAGGTTGTGCGTAGAACCTGCGCGTTTTCCAGGCTCCAGTGGATCCCGATGTTTTCAAGATAATGTCACCGATTTGAAAGCACAGGTTGCTGCAAACCACTGTGGCATCCGTCTCGTGCGACAATTAATTGAGGAATATTCTATGGATGTGGTTCGGGTAATTACTATGGATGAGGCAATTCTACGAGTTATTAGACTAACTGAGACAGATGTATATGCGCGCCATTCAAGACTCGGCTGAGCTTGCCGTTCGCAATCTCTTGAAGCGTCTCGCCCATGATCACAATGGAGAAGAGATGTCTGCCATCGACTACATGGACGATGGGACACCAATCATGCTCAAAGTGACCATTGACCCGTCGGATGGTTCCGCTATTTTTGACTTTACAGGAACCGGTCCAGAGGTTTATGGTATGTTTATTCCGAGGACTCACCACAGGAATTCCAATAATTGATTGACTGTAGGGAACTGGAATGCCCCAATTGCAATCTGCAACTCGGCAGTCATCTTTGCGTTGCGCTGTATGGTCAACTCTGACATTCCCCTCAACCAAGGCTGCATCAAACCTGTGCAGATTATCATCCCTGACAAGTCATTATTGCGACCGAGCTTCGAAGCCGCAGTATGCGCGGGTAATGTATTGACTTCGCAACGTATCGTGGACGTGATTTTCAAGAGCTTCAAGTTATGTGCTGCTAGCCAAGGGTGCATGAACAATTTTACCTTCGGCAATGATGGGGAGAATGGGTTTGGATACTATGAAACCATCGCTGGTGGGAGTGGCGGAGGCCCGGGCTGGGCTGGCACAAGCGGCGTGCATACCAACATGACCAATACACGTATAACCGACCCTGAATCACTGGAACGCCGGTATCCGGTGATTCTTCGTCGTTTCTGCCTCCGCGATGGGAGTGGTGGTGCCGGGATGTATCCTGGAGGAGAAGGTGTCATTCGAGATGTTGAGCTGCGATTGCCGATGTCCGTGTCCATTCTTTCCGAGCGCCGCAGCTTTGCGCCTTACGGTATGGCAGGCGGCGATGATGGTAAGCGCGGAAAGAACACATGGATCACCAAAACTGGCCGGCATATCTCCGTTGGTGGCAAAAACTCGATCCGTGTCCAATCCGGAGACCGATTTGTCATTGAAACCCCTGGGGGCGGAGGATACGGAGTTCCTGGGGCGCCAAAGAAATCAAGCGTGGACCAGTCAATTGTCATGCCGTCGTTTGTTCCTATTGCCAACGGTAGTGTGGCCGCCAATCGGAGCTTGGCAGAGGAGGTGTAAGACTTTACGCAGTTAAGACACATTCTATTTCTTATTTTTATAAACAATGTCATCGTTATATCCAGCCTTGCCAAACAATATTCGATATAGTTCCACCCAGTCGGGCTCCAACTAAGCGAAAGCCAAAGCCCGATTCATAAAACACAACGACGGGGGTTGTAGAAGAAACAGCAGGAGTGAAGGCAACAAGAATTCCAATGCACTCAAACAGAAACTCTGAATTACATATCTGAAGAAAAATCCAAGACCTGCATTATGCATTACGCTGTCAGGTCCAGCAGTGGAAACAGCCCGGATTGAATTAGGGCTAGCGTAGACTGGCCTGAATATGCAGGGTACCACACATTCAACAGTCAATAGCTAACTAGTTAGCCACTAAGAGGGAATCATCGCTAACCACTATGATCCATAATTCCCTTGACTCACTGTATGTCGTGTCCATTCTGTCAGATATTATTCCTTGTGAGTCTATAATGTTCATGCCAGAGATCTTGCGCTACAATTCTATTTTGGTTGTTATTATACACACAGCCCATTTGTCAATATATATTTTGGCATTCGAACTCAGGTTCCGTCCCATGGGATTCAGACCGAAGGATAGGCTGTTACAAGAGATAAAGGCTACCTGGCTTATTGAAAGATTTTGTTTACAGGCGATTGCAATAATATGTTGAGTGCAAGTAACAGCTACGCAGGTTGAAAGTTGGGCTATCTCAGCAGTATCTTATAATCCGAGGTCCCGTTATGATAAGTCGTGATTAGATACAGATTTCCCACCTTGGATGCCTGACTTCAGACAGGAAACACTCGAATGAAAGATGACAAACGTACCACAAACCCTGTCCGAGCGTAAAAATTCACAGCACATAGCGAAAGGCTGGCTGCTCGAAGTCTGTCAAATCCAAGAATTCAGAGCCAGGTGTAGCATGTGCAGTGTCAGGATCCTCAATAGCCTTCCGGTCACGTCTCTTGTTTTCCACGATGTTGATCACCCGAACGACTACCAAGGTGATCGCTGCCAAAGCGTACATGATGGCGACCATCAGCTTGCCATCGAAATATTCAGGCGATTGGGTTGAGCGGAATGTTTGGGGACCAATCCAGTTTCCGGCTGCATAGGCCACGATCTGGAGGCCATTCACTGTTGCTTTCTTGGTATACCCTAGAGTGTTATTTGAAATCATCACCATCACGAGACACCAGGCAGTTCCAGCGGCACCGATCAAATAATATCCTATTAGCAAAGCGGCTTTGGCATGAAGAGGAATCACAGTCATCATAATACCGCCGATCATAGGAATCAGAATGGCGAATATGGCAAACAGGGTGCGATCAAAGAACCGATCAGACAGATAGGTCAATCCAAGTTTACAAATAATGTCCACGACGCCCATTGGCATGTTCAAAATAAGAGACATGCGGTCAGAAAATCCAAATGAGCTGATGATGATAGAGCCAAAAGTCGTGATTCCTCCGTTAGGAATGTTCATCAACAGCGAAAATAGCACGTAGAGATAGGTCCGCGGGTCGCGGAATGCTTCGAAAAACTGAGGCCATTTCCATTTTTTGTTACCGATTCCTTGGAAATTGCTCCGAATGCGATCAATGGCAATGAGCTTCTCGCGGTGGTTCAAGAACCGGGCCTGGATTTGGTTGTCTGGCATGTACCAAAGATACAATATACCCGTTAGGACAGTGGGCAGGCCAAATACCAAGAAGAGAATTTTCCACACGGCGATGGAAGTCCCGTGCACACCCGCCAGGCCGTAGGCAATGGGCCCAATAAGTACTTGGGCCAATCCGTTGCAACTGAGCCAAAAGCCCATGCGTCTGGCTTGCTCCTCTTGTTTGTACCAGCAAGAAGTAAACAAGACAAAGGCTGGCGTTACTGTTGCTTCAAATGCGCCTAGGAAAAAACGGACACACAGTAGGCTCGCATAATTATGAGTGGCTGCGTGGCAGACGAGTGCAATACCCCAGAGCACGATATTGATTGAGGTGTATTTGCCCAGGGGCAGACGACGAAGCAGATACGTGGTGGGAAATCTGAGGATAGACATTAGCAACGTACAGCCAACAACAGCAGGAGAGCAGGCTTACTCCCAAAGGATATATCCAGCATAGAAGATACTCGAGACCCAGCTGTATTGCTGCGAATCAGGGGCCAAATGAGTATCTTCCCGAATGCCCATCAGCGAGGCATAGTTCAATGACGTTTTGTCGGCAAACTGAATCAAGTAGACCCAACAGAGCAAGGGCATGAGGAATCGATCGAGTTTGGACAGAACCTTCTTAGCCTCGTCGGGTGTATATTCAACCTCCTCTGCGTTCATGAACTGGAGAGCAGGGTCGAGACCCCGGACCTCCTGCTGCTTTAGATCTCCATCCTGTATATCCATGACCGCCTGCTCTGTATCACGCTTTGACGGAACCTCGGATAGCTTTATATCGTTCGACATGGTGTTGTCTCAAATCATGCCTGTACAACGCTTCAATGCCAGAATCACGAAGCCATGTCTTCCTCTTTAAATTCCCCCGGTCTGATACTGGGCTATCGGTAGAGCATTGAGCAGCCTATAGGGAAGTAGCCAAGCTCCAAGCTGTACCCCGGAATTTGTGGAGGTGGACATTTTCCTGGTGGAGCTCCATCTTGTGTGGACGGGCCTTATCAGATTCCCGAGGTTTCCAACCGGCGGCTTATCTGTTCTGGTCCGATAGCAATGGGGATTGGGATTGGGATTTGCTATCTCAATTTTACACCTGAGACCTGTCATATTCCAGTAATCCTATCGCTTGAATCCCCGATGTATGCATCCAGCCATTTACCGGATATTCGACCCGTTGAGTCCCGCGATCGATACCCTAGAACTCCCGCTGCCATATAGATATGATATTCCTCTATACAAATGTCAGCTCGCCTTCTCAGAAATACAATTTCTGCGCTTGAATGTGCCTAACAAACAATCAGAGATATTCTGTATCAAACCCTCAAGCCACATGTCGGAAAACATGTTTGCCAAAGACCAAATCCATATCCAGAGTTCGAAAGGATGGGAGCCCTAGGATTGGAAGATAGTAAAGGGAGTAGTCCTTGGTGTTCTCATTTACTGATCACGATGCAGGCAAAATCCAAGGGTTGTCATTTTCGTCTTTATATGTTCCTCGTCCAAGATGTCCTTTGCGCGCAACTGGATCCGCGTTGTATGATTTGGTGACCCCGAAGATAGCGTCCGCGGGGCGTGTAGTTCACAGCCTCGAAAAGCCAAAAGGCAGAGCGCATTGTGCCAGATGAGAAGTTGTCTTTTGAATGTATGTAGGATGTCCAGCCAAGTAGAGAGTATCAAAAATCAATGGAGTCAGTTATATCAGCCTGGATTGCGTTATGTGCCTTTCAATAGCGGAGCCCAGTGGGCCAGCGATGAAGACAATGTGGAGCTCCACCAACAAAGCGATATACTTGGGCAGCCGAGCTCGATGAATAAGAGTAGGAAGTGGGAACAATAAATTGCAATCAGATACTGAATACTGTCGGCATTTTGTCAATCCCTCACATTCAAAATCACGGCAAAATGATAGTTAAACCTACGTTCGGTGTTTATACACCACTAGTCACGTTCTTCCAGGATGATGAATCCCTCGATCTCAAAAGCACTTTGGAGCATGCGAGGCGCATGGCTGAAGGTGGCGTCGCTGGTCTTGTTCTTCAGGGGAGCAACGGAGAGGCTCCTCACCTGGATCATGGCGAACGCAAATCTCTGGTACGCGCTGTCCGCGACCACCTTGACCATCAGGGCTATACAGGATTGCAGTTGATTGTCGGTTGCGGCGCACCTAGTGTGCGAGAAACTTTATCCTATATTGCAGAGGCTAAAGCTTCCGGCGCCAATCTCGCTCTTGTATTACCACCGGCATACTGGGTTGCAGCCATGAATGCATCCGTTATTGAAAACTTCTTCCTCGATGTGAGATTCTCCTCCATCCCGAAGCGAACTCCCCGTCCTATATTCATGATTTAACAATATCTCAAAATCTAGGTTGCATCTCAGTCCGAGCTTCCGATCCTCATTTACAACTTCCCTGGCGTGACGGGAGGTATCGATATCAGTTCCGACTCCATCATCCGCCTAGCCAAATCCATCCCGATGATTGTTGGGTGCAAGCTCACCTGTGGCAACGTTGGAAAGCTCCAACGTGTCTCATCAGCACTTTTAGGGACATCATTTGCTACATTTGGTGGAAAGTCGGACTTTTTTCTACCTGCTCTCGTCGCTGGGTCGAACGGGATTATTGCTGCACTTGCCAACATTGTACCCAAGCTACATGTAAAGGTATTGAGGTACTATGAGAAGGGCGAGCTTCCGGCAGCACAAGAGCTTCAATCCAAGCTTAGTCATGCCGACTGGGCCCTCACCAAGGTGGGCATTGCGGGTGTCAAAGCTATTGTATCTCATCATTTCGGATACGGTACAGGTCGGGGACGCAGACCATTGGGAAACGTAGAAATCACGACCATGAGTCAAGAAATTGTGGCTCCCATCAACGAGGTGATTGAGCTGGAGAAAAGTATGTGAAGAACCATGAGACTGGCAGGGCAAGCGTAGACATTGAGAAATGTATAAATCAACATGAAATCAAAGATTCGGGAGATATAAAATGAGAAGCAACTTGCAGTATCTGGCTAACACCTTGAGTTCCCGCAAAGAAATTCTGTGACTTGGAACTACATAGCAATTTAAGCAGTCGGTGCTAATACCAACCATCAGGCGTCTTCTCTGGACTCTGGAGATTAGCTAGTGCCCTTAATAGCCGAATCGCGCGCACCGTGCGTAACCAGCCTTATATCATTTTTAGGGAGTGTCCGGTCAAGGAAGTGAGTAAATTTTATATCAACCTTGGAAATATAAACAGATAGATTTCTATATGATCAGAAGGAAAAGAACTCAGAAGGACACAGGCTCAGTTTCCCTGTCGACTGTTTTTGCTCCAAAAAGATAGACCCGCTTCCATTCGCCCTGTTCCATATATGGCCGAACTATCCAAGCATTCACCAGCATATTCTCGTGCTGTCAAGAGACGACCCGATGCAACTTCAAGGGTTGGAAGACGAGTTGAATGACTAGCGGCAATGGAGAGGGCGTGTTTCATGTCTTTGCTTGCAAGGGCTGCTGAGAATCCGGGAGTTGTGTCCAGCGGCGGTGCATACGAACCAGTAGTAATACGTTTCGAGTAGCTTTCGAGCACCGGACCAAACATATTCCCAATGAATTCTTCCAGCTGTTGGTTGCCAATCCCTGTCACCTCGGCAAAAACTTGCGCTTCAGCGATCACTTCCATGAAACTGATAACGAGAATGTTTCTGGAAGAAAGGAGTGATTTAGCTCAATGTTAATGATCGTTTCAATGATTGAACGGATGCCTACCCAGATATTTTGAGAAGGCTGGATTTTCGCACGTCTTCACCCATGTCAATGATGCTGCGTCCCATGACGTTCATGATAAGAGGTTTGATTGTCTCAACTGCTGTGACAGGTCCAGCTGCTGCAAAGATCAGCTTCCCGGCGGCTGCCACAGGGCTGGCACCAAACACAGGAGCAGCTATGAACACTGCTCCATATTCACTGAGGCGCGATGTAGCCCATTCTGAGGTGTCTGGGTGAATAGTAGAAGTGTCCACAAAGATCTTGCCTTTCAATGAATCGCCTGCGACCAGTGCCTTGTTAAATAGGTCAAGTAGAACATCGTCAACGGAGATCTGTTTTACTCATCAATAAAACGCGCATCCTGGATAAGAAAAAAGTGTCATTCATACCATTGTAAAGATTATGTCCGAATTCAGGACAACATCTTCGAACTTCTCTTCGGGTATGGCTCCCTCATCACGAAGAATATCGCCTTTCGACAAAGTGCGATTGCTGTACCGAAGTGGCGACAAATTATTGCTCTGGAGATATTTTTGGAGATTGAGGGACATTCCTAGGCCCATCGATCCAAGGCCATACTATGCCAGATCAGAAAATGGGCTTTCAAATGAAGGGTTATAACATACCCAGCCAACTCTTAGTGAGGATGAAGTCATTCTGGATCTTTGAATTGCAGTTGGATTGTAAAACTTTCCGGAAGCCAGTATAGGTTATTATTCACTCGTATATAATGAGTCGCTGCCAAGTTAAATCGACTTGAGAAGCAGAACCGTAGATGTGGAGCTCCACGTGTACCTGGGCGGTTGTCCACTGTACCGTCCACCTGCCCCGTCTCTGATAACGACCCCGCGGTTTACTCGGCCCCAGTTCCCGGAATTTCGCCCAATACAGCCAGCATCGAAGGCCCGATCCCCCACAATGACCTTCGCTGGCAAAAGGCCCTGATGAGATTGACAAATAGTGACTCGCCTTCATCGAGCAGACTAAGGAAAGCCCCTCGATCCATGGTCCACAACCGAGGGTCTCGCACTCGATCATTCTCTGTGGAATTCGAAAGAGCGGACTCCATCAGGGTGTTAAAGATCAACATGCAGAATTCTGACGTTCTTGGGAGCTCGTTGAAAGTGTTCAAGTGGTGACGGATATCGGTGCTCGCACGTCTGAGCGCTCCCCAGATACATAACAAAACACCATAACTGGCCACAGTGACCCATGGTGCCTCGCGGACCACTTTATCCTGCTCCTCCCCGGAAATGCTGGACAATGCGCCTGAAAGATCATTCAAAAGAGCCAAAATTCCCTCGTCGCCACCGACATGGTAAGGAACAGGAGGTGCTGATCGCCGGATCGCAACAAGGTTCCCCTGGGTCAGGTGTGTGGAAGCAGCCATTCCAGCAATTAAGCTGTTATCCACAATGCCTGCTATCAATAGCTGGTCGGGACGGCATAGGCTGATTCTGAGTGAAGAGATAAAGAGCTCGTTCGTTCTCCATAGAAGAAACTGGGGGCTTTCACCTGTGTAGGCCTGCTTCTTGACAATCTTCGTAATTGCTCTTATTGCCGTATGGACTTGTTTATTCTGAGCCTGGGTCAATATATGGAATGGGTTTGGATCAGATGGACTGGGCGGCATTTGATAGTAACACCGCGTAAAGTCTCGCACAAGGGCACCCATGTTCGTCAGGACGCAAAATGTGGCAAAGGGGGACGCTTCTAGCGCTGCTAAAAGTTCCGAGTCCGGTGTTTCGGTCATGAGTTGCTGAGTAGCAATTGTCAGCGAGGCCGTCCCTAGGCCTCGTGGTCCGTGCAACAGAGTGTTTGCTGTTGTAAAAGTCGAAAGTCCAAAGTTCTCATTGAATCTCAGAAGCCATATCTGAGAGTTTTTAGCTTCCCACAGATTGATAGGGAAGGGAAGTTCCCAACCAAGTTCCATCGGTGACATCAAAGGGCGTGAATTGCAAGGCGAAAATGTGTGGGAATCCAGGAAAACTAGAGTATACAGTGACAGTCTCATCGACTCGGTGGTAATATAGGATGTCCACCGCGTATAGAGAGTCTGCGAATCATCTCCGGGTGTGTTGAAGTCAATTTGGTACATCCAAGACTGGGCATCCGGCATAGCTATACCCTGTTGGAACAGACCAATTTCATGTACAGCCTATATCACAGAATAAGCCTAGGCCGAGGGGAAAACTGTAGCCAAGGCAATACTGACATCAACAAGTTGCCGCAGCATCTTTTTCACGGTTTGAAATTGACCCGCTTCAGTTGCGTATACCCCATAGATGATATACAGAAGCCACGATTGCATGACCCAGGGATGTCTGATCTCACTGCATTCCGAATCAACCTATTTCAATGTTGATTAGAACTTCGATCTCAAACGACACAGTAGTAGGGTCCCATCATTACCATCCGGCGAAGCTCCTCCTGCCCACTTTGCCATATATCTTGACGCCATTGTGCGAGAGCTTGGTTTTCCTCATGATCGTACAAGTTGGGAGAAAATAAGCTCCCGATTACAGTAACCGCCTTCAGCAGTAGCTTCGGCGTCGAGGATACAGCGAATGTAGGTCGATGCAGCAGAGGGAAAGACGGGTGAAAATGCTCAAAATACTGCTTGACGTATGTTTCTGCGCTATTAGCGTGATTACTGTGTGTGGAGATTCCGTTGTTAGGCGTGTCATTTCAATCGATTAACGCCCCCTCCTAAGAGGGAACAGCATCGGGCGCAATTGATACAAATAGCTCAAGGCAAGCATACCTAGGGGACGAAGATGAGAAACTCTGGGGTAACTCAGTAGCAAATGTACTGTGCTCTTCCCAAAAATCTTCGTCGGTCACAACACGTTCGGCTGGGTTGCGGTTGGTAGCCAAGGGTGAGGTTATTCCGACCATTACATGGGGGGGTATGCATACCCTCCCATGGTGCCTGCGGCTGAGTTGTCTGAGGTGGAGGTCCCGTCGCACGACAACGATTACCATGTCGTTTATATACGTCGCTGCAACACTATCAGTGTTATTGTAATGGCAGGCATGAAAATGGAGATAAGACCTTCGGGAAAATCGAGCATGACACTTCCCACACTGGAAGTCTCTGCGCGAGGCACCACCGTGACCTTGCAGGACATCAATGTTTGATTTTTCTATGTAGGAAGACCCATGCAGACTTACGTGCACGCTTATGCCGCTGTAGGTTTTCCTGCGGCACGCGTCAGAACTGAACAGAGAAGAAAGGAAGCTGGAGTACTTACACTCCGGGTAAACAACTTTGAGCATTCATCACAGGGAAACGGACGATGGTGGTCAACGCCATTGCCGCTCATGGCTGAGGTGTGATTCATTTCCTGCGTATATGGGAATTCAATACAGAGGGGAAATACGTCTTGACTGTTAGGCGCACGTGCCGCTATCTTCACCCCAACCTTAAATTGATCTGAGCTCCTGAGATTGTACGGAGTATATCTTGTGAGGTTTCTGTATGAGATCCTAATGACTTAACATGTCGAGGTGTTGAGAGGCCATCGCTTTTTGCGTCCTGCTTATTGTTCAGGCTGCACCATCCCCCAGGTCTCATAATTTACATAACCTTTCCAATACTCCCCCGGGATCTTGGATACATACAGGATGCCTTTGGACTACAGTGATATTCCGAAGCATCCATTTTGTCATAGTCGCCTTCAAATACGGCAGACTGCCCGGGAAACTGGCCGGTATCCCCGATGACTTTCGGCGTGTACCCCGCGTTACGGAGATTCGGCCTCGAGTGCGTTATGAAAGTCCTGGCTTGACAAAATGCACAAGACACTTCCAGATCCCTGCTGGCAAAATAATGACTTTCAGTTACTAGGGAATTTCGAAGTGGTTGGTCAAGTATATCTGATTTTGCCAGTGAGCAAATCAGCACAGGTGCGGGATGGAATGTTCCCAGGATCCTCCCAAGTCGCCGATGCTTGATTACGTAATGATACATTATCACCTGAAGTCTCTACAAGCGGCAAGAGGTCAGCACTAAAATGGAAGTGGGAAGGCGTCGATTGCTGGACATTAACCGGCAATTAAATACCTTCCAGTCACTGTTTATGTCATATTCAGATTACCTACTCACTAGATCCTAAGAGGTTAAGCTGAAATGTCCAAATCCATCGAGTGGACCCGGGCAGATCAACTCCGATCCCCTTTTAACGTCACCCGTTCTGAACCATTTACTTGCAATCCATGAAACCGCTATAAAGGCCAAAACAAGTCAAACTCATGACTTCCTCAGATCTTCAGAAGCAGGTTGGCCAGGTACATGATGACCATTGAAATCTTACCTTTGTGAATCTCCACTAATGATCGCAGCTCTTCGCGGTGGGGTTCCATGGCTGCACTCCAAGTCCCGAAATCAAGACTTTGATCCATGACTACCACGTTGGCGGGATTGTTCTCTTCTCGCGCAATTTTGAGAATGCAGAGCAGCTTCAGGTGCGATATCGGAGGCTTGATCATCCTTGATTGGCTTGACTGATATTCTTTAGGCTTTGACACTGGCTTTACAGAATGAAGCCAAACTAGCTGGACATAAGCGACCGCTGTTGATCGGAATCGATCAAGAGAATGGACTGGTCACTCGAATTTCTCCCCCGATAGCTACTCAGGTACCAGGGCCCATGGCATTAGGCGCCACGCATGACCCCGAGTGCGCATACAATGCGGGGAAAGCCACGGGGGAAACTCTCAAATTCTTCGGGATCAACATGAATTATGCACCAGTGTGCGATATTAACTCGGAACCTCTGAACCCGGTTATTGGTGTACGCAGCCCGGGCGATGACCCTGAATTTGTCGGCCGGTTTGCGAGTGCGGCCGCCCGGGGTCTGCGGGAGCAAAACATTGTCCCCAGTGTAAAGCATTTCCCAGGTCATGGAGACACAGCTGTCGACTCACACTTTGGACTACCTGTCATTCCTAAAACAAGGGATGAGCTAGAGCGTTGCGAGTTGATTCCCTTTAGGCGGGCTGTCGCCGAAGGCATTGAGACCGTTATGACTGCCCATATATCCTTGCCCTGTATCGATCTCACGCGGCCGGCAACGCTTTCCCCAGAGGTGATGGGAATTTTGCGTAAGGACATGGCATATGATGGTATGATCATCACGGACTGCCTGGAGATGGATGGAATTCGCTCCACCTACGGCACAGAAGAAGGCTCGGTGCTAGCATTACGCGCTGGTAGCGATAGCATCATGATCTGTCATACCTTTGATGTGCAGGTAGCCTCGATCAAGAGAGTCTGTGAAGCAGTAAATTCCGGCACAATCGATCAATCACGACTGGCGGATGCTTGTCGCCATGTTACTACAGTGAAGGACAAGTTTTTGAATTGGGATGCCGCCCTTCAACATTCCAATCTCGCAGACTTGAGCTCGCTCAACAATAAAATTGCGGAGACTACCATGGATATATATTCTCGGTCAACCACACTTGTCCGCGATAACAATGGTGTTCTCCCCCTGTCAAAAAATTCAATCATCATCTTCCTGTTCCCTGGAGACAAGACCCCGGTCGGTGGTGCTGTTGATGGCGAAGGAACGGTGAAGCCAGGTGTGTACCAGTCCAACAAGTATCTTGATGTCCTGCGGCAGCACAACAATTCCATTGCTGAGATTAGATATGGGGCGGCCAACCTGAGCTTTGAGCAATGGCAAACCCTCGAAGTCGCCGATGCGGTGATCTTCGTCTCACTCAATGCAAGAGAGTCGCCATACCAGGAGTCGCTAGGCCTAGAACTTGCTCAACGTGTTAAATCATTGGTGCATATCGCTGCGTGCAACCCCTATGACTTCCTTGATGCTCCTAGTGTCAAGACTTACATTACCACTTACGAGCCGACTATCGAGGCTTTTTCTGTGGCTGCGGATATTATGTTTGGAGGACTGGTTCCGACAGGCGCTCTTCCCGTGGGAGCGAATGCTGTAACCAAAACCTCCGCCCTGATAACGCCATTTGACGCACAAAGAGATCTGGATGAGGTGGTTGAAGTTTGGGCCGCTGCTCTCCCAACCTACCTCGTTCCAACTGAAAGCTTGCGGTCTATGATAGTGCTCCCACATGGTCACCATTTCATCGCGCGCATCGGATCCCAGCTAGTGGGCTTCTGTCTTGCTTACACAAATGCCCACGGCACACCAGACACGGTTCATATCGCAGTTCTTGCCGTATCACCGAAGTATCAACACCAAGGCGTTGGGACTACTCTGCTACAGGAAACAAGAGCATACTTCCGAACAACCTTTGGCTTCAATAATGTGAAGCTGGGCAGCTCATTCCCCCGATTCTGGCCGGGGATTCCTCGGGACCTTCCAGAAACCGTGCAGCATTTTTTCACTCACCGTGGTTTTCGCCTCAGTCCACCTAGTGCCCGGTCAGTTGACTTATACCAAGATATTCGAAACTTTCAGTCACCAGAGAAATACATTACTCGTGCCCGGGAACGAGGCTTCCGCTTCGCGCCATTAAAGGCCAAAGATTACGAGGCCTGTCTAGTTGGCCAAAGAAGAAACTTTTCTAATAATGGGGTAAGATTCCCGTGTTTTCCCCACACTTATTCTTTATCAGAAAATGGACTAATGGGTTATAAAGAGCTGGGTGGAGGCGTATGTTGCATTGCATCCCGACAAGTATCCAGACAGCGTGATGACTGCATTCGATTCCCAAGGCCAGCAGGTTGGCTGGACATTAATGCTCGGTCCATCAGATGCTCTGGATAAGTCTTGGGCCTTCCCCCAAACCTGTGGTCCCAACACAGGGCTGATCGGTGCTGTGGGAATTGATGAGTCCCACCGCCAGCATGGTATTGGGTTGGCATTGATTTGTCACGCTATTGAAAATATGAAACAACGAGGTTTGGAAGGCGTCTTTGTAGACTGGGTTGCACTTGACGGGTGGTATGAGCAGGTTGGTTTCCAGACCTGGCGAAGCTACAGACCGGGAGAGCTTTGAGTATTCCATCAGTATCCCTTTTCTGTTCATTCTTAAATGTCTAGCTCCGACTACTATGAGTGTTGCTACAAATCATCCAGACCTTTTGAAATTGGATCACTTGTCCTGTAGGGAAAGTTGAACCTTATGATATTGCTGCCATGAGCTTGGCTTGTTCCCTTGGACGATGTATTTTCGGTTTCGTGAGTCGAAAGCATGCACTCGGACCATTTGTAGCTAGCTAGATAAATTAAGACCCTCCCCTGTGCCAGTTGAGCTCTTATCCACGGGTCTTAACGTGTGTGCAGCTGGAAGGCCTTCGAGCCGCCAATGACCAATAATTGACCAATATAGTACCCTCCGTGTGGAGACCTAGGGAATGGCGTCAAACCCTTGCATCAATCGCCAAGAGCTTGAACACATCATGGGGTACGATTGCCAGCTTTTTCGTTATAAAGAATCAGCTGGAGTTGTGTTTGAGACATCCTGGAATCTTTACAAGTTCCGGCCGTTGAGCTGGAGATGTTTCTGATCCTCACGAGTATCACCCTTTCAGATCTTAGAGCGGCTTTAGCAAAAATATTGAAATTATTTATTTTCAAGTCTCTTCGACTAAGCCTTTACGCCTTGTACAGAGCCTATCGAATTTCATAAAGAGAACATGTTACTGTGACTGTTTCTTTGTTTGGCCCGAAGCAACATTAACAACAAAGAGCAATTTACCTCCCAGGCTGTTCCAATACGATGTTAGGCAATATACCTAGTCCATTCACACTGTAAAACTCGTATATCTTTGCAACTGCTTATTCGTTTTGCCCCTTGCAGCGCACAGATGTTACCATCCCAAGTATGCATTAGCCACGTGAATCGTTTAGTTAAAGCGTCACTACGTACGAAGTAGGCTGTATAGGCATCCACCCGCAAGGGCCCTTTATGGAAAGACAACTATTGGGAAACTCGGTCATCTGAACTTGTGAGATTCACCGCTTGATCCTCCGATTTTTTCCAACTAGTTTCTATTGATCAATTTGATGACTAGATATGGCTTATTTCCTGCTAGCAATAAGGGCCGATAGGATCAAAGCCCCCAGTGGTCGCTGTAGACTACGATCGGAAATCGCTCTTTTACAGGGAGTAGTATGGCACAGAATTGAATGCTTGGTCGACAATGCTATCATTCTATCCCCGCCAAGAATCAGTATAGGACTTGGGCCATAGAATAACCTAACATTCAAGGGGTACTCTGCATCTGACATGTCAATTACACTACTTTGGAAGGCTCAGGGCAATCTTAAGGTGGAGCAGCTGTGAGCAAAAGGAAATGACCTCAATTTTCTCAATATCGTAGTCCGTACTGCAAATTGTGTCATGACTTGGGACAGCAAGAGATTCCAAAAGCATCTCTAAATCTTTTCTCGAGAACCGAATTGAGACAGAAAGCTATCCCCACATGGCAGGCCTAGCGTTGCAACCCCCAGATACGGGCCGCTCGAGCCTCGAAAACCATGTGCACATGTCGCCGGAGACGGTCACAATTGCGGTCCACGTTTTCTCGGAGTGATGATGCGATCATCCTTCAATGTGCCGCTTTAGTCAGGTCAGCAGCCAAGGCACGTTTCAGGAAGCACGTTGATTTTGGAGGTTGACTTGGCAGGATAATTCTTTGGATTAATTGTCGGGTTTGATGTTACATCTAACGCCTCTTACCATCACTCTTAGGTGAAAAACGCTGACTCTGCGGCGCACGGGTTGGAACTGGGATGATCCTAGCAAAGACCGGGATCGAGTATTATTGGAGTGCGTCCGATATGCCTGCACAGCTTTTCATGCCGGTCCCCGGGGGTAATTCGTCCCCGAAGACTTAGGGTTGTATGTATATGGCTATTCCGTACACTAGACTGCGCTAGCGTAAATTTCTCCCCCGTGATTTCGCCCCGGATTTCTAGTTTTTTTTTTTTTTAAAAAAAAATGCTAAGGGTCTAATTTCAGGTGTCGCTTATTTTTTTCCCCGTAAGCAAGGGAATCGAGGTCTCAATGCGGTTCCAAATGGTAAGTATCTTGGCCACGTGAAACTCTAAGCCCTGTTCGCCGGAAACAAGCATGAACAGCAGGGATCACCGCAATTTAAGCCTAATTTAGCGTCAACGAAGCGACTGGCCCCCAGCCATTCTCCTAATTTGATTTTCTCCAATCACAACTCCGGCTTGTGCCCGGGGTTTACCGAAGCGCGATTCATTTTGTCGAATGTGGCGCCAGACGCCAATATCGTGGTCCTGATACCTTGCGAGAACTACATTCCATATCCAACTTTGATAAGGCTATGGATGGTGTAGGAATTGATTGCACATGAAGTCAAGAATCGCATAGCTAGCGGGTCATGGATTTAGGGCTTAACGGTAGAATAGTATACTTTAAAATTAGACTTGGACGGGCCTGGACCGGGATCCCGGTCAAGAACGAAATGTCTTGGCTTCTCGTCTAGATGCATGTAGTGCTCGAGAGTTTCATACTTGTTTCTAGTACTTGGTAGGGAACATAGCCTCCAATGTAACGTTTTGCCGAGCCCAAGTCTTTCCACTATGGGCTGAAGACTTACAGCAAGAGTGGAGTATGTCTTTTTCCATTTTCTTAGGGTTTGCGATTTCCCCACGGGCAACTCGACGCGGGACCCCCGGATTGCATCCGGTTTGGGAAGTAGATCAGAGAGAGGTCATGACAATAGCGTGCCATTTCGGCTTTATTCGTGAGGCGTTGACGTCTTTTATTCTGTCCAATGAAATGTGCACCTCTTGTCAAACGGACTGGCCTGGGAAGATGAGAAAACATATAAAGGTCACTACCTCCCCCAATGCCAATAAGTATCAATCGCAACTTCATTTGTCTGTCATCAAACCGGGCACTGCCATACCTCAAGCTTGCTAGTTTTCGAACTCTTTCTCTCTATCAATTCTTCTCTTTTCTCTTTCAAACATAAGAGTCAGCTAAGCCCACAGCTCGAGTTTCTTATTTGGATCCTGATTGACAGGTTGACTAGAAATATTCAAAATGGATAAAGAGGATATCACTCAGATAGACTCTGGCCAGCAGTAAGTTTTACATACTTCTACTTCTTGATCTCCTTGTCATACTCATCTCGATTCATGTAGTTCCAGCGATGATCAAAACAGCGCGGAGAAGGGATACTTTGAGCAAGTTGACCTTCACAACAATATGTCTGCCAAGTAAGCTTCACTTGAGAGATCAGTTCTCCAGTCATATGCCTCTCTTTCCTCGCAAGGCATTAACACCAACTAGAATCAAGAACCCTTTGGCCGACTTGACCAAGAACCAGGTGCTCCGCAACGTGGAAGACTTTGCCGAGGAGTACAACGTCACGGATATCCTACCCGAGTTGAAAAAAGGAGCGCTAGTTGCGCGTAATCCTACCGAGTTTGAGACAGTATCAGGCTTGACTGAGGTAGAGCTCACTGCGCTGCGCGACGAAGTGCTTCACAAGTGGCGCCAGCCTAGAGCACTTTACTTCACTATTATCCTGTGCTCTATCGGTGCAGCCGTACAGTATGTGATGTTCTCAGAGTGTCTTGGGTACACTGCTAACATTTATGCAGAGGATGGGATCAGACTGGATCCAATGGTGCTAACTTGTCGTTCCCCGATGCGTTTGGTATCTCGGAAGACCCCAAGAAGAGCGCTGATGCTGAAAGAAACCTGTGGCTCGTTGGGGTCGTCAATGCTGCTCCCTACATTGCCAGTGCTTGCCTTGGATGCTGGCTCTCTGACCCATGCAACCGGATCCTGGGCCGGCGTGGTACCATCTTTATCTCTTCTATCTTTTGTGTCCTTACCCCTATTGGCTCTGCAGTAACCCAGAACTGGGTACAGTTGTTCGTAGTCCGTCTTCTCTTGGGGATTGGAATGGGTCTCAAAGCTTCGACAATCCCGATCTTTTGCGCCGAGAATACTCCTGCTGTTATCCGCGGTGGTCTAGTGATGTCCTGGCAGCTCTGGACCGCTTTCGGTATTTTCCTTGGATTCAGTGCCAACCTTGCTGTCAAGGATACTGGTAAGATATCCTGGCGTCTACAGTTGGGATCGGCTTTTATCCCGGCTATCCCTCTCTTATTTGGGGTTTACTTTTGCCCAGAATCACCTCGCTGGTATATTCGACGGGGCGAGATGGGCAAGGCATACAAGTCGCTGTGTCGTCTTCGCAACACGTCTTTGCAGGCTGCTCGCGATCTTTACTACATCCATGCCCAAATCAAGATTGAGATGGACCTGATTGGCAAGAGTAACTATGTCACCCGCTTCGTTGAGCTCTTCACTATTCCTCGCGTCCGCCGTGCTACTCTTGCTTCTTTCGTTGTCATGATTGCTCAGCAGATGTGCGGTATCAACATCGTTGCCTTTTACTCGTCGACTGTTTTCAAGAACGCCGGTGCGAATGATACGCAGGCTTTGTTTGCTTCCTGGGGATTCGGCTTGGTTAACTTTGTGTTCGCCTTCCCTGCTATCTGGACTATCGATACATATGGACGTCGGACTCTGTTACTGTTCACATTCCCCCAAATGGCATGGACACTGCTTGGCGCTGCCTTCTGCTTCTGGACTCCTGAGGGTACAGGTCACCTGGCTTCGATCGCTTTCTTCGTCTTCCTTTTCGCCGCATTCTACTCGCCGGGTGAGGGACCCGTGCCGTTCACATATTCGGCGGAGGTATTCCCTCTTTCCCACCGAGGTATGGTTTCCCCTTTTCGTTTCTTCTTTGGGTGTGATATAGTCTCCAGAACTGACGTTGATATCAGAGGTTGGGATGTCCTGGGCCGTGGCGACCTGCCTAGGGTGGGCTGCCGTGCTTTCCATCACGTTCCCCAGGATGTTGAGTGCAATGACTGCCACTGGAGCATTTGGCTTTTATGCGTAAGTATTTCTACCGCCTTCTCAAATTTCTCATCAGAATGTCTGACGATGGAATATAGTGGTCTGAACGTGACTGCCATGGTCATGATTTTCCTCTGGGTCCCCGAAACCAAGCAGCGCACTCTTGAAGAGCTGGATTATATCTTTGCCGTCCCTACTCGGGTCCATATGAAGTATCAAGTGACCAAAGCACTCCCGTACTGGTTCAAACGGTACATTTTCCGTCGGAATGTCGAGCTGGAGCCTCTTTACCATTTTGATCATCTCGCGAGTAGTGGAGAGGATGTTGTCGTTGACCATGTGAAGTTGTAGGTTGGTCTAGTGAACTGGCTTTTGGATATGCTTTTTTTGCTCTTGAGTGAGAGCCGACGATGATTTTCTGATTTTTGAATATCTAAGTGACAAATGGAGCTCTCTGCACCTTGAATATCATGGAATTGCTGAAATGACTTCCCTCCAGATATTAGGAGAGCCTGAGATATTCAATCGTATAGAAGCCAAAGTAGGAAAAGTGTTCTCCACACAGTTTCCCTTCCATGGTTGCTGGATCAGCTGATGTGGAGATATGTGATCAAGACAAGCATTGGTATTCTCGGGATCATTGGGGTCATTTTCATTTGGATTTGGATTGATTTGAAAGGATAGAGTGAACTGATAGTATCTCAGGGCAAGTCATGGGGTAGTCATCTATGTAGACTTGTCTACAATAGGCTTTGATAGGTGTATCACGTGGAAGTTCGGGGGGATGGCAACGCTCATGTTTTGGTCCACTCCCGCCCCTCACCTTTTCCTTGAGAGAGCTCAGTGTACGTTTCTTACCTCTATTGCTTCTGTTCGCATTTCGAGGTTGTTTGTGCCTTTGAGCCCAGAAACCTCATTGTCGTGTGTTTCGGCCCAATCCGAAGGAATTCTACGAACCTATCCGTCATCGTGACCCTCCTTTTTGAAACCCAGAAACAAACACACCAGCAGCTGCAGTGGAGCTCAAGGAACTGCTGTGGGCTGCTGGGTGAATCGAAACCCACTACCTTGACCGCCTCCCACCTATAGCTCATTCTCTCAACACCCAAGCAGGGGGAAAAAAAAATAAGACGTTCGCCTATCCTCAATTTGGCGTCACTTTTCTTGTGTTTTTGCTCAAAGTATTTCTTGTCCTAGTTGCGGGGCAGATCTGACCCTGCGCCTTCGCTGGACTCTTCTCCCCACAGTGCACCCTCCGTATCCCACTTAACCCTTTCCCACCATGCCCTGCTTCAAAGGGCTTGCCGTGAGCATTCACACGCCCGATGGTCCAATCTCCGAATATTCCATTCAACGCCATTCTCGAGCCTCGCGCATAGGTTGTTTTATTCCTGTTCCGCCACCCAAAATTCCCGAATCTGGGACCGGTAAAGCGGAACAATCAACCTTCGCCATTTCCGTCACCCTCCTAAACCCTGGGCAAGATGTTCCATACTCAACCCCAAAGCCGACGCCAGAGTGCCCCTCACCGAAACCAAAAGTCGTAGGCAAATTGCCTGGTGAGCCAGGTCAAATCGCCGGGACGGTCGCACCTTACCAGGGCTTGACAAACTCGGCGAACGAGACCGTGGCCGCATACATCTACTTCGACGGAAGACAAAAGGAGGAGGTGGCTACACTCCTGCGACGAGGAGAAGAGACATGGGTGAATTCACGCTGGGTCAGCGTTCCGGATAGCGAAGGCGGCGGAATCGCTGAGCGCGAATTTTTGTTCCGCGAGGTCGGACTAGAGCGCTGGCTCAATGGATTGGACCTGGAAGGCAAGGATGCGGCGGCCAAGATTGAACGCAGGCGGCAGAAGATGGAAAAGCGACGTGCAAAGCGCGCCGCCGAGGAGGATCCGACCGCCATGGAAATGGAGGACAGCCATCCCGTCAAATCCAAGAATATTATGCGATACGGAAATGATGAGAAGTCGCCTCTCGAGGATGTTTCAGATGACGACCTCTCTTCCGATTCTGACGACGATGATCCAATTCCCGAGACAGCAGGCCAGATTAAGGTTGCTTTGTTCCGAGTTTTGGCGTCAGGAGAAATCAAGCGGGGAGAGTACTCCCCGCAATTCGATGCTCACGACGATGAGGAAGGTGGTCAGGATAACAGCGGCGGAGGAGATGCCGATGTTGACCATACCACAAGTTTCGCAAAGCCAAAGTCACTCGACCCGAAGACCATTAGTACGCAAACTGTTACTGGTATTGACCCGAGTGATAAACCATACGCTGTCTTCACTTTCATGTACCGTGGTGAACGTGAGTATTTTCTGAGTCACTCTTTGGTCGGAATCAATCTTAATTTTACATGAACATAGGTCAATTGCAGAAGATGGGTATTTTAAAAGATCCCAAGGTGCAAGAGACGCCTGCTTCCACCAAGCGCAAGTCCATACAAGCCGATTTCGCAAACCTCGGCCCTATCAAGCCTGGGGGCTCTGTTGGATTCCTTAATTTCCGAGACAGCGAAGCCAAACCGCGGAAGGGCAAGAAGAGTGATGATGACATGGACAGCGATGACGACGATACCGACAACCCCATACTTGGCAAGGCAGACGACGAAGAAGCTAAGGATGACGATCGGTTCTTGTCTCCAGATGACATTCAACGCCAGGGAGAGCTAGCAGAGAGTTTGCGGAAGATTCGAGTAAGTACAATTCTAATTATCTACTATTTCTGTGTTAACAATCCCACAGCTCAAGCGTCAACACTCTGCGGAACCGCCTGGAGGCAGCGTCGGTGACTCTGCCGATACGCCGGCTTCTGGTTCTGCATCCACGCCTCCTGCAAACGAGCGCTCAGTAACTCCGCCAAAAGCTGCCGTAGCTGGATCTGCAGGCGGGCCCTCCGAACCTTCTCAGCTAGCCGCCGAACCAGAAGATGGCTTGTTCGGCAGTCCACTGAAGAAACAGCGGGCAAGTGTCTCGACTGCAGATGAGAATGCCCTTCGGCGCCGGATTGCGGAGTCGTCCGGTAGAATCAACGAAGTTCTGGGCTCTTCCGCCCCTACGGAATCTACCTTTACCAGCCCAAAGTCATTCGGAGATGGGTTCAGTCTCACACCTGACCTTTCTGCTGGACCTCCAGCAAACGATGAGGAGTTGTAAGCCTGCCATGGTTGAAAATAGGTTACTTCTGGGTGGGATGATCTTGAGATCTTGTTTGAGCCATTTGGCCTTATAGGCCACTACTCTTCGCTTTGGAAAGCACTGGTCGTTTTGACTGGGGCCCTATGGATCAACTAGGATTTGGTGAGTTAGCAGGATCCTCTTTGTCATTTTCGGGGTCCCCTGGATGGTCATCTTGCTTTTCTACAATTACGCCGTTATGTCCACTACCTACAATACAGGGAACTTGTTGAAGGAGAAATACATCTGCTGCACCCATTAGGGCAGCGTGACTATGAATTCAAATCCAAAGATATGCGTTGTAGGGGAGAGAGAGAGTAATGATGGTAATGGTGTACATCGTAAGGACTATTCCAATGGTTTTCCGGAACTGTCCAAAGCGGCTTCAACCCCGATAAGCTTTAGGATCCTGGAAATTATAGCTCCGAAAATATACATATCTAAATCCATCAACTACACATCCATGCTGAGAAGTATTCTTTCACCTGCATCTGCATTACGCAGTGTTCTGGCCCAGCCCGGCTTTCTCCACCAAGTGAGAGATTCTGCCAAGCCCCAATTGAACCTCAAATCATTAACAGCTTCAACAGCCCAGGATAGCCCCAATCCGTCATCAATCAACAATGCCGCTCGAACGCTCAACTGACCCTTTGGTCTGGATCGACTGTGAAGTACGTCCAAACCCCTATCTCCGATCAGAATCCTCCCGCAACGCGTTCTGCAATCCCTAATCACTAACCCCATCCGCAAGATGACAGGCCTGGACCCGGAAACAGACAAAATCATCCAGATCTGCTGTTTCATTACAGATGCCCAGCTAAATCTCCTCGAGCCGACCGGGTTCGAAACGGTCATCAACGTCCCAGACTCCACCCTCGACGCGATGTCGCAGTGGTGCATCGACACACACGGACGCACGGGCCTCACCGCCGCCGTGCGCGCCTCGACCACTTCCCCCTCCACCGCTGCAGACTCTCTGCTCGCCTACATCCGCAAGCACGTCCCGGTCCCGCGCACTGCCCTGCTTGCGGGAAATAGTGTCCACGCGGATAAAGCTTTCCTTGCTCGTGCGCCATATTCGCAGGTGCTGGATCATCTCCATTATCGCATTCTAGATGTTAGTTCGTTGAAGGAAGCGGCGCGAAGGTGGGGGAGTGATCAAATGCTTAAGCAGGTTCCGCCTAAGCGGGAGGTTCATCTTGCCAGGGATGATATTCTTGAAAGTATTGAAGAGATCCGGTTTTACAAGGAGAAGCTATTTGGGTGATGGTGTGGCTGATATGGTGGCTTGCTTTGTACCCGTTACTCTGAGACATGGGTCTTAGAGGTAGTTTTCAAACTGTGCATGTCGAAATTGGTATTGACCATCTTTTTCTATAGTGAGATGCCATATAAATGTACATCAGACACACCACCGAGGTACAACTATACATCGGAAGAATGTTGTTGTACAAGACGTAGTATTTTGATTCCCCCACGGGAATGATCTGCGGGGGCAATTGGAAAGAGTTGAGTTGTTTGGCAGATAACTTCTAGATTGGGCTGAATAGAACAAATCAGAGAGGGTTGAGCTATACGGAGCACAGACAAATTGAAATCACTAGTTTTGTGGCAAAGTACTGTAGGAGTACTAGTGGGATGATAAACACATGACGCCAAAGATTGGCCCCTCCCCGTGGAGCTCAACAAGTCGGTGAACTTCTCAAACTTCTCCCCCTTCTTCCTCTTTACTCCTTATTACCCTCTTTCCCTCTCATATTATTGCATTATGTCCGTCCAAACGGTCTCCATCCAGCCCTTCACTGACCAGAAGCCTGGAACGTATGTTGCTCGTTGCCCCGCAATTGAACTGCTAGCTAACTTGCTCCCAGCTCCGGCCTCCGTAAGAAGGTCAAGGTCTTCCAGCAGGCCAACTACTCGGAATCCTTCATTACTAGCATTCTTTTGTCAATTCCCGAGGGTGTTGAGGGCTCCTTCCTCGTCATTGGTGGTGATGGCCGTTACTACAACCCTGAGGTCATCTCCAAGATCGCAAAGATCAGTGCCGCCTATGGCGTGAAGAAGCTCTTGGTTGGACAGCATGGCATTATGAGTACCCCAGCTGCTAGCAACCTGATTCGCGTGAGAAAGGCAACTGGTGGTATCCTCTTGACTGCCAGTCACAACCCCGGTGGTAAGTGATGATCGACAAAAATGTCTGGTGGAGACTGACCAAGCGCTTCCAGGCCCCGACAACGACTTCGGTATCAAGTACAACTTGGCCAATGGAGCCCCCGCTCCAGAGGGTGTTACCAACAAGATCTTCGAGACCGCGAAGACCCTTACTTCCTACAAATACCTCGATGTTCCCGATGTCGATACCTCCACCATCGGCACCAAGAACTACGGCCCACTCGAGGTTGAGATCGTTCACTCTACTGCCGACTACGTGACCATGATGAAGGAGATCTTCGATTTCGATCTGATCAAGGAGTTCCTTAGCTCCCACAAGGACTTCAAGGTCCTGTTCGACGGCATGCACGGTGTTACCGGACCATACGGCGTGGATATCTTCGTCAAGGAGCTCGGTCTGCCCGCCAGCAGCACAATGAACTGCCAGCCCAAGCCGGACTTTGGCGGCGGTCACCCCGACCCCAACCTCGTGTACGCCCACGAGCTCGTCGAGGCCGTTGATGCGAACGGCGTGCACTTCGGTGCCGCCAGTGATGGTGACGGTGACCGTAACATGATCTACGGTGCTAACAGCTTCGTCTCCCCCGGTGACAGCTTGGCAATCATCGCCCACCATGCCAAGCTCATCCCCTACTTCCAGAAGCAGGGTGTGTACGGCCTGGCCCGCTCAATGCCCACCTCCGGAGCCGTCGACCGTGTGGCCAAGGCCCAAGGTCTGCAGAGCTACGAGGTTCCCACCGGCTGGAAGTTCTTCTGCAACCTGTTCGACGAGAAGAAGATGTCGATCTGTGGTGAGGAGAGCTTCGGCACGGGCAGCAACCACATCCGCGAGAAGGACGGCCTGTGGGCCGTCGTGGCTTGGTTGAACATCATTGCTGGTGTCGCCAAGCAAAAGCCTAACGAGACCCCCAGCATCGGTTCCATCCAGAACGAGTTCTGGCAGACCTACGGCCGCACTTTCTTCACCCGCTACGACTTCGAGAACGTTGACAGCGAGGGCGCAAACAAGGTCGTCGGCACTCTGTCCGACCTGGTCGCTAACCGCGACACCTTCGTTGGCTCCGAAATCGCCGGCCGCAAGGTTCTCGACGCTGGCAATTTCTCCTACACCGACCTCGATGGCAGCGTCTCCAAGAACCAGGGCCTGTACGCCAAGTTCGATGATGGCAGCCGCATGGTCGTTCGTTTGTCCGGCACCGGCAGCAGCGGTGCCACTATCCGTCTGTACGTTGAGCGCTACGAGGCCGACAAGTCCAAGTTCGGTCTCACTGCTCAGGAGTACCTGGCTGATAACATTTCGCTGGCCCTCTCTCTCCTCAAGTTCAAGGAGTATGTTGGCCGCGAGGAGCCTGATGTTAAGACCTAAGTTCAATTCGGTTGTTAGGGTTAATGTGGAACCTGCTGGATGGGGATCACCTTTTAATTGTCTTGCAGTCATATCTGAACACGAGAAGAATGATGACCGAAAAGCAGGATCAAGATTAAAAGATTATACGTTGGCATGAGATAGAAACTGCGTCTTTAGCATAATCCAAGCCTGTTCTGTCTTAAATCCGGACCTCAGATCATCGATGAAGTGTATGCATTATTGTTCCTCGTGCCAGGTCTCAGACTAGGGCTAGTAAATACCAAATATCATAAGCGTCGTAGTGTCGTAGAATCGTAAATCATCCAACCCTTCCATACAATCATGCCTTCCACGCAGCAGCAGAAACCCTCAACTTCTCTCCCCACCAGCTCTCCCACTTCACAACTCTCTCCTCCCTCCTCGCCTCCTCGGCCGCAAAAACAACAGCATGACTCCGCACCGCCTCCTCAAGCGAACACCCGACAAACCTCGCTTGAGCCGTCTCAACATCTAATCCCCCTCAACGGCCTGAACGGCACTCACAAATTGCCTGGCAAGTCCAAAGTCTCCACCGCCATGCGACTCATTCTGTCCCGGCGGTGGCTTCGGCACATCGTAAACCGAAGTCTTCGCTGTGGCAAAATCATAAACAGAAATCGTGGTACTATCATACGAAACCTCACCGGTTGTACCATACACCCGGCCCCTACGCTCACATTGTTTCTCTGTAGGTGCAATCATATGGAAGCTCGCCGTTTTAGCAAGCCGATGCGGCGCCGTCTCCTCATCATCCCAGGCCAACGTCACAACTTGATCATCACAGACATTATTATCAGCCTCGTAGACGCACCGCCCATACCAAGGCCGCGCAGCGATATCCAAATCTGACACCGTATCCCGATCATAGTCCTCACCAAGACGGGAGAGGAGCAGCGACTCGGCCGCCTTGCCGCCTTGGGCATGGAACACATCTTCGATATCCGGGCAGACGATGTCGACCGGCCAAGCCGTGTGACCCGTCGCGAGGTGGCGATCGTTATAGATCCGAACCGCGCTGTAGGTACAGTCACGTTCAGCGGGACAGGAAAGACAATTTGTAGCGTTACCTGCGGCCACAGGCTTGCGCTTCCGGCGGAACTGCGTCATTGTACCGGCGGAGGAGATGGAGCGCGGGAAGTGCGGCTTGTGGGCTTCTTTGGATGCTGTTTCGGGTGAGGGTGGGGAGCAGAGGAGCCAGAGGATGAAGTCGATGTCGTGGCAGGATTTTGTGAGGAGCGAGCCGTCACCTGCCGCTGTTGCGCGTCGCCAGTTGCCCCGGACATAGCTGTGTGAGAAGTGCCACCAGCCTACCGGCTCGCAGTGTTCAAGGGAGACTATATCGCCGATTACGCGGTCGGTCAGGAGGAGTTTGCGAAGGAGGATGTTATGTGGGCTGTAACGAAGGACATGGCCGATTGAAAATATGTTCTTCGGGGCTTGCGGGATGTTATTTGGGCCTTCGGGTGGTTGGAGGGCTCGGTATACTGTTAAACAGTCGTCTAGTGACAGAGCTAATGGCTTCTCGCAGAGAATATGTAATTGGAGTGGGGCAAGGGCCTGTAGAATCTCGACGTGGGTTTCGTCTAGTGTGCAGATGAAGACTCCGTCTACACCCACGGGAATTGGGGTCGTGTCTGCCGCGTTATCGTCATTGTTTTGAGTCGCCCGCTTTCGTCGCTCGAGCTCCCACTGTACCCATTCGCGCCAATCGGTGAATTCCTGGCCCTCTTGGGGAGAGTCGGATACACCCCATATGTATTTTCGTCCGAATTCACGCCGTTTGAAGGCGTGGGGCTCAGCAATTGCGTGGATTACACCCGATGTTACAGTTGAGACGGCACGAGCATAGGCGTTTCCGCGAGAGCCCCCGCCGATGATAAGGAAGCGTAGTTGCTTCGGCGAAGAAGGGGAGATGGTGATAGTATCCACGGGAGGGGGAATTGGTTCTTTCATGTTGGCGGTTGGTCGAAGTAGGATGCGGAGAATAAGTTGGAACTCGGTCCCGGTTTATCTAGTAATATGATGGATGATTGATGGACATGACTCTGACAAGGCCGATTATCCTGACAGAACCAAGCAGAAAGAGAGATTTATATAGCAAGTCGAGACACACAAGATTGAAGCAATGTGAACGCGTTGCAACTGCGGGGGACATCAGCAACATCATCTGGGCTCTGATTGGCTGATGCGTATTATATTGGTCTATTTTGTCTGTTTACTGTCACTCTCACTCTCCGATTCACTTTCCTTGTCGAAGATCATAGCAACTTCTTCCAAAGACCGCCCTTTTGTCTCAGGAAAGAGGAAGTATATAAGAACCAGGAATATGACCAGACACCCAAGAAAGACAAAGTAATACTTCCATGCAATCGCCGTAAACGCCACCGGGTTCACATATTGGTTGAAGAAACACGCCACAGCATCCACTGAAAGAGTGACAGCAATACCCTTGGCACGCAGCTGGAAAGGTAGGATCTCAGCTAGATACGAGATGAACAAAGGCGCATAAGCAATGTCGTATGCTCCGATAAACAAAAATAACAGTGGAATCACAGCTATCCCAGCCGCAGGAAGATGTCTTTCGGCGAACAGACCCGCAGCCAGGGTGGACATGGACAGGAAGATAATCATGGCCCCCGTGGAAATAAGCCATAAAATGCGACGGCCGTATCGCTCCGATGCAAGTGCACCGGTTGCCGCAAGGAGGAAGTTCCAGGTATTGAGGCTAACGTTCACAGCTGCTTGGTCGGCTGCCTTGGTGACACCCACCGATCTGAGAATTGGCGCGAGGTAGTAGGACAGGAGGCCTGCGAGATTGTTAGTCACAGAGTGTGCATTGGGGCGTTGTGAGGTGCATACCATTTCCAGCCCATTCTTGCATGAGCCCAACTAATACACAAATCGCCAATCGGTGCATATCACCTTTTGACGAGAAGAAGGAGCTCCAATCCCTGGTATTGGTAATCTCGGCTGTGATCGTACTGCATATCAAACGGTACTCATACTGTACCAGCTCGTCGTCTGTATCTCCATTCGCGTGGTACTTCCCCAGAATAGCTAGGGCTTCATCTTTTCTTCCTTTAGATACAAGCCATCTTGGGCTTTCAGGCACAAACAGTATGAGACCTAGGATCTGGAACAATGGATACAACATTTGTAACAGACAAGGAACTCTCCACGACCAACTGTTGGCTATTCCTATGGTTGCATATGTAACCACTGCCGAGCCAATCGCGCCCAAACACCAGGATGCATTGTAGAGAGCCGTGGCCGTCTGTCGCTGTCGAGGGTGTGCAATCTCAGTGGCCAGGAGAGGAGCTCCAGTCTGGGTGATTCCCATCCCTATACCTGACAAGACTCTCGTGCCAAAAAAGGCCCAGTGGCTTTTTACTGCGGTTTGAATGATTGCTCCCACGATGACAATACTGGAACCAATGCAAACACATGTCTTTCGTCCGAGTCTATCCGCAATATGCGAGGCTGGTGCAAAAGAGATGAACGCCCCCAGAGAGGTGGCAGCAATGATCAACCCAATTATATTGGGATTGAGCCCGCCAATGATGCTACCAACTATGTCATGATTAGTATAAAAACCACCTCGTCAAGCTGAAGAGATTAAGACATTACACTCAGGCAGCATAAGCAAGCTATTCACAAGATTTCCGATATATCCCGCCGACGAAGCAGTTGAGAACATGAACACAATACCCAAGTTCAATTTACGCAGCCCCCTGTCTTTGATCCAATTCGGATTGGTGTTGTTCGGTAGGAGCTTGAATGCCTCCATAGAGGGTTCTTTCTCCATTGTATCTGTTTTCGTCGCCATCTTGTATGCTTTCTCAAATATCAGGATTGGTGGAGAAGGTGAATTCGAATATAGCCTCGGATCTTCAACCTCCTCATGTTATACCAACTGTTTATATCACAAAATTATACAGAACAAGGGATCATCCACATTCCTCTGACCTAATAAACCTCCACTCTTCCCCAGGCGATTCCCGGATAATTTCAAGATAATCCTGGTGACTACAATATGGATGCACGGAATGAAGGGAGGAATGCAAGATTCAACTACCCGAATAGGCAATTTTATCAGCGCAAAAGTCTTACTATCTCCGATCACCTCGTCATAGCGCCGAAAAGTCAGGATCTACAGCCCAAAAGAACAATTGTATTCTACGTTATGAACAACCAACTACCACAACGACCTGAGACAAAATGATTCAATCATCACACTGCCCAAGCAGCGAAGCATACCGATTCCCAAGCCCACAAAACCCCTCACACTGCCCACCAATTTCCCTCCCCTTATGCAGCACATCCTCCATGGCCCATGCAACACGTTCCGCGCCCACTCTCGCACCCTCGAGATTTGGCGCGCCGGGCCCAAGCCGGAGAGATGCCATGCGACCCGTCACGAATAACGGCACGTCCTCCCGCCATGACAGATCGTTCGTCAGGCACGGTAGACCTGACTTGACCTCAATTGGGTATTGATCATTCATCGTGCGGAGCAGCGGCATTTCGCGCACGTCCGCCCGCACTCCGGTTGCGAAGTAGATATAGTCGATTGCGGGGAGCTCGGGGATTGGAGGGTCGGTTGTTAGGGTCCAGGTTTGGGTGTCTGGGTTGTAGTCGTGGGTTTTTATTTCTGTGCATGGGTGAATAGAAGCGCGGTGCCGGGCTGCATGCTGCTTTACAATTTTTGTATAACGTGGTGTAATGCTGCCACCGTTTCGGGCGGTTTGGAGCATCTCAAGGCGCTCTAGGAGATGTTAGCATTGGCTTTTCGATGGCATTAGGGGCTTTCTTTCTGATACCTTCGTCGCTGTCGGCGGACCAGAAGGCTGCTTTCTCCCAGTTCTTGTACTTGCCCATCCAGGGTAGACTGATGTCGAAATGCTTGACTGTTGGTTGAATGAGACATTGTTCAAAATAGTGATTTTGGGTGAAATTATACATACCTTTCATGCCAGATCGCATCAAGAACCACACTTTTGTTACGCCCTTGCGAACTGCCATATCGACAATCTGTGCTGACGACAGCCCGCCTCCAACAACGACAATGTTAGTCTCCTGTCGTCGCTGAATCTTGTTCTGTACATTGGGACTGGGAAATGATTTGATTTCCGTGCTGTGACAACATGCTGCAGCGCCCTCTTGCTCCGTCAAGGGCTTCCATGGATAAATCTTGGATACATTTGCTCCGCCAGGACCGATGGCCAGGACAACAGCCCGGCTATAAAACTTCTCTCCCGTGGATGTTGTGACAGTGAACACCTTTGACTCTGAGCTATCAGACAGATAATCATATGAGAGATCCGTCGCCTCGCGCTGCAATATCTGGCCGGGTTCATCTAATCCATACCGCTGGATAATCGACGAACAATAATCCGAGAAGAGGTCTGTGGAAGGCGAGAAATAGTCTTTTCGATCTCGTTCGTCAATCTCAGCTCCTATTGTTCTGTTTACAAGGATTGAATGGTTAGAAATCAGTTTTCGCCATGTTTGCAAGTGCACAACTTACTGAGCCTTCCCACCCTGCCTCCTTTTCTTCTTCTTGTGCTTGCTCATCTCCTTCCCAACACACCCGGGAATCTCCCACAAATCTGCATCTCTCCCACTCTCCTGTGTATAAGCCAACATCCCATCCCGATCACCGGGATCAACATGGAAGAACATCGGGCTGCGGAGCTGTTTGATCTCCAGCGTGCGGAAAGCATTGTTCCACCGCTGCATCCATTTATCTCCGGAGCCGTCGAGAACTAGAGTCGAGACAGATGATATCGACGATGTTGATGACGTGGAGGACAGCGACGGCACAGAAGATGCAGAGTCAGCCGAGCTACGCCGTTGTCGGTCATCTTGACAAGGGCATCCGCGTTCACTATCCCATTTTGCAGCTGGCACCCCGTTGATCTTACTGTGGCGTCCCTGGACTAGTCTCATTCTACCGCTGTGCTTTTTGATCCAGTGGTACCGCTGGTGTTCTTCGTCTGTAAAGACTGCTGATGGTGTTTCTTCGCTTAGACGTGCGGCGACGGCGAGGCCGCATGGTCCTGCGCCGATGATTATTACGTCGCGGATTTCATGGTCTTCTGGTAATTCAGATGAGAACATATTATGTGGCAAGGTAGGGTTGGAGTAATGGTGTGTGATGGAGACGCAGTGGTTATAGTAGTATTGAATGGAAATACAAATTCGTAAAAGAGTAGCATCATAGGACCAATATCTTTCTTTTGTACCCTACTGCCATAGATATGCTGCTACAATGTCCTCATAAGTCGACTATCGAGGTACTCGTCCCCAAGGTCCTTGTGGCATGTACATCATATAGGGAACAGCCTCATACTCCACTGTTGATATGGCGAATTTGACGGATTATTGGAGTTAATCTCTGAGGACCTTGGGATATTGGATCTTTTTGGTCTCAATATATGGACCTTTTAAAATAATGTTGCTGGAATTTACAATGTAAGGTTGGTGATTTTGATTCCTAGGATATATATATCTTGGTGGCTAGGTTCCGCATGTTAGGAGATAACCACTATATATCAACAGAACCAATGAATCACACCAAGAAAATTGACAATTATCGCGAGAGAGGAAACAGAAAAGTAAGCTCAAAGTCAGCCCTCTGGCAGAATCTTAGTTAAAGTACGTCCATCCACAGTCCATTCAACTATGTTTGTAGAACAGAAAAGAAGGCAAGGAAATTATATTATATGAAAGAAAATATTTGGAAGGGGGGAATAACAAAGCACAAAAAGCCGCCGGAAGATAAAAGAAAAGCAAAAGAAAACGAAATACACGCAAAAACCCGAACGCCATGAGACAAAACCTCCTGCGCCCACACAAAGGAATTTATTTATGCCATCTCTTCTTCGCCCCAGCCTTTGCCCTAGACGCACCCCCTTCCCTCCGATGCCAAGGATCCAAGGGCCAAACCCACCCCCTCACCCTCTTAGCATCCCTCCTCTCTCCAATTTGAGGCTCGGGAATCCACTTATCCTTCGCCTCCGCCAGAATTCTCTGACGAGTCATCGCACCAGGTCCGCCTACGTTGAGGTGGGCAGAAGGCTGATGCGGAAGCGGCACCGACTTCGAAAGCATCAACAAGAAATACAATCCAAGCCCCGCCGTCATAGCCGGCAATGTATCCTCAGCCGGCTCAGGATCTGACGAGTCATGACCCGGGGAAATGGACGAGCTTGATGACGACGAGAAAGATCGCTCGCTGATGGGCGTTGCGAGTAGTGCGTCGCGCGCGTGTGCATGCGCGTTCCTCCCAGCACCAGCTGCTGTCTTGAGCGGGATTGATGCCGCGATCTCCAAGTACCCGAAATAGGGAACGTCGTCGCCGGCGTCGCAGCCTGCTCGCACGCAGACGAGCTCGATTTCGGTGATGATGAAGCCGTAGCGGCAGGAGTGCTCGCGCATGCAGCGCTGGAGATGAGCGAGTCCGTTAAGGTATTCTACACGTCTGTGGGGGGGCTTCGTTGCGCATGCCGGTGTTCCAGCGGTCGAAGCTTTTCACGATACCGACTAGTCGGCCGCGCGGGAGACCGGCGCTTGTTTGCTCGGTGTCTGAGAGGTAGTTTGCGAGGAAGTGCGGGTGGCCGTGGTTTTTGTGGCCTGTGTTTCGGACGTCTGGGGCGGCGTAGAGTTGGAGGTGGTCTTTGCCTTGGGAGACGGCGAGGGCGGCGTTTACGCGTGGTGCGTAGAGGTCGCGGATTAGATTCACCAAGTCGTTTTCAGACTCTGGCGCTAGGCTTGCTGAGGGTACAGCCACGTGCGGCGTGAGCTCTGCTGGGATTTCGGTCTTCAGGAGCTGGATTAGTCGGCTGTCCAGGGAGTCGAATGTCGCCAGTGAGAAGGAGCTCCAGCAACGCAGATTGCGGATGTCCCACCAGAAGTAATCGTGCAGGCCGCGAGTTGGAACTACGCTCACGTTGCGGACTAGGCTAATTGGTTGGAGTGGCAGGGTTAGGTATGACAGCAGAGTTGTAGACCGTGGGGGCAGGTCTTCCTGAGGACTGAGTAAGACTGGCGAATTCTGGGCAGCTAGTGCCTGGCGGTAGTTGTATTGAGGCGTCGGCACTGTCAATGGAGTCTGTGTGCTCGCAGGAGCGTGCTGGCCCGCTATCCTTTGAGAGTATGATGAGTAGGGCATGATGTTCGGAGTGATTGGAGTGACGGGGGTGGTCGGGGTCGTCTGGGCCTGCATTTGAGGCACATATTTTGGTTGATCTCCATATGCGGGATACCCAAATTGAGCCAAACTTGCGAGATCGAGAACAGATGCAGACACTGAGCGTGAGTGGCCTCCGCCTCCCTTGCATTTGTACGAAGGGGTGATTGTTACAGGCGATGACAGCGCAGAGAGGCTGCCCTGTGTGGTCATTGGCGCCGGCGAGATGGGAGAGGCCAATGTCAAGCGGTCCACGGCATCGCGTGTGCGACGGCCAACAGATAGTCGTGCCGGTGGGTAAGGAATAAATCCAGGTGGGTTCCGTGTATTGGACAGAACGCGAGGATGACGAATAGGCCCACCAGCAGATACTGGCTCGATCACGATGTCTTGAGGTCGGATCTTAGGTAATAGCTTGGGGCCATGGTGATGTCTGGTTGGTGATGTGGTAGGACTAGTATTCCCAGTCATAGTCGACCAAGGAGATGACTCGCTTGAATAGACGGAAGAATTGGAGGCATGACGACTATGTCCAGAGCCAATGTATTCCTCAAGAGAAAGACGCGGCGGCGTCGTTGGCCGAAGGCGAGTGGAATCGACAGTAGACATGATAGTGAAGTTGTTGACTGGGTGTACCACCAATGACAATCTATCATAAGAGTAACCAACGAATGAAGCAACTGATGTCTTGTTGACCAAGTTCAGAAAGGCATGATCCAGGAGGAGGATGTTTGGATATTAAATGGACATTGACGGAATCTCAAACAGCCAGGCTCGATGCATATAAAAAGATTGTCTGACGAACCCTAGCCGATCTAGAAAAGATGAAACATGGAGAAGAGCCCCATTGTAACGCCTACGGAGCCAAAGAATCTTTTTTTGGGATCCTAGTCTCCGATCAGAGGCACGTCCACTCGATGAAACACGAAACTGCCGACATTGTGCCTGAAGGACAGGCATGTTGAGCAACAGTGCCCTTGAAACTACCCCTCCGATGGGGTCCAGTCCGGCATAGTGCGGTTTCATCGGACTGTCGCGCGTCAAGTTGTTACTATATTTTGCATCTTCTTCAATATAATTCTTCAGATTCCCTCAATCGGTTAGCCTGCTGCACGATTCTCACAATGTTCTAAAAACGGCATCAATTAGGTCACATTTCTAGTAATTAGCGGACTTGTTGGTGACTATCCCTGCCTAAGGACTCGCGGGGTCAGCGGTTAAGCGTTCCAAGAAAGCAAATGGATAAAAATAGCAATCGGGGATCATGGAATGTGTGATTCCAGGGTCTAAATAGGGTAGACAGCACTCTTTGATGGGAGGGTACCTGCTCTAGATGCGCCAGTGGCCGAATGTGATATCGAAGTCGGCGGCTACATGTATGGGATGAGTTTGAGGTACGCGCCGAGCACCGGCGTCATAACTGGTGATTGGACAATGTGAGCTTGATATTAAGAAATCTCCCATAATTAGCAACAATTAATGCAGTTGGCGGGGGAAAGTTCATGCAAGAGATATCTGGTAAAGAAGTTTGAGGTCAAATTGGGGTGACCAACACATAACCGCGCATTGACCCCTGTGGTTTCACTATACAATTGTACATAGTTCATACTTTTTTGGGCAAAGTTATTTAGAAATTCATCTCATTAATTTGTTTGAATTATTTCATGACATTCATTTCATGTGGGTCAAAAAAAATGATTAACACCCAACCGAAAGAGTAAAAAGAGTAAAAAAGAAAACAACAAAAGGCCGAGAACCCTGTGGTCTATGTACCTCGACAAAACACTCAAAAAACGCTCGGGGGAATCTCTCTGAACCGTCTAAACAACACATCGAACGGTAAAGGCAATCGCAGAACATCAAATTTTTAAGCCTTGATCTCGTACTTGCGGCGGAACATGTCATCCACCTCAGTCAGGTAGTAAACACCGGATCCAATAGTCTCGGTTTTACCAACGGGCTGGAAGTTCTTCTTCAGGTGGGCGTGCTCACGGAGCTTGCACATGTCATCATACGCAGCAGGCTCGAGGATAGTGCGGGCATTGAGACGCTTCTGGAGGTCAAGCTTCTCAACCATGCCGGACACATCGCCGACAATCTTGGCGCTGAACATGGAGCTGGCAAGACCGGAACCGTAACTGAACAGACCGATGCGCTTGACCTGCTCGGGGTCGAAAGCGACATTGCTGAGCAGACTGGCCAACCCGCCGTAAACGGTGGCAGTGTACATGTTACCACACTGGGTGGCGACCTGGAGACCAGGGCTGACACGCTCGGCGAAACGCTTCTTGGTGAGACCCATGAAGGTCTTCTCAACAACCTTGTCGGTAAGGGACTTCTCATAGTCCAGGTCGCGGAGCTCAGGGGCGACCTCGGTGAAAGCGGGGTGCGAAGGGTTGGCGAGGTAGTCGTTGTAGAGCATACGAGCGTAGGACTTTTGGACGAGCTTGCAGGTAGGGGCATGGAACAGAATGTAGTCGAAGCGATCCAGGGGGGGTGAGGGACTCATCGGCGGCGCCGTTGGTACCATTACCGTTGGCCTGGGCCTTCAGGGTCTTCTCGCGGGCATCGTAGGCCTTGTAGCAGGCATCAACAGCCTCGGTGTAGCAGCGAAGGGAGTAGTGACCGTCGACAACGGGGTACTCGCTGGTGAGGTCGGGCTTGTAGAAATCGTAGGCGTGGGTGAGGTAAGAGGCACGAAGACCGGCCTCGAAGACGATAGGAGCATCGGGGCCAATAACCATGGCCACGCAGCCAGCACCACCAGTAGGGCGGGCAGCGCCAGCAGCGTACAGAGCAATATCACCGCAAACCACCACGGCATCACGGCCATCCCAGGCGGAGGACTCGACCCAGTTGATGCTGTTGAAGACAGCGTTGGTGCCACCGTAGCAGGCGTTGACGTTGTCGACACCCTCAATGTTGGTGTTTCCGTGAGGAGCGAAAAGCTGCATCAGAACGGACTTGACGGACTTGGACTTGTCCAAAAGGGTCTCGGTGCCAACCTCGAGTCTTCCCACGGAGTTGGGGTCGATGCTGTATTTCTTCATGAGGGAGGAGAGGACGGTGAGAGTCATAGAGTAGATGTCTAGTGGGAGATATTAGCTGATTGATCTCGATCTTGTGGCATCGGTGTACATACCCTCACGGTCATCACAGAAGCTCATCTTGGTCTGTCCAAGACCAATGGTGTATTTTCCGGCAGCGACGCCATCGTACTTTTCCAACTCAGCCTGGTCGACACACTATCATTGATATATCAGTTATAGATCCCAGATTGATAAGATACAGGGACACTCACCTGAGTAGGGAAGTAGACCTCAATGGCCTTGATGCCGATGTTTTGGGGACGAGTAGCCATAGTGGGGGTATGGAGGGGCAATGAAGACACAAAGGGGCAAAAGGAGAGGGATAGTAAAGGTGAAGGTGAAGGTTTGAAGTAAAAGAAGAAGAAAGCCAGAGAGAAGACAATTGATATAAGAATGAAAAGGAGTCTGTGTACTCGGTTCTACCGTGTACGATCTGTCACCACTTAATATTTTTTTTTTTTTTTTTTTTTTTTTGGGGTGGAGAGATCAACGCTCTTTGAGTGCGGTTTTTTGTTCCTTTGGGCCGGATAATTGCCTAGGAGATACATCTTATACAACATAGTAGAAGTCTATAAGTAGAAGTGAAGCTAATGTATATAAGCACTATAACCACCTAACTTCAGAAGTACGGAGTATCTGGGGTAGCTCCAACTCTAGATAATACCTAGCAAGTACAAGTACCTCTAGTGACCCAGCAGTGTATAGTGTACAGTGTACTGTGTACTCCGTACCTGTGTAGGTCGGCTACGTGGCGTTGTATAAAAGCTACGGTGTAGAACTGAGTCTTATCGATCTGTCTCCACCCTCTTTCAAAGTTCCCCTTTTAGATCTTTCCTTGTGGATCTTCGTAGTGGCATCACCTCGGACATCTTTGCTACAGAGTAGAAACCTGCTTTATAGTCAAATAGTCCTTGTCTCGTCTCTGATTATGTCTTTGAAGTGTATGTAGCATAATGGAGAACATTTGCATGACACTGCGCATTTCCGAGATCGTGTATGAAAAACATAAAAGACAAAAAGACGAGCAGACGAGCAGACACTCCAGAATCTATACGGATTGAAAATGTTCGAATATTCTGTGATATCGGAAGAGGAATGTGAATGCTCGTCTATCTACAATAGAATGCCCATGATGTGTAATGAAAGTTGCCAAGCGTGGGTCACCTCTCACTCCGGGGGCGTCTGCCTATCTCCTGTCTCTCTCCTATACAACTCCCACCAAACTCCGGACATACTCACTTATCGGCATATGATGTCGGACGTCGCTCATTTTCCATCTTCGTACAGATCATGATCCTCCGGATCTCCGCATCCGCGCCTCACCCATCTTACAGCTCCCCGGAGCCCCGGATCTCCCACAATGGGCGACGAGAAGTTTGATTATCAGGCTGTCCCCATCCCCTCGTACGCTGAAGCCACCGGTCAACCCTCCTCCTCTCGATCCGACCTCGGTGATGGAACAGATATTGAACGACAGGGCCTACTCGGTCGCGATCATGCCTCCACCCGTGGCTACCGCCCACCCACCGTGGAATCGGCGCGCTCCAGCCTCGATGGCCTCGAATCACTGGCCTCACGCTCAGATCGTGAATCGGTGGAGGAATTACGACGCGAATTAGATCAAATGGACGTGGACGATTCGGCATCGACATCCTTGACCGGCAGACGCCCCCTCTCCGGCAGCGTTTTTCCAAGCAGCTATCGAGTCTGGGTCGGACACTGTCCGCCATCCAACGACCGTTTCAACGATATATGCCTAGATTTCACTTCACAATAAACCTTGGTGACACCAGGGCACGCTTAAAAGATCAGGGATGCATCATGCTTCTCCGAGTGTTCGCTCTTTTACTGGTGGTCACACTAGTGTATGTGTTTTTCGTCGCAGATGTCTTCAATATAAACAGTCGCATGTCCATGGGCCAATCCTATAGCGCCGCCTCCGTCGAAAACTTCATCCAAGGTCACATCAATGAGACCAATATTGCCGAAAACCTACGACGAGTCACCAATTACACCCACGTAGCTGGCACGGAAGGCAGCTTCGCGCTATCACAATTGATTGAGCAAGAGTTCCAAAATGCAGGATTCGACGAAGTGTCGCGGGAGGAATTTCAGGTCTACCTCAACTATCCACGCAAGGATGGAAGGAGAGTCGCAATCATCGATCCACCCAGTCTAGCTTGGGAGGCGAAACTTGAAGAGGACGACGCCAAGGACCTGATCTTCCATGGGCATTCGAAATCTGGCAATGTCACTGGGCATCTGGTGTATGCTAACTTTGGAGCCCGGGAAGATTTCAAACTTCTCGCAGACAAAGGAATTTCACTGGATGGCTCGATTGCCTTGGTCCGTTATTATGGCACCGAATCCGACCGTGCATTGAAGATCAAGGCCGCTGAATTGGCCGGAGCTGCTGGCTGTATCATCTACTCCGATCCCTCCCAAGATGGATTTATTAAAGGCCCTGCTTTCCCCGAAGGACGGTACATGCCAAGTGATGGCGTGCAAAGGGGCGGTGTGAGCATGATGTCTCAGGTAGTTGGCGATGTTCTCAGTCCTGGGTGGGCATCCACGCCAGGAGAAAATCATCGTCTATCCCCCAAGGAGAGCCTCGGTCTACCCAAGATTCCCAGTCTTCCACTCGCTTGGCGTGATGCACAGAAACTTTTGCAGGGCCTCAAAGGCCACGGCTCCAAGGTACCAAAAGAATGGGTGGGTGGCGTCCCTGATGTACAAGAGTGGTGGACTGGTGGCCAAGACTCCCCCGTCGTTCATTTGATGAACCTGCAAGATGAAGTAGAGCGCCAGCCTATCTACAACATTCATGGCAGAATAATCGGCATGGACGAGCGCGACAAGAAGATCATTGTCGGCAATCACCGAGATTCGTGGTGCATGGGAAGTGTTGACCCTGGAAGTGGCACTGCTGCTTTCCTTGAGGTCGTACGAGCCTTTGGCGAGTTGCTCACCTATGGATGGCGCCCGCTTCGTACCATCGAATTTGTCAGCTGGGATGGAGAGGAGTATAACCTGATCGGCTCAACAGAACATGTCGAAAAAGAGGTCAACGATCTCCGTGCGAATGCGTTCGCCTACCTCAATGTCGACGTGGGTGTTTCTGGGCCCGATTTCCATGTGTCTGCGTCGCCCGTTTTTGAGCGCACCGTGCTGCAAGTACTGGGCCGCATCTCAGACCCCTATGCGAACGCGACACTGAAAGACATTTGGGACCAAAAGGGCTCAAAAATCACACCACTTGGCGCTGGAAGCGATTATGTTGCATTCCAGGATATCGCCGGCACCTCGAGCATTGACTTTGGATTTTCAGGAGAGCCCTATCCATACCACAGCTGCTACGAAACGTATGACTGGATGGTCAAATTTGTCGACCCTGATTTCCAGTACCACAAAATACTAGCTCAGTTCTGGGGACTTCTCCTCCTTGACCTTTCGGAGAACCCCATGCTGCCGTTTGACCTAGAAGTCTACGGAGACTCCATTGGCGGGTGGGTCAAAGACTTGGACAACTTTGCCAAGTCAAAGAAGGCCGAGGTGGACATGCAACCCATGTTTAAAGCTGCGACCGAGATGAAAGCCAATGCTGTTACATTCCAATCGTGGAACAAGATTTGGCACGATACTGTGTGGGGTATGGGAGGATACGAAAGCAATGTCATGGCAGTCCAGCGGGTGAATCACAATGCTCGAATGGCTGCCTTTGATACCAATCTACTTGACTTGGAAGAAGGCGGAGGTGTAAGTTGACGTGCTTGAATCATCCCTGAACCCTAGCTAATGATTCGCACAGATTCCCAACCGTACACAATTCCGACATGTCATCTTTGGCCCAGAGCTATGGTCCGGCTACGATGCCTCGATCTTCCCTGCTATCCGCGACAGCATCAACACAGGGAATTGGACACTGACACAATATTGGATCGACCGGGTCGCCAACACCATCCACCACGCCAGCGATAAGTTGCTCCATTAATGTATTCTACCTTTCAGCCCTTTTTTCTCTTGTCGGTCTTCTCAGCCTCACTTCATCCATGCTTATCGGATTGATTATTTTGTCACGTTCTAAACGAACACTGTACAGCCTGACACCTGCCACGTTGTCGGGATACCTCTATACCTGGATTTTGGGAACTTCTTGCACACCCATCATATACCATGCATGTTTTGAGCTCACGGGACCTGGCATATTGCTCTTTTGTCGGTTCCATTCGTCGCCGCTTTTCTTGAATGTATCTAGCTTCTCATCCTTGTCCCGAGGGACCGGCGTTCATATGGGGATATATCATATTGCGTATCTACCTTTTAAGAGGTCTTTCAAGCTGCCAGTCCGCATGATTTGCTTGCTCACTCCAAGTGCGCACCCATTAGGGTAGTACTTGCTTTTTCAGAGGGAAATATTTCGCCAACCTACGACTCAGGTGTTGCAGATCGCAGTCTTTTGGATATTACGCCCTCATTATTCAATTCCATACAAGCCTCAGATTGTCGTATTGTATGTTTTTTTTTGTCATTATTCTCTAACTTGTGTAAATATATCGACCACGCAAAAGAAGTTTCAATTCAACATCACTTCCCCCTGGGCAGCCCTAACCCTGCCAGGACCTTCATTGGTCCAATGTCTTTCCATGCATTCAGTTGGTCATGATTCCAGATATAAACCGATCCCATCATTCCAGCTGAATTTGCCGTAATGCCGTGGAATTCCTTAGCCCGTCGAGGAATTACCATCATCCATCTTCTCGTGAGGATAAAATTATGGGGACAAGGGACGTCTTCCGTCAGCAAGCCTAGCGCCCCTCTCGCTTGGTGCAATAGAGATTGATAAATTTCTAGCAGGTGCTCACCATTTCCCACACAGCCAGTAGAGTCCTCAAATCTCTGCAGAAAATGCACGAAAGAAGGTCCCGTTTTCGAAGCCGTATCATCTGGAAAAAACTTGAATCCTTCATCGTACCCTTCACGCTTCCCTGGCGCTGGGATAACTTGTAAATGTTTATGCTCCCTACTTGACCCAGCTAGGACTGTACAATTAAAGAAAACATAATGTTCATCCTTTAATCCACAGATCGTACTCCATGCAGCTTCTATGTCTTCAAGAACGAGAGGCTCGTGCTGCCGCTGATAGGAGTCCACGGTCAACAATAACAGCATGGGACGGAAGACGGGAAATTTGTTGATGACAAGATAGTGGGTGTTATTGACTGTGGTGATGCAAATATCCGGATGCTCATTTGCTATATCGCTGCCTGGACCGAAGGACGCGCACTGTGTATTGACCTGTGTCAAACCTGATTTGATTTCAGAGGCGTCCTTGGCTTGGGGCTTGCTTTTGAGAGACTCAACCAAGTGAAAGGAAAACTGGATTCCGATTAGGGGCGGCTGAAGAAAGTCCGGTGAGAAAACCTACGGTCATGCCGCCATCGACCACCAGAATCGGCTTGTTTGGCTGGAAATTGATGATACCGTTGGAGATAAGCCGGTCGAATCTTGCGCAGATCTCATCGTAACTTAAGTTCAGCATTTTGATAACACAGGCATCGGAACAAAAAGGCTGCCAAGTTCAGACAGAGGGGTAGACGATAATGTCACGCGACTAGGGCATGATATCAGCGCTAAAGCAAAAGATTCAGCCCCATAGTCTATGCCATACCTATAAAGTCTTCTTCCCAGGGGGCTATGTCATGTATACAAGACTGATTGCTTGGGCTTCAAATCCTGATGATGAACGTGCCGGGGCTATTTGGCAAGGGCTGAGTCCTGCCAATTCTAGATGGGCTATAACATTGTAATCCGAGCACTTACAGCACATGTAAATCAAAAGAGGTCGAACGAATGAATGAACGAGCGTTGCCGCTTAATTTTCCACTTTTCCTCACAGATACCTTGGGGCGTCTCGTATTTTTACCCAGGCGCAAGCCTGGAAGTGAGATGAGGCTACTTCGTATTCCGTACAGATATAGATCAAAGAACCACATCCCTCTTACAGATGCTGCTCCGCAGACTAGACATCCTTAATTCTCATATCTCATACGATTTGTATCTTCTTTCCTGAAAGTCATGTCTGAGCTCAAAGACCCCCTTGATCTGGCCGAGACTGGAGATTTATCCAAGTTCTCAAAGCTCGAAGCTACACTGGTACACACCGAGGTGGAGCGGCGACCAAATTCAATATCGCAAGACGGTGTAAGTCGCCATGCTGTGACTGCAGACCTTGGTGTCAACGAATTGGATTTCGATTTCAACCTTGCCACAGACCATTATCCACTAGATCAGCTTAGGTCTCTCCACCAAGTCTTTGATGCCGTGCAATACCGTCAGCATTTGGCTCGGGACGGGGACTTCTCGTCCACAACTCGTGTGGAATGTTTCACGGCTGATTCGCAGGGAGGAGGTACGTAGGTCCTTGAATCAGAAGGTTTCTGTTTTGGAAGCTGATATCATATGGAGAATGGCAAATACTTGATGAAACCAACATGGATCGACTTTTACAGGTGAGGTCTATCAACCTCATATTTGGAACTTGGGCTAAACAGATCAAAAGTCCTATGCTATGAACACCTCACCTGTTGAACCACATCCTGGACGTAAAATGCTCGTTTTGTGAGTGTTTCTCCCCACCGTTCTGCGTCTCCTACTGACTTGTCTAGCTTTACACCATTGGTGCCCACAGACGGTACGACATACGGATCACGCGTTCTAATGACTCAAAGAAATGCGAAACAACTGTTCGAGACATTACAAGTCAATCCCTTGTTTCTGTTGGACATGATTGGGCGGCCAGATTACTGGGCTCCTCAAGTGCATTGGGAGACAGCCGATGACGGGAAGCTGCTGGCTTGCGGTAAGAGCAGAAGCATCAGGCGTCAGAACAAATGCTAACATCACCAAAGATCTCTTTTGTCAGCATCCTCGATGGAACCTTCAAGTCCAAGGAGCTCCGCTGTCTGCTTATGTGCGCCATGACATTGTTCGAGACTTGACTACATATGTCATCTCGCATAAAGAGTTTGATACCTCCATCGCCACGCTCAAATCTATATTGAACATTGCACTCAATGTCAGCTCCACAGTCAACAACCCGGCTGTCTTTTTGGAAGGTCCATTTGATATCCATGCCATTCTTTCCACACTTTCCTTCGAAGCTTCTAAATTCCACGTCAAGCGTTTCCAGCGGTTCATGTGGAAGCAGATGAACAAAGTCGACGATCACCTTACGGGCCTCGAGTTTAGTGATCGTGCTAAGCTTGGAGACTTGACAAAACAGCTCCAAATCATGTCCGCAAATGCAGATTCACATATCGCCAATGCTGATGTAGCAATCATCACGGCCAAAGCCATTCGAGATGCCCACTCACGTCTCACTCCCTCCCTCCCCCGATCTAACCCTTTTATAAACCAGCGAGCCGATAGTTCAATATCATATATCATCTCCTCCATTGAGAAACAGAAAATCTGGTTCTTGAATTACAAGCAGCGCAAGGACAATGCCATGTCCCTGGTTTACAATCTTGTGACCCAGCAAGACGCCATCAACAACATTCAGATCGCCCATAGCATGAAGCAAGACTCTACCTCCATGAATGCAATCGCTGCTCTGACAATGATCTTCCTGCCGGGTACCTTTGCAGGCACAGTGGTTGGTGCAGGAGTTTTCGGGGGTGCCATCAAAGAGACGGTGTGGCTAATTTGGGCTGCAATTACATTGCCGCTTACGGTAGGAGTCATGATTTGCTGGTGGTTGTATAAGAAAGGAAAGCGGCCAATGGCCAAGGGTAGCACTGTGATAGAGAAAGACAGGGCCAATTCCGCGGATACGAGGACGAATTCACCTAGGAGGAGGTCCAGTGTTTTTTCCAGTGGCTTTTCCTTCCGAAGGTTCAAGACTGGTATAGGTGAAGATATGTAGTTTAGTCTAACTTATTGTTTTTCTTGTTGTACGGGTATATGACACCAAATGAACAGCGTTCTTCTACCCTATCCATATGGTACTCACACATGGGTATCATAAAACATCACACATCACAGTTCCACTTGACTAAACAGGAGGCAAAGACGGCTCAATCGCCAACAAAGACGGGTGATCCGCCAGACTCTGCCAGAATCCAGCCTCGAAATCCCACAAATCTTGACTCAACAGCGACGCCCATTCATCATTGCCCTCAACCCCAGTTTGCTCAGGCAGAGGCTGCGCCGGGTCCGAATGAGTCGAGTCTAGAAAACGTTGTATAGCCCGTGTAGCCTTAGAAAGCAACGCGTAATTCGGATCGCCGGCTTTGACAATCGTCCCGATTTGAACCTCCGCTACAAACACACTGAGATCTTGTAATGTTCTTGTCCGGTGCGCTCGTGGCATGTGCTGTTTCAGCATTGCCAAAAGCATTATCCCCGCAGCGGGGAGACCGTAGTATGCAACCTGGTCAAGTTGTATATCAGTTGACTGCTTGAGTTGGAGATTTCAAGGACAGACAGAGTATATGATATAAAATCGAGTCAATTTCACACATACCTTCCAGATGAGACCTGTCCCAGAGTTAGTTAGCTGATCCCGCAGCAAAATAATCTCCACCACAAGTGTGAGCATTTGACCCGCCGTCTCGATAATCGGTAGATCGGGCTCAGTCGGTGATTTAAGAAGCAAAAGACGAAGCAAAAATAGCACATGCAAGTGGTGCAGTCGTACGCCAGCGACGAAGTCGCGCTCAAAGGGTCCCTGTGTGCATTGCTTCAGACTGGTCTCGAGTCGGAAGTGGGCTGGTAGGTTTTGCCATTGCGTCTCTGCTTGGCGTTGGATCACGCTGTGCCATTTCCTGATTAGCCATGGTTGCCACTGAGATAGATGGCACAGAAGTTGTTTTTAAATACCCTGCTCGTTGCGCGCATGACGGATCATGTTTGTCCTGGAGAAGCTCCCAGATCTCCTCCTTCAGTGACGCACATAATGCAGACCACCGCGTATCAGCCCGGTACCCAGACTCCGCATCCGGAGTCCAGTCTGCCGAGCCTTCTTCTGCGTTCCGGCAGGATGGGATCTGGAAGTGGCAGAAGCGTTTGTTCATTCGTGGTGGGCGGCCGAGGAATATTGCTATGTTCTTGTCTGCGGAGTAGATGCGCGCGAAGGCTGTTTTGCGCAGTTCTTTAAGGAATGGCGGGAGTCCTGGTTTTATTTCGATGTTCTCATGATAGCCTAGGGCATATGTGGAGGATATTGCGTCGCCGAGTTTGCGCCAGGAACGATAGCCTTTGAGAGTTTAATATGTGGCTCAAAGAGATACAGTAGCTGCGCTGCGGATGAATGCTGCTAACTTACTCTGGTCTCCATCCACGTAGGAATGAACGATAAAGTTCTCATATTGCATGATCAGTTGTAGGTCGTTCAGGCAATCTAGAGAGAGGGATATCTCCAATGCAAAGTCACAAAGTTGGGTACATAGTCTTCGAAGTGTGTACTGCTCCTGTGCAGTCATGTACAGAGACGGGAAGAAGGAAATGTCAATTGTCGCTCGACTGACAGCAGCAAAGAATATCCCCAAGGTCTCCCAACGAGAATTGTGATCTAGAAATTGAGCCGAAAAATCAGCCAGGTCAGAGGTCTCATTAAAGTGCAGCGGCTGGGCCGAGTTCTGCAAAAGTCGCCTTGCATAGACTAGATGCCAGCTGTCGTCGTGAGAGGTGAACAATTGGCTCACACTCTGCGCACATTGGTCAACAAATGGCTCTGCCAGGGCCAGGTTGGCTCCTTTGGCTAGCCAGAACATGACGAGGTCTTTCATGGCGGACAATTTGTATGTCGTCAAAAGATGTTTGAGGATATCTGCGCCTTGTAAGACTAGATGATTGTCCCCGAATAAGTCCGAGTGCAGATCCTCTGGTACTACTTGATGATTTCCGGGGCCATGGTCTCCGTCCGGAGTGATATGCTTGAATATAGCTGCATGGCTGGACGACCCTAGATACCCTGGATTTGGGTATGGATTACGTCTTGGATTGAATGACGGCGATTCATCTGGTGAACCAAGGCTGTGAAAAATATAATTAGCCCACTTGTATACAGTCCAGGTCAGTATAGAACCAACCTTTGTTTCGATTCGACTCTTTTCCGCTTAAAGGGCGTAGTTCTGTAGATGCAAATCCCTTTGCTTGTACTACAACGCGTGCAAACGGGCAGCTGGTGGTCGCATGCCAGCTTAGCCTTTCTGCAGGCTTCACAGGCAGCCAGGCGCGACATGGCTGCTCTGGCGGAGTTTCGTCCGCCAGTGAGGGTAAAAGAGAAGAAGTCGGCTAATCGCGGGGAGATCGGAGAGTCGGCGTGTCGGTGTGTCGGCGATAAGATGCGGGGATCCACCCTGGGCATCTATAAATACTTGTCTTTCTTCTTCTCCAACATCAACATCACATCCATTATGACTCAAGATATTAAGCTCGCAGACTATCTGTTCACTCGGTTGCGCCAGCTGGGCGTCGACTCCATGTTCGGCGTCCCTGGGGACTACAACCTTCGCCTATTGGATTTCGTTACTCCCGCCGGCCTCCACTGGGTGGGCAACTGCAATGAACTCAATGCCGCCTACGCGGCCGATGGATACGGTCGCATTAAAGGCCTATCTGCGTTAATCACTACCTATGGCGTTGGCGAGCTCTCCGCTATCAACGGTATTGCAGGCGCGTATGCCGAGAACACACCCGTGCTACATATTGTCGGAACCCCACCACGCCCGCTCCAGAGCGCGCGTACATTTATGCACCACACTTTCTCAGATGGCGACTACCGTCGCTTTGCAAACATGTCGAAGCATGTCACTGCAGCTCAGGCCAGGTTAGAAGATGCTACCACGGCGCCGGAAAGAATCGACTATGTCCTACGCCAGGCGTTGATCCACAACCGTCCAGTCTACCTCGAGGTCCCCGATGATATGCCCGACGTGCTGGTGTCGGCTGCGAACCTGGAAACAAAGATTTGCATTCCACAACCACCACGTTCTGCCCGAGAGCCGGAGGTGCTGGCTCGCATTATGGAGAGAGTGTACAGCGCCAAGCGTCCATTCATCTTCGTGGACGGAGAAAGTACAGGTCTTGGTATCGTCGACCAGCTCGATACTTTGATCAAAGCAACCAACTGGCCCACATGGACAACCGTGTACGGCAAGGGCCTAGTCAATGAGCAGCTGCCAAACGTGTACGGACTGTACGCGGCAGCCTTTGGCGACAAGCCAGCGCAGGAGTACTTCCAGGAAGCAGACCTGGTCCTGACATTCGGACCGCACAACAGTGATACCAACACCTATTTCTACACATCGATCGCCAAGCCCGCAGTGGCAATCACATTCTCGGGTAGCACCGTCCAAATCGAGAATGATACTTACCACGACCAATCCGCCCGCAACATTCTATCAAAGCTACTCCAGAGCCTCGACTCCTCACGACTAGTCAAGGCCACCGGGCCACCGAAACAAGAAATCACCTTAGCCAACATCCAGAACACAGACCCACTTGCTCAAGACAATTTCTACCGCCTGGTAAATCCGCTCTTCCGAGAGGGCGACATCATCCTCACCGAAACAGGCACCGCCGCGCATGGCGGCCGGAACTTCAAACTGCCTGCTAAATCCCGCCTCTTCGGTGCGGTCACATGGCTATCGATTGGATTCATGCTCCCGGCAACGCTAGGCACAGCGCTAGCGCAGCGTGAGCAAAACAAAGGCAAAGAAAGCAAGAGCCAGACGGTGCTATTCATCGGCGATGGGAGTCTGCAGATGACGGCGCAGGAGATCAGTGTGATGATCCGTGAGAAGCTGAATATCGTCATTTTCATTATCAATAACGACGGATACACCATTGAGCGGGTGATCCATGGACGCAAGCAGGTGTACAACGATGTCCCATACTGGAGACATGCGCAGGCGCTGAACTATTTCGGCGCTGATGAAGAGCATGTGGCCAAGAACACGTTTACGGCGCGGACTTGTGGCGAGTTGAAGGAGATATTGGCCAATGAGCAGATTCAGAATGGGTCTGGGGTGAGGCTTGTGGAGGTATTCATGGGCAGGGAGGATGTCCAGGGGGCTTTGCTGTATTTACTAAATAAGCAGCTTGATGAGGAGAAGAAAGCACAGCAGCAAGCATAGATTTAAAACGAGATATAGCTTGTTAGATAGAGAAAAGATATGTATATACATTTTACTACAATTTCCTTGAATAGCAGTTTTGATCAAATAGAATGATGTCTTACTATGATTATTGTGTGTTTCGCTCTTAGTACACGAGATAAGAAACCCTTGGAGGAACAAAATCAGGCCAAGTGAACGCCGATTCCCTATGCTCCAGATCCGCCATGCACACAGAAAGTAGAAGAAACGAAAAAGGAACGACCCGAAACATTGGAAAACAAACATCTGTTTGACATGTCACGAGGAATCTATAATTGATCTGTGTCGCCGAAAGAGGGTTGCTCTCATGTTGAATTATTTGCGGAAGCTTTCAACCCCCAGGGTTGGTGTTTCCACCATGCTATCAGTGGGCACACCCTCGTCACGACGACGGGCGAAAAAGCTATCGCATTCGGAGACAATGTGTGCCCACTCCGCAAGGGCACGACCGGCATATTTGCTAGGCACAAGATGGTCGTAAGAAGGCTGGGAAGGAATTTCGGGTAGTGGGGAGTTCCTGGTTGTTGGTGTTCGCGGCCAGGTATCTGATGTAGGTTGTGTAGGGGTATCTTGGTTGGTGAGGATTATTTCTGGTTCCTGTGCATCATTCTCGAAGTCGGACTGGCCGAGATTCTCTGATGCTGTGTCATAATCCGACTTGTCGGGAGAACGCCGATGCTCGATATGCGATTGCGATGCGACAGGGAGACAGGGGGTGAAAAGACGCTTGTTTTTAGTGGGCCATTGCGGACGATCCATCCATTCCAAGGAGAATTTGAAAAAGAATGGCTGGTGGGGAACTTTGGGGCGGGTGATCTCGTCCACATTGTTGGTCGGAGTGTGTTCGTGTTCATCCATACATTTGCTATCAGCAGTCATTGTTGGATCTGATACGCCATTCTCGGAATCATCAGAACTGCTGCTGCTGCTGACACCATCGCCGGAACGTGCATTAGAAGAGCTACCAAACATAGCCTTGAGTATCCCCCACCGCTTTTTAGGTGGTTGACCATCTGAGCCATTGGAGTCGGAAGATCCGGTTCGACGGTGTGACATGACTTGATCCGAAGGAACGGGGGGAACGACTCGGTCGAAGCTAACGAAGAGATTGACAGGAGACAGTTGGTTTTCGCATCGGATAATGATGATCCTTCGTCCTGGGGCCGGTGTACAAGGAGCAGAGGACAAAGGCGCTGTCATACCCTCCTCGGCCTTAGATTGGAACCCGACATAATACTCCCAAACTCGTAGGAGTCGATCTGAAAGAATTTCATAGGTGTTGGAGTCAAGTGGTGTGGTTTCAGTATTGAACCGCCCGACCCTCCAGCACAACAAACGATGGAAATAGGCTCGCACCATTGGACTCCAGTGAGTGAAGTAGTGATAGAATACCGGCTCATGTAACAAGAAATCCAGACAGATAGATGCCTTTCTTTCTTCTGTAGCAGTCCAGGTACCCCAGACGGAAAATAGAAAAGAAAACACTCGCACCTCAGTGAGCGAATTGTGGCTCTGCATCATTTGGCGACAGACATTGAGCCAAAAGCCCCAGTCAAACAGTTCCGTTTCAATGGATTGAGCGTAACGTGTGATAATTGGAATGACCTCCTCGAGAAAATCACACAACAAAAAGCATGCGTTATGATCAAATAGAGACATTTTCTGCGCCGCAGCTTTGATGATGCCACAAAATGATTCGGCAAAAAGTAATCGAGCACGATTCGGTTCCACGGACGATTCAGACAAGAGATCTCGAAGAAGGATGATCAAACGATTCTCCGCCATCGACCGATGAGTGTTGCTACCACTTCGGAGATGTTGGGTGGAGGCAGAGGCATCTGGTGACTCGATGAAATCATCAAAGGTGATTGCAGCAGCCGTGTGGGGATTGTCGGATCCCTGTTGTGCTGATTGCTTGTAGATTGTATCCTCCAGAACGCGTAGGAGTTGTGCATGTACTATCAACAACCCAGGTGCTAAAACCCGTTTCGCCTTTGCAGTTTCCGGAGGCAAATACTCGGCGTACAGAATGTGGACATATTTAACGAAGACAAAGAAGAGATCCGTGTCGCGGCCAGCCCAACGTGCGACCCAAGGACGATTCCAATTAATAGGAGTGGTGTTCAAGGGTAGCTCGGGTTTCTGGCGCAGATATCGCAGCAGAGGAGCCTGTGAGTGAAACGCTAGGGGACGGAGGGCCGGTGGGAAGCACATAGCAAGTTCTTGCGTGTATGCACGGATGTTTCCAGTGCGCGACTCATTCGATTCTGACAAAATGCGTCGGAACATGTGGGGAGGCGTGCACCACAGGCGGACTAGGATCTCTGGCACTCCGGGACAGAAGAAAAAGGCATACGCGCAGACCTTGCCGCAAAAAGCGACCAGGCTAGCTGGTGCATGTCTCATAGACATTCTTTCGACCACGAACGCCATTTGAGAGAGGAGATTTTGGATAAAGATGTTTCGAATGTTGTGATGAATTGATTCAACCAGGAAATCTGAACCCGATGAACCTGATCCATCTGATGTTTCCGATACCGAAGTTGACGCGTACTTCAACGAATCGGCAGGCCCACTGCCGTTCTGAGCCATAGGAAAGGGGATGCGCCATTCTGGCCGAGCCATGATTCCTACGATGGCTTCTAGAAATACTGGTCTGTCGGTTCCCGAGATCGACTGGTTATGCTTGCCATTGAGCATCTCCAACATCCCGATCCACCATTTGTTGAGAATATTGACTCGGCGATCCAGGTCTTCCGGTCTGAGGTTCTTGCATGAAGCGTGGAGCTGATGGCGGCTGAGAAAGGGGAGGAGCGAGGTACGGATGACGTTGGCTTTCAGCGAGCTAGATTTGGCTTGAAACCTGTTTCCTGGTCAGGAATTGTAATGTGAATGGCTAAGGTGGTTGTACAAACTTTTGGAAATCCGCCTCCAGGCCACGGAAGATACCCCAAAGCTCATCCTTCTTGCGTGTAGGTTCGGTACCGGAATTCGCATACGCTGCGGCAGTTTCTGCTGCTCCCTTGGGCATAGGTGGTAAGACCGGGGTCGAAACGGAGAGTGCTGCAGTGAACTTTTCGAATGAGGACCGGTGCCGTAGCGAATTTCCAGACGGACTACTTGGAGAGCCGGGGCTGTCCTCGGGGCCCTTGGCCACAACAGCCAACATCGGCCGGCGCGGGCGTTTGTAGAGGATTGTTCGTCTGCGGGAGGGGGGTTGAATCTGATCATCTTCTGCTTTTCGGCCACTGAATCGGGTTGGGGATTGGGAATCTTGCTGCTTAGATCTCTTCGCTGATGGGGACGGAGATCGGGAGGAAGAACCCCACGGTTTCCTCGCAAGGCTGACTATCCTCCCAGACATTGATCGGCTCTTAGATGGCCTCACAGCGGGCTCCGGAGCCCGTGTTTCGGGCACATTTGAGTCCGTATCCTTCAAATCCTCCGATGATGACAGTGTGAAACGTGAGACGGAGGCTGGCTTCGACTTGTCCTTGGAACGAAGGGAAGTTCGGCGGAGAATGTCCTTCCCGGCATCCACCGTTTCCTTTGTGGGGGACTCTGCCAAACTTGGAACAGCATAATCAGAAAATGTTCGTCTTAAGCTGGGTTCTGTGGTGGTTTGACTGGGAAGATCGGTGTAGCTGGCGGCACGAGAGAGCTTGGGTGTTTGGTCATCGTTCGTGTAGCTCGGTGTCTTGCGCGAGGGCGAAGACATTGTCTAGGGGATAAACGGGGGAGCAAATGGGGTATCGAGGGGATTTATTGGTTCATTTCCCCTTAAATCTCAGGATTCTGAGCGTAGAAGAGACCAGCTCCTCTGTGCACCAGGAGGAATAATGTCGAAGTAGTCAGGCACGCTGCATCTGGGGAAGATCAAACAACGAAGTTCCGACTGTGAAACAGATAGGTAATAGAGGAAGACCAGGAAATAACGGAGTTTTGGGGTGGATAGATCCGCTTAGAAGCTCTGATTCAGCAAGTGATCGACGGGGGGGGAATCTCCCCCAAGGGCCTTTGGGTCCGGGTGAAAGTGTGTGGGGAGTCTGACGGTAATAAGATCAAGGAAGAAAAGAAGAGATTGAAATAGTTCCAAGGGGCTGAATATAGAAAGTCTACTCGATTTTTATTTTTGGTTAATTAACTCGAGACATTTCAGCCTATTATCATCTCCATTATCTATAATACGAGCAATATGTACCTCACTTTATATTAAAATCCGACGTTTCTTTCTAGCTGAGACAAATCCAAGGCAACGGACTACCTATTTCCTTTTGACTCCACCTTTTTCTCTCTACTCCCGGACTTCCGTATAGCCATCGCGTAAGACTACCATCCACGGTGGTCAGCTCAAGTCCAGGGTCTCTTTGCATGCACCGAGTCTGATTTTTTTGAGGGACATTGGGCTCTTCAGTCCCAATTTCAAGGCCTTCGAAAGACCAATCGTGTCTCCTCCGGAACATAAACAGGGTAGAATTCACCGAGTGGGCTATGACAGCTGTACAATCGGTACTTCGTGGTTGGTACACATCTCGTATCTCATTCTTGGCCATGGAATGTCAGAATGTCGTGCCATGACCCTATCTCTCTACGGGGTTCATTTTCGCCTACCTGCAATGATTTTCCTAATAGATTAGAAGAATAACGTTGCTTTTCACAGGGTCAAATTATGCACTTTCACTATCATAAATCTATGCGGGGCGCTTAAATCGCCTTACCGAAATAGCCTTGTAAATGGCGTATGCCAGCTACCATATTTAGTGTCTTTTTTTTTTTTTTTTTCTTTTTCCCTGTGTCTGACAGTTCCTTGTGTTGGCACACATCGAGCCCTTGGCGAATGTTCTTATCGCGCCCCCTGAGAGCATTACAGTTGAACACTGGCTTGAAGACCGTAACAATCAAGAGAAGAATTCTGCTTCGTATTCCATTTTACTTTGGCTTTAGCTTTGCCCATCCCGGTTGATCCTCCAGGGGTACTCCGGATATCAAATTGGATGTGAACACAATGCTTGCATCTGATATCTCAATCCAGGGAGATTTGATACATCAGATCATAGTCCGGACTCCCATGAACTTCTGTTCGTCACTCCGTAGTTCCTTCATGCTGATCTATCGGCTGCAGTAGTGGATCCCAATAAGACTAATTAGTATGTACTAAAAGTTCCCTTAAATGGACAGCCATCCGTAAATCCTATGTATTTCCGTGGTCTGACCAGGCACGGCGTACTCCGTAACGGATGATTTATTTGGGCATGACAATAAGCCTGCATAAGCCATGCATAACACATTTTGTAAGCCAGCAAGCCCATCTCATGTTCCGATCAAGTTATCTGTTTGGTTCATCTAGTTTATGCACAAGCGATTCCCTCGACCGGATAAGATTGTGGACTAGACTCGGTATATGGAGTGCTAGGGAGTGATTACCCACAGCTCTTGTCATCATACTTAATCATGGATGGATATTCGCTATGTTCTACCTGTGCTGTGTACTCTATCACGTGGTCAATTGTGCAGGTCAGCAATCTAGATGATTCTACTCCGTATGTTCTATACACTTGTCCTTGAAATATTACGTCTGGGGGTTACAGATTCCGTTCCTGGTACTCAATCGAAAAGTTGAAGATAAAACAGATGACCTTAGTCCGCAGTGCGGCTGTTGCACCCACCAAAGACAGTATTTGGTATCAGCCACACCGCGTAGCCGTTCCAGCCTGACACACTTTACTCTTGAGTCCTGCTCTGGACGAACACATAAAAGGTGAGGATCAAGGTAAAAAAAGAAGTCTCAGTGTTCGAAAATGTGGTCTAATTTACAAGCTTCAGGACCTCGAGGGGCGGCCACATTAGTTGCGTCACAGGCATTTAAAACCAGCCTTCTCCCCATATTCCCCCAGACCTTGCTAAAGAAACAAGAAAGGAAAATTTAGTGGGCAGCGGGGGCCTCCTCTTCCTCCTCGAACCAGCTCTCCTCGACGGGGGCGGCCTCGCCAGCGGCGGCCTGGCCCTCGACCTCGACCTCCTGGCTCTCGTAAGCGGACAATTCGCTGGCGAGGTTGGCCTCCTCGGGAGACTTGGGGGCCTTGGGGGCGGTAAACTTCAGGACGTGCTCTTCGGCATCACCGGCCTTGAGAGGGGTAGGCTTGTAGGCCTTGAGCTCGCGGAGGTACAGGTCCTGGACGGGGTCGGCTGCGGCGAGTTGCGGGTTAGCGATGATGCGACCGATGGATATATCAGAGATATCTATTTCATATGGAAGATAGTCCCCGGGTAAAATACGTACCCTGGCGGACGGCGGAGGTCAGGAAAGTGCGGCGAGCGACCGAGACCTGTGCCCGAGAGGCACGGGAGAAGAGGGTGCGCTGCTTTCGCGTTAGTTGAAGGTGGATGTAGACAGTTATAAATCAAACAACACTCACCGAGGCCCGGAGAGACTGGGACATCATCTTGATTGAGGGTGAAGATGAGGAATGAGGGGTGGTTCTCAACAAAATAGATCTGATCCGTCTTTCCGTGAAGTTGGAGGTTCAAACGACTTCTGTTCGGAAAGGTGGCTTGGCAGATGACTCAGCCGGGCCATGTTGTTCCCGAATCTTTCCAGGACTCCAACACCTGTATTTTAGTATAGACATAAGTTATCAGCGATGTTCCTATTACTGATGGAGACTGGGTGTTTAGCTTGGATCCAAGCAAGGAAGCGTGACCCTAAGAGCAGAGGACACAATTCTCTGGACTTTCTATCTACGCAAATTCCCGAGACTACCCGTATCTGAGTATCTGAATCTGTTGACTTAAGTATTTTATCTTATCCGCAGGGTTCGAGGGAAGAGTCAAATCTAAGTCCAGTAGTCCTCTCTTTTCTTCGATCTGTGCACAGCATTTAACGAGAACAAAGAACAATTGTTTGTTATAGAACCCTGGAAAGCTTCCTATACTTCCTCGACCAATGGAACGTCATGTTTCACACGTGACTCACTTACTAATCCCGATCTGGACTGCGCCTTTCTCGGGTGTCGCCCGGTCGCCCATTGAAGCCTCACTTCATATCGTCTCCCTCCTCCACTCTCCCCCGGTCTCTGGCTTCTTCTGTCTCTCCTCCTCAGCCTGTCCCCATTTTCGTGAGAGACTTCTTGCGGAGACCTTGACTGGTTCAACACGGCTGGACAAGCTGAGGCGAGATTTCTGTTCTACTTTCGATCCAAGAAAGCACAGACTGGTGAAGGGTTTTCTACGACTGGGGGTGACTCCTTTGAATCCCGAGGGCGCTGGCCTGTGAAAGGTAATGGACGCTTCTTTGTTGAATACATCTTGGCACGACATTGTTAGAGGTCAAAGAACCAGATAACGTTGGATACGGGAGACAATGAATTTACCTTGGGCTGAGCTAACTTGACTGCGCACAACAGTGGCCGTGAGCGACTGAGGTTTTCATTTTCGACCTTTTCCCTTGCTGAGGGATCCTCTGCAGGTGGCCCGCTTTCGTTTTCCTCGCTACAACCGCCAAGCTGTATTCGCCACTTTTCCTTCGCTATTATAATCGAAAATACCAACTTCCCCGTATAGCGCCAAAAGCCCTTGCACGACGCTGCCACGCTCGATACGCAAGTTACTTGAAAACTCACAATATGGCTACTTCTACTCTTGCGAAACCCGAGGTTGCGGCTCCTTGGAAGAAAAACCTGTCCGCCCATCTCGTGTGCCCCGAATGTAAAGAGGATCCTCCGAACCTGGAATTTCCAGACTCCCACGAGACAGTCTGCGGTTCCTGTGGACTTGTGCTCGCAGATCGTGAGATCGACCTGCACTCTGAATGGCGTACCTTCTCCAACGACGATCAGAATAATGACGACCCCTCTCGTGTCGGAGACGCCTCGAACCCTCTACTCAATGGCGCTCAGCTGGAGACTTCCATCGCAAGTGGAGGCTCTGGCCGTGCCCGCGACCTGTACCGCGCGCAAAACAAGCAGTCGGGCGAGAAAGCGAACAAGGCTCTTCTGGCAGCTTACAAAGAAATCGGTGCTCTTTGCGACGGTTTCAACATCCAGAAGACCGTCGCCGATACTGCCAAGTATCTATTCAAGATGGTCGACGACGCCAAAGCCTTCAAGGGCAAGTCACAGGAAGTCATTATTGCTGGCTGCATCTTCATCGCATGCCGTCAGTGCAAGGTTCCTCGTACTTTCACCGAGATCTTCGCAGTGACCAAGGTCACCCGAAAGGAAATTGGGCGCATCTATAAAGCTTTGGAGAAATTTTTCACTACCCAAAATGTCGAGCGCCACAATGCTGCTTTGGAGAATGGCGAAACTCACGACTCTGCTGGCGATTACAACGCGACTACTTCAACCAAGCCAAGTGATCTGTGCAATCGTTTCTGCAACCTTCTCGACCTTCCTTACCAGGTCACCAGTGTTTCTGTTTCCCTCTCAGACCGCGTTACCGCCATGGGCGATTTGGCCGGACGTTCCCCCTGTCTATTGTCGCGGCTTGTATCTACATGGCGTCGTTCCTTATGGGCCATGGCAAGTCTGCCAAGGAGATTTCCCAGGTCGCACACGTTAGCGATGGAACTATTCGTGGTGCTTACAAGCAATTGTACGCGGAACGTGAGCGCCTCGTTGACCCTGAATGGATCAAGGGTGGCAAGGGTGATATGGGCAAATTGCCTGTGAGCTGAACAGTACATCGAATGCAACATTTTTTTCGGACATATTTTATGGCATGGCCAATCTGCCTGTGTGTGGAGAAATTTTATCAAAGAAAAAGAAAGAAAAAAAAAAAACAATTATCAACATCTGCTGTCTGAGGCAGATGGATGTCTTTTGAAACGTTTTCATATTAACTCTCGTGCTTAGGATTTTATCGAACACGCCTGCGGGCTCTATTGATTTGTACATCATGGATAGTAGTAGATTGAGTAACCAAACAATCATTGCCATGACATTGATCCACGTAGATGCAGCCTAAAGCCTACTCTTCACCTGGCCATTTGGGTACCCCCATGTGGCCTGTCATTTCAGGCTTGTAAGGAAACCAAGTAATTTCTGCAACTCTTGTCAAGTGTCTTTTCAGATGTATATTAAAGCGGTAGAAATCATAAGTCGACCAAAGGACTGTCCTGTATACAGACTTGGGTTGTTTGAGTAGAGAAACAACCCCAGGGGACGTAAAACACAAAGCACACACAATCAAATATGAAACATAGGTGGACCCTTTGCAGCGCCTGAACACAAAAAGCCCATAAAAATGATGAACCAGCACCATCTCACAACCTAGCAAATCATAGCAGACATATCACCGGCAAAGCAGAATACCTATTTCTTGAAAGCAGCTTCAACTGTGCCATCATCCTTGGCATGGTTGAACGGTTTATCATACCGCTCCTCCATCTCTCGATTGTGCTTCTTCACATCCTCGGGAAGGTCCTTTTTGGGATTCCCTTCTTTGTCTATAACAGGTGACCGCTCTCCCTCGTGGAGGGTGGGCTTTGCCTTGTTGGAGGGGATCGGGCGGTTGGCCGAGTCTGGTTGGTTGGTTGTGGCTTGCTCGGGGTCATTGGAGGATTTGGTCGCATAGCTTCGGTATAGGGAGGTGCGAGGTGCCTGGGAACGTGCTCCGGAGAGAGCTGTAATTGGGGATCGGGCCTGGAATGGGGTCTTTAGGCGCAAGAAGGTCGTCATCTTGGAGGTTAGGGACTGGATGTCTTTTGGGGGATATTGTAGGAAGATGAATATGGAAAACCAGTGGAATTGACTTCCTATATATATAAGTTCCCTATGAAATCAGGTTTCTGGGATTGGCGAGATCATCTTGCGATGACGCACTCCGATGTCATACCCGTGGACGTGGCTACACGCCAAGAGTTTCCGCAACTTTATATCTATTTTTACCATTTTGGAAGATATCGGATCTATATGGAAGCTTCTATCTACGGCACTTGTCTTTCGAATGTTACTCCCATACTCCCACTGGTGCGAATATATAGAAGACACCTATAGAGGATGAGGAGCCCAAATAGAAATCAGGTTTCAAACAGCATCGCTGCTTGTACATTGGTCCATCGTATCTCAAGTCATACAGAGTGGTAAAGCTCAATTTAAGAATAATTAAGTCCTGCTATGCAAGATGGAGCAACCAGAAAGAACAAACGAGCGTAATGTAGACCGACCAATCACTAGTACCGGAATAACAATAACAACATTTGGTCATCTTTGTATCTAACCAAAGTCCTTCGAGGCGAGATCAGAGCATGCAACCAGTCTGACTTTCGCCTTCAAACCCCATAAACACTGATTTCGCCCAATGAATTCGATTCCACCACGCAAAGAACGTTGAGAACAGACCAACGCTCAATGCCCAAAAGAATAATCGAATAGACAGAAGTAAAAAAATGAAATCCCCCCTGAGTAGCGTAGTTCAGCATTACACCAAACTGGTGCTTGCAATCATACAATGTATGAGGTTTGATGCATAGTTAGCATCGATGAGCTCTGGAGTCGGAGTGATTCTTTCCAAATCTCTTCGGCTGCAATCACTGGCCTTTCCTACTCAATCTGAGGTTAAATCCAGTGGCTACCCAGAAGAACCACCCTCACAAGTAGTGGACTCGTCGGTGTTGGACAAATCGTGATGCTGTTCCTTCCGATCAAGCTGCGACTCATAAAATGGATCCCGTTGACCGAGTACTGTCTCTTTTCGACGAAATTGAGGCGGAGGGACCTTCTTGTGCGACCTCTGATCCTTTCGCTTTGGGCTTGGGGAATTTGTCTGCCCTGGGTGGAGATGAAATGGGGCATTTGAGTTACCCACAGGGTTGCTCGGGATTCGAAGTTGTAGTTGGGGTTGTGACCGAGGTTGCTGCTGCGCCGATTCCTGGAATGACTTGGGGTGGGCTTCCTGGAGGGCTGGCTGCTGTTCTTCCGACGTCTCGGAAGCCAGACCGGGACGATCCAACATAATTTGAGGGGAATGATCCTGAATCATAGATTCAGTAACAGGAAATGTGTGTTCGAACGCCGTATCCAGCAGGTCCTTGTCAGCGTCTGTTAGGTTCTGCGATTTCATCTTTCGCCTTAGCCGCTCTCGCTCAGAGCTTATCATTCGCTCGCGATGTCGATCAGACAGATCAATTGACCGCCGAGAGTGGCGCGTTTCTGGTAGATAGCTTGTGGCTGTTGGTGAAAGCTCACATATCCTTGCACGAGAAGGCTGCTTAGGAGCCCGCTGAGGAGTTTGCTGGGGTGACTTGGTTCCAACTGAGGGTCTTTTTGGTGGTGTAGGGTCCTGATTTGGTTTTTGGGGTACCACAGATGGCGTAGCAGGTCTGAAATCCGACACAGAGAGCTGCCTCTGCAGTTCATCGGCACCGGTGGTATAGATGCCGTTGAAGATTAATGGGACCAGCTTCGGTGGGATACCGGTACGGAGGGCATCCGACAACATTGACTGCTCGATACGCCGCTTCTCCAGCATTAAGTTAGCCTGTTGCGTCATTTCTTCTTGCTGCTTGTGCCGGTCTTCTTCAATCTTGGCGTGAAGCCATATCTTCATGTCTTCTGTACCTTCCCATGCAGCAGGTAGCGGGGGTAGGGAAGTTGACACAGACGGTGAAGTTGGCAGGCGATCGAGCTCAGATGGCGGGATCCGATCTCTGGATGAGCTCACTATGGAATGAGAGGTTGGGTATTCCTCTGTTGAAGACCGAGGCAGTAGTCTTGGGGGAGAGGGGATCGTTGTTTCGGCAGACTCATGGAGGTCCTTGGTCCCGTTCATGCACTTTGCGGGTTCTGAGTTGCGCTTCATATTGACGGGCAACATGTGGAATGCGTAGAAACTTGAGATGGTAGAGAAAGACACGATTTAGGTTACAAAGTTATGCGAAGTAGAAAGAGAGAAGACACCCACGTAGGGAGTGAAATGCTCTTTCCAAACTTGGGTCAAACCGTTGCCTCATCAAGATGTCTACGTGTCTGTCTATTCCAATTAAGAATTTGGGAAACAGGACTTTCAAAATGGCGTCAAAAGGAGCCCTTTTCGGCGCCCAATTTACCGTTACCTAGCGTTGTGGTGTAACATGAAGATAGATCTGAAGGTACGGAGTAGAAAAAGCAGAAATCAGGATGCAACATTTCAATCTCTTCTTTTTGATCTACGTGTATTTTCTGGAGTTCGTAAATGTGTAGGCATCTTTTTCTTTTCGGTTGATACGAATCCCAACTACCAATATCAGTCTACAGTGGCAGTGGACCATACTATGCATGGAAGAGTCATTTAAAGTATATACTGGGCGCATCGGCAGATGCCCACATCGAAGCCATATCTAGCATATCCCAAGCAAGAAAAGAAAAAAAAGGCGTAAAGGGTATCCTATCGCTTTATTCGCCATCTTCAAACAGCGATATCCCAGCGATGGTGGCAGGTCGTACCATCAAGCATCAAAGCTGGGGGAGAAGCAAAGAAAAAGCACTCATACTGCCGTGTTTATTTTATACGTCGCCACGATCGAGTCGAATCAGAACCTCGGGCGGAACTGTGGGAATGTACTTGCGGGCTCGTTCGCGATTCGTGCCACCAAAGCCAGCGCCGTAGCTGACCAGCATGTCTGTACTAGTTGGAAGGGAGAAGGGGAGGAAGAGAGTGGGGTCGAGGAAGACACTATTGCCGCTACCGGGGCGCTCTTCATTCTTGGCTGCGACCATACTTGTCGGTCGAGATGATACAGCAGCAGAGCCTGAGGATGGCCCAGTATCGGGAGATCTGGGTGCTGCGGGTTGGTCCTTTGGTGGTGTCTTTGGACGGGCTGCTGCTGCTGCTGCTGCTGCTGATGCTTGAGGCCCTGGTCCAGCTTCTGCCTTTGCCTTCTCTTCTTGAATTTCCATTTGTTCGCGGTATAGAAGCTCGGGGTCATTTTGTATGCCGAGAAGGAACTTCATTGCTTGCTTAGTCAGGCCTTTCTCGCCTACTTCTGGGCGGTATGATTTGACTGCATGCAGAAGCTGGGCGGGAGTGAGTTGTTGGAGTTGAAGCAGAGTGGTTACGAGAGATTCGTGGTCCTCGCCGAGCGAAGAGAAGCATTGCAGCCATTGGAGGAGTTGAATGACCGCGGCCAAATGTCGACGAGCGGCGTCTATTGTAGACTCTCCGGTGCTAGTTGTGGATCCATTTTCGTAATGTTCTGGGACACGGTTGTTTGTGCGTGCCCAATCCTCTAATGCTGAAACGTTCATACGGATCTGCATCGCCTTCGTGCGCGCCAAGTAACGTTTCGTGCTCATGATTCGGTTAAAGATCTCGGCACTGAGCCAGTAGAGAAGTTGGGAGAGGATTTGGGTCGTGATCACTGAATGAACATCATAGAGATCAAGTACAAAGAGGGTTGAGGATAGTAAAGAGGTAATGTTCCGAGGTGAGATTTGTGCTCGTCGCCGCGGTGAAGGAGGCCGGAATCGCTTTTCGTCAGGCTCGGGGGTTTTGCTCTTGTTTTTGCGGAACAGATTCCATTCGTTTTGGAAGGCCACATCTTCCAGTCCAGGGATGGTCTCATGGTCCAGCATTGCCGCATCCAGGACTTTGTTCATTCGACGCTCGGCGTCACGAATAATGAGAACGAATATTTCGTTGATCAGCTCTGCCAAATGGAGTTGAAACTCGACCGTAGATTCTACTAAACCCCCGTCTTTCTTCAGGTAATGAAGCAGAAGTGTAGCATTTGACAGCCAAAAGGCCTGCATTGTCATATCCCATTGGTAACGTTCTACGACGTCATTGATCTTCTCCATCGCAGAAGATAGAAGGGTTGTGAGGAGCTCAGGGCTGGCATGATAGTGCGCATAACGAGCGCTGAGGAAGAGAAGATTTGCAGGCACTGGCTTTTGGGAAGGAGACCGCTGGGGGGTCATGTTGGTGATGATCATGTCCAAAATGCGCTCTAGCTCATGCTCCTGGAAGACAAACATCTGATCATTCAGACACTTGTCCCAGACAAATTCCTGCTGATCTTCCTCAAGCTCATCATCATCGGACGGCTGTAAGGTGAAAAACCTCCCAATTAGTCAATGTCAAACCCTCATTCTCACCACAAGAACTAACCTCGAATTTCTCGTCAAGCCCTAGACTGGACAAATCGACCTCCAGATTGATTGCGCTCTCTTCCATCATCATTCGCCGCTTCATCTCGCTCTCAGCCAGCTCTTCTTCGAAACGACCATGCGCCAACCCAGCGTCATAGAAGTCATCATCGATATTAGTAGACCCAAAGCTGTAACCGTTTTCATGCAAATATTCAGATATCTCACTGCCGGGCTGGGCAAAATCAAAGGCCCTACCGCCGGACGACGACTTGATATCCGGTGATGCCCCGTTATCAAGAAGAATCTTTGCTATCGTCTTGTGTCTGTTGGTCATGGCCCACATCAACGCGCTCCACTGGTTACGATCCTGTCTGTCGACGAAGGCACCGGCGTCAATGAGCGCAGCAACGACTTCTTGGTGACCCTATTCTCGGCCGTCAGCATCGCATCAATGTTCTACCTATAATAGCAACCCACAAAACAACTAGCATAGATCAACGGCACAGTCCCCTCCTCATCAGGCTTATTGACATCGACGTAAGTCCTCGCTTGGCCCTGGACCAGTTTCCGCACACGATCCACATCGCCATTACTGGCCGCCATGTTCAAGCTCTTCTGGAGGATATCGCGTTTCTCATCGTCGGTCAATTTCTCGTCGGCGGCAATTGTCTCTTCGTCTGCGGTGAGCGAATCCACCTCCCGATGGGCAGCTTGGGCAGCAAGCATCTCCATCAGTCGGGCGTCACTATCTTCAATATCGCGCCCATAATGAGCCCGCAATTCGTGCTCATTGTCGTGCGAGTGATCGTCGAGGGCTAAGCTGAAGGATAAGGGTTTTGCGGCGACGGGCGCGGTCAGGTATTGTGATTGACCTATGACAGATTCAACGATTAGACCTTGGTGCTTGACAGTAACTAAGCCGGTGATGTTTCCGATCTGTAACCAATGAAGGGGATATAGTTTGGTCTCCCGCGTCGGGGAAACGGGGTAATAGTTCCGCGCACATAAGAGCACTCACCTTGCCAAGCATCGTACATCTCAGTCTCCGGTTGGAAGACCGGGACGGAGCGACGATCGTCCAGTGATTTGGGCAAGTCATCTGGAAGTTCCTGTTTAGCTTCGTGGAAGGACGCGGGACTGTGTTCGCTGTAGTCATTGGAGTCGATGGAGTCCTCTGAAGCCCCGCGCCGCGGTTCGGTCGTGTCCATCGTGGCGGGCTGGCGGTCTGATAGAGTTGCGGGACATCAAAGAGCTGAAATTCTGGAGAAGACTGAGGAACCCTCTCTGGGGATATGTTCTGTAAGGAGCGCACCCTCCACACGTGGGAATCAGTTGTTGGAGGGAGATGGTGGTGATGAATAGGTGGTGGATTTGGTGTTCCGTCCCTAGACCAGCTCCCGCGATGCGACCCCGAAGACCCCGGAGAGATGACGCAGCTTTCTATTTCCTTCGTATGGATTGTATTTTGGGCAATACGACGGCCAATTTTCAATATATAATTGAGTAGTGATCTTTATCTCTCCTACTGAGAACGTGGCTCTTTGGTGAAATTCGCGAACATACCCCTATTCACCTATAAACATGTTTCTTTTCGAATCCTGGCTTGTTCACCATATGCCATTGTATGATAGTATGGTCTGTGATGCTACGTATATCTTATAGCTTCACTTAAGGAGAATGGTATTACAATTAGGGCAAATATTTCAGGGACCAGGTAGATTTGAGTACTGCGATTGTAGGGCCGCCTGTCACGGCCAGTAATGGTACGTTCTACTGCGCTACTCGGGAGGCATGTTTTGGGCAATGAGAAATTTCGCAACATATTTTCTACTGTTCTGGCTAGGATCTGACTTCATTGATGACTTTTTCGCTGGAGAAGTCTAACACATGCGTAAACTGCCACCAAGACCGTCTGGAAGCAATCTTGCAATCCAGACTTTGGCCGTCATCTACTCCTTACCCTGGGCTCGAGCATCCCACGCACCTTCACTCGCCGTTGTCAATATAATCTTACCAATCTCCTCAACGTCCTCCAGTTTTTTCATCCAGAAATTCCACCGATCCATGCTCATTGGCCCCGCCGTCCAAAGCCTCCCCTCTCTCTCCAACGCCCAGGACTCCTCACCTTTCTTCGCGCCCTCTCTGAGTCTTTCCCCAGCTATCTTAATCCACACCGCCGCAGCAGGTACCTCAAAGTCCCAAACTGCATCTTGGCATTCGAGTGCCTCGGAGATGCACTCGTAGCCCCAATCTAGTGGCAAGAGCCCATCTTTAGCATTCGGTCCTGGAGCGGCCATTGCACAAGATGCCTCCACAAAAGCCTGGTGCACATGGGCATGGCGTCTCTCCGCTCTTGTGGCTGGATCCCGCGTTGCCAAAGCTTCGCGCCAGTGGCCCTGCTTCCATCCATCTGACCACGAGTGGCCGAAACTTTTCAGGCCTGTCCAGACTGGGTCGCCGCCCTCTTCGTCTGGTAGCAGGCTAAATTCCTTTAGCAGGTCGACGAGGGCAGGCGTGTGGCTTTTGGGCATCTCAAAAAGTGCGTCTTCGATCATGCTTAATACGCGGTCTCGCAGGTCAGTCTTCTTCTCTGAGTCATGGGGCTTGGTCATGGCGGCAGCTGTCTCAGATGGCTTGAGGTCGCCGTTTAGGTACGCTTGGAGAGCCGCAGCTTGATAGGGATGCGCCCCGGTCTCTTCCTCGCCGTCCATTGGTGCAGTGTGTTGTTCGAACCAAGCGTCGTCGGCGACGGAGCCGAAGCCATCGAGGTCGACCGATTTGCACGTCAATCCTTGAATACTAGTGTTCATGATAACGAAGAATGAATTTTTGGTCTTTGGTGACTGTTTGAGAGACCGAAAGTCACTATGCACCACTGCTAGAATGGGTGATGGTTGTGTTATGTTCGAGGAAAGAAAGTGCAAAATGGTCGCAATATCGCAACCTTCGAAGTGGCAACTTGGCAGAACCCTGAACTAGACACGACTACACGATCGATGTGCAGTATACCTTTGATGCTGTGATAGTAGCCATGTGCCGAGAGTGATATCATCAGCCTTGGAGGTGGCCAATGACTGATATGCCACCCAGGAACGCCCCCAGGGCCACCTGGCAGACAAGAAGTTGACAAATAAGAGCTGCACCGAAGATAGCGAAATGCCCTGACATCACAACTTGTTTAGTCTAGCCGCTATTCATAGCGGCATTTACTATCATCCTTTCTCGGCTTGATGAATATTTAGCGAACTTGAGAAGTCTCTTTGAACAAGATAGCTAAAATCGTGCTGATCTCAGACTTTGCGGGGCCGCTTAATCCCGTCGACCGGGTGGCATCTGGGGCCGAAACACATCGAGTGGTTACATGGGGCTTATATCCAAGTGCAATCACCAACCCGGATTTTCATATTCATTTGGGCGCGGGGGCAGGGTTGTATCCATGCCAGTAATATATTTAAAATAACAAAGCTGCCGGCGGTACTTTTCGCCATCGTTACGAAGAGAAGGCACAACTACAAGTATTTAGGTGATTGATATGAATGACATTCATCTGCAGAAACGCTTCAACTATATTGTTATCCATCAAAGAGGCATATATCACAACCACGCTCTGATGCAAAAGGAATCACCCAAATTCCACAAGGTATAGCTGTGATTGTGAGGGCAGAACACAACTAACTAGATATAAAGAACATAGCGATAGCAGTATGGAGTGAACCAAGAGCCAGATAACTGACTCAGATAGGCTTGGACTAGCAGGGAGCACTGGCCCACGGAGTTACCGCTGCCATTTCGAGTCGACGAGGAGTACAAAGGATTGCATGGTGGGCGATATCACTAGACTGGTAGATGAAAATATGATGATGCTAAGGAGCGAACAGTGAACCGTATAAGCAACTTTGACAGATTGGGAATGGCACCCCCGGCCATGAAGTTACCGCCACGATTCCTGAAATGTTTTGACGTCGACCAATGTGAAATACTCCGGGCAGGCAGACCAAGGTATGCATGGTGAGGGCTCTCATTGGACTGGCAGGGATCAAAAATTGATGGCAGCGCTGGAGAGTGAACCGCAAACGAAGCTATCGATTCTGGCAGACTGAGAATGGCTGGAATGTTCATGGTGATTGTTGTCATTATGGACTGGCTGGCACATATATAGAATGAAATGGTGACGATAGCTGGAGAGCGAACTGTGAACCGCGTGAACAATTCCAGCGGGTTGGATGTAGAAACGCCTGGGCATTTCCGAAATGCTTGAACGCTGACATGGTTCAATGCGATCATGGCTGGGATGGCCAAGGTATGTACAAAAATTGGTGTTATTATGGAGTAGCAGATCCCAGCCATGTAAAGACAGACGGTCCTATCATGGGGATAGGACGGTTCAACGCCAACAAGACAAAAAAAAATCCAAAACGAAAGATCTTAACCAGATGCAAGTATTGATACAAAATGGCAGAGGGATAAAGCAGCCTCTGGAAATGGGGTATAAACTATCCAATCACGGATGTGAAGATTGTACAAAATTGGATATAGAGATGCAACCAAAAGGGCGAAGGAAAGGGGGGGAACGAGAGATTATTCAAGTGCTTTACTGCGAGATTGAATTTCGTCTTCAGGAAGACATGCAATCCACAAGCACCGTTCGATAATGCCCTGCACGGGCTCGAACTTATATTTGGTACTGGCATCGATGAGACGGAGGAGGCTCTTAACGATTCGTGCTGCGGTACGATAGCGCTCGAAGTTGACAAGTAACCCACCGCTAGTGCTGTTAACTTGCGCGGGTTTCTGTGCATTGTAAGTGAGATCGTGGACGTATAGGCCTGGAAACAAGAAAAGAAAATCAGCAAACAAGACCTAGCGCGATGTTCAAGTAAATGATTTTGAAACTTACCGATGAATGGAATGCAGCCTTCTTGCAAGCTGGCCGTCTCCATCTCGACACGCAAATCATGAAAATTGCGCACCGGCTGTATAAGACACTCCATATCCTTAAACAGCCGCTTATCTTCAATTGAAATCAACTGCCATGTACTCTGCAGTCGGGAGCAATCAGACGAAGACAAAGCAATGGCGATTTGAAGCATTGTGGCGTAATTGCAGATGCGGCGTGCATGCGCAGCTGTATGTATGTACTTGACAATTGTGCGGGCCCGCTCGTTGATGTCACGGGTCAAAACAATCTCGGACAAGATCCATTTGACCATAAGGTTGAAACGGCCGACGACCAAATCGATACCCTTGCGTTCCTCGTACGTCAAGAACTGGACCCAGTTTGTGACCAATGGGCAGGCACTGCTCCATTTCATCTCGACCAGATCTCGCCAGTCGACCTCGCTCAGAGCGGCCATTTCGATTAATGTCAGTTGGTGTGCAAGGACCTGGGATTCACATGCTAGAATGAAGGGTACATGGTCGGGTAAAAGGTTGATGATGGGGTCCTGCTCTGTACGATTGTTTTCTGAGTTGAATAACACGTCACTCGAAACCTGTTGTATGTTTAGAGGACGCGAAGCAGATATGCCCGTTTCCTTGTGTCGCGGGGATGTGTCCGGCGTAAGGGGCTGGGCCTGGAACAAGACTGTGTTCAACGGCGAAGGATGGGAAGTGAAAGAGCCCGGGTGTTGGATGGTCATCGGCGGGGAGGGAGGTTGCGCCAGAGGATGAGGCGCGATCTCCACAGTTGATGAATTGAGGCTGTGGGTGTCAGTCGAAATTCTTGCATCCATGGCTTCATGCGGATGAATGAGGTCGAGCGACATTTCTGAAGACAAAGCTGAGAAGCGCTTCGGGGTAAGCTGGCCAGCATCATGAGTAGCTGAGGTCGGGATGGTTGCGCCACGAGGAATGCGACGCATGCTGTCGGTTTCATGCACAATTTGAATTGAGGGGTGTGACGAGGCAGGTTCAGAAGTTTCATGGCTTGAAAAGAGGGTGAGCGGAGCACCCTGCGAGTCCTGTCGGAATGGTTGGCTTGTAGGCTGGCATTTCATGGATTCGTCAGTCAATCCTCTTTCAAGGAGTGGAATAGAGTTGTAAGACTCCTCGGACTCGGTAACAGAATCAGAATAGGGTCTAGGTGGCGCCAATCGCCCGCCAACTGTGGAATACGCGGATTTGTCCGTCTGTCGCCTGCGAGAGAGAACCTCCCACGTAGGCTTGGCCGTTTCGAGGTCATGAACAAGCAAAGGCTGTTCTCGGTGAGAGTGAGTCTCTTCTGCTTGTGCGGACGAAGAATCCCGATTGGCTCTGGGTGGTCCATCCCACTTTCCCTCCAGCTTCAACAGTGTTGACTCAATACCACCGTCGTCGTCATCAGGAATCTGTGCAAACTTCGCAATAACTGACTCAAAGGAACGTCTATTTTGCTGGGAAGTGCGCGGCTGGATAAGTGAGTACCGGGGATTCGGAGGGATCAACGTTGAAGGAGGTCTTGAAGCACCGCCATCAGAGGGGGCCGTTTCGTCCACGACTGAGCTATCCCAAGACGCAAACGAGTCACGGTAGGAAGGAGGCTCGATCTCACCTCCACTCTGCATTTGACGTAAGTTTCCACCTCGGCGCCTGCGAAGAACCGGTCCCGGCTGTTTTTTGTTCTGATCTCGAAGCACATTGGAGTCAATAGTTGATTTAGCCGTCTCACTGTTCATCGAATACCGCTGTCTTGAGATTCCGCTTTGGAAGGATGCATACTTTCTCAATCGGAGGGATAGAGAATTCTTCTTTTTGATAGACATCGATCCACGTTCGACCGATGACGATCTCTGCGGCGTGACAGGGCGAAGGGGATAGAATACGTTTGATTGAGCAGCTGATTCTGATTCGTCGGCATTGTAACAGACTGGCCGAAGAAACTCTCCTTCCACGGGTATCGATTGCGTTGAGGCGTCATCGGGCACCTCATGTTCTGATATTTCATAATTGTAATCATCGACAGTTGGCATTGATTCGTGTGCTGCCGCCCCTGATCCGAAGGGCATTTCGAAACCAGTATCATCGACAATGATGATCGATTCGCTTCCCATGGTGATACCGCTCCTGAGTTTGAGGTCGGAATTAGGATTTTGCATCGGCAAAAGATCAGAATTGCTGGATACAAGCTCCTGTAGGGCCCCTTGATGACAGTCAGACGCAGCTGGTGGCTGAGTTTGGTCTTTCATTCCTCCCTGGCTCATAGCCAAGCGGTATTGTTTGAGGACCTCATCACACAGTACATCAATCCGACCTGGATATTTGGGAACAGCAGCCATTTTCCTCTCCCGGTAGAACTCAGAGCCAAAAGCCAGTCCAGTTGGCATTGCAGATGTCTTCCCGCGAGAAGGCAATGAGATGGCCTCGGGGGCATTCGCGATGCGAGCGGAGACACTTTGTCCACCATTCCTCGTGTGCAATGCTCGTTTGATTGAGCCAATGATCGTTCTCATACCTGAATTAGGTGACGACTTGGGGACGTCGGGCGTACTCCGACGATCCGGATTCGGGTTCTTCAACGGCGGAGGAAGGGGTGGCGATTCCGGTGCCATCATAGTCATGTACGACTCTGCAGGGGGGTACATCTCTCCGCGTATTAAACTAGCCGTACCGAGTATATCTTGTGGTGCGTATCCTGTTTCGGGCTCCATCGCAAACATCGGAAGTCGATCATCTCGCACCGAATCCGAAAAGCTTCCGCTTCTTTTATGGCTATGGCCGTGATATGGGTGCCGCGAGACCTTGGGAGATACGGGTGATCTAGGTGGCTCATGAGTCCCGGGCTGAGACTTGGATTTTGGCATGCCCAATACCACAGGGCGGGGCGCCTTGCTTTTTGAGGCAGACATGGATAAGCGCTTGGGTGATTTAGGTGGTAATGAACATGAAAGCGCCATCAAGCTTTGCTCACTTTTGGCGGAAAATGGAACGCTTTGTGTAGTTGCTGCAGAATCATTTCGATCATGTCGTACAGGGAAAGGGAGACTTTCGCGAAAGGTGGTGTCTGCACGGGGCGTCATACCATGAATAGGCACAGTTCGCTGCAGTTCCTCGGCTTTGGATAGCTCAGTCTGGGTATCTCCAGGTATAATTGGAATTTCTGGGTCGTTATAGGCGCGGGACAAGTCTGTGGAAGACCAATAAGCCGAACACTTGCCATTCCAGCAACGCTTCAAGTCAATGAGAATCTTCCGATCACTCGTGCCACCATTTTGTCGAGACCTGACCTCTGAGTATAGCTTATTGATAGTATCGCAGAAGTGGGTCCGGAGCTCGTAATTCGTAGCAAAGTCATCAATGAAGTAATTGAGAATCCAATGTCGCAAAGCCGCAAATGTGCGGATCCTGATAACACGTCCATCATCTTGTAACCGATTGATTGCCCACTTTAAGCGCGCAAGAAGAAGAGCCAAAAGGTGTGTTGTGGACAGGTATGAACGGAAGGTAAGGAAGAAGTCTGATACTAGTTCGTAGTCCATGAATGATTCGGAGGAGATTTGGGCAACAATTCGGGCAGGCGTGGCAGCACTGATATCCTTTGTCCCAGTGATGTATCGGACAACAGACCCGTCATCCATATCATACACCAGTGCTTCATAGATAGATGGCTCAACCGGCTCCTTCAATTCATAGACCATAGAATTCCTTGGAATTGGTGACGCTCGACTCATATCCATAGCCGCCGCGGTGCCCGAGAACATTGAAATTGCAAAGGATGGCCTGTGTCGCGAGAAAGAGTCTCGGGGATATGGACTATGAAGTCCCGGCAGAGTGTCTGCCATGCCTCCAAGTAGTGTTGAATTTCGAAAGTTGTCCGACATCGAGGTTCGCGTGTAGACAGAACTCTGCATAATTGCACTGCCTTCGGCGTTGAATCGCGGGGACCCGAGCCGATAACGCGGAATAGGAACCTCCAAGGCTGGTGTCGAATTGTCATGTGCAGACTTGGGCCGATCTTCAGATCTATCGATCACGATCCGCAGCTCTCCACGCTTCCCAGCACCGGCTATCGATTGCTGCTCCGATATTGTCGAGAACGAGATGGGTCTCGTGCGGTGCTGGCTGGAGAGTTCGGGGGAGCAGGCACGGAGGGGACAGACTCGGGATCTTCGGGTTGCTCGCGTGGACGTAACTCAGAGAGCTGCGAGCTCGACCACCTGGATGGATCTGGATCCTCGCGGGCATGTGCATGAGGCTGCGGCTGAAGAAGACTGGATTTTGCGGTATCGACTGGAGAGAAGGATGTAGGCTGTGGGCTTTTTCGGGGCGGATTGGCAATCGGCCTAAGTTATTGAAATAGGTCTACTATCAGCAGGCTGCACAGTATGTGACACAGCAAGAATCATGAGTGTACCTGAGAAATATTTTGCCATTTTGCCCAACACTTCTTACAGTGAAATGACCGGCCTTCCTCCCGGGTGATCGCGCCTCTAGCGGTCCACGATGTGTTTGGGACCGCTGTAAGTTGTTCTGCCGTAGGAGCTCATGGCTATCCTTGGTGTTTATCCCAGTTGCTCTCTCGCGTGTTGCCTTCAATTCTAGGTTCCGCTTGATATTGCCGCTCTGGGCTACGGTGTTGGCACGGCGAAGATTCGAAATTGTAGGCCCACTAGACATTCGGTTTGAGGCTGACAGTTCATTGATTTGGACTTGCGGGCCCAAAAAGGCATCCTTGAACTCATGTGGAAAGGGCTCCATGACGCGAAAGCTATAGGAACACCCGTCGCGACGGGGCCCTTGAACAAAAGCATATAAAATCCTAGGTAAGAAAAGAAAAGACAGCTGTTGTGGAGATGACCCGACGCGGCGGGAACGGAAGAACAGGAACTGGGAACGCTGGGTCCAATGTGTTTGGGAAATTTCCCCCTTTTACCGCTTTTCCTTATGGTATGTAATCCGTCGTTTTTATTTAGATTAAATCGCAAGTTGCTACCAAGAACGGAGTACGGAGTACTCCGTACAATATATCCCTTCAACATTCTACCTGGAGATGATAGGTCACCGGAAAGACTCCCGGAAAGAATTCTTTACAAAAAGTACACGTAAAAAGTACCAAAATCGGGCAGGATTTGACTAAATCCACCATCGTTTGGCGCATCTCCACATATGGAGTGTGCGAAACTGGGAATATCTCAAGAATTTGGACAAAGACGTGAAGATATCTTATGTTGTACTACGGAGTACTTTGTTTCTCACCGGGATTTATCTAATATGTCTCGTTTCTCATTCATTCGTGACATTGGGAAGTAATTTACCCATTGGCTGCCCTACTTTATGTCTGTACTAGCGCACATGACTCGGAGATCTGAGGTCTCGGGAAATTAGGGAGATCAGGAAAATTGGCAACTTTTTGGGTCTGTTTCTATCCAGCTCATGGATCTATGATTGAATCAGCTAGTCTGTATGGAGTGTTCAATGTCCAGTCTCCAATACGGACGGGAGACTCCGTAGTCCATTATGTACTATTCCGCATAAGACGTCAATTATCTTGCACTTTGCCGGTGAGACGAGACGTCACATGTCAAATGTCGATCAAGCTGAGATCCATAAGAATTGACATATCCACATTAAAACGGCCCCAAAAACCACCTAACTCCAAAGAGGTAAGGATCTAGGGGACTAGATCTGTTAGCTGACTCTCTACGGTCTTGTCTTTCCCCTACGCCTCTCTCTTTTTAAAATTCCGCCTGCCGACACCCTTTTTTTCTCTTTCTTATCCCAAGGCTCCCGCTTGTTGTGGATGCTCTGGAGATCAGCAACTGTACGGTCTGGGCATCTTGGCTGACGATGTCCTCCACTCGAGCATCGTTAGGACCCATTATGTCAGCGATGGATTAGACATCACTGTCAGCGAACTGCTTTGCAAGTTTAGACAAACATCGCTAGTAATATATGTTGAAGCATTCCTCATCTTCGGGAAGCATGCTCAGATTTTGGGGTGTGATGCTCATATCCCAGCGGCAGGCGGGGGTTTCAAATCACACGAAGAACTCGCCAGAGGTCATCACACTCATGGTGACTTAATAAGAATGGACGTGTCAGAGTGTCATGAATATGAAGATGTAAGTCCTCGAGAAAGTGACGGTGGATGGTGGATGTGCAGCGAGGGGCGGTTGTGAAAGTGAGGAAATGGCAGCAATCTCCGTTCAAGTACTGGGCGAGATGCAATGCGGCCGAGACACAGCTAAACACTTGTGACCAAGTCAGAATACTGGAATTATCCAAAGCTCATGGAATCAACTGCTATTGACGGTGAACTAATCAAAACTACCAAAGTTTGCAAGTTGGCTTCCTATCTGGGCAACTAAAGGCATTCTTGAACTCTCTAGAATTGGCCATAGTTTCCTGCGAGAGTGGTTAGCAAGGGCAAACACAGGAATGCATTAATGAAACTCACGATAATTCGCGCTGATTTAGGTGCATGGGGGTCGTTATAGATCGCCTGTTCAGCCGCCTCCTTGGTAGTCTTCCCACACCACCAATTACCATAAGATATAAAGAACAGCTGCTCTTTCGTGAATGCATCCAATCCCGGGATGTGAGGCTCAGGCTTTGCCTCATCGTGCTTCTTCCATGCGTGATACGCTGCTGTCAGACCTCCAGCGTCGGCAATATTCTCACCTAATGTCAGTCGTCCGTTCACGTGGAGGACCTTGTCCTCGGGACCAGTCACGGTAAACTTGGAATACTGATCAATAAAGCATTGAGCACGCTCTTCAAACGCCTCGACGGTCTTATCGTCCCACCAGTTTGTATAATTTCCACTCTGGTCGTAGTGTCGACCGGTAGAATCGAAAGCTATACCAGTTAGAAATTGGACAATAGTTTTGCAGGGAACTAAACATACCATGTGAAAGTTCATGGCCACTGACGGCTCCAAATGCGCCATATGCCAGATACAATGGCGCGGAAGGCCCGTAAAACGCTGGCGGCTGCATGATGCCGGCAGGGAAGACGATCTCATTACCAGGCGGGTTGTAATAGGCGTTGACAGTCGGTGCGCTCATGTCCCATTCGTCGCGGTTGGTGGGCTTGCCGAGCTTAGACCATTCGTTGCGAAGTTGGAAGCGTGCCACAGCCACCTCATTCTCAAAGAAAGTGTCTTTGGATAATTCCAGGTCCCGATAGAAGTTGTTTACATCCTCGGGGTCCAAAACATTGGGACTCTTTGTGGGAAATCCAATTTTCTGGACAATGTTTCCCACCTTCTCAATACCCAGCTTTCGCACATCCGGGGACATCCAGCTGGTTTGATCCAGGGTGAAAATAAAGCGCTCCTTGATATCGGACACAATCTGATCGCCAAGTTTCTTCGAGTCCTCAGAGAACGCATCGAGCACATAGAAACGGCTGAGACTCCATCCAAGGCCTCCATCCAGACGCCCAAGGCATTTACGCCATCTCTCCTGTTTGGCCTGTGGTTCTTTTCCAGCGAGTTCATTTTTGAATCGCCGAAGGGGTTCGATGGTGGCATCCTCAATAACGTCCGCAAACGCTTGGATAAGCTTCCACTGCAAGAAGAGCAGAATGGTCTCTCTGGGTGTCTCTTTCAAAAGAAGAGACAGTGCCTTCATATAGGGAGGCGAGCCAACAATAAGACGATCACCCTTGTAGTCATGGGGCGCCAAAGAGGAAATAATATCAGAAAAAGATATCTCAGGTACCAGTGCCTCGGTTTCCTTGATGCTAAGGGGGTTGTAGTATTTGGTGACATCTTCTTGAGTTTGGGTATCCGGAGTTACATCCGCAAGCTTCTTTTCAAAGGCTACAACATCCTCGGCAGTTTCGTCGAATCCATCTCCAGCAAGTCCCCGAACAACTTGCTTCAGAACAGTCGTATAGTCAGCCACAGTTTTTGTGTTATTATAGTACTCTCTCGCGGGAAGTCCGATTTCGCGAGGCGGCGAGATCATGATAACGACATTATCAGGGTCTCGATCGTCGGCCTAGAAGGAGTTATTAATGGCTCTCACAAAGTATAGGTCGCATAAACTTACAGTGACACCAGAAGAAGCCAGAGCCTCGACACCAGCGTTCGCCAGATACAACAAAGCACTGGTGAGTGAAGCTTGCGCTCCTTTTACGAGACCTGGATTCGCAGGGTAGATAGTCTTCAGTTCATCCAGAATATTAGTCAAAGGCTTGCTGCCCCGTTTGCTGACTGTAGCCTCGTCCGAGCAAGCATCGTACGCAGCTTTGAGTTTCTTAAAATTGTCAGCATCAGATGACTGCGGCGGTTCCGTTCGCTCCAAGATATGACGAAGTTTAGTCTGGGCGTTCTCCTGCATGATTGTGCCCGCAAATATCGACCCCTGGTCAGGCCGCATGTCATGGCGCTCTCGCCATCCACCGCAGACATATTGGTCAAAATCAGTGCAAGGATCTATGTCCTCATACTTGGGATGCAGATTGTAGAGTATTTCGGATGCAGCATGAATGCATTCTTGCGACTGGCAAAGCGGTGGAGCGTCGGGGTACGGGGACGGATCCTCAGTAGACGGAGAGCCTAATCATAGAATTGGTCATGTCAGCGACGCATTTTATTAGGGAGAAGTTATTCATACCATGAGGGAAACCTAGATAGTAGGTAGCAAGACCTGTGATCACGAAGACACATAGCCCTCGTCTCAGTGTTCTCGCCCAACAAGGGCGGGTTCTTTGTTTGTTGTGACAGGTGTGGCTGGAAACAACGCCATTGTCCTCGGAATCGTCGACTTCGTTTACAGCCAGAAGCGGGCCTTTGTCGGACTCCATACTGTGCAACGAGCAATTGAGGTCACGTTTTCTATGGTCACTGAGCTGTTAGAGCCTTGTAGCTGTACACGACACGCTCATGAAGACATACCTGAATTCTGGTGTTGGAGATACTATAAAGAAGGCGCGTGATGGAGAACCATGAACTAAATGAGTCTGGATTACTCTTTAGGCAACAAGGAGAAGCTGGGGTTGAAATGGCGTCACACTCCAGGCCGTGACGAACTCTTGGCGGAGCTTGCCCCTTCCAAGTGGATCCCTCTCACCAATGATGTCTCGGTTGGTTGCATTCTCGAGCTCACTTGGACAGGTCCAGGAACGGGGTATTAACCTGCATTTCAGGGCTGTATTTGGTGGGAATCCTTGCTCTAGAACCTGTTATATTCTTCAAGTAGTGGGATCCTCTGTTACTACTTCGGGAGAACAAAGCCCTGGGAATAGGCGATTCTTATCAAGTGTCCTTCTAGATAGAGTCAAACAATAGACTTCACTTAATATAATACACTACGTTTTGAAAGCAATGGATATGGATGCATCTATATTGGCTCGGGATAGAGGTTCTCTTCGAAGGCCCTCAAACATGTTAACTTCGAGGGGGCCAAGTTCTCGAGAGCCCTGGAGGGCGGGGAGTCTGACATGAGATGACGCATGTGCACGAAAGGTGAAATATGGGGGAGGACAGAACTTGTTCTAACAGAGCCAAAGAATTACTAGTTTGTTATTTCGCGGCATCAAGGCAAGAACACTATAGAAATTCCTCTCCTAATGACTCAAGGACCTAGTGGCTACTGCAGACAGTCCTATCAGGCAAATGGCAATTGATTGCCATACTCACGATTAACCCTGGCCAAATATGAAATCGATAGCCTTGAATGGGACTGAGCTCATGGCAATTTACGGGCTATCATTTGAAAACGTGGACGAATTCCACAGGTCATAGGATGAAAATGCTCTAGATCAATGGAACCCATCAATAGTCTTCGATAAATGGTCTGCATCTATCATGAGTCGTCCATGAGCAATGTTATATAAGCCAGGTCTTCCGCAGAGAAGATCCCTGTTCAGGTGGAATATCTGCCAATCACAACACTGCTAGAGATTACAGTCTGGCCAAAGGCCCATATGCATTTACAATTGCTAGACTTGCCGGGCTGATTTCAGTGATGGATCTACAGCCTGTGAGCTGCATACATCGCTTGAAATCATCGAATAGGATCTTGAGCATTAGCTCGACTCCCTGCTGACCGTCATACTACAAAGGAAGTCAGTATACCCGCCTCTTTCAGGATCCTTGATGTAACGGGCAGCACTGACCGCGAGTCCCCAAAGTGCAGGACGGCCAACCCAGCAGCATTCAGCACCGAGAGCCAAAGCTTTGAAAATGTCCACCCCCGATCGGATTCCGCCATCAACATGAATCTTGATCCGCCCCCGCCCAGCCTTGGCACAAGCAGGAAGCGCATCAATTGTGGCCGGTGTCTCATCCAACTGCCGACCACCATGATTGCTAATGATGATTCCATCGCAGCCATATTCGATAGCAGTCTCAACATCTTCCGGGGTGAGAACGCCTTTAATCCAAATCTCCATCTTCGTGACACTACGTAGCCACGGGATCTCCGTGGCCCAGGAATGAGAATCCGAGTTTGTCGAGCTAAACCCATCATCGTGAGATTGTTGCTGAATCTCGGCAGACGTTCTTTCATACATAGGATACCCCAAGCCAACGGGGGGCATGAACCCATTCCGCCATTCATTCCAGCGCACCCCAAGTACGGGACTATCCGCCGTCAGAAATATAGCCTTGCAGCCCGCAGCCTCAGCTCGACGAACGATTCGTTCTTGTTTAGCTTTGTCATTCATCGCGTAGAGCTGCATCACATGGTGAATTGGTGCCACTTCTTTCCCGGCGACGGTGATCTCTTCGACCGAGTGATTAGCATAAGAGGAGACACCCATGTTGACGCCCATTTTGGCACAGGCTCTACTTGTGGCCAGCTCGCCTTCTGGGTGGGCCATAACCTGCATTCCAGTTGGTGAGACACAGAGCGGAAATGTGATATCTCGGTCGAAGAGGGAAACCCCAGTATCGACACGTGAGACATCTCTCAGAACTCTTGGTAGGAGACGGTACTTTCTGTATGCAGCACAATTGTCGTGAAGTGTGACTTGATTTGTTGCACCGGAGTTGAAAAAATCTATCTATATGCGTTAAAAGAAAAGTATTCCGTGCAACATGAGAGTTCACACATACCTCTTGCGGAGACGGATAGCGAGTTAGAAGCCGCCTCCTCCAGGTCAGCTATTGATAATATTTTATTTGCCATTTCAGGAGAAATAAAGGAACATATAATGAGAGATATGTGAAGAACATCACATCTTGATGTAGTCGATGTGAGGGGTAAAATGTGGGGGATTTTTCGATCTATATAGGTTTACCGCTTGTTGCCTCTGAAAATGAACAGTCCATCCCATATATTCTATTATTCTAGCAAAGATCATGATATATTAGTTGGGTGATTACTGACATAGGAAAGAGTACACCGTACCAATCTTCATGTCCGGCCGTACGAAATGCCCGGCATGACAGACATGTTTTGATGTGAAGCCCCGACATTTTATTGGATTACTATTGAGTATGTGTAGGATATTAGAAGGAGCTTGCATGATAGCGTTGTTAGATCCCTGGAAACTGGGTCGTTCACTTGAATATTCTTTTCTTTAGGAATGAATCGAGGTATTTTGGCCTAAGTCAAGGCTGTAATAAAGAGCATATAGCCGAAGATTATATGCAGTATTTGCGCTACGATTGGCTTTCTTTTTGAAACTTAGCATAGAAAGCCTGTATACTATACTTATATACCTTGAGAAAGTCTTTTTTGGTTCAGTTGTAATAACAATAGAGGTCGAAGAATCTGAGGAGAACTGACATGAAGGGACTTCGAGATGTCAGAAGCAGTGGGCTCCATGTTTAATGGGACCACTGGGATCATTCATCAAATAGATTAGCCAACGTTCAACACTGCGATTTCGATAAATAATCATCTTGACTTGACAATATCGATAATTTAGTTACACTTGCCCGAGGATGGGAATACGTGACTCAATCAGTAGTTGGAGTTGCTATTTGGCTACACATTTAGGAGATCATGATCAAAGTGAACGCCTGTCATTTGAGCTTGCTCCCTCTTTGTCAAGTCAAGTTTAATATAAAGGCTACTTGCTCACCACAGCCTCTTTAGATTCTGGCAGTGTGCGGGGTTTTGATAGCACAATCCTCCATATCATCTTTTTGCTTCAGATCTCCGTGAGATTCATGTGTATGATAGGCTGCCCACTCTCAATGCCAAGTTAAACCAAGACTTCCCCGGCTTTTCATATCCTCCTCTACTTGGCATCGACCGCAAAGTTGAGGGGTAGTCTTGGTGGTGGCCTAGATTCTCCAATTGCCCATTTTGTTCCGAGGGTATTGTTCTTACTATGTTGGATAATCTCGGCTAGGATTCTTCCTAGGAGCTCTTAAGTACTTTCTCTCTATCATTTCCGGTTCACTACTTCACCTTCTATTTCCTTCTTTTTTCAAATAATTAAGGAACACATCAGTTCGCGACAATGGCATCGATTTTGGCCAGCTCCAAAGACGATGAATCTGTAAAGAAAGAAGACTTGGAGCTTGTCCATCTTGAGGAACAAGAGCTGTCACAGCGCAAGTCCGGCAATGAATCACCTGTGTATGATATTGACGAAGCACATCAGAAAAGGGTCATGTGTGTTCTCTCTACATTCCAACATGGTGAATCCGTCAATTCTAATGTTCAAACTAGTCGACGAGTTGATCTCCGCCTCCTCCCAATTCTTGGAATCATGTATTCCATATCACTTATCGATAGAACGAACCTTGGTCTTGCGTTTGTGGCAGGGATGGAGGAGGATCTTGAACTTGACATCGGCAACAGATATACAATCGTTGTGATGGTTTTTTTCGTGGCATACATGTAAGCTTTCTGATATCATCTAAAAGTCTTTTGGATGCAATGATTTCTGACTTTGTATCCCACTTAGAATATTCGAGATACCTAGTGTATGTCTGCGCTCCAACCAGAGAATTCATTATGGATGAAACTTTTTACTTACCTCGGCAGAATTTCATACTTCCTCGAGCCGGTGCCGCAAACTGGTTAGCTTTTCTTGGATTGAGCTTTGGGGTGATCTTGATCGGCATGGGTTTCACCAAAAGTTGGACTACAATGGTAGCTTGCCGAGTTCTGCTAGGTAAAGCAATAACCTCCTTTTCCATTGTGTATTGCTGAACCGTCATCCTTGTTTAGGTGTAATGGAAGCCGGCTTTCTTCCAGGTATATCAAAATGAACTGTGTCTCCATTTAAACATTACTAACTATATAGGCTGCACCTATCTAATTACATGTTGGTACACACGATTCGAGGTGGGGAAAAGACTAGCCACTTTCTGGCTGGTTTCTGTTGTGCTGAACGCTTTCGCGGCAATTTTTGCCTATGCCTTGACCCTGCTAGACGGAACCTATGGTCTGAATGGATGGCGCTGTATGTTGCTCATCTCCGTACCATAGGACTAGTAACAGCTGACTGTTTTGTCTAGGGATTTTCATCGTCGAAGGTGCTATCACTAGTGGTATCTGTTTGATTGGGTGGTTTATCATCATCGATTTTCCGACCCAAGCAGATACGTTTCTCAAGCCAGAGGAAAAGCAATTCATCATCGCCCGTATCAACAACGACAGCGGAGATGCGGAAGAGGATCCAATTACTATGGAAAGGGTTCTTCATCACCTCAAAGACTGGAAGCTGTATGTCTGGGCATTCAATCTCATGGCCTCCACCCTGCCCGGATATGCGTACAGCTACTTCAAGACAGTCATCCTCATGGGCATGGGCTTTAGTAACACGCAGAGCCAGCTCCTTAGTGCTCCACCTTACATTATTGCTGCATTGTTTACATATTTAGGTGGCTGGTTCACCGATAAATATCAAATCCGCGGGCCGGTGATTGTTATTCATCAACTTCTGACAGCAGTGGGAATGTTGATCACAGCTTATGGGGGGTGCAAGTGGGGCAAGATACTTTGGGATATTCATGGGTGAGCGTTCAGTGTTTTGACGATGAAGCGTAATATACCTAACGTTGTACACCAGGTGTGGGATTCCTACAGTTTTGTATCCCCGGTGTGCTCGCATTTCAAGCAAACAACATTACTTCCCACTCGAAGCGTGGGGTCGCATCAGCAACCTGTCTGATTGGGGGTGGCCTTGGGGGTATTATTGCCAGCGTCGCCTTCAAGTCGGATGAAAGCCCGCATTATACTACGGGCATTTGGGTGACCTTTGGTTTCTCGATGGCTAGCATATTCTTGACGCTAATGATGGACTTTTACTTTTGGAAAACAAACAAAAAGGCCCGAGAGACGAATGGCCAGATTGAAGGCATGACAGGATGGTATTACACTCTTTGAGGATAACATGTTGGAGAAATCATGAATCAATTGGAGCTTTGGTGGTACATAGTTTGTGTTAGACAGTCGAATGACCCACCCAGTGGAGCTTTGAATATATGCGCCAGATTTATATTCCACATCTAAATACCATCTAGTGGTAACACAGGTTCATCTCGTGTCCAGAATACAAAGAGAGCATGGAAAATATTAGTTCTGCGAGGATAAATTTGACCATATGGCTTCCAATGTGCCACAAACTTCACATATATGCATCCTTCCAACTATGCCCAATGAGCTCCCCGACCTCAACTGCAATTGTTCGACCCACACTAAGACTAGCAAAATGCAATGCGGCATCGATGCCATTTATCATAGCACCTGTCGTGATGATTCTGACTCCGAACTGGTTCCGGCCAGCATCCAGATAGGAAACCAGCTCCGAGGGATCTTCAGGAACAACTTGAGCCCCCTTCGCACCGGTAGTACGATTCATATAACGTTGTACTTCGTCTCGTAGACCAGGGATGCCAAGACGGTGTGTGGTCGCAGTGAGGCCATCAAGCACGCCTCCAGAAGCTAAGAAATAGGATCCGATGCAGACTGCTAAGATGGTACGTTGTCGTGCGCCCTCTTCATCCATGTCTGATGCAAAACTGGTGATAAATTCAACAAGCTCCGATGGCTGCCCCGGCTGGGATTCGATATAAGGTAGAATATTGGTTGGTCGTGCGCCAGGGACGATCAATATTTCATAGTCGGTCAGCTGAAGTTTGGCTCCAGCAAGGGATATGTCTCTCTTAACTGTCACGTTCTCTTGAGATGTTGTGAGCTCATCCTCAGCAGCATAGCTCACGGAGAAGCCCGAGTTGAAGAGTACCGAAACCGGACCGCTCACATCGAGGATATTGAATCCGGGAAAGATGACCACGAGCGCTCTTTTCGTCAGGTTTCTCATTGTATATTTTGAAGGCCACAGAGAATAGAAGACTCCGTTCTGCAAGATGTAGTTTCTGTCTGGAAGGTTTCGATGACGTCACCAACACCTTGTGAGGTCTCCGGAATAAGACTGAACCACATCAATACTACATCCCCGAGCAATTCATGATATATACAGATGCTTCTAGTGTCCATAAGGTGGCCAAATACCGCTACTATGATGAGAGATCTTGAATGTTTGGTACTCGAGATTATACAATTGAATATCTAGGTCTCTAATATATATCTGCGAAAGCTCCGCATCTATTGGTCAAGCTGAGAGACCGACCAGGATCACCTCTGCATCGATATGAAGGCGCACGACCAAGACACCCTATCGCCGAAGTAAATTTTTACTAGTCTTATGAGCTTATCCACTCCCCTACTACTTTACAACGTTCAAAAATTCTATTTAATTGCTGGCGGAAACCGCGCTGCTATCATTTTATCTAATACCGTATGGAAAAGGAAGCATAGGTAGGTATGCTGTACTCCATAGGTACGGGCGACTATTGGGACCAGCGATACATAACCCCCTTATTGGTTTATATTTCCTGGCAGAATTGTTGATCCACCCTCACTTTCCAAGTACTATGCTGAAATCATGGTATACAGTCTTTTTGCCTCTACAATTATATCAATTTGCTTAAAGGTGTATACCAACTTATATTCAGAAATATATCATTCATTAATAGATATTTACCCGAATAATTAGGTTAAGTATAGTATGTAAGGCCTTAAAAGATCGGCACTAAACGTGACACTGTTCGTACCTATATAAATCCTCGGCGTTAAAGCCTTCTGACTTCGTAATTATCCTTCTCTCTTCCCCTCTACCACCTCTCCACACATACTCTGGTAGCTACTTAAAGCCTTCCTTAAGGTATTCTTAGAGAATTTAGTGAATTGACTATAGCTAAGCCACTGTGAAGGCTATTGGAAAACTGCTGAAAAGACCACTAAAAAGACCACTAGAAAGCCCTATAAGAAAGATATCACAAGGCCGCAGAAGTGGCCGTCTACGCTTATAAGTGTAAAAAGTAAAAGAGAAGTAGGAATTAGCATACAAATTGAGATCAGGGTATATGCTTCGAAAAACCGGTGATAATAGGCGGTAAGGCAGTATCCAATGAGAGGGTTATGTATCGCTGGTCCCAATAGTCGCCCGTACATAGGTAACTCCTAGCATGAGACTAGTAATTAAAAAGTTCGGATGTATATTATCAACAGATCCTCTCGAGGAGTAGTATATATTCCGGTCGTCATTATACTGCGGGGCCGTGGCCTAAAGATAGACCCATGAAAACGGCCACTAAAACCGTCATAGTTCTCCATGTTTCAGTTTTTATTCCGAACATATACTCTGTAGCGTCGCTCAATTTCAACTGACTTGACCCGTACTATGCTGGACTCGGTATTACTGCCCCGGAGCTATTCCTGAACGACGTACGCTCGGGCATTGAAAAACCGGAAACTAGACCTGCTGTCAAATGCTGATCGACAACGTTTAAATTGCTCAAGTCCCACTCAATGCCCCTGAATAGTTTGGCCGTTAGCGGGTGTGCCGTTAACTTTTCCACTGGCTACTCCGTACAAAAGTTCTGCTTACGCAGGTAGGTAAATGGGCCGATGGAAATCTAATATTAGATGGTCCTTTCTTTCTTATGTATGGGGCGTCTGGCTTTGGCAAATCTAGATCATATTTACATATGATGTACGATGTACATTTGTCCGAGATTATGCTGTAAGATTTTGAGATAAAAGGGATATATCTTGTATACAATATGCGGAGTAATCAAAGGTACTCCGTACTTGGGGTGTCAATTTGATTTACCGAAGTGATAAGACTTACGGAGTATACACAATAGAGTTTTCTGAGGTACGTAGTATGAAGATTTGTCAGAGCTGCATGATACCAGTGGAGCGCCCATTATGCATAAATAGAAAGGATACATATTATATGTAAGAAAATCGATACTTCGGGTAGGCCTTCCGAGCAATGCTAGAGAAGAGATAACTCACACGTGGGTGATTCCTCGGAAGTTGCATGTGGAAGAACCCAATCAACTGAATTTCCAGGGGCTGAGATGACACCTCCCCTTTTTACATCGTACATGGGTAAGCAGTTGGTAAGCGGGAGAAGTCAGATCCCCCGAGTATCCCCTACGTATCACAAGGATAGCCTCGATCGCATCTCTTGGATATCCATGGCGAATCTTATACCATATCGGGCCACGGAGAATTTTCATTCTAAGATCGGTGATAAACTAGGTCTAGGTTGATCCGGCTTAATACCCATGCAAAATACAACGTTGTACGGATTCTACAGTGACTGGACATAAGTTTTTAACACGTCGGGCCCCACACCCCCCCTGATTATATAATATACTGCCGGTCTAAAACCTCCATAAATTCATACTATAAAATCTAGTATGGTGTATACCACCCCTGGCTCTCAATGATAGCCTCCACCCGGTGCGGCATTGTCTCAGAGAGATGCTCCAGGTGCCTCAGCTCTAATTCATCCTATGCCTGCTGCGCTGTTGCCACTAGTATCTCCTTTGTTGTGTCATTGTTCTGCATATGTAGGAGATCAGGCCGAAGCTCGTATGTCTTAGCTTTCAACAACGCCCAGAGGTTTTCAATTGGATTCAAATCAGGCGAGTGAGGAGGCTATTCCATAACTTCAATCTCCATCTCAGCTAATACATCCCGTACAACATACGCAGTATATGTCGGAGCATTATTATACTGAAAAATACTATCTAGATTTGTAAGCAAGATAGGTAGAACCCGGCGGTATAACTCCTCAATCACTAGGCCAGTGATACCAGTACGCTCAGCCTCAGGATTCCCAAAGAGTGGTATAAGCCCTATACGCTGTGTAGCGCTAGAAAATGCAGCCCAAAATATCTACTTTACTTACTTTCCTCGGTGTGGTAATCCTTGATATTGTCCCTCCTTCGGTTGGTCTTTTGGACAGATAAAGGTCCACTCTCGATATACACCAATCCCACGCTCAATAGTACACTCATCAGACCAAAAAACATAGGCCTAATCTTTAGGTGTAAAGTGCCGATAGCGTAGGGCCCAGCGAAGGCGTTTAACCGCGTATTCTTCCTTTAAAAAGGGCCGCCAGCTACATCGCTATTTACGGAGGTTCTCCGCATTTAAAAGACGTTGTATAGAGCGGTATTTGACCTTATAATCAACCTCAGCAAGGAGGTCTTCGGCTATAATCTTTGGGTTTCTGTGGATAGCGTTCAAGATCTGGTCTTTATCAGCTTTAGTAAGCTTTTTTGGCCTTCCAGATCGCGGTTTTGATACGCCTGCTCGGCGCTCGCTCTCCTTTTTCATAGTGTACCGGATTGTAGAGATTGGAATATAAGGATCGCGGTTATGAATACGTCTATACCCCCATCCTATAGCATGTAGCTCATATATACGCTCACGTATAGTAGGCGTAAGCTCTTTTGAACGCGCCATAGGTGGAATGGTATAGAGGGTAGAGAGGAGAGATACTAAAGAGAGAGATAAATATAGGTAATTGGATCTCCTTTTTGAAAAGCAGCTTCACGTACTATTTTAGCGTGGTTTTCATATACGCGTTTTAGGTAGGCGGTATATCCCTACACTAGCGGTGAGCTATGTGGGGCTATGGGTGTGTTAAAAACATATGTCCACTGACTGTATTCTCATATTTCCGGTCTGTGACTTGACTTTGCCTAGGTCAATCCCTACAGGTGCATTTAACTAGTCCCAAGAGGATCACCCCCTGCCTTAGTAGCACGGTGTGACGAGATTGCCCGCATTTAATGAAAATCATATCTTGAAACTGGGGACTGCGAACCGATAGAATGGGGCAATTGGTCTTTGTTTCAGACCCTTTGGGCCTGAAGTGTTGTGGGGGTTGTATACTATGTTGCAGACCTGAAGTTGAGCACAATCTGTCACCTCGCGATCTTCATAAGATCCAAATTCATACTCACTTACGGAGTACTCGGTACAAAAAGGACTGGCTACCCGTTCACCTGCGGCTCAAACACGGCAGAAATTGTGTGCTGTGGGGGCGAAGGGAAATGACAACGGTCCACCGAACATCTGTTTCTCTTGGGAGTCCCTCGAAATCACCCCCCGAAAGCGTGAAAGTAAGCCAATCTTGGATTCGAGCTCTCTGATTGGTTTGTGCGAATCCCCTAAGCGCTGTGATCCGGTGTTAGTCTTGGATTCGTCTAAACCTCGGCAGAAGTGTGTGGCTGTCGATGTACTCTGAATGGTTCTCATGAGAAATGAGAAAACAGAATCTCACGGGGGGCTCCAGTGAACGGAGCCAACACCTCGAAGTGGTAGAGAGGAAGAGCAAGATGCCCATGGTGATCCAAGCAGACCCTTAGTGTTCGACCGGGACAGAAATCCGCCAACGTTTCAGAGTGGCCCTTGCATTGGCCACTGGCACGCCCATGCAGGTTTCAGCACCTTCGTGTCGATCGCTGGAGCTTTGCATTCCGCATTGGCTTGGCAAATGCACCGTTTTGTACGGAGTACGGAGTATATTACATACGGTGTCCTTTTCGTATTGCGTATATCGGATATTATAGATATATCTCCATGCCATTTTCTTTTTTCGAAATAAATGAAATAAAATGAAATAATGAAAAAACAATTCGATTGTTCCTGAAGTTCTGATTGGATCAATGCGTGGGTGTACCCGAAGTACTTTCAATAGTGCCGTTCGATAGACTTGTAGATTTTTTCCCTCTCTTTCTCTCCTGCGAGACTGGCAAAGATATGATATCAAAAGAGCAACAGGTCAATAGGAGAATAGGCGAACAACTGAGCTACAGTATCATTTTGCAGTGTCATAAGTTCCAATTTGTACAAAGTGCAGACAGGGGTCAAGCGCCCCCAATGGTGGATCGGCCTAGTGGCCCCCTAGGAACTAAGTAAAGCCTTTGTATTTCAATACCAAGAGAAGATCCTCAAGAAAAAAAAAATTATTTCAAATAAGATAAAAAGAAGGAGTAGTTCGTACGCAGGGAAAGAATAAAAGAGACGAGATATTCCATTTCAAAGAATACCTGAAGATACTGAAGATACCGAATGTTAATAGACACGGAAGTCAAAGATACCGAAATAGGTATACAGAATACCAGAAAATCAGTGATCACCGGCTTTCTACCATTCTCCATTCTCCATTCTCTCCCCGCTTGTGGACTCGCTCGTGGGACGGGAGATATGTACGACCGGACTTGAATGCGCCATTCCATTTCTTCCATTTCTCACCCCCTCCGGAGAACTCGGCTCCCAACTTCCGAGACGTCCTTTTGTCCTCACTCGGGAAAAGCCCATATTTTGAACTTTGGAACGCGATCTCGGCTTCCCCTGTCACCGCCAACGTCTTTTCCCCCTCAAGCTTCCTATTTGGCCTTCGGCAGGCTGACGCTGTGTCGCTCACACAGATTCGGCGCCTGTCTCGGAGGATAACCTGGTCCAATTGGAAATACAACCGCTCGATTCGCAACGGAACGTGGTCGATAGGTGTGGGGAACAACGGAAGCGATCGAACCTTTCAAGCTTCTGCCTATCACGTCGCACACCAGTCATTCGACATTAGTTTGCACTTTGGCATAATATAGGGAAGGATTTTGGTTCTTTTGGAAGGTAGGCATATCTACCACATTGCGCGCAGAGTTTAGTTACCCGTTGAGCCTGGTGGAGTCTAGTCGAGTCTTTTGTCTCTGAGCTTCGACTGGACTCCCGTATGGCGCAATTAAATCGCATCCCTGACTCAGATCGAACCCACGTCGATGCGTCGAGTCTCTTGTTGCACTAGTTCAACTTCCAATTCACCGCTGCTAATCACTATCACGCTAGGTATTTTGTCGTTACCGGACGTAAACCATGGGTTGCTTAGTTTCGAAGCCCGAGGAGGCCGATAAAGAGGCTTTCCAGCGCAATGCGCGCATTGACAGGAGTATCAAGAATGATAAGAAGACGCTGGACCGGACCATCAAGATTCTGCTATTAGGTGGGTGATTATCGGTCGCTGGTTGTCAGCTTGCTTCAGTGTCGCATTGCTAACAGCATGCTCAGGAGCGGGAGAGTCCGGCAAGTCCACTATTATCAAGCAGATGCGAATCATTCACAGCCGAGGATTTCCTGAGGAAGAGCGTCACCAAACCCGCGCCATAATTTACTCGAATATCGTCATTGCATTTAAGGTCTTGTTGGATATCATGAATGCCGAGGAGATCGATTTCGAGAACGAGGAAAAGACCAAGGTACTGCTTACACTTCTTCTCAAGAAACCAGCATCAGCTAACGAGGACTGAAAGCCATTTGCGGATCTATTAGACAATACGGACCCAGATGTAGGGTCCGATGAAGCCTTCTCCGATCTCGAGGTGCGGGATGCCATGAGGGCCATGTGGAAGGATCAAGGTGTGCAGAAGGCCGTTGCACGGGGTCATGAATTTGCTCTCCATGACAACTTGCACTAGTAAGTGGAAATGGCGCTGCGGCAACTGAGCCTAGGCTAACGAAACCCAGTTTCTATGAATCTCTCGATCGCATCTTCGCCCAGGGCTGGCTTCCTGATAACCAGGACATGTTGCAGGCTCGACTTCGCACAACGGGTATCACGGAAACTCTGTTTGAGCTCGGACAGATGAACTTCCGCATGATGGACGTTGGAGGACAGCGGTCAGAACGGAAGAAATGGATCCATTGCTTTGAGGGTGTCCAATGTCTGTTGTTCATGGTGGCCTTATCTGGATACGACCAATGTCTAGTCGAAGATCAGAATGCTGTAAGCACGATTCTCCCAATGTGCTCGCTCGCACCACTAATCATATTCTACAGAATCAAATGCACGAGGCCATGATGTTATTCGAATCACTAGTCAACGGCGAGTGGTTCAAGCGCAAACCAATCATTCTTTTCCTCAACAAGATTGATCTGTTCAAAGGGAAACTCGCCATCTCCTCTATCTCGAAACACTTCCCAGATTATGCCGGCTCTGATACCGACTATGATTCCTCGGCACAGTATTTTGCAGACCGATTCCGTGGCATCAACCGCATTCCAGACCGCGAAATCTACATCCATTACACTAACGCAACCGATACAACTCTACTCAAAGCGACTATGGATTCAGTACAGGACATGATTATCCAGAAGAATCTGCATACCTTAATACTATAAGGTAGAGGCCCTCAAATTCCCGAGGCATTTCCTATGACCGTCTGTCTACGACGATGATTTTCATTTCTTTCTTCATTTTCTATTTCTCAAGCTCTTCAGCCTACCAGTTATTTTCCGGTTGCATTCCAGGGCGGCTACTACTCGTTCACTCCTTCGTGTTCATTGCCATATCTCATTTTCTTCTCTTTTCTTTCTTTTTTTTTAACGAGGCGTCTTGATTGAGAGGTTATCTGCTCTCTGCTCACGTCATTGGGTCTATCACGTTGCATCCAAAAGCCTATCCAATTTCGCCAACTAATGCCCATGCTTCGGTTTAGCGACTGTGTCGTTGCCACTCCCCTTTTCTTCTTTTTTTTTTGGTTTTATGCAGAGTGATACCATTTGTTTGTCTTTGCAGCTGTGTTTACTAACGACTGCTCTGTATTATCACAATCATTCTGTGTCTTTATTTACTATATCTCATTTCTGAATGAACTCGATATCCTGCTCTTCTATGAGCACTTTTTTCCACTCTTCAGACTCCAGTCCCAATATATATATATTTTTTTTTTCAAAAAATAGGTAAAGGTATCTGGTTATCATGTCGTCAGGTCGCTTACCGGCGAATGCCTTGCCGAAGATCCCTCAGGCGAGATGAACCGTCTCTCCACCTGCGGATGGCTGCACTGCATAGACCTCTAGAACCCTCGACAGCCGGATGACTCGACGAAATAGCGTGGCTAATATATAGAGAAGACAAGGTACTCCTCAAGTTGAATCACGCGAGTCCAATCTGATTACTTAAGGTGGTAAGGTGATCCTCTAGTTACACCTCAGGCACCAATATTACATAACATCCGCATGATCAGTGACCCCGAGTTCCGGGCCGACTGATTTCGCCTCCAATTCAGACTCATTCACCTTCCCAGTGACTGGGTTATCTACCAACCATGTTGTCAACATCCTTACGCCGGGCGGCATGGACCCCCATGTCGCTTCCCGGGATAACTCGCTCGAGTCAAAATCTCACCAGCAGCTTGCTCGGCGCAACCCGACCTCTGCACCAATGCCGGTATTCCTCATCCTCCAAACCGCCCGTCCCGCCCAGCGATGGCTCCCGACGAATGGACACCTCTGCCCCGGCAAAGGGGGTCAACTCGTCTAACGAAAAGAGTAAGGCTAACCGCCGTCGGGGGAAGGACAGCTCTGCCCGAAACGGATCTTCAAAGTCTAGCCAGCATGCCGCATTTTCCAACCTCCCAAGTGTTCCATCGACACAGCACCGACAGCCACATGGTTAGTGTTCAGACCCCAGCCAGTGTCATATATTATTTCCCTCAAAGAAATGACCTAAAGCTAACTTTTTCTTTTCTTTGCTTGCTGCAAGATGTCCATGTAGCATCGTTCTTCTCCATCCACCGGCCAATCTCAGTGACGACCACTGTCCCCCCAACCTCGACTACCGATGCCTTCGAAGCGATATTCTCGTCAAAGCGGCCGCTGAAGAACGAACCACAGGACGTCATCTTTACTCTTTCCTCGGCCGTGCAGTCGATGGAAACTGGCCCTCAGGGTATGTCAGAATCCGAAGACCAGTTCCGAAGCTTCAGCGAACAGGACGGTGAACTACGTATGCTGGATGGTCCCGACGCCAAGATGTCCGTGGAGGAATTCACCCGTCGTCTTCGCCCATTCCAGCCTCCTCCCCCGCCCGTCCCCATGGACATGTCCACTGCCGAGTCCACCGATGCTCAGATCAACAACGAGTACCAGACATACTCGACCGTACTGACTATCCGCGAGGCTCGCCACGCGGATGGCCGCAAGACCTACGAGGCGCACACTGGACCTTTCGTTCGCAGTGGAGAGATGGAGGACCCATCTGATATGCGCGACGAGATCTCCATCGAGGCGCCCTCTGATTCTGCCCCAGGCATGACATACATGGAGCGTCTGCGCAACAACCACACCATGCATGCCATCAGTACCATGAGACGGCGCAAGGCTAAGATGAAGAAGCACAAGTTCAAGAAGCTGATGAAGAGAACGCGTACCCTGAGACGGAAACTCGACAAGTAGACTCGTGTTTGGAGTTTCTTTATTCACTTTTGTTCTTGCTTTTTCAGTTGCATCTTGCCTGCGCCTGTGCATTTTGGGTCGAGTCTAGTCTTGTGAGAGTTCAGGGCATATATCCTTGTTTTCATACATTTTTTTTATTACTCCCTCGTTCTTCCCTACCTATTCTCTTTCACCTATACTCGGCCAAATATCCACATATACCTCTTCTCCCTTGATATTTTTGCTTCAAACAGCTATACTTGCGCAGAAGTAAATGCAGTCTTAGGCTTCTGTGTTATGTGGGCACTAGCTCCCCAATGCATTGCGAATAATTGCGGATAACCCAATAGATCTTGATTACTCGATTCCCGTCATGGCGCTGTCCAGGTGCTGCTTTCGCCGACCTGAGTCTGTCTTATCCCAGTAAATAATACTACGCAGGTAGCAATAGAGCAGGGGACATCTCGATTTGAGATGAGCTCTTGTAAGCTTGCCCACAATATTACAGTTGCTGGGAATATCTTTACCCCTAGAAGTAGTCAGTGAGTAACATTACCGCGAGGCTGAATGCACAAATCAGGATTTACTGTTCTACGGAACCGAGTCCAAGGTGACGAAAGCCACTTGATCATACAGTTCAACACTGTCGAGATGGAAAAGCTGATGTCCACAAGACAAAGAAGAAGTCAAGAAACAAAAAAAAATCCTTACAAAAGATCCTGCCTAACCACCATAATGGGAGAGAGGACGGAGACTCAAGCCCCGAATCAGGGAATTTCATATAAAGTACAGAGTCCAGCGCGGTTTCATGCAATGTAAAGCCAAAAAGATCCAATATCTACCTACCCGCACCTGTCCACTGAGTCAAGACGAATGCTTGAACAGTCCGATTCTACATTCACTCAGTCATCGAATCTTCACTCAAATAGGCTGAAATCGATTTATCATTTCCGATATCATCCAATTCTGCATCCGCACCAGCTTGTTCATGTCAGACTCCCCGGCCGAAGAGACATATTGGCTTGCGTCGGGGAAATGTTGAGAATGCATATCTAGGAATAAACCAAGAATCGCGTAATTGCGGTTCATGGGGCGATTCGAGGTTCGATTCCCTCAATGCGGCGGAAGCGCTCACGTTTAGCAGCCTCCTTTCGAGCGGGAGTTCATGAGAAGAGCAACAATCAGCCCGTACAGACCTGCGAGGTGAGGAGGGTGGTTAGATGCGATTATATAGAATGGAGAAGAGTCACGACTTACCCAAGACTTCGGCGAAAATGAGAATCAGAATCATTCCAACATACAGTCTAGGCTGTTGAGCCGTTCCCCGAACACCCGCGTCACCAACAATACCAATAGCGAAACTGCAATCTGAGTCAGGAACAAGGCTCTAAGTCAATGGGAGACATCCCGGGATCGCAAACTTACCCCGCAGCCAGACCGGCCAGACCGACAGACAGACCGGCACCGAGCTGGATGAAACCAGTATAGAGAGGAAGCTTCTGTGTTAGGTCGTTGGCGACCAGGACCGACACGACAAGACCGTAGATACCAATGATACCCGCCATGACAATGGGGACAATGTCTGAAAACCAGGTCAGCAAATTGTTGTTATATGTCTCTGCACGAGAGTAGGAATATCTCCTTGGCAGATTGGCAGAGCCCTTGTTGGGATCGACGTACTCTTGACGATCAGGTCGGGGCGGAGGACAGCCATGGAGCAAACTCCGACACCGGCCTTAGCAGTTCCATATGCGGCACCGAAGCAGGTGAAAACGATAGCGGATGTGCAGCCTAGCGCACCGAAGAAGGGCTGGAAGGAGGAAAATTAGTTGTTGTTTCGATGGATTGTGAGCAGGTGGATGACGCAGAGGGGCCGAGACACGGACGATTGGCTAGTCGTGCTCGTTTGTTGGAATATAGCATATAGTAAGACTCACCGCATAGACGGGGCTGTCAGAATTCAAATGTTAGCAAGGCTGATCCATGATCCTGAAGAATTGCGAGCTCGATAGCAAGGTGGAGTGTCGATCGGAAGCTGTCAAGCACCCAGGGGTTGGAAGTCAGGTTGATCACTTACCAAAGTTCGGTGGCCATTTTGATGAAAGACGACCCAACAAGGTTCTCGTAAAGTAGTTTGAGCTTTGAGAATGAATAAAAACACCCGAGGTCGGCAAGCTCAGTTGGATGCGGTTGGGAGGATGGAGAGTCCAGAGGCTTGGAGGTCGACGGCAAACATGCTGGCCTCTCCAAGTCACGTGTAATATCTTGGCATATCCACCGGATAGGCAATGACCACAGTGTATGTGATATGTAGAGAGAGATTCAGCTATGATGGTTTTATTTACTCCGTAGTTGTTTATGTATTGCGTTATTGTATGTATCATTTTGTTTATACAGTTTCTAGAATAACTCGAGATCCTGGAATGTTCAGCTTTGTGCACGACTCTGATGCGGTTTCTCCTTTGATGGGCTGTGAGTAGGCAATCGCCTTCTCGGACAATGCACCAAAGGTACGAGGCAAGGAAATGATCCCATTACTGTCCTCTTCCGTTTCATGTGTCTCAAGTTCTATGGAGTCAGCTACCATTCCAAATTGATAGCTGATAGGCTCTTCCTGCGAGTCATGATTGCCTGAAATTTTGCCCTGTGGCCCAGTTGGTTGTATCGACACAAAGAACTGAATATAATCACCTGCAGTAGCCACCTGTGAGAGGAGAGATAAATCATCTACAGCGATTCCCTTGTCAATAGAAGGGAGTGTGTCCAACTGTGCGGTGGTATCACGATCGAAGACCTGACTCAGTGCGACAAGTTCGTCTTGTTTGGCAGTCCCCGAGAAGGTGACCTCGGGATCCAGTGAAAGAAGGCCTTGCTTCTTTCCCCATCCACCCCCACCACTCATGACATGGTGCAGTTTCCCGCCTTGTCGCAGAGATTGGGTCAAGCGATCCTGGGTAGACGAACCTGGATCGGTCACCTCCAAGTCAGGTTTCTCAACAAGCGCCCATACGGATACACGCTGGTCAACGATATTATGTTCTGCGATATAGCGGGGAAGTTCCTTCTCGAGTTCGGACGAAGCAGGTATTGTGTCTGTCGATGTCGCATCCGTTGATTTTGCTAGTTGCCGTAAAATGTTTCCCATGCTAGTCATGACTCTTCGTCGTTCAGTAACTGGATGCAATGGCAATTCCAATGCGGTATCGATGGCCTGGGAAGTTGCCGTAACCATGCAGCTTGTGAGATCGATCGAACTGTCCAGAGCATATCCGTTTGAGTCTTTATCCCAAAGCCAGCGCATACCAAAGATTGTTGTTTCCCTCCCATTGACAAATATAGTGTTCGCTAGGCGCAGTCCAATTTCGTGCGCGGGTCCTTTGCTGGTTTGACCAATCACGTCGGTTTGGAATGAAAACAAGAGATTGGTCTCTTCGCTAGCGGAGCTTCGAATGAGACGGGGTGGTGCAGCCTTTGCCTGTACACCTGACTGCCGTACTGCCAGAAGCGACATCCCTTCAGACTCACTTGAATTTGGGCTTTCGGACGTGGTGTTTGGGAGTGTGTCAACGACGGCTGCAACTGCATAGAGAGTATCGCACCCCGGGGAGTTTCCGTACAAGCGACTAAGGAATTGCGATAAGAAGGGGCTAGAAGAATCAAGCCAGTGGGCAAAGCTTGGGGTAACGAGAAGAAGAGGGATAGAAGCGGCCGCAGCTGATGGGCTCACAGGCCCCGAAGGAAGCCTGGATAAAATATCATCTGGGGTCTTTCATTTGTTTTTTTTAGCTATGATACCAAGAGCGCAGAAAGATTGAGTTTGCTTACTGTCTCTTCTGCTGTCTTTGTGAGCCATGTGTATGCAAAAGGCTGCCCATCCTTGGCCAGGCTCTGTGTCGCGTACCATCTATTTGCTCGCCCGAGGCTTCCACGGACTTTGCATGAGCGTAGAAGCTGCTGGTGTCCGCGATTGAGGGTCACCCTCATTTGGTTGAATCGCAATGACATTAAGGTATCAAAGTTCAAGCTGGTCCAATTAGGAAAACGCGGAAGTCATTGCGGAGGATAGTGGGTCAATCGCGGAGCGGAACATCTGTCTTCACCGTACTCCATAGGACTGACTGCAACGCAACTACGAGCAGCGATTCTCCATATGGTTGCTCTAGCTCCATCAAGCATAGAATGCTGAAGGTGCGGTAAATTTGAAACACGTATACTCGCAGACGCTATATCGATTAGTACGGACGGTATGGCATTGGAGCTGAGATGTGTGCTGGACATTGGCCAGGCAGGAGGTATCCTGCACAATTATGGAGAGTCATGCAGCACACTTTCCCTATAGCGCCTGTCCTGGAGACGGATGTTCCATTCAAACCCAATGCACTAGATTCCGATTCTCGAAAGGCCAAGGTGCTTTCCGCTTACAGGACACTGGAGAATCTGGATCACTGTTCCAGCAGCCTTAGAAGAACATGCACACCCTGCTGTCCACACTGAAGAAGCAGCCCGTACATGAAGTCTGCAGTGTATGCCTTGCAGTAAATCAGGAACTAGTTTTACTCCCTACGGAGTAGCAACCGTCAATGACCAAGATTTGACCAACGACATTGAGGATGGCTGGCAACAACTTTTGCTCGGAGTTTCTGGCTCGCCATATACGTCCCGCAGTGGAACTCCTGGCTACACTATAATTGATTTTGACTGAAGAACGATGTGCAAACCCGACTTCCAAGGGTCGAGATCAGTTTGCTGACTACAATATATATAGTAGGACCTTGTCCACTAAATTTGGTATGGAATGTATGTACATAGTTCCTCGGCTGCGTAAATGCTAGACCCGGTAGTCCACAGCCACTTTTCTATTTCAGTGAAGTCATAAGAGGCCAACCACATATCGAGACCAGGCGCCTTGGCAGGTGGGGGGCAAGGGCCATAGGGCTGGCAACCTGGGTTTTAGCGCCACATACTGCCTAGTAGTACGGAGTACTTACTCCGTACTTGGCGGGCCTAACCAGTAAAGATTCCTAGCAAAGTTTAGAAGTGACGATATCTGTAAAGATCGTCATAATCATGAGACTCAGGCTGCAGCATGGGTACATACATGGATACTATGTATGTAATAATAGAGTACTCTGTACTCATACTGTACGGAGTACTTTGTACAACATATACGCACTATAAATATCGACAACAGAACAAGAAAAAAAGAAAAAAAAAAAAAAAAATGCAGGCTAATTCCTAGTGCCAAGCTCCAGGCAGCAAGCAAAAGAATGAACGGGATAGGTGAGAGAACCTTGGAGAGTCGCAGCCGCCAGCACAGAAGATCATTATGTTGACAACCTTGGACAGGCCTGCAATTGTACTCCGAATGAAGTAGTGATTACCAAGTTAAAATTAAAATAGTCAGAAAAATCTAAGAAATATCACTAAACAAAATCAAACAACACATTTTGGTCATAGTCTAAGCCACATTTGCAGCCTGTTGGTGCCTTGATTTTACTAAAATGGTCCAGATTGTGTTTTTTTCCCTCACAAGCCACAAGTGGCGGCCCATGATGTAATGACCCAAAGCTCAGGTCAGGTCCCCTTTTAAGACTTCCCTCCCTCCACTTCCCTTCCCATTTCTCCCCGTTACATATTTCCATCAAATCTGCCCAAAATGCCTTTCACCGCTTCGTAAGTTATTCATTCTAGTCTTGACTTTCACGTTATTGTATCAACCTGTCACTCCGTCACCCTCACTCTCAGCCCAGTTGCCGGGGCGCCGAGTTGCCGGGTCGCCAGGTCACCAGCGAGTTTATGTCCAGTGTACTAACATCGTTGACAGTGACATCTGCAAGATCATCTTTGCCATCATTCTGCCTCCTCTGGGTGTTTTCCTGGAGCGCGGATGTGGTGCTGATTTCCTGATCAACATCTTATTGACCATTCTGGGATGGATCCCCGGTGTTATTCACGCCATGTATGTGTTGACTTGACGAGTTTCCAACCCCCCCTTTGACAGCTGCTGACGATATTACAGCTACATTATCTTCAAATACTAGAGATACCCACCTCCCACACAAACCTCGCAACCAACATTTTCCAAGACTAATACCCCTTGGAAAGCGATGCATTGCGACCAATTTCACAGTCCCTTACTCTTGGCTTGCGCTTTGAGTAAGGGTCAGTGCGATTCAATATTCAGAATGCCGGTGTCAGCGTGATTCCGTGGAGGTCCGGTTGAGACTAGCCTAATGCAGCCTCCACCACTTGGCATCGGGTCCGACATGAGTCCGGCATGATGTCCATAATTCCCCTAATCTTTTGTGTGGTCGCATGGTTATGTTTTATTTTGCTTCTTTTCCTTTGTCTTGCTTGATACTGCGGGTTTTGCTTTTTCGTTATGAATGATACCAGCTCATACGGTCTGACTCTGGGGCTTTGTGTTTACCTATGCTCACCGTTGGCTAGTCTTTTATGATTCAAGGGAATGGGATTTCTACTACCAACCATAGAGTTACTTCATAATTGTAGAGAAGTATAGCAAATAAATTGCCGATCGATTTCTAGGTACGGGGTCCTCCATGTGGGTACGTACCTAGAATCCATTATAGCCAGTAAAAGAGCAAATCAAACAAGATTTTCGATCCTAACATAATGAGTCTTGAGTCCTATGGATCTCAGCCACTTCTCTATTTCAATAGGCCAAGTCATTGATGCAAAGCGTTGCATGAGGCGGATGCAACTGCCCCGTAGGCTGTCGTACAATCACGGTGTCCCGATGGCCTGCCAGGGTAGCCCATCAGCAACTCCTGAATCCAGGCCCACACTTGGGAGAATGTGACTTGACCACTTGGATCATTGAGCTTCTCGCTCTTTGAGCGAGTCGAAGTGTTCCAGCAACCCTCAGATAAATCCTCGTCGGTATACCATCATCATCATCATCATCAGGCGGGTAACCCGCCACTCAAGCAAAACCAACGAGATGGAGCGTTGTATTACCCAAATCTGAAAGTCACAAGCCAATTATCCACCTGGGTTGAGAGATCTGAAACTTAGCCCGGCGCCATCCACAACTTGTTCTGCAGCTTAAGCGCTTTCAATGGCCGAGCGCGTATCAGGGCCGCTTACAAGGAACCCCCTTCTGACAGGGCGCTTTACCCCTACAGCGATTCGTCTCCGGTGTGGGGGATCTTACCATTTTCAATGTCATGCGGTTTCACTCTAGCGCTTATACATACATAGCCTCAAGCACTATGTTTCAGGACTGTTGGCAAATGCAGATTCTTGGCCCTAACTTTCGATGGGCGTCATGGTCACTTTTGCCTCGTGCCTAGAATGGCGTCGCGCTTTGCCTTCGTGTTTAACTAGACTGGACTCCCTCTTTTGGATGTTTGTTTGGCATTTACTTCTTCATTCCGGCGTTGTATCCTTGTTTCGATTTCACGCCATTTGCTATCCAGTTCGCAGACAAATCAACTATGGTAATCATATGTACAAGTTTTCGCGGGTAATCACTCCCATGAAGACACAAGGTCAGTTGATGGGATAAGAGCACATGGCAGGTCGTCGCTCATAGTGAACGTGTACAGGGCTACCGCAGCATGATCCTTCATTCTATTCACGGGATACTCTGCGCGATCCTCCTCTTACTCGCACTCTGCTCTGCCGCCGAAGATACTTCCAGCGATGCATCAAACTCAGCTCTGTACGACATGGTCCCAGACTGTGCGAAGGACTGCGTTGATAGCTTCATCAAGTCCGAATACACACCAATGGAATGCAAGTCACCGTCCAACATCAAGTGCCTTTGCCGCACCCAGACAGAAAGTGGCTTGACATTGGGAGAAGCAGCTTTGAGCTGTGTTTTGTCCTTATGCTCACAGACAATATCCGCAAAGTCCAAGGCTTATCACATATGCGACTCGGTGTCTGAGGCTCTTCCGAAAACACACCAGACGATTACCGCGACGATATTTTCCGATACAAGTACAACGGAGATGAGTGATGCAGAAACTACTCCAGTAGCTTCGATAACTGAACACGGCTCGGAGGCCTCTGCGACACCATCTATATCGACATCGACATCGACATCGATATCGGCATCGACTCCGACGACAACTACTCCCACCCAAACATCTGTGATCACATTCTATGATTCTTCTTCATCTTCGGGGCCTCAAGTGGAACCAACGTCCTCTACTGAACAAAGTTCCAGTGAATCTTCTGAAGCTACGGATAAGAAAGGTGATCATACTGTTACTCCAGCGGCAGTCATTGGAATGTCAGTAGCATCAGGTGTGGCAGGGTCTTTCATCATCGGCGTTGCGGTGTTTTTCTGCTGCAAGAGATGGCGTCGAAAACAGCGAGACCAGGCACCACCACACATCTTTGAGATCGGAGGCGCCATGTCTGAGCCGTCTGACTTTTCGAAACCGATGCCACCACTCCCAACAGACGGTTTAGGTGTAGGGTCTTCATACAGCCCAAGGAGTGGTCGTGAGACAATGTCACAACGACCGGGTACCTTTCATTCAATGGCCACCGTTCACCCACAGTCACAATACACGCCTCAATCCGCTGCGGCATATCACTCGAGTCAGAGCAAAGGGCCCAAAGATCAAGAACGGATAGGTTTTGCCATTAGCTCCGACTCAGACTGGGAAACCTCGCCTCGGACACAATCCTCACAGCACAGCGTAGCACGACTCATACCAGATCCTGCAGCTGGACTATACCCAAAGCCGCTGAAGTGGAGTCATCGGCCACCTAGTGGAGAGACCCTTTTTGAAGAAGACGAAAGTCAACAAGCGGCGGCGGCAGGAATGATTCAGAACAACTCCCCAAGGCTAGGGACCCAGCCGAAACTAGCGGGACTGCCGTCCAATCCACGCGCATTCATAGAGGGATTCACAGCAGAAAAATTCAAACGAGGGTCCGGGGCCTCAAGTACCTTAGCGCCCCCATTCAATCCCAACCCAGCCTTTAGAACCACCTCATCAAATAGCAGCGCTGCACCCATCCAACCCTCCGAAGCCCCACAAACCGCCTACTCCTTGAACCCAAAAACCCTCCTCGCCGCTCCCGTCAACATTACCCAGACCCAGAACCCCAGCCTGTCACCAGGACGACAGGCCCCTCAGCATTGCCCCGCCCCTTCATCAACAACTTTCCCCCAGACTCAGAGATAGTATCTAAACCGCGGATCATACGGGGGAATGACATCAAGCGTGTCCAGATCCGCAACAGTCCACGACCGCCTAGCGAAGTCATCGCGCCATACTGTCCAGATGACTTGTGGCTGGAGCGTGGACGTGCCCTCGCGCCGCCAAAATCCCGAGAGCCGTCTGGGGAATTGCCGTATCCTTCAGATATGTATCCTGGTGCTGTGCATTATCCCGATAGTCCGAAGAAAAGAGTCGGCACTGAGTCAAATCGGGTTTCTCCGACCAGTCGGAATTTGACGCCGTCAAGGCGAGGCGATGATTTGATTCTTCAAGTTGATTGATAGATTCATCTTGAAGGGGCTGTGGAATTTGTGTGAGAATTCGATTTTGTTGTATATTATTACCATGTTCATTGATACGGGTGGAGAGCTCTGAATTTTGAATTTTGTGAAAACATCTGTATAGAAATTTGATAATCTGCGTTGGCGATCGGCTCAGCTGGTTCTGATAGCTTGCGTCTCAGCTTTCTTCAATACAAGGTCTCTTTAAGTCTTAAAGAATGAGGTTGGAAATGAGAAAAGGGCAAAAATAGAAACGCGAAAAACGCGTCAAGCGTATGAGGCCAGGTATTGGCGGGGCTTAGATAAGGACCTGGGGTCTCCCCCCCAAAAGAGTAGAAAACCCATCGCCCGTGGACTTTTACATCTTAATCTTCAGTGGATTCGGAATTCATCCATTCTTGTTGCCAATGGCTTCAATGCAGACGTTCGTCCAGAGATCTACAATATTGCCGGTCTTTCCCCTAGAGCTCTGGGACATCATCATTGAATACCTATACGATGAAGAATCTTCCCAACACCTGAGCCGACTTGCTCAATCGTGTGCTACTCTTTATACAAGAATCAACTCTAAACTCTACAACCGCGTTCGCCTGTTTAATTCAGAAAGCGGGGCTCGTCTTGCTCTCACCATAAAGAAACATCCAGAGTTAGCACCGCTTATTCGCGAGATTCGACACAAGCAAGATGCTGGGTCAGAATTTTGGTCTTCTCGTCATTTGAAATTCTACGAAACGGCTGCAACTTTGCCAAACCTGGAGAACTTGAGTTTAAGAAGAAACCCGAGGCCTTTTGATTCTACTCGGTGGGCTAGTACACATGCTAGAGATGAGGCTATGTTGCAATGGGTGAGAAAGATTGCCTCTGGATCAGGTACCGTCAAAGAGTACCGAGAGTTGGGATATGGGCCTACAGGGGAATCGTCGTTCAGTCCTCCAGATCGTGAGCTTAGTTACATGCGAGACGGCGGGGCCGAGACTTTGTTCGTGCACGCTTCTCTTCTAGACCCGCCGGGACTGCCCTCTCTGCGTGTTTGTGAGTCTTATGACTGACTCTCTCTACTAAATCGAAAATCTAATTCCATCAGGTCACATCGGAAGCGACTATAATCATGACGAGCACAATCCTAAGATGGACGGCAGATGCCTACCAATATTCGATGAAGCACTATTCAGCCATCCAGGTTTACGAAAACTCTGTGTCACTGGTGCTATATTCCAACTTTCCCAGTCTATACTTCCAGTAATAACTACATCGTCGCCTCTGGAGGAACTGACCCTTCTGAACTGCATCATAAATCCATCGGACCTCGAAACAGCACTCGGGTACCCAAAAGCCTTGAAGCGATTCACGTTCAGAGGTCCTAGGTCACAGGAGATGGTAGACCCTGATGGGGAACCCCTATGTTATGTTCACTCGACGCTCATGCACGATAGTTCCCTGGAATACATGGATTACGATCTTTACTGGGGTGGTGATGAGGAGACAGACTTCGGCGAACTAGTTCAACTCAAGCATCTCACAACAACGCTCGCCACACTTACAGGGAGGGAATGCATAGAACTGGATCCCACTGATGATATTTTGCCGCCGAATCTGGAGAGTCTCACAATACGATACGATGAAGTGAAGCCATGGCTCCCTTCGGCTATTTACGAGATGGTGAAAGACAAAAAACTTGCAAAGCTGCGTCGCTTTACCTGCGAGATACCGGAAATCATGGAACACCTTCCATCAATCAATGAAGACAAGTTCAACCCTCCAGCCACCGAAATATGTCAGGAGGGCAACACCTGGAAAAGCAAGTTTGCAGAGCTGAATGTGGATATGTCGATGGTCTCAGTTCCTTACCCGCTTGAACTTTCCAAATACGACATGTGTTCTTGCGAATGCCTGAGCTTTTACCACCGGATGTTCTACCATCCATACAAGCGATTGGCAACTCCTTGGGAGGAAAATGGGTTGGGAGAGGAGGACGTGTTCTTTGATGACTGGGCCGATGTTGATGATGAAATTGACCTTGATATCCTCATGGATGATCTTGCGGAGGAGTCTGGATCTGACGTGTCAGCCTGAGGGCTTACTCTCGTAGAACTCCCAGGTTCGATGCACCTCTTGCGCCTTGCGCGAATGCCAATATAAAATTGTGGCATAAGCATCTTCCATGTGTGGGAACGATTGAACTCGTCAGAAGTAGAAAACTAAATCAAAATATCATAAATTCAGTACATCTTCCGGGGGGATGTGTGATTGGTCCTGTGGATTGATTGTGTATATAGAATCAACTAAAGTCCCCTGGGAGGATAAGAACTATACAATGTAAGTTAACGCAGCCCAGTGGAGACGCTGACAGGGGTTTGCCTCAGATTCTGTCGATCTTCATGTGTCGGCAGATACATCTCTGGATCAAGATCTTTTGCTTGTGTCTGCATTCATGGGGGACTCCTTATGGCGCTTATCAAGAAGCTTACGTAGGTAGCCAAACGCTCGTCAGGAAAGAAACACATTAGGTCTCGACTTGGCATGTGAAAAGCTACCAACAATGCCCACTTCTCAACTCAACGACACTCACTCGGCTACCGTGATTGTGACCATTACTCTTAACGGATACAGATACACAGACTGCCCTTAGACTCAAGTGAAAATTCAACGATTTAGCTTCCGTTCCCATCAAATCGCTCGGGTGCAAAGTTCACCACACTGGGCTTCCGCAGACAGCCGCGTGTAACGCCAGCCCTAGAATCTACCCTGTTCAGTTTTTATCCCTTGATCAAGGGCTGAATTTATAGAGACTCGCAAGCTTGCAGTGCGCAGGATCTTGTGGTCAGGCAAAGCCTTTATCACGGATTAGGGTATGCATGCACAGTAACGCTCTGACCACGCCTGGCAGGTATCCCATTTATTAGGAGGTCATCTGAGTTCAGGGCATGAAAATGTTCATTGCGCTGGGTATCCGAATAGCAAGACTGGAACTTCTGCTCTTGGCCCCTACTTTTTTGTATTCGCAAGGATTTTTTTCATAGGGCATCCCAAATCATCTGTGGTTGTGGCTTGCCCGACGTCTTCTCATGAGTCTCATCTGCATGTTGGCCCGAGGTCGTATCAGCATGTCCATCTGGTCTAGGCCCTGCTCTTCGACACTTCAAAATCCAGATTATATCATGATCTTTATGCGGTATAAGGCGCCATCAATCCGTTGTTAATTTGCTGGTTTTGACCTCCGTTCCTGATGAGGTTCAGGCTCATGACGTCAATGGCCCTGACGCCTTGGATAATCCCTTGGAGGCTTTTCAACGGAACTCCGCGCTTTTTACTTAACCTGTTGAGCACGAAAGCAGGTGTACAGGTTGAATTACATAGCCTGTCGACTCCGAAAACCTGCCAACCATTGGCTATTTAAACCGGAAATGCCTTTACTTCAATTTCCAGGAACTCCACTTTCTTCCACATCTCTTATCAAATCAACGTCATCAACCCGATGCACCGGTTTCCATGCGCCAAGGATGTGCCGTTGATGATCCTTTTCGGTTTCAGATTTGGGCTTGTTTTAACCCAGGATGACGAGGTCTGAGCCTGATGAAAGGGGTGGGACCCCGTTTTGGAGGGGAAGAGGGTCGGATCCAAAAACCCACTCCGTTTGGGCCTTTCTATATTAACTAGATTTCCCTCACCATTTCGATTCCATTTGCACTTTATCTGCTTTGATCCTGCATATATAAAACACCTGTACTGCACACCGCAAGGATCTCTATCGCTTGTGTCCCAGTGAAGAGACAAATATTATATACATCCTCATCCACCGCAGTGATCACCGTGTACCCGCACGCCCCACACGCTTCATCATGGCCCCAAATAATGATAGATTCGGACTCCAAAGTCTCCGACTTGACCTGGACAACGCTCGGGCCGATCTCTATGGCCCCAATCTCATTGTCCCTAAGGATTTGCCGTCTTCAACTTCTTCAACTTCTGACCATATCTTCGACGCCGATATGACCAAGCCAGAAGTCTCATCAACGAATACCTCACCAATCAACACACCTATGCCAAACCCTCCACAGGTTACTAGTGATGACTTTGCACTAGCCTTCGACATCGATGGCGTTCTCATCAAGGGTGGCGAGCCCATTCCTGCAGCCGTTGATGCCATGAAGTATATCAACGGCGAAAATCCCTACGGGGTCAGAGTGTAAGCTTGTACCCTATGTGTTGCTTCCTTTATGATTCCTTCACAGCATGAATTCCTTATTACCCCTCACCCCAGGATGAGGGGTAAAAATTGCCTAGAGGAAGTAGAATATGAGTCTAACGGCAATATACTAGTCCTTACATTTTCTTGACCAACGGCGGCGGGAAAACAGAGAAAGAGCGATGTCTCGATCTCAGCAGACAACTCGACCTGGACGTCGACCCTGGCCAGTTCATCTGTGGCCACACGCCTATGCGCGAAATGGCAGAGCGATACCACACCGTCCTGGTGGTTGGTGGCGAGGGCGAGAAATGCCGCGTTGTGGCTGAAGGATACGGATTCAAGGATGTCATCACACCGGGAGATATCATCAAGACCAGACACGATACTACACCGTTCCGGACGTTGACGGATGAGGAGCACGATAATTCCCGACTACTCGATCTGGACAAGGTCCGCATCGAAGCCATCTTCGTTTTTGCAGATAGTCGCGACTGGGCCGGCGACCAGCAGATCATTTTGGATTGCCTCATGACCAAAGACGGCTGGTTGAATACACGGTCTGAGACCTTTACCGAAGGTCCACCGGTTTTCTTCTCGCATACTGATGTGGTTTGGTCAACATCACATGAACATTCGCGTCTTGGAATGGGAGCGCTGCGCGCTTCCCTTGAGGCCGTTTACACGGCTCTCACAGGCAAAGACCTGAACACTACTGCCTTCGGTAAGCCGCAAATCGGAACCTATGAATTTGCCACCCGGCTTTTGCAAAAGTGGCGAAAGGACTCGTGTGGAATCGACAAGTCCCCGTCCACCGTGTATTTCATCGGCGATACTCCGGAGTCCGACATCCGCGGCACAAATGAATTCAACAAGACCACGGAAAATGACTGGTTCTCGATTTTGGTTAAGACTGGAGTCTACCAGGATGGTGCAGTTCCGCGCTATCCACCTAGGAAGATTTGCGATAATGTTTTTGATGCTGTCAAATTTGCTATCGAGCGCGAGCACCGAAAGACTTCCAAGGGCACAACCGTTTCCGAGCTCGACTTTGACACCAGCCAAGAAGTTTGCAAATAACCAATTCCTGGTATTATGTGATCCTCTTTCGCCCATGGCTGCACTTTCAATCGATTTCCCATCAGTCTAGTCTATTCTTACGATTTTTAATGGCCTGTTTGAGATGATTCCCAGTTCTTCTGAACTTATGCACTTTGTCGCGTTTCATGGCATAGGCCTTTTACATATACAGTTCCAATAAACAATACAAATTTTCTAGTACCACTGGAACCCATGAATGAATCAAGAAATGTTCTATAAGAATAATCCGAGCCTGGCCTTGTGAAGTGTTCCTAGTAATTTGAGATGTAATTTATTAGGTATTTTCTCTCCTGTAATAGACTTGAAATGTTCATAGCTAACTAATATCTACGGGGAGATAACCAATTAACTAGTTAACGGACATCAGAAGCATGAATACTGAGGCGCTCCGCCCTGTGGTTGACACGACCCACCAGGCGGGAATGTCCTCATAAAAACAGAATCTCTCCTTGAACGATACCAATTTCCTCAGCGCAAAAGCAGCACCAAGTAACAAGAATGGTACGAACCCTCTGGATTTAGCCGGATCTACCCTTACTCATGCGCCAACCCAGATCCCTAGGACAGAGGCAGTGTACCTTGATGATGCCACGCTGCGGACATTGACCACAGAGGTTCTATCCTCCCAGTCAATACCTTCACTCTCTGAACAAGAAAAAAGCTTAGCCAAAAACGTGCCTGCGGAATATAATGCAATCATCATGCGCCGCACTATATTTTATGCACAAGGCGGCGGACAGCCCAGCGATACCGGCGCAATTGGACCACTAGATCAAGATCCCACATTTGAAGTCTCACTGGTACGCAAGACGCCCGATGGACGGTTTTTGCATTTTGGAAAATTCTTGGATGCTACCTCTTCCTTCGTCACAGGCCAGCCTGTCGTGCAGAAGGTCGATGACTCAAAACGCAACTATCATTCCCGGCTCCATACAGCTGGTCACATTGTGGGGCTAGCCATGCAGCTTTTGATGCCGGATAAGAAAAAGGTCAAGGCCAATCATTTCCCGAGGGAGGCTTCCATGGAGTATGAGGGGCTACTGTATAATGAGCACAAGCCGGTTATCCAGGAAAAGGTCGATGAGCTTGTACGGCTGGATCTGCCTATTCTTATTTCCTGGCTACAGGGTGTCGTGCAGGTTGGCGATGGGGAAGGTCCTGAAGAGGGTTCTCATGATGGTCGTACTCGGATTGCAAGTATAGGTGGGCTCGATCAGAATCCCTGTGGTGGTACTCATGTGGCGAGGACGAGCTTGGTTGGGTCTGTTGTCATTCGCAAGATCAGTCGGCAAAAGGGGATCAGTCGGGTGTCTTATGATGTTACTCCGGGAATTGAGGCATAGCTTTGTATTTGCTTGTCATTATGGTGATATGAAATATCCAAAAATTAGTTAGTGGGGTGCTGAGACTGTAGATACATGCTCTAACGCTGGAGAAAGGCTTTGTGTTTAATCACGAAATCATAACGCGAACTCATTGTCTAGCCAATGCTTTATCACAATCTTGCCCTCTCGGAACCCATCTTTCTCGGCTCGGACGATGATAGCTGCGTGGCTGTGGTGGTGCGTCTGTATGTGGACGGGATATTTCCGAATTCCAACAAAATTGAGGGAATCGATTATGCCAAATTGTTCGTCGGTTAATGCAAGCTTGGGAGAATAGGCTGAAGCCTCCATCGTTGATGAACGTCTATCCAATGCAGACTCAACGTCGGCATCGTTTTGAGCAGACTTCGAGACGGACAATCTAGCGGACTTCTCAGGTGCTGTGTCAGATACTTCAGTGTCGCTGTTGGACAAATAAGCTGGTTCTTGAATAGCATTGACATTCTCAAAGGCTTGCTCCACGGCATGCTGAACGTCTCGGATCATAACCGGTACTCTGTATCTTCCAAAGCGCTTGCCATTCTCGCCAACTTCATGCATTCGAATGCGTTTCGAGCTGCGAAGTGTCTGGATCCCGGCATTTATCAAGAAGAGTGTAGAAGCCAGAGGCACGAGAACAACGAGCAGGAGCGACAGAGGTATCCAAAGGGTTGCCGATTTCAATTTCTTCCAGAATCGTGCTCTTGTGGTTTCAGGTTTTCTCTCCACCGGAGGAAGCACATGAAGGTCGGGATCGATAATGACATTTTCATAACCCTCGACGTAGTTGATATTCAGGTCTTCCAGATCCCGGAATGGATCCACTTTGGAGAGACCCGAAGTATAGAAGAGAACTGAGCGGTCATTGACAATATTCGCATAAACACTACGCTGCCGGAACTTCTTCAGTCCATTTATGAAGATGCTCTCCGGATCAGCCAGAACACCGAGCAGCGGTCGCCCAGTATCTCGGAAGGAATCAACCAGCCACATTTGGCGGCCAGATGCCGAGATCGTCCTTGGCCCTAGAACATTGAAAATTTGATCCTTGTACCCTTTCAGTGGGGCTCTCACTCCGACATGAGGCGTGGCAAAGGTTGTGAAGTTCATGGGTTCTAGTTTATCTAGCCAGCCCCGCGCATTGAGCAAGCCGATCGCATAGCGCGCGAGCAGACCACCAAGCGAATATCCGATAATACTGATTTTTGTGATCTTTTGTCCCTTCTCGGCTAAGGATTCAAGCGTCTCCTCAACCTCGTGCACTAATCGCTCTCCACCCAACTCGATTCCATCGTAGGTATAGTTGCCGCTATTGGCTTTCGGGCAGAAGACGTAGAGGTGGCTTCCATATCTATCTCTGAGTGAGGATGCGATATAATCGAGGTGCGAAGGATTTCCCCAAAGTCTGAAGATTTGGCGCATTAGCGGGCTTATCAAGACGTCATTGGAAAGGGGACACTAGCATACCCGTGAACTAGCACACAGAGGTGGTCGGCTTTGGAGATATCTGGTGATGTTTTGCTTGTTGACTCCATCTTTGAGACTGAAATTTTTATTCCAGAGGAAAAGAAATAGGAGCCTACTGAAGGAGTATTTATCCTGCGGATGTCTGTTTGCCCGAAGGCCGCGGATCTGCGGGCGTCAGCCTGGAGCTATCGGCGATAAGGGACCAGGCGAATTCTCGATGTACAACATAGATTCATATGTAAATCTGTACGCAGATCTATGTTTGTTCATTGTCGGAGATTATGGACTTCTCAATCATATCGAGTAGAAGCATGAATTAATAGGAAATAGCATCAGAGCATCTATGTCTGCCTGCAATATCAGGCAAATGTTTGTCTTCTTTGCACCCTTGACTTATCACTTCACTGAACAGCTTCCAATACTGTTGTCCTCTAGTGATGTCAATCTGATCTCTTAATCCCTTCAAATCTGCGATTCCTGTCTTAAGCTCCAGTTAACTTGTTTGGGATAGCACAGTTTAGCTTTATTTCAATGATCTTCGCCACTAGCAAGCCCTGAAGGATGCGATAGCGTTACTTACAATCTTCGTTTCGGTCTATTCAGTGCACAAAACAAATACAGAAGGGTCTATTGGGACGATAGCTATACATATTCATTATGTATTTCTAGGATCTGTGATTGATTTTGACTGGTGGCTCTTACAGTTAACACGTGGGTATCTACATCTTAACCTGTCTTCTCATCTGGTCACATTTATCATGTTCACATCGCTCGGCCTGTTTGGGTCAGTTTCATGCCCGCGAGGCAAGGATTGCAGTCTTTTAAAATGCATATTTTCTCATGACAATGTGCCGGAATCTTCTGAGGCTCAGTCTCTGAAGATTCCAGCGTCAGGTGACGATGGCCCTCCCTCTAAACGGGTCAAAGTGGAAAGTGTACAGTTGCCAGGGTCTTCCATCCCATCTTGCAACTTAACAGAATCGTCCCTCGAAATGGGTCGGCGCTCATCGAAACCAGTCGCCCCTAAGCAATATCAAAAGACACAAGACAGCTCAAGAGCACAAGAAGCCACCCAGCCTACCTCAAGCCATGGCCCTCCAAACCCCTCTGGTAGTGAGCCTGCGAAGCGCATCAATACCGCATCCGCTGCATCTTCAGCAAAGCTTCCCCCACGCAAGGCTCCAAAAGAAACTTTGAATCCTCGCATGCTTGCTCATGCACCAGCAACTCACGGCACTCGGACTGCTATTCTCCAGAAGCTGCACTCCGCCATGACTGCTCTCAATGAAAAGCTACGAAAGGACAAAAATAGCTCGAATAGATGTTTCGTCCTAACCCCCGATGAAATCATCACAATGGCTCTGGATGAGGAAGAAAAGTTCGCGAGGGACAGTCCAAGCGTTTACGGCAATGTTATCAGGCTTCGAATCGTGAGAGTTACAAAGATGGACATTGACGAATGGGTCAAGGAGGTGATGTCTCATCTGAATACACGATACTATAAGATAAACCCCGTCCAAAAGCCTCAGACGATACCCAGGCCGATTAACACAGGCCTCACTCCTGCAGAAGAAATCACAGTTGTATCCCAGCTAGTCACGCCCCTTACTGGCCTCGAAGAACATGGATATGTCACAACACAGCCCACGAACGCAGAGATAGAAACTGCAAAGCGAGGTGTTGATGGGTCCAAGGGCTGGGAGAAGTGTGACAGATGCAGTCAACGATTCCAGGTATTTCCAGGCCGTCGGGAGGATGGTGCCCTGACCAGCGGTGGCCACTGTGACTATCATCCAGGACGGCCCGTTTATCCTCAGCGCAAGAAAACAGACCATGTTACCGGTCCCTCCCAGCCATACTTTCCCTGCTGCGGCGAAGCACTGGGGACATCTACGGGCTGCACCAGAGCCGAGACACATGTCTTCAAAGTCTCGGAGAGCAAGCGACTCGCATCCATTCTCCAATTCAAGAGAACGCCATCGCAGCCAGGAAAGGGACCACTGGAACCAGTGTCTATTGATTGCGAGATGGGCTACACGACATTGGGTCTCGAATTGATTCGTCTCACTGCAGTCAGCTGGCCTGAGGGGTCTGATTTGCTTGATGTGTTGGTCCGGCCTATGGGCGAGGTATTAGACCTCAACACGCGCTTCTCCGGTGTTACGCCACAACACTATGCCTCCGCCAAGCCGTATGGCACTCCAATTCCCAGCATATCTTCACCGTCAATAGACGAGACAAAGAAAATCAACCCACCTTTGCAACTTGTTCAGTCACCCACAGAGGCGCGCGAGTTGCTTCTGAAGCTCCTTCAGCCTGAGACACCTCTCATCGGCCATGCAATCGACAATGACCTGAACGCTTGCCGTATCATCCACCCTACCGTTATTGACACCGTCCTCCTGTACCCTCACCCCAAGGGTCTTCCCATTCGTATGGGTCTCAAGGCTCTTGCTCAAAAGCACCTTAGCCGTGACATCCAGGTCGGGGATAATGGACACGACTCAAAGGAGGATTCAATTGCCACGGGTGATCTTGTAAGAGTGAAAGTGGGCGAGAAATGGAAACTGCTGAAGAAGGACGGACACAAAATCGAAGGGGGAAAGTTGGTTCATCCGAGTGGCCGAGTACCAACAGCCACATCTTCATGGACAACGGTCCAGAAAAGAAAGTTCAGCAGATGATCGTGGATATGTAATCCTCACTCCCATCTCCCATAATATGATTTTCACTCTTGTATACAATACCCATGTATGTGTATTGAACGGACGGCATTTTACAATCTACATTGTTGCGTAGGAATAACATGAGGGTATAAACTTTTTTAGTTTTATTCGTGGCCTCATAGACCAATCTAATCCCCCATGGCTCTCACTCTCAATCCAAACAGACGTTCCGAGCGCGATACACAGACCAGAAGCGATCGATCAACGGGGCAAAGAAACAAGACATGTCGGGAGCGACACGCTTATTCCTCATCCTCCTCAGCCTCGTCGTTGACGACGTTGTAGAAGCGGAGCTCGTAGACACCCTTGGAGGTGGAGACGACACGGAGCCAGTCACGGAGCTGCTGCTTCTTGAGGTACTTCTTGGTGCTGATTTGCAGAAAAGACAATGGTCAACAAAACTGCAATCGAGCATATCGGGAGTCACCCCGGAGTATAGATAGAACTTACAGGTACTTCAGGTAGCGGCCGGAGAAGGGGATGTGGGCAACAACCTCGATCTTGCCATCGCCGACCTGGGAGATGACGACGTTCTCGCCAAGGTTACCGACACGGCCCTCGACCTTGATGCGGTCGTGGAGGAACTTCTCGAAGGCGGAGACATCGAAGATCTTGTCGCTAGCGGGCTGGGAAGCGTTGATAACGAACTTCTGGGTAACCTTCTGGGCCTTGCGACCACGAGCCTATACCATATAGAATCGAATTAGCCTACTGCTCCATAATGTCGAGCCCCGGTGGTAATCTCGCGACTTCGTCTTCGACATCAGAGACTCGATAGTTTTTTCAATACCGAGTTTCACACTGTTGTCGAAGACGAGCTCGCAGAGACTCCGATGGGGGGGAACAGCAAAGCGATTTGGACTTCAACGTACAGCAGCGGGAGCCATTGTTAATGGATTGGGGGGGGATGGATTTTGGAGAGTTGGGAAAGGTCGCAAAGAGGTGAATATCCTGCGCCGACGAGAGAGTGGTCAAGACAACTTCCTAAATTTCACAGTGGAGCCGATTTGGTTATCAAAAATTCACGTCCAGAGGTGTGTCGCACTAGTCTAGATTGGGACATAGGGTAGGGCAAAATTGGGTGAGTCAGCTGAGTGAGTCAGCACATCGCTTAGGCTCGGAGCTATCAGCTATCTCCGATTGGCTCGTCTAATCGTGACTGGCAGAGATCCACCGCCCTCAGGGTATAAGTAAGTCCCTTTGCCCTCAAAGCTTCCTCTTCTTTTCTTTCTTCTTCAGCTCTCTTTGCCTATTGGCTTAGATCAAGTGTAGTATCTGTTCTTTTCAGTTTAATCTCTGAAAGTTTCCGTCCAGGAAACACTTTGATTATTCCTATTTTTGGACCCCGCGACTTGGCCCCTGTGCTTGCGCATGCCTCGTCGCACAGTGTCATTGGGCTCACACTACCCCCGATCGACGCGAACTCCCTTTTTCATCAATTGTTCGGCTTGTCCGGGCGCTTGGAGAAGATGTCTTGTTCCTGAAATCTAGAGTAGCAAAAACGTAAATGCTCGTGAACAGTTCGATCTCAGTTTGTTCTTGATTTCTTGCTGCCATGTCCCGGAGATCACTGGTGATAGTAGATGGCGTGCGTCCTACGATAAAACTTCTTCGTCGCATACTAATATGAGAGCTTGAATAAGATGTCATCAGCCACTCCATCGCTTGATGTCTCTATATGTACTGTGTGTCACTCAAGAATAGACCAAGCATCTTAGACAACCTGCCACTACTTCGTACAACATACTGTGTACTCCGTACTAAAAAATAGCTAGATGGGTCACATGACGTTACAGCTTCGATCGCGGGGGGCCAATCGATAAGCCCTCCATTTTTTTCCATTCCGCATACATACTCCAAGGTGTTGACGCAAAACCAGCCATCGCAATGGGTTCTATCGTCCTCCCTCACTTGCAAACAGCCTGGCATGTTGACCAGGCTATCCTTTCTGAAGAAGAACGCCTGGTGGTGATACGATTCGGGCGAGACCACGATCCCGACTGTGAGTGCCACCCGCATCCATTCGCAGGGTCCCAGAACTAAATCACATTCCCAGGTATCCGCCAAGATGAGGTCCTCTACAAAATCGCTGAGCGGGTAAAGAGTGAGTGACCAAGATACTAACCCCTCCAGCAAACCGACCAGCAGCTAACAGGGCTACCTCCAGACTTCGCCGTCATCTACCTATGCGACCTCGACCAGGTACCGGACTTCAACCAGATGTACGAGCTTTACGATCGGATGACAATCATGTTCTTCTACCGCAACAAGCATATGATGTGCGATTTCGGCACAGGAAACAACAACAAGTTGAACTGGGTGCTGGAGGACAAGCAGGAGTTGATCGACATCATCGAAACGATATACAAGGGCGCTAAGAAGGGCCGTGGTCTGGTGGTCAGCCCCAAAGGTACAAGCAAGATCCACTCTGGAATAGGAATGACTTCGCTAACAGCCGGCTTTTACAGATTACTCGACCAGATATCGGTATTAAGCATTGCCTCTCTCGCCGCGTGATCACACTGGCACCGGCCAGTGTGTGTATCGCTTTCTTACGACATTTACGACGATCATAGACATGGTCTGGCAATAACAAAACCTGCAAATATGTTCATGATTCTGGAGTTTTTTTTTGGTTTTTTTTTTTTTCCGGGGAGGAGTCGGTTTTGCAGTCGTTTTGACTGGGGTGACCACTGAACTTATACAATCCTCATCATTTGAGATCCAAATCTCTTCATAAGCAACGGGGAACACTCATAAGCTTTATCAAACATCCCGTGGCTGGTAGCTGTATTCTGGTGTCGTAAATCATAATTACACGGCACCTTATGACCTTGAATTGGAGGAAACTTCATTTTTCGAAAGTAGAGTATATTCAAGAAGCGATATCACAACTTTTCATATAACTTTTAGTTTTAAAAAAGAATTGTGGCATGTTGCGCAAGCTATCTTAGTTATTTGAACATGGATTTTGACGTAACGGAATTCGAACACCACATCTCGCAGATCTGCCTTCAATTCTCTCAAATACCTCTCTGCAACCACAACCCAGCAACAAAATGATTGACCAACGTATTTTCGAGAATCTCCAGACCAAGATTGACGAGGAGAGCACTGTCCGGGATGTAAGTTATACCAACGCGTCCAGAGTTTGGTGAATTCTTTGCGCGCCAAGCCTACACCGGAGCAAGGCCCTTGAGCCAGGAACATCGACGAATAGTTAGCTAACACTTTTGTATAGGAGCTACATGAGATTGTCCAAACACTCGCTAGAAGAGGTACGCTTTGCAATTTTTGACTCCGATCAGGATTTTCGGGGTGTCTGCCTTTTCGGGGACGGCGGATTGAAGTCGCAGGTCAAACATGAGGGCTGATGTTGATAAATACAGGACGTTCCACACAGGCTATCCTGTCGCGGGCTCATTCCACTCCCGCTGATCAGCGTAAGTATCCAGTATCTATTGCAAGCAGTCTGATGAGAATATTGGGATATCACTCTATTCGATCTTTGGCCTCACTGCCTGGTCACTGCTCTTTTCTCTCTCTCTTCCTCCCCGTATAACCTTCAAACACCTTTAGATTTCCCTCGGGCGACATTCAGCACTATTGCTACAGGTATCATGGATCATCTTGCTGACTTCTACAATAGTGAAGCCTGTGCTTGACGATGTTACTAAGGAAATCCTTGCCCAGAAGCAAGAGGTTGCTCGCCTGAAGGCCGTGGCAGATCAACATCCCTTCTACAAGTACAACGGGCTATGGACCCGTGAGCTGCAAAATCTGGTTTGCTTTCTTGAATTCAACGTTAGAAGACTTCTGCTGATTAAATCTAGGTCGCCTCTATTGAGCTTTGCGCATGGCTGGGAGGGCTCCAAGAGCACAAGGGACCCAGCTCAACATCTTTCATGACAATCGAGGACGTGGGCAAGTTCCTGGACAGTACGTTTCTGTCCCCCTATCTATGATAAGCATCACGGGTGCTGTATGCATAATTAATGTACAATACTAAGTGACATTCTATCATTAGTTCCTGTCAACCTCAAAGAGCAGGATGCCTTCCACTTGACGATTGAGGAGTACTTACTGGCACTGATTGCGATGGTCGAGGAACTGGTTCGTTTCCCGCAATCTCATGGCTTTTCTGTCTGGCTGCAGCTAATTTGTTCCCAGGCCCGCTTAGCCGTTAACTCAGTCACCCTGGGTGACTACACCCGTCCCATGCAGATTGGCAACTTTGTCAAGGAATTGTTCGCTGGATTCCAGCTCTTGAACTTGAAGAACGATATCCTACGCAAACGCAGCGATGGTATCAAGTACAGCGTATGTTGAGTCCACTGCAACGCCTACTTCACTGTTTCAAATTTCTAATCTATTTGGCACTACAGGTCAAGAAGGTCGAGGATGTGGTCTATGATCTGTCGCTAAGGAACCTGGTCCCCAAGGGTGGTCCCTCTACTTGAATAGGGGCATCAGGGACTCCTAGACTTACCGAATTGAGCCTCATGGCGGAAATGGAAATAAATCCAAGAACTGATCAAGCGACTGTTGCAAATTTGGTATCAATGGGCTTTGATATTGAAATATAAATTATTATTACCACTCGGTAAAACTCCCATCGTAGACCGAAATCGCAAACCGAAAAGGAGTAATATGTCACAAGCCGAAGCACCGGGATATAGATACAGAAAAACAGATGAAGGTATCACCATAATGGTTCAGAAAGAACACCTCAAGCAGAGCCTTACGACAACTTGGCCTGCTCAGCTCCAGCCTCACTCTTCTTCAGCGAAGCAAGAGTGCCCTCTTTCTTTGCCTTCTCGATCTCCTGAACGATGGTGTCCTGAAGTCCTTCGGGCTTGGTAAGGGACGCCCAGCGGCCAACAACCTTGCCATCGGCGGAGACGAGGAACTTCTCAAAGTTCCACTTGACGCGCTTCATGCCCAAAATCCCAGGCTGCTGCTCCTTCAAGAAAGTCCAGACCGGTGCAGCGTTAGCGCCGTTAACATCCAGTTTTCCAAGCACAGGGAATGTGACTCCGTAGTTGACCTGACAGAAAGACTGAATTTCATCGTCCGAGCCAGGGTCTTGGCTGCCGAACTGGTTGCATGGGAATCCGAGGACGGTGAAGTCTTCGGGATACTGGGCCTTCAGGTTCTGGTAGAGTTTTTCCAGGCCTTCAAACTGGGGAGTGAAGCCGCATTTCGAGGCAGTGTTCACGACTAGGACGACCTTGCCGTTCAACGAGGAGAGGGGGAAGGGTGCGCCCTTTTCTGTTCGTATGTGGCGTTTGGTTAGCGATTAGGTACTTTGGGGCTTGTGTATGCGTGAGGAAGTAGATAGGCAAGGGCGCAGGGGTTATACGTACTATCGACGGGCTCAAAGTCAAAGAAAGATGTAGCAGACGACATGGTTGTGATTTGACGTGGATATGCGAAAAGAGGGAACTGTCTCTGGAGTGTTCGCGGGGTTGAATACAATGACGTCGTTAACTGGAAAGTTGACCGGAAGGACTTGGCAGAATATGAGACAGCGGAATTTTGCAAACACGAGAACATGACTCTCTTCTTGTAGTTCTTCTGATGGTCTAGATGAACCGAGGTCAAGTCACTTTCTTACCAATTGGCCATGGGCTGGCCACACGGTATCCAGAGGAGCCGACGGACCTGGAAATCGTCCGAGCCGATTGATGAATGGCTTTGATTGGGCTGTTTTCTGATTGGTTCATCGAGCAAACTGGGCAGTGCATAACGTTATTCCAAATCATTGCTGACTGTAAATGAAATCTAGAGTCATAAGGGCTTTGGGTTAGCTCCCAATTATATATTGTAAGACTTAATATTAGTTATGTGTCTATATCTGTAGATAATCAAGGCCTTCATGATAATTACTCAATTAAATAGAGGTGGACCCCAAAACGATTGATATATATATATATGTTGAGTAAACAACAATTCCACCGGTAACTTTTCCTGTCAGTAATTTCAAGACACAGAAAAATAATAAAATTGACAAAATAGGAAATACGTACATCTGTATAACCCCGAGAACATGCCATTTGGCAGTTAGCTGCCTATCACTGTCCGCTATGGTAGTTAACACGAAGGCTCTGGTAGAAACCCACTGAGAGCCATGCAAATTAAATGCTGCCTAAGGTTTTCAACATGGAAGGCTTCTTGACACTGCTTTTAGCCATGGGTCACGCGCCAATGACCATGAATGGACAAATCAAGACTACATCCCCGAAAGCGGATCAATGCCGGCATTAGACCCACGTCCTGTTGTTCTGGGGAGAGCGACATTTCAAAGGCTCCAATTAAGCTACAGCTACGCGCGACGTCGAGATCAACTTGAAAGTATCAAACCAACATGGGGTTACGTATTTCCTAAAATTTGGAAGACTAGGCCGGGCAAAGAGAAAAGAGAACATCAATTTGTGGCAATGCTGTCCCTCTCAAGGCTGAGTACCTGGAAGTCACACACGGATACCGAATACTACTTGAAAATATTATACATAAAAGTCGAGTAATCATAAAGCCCCCAAAGAATGACTATATGTAGGAAGAAATGAAGAATAGAAAGTATATCGTAATGACTCAGTATGGCCGCAGTAGTCTCTATCATACTAGTGGCGCGAGAGACAACGCTTTAACCGGCACCAACGGCACTGCTGCCGATGGGAAAACCGCTGTTGGCACGGCTGGAAATGCTCTCGATTCTCTCCCCAAGTGGGGCATTTTCATCGCGCTTAAGAGCACCTTCAGGATAATGGCGGGGACAGCGCTTTCAAGTACATGATACTTGTAATGGTCTTAGCAGTCTTACCAAGAGCAGTGGTATGATCACACCTAGGGGCGCTAGTCAGGCCGCTAACGGCAGAGGTGACAGGCGCAAAAATGTTAGCGGCGTATCTATGGTATAACAAACACCACCAACGGCATCCTCAATGCCAGCAACAGAGCCCTCCACATTGCCGAGGCTTGGGAGAGTGGGAGAGTAGGCTAAGCTAGCGAGGGCAAGTGGAATGGTCAATCCAGTGAGCTTCCTTATTGAGATAGTTGTATCGAAAGGGCTGAAAAGACTGAGTTGGCGAAGAAGCAGTGTACAGACATAAGAACAGTGACGAGAATTGGTAGAATAATAGTATACAGAAGCGAATGCGGAGATGTTGAGACGTAAAGGCCGAAAATGATATAATTGATTCCCTGGGGTTGTTTTAGCAACGTGCTTCGTGCGGTCATCCGGAGCTCCCTCGGATTTGGGGTGATCTCGTGTATTCTCATGTAGTGAAGATCACAATGTGAGAGATTTCGCATGGTCTAGTGGAGCATATATAACCAAATCAAATATTCCTTCGTCAGAATGAGAAGAAATAACACCAGCCAACGATCGGAAACTTTCCGAAATCCAGTGAGGGATGTATATTAGCGCATTGACCAGAGGACTTGGGCAAGGGTCCTTATATGCTAGGCTTAAAAATGTCGATCACCGACTTTCTCAAAGGGAGTCTGGAGGTGAGTTTGCCCATGTGGAGCATTCGAACTTGAAAACAAAACAGTTCCATCGGACATCCTTGCGTTGACTCTGCATGAAACCCAGCCTCTACCGATATTGCAGTATCCACCCTGCCCTTGGTGCTTACTGGCGTATGGAGGGATGCTCTGATCGAAAGTGGAACCTGGAGGCTGTCTGTTTGTTCTTCGTTGGAAAATCAGTCTGTAGTTAGCGAAACCGGTTCGCTAGAGATATCCATGTATGCCTTATCAGGGTAGACTGTGACTACATGATCTATTTCTCCGAACCTAAAAGAAACCACCAGGAATGACCAGTCAAGCATGGAGCCACAAGCCATTGAGAATGAAAGTCACCATTGAGGAGATTCAACATTCGACAAATCATAAACAGTTGCATCGAGCGAATTTCAGCATATGGTACAGATATGCCAATTGTTTACACACTCTGTAGTGTAGTAGATTGGTCACTTGTGTCAAGCACTGTGCACGCAGCGACTTGAATATCATCCCCCACTGAGATAACGATGGCCGTCGATAGTACAGATAGTTAGGTATCGCAGTGACCACCATGGTCTAATAGTGATGCATCGGCCCTATGTATGAGAGGAAGCAGAGGGGCGCACAAGAGCCTTGTTGTTGACCTCATTTACTGGTGATTGGAGTCTTAAGTAGGGCATTGATTGGGAAAATTCAAGACAATTATCCGTCAGAGATATGGGTTATTGTCATGTGGAGTCAGGATATAGGATTCAGAGGTGAAGACTGAGGTGCGAATCCGGAGTTTAGTGATGTATCAGATGTGAGTAAAGAAGTTCCAGAGTTGTTCGATTAGTGTTGCTTGTGAAGTTTGTGTTGTTTGTGCGATTTGAGCAGTTTGTCTGTTTATTGTGGTGTTGATGTTTTGGAATGTGGAAGGCACCGACTGATGCCTGAGGCAATAGGCGTTGTCACGTCAACAGCTCCAACTAGGCCTAACTAGGTAAGGCACAACATAACAGTGGCATGGCAGCTGCCCCAAACATCATGAACTTGGATTTTGTGTTGATTTCCTTTTCCTCTAATCCACCTGTACAGGTTTTTCGCATCCCTTTTGGTTTCTCTCTATTCTTAACATCTTATCCTCATCGATTCATCTCCTTGAGTTCGATCATGAGCGTTTAGGTCTTACTTTTACCGCGACTATTTTCTTACTGGCTTTGCTATCCTCCGAGTCACACTAGAACAACAGGACCTGTAACGGTCCTATACTGATCTATCCTCGCTCTTCATCAGCGTTACACAATCACTCCAGTTCTAGGTGGCTGTCAACAAACAATCCTCAATATGACTACCGACTTCAATCACGGCGGCCAGATGATCGAGTACATCCAGGGTTGGTACAATGTTCTTCGGCAACTTGAATGTCTTTCACCCAGAATTGAGAGCTAAGCAAAGCTATGATTTAGACCGTCTCTACCTTGCGTCTTATGATTCTGCTCCCAGTTCCAGAACCCCGTTTCCCTTCCATCTGGACGCACCCAAATCCCCAAGCAAGCGTGCACGTGCCCAGCCCGCCACTCCGAGCAAGCGCCGTTCTCCCGTGTACTTTACCGTCGACGACACTCTTCTTTACAATGCCTTCCACGCTGATTTCGGCCCACTCCATATTGGTCACCTTTACCGGTTTGCCGTGCTCTTCCATGAGATTCTTGGCGATCCAGCCAACAGCGACCGCCCGGTGGTCTTCTATAGCAAGACTGATGCTCGGAGTCGCGCGAATGCAGCCTGCCTTGTTGCATGCTATATGGTCATGATTCAATCCTGGCCACCTCATTTGGCTCTGGCACCCATCGCACAGGCAGACCCTCCTTACATGCCTTTCCGTGATGCTGGATACAGCCAGGCAGATTTCATTTTGAACATTCAAGATGTCGTCTATGGAGTGTGGAAGGCTAAGGAACAGTCTCTTTGCGGGCTTCGCGACTTCAATCTTGAGGAGTAAGTACCATTGTTTACACTGCCGGAGACTGAATGCTGATTTTCTTCAATAGGTACGAGAAATTCGAACGAGTTGATATGGGTGACTTCAACTGGATTACACCAGACTTTCTTGCCTTTGCATCTCCTCAGCAGCAGCCCGTGGCACCAATTCCTGTCAACACGCCCGAGTACAACGCATTGCCCGCAACAATCTCTGAAATTTCTTCCTCAAAGCTTCCCATGCCATTCAAGAATGTTCTCGCCCATTTCCACCAGCGCAACGTCGGTCTTGTTGTACGACTCAACTCGGAGCTGTACTGCCCGTCTTACTTCACCGCAATGGGAATCGCTCATATTGACATGATCTTTGAGGATGGCACATGCCCTCCCCTGCAGCTCGTCAGACGATTTATCAAAATGGCCCATGAGATGATCACCATCAAGAAGAAGGGCATTGCAGTTCATTGCAAGGCAGGTCTGGGCCGTACGGGCTGCTTGATTGGTGCATATCTGATCTACAAGTATGGATTCACCGCCAATGAAGTAATTGCCTTCATGAGATTCATGCGACCCGGTATGGTCGTTGGACCTCAGCAGCACTGGCTCCACCTCAACCAAGGGGCCTTCCGTGAATGGTGGTTTGAGGATAGCATGCGCGAGAAGCTAGCACAGTCCACACCTGTAACTCCACGAGTGTCCACAAAGAAGCGCACTAGCAACGGGGTCGTCTCCACCCCACCAAACAATAGCCACTCCAAACGCGCAGCCCTCGGAGAAATTGATCACAACGAGGCTGCAGCTTACCCAGACCAGGATCTTCCTGCACCAACTCCTGGCCAGCCTCGCAAGTCCCACCGAAAGGACTCACGTCACCACCCTTATTCCCGAACTGCCTCCGGATCCCTCGCTGTTGAAACCGAGCAACGGGGCCACCGCAGCCACAGGAAGAGTAACGAGAGCAGTGAGAGTGAAGAAGAGATCCAGCTTCGTCGATTAGCGCAGCGGTCATCCAGGTCTCCTGTTGCCTCCCCCACGTCACGGTCTATCAGTTACTCTGCCACTGTCACAGCCAGCTACACTCTCACAGAAGACAATCACAAGGATCAAGAGAACTGGGTTGATCACTCAGCACCCAAGACTCCCGTGAGCCGCAAGAGCGGCGCTGCACCTATCTCGGTCAGCAAAGTTCGCTCCAGTCCTCGCCGGGCAACGGAAAATACCCGCAGCGAGTCTCGTGGTGTTCGCAAGCCCAGTGGCCGTATTGGTAGCAATACCATCAGCCCCGCACGGGCTATTAAGACCATCCACTAAACGTTCTGCTCTCTTCTTTTGCCCCAAGGAACTCTGCATGTTTCTTCGGAGCGCTTCTTCCATTCTTCTCGTTCCGCTGGGACAAAACTTCTGCATACCCCTTTTTCGTGATGCATCTGGATGCCTTTTAATGTTTTGAGTTCGCAAATCTCGGTCTGCTGTTGTTTTCTGGAGCGAATACTGGTTTTTGGGCATGTTGTGCGCGGCGTTTGGTTTTGTTGTTAATTGACGAACCATCAGATCTCTTGCAATTGGGTACCGAACCACTTCGTGCCACATGTTGTGTTGTCTGCAGGTTTCGCTCTTGTATGTGTCAATTCTACGTCTATATGACAATGCTGTTCATGAACTCCCTCGAATTTGCATTTCTTCCTCGGTTTATTGTATCTCTTGAACTCAACGTCAGTAATATTGAACCCAGTCGTCTGGGGTAGATCATAGTTGGCTTTTTGTTCCACGGCCATGCCTTCCACGCTGTACCATATGGTATCACTCGCACAGCAAGTTCTACATGGAGTGAGGTTTGCACCAAATACAAGTCTGAGTATTCCATATCTCTCCCATATTGACTATTTTATGTTCCAAGAGCGAGACCTCAACCCGCCCCCACTCAACTCAATTGGCAGCCAAAAACTATATGCACTGTTAGCGATCGTTCTATTCCATACCGAGGGGGTCAAATCTCACCTCTTGAACCTCTTCGTCCTCAACAGCAGAGCTATCCACTTCACTCTTCCCGATAAGCCCAAGCTTCCCCTTCCTCACGAACCACCACAGCTCCCTCCGATCCCCACCTAGCTCCTCCCGCAATATCTTACCCTTCAACTGACGCACAAAGTCATTGTACACCACCGGTTCCTCATAATCCACTAGCTCCTCGCGCATAGTACCAAGGCCTTCGATGACGCGGTCGTAATTCGAGTGACCGAGACTGTGCGTTATCTGGGTCTCAATAATTTTAGCCATTTGCTGCACAGCGTCGTGGATCGCGTCAATGTTTTCTGCGCGGGAAAGTGTTTGCTTGAACTCCGGGATTGCGTTCTCGGTGGAAATTTTCGTTCGCTTGGGTTCAAGGCTAAGGAGGGCGTCGACGTCAAGACCTGACAGGGGTTTCTCTGTATCGCGCTGGCGTTTACGACCTTTTGTCTTTGGTGGAACTATCAAACGAAATCCGTTGGTAAGTGGAATGTTTTCTAAATCTATTTTGAGAATCAGTCATACCTTTCTTAACATCAGCCGTAGACATCAATCTCTCAAGATGGGACTTGGAGTTCTTGACTATCTCTTCTGAGGGGTGTGCGAATTCCGTGAGCCGCTCTGAGGGGTCAAGGACAGGGTCGCTGGGATGCACTGCACGGTAGCGAACGGCTGACTCGATGCGGTGCAGTAATGGGGAGAATGACTCGTCAATTGGGAGATCATTAGTTGGTTCACTAACTCTTTTGATTAGCTGGTGTGCATGATAATCAAGTGAGCCCTAATTACCCTTCATCATTTGTGGTGACAAAATCCATGCTGTCCACGTAGTTACTCATCGCATCCTTCAGATCGGCATTTGGAAGGTTGCGGTGTTCCGTTACCACTTTGCCAGAGACAGTAATGATCTTGTCTAAAGGTGGGAACCGATATGATCGCACGTCTTCTGCAAATGGAAGCTGTACTTCTATCAAACACTCATAATCTGCCTCGACGGATGGGGCGAGTAACACGAGCATCGGTGGTTTGGATTCTTTGGTCACCAATCGGGCAACCGCATACGAGTCTAATTCATAGAGTGCATGAATGAGGGAAGACAACGCAAGAGATGCATTGTCATTTGCACGCTGAGGAATGATGATATTTGTGTTGGACATGTGCATGTATCGGTCATACTAATGACAGGAATTAGCTGTGATAATTGAGATTCGCACAGAGACATACCTGATCCTTCTTAATGAACCCGATTAGCCCCATGCCGGCAAAAGTTTCCAGATTGGCGACGTTCTCATCAGTCTGCTCGATAGGAACTGCTGTACGTCCATACTCGTACCCCTTGGCGAGGTCATCGCGTTCAACGTCGACCTTGCCCCCTGGTGCAGACTCGTCTGTGATCTGATAGGTCCGTGACGTTCTCACCGAGGCGAGAGCGTCGCCTTCAGCATTGCCTTTACCCGGTATCTGACTTCCTGGTTCGGTGCCGGGGCGTGGCACGAACAAGCTCGCTGAGATCGGCTTGGCGACGTAGGTTCGGAAGTATCGCTCCACGGGTATAGTGATCGCTGTGTCATACTCTTCGGGATTTCCGAGCATAAGATTCCCCTTGAAAGAAGGCATGCTCTTAGTCACTTTGATGCGGGGAATATCTAATTCCGAGACAGCTTGCTCCAGCGTTCCATAAACACCTTCGCACTCCTCAGCCAGATTGCGGAGAAGAGTCTCATTTTCAGCCTGCAAAGAACTCGGTTAACAATCAATATTCCAATATATTGAAGACGACTTCGTACCTTTCGACTGTCTTTATCTTCTTCCTTTACGCCATACTCAGCGTCATCAAAATCGGCACCACTGGATGATATTAGCAGAATGCAAAGTCACATCAGTGAGAAAACATGCATGATCACCAATTCGATGTTAACTTCTTTCATCTTTTCAATGATGCCTTCGATATTATCATCGCTCATCATACCAGTGCCATTAGTCACTAAAATGATCTTGCGCTTGTATTTGTTTGTCTTGGTATAATCGAGGATCATCTGGATGGCGATGACAATAGAAGATATGGCTTTCATACAGTCAGAATAGCAATTTAGCGATTCTTCAACAGCCACTTACCATCGCCTTTATTAGTTGTGCTGGGTTTGATTGTTTCGCGTAGTCTCCGGATATCAGGCATGAGGACTCTGAAAGACAATTTAGTCAAGTAATTCAATATGGAATAGTCATTTCAGCACGCCACACATACTGGCCAAGACCGAAGAGGACGGAAATACTAGAAAAGTTCTCTACATCCAAGTCATTGATGGTTTCTGTTCTAAACATGAGAGAGGGCTCCCAATGGATGTTGACAGGTAGGCTACCACTTACCATCCGTCCTGAGACCAACCACGCCAACCGTAGCCGTCTTGCGACCGGTGGCAACCTGGGATTGTCAGTTCTCTGGCGTTGAACAAGCTCAAGTCACATACCGTGGCGGTGATCCTATCCCAGACATACTGCATGGCCCATTCGAGATCTGTCATAGGACGGCCATGGTGGCGCTCGCCCATAGACCGTCCCATATCTACAATGTAAACCGTAGCCTCTTTCTCCGCCATGATGATGGTGCTGTTGGGGAAATAACAAGTCAAAATTGCTTGAGCCTCAAGACAACAGGCAGACAGGCAGACGCGTGATATTTCCACTTGCGGTTTAGACCGAAACGCGAAGGCACATGACATCACACGCTGTATTCGTTGGTGCTCGGTGGTCTGTGCGTCGCTATGAGACAACGCCGCCTATTTGGAAGTGGAAACAAGGCTTTCCCCAATAGCTGGGCCGTAGCGATAGCTGCCCACTTCTTTCCCTCGATGCAACCTCACATCAACTCTATCGTCAACTCAACTCTCCCGATATTATAACATATACGAAATCATGGATCCTCGCCCCTATCACATACTGAGGTTTGTTTATATGCGAAAATCACAACTCATATGCTAATAAATGAGGCAGTTACGGTACCCTCCTAGGGACACAGTTCTACCAGGTGAGATCGATATCTGAACTGGGCACATATCAAACTGTCCTCTCCAAACCATTCTCTGACATATGTCAAGTCTTTTGTTGGAGGCTTCGTTGCTTTCCGCGCCCTTCCGCGGCCCCAGTTCTCTAATCTGCAGACCGCCATCTTCCCCATCTACTTCTCACTGCAGACTGCGCTGCCTGTAGTCGTCGCCTTGACCGCTTCCCACGGCGGACAGGTGTTGGGTTTGTCTGGTCTCACTGCACCGAAGAACCGCTTTGACACCCTCTTGCCGATGGCAACCGTGGCAGTGACCGGGTTGGTGAACATGTTTGTATTGCTTCCCATGACAAGAAATGTGATGCGCGAGCGCAAGCATCAAGGTGCGTTAGCTGCTGTCACTATATTTTGATTGAGAGTCAATTGATCATTCTAACCTTTGCAGAAACCCGTGATGGAAAGAAGAGCTACGACCCCGCGCCTCACTCTAAGGAAATGCTGGCCTTGAACAAGAAATTCGGCCGCGTGCATGGCATCTCAAGCTTGGTCAATTTGGCCAGCCTGATTGCTACGGTCTGGTACGGTGTCGTGCTAAGTAAGAGACTTGAGTAATGTGGCAACGGCAATCAACAGCAATACTCAACAGGAGGTTATATGCATATAGCTCTTGTAAATATTTCGTTTATTTTCCTCCGTCTATTGTATATCGGTTTATACACAGAAAGTCTCTCTGCAGGGTTAAAAAATTTTCGCCTTTCCATTTTTCTAGCTGTAAAGCTGAGATGATGGACAAATAACTAGAAAAAGGACATCCAAAAGCATATCTGAGCTGACATCGAAAAATTCTATCAAAAAAGGCTCCCAGAAATGACATGATAATTCCACATAAGGGGCCTAACATCTTTGTACGGCATGAACGAAAATACACAATTCTTTCATCTTCTATGGTCACGGTGATCTACCTGATTATGTGGACATTGCCCGAAGAGATGTATTGTTTGAAGGGCTAGTATATGTTGCCTGGCATCATGTCATCTCCACAGAGCCAGTGCTCAGTAATACGTCAAGACACCGCCCACGAATAAAAAAAATGGCACCGTCTGTTCTATATCTGCAGCATCTAGCCTTTATGCGCTCTTTCCCTCTTGCTTCCTTTCTCCCTTAGACTTGATATCACCTACTTCAGCAAGACGCTCGGCACCTTGATAGAATTCTGGCAGAGGCTCCAATTTTTGACGAAGAATCCAGACACGGAAATGCCATAAGGCATTCTTGACCTGGTATGAGGCATGTTTGCGAGTCGAAACAGAGAAGACCTGGTCCAGTTCTTCCAAAGTAAGAGCTGAAGACAAAAATATTAGCACGATGAATCTCAGATAAGTCGGGACGCTTACACTTTGTTTCAGGCACAAACAATAAGACCAAAAACCAGCCGATTACACACCAAGCAGCATACCAACCAAAGGCACCCTGCGGTTTGAAAGAATCGACCAGATGCGGCCAAGTAAAAGATAGAATGAAATTAAAGCACCAGGTAGTTGCTGTCGCCCATGACATACCGACGTCGCGGACTTGCAGCGGGAAACACTCAGCAGCATATGCGAACGGGACGGGCCCTTCTCCAGGAGAGTAGAATATTTCAAACAGGTACATGCCCGTCGTGACCATCGCAATTCTCTTCTTGCTTGTCTCGTTCCCTTCTTCAATCCAGAAGGAGAAGCCAGTCCACAAGAGGGTGATAGCTAGGAAGGGAAAAGTGAATAGTAGCAAATTCCGGCGACCCCAGGTATCAATCGTGAAGAAAGCTGGTAGAGCAAAGACCCAGTTGAGAATACCGGTTCCCATGGATGCTAGTAGCGCGCTAGTCAGACTGTAACTTGCTTCGGTGAAGACGGAGGTAGAGTAGTACGCAATAACATTGACTCCACAAAATTGCTGCATGAACATCACAATCCAGCTCGCGAGTGTAGCACGGCGGTTTCGTGGGATGGTAAAGAGCTCAATGAACATTGTGAAGAAATTCTTGCCCTTGTTAATCTTGCGTTCAAGCTCAACGCCCACATGTGCATAATACAAATCTCTGGCGGCCTGAATGTCTGTTGGACGAAGGAGACGGAAATTAGTATAGGCTTTTTGGATTTTGCCGTGCTGGATCAGCCATCTTGGAGATTCCGGGCAGAAGTAGACTTGAGCACAGACAATCAGTGGCAGTACGACAGTGGATCCTAGCATGAGACGCCAACTGATGTCTCGGTCTAAACTCATGAAAGCAACGCCCATTATGTTGCCAAGCATGATCCCGAAGGCCGTCCACATTTGCCACATCATTACGAGAGCACCTCGAATTGGGGCAGGAGAGCATTCTATTGAATCAGCAACAATGAAAAGGAAGTCATGCAACAACACTTACCCGCGGCGTACACAGGCACAGTACTCGATTTCGACCCGATCCCCAGACCAAGAACAAAGCGGGCAATGAAAAGATTGACCCAGGTATTTGCAACACCTTCCCATACCGAGGCAACAGCCGCAATCACGCATGAGATAAAGATTGTACCACGCCGGGCAAATAACCGATTTAGGGGCTCAGTAAGCCAGCAACCGATAATTGCGCACGCCAAGTATGGGGCACCGACAACTAGGCCTTGGATGTTTTTGGAAGTGATGTTGAGTTGCTAGAACAAAAGTCAGATTATGCTAGCATGATCAACGAGAGAAGACGTACATCTTCAGCAAAGTAGATAGCCTGAGCACCATTATTGACGGTTTCGTCCATACCTTGTACAGCTGCAGCCAGAGAGCACATTGCTGGAGGAGGGAAAGGAAATTAGCTCAGGCAAATGGAGCACCTGTAGTCTCACACATACATGCTAGGAAGTATAACTGCCATGGCTGTGACCACTTGTGGGTATGTTCACGCTCGAGGGCTTCCCTCTCTTCCTCCGATAACTCGGGGAGACTGGTTGCCATTGCGGGATTTTGCGAAATGAGAGCACCCTTTTTGAAAGTCTCGAGATGATCCATCAAATCGTACTTGGTACAAAATTCGGCAACATCTTTAAAGAGTTGTTCGCGTGAAATTCCGGCAAGAGGGTTCTCGAAGACGGCATTAAGATTGCCAGGAGAGCGGCTCTCGAGGTCTGTCTTCTCTTCCTTGTGAGGGTATGTAGGATCTGGGCTCTCCTCTATATGCTCTACCTTCTCTGCAGTGGAGCCGGTCATTCCCATTCCATTGTCCTTCATATTGAATGAGCAAAGGATGTCAAGTGACGATCGAATATCTCATGAAACACTAGTAATGTACTGAACAATAATCGAGCCTATGGGTGTAGCCAAGTCAGCTGAAAGACGTTCTTATATGAAGGGTGATAGGCAAGAGGTAGAGTGACCTGATCTCAAATTTGCGGTTTGTTACAGCCTATCAAGGCAAATCTAGAGCAATGGTGAGAACAATTTCACGCTTTTAGGGCGAGGAGACTGGAGGGGCCTTGTCTGCTTTATAGCACAAGCATCCATTCGCCCCCAATGTTGGAATACACTAAAGCCTCAAACTTGCATTTAGTTCGGGTGGTCTTCCACACAAAATCAGCCGCTAGGAACCATAGAGTACCATTCATGTAGCATGATTTATATTAAAAGGCATGGTCTGTATCAGGTTATTGGATACTGGACCCTTGGAGCCCGAGCTAGAGGATCGCTTAATGAACAAAAAAGCAGGGCAGAGCTTGCGGGCACAAAGAAACATCCCTGTCATTGGAGATTGCCCACACACTGAGGTTGCCCATGGGGAGTCGAGGTGAATCATATAGAGGGTATCAACTATGTCATTGGACAATAGGAACGAAGTCATGACCAATGAGTAAGAAGTTCATCGTACAATCCGATAGCAGCTACAAGCAACATGGAACCCGTGGACGATCATGTGAATTACGTCATTGCCCAGGAGACACCCGTGACCTTTGTGTTCCTCGAAAAGGCGGGGAAGGATAGACCTCGGGAGTCAGCTACACTTACGTAAGTCATGTTCGATCCCGGGGCCCCGGCCCAGGCGGAAAACACAGGGTGCCATTCTATACTTTCCTGGTCAGATTTTCCTCACTGTAGCTTTCTTCGTATTTTGAAAGTACGGAGTACATGTCGAAGCAAAATAATAAAACCCCAACCCAATTTCAAAGGCCCTCAAGCAAACCCAATATCTCCTAGTGATCGCATAAATCAACATGACTCGGAGATAAACCCTGATAAACCAAGGAATCCAACCCCTGGCCACAACTAACTATGTGGTTTAACTACTCAGCTACGCTCCTTCGCACCAGTGGCACCCGAACCAAGTCTTCCAGTGTCCCCCTCAAGCCATAAACCCACGCCTGAATAGCCCGCAACTACGGCTTATTTCTATACAACTCCTTAGGAAGATAGGGTTTGACGAAGCTTAAAAACAACGCTTTGGAAGATGTCTAAAGTCTACTCAAGGGATTATCAAGGGATTGAGGAGGCTCTTTATGATGCTCTGGCCCAGCCGTGAAGGAGGCTTCCAGAAAAAGTTCAGTCAGACTGGCGGAGTGATATATATCTGTCAATCTCTGCTATATTCCCGAGCACAAAAACAATTGAAAAACGATACAAATCTTACATCCTCATGCCATTTTCACCAAATCCCCGCTCTTCATCTAGACTGGTATAATCAAACTAATAGCCGCGGGAGAAGCAAAAATAGATTTTGACCATGTAAGCCAGATAGAATACCTAAATACTCCGTATATGGGCAGTAATTACTGTATGATTCGTGGACGTACCCAATTAGGAAGGCGGTTCTGGTTTTACAGGGGGGGCAGTGCGGCTCCCTTCGCTTTACAATATATGCACATAACCAATAACTTTCATAACAGACTGTATAAATGTGTTATAGATCACAATTTCTCAATCCCCGAAGATATTACATATGTATTGAGACTTGGGCCGCGACTATCATTACGCAGTACGGTGAGTGAAATGAGTTTGCTTCTTCCTAGTGGTGACCAAGCTATCGGGACGGTGTCAGTGAGCAATTGAATAATTTTCGTGGATACGAGGGTAAAAGTACGGGTACACAAAACTTACGTTGTCCCGCCCCGCTCACTGGCACGGACCTGGGGGCCTTTTTTTTTAACTTGGCTTTGCCCTTGACTCTCAGGCGTTTACATGATATATATATTTTATCCGGAAAATGGAGTTCAGGGAGTCAAGTTCATTCGTCAGGACAGAAGTACATAGCAAGTAGCAGATATCATTCAGATCATGGGTGGCTGACACAAATTACACCCGTGGACCTCGACCCGTTGCACTGCACCTCTGATTGGTTCAAAACAGCCCCCTTATAGCCCTGCGGATCATCACACAACAGTGAGCTAATCATCTTAGAGCGATCAATACGTTAGCTGTTGTCGAACCAGTTATCTTTCCCCAAAATCCCCCCCATTGACAGTTGTTGCACGGGATATGCACTCTCAAAACGAAGGGAAAAGTACATACAGTGACTGGACATAAGTTTTTAACACGTCGGGCCCCACACCCCCCTGATTATATAATATACTGCCGGTCTAAAACCTCCATAAATTCATACTATAAAATCTAGTATGGTGTATACCACCCCTGGCTCTCAATGATAGCCTCCACCCGGTGCGGCATTGTCTCAGAGAGATGCTCCAGGTGCCTCAGCTCTAATTCATCCTATGCCTGCTGCGCTGTTGCCACTAGTATCTCCTTTGTTGTGTCATTGTTCTGCATATGTAGGAGATCAGGCCGAAGCTCGTATGTCTTAGCTTTCAACAACGCCCAGAGGTTTTCAATTGGATTCAAATCAGGCGAGTGAGGAGGCTATTCCATAACTTCAATCTCCATCTCAGCTAATACATCCCGTACAACATACGCAGTATATGTCGGAGCATTATTATACTGAAAAATACTATCTAGATTTGCAAGCAAGATAGGTAGAACCCGGCGGTATAACTCCTCAATCACTAGGCCAGTGATACCAGTACGCTCAGCCTCAGGATTCCCAAAGAGTGGTATAAGCCCTGTACGCCGTGTAGCGCCAGAAAATATAGCCCAAAATATCTACTTCACTTACTTTCCTCGGTGTGGTAATCCTTGACATTGTCCCTCCTTCGGTTGGTCTTTTGGACGGATAAAGGTCCACTCTCGACGTACACCAATCCCACGCTCAATAGTACACTTATCAGACCAAAAAACACGGGCCCAATCTTCAGGTGTAAAGTGCCGATAGCGTAGGGCCCAGCGAAGGCGTTTAACCGCGTGTTCTTCCTTTAAAAAGGGCCGCTAGCTACATCGCTATTTACGGAGGTTCTCCGCATTTAAAAGACGTTGTATAGAGCGGTATTTGACCTTATGATCAACCTCAGCAAGGAGGTCTTCGGCCATAATCTTTGGGTTTCCGTGGATAGCGTTCAAGATCTGGTCTTTATTAGCTTCAGTAAGCTTTTTTGGCCTTCCAGATCGCGGTTTTGATACGCCTGCTCGGCGCTCGCTCTCCTTTTTCACAGTGTACCGGATTGTAGAGATTGGAATATAAGGATAGCGGTTATGAATACGTCTATACCCCCATCCTATAGCATGTAGCTCACATATACGCTCACGTATAGCAGGCGTAAGCTCTTTTGAACGCGCCATAGGTGGAATGGTATAGAGGGTAGAGAGGAGAGATACTAAAGAGAGAGATAAATATAGGTAATTGGATCTCCTTTTTGAAAAGCAGCTTCACGTACTATTTTAGCGTGGTTTTCATATACGCGTTTTAGGTAGGCGGTATATCCCTACACTAGCGGTGAGCTATGTGGGGCTATGGGTGTGTTAAAAACATATGTCCACTGACTGTACGGGCAGTCTTCCTGATACTTACGGTACAAAGGACCGTTGAATACAACCTTGGCACGTAATAGCGCTGAACCCGACAACTCGGGACGCTAATAACTGCCTGAAGACAGAGGGGTCATAAGGGGGGGTCATAAGACTGCGGTGTGCTTGCAGTTTTCACTTTTCACTTTCTTCCTGATCCATTCCATCTGTGTACAAGCCTGTGTCTTGTCCGAAATATCGAAGATGCATCCAGAAACACAACGCGCCTCACCCCCGGTCGAGCCCGACGTTAGTATCCCATAAAAAAATTTTTCTTATTTTTTTTTCTTGAAATTTTTCGCGCATTCCCTTTGCTTATCTAACTAATGTCATACTAGTCGGACACCGATGGGGCCTCATTATACTCTGACTCGTAAGGCCGGTGACTTGAAATGATTTGTATTTTCTGCTAATCGTCACAGACTTGACAATGCCAGTTACACCACAAGTGTGACATCGAGTGTGTTGGACTATCAGTATGTGAATGTGGCTGGAACATGTGTTTAATGGCGGCTAATAATCGCAGATATGAAGTGTGTTTATCGCTATTTGATCCCGAATCTTACTGATGAGGTGCAGAACGGTCGCAGGTATCATTCATACCATGAAGGAGAATACGTTCTAGTACGTGACCCTATCAACGTTTGGTCTCCGTCTCAGACTAATGTTTAATCAGCCAAATGATGAACGGGAACAAGATCGCCTTGATCTGGTTAGTTTTCACTCGTTGAATCTGATGATACAAGATTTTAACGAGCAACAGAGCCACCACATTTACCTAATGATCCTCAAAGGAGAATTGTGCCAAGCACCAGTCCAAAATCCAAAGCGAGTATTAGATCTCGGGACAGGAACAGGTTTATGGGCAATCGAGTATGCAGAGTAAGTTCTCTGCCAATTTGTCTGTCTATTCTACCCCTAACAGGCAATATAGTACAAACCCAAACGCACAAGTCATCGGTAGGGGCACATGTCTATAATCCGATCAAAACGTCGACTAATGGAACCAGGAATTGACCTAAGTGCTATTCAGCCATCATGGTACGTGCTTATGCTACTACAATGGCTCCATATATAATATTGACAGATGTCCAGGGTGCCTCCAAATTGCCGCTTTGAGATTGACGACTTTGAACAACCATGGTCATATAGCAAGCCATTCGACTATATCCATGGGCGCGAATTGGAAGGTTCCATTCGAGACCATGATGTTCTCTTCAAACAGGCACTCGACAACCTGAATCCCAATGGATGGTTTGAAATGGCGAGTTTCGACGTCAACACGTATTCGGACGACGGAACTCATATCGGCGCAACGAACTTTCTCTTGTCCATTAAGCACATGCATGAATCCTCGCGCATGTTTGGTAAGGACATGGCTTCATCCGTGTCCTGGAAAGAACGGATGGAGAAGGCCGGGTTTGTGAATGTCAAAGAGGATATCCACAAGGTATGCTCCGCAATGTCTTTTTGATAACAATGAAAACCCATGCTAATCGGTAAATAGCTGCCTCAAAGCCCATGGCCCAAAGACCCCAAGCTCAAGGAGCTTGGTCGGTACCATCAACTCAACATGCTCGAAGCCATGCCCATTTACACATATGCGTTGTTTTCAAGAGTGCTTGGGTGGACACGCGCCGAGATCGAGGGACTGCTGGCAGGAATCCGGATGGAGCTGCGGGATACATCGTATCACTTGTACACGAAGTTGCGAGTGGTTTACGGCCAGAAACCCGACCGACCTGTAAATGTCTAATCGATGTGAATAGAAATCTCATCTCCCGAGTCATACATATTTCACATATGTTTCTAAATATAGACTACGGCATGTGTCACGGAACTCGGGAGACCCCGGGGCCATAGTTAATCTCCGCTGTTAATGCTTCGATATTTGGGCGGAGGCTCTGCTTTCAAAACCAACCTCCAGCGTAGTGAAAATAATTAGAATTTTGTTTTCACTTTCTTTGAGGTGTCTATATCCTAGCTAGAGGCTGGGGAAAACAGAATTCATATTCTCTCTTGTGGCTGGCTTCTTGCCAGAGCAGCTCTAGAATGTGCTCCTCCGTACGTCGTCCAGGTATGCAACCGTTGCAATTCAACATCCCTTGTGGGTATGGGCGTGCGTCCAAGCCGAGCGATGAAAACTTCATGTTCGTTTGCTGCGTCGGTCACTCCCTTCTGTCTCTTTCTTCTGTTTTCTTCCCATTCTTTTACTTGCTGACTTGTCGGGATCATGTGCCGATATATTAGTGATATATTTACCAGAAAAAGCGCGGTGTAATTTAATATATTAGGATATTATAAATTAATGAAGAAATTGGGAGAGAAAGAGGCTATCTGTATGTCTTCAAGACAGCCATATCCTCAAGATTTCAAGAAGACGCCAACAAAATGCGACCCTTGGAAAAGCAACGAACGCCATGTTGCAAAATAGTCCCTGTATATGTTGCACAAAGCAAATGTCATTGTTTTGAAAGTGTTCATCGGTATCGTGAGGACATAAAAAGCTTTGGAAAGCAGTCGGGGTCGGCTTGATAGGAGGAAGGTCGCACATCTTGCATGGCCATGATCGTTGGAGGTATTGGTAATGGCGTTCTTGAGGTAGAATAAAAGTTGGGCTCTTTTGCGGTCTGACAAAAAGAAATGCCGATTCCTGTCTTCAAACCATTATTAGATACCAAGTTTGATCATGATGTGGTAGGCTGCAACACACTCACCATTGTCAAGCTATCTTTGCCCAGAATAACGCCCCGGTGGAAAAGTGTACTCGTCATATAAGTCCTCTTTGGCCGCCATGAGAGGTCCCCAGTCCTTTTTTATGTCCTTCCATTGTTTCTTCAAGCGCTGGAGAGGTGAAGGATGTGACTTCTCCTGGGTGGCGTTGAGATCCTCGACGAAGGAAGACTGTGACGTGCTCGTTTTAGGGGTAAGTCCCTGTGAATCAATATGTTCAGGCATAATGCGATGAGAATCTGTGATTTATTTATTTTTATTCCGATTTGTATTTGTACGGTGATTTCACAGACTTTATATCTATATTTCTTTGAGATAAGGATGACATGTTGGCAGGGGTCTTATTTAAATCTGTGAGCCGAGTCTTTCCCGACTGATTACCGAGATATCACCGCCGAGGTATCTCCGCAAGCTTACCCTGAGGCATTTGAGTTTTCTCTATTGATTTGCGGCACTTCAAATCTTCGGTTTTTCAAGAATTGCAGCATGATTCGAAATGGTGGCTAGTATTGGGCAGCAAGTCCTCTTCTTCAAGCCAGATGACTGTCTCGGTTCATGAGCAGTTATTGAACCACACATATCATGCTACACTTCTAGAGATGAACTACAGTCCATGCATAACTAGAGAATGCGGGTAGGTATAGAGGAAGGATATGTCGTGGGGGAGGGGGGGAGAGGAAACCAACCTTGAAGGGGAAGAGATGTGAGCTATGGATCCGCCCTGGTACGGTGGGTCCTCTCGCCAATAGATGCGGACATTCTCTATGTATGTACAGTACAACACATAGGCTAGCTTATTTGACGCGTTCCAACGACATATTTACTAAATAGCAGATTGATCAAAATTCGGAACGGCAGTCGTGACTCCTAAGTGATCATATTTCCAGAGGACATAGTTTTATCATGAGCGGTAGAAGTCTAGAATCATCCTTGGAAAATTTCTGACCTGTATCCCAGCAATCTCTCACTATGATATATGCTAGAGTGTGCATTGCAGGGAAGCTAGGGAAGATATAAAGTTGCTAAACGACCCGAGTTTATCCCTTTTTGCCCTCTGTTTCTCTTTCTGTCTTGAAGGGAGTTTCCATAATTTAGGCTCAATCACTTCACGTTCTTGACAGAGTGGATCTTCTTTTCTGAGCTAGCTCCGTAGCCGTATGATGATTATCCATCGGTCGTCGAGATCACTGTCTGTCTTGATGAGGCTCTTCGATGCTGTAATATTATCAGCCAATGAGAGGCGATACCGCCTACCCCCACCTACCCCCACCGGCCATGCCGCCAACCGGAGCCCTCCAAGTAGCCCGCGGAGGGAGGAACCGCGGACTTTGCCGCGGTTCAAGTCAACATCAGACCATATAGTCCAAAGAGCTGTCCTTGATTGTAAAGTATTTAAAGATCTCGACGGTAGCAGGAAAGTGATAAATAAGAAAGTCAACTTTCACTCAGGATCAATAGAGCCACTCGAAAATATGAAAAGCGAATCTGTAGTGATCATCGGGTAAGTGGGAGCTAAAACACGCGACGACTGTTTCGGAGTCTTGGTGCTGATCCTTATCAGAGCCGGCGTGATTGGGCTAAATGTAGCCCTCGTTCTCGCAGAGAAGGGCTATGGTCGACACACGACCATCGTTGCAGAGCATCTTCCAGGAGACACTTCGATACATTACACTTCACCATGGTCCGTTGGAATTCCTGTCGTCAGTTCACATTCAAGAAATATTAACCGGAGTTCAGGGCTGGTGCCAATTTCTCAGCCATTTCTGCGAGTGACCCGAACGCATTGCGATGGGACAGGCTTGGATATACGTATCTTCTCGATCTTGCAGCCAAGGATGGGAAGAATGCGTTTGTGAAGGAAACGCCTTCGGTGGAGTATTGGGATGAGCTACCATCCCGCGAGAAAATCGAATCCATGGCCGCATATCTTAAAGATGTGAGTTATAGACAATTTACTTGTTTTTCGGATGTGCTTATCGATGTTGTCATTGAACAGTTCAAGGAGATTGCCACACAAGACCTGCCAGCGGGAGTCGCATTCGGCATAGAGTTCACGACAATAACACTCAATGCACCGATGCACCTTCGGTATCTGTTCCAGAAGGTCACCCAAGAATATGGGGTGCGAGTAATCCGCAAAAAGTTACCCCAAGTGTCGTCCGGCTATCTTAGCGAGGATACCAAGGTGGTGTTTAACTGCACCGGAAATGCGGCAAAAGAGTTACCGGGAGTCCAAGATTCAAAGTGCTTTCCCACCAGAGGTCAGATTCTACTTGCAAGAGCATCTCATGTGCAACGAAACATCATGAGACATGGCAAGGACTATGAAACATATGTGATTCCCCGACCATACTCGAATGGAAACGTGATCCTTGGTGGTTTCATGCAAAAGAATGTTGGGTAAGTGGAATCCATTCAGCCTTTGCGAAAAAAACCATTGGCCAATTGCTGTTTTCTCTTGGGTGTTCCACATGACAGTAACTAAACCATATCGACAGTACACCGGATACATTTGGAGAAGAGACAAACTCAATTCTTTCTCGAACGACGGCTTTGCTTCCTGCTCTAAACTCGACCGAGACTGAGATTCTTGGTGCATTTGCTGGGCTACGTCCATCTCGTGAGGGTGGTGCTCGTGTTGCCCGGGAAAATGTGCGAGTAGGCGCTGCAGGACGCCACGGAGTTGTTGTCCATAACTATGGTGCCGGTGGAACTGGCTACCAGGCGGGATATGGAATGGCGGTTGAGGCAGTCAACACTGTGGCCGAGGAGATTGACGCGCTCGATATTCAATCCCGTCTTTAGATCTTGTTTCCAATGTCCAGTATGGGTGGATTTTTTTTTAGTGCTATAATTTATAGATTTCATTGCCCAGACAGAAGGACTATTTTGACATAAGGTAAGAGGTTTGCAAATTGCAAGTTTGATTTAGCATATAGAGAGAAAGCTTTGATTCATTGTTCGTGTGGTATCGTTTCATAATTTCATAACAACTTTATCGCTACTTATCCAGCCTTGGAAGGTCATGTAGTGATACTATCACGGTAGCTCTGCTGGGCTATTCATCCCACTCACTTCATAGCTTGGGGGAGGACTTTCATCTATATGGGAGTAGATGATATTATCGTCATGATCACCATCATGCTGCGTCACGATAATTTTCGGTACAGGTCGCTCATTTTTCACGGGGTTTAGACCTGGAAGCTCAAACACAGATATGACACTCGTCTCAGATGAGAGTTCTGGGATTGCAGGAGTGACCATTGAGACCTCAGATGGAGAGAAGAATGATTCGTCCTTGCTTGAAGTGCTCGGTAGGGAGTCAAGGTGGCCAAGAACTGTCTCGAGCTTGTCATGAGAAAGAAGCATGCGGGATTCCTTTTTCAGGGCAAGTCCATAGTCACGACGCTTCCAACTTCTGTGAGCTTGGGGCCTTGTTTGTCTAAAATGCTTTACAAATGAAGCTAAATCATTGACGGCATTTTCGGCCTCGGTGATGGTCGAGTCGATCCACTCAAGCTCGATCTCACCCAAGGCTGTCCTTTTGTCGTCCCGCAAATCTCTTGTGTGCCCCACCGTGGAATTGACGAGTTCAGTTGCTTCATACAGCCCTTCAATCTGCTTGTCTGGAGATAAGGAAGAAACAGTGACAGAGACTGATTTGATTGATCTGACTTTTGTGGATGGTGACGTGGTATCGGGAGTTTGAGATGGGCTTATTGGTTGCGAGTTAAGTGCCCTTGAATAGAATCGTGACTGTGAGAACATTGGTTCTTGGGTTTTTCCATCGCCTGCTGTGACATGCTGTTCCGTATCTTCAATACGGGCGGCGCGGTATAACTGATCTGCTGATTGATTCCATTTTGACACCGATCGATATAGCATCGATTTAGCTGACCGCTGACACCGATCCTTCGAATCATTCAATGTATCTGCTGATCTGTGCCATAACTCCATTGTCGATTGATGATAACGATATCTTGAATCATCCCACATGGCTGTCGAACGACCGACGAGGTTCTTTGTCGATCGCTGTAATTTTTCTGTCAGTTGGCTCTTTGGCCGATGTGCGAGGTCGGCCGGTGCCATTTTCAGACGAATGCCTTTGTATAAAAAAAAGGAAGTTTTTCGGAATTTGGATGTCTCAAGTGAAATCTGTAAGGCAGTTTTGAGACTGAATGAGCAAACGTGGAAGAAATTCAAGGTATATAAGTATCCAATATCAACCCAGCCTTACTTTGTAGGCTACACAGATTCCCGGAAATTAAAGACGACTTTCACCCAATCAATCAAAGTCAAACATGTTGGTTGCCAGCAGATTATGGCGATGCTCGAAGGCTGTGTGCTAGTAGGAAACGTATTCAGCACTGGTGTGTAGATCCACGTTTATCATTGGCCAACATTTTGGGCGTCGCTAAATTTGGCTGTGGATGACGGGGGCCAAACTGCCTGGGGGCTTGTGCTGCCCAATTAGCGTGGGCTTAAAAGTTTGAATTTCAGAGTATGTACGGGGTATATTGTGGCCGATACGAGGTTGTCCTCCGACCGTAGTAGCCCTTAAGAGTCGATCCTCAAAGTTCATATTGATCAGAGAGCAAAAGTACTCCAAGGTTACAAATATAGGGGGAAAACACAGTTCCTATTGAAGTAGGGGGGCAGTGAATCACGTGCTCTCTTGGCAATTGATGTCATCGTAATTCCGTAGCATTTCCCGTGATCTCTGCCATATTTCCCCGGATTATCTACAATGGTTGTAATTGATGGAAATTCTTCAGATAAGAGACCCTCAAATTTGTCCCAAATAAGGTCAATTCCGGCGGGATCAGCCCGGAGCATCAGATAGTTTTAGAAATCAACTCTAATTTTCGACAAAATATAGTTATAAAAGCAGCATGATACAAGCAGCATGATGCTGCCCATCAAGATAGCAGACCAGTTAGCTCTAGCATATCCAACATGAGAATTCCCCAGGTATTTGCGTTTGTTGCAGCTGTGGCTGCAGTGACAGTTCCGCGCTCCAAGCACTCTTCCCCGGCCCCGTTCACAAATGTGACCATTTTCTCACCACCTTCCAACTACATTGTTCCAAGGACGCTCTACCCGCGTAACGAGCAGCTTCCCAACGGGGATCTTCTTGCGACATGGGAAAATTATTCCCCAGAGCCACCGGCTGTTTACTTTCCTATCTACCGCTCCAAGGACTACGGAAAGACCTGGAAGGAGATTTCAAAGGTGCATGACACTGCCAATGGGTATGGCCTGCGCTACCAGCCGTTCCTCTACTCCCTACCCGAGCGAGTCGGCTCATTCAAAAAGGGCACTCTACTTCTGGCCGGTAGTAGCATTCCGACTGACTTGTCGTCCACAAACATTGATCTTTACGCGTCGCAGGACGATGGCGTAACTTGGAAATTTGTTAGTCATATTGCTTCTGGAGGAGAGGCTGTTCCTAACAATGGCCTGACTCCTGTGTGGGAGCCATTCCTACTTGCCCAGTATGTTCTTCTGTTGTGCCTACAAACATCTTACTAACCCCATTTATAGCAAGGGAAAGCTGATTTGTTATTACGCTGATCAGCGGGACAATACAACCCATGGACAGACAATAAGTCACCAGGTCTCAACTGATTTGAAGAAATGGGGGCCTGTGGTAGAGGATGTCGCATATCCGACATATACCGATCGACCCGGCATGCCAGTTGTAACCAAGGTGAGCTAAACTAAGAATAACAATTCACTACCGATTTCTTTATGCTATATCTAGAAAATACTGATCTTGCTAGCTCCCTAACGGTCAATACTTCTACATATATGAGTATGGCTCTTTCTTTGATACATCAAGCTACTCATTCCCTCTGTACTACCGTTTGTCGTCCGACCCCGAAAAGATCGCCTCGGCCCCGGGCCAGCGTCTGGTTGTCTCCAGTGGTGCTAAGCCGACATCTTCGCCATACGCTGTGTGGACACCTTACGGTGGCAAAAATGGCACCATCATTGTCAGCTCCGGTACGCAGAGTAGTTTGTTCATCAACAAGGCCCTTGGCGAAGGGGAGTGGACAGAGATCGCTTCACCCCAAGAACACGGTTACACACGGTCTCTGCGGGTACTTTCGGGGGAGGGAGGTCGTTACCTGGTCGTGCATTCTGCAGGTGTGCTACTCGGCACAAATAATCGGGTCTCAGCAAGTGTGATGGATTTGAAAGAGGTATTGTAAGTGAAAAGGCAATTATGGCGGCAGATGGCTCGTACTACATGCTGCTCAAGTGCGGTTACTAGTTGTTTGATCGTTTTGATTGACTGGTCCCATTGTTCAATATGTATATGCTTGATATTTGACCAAAAAGCATTCTAGATTTTGGTGAAAGACTTCAGACGTTATAAACATTATGTGCTACCGAGAATTCTGAAGATCAACACCAAAAACTTTGCACAGCATCTATGACCTTGAAATACTGCAATTCCATAGTACGCTAAGCATGAATATGAAGCTTCATTATGGAATAGTAGCAGTCAATCAAAAAAGAACAGCCAACATATCGGATCCGAGCCTTGAAGGGAGCACTAAAAAGCCCATCTAACGTCACACCGATACCTCTGCATCTGGCAAACTTGAAAGAACAAAAGGTTTCCTAAGCGTTTGCGTGGGCTTTTTACTCGAAAGAACCGGCTATTATCCTTGATGGTGCGTTGATAGGTCTTGACCGAGAAACTAAGAAGGTAATTCTAGAGAGCTTGTTTGCTGAACATGGTTTCATTAAGCACTCTCGGCAGAATGTAATCATGGAAATAAACTCAGGTATGTATACGCCCTATAACTATTCAAACCATTCCTTAAACTTACTGCTACAGCGTATCGTCTTCTCTATGCCAAGAACGTCATCGCGCTGGATGAAGATAGGAGAATCATTCAACATGGATCGTCTAGTGATCTCATGAGTTCTGCTGGCTAAATTAAAATGCTCTCCAATGGTGTCTAATCAGTCAACAACACTGCTCGATTTTCTGATGTTGTATTGGATGACGAATAGTTGCGGGAATTGATGTTAGATTGTCAATATACGTAGTTAAATCGACGAACTGGCGACTGAGTTTTCTAGCACTATTATTTTCAGAATATTGGTTGGCCTCTTCTGTCAGTCTTTCTTGTATTCTGTGTCCTGTTTGTTCTCGGTCTCAGTTTTCCTCGTCAGTCTCAGCGAACCTACCTACACATCAGGTTCTCCATGTTGCTGACGGCCTGTACAGAAATATGGATGGCTACAGTGATGGACCCGCGCCATTGGGCAGCATCCCAATGAGCACGTTTATCATCGGCTAGATGTTTATGCTGCACTTGGTCTCTTCTCACTTATGACTACCTTTGCTAGCTCTTGGTATGATGCCAATATTGTTTTTGGTCAATCGTTCCTCTTGACTAACTTTTATAGGATTCTCATCATGGTTTTACAACCCAGAACAACCCATCGGTCCCACGAAATTATCTTGCATACTACAATGGGGTAAGAGAGAACAACAATTATTGATTACTACTGGTTTTGACCTTCAACTCAGAGCGACAACGTCGACTTTTACGGATATTGGAACTACTCATGCCAATTTTTTATAATAGTAAATTTTTTTTAATTGACCTGATTTACTGTTTACAGATTTAGTCAAGATCACGAACTCATCGACGAAGAGCTTTCTTGCATCGTTAGTGCTAATAGTCAATGCTGCGCTCCACTGTGTTGTAGAATGATCTTGAGTTTTTGTTGGCTCTTCTTGTTACAACAGTAGTGGTCTCGACCTGCATTCTGGTGGTGAACTACGTGACAAAGTTGTACGTTCAGACCTCTCGTCAGATGCGCATTCTAGACATTGAAGCCAAGGCCCCTCTATTATCGCAGTTCTTAGTAGCCCTCGGCGGTATCTCCAGCATTCGAAACTATGGCTGGATAGAGGATTACCAGCGCTGTAATCAAGTTGCCTTCGACGCTTCCCAACGCCCTTCCACGAATTTTCTGGGTATCGCGTTATTCAATATCGTCCACTTCAGTGGCACCCTCTAAATGCTCGTGACATACTGGATTGGACTGGGAACCTCCACTGGGGCTGTTTCCAGAATTCGCTCATATGTACAACCAGCCACTATCGGGGATCTAGATTCCGAAATTGAGGTCATCCCTGAGGACTGGTCTCAGCAGGGTGGTATTGATATAACTGGCCTTTCGGCATCTTACGAGTATGCCCTTGGAGACTTCTTTGATTTCTTTGGATATATGCTAAGTAGTTTCTCTATTGCACACAAACTGCATGAAATTCTAGACTTTGATAAATTTGACTTCATGGAAAACGGCAAAATTGTGGAGTTCGATACACCCAAGGCGCTTTTGTCGAAAGAGGGCACGGTTTTAGGGCTTGGTTGAACGCTTTTCATCCCAGCCCGAAAAGATAGACAGGTGATAGTCCTTTGCATATTTTCTCTTCTTGTTTTTGGGTGGTTTGAGACAAGAGAACTTCCCCAGTCTCAGCCCGAGTTATAGGTCAATATGTTCGCAAAGCCCTAGCTTAAAGGAATGAAAATATCTAATGCTCTATTGTAAGTAGTATAGATGAATATCGTGCAATGGTAGAAATTTTGCAGTGTCGAACCTAGCTACCGCTGCTAAGGACGGGGGATCACATACTGACCACCTAGCTAGTCTCAGGGTCTCTGTGGCCAGGGCCATCTGTATGACACATACCAGCCCTTACATCACGCTGCTATACGTAGAGAGCCGTGGCTATCGTTAATTGCTATTATTGATTTCGCGTCTTGGTAGCAGGTTATGTCGACGAAGTTGAGTTCTTCCTACCATAGCTCCGGGGATCGAATCCCGCAGCACGAGCGAAAAGTTTTACCAGCATCGAGACAATATCTTGGGCATTCTGGACCCAGCTATACGTCTTTTCAATCCACTATAAGATCCATCAGTGATATTCTAGCAAGTTTCACGATGATTTCTTACCTCCCCATTTGAGCGAATCCGGATAAACACCCACTCGTAACCGTCCGTCGCGATTCCGTACACAGATCTGTCTCTGATCTTGGACTGCTTTCTTGTTTCGTGTATCATCGCTATTCAGATTAGCACTGATAAGTCAGGTATAATACAGATTAAGATTACTCACCCATATACGCGAGACAATGTAACATGCCGCTTTTAAGCAAGTGCGGTCTTTCCACTTCAACCATAGCCACATTGGTCGCATGTTTATTAGGCATGCCATATGAAAGTGAGTAATCAACGATGCCGAAAAGTTTCACTAGTCGATTCTGGCTTTTCCAATTGAATTTTATCTTGCGTTCAAATTGCAGGTGAACAGACTTGAGTGATACGGAAGGTGCAGTAGAGGAAGCTGACGCAACGGGGGTATGGGGCTTCGGAGCAAACTCGCGCATCATCTTGGCCAAAGTTGTCAAGATAATCACATTGATACGAGATCTTATTAATGCCTCGCTTCTAGTTGAGCCGCCGGTTGCGATGTCATAGTTTGCGAGGATAGAGTCTATACAAGTTAGCATAGAAACAAATTCACATCAATAACCAAACTTACTTAGATGAGGAGGGAGCGAGACCTTTTCCGTCTTTCTGGGAGAAAGTTCGAACTCGGCAGGTGGACAGTGAGTGAGGTTAAAGTGATGAGGAATTTCAATCGGATCCAGGTCGCTAATGGCGATCGTAGACATTTTTTCTTTATTCTTCTTGTTAAAGTTTCTGGGAGTCTTCTTTCGAGAAACAATTTGCTCCATGGCTAGAAAACGTGCGCGGCGAGTTGAAGGAAAAGGGGATGCATAAGATATAAAGAGGGATTAAATCTGACAGTATGCCTTCCGTTACTCTGAAAGGCTTAGTACATCAATACTTTCCATGGTTCTAGAATGTATATAACAAGGTTTGTGAGTCTGGCTTGTATGGATGTCTTTTGGTATGTCTTTTGGTATGTCTTTTCGTATGCCTTTCGTGTGTGCCTTTTCGTGTCTTTCGTATGTCTTGAATGTCATTGTAGATAATTCCCTCCCCCTCTGTTATAGCTATAAAGATACAATCTACTTTCGGGGCGTTTATACATGTGCAGGAATAAGTTCAACAGTCCGATTGTCAACCTTGGAAAGGTTCCAAGGCTCCGTTTCCTAAAAGGGAAAGTACACTGAGTCATATGAAGCACGTTTGCTTCCGAGATCGAAGTTCCATCTCTTCAGTTAGTCAACTTTATCGGCTTGGCTTTTTTCAATGTATTCACTTGCACTCTCGCCTACAATGATTGAAGAAGACTGTGCAATTATCAAGACAACCAAGGGACATCAACGGGTAGTGAAGGCCTTTGGCCTCTCACCTACTAGGTGGTGGAATAAGAGGCAACTCAACGCAAAAAAGACCTGGAGCATCCCAGACCATCTCGGTAAGTTCTAGCTAATTGTCCACATGTTTAATATCTTGCTTGCTAATAACTAATAAGCGTACCTGTGGGACGATCTTGATTTAATCACCGCTCGGGAGAGTGTCGCACATCCGTTGTTCCCAATGAGAATAGAATCACTTCTCCTCGCGCTGCTCGCAGATAAGATCAAGAAAGAGTCACTTCATCCTGACGGGCCCCTAGACTCGCCCCACTGGAGCTTTCGGAAGCGGATGTTCACGCCGGGAATGACAGACGACCAAAGTCTAGCTCCAGTGAATATCATCGACTACGTTTTGTGGTATGGCCACTGCTGGGAGCTCGAAACAAACATGATTGTGATGAAGACTAAGAGTCCGGTGCGTCGGAGCTGGGCTCTACTTCAAAATATGTCGAATATTCACCATTCTCGCAAACTAGCAGGAAGAAACGCAGTTATCTACGGTGTCATGACTGACGGGTTGAAATGGGTGTTCATACATCTAAGTAACACAAGTCGGGTGAGTCCTCGAGGGAAGCTAGGGAAATTTGTTCACTCACACCTTATTTAGTATACAACCAAGGTATTTTCTTGGGATGACGAGCGAGACCGGATCATTGCCCAGACTCAGGATATAATCGATCAGGCAGTCGCTCTTCACAGAAAGATACTATCACGCTCGTCTCTACCTACACCTACTGTTCACCAATCTAGTCGATGTCAACTCAAAGAGATTTCTGCTCCATGCAATGGCTCTGATGATGAGAATGGTCGTTTAATTGAGGAAAATACCTATGAGATGGATATGGGACCCTTGGCTTGGTAAATTACTGGAAATCCAAGTTTGATATGTACGGCGGGCACGTTGGACAATGGGAATGTTTGTATTCTCTGATAGCCAGTGATATCTCTACAGTAACTAAATATCGCAGTTCTTTCCTTTGCTTGCTTGTTTCGCAGTCTCAGAGTTTCTGGTCTACATAGCATATTGTGCCTGAGGCATAAAGTCCATGCAAACGCGTTAAACATACCTGCATTGGTGTCCAATCACATGATGTCCACACCGACAGGCTCTAGGTCAACAGTACGTACTCTTCCTTTCTGCCATGCTCGCTCAACATAGAAACTTCATCTAGATGTCTATCGCAACACTCCCGACGGAGCTTGTATGGAACATCTGTGGCCATCTGGAGCTGCGTGACTGGATTGCGTTTCGAACCACCTGCCTCGGAGTGTACACGAAGTCGCTGGATGCTTTTGCGGACCGATATTGTAAAAGTATCGGCTTGATTCTCACTAGTCACAGTCTTCGTCGATTGGAACAGCTCGCTGCAAATAATTGCTTCCGAACACGAGTTCAAGAGCTATGGGTCGTACCGTCCTTGTTTGGGGGCTTTTATGAGATGGATATTGATTCCTTCGAGTCCTGCACCACTTCACATAGAGACAGGCTGCCTATTGCCCAGATCAATACGCGGCACACTGCATATCAGGCTTTTGTGGCAGATCATCTCAGCATCATCGAATCCGATACTCTTAACAAGGTCCTCAAAGAATGTATGGCACGATTTGAGAACCTTACTGTTATTAGAATGCAACATAACGACTCCGAGTATTTCTGGAACTCAGATTCAATTGCAAAGGATGAGTTCAGGTGTCTCGGTTGGCGCGACGTAAAACGCCAGCTTGGATTCAATCCATTCGGATTGAATATCAGAAAACCCATACACAACCTCTGGAGGAGCAGAGCGAAGGACCACGCTATAGCTTTCTCAGCTCTTCTAGAGGGTGCAGTTGCCTCAAACAGGAAACTCAAGAAATTAGACATATGCAACGATGAACATTGTGCCCTACCCTCTTCGGATATTACACTCAAACTCACACACAAATCCCTGCTCTTATCCCTGGAAGGATTAGAACACCTGCACCTCTGTATCTGTATCTGGGAGGTACATTCGGATGATTCTTCACTCAGATATCTCATCGATATCCCTATAATAGTTGCACCAAGCCTCAAAGTCCTAACATTCTCACAATGGGACCGGAATGGTGTAATGAACCCTCACTATTTTATCGACCTCTCCCAACGCGTCAACTTCACCCAGCTAGTTGAACTCGATCTTTACTGGATCGAAATCACCTATGATACCCTCAAGGCATTTTTACGCACCGCAATGCCGACTTTGAGGTCTCTTGCCCTGCAGTCCTTGAACTTGAGGGGTGTAGCCCCAATGGACACCGATAGTGGCCATCATCTATCAAGATGGGACTCTCCAGAGATGATTGAGGAGAGCAGTGCTGCTTGGCGACAGGTTTGGAATTTCCTCGGAGATGAATCCTTGCTGCGGTCTCTTTCCTTGAAACATCTCGGTTATCGAGGCCATCGTCTGCACTTGCGCGATAATTTGAGCAATCTCAGTGGGTCTTCAGAGCCGAATGGGCCGATAATTGCTATCTTTAATGCTGAGCGTGCTGGTGTTACCTTTAAGGAATGGGTCACTCAGCTACAGACAGGGCCACCACGGGGGCCGCGGATATGGTATGATAGCATGCCAGGGAAAGACTATACCGCACAGATGATTTAATCTGATATTCTCATGAGGAATTGCTACAATACTCACAGATTCAACGCATCCGAACTGTGGGCACAACTTTCACTCAACTCTCAAATATCCCGACATAATCATAAGCCTCGCACGGTCAATCCTTCCAGCAACAAACGCAAACCCTCTCCACCTACCTCAACTAAAAACAACTCCTAAACCTACCTCCTCTCACGAGCTTCACTTGCACCTTGACGAAATCAAAGCTCGTCGAATCAATATCAAACCCCTTCTGCTCTCCAAAAACCCAAAAGCTTCACTTCGCGAGCAACTCCCCGCTAAATTAATAACATCAAACCGGCCCTCTCCACCACCTGGACGTTCAAGTCTACATACTCATCAACCTCACCAGCCGCAATTTTTTCCCCCAAAATATCCAATTGGCCGCAACAACATGAATACCCGCACACGCAGCAAGCTGCACAAGCAAACCACCAACCCCACCCTCACCAGCAACAACAACAACAACCACACGCTGATCCAACTGATAAGCATGCTGATAATCTTTGTCCTGATGACACTGTGGTTACGACAGCGCACGCCTGCCCGGAAGCGGAAGCGAAAGATCCGCATGCACAAAGAACGCCTCGTACGCCGTCTGCGCGCTGAGCGGCAATTCAATACCATTTCTTCACGCCCAAGACCCGCTGGTCTGTGTGCGACTTCGTCTGTTGTCGCGAGCGCGTATGAGGCCCGTGTTGAGACGCAGTCTGCGGAAGTCATGCCGAAGACGGTTTGAGGGGAATCGATGAACATGGGAATATGTTATTGCTATGCTTGAGAGGTCGTGGTCCTGGAATGTGTAGGGCTGGTGGTATGGGTCGGGCTATGTGAGCATTTCATGGATTATGGCTGTTGCTTTGATGTGGATTAGAAGTTGATTTGGATTTGGGACTGTGAGGGTTAGGATTGGGAATAGGGTGGTCGGGAGGACGGTGCTGGGTGGACTCGGATGGCTTGCGTGTTAGGGGTTTGTCGGGGTAGGGATTTGGGAGAGAACAATTTCAGAGGCAGATTGAATGGATGTCTGGCTTTTATGCCGGAGTTAAGCATGGTTTTACAGATAGGCACTTGCGTGCGGGATACAATAGATCAAGGCATCAGGAGTTCAGTTTTATGCTTCTATGAATAGATTGAATAAGAAATACTAATGGGTTTCATTAACCATCAAGGTAGTCATGGGAGGCATGTCTCGAGAGAAAAGGAAAATATGTGCAAAGCGCAATGCTGGCTGTACAACCTCAAGAAAATGATTCATGTGGACATGTGTATCCTCCCGGTTTCATTTCAGGGAAAAAGAAGAGCGTTTACTCGACCGAGGGCAAATCGGCCGAAAGAGGCAACTTGCGGGATGAGTTACCGACATACACCTTCTTTTGGGCGTCGGAGATTACCCAGTTCTGGGAGTCAACATCCCAGTTAGAGACGTCACGGCGGGTCAGAGTAGTGGTCCACTGGAGGGTCTGGCCAGGGGCAATAGTGACTCTGTCAAACTGACGCAGGACCTTCGACGGCTCATCATCGCCACCAAGGGAAACGTACAACTGGGGAACTTCGTCACCAGTCACGGACCCGGTGTTAGTGATAGTAGCGGTCACCTGGTAGAGGTCTTGAAACAGACCAGGATTGCCACCGGAGTTACCGCTAGCGGGGAGGAGGTCCTGAGGAGAGCCGTCAGTGGCATCCTCTGGAATGTAGTCCTTAGAGTCCATGCCATAGTCAGGGTCGCCGGACGACGCACGCAGGTCGGTCGAGTTCAACCACGGGTAAAGGTACTGGCGGACGCGCTTAATTCCTTCGGGGAACAGATTATCCGAAGCCTTGCCAGCTTCACCGAGAACGGGGGCTTTTTTGGTCTTCCCAGTGGTTGCTTGGTATTTGTTGTATTTAGGCGAGACAAGAGGAATGACCTTCAGGTCGGAGAAGGTAAAGTTGGTATAGCTCAACCCGTAACCGAACTCGTAAATGGGCTCCGTGTTATCCTTGTCAAAGCGGCGATAGTCAATGAAGACACCATCCTCGAAGTCGTCCTGAGGAGCATCCGCACCGTTGTTGGGCACTGTGAGGAGAGGAGGCCCGTAGTCCTTGCGAGCCTTGCCCCAGGTGAATGGAGTCTTACCACCGGGGTTGACACGGCCATACAGTACGTCCACCAGACTGCGGCCGCTCTCCTGGCCTGGCAAACCAGCCCAGACAATGGCGGTAATGTTGTCGTTGTCATACCAGTCACTAATCAGAACAGCGGATGTGCTGTGAATCACAACGATGGTGTTGTTGCAGTGTTGACTAGCAGTCTTGATCACCTCTTCGCCATTCTTCCACAGCGTCAGGTTCTTGCGGTCACCTTCGTTGCCATCAACGTTGATGAACCCCTCGCCAGAGTCGGCATTCACGAAAACCAGTGCAACATCAGCCTGAGCAGCCAGGGCGGCCATCTCCTTGAGGGCCCAGCTATCGGTCACAGCGAAGACGTTGGTCTGCCCGTTGCTGTATTCCAGGACTTCATTTTGGATGGCTTGCTCGGGTGTAATCAGATAAGGGAAATTGGCAGTTCCACTACCCCAGCCCATGGCCAAAGTTCCGTTGTCACAGCCACGGTCGTTGCACCCATTGGCGCCATAAGCATTAGAGCCCGCATCCTCTCCCAGAATAGCGATAAACTTCTCGTCATGGGTAAGAGGCAGTGCACGACCCTTGTTTTTGAGCAGGACAGTGCTGTCAGAGCCAATCTTGCGGATGATCTGGGCATGGTCACGCTGGACATTTACGCGCTCGTTGACCTTGCCCCAGCCCTCGCTGACCATAGCATGCTGGAAGTTGTATTCATCGCGTGTCCAGGAGCTGAAGTTGGGAGGGGTTCTGACGCGATCACGTCCAACCTTATAATAAGCAGCCATGATTCGGACAGCCATATCGTCGATGCGCCATTCTGGGACGGTGCCGTTTAGAACGGAGATGGTCAGGTTGGTACCCCAGTAGGAGTAAGGGCTACCCAGGTAGACATCACCGGGCATAGACATATCCAGACCGGCCAGAGCAGACCCAACACCGCTGTGGTGCGCACCCCAATCGCTCATAACAAAGCCCTGGAATCCCAGCTCGCCCTTGAGCAGCTTGTTGAGGGTGTAGCTGTTTCCGCAACCGTAACTGTTGTTGATCTGATTGTAGGAGCACATGACAGAGCCAACACCAGCACGGATGGAGTCCACGAAGGGCCAAAGATACAACTCGTGCATGGTTTTGTCGTCAATATTTGAGCTCAGACTCTGAGAGATGTTGTACCCGTATCCCTGAGCCTCGCCAGACTGACGGAAATGCTCCTGCTCATTTCCAATGAAATGCTTTGCACAAGCAATGACACCAGCATCCTGCATCCCCTTGATGGTTTCGGCCATCATCACACCAGTCAATACAGGGTCCGGCGAGAATCCTTCCCAGTTACGACCGCCCTCGGGGTACTTTCCCAGAGGGCCAGCAACAGGACCCAGCTGCACATCCACGCCCTTGTCGCGGTGCTCTTCTCCCATTGCCGTACCACGCTGGTAGGCAAGTCGCTTATCCCATGTCGCGGCAACATTGACACCAGAAGGGAAACCAGAGTTGTAATCACCTTTTCGAATTTCATTAGTTAAATAAACCAATTGTGTTCGGGGCGGGCAATCTTACTGAAGCGTATACCCAATGGCGAGTCCTGCATGCACATTCCCCACATCCCAAGTCGGGGAATGCTCCCAGTCTCACCAACACATCGCTCTTGCTCCCACCCGGTACCGGTTGTCAAGTTGACTTTCTCGGCCAATGTTAGGTTAGAGACAAATTCGACGGCGCGTATGTATGCATCAGACCACTCGCCCGCACCAGTCATCCATGGAGAGGGATAATATGGAGGAGAATAGGCCAGAGGCTATTTTGACGCGACGTTATTAGCAGTGATATAATTGATCGACTTGAATTGAACTCACATCTGCATTAACCACCGAAGCCGTTAGGCCGGCTACTTGTAGCCACCCGAACTTCATTGCTGTCAAAGTGCTGTGAAAGTGAGAGAAGAACTCACAGAGACAGCATGGAAAGAAATAGAGGTGTGAGGAAGGAACTAGCCACAGGAGAGGGAAATACATGGACCTTAAATGTTCGATTTCTCACAGGGGGGAGCTAATATTTGTGCACGTACTCCATATAATATTTACTCCATAAAATGCAATAAATTGAGAAAGTGATCGACATTAAGGTATGCACTATCCTGATCATATTTACATCCTTTCCTATGATTGGCTATGGTTGATACTCACTGGAACTGGACTTTAGAGACACCTTGAAAAGGGGACACAAGGCACAGTATAAATAGTGGCTGGTAAGGGACACAGGGTGAGAAATCAACCCCCTTTCTGTGCTCTGGTCCACAAAGGTCATACCTCGACATAACCCACTCCTTACCTTGGGCCTGAATTCACTATAGATCGGCTATACTTCGGCTCACATTGCTACCTTACAACGCTCGTGCCTCTTCCCCGCTAATTCTAATTCTCCGTTGGATGTAGGTCTTGGATCTTGGACCTTTCAGCGTTCGGCTTCTTACTCCGTATGGGGGTATGTTGGGGTCTGCATACAGACTCACCTGATCTCGAGAGGCGACTTCCATTCTAATCTGGACGGGCCAATTTCTTGATCACCACTTCTCCTACCGAATGGGGAAAGCCTTCTCATCACATCACTCCGAGATGCAAAGACCTGGTCGCCCGTTCCTACAACACTGCACTATGTTGTATATAGCTAATAAAAAAAAAGATTCCATTTACTTTCGATCCAAGAATACGCTGTGTTCTAATAATATTGGGTCTATTTTCCCACACAGATACTATGGGATAAGCCATCCGCAGCTAAGCGTTTTCGTGGAGATCAGTGCGGGGGGGAGGGATGCCGACTCTTACGGCTTTTGCGCGATTAATTGTCTACTTGGCCAAGCGCATTCTCCCGTGTTCTTTTCGGAGACTATTCATGTAGTGGAATGGTGCACTTCAAGGTGTTGCATACAAAATACTCCCTTAATACTCCCTTCACCGAGAGAAAGTTCCCCCACACTTGTGCCCCGGCATCGGACCAAACCCCCATATCCCCGGTTTTCTCGGCTTAGACCAAACTGCCAGTACGGAACACGCTGATCCCGGACGGGATGCACCGCCAGGCCATCTTTTCCTATTTTGCGGCTAATCATCGGTGCTAGAACTTAATAATCTTTCGTTTCAGGGCTTCCACCGGCTGGGGATTTGGCAGTCCAAGCAGTTTAGTTTGGGGGATCGGAGCGTTGAAGGCTTGTCCTTTTTGAATAGATTGGATTTAGAGAAGTATTTCTCATCGGTCATTTGTGGTTTGTGATGCAACAGGTAATCTGAGACATCTTGACGTCATTGGAATAGTGGATGCCATTCCTCTTGGTTATACTCTAGCTCGCAGAGCGTCGGACTCGGGACCTGCAATCGGGGATAATGTTGCCATTTCGCCGTCGGGGCGTGGGGTCCGGGGAAATATCCAGGCTTGGTGTGGTGGCCCCACATCTTAGGTGGGATGTCCAGGCACAGAATCGTCCCGCTGGGGCCCTAAGGCCGAGATGCCGTGGTACGGATCAAAGTACTCGTAATTTTCAAGGCTCGCTATTGCAGAAGAGAACAGGGTTGAAAGCGATTCTTGGTAGTAGTGTAGTCCTCGTTCTCATTTCCTCTGTTAAATGTCAAGGCGGCTGGAACTATCAACTATCCCAACCGAATGTGAATGCTAAACCAGTGCCAAAGTCAGACATCACTGCTGATATCGTCTAGCACTTGGAACAGAATGTGATTTTGCACTCTACAGCCTGTGCCATTTGCACCTCCTCGGAATCCAGACCAAATTTTTCGTCGAATCTCATCAACACCAATCCCTTTGGTGTTGTATTGATTGATCATTTCTTCTGCAATAGCACACAGCGTGGAATCAAGCACATCTTCGTCAGAGATCGTCTCTGGAATTTGTCTCTCGGACCGACATCCACACAAAGCCGGGTCTTCTTCTTGTGGAGTTTGCTTTGGTGGCTGATCTGATGGTTGCACCACTGTCGAGGCACATGCCCCACTGACCGCTGTTGGCAGTTCAGTTGTCACAGATCCCTCTTTGTAGACGTGAGGTACTACCATTGACGAATTCGATGTGCGAGTGGATCGACGTGATTGAGACAGAGTACTATTTCCCTCCGCTCGCTGGATAGCAGGGATGGCAACCTTCCGGCTAGTGTTTGCTCCCGTATCCACTTCCTGCAGATACTGCTGGACAGAAGCACTCGAAACTCCCAGTGATCCTAGCAGGTCTCTCAAATGCTTATTTTCAGCCTCGACTTTTTGCGTCGCCAGTCGATGCTCGATATCTTTTTGTTGGGCTTGTTCTTTGCATACTGCAAGACGCTGTTCTAACTCATTCACGTATTCCTGCTTCCGAGCTCGACTCTTGCGCTGGTTCTCACGCACCCGTGCGAGTCGCTCCACATTCTTCTATAGCAGTTAGGGGTCATGTATTGACTGCAACTACTTCAACGGATATGACTGACCTTCTGGTCTTTCGTTGAATCCATCAGTTGCGGACCCAGGGGTACGGGGCATGATCGGGTTCCCTATCAGTCGAGTTTTTCATACAAAGCGCTCATCGGATTGAATGGGAGATGACAAGCGTGGTGGCAGCCAGTTTGACACTGTCTTTGAATTTCGAGTTCGGAGAGAAGATGCATCATTGCTGTCTGACTTTTATGGCTGATATTTGGTGGTCACGTGGACGTAATTTTTCGAGCTGCCAGTAGCAACTACAATTTAGTTCCATACATGGTAAAATGAATGGAATAATTAATATGTTCAGGGAGAGACTAGTACTCGGGATTCCAGTGGTGCCGAAAGAGGTACGGCTTTGTGTTGCTTTGCTAGTCTCCCCCTCCGACCAAGGCTTCTATAAAGTACTGGACCGCCCAAGGTATAGAGAGCAATGCCATGCTAAAAGCCATTTAGCTATTCAATGTTATCATGGATACTCAATTTACATATCAAGCCAGGAGTTTCTCAATCTGGGTTAACTTAATAGGCGTTTCAGGGCAACAAAAATCATACAGACTGGTGACAGTAGAATGAACAAATGTGATGCATATATTGTGTCTAGCTACCGTTGCCTACTCTCTCCATACAGAGTATCACAAAGAGAAATACTATTTGAGAAGTGACCACATAATTCTTGAGTATTCCTATAGGTAGGTACAAGCCGTTTGCTGAAACCTTGCAGGAACTATGTTCTGGCTAGGTACAGTAGCAGACAGAGTACCTAGGTATAGTACACAGGGAGCATTAATTCATTTAAAGCCCATCCGCCCATCTTGAGGAGAAGTTCACGGATTTATACAATCATTTTTCCAACCAAAGAGAGAGGCAAGCAAATATGTAGCCCTCGGATGCAGCCCGCAAACGATCGCCCTCAACGTCATTGGCCGTCAGTCGTGAGCTATATTCTTTTTCTGCTAATTCGCTCCTACTTTTTTCCCTCTCACAGTAAATATCATTATTGCATTCCACTCTCTCTCTTACTCACATTATCACAAGTTTATCATGATTTCTACGCGACACCATCCTAGCGAATTCCCCTCGCTCGACACCGGGAAAGAGCTGTCCAAGCCACCAGCTACTACCAACGCCAATTCGCGCAAATGGACCCATACACCTGCCGCGGCGCTGACAATCTGGCTCGTCATTTCAGTTCCCTTGGTCATATGGGACACAGGCTATGTATTGTTGCGACCGCATACTATGCCCGGTGGAAGTCTACACTCTCCGATCTGGACACCTTACGCCCTGTACGGAGAGGTTGACTATATCTACGGCTGGCCCGCCTTCAATGCGCGCAATGGCTTTACTGCTGCTCAAACTATCATGAATATTTTCGAGACTATCGGTTATATATCCTACCTCTGGATTGTCTACCACTATGGGTCGACGATTAGAAGAGCCGGGTCGCAAAAGATCACCAAAGGATTCACCTGGTTGCTGAAGGGAGAGAAGGTGGTCGCTGGGCGCATCGGTGCGATCGCGCTCCTGGTCGCTTATACCGCTTCTGTCATGACTCTGAGCAAGACTATCCTTTACTGTAAGCTGCAATATTTGCCTAAGCGTTGTGTATTGGTTTATAACTCGATAAATAGGGCTCAACGAGATCTTCTCCGGCTTCGAGAACATCGGTCACAACGACCCGCTCACTCTCTTCCTCTGTTGGATCCTCCCTAAGTGAGTTCGGCCTATTATATTTCCACACGAAATTCGAAACTAATGTTACTAAGTGGTATGTGGCTCGTGTTCCCTAGCTACAACATCTATATCCTCGGAGGTGAGATTTTGAACTCGCTTGAGCTCGCAACACCGCGCCAGAAGGTTGGACGCCCAAAATCCACATAGGATCTGTCGCGCAAACTAGGGAGTAGATTGCGTACAGAAATTCGACATTTGCAATGACCATAGCGAGTGTGCTTGAGAAAAATTCGGATCACTTCGGCCTATCTTTCGGTAGGTGGCATTTAAAGGTGGCTAGTATAAGAGAAGGGAAAAAAGCATCTTTTTCTGTAATGCACTCGAGATGATCGATGAATATCTTATTGTGTTGGCCATTCAGAGCAAGCATTACTCGGGCAGGTAGCTGTATGCTAGTCCTAGTCTTCTGTCAAGCTTCCGATGTGCCAGCCCAGATGCTAACTCGGCTGTCCTACTGTCATACGCGTTCGGGTCCAGTCCAAGAACGTCAGACATACTGCGAGTATATCCATGAATTTATGATGTGTGATTTTTATCGCACGAGGGCGAGATCGTAGATATATTTCTGGACCTAGAGCTAGTATACGAGAATAGTATAGGAGCTCGGGGGGGATATACGGTTGGAGCAAAGACTCCAGGCATGTGAATTCAAATCGATTGCGTACTTTCTTCTGCTTCAAAAGTTTACTCCAAGCTACAAAAGACTTCCCATATACAACATAGGTTATGGTGGAGTCTCCGTAATATGGGCGGCGTCAATGGCTGAATCATTGCCAAGCCATTCGCCGCTGAACCTTTCCCCATATTCGGGGTCCTGCAATTTATTTTCTCTTCAATACAGCCTCTTGTTCGCTCATCTCACTTTCTCGGTATATTCCACTCCAAATATACATCCCCCACGACGAACTCGGCTTCCATCTTGGGAGCAACTTCTTTGTTCCCGCCCGTGCCGAAGGATGCTTCGGGCCTGGGTCCTGGGGTATCTGCACCCGTCATGAACCAACCCGATTCCGACAAATCGCCATCGAAAACCCCTGGTGTCAGCTTTGATCTAGGCCAGGAGGAGGCAGCAGCTCTCGACGACTTCGATACGCAAAGCCATGCCAGCTCCCGTGATCCCGGTAGCGCACAAACAGCGGACCCCGCGCTAGGCCCAGACAACGGGACACTAGACCAACGAGACGACGGCCAGTCCAATCTTGAACCTCTGAACGACGACGATAAACCGGCTTGGAGCGAGATGAAGACCAAGGCTGGAAAGGAGCGGAAGCGCCTGCCGCTGGCATGCATCGCATGCCGCCGCAAGAAAATCCGCTGCTCGGGCGAAAAGCCTGCCTGCAAACATTGTACGCGCTCGAGAATTCCGTGTGTGTATAAAGTAACTACACGGAAGGCGGCGCCGCGCACGGATTATATGGCTATGTTGGACAAGCGACTGAAGAGGATGGAAGATCGCGTAATTAAGACAATACCCAAGGAGGAGACGAGAGATATGGTCTCTATTGGGAGATCGGTTGTCAAGCCTTCCGCCTCGGTCCAGCCGTCAAAATCACAGAAGAAACGAAGCGCGGAAGAGGCATTTGCAGCAGAAATGGAGGAATGGACTCGTGGGGATGTCCGCCCACCACAAGAGACGTTCCCAACGAATCGTGAAACCAAACCCACCGATGGAACTGGCCTTCTCACCGAGGGAGCCGAATTCTTACCATCATTGGAGATACAAGAGCATCTTGCAGAGGTGTTCTTTGATTGTGTCTATGGGCAGTCATATCTCTTATTACACAAACCCAGCTTTATGCGAAGGCTTAAAGCAGGCTCAATTCCCCCTGTCTTAATTCTTGCTGTCTGTGCTGTATCTGCACGATTTTCCACACACCCTCAGCTCAACTCCGATCCGCCATTCTTGCGTGGAGAGAACTGGGCTAATCCCGCTGCGGCCATCGCTCTGAGCCGGCACGACGAACCAAACATTACTATCCTTACGGTCTTTTTACTTCTTGGTCTTCACGAGTTTGGGACCTGTCACGGTGGACGAAGTTGGTCATATGGAGGCCAGGCATTACGAATGGCCTACGCGTTGCAGCTCCATCAGGAACTTGATCAGGATCCAGTACTCAGTCAGAAGAATGGCAACGGCTCACAGCTGAGCTTTACTGATCAAGAAATTCGACGCCGCACCATGTGGGCATGTTTCTTGATGGATCGATATAACTCTTCCGGAAGTCAGCGGCCCCCTATTGGGAATGAAAAATTCTTACAAATACAGCTTCCTATCAAGGAAACTCACTTCCAGATGGAGATACCTGGTCCAACAGAAGATCTTGACGGCGATGTCATTAATCCCGTACTTGAAGATGCGGGCCAGCTATTTAATGCTAAAGAGAACATGGGTGTCTCGGCATACATTATCCGTGCTATCATCATATGGGGGCGCATCGTTGACTACCTGAATCTGGGTGGGAAAAGAAAGGACTCACATCCACTTTGGCATCCACAGTCAGGATACATGCAGCTTAAGCGGCAAATTGAGGAATTCTCTGCGTCTCTTCCGGCACCTTTGACCTTCACCTACGAAAATCTTCAAATCCATGCATCAGAGAAGATTGCAAATCAGTTCATTTTCCTCCACATCATCACACACCAGAACATGCTGTTTCTCAATCAGTTCGCTATTCCCTTGTCTCCAGGGGGGCGACCGCCAAGAGATATGCCTAAGTCATTTCTCAGTAATGCAGGCCGAGCCGCAGTGGAGGCTGCGCATCACATATCAGTGCTATTTGATCGAGCTTCGGCCTATCCCCTCACTGTCCCTTTTGCTGGTTACTGCGCTTACTCGGCAAGTACAGTTCACATCTGGGGGATCTTCTCGAAGAACGTACAGCTAGAGGCACGCTCAAAAGAGAACCTCCGGCATACCTATCGCTATCTCAATAAAATGAAAAAGTACTGGGGAATGTTCCATTATATGGTTGAGAGTGCCAAGGATCGGTATCGCCTGTTCGCTGATGCAGCTATAAAGGGCTCTGTGGCAACTGATGGCGCATCGTTGGCACCAATGTTTCAATATGGTGACTGGTTCGACAAATATCCCCATGGAGTGTCAAGAGTACACTGGGAGGGACCCGAAACGCGACACAAAGAAACGGGCGAAGACGCAGTCATGGGCCAGAAACCCGACCTCCAGAGCGTGGAAGATTTCTTTGCCGGCCTTTCCCCCACTCCGCAGCCAGTTCAACCCCGCAAGTCCCGACCTCGCAAGAACAGCAAGCTATCAAATGGAGCACCGGGTATGGACCAGACTTCACCGCAGTCTGTGATGGAAGCCATTATAGGAAACGCCCCCGGTGGCCCAGACAGTGCATTCCCACAGCCATCCATGTTCCAGCAATCCCGGCCAATGCCATTCGGTCAACCACCTTTCGACTTCGGTATCCCACCAGACCAATTACCGCAACTAGATCGGCAATTTGTCTACGGTTCATTTGCTGACTTCGATCCCGCCTCATTCGATCCAAACAATCCTCCTATCCCACCGCTCAACGGCGTCGAAACTCAACCCCCAGATCAAACACTGTTCACTGGCCACATGGACCCAAGCGCCCCTGCGGGAATGGGCGAGTTCTACCAGCCCAGCGCATGGTTCCTGCCCTTTAATCTTGATCCTGTTGGCGGCGGAAACGCACCATCACAAGCTCCGCCCCCGGCTTCCATGCCTGGGGGAAACAATGGTGACGGCACGTCATCTGGGATCCCTTCTGTGGATATGTCGGGCTTTGGGGGTGCCGGAGGCATGTCTTTCTAAGCGCATATGATCTTTCTTGGTTCAAATGGTTCGAATATGAAACCCTCGTAGCTGTGATCGGGTCGGGTATTATTCATCGGCTGCTTTCTCAATGACAGCTACGTGGTGTTTCAGTTTTCTTTACAATTATTGCAGGAGGTTGGAGTCGGGGTTTGGGGGCTGGGTTCTGTTACTTTCGTGCTACTGTTCATATCATAAGCACATTTGTGTTGGTTTCTGTAAATAGTTCGTCTCCTACTTGTATATCCCTTTCTTTCCTGGGTAATTCTGAAGATCACCCATGTGTAATTGATTTTCCATTGCAACCTTGTAGACGATTCTGACCGAGCTTAGCAAAAAAAAAAAACTCCTCGATTGCTCGAACCTTGACCAAGATACTTCAGCAAATCAAATCACCAAAAAAGAAATTGTTGTGCATCATCCGTGAATCGAACACGGGCCTCGTCGATGGCAACGACGAATTCTACCACTAGACCAATGATGCTAGTTGTATGGTTAGGCACACATTGTGGGGACTATATTCGCTTAAAATTTAGATACACAGGCAGCTCGAAGTATGAGATCAGCATTGAGCATAATCCTATCAAGTATCTGTGTAATTGAAGTGGGTGGATATGACTTGAGGTGATTTATGACTTGGTCCTGATTATGCTCGCGTTCAAACCCGCTGTATGTCAATACAAATCAACGCAGATGGCACATGGTACATGGACCATAGTGTGGATATATATCCAGCCAAGGTATGTAAACAGCCACAAAATATGTTCGTGGAAAGACGTTAAAAAAAAAGGTGCAACACAGATAACCACACAAGGAGAATAGCATCAGATTATATTGTTTGAACAATCTGAAAAATAGAAGTGGCCATAGCTGCCACTAGATGGAAGGGATTGTTGAAAAGGTACGGGAAACACAAGTCGCTATAAGACAGGGGAAACCGGAGGAAAGAGAGAATAAATATCAACTAATCATCCCACTCTTCATCCAGTTGATCTATTAGCCTATTCTCGGCATCCACATCACGCCCCTGGCCACGTCCTCCCTGCCCCCCCTCGTCCTCCGATGGCGCCAATGAAACCGCCGCGGCCACCGGAGTCCGCGCGAGTGTAACCATTACTCGTGGGGGATCCCTTGCAGCGGAAAAGATTCCCTAGCGAGGAAAAGATGATCACGAACATATCCTGTTGCGCAGAAAGAAAGGAATGGTCAGCGTCATGCTCCAACAATGAGGCTCGCAACCGCAATCGATTTAAGCACATGCAGTCGAACATGTAGTCCATCTAAGGAGGCAAGATAAGTGGTGACTATGCAAAAACTGTCTCGGATCCAGGGATCCCGAAGATGAAATGACAAATCCATTGACAAGGGTCCAAGGAACAGCGCATTGCATAAATCAAAACATCTTGCCAAACATATGAAAGTGTACATGCCGTGACCAAGGCAGGCGGACAAAAACCCAAAGAATCAAATTCAAAGGGAGGCAGTGCAAGAAAGGAATGACCGATGAATGACAAGAACCAAGGAAATGAACCGAAGAGGCCAAACGCAACCGTATTCTCGAAGTGATTCGTCTCCAGACCAGCTAGAGCGAGTTCAATCCATCCTTGAAACAGGTAGTCCTGCCGCATTTGAATCCCGGAACTTATGTGACACGAAGTTGCCATATCTGAATCTGCGACGAGGCCAACATGGGATCAATGCTAGAATACTTACTTTAACAAAGTCGAAAACTCCTGCCCACAGGCTGAAGTTCGGACACTGACGCCAGCCACGTTGATGCATGACCGTTCGCTGGTAGGCGCAGCCACCAATCAGATATACGGCGATGGCGATCAGCATACTAGAACACAGGGTCAGCATGGATTATATTGGGTCTTTTCCCAGTAGATAGAAAAGTGCACTGACATGACACCAAATACGCCGCCGGGTCCTAAGCCCCCAGCGTTGGGATCCGCGGCGATTCCACCACATGCCGCTGAGCTGCGAACTTCGAAAAAGTACGTGCATTCATCCATGGAGCCCACGAAGGAAGGTGTAGCTACATTTGGCGCAGCGTCGCGGTCACAAAGGAAAGACATGATAGTCGACTTAGTGCGTGTAGAGACATTGGAGCTGCCCATGTTATAGTCCGGACAAGGCGAGCCATTGGTATAATTGAGGACGAGTTTGCGGCCGCGGAAGAAAGGTTCAGATGCTTGTTGCCTGGATATGATGGAAAACCGTTAGCACAATAAGCAGCGAATGAGTCCCAACAAATGCGACTCGTTGGAATGGAATTCTACCATACCCTATGGAATACACTTTATCATCCCGCTCGTAATATGCACTGACGTTCTTCCACCGCGATGACTCTATCCCGACCACGTCCGTCACATTCTCAATCACCGGTGCGCAGATATTGATTGTGAAATTGGCTGGGTAGTCGTGACCCCTGGCAAACCAGCTGCCTTCACGCGCATCTTTCAAGAGTTTCTTGCCATCCTTCATCTCGGGCGGGGATATTGCGATCGCATTCAGATCAAAGTACAATCCAGTGGTCGGGGAGCGGGCAACACATGGTGCGTCATCTTTCAAATGAGTAGAGTATGATGCGTTAGATAGTCCGAGCATTGAGGATAGAAGGAAAATGGAGTAACGAGCGGAGCTGGTGAGCTTCATGGTGGGCTATGTTGGGGTCAATCAAGGCAGTCTAGAAAAAAGAAAGTGAAGGAGAGACTATAGAGAAAGAAAGATATCTGCAAGATGATAGAAATGACATGGATGATGAAAGGTGTATAAGAGTAGTGTTCAGGTACCTAGGCACTGGTTGAGGCTTACGTAGCATCGCAGCTGTGATTATGCGGAGCAAATCTGCGGACATCCACTATCCGACGTCGTACGCGATCTAAGGCTTCAGGGTCTTATTTAGGGATCTTTCCTCCCCCAAATTCCCGGATTCTTTCTCTATCCATCGAATCCTTCATAATGTCTACCAGAAAGGAGTCTAAAAAGTTACCTGTGCAGCCAGTGCCAGAGAAACGCGGTTATGAGTTTGGTGGACCGTATGTTTTTCACTCCTTCAATCAATCTAAGCTGAGCTGACATTTGCAATAGACTAGGTGCTTTTGGTATCATCTTTGGATTGCCGACCCTGATTTACCTCTTTACCTTTGTCTGCAACGATATCTCCGGTTGTCCCGCGCCGTCGCTGTTGAACCCCTCGACTTTGTCGCTTGAGAAATTGAAGCATGAAGTGGGTTGGCCTGAGGAGGGAATTTCGGCGCTTTATGATACCAATGTTACACTGTGGACCCTGAGCTACTATGCCTTCAGCCTGTTCTTGCAGGTCTTCCTTCCCGGTCAGGAGGCAGACGGTGTTGTGTTGGCTTGCGGAGGACGGCTGAGATACAAATTCAATGGTATGGCAATGGCTGTCTTTTCTCGCACATCGCATTCAAACAAGATCCTTTTTTCTGACTTGGTTCATTTTATAGCATTCTCTTCTGCCATTATTATCCTCTCGGGCCTCGCCGGAGGCACTTACCTCTATGGAGCCGATTTTGTGGTGTGGACATTCCTATGGGACAACTATGTTCAGGTCATTACAGCAAACTTGTTGATCGCTTCTTTTGCTGCACTGTTCGTCTACGCGAAGAGCTTCACAGTTCCAGCTCCTGGGCAGGCAAACTCAAGCCTACGAGAGCTAGCACCTGGGGGCCACACGGGCAACATGCTCTACGACTTCTTCATCGGCCGTGAACTCAACCCTCGTGTTCGCCTGCCCATTCCGTTTGTCAGCGAGGCATCACGCACCCTTGACATCAAGGTGTTTATGGAGATGAGACCAGGCTTGCTTGGATGGACAATTCTAAACTTGTCCAATGTGGCCCACCAGTACCGAACCTATGGCTATATCACTGACTCGATTGTGCTGGTCACTATCTTCCAGGCATTTTACATCCTCGATGCGCTGTACATGGAGCCAGCGATTATGACCACCATGGATGTAATCATGGATGGATTCGGATTCATGTTGTCTTTCGGCGACGTGGTTTGGGTGCCCCATTTATACAGCATCCAGAGCCGGTATCTCTCTGTCTTCCCCTACGAGCTTGGATTGACCGGTATGGCCGTTGTTCTGGGTGTCACGGCCGTTGGATATTCGATCTTCCGCGGCGCCAACAACCAGAAGAACCGTTTCCGCACGAACCCCAATGACCCCCGCGTGAAGCACATCAAGTACATCGAAACTGCTGCTGGATCTAAATTAATGATCTCCGGCTGGTGGGGTCTGGCACGTCATATCAACTACCTGGGTGACTGGACTATGTCGTGGGCATACTGCCTGCCGACTGGTGTTGCGGGATATGTTCTCATCGAGAGCATCAACCCAGCTAGTGGCGCTGTCCAGAAGCAAGCTGTGCAGACCCCGGAAATCCGTGGCTGGGGTATGATCTTTACATACTTCTACATGCTCTACTTTGGTATCTTGTTGATCCACCGTGAGATGCGTGATGAAGAGAAGTGCGAGAAGAAGTATGGTGCTGACTGGAAGCGCTATACTTCCATCGTCCGCAGCCGCATTATCCCTGGGATTTACTGAGTGATCCCAAAAACTCATTTTACGGGCCCACGGATTCTGGCTTTTGTACATTAATTCTCACTATTTCGGCGAAAACTATTATGATAGGCTTGCATTCTTTGGATTACAATCTTCCAAAGTTGTCGCAGGATAATTTGACAAAAAAGATAGAAAAATATTTTACCAAGAGGCGATTATTAAATATCATTATCTACATCCAAGTTTCGCCCATGCCATTCATTGCGTCACGTACTGAACACCAAGAGGTTTGAATCCTATCAGATTCGAACTATTTCTCGTGGATTCCATGACAGTATCCATCAAGCGGAGAAGCTATGGGAATAATTATTCAAGTTGATGGCAAGAGTGAATCGCAAGTTCGGAATTAATATGATGACCTAACAAATACAAGATGTGAACCTTTCCATTGGTCTTTAATCATCTTCAGAATCTCCATAATCATCACCTGCTTTCCTTATAGAATCAACCATGTGAGCTTTCAGGTCTTTGACGAAGTGATCAATCTTTCTCTTGAAGTCGGCGCCAGATCCCATAAGTAACTTATCATCCACATTCCTAGAAACGAAGACAGCAAAATGATGACGGGTCAGTCGTTCAAGTCGCATATCCTGCCGTTGTGCTTTTGTTTTGTTGAAGATGTGAAGAGTTGACAAGTAGTCCAAATCCTTTGTCTCGCATGCGCCGTAAATCCGAGGTCCAGTTAGCACCCGGCATTCGGTGTCAGTCAAGTACCTGACGGAAGGAACTAGCACATCTCGGAATCCATATTGACATCCTGTGGTATCGATAATCCATTCTTCGTCGCTATCAAGTCGTGTTATCTTCAACACCATGTGTGGACCGCCGTGTAAATCAGGACCAGGAACAAGCCTAGTTGGAACCCGTGGTCTTCTGATATTGACGACTATGGTCTCTATTCTCAATGGCATACCTGCTTTGTTTTAGCTATGGCTTTACTTGGTACCGAAGAGCTGTAAAGGCGTTTTACCTCGAAGAAGTTTTCTGGTCAAGGGTCCTAAAAGGGCCATGGCTGCTGTAGATTGGCTTTTCACAAGAGCTGCTTCCTTGTGCTCGATGTTGTCGGTCATGTAGTTTGGGAAGGGACCCCGTTTGGATCGAGACGCAACCGTCCTTTGATTTTGATGGAGATAGAGAACTCCACCTCGATACTCGATCCTAGTTATGTCCACGTCGTATACAGTCTCCCTGTATGTCAACATGGCTGCCTTCAGTATTTGGGCAGCTCGGAGCAGTATCTTTCGTCGTTGCATGCTCTTGCAATAGCGTTTGTGCTTTGGCCAGTCCATTACCTGGCAGTCGTGGCCGCAGTAAAACATAGCCCGCGAATCGCCGCTTTGGTATTCAGGTGCATTGGAGCATCCCAAACACATTTTCCTAGTTTTTGTCCCACATTTCGCGCACTCGACTGAAGGCCTAGGAGCCATGTGGAAGGCAAAAACATGGGCTTCGACCACCTTCAAAGCTATGTTGAAGACACGGGATATCCATTCAATTTTGGCTGAAGATGTGAGGTTGTAGATTGACGAGGCTGGGGACTGGAAAGTGGGGAGAGATAAAGGAGAGTGGCGAGAAGAGCGAGAAGATCTAACCTTCAAAGGTCGAGAGGAATCTTGAGTGTTTTGACCTTCCCAGCGTTGACAGCCCGTTTGACTCATGGAGTTCTGCCTGCTCAGGCCAACAGTTCGTTTGGTATGTAGTTTCACGGTCTATCAAAGGCTGATGTCAATCAGGAACAGCAAACCAGTCCTCTTCACCCTTTGACAGCCCTTTCCTCCCGACATGATACTGCCCTAATCATCCCTGGTTATAAATTAAAAAAGTACTTTGTACGGTTTATAGCTTTGAGCATTTTTAGATAACTATCTCAAAAGATATCGAACAAGAATGCCCGAAGACCACGATGAATACATCACAATGCCGCATAAGCGGCCAACTATTCTTATTATGGGTATCTTGAAAGGGAAATAAAATATGAATACAATGTATATATGTACATGGCCTAGATTAATTTTCATCGAGCAAACTTCCATGCTCAGGACTCAATCAACGCTTTCGTTTTTTGGGGTCAACTAAAACATCTAAGGCCCAATATTCATCTCCTGAATTAGGCACCCATCCCTTGAGAACCAGTTTCGCATCTCCGATGGCCTGCATACGGATGTGCAATGGGTCTTCCAAGCTGCTAGGATTTTTGAAATCCTGGTAGGTGGTTATATCTGGCATGTGGTGTTGAACTGTATTGACGTGCGAAGCTTCAATTTCCGCAGCACCCGCTAGCGATTCGGCTGGGGGAAAATCGGCTGGATAGATACGTGGAACCGAGGCAGGCGAAATTTCGCGAAAAAGAGCCCAAAGCTTAGCCCGTGATAGAGAAGAGGCCCCACGGGCACCAGGCGAGGATGCCCGGTTTCCTTGCTTCACTCCGTTGATGATAGTCTCATACAAACCGGTTTTGGAACGGCAAAGGGTTGGCACTGACTTGCTGCCGCTATCCATGGTCATTGCCGACGGGTGGTGATACGAGGGAGCCAATATCCAAACGGCGCTCACATTACCTGGTCGGGACTTACTAGATCTTGCACCAGGCGTTGAAGGGTCTCCTTCCTGCTCCAAAGATAACGCAGGACAAGGCACGGACTTCTGCTTCGCAAAAGGCCAAAGTGTCGCCACCTCTTCACTTGGCACCGAAAGAACCTGAAATGACCGGAATCGATACCCTGGCGTGCTTTCTTGAAACTTGGTCTCACTAGGCCAAGATCGCCCACGCAAAGCCTGCATCCGGCCGTTCTCGCCAAAGGAGCGGTCACAGCCAACTTGACTGATCTCATCCTCAGGAAGAATCAGACCTGCGAGATAGGCGTTTTCGGTGGGAGCAACGAGGCGACTGGTATTACAAGACAACAAGGAGGAAACCTGCCGCAATGCAAGCTTATCTGAGCAGGACTTGCTGCGTGTGGACTCGGCGTCCATGCGAGCTGGCTTTCGACGCACGACTCCGAGAAGAGAGAAGTGGGCCCGGCCATCTAGAAGGGTCTCTGCACCAGGGACCTCTGCGTCTTGAGATTTTGGTAAAGGGCCTTCTTGCTGTAGGACTTCCCACGGTGTTGCATCTTCTTGGGCTGCCATGCAGAGCTCCATACTTGCGTCGCCGCATGGAGCACATGTGCAATACATGTAGATATTAATGTCAGGCTGAAGCTCAAAAGGCGGCCATTCTGTGCGTAATTTGGAAGTACCATCTTCATTCTCTTCAAGTTTTCTCCGCTGTATGAATGGAGAGCCCGAGACTTTTTCATTATCGGGGGCGGAATTGTCATGGCCATTTGGGAATTGCTTTTCCCGAAATAGCACACTGTTACATTCCGTCAAAAGCCAATAGTTGAATGCTCGGATGGCCAATATCTCGGCATGACAGTCATGTAGGACAAGGCCCCTGCAGCGTGGGATATGAGATGCCGGCAAGCATTTTGCGCCCGTCCTACATAAATATCAGCTTGCTTGAATGTAGGTCGCTAGCATATGCCTTGGTCAGGTTTGCAACCAAAACTTACGTGACAGATATGCAGGTCAGACTTTCCGAGGGTGTGTTTTCTCCTATTAGCGAAGTGACAAAAATGTTACTATTAGAATGAAAAGAAAGAATGTGAAGCGAAGTAAAGAGCAAATAATGGATTGATCCCATTCACTATCCTCATATAGACAAAGATTGATAGCTCTTCTATGAATAACTCATCCAAAAACATACCTTTAACAGCCACAATACCAGTCATTGGAATCCATTCCCTTGATCCATCCGGAAATATGGTTGGTTTACTGCGCGTTGGCAGAGCATCGAAATGTGCATGAACCAACGATGCTATCCGGGACGGTAGCGACGACCCAGATATATCAGCAGACATTGTATATGATCATAGTCGAACTAACAATTTCTCAAACAACTGATAGCTTTGCGAAAGGTAAAGAGATAGGATCGAAGAATATCAAGATGCTATACGATCACGTGAGACCCTACATGTGATGCCTGAGGCGTCAATTGCTCTCTTTTGTCTTTCGAGCTTTCCGCTTTTCTTCTCAACCTAACGTCAACGTCTCTACTATCCATCATGGCCGACAAGCTCCGCACCATCCAGAACCTCGAGGCTCTCCAGGCCCGTTACATCGGTACCGGGCACGCCGATACCACCAAGTACGAATGGACGTCCAACATCCTGCGTGACAGTTACTCCTCCTACGTCGGTCACCCTCCTCTGCTATCCTACATGGCAGTCGGCATGGGCGAGCCCAAGGAGAAGGTGCGCGCGATGATGTTGGAGAAAATGGTCAGAGGCGCTGGTAATCCACCAGAGGTATGTGGTATCTTGCAGAGTTGCTCATAATATAAAGTCGGCTTTGCTAACATGTGCTCTCCAATGATTCAGACTCAAGAGTAAACCCACTCAGTGTTGTTTAATCCTGTATTTCTTGATACCCATTGTCGTGCCCTTGGCTTTCCCGACAGGAAGGCAGGTCCTCCGATCCTCAGACCACCCCTAGTCCAGCCCAGCAGCCTCGCCGACATCAGATGATCCCCTCTTTATATCGGCCTTTAAACTGTCAAAGCCCCATTCTCGAAATTTTCGCTCGATCCCTTCGATACGGAACAACACTTCCAACCCAAAATACGAACGCTTTATGCGAGCAAGGCCTCTCCCCGGGAATTGGTATCCCCTATGGATTGCCATTTTGGCCCCTGGAACTTCGAGCATCCTCCAATTCTTGTTAGTCTTGTTAAACAAGAGTAAACCTGTGATACGACAACATGCCTACCACATGAATTATGCGCTCAACAGCCTCAACAGCAAGTTCTAAGTACCCAACCAGCATCATGATGGATGACTTGGTATTGATCGATGGACATTGAATTCCCCAACAGCATATACTGCATGGGAGAAGCTGTTCCAGACCTGTATCTCGCTTGATTGATCATAATCTGCAAATCACAATCTAATAACAATTGTTTGCAACATAAGGATATCCAAAATTAAGGTTTATTCCCATACATATTGATATAGTAATAGATACAGGATAGAGTAGTCATATTAATCATGGACAGATTAGAGCCCAAACAAAGCTCAGGACAAACGAATAGAAGAGGCTATCAAACAAGCTATGTAGTACTCCGTATGTATAAACCAAATAATTACGCTCTAGCCACCAATTAAGCACCCTCCGACTTCGCCGCCAACCTCGTATTCTCTACCTGCAACGAAGAAACAAGATCGATCCATTTCTGGCGCTCGGAGCGAAGCTGCTTGAGCTCCTTCTTGAGATCATGTACCTCGTGCTTCAAGCTATCTACCTCAGACTTGATCTTGGACTTAGACTTCTCCAAGCGCTCTGCCTCCTTTCGCTGCTTCGATTGAATCTTCAACACAAGTTTCCGCTGGCTAGCTTCAATCTTGTGCAGCTGCTTAACCAGCTTAGACTCCCCATTGAGAAAGTGAGCGGCTGCTTTGGAGAGAGGCGCTGGCGGTTCAGGCGTTGCCGTCCGGGTAGATGACTTGTCTTCGTTGTGAATTTCGCTCTGCACTTGGCTCTGGCTCTCTTGTGTGCGAGTGCTGGGGGGTCTGGGGGACATATTCGCCCCAGCACGCTTGCGCATCTCGCTAGTATCGCTGTCTACCTCACTGATGCCTTTCAGTGGGGTTCCGGAGACGCCAGGCGGCTGCGATGAGATCTGAAGCTTGTCGAGTTCGCCGCGAACTTCGACTAGCTTGCCTTCGACCTCGCGTTTGCGAATGGCTAGCTTTGCGAGATCTTTCTCTTGGGAAGTGAGCTTGCCATTCTTTGTCATTTTGATCAGCTCCTCCGAGGACATGTTGTTGTGTGCTGCCTCGTCGATGGAAGTAGCTGCGTGTTCGGAATTGACCGAGGAGGAAGATGAAGCCTGGTCCCGCTCATGGGATGTTGAAGATTGGGCATCAAACGCTGTTTGATCCTGTTGAACACTTTTTGTGTTTAGATGTGCCACGCCATCTGCATCGATGTAGGAAACCTCGTCCGCAGATGGGAGATCACCCGATACCTCATGGTGGGCACCATAGCCTAGAACATGTGGTGCGAATCGCTCTAATCCAGTACTGAGCAAGCCGGTGACACTGGCGATGAGACCATGATGCGAATGCTCGCCATCGCTGTCGAGTGATTCGTAATCTGAATCCGAATCGTCTGCCTGATCGGAGTCGTATTCATTCGGAGTCTCCCCAGCTTTAGCCTTGGCGCCTGCTAAATTATTCGCAGCTTCCGTACCTGTGCTTGCTTCTTGCTTAGGCGGCTTATCATCTTGGACAGCCCAGTTGATGAATTTAGCGGCGTCCGTCCCCACGCTTCGCGGTGTTCCCTTGTCAACCATCCACCGTGGGATGTTGCCGCCCGGGTCACTCCTGGTGACCATGATCCATTCAACAGGATTCATTTCTTCGTCTTGACCATCCCCATCTCCATCCTGCTCAGTTAGCCCCTCAGGGCGTTGCAGATTGGAGGATGAAGACCCATTATGATTCTTAATCCCCTGGTGAAGGGAGCTGCTTCCACTGCCGTTTTTCTTAGGAATCTCCCGAATGAGCTCGACAGACTCGTACTCTCCGCGAGTATACCCCGGCTGATGCTGGATACTGGGGTGGTCACAGGGCTTGGAGATCATGATCCAGCTGCGACCAGGCTGCTTAGAGCCCCCAGCTTGCAACCCACAATCAGAATTGATGACCAACTCCACAAAGTCACGGGGAGCAGTAGGTTTGGGAAACTGCGCCGAGACGTGGTAAACAATTAACTCTCCCAGAACCGAGCCGTCATGGTCCTGGACCTTAATAGTCTCGATCTTTTCTTGGGCGCCGATCCCGCGGATGCTCTTGTCGGGCGTCTGTCCCTTCGCAATCTTTTTGCGGTTTACTTTGAGCGTTTCATCGTACTCAGTTGAAAGCTTCTTCCGCCACCGCGAGAATGGAAGGCCTTCGTGCACACTCCGTCGCCCGAACCATGAGCCTCCGCCGTCGCTCGCAGAAAGTTTCCACACAGTCACATCCAACGGGTTGTCCTTTGGTCCGCCCATCTTCACTGGCTTCCCCCATTCTTTTTGTAGTTGTGTGATCTCAGGGTCGGTTTCTTCCACTCGTGCGGATGAGGGGATGATTCGTCGGGAGGAAGAGTCTATCGGGGCGTCTAAACCGGGGTATTCATCGCTGTCGGAAATTGGGGGATCTGGAAGTGACTCCGCTATCAAGCGGCTGTTTTTCAAGATCTCGCGCACGTAGTCACGGAGCTCATCAGGATCCTGGGGGACATCGTCCCATGATGTCGGCTTGAGGCATTGGAGGGCCTCATGTAGAGCATCCATAGGTGCTGTGAGGAAATTCAATTATTTTGAAGTCTCGGAGGTCTGCGATGCTGTTGGTAGAGTCCAGCAAATTGGATTGGTAGCGTAGTGATGTTGTTTCGAGTGGTAGGATTTGTCAGTTCGTGATTATGTCGGAATCAGTTCATGGAAATGGAATAAGCAGTGGCGAACAATAAGGTATCCAGAATTCAAGACTGAAATTTCTAACAATGCTCAAATGGCTTGCCCAGACGGAACCGGGACGGAACTGTAACTGCTCTGTAGAAAGGTTCCAAGTTATAAATGAAGCAACTGGTGGATCCCAGGTAAGAGGTAAATGCAATAAACTACAATGCAAAGGGAAAATAGCACAAAATCCAAATCAAGATGCAGGTAGAGGTGTTAAAGGATGTGAGTGTGCGAGTATCGATCAAGTTGGATATGATGTAGCCTGGACAAGGTTGTCTTGGCGGCTGACGTCATACACTGGGGTAAAATGCCAAAGTTATGTGGAGTTGATTGATACCTTGAAATGATCCTAGTGTATAGATCTACTTTGACATCGAGTCTTCTCTTAAATACTTGCCATATTTCATGCCGTGTTTTGTCGGAAGATAAAAAAGATACCCAGTTACACATACAAACTGATAGGATGAAAATGTGTACGCACTTTTTAAAACTAAGCTAAAGTGATACATACAATATTTGGACAGAGCTGCTGATAGATCAACAAAAAAAACCAGGAGAAGAGAAGCAGCCAGCGCAAGGACCAGCCCCTCGATCAGGCAGATCATAAAGGAAGGTATCTGTCAGATCGAGCATCTGATTCTTGTCGTCGGGACAAAGAATGAAGGGCTCTTCCATCCAGTAAAAGAGCCCACCGACAGAGCAAGCTTGTCCAGGAATATCTATAATCCAGCCTGGACGATAGAAGATGAATCTATCATTGCCAATTGTGATTATGGGAGGTGAGTTCGTAGCACAAAGGACGGAGATGACTGCCGCTCAGACCACTCGTCGCTTGGGGCGGGATGTGGAGATCCCCAGGTCACAGACCCAAGGAGGAAATCCAGTGCATCGCCCTTTGCGCTCGGTATCTGCCACAGGCGGATGTACTCGAGTCTGACGAAGGTTGAGGGCAATCATCTCTCGCACTCGTGTTGTTGATCTTCACCGCCTCGAACCAAAACTGACCAAAAATGCGTGCTCCAACTAAGCATCACGGATGCAAGGAAGGTGACGCTGTCGCATAAACCTATCCTCCAATTCTTCAATGAAGAGAACTGGCCAGTCCGGTACCCAGTACCAGAAAGACAGATGTCGTAAGAAAGGCAAGAAAGCAAAAGCAATCGCTGAACCCAGTCCAGTCGAGGAACCTAAATTTGCTTCCTTCCTTTTCCATTGAGCTGCGACAAAAGAATCGAAAACGTAAGGACATTCCACGTCCAAATTCATATCCTCCACATGCCGTGAGGCAGACCAGTCTTCATGACATATATGCGGGAGTAACAAAAGAAATGAAACATAACAGAGAGCCGACCCGCCGCTTCTTGATGCAAAAGAAAAAAAAAAAAAAAAACAAAAACAAAAACAGAAAAGAGCAAATAATCAAACATCGCTGACGCTGGAATCGAACATCGAAAGTATCAAAACAAGCGCAGAAAAAGATAATTCTGGTTATCATGCAAAAGGCAGGAGGGAGTATCACAGATGCACAGAGTCAAATCGAAGAGAACGCCGTCAAGAATGCGAATTGTCGTTGCTTGGAATCGGGTTCCCGGTAGGGAGATAGACGAGAGAGGAGAAGGGGGAGTTGAGGAGCCGCGAGGAGCCGCGAAGAAACCGAAAATCGCGCCCGCATCTAGTTTCAAGAAACGATCCACGTTTCTCAACCTCACGTTGCACAAGCCGGGAGAGCCTGGACTTGGGAATGGTCGACATCACCGAGTCTACTCGGGAGGGCTGAGTTAGGCGATCGTGCCATATGGCATCGGAGCAAAGTCGCCCCAAGTGAAGCCCCCCATACCCATGTTGACAGCCGTGCTACAGGGTTGTATAAGCATGCTCGGGAACATGGTCGGGAACATGTTCGGCAACGGGAGCGGACTGAGAGCGGCCGGTGGGGTTGGCATACAGGTGGTCGGTAGGCATTCGTAAGCCTGGAACGGCGAGGGAGTGAAAGGTTGGCTGTAAGACGGGGTCGGAGAGGCAAGCTGGGCATCACTGAAACTGAGACTAGCCCAAAGATTCGGATTAGAATCACCCGTGGTGGCCGGGTTGGGGCTGGGCGACAGTACTTTCCACGACTCGAGTGGCGCTGGCTGGGGCACCGGGTTCTGCCACCAGTTTTCCGGGCCTGTCGAACTGGGCAGGAGAGGGATTGGGCGCATGACATCCGTCACTGGTAGTGAAGGTGCAACCAGTGGGACAAAGAGCTTGCCGATGGCTGCCTTTGCTTCTTCGCTGCGGCCGCTCAATAGCTCTCCAGCGCCGTCCTCTTCCAGTCCTTCGAGAGCCTGAGCATTGGTGCGGTAGACAAACTTGTTGGCGGCTTGAACGAACTCCTCCTGTAACCTCTTCAACTCACCATGCTTTCCTGGCCAGTTGTATGTATTGGCAGCGGCATCCACCGAGTAGACATCCTTGTGGAAATCAACGAGGGCTTCGATGGTTTCCGGGGTCAACTTGAAGGCCACCTCGTTACGGGAGACCATGTCGACATGTACAACGTAGGCCTCCATGTGAATCATTTGGTGGTTCTGCAGTGATTCCCAGAGCATGTTCTCATTCTTCTCTAGATCTGCCTGGGGGACTTTGGTGAACATCATGGAACACAAGGTCCAGATGGCATTTGTTGATGAGAGTGTTTCTGTCAGGCACCGGGTGTGCTGGGTAACATTGTTCAAAGGACGCTTGACTCGGTTAACTCGCTTGAGGGCCGCCGTCAACCAAGGCTCAACCTTGGTGTTTAAGACAACATTCGGAGATGATCGTGGCGCAAATGCAGCGGCGGAAGATGGGAGTAAGACTGTTGGCATTATGAGACTGTGCAAAAGGTGATACGTCCGGCGTTGGTGATATAAAAGAATGTAGATTGAATATAAATCATAAAGGCGACATTCGCCCACACAAAATGTTGTTTTTTGGATAATCGGAAATTCTCTAAATGTCGTATAATCCAGTATTAAAGTGCGGGCGAATGCGCAAAAAGAACAAAAATTAGAATATAAAGGAAAGGAGATGACATGAATGTCAGTGTTATAGAAGAAAGAGAGGGAAGTCAAGATAATATGAGAGGGGAACTTTTTATGGAGGTTTAATAGGAGTATGTGAATTTTTACTCCGTATTAATTTTATATTAGAACATTTGTATGTTTTCTAACGGAGTACGGAGTACAACATACGGTATTTCGGTATATGCAGTCTGATGGAGTCAATGTACATCAATGGCCAACATCTCGGACTCCCCGATCCACAACTTGAAGAATCGGTGGCGATAATAATACTTGATTGAAACAGTTTAAAAAAAGGGCGCGAGAGTGTTTCATCAAATTTGACAGGTTCCTACAGTTCCATCTCACACATCCGTTGCACGTCCATTTGGCCAGAACAGCTGCATGATGCCCTAAACTGCAACAGCTAAGCCCCAATCATCCAAATGGCTTGAACAGGAACAAACCCCCGAGAGTCTCCATCGATCATCTAGAATTCGTTTACATACTATGTACTCCATAGCGGGGACTGAAATACATTCTCAGCTGGGCGATGTGCATATTTCAGTGTGCGCCAAGATCTACATTTCGTTAAGAGATACTGGATCCTCTACACTAGCAATCCCATGCTTTGGGGTGAAGACTCTATTTAAATTTGGCTGCAGCCTGCAAGCCAAGACTTAGTTTAGATTCCTATTTTTCAATGTGTTTCAACACTTTTGTGCTTCAATATTCAACTGGATATCAGCCTTGAAAAAATAGCATACGGTTTACATTAATAATATTACACGAAACACGTCCATAACAAGCATATCAAGGTTTTTTTTTGACCTATCGAGTGCTGCTAATACGATACAGAGTAGTAGACCTCAGCTGATGGAGGGTCGAGCAAGCGTGGGGCAGAGCCCGTCTTGAGTCACTTCCGGGCTGGGATTCGCTGAGACGAACCGAGTCCGGCCGATGCACAGAAAGCTGAGATCCCTGTTACGATCCGCCATTGGGCTGAGCCTCTGATGCCAGACTTTGGAACGGGCGCCACTAGCCTGTATGTACTGGAAATACCGTTTCTTGTTCTTTTCTTGTCCACATGATTCAGGTTTTTCAATGATCTCATCTTACTCGCTATACTCCGCAGGCGCCTCTACCTCTGCCTCTTCCCTGAAATGGAATCCCTGCTGCATATGATGTCGGTCACATGGTCTGGTGTGGGTGTATAGGGTTCGCTCTGAGGTGTGTTTAAGTTTCATGCTAATTTGTATCTATAGAGCGCCATATAACGTATGGTGTATGGAAAAAACATGCGACCGAGTGCTTTTTCCTAAAATAGTGATGAGGCGGTGCAAACTGCCCGCCACGTGTGGCGGATATCTCCGGCCCCACATGTAAAATATGCAAAGCCCTACTCCGTAGTTAACTCCCATGTATGTTGTGGTTTCTTGCTCTGTTCACTTTACAAGTTTTATCAAAAACCGGCTGGAGAAGAGATATGAGTTGGCAAAAATTGAGAGCTGGAATCTCAGGCGGATCCTATCCACATCCATATCCACAGCCAGGCGGCTGCTGAAACTCAGCTCTCTCGGGCCTGTACCAAGCCTAGTTTCATGATTGTCAGGCTACCATCAAGTTACATGGTGACATCACTGTACTATGAGTGTAGCAGTATATGAAAATTCAATGTGTTTCGCAGACTGCATCGGTTATGACTCATATGGGCGCCGATGATGTTCGATTTGAAACGAAGCCAGATAATGCCCTAACATACCACAATTGCGTGGCGACCAGTGGTCGGGTGCCTGTTTCTCTATGGTCGGTGCCCCAATAATGCCTGATTTTGCAATATACCGTTTGTTGGACAAACTCCTAGTTGAAGCCAGAATAAATCAGTGCCTTTTAGGTATGCGAAATGACTGGCTTACTGTGGCTTATTTGTAGGACATATCCAAGGGGCTCGGTCATGAATGAGTAGTACAGCACACTCCGGGTCTTGTACAGAACATATATTAGATCAATTGATCTCGAAATTCGTGACTCATAGATCACTGCTCAGTGTTCAGAAAGCCCTGATGATGTTTCCCTTGCTCTCTGGACACTCAGATTGTCAGGTCACACCTAAGCCTCTGAGCAAGGAGTTCGGTTGTGTTGAAAATCCCAGAACGTTTTTGATACTGCTTAGCAGCCTTGGGAACAATGCATCCAGTAAAAGTACTGAGTCGGAAAGTGTTCGTGTATCGTACTGACATCGCTAACGGGGAGAAAGCATACGAGATCTCCAGTAATTTTAAGGAAATCGCCATCTTTTCCCGCGCTTCATGAAGATATCAAAATCTCTACATGGTACCTCTCACTTTGCTAGTCAAACTTTACACGTGCTGCAAATTCATCGCTCGTATGATGTATTGTATCCATATAACGATAACCGTACAGCTCTTCTCAACCATTGTTATCGACATTGATTCCATTCATATCTAGCCCTGGAACGCTGAAGCCCTGTCTAGAGTCTCTCCAATCATGAAATACTATCTATGGCTAGATAGTAGTACCACTCAAACATATCCTGGCAACCAATAAAGCTTTGTTAAAGCGGTGGATTATGTAGATCCATAATTTTTAATACGATGAATTATAGAGAGAAAGCTCATTTTTCTGCCGAGAAGCAACCTGTGTTGTTGCGATGGTCCCTAGAAGATGCCATATACTATTTGAATGCATCCAATTAGCTCTCGGGGGGACAGGTAGAGATGGAAAGCGAAGTATGGGTCAATCTAACCCTTTTCCCCCGAAGTATATATAGGTATCTTAAATACGGTCTGGTTATTTCAATGACTTGATATCTCTGGTGTTATTTCTAATATGGTTCTCAGGTACATCAATACTTGGAAAATAGTGGTGACCTTGAAACTTTGTCATGGTGGTCCCCAAAACTTCAATGCTTGATCTGCGGGACCAACCGCCCCGAGGGACGTTGAGTGGTGGCGTCAAATATATGACCTGCATAAAAAGGCTTGGTGAAATACCCTCGTAAGCAGGTAGCTGCCCTGAGCTTGAATCTTTATAGTTACAAGCCTTGTGCAAGGCCCGAAATACTATCCCGCATTGAAACCTGGAAGCTTGGGGCAATAGTTCAAATTAAGTCAGATATTGGCTTGCTTGATTCACCGAGCAAAGAAAAATAACAAGTATGCAGTTGCACGAAGGAACAAGCACAATTCTGGTCTCGCCGAAGAGGAGTTGAAATGTCATCACGAGAACGCCCAATATATACATCAATATACTAATGCAGGAACGGCAGATCCCGCATAGAATGGCTTTTGGGGGCTTTCTTTTCTTGCCTGGTGAGCTAAAGGCACCATACTCCGTAAATTGTACCAAGAAATATCTGCTGGAGGAAAAACAAGGAAAAGCATGGCGAGTGAGGAAAGATCGTCAGATAAGCAATACCACATACGATAGGAGGATTTTCACACAATGGGGTTACTCTGGGGTATATAACTTGCCAAAAAAAGGTAAGAACTGCACGCGGGATAATAGTAAGACCCGTTTCCCCAGAGAATGACTATATGCCCGCCAATCACTTCGTCCCAACAATTTCCGGTATGAGGATCGACCAGGAACAGAATATGGCACCCCACGCACCCCTTTAGATGTGAGGACAACTTTGTGCGGAAGTTTTTATTGTATAGCACTTGGAAAGTAGGGTTATGCAAGAATGGCGAACAGCTGCACCTAGATGAAGCTTGCCATGATAAATCAACATTCTGCATTTACGCTTTATACAAACCAGGGGAGCTACCAAGTCGCCAGGAACGTTAGTATTCCCATTTCCCCTGGCCAAGGACCCCCGGCGCCGATCTACACGCTAGCGCGTTCAAGCGGGTAATGGGGGCTAACCGTTCACATGCTTTTTCCGCCGCAATGCCTGCATGGCGTGCATGATCAAGCCAACACACATTGATCTTTGGCTGATGGCGTAGTTAAACTATATATAACCACAGTTCATTCCAAGCTTGATCAGTGTATGATTAAAGGACATTCCTAGAAAGAAAGCCCAGTTATAAAGAATTAATAGAGAAACATACATTAAAGAGGTTCTCTCCACAATTCTATATACTCCCCGCCCCATGGGGTTTGTATATCCCGAGGTCAAAGATGCCGCCTAGTACTAGAAAAAGGTGGGAATTGAACCCCATTGACCGGATGCCCTTGCCAAAGTTGGACAAACATAGTTATAATAGTGGAGAACACCATTAAGCGAAGGGTGTGATTCAACATTGGTTCATTGGAATGCGCTTAGCGTAGGGCCCGACACTCCCCTTTCTGGCTTGATCCAATGAGAATCGTGTCATTGGTCGAGATCAGCGGTCAGTTGGGATGCCTGGTCAACATCTCGAGTCAAGCGAGATGTCTGCTCTAAACTGACCATTTGGGCCAAAAAGACAACCCAATGCCGATCATCAAGCAGGAAAGCAAGCGTAGTGCTCTATGCCCAAATCAAGTGATGTGCTAACTCCGCAAGTCGTATTTATCAGTATGCCTATTCGTCGTCCCCGCAAGTCTAAGCCACTAGCTTCGGACGGTGAACGGATCTGTTGACAAAATATGGTCCCTGACTTCGCTCGCGACTTGGAGGGTCATGGATGATCCGCTTGAGCCCGCGAACACGGAACGAAGAAAGGCAGTCCTCCGTCCAGATCGGGTCTGACCACCCCATTTTCACTGACATCAGTATTACCGGAAAGACCACCCTGCTTCACATGTGGGTTGGCTGTCCTCGGCTTGCCCCATACAAGGATCTGCAGTGGAAAGATTTCCAAGGACATAAAGGAGACCCAAGATCTCCCCACAAAATGAGTTCTGGTCTCAGACGTCAACCGCAGGGAATCCCTCCTGTCAAGTTACCTTTGTATAGAGCAACGGCCCAAGATGCGTTTCTCCGCCGCCTTTATTTCAACCCTGGTGCTCTCCAGTACCGCGCTGGCTGGCCCGGCTGCCCAGGTATCCTCATCTGTGGGAGCTGGTGCGACCCCAGAGGCAGAAGCGAACAAGAAGGATGTTGCGCAGCCCCATGCAAACAGTGAGAGTACATCAGACACCACTCCTCTTGTGCAAGTAACAGAGAACATTGTCAACACTGCTGCGCAGCAGAATACTCAGACTGCAACTCACGCAGCAGCAGCAGTATCGACCGCTGAATCGAGCAGCAACGACAAGGAGAAGGCTGCTGCGGACACAACCAGCACAGCGCAGAAGGACACCCAGAGTACTGCGACTTCTACCAACAATGAGACTTCGGCCAAGCCGGACACGCCGGGCCTCAACGACACAATGCCGACAGGTAACTCTGCTTCGGGAAGCCCTACCGGAGAGACGGCTGCATCTCATGTCTCTCAAAAGATCAAGACAGGATCTAGTGCTCAGGAGACGGCTACCGCGACCCAGACTACGAAGTCTGCAGAAAGCACACAAAACTCCTACACAGGGGGCGGTAGCACGGAGAAGCACTCCTCGGATGCTGGAAAATTCTTTGACGGAATCGGGGGCCTGTTTTCCCCTACTCTGCTGGCGGATATCGAGTCCTTCTTCCACCATGTCGGCTATCTCCTCGATGACGATACCACACAGAATACAAAGGATCTGATTAATACTGCTTCCGGTCTGCTCACCAAGAGCCTGATCACCAAGGTCACTGGACTACTTGACAACGCCAGCGACCTGTTGACTGCCGAGTTCGTCAAGGAGACCAAGAGTCTGATCAAAGCCGTTGGTCCTGTGATCACTCCTGAATTGTTCAAGGAGATCAATAGTCTGCTTGGCAACGCAAACCATCTCCTGACCGCTGAATTCGTCAAGGAAACCAAAGAGCTCATTAACACCGTGTCCCCCGTCCTTACGCCTGACCTGTTCAAGGAGATCAACAGTCTTCTAGGTAACGCCAACAACCTTCTGACTCCTTCATCTGTGAAGGGAATCAATAACCTGCTCACTAACGCCGGTGGTCTGTTGACTGCCGACTTTGTCAAAGAGACTAAGAGCCTGATCAGCGCTATTGGCCCTAATATCACACCTGAGCTGTTCAAGGAGGTCAACAGCGTTCTTGGCAACGCTAACAAGCTCTTGACCCCCTCAACTATTAAGGAGATTGGCGGCTTGTTGAGCAATGCCAACACTCTCTTGACACCTGCAACAATCAAGGAGATTGGTGGCTTGTTGGACAATGCCAACACTCTCCTGACGCCTGCAACAATCAAGGAGATTGGCGGCTTGTTGGACAATGCCAACGCTCTCCTGACACCTTCAACAACCAAGAAAATCGGCGGCCTTCTCAACAACGCCAACAGCCTCCTGACCGCCGATTCTGTCAAGGAGATTGGTGGCCTCCTCAGCAGTGCCAGCAGCCTTTTGACACCTAGCTTCGTGAACGAGACCCAAGGCCTCATTGGCGGTGTGTCGAAGTACCTGACCCCAGAAATTCTCGCATCTCTCGGCCCCCTACTCTCCAACGCCAACGACCTCTTGACGGAAGACGGCGTCAAGGAGATCAATGGCCTACTGGGTAATGCCAACGATCTTCTCACCGCGGATTCGGTCAAGGAGATCGGAGGTCTGCTTTCCAGTGCCAGTGATCTGCTCACGCCCAAGTTCGTCCGCGAGACCCAGGGCCTCATTGATCTAGTCGCGCCAGCTATTACATCGAAACTCCTGACCAACGTCTCCTACCTGCTCGGAAACGCTACTGGCCTGCTGAACCCATCATTCGTCAATGACACCCGCACTCTCATCACTGATGTCTCGCCTGTCATCACCCCCAACCTCCTTGCTGAGGTGGGTGGACTTCTAAATAATGCCGGCGATCTCCTCACACCCAAGTTTGTGAACGAGACCCAGACTCTGATCGAGGATGCCGCAGATGTATGTTTCCATTCCCCTTCACTAGTTTGTTGAATGTCCTGCTGACTCCGATTTAGATCCTTCCTCTTGTCACAAAGCTGCTCGGGTCGTTGTAAGATATTCTTGATATTCCGATACTTCCCCTTAATTTCCTTCGCGACGAAGCATTCATTGTGACTCATGATGATTAATGGTATATATATGAGTATCTTTAATACGATATAATCGAATGAAAAGAGATGTTGATTCATGATATTTGAGATTTCTGAGGCTTTGATTCGAATGTGTTGCCTTGTAGGTATGGAAATTATTTGACATAAGATAATAGCTCGTCGATTCCCATAAGTTTTGGTGTTCTTCGGGCGAGCCATTGTCGGAGTTCATCAGTTCTAGAATTCCCAAAAAAGTCAAGTGATGTTTGTCCCAAGATTTTGCAATTGGGTTGGAGAGCCGTGTGGTATAGTGTGGGTTAAGAGAGCTCTCACATGGGTAGACATCGGCGCAAAGATTTTTTAGCCTGCCTGTCTCTCAGTTGCAATATGAAAGGCATGTCATTTCCCCGAGACGTGTTCACAGCGTTATAAATCCACAGTGAATGATAGAAACAGTTGCGTTCACGGAATCATGTATGAAAAGTCCTCCCAAGCGTGGCTGGGGACGAATAGAGTCTTCGTTGAAGGGTAATTTGTCCACCAGGAAAGCCGACAAGACTATGAAAGACATGCCTTGGGTTTTCCTTCGTGGTCTGAATAATTTGGGAGAAATGTTTCTACCACCTCCCTCAAGACGGGATGTCCGATGCCTTGGTCTCTTGAAACTTAGACACAACCTTCATCTCAGTGTCGCGTTCCTTGACCTTCTTGTCCATGGATTTTTGAAGCTCCTCTCGTTTTCTTTTAGCAGCTTCAATCTTCTCTTTCACTTCTTTGGAAATTTGTTCTTGCGCATGGAGCGCAGCCTCGCGTGATTTGTATTGTTCTTCCAGCTGCTTAAGCTCAGTTTGGTAATCTCGAGGTATGATTGGTTGACATGTGACTGGGTGATAGAAGTATGGTGGTAATGGTCCATCTGGAACTTTGATCTCGGAGAGGTCAGGGTGGATTGGGGTGACGCGGGTTAATGAATCCAAAGGAACAGCCGCAGCTGAGGCCGGGGCAGGAGGGGTAGTCTCGGGTTTCACCATGATTGTGGAGTGCAAAGAGACTCAAGAATGGAAGTATTTTGCAACCGAAGAAGTTGTAATAGTTGCCTGAGGATTCCGAGGATGTGAGTCGTATTGGTGTAAAAGTGACCGCGAGAGTCTACAGGATGTTGATTCTGCCACATAGTCACACTTCACCGCTCGTGGTGTCCGCGACGTATGCGGAGAGGACTCTTAGCCAAATTGACGACTCTATCGCTGCTTGTCATTTGATATTCATGCTAGGTGATTCTTTTCTCGGCTCTATCTTGAGATATTCCCTCGAGGGTGGTCCTGAGTGGACCAGTCGGTGTGCCTGAGTTCCCACAACCTTGAGCCGGTGACGTGACCGTCAACATGCAGGCATTTGGTATGTTCCCTTATACTTCTTGATTGTTGTAAGCTAACGCACCCACGATAGTCCCCAAGAATAGACGCGTAGGTTATCTAATAAGGCCAAGTCAAATGCATATGTAACTGACCTTTGCACAGCCCAGGTTCGAGCTCGGTTTAAGGGTATGCATTCTAAACACAATATGGAAATGCTATCAAGACTTCTGACATTGAAAAGATTATCGATATCAACAATGTCCCATTGGGCAACAGCGTTGCTTTTGTGCGATGGCGATTGCCATCGTCAAGCTCCACTGAACACCAAGGCCATACAGAAAAAGCAACTCTGTCGGACCACCGCGCTTACTGGGGCTATGAGAAAACCCTTCAAGTGAGGCTTACGATTGATAGGACATCAATGCTCCAGGAGTGTGATCTCAATTTTGAGGTTTTACAAGAGTACACCTCGTCGCCTATGTCTGAAAAGTGCGTGCTGGGCAAAATCAAACTCAACCTTGCCGAATACGTGGACAAAACCGAGGAAGACGAAGGGATCATTCGGCGGTATCTGATGCATGAAAGTAAAGTGAACAGTACCGTCAAGATCGGAATCGCAATGCGCCAGGTAGAAGGTGACCGCAACTTCACGACGTAAGCAAATTCCTATGCTTATCTCCGATTCACAATCTCAATGCTGATCATTAAAGACCACAGTTGAAATCTGCCACTGTCTTCGGAGGAATCACTGGGGTTGTTCACTCTACCGAACAGCCCGTCAACGCTGATGAATTTGGCCGGCTGCCGTCTATTGACACCAAAAGCCGTGAGATTGCCGATATGCAAGACATGTATCGGCGCACTTTAGCAGCATCATGGTCTTCGAGAGCCTGTGATCTACCTGCTGATAAGTTGATTGAAGAGTTGTTTGCTGGAAGTTCTTGCTGGAATAACGATGCACACAATGCCAATGCTGGCATCTCAGCGGGAGATCACCGAGATTCTCTATTGAGCCCAGAGACAGTCCCACGACAAAGCCGCCCCGGGAAGAAGCTATCACCCAGTTTCGAGCGGCGCCCCAAGAGTTCTTCCAGCAACCGCTCACACAGTAGCAGTAAGACCCCAGACTCTCTTGCTGCGCTTGGGCATCAGAAAAAGGGTGGAAGTATCGAGCAACAGTTGTATGAAGGGGCCAAGGGTCGAGCTTGGAAAGTGCCAGATACAACGAATGAGCTCTCCGAGTTCGATGTAAGGGAAGATTTGCGCAGCTGGGAAGTTATGCCAAAAGACTGAACTCCTTCCCACGGGAGGTCTGCGCTATGTATTACATAATAGTATATTGCTTGAATTCCACACTTTCAAGTATGCTTTTTTCATGAAATCCAGAGACATCTGTTGAGAGGGCTTTGTTCTATATAGCCGAATAAATTGTTCACACGTTTTGTATGAGACCTCGGAAGATAAACCTCGGGAGATCAACCTCGGAAGACTGCGACAGAATGCTGATGCCTGAGGCAGAAGTTCATTTCTTATCGCGGCCTAGCGTCGCGATTATCGCCGGAGAAAAGCAATCGCAAGATAATTTGCCTTCTCCACCTTTACAATAGACCTACTGTTCTGTCATGCTTCGACGTTCCGCAGGGAACAAGCTGGGGCTTCTGAGCTTCCAACCGCTTTCATATCGGAGACCACTATTGTTATACCCATACACCGTCCTTCCCCGATACCAGAGTAACTGGAGTCGCGATCATGAACACGATGCTTTCGATGGACCCAATTCCGAACGAAACCGCGAACCGAAAAATAATAGAAAACGTGAAGCCGGTACATTCACATTGGATGTGGACACGCTTGGAAAACCAGGACAAATCGTTGTTGTGCCTTCAAGACGTCGTCGAATGTTAAATCGCAATCGCGACAAAACCCTCCAAAATGAATCTAGCGGCACAATCAGCTCTATGTTGGATGGAATTAATGAGGAGAGCTCATCGCCTAGCGATAAGTCGGTCCAACAGAGAATTGAAGGGGTTCGTGGATCATATCAACTGGGGCAGACTTTGCCTGCTGCCGACTTCAAGACGTTGTGGTCAAAATTGGCTTCCTCTTTCACATACAAGCAATTGTCCGAGTTTATCTCAGAATACAATCGCAATAATGTAATAGAAGAGAAAGGCTGGACGTGGGGGTCAAGTAACTCCAAATCGCAGGACAAGTCATTGGGAAAGACCAAGGGCTCCAGGGGGAAGTCCCGGGCTGCAGAGACGATCGTTCGGGATTGTTGGCAGCTGGTGGCTGAGGGCGAGTCTGGCCAGTTGGGATTCCGCGTTCCCGCACATTTTATATCTTTGCTTCTCCATGCTGAGCATTTCTCTTTCCACGAGCTAGCTAGTCTCCATGGCTGCGGAATTGATGTCACACAATCTGCGGGCCTGGTATCACTTACTGGCAAGCGAAATGATTGTGAGTCTGTTCGCGAGATTATCATTGATGCCACTGGCAGAATTCGCGAAGAGGATGTTGGAATCAACCCATATACCCACGGAGACGGAATCAATCAAGTTTTTAGCGCAGAATTTTTGGAATGGGTCAACAGTACCCACGGGGTATTTGTTGAGTACAAAGCACACAGGCCGCCACAAAAGATTCTCTTTCTTGCCGAGAATAAGTTGGGAGCGGATAATGCGCGGAGGACCTTGAACTTGGCCTTATCCAACACCACCCCTTCAACGACGCCATTTTCAACCTATTTGCCTGCGTCGGAACTCGCCAGTGCTTATACCTACAGACCAGAAGCTCATGCCTCGTGGTTTGAGCAGCAAAAGTCATGGTTCCGGTGGGCTATGTCATCCAGTCAAAATGCGGAGGCAGAAAATCTGGAAACTCCCTTCTTCGATAAGCATCAAACACGACTATCAGATGAACTATTGAAGCTTCTCCGAGTTACTACTCCGGAACATCGGTCCAGCGGCCGGTTTGCGCGAATCTGTGACAGCTGTGGTTGGGAAATGCCTTTTCATGCAAAGGCCTTCTCTCGATAATACAGCTATCAGTCCGGCACAGTTGGGGCGACTATCCCTTCCACAGGCTTTTACAGCTGACGTACCTCGGGTGTCGCGTTTCATCAAATCACTCATGCCTACCCGCCCAAAGAATGAGGCACCGCTATATCGACTTCGGTTGTCTCCAACGTCCAACGCAGGTTCCCCACCAGAACTCGAAATTGAGGCAGCCATGAACTCGAGTTTGACTGGCATTGACATCCTCAGCGTTAAGGCTATCATCACTACAAACAGCGTTGACTACCTGCTTCCAGAAAATGGCCTGGACTTGCGTTTCACACGAACTGTGTCACAAGACCTCTTGTATAACCCATCTCCCCACTCAGAACTCCCGCAAAGCTCTTCTGAGCACCTATTACCCGAGCCTTATTCCTCGCCACAAATTCAAGCAATGCTGCAAAGCCTCAAATTTTCCCTCGAGGGCTCAATCGTCAGCAGTGTATCTTCGAAAGGCCCTGTTCCACTTCCTATATTTTGCAACATCACTCTTCCATCTGGTCTTGTTCCACAGTCTCCCTCGCAAAGAGTTGAATCCAAAAAAGTGGACGAATCGATGACAGAGAACAGCGTCACTGTCGAATATATGTTCCCTCCACTCACCGACATTCGAGGTGCCATTGTCCAAAAATACGACTTTGACGGGCGGCCACTGGACTACCGGTATTATGAGAGCGGTTCGCTGCTCGCTGCTCGGACAAATGAAGTCTCTCTGGGCATGGAGATTCCCCAGACCGACTCTGCCGCAGAAAATGACCAATCTGAGCAGCTTGATCAGGAGTTCCATTCGTTCTACAACGCGGCGTGTGGCATGGCATTCAAAATCCATGGTAACAGATATGTGGATTGACAGCATGGGTCACTTCTTGTTTGAACTTGTACAGCGTGCATTAACGACCATCATCATATGGGATGGCGGCGTCCTAGGGCTGTATTTACTGTACATTATATGTAAACTATCTCACTGTTCAGACACGTATTATGTTTTGGGCTTGGGTCTGCGTAGTCTCAAATCTTTTCTTATAATAGACGCAACTACTAATCAATCATAATTTAGAAGTGCGAAGTCGATTAAAATGATACTTTGCATGCTCTCAACTGCAGCTGATTTTGATACATGTAGATATCCTGCATATTATTGATCTTCGGCGTGACAGCCTGCATTGCCACTGATTGAGATGATCTTGATCTGCAATCATGTATGGATTGACTCCAAAATCGGAAGTTTTGTCTCAAGGTGAGCCAGTGTCCCCAAGTCCTGTTTCCTAGTTCCAGTTTTTGTCTTGTTATGCATGTAAATGGTATTGTGCAGCTCAAGGCTAACGGGCCCAAGAATATTTGGCCAAGAGTCCTGGGAATGTCTCTTCGGGAGCTTGAAAACTAGTTGATTGATATCAACTCAAGCCCAATCAACTTTATACTCAATGTTCAGATCAAGCCCCGAGCCCTGTGTACCTCCGAATTATCCTTAGATTTAGTCATAGGCTGATAAACCATATTTTAAATCATTCTTCCACGCTGAATATAGTACAAAATTGCATCAAAATATAACATATACCTACGTTGCACTCCCCATGTTGTACATTGTAGGCGTGACCTTGGTGAGGCCCCACAGCCGATCAAGGCCCGTGACGTGGAACACCTCTCATCTCAACTACTCCACGCGCGATACTTCCAAGGCCAGGTGCTTAGGACTGATTAGTCGCCTTGATTGATTACGGATCCACAATCAAATACATACCTATTTCGATCCATCCCACTATCGCCGCTGTGCCCTCCGATCCTACTGTTCCCGCTGCTCCCCTCACCCACATCCAGCATGAAGACCACGCGCCAGTGATTTACACGGTATGGAGAAAACACGGATTGCTAAGGTTCGAACCTATATTCAGCGCTACAATAATTTCACTCACTCACCATCTTGCTTCAGGTTGACAATGTGACCTTGGCTCGCCGCGGAGAGCAGGTCGATGGCACTCTCCATCTCACCCCTCACCACCTCATCTTTTCGCACACCCCACCAATCTCTCCAGAAGATCAGATAAAGGGTGTGACAACAAGGCCCAGAGAACTATGGATCACATACCCTATCATCGCTTTCTGTACCCTGCGGCCAGCTCCCGCAGCCTCCCGCCAGCTCTCTTCCATCCGCCTCCGATGTCGAGACTTCACATTCGTCTGTTTTTACTTTGTAAATGAACACAAAGCGCGAGATGTGTTTGAAAGTATCAAGCAGTGGACGTGCAAGTCCAGTCGTATCGATAAACTTTACGCCTTTAGCTATCAGCCTCCTCCGCCAGAAAAGCAGTTTAATGGATGGGAGCTGTATGACCCGCGCAAGGAATGGGCACGCCAGGGCTGCTTAGATGAAGGCAAATCATGGCGTCTTTCAGAGATCAACGTGAACTATGAGGTATGCTCGCCCAAAATAGTCCACATGTACTCTACTGACCTATCTTAGTTCTCCCCAACCTATCCCGCCCTCATCCCCGTACCTTGTTCTATTTCCGACAATACACTTAATTACGCAGGGCGCTATCGATCTCGAGCCAGAATTCCTGCTCTCACGTACTTCCATCCTGTCAATAATTGCACCATCAGCAGAAGCTCACAGCCGCTGGTCGGTGTCCGCCAGAACCGCAGCATTCAAGATGAAAAGCTTCTGTCAGCTATTTTCTTGACTTCTCGCTCCGAGCGGCCGTTGGCGAATTACTCAGCCACAGAGAAAGAAGCAGATTCTAATACCCAAGAGACGAACCAGGTGATGGTTCCCGAGTTGAACAATGCCGAGGAGCTCGAGGACGAATTGATAGCCGCTACAACTGGCGATTCTGAAGATCATCTCTCCATATATGGCGCCCAGCAGTCGAACTTGATTGTAGATGCACGCCCTACCGTGAATGCATTTGCCATGCAGGCTGTTGGACTTGGATCAGAGAACATGGACAACTACAAATTCGCTACCAAGGCATACCTTGGCATTGACAATATTCATGTCATGCGAGACTCACTGAACAAGGTGATAGATGCACTGAAGGAGTCAGATGTTACTCCGTTGGGGCCAAATCGTGACCAGCTAGCACGCAGCGGCTGGTTGAAGCACATTGGTGGGATCCTGGAGGGAGCCAGACTGATCACTCGTCAAGTTGGTCTTACTCATTCTCATGTTTTGATCCACTGCTCTGACGGCTGGGATCGCACAAGTCAGCTCAGTGCACTGAGTCAGATTTGTCTGGATCCCTACTTTCGGACGCTGGAGGGCTTCATGGTGCTGGTAGAGAAAGACTGGCTTTCATTTGGACATATGTTCCGACATCGATCTGGTCATTTGAACAGCGAGAAATGGTTCCAGATCGAAAATGAACGTATCGGCGGAGATCCCAACCGTGCCTTTGGTGAGGGTGGTGGTGCAGGGAAAGCCATTGAAAATGCATTCCTTAGTGCCAAAGGGTTCTTTGGTCGGGACAACAATAGCCGTGACTCTTTGCCGGACTCGGATGGAGAGCTTCAAAACTATGACTCGGATACTCCTCTCAAGAAGCCCACTACACCGCGCTCCGGGGTGTCCGAGAAGGAGACAACCAAACCAAAAGAGACGAGTCCTGTGTTCCATCAATTCTTGGACGCAACATACCAGCTACTTCACCAACATCCGACACGATTTGAGTTTAATGAGCGTTTCCTGCGACGACTTCTCTATCATCTCTACTCTTGCCAATTTGGCACATTCTTGTTCAACAGCGAGAAAGAACGCGTGGACTGCAAGGCCAGTGAACGAACTCGTAGCGTTTGGGATTACTTCCTCGCCCGCCGGGAACAATTCACAAACCCTCAGTATGAACCTGTCATCGATGACCATCAACGTGGCAAGGAACGCCTTATCTTTCCCCGGGTCAGTGAAACACGGTGGTGGAATGAGGTGTTTGGTCGAACAGATGCGGAGATGAACGGCCCCCGTTCCTCGGCGGCTCCAAGTGAGATCCCGGAAAGTACGGTGCTGACTGGTATTGAAACTGCAAAGTCAGACCGTGCTAGTAGAACGACTGATGTATCGGGGATGACAGCTGCTGTGACATCAGGCGTATCTAAGCTTGCATTCCCAGCGGAGCGCACCGACAAACCGACCGAGTTGGAAGTAGAGATGCAATGAACCGAGGTCTTCAAAGGACTCGTTGATGATTTTCAAGCATTTACAAGTTTCGTGTTATGCAGCCGCATTCAGAGTACTAAGAAAGTGATTCGTCCAATGCCGGGGTAGTTATATTAAGGTAATCTTTAAAATATTTCTGCCTTATTGCCTTATTAATGCCTAATAAATAAGGTGGTAATGCTAGTCTCAATATGGGAAGGCGCCGGCAAGCGAGGGTTGAGCCCTGGCCCAAACGGGCAAGCAGCCCTAGTCCCGAAAAATCCCCACTAAATAATGCACTCTCAGAATTGAAGTCTCTCGACCACGATCCCCTCCGTCGACAACCCCCGATTCCACCACACAAAATGGCCGCTGTTCAGGGTGCTATCTCCAAGCGCAGAAAGTTCGTCGCCGACGGTGTCTTCTATGCCGAGCTGAACGAGTTCTTCCAGCGCGAGCTGGCCGAGGAGGGCTACTCCGGTGTGGAAGTCCGTGTGACTCCCACTGTCACCGACATCAGTACGTCAAATCCGAAAATCAATCTCTCCTGCGTGATCGCTTGAAAATTGCTGGTGAAATTGCTGGAAAAAAAGAGGAGGAAGAGGAGGATTTACGATCGCGATGGGATTTGCGGAATTCGAATGGGGATTTGATGCTAACGGGCTTGTCCAGTTGTCCGTGCCACCCACACCCAGGAGGTTCTCGGTGAGCAGGGTCGCCGCATCCGCGAGCTCACCTCCCTCATCCAGAAGCGCTTCAAGTTCCCCGAGAACTCCGTCTCCCTGTACGCCGCCAAGGTCCAGAACCGCGGTCTCTCCGCTGTCGCTCAGTGCGAGTCCCTCCGCTACAAGCTCCTGAACGGTCTTGCCGTTCGCCGTGCCTGCTACGGTGTCCTCCGTTTCATTATGGAGTCTGGTGCCAAGGGTTGCGAGGTTGTTGTGTCCGGAAAGCTCCGTGCCGCCCGTGCCAAGTCCATGAAGTTCACTGTATGTCTACACCGGGGAAAATTGCGGCCGACGAATCGATCGCAAACGAGCTTTTGGGAAGAATATCATGGCTAATAAAGTAACAGGACGGTTTCATGATCCACTCCGGTCAGCCCGCCAAGGAGTTCATTGACTCCGCCACTCGTCACGTTCTCCTCCGCCAGGGTGTCCTCGGTATCAAGGTTAAGATCATGCGCGGCTCCGACCCCGAGGGCAAGGCCGGCCCCCAGAAGACTCTCCCCGACTCGGTTACCATCATCGAGCCCAAGGAGGAGCAGCCCGTTCTCCAGCCCATGAGCCAGGATTACGGTGCCAAGGCTATTGCCGCCCAGCAGGCCGCTGAGCAGCAGCGTCTTGCCGAGCAGCAGGCCGCTGAGGCTGAGGGTGGTGCGGAGACTTTCGCCCAGGAGTAAATGTTTTTATCTACATTAGGCCCGGCTCTTCCTTTTTCTTCCATCTGTCCTAACCTAACCTGATACTCTACCTCACGCAATCAAAATTACATGACCTTCAAAGCCTTTTATTCGCTATTCTCTAATGTATTGGCCAATACGGTGGAGGTCAATTGGAAGGTGTTCGAAGGTCTGGTACATATTGGCAAGAAAAGGTCTTTCTTGTCATTGGATATCAGATATCATATGCTAGAATCAAAGCCTCGATATCTGTTCTCCGTACCCGTGCATGTTCCTCGATTGCCAAGTGCCTGCGTCCTACTTCACGTAGTATGAGGAAACATCAGTCTTGCGTCCGAGTCCGAATTTCCAACGTTGCTTTGGTTCAGATGTGACTGGGGAATCTTCAACTAGAACGTATATATCAAATCATGGGACAGATTTCCTGGTAGAACTACGCAATTTAATGCTTTCTGGACATCTTCCATATCCTCTTTAGTGATGGCAATTTGTTAATACATACATATCTTGTCTATCGTTATAAACATGTAGGTTGAGACTGCGGTGTGAAAATTACTGTGGATACCTATGTAGATATATATCTATATGAAGACCTACGAAAGTATTCATGTATTCATGGACGAATTTCCAATTAAACTGGAAGAGTAGGAAGAGACTCAATGCTCCGTTGGGTGTCACTAGTATTATTTCGTAGCAAAATATCATCCAAGAAATTTCCGGTACAGATGCAAATGCAAAAACAGTCAAACAAGATGGAGTACATGTCCTAATCGGGTCCAATCATAGAACAAATCGAATCAGATTATCCAAAATTCAAAAAAAAATCAAGAAGAGGAATGAGTACTGTTAACGCTCACGATATGAGGCAGTGGCAAGCCGACTAAACAGCAGCTCGGGATGCTCCAAGATCTCCGAGTGCCGACGATGCAGCTCCTCGAGTTGAGCTAGGGGATTCTGTAGACCGCCATAATAAGTATGTTGCGTTGAGGAGAGAAGAGAACACATCAACCGTGACACCCACCCATTCCTCCTGGCTAGGCACGCCATCCGCAACAGGGAGGGCAGCCGTACCGGAGGCCTCATCCCCGTAGCTGATGCGGTGGATTGGGGCCGGCGTTACGGGCAGACTGGGGCGCTCAACTTCTGTTGGGAAGTCGGTAATCTTGGTGCTAGGACGGGAGCCGGGGACGGGGGGTGATTTATCGGGACTGTTGGAGTTGGCTCCCGGGCTGGTCACTTGTGATTTTGTGCGCCGTGCTTGAATTGTTTCAATGTAGCGCTGGATCTCTGGATCCTCATCCCAGGCGTTAGAGCGGCTGTATGTTTGCCAAGAGTCGGCACTGGGTTCGAACGGTACCCGGGTGTAGGAAGACGAGGGTCCGGGAGGGGCAGGCTCGCTTAATGGTGAATGTTGTTCTGGTTCCTCAGGTATCACGGGGGTTTCCACTAACTCCACAGGTGCCTCCTCGGCGAAGACGCGGGTGGGTTTCGGAGCGTGGCTCTCCCAGGGGAAGACCGTGATGGGTTTGGGTTTGGGCTCTGGCTTGGCTGGAACCTCATACCACATGTTTTTCGGTGCCTCCGGGTAGGATGACGGGGGTTGGAATAGATGCGTATCTTCGGACATATTGTAAGTTTTCTGCTGTAAACTGAAACCTTCGGGTCTCGTGTTGACCGGTGGTGGTTCGCTATGGGATATTAGCACTGTAGATGATATCGAGAGATATGCTCTTACCGCGAGGGATCCCACTCGGACTTGGGCGCCTCAAAGGTCGAAACCTCTGGGACCGGAGACGGGGGTGATTGGAAATCGATAATTGGAGGAATTGGCGCCAGCGGCCGTGGTTGGTGAATATGGACATCGGGGTAGTGTATCTGTGTGTGTGTCTGGGTCTCTGCTTGTGTCTGTTCCTGGGTCCCAGTCTGTGCGTGCGTTTGTATCTGCGTCCCGTATGTATCGTGGTTCACTTGAGGCGCAAAAGTGATTGGCGCAGAAGGCAATGGTGGGATAAATGTTGAGACATGCTCCTCTCCACGAACATACTGCGGTACCATGCTTAACACAGGCACGGCAGCATGGCGCACATAAGCAGGAGCATGGTGTTCGTGGTGCGGTTCTGAATGGCCGTGCTCGACTGGGGGTGGTTGGTGTAATTCCTCGTGGAAGCTCGCGGGCTCTTCAACATGGTAGGGCTGCCGTTCAGACGAGGGCTGTGTTTCATGGCGAGAGCTTCTGTCATAACGCGGAGTGCTTTCAGAATGAGGAGTGCTTGCAGAACGAGATATCTGGTCATAACTAGGGAGATGGACTTGCTCGCCTCGAGTCAGCACCGTCTTTTCAATTTCGACTGGCGCGCTCGGTACCTAGAATTGTCAGTCCACATCTTCATGATCTTGTATATCACTTACAAAAGTCGGACGATAATGTCTGTCATAAATGGCCCACCACCGGCCTAGAAGCTGATTGTACGGGGACTCCAGTGGAATAATCTGCCTCGGCATTTTCCATGGCTTCTGGGCACCAATAAAATGGATCAAACTGATGGTACTCTGGAAATGTTTGTACGCAGGAATGTACTGGTAATTAGCACTTGGTGTGCAGTTATACGTGAAGCTTAGCCTATGCCAGTTCCGGAAATGCATGTTCAGCAGACCCTGGTCAGCGCCATCGAAGCTGATACCTCGCTGGGCGAGTGCTTTTAGCGCATAATAGTCCTGTAGATTAGGTCGAAGAACCATCATTCCACTATTAAAGCAATCCGGCCATCCAACGTCAGGGGCGGCAGCAAAGTCTGCCTCCAGTGATAACAGCTCGTCAGGAGCTCGGAGAGCTACGACATCACAATCAATGTATACGACTCGCTGGTATTGTGTCAGGCGCCAGAGCTCGATTTTGGTGAATGTGGCAATCAGGTCTGGGCGATCCATGAGCCAGAGGTTCGCCGGCGTGTCATTTACCATCGAGCTCACCGGGATCAGTTCGTCGTAGACGGTCTAATTTGTAAGATAAAGGTATGGGTTTGGGGAATGCTGCACGTACCCTTAACTCGTCGATGGTGCTGGATTGTAGTCTGTCTGGCGTAAAGAGCGCCACCAACCTCGCTTTTGTACCATTGTCGCGTAGGGAGTGGGCAAGGACCATAGCACCTATTGAGTTTTAGAGAGTAATTTCACATTCCACATCCATGAGAACATACCAGGAAGATAATTGTCGCTCAATAGAAGCTGTTTCATCATTAGTTCACGCCATAATCAAAGGAAAGGGGTAGACTACTGTGCAATAGACTGCTCCATTGGAATCCATCATGCCACTGAAGTGATGAAACGATGAATGAAGAGATGAAAAGCACCCCAAAGAAGAAGAAGGCTATATTTAACCTGTCAATTGCCAACAGTTCAGATTAGAGCAATATTTTGTGATACCTGGACCGGACGCAGATTCAGGGGACGAAAACAGGAGAAAAAATTCTTCACAGCATGTTGTGCAAGGTTGAAGAGTGGGCAAGTGGTAAGATTCAAATGGGAAAGCAAAGGCCGTGAAATTAAGGTCAAAGCTCCCCGAGGGGGAAGTGGAGTGGCCCGGGTAAATCATCGATCCCGCCACTTTATATTTCCATTCTTCTCTTCTCTGTTCTCTGGCAATTCTTTACAATTCTTCTACAAGCTCCCATGTTTCCTTGAATATTCCCTTTGATTTCTACATTTGATGTCTACAAAATGATTCACCAGAGTGACCTAGGTGGGATACTCACTTTCCCCCTAACCGCTTTAGAATCGGGTTGCTCCCCGCATGAATACATTGAACATTGCCTTTATCGTGAAAAAGTAACCTGCACACCGGGGTAGGATTCAGCAATAACCGCCCCAAGATCCCTCTCTTCGCCTTGAGCAGCCCATTGAACAGTCTTGATTAAAGCTGCGCCGCTCTCACGTTCAAGCGGAGTCCAATGCCCAGTACGGGGAAGTAGCAAAATTTGAGACCCCTGCACCAAGTAATCACCCATCCCATCAAGACAAATCCTGGAGTCAAGAGCAATATCATCCTTGCCCCAGAAAATTGTCGCGCTAGCTTTGAGAGCGCCCGGGGGACCTTCATCAAATAGCCCAGCTCCGCTGCTCGCCATTCGCTTTTTGCATGCAATGCTGTGTAAGCTAGCAACAGTCTCGATGGATTTGACCCAGGGTGCCGTCGCCGCTCGATCACGGTAATAAGCCGCCATATGCAAGACATGTGCTAGCGCGCGCTCGCCGAGGCTGGCGGGATAGGTATCAGCGTTAGGAGTTTTAGTATCCAGTTCTGCGGCGGACGGACCCATGGTGCTAGCCATGCTGTCGGCCACGTCGATGTGGGTATGTTCCTCCTTGTTGTACGAGGCGAGGTGACTGCTTCTCAACAGCGACCAGTTGCCTCCGGCCAGGAAGTAGTAGACCATGGGCGTGGGTAGCTGCATGGCAAAGATATAGCCGGACAGCAGAAGCTGGCGGGCGAGAGGGGTGATGGTTCTGAGTGCTTGCACCAATGGGCCACGGGCGTGTAGTGGTGAACGCCAGGCGTTAGCGAGCATCTTGTTGGCCGAAAAAAGCAGACGGCGGATATTGGATTCAACCAATTTCATCTGGATCGTTAGTTGAGATATAACCTTATATTAACAGGTGTTCTGACATACCGATGGCCCGTTGGACAGGATGAACCGATGGGCCAGGGACGGAGCTTCGGCAGCAAGGCGCATGGACAAGACACAACCCCAGTCATGGGCGACAATGATGGTTCTCTTCTTGTTACTTTCGTTGTCAGAGTCCACGCCATACTGGGTGCGCAGGGTGACAATCAGCTCTGTCAGTCTCTCCAAGACACTTGTTGCATTATATTCTTCCAGGCTCTCCGTTCCTCCATATCCGGGAAGGTCAATTGCAACGAGCGAAACGGCGTCTTGAAGAGTAGAGGTTTTGATAATGCGTCGCCAGATTGCCCAGCTATCGGGGAATCCATGGATGAAGATGACCAATGGTTTATCGGAATTGATCGTTTCCGGTATGTTCGGGATATCATTACTGACAAAGTGGAATTTGAATCCGCTTTGCAAGGTTAGAATGTGGTGAGAGAGACCGTCGAAGACTTTAGATAAATTCCACAAGCGATCGCGAGCTGGACAGTCAGCAAAGAACTTTTAGGGAGAAAAATAGCTCACCAAGCTGTAGGTCCAGTTTCTCGTTTTCAGTGGGGCGTTTGAAGTATGTGCCTTTCGCTATAGCAACGAGGGCGTAAAGAATCACTGTAAAGAAGCCGTATGTAAAAACGACCGTGCCAATCAAGGCACGGGATAGAGATTTGCCCATGTTAGGACCTTGGAATCATGTGTTGAAGGAGCAAGAATTTCGCCTTGCAATAAATCTAAGACAAACCGGGCTGCTTGGGCCGTTCGCGGGTCCACGGGTAGCGTCACACCTGAGTCAGCGATATACAAGCGGGCAGCTGACAGCGGGTACCTACATGTTGATATGTAGGTACGGAGTACGAAGTATATATTTAGATACAAATTCAGGAATACCAGCATATTACACTGTAAATTGTAGAAAATTAACAGCCTTTCTCAATCTATTGCATACCAGACGCCGCCTCCACATGCACAAATATTATTGGTAGAAAACAGTCCAAGGGAAAGGGTATTAACAAGGGTCCAAAAACAAAAAGCCATCATCTCGTCGAGGGAATATATACAGATCAAAGAAGGAATCCTAGTTGCTCGCGATTGTCGTCTACCAAGCGGCCATACCTGGAAAGTCAGCGAGTTAGCAAGATTCTGTGATGGAATGACGAGGTACTTACTCGAGGAGTAACCGGAAGAACCAAACCTCCAGATCGTCATTTCGTAGCGTCTGCTTTGCCCAGTCCTGGCCCTGGCTGGCGATTTGAAGAGCGGACTTTTTGCCCTCTTCTTCTGAGGTAAAGTATCGCATGCTTTCAACGTACTCGTTGCCTTTCAAGCTGAGAGGGACGTAATGTACCCAGGGCTTTAGCCACTCGTCGTGCCACTCGCGGAAGATAGCAATCTTGTAGACAAAGCTGTTGCTATGCAAAAAAGCGTGGAATCGGCCGCTAAAAGCGTTACCATCGATGTCGACCAGGAACTTGTGCGCCCATGCATCTTGTTGCCCAGTCTGCTTGAACACTCCAAAGTATTCAGTCTGCGCGTTGCAGTCGTCCGGGTCGCATTGGCCAATAAGTGTGAACTTGACATCGAAGAAATCCTGATAGGCGTCCCGATTAGTCTCCTGTGAAGCCCAACCATCACCCTGGCGAGCAAGAACTTTAGTGGTGCCCAAGGCGTTGACGTTGTCGACAAATTGTTGCCGATGTTGTCGGCGCCAGCCACCCGCCCGCGAAAACCCACCAGTTGTTGAGCCACGCCAGTACATCCGGTTGGACTTGGCCTCCCACGCATAGTCTTTTTTATGATCGTAGGGGACCTTGTCGGCCCAGTACCACGGACTTGGGTAAATGATATCCTGGAAGCTGGAGATTTTGCTCTGCGAGAAAACAGGGAACAGGTCATGGACGACATCAAAAGCGTTGGGCCGGTCAAAGAATCCATAGGTATAGCGGAGAGAGGGGGTATTGCAGATGTCAGAGGCCGCCGTGGTGTTGTAGATAAAGCCGAGTTCGCCATACGCGTAAGGATCAACGTCGTCGGGGGCACCTTCGTCGAGTGAGCGCGCTGGGCTGTCAACCGGACAAGAGACACGGGAGTTGGTCCAGGTCGGTTGGTGTGCGAAGCGGTTGAAACGAGTTGTGCGCACCTCGTCGATGCGGTCGCCTTTGTTTAGGTCCGAAGCACGTGGGGACCACGCATTGGTTGGGGTTTTCTTGAAGGCTGATGGGATGATGACATTCTTGGCTGTCTGCACCAATCGCTGGAGGTCTTCGTTAGGGAGGATCACGCGGGGCTCGTCGTGAGTGTTGAACACCAAGTCCATGTCGGGCAGGTATTTCACAAAAGCACTCATCATACCAGCCGTGGCGTCTCGCTGCCACTTGCGATCATCGCCTCCTCCATCCGTTAAGGACACCTTGCCGTCACGAATCAGAACACCAAGCACCGCATTGTCAAATCCAAGGGTTTCACGCGCCCGTTCTCGAATCGTTTGAGGTTTGACACCCCAGAAGGGAAGAAGGGAATGATAGATGGTGTCAAAATCATCGATGAGCTGCACATTTCTTGACTGGGCAAACTCGAACCACTTATCGAAATGTGGCGGCGGGTGCATATTATAGCGGCGCTGGTATTCACTCACGGCCTCGGCCAGGGTCTTTGATTGCCGCGACTGCGCATGATCGAAATCCCGTTGAGCATTTCCAATTAGACGTGTGATCGGGTGTTCCTTCTCGGGGAGGTATGTGTTCTGCCCCGCATGGAGCTGAGGATGTTGTATCGGTTCGGGAGGAGGCAATTCTATGGGCTGTCGCTCTGGCTGCGATGATCGTAATAGTAGGATCGAAAGACACGCAAGAACACCGATCGCAAGTAATACGATCAACCGTTGGATGCGCATGCTGCCATTGGGGAGAGGCATGAAGAAAGAGAGTGAGTCTTAAGGAGGGTTCTCCACAAGTCTAGAGTTCCTGGGTTCCAAGACCCTCGGGCTATTAACCTTATCCGCCAAGCCTTTCTAACGTAATCGTAATCTAGGGCTACAGGTACAACGAATCACATAGTACGGAGTACTCCGTACATAGTACCCTTTGTATTGTTACAAGGGCCTAAAAAATGACAAGAGGTAGAATGGTACGGAGCACCGAGTAATATGGTTTCCTCTGTGTGGCCCCCAATTCTTGACGGGGTCCATGTACTAAGTGGCGTTGCCTAGATCCAGGGGAGGTTGCCCATAATCTCTAATTCAATACGTGTCACCAAGAGCGCTTGGACTACAACATATTTCGATGTACAATATTATACATTGTTCTCCATACAGAGCCTGAAGAATCTCGCTCAAATATTTGATAGATATCTTAAACGTTCGAAGCAGTCACAAATCTGGTCATCCTCAAATATTTACCAAAAGAGCGCACAGCCCATGTTAACTAGGCAATTATTTCGAACCCCTTGATCTTCCATCAAGGGGCAAAAGAAAAGGGGCTTAATTTAGTGCACTTTACGGAGCGTGTAGATTGATGTTCTCCCCAAAAACAACCTCTAAACAAGCATAAGATAAAATAAATCACAAAATACTGTTTGATTGAACCTTGAAACGAATTCGGGCGTTGGGATATGGTATTTTCCCTACTCTCCATAAATGGATGGATGAATGAGGCATGCCACATGAGCTTATATATGATGTCTATCCCTGGAAAAATTATCAACATGCTGATCAAAGGAATACAAACACCAGACGATCATCAGACATGGCTGTATACACGCCGTATTATATGGTTCCAGCCTACACTAACATAGCAGCCGAGAGCATACCCAATTAAGCACAGAAGCTGCCAAAGTCTGCAGAATGTACTTCTGCGCCTGCTTCACATGAGAGTATGCCGCAACACACAACAATATCACCAAAGATACGTGACCAAAGTAAAACATCTTTCTGCGTTCTTGAATGGTACCCTGCAGAAGCAGAGACTGGAGTCCATTCTGGGAAGCAGGGCGCACGAAGAGAACGAGCAGCACAGCCGTGAAGATCGCGACCAGGCCACATTGGACATCCAAATCCTGAACTCGCTTGAAGAGCAATATACCAAATTCAGGGTGACTGGATTGCACGAAGAACAGCGTATACAGCGCGGCATGAGCTAGAAGAAGAGAGACGATCGCCCGACCAAAGAGACGGTGGTACGGTGTCAGCGCTCGCTGAGAGATACCAGTCAGAACAGACAGTACAGATGAGGCTGCTGGTTGAGAGATGTTCGCCGGCGACATCAGAACCTGTAGTGGCAATTGGGAGAGTCCAACCCGGCCCAATGCTTTGGTCAAATGGAGGTAGTCTAGCATGTTAGCTGGTTCCTGAAAGCTATCGGGAAAGGAAGACATACCATCACCACTGTTCCATATCGAAAGGCCTAAAAGCCATAGTAGCCAGAGCCCGCAGACAAGATACTGTCGGTTCTTCCCAGAAACCGGGCCACCGTGCTTGACACTTGATCTTGTAGCAAAGCGAAGGATTCGGATGGCGACTATGACGATAATAGCTGACCATTGTGCGTAATACCCTCGAAGATCAAGCAGGTCCCTGCGGTGCACCTGGTCGATTTCGGAGAGAGAAACGAAGTGGTACGGCCACGACATGGTGACTGAAGAATGAGAGAGATACTGTAGAATTCCAACCCAATTGACAAGCCCGCAAGATACAGCGCGGCTCAAAATAACACAATTGGGATGTTACTATTGGTTTCACAGATCGTTGTTGATATTCTGCCACTGAAAAATAAGCAGTCAAACCATGGATATGCCCTGGGCGCCCGAGAAGCCCGTGGCTTTTTGCTGACAAATGAAATGTTGAACACCTCCAGGGCTGGGTACAGGGCTGGGGGCTACACTCCCGCCCTCCAGGCTTAAACCCTTTCTCAGATAACAAAATGTAAGGCAACAGCCCTCTGCTGCCAAATTTACATCTCACGTGGGGTTTACATGCAAGGTCTTTAGTTGCACATCTGCGTTTGACTACCTACCCTGGCTAAACGTTTTGTAAAACTTCTACATTAAGAACGCCTGAAAGAAAAGGACGCTTGGCTATTTTCTAACCTGACAGGATGCCTTGTTGGGTATTCGCCGAACAAGTACATAGTTTAAGGGGAGGTCTGCATCTCATCCTGGTTGCCACCGGCAGTCGTAGCAAAGTAGCGGACATCCACATCGTCATCTTCCTGCAACTTCTCCAGACTAGGCACAACCCTTGATTGAATCAACTCCAGGCTCTGAGGTGAGGGCGTGATAGGTTCTTCAGACTTTTCCACCTCAACCAAAGTCTTATCGGCCGGCAGACGACGCAGTGTGGCGATGAGAACGGCGTAGGATTTGGCGACATTGAAACGAATGTTGGGAATTTCATCCGTTACCAGGCGTTCCAGGATAGGGAGAAGGGAGTTCTCAATAATTTCCAGGTTGACAACGGGAGTGAGAGTCTGATAATTAGTATTGATCGTCATAGAAAGAAGGAAAACTTACAGAAACAGCAAAGCACGTGGTCATGCGGTAAAGATAGTTAGGGTGTTGACCCATGGCCATCACCTTGGGAATGATAGAAGCTTTTGACCACTCCACGCCGAATACCTCTGTCAATTTCTTCAAGTTCTCAGTGGCGGCCTCTCGGATGGAGAAGACAGTGTCTCCGAGCCAGCCCATGCAAAGATCGCTCAGCTGCTCGTCAAAGAACTCGACTCCAAGTTGACTTGCAAGGAGTGGGATATATTCAATGATAGCAAGGCGAACACGCCATTGCTTATCCTCAGCCAGCTGAACAATGGCGGGAAGAAGAGACTGGGAGAGAAGCTGAATGCCAATGACTGTAAACAGTTAGGAGATGAAAATTCATGTAGAATCAACGAGTGCATACCTTTGTTGACTTGCTCGAGCTTCGAGATGATGTGCAGACGGACGTCGGGGAATTCGTCCTTGAGCATCTGGAGGAACATGGGGAGCAGGTGGGCAATAGTCCTGGACGGTCAGTACCAATTACTGCTAGCAGATATGCAGGATACTTACTCCTCCTTGCCCAGGATGGGCGCGAGCCCGCTGATCTGAGTACCGAGGGAAGCCCGGACGTGCTGGGATGGGTCAGAGACAAGGTCTTCAACACTGGTCATGATCTCATTGAGGAGAGTGTCGCGATCGATCAAATTGCAGAAGCCTAAATATGTCAGTCAGGCATCAACTAATCACCACTAAGTGGATCATACCCGGAATTTGGCCAGCAATTGCAGTTCGAACCTCGGCCTCTGTATCTTTGAGGAGCTTGACAAAGGCAGGCACCATGTCGCGGGTAACAACCTCTTCGTGGACAGCTTTGGCAATCTGTATACATTAGTATCGCCCAACAATTTGAAGTCAGCAGGCAATTTACCTTTTCATATCGATCGGCAACCATGTATCGGACCCTCCAACTCTTATCCTCAAACAGGTTCCGCAGCGATGTTAACAAAACACCGTGGCTGGGTTGCTGTTCTTTGGGAATTTCTTCCGCAATCGCAATAAGAATGTCAACTGTGAGAAGACGGACGCTGTCCTGATCATCACTCGCCAAGTATTGGAAGAGGGGAATTATTTCATCGATGACGACTTGGCTTTGCATTTCCTTGACAAACTTGGCCAGATTGTTGGCCGCCTGTCGCCGCACCATCGGGGTTTCATCGTGTACCAAAACTCCAAAATGCTGTCGGAGACTCTGTTGCAATGCTGGGCTGGCCTTCTTGTATGGTGTAGAATAAAGACCAGTCGCAGAGACCTTCGAGGTGAACCAGTCTGCCTTTGACAAGCGGAGGACAAGCGGGACAAAATACTCCTCAACTTGGCTCTCCGAGAGCTGCTCGCATACTTTGTTGAGAGATTCAACGGCCTGGAACGTCAGCATGCGCCTCAGAAACTTTTAGCTGGTGTGGTACCTTCTCCCGCACCAACGGCTCTTCGATAGCCGCCAAATTCTCCAGCGGGGAGAGCAACACGTGCCCGTATTCCGGACCTCCAACATATTCTGTAAAATTGCCCAGCTCTTCACTCAGTGCAGTCAAAACTTCGTCCTCGTCCTCGACAGAATCTATCATGGTTAGACGGGGTTGCTAGGCGATTGAAAGCTGGACAAACCATCAAGAAATGGGATGAGCTCCTCCCGGGTTCGGTCGGGCCCAAGTGCAAGTGCGATCGTGGATAGACGGTGAATGGCATTGAGTCTGAGAAGAACATCGTCGTGCTAAAGTAATGTGAGCTCAATATTGTCTGCACGACAGAGAGAGATATACCTTTAGCTCGTCAATGAGCACGGCGATGGGGTAGAGCTCATCGTTCTCGTTCTGGCCCTCCATTGTGGGTTTGAATATGTATTAAGGAGATTCGACGAGTCCCGGTCCTTAAGAGGGAAGAGGGTGGTGTTGGACCTGACGGCGGTTCGGTAGAGGAGGTGTGAGAGGCAATGAGATGGCTGATAAGGATTAGTTCCGACTTCGCGAGATGGCAAGGGGATGAATGGTGGTAGAGTGAGGGTGGGGTTTTGGGCCGCATGGACACCTTCAGCAGAAGCATACCTCGACAATTGAAGAGTCTCCTGATTAACAGCAAATTAATAGATTTGTCACAAGTTCGTAAAGAGAATAGAAAAATGCCCCCTTCGATGATGCAGCAACCGGAGCAGGGCAGTCGAGCTTTGATTGTTTACCGGTGTAAATTACATACTGGCGGTGTGCACATAAATGTTTGAATATGGAGGGGACTTACCTTACCAATACCGTGGTCACAAAAGAGGGGGGATCTGTGGCGGTGGTGGCTTGCGGGCAGAATTTCCACCAGCACAAGAGTCATCCAAAGACTTTGTGCACCGATCACGGCCTTCTGAATTCCCGTACGACCTTTTCCTTGATCTTGTCGGAGTCGCCTACTTGGGTTTTGCTCTGGCTTACCGGACATTTCGCTGATTGACATCAGATTTCACAACCCCCCACCATGCCTACCATCTCGGTTGACAAGGCCGCTCTTTTCAAAGAGTTGGGCCGAGAGTACGTCTCTGCATTTTGTCATTAAACTATGCTAACATTGCTACAGGTATACCACGGATGAGTTTGATGAGCTATGTTTCGAATTTGGTGGGTTGATTAGGAATTCTTTGCGGGGCATGACTGACTCTGAGCAGGAATTGAGCTTGACGAAGATGTACATCCTCCGAAATCCGATTATAACCAATGCTGATCTTCTCAGACCACAAATTCGGACCGCCCTATCGTCGATGGAAAGCAAGAAGCTCCGCAACTCAAGATCGAGATCCCCGCCAACCGGTACGCCTGATATATGAAAAGAAGAAATGGAAGGACCTAGACTAAGAAGATCTTAGATATGATTTGCTGTGCTTTGAGGGAATTGCGCTCATGTTGAACATCTTCTTGGGCCGAAATCCCCTCCCTGAGTACAAGTTGACCCAGCCGGCAAAGATGGAGCAGATCATTGTCAAGGAAGATGTCAGTGCTCCAACACTCAATTGCTCAAACTGAGGGGCTTTGCTGACCAACATAGACCACGAAAATCAGACCCTACGTGGCTGGTGCAATTCTGCGGAACGTCAAGTTTGACCAGGCTCGTTATGCGTCCTTCATTGCTCTCCAAGACAAGCTCCACCAGAACTTGGCCCGGCAACGAACACTGGTATCAATCGGTACCCATGATTTGGACACTGTGAAGGGCCCCTTCACTTATGAGGCTCTCCCTCCCAAGGATATCAAGTTTACTCCGTTGAACCAGACTCAGGAGATGGATGGCGAGGAATTGATGAACTTCTACGAGAAGCACCAACAGTTGGGCAAGTACCTTCACATCATTCGTGACTCTCCAGTCTATCCCGTCATCTACGACTCCAACCGGACTGTCTGCTCTCTGCCCCCTATCATCAACGGTGATCACTCGAAGATCAGTCTGAACACCACCAATGTTTTGATTGAGATCACAGCGCTCGATAAGACAAAGCTGGACATTGTGAACAAGATGATGGTCACCATGTTCTCCCAGTATACCTTGGAGCCGTTCACCATCGAGCCCGTCCAGATTGTGTCTGAGCACAACAAGGAGACTCGTGTCACCCCCGACCTCGCTCCCCGCACTGCTCAGGCTGAAGTCTCGTACATCAACCAGTGCTGTGGCTTGAGCCTCAGCCCCGCTGAGATCTGTACTCTTCTCACAAAGATGGCCTTCCGCGCCAAGCCTTCGACCACTTACCCAGATATCATCAACGTGGAAATTCCTCCTACCCGTGCCGATGTTCTCCACCAGTGTGATATCATGGAAGATGTAGCCATTGCCTACGGTTTTAACTCGCTGCCCCGTGCATTCCCCGACATGTCCGGAACAGTCGCTCAACCTCTCCCCATCAACAAGCTTTCCGATATTGTTCGTGTGGAGACTGCCATGGCCGGTTGGTCAGAGGTATTGCCGTTGATCCTGTGTTCGCATGATGAGAACTTTGGTTGGTTGAACCGCAAGGATGACGGAAATACCGCTGTCAAGCTCGCCAATCCCAAGACCCTTGAGTTCCAGGTTGTCCGCACCAGCCTGCTCCCAGGTCTGCTCAAGACTATCCGTGAGAACAAGCACCACTCTGTTCCCATGAAGATCTTCGAGGTTAGCGATGTTGCATTCAAGGACCTGTCTCTGGAGCGCAAGAGCCGTAACGAGAGACACTATGCCGCCGCCTTCTACGGTAAGACTAGTGGATTCGAGGTTGTTCACGGTCTTCTTGACCGTATCATGGCCATGCTCAAGACCAGCTTCCTCGCCGAGGGTGAGACCCCCAAGGGCGACTCTCAGTACTATATCAAGGAACTAGACGGTGTGTACCCCCTCCAACCCGACCAAAAGATTTGCTAACAGTGTAGATCCTACTTACTTCCCTGGCCACGCTGCTTCCATCCACCTCCGTACTGGTGGCAAGGACCAGGTCATTGGTTCCTTCGGTATTCTGCACCCAACTGTGCTGGAGAAGTACGAGTTGAAGTACCCAGTCAGTACTTTGGAGCTGAATGTTGAGGCTTTCATGTAGAGCAAACAGGCCTACAGATGAGTGGCTGCCCTTTTGATTAGAGTTATGACCAAAAGCAAAAAAAAGTACATAAATATAAAAAGATCCCAGTAAATGACATGTGATCACTGCGCACAACGTCTAACAATATGGAGTATGCCCAAGTCAAACGAAATGAATATGTATTTGAACAAAAAAGTACAAAAGAGGGTATCCGAAAGGAACAGTTCGAGCTACCAAAAAAAAAAGGTTTCCAAGCTTTATGGCGGTAGCTTCGACAGAGGTAGACAACGTAAAGGTAAGCAACCTCCACAATGTAGTGCTAATGATAATGGGTCTTGACAAGACTACTTCTGTCCATCATCGAGCCGCTGACCGCGGAACGAATAATAGTTGGTCTGCTTGATGTGCCTGGCCTTGCCAGTTCGTTCATCGTAAATACCAAACCCATGGACTGCGGCATTGGGTGGTGTGTAAACTTATCAATCAGCCTTGGCTCCATTCATGTTCGCAATAGATAACATACGATGGAGTGAGATAGCAAAGTTGTCATGATCTGGATTGGATATCCGATGCAGACCAAGCTTGTCAGACATGTAGGTGACCTGGTTTTCGCCGTAGGTTGTCTGCTTGGTGAGCTGCGGTGGTGAAATTTGGCCATTCTCGATCTGCTCTTGGTCGGGCCATGAGTACAGATCTTCTTGCAGTCTCCCTTTTAGGACCTATCCCAAATTAGCTTCCATATACCTGTTAACTCAACGACAAAGTACCTTCATCACGCAGTGTGCGTCGGCATGGTCATGAATTGTGCTCCCTTTGCCGGGGCTCCATACAAGAATCAGCTGAAGAAGTCAGTCAAGCAATCGTTAAGGGTGGCAATGGTCATACTAGGTTGCTCTTGCCGTTCCCCTCATCAATCAGATTTCTTGTGTATGTCCTGCTCGCATCACCCAGCGCATATGGAGCCCATTCATCTGAATTGGAGACGTATTTCTCCATCAATAGTTGTATCTCCATGGGATCGACATCGCTAGAATCGAGACCCGAGCTTGGACCTAGCGCAGAACTAAGGTCCTCCACGAGCTTCTCAAAGTCATGTTTCTCGGCGATCGACTCGGACCCGTTGAGGAATGGCATGATGACCGAGCGTCGTGCTAGACAAGTTGGGGATGGAGTCCATGTATGTAACGAGGAAGAAAGGGTATCGGAAGTTAGCCGAATGACGAAATTGAGAGTGTATCCACCACAACGGAAATGTAAACTAGGATAGGGGCCGCACAATGCGTATGATTTCTTGTGAACTTGAGACCCAAGTATAGTAAATTCAATGTTCAAAAGTATGTAGTTGCCCGTTGCCATGCAATTTGGCTATGATAGCGATAAGAAATGATGCCTCAGGCTTACAATGACATAATTGCCCTCGTCGCCTTAGGCGCACACCCCGCCCTGACTAAAAACTGCGGTGCCACAATTCAAAGATTGTCGCCGCGGTTGCATTTCTCCTTCAAAAGTTGTCGCTCAACTCGCTGGTTCTTAGCGAGGGACATATATTAAGTCCCCTATTACTAGCGATTATCAATCATTTTCTTTCCATTGATTTTTTGATTGCTGGGTCAAACCGCCAGAATGTCGACCACTATTGAAAAGGTGAGTGCGGTCAAGATTTTTGAGCATAGCACCAAACAAATTCCTAACGATGTCTCTACAGATCAAGGAGGTCGAGTCCGAGATGGCTCGAACTCAAAAAAACAAGAACACCTCGTATCATTTGGGTACGCGCCCACCCACGACTTTTCCCCGATGACGTCTTTTGACAATATGCAGGACAATTGAAGGCGAAGCTTGCTAAGCTCAAGCGTGAACTTCTGACCCCGACTGGAGGTGGCGGTGGTGGTGGATGTGAGTATTCCAGACCTGAACACTCTACCAGGTGCTAACTTAAGGTTAGCTGGCTTCGATGTCGCACGTACTGGTGTGGCCAGTGTGTAAGTAACCCGAGAAGATTGCGATCGCATATACTTACAAGTGCAGTGGCTTCATTGGTTTCCCGTCCGTCGGCAAGAGTACACTGATGAATAAACTGACTGGCCAACATTCAGAAGGTTAGTTCGAACCTCCTTCACAATTGATTTTTCTAACAACCTCTAGCCGCCGCCTACGAGTTCACAACCCTCACAACTGTGCCCGGTCAAGTGATGTACAATGGTGCCAAGATTCAGATTCTCGATCTTCCGGGTATTATTGAAGGTGCCAAAGACGGCAAGGGTCGTGGTCGACAGGTTATTGCGGTGGCCAAGACTTGCAACCTCATTTTCATCGTGCTCGACGTGAACAAGCCATTGGTTGACAAGCGAGTCATCGAGAACGAATTGGAGGGCTTTGGCATTCGCATCAATAAGAAGCCTCCCAACATTGTATTCAAGAAGAAGGACAAGGGTGGCATCGCCATCACGAGCACTCAGCCGTTGACTCACATCGATAACGACGTAAGACCCAGCTCCTACATAGTCATTGATGAGTACTAATCGATCTCAGGAAATCAAAGCTGTAATGAGCGAGTATAAGATTTCATCCGCTGATATCTCTATCCGATGTGATGCCACGATTGACGACCTGATTGATGTCCTGGAAGCGAGGACCCGCAGCTACATCCCTGTCATTTATGCGCTGAACAAGATCGATGCTATTTCCATCGAAGAATTGGACTTGCTGTACCGGATTCCAGACGCCTGCCCAATTAGCTCGGAGCATGGATGGAACGTCGACGAGTTGATGGAGATGATGTGGGAGAAGCTCAAGCTGCGCAGAATCTACACAAAACCCAAGGGCAGAGCGCCTGACTATTCGGCACCTGTCGTGCTGCGTTCCTACGCATGCACAGTCGAAAATTTCGTAAGCATTGTCCTCTGGATTTCCAAGAATTATACTAACGACACAGTGTGACGCTATTCATCGCACAATCAAGGACGATTTCAAGCACGCCATTGTGTATGGTCGCTCAGTGAAGCACCAGCCGCAGCGAGTCGGTCTTTCGCACGAGCTCAGTGATGAAGACATCGGTAAGGCTACTGAAACAAACACTCAACATGAATTTCAAAGCTGACCAGCTACAGTGTCGATCGTCAAGCGGTAAAGGATTTATGTCAACTCCTTGACCCTCATAGCCCAAAGCGGCGAGATGATCCAAGCGCTGGGGTGGTCTGTGCCAGCCTATCTTTGCGCCTCCGCACTCTGACAGGTTTCTAGGATATCCGTAAGACGCCACCGTATCCGAGCGTGGTTGGATAGACTCGTTCACGGAAACATAATCAAGGGGGAGGAGAATGTCTAAGTCCACCTTTTGACAATCAAAATCAGGCATGCACATCACTGCTGATCTTTGGTGCATCTCAAGGTATCGCTCTTGATTCGATGAACTCGAGTTAGGCTTCAAGGGTTACACAAGCCCAGGGGTACGCACGAGGCGAAAAGCCATCGGTCTTTCTGATATTCTTGGCATCATTGGTAGTTTGTGGCCCTTGAACCAGTCCATATCGTTATGATTACCCTTTTTTTTTTATGATTGAGGTTATTTGTCCATTCAGCGTCCTCAAAAAGTTCAGATTTTTATGGCATCCTCGTATTGTCTAAGAAATAAAAGCCATCAAAAACGGTCTACTGGTTCTTCCCTGCAATTTCAACATTGAAAAAGACAGTTTGTGCCTTATTTTCCCCCATATAACGAAAAATCCATCATGTCAGACCAATCAGCTCCTCTGATCGATTCGTATTACTTGAGTAAAAATCAATGCATCATGCGACTTCTTATCGCCATAGTATAGACCCTATGTACAGATCCGAGGACGCCTGCATGGACAATTTATTTTGATGACATTCCGATTGGCATGTTCCCCTTGCCATTACTTCCCGTCCTGCACAGCATCCTTGCCACTTATTCTAATGTTTATAAGATTGTCACTGGTGGCTTGATTTTCTTTGTTCGCATTGCTTATCCCCCGGGCCCATTTTTACTTTTGAGGCTGACGAGTCAGACCATAAAAGGCCTAGGCCTCTGTGTTTGCGCCGATCGCAACACTCTCTACTCTGTAGCTGTCAGCTCGAAAGCTCCGAAACGAACTTGATAGCTTCGACGGAAGAGCCGGAAAGGTAATTATGGTATGCATACAACGGACTCCATACTCCGGTGCAGAGAAAGGCCGCGACTCCACGCATTGACCTACTGCTAATAGCTTAACGGTGATCATGACAGGATCGCTTACTCCGTATATGTATCAAAGCCACAGGCTTTGGGTTGCCATGACATGTGTAATAAACCCGGCATTACCAGTCTAGCTTCCGATAGGCCTAAAGGGGGTATTATGACTATAATAAGTCGAAAATGATAGGGGAGAGATCAAAATGGATCTGTCAACTGACTAGCACGTTTTCCTTAGCTTCTAATCTCTTGGCTTCTGCTCTGCAACTACTTACCGAAATTTGAGGGCGGAAAGAAGAAAAAAAAAAAAAGTACAGATCTGCATATGCACAGGATTGACATGGATGCAAACCAAATCATTTCAACCAACCAGAAAAAAGCAAACAGTGAGGCAAGGTAGTGGAAGAGATTTTAAGAAAAGAAGCGGTGAATAAGAGATATTGGTCGAATTATGAATGTTTATCTGATCAATTCTCATCCACTCGGTACAGATGGTACATTTTTGACGGGAGTGCATTATTTGCCCAATAGGGGGGTTTTACCGTTTACGTCTACTCCGTGATTCTCATGAACCCTTTGCGGAGACAATTCTAGGTGGAGAATCTCCCGCACATCGTCGATTTAGTGAAAATGAGAAAGGGGGCTGTTCACAATCTGGTCCGTTCTCAGATGCACGATCGGCATATACAATATACGGAGAAGGTACGGAGTACTCCGTACGGAGGACTGAGGTATGTTGTATGAGAGATATGTACGTATTAAATTTCTTGTATACTTCATCAGGTGACTGTGTTGGCACCGATCGCCCGCATACCTTTAACGTACGCTGTACACTGTTCTCTCGTGGAGGATCCATCGGTCTTCCCCGTCGCATTGCATTGCATGAGCCATGCTCTTCCCCGGAGTAAGCATTCTTCCTATGGTTTTCTTGGTGATATACGGGAGCCCCCTGTATGGAGTTGATGATGGTGTTTCGCCTAAAGGAGTATTCTTCCAATATAATCAGTTCTCTATACAATTCTATCCTTTCTGCATCATTCTACGTTCCGGAGATACCTCGGGCAGGATTCAAATTGCAGGTCAATCGGTACCTGAGTCGAGTAACACTGACCCTTACAGTTGTGTATCCCAACCCTAACAGGAAATTTCTCCCCTTGAAAACAGCCAAGAACGGCCCAAATTGAAAGAAGCAAATATACGACTTGACCCGAGAATTTTGATCTTGACCGGTCTAGACTTGTTCCTGCTCCTTCTCCGAAATAGCGAAAAGCAAGGCTTTTACCTTCAAGAAAAAAATCTCTCCAATAATGGCGTCAGTCCAGGATCTACCCCGATTCTCCCTCCACCCCCATTAGTGAATGTAATTTTAAAACTGTGCTAAAATTAAATTCTTTTAAATTTCGTCACACATTTCTTTTTTTTTTTCTCTTGATTTCACTGGCGGAAAGCCGAAAAAATATGACGGTCATAAGCATAATGATTGGTTCTATGACTAAATCAGCAAGCATATGAATCATACGAATTGAAAGCCCTGCATTGTTGGGGATGATTTGTCAGACCTGATATCTTTGTTTTGCTTTTTTTCTTTTCGCTTTTCCAGACGTTCAACAAAATCTTTTCAGATGTAATCAAGCAGGCGAGTTTTACACTCGGCTCCCTCGTGGTTATGTCGAACAAGCGGGGTGTTGGATGTTTGGGTAGTATTGTCCCAAAGGGATCCGTTCTATAGAGCATATGATAGACGCAACTCCGTACTTCCGGACTTTACGGAGCACATGCCTCTCCATCAATCTACTGCTCTATTGCTCTAGAGTCTCTAGTCTCTAGTCTCTAGTCTCTAGTCTCTAGTCTATCTATCTGTTTGAAAATGTTGAAGGTTCCCGGGCCGGAGGGGACCGCAGTGGGTCGTAGTGGAGCAGACGAGGGCTGAACTTCCAAGGTTCAAGAGAAAACCATCTTCCCCTCTTTCTTGACGACTGTGATAGGACAAATCCTCCAACTGTTCGGCCCTTGTATCGGACCTCGTATCAACCGCTGGTCAATGGAGACGGTAGATTCGTCCATCCAAAGATCGTCTTGTTGCTCCTCATTTGCTATTGTCATCTTGGGTCTGCGATATGAACTTCTATGGATCCCCTTTCCTATGGGATTTGTTCAATCTATTCGCGGGTTTGCTTCCCTTTCCTCTGCGCCGTCTTATGATTTGTGCTTAGAGATCAAACCTCGGACCCGGTTTCTTCACCTCCAGGTGAACCGTGCCCCCCGAAATACAACCTATGGGGACAGGAATTTGGAGGTTGGGGCTTTGATTCAACGGTTTGCTTTTTGATCCAAATGAAGATATCTCCAATGAAGGCTCTTTCCCATGGGAGCATAGTCGATGGTCTGTCTGCCGCTATCCTCCCGGTCCAGCCTGATCGCCGTCTTCGCCCGCGCATGAGCATTATGCGGGCTTTAGGTTCAGCGGTTTATCGATCCGCTACCCGGCTTTGAGCAAATCAACGAAGGAAGGAGCTACGCTTTGAGCGAACTTCGATCCTCTCCCAGACGGTCAACCCTGATCTGACCCTGATTTCTAGGGACCCTCAGCCTGGTCAAGACGAGGCAACAACGGCCAGCATGAAGGGCTATACATCTCGTCAAACATTGGTCAAGGATTCGAAAAAGAAGCGGTCACGCTGTTGCATCCATTATTTCCCAGCCCGAGGCTACCTACATTGGACGCTACGTTGGACTTATATTGGATAGGTGATCCAGTATATAACATACTCGTACCGTCGAGTCTATCATCCTGGAAGGTCATACGGGAGAAAAGAAAACCAAAAACCAAAAATCCCTAGAAAATCCCCAAAAAACAAGAGTATACCGCGTTAGCCCTGAGAACGAAGATTTTCGATACCTTTACACTGTAATACGCAAAACGAATTGGGCCTGACGATGCAACCCCCTGCCGCAATATATCGCGCAGCCAACCAACCAGCCGCCGTTCCCCCTCTATTTACAGGGATCATTTTGAAATTTCATGAAATTAAAATTGTTGTATTTGGTCTCATTTCTTTTTTTTTCTTGTTGGTTTTTTTTTATGGAATTTTTTTCACTTCGGATGGACCTTTTCACTGTAACCAATCACCAACCAGGTCGGGTGGATAACTCTCGGGGGAAGGTTATCATAGATTTCTCCGGACAGTGGTCTTTCTCGTGCCAGTTGCAATTGAGATCTGTAGTTGTTCTGTCAAATCCACGCGATACTGATCGACCTACTGATTTTCCTTTTAACCCCATTGCCTTACCCGCATGCTTTCTACCTTCTTGCATACTGTATACTTTATACCTTTTACTTTGCCCTAGGTAGTCTATAGGGCTACTCTTCTCGGGACATTACTCTCTGGGTAATTTTATACAGGTCTACAGAAGCTGTGGAACATGTATCAGATTCTATTGTCTTACCCTTAGATTGTTTCATTGTTCCCCGGGATCTCTTTTTTTGTCTCTCTTTCTTTGATTTCTTCTCAAATCGAGCCTATCACGACAATAACTCCCCACAAGAAAAGGACTGCCTTCATTGTTCTGGAGATCCATTGTTCATGGAGGAGCCCACCATGGAAACGGAGACTCATCATCCGCCGGAGAGCGAATACCCACATTCGCCATGGGAAATGGGCACATTTACTTCTCCCCAGCACTCGCCACCTATGCCAGAATATAGTGGGTTTGACTACGGTCAATCGCAGCTCATGGCCGTTGACTCATATGGCATGTCAATACCCCCGCCCTATGCCACCATGCCACTACCGATGCCTTCGCATTCCTGGCCCAGTATGCTCACAACCCACTCTCCGTTTGCTGCATCTGGGCTAGCTATTTCCACCCCGACGTCGGTATCTCCTTCGGCTCCCATGCCTCCAGTACGAAAGACCTCGACTGGAGGGTCTACACCGCGCAGGACACTTACCGACGAAGATCGCCGGCAAATGTGTATTTATCATGAGGAAAACAAGACTGCTAAGCAGACTGATATTGGAGGTACGCAATACGTCTTTCTCTGTATTCAAGGGACCAGGCTAACCCTATATACAGCGTTGTTTGGAGTCGAGAGAAGGTATCATTGCAACCTCAGTTTATTTGATTCAATCTAACATGTAACAGCACTGTTTCCAAAGTCCTTCGCCAGAAGGAAAAGTACCTAAACCCTGAAGACGGGAGTCGATCTCCCATCAAACGGGCCAAGGGCAGAGTCCCCGATATTGAGAAAGCTTTATCCAACTGGGCAAGGAACTACCAGCGCCAAGGATATCCCCTGAATGATGAAATGATCAAAGAGAAAGCACTCTTCTTCGCCAGCACCTGCGGCTGCCCCGAAGGCAAGGAAAAGGTCTGCACGACAGCCTGGCTAGAAAAGTTCAAGCACAAGAACAATCTTCTCGGCGCAAAAGTGCGCAGAGGATCTGCCGAAATTCGCAGCGGATCCAACAGCCCAACCCACCTCAATACCGATTTTGGATCTGCTCTTCAAAGCCCTAGCGGACCCTCGCCTACATCTCCAGTGGATGGGTTCGTATCCCCATTGTCTCCCATGAGCCAAGAAGGGTTCAAGCGGGACATGGGTGAACTACCTGACCTGACCGGGGGCTACCAACACGGGTATTCCAAGAGTACAACCTCAATCGACACTTCAGCGGGTATGATTAGTCCGACATCCACTTTGGTCTCCGAGAGCCCTTTCACACCGACGAGCCAATCCCGTCTTCCAATGGCCAACAATAGCACCAACCGACCACGCAGCCAGACCTTCCCGCTCGTTCCAATCGACCCAACACTTCTATCCGCCGACGAAGTGACGGACCCACAGCGTCAAAAGCGCGACCTCCAGCAATCACTTTCGGTCTCCATCTTGCAGTCCCCAGTGGAAATGGACGACCCTAAGCCCGCCACGTGCCCGGTCCACCAGACCAACGTCATCAAGCGCAATCGCAGCAACCCAGAAATCAAGACCAAGTCCATGCCGCCGCCTTCAAAGTCTACTACCATCTCGCCAATCAGCTCACCGGGATCACCGACGCAGGACGAGGCTCGTCGCGCCCTGGAAGTCGTTATGACCTACTTCGACCACCAACCGGCCGGTCTCGCCGCACAGGAGTACATGACCATCGGAAAACTAATGGAGAGGCTTGCGCTCGCCAAGAGCCAGGCCGGACTTCTGTTGGGTGGCTTGCCGCGAATTGATGAGCATGAGGATACTCCCATCCCGCGTGTGACGAAGAAGAGGAGCATCCACAATTTGGGATGAGTCTTGAACAGAATTGCATTTTGCATATCTTCCCTTCCTTTTTTTCCCTTTTTTGCATTTATTCCCCCCTTCCTGTTGCATCGCTTGATTTGCTACGGAAGCTTTTCCCCTTCCCCCCATCCCCAACATTATCTGATTTACCCTGATGCGTGATTCCCCATTCTCTTCTTCCTTTCCTTCATTCGGTGGTCTATTTGCTATTCTGTTCTTTTTCTTTGGTAACACTTGTACGAACCTTTCTTTTATATCCATTTCCTATCTCTCCGGCCAGCAATGGCAACGAGATATAAAACCTGGGCAACCAAACAAAAAACATACACATATCCAGAGGGCGACCTCTACTTTTGGAACTCTTGGGATTACGGATTTGGGAATAGGCGCAAACGCCCTGGCATTCCCAGTCTGGACGAGTTGGATGCATATGGAATAATGGGCACATGGCAATATGTGATGGTATATGGAATTGGGATCATCGGCCTTGGACTTGGGAGTTTTTGCCGCTTGCTTTCTTCTTCGGGTTTTTTGCTTTTTTTTTCTTTTTTTTTTTTGGCTGTTGGTTTGCTATATCCCTCACCCCCTTGTACTGCATCTCTTCTCACACTCTTTCATATTTAATTTTTTTTCCCTTTCTTTTTTATAAAAAAATTGGGCTGCTCACGCGGAAAGAACATAATTTCTCATTAGGTTTACCTATTCACCTATACATGAACCACGTCAGATTAGTTTTGCCTATTATACCCCGATATCTTCCTACAATCATACTGGTTTTTTTAACTTTGGAACTTATGCTAGTCATAAGTAAGGCATATCTCATTAATTAAGTCTCGTTATAATAAAAAAAAAAGCCGACAACATGTAATCTATACAAATGCAGGTGGTACTGACGCCACCCCACGATCCTCCAGTAAATCTTCAACACTGCGCTCAGCCATTTCAGGGAGGACCTTGGCCAACACTGTCTCGATAATGCTCCAAATAAGGTGTTTATTGCAGTATTCATCTGCAAAGAGATCTAGAAAATCACGCTCGATGATATCCAGGAGATGCAGTTCCTCGCAATCAATCCCCGCAGATGGATCGTCTGTGCGCTGCCGCTCAGCGGCAAGGTGACCACGCGTATCTGGGCAAGGGTCCGAAGGCGAAGGCGAATGCGATGACGCCAGATTTGCCTTCTCCTCCTGGGAAGCTCCATGGTGCGCACCAGGGGAAGAGGGCGGGGATGTGACGAGAGAGCGCGAACTGTTGGTGCTGCAGGTACCATCACCGCTGTAAGGCGGAGGCGCCGACGAGGGAACACCAAGGAAAGTTCGTGCGACGGAGCGCGGGATCAGGGCCAGGAGACTAGCTGCACATCGTCGCTTGATAGCGGCGATCTCCGTCCTAGATGGGCTGTTCGGTTTTACCGGCTCGGCCGGCTGATTTAACTCTGATGTTGGGACATCGTCTGCGATGACAGAAAGTGATGGTTGGCCTGAGGTAGCTGCTGAGGCACCAACATTGCTGCTGTTGCTGCTGTTCCCCGGATTATTGATTTTACTAATGATATCAGTCCTATCAGAGCCCTTGACTCCTTCCGTAATAGGAGTAATAGGTGAGGCAGAGGGCGCGAGGGCTTTCTGACTGGGCGTCGGGGTCTGCACAGACTGCAGAGCCGAGGCCGGAGCTTCAACAGGCCCGGCCGCTATTTGAGATGTTGGACGGGTATTGGCCGGGAACAAGGCGGTCCTTGTCGCAAGAAGAAGGTTGGGCAACAAAGTGGGGGTCAGCACGTACTCCTCAATGGTTTCCCGAAGGAATCTGAGGGAGTTAGCAAAAAAAATCTCAAATCATGACGTCGGAGCAAGGAAATTATAAATTAAAGCGATAATCTCGACTGTGGAGCACCGGGACGTTGTGCCTTTTTTTGGCGCATCATAAAAAAATAAAATGTCCAAGCATATAAAAAATAGAGGAGGCGGAGCAAGATCGGCTTAGGCATGAAGGAGCTTGGGCCAAGGGAAGTAGAAAAACATCCAACATCCCGTACCTGGGGCTTCATGCACGAACCTCGGTCAGATTACGAATTCGAATCCTTTCCGGCAGGAATTTCGCTCATTGGACTGAAATCAGTAATTCGGTCTTGGCTGCTTGTCTTTTTTTCTCTTTTCTTTTTCAGCCAAAAGAGGCATGGCCTTCACCTCCACCGATGGGGTGATCAGCGGGGGGTTTTTTTTCTCACTCTCTTTTGCTCGCGCACGAGATTTGAACACCCTTCTTGCCAAGGAGCTTTGGATCGCCTAGATGTTTCCTTTCTTGTTTTGATCAAATCAAGTCCATTGAAAGTTGGCACAGGTTGGAATCTTGAGATTCGAAGAGTGGAGCGGCACGGAAAGGCCCGGGCCCCGGCGCTATCACACACTTCAAAGAACAGAGACGGGGGACATCCGCGGGATACAGTCATCCCTGTCCAAAAAGAAAAAATCAAGCTCGCTCGGACCAATTTGAAGGCAGCCAATCTCAGGCCAGAACAGCCCAGTAAGACGGTAATAACCATACGGTAAGATGACATCGTAAGGTTGTAAGATGACCGTAATCTCTCCGGGTATTGCAGCCTTCCAAGAGGTTACAGCCAGGTCAAGTGACCGACGCGGCATGCGAGCAAAACGCTTCATGTCCAACTCTAACTCGCACAAGTGACACTTGACCCATAGATCGTGTTTTGAAGATCGTACCATTGCTCCACAGTCGAGTATTTCCCAAGGCCTGAGCCCTTGAGAAGGAGGGGGCATTGACATCGCAAAGAAGATGGAGATAAAGGAAAATAGAGCAAAACTCACCTATCTAAGATTCCATTGGTAGCACCGACCCTGCCTGGGCCTGCCAGGATAAGATGTTGGAATAGGGCGAGCAAGCCACTCAGCCATGGCATTCTCCATGGTATTCCCATTATTTCCGAGACCATGGAGTACATCCGGTAGTCGAGAATTGGGCGTCTACTTGTGCCATCTGTGGATTCCATCTCATCTCTTTTCTGGTTGATGGGTAAGGCAAGTGAAACACCGACACCGTGCGAAGAGGGGCCTGGACTCGATGCGACACGAAATAATCCCGTCGCAATGAAACGCAAAACGACGTAACCAAGATAAATCCCCTGTAGAAGGCTCCAGATCCAAGTGGCCGAGAATGACGCCGATGGGTCGGGGAGCTCATCCTCGGTTGAAAGCAAGCCAAACTTTTCTAATCGGTTGGTTGGAGAGCCCGAGGCGGATTTTGTCTCATCTCGGGTTTGACGGCGTTTCACTTGAGCGGCGAGTTTGCCTATATTTTCCCAAATGAACCATCCCTCGCATGCCCTGCCACTGACTTGGTTTCCAAGTATCAGATCTGCTATAACGTCAACCACTAATGCTCGAAGACTCCTGTTTTCAAGGTCTTCCGTTGGAAGAAGAACTGCGAGGATACCGTTGGCGAGTAGTCGTCGATAGACTGCTTCATTCTCGCTCTGCTCGGCGATCGTATCTGGATCCCCTGGGTCAGGCACCGGAGAAAGACTGGGATTTGGATTCAGCTCATGATAAAGAACACGGTACGACGTCGATAGACCAGAAAGGTGTGATTGTTGCCTGGCCTGTCTGTATGCTGGATCATATAGTCAGCAATGTTGCCCCGTCTCAGCGAAACCACCATGGATTCCGGCAAGAAGAACTTTAGAATAGTCAAGTCTCACAGAGTACATGTGCTTCCACCAGGCCAGGGATTTCGTCGAGGGTCAATTGTGCAACGTCAATTTGGCGCAGCCTCTGCTCGAGTGCACGCGTGCAATGCGCGATTACTTGTAAAACTTCATTCACAAGAGCCTGGTCGGGTGTAATTTTCGAGTACCAAGAGTAAACAAATTCCTTTATTATGATGGCGAGAAGGGCGTAGAGTTGACGATCGACGTCATTAGAGCTCGTGAGGGGAGGTAACAGCTCTTCCGGAGGCTGTGGGGAAGATGCCCCGTGGTTGCTTGTTTGGGGGCACAGGACGCGTCGGATCAGGGCAGTGGTGGCCTTTTCACTAACGTAGTCTGGATCATCCTTTCCAGGGTCTCTCTGTGTACGGAGTCGAGAGGAAGGACGCGAAGGAGGCTGAAGCGTGGCAGAGGGCAGCGCGGTGGATCTGGAGCTGTAGGTTGTCGGCCCAGCCTTGAGATGAGATATCGGCTGAAGACCGGGGCGGAGCGGATCATTCATTTCATCTCATAGAGTTTTGGAGTCGGTTCAATAGCTATCAAGGAAGCGTTTTCTGTTAATAGCTGGACAAATCAACCTTTGAAGCGTTGATGATTTGTACCTGGCCCAATTCGGACTATAGGGCTTAGGGCCTGGAGATAGGCCTTATCGCGCTCCATTGATGCGGGGATCTGTTAGATGGCCAAATGTACTTAAGTGCCCAAGTGGCCTCTTGACTCTCAATTGTATTATTTGTTGCTTTGAAATATACGCACCATGTTAGACCGATTTGACCAAGATAGACCTATCCCCTTATGGTTGGATTGCGATCCTGGTCAGTCCCCCATGTTCCTCTCGCCTTCCTATCACTGACCTCGGGACTTTTAGGTCATGATGTAAGCCTCTAAAGGTACATGTGTATTCTAGAGAAAGATTTATTGATATGAGATAGGATGCCTTTGCAATCTTGATCGCCGCTCATCATCCATCTTTGGAGCTGCTTGGAATCAGCACTATCCATGGAAATGCATCGTTAGAGAAGACAACCGCTAATGCCGGCAGCATTCTGGAAGCGATCGGCAAGCCCGATATTCCTGTATATCCCGGCAGCAATAAACCGTTTTCACGACCTGCTCTCCATGCGCCCGACATTCACGGTGAGGAGCCCTCGCTATGCAAGCGCAATGTTTCAATAACACTTTCTAGGCGAATCTGGTCTTGATGGAACCGACCTTCTTCCCAAGGCCACTAGCCCCCCTGTCACCGATAAGAATGCTATTCTCGCCATGAGAGATGCTCTTCTTGCGCAGCCCAAAGGCACTCCCTGGGTAGTTGCAACGGGTACCTTGACTAACGTCGCATTGTTGTTTGCAACATTCCCCGAGGTGGCTGAACACATCCAAGGGCTGAACATTATGGGTGGCGCCATTGGTGGAGGATTCACCAATGCTCCTATGAGCAGACTCCCAGGTGAGAAGTCTAGGATTGGAAATGTGACACCATGGGCTGAGTTCAACATCTATGTATGTTTTGCAATCTTTCACCCTCCTCTAGCTCGGCTAATGGAAACATTGTAGTGTGACCCGGAGTCTTCAGAGTCAATCTTTAGCAACCAAGTTCTTGCATCTAAGACAACTATGATCGGTTTGGATCTTACACATCAGGTCTTGGCCTCACAAGCCGTCCAAACACGCATCTTGCATGGCTCGATTCACTCGACCTCGGAACCCACTGTCCTTCGACAGATATTGCATGCACTACTCACTTTCTTCGCTGCCACATACGAGAAGTGTTTTGGGTTGATCACTGGGCCTCCGCTGCATGATCCCATTGCCGTGGCCGTGATCTTGTCGACGCTGAATCCAGCCTTCGCCAAAAAGCACCCTGCCCAAGCTCTTACTTTTGATGATAAAGGCGGCGAGCGTTTTGCTGTGAGTATCGTCACGGATGGACAGCACGGAAAAGATGTATCCACAACAGGTCAACTAGGGCGCTCGATCGCTACTCCTGTGGATGGTGCGGGCGTTGCTATTCCCAGGGGCATCGATTTAGATGCTTTCTGGAACATAATTCTACAATGTGTCCAGCTGGCGGATGATTGCAATGCTGCACGCAATGTCTAATCTGCGATATCTTTGGACGACCTGTGAACATTTTAAGGATTTTGGTTACTTTAGACTGTCTAAATCTATAGAATGGTATCTCGGTGGAAGTCAGATAGGGCCATAGACCAGGATTTGCGACATGTCTAAATAATCTCAAGTTGTACTTGATACTCATATTTGACTATATCCATTGTTGATAAATGCCTTGATCCAAGGATTCCACTCCCAAATGCAAACTTTTGTGTACACTGGGGCAAATCTCGATTATCTCATTCATCTAGGGTAGTTCAGATGTCCTTGGTGGCCTGATCCTCAATGGTGCTTATGAGTCTCGAATCCCGCCGACCTGCGATAATGATAGGGAACGTCTCACTAACTCATAAGAAGGCAGGACTCCTATTCACAAGCCGAGAACAGGGGGTTCTCCGCTTCAGTCACTGAAAGATTGGATTGTCGAACATGGAGAGTCGGGTTCTACTGGCCGGAATATGACAAGCTCCAATGGAAGCTTCAAGGCTGTTCTTCGCATGGCCTTCTTTTTAAGGCTTTTATAGATCACTTTTCAGATGCAAGTCAGCATCTTGTGATGTTTTACAGGGGAGCCTCCACGTTCTTGGCTTTCAAGGGTATATATATATGCATAGAATAATCAAGAACAAGTGAGAAATCCAGATTTGCCTAGAATCCCCTTGGAAGTTGAAGTTCAAAGGCCCGGCTGAAAGGAAAAACGTCATATGTTGGCCTCTCCACATCTCACACCAAACACTTACTCGTGGACATCTTTTTCCCCAGACTTGATTTTGTTACTCATATTTTGGTTTCTTGGCCTTGCATGGACGTCGATCCCGCACACTCCTCGACGGCGCATTCCGATCAGAATGCCGCCTCCTAACGCATGTTTCATTGCAATCCATCTATAATATGTAAACTAATATCTCCTTTAGCATAGCACGCCACTCTCTCCGACGGCACCTGACCCTCCGCGCCGATCGATTCCCACTGCCCCTGTGGAGACCGATAACGCCCACGATGACAACGTGAATTTCCTACGATCGCGACCAGCTCTTTTCAATCCGTTACTACCCTCCTTGAGCCGACAGCGTCGCCGTCGTTATCCGATTAACCCGCCACCGCAAAACGAGGATCGCATGGAGGTGGATGATCCCACCAACCCGCGCACGTCCGTTGAACTCAACCGTCGCATCCCGATTGTCCGCCGCCAGGAGAGATCAACCGATATGCCGAATTACGAAGGACGAATGCCCAACTCACGGTCGTTGTATGGATGGGCGCCCGGATCTGATGATGAGGATGGTGTTGCGCGCGAAGAGTCAGAAGATGATCAGATGCAGCCCTTCCTCCATTCCACTTCGAATCGTGATACACCCCCCCGCGCGAACTCCGCGAAATGAGATCCCGGGTCCCGCACAACTGATACCCCATGAGTATGAGACATTACCAGGCAGCAACCGGGCTCGAACATCGGTCTCTGCAGTCGCGGCGTTGTTACAATCCGCAAGACGACAGCCTCGGCTTGCTCGAAGTCGCACATTAGAGAATTACATCATCGATCGCTATTCAGAAACCACTCCCGAGGAGGACGCCGAAAATACAGTAGCGGTCGCAACTCGTGGATACCGATATCGTCCTTCGTCGCGCGGGGACTCACATCATACCAACCTTACCCACAATGACCTACGCGCTCGTGCTACCGCTCATCGCCAACTTCACTCAGATACCTACCTGAGCAATATACTGGGCGAAACGATACACTATCTTGAGCGCATTAGGTATTCAGACTCCCTTGAAGAGAGTATGCTTGCCGTGGCAGACAGTCGCCTACCCATCTCGATGGACAACAAGGCTTGGAGAGATACAGATTTCATTTTATACACCCCCAACATTGCACCACCTGCGGCGTGCTCATGGCTTCAATCTGGAATGGCTTTTTCAGGCTGCCAACGAGCTGCCAGCGCCGGATGTTCAGTGTTGTCGCAACGCGTCACCAGTCCACATGCCCCTAGTGAGCCCGTCATTGTAAATGGAAGTGATACCACCCGAGTCAGCGTTTCCACTACAAGTGGTCGTCGATACTTAGCTAATAACCGCGATGAAAATTGGCCTGTCAAAGTCACGATACACCAAATCAACCACGACGACATGACTCTATCCGGCACCATGGAGGCCTACAATATCCCCGATAAGACCTCGCCCACCCACGATGCACATATTGTGACTTTCTTGGAGGGTGAGATCATCGATTTCAACAATCACACACTTGAGACCAAGAACTTCAAAGCAGATGCAGATATCGATAGCACATATTGGCGTGAACTACAACCGTTCAAGGATCTGACAGATGCTGAGATGGCACGGAACCTTGTGAGTCGCAAGTGGATTACTGAGGAATTGTCCAAGGGATGGATCTTGATGAGATGGAAGGGTAAGTAGCAGAAGAACATATATCCTATTACCGTGTATCTCCTTTTTGCTAACATACCCCAGAACGATGCTTCATAACCCCAACCGATGCTCGTCAAGGTCTTACAATTTCTGGATTTTACTACATCTCTCTTCGCCGCGAGGACGGACACATCGAAGGTCTATACTATGACCCAGGAAGCTCGCCTTACCAGCAACTCTCTCTAAATCCAGAAGTATCGAAAATGGTCCGCCCTTCTTATGCTTTCCGCTGAAACCCCTTATGTGCATATCGTCCTCTTCTTATTTTTGCTTTGGTCCAGAATAATCTTCTGGTCTCTCTACCTGAACCTTTGGTGTCTCTGATTTAGCGTTCTGAAAAATGTCAGGTGGCATTTAAAATGGCCCTTTGCATAGCTCGGCGATATCCTTGTTCGATTCATTCGCTCTTCTTTGCATCTTCTTCCTTCTGAATAGGTCCGTGGCCACCAAATTGCTGCAATCATTCTGATTTGGGTCCTGAAATCATGACCATGTCATAGTTTACCTTTTCGCCTCTTATGTCTTTGTATCTTCGATAAAAATTGTTCTTTTTTTTTGGCTATCATGGATTTAGACATGAGGAAATACCACTTATTCCAAGGCCCCTGCAAATTACTCCTGTCTTTCTGCTTCATTCATGTATAATCTTGTTATGTATCAGATCAAATCTCACCTCCGATCTCATTTAGACGGCAATTGAGGTGTCTCAGGAGTCGGGAATTGTTTGACCATGTCCAATGCAAGATATTGGCAAAGGTGACCAATCGTCTCAATGAATTTGCGAAAATGAGAGTCATTATGAGAAAATTGACCGGGGGTTTCCTGTTCAGCTCACCTACCCTGATAAGATTATTCGCTACACGAAGTACGAGTAGACTCTTGGCCTCACGTACCCTAATGCGCGACTAGGATTGCCTTGTAGATCACCAGCATCCAACATAAGTCCATTGATACTAAGGTGACCGCTTAAGCGGCAAGTCCAAACAGCTAACCCTGGGAAGAAGTGCTGCAATATTACTGCTGTGGCTTGAATGAAAATCGATTATCCAATCGTATTTCCTTATCCGCCGCATACGTTTGAGCTGCAAGGCTGGAGTCGAATTGAAAAGCCAGTTGGTGTGATAAATGCGGTCTCACTGAGACCCACCATTCAGTACGGAGTAAATATGAAATGATATGCATGTACGTCCTGGAGAGACGAGTCACATAAGGCCGCATAGGACATATGTATGACATTTCTTGAATTTTAATGAGAATTCTGGAAATTCAAATGCAAGGACTCACCTCAGCCGCATCTTCATAGTGGGTAATGGTGCTGTAGTGGATATGCATAATATCTCACCTCCACAACCTTTCTGCATGCCTAGTACTCCGTACGGAGTACATGTGCTGTAGTTTTTTTTTTTTTTTGTATAGGTCGGTAAGATGTGCCGAGAGAGTTGATCTCCTCCAATCCTACCTCGAGCTATCCCGAGCTATCGTCTCCCTGTTTGTTTACTAAGCTTCTAGAAGTCCAAATCTTAACATGCCTGCAGATGAGATATTGGGCGATGCCATTGCTCAAAGACGGGCATGTTCTCTTGAGCACTGAAGTTCCGGATCACACGGTTGATGATGGCAATGACTCAGAGGAAGAACGGGTAAACAGGGTCTTTCTAGCTGTTGCATTGATAGTTTAGGTGGTGGTAGTGCCAGTCGATGAAGACATCCAAGCAGAATATTACATGAAGGTACCTCGTGATGACTGACGGTTTATTTGTGATGGCAACAGGCGAAGAGATTGGAAAAGTCTTCCAAAGATCGGATAGAAGACCTTGGCACATATCGAGCTATAGCTTTCCTGTTACGCAAGTCACTAAAAAATGCTTCAGGGGTATATCATTGTCGATGCCAACCTTTATGGAAACCAGATTTTCTATAGGAGTCGGCGGCTCTAATTACCGCGGGTCGATGTTCAACATGCTTTTTTGGTGGTTAATGAGTTCTATCTTTCAAGACATACAATTATCTCGATTCCTATTCTTCAAGAGATAGGTCTTGGACTTTATGCCCGGGTCAGATTAGGTAAGTAGTTGGCCTGCCTTTTGCAGTCTAGTCCCAGTACGGAATATTTCTGCAGGGACCGGAATGGCGGTTTATCTACAACTCAATCTATAGCTTTCTCGGCACGGAGTCGAGGACATGTTTGAACAACAATTACTACCTATCATCTGGTCCAGCTTCTCAAATCAATTATTGGTGTGACAGCCTCAAGCAAGTATAGTGCTAAGTCGATGCGCCAACAACCTCCGGCGGAGCCTGCATGGGGTATCTCAAGCCGACGCGGCTTGAGGATTAGTGGGGTCTTGCAAGCAATGGTGCTTGGCCTGCTGACTATTTACTACAGCTTATACAAAGGCGCACAACGCCAATCGCTTCGCGACGTCGTTCCCTGAACGAATTCAGTCGCATGTTCTACAAAGCTTTCAAACCATACGGGATACGTGCAACTACCGATCCTCTAGTGCCAAAACCAATCGAACACCGTACATCTCCTGTGCAACATTTCAGCGGAAACCTCGGACAATATTCAATATTATGGGTATGGAAGATAACGAGTCCCCGTAGACGTTATGTATAGATTAGGCCATCCTAAATTGATTGATTAATATATGAGACACTTGGGAATATATTGATATATCAATCTAATCTAGAATTGAAAACGTAATATGAAGGGGTTTAACCAAAGGAGACTGAAGATATCTCCGCAGATACGTACCTCTAATAAATTATATGCTTCACTTAGCTTCACTTCGCTTCCCGCTTGTACTTGCCCGATTGCGGAAAGGCGGAAGATGTCGGGGTTACATGGCCTTATGTAGATCTCTGCTTATCTATGCAGGTACAGCGTTGAATGATTATTTATTGCACTCAACTGATCCCATTTTCGATCTCCAGGGATTCAGCATGCATTACCTTTCACTTTTGGCGATAGCAGGCGCTATCCAGCCTGTTATCGGTGCGCCTCGCCAGATTCGATCTGAGGGAACATGCAAGAAAACTAAGGTTGCAATCTTGTAAGCACTGAATTGCTTATAGATTGATGTCGAAACTCACAAAGTATAGGGGAGGTGGTATGGCTGGTATCACTGCTGCTGTAGGTTTCCATCTTCGGTTATCCGAATGTTATTGACAATTTATAGCAAGCCCTGACAAATGCTTCCGTGCACGATTTCGTGATCCTCGAGTATCGCGATACTATCGGCGGTCGGGCATGGCACAAGCCGTTTGGCAAAGACAAAGATGGGAAACCTTATAATATTGAGATGGGTGCCAACTGGGTATGCATGTATCAACCGCATGGAAGAAATCCTGCTGACAGTCAAACAGGTGCAGGGTATTGGAAGCGAAGGAGGCCCGCAAAACCCCATCTGGGTCTTGGTAAGTCTCTAGATATCGTTGATTGAATACAGACTGACCTCGATCAGGCTCAAAAATACGGGCTGAACACGGAATTCTCAAATTATGAGAATGTATCTACCTACAACAAGGATGGCTACTCTGACTACAGTGATCTACTTAGCGCCTATGACGAGGCCTATGATATTGCCAACCAGAGAGCAGGTGAGATTCTTACCCAGAATCTTCAGGATCAAAACGCCAAGTCAGGCCTCGCCATAGCTGGTTGGAACCCCAAGGCACATGACATGGAAGCACAGGCTGTTGACTGGTGGTCGTGGGGTAAGTGACCTGTTTTGTGAGTGCAGCTAGCACGGCTAACATCTGGACTAGACTTTGAAGCTGCTTATTCCCCAATAGAGAGCTCATTTGTCTTCGGCTGTGCGGGCGACAACTTGACCTTCAATTATTTCAGCGACCACGACAACTTCGTTATTGACCAGCGTGGACTGAATATTATTGTCAAGGAGCTTGCATCAACTTTCCTCACTGACAATGACCCCCGCCTTCAGCTGAACACCGAGGTCACAAATATCACGTATTCGGACCATGGTGTTACAGTTCACAACAAGGATGGCAGCTGTGTAGATGCAGATTATGCTATTACCACATTCTCACTGGGGGTACTGCAAAATGGCGCTGTCAAATTCTCTCCGGCACTCCCGGACTGGAAGCAGGAGGCTATTCAGAAGTTCACCATGGGAACGTACACCAAGATCTTCTTCCAGTTCAACGAGACTTTCTGGCCTTCGGAAACACAGTATCACCTTTACGCCGATCCTGTGACACGTGGCTGGTACCCGATCTGGCAGTCATTATCCACTCCCGGATTCCTCCCCGATTCCAACATCATCTTCGTAACTGTGACCAATGAGCTTGCCTATCGGGTCGAGCGCCAGACAGACGAGCAGACCAAGAAGGAAGCAATGGAAGTCCTGCGCAAGATGTTCCCAGATAAGGATATTCCCGAGCCAACTGCATTCATGTACCCACGATGGACCTCGGAGCCCTGGGCCTACGGCAGCTACTCCAACTGGCCTCCAGCCACATCTCTGGAGATGCACCAGAACCTTCGTGCCAATGCTGGCCGACTGTGGTTTGCTGGTGAGGCTACCAGTCCGACCTTCTTTGGCTTCCTTCACGGCGCATACTATGAAGGGTTAGACGCGGGCCGACAAATCGCAGCTATCATGCAGCACCGGTGCGTCAACGCAGACTCTGCCAAGTTGAGAGAGTGTGGACCTCGCAAGCATTATGAAACCCTGCATGGTACCTCGCCGTATTCCGACTACACCATGCTCAATGGATGGGCCGTAGATAGTTTGATCGATAATAACCCCGAATAAGCAGATGTGGAGAACATGGGGCAAGGAGCTTATATACAGGCTTGCAAATCTTGAAGCCAAGTGGTTGACGTTATCCAATATCATATCTGTGTCTATATTGTATATATTCCATGTTGTAGAGTTAGAAATGAATTGAAATCGTCCAAATCACCGAGCAGATCCATATCACTTATAGAGTCCTGAGAAATTGGGCACGGTTTAGTCCGGAAAAAGGGCCCACGGGGGCCCCCACAATCAGCCGTGGGCCTAAACTAAAAGCCCAAAGCCCAACCCATTGCTGGGTCGGACTTGGGGCTTTGGCTCTCAGGAAATAGATTAAGCGATACAGTCAGTGGAAAATTGAGGTATGTGGTTGCGAGAGCAAATTCCATCTGGCCTATCGTCCCTCAACTACGATCATCGTCCGCAAATCGCTCCCCCCAGGCATTCCGAAAATGAGCAGTCGCCCCAACCTCAGAAATCTCATTGATTTCCTCCTCCGTTAACTTCACATCCAACACCTCCTTATACTCATTCAACCTCTCCACCTTCTGAGTTGTAGTCACAGCTACAATATTACGTTGAATTAACCAAGCAAGAAGCACCACATTCTCAGTCGTCTGATGCGCATCCGCAATCCGACCTAGCGGGCCCTTCAAGGGTCCCCCCGGAACTCGGAAAGCCGGAGTAAGGCCCTTGAACGAGCCTACCTGGATGTTGTTCTCATGCATCCAGGGGACATACCCATTTGCACGCTGCAAGTACGGGTGATACTCGATTTGGTTGATAACAGGTGGGTCGATGGCGGTTTGCAGGGTTGCTTCGAGTTCGTGGCGAAGATAGTTGCTCACACCGATGGATTTAGCTTTACCTGCGGCTTTGACTTCCTCCATGGCTTTCCAGGTATTCTGGAGGTCGGCAGGCGATTCAGCGAAGAACGGCACGTGGATCAGGTACCTGTCGACATTAATTGTCATGTTATCATCCAGCGCCAAACGACTCACAGGTCAAAGTAGTCAGTCTGGATTTTCTTCAAGCTCTGAGTTATGGCGGCATCGATGTTAACAATACCCTGCGCGACCTTGTTGGTGATAAAGAGCTTTTCGCGAGGGATACCGGCCTCTTTGATTGCGATACCGACTTCTTCCTCGGTACCGTACATCTCCGAACAGTCCAGATGGATGTAGCCCTTCTGGATGGCAGTTTTCGTCAACTGCACTAGGTCATTATTGAAGTTGGTGTCGCCTTCTTCCTTGTACCAAGCGGTTCCGGTGCCAAAGGCAAGCTAACTACAATGAGCGTCATGATAATCAAAGGCAGGAGAAAACATAGAAGTGGGATCCTATTTCCATCGCGAATCTGTAGACTTGGGATCTCCATTGCTTTGGTGATGTGCTGAAGCTGGGTTTGTAGTCGTTGAGTGGTTGATGGGACGAAAGGAAGGACGCTGAGGGGCCTCAGATGCAAAGCCGCGCGAGAGTATTGAGTTGAGATTCATTGTTTGGAATGAGGAATGATACAGCTACCGTACTCTTTATAGCAGTATTTGATCCTCGTAATTGTAGTACTCCGCTTCTGTGATTGGTCTGGAAATGTCAGTTTAATCCGATCTTGTCTGTGACTCTAAACCATGTGTGTCTCTTCGGCGACATTGCACTCTGGATATTCATGTCGAGACTCTTGTAGAAGTCGCCAACGAATCGGTTTGAATTAATATATAACGACCTAGAGAATATTAGTCCAATGACTTTAACGAGTAACGGGGACTTTACGGAAGTGATATTGAGCAGTCCCTACCTTCCCAGAGGTAATATCAGCATGAATGCAACGCACTATCATAGTCCAGACAAGACATCGACACTCCCGCTAGCTGTATGCTTTTAGTCATCTCTGACGTACATTGCATCTAGCACAAGCGCAAGAATTGAAGGAAGCTATGATCTCACAGCCATCGTAATTCAAGTTCTACTACTAAGCAACATGTACCACAGACGCAGCAACTATCAATATAAAAATTCCAAAATGTAGACTGTATCTGACTAGTAGACCGAAATATCTCCACAGCTAGGTAAAGTCGCAAACTTCCAAGCTGACCTTTTGTGAAACGAGTGACTAACTTGATCCCTTCACAGTCGGCTTGTACTATCTAGTGTCTGGTCAGCAGTTCATACAAATGCTAGCAGAATGATTACATACACTTTCCAGTTCTCAAGAGTGAGCATTGACATTGTTCCCGTACAGGCGCATGTCACGGACTTTGCTCACGGAGACATCGTCCTTGACAACTTTGTACTCCCGCCAGGGCTCCTTGCGGCTGTCAGGGGTGGGGGCAGCCTTGTCGATGGGGGAGTTGGCGGAGTCCTGCTTCTTTGTGTGCGGAACTGAATCCGTGACGGAGTCCACGATGAGCGCAAACACTGGCGCATACGCTAATACTGGCGAGATGTGGTGAAATAGGATACACCATCTTCCACCTCAAAAGATGCAGGGCACTATTTCTGCGAGTTCCGGCTGTATTCACCTCTAGCCGAGCCGCTTCTCGACGAGGCGCTGAGCAAGAAGCAAGGACGGACTGTGTTTCAGCATCTGCCTGAGAGTCATTTGGCCGAGGATATTGCGTTGGCTACTAAAATCACCGTCGCTTACATTATGGCCCTTGCTGATGATCCGATTGCCAACGGTGATGGCGATTTTAATCACTAGCTGGCTGATTGAATAGAGATATGAACTTTGTTAAACAAGAGACGGACTAATGTGACTCGATACCAAAAGATCAGTGAATTAGTATGCGCCGTGACCCGCAAAAGTTCCGCAAAAGTGAGGCTCTTTCAGAGTTTATCTATTCTTTCTAATTCGCATAATTGCATAGCTGCATAAATTTCCATAAATTGGCCTAAACGGGAAGGTGGCCCTTTTATCTAGGTCATTTTATGAGCTTGCGGGTTATACGGGCTGGTCTATACGGGCTGGTCTCGGGTTATGACGCAGCCTAGGCTGGGATTGGAAAATGTCCACAGTTAAGTAGCCCTGCTTTGAGGCTTTTCTTTTGGGGTCGAGACTGTGAGAACGAACAGTCACTTTGACTATTCATATGTATATTGTTAATGAACCTGGAAGATCTTGCGGCTCATTTTCTGACATGGAAAGTACCCACAAGGTCATTTCAATTGAATCAGCCTATGGTGCTTTCATGAGAACACTTTGCTTTTTCCTCGTAGCCGAGGTCCATAAGCCCTGAATATGATTGGAATAGGGATCATCATTGCGGCTAAACAGCCAAGCAACGTGCTAGCCCATTGTATTCCCATATTTTGAAACATTTGCCTCGAGAATAGCGGAAAGCTTGCAGCTACTGCGCTTCGAAGCATGATATTCGCAGCAACAGCCGAAGCAGCTCTAACAGATACGTTATTATGGTAGCTTGATTTGAGTAGCCGTGAGCTTACATTGGCACGTATGCATCGACGATATAGTTGAAGCACGGAAGAAATATGCATAAGACTGCAAATCCGATGCATATCCCGGCAGAAGCAGGTACTGCCCAGTGAATCTTGGGTGTGAATCCAGTCCAACCAAACCTGATGGATTTCCGGTTAGCTCACATACATTCGAACCGTCTAAAATTAGATTACCCACCAAAAGAGACCAATTGCCAATAGAGGCGCTCCTAGAAATGTTGGAGCGAGGCGCCACTCGGGAACAGGGATGCCTTTATTCTCTGCCAGTTTCTTTGCATAGGCCAGCTGCCCAACAAGAACGAATCCACAGGCGAGCACCATGCCTATGATGAAGCTTATGAACATCAGACCAGCAACAGCAGGAGTCATTCCGTACACATGCTCGAAGATCAAAGGATATGCCTCAAGAAGCGCATAAACAAGCCCATATATGAAGGACATGTAACTTGACACCAACAGTATAATATGCTCCGTGAAGAGCAACTTCAATGGACGTGTGAAGTATTTCTCCACCAGACCCGCGATGTGAAACTCGATCTCCTCATGCCTGGCAAGAATCCTCGAATTTTGGGACTCTTTGCGGATAGCAGCAGCCTTCATCACGAGAATACAAGGCGGATATGTCTCATCCAAGAAGAAAACACTCAATAGCCCATTTGCCAGGCCGAAAATTGCCGGGATGTAAAGAGTCCACCGCCAGCCAAGATAACTCGACGCAATGAAGCCACCCACAAAAGGAGCCATAAGCGGTCCCACGAAAACAGTCAGCGCATATAGCGTAATTACTGCCCCGCGAGTGGTGTTGTTATATAGATCAGCTAATACACCAGGGACAACAGTCATTTGGCTTGCGCCAAACATGCCAGCGAAGAAACGGCATATGAGCAAGGTCTGGATATTCTTGGCCACTGCTGATGCAATAGTGAGGATTCCACCGCCTAACATTGCTATTGTCAAAGGCCATTTTCTTCCCCGTAGCTCCGATGCAGGTGCCCAGATCAGAGGACCTGCTGCAAAGCCAAGAACGTAAAGGGTTGTTCCCAGTATCCCGACTTCTGTCCCGACCCCAAAAACTTTGCTTGCTTGATCAACCCCTGGTGCAAAGATGGCGCTGGCTAGAGAGACGATGAAGGTTCCTGAACAAGCTAAGATCGAGGCGAGAAGCCTATATACAAAGTATGGTCAGTTGCATTCGGGTTATCCAGATGCTTGGCCAACTTGGACTTCTGGCTTACTTCCTAGACAGTCTCCAATTCTGAGGATGGTCAGGGTCATCGGTTCCTTCAAAATCAACGTAGCTTGCTGAGTTGGAAAGAGTAGTCGGAAGTGCGTTGCTCGCCCCAGCCGATAGCTTCTCTTGCATCTTGATACAGTATAACGAGCAGCTACGTTGTCAATGAACTTTAGGGTTTGAGTTTTAGAAACGCTAAATTCAGGCCAAGCTTGTTTCCGACAAAATGTTGGGATATTGAATTCAATATGTAGTGTATCCATACATCCTTTACACAGATAGCTTTGTGAAACATGTGGGTTCCCAATGTTTTACAAGCGGGTATTGCGGAACGGACCGCTATTTCCGCAAGGCTTATGAGATTTGTATATGGCAGTCTATTACCGCCAGTGTGACGGTTCGGAGTTTGCCTGTAGGGCATTTTATAGTCTGAGGAATTATATAAAGATTAGAAATTCAAGTCAACTCTCGAATGAAATTTTGAACTTGGTTGATCATATGAAATCTGATGTCTAAATCCTCTATAGTCTGTCAGCTTTCTATTCATCTACATCGCACATTACATATAAAAAATTCTGAATTGGCCGCCGGTAGCAATATGTCTGCTCTGTAACACAGCACTGGCTTTCAGGGTTGAAATTCGAAAGTGAATCTACTTGAAAGATAATTCAAGAAATATCAACATATCTCCCAAAAGCATAGGCACCTTTAGGCATTGTCCTCATTCCGACCCACCTAAGAAACTCGGACTACCAATCATATCCGCATTGAGAAATTGATCAAGGTCATACCTTTGCAAACCGGGCAGATCAGCAACCAAAGCCCCTAGCCATGAGTACTCTTCTGCGCTTGGAAATTCTTGCAGAGATGATCCAGTTGGACTTCCTTGCTCCTCCATATTCACGATATCATTGAAGATCGCAAGGTCATCCTTCCTTCGCTGTTGATGAAGCATAACTAGCAAGAGAGCCGCACTCCAGGCTTCTCGCATGGTGTTGGTATTGTAAGTGGATGCAACGAGCTTCAATGTCTGCATTGCTTCAGGGAGCATCGCTAGTGATTGCCGGGTGTCCATCACGAGCAAGACACATATGATGTGGAAAGGGACATTTGTCATATGCTGCCAAGGGCTGCAGTCTCTGATCATAGTGCGTGAGCAACCAAGTCCCTTCTTCAGCAACGCTAAGGCTTTTTCTGCGAGGCGAGGAGATATTTCAAGGTTCTGTGTGTGGATTCTGCGCAGAATGCAAAGGACAAGATTACATTGCGCCATGGCCGAGGGAGGCTCATTATGGACTCTTTCTAGGATCTGAGATAATGTTTCCTCAAGCTTCATTTCATCTTCCTTCGGTTTTCCAGGGTCTAGACTTGCTGATAATGGAAGAAGCCCCAGCAACTCATGTGTGTAATCACCCTCGATGTTTAATGGAAGCAATGGCAAATCATTCTTTCGGAATGATACTCTTGATAAACCAAGATCATAAGATGTCCACAAATTCAGATGTAGTGCCAGGCCAAAGATTCGTCTCTGGAGGTTTGGATCGAATCCCGTGTCTATACTGCTTGGAAAGACCGAATCAGTGGACTCTAGATGGAATCCCGCAGCTTCCACCAGATGCATCAACTTCGAACTCGCGATCCATGTTGCGTGTGGTAGATCTGTCATTCGCATGTAGATGACTCGTAACGTCCACCCAGTGAGAAGGTCTACTGGAGGAACGCCAGACAGATAGTGCGTGTCGAGAATGGAGATTGCCGATCCAATGAGGTGCACTTCGGTGATGGTCATGTTTCGTTGGGAAAACAAGCAACCTAACGCAGCGACGCCACCAAGAACACTGTCATATAGACTACCAACCATGGGAGACTGCCATCTAGCATCCAGGCGCTCAAAAAATTGAGCAGAATCAATAAAGCCATAGAACGGATCAATCTTGGCGAAGTAGACCTGAGCGAGTGTCCTCATGTGTTCAAGGGATGTGATATCCGTAATTGACAGCACAGGGGGAACAACTTGAGACTCGGACGACAGCTGTCGCTTTCCAATGTTCCAACCAAAGAGGCTAAGTTTGGGTGCTTTCGCGGCATCCATATTCAGGCCCATCCTCCGAACAAATGCAGCACCGGAGTTTGCCCATAATCGACGATCCAGCCCGTACGTATCCACTGAGTCAATCTGCTGCTGAGGCCTTGACGTTGATGGTACTTCTCTTGGGGACTTTTGTTGGGGAGCATGATGTTTCCGTCGTGTCTGAAGCTCGTAGTGGCAATCATAGCCCCATTGACGGCAAGTACTGCAAGGCTCGGCGCTATCGCATTTTCTTTTGCGCTCTCGGCATGGTTCACATGCAATTCTGGCACGCTTTCGTTTCAAGTCGGATTGCGGCATATTTCAGCAGATTAAGCAGTTTCTGTGGAGATCCCGCAATTTCCGAGGAGAACGAAGGATAGGATATTGCGGGGGAGATGAGTGGGGAGGCCAGTGGATATTGCGGGTTTGTCCTGGAGTGCCTGAGGTCGCAGATATCTGATTCTTTTATCAAGTTCTTGTCGAGCATTGCTTTCCGTATTCTTTGCCCAAAACGTTACAAGAGTGGCTGCATTAGCGAATTCGGCTAAGTGGCTGTCTGTGAAGGTGTCAACAAGGACATACCAATGGCTGGTTTAGTGATGTTACTAGAAAATCATCCAATCAGACATAAATGATCTTCCAATTGCGCTTGGCACGGTTGGTAGTGGGCAATGCGGATATTGCGGATACTGCGGAGGTGCGGACCGTGATTCGTGACGTCGACGATGCCTCGGCAACTCCAATGATTCAAAGCAAACTTGTTCCCGTGCATCTATCTTTTCGCATTCACCGAATTCTAAATAATAATCTTATTGAAACATTGTTATCTCGAGCATCAAAACAATGGCAGCAAGCTTCCTATCACGGTACCCATGGGTATCCAGTCCATTTGTGGTCAGCGCCCCCATGAAAGTAATGTCCGGTCCAGCACTGGCAGTAGCCGTCTCTCGCGCCGGTGGATTAGGATTTATTGGACCTGGCGCCAAAACACAGGACACAAGTGATGATCTCGAGAAAGCATCATCGCTCATACGTCAAGGGGCCAGCACAGTACCGACTCCCGGCTCGACACTACCTGTCGGCATAGGGTATCAGCTCTGGGCTGATGACATTAATGTGGCCGTCGCTGCTATCAAGAAGCATAAACCATGTGCAGCCTGGCTATACGCCCCACGTCAGGGGCCCAAGGAATACGATGACTGGTCTAGCAAGATCCGTCAAGCATCTCCTAGTACCCAAATATGGATTCAAATTGGCACCGTGAAGGAGGCAAAAGAGCTTCTTCAAAACCTTGAGCGACCAGATGTTGTTGTTGTGCAAGGGGCTGAATCTGGGGGCCACGGTCGGGCAAAGGATGGAATGGGGCTTTTGTCGCTGTTCCCCGAAGTGGCAGATGCTATGGCAGGCAGCCAGATTCCTCTATTTGCAGCTGGTGGCATTGCAGATGGTCGGGGTTTTGCAGCGGCTATGTGCCTTGGGGCTGCGGGAGTGGTGATGGGGACACGATTCCTGGCTGCCAGTGAAGCACGCATTAGCCGGGGTTACCAGGACGAGGTAGTGCGTGCAGCTGATGGAGCAGTTTCCACCACGCGTACGCTACTGTATAATCACCTCAGGGGCACTTTTGGGTGGCCAGAGGAATACAGTCCTCGCACTATTTTGAACAAATCTTTTGTTGAGCAGCAGGAAGGAAAGTCTTTTGAGGAACTGAAGAGGCTCCATGACGAAGCTGTTAAGGCAGGCGACAATGGCTGGGGGCCCGAGGGCAGACTTGCAACATATGCAGGAGCCTCTGTTGGACTGGTACATGATGTGAAAGACGCAGAGGATATTGTCCATGGGATTCGAGAGGATGCACTGGAAATAATTCAGCGGCTTTGTCCCCGCAAGGACTAAAAAGCAATTTCAAATGAGGGTTGGCAAACATTCTTACTCTTTACATATGATCAAATGGATAAGTTGCGACCTCTTCACACATCCGTGTGGTAATGTCTTCGAACGTGTCGAGAAAGGTTGAAAAGAGGCCCAACTTCAAAGCACGGTCAAAGAGAAACAGTCCCATTGCCATTAAAGTCTCCATTATCCTCAGCTAACTCGCGCATTACCAGCTGTTATCCAGTTCCTCCAGAGCTACATCAATTTAAATACCATTTCCTCCAAGCTTGACATCCTCCACAACGACTATCACTGGCATAAATTGGCGTTGCAAACCCCAGAGCAGCATTGACTGCCCGACATACAGCTCATATTGTTCAATCCGCAAGTACCATCCCACTCACAGTACGCGTTAGTCTCATGTTGAAGACTGCACGACATATGCGCTGGGCAAAGCTTTTCAGCAGAGCACTGTGTGCCGCGAACATCCTCGTTTTTCATGCAGACCATTTCGACATTGGAACCTCCAAGCAAGTTCAAAACACGGGTAGGACGGCACCGTAGGCCAGAAGGACACTCAGAGTCCCGCAGGCAACGCAAGTTTTCTGCAGCAGCCATACACATTCCACTCTGGCAGTGACTGTTGACACATTGGCTGTCTTCCCTGCAAAGAGCGCCAACTACAGAAGTTCGCTGGCAGGTCTTGGTGTTTGAAGAGCAATACATGCCATACTCCGGGTGGGTTGATTGACAGTTCTGTTCACTGGAACAGCTGTCATTGGGGCAGCTACTTGGACTCTTGGTAGACGCGTGATCACTTGAGAAGACATGTCCCCGTCTGTCAGCAGGCGAGTGGATCGTCACGCATCTCATGCTTCTGACATGTCTGCCAACACCATCGCCAACTGCTCGTCTGAGTAAATTCGCATGGGGTCGAGTAAATGTGAACAGCTCGTTATTGCAAGAGTTGTCGCTAGATGATTCAGCACTAGTTGCTTGTATCTAGACGTGCTCTACTTACGAGTAAATTGAGCACATCATGTCTTGCTTGACCTCGGACGGGCATGGGACATAGATTGATCCAACGTTCGTGCGGCTAATACTTTGGTCAATGAAAATTCATTGGTATGCACACAAGGTTCAACTTACTACTCGGGCATGTTGTCGAAATTCATGCAATTACCATCAGACGCAACAGACATCCCCTTTCGACCGGCATTCATTGCGAAGTCATTTTCTTTGAAAATCATGGCCTATACATAGAATGAATAGATTGATCAACTGGCAACACACGTCATAGCCGTACCTGATTAGGGACCATCATGATCGGGGTGGCGGCTAGTGCCAAGGGCACAAGTGCAAGAAGATTCACAAAGCTGGACATTCTTGTTGATTGCAATGGCTTAGAATAGTCAATGGTGAGGAGTAGATTGAGTGCTGGATGAGAGGCAGCCTTTATACTCGGATTTGCTATCTGATCGTGCTAGTTTGCCTTTCAAGTTGTACCTTGATTTCTGTGTATTCCTTTCGCTGTCGGACTGCGATACAGAATATAGACCCATGTCAAGTCTGCATGCCGTATGAGCTAGATATCTCCCTTTGCCACAGATCCGGCATCACCGGGAAAGATTGATAAATCCAACGGTCAACTCACTTAAGCTTCACGCTGTGTACTTTGAGGTCTGGGGTTTCTGGGCTAGATCGTTTAGGCCATATCCGAGTCTTGCCTGCAAATGTGCAACCTTGGCTCATGTCCGGATGTCTCGATCTCAGTTCCGCACTTCGAACGTTGATTGTTGTCTCAGTTCCAGAGTTGTACACATATAATGTACAATATTAAGGACAATAAGGACGGGTCATTGTAGGACAACCTTATACATGTAGAACAAATTTTAGGCAAGATATACATTCACGGCTCCCTTGAGGCAGATAAACTGAGACAAGTGTTCGCAAAAGATTGTCCCTACCAGCAATCCATTCAATCATCTAAATTACATGTATATAGAGTATCGAGAATTCTGTTTATTGGCAGATAGTGACTTGCTATTCAATGTCTCCTCACGAACGTGGTGGGCGATTCCGTAGCTACCTAGCTTGGTACCTTGTATACAATCCACAGCACTCAGTTACACTGAAAAGAGTGCAAGAAACAACTAACTTGCAACATTCTCAATGCTGTGCCATGGATAGGGTCACCATCAATGGCTTACGTTCCCAGATATTGTAAGATTTCTGGATATTCCAAGCAGCTGAACTTTCATCCATAGTCATGTCAAAGCTCCAGAAGACCTTGGCCGCAATCAGACGCATTTCTGCATAGGCAAGACTATGGATAGGTACAATTAGTCCAGTCTTCAAAGATATTGAAAATAAAGACTCACTTTCTGCCAAGACAGTTACGGGGCCCAAGTGAGAATGGTTGGACTGCTGCCCGACGGTCCGACTCAAAGCGTTTGTCTCTGCTCTCCAGCCACCTTTCAGGGATAAAAGAATCCGCTTCGGCAAAATGAGACTCAGAATGATAGGTTGAATAGTGGGCCCCAGACACAGAAATCTGTAGAAGTCAATATGTATTGAAGATCACACTTGAAAGTAGAGACGTACATCCTCCGGAATGAATTGTCCATCGATCAATGCACCGTCTTTAGGTACAACCCGTGGAATGATAGACGGGACAGGTGGATAGACCCGTAAGCTTTCCTCGAGTGCTGCATTCAGGTAAGTCAGTTGACCGACTGTTTGGAAACCTATGTCTTCATAAGATTTGAATGATCCTCGGATCTCATCCACGAGTTTCCGATAGGCTGAGGGATTTGCGACGATATAATAGGTGAATCCGGAGAGTAGACTGGCGGTCGTTTCACTTCCAGCGAGAATTAACAAGGCAGCATTTGCTTCTATTTCCCGTATAGTCATGGACCTGTCATCATTATATCGCAAAATGTAAGTCATGAAATCCGGCCGTTCAACCTTGCTCTCCAATCGACGATGGACTTTGTTTGCTGCCAAGGCAAATGAGTCTTCTCGCATCTTCTTTTGCTTTTTCGGTAAAAGCATCCTGACAATGGGCGCCAAAAAAGGATAGACTAACAGTGGCCGTGATAAAGCAAAAACTTTCATGCTCATAAACATCATCTTGACCCAAGGGTGATATTGGCTTTCCCGTAAGCAGTCAAAGGGTTCGCCAAAGGCCAAGTCACCGATGATGTCAAAAGTGGTGAAGTTGTACCACTGAGACATGTCAACTGCTTTCCGTGATGACGAACTTACACCCTTCAGTCGCTCCACTAACATGTCAACATAAGACTGAACTAGGGGTTCTTGCTCCCGTAGGGCTTTTTCAGAGAAGGCATGCGAGAGCAATCTCCTTTCCCTTGAATGATCTTCATCATTGGCGTTGACAATGTTTGGCCCTTTCGGTCCCTGTAGATAGAATTTTGGGTCTTTTAGAAACGACCCAGCTCCGGATTTTCGGTGGCCGTAGATATCTTTCCATGCTTGTGGGCTGCGATAAACAAGAGATTTGGGAGCTGTCCGAACTACATCTCCATACTTATCATGGAGCTCTTTGAGTTTGTAGTGATACTGCCCTGTTGATGTCCAATATAGATTTTGGAGATTGGTACATGCGGCAAGTTTCGGTCCTGGAAATCTCGACAGTGGACTAAAGTAAAGGTTGTAAATCACTGTCCATAGAAGGTATCCTAATGGCTGGATTATCATCAGTCCTGTAACTCAGATGCGATAAATTGGAGCACTTACAGTGATGGCCACTAGATAGATTATGGGTATCATTTTGAACCCCTCGATGTCCGAATTCCAAGATACTACAATAAGGAGATGCAATATTTGGACGGACCAAGGGATATTTCAGGCTCTTAACAATCAAGCCGTTATGATTTGCAGAATAGGCCACCTGACCAGTAGCGCCAAATCACATGGGATTCCAACGTTGTGTTCGTTAGCGTCCATTCCGAGGTGCAGTTAAGCGAACAAAAACGCCTTACGCTATTTCTTTTGCTATAGTGTGCAAACCCCGGTGCTCTCGACTGACTAGAATTTACGCTCTTTCTTCCTCTTCATCCTTGCAGATCTTGCAGCTATGTAGACCATAGCTTGGAGATATGTGGAATATTCCAAGCATGCTACAATAGTATGGCGGCATATATGATATCTCATATGTTATATCTCGTATAGAGCTATCTGAGCCCGTCTCACTCTCTAGTCATAATTTGGGCACCATAGCCCGATATTCATAGTGACCCAAGGAATTCCGTCATCCAGGACTCATCAATCTCATTCAAAACCATGGCATCAGGGAGCATGGCATCAGATTGGACCATACCACGATCGATGCCGTTGTTAGCGGGTATGTTTGGACCCCATATTTCCATCAACTTCGGCTCCCAGTTCATTCTCAGGCCGTGAACAATTCTTAGTCCCTTTTCGAGGAGATTCATTTCCCTGCTTTCGTCGAAAGTGAGATATTCAGGGTATTTCCTGATGACGGCCTCGTTTCTGTTCAGGTATTCGAGAATATTCGCGGTGTCCCTTACCATACTCTTGGACCATGCCGGGTCTTCCAGAACGGTAAGTTTGTACAGGGTGACAATGGCTCGAGTGAATTGGAAAAAGATGATACATGATAGCTGAAGATAATCAACTCCTTCAATTTCTAGCCACACGTCTAACCAGCCTTTTGATGCTTGGAGAGAAGTGTAAAGGCTATCGAGGCGATGGAGATCAGGCGAATTTGCAACGGCGGGGGTTCTTATTGATAACTCATGGATTATAATTTCGGCATTGTACAGATACATGAGTATGACTCCTTTTTTTCTTGTTAGTTCTGAAAGCAGAGACCGGAGAGCGCTAGAAACCTACTGTTCTGTTGAAGGTGAAGCGGAATTTCGCTCTTCACTATGTCTAATTGTTTTTGGAAGGTATCCAGATAGAAGGCTAGTGAGATAGAAGCTTCCCCATCCCGCCGTAGTTGATAGACTCTGTCTAAAATCAAATAGATCTTGACTTGTACAACCAGGAGCTCATCTTGAGGGCACTCTTTGGCCTCGGAGAGTATTGAAAGACTTTCCTCCATGTGCGGTGTCCAGCGCATAGCATCAATCCTAGACATTGCCAATGCAGCGCTGAAAGTGTAGCTGTTAATTATTGTTTAGAGGGGTTTCTTTTGGATATCTGATATTTACCTTGATGAAATTAAGTAGCACCCCAGCACAGCCCTCCTCTCTTCGAGTGTTCTAGCTGTGGGTGGAGTTTGCTTCATTCCAATAGCGACTTTGAAAGCATGCATGGCTGAATACTCATTTGGTTCATGTTTATTGATCCCAAGCTCGGCGACAACTGCCATTAACATGTGTGCATAGACATTGAGAAATGACCTTTTAGTGTAGGTAACCCTACAAAGAAATCATAATGAGCAAATTGGTTTTGATAAGGGTACATTTCTTGCTCACCATGATACAAAAGTCATGATCCCAAGGAGAAGATCCATGCTCGGCGGAATGTCAAGCATAACTTTCTGATGAATATAGTTGGTAATCCTTCCGAAAGAGTCGCCTTTTTCTGGATTTGTCGGTGTGCTCACTTCCATGATGCACACCCAAAGGAATGGATATTTCTCTCGCAATTGGTCAGAGGTTATATTAGAGGGAATGTAGACAAAGGGAAGATATTGCAAGTTTCGAGTTCGGAATTGGTCGAGGTACTTCTGAGCCATGGCGGGTGGGACGTAGATCAGGGACAAGATCTCCCTGTCATACGAGGGTATGAGGTGTGCAGGGTTTCGTCTTTCCTCGGGAGTTGAATGAGAAGAAAGACTAGTTAAGGTTTGATTGATTGGTGCAGATTGGCTTTGGCCATCCTGTTGGACTGGTCCTAAGTTTACAGGTTCCCAATTTGGAGGAAGACCGGGGTTGACGCCACCCTTCTCAAATGCGGACATGATCCAATCAAGTTTGGCCTCGAGCTTGGCAGTATTAGAGCCCGATGGCGGTTTTTTACGCTTGCGGACTGTCTGCGCAGGCCGGCATTCCTTGCTCAGGCGCTGGCATCTACTCCGATGCTTAGTTCGATTTCCACACTCGCTAGCACGGCCACTCACCTTTCGCAGCCACTACCAGTTTCAGAAAGAATGCATTTGCACTTAGCGCGGGAACAGTTCAAACATGCGCTGCCATATGGCGCAGGAGTCCCACCTGGGATATGAGCGGATTTCATGCCAGGTGGGATTCGGGATTGGGAAATCAGATTGGGACTAGGATGTAGAAGGGTGCTTTCGAGAGCAGATGGGTACCTATTAATGCAATGATGATAAATAACAATATGCACCTCTCAACAATGTCAGAATCTCTGAAAAGAGGAGAAAAAAGGATAGGCTTACCCTTTCGGAGCGTCCCTTCAAACACAGTCGGAGTTAGGAAGTTGAAAAGTTGCGAAATCCGTGCTGACTCAGAGTATCCACTTCCCAGCCCTACCTAGGTACCTGAAGTATACAGAGTGCTAGTGATCAAGTGATACTGGAGGTGTGGTTTCTGACAAGGACCTGCCCTGCATGTTGAGTGCTTACGCTCGGAGCATGACGGCTTCTCGTGGCTACAGCACTTGCAGCATGTGGTCTCCTTCATTTGTGGGATTGGATGGAAAGACCGCAAAACTATGCACACAGGTAGCCAAGCATTTTACAAGAAAGCGCACAGGTGCTATCGTATCCTAATTTATGATTTGTCCAAGAAGGTAGACAAGATGTCCAGTTGCCATTGGCGCCGCGAACCCGAGTAAACGGGACACGGCTATAGACTAGATGATTCGAAATAATAGGTTCAAAAGACAAGACAGAGATTTCACAAAGCTCCGCCAACCAAGAAAACTCAGAGTACACTCCAAGTCCACTTGCTGGTTTCAAAATTGATATATCCCTCGTGCATTCCTCCTTTTGATCCCCACCACAAATCCCCCAGTCAACCCGACGCCTGAAACGGGACCTGCTACTCACAGCCGCTCAGTAGAGATAATCTACTGCTCGGTCTGGAAGTAGTTAAGGAGAACGGAGCGCTCCTGGGACTCCTCACCCCAATCCTTGACAACGACGCAAGAGCAGTTGACAACCTTGCGGGCGTTACCCTCACGGTCGAGAGTGCCTAATGAATAGAGCGTTAGCAAATCCACTCACAAAATGATGACGCCGTAACAATGGAGGGATAAAACTTACAGAGACCAACCCACTCGCCGAGCATCTTTCCGTCAGGAACCTTGATGAGGGGGATCTTGTGCTCAGAGCAGAGAGCGACAACGAGCTTCTTGTAAGCCTCCTCCTCGCAGCCCTCGTTCAGGACACACATGTGGGCCTCACGGCGGTCGAGAGCCTTGGCGGCCTCACGGAGACCACGGGCAAGACCATCGTGGATGAGGGAGACGCGCAGAACACCCTTGAGGGCGTCCAAGACGGACATCTGGCCGCTGCCGGCATCGGCAGAAACCTCGACCTCCTCGGCGGGGGCGATAGGGGATGTGGGCTCTTCTCCGTCCGACTAGAGGATTATTGTTAGTATAATGTGCTTCAATCATTCTATTGCGTGGATCGTTGTCGTGACTCTTGAGGCTTGGAATTGGACTGGGCCGGCGCAGCGCATATATTATACGGCCGACGAGGGGTGGCCTCTACTGCGGCGACGCAGTTGCTGTCCGCGATCATATCCATTCCAGCGTCTCAATTGCCGTGACGAAATCCGTGATGACATCTGAGTCGGGGTGTGTGTATGGTGTGAGAGGAAATCGTAGATGTGAAACATACCATTTTGTTGCTTGTTATGCTTGAAATCGGATGATCCTCGAAGAGTAGAGTTGTTGGAGAAAGAAATTAAAAGGTGGTGCGGGCGGGCTTGAAATTTCCCGCTATTTCGACTTTTTCGGCTGTCTGTGTGCCCTACGATTATGTCATGTGGTCCCCGCAAAGATAGTCACGTGATATGTCTATCCCATCTAAATCATGAGCCTTGGGGCAAGGACAAGTCCAGTTTGATGACACTCTTAACTTAATATCTTAGATCTCTAGGATTTGCTGTCGCACTATGAATGTCTATGCTTTTATGAGTTAAGTTGAGTCTGAACTTGGTGTTATTTGACACGGGATGCATGATTACATTCACGGCCACAGTGACTACATAAAGATATCACAGTAGAACTACCTAAGAATAGTAAAATCACCACTGAACGCAAGAGGTATCATAATCGTACAATCAGAATCCGCCCTGTACATCACTTCACTGGATTGCTGCCATCGCGCCGAGTCCCTAGCGAAAAGACGCTGAAAACAAAACTAGACGTATGTACTAGACCGAGAAGGGCCGTAACCATTGAGGAGCCCGGTCCCATTGGTTTCGACTGAGGATTCTGGGCCATGGCCATTGAGATGAGGAGCGCCGAAGTCTACGCCAGCCATTGGCGGCTCCGGATCGACGTGCATGCTCAAGAACTGCAGTTCTAAGCCATGCAGGTGGGGGATGTGGGGGACGAGGTCTGTGAAATCAGAAAGCTGAGATATTTGTTAGCTGGGGAACGTGACTTGCAAAGCTCAAGAGACATTACCCGGATCCAAAAGACGTGTTCCATCTCAAAATACTTGGGGCGCGTGTCACAATCCTTTTGCATGATCTGTCCGATGCTCGAGCTTTGGAATCCAACATCGTCTGTATGGGTCAACATGCGACGAGTGACTCGCCACAAATTCACACGTTGAGTCGGGGTCGCCTTCCGCTTCTCCCAGCTGGCGTATTGCGAAAGTTGAAGATCGTTAGTAGCCAGAAGAGGTGCAACCAAGTAGTTAGGAATCCACTTCTCGTCAGCGACATCCACACCACAGCTCGGATCAAGTTGACGAGTGAGAGCAGTAACGAGAGGCATGAAAGACTTGAGCCAGTCATGACTTTTCGCGCGGGGATTGTTGGAGCCGACTAGGTTCGCAGCAACACGAAGTCGACTGGGAAGTGCCTCACGGCGTCGATGCTCTGCTGCCTCGCGATCGCGGCGCATTTTAGCAGCTCGAGCGCGTTCTTGCTCCAACCGCTTCAAACGATCATCTTCGGCTTGTTTGGCGCGTCGTTGTTCAACCTCCTTGCGTTTCCGGTCTTCCTCTTCGGCTTTAGCATGGGCAACCTGAGCCGCCACTCGTTCGGCTTCTTCTTGGGCCAGTCGATCGCGTTCGGCTTCATCTGCGATGCGCTTTTCGTTCGCGGTGCGCTCCTCTTGTGCTTTCTTGGCTTGGGCTCGTCGACGCTCATGGGCTTCAATCTCGATACGTTTCGCGGCGGCCATTGTGTCTTCCATGGTGTCACTTCTGGGCTCATGAGATTCCTTTTTGGTATCGCCATTCTTTTTAACAGGATCTTGACGGGGTGAAGTTGGGCGGGGTGGGGGTTTCTTAGGAGCGTCGGAGGATTTGTGTGGTTGAGGTTCAGCAGCCCGAGTAGAGTCCTCAAGGGGTCGGCGAGGAGTGAGTTTGCTGGCGTCATCAGGTTGCCTTGGTGCACCATCTGTAGCGCTCGAAGACTTGTCTTCGGAGACAACGCGTCTCTTTTTTTTGCGCGACTCAGGAGATAAGCGATCAACATCTGTGCCACGTGAACGAGATCGTTCTGGGGATCCATCAGCGCGAATGCGCTTCAAAGACAAAGCGCTGTCGGGTGCTGTATCATTACGCGGCTTCGGTGCCTCTTCACGCCCAGAGAGCGAATCAGACGAGAAGAGACTGGGCCTACGCTCCTGAGGGCGACGTCCAGCAATGAGTCGTCTCTTTCGGGTGTCTTCGTTTGCTGTCATCCCACTAGACTCGCTGTCTCGTCTGGCGGATAACGAAGATTTAGGTTTAGAGGAATCCGTTGGCCGCGATGAATCGTGCTCCTTTTGACGGCGCTTTTCTTTGAAAGAATCCATGTCTTTCAAAGAATCGCGATGTCTGCTGGCGTTCGGGCTGGTGTTGATTTTTTTGCGCGCGACAGGGGAGGAAGAACCTCTGCGTGGCGGACGTTTCTCCTCCTTCTCTTTTCCACGAGCACGGCGGGGTGAGTCGTCCTTGCGAGCCTTGTCGGAACCTGCAAACCTTTCATACGCCTCCTTCAGAATCTGATACTCGTCCTCCCAATTCTCACCTTGTCGACCCCGAGACAATTCAAAATACGTTCTATCTTCAAACAGTCGTCGCGTGGGGTTGAATCCGGGTTGGTTTAGGATGAGCTGGATAACAGCGCTGTTACCTCGACCAATTGCAGCAAGCATGGGCGTGTTGTAACCCGCTTTTTGACCACGCAACGGATTTGGATCAGCATCTGCATTGCCCATAGCATACAAAAGAGAAAGGACATCATGGTGACCACCCTTTGCCGCAGCAATCAAGGAGGCATTGTCGGCTTTCTGCAAGATATTCAGAATGCTCACCACCCCAGCCTCGTCGCCTTTGGCAGCAAACTCTCGAAGGTTCTCGAATGTGGGTTTCGTCCACAGGAGATCATTTCTCGTGGCTTCGCTTCTCCCACCCTTGCGTCGACTTGCCGCACCCACTGGAGGGGGGCTGCGCATCGGGGGTGAATCTCGGGGGCTAGCAGCCGTTCCTCTGGCTGTTGACGCCCGTCGCGAAGAAGGTTCTTTACTCTCTGGTCGTGTATGTTCCTCTGAGCGTCGCCCAGGCCGCAAATTGGCCTTGGCATCAGCAAGCGCCTTCCGCATCTCTTCATACTCATCATCATCTACAAAGGATGGAACCAACTCATAAGGTTCATCGCCTTCTGCATTCACAGTTCGTGGGTTTGCCCCTGCATCAAGCAGAAGTTTTACCACCTCCACGTTCCCGTTTTCCACAGCATCAATCAACGGGGTGTCTTTGTCAATGTTTTTGGTGTTAATCTCACAACCTGCCTCTAGCAGGAACTTGACAATTTCAGCTTCTCCAGCAAGCGATGCGATCTGCAGGGGGGGTGTTGCCCGCATTATCGGGTATATTAATGTCTTCCGGTCGTTCGGCATGGCGCATCATCACTTGATCATGTTTCCGGTCCGCACACGCACGCGCAAGAGGAGTCCGGCCACTCTTGTCACGCAGCTTCTTCGGCCCCATTTGCTTAGCAGGCGACGCGGATGCACCGACTCCAGAGCCAAGCTTTCGCAAATGCGCCCCCGGCAGTGGAGAACCGCTCTGAGAGGAGGAGGTCGATTGTCTATCTTCAGAGCTATGCCGCCCAGAGCTTGTGAGCAGAGGCGTTGGTGCCTTTTTCTTCGTCGGGAACTGAGAGCCTGAAACAGATCGTTGGTGAGATGGTCGACTAGGCGAGACTGATCGCGAGTTGGATTGTGGTCTGGAAAACCGCGTGTTATTGGTATGCTTAAGTTCCCGCGCATGATGGGATGCTGCGTGTGAGTGTGCGCGACGACGATCTCGTTGTTCCTCGGCACTGTCACTTAAGCTTCGCTTGCGGAAAGCACGGGGTCTCTCTGATGCACGGGCGATTCCGTTGGCAACGCCTTCCGTTTCTGACATCTGAGAATCATCGACCTTTTCAATCTTGACCACCGACGGCGAAATTGCTCGGTCAGTTGGAGAAGGGGGGCTCCGTTCCTGTTCTCGTTCGCGTTCTCGGGTGTCACCAAACACACGCGGTTTCTTTCGCTGATGGCCATCGATGCCGTTAGGTTCATGACGACTGGGATCGTGCTTAATGTGCTTTCTTTTCTTCTCCGGCGACAGGGATTCTCGGCCTGATTGAATTATTGTCTCCGCCTCCGAATCCGCCCTAGGACTAGGAGGCCCATCTTCCTCCCCTTCTGAATATACACGTGTCGGTTCATCTCTGTCTACCCGTGGATGAGAGCTTGCACGAGCTTTCCCCGGTGATGAGATACCAACGGGGTCTGGCTTTACCGTAGCAAGCCTATTCTGACCGACGTCCAGGGCAGCTGGTAAAGAGGCTGCCTCGACATCACTCATAGCGATAGCACTCGAAGACTTGAAATACCGCTCGTCATTTTGGGGGGTAAACGCGACCGACAAAACGACCGTGGTCGACAACGCCAGCAGTTGTGCGCGGACGCCGATTCTCGATCGCGGGTTTCACCCGCAAAGAGAGTCTTAAAACGTGGGTAATACCGCTCCGGGGAATAGCGATAGAAAATGGTCGAAAAAGTTCGGAGATTGAATTTACTGGTATGAGTATATAGAGCGAGGGTGAAATCGAGGTATGTTGAAAGTTGAATGGGGGAAGAAAGAGAAGGGAAGAGGAAAAGCGGGAAGGGAAAGGAATGGGACTGGATTGGGCGTAGGGCTCCTCACTGGGTCAAGTTTTGGCCACGGTGAATCATAGCTGCAGATGGGATTTTGGCTACTGGAAAGGTGCTTGTAACTAAGAGGGGTCGAGGTTAGAGCTCATGGAGCTTTTCATTTCGTTCTCTTCTTCCTTGTCTTTTTCCAACTTGAAAGTCTTTCCTATCGAGGGCGAATATACTACGGGAAGACGATACGATACCGTTGATACCGTGATACCGTGACTAAAATGGGGGCACAGACCTCTGGGCGCTAACCCTGATTCAGAAAGTGCAAACCGGGCAAACAGTCCCAATTGCACTAGACCTAATACGGTCAAGTGGATTTGCCTCCAAAATCCTCCTAATCGCCACATCAGCCCATATATCTTGACCTGTCACAGAGTACCCAGTTGTATGTCATTGTTTCTAAAATTATGTACCTATACCTAGACTACTCCACTACTCCGTACTCCATACATATTGACAATGTATAGTACGTTGCTTGAGGACATCCTTATCTGTCGGCTTCGATTGCCCCAATCTCCAAGTTAATCCCGACGCCGAACTAACTCCCAACGACCCCGTTGGCGAGAGCTGAAGGATCGGCGGGGGGCTTTCTCCACAGTAAACACCTCCCTAAAACACCTCACTGATATCATCACAATATTAATGACACTAAATTGAAAACAATACGAAAACGAAACGGCGGGTAAAACAAGGGAGGAGGGAAAAAAAAAATCAACCCAAGAGCCATGTCTCTAATCTCTCGATGGATCGATAATACTTTGGAAGCCACCGGCATGGATGCCGTGGATGCTCTACGCGCGTTCTTCCTGCTGGCCGCCGCCACGGTACGATACGCCCTGTGATAGTGGTGATAGTGAACACCTCCTGCAGATGAACCCAACTAACGCCGACCCCTCTATGCAGACCTTCTCGATCAGCATCCCAACCTCATTGCGGTCCCGCTTCCTAGCTTATGGCCCACGCTCGACCTCGGCCTCGACCTCCACTAGCCCTGCACCACCTAGCGCCCAGAACCTTTCCACCGAGAGCAAGGGCTTCCTTGACTATCTCGCTACTTTGCAGGTGCCACATAGCTACTTCACACATTTCTACGTTGTATCTGTCCTGTCATCCGTTTTCTGGGTTGCGCAGTTACTCTCGCGGGGTGCGATGTTCCAGGCCATCGCATCCCGCGTGAGCGAGGACCACCAACGGCACTCCATGTCCCTGACTCAGTTGGTGATATGCTGTGTGCTGTTGGCTATACAGGGATCCCGGCGCCTATGGGAGTGCTTTATCTTTTCAAAGCCTTCGTCATCGCAGATGGGGTTTGCGCACTGGTTTTTGGGCTTGGGTTTCTATCTAGCGGCAGGAATTGCGATTTGGATCGAGGGCTCGGGCACTCTGTTGACCAAAAAACTGACCATTGCTCATTTGCAGATGACCAATGCCCCAAGTTTGCGGACTTTCGTCTTCATTCCGCTCTTCCTAGTGGCGTCTGGTCTGCAGCACGACTCCCATCACTACCTGTTCTCGTTAAAAAAATACACCCTCCCGGAACATCCCATGTTTCGCGGGGTTGTCTGTCCCCACTACGGCGCAGAGTGCATTGTCTATCTATCGTTGGCGCTGTTGGCTGCACCGCAAGGTGAATGGGTCAACAAGACTATGTTGTCTTGTCTGGTTTTCGTTGCGGTCAACCTAGGTCTGACAGCTCAGAATACCAAGCAGTGGTATGCGCAAAAGTTTGGCAAAGACTCGGTGCAGGACTGGTGGTTGATGATTCCTTATCTCTACTAACATAGAGCTAAAACATAAATAAATGCAGTGGAATCGAAAATGGGATACTCGTTACCTCCCACCTAAAAACTTCAAGGTATTCCCCATCTTCATAACATGAAGCACGTCCCTATACGTGAGACTCGTTCTCGTCTTCCGCTCATACCACCCACTCTGGTACGGTTCCCTCTCCCGCAAGAGCTCCCAGTTGCAGATAGAGTGAGGCCCCAGATCCTCATCTCTCGTCGTTTCCTCGATGCCATGCAAAAGATCGGTGTACATCTTGCACCTCGTGACCAACAGACTTCGTCTCTCCTGTAATATCCTGTATTGAGGTCTTCGGTTTGTGTCAGGTATCCCAACAACATCTCTTCGGGCCTTAGCTGTTATGTCGCTTTCTTCCCTGTCGCCCTGGGCATGCTTGTGGTACACATTGAGCACAATTGGGGCACCCAGACTCACTGTCGCAACTAGAGGATAGTACGCTGCTCCATCTTCATGTGGCATGATTCCCTGTCCAGGTTGGTACTCGTTTACTAGGACATGGTTGGGCGCCTGATGTGGCGCATCGTCGAAGATGCGTAGTGCCTCAAACCTTGGCTCGACAATCGGTGATCTAAGCCAGGTTGGTAGGGGCGATGCGAGAAGCGCATTGTTCTTTGTGAGGGCTGATGGCCATGTTTGAAGCCTGCGGTGCGAGAGCTGGGTCCAACGCGGTAACGGTGCTGATTTTACCTACGGATTGTTGCAGTGAGTGAGATCTGCGCATGACTAGGTGACATGCAGCATCTATGGATTGTTGAAGAGAAATGACATAATGAAAAGCACATAAATTCGTCCAATATTTAACAACAACAGCGTGAATCATAGTCATTAATAACACATGGTCATAAAAATAAATCATTGGCGCTTACCTTCTGAAGTAACCAATCCTCCTCGTCCTCGGTAATAAAATCTGAAATATAGAATGCATCCTCGGGCAATGCAGTGATGCGTACAGCTTCAAGATCGAATCCCATTTGCTTTCCGAGTTCGAGCTGGTACTGGATAGTCCCTAGTCCCCCAATATTGCTGACTTCAGTGGGGGTTGGTATCAGCAATGGCTATTGGTGAGAGGTTTGCACTGTTGAGTGTTGACGAAGGCAAATCAATAAAGATGAAAAGATGCCTGGCTTTGTATAATAATTCCATATGCATAACTCCATAGAGTAGAGTAGAAAGTCTACAATACACCACGTCACACCAACCCTTTCTGCCTTGCAGCCTCAGGCAGAAATATCCCACCCCACATCGGCTCAATCCGAGCAACCAACGGTCGAGACAGCGATAACAACATATTATTGAACTTCTCGTCTACAATGGCCCCCAAGAACAATGCCAAAGCTGCCAAGGGCAAGGGCAAAGATGCGTCCACCGATGACGCTAAGGGCAAAGGTGGAAAGGGAGGAGCTGTGAAAGGCGCACAGTCGATTAACGTGCGACACATTCTTGTATGTGCTTTTGCTCTTCTCTTTCTCATTTCAGATCCTCTGCCTCTGGTACTGGAAACTGGCCAATACACTACTAGCTCCTGTGGACAGGGGAAAGGGTCGCTATGTAGCTCATTCTAATCACGTCTAGTGCGAGAAACACGCCAAGAAAGAAGAAGCCCTGGAGAAACTTCGCAATGGCACCAAGTTTGATGAAGTTGCTCGTGAATTCTCAGAAGATAAGGCCAGGCAGGGTTAGTAGATCTCTGCGGGACGAAATGGACAGTGCTGATGTTTCTTGCTGTAGGAGGTGCGCTTGGATGGAAGACCAAGGGCGGCCTGGACCCTGCATTTGAGAATGTTGCTTTCGAGCTTGAGACTAGCACAACGGGAAATCCCAAGTATGCCGAAGTCAAGACTGGGTTTGGGTATCACATCATCATGGTTGAGGGGCGGAAGTGAGCTTCTTCGCATGACTTACGCTCTATAAAAGATAAACACCCACATCCAAAATATAGCAACAAGAGACCCGAAAAAATATGTAGAAAGATAAGCCACCCAAGGGCTATTACTTATGCTTTATAAATTTTGGGAATCTAAATGCTCTTCGGATGAAAGCTTATCTACGGAGCCTAGTATAACATCTCACAGTTCCTTCTTCGCGGCCTCAATCTTCGACTGCTCTTTCGCCTTCTTCTCTGATCTTTGTACTACTGCTTCAGCGCCAATGCCTCCGAACACCAGACTGATCCCCAGCCACTGGCCACCGGACAGAGAATGTCCAAACCAGAAAACGCTGAGGAGCATAGTCAACATCTTGCGTGTAACGGTGACAGTGACAAGCAGCAGTGAAGAGAAGCGAGACAGAGTGTGGAAAATGAAGAGCTGTCCAACAGCTCCGCACGCCGCGAACCCAAGGACATGCTTCAGTGCCTCTGGGTGGCGGGAGAGAAACGAGACGGCACCGAACAGCTCAGTCTCGTTGGATGGGGGAATGGGAAAGGGCAGGAGGTTATGGAGAACCCCACTTTGTGAAAGATGCGGCATAATCAGGAGGTACGCAGAAGTCAGAGTGGTCGAGAGAATATTCTGAGCGACCATCATCTGGGGACCGGTGAAACGGGTGTACAACTTAGGTGAGGAGAAGACGTGGTCCTGCGTGGTGTTGGTTAGGCCATCTAACAGGAGGTTGATGGACAACAGGAAAATGCCCCAGCCGGAGGATCCAGACTGATCCTTGGCAGCAACTTTCTTACTAGTTCCTGGGTGGTGCAGACTGAAAGTTGCGACGCCGAGAGTGACCATCAAGACAACACCGTATTTATACAGTGGGTATCTCTTACGGAAGATGGTCAGGTGAAGGACCATAACCGGGAGGAGCTTGCATGATTTGGCAAGGATGAAGGTCAGGTAGTCGATGTGTTGGAGACTGGCGTAGCCGAAGGGTGACGCAAGTGACGAGGAGATTGCGACTAAAAGTAGGGGAAAGAGGATCCGGCGTGTGGGGAAGATAGATGGGATCTTTTGGCCATTCGGAGTCGAGAACAAAAGGTATGTAAAGCCGGTGATGGCTGCGAAAGAGGATTGGACCGTGTTCAGCACCAGCGAGTAGGTGAACCGCTCTGTTGGAGGATTTGGCTCCGCGGCGGTTGCAGGACGAACGGGATAGCTGGTCGTCGTGATTGCCTCCTGTAGCACACCCCATGAGAGGCTTTTTGATTCTTAGTTTCTTGTTGCTCTATCTCAGAAGTCAGACGAAATGTGGGTGAAGCACTTACAATGCAGCATATATACCGAGGACGCAAATCACAAGTTGCGACAGCCCAGGGCTGTCGGCAATCGTCTCCAGGGTTGCCGATGCTTTTTCAGACACGCTTCCATTTGCGGCTGAAGGTGTGTTTGTGTTGCCACTTTTAGAATTTTGTGAGACACCGGAATCCTCTGAGAGATTCATCAATTGCGAAGAGGGGGCTCTCTGGAGCGGCGCTGCTTGCTTTTGTCGTCCCATTGCGACAAATCGGGGCGGTATTCAGCTTGGAAATGCGAGTAACTCAAACAAGAGGCAGTTTAGAGAATGTGAAATTGGAAATTGACACTGTGTCGAGTATAGTTCTAAGTTGTCACGAGGTTCGAGCCTCCTGGACCTGAAACCAAAAGAATAACAAGATGCCATGTGTTCTTACTTCGCCTTGTCTATGATCGCCCACCCCACACAAGTTTATGTCTTTTATTTTTTGAACTTTTGGTTTTCTTTTTCTTTTTTCAAACTCAAGATGAAAGGAAGAATCGACTGGACACTCCTCAAGTTATCTTTTTAAATATGTTTCTAAGCAACTCCCAAGCTTCTTATCTCAACTATACAGTCCAATCAAGAAAAGCGGTGTAAGTAAATCAGGTCTATCCGGGCGGTGAACCCCCAAAAATCCGAAGATTTGCGGTTTCTCGACCGGAGCTCCCTCCGTTCAAGCCTTATAAAACAAAAAGCTTCAAAATATCCAGAATGGCAGACAATCAGAAGGCGACCATTCGGCCTAAGGCGTCGGCGATCACCGAGCACATCAGCCAAAAAGGCTACGAGTCTCCCCACCTTGCAACATCCGCGCAAGTCCAACACAACCTCGAGCACCAACACCTCTGGACCTCTATGGTGGGAGATCTCATTCCTGGACAAGCAGACGACTCAAGCACATTAAGGAAAGACCCCCGCCAACCACCAAAAGAACCAATCCCTCTGCTTTCCGGCTACCCTCCACACCGTGTGTACACACATCCCGACGAGCAGCTGTACATGCTAGAAAACGGGATCCGCGAAGACGACCTTGAGCCAGAGCGCATGTTCGTGGTACCAACTACACAGGGTCAGCCATGGACCTTGCGTCATATGGCTGCTGTGTTTGATCGGCTTCCTGAGTTCAAGCACAAGGCTGAAGAGTATGATCGATCTGTCGATCCTACAAGCATGCAGTCCGAGGCGGAGGGACTGGATCCTCAAAAGACAGAGAAACTGGCTCAGTACTATGATAAGAAGGAGAAGGCTCGTCTGACCAAAGAATGGGGCTCGCAAAGGGTGTTGCTTGCTATGGTGGACAAAGGATTAGGTGGAGACGGGACGGTGGCGTATTATGTTGTGCATGAAGGCGAGGTGAAGCCGCGGCAGAACTGAGTGCGTGGAGCTGGATTGTCCTCATATGTACATAATGATACCTATTTGCATTCTTACCCCTCGCGGGTTAACGACATGATGTGACGAATACTTATTCAGAAGAGCAGTGAATTGACATTATCCATATGGTATCCAGATTACATTCAAAGGACAATTTGCACGATATGCGCCGGAATTATACACAATAGGGGTTGTCACATGATCAGCTAGCTACCGGGTATAGTAATAAGCAAGAAGAAGCAAGAAATGCTAAATAGGTGTGCAGAAGGCTTGACGATATGTTCAGATAGACGGTTAGAGACTGCTGTGCGAAGAAAATCAAGGAATTAGGTCACCGTGATGATTAGATATGACCTGTTCTTGTTCCATTCGACAGCTCGAGCAGTACTCCTCATACCATTGCTTGACGTTATCTGTGTGTTCGGCAAAAGCACGTTCGCCTTTGGCTGTCTCGGCAGTCGACGGGTTTTCGCTTTGGGTGGCCTCCCCGCGGAGAAGAACCTCGACCTGGCGGCAGCGCCGGATCTCCTCGCGGAGCCAACGCTCCCATTCGGTCTGGATGACCTCTTTCTCGATGCTGTTCACAACTCGCAATGCGACAAGAAGGTTGTGTCGATACACACCAAGACGCTCGCGGGTTTGCTGGAAGCGTTTGATGGCGCTCTTTGTCAATGCGTCCCGGGGACTCGATGTACTGAGCGACAGAGGCATTTCGGAATACCGCATGGTCTGCTCTTGGAAGGTAGCAAAACAGTTGCTGGCATTTCCGGTACTGGGCCAGATTGTGGAGTTTGCAACTGCATCATCAATATCCCGCATGTAGATAGATTTGCTCATAACGAGGTTTGGCTGTACGCCTAACCGTGCCATGAAGTTTCCTGCGTGTCTCTCGTGCCACCAGTCCCAACTATCCCGTGAGGAATAGTATCCATTCAGAATTCCACTTGCCGCCAACATGACCAGAATGACCTTGTGTGCACTCACGGTCTTCCAAGACCAGCGGACTGCGTCAAAGGCCCACATCATTAGGAAGGAAACACTAGTTTCGAGGAATGACAAGAAGGTCTCAAGAAGAAGCTCATGCATGGCACGCTGTTTTCGAGGCTTGCGGGAATCAAGCTTCAGATTGGAACCAGCGCCACTAAACCGGGAGACTTGGCTTTGACGTCCCACGTGGCCGAAGATCGTGATGGCCTTTTTGGTGCGACTGTGTGCACCCAGTCGACGTACTTGGTCACTAACTAGATCAACAAGATCTAAGGAGTCTTGTTCTAGATCACCGCTTGCTTTTTTGTCGATCACACCTGGGTATGTCAGCTTATCGTGCTCTGTTCAAATAGGAGAGTTAGGAGGATAGCCTCACTCTTGAGACCCCAGGGAGACCATAGCCATTCGACTTTCGTGTAAATAGCAAGCTTGCTCTTGGATTTGGCCTGGAATGTAATGACAACCTTGCTTACCAACCGGAACGAACGTCGGAAGGGGAGGTGCCATGGTGTTTTCTTGTCTGTGATCACGTAGCACAGATGGTCGTTGAGAACATCGATGATCTGGTAGTCCGAGATTGCATTTTCGTGGGTATTACCTATACAAAAATCAGTTACTGCGTGATATTAAGATCATCGATAGTCAAGCCTACCAAAGAAATCTGTCGTGTCGATGTTGTAGTGGAAATCACGCCTCAAATGCCGCGATTCTGTACTAGCCCATGGGCCTTGCTTAATGTCTTTGCGATGTCAGCCATGTATAAGTGATTGGGGAGCTAGAATCGACGAACCTCGAGCTTGCCTCTCATGTAAAAGAAGCTGCCACACGGCGCTTTTGTCGCCAAATAATATGTGAAACAAAGCTTTAGGGCTTACATCGAGAATCTTTTCGGCTACTAAAATAAGATCACCTTGTGGAACATACTCCACGGGTTGGGTTGGAAGTCTGAATTTGGCAGCATCTCGACCACGGCCAGTCCTGCCTCCATCCAGCTCAAGATCTTTGTCAATGTAGATAGGGAGTCGAATGTCCTTTGCAAGACCCAAGTCTGTAGCCCTGCCTCCATCTTGTTTGATGTCTGCAAGTCCAGAAGAGAGGTCTTCCCAGCTATCTGCACTGGAATTCCGGGCTGGAGATCCAGTGTCCATCTTGATCAGTGCTTTGATCAGAGATTCTAGAGACAATTGCTCGACGGCAATGGAGCCTTGGATCAAGAAGTTAAGCCGTTTCTGAAGAAGTCGAAGGGGTTCAAGGAAAGTTTTGATCGTAACCCGACCAGGAGTATCACTGCCGAGGGGTGGAATAGTATGAAGGAAAAGGAAGTCGCAGTCTCGCCCAGGAGCTGCAGTTACCTCCTTAATGCTCTCCAAAGACACGCCGGTAGTCAAAACCAGTCCGAAATAATGACTGTAAAAGTAGATGTTCCTTGCTGTGACATAAGCTCGTCCGGGGAACTCTTGCTGATCGTTGGGGCTCCAGGTAGCTCTGAACACCAAAAGTAATGCGTCTTCTCTCTTGACATCTGGGAAAAGCAATCTGAATTGAGCATCTTGAATCCTCAATTGTTGAGGATAGTAGCTGGGATATTCATGCCCGATACCCAGTGCAACTTGCGTGAGCTTAACATCATCTCCATCAAGACTTACTGTCTGTCTGTGGCGTGGGCCTGATTGCTGTCTGGGTGCCGCTAAAGTACCTGCTGCATCTGGTTGCGCAGCGATGGCGTCTTTCGAGGTATCACTCAAGGCGGAGGACTGCTGGCCTCCTGGGGTGTCATCAGACGCACTATCGATCTGGTGTTGTTCCCGTTGAAGCTTGTTCATGAAACCCCAATTGGAGCTACCCCACAGGTTCGCCATCATACCACTGGGCATGCCGCCTGTGCTATCAGAGACACCTAATCCAATACCTCTTTCATTGCTCACAACCACTGCCGCCTTGCTCATGCTTGTTGGTGCTGGGGGATTGGCGAGCGTGGCAGGTGCAAGGCTTGAGCCAGGCTCATCCACGTTGCTAAGACTGCGACCTCGTTTCCCAGCATCGTCACTAACGTTGAGTGAAGCGGTGGTGCTGTAAGGGAGAATATTATGGCTGGCAGATATGAGGCTCGCTATTCCACCTGCAGGGCCCGGGATAGATGGAGATATGGGAGCCGCATTGTTCGACTTCCGGTGAAGATCCAGCTTTTGGATGAGTCTAGAGGTATGCTCTCTTGCATGTTCTCTTGCGGAGCTCTCACTATCCAAGCCTGTGGGTCTTCTACCGCTTCCAATGTCGGTACTGTTTCTCATAACATGCCCATCACGGTCTGGAACAGGAAGCGTCATACTGCGATCTCCGCCTCCGGATTCATCGTGCGCATTGGGGGTGAGGGAGTCCGCAGGATCTGCCGCGAACTCGGAAGCCGGAGGCTGAGAAATTGAAAATGCAGGGTCTTGAACTGCGACTTTTCCAGAAACAGAAAGACCAGTGCTCGCGGGATTTTCCAATGCCTTCTGCTTGGCAGCCTCGAAGGCACCAATCCATTCCATCAGCTCCTTCTGGTTATCTGCCTGAAGCAGAATCGTGTTATTTTTGGTCTTCACTTGGAAGCAGAATCGGCGTTCCTCCTGAAATGCAGGACGAATACTACAAAGCAGTACACCGATTCGATCACTTTCTTCAACGCCGCCAGTACGAGAGCCCTGTACAAGACACCCAAATATGCCGTTCTTGAGAAAGGCCCACCGTTTAACCCACACGGTGCGAGTAGGCTTTCCTGACAAGGTGCGCAAATACAGCCATCCTTGCTTTTCTGGTCGTATCTCTTCACTCACATTAAGCGTCGAGATAGGACGAGAGCCAAGGTATGGGACAGTGGAGATATTATAGTCCTCCAGTTCACGAGACGGTCGAGACGCAAGCTCCGCGGCTTCTTCAATGTGCTTTCGGGTGGATAGTAGCTCTCGTTTGGATGACTTCTCACTTCCTTCCATCTCATGAAGCCAACCCTTGATACGGTCCATCTCATGGGACCATTTCATGTAGCTCCCGCTGTTATAGTTGTGGAATTCCCGGAATTCCCGCCATTGATCGCAGGAGACTTTGACTAGGAGTCTATCAAGTGCGTTCCGTACCTGAGGGCCCTGTACCGAATAGTCCATTGCTGCTTTGAGGTAGGCTTTGTGGGCTTCGTGCAGCTGGAACGCTTCTTCTCTTAGGGCCGAGGCCTCCTTAGACTTCGATTGGGAGGCATATCGAGCTTGGAGGTAGTCGTACGATTTTTGGGAACTCTCGAGATTGCGTCGGATTTCCTGTAACCGTGTCAGATAATCCTACACGAGAACAACTTGTATCATGGCCTTCTGGGTACCTTGAAATGCCGCAGATCCTCATTAATGAAATCGCGAATAGGTTCAGATATCAACGACTCCATCTTTCTAGTTGTTTTGACGAGTCCACCCCAAAGATCTTTAGATCCTTCACCACACCTCCTCATAGCCAAAAGTGTATAATCATGGTCGACAACCGCTTCCGAGACAACGAGGGGATGTGTCGAGTAAGAAAGAAAGTTGTTCACTGCACTCTCCATAGTGGTCAGCTCACAGGAGAGCCTTGTTGCAGCCTTGGCATATCCGTCGAGCCATTTCTCTATGAAATCGATCTGATCGGAGAAATGGAGGGTGGTGGCACGAAAGGTGGGCGAGTCGAGAGCAGCTTCTTTGAGACCGACCGGGCTGGAAAATAGGAGTACAGATTAATATTCAAGAAGAAGGATGCAATAACAGACGTATCAAATACTCACACAACGCTCACAAGCTTCCCAACCTGGGGTAACGGGGTTTCTGCTTGAGTCGACATCTAGTGTATGTCTCCAGCCATACACTAGGCGTGAGCAAAGACCGAGACGCGAGGGGTGTGGATGAGCCTCCTCTCGTTCATACCACTCAATTACCACTTCGACTTCAAGAACTTGAGAGAGCCCACGTGTATGATGTTTTTGACTTGTAGCTGTCTTGACTTTGCTTGAGACCTCAGCCCTGAGCCTCTGGGGACGAGATGATCCTAATTGGCTACGTCAGGTTCATGCCTTTGCGCCTGGTCCTTAAGGCATCAAGAGGGTGGTTTGCTGAAAGGCGGTGTGAGGTTTTTTTTCTTTCTGCCAATTTGGGATTTCACCGAGTCGACCTCTAATCATATACCTGATCACACAAAATGGAGCCTCCTTCTAAGAAGATGCGAAAGCTCTTGGACCAGGATAGTGATAGCGACTCTGGGGATGATGCTGGTGGAGTTCTCCTCGGCAAGCAGTCGCCTGATACTGGATTCAAGATCAATGAAGAATACGCTCGTCGATTTGAACACAACAAGAAGAGAGAGGAAGTTGCGAGACGTACGTACTTATACTCGAAATTGTTGTGATTTGACCACATATGCTAACATTTCCTTCGTTAACAGTGGAATCAAAGTATGGCAAGTCCTCCAGTCTTGGAAACCGCCCAGGCGAAGATTCTGAGGATTCCGACTCCGAAGAAGAGGATGACGATGCAGAGCTTGCTACGGAAGCTCTAGATGCTGAAATTGCGGCGACTTTGAACGCCATTCGCTCCAAGGATCCTCGCGTTTACGACAAAGACGCCAGCTTTTACACCAAGTACGACCCAGAGCAAGCCGATATCGGAAAGGGCCCTAAGGAAAATTCCATGACGCTACGACAATACCATACGAAAAATCTGCTGAGTGGTGTTAACCCAGCCGAAGAGGAAAATATCCCACGGACCTATGCCCAAGAGCAAGCCGACTTGAAGAATGCTATTGTCAAGGAGATGCACAAAGCGGCAGACAAATCCGACGAAGATATGGAAGATGCCGACGAGTTCATGGTCCGCAAGCCCGGTCAGGATATCTCGATGTCCAAATCTGATATCAAAGTCGATGTTGAGAATGCGGACAAAGACCCCGAGACCTTCCTGTCCAACTTCTTGTCAGCACGAGCCTGGATCCCCACAGACAAGCCAGAGCTGCATCCGTTTGATTCGGATGATGATGACGATGTCGAGCGCGCGGACGCTATGGAGGAAGCGTACAATTTCCGCTTCGAAGACCCCAACAAGCTGAACGAGGTGATAGTCACCCACTCTCGTGATCTCACCAACCAGCAATCGGTCCGTCGCGAGGAGAAGAGTTCCCGTAAGAAGATTCGTGACGCCGAACGCGCACTCAAGGAAGAGGAGAAGAAGCAGCGCGAAACTGAGAAGAATCGTCTTCGCAAGCTGAAGACTGAGGAACTCCAGAAGAAGGTGGAACAGATCAAGGAGGTTGCGGGACTTCGTGCCTCACAATTCACGGACGAAGACTGGTCTCGTTTCCTGGATGCTTCCTGGGATGACTCAAACTGGGAATCAGAGATGCAGAAACGGTTTGGCGAGGAGTATTACGCTGTGGAGGAGGGCGATGACGGTGAGAATGAGGGAGGCAAAAAGAAGAAGCATCCTAAGAAGCCTACCTGGGATGACGATATCGATATCAACGACTTGATCCCAGACTACGAGGATGAAGCGGAGGCCACAGTCGATCTATCAGGATCCGAGGACGAAGATGACGACCAGGCTTCTGGATCCAAAAAGAAGAGTAAGGCCGAAGAGAAGCGGATGCAGAAACGTGAGGCCCGCAAAGAACGTCTTCGCATTGATGATGCGGTTGAGCGCAACCTCGATCTCGATATCACCTTACTTCCTGGAGCTACAAAGAAGAACGCCACAAAGTTCCGCTACCGTGAAACCTCACCTGAAAGCTTTGGCTTGACGGCACGGGATATCCTCATGGCAGACGACACACAACTCAACAAGTTCGCCGGTTTGAAGAAGCTGGCCACCTTCCGCGAAGAAGAGCAGAAGCGACGCGATCAAAAGAGGCTAGGCAAGAAGGCTCGGCTTCGGGAGTGGCGCAAAGACACTTTCGGTGATGAGAATGGACCGGAGTTCAAGTTCGGCGGCGATGTCCAACCTAGTCAACCTGAGGAGGCTGTTGGTGAAGCTAAAGTTGATATTAGAGAAGGGGATGGCTCACGTAAGAAGAGAAAGAGGTCAAAGAAGCATTAGACGTGTTGCATCTGTCTGCCATTGTTCATAGCTTTTTTCAAAATAATTTATGAAATGAACCAAAATCTCCCCCGTTCAAGTTGAACAGTCCACTTGGGTATTGAAGGATATTTCCTTGTGATATCTTATTTGTAAATATCCTCAATTCGAAGTAATTAAAATGCGACAAGAAAAATGCAGATACACTGGCATAGGGAGCAGTAAATGCTGATACTTCTCATGATATATATTTTTGCAGATTTTCAGAGAGCCGGAACATAAAACTTAAGATTGCGACTCTAGTTCATCGCCAATGAGCCAAACATTGTATAACAGTATACAAATCTTCAAATTCCTACTACAAAGCATTATTTTCGCGCATTCTTTCAGGCCCATATACTATATACTACCTGTAGGACTCGGTAGCTCCCAAAGCGGAAAGCTCCCATGCGATGCGGGTCCACTTAGGCGCTAGCGGTTGCTGGGGCGAACCTCGGGGATATTTTGATTTCAACATGTGCAGCTATACTCCGTACTAAGCTTGCAATACTGCTATGATGACTTTAACAGCTAAAAAAAAGTATGGAGGTATACAAAGTAATCTGTACAAACATTTCCTCAAGCACCAAGAAAAGTGGAGCCAAGTTGTGCCATTGAGTGACATTTTTTCAACATGTGAAGTACCTAGGTACATTGTCCATGCGGCGATCTATCAGCTTAAAGTTTGTACCCGCGACATCACGATAACTTGGAAGGACAAAAATGTCTCATATCAGCATTGAAGCCCAGGTATCCCTCACATGTCTCAAAGGTTTGGGAGGGATCACATTTGCTCAATTGAGTTATCCATGCTACTTCAGACAACGTAGATCATCTCAGTGAGAAATCGAAATAAAGAATATGGGCGCAGAGGATACTTCGGGAGAATCCACTCGTCCGAGACGAACAAAGACTCCTCTCTCTGTACGAAGTACGGAGTACGCATACCAGTGATATGGGGTCCTTTGAATTCTAATTCTAACAACTAATCAAGAGCGACACATTTGAGAGCACTCAAGCCCAGATACACAGGGCTGGTAGGGAATAGCTACGTCGGTGGCAAGACCGAGATATAATTTTTATGCCCCGTTTGCCATCGGATACCCGGCCTGGGAAAAGGAGGTTGCCCCGGGGAGTGGAGATCCGGCATTGGACAGGGAAATATACACCGTACCCCTACGGTACTATGCACCGGCGCTTGGACCGTTGCTCGGGACTACAGGAAGTCGATGATCAAAGTGAAAAGATGAAATATCGACTCATTTCCAAGGCAGAAAAGCCAATTGATGGGACGTTATATTGTAAATCGAGACAGAGTGATCCATTTAAGAGACTAAAAAAGAGCCCGACATACCCATAGCACCGTCCAGACCCAATATCAAGACCAGCTGGCCAGATTGCAGAATTTTCAGTGGATCGGGAGATATCGGCAAGAGGCAAACCAATACAGTATAATGACTGTAATATACAGTAACATAACCCTTTTGGCTTCCTGATTGGGTATTAGCGCCCGGCGGTCGAGTATTTTTTTTTTTTGGCCCCCCTTCCCGCCTTCTCTCTTCCTTTTTCTTCCTCATTATCCCTGGTGTCTCTTTCTTCTTGACACTCTTTCCATCTCCTCTCTTTTTTTTTTTGCATCCCGTTTCTTTTGCACTATCTTCAAAATGGGTTCCGGTGACGTTAACCAGGCCGAGAAGTCGGTCTTCGGCATGCCCGTGAGTATCTCCCTGTGAGCTGTCCCTGAGGTCGCGTGAAGATTCAGAACGAGATGCGATGAAATGTCCATCAAATTGTCATTGAATTCACTTCTGCGACCTCAAGGATCAGCCATAGCTATCGCACTGTGAATTGAAGCAAGCCAGAAAGCTAACAAATTTCACAGGGCTTCGTTGTCGACTTCCTGAGTACGTGTCATGCTTGATGCCTGCAACTATCAGCAATTGCTAGCTTGATGACCTCGAATATTGATACTAACTGTGTATTAGTGGGTGGTGTCTCCGCCGCTGTCTCCAAGACCGCCGCTGCCCCCATTGAGCGTGTCAAGCTCCTGATCCAGAACCAGGTTGGTTACCACCCGTCAAGCACCGATTGGAATGGGCTAGAGACGGAATATCACGCTTGATTATAATGCAATTCACTTTTGAGGTTCAACTTTGGACACAATCTGTGATTTTGCGTTGATCACAGCCGGTGAAAAATTTTTCTCCTTTGGCCCGTGACAGTCGGCATCTCAATATATCTATTCATCCAGTATCTAACCAGCCTCGATCGATAGGATGAGATGCTCAAGCAGGGTCGTCTCGACCGCAAGTACAACGGCATCACCGACTGCTTCAAGCGCACTGCCGCTGCTGAGGGTGTTATGTCTTTGTGGCGTGGAAACACTGCCAACGTCATCCGTTACTTCCCCACCCAGGCCCTGAACTTCGCTTTCCGCGACACCTACAAGTCCATGTTCGCCTACAAGAAGGACCGCGATGGATACTTCAAGTGGATGATGGGTAACCTTGCCTCCGGTGGTGTATGTAACCCAAATTTTTTTCTCGCGCTTGGACAACAACTAACAAGACCCTCAGGCTGCCGGTGCCACTTCCCTTCTGTTCGTCTACTCCCTGGACTACGCCCGTACCCGTCTGGCCAACGATGCCAAGTCCTCCAAGGGCTCCGGTGAGCGCCAGTTCAACGGTCTCGTCGATGTCTACCGCAAGACCCTTGCCTCCGATGGTATTGCCGGTCTCTACCGTGGTTTCGGTCCCTCCGTTCTCGGAATTGTCGTCTACCGTGGTCTCTACTTCGGAATGTACGATTCCATCAAGCCCGTTCTCCTCGTCGGTCCTCTCGAGGGCTCCTTCATCGCCTCCTTCCTGCTCGGCTGGACCGTCACCACCGGTGCCGGTGTTGCCTCTTACCCTCTTGACACCGTTCGCCGCCGCATGATGATGACCTCTGGTGAGGCCGTTAAGTACAAGTCCTCCATGGATGCTGCCCGCCAGATCATCGCCAAGGAGGGTGTCAAGTCTCTCTTCAAGGGTGCCGGTGCCAACATCCTCCGTGGTGTTGCCGGTGCTGGTGTCCTGTCCATCTACGACAAGGCCCAGCTCCTCCTCCTCGGCAAGAAGTTCTAAGCCATTCACAGAAATGTGAGTCTCTTGCCACTGTAGTTATACTGGAATAGGGGATGCACACCTCCCCCAGTGTAACCACTGGGCGTGGAATTCGAGGATGTGGGATGGTCAAAAGATAGATGCGTCAAGAAATGGGTCTGAAGGATCTTGAAGCATAGAATGGTTTATTCTTCCTTTTTGTACCCAAATGTACTTTACTGCCTGCAAACTCTTTCGTTTTTTCAATTTGTTCCCTTGTAAGCATAAAAGTAAAACATTCTATCAGGGGCTATTCAGAAGTCTTGCAGGACCAGAGTCCTCTAATTGATCGTTTGGCCCTCAACGCATTGAGGTTTCAAGTACATTGCCCTCAGCTAAGTCCGCATAGCCAAACAATAGCAAGCAAAGGTTCAACCATTTAAGCCCAACCCCCTTGTTCATCTTAGTATTTCAATACCTCACAGGCAACAGCCAAAAACTTATCAAAAGCGTCCCGATGCGGCAGGGCTCCACAGCGGCAATAGCAATGACGTCTAAGCTCCTTGAAGCTACAAAGCCACTTCACTCTTGACACTTAATCCTTCCACACCATCTATCCAAAATGTCTTCACCAACTGGTATCAAAACCTACAACTCAGCGCCCGTAAATTCCAACCTGGAAGAGGGCACACACACAACAACCTCACAGCCCGAACCCGCCACCGTAATCGAGTCACTAGCAAACGCACCCTCCCAACCTCCACAAGCACCCGCAACAACAACAGCAACAGCAACAGCTCCCTCAAACCCTCCAATCTACACAACCGCCGATCCTGAACCCTCAGCACCACCACCCCAACCAGGCGCCACACCAGTACAGCCCACCCCAACAGCAACAGCACCAACCGTCCCCGAAGCACAACCACCAACAACCACCTTCCCAGAACAAGCAACGTCCACAATAAAAACCCCACCCCCACCTCAACCAGGCGCCCTCCCATCCGCACCACCAGAAGCAGCAACAACACCCACATTCCACCCTCAACCCCCCAAACCCGACGACCCCATCTATACACCGCCACCCCCACCAGCCCAGCAAACAAACCAAAGCTACACACAATCTTACTCCTACAATGCACCCACCGTAGGTCCGCAGACGGCAGTGCCGAACTCAACCTCCTCGCCATACTCGTCTGTCTACCAGACGAACGCGGGCTCGCACGCTCGTCCACAGACTCTGCCGTTGCACCACGGTGCCGGGGCTGGGTCTGGGGGTGGGGCGAGTAGTATCTTCCCTGAAGAGGAGGAGGGGTTTTTGGGAGCGGCGAAGGGGTGGATGAAGTGGTCTGGGAATAAGTTGGCGGAGGTTGAGAAGGGGGTTTGGAAGAAGATTAATGACGTTCATGAGTAAGAGGATTGGTTAGGTTCGGGGGCTTTCCATGTCTTCTATGTTTTATTATGGTCACTGGTTGAGAATTTGCAGCGTGGGTTAAGGGACTCCATTGTGAACCAATGTCGGGTATTTTGAGGGATGATGGGAGTATCAAATTGGGTGATGGAGTTTGGGGTTGTGTTTTGAGTCTAGTTTAAATGATATCTTATATCGATGTTTTGATTGAAATTTTATTTCAGGATAATTGGTGGCTTTGGTATAAAGTAGCTGGGACTAAATCAAGCTTCCTGGTTAAGCTCTAGTATTTGGACTCGATTGTAATAACATCTAGCCTACGACTAGGACAGGTTAGTTTACAAGCGAAAAGAAGTGGCAACTGAGCCGCGCAGGATCTGCGACGGATTAGTTTCTAAACTAGATAGGTAACTGCCTATGTACCTCCATCCCATCCGCGGCTGAAGCGTTGAGTATTCAGCCTCAAAGACTAAAGCCCAACCCTCAGAGGCAATGCAAGGGCGATGAACCTGCAATGTACAACAGACTATGCGTAGAGCACACAAAGAGAAACACAGACAAATAGAGATAGGGAGAGGAAGAGAGAGAGGAAGAAGACAACATCTCAGTTGGATCAGTGAAGATGACTGAGATTCCATACAAGTCAGAAGGGTCAGTGCAATCAATAAAGATGACCGGAGCCTCCCCCTGAATGGCTGAGATCTTCCAAGGACGATCGAGGAGTTATTGAAATTGAAAACGAATAAGAAAAAGGTGACAAAGTAGAGTATTAGAAAAGTCCGAAGTATGAAGAAAGAAACACGAGTCTTGTAGCAGTGGTAGCCGACTCGACTAATGCAAAGATAAACGCCAGGGTGAGAGTGGTCGACAGAAAATAGTACTGTGAGCCAACCCACGTAAAAAATAAATAGTGAGCAGAGAAGAGAAGGGGTATTTGGTGTTGTCATAGTGGTAGCAACGACGGGACTGCTACCCTGAAACGTCATGACAAATTGTTTCGTATCAGGCATAAGAGAAAAGTGAAGACTTGAACGCCATCTGGGAAACCCAATACCACAAAGGTCCAAACCAAACGCCTATCAATCGAGGTAGTTGCACTGCAAGCTAACCAAATTTCCTGGTTTTGGATTTTTTTTTGGAATTGTCGAAAGGTCACAGCCAAAAGCGGTCCAGACCAGCTTCGACGGCCGTGAATATGAAGGGAAAAAAAAGAAGTGTATCCCGCCAAAGTTCAAAGAAATAAACGCCGATCATGATGAGGGTGGGGGCTTTACATGGAGCCCAGGCAGAGGAGCGCCTCCACAGCCGCGCGTTCTTGGATGTCGAAGGTGCGGGGTGGCAATTTAGCCACAGATGGACAGGTGGCGGGGAAAATCCCAGAAGGCTGAGGCTTTGCGCGCGCAGCGACGTGGCTGTTGATGAAATTGCCATTGTTGTTCATCGAGCGGGCGCGCAAAGCGTCGGCACCAATTTGTGCCCAGTCCTCCTCATCGGTATCATCGCCTTCAACCCACTCATTTTCTTGAATTTCATCGGGAGCCTCCGACGAAGAACAGTATTCGCCGTCGTCACCATCGAGAGACATTTTGTCTGCCTCGTGCTCCAGCATGTCGAGGTCCCCTTGCATACCGTAATCGTCAGTGTACGAGAATGCCGTGGATTCGGCAAAGCTCATGCGGTATGGATGACGGTTGCCACCCTGCCAGCCCGACTGACCCTGAATCTGTAGGCCACGCTGTTGGAAGGAGCCTGCGACACTCGAGGGCGGCGACGACGAAGTGTTCAAACCACGATCGCGAGCAGGTTCACCACGACGTCGCGCGTCCCAGCGACCCCAACCAATCTTCTCGAACACGACGTCGCCTTGAACACCACCTGCTTCTCCTCCATTTCCTCGACCTTCCAACGCAGCAACCACCAGTCTGCGCGCCTTGGCGGGGGGGAATATGCGAAAAGCCAGGGACCGAAGCTGTCAGATGACCCATAACGTGGCGGATCGCCAAAGGTCCCTGCTGGAGTAAGATCTCAGGGAGATGGTACTTGGATAGCATGGCAGGGGTGATCGCGCCGGTACTGTCGAGGTCGTCGACAGGCAGGGAGACATGATGATCGTTGGCGTGTTCCGCATCCTCGAGATCAATATCAGAGTCCAACTGGGGGACGGTCGATAGCGGCGATCCGGGCGACAGGGCCACTCGTTGCTTGAAGGTCTGAGGAGGGAGGTTCGGGGAAATGGAGTTGGGTGGCGTGGGAAGCATCGCAGGCATCCCGGGTCGCGTAGGCACATGGTTGCCACTCAGGCCAGAACGGCGCTGAGGGATATCAACAGAAGCAGTCTTACCAGCAAGGGCCATCGCAATGCTGGAGTTTGTCTGGAAAGCCATGATGGATTGAAAATGAATTTGTGAAAGGATCAGAACCTAAAGCGCGCAACCCGGGGTATATGAGTCAGAAGACGTTCTAACACGCGACAAAGAAGTACCACGGATTGATCGGGTGGCAACAGAAATGGTTTCCGAATGAAAGAGACCAGATCAAGTAACTAACCTTTCACACACAGTGACAAAGAGACACTGTAGCCGGTGTAGCGAAGTTGGGGCCAACTTGTTTAGGGCTTGAATCCACGTAGGGGATGCGACGCGGCAAGGGGAGAGCGATAGTCGCGATAAGAGCAGATTCCAAGGTGACGAGGTCCCAAGAGTTCGAGATCGAATATCACAAGATGTGTGTGAAGAAGAGAAAGGGAAAGATAAGTTTGGAGGGGTACAAGGCCCTGGAAGTGACTTAGATCTTTGTACTCCAGGTCCAAGGGTACCTAGGTAATCTCAGGAAAGCGCGTGGATTGGCGCCTTGTCACCGGGTGCTTCCGGCTCTATACTATTGTGATTGTTCTACGACATTATTACTCTGTATTTTTTTAATTTTTTTATTGCTTTATTGCTTTCTTTGAGTGAGATAGATATATATATAACTTCCTAGTCCCATTTGATTCGGTTCATCCATGCTATACATCCTACAAATACACCGGATGTTCACACTAATCTTCATCCCTGAGTCGATCAGGTCAATCCAGTCATAGATATCTGAGTAATAGAAAAGAAAAACCCCTCAATGCCAAGTTGTTATCGGCCACTCATGAGGATCCTCAGTGCTCGTGCGCCTTTTAACGCTTGCAGTGTTCTCCAGGGCGTAACCCTATGCTTTCCTATCGGCTGATAATCAGGGCACGTGGACCTGTACCCTTGTATCGTCCACGAGTGTCGATGTCATTCTGATCTCCATCTTCTTTCGAATTCGGTGTCCATTGAACTTGAATGACCGTGTAGCTTGTACTGAGATTGTATATACTCCGAACATTGAGTACGCGCACATTAAGTACTCGGGTATGTACTGGGTACATCCACTTTCCTCGGGTCCCACTATAATCTGGACTCTGGCCCTTGACGTCACTGGTACCCGTGACAATCTTGGCTTGAGCGCTTTTATTCCAAGGTTATTCCCGTCTGTTTGTGCACCCGTATAAGGGATAATACGCTCGTCCTGTGTCTTATCAAGGAATCCTGCATAGCTGACACCTTGGTCGCCTAGCCTTTGCCCCGAAGAATGCATTGCTCTAGCGCGAGGTCCATGTACGACATAGCCAGCACACTTGTGGACTTGTGGGTTTATTATTGGAGTGTTGGAAAAATGTGGGCTTGCGCAATTCGGCCATTCCCTTTCCATTGTGCGGGAAGTAGATGCGAGCTCTGCATGTCACCTTCTATACCATTCTACCATTCTATATGATAACCCCTCAATCAGGATACAGCTGAAGATTTGACTTGCCCGTTGTTGGGTCTTTTGAGTTGTCTGTGCCTTGATTATACCTTGATGTGCCCCTCCAGGGCGACATCCGCGTTGGGGATGGTCATGCTCCCCTAATGCTTATAGGTACATGTAATCAAACAGTATTTAATCAATAAGCTGACTCAGGGTAAAAATGAGAAGTACCGATAACCATTGTGACTCTGCGCTGTACATTCTATAGTTTCCCCTTTCGGATACCGAAGTCTGAGCACCCCACGTCTCCCTCAATTATCTCTTCCTGCCCTTCTCCCCAACCAACCCTCTAAGTCAAAAGACCCCTCACTTAGGTCGCGCATATTTCCCACGAAGAGAAACACGTACCCCTCTGCCTGCATTGGAGATTCGCCATCCATATACCGAATTGAGCATGCAACAGTTGTATAGCTAGGCCCCTCATAAGCCGCTAGTTTTTCTGCGTGTTCAATGGTCAGTACCTCGTACACAGCCCCTGTGATGGTATCGCCGAGATCGCCAGAAAGTAGAGCTGGGTAGTGTCCCCAGAGCTTACACTTGTACCCCTCGATGTATGCGGGTCGTAAGTGGGAGGCGTGTTTTAGACTTAACAACTCTATTAGTAGATTTTGGTCTTGAAGTGAGCCGTAGAAGAAGTATGGGCCTTTTGGAGCAGGACCTTGGGGTTGAGGTCGGGGGATCTGGGATTGAAAGAAGTGGCTGGGAGATGTGCTTCGCATCTTTAGGACTGTGGGTGATATTTTTGACCGAGGGTTCTGTGGGGGAGGTGGGGGTGGAGGAGGTAGACTGCCCCTTGATCGTGTTGAGTTCTCCATGACTGTGCTAGTAACAAGCAATCCAAAATCTTGAGCGCTGTATCTGGGAGATGCTGTTCATGCTCATGTCTCGGAATCTTTGTGGGGAAGATCCCTGCGGAGGATCACGGCTGCTTTCACTACTCTGTACACACATTATTTTCTATGATTCTAGACAATGATCGACTACCGATGCAGCTTTGTGATATCTTTTTAGTATTTTGAGTCTTTTCATGTAGTCTTTCTACGTCCCATTTAGATATCTCTCCCCTTGGTTCTATAGACGGTAGAAAAAGGAGGGAAATCCTATACCGTATAGACAGCTTTTCTATGGATAAAACAAGCTTTATATCCTATCAAACCAAGACGTTGAAGATGAGGCTAAACCCGTCTGATCGGATAAATGGTCATCTTCGCCTATTTTACCAAGGCCATTTTCCCGACGCGGGGGTTTTTTGTGCCTAAATAATTCGACAATTCGATAATTCACCAGAAGAAAAATGGTTAAATAGGCGTAAAGTGTGCTTCCCATAGTTGAAAGGGAGGTTACTTCGAATCATCACGTATTTGGCCATAATGGTCTACTATGGGTTTGCATTTCTCTGTCTGGCAATCACCGCAAATGCAGCAGCGAGCCCCAAGTCTTTAAACTCCGATATTTCCATTCTCATTCACAATGATCTGCTAGGTTTGCATAGTCACTGAGTTAAGAACATGACTTCGAGGACTGACTTTCAAAAAAGAAACTGAAAGTCCACTATCAGATTCAGGAATTCTGGTGCTCGACGCGAAACCATGGCAAGAAGCCACTGAAAGCTGCCAAAAGATTGGAGAGGTTCTTTGGGGCACTGATTCCAGTTACAAAAAGATCAAAAGTGACTTGGACTATCTTGTATACCAAGGCAAATACCCTCGCAACCAACGTTTTTGGACTGCCTCGGACCACCGCAAACTGTCGACCATCGATGCAAATGGTCGGGTGAATAAAGCATCTGCAAACGAGAGACTGCCTGTGCTTTGCACACAAAGTGCCCCCTTCTCCAACAGTACATTTCAGGATACAAGTGCTCAGTGGCAGGTGACTGTTCACTCCAATGAGGAATATCTTACCGGGTAGGAAATTGTACTTCCCTGACCTTGCGATCTATCCTAACAAACCACAGATTCCGGGATCGATTCAGTTTCCGCTTTCTGGGAATCCGCTACGCTAAACAGCCCCGACGGTGGGACTATTCCCGACTATATAAAGGGACTGGCAAAAAAGCTTCTGCTCTCGACTATGGCTCTGACTGCACACAAGGCACAACTGGTTCAGAAGACTGCTTGTTCCTCAATATTTGGTCTCCCTATCTTCCCCAAAGCCGCAAAGTCAGAAAGAGCCATCTTAAACCTGTGATGCTTTGGATTCACGGTGGAGCTTTCACTGGCGGCACTGGCAGTGACCCCACGTTCGACGGTAGTAATCTAGCCTCGAGAGGCGATGTTGTGGTCGTTACAATAAACTACCGCGTGGGAACACTGGGGTTTCTTGCATTAGATGATGGTAAAACCAACGGTAATTACGGATTGGCAGACCAGACCACAGCGCTGGAGTGGGTTCGTCGAAACATCCAGGACTTCGGCGGAGATCCAGACAGAATAACCATCTTCGGCCAATCGGCCGGTGCAGGCTCAGTGCGGGCACTACTTGCTTCTCCGCTCGCACGAGGTAAATTTGCTGGTGCAATCATGCAGAGTAATCTTGGTGGCTTGGCTTATGGCACAACCTACTCGAAGTATTATACCATCGCGCAGCAGATGGAAGTTGTGGGGAATGCCATTCTCAACGAAACAAACTGCACGGATGCTGCTTCACCCGTCGAGTGTTTGAGAAAGCTTCCCGCGTCAACGATTGCCAATCTTGCTGACTCGGCGCGGTATCTGGTTGTCGATGGCGTCTACCTCCGAAGCTCAGAGCTGGATTTGATAAACCCAGCATCGACTGCCAATGTGCCTTTGATGATCGGTACAATGAGAGATGATGGCGCTGCCATGATTGGTTATCCTGCAGTGGGACAAACGTTGAAATCCTTCCTCAATGAATCAGGCTTTAGTGACTCAGTTTACCCAAGCCAACTATTTCCTGTACCATCAACCGTCAATGCTACACTTGATATCTTCAACACATCCTCTCGCATAGCCACAGATGGAATGTTTCGATGCATTGACCAAGCGACTGCACACACAGCCTCAAGGACTCATATCTTCCCCGATATCTTTTACTACGAGTTTAACCGCTCATACCAAATGCCAGGCTGGTCACCCAATGCCCCAGTGTGCAACGCTCCTATCACAGAGGAGTTCCCAAATGGTGACCCCAGCAAGGAGTACTTTAAATGCCATTCTGGCGAGCTGTTCTACGTGTTTGGCAGTTTCCGTCGTCAGGGTTTGCCGTTCCGGGATGAGTTCGATCTACCTTTCGGGCAGTATGTACTAGATTCTTGGGCGAGTTTTGCGAGAGTAGGTATACCTACTCCTGATTTGGCCTTTTTGAAGGCAAGGGGATATAGTAATACAACTCGGGAGATTGAGGCGAATGGGTTGTGGGAGCCGTTTGGCAAAGGGAGTCAGCTTCGGTTGCTTCAGTGGCCGTCTGGGATGAGGGATTTGGACGAACTGGAACAATGCCGTGCGTTGAAATTGTCTTTAGATTACTTCGATCCTAAGAATTAGACAAAATGATTTAGTGTTTAGTACAGAGAAAGGGATTTGTATTTTTTGGCTCCCTAGATCTATAATACCCACGAAGCTAGATCTGTCCCATCAATGCTTCTTTTAGAGACAACATGAAGAGCTTGTTAGTCCTTCTCTTTGTGAACTTTCATCGGTAGCCTCGTTTCAAGTGTCCCTTCAGACTCCCTTCTCTTTGTAGTGTCTTCGATGGTGTTTGAACACTATATCATTTGAAGCCTTGGCCTGTCATTTCTATCACCGGACAAAAAGTCCGTTTACTGCTCCTAAATAAAAGTAACTTTCTGTTTACAGACACAAAGCTTCCTGTTCTTCCCTTTATTATAGCAACTAAACCCCAAGTCTCACAGTAAGATACAGCATGGATTGTAGTCAACTGGAGGTTGAACTCTTGATATGTAGAACTGATAGTGCCGTCGATGCTAAAATAATGATCAAAAAGCTCTAGAGCCCTTTGCCTTCTTCCCTTTCAGTGTTTTAGTTCGCCCTGGAATATTATTTAGGGATCGTAACCGACAAATAAACACAACATTGATTGTACTCACTTATAACCCTTGAACCCATAGTGTCTTTGTTGTGACTTTTTTATACACGAGGTCATGTTGGAGAATAGGTCATTCAACTGACAGTTCGCACGGCATTCTGCATGAAAGAAACCATTTTCTCCGTTTCCCCTTGCACTTTGCCCCTTTCTTTTTGGCGTCCTTTCAGCTATCTGAACATTTGAGATGGATGTACGGAGTACCGTCCAATCTGGAAATGAAGAAGGAGAGGACGAAGATGAATGAATTCCTTTATGTCAAGAGATATATCTCCACTCTTAAGGCAAGGCAGTTCCATTACGAATCAGAGGTCCAAGCATACAAAGCGATGAAAGACATCCAAGGCATCCATGCCCCCCGAATTTTTGCAAGCACCAAGATTCTTGGGCCAGAATGCACCCAAGATCAGTCTTTTAGTCGGTCTTTCGAACACCCTGGGATTCTTATGGAATATATCGAAGGATTCCCTCTGCCCGACATCGCAGAGCGTGCCCCAAGGAAATGATGGCAGCCCATTATTGACAATGCTATCGAGGTTGTCAACAACATCATGCACCATGGGGTCCTCAATGACGAGGCGAGCCCAAGATGCTTGATCGTGCAACCCGACCCAGCCAACGATTTGGATTCCGAATATAAATATAAAATGACTATGATCGACTTTGGTCATACTACTGTTCGTACACAGTACTCACCAAGAGAGGACTGGCGATGGCGAGAAGCTCACAGCGATACAGAGGAAGCGGTCGGGCAAGTGATGCGTCGGGCATTGGAGGTGGACTATGGGGGAGGTTACGTCTATACACGGACGCCCTATCGTCAAGCGCTTCAAAATGGTTATATGAAGGAGGGCGATTACAAAGATCGTGACGAGAGGCCTATGTTAAGCAATGTATGATGTGAGGAGAAAGATCTACATGTGCATTTGTTATGGGAAAGAAGATTGAGATACCCTGTATGCTCCCTTTGTCCCTTTCCGGCAATATTCTTCTCCTCCCCATCTCTCTTCTTAGCTAGGAACAACCAGTGATTCTTCTTCAAACTTCAGTACACGAAGCTCTTGTATTGGGGTATTATTTAGGGCGAGAATGAGGATATCAGGCAAGACTGTCGAAGTATAAACATTCTACTGTAGGCATGTCTATTTCATACATCAGAAATATGTCAATCCATGATTGTGATAAGGACCTGCGTGAATTTACCTGTGGACTTATTATCTGCCATAATATCCCGGTCAAGTGCACGATCTAGTGTACAAATCTCTGAATGGATGACTATGAGCATCGTTTGTGGGTATGGATGTCCACTTCCGATGCTATTCCGAAATATGGAGCACCACCCGTGGACCTCCAACTTCGTGTACTATGTGAGCTATTTACTCTTTTTGATCAAGTCATACCTCACATATATCAGTATCTACAACATATACTTGGTGTACTAATATCATCCTCATTGGTCCATATAAAATTGTAGAAAGCGACCTCAGGAAACTTTGATCTATAGTCTCGATAAGATCGGATGCGTCCCTTCCGACATTTCCCCTCATGAAGTAGACATATCCCGCAAGAATTTACCATCTCATTAATTTTTAACAACCTGCAAATCTAACTCCTTTAAACCCAGAATGTCTTACCAAATCACCTACGACGCTACCCGCGCACCACCGCGCGCCGCCGCCCTCGTCGCATTCATGGAAGACTTCTATCGCACCAGCGACACCGAGTCCCTGCACGAGAAATACGTCCAGTACTTCACCCAAGATGCGACACTCATTATGGGACCAAAGGAGGCCAAGGGCGCAAGCGGTATGCTGCTATCCAATTCCCTCCCTTTAACTCTGCGCAATCATATAACCAATTCCGGTCCTGATTTCCACTTTGATGCACAAAATATATATACATCTGTGTTGGGTTGAACTCTAGCTAACCAGACCAATCCTATAATAGCAATTCTCACGCTTCGTCAGGGCCTCTGGACACATGTTGCTTCACGCAGACACACGCCGGTACAGATCTACTTCGGCAGCGATGATGAGATCATGTTGTACGGTGGAGTGAACTATAGACTCAAGGCTAACCCGGATAATGATGTTTATGTGCCTTGGGCTGGACGGGTTGTGTTTGCGCCTCAGAAGGAGGACGATAATATCAAGATGCAATTTTATCAGGTTTACTTGGTGAGTACATCCTTGTGCTGCTAGCTGTGATAGTTGTGGTGCTGATTGGTTGTCTTCTAGGATACTGCGGCTCAAACTGGAAAGAAATAAAGCGGATTGAAGTGTGACCATTAGACTTGTCTTGTACATATATGAAAAAGAGTTGCATAAATTCAATAGCAATGATATAAATTGGACTTTTGGGAAACGTTGATCTATATAATGTGCAGGGCGAAAGCTCCACCAAGTAGCTAAATGACAACAGACACCTACATCTACACCTACAACAGAGAGAGGACGGAACAGTTTTGAAGTGTTTAGACATGCTCTTTATTTCCAGGAGACCACGAGAGAAAAAAGGGACAAAGACGCCGTAGGGTTGATCGGGGTTAAAGAGGTGAGGGAGTTCATAAAAACATGTCAAGGGGAAAAGAATCCCCTCTCCTCGACAAGAGAGAGAGGGGAAGGATTGTGTAGACCGTCTCGTCCGCTCTCTTCTCTCGTTCAAGTCTCCGGATAATGATGCCTCATCCTCATGCACTCTGCACCGCCCATATCTCTCTCCGCTAGTAGCCCCGTCTGGTCGTCAGATAAAAAAAAATATGGAGTTGGAACAAGAAAAAAGAAACAAACGTAAGTCGCGCACGGGACCGCAAGCTCCGAATTTTTATTTTTGTGTCGTCATTTCCAATATCTTGCCGCCGTAGCGAAGACAAAACCACAAAAACAAACGACTTATCCCCGAACTATTAAAAGCCCATTGTTGCGATACGTTTATTCCTCATCAGACTCCTCCTCCTCATCGACGGTGGTCTTGGCAATACGGTCCAAATCACGCTGACCGCTCTGGGTGATGCGGCGGCCACCCTTCTCCTCATCGATCTCGAGGACACCGATCTTCTCAAGAGCCTGGAGGGCCTTGCGGTCAACGGAGCCGGAGGCATCAACGTGGTGGGCGGGACGGGCACCACGGTTCTTGGTGGAGCCGTGGACCTTGCGAAGACGGCCGACACCGACGGTCTTGCGCATGTAGATGTGACGGGCACAGGCGGCGGCGCGGACGTAGAACCTTTAGAAAAATCAATGTCAACTGGTTGTTCGAATTTTGGTGGCTTGTGATTTGATGCGGTCGTACCAGTCAGCATCCTGAGGAGGAAGCTCGTTGGAGGCAGAGGTCTTGACAGTATCAACCCATCCGGGGATGGGGAGCTTGCCCTGACGCTTCAGGAAAGCAGAGTAGGCAGAGATGAACTTCTGCGCCTGTGTGGGTGAGAAAAGTGAGATGTTAGTTGTGGCTCATCAGTATACGCGTGCATCGGTCAAAGTCTGTGGATTTGCAGATGTGTCGGATTCGTTTCTGGAAGCAGTTCATCATTCGTCGTGTGGGATATTCGCTAGAATGCAGTCTTTGTATCCAATATTCCAGAGAGAATACCAACAGATAGACAAATCTATCAAAATTTCGCCCCTCAAAAACATGCATGCACATCCTTCGATATTCGACATTTTTCCGATAGGCAATTAAACAATTCGCCCACTGTATGCGTAATCCGTGCGAAGCATTTCCATATTGGCGATATGATCCGACCGATGTTGTGGTATCCGTGCATCCAGAAACGAACCGTCCACATCATGCAAACCAGAGCTGGTGACCGATCACCTAAAATCGAGCAGGACACTTACGTCCACATCGCGAACGGTAACACCACCCATTTTGGCGACTTGTCGAGGGGTCGAAGGGTAGGGATTAGAGAGAGAGAGGCGTTGGGCGTCGAGGTGGGCAGGGTCGAAGTCGAAGAGTCGCTCAAAATTTCAAGACACACACAACTCTGGGCGGGTTGGGTCTGTGTGCCGTTCGCTTGTCCATTTTGGGTTAGCCGTACCCTAAGCTGGGTCATGTGATGGGGCCCGATTTGTGCCTGACTTCTAAGGCTCCACAACCACACCCCTTGATGCCTTATATACCAGGCGTGCATTATTTGACATACAGTCCGTGATGAAAGATTATTTTCATTAGTTCATTTTTTCTTGTTCTAGTGATGCACCAATTAACATCTATTCCATGCCGGTTTTCATTATTCGTAACTTTGAAACAATTAAAAGATGTACCCCGTTTCCTAAAACCTTGATCCATAGTCGTCGCTCCCAGTTCCAACTCCCAGTTCCAATGCCCAAATCCTTGTTAATTACAGTGTAGGCGCTCTTTGCAGTCCAACACAATACCTCACAAACAGAGTGTCAATAAAATGACCATGTCGTATACCAGGAGGTCGGCAGCGGTTAAACTCATCAATGGCATCTTGCACACCAAAACCAAGATGCTCGATCAAATAGCAACAGATCAAAAACCCGGTGCGGTTGTAGCCATAGTGGCAGTGAACTCCGACCACTGGACGTGGCAGAGACTTCTCTTCATCCGTACGCTGCTCTATCTCCTCATCAATTTGCTTTTGCAATTTATTGACTAGAGCGATAAAGTCGCGTGCCTCATCTGGAGTTGGAGGAATCTTGGATACAGTCGGGTGCTTATAGTAGCGGATTCCACCCTTCTCCATTTCGGCCGGGTTGTAGACGGGACTTTCATGACTGATGTCTATAACAGCGTATATGCGACCACGGTACTTTTCCGAGAAAGTTGTAGGGTTGTGTTCCTCGTCAACCTCGCGCAGCATCTTCATCGCAACAAATGTGTTGGCAATTCGTTCCGAGACTGGGGCGACCTTTTTCCATTTGGCGAGATTCTTGACATCCCACTTCCCAGAAGTATTCATGTGCTGTAATTGCCAGCCCAGACCGAGACGTTTATCAATGTTCGACGAGAGAAAATCCTGGATAATCCCTGCAAGAGTGCGATAGGTTGCCCGGTCATAGAGAAGTGCATGAGATGCGGGTGCCGGCAAAATAGCCGATTTGACCACTCGCTTCCGCTGGCCAACCTCCAGATGCTTCTCAGAGATCTGCACACCTTGCACCTTCTCGTTGACGAGATCGTCGGCTGAAGTTGACATCTGGTCATGGACTCGAGAAGCGTCTGGTATGATGCTGCTATCAGTGGTGTCGATCGTTGTATGGGCCGAAGCATCACCAAAGAAGTTCAAAATCTTCTGCACCTCCACTGGTTTGGTCACAGCATCCGTTTCTCCCGCGACCAACAGAACTGGCATGCGAATTCCCGCCCAGACCTCCTGGCCAGGTAGTCCACCACTTGGGTGGTTGCCATTATCGTAGCTGGGAAGTGTGCCCCACGCCATGCGTCGCCAAACCGGCGTCCGACTTTGCTTGTTGTAGCGCACCTGCAGATTTCGCGTTTCCACGTCGGCAGCGACACCGACCATCCGCATAACACTGGCACTTTGTTCGCCTCCACGTCTGTCCCAGCGACGCCAAAGATCAAAAAGGACACTGGGGACATAGAGTGCTCGGCGAAACTTGGTAGTATCTTCCGCAGATGGGGGTGAGGCTCGAGGACAGATAGCGACAAGGCCAACTATGTGCTCTTTTACCTTTGCACCAATAGAGGACGCAGACGAAGCCAAAAGAGCAGACAGGGAACATCCAAGACTGTGTCCAACTAGAATGATTTCTTGGCCAGCCTCCCGATCCCGGTGCTGATCGATGGCTTCAGCTAATAGTTCGGATAAAGCCTCCACGGTATATGCATTCCAATCCGTAGGCGCAAACTTGGACAGGCCGCATCCAGGTAAATCAATACCAAAGCACGAACTGACATTAGACAGACTGGTTAGGAGGTGGTGGAACTGTGCCAAGGACCCGCCTAACCCATGAACAACCACGATCAGTGGGATAGGAGTCGGTTTGGTCGGGAGTCGAGCTAGGTGTGGATGCGGGCTGTAGAATGTGCGAATAGCGGGATATGTAGCCACCGATGTAGTGTAGGAGTTGTATGTGGTGAATTTTCTGAGAATGCCAGGGTCCGTTTCATATGCTGCGCGATTGTTAACCGAGGCCCCAAGTGAAATATGAGCTCTTCACCTACCATCGGAGCTTTGCTGTTGAGTGTCCGACGGCCAATCTTTCTTCTTGTAGTTGGGATTGGTTCCGTGTCGCAGCGATGCGTTGCTATCGTAGTCTTCATCTTCGTAGTCTTCTTCTTCTGAGGAGCTCAGAATCTTCGAAGATTTGGTTAAGCTCTTGCGAGCGGCGGCGCGCTGCGCATGGGAAGGGTTTGAACCTGAGCGCTTGCGCCGCGCCAGCGAAGACAACAAACCACACCCAGTCATGGCGACTACACAGGTAGTTAAGAACACAACCTGACCCCAATTCACCTCGTCATTGCGGTGAAAGCCGCGGAAGGAGCTGGCGATGGAGGAGAAAGAAGCGTTTTGGGCGGCCGCACGCACTGAGTGAAAGAATCGCAGGACAGCCGCGAGACTTGAGGATTTGGATTGAGACGTCAACGAGTCGTAGAGGGCGGAGATAGCGTCGGACCCCATGATTAAGTACCGGAGGGGCGTGGGCTATTTTCAGAGCCCCCCGATAGGGATTTTGCCAAGAACCACGCGACGGTGCCCCCGATACTCTTTGAATATAGGGCAAACAGGCTTGAGACCAATAAGGAGGACTAGATCGACAACGTTGAAACCTTTGAGTGGCGAGGATAAGAAAAAGTAGAGAGGTCAGCTTCGGCCACTCACAGCCTCGGGAGGAGCGGCGTGGGGGTGAGTCATCCATAAGCCCCACTTGGGTCTTGCAGCCACAAATTTGGGCAGGAACTTGCTTGATTATGGCATTTACTATGGGAGAAGAAGTACTTTTGGAATATACACTATTAGGTATCATCTATTGATCTTCCATAGTTTAAGATAATTTAATCTTCTTTTGCCGATAGTCTATATCCCTTACTCCCTTATAGCCTACAACGTACCATATATGTACATGATTCCCGAGAGGTCGATATTGGACTTAACCCTGGGGCCAGCATGCGTGGCTTCATGACTACTACTGGCCAATTTCAAGCGGGCCCACGAAGATCATATCAATATCGAATGATTATGCCTTTTCTGGAATGTGGTAGAATATATCATAACATCATTTCAACTGCCGCGATATATGCTAGATACATTCACATTAAGTGGGATATCATAATGATTCATTAAAAAAGATCTGTCATGGCTCCCTGTGATGCATCGCTGACCAATCGTGCGTACTTGGCCAACACACCGCGAGTGATTTGCGGTGAGGGAGGGGTCCACAGACGCCGTCTCTCCTGAAGCTCCTCATCCGACACATCCATTGAAAGTGAGTTGGTCTCAGCGTCGATAGTGACGACATCTCCATCGCGAACGAGCGCAATTGGGCCACCCACGGCAGCTTCAGGTACAATGTGACCGACAATGAAACCGTGACTGGCACCCGAATACCGTCCATCAGTAATGAGCGCCACGTTGGTCAACTTGGCTCCCATCAGCGCGGCACTTGCCTTCAGCTGTTCCGGCATTCCGGGCCCACCCTTGGGGCCCTCGTAACGCACAATGATCACAAGGTTCTCACCGCGTGGGATGCGGCCTTCATTTAAGGCGTCATTGAGTTGGTGTTCTTTATCAAAGACACGGGCCTTGCCGACGAATCGGAGCCCTTCCTTGCCGGTAATCTTGGCGACGGCACCGCCTGGTGCAAGATTACCACGTAGGATCTGCAAGTGGCCGCTCGCCTTGATTGGGTTGTCCAAGGGGCGAATCAGATCCTGGCCCTCAGTCAGAGAGGGGAATGAGGCAACATTCTCGGCCAGCGTCTTGCCCGTCACAGTGGGAATATCTCCATCGAGCAGACCGGCTGCGATCAACAGCTTCTGGACAGATGGGACACCTCCGATCTCATACAGATCGGCCATGTAGTACTTTCCACTGGGCGAGAGGTTGGCAATGAAGGGAATCTTGTTGCTGACCCGCTGGATGTCATCCAGTGTTAGGTCAACACCAGCCGTCCGAGCCATAGCCAGGAAGTGAAGAACACCATTAGTGCTACCGCCCAGCGCCATGGTCATGACAAGCGCATTTTCAAAAGACCGCTTGGTCAATAGGTCCCTTGGACAGATGTTTTTCTCCAAGCAAACCTTGATAGCATCCGCAGCACGCACGCACTCGCGCATCTTGGATGGCGATTCAGCAGGCGTGGAGGATGAGCCGGGTAGTGACAGACCCATTGACTCAATAGCAGTGGCCATGGTGTTTGCGGTAAACATACCACCACAGGCGCCGGCACCAGGGCAAGCGTGCTTTTCCAAGTCATCCATGATCTCATCTTGGGTCTTGGTTTGGTCACCACCGTCATCAGGTTGGCGCAGAGTACCGTAGGCGTAGGCACCCGCAGCCTCAAAGCATGTTGAGACATTGATGGGTTTCCGCAAGTGCTCAGAGTAACCGATTCCAATAGTTCCACCGTAGATCATAATGGAGGGGCGGTTGTGGCGAGCCATGCCCATAACGACACCGGGCATGTTCTTGTCGCAGCCTGGAATGGCGATACAGGCATCATGGTATTGGGCACAGGTCACGGTCTCGACACTATCGGCAATGACTTCTCGGGTCTGAAGAGAGAATCGCATTCCTATCGAGGGTTAGCTATATCGAAGTTGGCGGTGAGCATTAACAGTCAACCAACCTTCACTGCCCATGGTGATTGCATCCGAAACACCAATCGTGTTGTACTGCCACCCAAGCATTCCCTGTTCCAAGACCGACTTTTTGACAGTCTTGGCCAAGTCCATTAAGTGCATGTTGCACGGGTTTCCTTCCCACCACACTGAGGCGATACCGACATGTGGGCTCTTGGCCATCGCTTCTTTATCTGGGACACCAGCGGCATATAGCATAGCCTATAGCGATTAGTAGTAGGCCTCACGATGTTCTTATTGTCAACTTACTCGTGCGCCGGGGAAATCATGGCCTCTGGTGATAGTATGGGAGTGACGATTGAGTGCGGGGGAGCCATCCGGATGTTTCGCATCTGCGGGCAAAGAAGGGAAGTTGATATATTTGGCCTCGCTGAGAGTGCTAGACTCCGTTGGCTTGGAGAAATCCATGACTGCGAATTTGAACAGAAACAAACAAAAAGAGGAGGCTGCAGACGCAATTGACTAGAAATATAACCCACACAACCTCGGGAGCCTCGCACCGATGTCCGACCCCCAGAACCCCACGTTCAGGATTGTCCAGTCAGAGGCGGCCGATTTCTTAGCAGATCGGAGTTGTCCCTAGTCTCCGGATCTACAATGTATAGGGCTGTATAGCATCAAGAATCTATCAATCGTTAACTTTGGGTATCATACTAGGTACATTAGTATGCAGTCACTAGGCCGTGACGAGGGAGCTCGCAAAATCCGACCGCATCCGTCTGTGGCACTCACGTCATACATATGCTAACTATAAAAGTAACATGCGGGAACTTCAACTCTATTTCCTGAGTCCATTCTAGATACCAGAGAAGTCACACAATGGGCACAGACCTGAGAATCGCCCAGGCAATTGGGACGCTTGGCTGTGCAATGGCAGCAAGTAAGTAGCACCAGACAACAGAATGACCAGATAACTCACAGTAAACAAGGCGGAATTGCTTCATTGTCGATCATGAGCATTCCCAACATCCTCATTCCAGAGCGTCGCCCGCCCGGTGCGACACTGCCATTCGAAGACACCCCAGGAACCCCGACCGCCCACTTGACACACCAGTGGTTTGATTTGTATGATCGCGGCAGCAAGATTTTCCCCGGTATCTCCGCAGTATCTTCCCTTGCAAACCTTTATGCGCTCTGGGAATTGCGGGACTCTCCTACCCCTGTTTTGGGTTTCTTTGGGTCCAACTGGACCACATGCTATCTGGCCGCTGTGGGCGTTACGATGAGCATTGTACCTTTCACTTTGACAGCTATGAAGAAGACGAATGCCAAACTCAAGGCTCACGCAAAGCGCGATGATGCGGCTGGCGCTGAGGGCACTGAAGGCATGGTGGTTAGTCCGCAGGAGAAGGCGAAGCGGGCTAGGGATGATGGCGAGGTGGTTAAACTTGTGCAGCATTGGGCGAAATTGAATCTGATCAGGGCTATGCTACCACTTGTTGGGGCTGGCATTGGGTTCTATGCTGCTGTATCCAGCTGGGCAATTCCTTGAATGGGAATACTAAAAGTTGTGGTGGGTGGAATGTTTCTATTGTTTTTGAAGTTAATCCGTGTATGATTATGTGTAGGAAAACTTCAGTTCAAGTATGGGTATCGTCAAATTTCTATCGGGGTTGCAAGTTGTATATGTACTGCGGCTACCCAGTTAATCGTATAGTTATAGACAAGTCTGAGAAGAGAATGCCACGTTCTCAAGTGTATCCACAGTGTGAAACGTGTGCCTTAGAATTACTGTCATGTTGATGCAGGCTTTTGGTCCAAATCCTCGTTCATATCTCTGACAGCATCGTCCTCTGTAGATTCTTTCTCAATGGTGGACCATTGCTCTGAATGCTGCAGGGCTTCATCAGCGCTGATCTCCTGCAACGGACTGGATTTGTCCGATGAGGTCCCTTCGAGAAGGTCTGTTCCACGAGTCTCGTCGTCTGGATCCCCGTCAATGGCAAACCCAACCATCTTCCCCGTGCCCGGCTGTGACCGTGCCTCTTCTAGCACATCGCCATTCCAAGGCTGGCATTTCTTCACAAGTTCACCACACCGGAGGCAAGACCATCCCTGGCCTTCTTCTGCTTCGACTTTCTGCACGATACAGACGAAGCAATAGATGCAGCCGCAAGGGACGGTCTCATACGGGTTTGTGATATCGGTTTGCGCCGATCCCACGATACCCCCTGATGCCGAGGCCGCCATGGCGTCAGCTTCTGTCGTTGTGGTCGGGTTTTGATCGCGGTAGCAGATAGCACAGGTTCGCTCTGGGAGGAAAGCCAGCTCTCCTCGTTTTTCGGAAATCTCATCATCATCCCCGCTAAATCGGAGAGAATTGACCATCTTATGCCAGGCACGGGCGATCCACCGCCGCCAACGACCAATTCCAACAAGAGGAAGAAGGAAGAGGAGGAATTCGGTAAACGCATGCCAGACTAGTTGACGGTTTAGATATTCGAAGGATACTTCCCGGCTAGCTTGTGCAGACGGCGGAGTAAGGCGGATGCGAAGGATGCGATCGACTAAGGTACGGTATCGGCCATTTACCAGGAACACTAGGAAAGAGACGAACGCGGCAATCGAGTGCGATGTCGAGATCATGTCCGTCAGTCGCGACAACAGTCGGATGTCCTGTGATGGCTTTGTAATATCTGTCAATAAAAGTTTGCCTATAGAGAGCAACGTGTCGCCAACTAACCTCATCATAGCCACCTTCTTGTCCGACCAACCAGCTCTCCCACTTGTTCCAAGCATATCGTCCTCCAACAGTCAACAAGCCATAAATACCCTTCTGCCATTTCGTCGGAGGAGAGTAAACAGGTCCTTTGCTTCGACTATCGGTGTATCTCAGACCTTGTAGTGCCGCACCATATGATGCATTATGATCCCATATCGATAGTTTGAAGAGGATAGCCCGTAAGGCGAACAGAATCTCGTTTGACCAATCTTCACGCATTTGAGGCTATTATCATTGTCAGTCGCCGGCCATCACAGCACGCCATGGAATCATTTGTCAAGCATTCAGACATACCCCGAAATATTTGAGGGCATCCCCAACCTGGCCCTTCATCAGACCAAGCAGCTCCTCATCCAACAATTCAGCATCCACCTGGCCCACTCGAAATGCCGGGCGCGTACCCTCCCGGCCATTGATGGAATTCCATAGCCGCCATCCCGAGCTGGGCAATCGGTTCAATGGATATGGCAGACGCTGGACGGTGGCCGGGCTGATTGGAGAGGCCCGCTGCTGTGCTGCATGGCGGGCGCGCGCTTCGGCCTCACGCTGGCGACGACGTTCAAGAACACGCTCTTGTGCAGCGGCAAAGTTTGTCGAGCTCATCGCGAAATCATGACTTTGTAAAGGATAGTAGGGAGCAGTTCGGGGATTCGTGAGAACACGGGGAAATGGGTCCCGGAGTTGCTCATCGCGCTCGGTTCCCCAGACAGAAGAGCCGAGGCATCTCACGTGACTTTGTCTCCAATGCTTTTTTTGGAAATTGTGAGTAGTGAAAAAAAAATATAGATTCTTAGTGGCACAAACGAAATCATCATTTATAGCTGCCTAGGTATCACGTTGTATTGGAAAGCGCTGTCGTCGGCTTGGTCGTCGGACATACCCTTGACAAGCAGACCTCGGGAGTACGCAAATCAACACTATCTGTCAACCTACAAGCATGGTCCCTTAAGACCTTTAACGGAAGCCTTGGTTTTTGTTATGGTATACTGGTAAGATAGGCTGTATTTTGCTCAACACTATCTCTTATGCATATTAGTCTCAGTGACTGAATTTTATCAAGACATCCATGACCAAGGTCTATCATCAAATCCAGTGTCCGGTGACTTCCTCAAAACACTGCAAATTCACACATATATCTCGGCATTCAATATAAGCCATTTCAATTGATTCATGTAAATTAGCTTAGCAGCTGATTCGTACAATCTCAACCATATTGCCCAATCAAACCCATGACAACTCATGTCGGAGACTGCCCTTGCATTCGGGGCCAAGGGGTAATGATTGGGTTCAAAATGGCGGCCAAATTGAAATGCTTCGCTGGCATTTCTTATAAATCGAACCATCATCCAGTGTTGAATTGGTTTCTCGGTTTGAACAGTGCTTTTGCTTGATTCGTTTTGGTCAGATTTGCCAAGCTGGTCAGTATGGCATCTATGGTTGACGCATCTATCGAGACTCGGCTGTTCATTAACGGTGAGGTATGAATCAACTACGCTTAGACCATGCTTCTTAATACTGACCTTTAAGTTTCGACCATCGTCTAGTAGCAAAACATTCGAGGTGGTATATCCATACACCAAAGAGGTCGTTGCGCAAGGTACGTCCACGCTCCACAAAAGCCAAATTTCTGCTAACACCTGCTAAATTGCCAAAGTCCAAGAAGCCGATATAAAAGACGTAGAAGATGCCGTTACTGCTGCCAAGGCAGCTTTCCCCGCCTGGCGAGACCTGGGCACTGAAAAGCGTGGCGTATACTTGCGCAAACTATCCCAGCTCATCTTGAAATCAAATCAAGAGCTGGCAAAGCTCGAAACTCTGTCCACCGGCCGACCAATCTCACAGTTCTTCGACGTTAGTCTCGCAGCGCAGTTCTTCGAGTACTTCGCTGGTGGCGGTTGGACTGCGCAGGGAACGGCCAGCCTCAACACCCCAGACCACCTTAATCTGACCGTCAAGCAGCCGTATGGTGTGGTAGCACTTATCATCCCGTGGAATTTTCCGCTTGTCATGTTTGCCTCAAAGATGGCGCCAGCACTAGCGGCAGGCAATACAATTGTATTGAAGAGCAGCGAGAAGGCGCCGTTGACGGTTTGTGCAATATTTTTGGAGTATATCACTTGAAAATGCGAACTGAAACTTTTCATAGTCTCTCTTTGTAGCCAGACTGATTGAGGAAGCCGGCTTCCCACCTGGCGTTGTCAACATCATCTCTGGCCTCGGCAACCCTACCGGAGCGGTACTGGCATCGCATATGACTGTCCGCTGCATCAGCTTCACCGGCTCCACGGCCACGGGCCAGAAGATCCAGGCGGCAGCCGCAAAGTCAAATATGAAGCACGTGCATATGGAGCTGGGCGGAAAGTCACCGGCGATTGTCTTCGAAGACGCAGACCTGGAGACAGCCGCTGCGCAGACACAGTTCGGCATCCAGTTTAATAGTGGGCAAGTGTGCTCGGCGAACTCACGGATCTATGTGCACGATTCAGTAGCTCAACAATTCACTACGTTGTTCCGAGAGAAGTTTGCTGCTGTCCGGATGGGTGATCCACTCGATCCTGCTACCTCGCATGGTCCGCAGATTGATATGCTGCAGTATAACCGGATCAAGGAATACCTTAACATTGGGGAGAAGGATGGAACGTTCACTCTAGGTGGTGATGCGAAAGACGGGTTCTTTGTGCGGCAAACTATCTTTGAGGGTGTTGCTGAAGATTCGCGGCTGATGAGAGAGGAGGTCTTTGGCCCAGTTGTTGTAATCAATACTTTTTCCACAGAGGCCGAAGCGATTGAGAAGGCCAATGATTCAGAGTTTGGCCTGTTCGCTGCTGTCTTTACCAAAGATATTGATCGCGCCGTTCGTTTGGCTAAGGCTCTGGATGCGGGCACTGTTGGGGTGAACTGCACTAGCCCGACGGGTGCTATGGATAGTGCATTTGGTGGGCTCAAGATGAGTGGCAATGACCGGGAGGGACTTCTGCATAGCCTTGACAACTTCCTTGAGACCAAGAGTATCTTAATCAAGGCAGCGCGTCTGTAATAGATACCTGGCTCCACCAAATGCATGGTTGAAAATGGTCGCGTAGTATCGGGGCTATAGAGAGTTGAGTACAATAACCCATGCAGAAGAAGAAAATCCCTCTACCGAAGAAGATATAGTATTTACCAGTACCAGTATGGCATTAAGTAAAACCTAGCCTTGGTTGTATAAGAGAGTCATTTTCACAAATGAAGTATTTTCTCTCTGTCCAACACGACATCCTTCTGGGTGGTTGCTGCGACTCGCTTGTACCTTTCTCCTTGCAAGACCCGCTACCGTCAAGAATACAAGCTCTTAAGCTGTATAAAAGCAGGTTGTCCTCTCCCAATTCTGGCCTACCCGATCAAGTGCAAAAGCTACTGGACGACAAGTTTCCATATTTGAGTCCATCACACTCGAGAAAATGCTGGTTCATTATGATGGACAACGAAAGGGTCCATATTATGGGCTCAAAGAGATTTTCGCTGCAAATGAAATCATTTGTCAAATAGAAAATGGTGGCCAAGGATGCTATTTCAAGGATCTATGGGCAAAAACAATCTACATGCGAGAAGACGGACCTTCGAGGTTCCCAAGAACTTCTACTCCGCTCAGCCGAAGATGCAGAAAATACCAACAATGGAGATGAATGAATGGGGCTCAGCAAAAATCAATACGGCGATCAAACCCACTATTAGAGAGTATTGGTATGCTGAGCTTAGGCTAGAAGCATACCTCAGTATACTGCAGAGGCGATATCAATATCGGGTTTGACATGTACTTTCTCCCGTCGGCGGCCCAAGAGTGTTGTTCGTTCTCGGCTTCATTGAATATGCCGATGCAAATGCCACACCAGCGTGTTATGGTACATTCTTAGGAGTCTACTTCGCAGTCTTTTAATAGCAAAAAGCAATATTAGGATGATAACGCATTTGAATTCATAGCTAAGGATTAAGATATTAGCCCGCAGATAGCCAATCAGTCAGAACCGCGTCTGCAAGATTCCGGATGATAAGGACCATTGGACCACAGTCACACCCAACCGAACAGTATGAATGGATGAAAAAGATCTCAATCAGAAGCTGTAGGCAGCGATTGCCAGCAGGACTCCGACCACGACAGTAGAGATGGGAGCCTTGGCAGAAACGCCAGTGCCTTTGTGACTAGAGTCATCCTCTGTAGAGTTGGTCTTGCTATTCGAGTCAGTCTCGTTTGCCCGCTTGGCGGTGACCTTGTCGTTGTAGTGAGTCTTGGCGTTCCAGGGGTATGGCTTGGTGTCGTACGACGGCTCCAGGTGTCCATAGGTTTTCTTGACAATATCCAGGATACCATGGCCGGCGGAGCACTTTTCATTGCTATCAGTGATGGGAACCGGCCACTCGGGAGTGAAAGTGGAGGTATGACCAGTGGACTTGTCCCCAATTGACAAGGGACCAGGGTAGGTCTGGTTGAGCGTGAGGTGGGTTGGGTCGACCTCGTAGTTGACGTAGCCAGTCTTGTTGGCGACAATCTCGAAGATGTTGGCACCACAATCCCAGCGACCCAGAGAAGGAAGACCCCAGTTGGCGGAGACACTGGCAATGCTAGAGTAGTGAGTGTAGAAGGTGTCATCCTTGGTACCCTTGAGGTGTTCAGGAACGGCGCCACCAACGAGAACACTGAAGACACGGTTGTCGCCCGTGTAGGTGTCATCTTCATCGAAGGTCAGAAGAAGAAGAGTGTTGTTGTAGAAGTACTCGTTCTCGAGCAATTTGGCCACCCAAGGACGCTCCCACTTGGCAGCAAAAGTGATGCTGGTGTCATGCGCATCGTTGGTCATATTAGGAGTGATAAACGCCCACTGAGGAAGTTTCTTGTCCCGAAGATCATTTTCGAAGTCTTCAAAGCTCTTGATAGCCCGTGCACGAGTGTTGTTGACCACAACGGAATCATACAGCACCAAAGGGTTGTGCTTCCGAACATAGTCATTCTTGTAGGTTTCCTGATTGGAATAGTTGTAGCCCTGGAAGCCGGCATAAGGAATGTGCTCCTGGTATTCAGCCCACGAGATGTGCTTGGTGTCAAGCACATCAGCAATGGTGGAGACGTTCTCCGGGACCTGAATAAAGTCGTCGTTATCCATTCCAAACGTGTCACCACCAGCGGCAGCGCAGTAGTTGGGCTCAGAAGGATGGGTGACAGCATAGTAGTTGGTCCTAGAAAGCATCAGAATGGGTCATCTCAGTCATAGCCAAAGTCACTGGAAACGTACAACAGAATACCCTGAGAAGCAAGCCACTGCATGTTGGTATCCGCAGCAGCTTTGTCATAGTCCTATGAGCCTGTTAGTCATGTCTCAACAATATCTGAATTGGATGTTTTGGGGGTTTATCACATACAATGTTCTCCAGCCAGACCTGATAGAAACGATCAAAAGCCAGACCCTTAACATTGGAGACGGTGACCTCCGGCTTGGTAGTTGCGGCAGCTGCATGAATATCCGCCACAGCGGGCTCGGAGGTAGTAGCTGTCTGAGCGACTGCCTGGGCAGCCACTCCCATCAGGACCGCAAGAACGGCCTTCATCTCGAATGATCAGGAACTCAATGAAAGAATGATGTAGCTGATGGACCAAGCAGGCAGACTGAAGAGATTGAAGGTAAGAAAGAAGAAAAAAGAGAAGGAAGAAGAAAGGATCGTCAAGAGATTTATGGAGGGGGAGTCACTACACGTGCTTCTTGCATTCGCTCGGAGATAAACAAGGTATACCTGCCCGGTACGTCGGCTAACTGTGATCTTGCTAGCTTTGTTCAAGTCCCATGTAGGTAGTATGTCCCTGATGTTGAGTTGAAGTTTAGAGTGTTGTTTGTACGACGTTGGCACATGTCGCGATGGAGACTTCTGATTGGTCGATATTTACAAGGATCCTAAACGAGGGTTCGCGCCAAGACCAAAACGAATGCTTAGCTGATTTCTTTGGGGCCCAAGGTAGTTTTGACGGTCAAAGGCCCTGGGCGCATAGTCCTTTCGATATACACTCGATTGACACATAGAGTATATAGTAATTATGAAGAGATGAAGCCTACCCGATTTCCTTGTAATGTCGGTTAACAAGATCCTGAAGTGGAGACTTGTAGGACGCTAGCCCATGTGGTTCTCTGGAGAAAACCTTGGATGCTGAGTCGGATGCTTAGCCCGACGCTTAGTGAGTGGGGAACCGATGCCCAGGCAAATCACTGAGCTTGGCCTAGGGGCGTGCTGAGCTTCACCCAATGATCAAAAGGTCATTGACAATAGCACCAAAACAAAGTAAAAACATCTAGGAGTGAAATAAAAAAAAAAACCAGTGGCATGTGTGGGTAGTTCATCTAGGCATCATCTTGGGACTACCTAGTAAGGCAGTTTCTCATCGGAGTAATTGTCGGGGGGGTACAAGTAAAACCAGCAGCCATTTTGAAAAGGGCTGAAGAATCCCCGAAGAAATCATTTAAGAATCACTGTGAATTTCCTATAGGGAAAGCTTCTAAGGCGTGTTATCTATCCAGATGAGGTTACCGTGCGGGGGCGATCTCGGTGGTTGAAATGTATCCATTGTACTAGTCGGGAAGGTGACATTGCTGAGGCTCATTACTATATATCGGACATCACTTTCTGGGGCTGATGCCTCGGTTAATCGGGTATAAGTCGGTAATTGGATAATATTGATGAAAATTCCAATTCTTCATAATCGTACAGTCATCAGGTATCATTTGTGATATGTATCTTTACGGTAAATTTTTGCACTTCATATTCTGAGGTTTCGAAGAGCTTCCTGGTCACCACGACGGTTCTCGGTTTAGACCTTATCTTCCGGGCCACCAATACCCTCGTACTGACCTGCCCTGGCGAGCCTAGAAAGGACGGAATGTTAATCATGCGAACAATGGACATACCCCAGAGAAGCAGTATATAGCTTACCTGTTGCGGTCATCACGAGTGCCGCCCTCATCCTCGGGAATTACTCGGTGGTCGCTGCCAGAGGCAGTTGAGCCAGGGCCGTACTTCACACCTGTAGGCTGAGAGAATCGCTGATCGACCATCTCGTCAACACCAGATTCGACAGCTTGAGGAGCTTATTAGTACAAATGGTATCGGTAAAGACCAGCTTCTCGACGTACTTGAGTCACTCTTCTTGCCAAGGCCTTGCTTGGCCTGGTAGGAGTTTAGATCCCTCTCGGCGTCGAAGGCTACCTTGTTCAATTCTTCGGTGTTGGGCATGTTGTTTTTTTTTGAGTTTCTTGGTTGTTATGATAGAAGGTAATTTGATAGGCGTGTCAAGGTAAATTTGAGCTTATAGATTGCTATGTTGATTGGACTGAATTGCGCTTTATATACATCGCTCTGGATCTCTCTCCACATCCACATCATACCTACTTCACTTCAGGTTAAAGATTGGAGTTGCATCATGATACATCATGGGTGTGTCACGAAAGAGGACAGGGAGTGTTGTATGGTATAGGTGAATGGAATTCTCTTGTTCAAAAACCTGAAAGCTGTCAATTCCAGTGTGATAACATTCTAAGCTTGGAACTTGGTCGAGCCTGACTTCATTGTCTCCACCAAGGGGAACGTTATCAGGAGCCCTAGCAACAGATCTCAATCGGGACTGAACTTAGGGTCCAGCCCTAGGGTTCAGCGGGACCGGAGTATGGCTTTTCCGGAGGCGGGGAGTTTATGCTGCAGAGGGACCTCGGGAGCTCCGACGAGACATGTCAGTTCTTTGATCAACATCTTGGAATTCGCTCAGAGGTTCTTTTCATGAATGCCTAGTGATTCAGAGCACATCAGTGGAACTCTGATCTGGTGCTTGTTTTAGCAGAACTACGGGCTTTGCAGGTCTTTTTTCACGCGTCAATTAACACTGCTATTCGCCATGGCGTTTGCCATCGAAGCTCAGGGCGAGACCAACCCACTTAGCCCCCAGAATGTGCTCAATACTTTAGTCCTTGCAGCAAGCTCGTCTCAGCAGCAAGTTCGAACGGGCACTGAACAGCTCCAGAACTGGGAGAAACAGGGCATGTACTACTCTTTTCTACAGGTATCGACACTCTTGGTTGTTGTTGCTGTTTCAAACTAATAACACATTTTATAACATACAGGATGTCTTCCTTGACCACTCCGTACCAAATGAAGTTCGCTATCTCGCCATCATCCAACTGAAAAATGGCATCGATAAATACTGGCGCAAGACAGCACCAAAGTATGTCACCAGGATATAGCCAAGATGAGGACATGCTAACACCCCTGGAAGTGCGATCAAACCGGAAGAAAAGGAGCATATCAAGACCCGGGCTCTTGAGGCAGGAATCGTGGAACCTGCGCCGCTGTTGGCTCTCCATAACTCGCTGATGATTGCAAAGATCATGCGATTTGAGTTTCCCCATGACTGGTATGGCAAGATGCAGCTTTGTGTCTTCTCATTCTAATTTCAATTAGGCCTGATGCTATTTCGTACATCATTTCCTCCCTCCGATCCTCCGTCCAACCTGGAGCAAATCCACTCCAGCTTCCCCGAACTCTCCTCATATTGCTACAAATAATCAAGGAATTATCCACGGCCCGAATTCAACGAACCCGACACAATCTTCAATCTGTTTCCCCTGAGATATTCCAGTTACTGGGAGGCATCTATGTCGATAAAGTCAATCAATGGGGCACGATACTGGAGCAGGGTGGTGCGGGCGAGGGGGAGTTGCTGGAGACACTCGAATTGAGCTTGGTGGCTCTAAAGGTCCTAAGACGCCTGATAATTGCTGGCTTCGAACACCCGAGTCGCAGCCAAGAAGTACAGGGCTTCTGGGTGCTGACGCATTCGCACTTCAGCAAGTTCCACTCTCTCGTGGACGGGTCTACTAATCTACCCGAGCCAATCCATCGGGCTATCGAGAAACATTTGCTGCAAATGTCGAAGTTGCATGTTGAAATGGCCAAGACACACGCCGCATCTTTCGCGTTGCTGCCAGATAGTATCTCGCTTGTCAAGTCATATTGGTCATTAGTTGTCACACTCGGCGAGAAATATGACAGCCTTGGTGCTGGAGGCGAAGATGAAGGAAAATCTTTGACTGAGAAGACCGGCCTCAGGGCTCTGCTTTTAATTCGTGCTTGCGCAAAGATGGCGTTCAACCCTGCTCAGAGTTTCAAGTATCAGACACCGGAAGACAAGGAGGAGCGGAAACAATCCGTTCAGCTCGTCAAAACGCAATTGTTTACCGAAGAATTTGTGATTAATGTCATGGAGCTACTCGTCACGCAATTTTTCAGGTTCCGCAAGATCGATTTCCAAGATTGGGAAGAAGAACCAGAGGACTGGGAGAAGCGAGAGGAAGAGAACTCTGACGCTTGGGAGTTCTCAATCCGTTCATGCTCGGAAAAACTTTTCCTTGATCTTGTGATCCATTTCAAGGATTTATTGATTCCACGTTTGTTGACCGTATTCTATACTTTCGCAAGTGAGTTATCGATGAGCTATATGACGTGGATGCAAATCTAATATTTATACTACAGGCACCGACAACCACAATGTACTGTTGAAAGACTCGTTATATTCTGCCATAGGCTTGGCTGCAGCCAGTCTTGAGCAGCACCTGGACTTCAACGCATTCTTGGAGCATACCTTGGTTGCTGAGGTCCAGTCTCAGGATCCAGAGTACAAGCTTCTGAGGAGAAGAATCGCGCTCGTCCTTGGCCAGTGGGTCCCAGTTAAGGGAAACGCATTGAACATGAACGCAATTTACCAGATCTTCCAGCATTTGCTCGGCAAGCATGATCCGTTGAATGACCTGGTCGTCCGCATCACCGCCGGTCGACAACTTCGGAGTGTACTCGACTCATACGAATTTTCGCCTGAAGCATTTATGTCATTTGCGCCTACCATCTTGGAGAATCTCATGTCTCTCGTTCAAGAAGTAGAATCATCGGATACTAAGATGGGGCTTTTGGAGACGGTTCGCATGGTAGTGGTCAAGATGGAAGATCATGTAAGTTGTTACCTCGTTCTTATTGGTGGCTTCATAACTCATAACACTAGATCACACCATTCTCTGATCGAATCATTTCTTTACTCCCACCTTTGTGGGAAAGTTCTGGCGAAGAACACTTGATGAAACAAGCCATTTTGACTTTGCTTTCATCTCTGATCCAGTCGCTGGGACAGGAGTCTGTGAGGTATCACTCTCTCATTCTCCCACTGATCCAAAGCTCCGTAGAACCCGGCTCGGTAAGCCTTACTGTGAATTATGCTGCACATATCAACTTAGTCTAATCTTTCGCCCAAGGAAACCATCGTTTACCTTCTAGATGAAGCACTGGATCTCTGGCATGCCATTGTCCAAGCTACGCCATCTCCTGCCTCACCGGAGATCATTTCACTCCTCCCATCTTTGTTCCCCATTCTCGAAGCCGCAACCGATAGCACCCCACAGGCTATTCAGATCCTTGAATCTTATGTGTTCCTTGCGCCGCAGGAGATTCTCAGTGACCGTTTCCGTTTCCAAATCATGGTGATCCTGGAATCACTACTCAAATCTACAACCAAACAACGCCTTGGTGTGATACCTCGCCTTGTTGATCTAATCCTTCGCGGTGCCGAGACTGTCGACGGTGGTAGCGAAGCAACATATGGCATCATTTCCCAATCCCTTCTAGACAGCTCACTCCTGGCTTCCCTGCTAGAAGGCCTTTACTCTGCCTACGAAGTGAGTCAGACGTCTGGTCCAAACAGAAAATCTTCACCTGTGGTAGGTGTCGTCGAGAGCGATTACTACTCTGTGCTAGCCCGCCTTGCGCTGGCCAGTCCTGCCATTTTAGCCTCATCAGTCGCTGCTGCGACTAATTCATCCGAAGAACAATCCCTGACCTGGATTCTGACCGAATGGTTTTCGCACTACGACAACATTGGCAGCATTAACCAGAAGAAACTTCACGTACTTGCCCTCACCCAACTCTTGGCCCTCCAAGGAGCACCACTCGATCCGTCTTCCCCCCTCCACCCCCTGCCTACATCCTCTCCCACCTACAGTCCTACTTGAGTGTATGGACAGATCTCATCACTGAATTAGCAGACGGTAGTACTGATCCCAACGCCGATTATTTGGTCTGCTGGAATGCACCAGCCGGGTCAGAAACCGCGATGCCAGAAAGCACTCAAGAGGTCGAATCGCCTGAGATCATTCGTCGCCGTGACTGGCAGTCTGGGGATGCTATCCATCGCTTCATGATCCGAGACTTTGTGCGCCATCGTCTGCAAGAGGTCATTGCTGGCTGTGGTGGGGCACAGCGGTTCCAGGATGAGTGGCTAGTCAACGTTGACACCGAAGTCGTTGCGGCGTTTGGAGCACTTGGTCTGCTCTGAGTCAAGGAAGAGGATCTTACTTACTGTTACATCAGCATAAGCGTTTATCCCCTCTGAATTAGCACCATTCTGTTGTACATGCTTATCACACCCCTACCTTGTTCCACTTGCATGACCACCAGGTCCATCCATACCTGTTCCACGTTTAGCACTCTTGGAGTTCCAGCTACATACCCAATTCATAAGATATCTTCTCAGAGTCTCTTCTAATTGCTCAATTATAGACTTCTGTGGTGCTTGGACATTTGTACATCGTGAAGGATAAATGAGTCACTGGGATTCAATGGCTTCTTTTCCAGCTCTACGATGTATCCATTTCTCGCAAGGGGAGAGTACACACAAAAACACAAAAACTTTTTCCTTCCAAAAAATCCTCCTTCTCCAGAGAGTACTGGGGGTGTTCTGAGGTCGTCGAGTGATGAGTTTAAAGTTAGGGTTGCCCCGGTAGGCTCCACGTGTACCGAACCTTGCAAGGTTCCAAAGATGGGCCAAAAGTAAAACTGCCCATGTGGCTACCTAGGTATCGTTCAGGACGAGGAGCAAAGAATATTCAAAGAAGCAAATAATATCAGTTGAATTGGTTTCACAACCTAACTGGCAAGCCCTAAGAATGAAGCACACTATAGCACCTTGCAGAACTAACTTGCTTGATGCAAGCCCAACAGACAATTAAACAATATAAATCCGGGCTGGACAAACAGTGACAAAGGAAGAATCGAGAAACTTCAAAATAAGATACATGCTCCACGCAACATTTGTAAACCAAAAAGGGCAAAAAGGTACGTAACTAATAACGCTCAGCACTGGCCGGGGAATTCACGGCTGGTGACAGGGTTGGGGAAGACACCGCCGGCGATTTGCTGTTGCATATCCCACTCAGGAGCACCCTCGGTCTTCCAGGTCCAGTAGAGCCAGCCTGTACCCTTCTCATAGGCATCGAGCTGACCTTCGATGAAGCGACGGAGGTTGCTTCGGTCATTCTCAGACAGGGCAGCCACGGATCCAGTAGACTTGCCCTCACAGCTGCCGATATGGCTGCTACCGGAGAAAGTACCATCATAGCGGGCACCGATACCCTTTCCATTCAGGTACTTGGCGCAATCGGTCATGGCACCAGTCCACTCACCAACAACAGTCCACTTATCAGAGGTCTGAACGTGGTCTTTGGCAAAGCTGCAGACATTGTTGACGTGGGATTGAGTATCCATGGCGAGCAGGCCGCTGTCAAACACTTCGTAGTGATGGGTATCCATCATCACATACCAGACACCGGTAGATTCGCTCATGAAGCCGTTCCATGATTCAGTAGGGACGAAACCATCATGCAAAACGAGAGTGGTGTTCTGGCTTGCCTTGCGGATACGACCCCATGAATCATAGTAGTACTGTCTCAGACCATCCTGGCTCACTCCACCTGGGATGCTTGGCTCGTTCAAAGCCTCGATCGCAGTCACGACGTCTCCGTCACCTTCGTAGCGTGCGGCAAGAGCCTCCAGGGCATCTTTGGTGGTCTCAACAGTATTACCCTGCTGCCATGCAATAGCGCCGCGCTTTCCACTGTTGTCGAAGCCATTCTGAGAGCCGGGAGCTGGATTGTTGGTCAGTAGTGGTCATACAATACATAATTGCATAAACGTACCTCCGTGCAAGTCAACCATGACCTTGAGACCGGCGGAGCGAGCCCAGCCAATAGCCTGGTCAAGATACTCAAGCTGACCATTGACGTATGGGTCACCATCCACGTGCTTCAGGGCCCAGTATCCAACAGGGATTCTGACATGATTCATTCCTGCGCTAGCGATTTGGGCCATGTCGTCGGCAGTGATGAAAGTGCTCCAGTGATCGGAAAGAACAGAGCGACACCCGTCCGCGCCCAGAGTCGCGCAAAGCGACCACTCATCAACGGCAGAATCACCAGCTGCGTCAAAGATGGATGGAGTAATCCATGGCTCTAATACCAGCCAACCACCGAGGTTGACACCCCGGATCTTGCTGACGCCGTAATCGTAATTCAAACTACTATACACCGATTTATGTTAGTATATGTATAAACCGGGTACAATAGAACTATGCTTCGGATAGAGATGTACCACTTACACTGCGGGTGTGGCCTGCACCAAGGCTGCCAATAAAGACAGCCCGAGCAGCGACTTCTGCGAGAACTTGGACATGGAGGGCATATCGACGACCCTAGCTTGGTTAGACCCAGAAAATCAGGAGGCTGGGGTTGAAAGATGGAAAATGAGGAATGAAGATGAGGAATGAATAGATTTGAGTTGAATGACTAGAGATCAGCTACTATAAGTAACTCGATGATGGGTGGCTGATCAGGCCGGATGCAAGCAAAAAGTTACCTGGGCGAGAACGGAAATCCCCATGGGGCAGAGCAATTGCAGCAAATCGTACCTGTATAGTATTGTTCTGAATCATAAAACAAAGGTAAAGTGGCCGAAAACGGTGGTGGGTCAGGGTATGGGGCTTACGTATAAAGGCACAAGGGCTTTGTTCTCTTGGAAGGGTATATCGGGAAGCGGCTTTGATATCCGGGGTGGAACTGGGGACGTGGGGACTGTGAAAACGTCTGAACTTCTTCATTTGGTGTTCTGATTGTTCTTATTGGAAACTGCCACCCAAAGCAATAATCTGGGGAAGCTACACTCCATATGCCTCCATATAGCTCTATTTGCCCTAACTCTATACCGATCAGGTTTCTCCTGCCACATTTCAATTGAATTCTCATGTAGACTGGATACTTCTAATACAGACTAGACCTATGCCATATTCAAGGAGAAATGTGCCAAATGTTTGCAGCAAATTTTTCACATTCCTTGATGTGATGTTGATCAACACATGGCACTTGGACGCATTATGGAATGTAATCTATTGGCTTCTGGACGTCCGGCTGGAATTATATTTACTATGCTGCTTTAAATATGAACTCCAATACTCTCAGGTCATACAGATCAAGGTTGTTTCACAGGCCCGGGATATTCTGGGACTGAGAACGTACATTGCTGTTATTTTTTGATGCTAAAGCCTTTGAACTGAAGGTTCAAAATCTACTATACTGTCTATTGCACTGGGAACATGGAGTGGGTATAATCAAGGCAAGGCGGTCGAGACCTATCGTCCTTGATACTTCCGTTTTCGGCGAGTGCATTGTATCCGAGACAAAAACAACCAAAACAATCAAAATTTGTGACTTGCATTGTACCCCAGAAAAGTTTAGTGTTACACTGTTATACTCTCACATCCGTCTAATTCAAGGCCATTATCCCGTCAAGTAGGGGTCTGGACCTTGCGCCCAGGATTTGAATTTGGAACCCTGAGATCACGGGCAGGATTTCTAGGCTGGAATGTGAATGTCAACAAATCGGAATGTACATCCACATGTTTCGCAGGTCTCGGCACTTGCGGTCGTTCAGCTAAGTCACTGGACTTTTGAGAATCAATGTAGCTCATCTCAATTAGGTTAAAACAGAGCCAAAACCGGAAATTATCTTCAGAAAGTAACAAAGGAGTTTTCGATTAGCGTCTAGACCAGGCGCTCATTTATAGTGGGCGCCACGATTTGGGCTGAAGCATACACCAAATTCGCCTCCTCGTTACTATCAGACCTCTCTGGCCTTGATATTCTTATAGCTTTGCGATCGGAAACCAACTTCACGCAATACATGAACAATTGTATTGTGAAAATCTATAACGTAAAACCTGGAAGAGTTGAGATTTCTGTACAAATTCCATGCTACAAATCCCTCCCAAAGACAACTGTCTCTAGTTACTCTCGGATTGAGCCTCGGGGACTGCCGCATCCAAAGGAGTGGAAAGTCCGACCCGGTCAATAGTGCGAGTGTATGCGATACCGCCGTTGACTCTGTCCTCGTGTACAACCAAGTCCTTGCGGTTGGTGTCGACAAGAAGACGGATCAAATCCGGGCGCATGTAGTGACCGCCGAAATCGGCCAGAGACTTGGTCAGATGAATCTCGTCGAGGTCAATCTGTTTGAGGACCACCAGTTAGTTTGGAATTCTGGTCAAAACAAAAGCATCATCCACTTACATCAACGTAAAGAAGTCCCTGGAAGTCCTTGGCGGGGTGAGGAACGAGGTTCTGTCCATCCGGGCCATAGATACGGCCGTTTCCATTGTAGATGTTGGGATCCTCGAGCTCCTTTCCAGGAGGGGTGTTGACCTTGATTCCCTCCTCAGTAATTGTCTGCCAAGGTGCAAGAGTAAATGAGCCGGTCTCGATCGCATAAGCCGGGGTAACAAGCTGAGCAGACTTGTCAGTAATCAGATAAACTTATCGCAAAAAGAAGAAAAAAAGGGGTATTATACATCTGCGTTTGCCTCGGCCACATTGGTGTATGGGTCGGGGTACTTGAGGGTCTCCTTTCCGGGATACAGAGGCCAAGCAGCGATGTGCACCTGTTCGCCGAGCGAGGCGGCGTAGGCCTTCAGGAAGGGGTTCATGTTCTCCCAGCAGTTCAGGTGCCCAATGCGGCCAATCTCAGTGTCCATAACTGATTCGGTAGTGTCACCGGTGCCATCACCGAAGACAAGGCGCTCAACGTGGGTGGCCTTAATCTTGCGACGGTGGTTGATGACATCTCCAGCTGGGCTGATCATGATTTGTGTGGTGTACAAGCTGGCGAGATCAAGCTCCGAGTATCCAAGAGACACCCAAATCTTGTTGGCCTTGGCTGCCTCGCGGATGCGGCGCATCTCCTCCGAGTCGGAGGCGAGACTGTTCTCGCGATACTTCTTTAGAAGGGGTAGGCTCTCCTGGTAGTTGACCTTCCAGGCCCAGTAAGGGTAGCCAGGAATCCCTATTTAGATTTATTAGTACATTTTACCCGGTAGCTGGGACTGTTATACTAACACAGCTCAGGGAAAGCAATCAGCTTGCAGCCCTCCTTTCCTGCTTCATCGATCCAGTGGATAGTCCGGCGAACGGATTCCTGGAGGTCGAACCAGCCAGGCTCAGCGTTGACTGCTGCGGCCTTGTACTTCTTGAGAACGGGAGCCATTGTGAGATGTTGATGGTACTGCGGCGAGTGTTTGCCTTGAAGACTGTTGTGTAGAATGAAAGTCTCTCTTCAAGCCTGGGAAGTACCTCAATTTATAGCAAGTCGAGCTGTCTTGTATGTTGGCTTTGAAACAACGTCCTGCACCTCCCAAACCCCGAACTACAGAACGAGAAACATCATGAGATTCGGATGCTCTCGGATTCGGGGAATGCTGAAATCACTGAACAATGGTCATCATAGCAGTGAAGCCCAACTCTGAGCCACGGGAAATGATAACGGGATTTGCTTCAATGTGGTATCACGCCAGAGGTGAGTTCCCGGAAGTTCAACATTACGCATCAGTAAGCATAAAGTACCTAGCCCGGGATCTGTTAAGGTTGTTTTAGTCACACCATGATAGGTGGGCCTTCTTGTTGCTGAACTTCGGTGATCCGCCCTAATCCCGGGGCCTTGCAGAGCTCTCCCGGATTGTTCCACCCAAATCCCGACATCAATTCAATCCCGACAGAGACGATCAGTCACTATTCTAGAGAAGATAAGGGAATTGCTTTGTTTCAGTCTTATTGCATCCCGAGGATTTTGCATCTTGATAGGATTTGATTAAATAATCGTATATGACCAATTGCCGCTCTCGGATTCACTCTAGACACAATTGTCTTCACTAGGTCATTTTGCATCTATACCGCCATATTTCAGCTAGATGTTACACCTTCCCTTGGCTTTTCGGTCACCTTCTATTACTGGGCTGGATTCATCGTCGATTTCGAGGTAATGTGAATGTTGGGCGCTGGTATGTCATCCACAAGAATTGGTAGTACTCATGTCCTCTGAGTTGACTAATTAATGAATAGGTCTTTACAAATGATTTGATGACTTTATTCAAACGTTTCTTAGCCAAAGAGATGCTATGAAAGGGCTCCAAGGTCGGTCAAATCAAGGACGCTTGAGTATCAAACCTGTGTACGAAAGTGAGTATCGCGACAGTGACTCCCGTAGGCGATTTGATTGCTTATTCTAAGGACAACCAAGATGTATACCTCTCGTCTATTCTGGCCTAATTGTAAATGTCCGAAGAAACGACGATTAGTCAGTGTAACTTCGCGGGCATTAAGCTGTATAAGCCTGCGTTCAGCATGTTGTCTAACATCGAATCCTGTTGAGCAACTGTTCCATTGAAAGAAGACTAAGACATACCTAACAATATTCATGATAAGTCCATTCATTCTCTGTCTCTCTCCCCTATATACCCTTATCGTGGGTCGCAGATTGCTTGACAGTGGTCGCGTTTTCAATCATTTCATCAATCCCTTCGATATATGACAATCGGGGCAACTTTGTATCCTTTTCAGCGAGTGAACCCACCAATTTCCTATCAAACAGACGGTGCGGAAGATATTTGACCTGCGATTTTATCCCCTTCTCAAACCCATAGGTACAAAGCGCTCCCAGGTTTGTTGGGAGATGATCTACAATAGCAAGTGATGCACCATCAGTCTGATCAGCGCCGATTCTCGCTATAGGTGATAGAGGGTATGGATTCTAGACTCAGATTCGTCGGGTTCGTGAGTCCACGGAGAGAGCAAGACGATGAGTTGACCACCATGCTCCAGCTGAAGCTTTTGGGATTCACCTGCGCACTACTGCTGATAGGCAAGCTAGGATCTCGACGATAGATCGTCCATGTTGCCAAGGAAATAATTACCAAGAGTAGGGTTGGATGTCTCCGCCAGTGAGGTTTCCGCTTCGACATTCAAATCCAGATGTGAGGACAAATCAGCATGCAAGAGAAGCGCCTAGAAGATGTGATCCGGGTAGGGCGTCTTTAAAATGCCATCTATCAAGCCTCAGCCACCGACTGCATGCATAACCTACTCCAGTCGTTTAGATGACTCAATGGCCTGCATCATATGGTAGATGTTGGAGGAAAGTGTCTCTTGGCTCTTAACTCGGCGCAATGGACGATCCTTATCAATCTGTTTGGGAAACTTGAGGACGACCAGAAGCTCTTTGCTTTGCGAGGTTTTCGCATTAGGGTACCAACCAGACGGCAAAAATCGCGGGACATAATGATTAACAGATCCGCTGACAACGCAGATATGAAGATCTGCACATTTTGCTAGAGAACGTGACTTTTTTGATTCTTACACGTATAGACTCCATTTTTCGCCTTTATTCAAAGGTAAATTCTTGTTTTAAATGAATAGATAGTGAATTGATACCAAGATATATAAATCACAAATCAAAACGCGAAAAAAAACGCCAGAAAATGCGCGATTTAGAGATTTCTTAGATCATAGGGACTTACTTAGAAAACGGTCGTGCTCCCACTCGGAAATATAAATCTGATGTAAAAGTATATATGAATCTTTTTTCCACCTCCACTGGTTGGTTTTCATTAAAATCAGAGCATACACTTAGATAGTAATAAAATTCCAAATTCTCAATTAAGGTCCTTACCATTAGTAGAAAGATATCCAGTTGAACCCCATAGGAGCCTTATAGGCCTCCACAAATAGGCTTTGCGATTCACTACTTCAAATTGGGCTCATTCAGACCATGTTTCGCAATCAGACTGTTCCGTGTATATAGCATCAGCTGTTGTGATTGGGCTTGTTACAAATTCTTGATTGGAACAATGCTGCCATTTATACGTATTTTTTTTTTTTTGCAGAAAAGATGGCCGAGTTCCCAACTTCTCAAAGCTTTATATTGGTCTAGCTTAGTTGGTACAATACGCAGGTGATCTGGCACCTAGAGGTACTCTTCATCGGGTCTGGTGGAACCGACTCATTGACCAACTGACCTACCATTTGTGACTGGTTCTAGATACTCGACATTTGGGGTCAGCCATATTTTCAAGATTAACACCCCAGCAGCTTTACAGTTCCTCAACGGCAATTTACAATGGGCCTAATGTAGTTATATTATGTTCGTTATGGCGAGAACCGAGATGTTGGTTTTGCTGGTGAGCCTGAGATGGGATCAATACTTGACCAGGAAGGAAAAGCCAGAGGTCGAGTTCGAATGACATAATGATCCAGTCCACCGGGATTTTCCTCAACCAAGCAAGAATTCCCTTTTGCCTCAAAGCTTTGTTATTCCGGTTTTCTATCACACCATTTTTCAAGTTCAGACCTGATTGGAAGATCAACTGGACCTCGGGGCTCACCGTAAGCCCCGCCCGTATAGAACGCGGGGAAGAAACGTGGAGCATCCAAGCCCAAAACGACAAAAGACTTCGTCATAAGCTTAGGCGGAGGCAGGCTGAACGACTCGCCAATCCAGAAGGGGGGATCGTCGCGCCAAGCCAGACTCGAAGGGTCAGGGCGGTCTTTCTTACTCTTAAATTAAAAACTGATACAACCTTAAGCTACCACGTCAGAGACAGCAGGGTGGTGCGACATTCATCCGTGATAGGTGAGTGAATGATATATCGTTTTCCGTGGCCAGACAGACCTATTTATCAAATATCCCGCTCAAGGTGGAGACGCTGGTGTGCCATGCAATCCGGATGCAAGGGATTCGATAGAAACGCGATCCTTGCTCGTAGTAATGCGAGATCAAACCATTCCAGTAAACATGACTTCATTCTTAGACTTGGCCTGGACATACAGATGAGCTGCATATCTCGGCCAACGGATGAGACAGCAAGCAATACTACTTCCCTGGCACGTGTAATGCATGTATCTGGTCAAGGGAGCTCGGCTATCGCCCGTGTTTGTGCGATCAGCGTTCAGTTCTCGCGGTATTGGCCAGAGCAATCGGAACAGGCCGAACATTCCGTCGCGTGAGCAAATGCCCAGCCAAGTTAGGATCATTATTTTGCTGGCGAGCAATGCTCCACGGAATACCCACCACTGCCGTGATTTGTCACTCCCTAGAGAAGGGACACAGGAGTTTGGGGGTGAAGGCCTCGTGTCGGCTGTGTTCGGATAATGTTGGTTTATCTAGTGAATCTACAGCTTGAAAGCCAGTACAACATAGCAGACAGCTCACCGTCTGTGACGGGTTATTTGTTTACTATGTGCACATCGACATCATAGCTGCCTGCTCCTGACTGCTGTACTTGACTCCTGCGCTGTCAATAACGCCAAGCAATGACTAATTCTCCCTGCGATCAGACACCGACATGCTCGCTGTCCCTAGTGAATCTGAATTTCTGGGCATCTTGTGTACTTCCTGCGGGGTTAGCCCTTGTGGAGACCGTCTCTGCCAAGTGGGCATGTTGGATGCAGGGAAGCACCGTGCCATGAGTCTGTTAGTCCGGTGTACGCAGGGTGCGATGTATTTAAATCCAGGGACCGGCCCAATCATACTCAGAATGTGATATTTTATTCCGAAAATCTTTGGTGATATCGCTGTGGTGTGCGTATACTTCTGTCGAAGATCTGAGTACACATCCGATCATCATGCATTTGGCTCGGAGCTTTGTCTTGTCGTGCCTAGTGGCAGCTGGTCTAGCTTTGCCTAGTAAGGAAAGTACTAAGCACCAGGAAAATAAGGCTCGCAGTGCGGGTTACTCTCTTAAGGAGCCTCCCTTGACAACACCATGGACTGATAAAGTCGGAACGAAGCCATGGCCCGAATATCCGCGGCCATTGCTGCAGCGCTCTGAATGGAAGAATCTCAACGGGGTATGGAAGTACCAAAGTGCTCCGAGCCTCGATGCTGTTCAGCAGCCACCTTTTGGACAGGAACTTGCGCAGGATGTCCTGATCCCGTCGTGTCTTGAAAGTGGATTATCCGGTGGGTATTGACTTGCTTGCCACGTTATCAACATAATTGACAGATATTCGCAGGGATCCAAACCGACTCGGCTCTGTACTCTTGGTTCTCAACATCATTTGAAGTATCCTCTTCCTGGAAGGGTGAGCAGGTACTGCTCAATTTTGGAGCTGTAGACTATGAAGCCACAGTCTTTGTCAACGGCAAAAAGGCAGGCTTCCACCGTGGCGGATACTTCCGCTTCGCCGTGGATGTGACGCAGTACCTGAAGTTTGATCAGCAGAATGAGCTGTGAGTATCTAGCGATCTCAACGCAGTCGACTTCCATATCTGACTTCTGATACAGTCTTGTCTTTGTACATGATCCTACTGACGATGGGGACTATGTCATCCCCATTGGAAAGCAGACTTTGAGACCTAGTCACATCTTTTATACCCCATGCAGTGGTATATGGCAAACTGTTTGGCTCGAGGCTTCACCAGCCAACTACATTACTCAGCTCGACCTTAACGCAAACATGGATGGCCAAGGTAAGTGAGAGGTGACACTCTGGGGAAAACTTTGATTCTGACTGCAAGTAGTCAACATCACTGTACATAGCTCCGCCACGGATGAACAGGCCCAGGCTGAGGTAATTGTCCACAAAGATGGCAAGACCGTTGCAAAGCATAAAGGCCCCACCAACGAGCCATTCCAATTCACCGTATCCTCGCCCAAACTCTGGTCCCCGAACTCACCTGAGCTGTACGATGTGACTGTCAAACTCGGGAACGACAAAGTGGAGAGCTATACTGGCTTCCGTACAATTTCTAGGGGTAAGATTGACGGGGTTGAGCGACCCTTGCTCAATGGAGAATTCATCTTCATGTTCGGAACCTTGGATCAAGGTTATTGGCCCGATGGTTTATACACACCACCCAGTAAAGAGGCGATGGTGTACGATTTGAAGATGCTAAAGAAGTTGGGCTTTAACATGGTCCGCAAGCATGTGAGTGCTGCCACGTTGGTTTCAAATACCATGATCTCCGTTGCTCACACTGGAATTTAGATCAAAGTCGAGACCGATTTGTTCTATCAAGCATGCGACGAACTCGGCCTGCTTGTGATTCAGGACATGCCTTCCCTACGTCCATCGCAGTCCAAAAGGGGACCAGATGGCAACTCCTATACTATCCTACCGGACGAGAAGCAACAAGTCGAATTCGCTCGGCAGTTAGATCTGTTGATTAATCAGCTCAAAAGCTTCCCCAGTATTGCAACTTGGGTAAATTCATGTTTTCGGTGAAAGCCAGGATCATGCTATCGCTAACCACCATCTATAGGTCATTTACAACGAAGCCTGGGGCCAAATCACAGACTATTATCCCGAGTTTGAATTGACCGACAGGGTTAGGCAGCTGGACCCCACTCGGCTTGTGGACTCGACGACTGGTTGGGACGACCACGGCGCTGGCGACTTTAGTGTATGCATCCTTCCCTGGCAGCTCAGCCACGTGGCTAACCAAGATCTAACAGGACAACCACCACTACGCAAACCCACAATGTGGCACTCCCTTCTATTCCTTACGCTCGAGCCCATATGATCCTAGCCGGATTGGGTTCCAAGGTGAATTTGGCGGCATTGGAACTAATGTCTCGATTGAGCATCTCTGGAACAACCAAGCAGCCATCGATACTATCGACCAAACATACGAGATCGACGAAACCATCGAGGCATGGAACTATCGTAGTCATCTTCTTTTGAACGAACTCGAGGATCAGGTCCGCATGTACGCATGCAGTGGGGGCGTTTGGACGCAGACAACCGACGTTGAGGGTGAGGTCAACGGCCTGATTACCTATGATCGTCGCTTGGCGCGAGTCGACGTGAAACAGTGGCAGGCAGATATTAAGGCCCTCTATGATGCTGCCGCCGCACGGAGCGAAGTGGATTGAAAAGCTTGCTGTACAGCCTAGGCCATCCGAGGTTATCCGGATGAATGTGATGGAGATGGAGTATATAATCTTATTGTGGCTCCTGTTCCCCAAATGGAAACCTGTCATATCAATAATAAAGGATCATGACCATTACAACGCCCTAGAGCTCACGATCGGCAATCTACGACACGTATTCGTCACTTTCTTCAACCCGCCTGTTTCATCTTGACTGGTCGATCATACTTCTGACAGCTGTCACCAAATCTCCCCAGAAAAAGAAATTAGACTGACTCACAGAACCATGGAATCAAGCCGTTAGAATCATGGTAGGCGGCAGTCTGATGAATCAACCTTCCAAGATAGGCCAAGACTCCTGTTCTAGACCTAAACAGTCGGAAGAATCGTCACCAAGGCGGCAGTGATCGTCTACCGCGTTTGTTTTTGAAACGTCCCAGATTGAACAGAAATTAAAAAAAAGGGAAAGCAAGGGAAATCAAGGGAAATGCTCTACTCTTTTCGAAGAATAAAAAGAAAGATCCAAGCTCGCGGGATATGGACTCCAACTTTTACCCCTTTCGCTTGAGTGAAATTTTTTTTCATGGAGTTATGTATTTTAATCGACTGATCATGCCATACCGATCTAGCCCATCATGCCATGCCCATCACACGATGCGTATGGAGGAGCTCCGTAGATTTAATAGATTTATGCGGGTAGATGGCCCATCGTGAATGGTTCTCCAATTTAGCGTTGCTTAACATGCATGTGTTTCCTAATTTTTCTACGCCATCGCTCGTTAGCTCCGATTGCCCCCTATTGCACATTGCAAATTGGGTATTCCTTCAGACCCACACATCCACCTCTTTTCTAGAAGCATCAACTTATTCAGGGGGCGTCCGTGTTTCTTTTGGAAACTATTGTGTATATAGATACTCAAAGTTCAAGTTAATCTCATGTAGATCTACAAAGTCTGAAGTCTCACTGGCCGATCTACTGATGTATAATACTACCTCCTAAGCTACCCGAATATCATCAGGTCTCAAAGTCGGACCCGAACGGAACCCACTTTGTCGCGGGTCCTCAGCGAAACCGTTGAGCCCGTAGCGGAGTTCCGAGTGTCCCTAGCCAGTGAGCGAGAGCGAGATGCAAATGCCGAATTAATTCAAGGTCAATTAATTAATTTGCTTTGTTGGCACGGGCTATGGTTCACGGAATGAGCATCTAGGATCTTGGTGTTCCATGTCCAGCATCTCAAAAACGCCATCTGATCGTACATAGATTGGGATGACATCGATGAACGGAGGTCTGACAGCCAGCCCACATGCCTGTTGCCTGTTAGTTGCAGCATTCGTCATGTTTCTGGATCGCTTGTTTCGAGATGCCAAGTCTAAGAGGATGCCAACTATGAACGCTACCGTCCTTGGCTTTGATTTTTTTTTTCTTAGCTTGGAGATTGCAAGGATCAGCCCACACCACATGCCTAGATAGTCACTCCACTCTAGGTACTTGACTAAATCATCTCACTCTGTGGTCTGATTCGACCATGGGCACTTTAATTGCTTATCGAAATAAAATAGTTATGAAAAACCTCGGCTTGATATTACTGTGCTTGCGTGGAATTGGGTAAGATCGCTATTCTAGGGAGTAGTCACGGACCAGCTGGTTCTAGGATTGCCTAGAGCGGATTCCGAATAGGGTGTATTTTACAGTTTAGTGGCTTCCAATCTAATCGTGTTGCATTTGAAAATATATGAACGGTGAACGGAGTAATAACGGGTATCGTGCTCCATGGTATAAATACTCGATCCGCCGGCCTTGCCACGAGGTTGCCCCAGTTTTATATTCTCTCTACTCGGTTTCCGATCTCCCTTCCATACTTTTTCCCCCCCTACCCTTTCCAAAAAGACTATCGGTCAGCGACTTCCTACCAAGAGGTATCAACTTTAGAAGCATGGAGTACAGCGCAACATCGGGTGTTGAGCCCATGCATGTCGACCGCAAGCTGCTCTACACAAGCTTGGAAGAGCGAATCAAGTACCTCCATCACTTCCTCGACTTCAACTCAAGTAAGTTCTTACCATAGATCCCTCTCATGAGCCATAGCCACTTACATTTGCTTAGGCGATATCGAAGCACTCTTGACCGGCAACAAATACATCAAGCAACTGATCCCAGCTGTGGTCAACCTCGTCTATAAAAAGCTTCTCCAATACGACATCACATCTCGGGCCTTCCACACACGGACAACAGTCGATGAGACCGAGCTTGAAGAGGACTTTCTCCATGAAGAAACCCCAAAAATCAAGCGACGCAAGATGTTCCTGCGGTGGTACTTGACGCGTTTATGCCAAGACCCGACCACAATGGACTTCTGGCGGTACTTGAACAAGGTTGGGTAAGCTCATATCCCCCTTGCCCGTGCCTGGATTCCCGCTCTTAGGTTAATTCTGCGTGCTTGTGCAACACGCTAACGAGGGGTTTTGTAACACAGCATGATGCACAGTGGACAGGTCCGCATGTCACCGCTTAACATCGAGTACATCCATCTCGGCGCATGCTTGGGGTACATCCAAGACATCTGGATTGAAGCGATGATGTCGCACCCGCACCTGTCGCTGCGACGCAAGATCGCGCTCGTGCGCGCTGTCAACAAGATCCTCTGGATCCAGAACGATCTCTTTGCCCGGTACCACTCGCACGACGGCGACGAGTTCGCGGACGAAATGTCTGACTTTGCCAGCTACGCTGAAGATCAGGAGGGATACCTTGGCAACAAGCGAATCCTTGGCAGCAGCTCCGGTAGCTCAACTGAAGATGATCGGTCCAGTATTTCTAGTGGTGTGGCGCCTTCTATCGACAGTGCTGCGCCGTCGACAATTGGAAATGCGTCAAACTCATCCAAGGTGTCGGTGTGTCCTTTCGCGGAGATGGGCAAAGCCAGTAATTCGACTGAGACAAAGATTTGGGCCAATTGAGGGGCTCCCTGTGTTATTGTGCGGGTCACAGTTTGCATCTTTCAGGCGCTAGGGGTTATAGGTTTTGGTGACGGGGCTGGACTCTGGAAGTTTGGGTTTTTAGGAAATACCTTTGATTGGCATAGACAGTGTTGGAAAGTAATTCAAAAAGAACCTTGAATAAATTGACATCTTGGCCTCTTGGCATCCATCTCATCTTCATCTCGGCGGAATGCTTCCGGCTTTGTCATCTTTTTTTTCTCCCCCACAACATCCGACGGCTCTTATTCAAGGTAGTTGAAGAAGGCTTTAGCATTTTATATCCGCAGCCAAATCGGAGATAATTGAATAATTGTATAGCCCCTTCGGATATAATCGATCTACGCAGGACCTTAATTCAGTAAGACATTGAGCTACAACATCAGACTCTACCACCCCCTTTGTGTCCCCACCACCCCTCCGCCACTCTATTTGGTTAAGATCAGAGGACCAGAGTTTCTCTTAAACCAACTCGACCCCGTCCAAATAGACTTGTCCTTCTCCGTGTTAAAGATACCCGTATTATGCTTATTCAACTCGAATCGAAGGGGGTGACCCCGCTAATGATCAACAATGAGTCCGTTGAGACCGATATCAAATTCGCGGTTCACGCCCCCGCCACTGGCGAGCTGAGTGGTTATTGTGCCGGAGTGTCGGTTGATGATGCCAATCACGCAGTTGACGCGGCCCAGGCTGCCTTCCCCGCATGGAGCAAGACCAAGGCAAACGACCGCCGCGACATCTTGCTGAAGGCCGCCGACATCATGGCCTCGCGCAAAGAGGAATTGATCCAGTACCAGCGCGAGGAGACCGGTGCCGGTCGACCTTTCTCAGAGTTCACCTTCAACATGGGCGTGCTCTTCATCAAGGACTTCGCAGCCCGGATATCCTCGATCGAGGGTGTCGTGCCGAATGTCAGCGGGGAGGGCGCAGGAGCCATCGTATACAAGGAGCCGTACGGAGTAATTCTCTCAATTGCGCCATGGTAAGCTTCATGATCCGATATGTGACATATACTGCAATCTATCAGCTTGCATGAGACCCTTTTTCTAATTGATTGGCAGGAATGCCCCTTTCATTCTGGGTACACGCGCTGTTGCGCTCCCTCTTGCGGCTGGAAACACCGTCGTTCTTAAGGGCTCCGAGCTCTCGCCCAAATGTTTCTGGGCTCTGGGCGATATCTTCCGTCAGGCTGGTCTTCCTGCCGGGTGTCTGAATGTCATTTTCCACCAGCCCTCCGACGCCCCGGCCGTCACCAATGCCCTGATCGCCCACAAGGCTGTGCGTAAGGTCAACTTCACCGGTAGCACATTAGTCGGCTCGATTATTGCTTCTACTGCAGGTAAACACATCAAGCCTGTGCTGCTCGAGCTGGGCGGCAAGGCGTCTGCGATTGTCTTGGACGATGCGGACTTGGACAAGGCTGCCATGAACTGTGCCATTGGATCCTTCATGCACGTATGTAGTGATTCAATCGAGACAAGGGATATCACTTACTAACAAACGATACACAGTCCGGTCAAATTTGCATGTCGACCGAGCGGATTGTCGTGCAGCGTTCGATCGCAGATGAATTCCGGCAAAAGTTTGCCGAGACAACTGAGAAGTTGTTCGGCAAGGATGCGCCCGCGCTGGTCCTGGTCAACAGTGCGGCCGTCGCTAAGAACAAGAAGCTTGTAGCGGATGCTGTGTCTCGCGGGGCCAAGCTGCTGTTTGGCGACGCCGATGCGAGCGAGTCGATTAACACGGGCATGCGGCCGATCGTCGTTGATGGCGTCACCAAGGAGATGGACATGTACGCGACCGAGTCGTTTGGCCCGACCGTGTCTTTCATGGTGGTGGATACCGAGGACGAGGCTATTGCACTAGCCAATGACACCGAATACGGCCTGACTGCGGCTCTGTACACCAACAACCTGTTCCGCGGTCTGCGGGTGGCCAAGCAAATTGACTCTGGGTAGGTTTTTTGAGTTCCGGATACAGGTGGAGATTGGCGGCTGACATGTTTTTTCTTTCTTTCTAGTGCCGTGCACATCAATTCTATGACGGTACACGATGAGACTGTCCTCCCTCACGGAGGATGGAAGAGTAGCGGCTTTGGTCGCTTCGGAGGAATTTCTGGATACGACGAATTCCTCCAGACTAAGACTGTTACTTGGCAGGAATAGAGGTGACTGGTCTCTCACAGGTACATGTTGAACCAAGAGTAGATTGGTGTTTACTCTGTAGGTATATGACAGACTTGTTGAGTTGGCCCCGTATGGGTCCTCCTGGCCCCCGGCGGCATTGGGCCGCCACGGGCGACGGTTTCCCTTGTTGTATTGACAGGGGTCTGGACTTGTTTGGAGCCTAGTTTGGGGCTTAGTCGGCTTTGGTCCAAACCTTGCAGTCAATTCAACCAATGGCGGCGCCTTCGGGCTTCGCCTAGAGGTGTGCTACAAGGATGCGGTCCGGATACCCGGCTTATACTCCGTACGGTACCCCGTATAGACGAGTTGAATGACTTGCGGGGAATCCATGTGATGTGTGATTTGTGTTGCATCGGGCTTACAGCGTAGTATGTATATGGCTACACGGGATAATTTGGTGTTTATGATTTTTTTTTTCATTTATTTTTTTCGGTACGGAGCCTCCGTTGGTCTGGGTCGCTTTGGCCATGAGGCTGAAGGTCATGTGATCTAACTCAATTTCTCAGATGAAAATTTAAAATACCGATTCGTCACAAATACGGAGTAAAGGGCCTGAATCCAGGCTTGACCTCTCACGGACTTTGTGGAAAGGAGAGATTGTACTCCGTGACTCCTGTAAGCACTTCTTAGCCCCAGGGCTCAAGTACCATGATGCCTGAGGCTCGATCGGGCTTAACGAAAGTAAGACCGGTGCTATCCACAAAGCCATGTTGGCAGAAAACTTGGGCTCGCGCCTCCCCCGACCAGCACAAGGCGCAATTCGAAAACATACTCCAGACGGTTGCACGATCAAAGAAAACTTATCTAGCGTGCCTAAAGTATGTCAAACCCCGAGGTAATCCGGGGGTTTCGTTTTCCACAGCTACTCTTCAAGTGAGCTTCGTTTGTTTGCTGCCAGACAAACAAGTGGGCGGTCGTGGGGCTGTGATTGACCGGAGGAAGCTTTTCTCTACGCCGTATATTTGTAGGTAGTGTCGAATACCAAATCCCAATACTTGATTTATTACCAAAAAATTTACCGAAACGAAGTCTAGTTCCAATGCAGCCTCAAGACCCGATAAAGAAACATCACTCCAATAGTGGCGGCGAAGGCGCTGACCACAAGTCCCACCCTAAATTCAGGCACCGAGCTGTAACAAATCACGCAAACTGCCGGGTGAGACAAAACCCATTATTTATTTTGGATTTTTATTTCTCATTCTTACATGTCTTACTTCTACACCGTAAGAAATAAGCGATTACACCGTGCAAACAACGTAGGCCACTATGATACTATGATATATATCGTATTCCACATATGCAGGTGAACATTGACCCCCCTGAATCACAGGCTGTTGATCCTTTCCACAGAGAACACAATCCCCGACGAACCAGTGGGATCGGCGAGTTTGATACTGCCCTATGGCCACAGACCTCTGTGGATCTAGGTGGTGATAGTCGCGATATGTCATGAATATCACTGAATATCAAAATCTACCCCCTGCAGGTTAGGTTTGAAATCCTGTTTAGCCGTGGAAAGACACATGGTATGTACCTGCATGGCCCAACGCCCTGTGCTTCAGTACAATACAGCGTATGACGCCCGTTACAGGACCTGAGTTTGAGGGGCGCTCGTAATCTCGCAATCTCCCAGATTCGTAAAGGATCTTCCTGTTACAATGTAGACGCGAGTGGCGTAAATGAGGAAATCAATGGCTTGAGTGATATACTAAATATATCTACTCCGTACTCCGTACATTATTCAGAGAATACCTCCATCTATACTTGGAATAGCCGAGATATTCCATTGAGGCTACCATTGGTATGGTATGTACCATGGATAAACCTCGGATGAACTTTCGGGGGCCAAGGGTTCCACGGGTCCACGATGTTGAGGGTCATCTTGGAAGGCTTAAGAGAAACCTTGTAAATCTCAACTTTTGCCTCTATAACATAAGCATTGAATATGACATACCTCAGTATTGGATTGACGAAATTTTCGCCTTTGGCCCCCGGTAATTGACCTAATCTTATTTGGGACATTCTCTACATTAAAAGGGTCAAGCCGTTATTAGGAATCAAATTAACTTCCGGATCACCCACCAATTAGAACCGGTGCCTGGTCATTATGATTATTACCTGGTAACACAAAGCCTGGCATTATATTACAATAACATCGGAGCCACAGCCGACCCGCATGCCCCACGAGGACAAGATCAGAACTATCCGACAACAGTTGAACAGTATAATTCGTAAAGAGTATCCGGTACTTACAACGTATTGCAGGGATCAAGTCAAAGCCACGATTAGTTTAAATTTCAGAAAAGTAAAAAGTAGCCGAGGAAATGAAAATGAGTTGTGGTTGGTCTGCGCGTTTGGTCTGTTGACTTAGTCTAGTCCAGACCCACCTTGGAGGTACCAACATCCTTGAAGTGTACTTTGCCTCGCCCTTCTTCTTCTCTTTATTATTCCTCTCATTTCAGTTCACTCTCTACATTCTTTTTTTTTTCGTTTTTCAACGATAGCCATTCTTTATTTTTCCCACTCCAGTCATTCGTTGTCAATCTCGACATAAAATCAACATGCGTTTCTCCATCCCCACCGTCTTCTCCGCCCTCGTGGCTCTGGCTGCTGCTGCCACCACTCCTGACTACACCAAGGACCCCTCCGGCAACGCCATCATCTATCCTGGTCTGAACGAGATCGTGCCCGAGGGTAAGGTCTACACCATCAAGTGGGAGCCTACCACCGTCGGCCCCATCTCTCTGATCCTCCTGCGCGGTCCTACCGAGAACGTCCAGCCCCTCAAGACTCTCGCTGAGTCCATCCCCAACAGCGGCGAGTTCAAGTGGACCCCTGGTTCTGATCTTGAGGCCGACGTCACCCACTACGGTCTGCTCCTTGTTGTCGAGGGTACCGGCCAGTACCAGTACTCCACCCAGTTCGGTATCTCCGCAGCTCCTGGCTCCGGTTCCGCTTCCAGCTCCACCACCAAGGCTACCGCGACCTCCACCTCTGAGGCTACTGCTCCTACCTCGTCCACCGTCATTGAGAGCACCGTGATCACCACCACCATCTGCCCTGAGACCGAGACCACTGCTGCTGCCACCACCACCTCCGCTCCTCAGTTCACCAAGACCGGTGTCTCCCCCGTCGGCCCTCCCACCAGCCGTCCCTGGACTTCCATCCCTCTCACCACCAGCGTCGCTCCCACCAGCACCACCTCCGCTACTCCTTCGGCTTCCTCCCCTGTCTTCAACGGCGCGGGTCGCAACGCCATCAGCGTCGGTGCCGTCATGGCCGGTGTTGTCGCTGCTTTCGCCCTTTAAGCGCATTTCATTTGGAATCGCGTGCCGATCGCACTTTCTTTCTACTGCAAGCCGAAAATAATGTTTCGTTGTTTTCGTGAGGCTTAATTCTTTTATCAATATCTTGATATGGGCCTCCTGGATTCTGTCTCTCGGCCGAGTTTATGTATCTCATACCATGTTTTTCTTCTTATGTGCTATATTTCCCGCATCTCTATCAGCCATGCTTGTGTAATGTGAAGTTCATGTCCTTATGTTTCTTCCTACCTCGTAGTTTGCTTGATCTGGGGGCATAGACCAAGATTTCACTCGTGTAGACTCGTAAATATCTATAGCTATAGTGGAGGCAACAGTGAGAATATCAAGTATGCTGTGGTTCAAGTATTCTGTTCCGGCACTTGTGCGTCAGTGAATTTGATACGGCCACACCTCCGGGCCAGTACCATCTACTTGTGGAAAAAAGATAGTGTCATCGGTAAACTAATCTGTGTAGCTTCATAAAGCCACAGAGAAAGTCGAGGCGAAGAGAGGTCTGACAAACACTACTTCAGCAAACACCCAAGCAGCAGTCATCCAGGTGGGCAAACGCCTACGACTCAGTAGAACAAGTGGCAAACAAAATGCAAATTGATTGCACTTGCAGATGCGATATATTTGTCATTTTATCCTACAGCTTACATTTGGGGCAAATCTACACCGTATACCAGTCAAATACTTTACCGTGGATGACAGCTCAAGAGCCCTGAAGTAGATGGGCGCTTACGCGGCCTTGTGATATCTCACAGAGCTCCCAAGTAGTCTTTTCAAGTGGGCTGTTCAGTGGGCTTGTCAATTATTCTTCCCCATTAAGTTCAGGATCCCCTCTCATAGTCTTACAGGCAGACAGCAGAAAAGAGCGGGAAAAGCATACTTCGTGTACGAGACTTTTCTATGTATGACTTTTGATCTAAATAGACTATCTGATAGGGGACTTTTTAGCTTCTCATTGGACTGATATGTGTCTTCATCCAAGCACCTCTAGGCTATATTGATGCGCCATCATGTTTAGCCACACAATAGATCGTGACTGAATGCCACCTCCAATTCCATGAGCAGATGATTCAAAAGACTAGAGATGAACCCAATGTCGTCCATCGTATATTGTTAGCCCATCAATTCCTTTGAAACCGTGTATTGCTAGCCTATTGATTGTCGAGTTGATCTCTGAGCATTTGTAACAGTTAATCTAACTAGTAATGTAGGGGTAAGCACCTAAACGGAAAGCAGAGCCATCTGGATCGGCCTCAAGCTCGGTGTGTTTGTATCTCGATTGCATTCATATTCCATTCTACGCTAAAAGAGATACTTTTAATTCTATCAAGTTGTGATCAAACCCAAGAGATGCCCACGAGCATTTTGGGCCTGCGAAAGAACAATCTCAGCCGCAGGATAAGTTTGTAGTAAATGTCCAGCCGCTTCCTCACAAGCATACAAGTTCGACATGGCCTGCATCCTCACAATATCATCCGAAACCTTCAGATCAGGAAGGCTTGCCTCGAGAATGATAACCAGTATAGTAACGGTGCTTCCAGGGAGAAAATGAAGCATCCTGCAGTCATGCAGCTCATTGAGAGTCTCATTGACTTGCAAAGCCAAGCTTCTCATTTCCGAGTTGATAGTAGTCTCGAGATTTTCCCCTCCGCTCGACGCGGCCTGGAAGAGTATGGACATTGCAGTGAGATGGAGGAGATACAGGAAAGCTTGGTGGACAAGGAGGATCATCTCTGGAGACTCTGTATGGCAATGGTGCAAGAGTGACGGGGAGTAATAATGTGCCGGAGCAGGAAGATTCTCAATCCAGACTTTCAGAAGCTGCTCGCATTCCGTTATGGTGGCCTGTGATATCTTTGACTTGGGTACCATGGAGTATTCACAATCTCCCGACGGTGACGGTGACCAAGCATCTTGGTAGAGAAGACTGATGATGACGCCCACACAGTGAGCAAGCTTGATCTCCTGAATAAACAGAAGCATCATTCGCTCTTGGTTTTCCCAGTTGAGCATAGCTGATGCTTCTCCCAGCATCACTAGCACGAGGTCATGGTATGGCTCGGAGGAATAGTATCTCGTAGCTTCCAGTAGTGACATTGTGACATCACTGTTTGGGATTCGTAATGGTCGCCGAAAGCCGAGGGAGAGAACGCGGTCGCGCACATAGAGACACCACCACAATCTGTGCTTATGAGAAAAACTACCTGTTTCTAAACTTCCAAGGAGACCGACACGCTCTGCTGTCGAATAGGCGAGATCGAACCAGTATGTTGGGACTTTGTGGCCGTCTCCACTTCCATGCCACTGCATCATGAGTAGCAAAGCTTGGATCTGGGTGTATGCGTTGGGCTCGGTCTCGAATTCATAAAGAAGCTGATGATGGGATCAAAATTAGTTTCGGCTTCTCATGGATTCTGTCTGCGGGTATCTCACCTTAGCTCGACCAAATAACGTTCTTCGCAATGCTTTCCGTGACGAGAATCCAGCTTTGACGGCAGTTTCCTGCTCAATAAATGCACTTCCAGCCAACATGACAGCTTGATGAAGAAGCGGGCTTGGAAATTGGGATTCATCCTCGACCATGACATTGAATAAAAACCATTGCAGATCAATGACCGGTAGCAGAGGATGGACATATTTGATATAAGCCCCGAGCAACTGATTCCGAAGTTCGATAGGAACTATTCTGAGAGCTCCTTTCAAATGAAGATATTCTTTACTTTCTTCAGAGACATTCGGAAGCCGGGCCTGGAAAGTTCGCTGCAGTTCAAGTGACTGACTGTAGTCTCCTAGAATAACATCCGGGATCTGTGGCGAGAGTAGCTCATTTATCGTCAAAAGGTAACTGTCTAAGGGATATGTCTGGGGTACATTGCGGGTCAGGGTCATATGTGGTTGGCCAGATATCGGCTTCCTCCCTGATGCGATGTACTGCGCAAAGGGATCTAACAGTGTCAGTGACGATGGTCAGAGGAGGGAAGCAAGCTTGGCACATGTGTCATACCTAGACTATCCCCGCCTTGTTCTAACCGATCTACATCCTCGGCATTGAAGGCCTCGAGAAGCGTAAGAGAAGACGGCAGATCCATCGGCACGGACTCCGGTTCCTTGATCTGCTGCTAAAGGGATTAGCGTTAGGGCAACATCCACAGGCAATTTGCTCTTGGAACTTGGGGTAATTACCTTGATTCTTGTAGGCACCACCAGTGAGAACACTCGACCGGCTGCCACAGACTCGTGAACTGAGAATAATTTCACACAAAGCTTTGACTGACACACTCTGAACGTCGTTGGGTTACTTGTTACAGTGTTCTAGGTGTGGCGCGAATTGTAGCTATTCTGGAGGATTGTCCTTCATATGAAGCCCAGGGAACACGAGAAAAATCCGCGTCATCCATGGGGAAAGTCGGGGCCCCGCATTTTTGAGGATCCGAGCGAGTCTTTGATGATAATTGACGATCATTGGTTCTTCCGAGTCCCGATTTTCCAGTCTGGACCTCTTGAAATGCTTAGAAATCGCGGTGAAAAGACGACCCTCTTCCACCGGACACAGGTGACCATTTAGGAACTTCGACCGGAACTTGCGGAGCCAATCACATTGTTCGAGATGATCTCCATCAACCCAGAAACTTCATTTTTCGTCAAATACTCCACAGGTCAAAGCTATCTACGGCGTACAAGCTATGTACATCAAAGAGTCCATCCAATTCACCATCTACCATCTACCAAGGCAACCGACCATCCTTGTTGATAAACCCACCAGCATCCCCATCCCTCTCCCCAAGCACAATCCCCAAAATCCCTCTACCAGCCTCCAATGGATCCCCAGCAGCTCCATACGCACTAACAGAAGCCTCATCCTCTCCCCTCAGATTCGATCTCACAAGACCAGGACAGAAGGCAAAAACCCGCACGCCACGACCCTGCAACTTCTTATGCAGCTGGACAGTCATCATGTTCAACGCCGCCTTGCTCGTGCGGTAGTCATCATGAGGCACAGTATAATGTGCACATGTGGGATCATTTGCCAGACTCAGAGAGCCCAGACCACTGGATATCTGGATCAGATAAGGTCTTTCTGATTTCAGGAGGAGGGGAGTGAAGGCCTCTGCGACCATAGATGCGCCAATTACGTTGGTCGAGAAGATCACGTTCAGCTTGGCGCGGCCGCTGCTGTTCGGTGCGGCAGAGCCGGCGTTGTTGACTAGGACGTCAAGTCGATTGAATTGTTCGTTTACGGTGTCGACCGCTTTCGATATGGAAGTGTCGTCTTCCACGTTCAGCTGGATCAGGGATAGAGTTCCCTTGAGACCTTTGCTTTGGAGTTCCGTGAGGGCTTTTTCGCCTTTCTGGAGGTCACGACAGGTCATGATCACATGGTGATTTGGGTGTGCAGCTAGGGTTTGGGCGGTTGCGTAGCCCACTCCTGAATTCGCACCTGGATAAAGTTAGGTTCTGGAACTGGGGTGTAGCTGTTTGTTGGTGGCCTACCTGTAATGAGAATGACGGTTGGTTGAGACATGTCGTGGTTGCTTTGGTCTGGGGGGAAGGGCTGGCAAAGAGATTGGGTCGAGTCAGGGATGCTCTCCCTTTACTGTGAGATCGCAGCCTTTGAATTACTATACACTATATCCGTCTCAGCCGCTCTCTGGCATAACTATGTATAGAGGATATACTCCATGTCGGATGTAAACCCCCTATCTCCGTGAGGTTGTCGGTGTTAAGCCGGAGACCGAGAACCGCTCATCCTACTTCAAGTATAACAAGACTATAGAGACATTTATGATGTCATTTGAGCTCTGTGGTACCTTGCCCTGCATCACTGGGTCTATCAGAAGTCGACCAATCACTTCTAATGACTGTATGTCTCAGAGTTACATTGCATGCTAAGCTTTTCATTCGGACGTCGGGATCCGAGTGTTGTTTCACGGATAGAGCCGCATGATATTCAGGGGTTTAGGCAGCAATTACGTGAATGAGGTGTAAAAGCCGTCATATTGGGCATTGGATTTCTGTTCGAAATATTTTTTATATTTTCCAAATTCAAAGCAAGCATGATGACTTAATACATCGCCAATGGAGGTATCATCGCTGTGCAATCCATACACAAAAAGAGCGAAAAAAAGAATCAAAGAGAGACAAGATGCGAAGACGAAGGCTAATATGATGACAGTGAGGACAGAAAAGTATAGATTACACTTTTGCAGAACCACTGACGAGTCTTTAGAGATCAAAAAGAAACGCAGATCGATAGTTATACACACCCAGCCTAAAGGAAGCGGCAAATTTTGAGCCACATCTCTATAGGAGTATAGACTAACTGCGAGCGGCCATGCCAGTGACCGCTTGTTTGTCTCTGGTAGCAGCAGCATACACAAGAGAGGGAGGGATTAAGAGCATAAAGGAAAGGGGGAGAAATGACAAGAAAGAACGAAAAGGATAATTTGCTTTTGATGCAGCCAGAAAGCATGCGTCAAGGACGTGACCACGGTCCTTGCATTGGAGGCAGTGGGCCACCAGTAACGGGGGGTGACCCAGAAGGGGGACCAGCAATCGCCCGTCCGGCGGGTGCCACGGATGTAGAAGAATACGGTGGACTTGCAGGCCAACCAGGCTGGGACTGAACGGAGTCGAGAATTCTTCCCTGTGGAGTAGGACCCGCCGAGGTCGGCTGCGTGCCTGAAGCAGATCGGGCAGCATCGGCGCCCGACCACGCCGTGGTGCCCGGCTCGGATGCGGGGAGGAGTGTGGGTTGGGTGGAGCGTGGAGATGAGGGTCTTGGAGGTAAGGTGCTGAGGGACATGGTGCGGCCGAGACGGTCGCGATAGAAATCTCGCTCGGAGCGATAGTGGTCTCGTTGCTGGATGAGGGAGCGGAGCTCCTCGCTCTGGCGGCGGACTGTTTCTACGCCGCGCTGGATCTCATCCTGCTGTGCAGTGAGACGTTGCTCGAGCTGCATCTCATTGCGCTTCCGATTTCGGAACCGGCGGGATGCATCGCTGTTGGCTTTGCGCTTTTCGGCTTGGCTGGAGGAGCCGGATCGCATGTCTAGTACGCACGGTATCATGCCCAGTGGGAGGGGGCTGGCCTGTGGTGTTCCGGCTCTTGAGGGGGCTTCCGATTGGTGTCTGGGGGCTTTCGTTGTGGGGATGGGTCGGGTCAGAGGGTCCATTGTCATATATGGAGGCGCGGTGGGATATGCAATGCTTTGTGCGAGAGAAACACTGGTCACTGCTGGAGATACACGACCAAAGGGATTGAAAGTTGAATGAGACGTGCTCGGACTTGTTTCTTGGGAGTTCGATTTGGTGAGAGGCCCCGGGCCGGCACTGGTTCGCCGAGAATGAAGCGAAGTCAGAGGCTGAGTACCAGTGATAGATGCTATTGGGCGTAGACCCGTCTCTATAGGCAAAGGCGAACTGGTAACGGGTAGGCGTGAACCCATCAAAGTCTCGTGAGGCACTAGCGGTGACTGTGCAACACTTGACTGACCAGAAGTCCTGCCGCCTCCGCCAACAAACCGTGCCGAAGGCGATGCTGGATTCATCAACGGCCGTGAATGGGACCTAGGAGACAATGGCTGCGAGACCAATGGATATCCTGCGCGGATCGGTGAAGTCCCTTGGGGGCGAGGTGAGGAAGATGGACCCGGTAGGCTCAACGGCTCCCGACTGAGTGCGGTCAGATCAGCCGCTGCCTGGGGGTGGTTCAAGATGGCATGGACACCAATGGGTCGCGATGGCATGGATTCCAGCGGTGGCTCCACGGGTCCATATGGATGCCATGACTGGGGTCGTGGTCGTTGAGGTGGGCGGCGGGTCGGATTTCGGGTTGCCAATGCACGGTCATCGCTCACCCCATCTGTCGTCACATCTCTGGACAATGAACCTGCACGTCGAGAATCCTGCGACATAGAAAGCAAATCTCCCACGACGGGACGGGAGTTAGGGCATGACCGAAACCCCCCTCTCCCCTCGTCGCTGTGTTCTCGAGTGTGAGAGAGGGAGGGTGCAGGCGAAGGATAACGATTTGAATAAAGTGACAAATTGGGTGAATGTGAGGAATATGGTGCGTTCAACACACTGATACCTAAGGCAGCCACGATGAATAGGGGAGAGAGATATATAGGGAATATAGGGAACTCGATCAATTGATCGAGGCAAGATAATATAAGCTAAGGAAGCTAGAAAAAGCTAGGAAAGCTAAACGGGAAAAGGTCCGAGTTAATAACTGGAGAAAAGTCGATTTCGAAAATGGGGGCGACAAGCTTAAGAATTGAATAGCAGCGGTGAGGGAATGATCCATCACCTGGTCTGGATGGCTCCAAGACAACTTAGTTGTCTTCTCTGTCCGACCCAGTTTGGCGGATAGTTGGGCAGGATCTCCTATGGAGACCACCCTAGTCGACCCCCGGAGTATTGGGCTTTTATTATTTTTATTTGGGTCTTTTCCGTCTTTTAGTCTTTTCTCTGCCTATTATTATTGAGATATATTAGAGAAAAAGAAAATAAAAAAAAATAGGAGAATATGTCCAATATATGTTCATATCAGTCCAATAGGTCCATGGATTTAGATATCCCCTATATTCTACCCAATTCAGTTATAAAAATAAAAAAGGTATACAAAGTACCCGGGGAAAGCGATCATGCACAGCACAATCATCGGGAGCTGCAAGTGTGCGCCGTCACCATGGACGTGGACAGGTAGTGGAGTCCTTTCTTTTTTTTTTTTTTTTAATCACTTTTCTTTTTCGTTCCACTTATTATTTCGGAAGGTTTTAAAGTGGCTTGAGTGGATAGAAATCCAGCAAGTTCCTCTGAAATGAGAGACGCCAAACTACTCTGATCTATACCCACTCAGGTATAGGCATATCCTTGCCTGGCCACAGCCTCCATTCGAGAGGTTGATGCTTGGGACACCCTCGCAGCTATTACAAGTATCTATACAGCAACAATTTCTCTCTTCCACAAAGTTTATGGAATATGTTGTGCATCACTCTTCCCCGTGCGGCAGAAAGGGGCCCCGTTGACCGTTAGGGGTAGGATACCGTTCCTCGGCTAAGAATTTGGGCTTTGACACCTTGAGAACTTCAATTTGACGTCATTGAAGGTAACGTGTGAATTCAAACTGACCATTCGTGTGACCATGGAGAACCCATATAGGGCTAAACTGGTTTTCGCCGAGTCCCGTAACCCAGCTGACAACGCTCTATCAGTTTGGATTTGATGCTCCACGATCGGACCAGACGGAAAGGGATCCGGATTCCCCTAGCCTCATCATTGTGAGATGCATGAGCAGTGTGGATAGCTCTGTTTCCAACTTTTTTTTTCAAGCTTGACTCCATTGGGGAGAAAGATTCCGCATGGCAACGGTCAAATAAGCAGCGGAGATCGGTTTAGTGTTTCGAATCCAAAGTAGAGCGGGAAATGGTATACAGCATACGCAAATTGGTGCAACTGAAGCGCCTTCTTGGCATTGGCTAGTATTTGTTGATCCTTCGATACGGCATCGGAAATGTTTCATGATCTCCGGATCCTGATCTGGATGGTAAGTGGGCAAGTTGCGATAGATCTTCTTTGGTCTCTGTGGCACAAGTCCCGAGGTCGTTCCCGATACATATTTGAAGGGGAGCTGTCAGTCTTTTGTAGCGTACCCGCTGAGATTTTCTTTTTCCTGCTTCTGAGCGAATCATCGGCCATGATAGAAATACAATTGCGGTCTGATAGATCCAGTGATTTTGACTGGTTCCATCGAATGAGGCTAGGATATGAGAATTTGCTTCCTCTTTTGTTTTTTGTTTTTTTTTCTCTTGTGGCTTGCAATCTAAAACAGCCCCTAGTCCTTCCCAGGCAGGTTGGTATATTGGTACTTTGTAGATATTGCCGTATGCGTGTCATCGGACTATTTGAATGGTGCAGAAACGGAGAAGTTAAAAAAGATATCCGGTAGAATGGATTCATCGATCACTGGATGCTCTTTGTTTTTACTTTTCTTCAGTTCGCTCTGAATTGTGGAGACTTCCCCTTTTCATGATCTTCACCTGTTCACCGATCTCCGATTATCTCGTGTCCGCTGCAACCGCATTTTCCTTGGAAAAAAAAGCAAAAGAATAGCTTTGTCTAATCTAGATCCCGCCGGATAACTCCCGGTTGACAGGTACGGTAGATCTTCCCTCGAACCCACATACCTGAGTCGGAAAAGGACAAACCCATAGCACATTATATGTACAATATACCTACTCTGTACGCCCTGCAGGGCGGATCCAAAAAAAAAAACAGAGGTGGCAGTGCTAGACCTGCCCACGCGTTCCTTGACCTCGAACTCCAGCCGAGTTTGAAATTGGACGGAAATCAGGGGAACCAAGTTCGACATTGTATAGTATGTACTGTATATGACATGATATGAGATCGATATGCAGAAACATGCAGAAACATGCAGAACCATGCAGAAGCTGATTCGATCTATAAACCTGGTCTATAAACCTGGCTTTTCTTGTCCCTTGCGTGAGTGGAAAAGGCTACCCTGACCCAAGGTGCCGGACAATGACAGCGCGGACCCGACGTACTCGCCCGTTTGCTGATCAGCGATCTACACTCAGGTTTGCACTGCATATCCGAGTTTCTTGACTGCGCCTTTTGGTACTTTTTTTCTTTCTCTCGTGCGAATGGAGACTTCCATTACCGCCTTTTGAACTGATTTTTCGGCGCGGGAAATGCAATGTACTAGTGATGCACCATTGATCCTTCTGCTCGACGCATATGTACAATGCGTGAATGCGGGCATAATTACAAAGTAAAACAAGAATTGAGACCAAGAATCAAAGCATGTGCTCCCCAGTAGTAGGTATGTGCTATGTATGTACGGCGGACTCCGTGTCATGTACGGAGTATCATCCCATGAATATATATGCACACGACACAACACAATCCGTCAGACCCTACTGAAACCGAAACTCATTCTTAGGCACACCGCGAACCCCAACATCAACCCGGAAAACCCGACCCCCATATCTAACCGACTGTGGCAGCCGGTCGTCATCACGATCATCCTTGGCGGTCGTAATGAACAACTCAGTACCGATAAAGGCTGGACAGGTCACGTTGCGGGTCGGGAGATCGATCTGACCGATAATCTTTCCGGCCGGGGAAATGCGCAAGACCTTTCCGCCGCCGTAGACAGCGGTCCAGATGCAGCCTTCGACATCAATAGCGAAGCCATCAGGCTCTAGTGCGTTACCGATATCGAAGTGAACACGACGGTTGCTAATTGCACCAGTGGACGCATCAAAGTCAAAGGCAAAAATCTTGCCTGTTGGCGAATCAGTCAGGTACATCACGTCGTTGGTTAGGTTCCACCCGATCCCGTTAGGGATCGTCACCGGTGCCAACATGTGGTGCACTGTCTGATCTGGGTCTAGTCTGAACAGAACTCCTTCTGCTTCAGGCTTCTTGACCTTGGGGTCATTCATAGCTCCGGCCCAAAACCGACCATGGCTGTCGATTGCGCCATCATTGAAACGCATCCTACATTTGGAATCAATGTTAGTTCACGCTCTTCGAGTGAGCAATATACGTGGCGTCTTTGGTTCTTCTTTCGGGTTAGCTTACCTCTCAGCCTTCTCCTCATCTCCCCAAAGTGCATGGGTATCATGGACATAGGAGAGCTTCCCAGTAGTTTGGTCCAACCGAGCAAATCCATATTTGGCCCCAACAATTAGCTGATTGGACCTTGGATGAGCTATATTAGCGGTCACGCTAAAAGTCCACGTGGTACCCCGTCAGCCAATTTAATTTCCCACGGGAGATGAGAAACCCACCCAACAGAGGCATCGGTATCAATGACCGTCAATGAGTCAGGTCCCTTTGCCAGATCGAGTCGATAGAGTTTCTGGTCCCAGATATCCACGAAACGGAATTCATTCTGAGCCACGTCGTAAAAAGGGCCTTCGAGTAATGTTCCTGGGATGTCAAGGTACGGCTGATTCAGTTAGCTATGATTGGCCTTGCTTTTTTCGTTTTCTTTTTTTCCCCGTTCTCTGACAGGTTCGGGACAAAATAATCACATCTGACCGACACGAGAACCAGACAAAATAAAATAAATATAAAATATAAATCGAGAAGCGAATCAGGAGATGTCGAATCTCATAGAATACTCACCTCAGTGACCGTCCACCTCTGAATCTCAGACATGCCGATCGGTGAGTGGACACCGCTATTTGGGAAGAAGAGGGGTGAGATGCTAGACTCGCATAAAACGGTTGACACCTGTTGAATTCTAGCCGATCAAGGGGAATTGTCGGTGTCTGTCGGTGTCCCTGGTGTTCCGTCAGTCCGTATATCCAGTTTGAAGTCAATTCAAGTTGAAAAGAGAAAGATGAGAGAGAAGGTGGGAGATGCCAAGACACCCCCACGAGGGCTTACTATCCTTGTACACTACCTACTTAGGCAGTATGTATCGTGTACCTTTGTAATCTCAGTACTCCATACTCCGTACATCCTAAGCTATTTCTGTTTGTCTTCACTCCTAGAAACAGGAATTTCAGGTTCATTCGGCAATTGAAAACAAACAAAAAAAAAAAAAAGACTTTCCAATCCTATGCGCTATTGAAATCTCCTGCAGAGATCCCGTGTCTGCAATGCGAATCATCACATAGTTGAGTTTGAAATTCCCATGAACTACGGAGCCGGACGGAGGTGGTCCGTCTGCGTAAACTTTCGACTCTGCATCAGTTCGTGCAGCTAGCCGACAAACTATACAATTCAGACCCGATAATCGAACAAGATACCAAAGTACATATCACCCTCCAGGGTGGCTTTTCACATGACCAATTCTGCATGCAGATGCAAGAGATTCCTGTATGTGCTGGCGCTAAGGCCTTGAACCTGGAAGGACTTACTCTTGACTACCAATCCCGGTTGAACGACCAGTTCAAATTTCCTGCCTGACTCGAGAATCGGGCGCCAATACCGGAGTAAAAAAACACAAGAGTTCACCGTTTTGATATGCATGGCGAATGTGCTTGCAGCCAACTTGTATCACCTTAAGTGATGGATCATGCAAGTGGGAAATGGATTGTCGAGGTGGACAAATCAGCCTTTGCAATGAGATAGTCCGAAATATGTAAGAGGGATACTAATTCAGCTGCTTGCTATGAACGTGTTTCGTGCACGGCTCCTGGCCAATGAGCTTCAACGGCACCGCTCAATGCTCAAATGCACCCTCCCCCATATGGTACAGGTAAGGCTTGCATGCAGATAAGGCCTGCAGTCATCGTGAGATGAAGTTGGGCATCAATTGTGTTCGGGTCCAGTCTAATACGAATGTACGGTGATGAAAATCAAGCACAGCGTTGGTTTTTTTTTTATTCCACTTTTTGGGGGGGTTGCGTACGGGACAATTTTCAATTGGCGGGGACGGGGGCGCAATTATTGACCGTCATGTCACTGCAAAGTAGGGCCTGATCTACAGTTGCAAGTGACTTTACCCGGGCTGTGTCCCCACGGAAGGGTTTTGAGCTTCCCGTTTTTCCTTTTTCCCTTTTTTGCGATTTTCGTGTGGATAACCGAAGAGCGAGAGCGAGGAGTGGAAGCGATGCATCATGATCTTCGGTGAACTGGGATTCTGAATGGATAGGTGAAGCACCAGGGACAGGTACGATGTATGAGATCAAATACATACAATGTAGAGACAATAGTTGTGGTTTGCAGAGATATGAACAAGAGAAGTTGGTCATTAAACATAGTCGGTCAACTTATTTACAAGAGATCACCCATTTTCGCATTAGTAGAGACAGCTTACAACTTGGTGCCCATGTTGACATGGACAGCCTTGACCTGCGAATATGCGTCCAAGCCAGCTTCGCCGAGCTCGCGACCGATACCACTCTGCTTCACACCACCGAACGGCACGCGGAAGTCACTGTCATTGCTGCTGTTGATCCAGACCATGCCGGCTTCGATATCGGAGGCAACCCGGTGGGCACGCTCAATATCCCGAGTGAAGACTGCGGCGCCAAGGCCGTATGTGGTGTCGTTAGCACGGGTGACGGCCTCATCCTCAGTGGAGAAGCTAGCAATGGCAACGAAGGGGCCGAAAACCTCCTCACGGTAGATGCGCATCGAGTCCTTGACGTTGGTGAAGATCGTAGGCTCAATGAAGAAGCCACGACCATCACCGACATTCTTGTGCGGCACACCACCGGAAGCGAGGGTTGCGCCCTCGGCCTTGCCGGCCTCAATGTATTCGAGCACGCGCTCGTACTGGGCCTTGGTGACCTGAGGGCCCTGGAAGGTGTCGTCGGAGAAGGGGTCGCCGACCTTGCTTGTGGTCCGGACGACCTCCTTGAAGAGCTCAACGAACTTGTCATATACAGATTCGTGCACAAGGATTCGGGATGTCGCAGTGCAGACCTGACCCTGGTTGTACATAATGCCAATGTGTGCCCACTTGGCGGCCTGCTCGAGGTCCGCATCCTCAAAGACAACTAGCGGCGACTTGCCACCAGTCTCAAGGGTGACGTTCTTGAGGGTGCCTGCAGCCATCTTCATGATCTCGCGGCCAGTGAGAGTGGAACCAGTGAAAGCAACCTTGTCGACGCCGGGGTGGTTAACCAACGCGCCACCAGCAACACGGCCATGGCCGTTTACAACGTTAATAACACCTGGGGGAAACCAGCCTCCTTAATAAGACCGGCCAAGTACAGAATGCTAAGCGGGGTCTGCTCGGCAGGCTTAAGGACGATAGTGTTACCGCACGCAAGGGCAGGGCCCAGCTTCCAAGCTGCCATTGCTAGAGGGAAGTTCCAAGGAATGATCTGGCCAACAACACCAATAGGCTGGCGGAGGGTGTATGCGAATTTGGCCGGGGTGGTGCCAATAGTCTGACCAAATACCTTGTCGGCCCAGCCGGCGTAGTAGCGGAGAGTGTTAGTGACCTCACCGAGATCATCATTCAAAGAGACCTGGTACGGCTTGCCTAGAGTACATGTCAGTTCTTATCTCTCTTGATACTCGACCGTCTCCCTTGTTACTCACCATTATCCCAAGTCTCAATGGTGGCCAGTGTCTCCTTGTGCTGCTCAATCAAGTCAGCCAACTTGAGCATCAAGAGACCACGATCAGTGGCCGGCAGTAGCTTCCAGGAGGGGTCCCTGAGAGCCTTGCGAGCGGCCTTCACGGCGATATCAACATCCTCCTCACCAGCAGCATGCACTGACGTAATCTCAGTTTCATCGCTGGAGATCTGGTCAGCTTGTCAAAGTCCCACAAGACACTTCAGAAACACCTACGAGGGGTTCACAGTGGAGATCTTCTCGCCAGACTTAGCAGCCACAAACTCATTGTTGATGAAGAGACCGATGGGCTGGGTGTAGCTGCGCCCATTCGGGGCAGTCAATTGTACGGAGATGTCGGACATAACGAAGGGGGAGCTGTGGAATGTGCGATGCGGAGCGATGAAGCGGGTGAGATTTGATGAAGCTTTGTAGAAATAACGGAGGTGACTATTGAACATGGAGAGAGAGGGGAGAGAGAGAGAGAGAAGAGTAATAAAGGAGGGGAATGGGAGACTGAAAGTGACCCCCCGAGGTCCTTGGAAAGCTCCCCGCCCTGATAAGCCGATAAAGATGCTCCACTCTCCGGATAGACTTACTCTTCCCAGTCAAAATATCGCCATTCCCAGTTGGTTTGTTTGGTTTGCATTTCTCTTCTTCTCTGGTTGGCTGTACTGTCCGTATTCGGCGTGGGAGAAATTCTTTCCTTTCTTGGAAGCTTATAGACCCGATTTGTTCTTTATGACTAACTCCAGTTACAGTCCTGCAGGGACCTGCATAGCGTCAAACATATCAAATACTTCCGCTAGCTCCTGTCCAAGCCGTGTTTTCCGTGACTCCTTGCATATCGCATGCATCAACCTGCAGGGGCCGACGGGTGTTTCCATGTTTACATGGCTGAGGTAAATTCTGACACAGCTCGTCCCGGTGCAGCTAACAGTCGTATATTTTGAACGGTAGATTGGACAACCTGGCGCATGTGTGAGGGCAAATCAATACAACGCAGCGACAAGGGTAATGTGACACCATCCCGTGTCCTGTCAGAGCATTCACAGTTGTGCCGAAACCGGGGGAGCGCGTAGGCCAGAAGAGACTGATCAGCTAGGAATCAGTGAGACCAGTCCATATGACAATGGCATGACTGCCGTTGTAAATAATTCAAAGAGCATCAACCTGATCCGATGAGTTTATACCTTGCACATATCTCTAGAGGACACATCGAGTCAAGTAAAATATGCTTCAATTCGCTCGTGCAGATAACCCATGTGCAACCGGCAACGCCATCGATAGAAGAACTTAGGAGAATTATGTGGAATAAAACTCTCTGTGAATCACTTGCAAGTAGCGGATTGCTTTCTCAGGCCTGTTCCTCCTCAGCACTGGATTCCTTCTTCGTGAACTCCTCTTGCGGTTCCTCGCCTGCCAACTCCAGTATGTATTTCCATTGTGCCGGAGTCACAGAAGACACGCTAAGTCGGGATTGCTTAATCATTTGAAGGTTCTCGAGTGGCTTTCCGGTCTGGCCATGGGATTTCAGGTCCTGGAGTGTGACTTGCTTCTCAAGTTTGCGGCGATATTCAACGTGAACGACAACCCACTTTGGATCGTCTCGCTTGGACTTCGGGTCGTAGTATGGGTGGTTGGAATCGAAAGCGGACTCTGTCAAACGTCTGAGATAAGCAAACTGATCAAGCAGTGTAGTCTCAAGCGACAAACCATCCGTAGAATGCTCCTTTACAATCTCCATCACGCCCACAATTCCAGGGACTTTACAGTTTGAGTGATAGAAGAATGCATAGTCTCCCTTTTTCATGTTGCGCATCAAGTTTTTGGCTAGTTCGCTGTGAGTAAATTCCTTCTGGTCAAAGTTACTATGACTGTAGACGGGGAAAACTTACCGACATGGTTGCGCACACCTATTCCACTGTTAGCAATCTGACCATGTATACAGTGCACCAGATAGGCTAGACATACCATCCCAAGGCTCCGGGGTATCTGCAGTAGCCAGGTCATCAATAGAGAATTTCACGTCCTTGCCCTTCTCGAGGCGAGATTCAGGCTCCGCCTTCATCAACCAGAAAGAGCGGCCAGTTTCAGGGATGACATCGACCACAGGCTTGACCTTCGACTCGGTTTCAGCTTCTCCATTTGGCAAAGGGTTCTTGCGGGGTCTTCCACGACCATCCTTCTTCTTAATCGTCGGTGTGGCGGATGTCGCATCGCCTGATAACACGGTGTAAGCTCAGCGTATACCACCCACAATATGCCAGGATATTATCCATACCTGAGTCCTTGCGGGGACGTCCACGGCCGTCCTTCTTCTTGATCTTTGGTGTGACGGGTGTCGCATCGCCTGCCATCACAGCCCATGGTCAGTAGATACCACCCAAGAGATTTCAGTATATTCGCCATACCTGAGTCCTTACGGGGACGTCCACGGCCTCTCTTGGGACCCGCTGGAACGACAGCCTCGGATTCTTGCTCAGAAACAATCTTCCGTGGGCGACCACGACCACGCTTAGGAGCGTCAGGGTCAGGCTTGGGAGTCGAGCTCTCAGGGTATTTGCGCGGGCGACCACGGCCTCTCTTTTCGATAGTCTGAGGTGTAGCTTCAACCTATTCCAAGTACGTCAGCTCTGTCCCAAATTTTGGGGTGGAGAAGCCAGGGACGCGAGGATCAGCCCCTGCATTATGCACTCACCACCGAAGCCGATTCTGCAGAAGCTGGGGGTGCATCTACAGTGTTTCGTAGCCTTTTGGAAGGCATTTCAACCGACTCATTTGCACTCACAGCGCGTTCAGACTTGCGCTTGGGTGGCATGACTGGTCGACTGAATTGTGGATGAATGGGAGTGAAATGAAGCAAATATGTGCAGGAAATGGTGTAGAGTATTGTGAGAGATTACAATAAAACTGTACAATCAATGGGGTTGTGCTCCCGTGAGCTGTTAAAGAGGCTATCAAGTCAAGCGTAGCTTCCAGGGCTGGAATGTTTGGCACTGAGCTTGACGCGGATGTGGGTCTGGAGTCACACGTGATGGGGTCGATCACGATCGGCTCTGAAACATTCCAAGGAGTCAAGTACACTCTGCCGGTATATAATGTTGAAAGTTCCTAGGATATCTTGATCTTCCCCAAATCTCTTCACTTATCTCCAGCGTTGCTCAGGGGCATAATTGGCACACTTGGATCTCACCAAGTACCAAAACCTTGGCAACTGTCTCTTTTTTGCGGCTATCAAACCTAAGCTACTTGTTCAGTCCTCTTTCTTCAACGAAATCATTTGGTAATATGGCAATGACCTTGCTTTGATAAACTGCTAATGTTAAACATTGTTTCAATTTTCGAAGGAAAACGTGCTATACATATTAGGATTGACGAGGGAGATATATATTTTCCTTACATACTCTTGGTATGTGACTTGTGATTGACTGGAAGTAGTCCATTTTCATCACAGGTAGCTGAAGCTCAGATTCATACCTGTCTTGTAAATCAACGCAAGGTCATACTGAGAAATAGAAGTGGATAAAGAAAGTCAAGAATATGTAATATCAAAAGCTAAATATCAAAAGCTATCTCGAAATGTCTCAGGGTAATCAAAATAGCGTTAATTAAGCTTATCACAGACCCATTAGCATGGACGAGATTGTTGGTCCATCATATCAAGTCAAGTCTTTGCTGGTGAAAATACTCCTCGGTGTTCTCCAAGGCGGCCCTGGTTGCTGTTATGGCATGAAGGTAGTATTACTGCTGAACATGACCATAGAGATAGAGGCAGTACACAGGCTACCTCGTACGATGTGTATGTGGTACATGCAGTTAGACCCACTATATACATTGGGTACATATGTGGGTCAAATGCTCATTGAGTTACCATTGCCTAGAACGACTCGTGGACAGAATGTCGGATTATGTATTCGAAAAATCATGCTTACATTTGCCTGAAGAACCACTTGAAACAACATCGGAAGAGTCTCCAGGTCATGGTTTCGGAGACCTATGGACTACAAATCAGTATGTAACGTTCAGGCCTGTGGAAAACGGATTACTGTCTAGGGCGCATACCCCAGCACCTGCATTGTACCTGATCCGGTCTTATTGAGGAGGTATAGAGAGCCATACAAGGATGTATACGTTCTTAGAACGAGTCACCGTGTGCTGTCATGCTATGCAAGCTTCATGAACTAGTGCCACACTAAGCAAGATCCTACGAAAACACAAAATTAAAAGAAAAGAGATAGCATGATAGGTTTCATTAGAATTGCTTTATCTTTCTTGCATCACATTCCGAGACTACATTTACTCCTTGAGAGTGGTGAAGCGAAGGTAACTACAGCATGTCAGTATCCTGTTTCAGATTGGCAATTGGTCAAGGAAACTCACGGCTTCACTTCACGAATCTCGCCGAACTTCTTCTTAGCATCCTCGGTGCTAACAGTTGGTGGTACAATAACGTCCTCACCCACCTGTGGTTGAGTCAGTATGATACTTCGCATAGTTTCAGGGTCTGGGTGCTGAGGATGGGGACCATACCAGCCAGTTAACGGGTGTGGTGACACCTCTCTTATCACCAGTCTGCAACGAGTCGATCACACGCAGAACTTCAGCGGTGTTACGGCCAGTGGAAGCAGGGTAAGCCATGATCAGGCGGATCTTCTTGTTAGGGTCGATAATGAAGACGGAGCGGATGGTGAAGGCGATGCCCTTGCTGTCGACATTTTCCAAATCGAGTTGATCGATCATTTGGTAAAGGTAGGCAACTTTGCGGTCCGCATCGGCAATGATGGGGAACTTGACTTGAGTGGAGTTGACTTCATTGATGTCCTTGATCCAGTCGGCATGGGAACTGAGATCGTTGGCACTCTGTAAGAGAAGGAGAATGTTAGCCAAGGCTCAATTATAATTACCCCATGGAGAGATGGGAGGGACTTGCCAATCCGATCATCTTCACTCCGCGCTGATCAAACTCATCCTGAAGGCGGGCGAAGGCACCCAGCTCAGTGGTGCACACCTAATCGTGGTTAGTTGGTTTTTATCGCGAGGAATCGAGATTTGGCATACCGGTGTGAAATCGGCCGGGTGTGAGAAGAGAATGGTCCAACTGTTACCAATGAATTCGTGGAAGTCAATCTCGCCCTGGGTAGTCAGAGCTTTGAAGTTGGGGGCAATGGAGCCCAGGCGGAGACTGAGAGACGGTTAGCAGGAGTAAACAAGAAGGTGGGGTGAAGCGTACGCAGCGTCAGTCATTTTGAATAGAGAGTTAGGGAGATGAAGAGGGAATTGAGAGATGTGAAAGAGGTTGGGACACCGTTCAAATATGTATCAATGTGATCACGCCATCGTATACGGATAGGATTTGGACGATTGGTGCATATGTGGGGTTGGAGATGGAGGGGTACTCCGTACTCGGTATTTGATACGCATTCACCCATGAGAACTCCTGTCTCGTCTTTTCTTTCTCATGTTCCCCTGCTTTTTCTCATCTATTGAATTCTATACTCTAAACCTGACTCAACGCTGATGTTATGTACAACATAGAAGATATATCGGATGTTGATCATGGTAGCCAAGCCTAACCCAAATGACGCCATCTATACCATATTATACGAATGTCCTATCACGGCAGATCCCCAACACGTCGATGCACGCTTACAGCGACTACGCAGAACCCTTCAGCTTGGCCCCATGATTATGTAATATTCTGCCGGCCAAATTATCCGCTCCCGATTCAATAGCTAGTATGGCCTGCTTGACAACTCACCAGCATATGAAATTCCAAAAAATATTAGGAGCTAATAGTTTCCTATAACATATTCTCGGAAGTGGTTACCGCGAGGACCCTGCTGGAGAGCCAATGAATGGCCAAAGTCATTAGAAGCCCACCGTTTCCTACGAGACGTGTGCAGAAATGGGTTGGAACCTGTTTGGGAAACTTAAAAGGCACCCTTCTACGAACGAGCGAGGGTGTGGAATTTGACACTTAAGTGTTTGGGACCCGAGATGGACCTAGATTCGAGCTCGCCGTTAAATGCCCTCGAGTTCATACAGTGCCACATATATTGAAATGAAAGAAAGCAATGTTTGAAAACAAAAGGCTCAAGACAAGAGCAAAGCCGCAGTGACTAGGACTTCTCCAAACAACATCGTGCCGGGCTACAGCATGATCGATTGCTAGAATAGTTGACTCAACTAGAGCAGTGTTGGCTCCTGTCACACGGACTCACACCCTACTCCCTACTCCGTGAAGATTTGGTCAAACATTTCATATACTGATAGAATGGGATATACGAGCTTTATACTGGAGCAAAGGCGATACCTGATTCATAAAGCTCTAGACAATGTACCTAATTCCTAACATGGCCAATGCCTATCACACTAGATGATGGGAATTATTTTAGGGACCTCCATATCCTCGTATACCACAATATCAGACATACCTTGAATTTTAGATCCTATTTCATAAAAAAAAAGTTATCGACGAGATTGAAGATTTTCTCATTCAAAAAATGCATATAATATCTAACCTGATCATTTGAAGATTAGTGGAGGGGCCACATGTATCGAAAGAAAAGCGGTAAAACACTTTTTGTGCCGATCTCCAAACTCGACGGCTGACACTTTCGGACATAACTGTGCGCTCATCCAAGATACGAACGGCAGTAGTTTGAACTGTCTGGTTTCGTTCATCAGTCCGAAGTTGCGGCGACGCGGGGAACCAACCCCTTTTTCGGCTCCCCACAAACAACCCTTCCAAGCCGTACCAGACACACCTACGATCAGCGCCGGGTATATTCTCCGAGAAAAACGCCTTCAAAACACGCCTCCTCGCATGCGAGCGAGACTGGGTGAGTAGAAGCAGGAGGTCAACGGCTACCGACACGATCGTCTCCGTTGAACGCGAACGGAAAACTCGCCCACCATGATGTCGCGAAGTCAGTCGAGTCTAGGGTATATGGATTCAGGGCGGGAGGATTCTGCGCCGGGTGCCTCTCCGTCTCTGAACCAGCAGTCTACCTCTGGCCCTATAAATCTCTCCGGTCTGGTGTGCAACGTGCGCCGAACGACTGGCAAGGAACCCCGCCCTCTCGTCGGTGCCACTACGACCATACTTGGGGATAAGCTGTACGTGTTCGGAGGCCGGATCCTCTCACGCAGCCGTCCTCAACTAACCTCTGACCTTTACGAATTGGATTTGATTCGACGACATTGGACGAGAATCGAGCCCGCTGGAGATGTTCCACCGCCGCGGTACTTCCATAGTGTATGTGCTTTGGGTGATAACAAGTTGGTTTGTTATGGAGGCATGTCACCCGCACCGAGTACGCCAAAGGACCCCGAGAATCCCGCAGAGCCGCAACCGCAGTCACAATCGGAAGTCGTGGTTATGTCGGATATTCACATCTTCGATGTACCATCACGGGCATGGACTCGTGTTGCTGCCCATGAATCTCCTCAGGGGCGCTATGCACACTGCGCTACGATACTGCCCTCGAGTGCATGCTTCACATCTGCTAGTGCACCACTTTCCGCCATCCACAATAATCCTGAATCATCCACTCATCAAGGCACGCTTGGCGTGGATATTGACGGCTTTGGAGGTGCCGAAATGGTGGTGGTCGGAGGCCAGGATAGCTCCAACCACTACATCGAACAAATCAGTGTTTTCAATCTGCGAAGTCTGAAATGGACCAACACTAGCCCCCTGGGAAGGAGCTGCGGCGCATATCGCAGTGTGGTGGCTCCTCTGGTGGGAATGGATGTGTCCGAAATTGGGTCCTCGGCCCCAGATCGCGACCAGCACGAGCCGATTCAAGACAGCACCGAATCGCCAGGTTGTCCTATGCTGATATACTCCAACTACAATTTCCTTGATGTCAAGCTGGAGCTGCAGGTGCGCCTGCCGGACGGACGCCTTGTCGAGCGACCGATGCAGAGCCAAGCATCCCCCCGGGACTGCGTTTCCCAAACGGTGGCATTATCAATGGCCACTTTGTTGTCAGTGGTACTTACCTGACTTCTTCAAAGCAAGAATATGCGCTGTGGGCGCTCGACCTGAAGACGTTGACTTGGGGCCGTATTGATGCCGGAGGATCAGTATTTGGACAGGGTAGTTGGAACCGAGGAGTACTTTGGCCTCGCCGTAATTCTTTTGTGATTCTCGGACACCGGAAGCGAAGCCTTGTCGATGACTACAACCACCGGCGAATTAACTTTTCGCACGTCTGTCTGGTCGAGCTGGAGGCATTCGGACTCTACAACAATCCTTGCCGAACCGCTCCAACCTCAGGATATAAGTCTTATAGCTCCTCTTCTGTTCCGGCATCTCTACAGAAGAAGTTAGTGCAGTTGACATCAGGTGGCCGGCCATTCTCTGTGGCCTCCGATGAGCTAGGCAAGCTCGCGCAATCTTTGCCAGAAATGGCCGACATGGAGTTGCAGGCTGTGGGGGAGAACGTATCTCCGTCAACTCCCGCGTATTGACTCGGCGCTGGGGCCCTTACTTTATCCAACTCCTCCGTGAGTCGTCGGATGGAGGTGTTGCAGACATCGGAACTCTTCGTCCGGCCAATATACACCCGAGCCGCAACTCGAGTATTACGATCACCCCCTCAATAGGCTCCGATGCCACAACTCTTGTCAATCAAGCTGTACCTTCTAAGTCTCTGCTTGAGAATCTTGAAGTGCCGTCTGCTCATAGCCTCGCCCCAACCTCCCGGCCGCGTGTGCTGTATCTCCCCCATACCATTTTGACTCTGCAAGTGCTGGTTCAATACCTCTACACCTCAGCCCTTCCAGCTACAGGCACATCGCTTTGCACACCACAAATTCTCTGCTCGCTTTTACAGCTTGCACGTCCGTATCAAATCGATGGACTACTAGAAGCCACCGTCGAAAGACTCCATCAAGTTCTCGATGGGCGCAACGCCGCAGCTGTATTCAATGCAGCTGCTATGGCTGCTGGTGGTGGCCGTGGTACTGGATTCAATGGTGGGCCAGGAGGTACACTTGAAGCGCTGAACGGAGCTTACACCGGCCACAACGGTACTGCACTCGCGATTGGCGAGAATAGTAACTCCCAACACGGTGCACTCGCATCAGACTCGTCTGACACAGAGCACGGTGGTGCCTCCGCTTCAGCAGCGAGCAGCACAGGCGATCTTACCAATTTCGCTCGAGGTATTCCATCTCTCCGCATCGACACCAGTGTCTCCCAACATTCGCGCCAGCGCAGCGCCAACCGTGACCGCGAGGATTCCATCAGTAACCCAAGCACAGCGACATCCGCGTCTAGTGCTAGTTTCAGTCAGTCTGACTCCGAATGGGTCAGCGGCGATGAAAGCCGCTCGCAATCCCGCTCGCAGTCCCGCTCTACCCATCACCGCCGTGACACAGATGCCGAGTTGCGTCGCCCCCAACGTGAGCTCTGGACCGGTGACTTGAGCAGTGTGATTGGTCTCCAGAAGCGCGGCTTGCGTGGTCTCATGGAAGGTCGGCGCATGCGCGAGCGTAGCTCAAAGCCCACCAGTACTGGCAGTGGCTCGATATCTATGCCACCGTCGGCTGGTTCAGGCGAACAGAACGCTCCTTTCCAAGGCGTCGCCAGTTGATGATGGCCTGGAGCTAATTTGGCGTGCTGTGACCCCTATACGATCTCTTTTTCTCCACCTTATCTTCTGGTACTTAGTTCTCTTGGATGACCTCTCCCACATACCGTATTTGGATTATACATACTTTTTTCTTTTGCTTTTCACCCCAGCAGGCTGGCAATGTGGGATGGATTTAGGAGAGGGCTCTCAAAATTGGGATGCGTCTGGATGTGGTACCTTTCTTCTTTTTATGATATTTGGGCTGGGTAGGTTATTCTCGCCTACACACAGCCATGGATATATACTGAGACTCCGGTTTTGGCGCTTACAATAAATGCAATGAGATGCATCAAACCTGGATTTATATTTTCTTTTTCCTATAGAGACTTTAGGTAGAGATGAGAAGACAGATTCTTTTGGGACTTATTTACAGTTGAAAATCCTCTCCAACACTATGCAGGTTTAGACCGTACATATACTTCCGCTATCAGAAGAATAAAAAAGAAGCACATCAGTCCTTTTTGACCTGATCTCCAAGCCGCTTGGGACTCTTGCCACCATAGACTGAGGAAGATAGATTAGTTGTGCACCACAAACTTGGATTTACAATCAAATAGAAGATTGAGATTGTCTGGGCATTAGAAAACTTACTTCGCTCATAAAGAATCCACGACGTGTACATTAGAATGGGTAGTCCGACAATGGTCGCTGTCCATCTAGAAACAGAAGGGATTAGGTTTCTCGTTTTTGCCATGGATCATTCATCAACCAGAACGCAAAAGCAAGACACTGAGGTACAAAGGCAAACAGATATTGATGACACCTACCTGCGTGCAGCAGCTTTGTACTCCTTTGTCTGCCGGATATCATCCACCCCTTTGGGAAGCCGCGGAGAAGCGGGTTGCCGGACTGGGCGTGGAGGCCGGGTTTGGGGGTCCACGGATCGGTATCTGTGCTGGTCTTTAGGGGCTGCCATTATTCTTGACTTTGGTTAGATATATTTGAGCATAAATGAATTTGTAGGGGCGGAGTTACATGTTTTGGTCGGCGTACTGGAGGATATGAATTCTGTCGGGGAAGATTCGGGGGAGGTGTTTGCGCCTGAGGCATCACTATAAATACCACCATCTCTAATAACGAGAGTTATGGAATAGACTGTACTACAACCACTTATATAAGTAGATAGATAATAACTAACTACAGACTAGACGGTGACCAAGACTGAGGCCTGTTTTTCAGTGAACCTGTGACTGAAGTACTCGTCTAACTCGCGCCCTTTTCTCGCATGCTTGAATATAATATATAGATCTAAATAAGTTCTCTGACTTGTCATTTCAATGATAAGATACTACCTTACAATGAAGGCGAAAGACGGTGTCGAAGCGTGTCGAAGCATAAGGTAATGAAACAAGCCATGTTTTTCGGAATGTTTGCATTGTATGGTGCTTATTGGGCCCTATTGAGCCTCATCCCAAGCCAGGTGGGCTTTGCGCAGGTCTACTCACCACTAACGGAAAAGTGAAGCGATACAAGGCCATCACCCTGCAACACTGACTAGTCACAATGAATCAAAAGCCTCTACCCACTGATGGGGCGAAAGCCTAGCCTATTAGCTGTATAGGCCTGGTGAGCTCGTGCATAGATTGGGTCATTGCGATACGCCTCACAACTACCCCTCAGTAATAAGGTATAAGGGTTTCCAACTCCCTCAGGTCTCTCCAGCCCATATGACACCTTTCAACTCACAGAACTGAGAGATCTCAGCCAACCACAACAAGCTCAGTTGAGACCAAAGCAGATTGAGGACCACGAATCTCAAAGACCAGCACCAGACCTCAATTCAACATATAGTGGACATGAGCAGCATACGCCTTCTGAATCGGCGAGGCTGACCCGGCTCTTGTCATTCCTCATTCTGGAACTACCAAAATTGGCCTTCCGATATGCTCAATTGGTTACACTACCCTCCACAGAGAATATCCCACCTAGGCGTCTGATCGTAAGTTCACCAAAAATTTGGTTTGGGCGGCCAAAACCCTCGAATATTGTTGACCGCGAATTCAATACTGCAAGCGAAGCGAACACTGAGGATATGAAGTCCACTACCCCCGAATCAGAGTTTGTCTTTTCAGACGCCCGGGAAGTTGCACCTCTAAACCGCAGAGAATCACTGACAGAAGAGCTTTGGCCATTGCTTAAAGATGGTACAAATACTTCTGTGTTACTTTGCTGGGGTGAAAAGTACAGTTGTTCGATCCTGCCTGATACCCTCGCCGAAAAGAAGCGACTGGAACACATCATAGATAATTACGAGCCACCAAAGTTCCCATGCCAATACAATCTACACACAGGAAGGGTCGACTGCCTGGAAACCTGTGTGCCAACAATTCTATATTATGAGGAATGTCCAGATAAGATATTTTTCAATGCGGAGCGGCGTCTTCCTCTTCTCAATACCCGCCCTCTGATGAAATCTGTCTTCTCTAATCCCGACCTCGCTGCGTTGAATGACTTTCTCAAAGAAGAAGGTGTAATTCACAGCCATTCGTGAGTAAAATGCAATGGTTATGGCCAAGTACTCATAGAAAATTAATCCATAAATGATAGGGATGTCCTGAGGAAGTTGAATGAGTGGCATTGCTCAAAATTAAGAGAGCTCCGATTCCGTGGAATAATGATCAGCGAAGGCTGGAGGACTAGGTCACAGCCCATGATCCTGTCTTTGACAGTGACTATACTGTTGATCATAGTGATTGCTGCTAAGTTGATCTTTGATGATTGGGGCACAGCATGGAATATCGGTTGCTTCTTCGCCACATTGACAACAATCCCATGGATATGGGCCCACGTGGCCGCTTGAGAAACCCTGTGCAGGCAGACTCTGTGTCGTTCGTTGTATGAGGGCTCTGGTCTGTGACAGCAAGGCGTTCCGTCGTTTGTAGGTAAACTGACACGGATCAAGGGTGGTCTCAGGTACAGGTCTAGAAACAAATCGTGAGGGTGCGTGGGAAAATCCACTTTCGACACGCTTTTTCCATAACAATGGGTCTTGAAGTATCTTAGGATGGGATCACCAAATACAGATCTCCAAGAATACAGTGTCGGAGACGTCCAAGAAGGGGGCCGGTTGCTACGCCGAATAATTTGAAATTTACTGAAGGATTTGCTTTTCCTAGCCCTCGTTGAGATACTATTCTTTTTAGTTTCGATATTACCATTGAGAATAATATATTAAGTTGTCTCCTTAGAAGCTGATTATCGACCTCGATAGACTCTAATTTTACCTATCTAAGGTCGTAGAGTCCGGCTCATTTATATCCTCTGGTTCACCCTCCTAAGAGATTGTAGGACTGCAAAATCTAGACTTGGCCATGAAAGACAACTGGATATTCAAAGCTTCAACGCAAGCAGAATTCTGCTACTTTGATTATTGATGCATGTGTAACAAGAATTCAGGCATGTTTAATTTCGTTTGTCACTGTGTAAAAAATAAGACATTCAGACATCAACACCTTGGAAAAGGGTGTTTTGAGCCCTGGTCCCTATATGTCTTTGTACAAGGTGCAATAAATACAAATGGCTCGTAAGACAAACCAGCATGATAGATACTAGATCGATCTTGGCGTGATGAAATCTTGGTCTTACTCTAATTTCAAGTCTAGTTGCCTTGATTTGAACTATCAAACTGATGCAAGCCTTTACAATTAAGATAACTTATACGGAGTAGCCGCAATTCACTTCTCATCTAAAGTGTGTACATCATATCTATCACAATTCGTCACCAGCAGGAAATGCCTTGTTCATCTCACAAAGTAATTATATCTGAGATGTAAGTCAGGAGTCCGCAGAAAGTGAGTGAGATATGAGGATTACGGAAAGGGCAAATGACCACGAAGTGAAGAAATACGAGTGGACCACAAAGACAACTAGAAAATCTCACACTTCACTATGGAAACTCCATGGAATGCTCCCGCGGGGCTAATCATACACGCTTGGAACGCCCGCTGGTAATCATACAAAAAAAAAAAAAAAAGCAAAGCAAAGCAACACAAAAGAGAGTGAATTCTGATATCGATCGCCCGGCTTGCGCCAGGCGGAAAACACTCTCATCTTGCCCTCATTGGGGCCTCACACGCCCCGGCGGCGGCGGCGCTTGTTAGTAGGTGCGGGGGACGGCGCACGTGAGGGGGCGGGGGAGGAAGGGGGCTGCACGGCGGGGGCTTGCTTGGAAGCAGAGGCCTCATTCCCGGGGGTCTCAGTCTTGGACTCCGGCTTCAAGGTCAACCGGAGCCGCTGCACCTTAGGTTTATCGCCTTCGGTAGCAACGGTGGTGACGGCGGCAGCCGGGCCCGAGGACTGGACCTTTGTCGCAGTAGTCGGAGGAGAAGTAGGAGAGGTAGGAGAAAGAACAGCAGCAGCAGGAGCGGTCTGGCGACGGCGACGCTGTGACTTGCGTCCACCGGTCCCGGTCTCGGTAGTGGTGACGGGGGCAGCTGCAGCGGGCTCATCGGCGGCATGTGCGGCCGCGGTCTGACGGCGCTTTCGGGCACGGGGCTTCTTGGTTGCAGGAGCTGGCGCAGGGGTTCGAGCAAGAGCCCTGGCCTTCTCCTCTTCCACGTTTTCAGTGACGAAGGGGGAATTAGTGTGGGATGGGAGATTACGGTCTCCCATGAGAGGAGCGAAGCTGTGAGAGATGTCGGCCTCGGCCTGCTGGCTGTTTCTGGCGCGCACGGGTGGGAAAGGAAGACCCTCGGAGCCGTAAGTATGAGCTGGATAATAGGGGTGGTATTTGTCGGGAATCAGAGAGACTTCTTCACCGCTGGAGTTAACGTAGCCAGTCTGAATCCAGCCATCGCTGCTGACCTTGGTGTCAGACTGCTTTTTGTAGCTCAAGATGCTTGAGCCCTCAATGACTGTGGTGGGTGGAGTAGGAGGAGAAGGAGCAATTTCAGGCGCTGGGGGGTCTTGGTTGATCATATCGATATCATCATCAACATCAATATCACTCGGCGAGTTGGGCTTGGTGGCGGACATGTCAGTGCCATATTTCTCTTCATCTTGAAGGCGGAAGTATTCATTTCGCTGCTGCTCCCAGAGCACGGAGAAATTCAAAGGGAGGGTGAACTCAGGGCTGAGAGCCTGAACAGTCAAGTCATACAGCCGTTTGCCAGCCAATTTCGGGTCAATATCGAAACCGATTAAAACAGCATTCTTTCGCATGTTCAAATTGGACATTCTTTTTGACTTTCTGGTTGTCTTCATAGGTGTAGGCTTTTTCGACACATTGTTCTTCACAACCTTGGTGGCCACGGGGGGAGGAGTTTCCACGGTCGGGGTGGACATAATCGTATTATTGCGGCGAGGTTTCTTCTTACATGATTCGAAAGATTCAATGGCCCTCATGGTGGGTTTGCGAACCCGGGATGAGTTCCGCATGTCGGGAGCACTAGTAGGGCTTGAGGGACCGTCAACTGTTCCTTCAGATTCAAAGCTACCCATGTACTGGTCAACCGTCCAGCTGGCGTTGACAGAGCTATCTGGAAAGTCGATATCCGAGACTGCTGGCTTCGGTGTTTCAAGCGCAGCTGTTCGTCTTGTCCGTCGACTCCCCGGGGTGGTGGCCGGGGCTTCTAGGGCTGGAGTGTGTACAGTTGAAAGACGTGACGGACGAGATTGAAAGGCTCTCCGGCGTGAAGATGGTGTTTCAGGAGACGTGCCACGTGAACTAGGACTTGGAACAGGTGGGGTTGGAGTGTAAAAACGAATATTGATAGAATTGTCTGGCGGAGAGGCGGATGTAAGGTTCAACGTTTTGGCGGGTTGAACGCTCTCATTTGTACTTTTTGACGGGGGAGGTACTCGGGGTGAGCGCCGAGAGGGTGTCAATGTAGGCGCTTTATTTATGCGCGCAGGCATCGACTTACGCTGACCCTTCTTGGGAGGCATCGTGAATTAAAGCTAAATGGCCCGGAGTTCGTCAGTATAATCTATTCATGCAAATACAATAGGCGGGAAATAGAGCCACTGAAGTGTACAAATGAAAGACTAAATAATCTCTCCAGTTACAGGCAACTAGGGTGTGGGAATAAGAATATATGGGGATCATCAGGTGAAGGGCAGGGTCGACGTCAGAAGACCGCAGTGCACGGAAAGGGAGAAGTTGGGAATTAGGGCCCGACGTATAGACGCAGAACTCACGATATTAGAGGTACAACCATCCGCAGTTAATTTCTAAAGGTTTCTGAAGCAAGCAGGCAAGGACTAGGCGGGCGTTGGAGCTGTATTTGTGGCAGATAAAGCGAAACAACGTGATGAAAGATGTTGAGGTCGAGCAGAAAAGAAATTAGGGCTACGGTTGATCGGCGCTTATCGGCTTCACTTGTCCGCCTTATTCTGCAACTCCTCTATCCTCACATCATCCCCCGAGCTCTCTACAGCTGTTCTCTGTTCTGTTTTCTTTTAATTCTTTTTATCACAATGCATATGTGGCAGGCCACCGTTCCATTTTGCTTATTGGCCGCGGCTGCCCTGCCCGGCGCCGCCGCCACAGCTTGGAGCTTTACTGATGCCACCGTGGCCGTTCAACCAAAAGGTGCTGGTATCAATGGAGGTTTCAAGGAACAGTATGTATTTTGACCCAGATAGAGGTACATGGGCCTAATTAACATATTTAAAATAGATTTGTTGCATCCAAGCCGCTCTCAAAGCCCATCTCCCTTGTCGGTACCGATACCCTACGCGTCACCTTGACAGCTCAGGAAGACAGCTCTCCAAAGCGCCCAGACCAAGCTTTCCTTTTGCTCAAGGATACTCAGACTGGATTGGATATCTCTTACCCTTTCACTGTCAAGGATAATGGCAAATCAAGGCTAGAATTGGTATGTAAACTCCCAAAACGAATTTCCGCAGCGCAGCTGACACATGCTCTCCAGACCCAGAAAGACCTGCCAATTCAATTCCTTTCCCTATCCGATCCAGTTGATGCGCATGTTGTCATTGGTGGATTCGGAAGTTCCGATGCCTATGACAGCTCTGCGTTCAAGTTGTCGATTGATCGCAATCCCGAAGAGGCCGTGCCGACCGTTGAAACTGAGCGCTACGGCAAGAAGCCCGAAATCCACCATATCTTCAAGGAATCTCCATCTAGCCCCCCAATTGTCATCACCCTGGCATTTGTCGCCATGGTCGGCGCTGCTATTCCCGCTCTTGCTGGCTTGGTAAGTTGATCCAATTGCTGTGTCAACAACGTTGCTTATAGATTGTCTCTAGTGGCTCTTCCTCGGCGCCAATATCAACCACCTACCCACCGCATTCAAGTCTGCCCCTCTTCCACACGCCGTATTCCTCGGATCGTTGTTCGCATTTGAGGGGATCTTCTTCCTCTACTATACCTCGTGGAACTTGTTCCAGGTCCTCCCCGCGATGGCTGCTGTCGGTGTAATCGCATTTGTCAGTGGAAGCCGTGCGCTGGGTGAAGTACAGGGTCGCCGTCTTGCTGGTCTTCGGTAAACCTCTGGAACATACATAAATTCATCTACCGTGGTCCTGTTAGTCCTCTCACGGTGGTCCTAAACTACCGTCTGGTTAGGTCCAGTGGTATTGTATCTTAGCTGCGGTCATACCCAGTATCTTGCAAAATTACAGATTTCCCACTGAAACATCACGAAAGTCTCGCTGATTTTCGAAAGTAATCATCTCCCTATAAAATGTCCAACAGTTGGGTTGGAGGTCCCCAAATCCGCACTCGTGCCAACATATGTTCCTTAACAAAGCTGGTTAGCTTGGCAGTTTTAGATATTTGGGACCAGTACTCAGTTGCTCCCCCTCACACAGTCTCTCTGTCTTCGTATTCTCAAGTAAGCTGTTGACTACGTGCATGTATGTCCCTTTGACGTCACAAGATTGGACATGTCTTCGCGGCACAAACGGTGATATGTATATCTGGATATCTTACCGCTCCCATTACCGCCTACTCAGGATGGTACAATCCTGCCTTGGAGATCAGGCTATATCCTCGACCGACACTGTGTGAAAAGAGAGCTTTTTTAGTATCATTGGGCATATACTCCTTTTTGCATTTTCTTGGCACCTTGAAAAGACATTAGCTCATATAGCTAGCATACTACAGCTTGTAGATCAGCCAATACTTTTCGACCTTTTCTGCTGGCAAAAGACCGAAATGTCCGCGGGCCAGGCCGTAGGTGCGATAAGATCGAACGCCAAGGCGATTTCGGGACCTCCGCTCAAAGCTCCGCAAAAAGCTGCAACGTCTTCCACAAACACATTCGATTTCATAACTCATCATTCTTAATGGGTTCAGCTGCTTCAAAGCCTGTTAAATCAGCGGCTGGCGTAGCCTCACGGCGCCAATACCCCAAGCAGCCGGTCCCTCCACCAAGGGGCCCCCGCAAAGCCCCGAAAGAAAGCAAAGCAGCGTCCGCACCTGCGCCTACTCCTGCACCCAAGCCCAAGGCTAGTCCCTCGCCTCCTCGAGCACCCGCACCTTCTTCTCAAGGTCCAAAATACCACTCAAAGGAGAAAGCATCCGGCGTGAAGTCTGATGGTACGTACACTCGCCGCCGAATCTTTCATGTCTTGACCATGCAACAATTGCAAGATCAGCAAAGAGACACTTATTAATGACTCTCTAGCAATTGATATGGATGGTCGGGACCCCGACTTCGCCGCCTCCCTCCGGTCAATAGGCCCTGTCGACCCATCACCTACATTCTCAAACTCAAGCACCGTCAACCGCCCCACCTCAACGCAAACTGTCTTTCCACAAGCCTCTAACCCGGCATTGCTAGTTGTCACTGCTCGAAAACGTCTCACCGAGGCCGCAGAAAGAGAAGCTGAGCACTTCGGTCGTGCGGGTCACCCGGGAAGATCGTTCCTGGATGCCCTGACTATCCAGCAGGTGTTGACTATGCGGGACAAGCAGGGTATGCGCCGTGGAGATATTGAACGGTTCCTTGGGTTGAAGAAGGGGGTTCTGGAGCGATTAGGGAAGGATGAAGTTGTGTCGCGTATTACATGATCGTCGTCCTCTACCTAGGTGAGCTGTTTTTGTTTAGCGGTCTTTCCCCAAAAATATCACTCGGTATCTTTGGTGCATTCTGGATTATTGGTTGGCGTCATTCTTCCTGGCTTTGTGTCTACATTGTATAGTAACGTGGTCGAGTCATCCCTACTCATGATAATATCGATTTATTTGCTTACAGTGGCTATGAATGTCTTCTTTGGTGCTTTTCAACTCCTGGCTCAACGGACCGATAATTACAAATCATCCGAGTGACCCCAGGACCACCTGTCAAAATGGTGTACATTTTCAATATCAAGTATCTCGGTAATACGAAGGGCCGTGATATTCGAGCGAGGTCCAGTCGATGGAAATTTGATGTTAACCAGAAGCTTGTTGCAGAGAGAGTAAATCCAAGAGTCTCAGGTCAGATTAGTTCAGAGTTTAATCCTCATAACCCTATTCATCAATTCCCCCGAAGTCTTTATCCCTGATAAACCACGCTGTCACAATTTGGGACGGCAGAAACGGAGCTGTCAATGATTACTCAAGCATGGCTCGGACCGATGTGACATAGACGACTGAATACTGCCAACTTTCCTTGGTATTCGTGAGCTATACAAGCCATTCCGGTTTCTGGTTCTATCCAATGGCAAGGGTGAGTGTGATACTGACCACATGGAATGAGGTCGGGTACAGGAATATCGGAAGTAGAGAGGCTCACTGCGAGAGCAAGTAGCCGAGCTACGTATGGCGGGCCCTCGGATACTCCCCTAATACTACTCTACATAAAGATATTCTATCAAAGGTAGACTATAGCAAAGTGAGATCGCTGTAGCACTTCCCACGCCCCAAGCCCGAAAGTAGGCCAGTTGAATATTAATATTCAAAACACGGACATCGATATTGGTACGAAGGTTGATATGGGATCATCTCATTGCTCTTAATCGCTGATATCTTCTCGTTACTGGTCATGCAATGTTCCACAACGAAGAAGGGTCCCCGTTAAACAATTCATGCCGCCTTAGTTTCATGATGTGGATGTATCAGCCTCACCATGGGGATAGCCGTTCTCGCGACCGGGATTCGCGACTTGAATGCTTGTTCAATCTCTGCCAAAGACTTGCCTTTCGTTTCGACCATGTAGAAGAAACTGACGACAGTTGCGACCGCAGTGCAGCCGCCGAACAGGAAATAGGCACTTGGCACGCTTTTATCAAGCAGAATCGGGCATACAAAGGCGACGAAGAAGTTACAAACCCAATTAGCTCCTGTCAGACAAGTTAGTCAAGTGATGTATGCTCAGGTGTCAAAAACAAACCATATGCGAGACTAGTTGCCTGGGCGCGCGTATGCTGAGGCTGGATCTCTGGCGCCCACACCTTGATGCCGATGCCCCAGGTCATGGCCTGAACCATGCAATAGAGATATATAGATACAATCACCACCCAGCGACCAGCACCCCCCGTGGGAAGGACCGCATTACCAGCATAGAGGCTTCCAATCAAGATCAGGAGTACTGTCAAGCCCACTCCTCCCACCAGTGTGCTAGTGCGGCGACCCCATTTATCGGCTAGCAGTGTCGCAGGAATACTAGTTACGACTATCAAGATGGCAGACACACCAGATGCCTGCACCAGAAATGAGATCAGCTTTGTATTACCGCGTGGGCGGGGAAGAAGACAAAGAATCAAGCACGAACCAAGAATGATGCTTCTTGCGATTCCAGGCCAGCCTGCTGGAAAAGTAGCGGGGCGTACTGAAAAAAAGGTCAGATAATCTAAGGGCAAACCATTGAGTATAGGGGCGTACATAGAGCACAGCATCGATGCCACAGAGCTGGAGGAATCCCATCAAAAGCACTGCCAGAGATGTCTGCTTTCGCACGTCTCGGGCCCATAAACTCCGAAAGTTGACAGCCTTTTTCCTTTCTTCCTCAAGTGAGCTTGATTGCAGTGGACTTACTGTAGGGCTCTCGGGGGTCGTTGTACGGCCATCGCTTTCACGGTCTTCCTGTTTGACTTCTAGTTCATCCCATACTTTCTCAGCTGCACGATAATCTCGATGTCTAATCAACCATCGCGGAGACTCCGGCAGAAGGAAAAGATTGCTTAGCAGGTACAATGTAGCCATCGCGGAGACGATGATGAAGGGGAGCCGCCATGAAAGTGAGCCCGGTATCTTCACTGTACCATAGCTGATGAAATATCCCACTACCAGTGCCACGCATGTCATAAACTGCGGTCCGGAGGTAAGTGGCCCTCGGGCTTTTGGGGGTGATATTTCGCAGATGTAAACGGTTTGCGTGCTGAAGTAGAGGCCATAGCCAATACCCTCAATTACGCGTCCTGCGGCGAACATCGAAAGACTTACTGCAGCGGCCTCCAAGACGGTTCCCACGATGAAAATCCCTGCCCCAAATGCCATTGCTTTCGGGCGGCCTAGTTTGTCCGCGAGTGTGCCAGCAAATATGGATCCAAGGGCAGCGCAAAGAAGAATGCAGGACACAAGAATACCATGGATAGCAGAAGAGTGCTTCCCGAACTGCTTGATGAAGCTGTCCATAATTGTGACAGGTCCGATCACGCCAGTGTCCATTCTATCATGATGGACAGTTAGAATGTTATCGAGCTTGTATTGATGAAATTACCAGACCGGCTTACCCTAGTAAGAAGCCTCCAAAGGAGCAGAGGACACTAGCAGTTGTGTACTTCGCAGGCCGAAAGCGAGCCCATGGCAGGAATACAACGTCAAGTTTCAATGTTTGTGCTTGCTGAACGTCTTTTAATTTGACATACAGATGCAGTTTACGTTAGGAAACTCTAGATATTGAGCGCCTTTGTGACCACAACAAGTGTTGGTGCTCAGCAATAGGGAGGATAGTCCCGTTTTTATATCGATATGCCTTGGGCTCACTTCAAATAAAGGAGGAAGGAAGATTTAGGCAGTAGATCGAGAAAGAAAGAGGGGTATAGTGGGTGTATGCAGATGATCAAGTGAAGACTGACGTTTCGCTGACTCTTACTTCTCCGCCAATGAAGAGTGTTGTTCGCAGCAAGGATGCCTCCCAGTTTGCTCTCCATGACGATTGCCAAAGATTCACCAAGCAGCCATCGGGGATGAAATCTTCCCAGAGTCAGTCTAAGCGGGTCTCTTGTCCTTTTCAGACGCGATCTCTATTCTTTCTGGCTTGAAGGCATCTGAGTCAATGAGTGTGCCAATTGATTCTCGCTTACTGGACTCGCATAATTTCATGGACGGAGGGTAGCTGGAGTCTGAAAGCGTTCTACTCCAGCCTCTAGTTCTCTGACCACCCACCAGAAACCAGAATTGATTAATATACACTTACATAGCAGATGAGCCGTAAGATTAGCAAAATCTAGTAGTTACCTCACGGGCCTCGAATGTCTCAAAATAGCAAAATCACGATGGCGCTTCGAAGCTTTGAATGGCAGCTTTACGGCAAACAAGGATATACGATAACAGTAAGAGTCCAAGACCCAGAATTAAGCGTCACAGCATGTAGTAGGTACAGTACAAGGTCGATCACTGAAATTGAAATTTTTAGGAATCATTTAGGCCAATTACGGGTTATTGGAAAGGGAATCTCCAACTTGGCCGCTCAACTACTGATCGTATCCCCGCCTGATGAAAAATAAGGCTATATAGACACTACGTATGTTAAATGAATTGTGTAGATGAAACTATACCGTATATTGTATATATTTTCAGAATGGATTTCTTGCAATGATATTGAGACTGTTGGAGGTAAATTAAGTAAGTTATTCTTCATTCCATCTTCGTTTGCAGATAGAATGAGCCAACTTCGCGATGAAATTTCGCAGGTCATTTCCAATGACAGAACGGGTAATAATTTTGAGTTGGAATCTCTAAGCTGATATGCAAATTAAAATGCTTCTAAAAGAAAAAATGATGATGCTTCGGCACCGACTACCAATCACATAACAAAGATACGCAATGACTCAAGTGGGATGCGATCTAAATTACCCCATATAATGATAAACTACATTATATATATGACTACCTTTCTCTTTTATACGCACTCTGAAAACACTCGAACATATTCACCTCTCCGTCCTCTCTATAACGATGTATCTCCGCGCCGTCCATGCCGAGGGACAACTCCCCGTTCTGCAGCAATTCATCCGCGACAACCCACTCGGAATTCTAACAACGGCGATCAAATCCCCAATCCACTCATTCATCCAATCAAGCCACATACCATTCGTCCTCGATGTTTCTCCCTCGACTAAGGACGATGACACAATCCCGACCGGCATTTTGCGCGGCCACATGGCCAAGCAGAACCCACAAGCAAAGGCACTGATGGAAGCTCTCGCTGAGCAAAACGCATCAGGCAATGATAAGCTCGAGCTCACCGACGAAGTTCTTATCCTCTTTAACGGCCCGTATCACCACTATGTGACGCCCAAATTCTACACAGAAACTAAACCGGTTTCCGGCAAGGTTGTCCCGACATGGAACTATTCCGCCGTGCAGGCGTATGGCAAGATCAGTGTATACTGCAACTCCAAGGCAGAGGAAACGGGTGCGTTTTTGCAGAAACAGATTGAAGATCTGTCGCGACAGTCTGAGACGGGTATTATGGGGTATACTGGGGGTGATAAGAAGAGCGCGTGGAATGTGTCCGAGGCACCGGTCAATTATGTGGAGCTTTTGAAGAAGAATATCATTGGCATTGAGATTCGGATTGAGCGGTTACAAGGAAAGTTCAAGATGAGTCAGGAGATGGGCGAGGGGGATCGGGAGGGGGTTGTCAAGGGATTTGAGGAATTGGGGTCGGAGGTTGGGAGAGGAATTGCTGATTGTGTCAGGGAACGTGCTGCCTTGAAAAATCAGCAGAAATCATTGTAACTGGTTTCTTAGAGAGAATTTGTATATAACCTGGCGGTTGCCGTTGCATATAGACCTGATATGATCATGAGAGATGAAAAGCATACATAGGTGATATAGAACATTTATCGGAACGTGCGTGTTTAAGTGTGTGCTTTTTGAGGCAGAGACTACATAAGTACCTAGGCACCGGGCGGTTCTCATACGTTTCACTCTGCGTTTTTTTGAGTTCTCTACTCATCACCTTGCTCATACTTTGTGTTACTTGGGTTCCTCCAGTCGAATTTTGGCAACCAAAGCCTATGGACCATGCATACGTCCAACATGCCGAGAAGCCCTGACTGTTTCCTAAATGAGAAGCGAAAAATGTAGGCCTCTTCCTTTGTTTGTAAGACTTGGGGGCCCTGCGTCAAGACTCAACACCAAATCAATACGATGGTTCGGATTTTGCTGAAAAGATCCCATGTGTCTATACAGAGCATAGTGTTCACATGACAGATACAGGCCTGACGTACAGGTCTTTCTACAAGTCTCCTGTGATATGTATCGCCAAGCATTTCTAGGCCAAGGCCTGCAGAATTAGCCTTGAACACCCCTGGATTGTGGCCGAATGCGTGGTGTAGTATAAACCTTATATATATTGCCTGGAGTGTATTTTATCCAAATCGGTACTCCCCACAATTAGATCTCCGAGCCATGGGATCTTGAAGATCGGGCCATCATATATGAGAGAGCAATACCTAGAAGTGGAAGTGGGGGCGAGGAAATGGGGAATTGACGCAAATCACTTTTCCCCGGATTTTACCGTTAGAAAGGGACCTCGGGAGGTTCCAGGGTTAACATGCTACCCCTGAACATTGGGAATCTTGTACCCTAAGATTAGAAACGTACTCCGTAGGCGCTTCCCGTCTAGGGTTTTCAATTGGGTTCCCGTTTTTTTTCAATTGGTATTGTACCGTATTTTGTCTTTCCGGTTTCACCGAAGGAGCGAATCATTTTGGAATAGTGCAATTCAGGGTCCACTTAGTCATTCACGCATAAACCTATACAGCCGCTTGTCTCTTCCTAGATCCACTTTTATTCAAAACAGGTTGGGATGATGCTATTTTAATATGGAGCAAAGAGGTACTAACGTAATAAAAAGTGTGTGAAAAATAAAAAAAGGACCAAAAAAGGGCAAAAAAAGAAAAGAAAAAGAGGAAAACAAGCATTTGGGGTAATTCGGAGCCGCTTAGTCTTAGTCGCGTGCACAATTTCCTATCGCCTAATTGGTCTTGTTCTGTTATTCTATCTCTAAGAATAACCCTGCCCTTTCCTCCCAAGCTCCCTTCTCCCTCTCTTCATGTTACCTAGTCTCTCATTTACCATTTCAACTTTGATTCCTGATTCTCCATTGCCAACTGCGCTCCAGTACAAATGAAATGATTTCAACATGTCTATCTTCGCCCTCTTACCACCTTTGCCGCCCTTCCTTTTCTCGGTACTCGTCGTGAGTGGCCTCGCCTCCAAGGCTTTACACATTGCGCTACATTTTCGGTCCTTACCCTTTCTTTACTTCGTCCTCTACTCGCCCACCCTTATTCTACCAGATGTGTTCGTCATCTTTCTCGTGCGAGTCTTGCTACGCTTCCATACGCCGGATAGTCGATGGCAATGGCTCTCGACTGTGTTGGGAGGGGCACTGTCGTATGTTTACCCCGAATACCCAATTACCGAAATGGAGCACAAGGGGAAATTCGCGCAACATATTCTAACCCTAGTACTAGCTTGATCACATGGGGTGCTTCCTCCATCCAGTTCGGGTTCTTTATGCAAACCGGTGCCGAGGTCGCCTGGGCAGCTGGCGGTAGCTTCCTGAGCGATCCGGCGGCCATGAAAATCCTCCTCAGCGGTATCTCAACGGTGACCGCTGCGGCCACCGTCCTCGGACTGATCGCCTGGTTGCTTCATTCGCATTTGTACAACATCACCGGTCTCGGCTTGCAGGCAATTCGAGACCTGTCCGCCGGGGGATACAAAGCGCGGTATACATTGATAACCGCCCCCAGCAAATCGTGCATGGCCTCAATCGACCTCCGGTCCCTCCGTCGCATTATTCCTGCAGTCGCCATTTGTGTCTCTCTCATCTTCTTGGAACTAACTAGGCCTGCTGTACCATATGACCATCTGTCCGGAGCTCTGCCGCTGACACTGCTGGATGCTTTTCAGAAAAAGACGGTGACAGCGGAGGGATGTCGCGAGCCCGCCATGCCATTCCCTTTGTTGATCACTGACGAGAATGGGGTGTCCCGTCCTCAGTTCCAACCGGACTCAATGTTTGTGGAACAATGGTCACGAGCTACCTGGCTTCCCGAAAATTCACCCCGAGGGTTCAGCCGCTGGGATCTCAGCCCGAGCGATCGTGCAGAGAAGGATAATCATTATTCTTTTGTTTGCCCTGGGGATGAGGGATTCTACGATCCGAAAAATGACCCGCTAATGGTCACGAATCTGGGCGGTGAAGTTTATGAGCCCCTGCAAAAGGCCTTCAAAGAGCACTCAGTCGAGGTCAACCATATAGTGCTATTAACGCTGGAAAGTGGCCGCAAGGAACTTTTCCCCACTCAACAGGGCACCCCCTTGTTTGACAGTCTTCTCGCCTCTCATAAGAAGCAGAACATCGGAAAGGCAATCGATCGTCTGGTCAACATGACCCTGGTTGCTCAACAGTTGACCGGCGAGTATGCAACTGATAGCAAGGGGAACAAAATCGACTTGAGTCACTCCCCGTGGCAGAATCCACCACAAGAAGGCATGGGTGGGCTGAATGTCCGTGGCGCCATGACAGGTAGCTCCTTGACTTTCAAAAGTGTTTTGGGGAGTCACTGCGGTGTGCACCCTTTGCCAGTGGATCTGCTGGAAGAGTCCCTGCTCGAAATCTATCAGCCATGCTTGCCGCAGATCTTTGATCTGTTCAATCAAGGCAAGTCGGCATCGACGCAGCGCCAGCAAAACTCTTCTTCTGAGGGCAAATACACGGCTCTGGAGAATCCCTGGAAGTCTGTCTTCATGCAGTCAATTACGGATGACTATGATCGTCAGAACATCATGAATGAAAATATGGGCTTCAAGCACAAGGTCGTTAAGAGCGATTTAGAGTCCCCCCACGCGAAATACAAAGTCCAGGGGGAAGAGATCAATTACTTCGGTTATGCGGAGACTGAGCTCCGACCCTACGTCTTAGATTTGTTCGAGGAAGCTGCAAATAACAAGACACGCATGTTCCTCTCACATGTGACCAGCACGACCCACCACCCCTGGAGCACTCCAGACGATTTCAAGAAAGAACCATACATGAGCGATCAGGGAAACATCAACCACGACCTGATGAACAACTATCTGAACGCCGCCCGCTTTGTGGATAATTGGCTTGGAGATATCATGAATATGCTGGATCAAACGGGAATTGCCAACGAGACTCTAGTCGTTATCGTCGGAGACCACGGCCAAGCCTTTGGCGAAGATAACAAGGAAATGACCGGCACATATGAGAATGGTCACATCAGCAACTTCCGTGTACCTTTGGTCTTCCACCACCCGCACATGCCTCGAGTGGACATCACCGCCAACGCAACCGCCCTCTCTATTGTCCCCACCATCCTAGATCTTCTCGTCCAGTCCAACTCCCTGGACGAGCGCGACTCCGAGATCGCCTCTTCACTCCTCCCAGAGTATCAAGGCCAATCACTCATACGTCCCTTCCTCTCTTCTATGGAGGAACCTCACCATCGCCGTGACTCCCATCCTCCACCAGATGAGCAGCCGGAGCACGAGCGAGAAAACACCCAGCCCGCATCCCGGTCCAACACTGAGGGCCCAGCCAAGCGTCTCGTTTGGAACATAGGATTGATCAACGCCGGTGGCTCGATGCTCTCGGTCATGGCAGCCGATATCCCCTACCGTCTCGTTCTTCCCCTCAAGGAAGGTTTCGAATACACATTCACCCACCTAGGCGAAGACCCTGGTGAAACCCAGCCCATCAAGGCATGGACTCTTGCGGAACTTACCCAAGACGTTATGCCTAAATTTGGCAAAGAGCCCGTTGAGTGGCTCGCGGATGCTGAGCTAGTTGCCAAGTGGTGGGTGAGTGAACAAAAACGAATCTGGGGTTACCGTGAAGCATAGTCATACGCTAGCTCCGGAGCCTCCGCCAAAAACAAAACAACTCAAAAATCAAACATGCACCCGACTTTGGTGATTGGTCTGGTCTATTTCACATTGCATTACTCCCCTTCTTGTCTCGGCTTTGTGCCCCCTTTACATTTCACGATATCTACTACATTTGCCTTGGTATCGGCGTTAATATGGAGTTATTTGGTTTCCACTTATGTGTGAATGCTTGAATTCCCTCATCTCCTTGACATTATTCTACTGTGGCTAGACAGCCCTCTTTCTTTATGCTTCCCCTTCTCACGTCAATCTACACATGATGTGATCTCACTTTCGTGTTTTTCTTTTCTTTTCTCCCTTGATGTTGCTCAGAACGGAATTTCGGTAACTGTACTTGTATGGAAACAGGAAGAAGAGGACATTGTACATAGCACCGAAGGACCCTTCGGTATTTTGTGGCGACATCATGGACGGTTGAGGATTAGCCAGGTTTTTTTTTAACCCACTATGTATAATTCACATCATGTATTCGACTCCACGTATGTTTCCCGGAAACGAAGTTAGAGAGTCGAGTCAGTCGACATTAAGAACACAAGACCAGAGCGGTCATTGGTGACTAGGTATGATGTTCTAGATTTTTTTCCCCTACTTTATGATCATCCCAATCTACCTTGTACGGATGCAAATGCTTATGTATCGTTAATCTAGGCTTAACTTACCCGTGGACATTTAGGACTCTGCAGGGCCCGCTTGATCCACCGAGTTTCCCTCGGGTACTCCGTACAATGTTTCACATCGCATATGGACGAGACTTGGCGGTATCCCATGGGATATCCTGGGAGGCCAAGGTCAAGCTTTATTTTCAATTTAGTGTTGAGATTCGCGTGTTTCCGAGGTTTTTGATCTAAATGTGTACCCTGATTCCCAAATTGTACATAATTTGTGGCTTCCATTCCCCAAGACTGCTAACTCTATATTGCGTCTTCAACCACATACATACATCTATAGATGATCAGAGGGCTCAACACGCATCGTTAAAGACAAAGGAACCAATCACAATTTCTTGAAATAGCGACTTGATTAAGAAATTATTGTATGCCATTTTCTAAACATGGCCGTTTAGAGCAAGAGATGAGAATGAAAAGGCAAAAGAGAAAAAGAAAGAGGGGAACGAGAAACGCAGTGCATCAGGGCAACACAAGGCTACACAGATCCTTTTATAACACAACATGGTCAGACAGCAAATACATAAGTACTTGGCCACAATGTTTAAGATAAAAAAAAGGGTCCGGCGGCAATCGAGAAATCCCCAACTGATGAGATGTCTCTTTCTTGGCCAACCATTTTTACACCGACACCATTGACCCGTGCATATTCCACGAACAGCTCTTGTGGGTTCACCCCCGAGCCACTCGGGGCAGGTCCGAAAAGTGCACGACAGGGGGAAGGAAGAACCGACCAGACCAGATTCCAACAAAGGGAAAAAGATGAAAGCACAGACCACACATTCACCGATCTATTTCCCTTTTTTTTTTGGGCTGCAGTGCGTTACCCGGAATCGAGAGTGTGGGGGTTTCGTCAGCACCGATAGAAGCCATCGGAGCCCTGGGAACCCGGAGTATGCAGAGTGCACACCGGTAGAGCTCAGGTTAGATCCAGGGGGAGAGATATCACGAGAGCAGAAAAGTGGAAACCTCGGAATCTCCCCATTGAGTAAGGAGTTGGGAATGGAAGATTCTGATGGTCACAAGGTGTTGGCTTATCAATAGTGCAGGGTTAGAGTCAGATAAGCTATATGGCATCGTGAGCATTGGCACGACAGGAGTCTGGACTCTGATCTCGAATTGAGTCCTAATTTTAGTTCATGTACTCCGTACTTCCCCAGAGAATTCGGAGTACCCAGATTTCCCAGGTTCGCTGCTTTGCCTTACCTTGTATAATACCTTTCACTACTCCGTAGGTCATATCCTAATACATGATCTAAGATCTGAGGTTTTAGATTTTTTTTAAAGAAAAATCTTGAGATCCAAATATAGGAATTGACCAATGACTTTCTCCCGCCACCTTGGAGCCGGGGCGATCAGGAACGAGACAGGAACAGATATTACACGCCATCTGTACTAATGTGATTGGTACAGATTCAGTCGATCTGCAAACAGCCACCTGACCCTAGCACTTTTTAAGGCTTGGAAGATTTCTAGAAGACCCCTAAGGTCGGTAATATGTAGTTTTCCGGTCACCTGAATGAATTTTAAGCAAAGAAAAATGTTGAGGTCAAAAATTAGAGTGGCGTTGGGAGTTCCCCGGGTTCGCGGTTCCCAGACGGCCCCAGACGGGTTTCCCAAAAGAGAAATCCGGGCCCCGATCCTTAGGTTCCGAACTGCCAAAACATCGTGGAGTTCATGTCTGGTGACTTCTTACTTCGGTGATATCCCTGAATTCATTTCTTTTTTTATCGCTAGGAAAAAAAAAAAAAAAAGGCGAATTGAAACAAGGATACTGACAAGAAAATACATGTGTGTGCGATTCCTTGATCAATTGATACATCCTAGTACGATACTATGTAGATTATGATTGTATGCGCTAATCGAGTCTGTTTTGTAGGGTTGCGTATGCCTCGCCACAGCCGTTTAACCCACATTCCAGGAGGCCTGGACTCCATTCGCTCTGCAGGACCCTTGGCCCATGTCTGGATTTCCTTTTTGGGCTGTCTAGTTTCTTTCTGCTCACGAGACACCTCTGGGGCGCTTTGGTCTTGGTCCGGCTTGAGTCTGTCGGTCAAAAAGATATTTAAAGGAAGTTGATTCTCTGGTTCATGGCATTCCATCAACTGAATCATCTTCATTCTTCTTCGTCTGTACACAAAGCAATCCGTCTAATCATCTTTGGACGTCTTTAATTATATCCCTTCTATCCTCACGACTCTCATCTAATCTCTACTACACATCATAATGTCTGTCTCCATTGAGACCATCCAAGCTCCCACTGCTCCTATGACCGCCCAGCCCGTCGTGATGGGCCAGAAGTCCAGAATGCCCGAGTTCAGTCTCGCCGGAAAAGTGGTTCTGGTCTCGGGTGCTGCCCGTGGTCTAGGATTGGTCCAAGCAGAGGGACTCCTGGAAGCCGGAGCGAAAGTATACGCGCTTGACCGTCTGGAAGAGCCGGTAAGTTTTTACATCCCTTGGGCCTGGTGTATACAACCACCAGCTCGTTCTGTCTCTATGCACTCAACTAACATCACTCGATTATCAGGCCCCCGAGTTCGAGCACATCCAGCAGCGCGCAAAGGAGCTTGGTACCGAGTTGCACTACCGTCGTATTGACGTGCGTGACACAGAACTTCTCAACAGTGTCATTGAGACCATCGCCAATGAGGAGGGCCGTATGGATGGCCTCGTTGCTGCGGCAGGTATCCAGCAGGAGACCCCAGCGCTCGAATACACGGCCAAAGACAGCAACACCATGTTCGAGGTGAACGTCACGGGAGTGTTCATGACCTCCCAGGCTGTTGCTAAGCAAATGATTCGCTTTGGAAATGGAGGTAGCATCGCTATGATCGCCTCTATGAGCGGCACAGTCGCCAATCGAGTACGTTTTCACTCCCCTCACCTCGTTTTACCCTTTTGTCCTTTCTACCCCATTTGGCATTTAAAGTATCGGTATAGGCTTAGTGTCTCCCTGCCCAGACTTTATATCTTTTCTTATAATATTTCCCCGCTTTATGTCACATTCCATTCTTCTAGTTGGACAAAGATCTAACCTATTTTTCCTACAGGGTCTTATTTGCCCCGCATATAACGCTAGCAAGGCTGCTGTCCTCCAGCTCGCCCGCAACCTCGCTTCCGAATGGGGCACCTACAACATCCGCGTCAACACCATCTCCCCTGGCTATATTGTCACCGCTATGGTTGAGAAGCTGTTTGTTGAGTTCCCTGAACGCCGCGACCAGTGGCCCAAAGAGAACATGCTTGGCCGTCTCTCCCGACCGGAAGAGTACCGTGGTGCCGCTGTCTTCTTGCTCAGCGATGCTAGCAGCTTCATGACTGGAAGCGACCTGCGCATGGATGGTGGCCACGCCGCATGGTAGGTTGATTATGGCCCTTGTTCAATTTTGCCTTCTCAATCACTGCGCATGACCATCTTCTTTGGTCTCTCATTGCATGGCGTTCTGCGTCTTTTTCTTTTTGGGTTATGGGCCGGAAATAGCGAATGGGCTTTGTTTTTTTGCGATATTGTTATTGATTGATAGCGATGATTGGCTTTGCGGATTTATGTCCGCGGGCTCCAAAGCTGGGTGCTACGATTTTAGACTACAAATCGCTCAAATAATAATTGTTCGACTGTTAAAACTGTTCCTGTTGACTTGTTACATCTCCGTAGAGTTTAGCTGCATCTGAATTTTGACCCACTTTGAGTTGAAGATCAACACTCTCATCCCATTGTTGTACAATGGCATCCACTCGTCATACGTAAAGATGAATTACCAAACCGGCACCAAAAAGCCGAATCTCATGAACTTCCCACCAAAGAAATAACCGCGTGCAGCCATCCAGTCGGAGCATACCACATTTCCAATTCGATGGTATCTACCACCTGACCTCTCAACAAGGCTGATCAACAACTTAAGGTTCAATCCAAAGATCAAAATCTGGGGATACACACGTTGAAAAAGTTTGTCGCTGCTAGATCTAGTAACCCGAAGAGAGTAGCGCGTGATAAGTACGTGGCCGTTGTAATCGTCATCAGCGTAATCAAAAATAATCCAGATGTCATTATATTTTCAGCCGCCATGGAACCAGTCCGCGACTGACATCAAGTCCGGGGAAGATGCGGAAAGCTGGGACCAATCAGAGTTGAGAGAGCCGGGATGTTCAAGATTTGGGATCCAATAGGAATAGACTTGGTAGCCAATCATGTTGCAGTTAGTCATGCGCGGAATGCGGAATGTTGGGCTTCTATGAGGGCAACTACCTAGGTACCTACCGAGTCATGCTCACTCTTCGGTATTTGATATCCTGAGTTGCAGTTTATCCAGGATTATGCGCGGGTATACTCGCTTGCTGCTTGGATGCCTTAATTACCAGTTGGGTACCCAAACACCCCGGACTCATGCCCGTGTTTACAGCAAGCAGTCACCTGAGCTGCCATGCATCGGACTTCTAGGAGGACGGATGGAATACAGATAGGTGCTGGGAGTCAGCTCTCCATCCTGTCTAATTGAAGGCACCTTAGCCCCGATCGGCAAGTAGGCGCAAAGGTGATTGCTTGGCTGAGTACCGTACGAGCGGAAGAAGGGGTTTTGCTGGTAAATATTGTGTAGACTACTATTGTCGAATCCGTTCCAAGTCTACACAGAGTAGGCCAAGGCAGGTCTGTGACATGAGACAACTGCCATCTTGGCTTGGCATTGTAGGTTGTTCTTGGGGGGTTTTTTGCCCAAAAAATATAATATCTCATTGGCTTGTTAGTATCACATGCGTGGTCCCGTTGCCACCTTCAGGGTTCTCTGCTATTTCTGTGCACTATTCGAGGAGCCTCGCTCGAAAGGTCACGGAGCGAGCGACGCACGGTGATTGCGATCTCAAATAACTTCTAGTAAGATCTCAAAACACGTGAGTTACATTCAGTACATAGAACAGAGTACCCCGAAGCCCCTGCCCCTGCCCTTGACTTTAGCATTATTGACTACCTTCCAAGGCTGCTACCCCAGGAGTAGACCCTGATGATATTAATACCTCTAGCATAGGTAGTGTTTGATACAACAAATATTCACCCTAGACCTTCATCTTGCAACCCTACCTAGGTATGACCCTCGCTTTCCTTTGGGGTTTCAAATTTGAACGAGGTGGCTCAAAGCAGTAGCTCGTGAACATCAACGGCATATTGAATTATATTTGAACGGGTTAATCTAAGCTAAATAGCAATCTTCTAAACTCAAGGTCAGCTAATACATATACTGGTATCGTAGGACATTCCAACGACACACTGGAAGCGTTTATCAAGCTTTTTACAAGCTTTGCACTAAGACGTCTGCCGAGGTCCATGTGTAATCTTGCTGTTGGACTACCCTTACTTTATCTCAACTTTTCCTAACATCAATCGAATTTCAATTCAAGCCCGCTCATTTCTCCTCAATTGTTCGAAAGAAGGTTGTGTAATCAACCAGTCCTGTTATCTCATCCAATTGTATGGGGCTCAATTCGACATCGTGAGCATATCGTGCAGAATAGAACGCTCATGCCATTCACCTCATTTCATCCCTCCTTCTCTTCAGTGACAGAAAAGGAACCGGATATGTGATGGCTTCGCGGGGTTACATAGCACGGCATGTTACATAGTACGGCACATGTTGCATCCATCGTGGTCTTGAATTGCTGCTTTGGTCTCCTAATTTGCCTAGTGCTAAGCCAGCCTTGTCTTGTCATGATGGTATCATAATTGAAAAAAAAAAAAAGAAAAGAAATTCACACGACTGCTATTAGAGCTATTCCTATCTTATGGGTAACTGAAGTGAGAGACTCTTCAGGTTGTTGCCCCATCGTCACTAGCACTCCAAGTTCGCGCAGCATGTGAATTGCTCTCTCGTTTGTTTACTCCTCTCCCCTCCGTTTCTTTTCCCTCTTTCACTCGCGTCCCTCCCATTGTTATTTCTCCCGTATCTTGCACTAGTCTCTATTTTATCCAAGATGGCGGCTGAGGTACCAGCCCTGGTCTCGGACAAGCTCGATATCCATGATGCCGAGCCCGTCAAGTCCACCGGGCAAAGTGATCCTGTTTCCAGTGAGAAGACGCCCCAGAAAACCATCGTAGCCGAGTCATACAACCTGAGTGCTGGTGATGAAGACCCAACCACAGACGAACTCCATGGCCCCAACGCCTTGCGTCGTGTCTCAGCTCCAATTCCATGGGCTGTTTACACCGTTGCCTTCGTTGAACTGTGCGAGCGTTTCTCCTACTATGGAAGTCAGGTCCTCTGTAAGACAATCACGCCCCACATTGAACCACATGAGAAACGATACTAACTAACACTGCAACACAGACTCTAACTTCGTGAACCACGCACTTCCTCTCCCTGCCCCGAATGGGCCCCCCGGTTCAAACCATGCAACTGGCGCTGGTGGACCTAGCTCCCAGGGTGTATCGGGTGCTTTGGGCCAGGGTGTCGAGACTGCGAGTGCCATCAACACCTTCAACACCTTCTGGTGCTACTGCCTTCCTCTAGTGAGTGCCTACATCGCTGACGAGTACTGGGGACGATACAAGACCATCTCCTGGTCTATTGGAGCCGCCATTCTAGGTCACATCATTCTAGTTATCTCTGCCATTCCACCGGTAATCACAAACACTGATGCTTCCTTCGGTGTGTTCGTGCTGGGTGTGATAATCATGGGTTTGGGTACTGGTGGATTCAAGCCCAACATATCCGCCCTGGTTGTCGAGCAAATACCTCTTGTCAATCTCAAGGTACGTACGCTCAACTCTGGTGAGCGTGTTGTCATCGACCCTACTATCACTCAGAGCCGTATCTACCACTACTTCTACGTGTTTATCAACCTTGGCGCATTGATAGGTCAGATTGGCATGGCATATGCGGAGAAATACATCGGCTTCTGGTTGGCCTTCTTGCTGCCCACGCTTATGTTCCTGACCACTCCATTCGTCATGTGGTGGGGTCGTCACCGCTATCGCCAGTCTACCCCGGCAGGGTCGGTGACTTACAAGGCCATCAAGACATTCTTTTTTTGTATGCGTGGTCGCTGGCACTATAACCCATACGTTCTCTGGAAGCGAACTCACGATGGAACTCTCTGGGACACCGCGAAGCCCTCTAACATCGAGCCCCAGTCCCGGCCCAAGTGGATGACCTTCGACGATGCATGGGTAGACGAAGTGCGCCGTGGATTTGCCGCTTGTGCCGTATTTTGCTGGTTCCCTATCTACTGGCTAGCCTACAACCAATTGACAAGCAATCTCACCGCGCAGGCCGGTACGATGACCTTGAAAGGCGTCCCGAACGACGTTGTGAACAATCTTGATCCCTTGGCGCTGCTGATCTTCGTCCCGCTCTGCGACACCTTCCTGTATTCCGGATTGCGCAAAATGGGAATTCGATTCACGGCCATTAAGAAGATCACCCTTGGCTTCTGGCTGGCTTCACTCTCCATGATCTGGGCTGCTGTCATCCAGTACTACATCTACGAGACTTCGCCCTGCGGTTACCGAGCTAACAACTGCTACAACGACGACGGCAGTGTCAACCCGACTCCTATCATTGTCTGGGCTCAGGCTGGCTCGTACGTGCTCGTCGCTTTTTCGGAGATCTTTGCCGTGATCACCTCGATGGAGTATGCCTATTCCAAAGCGCCTCGCAATATGCGTTCCCTGATCCAAGCTATCAACATGTTCACCAATGCCATCTCCGCTGCCATCGCTGAGGCATTGATACCACTTTCCAAGGACCCATTGTTGATCTGGAACTACGCTGTCTTCGCTGTTTTGACGCTTGTCGGAGGAACCATTTTCATTGTCCAGTTCTGGGGTCTGGATAAGGAGGAGGATGAGTTGAATAACTTGCCCGAGGGTCATGTGCAAGCAAACGAGAACCGGGATAGTCAGACACAGGCACAGTTTGAGATTGCCGAGATTGGGCCCGGTCGTGGTTGAGAGGGTGGGAAAACATGTTACCTTGCTTTAGCTTGGTACTGAGTGTCCGGAGTGGGGTGAAGTCTTTAAGCCCAACACTTTTATCGAATAATTCAATTCAACTGATAACTTCACAGGTTCTCTTGTCATCTGGTAGTAAGCGGATATTGAACTCCCGTCGTACTGCCTTTGTGAGCATCCATATAGCCTTACACGCCACAAACGCAAAATACAACACTATACCTGAAACTGTAGAATATAATTGGATTGTACTGCATAATCTTGAGCTCAACCAATTACAATCCCTCATGAAATTTTATGCTATTATCCATCTCGGACCTTAAGTTGTCCGCAGAACCGTTTGGAGAAATTTGAAATCCACTTTCAGGCATTGATGAACCTCCAATGATGACGACTGAAATGCGGATGCCTACAGAACTGATATTTATTACGATATACCAAATCGCACGATGACCTCAGGATCAGTCCTCAGCCCCTTTGGGTAGCCTTACCTATTCTATCTCGGAGCTGAGGTCTGACCTGCGCCTCAACATAAGGGAAGAATGGGATTTTTTTCTATTTTTTTTCTATTTTTTTCCTATATTTATCATTCTGCTGTGTAGTGTAAGACGGAGCCCCCGGCATCTTTGACTTCCCTCCACTCCACTCGGCCGCCATGATTCGCGATCCCTACGAACATACTCACCGTACCAAAAGAACTACTCTGCGACATTGGGGGGCTTGGCTATCCTTCCGGCGGGCCCGGCGCATAAGTATTCCCCCTTGGTGCATAAGAATCTTCCCCTAGGACATAGGAATTCATTCCTTTCTCTTCCGCACTTCACAGTCTGCCATCGTGATCTAACCGTCATGAAGACTTTTGCGCTGATCTCAATTGCCCTGGGCTTGCCCGGTAAGTGCTTCTCCTCGCGTTGGGTTTTTGACGGGGTTACCATTCTTGGCGTAATTGGACCTTTACACCCGCAAAATAATAGTGTTCCACACTAATCACCATATTCCCGTAGGCGCGATCGCTGCCCCTGGCGGGTTCAATCCCGATGATATCACATTCGCAGGTGTGCAACGAGCACTCCCCAATGCGCCCGACGGATACGTGCCGACATCCGTCAGCTGCCCAGCGGACCGACCGACAGTTCGCAGCGCAGAGAAGCTGTCCCCGAACGAGACATCATGGCTAAAGGTTCGCCGCGGGAAGACCCTGTCGGCGATGAAAGATTTCTTCGGACATGTGAAAGTCGGTGATTATGACGTCGCCGGCTACCTCGATAAGCACTCGAGTAACTCCTCGAGTCTTCCCAATATCGGCATTGCCGTTTCAGGTGGTGGATGGCGTGCGTTGATGAACGGTGCCGGCGCCGTCAAGGCTTTCGACAGCCGGACGTACAATGCGTCGACGACTGGGCATTTGGGTGGTCTGTTGCAGTCTGCTACCTATATCTCGGGTTTGAGTGGAGGCAGCTGGCTACTGGGTTCAATCTATATCAATAACTTCACCACGATCGACAAGCTGCAGACACACAAGGATGGTTCCATCTGGCAGTTTGGGAACTCGATCCTCGAGGGTCCTGATACTGGTGGTATCCAGCTCTTGGATTCTGCCAGTTACTACAAGGAACTTGCTGACGCTGTCGACGCGAAGAAGAAGGCTGGCTTTGATACCTCTCTCACTGATCTCTGGTATGTTATTCCTGATTATGAAATGTATGTGCATGTTTGCTAACGTCGCTACAGGGGCCGCGCCCTCTCCTATCAAATGTTCAATGCTACCAATGGTGGGGTCAGCTATACCTGGTCTTCTATTGCCGACACCCCTGCATTCCAGGATGGAGACTACCCCATGCCGTTTGTCGTTGCAGATGGCCGTAACCCCGGTGAGTTGGTCGTTGGTGGTAATGCGACCGTCTACGAGTTCAACCCGTGGGAGTTCGGCACCTTTGACCCGACCATCTTTGGTTTCATCCCCCTTAAGTACCTCGGCTCTAAGTTCGAGGCTGGCTTGCTTCCGAAAAACGAGAGCTGCATCAGCGGTTTCGACAATGCTGGCTTTGTGATCGGAACCTCCTCCACTCTCTTCAACCAGTTCCTTCTCCAGCTCAACACCACTTCGCTCCCCGACTTCGTAAAGAATGTGTTCAACGGCATCTTGAAGGGGTTAGACAAAGATCAAAACGACATTGCTTCGTATGATCCCAACCCCTTCTATAAATACAACCCGCACACATCGCCGTATGCCGCGCAAGAAATGCTAGACGTCGTGGATGGCGGCGAGGATGGCCAGAACGTCCCTTTGCATCCTCTTATCCAGCCCGAGCGCCATGTCGATGTCATCTTTGCTGTCGACTCCTCGGCTGACACTGACTATTTCTGGCCAAACGGCACATCCCTGGTTGCAACCTACGAGCGCAGCCTGAACTCCAGCGGTATTGGCAACGGTACCTCCTTCCCTGCCGTTCCAGACCAGAATACCTTCATCAACCTGGGCCTCAACCTTCGGCCATCTTTCTTTGGCTGTGATAGTGCCAACCAAACCGGAAATACTCCTCTCATCGTATACATCCCTAATGCCCCTTATTCCTACCATTCCAACATCTCAACCTTCCAACTAAGCACCGACGACACTGAGCGTGACAACATCATCCTCAATGGCTACGAGGTTGCCACTATGGCCAACAGCACCGTTGACGCCAATTGGACATCCTGTGTTGGCTGTGCTATCCTCAGCCGCTCGTTCGAGCGCACGGGTACCACCCTCCCGGATATCTGTAACCAGTGTTTCGATCGGTACTGCTGGAACGGCACTGTGAACTCCACCAGACCGACAAACTATGATCCGGCTTATTACCTGGCTGAGAGTATGGCCTCGGTGAATTTGCCCACCATGCTGTCTACGGTTGTCGCAGCTGGTCTGGCAATGCTCATCCTGGTATAACAGTATTTCATGAAACCTTCTTCTTCCCGCTGCTATGTTGCAGCTATTCACATTCGAACCATGTATCGTCGGCATTCCGATACACTTCTTTTTCAAGCACGTACGATGTGCCATCGAGCCATCCTCGTGCCTTTTATTCTTCCGGTATCTACCTAGATTTCTTCGGATTTCATGAGTTCAATTCAATAGTAATGCATATATTTTCTTATTTAAGAGACATGTTTGCACTGAGTGCAGCGTTCCATTTTCCTGCATTCAATGTCATTGCAAATAAATCGTCAGGAATTTACGTCCGTCAAGTAAATATGCCTTGTTCCTCTGCAACTTGAATTTGTGCTGCACTATGTATATATACACAATAAGGGCAAAGTGCTAATAGCTGGGTGGGAGCATTTTTCTATTCAGCATCTATCGCCAGAAACATAATGTATAACAGAGGGTTTGAACCAATGAGAGCTACACTGAACAGATAGCTAGTAAGAATATATATATCTTTATGGTGTACAAGTTATGGTGCAAGTTTTAACTTTCCAATTATTTCGTCAGCATATTTCAGATAAATACAGGGAAAGACCTTACCTTGCTTCTTGTCATGGCTCGTATCTGATCTGCACTTGAATGAATCAAATGCAACATCCTTGTTGATGTGTTTGCCGAAAGAGGCGTCGATCATATCACGTGTCCGTGTTGCTATGGGAAACGGCACAACAAGCAACCTCGGATCGGCCGCCACCTCCACAGTGGGTTGTTTGCTTTGCCTTGCTTCCTTTTTCATGCACCTAATTCGACACTCTCGGTAACCTGCGACCTAACGACATCGGGCCGAATATCACATTTGACCGACCAAATCCGCCATGAGCGTCGCATGCCAACACTAATAGCGACCATCCACGACGACTGGCAATATCAATATGGCACGTGCTGCGGTGATCCCACAATCCCCTGCAAAACGGGTACGAACTTCAACTAAGTCGACAGCTGCTGCCGACGCGAAGAGGAAAGCTCCCCGAAAAGCAACACCAGCACCACGAACTGCACCTCCGGCTCTCGATGTTGAGTCCGACGATGAGCTGGAATGTATCACAAGTAAACCCGCCAAACCCAGCGTACGCCCTTCTGTCCGCCCGGCTATCAAACCCAGAGTGACCGCGACTGCGATTGCCCGAGGAAAGAAGGCTTTGGAGTCTCTCGCCGAAAGGTCAAAAGCTCAAAAGATCACCGGCGAAGATGGACTAGGACAGCAAACTGAGGCGCCTAAAAAGCGTGTCGGACGACCGAGGAAAAATCCGTTGCCCGCAGAAGCTGCTGCGCCCAAGCCCGAGGCCGCACCGAAGACCAGAGGACGACCAAGAGCGGGAACAACAACGAAGGCCCCTCAGCTTCAAACGGCGGCTACAAGCAGGCGGACGCGAGCGGTGGTTGATACAGCGATTGAGACGAAACCGAACCAAATTAGAATTGCGACCAACTCGACAACTATGCGATCAAATCTTCTGCGTGGGCCCGCCAAGAAGAAGACAGTGAAATTCCAGGATGTCACTGATTCCGAAGCCGAGGAAACTGAGCCCGAGGTTCCTGCTGTCGGCCGTCGACGAGTAGCGACCAAGGCCACGAGCGGTGCCAAGGCCGGCCTTGGAGCATCTGCAGTTCGGAAGCCTGTGACAACCGGTACTCGGGGAAGGAAGCCAGCTGCAGCGAAGAAGGATGCGACTCAACCATTATCTCCCAAGAAGGCCAAGCAGGTAGCCAAGTCTCTATCAGCATACGCAAGCTCCGATGGAGAAGATGATGAATTGAACACCATCAAGGATGACAACGCCGATCCGCTCAGACTCGTTGTTCACTCGCCTGTCAAGCACGGCTCGGAGAATACGGGACTGAGCTCTCCTGTGCGGAGAATCAACTTTACTCCCAAGAAGGCATCGAGCTTCATTGACGAAAATGGCGAACCTAAACTACCAACACCAAAACACGGGTCAGACAACATCGGGCTTAGCTCACCAGTCAGAAAAATCAACTTTGCCCCGAACCGCAGCCAAAACACAGTCGCAGATAATGGCCACCTCGCTCTTCCGCCTGGAAATTCAATTGATTCTATGTTCATGTCTAGCCCTGCGAGACGACCACCGCCATCATCTCCCTTCCTGTTCTCCATCAGAGAGACCCCGAATCGTGGAGGTTCCCTCTTCCGGGATAGCGTGAACCCGATTCCCGCACCTGATTTCACACCCGGACGCACTTCTCCACTAAAGATGTCACCTAAGAAGGGATTTTTGGGAGCTTCCTTTTCGCAGTCGCCATTCAAGGCCTCTACGTCGGTAGCCCCTGCTCGAACTCCTCTGTTTCAAAGCCCCGCAAAGAGAATAGCCTCTCCATTCAAAAACTCGATATTCTCTGCATATGCATCTGTGGGCACCTGTCAACCAACAGACAATGATGGTACCCCCTCCAAGGTGGCTGAACTCGCACAATCTACAACCCCCAAGTCGTCGCCAAGGGAAAGCCAATCCGAGGCGGGCTTTGAACGAGACTCTGAAATGGTTGAGGATGTGGCTCGAGATATTTTTGGCATTGAGCTATCTTCTGATGGAAAGCCATCATCGATTTCTCCAATTCAAAAAGATATTACTGCCTCAGAGGTTGCCCAACACTCATTTGATGATGGAAACACCTACTCTCTCACTGCGGAGATGGAGACCGAAGGTGACTTGGACTTGGAATTAGATGACAGTGAACATCTTCAGCATAATGTCCAGCTCGAGTACGACGAGCCTGAAACGATTTGCTTCGACGTCATGGAAGAGGCCAATCTGGCAACGGAGGACTGTTATGACCAAGAGCCCCAGGAAGACTCGGGCGCAGGAGTTGGAGGACAACTTGAAGAGCAGGCTCAATTCGACCACGAAGAAGCCGACACTATTTGTTTCGATGCCATGGAAGAGGCCAATATGGCAGCGCATGATCTCGATGACCAACAAGTCCAGGAAGCTTCAGACCTAGAAGAAGGGGAGGATCTTCAAGAGGAGAGCGAATTTGAGTACGAAGAGCTCGACACAATTCGTTTTGATGCTATGGAGGACGCCCAAACCGAAGCGCTTGATCCTCATAATCAACAAGTCCAGGAGGCTTCAGACCCAGAAGACGAGGAAGATCTTCACGACAACAATGAATTAGAGTCTGAGGAGCTTGAAACAATTTGCTTTGACATTATGGAAGATGCACACCTTGCGGTGAATGACATGCATGATGGAGAAGGTCAAGTGACAGACTCAGTCATGGAGGACACGAATGACCCTGAAGAAGAGCTTGCGGTACTGGAGAGCGAGATCGAGGAGGAAGAGTCTCAACATTTTGATATTGGATTGCAGGCTCAGGAATTGACACCGGAACCCTCGCAGTTTACGGAAATACAAGAAATGAACATGACAGAGCAGCCGAATGAACTTTCTCTGCTCTCCAGGTCACCATTGGGTTCAATTTATCGTGATGAAGCCCAGCCAGTTGTTGAAATGGGTCATGCCTTGGCAAGTGAAGGTGAATGGCAACAAGAGGAGGAAGAAGCCAATCATTATCCTGAGGAAGAGGAACATGTGATGGGTGAGGAGAGCGAGGTGGAAGACGCCGAGTCTACTACACTGGCTGCGCCTGGATCTGTTACAATCTCACCAAAGCCTGCTTTGCCACATGAGAGCAAGAGTCTTGAGGACATTGCAACGCCGCCTCAAGGGACTCACGCGATTACTTCACTACAGCCGACTCCCACAGGCGGTGAATCTACTCCCTTGTTTTTGGATCGCCCAGACGACTCAAAGAATGATCATGACTCCACCCTCGATGCCAAGAATGCCAATAATGTGATCATTGGCACGCCCCTGCATGAAGAAAATAGCTTGGCGCCAAACAATCAGGTTGATAGCCCTGTATTAATGGCACCAAGTCTCTTCAACACACCAAGTGCTGTTGATCAGCACCAGTCCCCTGCCAAGGCTAGCTTGGGTTTTACGCCATTGGCACAAAAGTTTGGCCGCTGGGAACAAAATACGCCTTCTCAAGCTAGATCACTCCGACCGCGCCGACGTGGTGTTTTCTCGTTAGTCGGCCCCTTGGACCGCAGCAACACCGAGACTCCTACGAATTCTGATACTGTGTCGTATCCTAATTTGCCAAAAAGTCCTTTGGCCCAGACCCCCTCTTTGTTTGCCGAATTGCCGCTTCAGCCCCAAAGCGATGCTACCTGCGTGAGTCCTGAGTATGAGCGGACTCCACGGCCATCTTCCATCTACGAAGATCACCAAATAATTGACTCGCCAAGGATAACCACAGATATCTTTGAGGATCTTGACCTGGAAATCAGTGAAGCGGAGCAGACTTCTGCCGCCGAAGCCCCGCAAGATCAGGGCCAAGAGTTTGATTTACTCGATGACAAAGAGAATTGTGGTCCGGTTTTGCCGTCAACACCAATGAAGGCTCCAATCCGACTCGATGAGTTACGCACCATTCATACAGTGTCAAAAGTGCCTTTGAAAGCGGCAGGCGACGTGTCACCTCTTAAGCTGTCTCGCAAGAGAGGTCTATCCCTCTCAAGCACATCGCCCACTCGGTCTTCTCCGCGTATTCGCAAGCCAGCATTTATGGCACTCAATGACACTGCGCCAATTCTGTCTCCCTCCCGGAAAGCCCCCCGGGTGAGCAGAAGTCCAACACCAAAACGCCGCTCGATAAGTGGGAGACGCAGTAGCGTAAAAGCACCAGTGATGGCTGCGCCTAGTACTCCTGCCACAACCGCTAGTCCTTCTAAGAAGCCACGTCGTAGCATCAGCACTGAGCAGAAGGCTCTGCATGGAGCAGTCGTGCATGTGGATGTTCATACCACCGAGGGCGAGGATGCCTCTGGTATCTTTGTGGAACTTTTGCAGCAAATGGGGGCCCGATGTGTGAAGTCCTGGTCCTGGAACCCTCGGTCCAGTCTCTCGCCAGTTGATGATGTAGAGCCCAAAGACTTCAGAGTTGGCATAACCCATGTTGTGTACAAAGATGGTGGTCTGCGGACTATGGAGAAAGTAAAGAAGGCAGCGGGTCTTGTCAAGTGTGTTGGGGTCGGCTGGGTTCTCGAGTAAGTTTATGTTTTGTTTACCTTTTTTAGCTTTTCTGACTGTTCTCTCTAGTTGCGAACGGGAAAACCAATGGCTCGATGAAACCCCATACGCGGTTGACAGCTCTATCATTCCACGTGGAGGCGCCAAGCGCCGTAAGAGTATGGAGCCTCGTGCACTCAGTAATGTGAATGGTACGCTCGTGCGCATTTCCGAATCTCCCGCGCCATCTCCCGGCGGTCGTCGCAGTGGCGTCAACCCCGGTGCCGTTGAGGGTTTCCGGAAGATCACACCCCCGACCCACCAGCAGAAGATGCCCTCCACACCACCTCAACAATCTGCTGCTGATAGCTATCAATTCCCTGCCACTCCAGGATATAACTTTTCCAACCTCGATGCCATTGGCATGTCACCCGCTACACCGGGATTCCTTGGGAATCGCTCCAAGCTTGTCCAGCAATCTTGCCCACCAAAGCAGAGCAACCGAGGTTTGTTCCCGAGTGCCAAGCCTTCCAGTATCCTGCTAGACGATGGCCAAGACGAGGAATCTCGGAGGCAGCGCCGCTTCCGTATGGAAGCTGCCAGACGCAAGAGTCTTGTATACAAGCCTGCTGTCGGTAGCCCTCTTGTACCTTGATTTTATTCATTGTGTTGCGCCTTTTTGTGAATGCATACCCAGTCACTGTAAATATGGGGACAATGTTTGTTTTGGCGTTTTTCTATTTTTGCCCCACGGCGGCGAGGTGGATAGGTTGTACTGTTTTTGAGGGAGGCTGAGAGTCCTTGCTGTTTGTTCGAGTCTCAGTTATATCAATTCAATTTCAGATGATTTAAATTACTCATTACCATGATAAATTCACAACACATGACTTTTGATTCAGAAACTCGATGATAATACCCGGAATATTTTAGCTGATCCGCTTCAACTTTCACATACGCCGTGTCCGTTCGACCACGACTATATCACTCCTGAGACTCTTCACGGTAGAATCCAGCAACCAAGAAAGCGAGCTCCAAAGCCTGCTTTTCATTCAAGCGAGGATCGCAGAATGTTGTATAACGCTCTCCAAGCCCATCCGCTGTCAGTCCAGCAGCACCACCCACACACTCAGTGACAGCCTCCCCAGTAAGTTCAAGATGCATACCACCAAGGAATGAGCCCGCAGTGCGATGAATTTCTAACGCCTGCTTCAACTCAGACAGAATATCCGTGAAGTGGCGGGTCTTCACGCCCGATGATGTGCTCTGCGTATTACCGTGCATGGGATCACATTGCCAGACGGGGATATGACCAGAGGCCTGCACAGCGGCAATGTGACCAGGGAGGAATTCTGCGATTTTGGAAGCGCCGTAACGGGAAATCAGAGTGACTTTACCGATCTCGCGATCCGGGTTAACAACGTCCAGCAGCTGCACCAGCTCCTCCGCGCCCATGCTAGGTCCGATCTTGATTCCAACGGGGTTAGCGATGCCGCGGAAGAACTCGACATGCGCACCGCCGAGTTGACGTGTCCGGTCGCCGATCCAGATGAAGTGGCCGGATGTTGCGTAGTAGCCTGTTTCATGGGTGGTGCTGTTTCCTGGGTAGGCTGGGTGGCGAAGGAGTCGGGTTAGACTCTGCTCGTATTCCAGGGAGAGGCCTTCGTGACTGGTGAAGATGTCGGCTGTCTCGAAGCCACGGTCTTTGTCGATTCCTACGGTGTGCATGAAGCGCAGGGCATCCTTTACCGCGCCTACGGTTTTGGCGTATTGCTCTTTGATCGAGGGCGTGATTACATGGCCCAGACCCCAGTCTAGTGGGGAATGCAGGTCTGCCAGGCCTGAGGAGAGAGAGGCACGGAGATAATTCAGAGTTGCCGCGGAGTGGAAGTAGGCGGAGACTAGACGTGATGGGTCTGGTTGGCGGGATTTGATGTCTGCTGGGAAGCCATTAATGTTGTCACCGCGGAAAGAGGGCATTTCCACTCCATTGACGACTTCTGTTGGACTTGAGCGTGGCCTAGTTTTTTTGTGTCAATTTTATACTTATGGGTACATGAGCGAGGGACCTACTTTGCAAACTGGCCTGCAATGCGGGCAATACGGATGACGGGCTTGTTGGCACCTATCGGTTGGGTTAGTTGTCATTCTCTTTGCTTTTTGTGGGGGTCTGACACACCCCAGATGAGAACCAAACTCATTTGCAACAAGAGCTTCACCTTAGCTTCGATCATTTCTTGGCTGCAGTAGTCGAAAAGCTCCGCACAGTCACCTGAAGGAAATGGTTAGTTATGTTACGTGGATATTCTCCTGTGCAACGTACCACCCTGGAGGACGAATGCCTTGCCCAAAGCGACATTTCGGAGGTTCTTCTTGAGATTATTGATCTGTGAAACATGTCAATATGGCAGCTAAGACTCAGTCTAAGGATAAGACATACTTCCTGTGTGGTCACAAGTGGAGGAAGCTTCTGTAATTTCTGTAGCGAGTCTTTTAACCCTTGCAGATCTTCGTAGATGACATCTTGCTTGATGGGCTTTTGTGTCCAAGCTAGATATAGTTAGTCCAGGCCAAAGACATTGTCCAGAGTTTTGCTCTTACAACTAGGGCTCCATTCGGCCATGGTGCGGGCAATTGAACCCGAAAGGTGGGGGGATGATATGAGTTAAATCTCTTCCGTTTGACCAGCTGTAACCAAAAAATGCAATTGATACCAGATCAAAATAAGCAGTGGAATAGTGCGAATTGGCAACAAAGGACTGAGCGAAAAGATATCAAGGGCACACGTAACAAAAGAAAAACATTGTGATGTGATACGCCGCTTATCCCCGGTACTCGGATGACTCATTCTGATGCCTTACCCCTCAGGCCGAATATTCATCCCACATTCCTCAGTGTGTGACCTTGGTATGAATACAGGTCAGGAGGTTGCTGAAAGTTCCATGCAGCGGACATCGAAATCAAGCAGTTCTATCTGACCGGAAACAAGGGCAATGCCCATTGAGCATGCACCACTAGGTCCGATTGAGCCCTCAGCAACCTCCTGACCTGACCTTCATTCTTTACAGCCCAAGCCAAAAAAAAGGTTGAATTTTATGACCTAATACTTTTGACATGTAAAATATTAGAAGACCTGTCACGGCCTAGATAATGAGTTCTGTTTTATCCAGGGACCTGAATGCGGTTGAAAGGCCGTGGATTTGGGAAACGGACTCTATGATAATATGAATGAGTGCCTGTTCTCGAATATAGCCTGTATGATGCATTAAGTGATGAAGGTTGCCTCATTGCAAACAGCAGCGAAGTTCTCGTAATTGAGTGAAGAATCACGCGGGATAGGACTTGCAATCATGAACAGCGCCTCTTGAAACATCGATTTTAGATGAGATTAGCTGAAATTAGCGAAATTGATTACATAGCGCAGAAACATTTTGGTCAAGATATCCTCAGTCTGGAGTCATTACAATATTATTATTGAGTATGGTGCATATATGATACGAGGTTCATTGGAATTATCTATAAGTGTTACTCAAGAGATAATTGACTGCCTAACCCTAATATAACCAAGTATGGGGTATGGAGTACTCCGTGCAGAGTAGTAGGAATATGTAACATAATCTGGTCAGAAAATTCAAAACAAACCAAAACGACCCTTGCGGTACATGATTGGCTATAAGATCGGCAGAAGTAAGACCCTGGAAATTGATAGATATGATCCATAAACGGATAATGCTTGGAGACAAGGTGGATTCTTATATCAGTACGGAGTATAGTTTCTATAATATACCAAGACAGATTTGAATGTAGAGCTCTCCCTTGGCATAGAAAGGCCTTCACTGCCTTCCACCAAATTTAGAAACGGATCACGGAAACAAAAAAAAAGGGGCATGGAAATTGGAGACCGGGAGGCGAAATGAACATAGCGCCTGATTAGTCTCGTATAATAGGCAACTTCGGTCGAGAGCGGTCTAGCGGCGAGGGAATTTGGTCTCATCGGGCCGAGCTGAAGGGACATACGAACGGTGATTGGCCGAATCTCGGGCATCGATTTAGCTTTTGCTTGTTTGGCACTAGCGTGACGCTACAAGTAAAACGTGGAACCTTTTCAAGGCAGAGGCTGAATTCCCGGATTTCCTCAGCGTATTTAAGCCTTCTGGCATTGTTTTTCTTTCTTCTCTTGATACTCTTTATACTCCCTCGTTTAATCATGCAGTACAAGATCCTTGCCACTCTTTTCTTCGCCGCCACGGCCCTGGCCGCCCCTGCGGATCCTACTGCCACATCTTCAAGCACAGAGACTACCGACAGCGATGACACTCTCGATCTCGAGGACGTGCCCAGCTCCATTATGAGCGTTCTAGCAACAGCTATCCCGGAGTCGTGGTACAATGACCTCATGAACCCGGCCTCCCTCTCTGCGATCGACAGCGCCGCTTCCGCTGGCACCTACCCAGCTTGGTACAACGCGTTGCCTAGCGACGTTAAGTCCTGGGCCACTGAGCATTTCGGTGCCGACATCGTTGGTGGTGTCTCGGCAACCGCTGATAGCAGCTCCACTCCGACTAAGTCTGCTGGTAGCAGCGCCATCGAGACTGGCTCCAGCATCACTGCCAGCCAGATCTCTTCCAACGCCGCCCAGACCACTTCGGCTTCCTCTACCTCAAGCTCCGGCTCTGAGTCAACCTCCAGCTCTGAGTCAACCTCCAGCTCTGCATCATCTTCTCCCTCTTCTTCGCAGTCTACCGGTGGTGCTCCCGCGCCTACCGGGGGTGTTGCCATGGGCGTTGCTGGCGCAGCTGGTATTTTGGCTCTGGCTCTTGCCCTGTAGAGCATTGCTGGATAATTCATTTGCCTGCCTGGCAGTTTATAATGCACTACTACCCTGTGCGAGAGATATCTGTGTTTACAACAACCCTTTCATTAATATGTACCTACTTAATACTATACATAACAGATGCAATATGGTATATGACTTGTGACCTACATACCTAAGTATCGCGCGATGTAAGCTGGTCATATTGCTTGCCTGTTATCCAAAGTCATGCATCTGGTATCACTCACCATCTTAATCTGATTCCAAGTGTCACCGATATGTGAAAACATGGGAAAGATATGGTAAACCGCTCTTATCGCTCGCTCGACTCGTGGGCTGTGTATAAGCTGAGATGTTAGCATTTCAAAGTCGATAAGGGCGGCAATTTAATCTAAAGAATCAGACCATAGAGCTCGTACAATCAGATGTTGGAACCATTTGAGATTCATAACTCAACGTCATAAAAAGGGTGTGGTAAGTCGATAGTTTCCCTTGGAGGCTATCCATAATCTTCCGGATTAGCACGTTCAAAGTCAATGCCAATAGATAGTCATGAAATCCGACAAACCAAGCCATCTAGCACATCAATCCGGCACTCGATCTTCGATAGAGTGCAGTAGCCTGACAAGGCGTTTGTAAATCGTCCTATCACTCCTCGGGGTATTCGTGAGCCTCCATGCCCACATGTTCAGCTGAAAATGGAGATCGAGGCAGTCCCGGATGAAACCAGTGGCGAAGTAAGCAAGTGCCTCCTTTTGCACAGTCTGGCAACCTGGAACGTGCTCAAACATGGCCTGTCCCGTGCTTTGGATATTGTCAACCTCAATTGGAAGTCGAAACAGTTTTTGGATGGTCGTTTGGCGATCTTCGGGGGATGGGTTGCTCCAGCAAAGCCTGTTAAGTACTTCCACAAGGCACCTTTGAAAGCGACGCCACGCGTTGTGGTAGGCCCCTTCCCATATTGACACGACGTCAGTAAAGGGGCTTTCCCTGGCTGGAGGCATTGTGAGGGGTGGTGCTCATGGTTGATTTGTGGGCTGATATGTGACTGTAGGTGAATAAATGCTCCAAAAAAGACCAAGTAGGTCAAAAGAGAGCATGGAGATGTAACCATTCAGCGGGCTGATGGATCGGATGAGAGATGGACGGAGGGGATAGCTCGAGGTGGTGATGGTGGTAGTTGGAGCAAAGCTATTTATAGGATTGACAATGTATTGGCTGTATCGCATAGGCTGAGAGGTAACAATAGCAATTACGAAAGCGATGGTGCGCATTATCATTTAGCCAGAGACATTTGAAAATGACTGGAAACACGACAAAGGCTTAGTTGTTGGTTTCAAGACCAATACGGTCCAAACTCGAAGCCGTCAAAGGACACAAAGGCAGTGGTTGAATCCTCTTGTCTCTTCATTCGTTGACTGCCAGCAAGATCTGGAGACTCTAGCTATTATGTGTAGACTCTAGGAGTCTCGCGATCTTACTCTCCACACTGGAAGACCTACTCATTATAGGGCTTCGTTATGAGCCCTTTCCGACAGTGGGATTTGTCTAATATTTCTTCATCGTTATTACAGCGCGAGACAAGCTGTACCCTGCATCAATTCGCACCTCAAAAGACTTCTTCATTGCTATTATATTGCGAGTCTAATCAATAATGGTGCAAGTTGGATTTCTTTGTGTTCAAGGTTGATTGATTTACCAGACCGGGGCCATACCCCAAGCCCAAAGCCTTGGTTGCCTTCTCGTCTCGAGGTCATGCAGTCAGCCCGCCACCATACTGCAAGTGTCAGCCTAATCTAGTTGTGTATATCATTTTTCATGTAGCTCCAGAGTTTTATGACGATAGATTGTAGCGACTTCCGAGGTTGTTTTGGCGTGTTCAAAAGCGGAGCCTCAGAGTGGAGATTATAAGCTGTGGAGTCACCCGAAAGGGTCTTAGCTGCGAATGGGCGCAAATTACCTAGAAACATACAATACCAAGTCGAAGATGATCAAACTGTTGGAAGAAAAAGAGAGGTCGAAAAATCATAAAACAAAACCCAGACTTGCTGTCGAGTCGGGAACAAACAATTACGTCAGCACTTATCTGAACCCGAGCTTTATCAGTGACGTCGTGCTGTCAAAACACAGCTCAAGTCACGATTGAATTCGACCTCCAACGCCCGCCAAGCAAAGAAAATATGTCTGATGCAATTCCTTCTACAACTGCTGACCCAGATGCCGTCGAAAAAGGCCTCCCCGCAAACGCCGAAGACCGCAAGGCCGCAGCCGCTCTCTCCTCCCTGAACACGAATGAGATCGCAACGGAGGGTGTCTCCACTGGAGCACCACTTACTGCAGACCAAGAGGCTCTTGGAAGAGCAATGAGCCGACTCGAGATAGCTGCTGGGAAAGATGCAGGCAACAAGCAGACGTCTGAGGGACTGAAGACTGATGGGGCGGTGAAAAAGAAGACAGTCAAGGTCGCTCCAGCTGATGTTACACTGCTGGTATGTTTGCCATGTCTATAGCTCTAGTTATTCTTTTAGGGTGAGTTTATTAATGTGACTCTAGGTTGACCAGCTGGATTTGAATAAGACCAAGGCCACGGAGTTGCTTAAGGCTCATGATGGGGATGCCGTCAAGGCAATGAAGGCATTCATTGCCCCGTCTATTCGGGCGTGATTACATAAAATATTGACCGCTAGCTTTCCATAATGTCATGAGCTCAGTGGGGATGAAGCAGATATGAATCAAACTTCGGTTTACATATGAGACTCGCCCTTCATGTTAGGGGTTTATGTTTGTCACGGTTTAAGGACTGTAGCCAATGAAATTTAGCAACATGTCAAAGATCAGATCACTCCTCATCCTCTGTCTCATCTTTCTTCCGTTCAATTCCCTTGCCCTCGGAAATACTCCACAGCATCACCCAGCCAAGCAAAGACTCAACAGCCAGTGCCCACCAAACTGCTCCAATCATGTTATTCTCGAGGCCCAATCCCAGCCCCCAGCCACCCAGAAATGGCCCTAGCGTCCGAGCTCCACTAGAGATACTCTGTGCCACTCCATGGACTGTGCCTAGGACAGACGGATCCGTAACACAGTTGTTCACCAAAATGATAGCAGCGGGTAGGATGAATGTCCGCGAGATGACCTGCAAGCTAACAACAAACGTGAAAGAAGGCCAAACAATCCATGGGATGCGTGGAAGAATCACAAGGAAGGGCATCAGCACGTATGCAATGGGCGAAAAGGGAAGGAAGGTTCGGAATGACGTGAGTGTGCCAAGCTTTGTCTGTATCCGAGGATAGAGGAATATTTGGAGTGGCAGACCGATGAAACCAATGATGGCAGTAGCGAGCCCAACTCGGGATGATGGAAGACCTAGTCCACCGCCAAAATGGAAGAGACCTTGCCTGGAGTTCTCTGGAGCACGGGGTGCGGGCAAAAACACAAATGTCATAGAGTTGAAGGCACTTGTGTGGAAGGCAAGCAAGAACTGAGCCACCAAAGTCAAGATCACGTTTCGTGTCCAGATCTGGCGGAAATGTAGTTTTTTATGTGGCCGTGGATGCACGCGAGAGCGGGCTGGACTTGATGGCGTGGACCAAGTACCGACACTGCCGTCCGTGTAAATGGAGTCATCATCTCTGGAGCGTGTCAGTGGACGATAATGTCGGGGTCGTCGGCTCCAAGCTCTTGTGATCCGCTTGCCCAGTTTGCGACCCCAGTCCTTCCTATAACGTGCAATTTCATGGGTCTAAACGGATGCGCTGTTAGTGACGGTGTGAGTTTGGACAGTGGTGATCTCACCTCATCGAGCCCAAGAAATATTGCGAGAAATGATGCGAATATGAAGATTGCGCTTATAAGATTTGGCAATGCATAGGGCCAACGCTGCATCCACCAGACACCCTCTTTGCCTCCAAAAGTAGATCCAGGGCCGAAAAATTGTGGAAAGCTGTTGATAGGATCGGCCAAAGAGCCTCCCAGGATTGGACCTATGATTACACCAATATTGAAGCACATGGGGAGAAGCAGAAATGCGCGGGATTGATACCTGAATGGTTAGCCTAAAGCAAGTCGGTGAGTGAACATGTGAACTTACTTCTTCTCGGCAATGATCTCTGCAACCAGCGTTCGCATCACTCCCACATTGCTGTTCAATATCCCGCCCAGTGTTCGAAAGATCATGGCTGTCGCAAAAGATCGAGAGAAGCCAAAGCCCACACAAGACAGACAAGTGCCCATCAGTCCGATCAACAGCACTTTCTTCCGCCCCATCCACTCAGCATCCGCAAGACGGCCCCACCAGACAGCGGTGATAAATTGCGCGGCTGTAAAGCTACCCTGAAGGATGCCCGCCTGCGCAGAGATCTTCGAATCTGGTAAAGATGGATCGAACGATTTGAGCTGATAAAACATGTATGCCTGCAAAGAGGTCTGCGTCAACGGTTCTGAAAGTCGTGCCAAGGTCAAGATTGCCAATTGACCCTTTTTCGGTAGCGAGCTCCAGGTCACTGGTTTCTCCTCATCTTCAGCCGGCCTGAGCACGCCGTCGGGATCATAATCGCCATCATCTTCATCGGCGGAGGGCAGTCGGTGATTGGTTATCAGCGGTGCGGACTCCAATCTCCTCGTTGAATGGGGGTTGATTTCGAAAATTGCGGTGTCATCGCTGTCAAGATCCGTATCGCTTTCAGAATTCGACAAATCTGCCTGGATACCGATCAGATCAGAAGTGTCCTGGGCAAGATAAACATCTCGGTCCTGGCGGCCTTGGCCAGGATTCGTTTGCGGAGAAGGCCCCATCGGAGTTCCAAGGTTGGCTCGGGAAGCCACGCGACCTCGGCTGGGGTATATACCGGGGGCTCGTACACTGCCTTTACCTTGGCACACTTTGATATCCGGACTAGCACTGACTCTTGCTCAGAGAGAGAGAGGAAAATAGGAGTGGAAAATGAGTTATGACACCATTTCACCCCACATTTGCGTGGGGTCGATATGGAGATGTTGCCGAGTTAACCGCAAAGCCAAAAACATGGCCCTTCTACTAGGCAGAATATATAAAAAGTACATATGTGAACGCTCGTTTTTCTCGACCATACGATAAAGGATCTTTCCTCTTAAGTAGTAGCACCAATATTCTAATTTAGGGGCATATTTATACTTACCTTATCTTAGGCGCGTAATACTAGTGTGGAGCGGCTCCATATTAACAAGCCCCCAACTTACCCTGAAGAACTCCGACACTTCGACAAAATTTCTATGGAGTCAATACATCTTGATAGGACCAAGAGTCTTGTTACTGGGATAGCATACATGCAAACAAGACAAATGCATTTGGTCAGATCAGCTTATTACACCTATTCCCCGCCATATACGTAGGCTCCAGCGATCTTGGGCTGAAACAAAAAACCGCTGCTTGGCCACATATTAATAGTTTCCAACGCCCTTCACGACCTTTCCACAATTTACAGGCATTGATGCGTCGAACAACCAGTCTCATATAATCAAACAAGCTTCGAACGACTTTCGAATTGCCCACCTAAAGCGCGCCAGATACACTGGGCCGAGCACTATGCCGCCTATGTTCTCCAAGATAGAACGTACGCTCAATGAGAGTATTTCTGTCACTGAATTCTCAGCACAATGGAAGACGCCTTCCGACATTTTCTCTGTCCTCCTTATTCTTGGAGGCGATATTGTTAGCCGCGCGCTTGCGCAGTTGGCAGGATCGCGCCTTACTCCAGTCGCATTCTCTTTTGGTACGAGATTTGAGCCTCGGATTTGCTATGATATTGAGTATCTGACCTATTGTTTTCGTATCATTTTAGGCTGGGTAGCGTTCGCTGTCACCACGGTTGTCGCAGTTGTGGGAGAGAAGAAGTTAATGCCGCCCGCTGACTTCCCCTGCAAGGTGATCAATGGTGAAACCGGCTATATCCGGGATAATCGAAGCTGGATTATTGGTCGTCTTGTGCGGGATTTCGATAATTGGATGGACAAGCAACCGCGAGTGCACGCCCAACCAAACGTAACGCCAGATTCGAATCCAAAGCCCGTCCAAAAGTGTGTTCAGGAGATTACCGACGCAAAGTGGAAGGTGCTTAAGGAAATTGCGAAGGAAAAAAAAGCAGCCAGAGCCAGAGCGGCCGCGTAAGGCCGGTCTCTGCGTGTCTATCTATAGGGCCCAAAGGGCTATCAAGAGCTATCCAGGATACGATGCCCCGTACATAACAGGAATCCTAACCACTATTGTCCAGCTTGGAATTTCAGCTATTCCATTCGGCCTCTCTGGTAATTGGGGTATCTTTTTGGTTACGGCTGCAGGTATTGTTCTATCTTTTTCTACGGGAGCCTTGTCTCAGTGGTCAAAGGAAAAGTGGGCTTGCCGAAGCAGTACGACGAAAACATTTGTGTTGACGCCAGGAAATGGGAGTCAACATGCTATTGTCATTCAAAGTAATGGTACGGGATTCGATCTTGAGGATCTTGCCGCCAATGACCCGGGAATGGTTGCCTCCTACAAAACCAGAGTGACGATCACCGCTCTAGGTGCGATGTGGATTATTCTACTTATTACTGCCGCAGGAATCCAACAAGATACCTGGTTCCTTCTTGCGGTGGGAGCGTTAGGAATCCTCCAGAATGTGTATGCCGCTGGTGTAAGCCGCTTACCAATGGCTTTTGGTGTGCACCTGGAGTTTGTGGAGGTAATAGGTGAGTCAAAAGTCATGGACGCTCTATTCAGGGTTGAGCACCTCTACCCTTGTCTGGGTAAAAGCTTGCTACCCGTTTTCTTTCCAGGCGAATTGGATGAGCAGGAGCAAGTAAAGTGGAAAGGGTTTGATGATATTGCGAAGCTAAAGAGAAAGTCAAAGAAACAGAAGAAAGAGAGAGCTGCAAGTCATCAAAAGGTTTCTCAACCTAGGTCAGAGCCAAAGAATAAATGAGAATATCTTAACGAGGCCTGTTTCAACAGGCTGCTCGAATGCCCCCATCAAAGGACCGATGTTTCGGATCACAATGAAGTAACCTAGATCCCATACAGGGATAGCAAAAGGTCAACTGGATTGTTAAGCACCATGGGTGGCAATGGCCTCGAATTATCACTTGAAGTGAACATCTGCCTGCCCACTGCCAAGCTTCCTGCCCTGATACCAAACCGCAAACTCAGTAGAAGCTCCGGAGGGCACCATCTCTAAGTCGTATGAAAATTTCTTCAGTGCTTGGCCGTTCTCCCCCTTGTAGCTCTCCAGTGAGTCGTATAATATAGCCTCAAGGCTGACGTGAATCCTGCATAGTTCTTTGACACTCGTATTACATCTAGATGGCGGATCGTTGTGGTCACACTGCATGATGACCTGCGTGATCATCTCATCAAACTCATCCTCGGATCTATAGGACCGATAGAAATCGTGCCTTACAGGGCGCGCCTTGAGGACATCATCTCCCTGGAGCAAGATCAGTAAATTAGAATGCACATAAAAGTGTACTAGGCAGAACTGACCTTTCGGAGATACCACTCCATCTGTTTCGAAGCTCTCCAAATGCCTTCATGATCGTCCCAATACTTATCTTTTGCAAGATGCACTGCGTCATCGTATTTAGTAGCGTATACGACTCCGAGACTTTGGCGAGCAATTGTTGAAACCACACTAAGCGGCGCATCGATGGTCCTCGTTGCATGGGGCGCATCCAAGAATCCCTTGACAACAGCCCCACGACAAATTGCTGTGCGCCTAATACCAATAAAAAGGGAGTCTATGAGCTTCCGAATAATGCAAAGAGTAAAAAGAGTATAGAAAGTAAAGAACTACTTACGGTCTCATGCCATTAGCTTGCATGATGTCTATCCGGTGGCAAACGTATCTTGAACGCAAATGATCGTAAAGATAGGGGCTGGAACCAAGTCCCCCGACCAGAATGATTTTCTAGTCACAGTGAGAATAGATGACGGGGTTATACTCGTGATAACCTACCTTGACAGATAGACCTTTCTCATTGGCACTGCGTATCTGCTCGTCAACGAGCCTCTCGATGTCGGAGAAGACGGAAGTGAACGCTTTTTCAATGTCAGAACTAGAGAATATTAGTTGACAGTCAGCGTGGGCAGTAGACCATTATACCTAGAAAAATGGATTCGCGCATTCCTTATGACTGGAGATCTAGAAGTGTCATTTATGCTTCCACCTTTGAAAGCCTCAGCCGGGATTGGAACAATGAATTCCCTGCCATCATCTCTCGGTTTGTACCCAGCCTTTATGCTCTCCTCCCACTCAGTTTTCATGATACTGTTGATTCCCGTTTGACTCAGGTTGCCCCACCGTCGACCTAAGCGGTTTTTGCAAATGGTTTCAAATGCTTCATCCACAAAGATACCACCGCATAGGCCTCCTGGGTTTCCCAAAGCCATGAGCTGTCTGGTTCCAAGTGCACACAAATTGAAATTTTGGTAGGAGGTGAGTGAGATTCTTACCTGTTCCGACAACCGCTTCGTGTATCTGAATTGGTTCTACGCTTCCAACTCGGTAGGTGATCAGATCCTGGATATATCAGCATTGATCCGGAAAGTGGATACGTGGATTATAGTTCCATCCCACTTACCACCGTGCCTCCTCCGGCATCACAAACTAGATATACATCATCTGGCTTCATATACTTTTCCTGCTCGCAAAGTGTGACGAGAGCAGCAGCCTCGGGTTCGGGAGCGAAAGTGAGAGTCGTGGTCCCAGCAGGGCGGTCTTCCAGGATACCGGCCTTCTCAAAGGCCTCCTCCATAGCATCGCGGGCATAGCCTTTCCAGATAGCAGGAACAGTGACAACCACATGAAATATGTAGGCGTCCACCACAGTTTCGGTGCGTGTTTTGTATATAGTTTCCAAAGTATGTTGCCAGAGTCCTTTGAGATAATCTGCAACCAGATCTGTGGCCGATTTTCCCGTCTCTCGAAGCATTTTGCGCGCCCTCAACACAAATTCAGACTGCCTGACCTCGTCGGAGAGATCTTCCTCGCGCAAAAGCAGTAGCTTGAACCACCGGATGGGGTCCGCGTCACCGGGAACGCCGAATCCCCACGTCACCTTTCCATCCTCGTAGAGTAGCTTACTTGGCGCCTTAGCTTCATCGCGCCCGTGATCGGGCCAGCTTGTAATCACGTTGATTTCATTGTTTTCAAAATCATCTAGTGTCGCCCATGCTGCACCAGAGAATCTATATACCGATTAACTCTGGCTGACGGAGCAAACTGTTCAGTTATACAAACGTGGTTCCAAAGTCAATGCCGATGACCAACACATCATCGACCTCTGCGAGTTCCTTGATTCTCGCAGCCATTGCCTTCATCCCCCAATGCTCGGTGATGACTTCCGAGGTCTTAGTCATATAGGTACCGTCTTGTACCTCCCCAGTCTTCCATTTAGTCATGATGTGTAAATCTGTTGAGTGTGAGCAAAAGAAAGATTAGGGTAATATGTAAATCAGTGACAAAGATCTTCGCTCAAATAAAAGTGTAGATTGTAGCAGGCCTCCTCAGTAGACGTTTTAAATAGAAGATATACCGACAATAAAAGTTTCACCCGGGCGACATGATGACCAGAATGACCGGAAAAGCGAGCTCCGCCCCACGAATAACTCCCTGCGCCATCGATAAACTGCTGCGTAGATGAAGGCAAAAATAGACAGCATTTCTTGGCTATGAACGCCGAGTCCTCCGTACAAACAACATAGTAAGCCTGGCCCCCGGTGGGCTTGGCTGTCAGCATTTGTTGAGGACATTTGGTATTGGATGCCTCGTCCTGATCCTTGCAAAAGCCACAGGTAAGATATTGGGTAGGCACACCGCACGATAGAGACTAAGCTGCCTAGCTCATCGCTTGAGCTAAATTTCAGAGCCGCGCTTCCCAGCTTCTGGACGTTGTGGCCCCCCTGTACTCCGTATAGGGGGCCATGCAACGCGTCGCGTGATGGAAAGCCACAATACGAATGCGACTACGGAGTAATTACTTTCACACGTGTGTTCAATTCAACTCTAGTGTCTGTCTCAACACGAGCAGTATCTCACTTTCCAAATCTCATACGATATTTATCTCTATCGCTCTTTTGACTTCATTCGGTGTCAAGTACGACTGCGGATACCTCTACGAAGTATCATTAGAAGGATTGACAACATGAGCACCGATACAAACCTTCCACCTGGTAATGATACCTGTATGGCACAGTTTGAGGAGATAAAACCCCCAGCCGGAGGAAGATTGGATCAAGTGGCCCCATCAGAAGCTCAGTCCTTGGCTGGATCGCGTGCCATTCCAACTTGCGACTTCGCGATGATTGTAGACGACACACAGAAAGAGCTTGAGAAAGAAAGGGAAGAACATCAATCTACTAAGGTGGCCCTAGAAAAAGCGCAACAGGAAGCAGAGAAGTACCGCAAGTCTTGGAAGCAGTCGGTGAATGAATTGAACCGCCACCTACGACAGGGTCGAGGCTTTAACCAGTTGACCGACGAGGAGCTCCTTCGGGATGTATCCGAGCTGCGGTTTAATATTCGCAGCTTTGCCGTACAGCATTTTGAGCATGAACTGGGCAGCGTCACCATCGTCCCGGATGATTACGATGTAATCAATAGATACGTACCCCTTCACGAGCAAGACTTCGATGCCTACATACGAAACAAGACTCTGCGTCCTGACCTCATGCAAGCTTTTATTTGGAGGGTATTTTTCGTTTTGATATTCGACCACAAGTTTCGCTGGGCTGGGAATGAGGCGGGTACTCTAATGAAGAAGATGGTTGAGTTGTTCGGTGAGTCTTTAACCAGCTGAATCTGTGCCGCCTGAGGGCCCGGATATGCGGACAATAAGACTGATGCACGCATTGCAGATCCACTGGTGAAAATAACAGAGGACAAGGTCCCAGACCCACTGCGCAAGTTTCACTCGTGGCGAGCGAACACTAGTACCATGCTCATTCATCTCAAAAGCTTGGACGAAAACATTCCACGGGATGACGTTCATGACTTTGCTACACGTCAAAGCTTGGCACTGAACAAATGGCTGTGTCGTTTCTCGCACTCAGATCCAGAAATGCTCCATAGCCAGTTGACCGACCTGATCAAACAGACTGTACGCTTAGATCAGGATCTGAGCAGACAAGTTGCCTCAATTCGATGGTCCTTTGCCAGAGGCTTGTCGCTTATGTTTAACCCCTCCTCCATGACCCTTCCGTCCAACTATCAGGTACCCAGCGAGGCTCTCAAGGTGAGGCTTGTGCTAGCACCAGGTATTACCAGACGTGGGCGATCTTCAGGGGACCAATTTGATAAGATAGTTCTATTGTTGAAAACAGAGGTCACCTGCGAGGATCCGAACACTGTACTAGCAGATCTTTCGAGCGATGGAATCATGGAACGAGTGCGGAAGTCCTACAGGCCGTGAAATAGGTCAGGGTGGAAAGAATATTGACGTTCTGAAAATATATCAGAGTGCTGAGACTATACATCAATCCATGTGGCCGTCTACAAAATATATAGGGCTCTTAAGATGGTATATGCAAATAATACTCGCCATTGGTGCATCGCCGCTATTTCATTTGAGTCATACACTGATTCATATACCATATTACAACTGACTACAGGATATAAGATCAAGACTTCTTCAGCAAGTTATCCACTACAGGTCTGTTTTGATTGCTTATTACCTTTACTGGCATATATGTCAGATTCCGAATACTAGTTCGGGTCGGTGGGCAAGGTTTTAAGAAATTCAAGCCTATGCAGATATAAACTGCCACAATGTAGTCTACTGGGCTCTTTGGCTTTTTAATTCCAAAAAGAGTGACAGCACATACGCATCAGCCGGCACGAAGGCTAAGCCATCCACCCGGGCAAAATACAAATGAGGGGCATCGAACGTGGCCATGATCTTGCAAGATCAAAATCCTACATTTTATGCTCTGAGCCTCAATCTCGGAATATTACGGCGACCATAGCGAGGGCAGCGATATCTTATCCAATAGCACTGAGCTTTTAAGACATGCTGACTTTTTGTACTGCCGCTCCTTTTGAGGCGGCATCCTAACACAATAAATGGGAAAGTCCAGTTTCAACGCCATTATCGCGGTTGGTGCCTTGGTGCTCCAAATATTCCTCAGACTACAAATGAGTGTTTGGGGCATAGCGACCTAGTAAGTCTTCGCATTCAAAGATACCTAAATCATAGAGTGAATATTAGTTTAGAGGGAAAGAAACTTTACAATAGCTGAAATCTCTAATGAATATGACTATGACGGCATTAGCCTCGAGTAGCAGTAGTATAGCAGCCTTATCCTCACCTGCGACGGCGAATGAGGGTATCGTAGATGCTTCACATCTAGCATTGATGTGGATGGTCGATTCAAATCCGCCGAATAATCGTAACCCGGCCTACCATAACCGAGATATCTAGCCATGTGGCTGCTCGCTTTTTTCCGGCCACCATATTGGTGCCTCGATCAACTGAGTAGTCTTTTGAGCTTTAATATTATTAGCCCCGGCTTCAATTAGTAGTTCAATCATCACACTTAGCCCTCTTTATCTACTTATTATAGTCATTTATCTACTTATCATAGTCACGGAAGGATATCAGCATCTCCTTTATTCGCAATTTCGGCTGCTACTAATAGCCTAACGGCCGCTGGCTTCCTATTACAAGTCGCGTAGTAGAGTGTCGTTACTGTATCATTTACTTCGGCTGGAATGCTGACCTGCGTTTCGACAAGAAGACGTACCATTTTCTCACGGCCATTCTTATCAAGTGTGATCCCTGGCGATGGAGACTATTTCTATTATCCACGCTTGTCTCTGGTAGCAGCTTCACGTTTCTCGTTTGTCTTTGGGTAGTAACGAGGTTGAGCGGCATGCTCTTAGTAATTCAGTCGTGCGCAGAGACAACCACATTCCTATCACCGCTATCCTCGTCACTATCCTCGTCGCTATCATCGTCGCTATCCTCGTCACTATCCTCGTCACTATCCTCGTCACTGTCCTCGTCACCATCCTCGCCGTCATCCTCATAGTCATCTACATTGCCATTTGAAATGAAATTGGAAACCTTACCACCACGATCCCCAGCGCTTTGATTCACAAAGAGTTTGATTTTGCAAGACCCGAGCTGCAGCTGAAAGCTTTTGTTGTGCCCGTCTCGATAAGCGACTCTCAACTGATCTTTTGGGTCTATAGTACAAGCATCCATAGAGGCACCGGCGTCAATTAAGAGACGGGCTACCCCCTGGTGCCCATGGTGTGTAGCATATTGCAAGGGGGTTTTTAAAGACCAAGAATTGGCGAGCTTGTCGGCGCCAAACTCTAGCAGTAACCACACAATTGAGTCGTGCCCGGCAATGGCTGAAACATGCAAAGGCGTCTTTCCCGACGTACTTCTTGCTTCTTTGTTTGCATTTGCTTCAAGTAGCAACTGTACAATTGCTTCGTGACCATAACGGCAAGCTATAAGTAGCGGTGTGGTGCCCGAATTTTTCCCACGCTCCGTCTTAGCGCCATTCTCGAGCAGCCGCTCGGTAAATCCCTTACAGCCTCTTTCCGCAGCCCAATTCAGCGTCATTATCTTGGATTCTTTCAGCCAGTGATCGTCCTGCCAAAATAGCCACTCGGTTGCCGTTCCGAGTTCGTTCTCTGCCGCGAATCTTAGTGGTGAGAACCGATCCTTCTTAGGAAGGGTTAGGTACGTATCAATATCCCTCTCTATCAGCAACTTCGCTATGCCACGGTCATTGTTGATAGCTTTGCAGTGTAGGGGGGTCCAGTGATCTCCGGGTCTTGAGACGCTATCAACGCCCTCGCCGGGTAAAACATCCATCAGCTCGACATGCTCATTGATTTCTGCGAACTGTCGCGGCGTCCAACCATATTTGTCCTTAGCCATCCTGTCAGCGCCTGCCGCAAGCAAAGTTTTGACAATGAGCCTATTCCCGCTCATCGCGGCGATATGCAAGGGGGTCCAGCCCACCAGGTTGCGTCTTGCATTGAGTTCGGCGCCATACTCGACGAGGAGTTCAACCACCTCTATGTTTCCGCTTTCAACTGCACAATGAAGCGGCGTCAAACCAATCCTGCTATCTATGGCGTTGATATGGGTATATTGTAGTAATTTAATAACTTCTCTGTGGCCCCATATGGCAGCAAAATGTAGGGGTGTCAGACCGCAACGAGTCGCCGCATTGCCAGTGATGTCATTTATGAGAGATTTTGCAACAGATGCAACTCCCATCTGTGCTGCAATGTGCAGAGCAATGTTTCCATCCTTGTCCTTCGTCATTCCATCAATTCTGTTTTGCAGAAGGTTCACGACGGCAGTCGAGCCTCCCCAAACAGCGCTATGTAACGCTGTCCGCCCTTGATTGCACTGTAGATTTGAGGTCACTCCAGAGCGCAACAAAACCCGAACCATTTGCACATCTCCTCGTTCCGCTGCAAGATGTAGTGGTCGTCGTCCTATCTCATCTGGTATATCCAAGTGCTTCCACTCTATGAGACAGCTGAATGTATCCCAATATCCCCTCCATATCGCACTGCGTAATCTTTCAGGTTTGGAAACACAGTCGGAAACATCAACATTGTCAATGTTCAAGTCTTTGGCAATGCTGGTGTCTATCAAAACTTCTTCTCGATGATCATTAATATAACTTGATATTATCACTTCTTTTTCAACCCAGTCATCGGTGGCTGTGTTTAATACCTGACGGAAGTACAACACACCAATGTACTGATGGCGATCAGTCCATCCCGTCTTTCGAACAAGCAAAGCCTTTTCAACTAAGGAGGTACTGCACTCGGCTAAGAGCCGACAATTCCCAGGAGATTCGAGAGCGTGTTGGAGTTCAAGCCTTATCAGGGCATGGGTACGACCCCACCAGCAAGTTTTTTCAAGGCCTGCTCTCACACGACTCACACGCCACTTTCCTATAACATATCCAGTTGGGGAAACAAACAAGGATGGAGGCGAAGAGTCTAAAGGAATATCAAATAAGTTGGCCGGACACCAACTGAACCCATTAGACATAGTAAACGAGTTGTGAAATAGGTGACCGGGTGCAATCCAGCCGAATTGCTTAATGATACTCTTATATGTCTCTTGTTGCTGGTCTTGAGGCTTCACACCCACTAAAAGTGCAGCGATCATAGCCATATCCTTCGGCCAAGATGTATATCTTGCGCTTAAAACGCTCAAGAGGTCGTTCAGGGTGTTGATTTTGTCTCGGAGATGCTGAATGATCCGTGATGCAAACTTGCGGGGACCATCAGGCTCGTCCTCCTTTGCAAGAATTTCTTCATCTAGGTCCTTAAAAACAGGACCATTAGACCCCTTAAAGATGACCTTGACTTTGCGTGACTTGGCCAATTCAAGGGCCGTCCAGCCTCGACTAAACCAAGGCGACATGAGGATGGCAAAACAAGCATTTTGGGGATCCCACCGCCAGTTTCGTAGAAAACAGTCATGTACTAGGGTAACTCGCGCGTTCTCGTAATTGGTTTGGATCACTTGAATCGCTTTATTACGTGCAGCCTTTTCCCGAGGAATGCAAATGGTGTCCCACCATATTCCTTGACACTGGAACCGGCCTGCAATCTCTCTGAAGAATGCATATAAACATTCATTCACAGCGCTATCCCTCCAAGCTCCACTCCCGGTCCCATCAGACCAAACATGAGAAATGGCCATGTATGGCATAGGATGCTGAAGCAAAGAGGTTCCGTCCAAATTCCAGACCGTTGAGCTTCCTTCGCTGACAGCACGCTCCAACCTGTACCTCAGAAATCGACTTCGTAATCGTCCACATTTGGCATCATGGCATTCGTGACGCTGTTGCACCGTAGTAAAATCAAGCTGAGAGTATTCGCAGAAATTGGATGTACATTCCCCATGGTCCTTAAGGTCTGAAATCCCCTCACGCCGATTTGAAAAATACGTGTCCAAGTTGAAACTTGGGAGAATCTTTGGTAAATCCTCCTTCGCAACCGCCCAAAGGCGATTGGGGCAGAGTTTGAGCTCTGTTGCTTTCTCGAAAACTCCGAGGAGTTGACTGCAGTCTGTATCCATGATGTTGTACAAAGGTCGATGTATGTAGTACAAAGGCTCATGGGATTGGACAAGGTCTAGGAGGCTCTCCCGGCAAGATATGGGGGCTGACTGGCTTGCCAGGTTGGGCGCCAATTTCAGCAGCCCAAGATTATTACATACATTTGAGGCTCTCTGCCACTCGAATATAATCTTCATTTATTGATATACATGAAACCAAGCTGAGGTCCGAGAGTCCAGTCTGCAATGAAGTCTCGGAGGATCTTTCTGTATTGTCCCTCGCGCGCGCCCCCCCATCACCCCTTGCCTCTTCCGCGTCAATCAACTAAGCCAAATCCTCAACGTAAACCTATCTTGTCTCGCTCGCACAGTGCACCATCTCTAGGTCAGCTACGAATAGTTGGTGGGCGCGTGCTGCAGTTTGATACAACCGAAGAGCGATAGATTAAGAAAAGAAGATAGATAGAAGAGATACGAAGCAACAGAGAAAATCAAGAGTGACGTGAGAGAAATGAGACAAAAAAGGAAAAAAAAGGTATATGCGCCGACCGGGGTTCGAACCCGGGCTGCCGCTTGGTAGTGGAGTATTCCATTGTGGGAAAGCGGAGTCTTAACCACTAGACTATCGGCGCTTTGTTTCAGGAATATATCTGCCAAAACGATTCTCACCATACTCTACCTCACTTCCAAGGTTGCTATAAGATCGGCACCAACCATGGTTGAGCTGTGAGTCCGGGGTAAACTCTTATTATCTACTTCATGGGAAACATAACCAGAAATTGGGAAGAAAAATACGCATTTTAAGTAGCCTGGAGGTGCCTATAGAAAATGTCATCTAATCTATGGTCAGGGCGTGCCAGCCGTTCAAGATAATAATCACGTCACAGCCTTTGTCGTGACCCTCACCTAGGATATTGGTGAGTTATTGGAAGAAAGATCCCGAAGAACGCAGTGGCCGATCAGAGTTCTGGATGGCGGTGTAGAAGCGAGGAACCTGACAGACACGATCATAGAAGGTCTCGCAGTTTTGAACGACCGAATTGCGAGACTCGCTGAGTCTGTCTCGTGAAAGGTCTTGGTCAGATGCTTCTTGTGTATTGGCGCGGGTAACAAAAACACTGATAGCACCCATATTGGTGAACAGAGTAGAACGTGGGAGAAAAAAGGAAAGAGAGCAAAGCCTAAAGAAGGGAGAGGGTTGTATTCACGATAAAGAGAAGCTCTCTAAATGCATGGTAAAAAGCCGACAAGTCAGGCATCGGCGTAGGCATGTCTTAGAAGAATCATTCAAGTTCAAATGCACGAACAAGCTAACACGCTCATCTCCAGCAAAGTCACGAATTTTCTATATACACTCTACCTTGTTATCCCTGGTTATTCATAGAAAATCCTGTGCTGTCCTTCCGGCCTTCCTCCTATAGGATAGAGAAAGGAGAAGAATAAAACAAATACCTCAGAAGGCTTCTAGGAGGACTGCTTGGAAAGCGGATATCTCAGATACTAAGAATTAACTAAAGCGTCGTAGATCGTACAAGCTAAACAGGAATTTCAAATACACGGAACATTTTGTTATCGACAGGGCGAGCGTGCATGCTGCTTTTGGTCACATTGAACATCGCATTGTTTTTGGAACGAGCTTGGTGACACTTTGTTTACCGATGTCTCAGTTCCAAGATCCTCCTTTTGCTCCAAGTCTCAAGGGGGATAGCTTCGATACGATGCATATCGTTGAAGAACTCTGTGTTGGATTTGTTGATGGGCTCAGTACTCGAGCGCTTGGCTCCTCTGTACTTGCCTGGTGTTGCGTTCTTGTTTCCTCGGTAGTTCCATATGCGAGAGAATGTGAATGAAGAAGATTTCAAGTTGCTGGGGTATTCGTTCTTCTGGTTATCGGAATTTCCAGGTCGCTGGCCTCGGTTGCTGTTATATTGGAATGCCTTAACACCAAACAGCTTGCGCAGTAGTGGCCACCAGCACATGAGATTGGCGACATAGATTGCTGTGCTGGCTTCACGGATGTACCAGATTTGGTAGGTGGTTGTGAGCGGGGAGGCGAAATTAAAAAATTTGTTCAGGATAGCAGCAATTATGGTGAACAAGCCCAAACTCATAACACCGATGAGGACGACCTTTCTGCGCATCTTGAGTTGGGCTTTGATGAGGAGGGGAATCGGGACGGCGAACATGGCGGCGTCAGAAGAAATGTTGAAGACGGCTTGGGTTATCGAGTAATGCTGGTATGTCGCACACTGCATGTTATCCACGGGCATGGCCCAGTATTGTGAGAATGGCCGGCAATAGACAGCATAATAGGTGACCATTATGACGACGAATCCGATGGCGACGTAAACAGAAAGAATCTTGATATAGAGGTTCGATTTCAGATTCTGCGTGATTCGCCAATAAAGCATCAACATGCACGTCTTAACGCCCCAAGTTGATATCAACATGCATTGCTCTAGCCCGATGACAATTTTGCTTCCATAGACCCGATCGCTGACTTGCTTTGGGTCTGCTAACACCTTGTCGTAGTCCTTTGGGTCCATGAGGTTCGTCGCGTAACGGGCAGATATTTGAATCAATATTAGCATTGTGGTATAGATTGCCTTAGGTCGAGCAGTTAGTCAGTGGAACGAAGTGACCTGATTGTCGGGAATAGAACTTACGAACGTTGCTGTCATCACATAGTCGTCCACTAGAGATCTACTGGTCAGTAGAATCAAAAAGGTAAAGCCTCAAAGACTTACAGAACAAACGTTTGACTCCCTGTCCATTGCCAATTATACGAGCTAGGCTTTTCTTGAGTTAACATTGTTATAACTCGGTACTTGCTTTTCAAACTTACATTCTCCCGACATAAATAACAAGTCCTATAGCCCAGAAGACTATGGCTTCTGTAAGAAGCTGGCGCGGAGTGGGCGACTCGTTCCCCATCTTGATGGATAGAGTGACCTTCGTCTTGAACCGAACTTCACACTGCCAGGAAACTAATGGACGAGTCTGCCATGTATGAGAGATGGCAATTTATCCAAAGGTTTTGATGAGGAGCATCAGTGATAAATTTGGGTGCGTGCCATGGCTTGTTGACCGGCGGCCCGGGTAGATCTATAATAGATGTATTCGGATCAGGCTACTGGGCCGAGGAGAGCGATTCGGCAGAAATGGCTAAGCTAGATCCCGGGGATAGATTTCAAAGCTGCCAACCGAGGACAAGGCTGTTGCATCATGCGTCTTGGTCCGTGAGGTGTCAGTGCTGGGGTAGAGTTGGCTGACAAGCAAGGAAGAATGGGGCGCAAATGCAAGGGATTGCTTGCCTCGAAGTGCCAATCCGATCAATGTCAGTTGGGTTTGGAATGTACAAAGTAGGCATATAGTACGGGATAGACAAGGAGAAAATGGGTTATATGCATCACATTCCTCGTTTGTGCTGGGAGTCCTTCCTTCTGTTGGCTGGGCCAAGAGGCTGGTAAAGGTTGCCTGTGACACCGAGTCTTCCAATGGATGCCCAATGTTGTGCAGACTGCGCCGCGACTGTGCGCGATATCTGTAATAGGATGTGTTTGGCGACATTGGTGTTACCTAGTCCATCCATCTTCAATCGCATCGTTTCGTCATGGAAATAGTATTCTTATTTTGAGGCATAAAGTTCCCCGTGTGCAGATTGCCGATAGCTTTGCCTCGAGTACGCAAACTCTTGACAGGTCATATCTTATAGTGGATGCATACTAGTCGAACGGCTGATGCTATTGGGAAGATCGGAACGATGATCTGCATGTCGATCCAAGCGATATTCAATAGCTTTTTGGGCACAGTAATTCATCAAAATAAACTTGCGCGATATGCGATCCGAAGAAAGGGTGAGTAAACACTCATATGGTAGGCCAATCATGGCTGAAGATCGTGCTTGATGTAAATGTTCAACCTTCTGCGTTTCATCCCTAGGGAACCTTGCTTCCCAATTGATTTTCACGTCACGTTTTGCAGGTAATTTTGGTCATTTCGGAAGCCAAAAATCCACTAGTGCATATATGTGAGCTTGTACTCCATACTTTCAAGTCTTCATGGCCACACCCCGCTGTATAAATGTGACGGCCCAATGCTCCTTGGAAAACCTCGACAGGCACTGCAATGATGACCTTGGCTATTATCGGATCGGCCCATTTACCCAGAACTCGGGAGGGTCTTTGCATAACGAAGAAAGAACAGCAAGTACAATGAGCTACTCGTTGATGCGCGAAAACATGTTAAATCGATATTTCGGAATCTCGGATGGCGACATGAGCAAATGTTCCAGAATGCTTGATCTTTCAGGTGCTTTATCAAGTTGTCATTTTTTGACAGGTAAGATATGTAAGGGGACTGACTCTTCGTTGGGAAGCAAGGCTTTATCGCCGGACTGGAATTGAGAACCACGCTCGTACCTCAAGGGTGTTTTTTATTAGAAGGCTATGTTTTTATTCGATATGAGGCATACCAAGGTATGCCTGCCTGTAGCAGCCTCTCCAAATAATGTAGCGATTTTGGCGGGGCTAGGGGTCGTTTGGAACAATGACCTGGCATTCAAGATATCTTTATAAAGAAGATGGTAATACAATGATCTTTGTATTTGCAAATATTTAATCTACCCTAGAATAATAAAAATTAGTTCCCAACCTCTATGTAGAGGTCGTAGAGGGATGCTGACTGCAGTGTCACATATAGAAGCGGGATTGTACCGCAGAGTAGTCCGTGCTCGGCGAAGAGGAAGAACGCAAAGGCGTCATTGCACCTTTGACGTGTGATATATCTACCGAAGTAATGCAATAAGTATGGATAAAATTGCTTTTCCTTATATCGTAGCCCAGTAGGAACCACCTAGCCACGTGAAAAGCCTCAAAGCCCAAGGTCCCTTGGAGCAGTATTAAGCACGCCAAATCTAACGGCCGCAAACCCATCCTGCATGCTGCCTAAATATAGAACGGTTCCATCAAGCAAAAATGAACACTATAGCCATTCATGGGGTCATTGTTGGGAAAATGTTTGATATTTCGAGATATTAAGCTATTCGAGGGGAGGTATTATGCATGATTACATGCACCAGATCCATTGAATCCACCTTCTTCTTAAGCTCTGACAGCATTAACTAGATTGGCGTCTTCTTGAGGGTTCGTCATTCAGTGATTTCCCGAACAAGGGCAGAGCTCCGCCATATTAGCCAGCGACCATTGAAGCTGAGAACATCTACAACCACATAGGCGACTGTCAGGAGCTGCGTCATTATTTCAATGAGCTAAGGTGCTAAATGTAATCTGAATAATTATCTTATGACCGGCCTCAACATGACAATTTTTAAAAGGTCGTCAAAGACCTCTATACTCTCTAGGACTAGTGCATAATGGCGTGTTCGAATGTTTCTTTGATAACTCAGGCTCTCCACGTCCACCAGTAGGCTTTTTTTTTTTTTTCAAATCATGTTAGATAAAGCACCTCTTTAACCGACGTCGATCGCTAATGAGGAGTGTCGTGTTAAATGCCGGAACACCCGCTATGCCTGCTTAAAGCATTCTACGGAGTAATCCGTCTCCATATACGGAGTACTCCGTAATGATTCGATCACCCGAGGCCATGTGGGCGCCTCATTAAGGGAATCGCGATCGTATGCAGGGTGTCTTGCACATCATCCAATTGGTCTGCGCCCTGACAATGCTGGAATGTAGAATATCTCCACAGGCGAACACCTGAAACTTGTGAAATATCAAAGCCAAGACGACAATAGCATATTGCAAGGGTTATCCTGGCTGCTGAAATTAGTTCGCCTCAAGCTACAAATGTTGAACTTTCCACTCCGTACTCTACAACATACACGTCGGACGTGGTTAAAACCATCGGATCGACGCCAGAAATTCCGCATTCGCCACGAACCCCCTTACTTAGCCTGCGATGTATCAACTCAATTCCGGTTTGGGAAGGCCATGAGAGAAAGAATTTGTACAAGTCCAATTAAAACAGGATTGTAAGACATCTTGATCGTATGATTCGTTGATACGCATAGTACGGAGTATGCTTTTATTTTTAACAAAGAAAAGTCACACCATCGCCAATAATAACACACCTAACTCCATGTTTTAGCCAGGCCAACAAAGAAACATGCATTCCTTCGGAGAAAATTATTGGACGAGTCATCCTTGCATGAATTCTTGGACGTTGGGGAATACATGTGGCAGCCATGAGGGTATCAGCCCTCGCATCCTACATTCTTATTGCGACACGCCCGATTGGGCTGATGCGCCCTGTACGCTCTGTCAAACTCAGTGAACAAAGTGTACGTCGTGCCTCCTTTCCTCTTTCTCCATCTTGTCATTGCCATGCATGAAACTATTTCTTGAATATTCGCTCCAACACCGCATGACGCACTGCAAAATGGCGGCATTCTCAAGGCAATCCTCCGGGGACATTGAAAAATCCCCGAAAGACCATACCGGAATGGATGAGGTACGGCTAGAATCTACACTTGGGCATAAGCAAGAGCTGCCCCGGAACTTTGGACTGTGGAGTTTGACCAGCCTTGGGATCGTCATTGCAAAGTAAGGCACTCATCAATCGGCAATTACACCGATACAACTTCGATAGACTAACGAGACCAAGCTCTTGGGCTTCAACAGGGGGTACAATCGTCGCTGCGCTCAAGAATGGCGGTCCAATGGCTGTTCTGTACGGGTTGATTCTAGTCAGCGTCTTTTACACGACCATCTCTGCCTCTTTGGCGGAACTCGCCTCCTCCATGCCTTCTGCCGGCGGGGTATACTATTGGTCATCAGTCTTGAGCCGGAGTCGAGGCCGCACAGCTGGGTTTTTCACTGGGTATCTGAATGCTTGCGCGTGGCTGCTATCAGCGTCATCGATGAGTTCCATGTTGGGGAACGAGGGCGTGGCCATGTATCTGCTCCGATATCCAACCGTGAAGTGGCAAGCCTGGCAAGTATTTATTGTATTTCAGATTGTCAATTGGACATGCTGTGCCATTGTGTGCCTGGGAAATCGGTTTATTCCTCTCCTCAACCGCATTGCCCTTACTCTTTCCATGTGTGGGCTCGTTACAACTGTGGTGGTTCTCACGGTGATGCCAAAAACGCATGCCAGCAATGCCCAGGTGTGGACTGAGTACCACAACAACACAGGTGGATGGTCAGATGGAGTTTGCTTCATGACTGGTCTGTTGAATGCTGCATTTGCAGTTGGAGTCCCAGACTGTATTAGCCATTTATCAGAAGAGGGTAAGTGAGAAACAGGAGAAAATGAAGCTACCAACTAACAATGCGTTTTAGTCCCCAAACCTGAGATCAAGGTCCCGCAGGGCATAATGTTGCAAATGCTGACGGCATTTGTCACATCCTTTGTGTACCTGATTGCTCTCTTCTACTCCATTCAAGATTTGGACGCCGTCTTGAATAGTAACATTGGCTTTTTCCCAACCGCCGAGATCTATCGACAAGCGACAGGCTCTAACACAGGCGCAATCGGTCTGATTGCGGTACTATTTCTCGCGACATTCCCAACGCTTATTGGGACATTCGTGACAGGCGGTCGAATGTGGTGGAGTCTAGCACGCGATAACGCAACGCCCTTTTCGAACTACTTCGCTCAAGTGCACCCGACACTAAACTGCCCCGTGCGTGCCACTGTTGCTATGAGCGCACTCGTCACTTGTCTGGGGTGCATATATATTGGCAGCACGACAGCATTTCAAGCGCTGATCTCATCGTTTATTGTCCTAAGCTCGCTGTCCTATTTCGGAGCCATCTTTCCTCATGTTTTTTCGGGTCGTGGAAACATGGTTCCGGGGCCATTTTATATGGGACAAAAACTTGGAATGGCAGTCAATATTGTTTCTTTGTTATATATTTCTGTTACTGTTGTTTTCTTTTGTTTCCCCTTGGTATTGCCGGCCACGGTTCAAAATATGAACTATACCAGTGTGATTGTTGTTGGCTTGATGGTTCTCACTGCCTCCTGGTGGGTATTGCGTGGCAGACGCCAGTACTGTGGTCCGCATTATAGCTTTGAGGCTGCTGAGCGATTGGCTGCTTTCCAAGAAGGCAAGGAAGGCCGTCGATCTTTTATTGATATTGTTGGTGTTTCGCCTATCGGTACTGAGTAGGGGGAGGCTTCATGATAAACGAAGAGCGGACCACCAATGGAACGAAAGTGGGCACTGCGAGAATTGTGAATATTGTTGCTTGTTGATGACCTTGTCAAAGCGTGTGTATCTGTAACTTGGACCAATTTTGGATGAAGATAATGATTTGTGTCAAAATACTGTCAAACAAGGCGGGGCTAGAAATCACATACGGCCGCATGATTAGCGGCCCTTCGATTTGGAATTGGGAATAGGCGTCTTTATGTCATAACTATCATGCATGAAGATCACGAGATCACTAGTAAGGGACAAGGTATCATCTCATCTTCATAGTCGCGACTTAATGCTCTGTCCACCTTCCCAAGCCTCACCAGCTTCAAGAGTTTGCCAACCAGACACCGAGCCAGCCTCCACACAGATCATGTTCTTGTAAGCCTCGTCTGGGCCAAAATCGGCCATGCCCTTGGCCTTTTCAATCCATGGGTTCCAGACCACAACATCAGTCAGAGCTTCCCGAGTGATCGAGAACAAAGGCTGGTCATCCTTCGCAGAGGCAACGACAATTGGAACAGCCGGGTCAAGTTGTTGGTAAATGCGATCGGTTTCTTGGGTGATTGCCAAGGCGGGGGACGATTCAGTGTGAGAAGTCCCTTGGAGGGTCTTATCGAGGTATGTCTTGGATTCGAGGCCTTTGACACGAATGTCGGAGATGTCCTATATGTCAAATTCCAAATTAGCGGAGGACTGGGAAAAGGTATAATCCTGGAGGTGTTCATCGTACCGCAATGTTCAGATACGTGTGCATAAGCACCTGGAACTCAAAGTTCTGCTGGCCCTCATTGCGAACCTGCAGTGCTGTCTCCAGTGAGTCCGTGGTCAGCGTAACACTGTACACTAGACCGAACTCATATGGCCAAGACTGGCGGAACTCGTCGGTCAGCATGGAGTGCGACAGCCCGAAGTCCAACTTCACAGTGAGATCGGTTTTGTCGCTATCCCTTCCGGGCGCTTCCGAAGAGGACTTGCCCAAGAACTCCCAGTTGGAGTTGCGAGCGAAGCCATGTTGTGGTAAAGATGAGGTAGCGTGGTTCTGGGGTGGGGGACCGAAGACCTGGAGAATGAGCAGAGCAGTTAGCTGTAGCTCTCGAGCGCGATGGCGGAGTTCACATACCGGGAACACCAGCGGAATGCCACCACGGATAGGCTTGGAGCCATCGAGATGAGCCTTCTCACTGATAAACAGCTGCTCCTGGCCACCTGTCTTCCACGATGTCACAGTGGCGCCATACAGGTTCACAGTCACTGACTGGCCAGTGGGCAAGGAAGCTTCAACGATGTTATCATTGATGGAGAGGGTGGGCTGAGGAAGTGAAGCTCCCAATCCAATTGCTGAGGGTTTGTTTGATCGGACCATTGTTCCAGGGGGTTTTAGAGAATCGAATTGAGTCGAGAGGGAGAAGAGGTGCTTGATGTTTCGGCTTTTGAAGCGCGGGGATCTTATCGGTCCCCGCCTGTCTCTGCCGGGGCCACTCCAGAGCTACCTAGGACTACTCGGTCTACTCTTACCGTACAATGTGCAAATATTTTGATTAATATTGCCATATGGACTGATTTCAGGGCTTTTTTTTAGTCCCAGTTGTCTGTCGCAATATACAGAATGCCACTTCCTCCCTTGGAATTCTCCATGTAACATGCTAAAACACTTTCAATCCCCAACCAACGCTCACGCCCCTGGATAAGATAAAGAAGACGCACGCACAAGAATAGACGAGTCCACATAGAATTATCAGACCGGTATAGTCATCCTGGCCCGTGGATGTCTGCACTTCTAAAAGCTCGCCGGCAATTGGAATGGCGATGAGTGTGCCGATACTGACCAAGCAATACGTTGTACCATAACGCTTCCCAAAATCTTCAGTTTTGGAGATTTGCGCAACACAAACAGGCGCAAGACTGATCGCAGTACCGCTCCAAAATCCAAAAAGCACGGCAAATGCTAAGATGGCCGCCTGATTCGAGTGGGATGGAAGCCATAGGGCGAGAGTAACCGCTGAACAGATGAACGATGTGATGACCATTATATTGAAACGGCCAAATCGGTCGGCAAAATAACCAGGGACGATACGCCCAACGATGGACGCAGCATTCAGGATCGACGATAGATTGTATGCAAGAGTATCTCCCACACCGCGAGACTGAGCATAGGATGGCAAATATGTCAACGGGATCAGGAGAGCAAAATCGATCAAAACAATGGCCACGGTCAATAGTGAGAAGCGTAGTTCCTTCAAAGCCCCGATATCAACGGTTCCTTTTTGTGCTGAGTTCAAGGGGATTCTCGTTTTCAAAAGGGCGACACTCAGACAGCAAAATCCTACACTTATGAGCCCAATAATTCGTATAGCCCAAGGGAAACCTAGACTATCCGCGAGGTTGGATATCAACACAGGAAAGATGATTCCCCCAATACCCCCAGCAGTCGCGGCTATACCGGTAGCCAGGGCACGACGTCTGTGAAACCAATGAGCTATGCAAGCCACGCTAGGGGTGAACACCATTGATGAGGAGATACCGCCAAGGACACTGAATCCCAGCATGAATTGGTAATATTCTATACAAATTCTGATTAGGTTGGGCCGGATCAGTTTGGTTATCCGAAAGAATCTTACCTTCTGCAACGCTGAAGATCATCAGTGATGCGATGAGCCCAACGCATCCCGGGATTAGCAAAGGCGCAAGACCATGGGCATCAAAAAGAGGTCCTATCAGATGTTAGCCCTACATATCACATCGAATAGGTCGAATGGGCTTACCAACTTGGACACTTCCAAAATAAAGGAAAAACATATACAGGCTGAATATCCAGCCGATGGACGCTTTTGAATAGTCTCTCAATTGATGGTCCGCCAACCAAGCCTCAAACACACCAATTGTGTTCATAAGTCCAAATGACGGCACCATCGCGCACCAAGAGTGGGCCCAGAACGACACCCCATGCGCGCCAACCACCATCTGGAAAAACCAAGTCGCTGTCATGCTCGATTTCATTCAGAGAGTCGCCCGAACATTCATCGTTGTTCACCTGTTGAGAAGGTAAAGCTACATCGTTGCAAACTTTTGGGTTCATGCTGGCCTCACAGAAAAATGAGAGAAAATGGGTGAAAGAGCTCTACTCGGAACTGCATCTCCCCTCTACCAGGGTCTTCATACCTATTGAGAAGCTAATCCGTTTTGGGACGCCGTCAAGATTCTCCTTCTCTCCACATCTTGCTGAGTCAGGAAGAGCATGAATAGGTAAATTCAATGAGAAACATGGAAGTTATATACACAAACGATATACAGTTTATAGCTTCGGCACCGAATGTTCAGTGTCTATCCTACCACCCTTCCGGGTCAAGGATGACTCCGGCACGCCAGATTCTAACTCAAACGCCTCGACGTCTGGTACCAAGTCATGTTGTTTGGGCTGATTGGCGATTGTCACTTCAGTGCCCTCGGTTCTCCGTTGAGGCGGAATGAAGATATTGTAGTATCGTGGAAACACCAAACCGAGCAGAACCAAGAGCAGACAAAAGTGCGCCAAAATAAACCCGGCGACCATCATTGGGTCGTATCGCAAGGAGTAGAATTCAGGATACGCGAAGCTGAAAACAATGGCCAGGATAGGCGCGCTAACGTACCGGAGTAGAAGGGGCCAGAAACGAGGGATATTCCAGTTTCCATTGCCGCCAACCACGCCGTTCAGGTCGCGTCTTAATTGATTGCCCTGTGCAGGTTAGTTTCTGTGATAAAGGATTTGTGGACAGCGGTGAACACACAGAGTAGAATGCTAAATACCAAAATCGACTGAGAAAAGGGGTTGCGCCCCCAGAAGCTGGCGGCCTTGATATCCGGAATCGTGGCGATGAGGACGGAAAGAATTGAACAGACGATATACAGCCCAAACCCGGCCCCGGCGCCAGCTGACGGATTCGAGATACCGTGCGCGACGGCAACTCCAACAATCTGGCCACCGAAGTATCCGAAATTATACACAACAAAAGCAGGAAGGCCTGTCTGGCTCACCACGTCGTGCCAGCGATAAACTGTGGTTGCACCAACGAGCTCCGACCACACAACAAAGATCAATGCTACATTGTTAATCCATCGGTCGATTCCATCCAGCAAGTAAAACCCAAAATGAGTGCAATAGGGCAAACACATGAGGAATGATATTATTGTGAGACTCGTCACAATCATCGGTCGGGACATTTTCATGCCCGAATCCACGGCCAACGTAGCTACTGCGTCGAGCATCACAAAGGCGGAACTAAACCCGAGAACCACCAGGGTAAAGAAAAGAAGGATGGCCCACCAATTCGCACCAGGCATGTGGAGCACAGCTTCGGGGAGCGTCAGGAACCCTACCACGAATGCACCTAGTCTCTCGCCATCTTGTGGCCAACGTCGGAGATAGCCTACAACGCCAAACACGGCAAAGGCTGCAATATTCTCGAACAGGACGTTACTTCCGCAGATGAGAATGGCATCCATGATAGCATTGGAGTGTTTGGAATTATAGGAAGCATAGGAGGTGAAATAACCGAAACCGATGCCGGTAGAGAAGAAGACCTGTCCGACAGCGGTTTGCCAGACAGTTCCTGAGGCTAGTTGGTCGCTTCTCCACGTCGCCCATAAGAGTCGGATACCCTCGCGCGCATTTTCTAGTGAACAAGAGCGACCGACGATAATAAGGGTGGTGACAATGGGCAGACCCATTGTCCAGTAGACGACGCGACCTGTCAGACCTACTCCACGGAAAATGGAAATCCATATCAAAAACCAGATGAATGCGCTCCAACCGACCGTCTCGCCGATGAGGGCAACACCGGGGTACACGGTATAGTGAGCAACGGCACCGTTACCAGCAGTGAGATTACCCACGACTGGATCGACATTGGCGACGACGTTGCCCATGTAAAATTCCTCAATTCTGCCCTCCCATGGCAGTGGACTTCGGAAGGAGTTGCGAAAATAGTTCATGATCCACGCCAAGTTGACCGTAAAGTATTGCACAACAACAAAACTGATCAAAATCGGACCCATGCCAACGCCTTTCAGCCGAGGGTTTATATTGTTGAACGCAATCACCGTGCCGCCACGATAGGCTTGTCCAATCGAGATCTCGAGAATAAGAGCCGGAATTGCGATGACGAACACGGCCAGCAGGTAGGGGATAAACCACTGCAGTCCATAGTTATTGTAGACCACCGAAGGGTATCGCAACAGGTTTCCCTGACCGGCGCAGCCTCCCATGGCGGCTAGTAGGAAAGCTGCTCGCGAGGGCCATTGATCACGTCCATCTTCCGACTTTTGCGGAGGAGGAGCGATCCAACCCGCGACCTTCTTTAGATACTGGGCGAGTACCATGATGGTACCGATCAAAGGAGGAAGATCTCAGCAGTTGAATGGTCTTTGTATTTTCATGCGGCGAGAATGATGTGATGTTCCAAGATGAAAGCAATCAAAGAAAAGCCAAAGGTTGCCCAGAAATTTCGGCGGTAGATCATGGACGCTTTCGTATGACCTCCGACTGATGCCAAGGGGCTTGACAAGCATCTTATCCTGCTGCCGGGCTGATGCCAAGAGGCCTGGGGAGGCATTCTCAGCCTGAGTCCTTAGATTCGCGGGTTTTGCGATAGGAGAGCCATGCCAAGAGTCTTGGAAGAATCCCACTGTGGACGGTGCGCTATGTCGCAGTATTGTTGGCCAGGTTGTTATTCCAAGGTTAGTGGCAGATACCAGCTAGCCTGGTTCAATCATGTGAGGTCACATGTAGGCATCTATGGTCTCGAAGAGCGGATGCCGGGTCCGGAGGATGGCCGAGCGGAAATGTCTCTCTTCTGAGAATCAGTCGAAATCCCTTCAGTTGCCAAGGGCGCTGTTCTTGGCAGGAAATTGCGCAATTTTATCTGACTGTTATATATTCATGGCTGTACTCACCCAACGGTTCCCCTCATGCAAGCAAGATGGCAAGACAGGAAGAGTAGGAAGATATTGATGACTCGGCGGAAGCTCTGAGATCAAACATCTCCAAAGTTGAGCTTCTGGACTGGGTCAACCCCCCCAGTTGAATTGCGGGACTTGGGTAAAGAGTGAATATGCATAGAACGAATAGAGTGGTAGAGGCGAGGTCTTAGTTCTCATAGTATTGGAGGTGTGGGATATGTATATACACGGCCATCCATGTAAGGATAGGATACATACAAACTCCATCCAATTAGATGTACTGCATGGGCTGAGCTTATAATCTGGACAGTTAGTGTTATCCCTCTGTTGTATGTACTGAGACCGCTTAGGGCTTGGCGAACACGCAACATACACATTAGTATCCTATATTTTGATTAGATTCATGGAGGCTGAAATAAAACAGCCTTCCTACCATGGAAATCTATATATTTTGGTCCCATGTGAGTGCAAAAGCTCATTGAGAGGCAGAATGGATCACCCTCATGAGCGAGGGCCCTATGCTACAACGTTGTTACGAAGATCAAAGACCTCAATATTATTGGCCAATTCTACAGGCTTCTTATGGTTTGTTGCCTCTGCTAGAGATGTACGGCCATGGACCAACCGCATATTGAGCCGATGCGGCGATTAACTACAGTAGCACGTCTCACCCTCAGCACTGCTGTCAATGTAAGAGCTACCACAGTGATTGGATTCTGAAGGCAGAACTGCGGGGTAGCATAAAGCCACATTATCCGCATTGAGACTCGAGAAAGTCGCTTGGGGCTACTCCGTGCACTGTCTACAACTTCTTACTTGTTGCCTCGTTCTTTCATTGGCTTCGAATTTACGATAACGCTCCCAGGATGCCGGCTCCCGCAGCGAGTATTATGACACCCCAAGGATTTGAGACTCATCTGATTGGGGAGTTAAGAGGATCCAACGATGACCACCGGACCGACCGGAGTGCGAATCACCCCCATGCAAAGAGTATATATAGTAGGTAGAGTTCGCTCTCACACCAACCTCTGCTTCTATCACCCTCTTGCCATACAAGTATATCCAATAGAGACTAGCGTCTCAGCTGCTCAAATAGCTCAGAAATATTCTTAGTCTGCGGTCTCAGGCGCAATCATGTTTGTCTCCCCTAGAGCAGGATGCTCAAGCCAGGCTACTCTTAATAATAGGGCTGAGCTAATTGGCTTAAAACGAAGGTGCATATACAAGTTGAAGACTACCTCCAAGGGTACGATCTATCTTAACACCAACACTGAGAGTTGGCCAGACGATGCTGAGACGGACGGCGCGGAAAGATATTCGGATTGCAACCAGTCAGACTGCTCATTCTCTGACAGTAGGGGCGATTAGAAGAGCTACGATTACCGTGATATAATGGTTACAGATGACTGTTCTGTTGTATTAATCTTTGGAGGCACCTATAGCAGCGTACTGAGGAATCAGAAGGTCAAGCAGAATTTTATGCAATATTTCTCACGTAATAAGCTGATGGGCCGTCATTCAGCAGGGGTCAAGACTCGTGGTTCTGAGATCTATAGCCATTTCTCGAGAGCTATAAAGCACGTCCTTTTTGTTACTGGCGAGCAAACAGAGCATGTACGATGCAAAGCCATTCCTGGGACGTGGATCCTTAAGAAGGGAGATTGAGGACGCCAAGCCTGCACATACATACCTCTGATTTTGGATACTGGCGCTCTAACAGCAGTCTTAGGGGATCCGTGATCACATTTCATCGACTGAGCTTTTCTCTTTTATGTACTCTTTTATGTACTCTTTTATGTACTCTTTTATGTACTCTTCTAGCACAAGAAATGCAGCGAACTGTGGATCAACCTACCGCTAAGTGACATGAGCAATAAAAGAATTGTTTGAAGTAGGTGGACTAGATGGGTTGAGTAAAAGCTCTATGAGTGACTCCCTTCCAAAGCCCCACGACCAAAGCTGAAACAACGGCAACTAGGAGGAGAGAGGGGACATAAAATGGAAACTGAAGAAAGCGAAGTCTGGTGTTTTATGCCGGACAGTCCAGGAGGAGACTAGGTGATGATGAAGGCAGAACTAAGCGGGAAGAAAACTCACAGGTCCTCCCTCCCTTTACACTGTGCAATTTTGTCATCTATGTATTACCTACCCGTGCTGCATCAATGAGGATACACTACCCTGTAGACTGACTCCTTCAATCTGTTTCATCTCATCTTCCGTCAGCCGCCATCCGAGTGCCTGCATATCCTGTTCCGCTTGACGAGCATCACGCACGCCAACTAGTGGCAGAACACCTTTTATGATGGAATAATTTAGCGCAACAGCAGGAACAGGCACACGCCGCTCCTCGGCGATAGTCTTTAAGACATTGATAGTAGGTTCTAGCACATGCATGGGATGACTGCTGAAGCGCCGCTTGCGCTGGGGCTCATTGAAGCGCGAATACTTGCCGGAAAGACGGCCTTGAGCCAGCGAGGCAAAGCCCTGGAAGCAAATACTCCTCTTTTTGCATTCTCGAATCACGCCGCTAACTTCAGGCAAGCGGCGGACGATTGAGTACTCGCACTGGCAGACAGAGAGCGGGACGCCATGCTTGGCCAGCTCATCAGCCATCTTGATCATCTCCTTAGTGTCATGATTAGCCACTCCAACCGCGCGCGCCATCCCGGACTTCACACAGTCGGCCATGCCCTTGGCGACAGTGGATATCTTGAGAGGGTGGATAGGCCCGTGGACGAGGTAGATGTCGACGTAGTCTAGTTGAAGACGCAAGAGCGAATCTTCAAGCTTAGACTTGGGCCCGCCGGCCTGCATGATAGTGTTGGCCATATCTGGTGTCGATAGCCATTTAGTCTGCACCACAAAAGAGTCGCGGGGCATGTCCCGGAATAGGGTCCCGCAGATCCGCTCGCTCTCACCGTCGCCGTAGGACTGCGCTGTATCCACGAAGGTCAACCCAACAGACTTGAGCTTGGCCCACGCTGCGTGGATGTGCGGTAGGTCTCGTGCTGGGTTATAGTTAAAGCTTGCTTTGTCGCCCCAAGACCATGCACCAATACTCAGGTAAGGAACAAGTACATCCTTACCATCCACGCAACGCAAGGCGATTCGGCTTTTTGAGTCTGGTTTTAGGTCGGGTGGAAGCATGCTGACTGGATCACTGAGATGGGTGTCTACCGGGTTGGAGCGTGGGGAGTGCATGCCCTGGGTGGCCGACATGCCAGCTGTTAGGCCTGCTTGCATCATACACTGAGTGCCTGGTGTGGCCATTGTTCGGAAAAGTACGAGCTAGTATGTATCTAATTGCTGAAGCTTTGAATGAAATCTGCGTCGCCAACTTGATGGCGACTTCCGAGATTGATCGCAGGTCGACATGCTATTCTGGAAGGAGTGGCAACCAGCGTCATCATGACATTCAAGCGAACTGTACCTGCCCAGGTGAGCATCTTCGGGTCAAATGCAGACTGGCCAATGCGGAATCTCGTTACTATTATAGTGGCGACGGCAGCTGATCGGGCAAGACGTGCGGAAGTGATTAGGTCAGTGAGGTAGAGACATGTTGTCTCTATCTTCTTTTTAAAGACAATCAATAGTGATGATGTTCAATGTTTGGATTCTATTATAACCGCATAGAGCCCCAAGTGCGGAAGACATAACGTACAAGAAAAAAGATTCGGGACCAAGCATGTCGAGCAATATAATAGGCGCTGTGCTTCAGGTCATGAAGACATATAGGATGCAGGTGGGGAATAATGATGAGACGGGCTCCAATATAAAAAAAAATCATATCCAACAGGTTTCGCTGTAAACGCCATTCGCTATGCTAAGTATTGTGTCGCGTTGATGCATTTTGTGCTTCACAACGGAGATTGAAGAGAAGATCATCGACCTCGCGGAAGGTGCTCGGGGACAAGGTCGTTGTTTTCATTTGACCCAGCAAATTCTTTAGGGATTGGGCGATGTCTTGTTCGCTGATGTCTGATTTGGGATCGGGGGGTGTTTCTTGGGTTTGGGTACCCGCGGCGACAAAAATTTTAGGTTGGTCGACCATTCCATTGGATTGTTGTGCTGCATCCATGTCGATATCAGTCTCGATGGCAGGTTTCACCGAAGGCTCAGTAGACTGCTCCATTTCAGAGACTTGAGTGGCAGTTGCCTCTTCGGTAGAAATAAGAGAGATGTTCTTTCCTGCTTGATCTTCTGTAACCATGCTCGCCGGGGCTGTATCAAGGCCAACATGAGGTGGCAAGTGGTCAGTATCGCCATGTTCCTCTGATGGGATGCTTGAAACCTGAGGTTGAGCCGCATCAAATGCATGTTGCTGAGACCGGGTTTTGCGGGAGTGGGTATCTAGAGGGACACTTTGGCCACTGCTTTTGACAACAGACTTGTCCTCGAGACGAATGGACTTGCGAGGCCGTTTGGATGGCCGAGGAGTCTCAGCATCTTGTGTTGGTTCTTGTGCCACCGAGTCTTGGGTTGGAGGGATTGAGTCCGTTAAGGCGTTACCGGCCTCTTTGCGTTGTGAACTGCGGGTAGATCGGCGAGTCGCAGTTGGCGACAATGATTTGGATGCAGAGACGGACCGAGAAATGGCAGACTGTGAAGGCGAGACGTCAGGCTGTAGTGACTCGACTTCTTTGAAGGTGGACAGCCGTGTTGACCGGCGCCTGTCGGTTTTCGCAGATGAAGAAAGTTCCTCTTGATCCCGCTTTCTCTTCCTGGTGGGTTGCTCATTGGGAGACATTGCTCGCTCCGGGTGAGTCCTATCGTCCATGTCCACTGCTAGCTCCAAGTCCTGTCCAAGCTGTGATGCTATTTGTGTATCTGTCTCCTCGCTCGAGTCCATGAAACTATCCGGAAAACTTTCGGGGAGCATGTCCTCGGTTTGCTGGGGTTGATTGTCCGCAGGCTTAGACTGAGTTTGCTTTCGTTTCTTCTTAGAGCTCGAGCTTGATTTACTCCTGGGAGCAGGTTGTTGGACAGGAGTTTTATCATTGTCAACCAATAGCTCTGTAGAAGGCTCTGCTGTATCTGAGTCTTTACCCAGCGAAGATCGAAGTCGCCGACTGGAAGTTACTTCATCTGGTCGAGGTGTAGCGTCTGCATTTTCGTTATCATAGTCATGGACATCACTCGTAGGTGTGTCTATGCTCTCTGTCGCAAGACGAGAAGTAGCAGGGCTGTTGACTGTGGACTGTTTTCCGGAAGTGTCAGCAAGAGCCTTTCTTGCTTTTGCAGCCCTCCGCCGCGCCCTTTTTGAGCGACCCTTTCGGGGGCTTGGGCTTCGAGAGTGCACCTCGGGAGGGGATGATGGAGGATCTATCCCCGAATCTGTAAACACGTGGCTCGACCTTAGAGCGTCGGAGGTCATGGCAGGTGTCGGGTCTCTGGTTCCAGGTGTCGGAGACGAGCCGATGAATCCTTCTTCATTCTCAGTAGGGGCGAGAGTGGGCGTTAGAGGAAGTTCGGTCAGTGACCCTGCATGTATTTTGTGCAGATTGGGAGGAGTATCGAATCCCAATTCCCGTGGAGTACTGGCTGGTGATGAAGATTGAAGGGACTCAATCATCGAAAACATCTCACGGTGACTTTTGCGCTTGTGTGAAGCCGAGATGCCATCAACAATTTGCGCATCCGTGGGCTGCGGAAGGTTAATAGGCAAGTGGGGTTCACAGAACTGGTCAGTTGGGTTAAGGACCACGGAGGAGGCGTCGGCCCGGATAACGGGGGACGAAAGCTGAGTGTCCTGGGAGGGTTGATGTAATGATCGATCTATCTTGCCTTGTGGAGGAGGGGGAGGTAGCATCTCAGTATCCTGGTCACCGTTTTGCAGTGGCAAGGTTGCGGCCTGGACCCTAGACTCGGCAGCTTGTACAGCTTCCAAAATGGTGACTGGAGTAACAAAAGTCTGTGAACCAAAGGTCAAGTCCCAAAGTTCAAGGTATCTCCTGGCTGTCGAGATGTGCGAAGACTCCAAGCCGGCGCAAATAATAGGCTCAAAGCACTTCAAAGATGGTAGATCATGGGAAACTGATGTTTGCAGAGTATTGATAGTAGCCGACGAGAGCGCACGGCACGATGTCAGAATTCTGCTGTCAACACCGCAGTTAACGTGGACCTTGCAAGATTTGTCCCTTAACCAAAGACTAAGTGATGGCTGAAGAGATTGAAGGGTTTGGCATTGGAACTGCGGAACACCGGTCCCCAGAAAAGAAGTTAATGCCTCAATAAACTCGGCAAGACCTTGGGATTTTGATGCGCTGAAATTTTCGTATGCACCATACAATGTTCGGGAAATTGACTCCAGAAGTTTATGAGGAAAGATAGTATGGCCAGCTGCGATTTCGCTGCGATCAATCCCTAGCCCGGTTCCTTGCATGAAAGGGATAGACAAGGAATGGCTAAGCAGTGAAGTTGAGGGTAGGTAAGTATCTTCAGCAGAAAGATGCATGAGGCGCTCGGCCGTGGGTTCCACAATGATGGTGGCAACCGCTTGGTTCCCTTTTTCTGTTCGAACCACACGAACAAAAGTTTCAAGCAAATGAGACCACTCTTGAAAGGCCAATGGGAATGAAAGACCGAACGAGAGAATCTTGATAACATTTTCGTAGTCACGGGATACAGAGCCATCGCGCCCACGAGCGGACTCCATGGGGAACGATTGCAAAGCATTCGCAGCCGCCTGGGCAGTAGCATTCCAGACCACCTCCGATAGAAGATTGGCACGAGGAATAGCACTGGTCTTCGTGGTGCTCAATTCTGCACACTGTTGGAGAAGTTCCAAACGAGATCCACGGGAGAATCTGCCATTGCAGGCTGCTTCAATGTTACCTAGGACAAGATGTGTGTAAGATTGGCTCGGCGCTATTTCCCCTGCAGCGCTACTGATTATTCGAAGAAGATGAAGAATAGCATTTTCTGGAGTCGTATTTGGGTGTGGATGTGTGGGAGTGGTATCGGTTTCGTCCGCGTTCCTCAGGAGAAACTTTTCGGTAAACGGAATCTCCCCAATAGAGACGATCATTGTTGTAGACAAGAATCTGAATCTTTCGAAGAAAATATCCGCGGTGTCGGCATTCAGCGAGAGCGGCCCTGCAGTCCAAAGACGGTGCAGTAGACCCCAAACGCTAGCAACAGCTTGCATCGACTCCCCTGAGGGGGTGATTTCTTTGCTGGATGCGAGCGACAGAGAACTGGACAGACTGCTCCAGGCCAATGCCACGTGAGATTGGCCAATTGCGTCATCAATCCAAATGGAGGCTTTGAACATACGCTCGAAAACCTTCAGAATTGAGGTAATTCGTGATCGAACCCATCTGCTGTCGGCTGCAGGAAGTTCCTCTACTTCCAATCTGGTACTGTCATTGATTCGATTCTCTGTCCAAATTTTAGCCTGCGTGCTCCATAACAGGTTTGTCAATATGCGAGAAAGACAGTCGCTGAGAACGGGGACTGATGAGAAGATGCTCGAAGAGGGAACGGCCACGTATTCCTCCCAAATGATATCCAGATGCTGATAAGAAGCCGAAGGACGGAAAGTGTAGTATAGCAGATTATAGTAGCTGGTTAGAGCAAGTTGAGTGGGCGGTGCTCCGGACTTGTCGGTCTTCTTGCGGTCGAATTGAGAGAATACTGGTTTGCCTAGCATCTTGAGGAGAGACCGGCTCGTCGATTCGTTAGGGCTGATAGCATAAACAAATCTATTCCAGCCAACAATAGCCTGCGCCTTAATCACAGGCTCGCTGCAATTGAAGCATTTTTGGAGTACCAAAACCCATTCCTTAAAATGATCCCATTGCTCCAGATTCCACCTTTTGCACCGGAGAAGAAGGATGATGATGCTCCAAATCTGAGGAACATGTTCACCGCTATCCACCGTCGGCATCATCCGAGCCATGCGCTCACGAACCTCTGTTACAAGCTTCCGGTCGTGCTCTAGTGGCCGGTCGAAGAGATCTCGGATGTTTTTCGACAGTATAGGATTCGGACCTGCTTCTGCGGCAACCTGGAAGCCAAGTGCAATCGCTTTTGACCTGGTATCCTTCAGATGGTGAAGCAGCCCGAATATCAAGTGTTCCATCCATAAGTTTGCGTGGGAGATGAAGGCGGACTTGGCTTGGCCCAGCAGCCGTTGGTAGATGTTCAATCGATGGGAAACAATTGCGTTGCCACTGATATTCTTGGTTATTTCTTGCAGTACTGTCAAAAGACGCGCTACACGTGAGCCGGTCATAATCTTGGGACCGAAGTTTTGAGTAGACAATATAGACATGTAGTGCGTCAAGACGGATTTTGGGGCCTTGGCCTCATGGAGGCAAGTGATGGAGTGGTCGACCAGAAAGATTTTGAATTCCTCCGAAAGCTGTGTCGAAATTTCGGGGTGCCAAACGAACGCAGCTGATAGTTTGAGAGCCTGATTGGCAAGGTTCGTATCGAGAGGGCCGCTGTTCGTAAGATCCCGATTCACATCTCGCTGGATGAACTCGGTGATAAGATTCAATTTTTCAGCAATCTTCTGACCCGCAGGAAGCCCATCATACGTTCGTAGCGCACCAAAGAATTGCATGTAGGCATCGAGTCGGGAGCTCATTGACTCGCCTGCCAGTTGTTGGATGACCGATTCGAGCAGCATGGCAAGCGATTCGCTGGTGAATGTATCGACATTGGGTGACCAAACGGGGATCGGTGACTGAGTTGCTTTCAGTATCGACTTTGTAGGCTTGGAGTACGTGGAAGGAGAGATCTTGAAGTCGGGGGCCGATTTCATAGCACTAGCAAAGGTTGGCGGTTTGATGTACTTGGGCCATGGCGAGAAGTTCACTTTCTTCGAACTGCGGCTGGATGAGCCGGCTCCCACCGATCCCAGTGCAGAGATCGATGACTCCTTGGGTGTTTGTATGGCTATTGGTGAATCGGCGTTCTCAATCACGATGCGTGAGGTTGTCCTTGGGGGTGTAGGCGGACGAGCAGAGAGCATCTCCACCATGATTCGGATCAGACAAAAAGTGTGAAAAAGAAAAAGACGCAATAGTCTATGATCATTGCTGGATAAGATGCTGTTCAGGCCCTATCCATGATCTGTCTTAGATTGAAGAGTCAAGAAGCCACATCAAGCCGAGAAAACTAAGTTCAACTTCCGACGCGCCGCGATGCGCGTAAAGTGTCACCGCCTGAGGCGACGAGGCACCAATACGCGGACTTTTCATGCAATTTATCTTTAGCCTCAATGATCGTTGGAGAGGATTGCAGTGTATATATAACAATCAACAATAAGTATATCAACGTTCAGCATTCAGCAATGGATACAAATTTCATGTAGCGTCACATTTTGAAGGCAAACGGTCGACTTCAAACTTGGCGCATCCGCATCAAAGATCTAGATAGAATTGTAAAAAGAGCTATCTCATTATGTACTATGTGATATTATTGTACGAAGTAAGAAAGTGAGAGAAGTAAGTGGGGGACACCAAATAATGTATGACGATTTGCCTGACTTCCCCGCGTGGCTCCATCTCCTTTTTTTTTGGCTTGTCAGTAGCTACTCCTGCTCAGGCTACTGGTCTGGTCTTGATATTATACTGTGTAAGGGACTCCACTTCCACAAAACAGCGAATATAACACCATTCCTACATCACCCCCTACTCAGAATAATTAAGCCGGTCCGAGCTCGGATCAGCATGGCGTCTCTTCAGATGCAGGGAACAGGTATCTTCTGGACATTGAATGGCTTCCCCCTGGCAAGCGGGTCGGCTAACTCGACTTGCGCATACAGCGAAGCTACAAGAAGTGACACAGCTTCTGAAGTCGCTTGAGAAAGACCAAGAAGAGAACAACCTCTCAACAGCCGGTAAGTTGGATGCTATAGCCATTATACCTGCCTGGCACTAATCCATTCTACTACTAGACCGAGTCCAGACCCTCCTCCAGCTTCGACAACACGGCACAAACCCTACCAACGCAGGACCGATATATTCACAGAATGTATGAGCACAACAGATAAAGCTGCCCGTCGAGAATTACAATTGGTTCTGATCATTTCCAGGGCATTAATATCTTGGTGCGGTATGGCGTTGAGGGGGAGACCCCTAATGTACGTCGAGCAGCATTGCGATGTGTTGCGAACGCGCTATTACTTGACCCCAGAATGCGTCAGGCTTTTGTTGACACGGGATACACTGGGAAGCTAGCAGAAAAGCTCAGGGTACACTCACAGCAGATACAATTTCCGGTACTAAAGCTGATATTTCTGATAGACCGAAGACTCGGAAGATGAGATGCTCACAAGTCGGATCTTGTTCTACACGACTTATAATACCACACTGGACTTTAAAGACTTGATCAAGAGCCACGCATTGGGAGATAATGTCAACTATGTGAGTGGATTGTTAGACTTGAAACTTGCTAGGTGTGCCATGCTGACTAGTATAGCAATTGAGTCGCCATGCGAAACAGTTCCCAAAGTCAGGAAGAAAACCATTGTCACAAATGGATGAACTGGCATTGTCAGACACACTCAAGTTGATGTACAACATATCCAAGATGTTTCCAGATCTTGCTACCGATTTCTCCCCCTCCATCCCTCATATTTTGAAGATTATATGTCGCATTGATACCCCAGCAAAGCCCCTAGATGGCTTACTTGGCGGCTTGCTCAATACATTGTCTATCCTTGACTTGCAGGAAAAGAAAAGCAAAATTTCCGAGAGCAGCCCCCTTTTCCCGACTTTCGACCCCAACTGCAACGTGAATAAGTTGATCAGTATCTTGGATCAGGCCGTATCCATATACACCCCCAGCGAGCTAGAGGAAAAGGCAGTCCCATTGCTATATTCACTCATCGCTATCCACGAAGTGGCACCCGATGGACCGCGCAAGCATATGCGGACTCTTCTTCTGCCAGAGGACACCGATCGAAGCTTGCCAATTGGGCAGTCTGACACACTTTCTTCGAGACTTCTGAAGCTCTCAACAACCCACTTTGCCAATCTGAAAGTTACAATCTCCGAGCTGATGTTTGTTCTGTCAGACAAGGATGCTGAGAAGTTCACTAAAAATATTGGTTACGGCTTCGCTGCTGGGTTCCTGGCAGCGCGAGGCATTGAGATGCCGCAGAATGCAAAAGAAGCATCAGCTAAAGACGACCCTGAATCTGCACGCAATCCAATCACTGGACAACGATGGGCCGCTGAGCCACAGGATTCCGGGCCCCCTATGACCATGGAAGAGAAGGAGCGTGAAGCCGAGAGACTCTTTGTGTTATTTGAGAGGTATGTTCATTTTACAAGAGCTAGATAGTCCACTTGTTGACAACCATGCCAGAGCCAAAGCAAACGGTCTGCTGAATGTCGAGAACCCCGTGACCCAGGCTTTCCACGAGGGACGATTCGAAGAACTGCCGGATGATACTGATAGTGACTGAGCATCATTTCTGATGTGGTTGTTCAGTTTGGCAATTTCAGCTTTTTGATATTGGTTCATTGCAGCTGCATACACGGTCTATGACGTAGACCATACCCTCTATAGTAGCTCTGTAGCGAGATGCTGGCATCTATTTAAAATATATTGGGGGACTGTCTGGTCAATATGCCAAAAAGGCAACTTCTAATCAAGCAGCAAATTGAGCATGGTTGGACATCGCGCTGATACAATTTATACCTGTCCACGGCGTTGCGGGCGGAATGACGTTATGCAAGTCGGAGGCTGCTCTCCGCCCGTCAAAAAAATTATGCGCGGGGCACTGAACACCTGCCACTTGATTTCCTCCACACTCGTATCACTGCTTTCTTGCGTTCACACCTTTCAAAGTATACACTTTACACTCAACCGTCAAAATGTCAAAGCCATTCGACCCCGAGGAGGCGGAGAATCTGGAGGATGTATGACCCCGCGTCCACATGGTCTAAAGAACGAACATTGATCGCTGACAATCGTAACAGATGGAGAAGCAGTTTGCCGTCAAAGGTCAGTCACGTATCGATTTACATGCCATTCAAACCTTCGGCCAAGGTCACAGTATTGATCGCCTTTCACGTTGCAGCGGTTGAGCATCTCATGACATACTGGTCTATCTTGGAGAAGGTCAAGGGCTCGCAGCTTCGCTTGACCAAGCAGGATGATGATATCTACGAGTCATTTATGGAGGCATTCCCTGATTTCGATCCCGCCGCTCCCCTCGTTGAGGATGAGATGAAGAGCAAGGCCGGCAAGGAGAAGTGGCGCAACTGGATGATGCAGTGGGACAAGGTTGAGGACTACAACTTTGGCACCATGATTCGTACCCGTGCAGATGCCGAGTATGACCAGGATACCACCATTTTCGGTGTGCGCATGCAGTTCTACGCTATTGAGATTGCTAGGTAAGCACTGAGTGGAGTTGCTAGAGTCCCGCATGGAAGCTGATGGAGTCTTCTAGAAACCGCGCCGGTCTGAACGATTGGATCTACGAGAAGGCCCAGAAGGCCCAGAAGGCCAGCTCATGATTACAAAATATGTCTCATTGCTGCTGTTTTTGAAATCGAGGACAGTTCCACATCCGGGCTGATCTGGCCGACGGCATTTGCCTATTTCCTTGCGGCGCAGATGAGGAATGGCCTCGCCTCTGTGATACTGATCACAAGATCCCGCAGTATCATGGCTTGAGGTTAACTTTTACGATAGAAGCGCGGTCATACCCCATAGATATGTGGTTCTGAGTTAGCATTGAACCGTCAATTGCAACTCAAATGTAGATCGGCTGTCCGTGAGGACTTGGGCCGTCTTTCAGCATTGGGTCTGAAATATACCCTGAATAAAATGTCATTTATACTACTTCTTTGTCCTTTACCTCGGTCGCTATTGTCTATGTTGACAGAGGCTTAATTATGGGTGATCGCGGCCATTGCGCATCTCACACTTAGCAAGTTCGCCCTCTAGCCTCAGGTTTATATGACGGCGAGAAGCCATCCATCGATAGTCAAGGCTAAGATTTCCGTTTTAAGGATGAGGTAGATAAATGCTACATTCATCCCAGGTGCCTTTCTACAGTGTCGGAGTCTTTGTTCTGCACCCCTCTTCAATATTACCCCATTGGGGGATTTCTTAGTATTGTTCTTTTTTTGTTGATTACATCTGTGAAAGACACTCAAATAGTCCACGATGACTATTCCATGTCGATCTTCATTATCTCCTCTCTTGCTTCACTACTATGCTACTATAGCGTGGCAAAAAGAATCCTCGCAAGTCATATCGGTCTTTCAATGTGACGCTTGATTCTTCCGCCAAGATGTTTCTTAAACGCAAAACTTCCAATCAGGATGGTATCAACAAAGAACATATCCCCGAGGACAACCCGGGTTGGAAATCGCTGTTCGGATTCACGACTCGAAGACACCTGCCCACTCTCATACTGGGATCTATGTTCGCCCTTGTGGCTAGTCTTGTCACGCCAGCACTTGCAATCTTCCTTGGCAATGTGTTTGACTCGTTCAACTCTTTCGGCGCGGATAAAACTGATGCCAAAGGGCTTCATAGCCAAGTAATCACAAATTGTCTGGGGATGATTGGATTGGGAGTAGCTGGTTGGTTTTTGAACGGTGCATATTATGCCCTGTTTGTCGCATTTGGAGAAATGCAGGCCTCCGTTCTTCGCAGCGAAGTGTTTCTAGAGTTGCTCAAACGCGACCTTGGGTGGTTCGAAGCCAAAAGCGAAGGCTCCGGGGCTTTGTTGTCAGGAATTCAAGCGTGAGTTTGCAACTATACTCGTCGAAATGTTATGTCTAACATGGCAATATTTTCAGGCACATTCATGAAATGCAAATGGCAACATCACAGCCACTCGGGCTTGTATTGCAATATTCTTGCCGTTCACTGGCTTCACTGGGGCTGGGCTTCTATACATCGTGGAGCCTCTCTCTGGTAACACTTGCAGGAATTCCCATATTCTCGGCAATCATCGGATATCTTTCTTCCAAAATGAGATTTAGCATCACAGCACAGCAGGCTGAGCTTACCGAGGCTTCCAAGGTTGCTAACAATGCCATCACCAATATCGATACGGTGAAGTGCCTCAATGGGCAGGCCTTCGAGCATCGGAATTTCGCTGAGCGTATTGAGAGATCTGCCACACACTACCTTCGACAAGCTCGGTTGAATTCCCTTCAAATCGCTATCATCCGGTGGATGATGTTCGGAATGTTTGTTCAGGGGTTCTGGTATGGCAGTTCGCTTGCGCGCGCCGGGAAGCTCACATCCGGAGAAGTTCTAAGAACTTTCTGGGCCTGTTTAACCGCGGCTCAGTCTATTGAGCAGGTGTTGCCACAGATTATTGTGATGGAAAAAGGAAAGGTCGCTGGTGCCGCATTGAACTCCATAATACAGAGTCAGAGGAAAAGCAAAATTGCGAGCGAGGTCAACGGAACTCGATATCCGGAGCACTGTGAAGGTGATATCAAGGTCAAAAACGTGGGTTTGATATTTATTTCACTGGCTTTGGTCCGGATATTGACTACATTTTGTGCAGGTATCATTTTCATATCCTAGCCAGCCTGATCAATGTGTTCTCAAGCCATCAACCTTCTTCTTCCCCGCTGGAGAAACGACGTTTGTTATAGGTAAAAGCGGCTCTGGTAAAAGTACCCTCAGCCAACTGCTGATGCGATTCTACTTGCCAACTTCAGGCGAAATCTTGATTGACCGCAATCCAATGCAAGAACTCGACATCAACTGGATCCGCAACAACATTACCCTTCTAGAACAAAAAAGTGTTCTCTTCAATGAGTCTGTTATCACGAACATTGCCTTTGGTCGTCAGGACCATGTAACTGTCACCAAGCAAGATGTCAAAGATCCCATCGAGTTGGCCATGCTTCAGAATACAATCGACGGGCTTCCCAAAGGACTCGAGACTTGCGTTGGCCCCGGTGGAAGCTTTTTGAGCGGTGGTCAAAGGCAGCGAGTTGCAATTGCCAGAGCGAAATTACGTGACACGCCCATTTTGATCCTAGATGAACCCACCAGTGCTCTTGATCACACCAACCGAGTTGCGGTAATGAAGGCAATCAGTGAATGGCGGAAAGGGAAGACTACAATCATCATCACTCACGATATGTCACAAATCATGGAACAGGATTTCCTGTACATCCTCGAACAAGGTTCGATTGTGGAATCTGGCTTCAGACATGCTGTCGAGGCCAATCCGGGCAGCGAAAAGTATTTTCACACGAAGGTGGACGGTTCTTTAGAACTCAAGGCCCAGAACAAGAGGGCTTTGGATGATAAGCACAATTCGTGGGAAAGCTCATCATCGGAGAGCTTGAACACATTAAGACCCCAAACGGCTGTTCTCAGACATCGTCGAGCCAGAGAATCATGGGCACAAGGCCATATCCCCCCAAACTTTGGGTCCGGCTCACTGGAGTTGATGGCGAGAAGAAATTCGGAATATGTGGTCAGAAATGGAGAGTTTTCTGGATCTTCTTTGCAAGATCGGAATCAACGTATCTCTCTCATGACCCAAGGATCTGGTCTCCAATGGGATTCGAAAGAAACAACTATCCAACCTCCTGCGGAAGAAGTTGAAATGGTTCATATTGATGATCATAGTTTGGACTCGGATCCATGGCCCAATCCACAGACTGCGAAAAGTCCGTCAGAGACAAAAAGCAGCCGGAGATCACATGGACACCGCAAGAAGATGAAAGATCAGCCTACACCGAAAGAACGAATGACTCCGCTCTCTAAAATCATGGGCACTATTCTGTCGACTCTAACGCTCAGACAGCGAATCATCCTCTTTCTAGGATTCGCCGCAGCACTGGCCCATGCAAGCGCAACCCCGATATTTTCATATTGTCTGTCGCAGCTGTTCGGAACCTTCTATGCAGAAAACAACAGTGAGCACCTGACAATGAAATGGTCACTTGCTGTACTAGGGGTATCTTTCGGAGACGGCCTTGCGTCATTTTTCATGCATTATTTCCTAGAACTCTGCGGCGAGGCTTGGATAGATTCCTTTAGAAAGAATGCCTTCCAACGCATCCTCGATCAACCACGGGCCTGGTTTGAGAAAGATGGCAACGGATCTCTCAGACTCACGTCGTCTCTCGATCAGAATGGAGAAGATATGCGAAATTTGCTGGGCCGTTTTGCCGGCTTTGTGGTTGTTGCTGCTGCAATCACCGTCATGGCAATTATCTGGAGCTTGATTGTTTGCTGGAAGTTGACACTTGTTGCTCTATCCTGTGGGCCTGTCATTTATATTATCACTCGAGGCTTCGAGGGAACAAATGGCTTATGGGAAAGACGATGCAATGATGCTAATGGTATCGCTGCCGATGTCTTTACTGAGACCTTTTCTGAGATTCGCACCGTGCGAACGTTGACATTGGAAGGTCACTTCCATCGCAAACAAGCCAATGCGATTGCGCACTGCTTGATGCTGGGGTTGAAACGTGCCATCTACACAGGCATGCTTTTCGGTATGGTAGAATCGACTGTCATATTTTCTACCGGTAAGCTAGCTTATACTTTCCCTCATTTGCTGTTTTTCTGACTATCATGAATAGCTTTGATCTTCTATTATGGAGCAGTGCTCGCAGCATCTCGCGAGTTCAATGTGAACGATGTGATGATGGTATTCTCAATGCTACTCTTTAGCATTGGATACGCTGCTCAGATTCTCTCATGGAGTTAGTAAGCCTTGAACCACGTCGAATTACTCTACTAATTCCTTCATAGTTCCCCAAATCAACACCTCTCGCGAGATAGCTACGCAGCTTATTCGCCTTGCAAGACTCCCGCAAGATGGATCCCATGAGCACCTCGGTAGCTTGACAGTTTCAAATCTCACCCCGATCAAGCTCACCCACGTGAATTTCCGATATCCCTCTCGGCCAGACACAATGGTGTTGAAGAATGTCTCGATTTCCATTCCACGGAACTCGTGTACAGCACTCGTAGGGCGATCCGGCTCAGGAAAATCCACAATCGCGTCGCTGCTATTATCGCTCTACGAGGCTCCTGCCTCGCAAACCGGACAACCCACAGTGACCCTCGGCGGTGTGGACATTCTTCGACTGCATGTTCCTACCCTCCGCTCACAGATCTCCATCGTATCGCAACAACCGACTATTTTTCCCGGTACCATTCATGAGAATATCAGTTACGGGCTAGATCAACACTTGCCTCTAGCCTCATCTCATAGTGTCCGCACTGCGGCTCAAGCAGCAGGAATTGATGAATTTATCTCCTCTCTCCCACATGGATATAATACCGTGATCGGAGATGGCGGAGTTGGCCTTTCCGGTGGCCAGAAACAGCGTGTGGTCATTGCGCGGGCTCTCTTGCGTCAACCCCAGATACTGATTCTTGATGAAGCCACGTCCAGCTTGGATCCCGCGGGTGCTGAGATCGTGCGGAAGACCGTGCAGCAGCTGGTGGCCGAGCGTCAAGAGCTTACTGTCATCATTATCACGCACGCGAACGAAATGATTGAGATCGCGAATCATGTGGTTGTTCTTGATCAGGGAGCTGTTGTAGAGGATGGGCCGTATCAGGATCTGGCAAAGATGAACGGCGGCAAGTTGCACGCCTTGCTCAGTGACCCCGAGGACGTGGGTGCTTGAAATTTTTTTTCTGAGGTTTTTCCGGTGATCGCTGGTCGCAAGGTGTACATTTTCAACTTCTCTTCACTGCTTCTTGTGCTTATTGTTCAATCTCATTGCAATTTGTGTCATTGGGCTCAATATAGGTAGATCTGCAACACCACTTAAATATGTCACTGCTATGGGCAATGAGCAGTGTAATGGAGCACACTGATGTGGATAATCTCCAGATGTCTTAATCCAGACGGAGAGAAAAGCGGCAAAATGAAAGTGACTAAACCGAAGTTCCGCATCAATTCCATATCCTCTGCCACCTCTCAGCCTTGCAAGCTTATATTGTATAAAACAAGCGCCTACGTCCCTTGCACATAGCTTTCACATGAACCGAGGCGACAATGTCAAAGCCAACTCTGATTTTCGCGGCGGGCGCGTGGTACCCGCCCACCGTTTTCGACCCAATCATCAGACAACTCGCCGACTATAGCTGCCACACCGTCGCATTTCCCTCCATCCAGCAAGCCAGCTCAGTCGTGGACCTTCAACCAGATATCAATGCCGTGAGATCCATCACTCAAGAAGAGGCAGATGCTGGTCATGACATAGTCATCATCGCGCACAGTTGGGCCGGGTTACCAGTGAGCAGCGCGTTGGATGGACTGAGCAAATCAGAGCGCGAAGCAGCCGACCAAAAGGGCGGTGTTGTGAAACTCATTTTCATCGCTGCTTTCCTTCCTGGTATTGGCGAGAGTTTGATCGGCGCGTTTGGTGGGATGCCCCCGCCGTGGTATGTGCGCGATGTAGGTTCTGTCCATTTATATTTGCTACTTGCGAGATGTCCATGTGATTGCTGACTTTTCTTCTAGGAGGAGAATGGAACTGTGACTGCCAGTGATCCGCTGGTCTTATTTTTCCATGACGTTGTCGATGGTGCGGAGTGGGTTAAGCTTCTTAAGCCACATTCTTGGGCGACTCAGAATGCCCCCGCTACTGGTACAGCGTACATGAACATTCCATCTGCATATCTTTTGACCGAGGAGGATCGTGCGACTCCGTTGCCGGTTCAGCATGTGCTGGTGGAGCGGGCACGACGGAGGGGGGCACAGATTGAAACTGAGAAAATCAAAACAGGACACACACCCTGGTTGGCTATACCAGATCAAGTGGTAGACTATATCAAAAAGCATGCTATTGAATGAACAGGCAAGATAGGTTTCGTTCACAATGATGCAGGCCGTCATTCAATTTGGAAGTTATCTTATTTGGTGCAAGGGATACAAGGGAGAAACACAAAATCATATGGCCTATTTCCAACAAATTAAAAAAAAAAAAGAGAATCACCGAAAGTGACGTATATACAGTAACATTTACAATATACGACTACATGACCAAATATCAGCGAAAGAGACCTAAGTATCTCAGGCGTCGCTCTTTCTGCGCGACAGCTTGTCCACAAACCTCCTCAGCTCATGGAAGTGGCTCGGCTTCTTTCCATTCTCCTTGCTTTTTCCACTATCCACGTGTTGCTGAACTGGTGTAGCATCTTTTTCAATGGCAGAATCCTTGACAGACTTACTAGAGCCGCTTCCAATAGTGACTGTCAAGAGCTTTGGGTTGCCATCAAAAACACTACCAGACTGATCGGCCCCATTGTTAGGTGCAACATCATCATAGGGGAATGCATATCCCCGAGCGTCAAGGCTCACTTCATGACAGATGCGCGAGTAATGGTTTGTCACGTCGTTCTTGTAGTAGTTTGAAACCGATTCCCCGTTCGGCTGGTTGCCATTTATCAACAGGGTCGAGCGATTGAACGCAGCCGCGAGACGAGCTGTAATGGCATCTTTAGTTCCGTTTCCAGAAACGGCAAAAGAACCAGTGCTGTTGCTGAAGATGTCCCCAGTAGACGGCTTGGTGTAAGAAATCCCTGCAACTGAGAAAGACAATAGATCGGAAGCGACTTTGGCGGTAACGTCACCGGCGTCAGCCTGTGTATTGACCGTCAAAGTATTGTTGGTGCTGTTTGCATAGTGAGACCAGACTTCATTCACGTAGCCCTCGTAGTAGTTGTTGAACAACGAATTATTGAGGGTTCTTCCCGTGTTTGGAGACACGGCCCGCAAGTTGACACCATCTCGCTGGATGATGAGCTTGTCCCAGCCGGCTTTGTCCTTGCTGTTCTGGGCCTGAAGAGCATCGCAGACTTGGTCCAGACCATTCGCTGGCAGACCCTTGACGGTTTGAGTTTCACCAGCTTTGTTGGTTAGGGTCATGGCAATGGGCATCGACACGAAGTCAACGTAGCTGAGATTCGCATAGAGTTGGTAATCATTCCACGTGAATTCGCAGAAGGCCCAGGTCAGATTATAGTTGGGGTCTGCGGGGTTGGATACCGAAGGCTCAACAAGGGCAGGGCCCGGGTTCAGATAGAATGTCAATTTCTTCTCTTGCGCGAACCACAACCGCGCGCCTGCAAGGTGCGGAATAGTGATGGTGGTGGTATTGCCAGATGTACCCAGTGGGATTGCACACTCCTCGCTCAGGTTGGTCATAGTGTCAGATGGTGAAGTCGGGTAGTAGGCTGTCTTGCCATCAGACCGCAAGAGGAAAAGCGCATTGTGATTGTCAAGCGCCTGGCCTGTAATATAGGCGTAGACCGTGTTAGAACCGGTGTTGTTCTTCAAAGCAAAGCTCAATGTTGCCATTTTGTGTGATTATAGTGTCTTGGGGAGTTTGTGAGGAATTCAGGTGGACTGATGTCTTGAAATAATTGGCGCCAAAGTCCAATAAGAAAGTCGTGTCAAGATCCACAAGGCTGCCAAGGGGTCTGAAGTTGTTATCAACATTTCACTCTGCGATAGGGACCATAATATATACTATCGCTCAACGTCTTTTGTTGCATTTGTGCCAAACTCATAGCCTCAGGTAGGGCAGGGTGACAAGACCCTGTGATGCAACGTGGCGATGACCTCAAATTTCGCGGAGATGATGGCTCGGGCCCCATTGGACCGGCTATCTGATTAAACGGATATGTCGATCATAGTTGAGAACAGGCGGTACATCAATATCAACTATATTATATACTAATGTCGATCTAAGCCAATACAGAACGGCACGATCATTCCGTGTCTCCAGGTGATCCAATTCCAACCTGTGGTGAGCTTGGCTCTTTTCGCGGGGCAACTTGGGAGCTGAACATTATGTAAAAACTCCATCTCGGGATTTGAAAGGCTGGAGACTTGGGTGTTGAGAAATCTGACTTGCGATATTGTCGCTCAGTTCTAGCAAGGGGGACGCGTGAGGGCCATTGGGTCAGCATCGGGTCATCCATGCATTTATTTTATTGGTGAAGACAACCATTTCATATTCCTATCCCGCCACAAGATGATCATGAGCATTTTTCACAACTTTAAAAGATACAGTAGTGTTGGATTTCTATCCAGAGATCATATGGTGTGAATCGTGGGCTTTGCATCCCCGAGTCCTGAGGCTGAAGAACCTCGCGACGCACAACAGAAGCCCCTACGCCTAGGAGTTCGAACCGTGTTGCATAGAATAATTTGATTCTATGGCTACAATGGGATCATGCTTTTGCAAATGGACCTTTTCCGGAAGAAAGGAACGTTACCACGCGACGTGAAAACATTGAAAGGACATAAGAGGACCTGGTCGTAGCAACTCCAGTCTACATATCCTCTCTTGGCTAAGTCGAGAATGTTTGATTTTCCAAAATTATTGAGCTGCTCAAGCAGCTGGGCCCAGTTTTTGAGAACCCCTGCTATATCGCTTGCTGAGTATTTACTTCATAGGTTAGGATATATCAAAGGTGCAGTATACCCCAATCCGTTTCCTGATTCACTCACATGCCATTGTCTAGCAATATCCAAAAGTAGCAAATGAGACAAAAATGTCCTCCACGTGTTTGATCTTACGCCATCATGCCTCGCAACAAAACCATCCGAAGACCATTTGTTCAATTGGCCCGGGCGTGGCACATTCCTTAGGAAGAATATATGTTGATCTCGACCCATATGAATCTGAATATGCAAAATTGACGCACCTGGAATTATCTTTCAGCTAAAGTGATACCTAGAGCTATTACCAAGTTTTATAAATGGCGGTCTATCAATGTTGATGTCTGTACGACAATGACCGAGGGTGAAGTCAGGAATCATGGGCACACTTCAATTTGATCTTAAGTTGCGCCGAGGATTTGGGTTGCCAGAAAGTCCGGCTGTCAATGCTCACTGTCATAGTTCCATATCGGCACTGACACTAATGGGGATGTCGCACTTTATTTGGTTTAACGGGTACTAAGTAGACATGGTGACCAACTCTACTGGAACAGCATGACGAGTATATTATGCAGGACTAGAGCGCATACGGGTTGCCTTATACTTGGCATAATGACTCGAATTATAGGTAACGAGGAGTCATCAGCATCAACATTGGGCGATCCCCTTCTACATCCACGAAGTCAAGACACCTAAGCATGCGAAATAGGACAGAAATATACTTTCGACCTGACGGGCAGGGATTTTCTCGACTGCATAATCTTTAATGCGTCCAGTAGGAGGCAACTATGTCCATCTCATTCCGACTTACCCAAAGGCGAGAGGGAAGGGGGATAAGCTAACTGTGTTGTCCGCAACTTAGCATTGTCTCGTCTCAACAAGCTGCCCAAACCAGCAGCTTCCATCCCATGTCCTCCGATGGAACCCATCAAATGTCAGAACGTGGGATATGAGACCTAGATTAAGCAACAGTAGGTTTCGCGGCGAGCCCGTGAGGCAACCAACTATCTTCAATTGGGTTAAATCAAATTATGGGATTGTTAGGGGTGGAATGGTTCCTCCATTAATGATGAGGATACCGAGGCATCTCTACTAGACACCATACTGGACAAAGGCCATTTCACAACAATCAAGACGTGAAACCTGAGGCTGAAGTGAGACCAAGCTCTGGGCTCAGGATTCGCCACCTAGGCAACGTTGGGATCTCACCCAATGAGCCGATCTTCGCCTATCGGGAATTTACTGCGCCTCACGAGGCACTACAAGCAACACCAATTGAGAAATACTGAGAGAAACAAAATGATGGTCCAATGGCGTTGCTCTGTCAATAAAAGCATGAAAATGGTCCCGCAATGTCGTCGTTGTGATTCTATGCTGATGTCGACCTCGGTAGCAAGCTCCTTCTCATACTCATACGTTTAGTATCACGCCATGCTCTCAGCAACACAAATCAAGTTGAGGACATGATCAAAGCACTATGAAAATTCACTCGATAACACATGCTGTCATAGCTCCTCATTGTGGCGGGCATCGGCTGCGACGGGACCAGTTCGAGCAGCGAGGCACAATAAAGGGCGCATCCGCTGTCGTCCGTATGTAAGTTCCCGAGGTAGACGATGTGGGATGGTATAGATCCACAGACCGACGGGAATTTGACGGTTTGCCGGATAGCCACCGAGACAAGCTGGTGGAGCCGACATGCAAAGGGGGCGTTTCAGAGATGGTAAGGAGGGCTGAAAGGGAACATTGAAAACTCAAGACTTCCCAAATTCACATCTCACGATTTGGGCTGCGCTTTAGACGATTTTCACGCAATCACCAACAGACCTCTCAAGAGCCCCAGCGGTGGAGACTTGACGATTCACGATTCCAGGGTCGATATTCCATATGTCTCACGATCTCATACCGGTTGTTCCCGAACGCAAGGGCGTATCTATTTTGGTTTAATGTCTTCCCTTGCTGCAACGAAACTCGTGCAGTTTATCTATGATCGAAAGTCAATAGTGAAGTCAATAATGCGTACGGAGTAAATTGTTTGAGATTTGAGATCGCAGAGTTGAAGGCTCCAAACAGCTAGGGATCCGGCAAAAACGATGTGGAAACCTTTCACCTGAAGAGAATGATTGGTTGGCAATGACCGATTACAGAGATCGACGATTCTGCAAATAAATAAAACCTGGTTTTGATTGAAGGAGAAAGCCCAAACCAGCCTCCACTCACGCCAGCGTTTCAGTGCTTGGCGTATAATAATAGCTGGCCAGCCACCGGAGTATCCAAGGCTGACGCGCTTTGTCCTTTTCACATTCCTCGACTCATTCGAAATCCGGGGATTTCTTTCCATGACTTGAATCAAGGATCTCTAGGGCAACTGTCCACCATTATGTACATTCCACAGAAACGTCAGGATGACAAAACAAATAAGAATAACATATTTATCATTGTATGTATCGCTGACCCCATCATCTTTTCCCTATGCTGACTCGACTTAGTGTGCCGTGAGCATCATATTTGCAGTTGCGATCTGTGTGGGCGCCTACTTCCTATCACGACAGCTACGACAAAAAAATTACGAACCGAAATACCTCCCGGGGAAATATCTCAAGCGAAAATGGAAACAATGGGGCACAGGGAGCGCCTCATACGGCGAGGTCCCGAACCAAAGTAGCCAAGATACGTCTTATCGCGGAGCTAGCACAGCACCAGAGATGCAAGTCAATACTGGCGTCCGCCGCGATACGTCGATACGTTCGATCATGACCCTGCCCCCCTATTCTTTCAGCCCAAAGCCGACCGAACAAGTCATCGCTCGGGAAGGTGAACGTGGTGGGATGGATATAGTCGTCGAATACCCCGAGACTGCAGAAGAACAGGAGACTCGCCGTGAGGAACAAATGGAATCATTGTACCAGATTCGCCTGCAGCGCCGTCAGGAATTAGCCGATCGTGAGGCACGCCGCCGGGAGCGCCGAGAAGCCGAGACGCGTGGGGATATCGCTCGTCTTGAACGTCTGAATGCCGAAACTCGCGCTCGTATGCAAAGTCGCCGTGCGGGCACAAACAGTGCAGTCAACGTAACCGCGATCCTAGCCGAACATCAATCGAGAGAGCGGGACCGACGCATCGCTAGTGTTAGCTATGCTGAACTCGGACGTGTTCGCCACGATGGATCACGGCTTCGAGCCGACTCGCACAATTCTGATTCACACGATTCGGATCGCCGACCGCTGTTGCAAAGTGACGCCGTGAGCTCCACCGCGCCATCTTTTGAACTCTCCAACGTCAACTCTCGAGGCCAGTCCATTTCCTCGATCGAATCACATCCTGCCTCCGAGCTTGAACCAATATCTTTAACTCCGACCACGACACACGGCTCAAGCCGACCAGTATCACAAACTGACGATGGAGATTTGGGGACCCTCAACATCCCTCCACCTCCCGATTACGAGCACCTAGACTGGGGTGATGCCCCTGCGTACCAAAGTCCTGTTACGGAACAGACTGACCACGCGCGGCAGCTCCCACTCATCAGTCGCTTGCCTTCGATCCACGTCAATGCACCCAGTCCCATGACTGTCTCCCCCGTGACGCCAACTCGGTTGCAATTTCAGAGTATCGGTAATGACGAACCTCCAACACCGACAGAGCAGACAGAGCAGACGCCAGGAATCCGAGTGGTGTCAGCAGAATCGGTAACTACCACCCGCCGTGCTCCACCACTCAGCCAACCTCAATGATTCGATCTCCCCTGAAAGCAACCATCGGGTGAACCTACCAGGAAAAGTTCCTCATAATATATCACTCAGCACGAGCATGATTCACGACCTGTATTAGCATTAGTTCTGGGGTTTCTAGTCCTCTTTCACTCGTGATTTTTTCCTTTTTCCCAGCGCCTTTTCTCTTTCATCTCATTTTCTCGGCGAGCAAGGCGTTTTGAGTTTAGGTGGCTAGCGAAGAACATAACCCATACAGATATATCAAGGGATCTTTGCGATCAATGTATCTACAATATCCAATATATATAGGAATGAAGAGCAGCAGTGCACTACTCATAATCGCCCGTTCCTATACATCTATCGTCTGCCGCACCTTTCCAGCCTGTGTTGAATATCGACCCATATTTTGCTGACCGCGTCACATACCATCAGATCATACGAAGGTTCGAATAAGCCCAAGGTGAGTTCTTCGTCTTCTCAAGGTCTTCGGAGAAGTAAGGCCTGCCTCTAGCGTCCAGTGCATTCCTGTCGCTTCGCCGACTAGCGATACTGCATGGCCCCATTCTCGATCCTCTTCATTTCATAGTATTTGCCTGGCTAATTCAGACTGGGATTTTTAGGCACATGTGACGGATGCAAGGTTCTAGGTATCTATCTATATGTTGCGGTGCGATGGCTCCTTGTGACGGCCCCGGGTTCATAAGCATGGAGTAGTGGCAAAATACAAATGAAAAGAGTGTGACAAGATATCCATGAAATCCAATCAACTAAATCTGCTTACTTCTTAGCTTTACCTAAACTCTAGCATGGCCATATTTAGTTCAAAGAGCGGCCAAAACGAGAACAGCGGTATAGGTTGAAGCAACATAAGTATGAATCTGTTCCACGCGCAAGCCCGCGCTTGCTGCAAGTGACTCCCATTGATGCTTCGTCCGCTCTTTACCAGCAAAGGTCATCATAGCAAGATCCGCCACGGTCGATTGCCAGTTAGCGCCAGTATCCGGCAACACGGCATCATCAATCAAGATCCGCGAGTCGGGGCTCATGGCGGCGCGAACATTGCGGAGGATCTCTGCAGCTTTGTCGTCGGGCCAATCATGCATGATTCTGCGGAGGTAGTAGAACTTGGCGCCTGAATTGAATGAAGTATCAGCTTTTGCCCCCGTCTATCCATTGGGTACAAGATCTTGACAAACCAATGATAGGCTGTGCTTGGAAAAAGTCATAAGCCTCAGCCCTCACACCATCAATGGGAGCGAGGCTTTCCACTGCCTCTGGCAAGTCCTGGAAGACAAGGTGACCTAGGAGGTTCGGATACTTCTTTCCAAGCTCAATACATTGATGGCCATGGCCGCCACCAACGTCGACGAGGAAGGGTTTCTCCGGGGCAGCGGATGAAGCCTTGAAAGGAAACCGGCGGGCTTCATTGTCAAAAGCGTCGAGTCCCTCGGTCCACTCTGATCCTTGAAATGCAGTCATGATCTTTTGCAGGTTTTCAAAGTACTTCGGCTGCTGGACAAGCCACTCGAATGAGGTGAGTTTGGTATTGTGGGCTTTCTGGAACGGTGTGTTGGTATTGACCGTCACATCTTCATATTTATGTTCAGCGAAGAAGGCAGGCATTGCTTGCATGACTGGCCCGAGTGTGTCGAATCTGAAGTTGTACCAATGAGGCTAGGTAAGCAGGGGCTTTCGCCAGGTGGATGGCCAGGACAGAGATCGAGGAGACTATATAGCTTACCCGTGGTATATCATAGCCTCACCCTTGGAGCTAGCCAAAACATGGGTGGTCCTGTTTGCACCATATTCATTGACTGTAGTCTCCTTGATCATGTCTATTGCAGCTAGGTGACGAAGAATTCTCTCTGAGTAGAACAGTCCTTTTAGAATCCGAGGTAGATACGATCATCTCGGATCTCTTACCTAGGAATGGAGACGATGCACCTGTCACATCTGAAATCTCTTTGACAGTCAATGATGTATCACTGCTCGCGAGAGAGCGAAGGAGTCCTAGATCCGCACTGATTCGGAGCATGGCATTCGTTAGGCCCTACAACTGTTAGCATTTGATAAACGCGGGTTGTAGTAGATGACCACTTACTGATACTGCAAGCTCCATGAAGATATCCTGCGGGGATTGAAGTTCATTTTGCACTCGTTTGAGAGACTGAATGATCTTCAGTCGGCCACCTTCATCGGTGTTTTGGGCGATGGCTTGGATCTGAGCAATGATGGAGTCCATTTTCACAAAAGTAACGTAGAGATATCCCTTGGATAAAGATAGAAAAAAGCAAAGTCTACCTAGTTGTGCATTGTCAATTTCCCAACGAAAAAAGGTTCTTATATACCTGTCTCTCTCATAGTTCTCATAGTACACATCCACGGAGGCCACGGTACTTCCGCGGATTCGCCGCCCTGTGATTGGTCAACACCTTCAACCCCCATTTTCTCCAAAGAAACCCCCAGAGCTAAGCACGCTCTGGGTCATATAACATCCACAGGAGAGATGCATCGGGTCGAAAAAGCTCGTGTGAGATCTTCACGCTCACGGCCTGTATCTTGTCATTTCTGTCGATCGAGGAAGCTGAAGTGTAGTCGGCTATTCCCTTGTTCCAACTGCACCACTCGGGGCATGACTTGTCAGCTCTATCCTGCTACAACATTGCCTCACAGTCATCAGAATCAGGCTGGCGAACTGCCTAGAAATGATCATACAGATGTACTGGCCCGATTGCGGAGGCTGGAAGAGATAGTGATCACCAATCCACCAGCATCTAGTCCCCTGGGGCAAGCTTCTACACAGGCCTTGACGCTTCCTTCTCCTCCTGCTAGAAAATCAAATCAAACACCCGTGATTAACGAAAGACAGTCATCTGCAGAGGCTGTGACGTTGTTGGAAAACGAGATCACATCATCAGGTTCAATAGTAGGCCCACCTTGGTCGAATTACATTATGGGGAATTGACCGCTGACAAAAGTCCACAGGGTAATGTGTTGAACCACGAAATTGAATTCAGGACTTGCTCCATTCGTACTGCAGTGGGATCTGGGTCAATAACACATCAAGCCAACTCCACGAAAAGATGTATCTGGCTGCCACTTCACAACGAAGCGAAAATAGTAGTGGAAAAGTACATCGCAGAGATCACCTTCCTCCATCATGTGGTCCACGTTCCCTCAGTACGTATCATGCTAAATGAGCTCTATTGTGATCTGAGAGAAAGCAAGCCGGTCAAGATTGGTTACGTCTCATTGCTCCTCAGCATTCTCGCCAGTACCACGTCCTTCTGGACTGAACGCGACATGTGCAACACTGTGTTTTCGACTGTTGAAGAAGCAGTTGCCCAGTCTACACAGTGGATGAGAATTGCGATGGACGTGGTCGATTACTCGCGTTATAAACACCTCGAGTCAATAGAGGATATCCAGGCGATGATCATCATAATATTTGTGACTGCTAACATCGTGGGAATTACATCTCAAGTCCGGCATATGGTCTCTACTGCTATATCAGTCGGAAGAGAACTGTCCTTGCATCGAATTGATCATCCACACAATTCCAACCTCGATGTGCCTTCACCGTCCTCTGCCAGAGCAGAGATATGTAGGAGAGTGTGGTGGTATCTGGTGGCGACTGATTGGTAAGATTCCTCCTCTCTCACCTTCTTTCAAGAATGTGAGTTCACTCGATAACAGGCAGATGTCGCAGATACCTGGCCCACAGAAAGGCACATATTCAATTGATCCACGCCATATGATGACCAAAAAACCTTGCAATGCGAATGACGAAGATATTGTAGATGGGATGGTCGGGGTTGGACAGCCACTTGCCCACCCCACATCGATGTCCTACTGTCTCCAACGGATTCGATTGGGCGAGTTTTGCCGTGAAATCACAGATTGTGCTCCATTTGGGATGTCCGATCCAGGAAGCCCGGACTATGAGCATACGAAACAGATTGACGGCAAGATTTGTGAATTCGCTGAGAGCCTACCCTCGTTCTTTTCTTTGGCCCATAGTTCGAATGAGCTGCCAGAAACTGATCCTCGGAATTCTGCTGGAATAATCATACAACGATATATCCTCAACTTTCTGCTTCATGCCCAAAGGTGCAGGCTTCACTTGCCTTACTTGTCACTAGCGTCTAAGGATCATGCATATGAGTACTCACGGAAAGCGTGCCTGGAAGCAGCTCGAATGGTGATCCGAGCTGAACGCCAACTCTCCCTAGAGACGATCCCCTTTGTTTCGGCGCGGCTTAGACTGTCAGGCTTGCTACATTGTGTTTGTGTGGCGATCATTGTTCTCCTCATAGACTGTTGTGGGGGTGATCATCAGCATGAAAAGGACCTAACGGAAATTTTGGAAGCATTTTCAATACTAGAAAAAGCTAAAGGGGAATTCCCTTTGGCCGGAAGGCTACTTGAAATCTTCAAGACGGCTCTTCGTCGGCACGGCGCTTCGGGTTCAGCTGTTGAAGAACACACAACCACGCAACTCACCTCTCAAGGCCCTGAGAATTCAATGGGACTTGTTTGCAGTTCTACGGCGCCTACAAGCATGGTCCATCCAACAGGCATGAACATCGATGACTTCCCCATGGACCCCACATTGCCTACTCTAGATGAGCTCTGGCAGGTATTCGGTGATAATCTGGACTCGGGGACAGTGGACTGGAACAGCGTCTTTGCGGAGTCGGACACTGCATTTTTGTCAATGTAGTATCAGTAGTGATTCAATGAGCCGTGGGTTCACCGGGATTTGGGACCCGCGGCATTATGACGGATTTTATGCGAAAGCTTTTCGTCATTTCTACAATATACTCATCCCTCGAACATGGTACTTTGGCTATCCGGTCATGTCTATATTGAGATCCACATGGCACATCGAGTAAAACTTGACAGACAAGACTAACGAGTGGAGGGAATTGGTGTAACAGCAAAGAAATCTAACCCGTAGGCCATGATGTATCATCACAACTTATGAATGAGGACAAATATGGAGTTATAGCACGCAATGACTTACTAGATCTATTTTAAGGCTTATATCTGGTATGTTAATCTCAAATGCAGGCTACCTGTTGCGGTAGCAACGATGTAGCTTTGAGATCAATTGATTGGGATGCTTATGGAATCACACTGCCTGGTTCCTTTGCATATTCTCACTTTGTCCTTGCACAGGGACACTGCTTCTATATCAGCCCCTAAAGAGAGGCCTTACTTTATGATTATCATTCACATCAGGTAAACACAGACACACGTATATCCATTGCGAATTATACTCAGTTGTATATCGTATTTTTTGCAGGCCATATAATCGTTCAAGTACCAGACATGAGGCGGGTAATTATTCCTTGAGATTATATGTTGTTTGTGTTAGATATAAACGTACGTTGGCCGGTTCGGGGTCCACTTCCACCTGGGTACATCCATTGTACAATGATGATTAAATTTCAGCTTCACACAATCCGATCCAATCTCTTTGTTTCTTTTTTATCTTTCATCATAATTGTTAATGTGATGCTTGATGTGCATCTACCCGTGTTACACATTTCATATTGTACTGGCAACCGTTTTTCATATATATCATCCTCAATCCTACAAGCTAAAAAATAAAAGGTACTTTGCTATAGGTAAATATACGAGATTCTAGTTAGAGATTCATTGTCAATAGTGATAGTCTTACTCTACCAAGTCATATTCATCTCTTGTTTCTTATACTTTTATACCGTAATTAATGTGATAGTACAGATTTGGGCGCTGTACCTAGAGGTATGCGAGGTACTCCGTACTTTACCACACAATTGACTGTCTAAGTGACTTTTTATAAGTATAATATATACTTGATAAAAATTGGAGTACTTTTCCGACTACCTGGTACTATGAATGTGACTTTGCCTGCATAATCCAATGTTGAACGATTTGAGCCTCTCGGAGGACACAAAGAGGCCACGATCCATGGGGAAATGAATGTTGCCACTTTCAATCTGCCTAGACCATGGACATTCAGTCCAAATTTCCCTCCTACTCAGCCAGTGACCATTGTCTATCCTTGCGATTCCGATTTCAAGTGGAGAAACAAACACACCTGTACACTCCATCTTACTCTATACCTCAATGAATTGAAGCTCCGTTCAAGATGACGTTGTGCATGTTGCTACGCACCTTATTCCGGCTGGTTCGGACCTGGTATTGTCTACCCTACGTTACCAGGACAGTTGGTCCATCGGAGGTCTTACCCACGCTTAACCGCATGAATGGCCGACAGCATGCAGTGTCGATTGTTTCTTGATGTTTTCATCTCGGGGACTTTTGCCGACGTGTGTTGTATTTCTCTATGATTCGTTTGGAGCTTGAATCCACCGCTCCTTATAAAGATTCATTCTCCCAGAAAACCTTGTCCTCAACTGAAGCCATATCTGCCACCACAACTCCATACTGGTAGTTATCATATCGTTCACTTGTCCACACGATCTTCTTGAAAAAAAGAGCGCTGTGTTCATTCACTAGTTGATACACACACCCACGTTTGCTGAATAGCAACGATGAGGAACTTCATTGCCCTCGCTGCCTTTGCTGCCGGCACCAACGCCCTCGTTGGCCGTACCGATAGTTGCTGCTTCCACCTCACCTCTTCTGGCGGTGCTGCCGGTAAACTTGGCCAGCTGGGTGATGGCCAGAACCGCATTGGCGACAATACTCTGCAGCCCGCACAGTACTGCATCGATTCCAACGGCGCTATCACTGACTCTAGTGGGCGTGGATGTATCCTCACCCGTAAGTAGACCAATCAGTTCTCTGCCTATCCACTACCAATGGATATATATCTGACTGTATGATAGCTCCCACCACGCAACTGCAGTGTGACGATGGTGTGTCTGCTACACCCGGTTTCTCTGTCAACTCACAGGGTAAACTTGAGTACCACGGCAGCCCCGACTTCGTTGCCTGTGCCACCGGCCAAAATGGTGGACTGAATGTCTATACTACCCCTAACAAGCTGGATGTCACTGGCTGCGTGAACATACAGATGTCTGCCGACACTTGCTCGAACTCAGGCGCTGGTGGTGGCAATGGCGCCCCTTCTGCTGGTGCACCCCATCCATCTAGCGTGCCGCCTGCCCCAGCTCCTCAGTCCAGCCCTACTGGTGCTGGCCCTGGCCCTGGCCCTGGTGCTGGCGGACCCGGTCCTGTTGCCCCTGGAGCCGGTGGCCCTGGCGCTGGTGGCCCTGGAGCTGGTGGGCCCGGTGCTGGAGGTGGAGCTGGCGGACCTGGAGCCGGTGGCCCTGGCGCTGGTGGCCCTGGAGCTGGTGGACCTGGAGCTGGCGGCCCTGGAGCTGGTGGGCCCGGTGCTGGTGGGCCCGGTGCTGGAGGTGGAGCTGGCGGACCTGGAGCTGGAGGACCCGGTCCTGTTGCCCCTGGTCCCGCTGGCCCTGGAGCTGGTGGGCCCGGTGCTGGAGGTGGAGCTGGCGGACCTGGAGCTGGTGGCCCTGGAGCTGGCGGCCCTGGTGCTGGAGGACCCGGTCCTGTTGCCCCTGGCCCCGCTGGCCCTGGAGCTGGTGGGCCCGGTGCTGGAGGTGGAGCTGGCGGACCTGGTGCTGGAGGTGGTCCTGGTCCTGCCCCCGGCCCCGCAACCGGCACTAAAACTGTCACTATCACTGTCACTGACTGTAGCTGCCCTACTTCAGGTGTCCCTGGTGGCCCCGGGGCCCCTGGTCCTGCCCCTGGTCCTGCCCCTGGCGGCGGCGGGGTTGTTGGAGGCGGTGGTGGTGGGCCGCAGCCCTCTCCTAGCGTGCCTGCTCCATCTGGCGGTGCTGGTGTCAAGCCTCTTGGTCCACAGCCTGTCCCCGGCGGCGGAGGCGGCGGCGCTCCTCAGCCTGGTGCCTCACCTAGTGCACCTGCTCCCGGCGGCGGCGGTGGTGGTGCTTCCCAACCCGGTGCCTCTCCTAGTGCGCCTGCTCCATCTGGTGGTGCTGGCACCAAGCCTTCTGGTACACAGCCTGCCCCAGGCGGTGGCGGTGGTACACCCCCGAGTGCACATACTCCCGGTGGCGGAGGCGGCGGTGCTACGCAGCCCGGTGCCTCTCCTAGTGTGTCCGCTCCAGGAGGCGGCGGTGCCACGCAGCCTGGTGCCTCAGGTAGTGTTCCCGCTACTGGCGGCGGCGGTGGTGGCATCTCCATTAGTGTGCCTCCTATCTCCCTCAGTGGTGGCCCCCGCCCAACCAGCTCTGCCAGCGCATCCGTCCCAGCTAGCTCTGCGACTTCCAAGCCCCCAGCCACTGGTACATCTGGCGGTTCTTGTCCCACTGACCTCTCGGGTAACTACGAAATTCCTCACCTTATCATCCCGGTCGATTCTTCCTCGCCTAGCACTACCGCGGGAACTGGGTTTAACGGTACCGTGAGCTCGACTACCTCGACCTTATTCAACTTCGACATCCCGGCCGCGGACGCTGGCAAGACCTGCAGCCTGATCTTCCTCTTCCCTAAACTTGAGGATCTCGAGACCTCGTCTTATAGCTTCAGCGGTGATGGAAAGATTGACTTTGCTAAGCTTTCTTCCACTGCTGATTCTTCGACAAACTTCGGCAACATGCCCTCGGTGTCCCAGGACCTCGGAACTATCACTGTCGCCCCCGGTAACTCATACCTTGTCTCTACATTCTCTTGCCCGGCTGGCCAGGCTGTCGCCTACGAGATGAAGAATGCTGGCACCACCCACTTCAACTTCTTCGAAGACTGGAACCCATCCCCGTACGTTTGCTTTCCCGCGTTCCTTTTTGTTTTTACATCAGCTAACACTCCTTTAGGCTTGGTCTGTACATCACCACTTGCTAAATGAGGAACCTGGCCACCATGGGTATGTGATTTCTAGGGCCATTTTATATGTCTTGTAACCTCCCATTGATGTCTCCTTCACGTCGATACGTATCTTTTCAGATAGTCTTTCTTCCATATTGGATTCTCTTGAACCGGTGTCCATAGGGAAGAAATAATTCTCAAAAGCTGACTCGGCCCGATGTGGATTAAAAAACTCATTGCCATGTCTGGTTGATGTTGTGCACATAGCGTCAACCTTCCTTGGGCTTGTGTATCGGTATATTTAATCACTTGTTCGTTTTCATATTTTCTTGAGGCGAGCAACCAAGAAAGTGCACATGTGATTTGTCTTTGGTCTAGCTCTAATCAAGTAGTTAGAAGTTCACGTCATACTTGGGAAGTAATAAAAAAAAAAAAGAAGACTTCGATACCGGGAATCGAACCCGGGGCTGCGGAGTACACACTCTTGAAGAGATAATGAAAATCCGCCAGGTTAGCCACTACCCCATATCGAACTTGGATGACAAAAGCTGCGATCAATTGTATCATACTCCTGTGCAATGTAGTTATTCACCAGTCAAGTATGGACAAGATCTACAAAAATACTTCAAAAGAGAAAATCATGACTTTCTAAGGATTGATTACAAAGATGAATGATACACGGCCTCTGTTACTCCTGTAGGTTTACTTTGATATCTGAAGTACTATGGAATAGGTACCTAGGTAATATAAAGCCCTGAGAGAAGCCAATCAGATACCTCAGAACGTGCATGGGGGCCAAGCGCTATTAATATGCCGATGCCAAGCAATGACTTTGACTAGGCAGAGATGTTTATTTCCCTTTTCCCCAGTCCTCATCCCCCTTTCGATCTTCTGAGAGGATGTCCTGGACTCAACATGGAAATTCCCGACAAACTCCCCTTCTCCAAGCGGCGGCTTCGACCGCGTGTTGTTATCTCGTGTGTTCCCCAGTTTCCCCCGCGAATTCCTGAAACTAACAATTCATCAGCTACATCTTTGACTATGTGATCATTATGTATGAACATCAATCCTCCCTCATTCATTCCGTATTAATTCCAAAAACCAAACAGTGCATGCGCTATCGGCTTCTCAATTCTCAACAAGGTCGAGCCCTACCACCAACACTTCTCCCTCAACAACATCTCCATTCAATACCCTTATGCCGTACATGAACGAATCCCCATGGCTTATGCCCTCTGCATCTCTGCTGCGTTTCCACTCGCCCTCATCATCGTTTACACCTTGGTCCTCGATGGATTGTTTTCGCACCACAAACCACAAGACACGGTGTCTGGGAAGCGGAAGCTGAGAGGTCCGCATCGCTGGAAGGACAGACTTTGGGAGCTCAATTGTGGTGTTTTGGGTCTTTTGCTGGCGCAGGGACTCGCGTTTGTCATCACACAGGCGCTGAAGACCGCATGTGGCAAGCCGCGCCCCGATCTCATTGATCGTTGTCAACCACGCGCTGGTAGCAAGGACCTGTTCCCCGGGTTGTCGAACTCGACGATTTGTACAGGCGATCCTGCCTTGCTGACAGATGGATTTCGGTCGTGGCCGTCCGGTATGAACCTTAATCCCAACTCTGCTTGTGAGAGTCGCAAATGCTAACCTTAATTCATCTAGGCCACAGTAGCTGTGTGTATACCCCCTTTATGATTCACCAGGCCTGTCCTATTACTAACACCGTTTCCTCACTAGCCTCCTTCGCCGGTCTTGTTTACATATCCCTCTGGCTGGGCGGAAAGCTACACGTTATGGACAATCGCGGCGAGGCCTGGAAGGCCCTTCTTGTGATGATCCCTCTACTAGCAGCGAGCCTCGTGGCCGTATCGCGTATCATGGACGCGCGCCACCACCCCTTTGACGTGATCACGGGGTCAATGCTTGGGGTGGTCTGTGGCTTTGTCGCATATCGCCAGTATTTCCCCCGATCACCGAAGCTTGGCGCAAGGGTCGCGCTTATCCCATCCGCACCTGGGGGACCGAGCCTGCAGGACCCGATGCCGTTCGATTTATCGGCTCCAAAGGCGAAAGCTCGACGGCTCTCCGTAACCATGAAGAAGAGCGCATGGACCCGCCAGATCTCCCCAGTTCGGAACATACCAGACCAAATGCTTCTACCTACCTTCAGTCTTCCAACCCATATGTATCCAATATGTACAATCGCCGCCCACACGATCACGACGCTGATGGCGGTGCTTGGTCGTCGAGTGAGGATGACGTTAGTAACGGGTATGAGATGCGGCATGGTCAAGCTATGGGGCAGAATACCGGTGCGGGTCACCGTATGCCTCAGTATGACTCCAATAATGCATATGTGTCCCAGACCCAGCCGCTGACGGCTGACACGGGAATATATGCTCCTGACACGATGGCGGGTCCGGGGCGTCCGTTGACGGACATGCCCGGTCGGGCTATCTAAAGATGAATGATGCGATGCGTTATTGATGATTGCAGTCTAGTCCAGAGCGGTAATTGCCCAAACCTATTGCTTATTGCTTATGATTTGGATAAGCGATGTATTATTGCGGTGGCTGGTGTTCCAACTCTGTACTAGTATGATTATGAGCGTATTGGCGTTGAAAAGAACATGCATTTTTTGCCGATGAGATCCAGAGTAGGGAGCAGAGTAGGGAGCAGAGTAATTAGTCCTATATCTAGAATAGAAACAATACTTCGGACGGAATACAATGAAGTCGAGTCCAATCTTTGAATGGTCTCCACTTAGATGTGGTTGGCTTGACAACGATCATCTATATCCTGCCCTAACCCGGCCCTAATCTGTAACCTATTACTCCGTAGTCTATGGAGTAAAGAGTCCATCAAAAATGCAAGACATAGATTAAATGATGACGGCTCATGCAAGTGCCTAGACTAATCAATATATAAAAAGAGTCGAGACTAACATGGACGACTCGGGTTACCCCAGCCACCCACATCGTGCATTGTGAGTCGCCCAGCCTCCTCAGCCCAAGATGACGCTGAATATCTTTTTCTCTCTCTCTTATTTGCGCTATTTTCCGTAATTTTTTTTACTTTCTCTTTTGTATTCTTCTGCATCTTCTACCCCGTGCATCCTGCACTGTAATCGCGACTGCCTGTGCTTTCTTTCCAAGCTCGTGTAGCCCACGATCTTGTGTACATCTGACGTACCGAGCACATTGGGACCGTTGCACATTCCAGAGATCTCAAACCCAATCTCTTTCTCTGAGAATTTGACAAGATGATTGGCAGCGTGTTTTTCATATTCAACCGCCTGGTTGAGATCGTCTTCCTGATCCCAATCATTGGCATGCTGGTATGTCCATTGTTGTCCAGTCCAATCAGCAATACCCCTCCGAGTCTCCCGCTAACCAACATCTCTCTGAATGTAGGCCTACTTTGTCGACGGCTACTTAAAAGCAAATCAGCTGACCCCACCCTACATCTTGGTCCTGTTCATCGTCAGCGTAATCGCCATCTTCTGGGCCCTCGACACGCTAATCCGCTTCTCAACAACAAAGCGATCTGCGATCTTCGTCGCATTCGTGGACATGGTCTTCTTCGGCGCATTTATTGCATCCGTCTACCAGCTTCGCTTCATTGCAAATGCTGACTGTGCCCACTGGAATGGTGGCTCCGTTTGGATCTCCCTAGGTCCATTCGGGTCCTTCGGCCAGCGCACAGATAACCCGCTGTCACTGGATGTCAATAAGACTTGCGCCATGCTCAAGGCCTCCTTTGCAATTGGTATCATGGAGACGGTATTCTTCTTCTGGACTGCGCTCATTGCGCTGTTCTTGCACCACTCGCATGACAAACGGACTGTCGTCAAGGAGACAACGACTGTTCGGAGACGCAGCCATTCCAGCCGTCGCGGTCATGGATCTGGTTCCCACTCGCGTCATCGTAGCTCGAGCCGCAGGCCTGCGCCTTATGTCGTTTGATTTTGTTCTATAGGATTTGCTTTTTGTTTTTGTTTTTGTTTTTTTACGGGTGCGTCTCATGATGTTATGAAGATCATATGCCTTAATGAGATACGGATTGAACATTTCCTTGGATGGATTGAGATCGGAACAATTGTGACTTGCAGCTTTGGGGATCATATTCGGACTTTTGTATGTGCTGGAAATATGGTCATTTCAGGCATTCGAGATTGCGGTCTCCATGTCTTCTTATACTAGTGTATTTCGTTCACAATGCCAGATCCCTTACAATTGACACATGATACCCAAATCATATCTCTGCAATGCTAGTCGTGTCGACATGCTGTAAAGTGCCATCTGGGCAGTATCAAAGCGCTGACCCTACATGACTCGTGAGCGCAGGCGACAGAAAAGTACGTACATCCGTCGCAAGTGAGGAACTAGGACGTCAGGGGAATCATACCCAGCAGTCGAGCGAGGCATACGACGATCAAAGTGTCGAGACACAATCTCAAACATCACTAAGAGGTCCAACCTTCCTTCTTCATACGCAATCAATCGTAGTTTGACACCCAAACCACCTTCCTTCCCATGACTTCACTTGTCTTTCACCTTTACTCTTACGCTTCACCCAAGTATTGATTCATCAATACTTTTACGCTCATTCTACGCTCGACATCACTGTCCATTCATCCTCTCGTTTCATGTTGTCTTCTTGCCTTCACGACTTTGCTCGCCTGTAACCACAATGTCCTCCAAGCGTCAATGGGTCGATTTAGACGAAGGTCCATCGAAGCGCTTGAGGGACGCTTTGAGGCCGAGAAATCCCCCGACAATGTACATCAGAAAAGTCAGCGGGTGGTACAAAGATGACTTCCTAAGAAAATGTGACGCTATCGACCATCTTGCGACCAAGGCAAGACACATTAAGATGATCCAAGAAGCCCTGGACGACGCGGAAGCCTACTACCTTATGTCGCTGCACGACCGTATCTTTTCCAAACACAGAATGGAGGCAAATCATGTTTTTCAAATGATGGATGATCTGGCCAAGTGCACAGCTGCCTACAAGGTGGAATACGCCGACATCATCGACCAAATCAACGCGGAGAAAGATGACAGCCTCAAGGAGGCACTTGAGACGGTGGTTTATGGAGTCCGTCTACCAATTTTAGACGAAGCGGCTCCCACGCAACCAGTCGGTCCAGTGCTCTCGCTCCCCCAAGCCGTCGTACCAACCACCGCGACTGATCCTACCGCTGTCGAAGAAGATGACGGGGCGGCAAGCTCCACAAGTGCAGATGATTCGACGGTAACTGCCCAAAAGACCACCGCCCATTCAGATCACGCTGTCGAAGGTGAAAGCGACATCGACTTCGATTACCTCAATGGTCTCCAACCGAACGATGGGACGGAACCCATGGGCAACCATTCGCCAACCAGCGAGTCTCTCCACACCTCCACGGATCGATCAGCCAATGAATCTGCCTAAACTCATCTCTGAACGACTGAAGTACTGAAGCTAGCCAAGGACAATCGGTCAATCGGCGAGTCCAGAACGATGCGTCCGAGGACGGCTAGGGCACCCGTGATATTTTACATTTACATTTCGCCATTTTCACCATCTAAGGGTAGACGGTCTCACTTGGGACCTTTTTTTTTGCAACTTTTTTCTTTTCGTTCTTTCCATTCTTTGTTTTTTTCTGGCAGTCCCGACTGCGGCGGATGCATTCTGGCTTCGCCATTCCTTCTTTCACCGACGAGGAAGTTTGGCCGGATCTTCAAGTGGGGGCATTCATTGTTGGGCTAAGATCTCTTTCTTCAGCCTTAGCTTCCCCAGTTCGGTAGATAGGAATTCATTCTTCTCCTCCCCCAATGGGCTTCTCAAGCAAGTAGTTGGCAATTTATAGTGGCAGCTAGCTAGGCAGAAAAGGACCTCGGCATCAAACGTGCATGTTCAACAATGCCCCTGGTTCAAGTTACATTCGTATCTAGGATATTCTGTGGTTAGACCTAATATGAAGTACGAGCCAAGATCCTATTTTGTCAAAGATCTTCTCGGCCTTCCGTACTTGGCCCGGCGCCCCCTCTCTATAAATAACAAGTATTGGCTTGCCACTCATTGATTCTCTAACAGATCTCTCATCATGATTTCTCTCAAACATTGGGCATGGGGCTTTAAGCCAGCTGCTCTTTTGATTGTATTGATTGTTCTGGTGTTCAGTACCCAGCATGTGGAAGCGACGATTCCTACATCCAAGCGCTTTGATCTGTCAAAGCCTTCATACGACCTCTTCCGCAGCAAGTCCCTGCATGATGTGACGGTCCAGCAAGGCTTCGCATTTGACAATACCAATCGCCGACTATTTGTCACCCAGCGACGTGATGGCTCCTCTGGGACTTCGGGAGACCTATGCGTCACCCAACTTGACTTCGACGGCAACTATGTGGGCCACATGCACCTAACGAGTTTTGGTCACGGCGTATCCTTTGGTGTTCAAGCAGTCGGCTCGTCATCCTACCTATGGACGGAAGTGGAGGCCAATTCGAACGGGTATGGCAAGAAACTCGCTCGATTTAAATTCGTTAGTGGCACTACGCTCTCGTCATCATCGTCATCACTCAAAAAGTTTGTCCCGATCACTAGTGCTACAGAGCACACTTGTTCCATTGATCCCGTGAGCAACCGTCTCATTGTCCGCGCCAACCTTAGTGACGGTAAATATATTTCCGTGTTCGACTTGGACGAGGCAACGGATGGGGATTTCACCAACCCTCTCGCGAATTTCAAGCATCCATCGCTGAATACGGCGTCGGATACATTCCAGGGCTATGCGGCGTATGGCCAGTACATATATCTCTTATACGGCAACTCGTATGATGTCACCGATGGTAAGGTCAATTCAGACGTGACTGCTGTCAACATGAATACCGGAGCTGTCATTCAAGGTCCTCTCATTACAAAAGCGGGATCAACGCTATCATTCCGCGAGCCTGAAGGACTGGCTATCTATCAGACTGCGGCTGGGGAGGTTCGCCTGTTCTTGGGATTTGCCTCGGGTAAAAGTGGTGATCGGCGATCGAATCTATTCTACAAGAATGCTCTGATTTAGTCTATGCATCTCGATCGAGCAAGGATATCTAATTTGAACTTATATTTGCAACAAAGTCGACCTCAATTAGGAACAGAGGCATTCAGGGGGAAATATCAATTCACAGGAAAGAAACACAAGACAGATGGGAGAGAAGGAGAGAAGGAGAGAAGGAGAGAAGGGGAGAAGTCTAGATTTATATGGCTAGGCTGCCCAATACTTTCTCCTCGTTTTCTGACTCAGAAGCAATTTCCACTTCTAAGCAAGTCAACCATGAGATAACCCAACGCTAGTAATCTCAGCCAGCTCGCCATTATTTGGCATCAAAACCACCCCATTCGGAAGCAAGACGCATAACTCCAAGCATTCTATATTCAGCCAATCCTTTGGGAGGAAGTAGTGTCGCTGCACCTGGTCTGGACTGAATTCAGAGCCAAGACTCCAAGAACATACCCAATAGCTCTTATCAAGGAACACAAGGCGTTCACGTGGGAGGATCCCTAGTGGAATTTCAATTTGGCGCTGGATTTCCGGTGGAATGGTCATAGGCGTCTCGGTCGACGAAGATATGCTTGGCGTGGTTGGTAATCGGGATAGCGAAGATGTTTGAAAAAGCAATGTGACGGTCTCTCTGTGACCACTGGTTAAAAGGACGATGTGTATGAGGAAGTGAGAGCCTGAGTGCATGTGACAGATGCGCTGGATCTTAGCGTTCTCTTCATAATGCTGGCGGGCTTCGACGGTATCTGGGTTAACCTCTAGGTCTAGCCCTGATACTAACGGTGGTCTCTCCAGATCAATGACAGCAATTTCCGAAAGATCGTCCCATTTGTAGACTCGAGTATGACTCGGGCTGAAAGACAATAATAGCTTTGGGTTTGTTGGATGGTTTACCCACTTCGTATCTGGTGATGTTATAGTAAAAGGCTCTGTGCTGGATTGAGTCAACCTCACCGGTTGAACGGTGACGGAAGGCCCGTTTTTGACTAAAACATTGGACCCATTGCCATTGAGCAAGACCTGTTGAATGCCTTCAGGGCTAACATTCATTGTCGCCTCAAACACTTGTTTCACAGACCAAGTTCGCCGGCTGCCCGGACGAATCTCCTTCACGACGACCCTCCCTGCCATCTCGACGCTGGCTAGGAATCTTCCGTCGGACGACCAATTTAAATGCTCAATTGGTAGGTCTAAAGGTGATCTCCAAAGCTCAGATGTCACATGTTCGGCATTCGAGGAGTCTATCACGCTGACAACCCCAGCGTCATTTCCAACAGCGTGATATCGTCCTCCTGAATGAACGGCAATTGCCGTTATCTGTGCCCGCACCTCTGCAGAAGCCTCGGAGACATTTGCTGATGGAATGCTGGCCGCCTCGCTCCCAAGGTCGCTATCCTCGCCGTTCTCGTCACCCGCAAGTAATGCGTTTGGCTCCCATACATTACACCATGGGCCACGGAGGTCATATATGCGCTTACTGTCTGGACTGAAGCAAATATCGGTGATGGTATGATCGCAGGAGAGCTTGTAGATCAGGGTGAAATGATGAAAGCTATACAGCTTGATCGTTCCCTGCCTGTCGCCTACCGTAAAGAATTTGCCCTCGGGACTGCATGCGATAATTTTTGCGTCGGCCTCCAGCTCCTGTTGGCTGTTCGTATACGGGTCCCATCTGAATACTTGCCCTCCCATGTATACGCCGAGAATTTCCTGGGACCTTGGATGCCAGATCATTTGATCTACAACTGACCAGGAGTTCCCTGCATATTCATGGTCGCGCATACATCGTCCCAGAAGCGTCGCAGTTTCCAGGGACCAGACACATAGAGGGGATCCACGATACGCGACAGCCACACAAGTCGCATCAGAATTGAATGCCATACGCCAAGGAACATTGTGTACAGGTCTATCCAGAGCTGTGCCCGTTTTCAAAAGGTTGGGATGCAAGATTGACCAGGCGGGAGCTTGGTCCGTCAGCCGGGCGACTCTGAGGAGTCGATCCGTTGATCCGATGACAACCTTGGTATCTCCGGTGGTGAATACCACGGCCATGGCCGTGCTCCCGATAGGATTCTTGATTCGGTGCATCACTTCTCCCGACTTGACAGACCACACTTTTGTCGTTCGGTGGCCGTATGTCACGAGAAGATGGGAGCTGCGACTGAAACTCATCGCAGAAACCCCCTCGGTGTGTTTGAGTACATGTCTAGTCTCGAATGTCGTAGAGTTATACAAAGTAATTATTCCTCCTCCGGTGAGCACAGCAAAATGATCTCCGGCACAGACAATAATGTTCCCTTGGGTTGCCGGTTGGAGGGAGATCTTTGCTAAGCCGTCATCCCAAGTGGACTTTGATAGTCCTTTAACCACCAGGGAATATGGGCGGGGGGCAAATTGCTCGAATTGCCGGTATATCATCGAGGCCTTGGGGCAGAATGGCGGGATTTTCTGGTAAATAGATGTAGGGGACTCGGTTAGATGCAGTCCGAACTTACCGATGAGTTTGAGCAGGTCTGTTGCCCATGATTCCACCAAGTCAAGTTCTTGAAGCCGATGAGCCATTGGATGTGTCACGGCGTTGCGACCTCGTTTCCGGCGAGCGTATAGATTCATGCTCTTTGCGGAAGACACAAGAATCCGCAATTTCTTCGCTTCAGCCAATGCCACAATCCAGTCGAGAACGTGATTTCCCTTGAGGAACTTGGCCAAAAGGAGGAGCGGTACATCTGAATCAGGGGACACTTTATCCAGGTGATATGCCCATGAGGTCATTGCATAGTAGAAGAATTCTCCCCTCAGGCTGTATTTCCGATTCCCAGGTTCAAGATGCAAATCTCGAGGTTGATGATGCTTCTCCAAGACAGTTAGGCACTTGGTCAACAACTTCTCATGACCTTCAGGTACATTGACTCCTAGTTCTGAGTCTGTCGCCACTATGTGATCTCTCGCAGTCTGATGGACCATCACTAATCGACTAGTGGTAGAGTCAACAGTTACAAACTGCCCACACACACGGTTGATGAGGAGGCCCATCTCCACCATCGGCAGAAAGTCCGGCTCCAATGCTTGTGCCAACTCACTGAGTATCAATGGCCGTCGGGAGCATGTGGCCCACATCAGGATCCTCTGTCCTAGTTTTCGGTCGCGGGGTTTTGTGTTTGCAATGATAGTGCGCTCCATCCGTTGATATAGCTGCTCCATGCCACCCGGGATGCCACCCAGCGTTTCGTCGACGTCCTCTTCTGTATTGCACTCCGCCACCTCGCGCATTGCAAGACTGGCCCACAGAAAGTTACCATTGGCACATTCGACCATTTTATCCACCAACCGCGCTTTAAATTCGGGCGCGGCACGTAAATATTCCACTTCCCGTTCGACAAACAGCCTTATGTCTCTCTTCGTATTCTCCAGTGGTAAGTATGTCACCAAGAGCACAGTGGACAACCGGTCAAATGTTGTGATGAGCCCCGATGTTTGCCGACTGACAAGGATTACCTTGATGCGTGTCAACGAATGCGGGACACTCTGCATTAACTCTACCAGTTGCTGTGGATTGTCGGTCTCATCCAGCGCATCGATAACGCAGTAGATTGTTGTAGAGAACCTCATTTTGAACAACAGTTGGACAAATATTCTCTCCCAAATGGCCTTTGAGTCCGTCTTTTCCAATGTTTTGGTGGCAAATGACAATTTTTTCAACGCGCGGGCAAATTCAGGCAGCTGCTTTGCAATCTGAAAAGCAATGCTCTTCAAGCAGGCACTCAGCGAGCGCTTGGATTCGTCACTAAATCGGAAGAAATAATATACGCAAACAGACCGCTCTAGGAGGTAATGTGTAACAAATGCCGATAAAACAGATTTCCCACTCGCTGGCAACGCGTGCATCCACAACATGGTTGGGGCATCCTCGGCGTCATCCATCCAATTATTGAAGTCGGGATGAAACACAATCCAGTCGCAAGTTCCAGGAGTCCACCTGGAATGAAAGAACTTGAGATCATCATCAAATGTCTCTGGAACTGCCAGCAGAGTCTGCAACTGTTCAAGCTGTGTTTTCCCCTGCTCTCCAAATAAGGATTTTCCTGTTATATCCCGGTCAGTATGTGTTTGATATCAGTAATGACACAAGGACAACTTGGACTCACCTGCCGAACGAATAGATGAGACCAAAGTTTTCAGGGCGTTTCTAACGCTAATGTAATTAGAGTCATGGGTGCTATCAAACTTGCAGACCGTATGGTGATCAGCAGCCAGGGCCTTTGAGATCTCTTTCGGATACCCGAGGGTAGCTGAGTTTTTCTCAACCACCATCTACCGGTGAGTCAGCATGTATAGAGTAAAATCGTAAAGGAGGAGTCTAACATACCATTCTCTTCCCGGCAAATGAAGTCTCTAGTGTTTCATAGAATGAAAGTATGTCGAGATTTGGAGCAATGTGTCGAAACTGCTCGTTCAGAGCTGCTACAGTCTGTGAACCGGCGCTCAGCTCCGATACGAATAATTTGGGACTAAATTTGAACAGTGACACCGTTAGGATCTTGTCCAAGATGTCGGCTAGATTAGATCCGCGATGTGGAGTCGCCAAAAACAGTATCGCGCTGATCGCTGACACAATATCCGAATATTGGTTATCGTTCTGGCCAAGAATATACGCCTGCTTGACGACAAGACCGCCCATCGAATGAACAATAAAAATAATTGGTCTCTAGTGATGCAAGGCGTGAACACCTCTTGAGAGATAGAGCAGGTCAAGGTCGAGGACTTACCTGGCCCAGTTCAAGTTCTTCCAATTTTTCACCCTTCCCAAATTTCATCCAAAACAATAGGTCTTTCGCAAAGTCGGTTATGCCCGTGATGGGAGTTGGGCCAGTAGATCTCCAGTTTGCATTGTATCCAAAAGATAGGATTCTCGCCATTTGAATACCTGGCTCGAGAGGAAGCCATTTCTCTGGCCAGAAGTACTCTGGATCTTTTTCTCGCGCCCACGTAGCTCGGCTAGTCCCGCCTAGGCCATGAACAAATATGATGTCAAGAGAAGGCGAGGATTCTGGTTCATAGACAACAGTCAAGCCGAGAGGATCGTTGTGTCGATCGGTGGGCACCGATAAACTCCGTGAAGAGAGTCCGATCATTGAGCTTGGTCGGAAACTCCGAGCCAGAGAGGACTGTCGATTCAGCTCCGTTGGAGTCTGCGATGGATCACCAAGCTCATTGGGGTGCCACACTATTTCGGGGCCAGTAGATGAGGGAGAAGGAGTCACATGCTGGCCTTGTGCAGCTGTCTCGTCAGGTGGAGGTGAAGTCTTCGAGTTCTTCCTGGGAAACTATAGGCAGGTTAAAATCATAAGTCGGAAATCATCTTGTTCTATCATAGTTAAACCTACCAGTTTATCCAAAGGGTTGTTCGACATTTGTGGCAAAGATCAAACGTTGGCAAAGAGTCAAAGGTTGCATCTATTTGGCCTTTGGGATGAAAAGTATTGCCGGGGACTAGACTGGGGGGGGCAGTGACTTTGGGAACCAGGCAGCTTGCGGCTCAATCAGTCAGCCTGCTGCTACCTAGGTACTTCATAGCTTTCGGTCATTGCAGACAATGAAGTACGTCGTACTGATTACCCCGTATTTTCAGCATCCTTGTTCATTTCTCTCCGGATTAGTCTGCGCACAGGCTGTGGCGGCTGATTATGCACAAGGGTAGGAGCCGTCACACCCGTGGACAGCCTCCAATCCTCGATATTCTCGCCCATAATATTCATGAAATTTACCACATTGAGCGTTTTTATATTTATATTTTTTTCTTTACATTGGTCTGGAAGTCATCTTAATACTACGTGGCATGGTTTCTGTCCACAGGTCCAGGATCGAGGCCGCTGGGGCCAGTCCAGGGACTCTGCGTAACTTACCGTTTTCCCGTACGGGGTATATCATCAGGTCAGGTTGTCTGATTTGCTTTAAGAGGAGCTTTTTTCCACATGGCTCTGACATGAAAATATTCAGCCTAGCTTTACCATCATAACTAACATGTCGACAACTGAAGCGATTGTTCATGAATGGACTCCCCCGACGGTTTCGCTGGGAAGCGTGCCTTTGGTCACGCGGGCTCAAAGCGGCGGCCAAGATATTGAGGGCGACTTTCCACTGGATCAGATAGTAGTTGACCGTGAATGCTCCCACTGTCTTCTAGAAACTACCTCTTGACCTAACTTCTCCATTACTTTAGACTTCCCCCAGGCACCCAAGTCCACTCCTGTGACCGCTATGGGGCTTCGGCCTGGACAGTTACTGCCAGAATTATAACCACCCTGGCAAATGGGGATCCTAAACTCTATTTCCTCAAGGTATGGAAGTATTTGATGGCATGAAATGCAGATTGACTGAGGTTTTCGTCCACAGTGTGCTGAAGAAGATCAAGGAAGAGCTATGTTGGAGGGAGAGTTCAATTCCATGGTTGAACTGCACAAAACGAGTCCCAAATTTGTCCCAGAGCCTTACGCATGGGGTCAACTTAGTGTCGCCCGCCCTGCCACGTATTACTTCTTATGTGACTTCATCGAAATGGACAACAATGACCCAGATCCCATCCAACTCGCCACCAAACTCGTACACTTGCATAAGACAAGTGTATCTCCCACTGGCATGTTTGGATTTCACATTGATACGTGCCAGGGCAGTCTCCCTCAGCGAACGGCGTGGAACCCGAGCTGGGTCGACTTCTATATCCAGCTAGTCAAGGGGGCGATGGCACTCAACACAGAAAAGAACGGCAATTGGAAAAACTTGGAGCAGCTTGTCGATCGGCTTATTACGCATGTAGTCCCTCAAGTGCTGGGGCCCTTGGAAGCCGATGGTCGGGTTGTTAAGCCAACTTTGATCCACGGCGACCTGTGGGATGGAAATATTGGAACTAGCCTTGAAAATGGGGAGCTTTACATCTTTGACGCCAGCGTTTACTATGCACATAACGAGATGGAGATTGCTATGTGGCGCGCAAGGTTCTGCAAGACGCTGAGCGCGAAGGTCTACCTCAATTCCTATCTCAACCGAATGGGCATCAGTAAGCCCGTTGAGCAATTTGAGGACCGGAATCGGATCTACAGTTTCTACATGACCTTACATGAATCAGCTTGCCATAATGGCTCGAGCTTCCGGGAAGAGTAAGTGGTGTTTTTGGCAAATTGTGTCCAAGTTCTTACTGATTGAATGTCATGACAGGTGCTATGAAAACCTCAACTATCTGGTCAACAAATATGCTCCACTTGACGAGGGAACTAGTTAAAATAGCACCATTGAACAATAGGTATCATTTATTATTACATGCATAGATTTAAAGCAATCTCAGATTTGTAGCCCTATATCTGGCTAAGTGCTCTATGCCAACCTAATTGTAGATAGTTCACTCATTAGTGTGCATATGACTGAATGACCAATAATGACTTGAAAGCTGGAAAATACTTTCATTTGAGTACAAATACCGGGATGGTTTTCTTAAAGCGTAGAGGCAATGCTATTACTTGTAATGGAAGGGCACATACGTAAATCCGCATATCCAGTCGAACAAATCACGGTAAGCGCGTATGTATGATATGATCCCTGCTTTTTTATACCCAAATGATTCCTATTTTACCCCTCACAGTACCTAATACTCGGCTCTAAGCCTCTTCCACGTAGTGCGTTTGTATTTAAAGCTAGTGTTATTTATTCAGGGCACAGGCCTACCTAGCCATCTTTCACCCCAGTCTTGTACGGGGTTCCACCAAAGCCTCACTATTATATACTCCTCTCAAAAGAAAGAATCTATTACCTCTGGTGCAAATATTTATCATGGGTAATGAAGACAACACACCAGGGCATACTAGAGCTTCAACCGAAAAGGGTCCTCAGCAATGCTATCCTTCTACTCCTGCAAGCATTTCCCGACATAACTCTCAAGTCTCGCTCCCGCCAAAGGAGGCGAACTCGGAGCCTCAAGATGAAGCATATTCCATTTTCAGCAAAAGAGAAAAGCATTTAGCGGTTTTTCTTATCACATTCGCTGCAACCTTCTCTCCCTTATCCTCGTTCATATTCTTTCCCGCCATCAACGCCCTCTCTGCATCCCTCAATGTTTCAGTGGAAAAGATAAATCTCACTGTCACGTCCTACATGATAGTCGCTGGGGTTGCACCGGCGATCATTGGTGATCTGGCGGATATGACGGGTAGGCGTAACGTTTACCTGCTTACTTTGCTCATTTATGCTGTTGCCAATATAGGGTTGGCCGTGCAAAATAGTTGGATAGCGCTTTTCTTGTTGAGGATGATGCAGAGTGCTGGCGGCTCTGGTATGTTTACTTGAACCCAGTTCTCTGACCTATCACGGTGATTCATATAGATTGTATCAAGTTTGCTAACCGAGGATAAGCAACTATTGCGATGGGGTATGGGGTAATCTCTGATATTGCTTCACCATCCGAGCGTGGAGGTTATGTTGGCATGGTGCTCTTAGGGTAAGCCTATGTACTCACTCTCTCACCACGAGTCATCAAAGTCACACCATAACTCTGCTGTTTGGTAGCCCCAATATTGCTACTGCAATTGGCCCAATTCTCGGAGGAGCTTTAAGTGAGGCTCCCGGATGGCGTTGGATATTCTGGGTACCCGCTATAGCCTCGGGGATCTGTATCATGCTCGTCGCTCTGTTCCTACCCGAGACAGCCCGTTCTATTGTTGGGAATGGTTCGCGGAATGTTTCAGCTCTTTATCGCCCAATTTTAGGGTGCCAGCGGTCGATAAAGCCCACCTCCTTACCAGCCCTTACCGAGAGGGAGAACACTCCACGGAATTTCCGGATTCCGAACCCTCTCACAACATTGAAGATCCTCGCATCCAGGGAAAGTCTTCTCATCACTGCCATATATGGTGTCTATTATATGAACTTCAGTTGTCTTCAAGGCTCTCTGTCAACACTTTTTATTGACATCTACCACTTCTCGGAGCTCAAGGCAGGGTTGATATACCTACCCTTTGGTATCGGATCCTGCATTGGCGCATACTGTTCAGGTAATGTTCTTCGGTCTCTTTGATTGGAAGAGAAAGTCGCTTAACTACTATTTGGCTAGGAAAAATCATGAATCGTGACTACCGCCTCACAGCTCGTGCCCATAATCTGGTAATAGATACTACTCATGGCGATGATCTGACTGCATTTCCCATTGAAAAGGCCCGGTTCAGGAGCATATGGTACTCCATATGCGCGACAGGAATTTCCACCACTGGATACGGATGGGCATTACAGTGCAGATCTGTGAGTAACCCCAACTTTGCAGAATATGGAACGTGGTTGATGCTCATAGAGCCCTTCCACACACAGCATATAGCAGTTCCCCTCGTCCTACAGTTCATAATCGGCTTCGCCATAGCGATCACTTTCAATGCAAGTGTCAGCCATTACATATATGTTGGCCCTTCTTAGGAGCCTTACTAAACGTTATTGTTATAAAATAGTGCTGTGGTACTCTCCTAACGGACCTGAACCCCAAGTCGCCGGCTGCAGCGCAGGCAGCAAACAATATCGTCCGTTGCTCACTTGCAGGTGCAGGACTTGCCTTCCTTCAAAGTTGTCTGGATGCAATGGGACCAGGATGGACGTTCACCTTATTTGGTGGACTATGTATGGCCTGTCTTGGCGTGTCATGGTTGGAGTGGAAGTATGGCAAGATGTGGAGGCAGCAATAGTCCAAGGATAGAAGTATTCGTTCAACAAAAACATAGTGAAAATTACCATACAGTTTGATCCATTGTAGTCAGAACATTTGAAGCCAAGCCCAGTTTATTCTTCCCCGCATGGGGCTGAGTCCTGGTCAGCTGTTCGAGACTGTTAACTTCATGCAAGTCCGCGGCTTTGCATACACTTTATACATGGAGACTCGCCCGGATACGGAGCACACATAAGCCACTGGGCCTAAGCGGGTTGATTAAATACCGCCGGTTGTATTTTTATTTCGAGGGGAAGAGGCGGTTCCTTTGTAATTTCTTCTATAGGGCTCAAGCCAATAAAGATTGAATCGAAGACTATCTTTCCATGTCACCTTTATACAACAATATCCGTTCTGGGCAATTTGATGTGATGATACAAGTGGAATCTCATCCATGGATGAATTCAAAGTGCGAGCGCTCCACACACACCCTTGAACAATACTCCCGCCAAGATCCCAAAGATGACACCTCCAATGTAGGTAGGTCTATATGCAGATGCCAAGTTCTCCACTGCCCCATACCGTGTTAGTGTACTCGGTAATCACAACCCGGGTGATTGTTCTCGATAATACCTCAACTCGCGGAGCCCCATCTCCTGTTGCATAACACGATGTCACCCTCACCCTGGCACGCGCATGCCAAATAGCCAAGTCAGTGATGTGGTACTTGGGTAATCAGTCATTCTCAATATTTCGTGTATGGATCCCTTAGTCTGCGTCAATCTTATTATCATATTCATCGTGTTCTTCTATCTTTATATCCTTGGTCGAAGAGTCTATAGAACCCACGGAAATGGCCTACGGGGAATTTCATTGCACTAATCAAAATTCGTATTCAATTCAACAGATTTGTTTACCTCAAACTAAGCATCTAAAACAATACGACCACATGTTTGGCAAACGTAAGCTGACGACATTCTCACATATCCTCCAGATCAAACCGCATGTACAACTTGTGAACGTCAGCGTCAATGTGTAAAGTAACGATTCTCGCGATTCGCTTTCTCCCTTGGCCCCACGCACACAGAACAAATGCTGCAACAAGTTTGCCTATACCGATACCTAGCAGAGCATGGTACTCAGACGAGGAGGACTCCCAGGTCTGCTCTGTGCTGGACGGATAACGTTCTCCTTCGCGGGCTTTGTATATCTCTCTAACACACAATAGAGTGTTCTTTTCGTTGACGTTGGAAACAAATACATTTCTCAAGCTATCCAAGGGGAAATCCATCCGGTAAGCAGCCTTGGTAAACTCCGATACGTAGGGATCGTTGCTTCTCTTAGACCTAAAGATATCATCAATGAAAATCACTCCCGGCCCGGTGCGTCCAATCCACCACACTGGGGGACCTTCGTCACGCTGCGTGATGCTGATCTTTCGATAGGTGGAATTCGTATTTTTCATGCTAAGGGCAGTTACTAACTTCGCATCGAGCTTCACAGATGTGCGATCGACAATATAGTCCTGGTGTCTGGGCGTCAAAGTGAATGTGGAAATGGGATACTGGCAATCCGCTGCACGGTTTTCAATCCATTTCTGTTGGATTCGTCCCCTCATCACCCACGTAGCATAGCTGTCGGTCATTTTGCTCTGTAGGAGCGGTCAAAGGTTTGATAAGATGAAGTAATAGAGGAGAGCCTGTAAAACTGCTGGCTTGTAGACTGATTGGTACGGTATGTCTTTTCCACAGGATTTGGTAGTGACAAGTGCTGGCTTTTATACCTCGGTGACCACGACGAGGCTGGGATTAAAGGATACTCGATCAATGCAATTAACCATTGATCAAGACAATGAAGCAAAAGAGAACAATGTGATGAAAGGATTTCAATGAAACAATGAACATTAGAAGCCGTAAAGGCTCTCATTTCTTGAAAGAGTTATCTTGCTAGTACACTTCAGTCCTAGATTGGAATTGGTACTCCGTAGATGTATGTAATACTGCTCGACTATGATGATCAGCTATGCCTCTCAGATCGTTAGTAGCATTAGACCAATTAGTGGGTCTTCGGGGTTCCAAAGGTGGATCTGCCACGCTAGTGGACCTCATTTTCAATGTCAGATTGTATTCGAGGTTTTCAGTGACTCATCCGCACCCCAGAAACTTCCTAGGATATCAAAATCGAAAGCAGGTATCACCATGGCCACAGAGGAGGAATTTGTGACTGTGAAGGCATTCTTGCCCACAGTCCCGCTTCCCGCAAACAGCGAGCGGCCAGCAATAATAACTGATCGCCTGCTCATCCGTGCTCTCCAACCAACCGACTTAGAAGCGTTACATGTTCTGCGCACACAAGAAGAAGTCATGAAATGGACCAGTGCGAGGTGCATCGATGAGAGCATTGAGAAGACCAAATCCAAACTGGATCCTTTCCTACCACCAAACGATCTTATCACCGCCAATTTCGCCATCTGCCTGAAGGAAACGGGCGAGCTTATCGGTATCGGTGGCTGCCACCTTTATCCGGGAAGACATGGGTGGCCCGAAGTTGGATACATGCTTCGGACGGATGCTTGGGGGAAAGGCTTTGCGACGGAGTTCTTGACGGCCTGGCTCCGGTTTTGGTCGGAATTACCTCGGACAGAGCGAGAGGTCAGTGTTGATAAAGAAATGGTCATCGGAGAAGGTGTGGTGGATGGACACCTTATTGCTATCACGGAAGCAAGCAATAGTGGAAGCCAGATGGTATTGTTGAAATGCGGGTTTGAGCGATTCCGCGATTTTACCGAGGTGGATGGTACCGAGACCGTGAATCTCGTTGCTTTCCGTTTTCTTACAAAGCGATAGGTCTCATAATATCCAATCTATACGAGATATATAAGAAAGCTTTAATATCACAATTCATAGATCACATCATCGCGGGTGTTTATGTGTACACAAAGGAGAGCGGAGGAAATGCCGCCATGCCCCTCAACTAATATTCAATCCGTCCACCCCGGGCCGACATCCATTTGAAGGCCATTCAGGCTCGCTCTTCAACGTTGCAGATCTTTGATATGGGAGGGGGAATGGCACGTGAGCGGCCCGTCCCCGTCCCCGGTTATAGATCACGATCATACAAATAGAGATGATTCCATGAACTGATAAATATAGTAGGAACATCAATCAAAATACGAAATCAGATCGAGTAACAATGGAACGTTTTGACGTCGCAGTTGTTGGGCTTGGAGTGCTGGAAAGCGCGGCGGCGTACCAAGCCGCTCTAAGAGGCAAGAAAGTGATCGCATCCGAGCAATTCGAGCTGTGTCATGTGAACGGAGCTTCTCATGATACATCGTGAAGTGTCAGAACAGCAAACGCAGCACCCCAATACGTCTTCCTAGCCCAATCCGCCTACAAGAACTGGGCCGACCTGGAAAAGGCTACAGACCAAAAGCTGCTATCGATAACCGGGGGTGTTATGTTTTTCCCCAAGGGTGCAAACCCTCCCCGGATAGACTTCACGACAAGCCTCGCCACCAGAAACGTGCCATACGAGGTTCTAGCTTCCAATGAAGTCAACAAGCGTTGGCCCCAGTTCAACATCCCGGACACCGTTGAGACGGTATATACCGCCGACACCGGTATTGTCCATGTGGCCAAGACAGTCCTAGCTATGCAAAGTCTAGCAAGAATAAATGGCGCAACTTTGAAGGAGCACACACGAGTGGACCGCGTGACGCCGAAGAGACCAGGCAAAGGCGTTGTGATCGAAACGTCAAACGGACAACTCCACGCAACTAAAGTCATCCTTGCCACCGACGCATAGACCAACAAGCTCCTTGCTCCTCTTGGCATACACATTCCATTGACAGTGATGCAGGAGCAAGTGACATACTTCAAGCCGACGGACGAACAAGCCTGGGAACCCAGCCGTTTTCCCGTATGGATTTGGGGCGGCGATCCCTGTTTCTATGGGTTCCCGCCTTTTGGCGAGCCGACTATCAAAGTTGCCCGCGATACTTCGAACAATTTGATGACACCTGAGCAACGTACCTATGTACACTCGCCGCAGTTGCTAGAGGAACTTGTTCGTTTATGGGCGATTTCATACCAGACAGAGGCCGTCAACCACTTTGCACTATCACTTTTCAATACTCTATTACTCCTGATCGACAGTTCATTATCAGTCCATTGGAAAAGCAACAGGATATTATTTTTGGTCTAGGGGCTGCCCATGCGTTCAAATTTGCGCCTGCTTTCGGTCGTGCCCTTGCAGAGTTGGCGATTGATGGGAAGAGTACGGAGGACCTTTCGAAGTTTGGCATTCCAAAGGATGCTACTTCTACTAGCAAGCTTTAAGATATTCATAATTTATGAAATTTCAACTTCACGCCTGAGAACTCTGGAGTATCAGTGTTTCCCTCAAGAATGGCACATAGTACAATCGGAGTTTCCTTCCAATGTTATTGAAGAAGCTAAGGACCATGAGAAAATCGACACCCTCAATAGGAAATTTAGCTAAGCTATGACATTGACTTTGTATTAAGCTCAACTGGGCAAGTAAGAATGCCCAATGTCTATATAATCGGCACTTTCGGCATATACACAAGAAACTATAGCGTCGCCAAATGATGCACTGTGTATTTTCCTCACGTAGTCCCACAGGATTGCCCAAGCGAGTGATTTGTTCCAGCGCATACATAGAACTGCTCCTCTTTTCTCCCTCTACTCATTTCGTATGTTTTTCTTACCATTCGCTTTTATATATATCGTCTAAAACATATTTTCTTTTATTGGTATTTCATCATCAACTATATTTCTGTGATTTCGAAATGTGTCATACTCATTGTTGCCGTGATGGTGCGAGCTTTTGGCAGAGAGGTTCCTTGAAGACCTCCTTCGTCCATGGCTCAGAATTGACCGTTGGGAGAATGGAGACACCATGGTTATTGTGGCCCATACTCTCTTGGTAGACTTCAGCTACAAGGTTGGTAAGACTCCCCAAAGACCTCAGATGGTATCATTATCTAACATAGTATGATTACCTGATGGTTGGGGTCAATCGCTATCTTGAGGCTACGTGGATCTCTATGGCTTTCAAGCATTTGGGCGTACAACATTCAAGCTTTGCATTGTCCCGCTTAGCTTGTTATTGTGGAAGGTGGTTACCTACCTATTGACCCCGGGTTAAAAGATGTGGTAAGTAGGAAGCTGTTTGGCCTGGGTGCCATCATAAGTCTCACCCTACATGGATTCAGCGACGGCGACGTGGACCTAGTCGAGAATTCCCGGATCATTGGGCTTGAGCAGCGGCGTTGGGGACAAAATTTTGTCTGGGAAGATGACTGGAGACGGTGGATGCTTCGAGGCTTTTAGGCCTGCATCTAATAGGTCCACGATTTTACATGACGATCAGGCTACCATCAATGGCGAGCATATCGAGATGCTTACAACTACACCACCTCAAGTGGACGAGCGAGCGGAGGACCGCAGGAACACGCGAGAACCAACACGTCTCCCCCTGGGCCTTCTACTATTATCAAGTTGTTTTTGGATCATTACCTCGGCCAAAATTAAGTAGTAAAAGAACCAAAATTGACTCAAAGTTGTTAATACATATCTCAACACCAATTCCTGGAATCATCTATACAGTACAGAGTCCCGTCGTTTCAATGCAATCGACCGGATACTAAAAGGAAATGCAAAATGCAATCAAAAGACAGACATTATACGCAATGTCCTACTTCTTCTGCCCCTCGCCACCAGGAGCCATGCCGGTAAACGGATCAAGGCGCAGTTCCTGTGCTGTGATAGGAGTGTAAGAAGTCCGACCCTCCTGTGCCATCTTCAACCGACGCGCCTGACCCGCTTCACCAGCGCGGCCAAGAATTCCAGCAATAAGACAAGTAGCCCGTAGACTGTCATCGTTCGAGGGAATCGGGTAGGTAACACGCGTAGGATCCGCATCAGTATCAATAACACCGATAGTAGGGACATTGTTAAGACCACACTCATGCAGCAAGACAACGTTCTCAAGCGGGTTAAGACAAATAACCAAATCGGGCTTAAGCGACGGGCGATCAGCAAGATCAGACTTGAAGTTGGGCAATTCCTCGTCCAGCGCGTTGACAACCTTCGTCTCACAGTGTCCGAGAATCTGCTCGCCGTTCGTCAGAGAGCCCGGAATCCACCGTTCGAAGATGTGGTAGCCCTTTGCCAGCGACGCTGCCTTGACAACGGCCCGCTTCTGGCCCTTGCGCGTACCGGCGAAGAGGATTAATCCGCCACGTGCGGCAACTTCCTCGACTACTTTAGCGGCACGGCGGAGGTGCGCGGCTGTCACGTCCAGCGAGATGATGTGCACACCCTCGCGAATACCGAAAATGTATCGCGAGTTCTGTGGGTTCCAGCGCGAGGTCGAGTGGCCCAGGTGGGTTCCTGCTGCGAGCAGCATTTCCAGGGAAATTTGGGATGGCTTTGGAGGGTTGCGGATGACATCTTCGGGGTCGTAGGCGGATTTCACGGTTGTGCCGAGCTTTTTGAAATTGCTTCCTAAGGGAGGAGAAGAAGAAGGATGAAGTTAGCTGGTGTGTTGGTGGAATCGCCCAAAAGGAATTCGCGGCTCACTTTGCGGCTCGTCTGATGTGAATTCTTGTTGTACGGGTGTGCTGGCCTCGTGTTGCGCCTGCACCATCTCAAGGAGGGGATTTTCTGGACGAGGGATCTCATCTCTGATAGAAGTCTGCAGTGTCTCGACTGGGGTTTCGGGCAATGTCGATTGGAAGCGACTCGAAACCGGGGCTCGTCGGCTCAGAGCAAGGAGCTGGCGGCCTGTGGGATGTTTTTAGCAGGGGTATTTAGAGGTGATAGCAGCAATTGGACCACACTCACTCTGGCGCATACAAAGCCTCCGTATAATCATTTTGGGAATGCTAATTTGCAGATGTTGTCTGGCAGGGAGGTTCATAGGGACTTATCCGCTCGAACTTTTGTCGGGCTTGGCATTGGATGCCTGAGGCTTTACGCTATTCCGCTTGGGGTGGTTTTGGTCTCTCCGCCTGCTACACTACTTCTCACAAATGGCAGTGTCTATCATCATTGTAACTTACAGTTTATTGTTTGATTTACTGTTTTCAAAAGGAACATTTCAGCAAGGTAATCACTTTGCAATTCTGAAATTATTATCAGATCACATAAAAAGTGATTTCCGATATCAAGTACTGTCATGGTACAAGCCCCTCAAGGGCAAAGAAAAAGATAAAAAGTGACCAGGCGGAAGAAAAAGAAAATGCAGGCCAACCCGTTGCGATAGAGTGCAAAGAAAGAAATTCATGAAAACCGTGTCATCAAGCAGAAAACGTGAGAGAAAAGTTCATCAAAGACCCTCTATTTCTTGAAGAAGCCACCGAGCTGATCCATCATGGACGGGCTGCTGCCGTTGTTGGAAGGAGGGCCACCGTATTGGCTGTTGGGGCCACCGTACTGAGGAGGAGACTGGCTGTTGCTGTTGCGGTGCTTCTTGACGGCGTCTTCAGCGATGCTACCAATGATGGCTCCACCAATTGTTCCGAGGAAACCGTGATTGACCTTGTGGCCAGCGAAGCCACCGGCGGCACCACCGGCTAGGGCACCGGCAAGACCACGCTCGCCCTCCTGGGCCTCACCAGGAGCACCCTGCTGCTGTTCGTAACCACTGTGGTCTGTCAGTATGTGATAAATGAACTGAAAGGTGAGCGAATTACATACCCCTGGCGGTTTTGGTCGTGCTGTCCATAGCCTTGCTGGTGTTGCTGGCCGGCATAGTAGTCGGATGAACCACCCTGTTGCTGGCCGTAGCCCTGCTGATGTTGCTGACCGGCGTAGTAGTCGGAAGAACCACCCTGCTGCTGGCCATAACCTTGCTGACCGTAACCATGTTGAGGTTGACCATACTGTTGCTGTTGGTCGTAGCCTTGCTGACCGTAGCCTTGTTGGCCGTAGCCTTGTTGGCCGTAACCTTGCTGGCCATAGCCCTGTTGGCCATAACCCTGCTGGCCGTGGCCCTGGTTGTATTGGTCGTATCCGGACATAATGTTATATGAATTGGGTTGGTAGAAGATTGATGGAAGAATTGATTTGGTAGAAGATTGGAGGATGAAAGGTAGGAAGGGTGAAGAGAAGTGAAGTGAGGGGGACAACCTTTTATAAGAGGTAACTCCAAGTGTATGGAGTAACCACAGGGCTGACGGAAAGAACCCCACATGGCAAGCGAAAACTTACGGAACGAGGGGCGCAGTAAGCGTCAGCCTTTCAGCCTTGTAAATCTTCTGGTATTACCATGTTCTTACTAGTGTGCGAATCAGAATCGAATCAGACCCATGCACTTCGCCCGATTAAGTGACACCGCCACACTCCAGCATAGTACCTTACGTATACAGCTGTGGCTATGCCAGGCTCATGTTTGAACATTACCGGATCTTCAAATAGATTACACGGATCCCTCGGCTTCCACAGATCTTCCAGAATATCTTTCCCCCACTACTGCGTAGTGCCTCTCGGCATTCCCGCATTGGGGCATTTTATTTGGTTGCCTACGCTAAGCCCCTTCATTTCCCGAATAGACCACCCCAATCGGGACTTTGCTACTCCGAACTGTGGCGTCACCCGATTGTGACTTTTGGCATCAGCTTTCCAAGAAGAAAATGGAGTATCTATGTTCTATAATATGAAGCATGAGCCCACCATTTGACATCTTGGTGAATAAATGTTCTCAAAACAAGTCAGACTGCTTTGAAATCATAATGATGACATGTTCAAGTGATCTTCACTTGATGGCGAATCGGGAGGTAACAACGTACAGTGTAAACAGTTTGTAAATTTGACTTTGGGGATGTCAGTAATATATATATATTTATATATACCTATTGATTGAAGATCATGCGAGCCAAAATACAGGATATAAGAGATACATCCTATCGGCAATGAATACTAGCAAGCGAGACCCTTTTCTTGTGAACTCGACCACAGACCACCGGTTGATCTCGTGGACCACTCAGATGCTCTCATCTCGGGTGTGTAGGATTGAGGATCAACGCATGACTGGTTTACATGTAAACATTATACTATAACATGGGACTTGATCGGATGACAGTAGCTTAATCCATCCCCGGGTTATGTATATCCTACGTTGTACAGCGTATGCGCTGACTGCAAGTACAAGAGTTTGAATTACATTGGCGATATACTCCGAACACACGGTCTTGACCGTCATGACGCCTTGATCGGCTCGGGCGGAGGATGATATAGAAGATATAAAATATTGTTGTATTGTAGTAGCGGTTGAATGTTCTGTAGTCTAGGTTCGTAGACCGCGTAAAATATACGATGTAGTGTAGATATATAAATCAACAGAGTGCACCAGACATGCAGACTATGCTAGACCAATCAAATCGCCGAGCTATAGCAAAAGGAACGCCCACCTGTACGAAGTACGGAGTACATATGACTAGTTTGTCAACTGCTCATCTGAGCTACAGCAGTTCACTCCTCTTTCAGCCCTGACGCTCTCGCTGCCGGATGATCATTGGAATGTTTCTCTGCCGATCCACTTTTTGCTTTGTTTTGAATGTTTCCGCCCTACTTTTCTCCTCGGTGTGAGACTTCATAACAGGACCTAAATCATGGTTGTCCTGCACTTATAACTCGAGCTAGGGGTGCCCGATCAGCATGGGCAAGTTTTCATAGCGGTTTTGCTTTTTTCACCCTCTTATAATTGTCTCTAGGGATCAATCTTGGTTCTTCACTGCTTCGTTGTCCAGAGACTAGCTATTACACGCTTACTTGTATATTACTGGGCTATAGTTAGTCCATGTGCCAGAAGAATGCTGCTGCAATCGGTCCTCTCCGCTCTGTGCTTTTGTCTCAGCATCGCATCTGCCAAATCACACCCAACGGTCTATATAATTCGACACGGCGAGAAGCCTCGGAATCCAAACGAGCATGGTCTAAGCTCAGACGGGGTCAAGCGGGCACAGTGTCTGAGGCGTGTTTTCGGTCAAGACTCGGGGTACAGCATCGGGCATATTATGGCACCTCGTGTGAAAAAGGGTAGGTTTGCAACAAGAACCGAAGAGAAACCAATGCGAGTACAGAAGCGAGGCGCAGGGGGTGTCGAATATCATAGATATGGCTAACAATATGGTCCCTGTCTGTAGATGGAGCGCATGGACGTTCGTTTGAGACCGTTCTACCCCTTGCCAACGATCTCGGTCTCACAGTCGACACACATTGCAAGCGAAACCAGGTGAAATGCGTCGCTAAGGCGATCAGGTCATATGACGGACCGGGCAACATTTTGATTGCATGGCGGCACTCGAAAATGGGTAAGATTGAGGAGGAGCTTGGGGCTCTCGAGTCTATTGAATATCCGGATGAGCGGTAAGTTATTGTGTGTTCATGTGTTTTTTGGCTCATGAGTATGGGGTTTGCAGTGGGAGAAGCATATCTGTGGGAGACGGTTGTCTCGTGGAATCTTCGACTCGTCATTCTCTTCGACAGAAGCTCCTTTGTTTGCCTTGTGTTATGTTTCAGTGCTGACTCTCTCAGATTCGATCTCATTTGGACAGATCCTTGGCCATATGGGAATGTGACGAGTATCGAAAGCGAGAAATGCCCGGGACTAGATGTAAGGACTGCTCTCGTGGATCAGTTTTGATATACGGAGTAGAGATGGAAAGCATATACACTTTCTTTGTCATTAAGCGTATATTCATGAATTGAAATATAACAATGCATATAGTCAAGAAGTCAATAGAATGGAAAGGCAGAATAGAGTACAGTCAAGGGAATGAATTGAAAGTATAAGGTCAACGGAACAATGAACCGACCTCCAGGTAGCCTCTCTATCTACGCACAGACCAGCACAGCAAAATTGTTCCGTGAAGGCGGTGAACCAGCCGAAGCGGAGACAATTGTAGCGCCAAGATTTCCTCCCCCAAATTTTTCGTTGCGCTTGATTATCGAGCTTTCCCCTCCAGATTACAATTTCTGTTTACGGGAAAAGATCATGGATGATATCGAGGTTTGTGCACTCGGAAAATGTCCCGCAAGGATTGCGAGCTGACTGCCCCTAAGGAACGGCTGCGCAGCCATGCGCAGGCATTTGACGGTCTACTGTCTTTGATCCCCGCCAAATACTATTATGGCGAAGAAGATACAAGTGTATGTAGTCCTTGTTGCATTTGATGAGCTGGCCGCGTCAGAATTGGGGTCAATATTGTGTTCTTCCCATCATCGTTCATTCTGAAGATCTCTGTCTGACCATCACCCTCATCTTTAGGATCAATGGCAACGCAAAAAGCAAACCAAAGAGCAAGCACGTGAGGCGAAGCGGGCGAAGCTGAACCCCGAAGCCGCTAAGACCGCCAAAGATGTGATGGATGAAAACGCACGCAAGAGAAAGCGGGAGGACGGCACCCTCGAGTCCGACTCGTCCGACGGAGAGTTGGGCACAGAGACCCCTAAGGAAGGACTGCAACGCGGAACCACCAACGTCAAGAAGCAAAAGCAGGTCGAAAAGACTGATAAGCCAGACGCTGCCAAGACCGCAGAGGCTGAGGCACGGAAAAAGCAAAAGGAAGAGAAGAAAGCCCAGAAGAAGGCCGCCCAAATGGAGAAAAAGAAGGCCAAGGATGCTGCCCGGAAGGAGAAGGCTCAGCAGGCCAAAAAGCCATCGAGTACCCCAACTGAAGATTCGGAAAAATCTGCACCCAAGCCTAACGGCAATGCAACCAAGGACACTGAAGCGTCCGAGGATGAAGAGGATGACGACCAAGAAGATGGCGGAGTTGTTGAGGAAGGCTTCTCCGTTGAGTTCAATATTGAACCGGAAACCCCTTCTTCTGCCCCATCTACCACTGACTCCCCTAGCCTCGATGCCTCAAATCCTCAATCGAGCACCTCCTCCACTTCCTCCATCGTTCCCCCCTCCGCCTCCACCGATGCCAAATCCTCAGAGCCCAAACCTCTCAAGCACACACCCGAAGAGCTGAAGCAACGTCTACAAAAGCGCCTGGATGAGCTCCGGGCTAAGCGCCATGCGGATGGACTCAACGGCAAGCCTGCACGTAACCGCCAAGAGCTGATCGAAGCCCGCCGGCAAAAGGCCGATCAAAGAAAAGCACACAAGAAAGAGTTGCGTGAAAAGGCCAAGATTGAGGAAGAAAAGAAGAACGACGAGGCCATGGCCCGTCGTTTCTCGCCCGGTGGCTCTGGATCTCTTCTGGCATCCCCCGCTCCCCTGCCGAGTCCGTCGGCTCTGCCAGCAACAACTTCTCCTTTGGCCGTGTGATGTTCGCAGACGGCCAGCAGACAGATGCCACTGGAACCAGCGTGCGCGACAAGCCGAAGACCAGCGGTGCCCGTGATCCTGGTGCCCAGCTCAAGGCCGCTGAGGCCAAGAAAGCCCGCCTCGAAGAGATGGACCCTACCAAGCGTGCCGATATCGAAGAGAAGGACATGTGGCTGAATGCCAAGAAGCGTGCTCACGGCGAGCGTGTCCGCGACGATACCTCTCTACTGAAAAAGGCTCTCAAGCGCAAAGAGACAGCGAAGAAGAGATCCGAGCGTGAATGGGGAGACCGCATGGACGCTGTCGCCAAATTCAGGGGAGAACGCCAGAACAAGCGCGAAGAGAACCTCCGCAAGCGCCGGGAGGAGAAGGGCACCAAGGGTGGCAAGAAGAAGTCCAGCAGCGGTGGAAAGAAGAAGGCTGCTCGTCCTGGATTCGAGGGCAGCTTCAAGGGTGGTGGCAAGAAGAAATAAGCAAGCTTCCATCTGGTGGCTTAATTTCATTTCATTTCTCACTTGCTTTTACATCAACCCATCTTCTTCTAGAGTTTTCTTTTTCTTTTCTCTGCATACCCTTCAAACGTGTCTTTGTCTCTTGGATGTTCACATCGCTGAAACAAGAAAGCACACGGAAGCCCCCGAACCAACTAAAAAAAGTGTTTTGAGACTTGACTGGGAAATATCCGTCCGGAGATCAAGGTGCCTGGTGTTTGCGTTTGTGTCTTTGGCAGCTTGGTCTGTCAATTTATGTCTATGCATGACAGCATCGGTAGCGATTTGATTTATCTGTGAATACAATATCATTTTCTTATCGAGCTGTATACATGTTTCCTATGTCTTGTCTATGTAATCCTTTAGATCCCAATATGCAATATATGTATGCAGTTAGCGGAAAAGTGTTTCGCGCAGATATAATAGGGGATTGATGGAATTTATATATTTTGAATTGAATCTCAACCAGAAGAAAAGAGCTGCTAGATTCCATAACATAGGAAATAAAAAGAGACAAGGGAGCCAGTGTTCCAGGAAAAGACATCTCCTTCAGGAATTGACTAGTACAAGATGATAACACAATCGAGGGCAAGTTATGTACAGTGATGTGATGGGGCTTAAAATCTTTCTTGTTTTTCAAGGCACTAGTAGTGCCTCTTGAATGGGTGGGTATTGTGACCAGCATCTTCGTGTTCACACATCTAACATTTGGAATAGATGTGGATTTGCCTGAAGATCTCAATCAGATTGGAGGAAAATAGATTATCGGTAGGGAGCATCTGCGCGAGCAGCAGCAGCAATTTCAGGCTCCCACTTGTCACCGTTGGAGAGAAGCTTCTCCTTGTTGTACAGAAGCTCCTCGCGAGTCTCAGTGGCATACTCGGCGTTGGAAGCTGAAAGACAAAGTATTAGTACTTCAGTCTGAATATCAATTGAGATGTAACCAGAGGATGTTAGACTCACTCTCAACAATAGCATCCACAGGGCAGCTCTCCTGGCAGTAGCCACAGTAAATGCACTTGGTCATATCAATATCATAACGGGTCGTCCGGCGGCTTCCGTCCTCACGCTCCTCGGCTTCGATAGTAATAGCCTGGGCCGGGCAGATGGCCTCACAAAGCTTGCAAGCAATGCAGCGCTCCTCACCAGTGGGATAGCGACGGAGAGCGTGTTCGCCACGGAAACGGGGGAGATAGGTCCCTTCTCGAAAGGGTAGAAGATGGTGTAACTAGAACATGGCAAGGCAATTAGATGATACAATTCGACGCTATTGATTCTGGACTGCAATCCGCATCGCCGGCAAGGTGTGGAACAAGGACTTACGGTGGTCTGAAAAACTGCTCGAGCACCACGTACATGCCGCGGAAGATCTCAGCCATGAGGAAGTATTTGCTAGCCTTGTCTAAGGCGGACTCGGAGTCCTGATCCCAGCGCTTGGGCGGGGGCAGGCGGAACCCGGCCTGAGGGGGTCCCGCTGGACTTGCTGCGCGGTAGGTCGAGGAGGAGAAGTTTGCGGTTGAGCCCAGCAAACCGAAGGGGGTCGGCCGACGGTAGGCGATCAGCCTCGCGACCGAGCGGGTGGCGGCCATGGTTTTGGAGAGGAGATTGAGTTGGAGGGATGGGGAATCGAGGTTCAATTGGAGGTGGTAGGGGAGCAAGTCTTAGGTTGTGGTGGTTTGCAGGTTTCGGGCTTAGGTCATTCCTTTCTGTCGGGCGTTGATTGGCCCGCAGGATTTTGCTGGGCGCGACCTCACATCTTTCCTCTTCTGCGGCAGCCGTCTTCCTCCAATCTTTACCCTTTTACTCTCCACCTTTTCTTTTTAATACTTTAGATCTTTTCAGCCTTTGCGCTAGTCCGATCAATCTATTTCATCATGTTCCGCTCCGCCATTGCTCGTTCCTTGAAGGCTTCCGCCCCCCGTGTCATCAAGACCCCGGCTCCCTTCCACATCCGCAGCTCTCCCATTGCTGCCCAGGTCCCTCAAATCACTCCCTGCTTCGCTCAGGGTATCCGCCTCTACTCCGCTCCTGCCGGTTTGAGCAAGAACGAGGCCGAGGGCCGGATAGTCAACCTGCTCAAGAACTTCGACAAGGTGCGTCATGTTGTTTCCCCGGGGAATCTCGCGATCTATCGGCTATAGACGAAAATCAAAATGCTAACTGGATCTGTGTCATGCTTAGGTCTCCGATGCCAGCAAGGTCAGTAATCTCCAGTCGGATGGACCGTCATGACTTTCCTATCGCTATGCGCTATAGGAGAGGCGACCGAAAACATTCATCAACTAAAATTGTTTGACCTACAGATCAACGGCGCTTCCCACTTCTCCAACGACCTCGGTCTGGACAGCCTGGACACCGTTGAGGTTGTGATGGCCATTGAAGAGGTACGCGCCCGGTTTCCCTCGGAAAGCACTGATTATATATTCTATGAACGATATCTGACTGTTTCAACAGGAGTTCAGCATCGAGATCCCCGACAAGGAGGCCGACCAGATCCACAGTGGTATGTTAGAACAAGCACTTGTATTTCATCAACCAGAGCTAATATGAATATTACGCATAGTTGACAAGGCTGTCGAGTACATCATGGCCCAGCCCGATGGTAACTGAAACCCGTAACCCCTCTTGGTCCTTGACATTTGCTGACTTCTTCATAGCCCACTAAATATTTAATTTGAAAATTTGGGATCGGTTGGAGAATCAGATAGAAAAAGAATCGGGATGTTGGCGCGTCTGTGGGGTTCGCTGGACACAGTGACGCTCAACTGAGATGCTATTTTGTATGCTGAATACATGCTAGTGACTTTTCTTTCCTATATCGTGTATATCATTTGAGTGCAATTCATGCAATTTTGAAACAGTATTGACAGTATTGCTACTACATGGTGATAATCACCGAATGCGTCTGGCTTTTGATATATGTTATTTTTAGTGTATGTTCCCAGCTTAATGGTCCATTGGGCTAACCTTCTTTGATAGATACATACAAATATATGTACTTAGCTACATAATTACTTTTATCATATGATCGCACGTAGACTTGCATGCAGAGATAGCTTCGCGAGTACATGTCAGTTTCACAGTGAACACAAACAAAAACACAAAGTGCACAAGCATATTGGAATGGAGCAAAGATCGTAAGTATATGCCAAGTAATGTAGATTGCCAAAATAAATAAAAAAAATTTAGAGCTAGAAAATAGTATCATAACTGGGAGATTAGCATCCCGATGTCCTTTGACGGGCGTCTACGCACCCGCAAATGCTCAAAGAGCCACCTCACCGAATGAACTTGCTTTGACCTTCACACTTTCCACAACTCCATTGCAGTCGCCTATTCCTCTTATATTGAGGCGGGTTGAATTGAATATAACCGACACTTTATCGTTTTGGCTAGCCCACTCGGTCCCTGGTTTCCCCTGACACCGAAAGTCCCACTTCAACCACAGACTCTCGGTCTTCACGGTCCCTCTCAACATCGCACCACCCAGACCATTCAAACCACCGGCATATAGATCGGAAGCATTTGGTCATACCGGGCCATATCTCTCTCTGTTCCTTTTTGATACCCCACCCGACCCGATCTCATGGCCTCAGCAGCCGGGGGCTTGACTCGCCGCAGAGGCGCCGGTCGAGTCGCTGGGGCAGACGAACAAGATGACAGCCGAGTGTCATCTCCAATCTCCCGAAATGGCTCGGCGATGGATACTCGTGGGCCTGAGACATCGTTTACCAATGCAGAGAATGGCCACAAGATCGCGTTCGATCCCCGCGACATCAGCGAAAACGAGGAACGGGGCAAGCAGCCCAAATTGACTCTGATGGAAGATATCTTGCTGCTGGGTCTGAAGGATAAACAGGTCAGTCTTCATGGATATTATCTCATGTCCGATTCTTGGATTTGTGGTTCCGATCGCTGACCTACCCGCGCCGCAACAGGGCTATCTGTCTTTCTGGAACGAAAACATCTCCTATGCCCTGCGAGGGTGTATCGTCATTGAACTCGCGCTCCGCGGCCGTATAAGCATGCAAAAGGATTCTTCGCGGCGACGTTTCCCCCTGGCCGATCGCATCATCGAGGTCATCGACGATACACTGACTGGAGAGGTCTTGCTGGACGAGACACTGAAGATGATGAAATCAAGCGAGAAGATGAGCGTCAATTCATGGATTGATTTGCTGAGTGGTGAGATGAACCTGGAGCAGAAGTTTGGGTCGCAACATATTTACTGACTGGGCGGGTCATAGGCGAAACCTGGAATTTGATGAAGATCGGATATCAATTGAAGCAGGTACGGGAGCGACTGGCCAAGGGTCTTGTAGACAAGGGTATTCTACGAACCGAGAAGCGCAATTTCCTTCTTTTCGATATGGCGACGCATCCCGTGGCCGACGGCGGCGCGAAAGAAGACCTCCACCGACGGGTACGCAACATCTGCAGTAACCGCACTGTGATTATTCCTCCTAGCCCGTGGCTCCCCGAAGACGCTGAATTCCGATACCTTCGTTCAATCACCATGGTCTGTGCCGCATACGCTGCTAATGTTCTCGAAAACGCTTTGGTCACCATGAGCCACGAGGCCCGCGAGAGAGCTTTTGCACAGGTGGATGAATTGCTGGCCGAGTATTCGCAATGGCCGTTTGCCCGGAAAACTGGAGGTTCGCAGGCGATTGGAGCTAATTTGGCTCAAGTGGTCAATGAAGAGATCAATCGAAACAAGGACAAAGAGCTTCAGATGGAGGTAAGCTGCATTCCCTTTTGTCAACCACTTCATATACTAATTCAATAGATTGTCGCCGCATGCTTGAGCGTTTTTACCAGACTTGATTCTTTACTTTAACGGAGGTACCGCGTAATACATTGTTTTTTGTTCACGACTTCTTCTTTCTCGCCTTCTCTCACCTTCTCCCTCTCTCCTGCCTTGCACCTCGGCCACAAATCATCGGGTTTGCTCTGTTCATGTAGTGATCTGGAGGCAGAGCGTCGCTTCTTTTTTTTATCATATGGGATTGTCGGGTCAAAACTTATTCCTGTATGGGATTTCTCATCAACTTTGATTTACTTCACCCTTTGTTTTATCTTCTTCTTTTGAACTTGTTGCATTGCGCAAATGGTGGCCTACCAAGTAAGTGATCGTGGCGCAATTCTTTCAAATTGATACACCCTAGGTTGCTCTCCTTACTATTGATATCTATTAAAATGCATAAAATGGCAATCTAAGTACTGGCAACACTATTAACCCTAACAACCACCATTCCACCACTTCGACTGCCCGCCGTCCCGGCAGCTCCAGAAGCCAAAAGGTCCGCCGCACGCGCAAGATCAACGACAGTAATCTCTCTCCCGCAGACCAGATTCTCCTCCACCAACTCTGCAATTCGCTCCATAGCCAACCCATCAGGATTCACAGGCACAAAACGGCTCTTAATACCACGCGTCTTCTCACCTAGCACATCGTTCTCAGGAACAAGCGGAGACTGCTGCGCAACCTGGCCATCCACAACAGTCAGTACAGCCCCGTAGTCCTTGACGACACCGGCAGCATGAACAGCTCGGAATACCTCGCCGCCGGCACAGTCGAGCACGATATCAACCGGCTGCCAGCGGCGCGCACGGAACACCTTCTCGATATTACATTCGTCTGGGGATGGGAGGTGCGGGATGATGACTATCTCGTCCACTTCCCAATCCTTCTCAATGATATCAGCTTCGACTTGCGTGCAGGTTACACAGATCCACGGCCGGACGGCGGTAGGAAAGAGCGAATCTGCTCGCAGAATCTGCACCGCGACGCGGCCAATGTCGTTGTCGCGGGCGTTGGTGACGAGGACTCGGATTTTGGGTACTCTTTGCTTGCCGTTCCCGTTGGAATCTGTGCCGCCAATTATGCTTCCTATCAGGCTGCTACGCCGTCCAGAGCTAGTGCTACCGCGTACTAAATTGACCAGGCTGGCGCGGCGGCTATTGTTATTGGTATCGGCATTAGCGTTAGGATCGACCGTGCTTGCACTGCGGGCTGATGGAGCGTTGGTATTGCCTTTGATCAGGCCGATCAAACTGTTGCGGCGGACGGTGGCTTTGGGGTTGGGGTCAACTGTGCTAGCAGCGCGGGGAACGGCTTTGCCACTGGGATTACCGCTGACGAGACTGATTAGGCTCTCGCGGCGCACGTTCCTAGGATTGGCAGGGGGGATTGACTGCTCTGGCAGCGGGAGGGATGTTGTCAATGTCCCCACCATTGGTACCGGCGATGCCACTGGTATTGTCTTTGGGTGCGTCGCCGCGGCGAGTCCACTGCCAAACCCAACGCCCGTTTCCAGCTCCGTTGCTAGCATCATTGATAGTATCATTTAGCAGGCCACCGTTCCCGCCTCCTGCACCGCCACCAGCACCAACGACCGTGCTTTTGCGGTGCCCGTAGCCATAATCCTTGCTGCCGACCACGGTATCACGGCGTTGGGGCTGCCAAAGCCACCGCCCCATCTCATTTCCAAAAGCATCATCGCCCTCGTTCAACCCGCCAGGAACGTCGGGATCAAGCCCCGCATACCGAAAAAGCGCCTGCCAAGCCGTCAATGCCGGCAACGCAAGAGCTGCAGCTCCAGCAACAGTGATATTGTCTGGCTTCAGCGCTAGCTCGCGCTCAGTCGCGACGGCATAGTCTGCCGCTCCGCCGTCACGCGTATAACTAACCACACCGAAGACTACGTCGCCTATCTTGAACTTCGGGCCCTCTTCATGCTCGTCGTCTTCACGCGGCGTGCTGATGACTGTCCCGCAGAGACTGTGGAGTGGGATCTGCGGTGCGGCCTTGGGGGGATTGAGAAGTTCAGCTAGACGGATCTCATCGTGGCAGAAGGCTGCTGTGGCGATCTTCAGCAGGTATTGCTGAGGAGAGGGCTGTGGGGTTGGAAAGCCTGTGTCGAACACGAGGTCTGTTCCCTTCTTGCGAATAACGCTTGTGTTTGTGTCGGGTGACATAGCGTCACTGATTTCTCCTTCTGGGATGCCGTCTGGCGCTTCATTTTCTAACACATCTGGGGTGTAATAGAGGGCTCGCATGGATAGTGGTGTGAAAGGTGAGTCGTTCAATGTTGACGAGATAGGCTTTGTGGCATGTGAAGTGGGCTTCGTGGCCTCTGATGTGCGCTTTCTTGCTTCTGATGTGCGCTCTGAGGGTTCAGACGGCTGCCGCATAGCTTCTGCGGTGCGTATTGAGGGCTCCGATGGATGCTTTGGGGGCGCGTGTTCCACGATGGGTTGCGTGGGAGGTATGTCTGACTGCATACTGTCGTTGGAATCTTGATCCATCTTTTGAGTTAAGAAATTTGAGTTCAATGAGTCGTAAGAAGTCTGGGCCTTAGAAGTAGAGTATTCTCTTTTGCCATCTCACTTACCTATAGATCGGAGGCCATTTCCTAATCTTGACGTATGTAGGGCTTAGGCCAACATCGCCACTTAACAATCCCGATCAATTCCATTGCAATGAACAGCTATACGATCTCACATTTCTATTTGACTGGGTTTGATAGGATAATTAGTATAGAGAGTCTGTTATACAAGGGAGATAGCATGATGAAATATCAAAATCAAGACCTCCTAGTCACGGGTCTTATAGACCGTGCCTTGCCCTGGCCATTCAAGGTACGGGGCATCTTAGTCTAGTGGGTTGGTAATTGTGTATTTCTTATCCCCCAACCTACTTGCCTTTGATGTTTTCCTGCCTTCCGTATCGCTTGGACCCGACGTGCCGTTCTGATCGCCGGTCAATCCAGGTGATGACTATTTTTTATTTATCCTTATGTCCACTCTCACCAACAATTCGGAAAGGCAGAATATATCTGAGAAAATATTATTGACAAAATAGCTGATTCAACAACATATGTACAGATTAATACATCTATAAAACTTGGTCCTCCATTCCCAGCCCATCAACAAAATTATACAACTCTTCCGGATCCTCAAAGACCGTCCAGATATGCGATGGTACATATTCAAATGCCTTTTCAAACCTCCCTGGCTCATTCTTCTCTTCCATATGTGCCACATCCGTAACTTTGCGAATAATGATAGCATGAATCCAGTCGGGATACCGACTATACATTTCCGCATAAGCCTCCGGATCCTTCTGCGTCGAATCCCCAATACAAAGCACCCTCCGACGTGGGAACCATTGCCGAATCTTTTCCATCCGATCAACCTTGTACTCCTGCGTCTTCTCAGTGAACGACTTGATAAGTCCCGTGATATCCATCCACGAGTAATCGCGCAGCACCAGCGTACCCGGGCAGTAGTGTTCATCTAGGAAGTCGTGCAGAAAAGGATAAAGATTATATGGCGACGCAGAGAGATAGAACCACGCAGGACGAAGCTCAGCATGAATATATCTGTAAAGTTCCGGCATACCAGCTATTGGCGCAGGGACGTCGGCAAACGTCGTGCGAATAACTCCCGTGGGATCAAGCGTCTTAGTGTGTTTGATAGTATCGTCGATATCCGAGACGATCAGCCAGCCCTCAGGCGCAGCAAAAGTTGTGCTCATCGACACAAGCTTGTCGCCGAAATGATGCAGTCGCGGCTGCAAGATCTCGCCATCGTAGATCTCCACTCGACCCATATCGACCGTCTGACTGACGATGCCGTTGCGATCGGATGGACCGAGTCCATGCGACTGTGACGGCCGGGATATGGGTACCTGCAGCGTGACCGTGCGCGCCGGCGAGACCTGGTTGAGAAATGGCTGGACACGCTCTGCGATGCGTTGGCGTGCTTCGTCATCGCCGCCGACCTCACCATCCAGCCCGATGTAATCTGCGATCGCAGCCACGAGGTTGCCCACGTCTTTCCGTCCTTCTGTTTCGAAAATGCAGGCGACGACTTCGGCATGCCAGCATAGCTGAGTCTCGTCCGTCTCGTCATTTACTGGCTGGTACGCTGTATTGTTTAGCAGCCATACGGTGTGCTGGCGTGGGTCTGCTGGGTGCGCGAGCGGGTTCTTAGGACCGAGGAAGGATGAGAAGAAGTTTATCAAGGCTGAGCCGCGCTTTTCTTGCGCTGGCGGTGGAGATGTGGACCTTGATGCCTCATGAACCTCCTTTCTGGCATCAGCGACCGAAAACTCGTCGTGTTTGTGGTGCGGCATGATATTGGCGCCAACTTAAGTTCCAATCTCAAGGATGAAGCGTTTCTATGACAAAATAGTAATATGAGCAGTCTCGAGGGAATTCCCCGAAAAGTACATGTTAGGTCACAAAGTCTAAAGAAATCAATGAAACTCCTCAGGGGAGAGACGATCATATACGGAGTAGCCCGCGTTAGTTGACGATCTAGTGTTAGTGCCATCCGGTGCCCTCAAGCCAAGAGCCTCCATTCCCACCTGATCTTAGCTGCCTTCAAAGGCTCTCGTATTGATGTCATACCTAGAGTGAAGACATATCATATAGAAGGCTGACAGCGGCAGGGCTATATGCCATATCAGTTGGTCAGGTCAGGCGAACGGAGCATCCGCGGGGGATGGCTTGGCAGTAGGGCTGAGCTTCCGAACTTGAACTTGACGAACTGGGGTTTTCCCCGGGTGATCTGACGCACAGCCTCGATGTTCTGAAGACCGTGGAGGCTCTGGGGTTATGACGTTGCTTTTTTCAGTCGCATGGGAAAATGATCGATCCTTCCATGTAGCATTCTCTGTAATCTCATGCAGAGTTTATCTTATTTACAACTACATGCTTTCTATCAAGGGCATAAAGAATGAACTCCGCGTAAACATACCCCCCGAGAATATATTGATCACGTGTATCGTGTCTATATCTAGTGACCATGTTGACTTCTACGATACTCTATTCAGACGTTTCAAATCATTCCTGCAACGGGTATCCGTATCCAACCAACATAGCAGGCTCATCAATGTTATGATGCTGGTAACTGCAAATAGAAAAAAAGGTCAGCGGTTAGGCCAGTGAAGTGGGTCGAAGGAAAATTACCTGAGGACGCCAACGGCACCAGGGTCGAGCATCAGAGAAAGAGGAAACTCCATAGGATATCCTAACCAGCGCTTGGTAAAGGCACGAAGCAAATGTCCGTGTGCAACAAGCAGGATATCGGAAGGATTCTCTCCGTGCATGTTGCCCTTGTGGAACGTGCGAATCTCTTGAATGAGATTATCAAGACGGTCCGTCACCTGTTGCGCAGACCTATATTGACCAGGTCAGATATACTTGATCGTAGGTGATTGGGCATGGGTTCGAAGAAAATCCCCTTGCAAAAAAAAATACATACTCTCCATTTTCGCAGCCGTCTCTCCAGATATCCCACTCGCTCTCGGTATCCAGACCGTGGTCCTTTCTCAAGGCCCGGATTTCCTTAGTCAAAAGACCTTCATACAAACCATAGTCCCATTCGGCCAGTCTATCAGTCTCAGAGACCTTTTTCGCATCATAAAGCGCTTGCTTATCGGCATCAGAGAAAGCAATCTCAAAGGTCTGCATAGCTCGTCGACGGGGACTGATATAGACATGCGCAAGTTTGGCTGGGTCAATCAGTTTGCCAGATCCGACAATCATCTTCCCGGACGCATTGACCTGGTTAACACCATCTTGGGTAAGTTCAAGCTCAGTGATACCGGTGTACCGTCCATTCTTGGACCATTCCGTCTGTCCTAGAATCTATTTAGACCACAGAAAAAGATTGGTATTCTGAAACATACCGTGTCGGTAGAGGAAGACACGGGGTGTACCAGAGTCTTTATCGGGCATTTTGGACTACTGTTCAAGGGTATTCCAAGGGTGGTGGTTGAAAGTGGGTTACGGGATTGTGGGAAAAGTGGGAGGTGTTTCCGCCCCGGTGAAGGTGAGCTTCACCCGCCACGTGTACGAACTCAACTTGGATAGAACATTGACCTTTTATACTTATTTTCAAGTGAAGGGGGCTACGAGAGGATTGCTGAGGCACTTGATATCTATGACCTTGGGCTTTTACCCCGCCATCGCGGGGCTTGGTTATAGCGCGGCGAGCCTGAGAGGAGTGAATGATGCGTTGATGTTACTCCACATGAAACCATTCAATATTCAGATACATGAGACCGGCATTTACATTGAAAACTTCAGTTTGTATAGCCTGGAACGAACAATTCTTGTATTTTTTTTATCTGTGCCACTGAACAACCTCTTGAATACTAACATTGTCATTGAGAAGTGGTGTCTCCATGAAATTCCTAATCCTATAGACCTATCCCTATGCGGAATGACATACATTGGCAATGACCCAAATCAGGGATTTATTTCTAGCTCTATAACCACCCCTGTGAGTGGGAGTGATAGTAGGTACATGAAACCAACTATAATTTCTAAATTGTTTATAGCACGTTTTCTCGCGTTTTAAAATTTGATGTATATAAGTGCTAATTTACTATATACCAATTAGAATTATGGAATATTGCTCTTAGATAAAGGCGAGAAACGGGGTCTATACACATGGTTTCTCAAAAAAAGTCACGTTTTTCAGAATATCTGTATTGTTTGGCGCTTTTTGGGCCCTAATAAGCCCCCATCAGGGCCCAGTGGGGTTTCACCCCGGGCCCATAGCCCACCGATAGTAAAGCCCAGCCCATTTCCAGGTTGTATTGGGCTAGACCCAACCCGAGCCGAGGTTAGGCCCGGGGTATGTACTTTCTGCTGTATGTATTCACCCACGAGTGAGTTCTACAAAAGCCTCCGTAGTACGCATCCCTAATGGTTCCTATACTGTTTCCCTAGAAACGACAAGGATTTAACACGCATCAAGCTGTTTAATCCGGTTTCTTTTGCCCGAGATCTTAGATATGTATAAACCTTGTAACTAATGATACCTTGCATGTCCACTGAAAAGGATTTATCTAAGCCCTTGCATATTCTAGGTCTTGCGTTTCCTAGGCATCCTGGGCATCTTACCGAGACTTTTTATTATGATTACTCTAGTATGGAAAACATTAGGCTCAATCAATTCAATATCTCAAGCAGATAATCAGATAATAAATCCATTTGCATTCGGCACGACACGAGACTTGGGTAAGTAGGCACATACATACCCGCGGACGTCCCCAGAGCAAGACCAATCCTAACTAGTCTATACCAGGTAAAGGTATTCCTCCAACATGCCTTCGACAAGTTTACCCTTACTACCTACCCGGTCTACATCTCAACATCAAAACGCCTTCAGATACGCCCCCAGGCGGAAGAACCGGACCAGCCGAGCTCCCATTCGTCCGGTCTATACAGATGCGAACCCGTTCATCTGTCACACTTCCTCCCACTCGTTGACGCATTCTTGGCCCAAGCATCATGCAGTCGATTGCCCACGATGCCATCGGCACCATAGTGTCAATTTCTGTAGACAGCAACGACAGTGAGAAGGAATCTGAAGGATGAGAATTTGGAATCTTAATTTTGGGATATAATGTGACCGTGGAATAGCTAGGCTAGGCAAATATGACGATTCAATTTTCTGCAACCTAACCGGCCATTTGACTATCGAGGTCTTGTTTTGATGTACGAGACGGTTACTTCACTGAACTCATGCTGCTCTGGTCGATATACCAGTATCCGGCCGAGGAGATGAGAGGTGCGTCCTCACCAGTTTCTTGCAAGTATTCAAGGATCAAAGCCAGCTTTACATTTTTTTCCTCGAGATTGCCAGCCATTTTTTGTTTTTGCGCCCCAAGTTCGGAGATAATGCTCGTTTGTTCGTCAATAATGCTTTTCTGTCTGTCGAGCTTGATTGCCTGTATTTTGAGCTGGCACGATTGTTCATCGAACCCAGACAACAGCTCCGCATATAGCTGATCAACATTTGACTCATCTTCAAGGTTGAACATCATATCTGAGTTCTCGTCATCTGCTGTCCAGTGTTCAATGTTTTCCACCAGATCCATTAGTGCCTCGTGGGTTGGTTGAAAATACTCCCAATCGTTCGGTGGCATCTCGTTGATCAATTCTTCTTGATACTCGAGCTCCAAGAACATTATGCTGGCAGTGTCACCAAGTACTTTTTTCATCTTCGTGTCTCGCTTTTCCAGCGTAGACGCTATTCTGGTCTGTTCTCTAAGATCACGAACTAGCCATCCTTTTTCAGATTCAAGGTCGGCAATTTTCTTTGCCTGGTCCTTGAGCTTGCATATCATTCTTGCCGTGTCTTGCTCAAGCTGGCCCGCGACATCTTCGTGGTGTTTTGTAAGGTGGAGGATGACCTTTTCCTGTTCTTTCATCGCGTGCCTCAGCCGTGCATTTTGTTCCCGAAACTCCTTGAGCATGACCAGCTGTGCATTTTGTTCCTGACAATCCTCGGGCATATCATCATGCTGTGACCGTATCGAATCCCACGAAGGCCCAAAATCATTAACCATGTGCTGCGGATTAATTGAGGATTCTATCCACTTGGATTCTTCGAGGGGCAAGTAGTTCATGTTTTGGTCCTGCTCTTCAAGATTGCGTGCCATTCTTGTGTCTTGGACTTTGAGCCTAAGGTTGATACTCGCATTCATTTCGTTGATATGGGCTGATATGTCATCCGCGTTTGGCTTTTGATGGACAGGCCCAGTAATATATGCTATTGTATGGGTCTTGAGGTGATGAATGAGAGTTCACAGGAAATATCTGAGAGGTACCTATTGTAAGTGATTATGATGGGTATCTGGGATGTAGGTGATTCCTATGAGCCGAGGGACAAAAGGTGTGATATTGGTTGACCTTGCTCCGCTTCCGTGTTTGGCCCTGACTCTAGGTCATCGGGGGCTAAACTATGACTATAGGTGATAAACCAACCCTGGAAGCAATAGAGGGAATTTGATGTCATCCATGGATGATACCTGATTTTTGTTTCCATTTCCAGTATATTTCCTCGCCGAGTACAAAATAAGACATCGTTGTGAGTCACAACACATGGAGGATGAGAACAAACATATTGGCCCTAACCAAGGGACGGGTATAGTTGCATAGGTCACATGGCTCAATTAAGAAAAACTTGCTAATGCTGCTGACCGCGCATTTTCAGACAAATTGGCCCTTAATGGCGAGACCGCGACTGCTAACACTGGTAGCAGAATGCCATACTCAAATTCAACGGACCAAGTGCACCTGCTAGGGCAGTGGTCGCAACCAATAGAGCTGTTTGTGGGCGTCGCAAAAAGAGAAACACCCAAAAGACCCCGGGAAAAGGTGGTAAATTTTAGAGCAGGAAGCCAATCAAAGCTCATTGAGTGGGAATGTAATCTAAATAGAACCTCACTTTCATGCTTTCTTCGGGGCAGAAATCTCCGCTCGAGAGAACGAGCCCGACAGCACCTCAAGACCTTTACGCTGCTGAATCGCCTTGATCCCCGTGCGATCAGTGACCGTCGTCGCGTTGATTATTTTGTCGAACTCTTCATCCTCGCTTCCCCCTGAACCGGACTCAGCATCCGAGTCGACGTACAGCTGCTCCGGTCGAGAAATCTTCTCTGGTTGTTGCTTTTCATCTTCTTCGGGATTCTTGAACGACTTAGAATTGAGAATCTTGCGGCAAATTTCAGCCATTTGCTCTTCATCTTCAGAGTCATCGGAAATCGCGAATGGATCCTTGTCCTCATCTTCTTCATCGCTGCCCTCGTCTTCGTCATCTTCGTCTCCACTTTCGTCGTCCTCATTGTCTGAAGTTCGTGTCGGCAAACGATTGGTGTTGCCTTTGGTCCAGACATCGTCACCTCCATCGATGCGGTTGTCTTCGTATTCGCGTTCGATCTTGGCTAACCATTCCTCTTCTGCCCTCTTTACATCCTCTTCTGTTTCGCAAGCGGCATAGCGCGCTAGGAGTTCCTTGTTGATTTCCAAAAAGGCCGGTCCGTAGCTGAAATGTCTGAGCAAATCTTCCGCCCATTCCAAGCGACGGCAGATGGCGAAGCAAGCGGCGAGCGCTTCGACACAATTCAGACGCCATGGTTTGCCGTAGTTAACCGTGTTTGCAGCGATAAGGTAGGGGACTATAAATGACAATAGTTAGCATCCCATGGATTCAGTTCATTGTTGGCAAATTCCTATCACATACGAAGACGTTCACATTTTCCGCCGATCCGCGACCAGGGTACTTCCTTGACTCGCACCCAAGAGCATTCCACCACTGCAGCACCGTGCTGTTCCATGATATCTCTGTCTGCAGGAGAAATGATTCGCTTGGCATTCGGACTAGTCAATCGTCAGTATTCAAGCCAAGGGAACAAGAAGAAAAAAAGCGCTGCGCAACATACGAAACGATCACGCCGGGGTGCCGTTGGCCAATGTGAAGCTCCCGCATTAGACCAAGCTTCATCAATCGCTTTCCTGAACATCTCTTAGGATCACAGTGTCCCATATCCCAGCAGGCAGCCTTGTAAGGAGGCCTCGATGAGGGCGCGCCCTCAACTTCTTCATCACCGCGGGGCACTCGAGGGCGGGGGGTGTTGAATTTCTTGCCCCCTCGTGAGAAGTTGTCTTTTTTGTGACGGACCATGGTGGATGATGTGATATAAATCTAGAAAAGAATATTCAAGAGTGCCCTGCAGTATCTTGTAGTATTCCGTAGTGGTGAACGCAGCGATTGAAAAAAAGAAGATCCAAGGCCAAGCATAAGCGCCACACGTGCAGCCTAAACGGGTTCTCCGCCCGCCTCCCCCGTCCGCGATTGTACACATCTCCTCTGGATCCCTGTGCTTTCAAGTACCTCTCTCTTTATCCGATTAATACTCTTTTCTCTCTCCTATTTCCGAGCCCACCGTCATCCTGGAGGCTGCATCTGCACGAATGGCGGCTAGGGACCGCTTCGGTGTCTACGCTGAGCCGGGCGCTTCGCCATTGCAGCGGGCAATTCGTGAGTTTAGTGTTGGAACGAATGTAACATAGATGATTTATACTAATGATTATTGATCTACAGGAAATGCCTGCGATCCTCAAAACTATGAGCCAAACCTGGCCCTGAACCTCGAAGTTGCGGATCTAATCAACTCCAAGAAAGGCAATGCGTGAGTGGGAACCACCCATGTCGTATGGCGCAAATTTATTGATTCACTCCTCAGGCCACGAGAAGCTGCATTTGATATTGTTCATCTCATCAATTCCCGAAACCAGAATGTCGCATTGCTGGCGTTGGCGGTACGTGGGGAGCTCAAATGATAGCTGACGCGGGGGAGACTGACAGACGCGGTTTCTAGCTACTCGATATTGTCGTCAAGAACTGCGGATATCCGTTCCATCTCCAGATAGGCACAAAGGAATTCTTGAATGAATTGGTCCGCAGGTTCCCCGAGCGACCACCCATACGGCCCTCCAGGGTTCAGCACCGCATTTTGGAGTCGATCGAGGAATGGCGCCAAACTATCTGCCAGACCTCGCGCTACAAAGATGACCTAGGTTTCATTCGGGATATGCACCGTTTGTTGCTTTACAAGGGATATATGTTCCCAGAGGTCCGTCGAGAAGATGCCGCGGTTTTGAACCCAAGTGATGTATGTGGCCCCCACATCGTATTGTTTTTGGAGTCAAATTAACAATGCCCAGAATCTCCGCTCAGCCGATGAGATGGAAGAGGAAGAGAGAGAAGCACAATCTGCCAAACTCCAAGAGTTGATTCGGAGAGGCACTCCTGCCGATCTACAGGAAGCGAACCGGCTCATGAAGGTTATGGCAGGATTCGACAATCGGCATAAAACTGACTATCGAGCAAAGGCTGCGGAGGAGGTTGTTAAGGTGCAACAAAAAGCCAAGATTCTGGAAGAGATGCTGCAGAATCAACAGCCCGGGGAAGCTCTCCCCGAAGGCGACGTTTTCGAGGTAGGCAATATCCAATATCCTGTGTGTTTCTTGGCCAGACGATTAGTCTCTGACGCTTTTACCAGGAACTTGCGGGTGCTTTGCAAAGTGCTCACCCCAAAATCCAGAAAATGTGCGAGGAAGAATCGGATGATCCCGAGGCCGTCCACAAGCTATTGGAGATAAACGACAGCATACATCGCACAATCGAGCGGTACAAGCTGGTCAAGAAGGGCGATTTGGATGCTGCATCTCGGATTCCCAAGGGTACATTGGGCACCACGACGGGAGTCTCAACCAATGCAAACAACGAGCTCTCCCTTATCGATTTCGATCCCGAGCCTGAACCCAGCTCAAACGGTAATGAGGCCGGTCCATCCCAGGGTGGTAACGCCTTGGAAAATGACCTGCTCGGCCTTTCATTAGGTGAACAGGGTCCGTCTCCCGGACCCGGAGGTGGTATCTCTCTAGGATCTTCCAGTAAGTATCGCGGCACAGTATTCCCCAAAGCATCACCGCTGACCAATATCAAAGTGAATTTCCCGTCCATGTCAGCAACGTCAACACCGCCTGCTCCATCACAGCCTCAGCAGCAGGCGCCAACAGCCTTCAAACCCAATTATGATATCCTTGCTTCTTTCAACAGTTCGCGTCCCGTTTCTCAATCTCCCACACCTGTCATGGGGGTCTCGCCTCAAGTCCAATCCAAAGCGACTCCACCGCCACCAGCAGCTGACCCATTTGCATCGCTTGTCTCTGCCAGCCCACGCGCAACATCTAGTCCCTTCCAGCCACCAACGCAACGCCAACCTGCCCCTGCTTCGTCGTCATTGCTTGACCTGGTCGGAGGCACTGGTTCATCCCCGCAACCGGCGCAGGCGGCCGCCCCAGTAGAAGATGATGAATGGGACTTTGCATCATCCTTGCCAGCGAGCAATGCACTTCCATCAACCAACAAGATCCAAGTCCTCAACTCCCAGCTCCGTGTTGAATTTGCTGCCCGCCGGGTCCCGAACCAGCCGCGCCAAATCCACGTTGTAGCCGTCTTCTCAAACACAACCAGCCAGCCCATTGGAGATCTCCATTTCCAGGTCGCTGTGGAGAAGGTAAGCTAGTTGCCTACTATAATGCACTTTCTAGATCAGCTTACTGACCACAAATTAGTCCTACACGCTACAGCTTCGGCCGCAATCAGGTCGAGATATTGCACCCCAACAGCACAATGGGGTCCAACAGGAGATGCTTATGGACGGAATCGATGTTGGGAAGGGCAACTCAGTAAAAATTCGGTTCAAGGTGTCTTACAAGCTTGGCGGCGAGGCCCACGAGGAACAGGGGATGGTGCCACCTCTGGGCATCGCCTAAGCGAACGCCGATCCCAGAACTCTCTCATAATTTTGTTTGTGTCCAAGATTTTTCTCCAGATCTGTGCGATGAAAGTTTGTCCTGAGCAGATCAACTAGCAACCATTTCCATTGGATTGTGGTCTTGTGTATCGGTGCTGGCAACTCTCATCCAACGCAGCATCATCGGCGAACTTGACTCTTCTCTGCTCTGGATGTCCTTTTCCCCTTGGCTTTGCACTCATTGAGAACTTAGCGTCTTTTACCTATTCATGCTGTTTATAAACAAGATTTCATTTGCGATTGTTTTGCCCTCGTGGCGAGGGGATGGGGTGTGTGGGGGTGGATTGATTGATTCGCAATGATACAGATACGAAAGTAGTCAGGAACGAATCAATGAATCCATGCCCGTCCTCTCCGTGCGAAATGGAGAGAGGCCGATACCCCTTGCCATATTCTGTCTAATAGCATCGTGTCCCCCAGTGTGACTTTACCGTCCTAGCCAACTAAGTAACGACTGCGAAAACTGACCACAACCAGTCCTGCTGATCTCGACGCGGTTTTTCCATACCCGCTTTGGCGGCAGTATGTGACATGAACCATGAAGTGTAGTTTGGGGTTGTGAATATATACTGGGCACTGACTGTGGCTGTGAGTGGGATTTCTGTGAAGTACCTCAACACTGATGATTCTGTGAGAGGTCGACCAGTTTGCCTTGGTGGACTCTTGGGTTCCTTACTCATCCCGGCCGATATTGGAGATGTGAGATGGGATTAATTTTGATATCTCATGTTAATTTTCATGTGCCCTCACGAATTGCATGAACTCTACCTCATGTACCTCATGTATGTACAGAGTGGGCGATCAGCCCGGGTGATCGGCCTGATCGCCGAGTCCCCACCTGGGCAATGTGTCAACCGGCAACGCCGGCAAAAGTTCAATTGAAACCTGCAACACGCCAATCATACTATGCAGAAATAGGTTTATGTGACAATGGGCTCGGCATTTGGGCTTAAAATCGCCGATTCCCGGCCGGCTTTGGACCGATGGTAACCCCCCCTATCGACATATAATATGGCGTGGTTTGTTCATGGGAGATAAGGCTATGTCTGAGATACCCATATGTTCCGGTGTTTACGCTGGCAGCTCAGCCCATATGTTGTATGGCGTAGTATGCGGTGTCAGCTATATTATTAGTGATGGCTCGTTATGGTCATCTCTGCATATCGTTGAGAAGGAAAGTGTACTGGGTGCCTCAGGCTATCACTCTCGTAGTGTGCATTCGGGGGTTCTGTCTCTTCGCTTGGTCCCTACAACGTAGTAATCAGGAATTCATGTCTAATGTCAACTGTGGGGCTACATTTTGTGCCTCGGTTAAGAAGTACCATAGATTGTGCAATATGATCTTACGGCTCGTCAGATTGAATCCTAAATATAGGCGTACTTTGTAGCCGATACAAAAAACTGAGAGCTACATGATCCAGTTCCTGTACCAACTGTCTCTTTCAAATAGGGGACTATAAACATGTACCTGTTATATTCAGTGATTGGTGCTGTTCAGATGATCGACGATCGAGTAATTAAAATACTGCATCAGATGTAATTGGCAGTAACCTTGTCCAGAGAGCTCGACCATCTTTGCGCTAACTACGTCTAGTTAGCCATACTCCTAGCCTGGAAATCCAGGTTTCCATTGGACCTTTTAAGCTGAGTACTGTGTGGTCTCTAAGTCTAGAACCTCCCTGATCCGGCTATCACGTGGTACCAGTCTCGTGCTACGGAAGACTTCTCACAGAAGAGAGAAGAAAAAGAAAGGGGGACGCTTCAGGAAGATGATCTGCCAAAGTAACGTCGGGAATCCAGTCGGGATCTGGAGTACAGAGTGACTCCCCACTTAATAACCAATGGTCTAGACTCTACCTAGGGAGACCCCGATATCACAGCACATGGTATACGTTGCAAAACCTGGAAATATTATCCGTCGACCAACTCGTAGTGGCGGTTGAGGAAGAGTGCACAACCATGGGAGACCGTAAGTTTTCCCAAGTGCCCCAAACTGTGATCGGCCCGTGGTTCTGGACCCGAGGGCTGAACCTTGCCCCAAAGGACTTCTTCAGTATTTAACTTACCTTTCCCCTCTTCTTTCCTTCTTACATAACTTCCCATCCAATATGCCTTTGTCAGATTTAGACCAGGATATTACGCCTATCCCCCGTTCGCGGGAGGAGAACCAAGAGAGGTATGTGATACGGGAAACTAGATGGAGGACCTTGCTCACAGTTACCCAGAGCTTTTATTGCTGCGTCACGACGAAAGGATCGTAGCTTAGATGCTCGCTTGGAATCTGCTAACCGGGCTTCTATGTTACATAAGAAGCGCACGGGCAAGGCTTTCCACATCACCAAGGAGATCGTGGATAAAGAAGCCATGTATGAAGAGGTCGATGAACGCTACCAAGAAAAGCGCATTCTCATGCTGCAACATCAGAACAACGAAATCGAAAAGCAATTCACAAACCATCTACTAGCTGCCTTCGCAGCCCGCACCCAATTCAATCCATCTTCCATCCACAGCCGGCGAGCCAGCCACATGACCCCACGTCCATCACTCAATCGTGGCCCCCGCAAGATGAGCTTGGATCTGTCCAATATCCGCTCTTCTTTCTCAGGTCAAGGCTCAATGGAAAGCCCAATGCCAACAAGTGATAGCTACGTACTATCGCCTACGGCATCATACGATCCAAGCACCCAGCCCTACATGGGCTGCATGGACGGTTCCGACACGCCGTACTCCGGCATGTTCTCTGCCTCCGGGGACTCCTCCGGACAAATCCCAGCCTACATGAACCAAGTCTCAACCCCAGCCTGGAACTCTCAAGTACCCGCATGGGCCCCGATGCAGCAACAGACCTCGACTCCTGCTCAAACCCCCACAGACACGCATGCCGTCCAAATGTGGCAGCAGCAAATGATGCAGCAGGCCCAGATGAACGACACCGCAGTCCAGATGCATCAATTCAGAGACCGTCTTGCGTCCGCACCGGAGTTGCCTCTGCAGCAGCATACCGCTCCATCGCTTCCCTCGGCATCCATGTCGGGCCCCACCGGTGGCCCTAGCCATGGTCATTCGCGCGGCCAATCCCAGCCCACGAACAACTTCCACGACCTCAATCTCCTTACGCAGAACACGCAACTTTCCAACTCCCAGCTTGCTTCCTCTAATATTGGCTCTCCCAAGATTGAGGCCCTGTCGGCGGGCACTCATTCTACTCCGGACTTCTGCCCCACTCCCAACACGCCCTTGTCGCCGACTGCCACTGCACATGCTACCATCTCGCCGGTTGGGAAGGTCGGGGGTGATGGCCTTATGGTTTCGCATGAGGGGATGGATCCTGATTTCACGGATTTCAGTCAGTTTGCTTCCCACTTGGGTAACCCGGCTGTTCCACTTTCCGATCGTGACCAGCCGTTTGGCTTTGACGATTTTATCGCTGTGGATGATTTCACTAGCGTCTCTTGTTGACTTCGTCTGTCATGCCTCTTATGATCTATGATACCTGATATACCCAGGTAGTTATTGGTTTTCTTCTTGGACCTCTATTTTCATTTCGTTTATATATGGGGTTGCTATTGCACATTTGCTCCTGTATCATATCTATATCACTCATTTTAATATTCTGAACAGGGGTCAGGATTGAAAATGTCTGTGTCAAATGAATATATTTAATTTTACTCTGCTCCCCTTCAATGTACAATAATATGGAACAAATTCATTCTCTGACTTTGCTATCCACTTTGTAAGGTTCTCTTTCAATGTTCATATGAAAATTTTATTCTGGGTCTAACGTTGCACCCATCCGCAAACAATCATCGCCAAGCCCGTGTCCTAATCCGGCTTTCCTCAATTTCTTGCATGATCTAGATTGGGTCCCTTGCCCAGAGCCTAGCGCACAATTCTTAGCACCTTCCCTTTCTACGGGATTAATCGGGTCTAGGACTATATACTCCACCGGGCCGTGTCCACTATAGCTAAAGCTCGAGCTGTAGCTGTAGCTATAGCTTCCCCGAAATCCCTTCACACATTACATAAGATTTTTACCTTTTTCTTTTCTTAACCAGCAGAGTCTTTAACTGGACTAAAGCTTAACGATTGGGTTCACTTTCCCCCATCAAAATGCCGCATTTAGGAAAACCCCAAACGAAACCCATGGCAATAAATCTCTAGCCCTAACTACGTTCCTTTTGTCTTCCCACAATAAACCCCACAGAAAAAGCCTTCAGGGCTATGAGGTATTTGAGGTCCCAACTTCAGTTCCTCGCAGGCCAAGTACCTAATCTAGTTCCAGCGATCAGACCATCCTCAACCGTGGGTGTCCCGGCCTTTCATTTGTCAAGTTATAGCCACCCACGGGTGAACGGCGCTATGTCATAGCCCTAGAGTCTGCAATAGATCCCAGCCCAGGCCTTGGGCGAATCTGGAAACAGGGACTTTTGTAACGGGCTCCGTTTTATCTTTTATTTTTTTCGTGATCTCGCTCATTCTCGGCCCCGTGTGTTACCTCAGGGTTGTTTCCGACTCGTGTTGGCCATGCGAAATAAATTTTCCTAGCTGAATTACAAATTGCGCTGACTGGTACAACTGACCTGGTTCCTTGTGTAGAGTAAATTTTGGGGGTGGAGGGAAAGTAAATTCACATACAAGTGCCCCGTGTGTACCGTGCGCTGCAGAATTGGTTATCTTTCCCCCCCTGCTGAGGCGGTTCCGGGATTATGGATCAACGGCGATCCTGCAGGATCGGCTGATCCTTTTCTTATTTCTTTTGTCACGGTTAGTGCATTAAAATCCCATTAAATTTTCTAGGCTATTAGAGATACTGTAATTTGAGATTATCTCTATACCTCAGCCTGAAATCCTCGCCATCGTAACGGTAAATGGTAATGAAAATGAAAATGAGAACTTGGAGGATTCAGATTTGCGGGGTTAAGGTTGCAGCTCGGGGAGAGACTTTAATTGGCCACCAAATTAGCGCCCGCACTGACCCATGGAATCAACAAAGTCCATCACTACCACGGTTGACTGAGCCCGAGTAAAGTGTCCCAGCGGTTGAAAGCTGGGTATCACCGGCACACAAATCAACAGAAATCATGGAAAATTCACCCATTCAATGAGCGAACTCTAACAGCGCTGGAGTAAGAGGAATCCCCGTGCAGATGTAGGCTAGATGCAGCCACCCACGGGTTGTGTGAATGCTTGCCTGGGTTAATTCGGTTGCAGTTCGATTGCACTGCAACGCTGATCCGTGCACGTTTGCGGAGAGATGATTGGCTATTCCCTCGTGTGCTCATTTGCTTATCTGCTTGAACGCTGTGTGGCTTCCAAAGGAAATTGGATGGCCTGTCAGATGGACAGAGTACTATGTGGATGGCTTTCAAAGTCGGTGATAGGCCCACAGTGATAGTAATGATGGATGTAGACCCTGATAGGGGATAATTCGCGAGCTCTGCTTGCACCATTCCGTCTTTTTCAGCCTGCTTAGGGCGTGCAGTACCTGCGTTTGAGGCATTTTTCAACGATGGCCTGACTAGGGCATCCACCTTTTATTACCGATCAGGCCATAGGGTCCAGATTGGTCGAATTTGGCAATTAGATTGGATCGAATGGTGCTATTGTGGTGCTTAGCATGGTTGATTCGTATATGAATGGATTTTGTTATTTTTCACACCATACAGGGTCAGTAAACTAGGTATGTCCGTACCTCCATATCCTCCAAGGCTGTAGATTTGGCCTTTGAAATGACCTGAGCCTGAACCTGGGCATATCCTCTCTGAACCACCAGTCTTTCCTGAGATAACCCTACAGTATCATCCAATCACAATCCTGTAATGAACCCGGATATACCTACCTCAAGGGATATGTCGATGATCAGCGTCCAGTCCGGGCTCTCGGTGCCGGTGGAGCACGAGTTGGCTCAATAGGAGACCCGGTTGGATGGGCGAGGTGGAGACGAGGTGCAGTGGTTCGTGCGAATTGACCCCAGATTTTAGAGCGTTGACGATCTCGGGCTAAGCTCATTGTGCTTCTTTGAGAGAGATTGTTGGGTTTTTCTAGATCAGATGTTGATATAGCTAGTGTGAGGGGAAAGAAATCCTGCCATGGAAGAATTCCATACGTATTTCCTTCAAAATCAATAATTACGCATAAGCTCGGTAACGCAATATGATCTCGCCTAAATCAGTGGAACCAATCAAGACACGGTCGACCTCAATCCGGCGAGGTCACACATGAACCTCAATCTGATGGGCCAGTAAGAGACAGGAAGCCAAATCGCAGAAATGAACCAGCATACCATATACACCAGATCGATGCCCACACAATAAGCATTCAGGAAACCTGCAACTGATCAACGCCACTACCTGAGTCAGGCTCAACCCCAATCCATGAGATACCTACCGAAATGACAGAATACGAGGATCAAGAGAGGTCCTGGAGGTACCGGAGTGGATATTATTGCGTGTGTGGTAGTGCTTCTGCCACTGGAAGGTATTGGGTGGGACACAAAACTACTTTGTGGATTCCGGATATATTTCTTCAGGTGATGGAGCTATTTTACAGTTTTGTTTCTGTGGAGATTGAAACTGGGTGAAAATTCGGCATTTGTCTCGGCTGTAATAAGGGATTTGCCTGATCAGCGCCGAGACGTGGCTTTGATCGGCTATGTCCGATAACGGTCGATCCTAGTGGATGTAAATCTGGCTTATCTGGTAAGGTAGAGACGGTAACTCCAGAAGTAACAAATCACAGAGTCTACCACAATGCACGCGAGACACTATGTAGGGACAAAGTAAATTGAAGTTCCAAGGTCCTTTGGTAACACTAATTCACGATGGAAATCATATCCGCTGCTAAAGACGATAACGAGAGGCTGATCAAGTCTGGAGGTCCATCCGCTTGCGTCCTATGTTGTATATGAAGTGACACATATTCATGACTGGTGAGGCGGGCATTGGGTTTCTAACAGAGCCAAGCACGTCGGACAGAGCGACTTCGTATGTTGGGGGTTTCAAAAACAGGTGTACTGCGACCATGCTCTGCAATAGAGCCCAAGTGCAAAACGCAGTGTATGCTTTTACATGCCACGACTGAAAAGCTCCCGGCCAATGTCACCACTGCGGCGGACACTCTGGCTCGAGGAACTACTGCGTCGGCGGCGGCTACGGGACTCGGCGGGGTCAGCTGGGTTCAGCCCGCTGGCTCGAGCATGCAAATTCAGGATGTCAGTCAAGCTGACTACGCCGACTAGGCGGCCGGATAGCCGGGCTCCGTCTAGGGTCGACGAGGGAACAGAATGCGATATGGGCGACGGTACTGGCACTGACACGCCTGGAGCTGGGTATGTGTAGGGGAGGTTAGGAGCTGGTAGGTGAGGAGCGGTGTATTGAGAGGGCTGTGTAGAGGGTGTCACAGGTAAAGAAGGAGATGGTGGTGGTGACTGTGCAGTAGACGATCCGGGAGCCGGGCTGACGCTGTTGGAAAGAGGGACGTGGACTGAAGAATGCGATGGAGTTGGCGGTCCTGATGAGGTTGGAGATAATGGATCGGTGACCCAGAGCCTACAGCAGCAGTCAGTACATCTTCTGCTTATATTTCAAGCGTGCAGTGGTTACCGGTGTGATCGAGTTGCCACAATCTTTGCAACCGTATGAGCCAGTGTCGATCCAGGATTGACGTGGAAGACCGGGAATGAGTCTTTACCCTCAATCAATCCTCGTGTGGACAGTATGACTGAGATGAAGTGGGTGCAGGTGTTTTGAAGAAGTGGCAATGAAGATGATCGGGTCAAAAGCTGCGAGATGGTGAGTAACTCTTGCCAGCCGGGGTTGCTCGTCACATACCTTAACATCCGCTGTGGAGATATTCCCAAGGACGTTTAAGTAGCTATCAACGACTACGATCGAGGACATACCCTCATTATTCATCATATGAAGCGCATCGGAGAGGGGTTTATCTCCACTGCAAATGACACAATGGCGGTTAGAAAGCTTCTCAAGTATTCGCCAAAACGACTTACTTGATGGAGATCACTTCATGCGAGCCAACCCCCAGCTCACGCAGAGCCTTGGGGTAGAGCTCTTCAATTACCGGGAAGCTGCGACCATTTTCCCAGAGGAATTTGACCAGTCGAAACTGGCTGAAGATCCCAACCACTTCTTGGTCATTTGACTCACTGACCACCACGACCCGGTGAACACCGCCACCAAAGATCTCAACTGCGGTCAAGACATTGGCTGATGCCGGCAGTTTAATCAGCGGTTCCTTTTCCATACCAAACTTCTTGACATCTCTCAGCGGAATAGGCACGCCGTCGTGAGCCTTCTTGGCTAGCTCGTCATACGACGCTTGATGCGCTTCGTCAGGGTGTGTTAGGCCCGCTGCCAGTAGAAGATAAGAGTTGAGATCGGCATAATCAAATGTGCCGACGGCAGAAGTGGCTTCAGGGGTCTCGCGGATCAACAATACAGCCGCACCTGAATCAATCAAGATCTAGTTGGGACGAGCATGTTAGTCCAAGGACATGGAGCGTTGCCCTTGTGGTGTACTCACGTTTGTTGCCTCTTCAATGCCCGTGTCAAGCTCCACAAACTTCAGATCAGCTGGGCTGACCAGCTCGCCAATTGAAATTTCTCTCCAATCACGACCAACAAAGGCCGGATCACTATTCTTCGGTGGCGGGGGATTGTCAATAAGGCTCTGGATGGCGGACTGTGGGAGGGACGGCTGTCGACGGGCACGAGGAGAGCCGGGTGGACCACGAAGTGTCTCGCTCAAGCTTTGTCTGTGCTGGTGGTTTGCTGGCGGTATGTGTGAAACGCGGAGTTGGTTTCGTGTAGGGGGAGACCGGGATTCGGTGCTGGATCGTGGGGAAGCAATAGATGCATTGTTGAGAGAGGTGTCGGACCCTTCGCGGGAGTGTAAACGATCCATTTCAAATATTCTCCCCAAGAGGTTAGTCAAAGACAAGGGTTAATATGTGCGGAATGGGATTTAATGGGGTGTTGCTGGACCCTACTGAGGTCATCAGGTGATGTTGATCATATTAAGCGGGTCCATTGGCGGGGTCAACTGTCGAACCAATCAAAACAGCCCGATATCAATGGTGATAGGTGCTATACCCAGGCAGGTAATGTTGTGTCGATGTATATACTCCAGAATATCTTCAGAATATCTTCAGAGTATCTCCAGAGCGTCTTCAGATATTTGTTGATATGTGCTTAAACTCTTGAAGAGAATGATCGTAGGAAGCTTCCTCGGCATCAGGGATATTCTCGGGGTTTCGGATAGGTCGGAGTTACAGGAAGCTGGAAGTACGCACTTCCTGATGACGTATTGCAAATAGTACACATAGTACAAACAAACAGATGGCGCAAGGGTCGAGACCATATGAAGTCTCCATTACTTGACGATCGTCGAATCTAGCAGGAAGTCCCGTTGCCATCACTGCGAGGCATTCCAATGATCCCCATGCAGGCAAACCCGAATGATATTTTTGCCCTTACGAGGGGAGACGGGGCGTTGAAGTCGAAGTCGCTTACTTGGGTAGGACAATTGCTCCTTTATCATAAGACCACAAGACCGTTGCTTAAGCTGCCTGTGTCGGTAATTTCGCCACCTTATTGTCACTCCCTGAATTGGCTTTTGCTGCATACAGCTCCATGTTCACTGCGTTGAATACATCAACGTTGATATAGGTAACTCAGACAGAGTGTGGGAGCTGCTTTACCGAGCTCATCTTTTTCAATGCTCTCAAGGGCTTGATCTTTAGTCTCGGGTATCAGCAAAGTTATAAAAGCAGTGAGCAGCATGATCCCCGAGAACAAACCAAGAACACCCTCCAACCCCATTTCATCTTCAACAGTACCAAAAGCAAATGAAGTTATGATTGCGCCGCATTTGCCAGCAGAGGCTGATATTCCATATGCTGTCCCTCGAACACGCGTTGGAAAAACTTCTGCGGGAATCAGGAACGTCGTGCAATTAGGACCAATGGTCAGCAAAAATTGCGAGAGTGCAAAGATGATCATCAAGCCAGCTGTCGGAGTGTGCGCGCTCTTTGTGCTAGCTCCAGCCCATATGGCATGAAGGACGCGCACCATGATACAGGTCCAGAATTGTTGGCGTACACGACCAATACGATCGGGAAGGAAGATGCCGACGTAGAATCCGGGGAGATATCCTGCCGCTTGAATGATTATATTACCAACAGCGGTGTTGTACAGAGTCCTCCATGGTGTTTCTCCATTCGCATAACCGATTCTTGCTAGTATAATACTTTGGTTGAGATTGATACCATAGTATGCGATATCGCTATGCATATTAGTATCGGGGATTCTTTTCTCGAAGTTCATACTCACTTACAACAAGAACCAGGAGGCTGCCGTTGCGAACAGGACTTTGGCATGTTTCCAATGACAGAAGTACTCGCGAAAGTCTTCCCACTGCTGCTTGAATGTACGTTTCTGTCCAGCGGTGTCATCGCAGACATCTAAGCGGCATTAGTGATCTTCAAAATACAACACTGCAAGGGGTCTCACATTGCTTGTAGGGCAATGTCTCTGTGATTGTTAAGCGGGCATAAAGGGTGAAAACCGCTGGCACAATTCCAATGCCCAGTAGCAAACGCCAGACCCATTCGAGATGGCTCAAGTTGTTGGCTATCGATCCTTCGAATGCCTTGAGCAAGATCAGAAACACGAGGCTGGCTGCAATATTACCGAGGCCGATATTCGAGAAGACGGTCAACACTTGCATGGCGCGGGAGCCAAATGGTGATTTCTCTACCGACAAAGATGAAGATAGTGGATAGTCTCCTCATATTAGCCCGCTATTCCTTTCTGTCTCAAACGGCCATAACTTACCAGCTCCAATGCCTACGCCAGTTACAACACGAAAAATTGCAATCCATGCTGTCACAAACCGGGGGGACATCTGGTTCCATGGCAACAAGATTACCATCAGGGTCCCAAATATTGTGAGGAGGAGCTCTTTACCATATATAGTGTGTCGACCCCAAACGTCACTCAGGACTCCAAAAAGAAGCTGACCAGCAACCATGCCCAGACTCAGGCCGCCTTTCATGATGTCGCTCTGAACTGACGGTACCTTGCCATCTTGGAAATAGATATAACCCAGAATTGGTATCACTAATTGATGTTAGTCTTCGATTCTATTGGAGCAATTGAAGCTATTCACCAAGTCCAATTGTCAGGTTGAGATAGCCATCTGCGAAGAATCCAACACCCGCAGTGACCATAAATCTTAACTTGGCTCCCAGAGATGCCATTGAAGCGAAACAACGAAGATTTAAGAAGAATAGAAACGACCAAGACAAAATCGCAATTTCAGGCTTGCGCACGGAGGAATGTACATTGTCTCGAGTAATGAAGTTATACACTTCATTGGAATAGGCAAAATTACTCCCATAGCCAAGACAGTATTTCGGAGACCAATAGTCTTTCCATGTTAGACCATGTTGAACGTGAGAAGAAGTAGAACAATGAGCAACATCAAAGTCGCCACGGGGTCTAACGGAGAGGCCAGCCAGAGGCCAGTCAGGATTTCACATGAACCCCACGTGGGGCATAGCGGGTATTCCCGTATCTCTTCGGTGCGAAGTCCGCAAGATCATTGTGTGGACGAAGGTCTGTTAAACACTACACTTGGGAATTTCAGACTGTGCTGCCTATCGAAAGCACATATGGACATCGAACTAGCCTCCCCGCCGGCCGTGAGTGCCTTGAGAGAATCATTTGGCGATCGAAAACCACCCGATATCACTCGTAAGATTACTGCTTGTGTAGCATGTCGAAAGCAAAAGGTCAGTTTAATTGCCGGAGATAACGAGGCAAGTCACTGACACTCCGGAAAGGTCAAATGTCATATGCGGGAGGGGCAGATGCCATGCTCGCGATGTAAGAAGAGAGGTCTACCTTGCAATGTGAATCGGAGCCTGCAAACATTACTAGAAGACGATGTCACGTAAGTACGAAAAAAATCTCTTTCACTGGCATTTTCTGATATAATCTAGATGGAAAGGTGCCGTGGTACAAAAGATGCGACGGCTAGAAGAGGCAGTTGCGAAAATTGCTGCCAAAGTTGATGAGCCCGAGTTACAAGCTTTGCAAGTTGCTCCTGAAATACAAGATGATTCTTCGAGTCCGCCAGTCGAAGCTATGAATGAAGAAGGTAGCAGAAGGGAAACCTCTCCGTCAAGTCAATCATCTCAGCAAAAAGACAAGCATGAGCCATCGCAGACATGGGAAGTGATAATGGATGCTCCAGGCGGCGCAGCTTCCATCCCAGCCTCTTGTGTATCAGAAGGTGGGAAGGCAGGTCTATCAAACAATCTATCACCTGCTCGTCCAGATTTGATATCCAAAGGACTTATCTCTTTACGCCAAGCCGTTGCATTATTCGAGACATATCACCTCAGACTTGATCATTTCCTCTATCGCATTCTTGGCGACCATACTAGTTTGGACTCGGTTCGAGTCGCATCCCCATCATTAACGGCGGCCATTTGTACCGTTGCTGCTTTACATTCTCAACCCCTCGGCCATCTCTTCGAAGCTTGCTACGACGAATATAAAGATCTCGTCGCAGCCCAAACTTTCTCAAGACACGTAAATGAAGATGACATCCGTGGCCTGTGTGTCGGTGCGTTTTGGCTGCATGAGATTTCTTGGGCCTTGATCGGGAACGGTACGTGGGTGCAATCTTCTGCCGAAGCGAAGCTAACAAAACTAGCTGTCCGCATTGCGTCGGACATCAATCTTCATAGTGGTATCTACAAAGCCCTTAAAGGAGACCGCAATGGCTATCTTCAAGCGCGACTATATTATCTCGTCTATGTATGTGACCACCACTTTTCGATCGCCTATGGCCGACCTCCGATGTCGAGAGAAGGGTTCATAATCGAATCGGCCAGTCGAATTCTAGAACTGCCACATGCCACAGAAGATGATGCTAGATTGATAAGTCAAGTCAAGGAGTGGTCAATCCTGGGTCAAGTGTTTGACACCTTCGGTGTTGACATTGATACCCCTATTGCACCTCAGACACTACCTCGATTGCGTCGATGCTCTATTTCTTTGGATACGTGGTTTGCAGATTGGAACGAAAGCTTCAAGGAACATCAGAATGTCGGAAATTATCCACAGAAGGGTGTTGGTTTTCACTTTCACTTTGCAAAGCTATACCTTTGCTCGCACGCATTTCGTGGTGTACCGGTATCAGAAGATTCACCTCGATACGTGCTGCCTGAACTGGAGGATATCGCCAATGCCGGTGTATTGTCAGCTATGTCAATCCTTCGGATGATTGTCAGTGATGCTGAATTTCGATCGTTTTTGAATGGGCTTCCATTATATTTCGATACCATGCTCGCCTTCGCCGTTATTTTTCTCCTCAAAGTTGCCACAAAGTATGCATTCATGATCAGAATTGATACCGGCAAGATCATTTCCCTAGTCACTGAGACTGTGGCTGCACTTGGAGATATCACCCAATCTATGCATAAACATCATCTACTCGTGGTCATCAGCGAAGGTTTGGAACGGCTGTTGAGTATTTGCCAGGCGTCTACTCACACCGTCCACGAAACAATAAATCGTTTTCTCTCCTATCCAGGAGCAGCCCCCGGCATTTGATGCAATTTGGATGGAAAATATGGCAAGCTTTGATTTCCAAACTAATTTTCCTGATATGGACGATTGGTGGCTGCATTATAATGCATCGATGGGCCCTCTTTGCCCAGAGGTATCAAGATAGGGAAACATCAGATTCACCAGTTGAGCACAAGATTAAGTAAATTTCCTTTCATTTTTAACTTCACCAATTAACAAAAATAATGACTGTAAGCTGTGTTGGCTGTAAATATTCCCTCTAATGTAGAAAATCTTTCGACCGGGAGTCTGGATTGGTGGTCAGTGTCTGTATTGACTGATAGAAGGTCATGATTACACTCACCAAGAAGACATTGATAGGCAAGTTCCTCATAGGCCTCCAAGAGAGGAACTTTCAAATTCGGCTTTTTCGCGAGATCATCCCATCGTCTAACAGAAAGTTTTGCCTCGAGCAAGGGATCCTGTTGCGCCTCCAGGATCTGCTCGGAATTGTATCCACCGCCCTAACAGCCGTCAACATACTTCAAATATCGAGAATACAAGAAGTCGAAAGTGACATACCTGGAATTTCAATGTCCGCTTACTGGTCTCACTCAGTGCGTCATAATAGCTTTGATCTGTCGCGACCAAATAGCGCTTTGCCATCACATGCGCGCCAACCAACTTGCACACCTTCTCACTGAAACCAATCTGGCGCAGGTAAGCTTCTCCCAGAGCTTCATGGCTTTGTCTTCCAATATACTGGCCGTCGGGAGTGATCATTTTCTCCATCTTCTCCGCCGCAGGGATGAAGCGTCCAACATCGTGCAAAAGTGCAGCCAGGATGACCTCGGGGTCATTTCCGTGTTCGGGGGACTGTGTAGCAAGATATGCACACTGTAGCGAGTGCTCTAGTTGGGTGACTTGCTCGCCGAGATAGTCACCCTGACCCTGTGCGTGCAGAAACTGGAACAATGTTTGAATGGTTACTCGGGTATTTTCCTCGGTCGAGGCGACGGTTTTCTCAGTTTGGGGGGTTATCATTTTCGAGTCCATTTTGATAGGTGTTTGCTGTTTCAACTTGATGGTCTCTTATAGTCCTCAATACATTCCTTGGTCATTTTGTGTTGTGATGACATATTAGAAGTCATTATGGCATTGGTGAAATTGCACGGGGTACGAAGTCCGTCCTGCATTTGCTCTTCTCCAACTTACCCCTCTAATGCCTCATAGTATACCTCGAAATCTGAGCGAATCGCATTTGGCTTCGGCATGAAGCCCGTTGGTCTGTGCTGTATCCCAAGCGTTTCTGTCTGGCTTCGGGACGAACACCTTCACTCAATTCTCATGCAACAGGACTTATTGAGAGATACTGCAGGGTTTCTTTGGGAAATCGAGAGCTGATCGGGGAACCTCCGCAATCTAAGTTAACGCATTTCGAACCTATTAAAGGCTCGTGGGTTACTGCGTTTCGCTTCGGCCAGATTTCTTGAATAATCGAATATATCTATTATATACTTAGTTCTTGTTCTTGATCAAACCACTTGAAGATGTCACCTCTCACACGTGGACAAGTAGCTTCTTACCACGAGAATGGCTATCTCCTCCTACGCGCTGACGAGCATAAACTCGTTGACCCTACAGAACTCAAGCGATGGGCGCAAGAAGTTCAGGCCTGGCCTCGTGTCAAGGGCAAATGGATGCCCTATGACGAGATCAACATTAATGGCGAACGCCAACTGATGCGCACGGAAAGATTTATTGACTACCACCCGGGGTTCAAGTCACTGGTCTGCGGCGAGCAGCTGGCCGAGATTCTGAAGGCAGTATCAGGCGATGTATCTTTCCGAGGTTCCCAATACCGAAGTATCTTAAGATGAGGCTAATACCTGGCTCTTAATTATAGGATATGCTCCTCTTCAAGGAGAAGATCAACTACAAACAGGCCCAGGGTAACGGTTTCCAAGCGCATCTCGATGCACCAGCCTACGACCACATCGGCCGCATCGAACATGTTACCGCTAACATTGCCATTGATGCTGCGACTCCTGAAAACGGATGTCTAGAAGTTGTGCGCGGGTCGCACAAGATGAAAGTTGAATTTGCGGAAGCTGGGCGAATCAAGCCTGAATGGGAGCACGCACACGAGTGGAGTTCTATCCCACTTGAAGTTGGTGATATGCTGATCTTTGGGTCACATCTTGCCCATCGGTCGGCTGAGAACAGGACCGATAAGAGTCCGTCGAGCCTTTATGCTACCTTTCACTCTAGGAGTGACGGAGACGATCTTAGGGAGCAGTATTACAAGCATCGAATGGAGATGTTTCCACCGGAGCACGGTGAGTTATTCTTTAGAGGTTCAAATCCTCAATTGCTTGACGGTTACTGATATATCTCTCCTAGAGCGTGAGGAAGGCAAAGATTACTCTAAAGGCTACGAGACTTATGGCTTCGCGGCGCCTTTCACCAAAGTCCAAGAAAATGTCATTGCGACTGCCGTGGCTTAGTATGCGCTAGCATGGACGTCATTTCTATGTTCATCAAATGATTGAATTCTCTGCAGTTACAATTTTGATGCTTAATTTGTTGATACTCAATTACTCGAACCTTGGGATGTCTAATTTCGCTTTTCCAAGATCCATTCTCGGTACTTTTACAGTCTGATCGTCGATATTATAGCTCAGGATTTGTTCCTTACAATACCATGATAGTTAGGATCGAATTAAAAGTACCGCAAACCCTCTTATGGCGCACTGGTAGTCGGTAACTGCTGTGACTAAGACTTCTGTATATTTCCCGAACCTCTTGAGAATAGTAGGCGAAGAATTTACCTCGAACCAGAGAAGACAGATTACATACGTACCGGATAATGCCTTGTCAAGACCTACTAGAGACTTCTAGAGTAGCTATTCATAAGAATAATAACTATAATCTTAATACTACTTATATATCCTAAAACTAGCTATTAGAAGAGTTTATAAAACTAGATAATAATAAGATTATATAATATCCTCTTCGTAGAATTAAGCGATAGAAACATCGAGAGACGAAGCAGCACATCTCTATATATTATTCGCTCTCGTACACTGTATCCTCCTTTGAGCCAAGAATAGATAGTGCTTCACAAATGTTCTTTGACGAGCTTGATCGCCGGTTTGTGCCCACCGGAGCACAGTTCGATGTGACTTAGTGGATGAAATCTCTATCCTACGATACAATGGGCTTGATGAAATTCCCCCGGCCATATGGCTACGTTCAGCATGGGAGAGACTTACACGGCATCATGGACGACGTGAACAGGGCAAACCTGATTATCGGACCCGTAAGTTATACATGACGAAGAACTTTGACAGAGAGCAAGTCTCAACCATTTGCAGATGACGCAGATACCATGGCTCGATTGGCTCTTGCATAAGAACTGGGTAGCAAATCTTTTCAAACGCGAAGCCATTGCCCTCTGCTGGACTACGTCTTGGCGAGTATTTCAGAGCGTCAGGAAGAACATCGGAAAAGTCCCAAATCGCCCTCCAATGCAAACGTCGACGGAACCATTGCCGACTGTGACTTCCTCGGGTATTACCACAATGCCCAGGAGAAAAAGGATAATGTGCAACTTCGATTTGTGTCAACCTGGACTTTTGACAATATTCTTGGAGGGGCCGACTCCACGGCTTCCATGCTTCGGTCTGTGGTCACCCTGACGCACTGGAAACGGTACGGGCCGAGCTGCGAGATAAGCAACGCACTGGGGGCCACCGGGCTCACTCTACCTTTCCCGCAATGGCATGAGCTGCAGAACCTCCCCTTCCTCGACGCCTGCATTAAAGAGCCACTCCGGCTTGACGCTCCATTTGCTATGCCTCTTGAACGAGTGGTTCCGGCGGAGGAAGCCACAATCTGTGGTCACTTTTACCCTGGAGGCACCGTGGTTGGCATGAGTCCATATATTACTAACCGCTATAAGCCGACATGGGGTGTTGATGCGGATCAGTGGCGTCCCAGTCGCTTGTTGGAAGGCGAACCGTCGCATACCAAAAAGCTTGAAGCCAGTCTGCTTAGTGTAAGTCACGTTTGGCCGACTTGCCGGGTACGTTCAATGCCTGATTGTACTAGTTCGGGGCCGGGACGCGAGGTTGTCTGGGCCAGCACGTCGCCCTTTTTGAAATCCATACTACTGGGTCGTATACCCAGAGAGCGTGCAGGCCACGGTCAGAAAACTTGAGTTCAAACAGTATGTAGGACATCTCCCAGAGAAGAGCTACAAATGCATATCGTCAGATTTATCGAGACGCTCCTTCCCTGTCAACCGCAATTTACCCGGAAGACTTTCCCCGTTGGCTCATTCCTAGAATCGCCATTAGAAAAGACAAGACCAGATCTTAAATGCGCAGAATAGTAGACTTTGTAAGCCACCAACATTCTTCAAAATGCCAGCTCCAGAACCACCAAAGTCTGTTGTCGAGTTCTTGCACGAAGTTTTTTTGGCCCCCAGTTGGAAGGCCAGGGCATTACAAGCAGTTTTTTGTTTGGTCTTCTTGTTCTGTTGCAACATGACAATGACTATTGCAGCAATCGCCCGGGCTTGGGCTTTCAGGTAAAGTACACGGAAAGCCTATGTGCGCTGTCACACTGGGGATGGCTGTTTCAAGCTTCATGTGCATAATTACTGATTGATTGTCCATAGGTGGCTTGGCCCGCGCCCCCCAGCCCGACCAGTACCAGGGTGCTCCGACATCGTTGTCGTGGCCGACATACCCCCAGTGCCACCCATCCGCCCTCCGGACACCATCCGGATTGAACCTCAGGTGTCTTCATCTACCTCTAGCCACCTCCGACATCGCCCCCGGCGCTTTAACGAGCTGCCACCCATAACTCTCGGCCACTCTGCAACCTGCGGCTGCAAAGATTGCCGCAATCGCCGGTATAACCGGATGAATCCGATGGAGAAAGGCTGACCTGAATTGTAAGTGAGTACACTTAAGCATTAACATGAAACAGATATAAAAGCCATTTACTTGCATTTTATAAAACATACATACCAAAGTCTGAACACGGCGAAATCCTCTATCTGAAATTGCCTGGCAATGGAAAGGACTAACATTGGATCTAGAGATCGATGAGCCGTCAATGCCGAAAGTCAAGTTTTTTCAGTGTTCAGTGTTTCTTTACTCTTCTCTCACTTTTTTATTACTCTTTTATACTTATTACTCACCTTTCTCTTACTTTTATTTTGACTTCTAAGTCTTTCTTTCATTCTTACCCTTGTACATAGCGTTAAGTCCACTAGTCCAGGTTACCTTTGTACCATAGTGAGACCAATTGTGATAAGAGTCACATAAACCACTGTTAACCGTACTGGTAAACACTTTATATTTTGGGGATTGATAGTACCTACCCGTTTATGTTATAGAGTAATATTCGGTCTAGTAAAATATACAACCCTCGAGGAAGTAAAACCGTGGTGTAGTCGTAATCCGGGCTAGAGGATGTCCTGCTATGTAGGCATCTCACTACCTAGCCAGGGTTCGTCTTTGACGATGTTGGATAATGTCACGTTTTGATTAGTTCCCGTAGCATGGCAGTGCCCTCTCTCATTTCATGAAGGAGAAAGAAAAGACATCAGTATTCACATCATGCGTTCTGATGTGTCTGTTTGCCGCCGCTTCTGATAGATAGATAGGTTCGTTACTACGTGTGTGTCACTCAAATTTCTGTCTTAGAGAGAGTTGCAGAAACCTATGTATGTTCTGCTCACCACTGGCTTCAATTTTATATACCCGTCATCCTGACGATTGCTCTCATGATAATACTAGCCCACGGCCGGTTCCTTTCTTAGGCCCGGCGATTTGACTTTTAGCCGATATCCCTGGAAATGTCTCTACTGCAATTAGGACTCAACAGGTAATCTGTTCGATTTCACATCAACCTCCAATCCGAAGGTCCTTTAGCAGACCCAACATCCTAACATTCTTGAGTAAAACGATATTTCAAGATGCGCTACTACATGTGGGGTGACAAATCCGAGGAAGAGCTTGATCTAGAAAGCTCTGGAGATATATGCCTTCTTCAAAGATACCGATACGCTACCTTCACCGACGAAGATAATCCATCCATATGCCCCATTAACCTAAGGGGGCTATTACAGACAGAAGTTGCACTTCGGGAGAATACTCAACGCGAGATAGCCTTGAAAGAGAAAATAGGGCATCTCTCTAAGGAAGACACATACGTGACTGTTCTTCAGGACTTACAGGAGGAATTATCGACACTTTCGACGGAATATTGGACCTTAGAACGACGTTGGTGGGAGATTAGGTCTTCGTATGACGACGGCCCGCTGACCAGAGGTATCGATTTCTGGCGCTCACAGCCAAAATGGTATATGCATCAAGTACTTGTGGAAGATTGCATAGGGAGAGGAGGCTGTTGTGGTAGAGACTGTGGATGCTGTTCTCATCGCCAGTCAGAACGGAAATTTGCAGTTGGTCATTGTACCGTGGAATGTTCTTGTTGCGAGAGAGCCCGGGGGTTTGCACTCGACCCTGAGCAGAAATCCCGAATCCGGGAGTCCTTCAAACTTGATTACAAATCTATGCGTGCATGGTATTACAATCGAATAAAGACCGCTTCTCTGCTAGGGTTGATGGCCGGTAGTTACGAAAACCCTTTGGATCTCATCGTTGACTTGCCGCCAAGATATGCAACTCCCTCTGAGGAATCACAAGGGAGCAACTGGAAGGACTATTTGCGGAGATCTTCACGCTAACGTTGTCCGAGAGGAAGAGCCGGTCAGCTGCTTTAGGAAGTCATACTTGCTGTTACTGTTTCTAGTTTTGTGTCGCTGTTATACTAGAAGGACGAGCTTTCCATGGATATAGTGGAGAAAGAAGGAGAAAGTGGGAGTAGGAGGTTGAAGAGATATATACCTGTCATCATTGCTCTACCTAGCTAGCTTTGCTTGCAGTGGAAAGTATAGCCACCCAATTCGATTCGACACCTCCATCGCTGCCGTAGGTGTCTCTCGCGTAGTTACAAGGCCCCATAGAGCTTACTTGAGTTCATCTCCCGTTGTTCCTCGCCCCAAGATGCCTTGGTCCCATGAGCTTGCGCAGTGAGGCCGCCATTGCGGCTGAGTCTGGATTATTCAATGAGCAGAAGCAGACAGTCTAAATGGGGGTTCGATCTCGGCGTCTTCATCATATGAATAGTCACAGCCAAGTCACAGCCAACGCGAGCGGTGCTAGACCCAGCCAGAACACGAGATAGCCCTCGCCAACGCACTTTCGTTGTGCCGAGTCCCTCTTTTCCCACGCTCGGCTTGGCTAACTGGAGTGTGTCCAGGTTTGACCGCGGCTTTGTCAGGAATGAAATGAAACGGGTTTGCGCAGGTGGCCAAAAAGCGTCCGAATCCGGGGCAGATAGCCAACGATTGAGACCATGACTACAGCCTAAAAGAAGAAGAACGTTAAAAAGAGGAAGCCTGGAGACTAAAGACCAGATCATCAATATGCCACTCCTGTTTCTTGAAAAGTCGCACACATATTCTACATCGGTGTCTGCGTACAGACCGCCGCCAACACACGTTGCAATTCTCCCACCTTTTCTAGGAGCTGCGCATTGGACCCTGCACATAGGTTCTTCTCTCCCCGCATATTCTCAGCACCCTGGACCCGTCGATCAAGACCTTAGCATACCTGATGTGAATTTTGCAATTGACACAATAACAGCTGAACCATCATCTTCGTTTCCGTTGTGCGGGAAATATTCAATGTCCCAACGCTGAACGGAATGGTCAATGGGACGGTATACACTGAATCTCCCGTGCCATCGACCTGTGGCGAGAGCATAAGCTGATCACCCGACCCACTGTCCGAACGATTATTGGGTTCGAGTGGCGGACGCGTGGGGTTAGCGTCCTGTTGTGCCGAAGGTGCAGAAGAGAACAGGACGCCAAGACGGGTCTTTTATGTCGGCATTGAAGGTTGGTTGACAGCGTATTGGGGCGCTAAACCCAAAAGGTCAAAACTAACCCGATGTAGTAATTCACAGGTCCGCCGTTTACAGTATGAATATATCAATGTAGATACTAAGACAGACTTCTCCCCTATCCATTATCAGTTGATTGATCTCTTGGTATTCCGTGATTGGGAGCCAAAGATGCCAGCTTTGCTTTCTTCAAGGAATTGGCTTGAAGAATTTCGACTAGACTCTGGCCTTCTACATAATGCTCATTTGTTCGTCCGGAAACACAAATTGTCGAGTCTAAACACATTCCTTGTATATGGTGTGAATGCAGACAGATATGTCGCTTCATAGAAGACAAAAGGAGAGAACACCCTGAAACGGACGGAGTTCTCCGCTCTATGCTACGCCCCTTGGTCATGACGTATTTTCTTGGTGAGATATAGTGCTTAAAAAAATGAGGGCAGCAGCAATACTATCAACGAACTATCACAGTATAAATGGCCCTATGTAGGGGCTAATCCTTTCTAGGTATAGTCTGCGGCGGGCTGAGTGCGTCAGTGTTGCTCACTGATTGGACACTGAGCATCACTGAGTAATCAGAGAGCATCCCCGGGCCATGATCACTCACTGAGCATCAGTGATTATACACGTGACTGATCTGAGCATGATCACTGATCTGAGCCCGTGCTGACATGTACTCAGTGAGCCTGAGCCTGAGCACCCTCATAAAAGCGGCAGCAGCTCAAATAGGAAAGCCCCACCCAGGGAAAATCCGGTACGTATAGGTACATTTGTGGCTAGGAGTTCCTAAGCGGAGCTTCTAGGGTTCTTGTTTAGAATTTAGACAAGTCACAACCTGTTTCATTTGGTACTGTGTATGTACGGCGATATACAAGATGTGCATGTGATAGGTCCTGTCAAACACCAAAGTCCACCCAGAAATACGAGTCGAAATCCCACAATCACAAAAAGAAAACATTCAAATTAATCATCCAGGTATGATGGCACAACCACATCTCCAACCATCACCGTCCTGCGCTCGGGTAGCTCCGAGTCAAAACCCTCTAGTTCTTCGATGGAAAGTGCAGAATATTTGCCAAACGAGACCTTCCCATCAATATTTCGCGTCTTAGCAAGCGTTGAAAATGGCTCATCACGCCGAACCCCGGTGAACTGATCTATACAAACCATTTGGCATCGTTGGCATGTGTCGAGAGCGTCAAACCGAAGTTGGTCTGGTCCAATCCGAAGGGAGGACCACCGGTCCTCCGCATATGGTTGTTCCACATCACCACGGTGAGCAAGGCGTTCGGCAACGATGATGTTACCCCGGAAGACGTCTGCTGCAACAGTCTTACCGCGACCATGCTTGCTGTTTGCTTTGATGGTTTCGTTCAGTCGGTTGACAGATGAACGCGAGACAATTAGAATTGGTGACTCGTTGGATAACGTGATTTGTGCCTGGTCACCCGCACGTGCCGGGGGAGGGAAGTCAGGTGGGAACGAGCCTGGCATAATCAGCTTGCGGAAGCGGTTCTTCCATGTATTCGGCGTCCGTTGCATCCGCGAGTACCGGCTGGTCGTCTGTGTAGGGAACCGTGCAAGAGTACAGGGTACCCCAAGGAAGTCCGAAAAGAACGCAGAGACCACCGGAGAGGTGTAGGCATGGAGAGCAATCCTGTCGCCGCAGACTGTTGTAGGCTTTCTGGTTGAGCTTGGACAGAAGGATGTAGAGACAAGACTTGTGTCCTCCCAGCCAAGCGAAATCTCAAGGCTGACCTGATCTGGGGCAGCGATTGCACCACAAGTGATACGGAGAACGCCTCGTTCGATCTCAATGGAGGGTCGTATAAGACACATGCGGGGATATCTTTTACCGTTAGTTTGGGAATTCAGAGTTTGGTTTAGACACAACGTACCTTTTCTGATTCAGGGCTGCGCCTGTCCCTTGATGAACTAAACACCATTCTCTATCCCAAGCTAGTCCCTCCTTCTTCACTTCCCAACGCTTTCCCTCGGGTATCTTGAAAGCACCGCAGCTCTTGATTGGGAACACTGCTAAGCTTTCAACATAGAAATGAGGAGCAACGACCTCATTGTACTCGGTTAGAGGATCTAGAGCGAGTATAGGTGGACATTTTTCCACATAAAACTCCTCTATGAAGTTTATCAGGGAGTCTATATCCTTCATGTTTGTCGTGGCGCCGATACTGACACGAAGAATTCCTGTTGGTCGTCCTCCGAGAACGTCATGATTATCACCACATCGTAATCCCGCAGAGTAATGCCGGCGAAGCTCGGGTCCAGTCCACCCAAGAGATGAGGCAGTTCCTCCTGGATTGCAAACGGATCCAGTGCGTATCTGCAGATTCTGCACCGTAGCGAGCTTTTCCACCTCGGTTTTTGGAACCCACTCGCCGCGACTATTGCAAAGATTGAATGCAATGATTGGCCCTTGGGTATTTGGGTTGCCATATGCCGAGGTGTGCGATTGATATATTTGACACACCTTTCTCTCATTGAAATGTGCCAATGAGGAAAGCCTATCATAGACTTCCTTGGCGAGGAACCCAGCATGTGCCGAAACGTTCGCCATGGAACCAAATAAGCGCGTGTGTGTGTCTAAAGCCGCGTCCAGAGCTATAATGCTATGAAATGGGAGAGTACCATCTTCCAGCCGCTCATGGATTGAGGTTTCCTTTTTCGCATGCCATTGCACCCCAGTGGCCAGGACCATGTCAACGGTGCCTCCGCCAAAATACTTTCTTCGCTCAAAGGCCCGTGCAGCACTTTTGCGAACAATCAAAGCACCCAGATCGGGAAAGCCGAAGATTTTGTAGAAGCTAAGGACAGTGAAATCTGGAGCAGATGAGGACGGGCCTAGATCAAGTGGAGCGGTGGATACCAGCGACGCAGCGTCAAGCAAAGTGTATACGTTTCCTCCGCTTTCTTTTGCTGCGGCTCGGACTTGCTCGCACCATCGAATAGGCAGGCGTCGCCCGTTCATATTGGATTGGGCTGGGTATGCAAGTAGTCTGGGTGCCTTCGACTGGTTGCCGGCCAATTTTGAAATCTCAGCCTCCATCTCATCATCATTTTGAAAACACTGATAGCCCATCTCGGCTAACTCTCGAACCCCAACAAGACTGGTATGAGCATCAATGTGATAGCCATACCAAAATCCTCGATGGTCAGAGTCCCGAAATGAGTCTGCGACGAGCTTAATGCCAGCAGTTGCATTTGCCACAAAGACAAGGTCAAACTCATCCGGGTCCGCATTAAAGAATCGCAATGCGCGGACTCGAATATCTTCTGTTCTTTGTGTAGAAAGCTGCGATGATACAGACATCGAATGAGGGTTACCAAACAGATTAGATGTAAGATCACGCGAGAACGACTCGATCATGGACTTTGCATAGGGTGTTGTTCCCGCATAATCCAGGTATGTTGTTCCTAAGACAGGGATGGTGAGCAAGGATTGAGTTATAGCAATGGGCACTCGTACCATTCAGTAGAGGGTACTCTTGCTCTCGGATTATGTCCACATCAGCGGAGTAGCCTTGACTATAATGCGGATGAACAGATCCCTGAGAGGTTGATTCTGCCATTTTTCAAAGTTCAACTTTGGACAAATGCACTCCAAAATTTGTCGTAGTTTGTTTGAAATCAAGGTGGCAAATTGTGAAAGGATGGGCTTTCTATATGTCTAACACACTGATCAGCACATAATGAATAGGAATATCCAGAAACAGACTGTACATTCGCACGACTGTGCAATATCAAATGGGTTCGAAAAAAAAAAGAGGAGGGGGGTTTACCACGTATAAGATAGATATAGTCTGATCGGAGGTTACCGATACCAACAAATCAACTAGCCCGGGTATGATTTCCAGTCCGCTTCAAAGGGATAGGCTTTCGGAGGTTTAGAAAAGATGCACATTCCCAAAGTCTGGTATACGGCTTTTATAGGTTGTTCTCAACTATTCAAGGCGCGGTGTGAAGTGACGAAGAAGAGAGTGTGTGCAGATGAGAATTCCCCTCCTACGTGTCTGGAATATATGGGACGTGGCAATACAGGGGAGTCGTTTCCATAACGAACCTCATCACCCCGGCGCACACCGGTTGATTGCTCTCATCCTATCACACGCACTACTCAACATTATACACACACTGATCTACATCCCGTATAGCGACCCACTACTACATCGTGACGTTCATGCACTACATGCATAATATGATAATTGCCTATGCCTTTTATGGATACGGTCATTCTTTCATTCTCATCGAGGAGATAGCTTCGCATCAGCCGACAAATTGATGAGTACTCCGTACTATTGGAAGTAATTATAAGCCCCTACACGATAGTACACAATGGCATTGTTGGTTGTAGATGACTCCTAGCCGCCTATCTGCCCATAAGGCGCTTCTGTAGATTATATCTCACACGTTCCAGTAGCGCCCCCTGATGCACAATGCGTAACCCAACCTGCATGCGTTTCAGGGATTCCACTGAAGCTAAAGCACTGCGTTCAGTTTCATCACAATGTCAGCTTACACATTCGGCTATAATGCTATTCATAGACGCAGAGAGCGCCTAATTTAACTCGGCAATGCCCTAAGCCCTGGCCTGAGAATCGATAGCCACAAGTTGAGTGGAACATACTGGACAATTCATCCATATCTGACTCAAGTGCCAATGCCGTTAGGTGGTTTGAGCAGAACATGTCAAGCATCAAAACGGAGGTCTGAAACAGGATAACCAGAGTATTCCAAATTGTTTCTAGGTCTAATTGATCAGCACGATGATCTCCGTGGGGTGCTTAGGCCCTTCGTTATTTGCGACTACTGTCATTGGCTGTCTGAAGGTTCTTTTTTTGAGTGTTCCCCTCTTTCAACCTGCTTTTTCTGCACGATAAAGGCTCGCGAGATTGAACATGTTTTGCCGAGAGCAGGGTAGCTTCTGATTGGTGTTGAGAATAATCCATGATAAACCGGCTGGATGTGTGTAAATGATTTTCTTGGGTGCCATTGGGCGATGTGACCGTAGTTGTATTGTACAGATGGGTTGATAGTATACTTCAAAGACAAAACTCCGTCCTAAGCTCCTGCTATGGCTCGTACAAACAGTGATACCTATCCCGGTGCGCGTAGGGATCAACAGAGCACTGAAAAGCCGGAATGAACAAATTGGCCAAAATAAGGAAGTGAAAGGCGATGCTGTGATATGTAGCGGTATGGCACCCTGATTACCGCTTGGGCCATTGCTTCCAGCCACGGCCGTGACCTCTCTGGTGCGCCGAGTCAGCATTATTCCCATCACTTCAAAGGGAAGGACCAATCGATTACTAACCTGCTTCCACATACGGACCATCTCGGGCATACCCTCCATTGCCTTGCGGCGATCCTCGAGACGTGATTCCATGGTGCGCTCCCACTTGTGACCCTTGACCTTGTGGCCAACACCAGTTCCCTTGACCTGCAAGCCACGCTCTGCGCGCCGTGTCTCCTTGAATTCAGGTGATTTGCGACTGGGAGGAAGAAGTGCATGCACATTGTATTTGATGGCCAGCTTCATCAAATCGGCTTGCTGCCGCAACCCGTATTTCGGTGCCTCCCATTTGCCGTATCGCTTATGCGGAAGAAATGGATTGCGGAGTGCATCACTAGTCACGAGGAGTGAGCGCGAAGGAGTCCAGCCATGCTTTTTCTCCCCTGGTGCACCCTTGGCATCGCGGTCGGGGGTGTATGGTGAATCTACCTTCATCGGTACATAGCCCTCACCGTTGGCAGGGGCAGGGCGGCGGACAGCTGCGGAGTGGGATTGTGGAGGATACCGAGCGAAGAAATTTACCAGACGTTGTGGAAGATTCTCCAGCAGTTTGCCTGACTGATTTAAAGCCGACATGATGGATCTTGGATGGTGTTGGATCCTAGTGTGCACAGGTGGTTCCAAGATTGCTTGTGAATGTTCTGGTCAAAAAGTTGATACCGCCTGGGAGTCATGCCAAGGCCGTGGGACTATGGAGCCTTATTCCTAAGGTGTACATAATTCTGCCGCGGCAAACCCCCAGAAGGCCTCCAAACCTTAGCTACCTAGGCAGGTACCCGTGGACCCGTCCAAGCCAAGCTTAGTCATTGCTCCCACCGCCCCGAACCACACCGCCTCAAACCACACCGCCCCCCAGCCCCGGCAGTGGGCTGCATAACCAAAGATGCTCGCCTCAGGCATCAGACTTCCTATCTTCGGCTTTTCAGTCTCGTTTCAGCCCCAAGAATTTCCTACCTTCACAAGATTCATTGTTACCGTCGCTGCTATTTTATTGATATCTGCAATTTCATACCTATTGTCTTACTCTGGGGTCTCAACTTCGCGCGCGCATTCTCAGCACTGCGACCATGGCCGACTATCAGTATGGAGGCTCCGAAGAGGAGAATGCGGAGATTAGAACTCTCGAGACCGAGTTGGTACGTGTTCTATCTGTATTCATGAGCGTGTCTCTCGATAACTGACGTGTCTATGTCTTATAGCTTGATGATCCCGACAACTTCGAAACATGGGAAAAGCTGGTTCGCGCTGCCGAGGGCCTAGAGGGTGGAATCAATCGCAACTCCAGCCCCCAGGCAATCACAACCGTCCGCGCAGTCTATGATCGCTTCCTCGCCAAGTTCCCTTTGCTCTTTGGATACTGGAAGAAGTATGCCGACCAAGAGTTCTCCATCACTGGCACTGAGGCCGCTGAGATGGTATGCAGACACACTCCTTGGGCACCAGCCTCTTCCTTTTCATGGCTTCGTACTAATTTTGTCGCTCTAGGTCTATGAACGAGGCATTGCTAGCATCTCGCCATCTGTTGACCTTTGGACCAACTATTGTTCGTTCAAGGCGGAGACTTCGCACGATGCCGACATCATTCGAGAGTAAGTGAGAGTAGAAACGGACCTCTTCCCTTTCCCTATAACCATTACCGACGCAGCCCACGAAAGTTCTCGTGATGCCGGTCACATATGTTTCTTGGATATTTCGATATACAGCCAGTCTCATTGTTGATGGGTGAGAGCCCGCTCGCCGCTTTACTTCCTTGACCTAAGTGGAGTCTACTTCTCACCCATAGCTCACTCAGGCTGCATTTCTGCTTTGATTGGCCGAATCATCACTTTCTTGCATTGGAGGTCAAGAAATAATACTGCTCGATGGCTCTTTACGGAGCATTAGATACCCACCTATCCCTTAGCTTCATCCACCGCACTCATTGATTACTTGGGTCTTCACAAACGGACAGAGTTGACTACTCGTGTTTTCCATCTTCATTACCCCTGTCCTGTTTCCTAACACTCCTGTCCCAGCCACCAAGTCCATGTGTCCGCAACTTGCTAACTTAAACACCTCCAGGCTTTTCGAACGGGGTGCAAGCAGCGTTGGTCTTGACTTCCTCTCCCATCCCTTCTGGGATAAGTACATTGAATTCGAGGAGCGGGTTGAGGCCCACGATAAGATTTTCGCAATTCTTGGGCGTGTTATCCATATCCCCATGCACCAGTATGCCCGCTACTTCGAACGGTACCGTCAGAGTGCGCAGACACGCCCGTTGTCCGAGCTTGCCCCAGCAGATATCATGGCCTCATTCCGCGCTGAGATCGAAGCTGCATCGTCCCAGCCGGCTCCTGGAGCCAAGGCTGAAGCCGAGATCGAGCGGGATCTCCGACTTCGCGTGGATAGCTACCACCTCGAGATTTTCACGAACACTCAGACAGAAACAACTAAGCGTTGGACGTTTGAATCGGAGATCAAACGTCCTTATTTCCATGTCACTGAGCTCGATGAAGGCCAGTTGACCAACTGGAAGAAGTATCTTGACTTCGAGGAAGCTGAGGGTTCGTTCGCCCGCGCTCAGTTCTTGTACGAGCGGTGCCTGGTCACTTGTGCCCACTACGATGAATTCTGGCTTCGATATGCTCGCTGGATGGCTGCTCAGCCTGACAAGGAAGAAGAGGTGCGCATTATCTACCAGCGTGCCTCGTATCTCTACGTCCCCATTGCAAGCCCCACTGTCCGACTCCGCTACGCCTACTTCGAAGAGGTGTCGAACCGCGTGGATGTGGCGAAGGATATCCATAGTGCTATTCTCATGTATCTCCCTAGCCACGTCGAAACCATTATCTCACTCGCCAATCTGTGTCGTCGTCACGGAGGCCTTGAGGCTGCCATTGAAGTCTACAAGACACAATTGGATTCGCCAGAGTGCGAGATGGCTACAAAGGCTGCTCTTGTTGCCGAATGGGCCCGCCTTTTGTGGAAGATTAAGGGCAGTCCTGATGAGGCTCGCAAAGTTTTCCACGAGAACCAGCATTACTACCTCGACAGTCGGCCCTTCTGGGGCAGCTATCTCGTCTTCGAAATTGAGCAACCCACCAGCGCCGCTACTGAGCCGGTTCAGTACGAACGTATCAAGCAGGTCATTGCTGACATCCGGTCCAAGAGTGTTCTGCAAGTCGACGCCGTCAAGGAACTTGTCCAAATTTACATGACATACCTTCTCGAACGGGGCACCAAAGATACTGCGAAGGAATACATGACCCTAGATCGAGAAATCTATGGCCCTTCATCTGTGGCTTCTGCTCGAACTGGCGGGACTGTGGCGGTGCACCCCACCCCTGCCGACGCCCAGTTTGCTTCAATTCCTCACATTCAGCCCACACAGGATGATGCTGCGGCTGCACAAGCATATGCTTACTACCAACAGACCGCAGCGAATGGCACGACAGCTTGAAACCCAAGAGTCATGCGCACGTCTCTCAAAGCCGACGACTCCAAGTATGGGTACGTTTGTTAACGAATGGGTTCGATTCTGGAAGCTCTGCTGGTACCTTACCTTTCGGTGTTTTTGTCTTCGTTACTTACCCTGGCATATTGATTTCCCTGGGTGGGTGAGTTCCTTTTTCATGTAGTATCATCCCCGTTGCCCGTGCTGTGCAACATTCCCTTCTAGCGATTTTGACCCAGCTTAAAGACAGCTTCTTCTCACACTTGTCAGATGTGCTGGTGTCCAGACCCTTCTTAGGGCTCGAGACAGGTTTATTATGATCAATTCGAGATTGGATCCTTTGGGACCAATTGTATTCTAAGGTGGCTTGTCTTTCCACTGAAAATTAATTCAAAATGATTCAAAATGATTCGTCTCTGATCTTGGGTAGCCTTGTTAGACTTGTACCCGGCAACTAGATTCTTCAGTGTGATAAGGATAGGCAAAATGCTCTTCTAGTCGGAGATTTACATGAAGCGCACAGGCGGAGGCCAAATCCCATCCTTCGACCACCGTGCTGCTTTATGGAGCATCTTCAATCTGATTTGCTTCGATACGGCCGACTATTTGCCTCTGAAGAAAGATCTCGTTGGATGAGACGCGCAAAAAGTGCCGGAGCGATGTGGTTGATGTGCACCTTAAGTGGCTTTGCATTGTTTTCATTGTCAGGTTCTAATAACCAGACGAATGGTCTAGGAGCGTCACACGATTGCAAGGCATCTTGATCCACACGGAGAAAGGAGTCCCGTCGTAGACCAACAGGGAATTCGTTGCTGTCTCGCATAGAGGCGAATCGATCCCGGAGATCACCGGTGTCATCTCAGGTCCCATCATCCTCTACCCAATGAAGACCAAATTTTGCAATAGCGCCCTCATTTACTAAGGTCTCAAAACAATGTAAGCCGCGTTGAACGGCAGTTTGGATCTGCTTCTTATACAAGGGTCACTTCGGCACATCTGGAATTAATATGACTAGGCCGCAGACTGCTGCTTCGGCGAGACTTAGGACATGCTCCTGCCACGACACATGCATAGCATATCGAATATTCCGTTGATCGTCGTCATTAAGAATAGTAGAGGCTGTGACGCTGGCGTCGCTCAATTTTTGCTTCACAGCTCCGGCATTCGCGTGGGTGTCTTTCAACTCTCGTGTTGTAACGACATCAGAGGCTTCGTGGGTGAGATCTCGATCAGCTTCGCTGAGTTGCACCCGCTCATTCAACAGTCTTCCGGCTTGGCCATGGACGACGCCGGCTACCACTCTGTGAGCCTCTTGGTATTTGAGGGAGTTCCGGTTTCGAGTAGCTTTTGAAACTAGATCGGAAAAGCTCAACCCATACCTATTCCGGCAGAGATCATCTTCTTGTTTGGGTGGGCGGCGGGTGATATATTTTCGCTCTACATCAGTCAAAGACGAAGGATTGGTGATGGCTCAATTGTAGAGAGTGCGGGTCACCTCGTTTAGGGCTAGAGGAGTTTTGTCTACATTGACTGTGACAAGACCATCGTACATCTGGAAAGACATGGTGGGTTGATATTAAGAATGTGGATCCGAAGTGTGGAAGAGGCTAGGTCTTCACAAGGGTCAAGAGCCGGGGCCTCGCAGCGCCTAACATCCTACTTAGTAAGAGCAACAGTTCGCCAAGGTGCTTGCTACGCTGAGCAAAATATCACCCGTATACGCCTCTAACCCGGCGGTCGCTTTCGGATAGCTGGTGATAATTTCTTCTAGGTTTCTATGGACTAGTTGAAGAAAGCTTCCATTTAGGATATCCATGGATCTATAGATACTATCATTTAAGTACAGAAATTGTTAACAGGCGCCTACGACGCCTACCGCCCGTGGGGGCATAGGGTAGTGCCCACGGGTATACCCGTAGAGCTATGGTACCCCTCCAGCTCCAGCCCTGGAGCGGCACCCAGTTGAGGATGGGTTTATATAATACTGAGCATGGGTACAAAGTAGGAGTAGTACCTACTGACATACGATTCGGTTACGGTACCCATCCCCAGCTCTTATATCTGGCAATGGGTACCCACATGTGATTTGTTACGCTACCTATAAAGAAATCAATTCATCACGTTGATGATATACCTTTTCTACGTATTTCTTGGAAGCGATTGAATTTCTATCTTCTAGTCAATATTGATCTAGAGTAGAAGTAGCTATTCTAGAAATTTCTGATTAATTTCATTGATATTTGTGTAACAAAATGATATATATATATCTATGCATATCTACCTACTTAACTATATATTACTACCACCCTTCCTACTTTATCTGATATTTATAATATTTACCTTATGATAGTCATTATTAAAATAATCTCTTCTCTTCATAGATCAAAAAATATATCCTGAAAGGTATAGTATAAAGGTGATTAATTGATTTCTCTACAAGTACTATATATTATGTGTACTATACGGAGTAGTGGAAGAATAGATAGGCCGAAGGACTGAAAAGGGAGGTCAATAAAAGTGATAAAGATGATTTTGTACAACATACGGAGTAGTTAAATAGCAATTATTATATAATAAACTGGTTACGCTACCCACTGCCAGGTACATACAGGAGCTGGGGATGGGTAGCGTAACAAATCACATGTGGGTACTCCGTACCCATCCTCAACTGGAACCCGGACGGAGATCACATGTAGATAGTGGATAAATATGATCACGTGTCTTGTACCACGTGACTACGCGTCTGGCCCTTATCATGCTCCGTAGAAATTCAATATCACTCCCATCTCGTGTCTAGTCTGGTGGTTTCATTAGCCCTCATTTCTCTCACAGACACAAGTCATGGCCAACGGCTCTGAGGGTTTCCCCCGTTCCCTCCCCCAGATCCGATCGAGCGCCCGCCCAGCCCGCCTCCACCTCCTCCAGAAGATTCGGCCGCACCTCCACCGCCGCCAGACAGTATCGCCCCTCCACCTCCTCCCGATGATGTACCACCCCCGCCCCCCGCTGAGACTCAGAAGAAGCAGAAACTGGGATGGGGTGCAAAGAGACCGACTGTCACTCCGTTGAGTGTAGAGGAATTGATACGCAAGAAGAAAGAAGCAGATGCGGCAACAGCGAAGGTAAGCTTGTCCTCCTGGAATGATGCAATATGACACAGGATTCCGTGGCATTTACTGACAATCATTGCTGCAGCCTAAATTTATATCTAAAGCTCAACGAGAGAAGCTAGCGTTGGAGAAACGGGCTCAAGAGGTTGAGGCAGAGCGACAAGCCAAGGCCCACACCAATGGTGCTGATCGCAACGGTTTTACATCCGAACAATCGTTGGCGAGGTCGCAAGACTCTCGTGATATTCGGGAATCAGCGGTCCACCATGTTCCCACCGGACCACGATCGATGCGCGACGGACCCCCAACCGGACCTGGCGGTATGCGGAAGGGAGGCCGACAACACAATCAGCACCTTCGCGACCAGGATATGCCACCCCCATCTAAGACTAAAGGCGAAAAGCGTCTTACCGAAGAAGACGAAGCAGAAGCGCTGGCTAAATTGACCAAGCATCGATATATGGGAGCCGACCAGACGTCGAACTTCTCGGCAAAGAAGAAGCGCAAGCGTACCGCAGACCGCAAGTTTAATTTCGAGTGGAATACCGAGGAGGATACAAGCGGCGACTACAATCCTTTATACCAGCACCGACATGAGGCCCACTTCTTTGGCCGGGGCCGTTTGGCCGGCTTTGGCGACGATGTCGCCGATGACGTCGCGCGCAAATACGCAGAGGCATTGGTGACCCGCGACCAGGAAGCCGGTAGCGCACGAGCCAAAGAAATATTGGAGATGGAACGCCGGCGACGCGAGGACAGTACCCGCACACAGATTGACAAGCATTGGAGTGAGAAGCGCTTAGATCTCATGCGCGAGCGAGACTGGCGTATCTTCAAGGAAGATTTCAACATTGCCACCAAAGGTGGCAGCGTGCCCAACCCCATGCGCTCATGGGAAGAGAGTCAATTGCCGAAGCGCTTATTGGAGCTTGTTGACCGTGTCGGATATAAGGACCCAACCGCTATCCAGCGCGCGGCAATTCCCATCGCTATGCAGTCGCGTGACCTGATCGGTGTCGCCGTGACAGGTTCCGGTAAAACGGCCGCGTTCCTACTACCTCTTTTGGGTCTACATCTCGACGCTACCGCGGCTTGACGAGAATCCGTCTCTCAAAAACGACGGTCCATACGCTATTGTCCTAGCACCCACACGTGAATTGGCGCAGCAGATCGAGATCGAAGCCAGAAAGTTTACACAGCCTCTCGGATTCAATGTGGTCAGTATTGTCGGTGGCCACTCGCTCGAAGAGCAAGCCTACAGCCTGCGCGAAGGCGCCGAAATTATTATTGCCACACCTGGTCGTCTAGTCGACTGTATCGAGCGTCGAATGCTGGTTCTCAGCCAGTGCTGCTACGTTATCATGGACGAAGCAGATCGTATGATCGATCTCGGCTTTGAAGAGCCTGTCAACAAGATCCTGGATGCCCTTCCCGTCTCCAATCAAAAGCCCGATACAGAAGAAGCTGAAGATTCAAGCGCGATGAGCCAATACAAGTACCGCCAGACGATGATGTACACAGCCACTATGCCTGCAGCAGTCGAGCGTATTGCTCGCAAGTATCTCCGCCGACCAGCCATCATCACCATCGGTGGCGTCGGTGAAGCCGTCGACACAGTGGAGCAGCGTGTGGAGATGATCTCTGGCGAAGACAAACGCAAGAAGCGCCTCGCCGAAATCCTACAATCGGGCGAGTTCCGTCCCCCGATTATCGTATTCGTCAACATCAAGCGAAACTGTGACGCTATCGCGCGCGAGATCAAACAGATGGGCTTCTCCTCGGTCACTCTACACGGATCCAAAACCCAAGACCAGCGTGAAGCCGCGCTCGCCTCCGTGCGCAACGGCTCAACAGACGTTCTCGTCGCAACTGACCTCGCAGGAAGAGGTATCGATGTGCCAGATGTGTCACTGGTCGTCAACTTCAATATGGCGACCTCGATCGAAAGCTACACTCATCGTATCGGTCGTACTGGCCGTGCTGGAAAGAGTGGTGTTGCTATTACCTTCCTGGGTAGCGAGGATAGCGATGTTATGTATGTTACACCCGTTCCTCTCCCCTTGACACTTTGTCGCCGTCTCAACTTACTAATTTTTCTCCAGGTACGATCTCAAACAAATGCTGATCAAATCGCCCATCTCGCGTGTCCCCGAGGAACTGCGCAAGCACGAAGCGGCGCAGTCCAAGCCCACACGCGGTGCTGGTGGCAAGAAGATCGAGGACAGTTCTGGGTTCGGAGGCAAGGGTGGATGGGCATAGACCTCTCTGTCTTTATCTGTCATGCATTTTTTCTTTCTGTATTATCTTTCATTGATACCACCCTTTTTTTAATATGGTGTTTTCAATGCATGTTTGGCAGCCAGGTTGGCCACATGAGGTGTTTTGCTGGAAATCAAATACACCGTTTATGACCCCAGGAGGATCTTATGCCATTCGTCTCAACATCTACTTGTCTATTGCTCATCAATGTAGTTGGTTATTGTACTTAGGACGGATATCTATATATCTAGCTAGTCCTGGTCCAAACGAGCACTCTATAAGAGATTGGATGATTGAGTAGAGTATGATTTTGGCTTCAAGAAGCACATCCCGCGTGCTTTGCGTAGATCACAAGGTAAAAATAATGTGCAGTCGAAGGAAAGTCTGCTGCGAGCCCTGAAAGACAAAGAATCCTGGTGTTCCAAGAGGTCTATGAACATTGCTCATTCATTTTTTTGAAATACAATTTACAGCTTGCTCTGGAGATAGCTGTTGCTGCTCAGCCACTGCTCAACATCGTCGCGGTCACGCTTGAGCCAGTTGATCTTGGCACGGATGGAGTCGAGGCTCTGCTCAACAGCACGGTCGAAGCCCTGCAAAGAAAGATCCGAGTTAGTAAATTTTACAAAAAGATGAATTTTCAGAGTAAAATTCGGGGAGGGCTTGGTAAAGTCACAAACCTTAGTATCCTTAGAGGCGAAGAAGTCCTCAACGTCCTTCAACTGTGCCTCAGTGCAGAAACTGGCAGTGGTCAGCTGGACAACAGTGCCCAGCATGCCAAGACCGGGAGGAAGACGCTTGTAGATGTCATCCCAGTTGGACTTGAGCCAATCCCAGCGGCCCTCAATACCAGCTGGGTGGCTGCGGAGGCCACCAAGAGGCATATAAATATCCTGACTCTTGACCTCCTCGTTCATGGCAAGGCCAAGAGTGCGGGAGATAAGCTTGGGATCCTCAGAGGCACCGAGGCAACGCAAAGCAGTGGTCTTCTCATCTGAAGTTGGGGCGTGGCGGAACCGGTCCAGTACCACTTCATACTCCTTGGCACCGCCGTGCTTCAGAGCAATGGTGAAAACGCTGCCGCGGATGTTAGGGTGAATAGCGGAGAGGTCGCCAGCAGCGAAGCGGGCGAACATGTCCAAGGCGGCCTTGACAACAATCGGGTCCTCGGCCATACCGGCAGAGCCGAACATGAGGGCCTTAAACTGTTGCAGAATGTGGTCGTCGTTCTCGGGGAACTCCCAACCGATCTCGTGGGCCTTGGGACCAACCAGCGAGCGCTGGAAGGCCTTGAGGGCATCCTTTGTCTTGTCATCCTCGAAGAGCCAAGCAGCGCGCAGGGTGCCGATACGGGTCAGGATCTCATTCCACACGACAAACTCTGACTCAGTGTCAAGGCCCTGAAGCAAGGAAAGCATACCAGAGGTGCGCTGGAAACCAGAAGCAGCGAGGGCACCCGAGTCGGCAATCATGCCGGCACGGTCCTCGACGGTCAGACGACCCTCACGAGCAGCCTGTCCGAGCTTCTTGAGGCGCTCGGGACTGTATGACGTGCGGAAAATAGCAGAGTGGTCGGCGTTGAGCTTGAAGAAGTCCAGGTCAGGAATGGGGAAGTCACGCTCACGTTCCGTCAGCATAGTGTCTTCATCGACACCCTTCTCAGTGCGCAGTCCGAGCATCACAGGGAAGAGGGTCTGATCTTCCTCGGGGCGAACGTCACCGGTGCGCAGGAAACGGTTCTGCTTTACGTGAATGGAGGAGTTTTCCTTGTTTTCCGTGACACTGAGGACAGGGAAGCCAACGTTCTTGGTCCAAATATCCATGACCGACTGCACAGGCTTTCCGCTAGCATCACCAAGAGCAGCCCACAGATCACCGGTTTCGGTGTTACCGTAGGCGTGCTTCTTGATGTAGTTGCGGACACCCTGAAGGAAGACGTCTTCGCCCAGATACTTGGAGATCATGCGCAGGACAGATGAACCCTTGGAGTAGGAGATAGCATCGAAAATCTGGTTGATCTCATCAGCACGCTTGACAGGCACCTCAATGGGGTGACTACTGCGCAGCGAGTCAAGGGAAAGAGCGCTCTGCAGGTTGTCGATAACGTAAGTCTGCCAAACCTTCCACTCTGGGTAGAAGACGTTGCAAGAGTACCACGACATCCAGGTTGCGAAGCCCTCATTGAGCCAGAGTCCATCCCAGAAGTCCATAGTGACCAAGTTTCCGAACCACTGGTGGGCCAGCTCGTGCTGAACGGTCTCAGCAATACGCTCCTTTCGAGACGCGCCACTGTTCTTCTCATCCAATAGCACATCGACAATACGGTATGTGATCAGACCCCAGTTCTCCATGGCTCCCGCGCTGAAATCAGGCACGGCGACCATGTCCATCTTTGGCAGCGGGAAATCACTATCAAAGGCCTTCTCGTAGAAGGCTAGAGTCTTGGCAGCAAGCTCCAATGAGAAACGACCGTGCTCGATATCCTGATCGGGGGTGGCGTATACGCGAATGGGGACCCGGAAGTTCTTTGTCTCGATGTAGTTGAGGTTTCCAACAATGAAAGCAACGAGATAGGTGGACATGAGGGGCGAAGTGGTGAATTTCACAGCCTTCTTCGCACCACCCTGGACCTCAGTCTCAGTGTCAACATCCATATTGCTCAAGCAAGTCATGCTCTTATCTGCGACCAAAGTCACAGTGAACTTGGCCTTGAGAGCAGGCTCGTCAAAACAAGGGAAAGCCCGACGGGCATCCGTGGGCTCCATCTGAGATGATGCAATGTACTTAGTCTCGCCATTCTCCTTGTATGAAGATCGGTAGAATCCGGCCATGTTATCATTGAGAATGCCAGTGAAGGTGAGCTTCAACTGAGCATCTGACCCCGCAGAGATAGCCTGACCGAATTTGATAGTTGCGGTCTGATCATCCTTCTTGAAAGAAATTTCGGGCTTGGAGTCTACCACCGAGCCTTTCGCCGAGATAATTGCGCTGTGAATTTCGATTTCGTTGGAATTGAGGGTGACGAAATCGGTGTCTTCGTTCACATCGAGGCTAGAAGTAGATGTCAATGACTGTGATATGGAGCTACACACAAATGACATACTCGATGACAACTGTTCCCTCATATGTGAACTTCTCAAAGTTGGGTTCGAGAGTCAAATCATAATGCTGGGGTTTGACATTTGTAGGTAGGACTTCACGGCCCTGGACAACTGTTGACCCGGCGGTCTCACGGCGGGAGCTGCACATTCTGCGGTAGGAGCAGTATCGTTTAGAGGTCTGTGATAGCGGAGAACGAGAGCGACGTTGAACTGATCTAGGGACTGAAGCTTGAGAGCGAGCGGAAACAAAGAGGGGGAGGGGGATCTGGCGGAAAGAAGCGGTGGCTTTGCTTGCTGCAGAAGCACACGCGTGGAGAAGCGGCGCATCAGCTCCACGAACCCGAATACCGGGAGAAAGAAGAAAGAAAAAAAGAAAGAGGAAAATGAAGGGGTATTAGTATTAAATAATTAAATAGAACCAAATGTGAGAACAATTGAACCACAGACTTGATACCAACGGTCAAAACAGAAAAACATGAGATCAGAGTCCGGCAAATGCGAAGGCGGTGAACAGCAGTGGCTCTCCTACTTTTCGTCCTTTTTTTTTCTTCTTCTTCTTTTCTTTTCTTCAACACGCAAGTTCACCCAGTGGATGTCTAAATTCTACATGACAGACAACTGATTGGAATGGCTTTCATGCTGTTATCTTGCAAGACAATACACCAGCAAGTTTGAGGGGCTCATGACAGTTTCAATCGATTCTCTTGGGTGGGCTACCATAGAAGACTGGAACATACAGCACCGCGGTTCATTGCTCTGATGTCACAGTATGACAGGACAGTTGGTAATGAGGTTTCAATAATGACAAATGCTTCTATTCCGCTATTACCTATTACTAGTAGTATCTGGTGGGAAGAAAGTCCCAGTCACCATGACAAAATCTATCTCCGACATAAGAACTTAAAAACCAAAGCAATCCCATTTTATTTCAACATCCAGTATCACTAAGAGTGTACTGCTTGAGCCTGTGGCAGTCGCGTAAAAACACTCCGTGACCACCCATCGGAATCCACTACGGACTCCTTGACGAGAACATACCCACCAATCCGAGGCATCAACACCGCCCAAACAACATAGTAGATTGCTCCGGCTGCGAAAAGCCCCAGGGCTACCACACAGTGAAGGTAGTATGGTAGCTCTTCGTACACATTCTGGCCACCGCTGGGCGGCACATATGGTGCAATGGCGAGGTACAGATTGGACAACATGAAGAAGATGGTGACGGGTAGGGTAGCACGGATTCTGGGCGCCCAGTTCGGGTAATTTTTCTCTTTGGTGAGGTAGATATGAACGAGGCCCGCGGCAACGAAGAAGTTGACAATTGAGAGGGGGTAAGAGATTAGGCTGCAAGAATTGGTCAGTAATGATATTTATTGTGCCTTCAGGAACTACATACTTGAGGAGGAAATTGTATGCGTCACCGGGAGGCGGTGCGAGCATGATAACGACCGAGACGATATAGTGCTCAAGCAAGCCAGCGGCTGGGGAGTGGAAAGGCCAGTTACTGGCCCAGATCTTAGAAAAGGGCAAGACACCTTCACGGCCGAGCTCTTGGACAACTATATCGAGCTCATATTAGTATACTGTTCAAACGTGCAATCGATAATACATACTTCGCCCTTGTGAGAAGATGACGGACAGCACATTGCCGAATGCAGAGAGAGCCACAAAGACCGACATGACTTTTTCAGCCTGTTTGCCGAACATGTTTCTGAAGAACACGGCGGCCACGATGCTGCCAGACTCGAGCATTTCTTGCTTCGATACAGCGGCGAAATAGGCAATGTTGACAAACATATACAAAATGCCAACCGATATGATAGCAATGGGGGCTGCAATCTTCAATGTGCGGGCAGGGTTCTTTGTCTCGCTCAAGGCCTGTAAATGTAATTAGCAATATGATCCAAATCAGAAGTCATATTTTCATGTCCTTACATAGTTGGCATTAGAGTAGCCAATGAAGGACCAGATGACATTGTACAAGGCCATGACAATTCCATATCCGCTTCCCTGAGTGCCTTCAAAGGCATTGGTGAAGTTATGCGGCGTCTCGGCCTTTGTATGGCCACCAAGTGCCACCCAACCAGAAACAATGATGAACAAGACGATGATCAACTTGATAACACCAAGTGCATTCTGAAGGCGGATACCCCATTTCAAGGCAACGGAGTGGATAAGAAAGGCGGCAGTGAGACAGGCCATGCCAATTCCACGCTGGTTCCATCGTCCGACCTCCACATCAGCTGCGTTGAGGATATATTGGCCGAAGACAACGCTATTACTTGCTGCCCATCCGAGTAACACGGCATAGGCGGCAAACATGGCAGTGGCCAGGAACTTGGGCTTTTTATAAACATACTCGAGGTAGTTCTTCTCGCCTCCGTTTCTATACCCAGCCAGGCCAATCAGTCATGTGTTCCCTTTGATCCTTTCGTTCTCAATAACATACCGTGGAATCGCAGTACCCCATTCGAGGTACACTGCCGTCCCAGCCAGAGCAATTATAGTGCCGATAACCCACATGAACAATGAGAGACCGACACTCCCGGTCAATGCAAGGATGGTACTCGGTGTGGCAAAGATACCCGTGCCAATAACCCGGTTAAAGATGAGGAGGGCAGCGCTGAAAATGCCAATCTGACGACGGCTGTCGGGCGTCGTTTCGAAAATATTTCCTTCATCTGAAGGTGAATTAGAAGAGTCACTCGGCCATCATTCAATCCTCATCAAGACAAAACATACACAATCCAGAGATACCATCGGCTCGCCGGAGGCCATCATCTCCCGCTGACTTTGTATCAAGTGCGGGTGACTTGTGAGAAGCCTCGACAAGAGGATCAACCGGGTCAGTCATTATGTTGGTTATACAGATCGAGCCACTCTCCACACGGTGGACCTGATCGACGAGTATTTATATCCAGCTGAGCGTCCCGAAGGCAAATTCAGCACGGCTAGCAACGGCGTAGAAATGAGGTGCTAGCACTAAATGTGATGCCATAGGTCACTGCGGCTGGGCAGAGTCTTATAGTCTTATATTACCTTGGAAATCAAAATCACAAGTTGCAAGCGAGGCATCACCAGATCGAGGCAAAGGTCCTAGCTGAATTTGTGGCTTTTTTTTTCTCCCTAGACTGCGGCCCACTCGTTTGAAGTAATTCCAGAAGCTTTAGGGAAGCCGGGGAATTGCACCATCGCGCACCATTGCCTGGGCAGGCCGAATATCATTTCTACCGTTACATATGAAGTTGGTCCAATTAGAACCCTCACATTTGCCTTGGAAAACAAGAAACAACACATGATTCATGGCGTCTGTATTCACCATCATGGCGCAATATAAAAAAAAAAAAAAGGAAAGAAAAGCCTCGGACATCGGGGATGCCGGGGTTCAGTGGGCTGCCGAGAATCCATTCAGGGCCGGGCCGTGCTAAAACGTTGTATATTGTACGGAGTAAATGTGGTCCCTGTAAATCCATGTCAATTGATCGAGAAAAAAAAAAAACCAAGTTGGAGTCGGTTGGAGTCCGTCCGAAGCTGTAGGTCAATGGTCTATATCCTCCATGGGAAAGTATGTACGGAGTCAGTTCATAGAGAATATCCCTGGGCATGCGGCAAAGCCAAGAGGCGAGTTAAATAAAGGGCAAAACTATGACACATAAGTCAAGCACGCCATCTGTAGGGTTCTTTGCGTTTGATGCCAAGCTTAGCATGTTACCCTACTCCACCAGGTACGCTCCACTAGTCCATGGCGATATATAACTTCTTTCTCTATGTACAATACATCTGGCAATATCTGCATATCCCGGACAACGCCGTGACCGTATCCCCAGCCCAAAAAACTCAGTGCCAATCTGTATACCGTGGGTTCCCCGGTCAAACGCCAGTAACGAAAAGTTAAAAAAAAATAGCAAGACATGGCATAACAAGAACATAACTCCCCTGGTCTCGTGCTGTAGGATATATGGCAAAACTGGAGCTGGAAAGAGAAATTGACGAATATGAACGAAGAAATGAGATCTCCGGAGAGAAATAAGGGGCTGAGAAATGAGAAAAGGGAAGAGGAACATGACCCTGGACCCGGAAAGCTAACCAACAGGTACCTTATATAAAAAAGGACAGGGGGAAAACTCAATGGTTCACGTCGCGAGTCAAGCCGTACACATGAATGGCTATAATCATGACGCTACTGGATTGAACAATATCGTAAGAATCCCAATCAATTGGGCGGAAATTGGGGGAAGACCAAGGTGATCATCTAGGCGGTGTCACCCCCGTAGGATATGCAACAGGAGAAACGGTAGAGGTAGGTGTCTTGCCTGCACTACCCACCGGAGTCGGCACCGAGGCTCGCCTGGATAGAATAGCTACCTTCTTCCGGACAGATGCGAGACGGCCACGCATACTGGATACAACTGGATCAAGGTGTGAGTTTGGGATAAGCTTCGGGGGTGGATTTAGAGAAAACTCACGTTTCATAACGACCTGCCGATCCTCGACCTGCAGCTCGTCCAAAACAACCTTGTCATTAGGTTGCGAACCGCTTTGCCGTTCGATATTGCTACCTGGCATGGACCGCGTTCCGTCATCCTCAAGCACAGCTTCGAGCATGCGAATCGCGGTGACATATGTAATTTCGCAGTTGGCAAGATCTTCGCCAGTCAATTCATTGATAGCGGCCGCCCGGCTCATCTCGAGTGCTCGGTCATACATGAGCCTCTCTGCTGTCACGCCAGGGCTCACCACTACATCGGCGGTTGAGCTTGAGCCAGCCGTGGAGCCAATTGAATGGTTATCCGGATGGCTAGGGTGATCGGGTGGCAATCGCCGTTGCCCCTCGATGAGTTTGAGGCGCACAAATTCGGCTTTTTCGATGACCTCGTTGAACCGACTGCGCACCCATTGCACCACGTAGTTGATCCTAGTACCGGCAGCTGCGCTCATGCTGTCTTTGCTAGGAGACTCTCCATAGACCTCTTCACGGTTCTTGCGCGACCACCAAGCCCCGGCGATATCCATTGATTTTGCAAGCAAAGACAAAGCCTTAACATATAGTACCAAAGCTTCTTCGGATAACGTAACAATGGCATCCACTGTCAGACCATCATCGGGGTCGGCAGAGTCTGGTTCAATGTTTGTCTCCATCGGTCTCGCACATGGGTCAGTCGGTGCCGAAGGTGCTAGCGGGATAAGCTGTTTGTATTTCACCTCAGCAAATCCGAAGACAACGTCACTACGCGTAGCACATTCCTCGATTTCCTGAACTGCTCTGTAGTCTTCTTCGACAGTTGCATTGGGTTTGGAACCATCTCCGGTGATCAAAAGACTAGCATTTGCAGCAGGATAGGTAGGGAAAGGGTTGTAGGCTAGAGGCGGCGATCGCCCGCCTTTAGTGATGGCAAGGGGAGGAGAGAAGCCCATTCCGAACAAACGACCACTGGCCATGTTAAGTGCTTTTGAGATTGCCGAGGTCGCTGACGTGGGACTTTGGCCGTAACGTCGCTCGTAGGAATGTTGACGCTGGTGTGTGGAGTCTGCTCGCGAACGCCCCGACACAACCTGCATGGCTTTGGCCGCATTGGAATGGGGAGAAGATGGCGACACCGTAGGTAGACCCTGCGTTGTTGCCCGACGGCTTCCGGCGCCAGGCTGTCCTGGCCGAGAAAGCCCGCCTTGAAGGCGTGGGCTGTGGGCTAGTTCATCTGCAAAGGCGTTGACCTCCACGGCTCGCTTTTCGACCACAACATAGTCTCGTTCAAATGCCACTTCTTGTGCAGCGCGATCTCGTGCCTCCTGGGCACGGAGTGTTGACTCGCTTACTTTGGGAGAGCCAGTGTAGGTATTTCGATTTCTCTGCCGATCCATGGCCGCGGTAGTTGCGTGACGATCGATGAGCTCCTGGCGTCCTGGAGCAGTGGCAAGCGTGACAGGGGCAGGTCGTTGAGGTGGGTTGCCTCCCGGTTGTTGCTCTCTAGAAATGCCTGTAGCAGGCCGGTCAGCGCTTCCCACACGGCGCATTTGTGTAGCGGTTGGTGGCGTTCCTGATTTTCGACGCGTTGAAACAGGTCTTTGGCCGAGAGGATATACAAGTTTGTCCTCTGGCCCTGTATCATAAGGAGATTCTTCGGTCTTCGCGACAAGCTGTCTCGGATGGGGCGATTGTTGTGGCTTTGGAGCGTCATCCGCCACCAAGCCAGGAATTGGATCCTTTATCACATTGCTGTTGAAAAAATCGGGGAAGTTTAATCGCTCCACTGGGTTCCGTTTCAGAAGACCTCGAATTAGCCTTTTAATGTCGTCTGAAGCGGGGTTATCTTCAGGGAAGCGGATTCGATCTTCTCCCTTCTCAATCTTTCGCAGCAACTCGACGTGATTTGTAGCTCGGAACGGGGGTCGGCCCACTACCATCTCGTAGAGCACAGTACCTACCGACCACAAGTCGGCTTTGGCATCATACTTCTCATACCGAAGAATCTCTGGCGCCATGTACAACGGAGATCCACAAAGTGTCTCTGCTAGTGAAGTGGCGGGTAGAGATCGAGCAAAGCCGAAATCTGCGATTTTGAGCATGGGGAGGGACTCGAGTCCAGTCATGGGCTCGTAAGAATCATCGCTGCCTTTATAGGGAATCACCTGGGCAGCTCCATTCCGATACGACGAAGGTGAGGGACACAACAAAAGATTCTGTGGTTTGATATCTCGATGAATGAGGTTTCGGTCACGTAGGAATTTCAGTGCGCTTGACAGTTGTTTGAGGAAGTGCCGGGTGACCACCTCATTGAGCGAGGCGCCGGGTGCATTTGGATACTTTGCAATCATATCCCGAGTGTATTTATGTGATCCAAGAGTATCTCGGCGCTTGATGAATAGAGAAAGATCCCCCAGCGCACAGTATTCCATAACCAAGTGGATGTGAGAGGTTGATTCATGACAGTCGATCAGGGCCACAATATGTGGATGCTGGAGGCCCTTGAGGATATCGATCTCGGACGAAAGGTTCTCCTTGAGCTTTTTGTTGAGCTTCGACAAGTTTACGGACTTGATAGCTACATATGTTTTTGTTTTCTGTGTGACCACAACCGATTAGCATTCATCACTCAACATATGAGAATAAGGCACGACTCACCGTATGAAGACCTTGATAGACCGTCGCGAAACTACCTCGCCCGATTTCATCGAGCCGCGTATAGCGACCGATAGACATTTCTGGACGAGAGGGCTCACGCGATCTCCTTGAGTTATGAGTCGCCATGACGGCGATGGGCACGCCAATGCCTGTTCTGTCTCTGGTAGACTTGCGCTGGGGGAATAGATACCCAGTCACACCCCAGCAACCACAACTACCTCAGCAGCAATGTAAACGTTCGAGTCGAGAGGCCCATCAGGGTAGCTATGCAAAGAATGACGCTACTTCCGGGAAGCCTGGAAGGGTCGAGGAACCACCGGGAGAATGGGTCTGGGAAGGTACTTTCAAGGGGTGCCGTGGGACGAGACCGGTCAACCCGGGTAGATTATAAGAGATGCTGTCGATGTAGAGGATGTACTTGAGGGAAGCAAACAAACGTTGATCCAAAACACTTAAAGCGGTGAAAGATGTTGATGCAGAATAGCCAAATGAGGGGGGATGGTTGGAGATTCGAGTATAATAGAGAACCAAAGATCTAAAGGGGCGAAATGATAGTTCTCATGGAAGAGCAAGATGATGTGATGATGGACGCGGGAAGAGAACCCCAAGACCCAAGGGTACTCCACGATTGGGGGTGTGACCCAACGATAACGAGTGACAAGCGGCGATGATCGCGTAAGGCGGTCAGAAGGGCGGAGATCTGGAATTCCCGATAAGATGAAAACGTATGGGAAGAAGCTTAGAAATCTAAAGCAAGGGATAGGTGGTAGACAAATGATGGTTAAAAGGGATCGAAATTATGAGAAATTTAGAATACAACCCTCTTCAAAACATCAAACTGCGAACAGAAGTCCAAATCAGAAAGATATAGCCCTGGAGGTCATGTGCTTATCGATTAGATAAGGCCGAGATCGGCACAGATACCGAGATCTCCAGTAGTCCTCACAAGGTACCGGAGACTTGTGGGTAAACAACATATTCTGTGGGGCATGACTCAATATATAGTGTCTGGGCTCTGTCAAGGCTCCTCTACTCCGTACATATGTATTCCTCAATATTCACGCATCTGCCTGTGCAAGGTTGCAAGGTGACTGATCACAAAACCTGGTGAAACTGTATGGTGACGGAAGCTTATCTGCAGCCTATGAGTCCCAGTCATGGCGCAGCAGTTAGTCGAATTGAGGAAAAAGGGGGGCAAGCTAAGGCAAGGCAGATATGCAATAACGCGCCGCTAGTATAGGCATCCAAAAACGGTCTCTCGTTGAGTAGTCGAGGTCAATCTATACATCCTCAGGCTATGTGCCCCACTATACTATACAAATGCCGCAGGAAGCAGGAATATGATAGGCAGATAATCACGCGCAAACCTCCGAGCAAAAAGGAAACAAACAACAAGGGCAAGAAATGAAAAGCAAACAAGTCGCGCAGTTATATACATCAACGTGGCAAATCAGACGCCGAGACCCCGCACCAGCAACCATAACACCACTGGGACCACGACGTTGTCATTACAGCCAGTGAGTATCGCCTCGGTGGCGCTCGTTCCGGCTGCCGCCAGAACCGCCTTGAGCAAAGTACTGGCCCAGAAGTGAGCGGAGAAGGCTGTCCCTTCGGTTGATTCGAGCCCAGACACGGGCCAACCACCGAGCACCAACCAGGCACGAACCGCAATTAGTCCGCAGGTTACAGCTGCGACAAACGCTACGCTGCCTTCAAGTGATTTGCCGCCACCCCAGAACCATTTCAGCCGACCGTACCTTCGGCCAACAAGCGATGCGGCCGCGTCGCCCATGCCAACACAGATAACTCCGCTGGCCATGCTCACATCTCGTGACGGGATCTCCCAACCAGCCCAGGGGCCTAGGCCAGTCCGAGGAAGATCGGAAAGCGACAGCCAAAGGGGTATCGAACATCCAATTAACAAGAAGATGTGTGAGATGATGACCGGGCCACGGTGATCACGGCCGTCAACATACGGGGCCAGGAAATAAGTGAGAGGTCGCGAAATTGGAGGTAGCTGAGAGGCGCGAAACAGGTCTAATAGAAGGAAGATGGATAGAACCAAGGCTAGCGCCATGGCGCAGAAGGCTGGATCCACAAATATAGCAGGAAGGAACATAAGCACCATCATGCCGTGGAAAATCTTGCGGCGCGTATCGACTTCGGCAACAGAGGTGAGTTTAACAACGATGGCCAGGCCTGTCAGCAGTACCAACACGCAGTAGCCACTGAGTAGCAGTCGGGTGATCGCCGCCCCAAAGGTGACCTGGCGAATGTGTTCCACCGACCCGAGGAAGCAGGACGCACTCAAAATATCGGCATCAGGGCGAGGTGGCAGTTGAATCCAGTACTCAAGGTTCAACATGAGGACCCAAAAGCGGATCTTCGAGAAATTCCCAAAAAGATAGCCTATAGCCCAGCCAAACGGATCCTGGCCTTGCAGTGCGTGCTCTGCTACGTACTTTCGGATGGGTCCAAGGATGATGATCAGGCACAAAACATAAACGTAAAAGGCGTACAGCCATTTGCGGACCTGCGCCTGGGCTGAAGTGAGCGAGAGGAAGGAGGCCAGACCAGGACCCATCATTTTCTTGCGTCTACCACCAGGAGTAGTGCGAACACGTTCCTCTCGAACAACTTCATCAAATGCAGATATGGTATGGCGTCGTCGATGCACATTGCGGGCATGCCGCTCGAATAGCTCTTCCGTTGTGATCTTGTAAACCGCAGATGCTGGCTCTGCCGGCGGGTGGGAAGAGCGACTCTCCCGCGTAGTCTTCGTCTTGCGCGGTCTTAAAAACGGGAACCCATTGGGCCCATCACTGTCCGACGAAGCATCGTCCGATGGAACGTGCCCCGTTCGACTCAACTTCTCGCAAAGTCGATGGTCCATCATGTTCAAGAATTTGCGGAAGAAGTGCGAACCGTGCGGGGCACGGCGGAATTTCCAGCTAGGAATTCTGGCTAAAGAGACCTCCCAACGCAGTATATGTCGACAAGAAGCAAACAAACACATGCCACCAAGCCATAACAAGGCTTTTAGTATCTCCATCTGGGGAGAGGCCGCAAACAAGTACAAATTGATCAAAGCAGTTGTCAAAAGCTGCAGCTCAGCAGGAAGAATGCTGGTCGTCAACAAAAAGTCTAAAGTGGGTATCAACGCTTGATGCAAAGGGAAAAGAAGGATTAAAAATTCCGCGTCGAGCCCGCGAAGCGTCAGTGGTTTGGGCACTGTGTGGTCCAGGGAGAAATGTTCTGCAACAAGAATGGGAATCATCGAGACCATCCAATGGAGGGTATTGAATCCATTAGTTTTGGTCTGAAATGGTATAAGAGGCGCCGGTAAAGAGGACAGGCTGAGGATGATATTAGGCATGATAAGTGGCGGAAGATGGTTGGACAGCGACAACGAAACGAAGATGGGGATAAGAATCGGATAGAGAAGAGGAGCCGGATCGAAGCTCGAGGGGATAAAGAAGTATGTCCGTTTCGTAGACCAGATGCGCCAAATGCGCCAGCTTCGGCCCTGCGATGCACGAACAACGAGCGGATAGGCGCCATAGAGTCCCAAGACCACGAGGCCATGAGCGGCAATCTCTGCAAATCAATCAGCGCAGTCCACTTTCTTGGTGATATCAAATTCCGTTTTCCACGTACCCTTTCGCCATTCCCAAGCTAAAGAGCGCGCTCCGTCTTGGTACAAGACCACACCACCCACAGACAGCAGAAGCGTAGCCTCCATCAACCGCCGGAGGACCTCTACCCGTCTCTCGCGTCTAAACCGCAGTCTCTCCTCAAATGCCTCTTCCTCAAGTTCCTCCTCCGAGCTCCGCCGCGATGGCCGGAGCATAGGTCGCACAAATGATGGCCATGGTTGCATGCCAGGTAGCCATGAGTCGACCTCAGTTGGACCAACCCCGCCAGATCGTAGGCCTTTTCGAGGATGGGGTGGGGGGGGCAGGTAGTCCCCTTAGAACACCGGTGCTTTCATCATCTGCCTCTGTACCACTGTCGCTGGTTGTTCGCGAGGATCTGGAGTACGAGGAGGGCGGGTGGAGACGGTCGCCGTGCTCGGAGGGAGTGCATGATCCGAGCCGCCGGCTTCTGTGATATGGATGGGGGGAGCGATTGAATAATCGGACGTCCTCGGCGAACGCTTCGGGGGTTAGAGGTATGCTGCTGCGAGGCGTCGCTTCTTGTTCTTCTTTCCACGGCGAACTCATGGCGCCATGCTTATGTCGATGAATACGTCATGTCGTGGTGGGATAGTGATGTACAGTGTATATGGAGGACAAGAGGACTCCCGAGAAAAGAGTGGAATACCTAACAATTCAATCCCGTTTATTTTGGGTGTCGGGAAATATTGAAAACGTGGCAGAGGGAGAATGACTGTTGCTATCTTTCCTGAATGCGGAAGGGATTTTGCCTATCACATGCTGGCGGACAGTGCGCGCCGTACATTGATGTACAGAGCATAACGCGGACGATCGACGATCTCTGATCGCTGATTATTATTGAGTTTGATATTTTGTCAAATCCAGTCGCTTTATTCTTTGTTAAATAGTTCCTAACTAAGCTGCTGCAGGACCACACCTGCACTCAACCTTCGTCCTTCTCGCCCCCATACGGATCTGCATGGCACAACCTGCCCTGGCCATAAGGCTTCGGGCACTGCGTGTGTGATGTATAATACAGCCTGAGATAGACTGGAATCTCGACAGTGGGCCTCTTTCACTGATCTCAATATTTGCTTCAATGTATCGTCCGACGAACCCGCGTCGATCTCGATATTGGTATACTTGTAATGATTGTCCATGGTAGTTGAAGATGTCCCACCTTTAATGTCGAGCTTGACCTGCTCACATCGACCTCCCAGCCCTTGCCATTCAATATCACTTCCTCTTGGTAGTTCGTCCACTTGAACAGCCAAGAATGGTGGAATGCAAGTGTGAGACTCAACAAGAGCAGTAAACTTGGGCAGGCTCGGCACAGGGGCATCGGTCAGCTCCTCTGCCTGGCGGCCATATTTGATATCCCACGCATCCAGCTGTGGCCCATCGTCGTCATCCTCATCTTCATTATCTGGCAAAGCATGCATTCTTTCCCAGAGGCGCCATGCGACTTGCGCTTGGGTATTAGCGTGTTCTCCGCGCGCCAAGAAGGCCACCGCACCGAGCCACCAGTTTACCTGCATGGCTTCACCAATTCTCCAGAGGTGCTGAAGGGACAGTACAGCTCGAAGACGGTAATTTTCAAGCCATGAGCCCGGCCCCTCCACTTGCGCCAAGTCCATAGAAGCAGGGTCTAGAGGAATCTGGCCAGCAATGTAAACGAGTTTGCTAGCGTTCTGTAGCGGAACTGACAACGCTTGGGAATATGGTCCAATATTTGCGGGGGCCCAGTATGACCTGGATTGAACATGCAGGGCCTGGCGCCGATCTCTCGCCCCCAGGTCGACCACAAATGTGACCATCACCTTGACGTTGGACGGGAGTCGGTCTCCGCATGCCACTGTAACTCGTGCGGGGGGGTTTGGTTTCTTGAATAGTGAGACGTAAATATCATTCATTGATCCAAAGTCGGCCATTGAATTCAAAAGCACCGTAGCGAAAACAATGTCGTCTGTTGATCGGGAACCCGACTTGGGATGAGCAAAGGACTTGAGTACTTTCTCAACCTTATCTGAAATCGCTTTCATCTGCTCACCTGCCCCGGGACCAGCCTCGGGGGCAACAATATTTGAAATAGTCCACGTAGAACCAGACAGCCGATGGACCGGCTCACAGACAGGCCAATCTGGCGACCGAGCAGTACTCGTCAACGCACGCCAGTTCGAATCATCAATTGACTCGGAAAGATCCAATGCAGATCCCAACACACCCTCGAAGACTGCATCTAAAACTCCGGGTCTCCTAATATCACTCGGCGCAACCCCATCGCCAATCTCCCACGAGCTCTTAGCCGTACACCTAGCACCCCTCAATCTAACAAACGCAACACCCCCTTCCCCAGCCTTCTCCTCCCGGCTACCAACCTCAATCCTCTGCTTCCACAAGAAACCAGGCCCATCCAGCGCAAGCGTCTCATACTCTCCGCCTTCACCCAACACCGCACCACGGATATCTTCCGCAGCCGCAAACCGACTCATAGCCTTAACAAGACACCTTCGCATCATGCGGCCACCACTCCCAGCACCGGACACATTCTCCCACAGAAAGCCCTCGTCCAGACCACCGGAGGCGACCTTGATAATACGAGCATCGCATCTGGCGGCTGCCATATCCTCCAAGAGCCCCGCCTGGCGTATTGCCAGAGTATCTACCGATCTGGCAATGGGAGCTGGAAGTGACGGATACATCCATAGCCAAGCGAGGGGTACCAGGCCCAGACGGTTAGCGACGTTCTCAATTCGTGTGCGCTGGTATGTAGAGAGGATAGCACCTGCAGAGACGGCGTTTGCTTCTGGATGGGCTTGTTTTATGCGGGTCAGGAGCGGGACGAGAGATTCGGTCTCATCTTCATCGGTTGTTTTGGTTCCATAGATGCGGGATGTGTCGACTGCGCCGCCTGTGATGGGTTGGCGGTAGAGGGGTATTTGGAGGGCTGTTTCGTAGAGAGGGATTATGCTGTGACCGATGGTTTGGTACATGAAGCTATCGATGTCTTCTTCTTCATCTTCGGGATTCCTCTTGTTCTGCGGTTCTGGGTAGAGGTTGGCTAAGGCGACCACTTTATGGCCGTTGCGAATGCAGTGGAGGATCGAGTAGAGGGAATCTTTTCCGCCGGAGATCAAGGCGATCACGTTAAGCCCTGGGGCTGAAGGTTGTGAAGACATGACTGTATCCCCAGAGTTCTAGAGTCCAAGTTTTCGCAGATTTGGATGGGTGCGGGTTTGATGGGCGGGGGGTACTTTTTGCCGTCCCCACCTTTGCCCGGGTGAATCTATCGACAATCGATAGACCGATAAGATGGGAGGTACATCTTGAGGAATCCTAGGGAATGAACATGGATGGAGCATGGCTTGTCCATCATGTTAGAAGATGTGGGCCAAAAACCCGAATTCTCCTTTACTCTTACTACACTGTTCAGGTTCAAAGAGAGTAAGATAATTCTTGTAATTTGATGTATGTAAATCAACATCTAAAAGATGTGACCTGTAACCAACACAAACGGGCGTTGCAATACAAGAGGGTATGAAAAAAAAAATAAGGGCAAATAGGGGGTCAATTAACTTATACACGAATGTGACCAGCACAAAGCAGATAAAAGATCAAAAAAAAGGTACCAAAAAATATTACATCGAATAGACAGAAACAAGCATGAACGAAACGGTGGAAGAGAAAAAAAAAAGAGGGAAAAAGTCACAGAGAAGCGAAGTAAACAGGGTACACGAATGGAAGAAACCCAAAGGTTCAAAAGTGTGAGGCACATTGCTCACGCCGAAAGTGATGGTCCAGGAGAGATTGGAGAGAACAAACATAACAAAAGAAAAAAAGAGCAAAAAAAAACAAGGTGACAAAGGAAATAATTCCACACCATCCCCAGGCACTATCAAAAGATAGAGGCCATTCGCTTTATATTTCGTTTTTTTTTTCTCCCTGGACTGTTCTGCGCCCATGTGCCTTCACCAAAAGAATCGATTGGAAGTTATCCCAGTGTGTTCCCCGTGCGATGTGTCAAAACGCTGGAAAGATAAAAAGGGAACCCAAGTTGCTGTGCACCGATGATCCAGTTTCCCGACACCAGTGTAAATGCCCGGACGCCAAACCCAAAGACCAATATGATCGAGCTTCCAATAAAAGACTCCGACCGAAGAATGTGTGTATTATATATGCAGGAGGAAGTCTCTTGGTCTCGTAAAAAAATAATCATGAAACGCAAAGTCCCTTAGGACAAGTCACGCTTGCGCTTCTTCGCTGTTCGGCGATCCACAGAGGGGGCACTGGTGATTTCCGTCGACCGGGCAGCCTCGTACATGACTTGGCCAAGGGCACCAGCATCATGTTGATCATCAAATGATACAGAACCAGCATCACTTGCGTCCAGGATGCCCATGACAATGGAGCCACCACCGTGGGTGCGGGCGTGCTGAGCGAGGTTGTCACTGCGGGAGAACTTCTTGCCACACTCGTTGCACTCGAAAGGCTTGTCCTGAGTGTGAAGAGAGCGGTAATGGCGCTTCAAGTGTTCCTGACGACGGAAGCGACGGGAGCACAGAGTGCAAACGAAAGTCTTGGAAGGATCCTCAGTCAAAGACTGCTTGCGACCCCGACGGTTGACCGAGATGGGCGCAGATTCTGAGTCATCCACCGATCCATCGTCAGAGCAGCAGTCGCCAGAGGACTCACAGGCGGCCAGCGCCTTTGCTTCGGCCTCTTCGTCGGCGGTGATCTTTCGGGACTTGCGGTTGCTACGCTTCTTGGTCTTGGGCTCCTCGATGGGTTCCTCCTCGCTTTCGATCTGCGGCTGAGCCGTCTGGGTCCACTCGAATGAGGGCAAACCGTTATTGGGCATGAAAGTCTCGGAGTCATCCGAGTCTTCGAGGCTGTGCTCGCTCAGGAATCCATCATCCTCTACGGGGTAGGCGTGCATACGCTGGCGCTTGTCACCCATGTAGATGGCATTGGCGGCAGGATGGAATTCCACCAGACGATTGAGCTCGTCATCAGAATCAAGATCAGAGAAGCTGTCAAAAGTGGGCAGCGAGCTCAGCGGGTCCTGAGTCGAGGAGCTGAAAGAAGGAGACGGGTTCTCGTTGACTGGGAGCGTCACAGACGCACTGCCAACGACGGCGCGAGGTTCCTCCTCCTCACATGAGAGATTCGGTAAAGGAGGAAGATCCTGTGCGTGAACATTGACACACGGCTCAACGGTGAGCTGGCGGGGGTCACAGAAAGACTGGCTAGACCCAAGAGACTGGGAGGCAAGAATGTCGGTGGGCACGGGTGAGGGGGGATGGGGAAAGCGAGGGGCAGGAAGTTGCAGACAAAAGGTCGGAAGAATGGATGTGAGTTAGAGAAGGTGGGTGAATGAAGACTGCATCGTAATTAGCCTTTTCGCCCTTGCTTCCCGATATCCACAATTCATATCAAAGTGTGATCTATAAAAACTTACCAGGCGTCATCGGAGGCGAGTCAGAGCGCGCCCACTCGGGTGTGGCTAGGATTTCCTGGTGAACATCGGTCTCGCATCCCTCCTTGACTCCCTCGACCTTGTCAAAGGTGAAGAACGTGTCATGAATCGGGGTTGGTAGCGCGCCATGGGCAGATGGGGGGCTGCTGATGGTACTTCCCGAGGCGGACAGCGGAGGAGTGGATGGGAAGGAGTACAGATCGTGACCGATAAAGCGAGTATCCAAAGGCATCAACGAAGGAGAGCCTTGTTGCACAATGATGGTGGGCTTCATTTGCGAGGGCTGGGGCGAGGCAATTGGCGTCAAGCTCATGGTAGCTCCCCGGAAGGCATTGGTGGTGGCCATCTGGTGCATGTTCATCATGGGCTGAGGGGAGTAGAGTGGTTGCTCATACTGCATTTGGTTGTAGTATGGGAGGTCTGACTGGTAGTGACCTTGTCTCTGTGAGTCGTGGTAGTATGCGAATGGGCCTTGCACCGAAGTGGGTGCCATATATGTTGAGTCCATGGTGAGTTGTGCTAATCCTGTGTTAGAACCAACGAAAGGTATACATACATATATATATACACATACCTGTATGAGATTTGAGTTTCCAATTGAGAAAGTTGGGTCAGATTAGTAGGATTATAAGTGCTTCAAGTCCGAATGAATGAATGGACGATTAGGTGTAATGAGTGTCGAATAAGGAAGGACAGGTTCTGAGGAACCGGGAGACAAGAGGAAGGAGAGTGATATAGAAAGGATGGAACCCCAAAATAGTTAAAATCAGAAAAAAATAGAAAAAGAGAGTGTGAGTATAAGAAAAATAGACAGCGGGGAAAAATAAAAGAGAGCAGGGAAAGATAGCAGGTTGCGGTGGATAAATGAGAGTGATCTACTATTTTCTACTTGCCGGGTCACTAGTTGAGGTGTGGGCCAGGAACCGGGTGCTTTTTTTCTTTTCCTTTTTTTTTTGAATTAATTTGTCTCAAGAAATATAAAATGATAAAAAGGAAATATCCCATATCCAGTCCGGGGCGGGATTGGGAAAGACACTGCACATCAAAAGTGCTCAGTCCCGTCCAAAGCGACCAATCGCATTGGAGGACTTTAGTGACTGGAGTGGATCCCGGATTTTATTTTATTTTCCAAGTATGGCGTTATGGTAATCTATACGGAAGATATGGACATTTGATTTCGTATATAGCTCTGGAAATTCTGAAAATACAAGCGACACTTCGAACATAGTCCCTTGGGTATGTAGTCCAAGACTAAAAATTGAGCCTTGGCTTAGATGACAGTGACAATCAGTTACTCGTTTAGTCTTATCGCAATGTCGGACAAATAAGAAGGCTTGAAACCCAGAAACCCTTCTTTCTCATCACTTCGGGGACCAATAGCCCGGAAGTAAGAGAGGCCCACGCATCCCGTCTACAGTTACCCGGGAGTACCTATGTTGTATGGACTAATGATTTGAAAAGACCTCGACCATTTTCCCTCGCGGCATAGCGATCAACAGGTGGGAACCCCAAGAGCCAATCAGTAACCAACTGGAGCTGCACATCCTAAGTCGCTCAGGACTCGCCGATCAGACTACGGTGGCGACCACCGTGCAACCTTCTGACTTCGATCGTAAAACGGTCGGCATTGGCTGTTGCGAAATACCATTTGTACCCAATTTCATATGATCCAGCCCATACCTCGGTGACCGCAAAAAGATGACCCCGACAAGAACCCCCCCCCATCAACTATGTACATAGTCTCAAATCCAGATCAAAAATCGGATATTGTATGGAGTATAACGTGCTTCTCCAGAGTTCGCATATATGGATACAGTTTGTAGTTTGCTCTTTTGCCACATGGGACCTATGTTGTAAGTAAACAGCGTGTTTCTTTCCGGTCGCTGCAAGGGCCATGCCATGACCCATACAAACAAATTCCACATTGTACACGTCAATGGCATCAGATTTCAATATCCAGGCAGAACAGAAGGAAAAAGAAAATTATGTTGTATATGCAAGCCCAAGTAGGCTGCGAGATTCCAATTCACTTGTGCGGTCTACTGCAGGAACCAGCTGTGGGGAGGGCAAAATCACACAGGTGCATCTCACACGCTTATTGGGTCCTTGGCTCTCAGGAAAAGGCAAGGCTCAGATGCAGTTGGTGCAGTTTCCTTTGTAGCCCAACCCATCGAGGGTTTGCCGGATGGAGGTCCCGGTTGCCCTAAATCAATTGATTGGAGTGTCCCCCGGACTATCTAAGGTATGGACGTAACTAAAGCTAATAAGTGTGCTTATTTTGCCCCAAATTCCAGTGTCTTGATGTGCTGAATAGTCTCACCTATGATGCATCTTATTGGATTAATGACCTAGCCATGGTCGCTAGGTGATGTGTTCCGATTGCAGGGTGATGTGATAGCACTTTTTCTTGTCTCACGGACCTGACCTGTAGATCCGGGGGAAAGAGTGTGCTTAGTAGTGTCAGCGATAAAACATTGATTACTATTACTTGCAAAGTAGTATGTATTAACTGTGATCCATCTCATCCCCCTCAGGTACCTTGGAAGCACCAGCAGATACACAATCCGACATATCGACTAATACAGCCCAATGACATACAGCAAAGTGGCCACGCAAGCAAGGTCCAGTTCTATTCTTACCAAGTCGTGGCACTTCACATTAGAAATAAACTATCCACCTAAACCATGCAAATCTTCCAAATTTTCTCTTCCAAATCTTTGGGAATCTTTCATGGTCCCTTTTTTTTCCCCTCGAGTCCAGACCAGGAAAAAAAGTAATATCCCGCTGCTCAATGATGTCGGGGACCCGGAGCATCTCAACGCGTAATTGGCCGCTTCTAAAGATAGTGTGTCCCTCTGATTGGCTTCTAATCCACTCGCAAGCAAAGCGTCAGCGTCAGCGGAGACAGGTCTTTATCCGTCACCAATCAGAAACATACAAATCACTCCATTGTGGACTTGGGGAAATTGGGGAGTCTCTAATCGATATTCATTACCGTCCCACTCTACAAAGATAGCCCCCAGTCAAGTCCTCCGTACAACAGACACACTGGAGATACCCGGTCCTCCGGGCCTCGAGTATTTCCTTGCTAGGCTTAGATACTTCCCGTAGAATTGGACAGGGTCATGCATGGAAGGCTGTCAGGTCCTTCTTCAAGAATCCTAATGTCCACTTTCGAATATTGAAGCTAATTACCTTGCGTCCCAGTTTTTATTATTACGCTTAGTAAGGGAATATCTCAAAAATTTCGCCATTTCCGTTGTGATGGGCAAGAATCCTTACCGCCACCGTTGTTGCACAGACGAATCGACATTTTTTTTTTGCTTTTGCGAGGCCCACGGGCTTGCTATCGATGCTTAGAGAACAATGGTAGAACACGGTGCTCCGAAGCCAGAAGCAAGGCACTATTGGATTGAAGTCCACCTTTGCACTTTTTCTGATCATCGGGACTTTTCCCTCCAGATCTTCACTCTAACAGTTCCGAGAAAATTCCAGAAAGAAACCCAAGATTGCACACGGTAGAGGAGCTATTTCCAAACAGCTTTTACTAACGGCCCTTCTAGCCTCGACACCAGGTTTCAACAAGAGTGGAGAATATGGATATGGAGGCGGGCGGGCAGCTCTTAGTTTCCAGCTAAAGGCCGCGGAAGGCCCTCTAGTGAAGCCGGACCCAAGTGGCTCTCGAATGGAGACCCGAGTGGATGAAGGGGACGGAGCAAGCACAAAGTACAAATTTCACACTCTTTGTCCAGGAAAAAGAAAAAAGCAAAGAGGCAAGATCACACTCGATCTGTGAACGCTAATTCGAAGAATCGACGGTGTGATTTGGAAAAAAAAAAAAAAAAAATCCATGCTTGGTCTGGGAAGCGTCTTCCCAGTTCCCCGACTTATCATCGGTTGCTGGCGGTTAACTATGGGGGTGTCTGTGTGAGAGCTCCCGTCTGCGATGCGCGAAACCGTTTGGCGATCATCATGCCTATTTCCGAGTTTAAGCCCAGTTGTTAGAGGCTGACCAGTGTATCTGTCATGGTTGACCCCAGATGCGATATCTGCATAGCATCAAATAAGTTTTACCCCAGGGACCGAGACCGAGAGTCCGCAGCAAGGGCTTCGTGATAGGTACGGGAATACCGTTGGGATCTCCCATGCAGCAGTGGGCTTGAGCGAAACGTCTTGGTCCACCAGGATTCACCGCACATATTCTACACATCCAAACCCACATTTTGGAATTTGCAATCCACAAAGAAAATGCAATTTCACAAACGCACACGCCTCAAGAGGATTCGGGGTTTGGACAGATCAGACCATATGAGACTGAATATTTCGTAAATGTTACAAAGAGATGTGGAGAGATCCGCAAGGAATTCACGGCCATCTGTTCTGCGCTTGTGTATCTGTCAACGGCTCTTGGCGGACCTACAGGGACTAGTTTGCCATTGACTAAGACTATTCGAGGTCCTTCACATGGGACCACCGAGGCTTCAGATAGAGGCCAAAAAATATTGCTTGTGTGGAGTGCGCTCAATACTCCGTGCTATGGACATACATAGCACATCGTACGTTTGTGGGTTAATTGAAAGAGTTGGATAATCATGCCATTGAGAGAAAGAGAAAAAAAATGGTGCATTCTATTCGAAGCCCCAGTTCTTGTCATGTTGTGTGGGCAGATCCAGCCTCTACCGCTACGGAGTAGGGTTATCAACACCCCGAAACCAGCACGGGTACCAGCCTCTCGGGCTTCAAACTCGAAGCACCAAATACCAATTGCAATTCCCATTCCAATTTTCCTAATTCAGGTTACCAGGACGCAATGACCCCGGATTATTGCCGTTGGCCACTGGACGCTAAGGAAGGAACAAATTGATCCTTGGCGCCACTTGGACGGAGTAGAGGAAAAAAAAGAAGGTAAATCCGATAGCAACCTCGATGGAAAGTATTCGAAAAGAAGCGAGAGACTTCTCGCAGATCTCCCAACTGGGAATGGACTGGGGGCAAATTTGGAGACTTTGATTTGTGTTTTAGATTCGCAATTAATTGCCTCTGTACTCCGTACGTAGGATAAGTCGGGAACTTCCGCACGTTGACAAGGCTAAAATCTGAAACACCAGTTCAAATGGTATCTAGGGCAGAACGGGGAGGGAACACGCGTTTTTTGAGGCTGCTGTGGACGCTAGCGTACGCCGGGTTCTTGGCTCTTGGCCTTTTTCTTTTCTTTTTTGGTCGATGGGTCTCAATATTTTTTGGCGTAGGATTATTGTCGATGGTCGCATTTTGAGCGGAGCCTATACTTTGTACTTTGCGGTGTACCTCACTCTTCTGGACTTGTTTCCGTTTTGGGAGAGCACTGGCCTCAATATGGCCTGTTGCGGTAATTTGCTAGAATCAATAGAACGTTACAAATGCTAATAGATTAATTTGAGATGAATTCCGATATGCCTCACGGCATGATAGTTCATTCATATCAGTGTCCAGTCTCCAGTCTCTAGTCTCTAGTCTCCAGTCTCTAATCTTAGACGGCATCACCTGGGCAGATATCCTGTTTCGATTTGTCTTATCCGATACGCCTGGTTTTAATTTAACGCACTTTTGCCACAAACGCCAAAAGTGTTAGCCGACACTGCCACCAAAGCGGTTTTGCGCACGGAACGCCCTAAACCTGAAGTCCGTACGGAGTACTCCGTGCAAAAAGGATGCCATCGCAAAACCTCCAAGCGAGCAAAGTGCGGGGGGGAAATCGAGTTCCACACAAACCCATGGTTGAGAGCGCTGCGGGTAAATCGACCTTTTCCTGTGGGAGTTTTGACGGCCCACTGTGAGAACATAGACAGATGTACTCCGTACGGAGTAAGGCCTAGGGAGTATGTATTGGAAAATCCAACACATGCTGATATCACAATCATTCAGGCTAGAAATGTCTTTCGGATATCCATACTCTGGACTCTAGAACCATACCATCTCACTTTCAAAGTTCGAGGACCTTGTGTAATGGGACATCAGACCCGAGACACTAGACCTAGTGTGGTATACAGACCCTGACTTGTCTTAAACACTGGCTTAACCTTCAATTGATGGGATCGGTCGCAACTTGCTCTTTGGAGATCTTTCGAACTCTTCAGAGCACGTGTCTCTGGGCAGGCAGGTACGGCGTACAATATACAACATACTAACCATAAAGCCAATGCGAACGTGGCTGGAAGAACGTGGGTTCGTTTCAGGTAAGATCTGCTGTGCATCGAGCTTATGGTCCACTAGGTATGGCTATCAGTTTCTACCTAGGTACTTCTGTGGTTCGACCATCTCCAACCGTGGACGACTATCGCTAACGCTATATCAGGCATAGTGGGAATAGCCAAAGCTTCCGAAAGCTCTTGATAGCATTCTCCTGCCGCTTCAGCCACAGAGTTTGACTCCGTCCAAAGCTTCAAATGATAGAACGAGGAATGGTCTGCGAACACTATCTCCACTTTCCACTGAGGGCATAGATCGGCCTTCGGTCCACAAATGCGACAATAGAACCAATGAGGTCTACCAAGTCGCGATCGAAGGATTTTTGAGACTCGGCACGATCCTGGGACAAAAGAAATTGATATTGCGGAGATAGATTACCCAGCCCGTGGTGGAAATACGCACAATTTTCCCTCGCCAACCATATAGCTCGCTGGATTTTGAGTCCCTTTCAGATTCTGGAACCGTCTCCATCTGACCCCAACATCACCGGGAACTCCAAATCCTTGGCCGAGATACCATTCCATAAATTGGATAGTTTTACCCATCGGGGATTTCCCAATGAGGCCAGGTGGGTCGGGGAAATAATTTGGATCATCGTATCTTTTCGGACCTGGATCTCTGGTACGAATGGGGAGCGTGCAAAGACTCCCGAGGTCCGATGTGTTTTCCCCGAGCGCTATCGGATCTAATCTGCCATAGGTAATTTCCTTATGTATCTCTGGGGTACATATTCCCGAGGTTCGATCATGTCATATGTGCTTCATGATTGCGAAAGGATATACTTTCCGAATATTGATGTGCAAAACTTTCTCCCACCGCGCTATATCCCGTAGTTTATGAACATCTGTCTCCACCCAAGTCACGAGCCCCCGAATACACCAATCCTGTTGGTCACCACTGCAATACTATACATATCTGCGTAGCGTGCAAATCATGCGGAGTATGTACGGAGTATGCAGAATGCACTTCGTAGCCACTATTGCTGGGCGTATCCAGCTCGCTCCGCTTTGGCGACTACGTGCGTATCTACATTCGTCCCTGGGTTATCAGTGATCGACGAAGGGCTCCATTTCCCATTGTATGTATTTAGCCCACGGCTCAAACCAAGGAAGTGGCTCTTTCCAACGTTAAACTCGGGCCCCGGCAAAAGCACATCATTCTTCCCGCACAGTATCTGGTACGTAACAGATTTCACTGATGTTTTCTTCACTCCAGCCGATGGCTATGACTCTGGGCTTAGGAGAAAAGTCCACCGTTCTCCGCATACGTTGACTGTCGCTTACAGTCCAGCGTGTGTATAGAGTCCAAAGCGGCATCAGCCACGGCTTCGGGGCTGATTCTGGATCCTCGAGCTGAACCCCCAGCCTGAGCTGCAATGAAACTTGACCAGCAAACCTCAAATTCTGGACATGTTTGACGAAAGCACTCGAGATGTGAACAACCTTTTCACGAGACAGCGGTTCACTGACAGGCCGGTACCGTGTCTTTCTTTGTCTTCTCTGTTGCGCCTGGCCAGCTGAAGCCTGTCCAATCGAAGCCACGGCAGAATGCACGTCTCCGGTAGTGGATTCACAGTCCAAACTGCTGTTTTGTTCGCAGCGAAACACTGGACGGTGCTCATCTCGGGGTGGGCTAGAGCGGGTCTTGATACCTTATACGGAACAGTGATCCAAAAACGTGGTACCGGTTAGGTACCTTGCAAGACTCGCTACAACAAACAACGCAACTGACTCTGGTCCTTAATCCAGTTAGTACAAACTCCTCCATGCCAAATCCACATATAGGCGCCCACCATAATGTATCCATCTTCTACCCACACAAAACAAGGGAACCTCACCAGCAACCTTGGGTTGAAAAAACCACCGTGGGGTCCGGCAGACCCGAATCTTGAGACAGTGATCATGCCATACATCGTACAATCTCTCCAGAAACTCCATTGAATATTGATTCATGAAACAACCACAACCACAAAAACACAGATTAACACAGATTAAGTGCATCTACGCCAAGTCCTCATCTGATGTGCTTAGGCCAGCCAGTCCATGGTCCTGCAGAAAGCCATCCTCCGCCACTTGAAAATACCGAACCTACAGTGGATATGGGTATGGAGTGGAGAGAAAAAAAAACAAGAGATACGATCTCGGCTAAGTTCCCGTTTACTCCTACTGCAAATGGCCAACGAGACGAAACAATTTGCCTCGCGTAAACACATAGAGTGCCAAGGGCTCCAACTCCATCTGCGGCCCGCGAATAGAATCACCGTGTCCATACGGAACACGGCTGATTGCTATATCCCTCGTTTCTACCTCGCTAGTTATGGTATGTGCGTTGTGGGAAGGCGAAGTTGTCGGATGCATCCGGTCGCCGGCCGGTTCAGTGTGGCTTCCGGGCCGAATTTGATATTGTAACGGCTCCGCGTACCAGCCTTCGATCCTAATATGGGGGCTCTGTGGTGGATTGAAATTTGCACCACATTGTCTGATTGCTTTTCGGGTGGATGTTGTTTTCATATATTAAAGCAAGCTTTCGGCCGACATTTTGTCGCCAAATGTCCTATCCTCAGGGCTTGGGTTTGTGCTGGGATATTTCGTCTATCTAATACGGTCCAAGGAGCTGAAAATGATACTTCGCATATGAATTTGAGCTGAATGTGCTCTTGAATGCATTACTAACTCTAATTACAAAATTTGGAGACTAGAACGCAATGCCAACATGAGCGTTGGGAAGCAACCAGTTGATATTGAAGCTCGTCCTAGTTGTAGGTCGAGCTCTCAAAGGAACCAGAGAGAGATAAACAGCAAAGGGCCTCAGGAATGGTTAAATTGAGATCACGCTCCCATAAGGAGTCAGTCTCTTCCTATCATATATTCCATAATTCTCATCACCGACCATGTTTATGGAAGAAAAAGAAAGAGGAAAACCAAAATGAAAAGAAGAAGGTTCCTCGCATATGGCTTACGTAAAGTTTCTGTGTGTGCCGAAAACCTTGGAACCTTCCGTAAAAGGTCAACGGAAAAATTGAATTTCCGGGAGTCAGCATAAAAGGAAATCTCAACCGGCGCCATTCCTCTTCTTTCTTTTCTTCTTCGTGCGGCGGCGCGACTCGATAACCCGTGTTGCCTGGACATCTACGGCCATTAGTCTGGCTTTCAGTGATGTAACCCAGGTGTCAGTTGCGCCACAGACGAAAGGAATTGCACATTGATTCTTACCTTTATGGGTCTTTCTGATTTCGCAAGGATAAGACCTTCTGGTGGGAGTCAAACATACTTTTTTTAAATTGTTTTACTCTTTTTGAGATTTTCCATAGCCATAGAACCAATCGAATCAATTGATGAAATTTAACACAATCTTTACAGCCAGCTGGTTATTCTTTCATTAGGCGGTATACTGTACTCTCCCTGGCATAAAATTGACACTATCGACCCAACCGAGCTCTCTGTCACTAAAAACTCAATCCCATAAGACAGAAGAAGCGCTCACAGTTCTTAAACTCCATGGCGTATAGGCTTGTTTTCTCCAAATTCTATGTTTACTCGCCAGGCTCATCACCAATCTTCTCCAGCTTTCCCATAGATCGGTTTGCACCTGCCTCGCCAATAATACGAATGCGGTCAACGCGCAGTTTCTCGCTATCCCCGTCCCCATCGACGAAGAACATAACCAGCGATGTCACATTCTGGAAATTGACAAACCGCAGGGCGACCGTAGCAGTGCCAGTCTTTGCATCCCAGTCACCAGGCTGGATCTCCACCTTCTGCACAGGGGTAATACCATCCGCCTCATCGAATCCAAGCACATGCGAAGTATTCTTGTAGATGTGCAAGTTCCTAGGCCGCATGGGGGTCTCGTCATCGTCGCCATCGGCAGGAGGAAGGGAGGTAATTTGAAGCGAGTGGACCTTCAGTGTCGAGTTAAATGGGATGTACAGCATCAGCTGCTCGTCGGTATCGCTTTCAGTCCAGTCTGCCTGGCCAGCAGCCTTGCCCTTACCCTTTGCTGCCAGTCCGGACGGCTTCGAGGTGTTGAACAGAGCACGCGGCTCTGCCGTATCTGTATCCCGGTTCAACAATTCCAATCCCTTCACGTCAACCTGATCTGTGATATCGTTGTAGCCCTTGGCCACCGCGCCGCCAAGCCAGAGCTCGCCGGAGCTGCTTCCTTCGCCGGCTCCTGCTGCGTCGTCCGACTGGCTTGCCTCGGATGCAAGCTTCTGGACAATCTGATTCAGCTGGGCGGGGTTGGCGCCCTTGACTGTTTGGTTCACGCGGCCGCTCTTAAAAACGATAAAGGTTGGCATTCTAGGATCGTGTATTTGTCAGTAATCGAAACGAATACTGTATAATTTGCCGCGCGGGTTGGGCTGGGTTATAGATGCTTGGATAAATTGCACATACGCTGTGACACCGTAGGCTTTCGCAAGCTCTTGTTGGTGGTCGACATTGATTTTGGTGAATGTGATTTGATTTGGGCGGGAGAGCTGGGTCGCCAGCGAGTTATACGCGGGTGCAATGGCCTTGCATGGTCCACACCAGTCAGCGTAGACTATTCAAATATCAGGTCAAGGTCAGCGACTGCTCTAGTGGTTCAGAGGAAAAGCTAGGATCGTGCGGCAAATACTTACAATCGGCAACAACAAGACGGGAGGAAGTAAGGAGCGATGAGAATTGCTCCTTTGATGAGATCTCAACGACAGACATAGTGAAGTTGGGAGGGGAATGAATGTGAAATGGACGGTGGAAGAGGATGGAAAGACGTGAGGTTGTGCTTTGCTGCCTCCGCATATGTCATCAGCCCCTCTACACAATCAACATGATGAACCACGCCAGAAAATGTGTATTGCCTCAGCGCTTTTTACTTTAGCTGGCGAATTTTGGGTCAATTTTGGAATTGCAGGATTATTCTTATGTCAACTCAAATACCAAGGGATCAGATGTAGTCCTCACAAAAATGTTCGAGATATATATTGTCACAATGCTCGCCATATGATCGAATCTGATTTATGGGGAGCTTTGTCTCTGTTGATTCTTTAGCATGTGCCAAGACATAAATACATACGGAGTACACAGAAAGTATAATTCCATCAAGCTGCAGAGTTTGATATTGAGAAGTAGCTATATGGTGCAGCATTCAGTCTCATCATTATATGCATGAGATTGAGTCGGGCCTAGCTTGAAGATAAGAGGCCGGAGTCAGGCTTCGGTGGCGCTTGAGTTTGATCTCAATCAGAATGATATGAGTCCAAAAGCAGATATACTACGGAGTCCTGGCTGTCCGCTCTTGTTATACACCAGACCCAACGAGGCTGGTATGCACAAGCCAGAAGAGGCTGGCGGTGACCCAATATGCAAAAGACAAACGAAGCCCAGGAAAAGGAAGCCCACGAGAGAAGAATGAACGTCCCAGGCTGTATCCTATCTGGACGAGCGAGCCCTGTCCCCGGACGAGGCATAGACTAACATAGACACAAGACAACGGAATGCCTTTTGTCGCACAGCGACAAGGCATGAGGTGCACAGTCGGACATGAGACTCAACAGAATCCTGGAGCAGAGATGACTACCAGAAAATGATGACCTGCAAGCCATCTCTTCATCCTTCATCTGCCTCAACGGCAAACAGAATTTTCAACCAGAGACTGCACCCGCGACACCCGATTATGATCTCGCCATGCTCAGCTTCCCTCTCCAGATCTTCCTCGTTGACCAAAAACCCGCGCTCATCACCGCACCGACATCCGCGATACCAGCAATCGCCGTCGCCGCCTTCTGCTTCCTCGCAGGCAAGGTCCTCCAAATCCACAACCTCCAAGCCAGTATGGAATACGTCGCCGGTCTTCTCCCGTTCCGCAACCTTCAACCTGTCCAGACGTAGAGAGCGATTGTATTCGGCGCTGAGGACGGGGTCCGACAGTGTCTTGTAGGCAGTGGTGATCTGGTCGATGGTATAAAGTTGTGACGAGTTGCCATCGGATCTGGCAAAGAGGTTCGGAGTAGATGTTGATGCAGACTTAGTCGAGCGATCGAGCCCTGTCTCCCTTGCCACAGCACCCGCCTTGTCAGGGTGGTGTTTGAGCAATGCTTTGTGGTATGCGATCTTGATCTGCTGCTTGGAGAGGACTGTCGACGAAGACCCCGTGAACGGCAGAGATAGGATTTCGTAGAAATCCACAGCGTGAACCGTTCTCGTCATATTGGAATGATATATTTGGCTTTCTGGCCAGGGTCTGTTCGTCGTATCTAAGTGGTTGCGCTGTTTCCGTGTCGCGCCGCCGAGTCGAGCGACCAGTCGGAGGTGCGCGCCAGGTAAGAGTGACGCCTCGAAGTCTAGCGGAGAGGTCCAACCGTGGGCATTCCAGGGCAGGACGATAATCTGGGGTAGCAGGGATGCTGCAAAGCGGGGTTGTTGAGCTTCGTTCCTTGTAAACGAGAGGTTTCTTGAGATTCAAAAATGGCGGGTCGCCCTTGCACGCCACTTTGGGAGAGGGCCTTCCGGGCCCATGTTGGTCTGAAGCGTTGGATCTTTTTCTCCCTACGATTTCCTCGAGACGGATTCATTTTTGTATCTATTTCTTTTACAAGATCTATGACCTGGATGGTTATTTCCTAGACGCGGTACAGCTCTGCCAAACTTCGCCCGCCGGCCCGATGTGAACCATGCTATGCTACCTCCTACCCAAGGCGAGAACCTACATGTCGTGAGCACAGCTGGAATGCAAATATGGAGGGAAATCTAAAATTTCATTGGCAACAAGAAAAAGAATCATAGTGAGTAATGACTCGGATATCAAGACAGGTAAATGAAAGGAGATGGGAGTATGAGGCACTTTTTTGAGCAATCCCCTTACTCAGAATCGGAAGTCTTGAAAACGATGCGATCATCAGTCTTGAAGGGCACACCAAGCTCAAGAAGCTTGACAAAGACATCAGAGAACTCCTTGAAGAAGGCATCGCTGTCCTTGGCATAGCGCTCAACGTGCTTCTTGAAGCCCTTATCCTTGACAAGAGCCATATCAGTGGGCAACATCATCAGAGTGCCAGTGGTCTTGTCAGTGAACTGAGTCGGGCCGTTCCACTTCTTCTGGACCCACTTCTCATCAGCAAGGAGACGGAAGAACTCATTGGTGAACACAGTAGGGCTGAAGTTCCAGGGGCCGTCGAAGCCGGAACGATCGGTGTGGCAGCGGCCCAGCGCATGGGCGCCAATCAGTGCAACCATCTCGCGGTCATCAAAGCCCATGCGGGAGAAGACATCACGGATGTGACGCTGATCCTTGGTGGCGTCAGGAAGACGGCCGTCAGGAGTGCAGGCGGCGACATCCCTGTCCTCACGGCCGGGTCTCCACGGGATGGAAGGACCACCCAGCTCCTGGATGGCACAGGCACCGGCGAGAGTCCACAGATCGGAGTAAGTGATCCAGGGGAACTGAGCCTTGATGGGCTCGAGGAAGTCGCGGGCAGTCTTGAGACCGGCATTAGCGCCGTGATCAGACTCCGGGGCGAATCTCATAGTGGCACCGTTGCTGCCTCCAGTGCCGGTCTCCTTGTCATAGGTACCACTTGCGTGCCATGCGAGACGAACGAGGACCTATCAAGAGCAACAAGAACGTCTACGTTAGCGCTTTGACCTTGGATTCTAACATCAAGCAGAGCTTGGGAAGTGACTGCGCTTACAGGACCATAGCTGCCGTCATCATAATCGGTCTCGTCGGCCAGACGGCGAGCGACAGCATCGTACACCTTCTGGTAATCGGCCTGGGTGGGGACGAAGGGCCCCTTGGGGGAAGAGTCGCCGTTCAGGTACAGGTACGCTCCACCTGCGGCACCGAGGGCACCGAGTCCAAGAGCCCAGAGGCCAAAGGATGAGCCAGACTTCTCAGAGCCAGCTTCTGAAGCATATCCGCGACGACCAGAGGCGCGGAGAGCATTGGTGGGGATGGCGAAACGGGTGCTGCGCGCAGCAGGACGGAAAGAGGAGGTCGGGGTCGAGCGCAGGAAGGCCCGGGAAGCAGATCTGGCAGCCGAAGCCATTGTGATAGGATAGAGAGTGTGTGCGACAAGGAGTCTTAATGGGTCAAGGAAAGGAAAGTAAAGGTGGGAGTACAAAGAGAGAAGGGAAGAACCGGGGGGGATTTGTACTTCTCCTGTCCCAATTCCTCTAATATGCAGTACAAGCCTGAGCCAATACTTCGGTACATCGTACAGAAGCTGATGGAATCATAGCCAATCAAGGGGGCCACATATGCCATTGCCTCGGTGTTTTCGTCTCATCTCCGCATTCCGGTACCATCACAGTACTCCGTAAATCTCCAGACTTTCACTGTCAACTTCCCTTCTGTCTTGAGGGAAATGATAAGAGATTGTATTAATTGAAAAGTACTCCATGGTAAATCGAGTGCTACATTGATCGTACAGAGTCACAGGGTAAAATGGCATCTCGGAAAAGTATTATTAACAACCAAGCGCTGTTTGGTCAATGTTGACCCACTCTCCCTTCCGACATGCTTACCCGATCAAGCGGGCTCCAGGCTTGCTCGGTAATAAAGAAGGTCTAGATACTACTGGCAATAAGCTACGTGGATCAATATCTAAATATCTATAAAGGTTTGATCTTGATCTTATCCATGGTTCTAGTCATCTGATTACAACCTATATCCATGGATAGTACGTATGACAGGGGATATCTCAGATGGATGCCTATCTGTACATTAGTTATTGCACCCGCGGGAGCAGGAGTTGTTTATAATGTAGTAAAAATAAGCATACATCTTGTACGGGATGTAAAACAAGAACAAATACGCCTCTCTTCTCTAATCTTGGAATTACCCTAAAGATTATACTATTTCTTTGTACGGGGTAGAAGCTCAAGCTTTCATATTGACTATGTTCTCATATTTCCTTACCCTTCGCAACCAGTGCTTTCAATGAGTCCTCCAGACGCATTACAGCACCATATATTTATAGATCAAACTACTGCGTCAATACCGTAATGGGAAACCAAACTGCCCTCCCTTACCTCTTGCATTTCAGTCTCGAGAATGGTCTCGATTTTCACCTGCTCTTCTCTGATGAGCACACCAAATCGATTCTCGATCGTTGTAAATGGACCGAGGGACTTTGCAGCAATGACCTTCCAATGAGTTTCATCAAACATAACATTGTGTCGTAAAGCGAGACGGAACTAAAATAGTCCAGGTTCTAGCGACTTTTCCATGGCTATCGATAGTCTTTGGAATTGTGACAGAGAAACGTCCTGGATTTTCATGGCCTCACAATCCTTGAAAACATCGAGGAATATGCGAAAGCTCGCCTTGAAGCATATCATAAATTTATCGAGGCCAGTCTCCCAATTCTCTCAAATTTTCGACAAAAGCCACTAAGGAGCAGCGAATGTAGTTCAGCAGGGGCAGTATGGGCAAGCTCCTAATCAACAACCACAATAACAATAAATTTCATATATCAACAAGGACTTTATGTAGCCGGAGACTATCGCAGTAGATTCAGAAAGGACTAGAATATTTTTCCTTGAATATCAGATGTTAGAGCTTGCGAAAAAGATAACGCGGGATATATACTTCTTTCGGCAGTCACCCACACGTATGATTGCACCATTACGTTGTAGTTCAAGAGCGTAGAACTGTTGATGAGCAAGCTCCTCGAGATAGTCTGCTGCGCTTTTGAAACATTTCGGCTATGAATATCGTGGGAGATATGAGAAGACTGGATAAGTCGGTTTATATCGAAAGTGAGAGGTCGTTTCTGGATAGTATCTACCTATGACCAGTGTGATAACCTATCGAGACTACGACGTGATGGCCATTACAAAGTGACGCGGGAGCATAAATTAGCGTTATTTTAAACCGCGAAGCTGTTGCAGGTCGACTATTGCAATACATACTGGGAAGCTCGCCCGCCAATTCCTCTGATGCGTTTCGGAGCATATTTTGAACTCACACCTGAAAGAGTCGATAGATTCGACTGCTGCACTGTACTGCAAGATTGTCGAATGGCATTTTGCATGCCCTGGAAGAAGGATATATGAAACCAAGGGTCAAGAGGAGAATACTCATACTCTCTATGTATGTTGTACAAGTGCCTGCTTCGCGTAGGTATCTGAGCCATGATCACGTGACAACAACGCAGAATTTCAGGGTTAAGATCATTCAAATACTCTGGAACTTGGGATGATATAGTGGAAAATGTAAAATAGATTTCAAAAATATGTGCATTATTAGTTGGGATGTCCGTCGTAAAAAAGTCCTGCTGTTCAATAGATATGAACACCAGGGTGGAGTAGACGCAGCTCTGCTAAAAACTGTTTGGTTTTGATATTCCACGAACGAACGATTAAAAAATCACCCAAGAGACGGTAGTGCCACAGGTAGGCACCACGCGGGTTATGTGGTTTGAAGTTTACATATCTGATTGTTGGATCCAAGTCTTCGACAATCCCTGACATTACAGGATTGGATTCTCCAGTCTCCAGCAACACATGAATGGTTGAGGAAGAGAGAAAAGTGTGAAGTGAAAAAGCTTTTATCTTGATTGGATTGGCACGTGATTTGACTAGCGCCATCACATGACCTAGTCTTTTTGTATCGAAAATTTCCGCGCAGATTGTGACCTTTTCTTCTTTACACTTATTCGAACGCATAATCAACCGCCAATTCCTCGTTCATAGGATGGTTGGTCATATTGGCGTACTAGAAGATATTGGGTAACATTATGACTTCTCGACGGCTCCAAAAAGGCTTCGGCCTCTAGGCGCATTGGTAGATGCGAGTCATTGTTGTCCGGACATGCCATTTCCCCCCTAGTATTATTAATATATACACAATCTGTTGACTTTCGAAGCACGAACACCCTGTGAGCCTAGGCTCGGCTATAAAAGCCTTCTTAGACTATTTAGAAATGTTCTAGAAGAACCTACTTTGGATAGAGACAGCTATGCTGAAAGAAACACGGGATATACTTTAGTGGTAGCAGAATGACTTGGTAACTCAATTCAACTCAGGAACACTGGAAGTAGATACTTTCAATTCTGACTTGAGTCCTTCCCGACTACTCCGTACCTGACTCTTTTTTTGTACTATACTTCAATAGTGTACATGTATGTCTCATTTGGAATGATCTGCCCCTCGGACGTCAATCGATCCTTTTTCTCCGCCCCGGGAACCAGAATTCTTCCCCTATTCCACTTTCTTTTATTGCTGCCACTCCTTTTATTTATTTATTCTTGTAATTACTTTTTTTTATTTGAATTATGCCCACTGGCATCAGCAAGCGCCAGCAGGCGCGGAATGAAAAGACCCTGGCGGAGCTGATCCGGACCGTTCCTGGCAATGACCGATGTGCCGATTGCGATGCCTTGACCCCAGGTTCGTTTCGAGAGATCTTTATTGTTGACCTCACTAATTCTTATTTGAATAGGATGGGCAAGCTGGAATGTATGTCACCACTTCCTTTACCTTCGAGCGAATCCACAAACTGACTGTTCGTCTCTGACAGATGGGCATCTTCCTTTGCATGCGTTGCGCCGCACTCCACCGAAAGCTGGGCACACATATTTCCAAGGTCAAATCTTTAACCATGGACACATGGACATCAGAGCAGGTTGATGTAAGCATGACCCGGCACGCAATAGCAAAGATTACAAGCTGACAGAGTGAACTTTATTAGAACATGAAATCGCACGGTAATATCCTTATGAACAAAATGAACAACCCACGGGGTATCAAGCCGCCGATTCCCACCGACATTGACGAGGCCGATGCATGCATGGAACGGTTTATCCGGCAAAAGTATCAACACCGCTCGTTGGAAAATGGGAAGCCAAAGCCCCCGAGCAGAGAGGATTCGAGCTACTCCAACCCTAGGGCTCTGTCCCCGGTGGAAACAAGAAAGAACGACTATAATATATCTCCCGAGGGTTCCCCTCCTCCACTTCCGCCGAAGTCTGGAAGGTTTTTCAAGTTTGGTCTACGATCGTCATCTTCTGCCTCGAACCTTCGTCGATTTGGTGGCAAGACCAAGGTGACTTCGCCAACTTTGGATGATAGAGCCTGGTCACCACCACCATTGCCATCCAGGAGGACAACAGGGCCCGCGCCTCTCGCCGATGTGACAACGGCATCTTTCGAGTCTAAAATGGCCGCATTGCAGGAGATGGGATTCACCAATGACCAACGAAACGAGATGGTTCTCAAGGGACTTCACGAGGATCTCGACCGAACGGTTGAAACACTGGTCAGGTTGGGCGAGGGGAGCAACCCTGCGTCAAGATCCAGGACTCCGGTCGGGACCAGCACTGCTGCATCTGCACGTATAGTAATCTCAAAGCCTGAGACCAAAAACCCATTCCCCGTCACAACCGACAACACATTCCCGGAGGTTTCAAACAACCCCTTTGACCGGGCAGTCTCAAATCCTGTGCCCCAGTCGCAAAAGCAGAACCAGCAAGCACAGACCGCTTCGTACAACCCATTCGATCAGCTAAATCCCAACCCGACATCTAAACAGACTTTAGAATCATCTTTCCAGGGCCTGCAGGTTTCCCAGCCCTTGTTTCCCCACTCTACTGGTGGATACCCGAATCAGACAAGCTCCATGCAGCACTCTGTATATCAGCAATCCTATACGCCTCCGATTACATCGACATTCTCGCATTCTCCCTATGTTACCTCACCTCAGCCAATGGACAACACTTACAATCCATTCAATCAGGCCCAGCCGCAGCCGCAGAGTGGCTTGGCCAGTCAGACATATCCCAACCCCAAATCGCCGCAAACGAACCCTTTCTTCAACACTGCGCCGCAAAATCAACCCATGCAGCCGCAACAGCAGCAAATGACCCCGTTCGCAACGAACCCAGTGGGTCCAGGATTCCCTAATCATGCAAATACCATACCGATCATGTCTTCCTCCTCGTCATTTGGGCCAAATGCTTCTTTACAACAGCAACAGCAACAGCAACAGCCATCCAATGGTCTGGGATCCTATAACCCCTTCCAGCAAGGGCTTGCGCCACACACAGCACAGAATGCAGGTGGCTACCCCAGCCAACCCAAGCAGGCACAGCAGCTCATGCCCCATCCCACTGGAATGGACAAGAATAGCATACTTTCATTGTACAATATGGGTTCTGCGCAGCCTAATATGACATCCATCTCCGAGCAACCTCAACAACCCCTGCAACCTCAGCAGTTCCAATCCCAACCTCCCACGGTGAACCCCTACACCCAACCATCAAACCCATACACCTCCATGCCTCAAACCCAGCAAGCCACAAACCTCCAGCATCAGCACCAGAGCCAGCCCCAGCAAAATCTCCAGTTCCAGCAACCTACCACCAACGCCCAGCCCGCCACATCCAACAACCCATTCTTCGGCACCACCCCCACAGGCAGTGGATCCGGCCTTGCTGCACAAGCTGGCATTAACCCATATCAGCAGCAATCCCCAGGGCTAGGACCTGGGGGCATGAACGGCCAACCCGGAGGCGGAACCGCGCCCACTACTACTCCGGCCACGGGGACGAACAACTCCCCATTTTCGGGAATGAGCAGTCCCCCATTTGCAGGAGCGAACAGCTCCCCGTTTGCTGGAGGCAAGTCCCCATTTTCAGGCCCGCCGCCCACAAACTCTACGTTTCAACGGTCACACATGAGCCAGCCAAGCGTTGATGTGAGCGGGCTGCAGAATGGTCGCCATAGCCCTGATGCCTTTGCTAGTTTGAGTGCTCGATATGGTTGATTTGTATGACTCCAGCCTTGGTTAATAAGTAGATAATGGCCGAGCAATGTGAATATGGATATTGACATGGACATTGATTTCTATTTTGGCTTTCGATTTGATTTTCATACTGATCTCGATATAGAAGATTTACTAGACGTGTTATGGTTGTGCATGTCCGGCGTATTTTGTCAATTTGCCATTCGTTACATTTGTGTTTCTTTGCTTTCTCATCACATTCTCTGGTCACTTTTCTTTTCTTTATCAAAAAAATACCGTGAAACCCGATTAGCGAGTCAAAAGGTTAGTATAAAAATGTGGGTTCTTGTTACGCATGAGTTCCAAACTGAAATATATTACTGGTGAATCAAGACAGATTATCGTACTGTAAATCTAGGGCTATATGTTCAAAGAAGTGAAGCACACAATGTAAAGAACAAGGGAATGTGGAAGGCAAGAAAAACACTCGCAGCACCACATATATATGAGCAAGGATGGCCGGAGACCAAAAAAGCCGGGAATCTGTGATCTCAAGACCACAACTCTGCTTCTGTAGGTCGCCTTTTAGCTCCTCCTAACCAAGTTGGCAGCCCGGGAAGCCAATCTGACACCCAAGAAGGAAGCCAGCCTGGCTTCCGCTTCGAGAATGGCAACTTCGCTAAAAAGGCCTCCCAGCGAGTGGGCGGACGCCAAGGCCAATAAATGGATGATTTTGGACGTGAGAACAGAGACACCACTGAATTTCGCCATGACGCAAATAACGAAGGAGGCGACGCGGACCAAGGAAGCAAAGAAACCCGAAGAGACATCCACCCCTGCTTTTTTGCTTGCGCCCCTCGTTCTTGAACGATTCCACAATCCGCTCGAATTGCTTATCTCGGCATTGCTGGACTTGGCGTTGGGTCTCGGAGCGCCAGGCGTCCTGCTCTACTGTGTCCAGACACCAGACAACGATATCACCGCGACGGCGCCAGTCGTCGTGCCAGTGGGTGTTGAAGGTGCGCCAGCACTCACCATAATGGGAGCCGCGTAGCAGGGTGTAGAGGGTTGGCTCGAGCTCAGCGAAGAAAATGAGGTAGTCGGGCCATTCATGTTGTGGGGTCTTATTGGGGGTCTTTTGTGATACAGAAGAGTGCGCGGAAGAGATGTAGGTAGGTCGGCGAGGGAGGTGACGGATACCACCAGCCATGTTCTGGCGTAGGAATTGGGATGGGTCGTCGTAGAATTGGTCTGCTTCGTCTCGGTAAACGGCTTTCTGGGTTGCATTGAGATCGATCGGTGGCTCGCAGGACAGAGCCCAAGCATTGATAGTCGGGTAGACTAGATGAGAGCGCCAGGGTGTGCTGTGACAGGGCATCAAAAAGCCGGCAGAGATTCCGGTTTCGGACTTAGAGTTTTTTTGTCTTTTTGTTGTTGGCACCGAGTGTGCTTGGTGCTGCTGACGGAGATAGGAGAGAACATCCAATGTTCCCGATGCATGATAGCGAGTTGTGTATAGCGCAATGACCACGTTGACAAGCACAAGAAAGATGAGGATCAACCTGCGCGGAGTATGGCGCGGGGATGCCCGTGAGTAGATGGCTGGGTAAAAGAACTGCACCAAAGGTGGCGCAGCTAAGATATGCAGACATGGCAGCAATGGGTAGATGAAACGCACTTCCTTATGCGATATCAAAGATAGGACGAATGGCATCACAACGCAGATGATCGCTAACTGCACCCGGATTCCAGCCTGGAAACTGTTTCCTACGGTGGAATTCCGAGTTGTGAAGGTTCTGTATAAACCCCAAAGTGCAGCAGGCAACATAGTGGTGAGGAGAAGGGGATAACCTTGTGAGATATAGTAATGCCAGTCATTGCTACCGTAGAAGACAGCCAGTGACTGCGCGATGTTGAAGTATAGGAACCTAAGGGGTGGGAAGGTCCAAATTCCATAGAAGAGACGGTCCGCGATTAAAGACACCGCGAGAACAGTCGATCTATCAGATCAAAATGTCAGCTGGTCCCTTATTAGAAGGTCGGATTAGTTACCCGCGAACTATAACCTCAAAAATGAGGACTTTGCGCTGGGGCCAAGACGTCCGAAGCCAAGCGAGGCCAGCTAGGGTCGCCCAAATGATAATGTTAGTCGGACGCAGTATACATGCGAGTGCCGCCAGCGGCAGGCATTTTTGGAGACTGCAAGCAGCGTCAGTGGCTGTTGTCATGAGATTGAAAGTCCCGTCATACCCAATAATCACACTTCGATCCTGGTCCGTGCCCCTCATTTGGCCAGTGTTTTTGTTACGGCCATCGCCGGCTGTAGAGCCTACCGACCATTGCCACGGCCATAGTTCCAATGCAACAATGGTTAATGTTGTCTCAAGGCAGTTCGACAGTGTCCTAGTTGAGCAGAACCATTGCCAGGGATTTAGGACGGTTGCGACCAACTGTTGAACCATTAACATAGGCTCCTTCCTGCCGTCCCAGAGAAATCCCCTCAACCCGACACATAACCACATACCGTTGTCCACGATCCACGGGAATCATTTCCATAGACGCGAAGTGCAAGCTTCCATGTGTAGAAATCACCAATTGCCGCCACGACGGCCTGCGCTGTTTTCGGAGCGGCAATCAGGAGGTCTGCGCGCACTGCGGGAGACACGCCGAGGATAAGAGCGAGAAAATCGGCGGCTTTATAGATAGCGGCAAAGAACAGAGGATGTAATGAGGATCGAAGTTGGTGCCGCCATTCCTAGGAGCGCGGTATTGAGGTCAGCCAAAGCTTAGTGTCGACGCGATCGCATTCACCCACCCATGTTACCCAGGCGCCTTGGCCTTGGCCGAACGCGATCTCCCAGGCTGGCTCGAGTGACTGAAAGTATTCATCTGGCTGGAAAAAGGTCCGGACCGCAAATGTATTGAGGAGACGGAAGGCGATGAGAAAGAGGAGTATGTTTTGAGTGGGCGGAGGAACTTGAGGCGCGCGACGCGGAGAAGTTGGTTTAGACATGATTACGGGTTAGAATATTGCGGATACTCATTCACTCCCTCGTACATTTCGCTCCAAGCCTCCAAGAAAGCCGATCTCAAGTGTATGAACATGGACAAAGGAGAAAGCGGGAGATATTCCTCCCCCAACTCCGAGACACGACCTACTCAACCTATTCAATTCGACCTCACATTCCGTCACAATCCAACCTTTTCTCTCTCCTTTTTTTTGTTATAATAATAATTGGCATTCATTTGTAGTCTGTGTTTTGCTCTTAAAGTTCAAGTATGTTCTCCAGCTCCTTCAATAACCGAAGTATGACGTGAATTTTCTACCCCGTCCTCTTGGATTCCGATTAGACCAATAGTTACAGGGCCCGAATATGATCCCGGGTCATGTATAGGCAATGAACGAATCAGAAATCGTGGTTATCAAAGCTAATGGGGCCCTGTAGGGTAATCCTGCGCATAGGGAAAAGCATCGGCACGACCTGTACTTAGCGGACATTCGGTCTCAAGTCTAACACTTAACGGCATAGCGTACAAGGGAGAACAAAAAAAAAAGTCCCTTTATATATAACATTCTCTTGCCCATTCCTTTCTTGAATTTCTTCAATTCTCTTCAATTCTCTTCGATCTCTCTTCTCTTCTCTCTTCTTTACCCCCATTGTCGATCCCTGTCACCTCTCCAATTTTCCCCTCTCCCCGCAATCCACCATGTCTACAGGACCTTTCTCCCACTACCATGCTGCCTCTTCTGTTGAGGCTATTGAGTCTGAAGAGCAATATGCTGCTCATAATTACCATCCTCTCCCTGTTGTGTTTGCCCGGGCTCAGGGTACTTCGGTCTGGGACCCTGAAGGTCGTCACTACCTTGACTTCCTCTCCGCCTACTCCGCTGTGAATCAAGGTCACTGCCATCCCAAGTTAATTGCTGCCCTGGTAGATCAAGCTTCACGAGTCACTCTGAGCTCCCGTGCATTTTACAATGACGTTTTCCCTCGCTTTGCCAAGTTCGTTACCGAATACTTTGGCTTTGACATGGTGATGCCTATGAATACTGGAGCCGAGGCCGTCGAGACAGGTATCAAAATTGCCCGCAAATGGGGATACAAAGTCAAGGGCATTCCGGAAAATAAAGCCGTTATCTTGAGTGCAGAGAATAACTTCCATGGACGTACAGTGAGTGAATCGTGACCCCCTCTTTGTTACACCCGTGGAGGTACATCGGTGGCTGATTCTGACCCCTTGCATTAGTTCGCCGCCATTTCCTTATCTTCCGACCCCGAGTCACGCGAGAACTACGGTCCTTATCTGCCCGGTATCGGATGCACAATCCCAGGAACTGACAAGCCCATCGCCTACAATGATAAGGCAGCTCTGCGCGAGGCGTTCGAGGCAGCCGGCCCTAACCTGGCCGCTTTCCTCGTCGAGCCTATCCAGGGTGAGGCAGGCATTGTTGTTCCCGACCCGGACTACCTGCAGGAGGCCCGGGCACTCTGCGACAAGTACAATGCCCTGCTGATCTGCGATGAAATCCAAACCGGTATCGCGCGCACGGGTAAGCTTCTGTGCCACGAGTGGAGCGGAATCAAGCCCGATCTTGTCTTGCTCGGCAAAGCTATTTCGGGTGGTATGTACCCGGTTTCTTGCGTGCTGGGTAGCAAGGATGTCATGCTCACGGTCGAACCTGGTACCCATGGTTCGACCTACGGTGGAAACCCACTTGGATGTGCCGTTGCTATTCGCGCGCTCGAAGTCGTGCGCGAGGAGCACATGGTCGAACGTGCGGAGAAGCTCGGTCACTTGTTCCGGGATGGGCTGTTGGCTATCAAAAGCCCACTCATTGAGACAGTTCGTGGAAAGGGTCTGCTCAATGCCATCGTTATTGATGAGTCGAAGACGAATGGACATACCGCTTGGGATTTGTGTATGTTGATGAAAGAGAAGGGTTTGCTGGTATGTATCCGAGTCCCTACTTAAGTTTCTTCTGGGAGATCGCTGACTCTGATACTCTCTAGGCCAAGCCCACCCACCAGAACATCATTCGCCTTGCCCCTCCGCTGGTCATCACGGAGGAAGAGATCCAAAAGGCTCTTGATATTATTAAGGAGGCCGTGACAGACCTCCCCAACCTCAAGGGCACATCCGAGGATCAGGTCATCCCTCCCCCGGAGAAGAAGGTCAAGATTAATCTTGAAAACTAGATGAATCTATGAGGAACGTGACCCTCTTAGGTCCACATATCGCAGCCACAATCCCAGAAGCCGCGCGGGGAATCCATCTGCCGTAAGCCATGCATACCTGATATTATCTGGGTTCGGGCTGGCTTGAGATACCCCATGGACACAAGCTTGAGACGATCGGAATGTCCCTGGCACATTCCCAACTGTCTTGGATCTACTTGTTATCCCACGATGTAACGATAGAATGACTTGACTTTGTCTCCTTTTTTTTTTTCGGGATCCAGGCTTGTATGTCATAGCAAATAATAGAACCCAGTCTAAGGATATGGAGCACCGGGTAATTCCATAAATGAAAACCGTCAACATTACTAATCCAATTGTCGGCGAACGGAAATCATGAGGCCCCGCGATGCCGACTGCCGACTAGACTACTCCATACAGGGATGGGAGATGAAGTTCTACGCTCTAAGCGAACGTTCTTTTCTTTTATCTCCGAGATTTGACTTTTATGGATAATGACAGGCCTACAAGGTCCGAGAAGCTTAGCCTTGTTAGGTGGATATATCGCGGACATTTCTACATTTTTCTTTGCTTACTTCCATTTATATAGTTCGATTAAATCCTGCATTCTTCTTTCTTCTTTATTTTTTTAAAACCCTTAGAGTCCTAATATCCGATATCTCCGCCTTCCGCGTTCAGTACCTCCCCATATCCACTATCTTACTCTTCAGTTTCTTTTCTTCTTTTTTATTTAAAAATCCCAATTCCTGGGCGTACTGGGTACAATATTATACCCCAGCGCCATGTCTGCGCCCGAACCGCTACGTGAAGTAGTGGCGGATAAGCTCGAGACCAGTATATCGAGATCAGCATCCGACGAAGCCAAGACTTCCAATCTGGAGCAGCCTGCGCAGAAAAAATGGTATCGCAAACTCAATCCGCTGCGATGGCAAAAAATACCTCCTGTCCCAACAGAGCGATCTGTTTCGCGTGAACATGGCGCTTCGTTTTTTAGTGTGATTTCCTTCCAATGGATGGCCCCGTTGATGAAAGTTGGCTATCTTCGTCCACTCGAATTGCAGGATATCTGGACTGTCAACCCCGACCGGACCGTGGACGTATTATCCAGTCGATTAGATGCCGCATTGGAAAAGCGCACCGAGAGCGGCGCTAACCGCCCGCTTGTTTGGGCGTTGTACGACACGTTCAGATTCGAATTTCTGCTCGGCGGTGTCTGTCAATTTCTAAGTTCGCTGTTGCTGGTATTTGCGCCGTATTTGACTCGGTACTTGATTTCTTTCGCGACAGACGCTTATGTCGCACAAAAGGCTGGTCACCCGGCGCCTCACATCGGTAAGGGCATGGGTTTCGTCGTTGGTATCACCTGTATGCAAGCACTGCAGAGTTTATGCACGAATCAGTTCCTGTATCGAGGCCAAGTGGTTGGTGGGCAAATTCGGGCAGTGCTTATCTCTCACATCTTCAACAAGGCCATGAAATTATCTGGCCGTGCGAAGGCAGGAGGGCAGGCTACCCCAGAAGAACTCAAAGCCTTGGAGGCAACCAAGGAGGCTCTCCTAAAGCCCGAAGAGAAAGGGAAAACACAGGAGTCCGAAGCTGCGCCGCCTTCATCTGGTGGCGTTGCAGGTGATGGCCGTGGATGGAACAACGGTCGTATCACTGCTCTTATGAGCATTGACGTGGACCGGATTAACCTAGCTTGCGGCATGTTCCATATGATTTGGACAGCACCTCTCTCCATTATAGTGACACTCGTCCTTCTCTTGGTCAACATTGGTTACAGTTGCTTATCTGGGTACGCGCTGCTGGTGATCGGAATACCTTTCTTGACTTTTGCTGTGCGATCCTTGATCAACCGCCGAAAGGCCATCAACACGATTACAGACCAGCGTGTATCTCTCACCCAAGAAATTCTGCAAGCTGTGCGCTTCGTCAAGTACTTCGGCTGGGAGAGCAGTTTCCTCGGCCGCCTGAAAGAGATCCGTGGACGAGAAATTCGATCTATTCAGACCTTGCTTGCAATCCGAAATGGCATTCTCTGTGTGGCGATGTCTATTCCCGTTTTTGCGTCGATGCTGGCTTTCGTTACCTATGCGCTGTCAAATCATGACTTGGACCCTGCACCGATTTTCTCTTCGTTGGCGTTGTTCAATTCCCTGCGAATGCCGTTAAATATGCTGCCAATGGTCATCGGTCAAGTGACCGATGCTTGGACTGCCTTTGGTCGAATCCAGGAGTTCTTGCTCGCCGAAGAACAGAAGGAAGATATCGAGAGGGATGAGAACATGGAAAATGCAATCGAGATGGAGCATGCTTCATTTACGTGGGAACGCCTTCCGACAAGCGATAAGGATGCTGAAAAAGCCGAGAAGAAGGCAGCTGCACTCCCCGAGTCAACAGAAAAGTCAGCGACCAAGAACGATAACGATGGGGAGACTCCCACAGAGCCATTCAAACTAAATGACATGACTTTTGAAGTTGGTCGACATGAACTGCTGGCCGTAATTGGAACGGTCGGTTGTGGCAAGAGTTCCTTACTATCAGCTCTGGCGGGCGATATGCGTGTGACTGATGGCACTGTACGTCTGAGCACCTCGCGTGCATTCTGTCCCCAGTATGCCTGGATTCAAAACACCACCGTGCGTAACAATATTCTATTTGGGAAGGATTATAATGAGGCTTGGTATAAGCAAGTGCTTGACGCATGCGCTCTGACTCCAGATCTTGAGATCCTGCCGAATGGAGACCAAACCGAGATTGGAGAGCGAGGTATTACGGTGTCTGGTGGACAGAAACAGCGTTTGAATATCGCTCGAGCCATATACTTCAATGCGGAAATGGTGCTCATGGATGATCCTTTGTCAGCTGTCGATGCACACGTCGGTCGTCACATCATGGACAAGGCAATCTGTGGTTTGCTCAAAGATCGCTGCCGAATCTTGGCGACGCATCAACTTCATGTTCTTAGCCGATGTGATCGGATCATTGTTATGGACGAGGGACGGATCAATGCGATTGATACATTCGACAACTTGATGGGCGGCAACGAGGTGTTCAAGAGGTTGATGTCTACTTCTCGACAGGAGGATATGCAAGAGGTAGAGGAAGAGGCGGTTGACGAAGTCGGGGATGAAATAGACGAAAAGGCGCCAAGTCTCAAGAAGGCCACTCCGGTAAAACCTGCTGCAGCGCTGATGCAGCAAGAAGAAAAAGCTACCGCGTCCGTTGGCTGGGATGTCTGGAAGGCATATATCCGAGCATCTGGCAGCTATTTCAATGCCGTCATGATACTCTTCTTGCTCGCCATTACGAATGTCGCCAACATCTGGACTAGTCTGTGGCTATCTTACTGGACCTCTAATAAGTACCCGGGGCTCTCGACTGGTCAATACATTGGAATTTACGCTGGCCTGGGTGGCGGTGTTGTTGTCCTGATGTTCACTTTCTCGACTTATATGACCACCTGCGGTACGAATTCTAGCAGGACTATGCTTCAGCGTGCGATGTCTCGTGTGCTCCGCGCACCTATGAGTTTCTTCGATACTACGCCTCTTGGACGAATCACCAACCGCTTCTCGAAGGATATCCAGGTGATGGACAATGAACTTTCAGACGCAATGCGTATCTATGCCCTAACGATGACCATGATTATCTCTATCATGGTTTTGGTCATCGTGTTCTTCTATTATGTGAGTGCTGCGTTCCTTGAGGTTTCTTGAATATTCGAAATGGGCTCTAACCCCCTTTAGTTTGTGATCGCACTTGTCCCGCTGTTCATACTGTTCATTCTAGCTTCGAACTATTACAGAGCATCCGCCCGCGAGATGAAGCGTCATGAGGCTGTTTTGCGCTCACTGGTGTATGCCAGGTTTGGAGAAGCCATTACCGGCACTGCATGCATTCGAGCATATGGTGTGGAGAACCAATTCCGCCGCACCATCCGAGACTCGATCGACGTGATGAACGGGGCCTATTTCCTCACTTTCTCTAATCAGCGTTGGCTCAGTGTCCGACTCGATGCCGTGGCGGTTGTAATGGTTTTCGTCGTCGGTGTGCTGGTCGTCACTTCTCGGTTCAATGTCTCTCCCAGTATTTCGGGATTGGTACTATCTTATATCCTGTCTATCGCACAGATGCTCCAATTCACAGTTCGTCAGCTGGCCGAGGTTGAGAACAACATGAACGCCACAGAACGTGTCCACTACTACGGTACTCAATTGGAAGAAGAGGCGCCTTTGCACCAGGCCGTGGTGCCAGCTAGCTGGCCCGAGAAGGGTCACATCGAGTTCAGCAGCGTGGAAATGCGCTATCGGGCTGGGCTTCCACTCGTCCTTCAGGGCCTCACCATGGACGTACGAGGAGGCGAGCGTATTGGCATTGTTGGCCGCACCGGTGCCGGAAAATCGAGCATCATGTCCGCACTGTTCCGATTAACCGAGCTATCAGGGGGTAGCATCAAAATTGATGACATCGACATTTCCACCGTCGGCCTTCACGATCTTCGATCCCGCCTTGCCATCATCCCGCAAGACCCAGCCTTATTCAAGGGCACGATTCGTTCGAATCTTGATCCGTTCAACGAGCACAATGATCTCGAACTATGGTCCGCGCTCCGCAAGGCGTACCTCATCGGCCAAGAGCAAGAACTCGAAGGGGAGGAACTGCAAAGTGGGCCAGCCACCGGAACTACAACGCCAGTCACCGGTAGTGACGTGAAAGCGCGCCCGGCAAACAAACTCACCCTCGAATCGCCCGTCGATGACGAAGGCCTCAACTTTTCCCTAGGCCAGCGGCAACTGATGGCCCTCGCCCGCGCACTGGTCCGCGACGCACGCATCATTGTTTGCGACGAAGCTACTTCTTCCGTTGACTTCGAGACAGATCAGAAGATCCAGTACACTATGGCTCAAGGATTTGATGGGAAGACTTTGCTGTGCATTGCGCATCGCTTGCGCACGATCATCCACTACGATCGCATCTGCGTTATGGACAAGGGTCGGATTGCTGAAATGGATGCACCAGTTGTGTTATGGGATAAGGCAGACGGCATATTCCGTGCCATGTGTGAACGCAGTGGGATCACGCGCGAGGACATTCTCAGGACTAACTGAGAGAATTGATACTTCCATCAATCAGTATATAACTTCTTTACATCGTATAGCATATAGCATATAGCATATAGCATATCAAAGCACATAAAACGTGAATATTAATACATACTATTTCTGAATCCTGAATATTCTCTATGTAACATGAAGTAAATCACTCCTTATCCAATTCACAAACCAATTCCATCCCCAAATTCCGCATCATCCCTTCAAACCCAGCCTCCCTCCACCCGACAACATCCCTCTCATCCAACTGCACCTTCTCTTCCACCTCCGACAATGCCCCAACAGGCAACCCAGTAAACTTGACCGGCAATGCAGGCGCCGTCCCAACAACCCTCATCCGCAAACCTGTCAAAATACCACGCAGGTGATCCGCCGCCTTACCCCCACCCCGTCCTCCATACGAAACAATCCCCGCCGGCTTCCCCTTCCACTCGAAGAAAAGATAGTCAAGCGCATTCTTCAGACTCGCAGGGATACTCCAGTTATACTGCGGTGTGACGAAGATAAAGGCATCGTACTGCCGCACTACCTCAGACCATGCCCGTGTGTGTACTTTGCTGTAGTGCGGGGTGGGGTCTGCCGCTGGTAGGCTGGCAGGAATGACGGATTCATCGTAGAGAGGTAGTGACTGCTTTGCCAAGTCGACGATCTCGAAAGTTATGTGGCGCGGGTCTGTGTCGTTTGTGCCGCTGTGGCTTGTTGGAATCGTCGGGTCGGAGGTCAGGACGTCATAGACGTACTGCGTTATCGTGGGGTTGAGGCGAGGGCTGCGGGTGCTGCTGGTGACTATGGCGACACGTTTGGGGGCCATTATGGCATTGGTATCTAAAGTGAGATTTGAATTTGAATTTCTTGACTTTTGGAAGAGGGTCGAAGCTGTTTTCGGGGTTACGGACATGGGAGCTCGGTGAATCGGAGATTAGAAACCTACACACTTGGACTTTCATGGTTCTATGGAGGGTTTTCACCGGTTCTTATCCTCAGCGACTATTCAAAATTTCATACGTGTTAATTAATATCATAACAAAATGGTGGGAAATATCGGAAAGTCGCGGTCAATCTGGATTTGAATAAAAGGAAGGACATATTCAACAGCATCCGTCCAAGACACGAAGTTACTGCCTCCTATAGCTCCTTATTCTTCCTGAAGAGCCAGGAGTATATACCCAGGAATCAAGCGCAAGACATAAAGCAATGAGTCTGTCCCTGCGTGCCTATCTCTTCCAACGCGGGATCCGGTCTCCGCAGCCAATTAGCCAGCATGTTTGTACAGTGATCAACATGTTCCAGATCCCCCAGCATATTATCCAGACGAGCGCCACGCATATGGACGTCGTGACCCCTTCGAAGAAGATACAGACAATGGACTAGATGCTCACGAACAGCAGTCCAATAGAAGTCCGGGTTATTGCCGAGTTCAGTGTAGTCCTTCATCTGCTTTGTGGCAGCCTCATCGTAGAAATAGACAAACGGCTTGCCGTTGTTGAAATGTGCAAACTCGTCCGTGAAGTCATGTGGACATTCTTTGTGCAGCCAACAGCCAGCAAGAGGGTCGTAGGCGCAGCCCAGGGCTTCGGCCTCTTTGGTTGAGTTCCCGCACGAGTATCTTACTCGGGGAGCTGGTGGTAAGCATTGTCGTTTGCCTTCAAGTGACTCAGGGTATGCAAGGGAGTCAGAGGATGGTCTATTAATGACAAGAACTTTGCGGAATGGTTCCACGGCGATGGCTGTGATTACAGCCATTAGCAGGAGCAACAGGACCATGAGTAGGCCGGTGATGGTGATTACGGTGAGGTTCCGTTTCAAAAATTGCTGCAAGCCCCGGCGGGGAGGCCTATTTGTGATGGTGGCATCGCTGTCGCCGTCGGCATCCGCTTTAGGGACTGGGTGGTAGTCGCGAGAAAAATGTTGGTCCATGGCAGAATTAATGAGTGACGATGTGGTGATTTTCTGTGGGACCGTAGCTAAGAGAAGGATATTCTTTCCAGAGGATAATTCTAATTGCACATGATGCTTATTGAGACTGTAGTCCTATTCATGTCGAAGTCGAGACAAAGAGATGAGCAGTCGAGGTCTATAGATGGCCTGATTGAGATGTCAATAAGACTCGGAAGAAATAAACCAATCATTCTATGTCTGAGCGAATACTTCACTGAGAGACCGATGGCAAAGCTAATGGATGATCCAAACAAAGAAACCACAGAAAACCTCCATTGCACAGTCCAGCCCGACGATGTAGCAGGTCTGTGCTTCGTTCTCGGTACATAATTAGGTACTATATCATTAATTTATCAGAGCCTCTTTCATAGATGAGGCCGATGCTGCTATACATCCTGCGACCCTTACACCTCTGTGGGCTCTGAAACACTCTTCATATCTTTAACATATATGTATTGCTAAAAGTATCTATATATAGGACTAAATATATCTGCTAGACTAAACACAATATTCAAACTTTTATCAACAAATCCATGTAACGGCACACCCGCAAATTCACAATGAACGACTCACAACAAAAAGTAATGTACAAAAGAAGGAAAACAGCGAATGTACGAAGTAAGCGCAAAGCCGACTTCAGATTCTCAATCTGTCATCAATTTATACAACATAGACAGTCTGGTTGAGAGATTCCAAGAATGCAGATGGACCGGCCTGAAACCCAACAATCAGTATACTTGAATTCCAGCAAATGTCAGGGGTTTACTTACACCAATTAGAGCAGCATGGGCGACATTAATCTGGCTTTTGCCGAGAGTAGCCGAGGCCGGCACGGTGACTGTGAAGTTCTCATACGGAGGCAAGCTGGACTCGTGACGCTGGGGGTTGAAACGCCCATTGTATAGAATTGTTCCTAGAACCTCGTCTGCGTCTCTGCAAGGTGAGGATTTGCATGAGGAGAGACCGATTACCACGCCCATCTCCTTAGACGAACTCAAAGAGTTCTGAAATATGTATCAGCAAAACAGATTGCGGTGACAAATTTGGAAGAGCCTAAATCTGAAACTCACAGGACGCTGTACTTGGACCACGACCTCCTTGCCAGAATTGATTCTCTGATCCTCGGTGGGGAGTCCAATTACAACTCTCTGGGCAATGGCCACGGCTATGAATAGAAGCATAGAAATGAAGGATTTCATTTTGATTGATTGAGAAAATTCGGAGAGTAGGAAACGTGCTGGTATGATGATATGATGGTGATAAGATAGATGTTCTATTAGAGATTTATGCGATCTGGAGTATTTATATTGAAATGTGGATGAACAGTCCTAGTAATGACCCTTGTTACTAAAAACGTCTAGCATGATGATTGGTCTTGTCTCTGGAAGTCTCAGATGCATTTCATCGTCAAACCTGTAAGCCCTGAACAGCCGCCTGACGCTAAGGTCGATCAGGAAAGCAAATTGGAAATCCCCGGATTATTATAGACTCACCTTGCATATCAAAACAAGTAAGCGGGCTGTTGCCTTACTTGAAATGGCTAGGTCACACTTGGTTTCAAACCTGTCTCCTATCTTATTGGTAGGTGTTCAAGGGCTCTAAAGGTGCATACGGGCGAGATCTCTCACATATAAACCCACGATACTGCTTGACTGATCAACGTTCACAACATAGGCCTGCATAGAATAGATTGGCTAGCTTAACTTTCTCCACAATCCCAGAATAGAATGATCTCTAACGCTGAGAAATGAGGCGCGGTTGGTTCAGCCGCAATTCAAAGCCGAATCAAGAAAATTCTACGAGATGGGCAAACGCCCAGAGCCAATGATAGAATATTCAAGACAGGGAGTAATTGCTGCTGGCAATTGGAACGTCTTCCTTCATGCACACGGGATTAAAATGGCCTGTAGGAATTTGTCAACTGCTGTACTTTTCAACCAGCGGCAATTGTCCAATTGAAGCGTCAAGTATGATGTCTCCTCTATTTTACACTTACTGCCTCTCGCGTTCCCATACTTAGATGAATTATAAATCCGACCGGAGTGGTTTGGTCGAAATGCATCAACCCTTGCTTCGTTCCCATGGGTTATATGTGGGCCATAAAGGCACAACAATATCTTGGCTTTTGTTGTCTTTTGTCGTCTTTTGTTGTCTGTACGTGAAATGTAGTGTAACTCTTTGATTGTTGAGTGATATAATCTTGCTATGAGCTAACGAATCAATGATCGAAGATCATAAATATGATTCTTAGGTCAGGTGTATCAAATATGGCTTGTCATCGTGTTTTGATAATTTGATATTTACATTTTAAAACTGTTGAGATTACTTAGGGCTATACCACTAGAAGATTGCAGTTGTATCTTGGAGCTTATAGACATAAGAGAATCGTAGCCAAACACTGTATGTATTCTAATACGTTCCATTCCATTTATATGCCCCGGCCGTATGTTTTGTTTCGATATCAATGAACCTGCGCAAGCTTTTCTTTTGTTTCCCTGATTATCTCCAGCCCCTGTTTGAAGTAGACAAACATATCCAAAAAAAGCGATTATACAGAATCCAAGTACACACGATTCCTTTCAAGTAACCAAGTCCTTCATTTGTCGTTTCTTCTTCCTGTAAACTCCACCATCTACCCTTTGTAAATCGTCATACTATCTAGTAGTATTGCAACGAAGTGCATTTTTCCTGATCAATCCTAGGAAGAGTTTTCAACAGAAATTTGCAGATAAATTATAGCGACCATAGATTGTGAATTTGAGAGAAGAACCGCAAAAAGAAAATACGTGCGAGCCATCGTTTTCTACAGTATGTATCAATCAACCTATTTGACGAGTAAAAATGTACCTAGGTAATTATATCTTTCACAAAGCTTGCCATATTCTAGAATAAAGATGAGAGCTATTCCTAATTCCATCCATTTGAGGCAACTCCCACTCATCTTCCTGGTCCACTAGCGGAGCCGGCAATTGTGAATTCCATATGTGGTTATGTAGCGGTGAAGGGGACAATAGTGCCATTGAGGCACTATTGGAACAAGGGAAACAATCCCATAAGTTAAGTGCAGTGTAAAAGGCAGAAAAAACAGAGGGGAAGGGGGTAAGAAGTAGACTGGCCTGACCTGGCTGTATATTGTATGTAGCCATTTCCAGCCTGATCCACCAGATATCCATGGGGTGTGCACACTGATGCTTTTCAAAACATCTGCAGCGCGAGGACAGAAATCCTCTGTGAGAATATGCAAATACCGAATGCGAAAATGAAATAATGAGCATCGATTCCACTCAAAATGAACGAAAAACATTAGTCTCCTCTTGAAAAACACTAGATATTGATTCTCACCTGATTCTTTGAAGCACCGTTAGATCTATGGCAATCAGTCTAGCTGAAGACTGCTGAGTCTCTCTTTCTCGGCCTCAAGAGCTGCTGCCATCCGGGCCTGTTTCCGCCTCCACTTTCTCTTACGCTTCGTGTTCTGCGGGTTTCGGAAACATTCATCAACGGGATGCCTGGTCAGACGCTGATGGAAAGGACAATATTGCTTCGGAAAACATTCAACCTGATTCATATTGGCAACGACAGTATCTAGGCTACCTAGACTTGAAATTTGGTTTCCTAGTCGATGTGCCTCAAACTCCAGGAAATCTTCAAAGGCTTCTTCCAGTATTGATGCCGGAAGGGAACCTTTCTCGAACATCAGGGACTCAATCCATGGAACTGTGTTAGGATTCACACTAACTGCAGCAAGGAACTGATTGAGGACGAAGATCGTGGGAATATGTGGGTGCCCAAAGGTCTCCCTCATCTCTTGAAGGGCTTGTTTCCACGCATGCACAAAGGCGTGTGGTGAATTCGACGAGTAGTACACCGTGTGAAGCCAGTTCATGTATTTGCGATACGCGACAAGGCATTCACGGGATTTGCTCTCCGGGATATCACCAGGCTCGCCGGGAAAAGAGGATGCCATAAGAGGACTCGCAGGAGCAAAGAATTCAGAGGCCGGAAGCGGGGAATCTATGATCGGTGGGCCATATGGAGGGACCGGCGGATGAAAGCCCGGCGGATGAAAGCCCGGCGGATGAAAGCCGGGCAAATAAGGATCAAACATAACGGAGTAAAGTGGCAGCGGTCTGTATAGAAAACCTCCGTAAGAAGCAGGACTGACAGATTTAGGGCCAAAGGACCCAAGGTCGGCCGGGGCTGGAGCTGGAGCCTCGATAACTGGAGTCGGGTTCAAGAAAACGGGCTCACCCTCAAGCGGCGCTCCGGGATATCCCGGGCCGGAGATGGGCATTTTGGCTGCGGTCAGTGTAGTTGTGCCTAAATTGGTCTTTGTATTAGCCTCATCCGGGATTTTGTTTTGGGTAGGATGGTGTAGAGATCGCGGTACTCGATGAGTGTAGCTCAAATGCTAAGAAGGACACAGCTAGAGCGGTTAGAAGATCGAAAGCTGTACGAGTCGATGTAAAGTTGGCAAAGATAGGTTGAAGGATCGAAACATATGCTTGTTAAATGTATAGATAAAGGCTTGATCTGGTCAGAATCCTGGCGAATGTGGCATTGGGTTGACGACGAGCGAAAGTTGACAACTACTATTCTAAAATCATAGCCTATTATAAATAGATGCTTTACCTGCACAGCAAAGCAGAGATGTTTAATTATATAGTCACTGAAGCGATGTATGTTAGATGCCCAAGGAGCTCCGGTAAACAACGACAACCATGGAAACACCTCTAGCACGGAATAATGAAGCCAAAGGCATAATTTGAGTATAGCTTGGAGAGAAGTGAGATCCATCTTAAAGCTTTCTATAGCGGCATGTATAAAAAAAATTCTAAAATAATCTAATGGTGTCTCGGACGAGTTTAGGTCCGTAAATATGCAAAACTCAACCAGCTGCCTACGCCCTGAGCTTACTTATCTCTTCAATACTGTTGATATGAAGCTGAGGTGCATTCATATTACTTTTCGTTTGCTTCGAACTTGGTAGGCTCAATTTTGAGATCAAAAAGTCGGTGTGGTGAATGTCAATTGGCAAACATGGCCATCTACGGAAATAGGTTACATCCTGGCGTTAATTCCCAAGATTTAATCAATGCATATGATTCATATGTAGATATTTACTGCACAAATGGCAAAAGAGAAGTGTTTAATTAAACTTGCGTACAATAGTAGGGTATGGAGGATTCAGGCGGACACAGGGAGTACAGCCCTGAGCACGGTCCTACGCACCCTATTGAACTCCCCGGAGCTCCCACAACATACTGACCTGGGATCTGGCATTGGATCGTGCGGAAGAGGCGGTGAGGCAATGACCAATGAAAGAGGTATTGCCGAGCGTTCTTAGTTGTCCGGAGTACGGAATACACGAGCTTGATCAGGCCCCGAACTGCGGGCCACAGCCGCATTCGTATTAAGGCCCCCGACTGAGCCGCACTGAGGGCCATGCGGCTGACTGTACTCTGTAGCTACTACTTATACGTCGTGTAAATCTATTTTCGTAAACTCATAATTTCTTCGCCTTTTTTCCGAGTCCCAATGTACGCCCTCCAACGTTTACTCTACGGGTTCCCTGAACCTGTTCCGCACGAACGCAGTAAGCCCGTCGAGGTGCTTTGCTTGGGCTTACCACGCACCGGAACCGAGTCATTGAGTGTGGCCTTGCGAACTCTGGGTCTACAAACATACCATGGCTGGGACCTGGTCTTCGAGCCAGATGGCAGCAAGTTGCAACACTGTACTGAGCTAGTGCGGCGGAAATACAACGGTGCTCGGGATGGCGACGTGCAGATTACCAGCGCGGAGTTTGATATTCTCATCGGGGATAGCCAGGCTGTCGTTGACTCCTTATGCATTTTATTTGCTCCCGAGCTGCTCGCCGCCTACCCAGATGCCAAGGTGGTTCTCAATCTGCGTCCCGATATGGACGCCTGGTACCGCAGCATCAACAAAACCATCGTCCAAGGGATTGATCAATCATGGACGGTATGGGCGATGCAGTGGTTCTCCCCGGAGCTTCATTGGCTGTGCAGTCTTTACTTAAGAGATGGATATCCAGGCATATTTCACAGCACTACCACCAAAGACGGTATCGAGCGCAACGCCAAGTGGGTGTACCGCGACCACTGTAACATGGTTCGGGGCATGGTGCCTAAGGATAATTTGCTTGAGTGGTCGGTCGAAGATGGCTGGGAGCCGCTTTGCAAGGTATGACTTGAACAATTCAGAATATTCTCCAAGTTATGGCTGATGACAGAGCTAGTTTCTCGGCAAGCCTGTTCCCGACGAGCCCTTCCCCCGGACCAATACCCCGGGTAGTTACACCGAGCGCGCAAATAAGCTACTCAAAAAGCGCTTCCTTCGATGCCTGCGCAACTTCACTCTCACCGCCGTGACTTTGGGCGGTATTACTAGTGCCATTGTGATGTGGTGGCAGGGACGGATCCCAGAGATAAGGAGGCTGCACGCTCTTCTCGGTGGATTCAATAACATGAAATAGGATCAATATCTGGAATGGAATTCCAATTTTAGGTCGAGAATATCTCTCGTCCTCCATCAGAGACCGCGCCCCCGATTTCGACTCAATAATTACGACTTGGGTTTCATGACTGGCGCAGAACAAAAGGTTGTCCAGTTTTTGGTCCCATAGTTTTGCACCATTCTCATATAGTTTTCTCATGGCTTTCAGAGGCCCAGTTTCCAAAATTTTCCCGATGTTTCCGCTTCATACTCGAGCATAGCATGTACGAGTTTGTAAAATAGCTATTAACAACAGTCATTTATTTTACCAAATTAGCAATTTATGCATCTATTATAGGTAGCTTTATGTTATGTCAGGTATAGTAGGTATACCAGCGATAGGCGTTATAGATCTGGAGGCACTTGAGAATCCAAATTGCTTCCAGCATACCGTAGATGGGTGGTGGACACCTCTCCTAGATACCTATAGACAGGCAATGTCGCAGTTTAACTTTGACCAGGACTTTTCATTTGTACAATGAGGCTAACGAGTCTCCAAACAAAGTCCACATCTTCATTGGGATATTTCGCTCGGTTAATGACCCAGCAAGTCATTCGGCCGGCATGGGAATGTCCAGATTTGGCTCTCCAAAGGGTACAAGAGGGGGGGGAGGGGGGATTTAAAGCCTGGTTCTGAGTAATAATGTGCAAAGACATCTTACCTATCCTGCTGATTTCTGCAGTATTGAGTGTGGCCAAGCCTCCTATGGGAATACCTCGGCGTTGGCATGACTTTGCCATGGGCCGAGTTACGCGACCCGGGCTACAGGCATCGGAACTTTAAAAGCCCTGGGATGATGGGCACTTCCATTTCTAGATAAATTCTAGAAGAAAAATGGATGAAATTAGGTTTCAACGTTTGAAATAGTAGGGTGCATGGTCCCCCCACTCTAAGGGATCGTGATATGGTAAACTTACCGGCACGTATTTTGAGCCGGGCTAAGGAGAACTCAGAGGTCCTGGTAGAAGCCAAAATGTGATATCAATGCAAGTCAGAAAATCTACTGTATCGAGATTAAACAGCCCTGTCTAATTTGATAGAAACCCACATGGGAACGATGGCGTGGATGGAGTGGATGGAGTGGAACCGTGATCTAATAGCCAGCCATTTGAGCACGTTCCACCCACATGATGCTGCGTCTGTTCCTTATTGTTCCTTATTATCAGGATATCTCATTTTTGGCCTACAATTCTATCAAGCATGCCATTTTTATCTTGGTCGATCTTTTTATGTCGGGATCCGCCCGATCTGCCCTCACACCTATCCCACCTTAGCTCTATAAGAGACCGAAAGAATGAACTCTTTCTCTCCTGATTTCCAGGAGTGGGTAGATCGACGCCAAAGCACCTTATCTGCCTCCACCGTGTCGTCTGCATCAACAAGTATCCTCTTCCCGAGCCCTGCGACATCTCCAGGGTCCAGCTCGAGGAAGCAATCCTGGCAGCTCTACGATGATGTCGTACGGCTCGAGCTAACTCCATCCGTGCAAATGTCGGTTCTGAGAAAGATTCAATACAGACAAGAATGTGCTGACATGGCAGAAGCTCCTTTGTCAAAAACGGTCAGCTATTCAAGTTGAAATATACATTCATTGATATCTGCAAAGACTCAACGGGTGCATTGAGGTGTCTCGAACTCGGGGGAGGACTAGGACAGCAAACACCTTTTGTCCACGCCTGTGAGTTGTCTCACATAAATCCAAAAAAAAAAATAACATGCTGATCACTCAAATCATGTATAGTCTCTAATACAAAGCTGCCAGTTCCTCATCTAGAACATCCCAAATCAGGCGACGATTACCCTCTTCGCGTATCCTTTATGGACCAGCAAACGGTTCAAACGGCAAACACGGTATTTATGACGCAGCTATCCTATAAATTTGATCACTGGGATGGTACGCGACCGATATACCTTGGGGTAAATAGTTACTAACGCTCGCAGATTGTGTACGATTCCAAGAACTGTTACTCGGTTCCAAGTTGATTTTTATCGGCGGGATGGCGGAGGCCAAGTCCAAAGGCCGGGGTGAAGAGTGCATCAGCCAAAATCTTCGCGTTCTCCGCGGGCACAATGGGAAACGTGTGATGCTATTCTTTGCAAACTCGCAACGGAGGGAGCTCAAACGATACATCTCCATTCCCTGTGAGTCCACTTCTACACGAGCCCATATTCCCTTGTCACAGTGTTGCTAATAGCCCGGCTAGTAAATTGTATTGCGGCAATCAAACCTCCGAAGAAGGCTGGCAGGCCAGCCATAATTGATCTCAATCCAAACTTTGAGATTCTGTCTCAAATGAGAAATTTTACGATCCAGTTTCTTGACGATGATGGTCAGTGCACATTTGAATTTCTGTGGACCAACGCTTACTCCTCTAGACTGTGTAGCATTTTGTCAGATGTTATCATACGACTTGACTATTGGATGAATCGCTTACGAGGGTGAACGAATATCTCTAATTTCTCACTTATATGAATTATGCATGGAGTTCTGGGGCAAATTGGGGGCTGATTATCACATAATACCGATATATGAATATACCAATATATACCCGGGGCATCACTTGATTGAGCAAAGGTCATGAAATTCAAATTTGTAAGAAATGGGCTGATATTCATTTGAAAAGGGCTTGGGAGAGCAGCAATCCAAAGTTCCGACATGTCGACAAGTCAAGCACCAGAGACGCCGCACGTGGAGCAATAAACCTCAAAGCTTTGACTCTAGTTCTTGGCGCACTGGGCATGGTCACCTTGGGTTTTTACCTTCTAAAACTATTAACTATTAGCTATCGCTTCTCATCTACAAGATGTAACAGTTTTTTATCTTTCAATTCTCGATTCACCATGGCCAAATTCCATGCCCGGTTGTATAAAACCGACCGTGCGCGGGACTTTGACCACGAGCAGGTATGGAGTACCCGATGAACATTGCATGATTATTAACAATTTTACTACAGGATCAATATGTTCGTATGCGACAAATCTATGAGACTATCGACCGACAGGGCTTTCAATGGATTGTTGTGCTGGTTGCTGGTCTTGGGTTCTTCCTTGATGGTTACACTGTGCGTTAACCCACGTTCCAGGTGCAACATATTGCTTTGTACTCGATACAGGTACGGCAACTAATACTTGATCTAGTTATTCGCCAGTAACATGGCCCTACCGATGATCTCCTATGTCTACTGGAGAGATGACACTTCCTCATTACGACTCACATGCATCAATATCGCAACACTAGGTGGAACCCTGCTAGGCCAAGTAGCATTTGGATTTCTGGCCGATAAAAATGGGCGGAAGAAGATGTACGGTGTTGAATTGGTACTCCTCATCACAGCCACCCTAGGTGTGGTCATGTCCTCGACAGGCGTGGACGGCAGCATGAACGTCTACGCATGGCTTATTTGGTGGAGGATCTGTGTTGGTATCGGAGTGGGTGCGGATTATCCACTCAGTGCAGTGATCACGTCTGAGTATGTTGATCTTAAAATTTTCAATCCTACAGAGACTGATCTCGAGATGTCAGATTTGCCCCGACCAAGCATCGAGCCCGTATGATGGCCACCGTCTTCTTCATGCAGCCACTTGGTCAGATTGCAGGTAATATTGTCGCACTGGTTGTGATCGCAGTGGCTCGTGGTAATAGCAGTCCGGGTGAAGACATCACCCGCACTGTTGATATAATGTGGCGCTGGGTGATTGCCATCGGAGTCGTGCCCGGTGCAGTCGCTACTCTTTTCCGCTTCGCCATCCCAGAGAGCCCCCGCTATCTAGTCGATATCGTGGACGATCCCATCACTGCGGAGTTTGATGCAACCACGCTGTTCAGTGACACACCCGGTATGATTGATTGTGTGAGCTGGGGAAACACCGCTACATGCAGTGCCGGTGGGGCGATTCAACTACCACCCATTTCATCTATTGCTAGCAGTTCAATCATTGATAATGATGACGATGATGAGTACACCCGCTTACCCCCCGCTACCCTCAACTCCCACTGGCGGTTGGCACGTACCGATATCGTACGATACTTCTGGACAGAAGGAAACTGGCGCAGCCTGGCTGGTTGCTCTCTCGCATGGCTCCTCCTTGATTTTGGCTTCTACGGTATTGGATTGTCAAGCCCTCAATTCTTAGCCAAGACATGGGGCGCACTTCATATATCTGAGGCAGCACCGACCTGGATGACCGACGATACACCAAATGCCAATGTCTTCCACATGTTCTTGGAGACCTCTGTGCGCGGGCTGATTGTGCTCAATATCGGAAGTTTCGTCGGCGGCATATTACTCATTATCTTTGCCCATAAGCTGGATCGTGTTGCATTGCAAAAGTACATGTTCCTTGCTCTGGCGGCTCTATTTATCGCGCTGGGAACCATGTTCGTAAGTCTTTATTCCGGCCCTACTGCGGTGGTAGCATTGTATATTGTTGGACAAATCATGTTCAACTTTGGTGAGTCGAACTCAGGACCCCACGCATCGAAACATTCTAATCAACTACCCACAGGCCCCAATGCGACAACCTATATGATTCCCGCCGAGATCTTTCCAACTCGATACCGCGCAACGTGTCACGGCATCAGCGCCGGGGCGGGAAAACTGGGCTCTATCCTTGTACAAATCTTCTCAGCATACTACCACTTTGGCTCAGGGCCGGGCAACAAATCAACCCGCAAGCACGGCATTGTTCTCCTCGTTTTCAGCGCCTGTATGATTCTTGGCGCGGTAGTTACGCACTTCTGGATTCCACCTATTCAACAAAAGCGGAATGGCAAGACTAAACTCTGGGGCGGTAAGCCCGAGACTCTTGAAAGCTTGTCTCTTGGCCGAATGGGACGCAAGAGTCGAGATGCCAATTGTCGGAAACGGACATCACGACATCGGGCACTTTCAATGAGTGCTTAGGTATTTCCAGTCTTTGTATCTATCTTGACTTATTCTGTATAAAGTTGTTTGAATATGTACTGTTCGCATTTAGGTGTTCCCGCTCTGTGAATATAGAATAGCTACGTTTAGTGCATTGTGCGGCATCGCTACTTAGAGCATAGAAAATTAACTCATTGATAATTTGACTATCGAGAACTATAACTAGATTTGAACTTATATAGAGAATCTGTGTGAGTATTGAGATGTAGGAAATCCTCATGTTACACAGTATACTACATGCACAATTTGATATGGCTCACTGGCGGTTGGAGACTATCGTTGTCCACTAAAATGAACATCATAACTACATCCCTCATACTCAAGAACGGTCATCAAGCAACCGCCCCGTGGCGACCTCATCAAGATAAAGCGCAACATCCATGCCCCCATCCTGGACCCCACTATCCATCACCTGAATACAACCATCCATCATAGGCATAATAGCATGCACATAGCGTGGCTTAGTCCCGCCCACAAAATCTACATCGTACAACTGCAGCCGCAACCACGATGTAACAAGCGTATGCTCAGAACCCAGGAAGGCCTGCCACAGCCGCTGTGGCGACACCTCATGTGCAGCATCATGCAGCATCGCACCCACAGCATCGGCCGTAAATCCCTTCATTGTCTCTCGGATCCGACTCGCTGTCTCACTCAATGATTCTTGGCATACCGAGCAAGCGGGTCCACCGACATAGGTTAAGAACAGCGGCGATCCGACGAATGTATCAGGGAGAGCGGGCGAAACACGCGGCCGCACGCCGAGACTCAGATTCATATATACCGGTTTTGAAGAATCGGCGTACCCACGTGCTCGCGTAATGGATTCCCACAGGTGTGCGAGTAGAGCATCCAGTCTAGAGATATCCCGTCGACACCCTGGCGTCTCCAGAGCCGCAGCTTGGAGTTTTCTTAGCTCCGCACCTGTGAAGTGTAACTGTGTGTATTTAACTGCTTTGGAAAAATCCCATGAAAGCCAAGGCGCTGGTTCTGAGGGCGACACTCGTTTGTGGTCGAGTTCTGAAGGCGGCGGCTTGGAGTTCTCTGTCGTCGGTATTAGGAATGACGGGTAACCCTCATCAGTGGAATCCCACCAGCTATACCGATGCAGGGGCAATTCGCGCGCTGTGTGTACGAGGGTTTGGTTTGGCTCGGGGCTATCGATATCGCCCGCGGCGCAGTTGTCCAGCAACGCGGGATCAAATACGGGCTCGCCCATCAGCGGGGATCCGGGCGGGTTTCCAAATTGCTTTTTGCTGTTATATGCCCATAAATGCACGAATACCATTAGGGATTGTGCGTCCGCTAGACAGTGCGCGAGCTTGATTCCGATGGCGTAGCCTCCTTCCTGGAGAAGACTGATTTGGACTTGCATCCCGGGCAGACCGTCATAGTCGCGCAGATTGGCTAATGCCAGTGGGTTGGATGATATGAAGAGACTTTGTTTGAAGTCATCGCCTGCCCATGCTCCCGGTTGAGAACCGGTGGTTGATGAAGCGCGTTCCTCTGCTGTGGGGACAATTTCATCTGTTCGGAGGGGATGGTTAATTACTGTCCATTCAACGCCTGGGTCACTATCAGTCCCGTAGACAATCATTGGACGATTAAATCGCTCCGTGTGGTTTCCTTTGGGGTTGACGGGTGCCCATTGGAGTTGGCCTGCCCATTGGGGGAATTTTGATAGAGTTTCAGTGAAAGAGGTTCGTAGATTATCGATCAGCGTAGTCTCATCCAAGTCTGTAGATTGATCGAAAATCCAAATTGCTCCTGTTGGAGAGAAGCGCGCGACCGTCGCGTCGAGGATGGATAATGGGGTTGATGTCGGTGTTTGTTGGTGGGCTGGTCGCAGCCTTGTGGACTCGATGATGGACATGTTGTATGTGCACGTAAAATACGTTTGGTGCCTGTTGTACGTAGAGTAGTCTCATCCATTTTATCTTCTCGGATTCATGAGTCAACATGCGTCACAGTGTGCCACTATGCCTCACCCCACGCTAGGCTCCTAGTTAATTGAACTAGCACAGAAGAGTCCTACTTGCGCCACATCTTTGTCAGGTACAGCAGGCTGAAAATCTAGAGGAATTATGTGCAGTTTCAGCTCTACCAGAATGTGTTCATCCCATAATGCGAAGACTTGAAAGCTATCAGCGCCCAAACCCCCTTTTCAGAGGGGGATTAGATGCCTGGGTGCCTGAATCACGAGGACCCTTTATCCGATTGTTCTGACCATTGTCATTATATTGAAATAGGTTATAAAAGTAAGTAGAGAGTCTAATATCAAGAAGCTGGTAAAGTACTCTGTATTTTCGGCCGATTTCATTGTTTAAAGGGATAAGGAATTTGGGGTGGCTTCAGCCAACCATAACGCCTCGTTTCAGGCACAATAGAACACTATGTACAATTATGATCAACAGCTCAAGTCGAAGAGCCGAAAATTTCAAAAAGGAAAACGGCGATGGTGGTACAAAGCAAATGCGCTTCCTTGAACCGCCCTTGTCATGCCGCCTGAGATCGTTTCAGCGGGTGTCCTCCAGCATTGAAAACAAACTCATCCAAACTGATGAAGTCTAGAGAGCTAAACATGAGATAAAGATACTTTAGGGTCTGCGACATCCACATGCTGTCCATCGAGTCTTTAAGGGTCAGTTCACTGCCCTCGTCCGTGACAGCAACGATGGCCGCGTTGCCATTCTTGGTCTGTGTCGCATTTTGCATTGCCCGGAACATATCCCAAGCTGCATCAAGCAGATCTTCACGGCCACTAATACGGTAAAGAGTGAACATACTCTCGACTGCTTCCGGACGCAATTCATAAGCAGCATCCGGGATTCCGATGATCCCTTTGGGCAGACGGTGGTCCTTAATGAATGTATCGACGTTGAGATTTGGATTTGGCTCTGGCTCGAGGCTGTTCGCCTCCTTCCAGACCTCTTGCTTCCAGAGCCGCTCGCTCCATGGGCAACTTATCGGAGACGCACAGGGAACCACATCAAACGCTTCAGGCATAATCCCCAATGGTATCACCTGGTGAGCCCATATGCATCCATCGACCAACTTGTGGGAAATTTCTTGGTGGGTGGGAATATCGAGTAGCGCACCTCCTAGTGCAAACATACCTCCTGCGAAACAAGATCGGTACTGCATTTTCGCCTCCAGGTGTCTTTGCGAATTCCCATTTTCTGTCATGGTTACTCGAACAGATCCAGGGAGAAGCATATCCTTGCCCTGGGGATTCATTGGTCGGAATAAATTGTGGACCACAGCGGTGAGCGTGGCATCTTCATACATCTTGCGATACATGGGTATTTGGCCTCCTAACAAAGCGTACACCCCAGGCAGCGACTTGTACAGAGAGCTTGCTTCAGCGCCCAGTGTGAAGACATTGTCGTCGAAAAGCTCTTCTCTAGCATTCACAGAGACTGGCCAGAGACCTGCGAGTTTGGTGGCGCCCTGCTGTCTGTCAAACAATTTCATGACTCTATGGGCCGCGTCGAAATATTTTGGGTCACCGGTGATCTGAGATAGCCTTGTGAATTCCAATGCGAATGAGCCTAATTCTGCACCGAGGACATTTTCCTCTGCGAGCTGCTCCTCGTGACAGATAGCTCTATGTGGGTTCCAATGTATGATAGGTATTCTGTTCGGGGTATCAAAGGCGGCGTAAAGCATATCGCCCAGCTCAATGGACTTTTCCAGTAATTTCCAATCACCGCTGAGATCAAATGCCGCCAGCAGGCCTCCGAGTAAATGGATGTTGAGATCATGGGTATTAACTTCGGAGGACTGTGTATTTCCAAACTTGATGTGCGTGACGGAAGCCACCGCCTTCTTGAACTCATCCTGCATTCCCATAATCCACAGTGTGTCGAGGTTGTCAAGTAACGTAGCACCCCAACCCCCCAACATATCTTCAGGGCTACCACTGAGAGGCGCAAGCTCATCTGCACCCCAAGCAAGTGACTGGTATGACTTCCAACATCTTTCAAATGCTTTTTTGTGGCCGACTGTCTGCTAGTTTTGCGGTCGAACTTGAGATGGGACACTTCGAAATCTGTCGATTGGACCTTGGATAGTGCCTGGGGCGGTCCAAAGACAGGCAATGGCTGGAATTCAGCAACTGGGTATCGTACCGGCAGCTTTCTCCATAGATATTTCGGGTTAATTGCAACATTCAGGGTGACTTTAGATGCGTCATATGGAGAGGTTGAGAGAAGCCTGTTGTCGTCTGTGCGATAATAGTGGTAAAGCAGGAGCAATAGGAAAGCCCCGAGGAAAGCGCCTAGGACCCGACGCTGTGCCCGGCTCATGATGACTTCAGGTTATAATACCACCGGAATATTTGATGCTGTGAGGATGATCAGCATTTGTAAACGACAGAATCACTTAGTGAAGGCGTAGAGAGGGAGACACAGAGTTCCACAAAACTTCCCCGGAGTTCGAAGGTGGTAACTCAGGTCTCGAGGCGTGTTCGTCGAATTTCCCAAGGGCGAAATAGAAGAATTCAAATTGAACTGAGCGTTCGATAATAACCTGATCTTCTAGGCCTATTTCCAAGTCGCAGAATTGTATACGCTTTGTCCTCCTGGGGTGCATGAACTGCCGGGTATAGAGTTGTCTCCGGATTCCTTGGGCTTTAATTATGCTCATGCCAATTAAAACGAAGATACCACTCTAACCCCGTCTTATCTTCAAATACTTGATCTCTACTCCGCGGGAAAGTATTACTATAAATCAAAATGGAAATCTTATCAGGCCTAAGGCTCAGGGCCTAACATGACGTTTAAATGGGTCCGATTTTCGCTGCGATATATTAGACATCAAGCTCCAATAATCCTGCTGGAAGCCTTGGACTAACAGTTTCCCATCTCAGAATGATCATTCTCGACAATGGAGAGTGGTTTTCATCTCAAGTCTTATTCAAAGTGTTTCGAGGCTTCTTCCTCACGCTTCCTCAAAACACATCCAAAGGTTCCTTCCCAAACAGCTTCCCCAATAAGAATATCAACGCACAATCCCTGGGGTAAATACATCAAAATACTATATTCTGTGAAGCCATGTTTTGCAACCCACGGAGCTACCTAGGTAGGCAGGGAGGTAGGGTACTCCAAATGTAAAGAGGCTGCAACTCGCTGTTGGGTATAGTCAAAGTACTGTAAATTCGTAACGACCGAGGCAAACAACGTCTTTCTCTCGCCATATGCTACTCGAGGGTTATGCAGTACATCTTTCAGCATCTTCTTCGTATTTGACAAGGGTTTATGCTACTTTGGGTCAACTGGCAAGTATACCCACATTGGGTCATGGGGGATGATACAGATTAGATCTATGCTTAAAGAGGATTTGAAGATGTAATTATGTATATCAGATAGCAATATCACTTCTATGGATCAACCATCCTCTCGTCGACATCTGTAGATCTCATCACTGTCATGTATGAGAAACTTTACAAGTTTTTGGGATGTACCTATTCATTCCCTCACAGAGCGGGGAGTAACAAGCACAAATCAGAGACTGAAATTTTCAAACTGATTTATCAAAAGAACTAGGGAGATTCTAGGTGGCAAAGCTCCCTCAATAGGGCCCCAGGGTCAGATCATCAGCGGGAAAGCTCACGCAACAGGATGCTACCGTTTAGCTTAATTGGATCAGAGTGGAATAATGAACTGGTCGGACTTCTGATGCTTCCATGCAAAAAAAAGGCCAATACAGAATTAAAAGCCTGCATACATGTACAATTGGCTGAAGATGTGAAGGGAAAAAAAAAATAAAAAAGAAATTGTTGTGCATCATCCGTGAATCGAACACGGGCCTCGTCGATGGCAACGACGAATTCTACCACTAGACCAATGATGCTAGTTGATGTAAGAGAGCCCATTATTATGCAATATGTTAACAGATTTTTAAATTCCCAGCAAACTAACAATAACCCATACTGGAAGACTTGGAGAACCAACAGGCAGTAGAAATAAAAGCCTCATTGGTTTCTTTGCAATCCAATTGATGAGTAGAGAATATATTGGTTATATATGGCATTGCCTGTTAGGCAACTATGTACATAGCTCGGTGTGAAACAAATATATATCTGCACACCGGCGGCTGTTGCACCACATGGTAGTTGCACACTAGTGAACATTTTTCTTCACAGAGAAAAATTGACGTCAACCACACACTAGCATGGACCAAGAATCTAGATGTACAGCCAAGTCTACCTAAAAGGGACAATCGAAGTGAGATGTTCCTGTTAGGGTATGAAGACGGCAATTGACATACAACTCGGCCGAGAAGGTCCCCGCATACCCCGCGTTCTATATGAGTTGGTAGTTGTGGATTCTCCAAGGCTCATCCGGAGATACGGAGGATGCGGACGTTATAATGTGATCTGGCAGTTTCCGTGTCTGCAGGATTACGAAATCACAACTGAGGGGTTATTGCATTGCACCTCTGTACTTTGTGTTCTCAATATTCCCATCTGCAACTCAAATCATCCAAATCAACATGGAAACTTCCAATGATCTACCTCCCTCGCGAGAGCGAGTTGTGCCAGGTTCCTGTAACATCGTACCTGGTCAATTCCCTAAGACCATGTCCGAATCTGAGTCGGATCTTCCCTTAGACCCAAACGCTATTGCAGACAACATAGTCAACCAGCTAAACTCGGGTCTCTCAGCCAGAGATCAGGCAGCTGTTGCAGCACTCTTTCTCGATAATTGCTTCTGGCGTGACCACCTGTGCTATTCGTGGGACTTCCGCACCCTCGAGGGGAGCCAATCCATCGCTGCCTTTGTCACTGAGGCACCATCCAGCAAAATCGAAATTGACCGATCGTCTGACACCAAATCCCCGCACAAGGCACCCATTGATTCCTTTGGTGATGTTTTCGGAATTGAATTTTCCATCAAGATCACCACAGAGAATGGAGTGGGGAATGGTATCATGCGATTGGCGGAACAGGATGGCAAGTGGTACATTTTCACTGTGTTCAGTTCGTTGGTTGCGGTGAAGGGTCATGAAGAAGATACGGAGAGGCCTTTCGGGGTACGACATGGCGAGCAGAAAGGTCGAAAGAACTGGAAAGATCGGCGTACCGATGAGATCAATTTCGAGGGAAAAGAACCGGCGGTATTGATAATTGGTAAGTGCCGATGAAACGCTTTTCTCTAGAGATATGAATCTGACCAGGGGAATAAAGGTGCTGGCCAGGGTGGCTTGACTGCCGCCGCGCGCCTCAAGATGCTCAAGGTTGACACCCTTGTCATCGACCGCGAAGAGAGAGTTGGAGACAATTGGCGTCAACGATACCACCAGCTTGTTCTCCACGACCCAGTGTGGTACGATCACATGCCATACCTACCCTTCCCGTCTGACTGGCCGATCTATACACCAAAAGATAAGCTGGCGGATTTCTTCGAAACCTACGTGAAGTTCCGAGAGCTCAATGTTTGGACCCAAACCGAGATCAAGTCGTCATCCTGGGATGAGAGCAAGAAGCAATGGACGGTTGTTCTCGAGCGCAAGACAGACAAGGGAACTGAGACACGCACCTTGCACCCACGCCACATCATCCAAGCTACTGGCCACTCCGGCAAGAAGAATATGCCCGTTTTCAAAGGTATGGAGGATTTCAAGGGAGATCGCCTGTGCCACAGCTCAGAGCATCCTGGCGCAAATTTCGAGTCAAAAGGAAAGAAGGCAATTGTCGTGGGATCTTGCAACTCGGCAAACGACATCGCGCAGGACTTTGTCGAGAAAGGCTACGACGTGACCATGGTGCAGCGAAGCTCCACCTATGTAGTATCGTCCGCGTCTACCTTGAAAATTGGCTTTAAAGGGCTCTATGATGGGACCGGCCCGCCAACTGAAGACGCCGATCTTTATCTGTGGAGTATTCCATCACGTTTATTCAAAGCGCAACAGATCAAAGTCACTAAGCTTATAGCTCAGAATGACACAAAGACCATTGAAGGGCTGGAAAAGGCAGGCTTTAAGGTCGACCAGGGCCCCTCGGACAGCGGTCTCTTGATGAAGTACTTCCAGCGCGGAGGTGGGTACTACATTGACGTCGGTGGAAGCCAGCTCATCATCGACGGGAAGGTCAAGGTGAAGCATGGCCAGGAAATCAGCCAAGTTCTTCCCCATGGCCTCCGATTTGAGGATGGTTCAGAGCTTGAAGCCGATGAGATTGTGTTCGCCACTGGATATCAGAACATGAGAACCGAGACTCGTGTGATCTTTGGTGACAAGGTCGCTGACCGCGTCAACGATATCTGGGGACTTGACAAGGAAGGCGAGATGCGGACTATCTGGCGGCGGAGTGGTCACCCTGGATTCTGGTTCATGGGCGGGAACCTTGCTCTTAGTAGATACTACTCGCGTCTGCTCGCACTGCAGATCAAAGCGATCGAAGAGGGGTTGACTACTTGGTAGCTACTTCTAGCCAGAATTTGAGCAGAACAATCCTTCCGCACTATGTGTAGATACCCTATATGTATTTATATGGATTGGGCAGGCGCGTCTCCATCTGCGAGTCTAACCGCCACCCCCCTCCGTTTTGGGCTCTTCTCTGTCCCTTCCTTCTTTCATCTCTCCTCATCCTTTCAGTCTTTGAATCGTAGTAGTCCACAAATACCTGCCCGTTTATGGCCGCAATGCGATAGCGAATACAATATAAATCCCCATAGCACCGGTGCTATCACATCCGTAGTAAAGCAACTTAAAACTGCATATCCATCAATTTTGATGTACAATGTAGAGACTGTTCACAGTAGATGGATTTTTGCCTAAGCCATTAAAAACAATCAACCCAACCACCCTTCTTGCGAAGCCACCGAGACACCCAACGTCAACACAAGAGTATACAACCAAGTCTCCAAGTCCGCAGAATTATCAGAAACAGGCTCCGTGAACGCCCAACAAGTCCGAAGATGATCCAAGATCGAACTCTTCCTCACGGTAATCTCGAGTCCGCCTGGAGTCATTGTAGCAATACGACTCTTCCGGCGTGCCTTGCGGTCAATCGCCAAAAGAACAAAGTGTTCGCTATCTGGACACCCAGATGCCCCATTTCCATTTGCAGAGACTGCCCGTTTCTCCCACTGCATAATCATCCGGCCCTGCTCGGGGGCGGCTGTCGTTTCTTCCCGAATAATGACAAATCTGTAACAAATGCTTTTCTCAGGTCCTGCTGAGGTGGTACTGGCTTGCCAGATGCATTTTGAGGCGCGGAAGTGGATTGATGGCATGGATTTGCTGTTGTTGTTGGTTTGCAGTTGGCACATTGCAGCCACGATATCTCTGTCTTGGATGTCTTGGGTGCTGCTTGATTTTGTATCTTGCTCTTGAAGCTGCCCTTGTCGCTGCTGCTGTTGATTGGTGATATATGGCTCATTAAGTGTTGCGTAGATATCCTTTGTGCCGAGCTTTGGGCGTTGAGGGAAACATTTTGTCAACTTTGATTTGCGGAGTGATGGCTGCCATATCTCCAGTACAGGCACTTTTCGATGGTTTGGAGATAGTTGTTGGATTTGAAGCAGTAGTTTGGGGCTGAGTCGGAATAGTTGACTTGATTTTGGGGGCGGCTGAGCCATCTGGAAGTTGGCCTGGATTTTGGTATTGGCGCTTTGAGACGATGGTCTAGGGACGAATTAGACATCATTCTCGGTAGAATGACAGATTTGGTATGCCCTATTTTTTTGCGGGAGTATCTACATACCGTTCTTCGCTTGCTGTGTCGCTGTCATAGTTTGGCATACTGTCTGGGGATTCCATGGCGAAGTCATACGCATTGACACGTCTCCAGATTTGAAGGGTCAAGATAAACCCAGAAACAAAAAGATGAAAGGCTGAGAGCCAAGAGCTAAGAGCTAAAAAGTCTCAAAGGTTTATAATAAATAGCTAGTCAGCCTTGGCCCTACGGCCGTACTCGTATAAACGTGCACGAACCAGGGCAACTGGGTCCAGCAAATCTGCAAACTAAAACTAGTACGAATACGGGCACTCTTGGTGTAGTAGAGACAAATATCTCGGCTGCCTGGGACATTGGACACTTATTATAAAGTTCTTACATGCCTTTATTTATAATTTTCTAACCTTGAAAATCTTAAGCTTAGGCATCATCAATTCCTTGTTTCAAAGCCATGAAAGTGATATTCACACAACCGATCTTTATCCACTATGTACTCTATACTCTATAAGTACATTAAAGTATGCATAGAATTTGTGGATCGCCGTTTTTATGTTCGGTGCCTGGGTTTTCCGAGCCGTGCGCCCGATTGGGGTCAATTCACAGCCTCACCTCAGAAGCAGCCTTGGAAGTACTCATAGCCACCCCCATATGATGAAATCCCGCCCGGAGGTAAATTACCTCACAAAAAATGACCAAGTCTCGGTCAAAGTCCCGAGACGTGGTTATCACAAAGTAATCATCAAAGACACTTGTAGCCCTGAAAGTCGGACTGGCGGTCCAAAGTTCCTCCGAATGTCTGGGCAGGGCTGGACCACCTGGGCAAGCTGCCGATGATGTCAGCGGAGGCTCGGACCTCGGGAAGGCCGATTCCGGAAGTTATGAATAGCGGTAGATATCATGATGCACACCCGTGCCTTGTGATCGAAGAACATGCATCCTGCCGATATTGCTTGATGATATTGCGAGGTTTTTGAAGCCAATCGGATTCATTGGGAATATTTAAGGGTTACGCTTCTTTGATGACCGCAGGCCGTCGGTCGTCATATCGTTTTCTCCATCCGTGATCTAGGCCGAATACTCGCCCTGTCACTATCCCCTTCAATGTCAAGATCTGTATGACTATCCACATGATTACAAGGAGCAGCAAAAGGGCAGTGGAAAACACATCAAATGCGGGAGAATCCATAAGCTTCCCAAACTCAACGGCAGCATTGGTGAAGGTACCCTGGAGAAATCAAAGCGTTGTTAGCAGAATCCTTCAGAAAACCAAAGAAACTAGGATACGCACCCACGGGAAAACCACAGACCACACAGACATGGTGAACCGTGACTTCTTCCAACCCCCAGGTTGTGTGTGGAGGGTATAACATATACTCAGGATAGCAAAGAACCACCAAAAGATACCATATCCCCAGATAAGAAGACCCATAAAATGGCTGATGAAAGCAAAGGGATCGGCCGCCTTCGCAGTTAGCAGCTGACCGCGATCATACGCCGCAAAGCTACCGGCCTGAACAGCCTCGCCCAAGGCCTGGAACGCAACCGAAGCCTGTCCGCAAGGACCACACATGATCATATCCTGATACACCATGTCCGTTGTCTGGAATTTGCGACCGAAGTACTGAGCGAGTATAATGGTATCGAACGCAGCAACAAGAGCAAGACCAACCCCAAGTTCAAGGTAGGAGATGATGATAGCAGGGACCTGGAGACGGGGGCTGATACGCATGACGCGACATATAACCCCGCCACCTGCGGCAGACGTTAACGCCGCAAGGAATGGCATCAATGTGTCAGCCTGCATGTGTCGCTTGGCCGACTGCTGCATCTTGAGATGGACGAATGGGATTACCAAACAGGCGAGTACGGCCATGCCGGTGTTTACCCACCAGAGAATGTAAATGGCCAGCCCGGCTGTGTCTCCGTATTTGAAAGCGGCCATTTGGAGGATGGAGGTGAAGGCGATGGAGATGCAGCAGAGGCAGGATGTTTCGATGGTTTTGTTCCGCAGCTGTTGTAGGACATGTTTTGGGTGTAGAAATATGCGTAAGAGGTAGAGGATGAGGAACAGACCGAGCTGGACGATAGTGTAGATCCATACGATCGTGGCGAGGGTTTTGAGCCCATTGAATTGGTATCTCAGTCGGTAAAGGATCACGGCTATTATACCCGTTCCTTGAGGAACGATGAACCACAGCGATGAGAAATTCCACAGGGCGCGAGACAGCGGACCCACCGGTGGAGGGAGGCCTCCCTGATCTGACATGTGTCGCTTTGTGTGATTTACCCCGAATTGGAGCGAATAACTGACCTGAAGCTGCCTTCGATGAATTATGAGGGTATATAGGTTCGGGGGAGTCTTGACGTCATTAGCTGAAGCTCGGAGCTATCTCCAGATCACATCTGTGGACAATTTATTCATTTTCATTTCACAGATTCCACGAGAGCAATACTAATGAGATTATCAGGTACAAATGTAAGCAAATCAACCGTAAGCGCATAATTTCGAGATGAGTTGCGCGCAGACACAGGGCCACCCCAATACCATAAAAAGTCTCAATTTCAAGACAGCAGATTGTAAAAACCACCATGGCCGACCGGATAAGGATAGTTCAGAACATATCCTCGGTCTTTTGAAACCAGGTGCGGCCATTCACTTCTCAGTGCTTTTTTTTCCCTGAGAAGAACCCATGCTATAACTCGCTGTAATCCGTGTAACGCCAGTCTCCCCCATGTGTAACACCCGTGTTCATTCCGGCAAATATCCATGTCATTCGTCAATGTCAAAAAGTAGAAGAGAAGTTATGAGCTCCCTGTGTCTCTCGTGGTGTCTTCGGTGTAAGTGTGGGGGCGATAGTAGCCCGGCCCCGCTGGAGGATCTAATCAACAATAGAAGTCAGCGAGATTACCAGATCAAGAAATCACCAAGCACATACAACGTGACTCCAGATCTCTTCCCCAGGATATCCGTCTCAGGCTGTCAAACCCTCGAGCTCGCACTTCGGCCATGTAGAGCTTCTGCTCGTAGCCCGGACTGAACGGGGTCTCTCCATCGGCAGGTTTGTAGTGTTTGAAGAGCGATGCTCCCAATGCAGTCACTGCGAGACAAGCGACGAGAACGATGACAATGATGGCTGCGTTGGAGAGCCCCATTGGGAATAGAGGGAATCAAAAAGCTTAATACTGAGGAATTGCAGTTGCGAAGACAGTTTGAATTGTAAGAGGTGGGTCAGTGCATGGTGGAGAGAGCCTCCGCAATCTGGGAACTGTGCTTCGCGATACTAGATGGGCGGACACTGAGATGAAGTGAGATAGACGAAGAGAGAAGGGGGAACACAAAAGAGAAGTAAAACAAAAACCTTAACAGATGTCGAATGCTCGGGATGTGCATCTGATGTGTTGTCTCTATACGTGGAACGGCCCCGACCGCCCCCATTGGCCATGTTCTTAATACATTCAATGTCTCTACACTCTTGGCCAATCATTACAATCATTACAACGTTGTGTCACATTTGATGAAACTCCAAAAATAGCTGACGCGGCTTTGCTATCAGCTCGATGGGTTTAGTTCAAAAGCTTGTCATCCAGACTGAATATGCACCTTGGCACATTCAACCATAGGTGCCCAGATATCCCGAAGAAACAACTTCAGTATAATTCAGTTACAAGAGCAGAAAAAGAAAAAGAAAGAGGAAAAAAAAGAACAGCGCCATCAAAGGAAACGGAACAAAGACCAGTAGGCAGCAGCCAAGGGTAGAGAGCCAAGGGTAGAGAGGTACCGAGGATCACAGAGAAAAAGGGTTATGGGCACAGTAATCACCAGTTCGAAAGTGCGGTCATTCCGAGGTATCATCTCATGTCTATACTTGAATAGGTACGCTCAAGTCTGTTTCGTTCTCTTGATCCTATGCGATGTCTACCTCGGTAAATCATAGAATAAAAACTACGTTGGATTACAAAGGGTCAGTTTGACTTGGGATCCTCAAGATTTGTTCATGTTATAACTACTACATGTAGAAAATTGGGTGAAAATACACTAATAACAATTCTAGTAATACCTAATGAGTGATGCTGACATCTTCAATATCAAATCGAAGGTTATATTCCCACCGGTCTTCGCCGGTATGAAATGTCACAATGCGTTGAATCCGCTTGACACCCTGACCATATGCACACAAGACAAGGGCTGCGATAACTTTACCAATGGGAGTACCCAGAATACCGCAAAATTCCGGCGAAGGCGACTCCCAAGTTTGCGGCTCCTTGGGCGGAAACCCAAGCCCCTCCCGGGACTGGTAAATATGATCCCGAAGAAAGGGCACGGTTTCCTCTTGAATAACAGTGGTAACAAAAACATACTTCAGGCTTTCCAAGGGGAAATGCGACTCATAGAAAGCCTTAGCAAATTCGGACATGTAGAAATTCGCGGGGTCCTGTGCTCTCCTGATATTATCAATGAATATCACACCTGGTCCAGTTCGCCCAATCCAAAATGTAGGCTCGCCCTTGGTTTTCAGAACCGATTGAAATCGATAAACAGGTTCCTGGGTAATTTCTGGATCATCAACTGTGAGGCCAAACATATCAGCCCACGGCTTCCAATTGTCTGTAAGGAACTCTGGGTTGGAAAGGACATACCAGAGGCCATGATCCATGTTTGAGATTGTAAGCGTAGTCTTAGAAATGGGGCACCCGGGCTCATCGGTACGCTCCATCCATCGTCGTAAACTATCCCCCTGTGGCTCAAACCTGGGGTACTTGGGAGCCATTGCGATGAGGTTGGTTCTAAGATCACCAAGCCAACTGAGGCGGGGAGAATATCTAAATTGCTTACTTGGCAGGTATATTCTATTGAGAGCTTGTTGGTACTTTTAATTGCGCAATGCCGTGTTGCCTTTGGCTTAAATGATGTAGTGCAATAAGCATGCTTAAATACTAGTATTAGCCAGCTAAACATAGGAATAAGGGAAAGACAAAGAGTACAACAAGGCCATTGTGTAAAGAAACATGACATAGATCAATGGGCTTAGAAATTAGCCAACACACAAGACCGAAAGAGCTAAAGAATAGTTTGACGTATACACAAAGAATATCAGGAGGTATGAGAGCAGTCTGAAATAGCTCTTTTCATCAAGTCATCTTAGTCGAGGGGTATTTCTTATATGAATTTATCGACTATGATACCGTCGAGGCATTCATGATTCTCCAAAATATTGTACCTTCACCCGATATCGTCATATATACAGATAATGACCAGCTCATTGTTGAACTAATTGAGGTTCATGTTAGCTTACTGGAGAGGGTCAACACTGGAGAGGGTCAACACTGTTGAGCTTCCCATCGCCACCCTCATATACAGGACAGAAAATACCAACTGTGACACTGATTTGTTGTGTTCATTGGGAACCGGTTATTGCAATTAGAAGACAATACCCAGTATGCAGAAGAAAGAGACCTCATTCCGCGGCTTGCCTTGGGGAGGGAGACGGTCAACACCGCCGCTGTCAGCCTTTGAATTTTGACACTCCGAATACTTCCCAAGATACGCATCGTTGCGATGGAACCAGATTATCCCGAGAGCCGAATGCCATCGATGCACTGTAGGTTTCTTTTTGGGCCCACAAAGGGAATATTAGGGTCGTCCAAGAGATGCTGTCCCGTACTAGAGGAGTGGATAATTGCTTTGATCCGATGATGGTCTGACTGGGGGTCAAGTTCACAATATGAATAGTTTGGGAATATTACAGAGACCCCAGAGGCTGGCTCATCGTCATATAGGGTGATTGTGCAATTTTGACAAACTTATTTGGGACGTATCATTCTAGGCTTTGTCTTATCCGGCTTAGAACAGTACTTGATACGGAGAGGTTGACTACATGTTGTAGCTTCTTATTTAACACAGCTGACTCCTTTCCCCCTTTGACTCAGGGTAGCTCATGGGGCTTCACTATTACCTAGCTTCTCTAGCCTGTATCGCAAAGGAAGGCATCATCTCGGTCGAGGTTGTGGATGTCGGTTTCGCATGCTGTTGAATCAGGATGTGCTGCCTACAGGTTTCGTCATTGATACGACGAGCTGCAAAGCTCATAGTAGACTCCTCCGTGAGTCCAGGAATTTGGACTTCAGTGTCATGTCGGATGAAGAGCTCGTCGGTCCCAAGGCTGAAGCCCAACCCATCTTACCAAGTGCTCGCCTGACATGGATGGGCCCGGAGACCCTAAGGAGGATTGTTTCACCCACCAATCAGACGTGTAAAATTTCCGCCTCGGCTATCGTGATCGGATTTCTGAACTAGGAACAGGGGTTTTTGGTTTGGTAATCGATTGGGAACACGATGGAAACAGAAAGCTGGGGCTGGCATCATGGGGTATCGGGGTGTGAGCGTCCCTGACATGCGTCACAACCTGGAGGCAGCTATAGACGACCTTGATAACTGGAATGTTGATGTACCGGCCACTGCAAAGCGCTGCGTGGTTGCCCCGATGAGTAACTGTGTATGCTCCCAATGAGCCCGGTATTCTTATCCGGGATGACAGTGTCAATTCCCGCGGAGACACATCAATGCAATGACCATTTCGACGGGAAAGAAGCTGCCATTCCAGTATATCCTCCAGACGAGGTAAAAGGTAGCTGCCATTAAATCTGGCTGGAAACCGGAATGCCTTATGAACTGAGAGAGAAGTTAGACAGCCAAGCACCCAAGTGTGTTGGGTTGCCTACGGCATAGAACAGAGAATTTGAGAAAACTTCCCATTTCTAACAATGTACCAAGTACAGAATCCCAGAACCATGCGATATCTGCCTCTAAACGTCTGAAATTTGACTAGAAAGACTACAGCTGTGTACAATGCATGTGGTCAGACTCATGTCTTATATCCCATGTATCTATTAGACGCTCTCTAGTGCGAACTTAAGGGTACAGAATTCAAGTCATTCATTGTAAGTCCTACAACACAGAAATCTCAGCTGTCGTATGCAAAGCCAAGTATTAAAACTGTGTAGTGGGTTCTTGGTCTGTTTACCAAGGTTAAGGCTGAATAGTCGTTTGGTCCCTTTTCAGAAGGCTGTGCCATTGTAGATTGAATGCTCAATGGACTCAATAGTAAAGAACAATAGCTATTTGACAGTCGCACCTGCCTTAAGTTCAATGCTTGAGACATAATTTGCCCATCGTTCCTTCCATTTGTATACCTTCCGTTTTGGGACACAGGGTCTCCTATATATTCTCTTCTCCCCTCACTTTTCTCTTTCTTTCTTCTCTCTCTCTCCTCTCTCTCAAGTTACCAACATAGTTCTCAACAGCGCCTCCTGCGCTGTGATCCTTCCTGCTCCCCCCGCGTCCCCGGCCTCGCCGGCGTTTGTTTTTTTCATTTTCATTTCAAAAAAAAGTAATAGTCCTAAACCAAGCCCCCCTTTTATCAAAAGCTTGGCTCGTATTGACCCACGTGCTAATACCTTTATTTTCTTCCTGTACAGAAAAAAAAACAATAAAAAAAAACATGTTGATCCCCTTCTTGGGAATCTTCGTGGGCATGACTCTCTGGAGTCAGTGGTTTCCCCTCCCAGGGTTCACTGCTCCAGAGCAGTCGTTCATGCGGCGTCTGTCTGGTACTTTCCAGCTGACGATGGAGTCTTGGGCCTTCTGTGACCTGGTGAACGCTGCCGCCTCCGGGCGCGGGCACGCTTCCCAGCGCGAGCATCCCCTATGGGAGTCGCATTCTTACGTTGGCCATGGGTACGCAAACTCCACGGACTTTCTGGTTCTAAACCTTGGTACGGATGTCATCGTCCAGCCTGGACTGGTCGATGATATGCCCCCCTGGTTTCCAACCCCGTTCCTGGTACCCATCCCAGTCTCGCTTTGGACAGGTGACCGAGTGACAGTTTCTGATCCCAAGAAACTTGTCGACTTCTACTCGCCTAGACCAAAGCCTGGGCAAGGCTTCATTGCGACGTTGTTGTTCATCGGCATTTGGTGTTTTGTCCAAGTCCCCTGGGCCTTGATTGCTTACTCACGGCAATTGTTCTCCGGGCTTGATACCTTGATCGAGTGGATTCTGAAAGTTCTCGAGGGCCAACCACAGATTGCACGTGTGCAATTTGTGGGTGAGGGGGATTCATCTTCTTTTGACAAGAAGATGGATCTTCTGATCGCTGGCCCAACGGAAACGGACGAAGAAATTCTTTCTTGGGTCATGGCTGCAGACAATTGTCCCGAGTCTGTGTCTCATGTGTCGGTTCTCTCTCAGTCTGGAGGTATCTGGATTCACCGGATCACCAAAAGCCTGGGAGATGCGCAGCCACTGGACCCAGAATCGGCGTGCAATACCACCGAGCCGGCTAGCACTACGGATGACGCTCGCACGAACTTGGTCTCTCGGCACCCTTGGAACTCGACTGATCTCTACGTCCCCGACCATGAAGACTCTCTGGCCCCTGCCGAGGGTCCGATTGGAAACGTTGCGGAAGATGAGCGTCCTGATTCCACCCCGGCGTACTTCAAAAGGAAAAACCGTCCGTCGCAAGCAAAGAGACGTCGCCTTGCAAAGAGAGCACAACAGGAAAAGAAGGAACTTCAACATTCTAATGTTTTAGCCTCTTACGCTTCCAATGCTTCTCTTGCGATGCCTTCGAGCTCGACGCCTTTGTCGGCTGTGGCTCCGGTTTTTGTTCCTGGTTGTCTGGCGGAGCAGGGTGATTCGCAGAGTGGTCCTCTTTCTCCGGCTCCCTTGTTCGCAAATGTGGGCATTGATCCTCCTACGGACTGTGGTACGACTTCGCCCGATGACAACGCTCTTCCCCAGCGGTCCCGCCACCGTCGTCGTCGACAGCATCGTGCCTAGACGCTTCGATGGCGGTGGGGCATGTATCAGCAACGAAAGTGTGAGTGGGACACCTTGAAGGAACTCCTCTTTTCGGAGGGTTGGTAGGTCCTTCTCGGCTGTCCCGCAGCACTTTTGTTTGCCGATACAACGCTGTGTTGGGGCCGCGTCAAGCGTCTTCGGAAGCTTTTCGCTGGGGGTTGGGCTTGGAGATTGAGTTGACTGACCAATATGTAAGTCAACCCCGAGCCCCTCTTAAGACACCAGCACTAACAATCTTACTCTAGGCACAAAAAAAAAAAAAAAAAAAAAAAAAAAAAAAAGAATACGACAAGAGAGAGAAGTGATGGCAGACAATCATGATAGCAGAAAATCGTCAAAAAAAAGCTCTGCTCTCACTTTGCCCTCACTTTACTCTGACTTCTCACTCTCGCCAGAAGTGAAAAATCTCTCTTGCGACGTTCTAGTCCGATGCCGCGTTTGTCTCTTTTTTGTCGTCTTGGCTCCGGAATGTGCCCATTTGATCTCTGTTTTTTCGGCACCGACCACGGTCAAACATTCAAGTGACATCAAAAAAACGTCAGTTATTCAAAAAGGCCTCTGGGGGAGGGCCTGACTGGACAAAATCTCCAATTCTTTGCATCGGAGATCCTCTATCTTTTACGTCAAGAAACCCAGTACGAAATTGGCAAACTCGACGGGATGGTTTCAGTTGGAGGAGAATTCGATTACCACACATCTACCAAATAAATCGAATTCAGCTGTTCTCCACTGGAACATAAGACAAGCCTCCGCTGGATAAAGAACGCCATGACTACAAATCGGAACTTCGACTTCAATCATGCTTGCACTGCATATCAACAATGATCATGAGTCGATCACTACTTTAACTCCGATTCAATCAGCTTGATTTCCTCCCAAGGCTTGCCGGGCACAGCAATACTGGACGAAGAAACGTCATCAATGCTTTTTCTTACTCTGTGCGGCTTCGAGGAAACTTCCAAATCACAAAGCTGCTCAGTAACATGCTCATCAGCATCCTCGAGTCTCTTCCGGCTTCTTCTTTCTCTTCTTCTTTTCATGGGTCTTGAAACAAATATCTGCTGTATGAGCCTCTGGAAGACCAAGGAAATATTTGCACCTTGACTGAAAACCCACTTTCTGTGTTATTCAATTTTTTTCGACATCTCTTCTCCATCTTTCAGACCCTGGAATAGGTCTCTTTCAGACAGACATGCCGACCGGAATGACTGTCCACCTTCTATTTCCCTCGGGCAGCAAAAGTAAAGCTTTAACGAGGAACAAAAAGAAAAAATACCAATATTCTTCCCGAGAAAGCTGGAAATTATGGTATGTTGTGCCGTCATTACTCTGGATTTCCATTTGCTGACTATTAGGGCTTTTCTAGGACCCGTGACCTCTTCCATCAATTCATCTGTATTCTCATCGTTTCCTTTCTTCAACCGGTTTAACTCCGGTTTTGGTGCATGGTCTACTGGTAATCATGGGATATGAAGCTGGGGAGATGGGAAAAGGGGATATTAAAACAGGGATGAACATGCATGGCATGGTTTGGGCGTTGTGTGGGCTCCTTGATTTTGTTTGTACAGATCTAGCGGCCATAAAATTGGGCAGATCTTTTTTGTTGTTTTAGTTAGTGATACCCCACATATCGTCGCCTTTGTTGACCTTTGACTATCTTGTCACCATGATCAATTCAATACTATTGTTCCACTACCATTAATAGTCTTTTAAAATGTTCATCCAAGAGCAGCTGTGCTACAGCCATAGTAGACGTAGAATAGAAAGCGAACATGCCACTGAGAGCTAGCAACTGGTGAGCTCAGAATGGAGTTTTGAACACTCTCGGTGTATATAGGAGTGACACTGCGTCAGATAGAAAACGACAACATGCGGTCTTATTTTCGTTAAATTAGTGGCGACATGGGCCTAAAACAACTTCCACACAGAGATCTGTTATCAAGAGGCAGTGAGTACGAAGATGGTATGTGCTTCAAGAATTTGAGATGATGGCAACAATTCAATTCTTCGCCGGCCCAAAAGAATAGCGCATATCCAATGAGATACGACTCGGTAGATTAGAGCTGCTTCCCGTCATCGAAACAAACGCAAGGCAATATATATGGTAGTCAGATATTACTACAAGGTGCCACTTGATGGCGTCCCATACGGTACTTTATACAACACGAGCAAACAGCATATTGACATTTTGTTGAAAACAAAGAATTATACTAATAGTTTGACAGTTATCCTGGATATAGTGAATATAGTGAATTGGACATATGGTAGAGAAAACTACATGATATGGCACTTCCCCCTTCGCTTACGACCTCGCTCCTTAATTGTGTTATCGTTCCAATCCTGAATGCGCCGGCGCCACTCCTCATTTGTTGGTGGCGGTAAGCTGGAAGGTTCGGTTGAAACTCGCCTGTGGAAAGACCGTTGCCTCTGAGGTATCTCATGCTCATCATCTGCTGCAGTTCCATGCCCAGCTTCATATGGTTGCGGGATATGGAGAAGGTTTGGCGATGACACAGAGTATGGGAAGTAGGCGTCTCCAAGTGCATCGCCCAACGCCGAGGCCCTCAAGTATGGAAGAGGCATGGTGTTTTCTTGAGGAGCCTGTTCAGCTGGATATACAGCAAGTGTAGGCGTGGTAGTTTCGATTGCTGGGTGATGATGTGCTAGAGATCCCGCTGTAGCTGGATGTAGAGCAGATTCATGGTGTTCTGGTGAGAAGTTGTTTGTGAACGAATCTTGGGGAACCAGTTGTTCTGGGTTGAATTCTCTGCCGATGGAATTACCCCTGCGCCTAGCATCAGTAATAGGGGCTAGTGTCTGTAAGTTGACAGATTGTGGGCGTGGGCGGATTTGTTGCTGCGTAGCATGAGCTAATCCTTCCCATTCGGGCCGAAGAGCAGCATTGGCGACATTGGCAGGGGAGAGAAGCATTCTCTGCAAATCATCTGGCAAGGGGTCTACTGTCTCGCGTTTGTAAGGAGGAGGTGGTGGCACCCAATTATCGGCGTCGCTCTCATGAGGAATGTGTCGACGGTTGGGGGAATTGCGATACCGAGGGTCGTATCGCCCACGGGTTGATGCAGCCGCAGTGGCAGCTCGATGGAGGACTTCACTGGAACGAGGCTGCGTGTTGTCATATGGAAGGTCAAGTATATCGCCTCGAGAATTCTCGCTTGGCGATGTAGGAACTGCAAGACTGTTGCGGCGGAAGTGAAGCGGCAGAGCTCGAGATTCTCGAGTAGTCGCTGAATGACCAAGGCCTGCAAACGTTGTAGCAGTGTCACCTCGATGTAACCTTGTTCGCCTTCTTTCAAGCTCAACTTCTGTGGCCAAAGAGGAGTCGGGTTCCATAAGGATCTTGGGTGCCATTTCTCCGACTTCAATATCAAGCTCAAGCGTCCCACCGTTCATAGTAGAGCGCTCAAAATCAAGTAAAAGGATTCGACCACCGTCAACTGGGATATCTTCTCCACCAAAAGCCTGTGGGTGCACACCACCGGGTGCTACCGCGACGAGTCTCCGACGGTGCCTTGAATCTGAGCCTACCCAATGAGCGGAAGTAATACCGTGCATGTCACTCACCCGCCGCCCCCGAATCAATATCTTGGGCTGTTGAACGATCTTCTGAAGCTGTACCAGATTGTCGCGAGGCGCACAACCTCCATAATGATGACCACCACCAATCTGGGTACCAGTGATTTCACTAGCGCCCAATCCAGGCATCCCGTATATCCATAGTCCTGAATCTTGGAACCCCATAGCAGAAAGTTCCCCCTCATCATCCGTGGCGGGTCTCATGCTTGGCCGCATTTCCCGAGACTCATCTGTGAAAAATGGACTGGCAAAATAAACAATTCCAGGATGATTGTTCAATTGAAGCGCCCTGAACGCTCCCAATTGTTTGTCATATCCCATTACCCAATGATCATCACCTTCCTCATGACCAGTTATAAGGGAGGCGTGAGTTATACAGCAACGGATTGATTCAGGAAAGAGGATTTGTGTTGTCCACATCCGCATCTCGAGTTCTTCGGGCGAAGCGTCGGTTCCAGTCTCAGTATAGAAAGGAGGAGTGATTGTGACGATATCCTCAGCCGTAAACCCAAGAAGCATCGCTCCATCGGGCGAAAATGAAAGTGCATCGACACGGAGACAACGCACCGCCCGACGGTCGGTTGGCAAAGCCTCTTCGCCCACAGCGTATACCTCGATGCTATCCTCAAAAGCCAAGGCCAGCACACTACCTGCTGGAGAGAATTTGATGTCCCTTGGAGCATCATGCAGTGTGATGACTTGGATATGCTTCGCTTCGTCGTCAGAGAGCCGGTAGATGTGAACCCGATGTGTAGAAGACAGCACAGCAATTAAAGAGCCATCATTGCGAATTGTGGCTCCTAGTGGCCGCCTCCGTGTCTTAAGCTCGTGCTTGACAACAACTGGGTCGGTGGCCACATCTAGTATGGCGATGCGAGAAGAACTTATGCAGAGAACCGTTTGACCATTTGCTGAAAATGAGAATCGAAATACTTCACCCTGTGGGAATGCCGTAGAAGAGCTCATAGAACTTGAAACTAGTCGCACTAGAGTTTTTCGGGGCCGTAAAAATGCATCAAAAGCGTTCTGTCTGACTTCTTTGACAAATTGGCGCCTAAGTTTAGTAAGGCTTTCCCCCTCTGAAATAACCCCGCGAGCCCAGCAGAACGATGGACATTTTGACAACTGATAGGCATACAATGCCGCGGAATCGGACGCATGTTTCCATCTTTGGTTTAACAGAGATAATGATGCGAATGTATTGGCATCGGAAGCATACAGTATGCTATTAACACAGTAAGAATTGCAGTTAATGACAGACCGTAACGCAACATGTCGGACAAACACAAGCTTCCGACCCCCAGATTAGGTAGAGACTTACTACTCGATCACATTAAGCGGTAACCGCTCAAAGGATGTCTTTAGACTGGAGAATGCAGAAGCGCCCCGTTGATGGACGAAAGAGTCCTCGTAGAGGGAGCTATCCTCCATGATCACCGTTTTGTACCTACATATAACGGATTAAGCACACCGTGAGCATTGTTGAGAAGATAGATGACCTTGTGGCTGTGCAGTTTCTCACCCCATGAGGCAATGCGGGACACAAGCGTTAATGAACTTGTGCCGATCGCCTGCATTGCCCACGCCAAGTCCAAGGATATAAAAATAGAAAGAACCTGAGGCCCCGAGGCCGCGATACACTTATGTCAGCAATTTCACGTGCCCGGGCGAAGCCTTGGAATGAGTCATCATTCCCCACATGCCTGATGGATCCATGGATGCCCGCAGTCGCAATTTTTGATAAGAAAATGAGATCGTCGGATTTTGATATCTGGGGAGATTTTGTACACAATGATGTGCGTATAGGCTTGAATACAGCCCACTAGTCTCTAAGAACTCTCGATTAGATTCTCGCCCTCTTCTTCCTATCCTGCAGGCCTGGTGCTCATACCCCTCACTCTGTCCAACCGATAATCGGTCGACTCCGAAAACACCCCGACTAAAATCTCCAAATCACCATCCTTTGCTTTCCCTCTATTAGCAATCAGCAACCTCCCTCACACTTGGGCACGCGCATCATGTCACCTGCACCAGCCCAAGTCAATTCCTCCAAACTTCCATCCCCCGGATTCAATGCCGGCGCCCGACCCTATCGTTCCCACAAGGTCCGCGCCTGTGACTTGTGTCGCAAACGCAAGTCCCGATGTACTGTTGACATCCCCGGTCAATCCTGTCTTCTTTGTCGCGTGCAAGGTGCCGACTGTCACTACCAAGAAGAGGCCAACGCGGATGCTTCGATCTTGAGTGCCCCGGACTCAAAATCTTGGCCGGGGCCTCCAGTGATGGACGCCATGCCTGGACAGAAGCGTAAGCGCAGTTCCGATGAGCTAGCTCACTTGAGCCAGAATATCCCCTCCCGACAGCCGATCAATGGGCCCAGTCCTCATGGAACGACTTCGTCGAGTGGACGTCGAGGAAGTGATCCGCGCCGGAAAGATATGGACGATCACCAGAATGAGTCCGTTCTCATTGTTGGCCCTATGGTAGCTGAAGATGCCCAAGTCATTGAAAAGCACATGCCTCCGGAGCGGACGAGTCAATCGGAAGAGCCGAAGAGCCACCCGTACAATATTTACTCTAGCGATCCGCGGAAACCAGTGCTCTACACTACAATCTCACGGCGAAGGAAAGGCATGCGGAAAGGAACGCCTCCTGGTGAGAACCAGAAAGAGGTCCTCGAACAAATACTCGGGCCGTTTAAACACGACCTAGTGAGACTGTATGTTGGGCGTGGACTTCCCGCCCTCGTTTTCTACCCTACTGATACTTTCCTCTCTAGCTTCATTGATCGATTTAACGTTTCTTTCCCGATCTTCGACGGAGAATCTTTCTGGGAATCATACATCGCCGAAGACCTACACGACCCACCAGCTGCGCTAGTGTGTCAAGTTTATTCCATGTCCCTCGTATATTGGAAACACACCCAAAAACTCGCTTGTCATCCGAAGCCCGACGTCCGATATGCGATCAACATGACCGTCGCTGCGTTGCATGAGGAATTCTCAGCCCCCGGGTTGGACACAATCAGCGCCGCGCTTATCGACCTGACTGGACGACCCATTTTCTCTATGACTGGCAACGCCGTCAGCTGTGGCCGCATGTTGTCTTTGGCGAATTGCCTCGGCTTGAACCGTGATCCTAGCAATTGGAAGCTCTCACAAGCAGAAAAAAACCAGCGGATTCGTCTGTGGTGGGGAGTTGTGATTCACGATCGTTGGTAATATAGTTCCGTCTTCCTTCTGGCTTGCAACACACCTAACAATGAATAGGGGAAGCTTTGGTCATGGAGTCCCACCTCAGATTTCCAAAAATCAATATGACGTGCCTCTGCCCACTGTGGACGTATTGGTCCCATCAGACCTCCGCACCACAGAGCGTGTGAGAGCAGCACACTGTCACATCTACCTATGCCGACTAACCGAGACTTTGGGCGAGCTGTTACCACTGGTTTATGGGCTGCAACACAAACCCGCACGCGAGACATCCAAGAAGCTCAGACAAATACGAACAGATCTCGATATATGGGAAGACTCCCTACCGGACTGGTTGAGAGGCCCCACAATCCACACCGGAGAACGGATTTATGGAGCAAGCAGCTTACAACTGGCTTTCTTGGCTGTCAAAATGCTTGTCAGTCGGGTTGAACTAAACGTAAGCCGAGAGGGAGGAGATTGAAAGGAGTGATCATTAACAACCTTGCAGGAAGTGAACAACTCTGAAACGGAAAACACCGAGGCACGTCGCTATTTCCAAACGGAATGCAGAAAGTCAGCAGAGGAGATTGTTGGATTCATGACGTCTTTGCGAAAAAGCAATTTCACAGAGTTCTGGCTACCCTGTAAGTTGAAGTATTCTCTCTGCTCATTCTTTTTTTCCCTAATCTTTTTTGACAGATAGCGCCTTTCACCTCACGTCAACGGCGACATTGCTAGTTCGTTGTGCTTTTGAAACCACCGACAGTGAAGTTGCACGATCCTGTCTTTCTAACGTCGAAACCTTGCGCTCAGTCTTGCGTCGTGTGCGGGAAGAAGAAGACTGGGATGTAGCAGACATGTGTCTGGATCACTGTGAACGCATTATGCACCGGCTTCCCGGAACTGGTGCCACGATGGATCAGGCATTCACAACCACAATGGCAGATAGCGGGCTGGTCAACCCGGCCGCGATATCGCTGCCCGAGACCCAAACTAATAACGATATTGTCGACGACATGATGTCGATATCCAACACTTTTGGAACAATGGACGGCTTCCCCTTTGACATGACAGGAATATGGGATGTCTCCGTCTTCCAAGATGTGAACCTGACATGATCAGATCATTGATACACTTCTAGATTCTTATTTCAACAATATACCCTGGGATCCAAAGCCCAACGACCTTGATATCAGTTTAATCTCAGTCTTTCTCATATTAAAATTTCTGACTAAAATTTTGTACAAAAAAACAAATCCCCAAACGCTATTTTACACTCGTTCATTAATGATCAGAACGAACCCCTAATGATCTTCTAGACAGGGAATAAAAAAAGTAATTGGCGCGCGCCGATTACTGATCCTTTGAGCCAGCACTGAACAAGCCAGTGAAAGAACCCTTCATGCTCTGCATCTGCTCCTGGCGGGCCTTCTCCTCCTCGGCCGCCATCTCAGCGAGCCACTTCTCGCCGTTCGCGCGGATCTCCGACTCGATCATCTCGTAGTTCTTTTGACCCCGCTCACGGATCTGATCCCAAAGCATCTTGCCTTGGGCCAGACCCTCGGAGGGAGTTTGCTCACCGTTCAGAGTGGCAGAAGACTTCAGGCCAAGTGCGGCAGCAAAGTTGCCCAAACCACGCGAGGGCTTCTTCTTCTGCTCCTCGGCAAGCTCCTTCTCAAATCGCTCACGCATCGCCTTTTCGCGCTTGGCAAACTCCGCGGGAATTGGAGTGCCATCAAATGACTTCAGCACGGTACGCACGTCTTCGACGCCCATACCAGCAAGGTATTCCAGGAAGGGGATGAGGGCGACCAGGGTTTTATCTTTCGGGTCTCCAGTCCATTTGTCCAGAACAATGGCGTTCTCGGGCTGGTAGCGGGCGTGCTCCTCCTTGGTGTCGATGAGAATAACCTTGGAAAGATCACGGTTGAGATATTGCAAATCCTGGAAGACAATTAGCGCTTTCTCACTGGTAAGGGGGGGGGTAGAAATTAGCATACCTTGATGTATTCTCCATCCTTGTACCGGGTCGCCTCGCGGAACAGGGGCCAGCGGATGATACGGTAAGGGTCGAGTTTGCGTAGAACTTGATCGGCCATCATACTGGGCACACTGGTGAACAGAACGAGTTCGTAGTATTGGTTCAGATAGCGGAGGAAGTAGTCGACACCAGGCCGCTTGGCAACCCGCCATCCGTGCTCACGAGTCCATTCGCTGTGAACAAGGAGGTCTTCAAGACTAAGCACCAGGGTGTATGGCTGACGCATCTCGGCGTCCTCATCAGGAAGCAGCTTGGGGAAAGCAGGGTCCTTGTAGTAGCTGGTGAGATCGCTAGTGCGGGCCTTGATACGATTGTACCAAAGACCAGGGCTCCATCCGGATGGGATCTCGGGGTGTTGGCGCTCCTCCTCTTCGGTTTCCCAGTTACGACCCAGGTAGCCCATACCAGCAATACCAGCAATCAACATGGCTGCGTATACTATATTGGCCATACGGGCCTTGCGACGGTCGATAGATGTTTCATATCCGCCTTTGGGGATGTCACCGCCTCCTCTGCCATCCGCGCCGTACTCTTCTGACTGGGTTGGATCTTCAGTGAGATTCAACGGTCCCTTTTTCATGCGACCTTCCAATTCTGCGGCCAGCGTTGATGGAATACCTTGTGTCAGATCGGGGAGAGGCGTTTGTGGGGCTTGTTCGACCTAAACAGACAACGTCAAAAAAGGGATTCATTTATGTACGATGTAAACGGAAAGTCTCACGGATTCTGAAGGTTGTGTAGGTTCGGCTTTTGTATTGAACTCAGGTTGCTCGGCGGCGAAGTCTTTTTGATCTGGATTGGGAGTATTCGGCTTCGATTTGTTCGACTTCGCCCTTAGCTGGATACCTGGGGAAAGCTTGTAAGCAGCGTAGGGCGAGGGCCGCGCCGACACGGTCGAAGCCCGAACGACAGAAGCGAGGACATTTGGCCTCGTTAGAGGCAGGACTGCACGACTAAGCATTGTGTATTGGGACTTTGAACAGAACTGTCCAGAATGATGGGATGGACGACAGTTTCCTGTTAAAAGTCGGCGCGACTCGGTACGGCGGCTCATCCGAGCCATCCGTGCACTTTGTTTATATGTCGACTCCCTAGGCCACCGATCCTTTTCCTTTTTTTTCTTTCCTTCTTCAGAAAGTTCACCCAGACATTAATTTGACCTACCAAGCAATTCTTCTCTGCATGTCGGGTTGTATTAGCTGGGGAGACCAACGAAGATATTCTTCATTCCCACTACCAAGAGCGCAGCAAAGGATTTTCCCGTGAAGCTGCGCTCCGATCGTGGGACACAATTCTTTTTAGCTTTTTATCTTCTTCTCTTTTTACCGTCTTATTACCAGAAATATGATCTTCCTGTCCAAATTTAGACTCGCTTGTACCTCATAGAACTCATCTACATACATTCCAATCATGGGATTCAAAAAGAACATGCTCCGTTTCGAGGAGCAACTCTCCGATGTCGACTCTGAACCAGACGCCACACCTCCGGTCCTACTGCGATTCCCTTTCCTGCATCTACCGTCCGAGATTCGCCTACGCATTTATCATTATGTCCTGTTCACACCGACCCGGAAAAGTGCATCAAAGCCTACTGGCAGTGTTGGGTCTTCGGCGAAGAAGGGCAAACCTCTAGCACCATCCTCGCACCGCATCGCCCTTTTCCGTGTCTCCAGGCAAATCCACGACGAAGCCACTCACTACTTCTATTCAACCCAGATATTCCGTGTGTTTCCTGTACAGGACTTCTTGCGCATGCCCACAATCCGGGCTTTGCCTCGACGCCACCGTCCTTCGATCACCACAATTGAATTGATTGTGGGATCAAGCTGGACTGCGCCCCCAAAATCATGGATTGTAAACCAGGGCTTGGGGTTACACGACATGGAGCTTGTCCGCACATTGAAAGTGTTTGTGCAGTGTGACCCTTCACAACCTGCGTTCGAAGGCTTTCGCAAATCGAAGGATTACTATACCGACTTCTGTGGCAAATTGTTGCACCAAATCCTGGAGCGTTTGCCGGGTTTAGTTCAGGTCGAATTCGATGCCTGGCCCTCTGTAGAGAAGAACGGGCCTTTAATGACTCGATTGCTTACGGAAACACGCGATGCGCAGAAGAAAGTTCTCTGGGGCCCTGATAGAGGCTGGACCGACGCTCAAAATGACACCCACGAGAAAAATGACTGCACTGACGTGGATGCTGCTTTTGATGGCCTGCGGGCCTACTCCTCTGATATTGTCGAAGCCTTGAGCAACTCGCTTCAGACAGTGAGGTTGGAGTCATGATACTCCACTCCATTGTTCAGTGGATCTTGTTAATACTGTTACGATTTATATACATTGCGCGGCGTATCGATCCCACGAAACGAAATTATAGACACAGACCTACATTCAACAATGGCCCACATGCCATTCTGGTTGACAATGAATTTATAATTGTTACGTTAAAATTTGAATAGATTTCATTCATCTGTTGGTCTGGTTTGGTAACATAAAGCCCAACCAATCAGAAATAATTAAAGTGGTTTGATTGGCACACTTTTCTACCTCTCTTTAGAGATCTTCATCAACTTCCATAGCAGCACCGTTTGTATCTTCTTTGGATGATTGCCGTGCCACCGAAGCTTCCTTGTCAATCATCTGCCGCGAGACGGCAACGATGTTATCCTCAATCAACTGTTGACTTACGTCCTCGATGTCTGTAAAGCGTTAATCTCTGTTTTGGGGGGTTGTTGTCACAAGGAGGAAAAACATACGCTTCTTGGGATCCACCTTGCCGACGTATCTCGTCTTCAGTTGGTCCTTGCTCAGCTCCGTCTCTTCCTTGATTCGCTTCTCGTAGCCCTCTGCAAGAAGAACGAGCTGCTTCATGCGTTCCACGTTGTGCTGACCCTCCTCATGGAAGTCATTCATCTCCAAGGCCTCGGTCCATACGTGCTTGTGGAGGTTCATCAACATATTCTCTTCCAATCCCGTCTTACGGTAATCGATCGCGATGCTGTAATAGTGGCGGTTGAGACCGTGGATCAGAGCCTGGATCGAAGGCTTGTTGAGGTGACCCAAGTTTGATGTAGTCTGGCGGGGCTCCTGGCCCATAACTACCGTCTGAGGCTGGATAAGACGGAAGGCGTCAATAACAACCTTGCCCTTCACTGACTGGATAGGATCGACGACAACGGCAACCGCACGCGGTGTGAGCTGCTCAAAGGATTGCTGAGTGTTGATATCGACCGAGGAGAGCCAGCAGCCGAAACCGGGATGCGAGTGGTACCAGCCAACGACGGTTTCTGGTCTGTACGAAATTATCAATGGGGGAGTCTTTAGTATATATCAGCTGATAGGCTTACCGTCCCGTCTGCCGGAGCATTTCCATCATTCTAGTTTGGAACACGGGGTCGACTGCCTCAACACTGACACCGGTGCCACTCTGGGGCATAGCAAAGACGTCCACTACCCGAACTGTGTATTCATCAACGAATTCGCCCAGCATTAGCCCCATGACCTCCATCGGGACACCGGCGCGGCCATGTCGTAGCATCTTCAGCAGAGCCAAAGAGGAGATGTGGACAGTTTCGGAATTATCAATCAGGTTTGGGGTATCCTAAATACGGCTCTCATTAGTCAATGTAGATCAATATGGTGAAGCTAGCTAGGCTAGACCGTTGCCATTAATGCCTCCTAGAATGGGATCAGAGGACTAATCCAACTTACACCACCAGGAGCAGCACCTCCCATCCCCATGCCTTGAGCGGCTTGGAGCATCCGGTTAAGGCGATCCATAGTTAAGAGATCTTCGTCAAGACTTGATGAAACGAGAGTAAAGAGGACGAAGCTATCGCTACTTGGAAGCTCTGGAACAAGTCGATTTGTCTCTAGTCGCTTGGTATTGCCGAAACAGTATTCAAAGAAAGATACAAGATAATAAAAATCCCCGGCAGATGTGATATTAGCGAGAAGATAACAAGGTTGTCGAAGACGTGTTAACTGATGATGAGCAAAGCCGTGGGAGCTTTGCCTGACGAAGGCGGTGTGTGTTTCGGTCGGCTTCCGCTCCTTCGCGGCCGATTCTCTCTCCTCTATCTATTCTTCAAAAGCCTGGATGAACAATGACATTGGCTTGCTATTGTGATTGAGTTCTACTACCTAATCTTCGCATTGCGGGATCTGGTGACAATAGGTGTCATCGCTGCCTGTTTACCCCCCTCTGGGAGTATATCTGCATTGCGCCTGCAACTAACGCTACTTCATCATTCCCCGGATCTCACTTACACTTCTTGAACTTCACTTTTTTTCTCACACTGTTAACCAAGTGACCGTCTGTCACTCTCTGAAACATGGCTTTGGAACCTATCTCGGATAGGATTCTCGGGTCTAAAAACAAGAAAGTCGCTTACTTCTACGACTCCGATGTGGGCAACTACGCCTATGTCTCGGGCCACCCCATGAAGCCTCATCGCATACGCATGACCCACAGCTTGGTGATGAACTATGGCCTCTACAAGAAAATGGAGATCTACGTGAGTAGACTTATCAATTTTTCTGTCTAACCTCTATACTAACATGATCAGCGTGCAAAACCTGCCTCCAAGTATGAGATGACCCAGTTCCACACTGACGAATATATCGACTTCCTGTCCAAGGTCACACCCGACAACATGGACCACTTCTCAAAGGAACAAAGCCGGTACAACGTTGGAGACGATTGCCCCGTGTTTGACGGTCTCTTCGAGTTCTGCGGAATCAGCGCTGGAGGCAGCATGGAAGGCGCTGCGCGACTGAACCGCAACAAATGCGATGTTGCTGTCAACTGGGCTGGCGGTCTTCACCACGCCAAGAAGAGCGAAGCAAGTGGCTTCTGCTATGTCAATGGTATCAGGTCTCGGTCTCCAAGCGTCTGTCTCGGAAGCTAACATCCATGTAGATATCGTTCTCGGAATTCTGGAGCTGCTGCGCTTCAAACAGCGAGTACTTTACGTCGATATTGATGTTCACCATGGTGATGGTGTCGAAGAAGCCTTCTACACAACTGATCGCGTCATGACCTGCTCTTTCCACAAGTACGGCGAGTACTTCCCTGGTACTGGTGAGCTTCGCGACATCGGTGTTGGACAGGGCAAAAACTACGCAGTCAACTTCCCTCTCCGTGATGGCATAACTGATGTCACGTATAAGAGCATCTTTGAGCCTGTCATTAGGAGCGTAATGGAATGGTACCGCCCCGAGGCCGTTGTCCTTCAGTGCGGTGGTGACAGTCTGTCTGGTGATCGCTTGGGCTGTTTCAACCTCAGTATGCGAGGACACGCCAACTGTGTCAATTTCGTCAAGAGCTTTGATCTGCCAACATTGGTTCTTGGCGGTGGTGGCTACACCATGCGCAACGTTGCACGGACGTGGGCTTATGAGACTGGTATCCTTGTCGGGGAACCCCTAGGATCGGAGCTGCCATACAATGATTACTACGAGGTAATATTCTTGTTTCTTGCAGACGAATCATTACTAACTGAATTAGTACTTCGCCCCTGATTATCAGCTTGATGTCCGCCCCTCCAATATGGACAACGCTAACACCAGAGAATATCTGGACAAGATTCGCAATCAAGTTGTCGAGAATCTCAAGCGCACGGCATTCGCTCCTTCAGTCCAGATGACGGATGTGCCGCGTAATCCCATGTTGGATGGCATGGACGACGAGGCTGATGACGTTATGGATGACCTCGATGAGGATGAAAACAAAGACAAGCGCTTCACACAACGACGATTCGACCAACGTACGGAAAAGGCTGGCGAGCTTAGTGATAGCGAAGACGAAGAGGAGAATGCTGCCAATGGTGTTCGTCGCCAACCAGGCGCCACGCGTCGTCGCAACCAAGTCAACTACCGAAATCTCGAGCCGGACTCTGGGCTGGATAGTGGCATGGCAACCCCCCAAGATGGTTCATCTGCGGCTGATGGAGAAATGGAGTTCGCGCTTGATTCTAAGATGGCTGATGCGCCACGCACTGAACCCGAGGCGCCTCTCACCGCTCCGGAAGCTTCACATGCTGATGAAACCCCCATGACTGATGCTGACAACATGGCCATGGAAAGCGAGGAACAGGAAGCCTCCACTACCTCTCAACGCCAGTCTCCTCCCCCTCATGATGAAGATACTACCATGGAGGATGCTGCTGTTACTGTCGCTGAACCTACTACACAGGCCCCGGTACAAGCGCCAATGATTGAGGAAAAGTCCCTGGTCGAGGGCTCCACCGTCTCCCCTATGCGGGCCCAGTCCCTTCCAAAGGAGGCTCCCGATTCTACCCTTGAGAAGACTACCGAAGCCTCTGCTACTGCTGCGGACACTGCGGCGGTGACGGCCACCAAGTTAGAGAACCCGGAACACATAGCAGAACCCAAGAAAGAGGAGTAATCGACTGTGATGCAAAGACGACAATATCGGATCTGGCGCAACGGACAATGGCAGAAAGGTGTTATCGGTTTTTAATAACATGCTCGCATCTTGCTTGACACTTGGGGGCATTACTCGTGGCGGAATGGCAGACTCACATCAAGCTTTAACCTTGAAACGTTTCGGGGATGGCAGGTTGCTCTTATGAACTTCCAAGGAATCATTTCATATTTTATCTTCATCCATGTGCTATCTGCTTTTCTTTTCGCCGAGCTGTTTTTTTTTTAAGGTTGCAAATGTATTATTCAGTGAAATGCAAACTTCGAACCCAACACATTTGAACCCTAGAAGTATACGATTGATGCCTCAGGCATCTAAATTTGCCATTCCAAATCGGGTTAGCATTAGGGCAAACTTGATGGAGATGAGCAGCCAATCACCTACCAACGCCAAGATTTTACGCACTTTGCCCACTAAGCGAGAAAGCACACCTCCAGTTTGGATCCTCGACGTTCGACCTCTTGTCGCCAACCTTTTTCACCCAACTTCGTTTCCGTGATCATCAGCCATCATGTCTAAGAGAGGGTGAGTCTCACAGCGATTCCCTACGTGGCCCCATTCGATTCCGAACCGATGCACAATTTTGCAAGCATGAACAAGCAACACAACACCTTTGTTTCGAGAGGATAGAATGGGACTCGGATTGGGAAATGAACGAAACGACAACGAAATTCGCTAACGGTTAAACAGTCGTGGCGGTGCCGCCGGCAACAAGCTCAAGATGACTCTCGGTCTGCCTGTGTACGTCTACAAATTTCTTATCGTCTAGTCTGTTTCGAATGCGCCTTCTCTTGCCCGCCGGATCCCACATGTTATTTTCAGTCGATCACGCCCTCAGCAATACATACATCATGCAACAATACGAAGAGATCGGCGGGAAGAAAGGGAAAAGAAAATTGGATATCCACTTTCAGCATTCGAAACACGACGTCTTCCAAGATCTAGAACAATTCACTAACGGGTCCTTTTTTTCGTCAAACAGTGGCGCCGTGATGAACTGCTGCGACAACTCCGGTGCTCGCAACCTGTACATCATCTCCGTCAAGGGTATCGGTGCCCGCCTGAACCGTCTCCCCGCTGCTGGTGTCGGAGACATGGTCATGGCCACCGTCAAGAAGGGAAAGCCCGAGCTCCGCAAGAAGGTCATGCCCGCTGTCGTTGTCCGCCAGAGCAAGCCTTGGCGCCGCCCCGACGGTATCTTCCTGTACTTCGAGGACAACGCAGGAGTTATCGTCAACGCCAAGGGTGAGATGAAGGGTTCCGCCATTACCGGTCCCGTCGGAAAGGAAGCTGCTGAGCTCTGGCCCGTACGTTATACAACCCACATGGAACTGGATTTTATTCCATGTTCAGATCCTCGAACCAAAACTAACACCTCTTTTTAGCGTATTGCCTCCAACTCCGGTGTCGTCATGTAAAGAGAGAAAACCCGAATTTTAAAGAAAAAGAACGATACCAAACATCAAATCTGCTTGGGACCTGGAATGCGGTGCATATGAGACCATAGGATTAAAATGGGAGCTGGACAGGTGGTGTCCATTTGATGAAATCCAACTGTTTATTTTAAGCCGGTTTTATCCTCCATCTAGGTGTTTTCTCCCTCCTTTACTGGCAGCTCTCGGAAGCAATATCTTAAATCACATCCTTTTGCAATGCCTTGCCCGTTACCTCGAGGGCTGGCCTAAGGGTTCTAGGCATGCTGTATGGGAGGGGACATGGTCCTGGTTGTTTCTTCTTTGTCCGATATATGAACTCTGATATGACCACCAATGGCTCTACGTAGTTCCTCCGTGGACCCCCCGTACACGTACTTTATGTTTCATGTCTGGACAAGTATATATACAACCTGCCACAGCTTCAGTCAGGTCACGTATAGTTCTTGATATAGTTTAGGGTCAGACATGAAATATATATTTTGCAATATGTATCCAAATGCAAACCGCTCATTTATCCAATGCTGCTAATACAATTGAAAAACAGTTCTACAACCCAATTATTTCTTTTGTCCATTCTGAATCTTATGTTCTGATCGGACTTTCCGAGCAGCTGGCTTTGCCTTTGCCTGAGCACCACGAGCTAAGAAACAAAGCAGAGCCACACCCAGCGTAACCAGCACGAGGATATGAACTGCCCACCAGATATGCTGCACACCAGCTGGGCACATAGTAATCTCATAGCTCCACTCGCCGGCAACCTCATCAAACCACGCCGAAAGAAGACCGGCATTACCGCCGAATTCCCCCATCATCGAACGGAGGGTTACCTCCCGGATAGAAGGGTCGTCGATGTGCTGGCTCTTATTGAATCGCTTCGCAGCCCACTTCCAAGCCTGAGGCAAACCGTCGTCATCGACTGTTTCAGTGCGGTTGACGAAATGCACAGTATCACAGCCCGTATGGTCATGGCCCGTAAGGATTAGCCCGTTTCGGCCGTGACCACCAGAAAGCGCATTCGTGTCGCCGCTCAGCCCAAAGATCCCCTGTAGGATCGCGCTCGCGCTGAGTGTATCGCTGAGATGGTTCTGCTCCTTGAGGCCACCGTCAAGCCACCGGGGCACACCGTTGGGGCCATCCTTGTCGTCAGAATCCCGGAATGAGAAATATGGACCGTCAGTGCACACGCCATCTTCCTTGTGCAGGGGTAGATGTGTCAAAAGCAAAGTAAAAGCTGACCGGTCCTCGACCGGCGAGAGTCGATCGGCGATTAGCTCGTTCAGGTAAGAATACGTATGACTTTGGATCTCTGCAGAAAGCGCAGGGGTATCGAACATGAGGGAATTGAGGTTAATCAGATGCAGAGTAGGGGTAACAGGCTGGTTACCAGCAGGCGCAGACGAAGACAAAATGGGCGGGTGTTCGAACCGCACGTCCCAATTCGCACGGCCAAACGCACGCTCAAACCGCTCCATTCGCGCCTCGCTTATGTCCCCCGCATATCCAACATCATGGTTTCCTGCGACATTGATCACGCGCCTGGCCCAAGCCCGATCCGCGCCCAGGGTTTCTAACGGCGGCGTATTGGTGCCTTCGCCATGGCTCCAACCCGCAGTACCGGTTCTGGTGATGTTGTCGTCAACTCGCTCCCCGCCACGGAACACGCGGTTCCAGTACCGGTGGCTGCGCCAGGCGAATTCGTTGTCGGAGATCCATTGACTCCCCACCAAGTCGCCCAGGACGGTTGTGTGCGTCGGCCGGGTCCACCAAAAGAGCGTGCGGTAAATGTGTGCGAGGTAGTAGTCATTGCCGAAGAGGTCGAGGCGTTTCAGGCCCGAGCCGAAGGCGCGTGGGATGTCCTCGATTGCGAGGATCTTGAGACCGGTTGTGATGTTTGAGAGGACGTCCTCGTTCAGCAGAGGTGAAGTGGAGGCATTGCCAATTGCTTCCTGGACGGCGCGCCAGTGGGTCTTCATGCGTGGGTATAATTCATATTCGGGGAAAGGGAGTGAGGAGTCGCCTTCCAATTGGGGGTCTGCGAGGACTAGGAGTCTGAAGATGGCGGGTTGACTATTTGTGTCTGAGGTTGAAACGCCGAAGTGTTGGAAAAGTGTGTTGAGCACTGAGTTATGATGTAGCTGCTTCTCACCCGACCGTGAGGCAGACTGTGGTAGAGGAAAGGCGCATCCGTTGAAAACTGGGTAGAGATAGAGGTAAACAGTGGCGGTCACCGTGAGTGGAAGAAGGAGCGCAAAGGTGCGGGAGAGCAGCCAGCGGAGGGACATGAGGAATCTAAAATGACAGAAAGAATAAATGTTATAAGAACCTATACAGCATATTGAAGATCGTTGCTTTGAATGGTGGAAAGGAGAAGAAACAAAAAGCTCCAGGGAGGACATCGCTAATCAACAGAGATAGCGCGCACATATATACCTGGTGACATGGCTATATGATTAGACCAAAAACTGAACGCACAACTTATAGTCAAGTCATTATCAACGACCTCACAGATATTGATCCTACTATCTGGAGATATTTAGAGTACTAGAGTAAGCTATTTATAGTTATACAACCTGAGCATGATGGTGGCCATATACTGCCAGTAATAAGAGCTGGCGGTTTATGGGGCGGTGAATCCCGGGGCAATGAAGAGAAGTAAACAGCCATGGTGTAAGTATTATTATATCTACATTCGCAGACGAAATTAGTATAGGGAAAAACGCTCGGCTCCAGTCAACTTCGTGTCCATAAGCAAGTCAATCGTATACTCCCACATGAATTCCCCGGTGACCAACGTACCTGCAATGACAAAATTGGCCGAGTCAACAAGGGAAGAAGTATGAGCGAGGGGTATATCACATCAAACGCCAGCAAAAAAAAAAAAGAAAGAAACAAAAAAAGAGAAGCAAGGTCACGAATGAATATTCACTTGGAATCCGTCTTGGCTAGAGGATCCGGAAACAAAGACGAGTGGCCGCCGTCAAAGCCCCCGAAAGGATTAGACAAAGGTCGTTCGAGACCTTTATCTGTGTCTTCATTGTCCAGACTGCCGTTTGTGTCCTCGAACGAGTTGGCATCAGAGGGCTGGCTGAGGTTCAAGCCCTCGATTTGGAGACCTGACTCTTCTTCTTCCTCGTCGATGGTCTGCTCGGTCTTGGTGCTGCCCGAAGCGGGCATCAGTTCCGGTGGCCGCTGGTTCATCAACCGGGCTTGCTTCAGACTGATAGTCTTTTGCTTGTTGGTGGATTCCACTGCCTGTCCCATATCACGCTCGATGGTCGCTTTCATCAACGCTGCCATCCACAGACGACCCTGCTGGACATTGTCGACCTGGAAGTAGTGGGTGGCCGGTTTTGTGAACTGCACGGTGCGGGAGTTGCCTGTCTTCGGGGGCACGAGCTTGAAGAAGAACGGCCCACTGCCGTCTTTGGTGGTCAGCGATTGCATCATCGAGGGAGTAGTGAGCTTCGTGCCGCCAGAACTCTCCGCGGTGTTGTTGGCATTGGCTGGTAACGCGGTTGAGCCGGTAATGGTCGCGTGTAGAGCGATGATCGGATCTTGATCTGCTCGCAGGACACGGTGAGCGGTGATGTCGATCAAGCCTCTTTCCTCGGTGTCATCCTCAGAATAGTAATAGGAGAGACGACGACCGCGCAGGACGAACAGACGGGGCTTCCAGGTGGTCATCAAGTTAGATGATCTCTTCTTCATCCATCCACTATAGTCACAGCCATCCATCTGCTCACGCGGTGTCTTCTTCTCAAGACCCCGAGTATATGCACTGGTCTCCTTCTTGGACTTGACGGTCCGAGGACGGACTACGAATCCTTGTCCGTCAGTGGCGGCCTTACCAGACCCATCTGTACTATGCCGTTCTGAGCTCTTAGATGTCGCCGATGGAGTTGTGGATCCAGTGCGAGCAGAGGTGGGATCAGATTCCCGAGGCGAGTCAGGCAGGGCAGAAGTGTCAAGCTTCTTTCCAGCAACGTCGGATGTGGCACGAAGGCCCATGGCTCGGCGGAACTTGGGCCCAGCATTCTTCAGTGGCTGGAATTGCAACGGCGAGGCGCGAAAAGAAGAGCTTTCCGGTTCACCTTTGCTGCCGACCAGGGGAAAGTTGGCGAAGAACCCACCACCGTTACTGGTTTTGCTCTCAGTGGTTGATGACTGACTTCTATCCGTTGAGACGCGTGTGCTCAAACTCCGCAGCCGACTCTTCGGCGGCGTGCCATGATAGGCCTGGGCCGCGGGGGAGACACGCTTTGACGCGTCACGGATCGAGTCGGCGCTGCTAATGCGAGAGTGGCGCTTCGCTGGGGATATCACTTTGTATGGATCTTCTGCATAGCTTGACTTTCGCGAGTGATTGTTTACACCGACTCCGGCGGACACCCGTTTCTGTAGAACCCGGCGGCTTCGGCGTGAGTCAACCTCGGTTCCCGAGAAATAACCCCGATCTAGATCATCAATTGGATCCGGGGTACTGATATAGGAGTTGGCGAAAGGATCTGAGTCAGCGGTTAGCGGGCCGCCCCGGAAGCCACCAGGACTAGTGCCCGTCGAGGTTCCTGGGCGAGCGGACATGGATTGAGGGCCAGAATTGAGAGTCCAGGACCGGTCGAATGATGGCTTTTTTTGATGGTGACCAACGAAAACCGAATCAGACATGCCGCGTTGAGTGGCATCAATGGAAGAATGACGACGTGCCTGGTTAAGGTCACGGATCGACGCTGCCGAAATTCTTCTCGGTGAATCATGGCTGTACGGAGGAGTATGCGGTGTTATGGGCGAGCTGTTGTTGCTGGCCAATCGAGGGTGCTGCGCCGGTGCGGAGGCTCGTGGATAACCGGTCTTCTCTGACAAGGTCGGAATCCGAGGAAGAAGTGGACCGGTGTGTCCAGCGCGAGATAATGTACGTTCGTCGGAAGGCCCCGAGAAGCTGGAGGATATGGAGTCTCCTGGGGTTTGCTGCTGACCGGAGCCCTTGGTGATTTCTTGGAATGCCTTGATCTTATGCCAGGTTTTGAGTCGCTTGCCCATGACTCCAAAGTCGAATTCCTTCATAAAGATGAAATCCTGGTCCATATCAAGAAGCACATCACCGGTAATCTCCTGTTCTTCAAAGATGTCGCAGTGTTTAGGGTCGATACCAAGCCCGCGCAAGCACCTTGAAGTCTGTGCTTCATTCCATTTCCGCACCTCTTGCTCGGTTGGATGATTCTGCTCCTCGTCGTCGGTTTCATTCCCATTGATATAAGAAGCTCTATGGCCAATATGACTGCTGTACTCGCTGCCTGAATCGTTGATCGTTCTGGGTTCTTGGGTGGACATGCTGTGACGTGGGGTGTTCATATCCGTGATATGCTCGTCAATGACGCTCAAAGTCTCATTCATGACCGGACTTTCTTCGCCGTTCATATGATTGTCCATGGAACCACGAAAGGCTTGCTGAATATCGGCCGCTAAGCTTGGGCGAGGCAAAGGAGACGAGGCAGATCGATGTTGTGTGGGAGAAGGAGAACCGATTTGCGGTGACTGCATATCAGAGCTCAGGTGGCGCGCTTGAGGGGTACTCTGTCCACTGCCGAATGATGCGAACGATGTATCGGGCGCGGAGGTTCCTAATTGTGTCGGCGACTCTACAAGTACTGGCGACTCGGCAAGGGTCTTTCTTGGAGGCCCAACTTTGGTAAAGTCTGGTCGCGCAGAAAGATTAGTTGGGATAATAGTCGGGGGGTTGGGCGAGGAGATTCTTGGGGGCAGGCGCATACTCGCAGGGAAGAGACCAGTTTGTCCCGTCCTCAGGTTTTTGCCCAAGTACCAGGCATCTCCAAATCCTTCATCCAACTCTACCAATTCAATCTTGTCGCGGGGTAACATGATCAGTTCATCTTCTCCGCGTCCGCCAAATTCATCTAGTTTCGCGTGTTAGAAGCTGGAAAGAGTCACAGATATCAAGGCGTCGCATACGACGTCACTTACGAAGAACTTCCAGAATGTCGCCAGGACGAACACCCTGTGGTGGGCCCATGGTAACCATTTCTCAATATTCCGTGTTTCTAAGGGAAGTCGCAAGACATGGCACGTCTTGGGGGAAGTACGCAAATTGCACGCAATTTCGCGCTTATCCCTCTGGGCGAGAGCAATGTGGACTTGGGTAGAAGGGAGAGAGAAAGGGGAGAGAATGTGAGGAAGCTAAAGAGAGATTGAGATTGAGATTAGAGAGGATTAGGTTAAACAACTGGCGGGGCTCGGGAGCACGAACCTCTTGAGCCCGAGGTTTTTTTTTTTTTGGGAATATGTGCAAATAAGATAGATCGAGATATCTATCAATATATCGGATCGAAATGTTCAAGTGATTTGATAAGGAATGAAAGAGGCACAAGGAGATTAAATACACTATCCAATCTAACTATCAAAAATGTGAAGAAGAAAAAAAGGGTCAAAGTGACGTTTGCAATTGTAAGAAGTTCTGGACTTGGGACAATTTCCGTGGTTTTGAGCTGAGAAGCACCGATTTTACGGTCATTACCTCCAATTACATGAATTACCTGTAATTTATCTGAATTCGAGTAACTTGATGCGTGGAGTATGATGAACCCGGTCATTCCAAGTACCCAATCTACATTGGATTTATTATAACCCTTTTATATGATATATTATCGTACATGATTTGACGGTGTCGTATAGCACATATTACGATATATCACTGAAATTTGGCTTATTTTCCTTAATGAGTCTATATCTCATGTATCATATATACTATGTAGCCCTGGAGGTATGTAATCTCATTTCCTAGTACCTGCGTCTATTGATCTATTCCTATTGTGGCATCTAAGCGCCAAAGAGTTTCTTTATTCGCTCTTGATCAACCCAACAAAAGACATATATGCCTCCATGATTACTCGATGGTATCACCGAAATCAAGATCGCACACTAGTGCGGATCATATTGAAGAGTCTAATACTACCGCCAGTCTGTTTCTAGGCGGCACGCGGAGGAACTGGATGGGCCCGCAGACTAAAGCCCCGGAGAAATCGGCTACGCGAAATCATCGCCTTGAACGACCAGTCCCTCCCAACGCCCTTAGCAAGCTTTTAATGTCCCCAGTCACGCCCGGTGAGAACCCTCCCTCATGTGGTCCTGTTCATGCAAAAAAGCCCGACACACGAACCGCCGCTCTTCTTTCACCCGTTCTCAGTACACATTCTCACCCAAGTCCCGTCGGCGCCGACGCGATCACCTCAAATAGGCCTTACACGCTGCCACCAACCCCTACACAACCTACAGCACAGCGTGGCGATGATGAGCGCATGGCGGTCCAACCTCTTCCCAGCGGGCCCGCCACGTCACCACGTGTGACCCAGTCCCTTCTAACGGGACCCAACTGGTCCAACAACTCACCGCTACCTACAGGCACACATACAGGTGCTAGTACAGAACACATAGATTCGGGACCGCGACTCAGTTCACATCAAATTGGGGGAGCTGGGGCTGAGGTCATTCCCAATAAGACATGGAAACTATGGTCTGCTCAATTGGATGCCTTGGTAGTTGATTTGCGCACAAATGGCGCACTGCCTCATCCTCACCTGGGGGTGACCAATATTACTGCGCCTCGGATCAACCTGTTGCGCCAGGCCATTGGTCGTAAAGATGCTTTCTACTTGGTGATACATCAATTGTACTGCCGATATAGCATTGATCCAACTACATTGGGTCAGATTAGAGCCTCTGAGACTGGCATGGAATGGCTTAAGCGTCTTCTGGAAGACAATGGGATGATGCATGATGCCGCTACCATTGGGTTTGCCCATTTCCCGGAATCTCCACAACGGTTGATGCAGACACAGTGGTATCTCCAGGTGCTGTCCGGAATTCCTGAGTTTTTATCACGGCTTGAAACTGAATGGCAGGGCATCTGGTATCAGCCCCCCATCCCCCATTGGTATCCCATCTTTGGGAAGCACTTGCTTGTCCTTCTCCGGTTTTGATGTCGGTGATGTTCATGTGTGTTGCACGGCGCCTCCACGATGAGAAAGATATCGAACCCTTACTGGTGTTGTTTTGGAAAAATTTTACAGCTTTCAAGCAGTGTATGGACCGTAAAATCCCAGGGACGACTCAGCATGATATCAACTGTCATTTTGCCCAAGAATATCACAACTTCCCACGTTCGTCCGAATATCTATCACACACACCATATTCTTCCCACTCTGCACCTCCCAGACCTCAGATCCAAACTGTGTCTCAAGCTGCTTCAGCAATACCATCACCATATCCCATATCTTCGGTTGCTGGTACCAGTCAGCCTGCGACAAATTCACCTGCTTTAAGCCCACTTGGTGGACCTCTGCACCCGTTTACCCCGAGCCCAAACCCACCCCAGGGCCGGGCTATTGGCTCAGCTGCTGGGTCCTTTCAATTTGGCGTAAACCCACAAGCGCAAAATACCCCACAGCATCACTATTACAACGCCATGTCACAGGGGCAGGGGCAGGGACAGAGACAGGGACAGTGGTATCCGGTGAATTCACATATGAATCCAAACATGAATCCACAAATGCAAATGCACATGCAGACAGCGCTTGGACAGGTACCACCTTCTCGGAGACCCCAACAACCGCCGGTTTCACATGCTCAACAAATGCAGCACCGAACAACAATGCCCCAAACTTCAGTCGCGCCTGTCAACGCCTCCCTCCAATCGAGTGCTCTCACCTCTACACAGTCAGCGGAGACACCCCACGCTCCATCGCCCATATCCACGACGACAACTACAATGAATCATATGGCGCAGTACCCACCACCACAAAGGCCTAATAACCGACAGCGTTCGATAAATTCGCAATCCTCTGCTTCGCCGATCAGATATGCGCCTCAGAGACAAAATCTCCAGGCTTCAACCAACTCTGCCTTCCTCCCATTACCTGGCTACAGAGCACCAATGATGGTGAATCCAAATCCAACGCGTCTCGGCCTACACCTGGTTGATCTACACGATCCTATGAAGAAACTGGTAAAACATGGCTCAGATGGAGGTGACATTGAGACTGATTTGTTTACCTATCCCATCACCTTCGTTGTATACCCAACTGTCGTCAGCGTTGATCAGCCGACCTACACCTGGAATTTCTCTTTCACGCACGATGAACGCCAAAAGTTCCCACATATAGCTCACGGACAAGAAGGCCAACATTCGGTCTGGACCTTCGGGCCTGGTTGCCGGACTATTCGCCTGCGATGCATTCGTCTACCTGGGAATCCGGATACTGTGACGGAGCAGACCTGGTCTACCACGAGCACATTCTGGCCCAGTGTCTTTTACATTACTGTAAACGGAAAAGAGCTCTATGTGCGCCGGAAGGTTCATAACGGAAAAGATTTGCCTTTGGATATCACTGAATACCTTCAAACTGGCGAAAATAGCCTGCGACTTGATATGATCTTAGGACAGGATGAGTGTAAGACCTCCAAGTTTGTCTTTGGAGTGGAGGCTTTGGAGATCGCCGAGTTCGACCAAATACTCAGCCTGATCCAATCCGTCCCAGCAGCCGACTCTCGTGCAGCAATCCAAAAGCGGCTTTCTCCTACCACCGACGACGATGACCTGGCAGTTGTCACCGACAGCCTCACTATCGACCTAGTGGATCCCTTCATGGCACGCATCTTTGATGTCCCCGTTCGCTCGCGCCACTGCAATCACCATGAATGCTTCGACCGTGACACTTTTATAATAACCAGGAAATCTGTATCCGGCCCGGCCCCAATGGTCGATAACTGGCACTGTCCGATCTGCAGGGCAGATGCACGCCCGCAGTTCTTGGTCGTCGATCAGTTCCTTGCCGAGATCCATGCCGAGCTCACCCGTACAAACCGACTTGACGGAGTCAGAGCAATTCAGATTAAAGTCAATGGAACCTGGGCCCCCAAGTATGACACTAATGAGACCTCGCCCGAGGAAAACAAACACTTTTCTCCGAAGCGCAAGGCCGAAGACACACCCGGGCCCGTTGCCGTGCGCCCTAGAAAAGATGGTTTTAATAGTAGTAGCAGCCCGGCTGTTCGCACGCAAGAACCCACAGTAATTGAACTGGACTAATGAGTCTAGCAAGGTTTCTAACAAAAGTTTTCTTATCTTATTCTCCTTCTCCAATGGCTTTGGCCTTCCGATGCCTTTCGTTTGACTTTGCATGCATTTGAAAAGAAAGATACCCCTTATTGCGTGCTGTTCAAATGCATTCCTTCTATGTCCTCTCACGATCTGTCATTGCTGGCGTTGCGGGACGAGGTTTGCGGCTGCGTCCAGCTTTTCTCTGTCTCTATCTTAAGGTGCCACGAGCAGAATGAAAACATACCCAGAAAATGAAACCAAAGCTCTATGCTGAATGAAATAGTTTGTTTTAGCTCTTAGTGGTGTAAGCTACGAATGCGCTTATTTATGTTCCAGATCAACCTTGGAAGAAGTTTCTCTGGTATCGACATTAGATTATACAAAATATATTATATTGGGCAATTAGAGTACACCAAGTGCCCGGAGTAAGGAAAGACTACTTTCTGACTCTCCTGACATGACTAACGAGGTTCTCAATGACACCTTCGAAAGCCTCTTTTTCGCCAACCAAGCCATCCCGCCGCTTGAGCCAGTGCTCCAATACTGAACTAGCGCGCTGGGTAACTTGGTTTAATTCCTGAACATGTAGCTTCAACTCCGAATCTGTGAGACCATCCAGTGCAGCATCGGTAGTGGCGCACAGCCGGCGGACTGCAGAAAGGTCTATTTCCGGTGCCGGTGGCGCGCCGCGGCGGGGAGTAGTCTTCTGCCGGGAGGGGGTTTGTCCTTTTTCTGTGTTCGTTTCGTTGCCTTCTTCTTTGCGAACTTGGCTATTGGAACGAGCACCGGGGCTCTTTGCGCCGGGGCCTTCAAGATCAATAGAAGGGAGGACGAGCTTTTTCTGTTTGGATGCCGGAAGGATCTCATCCAGATCAACAGGCACGCCTAGGGATACGAGGAATAGTCGGCGGATGCGTGATTTCACCCAATTTTGGGGCTGGAGCGGTGGCGGTGCAACAAGCTGAGACCACAGCGAGAGGGATCGCTCGGTGTTGAAGATTGCTGCGGAGTCTGGGATTGGCTTGACAGGGGTGAGAGAGCTTAGATCTTGGGATGCGGGGAAGAGGAGGTTGAGGGTGTCTTGGAGGGAATCGAGGAGTTCGGAGGTGGATTTGAATGTGTCGAAGTCAATAAGGGGTGGGGGTGCGCGAGCTTGCTGAGATGCCACGGCTTCGTCTGAGGGAGCTTCCTCTGCACTAGGCTCTTGGAAGCCGTCGTCAAAGTCCCCAAAATCATCATCTCCCATGTCTTCCTGCTCTTCTACAAATTCATCAAAATCATCACCCGCTTCTTGCTTTTCATTTCCGTGGTCGTCGTTCATGTCATCCCCCAATGGGAGGTTTTTGTTTTCCAGTTCAGTATCGTATATTGAGACATCCGGCACGGTTTCAACCGTATCGGGTAATGTGTCACTTGCTGAACTTGTATGAGCTTGTGGATGTGGTGACAGGTCTTCTTCAGCGGGTATAGTATCCACCCGCTTGAGTCGTGTCTCAGGAATGTCTGTTGTAGAGCTATCAAGTTCAGGGGGTGTGGGGTCAAGTGCTGGCGGCGTTGGGCTGCCCTCGGAATCTGAAGCCTTGATCACCACGTCGGGCACAGCATCGGCGAGACGCTTTTCGTGTGCCAAAGTACCAGGGACTTCGCCATGGCTAGGTTCATCTGGGTCCACCTTCTCAACCACTGTGCGCGGAATCGGCAAGTCTTCGGGACTCAAGGCTTGATCCTCTGACCCCGCGGGCGAACATATCTGGCTGTGTGAGCCTTCTGGAATAATTTCGATCTCATCGGGAACTGCATCCTGTTCTCTCTTTTCGAATGCTGCTGTGCCAGGAATCTCGCCATGTTGGGTGGTGCTGTCAACCCTCTCGACTCGCGTTCGCGGGACAGGGGAAATGCGACCGGATCGTGGGGATGACTGGAGTTGGGGATTGCCTTCACTAGCATCTGAGAAGTATTCATCGTCGCTTTCAGAAGCTGCTAAATAGATGTCAGCCTCAAACGAATATTCAAAGTATATTTTAAGGGTCATGTACTATGGTCTCCAGCTCCTGGATCGTGAATCTCTGTAGTCCTGCTGGGGGGCTCTAGATGCGAACTAGACAAATCGGACAGCCCCTCCGGCATGATTGTAGCTTGAATTCAGGGTGTTAACATGAAAGAAGGGGCACACAGAAATCGAATAATTCGAAATGCAATGGGGCCGTGTGTAGTGTGCAGTGACGACTTGTTTCCCTGCGATCGATGTGAGTCCAGAACACATCTGCCTTAGGCATCATATTTAATTATATCAATAAGTTGGCCACTTTATTCAGGCATCTTTGTTGCCTTTTATTACAGGCACCAACCTTTCAGCGCGTGCTTGCCAAACTCCTTCCAATTATTATTGTCTATTGTCTCGACTTTCTTGTCCTGCCTTTCTCATTACACTCTTGGGCTCATTGTCTCAACACATTTGATCAAGAGCTCCATTCTCTCATTCTCGGATCATTTGATCCATTCTGCAGGCCACCTCCCTGCCCCGTGTGTCGCTGGTGCTTTCTTTCCATCCAGCTTTTTCCCCCATCAGACCTCCAGCTCGATCACCAACACCATGTCGTTCTCTTTCGGAACCCCGGCCTCTACTGGCGGCTCTAGTGGAAATCTTTTTGGCACAGCGGGCAATGCTTTCGGCGCCAACAAGGATACCAATGCGCCTAGTGGTGGACTCTTCGGTAACGTTGGAGCTTCGTCCACCGGCAACAGCGCATCGCCGTCGATTTTTGGAGGAAACTCCGCAACAGGTCAAAGTACACCAACCTTTGGCAATGCAGGCACTTCCAATGCGACCACAAGCGGTACATCGGCCTTCAGCTTCGGCGGCAAGGCTCCATCCGGAACTGGCACGCAGCCTAACTCACTCTTCGGCGCCGCTGCCGGCAGCCAAACTCCCAACAAGCCTACGGAATCGACCACACCTGGCCAGACTGGCAATTCACTCTTCGGTGGCGCAGCCCCAAAGAGTATGTTTGGCAACGCAGCCCCAACAGCTACCCCTGCTCCCGCTGGAAGCGCTCTGTTTGGAAACAACTCCACCACCCCTGCTGGCCCCCCTCCAGCATCCAACCCACCAAGCAGCTTATTCGGGGGTGCGAAAACTGGAGTCTCGACTACTCCCGCCGCAGCGCCGTCATCCACCACGCCTACTACCTCACAGGCGCAACCATCTAACAATATGTTTGGAGGGGGGGCAACCGGGTCACTCTTTGGAGCTGGCGCAGCAGCTCCTGCGACTAGTGGAGGTCTATTCGGTGCAAACAAGCCGGCCGATTCAACCGCTCCTAAGCCTGCTGCAGACACCACTTCCAAGTCACTTTTCGGTGCAGCTGCACCTGCGGGTGGTGCGCAAACCTCGCAGACACCGTCTCTGTTCAAAAATATGGCAGCCCCTGGCGGCGACTCTGCTCCAAAGTCTGCATTCCCGGCTCTCGGTGCTCCTCCTGCTTCCACCGCAAACACAACTCCCTCACTGGGAGCGCCCGCCACGTCGAGTGCTACCCCTCAAAAGTCTCTTTTCCCTTCCACAGGAAGTGCCACATCCACAGCTGCCCCCTCGACTACTCCGGCGGCGACTCCTCTTGGAGGAGGCCTGTTTGGGGCCTCAGCTCCCACAACTACTCTAGGTACTTCGGCCACTGCTGCACCTGCTACCACTACACCTGCTGCGCCTACGGGCGGCCTGTTCGGCCAAGCTGCTTCCACGCCTTCGACCCAACCAGCGAAACCCACCAGTTCGGCACCCCTTGGTGGACTTGGTAGTCAAACGACCGCTGCCCCGACTCCTGCATCGACTACAACCGCTGCCGGCGCTGCTCCAGCCGGGCCCTCCGTCCTTGGTCAGTCTACCACAGGACCCGCCCCTCCAGCCCAGTCCCGCCTAAAGAACAAAACCATGGATGAGATCATCACCCGATGGGCCACAGATCTCGGCAAATACCAAAAGGACTTCCGCGAGCAGGCGGAGAAGGTTTCCGAGTGGGACCGCTTGCTAGTGGACAATGGTACCAAAGTTCAGAAGCTGTACGGCAGCACAGTTGATGCGGATCGAGCTACCCAAGAGGTTGAGCGTCAATTGTCAGCAGTCGAAGGTCAACAGGATGAGCTCAGCTCATGGCTCGATCGATACGAGCGTGAAGTTGACGAGATGGTTACCAAGCAGGTGGGCCCTGGAGAGTCTCTTCAAGGACCTGACCAGGAGCGCGAGACAACGTAAGTATAACACTGGACACAGCACTTGATATTCATGGTTTTGCTAATATGGCTATTAGCTATAAACTGGCCGAGAAGCTCTCGGAACGCTTGGACGAAATGGGCAAGGATCTTACCAGCATGATTGAAGAGGTCAACGGTGCCTCATCCACATTGACCAAGACCAACAAGGCAGATGAGCCGGTATGTCGCAAACCAGTACAGATCCAGCTTTTTTTGGGAACTATTTTACTCACGCATCTCTATAGATATCGCAGATTGTCCGCATTCTCAACGCACACCTGTCCCAGCTGCAGGTCATCGATCAAGGCACTTCAGACCTGCAGTCCAAGGTTGCTGCCGCCCAAAAAGCAGGTCAATCGATCTCTGCCCGTCTCGGATACGGCTATCCGAACAATGGCATGGGCAACAACAACACTGCTGATGATTTCTACCGCTCCTTCATGCAAGGCCGGTAAACAGGCGGATGATTCTTTTTAATGATTTAAACTCGGAGTTATCGGCTACTTGGCACCTCGATGTGCTTTGGGGGAATGTACTGTTGTAGTCAGGGAATGCTAATAGTCGGTCACAATAAAATGCTTGCATGCGCTTTGTGATTGGCAACTTTTGAAGCTTTGTAGGATCCAATGCAATAGGATTGAGAAATTCTTTGCATGTGTTGTATTAGTATGTCCTTCTTGTCACTATGACTCGTACCGAGCCCCCAGAAGATCCATCACTTCTGTCTGCCTTTTGTCTGACTTTATACTGCTTCGGATAGTAGATGTACAGGCAATTGACCCTTGCGATTCTTTATCAGTCGGCCCGCGCCTGCCTCTAGCAGCAACTTGACGAATTCCACATCATTTCTCTGCACTGCCACATGCAATGGTGTATTGCCATCTCTGTCTTTTGGTTGTACATCAGCGCCTTTCTGCAGCAAATGCCTTGCGGAGTCCAAAGAGCCATTCTGCGCTGATTTGTGCAGCGGTGTCATTCCCTTAATGGTTTTCAACCCTGGGTCGGCGCCATATTGTAGCAGGATCTTGCAGAGACCTGAACTTTCTTTCGACGTCGCACAATGCAATGGTGTGATGTTCCAATCGTTTCCCTGCTCCGGATTGGCACCTCGTTCTAGTAGGAGAGCGGCCACAGAGGGCGAATTCAGGTCTTTGCATACAGTGGTCTCCCAGAGTACCCCCCGTAGCAATGGTGTGTTCCCTTTTAACGATCTTGCCTCTAATTTTGCACCCTGATCCAGCAAGAACGCTGCTATTTCTCTCCGGCCATTCCAGCATGCCACATGCAGTGGTGTCTCACCTTTCTCGTCCGTTGCATCAACATTTGCTCCTTTCTCCACCAGCAACTGAGCGACCTCAACTCCATTGGAGGATGCCAGATGCAGGAGCGACATTCCAACTCGATCCCGTATCTCCAAGTCCGCACCGCTTTCTATTAGACATCGGGCCACTTCCACGGAGCCAGACTGACACGCCACCTGCAGCGGAGTTTGTTTCAAGAGATTCACAGCTTCTAGCTCAGCACCTTTCTCGATAAGAACTCTAGCCACTGCCTCGCGACTGTTGGGACATTTTTCAGCCGCGAGATGCAATAAGCTGGCCCTGGAGCCCTTTGAATTCACGTCGACACCGTTTTCAAGCAAAATGCTAGCAATTGCTGCTCGGTTTCGGATCACAGCCAATGTAATTGCATCTTGGGATCCCCAGCCGCCTTTAGTGCGTGGATTGGCTCCATGTGCCAACAGCAACGCAACAATGTCTGTATGGCCATAGCGAATGGATTGTATCAATGGCGATTTTCCTGTTTTTCTGTCCTTGGATTCAATCTCCGCTCCTTGTCGGAGTGATTCTTGGGCCGTTTTTAGTTGTCCTCTGTTTGCTGCCCAATGGAGTGCGCTCCCTTGGTGCTTTTGGACGTTGTATGCATAGAGGAAGGAGTTTAGGAGGTTATAACAGCGGCGACTGGTTCTTGCAAATGCATTTATGTCATTTTGGGAGACTTGGGTCTCTGCTATGGCTAGCAAAAGCTCATTTGGTAGGACGAAGAGAGTCATGGTTGAAGCCAAGGTTGGGTGATTTGATTTAGATTTCCATTGCGAACATGGGTTATAGGAAAGAGCCCCGTACCTGGATGGTCCCGCTTTATTTTTATGTGGAGACGTTTGGCAACCCGCGGATAGCTAATATTATTGCACGGAGTCCGGAGTATAATGTTTATCTTTTACGCCTGGTCGGCGATATACATTCATGGCAAGACAAATTTCTCGGGTTACTTGAGGTTTTCCTAAAGAAGCCATAAGCATAACAAGATTTTATCCTATACGGAATACAAAGACAGTGAATATGCCCATGTAGAAATTTAGGTCTACAGATTTAAGTACAAGCTAATATTGCCGAGACTTCTCTGTGATATTTCCAAGTTACTGGGAATTATACACACGGTAGCGGAGGAACTCCATATGCTATGGTAGAGAGATGTCTTGTTCAAAAACAGGCGCTGAGGACGGCAGGATCTCAAGGCAGGCAACCATGATGATTTGTTGGAGCGGATATGATGTTATACACAGCAATTGGAATAGCTCTTCATATTAAACATAAGATAAAATGGGTGTATGGAGCCTATTTGCGGCTCAAGCCATCGCTAAAGAGAAGGTAGTCAGCCATGCCGTTCATGTTCAACAGAAAATGGAAATAGACAGGGGGGACTTTCACTTACATGTGGGTCTCCAGCTCATCCAAGTGCTTGCGCTGCTCGCCAATCTTCTTCTTAAGCTGTGCAAGCCTATCGAATCAATTAGCTCTCTGCTCCAACTTGATTGCTCTTGGCTCTGCGGGACTTACTTCTCAAGTTCCTTCTCACGGATGTACAGGGCCTCTTGGGCGGCCTCGCGCTTGGTGAAGGCATCACTGGTAGAGGGGGCATATGTTAGCGATAATACTAGTATAATTTCCAACTACGGTCAGGCAGATGACTGTCTTGTTATAATTGAATTCGGGGTGTAAGTTTCGCAGTCAAGCCGCATCATCTCACTTACCCGGAAGAGGCACCACCGCTAGAGCGGGGGGCACCGGTATCACCTTCACCCATGCGAGGGACAGCTACGGAGAAGGAGCGGGTGAAGACTGCCCGGTTGGCAGTGGCAACGGGACGAACAAATTGACGAAGCATGGTGATTTTGGATGGTTGAGGGGTTTAAGGGAAATATGTGAAGTGAGTTTGGGGGTTAAGGTGACAAAGTACGAGGAGAACTAAAGCCACCTGGGCAAGCTTATAGCAAATGACGTTCCGCGCCAAGAAACATCATGTGATGGGTCCAACCTTCCAAGGTTGGAAGGGCTCGGGACAGCTACTTGGAAGCTTATGTCAGAGGCCAGGTCATGTGAACAAAAATTTCTGATAAGTCGCGGCCTTCTCATTCGACTCTGCACTTACACCTACATGGAGGCCTATGTACCTGATCACAGGATCATTAATCTACACATGTTCTCTCTGATTCCCTTCAAGGATTCAGTATGATCGTAGAACCTCTATGTCATATCCTTGTTCTAGACTTCGAACACATCCTGTCTTGAATGAGGCGCAAGTAAGGAACCCCCCGGGCGATTGGCGGATGTGGAATGGGGGATGACGCTGTAGGAGGCCCACCGAACCACACAGAAGCGATGAGAGAAGATTTGTGTATATATATGGCCAAAAAAGTAATATAATCTTGGATATGTTGGATGTTTGATATAGAATTAGTTAATTAAAAAAAAGACGACGAAGTTCAAGTGACCTCAAGTACCCTTTTTTTTGTAATATTTCCTAACACAAAAGCCCGAAGCAGAGTGGGTTGTTCAGGTAAATCCCAACAACACCGCCTTCTGCCCCCCTCCTTTCCTCCTACCTCCTCTCTCTCAACTCCCTACTCCCTCACTTCCATCTTCCATCTTGCTATCTCTTATTACCTTCTTTTCCCCTTTCACAAATCAGGTCAGTTTTTGAATGTCCCCTTGAATTTGCCCTCTAGCCCTCTTTCTATGCCCCGTCATCACCGCAAAATGCACACATCAACATGTGGAAACTCTCTGAAAACTACAATTCCCCCAAATTCAAATTCCAATGGGATCGCATCACAAATCACGGAAACCACTTGTCCTCGTCTCCTTGTTTATCTGTTGAGCCGTTGCCGCGACCGCTTTCCTGCGATAACCCCCAACGACATACGGGAAGACCCAAGGGTTCTGTAACCGCCACGATCGTCATGATCGACCAAATATCTGGGTATTTGGTTTATCGTCTCAATATCTCGATCCAGAGGCGCTCTACATGATGCTGGAAACGCAACTGGGCCCTTCCCGTATATTTGCAGAGGGGGTCGAGGGTCGATGTCTACCCCTCGCCATTCACTACTTGCATTGTCCTGATGGCGTGATTTCCAGTCTTCATTTCCAAAACCATCAACCCAAGAAGGAAAATGCATATGAGAGAAGAAAAAAAAAGGCTAACATAGTTCACATTTTAGAAAACACACATTCACCATGGGTCACGAAGACGCTGTTTACCTCGCCAAGCTCGCTGAGCAGGCCGAGCGCTATGAAGGTTAGTTTCTTTCGGGTCTAGATTGTCTAGTTGTACAAATCACTGACAATGCGGTGCAGAGATGGTCGAGAACATGAAGGTCGTCGCCTCGGCCGACGTTGAGCTCACCGTTGAGGAGCGCAATCTCCTGTCTGTCGCCTATAAGAACGTCATTGGTGCCCGCCGTGCCTCGTGGAGAATCGTCACCTCTATTGAGCAGAAGGAGGAGTCCAAGGGCAACGAGTCCCAGGTCACCCTCATCAAGGAGTACCGCCAAAAGATCGAGGCCGAGCTTGCTAAGATCTGCGACGATATCCTGGAGGTTCTGGACGAGCACCTCATCAAGTCCGCCCAGAGTGGCGAGTCCAAGGTTTTCTACCACAAGATGAAGGGTGACTACCACCGCTATCTTGCCGAGTTCGCCATTGGCGACCGCCGCAAGGGTGCTGCCAACCACTCTCTGGAGGCCTACAAGGCTGCCACCGAGATCGCCTCCACTGACCTCGCCCCTACCCACCCCATTCGTCTCGGCCTTGCCCTCAACTTCTCAGTCTTCTACTACGAGATTCTGAACTCCCCCGACCAGGCTTGCCACCTCGCCAAGCTTGCCTTTGATGACGCCATTGCTGGTATGTTGGAATACAGCTATTGCCAGATACATTGGCCAAAACTAATATTTCTCTACAGAGCTCGACACCCTGAGCGAGGAGAGCTACAAGGACTCCACTCTCATCATGCAGCTCCTCCGTGACAACCTGGTAAGCGTCGAAATCACCTATTGATTCAATTCGTTCATACACTGACCCGCATTTCCCACCAGACCCTCTGGACCTCGTCCGAGGCTGAGCCCACCTCCGAGAGCGCTGCCCCTGCTGATAAGAAGGAGGAGGCCCCGGCCGCTGAGGCCGAGAAGCCCGCCGCCGAGTAAATGATTAACACCTAAAAAGACCTTGTTGATGGACACGCGTCCTCTGGACGGATGGAAAAACCGAGAGAAAGAGAGCGCGCGACGGGTCTTCTAGTACAAGAACATAGATTGGAGACGAAAGAGGAAGGACGAAGAGATTTATTGGCCCGGCTGTCGGTTTATAGTATCGCAGAGACTCGCAAGGGTTGGTGTGAGAAATATTCTGACCTTTAGGTGACGATGCTCTCTCGGCCATTTTTGCTTTGAATCTTCTCTCTACTTGCCTACTTGCAGTTTGCTTGCTTGCTTTGGCCCGGCGCTTGTGTTCTCTGCCTGGGGGATATCCATCCTGTCTCCTCTTTTCGTTTTTTTCATTCTCCTTGTTATTTTGTCTACTTTGCCTCTTAACTACCCAAAGAGTCCCCTTGCGCGCACTCTCCCAGCCCAACACACATACACACAGAAGTTCTTCAAATCAGTTCCTCATCAGGACTTCAACAAGGGCATCCTTGCTGATCCCTAACCTGGCTTTTCACCTTTCCTATCGATCACTCCCCGTATATGTGCCATGTGGCGTTTTGATTCTCACTAGATGTGATTTCGAAGATAATCTCTCGTACGCTGTTCGAGTAATACTTTGCGAATCGTACTTGAAGCATGGATGGCTATGTGTATGAGTCTTTGTCCATCGCCCGCCTATAGATGCCGCAGAGTAGATAGCAAGCTGTCATGTCCAAGAAAAATAGACCCTGCAGATGAAAGAAGCAGCCGTGTTAAGCTCCCGAGGACATCCTACCTGTCTCTGTATGAACACATTCTTATCCACAATGCCTTCATCCTCTACCTGTTGGCAGCATGGCCACTGGTGAGCACATCGAGGATCCCCATCGGTGGACACGAGCTCATTCAATTATTTGCTTCAAATAATCGACACTTGGGCGCCTCATCACAGCGATCTGAATCAAAGATCCATACCAATCAGCACCCAAGAAAGATGAGAGTTCTCCGTATTCCGTGTGCATTTGCGTTATGTACATCAAGGTCTACAAGGTACGAACAGCCGTGTCTGATAGGACGGATAATTCGAAAGATATATTTAATCTTCAACCTGTATTAAGCCACATTTTTTTTCGAAGGATGAATAGGCACCATATCTCTGACCGGGGTGTGCAGACATGCATATGCCCGTATACTGCAGACGAAGCCGCAATGATATCAGTGGCTATATTAGTTGGGTACTGTCGAGCTTATGTGCACCTGCCTGTGTCACGTCGCAACTGATCGTCGCTCTCTTCACTAGGTATGCATGCCGTACTGTTTGTTCATTTGGCCCCTGTCATGACTCAACAGTTAATTGGACATTTCGTCTAGAATTGCTCTTAATTACGTTTCATTATCTGTATCCTGGTATAACGAAAATTTCAAGTTTGCGATTATTGTACAGAACTACAAGAGACAGTCTCAATTGAAATAGTTTCCATTGGTATGGTCGAAACCACAATGCTACCAGCCATGCGGGCTCGATGAAAAGGGGTATGAGGACAATAAAGGGAAAATAGAGGACCTGAGACATGCGCGCTCCAGGGTATGTCGAGTGCAAGAATCAGAAATCGAGCCACAGTAATGACAAAGATGACAAAAAGCGGCATCTTTGTTTCCCCACGCGGAGACACGAGTCAGCCCGGCGGAGACAGTAGAAGAAAATGGAGGGGAATAAAAAAATTGAAATGCAGATGTACAGAGTCCCCCGAATATCGAGATGGTATGCGAGGAAAGAGAAGAAGATAAATGGACTGCTCCAAGAGACCCGTAGTATGATTTCCACTTCCCACGCCGTTCTGTTGTGGCGATGACCGTCACCATGCAATGCCCATGAAGAAACATTTAAATGCTCCAGCAAGAGCCATTCAATCAAATCGAGTCTAGTCCCAGTCCCCGAAACGCCCAAGGTGCTATGCATCGAAAGATCACAAAAAGAAAAAAAAAAAGTACAAGTGAAACGTGTTCACAGAGCCACCACAAAAAAAAGAAACGCCGGATGAAAGAGGAATATGGAAAAAAAAAAAGGGCCAATAATATCGACAGGGTTGAAGAGAGGTAGAGTGGAACACTGCGTTAATAGGATAAGAGCCCTGGAGGTCGCACACCGACAGGATGATGTAATAAAGACACCCGGGAAATCAAATGCCAAGAAGTCAGGTGGTGGCCATACAAGGCATGCGATGATGTCACGAACAATCCCTTGAAGTTCCCCCTTGAAATGATTCGGATTCAGCCTCCCCAGTTCGGTCGATCCTTGAACAGGGGTGCTGTGGAGATGACGACTTTGTGGCGATTAAACCGAAATGTGGTGTGTTCCGAGGCCACTCGAACCAGTCGGGTGGCAGATGTGATATGTGAGAAAAAGGCCGTAAGATTGCCGGACAAATGCTGACCCCATCGCAGAAAGAGAGTTGTGTCCATAAAATCCCCGACCCTGTTGTTTAATGAGACCGTGACATGCTGACATTGAGCATGTAACTCGTTGAACCACTTAAATATGCGGTGAGAAGAGAAATTCGTTGACCAGGGATTTTGTCGAGAGGTGTAAATAGTCCGAATCTCGGTAGAACCGGTGACCGTATGTAAACACGTGGAGCCCCTGCCGCAAAATAACAGGCGGTTCTCCCCGAGTGACGTTCACGGGACGAGATATTCGGCCACCTTGCGACGGTCTGATCGGACAGTCGGTTTATTTTTGTGCTTTGCGTGCTTTCGTACTGCGAGTCATTTCACTCTTGGTCATGTTGCGAGTGAGACCACCGATGTAGTCTTGTAAGATTTTGTTCTCGGTTTCCAACTTATCATGGTCCGATTTGACCGCGTCGATGCGTTCAGCGAGAGCTTGAAGTGATGATTGGAGAGCCTTGGCTTGCCTTTTTTTAGTTCATATAGTTAGCTACCGAAATCTTATGGTTGGCACACTCCAGTAGAAAATCGCCTTGAATGGCTTTTCAGACTCACTCCTGTAGGGTCTGTCGGGCCTCCTTGCCCAAACGCTCCAGATCGGCTGAATTGCGCCGTGGACTCATTGCGCGGGCGTCGTCCGGGGGAAACTCCTCCTCCTCTATTTCAATTTCGGGGTGGTCCCGAGGGACAAGGATCGAAGCACTGGGTTTGCGGCTCGCCATTCGCGGACGTTCTGATCGGCCTCGACGGTCGGTTTCGGCGTCGGATATAGAAGAAGATGATGAGAGAGATGAAATATGCATGCGGCCACCGTCGTTTGGGTGCGGCAAAGTATCAACAGGAGAGGCTTCAGTCATTTCTGTGTCTGATGCCATAAGGGTTACTGCTCGCGACACACAGGATCGAAAGGAGGTCCAGGATGGCGGTAGAATCAAGCTCCCACGATTGGGGGGTTGGCTGGTTAAAAGAAGCCGGAGGGAAAAGAAAGGCGGCTGATGAACGACCACGGTCTACCCCTAGCGATGTACCCCAGATGAGAAATCTGTGTTACGCTTGAGGTAGCTACCGGGTCGGTGGAAAGTCGAAAAGGAGGAGTAGATGTAACTTTCAAGACGACCAGGGCCGACTTTTAATAAGGCGAGTAAATTCGAAAAGCGTGGTTTGAGATGAATGCAATTCGAGGTTGGGAAGAGGGGAGAGAAAGGTAGCCGGAGTGGGTTCAAAGGGAAGGTTTAGGATTTTTTTTCTTCCTCTCTCTCCGAAAAAGAGAGGCTGGCCACAAGGCAGGGATCGAGGTTAAAGATATTGAGAATGTATTCAAAGAGAAGAGACAGAAGAAAGAGAGAAGGGGAGTCAGAACGAAAAAGAGCTTTGGGGGAAAAAAGGAAGAGAGTTTCGGTATCGGTGTTACGGCAGAGGGGGTACAACAGAGTGACCTGAGTTGTGGTGCGACGGGTACGGTATCCAGTGGTACCCAGCTGTACCCATGGAGTCTCCAGTATAATTTGTCTATCTTAGCACCTTTTCAGTAGGTGGAGGAACCTATCTCCCTTGGATCATCCCTCCGAGACGGTTCTTTTCTTCTTTTTTTCTTCTATTTTACTAGATTTTTTTTTCACATTAATTTTATCTTAGTACAATTCATCTAGCTAAACTAACCCTTAAAATATTCAAATTTCAAATCTCGAATTTATAATAAAATAAAACGGAAAAAGAAAAAAAAAAAGAGGGGATTTTCTAGAAATGAGAGGCGTTCAGGAACTAACGGGTGGCTCCTTAGATTCCCCTTTCCACACACACACACACCTCTTCCCCCGACAAGTACCCGGTACACCGCTGTTCCCTATTTGCGCCGGCTCCGATCAAGTACTCAGTACATTATAGGACGTTCTTCGGTTTCGCTCCACCGCCATAGCATTTGACACGTATTGTGAAAATCATAATATCCTATGTATGTCGTCTACAACATACATACCTTCCAAGGGTTGTATGTTTATTTTCTCCGGAAAACTTGGGTCTTCCATTCTATTTCATCCCGATATCCCCCATAGGTAGGTAACCTTGGAACTTGGGGAAACAATTAAATCAGATCTTATATTTTGTATACTTTCGTATTATCCAATATTGCACATGTGGCCATACCCCCGTCCTTCAGGGGGGGCATGCAATGTCGATCGAGCCTCAGAGCCAAATGACGCCATATAATTGGCTCCTTCAATGTAATTCTCACACAGATATACCTCGTAGTTATACAAAGTACAAAGTATGGAGTATACCTAATATAGCATGACGAAGAGTACTTGCTCTGTACTTCATACCCTACATATATAATGATTTTCTCGGTATATTGTACGGTGACGAAGATTCCAAGGGGTAGATACAACCGCCCTTGGGCAAGATCGACCGAGGAACAAAGGTTCCCGGGAAACGGCACTTGTTTATGAGATATTCTCGATCCTGAAGGTCCAACAAGGGTGTCCTATATGCCACCAAATGTAGGTGGAATTGGAAGCAGGAAAATAGATCCGAGAATAAATCCCCGTTCGCCCCTCGTTAGCCGCCTCCACCGCGACCAAAAAAAATACCGTACAATATAGATTCACAGCACTTAGGAACACTAATGGGGAAAATTAACTTAAGAGAAAAGAGTTCAGTGGCACTGCAGTTTGTTGCTCCGCACCCTCCCCCCCCAATGTCTGTCGTAATATCCCACAACCAGTCACCATCTCCCATCCTTAGCCCACTCCTCTCCATAACCAATGTGCGCCCAACGCTTGGGCTTCAGACGATCCATTCCCGTAAATTTTTGACATGGTCCCTTATTATTCGATAGATCGCCAGCCGAAAAGGAGGTGAAACTGAGTGCCATCATAGACGCCGATCTCAGTAAATCATTTTCAGTGCGATGAATCTGTTAGGCTCCCCGGTCCCGGCAAAATTATGAGGTACCCTAAATCATCAAAATTGCCGACGCCACCTTTAAGGTCCGGGGATAGGTACTAGTGCTCCGCCATCGACATCGGTTTTCTAATGTCGTAACCTATTTGAGTCAGACCTACAATAACGATTAGAAAACACCACCGTTGAGAAGACATGTTCGACTATAACGTACATACATAATCTTTGCCCCCCCAAAGTCTTGGCTTTGCTTATGCGGTTGGTGACAGCCAACTCACCCTCCCCTCTCTATCAAACCAGATGCGTTCCTGGATCCCGTTGTCAGATGACTTGAAGCCCTAAGCAGTTATACGCTCAGACCTGATACCGTATCTACATCTCTTGAACAGTGTAACTGAAGGTGCCTTCACCGAAGCCCATGAGGGGTGTGCGTGTGACATCCTTTTTAGGTCGTAATCTAAACGATAAGAACGTAGAAAATCGGTGTATTTACCTAAGGTATTTAGCATCTAAATTATACCGGTTCATTTCAATTTATATTGCTTCCAATTGTGGTTCCCTCAAACATCTCGGGGCAACTGAGACAGATCAATATCAGACCACTACGGACTTTTAGAATGATTATGAGACATCTACTCCGTACAACATATATCGCCTTTAAGATTGCTTTTCGGGTTGACTTTGAGAAACAAAAGCTAATGGGCAACTCAAGTACCCGCCGATCTGCAAGTGCGTTTTGGTTGATTCGTGCCCTACGGACTCCCGAACACCCCACCTATACGAACGCGGTTTTTCCCCATTACGGAGGGGGCGTCAAGGATGTTTAGTCGCACGCTAGAGTGGGTTTTTTTCCCCCTTCTTTTTGCTTCTTTTTGCCCCTGTGTTTTAAGTGGCCACCTTCCTGTCTTTTTTTTTTCGATGGATATTTTAGGCCCAATCATCGGGATGAGAATTCCTTGAGATTTTAATATGAGGTATAGCGCTCCGATATTTCCCTTTATACCGTAGGCTTGATCCGGATCTAGTAATATATCATATGTGTGTAGAGACTTCTTCCGATTCCATTGAACGTTGAATATCTGTTTTCCTGTAATTACCCGCCTACAATAGAGTTTAATATCCATGTTATGCATAGCCGGCATCAACTTGTCTAGGACAGTGTGCCGAAAGACTATGTCTCACATCGTCTCAAATTATAAAGGCTTGTGAGTAAACATCGGCATGTCGTTGGCAACCTAACAGGGTTCGCCGGGGAAGAAACAATATGAAAGATCTTTCATTGTGTAGGTTTCACTCCGGGAACACAAAGATATTGTTAGCTTCTCGTGTATATACTCTAGCAAAACGGGTGCTGCGTAAGCATACCCAAAATGGCAAGAGTCATTAGTCTTGTGTCCCTATCGCCAGGAAAATGTCTATATCGTACGTCAGCCTCAAAATGTCTTGCAATGTCTCCTACAAAACCCAATGTAGGTAACACATAACACAGAGACGTTCCGATCGCTTACCAGTGTCTACCTGTTGCAGATCCGATGATCAAGTAATCCGGTTTTTGCAGATTTGCATTCCTGTTTTGTGCTTTGTGGAGATGGATCTATCGGGAGCTGTGCGAGCTGGGGATCCATTTCTGCCAATCATCCTGTTCGGAACTTTGATCAGGGCGGGATATGAGATCCATAGAGGATCAGACTAAAAGGCTAGCGCTGAAGTACTATGTTGTTTTGATCGCCAATCCCAAGTCTCGAGAAAGCTGTCAAAATATCAGTGTTCCAGCTATTGTACATGATGGCAATGCCTAGTATGGGCGTCGAGATTGTGTATAGACTCATGAGAAGCCAATGTGGAAAACGAAGGATATGATAATGATTTCCAGTAATTGCAGACTGTATAGGTTGTAGAAAAGAGCCCCAAAGCGCTGTATGCAATGAATGGTGCCTATTTACCATCAAAACCTCAAAACACCAACCACCAAACTTTTTAGTTGTTTTGCTCACAGAGCATCATAGGATTGCCATTGATACAGGGCTCTTAACACAGCAATGCCGCCGGACTGTGTTTCAACCGTACGGCCTCGACCACGATTGTTGTAGTCCTCCGGCGTGGATCCTGTAGTCCAGGACTTGGGCTCATGATCGGCATTGCGGTAATCAACAGCATCATCTGGGATAGTGCTGCTATCCACGATCTCATTGGCATCCAGGTGATGATATGAGCGCCCCCACCAGGTACCAAACTTGCCATCGCTGTCACGAGTCATCAAAGCGGCTTGCGCATTGTGTTCGATCCAGAGACCATATGCGCGGCACTGCTTCATATGCTGCTCATATATTTCGGCCCAGTCATCATCTGCGGCATGCCTGCGGATCGCGTCCGTCAGGAACTGCTTCTCTTCCGGCTGAAGATGCCGACAGAATCCGGACAGGTGGTGGAAGAATATCCCTTTGAAGGTCTGTCCGTCTTGGGAGCAGTCTCCACGAGAATCACATGCGTCCTCGAGCACACCTCCGCGACCAAGTCCCTTCCACTGCTGGCTGGAGGTATGTGGCCACCCGGTAGCCTGAAGTACTTTGTGGACAAGCTCATGACCGTCGCGCAGATAGCCTTGCGAATTTGTGGCTAGCCAGAGTCCTCTTAGCCCGCTGAGAATGACTCCTTGATTGTATGTGTAGATCATAGTGTTGAGCTCGTCGCATTGTCCTGAGCCGGGATTCGATGCGCTTTTCCAGCCACTGATATGGAAACCATCTGCATAGAGACCGCCGATTCCAGTCATATTAGAATTCTTGAGCCATTCATACCCGTCAATTGCAGCCTTCAGATGATTAGGGTCGTGTGGGTTCTTCCGTAGGGGCTGTGGGCCCTGCGAGTCGACAAGGAACGGGGCATTCACAGAATCTCCAGGAAAGTATAAGTACATCTCGATGCTTGCGGAAATATAGAGCTCGTTCGTAATCGCATTTTTGTAGGGTATCAAATATGGGCTCCAGATCATGCCGCCCTCACAGAGGGTTTTGTCCCAACCAGCGGAGGCGAGCTCGTAAAAGATGCGTGCTCTGTGCGCAGCAGAGTTCTGGAACTGGGTACCGTACCAAAGTTCTTCTGAGCTGCTGTTTGAAGTGACATAGTGAAGGTCCGAATGAAGATTTTGGAACTTAATATTTTCCAACCACCCTAAAACAACCCATAGCATGTCATCATATGCCTGGTTTCTGAGACTGAAAGCATTTTCGCCAAAGTAGAACGCGGAAATATGGCTGAAAAACCGATTGACCGTATTCTCGAGCCTGAAGAAGGATAATCCTTGCATCCCGTCCTTGTCGGGAATATCAAGTGGACCTGAGGTTAAAGACGAGAGCACTGCCGAAACGTGCGTGCCTAACACTGCTGCAGTCCAATCGATGCTGGTCGGCCACGTGCCCTGCCACAGTACAAAGTACCTGTCTTGCATCACCTGCAGTGCGGCAATAAGATCCTGCAGGGTGTTTAGGATGGGGTCGTGAATCGACTCTTCCGGCGCCAATCCAGCGCCCATAAAGACAGTCCCCTTTACGGGAGCATCAATCGAATTGGAAGATGGGGAGGTTCCCAGAAGTTCCTGGGATGGATACGCCAGCGCATTGGCCACAACTGAGAATGATAGGAAGCATAGTATAATAATACAGTTTAGAGATCGTAATAGCCCCAAGGGGGTCAGAGATGCGTGTTGAGGAGCCATTCTGCATCAGGATACATATCCTGTCAGAGTTAGATCCCCAGACATAGGATTCTGGAGTCCGTCTATAAGAATAGGGGGTAGATAGTACGCAATGAAAGCGACTAAAAAAGAGGAAGAGCGATGTCCGCATGCGCCATGCGGGGAAAATGGGGAGCCGGATAGGGTTAAGCTTAGTCACCCTGATGCCCCGGGTCAGGGCCATCTGGGCAGGTGAGGTCTGCAGTGGTCAGGTGAGAACCTCCACAACAATTTGGTGTGGCATTCAATCATTATTGTTACTATGCGAACTCCCACCAAAGCCTCCTGACCCTAGAACACTAGCTCCAACGTGCAAGGAATATTTATCGACCCTACCTGACGCCACATGGCTGTCGCATGATGCATCCCACCCCATAGGGGATGTTACATAGATATACTACAACATATATTAAGGAAAACTCATGTACTCTTTTGGCTTCGTCCTAAAATAATTCTCAAAAAATGTGGACAGGTGAAAGGTCGCTCATAACTAAGAAAATCCATTCTTCATAATGTACATTACTCCCAGAAGTTGCTGGGCTTTGGGGTCCAGGGTTGTCTTTGTTGACCAGATGCTCAAACACAAATGTTCAATTTCCATCAAAGGGCCCTTCATTTCTGAGTCCATATCAGCAAATTTCTAGTCAAAGCTTAAGAGCGAATTTTCATACCATTATGGCAATCTATCATGGCGCCGGCACATACCTCTTGTGTGTATGTGTTCCATGGACACCCACACTTGACCTGTGGAATCATACAGATTCGACTGAAGAGGGGTCGTGCCGGCGAATACTAGATGATATGTTCATCGTTTGTAGACAAGTTCTGGTAGGAATGATGGGCAAAAATTCGAACGAAATAGGGTGAGGTATTGAGAAAATGAGAGAGAAAGCAAAGCCCAGGTATCAAATGGAATATCACAAGCAACGTATGCCGGTCAAATTTTGTTGTTCCCATTCATCAGGAAGACTTAGTCCCGGTCACCGCCAGCTTCAGGGCTGCGGCTTCGGTTGGGGCTTCTGCTGCGATTCCGAGTGGCTCGGCCCTTTGGCCCTCCATTCTTGTTCTTGCCTGATGGAGGTGGGCGGACAAAAGCATAATCGACACGAAGCGTCTGTTCGAGGAGCTTGTATCCGTTAAGGTTCTGGATAGCTTCACTGGCTTCGGGGAGAGTGGAGTATTCGATCAATGCGTAGCCCTGCCGGAACCTTTGTGTTAAACATCATTTCATTGCATGTAAAAAGGGTAGGCAAAGGTTCCCATATCTTAGATGAGGCGTTCTTTGTGGGAGGATGCATACCTTGACATAACCCGTTCGCCGATCAAGGTTCAAGCTGAAGTTTTTGATCTCGCCATACTCCGCAAAGAGTTCAGTCACATCTTCCTCTGATGACTCCTCGTGGATATTAGATACGATGATAATCCATCCTTCGATACTCCGCACGGCGACCGCGTTGCCCTGGGTGCGTGGTTCAAAACTGCGATCTGACTGCTCGGGAACGTCGTCATGCGCGACAGGAGGGTCAATTTCCATCTCGTTCGACATATCGTAAGGTAGGGGCGCAAGGCGATTGTGTTATTGTGTTGGTATGATGTTGGGGGGTTTAGCCTGCACGTTTGTAGCGGTCAATGAGCCTGAATCTGGATCGCGATCTGAAGTCTGCAGAGGGCGGAGGGCGGTATCACTGGGCGGTCTCATGGGCGGTCTCGGGCAACCTCACCTTCGAGAGAAAGCCGTCAGTCACATGACCACAGTCTACCCTTCCTATGTTGTAGATCGGTGTGCTGATAAGTCCGAGACCCTGGTACATGTACATATGTAAACGTTGAAATCATGCTGATCTCGTTTCGGAGTATCATCGAATTAACAAAATCCCACGTAGTATATAGTGTTGTAGAAAACGAAAGCCAGTTGTGTCATTAAATCTCTACCAAAAGTGATATTGCGACGCATTATCACCAGAACTAAACCCCGCCGAATAGTTGACTCACAGATGACTGTTACTTTGCTTCCCAATTTTGCAGGTTGGAGCGTCTTCTAGTCTCTTCCAAACACAGAGTTTGCAGACTCGAATCATTGTCAGCGATATTTTTATACGCAGTAGAAATGTCAAAGGAGTGGAGATTGTATTCGCTACCCCGTCTGTTCTATGTCTCTCGGCAAGCAGAAAACAGCGATCAACTGCCCTTGTCCGTATGAAGAAGCATCAAGGTTCAAAGACCAAAGAACGGTAAAAAAAAAGAAAAAAAAAAGTCAAAAGGTAGAAGGGAAGAGATAAATACACATTTGGTTCATATACAGGGAGGGGTTGTTCAATGACTATGAGAAAAACAAGAGAATCACCAATTCTGGTGTTGGACAAACCGAGGTCAGATTATCCAATTAAAAAAGTGGATATAAAGTAGCTTAGCGACGGTTATTGCCCATGCCGAGGATCTGGACCATGCGAATAAAGATGTTAATGAAGTCCAACTCGAGGCTGACGCACTCGTTGACTACATCACGCTTGATCAAGCCGCGCTCAGCAAGACGAGCATGGTGCAGAATCTTCTGCACATCGTAAAGAGTGAAACCACCGAAGACAGCAAGGCCACCGTACAGCCAGAGGCGCTCAGACCACATCAGAGTGCGAACGGCAGTAGCAGGGAGGACCATGGGGGCGAGTCCAGAGAGAGCAACGATAGTTACACCGGCAAGAAGGGGACCGCCCAGGTAGAGGTACTTCTCCTGCTTGGCAGTAGCACCGACAAAAGCGATTGAGCCCATCATACCAACAGTGTAAAGACCAGCGCGAGCGAGAATGGCAGGATTCATGAACATCAAGGGAGAAAGAAGAGCAGCCTGGGTAAGGTTGAAGACAGTCCAGCAGCCATACTTCATCATGTAGCTAATTAAAGGTCAGTGTCTTTCTGGAAAATTAAATAAAAAAACTGGCGAAGAACTTACTTATCCGGGGAAGTGTAGAAAGTGCCGTACATGGAGCCGATGCTGCCAACGAGACCGACACCCATAACGAGCCACGGGTTCATGGCCATGAGACGATAAGACCAGCCGCTCATATGGAGGGCACGAGCAGCAACACCAATGATACCAACACCAAGACCAGTGTGCATGAAAGTCTGATTCAAGTAGCTCTGCTCGTAAGCAGGCATACCGCCGTCTTCTCTCGTTTCACGGTTGAAGATGAAGTTGGTTGCCAGAACTGTACCACCAATAATGGCGGCGCCATACAACAGTTTCTGCGTCATATTACCATCCTGGGCAGGGTTGAAGCTCTGCTGCATATATGTACGGCGGAAGGCATTTTGGAAGTTCTGTCGGGACTTGGCGAAGATCGATGATGAAACGCCCTGAGGCTTTGTTGCTTGGGTAGGCTTGATGGGGGAGTTGTGAATGAATCGGGTGGTGTTTGTGAGCTTAGGGACCTGGCGCAGTGCCGAGGATACAGCGAACGGGCGCCGTAGGAAGAAAGCCATATTTGCGATGGGGATAGTCGAGAGTCGAAAGAGAGGCGACGTTTAAATGTCGGGCCCACGGGTGATATGCAGGCGATTACTCATATTCCGCCGGCGACCGCTTAAATCCGGAAAATTCCAGAATTAGTCACGTGCATCAAGAAGTGGGATGGGTTTGTAGACTCACAGTGAACCGCCAGAGCTCACTTTATGTATTTTTTTATCAGATCGGCCTGATTACAAATACGTCATCTTCTTCAGTTCAATTTTAGTTCGATTCCAGCCATGGCCTCAAGTCTAGAGACAATCAGCCTGCCACATCTACCATCGGTGCCTGTGCATGTTGCTCTATATCGCGATGTTCAAAATGCCGCCTCTCTGAAGGGTCAACTACTCGCTGGCCAAACAGATTTCCAGTATGCATTTATTGATGCAAGCATGGTATGTCAAGCTGTCATTGAGAGCTAATATCAGGAACTAGTCCACTAACACTAAGCGACAGGTTCTGTCAAGAGCTCACGCCACTGCTGCAGTATTCAGAGCAGTTAATGATTACATGCACAATCGACTGAAATCGCATAATGTTCATTCCGAGATCGTGTTCTCAATGAATCCTACAAATAATGTACGTCGCCAATTTTAGGAATTAGCTGCAATTGCTACTAAAGCCGGGACTAACACGGACTTAGATCACGGAATCATTCCGTAGATTCGGTATTTCCGATTCAACCAAAGACTTGTTGGTGATCAAGGTCTCTGTGTCTCCGGAGATAACACATGAATCCGTCGCGGCCCACTTGGACAGCTCGGTTGAAGGAACACCTGCACGTTTCGATGATCAGACACTATCCGAAATCTCTGATATCAACAAGATCAAGAAAGCGTACAAGCTAGGGGCTTTGCCTTCGCCAACTGCCAAGGAAAATGATGAGGTTAAGCAAAGACTCGAAAATTCCTTGCTGAGTGCAATTGCATTGAGGGGATCATGAGCAATTGCCAATATCAAGCCACCAAATTCACTGTGCCCAAAATGCCTCAAGTCTGCTATGGGGAGAGTGGGACATCTTGAACTCCAAATTGACTTTCAGAATACACCCATCATCAGTCACAAGCAGGTCGTATGGTTTTTCTGAGGTCTACTGTTACTCAGCCCCAGTGATGGGCAGAGATCACTTCAGATCTCTTTATCGAGAAAGTGCACGAAGTCAAGATCATGATGAATTGAACGAAATATTCTAGAGGTGCAGGGTCTGTTTATGGTTCGACGCGTCTGGCCCTGACCATTTGTATGTTGTGATACAAGACAGTCAAAATGTTTTGTTTAATCTCGGAATTGAATGATCCCAGTACTTAGCCTGCATTATATAAATCTACTCGGCTGAGGTTGAATGCATACAGTTGGTTGCCCGGCCGAACTATGTAGCCAACTCAAAATATTGCCAAGACCGCGGCCGATCCGCCCTTTTAGATCGAAACATTGAACTCGGATCTCCTAACGCTACTTCTCCAGCATGTCCGACTTGCATATACTTGATACTGCTTTGCCTTCAGTGTGAAATTTGCCTAATGTCTGATATAGTAAACTCAAACAGTACATGCGACTCTCCCTGATCATAACACCCTGAGACGCCATTCGCGACGATGGCCAGCATTGCAGATGTGATCATTTTGTCATCGTCTCCAAATCCACCACAGTCGCCAGGGCCAGCTAGGCATGATGCGAAGCGGGTCACTCAACTCTTGCCACGAGGCGAAACGCCACCACCAATACCCCCGACAGCCGATTTGTCTAAATCTCATACGCGTTCCCGTTTTTTTCCCACTCCAATCCCGAGCACCAAGTGTTTTGAGGACGTGACAAGACCGAAACAACGATCGATCAAGAAGGATCCTACTTCAAACCCCCGCAACCAAACTGCATCGAGCAAATCGCGGCGGAAGGCGAAGAAAGCCGCAGATGCGGCAGGAACAATTGCGCTTGGGGACGCCCAGCCAGAGCTTGCAGGCACGAAAGATGAAGCGGTGAAACCGACCAAAGGTCGTCCTCGCAAGAATATCATGAGCAAAGATACAGGAAATATGACTCTGGCTGGGAAAGTTACGAAGACGAGCGTCAATCCACTAGCAAAGAAATCCAACAAAGGTGAAAAGAAGACGGTTGCCACAAAAGTATCCTCCTCGGAAGACATACCCGAGGAACTTACTCTCGGGGAATCAAATGCTTTGAAAGAGGATGAAGCATTGCATCTAGATGAGGCAATGAGGAGAAGGATGGACTGGACACCACCAAGGGATACCGCTTACGAGGAAATTGCTACCGTGAACGATGGTGACAGCCAGGATAAAGACCGTGATTCGAATCTTGCGGGTGGATTTGGCAAGCGGCTATCCGACTACAATTATTCTGGGTCGGCTTTGATACCCCGCGACGTTGTGCAGAATGCGACTGGCGGAGGACCAACAAAGCGTCGACGGATAGAGCTAGTCAATCCTGAGATAAAGTTATTGTCCAATGAAAGGTACTCTGATTCAAGTGAACGGGCATCCGCGCAAGGAGAAAATATGGCATCGGGAATACCCAAAAAGACAACAAAGGGCAAGCCTAAGAAGTTTACCACCTTGACGGCGCGCATGACTGCGCAATATTCAATGCTCGACACAGAAGACGATGAGCCGGTAATTAATCGTCTTCCAGACATCAGGAAGGCAAAAGCAAGCCGAAGAAAGACCAAAGAGACAGAGAAAGAATCTTCGTTCACTGTACTTCCCCCGGAAGCAGCTGTCGAATTTCTTAATGACCAAGATCTTGTATTTGGTACCTGCAGTCAATTGGAAAGAGATGATTCGCCGCGGACTTTACGAGAAACCCAGCAAGCCATCCGTGCCTCCGAAGGTCTGTCATCTCCAGAAGGGACGCACAGCACAAACTCTACAGCGATCCAAGAGTCGTCTTCTTGTTCTGTATCAAGGCTGGCAGGAACCAGGAATCTGTGGTGTGTTGGCGCCAGAGACACCGAAGGTTCTTTGATGGAGCCAGAAACACTCAACATGGTTGACTTGACGGGTGGAGGAGAAACCCCCGCAAAGAAGAGTCACGACACTGTGGAATTGGAACGAGCAGGACGAGTAGGCCACGAAACTCTTGCGAGCAACTGGTTTGAGCTTGAGTTCGCCGACATAGATTCACCCTCAGAACAGAGATCATCATCGCTACCATTGGCCCAAAGGGCCTTGGGCTCAGATATGCAGGCTCAAGCTACGGTACCTACAGCTACAGCTACTACCATGCCCAAGGCTAGAGACAAAGCTGCAAAGCCTGCAAAGGGAGCCGATGGTCCCCCGACTGAAGCGGCTGGTTCCCAGCCAACTACCTCGCAGGCGCCTTCCATGCCACAATACTCCGGATTCACAGATATGGAATTGTCTAAACAGGTTTCCACTTATGGTTTCAAGCCAGTCAGAGGCCGCAAGAAGATGATCGATCTCCTTCAACAATGTTGGGAATCGAAAAATGGTAGCAATGCTACCTCTGGCAGCCAACCTGCTCGCCAATCCAAGCAACAGAAAGAAACTGTGTCTAAGATGGACAATGTTCCAACCCCCACCATGGATGCGAAGCCAAAGGCGACGGTGAAGTCTAAATCTGCGACATCTACAAAGGACCGAAAATCACTTGACGCGACGAAATCACCGTCTACCTCGCAATCCAATCCCCAGACAGGCCCGAAGAAAAACCCCAAAGGAAAGCCTATCACTGAGACCTCTATGTCATTCATTGATGTGGAAGAGATCCAAGACTCGGAAGAAGAAATCATTCCCTCTCCAAGTCAAGTACAAAGGCACTATACCGACATCTATTCAAAGTGCAAGGCAGACAGCCAAGCACACCAACGCTCTTTGGAAATCCTCACGAAAACACCGTCACCAAGTCCAACCAAGGGCAAGGTTTTTTCTTCCAGAATTTCAGCCAAAGGGCCAGCATCCTCTGCATCCCTCACAGCCACACGCACAGCCACACACACAGCAGAATCCTCTAAAGAAATTAATCTGGCAGGTATGTCTGCGCGAATCACCCAAGCTGTTCGGGTCCAGCCTCGGTTCTCGCCACTATCATCGTCTCGTGGTGGCCGTATTCGACCGACATGGCATGAAAAAATCCTCATGTATGACCCTATCATCCTCGAAGATTTCACCGCTTGGCTCAATGTCGAAGGACTGGGGCTTGTGGGCGAAGATCGCGAGGTTGGCACTGCGTCTGTCCGGGAATGGTGTGAAAGTAAAGGAATCTGTTGTTGTTGGAAAAGCAATGCCAGCTGGTAAAATCGCAAGGGTTATTTGCATTCATTTCTATTTTGGATACCCGGTTCACGAATCGGGATCATACTGCATTATACCCACTGACATGTCCTTTTGGAGGAAGATGAACATATCTACTTTTTCCATCTACTGTAAGAAGTCTCTCACATTCTCTACTTCACTAAGTGACAAAACGTCCACAGTATTCAAAATAAAAGCATTTGCGTACTCAAACAACGGATCTTATGGCCATGTGCCATTTTCAGTTTCTCGATCATACATTGCATATTGGACAGAACGGAACAGATGCAAACAGCAAACCAAGCCCTCGAGACATGATACCTTGTCTAAAAATAGCATGTGCGAAAAAGGCGTCACACTCATAGGAGAGTATGGTGATGATTTCCGGGGTTAAGATCCGGCTGGCAATTGAGTTAGCCCTCAATCAAAGAATCAGGACATGGATATGCCAATGTAAAATGTGAATTACAAAAGCGGGAAGAAAGACATACCTTGGAGTCATTCATAAGATTGGTTCTGTATGAATCATCCAGACAGGCTTGTAGCTCTGTATTCTTCTGCTGAAGCTGCGTGACCTGTTCCTTCAGGTTCTCGGACTGCGTCTTGAGCTTCTCGATAAGATTCCGCATTCGCCCAGCCTCACCACGCACCCAGGTCTCACCGGTGACACGGTCAGTGACTTTGCATGGGATATTGAGGACAAGGCAACAGCCGCAGCCTTCAGGATCGGGCGTACACTTCATCTTCTTGAGCTAGACATACAAATGCGTTAGTGCGGTGTTCTGAGCCAAAGCCAACGCGAGATCAGGATATGAATGGGCGTACCTTGCAACGATCACAGGCCTGGCCGACACGGTGTTGAGCCTTGGTGACCTTGGCACGTACCATGGCCGACCAGTCGGGCTCGGGGTCGTAGCGGCTGCGGCGAGTCTTCTTGGGCTTCGGGGCATTCTCGCTATGAGCGTCGTTGACGCGCTCGTCGTCGGGGATTGTAAAGTCTGGAGTATCCATGATGAGACTGGATGATCTTGTTTCTGGAAATGATGGTTAAATGGCTTCTCATCTCGTCTTCTTATGCAAAGCACCGAAGAAACATATTGAGTCTGTGTTTGAGATCTTGGAGTACTTGCCTTTCATTCTCTAGGCTAGTTCCAGGTAAGAATCAGTTTTTCTTGTCTATTTTTTTTTCTATCCAGAGAAAACATCCGAACCAGATCGCACTCAGATCACAAAACCTTTGTCTTGAGTAAAATCGCTTTGTTGGACCTTGCTGTCTCAACATGGCGCATAACAAATGACTGGGCTGTTTGACGCTGCTTGCTTTGTTAGACATGAGAAGTCCTCACTCAGAGTGTCTGGGTCAAGGACAGAGCCATTGTTGTATACACCTCATTGTCCTAGAAATTTTCTCGAACTTCTGGCTTTTCTTTTTCTTTAGCTTCTTCCAATGAGTTCTGTCGATCTTTTTGCTATATTGTCAATGGCTATACGCCTTGTCTAAAACAAAACTTGATCCATCCCATTACAAGATGTATCTATATGGCCCAATGAGAATGATCTGACCCTTGTCAGGACAATAGCACTTTTTATAAGTGGCTGTGCCCACTCGCCAACCCTTTATCAAGCCCAGGATCCTCATCAGCTCGATAGTTCTTCAAGATTTTCCCCATCTGCATTATTTATTCATGGTCTATCATCCTCAACTGTGTAGAAAGCAAAATATAAACACGTCCTTTATGAATGAGAGTTGTGGAAATTCGATGGCTCGTTGCATGGCTCTGAGTATCATTCGTATTCACATGATGAATCCTAATTGGGTGGGAAATTAGCCCTCTTTTGTATGAAAGTATCACTTCCCTAGAGGAAAGTAACCAATAGGTAAATTGATGTCCCAAAATAGCTGCCCATAACTCTCTAGCTCTTCACAGCCCTGGGGCCGAGCCACTACTGCACCTTCCTATGTGCTACATCAAACTTGGAAAGAGATCAACAGATCATTGCAAAGGAATGGAGGATATGAGAGCAATAAAATTGAAATTGAGATATAATAGAGGAATAAAATATATAGAAAATGGTGTAATGCCAATTTCTCCCAGCTCTGCAAACACACTCCTATCGATTCCAAGGGGCCAAGAACCGGGGGCAAACAGTCGATCCGATTGATCTTACAATAATAAGAAAAGAACCGAAGAGACCATGGAAAGCGAAAATCACAAAGTCAAGCTGAATAGAAACGAGGAATAAGAAATGAAAAGAGATGGAAGAAGAAGGGTGAAAAAGAAAAGAAGGGATGAGAAAAGTGAAAAGAAAAGAAAAGAAAAACGCGCTTGAATCTAAAAGGCCGCTTCCTCGTTGTCAGTCTCCAGCTCTAGGGACTGAGCTCGAGGTCGTTTTCGAGACACAGTAGGTGTGGTAGGAGCAGGATCAGACATGGCAGATGGCGATTCACTCGAGCGATCACGATGTTGTTTTTTCGTGTCCAAAAGTCGAAGTTGAGTTCTGCATTGATCAGGTGAATACAGTCTAGTACCCCCAAGTTCTTTCATCTACGAAAGATCAAAAGACACATTAGAACGTTTCCTATATAATACGAGCATAGGGAAGCTCACCTTGTCCGAGAGGAAATGAAATTTATCTTTTGCCCAGATCCCATGGGCGTGGATTAGGAGTTTGATCTAGTAGACTTGCGTCTCAGCATGGGTGTTCAACAGGTGTATACTCCAGCTCCTATAGCTTGTGTATACCATATGTTGCGGGAGGTACATACTCACATCTGATTCTTCCCAGCGCACCATTCGCTCTCGGAGTCGGCGATGGAGACGCATCTGCAGGCGCGCCTCGGAGGCATCTTTATTGAATCTTTCCCGGAATTCTTGACGCACGACCTTCCAGGCCGTTTGTCTATCACGCAGCTCCTCTACAAATGCATCTTCGTCTTCTGCTCGCGGATCACGTCGCCCGCGGCCTGGAGCTCGGACTTTAGGGAGTATATGTGGAGATGGCTGGATGTTCTGGCGATCTTGCTCCATCCGGAGAAGGCCCTCTGGATTGGGAGCGATGTTGATTGGAGTGTTGCTTGGTTGATCCCGCGAGGGTGCGTCCGAGGATGGGTGCCTGGCGCGCTTAGCTGGTGGTGGGCCCTGTGGCGACTGGCTAGGCGTTTGTCCCACGCTATGATGGAGATCACTTGGCCCCGGGGCGTACAGATAGGCGGAAGCGGGTGCTGAAGACCGGGGGAAGTCACTTGGGAACGGTGCAGAGATACCGAGGCCCACTGGGGCTGACATGGGGTCATTCATCCCATAATGGTATTCTTGTGTGCCGTAGCCATGTGAGTGATGACTGATTGCTGGGCTGGGACGAAACGAGCTGTCCGGGAGACTGATTGGTGTCAGGATGCTGGATGGAGCTAGAGGCTCTGTGCAGTACGGGCTGGTGGCTCCGACATACGGGGTCTAGATGGTATATGGATCAGCTCATGTTGAAACATACAGTGTTTTGGATCAGAAGTGCAAATGGACATACCGGTTGACTAGGCCAATGAGCTGGGATATCTTCGTAGTACTCTGACAATTCCTCAGAGGGGGGATACCCGAGCGATTAGACATGATGTTGACTGGTTGCACTCAAGCAAAACATAAAACACGGGGAAGTTTCACGAGTCCACTGCGCTGTCCGAGTGGAGAGAATAAACGCCGAAGCAGCAGAATATGAAACGAGATGTGAAACTCGATGTAGGGGAAGATGTGGAACTGCAGGCGGCTGGCAGACTATGGTGGTTTGCTGAACAGTTAGGGTTGTATGTGTATATCAATAAGGCTTTCCACTCCGAGGATGTTGAAGAAAATATTCACATTCCCAACCACCGACGAGAGTCGATTTTATAAGATTCATGCGAGCAAGAAAAGAGGGGAAGATTTAAAAGCAAGAAAGATGCACAATTCCGCCTGTCCTCCACTTTGAGCGATATCACAGCCAGCACCGGGGATGCCTCGTAAGGCACGGTGTGAACAATCAGTAGAGGTATGAACCATAGGCTCAGAGAGCACCAAAACAGAGATCAGTACCGCCGACGAGCGCTGTGCCGCATTAGAACGTAGGGAAACTCATGAAGACTCGACGAGAGCCTATATTTAAGCGCTGCGGGCTCAATAGTCCAATGTTGATATCCATATTCCGCCCCCATCCCTGGATGGGGGCTCAGACTCTGCATGGTGAATAGGAATTAAAGTCAGTCCATGACCTCAGACCCACTACAACGGGCCAAAAAATAAAAAAGAATAATTCAAACAGGAATTACTGCGCTGCTGAGGGTTGTGGAGGATCCTCCACAAAGGAGACAAAGCGTAGCGCTTAGAGCTCTGGAGGAATCCACCGGACGGATTTTGGACCCCATTGAAAATTATAATATCAATACTAAGCCCATCAATGATATACAGGTTTCAATATAGTCAGACAAAAACGTTCACCTGCCCCCCAAATCCGATATTGGCCCCTCTTCATGAAGATCTCAAGTCAGCCTTGTGCCTCTCTACGCTAATATTTCATTTTGGCAACCAGAAGTAGAAGAAAAGAAGAAAAGAAGAAAAGAAGAAAAGAAAATCCCTCAAGGTGACGCTAGATTCCAACACACCGGTTGTGGGAATGGGAGGGATCATGATCCTTCTCCATGCATTCTCCATGCAATCTCCATGCATTCATTCCCCAGAGGCGTTGCTCCAGACGGGCGGCTCTTGACTGGCCATAGATGGCCGAAAACTCTTTGAGGCTGAGAAGACCCCACGCGCCGTGGCTTTGTCCACGGAGAATTCATGACCGCTGGTTAAGCGCTGATGCAGACACCCGGTAAACCCCGGTCATCTCGAAGATGCAGAACAACCTTGGAACATTCTTTGTGATATTTATTTTCTTTCATTTCTAATTTTCTTGCATATGTAGGGATCTCTAGCAGAAAAAAAAAAAAAGAGAAAGAGAAAAAAAAAAAGAACTATGGCAGTTTTTTCCCCCTCTCAATTTTCCACCTCTCCGGTGATCGTTTGCTTCCGAGGTCACCTCTCCGAGCCACATCCTGCGTCTAAGCGCCCGAGAAAAAGCCAGTGTCTGGACCTTGAATAACACGCTCACATTTTGTGGATCTGCACATCGCAGTCGAGAAAACATCGGGAGTTGATAGCTCCCATGTATCTTTCTTCTGGGGGAGTAACCAGTTGAATCTCGGGACATGTACGCCGTGCTCCGTAGAGACTTTGAAGATCGTTCCCAGGCGTAGTAAACGCTTGTATTTCCTGGATGTTGAATACTGACAACTGACTATTGGCTCTTTATTTTCTCACTTTCTCGTGTAGGAACTTCTGTCCCTGGCTTATCTTATGTGATAGCTACTTGCATATTGATTCACCATACTTTGGGGGCCAAGTGCTCCTTTAGGTATGCCGAATATACGGGGGCTAGACTCATAGATACCCATGGACCCTAAAGGTAACACTTTTTCACCCCGAGAGCGCCCCCATAAAAGCGGCAGCTAAAAAAGACCCCATAGACAATCTCGTAGGACCATTTACCGGCCGATTTCCAGACATATTGTACAAGAAATCAGAATCCATAGCAGGCTCCTAGATCAAAGGAAATCAAATGGCCCCAAGCAGCTTGGAGCTCGTATGGTATATTTCATACATGTTCTCATTGCTTACTTCTATCCAAAGGCCCGAGAATCGAAAGGTAGGTATCAACTCCTGTGGGATGACCAGATTATAACAGCAATGGCGGGTCTTCCCGTGCAATCAACCCCTTTAGAGGCCTAGAGAGCTCTGCTTAACATCCAAAAACCAACTTGACTGACATATACGTGTCGCCGTGAACGACTCTGCCCATGGCAAATCATCACTTAACGAGAATCGTTCACCCGGTGATCATCCGTTTCGTCTTCGTCCCCCGAAAACCCATCTAAGCTATCATCATGATGATGTCCCTTGTTGTGACCATTGGTTTCCAGGGTATCGTCGGCTGCTATGGAAATACCACGAGCGCCCCATCGGTTTTGGTTTGATTGACCATCCACACCTTCCTCCTCGTCTCGAAGGTGCTGTTCTTCGTCTGCAGAGCGTCGCGATGTCCGGAAATTCATCACACGATTCACCAGCCAGCTGTTCCCATAGTCCTCGGAGTCAACGACACCACCATTGCGAAGCTTGACTCGCTGGCGCGAATAGTATACCCATGCAAAGTCGACATAAAAGGCGGTCTGTACAATTCCAAACACGACGGCGATCCAATCATAGAAGGGCTCCTTATTGGCGAGGCGGACTATCCAATTGAGGATGTAGAATGCTCTGTAAGAGCCCAGAGCAAGTAGGTAATATGAGTCGATCACCGTCGGGACAGTGGTCTGACGAAGGAGAAGGAGCTGCGGCAAAACACACACAGACTCAAGAATAATGGAGAAGGCCCAGCAAAACTAAGTGATTGGATATGTTAAACTGCAGAATATGAATACTTTGGGCTTGTCCCACTTACTTCAAGGAACCATGCATTGTAAGCCTCTTTTTCGAGAAGCCAGATTGAAATAGGTGCCAAAACAGCGGACCCAGCCACAGACCACAAACCGAGTTTCCAAGCTCGCTCTCTCTCTCGCGTCCGCGGATATACCTTCATCATCAGGTATATCAGATATGCGGATGAGATGATATAGAAGAGCTTGAAAGAGACATTCCAAATGCCGTGCCATGTCCCACGCGTGTACGTGTGGGGATCAAGCAAATCAAGATAGCGAAATATGAAGACGGCACCATAAAGAAGCTGCGTGAGGAGTGAGACGCCTAAATCAATTTCACGTGTCAGTAACCTTTGCAGTGTACCTAGGTAGCTCCAATCAGATTGATGCAGGGATGTACGAACCCTCAGCGCTCTTATTCTTGTGAATAGCCCAAATTAGGACACATATTGACCCTAAGTGGGACAGATCTGCAATTATGCGAAAGACATTCCAGGCCACCATGGCTGTACGTGGTCGAAGAATCAAACAGTAAGTTGGACGTGGGGTGTGGACACTTGTCAAGCTATCACTATCGAGGTCGGCGGTAAGTATCTGGTGGAATGAGAATAATCAGGTGCCGAGTACTCCGTAGACTGAAGAAGAAATGAGTTCTTTGTTCTTTGGCTTTTTTTTTCGTATATACGTTCCCCCCTCCAATGAGATCAAGCAGGGAGATGCAACCTGGTAAGGATATTGGCGCTGTTGGAGTGACTGGGAGTTCGTTATCGGTGATCCACATAAGCTTGGGCCGCGTGTCTTCCTCTCACGTGAGCTTGACGTCAGCGTGTATTGGAAGCTCTGGGGTAGTTGGCGAAAAAAAAAATATGGTGAATTGATTTTATTAGATGACGAAAGAGCTGCATACCTCTTGATTCTATCTTGTTGCCTAGTGTAGTTACGGTTGACATGTGCTGTTCAACACCGCTGTTCCAGTGTATATATACGCGGGGAACTCACAACAGGTGGAAATTGTGAAGAAATATATATAATTCGATGATCGAACTTCGAGGTACTAGACATACTGTGAGGAATGTTGCTTTTAGCAAGCCATAAAAATCAAGGCCCACCAAGAATCATTAGAGGATATGATATGAACTAAAGAAACAAAAGATGCGGGGATGTTCAGGAGCAAAGGCCATGAGGACGCACAACTTACTCAATAGACATTGAGTTATCAAAAGTTGGTTCGAGGCTCTTCTTAAGCTTCTGGAGTTATACCAATGAGCTGGGATTCCAGTTGGAAGATCAATATCTGTTTATTTGCGTTTGTAGCCGTGGTGGATTCAGGCCTAGATGCACCAAGTGATGCAGGCGACGCGGTAAGATTCCCAAAGCAGATGTAATCGCTGCAGCATGAGTAGTACCCAATCATCATTTTCATTACCGTTGATATTCCCAGGAGTAGGGAGCAGTGATCACTTATGTAGTAAGAACGGGGTTTGGTCTGGTGGAAAGGAGTCTATTTCATCGTAGAACGGTTGAAACGATTTGACGGGATACAAACAGCAAGGAGTTGGTCATATTCAACGAGTCCTTTTATTGCATGAGTCTAGTATTCAGGAATATTAGCACCTTCTATGGAAACACATATCTTCTCGGTTGGGTTGATCAAGGAACTTAATATCCCTAGATTTTAGAAAACCACTTCCTGTTTATTGAAACCGGTGATGCAAGTCATAAATACGCCCCCAGCAACTCTTGGCACTACCTATTTGCATGGATAATATACTGCACCAGGACATTCAGCACACCTGATCCTTTGCATGCATCCTCAAACCTGACTGGAGACACTCCATTTGATATCTCAGAGTCAATGGATACCGCCAGGAAATCCAGTCGACCTGGTCGGCTTGGTCATCGACAAACTTGTCTATTATCACCAATTGGAGATTTGACAGGGGGGATGAACTGTGTGTGACAAAGAAAAACGCCGGCAGGATTCTGAGAGGCTGGGCTTCTTGAATATATACACGCCTTGAATGAACCCCGCGCGGTACTAAAAAACCAAAAGGAGATGCTGATAGGGTTATCTAGACCTTCTACCCCATACCGTGCATGCTCTCAATCACGACCTGCATGGGTGCAAAGAGGGGATGCTACGCGGTGGCTTCACACGAACCCGTCTTGTGGCTGATCTAGCCCGCCAAGTGTCGGGTTGGACGGAGACTTCTACTTCTGTCGATTGACTGTTGGTGATCGCAGGATGAGTTGCCGGGGCCACTGGATGCCTTTACAATAGTTAGGCCCTCGGGCGTGTCGTGAACTCGCATTGGGCGTGTCCTGTCATCCTCGCACGGTGTTGTGAGATCTCGCCGGGTCACCGGATTTTGGAACAGGCCACTCGCGGGTCTCTTCGGCCCAAATGTCTCATGGAATCTGTCGGACGTGGTTATTCTTGCTTCTGCATCTTGATGTTGGTCGAATTGGATCCCAGGATGAGCCATGAATTGTGATAGGGCCCCTGTCCGGGCATCGGTTCCTAGGCCAGGCAAGAACGGGTTGTGGAATGCACCGGAGGGGAGGAAAGTGGTTGGAGGCGCATTTGAATCGACACTGAATTTTAATTTGATTGCATGAATAGTCTACATTTGATATAAGGAGAAAAGGCCAACATAAAAGGGATATAGAGAAAGGTAATGGAGGGGTTCTTAGGAAAACAGATCTAGAAAATCAAAACATTAAATCAGACCGATTAAAACAGCGAGATATAAATCAAAATCAAAATCAAAATCAAAAGCTATATAGATCTTAACTCGAAATATCCCAAGTGCTATTATTACTTTGTTGTGATATGAGGTGACTCCATCCCCGCTCCTTTCCTCTCACACTTCTCCTCCTTTCTCTTCCCTCTGTAACCTTGTCTCTCTCTCTCTCCCTCTCTCTCTTTCTCCTTGTCCTTTTTTTTTTTGGCTAAAGTCTTCGGGGTTTTTTTTGTCTCTCTCTCTCTCTCTCTCTCTTGGGGGTTCCTCTCCTCAACCTTACCTCCCCTCCAAAGTCAACCCGTCCTCCCAGCCTCATGTTCTCCCCGTATTCGGAAGAATTCGAGGTCCCCGAATCGACGCTTCGACCATGCGATTTTGACCTGTGAGCTTCCCCTTGGCTACCCCCCCAACTACACAGGACTTAAAACACTCCGGTCGGAATTCTGGACTTCTCTGTGTCGCGATTTATACCTTTTTATTGTCTCTGTTACCTTGGTCAGTCTGGTTCTGCCTGGGATGCGCCTGTGTCATCGTCTTTAGTGTAACGCTTCCTGAGAGTTGACCAAGGCGCGCCAGTACCAGATCCTGCTAACCCCCCTACGCGGCCTTTTTGTATGTACAGATGAATCGGCACAGTGTGATTGCAAAAGTGTGTCTTTCACCATGTCGTAAGTCCCTTCGTCTGTGATCTCCATCCGGCCTCCAGCTGTGGGAGGGAGACTGGGTTGGAATTCAAGTGCACTTGGTCGCGATCTTACCATATGGCTTCAACTCATATGTTTCTTCTATTCTCTGACTCTGTACCCGATTAGTTCACCTCCGACATCTAAGCGCCTCAAGACGTCGGCGACTACCAGCGCTCCCCCGCATATGCTTGCCCAACAACAAATCCATCCATTCCACCGCGTCCCAACCTTTGAAGGCATCCCGATTCCGACTGCTCCTATACCTCAACAAAACCCCGGCGCTTCGCGCAAACGTCCACCTTCTCCTACGGGATCCTCAGCCATGATGGCAGCCTCAGGGAATCCTACGGGTGTAATTGATGACCCCGGTGCCATTCCCACGGTGGAGTCTACGCCCAAGAAAAAGGGACGTACAAATACCCCATGGACTGCAGAGGAGGAGCAAAGGCTTAAGACAATGCGCGACGCTGGGCGCAGTTGGAGCGAAATCGCCAAGGTGCGCGCACGGCTTTTTATAGGCTGAAGCTATGGGTTGCTGACCTGGCTCTCTTTTTTTTTACCTGTAGACTTTCCCGACCCGAACCGAGGGCAGTGTCAAGAAGCATTGGTATAAGGTACGCAATATCAAGCGAACCCAGTAATACCATGTCTTGTCTTACTGACACCTTACGCAGGACATGCACTACGCGGAATTTGCCGAAGATGAGGTATGATCCCGATTTATTTTTAATGTCCGTTGTCGCATCCGCCTCTGACGTCGCACAGTCTGTGAAGCTTCGCGAGGCGATCAAGGAGTACGAGGCAAACAAATGGAAGGTGATCGGTCAGAAAGTGGGAAAGCCTGCCAAAGTGAGTATCGGAATTTCCTGCATGTCATTGTGCCATCTAATCTCAATATCTTCCGACAGGCTTGCGAACAGTATGCCAAAGAGCATTTCAAGAACGTCTGACGATGACGCCTCTGATGAAGTGATGATATCGTTTTCTTAGCATCTTTTACGAATTTGGCATTCTCTCTTCCGGATTCCCTGCAATTCCAGAGCGATGCAAGTTTCATCTGTGGCCGCTGGAGGTCATTGATTTTACAAGGCAGATGGAGTTGGTGATCTGGATCTCTTTCAATTTTATTGGTTCTTATTCTATGTGCGCTATGGACCCCTGCGCCTCCATGTTTTCTTTTCTTATTTTTCTTTTTTTCCTTGAAGGCGTCTTTTTTTTTTTGACAAGCGCTGATTCTTTTTGCGCTTTTGTGTCCATCAATACCATATGATTCCTACTTATTCCAGTAGGAAACTGCATTAGCAGAAGAGCAGAAGGAAATGTACTTTGTAAAGGTGTATGTACAACATACAATGGATATCTCCAGCTAAGGTGGAGGCGGAAAAAGGCCAAAGCGGGCGGATCTTATTTTTTGCCCCCGGCAATTGCCCCCCCATTTTTCCCCCACTGGAAATTGGATGCTTTTCACAAGTGCACTGTTACTTTGTTTTCGAATTGAACCTCACATTACAAGGTATACCGAACCCTGAGATTACCTTGAACCAAGTCCGCTGATGCTACGGTATTTGTAGTGACTCTTCTCGGAAGGTAACACAACCTCACGGCTACCATGAAGACGAGTAGCGTGGTATTCTCTCACGATCAAGGTATCTAGGACAAACCTCCTGCATGAAGACCGGTGTTCGACAATCGTCGTTCTGAGAATATACGGTTAGACTTGATCTGGGTAATTCCAGCGAAAGGACTCAATGCGCTTTTACTCTCCTCGATTAGGTGTGATACTAACAGAGACGCAGCATGGCACCGGAAAATGATATCACTGCCCTAGAGGTACACCCCAACAAGAAAGACCTGACTACTGAAACCCCTGATGTGGCCAATCAAGATGAGGGAATCTACGCCGAGACCACGACCAATCGCCGCAATCCCGTTGGATCACGATTGGGCTCCGTTATCAAAGCCTTTGAGAACCAGCTCATCGAGTATAACTTGGAAGCGCGGGGTATTGAACGAGTCGCTCCAGATGAGCGCATGAAGCGCCACACCTGGATGTCGTATCTACAAGTGTTCTTACTTTGGATCTCTATCAACCTTGCACCCAATAACATTACCCTCGGGATGCTAGGGCCTGCCGTGTATGGTCTCAGCTTCCGGGACACGGCGCTTTGCGCTGTATTTGGCGCCTGTGTTGGTTCCATCGTCTCCTCTTGGATGGCCACATGGGGGCCCGCTTCCGGGATTCGGACATTGGTACGTAGTACACATGGAAGCTGTTGGATCATTGTTTGATAGAGAATGCTAATTGGTGACCAGGCCTTTGGGAGGTATTCGATGGGCTGGTGGCCCAGCAAGATCATTGTTCTATTAAATCTTGTTCAGATGATTGGATACGGCTTGATCGATTGCGTCGTTGGCGGACAAATCTTGTCTGCTGTCTCCCCTGGCGGCATGTCTGTAGCTGTCGGTAAGTGATCAGCAAACTGGTGAACTCTACACATTAGTAGTGATACTAATACTGATATCTCAGGCATTGTGATCATCGCGGTTCTCAGCTGGGCTGTGGCCACATTCGGCATCCAAGTCTTCCACTACTATGAGCGGTTAGTTTGACGGCTCATACCACGAGGGACAGTGTCACTGACTTGTCTCAAATTAGATTCGCCTTTTTGCCCCAAGTAATTGTGGTCTTCATCCTCTTTGGGGTATCATCTGTAAAGTTTGACCTGTCAACCACCTCTGTCGGTGATCCCAGGACATTAGCTGGTAATAGGTGAGTCTGCACCTTAAACCTAATCATCAACGTCCCAAGGTTTTCTAACATGCTTCTAGGCTATCCTTCTTCTCCATCTGCCTGAGCGCCGCAGTCACCTACGCCCCACTCGCGGCCGACTTCTTCGTTTACTACCCCGAAAATACCTCTTCCGTGAAGCTATTCAGCCTAAGCCTGGCAGGCCTCCTCGTCTCCTTCACCATGGCTCTAGTCTGCGGTGCTGGGCTGGCCTCGGGCATTTCTACCCACCCAGAGTACTCTGCCGCCTACGAGCAAGGCCAAGGAGCACTTATCGTCGAGGGATTCGGCCCGCTACACGGCTTCGGCAAGTTCTGCTCTGTGATCTGCGCCTTAGGCCTGATTGCCAATACCGTCGCGCCCACGTACTCCGCTGGAATCGACTTCCAGATCCTCGGTCGCTACGCCGAGGCAGTACCGCGCGTCATCTGGAATACCATTGCCGTCATTATCTATACCGTCTGTGCGCTAGTTGGTCGCAGCAACCTCTCTGAGATTTTCACCAATTTCCTCGCTTTGATGGGCTACTGGGTTGTCATCTGGATTGCCATTGTTCTCGAGGAGCGGTTCATCTTCCGTCTTCGCACAGGATACAACTGGGCGATCTGGCGGGATCCATCAAAGCTGCCCATTGGAATTGCGGCTTTCGCTGCCTTTGTTATTGGCTGGGTTGGCGCCGTGTTGTGTATGGCGCAGGTGTGGTACATCGGACCCATTGCCAAATTGGTCGGCGAATATGGTGCTGATGTAAGTTGAATCCCACTTCCCACAATGTGTGTCTCTTGATCCTAACTTATCGCTCGCTAGATGGGAATCTACGTCGGGTTCTGTTGGACTGCCCTCGTATACCCCCTCTCAGATTTATCGAACTTCGCTTCGTGGGTCGCTAGGCATTGGCTGATGTATAATGTCCTGTCCAAACATTTGAGTGATCTTGGTTCTTCTTGAGCGAGGCTTTGCGCAGTGTTTCATTATCTACTTCCCGAGGGGGTTGAGGCTGAGATCTACTAACCCACCGCAGTTTTCTAGATACATTAGATTAAAAGTGATATAATGGATAGACTTTCCTTCGGCACCACGTGCTCGGTGATGGCCGAGAGCCGAAGTGCCGCCAATTAATTCATCTAAAAAAATAGCGTGATTTTCTTTCTGATACCAGTGCTCCTAACATCAATACCAAAGGTCTAGCAACAGGACCTATAGCGATATCCCATCACGTAGTAATTACGAACCAGAACAATTTTAAGTCAAAAGTAAGGACCCCACCAACACTCTCATTTCATCTACTAGAGCACTATAGTACAAAAGAGACAGAAGAGTCACGTAGACAGAACAGAGACAGACAGACACGCAGCATAATGTTCACACTGTATTGGGGTTTTCAAGCAATAACCAAAGAAAACCGCCGCGCAAGCAGAAAATCGGCATTAAAGATTTAGCGGTACCAGTAGTCGGGCTTAACGTAGTCGGCGAAGGTCTTGGGCTCGACGTGAGGGGGGTGGTGGTGACCGTGGTCGTGGTCGTCTGAAGAGAATGTTAGCATGACCAGTGGACTATCATATACTACGGACCAAAAAGAAAAAGAGCGGGAAACATACGGGAGTGGGGGTCCTCCTCGGGTCCGACATAGTTCAGCTTGACCACGTTGCCGCACTCAAGGCAGCGCTCGAGGGGGCGCTCGCGGGAGACCTAAAAAGGCAGATAGTCAGTCTCTAGAGCTGGAGATATCGACACCGTTGGGCTTGGATGGGGTGTTCATACAGTCAGCCAGTTGACCTGGTGAGAGTCTGCGGGGAAACCGGTGCAACCGGCGTACTGCTCATCACCGGCGCCGTTGACAATGATGGGGTCTTCGAGTGTGCCTGTAGAAATCCACCGATTTGGTTAGCCAATGTCTTGGTCTTCACCCGAGAGTAACGATTATGAGAATCCTGCTGGTATTTGCTCATGTATTCATGATTTGCAATGGGAGGTTCAAGGGAAGGGGTCATACCCTTGCGGGAGGCATCAAGGGGACGCATGTCGAAGATGTCAATGCCCTGCATCTTTCCGATGAGTTCCAGACGCTCAAGACCGGTGGCCTGCTCGACGTCGGTGGGAATGGTACCGGGCTTGGCACCGGGAGCGACGAGGTCATCCTCGACCTTGATCTCTATATGTAGGCAAGAGAGATAAATCAGTATTGTGTTTTGTAGATATTCACTTCATGTAGAATGACGAGTCTGGCCCGTGGCTCGGGAAAAGTATCCGCATGACCAGCACCCGAAGTTTCTGGCGTCCAATTGCACGCAGATTCTCGAGTGGGCCATCATATGAATACTTCTTGAACGGCAAAGTCCAGATGAAAAGCAATTGACTGCTATAGGGTTAGGGAAAGCACTCACCCTCGAAGGTCAGGATCTTGCCATCCTGCTTGGGAGTCCACTTCTTCTCATTGGCTATAAGAGTTTCGCGTTAGCTGGTGATCATAATAGGTTTTTCATATCAACTGATTGTATATGATCCTTTGTGGTTGGTGTGCGCAGGTTATTGGAGCAGTTGTGCGTAGACCGGATCAGGCCATGTGAGAAGTCACGTACAGCGAATGATGGAGGATGAGAAAGGGCGCTGGGCGAGGGTGAAAGCGCGGGCAGGCGAGCGCCTTGCGAGAGCGGAGGCTGTACGTTGGAGGAACATTGTCCTGGAGTTAATGGGAAGAATGACGCGGGGCGTTTGGGGCAGGAGAGGGAGTTTGGAGGTTTGAGGTTGGGCGAGTTTGAAGCCGCTTTGGCCCGAGCGCCTGTGATTGGTTGATGGGCTGTCCAATATGACCACGACTAAAGATGAGTCAGCCTTTTTTTGATTGGCGGGAGCTCTCTACGGGCGGTCTGTTCATCTAGCGGCAGAATGTCCGTTTTTGGAATAGATAGGGCTTCTCTGTGTAGGGCATGGGGTGGCATCCATTGACAATGTCCTAGACACCATAAGTCCCAGTATAAAACACAAGTTCATCTAAACTAGTAAAATATAAACTCCAATTTCATCCAAGTTCTTTGGCTCTCCGCTGACACGTCGCTGGTGGTATACCAGGCCCAAGCTTCCGGGAAATGTGCGTCCATTTGTTGTACTCATACTCCTCCAGCGCCTTTCTCAGCTTCTGATCCTATCCTCAGACTTAGCTTAATCCCAATTTTATTAGTTTTGTGGGGATGACATGTACATACCAAAGCATCATCCCAAACCACAACCCTTTCCCTCAATTTGGTACAGTAACGGACTTGCAATGTTTCTTGTTTTCGCCCCGGGAAGAACCACGCAATATCCTTCCAGGAAAGCTGAAACTCCTCCTTCAGTCTTACCAACAGCGCATCTTCCTCAGGACCGAATCTAGTCTTTGGTGCTCTGGGCGCGGGGAAAGGTTTAGGCATGCCTGGACGGGTCAAGTGACTACGGTCGATTTGCGGCAAGTATGATCCCGCTCCAGAGCCCTGACCTATAGCTGCAAACGATTGGGGTGGTAGCCGATGGTGATGATGCTGTTGCGGGAGAGAACTTTGGAGGTAGTCCTGGCTCGATGTCTGGTGAGAAGAGGAAGCGCCGACATGATCAGCGTACGTCAAGTCGGTCGATCCGCCTGCTGGAGCCGACGGGTCACCCATGGGTAGATTTTGCAAGATAGTTCGATACCCATAGTTGGGATTAGTGCCTTCGTTGGCGCCAGGCTCATTATCGATACGTCGTCGCTTTCTGCTACCTTGGATTGGAGAGAGTCTATATTCATGTGTATGGTAATGCGAGGGCTGCCGCTGTAGCGAGTGGTCCGCGATAAAAGCCGGCGGAGACACATAGGTTGGCTGGGTTGTATCGGAGTAGCGAAATCCAGGCCGGTCTTGGAGGAGCAGCGGAGATTCGCCGTAGGAAATGATATCCTCTCGGTTCACATCTTTACCACTGTCATGGGGACTGTAGTTAACCATGGAACCTCGATAAGGGTCCGCTGGTGAAGGAGACATATATACAAAGTATACCAAGGCCTGCAGCCTCGGCAAGTGACTTGAGTGACTGCTGGGAAATGAACGATTCAAGGTGTGTCTATCGCTTAGGTGTCTCTCTGGAGTTGCAAGGTAACCAAAAAGAAAAACCTTTGCTGCTGCATAGGCGGACGATGCGAAGAGAAACTTGCCTGTATATGTAATCGCAACAAAGAAGAGGATGGCCTCAACGCGTTGACGTGCAGAAGAGAATAGATAGGGTTACTTTGGGTCAAACTGTAGGAAGGCCTTGCAGAAGATTCGGTCTGTCATAATGCATAGGATAAGGTAGAAAAGATCTCCTAGATGAGTGAACGGGAAATGAAGCGATGGAGACATCTATATCATCTGGAGAGCCCCCTGAGAGAAAATCCAAACCTGTGCCGGTGACCAACTTGGAGCGTGCGTTGCCGGGCTGATTCTATTAGTCTCCAGTGGACCAGACTGCAAGAGGATACTGAATGACTGTCAAGTTATTCGGGATAGGCAGGTTGTATCCCATCTTTCCGGTCTCCATAGAAGTTTTTCCCGCTTTGCTTTCGCACAGACTCCCAACTCCCAACTCCCAACGTCGAGGGGAGGGGTTCAATAATAAATAAATAAAATAAAAAAAAACCTTAGAAACGGTAGAGCCTCCTTCATAAGTATAGTTGGAAAAGCGCCTATTAATGGGGATGGACATCAAACGCAAAACATAGGACCAGGGTAAGCCCAGGGTCAAGATCAAGAGCTATGACAAAAAAAGGTCATCGCGGACAGCTGAAGCCTGTCAGACTCCGGGGACATCGAAAACCAAACAGCTCATTCGTCGGACCGATCTTCCATGTCGTCTTGCTGTAAAAGAGGCGGACATGTATCGGCTGATTGATACAGTATAGGTTAGTCAAGTAAGCGATGGCAAGCTATTCTATTGCACCGGGTTTCTTCGGAGCCAAGGCCTGCGGGAGTCACAGATATCCAATAGAACAGAACAAGATAACAGGGGGTTGAAACAAAAAACAATAATGGGCGTTTGGACTTGGAGTTCTATGTTGGAAGAAAGAGCTAACAATCAGCGAGAGAGATATTGAGGTCAAGTTGGTAGTCACATCGAAGTCATAACGAAATTTGAGTCACACCATCACACTGCCCTTTGCCCGAATTTGTCGACTACAGATGTGATTCGGATGGGCTGCCGAATTATACTAGCTGCATGCGGGCCGTCATCTGTCATAAAGGACCTTGATGCATCAAAGCGGAGATCTTGGACATTTGAATACTGCGCAGGTATGTTTTGTTTTCTATATTTCACCTCCGGAGGTTCGGCTGATATCTATACTGTTATTGGCCTACACAGTCACATCGCGGCAATCTTCAAGTGGCGATATCAACTAGTGCCGTATTTCGAAGCCAGCCGCATCCTCGTATACTTACAGAAGAGGTATTAGGGGGAAAAAGATTCAGCGATAGAAAGTGTATTCGCGAAAGGAAACTTGTACTGTACAAAACACGATCCACGGCTTTTCCCTAAGATTGTTCGCTGCAATACATGAATTAAGGTTGTCGTGATACAAGAACCCAGATAAAAAAAAACAGGGGGAAGAATAAGACAACGCTGGGAAAAAGAAAGAAAAGATGTTGCAACGCCAGATCAGCTGCGCATGTTTATGCAAAGTTGTCAGACCGGTCAACCCAAATGTCTTCAAGCTCGGCGAAGTTTTGGAAGTGCAGAGGGCGGTGTTGGTCATCGTAGAACTTAAGCGGGGTGTCGATCTTGACGTAGATAGGTCTCTTTTCCACGCTACCAAATGAGCTACCCATGAAGCTATAGTTCCAGACGTTATCCTCGGGAACAAGGAAATAACCGCGGATCTTGTCACTGAGGAGCAGCTGACACTTCTCACCCATGTTGGTAGAGAAGCCTTGGGGCTGATCCGAAGTTGTGTCCTTGTTCTCTGCACCCCACTTGTAGCCCGCGGGAGTGAGACCCCAGGCGGCAAGTGAAACCGATCCAGGAGTGAAAGAGACGGTCATGGTCACGGTCTTCTTATCCCACGAAGGATGGGCGTTCATAAGGCGTGCGTGATGTGTGACATCCGCCGCAGACATGTATGGCGGCTCATTCCCAGAAACCGTATGGATGATACCGAGTGGCTCCAAATTTTGGAGATAGTCGTGCTGCGGCAACTGGTGTGGCAGCTGAACGTCCCGGGTGTTACCCACTTGTGGAATCATGACAATGGTGCGGACCTCCTTGACCTGGTCATTGTCTGGAGGAGAGCTGCCGTAGATGTAACCCGTGACCTGCACTCGAAGATCGGCAATGGTGATAAATCGCTTGAGAACGTTCTTAGGCATGATGTAGGTGTAGCCGTCATCCCGAATGTCGTCAGAAGAGACATAAATGTTGTTGGCCCTCGTCCGGAGGTTGGAGGTCGCGATTGCACGAGTACGCCACTCCGTCTTGGATGCAAATGACTGCTGTTCATACTGAGACGTAGTGGTGACGATGATGTCCTCACCACGAGCGTTCTGAGTCTTGGTCGTCACGGCAGTGAGCTGCTTTTGCTCTTCTTGCTGCTTCTCGATCTCCGCCGCCTGCTGTCGCTGCAAAGAGGGCGCACTAATCTCCATACCAAGAATAATATCACGAACTTCGCTACTGGTCAGACTCTGCACGTTGACATTGTTCTTCTTGCCATAATCGTTTAAGATCAGATCACGCAATTGCACTTCAACCTTGATCCAGTCCTCATCACTTAGGGATGGCCAGATGTGGTGTTCTTGAGTGATGACGGTCTTATCGGGCCGAAGAATGATCTTGGCTTTATCGATATTGACGTGCAGAGCTCGAAGGATGAGGATAAGTCGAGAAAAGGCAGTGTACGGGGAGATAGACTTGAGCCACTCATCATAAAGGTTGAAAAGTACCATCTGAGGCTCGGTCGCACGGAGAATCATATCGGCCAGTTTCTCTACCTTCATGGCAGCCTGGAAGGGCAGCTGGAGCTCAGAGGCACGAATGGAAATGTTAGGGAAATCGAGCAAGTGGACCTCGAGGGGGTCAAGAAGACCCTTACGGGTGACAATGAGCTGCTTCGGTTGCTCTTCCACGGGGAGAGACCTAATGAGAGCGGCAACTTCTTCGGCTGTCTTCCACTTCGCCAACTGACCCAGACGCTTTTGGCCTGCCCAGACACTGGTGTGGATGATCTTCAGGAACAATTGCCCAGTCCGAGGGTTGAAGATAAAGATTGCACCATTGATAGGTTTCGTGGTCAAGTTACCCTCAAAAGTCTTGTGGATCGTGACACGGTAGACGTTAGTGTCATCGATAAAGAGCTGAATCTGCGGGCTGAAGAGCTCGGAGTAGTTCTGAGAATTGAGGAACTCCTGGCTGCTCTCCGAGGCATACAGCTGGAGACCCTTGCGTATACGCTCACGCAGGACATACAAAGCCGGGTTAGCCTTCATGATTTTAGCCATGGCTTGTTGAACTAGAGTCTTGAGGCCTGGGAAGTACTGTCCATACGCCGAGAAGAGGTTATATGCAAGATCAATGCCAATCATCAACCCAGTGGCGGAAGGATAGATGCTCATGCTGTCCGTGGTGTAGTCGAGGTACTTAGCACGAACGTACCTCTCGATGTCGTGAGAATCGTAGTCACCATATCTGAGCTGCACATCGATCCAGAACTTATTTGTGGTAGTCGGCTCGTAGACGTCCTTCGTATCAAAGACAAGTGAGGGTCGGGTAACATTCCATTTGTTCGTCGCGAAGAGCAGGATATCCGCACAAGAGCTGTTCATCTTATAAGATTTACGGGGGTGAATAGTCTCCTTTTGAACGGCCTCGATACCAAGCTGCTCCAGTTCCTGATCCAGAACTTGACACAAATCCATAACCACCGATTCGTGGATCTTCTGCCACAGATGGGCACGGAAGATCTGAATCAACGAAATTTTCAGGGTGGGAATCTTGCCGTGCAAGAAGATACCAGTAAGATCAAGTTGCACCTGGAAACCAACGTAGACGTTGGCGCGGTTGATGGTCGGTGACCACCAGAGAGTAAATCGGCGGTTAGGGATCTGATTCAGACCGGATCGCTGAGCGTTGGTGAGCTTCTTGAACTTCATGCTTTCCTCGAAACCGCTGTTGTGCAAAACAAGGAAGTCATGGCGCAGATAGAGCTGATCTTTGTCGACTCGGAAACCAGCCCACTCGGTTTTCTCGGATTCAAGGCTAATGTGCTCGATCTTGAAACTGTGCATCTGAGGAGCTGAATTTTCGACGCCTTTCTCAACTCCAGATGTAAAGGCACTATGCAGACCTCTTTCCTCGGCAGAAAGGGCAGCAAACTCGGCAGCAGTCATTTCCACTGTTTGTCTTTCCGAGGGTTGGGAATCATTGGAGGCCACATCATCCCTATAAAGCACTAGAATATGATTCGGCGTCACCACAAGATCTTCTTTCTCCCCGCCGATCTTGATGCGGTACAGGCGGTCGATGCCATTCACTATGTTGAATGCACGGCGAGGCTCTCCGTCAGGACCTAGAAGTTGGTCACCTTCGCGCACGTCCTCGACGTTGACCTCGGTCCCATCGTATCGCAACAGACGGGTTCCCTTGGCGAGACACGCTTTTTCCCAGAACAGACCTTCCCAGGATGGGAAGGCTGTGGCTTTGAATAAGGTGTGCTCGAGGATTGTTTCGACACCACCTAATGCTTGGATAACATCAGTGCGGTAGGCATTGAGATTCCAGAGTTTACCGTCGTGTCGCTGGCTAGTCCACCAGAATGGATTGCTCTTCATCAGCTGGTATTGCTTGAATTCGGCGCGGAGTCGGAAGCCCTTATCAAAGCTGAGGGTGCTTCGATCCTTCTGGAAGAGCGTGTTGATACGGGGAAGACCGCGATCCCAGCTGTCCTCGAGATCCTCCAATGTTAGGCGGCGGTTTTGCTGCTGAGCTTCCATACGCTTCTGCGAGTATTCCATCCAAACACGCTGAGAGTCAATGAACTCGGCTTCCCAGGGAATGATGTACCGGAAAATGTTTGGGATCAATGTTTCCTCATCATGAGACATACCCGCTCGGAAGTGGGTGATACCAGTGTCAGTCTGCTTGGACCAGCGCTTATCACTGGTGGGGATGAGGATATGAGATCCTGAAATCATACCAAGACCGCCAAGTTCCTTGGGGGTGTAAAAGACCGCCGGAGGGAAACGAGAAGGCATCTTGGAGTTGAGACCAATCTTGACTCGAGTTTGAATCTTCGTTTCGCATTTCACGATGGTATCAAGAAGATTTACAGTCGACACTGCAGCCTCGCGGTAGTAAGTGAAGAGAGCAATCAGAGCAGTGTTCCACTTGTTCGCAATCTTCGTGAATGTTGTCGAACCAGAAGACATGAGGATTTGTCGGATACGATTGTTGAACTTCTGAACATCCTCTTCAGTAACCTGGAGGAAGGCATGTGCGGTACGTTCCTTAGTGGAGTTGTCAACCAGAGACCAGACACTGTCTTTGACCGAGAACTCCTCGTTCATATTCCGCATCTTGGGGAGAATCCGGACTTCGAATCCATTCATCGAAAAGAGCAAGTTGGGGTTGTCTTTGCTGTACACACTGGCGAAGGTATCATCCCAGTCAATGGTGGTCATGGATCTCGGGAGGCGGTTCTTCATGTCCCAGAAAACAGCACGGCCAAGGTTGACATCATGGCGCATCAAGCGCATACGACAATCGCGAGGCCAACACTTCTTATTCTTGTAACCAATGACGTTCTCGAAATTAGGGTCAGGATTTTCGGTCAGGAACCGTTGAATCAGGTCGCGGGAGTCATCGGCCTGGAAGCGGAAGAAGACCCAAATCTTGTCAACATAACGGGTATACAAACGGATGGGGTGTCTTGTCTCAGTGGCACGATCTCTAAATTGCAAAAAGTCGTTGGGACTTCCGGGGGGGCCGGCCATTTCACTGGCTCTCTGCAGGCCAAGGAGCAACAAATCGATCATCAATCCGTAGTACTGGAACACGAAGCCCGAGAATTGAAGACCACGAATCAGTCCATAGCTGTTGGTATGATTCATGTCTTTGTAGCTGAGCTGGACATTGTTCTTCGCAGTGATGTAGTCAGCCAGATTGTGGTCCATGATCAAACGGAGCAGCCGGTTCAGCAGAGTGAGATCAATCTTCTCATAGACCTTGGACAGCTCAGTCTCGATCATCACGTTCGTCTCGCCTTCCGCAGTCTCCCAGACATTGGACAGGTTGTTGATGCCTTGTGTCCACTTGTATGTGAGTAGAGGAGGAACCTCAGAGTCGGAGGGCTTGATCCAAGCGGGGAAGAGATGGCGCTGCTCCGCTTGGTACCAAAGGTACTGATCCAGATAAGCGTCGGTAATTTTTTCGATGGGCTCGATATCGTAAACAGGATTGATGTTGTTGTAGTTGTCATTCATGTCAATCTTGACCTCCTTGAACGCTCTCTGCGTCAGGAGGAACCGCTTGATTCTCGCCAATGTTGTGCCAGGGGAATCGTATGCTTGTTCGATAAGAGCCAATTCCTCTCGCTGGGTTTGGTTCAGTCTTCCCTTCACTGAGTATGACTCGCGCAGCCGCTCAAGCGCAAGAATCAGGATTTTGGTGTCGTGCTTGTAAGAAACACTGGGGAAGGGAATCGGGGAGAACTTGCGAGACTCCAACCAGTGTACCATGGTGGTGTAAATTGCAACACCCTCTTCAGACGAAACGTAAGGGCCGTCCTTCATATAGTTGTGCTGACGCTCTTGCTCGGACTTGAGCCATAGACGCGTGAGTCGACCAAGGTTCTTCTTTGCGACAGTCTTGTCAACTGTGGCACCGCGGCGAATTCTCTCGCGGTTGTAATGAGCGACAGAGATCCACCAGTCGGCCTTGCTTTTGACGTAACGAAGAATAATGTTTTCAATTGGCGCAGGCAGGCCAGGTACCTTCCATGGAATGTTACTCTTCCAACATCTCCAAGCTTCAGATAAATGTTGCAAAACAACGTTGACTTTGTTTTGCTTGATACCCTCAGGCATCATGTCCATAAGATCGGCCATGACCGAGGCACGCAACTCAAGATCGAAATGAGATTCCACACGCTGTTTGGTGACCGTTTTAGCAACACCCTTGCTATGACGACCCTCAAACTGACGAGAAAGCAGGTTCCCGAGCCAGCGCTCAAGCAGGGGAATGATACCACGCATGAAGAAAAGCCAAACTCGCCAAGCGGGCGCCCAGAATCCACACCCAGGGCCCTTACCAACGGGACCAGAGTTGAAGCGGTAATAAATCAAATGCTTTAGATCCTTGCAGGAACGGATCTGATGCATAAGCTTATACTTGTACCGATACATACCGGTAAGCTGGCCCACGTGGTTGAAGGCATAGAGGATACCATCTGCGAGTTGGAAGGCATCGATGTTACCCAGACGGTATTGGACTTGGGCATCGACGATGAGCTTAGTCAACCGGAGAATTTCACGCATCAAGTGGAAAGCATTTCCAAAGCGAGACTTCTTACGCTCCTTGGTGGTCAATGTTTTAACAGGCTTCAAGTTGAAGTTGTAATCAAGATGAAGATAAGTCAAGTTCTTGCGGTGAATCAGCAGGTTCAGCATGTTGAAACCCTGGCGACAAACTTGCAAGCCGGCCTCAACCCAGTCGATTGTTGTTTGCTGGAAGAACTTGGTCGTTTTGAGAGTCTTCATGAGATTCTGCTTGCTGTGGGCCTTAGGTGCACCCTTGTGCAACTCATTGAGAACATAGGTCTTGAGCATCTTCTGGTATGAGACTCGGACTTTGACAGGCTGGCCCTGTGGGCAGTGCTCCAAGTACCATTGCTTGACCAACGGCACGTCTTGTGCGCGAACCATCTTGCCAGATCGCTTATCGAATGGGTGAGGGGCCCACCATAGGGCGATGGCCGACGCGGTGTCGGATGTGTAAAGTTCTTCGTCGTCAAAGAAGGGCTGAACCTCACCCGGAAGCTCAAATTCGTCGTCTTCATTATTGCCAGGCCCGAAGATTTCGTCTTCATGGCTGACGGTGATATTTTTGGGCGCGACGGAGCGGGAGGAGATCGGGTTGATGACAGGATCGAAATAGAAGGCCGGCAGGTTGGGATCATCGGTGCGGACATAGACCACCTGGGGATGGGAGTACCAAGCGACCTTGACGCTTCGAGGTAGGGTATTGTAGAGGAAAGGGAAGGTGACCCGGTACTCGGTTCGAATCGGGGCACGGAAAATAATTCGGTCAATGGCATTGAACTCGCTGAAGTCTTCGTCATTAGGATCGATATCTTTGTACAAAGGCTCAAAGCGGGGTCCACCAGGAATGGCGACGTTAAGGGCCTTGGCTGTGAAGAAGCTGTTCAAGTCGAACATGTGATAGTAATTTTGGTCAACAACATCACTCAGAATCTGGTGACTGAGCCGATGGAGAGTAGCCATCTGGGGAAGCGACAAATTCCACTTCTTGTAACTCGGACCATTCACATGAGGGGTATCGAGAAGAGGACGGTGGTCGTAGAACCACTCATAGACTGCGGCATCTTCTTCTTCATCCAACTCCATCTGGATGGGCTCCAACGGTTCAACATCTTCAATGTTTTCTGACCACGAAAGAGGTGGCTCTTCATCATCGAATGGAGGGAAACGCATTCGCTTGAAATGTCTCCGATCACTCTTCTCTCGACGCATGCACATCCACATCGTTGCCCATTGAGCATGGAAGACAGGCTCGATGACACGAGGTGTCTCATTGACTAAAGTCAGACAGCCGTTGACGTGATAAAGCACCTTAACTTCTCTTGCTGACTCCCAAGGCATCGGCATGTTTTCCAACAGCTTCAGGACGGCATGAGGCATGAACTTGAGCGCACCGAGGTAGCTCCGTTTTTCGTTGGTGAATTTCTTCTGTGAAACATCGCCAATATCGCGCACAATCTTCCGTAGATGCTCTGGTGGCATATCGGCCTTTTGTGTTTCAACGAATCCTGCTTTGCGCTTCTCGCCAAACCGATTACGTTGCGTGCGCAGCCATTCGTTTTTCTTCTGCGCAAATTTTGCGACATTCGGGTCGGCCGGCGGCTGGTATCCCGGGGGCGGCGGCGCCATTGGCATAGAAGGAGGAGCTGCACCCCATCCTGGAGGGGGAGGAGGGGGAGGGGGCAATGATGCCATGATGGTGATAGATGGATGGAACCCTCCCTCGTCGAGGTTGTGTTGGTTCCAAGTCGCGTCAAGCCAGGTTGAAGGTCATGTGTAGCAAAACTTGTAGCTAGTAAAAAGAAATAAAACCTCAAGAAAAGAGGTGGTGATGGGAAGATGAAAGATTAAGATGCAAACGCGACAAAGATAGAGATCCACGATCCCCTACGCGATGTGACTATCTCTGCTCCTGTCTCCGTTGAACTTTGAGAAGTGGCGGCTCCGATTGGCACTATTCCGCATTGGGACTAGCGCAACCTCGCCAAATCTGCGCTAGCGTCGGCTGAAGCAGAAACCCACACAAACCCATCTCGACATATTTCACTCTGCTTCACGACAACTCCGACAACTGCCGCCCTTGACCAGTTCAAGTACAGTCAAGATGACCAACAACAGACTGCAATACGTGAGTTTTATCAGAAAATCCTGACCGGAAATTATTGATCTGACTCTTCTCGATTTCCAGCGCCGCCGGAACCCGTACGTTCAAAATTCCCTCAAAAGACCAATCCCTCGCACCACCATGATCTATACGATGATTTCAGTAGCGGGATGTCTATCAAATTTTCGAGCGAGTTATTGACGGGTCTTTTTTTGCTTCAATAGGTACAACACGCGGTCCAACAAGGTTCGCATCATCAAGACCCCCGGCGGCGAGCTCCGTTACCTTCACCTGAAGAAGAAGGGCACTGCTCCCAAGTGCGGTGACTGCGGCATCAAGCTCCCCGGTGTGAGTACTCCCCCGGCGTTCCTGGTGCAATTTTGAACGGTTGTGTGGGATATGTGCGATTGTGTGTGGGCCAAATGAACGACTTGAAAAAAACTCTGTCTGGGTGGACGGACATACAGAAGAATGGCCAACCGAAACGCTACAATTTCCATACGACCGTCGCCGAATTTTTGAAGTTAGATTGACTGACGATTTTGCTTTTTTACAGATCCCTGCCCTCCGTCCCCGCGAGTACTCCCAGATCTCTCGCCCCAAGAAGAATGTCAGCCGTGCCTACGGTGGCTCTCGCTGCGCTGGTTGCGTCAAGGACCGCATTGTCCGTGCCTTCCTGATTGAGGAGCAGAAGATCGTCAAGAAGGTCCTCAAGGAGTCCCAGCAGAAGGCCGCTAAGCGCTAAGCGTGCTTTTTGTCGGTGTTGTCCATTTACGGTGGAGCGAACGTTATGGGAAAAACGGCTGGGAATGGTTCTCTTAAAATCTTCAAGATGAACAGGAACAGCTAGCACGCGAGTCCAAAAAAAGGCTCGTGGCTAAGCAAATGAATCAATTTCATTTATCTTCATGAGAGATTCCCTGACAAGTCGAATCAAGTTGTCTGAAATTATCCCCGTGGTGTCTTGAATTCCCGAGTGGAAACCTCGTACATTCGCCTTTGTTCCACTTTGAACTCGTGGCACTCGATCTCTAGCTGTGACGACGCATTTGGGTAAGTCCAGGGAGGCTGGGCAATATGTTTTGAGGCCAACAACTTTAGTTGATCTGCACTATGTATAGACTCCCATGTCCTCTAGCTCGGACAAAACGTAGTCATCGCTGGGTAGTATAACGGCCTTTTCTAGGTTAGCCACCGTAGCCGAGTGTAAGGCGCCTAGTATCCAGGGCTGAAGACTATCTGGTTAGTTTCTCGATCTGTCGGTCTCGACCTCATATATAACTGCGCTAGTACACACGCTTTATTGCATGTACACATCTGATCAGGACCCCACTTGGTCCAGTCAATTGATCTAGGCCTTATATTTTGCGGGTGTGAATAATATGTGGCGGAGTCGTGTCAACTCACCTCTATGTGTATAACCCTCCAAAGTGGACATTTTCCCGCAAGAACGTGACACTGCATAGCTGCGGGTTCGTCCTTTTCTTTTGCATCACTCAACGTTGCAGACTCTGTGTGGTGCCTCATAACTCAGGCTTCTAGCCCACGGTGCATCAATGTAACTAACTAGTTGGTGACCTATGTATTGTGATTATATAGTATGGCTTCCCGTTCCACAGAAGTCCAACTGTCTTTTCTTCACAATCATTAAGTACTATAGAAAAGCTAAGGACTTAGATAAACAGGCTTTTGGGGGGGGATAAAAATTGAATACTGTACATACGTACATAAACATGCACGTCACTTGACATACTAATCTTCCAATGTTAGCATAAATACGTAGGTAGAGGACACTGTCCATACCATAAGTAACTCTGTAGCACAGGCTATAATTACAACGTTTTTTCCAGGTTAAACTTGGCTGAGAATTAATCAGTAAAGCGATGGTGTGGCTAAATAGCTGCACTTAGTAATCTCGGTAGCATAACCGAAAGGGGAATATATGTCACCTTAATAAGGACTATTGACTACTACTGTAGATAAAGGTCTATTAATGTCATTGTGAGGGGTCTGTTTGTCCGCGGAGTTTGACCCCTCAGCCGATTGAGACCCTGACCAGACATGCATCATGTTTAGGGTAAAACGACACCGCTTGTCGGCAAGGCCCCTAGGGTTTTTACTGTAGAATACCTCACTTAGTTTGAGGATCTAATTCCCAAACTTGTTGTCGGTGATAAAATTACATCAATACACAAGTAATATGTTAGCTGGGTCTGGGTATATTCATGGGGCGCTGGCATCGCATTCGATGAGAATGACTCTCGCTGCGCTGTATGAGAAATATATTACAGGAAAAAAAAGTATAATATAGTGACATGAATATTTTTGATCTTCGATATCTTGAACTTCTCTTTCAGGCAGGAGCTCCATCCTGCACAACCTGCTCGATGCTGCAGATGAGATTGGTTGAAGATACACTGAATTTATGAACCTACAGCCATGCCTATCATTTCAAATACATGAATTGTATTATATGGATTTTCAGTCAACTTCTAAGATTCAGCTAGGAGCAAAATAATAGCACTATGCTCCAACGTTCTTGTAATTGCTACCAGTCAAGATCCAAGGTGAGGTACTGTGTGATAAAACAATGGATTTCCCCCAGAATAAGATCTAGCATCTCTGTACCACCCAGTCTACACTAGCTCAATTTCTAGTAAAAAAAGGGTCAAAGTGTAGCTGAAAGTGTACCAATGAAGATTGATCCCTCCACTTCCATGCATTGTTTTACTAAGTACGTAACGTATATGTAAAGTACGTGACTGCCAACATTCGTTCAATCCCAGGTACCTTGAAGCAGCCAATAGAATACGTTGTCGGCCCCGTTCCGAACGATCCTTTTTTTCTCTTTTACTGTTAAAAAGCAACGAAGCGAAGAGTTTTTGCCGCCTCCATGATAGGACCCGGGAATATGGATGACAACAGACAATGGGATCGGCACCGGGGGATCAAGAAGCGGTCAGGCGATTGTTCTGTGTCGCATTGCTCCCTAGAGCTACCCATTCCGAGGGCGCTTGTCAAAGGAAGCACGAGCGTATGCATAGTTGACAGCTGTCGAACCGGGCCGTTCCATCCCACAAACGCCTAACGGGAGGAGGTTCGTGCGGTTTCTACGAGAGCAACAGAAAGCCAGAATACAAAGACAAAGAGCCACTGACAGTATACTGTAAATAAAATGCCACATCTCCCTCGAAGGCTTTCAAGATGACCTGAATGGCAAAGAGAACATCCCGGGGGCTTACCGGAATACGTCTGCAAATCCCGGATTCCAGCAGGCTGGGCAACCTATCGGCTACTGAGTACATATCAAGTGACACTTCCGTGCCCGGGTCGATTGATGTCATGCAGCTTCAAAAGGTCAAGGGTACCCCTTTCTCTCATTCGTGACTTCCCCTTCCCGAGATAATCGATAGATCGAAAGTGATCTAGGATGACCCCGAGTTGGGCTTGAATTGATACCTATGATATGAAATTTTCGGGTGGAACAGTGGGGCTGTGCCTGACAGTACTTGCACTTGCAATCGGGACTATTGATACTGCCTGCCTTCACCCTGCATAGAAGACCCTCAACCTCTCCACAATGATTAGTACGAAGATCTTTTCGGACGACGTGCATTATGGTCATACACGTGACATATGGGTATATACGTCAAAACGAAAAACAAAGCAAAGCAAAGGAAGAGAAACAAGACCAAGTAACGAAGTAGATTGTACGGAATACTCCGTACAGTAGGAGGATACAGATTCTAGAGGACATTGGTACCATCACAGTGGGAGCGGCGCCTCTCGCTGGTTGATTGCATTCATCAATAGCCTAGTAAGTTTACCGTAAGAAGCCAGCTCCCTTTCAACAAAGGAAGCTAGCGATACCACTATACGATTGGCAACAGTGCGGGACGCGTATCCTTCGGTTGGACGGCCTACTCCATTCACCCTCAACATACATACCTAATAGCGAACACCCACTCAACACTAAATCACTACTTAAGCTGCAGACTGTCACAAGAGGATCCCCTACCATATTTGGCTTAGGAGATGGTCCAAGCGGGTGCTAAAAATTGGTATTGAGGACATTGGTGTACAATATACACACTAAGGACATGGAGGCAGCTTGTAACGTGCTTTGTACAATAGCCCTAGATAGGGAGCCCTTTAGGGTTAGATTAATAAGATCGAACCTCCTTCCTCATCTGAGAACAACACGAACATCCTACCCAACATTGAAATAAATAAATCACTATCGGCACGGCCCGTAGGGGGACTTCGAAATTCAACTTCAGATACTAGAATATTCAGCCGCATTGTCAACAGCATTGCAGCTGCCATCTGTAGGACCGTGCACAGGTACATACTGTCCACGGTGAGTGGCTCCTTACTTACAGCACAAAATCTGCTGCACCGCACACTTCGCGCATGCAAGTTACCCATACCCTAGTGGTATTTAATAAAAGTATCTATGTATCTATGTATCTCGTAGCCGGGGATTATATAAAACCGCATATCGGAGCAAAGTATGATAGTCCATAAAAATCACTGGGGATAGTAAGACCACCATTCTCTCATTTGATTTCTCTCAGTCTCGTGCTTTGACACATGAAGCATATTAGGTGGCGTTGTTCGCCTCACTCCTTCCGCTGGCGTCATTGCCGATCTCCCTATTACGCGAGTCTATCGTAGGAACAACACTGCAATATAAATCTTTCAGTTAGTATGTGGATAAGTGTCACCATAGGGGACATCGTAAGTTGGGGAACGAAGTTGATAATGTAGAGCATAGGATTTTTCATTATGCTCCAATTGCAATATACCTATAATTGAGCTCCTCTTTCTTGCCTGTAGCCTTGACAGGTGATTCACTTGTGGATAAACCATAGTAAAAAGAAAGCGAGATCTGCGTGATCCTCATGATCTGCTATCTCAAAAACGAGGGTATCAGATTCCCTTTTTCCCGGGACACTGACAAAAGATGAAGTGGGCAATGATACAGAGGAAACATGGTCATAAAAAAGGCAACACGCAGCCGCCGATGTAGCCGACGCAGCCTAGGGTTCCCGCATCACCTTAGGACCCTAGACTACCGTATCAGTGGGTAGCCTGGTATAGCGGGGTGTTAGTGGGGTTCTCAGTGTGGCTAAGGACAGAACTGGGATGTCAAGAGATAACGAAAAGACTAGCAAAAAAGCTCGAAATTCGCTCTGTTATACTATGTGAGAAGCAACCTGCCCTGTAATGCACCCAGGTTCGATGGAGACATGCAGGTGGTCACTTATGAATATATCCTGTTACTATGGTTGGAGGCTATTCCTGTCACTTGAGACACCGTTGTGCAAGCATATGAAGCATTGTCAGCGGCACAACATGTGGTCTATGCTGCGGTTAAGAATAGGCCGGTGCATTAACACGAAGAAATCCCGATTGATCCGACACAGAGATCTGGGGGCTAAGTAGAGACTTGAATATTTTTTTCATTCCTTGGCGTTGTTCATGCCCAACATGACAAACGATGTGCAATTGGAACTAGATACATGTTGGGACTCGAGAGAAGCGAGATCGCACAAGATACAAGCTTAACATCAAGCGTGTCATTGAATACTCATTGACACTATCTTTGCTTTTGTGATAGATCTTGATTAGTATTCCATAGATTCAAAACTCACTACTAACTTATGGTACACTCGAAAAGAAAATATACGTTGCTCATGCCAGAATGTCTGAAAAAAAGAGAAGACTTAGCGCAAAAAGCAAAGTAGATACTGAGAAGGGAAAAAAAAAGCAGATAGATCTCCTTCGCCATGAGGCTTGCTCTGTGGAACGCCCGCCAAATACATTCTGAGTACAAACAGCAAATAAATGGGCACTTAAATAACGCCATACCTCTAGTGTGCTCAATGGCCAACATGGTCTTGACCAATGGCTTGAAAATTAGCAAGAAAAAAAGGCATAAAAATGAAGAATCTTGAGAATAATAAAAAAAAAAAGAATTTGCATACACTGCTCAGCGCTTTTTCCTCGCTAATCTTGTCCTATCCCCTCCACCACACCTCCCCCTCCATTTTTTGTTTTGCTCAAATTTCTTTTTCCAAATCCCATGAAGATCGACCGGGACCTTCGAGTGGGTCCTGAGACCTGTTGGGGCCCTACTCTGGAGCATACCAATCATGGCTATGGCCCACGTCAAATGCTGACACTGGTTCCGTGGTATCGATGAAGACCGTATTGTTTCCTGGTATCATGGGGGTGCATCCGACAACAGGGCCCATGGGGTGTTGCATGTATCTTTGCATGACTGGGAGACTGGCAGGACCGTATTCATGTCCTAGACTAGGATTGGTGTCAGGAATTTGCTGATGATATGCTTCGGCGCGCTCGCTGCGGGGACTATTCGTGCTGCGTGATTTGACAACTTTCGTGGCGTGAACCCCCTTGTACTGCGAGGGCTGATGTGTGGGCCCTCGGTGGCCTGAGCCCATTCCTTTCTTTTGGTGTTGAAGCTTGCGGTAACGGGTAGTTGATTGGATGCCACCGCTGTGGATGGCTTCCGGCGTGAGCCTCCAGAAGTTGACTGCTTTTTTTCCTGGGCCAACTTCTTCTTTCACTGCCTCGAATCCCTAGACTTGAGATTAGTATTGATACCAAATGTAGTAGATATTGAATGCATTGTAGCAAAGAACCAAGGGGACGAAGTATGAAAAGTGAGAGTTATGAGAAATGAGAGCTATGAGAAGTGAGGCTTACCGCATTCATAGAGAGATTATGGCGAATACTGTTCTGCCATCCCTTCGCGTTTGGGTCCGCTCCCTTGTCCGTATTTGCTTCAAACCAGGAGTAAATGCTTTGGAGTTGAAGCTTGTGTCCCGGTGCATCCTTCAAAGCTTGATAGATGAGAACTGAATAGGGAGGGTGTCCGGGACGCTCCTCTCTGTGATCACCAGTGCTGGAACGTGGTGAAAGACGGTCGGTAGATTGGTTCATCATGGCTGGGCTCGAAGCAGCGAGGGACTGCGGAGAGTGATAGGAAGAGACTTCAGAAAGTGGCGACGGTGGGGAGTCTGGAGATGGCTGATAAGGTTCCAACTGAGGATAGCTGTATGGCTGGCCTTTGAAGGCATGGGAGGGTTGCAAAAGTGACCAATTTGCGTGGCCATCTCCAGTCTGAGGGGCTAATGTCTCCAAGGTTGTGCCAGCTATAGCGGGGGTGACATGCGTGCGGTACGAATTGAGATACCCATTTGGATCCCCAATGGGTTCCTGAGAGAACGAACCCAAGTCGGGCGTCTCAGCATCAGCCACACGAGGAAAATTGCAATCTTCAAACTGGCGAGGAGGCATGTGAGCTGGCTGGGATCTCCATCTCGCCCAGTCAGGTAGACTGAAGTGGTTGAACGTTGGGGCATTCATGGTGAAATCACCATTGCCCTGAGATGGCGCTTCTAGTGATGGGATATCATTAGACTCTTGGTCTGAAATTTGAACCCTGTCGAAATGGTGAGAGTGGAATGAGAAATCCATGTTTGAGCAAGTCCGCGTTCAAATGTGAGAGTGACTTGATGGGGATGATAGAGTAGAGAAAGTGAAGAGAAAGAGAAGCATGAAAGTGCGGGGAAAGGATATGAGAAGGTAAATGTACGAGGAAGAAATAAGGAAAAGAAGAGACAAGAGTTCTCAAAGGATGTTCATGGAAGATTTGGAGCTGTATCATTCCAAGATCCACCAACACATATAATCTTTCTCCAAATATCGTGGATTTTCTAGGCAAAAGACGGTCTGGACCTACGAGCATTTGTATTAAAGGTCTTCGTATTTTTTAAAAAAACGCCCTTAGATGCCCAAGTCGTGCAACGGAGCATACAATGGCCGGGAAGTCAAAGTGGCTGGATCTGGTGCTACATGCTACATACCTACATCCCACTAGAACGAATAGGACCCGTCTCCTAGTCAGAAGGGGTGGTGGTCAAATGGTCAAATTGGTCAAATGGGAACCTGCAGGAAGTCGCCATCTCTACACCGGCTTCATTCCGGGCCTTCTGGAAGTCAACTATAAACGGCTGTCTGGTTTTTGCCATCCAATTGTTTCTTTTTCTCATCGCCTGCATCTAGCCAGCCGGAAGTCAGGAATACATCCTGCTCCTGCAGACCGGGATAGTGTCACCCAAAAGGACACCAAACGTCTACCGTGTTGCGAGTGACCCCGGTAATAGAAAAAAAAAAAAAAAAAAAAGAGAGAAATGGTGGTGATACGCTAGTCATGGCCAAGCCGAGGTTTGGCTTCCCCCTAAAAGACCAACATGCAACATAGGGATGGGCAAAAACAAAAGGTGACAGGGTCGTCAATTTTAAGAAGTGGTTGGATCAAGCATCTGATATCTCCAGATATCAATTCCGGCTTATTCTGCGAAAACCATTGGGGGAAATATTTCCAGTCCAATCAAGCCATGGGTGGTCTGATTCACTGGATATCGAGTCACTGGAAAATACACCCCCGATCATCTCCCTGCATACACTATAACACACTCTATCTCCAACCCGATATGACGCCCATGTGGATTGGTTGCGCATGTGTTACTTCCGGTAATAGATCTAAGACAACTTGTTAGTATTATCGGAAAAAAAAAAAAAAGGAAAAGCACCTTACCCTTTTGAATTGGAAATGAAGTTGAAGGATTCCCTGAAAGGTAAAAATTACGTCAGTTGAGAAACAGAGAGATCATTGAGTAGCACAGCATACCTTGTCAAATGTACTCTTGAATCCCCTCTCTCGTTTGGCACTATAATCCCATTCTTTGTCGACAATTCGAAAAGCAAGGTCTTCGTATGGAGGTCCAGCCATGAACCGAATGAGGCAGGTGTCCTCCTCACCCGCTTCGGCCGACGACTCACCACGCTTGCGACCGTTCTCACGCTCAATCCGGTAAGTCGGGGCTCTGGTCTTGTCGATCAAGTCGGGGTAGAAGATGTTGAATTTGTAACCTTGTACAACCTTGGGTGGTGGGTTGTCATGGTCGTAATGGGTCTGGTTGTATTTGTTCCACTCGTAACCCATTTGAACTCGGTTGAAGTACCGCGGCTTTCGAGGTCGATGCTTACCGGCCCATTGAGGCTGCGAGCTCGTGCTGACAGCCTCTTCGCCGGTAAATATTTCCTCATTCTCGCTGACACCTTTGGCGAGCTCCCTTTCGTATAGTGCTTTGGTTGCTTGGGAGAAGTCCTCGTTCGGGATGGAGGAGAACCGCGTGGATACAGAGGCCACGGGAGCGTTGGTAGATGTCGGATTCAACACTATCGCAGAGGACTTCTCTGCTGCTCGGTGCCGTAGTGGGACAAAGCCCATACGGATAATTTTCTGGCGTTCGCGGGCCTGTGCAGTTGATGAGCATGTGGATTGGGGTAATGGAGGGGAAGCGTAAAACCTACCACTTGGTCAAGGAATGCAGACTCGTCCATGATTTCCAAGCCTTTGTCCTCTGGGCGAACCTGAAGCATTGGATCTGGATCCAGGCCTTCAAACTCGGCATGATTAGTTGTATCACCGGCAGTGACAAGGGGTGCGAGAGGCGCAAGTTTTTCCCGAATTGATTCGGCTTCCTGTGTTTGTTGTCTCCTCAAATCGCGAACACGCTCATCAATAATGGCTCGATAAACATTTTTCAGACTCGCCCTAGCCTTCCATACAGTTAGACTGCGCAGCAATTCTTCCCAGTAATCTGTATCGATCGGCTCGTTCGAGTTTAACTTTCGTTTGACTTGTACTTCGAGGTTTTGGAGCTGCTCGTAGGACTTCGGACTTAGTAGTTTATTGATATCGGCAGCCACAGAATTCAGTGCGCGGCCCTCGGGTGTAATGGTCTTTTGACGATCTCGACAAATCACTTTCATAGTCTGTAGGGTGAACGGTGGTCAACAGGGGTGTCCAATGGATAGCACAGAGGGAGAGAGCATTACCTGCCAAAATTCACGGTTTTTGGCATTTGTCTCAAGGTTCAAAAATGTATCGATGTCCTTCTCCAATTCTCGCAGCTGAGTCTGCGATAGTCCTTCAAACACACCATCCGGGTCCACGACATCCAGATCGGAGTCTGCTATCTCGTCATCCAAGGGATCGCGCGTAGGATCGATGATACGGAGAGTAACCGTCAGCCAGTCGATAGGCTTTGCGCGCCCTTCCTTGACTCGAATCTCTGCCTTCTTTTTAGCCTGCTTCAACACGAACAGGTCCTCCTGCGCGACCCACTCGCGCTCTTGCTGGTCTTCCTGGATCAAGTTGAGGCGAACTTGATCGCGCATGTTACGATGTTGTTGTGAAGGTCCCGATCTATCATTGTTCCATCTGCGATCTGAGTCTTGTCGATCGCGCCATTCTCCATCGTCCCGACGAGGATGTTTCTGAGCCTGACGCCACGAGGATGGTGATCGCGACCTGCTGCGCTTTTGGTCCGATCGGTCTGGAAATCGCGCAGACATCGTGAGAATAGTAAGATTATAGCGAAAAATAAGGATCAGAGCGAACGCTAGACCTTAACGTATGTAGTTTGGATGTCGAAACACGAAGTCTGAAGTTCGGGAGATCAGCGGGAAAGTGAAGCGGGCGGCAAACCTTCCCTCACGGCCCCAGGCAGCTATGAGACAAGCTTGGAACTTCGTAATTTCACAACTCCGCATTGTAAATCAACAAACTCAAGTCATGCCTTCGAGATGGCAGCGTCTTCATTTGTCCCAACAGCAATTACCTCCGTTGCTCTTCCAGTATACCTGGACTCGGCAAGGCTATGAGATCCACATAACAGACCTCACCTACATATGGTCAGAGCGGCTGCCCCATAAAGCCATCGCCAAAAGAGCAGAGGATGATGCAACAACGATCGATCCTGGAGAGGACCCGGAACAGCTCAATGTGCTCCTGGAGAAGATTGGGGAATCTTTACAAAAAGGCAATGAAAGCGTGATCCTAAGCAGTGGAACGCAAACCGACTCCCTCGAAATCATGATAACAGCAAAGCTACCCGCCCCGTTGAAGCCTCTCAAATGGTCTTTGAAGTTATCAAAAGAACCTATATCGTCCTTGACCATTAGTCTATTACTTCCGCTGCTGAGAGAGGAAGCGGAGTGGGAGTCCCGCCAACGTCTGCTCTTGAACCAGATCAAACAGAAAGACTACGTACTTGGTAAGTTGTTTGACAAAATGGAAGCACTTGGCGTCGACCTAGGTTCTGTATTCCCTAGCGCTGCAGGATCGCGCACGTCTCGCAAGGCTATCACGCGGTCCGAGGCTGCTAAGTTCATCAAGGGTATTGAGCCGTTCCAGGAACAGATCTGGCTTGCTGAGACAGGAGTATCAGACGGGGCGGGATTAGCCACCAACTTACTCCAGGAAATCTCGCAATCCAGTGATTCTTATGATTTAAATACATTCACCGGGTCACGAGGCGAATGGTGGCGTCAAGTTGCGAAGCACTCTGAAACCAGCGCCAGAGAAGCCTCTATCGACGAGGAAGTTGCCGACGAAGAAGATAAAGAAAAGAAGATTGGAATCAAGAATATCGACGCAGAAGGTGATTCAACAGCAAGCAGCGATGTCGATGAATTCCAGGTATGCTGAGACTTATTTCTATTTACTTAAAACAAGTATAGTTTAAACTCATTCATCTAGCGACAAGAAACCCCTCCCAGACTAAAATCCCAACATGGCAAAGGCAAAGCATCACCACCCCAGCAAAACCCTAGAAAGGAAAGTCTTCCGCCGCCAGTATTGGCTTCAGAGGAAGACGAGACCACAGCATCAGGCTCCGAATCCGAGCCTGAACCATCACCGCGTCAAAGACGCATTCCCAGCGTTTCAAGGTCGCCAAAGCCCACCACCACGTCGCCAGCAGCCCAAGACTTGCTGAAAAAACCAAAGAGCGGATTGGGTAGAATTGGCGGCAAAAATAAGAAAGAGACAGAACGTCGGCCCTCGCCATCTCCCTCCCCAGCCCCTTCTCCTCCAGCGCACGCTCAAGAGGCACCAAAAAGACCAAAGGGCGTATTGGGCATGATAGGCGGCAAGAAGAAACAAGCAAAAGAACCCTCGCCTTCATCAGCCCCTTCCCCTCCAGCACTAGCCCGTGAGTCTCCAAAATCCCAAGAACCTCCGGAGTCGCCAGACGAGAATGAAACGATCAACAAAGACCCTCTTTCCATATCGTCGACGCCGGCACTAGCAGCAGCCAAAGCTAAACGGCCCGGAAAACTTGGCATGATAGGCGGCAAAGCCAAAGCCAAAGCCCCCGAGTCTGCTCGAGACAAGTCTCCCCTGCCTACATCTGACACGGTCATGTCACCCGAGAAAGCTACAACTGCTAAACCGAAGGTTGATCAACAAGCTCCTAAAAAGGAGGAATCTTCATTGCTCACACCAGCGGTGAAAGTCCCACCTGAAGAGCCGGAGACTGAAGACCAGCGCGCTGACCGGAAGCGTGAGGAACTGAAGAGGTCCCTCGAGGCTAAGGGCAAAATTCCTGCAAAGAAGAAGCGGAGATTCTAGTCGAATGGATGCGACGATTTTATGTTTGAAGATTTTTTAGGTCTTTTTCGTCCGACGGGAATGGCTGTATGTGTGCATACGACACACTCTATCTAGTACTTTACTATGGAGAAGTTCACATCAGGGCTGTACACTATACGCATGTGCTTAAATCTGTGGATTGACTCATTGAAAATATCGCGATTGGGGAATCAAATAGAAGGAGAAGACAAGATAGTGAAGAGAAGATACAGAGGTAGAAACACGCGCGCTAATAATAGTACAAATCGAGCGTTACCCAAGAGTCAAGCTCAGTCCCTCGAAGGAGGGCCCGTGCGAGCCAAAGCAACACTTTCCTTCTCTTGCTCATTCGGGGTGACAAGTCGTACCCTTTTAGGCGACATAGCGCCGGGCGAAACCGGCGCTGGAGAGGAATTATTGTTTGTCAAAGTGATCGGGCCAGCACCACTGCCACCGGTGGCAGCGGCAACACCAGCAACACCAAGCATACCGCGGACTTTTTCGACAGCTTTACTTTCACCCTTGGTCCAGGGATCACGCTTGACAAGTCCGACACCGGCGGAGCGACTGGCAGAGTCGCGACGCTTGGATTCCGCTTGCAAGGCTTGGCGGTTGAGTTCGCGACGTGGACCAGGCCCGCAGTCATGCGAGCAGCCGGCTGTGGCGCAGCCGCCTTCGCTGGTTGAGATGTCACCGAGCCAGGTTGTGATACAGGCTATATGGCCGCCGTGGCCGCAGCCTTGGCACCAGGTCCAGAGGGTGGAGCCTTTGGGCCGAGGTACAGTGAAGGGCTCGATCATATCGATCTCCGACGCTGGGACGGGTTCAGTTGGAACTGAGGATTGTGCTGAATGGGTTGAAGCGCTTTCGGAATCTGGGTCGGGGTTCATGAAGGATGAAATGCTTGGTGAAGTTTGCTGCTCTGAAACCCACTCTGGGGGTGGATCAAGGCTCATGCAAATAGAGCATGGTGCTTGAGGTGTGCTGCAGCGATGGCATCGGCTATTATCTTGGGTAGAATTTTCAAAGGGTCGTTGGCACGTGTAGCAGTAGACGTTGATAAATGAATCTGTCTGAGCATATTCGTAGACGGTAGGATATGTCGATACGCAGAATAAGCGGAGCTCTGCTGCCTCGAGGTCCATCGAGTGCCGAATCAGGTGCTCATTGTAAGTTTTGAAGACCATTTCACATTCTTCATATGGGAGAATTTGTTCGCAATCCCGGAAAAGAACGTGCAGCTTTTGGAGAAGATGGGCCGCAGCCTGTATATCGACTAAGCTACTGCTGCTGTGATAATATCGGACTGCTTCTTTCAGAATCGCTTCAATACCCCACGGTTTCAAGTTTGTCCCATCTGGCGTGAGTGGGATCTGGACCCGCGAGATACCGCCCATGGCTAAATGATGTAAGCTGCCAAGGTCGGGTGCATTGTTTGGTAGGAAGGGTTGCTTATGTCTTCCAAGGGGGCTTGATTCTGTGATCAAAGGGGGAGGGCTTGATGGGCGCTCAAGATGAAGTCGATTAGTCTCTGAGACAACCTGGTCAAAAATCTCATCATCGGATTCCTCACGCGTAGATGCTAATATCGACCCACTTCTCAGCGACGCGGTAGATTGTCCAGCATCCAGGGATTTGGATGCCTCAAGTTGTCCAGTAGACGAGTACGACGCGCCAATAGACTTGGCGGGATGCGAACTGTCGGTGGATGTAGAAAACATGGGAAAACTCTCCGAAGAATCATGCCGAGTATAGCGGTCGGTGCGAGGGGGCCGGTTAGATTCCATCGGCGATTCAAGAGTCAAGGGTTTCTTCGGAAATTGTTTGTAGTCACGAATTGCTGCACGCTTATCCTCCAGTTTTTGGTCATAGTCATCCTCGGAATTTTCCCGAGGAAAGTCTGGGTGACCACGACGACGCCAATCTGCTTGGCCAGCAATTGCCCGAGGCGCAGACCTTTGCTCTATGTCCAAGTCTTCTTGTGTAGGGTCCCATAGATACTTGGATGAATGAGTATCATCGGTTGATGATAGTCTCCCACGCGGTAATGGTATGCCGTCTGACATCCCCCAACCATTATGATCACTCAAGACTGATGGTGGAAGAGGGTCAAGATCAATCGCTCCATCGCTCAGCGAGGGTATTTGGGAATCAGTGCTCGACCACGAGTCTTTCGGAGAATCGGGCAATGGTCGTGCAATAGGGGTGGTCATATTGGACGAGCTCTCGGCCTCGGGAACCGCCTCCATGACTCCTTTGAACAACCGACTTTTGACTCTGTCCTGTCGACCATCATCAGGTCGTGGTTTTTCTATCAAGCCTCCATCCTTGGATGACCTGTCTTTGAGATGTCCTTTCGCTGGATGATCTCTAGCCCTGCGTTGGAGCTCTTCAAGAATAGCGAATTTGACAATTCTCCAAGTCTGAGCCAATTTAACCAGGGATACCTCATTTGCACATTCAGCGTTATGATCCAGTGACTCAATTAAAGTGTTCAGGACGTCGTTCTGCGTTTGATGTTCATTGTGTTCATTCATTAACGGTGTATAGTGGCTTGCCAAATACCGAAAGATTGCTGAGTCGTTTGTGGCACCCGGAATACTTGTAATGATTCCCACCTGACTGGGCATTGGGGTTGCGAGTTTCGCTAATGCTTGTTCTAGGGGGAGCACGGGTATGAAATCCACTGCTCCGGGTGGAGTACTTCCCAAGGATTTGGATGGTCGAATTGCGGCCGATTTGGGATGCCGATTCCGAAGGGAAGTGGCCAAAACGGCTTCATCAAAGATGTCATCAGCGGGGCTTTGACTTAATGATCTCTCGCCAGTGCTGTCCTCGTCTTCTTCGGGTCGTAGAAATTCGGCCGCATTGACACCTAGAGGGCGTCGTCTAGGGCGTTGTTGACTGAAAGCAACAAACTCGCCATTGGGACTCCAGGCCACGGAGCACATCGGGCGGCGATTGACCACAGTTGGTGCATACCGAACATCAGTCTGAGTAAACGCCCCAGCCTCGCCGACCGTCCACAAAAGATCCTTGGAGCGCCAAAGCAGGTCTGATGCAGGCGAGTCATACCGATCGAACTCCCGGAATGGAACGTGAGGACGACGGAGATCCCAAAGGTGAACGCGCGGGTCTTCTTTGTCGTAGGACGTAACAATTTGAGATGACTGCCATTCTCCCGAGGAAGGAGACTCACCAACCCAAGAAGGAGGCCTCCACCGCACATTGGTGACGGCCTGGGGCGTCCGGAATTGGAATGCAGGTTTCTGCCGTCGCTCTGCAGATGAAGAAAAGTCCCAGACCTTTACCTGGCGATCTGTGCCACCGCTGACAATGTGCTTTCCATCTGGGTGCCAGTCGACCGCGAAGCATGGGCGATCATGAGCGGCGATTCTCATCAATGGGGCGTTGACCTTTCGGTAATCCCACATCTGGATTGCGCCGCTGTCTGAGGCAGTTGCAAATATGACTCCATCGTTGGGAGACCATCGGACGTCTCGGATGGCGTCGCTATTGCCCTGATAAGAATGTTTGCTGCCGCACGTGGAAGTTCCCCTATTTGCAGAGGCAGATCGCAGATCCCACATCCGAATTGTGCCATCTTGACTGCCAGACAGAAGCCAAGAAGGAAGATGAGGGTTGAAGGCCAGCCTATGCACCTGGCGGTTATGACCATGGAAACGACATAATTGGAGGCCGGGCCGCTGGAGGTCGTAGACGACAATCCGACCATTTGCGACTGCTGTTGCGATTATCCGGTCATAGTTGCCATGTGACCATTTTACGTCCTTCACATTCAATTGGTCCTTATGTGGCATCGAAACGCCCACATCGTGGTGGGTAGATGCATAGCTGATAACTGCATTGCGGATGTTGAATTCCTCTGACGAGCGGTCTGGCGAGACCTGGATGGTTTTGAGAATCTCCTTGCCTGCGATAACCGCATGTGTCCTCTCAGGCGAAATGTCCAAAGCCGTGATTGCGATACCTGTTTTATGGGTCACAGTCTGTGGTTCACCTGGTCTTTACAGAAGCATATAATTAGAAAAAGAAGATTCCATTGGCTCAAATGTAATTTCCCCGATCATATAAGCTCCGATGACCAAATGGCGGGGGTGGCCACTGCATTCGTGGGAAACAAAGAGGGAAAAACATGGGGAGTGCACCAGGGAAGTAGGGGTATCAGAGCGGTGTGAAGAGGCTGCAACACTTACAGTGATTTGGATCTGATCGACCGGGGACCATCCGCACGACTGCTTTGGGGGCTAGGTGGTCTCGAGCCCGCGAAGAAGGGTTGGGCAAATCTAGCAAGAGCATTGGCGGCGCGGTTTGAGTACTTCTGTGGTGGAGGGGGAGGAGGAGGAGGGACCGGAGATCGCGAACCTGAGAGGTCCGACATCGTTCACAGTCAGGTCTCCATTCTGGCACACCGACTTGGTGGGAGAAAGATACGGAGAGTTGGAGATCGTCAAGATGCAAGCGGTGAGGGAAGGATCCCTGAGGCACCGATGATCCATGCCTTAATGTTATGTGACAAGATTGAACAACGTACAATTTTTGACGTTGGAACGTTCTTACAACATTATGCCTCACATATAGGGCACCAGTCAGGTAGTTGTACTCCGTACTACTTTCTCATATTTCATATCATACTTCTTGAAGTCTTCACCTCCTAAGCCATCGGGCCGGAATACATGTTTTAAGAGCGGTCTAGAAGACAACACATGAGAGAGCTCAGATTGGAATGGGATCTTATGAAGTAATTTCTCCGAGGGAACGTGTCAAATGACCAACATACCTAGATACTATCTATAAAACACAAGCATGCGATTCTAATCTGTCTTACCTCAACCGGGGCTTCGGGACGTGGGACACGAGACACATGGGGAATATATATCCATAGATCTTCAAGCATTTATGACACATTTGATAGCTTAAAGTGGCCAACCCATTGAACTGCGCCTCAAAAGTGCCACTGAGAGTGACTAAAAGACACTAAGAAGAGGCGAATATGAGACATTCAGCTAATCACGTACATATCACGGGAAGCCTCAACAACCAATCTAAGCTGAAGGTCACACATCACGGAGAAAAGGAAGACCATCTAGATTTCATTGCCATCATGACTGAGCTCAGATGATCTCGTTAATAATTCCTTTCATGGTTTTATTTTCCTTGGCAGTGAAGTGAAGTCATATCTGCGTGGATTGTTCTCGATCTATCGATCGACGATCCTTTGAATCCCCCCCTGTTTTCTCAGAACGATTTGAACTTGGACCATTGGGCAGGAACGGTTCTAGATTGATATACAGAATTCAACTATCGGAGACAAACAAAGTTCCAAAAGAGGAATTCGGAGAAGATTTATAGATCAAAAAAAGATACCTCGGAAGCTTTAGGTGAGTTATATAACAGTGGATCCCCTTGTTTTTAGCTGCAGCAAGCCTGTAATCCACACACCGTCATTTTAGACATCTGATTATTTATGTACGAAGTACATTTATATATTCTTCGCCTCTTCACTTTTCCCTTTTCCTTTTAAAATGCTTCAACCTTTTCCTTCAAAAAACATTTAAAAGCATTGGAAAAGAGAAAAAAAAAGAACATTGTAGGGGAAAAAAGAGATCAGGAAAAATAAGGAAAAATAACATTATATTTTCTTTTTTTTTCTTTCTTATTTCTCTGATGTTTGCTTCTGCTTCAAGTTCTTAATATTTTCTTTCTATAAACTTCCACGTGGAAACCGGTTGAGGTTATCTTGGAAGTTCCCCATTCCCGTCGATCTTTCGCCATACCCGTCGTTCACACCCGTCCAGTCCTTTCCGATCCGAACCCGGCCTCCCTTTCCTACATTTCTTTCGGGGCACTCTTGTCATGGACTTTGTCTGAAACACTCATTTCTGGGACATTTAGTGGGCAATGGATCCCCATGCAGCCATTGAGCTGCTGGAATACTTGCGCACCTCTTACCCCATCTTTCTTCTTATCCTCTTTGTCGTAGCCTTCGTGGCCAATACTACTGTCGCTGCGAGGAAAGCGAGCAAGCATGATTGTCAATACTTTGGTCCCGGAGGACGACCACTCCCTCAACGAAGTCGAACCGTGCCCGCCTACAAACCCCAGGAGTTCTCACGGAACGTCAAACGAGTTTTCAATTTGCTCTCCGTGGCCATTCTCCTGACTTTCCTTGCAGATGCAACTATCTATATCATACATGTGATGGTGGCTAGGTCAGAGAACTGGTGGCGAGGACAGTCATTTGTGGTACGTTCTATTCAAAGGGTTGAGTGTTTCTCGACAACCGTTGACACTATCTCAGGTCTACGTCGTCGGCTCGTTCTTCGTCTACGCGGTGCTGCTCATGGCAATGCTAGACACATCTCCCTCGCCCACTCTCGCTCAATTTGTCTGTTGGTCGATCGCAATTCCGATCGAATTGGTTATTGTTAGCACGTCCCTCTCGATCTACACCTCGGTTCACCACGAGCCAATTGTTGGAGACCCAGAAGGGGGTCGAGTCCGCAGAAGCATTACATTCTGGGAGTCTCTGGAAGTCGGTTCGAACAGTGTACGCATCCTTATCTTGTTTGCACTGGTTCTTCTCTACGCCTGTCAATCATTCAACATGAAGAATCACCAGAAGGCGAGCCAACGGGCCAACGGAGCCACTGAAGTTACGGGACTTCTGGATTCCGGTGGCGCAGAAAATGGCAATGGGCATGGGCATGGAAACGGAACTGCGAATGGTCACTCATATGGCTCGACGAACGGAGCTCCTCACCCCGAAACTGCCAAACCTACCGATCCATGGGTGCGTCCGACGACTATTCCTTCCACTAGCTGGTGGGAGTACCTGAGCGGATATTCACTATTTTTCCCATACCTATGGCCGTCCAAATCCCGCCGCCTGCAACTAGTTGTCACCTTTTGTTTTGGGCTCCTCATATGCCAGCGAGTTGTTAACGTCTTGGTACCCCATCAAATCGCAGTCATCACAGCTTCTCTTACCAGGGGTGAGGGCGAGCACTTCGAAGTGCCATGGCTTCAAATTTGCCTGTATGTGCTGTACCGATGGTTGCAGGGCAGCCAGGGGTTACTCAGCTCCCTGCGCTCTAGCCTCTGGATTCCTGTGAGCCAGTATTCCTACATGGAGCTCTCCACCGCTGCGTTTGAACACGTCCATAGTCTCAGCTTAGACTTCCATCTCGGCAAAAAGACCGGCGAAGTCCTGTCTGCTCTAAGCAAGGGCAGTTCGATCAACACTTTTCTTGAGCAGGTCACCTTTCAGGTGGTGCCAATGCTTGTCGATCTTGTGATTGCGGTCGTGTTTTTCATGGTTGCATTTGATGTATACTATGCTCTAGCTGTCGGGATCTCCACATTTGGTTATCTCTATGTCACTATTCGGATGGCCCAGTGGAGAGCAGAGATCAGAAGACAGATGGTCAATGCCTCGCGACAAGAAGATGCCGTCAAGTAAGTCAAACGAGACTATACATGATACAATAATTGGGACTAACTCGTGCTCTTTCTAGGAATGACTCCATGGTCTCATATGAGACAGTGAAATACTTCAATGCCGAACAGTACGAATTTAATCGGTACCGGGGCGCTGTGGCTGACTTCCAGAAGGCCGAATACCACGTGCTATTCTCTCTAACACTACTAAATACCTGTCAAAACACCGTGTTTATGATGGGCTTATTGGTCATGTGCTTCATTTGTTCATATCAGGTTGCTACTGGCCAGCGCCCCGTTAGCAAGTTCGTGGCTCTACTGGCTTATATGGTCCAACTCCAGGGTCCGCTCAATTTCTTTGGAACCTTCTATCGATCTATCCAGTCCGCATTAATCAACGCTGAACGGCTATTAGAGTTGTTCCGTGAGCAGCCAACAGTGGTCGATAGCCCTAGTGCTACCCCGCTGGCCACGTGTAATGGTGACATCAAGTTTGAGGATGTTGAGTTTGCTTACGATGCACGCAAACCTGCGTTGAATGGCCTTACCTTCCACTGCCAGCCGGGAACCACTACCGCCTTGGTTGGTGAGTCTGGCGGAGGTAAGTCCACCGTCTTCCGCCTCTTGTTCCGGTTCTACAACTCCGGGAGTGGGCGTATCTGTATCGACGGGCATGATGTACGGGACATCACGATTGATTCACTCCGCCAGAACATTGGTGTGGTGCCTCAGGATACTGTACTCTTCAACGAGACTTTGATGTACAATTTGAAGTATGCCAAGCAAGACGCCACTGATGAGGAAGTTTTCGAGGCTTGCCGCGCTGCCAGCATTCACGACAAGATCCTGGCTTTCCCCGACGGCTATAACACCAAGGTTGGAGAGCGTGGCCTACGCCTTAGCGGTGGCGAGAAGCAACGTGTGGCTATCGCTCGCACCATCATCAAAAACCCGCGCATCATTCTATTAGATGAGGCGACTGCAGCTCTAGACACTGATACTGAGGAGCATATCCAGCGGGCGCTTTCTACCCTTTCCCGGGGCCGCACCATGCTGGTAATCGCTCATCGTCTCAGTACCATCACTACTGCAGACCGCATCTTGGTCTTGTCAGAGGGTCAAGTGGCCGAAAGCGGCACCCACGAAGAGCTCCTGGCCATGAAGGGCCGCTATGCCAGCATGTGGCGTAAGCAGATCCGCGCCCAAAAGGCTATGGAACAAGCTCAGGTCCTAGCCGAGCGAATCCGCACCGCAACCACAAGCGATGACAGCTCTAGTCAATCGGATGAAGATCGCAACGTTGTCGGTCACCGAAGCAACTAAATCAGTAATCCCCAGACCACCAGAATAGGGACAGGGAATGGCTCTTGTTTAATCTTCAACATGTGCATACGTTTTTTTTTTTCATATTCTTACAGGAAAAGTTCCAAGAGGCAGTAATGAACGAGGGCAGTATGAGATCAAGTTTGATGTCTCATCTTGAGGGATGAGAGCTTCTCTTTTTTCTTGATGATTTCTCAATTTTCGGTTCGCTCGTTCTTGCAGGTATCGTTCGTGTCCTTTTTTCTTTCTCTTTTTTTGGTTGGCGTTTTGGGTCTACGACGTACGATGTTATCATCTCCCTTGTCCTTGTTTTATATGAATCCAGGCGCAGAGGGTCAGGGCTGGGACTCCTGCACAATCAAAATAGATTAAATTGCTAGGATCAATATTAATATAAGAAGAACTCAATTCAAGCGGATCATGACTACTTGCTTGTGATAGACGGGGGTCCCAACTCAAGCCCATGCTATACACCCATTCTTGGGTTTTCATAGAATATCTAACCGTTTTCTTTTTAAACATACAAACTCTTGCCACGCGTAACTGCGTCATCTTTATAACTCATGCGGCTCGATATCTAGGTACTAGGGCCGCTATCTCTCTTTGCCAAGGCCCGAGGGCTTCATTTCACGTGACACTCATCGTTGACCTTCCGAACCACTACATCACCAGGACAGTATACAACACAGAACCAACCTGAACCAGCTGCTTTGCCGACCACATTCCAATAATGCATTCACCATCGCCGCAACTCTTGTGCGTTCTACGCACCTCCCTATTCAACACCCGTCGCACTTCGAACTTGACTCGATTCTGCCAGATCACATCAGCAACTGCAGTACCATGCCTCGCCTCAAATCCCGGCAACAAACTACCCTCAACACACCGAAACTATAGCTCACCCATTCAACCAGCCCGCATGATACCTCGCTCACACGCGCATAAACCCGTCAGCCGCGACCGCGGACCAAAGTCAAAAGAAGACACCCAGACAAACTTTGATGCATTGAACGTGCTGGGCAACATCCCTGCTCCAACGACAGCCATTGATGCATGCCTAGATTCTGGGTTTCATCTGAACAATGGTGTCAAGCTTACCAACGGCGATGGGCTGCTGCTCGTTGGCGGTGAGGCATTTGCGTGGCGGCCGTGGAAGGCTGTCGAGGGCGCAGAGAGCGACCGTGTCGCTAAGGATGCTATGCTCAATTCTAAAGGCCAATTTGAGCTTGATGAGTCGGTTTGGGGCTTGTTGAATCTTGTCTGGCCAAAGCCTGGTAAGTTTCCTCTTCTTTTTTGACCCCGGATATGTGCTTCCTTCGGATTCAACATATCTGAGCTTGATCACCACATTGCTCTTCAATGTCCTAACAGCTCTGCCACAGATATGCTCATTCTTGGTCTTGGTGGCTCGATGTTCCCGCTCTCACCTGAAACTAAGCGTCACATCAACTCGTTAGGCATTCGAGTTGATATCCTCGATACTCGAAATGCAGCCGCGCAGTTCAATCTCCTTGCTACAGAGCGCGGAGTAGCTGAGATCGCCGCTGCTATGATTCCTATTGGGTGGAAAGCTAGACCTCTCTAGATGCTATAGGTTGTCTTGAGAATGATATATATTATATGGATAATTTGAGTATTTAGCTTAGGCCGATTCAAAATGAAATAATTCTTCTCCCGAACTTCCCGGCTCCGGTTGTACAAAAGAGTACATGTAGTTCTTGAACATTGCATAATTGCATGTTACAGTACCCGACTTCTAGGGCTGTGATGCAGGAACGTGACCTCGGGACGTATCATGTGAGCCCTGTTATCTTATCCTTATCTCCTAAACTCCGCCCCCACGGCTCAGGGTCACTCAGGATCAAAACAACCTGGTTAGGTCGCAATCGAAGTTCTCGACCTTGTAGATCTGTCCCCACCCTTTCCGCAGTATATTATACGGAGGCCAACCCGATTTGATTACTTTTACCGATTCTGTCTTTACAGCTACAGCTATGGCGCGGGAAGAGTCCCTTCTTGCTCCTCGCGTGTCCTCTGACGATGGTTCGTCGATCCGAAATGACGGGGAGGAATACGCTCTCTTGACCGGCGAGCGAACGGCCACCGAAAACAAACGGCAAGCCTGGCCTTCCTGGCGGGAAATTGGAGTGTTTTCCTGGGCTCTGATTGCAACAATTTTGGTAATTGTTCTGGCCGTGCTCTACCCACACAAGTCAGCGGAGCCTCAACCCCATCGTGGGTCAAACACGACCTGGGGCCCTGGAGGCAAGCCGACGGGCAAGCGGAACATGATTTTCATGGTTTCTGACGGCATGGGTCCTACTAGTCTCTCGCTGACTCGAAGCTTCCGGCAATACACGCATGATCTGCCGTTCGACGACATTCTGGTCTTGGATAAGCACTACATTGGAACTTCGCGAACACGCTCAAGCTCTAGCTTGGTAACAGACTCTGCCGCTGGAGCAACCGCCTTTTCATGCGGTCGCAAGAGTTACAATTCTGCCATCTCAGTGCTCCCCGACCACTCGCCCTGTGGGACCGTGCTCGAGGCGGCTGCGTTGGCGGGCTATAAGACAGGACTGGTTGTGACTACTCGCCTGACGGATGCGACTCCAGCATGCTTTGCCGCGCATGCTAATCTGCGGAACTACGAAGATCTGATTGCCGCCCAAGAAGTTGGAGAACACCCTCTCGGCCGGGTCGTAGATCTTATGCTCGGCGGTGGACGATGCCATTTTTTGCCCAACTCAAAGTCTGGCAGCTGTCGTGGCGATGATCACGATTTGATCAAGGTTGCTTCTCAGAATGGATTCGGTTATATCGATGACCGTGCAGGCTTCGATAGCCTCAAGGGCGGCGATAACGCCACTTTACCGCTGCTAGGCCTTTTTGCTCACGGAGATATCCCGTATGAGATTGATCGACGTACTCAGAATGAGACCTATCCCTCTTTAGAGGAGATGACTCGCACTGCCCTGAAGGCCTTGAGCAAAGCCACCGAGGACAGTGAACAAGGGTTCTTCGTCCTGATCGAGGGCTCTCGCATCGACCATGCCGGCCATGGCAATGATCCTGCCGCCCAAGTTCATGAGGTATTGGCATACGACAAGGCATTTGCTGCCGCACTCGAGTTCCTAGAGAATGATCCCACCCCTGGCGTAATTGTGAGCACATCCGACCACGAGACCGGTGGTCTTGCCGCAGCACGACAGCTGCACAAGAGCTATCCCGAGTATTTATGGCTTCCGAACGTCCTGGACAAGGCAAGCCACTCTGGCGAATACCTTGCTGCTCGACTTAAAGAATATCATTCTGGCCCGGGCAAGGACGCCAAGGATTCGACTAAGCAGTCCTGGGTCCGGGAACACCTTCTCAAGGATGGGCTTGGCATCGATGATGCTACAGACAAAGAAGTAGATGCCTTGCTCCACCCGGATCCACAAGTCACTCCGGCATATGTGTTCGCGGATATGATCAGCCGCCGCGCCCAGGTCGGCTGGAGTACTCATGGACATTCTGGTAAGATAGTCTCAAGCAATGACCTGTGATAGTACGCTAACTTCTCTATAGCTGTTGACGTCAACATCTACGTGTCGTCTAGCAAGGATGCTTGGCCATTAGTTGGAAACAACGAGAACACCGATGTCGGAAACTTCCTCGCTGACTATCTCGATCTCAATGTCGAAAATGTCACGAAGTTGCTACAAGACACCAAGTCTGGAGCCTTGCAATCATACGACTGGATGGGCGACCGCCTGGGATTGAACTTCCATACTGATGGATTAGACACTTACCATGGAGACTTTAGGAAGCGATCAGCCGATGATTGTGGATGTGGTGCTGCGCACTAAACGATAGTCGTCACTCGACATTTTTCATATTGTATTTCTGTATTAGGTCGCACTGTGGATATTTCGGGGGTTCATCATCATACATACCTACATGCAATTCAGAGCTTTCATTGATTTCGATACTGGTCTTACTAGAAATAAGCATTAGGATTTTGGGTGCTATTCTCTCAAACTTCAGTGTTCCTTAATAATTCTTCAATAGACATACATGCCACTTCATCACCAAGCAATTTTTCATCTCTAACCCACATCCCCCCAAAAAAGTACAAATCCAAATCACAATTCCTTGGTATTACAACCAGGACAGCTCTCGACCATATCCATCATTTGGTGCACAATATTACTCTCCAAAATCACACTCTGACAATTCGTATCCGGACGAAGGGTGGTTGGCTTCATAGTGATTCTGTATGGCTGGCAGGTGGGACAATTTGGGTCGAACGGCAAAGCAAAGTCTCTACGCTGCTCCGGATCGTTGATACGGTTCAGTTGGCGAAGGATTTCGTGGCAAAAGAGGTGAAGCTCGAAGCATGTATGCTTGCAATTGGAGTAGTGGGTTTCAACAAACAGACACATGGTGAACCAGCTTGGCAGATATCGCACGAGACTAATTGCTTTTTGTATCAGTCTGTCTTGAGCAAGCTGTATTCAGTGTTGGCACGCTCAAGGTAGAATGTCTGTTTGTGCTCACTATTGGTTGGGTCGCCTCTCTGTGAGGCTTGAAAGGGTGATCAGTTGATTGTGTTGTAGAATCAGAGCTGAGTATTGTAGCGTGAGACTAGTTAAGATGACTGTTCCTTTCTCAAATGGCAAACGTGTAGGGTTGAGTGAGAGATTGGAAATCCATGTACGAATGGGGCGTTGTGCAGTGATAAAGTGATGCCATTGATAGAGCACTGTGAATAAAGCTAGGCTATGACAACGAGCAAAAGTGGGTGAGACCAAGCATTTCGATGTTGTTACCCTATTTACTCTTTGTATCTTTTGTTTATAGAACTAACTGTGAAAGGGACCTTCAGACTGGCCACAGGTCATGTACAAGGTCTGGGTTACGAGGCAACGCATTTTATTGAGAGTAAGATAAGACGAATGCCAACTGCTTGATATAGACCACATGTTATACAAGACGTCAAGGGGGTAAATGGAAGGATTGGAAGCCAGCATGGTGAGATAAAGAGAAACAAACAGATGGGATAGATAAAGCCAAAGACTAGATCCTACAAGCTGTGATAAATGTCAATGTTCTTCTCCGTGAACATCAAAATATGTTAAGTACTATATGCAGCTATTATGGAGATCAGATGTACTACCTGTCTTGCTCAGCTAATTGCTACCACTTGTAGTCCCGTAGCCATCTCATCATACCTGAAATGGCTATATGACATGTTCCATCAGGGAAGAACCACGGACTTTGTGAATATGCTGCGTCACTAAAGGCATCTCTTTAGTATAGATAGCCTCTTGGGTATAGGCAGACATGCTCTGATTCCACCCCATAGCCTTACCTAGGCAAAATTCTGAGATTTCTCAAACACCGCGTGCACGGGCTAGGTTGTATCATCCTGGCTGGAAAAATCCAAGGTCGCAATTGCTAATCTATAGTAAGAATGTCTAATGTCTACCTCCATTTTTTATTCACGTGTCGAAGTGGTTTGCTGTTCATTTACATGCAGATAATTTTCACTTCAGCTAACCATCTTGCTTCATCACTCATTTTGATCGAATATATCCTCGTTATCTCGATAGACATCAAGCTCAATTAGCTGTTTGCTCCATCAGTAGGCTGAATTCCCTTGAAGGAAGCAAAAAACTCAAAGATGGACAGGTTTGTCCAGGACCGAGAGGGCGAGAAGCTCTTGAAAAAGCATAGCCAGGCCCTTGAAGCTGCTGAGGCCCTGTCGATAAAGGACAGATTTTTCTTGTGAAGCAGCCCTACTTGACTCTGACATTCGAATCTGAGTACGGAGTCAAAGTTGATCACATTTCTGATATCATGTTCATCTCAAAGTCTGATAAGATGATCCCGTCATCTTGGCGAGAGCGGCTCCCAGAAGATGAAACCTCCCAGTGGATGGCCGGAGATTGGCCAAGCATGGGTAACGAGTATCTCAACCAGAGCAAGTTCTATGCTGACACTGAATGGTAAAGTCCTAATAGATCTTTTGATAGCAAAGAATGCTGACCAGAATGACAGATACTCCAAAGGATTGGAGTGTTCGCCAACAGAGGAAGAGACGCATTACCTTCTGTACTACCGGGGCCTGGCATTTTTCCGGGTCGATGAGTGGGATGCATCTCTACGGGATCTTGACGCCATTCCAGCAGGCCCAAAATCCGAAAATGGTCTGAGAAAGCTGTGATGTATTCATGAAACTCTGCAAGAAGCACCCAGAAGACGTCAGTGCCAAAGAAGATTTTTGTGAAGCCATTGCACGCCTTGCAGAGCAGAAGAAGGGCAGATACAACTTCGAGAAGATGCAAGAGAAAGCATCGAAGACCTGGCCACCACTCTTGGACCATGCGACATGGATTGGTCCAGTGGCAGTCCGGTAAACCAAGTCCCAAGGACGAGGCCTATTCACAACGGAGGCAGTCAAGGCCGGTGGCTTAATTCTCTACGAAAAAGCCTTTACATATGCAACTGAGCACCCTGGCAAGCCAAAGTGGAGCAGCACCCTCCATATCAACACCGAAACTCGGACGGTCACCAGAGGAGGCCAAGCTGCGCTCGCATCGACAATCACTGAAAAACTGTACAGGAATCCATCATTAGCACCAGTGATAACCGGTCTCCACAGCAGCAAATTCAAGCATGTCTCAACAGGCCCAGTTGATGGCAAGCCAGCGGTAGACACGTAAATGATAAACAAATCACCCTACCTTGAAACACACAGAGCTAACATATCCCCCCTCCTGCAGATTTCAAATCGCCCATATTATCTCCCTCAACAGTTTCGGCAGCCCAACCTCTTCAAGAGCAGATCATATCCATGACGCGTGCGACGCAAGCAGAACCCCCAGAACGCTGCACAACTGCGGCATCTGGCCTTATGCCTCAACAATCAATCACTCATGTATGAGCAACGTACACCGCGCCTTCATCGGCGATATGATGATCATCCGCGCCGCCACAGATATCCCCGTAAACACCGAGCTAAAGATCTGGTATCTGCTTCCCGCCCCTGATTACCAGCCCATAGATTTCCGCCACTGGGGCTTCGAGTGCTGCTGTTCCATTTGCGTCGACGTCAGGGCAACTGAGTCCCACATTCTCAGGACGTGGGCCAGACAGCGCGCGTAGATTGCCACGGCACTAGAAAACAGCTTGAGTAAGGTTAGCCTAGCACGGGCTGAGACGCTCATTGAGTGTCTGGCCAAGACATATGCGCACCCGCTGGAGCAGGTGCCGCAACTTGGGTTGTGGGAGCCGCTTACTTTGATCGCTGGGGTTTATGAGAGACATAAGCGGCCGGACGAAGCCGCGAAGGCTGTGAATCGGGCTCTCGCATCGGTTGGATTTGTGCTTGACGGGTCTGGGTTTGGAGGTGATGGGGAGGTGCCGCTTGTTGTCAAGAAATGGGGCTCTTTATGGATGGGCTTGTTGTTGCGTTACTTATCCTTCGCAGGTCTTTGCTTGAGACTGCGCCTGAGAGGGCAATGCAGGTGGAACGATATGCTCGTATGACTTACTTGATTTGCGTTGGGGAGGAGACAAGCTTTGATGCAACTTATGGAGAGAGCTTGGAGGTGGCTTGTGGGCGTCGTCCTAAGGAAAGTCAAGTTGAAGGATGGGTGGTTTGAAGCTGCTTGTTTTGCCTGTATAAAGTGACCTTTGTTAAAGATGGAAGGCATCTACAGCAAATGGTTATCCATGTACTCCGTACTGTAGGCGGATTCAAGGAATGGGACTATGAAATTTGGGAAGAGATTACCCATATATGAACAAAAGATTACGAGACCTCACAGCTATTTTCTAGTCATGTGCGGGGAATCGCATATCATTATCAGAATGGCGGTACATCGCATGAATTGGCCAAAAAACGCCGGATAGGTATACCAAACAAAACATGGAGGAAAGGTGCAGATGCGAATGCAGTCAACCATTGAACATCACAACCTAATGGAAGGGAGAAAAGATATGAGAACCTTGGGATCAAAGGTATTCATTAGGTGATTTGTGCAAGGTCAGTCAAGACAGACATGAAGCGAAGTCGCATAGTATATGGTGAGCCAAAAAAAGTACTAGATGTTATGCAATAAGTACGGCAAGAGTGAAGAAAATAAACATGATACAACAGTGATATATAGGTCAAATCAGCAAAATATTTATAGCGTCACGAGGACAACAAGAGCCACCAGGACTCCAAAGAGCGATCCACGAAGGACACGCTCATTCTGGCCGGCCGCACCGCTGTCCTGGGTGGTGGTTCCTTGGGTGAAGCCCGATGAAGTGCTAGTCTCCTCGCCGTTAGTGGTGGAAGTGCCGGAGCTGGAGCCGGAGCTGGAGCTGGATTCATCAGAATCATTGTTGGTCATGCCACCGGAGCCACCCTTGCTGGTGGGGATGCTGTTGGTCACGGAAGTGGAGGATGAGCCCTTGGAGGTGGAGGAGCCTGATTTATCAGCACCGAGATCCATGTCGAGACCAGTGGCGCCAAGGGAGGCAAGAACAGTGGAGTTGTTGGTGATGGCGACGTCGCCCTCCATGGCAGCGGAGTTGGTGTAGACATAGGCCTTGGAGCCCTTCTTGGAGGCACCGGAAGGAGGATCATAGCACTTCACGGTAACCTCACCAACGGTGGCGTAGTCGTATCCGACATTCTTGATATCCTCGCTGTTCCAGTCAATGACACCACCAGCCCAGTCGATGGTACCCTGGGCGTTGCTGGGCTGGCCGGCGGGCCAGAGCGACATCTGAAGACGGGCGGGTGTCTGAGGGAACTCGTACTGCTTGGAGGTCTCGTTGTAGGTATCGGCCTTCTTCAGGGTGCGCGCCACGGTGCCGTCGACGATCCAGTCAACCTTCTCGGGAGTCCAGTCGATCTCGTAGGTGTGCCAGTCGTTGAAGGTGTCCTCGCCTTTGACACTGACATTGCCGCTGTTGTGCCCTAGTTTCTCAAGTCAGTATTCATGATTCGGACTGGATTCTTTTGATTCTTGACTTACAGTCCAGGACACCCTGCCAGTAGTAGTTGGTTTGCACGGCGGTCAAATCAGCACCAACCCACTCGTAGTCGATTTCATCCTTGACATCGGAAAGAAGAATGAAAGCAGTCACGACACCCTTGCCGCGGGAGCTCTTGAATTTGCCGGAAACCTTGCCGTACCAGATGTAGTGGTTGTTGGCGAAGAGAGTACCGACACTCTTGGCGGGCATGGTCATGATCAGGTTGCCATCCTCGACCTTGACCTCTTTTCCGCTGTAGGTCCAGTCGGCAGCGCTGGAGTTACCGAGATACTTGTCCTGGGTGACGGAATTGTCGAGGTTGTCCCAGTTGTAAGTCTTGCTCTGACAGACGGGCATAGGGGCGCAGGAATCGAGGGAGAAGGAGGCGAGAGGGTCGCAGCCGCCGAGACAGAAGGCGCCAGTACCGCACTCACCATATTCTGTATTGAATGAGCCATTAGCTACCGATTCCGATCTGAAGAACGGTCTCACTCACGAGAGCAGCAGGGGTATTTCTCATCCTTGCACTGCTTGCTGGTGCTACAGGATTGTGCGGCCAAGGCGCTGACTGACAGCGAGGCCAGGACGAAAGGTGTCACAAAGCGAACCATTATGTACAGTTGGTATGTACAGCGGAAATGACAGGAAGAATTTGAATTCAAGCCACAGGTAAACGAGGGAAAGTGTGGGGAACCAAAAAAAAGGGGTTAGGTGAAATGTGTATCAAAACGACAGGCAGCAAGTGAAAAAAAAATATTCCACTGCGAGGATAAAAATTAGAGAAGAAGGTCGATCGGAGAAGAGGGGGGACGAATAGTTATTAATACTGATATTCATCTCATACTGGAAAAATATGAAACCATGAAAACCATAAAAACATGAAAACGTAAAAACATAAAAACATAAATTGACAGGCACTAACCAAATTAGGATGGACTCCGTTGACCCTAGAAGGGAGGGTCCACGGGTCGGAAGTAAAAAGGGTCGGTTCGCACCTAGGGAGGCATCTGATTGGTTGGCTCTTCCTTTTTATTTTTATTTTATCTATTTTCTGTTTTCCTTCCTCTGGAGAAGTTTGGGGCATTTCAGTCTTGAGTTTGGTATTAAATGGTATTAGATGGTATCGGACACTTTCGGTCAGCAATCTACCAAGGTTAGGGGGTTGATATGTCTAATAAGTCCAAGGCTTCTCACAAAGGTGGTATGACAAAGAGTCTCAAGGTAATTTGAAAACCAATCTTAATGTTGACTCAAATTAACCTATCTAACCAATGATTCTCAAATACCCATGCGTGACCGTTACTTGAGACATCCCCAGGTGTTTGTCGAAAATGGATGTATGGATACAATACTAGCGTGAGCTTTGGTACTTTCCGCTTTCTCTTTCCCTTGATCGGCGCATTTAACAGGTGATCTGCAGTTTAGAAATGTATACAGTAAAGTACAATTCCGTTACAATTGAATATCCACTCCTCCACGCAGAGCATACAATGTTGACATATTGCAATTTTGTACTCCGTACAGGTACACTTTTTGATACCCCTATAGTAGGGAGTGACTCGGACTTCCGATGTCCGCTGGGCGTCTTAAGCCGAACCAATTAGGTTTAGCGAATTCCATCTAGTCCACGGCCAAAAATAATGTGGCCATTAAGACAAAGAGTAGGTATCAGCCCCAAAATTCGATAATCTTATTTATGCGAAGCCTCACATTAGGCTGCAAGCTTCCAAGACCTCGCTACACAATATCCTCTCTCGGCGCACTCGGCACCAAGAACCCGTATTCCGCACTAGGAAGCTCACTTTCGCCCCCAAGACTTGGACCTATGAATCTATCCGTATTTAAATGGCGATCCAAGAACAGCTAACCTTATATGCTTCGGTCGTCAGTTGCCAAGCACCAGTGGACCAAGCACTGCACAGGAACGCAGATCGCTAATGTCGGGCACGGGCGTAAAAGGGAGAGAGATCGTGGTCCTTTCTGATTTTCGTTCTCGGTTATGCGTGGCTGAGTGCGGGAAAAAAGGGGGGAACCGATAACCGATAAGAATATCCCTGTGGTCCTCCAGGGCTCTTTGCACCCCCTTGCCACCGATTGTTTTCAGAAGGTATTTCTTCTAGAATAAACCGTGACAAAATCTATATATGGAGTACAATCTATCAAGTAGATCCAATCCCTTGAAGTTAGCTATGGACGCTTTGGCGGCCAGGAATGTGTCACGAGGAAATGCAAGGGGATTTGATTATTGGTTTGTTTTCGTCAAACAAGTTCTGATCAGACTGCATTGGATGATGCCATTATCTGATGCAAGAGCAGATCTGGTTTGGTTTAAAACATGCGAAGACACGTTTTCTCCATGTTGACCTTGTGCGTCAAATTCCATGAGCTAATATCTAAGATTGCCATTTCTGGCTTAGTGCCCCTATATACTCATTAGGTACTCCGTATAGATTGAAGATCATGGGTGCGGTGTGTTGTATCACCTGCCATTGAACAGTAAAATTGTCAGAAAATAACCAGGAAGAGTCAATCAATATACATTGCATCTCTCTACCAAGCATGTATCCAAGGCTAATACCTGTCTTGATTTCTGGTCGCCATCTACTCCATAGGCAGAGGAACATAACTCCAGCCTTTACTTCGCTATAAGCGGGTTGCAAGCACGGATGTCTGTTGATGTACTTGACGAGGCCTTCCACGTCCCCAGTTGTTTCGATGGGTTATGTCAAGTTTCATCCTCTGGTTGTGGGACTAGGCTGAGGTCTCGATGAATGTGGACTGTGATTGATATCTTCAGGTTGGTGAATGAAAATGGGGCAGGTTGCCAAGCACCGGGGTCAAACCAGCCAACAGCAGGCTGACCCCGAGATACTCGGATGGAGGGAGAAGCTGCTACTGGCGTATCAAATGATGCAGCATGTCCAGACCCATGTTATTGTAAATTTGTGATTTACCAATTGGTGGCTCTCATGGACTAGAAATCGAGCCGTGGCTATTACCCCCAGAATTTGCTGGATCTAATGGGCCACTACTATATTTCAGTACGGCAGAATGCTCGAGTACAGGTAGAACTTGATGTTGAGGGTATATCTTTTGATTGCTGAGCACCCAGGCGAAGAGACGCGCTGTGCATAATAGATGGCCGAGAAGTGAGGAGTATCAGAAGTAAAATAGATAGATACGGAGTTCACATTTCAGAGACGCAGTTAAAACTATCAATAGGAGGCCAGGAATTCAGTATTTGAGCATTAAACGTAACACATGTAATATGACTTGTATACTACCTAGTTTGGAGCAACTTTTATAATGTTGAAATCCATGAACCTCTTTAAGATCGTAGCTTTAAAACCTCAACGTATACACGGTAGTGTTTATCAAAAGAAAGACCTAGATAAGGCGATGAACAAGCATATAGTAAGAGTCTGTAATCTCAGACCTCAACTCAAGCCTACAATGGCAATGGCTCAATAGGGCTGAGGTATAAAACAGGCATTCTTTAGATCTTCCTTCGACTCTCTCATCAACCATTGCCTTACATTGCATGTGCCCAGTTGTCAACAGTACGCTTCAACGACTGCAGGGAATATTTGAAATTCCTCATTCTTTATTTCATTCCACACCTTGTCACCACCAGCTTGAACTTTTCGCTGCAGTTTCGCGGCACTAAGTACTCAACACCCAATATCTACATATCCCCATACTTTCATTGCACTTTTACTTCAGCATAACGTCATCACTTACTTTGAGAATGGCCGCACGCACTTTGAACAAGATGCGCAAGGCCCAGTCCCTCATTCGCGACTGCCATAGCTGGGTAAGTCATGACTATTTTCCTCAGATTTACTTCAATCTTTGTGCTCACTTGCCCGACAAACAGTTCGTACAAAATGACGAGATCATGCTGGCTGTTGAGTTGTGCCAAATAGAAGGCAACCTCGCACTTTTCTTCGAGAACAAATGTTTTGCTAATTCTCCCTGTCCTGGACTTCAAGATGAGGAGTTTCCCCGCATTGTGAGTACAGGATGCTCTATAACAAATGATTATTTTTTGAATAATAACATTAGTTTATCCACAGCCTCCATTTGATAGCCGCAGGCGTGGAAATCACCGCGTGCCCTACAATGACAACCGCAGACCTCGTCCAACTATCAGGAGCAAGACTGAAGTCCCCGAAAGCCGCGCTAACCGCGGACAAAAAGCACCGGCTCAGGCAACAGCAAGTAAGCCTAGGGGCATAGTGAGGAATTTAACCTGCCCTAATGCCGGCCTCAAGACCCCTGAAGCTCGAGCTGCCGTGACCAGACCATCGCCGCCAACGGGCGTGCTCTTGGACTTTGAAAATGACGTGGAAATTGTCAAACTGCCGCTAAGCATGGTAGCGGATATGAAGCCCGTAAATACAGCCAATCTCGGACCGAAGGGAGAGCAGCGTTTGCCAGAGTGCCCCGCTGCTGTAGAAATCAATGAGCTGGGTTTGGAGGGCTTGGCCCGGGTGGATAGTGACCATAGGTCTCTCCACCAGACCGTTGCTACTGCGGCTGATGTGACCTCAGCAGGTCTGGATCCTCCCGTCGGTATCTATAGTCCCCCCCCGGCCTGTTGACGAAGGTGTTGTCCCAGTCCCATCCCAAGCACAGTTGCCAGATTCGCCCGTGTGCGACTCCCATGAGGGTGGGCTACCATGTATTCAAGCAAACCAGCCGCATGAAATTACCGGGAACCAAAAAGAAGATTCCAGTGAGGAGTACTCTGTGATGCTCAGCGCAGGGGGCTCTACCGAGGGCAGGTTGGTTGTTCTTGACGGTGATGTGGCTGTCATTCTTCCAAGTGAGACCGACACAGATACCAACAGCACTACTCACCCAGAAGGAAAGGATGTTCTCGCGGGTGGCCTTGATCCTCGGACTGGTCATAATCCTCAACCTGAGAATTTGGAAGACAGAGAAATCATTTTCCAAGAAAACGTAGCAAAGGGCATCCGTCCGGACTTTAAGGCATTGTTCGTCAGTTCCGATGATGACTCTCCAACTTCCCATCGTGCGATTGATCTCAGAGCAATTCTCAACGAATATTCCGAAGTGATCATCTGCAAATGATCGTTTCTTAGCTCTTTTCGTTTCTTTTGCATTCTACGTGGGTCTCTGCACATTATTTCGTTCTATTTTGTTTTTCTGCCATGTATCTAAATCATCTAAAGGCGAAGAAACAGCGTGGTTAGGATGAGATTTGTTGTTCTTCTTTTTTCAACCAGGGCTGTTTTCTTTTTGCTCTTGTTTATCGATTCTAGCTTCTTGCATATTCTGCCTCGAGCAACCAAAATATCAAGGTGCCTGTGAAAAGATAACTCATCATTTCTGTGGCTGGTTTGCACCGTCCTTTAAGTCTTTCCTGGTAGATCTTTATCTACCGTATTCCCTCAGATACCGTATTCCCTCAGATACCGTATTCCCTCAGATGTCGTTATCCGTATATTGTATTTCTAAGTTGTTCAGATCTCATTCGTGGCAATTCTCTAATAAATGGAGGATAGATCATATATAGCTAATATGATATGTATACTAAATATGCTAGGCGCGGAGGAGCTAGGATTTCATTGGAGCTGGACAACCTTGGAAGTCAACATTTTCCACGGAGCCAGGGTAAGCACGATAACTCATCGATCAAAATAGCAAATTTGGGACTGAAGAAATGCATTGAATATATTGATGGTGGTTTCCATTTTGCAGCATTGATCAATTGTTTCAAAATTAGTTCAATGAATTCGATACAAAAAAGTGAGATGAATTACCTGAGCGTGTCAAGAAGCTGGAGTTCTGGTCAGTGCCCAGGTGTTATTATTTTGTGACTCATGAAACCAGAAGAAAGAGGATACAAACTGAAGATTGCTCCAAGTATGAGGAAAGAGCTAGGCTTTTGGAAGGGGCATGTGCTGTTTACTCTCCGATGGCGCCCTATCTTGATTATTTAATTGATGGATCGCAAGAGGCACTATCTATAATCACCAAGTAAATACCGTGAAAAGGATATGAATGACCAGCGAAAAGATCGTGAGATGACTACCCGAAACAACATAGGACGGACAGAGAGAAAAAAAATCCAGGCCTTGTGAGATACATAGAAACCGAAGACCGAGTATAGACAGTATACTGAGTGTGCTGGATATCGAAATAGCCGCCATTGTAACTACCCAGGACGTTGGTATCTGCTGTACTTCAAACTAGTATAGGGTTTGATGGCAATAAGTTATCATCTAACTTTCAAAACGCATGTGGTCCTCAGCAATGAGTTCAAATTTCCCCACGCTAAAAAAGATTGATTGAGAGTAGTGTATAGTCACACCGAAGAAGATAGAAGCCTTGGTATAGATAAGAACAGCACGATTGCGAGGAGAAAGGTATATTAGAGCAAGATACAATGATCTTTGAGCCCTTTGTCTTTATCTCGATGAATGTCTAAACCCGATAGACAAAGCCTTGCACAAGATATTAAGAAAGAAAAGGGACTACAAAGCAGTCCAAAGGACGCCAAAAAGGTCATTGTTCGGGTATAAATTGAAGTTTCCTCTAAAGCTGGGAGAGACAGATTGAGTCCATGCTGACATTCTAAATATTGATCATGTCAGACGTGGTCTCGTGAGTCGTAACAGTCCGTGTCGGCAGACAGGATGGCATAGCCGACTGCTCAGTCCGGAATCAGGCCTAAATACGAGCTATACAGGCTCTCTTTAGTTCCTTTGTTACTAAAGATGGCGTGCACATTAATCACTGGCGATTCATTGGCGCGAAAGCCCGCGCTGTGGATGACCAATGGTTATCTGACGGAATCATTCCAATTTGGTGTATTAGCGATGGGCTTCAGTCAGCGGTTGGTGATGGGAGATGCGTTAGCTTGTGGCGTTGGTTCGGCAGGAGAGACTCACCTGGCACGCCGGATCGGACATGAAGATAAAATACCGTCAGCACTGCCACCTCTGTTATTATTGGAAATACCCATCACACGCGATATATTTATTCAACTTTTTTGCTTAGGTAGTTATGGACATCTGGGCACTAATAGGCTTTTAGTGGAATTTAACCGAAAAACTATATGGACCTATCGACTCATTGGGATGTTCAGTAGATCTACATACTATTACATACCATCAGCGACTTTTCTCACAGATACCACTTTCAAATTAGGTCCAGGTATTGAAAAATTGTTCTACAGAGTTATTGAGGAGAAGATCGTCCAGTGACTGCCAGCCCTCCATAAACCCAAGCATATCCTGGGGCAGGTCGGCCCACTCTACAGAGCCGACATCCTCAAGCGCAAATTCCGGGTTTATAACCTGAGTACTGTCGACTGAACTCTCAAAGTGGAGATTGCCGCTAGGTGTGTCATCTTTCTTACCCCCATCAAGCCGGTCCTGTATCTGAGTAACCCGCTTTCGGAACTCGATAAAGACATCCCGATCCCCATTGTGATCGACGCTGGGCGTTGACAAGCCTTCCACCCGTTGCCGAAGCAACTCCAGGGTCCGAAGATACGCCTGTGTTCTCTCTGGGCTTGAAGCTGCGACCGTATAGCGGTACTCAACGAGCATGGCGAATCCCAGTTGTATCCATTGCGTGTTGGTGAAGCCTAACTCTAACGCGGGTGAAAGCGAGATGTAAAGACTGATAATTGATGCTGCTGCATTGACAGCTGCGTGTGACAATTCCTCACGCCAGGTTTGGGAAGGTGGAGCTATTAATGTAGAGGGAAGTTGCTGATCTGTCATGCTGAGAGCTATTTGGTAGAGACAAAGACCTGTAGAGTGGAAGTGAAACGCAAGAAATGCTGGAAGGTCAATCAGTCGGATATCCTGAATAGTAATTTGATGGAATGCGAATCACCCACGACAGTCATAGATATTGAAAGTCAATCGCTTATGAAAGGTTGATAGGTCGTCTTTTATGCCTGCCACATAGAGCTCTATACCAGACCCGGGTCTCAACAGTTCATCCCCATGATCAGAGGGCAGACGATCTATTTTCTCGGCGACATGCTGTAGCTGCACAATGTGCATTATGTATCGATCGTAAGAATACTCGCCTGCATCGTGGAGAGACTGGCAGCAGTCTTCGATATATGGAAAATAGGGGAAGGTAGAGGGTTTTTGAAGGAAGGTCGCGACCCTAACATTCCTTCAGTATCCTATAGCGTATAGGCCAAGACCATATTAACTCACGATGACGATAGGTAGTAACATCCTATGACAGCTCTCTTTTCATCATTGCTCCAGGATGCCCGCTCAGAAGTATCCTGATTTCCAGGCTCATCGGCTCGAAATTTGAGCCCCGTTTTCCACGTTTTGGTATGTGGTGCTCGGTCCAGCCGTAGCTCGATAATGAGACTTATCGCCAGTTGGAGATACTGCGTGTAGCGATGTGGCTTTGTGTGGTAATGCGACCTATCATACTGTCAGGTAAATTGATATACTATAATACTCGGGTTAGTGGGAATGCGCATTTACCATGCCAAGAACACCAATAGCCCTTGAAGTAGGTCAAAAGAGACCTCTCCATTCAAGATCATGCGAGAAGAAACAGCTTTCTTGACTTCGGCCCCGAGAGATCGCTGCAGCGGCATATTTTCGAAAGATGCAGTGGCAATAATCGCGAGGAACAGGAACGGCCTGTCCTGGCGTAGGTGGTTGACGGATACATCCGGTGGGATGATCACGAAAGGGAAATGAGGAGTCATCACGGTCCTAAAGGCCTCCAAATAAGTCTGCGCCGTCTCCACGCTGAGATATTCCCGGTCGACAACGTCTTTCCTGTCATTCTCGTCGTCGGCGATGGAGGCACTTCGCGAACTGGCCTCCCGCTCCGACGGTACTCGGGAAGTATCCGCCGACACGGCGCGGTCAGTTAATAGCTCTTTGATCCTCGCCTCAAGAGCCTCGATCTTCCTACAAGACATTAAAACATATGCCCACTTATAACTCTTTCAGGGAATATGCATACTGGTCTTTTTGAAATCCATGGAACCGGCGTCCGGTTTGGCGATAGAGACACGCCTGACCGAGGCGAAGGCATCTATAGATCGATCAGCCCTATGTTTATCCCACAATGTGTCGACACCGGAAGGCCCTACCGATTACACACATGTGGATTTTCCGCATTACGAATGCAGCGAACTTTCGAGCTTGCGCAACTCTGACACGTCCTTGACAGGATGACCATGATGAAAACTGATTATTGGTAAGTCTAAACAGGTGCCATTCGATCCTTGGTCTGATGTGATGGCGAGAGGGTTCATAAGGGCGTTTCACACCCTTGATACCAAAGGGCAGCCGCCTGACAAAAGCCCTGAGGTATTGAAACGGGGCTGTGCAAAACAAGCTTACTGTGTCGATCGCTGAGTGGACCAAAAAACACGCTTGTCCTGACATAATCCACTGCCGAGCCGCGGGCTGGATACTAGATCGCGATCACAACGCGTCAGTTTCCTTGAATTACCCATCATGATGGACAATATTCTATTAGCAGAGCGCGGTAAAGTAATATCTAAAATAGTAGCAGGGGCGGGGAGGAGCAGATGGCAGTTAGCCAGTGGATTACCCTAGGAAGGAAAGAGGGTCAAAATTAGTTGATTTGATATGTGAAAATTGAAAAAAGTGGACGTGGACTATATACAATTTGGGTGTGTTATAGGTGGGGATTCGACATTAGAAGGAAGTTTGGCTACAGCATGAAGGCCAAGCACCTGGTAACCAGAAGGACGATGAAATTCTGTCTCGCCTCAGGAATAATACAATGTTGTAGGTCTGTTGTCGATTGGTTTCAGCTTCAAGAATAAGGTGGGTCTACGAAGCAGTACGAAATATCGAGTACTTACTGCGTATACTAGCTATCAGGGTTCACCCCCATTTTGAGGGGGTTGATGCTATTTGAGCTCATTTCAAGGGTACAGCCCAAGAATCAACATGCTCAACTTCGTGCTTAATAGAATTGAAAATAATAGTAAGATGTTAGGAGGGGGATTTTTATATCTTATCTGACCGCATAAGCAACCTTCAATCGTCGGATCGGAGATAATTCGATCAAAATTATGTACTCCATTCAGAAAATAGGAATGCATAGATATACTATATATATAGAGGCTTGTTTATTTTAGAATGCTCTGCCTTTAGACATTGATAACGAATACAGAATACGCCTGAGATGAGAGATATCAGAAAGATGAATGTGTTGTTACTACAAGAATGGATGATCTACTCCATACAGGGGATAAATGTAACGCCACACACCGAAACCCTCTGGGGGCGGCCTGAAACTAGACTATTCAGCCATCAGCACGCCTTTCAAAGATTCCTATGGCTCCACTCCTATAGAGACCCTGGTTTGAAATATTCGACCCCTAGCCCCTAATACTGTGTAGCTCCGATCCGAGATGCTGCTGTCTGGGGATATTAAGTCTGAAGTTTTCAAGCCAAGTCTTAATAGCCCGGATAACGAATAACAACAGTATTGCTCACAGGCATCATGATGGCTATGACCGCTATAGCCCGCTCATCTAGTATGTAACTCCACAGCAGAACCAATCTTCCCGCGAATAGCTGAGTCATCCCCGTGTCTTGTCCATAACAACCACTAACGGTACTGTTAATCGTTAGTCGTAACACACATCCATCACACTCCTCGCTCCAGCCCAGACACTCCAACAGACAAAACCTACCATCTATCAGGCGGCGCAATAACTGGAATAATAGTCGTATCTTTTGCAGCCGTCGCAATCGTGGTGCTCATCATCTTTCGCAAGAGAATCGTGGGTTGCTGCGGCCGTGATAAGACCTCAGTGATTGATAGCGAACACGCATTGTCATCGCCCGCATATATGGCCCCGCAGGCGCAGTTTATACTACAAAATGGTGCTTTAGCGTGGCAGGCTTCGGAGATGTCATCAGAGCCGAATGCTATACATGAGATTGGGTCCATGGACGCCAAGTCAAAGGTGAATGGGGGGGGTTATCCATGAGCTTAGTTGAGACTCTGGGGTTGGGGGTGGCTGTCGACATGTATGGGGCAATATGTGATGAAGATAATGATGATGAATGCATTTGCCCGATGTAGCTTGCTTCAACTATATACTAGTATGGGGGTATGCTGTCAGGGTTGCCGATAATTGAATAATCATTAAAGCATATTCTAGATGAAAGATGTCAAAGTAAACCGTCAAGAGGTGTCGCTTGAGCTTTTGATTATTCGGGTGCAGGTGGAGTGATAGACGCGATCCCAGGAATCATCAAATAATGAACGATGCGCAAACAGCACATGGGGCCTTCTTGAGTTCACCTCAATTTGCCCTCGGCTCTATCAAAAAGTGTTTTATCTGTCACTTCAATTCCAATCATTCAGCACTTCGGCCTTGCCCCCCTTCCAAGAATCGCTTTTGCATTTTTGATATTTTTTGTCGGTCGATCAATCACTTCTTGCCTCTGCTATTCCTTTGATACTTTGTTTGAGCTGCAATAGCACTTTTCGCGATACCGGAATATTCAAAAATTGGTAGCAGATGCAAAGTCCTCCCATTCGTCACAGACTTTTAGCTTTGCCTGGCAATTATCTCTGATCGCCTTTATTGCATCGGCTCCTAATGGAAGCCAAGAGGGAAGTTCCTTGCCTGCACATGGGCCCTGACCTCTGACAGCGTCCACTATCAAAGTAGCCGCTTTGAGAGGATCCCCGGGCTGGTTCCCGTCCGCGGCATTACAACCTGCCTTGATCTGCGAATTCATCTCCACATATTCCGGTAATGGGTTCGGTGCTCGGTACAGAATATTCCCTGGTGTCATAGCACTAGTACGAAAGTAACCAGGCGTGATCATGCACGTTCGGAGACCAAATGGTTCGATTTCCAGGCTGAGGTTAGGCACTAGCCCTTCAAGTAAACCCTTCGAGCCTGCGTAGGCGCTGGCGCCGGGTGCACCATAGTACGCACCCACGGATGACATGAAAAGAATAGTTCCAGACCGCCTCTCCCTCATGTATGGAAGGAAGGCGCGTGTAAGATTGAGAGGACCAATGGCATTGTTGCGGAGGGCCTGGGTCAGGAATGCTTCACTGGAGCTGATGTCAGGTCTTGTCACATCCATTCTACACGTTCTGTTGATGGCTCACTCGATCTCCTCGAATACACCCGCATCAATGTAGGCAGCATTGTTCACAAGGACGTCAATTTTCCCATATATTGCCCATGCTTCTTTGGCTTTAGCATTGAGCACTTCTGCTGACGCTGTGACATCTACCTCCATCACAGCGGCTCCTGCCTCCTTGAGTGGAGCTATGCGATCAACAGCATTCGTGCTTCCCGGTCGAGCCGTTGCAATCACTTGATCGCCCTGGTTGTGATTGATTAGTAAAATTTGATTGACATGCAAATAGAACTCAGTATCGTACCGCCGTAAGGATTGCCCGGACCAGACATTCTCCCATGCCAGAGGAACAGCCCGTCACAATCCAGGTGAGTTTTCCAGTCATGTTGCTATGTTGTCTAGCTCATACGCACTCTAGGAATGATAAAAATTTTCGAGAACTAACAGAGCTCATAACCGTGCCCGTTCATCTGGAGGCTACTCCTTACATTGAGTGCCCTCCATACTAGGCTTGATTAGTATGCGACAGAGTCAAAGCGGGTCCATTTTGGGCACACGCGCTTGCAGATCATTCACAGGAAGCCCTCAAGTCCGCGACGAGGCAATCAGCTCCCCCACTAACTTGGCTTTCCACTCTTCCAAAAGCCCCTCGACAAATTCGCGCTCATAAAACACCTAGCCGCCACTCTTCAATTACCACAGTGTTTGCGGGGCCTGTATGAAGTGTTGGCAGACGGTCGTCGATAACATCAAGTGAGCTTGGAAGACGCGGCACCCGGTGCTTGGATTGCCAATTCTAGCGGTGCTGCCAGCAGTGAACTGATACTCTGTACGTATCATGGCATAATTTGGAAAAGTGGCTCTAGATTGCGTTGGTAGTAGGAAGCCAAATTTGCAGCAATGGCATCGTAATTCTTGTTGGCACCCAAGTCAATGCTGCAGGGCCGGCCTGTATGATACAGGCCAGTCGCTCCCTGAGGCCCACTCCATGGCGCCGAAACCCGATTGCGAACATCATAGGTGTTGAAACAGACTAGGCGACCGTCCACTGGAAGGAGAGATAGTCGCACAGCAAGAATAAGGGCAGATTGGACAGCTGCTGTCACCTTCAGACCGCGGAGCTTACGAGCCGCGATGCGTTACTGACTGAGGTCTCTGGAAAGACGAGTACCTAAACGACGGGAGTTTCCTAGTGTTGTATTCTGCAAAGTCTGGATGATAGAAGAGGGCGCTGCCCCATTGGCAACAACGGCCAACTCAGCTTCGGTGGCCACTTTCATTTCGTCCGTAATGTCAAGTGATGTACCAGCCGCTTCGTCCAAGCTTGAAGGTATGCGTGACACTTCGGAGCTTACAGACGTAATAGAATACCATTTTGTGTCTTCAAATTCACTTGATATATCCCAAATGGAGTCATCCGATGGCTCGGTCATAGGTACTCAACTGGAGAATGGCAGCCAGCGAGCCTATTTACCACAACCTATGAGTACTATACTGCTTGACTCCAAATAATTGGGAATATGTTTCAGGTGAAACAGATAGAGACACATGAAGCGCTCGTTTTCAGATTCAGAGTTCCATTCCTAGACCATTAGTAGATCCAGACGACCAGCCCAGGATCAACAATTCTGTACTTGAATGATCAGAAGAGCAGTGTAAAAAAGCGTGGTAAAGGCTAACCCCGGCACACATGGCGTCTTATATTGGCTCGTTTCTCGGAGATTCGCATCTCCAACGGGAGTTGATTGATAATGCTGGGAGTGAAAGGTGGAAAAAGTATACGAAGCTGCCTTCTATCGAATTAAGGCAATTTTCACTGTTATTAGTCGCTTATATTCCTTGAAGATGACTTTCATCAATCACATATACCAAGCCAACCGCTGTTGTTTGGCCTTTGCGCAGCAGATTGCGCCAAAACACTGTGCTTGCCAACTGCTGACTTGGGTCATGAAGTCCAGCAGGTAGAACGTACTAGTGAATGTATCCCGTGGCATTGCCTTTACCCAGATAGCAAGTCTGTTAGTTTATAGTCAAATGAATTTCTACATTTAATGTAAGATACAGAAATAGATAGCACCCTATAATACAGCAAATGTGAAATAAGATAGATGCGCAGCATTATGTCGTAAGAAAAGATAGATAGCCCAAGAACATTGAGTAAAAAGGAAAAGCAATAAACCCCATGTACTAGATGCCTTCAGTCTTTGAACTCCATGCTTGGCCTGCCCATGGGCTAGATCCGAAATCCCCACCAGAATGTCAAAACATAACCTGCAGCCCAAAAGATTGTAATCCGAAAGTGAAGAAGATTGTCCAGGTAAATTCAAACGCCGAGATCAGTTAGCGATGGCAAAGCAGGAACTAGAAAACAATGAGCCTAGAAATTAATAACAAGAAAGATTAGGAAGTCGTACATTAAGTGCCAAAAAATAAATGTATCATGCAACTTCGAGGATGGGTGTCCCCTCAGGCGTCGTTGTGGAGGGAAAAGTAACGGTACAGAAACCGGAGTAGGAGTGTGCAACGAAAAAGGCCAAGCTTTGTATGGGCTTGCTTGTTCATTGAGGAACCTTCTTGTTTGGGGCGACAGTTTTAAATTCGATTCTCCGCTGATAGGGGACGGCACCACCGTCCTCTAGCCAGGGTCCGAGATTCTTGCATTGACTGACATCGAAAATCCTGAGTTGGTGGCAACCCTCCGCGACAGCCTCGACGCCAACTCCAGTAACTCTAACGCAGCCACGGACCGATAGATGTTGGAGAGAAAGTAAGTGAAGACCAATGCTCCTGAGAGAAGGATCGGAAATTGCAGAGCCGCAGAAGGCCATGTTTAAATACTTCAAATGTGAGCACTGCAATGCAAGCACCTCGGTTGCTGTATCTGACAATGCGCAGCAAAAAGTCTGACAGAGATTAGTAAAACATGAAATCTCGCTTTGAGCTTGACAAGACTCAACAAAGACTAGACTTACCAGATCTAACTCTTCCAGGTTCTTAGCCGCGTTGGTTAGATGGACTATGGCGTTGTCCGTCAAGTACGTGCAATCCGCCAAGCAAAGCTTTCGCAGGTTGGTGAACTGCGCATTCCCCCAGTATTTGAACCCCTGATCTGTGATAGTGGTGCAACGGGTCAAATCCATTTCCTCAATCCGACCAGCGGCATGAGACGCAATGTGATGCATAGATCGATCGGTGACATGTTTGCAGTACGAGAGGGTAAGTTTCTTCAGCTTTGGACAGCCGTACACAGTACGTTCTGCTGTCTGGATTGTGGGTTTGATCGATGACTGTTTCTCGCCCATTTTCTGGTCGGCAGGCACTACCCATCCAATGATCCGGGCAAGAAGTGTATCTCCGACCTTGCGGCAATTGCTCAAGTCTACTTCCTGCAGATTAGTGGCCTTGCTAGACATGTCGAGAATGGCAGAGGCCGTGACATCCCACACACTCTTCATCTTCCACACGGTTGTATTAGGGGCGCAAGTCGCAGACAATGCCGTGAAGCCTTCGTCGGTGATGTGAAAGCAATTGTTGATATTGACCGATCGGGCTCGATTGCCCACAAATGGACAAATAATCTTAACAAGAACGTCATCTGTAATCTTACGGTTGTAGACGCTCAAATCTAAATCATGAACCACGTCCGCAGATTTTTTCAAGAGCTGTGACCAATGGGACGAAACTGCCCTAAGCCGAAGAAGTTGGTGGAGCTCAAGGAACTGAAAGACGTTCAGCAGTACACTGTCCGGCAATAATCCATTGGAGCCATCAATCCGGGGCCGTTCAGTCTGATATGATTTGGAGAGGTTGTCATTTTCGGGAAGGGCGATGGTTGAAAAACTGGCAGAGCGTGGCTCCGTAGAAGATGGCCGCTGCTGCTCCCCTGATACCTCCTCGGGGGCTAATGGTGCTAGCGAGCCGCGTCGACTTCGCATCCGGACTTTATCCAGACCCATGCTGAAGTAAGGGTCTGGATCGGAGGGCCGTAACACAGCCTGTTCTTCGTCTTCAACGCGTGAGGACTGATGTGGTCCATCCAGTTCCGTTTCAGTGAGGGTAAGTAGAGGCATTGACCGTCGCCGTGATGATGCGATCTTTACTTTGTCGTCGAGGGCGAGATTACCCATAGATGGTTGTGGCTCTGCATCGTCAGACATGACAACATCACCGTCCGCTGCCCCCTGGATCCTTGCTTGGGCAGTGCGTTCGACTTGTTCCCGTACGCCGCTAGGGCATTTCTCCCAAAATTCAGCAAGAACGTCGCCACTGAGCATCAAGCACTCAACTGAAGTCACAGATCGAACTGTAGCGGTTCTCCGAGGTGCTAAATCTAGACTGACCACCTCGCCAAAGTACTGGCCTTGCTTCAGCCTAGCTTTAACCTCAATTCCGGGCCGTTCAATGAGCCCATTTGGACCATTTTTGTTTTCTGATGAATGGTCCTTTTCCGTAAGAACCTCCACCTCGCCGCGAACAATGAAGTAGAGCTCACGGCCCTGGGAATCTTGTTTTATGATGTCGGTAAATGGAGGAAAAGAACACGGTTGGGCATTGAGACCAAGGTAATGAAGGATATCGGCAGGCAAACCGGAAAAAAGTGGCAGCTCCTTAAGTAAGAGACGTACGTTGACCAATCCATTTGCCAACGCACTGGAGCTATCCCGCCGACCGGGGCTCGGTGACTTCCTCTTCTTGTACACAGACTTGGCACTCGAGTCCCCATCATCCTCTGCAACGGCTAAATCCTTGGAAAAGCTCTCACGCAATCTTTTTGAGCCCCTTCGCGCCGGGCTAGGTAAATCCAGTGCGGGCGCGGAGGTTTCTTTCTTTTTCTTTTCTAAAATCATCAATCGCTCCTGCGCCTCCTCCCGAATCGCCCGTTCGACCTCCGGAAACCGAGGCAATATATTCCGAAAGTCCTCTTTTGTGAGCACGACCAGCATGCATCGAGTCCGGGCGATAATGGTTGCAGTGCGAGGACGGTCCATGAGCAATCCAATCTCCCCGAAGAACGCACCGGGTTTAAGCTCGGCGTATATACTTTCACCATCCCGAGATGTGACCGAAACGGCACCCCGCACCAGCCAGTATATTGCCTTTGCCTCATCGCCTTCCGTCAAGATGTAATCGTTGGGTGCATGGAGCTGTGGGCGCAGATGCTGTCCGACCTCGATCAAAAAGGATTCTGGAGTAGATTGAAACAGTGGGAAAGACCGCAACCGATCTATCAGTTCCAAAGGCAAAGCTTTGATGTGGGAGGAGGCCAAGGGCGAGGGACGCGCGGGTCGGTTTGGGTTCATGACCGAATCGAACGAACGTATGAGGGATACAGTGTCGGACAAGGGCGAGACAGCCTTTGTTGGACCACCACTGGACCTGCCATGGCGACGCATTGTGATCAAGATATTCTGAATGAGGTTGTGGGATATGGGATGGGTTCAATTATTTCTCCCAGGCATAAAGAAGTCAATAAATCGATGACGTCGACGAGAACAGCGTCGAACTTCGCATCGGCATCTTCGCCCCAATGGGTTGCTATCGCAGAGTTTAACAGAGAGACATGGAAGGTAGGGTATAGAAAGAAGCCAAGGGGAAAAAAGAAGGTCAGAGATGATCAGTTCGAGCTCAGGTCTTCCGTGAGGTGGGGGTTTTCCGAATCGACGTCAAATGCGGTTTCTCCACCGATCAGCTGGGAACCTTCGGAAAGCCTATGAGAACCTCCACCTTGGAAATTTTTGGGGGATATTTCGAAGTTATAGGTCTGGTAGCATTCGATCTTGAACACTTTTCTTTTCTTTTCTTTTTTCTTAAAAAGTGGGGGATCTCACTAAGCGGTCAATCGCATCCTTTGAACCTGCAGCACCCAGGCCGATCTTCTCTATCTTTTTGCTCAAACCCGGAAACAAAGAAAAAAAAAATGGGGAAAAATCTACGGGCTTTTCATGAGGAATCACCTGATTTACTAGATGCTATAGAACTTGGTATCGTGACAACATCTAAAGATGACCTTACGTTATATTACATTACGTCCAGCCCTGCCCAGGTGGAGGTACTCTATGACCTAATAACCCCTATATATATTATTAACTCGTGGAACTTCATATATTGTTTATGAAATCTGATAGGATTCTAGTCCAAATGCAATCTAGTCACGCCACAATGGCGTTGCCAATCGACTTGGGGCCTGATCATACTCCAACACAAGTTCCGGCGATGGGTCACGTGCCTCTTCGTAGCAGCCTAAGGGCAAAAATGTTCATCTTGTTTGATGCTAAAGTGGGTATCAAAAAGAAATGCAAATAATACAAGTAACCAGGAGTGTGGTGTGAGCGTTGCTGTCGAAGAACACAATCAGAGAGCAAAAGGCCGGGATGGTCACCGGACTAAATATCTCAGAGTGGTTTGATGAGGACCTAGATATAGTGGTCGGGGCGGCATTGACTCGGATGCGCGGCTCATCTTACCGGGGTCGAATGCCTACCACCTGCAGCCGCATACAGAGCAGCCATTTCTCGATCGAACACCGAAGGACGTCCTAAAGAGTAAAGTGGGAGAGCCTGTGACATTGGTTCTCGGCATTGAGGTCCTAACGTGCTGCCAGTCTGGAACCTCCGCGTACAGAAGAATCTAGAGAGCCATTGTGACATGGGCCCACCTATGATCAGATCGATCCTTCCTTCTCAACCTTGGACCGACGGTTACCGAGGAAGAAATCGACGTAGGCAGGGCGATTTCCTTTCAAGGTCTCAAGGACATCTTGCAGAAGGCCATAGGTTATGCTCAATTTCAACCCAAGCTTCGCTGTACGGGCGGCAGTGTAGACGTCGTGACGAGCTGTGGGCGAGCTAGGTCAGCTTTGGTTCATCCAGTAATGATCTCCAAGCAGAAAGGTATGCTTACCTAGTAAACTGTATATTCCGGAGAATGACAACCCAGCAGTGACTGTCGATAGAAAGTCCCTTTTGTCATGCCGAGCATAGTCCACTGTCTCTTCGAAGAGACAGAATGCAAGTGCGCCAGCACCAAGCTTGAATCCCATCTTCATTCCATCATGAACGCCTCCCACCACACCAACATAGTTCTTTGTTTTATGATACTGGAACCATCCGGTCGAAGTCGTGGGAAAACGATGCGCATTCTCCGCCCGAAACACAAGCCCTGCCTTTTTGCTACCATGGTAGTATCCTAGTGCCAGCCCAGTTGAGAATGCTGACATAGTAGCATATGGCAACCGCTTGCCAAACTCAATGCCTAACCGTGGAGGGCTGTCGGATTCAAACAGCTTATCCCAGTGGACGAACTTAAGCACGATGGAATTATGCCGTGAGTCGGGAGATGCGGGGTTATTGGCCTCCATGATGAAAGCTGTGGATGAAGAAGGAGGAAAATAGCAACAATATCCACGGTTTGGCTGTAGAGAACGTGGTGAATGTGAGGAACTCTGGCAAAGCTCAGAAATTCAGAGCGCGGAAGTCGGAGTCCCGCTGGATTTTCCGCCTTCCGTCACTCTTCCAAATCAATCATTACAAGAACGCGACCGACGCTTTCATTCGCGCGCAATCTTCAAAATGGTATGGAAATTGGCCTTTCGAATTGAATATGATCAAATACAGGCTAATCATCGAGCAGCCGCCCAAACAGTCCAAAACTGACTCGCGCGCCGTGACAATCCTCTTCAAGAAGCACAAAACTACTGTCCTTCTAATGCTGCAACCCCACGAATCACTCGACTTCACCAAAGAAAAGCTTCTGGGTGCTTTAAAATCACGAGATATTAAAGATTTAAATGGCGACCATCTTCCGGATGACTCCTGTGACATTGAGTTCGGTGAGCCCGTCGACCGAGCGGACCTTGAGAAAGGCTGGAAGCGCCTCCAGGCCGATGTAAAGGTACAGAATGAGTCAGTAACTATAATGGAGGCGGGTCTTCAAGATGGGCAATCAATTGCCTTCCGCTTCCACAAGTCCAGTGAGGATCAGGATGGCGGTCTTGATATGGACCTTGATAGTGAGGATCCAGGATGGGATGTCGTCATGCCGACCTATGAAGACGACCAAGCATGATACCTAGGGTCACCATGGATGACTTGCAAGAGAGAAAACCAGGCCAAAAAATAAATATTGTGGCTTTGGGCGTTTCAGGGGAGGTTTTAGTAATTCAAACCATCATATGGCGTTTGTCCAGAGAAAGAATGCTATTAGGACAACACCAACACCGATATGATGTGTTACGTTCATACTTATCGATGTCTCTATATTCACGCCTTTTTGATACAAACAACTGGCATTGCTACTTAGTGGCAGTATGTAAGTACTTTGGGGGAATTGCTACATTGATAGAAGATATCATGATAATACTATCGCCTCCCACAACTTTTGCTTAAGCATCCTGAGGATAATACTATAAAAAGCCTAATACTAGCCACATTGATCTTGAACATGGGAAAGAGTGCGTGGGAACAGAGCAAGATGAGCGTGTCAGTACCTAATACACTCAATATGTTGTGTGACTGGTAACGCTAAATGTGGAAGAAGTAGTATTGCCACTCTCAAACCACCAAGTACCACCACAAAATGGTTGCTCGGAGCAACCACTAGGACAACATGCACACGCATCAACAAATGAAATCACTTCAAGGAGCCCCCCTCGGAGAATACTGCACCCCCTACCCCATACAACTTTAGATCCATTCTTCGACTCTTCTACATTCCGTATTTTTGACGAATCGTGAAGCTTCCCCCTTGGCCTGGCCATTGCAGGGTGTTGCCAACAGCCTACCGACCCCGCAAAACAGATTCGCGGTTTGGGATTGATCCGATCCGACCTTCCAACATGGCTGCCTCCGACGGCGCGTCCTCGATTAGCGTTGCAGTCAGAGTCCGTCCTTTTACCATCAGGGAGGCAGCCCAGATCACTCGATGTGACGAGGGTCCCCTGTTCCTCGGCGATGGTTCCCTCGCGGGTGCGCCAGCACCGAAGCTTAACCAGAAGGGAATACGATCCATCGTTAAAGTGATTGACGACCGATGTCTGTGAGTATTCTGTGCATTTTGAATATTGGGTCCAAGCTCCTGACTAGACTAGAGTGTTTGACCCCCCAGAGGACAATCCTGTTCAAAAGTTCTCCAAGAGCGTAGTGCCCAACGGGAAACGCGTCAAGGATCAGACCTTTGCTTTCGATCGTATCTTCGACCAAAATGCCTCCCAGGGAGAGGTATACGAATCTACAACACGAAGCCTGCTCGACAACGTGCTCGATGGATACAATGCGACGGTATTTGCGTATGGAGCTACCGGATGTGGAAAGACGCACACAATCACCGGAACTGCCCAACAGCCTGGCATCATCTTTCTGACCATGCAGGAACTGTTTGAGCGGATTGATGAACGAGCAGGTGAGAAGTCGACCGAAGTTTCACTTTCCTACCTCGAGATCTACAACGAAACCATTCGCGACTTGCTTGTCCCTAGTGGTAGCAGTGGAAAGGGTGGATTGATGCTACGGGAGGATTCCAACCAGTCAGTCTCAGTTGCTGGGCTATCAAGTTACCACCCGCAAAATGTGGGGGAGGTAATGGACATGATCATGCAAGGCAATGAGCGCCGTACCATGTCTCCTACCGCAGCAAATGCTACTTCGTCTCGATCGCATGCCGTCCTTCAAATCAACATCGCGCAAAAAGACCGAAATGCGGACGTCAATGAGCCTCATACCATGGCCACCTTCAGTATCATAGATTTAGCGGGAAGTGAGCGTGCTAGCGCGACACTGAACAGAGGAGAACGTTTGTTCGAAGGAGCCAATATCAACAAGTCTCTCTTGTCTCTGGGAAGCTGTATCAACGCACTCTGCGACCCGCGAAAACGCAATCACATTCCGTACCGAAATTCCAAGCTCACTCGATTACTCAAATTTGCTCTTGGTGGCAATTGCAAGACAGTCATGATTGTCTGCGTCAGCCCCTCGAGCCAGCACTTCGATGAGACACAAAATACTCTTCGATATGCGAATCGAGCGAAGAACATCCAGACCAAGGTCACACGGAATGTGTTCAATGTTAACCGACACGTGAAGGACTTCCTAGTCAAGATCGATGAGCAAATGAATTTGATCAATGAGCTGAAAGCACAAGCAAAAGATCATGAAAAGGCAGCCTTCGTCAAGTTCCGCAGGCAGGGTGAGAAGAAAGACGCTGTTTTACGCGAGGGTGTTGCCCGGATTCGCAATGCTTACGAACACACGTTGCCTGAGAGGCAAGAGAAGACTAACAACATGCTGAAACTAAGGCAAATTGGTCGCAGAATCGGTATCTTATCGTCTTGGATCGCCGCCTTTGATAATGTTTGCGCTGCGCATGAAACTGAGGAGGGACTATCCAACCTATATGCCGTTCGCAAATCGGCACAGGGAATCCTTCTTGAATTGGAAGGTAGCAGACACCATTACAACCAGAAATTATCGAAAAGCACCTGGGACCGAGCGGTGAACTCAGCGGTTGAGAACGCGGCAAAGCAACTTCAAGAGTTTGATATTACCGATAACAGCGACTACGCCAATTTAAATCGAGAAGCAGATCTTCTCCGGTCCAATGCAGAGCGCGAGTCCTTGACAGCCGTGCTAGAACAGGACAAGGCTGGAGAAGCCGCTGCTGTGCAGCTTCTGTTGCAAGCACAGTTTGAGATGATGAACTCGATTGAGGAGATCATGCAGCTAAACGCAAACGAGGCTATTAAGAAGGGGCGGTCTATCCTTACAAAGATGTTAGAGGATTGTTCAGATGCAGCAACGAACCTCGTCAAACCCGATGGCACCATGCCTTCTATTCCGAATGTCAGCTCTGCCCAGCCTGCAAGCCCCGCAAAAACAAAGAAGCGATTCAGCTTGGTGAGCTTGCCACCAGTATCGACTGCCAACCCTCCAGTCACACTCACACATGTTGCTCCTGTTTCACCAACTAAAGGCTCTCCGCGTCGCCGTAGAGCCACCGTGGGCCGGAAAAGTGTCAGCTTCTCGCCAAAGAAAGCCCAGGTGAAGGTCCCCAAACGATCTGTCCGGTGGAAGGACGATGAGGACGAGGGCACTCTGACCGAGTTTCAAAAGACCCCCAAGAAGGTCGACTCTGCTGATGAAGCCAGCTTCGAGAAGTCGTGGTTGCCGCCTCGCTCTGGATCTCCCATTCCACGAAATATTCCGAGGGTTATAAGCCCCTCGGGCTCTATGTCTCCCACTCCCGACGAGCCTGTCGAATCTACCGAGCCTACCCTAAACGTTCAAAAGAACAACAGTCGCTTCAAGGCAGGATTTTTAACCAAGAGAAATGGTAGCTCACCGTTAGCACCACCACCACCATCATCCAGTCTTCCTCTTTCAAGAAGGGAGAGCTCCCCTCTCCGTGATATCGAAGGGAGCAGCTTTATGAACCGCACCTTGATGGAGCGTCCATCGCGGATTGCAGTTCGCAGTCCCAGCGGGAACTTCTCGAGCAGTCCTGTATCTGAGAACAAAGACAACTGGAAGTCAGACAAGGAAGAAGCAATCAAGATCAATTCGGCTATGCGACGGATGTCTAGTGGGCGGATTGCTAGTGGACAATTTAATACTCCATCTTCCAATGCCCTGCGAGTTCATCGTCGTCGCAGCCCAACTTCCAATACCCACGCGACCTCGTCAGCAGATAACCAGATGTTCACCGCATCACAAGCGCGGCGCATGGTGAAGAGCGAGAGAGAACACGATGCCAAGCATCGGGTCTTGAGCCCTCATACTCTTCCAGTCATGAAGCACACAGGACGCCGCACAACAATGGGTGGAGACGGTCGACCACGAAATATCAGTCTATCCAGCAGAGATGCCATCCGTCTCAGTGCGATGGCAGCGCCCCCTGCTGACCACAACTCACAAGCGTGGTAGTAAACTCTGGTGAATGGTTTTATTTGAATTTGGAATTGGCGTTTGGCGTAGCAGATACCACATTTTGTTTTTGTACACAGAATTCTTATGTTTTGATTTGCATTAGGGCATTTGTACAGAATATCACTAATTTCGGGATGGAGTTACCGAGCCCTGATCTTCAGCCAATCCCTGTCGAAATCCCCCGCTGCTTTGTAAGTTCTGAAATGACGCGATCGAGGACCTCCAATTTTCGAGCGTTCTATTTCTTCACTTTTTTTCTTGTTTCTTATTCTATTCTTACATCTATTCTTAAACTGCTCCATTGCCATCTATGACAGCTTAAACGACTTCTCTCACACTCTCACACTCTCACATCTGAATTCGCGTGCCATCTCCACTTATCAAGTACGTCTCCACCAGAATTTCCGCAGATGACTTTCGCTGCTCCGGTTGCTTCGACCCTTCTCTCACACGTCTTCCGTCCTTTCTCCAGCTCAGCTCTTCCCTTGAACCCGGCACAATTTCGCAAAATGTCAGGCACACAGATTGCCACTGTAGCAGCCGGCTGCTTCTGGGGCGTTGAGCACTTGTACCGCAAGAATTTCGGCAACGGCAAAGGCCTCCTTGATGCCAAGGTCGGCTACTGCGGTGGCGCAACTTCATCGCCATCGTACCGAGCTGTCTGCTCCGGTTCAACTGGCCGTAAGTGCTTCGCTATCTGAGACACAAATAGCGCGAAATTCCTTATCGCGATCTCATCTTCAAATGCTTATTTTTTTCTCTTTTGGCCTCCACAGATGCCGAAGCCCTGCAGATAACCTTTGATCCCTCAATTGTGACCTACCGCCAGCTCCTCGAATTCTTCTACCGTATGCACGACCCCACAACAGAGAACCGGCAGGGTCCGGATGTTGGCACACAATACCGCAGTGCGATCTTTACGCATGGGGAAGAGCAACAGAAAATCGCGGAGAAAATTACAGAAAAAGTCAGCAAGGAGTGGTATAAAACGCCGCTTTCTACCAAGGTCCTGCCGGCAGGCCAATGGTGGGATGCGGAGCAATATCACCAGCTATACCTTGAGCATAACCCTGCTGGGTATGAGTGTCCTGCTCAGTATGTACCCTTGTCCTTCCGGTTCCATTTGATCGGGTCTCTAACTGTTTTTGTTTCTAGTTTCATCCGACCTTTCCCTCCTTTGTCGGATTGACTGGATCCCAAGTTGTAATTTGTTCTATTTTAGCCATATCTTCATAATGTGTACCCGAAGAAGATTGAATACAAAAGTCAATATTTATAATGAAAATGAAAATTCGCGCTTGAAGCCCTGGAGATCCACCTGGACATGATATTTCTTTACGTAAAGCCGCCTTTGGTATTTTCGTTCGACCAAAGGAGAGTCACTTACGTTACTAGTCCAGTTCAACCATCCGTTGCCCAAGTGTCTCGTTGGGTAATTGTGCAATGAACATGGTGAGCAGCGCGAGGTTTACACTTGCAACTGCCGCAAACTCTTCGCTGGACTATCGCGACCCTACTGGATTGACTGTCTAAGGTCAAAACACACGGTTTTGCTATTGGAGATATCTTTCACACGAGATATCGTCGACTCAGCTAGGAAAATAACATGACCAGTGCTCAACGTGGATTTAGTGGTCTTGTGTAGAGATATATATTTCAACTCAGGCGGATAGTATTTCCACTCCGCAGTACTTTTCGATTACCCAAGGCACTGCTTGTAAGTGGGTTACTCTTAAAGGAAGCCTATTGATTCCCAACCCCTTTTTATGCAGTTCTATAGAGTAGGTCTCAGTTATGTATAAAATGTATAAATCAAGGGTCAAGATTATAAGATACTAGCTGAATCTATCACACGCCACGTGATAGAGATAACACGTGACCTAGATGAGCTGTACAAATTTGGGGCGGGCCTTATCTTATCTAATCTTATCAAGCACACCCGTGGACGGCGTCAACACGGCAGCCTCGGTCTGAGCCTCGGTCTCAGCCCTCAAGCACTTTCTCCCCACAGGACGGTCTCAAACGTCTGCTTTGGTATCTAATTTCGCTAGTACCTCCCATACTTGCCCTAGACAGCATTTCAAGGAGTCAACACTGCAACTCATCACCTTACTTATATCCGACGAACTTCCAAGTTCCAGGGGTGACTTCCCGCAATCGCAACCATGGCGCTCTACAACCAAACTGTGGATTTCCTTTCCGGTGCCTTCTCGAACCGCCAGACCCAAATCCCCTTGCTAGCAGTGACTGGGGCATCATTCACACTTGGTCTACTCGCTCGATCGGTGTTCCCTCGAAACGAGCCGCTTCAAAATGTTCTCGTCTCGCCTCGATCGACAGTCTTGCCTGGCATCTCCGAGTCAGAGAATCGCCAGCTGCCTCTTCCGGCTGATGTCCTACCCGGCGCTCGTGATGTCGATAGCCCGTACGGGTCGATCCGAGTATATGAATGGGGCCCGGAAGATGGACCCAAGGTGTTGTTCGTGCACGGTATCACCACACCGTGTATTGCGCTCGGCGGGGTGGCCCATGCGCTGGTGGACCGTGGGTGCCGTGTGATGCTATTTGACTTGTAGGGTAACACAACATCCAACACCTTGAACTATCGCTAACCCGAAGGAAATAGGTTTGGAAGAGGATATTCAGACTGCCCCGCCGATCTTCCACAAGACGAGCGCCTCTTCTCGACGCAGATCTTCCTCGCTCTGACATCATCGCCTATCTCCTGGACAGGTGCAGACTCCGGTAAATTCTGTCTTACTGGGTACTCGCTGGGAGGTGGTATCGCCGCTGCCTTTGCATCCTACTTTCCTCACCTTCTATCGTCATTGGTGCTCCTAGCCCCTTCAGGCTTGCTCCGCGACTCGCAAATCAGTTTCCAAAGTCGACTCCTTTACTCAAAGGGTCTTATGCCTGAGAATATCTTAACATCCTTGGTTAGCCGCCGACTGAGGGCAGGCCCGTTAACAACGCCCAAGCCCAAGAATAAGAAGCTCAATGCTGCGGATGCGCTCACCGAGGAAATTCCTTCACAAAACGCTGCAGCAACCCAAATTCTGTCCCGACGCTACCCCCAAATCAATATCCCCTCTGTCGTGACGTGGCAGGTAAATAATCATACTGGATTTGTCCACGCATTCATGTCTAGCATGCGCTATGGCCCAATTCTACGAGAGCGCCAGTGGAACAGATGGGCACGTCTTGGCGAGTATCTAACTGCACAGAACGGCACCTCAAGCAATGAAAACAAGAGGCTGGCGGATAACAAAGTTCACATTCTGTGTGGTAACAATGATGCAATCATTGTCAAAAATGAGCTTGTTCCAGATGCCACGGCTGCCCTGGGTGGTAATGTCATCTTCAAGTTCTACGACGCGGGACATGAATTCCCCAGCACCAAGTACGAGGAAGTAGCTTCTTACATCTTTGAGTTGCTATGAGCCCGAAGTTTCACGAAGTATATACACTCTTGATCGGGAGGTTTGGGATATATCCAGGTTCATTGGACTCTCGTTCAGTTCCATTTGGTAGATCCACTATACATAGAAACTGATGTCGAATGATACAATTTTTTTTGGTTCATTTGCTTTCCTTCCCTAGCTTCCAGTCTTCATAATCTCCTCCATGGCATTGAGTTGACTTGATAGCCCCGTGAGATGTGCCGACCTCTCTGGCATCCGTGCACCAGCAAAGTATGGGCCTTCGGAGGCTGGTGCTCGTGCAAATCGGTCCACACTGCTGCGACTGCTTCCAGGCACTTGGCTGACATTGCCTTGGCTTACGGCGTTGGTACTGGCGCCATTTGCAACACTGAGGGAGAAGCTGGTTAGTTGGTTGATAGAAGATGAATTTGAATATAGGTACACTTACGTTGTGTTTCTTGGCTCCGGAATGGACATGTTGTGTGTGTAGATGGTTGTTGGTGATAGATATGAGGCTCACACAGGCGGTTCAGAGGAATTAAAGAGTCAAGTCGCAGAGAAAAGGCCCAGTAGCAAGAAGGAAGATTGTGATAGTGTGGAATTCAAGTGCTCGGTATGTGCTTTGCTTTGCTCGGTATGCTTAGGAATGGGCTGTAGAGACGACGGGCTGACGAGTTGATGATGTCCTTGATAAAACCGAGGGGAGCTCCTATATATACACTGCAGGTCTGGCATCATGCATGCGGACGGCATGCCTTTGCGGCCGGACACGCGAGCTTGAGATTCGCATCATAGCCCACATGGACAGTATGAGCTAAGCGAAGCAGGAAACGAGGAAAAGATCGTCATCGACTGCATTAACTCCACCTGTGATGGCATCTCGACCCTTGAGCTCAACGCTTGCCAAGGCTGAGTCTGCATGAACCATGTCGGTTCTGGGACTGTTTTAGCGGGAAAGCCCGAGGGCCCATAGCCAAAAGCACATACCCGTTCGGCTCATCTATGCAAAACAAGCGACAATCCTGTTGTTATTGGCCGAGATGCAGGTAACCGGGGCTAGGAGGCAGGTACCAGCCGCATAAGGGTGCGTGGACTAAGACCCGCTTTTACGATCATCCTAAGCGTAAACACAACATTCTTTCGTCAGCACATGGCCAACCACATGTTTCAGGTCTGTATCTAGACTCTCGACCTATGTGCCACGGAATGAAGCGAGGGGGCGCAATACAAATCCAGTTCGGTTACCGTAAACGGATCCTCGATGGAGTTATCAAACAAGGGACAAGATCACGATCCTGAAACATACTTCTGGAGAGACTAGAACGCATTGAAACAAATCCCGAGCCGTCCTTGGCGGCAAATGCGCTTCATAATGGTTGGCATCCTCGCGTGGGATTACTACGCAAACTTCCAGCATGAAACAATGTCGGGGGTCAACGTGGTCCATCACATGGTCATGTTGACCCAGGGGCTGAGCTCTAAGAGATCAAAACGAATAAATTGAAATAAAGCTTACGATCCTGCATTCCCCGGGCCACGCGCGCCTGCTGCATGATTCCTTCATTTCCCTTTCTTGATGTCAACGCTGCAGATCTCTTAATACCGAGTTGGAATTAGGGCACGGCACTCTTGGCGGAAGATACGATGATAGCAGGTCCATACCGACCTTGAGCCCTAAATTCCTTTTTGCATAGTCATAACTCTCAAATACAGGAATGCTTGGATTCTGTACTTAAAAGCCGAAGATCTCCGAAATGCGAGTAGCTTGTTTTCAAAGCCCCCAAATTGGAGCATGTCTAAGAATAGAGGGGAAATAAAATGCCTTGTTAACGTCAATTATGATAAGTCCGAAGGCTGGAGTATCTCAGGAAGGAAAGCATCGGTAATAGCATGTTGCCTTGGAGTGCCATCTAGTCCTTGACCCATTCGCTGATCAAAGGGCCCAATGCTCAAAGGCGTTTGTGCACATGGCACCGAGCTTGGACACCTCGCTAAAGGCTACCGGGTGTGCTAGCGCTGATCTCTATGGTGTAACAAAGCATCTCCGGTAAGAACTAGATCCGCTAGACTTTGCGGACCGAGGGTAGTGGACCGTACCGCATACATTAACTATGCAGATATACGCGCATTGGCTTTTTTTCCCCCTTGACCTCTTGGCTGAGCCACAATCGCATGGAAGCTGATGTTTCAAGACCAGATTTAATTTCCCACGCGTCCGAATTTGCTCATTCCCCTAAGAAATGTTAGAGGTCTCCTGTTAGGATATGTAAGGCACGCCTGGCGGAATTCCAGCAACCTTATCTTCATACGCTACGGCGTCGATCCCCTCGCTAAATCCGAACCCCCCAGGGCCGATCATTCGTCTCAGGTGAGCTGACCTCGTACAACATGGGGCGTTCTGGTTCGTGATATGCCCTCAACCTAGCGAAGATCTCGCCGGGGAGAACTGGACAGTCAAGCACTTCTTATTTTAGACTGAAACTCAGCCCCTGAAGCTTACCGAGATTCAATAAGACGGTTCTTTTCTCCTTGTTACCTATCATAAAATTAAAAACAAAAGCTTGTCCAAAAACAAGTCCAAGGGGGAAATCGAAAAGGGCGTTGACAGAAGGGGAAGGGATCGTCCATACATATTCCTGTTTGGGACGTTTGACGCACCTTGCCAATCACCGATGCCTCAGTCTGAGACGCAACTCAATAGTTCAACTTCTACGGCGAGCTCCGGCACGGAGGAGAGAATACCGAAAGTGTAGCTGCAGCCTGTTACCATCGCAACCCATGCTCCTAATCCAGTGTCATAGGACCGAGGACCGCGGGCGGAGAACACCTGAGAGATATCGGCATCAAATGTAGCGTTTTGTGCATGAGTGTGAACGTGGCCTATGCAGCCGGCTTATTTTATTCAACGGCCTTGCCTTTGCCGGTAAGCCACCTTACAGAACTGCGGATCCCGGTCATATCTTCTTTGGGTGCAATCAATGGTCATTTCTCGGCATTTGATCGTACTCGTAAATTCCCTCTTGACTGAGTATTTATTTTTAGGCCTTTGGATGAAATTGTTGCGGTGCGTAAACGAGGATCGTAATCTGCTCAGCCTTGGCTAACACACATTCATGTTGATATGTATTAGGCTGGCAGGTTGGCTGCATGAATCAAGGGATATCGGCACAGCCCCATTTCTCGAGTGCCCTAAGACTCATCATGCAAGCGGTAGGACCTTGAAAATAGTTCTGATAGTGGTTCATTCTTTTCTTCACTCTTACTGTAGACGCTAGGGTGAAGAGGGAAATCAAAAGTGATAATCCAATCCACACATTGCTCAACCAGACAGACATGTATCACGACCACCCATTTTGAATACGTGCAGTGTGAATTAAATGTGAGGAATCGATGCTAACCAACTCACCGTGACATAAGAACCAACAGGCAACGCCCGGAGGGATATGAACATGAGAATGATGCATCCCCAGCGTGCAGTCGCATAACAACAAAACCATACCAGGATGAAAAGAAGGTCAGGTGCCTTGGACCAGCCAATACTTGAGATACGCTTCTCCTTGTCATCCAATGTACGCCGGAGCCAATAGAATGACCAAAGGTATTTGAAGTACAGAGGGAAGGTTATGAAGAGTGAACATAGCGAGAACACTCTCCATACTATTTGCTCCTCTCTTGTTGGGAACGTGGAGTTCCATCTACATTTCTCGGTTCTCAGTTTTATCCAGCATGAAGAAGAATATCAAAGGGAATGGTAATACGTACGCAGCAACATGTATTCCACAAAAGACCAATGCAGCGAACATATAGAAATGTGTGATATTGGTCCATTCCGTGATCGTCATTCTTTCGTCGTCTTCTGGTGAGTGTCCCGCATGTCGAGACTCATATGGCGGCTCAATTTCCTGATGGGTTTCCACATCTTGGTAGTCAATTCTGCTGGCTTCGGAGGACCTCACCGGGGGTTCTTCTCCTTGGCAAGTTTCCGTCACGGTCAATATTTCGTCAACTTTCGGCCCATTTCTCGGCTGTTGAGACCCTGATACTGCTATAATATCCCGGGGGATTTCTTCATTTCGATGGTCACCATTGATGACAAATGGCTCTGGCTCCGGCCCATGGCAGATTTTCCTGTCTATATGGCTACCGTTTTTGGTTTGACATGCTTTTTCAGTCTCCTGGGGATTTTCCTCATCTTGGTGGCCACCATTGCTGCCATCAGAATGCCTAGCTGGTGGTTTTCGAGCCTGCCAATTTTGTATTATGACAGCCCAATCATCCTTGAACTCTTGCCAGAACCCCTTCCATAACCACGGTGAAAAAACCAATGATAACACAATGTGTTGGACATGGAAGCCTTTGACAATGATTTGCCATACCGGAGAGCCAGTGTCTCTTTCGAAAGCATCCGAGTGAACCCAGTTCTCAACCTTTTCGTTAAGTATATCTCTGACTTGAGGCGGCATACTCTCGGAATCGCGATCGTATGGTAGATAAATCGTGATTGGTGTTACCATATCTTTCGGTTTATTCCACCAAGTTATGTATGTAGCGGCAGCACAGGCGACATACGCCACTGTAGTAATCTCGAGAGCTGTAATTGGCAAGCCGGATGCTTTTCTGCCAATGACATTGCAAGTCACCCATAAGGCTTGGAGTAGAGTAAATCCTTTGGCAAAGGAGTCAGCCTTGGCGCGGTCTTGGATGTCTCTAGTGCCCAAATGAGATGACTTGATGACGCGTGCTTTGATTAGGGCAACGATGTTGCTACAGTGTACTGGATATGTCCAATCATCCTTGGTCTGTAGAAGCACACCATTCATACCGAGGCAAAACCCCTGGACAGTGTCCCAGCGACCCTCAGACGTTTCTGTCTTTCGTATTTTTGAATCTTCTGTGAGTGATGGGTCTGCATCTCCTCCACCGCCGTATGCTGTGCGAAAAGCAGCATTGCAGCGTGCTGCTGTAGATCTTGCCTGCCATAACTCTTCGGCTGCAGTTCCAGCCATAGCCTCCGGGGCAAGTATCGTGCATATCCACGCCACTGCCTTTACCCAAAAATATCCTGCCTGTGTATCATCACGTCTTGGGACAGAAATATGCAGGGCTGTCCATGTGCATGCAAGGATTGTTGAAACACAAGTCCAGAAAATGTCCCAACTAGAGCGTGTGTTGTCATCGAATTGCCAGCCTTCCAGGGCCGTCGAATTAGCCTGGGCGAGTGATTGGTTGACGAAGCCAAGCCATAGAAGAAGCGCAAACATGGGGTGTTTGAATTTGATGAGAGACGTAGAAGACCGAGGAAAACAGAAACGGGTTTAGCTCGACATTTCAGCCACACGGTGTGGATGGTACAAAAGAGGCGCGATCTGAGGTTCCCTTTTATAATCTACAAAGGTAATCATTTCCTACACCTACTCGACTGTATGTTCCAAATTCAGACAAGGACAAACTTGAGTAAAAATGAGGTTTATAGTAAATGTAAGACAAATAAAGAAAGATACTTCTAAGTAACATAGTATGGATCTGGCCCAATGCCAAATTTCGAAAATTTGAATATTTACACAAGCCACCTGAAGCGCCAATGCACCAAACGCAATACATAGTTAAGAGATTTTTCGCTTCAGAACCTTTGGAAATGCGAGCATAAAAGCAGAACGAAAGAGAAAAAAAGAAAGAAAATGGATATCAATCCTCACGACTATCGTCGAAGGTGGTCATAACTGGTGGGGAAGAGCGGCAGCGAAGGGTCCACAACATCATTATATGGTCTTCTGGCTGCCATTGACACATCTTCGTCACTGGGTGGAGCAGTGGCCACGCGCGGGGGATATGGATGGGCTTCTGCATCCTCCTCGCCTCTTGCTATCTTCTCGAGGGACGACAACTCGGTCGTTGTTGCAGTGCGAGACCAGCGGAAAGAGTCACGGTCGTCACCAAGAGGTTTGTATTTGGTGTCGGGCTTCTTGAGGAAAATGGCGTAGACGATACCAACCAAAAGGTAGATTAGGAGCACAAGAGTGAATATCGCATTCAAGATGAAGAAGAGCACACCCAGGATGCCAGTCATAAGGTCAGGTTGGTCGAAGACGTCCGAGAAGACAAGCAGGAAGATCGTATTGAGGGAATTGAGTACCCCCGCGGTGATTGCAACGACATTTGCCCCCTTGCTCATGAATGGCTTGATTATAGCGGTTGCGAGCATCATGCAAAGTTCCAAAATAAGAAGAACGATCGACTGTGCGACTGGTGAAGGCTGAGCAAAGGCGATAACCATTCCTTTGACAATGGTGTAGACCAGAGTTGGGACAAGGAAGTAGTAGACCGGAGCGCGGTAGTAGATATAGAGGAAGCCCCACTGGCTCAGAGTGGCAGGGTCAGAATAGAGCGTGTATGCAGGTGTGTTGTGCTGCTGTTTCGATCGCAGCGCGCGTTGGAACACCTTGAATGCGGCAAAAGCTAAAACGGCGGTCGTCACTAGCCACATGGTGATGGCCAGAACGATTTCAGCGGCTGAGTCCCGACGAGTCAGTTCCCAGAGGCACAGGACGCACATTTGTGGATACCCGATGCACGCCAGCCGGAAGAATGTATTGCGGAGAATGGTTTTCCAATCTGCGGTGACGCCGAGGGCGCGATCCAATTTTGGAAGCGATGTCGGTTTCTTGGCTAGGACAATTCGGACCACTAGGACCAGACCCACACAAGCGACGATGACTGCAGTGATAAAGTAATAGAATAGATACCCGGTCATGAAGATGTTGGTTGGTTCAATGGATTCACGAACTCCTACTCGTTCAATACCGCGAAGAATAATTTGACTTCCTTGATCTGTGGCTCTGCGGACGATCTCAGAGGAACGCTTCTGCAGGACAACAGACACAGAGTTGGAGGAGGTCACCACGTTCGAGGGTGTACCCCCGGTGGCACGTTGAAACCAGGTCGCAATTGTCTGCAGAGCATCCGACTGCACAATCCCCAAACTCCATTGCATGTTCTGAGTCCATGATTGCACAAAAGGCGGCATTTTCACTGAAGTCATTCCAGCCATAGCTTGTGTTTGAATGAAGCCGAGGAAGGCAAGTGATCGGAAAGCTAGATGGGTTGCCGTGTTCGAATGACCGAGAAGTGATATGACCGTAGAGGTGACAAGACCAAGACCGGTAATGACGGCGAGTGTCCACGACACTCCAGCCTGGTAGACTGTCTTTCCATTGCGGATGCGGGTCTCCAAGCAGGTGATTTGTTTACCTCCATTCTTGTAGATGAGCCTGAGGCGAATCACGGCATCGATATCGGGGACGCCATAGGAGATCGCTATGACGTAACGGTTAGTAAGAACACCTTTTTTTCTGGTCCAGGTACCCGGAAAAGATTGCAACACATCAAGGAACTGGTAACGAACATGGGATTTGTGAGAGAAGGCTGTCGCTCAATGTTTCGGTGATTGTGGGGATTTGAAGTTCGATGGCTTTCATAGGACAAAATACCGCCAAATCGAGACTGCATGGATCGAACGACTTGGTGAACGCTTTGTATCCGTACACCAAGAGGTCCACCTCAATGAGTACCTCTCCGGCCACTTCGGAATATCCATCAAAGATAATGCTTATGGAGTTGTTGGCTGGTGTAAAAACCGCATTGAAGTTATTCACGGTCACTTCGGCACTCTCGGAACATTGTGTCAGCCCGGTGGCTTGGAGGAGATCCTCTGCATGTACGAGATGAAGACTCTGCAGTAAGATGAGAATGAAAGCTCCGAAACGGGAGCCATTCAGTTGCATGGCGACAAAACGAGTGAGTGTCAAAAGAGAGAAGATGGGGGGTTTCTTTCTATTTTCTTTTCCTTGATTTCCTGATATCATGGAACTCCACAGCACGACGTAAGCGCTCGGTGGATCCAGGAGATCGTCCAGGGTCGCGCAGTGAAACACCGCTCTCAGGCAACCACCATTCAGGGAAAAGCGGACTTGGCTTTATTATGTGATGTACTCCGTAAGTTATACAAAGATTCGAATGGGGATCAACAATGGCGTTCCCGTGTTACCTTGGTTGTTCCCAGCCTTGCTCCTCTACACTGCCCCAGCCTCCGAGTTCTAGACGATCACGTTGATTCCCAGTGAAAATCTTTATTTCGGCTTATTCTCGCTTTCGCCGGAGTACGTCAATGTAAAACTTTGGTCCGCCACCGGTCAGCACGTGGTCTCAACTAATTCCGCAAACAGTCCTGAGGTCGGTTGATACCTATGTAAACAGCCTTGAAATCCACCTGGACATAATTATCATTGGCACATCCGGGCATATTTAGCTTTTGAGTTTATATATAACGTTGATTTGGTCTTTCCGCGAGCTTCCTGATTATTGGACAATCACTTCCAGGTTGGGACACCTTCAGGATCTGACTTCCTAAGTCTAGCTAAATATAGAATGGCCGCGATTGCGTTTGAGACAGCTCATGTCTCTCATTGGGCAGTGGAAGACTGATGTTCATGCCCAACCAATAGAAATGATCTCACAATCGGCAACTTAAATCAAGTTCATCAAGTTCATTGCCCCAGCTGGGGGCGACTGTGATCTGGAGCTGTCTACGCATCATTTTAGGATTACGGAGGAGCCAAGACCACATCACGTGTACAATTGATTGGTTATGTTTATTGGGGAAACAAAAATATTTGAGACCCCGGATTTCAATCAATGTGGATTTTCCCACACATGGCAACATCAAAATATTCAGCTATATGACGCGGGGAAGGAGGCTTGGATTCTCGCTTCTATTTGATCCTCACAGGAAAAAAAAGTGATCGATCAGACTTACTAGCTGATGATCCCTACAATATCGCATCGACTTACAAGGTTTGATGCTACTGTGTATAATGACTTGAAAGCAAAATGGCTCATTTAAAATAACACTATGCGACAGGCTTTCTTGACCGTGAGCGATAAATTCCAACATGCACTGGAAGGGCTTGAGAACCACGGGTCCCATTTGACTTGACAAATGTCGTTCGTCTTCACTATCCTGACGGGGGGTGATCTATACTCTGCATGGCCATCTCGCATGACGTAACCACCAGCCCCAACCTTGGAAGCGAATCAGTGAAGGGCAACGCTTTTTATCTGAGTTATTTATGCCAGGTGATATCACAAAGGGGCGCGTATCAATCTTGCTTTATTGCCCAACGCACTTCGGAGTACTCCGTATGCGTATTATCCGGATCTTCGCCAAGCGAACCAAGAACCGCCACCAAAATCATTGTGAATGCTACAAAGAGAAGCGTCCGGACTATGGATCCACGTGTGTTGAAAATAGTGGATCCAAATTTTCTCTTCCAATGCGCCTACCGTCACAGCGGGGCATGGTTCAACTGCTATTGAGGCGGAGAATTTGTCGGAAGTTTGCAAAAAGACCAAATGATGGAGAATTCTGGGCATGGGTAAGACAAGGTCATCCGAGGAATATCTAATGAGAGAGGCTTGTGAGATGGCTATCTCCATGTTGCATCGGGATAATGGCGGTTCCACTTAAGTTATCAAGACGAGGAAGGAGTTTGCTTGTTGACTGTTGTTAGTTGTCATACATTGCGTGTGAGAATCATACAAAATCCTCTTCAATCAAGTGGCTAGGTGTTACGGACCGCCCGATTTACACAGATCTCCATGCTTCACAGTCGTAGTTGATCCCGTTTTCTTTTTTTAGGGATAACAGTAAGTATCCATAGATACTAGAGTGGCAATATCCTGACCATTGGAGGCATTGAAGTTGACGGAGGAAAAACACTGGGGGGGGCACAGATACAGATACAGATACAGATACAGATACAGATCTCTGCATTGCGGCTACGGTTTTTCTGCTGGGTCGCGCTGCCATCGCCTAAATAAATAGTATGTTTTGGTGCAAATTGAAGGATAACAGTTTATGAAAATGCATGTCAATCTATGCAGCTGTCTATACATCGTAGCCGTCTGTGCAAGGCCGATAAGCCAATCTAATCTATATACCCCATTGGTAACCGTATCTCTTATTTTTGTGTCTCTTCGTCGTAATGTGCAGGCGCAGTTGAACCAGTGTTCTCCTCATGGTACGATGTCTCCTTGATATCGAAGCGGAACTGCTCCTCTTCTTCCGCAAGGGCAGCCTTGAGCATCTTATTTGCTCTCCAGACAGGTTTGCAATCAAACAGACGGTCGACCTTTTCAAGAGGGATACCGCTGGTTTCGGGGATGAGGAAGAATGCAAAGAAGAACGCCAAAAATGACAGTGCAGCGAAGAAGAAGTATACGCCGTAGTGCATCTTGGCGAACATTTGTTCGGTGAAGCGCGAAATGAGGAAGTTAAAGAGCCAGTTGCTCGCAGTCGTGGCAGCTTGCGCCAGGGAACGGAAATTGGGGTCGAAGAATTCCTGATGACCTGTTAAAAAATGGCTTAATGTGGGGGGAATAATCCAATGACTTACAGAATTAATAACCCAAGGGGTACCATTCCAGGTAGGGGTATAGACTGCGGTCCATAGATAGAAGAAGACTACGGCCGCAATGCCTCCTCCGTCCAGAGACGTGCTGGGATTATCTTCGGGCTTGACAACACAGATATAGGCACCGATGACCCACATACAGATCGATCCAGTCACGGCACCAACAAGGAGCAGGTTGCGTCTTCCGAATTGATCGACGAGGAACAGCAGCCACACGAAGGTCATGACGGCCTTGACAACTCCGAAGATGCCGGTCATCAGGTTGACGGTGTTAGGGTCGATACCAATCTTAGGCACACAAGTCAGTATAATTAATTGAACATTGGAAATGCAACAGAGGAAGTGTAATCATACCGATCTAAAAATGGTAGGTGAGTAGTGGTTGATGGCGTTGATACCCGAGCCGTTTTGCCAGAAGAAGAGCATGCAGCCCAACATCAGACGGTACATAACGCTCTTGTTGGTGGCGAGAGCCTGGAAGGGCTTCCAGAACCCAATACCGATGGAAGTTTTCTGATGCTCAAGAGCCTGGTCGATAGCAGCCACCTCTTCGGTTATGTACATGTCGTCAGCTTCCAATTGGCGAATCCAGCAAAGATTCTCCATCGCTTGGCGGCGACGGTTCTTGAGGAAGAGCCAACGAGGAGATTCCTTGATCCACAGGGCACCGATAAAAAGCAGACCGGACGGGACGAGCTGGATGGCGAATGGGATGATCCATTGCTCGTGATCTTGGGGCATGTGTTGCTCGACACCATACTGCCATAGCTAGATTAGTATGTGCACGTGAAGATGGCACAGGGGAAAATAGAGACTGGGGAGAGGCAACGAGACGCACATTGATCCAGAAACCTAACATTCCGCCTATCTGCCAGCCGAGCTCATATAGACCGACGAGCCGTCCTCGGATGGCAGGCGGCGCTAGTTCGGAAAGATATATAGGGATGATGTTCGAGGCTATGCCGGTACCCAAACCGGACAGCACACGACCAGCGTACAGAATGCCCAGGCCTCGAGCAGTGTTGGCACCAAGTTGTAATCCAGATCCGAGAAAGAACACAGTGGCGGCAACAGCCAAGCTCCATTTGCGGCCAATGAAGTGGCCGAGGGCGTATGTTCCCAGAGCACCGAAAAAGGCACCAGCAATGAAAAGTGAGACGATGTTCTCGCTAATTAGAGCTCTCTCTGGAGAAGACATTTCGTCGAGGCCGAACTCCTTCTGGAAAGAGGCGAGTGTGATAGTTGTACCGATGAAGGCACTGGTATAACCGATCATGTTGGAACCACATGATGCAATACCGGCGAGTGCATATACACGCCAGTTGTAAACAGACTTGGGCGTTGGCCGATCCTCGGCAAGTGTGAGAATACCCATGACCGAAAAGATGACAGCTCAAGCTGTGAAGTAGATTGGAAGGTCGGGATGAGAAGAACAAAAAAAGTTTGCTCGAAGGCAGATGGAGGAAAGAGGGAGTCTCAGCAGGTGCTAAAATGGGACTCTAAGTAATATCTGCCGTCCTAATGGACTGTGGATGTGGAATTCCCCCAACTGAGCTCCCCACAACACATGTCGGCTAAACCCCATAGACTGGGGCAATGAAATATGGGGTTCATACGGGAGGCTGCGAGATGGCGATGATTACAGATGCAGATTTCCTCGAGTGGGAACATTGGCCGGGGTAGCGTTTTCCCCGGAGGAAACATTCAGCCGACAAGTAAGCTTTCTACAGATCCATCAAGAAGTTATATCAACCACGGAATCTTACTGCGGTGAAATCACCTAGGGTGAACTACCTTATTCGAGAGGTTTTCTAGGATGCAGTAGATATTAGACACCCCTGTGACATGCTTCTGCAGTGGAGACAAGTTTTTACACCTTTAGCCGCTCAAGTATGTTTATTATTGTATAGGGATGCCGGTGAGCTCATCGCCACCAAATTACATACGTATTATTTTTTTTAGTTGGAGAGGAACTCAGGTGCAAACTGTAGCAGTATGGACAAACTGGCACAGCGAAGTCCCGCGTTAAATCCATACCCCGTAGTCATTCTAGCGAGAATATCATCGGGGAGAACCCTTAACCATGTGTGGAGCCGGAAGTTTGCCGAGCTCCCTGTCCGAAGAGCCCTGAGCCTAACGCACCGGCATACGGAAGAAGGGGTAAAAGTCTATTTGATCCCGATTTCGGGATATTAACCGAAGACGAACATAGAAGAATTTTCAACTGTAGTACTCCATCCACACTGTGCCAATAGGGATTATTCAACTTGCATAGGGAATGTCCTTGCCGGTAATCCCTCCCATAGTGTCCCCCGGAAGTGGCGGTTCCCCATGACTCGGGATAATCACTCACCATAATGCAAATTTGCACTAAACGTAACTCCGGGATTTACATGGAGCATCGGGCTCGAATTACCCAAAAATAGGGATATATGATTGATAATGCTAATCCGATAAAATTACACGCTTTCTACACTGTCCTAATGTTGCCAGTGGTGTTTTGAGGACAAGGAACTATACGAGCTCCTTTCGGCCCGGTTCCGGCTTGGAAGGATGCCGTAGCGTAGCCGCCCGGCCTTGGTATACATGAATGTACCATGAAAATCGACGTTCAAATGGTGAACAACTTTTATCTGAAAGTGATATTAAGTTTTCAATGAATGACTTGTCGTCAAGCTGTCCCGGCCCGTCAGCGGTATCTCAGGTGCGTCCAAGAAATTGTGCTCCTGAGCTCAAATTATTGCACAAGAAGTTCCCGATAAGTTTAGCAAGATATCTAATGCTTCACGAATTTTTCTTCGCGCTTGTGCCTATTACCCATGGTCCAAAAGATTTATGAGTGTAGCTCTCGCCGCAGAATCGATAAGGGGTACGTGGCGTGGGGGGCGAGAACGCATGGTGTATCATGATTGCCGTCCTCAGTCTAGGTGATCTTTCGGAAATTGGACCGTTACATACGGACTACTGAAGGCACCTTACCCAGAATAGTGCAGGAGTTTCAGCCTTGGAGTTTGATGACTGGCATGTCTTAGCAACCCTGCATCCTGATTCCTTCATATTGCCTACCCTTTTGGCAGCAGCCCCCGAGGTGAAAGTTGTAGGAGCTCGGAATTTCCACAGAGCATTGTTTCTCTTGATGGCTACAAGGACACGGCTTGTGGTGGTCCATGTTGCCCAAAGAGTGGACTCCGGGATAGTGTTTGGCTAAGCAGCTTCCGCGGCAGCAGTTTCCAGACTTTTCGGCTTATAATGATGGAATTTCAATAGAACCCTTGGCATGGCTTGGCCCCAATTCTGTGGAGCAATGTCAGCTGAGAGTGGAAAGCGATGTGAGGCGTGTATAGAATGAATTCTCTGCCTGTATCCGTCGATTGGTCACCCTTTTGGCTGATTGAGATAGTACTTTTATGGCTAAGACTCAATGTAGTATTGGCACAGTCACTGCCTTATAGGACCATCATGCATGAAGCTCCAAATGTGTGAGGCAGCTTCAAAGTATATTGGATGGAATCCACTCGGCGAGGTGACTCGATTGTTCTGTGCATATTCTGTCCGGCTTGCAGGTTGTGGATGGTGGAAATCTCAACGTTTGGGTCCTTAAATCACATTCTCGACGGAGATCAGGTTTGGGGCCATCTTGGTGAGATAAAAAGTCTGCATGCGCCAAAGCTGGGTGAGAAATGTGCACAAAGTACCACAGTAGTGTTTGTTGTGGTCAATCTGGTGATTGTGAAGGTTTTTGACACACAAAAGGACTTCGGGTACGGTCTCATGAATGAAGCGATATTAGGCAATCCGGCAAATTCACAAAATTACTGTATGATCAGCTGACATAGGGTATTGGAAAGTTAATGCTGAACATTGAGACTAGAGGACATCAGCCCCAGGTCATTGTTACTGGAATTCTCAAGATGGGGAACCTGAGGCAGAAAAAAAAGAATATTTTGCCTGAGGCAGCAACACGTGCCGTCAACCTTGGGTGATTCAAGTCACGCTATGTCAACACAAACCGTATGTATCTTCTTGGAACTCAAACGCTTGACTGATCAATTTCAAAGATTGCCCAGGTATCTCTGGAACCTTGTGGATACGACGTTTCTCGGGTCATGACCACATCTAAAGCGGGGCATTTCCACACTGCGAGCCTTACCAATTGAAGACATGCGAATATCAGCGCGTGTACTGTAATTCGACACGGTGTGTGAAGATCAAGTGTATTTTCTTAGGCTCTAGATAGTTGTACGAGCTAACCACATCCTAGAAAAATCAGCGAAAAGACAAGCATTAGAATAAAGAAACGACTCGTCTCTTATCGCGATGGAGAACCGAGTGTCTCTCGGTTCTATCCAGAAGGCCGTCTGGGATGGGCGCTTGCCACTGGAAATTGTATTAGCTTCATCAGAAAGCCGAATCTTTGACAAGACCGATCCATATCTTGTATGCACGCCCTTCGCTCGATATTCACACTTGCTGATCTTAGTTGCTAGATCGCATATCCGCGCATCTCATATCTTCCCTCGTTGCTACCTAAGCTCCGAGCTTTCTTCTCGAATTTTCTGATTGAGCCAAACTCCCAGTCTCATGATGGCTGGTTTGAGTTTGAGGGTGTGCCTCTGAAATGGCACTACCCAGTCGGGCTGTTATATGACCTCTATGCAGGAGCAGACCCAGCTTCAAAGATTGCCGCTGGAGGCAACGAGTCCATCAATAGTGGACCATCGCTGCCCTGGCGTCTTATAGTGCACTTTAGCGACTGGCCGCATGATCTTGTTCGGCTTGATGCTGATGGAATGGTCATGAACGACGCCTTCATAAATAGTGTGAAAGAAGCGGATTTCCTACGAAATGGTACAGCCAAAGGCATTATGAGTCTCTCAAAGGAAGACTCATCGGGTCTTTGGAATGCTGTTCAGGAAGGTGAGTCAAGCATTCCCCTACTGCATCAATGGTGGAGACTATTCTAACCCGAAGAACCACAGTCGATCTCCTCTCTTTTCAGCGCATATCAAGTATCCTTCTTCCCCAGCTGTCACAACCTTTCCGCAACGTCCCGATCCGAATTTTCCTACCACTCCCACCAGATGCTGAGTCTTCTTCCCTGAAAGTGGTACAATCGCCACTTCCTCCTTCAATACCAGCATCGAGTATGCAGTCAAGTCAAATGCTGAGGTCGCGGAGCGGCTCCACCACCAACCCTCAAACGATCGGGACTGTCTTGCACACATTGCTACCAAATCTATTTCCCAGTCGGAGAACCCCTGTTCTTGCGAAGCCCGTATTACATGGTGCTGTGATACCCATGTCTGCTCCGATTGAAGAGGTGGTGAGGAGCTCTGCTTATGGCGATGGGTGGGCATATCTAGTTGTTCGCATGATGGGCTGAAGCAAAATCATAAGTGTCAAGTGTTTGTCTATTTTGATGGCAGATATACAGAGCTTTTACTTTCTCTGATATTACAATATCGATCTGTATGGATATAACCACTTTACGATGGCAAAGATGGCTAGTTACTGATATCCAAAAAGATAACAGAAGTAAGATATTTGAACTTTTAGAATAGTTCCACCAGACCCGAACGTGCCTTCTATGTACGCATGATGAAGACAGAACAAGAAACAGAAATTGATTCAATCAACGCTCAGCAAAGAAAGACACTAGAAGGGGAACGGAAAGGAAGACAAAAGGTAGAAATAGGGGTTATCTTAACAAGAGGAAGAAATGATAGACGAAACATCCATGGAGGTGGATGATGCTCTGGATCCCCAAACTGAGTAGTCCTCACTGATCAAGCTCGATCCCTCGATTTCATTTATCTGACACTGTTCGGATTCGCTATCGACTGAGTTTACAGTGGCGGTCGGGCTATTGCGTTGCTGCATCGCTGGTAACGAATGTAGCTTGTCCGTAGTACCAGACCAATCGACAGTAACCGAATGCGTACCAATCAGGCTTATTGCAGTCTGACCATCTCCTTTGACCTTGTCGTCCGTTGGGGTTTCTTCGGTGTCTTTGATTGAGATATCCGCGCCCGCATCAAGCAATATTTGGAAAATATCATGGCGGCCTCGCTCCGCAGCCAAGTGTAACGGCGTTCTACCGTCAGATGTTTTTGTATCAACCGAGGCACCATTCTCGATAAGCAGCGACACTAGTGATCCATGTGGTATATTGACCATCAATGCTAAGTGCAATGCTGTGACAGCCTCATAAGAAGCCGTCGGAGCATCGATATTGGCTCCGTATGACAGGAGCAACGAAAGGAAGTTGGCAGTTTGTTCAATCGAGGAATCTGGTGAGCTGGATGCATTGATGACAAGATGATGCAGAGGTGTTAATCCACTGCGTGTTGTTGCGTTGGCACTGAAACCACATTCTAATAGTGTTTCCACGATGTCAAGACAGTCTTGGTTGAGAGGGGGCGTGATGTGAAGAATAGTTTCTCCCTTTGCAGTTTGGATATCGAGTCTCGCCCCTTGATCTACTAGGAAAATGAACTTTGTTTTGTTTCCAGACACGGCAGCGCATTGTAATGAAGTGTAGCCCTGTGAGTTACATGCCTCTATGTCCGCACCTTGTGCGAGTAGGTGTGCCGCAATAGAAATCGTCGAAGGTTCTCGGGCTTGCATGTGAAGCAAGGAATCGCCTTCGCTATCCCATGCATTGATGTCGGCGCCCGCAATCAACAGAAGATCAAATGCAACCCAATTTCCCTGCAATGCAGAGATGTGTAGTGCAGTGAGTCCTAAGGAGGAACGAATCTCTAGTTGAGCGCCACGCTCAAGAAAAAGAGATACGGCTTCACAGTTGTCTGTTTTGCAGGCAAGTTGAAGGGCAGTCATGCCGACCCTGTTTAAGACATTCATATTAGCCCCCTTCTCCAGAAGAAAGGCAAGAATACGCGGTCGCCTCAACTCCACTGCTCGATGCAGCGCAGTGTTTCCAGTGACAGTGTTCTGGAGATCCATGTCAAATCGGCTTTTGATCAAGAATGGAACGGTTGCTTCATCATGTGTCGTCCCAATAGCTAGCTGGAGAGCTGTTTCTCCTTGCTGGTTCGCTTTCTTGGACTTTACTCGTCGGTGAAGTAAAAGCCTGATCAATTTACGGTGCCCTTGTTCTGCAGCCATGTGTAAAACAGTTTGGCCGTCTTTGCAAGCAGCATTGATATTGGCTTTGGAGTTGAGAAGTAGTTCAACCATCTCCTCATTGCCTCGGTATACAGCACAGTGTAGAGGGGTAACTCCAAGTTCATTATCACAGTCATCGAGATCGGCACCTTGGTCAATCAAGCGTTTCGCTTTTTCAATAATGCCGAAGTAAGCAAGCACATGGAGAGACGTCCAGTCTGGAAAGTATTTTCCGAAACCCAACTGTTTCGGCACACGCGATCCGACGGCCCAAGACTTTGTAAAAGGGGGTCGTCTCCAGCAAAGCTTGTTTATGAATGCTCGGATGAGAACTTGCGTTGCTTGTTCATCTTCGCCAACCTCGCTAGCATGGTGCCCCCAATAAGTTGTGGCATAATTAAGCAGCCCGCCTCGGGGGCTGTGAGGAGTTCCTCCTTGGTTGACGTAACAATCATCAATCACCTCATCTGGGGTAATTATCGAGAGACAAACATCTGCAATGTTCACCTTGGCAGTAGGGAAAAACACCCGAGCAGCGGGTCCACTTAGATACTCTTTAGCCGTCCTGTGAACCAAATGAACTGTGCCACTCATTGCATCAATAGTCAATAAGCCGGCAGTTTCATCAAGCATGGTATGTTCAGAAGAGGAGGGCTCCTTCGAAGCGCTGTTTCCTTGTAGCTCAAATCCTGCTGCAAACTCTAACTCCGAGACCGTCAAAGGCCTCTGAGCATATAATGTCCAGTAAAGACAACGACTGGCGAAAGGATTCTGACTGACGATTCGTGTCATGGATTCGCCATACGCATCGTTCAAACTCTCGGGAAGATGGGAAAGCGACCTCTGTAGCATGGTCCCATCATTGCATCGGGATAACAGATCCATGTGTAACCGGGCCAATAGAAACCTGGATCAAGCAAAGTGTTAGCAGGGGGATTGGACCATCGAAAATCAATGTTTCCCAGGGAGCGTGTGACTGACAAGCCGTGTGACTTCAGAGCAACTTGACGAATAACAGCAAACTTCAACTCAGGGGGATATTGCTTCACCAGAGCGGACAGTCTTTCGTCCTGCTCAATGCGGGTGCCCGCATATGTCTCAAGGTCCGTATGGGCGGCCATAACGGATATATGCTCATCCTTGGATGCATACTTTGCTTCTCGTGTGGTGACAAGGAGCTGTGCATGATCCGGTAGCTTTTGAAGACGATTCAAGATTCGCTCACTTTCCACATGCATGTCAATTCCATCAATCACGAATATAACTCGCGAAAATCTGTTGACCTCGGCACGAATAGCATCTTGATATGCTTTTGCTGATACTTTTCCCTCGGCGAAAGATTTAGACTTATATAAGGAAACAGAGGTATGACAAGGCGTCCGCTTCCGATATACCAGTTGGGCAAGTATTTTATCGAGAAATCCCACGGAGGTTGCGTCCTCGTCCGTCTCATCATGACCGAAAATAAAAACTATTGCCACATCTGGAGATGTGAATGTATTCCGCAGGCTGTCAATGATGGTAGATCTAAACGCCACAATGTTAGAATTGACCTCGTTTCGTTTTCTATTTGACTCACGCGAGGAAGGTCTTTCCAGCACCGGCTGTTCATTATATTAGTCCCGGTTCTGGCATTGGGTTGAATATAGACCAAGATTTGGTAGAGATGAATACCTGGTCCAATGCAATAAAGCGTTCTGCTGCAGCCAAAAAGCCACTGTGTATACGTATCATTATCAAATATCCATTCACATGTTCCATCGTGCCGTCTATTGCATAAGTCTGCTAGCCTCATGAAGCCCTGGGTCGTCACCCGGCTCGTAATTTTGTGGTAGTCATCGGGATTTGGTGTACTGGCTGTTATTGAATCTAAAGATCGGTGTTTTAGCCAAAGAACCAATCTGAGAGACATGTATATCTCGACTAACCGGGGTCCAGTTCATAGAACTGTCGGAGTACACTTCGAAGTTTTGCCTCGATCCGGGACTTCTCCCTTTTCAAAAAAAAAAACTTCACTTTAGTCTCGATTCATATCCCATTGCACTGTATGGACTGCTTGGACCAATAGGTAGGTAACACATACCGAGACTCTGGTTGCATTGTCAAGATCATCATAGCCTTGAAATGCTCCAACCTGGGAATGAATCTAATCTCCAACAAACGTTTTCTTAGAGAGCGAGTGCTGATGCCCCCCGGCTGGAAGTACATTTCGATTGACCCAACGGTCGACTCAAAACAACGGATGACTTCATCGATGGTATGCAGACGTGACGGATCCACGACCCATTTCTCTTCCGCCCAGCTCAGTTGATCTCGAATTTGGCACAGCAGATCAAGCAGCTCACATAAAAGCAACGTAGCTCGCTGTACGCTTTCTTGGGAGTCTTTATTTCCACCTATGCAGCGTGTGACTGTTCGGATAGACTGAGCAACTCGGGTAAGACGACCCCTAATCACTGGGAGATCGATCATTTTGGACATGAACTGGACAGTATATCCATAAATCAAAGTATAAATTAAACTGAAGCAGTCATGCTCGTAGTGAGAATCAAACGGTATAGAAAGAGCGTGGCTAGGAAAAAGATTCGAGGCACGCGGTGTGCGTTTTGAAACCCACCGAGAAAATTCAGGGCAAGCTGATCGGCTGGTGATCCTATAGTATTGAACCACCCCTCATGGAGTTAGAGCGCACCGTGGGATTTGGAGGGGGCACCTGCATGATCTTCAATAAACTAAACCGTGCAAAGAGAAATGATGGCCGCAAGCAAACGCTTTCTGTACTCTGTAGCGCCTCCACTAACTCCTGGCGCTACTTGAAACGCATTTCAGTACCAGGACTCCATATATTGTAATCATTATGGCCTATAAAAATCGTGTTAATTAGGATTTCTCAAAGCTAATGAATCAAGGTCCAACCTTGAGCCTGTTAGATGCTGACCTTGGCAAACGGTTGGATTTAGCGCCTGCATTTCAAGTCTTGGCCACTCACAATGGGCGGTTAACCGCTAGAGACTGTGATATCTGCTTTCCCATGCATGTCATCACACTGACCACCACCAATGTAGATATTGTAAGAGGCCAAAATTGAAATACCAAAAAGAGAAACCAAAATAATAACCCCTAAAAAAAAACAGGTATGCTTTGCTAGCACCAGGAGGGTGCTATTTTGAAATCGGTGAGCTTACGCTTTTAGCAAATTTTACATATATTTCTGTGTAGTTAGAGCGGATGTGCTTGGATATATTTCATTCTTGATAAACTCTCCTGAGATGACGAAGTTAGCGTGAGCCTTCTAACGTCTGCTGGGTATTTTTCTCTTTCTAACTACTAGTAGACAAAGAGACAAAGAAACAATAAAATGAAAGTAAAAGCGTAACAACACAAAGGAAATTCGTGGCAAAAAATCGTTAGATTATCCAAAAAAAAAAAAAAAAAAAAACCATCCAGCCCCTGAGTTCAGATGATATGGGAGTATTCTGCTTATTCATGGTAATTAAAACACGAAAATCACGAAGACAAAGTGAAAGTGGGAGACATAATGGGTAACATGAGGGAAAATTGATCGTAAGATGCGTCAACAACAAAAACATATCATATCATATTGGCTCCATTGAAGGTGAGTTCAGCCCCATTGTCCCGACCACGCTTGAGAGCTTTGGCCAGCATAAGCTCTCGCATCCAGTCAATACGCTCATCGCGGGTATTGACAGCAAAGTGATGTGACTTGCCACTGTTTAAAAACATTGTCTTGCGATCAACGAAACCGTTACCATTAGGTGTGGGGACTAGAGAGAAGGCAAAGGCCGACACATCCTGTGGGTTCTCGTTACGCTTGAGGACAGCTTTCTTGAATGCTGCTGTTAACTTGGACTTTGAGGCATTCGAGGAACAGGCAACTGCGAAGTCATCGACGTCAATATGCTCCAGAGCCTTTGAATCTCGTCGGGCAGATGCAAGGTCTTCATGCATCGAGAGTTGAGTACCCTTCAGCGTGAAGTGACGATTTTCCCAGTCATGGCACAGTAATTTGGTAGTTTTGCGCTTCTTCATCCACCCACTGTGAGTAATCTCGTCTTGCCCACGTCTGGTAGAAGGGAACAATGTGTTATTGCGGAATTGAGGTGCACGGGGTGTTCTTTGTAGGTCGTCCGGGGTTTCAATTGGACTCATGGCATAGTCTTCTTTGAGTGGGTTCAAAGTGGTGACACCTTGAACAGAAGGGAATCTCCGATGGCTTTCTACCATGGTTGAGGATGGCCGAGCAATTGGCTCTTCGACCACATCTCTGCCGTTGCCGAAGCGCATGTTTGGAGGCACTGATTGTGAGTCCTCTCGTGACACTGGTCCGATTGGAACTGCAGTGACTGGGGCATCCACATCAGAAAGTGGGCTTTCCGACCGATAGTAAGGATCGACTCGGTAATAGTCTGCTGGGGAGGGTGCTACCTCACGGGCGATGAGATCTTGTCCGTCAGGGACAGCGGTCCGGTCGTCGAATTGATTCCTTCTGGACAGGATAGAAGGGGTGACAGTGCGTATGGCTGATGTATTTTCAGTAGTGAAGAGAGACTCGGTGAACACAGACCCGTCACTGGAATCGTGCATGCTGGGGATTCTGAGCCTGGGCAAGTGTCGAAGATGTTCACTGAGTGTAGGTGTAATCTTTGCTGAATCACAAGGCTCTGATTCGGAGAACGGGGCAAATTCTCTCGGGGGAGTTGCAGGCTGATCTTCTGTCTGTAATCGGTCGAGACTCTGGAAGTTCAGGAAGTTTCTGACGTTCTCCTGTGGATCCCTAGGTTTGACCTCTCTCAGCTTTTCCTGGGAAAGTTGGAAGGCAGAGAGTCTACCGGGTCCCATTATATCAGAGGATGCGGTTAGCGATGGGGTAAACTCTGACTTGGGAGACTTGAGAAGGTTGGGGGCTGTCTTCGGGTTTCCAGGGTCCCCTGCGACAATACGACGAGAGCCAAAATGTTCAAATGGCAGGTCGTCAGCGAGCCGGGCCAGCATATCTTGTTGCTTCTGCCATTTGTGGCAATCTTCTCCCTTTTTGCACTTGTGTGGCTTGGGCAGAACCTGCTCAATCGCAACAATAGAGACAGAATCATCAGGAACAAGGTCGGTTCTCTTGTAGGCATCATTATCATAGTTCTGGCGGCGAGCCCAAGGTATCCCATTATTCGATTCTTCGTCGGTAGTGTAGCAGGATCTGTAGGTGTTGCCTGACATCACTGATGTGTTTCGAGTAGACGCCATATCGCTTGTGATGCTTGAGTTGCGCGAGCGTAGAGAGGTAGTGTATGTATGCGAAGATGCAGTACCTGTGCGTGAAGATGCAGTGTCTGTGCGTGAAGATGTAGTGTCTGTGCGCGAAGACGTGTCTGTGTCTATGAACATGCTGCTACCTCTAAGGTTCTTGATGTAACCCATCACTTTGCGTCGCTTGCCAAAAGACGCAATCTCAAGCTCCTTGAGGTCTTCGTTTTGAAGTTCCAACAAAATAGAGCCAGAGATGTCATTGGCCAAAAATGTATTCACGATATCATCTTCAAGACCAAGGCTTTGCATCCATTCGACAACCTCTAAAGGTGTCCAATCCTGAGGCATAGTCATCTGGCCAGATTGGACGGTCTGCATAGCAAACGGTGTGTGGTTCTGGAAATGATGGGGCTCGGGAGTTGGGTTTGAGCGATTCGGGACGGGTGTGTCCCTTCGGAAAGGATCAAACTTCGAGGCTTTGTGATGATAAGGGCCCGTTGTACCAATAGGAGTTTGTTCGACCATTGGATCTGCGTCGATGATAGAGTTCTGGTCAGAGTCTCTCAATGACCAGAACAAATGTGGACCACTTGGGCCCATGGTATCGTTTTCATCAATATGAAAATCAAAAGCTGTCAGTCCAGTCGAGTCAGGAGTTGTGACATTGTCTGGGGTCGAGGCGGTGGATATGCTCCCAGTGTTTTCAGTTCCAAACTAAAGAAGAACCTATCAGTATGAATGTTCACGGTATATTCCAAGGGATTTGATGCATGTTACTCACAGAAGCCACACTTCTCATGGGTGAGTTATCTGAGTAGCCACGGTATCCATCCTCAAAAATCTCTGTAACCTCCGAATACGGCCGATAGATTGCAGTCTTAGGCGGGAAAAGTGGCAAAGATTCCTCTTTTCGGTTCACTATGTACCTCATGTCATATGCATATTGGGCCTCCTATGCTCGACATTAGACATTTGAGGGGTCTCATTGGAAAATCCAACAACTAACCATATTGTCATATCAGAGGCCAATCTAGTTGGAGTATCGCCAGTAGAGTTGGAAGTGAAAAGGCCAACAGGGGGATAACCAACCCAAAGGACTTGGTAGGACTAGGCGGCTTATGTTAGTATATGTGGGGCCAAGTATTTATCACGCTAGGATAAAATAATAATGGGTGCGGAGTAACAAGGTCAAAGATGAGTAAATTGGGTGTTGGGTGAGTTTATGTACCAGATTATCACCTGGGAGTTGTTACCCGTTCGTCTGTGGGCCACCAGTAAGAATTCTCAGCACCAAGGGTTTCGGATGATTTTATAAATCAAGCGAATGACAGCTGCAGCTCAGGCAGTGACTGGGGACATGGCTCAGCGGTAAGCACCGCGAGGCGCCCATGATGCATCTAGGTGGCCAACAACCTAACCTGGGACACTAGCTTAGGAGATAGTGTCCAAAGACGGGAATTCATGCGGTAGGTCTAGCTGTTTCTTACGCTCGTTGGACGTGCAATCTAGTCCGCATTGAACCTGCATGAGGGGTTGGGAAAAGCGGGTGATAGCGGTCTGTGAGAGGCTGCCTCATCACAGCGCTACTGCTGTGATGATATTCTTGGCAAAACTTTTACGGGCTAGGAATCCCTTAAAATGTTTCCCGGCGCGTAGAAGGGTTTCGGATTAAATTCTATAAATCAGTGGCATTTCCTCCACATTTTAGGGGCTTGGGGCCAGAATACCTAAAGTCTATGGTCACAGGGTTGTCGCCATGCCCGCCTGTTCTTATTTTTGTTTGGAGACCAAAACCTGGTCAAATTGATTGAAGACAACATCTAAAGGATACAAGCGTATGTTCTTAAATTAGTTTTCTTCACTCCGCAGGTATATTTAACTAGGATTTTTGCCCAATCAGGGATATAGCTTGGGGCCTTTCCATTCGAGGAAACCGTCACACAGTGCAGTCACAATAATCACCCGCAAGTACTCATCCGCCCATCACACTACAGGTCCGGTTTTTTTTCGGACTGTGTTCCCGAAGCGATTGGTAAGTATTATTTACAATCCAAGCGGCCAATAGATTTCTTGATCTTTGATGCAAGGTTGTTTTGAATAGTATTAATTTCTTTCTCACCGACGTAGAAAATGAAAGGCAAATTTTGGCTAGGTGTATGTCAAGATTGACATCACATATTGTGTGACTTGAGCTCTGTATACCAACTGAAATTTTTCGGGTACAGTGCGTCATGGTCCATGAGATTTATAGTACGAAGTAACTGCAGAAGTATAGCTCATCTGTCGTTGGCCTTGGATGGGAATAGATAATCATATTAATTTCCAGGTACCTGGGGTCGCTAGTACCTGGTAAAGATCACTCTCTGCAACATTGTAGTTCAATATGGAGCTCATATAACAGTCCATTAAAGCCATACTAAATCACACCGCGTATTCCTGCATACCAGGGTTTCGGTAAACGATTATTCCGTGCTGAGGTCGATTGTATCCAGCTATAACTCCCTTTAAAGGGTTATTGCCGAGATGTAGTCCTGTGAGGCCTTGGTATAAATTTATTCGGTCAGCAACATGGGATATCCTGAACAATTACATCCTTCCAATATCTAACCTGTGATAATAATGCAACAACTATTCGGTGGGAACGTTCAGTTGTATTTGAGAATCCCCTTACTCCTCACTCTGCAGATGGGTTGAGTGGCGTTGGTGAGAAATGTACTCGATCAATATGAAATATACGCTCCTTCTACCCCATAGCACTGACCGCACTTTGATATTACTTCTGCGGATCGCAAATTTCCGCTTCTCGGGGGACTATGCAGCTGGAATGCAAATCAGAGTGCAAAATTCTTGGTAACAATTCATGCTAGGTGATGTGTAATACGGGTATGCACTTCACTCTAGCCACGAGTACTCCATGATCTCTAATGCTTCTCTCCAATCTATATTATAAGAATCTTTTGCCCGTAGAGTCGTTCTTAGTTGGGTTAGTGGGTTTGGTCGTAAGCATCCCAGAGATGCTTCTATCTTGTATCATGCAAACTGTATCTACATAGTGCGCCTTATATAATTCATTTTATTCTATCTCGATTACGGGGTATATTAATCAATTTTATCTTCGATCGTTGACTTCGGCTCGTGAGAATTGACATCCTCGTTCCCATCGTACACGTGCCCGTGGAACAGGTCATTTATGGCCATGTGACACTTTTGGCCCGCATCAATGCCCCCCCCAGCAGGTCCGTCCATACCTTGCGTAAGTAGTCATCAAACTTCTCTTGGTCCATATCCGTACATTTATATTACTTTTGGGTGTTCAAAAATACTACTTCCTGCTAATTATCATTACCCCGGCAACATATAATGTTCTACCTTGTTCCTACGAAGTCCCCTATGTCAAGGTTTGTGATTAGTCTTAGAATTTTTCACGTGAAAGTTGATGTTGCTGTGTATACACACCACAATAATTTAGACATGTAACACATCAACCTTGAAATCGAATCGAAATGTAGGCAATGACTCAAACAACCAGCTCACATCCCAAGGTTGCTTTTGTTCCTAAAGTTCCTTTTCAAATATCCTCTTAGATGACCTGACTTGGTTGTCGGGTACCTGCAGACATGATCAACACCGATAGCATTGACTCCAGGTAACTAAAGGGTGACACATGGCCGCAATCAAAATGGCAATTGAATATTGGCTGTGGTACCAATATGCTAGTTTCGGCCGAAGGGAGCTGACTGAACCAATATTGTCATAAATAGGCTTCATTTTATGAGCTATATTTAATCAATTGTCGCGTAGGTCACGGCTTGTCTTTTCCCATTATTACTACATGTGTCTAAATTAAGCACACAAAGAATCATGGTTAACCCTATTCATTCCAAATTTAGAAGAGTAAATTTAGTCAAAATCATCATTGGGACGGAGGAAGAAGTAGATCTTTTCTGATTCGGAAGTCGTATAGATAGATCGTAGTGAGATACAGAGTAGTATCCGGATCAATGAGGATATTGAAGGATTCAGACTGCATATTGCTCTGATTACCCCGCTCGAATTGATACTAATTATGGGACAGATAGTCTATAGTTTCCCCTAATAATGCCGCATCTAAGTATTAATAGAACTTTAGGGGGTAATTCACTCATCTGGTCTATCAGAAATAGGATATCATATGCTGTCCCATTTTCAAGAACAGTATAATTAGCCTAAATTATGGCGCTTAAATGTTGCTAATTAAGGCGCTCTTTGCTTGATGTACCCTTATCACAGTCCGAGCGTCGAGGTTGGCGCATTAGCGTCCCCAGTCACTGCCCGGCCCGGCCCCACGGTTGGCTATGAGTCCACCGTTCTGCACAACACCGATGACACTAAAATTTAGTTGGCCTTAGGGCTTATGGTGGAACAGCCAATAGGGAGCTGAATATAGAAGCTTGGCATGCAAGAGCTGCTTCTTCATCACAGTCTAAATCTGCATGGTTTTCACCAACCATTCACTTTTCAACCAATACTATTCGAGTATTCCCACCAATTTGGGATTTTGTGTGGAAATTGCCTGACTCGCAAAGATGAGCTGGTCACCTATCATTTTGGCGATGTCGATTCTTTTTTCTTGTTAATTCCAACAAACCAACAACCCCGCTTCTCACCAGCATCAAGATAATCTAGCCCGCGGCTACTATTCTCAGATCTTGTTGGTTAATTGTGATGTGCCTTATCAATGTTTATACGTTGTAGAATTGGAATCATCTTTAGATTTTCATTAGCCAAATATAGAAGTTTGACTGGTTGAAAGTCTGGACGTCAAAAAAGCAAAAATGGAATGAGTTCTCGGTGAAGGGCCTATCAGCGTCGGGATACACCATGCCCAGAGTTGCACTGGGTGGTCAGTGAGGTGCTTGAGAGTTGGTGATTACCCCGAAAGAGTTGGGCACTAGCAGGGATGATTCTCAGGTCCACTGCAACTCTCGTGCATCATGGCGGGCCCGGTCGTCCTACCAGAGATCATTATCTGTTAGCTGCAGGCGCCGCTTGAGAGGATCGGCCCTGGATACCTGTCGTCCGTCAATTCTCGTGCTTGCACCCTTGTCTTGTCCCAAATTTAGTCTAAGGACCCAGCCAACAACCCGTCCCTCGAAATTGATTTGCCGCTGGGGCTGTAATCCCCACCCGATGTTCGCATATTCTTCCGGCTCGAACTAGGCTCCTCGACCGCTTCCAACAAAATTAGAAGCATGCATGCCAGGGCTGCTGATCGTAGCTCAGACTTATAACTCGCCGCATCCGAGATCTCAAGATAAAATATATCCTTTCAACCCGCCTCGAATCAGTTTGTTTTTCAACTTTCCTTTCCATCTTCCATTATATTATACCCTTAATACATTGTATAAGCTGCCGGTTCAGCTTTTCCCATTGCAACTTCTGTTAGTTACGAATAAGGTGGCTGGTCCTCCTCATCAACTATATTATTCCTTCTCCGGCCGTGCCGCCCACCCCGCCTCTAACTATTTCGATCGCTTTCGTCATTGATTGACCTGTTCTTGTCATCAATACTGGATATTGAGAATAATATTGCGAAAATGCCAGCCTCAAATACCTCCCGTGTCGCTTCGGCAAACACGAAGTCTCCTTCTGCGGATATGTCTTCCAATGGGCAAACGGACAAGTCGGGACGACTGCACAAAAGATCTCGCTCTGGTATGAAAATCCACACTTTATTATGGGCTGCGTTCAGGTTATTAACATCGACAACTTACATAGGTTGCTTCACCTGTCGCCTACGAAGAAAAAAGTGTGATGAGGGTCATCCCGCTTGCAAAGCCTGTGCAAATCTCTGCATCAAATGTGAATATAAACGACCTGTGTGGTGGACCAATGCAGAGCAAAGAAGACAACAAAAGGAACGGATCAAACTTAAGATAAAGCAGACCAAGTCATTGGAACGAAGCGGGTCTCTTCAAGGTGAGTCAACCTAACTATTTCTTGTTTCAATGTTTACCGGTTGATTTCTAATTCCTTCTCCAGAGCATATGAACCGCATCCTCTCGTCGCCGAATTCTGGAGACGAGTTCAGTCGCCCTATCTATACTGAACGATATGATACCAATATCGCGGCGCACTTTACAAACCCTGGATTTGGACCAATATCTTATACTCAGCATTATCCCTATGAGGTTGATGTCAAGACTGAACGCCAAACATTTGTGAACGATGTGCCTCTGCGACATGACTCTTCAGTCTCAACCTTCAATGCGATGGGCCCGCCACAACTTCACACCACACTTCCTACTTTCCAGTCAGATGAGTGGTTTCAAGACGAATATTTTGACTCTTCTCGTCAATTCTCACAGTCAAATACAGTACTGGGTAATCCAGGTGTTGGACAATCTCAGGCCTCCCTACAAGCCAATATCCCCGTCAATGACTATGACCGGCCGCTTCTGGATCATTTTGTGGACAATGTCTTGCGTATGATATTTCCAATCCTTGAAGTTCATCAGCGCGGTTCTGCCCGGGCTCGGTCTGTTCTTCAGTCTTTGGAGACAAACAAGTCCTACTTCCATTGTTGTCTTAGTGTCGCCGCAATCCACCTCAAAACAACAAGTCGATTACATGGTGAACAGATCGACCACGATATCATGCGTCATCGCTACGAAGCCATCTCCGAATTGTGCAAAGCACTGAATAAGGACGCCGATCATGAGCATATCCTGGATGCCACTCTTGCCATGATCTTCTTTCATTGCTCGGTTGGCGCGCCCGATGATTATCTCCCTGATATCCCCTGGAACGACCATTTCCAAGCTGCGTCGAACCTGGTCAGCAAATTGGATTTAACCAACCAGTTAATTTCATGTGGTCCGATGCACACAATGCCCCCCTTTAGCATGTCTTTAACTTCCTGGATTGACATTCTGGGTGCCACAATGCTTGGCAAAACACCCCAGTTTGCTCACTCTTATCGCGCCAAGCACCTAAGTGGGACATCTTCTGGTCTCCGGGAACTCATGGGATGCGATGACCGTATCATGTACCTCATCTCCGAGGTTGCTTGTCTAGAATCACTCAAAATGGAGGGACGCATTGACTCTATCGCTGTTTGCACACACGTCTCCGCTTTGGGCAGTCAGTTGGAATATACCGAGGATGCGGACACAACTCTGACGAGCCCGTACTCACCGGGGACCGGAGCAATTCGCCCCGATGCATTGACAAAAACGATGACTGCCATCTTCCGGATTGCTGCCCGTATTTACCTTTGCAGCCTCATTCCTGGAGCTGATCGCAATCAGGCCAGCACAATTAATCTTGTCAATGCACTGACAGATGCTATGTCTTATGTTCCATTGGGACCTTTCGGCTTCGATCGTTCTCTTGTATGGCCACTTCTCATCGCCGGTGCCTTCTCGATTCCCTCCAGTCCATTCCGTCAGCTCTTGAATGATCGAGTGGCTGCGTTGGGTGATCTTGCTGACTTGGGAAGTATTGGCCGCATGTACCAGTTACTGAACGAATACTGGCGGTTGACCGATGATCCTGTCGGTCCGTTCTTCCCTTCGGGGGAAAGCGAACCTGAGTCAGGATTTCAATCATCGGAGATGAGGCAGGATGCTGGGCAGTCTGTTCCTCTCTCGCCACGTGGAACGCGAGAAATCAAGAGGCAACAGGTTCACTGGCGAGATGTCATGAACCGAAACGGTTGGCGTTATCTTCTGATTTAAACATATTGCAAGAACCAGTTGCAATCTCTATGGTCTATCTGGTTCGAGCCAAAGCGTTGAACTCATCCAATGATACCCCCTGGGCTCTATCATGTATCTAAGAGTAGAACAATCGGGATTTCAATTATGCTACATAGTTGGGCATGCATGGCAAAGCATGATTGTTTTTGATTTTATTTTTGGGCGCTTGGAAATTCGCAATATATTATATCCCCTGGCTTTCTTTACGTTTTTGTGACTTTGCCTTGAGTTCAAGCTGGATTGAATCAAACATACATTTTTTTCGTGATCTCTGATCTTCTCTGTTTCGATTCCCAACCGTTTTAAATTTCAAAAGGTATTAGGACTCGATAAACTTCCAATCATTCCTTTCAACCTTCTCAATTATTCACATATTCAGAATGAAATAATTTTCAGTCGAAATTTTCCTTGAGAAGTTGTGGCTCTTTCTCGAGTGTGTCCAATCTGCGTAGACACGTGCAATTCCTTGATAGGTAGCGTTGGCTCTCTCTCTCTCTCTCTCCTGGCTCGGATGAAGAGGTGCCTTTGTGCTTCATCATTTCCTCTGTGGGCGCAGAGATCAGATATCACATGCACAATTTCAGCCTAACATTGTTCAAGAGCAACCGCCCGGGCCCCAACAGACAGCATGGCACCGAGTCGATCCAACCGCTCCTACGTTACCAGTGTAGTCCCGTTTCATGATATGAAAGGTGCTCGCTGGTAGTTTTATCTTCGACCGCAGAGGAGCCTTGGACTAAGGTCAGTTGGTGGTAAAGAATCAAACATAGCTTCCCGCTGTTGAATCAGGGCCATAGAAATTTCGAAATAGATGCTCCTTTAGTACATACCATTCTATCCAAGCCGAGATCTATATCATGAAACAAGGCTTATGTCCTGCAGCAATCTCTAGTTGGCATGAAACACCTGAAGAGCCAAATCTTGGATGATGTGCGATAATCCTTCTAAGGGTCGCATCAGGAGCTTAGTGTAAACAAGATCCTGCAGAACTGGTGTCTGCAGACTAACCGCTGGTCCAGAGATAATGTGATTGGAGAATTATTGAAGCTACTGGTCCCGGCGATTGATGAAACACTTCATGTGTTTCCCTTGGGGATTGCTCCTGTACCCCGGGTTGACTTGAGAAGCCCGCCACCAATTATACGTACCTCAAAGTTCCGATTAACTGTACAGCATGGAGCCGCCCATGTCGTAAATGCCGCGCGCTCACATAGTAGCGGGCCAGGTGGGGGCAATGTACCGCAAGTACACGGTTGCTGAAGAAACCAAGCCGCCGGTCAACGCCTCAGTCGCGTGGAGGATATTTTAGGAGCAGGAGAAGGCGACCGCTCTTGATTCAGGAGGCGCGCGACAATGCGGCCACTGTTTTATTCCAAGGCTTTTTGATTATGGAAGCGGTTATTATTTGGGAATGATGGTGTATATAATGGGACCTGAGCAGTCCTCCTAGTTGATTTCAACCATCTATCCTTCTTTTCTTTCAATTGTCTTTTTGGAGTCATCTTTCACATTGCATTCTTTCTTTCGTTTTATACTTCTAGTGCTGGCCACTTTTATAAATACTTCATCCAAATCCAACCATCGTTGAGGCTTGCAGTTCAGCTGGGGGCGAATCCTGTCGTTCTACTCAGCCCCCTTTAGTTTGTTAAAGTTCCGACAGCAGGCCTGGTGAGTCCTTCGGGCCAAATATGCGAATTGGCCACGCTAACCCGTTTTGACTTAGTCGATCACAGGTGTATTGACTGATACCGTCTAGTACGGTACAGCTGTTACGGTTCTGTACAATACCGTCCACCTTGCGTGTCTCATAGAAAAAGATCTCCTCGGCCCTCCTGAGTCTTTGCTTCTTGGTAAGACTGATTTAATCTCCTCTTTGACTCTGCTTTCTTGATCATCATCCTGACCTTCGTCTCTATTCATACTTAGACGTCTTGTCGCTTTACTTTGATCAAGACGCGAGCGACCCGGTCGCGCCCTGTCCTTGCATCACTAGTACATCCTTCTCAAGTGAAGCAGCTTACACCACACTTTTTTGCGCTTTTTTTCTTCCGACCTGGAAACACTCTATTGATCAAGATGCCAGCCGCAAAGCCCGATTTGCATCCGTTGAAGACACCAAAAACCTTCATATTCCCTTCAGAAATACACAAAGATTCTGAGACCCTCACCGTCGATGACATCAAACGCGAAGATGGAAGCGCAACACCTATCACACCCCCACTGGCATATACTGATTTCCTCAATGCACTCACACCGGTCTTCACAAGTCCGGTGAGTGCTGGAGGCTTTCCAAAATTCTCAATGGAAGGCAGCGACCCGTCGCCAATTTCACAGTCATCAACTGCAACAAGTCCCGCACTCTCCGTTCGGACTTCCGTCAAGTCGCCCGCCACGCCAGCCATCTCCCTCCCGCCACCCTCTCCTCGCACTTTGAAGTCAGCCAAAGCTCCACCTGCGCTACGAAGACTACGCATTCCCCAGTCTCTCAAGACATTTTCTTCAAAAGACTCCCCGCGAACTTCTACCCCGTGCAGTGCCACTCCGTACAGCGCGAGTCCTTATAGTGCGTCACAATGGAGTGCACTTCCTCGCAGTGCAACCAGTCTTCGATCGCCATTTTCCGCGTCAGATTGGAAGCTCCGGTACCTTGAGGCACCAAGAAGTGCAACCACAAAGGCAGTTAGTGTCAGACAAGTTGTGACCCGCACGATTACCTACAAGCGTACCCCACTCGATCCTCCGCCAAAGGGAAAGAGACGCAAGACTCAAGAATGTCGAGATATTTGAGCTGGTATCTTTCTCTCCATTCCTGATGTGTGGTGTTTTATCTTGAATTATGATTATATGTGCAATTTACGATGCGCCTTTTGGAGATGGGACTCTTTATGAAATCTCATTGGGTTCCGAAAGCCACGTCGGACATTATTGCCTAATGGTGAAACATATGAGCTGACCCTTGATGGTTCGGCTTTGCTTTTTTCGTTTATATGTTATATTGTGAAAGTGGATGTCTTACAAGCGCCGGAGACACGGGGGAATCGGGGACATGGCGTTGGGTTGTTAAATTTGCAGTTATGGCGTTCTTGTTTGTGTGGGCGAAATCACAAACCTTTGTCTAGGAAACGAATGCTCAAGTTGGAAATCATATCCTGTACTGTCTGTCACTCGCAGTTTGAGGGAGCACGACTTGGGCTCTGTTTTGTCTTGGCTCTTCTATATTAGGCATCAAAATTGGTCACCAGATCAATCTCATAGCATTTACGGCGAATCGATCTGCATTCATGTTTTACTACTTCTTTTCTTCAAATCTTTTCGCAAATTCATTAAATGCGATATATGATCATACACGGTGACGTATTATGTATGAAGAGATATACACTATCTTCCTGATAGCACTCCGCCTCAAAAGTCGAATCATTCCTAAGCACAGTACTTTTGTATTGTACGAAGGTCCGTGAAGCTTGGTGTGAGCCTCATTTTTCCGTGGGCTTAATTTGGGTCGAGGCCTCGGGGCTTCCTGTAGGGCGGAGAATACCCTGCTCGAGTCTGTCCTATCATGGGGTGATCTATCGCCCGTATCTCACTATGGCTGATTACTGGCCATCTCCACGTGTTGAGTGCATTCAACGGTAGCTAATGACAATGTGGGAAAAACCAACAAAACATCCAAAAACTGCGGGGGGCAGGGAACATGCTCACTAGCGCTATGCCGGCTTACACGCTGGTCTGGACGATAGATCTCTGATATGTTCCCTGTATCGGAGATTTTTTTGTTATTGTTCAAAGCATAGGCTGTTTTATAACCCGTGATTTTTAGCCATCTGGATTATCAATATCTCTAAGTCGCCTTCTTTGGCAAGCCTGTTCGCCCTAAGGTAGATGGAGTTATAGGTTTGCTGGGAGGTAGGATCCTAATATGTAAGCCAAGATCCAGTACAAATTAATATTTCAAGATATATCGATAGATATATGCTATTGCTGTGGACCTTCATGGGATTCGTAGACAGTCCTTTAGGAACCTGGCGCCAGATCCTGGCGCCACCAAAGTTGTTTAAGACACATCCAAAATGTCATTGAGCAGCCCCCTACCATCTCAAGACTTGACTTCAACATTTACTAGCATCCCTAGTGGTCTGTATAATCTTTATTGGAACCTTTATCTGTTGAGGCTGAGAGCGCCAAGTGATTAGTTTCATTGTCACGAATCAGCCCGGGCGCGCTACTGTCTGCCTTGTACCACACAACATACAATTCAAACTCGCCAACAGATCGATTACTAGGAACTGACTCGCAGGATTGTAGATGCATCGATACTGAGCGCATAATCACCAGTCAATAGCGTCTGATAGCACTAGTAATTCGTTTTGGCATTTAGAGCATAGCTGTCTAGGCAGATGTGTTAGTGTATTCCTGAATGTACGCATTACAGTATAGCAGCCTCATTCAAAAACTACTAGTACACATTTCGTATGTGTATGACTGCCAGACCATGTTGGTTACAACCCCTAGATACATAGACTATTTTCTGTGTATCATGATGGTACGTAGCAATTCTTTTCTTAAACCCTATCCCAGATAGATCGGCAAGCATTTTGTATGTTGTAGTTTGGTATATTTTATGTGATCAGATCATCTCATATTCCCCGCTTTATGTGAAAGAAAAGAGACTGCCTACGCGTTTGCTTTTTTGTATCTTGTATCGTTGCCCCTCTACTCCGTACTCCGTATGGTATTCCAGGATACCTCGTATCCGACAGAGCGGGCCCAAAAATACGGAAGTATACCCCAAATCTGAAATGATTTCTATACAATTTCAATTTCATATATTCACTCTAACTCAATCAAATAGACCCAATTCGTACAGAAACAGAGAAACTAGTTCTAATTTTGTTTACATCTAGTGACTCAATCAGTTCAATAAGTATGGCCCCCGGCCTACGCTCGGTTCAAGTGTTGCTCAAAATTGTTACTTGGTTACCAATAAATACAGGTACATTTACGCAGAGCTTATCACATGAATATTAGGATTAAGATTCAGTCACAAACCTTGGAAGCTGTCCCCCTTTCCCATCACTTTAGAGTAAGTGATGCGCTCAGTTATAACTGACCATTGGGAGTGCATAGGAAAGCATTTGAATCATTCTTCTTCAAAGGCTTGCGCACTGTCCCATGTATGGGCCTTTTGGTAATATGAATCGCTGCAATCTTTAAGCGCCCACGCTATCCTTTATTCGTATTAGTGGATCCATTTTGGCGGGTTGTGGCCCGTCAAGCCCCGCTATCGACTATGGTTGGCCCCACAAGCCTCTCGGGCCCATCGTAGTGTGAATGTTGACCTACCTTCCAAGGAATATGGACAACTTTGTTTGGTGTAACGTGGCAAGAGATCCTTCCCATCATAGGCCCCCTACGGAGTATACATATATATCACATGTCAAGAGGGGCTCGACTTAGCATTACTGGGTTAGCATTAAACTAGGACAAGGAATTGTACGGCCACACCGACGTTAGATTTCCGTAGCCTGATTATTTGGTGGGCTTCTTTCTTTAGCGACAGTGAGATTGATAATGCTGATCTCGGGGCAAAATTCGGTGTGCCACCATGCAGTACCCTTGTACTGACAGTAGGGTGAAGACTCTTTTATTAGACGTCCAAACTTGGGCTGCATCCATGGATGTCAAGGATAGGGGGAAATCCCGGCCAATGATAACGGGAAATTTGCCGCTGTGGCTATCTGTGGGTCAATTGACTAATTTCCTTGGAAGTACGGAGTACATGTGTACATTAAAACCTCAGGCATACATGATCGAACACCACTGTGTGCCAAGCTAATGTTCTAATTTTACCCTATGGCAGGATTGAGTTTTAGCTCAATCCCGAAAGGCTATTTTTGGACCATTCATCCAATTTAGATATATCACATAGGGAGAGAGTGTAAACAATATAGTCAGTATATATCCAACTATAACATCATTTCGAGCCCAGGGAAAATAGCAAAGGACTTACAGTTTGACTGGATGCAAATTTCCTCTCTTCTTATTCCGGTCACTATATCACATCATCATTACTGTTCTATTACACATTGCTTTTTTAGCCCATGATACCGGCAAAAACTGATCAATCCTAGACTTTTCGTAACTTCTCGGACCATCGTTTGCGCCAATCGTTTCAGATCTGGCAAGATCAGCTTGAAAATCCACCGGTGAAGAGCGCTACACCCCTGTGTACACCTTTCTATTGAAAGAATACCCATAGGTGAGCCCCTATCTTAATCATGGGTGGTCAGGACAAAGGTCCACCCTTCCAAGAATAGAACTCCATGAAGCTATAATGGTACTTTTCTTCGAGGGGAAGAAAAGTTTTGCCCTCATCAGCTAGCGCAACCCTGTTACAGGACTCAATAGGCTCGATGGCGAAGCCACGGAACGTCTGAAACGCATGATATCTGCACCTCCGGTTCAACAATTTCTCTCTGTCATTGGTCTAGGAAGACTTGTCAAGTCCGATCCCTCTCGTCTCCGCTTCGCGGGAGCTGAAGTTGCTAAACTTAGCAATGAGGGGTTCATGATTGCACATCTTCTGCCCTATACTACAGGACCTGCGTCTCGGGCGGCGATCTATCCCATCACTCTTGTTAAGCCGACCAGTTGCAGCGTTGAGCTATGAATAGGATGCATGTTCACTTTAACTAGTGCCTTATTCCCTCAACGGGCAGGCTATGTTGCCGCCGATTCCATAGCCTGTGGAACCAAACGATCAATTCACAGGTGTCCGATGCGAGAACTTCGTGACGGAACTGCAATGTCAGATCTATCCTGTCCAAAAATGTCTATTTTTGAAGTTTCTCCTCTTCTAACACACTCTTGGTGCGTATCTCTCCCAATTGAAAGCCGTTCTGTGTTGTTCTGTATCATACAGTATGATACCCATACCTTTGTTGACTCGGATGGCTACCCTTTATGGAATAAAGAATCTAAATCAGGAGAATCGCTATCGATAGCATGCATGCTTGTCTACACTGAAATCAGGACGGGCTGCAATTTGGTGATACAACCCTAGATTGATACGTAGTCTATCGGCTCTTATCAACTTGCCGTTCACTTTAACCACACAGTAGGTATAACGCAATTCTTTCTTCCTCTTCCGATATTGTTTCATTTGCTTATGGCTAGTACAACGCTAACAATTTATCTCTTCAGACGTTTCATATGCTACAACTATCTTGTATATAGTATGGTTCGCTATTGATACTTTGAGGCTAAAGATATGACTATGGTTATATTCCAAGTTGCTACATGGATCTTGAACCAAAGCCTTCGATTGGTGATGGATATAAATAGAATGCATCCATTCTCTATGCATGAGTGCGGGGTCTATCACACTCGCCTCGACCATGCGCCCTCGGGCCTCCATGTTCTATTTTTGTCTATTCCTGATATCACCTCTGAGGGATTTCCAAGGTCATGATCCATTGTTATTGACATAAAAGGTGGGTGCCCCCGATGGAAGATGTTCATCAAAAAAGATAGTTGTTACTCACTGTGAAGCTAATTTGCTTCTAAATTTAGAGGTGGGGGAACAAAGCCAGCGATAGAGTCCTGTAACATGCCCATGTAACAAACCAGCGAATGACAATAGAGGAAAAGCCCCCTGTCTAGATCGGTTAGGTATTCCATGCAAAGCGGGCAGGCAAAGGAAAATGAAGGGCACAGAGAGGTTTCCAAAATCCCGTGATCGGCCCGCCTAAAGTCATTTGTCCCTCATTCAGGTGCGGATTCACTTCCCTCCCACTCAGACTGTTACTCTATCTCTTGTCTTCCCATACCCCTTGAGCCGTGCGTCACCCTAGGCAAACCCCGAATCAACCGAGTTCCAATCCCAGAAAGTACGGTATCTCTCTCCAGCCTTGCCCACAGCTATGGCTCAAGCGGCCCCCACTTTCACACCAGACAGCTTTGCTGAGGCCGAGACCCCTTGTGGCCCAGAGGGTGGAAGCCTGTCAATAATTGCGTTAGCCCGGTTTGAGTTCGAGGCGGGTAAAGGGAATGATGGCACCAAGATCCTAATGATTGAGTGGGAAGATGATGATCTCACTCGATCCTCGACCGACGGATCGTGGAATGTGTCTTGGGCCGGAAAGACTTCCATACTCCCCGCAGATGAACGACCTAGTGATAGCTTACGCCGTTTCTACTTCTTGCTTCCGCCCAATACCACCATCCCGCCTGTCGTCACGCTTTACTATGAGCCGCGGTCCACCCCATCAAACGCGACTGATTTTGCCGACTCTCCGCCTTCGAAGCCGCGGGATGCGCTCCGGCTCAATCCCCTACCCGCTATCTTCCCCGCGGAGCTGGGGGCTACTGGGCGTGCAGCGGGGAAAAAGGGCGTATTGCATACCATATGGGCAAAGAAACGCCTCCGGGTGCTCGAAGCGGAGATTGCTGCGGAAACTCGCAACAACATCGAAGGAATCGCTCTGCACATGGCCATCCAGGAAAAGGAGTGGATCGAGGAAAACTTTGGAGTTGGGTCGCGAGCTGTCGACCCGGTTGCCAGTAGCCATGACTCGTCAAATTCATCATCCATTTACCCGGCCACACCGGTGTCGCCTATCAGCGGTAGGAAGCTGAGCGACAAGCTCAAGGGACTCAAATTACAGACAAGCTCAAGAGACCTGGCCGTGAACGATGGTATGTATCCTTGGTCCCAATTGTTCCTATGTTTGATACAATCAAAGCTAATCAAAACCAGGTTTTACTCCTAATACCGCCCATCTTCTTTCGCCTCAATCTCCCGATGTTGCTGTCTCCTCGTTCAGCTCATTCCGTAACGTCGCGCATAGGCACATCCACTCCATGCCAACTCCAGATACCAATCCCACCCCAACTCCAAGCTCTCACATCAACCCCTCTGGCCCCGAATTTCTTAAGCCGGTTGCATTCTTCCCACCCTCGGCTCTGCAAGAAGCCCAGCAGAAGAGCGACCACGGCGGATTTGCATCTATGGGCGTAATCACGCGCACTCCAAGCAACGATTCCGGCGAAGAATTGTTCGCCAAAGCGCTGAGCCCACGCTCACCCGATCTCCCTCGGAGCCCGTTCTCGTTCCGTTGAACTTGAATTTCTCATGCATGAAATGATACCATACCATCTTTCACGACCTGCGCAATGATTCCCCTTCTGCGGTGCCATACCATATGTCCACATTCCATACATCTATGATCATTTATCTATCTTTTCTGTTCTGTCCATACTCGGGTGCATATCAGGCCATATTCCTGCATTTTCATCTACCATCTTGTTCTTGTATGGACGCACCATACCATATCTATGGATCGCATATGTACATAGACCAAAGTCAAATCTCACAACTCCCTCGACGCTTAAGAAAAAAAAGGCATCTTCAATGATTTTCTTCGCGACAGCGATACCCCGTCTGCGTAGGCGACTAGACATAATAATGGCTACCAAGCAAAGCAAGTAATCAGGCGCACCACCCCACCACCTAGTACCCACATCCCAAGGCAAACACGAACGAAAGCTATAAGAAACAATCAACAACTAGAATCAATTGCTCTTCTTACGCTGACTTCCCTGCCGACCCGACTTTCCAGCAGTCGCGGTCGACGAACCGGAAGCAGGGGCAGTAGCATCGCTGGTATCCTTCTCATTCTTCTTGCTAGTAGCGATTTCATCCTCCTGCTGATCCTTGCGCTCCGCATACCACTGTCCAGCCTGCAGAACCAGAATTCCAACCAGGACAAGCGCGAGAATGGTATTACTAGCGGAAAGAACCTTAAGTGAGTCCTCGCGACCAAGGATCTGCTCGTGCTCGTCGTCAGTGGTACCCAGGTCGGCACCGTACTGGCCTGCAGAGGCGAGGCGCAGGCCCTTGACGATGTTGGCAATGTAGACTGTCACGCCGCACATGTAGAGGACCAGGGAGGCGCCGTCGAAGAGCATGTTTGATTCAGAGGGCTTGTAGAGTTTGGTGAGAAGACCAGCTAGACCGAGGAAGATTACGATGTGCAAGATGCGTGGGATGAGCGGGGGCGAGGCGTGCAAGAAGCGGAGATGCGCCTCGAGATAGTCATAGTGCGAGGTGGGGGTTGACACGGTGGACCACAGGATGGGATAGTCGTAAGGGAAGAGGGAGAAGATAATGCCCAGGAAGAAACAGGTTGCTGGTTGGAGAAATTGGGTTAGTTTGTTACAGTCTCGTGGCCTCTTCGCCGGGTCCGGGGAAGGTTCGCGACGCGATCGACTTACGGCAGACAATGAGGAAAGTCGCGAACGACCCGCTTTTGAAGGCCATTGTGAGAATTGGAAAGACAGATGAGATTATTTTGAAGAGAAAGGAGATGACCAGGGGCAAGGCTGAAGTCCTCCAGGTGTCGCTAAGCGGGTGCCAAGCCCTTCGGGGCGTGAGATAAGGGCGTTTTTACAAATCTAAAGATTTCTGAGGTGAGAGAGGTCCAGGCATTTGTGATAACGTTGGAAAACTCGTTGGTTTCAAGTGAGAGAAAATCGATTTTGATAAATAAGTGTATATGATACAGATTTCAACGCCTTTAGCGCCTTTTTATTAACGATGCGAATAGTGGTATCTTCCAGAACATCCCGTAAATGCAAATGTACATAACATCATCGCTGGTATCGAGGCAACGACTCGTCTGCATGCGCCGTCCCGCCGACCAGTTGGTCATCCTCATCAAAGACTGGAGCACTGGGCCCGTCGTTGGGCTCCTGAGTATTGGGCTCGTCTTGGGGTGCGCTCGCCTGCTCTTGGAGTCGGTGACGCTCAAGCTCTTGTTTATCGTCGCCTGATGCACGTAGTTCGCTGGGCCCATCGCCGTTCAGAACAACGGTCTGCAGAGATTCGGCAGAGCGGACAGCATGCGGTGCCCCGCTGATGTCTGGTGTAGGTACATGCTGGTAGTCTTGGAGATGGTGATCATCTGGTAAAACCGGCGCGGTCGGGACTTCCATTGGTACTGTAGATGGCCCTGCCTCATCTTCATCGGGCGGTCGACTAGGCAAGAGAGCTTCCTCATGACGTCGTACCCGCGTTTTCTCATCAACGGACTCCTCGACTTCTGGAGGCGCGACCATAGAGTCCATTGGCTGGAAATGATCGGTGTATTCTTCAGGGTACTCTGCCCAATCCGTCTCTTCAGGGAAATATTCATCCTGGGTCCCATGTTCCTCTTGAGAATTAGGCATTGGGCTCGCTTCTGGCCACTCCTCTCCATCAACAGGGTTAATTAGAACTGCAGATGCAGGAGCTGCCGTTTGTGACGCGGTCGAGTCACCAGCAGTAGATGATGTACGTTTCGTCGTTTTCCTTCGTTTGGAATCACGCGTCCCAACCACGACTTCAAAGGCCACTGAGATCACCCCTTTTTCACGGCGGATTGAATCGGTGTCCAAGATGTTGCCGGCCCAGTTGGCAGTAACGCCACTCAAATCGGTTGGATTGAGAACCTGCCCGCTGGGCGAAAATGTTGTACCACCGGAGACCATGTTGAAACGCGGGATGAAGCGATCGGGTGAAGTGATTTTACCTCGGAGGTCCGTTACGACCTCCACATAGTATCGAAAGTTGATCATGGCTCCCGGTACGCGCGTAATAGTGGGAAATGCATCTTCGGGTATTCGGATAGAAGTCTTTACAATTGCAGTCATGGTATTTGGATCAATGATCAGCGGGGCAAATGTCTGCGACAAATCTTTGCGAAAAGTGCTGCTTGTCCGACTGGTTCCCAAGGTAAGTCCTCCAAGTCCTGTCCGTGATCGCGGATAGCAGTCTTCGTATACCGGCTTTTTTCCGGCTGCCGTAGTGCCAATGGGAATTGCAGGATGGAGATCGATGCGACCTTGACGGTATAATGTGACCATAATTCCATGCGCACTGCGCACTTGTTTACTATGGTTGATCGTGACTGTGATGGGTAGGGTATCGCCGGGGAGCACGCCGGCGCGCAGAAGCTCAGCCTTTGCGGTGATAGTTTTATCTGAGATAGACGGGGTCGCACTGCGACCCTCGCTATTTTGTCCACCCGTGCTTGCTGATGAACCAAGATCGTTGGTGATTCGAAAGCTTTGGCTGCTTTCGCTAGGCCGGCTGGAAGAGCTGACATTGCTTGGTGAGGGGCTCAGCGGTGGCCTGGTATCTACGGAGGGTGCTGCACCACTAACAGGGGTATCGACCGAGGATGTATCGGGCCCAGCGGTTGCGTCGGAACTTGTCGACTTGGCTTTCCCTCTTGATTTTGAGCGCTTCGAGATAGGTTCCAGTGTGACTATACGAGCCCTAGGTGGTGGGAAAGATGCGATGTCGATGTTTTCTAGGATATTGACCCGTCTTCGACATGTGAGTGTAGGGTTCATGGTGGTCGGTCGGGTAAGGGTAGAGGTAAGTGAGTAGCCGATGATTCCACGTTCAAACTGCAAGTATCCATTGAATTAGTGTATTTTCAATAAGAGAGGTCGCATCAGCAAACGCACATTGATGCTGCTGGGAAGCGCATAAGGAGGTAGTCCCATTTCAAAACGAAACTTGTAGATACCCTCCTTCAAGCGTCCATCGCCACAGAGCACAACTTCATCCTCAAACAAGGTTGCTAACCCATTGCCCAAGTATTCTGCACCTCGTCGGCCACGCCCTGGTCCTAAAAATCCCAAGTCGGGGGTTGCTTCTCCTGCCGGGATCGCATTTTTGAACACCTTGACATAGCCATGGAGACATACGACTATATGCGTGATGCGAACAGGTCGTACAACGGTCACAACGACGGTACCTTTGATGACATCACCGGGAAAGTAGGAGCGCCATGGGTCATCCGGATCGATATAGAAGTCGGTGATGCCTCGATTTCTTTGACCGAGTGGGGAGCGAAACTTGGAGAGGAGAGAGTTGCGATTCCGACTGGCCGGCAACGTAGGTTGGGTGGGAGGGTTGGCGGACATGACACACAGGCGATGTTTACTGCATCTATACACGACAACGTGGCAGGGGTGAGAGGGATGGTGGGGACGATAGACTGCAACCGCTTTGTGACCGATCGGATAAACACGCCGGTCTGGTATTTCTCTGGGGCAGCTCGGAATGGCGGGGGATGGTTGGACAGACCAGTAGGCAGTCAGCCTGCGTCAAGAAATCCAATCAAGCAACACAATAAGTAGATCAATCGCCTTGTCCAAGGGTCTGGCGTCTAGAACCAATGCACTGAACACGGTCTTATTCCAAACCTCTAAGGAATGTATATTGATCCACGCGCAAAAGATTCCCCTGGTCCAAAGAAAGGAATGGGGATTATGATCGAGGGCCACTGCACCACATTGTTTCAAGTGACATCGAAGCGCGAGGCAGGATTTCAACGGTACCCCCGCCAGGAACTCGCAGCGTATCGGGACGCAAGGTCAGGTCGCAAGATAAGGAAGTGGATATTGTCAAGAGGAATGACAGGCTTCAAAGGAGCCAATGGGTCAGTATCACCGGATACTATGCTGTAGTCGGGAGTCTAGAACGGGATCGGGGGATCGGGGTGAGAGGGTGAGAGGCGCAACTGGAGATGGCGCGAGATCCGGAGGAATGTGGGACTCGAGAATGCACGAGCCACCGGCAAAGTGTTTATGGTCGAAGAGCCGAGAAGGGGAAGAGGAGAGGAAAGAAAAAGGGAGACAATAAGAGAGATGGAGGAGGAGAGAGAGAGAGAGAGAGAGTCGCGAGTTCGCGATAAGCCTCCGAGAGGCGGAGAACAAACCAGTAGGCCTATTCGCGTGTTGCACGGTCAAGCTTCTCTTGGTGTCCCAGGTGGCTCAGCTAGTTTTCCCCTTTTTCTGGGCAATGATTATCATTTCATTTCTTTTCCTTTCTTTTTTTTGACATGTTTCATGTTTCACATAATTTCCCCAAGGTTGCCATGTGCTAAGCAAACCTAAGCTTTTCTCCCTCAAATCTCTATCCTATCCTAGTTCACCAAGACCCTCCCCGTCCACGTATTCGTCTCCATAACATTCGCGCAAAACACTCTCAATGATTTGTCGATCTCCACCAGTTAATTTGCGCAAATACTCCTCTAGCGTATAGATATTATCTGTCCACTGCAATGCCTGGTGTTGGAACCCCGCTAACTCCTCTTGGACCTGCTTCACACCCTTACTGCTGGGCGAATTGGGGGGTCCGGAGAGTTGGGCCTCTGTAGTCCGTACCCGATCAATTGCAACCTGGAGCTGGGCCTTTTTGGTCATGAGAGATTCCCTTTCATCTTCGTCATCGGCCTCCTCTTCCCGGCGCATGGTCTCAGCGGCCAATGCCGCTTCCGCATCGGTGTAGGACTTCCGGGCTTTCTCCACCTCCATAGTCACTCGGGCCAACTGACGCTCTCGCTCGTGCTTTTCGTCGCTACCGAAACTCCAGTACCAATTCCCACTGCCGATCTTTTCGACTCGGAGTTTACCCTCATCCGTCAAAGCTTGAATGTATTCCTTGACCTGGATGCCATTGATGGATGCAATTGAGGGTAGAGTCTTCTCTAGATCCTTGAGCGTGTGACAGGTTCCAGTGGCGCGGAGATGAGTCAAAATCAAATCTTGTTTAGCGCTTTTGGTTAATTTGGGCTAGTGGTGCGTCAGTAGTCTCATCCGGATAATCCTAGACCCTGGCAATGTGCCAAAGCCACGTACCATTTTGCACTGTCATATCCCCCAGGGTAAATTCAGAAAAAGCTTAACAATCCAGCCGTCCACTCATTAGGCAAGTGTGAGATGGCTAAGCATTGGTGGAGGCGCAGTGCTGGATGAGGTTGTCCAGGTGGGAAGAGGATTACCTGTCACGCAACACAATCTCAAAGGTTGGAAACCCATGCCTCACTCAGAACAAGCTCATCTTCCATTTGACACTTACTTTACCTCTTAAATTATAGGGCTTTGTGCTTTGTCTGTAAAGTTACTTTGTTTTTTTTTTTAAGGGCTCGTAAATATTACGGTAATAGAAATAACTAACGCTGCTCATGATTACCCTCGGAGTTAGCACGAGACTAGATGAAATTCAACCTGTCCTTTTAGGATCCAATCCAGGCAATTTCGAAAAGACCCTACCTGGTTCACCCGTCAAGTGAGACGAGATTTTGCCTTAACAGAAACAAGGTCTAGCAACATGATGTCGTCTCGAGGCCAGCTATAATTATACCAAAGTTGCTTCCGGGTGCACAGCATATCCAAGATTGTACTTTGATTCGGCATGAGCGCGCGCTTTCGACAGTACTGCCAGCCGGCTAGATATTAGCGGTTTAATCGCCGAAATTTCTCTCCCTGGAGGTAGTACTTTGTGTATAGCTCCCTTCGAGACCTTCAGTGTAGCGGGAGGCACAGAAGAAGGCGCAGCAAACTACTGTCTTACAGCTTAAAGCATGACTGTTGCTTCTCTGTATGCCAGAGAGTGGTGAAAGGGACTGATATATGTGCCGATACCATGTGCAAACACCATGTGCAACGTGGCTGTGCACTGCAGGACATGTGCAGTACATGGGGTGACCCGATTCGCTTTCGAGGGGTTTGGCTGAGGTTTTGCAAGATATCGCGTAGCTTGATACAGCTGCAGGCATCAAAAGCCTCCGAGGAAATCCGACTGCGGAGAAATGGGTGCAACCTGGTAATAAAGTTCTAGCGCCATCTCATCCACTCATCGTCTTTCATCAACTTCGGTGTCAAAATCTGTTGTAACAGAAACAGAACGAGACAATTTGCGCCGTTTTGATCTTTGCCGGGCAATGCTGCTAGCTCGCTTCCTTCGTGCTGCTCGTGCTGTTGACCTAGTTGTGGTGTCACTCTCGAGGCCTGTCTTATCGTCCTCTTCCTCCGACAGCTCTTGTCCTTCAACCAAGGCCAGATCCCCGGTTTCACCCAATTCCTCCTTAACCATCTCCTCGATCAGGATCCCCATTGCAAGCAACGCTGTCTCATCCATGGTCTGGTGGTCATCTTTGCCGCTGTCTGTCGTAGCGTATTCGTAGTAGTCGGCCGCATACGCATGTATTGTCTCGAGAAGCTCAGAGTTCGGGAGAGCTTGATCAGAGGAAAGATTCTCATGTGCGAAATAGTTTTTCTCGTCGACTGATTCCGCCAGTATATTCTGTCTGCGATATAGAAGCTCCTCTGGTCGCAAACTTCGAGCGCCTGCCGAGTTTGTGTCGCGATATTGGGAAGCAACTTCACGGGGTGCGTTGACACCGCGGGTGCTGACACGACCTGGTTGCAATTAGATTGCGTTTTCCCTAGCATGATAAGCTAAACGAGCTTATAAGACATACCAGCTACCGCATCGTAAACATTGGCGCGACGTTTTATGTGCTTCGAGGGCTTGTCGTCCAGTGTTTCTTGATCATCTTCGAATGGCTCAACAAAACTGTCTTCGTCCGAGTCGAGTGACCTGGTAGCAGACATACTTCAAATTCGCCAGGAAGACCAATCAAGGTTTGGCAATTCGAATAGGAGTGTGCAACGGATATCCACATGCAAGTACAGATCGAGGGTTTCCAGTTGCCAAATTCGACAAATGCGCCGGCACAACTTTAATCCGGCAGAGCATGGCATCATCGAGTGCTTTCGACTTCTCTATACAAAAAGCATCAGCGCTGATGAATGAATGAATTCCTATCTTCTCAACAGAGCCCTTGGGTCTGTAACTCCAAATGATTTTCATGTTGCTCAAACAAGCCGGCTAGTTCACAGTCTTGAGCCTGCTCCGGGTATACGCTTCTCCAGTCGCAGAGCCTCTGCACCAACGGACCGGTCCGAAGACGATGTGGCGCCTTTAGATCAAGAGGTAGGTGCTGCGGCGGAGGTGTTTGCTCACAAGTCAGGCGTGAATTGTCTGGCTGTCGATCAGTTTGAGGGCCGATAGTGCGTGTTTAACCACTTAGCATCCGACAGTTCCCAATCTAACATGAAGGTAGTATGATTTCGGGAGGCGCCGACCCATCGATTCACCTCTGGGACCTTGAATCAAGAGGCTCAGAGCTTGAGCACATCCATCAATCTTGTGCGTCCGTCAGCAAATCCTCTTACGCCGATGCACATACACATGCGATTACCTCCCTTTCGATCTACCCGTTTGATCCCGTCCCATCAACGATATTCTCGACAGCACACGATGGTACACTAAAGTTGTCGGCGCTACAATCGCCCGCTATCACTCCCATACATACATTCAACCTGGACTGCACACCATACTCACACTCGTTCTCCTCCCAGCCTGGGTCAACACTGCTCGTAGCAGTGGGCACGTCTGAGCGGTCGGTCCGGCTAGTAGACCTTCGATCTGGACTTTCGACACAAGGTCTACCCGGGCACAATGGTGCAGTTTTATCAGTAGCATGGGCGCCCCATCGGCCCCATCTCCTAGCTTCTGCATCGGTTGACAACAGAGTAATCATATTCGACGTGCGTCGCGGAGGTCACAACTCTGCCATCGCTACCCTAGATATGGACGATCCAGTAGGACTGGTGGCCCCAGGAGCCAAATCTGCACCAGTCTCATACGAGAGTCGTCCAGCCTTCTCCCGGCATGCCCGTGCCCACAATGGGCCTGTGACTGGCGTACGATGGACCTCTAATGGCAGTCACATCGTGACGACGGGGCAAGATTCCCGAATCCGAGTCTGGGACTCTGGAACAGGCGCCAATACACTTGCTCATTTTGGTCCTCGGGTTCGTAATGGCTCTTCCTCGCACCTCGCTGAACGGGCACCCTTGATCGTGCCGAGAGGCTCCATGGGTCCAGGACACGAAACACTTCTGTGGCCGAATTTCAATGAGCAAGATGATCGTGGTGAGATCTTTATATTTGAGCTCCGCGAGGGGACATTCGTGAAGCGTCTCCGCGTCCCAGGTCTCGCAGCTGGGTCGCAGAATGTTCGTGGTCGGTCGAGTGCTTTGAGCGCTGGGCGTATCAATGACCTTGTCTGGCGAGGGAACGGCGCCTCGGGCGAGGGAATAGAGATGTTCTCGGCGCACGGCGATGGAACAATCCGGACATGGGTTTCTCACGAACCGGACGGCGAACCTACTGAAGCAGAGCAAACAGCTCAAGCCGATCGCAAGAGAAAGCGGGATGTTCTTGACGAGATCTATCACGGATTTCTCGGGCCTGATCAGCCCGGGCTACGACTTTGAAATGATCTAATAGCCATACCACATGCAGGCAATCTAAACAATTTTTCGTGAACAGTATTGCATTGTTTTACATCTAACGCCATTCATAACATCATGCACAATAGCGCGAGCTCAACAGCCATCATTTCGAAAAGCTGCAGGATCACACCGATGGTTGAAGAGACCCTTTACTCCTCCTGATAGCGCACAAACTCACTCCGGTCGTACTTGGAATGCTTGAGATCGCGAGTATCACCATGGGCAGCATGGTGATTAGCACCCATATAGGCATGCTTGGACTCGATGCCGGCTGGCATGGAGTTGCCCGTGCCGGTGATGACCTCGCCGCTCTGGCCCACATCCCGGGTCGAGCGTGGCAAGTCAGTGGTGTTATCGGCAGCCGTCGCTGTTGAGGGCTTAGCGATGCCTGCATTGTCGAAGCCGAAGTGTTCGGCACGCTGGTCTGGGCGTGGCACCGAAGGGATTGTATTCATCTTGCCGGCATCATTGGGCATGGATGTACCTTGGGCGGCCATTTCGGAGAGGGTGCCGCCTTGGTGAGGGTCTTGTCGAACCATTTTGAATGTGGAATTGGTTGTTGGATTTGGAGCGGTTTGATGTCCAGTGAAACTTGAGATATTGGGCTATGAATGAAGGATTTGGGGTGTTGATTGAACGAGATGAGGCTACAATCACACTCTCTTATATTCCACTCTAGAGCCCGCGTCCCGTACTGCTGGTACTGATGTCACAGCGTTGAATGTTGGCGAGGGATGATGGGCAATGATATCACATGGTTTTGATTTGTTGGTCATATTACTCAGTTAGAACATCTACAAACAACAACAAGATGCCGTGGATTAATATGTAAGACTAGAAATTGTTGGAAGTTGGGAGTCAATATCTTGAAATTCAAGTTGATTTTCCTGTCATTGACTTGGAGGATTTGCAGTGGCGAAATGGAATGCCCACTTCTTATCAAGGCAACCTGACCCACCCTCAGGAGTCTAGATGTTCGGGATCAGGAACCGCAAATAAGATTCCGTGTTGCACTTACTATGCATGAGATTGTACAATTGAGCGGTGTCAGTTGGGGACCATGGATGGGTGAACATGGATTATCTTTGTGGATTATTACATCTCTGTCGAGATGAGGGGGTGGAAGAAGATAGGTTTGTATTGCGGCAGAAACATAACATCATTGAAGATAGACTAGCCATTAAAGATGGGTCAAATTGGTAAGCTACAAAAACTTGTTATGGAAAAGGCGGCTGTGAAGGGAAAATGAAGTGCAAAAGCGGAAACGAGTGACAAGAAAGTACTGATAAACCAAACACTCGAATGTAATTGCCGGGCGTCTACAGGATGAAGGCAAGAACACCCATGACAGCGGCTGCGGCTGAGAGAATTCCCCCAGAGAGCCTTGCGGCGTCACCTTCAAACATGATTCCATGGGAGACAGAAGACGACGCCGAGGAAGAAGGAGAAGCTTGCTGCTCAGCGAATGCGCCGCTGGGCGTAGGCTTGGACAAAATGCCATGCGAGACAGGGGTTGCCATGGGCACATGAACGGGGATCATGGAATACGAGCCAGCTTGGCTGACAGGACGTTGAGAAGCCTGGTTGTAGGAGGCGGGGGCTGAGTTCGCCAAGGGGTCAGCACCAGCCAAGTGCTGGGGAGAATGGGAGAAGACTGCGCTAGTAGGGACGGGGGCTGAGGCGGGGTTGGGGTTCATCATGGGGTCAGCCCCGGCGGAGTGCTGGGGAGCATGAACAGGGATAGCACTAGCTTCAATGACAGGAGCCGACTGGTAGGCGAAATGTGTGGCTTCAGCAGTCTTGTACTGGGTCTTGGTAACGGTGCGGACGACCTCATGCACCTGGGCAGCGCACTGGGAAGCCTCGACGCCATCCTCCCCAGAGGTACCGGCATTGTCGTCTGCGGCAGGAGCATACGCACGGCGACTGAACGAGATGCTTCCAGCGGAGGGGCCCTGGTTATTGTTCTTCAGCGATGTGATATCATCATCAACTGTGGTGTGGGGCTCGTAGTGAGGTTCGTAACTAGGGCTATAGTGAGGCGCATAGTGAGGCTCCGGGTGGTTCGTAGTGTGAGGCTCGGGATGGTTGACATAGTGAGGCTCGGGGTGTGGCTCGTAGTGGGACTCAGAGTGAGACTCGTAGTGAGGCTCAGGGTGAGGTTCGAAGTGGGGCCCAGGAGGGGTAGGGAACCCACGGCGACTGAACGAGATCTTCCCAGCAGAGGGGCCCTTGTTGTTACCCTCGAGCGAAGTGAGGTCGTGCTCTAGTGTAGTGTGGGGCTCATAGTGAGGCTCATAGCTTGGGCTATAGTGAGGCGCGTAGTGAGGCTCCGGGTGGTTCTCAGTGTGAGGCTCGGGATGGTTGACATAGTGAGGCTCAGGGTGTGGCTCATAGTGGGACTCAGTGTGAGACTCGTAGTGAGACTCAGGGTGAGGTTCGAAGTGGGGCCCAGGAGGGGTAGGGAACCCACGGCGACTGAACGAGATCTTCCCAGCAGAGGGGCCCTTGTTGTTGCCCTCGAGCGAAGTGAGGTCGTGCTCGAGTGTAGTGTGGGGCTCATAGTGAGGCTCATAGCTTGGGCTATAGTGAGGTGCGTAGTGAGGCTCTGGGTGGTTCACGAAATGAGGCTCGGTGTGAGGCTCATAGTGCGAATCAGTGTGGGACTCGTGATGAGGCTCGGGGTGTGGCTCAAAGTGACCAGCATGCGGGGGGCGCCGTGGGCAGGAGGGCCATGGTTCTCGGAGCGACGGAAGGGGATAAATGCCGGCCCATGAGGGTGCACATCCTCATGCTTCACTCGGGTAGAGTGATCGTCCTTGTTGTAATCGTTGACCTCGGTGCTGGATGCATCAGTCACAGACAGATGGAAACCCTGATCCTCATCGTGGTGAGGGTGGTCACTAAAGACAACACTCCTAGATGGTTCCCCACGCTTTCCAAAGGGTCCCATTCCAGGGACTTGAGGCCGGCCCGAAAATCCGGGGTGACCAAATGGCACAGGCACCACCGGAGGGCGAGGGTATGCATCCGTGTGCTTCACCTTGACGGAGTGGTCATCTTCGTCCCACTCGTTGACTTGAGTATCGGCTTTGAAACTAGCGGAATTGGGGCTGATGAAGCCGCCCTCGCCGTCATTGCCAGAAGGCCCACCGATGGCGGTACCACGAGCTTGCTATTCATTTGGTTAGCTGATGCACCTGTATACATCGAGGACTACATACACTTTCAACAAACTTCGCCTGGGCAGCGACTGCAAGCAGTGCCACAGGGATTCCGCCGATGAAGCCCTTCATGATTGCGGTGCTTGAGAGATATTGCTTTAGAAATGCGTATGCTGCTGGTCGTAGGAGGTTAAAAGAGTGACTGGTAGCGAAAGCGGAAAAAAAGAATGGCTCAATTGATAGGATGTACTCCGTTAGGAACAATGAGTAGTGAACAACCCTAAGGAAATGTTCAGACCTTTAGTAGTTTCTTTGCATCGATGATCAATAGCTGAAAAGCAGGCGGGAATGCCGTCGCATCAACAGGGACAGCACCTTGACACGAGGCCAAGCCGTGCGTAACGCCATCAGAATGTTGCCGAGAATGAAAAGCAACACCAACAAGTGAGAAAATGTCCGTCAATCGAGGTCGGATCGTAAACAGGCCCCATGTAATCCCTAGAAAGGTGGTGCTGTCGCATTCCGTGAGCTGAGAGGGATGGATCATCGCCTAAACAGGCACGTCATTCAGAGATCAAGCAAGCCCCTTGTCTGAGCTGGGATATGTCATGAATATGTTTACATGAGTCGTGCTGGAGTGATGGCATAATTCACGCTGGACGTCTCCCAAAGAGACTCAAGTATGGATGATCTTGGTACGGCTTGTTCTCCACTCGAGTTGAGCTTCGAGAGGCTAACTTGGAAAATCACCGACCAACCAATATGAGGTTCTCAGTGATGTCAAGGATTGCGATCCCCTGACCACTTTAGCATGCACAAGCCTAGGTAGCTAGCTCGGCCGTCCATATTACAACAGGAGTATCGTGTAGTGACTTTACTCTTGTGCCAAGACTTGTGTAGTGTTACGCTGAATCTGTTCAGTGTTTGTATCTACCCAATCTACTCAAAGACCTTCACATACATCAATGCGTTGATCACTACTCTCGCTTCAACTACTAAAACAGAGTTGAAGCGAAGGAATGTGTCCCGTCTTCGACATCCAAATCCCACCGCCCTCACTTAAGAGGACACAGGAAATGAACTTCCTATCGAGGACAATCTATCTCCTGAGCCGATCAGTCCCGAAAGACCGAAGGCAACACATCGCCGTGGATTTGTCGTAAGACAGAACGATGGTCGTGGCAGGCTCAGTTGCTTTTTTTCGATAGAGAAGAAAAGAAAAAGAGATAAGGGCGAAAAAGTTTGCGGCCTTTTATAGTGCCAGTGGGGTCATCGGATCGGATTTACAATCTTCATCTCGGCACCCAGGTCGGTCCGACCCGGTCTGTTTTATGGCCTGCATTTTAAGGCTCCTGGCTTTGTCTCATGCACTCTCTGAATAGAAAAAAAAAGAAGATAATTTAGGATATGATACAACGGTTCCGGCCAATTCCATGACATGTCCAATTCAACACCCGCGGGATCCTGATCACGCCGGAATGTGACATGTCATTTCTATGGACAAATGGAATAAACTCCAATTAAGAATGACAAAATCCTCACCCTCAAGCTCCGGCTCTCCATGGTACCTTGAAAAGAGAAAGAACAGACAAGACGGGTGATCTAGCTTAGGTCGGAGAAGTCGATGAGGTGAATCATAACGAATGGTGATCGGGCTGCTTGTTGCCCCTGAGCAAATGTGGTAATATGGTATCGGAACCTTGCATGAACCGTCAGCGATGACTGCAGTGCGTGAGAAATACTCGAAGCACCCACTTATCCCCCAGTCGTCGTTTTTTCGGCACTGGCTCTCCAACCTGCTCCTCCCACTGCCGCAGTAATGCCCAATGCAATTGCAATCATAGTTCCCACTGTCACCACAGCGACGACTGCCTTCAATGCCATCCGTTGCTTGTTATTCAGCGACTGCAACCATGTCAATGGCTTGTTTTCTTCCTCCCACAACTTCGATCGCCGAGGACTATCGGTTCGGCAGCTTGCGTATGGGCCCATGCTTTCCAGATCCCTCAAATGACTTCTTCGATTGGCATTCTTAGTTTCGAATGTGAGTTGTTCATGCGAGATGGTTGGACTTGAATGAGGATAGAACGGCGAGCATGGCTTTGCACCGATTGACGGATCAAACTCCTGGCTGTGAGCCCCGGGTGAAGACGTAATGGAACATCGTGGGGGTGGGATATTAGGCGTCGTTGGGATTTTCTCGTCGGTTTTGATCGCCGCGGCCACCTGGGCCCCAATCACCCCAAGTCCCTGTAAACTCATCGCGATGTGCCAATGTGACTAGAAGGGACAGCCGATTCCCAGATCAAAAGATCTTGGATAGTGACCTCCTCAAGCTCTTTCGCTTAGATTTGGATCTTTGTATGGGGCGTTGTTCTTTAAGCGTGGGTGCTGGTGTTATGATTGCCTCAACGGGAATGGCAACGGTCGAGACACCGCCGTACATAAACAATGCAGTATCAACCTGGAATGCGCTCCAACTCCAAGCGGACCGCGGCAGTCTCATCACTCGAACTGATCACAATAAGGAATATAATTATTGAAAATAGTGGAGGGGCGAATCCGTGCCCGTCGAAATGATAGTATGGTATAAAATGGAATGAGTTGTGGCTTCCTCCCAAAAAGCAACTTGATGGTTTGGCGGCAACTTCACGGCAACAACAATTTGAATTTTTCCAAGATCCTAGTTACATTCGGTAGAAGATCGTAGTGAAAGGAACTATTTCCATGGGGATGCAAGGCCTCTAGCGACTTGGAGCCAGTCTTCACCCCTAGATTGGTGTCTCGTGTGCCTTCGAGCATTCCTACCCTTTATAATGTAAATTATCATCTCCTGCAGGAAAAGGAACCCCAAACCCCTACTATTGGCAAATCATTGCTTAGATGGCATTCTTATCGGTCGATCATGCAATCCCCTGTTCCAAGTCTTCTCTCTATAGGCCCTGTCTGTAACCCTGTTGGCCACTTCAATTTGTGGATTCCACCCTAGCATATGAGTACATCCACCTATTGTGTGGTGTCACTCGGTGGGACAAATCACAGGGCGACAGGGGCATATTTGAAATCGGGCTCCTCCACCATTATTCTATCTCAACATAGCTCACAGACCCTGATTCATATGTAAATAGGTAATATCTTAATATTGCATAAACAGCTGCACGACATTGTACCATTCGTGCCGGCAAAGCTTACCCTAGAGAGTTGGATAGCATCAATCATAGCCCAGACGGCCATGATCCTTCTAGGTTCGAAAATGGGCAAAAATTAGCGCTGTCGTATTGTTGATGCTTATGCGTCATATAAACTATGTAAACAGACTGAAACAAGTGACCGAGCCCTCTACCAGCAACATCAAGATCTCTCATCTTCAGCTACAACCAATTCCCCGTCGACAGAAACAAGCGTTTGTTCTATGGGGATATGGAAGTAATATTAATAAACAATATTGTCTATGGGCTATTCAACAATAGTATGTTGAGTCATAGCTGAAGTATTTCAACGATCATGGCTTGTTCAATATATATATCTTTCATTCACATGTTTTGTATGACAAATGTTGGACGAAATATACTTACGGGGTACCTACTCCGTAGACACAGACATAACACACCTGGGTCCAATTTAAATGCGTCTCGGTATCTTACATCACATGAGACAAAGAAGTACTTATCACGTAGGTAGACCAATATTTATTGATCAGTTTACTCGCAACGTCGATTCACCTGCCGAACGTAGATGTGTTTTTACCCAAAACTATGTGATTCCGCTGAGCTGCATCACGTTGACAAATAACAGAAACGTAGCAAGGTACGGAGACAATACGGAGCATAGAGAGAAACAATTTCTTTGCACTTCAGCTAGTTAAGCTCTCCATAGGTCCATACTTTGGCCATAGTCTTTCGCTATGGGTTGGTTTGACGCATCAGGAGTAGTACTACTCCGTAGCCAAGCATACCTTATGATCAACCCAACCAGCGTTTACGATGATTTCGGGATACAACTTAGCATCGCTGCTAACCAAGAACTAAGCCAGGACTTCGAACTACTCATGAGTAGTAGACCACATTGTCTATGTTAAGTGTAACATGTCTCTAGAAGTAGGCCCTCCCTAACCTTGGAATCATCGCGACATAATAACCGATCAACTGTCGCAGTTTTCCAGATCGCCCATGTGGATCGAATCAGCACATCATGATTTAAAAAATCAATCTATATGTCAAGAGTACCAATTTTTATTTCCAAAATCCACAGGAATAAATATCAATGCCGAGCACCACGATATGCGGTGTTCGTCCAGCAAGAATGGAGAAATATAGGATGAACATAATATGCAAAATATAGACTATATCAATCAGATGATCGCTGCTAGGATAAAGGGGGAGGGAAGTGAAGATTTTTGGAAGGTAAAAAATCCCTCCAAAGAGGCATTACCCCTGGATGCCGAACAAACAAGACCACTAGGGCGCCAAATACAAACAATAAAACTCGAATGTGTACCTTTGTACGGAGTACTCCGTACGGAGTATAAGACATGACAGCAAATAGCCTTAGAAATAATATAGTTCGTATTATGTTGCTCCGTTTCTGAACCTGTTGAGGCTGGTGCCTTGAGCCAATAGGACCCTTCTTCCTTCGTTCTCCCGGTATAAATTACCCATCAATTTCCTTCACATCAGGGCTATCATCTTTTCAAGTTTGATCGATTGCCTGGTCTGGTGTTTCGCCGTATGAGAAAATAAAACTTCAAGTGCAGTGGAGCTCGCCTCCTTCATGTGTATGGCAATTCTATTCAAATCAGTTTCAAATCACCCACACAACACAGAAAGCGACTTACTGGGGGTACCTCGGTAGTTGTTGAAGGCGCATCGGTATTTGTCACAGTTGGAGTTGGCTGGCTAGTCACAGTCTCAGATGTTGTTTGGTCAATGTGAGGTTCATCATGCTCATTTTGAACACCTGAACAACCAATCCCCGGCACAGCAATGTCGTAAGCATATACCTCCAGTGCAAAGTACTGAAGGGTTTCTGAATCATGTGTCGAAAGCGTCGCATTTTTCTTCGCCTGGTCAACGACCTCTTCGTATCCGTCTGCAAAATGGTCTATCCACTTCTGCCCGATGGCAGGAACGTGATATAGACGGTGCAGTAGATCAGCGGCCCAGAAGGTATTGGTCTCGGATTTTGAAACTGTGTATCCAAGGCCACACATGGTTGAGAGAGAGCGACGAGTTTCGTAGCTCAGATCACAGATGACTGTCTCATCTGTGCCATTTTCGCCTCGCCAATGTCCGGCATAACCTGTTTGGTTGAGATGTTTAGTATACGGTCCCTCACATAGAGCAAGTTGTATTACCCTCAATGCCACAATTTCCGTCTGGATTATCACAGCGAAACAAAACGTCTTTCTTGTCACCGTTGACTACGATATCAAATGCCCCGATGGCTTCCATGGATGGGCGGTCACCAAAGTATTTTCGGTAGATCTCACTCTCATTTTTCCATCTCAAGATATGATCTTGAGCATGTGCAGCAAGAGCAATAGTCTCATTAAGACCTAGCTCAATCTGGCGACGCTGGGTTGCATTGCAGCTTGGGTGGATAGGAAATTGATTCACGGCTCCGGCGTTCCAAGGTGCGAGCCCAGTCCGAGAGAAGGGCTGGGATTGATCGCCTTCAGAGCTCTCAGGGGTAGGAAGAGCAACAGCAATTGCTGCAGAGCAGAGAATGAAGTTGAACAAAAGCATGGCTGTAAAATCGAGGCAAACTGATTGGGAAGTATGGAAGCGAATTTCTAAACACGGTTAAGGTAGCTTTTATATGTTTTTTACCATGATTTCTTCATTTCTATATACGAGTGTTTGAGTTTTCCTCGTTTTTGCCAAGTGTAGCTTTTATCCTCATTTTCGCTGTGTCTGTAGTCTACGCAACACCCAGTAAAGGATAGAAAGCGGGATGTCTTCTCCATGTTTCTTGGTATACGGATGATGCAATCTGCCAAGAGGGGACCTTGAGAGCTTCTTTGCTTCTCTCACCAGAAATTTCTTCTTTCTCCAGCAATCAGAACAGAAAATCCCAGATTGATGCCAAGACAAAGGCTCGGCGGAGGGTCGCCAAGACACTTTGGCGGGAGTACCTTGAGAGAACAAGAACGAAGTGGGCGATATTCTCCGGAGGAAGCCCGGATTCGAAGTTTAGACCTGCTCTTGGCGAAAATATGGAAAGATCTTTCGCTTGGCATTGAGAACCTTGGGGGTAAGACCCGTATGCATTGCTTTTACTTAATCTACCAGGCCTTTCGGCGAGGACTCTACCCATCATTCTATTAAAAAAAAATCCTGACTTGTGGCATATATTTTGCATCAATTCTAATTTTAATCTCATTATTCTCATTTGCGAAAGAGTAGAGCACTAGCTTCATCATGCTCATTTCCAGACCTTTCCTTATATCACTGGGCATTTCCGGAGTACATGCAGCCACAGCAACTACATCAGCACAAACATCATCTATAACTGGCTGTCATACCCCTGGCTCAAGCATTTACTGTATTGATGGAGATGGCCACGAAGTTTTAGTTTCGGCGACATCTACCCCTACAACTGGGGTACCAGCACAATACACTGGGTGTCACTCCCATGGAAGCGAGTCGTAAGTACACACGTATGTGTTTCTACGACAATATACTAACTTACGAACTGCGAAGATATTGCATGGATGGAGATGGAAACGATGTCTTGATTCAAGGAGAAGAAACGGAAGCCCATGGGACCGAAGACAGTCATAGTGAAGACGATGGGCACGACCACGAGGAATCCTCAAGCGAAGCGAAACAAAACTGCCACTTCCATGCTGGCGTCGAGTAAGCTTGTCATAATTTTCCCAAATTTGAGCCTTATTGACTTTGGCTATTCTAGACACTGCGTGGGTGAAGGCGAATCGGAGGAACACAGTGGTTCATCGTGTGATATCAAAGCAAGAGACTACGACGTGCCTCTGAGAATTGGTACACTGTTCGTTGTCCTTGCAACTAGTGCAATTGGTGTCTTTGCCCCTATTCTCCTTATGAAACTCCCATTTGCTTCTATCAATGGGGTGGTCTCGACCGTCATCAAACAATTTGGAACTGGCATCATTCTAGCCACAGCTTTCATCCATGTAAGTCGACTCGGCCTTGACCTACGTGTTGCTTTCTGACTGTGTTCCTTAGCTGTATACACATGCAAATCTTATGTTCACCAATGAGTGTTTGGGAGAGCTTGAGTACGAAGCGACTACCTCGGCTGTAGTCATGGCGGGTATATTCATTGCCTTCTTGTTGGAATACATTGGCCACAGGATCATTGTTGCTCGTAACGGCAAGAGCTCCGCAGAAATAACAGCATCCGAGTCCCAGCAAAGAGAGCAGAAAGAAGAGCATGATCATTCTCGGGAGCACTCGCAGGACCAACAGCAGCAGCCCACGTTAGCTTGTCTTGGACACAATCACGGCTCATTTGATCTCACCGGGCCCAACAGCAAATTTTCGGTTATTGTCATGGAAGCGGGTGTACTTTTCCACAGTATCTTGATTGGTCTTACCCTCGTCGTTGCTGGGGACTCATTCTACAAGACGCTTCTAGTGGTGATTGTGTTTCATCAATTCTTCGAAGGACTGGCACTCGGTGCTCGCATTGCAACTCTCCCTGGACCTATATTTCCTTCTAAGGCGTTTATGGCGACGGCATTTGCCTTGATCACACCTATTGGCATGGCTATCGGACTTGGTGTTCTGCACACCTTCAATGGTAATTCGAGAAGCACTTTGATTGCACTAGGAACATTAGACGCACTGTCTGCTGGCATTTTGGTGTGGGTTGGTGTTGTTGATATGTGGGCGCGCGACTGGGTCATTGAGGGAGGTGAAATGTTGCATGCGAAGTTGAGCAAAGTTTTCACTGGTGGTATTTCCTTGATCAGCGGGCTAGTTTTGATGGGACTGCTAGGGAAATGGGCTTGATTATAGGTGATATGGCTGCTTGAGACCTGCTTCCTTCCAAGCTTGTGTTCCATTTGTACATAGTTAGCATATCCTTTGCGACCAACGCCTCAGACATTATAACCGGCTCGCATACGCCAGATTTTAATCCCCGTGTTTTGTATTAAGTCTGATTTCTGCAGGCCTTGTCGACACTATTGAGCGAAACGTAGAGCCTTCTCGATCTATGAGAATTAGCACAACACAAAAAAGCCTAAAGCTACCCGATTTCGGCGGATGGATGGACTAGCTCCCCGGGAGTGAGATATTTGTCCATGACTACATTCCAGTCGTGATCATCAGGTTTACCAGGGCCCATCCCCAGCAGAGGTATTTAGGCGGCAGTTACACTCTTGCCCATGGTGTTATATACTCAGAATGATCAAGTTTTATAGAAATAGACGTATAGCGGACGAGTTAAATTGTTTAAAATCAGAAAACGATCATTAAAATCAGAACATAAAAGCAAGATACAGATTAGTGCCTCTGCAGCTCTCGGTTTCTCCAACAAGATTTCTGGGACATGGAGGGCTTATCAAAGGGTACAAGAGGACTTCATCCGAAGAAGCTAAGACCACTTGCCAAAGACTTGGGATATATTCGCTATATTTGATGTTTCCATCATCTCGCGCATGCTGCTAAAACAATCAAGTACGACAGATACTGAAATGCTTGCAATTCAACGGAGCAAATGCTAATAATTAGTCATGTCTCACTCCTGAGTCAATCTCTTTTCCTGCGTATCTGTGTCAATGAATGGTATCGGCTGCTGCAAGCTTTATTCTTTGGACTTGGGGTTGCGAATCATGCAATATAACTGGTATGACATGCGTCAGTCATTTGATTAGAAACGTTCCAGCCAAGAGGGCCTACCTTGCAAACGTCCCCGCCATCCACGCACTCAATCTCCTTGACCAATTCAAAGCCCATTTTTTCATAAATACCCACATTTGGATATCCCTTGGAGCTCTCAAGATAGCACGGCATATTCTCCTTGTCGGCCTTCTCCATGACATTCTCCATGAGCTTCTTGCCCACTCCCATACCACGCGCCTCTGAGTCAACGCAGACAACGTTGCAAAAATAGTACCCGCGGGGGTCCTGCCAGATGATATCGTGCGCATTTTGCTGCACTTGTTTCCAAATCCAATAGCGGCGTACATTCAGACCACCGCGACCAAGGAAGCGGATATTATTCATGAGCTGGCGGAAGGAAAGAAGCCAGTCTTGCGCCCAAACGGACCAGGTTTGTGTCATAGAAGGCCCTTGTGGTGAGTACCACCAGGCAACGCCGACCACAGTACCAGCTGGTAGACGTATTTCGCCATCGCTCTTGGTTTCATTTGCGGCGCGAGTTATCTTCGCGACAGAGATGGGGCAGCCGCAGTTGATACCGTAGCGGAAATGAGCAGCGAGGGAGGCTGCATTTCGTTGGATGTTGAACTGTCAGATTCCGTTATTACTTGATTCGATACCCACTTCGTTGTGTTTCACTCTTTGCGCGTTTTTCTCAAAGCCACGATGTAGTCATCGGAGCCAAGGCTTGCGGAAAGATATAATTCATACCTTGGATGGGTCATCAAACGCCCAACGAAAATATGGGTCGTCGGCAAACGCTTTCTGCACACAGTTTACAGCCCCGGGTATGTCGGCCGGAGCCAGCGGGACGATTTCGATTGACATTGTTTGCTTGTCACTACACTTTCTTTTTGGACAGTGGCAAGTTTCTTAGCGAACTGGTTTAGATGTCCGAGTACTTTTTCTACTAGCTCTGCGAATAGCTTGACACAGAGATATAGTATAGGAATGCCAATGAAGTCGTTGGGGACAGTGAGAGACAAAGACAACCGCCATCTAAGTAGAATTGAAGTGGTGATGGTCCACGAGATGATGGAGGAGAAGGTCAGGGAAGGTCTTTGTTTATTGTAGCGGTGTCAGCAATCGAGAGAAATGATGAGTAGAAAGCCACTTGCCCTGAGGAATGGGGTTCATATAGCTCGGCGATGATCCTCAAATCCCCTTGATTACTACGCTTATCTTGTCCTTATCCACCGCCTACATTCCAAGGTTGCATGTCGCTAGCCCTTCTAGGCAGCTCCAGCCGGAACAAGTACATATGCGCGGGGGGTGTCGCATACTGTCCCTCCACTTATATCATCGTTTTGTAGTTCCGGCAGTAGCCGCAGATAGACAAATTATAGACCGACTATCTACGTAGTTTGAGCATGTACATAGTACAAAGATGTGCTTGAATACCTTGAAGCAAGATTGTCGATCCCTGCTTTGCGGGGGGCCGGCTCGTATTGGGTCATGTGGGGAATCCAATCTAGCGTTAATCCTAATGAGGCAGGTTGTTGCGTCATTGGTCCAGATGGTTGTGGGGCCTAAGTGGGCGGTTTATAAGAACTGATAAGAGGTCATAGTCCACTACAACATACCTAGGTATACATCTAGTTGATCTTGTTTGGTAGTTTATTTCCTTATAGATCAGGGAGAATGTATATAACGGAAAATTAATTCGGCTGAACCTTGGCAATCATGGACTCGGTGAAACCATGAAACATCAGAGCGAACCTACTTCTCTCATACGAGAAATACATATCGAGAATCGTGCCGACGCCTCACATAATATCTACTCAGACTCGGGTATTCTGCCTGGCTAGAGGTAATCATGGATACTCAGGGGGCACATCGACAAACCCGGACAAGAAACATGAATCACAGATCAAATGTGGACTTACCGGACAATCATCTATGAATTCTTCAAAAAGATGCAATAAAAACACCGAGCACAAGTTTCATACACATGTGAGTTTTGCAGCCTGGCCATTGATCCTTTGTTCGGTGACACATGGTCACCTGCCACTGTGTTTTCTTTCTTACTAGTCCAAATACCCCCATGCTTTATCTACCCCTTATATACTATTTATCGCTTTGTTCACCGAGTCCATTTTTTGATCAACAATTTTAAACATGGTAGAGCTGCTAAAAGCTAGTATTTATCGTGGGGTGTCTACATAGAGCTTCCGGTATTATTACAACGGGAGCTGTGCCCTGTCTTTCGTATTTCGACTCCTATGCAACTGAGAAAACAGCAGGTTCTTCCCCAAAACCAAAGTACACGATGATTGGTCTCCGTAATAGACATCATTCTCTTTTGCTCGAATGTAAGTGGTATCCTTTTGTGAGTACTATGAAAGTGATGACTCTCTCTTGATAAAAATAACCCGGAGTCCCGGAGTCTTCCTAGTCGAGTTTCAATGTTCCTTTTCTTCCTTGGGAGATTAAAAATACCATCTTTGTTATAATTGCTGTCTTTGTCAAATACATCAACTAGGGCATGGGTCAGTGCCAACTGTACTCTACACAAATGCATAAATAACTCCCACTATCTTCTCGATATCTCAAACATACATAGCTCGCAAGCAAACCCTGAGAAAAAATCGGATACTACATCGCCCGATAAGATATATTATTGCACTTTGCTTGGGAATCGTCAATAGATTCCACCTTCAAGGCGCACTTTGAATCACCTATCCCAGCGAGACTTACGACCTTTAGAAGCTTCTCTGTCACCAGTCAAGTCTGATCTTCACCTATCATGCCTCGCTATAACATTAAACGTAGACTAGCGGATGATCCCTACAATGATCGCCGCATCTTCGTTTTGTCATGTGTGCACGACGCAATCTACTATCTTCGTCACGGACCGCATCGTCGTAACGATGTCATTGAAACATTAGAGAAGATTTCTGACAAGATGGGTATCGCTATTTCAAGCTCGGTTTTGGAACGGGATCCCCAGTTTGAGAGATTGTGTCGTAATCTTGAGCTGATGCTGCCTGTCTTGATCAGGATCCTCAACAAGCACAACGACCGGGTCACCGACAAAGAGGTTGCTGATGATCTCATCAGCTGCATTCCCAGCGTTTTGCAGCAGCCTAAAAAGTGGAATCCGGATATCGAAGAGATTTCCGATGAGGAAGAGTTTGAGAAAGAGCAGCGAAGGCAAAATAGATATCCTCGCCATCACAGATAGATTTGACTCTCTGCCTAGGGATGCTGGAATCGAGCGTGGGCTATAGTCATGACAGGGGTTTTTGAGATTTTTTGGTTCTAGTTCTTTTTGCTGCTGCTTCTACAATTCGATTTATGTGTTTTTGTTTCAAGGCTACCCAAGTATCCTTGATATTCAATGAGTCGGACAGTTTCTTCCCTCTATGCATCATTCAACACAAGTGCCATGTGCCATAGTTTTCAATATCCGATCCTGCTCCATCAACTAGATAGATCCAATGAAGTATATCATGAGCTATTACAAGCAATATTGAGAGTGTCTCAAGCTTCACATTTCTTGGTGTCAATAGCTGGGGACGCTTGCGTTGATAGTAGAAGAAATGCAAGCTGGTCAATTCAAATAAACATCAGCAACATCATATTACCACCTAATACATTAAACTCCTCTTAAACTATCAGGAAAATTATCAAAAATCGGTAATAACCAAACTGATCTAGCATCTATCAAGGAACAACCAACCAAGACCTCAAGTCTACTCTTCCACAGATCAACCAAACAACCTAAACACGATTGCGTCCACGATGAAAGCGGGGCAGGAAAGCAGGCGCAGGCTCGGTGGCAGTCTCTGTCACAACACGGGTGAGGTTTACTGCACTGGTCGTGGTATTCGAGATGATAGTCGAATTAGTGAAGTGGGCTGTAGCCGTCGTGTTGCTAAATATCTGTCGGCGAACAACATCAGGGTTGATAATTGCTCGTGGGGTGACACGCGAACCCGGCGTTGAGGGAGATACAACTGGAGGTGTTGACGTAGGCAAAGTCACGAGGGTGGCTGGTGTTGTGGGTGATCCTGTAATGATGGTACGCTGTCTCGTGCTGCTCGGTACGAGCGGCGTCGATGTTCGGGTCTGAGTCAAGGTCTGGGTCTGGGTATTGGTTTGGGTTCTGGTGGATGAGGCTGTTACGCTACTGCCACTTGAGGATACTACGCTTGAGGTAGTTCCTGGGGCTGTCGCAGTGCTAGGTGGGGGGCCTGCTCCAGATGTAGTCCCCGGGGCTGTTGTGGTGCCAGCTGGGGGGACTCCGCCACCTCCCGCACCACCTCCGCCAGCACCTCCGCCAGCGCCTCCACTGGGACCTCCCCCGGGGCCTCCTCCTCCAGCACCTCCTCCAGTAGGGCAAGGACAGCACTCTGTTCCCGGGCCCAAGCCCGCCCCAGATGTGACAGTGACAGTGGCAGTGCTCACTATGACGGCAGGACAAGTGACCGTTACTGGGACGACGGTGGTCTCCTTAGATGTGGAAGGAGGAGGGCAGATCGGTGGTCCTGCAGTGGTGAGGGGTGGGGGAGGAGGGCAAATCGGTGGTCCTGCAGTGGTGGGGGGTGGGGAAGGAGGTACACTACCGCCACCAGTGGGAGATGTGTGGCTGGTTCCTGGCTCAGTAGTAGAGGTAGGAGGCTGAACAGTGTTAGCAGTTGTAGCGACTACTTCAGGGGAGACGGCTGGGGAATTCCACTAGGAGAGAATGGCTGAGTGGTTTGGCTGGGGGACGACTAACATTGCTGGTAGTTGGAGCAGGTCCTGTTATTGAGCTAGTAGTACCTCCGCCGCCAGTGGGTGAAGTACCGACTTGAGTACCAGGGTGAGTAAGAAGAGTGCTTCCAGAAAATGAGGCTGTGGTTTGCTTACCTCCGCCGCCGGGGACTGTACCAGGCACTGTAGTCTCACCTCCTCCGCCAGGGACCGTGGTACCGCCTCCGCCGCCAGGGACTGTGCCAGGGACTGTAGTACCACCTCCGCCGCCAGGGACCGTAGTACCACCTCCACCGCCAGGGACTGTGCCACCTCCACCGCCTGGAACTGTACCACCTCCACCGCCAGGGACCGTAGTACCGCCTCCGCCGCCAGGGACTGTGCCAGGGACTGTAGTACCACCTCCGCCGCCAGGGACCGTAGTACCACCTCCGCCGCCTGGAACTGTACCACCTCCACCGCCAGGGACCGTAGTACCGCCTCCGCCGCCAGGGACTGTACCACCACCTCCACCTCCTGGAGTGGTCTCAGGCTTTGGAGGAGCATGTGTCGTAGCTAACTCCTCGGTCAAAACAGAAAGCAGCGAGCTCTCAAGATCAGGATGGTTGTGGCGCTCCTGCAAACCAAAGTTACGCTCTTCTCGACGACGATCCTCAAGGCCAGGCTGCTCTAATGCCACATCTGGGACAGCCAGGACACTCTGCAAGAGAGTCCAGGAGCAGGCCAGTAGAATCAAACACCTTCTGGTAGACATGATTCCAACCAACCCAAGCATGTGCAGGGCGATTGAGAAAATGTGGCCGATTAGGGGAGGACAGGGGCCAATGCAAGTTCGCTGGTAGTTCCGGGTGGCTTCGAAGTGACGAAGGAGCTAATATAGAGGACACTTCTAGGTTCTGGATTCCTTAGCAAGTTTAGCAATGAAGCAAATGCCCACAAGACGAAATCGAGACGATAGCAAGGAAAGCAATGTCCCGGGTGAAAAGGACGTTAGGAGAGGGATGCGAGCATAGCGTCGTATATGTAGTGAGGGCCTAGACAATTCAATGGTGATGGATTGATGAACACTCGATGTCATCACAGCGAGAAGATTGGCCAGGGGTGATGTCGATGTTTGTTTTTTGCTTAAGCTTTCGTTGTTCTTATAGATTCCGTGGTAGGTTCTACATGTGCTCCTATTGGAATTCATTCCCAATGCTGAAATCCATGGCTGGATAAGGTACAAAGACATCATTGTGACTAGACCTTTACATAGATCCGGTGCCTGTCGGATATCTTATGCGACATGTTCTGCCCTGTTCAGCCCTGCCCAGAGGGGACCTGAACCTGAGTTACCAGCACCTCCATGCGTTTGATATTGCCTCCATGGCGGCAAATCTTTATATTTTACAACTGCCAGTTCGACAGCAAACTTCATTAGTACAGCTAAAAGGTCAAACTGACTATGTCGGAAACGTTATCCGATCTGGTGGTTCTAATCACAAATTGATAAGTAGAGACATTAATAGCAGCTATGTATAACAAAACACTCTTGTCATGGACGCCAAATAGAAAATGCAAGTTGAGGAGGAAAATCCTTTCTATCTGCTTTTTGAAATCGTGAAATCGTGTTGAAATTGCCAGACCAACCAGCGTCGGAATCCCGAATACGAACGAAAGAAAATTAATAGATCGCGAGAGGGTGACGCCAGCCAACTTGAATAACCTTTACGGCGGTACAGCATGCGAGACCGGCTGCATAGCAACAGACAGTAAATGTGATCAGGCCCCAGTAGGATCCATTGCAACGTGCCAGGATCTCACCTGCGATAGGGATTCCGGTGAGAGTGCTAGTGGCAAAAGTATGTCAGCTATGGATGCGCAGGTGACATCACAAAGGGGGGAAAACACTCACCCAAAGCTCACTATGGTATAGGCAGTTGCGTAATATCGGCCGTAGTTTTCAGTTTTGCAGAGTTGACCAACACACACTGGTGTCAAGCTGATATTGCTGCCGCTTGAGAATCCGAAAATGACAGCATAGACGACCAGCAGAGCCAGACTATCTCCAGCAGGAAGCCACAGGCAGGCGTTGCACAGCACGCAGAGCGCTACCGTCGCGATCAGAGTGTTGAAGCGACCAAGGAAATCGGCAAAGAAGCCAGGCAACCATCGCCCAAAGAATGAGCCGGCATTCAAGATGGCAATGATCTGGTACGAGAACTTGGAAGAAAATCCATGGTCGAGGGCGTAGGAGGAGATATAGCTGATTGGCACGAAAAGACCCCACTCGATGAAGAAGACGCTGGCGGTGGTCAGCACGAATCGCGGGTCTCGGAAGATGCGGAAGTCAGGAAGCACGTTCTCTTTGGAGAATGGCTTCTGCGGGAGTCGGGATCTAATCAAGAGATTCGCAATTGATAGCGTAACGAGGCAGATCAACGCGACAACCCGAGTGGCCCAGGCCCAGCCAATCTTGGGGAAGAGAGCTTCTAGAACGAGGGGGAAAACAATGCCTCCGGCAGAGCCACCAGTGGCAGCAATTCCAGTTGCGAGTCCACGTTTCTCATAGAAATAGTGGCCGATCGCCGAGATCGCCGGTGTGAAAATGAGGGACGCTCCCACTCCACCCAGTACACCGATTACCAGCATAAAGTGCCAGTATTCAGTGCAGAAGCCAATGAGGATCATCATGGCCATTTCAAGTACGGAACCCGCAAAGATCAGAAGACGTGGGCCTCGAGCGTCGAAGATCGGACCAATTTGCACTCCACAAAAGAAAGTAAGAAAGGCAAACATTCCAAAAATCCATCCATTGGTTCCTGAGCTGTATTCTTTCAGTTGATGGGTCTGGATGTAAGCTTGGAATGTGCCAATGGTGTTGACCAGGCCCAGCGATCCAAAGAGACCGAGGAAGCTACCAAGCACTACCAGCCAGGCTTCAAGACCCCCCTCGGGATAGGTGTTCCCATCGGCATCCGTGGTCACTCGGCTAATGGGGTCCCTTCTTGTTGATCTTTGGGACGGTGCCAGAGTAGATGCTGTCCGATATACATCCTCTGGGCTGGGTTCTTCCTCTGGTGCAGCTTCGGTATCAATCCTCCCCTTGACCGTTTGAACGGTGGTCTTCTCGTCAAATGCAGTGGTGCTAGGGGCTGTGGTGCTCTGGGTATTCATATCAAATGCATAATTGGTCTTGCTGCTGGCAGACCCGGCGTTGGTAGACATTCTATGTGGAAGGAGCTATATTCTCCACTTGCATCAGGGAGACCCTAGATTGCTCAGATTGAGGATTTATAGAGATTTTTGGAGAAGAGTTTCATATTAGCAATCAAAACTTCCAGAGTCATATGCAAGAGTGGCCGAGAATTTTCGGGCGGAATTATTCTCATTGGTGTTTTAAGTGACTATGTAATAGTCACTTTAGTCACTTAGGCAGTGAAAATTTCGCAGCCCGTGATCATTGGGTAGGAAGGTGGATCTATGTCCAGGTCCGGACCCGAACACCTTGGGGATATGCTTTGGTCTATACTGCAACATATTGTTTTATTAGAATTCCAGAGCTATATGAGTTTTTTTAAAAATGAAGCATACAGTGGAAATTACTATCAGTTCTGTCTTAGTACGCAATCATGTAGAATGTTCATCTGTACTTGCCTTATTGATCCACGTGGGTTTACATGATATAATTCAACGTATTTGTCGGCTATAGCTCTGCAGTTCAGCAACGTGGGCAGAATCCGAACTTCCGAATTTCCGACCTCCGTGAGACTAATGGACTACCCGAAGCATGCCCGAGCGCACGTATTGTATCACATCCGGGCATCGCATGAACCATTCGTATGTAGACATGAATCAGCTTATATTTAGTTACTCAATACTAACCTTTCCAGAGACGAGGTGTGTGGAATGCATTTACGGAGGATATCAAACCCATCAAACTATATATGAAATCGGACGAAATCAGATGCGGGTAGAAATATATATATATATATGATACAATAACAATCGTGTTTTTTTTTAAAAGCAGTATCGCCTATTGAATTGACGTACATCTGTGTAACGTCTCAGGTCCTGGAATTTAGGAAGTTAGAAAGAGTGAATATATCCAATGATTAAAATGAAAACTTGAAAGTTCTACATTGGGATTGTGCAAGTCAATGTACATACAGAAATTCTGTCTAAGTTCATTTATTATTAAACGGATGCCACTTCCATCAAATTGGGCTTGTGGTTTAGTGGTATAATACTCCCTTAGCATGGGAGTGGTCCAGGGTTCGATTCCCTGCAAGTCCATTTCTTTTTTGTTTCTTTTTGGTTCCTATTAGCTTTTTTTTACTAAGCTGTAAATTACATCAATTTCAAATACATCAGGCCTCTTCCCCCTTGAGACCAAGTGCAGCATAATCAGTAAATCTCATACTCCACCCTCGTCGGCGGAAATAAAGCCCGTCTAGAGAAAGTAAGTTTCCCTGATCAACCAATTATCTTCAGGCTAGCGACCACGAAGCACGCTGAAAAGCTTGGTATGCCCAGGATCTATACCGTAGAGCCGCGAGAAGCCATGCTCAGGTACTCCGCACAATAAGTGCCTTTATGATTATCGGACCTTAGGTATGTATACGTGTATGTACCAAGTTTCAGCCTTCAGGCCGCGGATGCAAACTTTCAGACCATGTTGCCGTTTTATATGGGCGCTCAGTATCTTATCTCCCAGTACAGGGTGACACCTAGTGACCACCCGCGCTGAAATATACGTAGAAAGTATTTAGATGCTAATCTTCTCCAAAAGGAAGCCAGTTACACAAAGACGGGAGTGAGAAGTGACCGGTGGGATGGAAGCAGAAATGGGCGCCTATGTCGAGTTTACTTGCCACCGGGAGTCGTCTATTCCGCTCAGTCGATGGCCTGAGTAAAGATTGCGATAGATAGTTTGAACTGTTCAAAATTGAATGGAATATATAGATCACAAGCTCACGCCTTCATATTGATAGCCTCCTGGGCCTCCAATAGCTGCAGATAAACACCCGCAACATTCCACCTTACATCAATACTCATGAACCTCTCGCGTAAGCTCCTCACCACTTCAAGGCCATGCGCTGATTTACTGCCGATCCGCATATGGGCGCCACAGATACGATAGGCAAAATACAGACCCCACGGAGACATGTCTTCTGGATCCCGACCCAAGAAGCATTTTCGCTCGATTAGATTTGCGCTAATACGCTCCGTGATTTGCTGGAGGATGAACCTCGCTCGCCGTGAATGATGGGTTTCGGTTTCTTGGACTGTATCGGATAACAACCAGGGTGTGTGTAGGGCAACCAGGGCACTAAGTTTGGTGTGAAAGTCTGCACCAGATAAGGGCGACTCTTTTAGTACTTACCTATACACGAAAGTGATCTGATCATAGTCCGGGCAATCAATATTCAATGCCGCGGCTAACATTGACTGCAGGGTACGATCGAGCTGTATCCCAACATCATCTTCCCCGGTGAAGTCGGTTGAGAGGTGATGTAGAACTTGGCCCAATAACCTGGCGGCTTGACACAGCAGAGCAAATTTACTCATATGTCCCGTCATTGGAGACGAGAGAGTCGAGAACATATCGGGTTTGAGGGTCTAATCTTAAGATCAGCACCTAAAAGCCAAAGATCATTAAATATTACCAATTAACATACCCCCTGGTCCCAGGCAGCATCATCTGCCGGTAAAAAGTCATCCAATTTTGGATCTGCAGTCGCAAAGGGCCGTCCCGGGCAGCCGATGCTCACAAAGCTTTTGGGTTGTTAGTATTTGAAATAAAAGATCCACGGTGGACAGCGACGAACCGGTCTAGAATGACAATAGCCCACCAGACTCTCCGTCGCTCCTCAACCTCCACCAAAGTGAGCACCCTCCGACTCGGCACAGTGCGACTGACATTTATACCCAAGGCATAGGCATATCTCGCACAGGTCCCGATTGACAAAAATGCACCAGGGTAGATCCCGTGTCCTAGCTCATAAAGAGCAACAAGAACTCCAGCTTGCAGTACTAAAGTAGAGAAACACCCCTCCACGTTTAAATAAAAATGTTTAGTTGAGTTATACAAGGCTGTCCGGGGACTACGCGAACCAGCCGGCGGGAAGGTAGTGATGAGCTTCTGTGCCAATAAAAGAAGAGCAACATCGGGTCGCGAGCGAAATGAGGGCTGTAGGTATAAATCATAGAAGCGCTTTTTCGAGATGAAGGGCATCCATTGATGAACATGCTCGAAAAACCGCGTTGCCGTGAGTTGGATTTCATCCAAATCGCCTAGTAGTTGTAGAATACATTGCGGGACAGTCCCTGTCGCAGGTGAGGTCTCTACTAAGCTGTGCTGTAGCAGAGCCGGATCGAGAAACAAGACAGTTGGAAAGTCAATAGTCCGAACATCTGTTTGCTCTTCAAGAAGAGAGGGGTCCCATCCTCGCTCCAGGCTTGAAGTGGTGGCTGAGTGACTAGGCGCATCTACTCTCCAATACTCGCAATTTCGATTACGTCTGCGTTGGCCCGCGTTAGCTCTGCCACTACGGTAATCATTCGTGCTTACTTAGCACAGAGTGAGCATCTGGGGAGTGCCTTGTCGCATTTCCTCTTGCGAGACCTGCAGGACTGGCAGGACTGGGGGGGGCTACGTCGAGGCTGGATTCATGACTAGAGGTCTGCATGTTGAAGGTGAACGGTGGGCAGAGTACGGTCTCTGCGGGAGTTGACGGCCGCAGAAAGGGGAGACTAAGGGGAAAGATGACCGCAAAATGCGGGATGTGTATGACCGGGGAACATAGGGCGGAGATGACCGGATCATTTGCGACCGCATTTGCGGCCGCATCAACGGCCGCAGACTGCGCACATGGACCAGCCCGGGGCCATGGACGGAAAAATTGGAGGCCGAACTATACAAAGAATGGACTCACATAAATAGCCACAGTCGTCGCTTCATCCAAGTCATCATAGCTTGATACTTATCTGAAAGTCTTCTTTGCTTCTCAACATGGGCTCGCCAAGCCCCTACGCTGCCGCGCATCTCGACCCCCAAGGCGCCGGAGATGCACGACCAACCGCCCTTCAAATTATCAAAGATGAGGGCGCCGAAGGAAAGCTGGCCGACAAGGTCATTGTCATCCTTGGAGCCACATCAGGTATTGGTCTCGAGACAGCTCGTGCCTTAAAGACCACCGGGTCCACACTGTTCCTCACGGCCCGCAACCGGTCTAAGGCTGAGAAGAACCTCGCGGAGATCCTAGAACCCGGCCGAGTCTCGCTTATCGACTTGGATCTGGACTCATTTGCGAGTATTCGTGTTGGAGCCAAAGAAATCCTCGCTGCATCCAAGGGCCAGGTCAACATTCTTATCAACGGCGCGGGTGTTATGGGCATCCGGAATCGCACGCTCACTGAAGATAATATTGAGGCGCAACTCTCTGGCAACTATATGGGATTTTTCCTCCTCTTTCAGCTTCTGAAGGAAGCTTTGCTAGCTAGTGTGACTCCCGAGCTCAATTCGCGAGTCGTGGTCGTGGCTTCATCTGCCCACCGAGCTGGCACTCTCCCAAGTAGCGACAACTACAACTTCGAACAGAGTGAATATAACCAAGAAACCGCATATAACAACGCTAAGCTTGCTGCGGTATATTCGGCCAACACCATTGATCGGTTATATGGTTCCCAGGGACTACATGCCACCAGTCTCCACCCCGGCGCGATCAACACTAATATATCCCGCAATATGCCTCCGGAGTTTCTAGAGGCTATTATGACCAACCCCTACATCCTAAAGATTTTGAAGTCTCCCCAGCAGGGAGCGGCTACCACGGTGTGGGCGGCCGTGGGCAAGGAGTGGGAGGCAAAGGGTGGTAAGTATCTCGAGGACTGCAAGAAAGCGGACCGTGGTGAGGACGATGGCCAAACCTTCGGCGTCGGATGGGTGAAGCAAACATATAACCCTGAGGAGGAGAATCGTCTGTGGAAGGATTCCCTTAAGATAGTCGGACTGGAGTGAAGTGATCATTGTTCACGCGTTGATAAATGCTATCATGATAGCGCTCAAGAGAGCTAGTATAGCAATGCGATCTATGCACAAGTGGACTCGATTTCTAGTATTTCGATGTTTTCTTCGTTCTTTTCAACAATTATTTGCCCTTGTTGTTCGCTATGCGTCATGACTCTCAGCGTGGATAGCCGGTCCGCACCCAAACATCCTTGATAGCTGTCGAGGGCGGTAGAGGGGAGAGTACGCCCTGACTCCTGACTCACTGCGCACCAGGTGATCGCGGTTCAGTAGCGGGGTTCGACAGAGGAGCCAGTTCAAAGCACCATCACCCGTTAGAACTGGCCGGGGGATTTAAGAGTGTATACAACACCAGTCATAAGCGAAAGCCTACCTATTTGGGCCTGTTCATTCCCAAGAATAGCATCTGAGAGGGTCCAAGGTCAAAATTTGGACCCTCCTTGACGTCTTGGCGGTTCTCAATTGAGGGTGAATACCAGGTCCACCGCCTGTTCCGAATAGCATCACAAACGAGGTCAAGGACTGCAGTGATCAGATTCCTCAGTGAACGAGTTCAATGATTATGTAACACACGGGAGTGCCCAGTCTTGGTGAGCGAAAGGCGACAAAGGGTGAGCACCGAAGCAGAAGTGGAAAGCCAACTTATGCGACCTCAAACCCGTTATATATGTATGTTGAACCGTGATTATTCGGATAGCAATATTCCACATGCTGAATCTAGCTACGGAAGGAGATAGTCAGGGGCATGATTGCACGTGAGGTTTTCACCGGAGGACCGAGCAATAGGAACTGTGACATAAAATGAGTTATTAAGAGGATATCTCACCTATCAGACCGTTACAACCGCCATAGGCCGGTTATCCTTACCTTCCCATCAAGCGGGGCTGCCGCCTAATAATATGGAGGCCACGATGCTTAGCCGGGATAAGAAACACGACAGACCAATTGCGAGCTGCCCCCGCTTTTCATAACGGAGCTTGTTATCCCAAAAGGCGACAGATAACCGTCGATCTCACCGGAATCCGTCGCTCGTCCGTCACAGTGATACATGCGTACGGAGTACAAAGCGAATCTTTGCAATCATGTATGCCATCCAATTATCCTCTAAGTACACAACATCACGGAAAAAGACCATCGGGATGCACAGAGTTGACTATCGACAAAATGAAGTAGCGGCAAGATCTACAGCTCTGAAGCTGAGCTTTCCTTTCTGGGGCTGGCCCCGCCTGGGATGACGGCGAGGCCGGTATCAGTGGACAATTGCTATCGAACAAGGGGTTGTGGCGTAGAAGAAGCACCATCCGGCGCGAAGCTAAGGATTCCTTCCAATCATCCACTTGGAATAACTTAATCTGAATTTCGATTTAATTTAAATGGACTTACCGATCACACATTTAGGGGGTTATTGACCGGCCTTTCCGGGGCGTGTAGTATATAGCTGGGTCCTCTCCCTAGGGTCAACAAAAAAAAAATCCCACCTCTCTCGACCCATTGATACCGATCCAGGATGTTACTCAAATCCGTCCTGACATCTGCTCTCCTAGCCCTTTCACTGGGGTCGGATCTGGTGACTGCTTCCAAACACGGACGCTTTGCAGAGATAGCACGTGCACCACAGGAGAAGGCCAAACGGGCAGTTGAGGCTCGTAATAACCACAAGCATGAGAAATCACCCAAGGATTACCGTTTCCTGAACAAGAAGACTAAACGTGAGTGTCGAGTTATGTTATTCTTGGGTGCAAATCCTAACAGACTTATAGATTACCTCGTGGACTCCCTGCCGGATGTTCCATTTGACATCGGCGAGATGTATTCTGGTCTGGTACCAATCGATATGGATAATAGCTCCAGAGCGCTCTTTTTCATCTTCCAGCCTACCATCAACGAGCCTGTAGATGAAGTAACTATCTGGCTTAACGGAGGCCCTGGCTGCAGTTCGATGGAGAGTTTCTTGCAAGAGACTGGTCAATTCATATGGCAACCTGGTACTTTTGCCCCAGTGGAGAACCCTTATGCTTGGGTTAACCTGACCAATGTGCTGTGGTGAGTACTGATCATGCATAGAGACCCAAAAGCTTGCTAACATCCCGCAGGGTCGACCAGCCTGTCGGAACAGGCTACTCTATCGGCACCCCAACTGCTGTTTCACAAGAGGAGACAGCACAAGACTTTGTCAAGTTCTTCAAGAACTTCCAAAAGATTTTTGGAATCAAGAACTTCAAGATCTATGTCACTGGTGAGAGTTATGCTGGACGTTACGTGCCCTACATCTCAGCTGCGATGCTCGATGAAAAAGACAAAGAATATTTCGATCTAGATGGTGAGCCCTCGTGAATATTCAAAAGATCGAAATGCAAAATCTGACTATCTATCAAGGTGCGCTGGCATACGACCCATGCATTGGACAGTTTGACTATGTGCAGCAAGAAATTCCCGTTGTTCCCTTTGTCCAGAAAAACGCGAATCTGTTCAACTTCAACGAATCATTCATGGCGGAGCTCGACAAGAAGCACAAGTCCTGCGGATACGAGGAGTTTATTGACGAGTACCTCACTTTCCCGCCACCCGAAGCCCAGCCGCCCATGTTATTCAACTACACCTCAAACGCCGACTGTGATTTGTTTGATCTAGTTTACGACGAAGTATTCCACATCAACCCATGCTTCGACCTCTACGAGATCAATCTGATGTGCCCGCTCCTCTGGGACGTTCTGGCCTTCCCCACGTCGCTCGACTACCAACCAGCTGGAGCAACCGTCTACTTCGATCGCCCCGATGTTAAGAAAGCGCTACACGCACCCAAGCAGGCTTGGCACGGATGTTCTCTAGAGCCCGTGTTTGTGGGTGGCAGCGCCGGCCCGGAGCAAGAAGGCGATATTTCGGCGAACCCAATCGAGCATGTCCTGCCGCAGGTGATTGAGGCTACTAACCGCGTTCTCATTTCCAACGGTGACTTTGATATGGTTGTCATCACCAACGGCACGCTCCTAGCCATCCAGAATATGACCTGGAACGGCCATCTCGGCTTCCAGGAGAAGCCAAGCACTCCCATCGATATCAAAATGCGGGATCTCTTGTACGCCGATGTCTTTGCGGAAAATGGTGCCTCTGACCTCGATGGGCCTCAGGGTATCATGGGTGTTCAACATTATGAGCGTGGCCTGATGTGGGCTGAGACTTACCAGGCTGGTCATATGCAACCGCAGTACCAGCCTCGCGTGGCTTATCGTCACCTCCAATGGCTGCTCAGACGCACCGAGAAACTCTAGTTTCTGGTTTGTAAAGAAGGTGCCTCATATATACAGAATTTATAGCAAGACGATATGTATAGAAAATATAATGAATACGTTTGTGTATTTTATAGGACAAGTCGCCTGTGCATTACCCCGGAGTTTGGTGATGGGCTAACTATCTACGTGTATGTCTCCATGTATTTTGAGTTCTTGTGGGGTATAGCGTAGAGCTTTCGAGATCACGGTAGAAAATTTTCTATCATTTCCTATTTTCTTATTTATGATACCGCAGCCACCGGGAACGGGCTGTCGTTATGATTAACATATGCCTATTTGGCAATAGTATACCGGTTCAGTGGATGGAGCTTGTTGATGGCGGATTGAGGTATATCTTCCTATTTTTGCCAAGCGAAATCATGGTGTTTGAAATGTTGCTTGAGGTGAGAGTTTTGTAGCTTTGATATGATTGTCTAATATCTTGCCCGATTATGTCTTATGTCTTATGTTATCTTATGTCTTCTTATGTCTTATGTCTTCTCATGTCTTATGTATATTTTAGTCTTGCACATGGTATGACGCAATTAGACAATGCTGCAGAACAATTGCAGCAACGCCCTACCGGAGAAATCGCGCACAACCCTCCGGCTAGTGTAGACATCGTAAGCCGCTAATAAGTAGTGTGCTTCAGAGGTAGAGTGGAGCTCGATATTTGGTATGGTTTTAGTCAAGTCTAACGACACTGCCGGTGAAAGCTCGCAAATTATAATATACAACATACGTACTCTGGACTCCATTCTCTTACGAGTACGTCGCGAGCAATGCATCTTCTACGGAGGTAAAAATTGTTACAATCACATACGTAGCAAGACAGTATGCCGAGAGCTACCGAAACATAAAACAAGATTCGGTAGAGTTCATCACAGACTTTCCCGTTTCCTGATCAATATTGACTTTCCAAAGAAACAAATAGCCGAGTTACGTTTTGCAACATAGCCGAGACTCTCCACTGTGTAGAGTCTTGATAACAGCCAAGTGAAGTGGACCAGAAACGGCAAGTGGCCGTAATTTATCCGAGAACCGAATATCACATTAGTTATGATTGGCCACTCAGGGCGAATTCCCCTGTCCTGAATGCGGCGTCTCCGCCAGGATTGCTTTCAGACGTTAGTTCAACCCTCTATTCTTTTCTTCATTGTAAGTTAGCTTGTGATGCTATAGAGGATGGCTGTGATATATATCTATGTAGGGTTATATATATAAGAAAGACAAATTCTGGAATCTGGGAAATAGAGAAGGGCAAAATAGAGTGACGTTCAAAACAGTTTCTTGATCTCTGTATTTTGCCCCAAACAAGCGTAGCTGAGAGGGTAAAGTGCAAAAATTTTCCTGGTGGATCATCGAAGCCAATAGGGCCGCGGCTCCCCAAAGTCAAATTTGGTCATTATACGGAACTATTTCCGATATATATAATAGATATAATACATATGTTCTTTCTATAACAGATACTGATCTATGGACATATGAAACCGTGTGAGTTCTACATACGGAGGGCTAAATAGCGAAGAATATAGGGACCCTTGAGGCTGAATGGATTTGCCTTGGTGGCGTTCACCACCCTAGATCGAGAATTCGTTCAGCCACTGACCTCTAGCGATTTCTTTTAAGCTATTACCTGTGCTGCAAATGATTTAAATTACTCTCAACACTTTTATTAATATAATACATGGTACGATGTACACTCCGTATAGTGGAACCTGTTATGTTTCCGCAGACGTGGATGCTGCCAATACTGCCAAGTAGCGTTGACTCTATAAAAGTAATGCAATACAATAATGCATGAGAATTTTGACAGCTTTGGAGCCTATAAGAAACTAGGTAGATATTATTTGATCGTCAGCATTGAAGTATTAGGGTTAGAAAGTTCCCTACTAGTCTAGGAGAGGTAGGCATAGGGCGTATGAAGCCGAAAACATCTCAGCTCCTTTACTATCGCACATTTCTAATATTGTACTCACCGAGGAATACGTTGAGATATACAAGAAATATCGTCCATAAAGCACCCCGAATACCCCAATTCCGGGGCCGAAGTCACTTTTCTAGTATTTGAATTACAGGGCAGAAACTCCAGTCCCGCTTCTAGGCCTTGACCAATTATCGCATCTGGTCCTAGACCCTTGGTGAAAAAAAAAAGAATGAAAAAAAAACCAGAAGCATACTGTCTATTAGGATAGTCCTCACAAGGTAACATATATAGCAACTCTTGAATCCCACACTTCCTCTTTTCTCTTTCCTCTTGTGTCAATTCCCAAACTCCCCTTCCCTCGAATTTGAGGTATAGCTACCCCAAGCTTTCCTTATATCTTGCTAGGGCTTCGTCTCTTAGTCTTTCTATCTCATATCCTTGCACAACTTCCGGTCTACACTTTGGAATCATTTCTATTATTCATCACCCCGTGGAACAGAAATCTATTTCAACAGAGGTCAAGCACGAGGTACTTCACATCAGTTCTTCAGTAGCAACCTTGCAACACCCTGGCAGCAACAATCACATCGACAGCGATTGCGACTTCTCTGGCATCCAAAGCGACAAGCCCATCCGAAATTGACAGCAGTATATATCGACCATTGTCCTTGCAGTACTTTCGGCCCACAGCGAATTGCCCCCGGATCCACGATATATGACCCCATTGCAGCTTCTCCCCACATCTGTAGATCCACTTTCGACCTCTCACAGAATTCCCAGCGACACTTGAACGGAATAGAACGTGCGAAAAGCGACATATTCGACAGACAGCAAATCCCAGGCAGTTGACAATTTATATTCCAAAGCGCCATATCTAACCATCATCATGGGTATCCAAAAATTTAACCCTTTCAAAAAGGACAATCAAAGCTTCCCCAGCGTTGTCATCCCACTCGCCGATGCACCTGCCCACGCCCTCTCGGAAAAGGCAGACAAGGGATCTAGCCAGAGCTTGGACGGCTCATCTTCCTCGGAGAACGGTGCTGCTGGCTCCAAGGATTCAACTCACCTGACCCTCGAAGCCCTTCGTGCTGAAGTCGAGGCTGATATTTCCACGGCCACTCATGACTCTGTCTATGACCGTATGTTCTTCCTGGATTCTTGCACTAGCCCCGTGTGGAAGCCCCATGCACTTGAGTGTTTTTGATCTGACTCGACGCAGGCAAGGCAAAGGTGATCAACAGAGCCCTGCAGGATATTGGCATGGGCCGGTATCAATGGGAACTGTTCTTCCTTTGTGGTTTTGGTTGGACAGCAGACAACCTTTGGCTCCAGGTAGGATCAAAACCAAACAGACCACAAAGATCAAATCCTAACTCTGTGTAGGGAGTTGCTCTGACACTCACGCCTATCTCCTACGAATTTGGACTCTCCAGTACGGAAGTGCGCTTTACCACTTGTGCTCTATTCTTGGGTCTCTGCATTGGTGCCTCATTCTGGGGCGTTGCCTCTGATATTGTTGGTCGTCGTCTTGCTTTCAACGCCACCCTGTTCCTGGCTGGTACCTTTGGTCTAGCGGCTGGTGGTGGCCCCAATTGGATTGGGTAAGTCTATTTCGGAACAACGCATTTTGTTTCTTTCGCTAACTATGAATGCAGAACATGTGCTCTGTTCTCTTGCTTGGGCCTTGGTGTGGGCGGTAACCTGCCTGTCGATGGTGCCCTTTTCCTGGAGTTCCTACCCTTTGTCTCGGGCAACTTGTTGACCATGTTGAGTGTTTGGTGGCCCGTTGGCCAGCTGATCGGCAGTCTTCTTGCGTGGGCTTTTATCCCCAAATTCAGCTGCACTGGCTATGAAGGTTGTACCAGGGAGAACAACATGGGCTGGCGTTACCTGGTCCTCACTCTGGGTGCCATCACTTTTGTCATGTTTGTCCTACGATTCTTCTTCTTCCACTTGTACGAGTCGCCTAAGTACCTGCTCTCCCGTGGCCGCGAGGAAGAAGCCGTTGCCTCTATCCATGGAATTGCCCACAAGAACGGCACCAAGACCTGGTTGACCACCGAGATTCTCAACGAGATTGGTGGTCATGCCGAGGTGCATGAAAAGCAGACAGGGCTCACTTACTCTCAAATCCTGGGCCGTTTCTTTTCCAAATTCTCAATGGAGCGCATTGCGCCCCTTTTCGCCAACAAGCGCATGGGCTGGAATACCGTTCTGCTCTGGTTCTGCTGGGCCACCATTGGCATGGGCTATCCTCTCTTCAACGCTTTCTTGCCGCAATACCTTTCCCAAACCGGCGGCGAGACAAACTCGAACTACATTACCTACCGCAATTACGCCATCACCTCCATCATTGGTCTGCCTGGCTCGTTCCTGGCTTGCTGGACAGTTGAGCTCAAGTACCTTGGTCGCAAGGGCACAATGGCCATCTCCACCTTGATCACCGGCGTATTGCTGTTCTGCTTCACCCAGTCCACAAAGTCCGATATCCAGCTCTTGTGCAGTTGTCTCGAGGCCTTCTTCCAGAACATCATGTACGGTGTCCTCTTCGCCTATACCCCCGAGACCTTCCCTGCCCCGAACCGCGGTACTGGCACTGGTATCTCCAGCTGCTTGAACCGTATCACTGGTCTCTGCGCTCCCCTTGTCGCCATCTATGCTGGTACTGCGGACCCCAACGCACCCATCTATGCATCTGGCGCATTGATCCTGGCTTCTTTTGTTGCCATGTGTCTTCTACCCATCGAGACTCGTGGCAAGCAGACTCTTTAAGAGGCTACGAGTTGAATCTCTTGTTTCAGTGTGTCAAAACAGTCTTGCATACTGTCGATTTTTACAGTCTTCTGCTTGTGCTGGAAAGTGCAAGACGAGAACACGTCCAAAAAAAAGGCAACACATCCATATGTCACGGATCCATTCCCATGCTACTGCGGTCTGAACGATTCGACCAATGAGTTGACTCGTGCTCGAAGCACTGGGAAGTATATGGACCGGATAGAGTGTTGTCGTGTATATCATGATAATCCAAGGACCACTGCCAGGTGGCATTGGAACTTGAACATAAAAGATACCATCAAGATACCAAGTTTGCTTTTTTCTTTTCTTGTTTCTGAGTCAGATTTCGATGTCAGATGATCTGCTTGGCCTAATAAAAACTTTGAAGTTTCCACTACTCTTATGTCTGGGTGAAGATAATCTCATGGGCCTCACCTATAGAAAGCTTACTACATTACACCAGCGATAGGAATGAGTTCGCTACATCAAAAGAAAGATTAAATGAAATATTTAAGATCCAAGGTTCCAACCTTGGAATATTGAACAATATGCTCATTGAATCCATAGCAAATATGAAGGGACATAATCCTTAAGATAATCACAGCAAAAAGAAACAGCGAAAGTGAACCAGTAAAACTCCATTCCAGTCCGAGCAAGCTCCCGATTACTCAAAAGAAAGCGAAAAAGAAAACCCACTTCACCCATTTTCCAATCGTGACTATGTAGCTTCCAGGTTCCTCGCCGGGACCGATCCGATAACGCGCGAAAAGCTTGAAAAACGAGGGGGAAAAAACAAAGTGAAAATGGCCATAAAAGCAAAACGCAGACAGAAAGATATCCGTGAAATTATCGCTCATCAACAAAGTGCAAAGAAGTTATGATCACATCATGACCCTGATGGAAGAGATACATCCTGTCTATGCCACCGGTTGATTACGACGGCCACGCTTCTCAAGCAATGTGGAGCCGTTCAGAGTGAGTTCAAACGGCTGTTGATGCTTCCGAATAGAAGTCTTTGCAGCGTTAGCGACATTGGCATCATGCATCCCGTATCCTTGTTTAGGCTTGGCCTGATTAGGCGGTTGTCGTGCCTGTGCAGCGCTGCTTTGGGCGCCAAGGTTCGTAGATCGTAGCTTGGCTTCCATTCCAGCCATGTCCCCTTGGTTCTTGGCCACTTTAGCTGGTGGTTGGCCTCCAAGACGGTGGCTGTATTCGGGCTCATCGTCATAATCTTCGTTGAGTGCACCGAGTGCCGACTGGAATCCTGCCGTGCCACTGCGGTTGCTTTGGCGTGCGTTCGCGCGGCGTTTCCCTTCCTCTTCTTGTCTGTGTACTGCATAACCAACATCGAACACTTCACGAAGGTTGAAAGCGCCTGGAGACCGGAAGTCCATGCGGCGATCTGCTGTGACAGATGGTTGGTCGAGGAAGCGAGCACTGGCGGGCTGGTAGGGTCCATGTTCGGCGTTGGAAGAGTCGAGTTGTTGTGGGCCTTTCTCGGTGGTTTGGAGGTAAGGTGTTGCTAGAGGGGGTGCGTCGGCGGCGGCGGTAGTCTCCTCATCCGTACCCTTTATCCAGGGGTGTGCGAGGAACTCCTTAATGGTGTATCGCTTTTCAGGGTCCACGGTGAGGAGATGCGAGATCAGATCCTGGGCCGACTTGGAGATATCATCCCACCAGGGTGACAAAAAGGTGTATTGGCCACGCGCCACCTTCTCGGTAAGGACTTGGATGCTCTCGTCATAGAACGGAGGGAACCCACAGAGAAGTGTGTAAAGCACACAACCCATGGCCCACATGTCCACACTTTTGGAGTAACGCTCATCCTTGACGATTTCTGGGGCTGTGTATCCGACAGTACCGCAAGGCGTCATCGTCTGGCTATCCCAAATCACCTTGGACAGACCGAAGTCTGCAAGCTTGATCTTGCCAATACCACCAGCACCAACACCAGGGATGAACTCTCCCTCATCTTCCTTGTCTTCGTCCCCTGGTTGTTGAGGTTTGGGATTCTTGCTGGGAACGTAAGGAGTCGGATAGAACAGGAGATTCTCCGGTTTGATATCACTATAAGACCGTTAGATTGCGCAAGAGCAACTTTCCACGGGATGACAAACCGATGAACGACACCTGATGTCTCGTGCAGATATTCAATTGCTTCCGCAACCTGGCGAATGACGTGACGGCTAAGATCTTCGCTGAAATAAGTCAATCGGACGATCTGATGGAATAATTCACCTCCGGGGCAGAGTTCGAGGACGATATAATAATATTGCCGTGACTCGGAGAAGTCGATCAATTTGACGATGTTGGGGTGGTCAAGATTGCGCATAATCTGCACCTCTTTGAGAATATTTGCGCGCTGTTAAAGATACAAGAGTTAGCAACGACAAAACAAGATACGCAGCCATGCACAGTCAGTAGCATCGGGTAGTGTATCGTCTCGCCGGCACACGCAAGTCACCATTGCAAGGATGTCGATCGTCAGGAATGAATTGTTTGCGCACCTCCAATGCCTTTGGGACTTTTTTGACCGTCGGATAGTGAGGATCGTTCTACAGAACGTATTGGCCATGTTTATGGACATATTGCAAAAGAAAAAAAACATGGCGCGAAGGAGAAGAAAGACACCTTGCGGTAGAACCTACCTGATTGCTATTCATTTCAAATTTGCGGACGACTTTGATGGCCACCTCGCCATATTCCGTTGTCGAATCCTTGGCACGATAGACGTTACTAAAGGCGCCGTCGCCCATCTTCTCCACCAAGATCCAGCGCTCTAGACCGGGATATTTGGGCATCTTCGATCGGTTCAAGTTCTCCTCTGCGACTAGACGTTCGATTTCGACAGAGCGATCCTGTCTGACCTGAGAGTCGGGTTTGTGAATGGCATTGGCTCGACCTTCAGGGCCAAAAGCCTCGAGAGCCGGTGAATATTGGCCTATCGGTTGGCGTTGTGGCTCTGCATGGATGGCGGAAACGTCGGTGGTGGGCTCAGAATGAGTAACAAGGCGGGCCTGCTTGCCATGTCGAATGAAATTCTTGATATTCTGTATCGTACTCATGATGAAGAAGAATCGTGATTCATAAGAAGACAGATCTGGGTTTTCGGAGAATAGAGAAAAAGGATGAAGGGATTTTCAAGGACTGGTTTCAGAGTTGAAGAATGGATTTACCCCACTAAACGGTGCAAATCACAGAGAAATCAAAAGCGACGCTCCAGATAGAAGAAAAATAGGGGAGAAAGGAGATGATGGCGGGGGAGAGCTATGACGAAATGAGAGATCTTTCCCTTGCGATGTCATCTGCCAAGGCCTCCATCCTGGTTCACCCTCTCGGGACGTCATGGTACGCCACTGATCCACCATGGTAATTGCGCTCAATCTATATGAGAATTTCCTTACGGTGTACGGACAGCTATATAGGTTCTTTATTTCTTTTTGGGGTCATCCCCATTACCCCAGACACCAGAGACCAGAGACCAGAGAACCGAGAGCGAGAGCCCTGAAGCCATACTCAAGACTTCTAACCTGGCCCATTCTTTCTCTCTTTTTTTTTTTGGTGGGATTCCTTGACAATATCACCTTATCAAGGCTCTCATACATAATCCTGGTTTGCCTGACCTGATTCCAAATGTCTACAAGCCCTGGCTTTAGTGGGGGGTTGATATCGTCATCATCCGTTGCCACACGCTTGAGATTGTACTTGGAATTCCGGATTTACCGATTCAAGAATTCACTTGATTTTGTTGCTTTTATCCTATGATGCACATGTTACCGTTATCGGAAAATCCAACAAGCTTTGAGTCTCTTGCTCGTACGAAGCATTCCGAGATGCAGATGGGCATATCAAGCCTGCCCTGGAATGCTACTCATAAGCGCAAACATATCGAGCCAGGAGTGCGCACACAAGTATGAGATGGCGCCCTATTCATGTACAACATAGAAGTATCAGGATTATTTTGATATATCATAAATGACCGACTCCACATGGTCATGTAGATCAAGTCATCTACGGAGTAGGAGAAACTCTCAAATGGAGCCAAACAAGTGCATACAATGTACATACATGTAGCTCTGGAGGGCCGGGCTCCAGTGACGCCGTGCTTAGTAACAGCCCTGAAATTCAACTCCACACAGCATACCTACCGAGGTAGATATCTACCTATAAAGGTAGCACTGCAGGATTGAACCTTCTCTCTTGCGAACATCAGTCCAACTGATAGAATCTAACCTGATAATCACTATGAGCAGATTCATATAAGATTGCCGGCTTATCATTCACAATCTCTCTTCCCTACTACCTAATTGTGGAAGCACACTGGATCTTATTGGGGAACACCTACGGAGTACATATGACATACATTACTCCGTATACATTTCTCATTCGCAGACTCACTCCCGTTACAAATGTCATTTCGATATTCAATGATCTTCCCATAATGACAGCCTCCGAGCAAGAATATATAGGCCTTTATATATCCAGGAAAAGATCAGTTACTTACACAGGATCGGTTCTTTGTGAAAGTTGGAATAGGAGCCAGAAATGTGTTTACAAAATTTCACTGCGGTGCTTTTATTAATAATCACATATTCACATATATACTTTGGTGCTGGGCTACTCGAGATCTTTAGTCCTTCCTTTGTGAGAGCTGGAAATAAGGATGTGCATCGTAAGGAATGTATGTGTTTTAGACCTGCATCAAGGACCAAACATGCCAAGTAAGGGCTGCGGTAGAGCCATAAGATTTCAAATAAATATATGGAGTATATCTAGGAATATTTTGACACATTCAATTTCGAGTCTTCAGATAGACCTGATTTGTACGAAGTAGATGAGGCCGAGCGTATAGGTACCTCATTGCAGGATGTAGCAACTAATCACTGTTTCGCACCCAAGGATGAATCTATACCGCCGAAATTAGTCTTGATAAGAGACCAATTCCCATTAATGGTGGGATCAGAATTTGAAAAGTCCCCCATATTGTAGAAGCTGGTGTGATGGATCTGCAGTGTGATCACTAGTGTGATGAGGTCTCAGTGAGATGAGGCTGCAAGGCATCAATATTACCAGAATAGGAAGCAAGCGCTAATCAGCGGGAAACTGGGGCACGAAAACCGCTTCGTCATATTATCAAACCTTTCACACGAGCATTTTTTGAACATGTATGTTTTTTTCTTTGAATTCTTCTACCATATACTCCGTATGATTTGAATGATCATTCCTTATTGCCTCATAATTAGCTGAAACAAGGCGATAAGAGGGCTTGGGTTTGGACTCCCCAGCCACTCGGCAATATACTCCATCTCCACCCTTACAGCTCACATTGCACAGAGAGGTCGAGCAAGAGTCTTCGTTTGTGAAAGCAAATGCCCATGCTCCGTACTCCACACTGAACCGTTGTTTGTCATTTGTGGCGGACTCGAACATACCACGGACGATCGGTTCCCCCTGCATCATAAAAGAGACAAAGCAAAGCCTTCGGGCTTTAGGATCTGTTGACTTTAACTATTGGTCGCATCTTAGTCGCGAAGTGCTCGCACGCGATGCGACCCTTGCGACACTCTGCACGAGACAACCTACTCGTACTATGATATCCAAAGGTATCTAAACGCCAGTCGAATCCACCAAAGCGACCGTGGATGCTTCAGGTCTTCCTGCTGGGTGTGCTATTTCCGAGATGCCGGGCGTGGAAGTGACGGGGCCGTCGGAGGATTTCCAATCATTTGAACGGCCACTTTTAAGGTCTCACAAGACGCTTCCTCGGCGGGGTGTAATTGTTCCTAGCATCGAAGTCATCCAACCAGTTTCCTCGGATCAAGATGAGAAACATACTGCGACGCCGTCGCTTCCCTTGACACCGCCGGGTGCAGCCCACGAAGAACTCGTTGACGTACGAACGCCCCAGAAAATGAATTCTTCTCTGCCAGAAATACCGACATCTGGCATGTTGACCCCTCGCCGTCCCTCTAAGCCTCCGACCCCGGATGTCACGCCGCCTCAAACGAACTCGAATAAGCGACCTGCTTTGAACCAATTTAGTTATTTCTCATCGTCGTCCCGAGCCGATTCATTCCAAACGGCCTTGGAGAGTATCTCACCAGGAGAAGATATGGTCACCCCGGTCAACATATCTCAGACTGTGACCCCGACGGCAAAACAAAGAAGGCAGCCATCAAAGCCACACGCCTCAAATGAATATCTTTCAGACTTGTCAAATACAAAAAAATTCCCACCACCTGCTTCTCAACGAGAGGGCGAAACTGAATGCGACACAAGATTCGAGTCTTTTGATGGGCATTGGGCCGCAAAACCGATCGATGGGTCGCCAACACCGTTAGCTGGAAAGCGAAAGTCTGCCCAGAACCACACTCAATTGGCCTATAGCCCAGTCCCTGGTAGAGAAGCGTTGGATGTAAAGCACTTGGATGCGTCTTTGATGAGAGAAAAAAGCTTACGGGACCGCGTCAATGGTGCGCATGAAGCTGAAGCAAGTACCCCAATCGAACACTTCTGTGAGAATATTGGGTCATCATCATCGGAGGGTCTAGCAAGGCTCAGTGGACCAGACATCCGTCCTTTGTCAACCATCTCCTCGACATCCACCGTCGAGGCTATGATCATCGATACTCCCAAACAAGCCCAACGAATGCTCCGGCATACTGAGAAGAAAAGCTCTCTGCGGTCTGTCAGCTCTCCCATAACAAGATCTGAACGTACATCTTATGGCTCCATCCCTGAATCCCAGCACCGCCTAGTCCACAAGGCTGCTCGTATTTCCAACCAGGATTTCCGAAGCAGCACACCGGAGACGTCGTTCTCGGCCAAGACTAGCAACAGTGTAATACAGCCCAATATCGAAACTATCAACGTGGTGGTCATACCGGAAAGGACTTCATCTCTCAAGTCCCGTCCAAACAGTCATGCTTCTTCTAGACCTGGCTCTCAGCGATCAACCCGTCGTCCTCCGACAGCATCAACGGGCCGCACAGATATTCCAGGGCAGAAGAAACGTATTGTGTCTGATTCAGTGTCAACTCGGTCTCGCGAGACCGATCCCAGGGGTCGTCCCATGGTGCGGCCTGTCATTCCACCCCGGGGCTCTTCACTTTCTGCGCCGACGAGTCGGAACAATTCTCGCACGGCCTCTCTCACTTCTAACAGCCTGCGAAGTCGTCCCACAGATCGTCCCGTCATACCACCACGAAGCTCGTCGCTTTCTGCGCCAACGAGTCGGAACAATTCTCGTGCAGCTTCTCTCACTTCCGACAGTCTACGAAGCCATGACTTAGCCATGGACCTCGAGGTGCACAAGAGTCGTGAGAACCAGCCAGTGTCCCCGCCTCGCCACAACGTTTTGGCTTCGCCTGATCGCCATGGCCTACTCGAAGCTCCCAATATGCACACCCTTTTTGCTGGCTCAGATGATATGGCAACCCTGCGTCCTCCCTCTTTGCCTTTTACCCAAGGCTCAATTCCATCATCTTCGCCAGGGCCCATCGAAATTCAAGAGGCCACAGCCGTCAGTCTGTTCGCACACAATAACCGATCACTGCTGCTTGTTGACCCTCGGGTACAGGCCTCCTCAAGAGACCCTTTCCATGCGTTTGGAATTTCATATGATCTTCCCCAACCCCCTCGTACACCCAACAATGCACCGCAGATCGCAACATTCAATGCCGACTCACCTTTAAAGAACCCTCGCACCCCGCCCAAGCCACCATCTGCCAGGCCTCTTCCCTCGATTCCATTACATGAAGCTCAAGATGACAACAAAGGTCTTGGTCGACGATGGAGTTCCGTCCGTCGTACCTGGAGTGCACGCCCTCGGTCGGATTCCTTCAACAATATAGCGCGGTCATTTTCCATGAAGTCAGCCAAGAACCGAACCGCAGGAATGGAAATGGACAGTCGTTTATATCCGTTTTGGCGACCCCGCGGGTTCTGGGAGGACGTGCCGGAGTCCCCAGAGAAAGAAATCTCACCGACGCGGCAATCTTTGCCACGTCCAGATGAATCCTTGATTGTAAACAACTCTCTAGGCTTGCCACAGCGGCGCATCATCTTTGATGGCCCACCTGCTCTGGCACGTCGCAGCCCAGAAATGAGACGCCTGTTCAATGGAATGACCAGCAATGGTAGCTTGGTTGATCCGGGCATGTTCCGAACAGGATCCCCATTAAACCCGGGTCGCTTCCGGTCTCTTTCTCGTTGGGGACTGCGGCTCCAGTCGATGTCATGGCGTAATGTGCGGAATCGCCTGCGCCGTGTGCGCCAGCGACGAGACGAGAGAAAACGGGCTGTCCGGAGGGAAGCCCTCAAGCAGAGCATTGGTGGCCCTGTCTATGTGGCATCTAGTGCTACAGCCGAAGTGGCCATGAGATAACTTAAACGATGTCCCTCTCCCCTTCTCATGTTATTCCCATATTTATGATTGGATATGTTTCAAACACTTACCCGACGATTTCATGATGCGTTTGCTTCTTTTTTTTTGGTCTTTGAAATTGCTGCGATGCCCCGAGATGATCTTTTGAACATGAGATCTATGATGATGATGATGAAACATGAACCCATGATGATGATATTATTGTTTTTATGCCTGATTTTGTCAAGTTTCTTTATCTTAGATGTATCATTAACCTGTTTTGTTCACTTCTAGCATGTATCCGTATCGACTTCCCAGCTAGTTCATCAGCCCAGGACAGAACCAAGATCTCAACCTCCCTTGCTTTCACTTGTGTCACTTGTGTGACATGGGTATGTCGGTCTACAAAGCAACAACCTCTTGGCTAGATGTTGGGTTTATTGAGTAATGTATTGATATATGAGCACACGGACCCGGATGTGCACCAATTTAGCACCAATTATTCTAACCAAAGAATTATGGGAAAGAAATATCGAAGCCTAGGTGTTTTATAAAGCAACTGGCTATTGAGATGGTCATACCTGTCATATTAACCAAATATTGGGTATCTAAAAAAAGATCTAGCTCATCCCAATCCCATGAATATCAGCGTCTACCACCCCAGTAGACATTGCCTCTTCCCCTTCCTCTCTTTCCACGCCCACGTACACTCGACCGGCCCCGAATAGCCATGGACCCATACTCCGTCTCGCGCTCCACTTGTTGTCTCATTCGCTCAGCCGATTCATCTTCATGATCCACCCCCGAACCCGATCCATCATCTACTGACTGAGCTGAGAGTCTCTCGCGGCTGTGCTTGAGCATCGCTTCCCAGGTTGGTGGGTCAAGGAAAGGTTGTGGCGGCATAGAGAATGATACTTCGAAGCGCGGCGGTTGGGGCTCATAGTCTTCTTCGTTTTCGACTGTGCTTTTATTATGCTTGCTGGAACTTGTGGGCTTTTTTCTTTCTTCGGTGGCCTCTTCGTATGACTTTTTGATGCTTATTCCTGCAGGGGTGGCGCTAGGATTGAGGACTTTGTATACCTTCGGACCTATCTTGTTGGTTGGTAAGGGCAAGAGAGCGCGTTTATGTGGAATTAGCAGAGGCCGGGATTTTTTCGAGGAGGTTGATGAAGCCATGATTTGAGATAACTTCAAGTAGGCATGGACAAAGATGAAGAGATGAAGTTGTGACAGTTGGGAGATAAGCGAAGCTAAGACCTTATCAGCTTATCAGATACGGAGCGGTGTTTAAGCGTTTAGCCAATTTGTGTACACTTTATTTCGATGCTATTAGCACTACATTGATTGAAATAAATATGAATATGTCCCGGCCGAAACATGATCAGAATTCTACCTGTTTGCTTTGGCGTGCGCCCAGACATCCTGGTCCATCACCTCAAGATATCCTTGCTAGCGCTGTCGCAGAGCAATTTTCAGCCCGAAGTTGGGCACATAGAACTCCTCGAATGAAAGGGAGCCGGTCAAGGGAGCGGAAGCCGAATTAGGCAGGAGTATATCATACTGATTCAGGATATGCGCGAAGGCGAGTTTCATGAGTGCAGTAGCCATCCATCGTCCAGGGCTGCAAACACGAGCAAAAATCAGCTGACAGGCTCGGGTCGGTTGGCTTTGAAACCAGTGCATGAGAAGAAAAGAGGCCAGCCAGAAACAAGACTTACCAGGCATGTGCGCCCATTCCAAATACCAGATAGTCAGGGCTCAGGTCGACTAGCCGGGAGTCCTTGGCTCCAGCTGCTGCACGCTTGGCGAACCGGAAACCGTCGAATCCGTCGGGGTTTGCATAGTGCTCGCTGGATCGTTGGATGATTCCACTTGGGACCGCAACGTGGGAACCCTGCTTGAGGGTGATGCCTATTCCATCACATACTTGATCAGCTCAACATCTCTTTCCTAGCCTGGTAGGAGATAGGCGAGAACAAACCATTAGATAGCTTGAGGTCAGTGACGCAGACCCGATGGGCAGAGACTAGGAATTCTTGCATTAGCCATGCGCAATTCCCGCTGTTGATTGCATACAGACGCACGTGCTGAAGGGGGATGCAGCCGCTGGCATTCCTTCAAGAAGCTATCTGTCAAAACCATGCCATCACAGGCTGGAACGGTTGGTCCCATTTCGGAAAAAACCAAACTAATCTCCTCACGCAGGGGCGCGATGTACTCGGGACGCCGAGCTAGCTCAATCAAGGCGCCGTAGAGCCCCTATTGGTGGTTAAATCAGCAGGTTGCAGGTCTATGACATGCGTATGGAATACCTACATAGGACGTGGTATAGATGAAAGCGAATTGCAAAAGTAGCATTTCCCCTATCACCTCTGTGTATGTCCATCGCTTCCGAAGAATGCTGCTCTCATACAGCCATTGGAAGATTTCAACCTATAGTTTGTTCAGCCATGGCGCTATTGGGGGTGGAAGAGGAGGCAGGGATACCGGATCTTCGGATTCATCGAGATTAATCTCACTAGGTCCATTGTCACTAAATATATCGGTGTGATATTCTGCCGCGCGTGCATCGAAGTGCTTGAGCAGAATCTTGCGCGAGGCGTGCATATCCCAACTAGTCCCAAGAGTGGCGAGACGACTGATGAGGCTACCAATATAGCTGTTTGTGGTCTTAGCCCACGGAAAATAACGGAAAATAAGATTAGAGACGCATCTGACTCACGGTTTTAGGAAATCTGGAATGAGAAATTGTGCACGAGTGGTCACTATCATCCCAAGGATGTGATCCTTGACAGCTTTGAGATATTCCTCATTCTGAGAAAGCCGCGAACCGACAATAGCAAAGCTACCACTGCGGGCTACGATCGAGTATGCCAAGTCAAAACAGCCAATGCGGCATTCTAATTTCAGGACGTTAGAGACTGTCTCTACTAGAAAAATGCTCACACTTACCTCCGTCTTTGAAGTTTAGGGTCTGCAGCTGCGAGATAATTGCCTGATCCATAGCAGGCATGTACCGATGCAGGTGTTTATAAGCCGTGACACGAATCAGACCAGGCGTAGTTTTAGCGATCTTTGGCCATCCCATCCCCTTTGGGAAATAGCCAGGCATAACATGAGAGATCTGAAGGAGCTGTGTAGAATATTTTGTCAGCGTAAACGTCGACAATGCACTGTAAAGCCCTACCTGATCAATCCATGGCTCGGGAGAGACAATAGTGCTCCGTTTATTTCTTAGTTCTTCAATCAACTCTGGCTGGCATAATATGACCTGCCCGAAGCGGAATGTCCGCGGGATCTCAAATAAGCCATTGGTGAATTGTTCATAGCCCTTCTTTATCATACCCGGTCCATCCACCACAAACTTGTACTGTTGGTATAATATCGAGAAACAGTCTTTGCATGCAGGAAAAGGAACGTGGTTCTGTCGGTTCAGAAAATGATATTAGCATGTGAATCTGTTTTTTGGTCAACTATCACCAGATAGATGGGATGTCACCAACGTTAGCCATGGCATATGAAGTAAATACCAAAGCGGCTGCAACCACAGAGCAAAAGATAAAGGGAATGAAGAGGCACAGTGCTATAGCAGAATCTCGACCTTCCACCTCGGTCCAATCAAGCTTATAAAGGAAAGCCATTTTGATGTAAGAAACAATAGGCAAAGAAAATATGGACAAGAAGGGCGAGCAATTGAGATTATATAGATTTCGTCCAGTAGAAAAGGATGAAATGAGAGAAAAGCAATAATATCACCATGTCAGGCTAGGATTGCTTCTACGGAGCGAATCTGAGCCTACAAAAAGCCACAAAAATAACTCAGTGTGATATACCTACATAATGTACCGGACTTTATAATTGCAGACTATACTCTGGATTTTTTCAGACAAGGAGTTCTGGCCAAATATAGCATCATATTGGAAAGAAACCCAAAAGAAATATAGACGGATATAGAAAGAACATAGAACTCACTGGGAAGTATCAGCGATAGAATGTGTGGTATAATGATACAAGACAATGCAAGCCACGCCTGCAACCTTGAGGGGGAAAAGCAAAAAAAAAGAAGCCAGAACGCCAAGTAATTATTAGGCAGGCCAATCTATACAATGCCCTGGGATTCTATCCCACCCATTGTGGAGTATGAATAAGGCAAGTCTACCAAGCCGTCAAGCAGCCAGTTCAACGGATCGAAGACTTCGTAATTAGGTTCAATGAAGCCACTTGGGAGTCCACTGGGTTGGGTTGTAGATGGTTGAATCCCAAGACTGGCCTGAGATAGCAGGGGTGCAGGGGCAAGGCTTGGATCGTTCCCAGAGATTCCAGGGGTTAGTGTAGATGTGTGTGCAGGCCCGACAGATGAAGTGGCCGAAGAGTCGGCTGCCGAGTCAGGATTTGTTGGATTTTTCAAATAGGCTATAATGGAGGGTCAGAGATGTATGTATACCTGAGATTATAAAGGGGTACTGACCTTCAATGTTTCGGCCCTTCGTTCTGGCATCCTCCCGCCAGCGCCATACAGAATCGAAAAGCAGGGACATGCTCATTCGGCAGCGTACCTTGAGTCGCAGGGAGTCATCAACATCGGTACTATTGTTAGACCGGTGAGTCGCCCCTCCCAATCTCCACATCTGAGCCAAAACTTCAGCAAGCCGTTCGGGCAGGTCATTGCTGGATGCTGACACCCCCGGATGGCCCATATTGTACGGTTGAATAGGTTCCTGGTATATTCCATGTCTATGTGAGAAGCGAAGAAGCTCTTGCAGAGCTTCAGAAGAGTGCAACCGGCGGCAACCATCATCTGGTAGACATAGTATGGGGTGTAAGAGAGAACCGGGCCGACGTCAGTCTCGAGGTTCAGAACGACCTCGAGGAATGTCGTCGTCGCGACATACAAAGATAAGAGGCGTTCGCGATAATTCTTAGTAGTTGGCTCATCAAAGAATGCCGAAAGGTGCAAATGAAGGTTAGCAGCACGGAGGAACAAGTCAGTAATACCTGGAATCGTTAGTCATGCATCCTATGTATCCCAACTTGAAGCTTGGAAGCTTACAGTCATTCTGCGGTTTAAGTTGTTCTTCCAACTCCTCAAAGTCTCGCGACAAAAAGGTAATCATCGTTGAGCGTTCATGGTCGCTGGTTAAACCAACCGGATCACGTCGATTTGTGTAAAGCGCTCGGGTGACTCTGTCACAAAACTTCTCGATCTCCAATCTTGGCCTTATATCTTCAGGCAGCTTGAAGTTCGGGTCTAGCGAATCGCTCGAGGACAATGTCCAATCGTAAAGAGTGGATGATGGCTGTCCATAGCCGGTGGAAACTCTGCAAAGTAAAACATGAGATAAAGGCGAGCAGTAATTTACTGCGGGTTTGTACATACCTTTGAGCAACAATATTGCAAATCGCCCAAGTTCGCACCTTATCCTTCAACTCATCTTCAATCAGTTCCACTCGGAATTTGCTAAAGTCCTGGGTGTGTGAAGGCCGGTGGAGACCAAGCTGCATAGCAACCTGTACCATCATTCCACATAGCATGAAGGTCGGATCTGTTGAGGTGCTGCTTGTCGGGAACGGCCATGAGCAAAGTAGAGCGAGGGCCTTCACAACATGATAGCTCTGAGGAATATCTGCTAGAGTGCTCCAGACCAGGCGGGTGACGGGACCAGCGAGGGAGTTTAACAAATTTGAATCGCCTTGATAGCGTCGCGCACCGACACTGATGACTATCCAGAAAAGCAACGAAGAGGAGCTATAATAATCCTCGGGGGACTGGTTTCGGTCCAAGAATGGAAGGAAAGGGTGGTAGTATGTGAAGAATCTGGCAGAAACAAGTTAGGATCCATCACGAGGACTTGACAGATTAGGACTCACATATTAAACAGTTCTGCCACTTTTTCGGGGACAACCATAACATCCTCAATTCGTTTGATTTGTCCACCATTCCTCATGAAGTTGGCGCCATCGAAGCCAGAACGAAGGTCCAGGAGGGACGCAACAGCTTCTTGGGATCCCATGTACTGATCTGCGGACATGGCTGATGGGGTTTGATAGACTGCAGGACTGACTTGACTCGATTCTTGCTTGGGAGTCAATTGTCCTGCGGTCAATGCTCGTTGCTGTGACATTCCAGGGACAGATTGGCCACTAGCAATCTGCTTCCTGAGCTCCATTATTTCCCTTTCCATTTCCGCATTTCGGCTGCGCTTCCCAACACGCTTGAAGTTGGATTCAATTTTACAGTCAAGCCTCAGTCGACGGCATCGCGAACAATCGGTCCATGGATCTTGAATAACATCGCACCGGAGCTGTGGCAATCCGAAAAGGTTAGTCAAACCGAAGAATCGCGAGAACTTTGCAGTGATAAACTAAACCTACTTTCTGTTGTCGACATTCATTGCAAGCGCGCTTCACTGGCTGGCGTCGCTTTTCCTCGCGCGCATCATTATCATCCATATCTTCCATACTCCCCGGAGAACTGTCGATCCCCGCAATTGCCATATTGCGTTTGCGACCATGCACGCCATCGGCGGCAACTGAGACTGGCAACTGATTTACACCCGCCATTACGGGACTGGTGCCAATAGGAGCATTATCAACGCTCGAAATCGGTTCAAGAGTTTGGGCCTGGCCCTCTCCGATGCCGTTCGATCGCCCGAGAGAAGCCAGGCTGGATGACGTTTTTGCTGGTCGAGAACTCTGTTTTGAACGGCGAAAGAGCTTTGAACGGATTCACGGACACCGTTGAGTCTCGATCCAGGTATTGCAATTTGGTTTGATCCTTTCCTTTGCCTTGTCTTTCTCCAACAAACCAATCTCAACTTTCTTTGGTTTCTCACTCGGTGAGCGCACTTCTTCCCGGAATATCGATGACTCAGCACAGAGGGGCTTACCACGTGACTCTATATGGCTCCATATCCCACGTGACAGTAGACGGGGCTGTACATGGAAATTACTATTTTCATGTCATCATCAATACGAAGTACAAGCATATGAAATCAAGACTAGAAAGACACTAGAACCTCATGCTCACAAAATGCAGTGCATCTCCCCACTTGATCAGCAAAAAGTAAGCCTTGGGGCCGGACAAAAGCCACCCAGGCAGCAAGGCAGTGCAATCGCGCCCGGCTCCGCCCTAGATTTTGTATCCAATCCAGTATGGGATTGAACAAGATGTTTTCAGATCATTGGCTTGGAAATATAAAAGCCCTTCCTTCTCCATAAAAGCTTTGTATTCCGAGGAGGCTTGGCCAAATGTGGTATAGGTCTGAACTATCCGGGGCAATTAGTGGCCATCATCCTCGTTACATCTCGTCTAACTTGTCCATTTCAGGCAATGAAAGATCAGGGAGGTAAAACGCCCTGCTGACTTGGCTTCATCGGACTGTACGGAGTACTCGGATATGAATGGGATACTTAGTGCTCACTAACTAATATAAAACCCAGCCCGACCACACCTGTCAGACCCCAATAACTTACATCTTCTTTATAACATACTACCTCTATCAAATGCCAATATGGGCGTGTCAACGGATAAAAAACCCAAAGACGCACCCAATCAATCGGAGGCTCTCAGCGAGTCTTCCAGTGAGCGACCACCTTCCTATTCCGCCGACAAGGTCGAGCAGCCGCCATTAGCATTGCCACAGTTGCATCTGGGGCCCCCAACGTCTTCTTCAACTACCGTCACTCGCGATCAGTGCGTTGCACACCTCAAGCTTCTGGCTGTGTTCGCAGACCTGCGAGATACTATCTCTAGTGACGATGGCCTCTTTGGGATCAACGATGCCGAAGCTGAGCGATTCCCAGATTCGCTGAATGAAGCGCGGGCTCGTATTCGCGAAAAGCGCTGGGCCGTATATACAGCGCGTGCGGTTGATCGATATACCAAGTGGTGGTCTATTGGCCTTCCCCGGTCAAGGCCGATGGCAACTATCAGTGACTTGGAGGATATTGACTATGAAAATATCATTAACTGTGATACAGTAGTTGCATGGAGCCAGGACAATCTACCCCCGCTAGGTAAGTGTAATAATTCTAAGGCGAAAAGGCCGTCGACTAATTACTCTATAGATATCTTAATGGTCTGGCATGCTCATTCGTTGAATCCCCGGAACTTCCTTGAGGATTGCATTCGATATGGTAAAATTAGCACCTGGGCAACGGGATTCCCATGGGAAGTGATAGATAGCTGCATCAACAACCATACTCTCGAGTATACGGTTTCCGAACAAGCCCAGAATCAGTTCGAGGAAAAAATGAATCTCAAGTGGAACAATCTGCATGACCAGCCAACCAAGGAGGTTAATTGCCCGTGCTGCCAAAAAGTAAACACTGTCCCGTGGACAGATGCTTACTTTGGGGACACTGTTGCTAACGCCTTCAAATTTGGCAATGGCTACGCCGATAATTCATTTGAAGTGAAATGCGTCGGCTGTGACCACATCATCGACCACGGCCGGCTCAAGGTGGCAAAGTTCCGAAAAGACCTTTCAGAAACCCTTTACGATGGATTCCCTATGCCCGGGGCGTTCACCAACCTCCAAGGAATTCCCGAGGGCCCAAAGGTTCGATTCACTCACCGGGCCATCCGGTATATGTTATTCCCCACACGAGTCCTCCAGGCTGCCGGAAAGAGCTTGATGGAATTCACTGATGGCCGAGTGGATTGGTGTCAGAACGTCACCCGCCTGAGGGAGGAACTCGAAACCAAGCTACGCGATCAAAAGATTTTGACGAACGCGCATGGTACCAGCCACACTGTTATCCGGCCTGCCGAGAAGATTCACTTCCGACGAATGATGTCTCGATACTGGGATAATCTCGGTCCCTTCGCGCTAGACCTTGTGGGCGCCGTGATCAGACAAGGTACCTTCGTAGATAAGATGGACCAAATTGACTGGCTGCACTCGCCCACAGTCTTCGACACCATGGACCGGCTGATCAAAAAGTACGAAGTGTTCTTCCAGATCATGATGGATTACCCAAAGAATATGGCCGTGCCCACACTGGACGTCGACCTGGCCTGGCACACACACCAACTCAGCCCATCGTGGTATTATAGATACAGCACCCTCAAGTCAACAGCTACTGGACTTCGCGTATTCATCGACCACGACGATAAAGTCGACGAGGGAAAACTCTCCGACGGCTTTGCCTGGACCAGCAAAATGTACCGCCGTGCCACCGACGGCGGCATATATAGCGAATGCACCTGCTGGTACTGCGAGGCGACACGAACACCAGACCTGTACGACCGCTTGATCACTGTTGGCTCGGCCTCTCGCGCCCGAGCCGCTGCAGATCTCTTGCACGATCGCCCCGATATATCGTCCGACCCAAACAAAAACCCGCATATCTCTTCTCACAACGCTGTCCGGCCAACAAACCTGTCCGATTCGACTGAGAAGGCTGGCGCTCTGAAATATATGCGTTTACAAAGCAGCTACCAAAAGGCAGCTCGACGTGCCCAGAAGCGTGGCCGTCAGCGATCCGACTCCAAGTCATCTAATAATCAAGCCGACATTTATCCCTACTACATGCCTTATGCATATGGGTACCCGATCGTGGTGCCATATTATGGACCGTACATGATGGACCCATCCATCAACTGTGATTCGTACGCAAGTAACCCTGGCTGCATGAATGTCGTTGCAGGCGCCGCTGGAAACTGTTGTGCCGGCACGTGTGGTAAGTTCTTCTGACACCCTTGGAGAAGTATTACGTGAAACTGACTGGTCAAAAGGTGGTGCCGCAGCCGCAGGTAGCTGCGCAGGGGGCAATGGTAATGGAGGATGCAGTAAGTCTCTCAATGAACTTCGGTATACTACAATCAATGCTAATGTGTTTTCTGTATAGGCAGTGGCGCTTGCGGAGGAGGAGGAGGTGGTGGTAAGTCTTCTTCATTGACTTCGATAGAAATATTTGCACATACTGACTTGGTTACTTAGACGGCGGCGGCGGCGGTGGTTGTGGAGGAGGTGGAGGAGGAGGCTGTGGTGGTGGAGGTGGAGGAGGGGGTTGTGGTGGAGGTGGAGGTGGATGCTAATCCAAAGACTGCTAATACCCCTGTTTCTTTATTTGTTTCTGCTGTTTTTATACTTGTGCTTCATTCCTTGATTGCTTAACGAACTAGCTCAAGTTATGCTTATTGCTCATGACTCCAGAATGCACATGATATCCTTGATACCGTTTCGCCATTGTCTTGATTAAACTTCACCATTACTATATATGCCGTTGGGTGCTAAGTTGCTTTGAAGAATGCCAGATTCATCGAGCTCACGCTTTTTGGATTGAGGAGGAGGAGGAGGAGGAGGAGGAGGAGGAGGAGGAGGAGGAGGAGGAGGAGGAGGAGAGATCTATGTATGTTGACCTGTGGTCTAGAAAATGCCATATGGATACTCAGTTTGGCACATCCCAACACCTCACTAACGTATTAGAACACAATTGAATCATTAACAACAAGAAATCTGTATTATTCTGCAACTGCTCTGCCGGAGACCACGGCGGACTCTCCCCAAAAGAGATCAACACCTATAATAGTTTATATTAGAGCCGGGTTGTCGCACATTGAACTTCATGTTTCATCCTGTGTCTTCATCTATGACGAAAGAGAGATTCCACAAAAAAAAAAAGCTGGACCTCTACCCCGTAGTGGGTCGTTGAGTCCCCGCCTATGATGTTCAGGTACGTTGATACAAAAATGACATAAGGATCTACATTCTAGAACAATATACGTTCATGAGATATATTCATTGTATGCCCCGTCCGAGGGTTAGTTGAGTTCACAAGAGTGAGGGGCCATAGGCGAGAGATATAGAAGAGATTGGGAAAGGAGACAGAGGGAAAAGAACGGACGAGATACACATATGGGAAAAGTAGGGAAGCGGATCGTAGAATTTGTGGGTTTGGTATATATGTGCGAGGTGAGAGACCAAAACAGAACAAAAAAAAAAAAGACAAACGAGAAGCATAGAGGACATGGAAGTGTGTCATGTCCTTATGGATATAAGTATTTAATGGGGATAATAAGTATGCGCCGGCCATACGGAGTAGGCCATTTATGGGGGTTTCCAGAATAAGCCGCAAAACAGGACACAAAGAAAAAAAAAGCACAAAGCGGGCCAAGGAGACATGATTGATACATGGGATCTCAAAAGGTAGAGAAAAAAGGTCCCGAGAATTGTGAAACACTTCAGTTGAGAAAAGAGCACTGAACGATTATTCGACATGAGCTCTATTCTCCACCTGGAGTGGTTATAAACATGTAAACAAGAAGGTTCAAAAAATTCGCTCAAGCTCGTACATGAGAATCGTGAAGGGGTCATTCGACATCAGCCGATTTGACCCAGGAATTGGGTTGGAGGTACGCAGACGCGCAGACGCAGAGGCCAACGGAAGATTTACTCTTCCATGTGGCCAAAGACACCGCCATCGTCGTCATCGACCGGCGCGGAGCGGTTACCAAAGTCTACATCGGCGTTGCGACGTTGACGGGATTTCTGGGCATCCTCATTACCGGCAGTCCGAGCCTCACGCTCATCCGACACCTTGTAAGACAGCGACGGGTTGAGCGATCGGGCCAGGAAAATGTTGACCTCGGAGTCTCGGCGAGCGAACTCCTCTGAGGGGCGTGATCGAGGGGAGAAGAGACCCTGGTTGCTCGGGTGGCTGCCTGAGTCCAAGTAGCGCGCCGGCAGTGGAGGCACTGGTGGCACGTCGGGGGTCATGGAGACAGGCCCCGTGCGAGGAGTCCCAAAATTGCACAGGCCGATGGCCGCCGCAAGATCTGCCTCATCATCCTCGTGTAACCGGGTGTCCGCAGTCGAGGGACGGGTGTCGATGCTCGAGTGGCGGAAGTGGGAGAATGTAGGCGAGTGCAGCGGAGCACTTTCGTTGTACGAGCTGGAGGGAATGGACTGGTAGGAACGAGAGAAAGCGGAGGCGTTGCTTACGCTGGGGCGTTTGGCCCACTGTGCCGGCATGCCGGACATCTCGAAGTCGTCATCATCCTCCGAGTCCATTGGGGGCGGCGTGGTCTCAGTGGAACTGATGCCATCTCGCATTTCAGACAGGGCGTCGGGCGATCCAGACGATAATTCCGACTCCAACTCGGCGGACTCATCGGGTGGATCATCGTGGTTCATGGTAACCAAAACGGAGGCGGCCTCCAGCAGTTGAACCTGCTGATGCTTGGAGATAAGAAGCTTCGAAGTAACGGACCATGCTGGGTCGTGTTCCCACCTAAGATACCACGGGAAAAAGACACGTCAATCAAATGTTGCTGAAAGGGATGGAAGAAAGGGGAGCAATGACGAATGGGGAGTTGAATAACCACGAGGGCGACCTGCACAGAGCCGACGTGGCGCATATTCCCGATCGAGCTAGAGGAAGACGGCCGAGCGGTAGGGGGATACACACATATGCTTAGACAAGCAGCTGCCATGCTTATACCCTTTCCCGCAGCGATCGCAACGTATGGCCGTCGAGGCACGCTTCCCTTCGGTCTTGAGTTGGGCACCTTCACTGGCTCGGCGGTTTCGGTTCTTGGGCTTGCCATCAGAGTGGTCTGAGCCCGGAGAACCTTTGCGAGCGACCGGTGATTCCTGACTGGGGCTGTTGATGCTACGGGAGAGGTAGGAACTGAAGCCAGATACGTTTCCGACGGAGCCGGACTCCTGGCCCTTGCGGCCGGCGAGGCTGCGGCGGTGCGCACCCATAGGGAGCGAGGTAGCCTCCCCATCCTCCATGGAGGCAGCGACTGCGGCGGCAGCATTGGCAGCGGCGGTGGTGACACTCTTTCGGCGAGTTACCCGGTGGTTTGGATTGAGAGCACCGAGCGAGATCGAATGCGCGTGTTGATGCCGCTGGCTCGGATTGGGGAGAGGGCGCGACATGGATAATTCCTGTGAATGGCCCAAAGAGGCCGCTACATTAGTCTGGTCCAAAGAGAAAGTGGTAGGCAAGATTGCCATGTTGGACACCTACCTTGAATGAGGCCATGGTAAGAAAAAAAAGGTAGGAAGCTTCCAATGGAATTGATCGTCTAGGACAGTTGCCCTCAATTCAGGGAAGATGAAATAAGGCAGAGTTCCGGGACGGAGATGTAGAGGTAAAGAGCAATGCGAGTAGAAATGAGGAAAGGGAACCAAAAAAATGTGAAGGAATCCAAAAAAAGAAATGTGGAAGGGGAAAAAAAGAGAAAGGAGAGAAAGAGGGCCGGTATGAGCCAAAATCGCTCAGGTTTGCGGGGGCCTTTCCCTTTGAGCATGCGGGGGGGAAAAGAGGCGATCACCGGTCACACATACACTTGGTATTTTTACTAACTTGGAAGTTATATATGACTTGGGACTATGACAATCTCTCTTACTTTGCTACTTGGCTACGTTGCGATAGATTCCTATATCCTTCAAATTGTCCAAGGGTCGCGATGACTCTGAGAGTAGAGTGGATCCACTTATCTAAAGACATACATAATGTTCAAACCCTTTGAAAGCGAATTCTCCTATGGCGAATGTTGGGCATAATCTTTTTTTTTTATCAATGTCTTATAATACCTGGCGCTCGGATGGCGTTCCAGGGGAAGGGTAGTGCCATGGATCCAGGCTCAGGATATAAAAAAAATATTATTTCAATTCTGGATAGATCAAGGTTATTATATAACATTCAACTCTTACAATGATATCCGTGAACAAAAAAAAAATTCTCAGTTGCCTGACGATCAACTAGGGTCACAAGATTGAACAACTGGACTCTGGGTCCAAGTACCAATCAAGTTACTTGGTTCCCACCCGGGTCATGACGACTATGTATTGATAGGAGATGACCACAAGAACCTGAACTAGTGTGACTTGGAAAGTACCAGTTTCCCATGTATCGACCAGATCACCTGCATAGCATCGGCCGGTCTAGTACGTGAAAGACCAATGGACGTGGTGGAGCCAATGATGTCATCTGGGCTTAGTCAATGGAATCACCTGATAACGGATACGGATATAAATTATATAATTTCGATTTCCCTTCTGAGTATAGACTTTGTTACGGACAGGAACATAGGGAGTACGGAGTACGGAGTATGGAGTTCAGGAAGTACATCATCTGTGCTGTGGCAAAGAATTGTGGCTTATCGTCTAGCGCAAGGCAACATCCGTCCCTTCCTGGAACCCGTGGACAAGTGTCAGTTAGGTAATCGCTCAGGTCACCATAACTATCCTACGATCAGGTCGCGCCATCTCGCACGCTAACGCCTGCAAGAGAGGATCATTACTCCGAGCGTCACACTACCCTGTTGCGCACGAGCACTTGGGCGGAATTATTTTTGGCGCCCTTCAGGGCCTGCGCAATAGGAGGGCCATTGAACCCCCTGGTCTTTCTTGATTCTGGCACATTCCTAATGTTCCTGGCCCGCCATTCTTGCCCTGCGGCTGAGGCCCTCGGGACATTCCTCTTGTTAGTATCATTGGGCTAAAAAGTCAGATCATTGTCGATCCAATTCTCAAAGCTGCCGGGAGGTACCGTAGCTGCTGAAATTATTTTATGCCAACTTATTTTTTTTTTACAACGGAAACACAACCAGTCCAATGCAAATGAATTTCATATGCCCCATTATTCTTTTTCTCCATTTCTGTGTTCGCATGACGTGGTCGGACCCCCAGGGCTGAAAAGCGCCGAGGTGGAGGCAATCTTACCTAATATGTCAAACAGTGCAAACATGTAAGAAAATCCTCATTGGAGATAAGAGCGATAAAGATCAGACCCATGGATCCCGATCGCGACAGCCTCACATAATAGGCCAATTGACTTTTCAATCCAAACTTCCGGAAGTCTACGTTGCATGCCGACGCATCCAATACCATAAACAGCGCCAAAAGACTCCCTTCCAAACCGCAGCAATGCTTCATTCACGTCTACGACCCCTCCCCCGCCGCAACCACCCCACCACACCCAGCGCACCAGCACCAGAATTCCAAAATCAAGACGCCAACAGCGAACCCGACGAAGAACCCGAAGATCTCTTCGGTGCATTCCCTCCCCCACCTCTTCCCAGACGACGCTCCTTCCTTCCACGGCGACCCAGGCCAACACCTCCTCTACAGCTCCCCGCGCTATGGCGACCTCAACATCATGGTCCCCAGCTACCCGAGCTCAAGCCAAAGCCAGAAACGCTCCGAAGAGATCGCCGCAGGCCAAGCCAAGCCAGATGGCTCAGTGAACCAAGTCGACGAGGGACGCAAGCTCTTTGCGCATTTCCTCTGGAGCGCGGCGATGGTCGTTGCAGAGGGTGTCGAGGAAGCGGATACGCCTCTAGCACCAGGTGAAACAGAGACAGAAGCGCAAAAAGAGAACCGGGAGCTGTGGGGTGTCAAGGGCGAGAGTGTGCTCGAGTTAGGAGCTGGTAAGTGGTGGCTCGACCTTTCGCATTCGGTACAGTCTATACTGTACCTCTCAACCCTCAACATCGACTAACGCATTCATATCATATATAGGCGCCGCTCTTCCCTCCGTAATCTGCGCCCTAGCCAACGCCTCAATGGTTACAGCAACTGACCATCCCTCCTCGCCTGCGTTCAGCGGTGCAATCGCTTTCAATATTGAGCACAACCTAGCGAAGCGCACGCCCGAGGTTGTGGGGAAAGTGTCCATGCATCCGCACGAATGGGGTGTGTTAGATGACTCGTTCGCGACGGCGAATAAGGGTGTCTTCACGCGCATTGTCGCGGCGGATTGTTTCTGGATGCGCTCGCAGCATGAGAACCTCGCGCGCACGATGCAGTGGTTCCTTTCGCCGGGTGGAAAGGTGTGGGTCGTTGCTGGGTTCCATACGGGGCGAGCGATCGTTGCCGGCTTCTTTGAGACGGTTGCTAAGTATGGGTTTGTGACTGAGAGGATCTATGAGAGGGATCTGGTTGCGAGGTTGGAGGATGGGGGTGAGATTCGTAGGGAATGGGCACCGGTCAGGGAAGGGGAGGGTACGGAGAACCAGAAGAGGTGGTGTGTTATTGCTGTCCTGAAGAGGAAGGGAGAGTAAGTTATACTTGTGACTTTGATGATGGTATCAGGTGCATTTTTGAGCGATCTATCATTTTGCATGATGAGATGACGAGTATATATAGATGAGCATTAAATAGAGAAATCTGCCTTGGAATGATTGAAATGTTTCTGTATTATATTCAGCATATCTATACTGGCTATCTGCACTCCATTCTTTTTTGCTTGGGGGTATAGTTCGCATGGTATTCCGCAGACCCACTACTTAGTATCAAGCATCCCCAACCCTCTGGAAACACACCGTACAAACTCCCTGTCCCTCATGTCCTCCAAACCGGAACCGAGGATACTCAACACGTCCCCAAACCGCCAACCGATCTCCAGTCTTCCGATCACTAGTGAACCAATGCACCAGCTCTTCCTCAGTCCAGTTGCAGGTAGTAACCATCAAGAACCCGCCACGACGCACTAAGCGCCGAGCAATAACAGGATATCGCTCGCAGACACGAGTGGTCTTCGCATCATCAGCTAGCGAGACAGCATCGAACGTCCCCTTGTCTAGCACGATATCGAAACCACCTTCCTGGTAGGGGAACCAGGGGAGTGTTTCCTCGGAAGCAGAGGGCGATACCTCGAGACCGGTCTCAGAAAGAAGAGCCTTAGAGCCGAGGATATCCCACTCCTCAAACCGAATGGGTGTTTCTTGTTTCGGCAAATCATCAGATCCAGCCTCAGCCTCGACCTCAGCCTCTGCTTCCTCTTCATCATCCGAATCATCCTCATCCTCAGAGTCACTCCGATAAGCAGAATGCCCTTTCACACGCTGCAACTCCCTCGCAAGCTCAACACTCTGACGCGAGTAATCAACACCAACAAGATGTCCCGTATACCCACCCCTCTTCCTAAGCAGCGCAAGCATACTCCCATTCCCAGTCCCAAGATCTAAAACAGTCGGCTGGCGGCCGCCCTTTTTGTGCGCTGTATTGCGCGGCGCCAAGGGGAATGACTTGCGCGTGAGGAAGTGGAGGACTTTTTGCGGGGCGTTGTGCTCGGAGAACCAGGATGTACCAGGGTCATCTTCTTCATTTAGATCGGAAGCGGTGGATGCGGCATCGTCATCATCTTGGTCTTTGTCATTGGCATTGGGGTCTTTGCTGGGAGCTTCGTGCGAGATGTGGGCTAGTGTGCGGGCGTAGTAGGATTCCCAGCTAGATTTGGATTGTTAGTTTCCGTTTGAAGAACCGCTTGGATATCTGAGGTAATTTTATATATCAATTGGTGGCCCGATTGATCTATTGCTGCATTTGCTGTGGGAGATTTGCTGTATACAGCACTCATAGAGGGGCAGAGCGGGGTGTGGGAATTCCCCGTTCTTGCGTCGAAGAAGAGCAGAGGGTGCGGCTAGAAAGGACACATACTAGTCTTTTGTACCCAGCTCGCTAGGCGAGAGGTATGCCGGATGAGATTCTTCGGCCATTTTCGCTAATGCGGAGAGGATGTGCAAGGGAAAATTTGGGTTGGAGGCCCCGGAGTGTCCTCGGGGCTTATCGCTATCTCCGTTCTAATCAACAAATAGCCCGAAGCCACGATTTGGATCTACTAGATCTAGATTTGATGCCATACGTGTTTACAGAGTCATGCGAAACAAATGAAGCTTAACGTCGAACTCTATTGTGAGACTGCGCAAGGGGGGTATTCATCATCCAATCTTTCACCCATAAAGCATGCCACAAGGTCCAAGAGGAGCTGAGCAGCTTCATCACACGGATGCTGAACACACAGAGGAAGGCACATAAAGGCCGTATCTAAGTGGCAAGATAGACAGATAGAAGAATGACATGAAACTATCAAGCCAGAGACGAAAGCCAAAGTAAAGCAAGGCAAAAAACAAGGATCCGCCGATAATATTACAGGTACCAAGCGGAAAGAAAGCAGACAGGTCTGTTTCATCTTCCAAGACCTGGCCTTGGTATCAAAATTTGTCCGTTTTGGACACCCGAGACGCCAATGGTAAAAAAAAAAGAGAAAAGTTTCAAGCGATGGTGGCCAGTAATGGCGTTGGTAAAACCCGTAGGTTCAAATGACAAAAAGAAATATGCAGTAAGTATGCAAGTTGGAAAAAAAAATGCGATGAGCGACAGCAAAGCCTGCTTTGGTCATGAGTATCATCAAGCCAGTCATCTGATTGAGATGGGTGGAAGAAATTAATAAATGAGAATAGAAGGGTGGCATTGAGTCCCGGGGCATGATGCCCGGGTCCCCGGGGTCCCCGGGAGTGGCTGGAATGATGGTCTCCAAATCAGGAAAGAGACATGGGAAAATATGTCGGGTCATGGAATCGTTTCAAGTCTGGTCTTTAAAGGGACACAAGGTGGGGAGATCACAAGAATTCATCAATTGATCTCATGATCAGGGGCTCGCCGCCGGATGGAGGCGAGCGGGGGTCTACCAGCTCGGCGGCAGACCGCATAGCGTGGGGGATGGGAGGTGGAGAGAGAGCTGCGGAACGATCGATCCGGTGGAACGAGGGTGGCGCCAAAGGAGTTGGCGAAAAGAATTCGTGCGTCCTTGGAGAAAACATGCCACTAGAGTCTGGCGCATCACGTACAAACACATGTGTTTGAACGAGCGGGTCACAACTGCTGACGCTGCGCGGCAACCCTCGTGGCCGACCCGAGGCAGGTTCCACGGACTGAAACTTCTGTCGGAATGGGAGCGGTCGGGGGGACAGACTCCGCTTAGGGGAATAGGACTTGAACTTTTTGTAGCTACTGCTGTCGTCGCTCGTAGCGGGACGCATCGAGGTCGTTTCTGGGATAGAGAGGCAGCTGGCTGAAGGTGCCTGCGGTAGTCCGCGGAAGGATGGCCTGCTTGTTTCGTTGGACCCTGGGCGCTCAGCTTGGGCAACCTGGGGCTCTGAGCTTCGCCGACCGGTTTGGACGAACCACTCCTGGGGTGGTGGCTTAGATGTAGATCCCCGCAGCAATTTAGAGCGGAAGTCTGTGAGTTGATAGATGAGACTCATGTTCGGGCCTACCCATTGGCTGCGTCCCTTGACTGCTTCGTACATCGAGTTGAAATCCAGGTGTCGGTTTTTGTACAATCCGTAGGCAATGACCAGCGATGCTGAGCGGCTGGCGCCTAGCTGGCAATGCACGAGAACTTTCTTTCCGTCAGCGATGCGGTCGTCAATCAGCTCACATAGCGGGAGCAGGTCTTCGAGAATCTCAGAATTGTGGTCCCAACCGACATGGAGGTACTCCGGTTCTGAAGTTGTAGGACTTGAGGTAGTAGGGGTTGGCGACTCGGAATCCGAGGGTTGAAATTCCCAGGCAGACTTGAAAGAGAATTCGGAAATCGCGGTCTGGGGCTCCCCGCGGGAGAAGCGTTTCGAGGCCATGGAGGCGTTTCGCCATGTGCTCATCACTGTATCATTCCGCTCCTCCTTGCTAGCACTGAATGGGTTCACCACTTCTTTGGCAACGTTGATCACCACGTCGAATTGAGAAGCTTCCTCTGCTGTTGGCTCTAAGTACAAGTAGACACCAGAGTCGTGAATTCGGATAGGTCCATCCGGGTAGCCACGATCCTTCTTGCGGGTTGATTCGCGCGAGTCGGGGTGGTCATCCTCTTCTTCTAGACCATGGAGAACACGGTGAGAAAAGCCAGATCCGTCAACCGGCTTCAAAGTGGAGGACACATCCTCAGACGCACTAGACGAACGGCGCATACCAGGATGTGACATTAGTCGGGGAAGCTGCATACCTCCCCGTGGGGCGAACGAGGGCGATGTAATTGTTAGAAGCGAAGGTGAGGATTCTGCGTGACGCAGGGATGGAGTTGGGGGCACGGCATCAGTGATACCAGATAGCGGTTTATTGAATGTGGGGGTCTGGATGGTGAGATTGGCGCGTCGCCTCGTGCTCTTAGAAGGGATCAGGAGGGGAGATGGTGCGGCGTCGAGTGGTTTTGACGTCTCCGTCATCGATGCAGTCGCGATAGGTGGGCGAGAGTGAGATGGGGGCGGCATTCGCAATGACAAGTTCTTGAGATTACGCGCCCGTCGATTTGGGGAGTCTGAGCGCGTACTATGAGGGGTCGGCTGGGATAGGCGCGGTTCACCGACCGGCGCAAGGCGCGGAGGAAGCTCCAAGGGCCGTGTGGAAGGCATGAACTTTGGGTATGAGACAGACATAGCAAAGGGAGATTCCGGGGATGAGCTGGGAGAGATGTCACCCCCGCCGGGCGAATCAAAGGGCGAGATGGTAGTGGTCGGGGAGGACTCGGTCGATGCCGAGGTCATAGATGAAACACTTTCGCGATGGGGGAAGGAAGTGGACGTGTATTGACCGGGACATGGGTTGGGTATTGAAGAGGATGAATGGTGTTTGCTTCTTCTTTGTATCGTGGAAGGGGACCACCAAATACAGACATGAAAGACGGAAACGAGTCCGGAAAGGACGGCTGGCTGGTTTGCACTGGCATTGTCCGCGGAGCTGACACTGTGAAAGGAAGTTCCTTTCAATCCGGCTCTCAAGCTCAAGAGCTAGAATGGCATTCAAGATCAAAAGATACACCTGCTACCTGCGCAAATGGGTCTATGGGGAAGATAGTTAGATTGAATCTAGGGCAAGTGAAATGCAAGGGTGTTTGAGACTAATGATCCGATGTAAATCACAAGGAGAACGATGTGAAGAGAAAGAACATACCAGATCACAAAAGAAAAGAAAATAAGAGATGATCAAGAAGTGGTTCCTCCAGGGAACTGGAAGGAGAGAATAGATGTAGAAAGGGAAAAGGGAAAAAAAAAGGCTTGGACTCTGGAGATCAAGGTAACATACAATACAAAAAAAAAAAGGGGACCGATCCAAAAGATGGAGATAACACCAATCAGTGGCCTTTGCTCTAATTTTAGCCGCCCTGGAATGTTTAGTCGGCGTCAAACGAAGGCAAATGAGAGGCTCGATAGTGTGCCTCTTCCTACCTTAGTGTATATTATAATCTCTATCCGTATTTTATAAAACAATCCACATTCGGAAAATACGATCACTTTGTCCAGTTTTGTTCAGTCACCCTTAGGGAGACGGGATATATGGTGGAGATATACGGAGTACGGAGTATAGAATACGAAGTCAAGAATATTCCAAATCGGAAATCCCAAGTTACATTACCACGTTACGGAGTTGTCAAGACCGAATGTGAACGGGTGAACGGTGGGCTGGGCTGATCCATGGATTAGATACCATTGGACCATTCAACACTTTTAAGGAGAATCCCCAAATAGGAAGACCATGATATCTGATTGGATGACATCAGGAGGAGAAGGCTCATCCTGAAACCCCATGGATCTGGGTTTGGCATATGAAACGCACCAATTTGGCACTAGTGGGAAACTAGTGTATCTTGGCAGTTTGGGTCGATGTGGACGGGGATTAGGGTATCTTCCATTTGTATCTATACTCCATATGGAGAGGAGAGGTACATTTTAGTACATTGAATGGATCTTCAGTCTCTACTGCCGTACTCCGTATCCGGGAATTCATTGAAGCCTAAGGCCCACGTACAGTTGCAATAAAGGATCGGCCCTTTTCCACGTGGGAACAATCCTGAGACTGGATCTTCACTTTGCGATATACCGAATCTGGAGAGGATATTCCAAGGTCCAAAAATACATTATGTAACCCCAAATCTAGCTTATGCGTTAGTCCCAGATAGATGACCTCCTTTCGCCGGGGTCCTGAAATCAGGGAACTCCAGGTGTTTCACCATTTTTCTAAAAATAAGTGTGAATTGAGCAGCTTACGGGAATTCTCGTGTTTCAGACTTAAAGGACCCTCTCATTGGGTTGCACCCAAGGGCTCAATTCACTTACTCCGTGGGGAGTCCCGATCACGCCTTTGATGATTGATATCATTTGCAAATCTTATCATTTGCCCAGCCCGTCTCCAACATGAAGCTCTGCAGACTATGCCACAACTAGAAACCTAATGACTCGACAAGATGAAAATCCAGACAAAGTACCAAATGAGTCTTATTCAATACTAATTGTCCGGAGTTAGCTTAGGTAGATTGTAATTTCCACAGGAATTTGTCACGCAAATTGAGTGGCAGTGCCCAGGTTGAAGGATTTTAGATTACAAGGTAACGGAGTACATCACTATATGACCATGGCCATAGGGATCTAGACAAAGCATTATTTATGTGCCAGGACCGAAGGAATCCATGTTGTGATCTTAGCGAGACCACAAAGAATATGATGTACACTAAAATAGAGATCACTAAACAAACCCCTTTATTGGCACCTTGCTTATCTCCAAGGATAGCCCAATATTCTAACCCCGGGAGGTTGACCGCACTACTATGGAGTACTCCGTACCTTGTTGCTTGACCTTTGAACAGCATAATGAAGAACAAGTGATAACACTCAAAATACTGTTCTTGGTCCAAGCAACCTGCTTGGTATTTTACCATTCCTTCCAAGAATTCCAAGGTTGTAAGCGTATCATACTAAAATCGCATCATAAGGTAATGACGTTTGTCAACACGATAGGCCTACTCTATGTATTGTAGAGTGCAATCAAGGGTCCCCGAAGACCCCACTCCGCTTCTTCCAAGATTGAAATTGGCAAAGTAATATGCAGATACTGCCTAGGTACCTCGATATAAACTGGCAGAACTTGAAGTATACCACATAGAGCAATTTGTTTTGGAAAAAAACCGTTTCTGTCAAATTCAGTTTGTGTTTCAAAGTAACCATGGTCTTCGGTGAGGCTGAACCATGGTTCAATGCTTTGTTTTTTCCTTCTTCTTTTTCTTCTTCGTCTTCTTCTCTTCCCTTTTGCCCTTCTTTTTCCATCTCTTCACACCTCAAATTTCATGTAGAATAACTTTCCAGAGTAGGGGCTACTAGACTAGAATAGGTACATAGTGTCCAACATATTGGGTCTATAGGCCATTCAAAGTGGTAGTGTCCATTCCCAATAAGATCCTAAATAGTGCGAATAGTGAATAAAGGCTCGTCAATATTGAAATTTTCCCACACAGTATACCCGCATTGAAGATTCTGACAGGTCAAGTCCCTAAGTCCTTACTGACATCCTGCAACCATGAACGGTGCATATCTCTAACCCGTCGGAACTATACAATACTAGCTTTCCCCAGAATCGTTACTTGAGAGTCCTTCAGTCCTCCGTACTCTGTACAGAAGAAGTTGTACAGTGCTACTGAGAGGACAAAGTACAGAATGGCTGCAGGTTCCCGTGACCATTTTCAGCCCAACCAGGTCAATCAGCAACAATTCCAACATTTTCCTCACTCGCGTTCTTTGTCGTTGCACACTCGCTTCGACAGCCCCACCGATGAAACAGCCAATCTAACCACCAAACGCTCCCTGTTGCACCGCGCCCGGCGATCCGTCCTAAGCTTCAGCTCACCCAGCCCCCAAGCTTCTGAATCTCCCTATGCCTCGAAGAGGCCCAGACAGGACGAATTACACCAAGATCGCCCTGATGTGAAAAGAACAATGCCATCAAGCCTGGCTTATTCTGGAGCAACCAGAACCTTAAATGACAATGCTCGTTCTGTGAACGGTCTAAACGGTACTCGGACCGAAGACAAGTCTGCGATGGACGAGAGCCGCCCAAAGAATGAGGATGTGTTTCTGAACATTGCGAGAGCGGATTCGGGCCGTCGCGACTCGATAGGTCGCTCGGATTTTAGACGGGTAAGTGAGAATAATAGCGGATCGCATTCCTGATCGCTCGGGCATTCCATTGATCGTGGCATCCGCTCAATCCATTCTCGCGACTTTCCGATAGCTAACGAGAATCTATGAACTAGTCACGGCTTGGTTATTCTAGCCAGAGTCTACGGTCGCCAACGACAGATCAAACCCCCTCACCCGATCAGCGATACAGCAATATCGACAACCCCTTGCATCTCCAAAATGATTCCCCCACTACCCCCTACAGCTCCATGCACACACCGGCGTCATCTGCCCATCCTCTCGACGACTCAAGTCGCCTCCGCTATAGTAGCCTCGGATCCGGTGCGCGATCCGTTGTCGGTGTTCCACGAAGCCGGTTCAGCCGTACGAGCCCAGAAACTTCACCGCGCACACCTTCTGCTGCCGAGGAATTGGAGCGTCGATCCTCTCTAAATGATCCGCGCATCAATCGCCACTCGGGACTCTCCACGATTCGAAGCAGTCGACAGCCTTCGGGCTCTGAAGTGACCGGGCGACCGCGAGCCGATACAGAACGATCGCGCGCTGATGGAACCGAGTCAACATTGTCCACCACGGCCCCCTCGACTGTTTGGGACGAGCTAGATGATCTCAAAGATCGGATCAAAAAGTTGGAACTGACAGGGAAGCTACCTCCCTCATCTTCGGCGGCGATGTACACCCCTACCAATGAGAGACCGCGGACTGCCAACACTGCCGTTACCACCTTGTCCTCTTCGCCGAGGCAACGCCGCAAAACCAGCTCCTCAACAGCAGATACCGAAAATAACCCAGTGCACCCAATTCTGCAATCCGCATTGGCCAAGGCCAAAGTTGTTTTGAGCGGTGACGTGTACACCTCCCTCGAGGCGACGATAACCGATGCTTTGAACCTTTCCACCGCGTTGGGCGTCAATGCCGCACCGTCAGGCACCATGTCCGTTGTGAATGGAGGATACACTTCACCTGAACGACATGCCCGTCGCAAAGCGGACAGTGTGTGCCGTAGCCTGACCGAGCTTTGTCTAGCCTTGACGGATGAGCAGCTAAAGAATGTCCGACCGTCGTCCAGCCGCGACACAGGCGTGCAGCCCCAGTTATCGAATGGCACGGGGGTGGATGCTCGTATGTCCATACCAACCTATCAGCGAAATGGGACCCAGGAGCCCGAGGCCATTGAGCGGCGTCATAGCACGACTCGCATCTCCAGTCGCCTTGAGGCACGTCGTGCATCTCTAGTCAATACCAGCCCTGGAAACACGACGGATATGAAGCAGAGTCCAAGCCAATCTCCTGGCATGTCTAACCCAACCACTCGTCTCAATCGCATGTCGACTTCCCTCCGCAGCCGCAGGCAGACCATTGGTGAGGAAAGTGGAGAGGCCGAAAATCCACATAGTCGTTCAGTCTCTAGAGCCAATACAGTGATTGGCACATCGCTTCCTGCGCAAACCATACCTCCTCCTCGGCAACGACTCTCCCAAGGTCAGACTGTGTCCCGCTCCATTTCCAGTATGCAGCAGGACCAGAGCGGTCTAGGATACTCCCCCCGCTCCCCGCAATACCAATCGTCACAAATCCCTCAGTCGCAGACACAGCCATCAGAGCCTCGGACACCGACTCTCTCATCCAGTCTCTCATTCCGTAGAAGCTACATGAGCCCTGCTTCGTACACCCCTGCGACATCCCGCTCCAACATCCAAGCTGGGTCTCGCCGTTACGGCCTAACCCCTAGCTTCTCCTCCAATAACATACAGGCATCCCCCGTTGAAGAAACTCTGCGATTGCCCCAAATGGAACCATCCCAGACCAGAATCTCCACCCCATCGAGCAAAGTGGCAACCAGCTACACGCCAATTCAAACACCGCGACTGCGAACAAACAGCTTGGGGGCACGGAGATTTGGCCTTCGAAACCGTGTCTCGGCTACTCTCAACAATGTAAACCTCGACGACAGCATCGATTAACGTCCAGCCCCCCCCTCATATCCTCTGGCTGAATCCCATCATGCATGCCGTCGACAAATCCGGTTACGTTACCTTCAACTCTTTTACGCAGCGACCCCACATCTGATCCTCTTTCGGACATCTGCTTCGACATCGGCGTTCTCGTTATATGCATGTCTCATCAGTCACGGTCACCAGTCACGGCAGTTCATCTTTTGTCTGTCCACAGTTTCACAACATTGCCCTATGCATTCTAACGAATCTCCTCTGTATTCTTTGATCTGAGACGAATTCACGCTGTCAGCGTATTTGATATTCGTCTACGGGTATGACAGCAACGACACACCATCTCACCACCGCGGACTAGCATGTCTACAGGTGATTTGTCAAATTCATGTACAAAACCTACCATTGGCGGCGTCTCTATGTCCATAATACTCTACCGCGTGGCACTATCTCATTTGTGTACCCGCCCTAGGGTTTTTGATGTCACTTTACTTTTCTCTGTTTTTTTTTTTTTTTTCCTGTCTATTCTTTTGTCACATCTCTTGCTTGCAGGCACGTTTTGTATCTAGGTCTGTTGCCTGTGGGCTGGTCTTTTTTTTCCCTTATCTCTTTTGTCCGTGAGTCACTGATGAGAATTTACATGATGATGAAATGGAATGAAATGAGATATTCAAGATCTTGAGCACAGTCGTCTTTCGCGAAAAGGAAGCTCGAAGAGAGAGATATATAACTCAATACGGGATAGGACGTTTCTAGACAAAACCCTACCTAGCGTAGCGTCTGTAATTCAAAGCGATGCAATTTCACAACTTGCCCCTCAGACTCTTACTACGTAACTATATATAGGAGCGCAATAGAAAGTGGAAAAAAACGGCCGCAAGGGAGAATATACTATACGAAATGATATACCGTGTCTTCCTATTACAATCAACCTCTGTCTATCCATCACAGTCTTCTGCCACTTAGATGGATATTGACCTAATAGTTCTAGGCTTGTTCGATACTCCTAAATCTCTGGATAAAGCTGTTAAGGAATACGGTGAGTAGTAGATGTTAAGGTCAATATCACCGATAACGCAATCAAGGCTGTATTTCGACAGGTCTATGGATGTTATGATGCTTGAGAATGGTCTCGACCTTAAGCAGGTCTATCAGGATCAAGATCCGGGGTTCTTTATTGGAAAGGGCATCAAAATGGGTAATGCTCGAAGGTCTGTACAAGATATTCAGCGCTAGGTCGAGAGCGTGAAGAAAACGACCTATTTATGAAATAATTTAGCACGAACAAGTTAGTCGTTTTGAAGGCGCGACTTTTTCTTATTTTTGATTGATGATACCAGAACCCGGAGCTCTTAGCTGCTTCAATTGAATGTCATTATGTCCCAAAATTTTGATCTCGAGGTCTGCGATTCGGCCCATTATATCATCTAGTCACTCTAGAGACACTGTTGAAGGTCAACAATCATAAAGACGCTAGCCATGTTCACTCGAAGGGCCATCCACCGGCCATCATCTCTGCAGGGTGCTCCATTACGCACCAGAGGTCTTCCATGAAGCCATCCCATTGTGGGGATAGCCGCACCGACCAGTTGGCAATACAGGGGCCATAAGAGGACTCTATCAATCCATGGCAACTACGCTTCTCTCCATCGCCTGTGCCAATGTCTCCGAGCACACGGCACCCCACGTGTGGCCCACGGCATATATGTCAACCTATTACTGCTGACTAGAGCCACTCTTGCGGACCTAAGGACCGAAAGTTATATGCCCAGCTGGCAGTAAAGAATGACAAAGGCAATGGATAACCACGAGACTGTAGTACACTCTAATATGAACCAGTTGGACAGACCATCCGCACAAAGAGATGTTGGTAGATGTACCAAAGGGTCCACCTACATGTATATAAGAGATCACCCCCTAGAGTATTTCATCGGTTTCAGATAGTGGCAATGTCCTGATTGACATCTAACGCCAAATATTCATATTTGAGAACAGCCAAGGTAGTACGTAGCGAGGAGATACATGAAAGGGTAATTAGGAGACGAAAAGCGTTTTTTTAATTATTTCAAGGTTTCGTTTTCAAGGGTCAAGATACACCACAATAAGGAGAGGGTAGGGTTGGTAAAAGGTGATAGCGTTGCAGTAAATCAGGGATCGGAAGGGAACGAGAACAGGGTACATAAGTCGAGGAGATAAAGGGTAGAGGAAAGACAAGGATCAATATACGTCACCAGCTATGAGCTGGTGACATACAAGGTGGAACGATGACAAGGAGGAGGTAGAGACCGGGATGGTGGCGGAGAGGTCTGTGTTCAGGAGTCGAGGTAAAGACGGATTAAGGACATCACGGTGACAGTTCAGCTGGACGTGGGTAGCGAGGAAGGGAATGATGTGAGGCTGTTGGCATTGACAAAGTTGAGGGTTAGGATCGAGAGACATTCGGGCTGCGATTCAATTCAACGCACAATGGTCGATAAAGACCACACAATCTTGGTATCTAATACGCATGTGTACCCTCCATCCATCGCAGTGAACTTTTGCCTTTTTTTGTGAATGAGACGTGTGAGGCTAGAACCCCAGAAGAGAGCCGAGGAAGAAGATTTAAAGCAGAATGAAATAGAGGAATAAGAAGAAAATAAAAGAAGCGCTAGCACATGACCGCCGTTGATCGTGACCGACAAGTCTCCAAGGAAGTCGTAAGGTCAGAGAACACAAAGGAGCCCTGCTAGGACCGTCTCATCCGCACACACACACACAGAGAGGATCCCAGAGGATTTACTCCTGGGGAAGCTGGCTGCGGCGAGTCTTCTCAGCCTCTAGGTTTTCATAGAGAAGGTACAGGGCCTTTTCGTTAGCCTGAGCACTTCCCATGATGGTGAACATGCGCTCGCCAGTCTCGTCATGAGGAGCCTTGGCGATCGAAATGCGAGCGCCAGAGCTTCGGCGGATCTCCGTGATTTTGGTTCCGCCTCGGCCAATGATGCATCCAACCATGTCAGCAGGAATGCTGATGTTCTGGGTCTGGATCTCCTCGCCATCTTCCGTAACCAGGGGATAGCCGCGGTTTCCAGCATCGGAGTTAGACCGGCGGTTGTAGCTGCCATCGCTGAAGTCGGCACCATTGCCGGTGCGGTTGTACTGACGGCTGTTGCTGTTGTTCTGGTACCCATTTCCAGCCGGGGGGTTGTTGTTGATTGGCTGCGAGCCGCTGAGAGAAGCGCGCACTGCGGGGTTGTAGAGAACAGTGCCGGTTCCACGCTGCCAGTCGTCAAGCAGACACTTGCCAATTTCCCAGATGGCCTTCTCGATGCCCTCGGGGGTACCCTGGACCTCAACAATGCGCTCTGTAGATTGGGGGAGCATTTCCTTCTGCGCGACCATCCGAACGCCGGATGCATCCTGAATGTGTTTGATCTTCAGACCCTGTCGACCGATGATGGTACCCATCTGGTTGTGGGAGATCAGAAGGCGAATGGCTGAAGAAAGTCAGAAAAAGGCTCGGATTAAAACGAAAATTTTCGGGTCCTCTGTATGGGTCCTTTAATTCCCCATACAGAAGCACGAATCCAAATCAACATATCGGAGAAACAGAACTAAAGACATCACTTACGGTGGGTCCCATTGTTAGAGACAATGCCGCCCATGCCCATCTGCGGGGCACCCTCCAAAAGACCCTTTGCCACGATCGCATAGGCCCGAGCAAGCGAGCGCAGTTGACCAGTAACGGTCAGGACACGGTCATGGACACCGGGAACTACCTTGCTCACACCGGCCTTGACACCGGTCTCGTCGCGGAGGTCGGCAACGTTCTTGCCAGCCTTGCCGATGATGACACCAGCCTCCTTGGAAGAGACAATAGCACGCAGAGTCAGCTCAGCGATAGCATACTCCTCCTCGGTCTTGAGGGGGGCCTCGAGGTCACCCTCGGCGACGTTGTCGTTGAAGTTATCGGTCATGGGCTCGTCCACGACGGTGGTTTGGTGAATCTCAGTAGAATCCATTTTTGTTGATAATCGATGGAGGTGGGGGAGAAGCGGTTTGAAAGAGTCGAGTGGCGGGATAGAAGGTTTCTTTTAAGACCGTACGGTCGCGGGATGCGGACGGTACAGACTTCACATTCAAATAGTGGCAAAGTCAGCTTTGCAACAGAGGTAGAGACAAGTGCGCATGAGACATACGCAGATGCGCAAGCTGAAGTGGGGGAAATGCGTGAACTGGGATCGAACTGCTAGAGGACTCACAGAGGGAGATTAGGAAGCGGAGAAATGGATTGGAGGGGAAAGCGGTAGAATCTCGGGTTAAGAGAGAGGGAGAGAGAGGAGAAGAGAAGTGAATAGGAAAAGCACCCGATGAGAGAAGGGGAAAAGGGGAGAAGAGAGAGAGAAAGGAAGAAGGTGAGGAGAAAGATGGAGATGTGAAAGAGTTGAAGAGGTTGAAGTTGAGTGTTTTGCTTTAAGCGGAGACCTATGAAAATCTACCTCTTTTTTTATATGACCTCTTCTTTTTTTATGAGTTTTTTTTAAAAAAATATTGGTATTCTTCTTTTGCTTATTCTATATTATATTACTTCTTGGTGATATATAGAGGGAAATTGAGATATATACCCCCCCTAGGATAAACGTACCCCCTCCCTGCCTGAGCTTTCAGGTGGAAGTTCCTAATTGGGTACCGCTCCTGCCTTGACACCTGGTTCTGCCTACCAGTTCTTTTACCGCCTTCTGACTTCAGATGCCGCTTTTTGTGAAAGTCCCCATGTAATCTACATGTAACAAGACACCAGATACCTGTCATTTACATTTAAATCACTCATGATTTCAAGTCATGGGAACAAACATTTTTCATGTTCAAAATGCAGGCCTTTGTGCTATATAAACCCAGCATTAATGATGGACAGAATACATGGCAGAAAGAAATATGGAGTGGCAGAAACATGGGGCAGAATTTTAACCAGGAAGGCGGTATGTCTAATCCAGACCGGGGGTATCTGTATCAACACCCTATATAGTTAGGTATTCTCTACTGATCAGCCTGGAATATCACCTTTTGCACCTGCATCTTGTTGAATATCTTATAGCCCTCCACTGCCTGTGAGAGAGGCATAATATGATCAGCCATGAAGCCAAGCTTATGTTGATTCCTCTTGAGCACTTCTAGAGCCTGAGGAGCAACAGACCGAACAGGGCATCGCCCCATCTGGACAGTGAGGTTCTTGGAATAGGCATCATTTCCATCCCAGGGAATCTGAGTATCTCATTAGCAGAAATACTATAACCAAATCCAGATCTACTTACCTCTCCATTGTGAACACCCACACTGCTAATAGTTCCCCAAGGCCGCAGCAGTTCAAAGCCAGTGCGCAAGGCAGGACTCAGCCCAACGACTTCAATGACAGCATCGGCACCACGCCCATTCGTCAGCTCCTGAACACGCTTGTCTAGACCAGCCCGGTCCAACTGGAAGTTCCATGGCTCAGCACCGAGTGACTTGGCAAGCTCTAGTCTCGACGGGACCGAGTCAATTGCCAAGATATGCTTGGGTTTGTACTCCAGAGCGTTGATGAGCGCACAGAGACCGACAGGTCCACATCCAATGAGGACTACTGTTTGTTCCGCAATCTGCTCTGGGGTCGAGTTCTTGAATGCATTGTTGGCTGCGAACCAGCCTGTGGGGAAGATATCTCCCATGAGCACCAGATATTTTTCATCAACGCCCTCGGGGGCTTTCATGACGGAACCCTCAGCATTCGGGATTCGGGCCTATTGAGTCTTGATATCAGAATATCGACCCAATGCATGATATACCTAGAAACTCACATATTCAGCTTGTCCGCCGTTCAAGCTGTCACATCCAAAAAGTTCGTTCTTATTACAGCGAGAAGACCACCCTTGCTTGCAGTAGAAGCATTCGCCGCTACCATGATATCAGCACAACGCCCCTATAGTTGCGCAAAACGACCATCTGGTGAGCATACAACTTACCAGGAAGTAGTAAATGCAGTGACGACCCGGTCACCCTTTTGGAGAGTCTTGACGGCACTGCCCATCTCAACAATCTCGCCCACGAACTCATGGCCCATGATGAATCCCGTTCCTGCAGGCTCCACGCCACGGAACACGTGCAACTCACTATCGAATATTACGAAAATTAGCACCGATGCCCCTTCCAAATGAGTATAGATCAATCCCACCTTCCACAAAGCGCGGTATATCCCACTTTGACTACAATATCCTTCGGGTTTTGCACCTTGGGAATAGGCCTCTGTTCAACAGCCACCTTATAGGGGCCGTGGAACACGACCGCCTGCATCATACCAGAATCTGAGGGGGCAGGAGTCATTCTAACGATGTCAATCCCCACTCTCTTACAAAAAATTTCCGGTAATTGAAATCTGATCGCAGAGACTTACTTTGGGATTTGGTGGGGGACTTCGGAGATTGACCTTTGCTACGATGATAATGAATACTGCTAAATCTCTTCAATATCGAACGATCAAATTGCAGACGGATCCGAATGGGATGAAAGAAGGCTATTGACTAATTTCTCCAGTTTTAGGCTTCTGTGCGAATCATCTGGTGGGGCTGGTAGACTGTGCCCACAGTGGTTGGTATCCACTGAAAGCGATGCCGAAATTAGGATACAAAGTAGATGGACATGGTTGATTTTCCAATACGACGGTCCCCTTCTATACGATATATGTGTTCGCAGATATAAATCCAAGCAGGCTATGAATCCTATAGTTTGTTGATGCTACGTGGAAGAGAGATAAACCATCAAACTGTATTCCAAGGACACACCAGAAAGCTCAGCATGGCACTCAAGTCCTGCTCTGCATATGTGTAGCTGGTTCCTGTTCTGGCTGGCCCAAGGAAACCATACAAAAAAGGCCAAATGCTCCTTATAACGCCTTTCGCAAACACCAAAGCTGGAAAAGAGGAAGCAAAGCAAGCCGCAAGAATCAGTCTCGAAAAGCATGAAAACGCAAGAATGCCCAGAGAATGCAAAGAATGCAATCCCATCTTTATCATAAACCCGAAAACTGGCCTGTCAGATGCACGAATTGAAGATCAAGATCGTCACACATGAGGGCCATCGCATGAGTGGAAGGAAGGATCACTCCCACTAACAAACGACGCAGAATAGCTCCTCCTCGAGGATGAACTTGCCCTCTTTGTATTTCTCGCTGCTCTCGTATGCCTTGTCGTATTTCCACCCTACCGTTTCCTTGCACTGTCTGCAGGCGATGTCGCGGACAATATGTCGACCTGTCGTCATGCTGCGCTCTACAGCTTCGCCTTGCGTGACGTTGACAACTTTATTGAAGAGATATGCTTTGCCGTGCTGGCCTCGGAAGTTCTAAGGAGTCGAAGGTCATGGATCAGTAACAGGTTATTCATAGCAGGAGGTGTGTAGGAAGAGTAGGATTTAATGAGTTATCATACCCGACTCATGATGTCGTTAAAATCTGCCAGATGGGTCTTGCATCCCTTACACCCGAAAATCTTGTTGGCAGTCAAGTAGACGTTGTATGAGAGACCCATGGTGGCTGTGTAGTTATGCGGTTATTGCCGGAGAGGCGTAGGATCTGAGAGTGCAGTCGTGGTCCTGAGAGGTGAGTTCGATGCAGCAGAGTGCTGACACTTGAATCTAGAGGGGGATATGCGGGCCCTTTATTGAAAAGGGGCAGCGTGTTTGCCTGCTTTCTTCGATATGGAGTAGTAGTTGGGCCCGCCCTGACTTCGATTTGGGAGGACCTCTGCCGTAGTCCTGCTGTTGACCCCCCTAGTAGCTTTGGGCCTTTATGCTTTGTCAAGTGTAAGGTTTCAAAATTTATGAGAAAGTATGCTCCTGGTCTTGCAGAGGGTCTATGGAAGAAGGAGGATGTGTCGGACTTCACAGCCCTGGAGCTGACGTGTGGACGATAAGCCGATAAGCGGATCGGGAGGAGAATCGGGATTCACGGAGACAGGAGATGGGTTGGGGTACTTTTCAAAAAGATCAGCTGGCTCAGGGTGTACAGATGTTTCAAAGGTCAAGTGAGCTGATCCCAAGTGAGTTCGGAGGCTTTGAAGTAACCGTGCCTGAGGCCCCGCACTTGGTCTCAAACCCCCGAAAGCTCCCTTTGTCACTTCACTTGAGATGTTTAGATCTACATAGGAAATACGAGACTGCACTGGGTATAGACAAGTTATTTGGGGTAATCATCAATCCAGAATCCCTGTACATAAGGCGCCGGTAACATGCGCTCCTCCAAGTATGCTCAAATGACAAAATTACATGTCTGAATCAGCTGCATTCTAATTTTTACAGAAAGCCCTTTCACATCTCTCTGCTTCACTCGTAATCCTTTACATAACGACCGGGCAGCTCAATGTCCCACATAGGTCGCTCCACCACTGCAACTTCCAGCATCCCACTCGGGCTCTGGTCGTCGGAGCCGTCATCTGCCAAGGTGTTGAGAGGTACGATGCCGAGGATATCACGGTACTTATAGGTGTGCCACCACCGACGTGTAGGCTGAACTGAGGCACCGTTAACCTCCACGAGTTGCTTCTTCGGGGTATCGCCAGCGCCATTGGCACCAAGGAGTGATTGGTGCTTCCGAGATCCCTTCTGTGGGGTTCCAGTTTCGACCACGGTTCCATCTCCACGTCGTAGGCGGGCGAGGGTTGACTCATTGGTGGCTGCAAAGGTCTCGTCGTACTCGTAGGCTTCGTCATCTTCGCCTGGGACACGGGTACGTTCCTTATCCAGCGCAATCCATTCTCCTTGTGATTCATCGCTGCCGACGATCTTGCGGACCTTGGTGCCAAAGTGGATATCCATCTGTGACTGGGGGATTCGATCACCGGCACCAGTGTTGTGTTTCCTCCGTTCATCTTCATCGTCATCGAGGGCTTCGCGCTTGCGCTTCGATGCCTTGGCAAGCTGACCCGCGGTCTTGCCCTCTTCGATTCCAGCTTCAGCCTCCTCGGGGGAGGGGAAATCTTGGAGCAGATCAAACATCCACAGCCATGATGCTCCGTAGAGCCAGAGGCGCTCGCGGCCCTCAAAGAGATCCCACATGCAGCCCATAGCTCGGTCCTTGACTCCTCGGAACTCTGCAGGAAGGTATGCCTTGGGATTGCGTCTTGACCAGTCGGATAATTTGCCGTCCCGGGCGTCGAATTCGATGAGCTGGTGCTCACTTGTGAGGACCATCAGCCGAGCTTCGCCAGTCTGATGCGTGGCATTAGCCAGACGCTTTTGTGTGGGGGCAGAATTGGGACGGAAGGACAACAAGGTAATGCCAGACTTCATACGAGGAATTGGCGATTCAATGGCAGCGGTAGTCCAGCGCTCGCCCTCAATTATGACATCCTCGTCCTCATCATCGGATGAATCATCGTCAGAATCCGAGGCTCCGTTACGCTTGACCGCAGCGTTTGCGGGTGCTGTCGCTTTTTCCAGGACCCAAGTGTCGACACAACCAGAGATATCGCCACTCGCCAGAACCTTGCCGTCATCTGAAAACACTACAGAACGTATCGTTCTCTCATAGTCACCCAATGTTCCGTGGGATGCCTTTTCGTGTCGTACGTGACGTGTGGCTCTCTTGAGCTTTGCAAATTGTGGCATCACCTGAGGCTTCTCATTAGATACAGAGGTTTGCTGGATCCTTGCCATGTATATGTCGCTGTTGGGGCGAACAACCGAAAGCCATCGGCCGTCAGGGGAGATGGACACAAGGCGAGCGCCTTCATCGGAAAGCACCTTGGGAACTTCGATCTTCTGGATGCGCAGAGCACCCTTCTCATCGCCCTTTCGCCGACGGAGAGAGAACAATTTGACCTCAGCAATGGTTGCGATGGCGAGTGTCTTGCCGTCTGAGGACAGCATTGCGGATGAAATGTTTTCCTCGCCCTGTATCAGGACCTTTCCGACCAGCCTATGCCGTTGGCCATCAATGTTCTCATGCAAAGACGCAGGGCCTCGAGACACACGCCACAAGCTCACTTCTCTGTCCCAGAAACTCATAACCAAACGAGACGACGGCGCGGAGGTGAGCTGGGGAATCTGCGGGAGACTCGAAAGCTTGCGGTGATGTTCCTTTCCAAATTCACGAAGAGGAAGAACGATCGGTGTTGCGTCGGGACCTTTGGGCGAAACAGGTTAGCATCTCTAAGGACACGTCGAATTACAATGGGGGAAGTTTACATACCTCCAGACACAGCAATACTGATGTCCTTTGTCTCGTAGACAGCAAATGTCTTGACGTCGTGGGTATGGTAACGACGATGCATGATCTCAGCCCAGCGAGCCTTCTTGTCGCCCTTCTCGCCCTCCTTCTTGCGGTAGACGACCGTCCTCTGATCGGCACCACCACTGATAACAGTGTCTCCATTGGCACTCACTGCAATATCAAGAGTATCGGCGAGATGACCCTGTATCCGTTGAACGAGAGAATAGTTCTTAGCATCCCAGAATCGAATTTCACCAGCAGAATCACCGGAAACGATCGTGCCATCCGGGAGACATTTCACCGACCAAACAAGCAACTCCTTCGGACCACCAGTAGGACCTTTGCCAAGAGAGATCGTACGCAGCAGCTGACCGGTGCGAATATCGAAAAGACGGATAGAACTATCAGCATAACCGGCAACAATGGTATTGCGGTTCTGGAAGGTGACACTCAGGACGCGCGCTCTTTTCGTTGAGGGACGCATTAGGCGCAAAAATTTGAGATCATTATCGGCAGTAGACAAAATGACAATTGACCCATCCGCACATCCTGCAGCGAGGTGCTGACCTGTGAACTCGCCCTCGGCGGGAGGAATCATCTTTCCGTCTTTGCCCTTGGTCGCCTGCCAGCGAGGCTGCGCAGCAAGACACCAAATCTCTCCATAGTTTCCACTGGAGTGGCGCAAGGGGCGGCCATTCTCAAGATCCCATTCGGTGACAGCAGTAGAGTATCCAATGCTAAACAGACGCAGTTTTCCCGGTAATTTGGCGCCATCTGGGCCGTCTTCCTGGGGATCCAGGGTCCATGCAAGTCCTTCAATACTTCTATCCTTGCCTCCACGCATCACGGTCTCCTGGAACCAGGCGCCGCGCATCGGGTTCCATATTTCGATATCACCGTTCGCACGACCGATCGCGAGTCGGAGGGTGGGTACGCCACGTCCAGCTAGATCTGCTGACGGGGGATGCGAGAATGCAAGTGCATTGATCGCTTGTGGATTATAAGAAACGAAACGGCAACGGTGGATATCCATGTTTGAAGATAAGGGCTTCGAAGCCAGAAAGCTCGTTTCGGATGTTTTTAAACGTTGTGCAGATCAGAAATGGGGTGCTGAAGATCAATTCAGAAATAATTCAGCTCGGGCTGTAAAACCAGCCTTTAGACAGTCATCTCTTAAACACAAATGGGTGATTATAGCGTGGTGCCGAAGCTTTCCTTGCGACTGTTGCGCTGCCGCTTTTTTTTTTTCTGTAGATAATTTTTAGCGGCCGGAATATCTTTACTAGTCTGGTATGTTTTCCCGGGGTCACGTGTACATGATGAGCTGTATGGTGCCCTGTAAATCAGGCCAACATTCAACGGAACACTCATGAGAAGAGCAAGCAATAACGATGATATGCCTCTGTGGATAGGAAGTCTCCCGCCCACCGGGTGTCTCATTGGTAGAATTTCATTTTCAAGGTGGGAAGGGAGAATTTCCCGAGGTCTAATATCTAGGCACATACCAGGGTCTCAGATTCAACATTGAAGTATACACTTGTACAAGGACAGAGTTGACACACGTATGGTCGAGTAAATTCAAACAGCACATAGTCAACAGCTACTATATTTCCGATGCACTCTCCCTGCGCACGGAAAAAAAGTTGTTTCTGAACACTGTGTTTATGCAACATCACGAGTGTTGGGAGATATCTTTGAACTTGCTATTGCAACTCCCCATCACAGGAAGAGACGAGTGGATTTCAAATCAAATAACCGACAAGAAGGGGCCAATAGGCACTCTACCCATCCACACACTAGATAAGAAACAGACAAGAGTTAACATTCAGCAACCTGACTTGATCATGTTCCAACCTGTATCAAGGGTATGCAGCGAGACCATTGGACATGCGAGCAAGTTTCGTCGGCGTAAGTTAAACAACTCGGGATGTAGCCCAGTTTTGAATTTCAGTGGCGTAGCAGAAACCGCAGTGTACTCTTCGCGGCCATTGTATGTATATTGAGATTATCATAGCAGCTGCAAGGGAGTCAGCGGGAAATCTGCCCCAAAAATGCAGGTTCAGCTGAATATGTCAGCGCAAGTAGACAAATTGGGCCACAAGCAACGCAATCTGCAGCCAATAGCCACATGTAATCGCGAATGGGTGCGACAGGTTCCTATCGGTATCTCCATCCACAGAAGGTAGAGGCCGTTCATCGACGGACTGCCACGTCAGAAGCAGCCATCAATTTTTTAGCTTGTCAGTCCATTGTGGCTGATTGGAAAGTAACGTCTCATCCTTGCTTATGTATCAAACTCCTGAGCCCGCTAGAGACACATACAGATAGACTCTCTGATAGGTCGTGACAGTACTTAGCTCTGCAGCGAACAACCCACATCCAATCGCCATGACAACATATTACTGGATGAGCATGAACGAGCTAAAGGGCAGCAGAGGCTGAGATGGACTTGCACACCATCATTGGACGATCTCGAATCAAAGTGCGGGTAAGGCAACCTCGGCCAGACCGATGATGACATTTGCTGCGGTAGGCCTGATGGCGCAGTTCAAATTCTATGTGAGTGTGCATTCCGAGTGTATACTGTGTGCCGTGTTTCTATGCCGTCATGAAACATTGAGTTCCCAGGGAAAATAGCCTGCGGGTTGCATGGCGGGATTTCACTCCCAGGCAACAGCTGCGGGGGTGGCTATTGGAGACCCCCTGTCAGCATGGGCTCGGACCCATCTTCGGGCGCATTTCGCTTGGGATTTGCTGATATGAGTGAACAATTGTCCTGTCATTGATTTGGACGATCACGTTCATGTTGTTCTTCGGTAAAAAGTAGCCATTGATTTGGTTCATCCTTCGGGGTTGTGGTTGGCTTGGACCGAATTGCTGCGACCAAGGCCCATCAAACTCAATTAGATTGTTTCTCGTACTCCGAATGCTGCTTGATTGTCCCTGTTTTCATGGGAGGTACAAGTCAGGTCCACATATGTGTATGTATCCAGCTGGAATGGATCGCGTTTGAAGGCATCCCGTCCACAGTGGAACTCTTCGGTAGACCCGATAGTCGTATGTTGTACATTGTACCTAGGCCACATGGGTGATATTATTTGTCAATCTGGTAACCCCTGATAGCGCAGCCTGGAATCGCGTGCTTGGAGTAGAGGGCACAGACACGGCGTAGTGAGCTTATAGTTCACGATTCCAGGGTTCCAGTCGGGCTATCATCTTCATCGGACTCTACTTGGTAATTTTCCAAGAGGGCATCTGGGCCAATGTTTGGATTGATTGGATGAAAAATAAAAAATGGTAGATCGGCAACATATGTATAGAATTAATACCAGTCCAAAGTGATAAACACGAGAATTGACTGGGATTCGCGCCAAGATTGAAAACAATCGTCCCCTTAGGAGAACGTTGACCGAGCGGCCGACCGCATGTGCCTCTTCCAGTTTTTTGTGACAAGAGAATCAAACGAGTACCTCGTTTTTCCCATATATTGAAAGAGAGCTGCCATTGACTGGAAACTTTGAGCCCATTGCAAAGTTTCACTATCAAGCGAACGCGCAATACAGAAAGTGAGAAGTGTGGAACGCGAGCCAGGCAATGACGGCATAGACAAATTAATGCCGAGGCTATTGGAACCACTAATCCCTAAGAGAGATATGGCGCACAAATGTAGTTCGTATTAATTGTACTAGTTGTTTTGTAGGCGTTCGGATTCAGTGTTCGCATCAAGTCTGTACAAGGCAATAGCGTACTCTGTACAGATCAATTTATCCTCTTTCGGACAGCATACTTGTATATCGTACATTGTACTTACAGTAACCGATACTTACATTGCAAATTGTAAAGCTTCAAGGTGGATCTTTTTCTTTCCTTACACGGGTAATCTCCACTATATTTTATGCCCTAATCCCCGTCAGGTTTAGCGACGTAGCAGCCTTAAAGCTCCGGTTACCTTTCCAGAAAGAACTGTCAAGATATCTGTATCAGAATACAACATAGGTCCATTCCAATTGATCCAATTTGAAAGATTTCAATGTTGGATATGGAGTAGTGTCCGGCCAGATTATGATAGACAGTGGCAAGTTCAATATTGAAAAGCTAAAGAAAAAAGGGGCGGGGAAGAAGGGGAGTGAAAAAAAACCGGCTAACCATGGATTGAGCCTCTGCCCCAAGTGTATGAACCATAAAGAGTCATGTCTCGAATTCCCGATCCGCATGGATAAGTAGCATTCTTATTCCCAGCGGAGCTTAAAGATTTAGCCTTGAAGAATTGATTCACCTTGGAGAATGCTAGTTAAGATGTTCTAAAGATACTACAGAAATCCGCGAATATCTATCCCGAAATTAGATGTACGTAAATCCGAGGCACTCCTTTATATTAATTGCAGGCCTTGTAAGTATTTTAGATGAACTTCATGCACCTTGTCCACTACCCTGAAAAGCTCTCCAGCTTAAGGATCAAGAGAAGAAAAAAAACCTGTGTAGTGGAGCTGTTTGTCACTAAACACAGAAAAACCTTTGTGACAGTTGTTATAACTCCCCGCAGAGGGGCCACGAAACATCGATTTTTCACCGGTCATGGATGCAGGTTTTTTGCCCGGTACGCACAGAACTCAATATGTTGAAAGACGGAATTTGGTTGCGACATACAGCCCCGAAGAGTCTCGTCTGACATTCAGGAATTTAGATATCTAGACAGCAATTCTAAGTTTCTAACTTACCTAGGAATATAACGAGAGGGTATTATAGCCAGACGCCCGCCGCCACTCTATACATTAGAAACCCATCGGGAAACAGAGCCACAAATTTCAGCCTGTTTGTGCGTACGGTACCCGCACTATCCGACAACAGCCACAATCCCGCCACCTCTTCTTTTCATATCGAGACGGTGGAGCGGAAACCCTTCAAGCATGGCGGGGCGGAAAAGAACATGCCCTACTCCGTACAGATATAGAAAGTCTACAGTCGAATGCTGCGATGGACAGAGAGGAAAAGTGGTGGAGATTCAGTCTTTTCCAACAAGTACCATGGTTGATACATCCCGGCACGGCCCTGGAATAACCGTTGTTGAAGGTGGAGTTTCAGTGCCCACGGTACTGTATACTTGAAATTTACCATCCCACGGTTTGGCAGGTGATGTCGGACATAGTGGAATGGATCCATCTGTGTGAGGCGAGAAAAAAAAAAGATCGGATCCCACACTTCCGTTTTGATTTCTGTTATGGGTTATTGTGGGTTGTATTATACGGTGTTTTGTATAAACTGCAAGTCTCGGAGGTCTCTAGATACTCTGTATGGAGTATGGGATGTATCGATATAGAATATCAAGTAAGAACCAGATAGTGCTTGTATTGGTATAGAATGCACAAAGTATCCACTCGAAGATGACTACATATATCAGTTCCCAGTGATGACATTCAATGCAGAACATGCAGCTAGTACATGATCTGATGAGATATCTAACATCCAGTCCACACCGCTCTCTGACAAACGAGTAATGTCTACGAATTTAACATTGATCTACATTGGAAGCAGAACTCCGAGATTGCTTCATGTCTCCTTGAATTAATGGACTTCCTAGACGGAATACAATATACATAGCGGATATCTTCTCCTTGCCGAACGAAATATATATCTACAGGCTGCAAGTGAAATAAGCAACGTGGGAAATGGAAGGGTTATATTACTGTATTCTGGTTTGCAGCCATAAGCAAGGGAAACCACATCAACTCTATATGGCGTCCCATCGGGGCGAGATCTTGCAGCGACTGGGGGAACCAACCGATGGTAGGCTATTTAAGTTTTGGCTTCTAGACAAGTGGGCACCTCCTTGAGGATTTTGACTTGCATTACTGGGTGTTTGCCCGTGAAGCTTTATTAACCACACACCAAACACCTGACATGGATCAACTACCCCCTTGAACTTAAGCGCTTCTAGCCAGCAATGCTCTATCCAAAGAATCATGTCGAACAGAATGCCTGTGATTAAAATAAATGAGAGGTTCAAACTCACACCCAAAAATAGATAAAATTGCACCCTATCCGCTGCGGGAAGCTAAAGAGTCCGGGGCCAATAGACGTTCCAGACCAAGTCCAGATTCAAACTATGTATGCCCAACGCCATATGCGCGCGCTTTAAACTTACCCTCATCCTCTGGAATTAATCATGCTGTCGGTACTTGAAACATGGGATGAGACACGAGCCAGGAGACGAACATGGCAACACTGACATGCTGATTTGCAAGGATCTTCTTCCCCTTTTCAGGAGGCACAGTACTGCGCCGGCTGGGCGCATCAGAAGTACATTGGCCAAGTACTAGTTTCCAAGCCATCTAGGCAAGCTCTATGGGCACATGTACGGAGTCCTCCGTACAGTACCTCTGATTGACTAAGCAAGTGCTAATCCTGAGACTATGCACGGCTGCAGCCAGATATGCCCCATCGCGACCACGTAATTACTGCATGAGATCTCTTACTGCATGGACTGGTCTGTCCACAGAGCCCCTTTTTTTTCGAACATAGCGTTTTGTCCAATTGTTTCTTTGACTATTCATACCTAAACGAATGAAGGCGACTTTACAGAAAAGAGATTATCCAGTTTGTGCTTAGGTGGTAGGACCGAACGATAATTGTGCATTAATATCATTACTGTTTCCTGGGTGGTACAGGTCATCCCCGCCATTTAGGGGCGGACTACTCAAGTAGGCAACAGTACGGAAGACGGAGTAGGGGACTACAAAATTAGGGAGTGCTATCCGCTAAGATGGATAATGTACGCAAATTAGCTACGGAGTAGACTCCCGGTTGCCCAAGCACCTAAGTAGGAATGTGCCTAGGTTGAGTGCTTGGATAGGGGGTGTCTAGATTTGATTGACGCAATATGTACTCCGTCCTTCGTATGTTGCACTCCGTCCATGGTGCTCGGCTCCTCAGGGTGAAAGGCCTCCACAAACGTAAAGGCCAGACATGTTCCTTTATGCAGCTAACATGTTATTAAGGACTCAGAGGTATCCAAGATCATGTACTCCGTACTCCCTACGGCGTACAATTATCTGGAGTACACATTATTACGACCAAAGTCTTGGCAACTAATTTAAATGCTGGTATGACACTCCGTACTCCGTACCGCAAAAGTGTCTGGCATGCAATGAGAGATGAGTTTACAAACCAGATTTGGAGACTAAGTGTGTTTGCGATCTGCTCCTGCATATTAGCTGTGCCTGTGAAATTTTTCTTATTTGGGAGTCCCTTGCTTTTGCTACGTTGTACAATCCCGATATCCTCTAATGGTGGCTTATCTCTTCCCCCTTTCTTTCCCTGCTAGTCTTGCACGAGGCGGGGATACTCCGTTGTTCATAGGGGCATCAGTGCTTCGGCAACTGTCATCCCCGGTTTAAATGAAAAGGCGCCAACGAATGATTCGATCTGCATTCCTGGAGTAAGTGAAACGCAGCGATCCACTCCGTGGCAGAGGTAGAGCCTTATGCGCTGTCGTGTATCAAGCTGCACTACTCCATATATACCGGTCAATTGTATCCGTTTGGTGTGAACATCCTGTGCATGTCAACGAGAAACGGCCGAGTCGCATGATGGTACTGGGTTTGTAGATGTGGGATTGAGTGGCTGAGATTAATCCCTGAGGGACCTTACAGAGGGTTCTCATTGAACTGCATTGTAAGGGGATAAAGTAAGGGGAGACAGTAAAAAGCTCCGAGTCGCAAGTGTGTCAACAGGTATACGATGAGAGATCGGCCTGGAAAATTTACGCGTCCAGAAACAGCATACTCACAACCAGTGAGTCGAGACGTCTACAAACCTTATCGCGGGTCGAGAAGCTGGGGACAAATCAAGTGCATCCAGTGTCACAGGCAAATGTAGGGGTATGGGTAAAGTGACACCGTAGACTAAATTACCAGATCCAAACAGGAAAGATGACCTAAAGTAAATCTCACGGATTAGCCAACTCCGACACACAAAGAGTAGGATTAGGAAAAAAACGTGGAAGGTCATATTACTGGGGACAAGAACCTGCTTTTGCGACCGAAATATATCCCCCCCACATGGGCCAGATCCCTGCAAGACAAAGGAGGCTCGGGTTATCAATTTACCAGCTGAGGACGCGAAACGCGAGATGAAGTCAAGGGCAATCCCAGGCTTCTGAACCAGTCAGCGCCCACAGGTCGGAGACCCTGGAACGCGCGACCGTATCGGAGGCTTTGTACGGGGTTAGAAGGAGAGCCACTCCAGCCCATTGCAGCACTAGTAACCAAGGTGCTGGATGACGAGCCAACAATGGCTGAGGATTGGCCTTTAATACCTGTCGATCAGGAGTTTTTTTGGGGCCGGAACTCGCGGTTGTTCTTGGCTTGAATTATGTTTTTTAGTTTCATAGAATTTGAATAGCGAAATGGAATTGAATATCGGAGAATTCTATCTACAGTAGAAAGATGAAGGAACGTAGGGGGAAATGGGATTGAAAGGTTGAAATGTCTCTCGGTAGCGACGGAGATCTCTCCACTGCGAGAAACTCCTTCAAATTACTAGTTGAAGAAAAATGACTGGGTCGCGGCATACGGTTGAAAACGCAACTGAGTTTCAAAGTTCGATGTGAGATATATAGAAATGAAAATAGGAATTCTTCGCAATAGAAATAGAGGGAATGTGTATGTGAAGGTAAATCTGAAGGATAAGTATCAACGAAGTCATTTTCGGATTGGGTTAACAGTGTACGAATCTCCTAATTCAGTTTGTACACCTCTCAAGTGTATCAATTCCAGGCCATGTTATAGTACAGTTTCGAGCAACCGGTTTCAACTCCTGTCTTAATATCCTTGCAGAGAAGCCCTATCAAAAATTACCTGTAAATTATGGAACTGTAAATTTACTGTACGTACTAACCTTCAGCCTCCACTCTGTGTCTCGTGGATTACCGTACCTCTTGTGTATCTTCTCTCTTAACCTCTCCCTCTTCCTTTCTCTTCCACACCCTGGAGAGAGAAAGTCAAAACCCTCCTCCTTGTACCTCTCTCCTTCTCTTCATACTTCCCTCTTCCCTTTTCCCCTCCCTCCCCCTGACAACTCCAGAGTCTGGTCTACTGGCTGAGTTACGGTTCGACGACATTCCAGTCGACGCAATCTCATCAGCCCGCTGCACTAGCACTCAATATCAAGTCGAATTCACCTTCGAACTTGACCTTCCAATTCGACGTTTGTTAACTCAAACGGCGATCCTTCGTTGTCCGCCCGGTGCCTCCCTGATCCTCGGACCTCGTCGATTCGGACCCTCCTGTTCCAGCTCCTGCCGGTTAGACGAGCGACAGTAGGAACCCCATTCAAGTTGACTTTGGATTGATACGAATTTGTTTTCGGTATCAGATTGACATTGAGCTTGCAAATTTGGGTAAGAAATTTCTTTTTTGTTTTTTTTTGGTGCTGGAGGTGTGCATGGTGTGAAAGTCGGAACGTCCCGATGGATAGACGAGCAACGGATACTCGAATGTTCTCAACACGAGCCCAAAGATTCAATATATCTCCACCCGAAAAACAAAAATGTCTCCAGAGTGCATGAAAACTTTGCCCACCGGGCATAGTGATATGGCCTTGAGGCCATGTCCAAGCATCCAGCAGTCCCAACCCCATGTACCTCCGATTTTACGTCATTTTCCACCCAATATAACACACGCCGAGAGCCAGATGTGAGGGCAACGGTCTATTGAGCGATAAAAGTCGCCGTCCGTGGAGACGGGAGATGATGTTTCAAATACAATTGTGGAATGTGTATCTTTTTGCTTGACATCCAATGTCTCGTCAGGGGCCAGACTGCTTCTATATTCCCCGTCTGGGGAAGATCTAAGGGCTGGCGAAAATCTCATACTCATACTGGACATGCTGAATGTTGGAGTGACGATCAGGCTGCAGCATCACATACCTCTCGCACTTGATCATTGACTGGCGTCAATTGTTGATTGGCATTGTCCTTTGAACCGTTGGCTTCTAAAAAGGGACTATTAACGAATATATGACTGACATTGTTGCCTGATATAGGATTTATCTATCTGAATCTTCGATATAAACCCACTTGTCTCCTCCGACGTGGACTTAAATCTTTGAATCACTAGCATCCTTTCCATCTAGCAAACTCTCATCAGTCTCTTCACTGAGCCTTGTTCATACAATTCATTCATTCGTGAAGAGTGAGTTCTGACCATTCCGTTACCAAGACATCCCCCCTGATGATTGTGACCCCCTTCATAGGGTTATTCTCCTGCACTCCACATTCCGCAGCACTAGCCTAGGGGTGAAGACGTTGACTCGTACTTCATCTCTTCGTTGGTATCCAACAGAATCTTCATTCATCGGATCATTCCTGCCTAGATGCCAGTCCTGCCAACACGGTAAGGGTTGCATTGTGCCCTCTGCCCGAAGGCTCTTTCTGGGTTAGTATTTCTCCGAAGGACTTGTCTCCCTTTCTCCTGGATGAATACAACATACATCTCTACAGTCTACCTCGCTGTGCTTCCTTTCACACAGTCTCTTGCTTTCCCGTCACTTCAACATTACAATCTTTTAATCATTTCTTTTTTTCGGCCTTCGCTAATATTAATTATCTCAGCCTTAACCTTCGATTACTTCTTCCTCGGACCTCCCGGCCACCTTTTCCCAGCATTCGAACTATTGTTCTACCGCTGATCCACTCTTTAATCGTTACAACTTTTCCGTCACTCATTCCAATACACTAATACCACGACTGTCACTCTCTTAATTCCGTCGTTGCCTGATAGACTCGTTCTTCAAGCTTCCTTTCATTGAAACTCGGCAAAACAAACCTCATACGTTAACTTGTCCTTCATACTTCGGTCGATCCAAGTACTTCCGCAATCATGGATTATCATCGCAACTACCGTCCTTGCCCCACCTTCTTCGTCGAAGAAGACTACGGCATGGAAAGTCGGATTCGGCAAGAGCGGCAGGCGAAGCAGGAGCATGACAAGCAGATGGCTCGTGAGCGTCAGTATGCCATGGCAGATGAGCTGTCTAGTCTCACATGTGAACAGCTTCGTGACGATGTCCTGAGCCACATGTTGGAAATGGATGTGCGTTGAAACAGATCCCCGGGTGCCTTCTTTCCCAAGATTACATTTTGCTAATTTAACCATCTTATAGAACCAAACCCTGCCCGACGTCGAGTCTATTGACATCCAAACTGAGATCCAATGGTTCATGCGCCCCTACCTTCTTGACTTCTTGATCGAGGCCCACACTGCGTTCCAGCTTCTGCCATCCACCTTGTTCTTGGCGATCAACCTTTTGGACCGATACTGCTCCAAGCGTGTGGTCTACAAACGTCACTACCAGCTGGTTGGCTGTGCAGCTCTACTCATTGCGGCGAAGTACAATGACAAGAAGGATCGTGTTCCCACCATCAAGGAGTTGAAGTCGATGTGCTGCTCTCTTTACGATGACGATATGTTCACCCAGATGGAATGGCATGTCCTCCAAACTCTTGGCTGGTCAATTGGACACCCAACTGTGGATGCGTTCTTGCAACACGCCGTTCTGGACGATGCTTACGACCCCGAGGTAGAACATATGGCTCTGTATATCCTGGAGATTGCCCTGTTCCACCGGGACTTTGTCGCCAAGCTATCATCTGAGCTTGCTCGTGCTGCCCTTGCGTTGTCGCGCTGTATACTCAACAGACCGCAACCCCGTCACACTGACTGGTCGTCGCAGTATGACTCGGCGACCCTTGTTGCCTTGTCTCAACAGTTGCACCAGCCCTCCACTGTGGTCGCCCGCAAGTACGCTTCCCCTCACTACTCTCGGGTCTCAAAGGTCATGGAGCACTTCCTCCAACGTCAGGCTTCGTTGGCAAACTATGCCCGCTGCACCCCTCCGGTTGAGACTCCTATCGATTCCAAGCCGTACAATGGGGAGATTGGCCTTGCCACGCCTCAGAAGTCTCAGCAGTTGACAGCTATTCCTCATGGCTACCTCACTCCTCCCATCACCCCGGACAACGAGGCGCTCGTGCATGCCCATGCACAGATGGCGAATCACGATCTATCCCGTGGAATGCCCACTGTCCACCATGGCTGTTCCCCTTCTCCCGCTCCATCCGCTGAGATGCAATACATGAACAGTGAAGCATACCAACAACAGCAGGAGGCTCTGTACATGGCTCAGCAAGCAGCGCTCCAGCAGTTCCCTCTGGCACCTACCCACATGGGAATGAGCCAAACATATCAGGGTGGGATGTAAAAGAAACGACGGAACGAACAGCAATCCAAATTCTATTTGGTCATTGCACATATTTCCAGCACTTCATTTCATTTCTCTCATCGTCATATAATGACTCTAAGGAGCATCCGACTCCGCATTGATTCACCTCGATATCTCATCTTAATACTCAATGCGTCACACCAGCTGTCGACCTGTGCCATATTCCCCGAACTCAACTGCATCCACTTTCGTCCTTTACGCTTTGCATTCGGCTTTGATTTTACGAAACCAGAGTCGAGACCAGCCCTTCACTTCCTGTTCTAAAAATTGCATACCCATTTGCTCCCTATACCCATTAGTTTTGGGTCACCAGTTGCACTTGATTTAACCATCTAGCATTGCGAGCGCGAGCCATGTCGATTTATTTGTTTCAAGAATACATCCTGCTGTTTTTCACTCCCCTCGTCATATTAACTTCATTTCTATCAGTCAGGGAATACCACGCACCCTCGACATCTTGTATTTTTGCATGCCAGTTGGCGCTGCGTTTTTGATATCCCCATCCCCCTGCCCTCCACGATCCTTAGCAGCATGACTGCCTACCCAATTGCGCCCCCAATCCCCCACCCCTACCCCCTCGCCTCCAAAACCCTCCAAACTCGTTTTTCTCGTGCCTCGTTTCTCACGTTGGCTATTCTGCCAATGTGCATGAACCGGTCTCCGGTCCGACGACATCCAATTGTCTCGCGCGCCAGGAGAGCAGGTTCATCGAGATCACAAAAAAAAGCAAAAAAATGTGTGAAAACCCGGAAAAAATTACATGTCTTCTGGGGAGGAAAGCCCACTGAGTTCATATTTTGGTTGAACTCAAGGTGCCTTTTCTTTTCCCTCTGCTCTCCTCTTCCTTTGTATCTAGCCCTTGACACATGCCCTGAATGCCTACCCGTCATCCATTATTGGAGATGGGAGGCCAGGTGCCTTTTTTCTTATCTCTTGTGTGGATTTGAAAATGGGGTTGTCGGTTTTGCCGTTTGGCCCTGAAATATATCCCATTTTCAGTGAACTTTGGATGCTGTAGACTTGTAGTCTTCTGGTATTGTAGAGTACTGTGCTTTCATTTTTTTCTCTTACTCCATGCTAGCAATAGTTGTAAATCATTTAGTTTCTGCGTGTTCTTCACTGGATCTCAACTTTGATGTCCATTCTCTTGCTCTGGATATATTACTACTGTTGGTCCTTCTTGTGTTGCCATGATTCCCCCCAATACTGACTGATCACCTCCGGTCTCTCAATAAATATATTCTGATAGATTCCTGAACATTCCGGTCTTAATGTTATTAATCTCAAAGCCCACGGTAATATCTGACAGCAGCGGACAAGGCTCTCGTTCACACATGACCTCCCCGTCTATGCCCAATACTTACCAATTGATGCCGGTCGGAAATTGCGAGGGAAAAGAACAGAACAGGGTAGGGTTAAGTGCTGCATATGACCATCTCCATTCCAAAGCGAGCTAGGGACTCCTATGGGTGAATTGGAGGTAGGTCATTCGAAAGACACCATATTCCTCCAGAATTGCTCATAGTAGTAGGTTTCGTACAATCACAGAAGACAATAGTTATGCCCAAACCTATTATTAAGCAGGTAGCTTCTAGCGGTGAGGCAAGCTTGGAAGATATATCTCGAAGGCTGACAGTTTATGTATACAACGTGATTTATATTCAATCTTCCCAGCTCGATGTTATTGGTACAATTGTACAAAAGTAAGAAGAACAGCCACAAATCAAGTGAAGACTAAATTAGATAATCAAACAATGATATTTCTCTTGAGAATACAATTTCGCTCATTCGCAATAAATCCAGATCCAGCAGATCCAACAATACCCCCACGCTATGCATCGCAACAAACAAAATAAATAGAAGGGCGTCAAGCCAATTAGCGCAGTATGACCATGCAGCTAGCTGCTAGGCACCAATACCGAGACGCAGACACGTGTTCAACAGTAACCAGTAGAGTTGGAAGGGTAGAAGGTAGAAGGGACAAAAGAGAGAAGGGACGAAAGGAAGAGACAAGTAGGACTAGGAGAACACATAGAGTGACTCCTAGCAGGGTAGAGAGGAGAATGATAAGAGACAAGAGAAAGCAAACAGCAAAACGCCTCCAGAACTCCAGAATAATGATACAAGGGGAGGTAGACAGCAAAGAGTGGAGACCTGAAAATCCGGGGAGACGCAGGGATTCAGGTTGGCGAGATAGTAGGAGCGACAAAGGGACCGGCACAAGAGCGCCGAGAATCCGAGAGATCCAGAGAAAGCCCTCAGAGTAGCACGTCCCGATTGGGTCAGGGGCAGAGAGAAAAAGGGTGCGGTGACGAGAATCGCGAAAAAAGGGGGATTTGCGTCCAATGAACTCCCCCGATCATTTCTGCCGATCATCGCCTCACTTTTCTTATTTTCTGGCCTTTTTGGGTCTTTTTTTTCTCGGTCTGGACCTCTTTTCGCTGTTGTAACGCGCGTGTAAAATGCTGGGATCCGCGTCTCCTTTGGCGAGCCACCTACGTATTGCAATTGAGGCAAATGCATAGGTAGGCAGGTCTCCGCTGTATGAACAACTACTTCCAGCGTTGTTTGTCCCAGTCAGAGGGCCGCGTTTCATCGTAGATTCGGCCGCCCTTGTTGTGTATGACTACCGGGGGTTTGCGGGCAGGATTGGTTTCTGGGATCTGCATTAGCTTTGGCTGAATCTGGGGATGGGAGACAGGGATGTGAAGCACTGGACATACTCAAGCTCCGGACTTCGGTAGATACTCCTTGGTCATTGCTGCTCCCTCTGCTGGCTAGCGTGGAGTTGGAATCGTTGACCTTGTGTGGCATTGTGAATGGAGAGTGGTAGGAATGGTTTGTGATTTGAGGGTCGATGGAGATGAAGTTGGAGGAGAGGGATATTAGGGTATTAAAAGTGGTAGAGGATCAAGAGGTCCAGAGACGAAGAGAAGTATAGAAAGCGTCAAGCTTGTGGAAGCACACAGTGTTGAACTGTGAGCAGATTATAAGAACAATCAAGATATATATGAACAAAAGATAAAAAGAGTGAGAAACACAAGAATCTAAAACGAAGACAATAGTGATGGTTGTTGATATGTTGTAGTTTGGTTGATAATGAATCAATCGTTTGAGGGCATCGAGTTCTTTTTGTATAGCAAGCCATTCCACATTGAGCTTCACCCCGATCTACACTCTGGGGAACTTCGAGCTTCCTAGTGTCAAAAGAGCTCGGAATGGATCATCCCCCCCTGACGTATTTGGTGCCTGGTAATTACAACTGCCACGATTGAAGCATTGATTGGTGTAGAGAGGAGATCTAAAGTAGGGCAGCCAGTGAGGACGAAGAGAAGCTACTAGGGCTGGGGGGGAAATGGGCCAAGTATGCAAAAAACGGTAATATTACCAATAATGATGAGTCAGCCATTCCTGGAGCCCTGGAGCTATTTACAGAATCGGACTGGTCGTGTAACTAAAAAAACTTCCTTTTAAATGAAATGCGGTGATTCCTTCACCGCTAGGATTACTGCGCCAATGGCGGTACACGGTGCGTGTATTTAGCAAAATCATCAGTCAGGGGCTTCTTCCACACCGCAATTGGAACACTCCACTGTACTCCATAGAAGTACTCCCGTACATCGTCAGGTCTCGATTATTTGTTATTACGCTCATTTTTTAGGCCAATAGTCAGAAGGTCAGAAGGTCAGAAGACTGTCTAATGATTTTAGGCTCCATCGGAAGATCTGCCCGCCCTGATTTATACAGGGTCATCCCATGAGGAATAATTATGAAACTTAGGTACATATACATCGACCTCTAGATGCATAGACAACTCATAGTCTCGTTGGTAGGGACACGGATGTGCGTCATTCCATTCAGACCGAGATTCTAGCCCTGGAGTCAACCCTTTCCTGGTCAATCACTTTCCAAGCTAAGTTTGCCCCGGGGGCTTCCCCAGCAACGCCTCCGAACCAGCAATGAGATTGCGAAGCGTGTGGATTGTCTGACCCGTCTGACCTAGTCTCGTGGACACGGTTAATCCATCCCGGATTCTAGACTAGCCTCCCCCGAAATCGTAAATCATGTCAGCTCTCCCATCAACCCTCTCGCTTCATCCGGTCTTGCCACCCGTTCATACTCCGCCGAATTCCTAGTGTCCGTCGCGGTGCTTGTTGAATCATTGACATCGTGGTGCTGTGGAACGTCGATACCGGCTGGAATCCGCGGGTGGAGTTCTCGGATTTCACTTCGTCTGCCCCGGCGGTCCCGCCTGCGGATGTGTTGTTGCCGCTCTGTTCCTGCGTCATTGTCATCCTGGCAGGTTTCACGGTTGATTTCGATGGGGCTGCCAGCCACGTGTAGCCATTGGAGTTTGTAGGCTCCAGGGTCGGGCGCGTTGGAACAAGTGGTCGTGGTTGAACACGGTGAGAGGAGAGAGGAGCTGGAACGATGCTCCTTGCCCCTGGACGTTGGTTCTGGGACGGGGGCACTTCGTATCTGCGGGATGGTGGCTGTGGATAGCTAGGCAGAGCTGGCTCCCTCTTCTGGAGGGATCCTGGGCCTGCAAAAAAGTTGGAGATGCTTGCTTGTGTGAGTCCGTCTTTACGACTGACACTGCTAAGCGGTTTCAGTTTGTTTGGCCCAGCTGCGTGTGCATCTGCATCAGCCGGAGGCTTAGAGGCGGACTGCGCGGGGGGTTCGGGGTTGGCCGCTATGTAATCCCGGGCAGATGTGAACCCCGATGAAATGGTTGTAGGAATTGTAAACCCTGTCGAATTATTCATGGTATACCCAGTTGAAGAGATGTAGGTAGTCGTTTTGGGGCCCTGGTTCATGTCTGACCGTCGTCGCTTTGGATTGGGCTCGCCAGAGGCGTCATGAGTAGATGTGCCATCGATTTTGCTGCGGTCTTCCTCGCCCTCGGGTGTCCATCGGTCGTCCAGCGTCGATGGAAGAAACTCGAGCCCCTTGTACATGTCTTCTAGAGATGGCCGAGGGCGATGCAGAATATCGGCAATTGCATACACCACCTTCTCGTGAAGAGACGGCCCCGTCGCCCGAAAGCGTGTTTTAGTCAACTTGGGAGGTAGGAATGGTGTCAAAGTGGTCGCACCATCTTCTCCTTCTCCTAACCGGGGTTGTCGAATAGGAATACTCAGATATAACAGGGCCTGTGCTCTTGTCATTGCGACATACAGCAATCGTCTCTCCTCTTCTACCACCTCCGCACGCGAGTGAGGAATGCTCCCATTGTATACAGCGGGAACAAATACAACTGGCCATTCCAGACCTTTGGCAGCGTGGATAGTTGAAATGGTGACTTTCTCCGTCGGTTGGTCTCCTTCCTTGGCCTCTTCTTTGGTTGTGATCTCCGTAGCCAATGCGACATTTGCCAAAAATCGAGTGAGAGCCTCCTCGCCAGAATGTGCCTGCTGCTGCTGCACACCTTCGATTACGGGGAGATCCATTTCTTTATCAACCTCTTCGTCTCCAAACGCTGCGACTTCACTGGCTTGATGCATCAGTTCCTTGACATTCGCCCAGCGACTGTCTTCGTCAAGGGGATAGGTTCTGATGAGATACTCCTGGAACGACAGACGTTCGGCAATGAATTCGATCAAAACACGGGGAGCCGATGCATCCTCGCACTCTTGCAACTTTTGTCTAGAGGCTTCAATCAAATTGACCAAAACACAAAGTCCCTGCTCTGCGGCCTTTTGAAGCTTCTTCTCAGTCGAACGGCGTCCTTGGATAACATCTTTGATGAAGTTCCAGAGCGGAATTTTGGCCTTCTCCGCACCACTAGTCAATTGCTTGATTGTCTCATCGCCAATCCTTCGTGGCGGAACATTCACAATATTCATCAATGCGTCCGAATGTCCCGTGTGGCTGACAACCCTCATGTAATTGAGAATAATCTTGACTTCAGTTCGATCGAAGAACTTTCGTCCTCCAACCATCTTGTATGGTATACCCGCTCTTCCAAAGGCGGTTTCGATTTGTGTAGACAGTGAAGCCGACCGAAGCAGGACGGCAAAGTCAGACATGCGTAATAGACCGCCGGTCATCGCTACACAACGCTTAATCTCGAGTACCATCCATTGCGCCTCTGCGTTGGGATTTGGGAGCCTTCTCAGTACCGGCAAGGTTCCGAAAGTGTGCGTAGCCAGGAGTGCTTTTGCAGGCCGACTTGTGTCCTGTTCAATCACTTCTTGGGCTGCATTCAAGATAGAGCCCGCAGAACGGTAATTGTCTTCCAAGAGTACAACCGTTGTGTTTGTATATCGCCGCTGCATCCGCTTGAGATTTTGAATCTCTGCAGAACGAAACCCGTAGATGCTTTGATCCGGATCTCCGACGATAGTGATTCGTCGGTTCTTAGATGCGAACAGATTCACCAGCTCATATTGTATGATATTAGTGTCCTGGAACTCATCCACCAAGACAGCCTGCACATTTGAAACACACTGTGGGTGGTCTCGGAGCAGATCTCCACATCGCAGAAGGAGGTCATCGTAATCCAAGAGATTGGAGGCTGCCAGTGCGGATTCGTAGTCACGATAAATATCAACAAGCTCCAGCTCCTCTGCTTTGCCTCTATCAGCTACGCCATCAGGAGTGAGTCCATGTGCTTTATGTCGAGAAATTCGGCCTTGCGCTGCCTTGACTTCAATGCTAGACTTCAGTCGTTTAATGGTTCTCTGTGATCACAATTAGAGAGGAGAAACAAGTGGATAGAATCTAGGAATGCAAATCATACTCTGATGATTGCGCGAGTATCATCCGAATCTGCAATGCCAAACCCCTTCCGCAGGCCGATCAAGTACCCGTACTTAACCAAGTAGCGGCGACAGATGGAATGGAAAGTGCCGAGAATCAACCGCGATTCGAGTTTTTCTCCAATAAGTTTTGCGAGTCGCTCGCGCATCTCACGGCTGGCTTTGATCGTGAATGTGCAACAAATAACATCTTGAGGTTGGTATCCATGGTGCGAGAGGAGGTACGCGACGCGTGCGGTCAAGGTTTTTGTTTTCCCTGAGCCCGGTGGTGCCAGAACTTGAAGAATGGAGCCGGATGAGGTGACAGCTTCTCGTTGAGCATGATTCAAGCCATCTAAGATCGGATCCATGACATGTAGGGTGTTTGACCAATGGTCGGTTGCTTGTGAGGAGGAGACGCGAGAAAACGCGACGTCATGTGACACTTCCGCTCTACAATGAATAAGTCGATTAAAAAAGAATCGAGGGAATTAGAAGCTGCTACTTGTCTCTAAGTCTAGAAATATTGATGTTTCAGATGCTAGAGGGCATTGAGGAGCAAATTGTGAGGCGGCGATCCCCGAAGGCCTTCACAGAGTGGATGGTTCCGGGTTGAATAGAGGAGGTTTGGCCGGAGTACTTCAAGTCCAATATTCTGAGGTGTAGACAATTTATATGTCTAATTCGGACTAGCTTAACCTCGTGGTATATGCTGATGGCATTGAATGTTCCGTCTTTACTATAACAATGTGTTGGGAGTTGCAATGCTGTTCACTATCTATATATACCCTAGGAAGAACAACTAAGATGGAGTCTCTACAAAGCACCTCCAAACAATACGCCTTACACTAACCGAAGTTCTTCCTGATACTTAATTGGCGCTATATTGCGACCAGCTCTTTGGTTCTACTCCATACAAGACTGAGGACTCCACCATGGAATTACCGAAATTGCCAGGTGCTGCCTCAAATTCCACTCCATCCAAAGAAAAAACGGGAAGAATGAGCTTCATGTAGAATATTTGATCAAATGCCAATGAAGGTAGGTTGTAATATACCAGCCTTGTGTGGTGGCAAGCACGGAGTAAATGTAGACTCCTACGGAGCACCCCAAGATATATTGCATCGTTATAGCCGGACTTATAGATTTCGAAAACTCACAATCTCGGTCTCGACAAAAAAAAACGCAATTCATCTCATGCCAATAATCAAATCTCTTGGCACACAAATCTGTCCATGTGCTACCAAGAACGGCACGGGATATAAAATTCATGAAAATGATTCATACGCCGGATGCTAGGCAGAGTTTTCCATGCCATAGCCTCGCTTATAGAATCTCACCCCGGAATTTGCCTCTCGGTCAAATTACAAACCGACTTAAGATGATGGGTGGTCATTGGATCTAGATTGACGAAGTACTCGGAGTCCGGAGTCGGAATTTGGGGACTTTTGTACCCTAGCCAACAAAATGGAAACCCGGACCTGAAAAGAATTCCCCGTCGGAGGTATCATCGCATGACTCGCTTACAAGGTCCCCGAGCTCATCTGTTGACGTGATGTTTCTCTTTCAATCTTCACCGGCAGTGGGCCCGATGTCTCCCGTTGTGCCGGATTCCGACCTGCCTATCTGATACAAGCGCTCAAGCAAAGCGGGACAGGCCCCATGAGAAGAGAATCTGGGAATGAATGTTAATCCTTCCTTCCGTTGACCCAGAGGAATTAGCCATTAGACCACAAAAGGCAGGTCCGGTAAAGAGTTAGGATGAACCTCGCTTGCATTTTCCTTTTAGGGCTCACTTCTCGCCACTGTGTTATCACTTGAGCATAATTTAATTCCGATTATATACATACTAGGCTGCACAAGGTCTGGGCCCAGGGTCTATCTATCTTATGCATGACATAACATCCTAGCTGTATACATATGTATTTATCAAGTCTACGGTAAGACGGGTATAGCAGAACCTGATCCAATCAGTCAAAGTCCGATATGTCTTGAGATGACTCGAGGCAGGGGTAAATCTAAGCAATGCTAACGTTGCTACCTCTCATACCGATTAAATTTTTTAAATATACCGGAATCTACGGTGGGACGAACTTGACATGTGAAGGTGGAGTTAACAGGTATCAATTAGAATCTATAAAGCAGCCTTCTAGTCACAAATTCAATCAAATAGATGTACATACTATGATGATGCCACTAGTCAAGAGAAATGTTGTGAAGGTCACTGGGTATAGTACGGTGCATGTGAGTTAGTGTTAGAGTAGCTGAAATTCTAAGGGCATCTAACCCACCTAAGAGAACAAGGCTAATTTCAATGACCTGTTGTCTTGGTCGATAGAACATTTCCACACGTAGAATGATTAAAATAGAGAATACAGGCAATGTCTGTCGACTAGGTAAGAGAGAGCCAACAAGTTACACAAGATACCCGGCACGTCCACAGGATTTTAAGCAGCTAGTAACTCTTGACTCTCATGGCGTCACTTGTGAGGCTATAAACATACATATTGGCTTTTTTTTGGAGGAAAAAAAACTAGCATACGAAAACAGACAAGTCGCCAATGTTGGGACCCTAGGTAGATATTGAGTTAGTATATTTTGCTGTGGTCAGCTCAGAGGGTAGTGCACTTACCATATAAACAAGATTGCGATGAACGATACGCCAATTACCAGTAGACTGACGTTGCCAGTTATCCTGATATTGGCCATAAGCATAGGCTACCTCACTCGCCTTGTCTCCTTTCCCGAAGTGAGCCGCACGGTAGTATGTCACCGATTTGGCCGTGCTGGGTGACAGTACATCGATTCTTTGGGTACCAAACATATGCTGCGTGGTTACACATGCCAAGCTTGTGTCCAGCACAGATTGAATGTTTTTCAGTGGGGTCAATACGTTGAGGGGGGCCGAGTAGTTGGCTACCGCATCAGTGGTAAAGACCTTGCTGAGGGCGTCGAAGTCTTTGCCATCAATAGCAAAAGCATAGAGGGCTAGGGTATTTCGGATTGCCTCAACAGTGCCAGCATCGGTATAGGGCTTGGAGGTGTAGCTACTGGCAAGGGACGAAATCTCGATAGGGGCGACACCACTAGTCGTGGATGCCACGGCCGAGCTAGCCACGCCGAGAGAAAGTGTGCATAAAGAGAGGAATCTCATTTTGTCACCAGAGAAACCAAGCGGACAAAGGCAGGGATGGAGCAAGGATGTTGCTCTTTGTCATAGGAGACTTTGTACTCCGTACTTCATAATTTCAATCTCGGTTGTGCTTCCCCCCTGAGATTCGAGATGAAACGAACCGACTATTTTCGCTTATGCGGAGTAATTGCTACTAATGAGTTAGTGCCGCCCGAGAAATTGGACTAATTATAAAGCTTAGCGTCCCAGATTGTCTAACAGCGGGACGATATAAATCGAGTCCATTATGGAGAATGCTTTGACAGGACGAAAGGAAGCCTTTCGTCCATTAGACCTCCATATGGGGACAGTAAGGTATCGGCGCAACGCGACCTCCAAATTGACAAATGGTGCTTCCAAGTTCATCGGCAGTTAGCTGTGGCTGCATCAGTGATATTAAACGGGATAAAAGCGCAATTCAAAGTCTCTAGGCGTGCACTAGTCATAAAATGTTCTTAAACTACCTCAACTGTGCTCCATGCTCCGTGCCTCTCAGTTCATGACAATAATGAATCATGTGAGATGTTAATCCAGACTACGGAGTAACCATTCCCCATCATAAGCCCTTCAGCGGGTAAATGCATCGTATCCGGGCCGAAGCGAAGAATGTCCCCCAGGATGGATCTGGCCCCCACATATCTGGCCCCCAAAATGGCTTCGCTTTGGAGGCCCCAGAATGAGCCCTAATGTGAGTTCAAACCCATACCCCAGATATTTTGATTTGAATTGTTACCACCATGGGTTTACGGCATACCCCGTATATTGTCTCATGATACACATAGAGTTCATGATAATGCTTTAGCCGGGAAAGCATCGCTAAACAATAGCGATAACGAGTCTCGTAGTCCTCGAAATCCCACACGATGCTCTTGCTCTTACCGCGCATAGATGTGGTGTCGCCTGATTCGAAATAGGAATGGATTTCTCGCACTATACACCATGATAGCTCTTTCTGGTGCTGCCGTCGTGAATACAACATGTGGATGTGATGATTCATTTACCCCAAACTATCCCTAAGTTATCCGCAGACGACAGCTACAGAACTAAGAATCGATAATACACTACCTGTGATCTACACAGCACGCAATATGGGCTCTTTGCCCAATATAACTATGCACGGGCCATTCTTGGTTACCCACATATGTATGCCAAGGCCGCCGATTTGATACATATCCGACCATCACTGTTTGTGGGATGCCTAAGAAACCCCCAAATCTCGCATCAAGCTCTTTGAGAAGAGATCAGCCATATATATGCCAAGGGATCAGATTGGAGTCCCTGAGATACACCAACAAGATCGTATTTGGATCAGCAACGAACACAAAGTCGGTAGACAGTAATTCAATGCTAACCAGCAATTACTATCTGTAAACCCCAACACGGGGATGAGTCAGTCTCAGTTTGTCCTGGGATTGAATCATATCGGTGGCAGCTAAGATGGGCCAGGTATAGATGAAAGTCACTGTACAGATGAATGGTACGTACAATCTAAGTAGCCATATATTTCTTGGTCAAAGGGAAGACTCCGTGTTAAGAATATAATGCTCGCCTGAGTAACTCTTGTCCTAAATGCAAATACATCATTCCAGCCACTCCAGTATATGTTTAATCGAAAATCACAACACCAATCAATATTCGCAGGAGGGTATCACGCCAGCATATGTCCTCTTGAAATCAATTAAGGACACCCAGAAAGAAAAGAAAGAAAATATATCAAGAAAAGATGCCCAGGGGCAATGTCATGGCCACTTCATAGTTGGGCACGTTGACCACTTCAGCGATATGCAAGTCACCAGCAACGCTAGCCAGGATGTATGCCTCACTGCGGTTGAGACCCTTGGTCTGCACCAACCACTGTATAAGATTCCGAGTAGCGCTTCTGGTAGCCTCGTATAGATCAGGAGCAACACCGAGAGCACCGTATGTTCCAAGGTCGGGAAGGGGGTTTGGTATTTGAGCGCGGGGAGGAGTCTGGAATTGGGGAGCGGTCATCCAGGGTTGGTTCTTGAGGAGCTCGAAGCGGAGGGTAGCGCGAATGGGGGTTTCGATGGCGGTGCCGCAGACCTCGCCGTGACCCTGAGCAGCGTGACCGTCACCGCAGCTGAATAGGGCGCCAGCAGTCTGGACGGGAAGGAAGACAGTGGAGCCGACGCTGAGTTCTCGGCAGTCCATGTTTCCGCCGGCGTTTGTGGGCGGTACGGTGGAGAGTTCTTCGTCGGTGGCTGGGGCGAGACCCATGCATCCGAGGAAGGGACGCAAGGGGATGCGCATGTCTTTAAATTGGGCGAAGCCTGCTTCACGGTTCAGCTCCCAGATCTTGATCTCTGGCTCTGGGAATTCGTCTTCAAGAAGACCGAAGCCTGGGATGATGGCGGACCACCCCCAGTCAGCGACCTCGAGGTCTAGTACTTCCACCTTTAGGACATCACCGGGTTGAGCGTCGTTCATATAGATTGGGCCGAACACGGGATTGGCTAGTCCAAGATCTAACGTCTTGATGGCCGAGGCCTTGGATGACGTGTTGAGTTGACCATTGCTACTGTCGATAGCATCGAAAGAGACAGTCTCGCCGGAGGAGATGGTGAACTTGGGGGTGTTTCGTCGAGACCACTTTTGGTGGCTACAGTCTCTTCCCACATGAAAGTTGCTCCATTCCTTTGGTGCCATGCTGGATGCTTCAAGTCGGATGTCTCGGGGTTTCTGTCAGGGTCGTTGAAAAGACACGATAGATGAAAAGACAGATCTAATTAATAACGGAAATGAGAAAAAATCAGATCAGGGGAAGAGAAAAAAAACCCCCCTCGTGGAATAGATGGATAATTTTGTATCTAACGAGCCCGGGAGATCCTCTTGAATATTGACCGTTCTGGAAGGTGGCTACAACCGGATCTTATGCTTCTTTTTACCAGCTCCACCCCGAGACTGAGTCGCCTGCCTAAAGTAGTTTGATAGGTTTCTAACAGATTGGTTCCCCCTCCCCCCTTGTCGGAGCCTCTGGATTTTCAACAGTAGCTCCATTGGAGTATGAAGATTCGCGATGTCTGGTTGGATAGAACAGGTAAGCGACAGTCCCATAGGGGGGAAGGTTACGGAGAAGCCGATAGCATTTTATACTGTTAAAGTTTCAACTGTATGTATAAAATTCAAATTGTATCATTTAACAGAAAACGGACCTTGGAAAAGCCGAGCACCTAAGTTTCCTTGAACCTTGGAAATGTCTAGATTTCCCTGGATTTCTCCGTATAAAAACGCCACAGCTGAATTGATTGGTAAAGGGTTTCTTCTTTTTTTCCTTTTCCACTTAGGCTCGGACCAAGAAATGAAAAGAGAAATAGTTAAATTCATTTATGAAATATTTATAATCAGAAAATGGAATTAAATATTCGATGAAAATCCAGAAAATCCAGATCAGTCCAACACCACCTTCTTCATTGGGTAAAGAGCGAACCATTGGTGGACTATGAGTGGCACAGCTGCATAACATGTTCTCCAAGTGGAACTTTTGTTTTACTTCGGTACTATAGGACTATGCGTTCGGACCACCTATCTGGATATGTAGCATTGACTATAATCTATATTTCACGATCCCTGTCCGTCCAACATCGCTACAATGCACGTTGCATTGTCACTACGCGGTTTGTTAGCACTGTTGGTGGCGATTTCTTGTGCAATTTCACTCGCTCGTTTCCCCCGCATCGATAATTTCATTACGTGCTGAACCAGGTTCTTGTCGTCCACTCGATCGGTAACCCCGTCGGACACCACCAGTAGCAGGTAACGTCGGTCGGTGTTCAATGTCCGCCGCGAGGTATATGGATCATTGGATAGGAAGTTGCCCCGAGACTCCGATCGGCTGGTAGCCGATGAGGCGGGGTCCAGTATAGCGGTGTCCGTGAAAGTATTCACTGGATTTTTGTACTGCAGGTCGCCTAGTGCTCGAGACATGTTTAAGGAGCCTGTCCAGCGGAGTCAGTTGTGGTTTTGAGGGCCGATCTCCTCTTTAACCCACCAAGTCGCTGCGTGCCGCTGCGGTTAACAACTTCACCGCCTGCCTGCTCGATTCGGGTCTTTTCACTGGGAGTATCGGGCTTGTGTGCCTCTGTGAGACGTCGCTAGCGTGCGGCTGTTAGCATCCATGCTCAATTCAACTCAATCCAATCACAGTGCATACAATGTGATACGGGTGCTCTGTTTTCCGGTCCCGCTCGGCCAGGATAACATGCGTGTCGCCTAGGTTGGAGACTACCAGCTCACCTTTGGTGAGGTTAATGCAGCATATTGCCACTGTCGACCCTGAAATGGCAGGCTCGGCAGATTCATGCGTGAACCTATTCAACAGAAGGCTGTCTTCCTCCGCCAGTGCCGCCTTGATAGCCCCAGGCCAATCGCCTTGTTCGAACTCCGGACGCCGTCCAAGCAGATGGTGCAGACTGTTATTAACATGTTCTGAAACCAATCCAGAACCACTGGGGGTATTAATTAGTTTAACACTGGTATAAAGGGTACATTTCGAGGCTATCCTTACTGCCCATCATAGATTGCGAAGAATGCAACTTTATCCTTTATGTTCGAAGGAAACTGATCCGGGAAAACAACTGCGCACCGATCCTCTTGATACTTCCTACCACCCTGGGACTGCCATTTGATTAATGGTAAGCATGGTTGTTGTGCGATGGCCTTGCGCTTTGACACTCACTTGACCAGCCCCAGCATCAAACAGCGTGATTGCGTCCGAGGTAGACATTGTTTTACGGAACATCTGGTCCCTCATAGCTCTGTGGGCCACAACCATCCTTGGGCAGTTGATGTGCAGAATCATGCCCTCGTATCACTAATGAAGGGTGTGGGCAACTATAGATGATGATCCCCTGACATCATGAACGCCTTCTATTTTTGACTGCTGCTTGATTAACCACCTTTGTCCAATTGGTGGCTTTCAATGACCTTCCCGGAGTCTATTCCACTCCTTTCCCAAACATATTCGCGAACGATATCTGGTATTTGACTACCGGCAATGTATACTTCTTCATCGATTACCTGAGCAGATGGCGTATTAATTTCTCTTTTTTTAGAAATCTCCATGTTATGAGTCTAAATAATTCCCCTGACTAGTTAGATATCGAATATCACTTTGTCCAATAGTACACATTTAAGAGCTTGTACTGAACAGACTCCCGAGGTCTGAATGCCGCATAGATCTTATTGATCGCGCACGGGCCAGTTTTCTCGGCGAATCTGCAAGATCATAATTCTAATCAGGAACAACCCTCTGGACTCATCCTCCTCACTTTCAGTACATTTCTAATCTAGGTCGGCATGGGCTGGGTAGGTGTGGGCGTGCTTATCGCAACAACAGGCTACTTTCTCTACCGCTACCCTCCTCACCGCTGGGCCGAGCCTCGTTCTTTTGCCCCTCCGGAACCAACCCCCGACGCGCCAATTGCCGCTACCACCGCAGACGAGCCTGTGCAGCGGAAGCATGGCTTAGAGGCCTCAACACCGCCAATAGAGATAGAGGAGGAGGAGGATTCCCAAAGCACACCCAAGGCTGCGGCTTCCAGCGCACCACCCTCGGTCCTTACGGTCCCAACATTCAGCCTAGACAGTGGCGAGCGCGAGACATCGCAACCCGCCACGATGCCGTCCATTTCACAACCTATGAATGGAGCCGCGAAGCAAACATCTTCGACAACCCGTGAACAGATACCAAAGTTCCAACCGCCACTGCAACCATCCCTCGCGCCTCCCCCAAAACCACAACCATCATCTACACCTCCGAAGGCAACAACAACCGGCGCTACTTCCCTAATGCCTCCACCCCCAGTACCAAGGTCCCGGCCAGGAACTCAAACAAACCGCCTCGCCCCCACAAGCACACTTCAACCACCACGGCTTAGTGGAAGCTCCCTTGGCCCTCCACCATCAGCCGCCGCCGCTCAGCGTGGCCTGGGCGCACCGAGTAGCGGCAGCCGTCTTAGCAACATCACTCTCGCCCCGACACAAGTATCTCTGAAGAAATCTTCATCGCGTCAAGTAGTTCTTGAGCCGGGATTCTCGCCTCTTGACTGGGCAGCGCTAGCAGCGAACCCGAAGAACAAGCTCCGCGGCGAAGGCCTTCCCCCAGGCCTGTTGAGGGTCACGCCGTCAATGCTAAAGGAGCAGCACGGGCGTAAGGGCCGGGATGCCTGGACTTCATATCATGGAAAGGTATACAATATCTCGCCCTACGCCCCTTACCACCCAGGTGGGAAGGGTGAGCTCTTCCGCGGCGCGGGAAAGGACTCTGCACAGCTGTTTCAAGAGATTCACCCGTGGGTAAACTGGGAGGGAATCCTTGGCGAGTGTCTTGTCGGAATTCTGGTTTCGGAGCATGATGTCCAAACTGAGAATGCTTTGGATGCGATGGATTGATACTCGATCCACTGTTTAATTGCTGTTTAACTTTGCTGTAATTGTTCAGCCGGTTTTGATACCGTGTACATCTTACCATATATAGATGAGATACCCAGCTGCTATATGATATACCTTGCATGCGAAAAGGTGTATATTTGTTCGCGGCCAAAAATAATGGCCTGGTCATCGGAATCCCTCCCAGAGAAAAACATAAAGGTAGATATCAAGCACCGCTCATTCAAAGCTCGTCCTTCACACCATCAATACCGACCAACTCAGTCTCAAACACCAATGTCGCACCACCGGGAATAGGGCCAACACCGCGGTCGCCGTAGCCAAACTCAGGTGGAATAGTCAGCGTGCGCTTCTCGCCAATGCACATGTCCAGCAAGCCCTGGTCCCATCTGCCAACGAACACATGAATTAGCTTCCTTAACCAAGACAATGAGGAGGTTTGTAGACAATCGCGTGATGACATCCACAATCAGCCCCAAATAGATTCAACTCACCCCTTGATGACACGACCGGTGCCCAGCTTGAAGGTCAAAGGCGCTTTGCGCTTGTAGCTGGAATCGAATTCGGACCCATCGGACTGCAAAGTGCCACGGTAGTGCATGGCGACTCCATCGCCGTTGGTTGTCTTGCGGGTGCACTCAACAGCGTGGGTAACTTCGATACCAAGCTCGGCGGCAGCCGCGAGGGAGCCAAGGGCTGCGACAAGAATGGAGGTGAGACGCATTGTTTGTTTATGGGGTCGGGAGGGGAAAGAGATGAGTTTGGGGATGTGGACAGATAAGGCGGAGATTAGACCGAGGTTTAGCGTTGGTCTGTGCTTTAAGCTCATGGTTTCAAGGTTCATGTTGTACCTCGGTCGTTGTCGAGGATCTCTTGTAAGTTAGTTATTGCTTGTTACATATCTTTGAATCAATGTTTTGAGGCCAGAAGAGAGAGGGGTCTCGCAATACAGTGACTGGTGTGCTAAATTTACCAAACGAGGCACGAGTTGGATATATATATGTAGCTAGTTGTAACAATATAGTAGTTATATAGTTCGGGTTTTCTGAATATTGTGTTTCACTATTAAGTACGACTATGCGGACGTCATACTGTGATCCTACCTAACCAACTGGGATCTGAGAAATTGCTAGTCAAGATAATCTGGGAATATATTGACATCCTCCTTTCCGAGCTTCGGCCATCCGCCGATTCTTGTGCACCGAAAGCCAATTTAAGCCTTGACCGTCTGGTCCACGAACTTAGTATCATCATTAGGAAGACCCGGGGCCATGACCTGATCAGCAGCCGCTTGCAGATCGTCCTCGCCCATATCACCATCCCAGCCGTTAGAAACAAGATAAGCACGGAATTTCTCATCGCGCACTCTCAAATCCTCGCCCGTCAAATCAGGGACAAAGAAGAAAGTAACCAAAATCCCAACAACACCGCAAATAGCAGCAACAATAAAGGTCCACTTGTTCCCTAGATGATTCTTGATAGGCTGAAATGCCTGCGTACCGACAGCAGCACCCGCCTTCCCGATAGCCGCAGAGAGTCCGTAGCAAGTTCCTCGCACACCGGTAGCATACGACTCAGACGAAATCAGACCTAGCATATTGCCCGGGCCGAAATTGCCGGAGCTCTGCATTAGTCCGTAGAAGACGACAAAGAGAGGTACGATCTTAGTAACGCGGTCGTAGGCGCAACCGATAATTAGGCCAAAGATTAGATATCCGCTGAAGCCAATCATCATGATGGGCTTGCGGCCGAGCCGGTCGCAGAGAATCGCCCCGAGGAAGACACCTGGCAGCGCGATTGCGCCAAGGAGGAGCTGCCATTCGCCTGTTTTCAGGATTGTGCCGTCGTGCACGACTGAGGAGATAATTGTGGCGGAGAAGACACCGTTGGGGAAAGTGACAAAGTCTATACATGTTAGTTTCCACATACACTCGATAAATACTGGAGAGCTCTCTTACCATAGAGGAACCAAGCGCCGCAAGTCCCAATCAGCGATCTCCAGTAGTACCGCAACACGAGCATGTAGGGTACGTGCTTCTTGATCGCTCCGCGTCGATACAGAACCGAGTTAAGCGTTCGGATTCGGAAGTAGAACACTGACAGCGGCCAGATGCATCCTATGCCAAAGCACACCCGCCATACAGTGCTGTAGTGAGATTGTTGGCAGGCGAGGAGTACAATCAAGAATATTGAGACCGCGAATGGGCCCCCAAATGACAGGGGGAAGTTGGTTACCATGATGAATGCCGGGCCACGGTGCTTCGGGGTCAGATCGTTTGCTGCTTCCGAGGCGGAGGTTGAAGAGGCCGGATACTCGCCGCCGGCGCCTGGAGATGGTTAGTAGAGTAAACATATTGGAATGATGTTTTTGGGACACGCAAGTCATGCAAGTATATTGAGGTCTTCCTTACCAAATCCGACAACGCCACGGGCAATCGTCATCATCCAAAACATGCCGTCGATAGTAACACCATGCGAGGCTGTGGCGAGGATACCTCCCACGACAATCATAAGTGTTGTGAAGACGATAGCCGTCTTGCGACCAAGATAGTCGCAAGTCAATCTGGTATAGTATCGTCAGTCATCAAAACTCTTGCATAGCCCTAATCTTTAGTCGTGTCTTGTTCGTACCCAATGACAACCTGCCCAATAACTTCGCCAACAAGTAGAGCGTTCGAAACGCGTGTGCTGACGGTGGTAGTATATTCCTTGGGATATTCCTTTTTGAGAAGGACATTGGTCATAGTCCTTTGGGATAATCTGTGGTTAGACACAGTCGTGCATGGGGGCAATCCTTCGACCTACATCAGATTGTTTTGGTATCCATCGCTGATCAGAGCGAAGCCACTTGCAAACTGTTGAGCACCACCCGATTGGTCAGTCTACCACTTGCCAACTTGAACCACGAGTGCAGGGAACACTGAAAAATATTCTGGTATGGATATGCTGGTATGATGGACTCACAATAGTGAAGAGATCCGACAGACTCTGTTGCCTCAACGGTGTACCCGATGAATGAGTAGGGTTATCTTGGTCGATAGTGTCTTGAGCCGCAGTCTTGGATTCATTGGACCCAGGGAGCGCGGTTAAACTGCGCGCTGAAGCCATTTTGACTTGAGAGTTGGGTTGGGAAAATTCTTGGACTGTGACCCTTTCAGGTAGGACCGGGGGGAGGTACCAATATCCCTGGGAATCCCGTACTATTTATTTCATTTTCGACCTGTTCTACAGTGCGGGGAACCCCGGCCAGGAATTTAGCCCTATAGAGGAAAAAGGATAAGCGTGAACTAACAAGTAAGCTAATGGCTTATCTACGGTTAGCTTCAGGGTTGGCTTGTATACCTCGGGATGCCAAGGACGTATAGAAGACCCGTATGCCTCAGTTGCAAAGGACATATAAAACACCGATAATGCCAAACCTAAATCTGCTACCGGTTATGTTATCTACTGCTACTGACTGTCCGTTGAATAGTTCTGATAATTTTGTTCATTTCAAGTAGATACATTCGCTAAACGCCGTAGATGGGTATGGCTAAAACTGGCCCGAGTCCCGGGGGTATCACAGATGCAGAAACAATATGTGACCATAAGATAAAAAAAACTTGACAAAGAAAAGCAAAGACATGACGCATTATTGGGAAATGATGTTCCCATTTTTTCTACCATCACTCAAGCAGCAGATACCTCTATGCCCATTTGCCGAGCAACGCCATGAGCGCAGCTCCGGCACAAAGAAGGAAGAAGGCAATCAGCACATCACGAATGGGAGCCTTGCGCATAGAGTGGCTGAACATGAACTCATGCGCCATCAGCTCAACGAGGGCAGTATAAATGAGAATACCAGCAGAGATAGAGTCAAAGACACCGTTGACAATGAGGGTGGTGCGCCCGGTGGGTGGGTAGCTGTTTCGAACACCCAGGCCAATAGCAATGGCAATCGGAGTCGAGATTCCAAAGCCGAAACCCAGGTAGTAAGGTGTGTTGCGTTTTGATTTGGGCCAAGGGATTGTAGCTAGACGAGAACCAAGACCAAGTCCTTCAAAGGTTTGGTGGAAGGCGAGCACAATGTAAAGGGTAGTGAACTCGGGGCCTGATACTGCGAGAGTAAGACCAATGAAAACAGAGTGAAAGATGATACCGAACTCCAGAATGAAGATGGAAGTGAGTTGGGCGGCATAGTCCTCAGTCGCTTGGATGTCATTTTCGGAGTCGCTGTTATTATCGTGATGCTCACGGGAATGACCGAGGTGATCCTCCCCTGGCATGATCTGCTTCTGCTCAGTGGCTTCGTTGACAATAGAGTTGTCATCAAGGTGGGTGTGGGTGTTGCCTTCCTCGTCGTGCACATGGCCTTGACCAAAGTGCGAGAAACGCATTACCATAAGCTCCACAAAGAACAGAACAACAATGGTCATGAGGATGATGCCCTCAACCCAGCTGTATTCAGTAATTGGGCCGGTCAAGCACTCATTCTTCAGTGCCTCCTCCGCCGGAGCCAATAAGTGAATGAAAGCAGTGGCAATGATCACACCGGATCCGAAGTATTTGGCAACGAAGAATGCCCATTTGGGAAACCCGCCTTTCCTGCTAAAGCGACGGGCGAAGACCGGGAATAGAGCACCGAACATGGAGCCAGCCATGATCACAAAGATGGAGGAGATCCGCAGGCCCATCCGGCCGTCGAACTCATTCCCGGACTCACAAGCATCCTCACGCTTGAGGATAGTAGAGTAAGATTCCATTGGGGTCAATTGATGGTGACGCAAGAAGTATGAAAGAAGTGCAGAGGTTGGACAAAAAGAACCTCTGCGGGAACGAATAAAGTGCACAGAATATGAGAAAGGTAGATACTGATGCAAGTATCCCAGTTGACAGAAGATTTATGGTCTAGATGAGATGAGAAGGATGGGTTTGATGACCGCAAACTTGTGGCGGGGGTGTGTGTGGGAAGCTAGTTGACCGCAATCCCCAAGGTCCTCGATGGTAGGCGAGATTCGTCCCTTAGTCCACTATCCACGCATGAGATCACCAAGATATTCTGACAATGCCAAACTTTGTGAATGCCGATTCAACAGAAGGTAGTGCGTAGGAAATGAAGGCTTCCTATCCTGATCGCCCGTGTATATTACTCGTACGGTGAGTAGCACGTTGAGTCGCACTGCAATCTTTCGATGGGTTTTCTCGAAAGAGTACCCTGTGGACAAGATCGGAAAATTCAGCCGATGTATAGATATGAATCAATGACTTGCTTCAAGTAAGGGGCATAATCAGAATGGCATCAAAATCTGCGGGAGCTTTTGCTTATATCACATCAATCACTGGTGGCGGATGGATCCATGAGGACCTTGGGAGCGCGAAGACGTCAAGGACGGAGTTTTACACTCTATCGCACGAGTACCGGGTACCTCTGTACCAATACAATTGTGGGTGTATCCGAAAGTACCCGGTACCTAAGACTAGCGCGTTGAGGACCTTGGGAGTCAGTTTCCAGGGTTCCGATTGCGGTGATTGGGTCACGTGTACTCCGTACAGGCGATAAGGTCCTCACTATGTCCTGATGTTTGTTCCATCTTTTTGTCTTTGATATAACAGGTCTAGGAATATTGGACGATTGGAAGGGGGTGGAAGAAACCGTGGTTGATGGCCCCCTTGAGTTGAAAAGTTTCCTGCCAGCCCTTTCAGGCGTCTCAATCGCCAATCAGAGGTTCGGCGGCAAATGCGCTTCGCATGACCTTGAGGTCATAGGCATTTTGACCACGCCCTTGCGCAGCTCATTCGAACATGGCTCCCATTCGACGATACCTCCGCATCAGCAAATACTCAGTATTGGAATGCCGCATCTATCTGGAATCGCCACCTGACTCACGATGGCTCCTGGACTCTCGCGATCCTGTCCTGCCCCGCGTCATCGCAGCCATTCGACCGTTGGTGCTTCCGAAGCTGCGTGAAGAGAATGAGCGGTTGTTCATGCGCAAGAAGGGCAAGCCGGTCAAAGACGTCATTGCAGAAGGTATAGATCACTTGATATTTTCTCAAGCCAACTATGTTAACAAATCACCTAGATGACTTCGAAGTGGCCATCTTCCTCCGCGAATCCCGCACCCGTCATTCACTCCTCACGCGTAGCAAGACATTCCAAGGAAAGGAAAATCAGAACCAAGAGTTGGATGTGGATTTGAAACCAGACCATGTATCTGGCGAGACGGCCGACAACCCGGTTAGCTCGGCAGATGGTGAAATTATGATCGAGAGTGACAGTGAGCCTGAGCTGGAATTGCACAATATCCCCGAATCTGTGGATGAAGCTGCGCTGGGAAATGAACGTCGGTCAAGTAAGAGAAGTCGGACAACCAGAGAGAACCAATTGCCCCTCGAAGACGCGATTGGCAGTGACGAAAAGAAGCTCCGTTTCAGCACCCATTATGAGAGCTTTAATATCTGTGGATGGGTGTTATGCCTGCTGATAACTCGCAAGGGCGACAAAACCAGGCAAAGTGCCGTCCTCTCTGATACAAATCGGCAGCCTTTGATGGAAGAATGGATTTCAACTCAGGCTCAGGCTTCTGTCGACGACTGATCAAAGCTAGGTCATCGGCGAGGGTGGGGCTGGCAATGCTTAATGTGGCCGCCAGGGATCTTGCTTACGGTTAAGCGGTTAAGCTTTCTCAACCTTGTACTGTGAGTAGCCGTGACGGGACGATTAGCCGCAAAGGGTCTCGTGACACTACCAGCCCGCAATGCTACCATAATTATTGGTGAGGTGTTTTGTTTCAATCTGCAAACGCTACAATATTGTGCTTCCATTTGCCCGCCTTGGAAACAATGTGCCAGAGACTTTGTCTCATCTTGTCGGATCATAGGCTCAGGGATGCACGTTGACTCCAGAGTCTACGAGGCTTGGTATCACCTAGGAGAGCACAAGGCCTTCACACTACCGGGCTGTGACGGGATTCGCACTAGCATTGTTGTGATCGGCAGGTGGGTGTCACCGAAGATCAAGCAGGTTACGCAAGTGGCGGGTTGTCATACTCCCTGGATGACTTTTTCAAACACGGTGCCAGGTAATTAGGGCCACTAAGACGAAAATGTTAGCCATGCACCGAAAGCATGCAAGCAGTGACGTCTTGATGATCTGCATGCTACAAGACATGGTCTGATGTTGGCTTTTCTACTCCGTACATGGCACTTGGTTTGCATGTTTCGGTCTGATTCATGACACTCTACGACAATACGGGCAAGGACATGAAACTAGTCTCGCTCGTGGATTCTCCATTCGGAGACATTTCGATTGCCAATCTCAAAATCTCCATGTGGTACGGGCTCTCCCAACCTCGGGCCGCAACTTCCAGAAGGCCAGCTAGAAGAATTTCAAGTGGAGCTCCACTTGAAACAGCCCGCCTCTCGTCCCGTGACCCCAACTCAATGGAGAAGTATTTTAGTCTCCGATGTGCTTTCGGACGCACTGTCCAGTACTCCGACAAGTACTCCGTACTAGAATTAACACAAATACTACGAGTGATTTTTTTTATATGCTCCATACTAGTTAGTATATTTGTCTCCCAAGCATCAGAACTAATATCTTGGCCTCCAAAGTAAGAGCCAATAAACAGGCAATATGAATATCTCAAACCGATCGTGCTACGATCAGGGGGAATTCCCGATCTGTTAAACAAGTCATAAATCTCCGACTCTCCACAGCTAATTTTTTTTTTTCCAACGGTGCGGAACGGCGTGCAATCTAAGTGGAGTTGACTTTGCCTAACTGGGCTTATTGAAGTTTGCGGTCTGCTAGTTCATAGAGTTTTTTCCCATGTGTTTTGCTTCCCACTTTCTTTTTTGCCACTCCCACTTTTTCTTTTCCCCTTTTCTTGGTTCCCCCGGCCTTAGTTCAGGTACACCCGTGTGGTCGCATATGTTTGCCACGAAACTCCACTTATATATATGCCTTGCCTTTTCCAACACGGTAAGCCGGGAAGTTAAATGATGTTTCTAATATAGGTTCCAATGATTATCTTAGTATTTAAAATCTTACCTGCCCCTTTGAACACATGCGGGGTCTCGTTTTACAAATCCCGAGTACCCGTTATCTTGTATAAGGTATTCCCGAAGGGCATAACGTTGGCACGGGATTACTACATAGGGCAGGGTGCATTGATGTGGAATCCAGGAATACGGTACCATGTCTACTGTGATAATCTATCTGCCTGGGTTTATATGCCGTGATTAAAAAAATCTTGAAAACAAGGAACACGGCGGATGTAACGGGAGAGCATTACATTTGTTTAGGCCCGGATAATCTCCGGGGAAGACTGTGAACATTCCGAAGCTAAAGAGTTTCTCAGTAGTACATAGTAGCAGTCTGTCCTCCGTATCTATATATTGGCACACCTGGTTCACGCAAGATGCTCACACTACACACACTCAACAGACGTAACCACTACCTATAATAAAGCACGCCATGAACGCCACACCAGGGGGTGAAGTCGATCTCCCATCGTGAAACTTCAGGCCCAGTGATGTGCACAACGTAACCACTAAGGGGATGGGAGGGGGAAATGTTGAACAAACCCCTCTCGATGTAATCTTCACCATCAGCCAATAATCATGAGGACTGGGGTCATATATTGCATACAGGGATCCATCCTTCTCCAGATGTGCTACGACGCTGTTCTGCATACTCCGTACTTTCGAAATGATGATGTGCAATGCACAGTCCTCTGCAGGAAGACGATCCTGGCCAGGGACTATCAGCCACAATATTGCTATAGGCGGAGGCTAATTGACTCTGTACTCCGGTAGGGTGGGTGTGTGTAATGCTGTGTGTGAAATGTTAAACGACTCAAAATCGGACTTCATTTGTATTACATGTGGTTATTAGAACCCCGGAGGGCCTAAGCGGGAGTGAGTGATAAAAGATAAGCAAAAAAAGGGGATTATGAATGGAGTACGGAGTACGGAGTAGTATGGAGTATATAGTAATTTGGAATTATAGCCGAAGTGCATGCAACCGGAGTACGGAGTACTCAAAGCGAAACCCGTTAGAACTGCCCAATATCAATTACCCCAAAGGGTTCTATGTGTATTCTGGTCTCAACCATGGCTTGATCTAGTTTGGTAGGACGGGTAAAAAACCCCACGGTTTAGAATGGGTCCTCGATTGGCGACTTCAACCCTCTTTCATTTTCATTTTCATTTTCCTTGGGATTTTCTTTTTGTTCTCCTTTTTGGTCTAACCCCTGGGACCGTACCACCCTAGTCGTTATTGTCTAAATGTATACGGAGTGTGCATATGTACCTGGCTCGGTTGGCATAGATATGTGCATGATATGTCATATATCTGTTCAAGAAAGTTCGGGAACGAATCCGTCGGATGAACAGGCGTATCCTTATTCTGTATGTAATCCCAGCATTCTGGGATCTCGGCTGTCGCGCCCTTAGTGTGTAATCAATACGAATCGGCCATCCCGTTTGGCCCTAAGTCAACGAAAAAATTGAAAAATCTTCCAATATTTTCTTTTTCTTCTAGTTTAGTTTTCTTTTTAGTTTTCTTTTTCCCACTAACGCTACTCTCTCTCGGGATCTGCAAACATGCACGTGTTGTGATCTGACGTCTTGTTCTCTCCTATTGAGTCATAAAGGATCAGGTGTGCTTGGACCTATGTGGTTTATCATGTTCCAATTAGAGGTTGTACAACTAATAAAAAGAAACATTTTCTTTAAAAAAAGAAAAGAAAATGGGAAAAAAAAAGTCGTTCTCACCGCATCAAGGAACCGTCCCTATGGAGCCTTGGTGGGCCCACGGGAGATTGCCCTTTACCAGTTGTCATCTCGCGTGGTTTCATGATTTACTGTACATGGGGGGTTGTGAGACCTAAGCAGAAAATTAGAAGAGCTGCATACTTAGTCCATGTACCCTAACCTTCATCTGTATATACTATGTATATATTGAGGTAGCACGACATATATGTTTGATTACTATGTCTCATTTTCCCTCCACTCTCCTCCACTAGTGGTTCACAGGAAACAGAAAGCGCCACAAGAGAAGGAGTGGGGAACTTCTAGAAAAAAATGGGAATTTTCTATTGGATTACCACTTGGGGCTGCATTATTCATTGCCTTGCCCGAGGGCCAAGTTGAGCAAGTAAATCGCATTAAATTCCTACGTCAGATCAGGTGGATACTCAGCCTCCTGTTCATGGCAGGGATGTTCGATGGGGATTTTAGGGCCTAATTTAGTCTGTAATAGTGACGGTTGACCGGAAAGGTTGGGGGAGGGGGAGACTTTGATTTCTATAAGAGCCCTACTCCCGTAACCTTTTTTTCCTTCCCCTTCTCTCCATCCACTTTACTCTACTCTATACCTTATTCTGCTACGTCCTACTAGCTTCTTGGGTTATCCAATCTGTCAACCTTGAAGAACTACCATCAACCCTCTTCAAACCTTCCAACCCTTCCAACACAATTCACAATGCCTTCCGTCGGATCCTCTCAGTTCCCTCCATGCCCCGGTCCTCCTCCTAAGGGCCCTCTACCTCCGCTTCCGAAATAAACAGTCCACAGTCCCCTCTTCTCAACGAACATGATGACCCCGGCGCATTCTGGTCCACCAGATCCGCCCATGACCTGGACCCTCTCAGCATGGATATTATGACTGCGACTTCGACCTAGTTTCGATCTCACCTGCGATTCTTTGTTTTCGATTCGGACCTTCAACACCTAATTTACACTATGGTCCCGCCTACCGCCTAAACAAAATCACGCCCTTGCTTAAAGTTGGTCTTGATACGGCAAACCAAAGACCGCTAGCTTTTCCACCGTCCATGGGTGCCTCTTGGCATTCCAATGCGACGATGCATCGCTAGCCACAGCTTTATGCGCGTGGTAAAAAAAAATTGTTTTGAATGGGCCTCGGACAATTTTTTTAATTCTCATTTTTGGGATTCACTTTTCTGTTTCTTTGTCCTCTCGCTCTTCAGCAACCCTACTCGTCCGCTATGGGACCCAGCGCCGGCGCTACCATTCCCTCGAGCTGCATTAATAGCCTTTCTATTTCTTGCTCTTTGTCTCCAACTCTTGACACTATTAATTACCCCCCGGTCTTCTGTGGGGCTTTCATTTCACCCATTCGATCTTGACCTACCTGTGACGCGCAGATGCGGAGAATGGTGCAGCTCCTCAGCCGCTGCACCTCAATTGGACAATGCGAACTTGTCTACAGCCCCCGTCTTGGTGCCTAGGATTGACCGGGGTTACTGTGCGATCGTCACCATAGCACTGATCAGGCGCATAGTGTCTTTTTTTCTTTTTCCCCCCTGTCTGCCGTTGTGACCTGTCATTCTGACCGTTTGAACGTCTGTTTAATTCTCTTTTTTTCGTTTATCTTTTCCCCTGGTTTTATGTTTTCCCCTGCATCTGGCCGAATCTGAATCGATATGTATCATAGACTTAGTATACCCAACAGAGCAATTTGTGTTTTATCTACAACGTTCCAAGTCTGTGATTAATTGCTTACGGTCCACGCATATGTCGTGCATAAGGAAGACCGGGGACTGCGGGTGACACCCACCTGACCGCCCGTTTTCACTAACCAGCCGGCATCCCGCACAAAACCACTAGTAGCGAAGCTAGCAGGGATCTCACGGGGGCGGATGTCGCGGTAGTCCAATTGACGCATATTTCGCGCACAAATGAATATACCAGATACGAGTGATTTAGAAACTATACGTCAGTATGACTCATTAGTTGGGGGGCAGACCCATCTATGAGGCCCCATAGTGTATACGCATTTCTTCCATCATAAGATCTGAGGTACCGATCTGACGCGATCCTTATCGAGCCTCCCATTATGATTTACAGCGCATTCGCCAGATCCAGTCCAATGCATGGCTGCAAGGCCGATACATTGGACATTCCGCATGTCGCTGCATGGCTGGAACTCATATATGCGACTCGAACATAGTCTTCAATCACACCATACTATCTCACCCGGTTGCATGCATACACCCCAAACAGGGATTGAACGTTGGCCAGACTAAGACATATCGGTAACGTCCCTAGCATGTGCATATTTAGCTCGTAATATCCACGGCTAAACGGTAAACGGCCGAGCGGAGCAAGAAGGAAGCAAGATACGAGTTTGGCCCCGTCCGAGCGCCTCGGCTTTTAGTAACCATATTGGTGTCCTACACCTTAATGCTGTTAGGACTCTGAACACAATGGAGATCAGCTTACTGTTTATATTTCCAGATACAGTAGCTGGGCTAACATATACTCCATGCTTAAGTTGTTTCTCCTAGTCAATTGTCAATAGCACCCCCAAGTGGTGGTTCCAAGCTATTTCCAAGGAAATCCGATCATCCTGTTGATTAGACTATGATCACTGTGGCCTACAAATGCAGGAGTGCTAGGATCCTCGTTAACCGTTGATCCATCACTTGACTGATACAGTTGCATGTCGTCATTGAAGAATTCCCGACAATCTGTGTCCAATAGATCTCGCAGATAGTGTTCCAAGGTTCCTTCCCCCGCTTCTCCCCCTCAACCCGATACACTTTGTTTATCCATGGGTTATCCTTGGATGTTCCATGGATAAATTGACTTTTGTTTCAATTTCCAAGCTAGGCTATCTTGGTGAGATCAAGTGACCCCAGCAAGCTTTCGGCTCAAATCAATAGATCATGGAGTTTTGACCTCTGTCTCAGGCCCCAGGGGATGTCCGTGCTTCTTAAAATAACCTTGTAACCTTCAAGGAACCGGGTGGACAACTCTGTGTGGCTGTCAGCTCTGGGGCCCTAGCATGTGTAGCCACGTGCATCAAATGAGGTCATTCGCTGGATATCTTACTCTAATCGGAGATATAATAATCGAGTACTCCGTACTTTATCTGAACCTCGTGATGTATAGGGTCAAGGATCATGTTCTAGGCAGAGAGACGGACCTTGCGAGAAATAGCGGTATGCAACAGATGCGTTGGGCTTTCAGCTCCCTGGGCCGTGCTGCGAGATGCGGTGTATACGAATATTGAGGCTCTTAATGTTCTAGATGGCTTGCGTCGTATGACTGAGCCCCATTGAGCTTTGACACCGATACCTTTTGCCCGGGCTGAGTGAGATGGATGCTCCGAGTACCAGGTTGAGTATGGCTTTTGGGCGAGATTGGAAGATATATCCGATTCGCTCCCTCTTGCATTACGTATATCTCAGCCATTGTCAATCTATTCAAAACCATATACGGAGCTAATTATCAATGATTCTGGTGAAATGAAATGGCGTTGCCTAGCTCGTAATTCAAGCCACATCTTGGTTCTCTTGCTGACTTCCAAGAAGCTTGGATTCTAGCGCGAAAGTTCGTCGTATTTTTATTTTTTTCTATTTTGACTTTCAGGTTGATAACGGCATTTGGTCGTGGAGGATATATGCAGCTATACATCCTAGTATAGATAAACGAGAGCGAACCAATCTGGAGAAGAGAAAAATAATTTCTTTTCATGCTTATCAGGAATCTATCATCTATAGACCATTCACACCTCGATCAAGATGAATAAACGCATTGTATCTTGTAGTCAGTAGAAGCCGAAGATCTTATATCAAGAAACCGAGGATAAACACACGTGATTTGCCCGCCCAAATCAATCACGGCCAGCCCTGCTTCCCCAAGCGCAAAGCCACCATGGTACTACAATTGCATGTATGGGGCCCGGCCTTTACTCTGCCCTCAATTGACGCACAATGCCTTGCTGCAATTGCATACTGTTCCGAAGTCCTCCCTAAGGACTCGTGGGAGCTGATCGCGAGCAGCGATCCCTCCGTGTCCCCAACAGGTCAGTGACGTGACCGGAACAAAAAAAAAAAAAACATCACCAGAACCAGACAGCTAACAGGACACTTACGAATAGGTGAGCTTCCAGCTCTTCAGAATGGCTCTATCTGGGTGAGCCGGTTCCGCAATATCGTCGACTACCTCCGCCAATACTCGGAGGGAGCATGGAACCTGGATCAAAACCTAGACGACGTACAAAAAGCCGATAGTATTGCGTACGCACTCCCTACGCCCGAAATGGCGCGAGAAACAAAAAAAATACTAACAATAAACCCTCCTCCCAGCTTCTCCTCCTTCATCGAATCCCGCGGCCAATCCCTCCTCGATCTCTCCCTCTACGTAACCAGCCAGAACTACTACACCAACACATCCCCAGCCTACGGTTCTCTCCTCCAATGGCCCAACCAATGGATCCTTCCACCTAAGCTCCACAGCGCCGCCAAAACCCGCACCGAACACCTCGGCCTATCCTCGCTAGACCTGCAAGCAATGGAAGACCAGCGCAAACGCGAGCACTCCGCCGCCGTAGCAGCCGGACAAATCCCTAGCAACATGATCCAGCAGCCTCGTGACACAGTCTCCAAACTCCTCGGCCGCACAGCGCAAACCAATCAGTTCCGGCTGGAAGCCCTCACAGCCGATTTCTTCGAGCCACTCGAAGCAATGCTTGCCCGCAGCAAGATTTGTCTGCTCCCCGCCGACGACAACAACAACCCCTCCTCTCTGGACTGCGTCGCGCTGGGCTACCTGTCGCTGGCGCTCGTACCGGAGCTAGCCTTCCCCTGGCTGCGCGATGCGATGCGCGCCAAGGCCCCGTTACTGACAGCATACACGGAGCGCATGCGCAGCCGCTGTTTCGGAGACGCACCCGTCGAGGCTAAGCATGCTTTCCAGCCGACGGCACCAGCTGCTCTGCCGTGGCGCGCACCTGAGCGCATCTCCGTCGCTGCTGTCGGGACTACCCTCCTTGGCACGTTGGCGGATAACACGCCATTTTTGCGTGAGGTGCGCCAGAATAGGCGGCTGAAGCAGGCTGTTGAGGCTGATTCGGCGTTTAGCTCGGTTGAGAAACAGGTTCTGTCTTCGTATGCGGATTCTAGTAACAAGGATATGTTATTGTCTATTGCCACTGCTGTGGCGGGCACGGCTGCTCTCGTTGGGTATATGGTGCATGTAGGCTTGCTTTCTTTTTCGGCTGGAGGTGTCCAGGAAGAGGAGGAGTTTGAGGAAGATGCAGGTGTGTTGCAGGTTGATCCTGGGTCTGCGGCTGACTTCCTGGGCGCGTTCTAGGCATTGAAAGCTCCTTGCGTCTGGTCCCGTGGACGTTAGGGGATTGGTGTTTTGTTCTACTATTTGAGGTGAACGCGAAGGCTGTACGATAACAGTGCGTTTTGTCCTTTGTACTTGTGTGTCGACCTCCGGTTGCTTGCCACACCAAACTTGCAGGTTTTTGATCTGGCCCACTGCTCAAAATATCTCCTTTGTTTTTAGCTTTATAATCACATTCAATAGAAGATTCATTTGCTTACTATGGTAGATAATCGAGTCCTCAAAGAATCCAGTAGTGACATTCATCCTTGGTAGATGTCACTGCATGTATGCTGGCATTCCTCCGAAGCCCTAACTCTGAACTTGACATCTCAGATTCATCCACGAAAATTCCTGAAACTACCTAAATAATGTACGGAGGTCATAATTTTACGTATTAAGCTTTTGGTTTGACATTTATAATATGTTCAAATTTGGACTTCATCCGTCAAAATGGCAACCCTCTTGCTCAAACATGCACAGATAATTAGTTGAGCCTCATGCAAGCCATACAATTTAGTGCCGAAGGATCATAGCATATCGGTTTCGGGGTAGTGGGGCTTGGCGATAGACACGATTTCGTTTCAGGTTTATGACCGACGAACTGGCGTCGGGCCCTAATGATCCTGGGAGACTAGAGGGGATAATGGACCGATGGTACATTGGGGTCGATGTCCCTCTGTAGGTATCGGCGCTTAATGGCTATTAAATACAATCAAGTATACAGAGTAAGTAGGTTTGAATGAAAGGAAAAAGGAAATGATATCAACTCTCAAATCAGATGGTATATGTACAGAGAAGAAAGACGAAAGGACGCGAATCATGACCACAAAGATATGTATAAACTCCTAGACGGGAACAAAGATATCCATCGAGGAGCCGCTCGAAGATGGAAGGATGTGTGGCCAGGATGGTTGTTGGGACAAGCGACCTGCGCACGCACACATCGAATCAGGGAAAAGATACAAGGACACCTTCGGCGTTGAACCATTTGCGCAAGAAAGACGAGATCTCAGTAGAGAGGATAAAATTGCTGAAAATAGGACGAGATGGGAACACTTGGCGTGACCGTTTAAGAGGACCAGCCCAGGTTGACGACGAGGCGGACGGGGCCAGCGGACTGGGAAACGGCCTTGTCGGGCTTGCCCTGATCGGCGGAGGTGTAGGCGCTGACAACTTTGGAAGCACCCTGGGAGATAGAAGAGCACTTCTCACCCTCGTGGTTGCAGATCTGCATACCAGCAATGTGCATGTCGGCGAGCTGGGCGATGATGCAGGAGACGTCCCAGCCGGAGAAGCCGTCGTTCTGGGAGTTGCTCATGTCGAACTCACCCCAGGTGGAGGCGTACTCGCCGACGAAGTTGGTAGGGAGACCTTCGCCTTCGGCAGCACCCCAACCACCCTGAGAGTCATCATCGATGGCGACGAAGGTGCTGTGGCCAGGCTCGACGGTGAAGCTCAGAGCCTTGTTGGGGCTCCAGAAACCGTTCAGACCACCGCTGGGACCGTACGAGTTCCACATGACGACGGTCCAGGCCTTGGAGTTGTCATTCTCGAAACGGATAACGTGCTTGTACTCGCTGGCGGTGTCCTCTTCGACGCGGATCATGTTGCTACCCCATGGGCTACCGACGTTGCCGATGTAGTCCCAGTCGAGGGAGCCGACGCGCTTGCTGGCAGTGGAGGAACCGAATCCCTTGGTGGAGTACTTGCCGTCGGAAGGGTAGTTGGCCCAGTTGCTGGAGCCAGAAGAGCCGGAGCTGGAGGGGCTAGAGGCAACGGGGGTGGGCTTGACGGTCTCAACGGCCTCCTCGGTGGAGGACTTGGCGGCGGCACTGGTGGTTGAAGAGGGAGCAACGGTAGCCTTGGGGGCCTCGGTGGTGGAAGAAGCATCAGCGGAGGTCTCGCCGAACCAGTTGTTGATCCAGTGGACGAGCTTGCCGTCAATGGTAGCGGCAACAACATCCTCACCACGCTTCTCAACATTGGCAATCTGAGGGGCAGCAGTGACAGTGGGCTCGACGTCAATGTCGACGACGTCTCGGAGGTGGTTGTGACGGCGGTCGTGGCCGTGAAGACGAGCGACAGCCGACCCAGCGGTCAGCGCTGTCATCAACAGCATCGAGTTGGAGAAATGCATCTTGAAAATTGAAGTAATGAGTGACTTGAGCGAAAGCTCTGGAAAATTCAATTCAAAGGAATGTGTGTGAGGATGAAGAGAGAAGAGAAGAAAGTGGACTAGGGGGGCCTATTAGTACAATACCAAGTTACACACAACGGGCTGTTAGGCTGGGACTTGAACCCAAAAAAGAAACTCCCAAAAATCAGGGGCCATCGATTTATGATTGGTCGGTGCCTGGCGGTTCCTGGCCGTGCACCGATTTTACCCGGTTTGATTGGTTCCAAGGCTGGCTGTCAAGGGCCCAGACTCTATTTCCCTTGGTATTGTTTACTTGGCTATACTATGTCTCCCAGGCTGTGCAGGTGGGATAAGGGGTTGTCTCTCCTATATTCAGTATTTTTATCCTCTTCTCCTACTCCGTGCTCCGTATTATTAAAGAACATCCGTTCTATTATTATGATTCCTATTATTGAAAATTTGTCATTGATTTATACTTGCCTAATGTCAAACACGTGTACGGAGTACCATCGGAATGCTAAATATCTCGAAGACGTGGACACGAGAGCCCAACGTCCATATGAGGGTTTGAATACCAAGGCTTTTGTAAAATTTCGATACGATGCACAAAGAACGTTCAAACTTACACATACACCTCAAGACGACTATCCCCGTCATCCTAATTCCCCACATAAACCAATCGGCGCAGGTGGACAGTAAGGATCTGAACTGTCTTACGAATTCCAAGGCAATCTGAAATAACAACTCACACGACAACATACGTGGACACTCGTTAGCACCTTATAAGTATGTTAGTACCCAACTCGTTACAACATACAGCAAAGAGATCACATTTTCCTCCCCGTAACAATTAATATAAGGATTGACCTCACTCTGTTAATCGTATCCACGGATGTGCGCATAACAGGGCGAATCTCTGCCGTTGATCTGCGGCCAGACCCCTACGCGGCCGATGGGTCCTCGATATTTTTCTGTAAGGCACACCCATTTGTATCTTCACTGGTGGCGTCGAAGCCGTTCTCCACCCACATGACGAGTCTCCGGACTGTCTCCATAATGGCAGGCCGAAATGGCCCGTCGGGAATCCAGGCCTTCTAACTCAACTCGGGCTAAATCTTGAAGTCGTTTCATGTGTGTCTAGTTTTACTGAAACTTTAAGCGCACCTGGCTTTCCAAAGATTCCGAACGGAGTACAAAGTATGTACTCGGTACTCCGTATATCGTAGTATACTGTATCATCGTATCAACGGTGTACGGAGTACGGTTTGCCACAAGCGTTTCCTGAAACATTAGGGTTATTCGTGCAGGAACCCCTGGCAGACACCTTGATGCAGGTACCCACGACTTTGAACACTTAAATCAATATAATCACAGCAGACCCCTTCAAGCCCCTGGATCAAAAATTATAGAAAATGGCCCCGGGGGCTTGTCAATAAACAAAACCAAGGTCGACACGGGAGGATCCTCGGTACGATCGATCTACAACTTATCCTATTGGCTGGGGGAAATGAAATCTGCTGTCAGTGTACCCGCGAACCATAACCATAAAAGAAAACCACATGGCTCCCTTTCTTTGCATGGTAATCTAAATTAGACCCAGATAATGCACACATTGTTGTATACAGGGTATACAGAATCGTGATTTCAGTTTCTCGAACATAATGAATGTGGCTGAAAAATAGAATCGTACGACGGGTGGAGACGATACTAGTATTTACAATCTTTCTTCTCCAAAGAGGAAGTTGCCGTTTTCACAGGCGTCCATTTATCTTAACTCCACGCCACCGTCAAACGTAACACCACCAGCGGCCGCATCCAACTTCAAATTATCATCCAGCCCACAAACTCTAAACAACATGCGGGGCGTCAACTCCTCGTCAAGACCAGGCAAGCCATCGAGCTTCAATCTCTTCAAGCCCTCCCTCATAGCCAAGAGAGCCGGACCCAGAGTCGCAAGTGGGAAGATAATAATCCGAAATCCAATCCCCTTGGCCTCCTTGGCAGAAATGGAAGGCGTGGACCCATGTTCCACCATATTCAACAGCAACAGCAAAGGCCACGGCGCAAGGTCGGCCACAACCCGGTGGGCCATTTCCCTTGACGAAATGCCTTCTAAGAACCCGACGTCCGCGCCCGCGTCCCTAGCCGCCCGCAGCCGCGCCAAACTCTCTTCATAGCCATGCGGCTGCAGCGAGTCTGTCCGCGCAATGACCACGATATCACTGCCTAAGCGTTCGCGCGCTTGGACAGCCGCTCGGATATGGCTGGTGTAGGTATCCGTATCGACGAGCTGCTTGCCGAAGAGGTGTCCACATCGCTTGGTTTGTACTTGATCCTCGATGTGGAAGGCCGCGACGCCGGACCGCGCGTATTGCTCCGTTGTGCGGGCTACCATGATCGGCCCGCCGTAGCCGGTGTCGGCGTCGGCAATCAGCGGTGTGTGCGGGGAGAGATTTGCTAGCATCTCTGCGTTCGCTCGCATGTCGTTCAGCGTGCAGATTCCGAGGTCTGCTTGGCCATGTACCGAGGCGGCTGTTCCGGCGCCTGTCTAGTGGGTGGTGTCAGCTCTGGGATCCCGACGGGGACATCTTGCTCATCTTGCATTGCATACCATATAAAGCGCATCGAAGCCTGCTGCTAGTGCTAGCCGTGCTGACACTCCGTCATATACTCCTGGGGCTGTGATGAATACCTGTGGATCCTGCAGAGATCGCCGCAGGCTGGTTCCTGCTGATGGTAGACCCATGGTTGTTGTCTTATGGTAACGAAGATCACAGTGACTTGTCAAGCTGATCCGACATAGATATAACTATTGTCTAGGTGAAGAGTTAGGGGCGGATAGACGCTCATCTCAGAAAATGAGCCGCACAAATAGCTTTCTCCCCGAAGGTAGGACGTCATTAAAGGCATTGGAACGCAGGTGAAACAAGCTTTCGCTCATCATCTCTACACTTTTGAGTTCCTCCAGGTAATTGCAGCCCCTTGATGATGTGCAACTCTCCACTTCTCCAGAGCTACGGTGCTGATATAGCTCTCTTGTACCATCGCCTCTATATCAACGTTTCAAGGCACATGGGCAGGCATCTAGAAGATATACCTAACCTCGGTATTGATTCGATGAACATGACTTGGCGTAGATGTGAGTGCCAGAAGCTGATTGCTGCAGCATTCAGTGAATCAATCTAGGAAGATGTGAAGGCCGAGGATCTCCAATGTCACAAGTATCAGAAAGGCACTCAAACGGCTTGGAACGTTGAACATATAGGACTATCATGAGCTTCGACATCTCAAGCCGGGTACTTCACTGAAAAGTAGAACTCAGCGCAATTTCCACATATATAGTATAGCCTATAGTGGTGATGTATGGCCGAAGCACTTCCATCCTCCTTTGCTCCTTCCTATTTGTCCGTTCCTTCCTGGAAGAGCGGGAAACATGCAAGATTGGCCCCGCCCGCCGATCTGCTTAGTCATGAACTTCCGTCGGTCCCATCTCGAATTCCATTTATCCCATCTAAAATGAACGTTTTGGCGTTCATAATTCCTTAATTCCCGGTCCTTAACCCAATTATCGATCTCGATGGCTCGCTCTTCCGTCGTTCAAGAGTATGCATCTCCCTCCACCCCGAAGCCGACCCTTACTCTCGACCAAAAGTCCACTGCCGAGCTCCAAAACCTACAAATAGCTCGTCCACAAGGCTATCGGGTATCATGGCACGCCAATCCAGCCGTTGAGCCCCACCACTTTGGCCAGTCACATCCAATGAAGCCATGGCGCCTCACGCTCACCAAACAGCTCGTCATGGCGTACGGCATGCACCACGCCATGGACCTGTATCTCTCGCGCGCAGCGACCTATGAGGAAATGGCCGACTTCCACGAGAGAGACTACCTCGACTTCCTGAAACAGATCATGCCTGGCGACATAGACAAGCCCGAGCAAGCAGACAACGTGGTGCGCTTCAATTTCGGTGACGATTGTCCCGTCTTCGACGGCCTGTACAGCTACTGCTCGCTATACGCCGGCGGCAGCGTCGACGCCGCGCGCAAGCTCTGCAACAACCAATCCGACATCGCAATTAATTGGTCCGGCGGCCTCCACCATGCCAAAAAAGCCGAAGCAAGCGGCTTCTGCTATGTCAACGACATCGTCCTGGGCACGCTCCAGCTCCTGCGCCACCACCCGCGCGTCATGTACATCGATATCGACGTACACCACGGCGACGGCGTCGAGCAAGCTTTCTGGTCAACTGACCGCGTACTCACAGTCTCCTTCCACAAATACGACAAAGACAACTTCTTCCCGGGCACCGGTGCACGCGAAGACACAGGTCCTGCACACCCACTCAACCCAGGCGCCCACCACGCAATCAACGTCCCGCTCAATGACGGCATCGACGACGAATCTTACATCGCCCTTTTCAAAGAGGTAATCGGCGCATGCATGAAGACCTATCAACCAGGCGCAGTCGTTCTACAATGCGGCGCCGACAGTCTGGGCTGTGACCGACTAGGCTGCTTCAACCTGAACGTGCGCGCGCACGGCGCCTGCGTCGCATACACCAAGACCTTCGGCCTACCCATGCTAGTCGTTGGCGGTGGCGGCTACACACCGCGCAACGTCTCTCGCGCGTGGGCGCACGAGACATCGATCCTGCTCGAGGCAGATAAGATCATCGACCCCACTATCCCGGACTCTGTCGCGTTCCGCAATCACTTCGGTCCTGATTACTCGCTCTTCCCGCCTCTGTCGGAGATGCGCAAGCTTGATAATAAGAATACGCGCGCGTACCTTGAGGGTCTTGTCGAGGCTGTCCATGAGCAGCTGAGGTATATCAAGGGTGCGCCCAGTGTGCAGATGAGCTTTATCCCGCCGGATATACTGGGGTTGCGTGAGGATACCGAGAAGGAGATTGAGGAGCAGACGATGCTGATCGAAGAGGAGAGAGAGGAATATGAGGGTGGTGGGTCGATGGCTGCTGCGGATGCGGCGGCGGCTGGTTCTGGCTTGGCTTACACTGGCTCTGCGGGTGCTATCCCGCGAGGTAATCGGCGACGGGATCTAGAGCGTGGGGCTGGATACAAGGGAGAGTTGTATTCATGATCTTTGTGCAGCTTGGTGACGGGTGAGTCACTCTCAGGAGTAAAGCATGGTTTGACATGGCGTTTTGTGTTTGGATATTGGAGGGGAGTTTTGGTTGTCTTTGTATGGTAATATCTGGTGGCTGGGTAGTTGTCATCTATTGTGATATCCCTCTCTTCTAGGAGAGCTTTGTATAGTAATGGACAGAGACACAAAATCAATTGATCAAAAGTCAAGTGGACTTGAACAAGAGAGGCAAAACTCCTGGATATCAAGATGTAAGTGGACATTGGGGAGATTAATCTGAGAGTAAAACGCCAGGCCCTAAATGCATAAAATGCCGAGAGCACTCAACTTCCTTCATATTGTAACTATAATTGTCTTCATGGATTCTCTTATGTCTGATTGAGACGGTATTAAACCCTGCTATGTACCTCTTGTATTGTATATAGACGTTTAGCATGGAGGATACTCAGATTCAGGTGAGATTTTAGGAAATTGTTTGAGATTTTTGAATTTTCAGATAAAATCAGATCGGGTATCCAGCAATGGGAGCGGCATGATGACCGAGAAAAAACGCTGTGTTGAAACATCAGAGGGGCAGAGGGGAACTATCAGCCGCCTCGAGTGGCTGTGCTGGGTATATCTGCGCAGGTTGACTACATCAAGGCAGAGAGAGAGAGAGAGAGAGGAAGGGAGGGAGAGAGAGGGAGCGTGATATCACTCAAGGATCAGGTGAAAGTGAGAGAGGTGAGGCGACCCCAGCAGCCAGGTTCGATCAAGTCGACGATAGCATGGACGGGGGCCAGAGGGTGGACGCATGGGGCTTTTTGGTGGCTTATGAGGTTTCCTGGGCGTCTACAAACTTCTTCGCTTCTGATGTTTGAGGATCTGTTCGTTCCACGGTGCTTTGGGTGGCATCGGGATTTGTCTCGGAGCCTGGGGGTGGTGGCATTAGCTGGGTGAGGCGGTATATGCCTGGATTCCTAGTTCGCGGAAGCGGAAGGATGAGGGTGATGCGGCGGGATTTGAAATTGCGATGACTCCTTCTGACCTTGGACGATCGGTACGATTGAGAGGATCTGCTTGGTAGCGACCTGGGGATCGTTCATGTCACTTGAGACTGTTAGTTATTAGTCTTTAGGGGTTGAGGAATTGTTCTTACATTTGAGCATTGATGATCCAGTCAAGGTCTTCCTCGCCCTCATCCGGTCCACCGGGACCACCTTGGATATGACGGAAAAGTCGCGGACGCCATTCAAGTCCCTCATCGGCGCGCTTCGCCGCCTCCTCTCGCTGGCGGTCTTCGATCTTGGTCTTTGCGTCCGTTGCAGCTTCATGATCGCGGGCTATAATCGCTTGGACAGTGTCATGCCATAGTCGCTGCGATTCCCGCTCTCCCTGCTCCTCCATGGGGCGGACCAAAGGAGGGGTAGCCTTCGCGTGTGTTGCATCAAACAAGATGTCTTTTTTGTGGGTCTGTTATCGGTCAGCATTGAATCCGGAAGAAGCTTTGGGTATGCGCAACGTACGTGAACATCCTTCAGGTCCATCTCCCCATTCCACATTCCGGACAGTTCATATAGCACCTCTCCAGTCTTTTCGTTCTTGATAGTTCCCCCAATGGCGTTATAAGTACCGGAGAAATATCCTTTGGTCTTGAACTCGATATCGGCCACGAGGTGATTCTCAGGACAACGCACGTAGCTGTGATCGCCAAGTTCATACCTCATCTTTCCGAAAAGAATGCCGCGCGCATACATATTGGGTTGGGTCAGAATACTAGTTTGGTCAGTAACCGAAAGGTCTATAAGGACCGACGCAACATACTATCTTTCGCCCTTTTCTTTATCTCCGTGGTTCAACAGTCGCAGAATGGCGATACCCTCCATCATACTGGCGGCAGAGTTGCCCAAGAATTTACTGCGGGGCTTGAGCGTTCCATCAATCCGGATTTTATGCTCCGGTGCTGCAAAGAAATAGCTCGACTTGGGTGGGTGGTGGGAGGTCTGTTCGGAGATGTAATAGGCACGGGTTCCATCGGGATAGTCCCAGTAGCAAGTGAAGGTCTCTCCCAGGATGGGATTGAGCGGCTTCTTCACTCCTCTATGCAAAGGTTAGCATATATTCCCAGACAAACAGCAAGCGGGCGACATACGGTGGTTTGATGTGCCATCCACTCAGATAAAATTTCACCACGGAGACAAAGCGCTCAAGGGGATCGTCAATGGCCGACATAGGAAGGAGTGTTTCAGGATGGGCCATGAAGCTATAGAAATGATTTTGTCAGTTGATGTATCTCAGCATATGATCCGGTAAGCTCCAGGCTGCCCGCTTGGAGCTGCGGGGTGTAAAACGTACTTGGTGATCCGCTCCAGCATAGACCGGGGCTCGAGAATGAATGTCGGCAAGACGACACGACTCAGATCAGCACCTGGGCGCAACTGAGAAATGATGTGAGACAGTACTAAACCGATATATCAAGTTAGCTCATCTCCGGGGACTGAGTGTGGATTTGCACGTACCGTTTCCCTGATCGGGCTCAACGACCTCATCCTCTCCACTTGGCGGGGAATCTTCCATGGATGATCTAGATGATCTGCCTGGATCAACGTTAGTTGACATGTTGGAATTCTTTGATGTGTGATAGTGGGATGAAAAGTTACGGGAAGACAAACTTACTGGCTTGGGAAGCACGGCGGAGATGCGGAACCGGCATGACTGCGTTCGGAAATAAGCTATATCACGGAATTCCGCTAAGCCCAAGGCATTTATGATAAAGAAGATATTCAGAGGAATAGAAAAATAAAATAGAGAAACAGATGCCTAAATAAACAGCTGACTTGTTTTGGCGGAAATTCCGGAAACCGGGCTATTTTTTTTTTTACTATGGAGAAAAAAAAAAAGAACACGAAAAAAATAGGTTTGTGTAGTTCACAGGGAAAAATGACACAAAAGGACACTAAAAGACAATACATTTAATATTCATACACATATTAAATGCTTAGCACTATGGAGGGGCTAGTGACGTTTCTGATTTTCTGGTTTTCTGATTTTCTGATTTTCTGACTGGGATCAGCTGTAAGGTGCTTATTCCACCTATACCCCCGGAGTACATAGGTAGCTATACCTAGCTATATCTAGAGTATCTACACTCTTTTAGGAATCTAAAAATGATAGAAACGTATACTTCCAGCTTTCTGTTTCATTCAACGTTTTTCCCTAAACGATCGTCAAAGAGGGGCAGTCTTGGCAGGGAATTCCCGTCAGGCCCATGTTGTATACCGGCTATAATGCATGGGTAATGTACGGAGTACCTGGCACTGAACATATGACAAAACTTCCATTCACTTTCTTCAATCTATAATCTAGTAAACAGTGGACATTCGGTCAATCAGTGGTACATCCCCACGGGTGATCTCCCTAACAAATTCCATATCGGGCCGATGGAGCATGACGTGGAAGTGTTCGATGCCGGGAACCGACTTGAGTGATTTCCAGTTCTTGAACCAGACCTATGTTGTCAGCTTTTCATCATGGCAATGCTGACACCTCTCATACCTTTTCCTCGACCCGTGAGAATGTCTTCTGCACGTAGCTCTCGATGGCCTCTCGTGCGCGTGGCGTCAGATCATCTGTGGCTGGATCATCTTCCAGTTGGAACTTGGTCCAGACTACCAAATGGATAATGTCCTTATCCACCCCATATGGCCAGTCATTGTATATGATTCGGACGTCCTCTAGACTTTCGTTAGTATCTCACGTGCTTTACACCCAACCAGGTGACCTGTGCCATACCCTCGTATTCAAAGGGGCCACCTCTTGGCTTGATGTCTTCCACATTACCATCCCCCCAGCCTAGCCTTTCTTTCACCACAAATCTCATGACGGATGTATACTCCGCCTTGATCTGCGCCATATATTCCAGGTACTTGCGCAGCTCGCTTGGGACACGCCGGAACCGATCGATCCGATTGGTGCCTGGTTACACTTTATCGTTAGTTAAATATACCACTGACAATCAGAGGTCTGCGCTTAACTTGTGATCTCCTTCACCTGGTCCCAGTTCTGTCGGGTATAGAGGTAGTCAGGGGTCGCGAGGCACCGGATATTCTTCGGCGTTTGGTCACGTAAATAACTAGGACATTCGGCCGTCCATTGCGACCGAGGTAAATTGACGAGCCAATATGGGAGGCTTTCGGAGGATAGGCTGCGATCGTTGAAGTGCAGGGCTGCATCGGTATCGGTCAATCGCCCGTCGAGGGTGTTGATTGGGGCCGTTGCTAGACTCCTTGAGTGAATCATCGCGAGTAGATCAAGTCCTGAACTGATCTAGTTCGGTCCGCTCTACAATGTGATCTATGGCTTGAGTGGTGAGTGTTGAATCTCCTCCCTTGGGACAACGTCACTCTGCAGTACAGTGCCGAAAGGGGGTATGCGGTTCCGGCAGTCATTTGTCGATCACGTCTCCACCGATCTATTTTTATGCATATACTACGGACCTTGGAAATTGTTCTAAATCCCCAACATAGGGCGTACACTCAGACATTGGGAGCTGTTGGTTTTCTCCAATTCGAACACAGGGCGTGGAATACATGAGAGAGTCCTATCATATAGGGTGGTCTTGGGCAGGGCTAAGAATATGTAACGTCTCTCCTCCCTCTCTCGTCCATCTGCAGAGGGATACACACACTCTCTCCATAGCGAACTCCTATTGTGTGACAATGCTCAGGGTAACACAATCACGCGAAAACACATTACTTTCATATACAGCGCTATCATGAGATCTACAGCCAGGCAGTATGAGACTTGGTTCCAAATCCAACACGAGACACAGAAAAACAAACATCCGAAAGGGAGGATTCACCTTTGAATCAAGATAGGATATAAGAGAATAAGACAGATCAACAATTCCCCCCCAGTTGCCTGATGATGGGGTCATCTATAGAGATAATCGACACCCCGGCAGTCTCAAGTTCCTCCCTGGTGGCATCCCAACCAGCAGGCACGACACACTTAGTTCCTTCCTCGATAACCCAGCTTTTGAATCCAGTCTTGGCAGCATCAAGGGCTGTAGCCTTGACACAATAATCCCCAGCCAAACCCACAACAAATACATCTGTAACGCCTTGAGCTTTCAGAGTTGTGGCAACATCTAGGCTGACCGAATGTGCATTGGTTCCATGATCACAGTTTCCGAAAGCATCCGCAAACACAGAGTACATCTCAACTCCTGGGAGCATACCTTTGTGAACAACTAGATGGTCGCTGGAGGTATCAATCTCGGGAATAATCTCTGCACCGGGGGTACCAGCCACACAGTGAACTGGCCAGAGTTGCTGTGGTTTTGTTTCTGATTCCTTTCCCAGGGCGGGATTGTTTATTGTAACGAATGAGGTAAAGGGCTGGTTGTCAGGCCCTGGATGGTTACTGGCAAAAGAGATATGGTCTTTTGGGTGGTAGTCTTTGGTCATGATGCGTGTGACAAATCCTGGCTTTGCAAGTAAAGTGTTGATTATCGAGGCAATTTCGCGGCCTCCTGCAACGGCGAGTGACCCGTGCTATTCTATTTATCAGCACATTTGGCCTTCTATTGTATAATTTTAACTCACTGGAGGACAGAAGTCTTCTTGCATGTCCACCACAATTAGGGCTGGCCTGAGTGCATCATTTGCTGCCATTTTGGGGCTAGAAATTCGTGAAAGTAACTGCTAGTGGAGGTTATAGACAGGATTATGGAGGGATTGTGATTTTTGGAGATGGTAGATTCTGATTCTACCCTATGAGGGAAGAGAAGGGTGGAGAGACCTGATCAAGAGAGAGAAGCTTCAAGAAAGGGATGTGTGTTGTGAACGATTACGATAAGCTGATATTTGTCAGGCAGAATAGGAGCTCCCATGAGCTCCGTGTCCAGGCGGAAGAATTAGCGGTATGCACATGACTAAGCCAGGGCACCAACAAAACGAAGCTTTTCAACTTCCACCAAACTCGCTCTTCTCTCGTCTCTCAGGGCTACGGCCCGTGATAACTGGTATGTGTGTCGTGTTACCCTCTCCCTCCCTCAACCTGATGAATACCTTATTGGAGCTGTCTGAGCTTTTGCTATGCGGATAAAACTTATACGCTTTTTTCTGAACTTGTGTTTCCACACCTCATGTCACAAAAGACCCAATTTTAAATCAGTCGCTAATTGCCTCTGATAGTCAAACAGGATATTGTAAAACTCAGGGAACCCTCATGGTCATCGATTCCCAAATACCTAGAAGCACAAACCTTTAGTCCCTCTCTATTATCATTTCCATAGTCTCCCCCTCAAAATGGCATATGATCCTCGCCGAACAAACTCGGGGACCTCAACTCCCCAACCTCCTCCCCCTCCCCCTCCACCACCAGAGACCTCCACACAAGCCGACATGGCCTCAGCAGCCCAAGCCCTAGAAACGTCCAACCCGGCCAACACAGCCACAGACTCGTACAAGCTCAAGTTCTGCACAGTCTGCGCCTCAAACAACAACCGCTCAATGGAAGCTCACCTCCAGCTATCCGGCGCCCCAACAGCCTTCCCTGTGATATCCTTCGGCACAGGTTCCCTCGTCCGCCTCCCCGGCCCATCAATCACCCAACCAAACGTGTACAGTTTTAACACAACCTCCTACAACCAAATGTACGAGGAGCTCTCAAGCAAAGACGAGCGTTTGTACCGCAGCAACGGCATCCTGAATATGCTCGACCGCAATCGCCAGCTGAAGTGGGGACCCGAACGGTTCCAGGATTGGGTGCCTGGCGTTCCGCGTGTCGACCATCTCTCCAAGGGTGATAAGGGTGCGATCGGAACAGAGGGCGGCGTTGTTGATGTCATCATCACATGTGAAGAGCGCTGCTGGGATGCTGTTGTCGATGACTTGATGAATAAGGGAACCTCGCTCAATTACCCTGTCCACGTATTCAATGTCGATATCAAGGATAACCATGAAGAGGCCTTGACTGGTGGAAAGGCGATTCTTGATCTGGCCAATCGCCTGAATGAGGCTGCTGTCGCGGAGCATCGTATTCATGGCTCTGAGGGCTGGGAAAACGGGACCGGTCCTGCACGCCAGAGCTTTGATGAGAAGGTCCCTGAGATCTTGGCGGATTGGCAAGAACGATACCCCAATTTGCCGGCACTGTGGACTTTAGCTTGGCTTTAGTTCCGTGTCTGCGTTGCAACCTGGATATCTATTTACCTACGGCCTTCCCAAGGGAATGGTTTAATACCAATGATTTACAGGTGCTATGTTATCCAGATGAATTTTTTTTTTAGCGTGGTCAGATATCGCATTATCAAATGCATGTCATACAACTAGAAAGGGGGTATCAAACAGGAAGGAATAGCAACAGAAACAAACCCACTCAAAGATCCTGGCTCTCCTCCTCGGGGCCCTTTTCATCTTTGATCCATTCATCTTTCACACCCACCTCTTCAGGAACCTTTTCCTCTTTGGGCCACTCCTCAGGACTGTTGTGGCCCGCAGACAGTAGTACCTCTCTCCTCTCTCGATACCACTTGTCGAGACAAGCTCTCCGCTGCGCCTGGGTCATACCCTCGACAACGAGCGCAAACTCCGTAGCATCAGCGTATCCAAACCGCCGCGCCATACTACAGAACTGACGACGTATAACATCCTCCGGAGGATGATACTTGAATCGCACAGGTTCCCCTGTCGGCTGAGAGAAAGGCTGCGAGGACATGAAGACCTGGCGGTCACCTGCCGTGTCATTTGGCGCCAGTTCAGCACGACGACTGAGGTCTTCCTCGACACGTGAAGAACCGATCACCTCATTGTTGAGGTGGGTGTATTCCACGCCCGCGCTTGCGAGAATCGCCTGAACGGGGTCGTGTTTACGCGGTGTCGGAAGATTGGCCGAAGGCTTATGGTCTTTTTTGTCATCATCTTCGCCACAGATCATCGCCGCGAGTTGGCTCATTGCTTCATCTTCGGATTTCATTGGTCGATCGGTGTAGTCGTGGCCTTCATCTTCTGCTTTGAGGTCTATGTCGACAACCTGCACTCCCGCACGGCTTTCGGCGACATTTGTTCTGTTGACGATGTCGCGCAGAACGATATTTGTGTTCTGATAACCGAAGAAATTCTTAAGACCAAAGATTTCACCCTTTTGGTCTTTCTTTTCTTGAACGCCTTTAAAGTACCGGCGCTCGGAACTTGCGTTGTATCCAATATTTGCCTGTTGCTGCTTGTAGATCTGTCGAGCGTATACAATCTCTTCGATCGTGCCGGCAGAAATAAGCCTAAAGACTTCTACATCGCGAAGTTGTCCTATACGGTAGGCCCGATCCTGGGCCTGCAAATCGTAGGACGGGTTCCAGTTTGGATCAACGACTACCACTTTATTTGCCGAGGTGATGTTCAACCCAACACCGCCAGCCTTGGTTGAAATTAAGAAAACAAACTGTCGCGAGTCGGCATTGAACTCGTCCACAGCTTTTGCACGGTCATCGAGACTCATAGATCCATCCAGGTAGCTGACGTTGTAGCTAGTGTGATGGAACAGCATTTGCAGCATCTTGAGAAGACGCACGCTATGCGAGAAAATAAGAACTTTGTCTCCATTCGAATGCCACCATTTAAGTAGCTTCCGCAGGACCTTCCACTTGCCGCAAAATTCAGGGTTCGCGTAGTTGACGATCGAGTCGCGCGAGCGGTAAAGATCTTCCCATTGTTCAGGCAGCGCAAGTTCCAAATAATCTCTATCTTTTTCCTGCTTCTCTTTTGGGTCTACTCCTTGTGGAATCAGAATTGCCAGATGATTGCTCAGCTTTTGAAGCACATTGATAGCAGGGAACACATAGGATTGCCAGTTTGGAGGGTCCCTATTGGGGATCAAGCGGCGACAACACCAGCCAGACTTTTTGCCCGATCCACACTCGCATGGTTCTGTAGATGTCTTTATATAATCGACGATATCACTGTCAAGGAAGTTCTCGTAGGCCTCGGCTTGTGTCTCAGTTAGAGGACAAAAGACAACCCGGTCAATCTTTTTGGGCAACTGATCCGCGATCAAGGACTTCATCCTTCTGATGAAAAATTGGGGGAGTAGATTCTCGACCAGCTTCTTGGCTGTTCTTCGTGCTCTGCTGAGCTCGCTCAGGGTGGCATCATGCGATTGTCCGATCTTCAGTGGCTCTGATATTTGCGCCTTCCAGGTAGACACCGGACCCAGAACACCGGGGTTCGTCCAGTTGAGCAGGGTCCATAATTCTTCATACTTGTTCTGGATGGCTGTGCCGGTCAGTCCTATTCGACATAACGCATTGATCTCGTTCATAGACTGGGTGGTCCCGGATTTGCGCTCCTTAATCTTGTGGCACTCGTCGGCAATCACGCAGTCCCATTCAATCATATTGACAGCGTCTTTGTTGTTCATATAAGTGGTATAGGTTGTAATCAGGATTTCCACCCTCCCCGACTTTGCTGCATCGAGAGCGAGATCTTTATTCTCCCCGTGGTAGCTTTCAACATGCCACCACCCCCAGCGTGCAAACTCGGCCCCCCAATTTGCAATAAGAGTTCCTGGACACACAATGAGCGTGCGTGGATACCAAGTGCCGTCGTCAGATCTACGCATCTTTCGCATGCGCTTTGCGTCCCGTTCGTCGCCTGTCTTTCCATAGGCAGCGGTCAAGAACGCAATCACCTGGATGGTCTTCCCGAGACCCATGTCGTCGCCTAAGACACCACCCTTTTGGTATACAAACAGCTCGTGCAGAAACGCCACTCCCTCCACTTGATACTGCCGCAACCACTGGGCGATCGGGGCAGGAATGATGCCCATCGAGTACGGAAGTTCAACGTCCTTGTACTCCTGTTTTCGGGTGTTAACCGGAAAGACAGGTCGTTCTTGGAGTTCTTCAAGCCGCTCGTCGTCCGAGAAATCCACATTTTCATAGGTGGGTGGGAGCTTCAGTCCATGATCTTTCAGATGTTCATACCTCCGGTCAAACTGACTGCGACGAGTTTTGAGATATCCAGGTAAAGTGTTTTCCATCAGCTCATCCTCGGAAGACACCTCGCCCCATTGCTTTAACGGCCGCTTAGGCAAGGGCGTTGGTCGCTCTTGTTTTACTCGACCAACGATTGGATCTCCCCTGGGCATTTTCGCTTTGCGGGTTGCTGCAGCTGATTGTTTGCGCTTCAGGGATTTGCGTTCCTTGAATTTCTTGTATGCTAGCTCGCCATCGTTGGCGTCATCCTCATCGCTGTCCACGGGCTGGATCTTTACAGCGCTTGATGACCCGGAAAGAAGGGTACGCGATGAATCAGGTTTGAATGGTGTAGGTGTCTCGTGTTTCACACTAGAAAACCTGGCTGCAGGTAATGTGAGCTGTCTGTCAGACGCGTCGGAGAGGTGTCATACTGCTAGCAATCGGAGTCGCATAGTGCGTCGCCTCTAAGTCGTCATCGTCTGAATTAATAATGATGGGCTCCTCAATATTCTCGTTATTCGCCATGATCCCTGCATTTCTGAAAATAGCGCTCAAAGGGTAACTGCGCGCAAGTTGAAGTGGAAGTACCAGACTGTCGCGACACTGCGTAAGTTACGGCAGGCGATAACGGCCATGAAGCAAATGTGAGTCCGGTCTCTTAGGAAAGCTTCAATCGGGCAAATATTGTAGCATAAATTTCGTGTTCTGTTTCTTTCTCTATGCCAGAAGTATCTGAGTCTCATTCATAACATCTAACTACTCAAAGAAGTGGTTGAAACGGTTCTACATTTATACTTGTTACACCAAGTCACGTGCAAGAGAACCAGAAAAAAGATGCTCTCATTGGTTTGGCATTCGATTCTTTGCATATGCGATAAAGCCAACGTAAGTCCAGAATAACATTCTACCTCTGTCATTACTCGATCAAGACATACCTGACTGACCTAAGTCCACAGATAACACAAAATAAAGCTTGAAATCCTGCTTGACATACCTTCTTTTTACTCAAGACAACTCTCGTTCTTATCAGAAGCTCAATTCAGCCCACAAAGATGCCGCTGGACACCTCGACAACATATCCGCTGACGCGGCTGCGTCTTGACGGTCGCCGCTGGAATGAACTCCGCCTGCTCCAAGCCCAGATCTCAACAAACCCCGCCAGCTCCGGCTCTTCATACCTGTCAATGGGCAACACATCAATCATGTGCTCTGTCCACGGCCCTGCCGAGGGTCGCCGGGGAGATGGCGGCGGTGGAGCTGCGGGAAGTGGTCATGCGGTTGTGGAAGTAGACGTCAACGTCGCCGGGTTTGCCGGGGTAGATCGCAAGCGGAGAGCCGGTGGAAGTGACAGGTATGTGCACCCTCTTATGGCTTCCCATTGCCTCGTCCTGCCACAGGGAAAGGATTGAAGGGACAGCAGACCAGATCCAGTTCTAGTCAATTCTAACCTTCCCGGACTACAGACAATCATCGCGAATCGCTACAACCCTCCGCGCAGCCTTCCAGTCTCACCTCCACACCTACCTCTATCCCCACAGCACAATTAGCATTCATGTCTCTGTTCTCTCGGCGGACGGTTCATTGATGGCCGCGGCAATCAACGCCTGTACCTTAGCGCTCGTGGACGCTGGAATCCCCATGCCGGGACTACTCACTGGCTGTACTGCCGGTATGAGCGGCAACGCCTCTACACCGCGTGACCCGCGACATGACGAGCTTGATCCTCTGCTGGATCTGTCGCTTCCAGAAGAACAGGAATTGCCTTCGCTCACTGTTGCGACGACGACGGCAGTGCCCGTTGGCGAGAACAATATGGATGAGGATGATGAGGCTATGAAGGTGTGTATCCTTACTATGGAGTCTAAGGTTCACGCTACGTACCTTGAGACAATGTTGGCGGTCGGGATCGATGGGTGCAGTCAGATCCGCGAGTTGTTGGAAGGTGTCATCAAAGGATCCCGGGGGTGACGCAGAAAAAAAAAAAACAAATCAAAAGATTCAAATGGGAGAATAGTTCAAGTTGATACCCTGTCTTACGTTTAATGTTACCAGTTACGGCCATTCCGAGAATTTGCTCAAACTACCTCCCATTAGGCTTTTAGGGCCAAATCTATAAATGTGCTCATATTGCTCACTTTAGGGCTCATGGATGAACTACTCCATTGTCTGTTTTCTTTTATATATTTTGTACTTCTCTTTTTTGCTTCGATCAACACGAGAATATCTCGATTCAGTGCTCCCCAAGGTCCCCAGTCAGCAATCATGGATATGAATGGGATGACTATGCCAATGGCTACATCGACAAGTTCCGCAGCTATGGCCAGCGGCACCGGAATGAAAATGGACGGAATGGGCATGGGAGGTAGCTGCAAAATCTCGGTCCGTCTAATATCAATCCCAGATTCATTCTTCCATACACCAGGATCAAGCTCACACATAGTTACGATCAGATGCTTTGGAACTGGTACACAGTTGACGCATGTACGCCACCCTACACCCCTCTAGACAATTCCACAAGCTAATTAACCACTCAGGCTTCCTCGCCAAATCATGGCACATAACCTCTCGCGGCATGTTCGCCGGCTCGTGCATTGGAGTAATCTGCCTCGTCTTGAGCCTCGAGCTCCTCCGCCGTCTGGGTCGAGAATACGACTCGTTCATTGTACGTCGAGCCCGTCTTCGAAGACTCTACATGTCGGACTCTTCCACCGCCCAATCCGTCTCAAACGTTCCCCTGCGGAGTGAAGAAGATACCATCAAGCCGTCTGGCAACTGCTGCAGCGGTAACGCAGAGCCAGATGCTACGTTCTACAATGCAGACGACGACGTAATTACTCCTGTGTCGGGTACCCCCCAGAACGGAGCTTCGAGAAAGCAGGCTTCTGCTGCGTCGGCTAATGCCATGCGGGATGTCGGTGTCCAGCGCATTGAGAGACAGGAGGGCATGCGTGCTCCGTATCGTCCGTCGCTTGTTGAGCATACTGTACGCTCTTTGCTGCATATGACACAGTTTGCTGTTGCGTACATCATCATGCTGCTTGCTATGTACTTCAATGGGTATATCATCATCTGTATCTTCATTGGTGCTTTCCTTGGCGCGTTTATCTTCTCCTGGGAACCGGTGGACTTGAATAAGGAGTACGTCGTTCTGTCTATATACTATCTACTAAACTTTTCTGGGCTAACATTACTTTTTTTTATCAGGTCAGATGCTACGTCTGTCACTAAGTGCTGCGGTTAAACAAGTATTGCACGGCGCTATGTTGTCTTTGGCCTCAGGTTCCACTGACGATTCGATTCTACTTCAGCGATGTTCCGGTATCTTTTCTTGCAATTCGAAGAGGGCAATATGCAGTTTTCTGTGTCCAGTAATTGCTTCCCATATGCTATGACGTATGAACCATCTCTAAGGATCTATTTCCCCTCTACTCAATTGCTTTCTCACTCATGAGGAAGACCTTAAAACACAGCGTACATGGAATTAACACTAATATCACACAATTTGCTGCAAAGGTCTTACTGGAAGGGAAGGCGGAAATCTTTTCCATGAAAAAAACCTGCCGTCTCACGCGGGGTACGGTGATGTAGCTGCGGACCCGCGATCAAAGTTCTCGACTTACCTGAACGTGGAGAGGTTTCTGCTGGGAATGGAAACGCGAGGGCTTGTAACAAGGCAGTAAAGATGATAAGTTCATGCTTTAGGGTAGAGACATGAGATGTACATTGATTGAGCTGAATTGGGGATGATAGCTTTGCGCCTCTCTCACTAAAAAAGAAACATACTCGCTTTTACAGAGCCTCTGATCTACAAATGGAACTTCAAGTCCCCACGACAGAAAGGCATGTATAACTAGCTTGGTAGAAACTTTAGATTACAAGTCGCAAAAAGGAAAGCCACCTATGCTAGTCCCACGCCGCGCTGAAGCGACGGGAAAAGAACCACGTTCATGACGAAAAGAAAGACACTCATCCTCCAAACACCCAACTAAATCTCCAGAGTGAGATTTTTAGTTGCCACCGCAGTTGACGATGGTGGGCTTGATAGCGGAGCGGATGGAGCCGGAGGAAGAGCCGAGAGCCTCGATCTCCTTGACAACGTTCATGGACTCGGCATCAGCGACCTCGCCGAAGACGACGTGCTTGCCATCGAGCCACGAGGTGACAACGGTGGTGATGAAGAACTGGGAGCCGTTGCTGGAAAAAAAGGGGGAATTGTTTAGTATGGGTCTGTGGACTAAGCTGGGTTACAGATTGAGACTTACGTGTTGGGGCCAGCGTTGGCCATGGACAGGAGACCAGGGCGGGTGTGCTTGTGGATGAAGTTCTCATCGGGGAACTTCTCGCCGTAGATGGAGCGACCACCGGTACCCTATTCCGGTAAGATAAAAGTCAGACACCGAGAATTGCAGCGAGCATCATGATTAGAAGAAAAAAACTCACGTTGCCACGGGTGAAGTCACCACCCTGGAGCATGAACTGGGGGATGACACGGTGGAAGGAAGAGCCCTTGTAGCCCTCACCCTGCTTGGCGTTGCAAAGCTCAGCGAAGTTCTTGGCAGTCTTGGGGACCTCGTTGGCGAAGAGGTTGAAGTTGATGCGGCCAGTCTTGGCTAAAGATGGAATCAGCATCAATTCCAATTCCAATTAATGTAACATGATATGAGATTGCCAAGCTTTGATACTGATATTGAAAGCTGGAGGTTGGAGGCAGCGATGTAAGAAAGGCAAAAACTCTCTGCCCCACTAGGAATGAGAATAACAAAGCTGGAAGAACTTACGGGTAGAGGAGCCAGCAGGGGCGTACTGGACCTCGAAGAAAGCGGTGGTGTTGGACATAGCGGCGGTTGATGAAGCGAAAGTTCGGGCAGCGGGGTGGAAAGAAGTGCAATTGAAGAGAGAAGAAGAGAAGAGGGAAGAAGGTGGGGTTATTGACCTCAATCGGCAGAACATGGTGAGGGGCAGGGCGGAGCGGGTGAACTCGGGTGCCGGGCTGTTTTGGGGTTAGCTTGTTGAGGTTCACTTAAAGACCACTTGTGCACTTTCTGCCTGAGGCTCCACTTTAGAGCTTCTCCAGACTTATCCAGGGGGAAAACATGCTTCTGTTGCCTAATGATGTCTCTGGAAGAGTCTGGAGCAAAGTGGAAATGTCCTCTAACATTCAGACGATAAGGTACCAATTTCACTTACAAAGGATATAGATTGATGAGAATGCGAACTTCACGAAGTAGAAAGAAGGAAAAAAACTGAAGCTCAATGCCGAAATGCTTCTAGAGCTCCGTGATTATGTAATGACTTCCGGGATATTCCTGCCGAACTAGAGCCTTGGCTACGAGAAGATATGCATCTTTTAAGGGGTAAACTTGTGTTTACTGCTCAAGTCATTGAAATGCAGATATACCGAGCACTTTCATTTCTTTCGTATACATTCAAAATGCAAGAAAATAACAGCTCGATAGCAGCAAGCCGTCGTAAAAAAAAAAAAAAAAAGAATTGAACAAATCAACATGAAATCGGGCTGAAATGCCTAGCTGAACAATGGAGAAGGGCTAAAATAAAGTACAAAGAATAAGAAAATGTAAAAGAAAGAAAAAGTGATGAAAGGGAGAGAAACCCTGTAAATTCCACAGATATCGGGACATCGTTTCGACATTGTCCACTCGTTGCCATAGATGAATAGTCGCTGAAAAGCAAGGGGCAAAGAGGAATGAGTATAAAGAAGAATTCGAGAAGAATGGAAATATGGTACTCCCGAATTCACGTCATGAGAAATAATGCCTTGGATCAAACGCATCACCGGAAGTCATCGTCATCTTCCTCGGCAGTAACTACCGATGTAGCCTCGAGGCGCTGAACAAGGTCTTTGGTCTGCCGGGCAATCTCAAATGCAATGGGAGGCAATTTGTTTGTGAGCTCACGCAATTGCTCAGGAGTGGTGGCGTGTTCGCCCTCATCAGCAGTGGCCGCCAACCGGCCGCGGCACTGGTCCAATGCCGCGATGACTGGTTCAGATGTCTGCCGCAAAGCGATGTCTCCGCTGCGTTCACGCATCAGGTGCTCTGTGGCAGAGACCACATTCGCAACAACGTTCGAAATGGCAGAGACGTGCGTCTGGACAGTGTGCAGGTTGTCCTCGGCCCGGATACTAGCCACCAAAGCCTGAATTTGTTGGACCATACCATCCGTCTGGTCCTCGACATAGAGCTAGGAGCACCTGTCAGTAAATTATTCCTCGCGAAATGACCCTTCTCGAAGAGACTCACCTTAAGCTCCAACACCTCGTGATCTTCTTGCACATGCCCCCAGCCATGATTGAGGTCATTGGTGGGACCATTCTGCACAGGGAACTGGGAGTCATCCGGACGACTTATAGCACTGTAGACGGAGTTATTGCTCATCCGCTTCTGACTGGCAGATGTATCGAAATAGTCAGGGTATTGTCCCTGAGATACATCTGCCTCGTCATCTTCATCCTTCAACTCATCGACAGGCGATTCCTGGATCTTCACCACCCGTATCAGGTCAACAATAGCTGTGCAAAGATGGGAGGCCGCCGCGTCAAGGAGCGACACCGGAGAGAGGCCACTGGAACTGGCAAAGTTGCGCGTGGCGGTGATCACGTTGTTTGCTGTCGTAGATACCTGGCCCTTGACCTTTGCGCGCAGAGCAGCCGACCCATCCACCGGGATTTGGGAGTTTTCCACATCCTGGAGAATATGGCGAACTGTTAGAATGACCACTTTGACCTGGTGGAGCACGACATGCGATTCCTCGAAACGTGCAACGCGCAGGAGTTCGTCCACAGACAGCTGGAACTTGGTAACATGGAAATCCTTGACCAGCCCGTCGGCTTGCACCAATTCATGTTCCTTGGCAACAAGACTTGCGTCGGGCCGCGAGTCGGCGAAACCACCAGACGAAGTTCGAAGTTGCCGCAGCTGCGCCTTGACCTTCGCGTAGCGGTTCTTCCATTCATTGGCATCTGCCTCGAGTCTGTGGACCTCGTTCGAGAGCTTTTCTTCGCGCTCCCAATTGGAGTGGCTCTCGGTTGAAAGGGTTTTCATCTCCATCAGGAAAGTCGCTGCCTCGCGGCGGACTTCATCGGTCACTTGTTGCTGTTGCTGCAACTGTACTTGTAATTTCTGGTGCTGGGTCTCTAGGTCAACATAGCGCGCTTGTAGACCCGCATCATCGACGCCCCGAGAAGAGTCATTGAGCTGGCTGCGGAGATCTCGTTCCATGGTGTCGTGCTCGGTTCTCAACCGCTCAAGCTCTAGCTGAAGTGAGCTGTTGAGATCCTCGGCTTTTGATACCTTGCTCTCAAGGTCGTGTCGTAATTCGTCCCACTCCTGACGTTCGTTATGACTGATCCCGGAGGAATCTGCGTCTTGTGATGACTGGGCCAACTCCTCATCCTTGGAGCGGACCAATTCTTCCAACTTTTCAATCTTATCTTGGAGAATCGATACTTGTGTCTGGCTCTCCAGCAACAGTCTCCGTTCACTGTCACCCAAGGTCGTTGTGGTGCCCCGTCGGCTCAAAACAGCATCTAGCGCGAACGCATCACTCCGAGCATCATCCTCATCCTCGGGTCCCATATCATCGCTATCCTCGACCATCGTACTTTTATTCGGAACCATCGTATTGCTCTGAAAAGACCGAGGAAACGGTCCATCGCCATTCGCACTCGGTGGGCCCCCAAGAGAACCAGCACGCGGGGGAAATGGACTGCCTGGGGGACCGCCAGATGGGTACCCTCGTCCCATACGGGAAGGAGGTCCCCGAGAAGACTGCTGCGAGGTACGAGCACTAGGAGGGCCCATATTTGGAGGTGGACGGGCGCGGTATTCTCGGCTGGTGAAATGCGGGAAGCGGCGCTCCAGCTCACAGAAGACATCGGTCGCCAGATCACGGAAACGCACGTGGTGGAGCGCAGCAAGCTTTTGGCGGGCATGGTTGCGCTTTTCGTGGAAGTCAGGTCGAGCGGGGAGATAGGGAGGTACGTCTGGACGAGGTGGCCGTCCGGGAGGCGGCGAGGCCTGCTGTCGTCGAATCAATTCGTCGTAAACATCAGTGGAAAGTTCATGGAACTGAGTTGGCGATAATCGCAGTAATTTGTCTCGGGCTTTATTCGACTTGCCACGGTCATCGCGGGCTGTGCCATTCAGGAATCTTTTGAGGACCACATAGTGCTGGCCAAGTATCTCTTCCATCTGACGATATCGTCTTCCATCGCGCTGGGTGTCCCCTAGAGTCCCGGAACTGGATCTTGCGGCGACCGAGCTGGGTGGGGATGGGTTGCCGCTCGGGTTGGAGGGTGACAGCGAAGCAGGTAAGCTACCGGGACTTTGAGGTGCGCTCGGAATGCCGGAGGTCGGAGGTGTGGCTAGATTGGCCCGCGATGTTGGGAATGTTGGTGAGAATGGTGAGTCCGACTTTCCATACTGATTGAGTCCCGACCATTCGCTACCATCAACAGAGACAGGCGACATGGCTCCCGAACCCCCATTCATATCAGGATCAAACTTGAGGTTGATCCGACTCCAAATATTCAATGTTTGAAGGAGCTGTCACGGGTAATCAAAGTCGCTTCTTCACAGAATCCCCCGTATTTCTCCACTAGGATTCCAATCTGAGACACTGGAGCAGATATGAGCGCTGATTCGCTCAAGTTTGTAACTCTACCTTGGAAGTCCTGGAACCAGATCCAAAGGAGTGAAGGACTGAGATATGGGGGAAAAGGGAAGTTGGACTTCCGGACTTTCTTTACGATACCCGTTCCTTACAGCAATGTGCAGATGTATCTATGCATCTACAGGGGCTGATGCGTGTGGATATGATCTCAGATCTTATTCCTTTTTAATTTTTAATGAGCTTTTTCTTCTAGTTGGCTCAATATGTATTCCCAACCCATTCTAAAGCTTGATCAGTAGTCAAGCAGAGAACTTGGCTATACGATACTTGTATTCGATACTGCCAAGGCGGGGCCTGAACAGGGGGACGAATTTCCACAGGGGCAGACCATAGCATGGAGAGATGTACGGAGTACTACGGACCACGGAGTACGAACTACGGAGTACTCCGTGCTACTGTACTGTACTTTTTAGATAGACTATACAATCTTGTTGAAGATCCAAAGATTTAAATTCAAATATCTTTTAAGATCAATAGAAGCATCCAAATGAAAAAAAAAAAATTGAGTAATTCTAGACCCTTGCCTGCCCCATAATTTTGTACGTGTACCTGGTCCCACATATTATTTGAGAAAGGCTTGAAAAACAAATAAATTCTTTCGGTCATATCTATGGATTGGAAAAAAAAAAACACCGAAACAATTAAGTACACATAGAACAACAGCTTCAATACCCGCATGAATGCTTTGAAGCGTTGGTTCTAGGGCCCTCAAGGGGACGCCTTCGTTAGGCCTCATTTGGATCTTGCCGATCCACTGACCAAGGGGGAAAAAGTCAATCGCCGACGCTATTCGATCTTCGGATAGGACAGTCTTGAGGAACCATCCCGGGTCAGTTGGGAGAGTCTCCCATCATGATGCAGAGGCAAAAACAAGGCGATTGGTACGCCATATCTTGCATCGAAAGTGAATGGGATCGGGAGAATCATGGGCCGTATTCACACATTTACATTGGCCCACGGCGGCGGGCCAGGAGCTAGTCATGTCATCGTTTATTTGGAGGTCATGGAAAGGCCACGAGTGGCGCTGACGGCAGAAGACACGGGGGTTGAGGACCGTGTGGGGGCTGCGCTGCGGTTGTGAGCCATGTGTGCCTTGACGAGGTGACCGGCGGCAAGTGCAGAGCACAAGCTGAGTTCACCGGCGAGAACGGAGGCAGCAATGATACGAGACAGCTGACGCGCGTTTTCGCCGGGGGAAGTCGAGTGAGCACCGCGGACACCCAAAAGGTCCAACATAGCACCTTGAGCTTCGAGAATGGTACCACCGCCAATAGTGCCTACCTCAATGGAAGGCATAGACACAGCAATCTGGAGGTTGCCATTGTTGCTGTTTGGGGAATCGTTGTTAGCATCTCAAATGTCAAATAGTAGTGGATGAGAAAGGCTTACTTCTTCATGGTAGTGATACAGCTGCTGCTCTCAACATTCTGGGCAGGATCTTGACCAGTGGCCAGGAAAATGGCAGATACGATGTTAGAGGCATGGGCGTTGAAACCACCCAAGCTGCCCGCCATCGCACTTCCAATCAAGTTCTTGCTGACGTTCAGCTCAACCAGTGCATCAACGTCGCTCTTGAGGACACTCTTGACAACATCACCAGGAATGATAGCCTCTGCCACGACGGACTTACCACGGCCATCAGTCCAGTTGATCGCAGCGGACTTCTTATCTGTGCAGAAGTTACCAGAAAGCGAGATGATGGACATGTCCTCGAAACCACACTCCTTGTGCATGACGTCCAGCGCCTTCTCACAGCCCTTAGAGATCATGTTCATACCCATGGCATCACCAGTAGTGGTCTTGAAGCGGATGTACAGGTAGGTTCCGGCAAGGGCAGTCTTGATACTCTGAAGACGGGCAAAGCGACTGGTCGAGTTGAAAGCCGTCGTCATGATGTTCCGGCCTTCTTCAGAATCGATCCAAACCTTCGCAGCGGCAGCCCGGGCCAAGGTTGGGAAAGTTACACAAGGACCACGGGTCATACCATCACCAGTCAAGACAGTCACAGCACCGCCACCGGCGTTAATTGCCTTGGACCCACGACTCGTGCTAGCCACCAAGACACCTTCAGTAGTGGCCATGGGAATGAAGTAGTTCTGTCCATCGATGTTGATAGGGCCAGCGACACCAAGAGGAAGGGGCAAGTAACCAATAACATTTTCACAGCAAGCACCGTGGACAAGGCCATAGTTGTAATCCTTGTATGGGAGCTTGGAACTTTCCAAAACGGAAGTGATAGCAGCGGTAGCAGGAGTCCGGGAGACCACAGACCTGCGGATCTTCACAGCACGAGTAAAGGCATCAACACGGCTCATCAAGTTCTCGTCCTCCATGGTCTTCTCTAGCGCGTAACCCGGAAGCTTTCCGCGGAGAGAAAGATCGATCAACTCCTCATCAGTAAGCATTGGTGCACGCTTTTCCTTGAGGAAAGCTTCGCATTCTTCTGGAGTTCTGGATGACTGTTGTTCATTTGGCTCAAACTTGGGGTAGACCTTCGGTGCGACCACAGGCTCCGCAGGAGGGGGCAGGGCAGTCTCTGGGTCCTTGATACTCCAGCGGGCAGCATTGAAAAGATAGCCGTTGAGAATGATGCTAAGTGTCAAGGCGGCGATGATCCACTTGCTGATGATAGGGTCTTCGACACTCTTAAGCAAACTTTCGAGAACTTTGCCACCCACCGCATCCAAGAACTGGTCGGTGTACTCGATTTCAAATGAACCAGAAGCGGTAGGGTCTGCGTAGTGAATGGAGGGGTACTCCAATTTGTACTTGATCGGGGAAAGGATGGTAACAACAGTCTCCTGCTTCTGGCTCTTGGCAGCCACGTACACACTGTCCAGGCCATTCTCTGCCACCTTGAAAGGATCAATTGGAGTAGGAGACAGGACGCTGGAGAACCGGGAGAGCAAGCCACCGTTGCCAGTGTTCCGGAAAGGAATGGCTGACATGTTCACGACATTGATCAAAATTAAACCACCAACCATAAGGATCTTGAATCGGCGCACATTGCTAGACTTGATCTTGCGACCAAAGATGCTGGTATCTGCCTCACCAGATCCGGCGCTAGGCCAGTCGTTGCTAGAAGCGACATTCTCAGCAACGCTGTGGGTAATACCATCTTCTTCCAAGGCCTTGCGTAGCGCCACGTGACGCTTGATCCGAGTGATCTCGAGCTTGATACAGAGAATTGTGGTATAGAAGGTAAAAAGAAGCACGCAGTCAAAGAACAAGATCAAGGCCGCGAGGAAGCAGAACTGCTGGAGTCCTCCTTGAACACCAGAGGCCGCACCCAAAGCCAACAGACCAATCTCAATGCAGTAGTGCTGAACGATCTCGAAACCTTGGTCCTTGATCGCAGCTCCGATGGAGTCCTGAATTGATCTCGGTGTGCTCGATGCCAACGGGCGAGGGGCAGCACCAGGGACAGGTCGGCGATTGTCTACAGAAGCCTTCAGGACGGCCCGAGTGAACATAATCGGCTTCTCGAAGCCAATGGTGACAACCAAGAATGGGAGACCTTCGGACAGCAGGAGGAGGTTGATAGGCACACCAAGTCTAGTGGTCACGTGCAGACCAAAAAGGAATGCAAAAGTACCAGAAAGGAGCACGGTAGCCGCAAGCCAAAAGTTGGAGCCCAATCGTCGCATCGAGAAGAAGAGCGAGACGAAGCTCAGGTGCATCGAGAGGTATCCAAGAGCCATGATAACAATGTCAATAGTTTCCGCGTGCTTGATCAGATCCACAAAGGAACTCCATGCATCTGCAATCCAGAGCTTTACAGCTCTGCCGGAGCCGTAGGCCGGGCCACGAGCAGCTCGCATGATCCACTTCTTAGATTCCTCCTCATCCTCATCCGTGGATGGGGTGGGGATCTCCTGCACGGCCCTCAAAAGTTCCGAGATTTGGTCAAAAGGCACGGTGTAAACCAAAGAAGCGTCATGAGTGAATTGCGAGAAGAGGTTGGGGGTGTACGGCACCGAGTTGGCGGAGATGTTGGCAGGGATCGGGACATCATCAGCTGCGGGGGCAGTTGAATCAGAGTTGGTGGAATCAGGGAAGATTAGGGTCGCCAGAGCGAGGTGCTGGGCAACGGGCTTTTCAGTCTAATATTTCATTCAGTTAGTATTTCTTTCTCGGTACCCGAGAAGAAAGGGGGGAGTGGGCCCACCTGGGAGTCAGTCCAGGCGTCTTCCGCCTGCCACTTCCATGAAGTTGATTCTCCGAGGCGCAGATTGCGGCTTCCCTGGAGCAGGGCATCGGCGTCGACCTGTCCCGCGACACTTCGCAGATCTTTAGATGTATCAAGCAGGCTACCTTCGAGGAGACCCACGTAGGTGGTGCTAGCGAGGATTGCAATCGCCACGAGTGTGTGGATAGGGTGCACACAGGCCCGGCGAGAGACGGACTGGAGGCCGGACACAATCTGACGCCGGAACCAGCTAGGTTGAGTTTCCCGCTCTTCCTCGGTTGAGCGAAGGCGTTTGGAGATAAACGAGGTAGCCATGACGGTTCGCGAAGGAAGCGGTGAGGACGTCTGTTGAAGGCGTTGAGGGGGATGTTAAGACGGTCCGCAAGGACCAGGACCTGCGAGAAAAGCCGTCGTGGGGTGATGTTTTACACCAAAACCAAAACCAATGCGGAGGGAAATCTTTAATGATCCAATTCTATGACAGCATGTGGGCTGCACGAGTTAAGGATTGGGCAGTTTCCGGGCTATAGAATTTTTCGTCGGGATTAGTTGAGGTTACAACACATTGATAAGAAAGCACCTACCGAGGGAAGAAGTCGAGAAGCTCAAGGCACCCTTGGAATTGGAGAAGGGAAAAAAAGTAAGGGACCCCCCCTGAAGTAAAATAATAGTCGCCCGAGACTGGAATTAAGTAACGCCGACGCCAAGCCACACCAGTGGGGATTTGCTTTTGCGAGTAATTTATCCTTGGGTATTTTATCACAAAGAAAATAATGAGGTAGGGATTCAGAAGAATGGGAAGAACAATCACAAAGGACCTCGCATCAAGCTGACGTTCAAGGGTAGTTTTCTCGGATGGTCGAGGATGATATTGGATCTAGGCGGCAATATTCTACTCCGTATACAGAACCTATATATGATGCCTGAAAATACCTCGAACATAGTAGATATTGAGGGATATTAGGGACTAGTCGGGAGTATTGGGACGAGTATTTGAATCTTACAAAAAAACAATATCAAGTATGCAGTACAGAGAGCCTTGGGAGAAAATTGGCAGTGGCAATCCTTGTGTACAACCCAAAGAATCTGGAGACGCACAGGCATTTCTTTATCTTTACCTATGCATGTCGATCCTTTGACAGAGGCACAGCACCTTGTTACATCTTGAAACTTAAATCTCTCTTGACTCTTTGATGTTTATTGATGTTTATCCTGTCTGAGCTGGACGTACTTACGTGATAAAACCCATCAACGGCTCCACCGGTTTCGTCTGTAACTTAACCCTGTACTCCGTACGCCGGACAAAGTAGAGGTTTCCACGTCAGCCAACCCTCAAAAAGGAAAGTCGAAAGAGACACTCCGTAGTCGGCACCTGCGTCAGAAAAGAGTCCACTCAATTTCCCTGTGTGGAATCCACCCGGTGGAGCTCCGGAGAAATCTGATAAAAATCTGATAACTCTGAATCAAATCATCTGCTCGGACTGACCCGAAGCAGACTCCATGTATCCATAATAAACTCGGTAACCGAGCTTGCCAAGCGAAACAGGAAAAAGATAAGATCGTTTGCTCGGTGAATCCCGAGTGTTCCGGTAATTCTGCTTGAAATTTGCACTTCTCATCTCCTTACTTGGGTGCCTTGGGTGCCTCAGGTGGCTTTCCCGTTTTCGCGCTTGTCTCTTGCTGCTTTTTTGGTCCGTAAAACTCAACACAGTCAGCCCCGGCTACCTACAAATACCCGTGGACCGGACCTTGAGATCACTCACTGAACATTATACAAGTCTACACGCTCACCTGGGCAGGGCTGCGAGTTGCGTTGCAGGTCTCCAAGTGGCTGCTTACTGCGCATGCATCTTTCACATCACTCGTGACCGTCATGGATACGGTGTGATATTGATCCGTCCATTGCCTTATATTCTATCCACGGCCGCATCTAGCTGTAGCTTTTCCTATCACAATCTCATAGCTTCCATCTTGCTCTCCCTCAACGAATCAAGGGCGACGTATCCCGATATGTCGACAGCAGGAATGATATATATTAATGTTATGCGTGCGAAGCGTCCAAGGTCGTTTAGGTCCCGCTCCATCATCCTAGCATTGGGGTTATTTCGATCGACGTGTTCTTGCTCATGTAAATAACTCACAATGTCACATCCCACCTGCAGCAGACGCCACATGCTCATAGAATTTAATGAATATGGCACCGATCATGGATAGGATAAATTTCACCCCGGTGAGCCCTTCGAGCTGACGTGATATAAGCATATAAAGGAACCTTATCTTTCGAAAGATACATCGAAGTACATTGAACGAGAAAGGGTCGGACTCATTCGCAGCTTCAGAAGGGTCATCGCGGCCTGGATTTCTAGATTAAGGCAAGCGCAACATGGATGCCCAAGCCGGTGCCTACTACAACACTAAGTCCGTAAAGAATAGCCAGGCTGGTAGGAGTGTAGACAGTGGTATCTAGGTACCTATGTCACTAAACTACGGTCAGCCATGAGATATAAATATTGCAGGAGATTGAAGTAACGATGCCTATTAAAATGGCTCAAATGAGAACTAGTCTCTCTCAGAACTATATAGCTCATAGTACCAAAGGCGAGACGCCATGGTACAGCTTAACTGAAGGGCCACGATCAATATGAAATGAGAATATTCTGATCACAGATTATTAGACTGCATCGTCGCCTCGAGTAAGCTGGAAGTAGACCGGTATGCTGAATGACTAAGATTTATGTATTATACAGTTGGGTATGTCACTATTACTACTGCAGAGCAAGCAATGAAGAGTAGAATCGGGTGCTTCTGCCTGAATAGGTGCATTAGGGCTGTGAATGCAACCACGTTCAGCAAGCTACTTACTCAGTCAAAACCAGAGCACATTTCTTTGTCTGGCTTTTCAGCTGTAGGCCTCTCGCCGGGATCACAAAAGTGTAGTTTGGTACCCCGAGAATCAACATCTTCCGGATGTCGATCTAGATCATCAGCATTGAGTTATTGCTGTGGCCCATATCCTCTATCGGGAGCAGAGCTGTTCAAATAAATCTTCAATATTTCAAAAGAATTCCCAAATAACCTCCTCACTTTGAAAACAGGCTCTCATTCATCACTTCGACAAATTGATCCATATACCTCATCGAGGCAGGTTTGCGAGCCAAGCAAGTCACTTAGGTGTGCTTCAGAGATTTCTCGCATAGGATGTCTTATGCTGGCGGTGATAAACCCTAGACCGCTACGATATGAAGCTCATCAAATATGTACATGCACATATACCACCGCTCTAGTATCTACATAGATTAGTCGTGCCTATCACGCGTTCTAGCTCCCTTAAACTAATTCGATGCCTTACGATCTCCTCAAAATCAAATTCCTGCCGTTCGTGGGACTCACACGTAGCCCAGGCAGCTTTCCTTCCAAAATCATACCTCTTATACTCCGATTGCTAGACTTCCTTCGGACAGGCCAATAAGCCTCCAGTGTTCGTCACGGCCACCAATCTCCCAAGCTGTGATATTAAGAGGTCTCCCCAATATGGTGTTAGCTTTATGTACATCAGAATCTGAGGGCTGTTAATCATGACTTTCCTATCAATTGAATGATACTTCGTACCTAATACCGAACATGTGCATAGGCAACAAGGTCTTTGTTCTACAACAAATCATTTGTCAGAAGCCTTAGGGAGCGACTATGACAATCAAACATCAGTATCTCAAGAAACGGAGAACTTGGACTGGTCCTGGGTCTATTTTTTTGTTTTTTTTTTGTTGCTTGTTTTTTTGTGATAGATCTTTAACTGGTCCAAAATCAGAGGTGTCATTTGTGAATTCTGTCCAATATATAGTTTAATAGGGGTATTTACAGTGGGTGATCAAGTGAAATGTATAAATGCAAACAGAGCAATCTTCAGGAAATTAAAGCGCTAAAGAGGTCACCTTTGTTTTACTTTCTCCTCCAAAGATTTAAGGGGGTTTCTATTGTTAATTTCGACTCCGACGGCGAAGCGCCCAGGGGCCCCCCAAATCAGCCAATAAGCGTGCTTACTGAGCCGACGGACCTGCAGAGCTTCACAACATACTTACAAGCTTCGAAAATCCAACACCTAGAGTCATGCAAATGTCACAGCTACGCGCCAGGAGCGGAACCAAGCATGTCTCAAGCTACTCCGTGGCTCTAAATATCTCCCGACAACCGAGCCCTCCTATCCAATCATTCCCTGCTTTGTCTAGAAGCTGGCAAGGGCATCGGGCTTGTATCTCGGTCTATTAACAGTTTTGATTGTAAGACGGTTTGGTATCAGGTTTGGAGCCTCTCCAATTAGACGCGAAGCCTCGAAGTCAGACAATGTTTTCTTTATGTGTAACAGATTCCCTTGAAACTTTTTCATACCATTCCTATCCTTCTTTTCGTTGTGGCCTGGAGGTGTTTAGACTAAAAACCCATTGTCTATTCACACCTATATTGTCACAGGTCAATCATTTCAATGATTCTATTCATCTCGACAAAGCCCATTGTTGCAGCCTTCGACCTGGCCGCTTCATCGATCTTCTAAACTCAATAAATACGGCACTACCCGCTTGAAAACCCTCACCTCTATTCCATATCTTTATGCTCAAAGAAAACCAATATTGCAATATCTACTCGAGTTGACGCCGCCGGTCGCCGTCCTCTTCAAGTCCACAAAATCCCATTCTTACAGCCTTTGGTCTCGAATCCTACATATCTAGACCCACTATCACGATGTTGATCATCGTATTGATAATACTCTTTGCTCTGTACGGCCCAGCACACGCTCATTCTTGGGTGGAAGAGCTCACACTCATTGCCCCAAATGGAACATTCGTCGGCACTCCGGGATATGCTCGAGGAAACTACTTGCGTACGGAATCTGGCTTTAGTGACACTGCCATGACCTACTTGATACCGCCCAGCACAAGGGAAAATGTTACTCAGATTCTCCCTACCGATAAAATGTGCAAGGACACCCAGCAGGATCAAACTCAGTCAGAGGGAAGCCCTCGGCTTCAAGCCAGCGCCGGGGCGGCGATCGCCCTCCGTTTCCAGGAGAATGGTCATGTCACGCTTCCTCATACCCAGCCCGGGAAGCCCGCGAACCGGGGAACCGTTTATGTCTATGGCACCACACAACCCAAGACAGGCGAAAAATTTCTTGATGTCCATGGAGCCTGGACCCAAGATGGTACGGGAGGCGATGGGCGCGGGGTACTCCTGTCAGTTCAAAATTACGACGACGGGCGTTGCTACCAGGTCAATTCGGGAGAAATCTCAGGGACTCGGCAAGCGAAGTACACGCACACAACAGACCCGAGGATGGGAGCAGACCTCTGGTGCCAGCAAGATATTCAACTACCTTCCGATGCTCCTAGTGGTAAGCCGTACACACTCTACTGGGTGTGGGACTGGCCCACTGCCGCGGATGTTGATTCCACATATCCCAATGGAAAGGCCGAGGTCTATACAACTTGTATGGATGTGGATTTGGTGAACGTGGTCAGCAAGCAGGCAATCAAGAGTGATTATGAGATTGACCAAGATCTTAACAATGCTGCAATCCCTTCGCAGTTCGACGCACTCGGCCGTCCGATATCCTCTCAGTCAATCACATTTGCCACATCGTTAGCTGCGACAGGGGTTCCAATGTTCTCTCAGCCAGCCACATTTGCCACATCCTTAGCTGCGACAGGAGTTGAGCCCAAAACAGTCACAGTGACAGACTGGGTGATCAGCACAAGCACAGTATTTATGGCGGGGAGCCAACCCACTTAAAATGGGGTTGAAAGACCAAAACACCCGAGATAGGACAATGCGAATGAACATCTGAATGAAATGACAATGCCTTTGTTTTTATGCCTCCTGAGTAGTTTGTTGTAGCCAAAATCGATGTATCAGATGCACCAATACCTAAGTATATCAGATGCCATATATAAGCCCAATATGAAGGCATAGAACATACAATCCTCTATAGAACCCATGGACCTTTAGTCCCAAACAGGAATAGACCTAACCAGACTTTTATGAAACACGCTAAGGCTGGGTGCCACGTGACCCTCGATGAGTTCAAGCTTCACCCATTCACACACGGCCAACTCTGTGACTCTTGAGCGGCTGCCTTGCATATCGGCTGATTCCTGCTATTTCCTTTGCTAGAGTTCATCTCGATAAATCACATTATTCAAGAAACAATAGCACCCACGATCCCCAAACCACCTACGCGCTAATCATTACTCCAGTTCGACCTTCAACTTAGACAGGTATGGCAATCTCCGTTCACTCACAAGTCTATTTCTCCTCAAATCTCGCATTTCCCATGTGGTCTTGACCTAATTCTTGTCTTCGTGCGGTCTGCACATTCTTTCCCGCATAAGCGCCGTGCCTCTGTTACACTTATATCTGACATTAGCCCTTCCTGCAGTTTTCAGCTATATTTAGCAATTCCCTGCCCTCGAGATCACGGACCAAACGGCTAGAATAACGGTCTTGACTTCGCCAATCTCACTTTGAACGGATATCCTACCACGCAAACCTTGCAAACCTGCAAATTTGCAGGCTTTTTCTGGATTGTTGATATTGTCTTGTCTCGTCGTGAGATCTTCCCCGTCGCGGTTCGGCGTTCCACTCGGGCCACATTTGCCCCCCCTCCCTCGTGTTGTTTGCCGATTACCCACCCATTCACCGTCCACCAAACCGGAGCCCCTTGGGATAAACATCCTTTTTTTCTTTTCACCAAAATCTTGACATCTAAGAGATGTTCCTAGTTTGAATCACACGAACCTGAAATCGTTTTTGGCCCCCTTGCAACTTGGCGCTTGCTGCATCGTACCTGAACTCGGTATTTCTTCGATCTCCGATCACAAGCTATACCTCCCTTGTTCGAGTCCAAGGGACATCCGCTGTCTGCGACTGCAAATATCAATAATTTGGACTGCGTCAATCGCAATGCGAAACTAGAGCGCCAACCACGCGACCGATGAACAACCCCACATTTTCCTTGCTGAGATCCGCCCCATTATTCCTCATTCCGAACCCAATTCTGGGTCTTCCTCCATGTCAACCATGATGTCCTCTCCCACATCATCGCAGGATATTCTCTCCACAAACAATCTTTCGGTGCTGCCACCCATCCTCACTGATGGGACGGTGAAACGGTCGTCGACGCTTCCGAAGGATCGGCTCTCCACGTATTCCAATATCTCGCTTGCATCCCAAAATCGTTCTCGCCCAGGCTCCCATGTCTTCCCCATTTTCCATACCAGTCTTCCATATGCTCTGGTGCGAGACTTCGCCTATCCCTCCACTCACCCTCTCCATTACGGGCCTCCCCCTCCCCGCGCCTCCGGGGTATCCACGCCGGCAAGTGAACATCGGCGACTGTCCGATCCACCACCTTCGTGGGATATATCGCGTGGATGGTCAACAGGGCAACCGAGCACAGAACCGCAGATCAGCCATGTCCACCAACAGTTGCCAGCCATGTCCTTTGGAGATGGACCACCATACAGCGAGGATGAAGACCTGCATAGCCCAGTTGTGACCTCGCGTCATCGCAAGAAATCTTCTGACATGAATGGTCTTGTAGATGAGAGAGTCATGTCTGGAACTGGCCATGCGGGGAACAACGATCGCGGAATGTTTGTTGGCGTTAATGCCGATGGCAGTGAGACTTATTATGTAAATGATGGAGACACGTCAGATGATGGACCAGGCGGTGAGTACGTGACATATCCGGCAAGTGAAGGGCGGTATTCAATCATGGGTTACAACGCCCCGGGCGGCCAGCAGGGCCACGAACACGATCTTGGGTCCGAGTCAGAAGATGAAATTCCTGGTGGAAATCGATACTCTAGAGACTATCAGTTTGCCATTGGCTGCCCTGATGAAGAGATGCATGGAAAAGCTGTTGCACTCTTTGACTTCACACGTGAGCACGAGAACGAACTGCCTCTTACAGAGGGCCAAGTGATTTACGTTTCATACCGGCATGGTCAGGGCTGGCTGGTTGCAGAAGATCCCAAGACAGGAGAGAATGGTCTTGTCCCGGAGGAGTTTGTGCGTCTTCTGCGAGACATCGAAGGGGGCTTGACTTCATTGAATGGGGAACCAAATCCTGAGGTCACCGGGGTCGCAGACGTCAGTCTAGACTCCACCGGGTCAGATCAAATATCCACACCTACCCAGGTAGAGCAGCCTTCATTTGACGAGAATGCGCAGTCTGAAAACAAATCTACCAATGGCAATACCTTAGCTGCGGTCTCAACGGAAGGCGCGGCTGCATCTCAATCTGTGTTGGATACCGAGACCTCGACCAGTAAAGCTGCCGAGAGCTTCGACAAACGCTCTAGCACGCTGACCAAGACCTGATTCAATCAAACATTGGCCCTGAATGGCTCTGTTCGATCGACGCAAGATCTTGGTGCTCTGTGTCTGATTCTGGCGAGATGGCCTTTTCTGTTCCAAGTTGCGCCATAAAATCCTGACAGCCGATCATCAAAGCTTGGCACTCTCCACTTTCCTGTGACTGGAGAGGTCTCAGGCAAGAAACACACAGTTGGCTTGTTGTGTGAACTGTTTCATGAACACACATTTAGCGCCCCTTGGTGGATTCAACCCGGACCACCTAATCTCCACCTTTTAGAGCTCCGTCTCAAAGGCCCTTTTTTTCCCCCTTTGAACCTTCCCTTCAGACGGTTTCGTCAGATATAAACCCAACTCTTTTTTTCCAGCTTTATGTTCAACCCCTCTCCCCGCGATGAATTATTACCCACAAGTTCCTCTTTATTAACGTATATCACCCTTCCTTCACGATTCCAATTCATGTCTTCTAATCATGCACGGGGAATCATAACCTGGGACCGAAGAGGATTGAGAATCCCTCTTTTACTACATACCCAAGTCTTTCGCCATATTGTCGCCTTATCTGTTCTGTCTTCCCCTCTCACAATGCCTCTTATCAAACCCCCCATCGTCTTCCTTGTATTTAGTTCCCTTCAGCGCAGGCGTTATACCAGCATCAATGAGCATCAGCATCATGCCGATTTGAATCCATTTAATCACTTATAAGATACATTCTATTTAGCCCAGGTCAATATCTCTACACTATCTCATTGAGTGTCAATGTAGTACTGCCCCGGCTTACTATGAGATAAAACTACAGCTCTCTAATATCGTCAGTGCGTCAGTCTGGATGTTTCTTGTGATATACATGATTTATTCAAATGCAATCATTCTATATATTAATGTTAAGAGTTCAAGAGGAATTCTCAATACTTAACTATATGGATTTCTGTTACCTATATCCTCTATAGTCTGCCTTTCTGTACATATATCATCTCACATATTATATACCGAGTGGTCTGAAGTGATGCACTGATGGTACTGGACTGCCGTAGACAAAACTTGCAACAAGACTCAGAAAGATATAGAATGACATTGACAGATTAGGCCTGGCATCTCGAGGCCGTTTGAATAATGAAGACCAGAGAGCAAAGGGTCGACATCATGGAGGCATGGGCAATGAAGAGGCCTTAACATATATACCTGGACATCGCCGGACTGCCGATGGATGAAGCACCTATCGATGTATCAATTCTCAGTGAGATATGGACAGTTTATTTTCAGCGCCACTAGCCCACTAGCAAAACACCAAATATGCGAGGACAGCCGATTTCTGGCTGTTGGGACGTGTATAGAAGAGATCGCGAGGGACGACAGAATTTTACGTGAGGGAGAGGAAAGCAAAAAATTTCCCAACTTGCTCTGCTGTAGTGCGATCATACTTAAGTAGGCATGCAACTGGAGAAGGAAGGGAGGAAATGGCAATAAAATGGAGTATACAAGGACACCGGAAGAAAGAAGAAGGGGGAAAAGACCAAGTCAAATCTGGAATTCGAAATGCTAAAATCATAGCCACATATCGCAAATGTAAGGAGCGAGCATGGACTCAGTAGGAAAAGAAGGGTAGTGGTGGTAAATTGCTTTACTAGCTGATCAACTAAGCAGATCATCAAAAGCCGAGCTAGACTGTTGCTTGTGCTGGGGCTGGCTAGGCGTGGAAGCGGTGCTGGAGGGAGCTGGGGCGCCCCAGATTCCGGCGCTGGCTTTCTCCTTGGCCATGCTGGCGAGGTTAGGGCCCTTGTTTGTGCCAGTGTTGGACCTCTGAATGCCGGCGCTGGCGCTAGCGGTAGACCACAGCGAGCCGAAGGCGTCGCCAGAGGACTTCTTGGCTGTTGCTGTTGCTAAGGCTGGCTTGCTCGTTGTGCTTGAGGGGGAAGCTAGGGAGGGACTAGCAGCGTGAGAGGACCCAGAATTTTGGGCTACATGAACGGAGGTGAAGTAGTTGGGTGTGGCAGCTTGGTACCCGGCGGGCTTCTGCTGTTGGATCGGGGCCATCTGAGAAAGGGGAGTGGCCATCCCGCTGGAAGAAGGAGTCGGGGTAGCCGATTTGAATCCAACTAAGCCGTTGATATTGGCACCTTGCGAGGCCGAGATTGGCTGAGGTGCAACGAATTGGGTGTTCGAACTTGTGCTGGCGGTGGAAGCTGGAGGGGGAATAACGAACTGGTTTGGCGACTGAGTAGGCTGGGCAGCTGGGGTTGCGGACTGGAAGTCGTCGAACTCGTCGTCGTCAACTGGGGATGGGTCTAGCATGTTGAGAGCACCGCTGGCGGGTTTTTTGCCGGCCGAAGTTGAAGCTGTGGTAGTGACAGGCTCATCGTCGCCAAAGTCGAAGAGGTCTGCTACAGGTGCAGGAGCTGGCTCGGGCTTCTTTGCTTGTGGTTTCGCCCGGGCGGAGGGCTCACGATGGCGTGCGGGGGCATCTGCCTCATCATACTCGTCATATTCTTCAAAGCGGTTGGATCGACGTCCAGTGTCCTGGAAGTCGACGCCAGCTTGCCCGCCAGATTCCCCGCCAAAACCGCCACCGTCACCATAGACACCTCCGCTGTATCCACCGTACCCCATACTCTCGCTTCCAAAGCCTCCATAGCGGCCCGAGCCCGAGCTGGACATGCCTCCTCCGACACCCATGCCACCTTCAAAGCCACTGAACTTGTTGCGGTTGTTCTTGGCCTTCTTTCTTTCAGTCCGAATCTGATCCACATCACCCAGCAACTTCACCAACTCGGAAGACCGGTTGCGCACATTGATACCCTGGTCTTTGCCGTTCATGTCGATATAGTGGAACTGCCGGAGCATCCGAATCAAGGACATATGAGATCGTGCATCATCGACGACTCGTTCGGAACCGTTCTTGACAAGGAATTCGAGAAGCTGGAGGCTCTATGATTCGAGAAGACGATAGCGTTAGTCATAATAGACACGTAAAAATAGCCACGCTGCTCGTACCTTATAGATCTGTCGCCATTCCTCTGCAGCCTTGTCGGTGAATCGCTTGTAGATAATGGGCATGATCTCGTTGAGTAATTGGCTGTAGCAGGATAAAGTTAGCGTGTGCGCATTAGTGGAAATACCATTAGGCATTATGGACTGACTAGTTATGTGTTCCATTAGCGATCTCCTGCATCAACGTGGTCGAGGCACCCCAGGGTTCATTGTTTGTAGCTTCCCGGACCTGACTTCTGTAAGTATTTTATCGCACAATCTTCTCATCTTCACCTGCGAAGGGCCATGTTGGTTCGCGCAGAGGTGAGCGATTGCATACGAACCTTGGATTCCATCTCGGTATAGTTCATGACAGCTATGACGGAACGGCCAAATCAGTTTCCGCAAATTGTAAGACACATGCAAGTCGATCTGGCTTTGTTTACAGCACAATCGGACCAAGCGGAATTCCATCTTACCATTTTGAACCTTGCGAACGCCGGCCTTGAGATCATACAAGGTCATGTTGCTGACCTGATCTTTGAGGCTGGAGAAATCCATGGCGAGGGGTGACTACTAGTCAGGACAAGTATGGGACAACGAGAATCTGAGAGAAGAGATAGTAGCAGCAAAGGCAATTGGAGGCCCAGCACAGGAAGAAGCAGAAATCCCTCAGGATTAACGTGATCAGTTGGAGGGGGGAAGATGCCCGGTTTCCAACTGGCAACCTGATTGAATGCGCCACGTCACGTGGCAGCCCCTGACCAAGCCTTGTATACTTCAGATGGCTACAATGAACAAATATTCTACTTAACTTCTACTTTCTGCCTGATGGAAATTCTGGAAAACTGAATTGTTTTACAATTGATACTGAACGGTATCATACTGTGTACATGTTCGCCCGTATAAACCGAACGCTATCGCTATCGAAATCAACAAAATACCCATGGTATCTTAAAACAAAGACAATAAGTAAAAAAAAAAAAAGACAGAAAATAATAATATCAATAAGAATGTGCACCCAATTCATCCCTCATCAAGTCCATAAGCCATGACTCTCACTCGTTATAGAACTTCTTCATGATCAAATGCAAGAAAAGGTTGACATTGACCCGCATCTGTCCATCAAAGAAGTCCATGAATTGCGTGTTGTTGAATTGAGCCTGCAGCAAGTCGTCCAGCGGTACCTGTGCATTGGCGCCAGGAATCATCATGACACCGCTGCTCCCGTCGATGGTGAATACACCAACTTCGTTACTTGAGATGGTCAAGTCGACTCGATCCCACTGCCGCTCGGCGTAGCCCTTCCAGGCAACCAGAACGCCTCGGTCCGCCAGAGTGCGCGCAGAGTATTTGTAGGATCCAAATTTGAATACCTTGCCAGATTTTTGCAGCTCTCGTTGATGATCCCATTGTTTGGTGAACGGCATCAGGAATCGTTTCTTTCCCTTCTTGTTCTGTAAAGTGATCATGGCCTGTTCAATGTAGTCGTTGTATGTCTTGAGCTGCCCTTCTAGGTAGACAGCTTGGCCACTGAGCCTCTGAGAGGTCAGCCGAGCACCCTCCAGTTCACGCTCTCGCTGGATTCTGCGACGATGCTTGGTGCGGATATCGATGGCGATGGCGTTGAGCAAATCCTGATAATGGTTGTGACGATTGATCTTGCCACTCTGTTCAAGCCGAAGGATATTTTCGAGTGCAATGCCCTTCAGCTCAGAATAGCTCATGGCACTAATGTCAATTAAGCTATTGGCTTCAGAGTAGGCGCCTCGGCGTGGATTGCTGGTGTTTAGTTCTTCGCGAACCAAAGTGTGCCACCGCTCCTCGTCTTCGGCTGTCGGTGACTTGAGCATGACGTCCATTAGGTTAGCACCACTCTGGACACGGATGATGTAGAGGATGCAGCGCTTAGTCTCCATAAAGAGCGTCTTTATATCTGCTTCGGGGTCTGGGAGGTAAAGTCAGAAAAATGAACAGGTGGGAGCTTGCTTGTATTTCTTACCTTCAACCTGGGCCAGCTTGGGATTCAATGTGAGATTGATCTCAGTAGAGCTGACACCCATCAATTCGTTCTCGTTACTCTTGACACTGCCAAGTTCTCGCACAAGTTCCTTGAGGAAGTCATCAGGGTGTGGGCACATATAGTTAATCTCAGAGGCCACAAGCTGGTGGATTGAGAAGATGTCAGACATCTTGATGTAAAGGGTAGGTTTGGCTTTAGCATAGAGATCGTTGAATTCATCGATGTCGAAATAAGCCTCTGCATCCTGGACTGAGATCATTTGACCCCAGATACGCCCTAGGCGCTGGATTGACACTCCGATGTAGTTGTTGAGCGGCTGAAGATAGACATTATCCGCCCCAAAGAGTCTACCAGATGCAATCTGAGCAACAACCTTGGAGATTTCCCCAAGGTTGCGCTTTTGTTCTTGAGTGAGACCTCGATCGATTACACCATACTTCTCTGGCTCTAGCAGAGCAGGCTGGAAGTAATTTTTCCATACCCAGTGGCCGACCGTCTGAAGAATGAATCCTGGATCCTCACCAGAGAATCTCTCGAGAAGGTTTTGATACATTTGCTGTGCGAGATATCTGATACCGAATGGCATACGATACAGGAAGTCCTCAAAGCTCGAGAATAATTGGTCAACAATGTCACGAAGATCTTGCAAATGCTGAATGAATGTCTCTCTGGTTTCAGGGTCTCTGATCGCTTCTTCTCTGGGAAGATCCGGTTGTCGGCGGCTTCGCTGGCCCGTTTGAAGCTCCTCGTTGTTGATTGCAGAACGGTAGATTTGAATTGGATCACTCTCTAAATCAAGGTCCGGGTTGTCGATCACAGACTCCTTGATGACACCCCCCAAGACGTCGCGCATGAACTTCCGGTCGCGTGATGACTTCGCGTATGAGGCGAAAAGCTTGTTCCAGAAGGAGGTGCAGCGCAAATATTCAGGCAGAGATGTGAAGCTCTCAATATCCTCTTTGACGGATCGTGCCAGGAGCTTAATAAGATAATACTCCTCGCGTCGTTTCTGAGAGTATCCAAACAGACCCATCATCAAGTGCCGAATCCGCTCATATTCCTTGTCTGAGGTGTTGATCTCGCGCAATCGTCGGAACAGACGAGCCAGGTACTGTGATTGGGTTTGGAGAAGGAAGAAAAACACCTGGTACTGATCCAACTTCCTCCTTGATGTCTTGTTAAGAGCCTTAAGGTCGTACGGATCCTTAGAAGAAATCTCGGTGTTAGATAATAAGTTGCCAATGTGACCACCGAAGTGCTTTTGATGCTTGACGACTTCATCCAGAGTAATTTTGTTCTTGACAAGGAGAGCAATCTTGATATCGAGTTGACTGATGTATTGTTCAGCAAGCTCGTTCTGTCGTACTTGTTGAACCACCACCTTTCGCAGGCGCTCAAACTCGATCTCTTCGTCGAAGTCGAAGTCACTGTCGTTGAGAAGATGCACGAAGCCCTTGACTGTTCCAACCGGCGGGTTCTTTCCACTTGTCAGGCTCTTATAAGCCTGGCCTTGAATACGGGCTCGGATGACACTCTGGGCCTTGATGACTTTCTCCATGTTTTCATTATAATGTTGACGTCTTTCCTCAAACCGGTTGCAGACAATGAGTCCTCTAATCCGTGCTTGAAGGTCCATGATAAAGTCCTCCTCTGCTTCAAGATCAGTCAGGATATCGCCAACTTCAACTCGCGCAAGCATTGCCCGAGTCAAAGATTGGAGTTCAACAACTTCTTCCTCATTGTCCTCAAGGCGAGTTAATATATCGCCTACTTCAATTCGTGAGACAGCAGCACGGGCAAGGGCCTGCAAATCAACAATGGCATGTTCGTGCTGCCCTAGTTCATGTCGTTGTGCAAGTAGATACTTCCTGTGAATGACGCCACGGGATCGGGACTGGAGTTCCAAGATAGCTGGTTCTTCCTCAAGCAATGCGGTCCTCTGGGCGTCTACTGATTCTCTCAAAGATTTTCCCCTGACAATAGACTGCAGGTCGATCACTGGCAATAGATGCTTCGCAAGCTCGGTGCGAATGGCTGAAGTGCTTTTTCTTACAGCAGCAGCCCGCGCGATAGCTTGCAGTGCAGCACACTCATTTTCGGTTTCTTCTAGTGCGTCTAGCAGCAGAGTTTGGTGTTCCCTGGCAATCAGAGCCCTGATGGTAGACTGAATACAGACAATGTGGGATACTTCGTTGTTGAGCAGAGCCTTCATCTGAGACAAGTTTTGGCGGGCCATCGACCCTCGAATAGCCGCCTGCAGTGACTTGACGGGTGTTTCAACTAGCTTCGCCTCGTGGGAATGAGCATTCATCTGCCTTCGTTGCAGGGTACCACGGATGGCAGCTTGGAGCGACTTGACGGAGCTACCAGCCTGTTTCGCCTCTTGAGATTGAGCGTTCATCTCTCTTCGCTGCAAGGTACCACGGATGGCAGCTTGGAGCGACTTGACGGAACTGCCAACCTGGTTCACCTCTTGAGATTGAGCATTCATTTCTCTTCGTTGCAAGTTACCGCGGATGGCAGCCTGGAGCGACCTGACCGAAGTGCCAACTTGTTTCAGCTCGTGGGATTGAGCGTCCAACTGTTTGCGTTGCAAAGCGCCGCGGATGAAAGCTTGAAGTGATTTCACATCATTTTCAGCATGTCTAGACTCTTCGTATTGGTCACCAACATTCATGCGTTGCAATGCACCCCTTATCGCGGCCTGGATCTGCTTAATGCCGGACACTTCTTGACGGGCACGAGTTTGTAGGTGACTAGCCTGAGCACGAGCCCTAGACCCCCGAATTAGGCTCTGTAAGCCTAGAACATCGGTTTCCTGAGATTGTCGCCATTGCTTGTCGCCCTGTTGACCCCGACGTACAATGAAGCCTCGGCTAATGGCCTGCAGCCCAACTGCAAACTGGAGCATACTTAGCCTGTATTCACTAATTTGTCGGGCCCAATCTCCACGGAGACGGGACTGTAGCTCAATGAGGAGGGGTTCAAAGTCCCACAGATCGTTCATCGTGTTACCCAACTGTAAACGCAACATAGCGCCTCTGATCTGAGCCTGGAATTCACAGATCGACGCTTCATTCTCGTGCATTTCTCGATCAATGCGATCTTCCTCTGATTCAACTGGCTCCGGTTCAGGCTCAGGCTCAGGCTCCGCGCCAAAGTTCGCAGCCATACCCGCAAAGCTAGGCATGCTCACACCAGCCTTGTCCAGTCCTTTTTGGGTTTTCTCAAGTTCGTGATGTTCAAACTCGAGCTGACCAACCAGATTACCCATGCGAAAGTCGAGCATGCCGTTTTTGAAGAGCAACCATGACAACGCATGAATACAATGTATGACCTTAGGAAGGTTCTTCTTTTCATACAAGTCAATGAGTTCAAATCGGAACAACTCTGGTAACTCGATCTCGTCGAGGAATCGGAAAAACAAGGCGATGTTATCTGAATGGCGATATTGTAACTTGGGGTGTCGGAAAATACGAAGGGTTTTGCCCGCATACATTGCTTGCACCACCTCCGCCAAAGTGACGCCGTCTCGGAGTTCCTCCTCCAGCTGAACGATTGGCGGGATTTGCTTTTGGATGACATCTTCAATCCACTGCTTGGCTTCTCCGATATGGCACAAATATTCGTATGCCTGGATGAATTGTCGCTGCTGATCCATCCAATTCCCGGCTGCCCATGAGGACGCCTTCGGCTTTTCGGGAGATACTGCTCCATTCCTTCCGGCTACTGATCCCGCTCTTTTAAGGCGTCGTCGGCCTTGCAAGCCGACCACAGAGGCTGCGGCCGCGCCAAATTCATTTTCGCCAGACTGTGCAAACTTTGAGAGAGTTCTTAGGTGACCCGTAGATGATTTTTGTAACCCTTCAAGCTCGGGAGCGGAGAGTGCAGCAGTCAGCTGTGGTGGCTGAGAGCTGTAGGAGGCTGCTTTCTGGGGAGACGAAGGACGCGATGTTCCGGGCACAGTTGACCAGTGGTGAGGAGAGGTTGTGGGTGGAGGGCTCTGCGATTCGTGGGCCAGGGTTTGATGACGGGGAGACTGATTCTCTTGGAAATTGAGCTGACGTGATTCGGGGGTGGCGGGTCGATAGTCCTTCCACGGGCGTGATTCATCAATTGTTTGGCTTCGTGAATGTCGATATCCGCTAGTATTAGATGTTGAGGATGGTGTATTAGGGACTTGCTGTAGTGGTCGAAGAGATCGGCGAATATTGTCGTATGCTGTGCCAGCATTTGTCCAATTTCCTCGTTCCATTGCGTCTGTAACAGTCGTTGCTGAGCTCATGCTGCTTGCCTCACTCTTCCCTCGAGAGTGACCCAATTTGTTCGATATCGACGCATTAGAAGAGATAGTGCTAGTTCGACTAGGAGCAAATGTACTTGACGCGATGGAATACGCAGATGAGTTCGTGGACGCTGTTGACCCGTGTCGTAATGGGCTGGTGGACTGGGAGGGAAGGTCCGTCTGGGCCCGCTTGAGGGATGGAAATTGAGTCGACATCATTTAATCTCAGGGCGGTATGTTGAAATGGATTGAAAAATGTCGCGATCCTTTGGCCGCATCCCTGCTCTGGTGGTCGAAGCGGAATGCGCAGGTTAAACAAGGTCTTGAAGACTCTCTCCGGAGACACCTGTGTTGGGTAGCATTCAAAATCAACTCTCACGATTTGGCGAAGAAATCAATCAACAGTTGCGCGAATTCGTGTCGACAAGCTCCGGGCTCGTGAATGCCCGATGTGGAATTGTTGACGGTGGGGGTGCAAGTGCGACCGAGATTCCCCAAAGTGGGCGCAGGGGGCACAACAAATCTCCAGATCGGGTATGGCGCAATCAGGTGATTGTGGCTTGTCGATCTCGAATCACGTGGGATAGAGAACTAAGAGATTGTGTTACTCGACCAGTCACACCCTGGGCATGCTTCTGTGACAGGACCCTTCATTTGAAATTCTTCGAAATCTCAAAGGTCGCTCACCTTATTTCGTAAATTTCTCGATATATTGGACATTCCTTTCGATCCCAATACCTGGCCTACCAGGATACCTGCAGTCTTGGCAAAGGTGGCTTGTGCATTTAGGCAGGTCTAAGTGGCCCGGGAGGCTCGTAGTCCCGTGCGACCAACACATCTTCAAGTCACCCAGTAAGTTGTAGACCGCCAGTTGATCTGGTGAAGTATGTACTCCATGCAAGCTGTTAAACTAGGACTTTGATTTCTTCCGACAAGGACTTCCCTCTATCTTACGTTATTGGAATTTTCCATCAATCAATACCTATCGTGCTTCGATATGACATAAACAGTCCTCGTTAACTACTTATCTCGTGCTAACATATGTTGCAAGACAGTCGTAGACTTACAACCATGAAACAATCCGCACAGTGACCTTTGAATTGAAAGATTCTACTACAAGCTGATATAGATCAAATTTTGAACCAATTTTGGTGTCCTATATATACTCCAGGGCTGGAAGTACAAAAAATGGCGCAATAATCCGCCTTCAAAAGGCAGAGTTGTCGGTCAAACCGACCCCGCCAATGAAACCACCTGACAACCTCAACTTTGTTTCTCTTTTTTATCACCAAGTGAATCGGTGAATTAATTTGCTTCTTTTCATCACTTTCATCATGGCATCGCTGCTTTCTCAACCTCGTTACATTTACAAGATTGTGCCTTCCACCGCACCAGTCCGTGAGCCACTCCCTGAGCGGCTCGCAGTAAGCGAATTAGACAAGGACTCTGATTTCATCCACCTCTCGATGGCGCATCAGGTGGGAGGCACACTCAAAGCATTTTTCACAGAGGAACCACTTGTCTATGTATTGCGGATCGAGTATCATCGCGTGATCCAAGATATCCGTTGGGAGTCCCCAGACGGAGCAGTGTCTGGTCCTCGGCCCGGTGATGGACTTTTCCCAGTACGTTGAATTTGTCAGTTTCAAAATGACATTTGCTAAATAAAGCCTAGCATCTCTACAATGGACTCAAACTGGGCAGAGAGGAGGTTGAGAGCGTCGCCATCTGGCAGAATGACGAGGGATGGGACAAAGCTCTCACTGCAGCGAAGCCGTGGCTTCTGTACTGATTCTATATCCCGTTGAATTTCAGTTTGATACCAATGAAAAGCACATGTCCAGAAAAATGTTCTGGCAACACCCCAGCTAGCAGATACCACTCCCTGTAAAACCACCTAGTCACCAAGCAGGTAGCAGTGCATCACTTGCCCGTCTATACATGTAGTTATGATACATTAGCCAAAATAGAAAAGACATTGAGGTTTTGATGGTGTGGGATATTGGCCACTCACAGTATAGGGAAGCATCCGCACTAGCCAAGAAGACGAAGCTTGTCGCAACCTCACTTGGCTCACCTGGCCGTCCAAGACCAGCCTTGTGACCCCATCCTTCCATCTGATTGGCATCTCGGGCGTCGACTTGTATAGATCGCACCTGAACTAACATTGGGAGCATGTTAGTATGGATTTCCGAAGAGGTATGATTGAATAATGCTCACGCGACTGCATTGACCCGAATACCCTTGGGAATCAAGTGCGTTGCTAAAGCCCTAGTAAAACTAATGATAGCTCCCTCCCTTGCAGCATAATCGATCATAGTCCCAGAGCCACGAGAAGCTACAACAGAAGAAGTATTGATGATCCTGCAGCAAGTGCGCCCGCGTGAGCGTTTGATTACATATATTGAAATTAAGCACCTACGAGTCACCTCGTGTCATATGAGGAAGAGCAAACTTCGCCATCGCAATCATCTGGATGATATTTTTTCTGAAGATGTCTTCAGCCTTATCCAGATCGACATCCTCAAATTGGGTACACAGGTATTGCTTCGACGCATGATTGACAAGTACGTTAACTGGCCGTATCTATAGACTTTCGAGGTCAGTGATTTCCTAATCATAGGAAGGGCACTCTAGGCTGACTTCTTCACATGTTCATCTAATGCATGACGACATGCGTTGCGATCTCTCAAATCACTTTGGATAAGGCAAGTCCGCTTCTCTTGCTCGACATACTTTTTGGTTGCCTCTGCGTCCGGCTGTTCTGAGGGCAAATAAACGATAGTAACATCCGCACCCTCTCTGGCCATGAGAATAGCGACTGATCGTCTAATCCCAGAACTGATAAATGATTAGCCCGAGAGCGTTCCCGTGAACTCGCTAGACATACTCTCCGCCTGTGACAAGAGTATTTTTGCCCTGCAGCTTTCCGGAACCCGCATATTCAGAAAAGCCGTGAGGGCCCTCTAGCTTGGTTGCTTCACTAGCCTCTGCCATTATGCTCTCCAATCCAGCACATCATTTTAGCAGCAGTATTTCGCTCGGGTGAAACATCACTCACCCCGGTTTATTCTGAGCCTGTGCCGACGGGGCAGGCTTGAAGGCGCCATGTTCACTCATAGATGACTCCGTATCGATAGTGAAAGTGAGTTCTACAAGAATTTGTCGAAGCTTGGCAATTTCTGAGAGGCTATATATACCATATTTGTTCCTCGTTCTGTCGTCATGTTGCTATGGACGAACGGGACTTGAGGCCGGTATCTGGCGAGATTGCTGTCTCGTTAGATAGTTAACCGTGTCAATCAACCATGAATTTTGGTTCAAAACATGGACTTCTACATATGTAGGAACCAAGAATCGCATCTTGACCATTATAACCAACGAGAATTGGATTTTCACTGGCATGTCAAAAGCTGTATTCTACAGCATTATATATTTATATTGACCTCATTGGTAGAATATATTTGAGAAAAAAAGTAAATATCAGAATCAAACCTAAAATGGATGTTATATTCCACTGAAGATCTTAGCACCGTCTGCATATTTAGTCGAGTAGTCCAGTACTGATGTACATGAGGCTAAGCATAAACAAGCTCTCGAGGTCACCGCCTTGAGGAATCTCGTTTACGAGCCAATCAGCAGCGACAATGGTGAAAAAACCAGTACGCTATACCTGAAAGAGTCAAGCTCCATTCTGGCTTGGCCGTGCACGGAACAGAAAAGGAAACAATTTTTCGCCCGACCTTTTTCTTCTTCTTTCTCTTCCTTGGGAAAGCTCGACTTTCTCCATCAGCAGAACGTTTCTTTCTGTTGATTAAGATTTTCCCTCGGGTCGTGTCTCACTCGTTATTATAAACTCTCCTTCTTTCAATCATGCCTATCACTGCTGGTGACGCAGCACCTGGTGCCGCCATGAAGGCTGAGATCACCGACTACTCCAAGGCCATGGAGGTTTTGGATACCTATACCACCCTTGATGGCCTCGATGCGGATACCCTGCTTGACTCTGATAAGCACGGCGCCTTGACCTACAATGATTTCCTGATCCTGCCTGGTTACATCGGTAAGCACCTCTGCAGTCCAAAAAAATTTCATTTTTCTAACCCCGCCAGGCTTCCCCGCTTCCGATGTCTGTTTGGAAACCCCTGTTACCAAGCGTATCTCCCTGAAGGCCCCCCTTCTGTCTTCCCCTATGGACACTGTCACTGAGCACAACATGGCTATCCACATGGCCCTGCTCGGTGGTCTGGGTGTCATTCACCACAACTGCTCTCCCGAGGATCAGGCAGAGATGGTCCGCAAGGTCAAGAGATATGAGAATGGATTTATTCTGGACCCCGTTGTCCTCTCTCCCAAGGCCACCGTTGGTGAAGCCAAGGAGCTGAAGGCCAAGTGGGGCTTCGGTGGTTTCCCTGTCACTGGTAAGATACCCATATCCACTCGTCCCCCCCAGATCCTACCCACCCACTTTGTATGATGATCATCCTCTTTTAATTATAACTTTCGTTCCACTGCAGCGACGAAAGTCGCACTGTAGAGAACCAGATTTTATCTGACCTATTTGTCTATCTTGGATATTGTCCACACATCAGCTTTTCGCAGCAAATGCTAATGTTTGAACACAGAGAACGGAACACTCAAGTCCAAGCTCGTTGGAATGGTTACCTCGCGTGACATTCAATTCCACACCAATGACGACGAGCCCGTGACTGCCATCATGGCCACGGATCTTGTCACTGCCCCCGCCGGTACCACCCTGGCCGAGGCTAACGAGGTTCTCCGTCAGTCCAAGAAGGGAAAGCTCCCCATTGTTGATGCCAATGGCAACATCGTCTCGCTGCTTTCTCGCTCTGATCTGATGAAGAACCTCCACTACCCCCTTGCCTCTAAGCTTCCCGACTCCAAGCAGCTGATTTCTGCCGCTGCTATTGGTACTCGTGAGGAGGACAAGACGCGCCTCAAGCTCCTTGTCGAGGCTGGGTTGGATATCGTTATCCTCGACTCCAGCCAGGGTAACTCTATGTACCAGATCGAGATGATCAAGTACATCAAGAAGAATATGCCCGAGATTGACGTTATCGGTGGTAACGTTGTCACCCGTGAGCAGGCTGCTGCTTTGATTGCTGCCGGTGTCGATGGCCTGAGAATTGGCATGGGCAGCGGTAGTGCCTGTATCACCCAGGAGGTTATGGCTGTCGGTCGTCCCCAGGCCGCCTCCGTGCGCAGCGTTGCATCCTTTGCCGCTCGCTTCGGTGTTCCCTGTATCGCAGATGGTGGTGTCCAGAATGTTGGTCACATCGTCAAGGGTCTGGCCATGGGTGCTAGCACCGTCATGATGGGTGGTCTCCTTGCCGGTACCACCGAGTCTCCCGGCGAGTACTTCGTTAGCAACGAGGGCCAGCTCGTCAAGGCCTACCGTGGCATGGGCAGTATCGCCGCCATGGAGGACAAGAAGGCTGGTGGTGACGGAAAGGACAGCAAGGCCAGCAACGCTGGTACCGCTCGCTACTTCTCCGAGAAGGACCGCGTCCTTGTTGCCCAGGGTGTTGCTGGATCCGTCCTCGACCGCGGTTCCGTCACCAAGTTCATTCCTTACCTCTTTGCCGGTATCCAGCACTCCCTGCAGGATATTGGTGTCAAGAGCCTGACCGCTTTGCACGAGGGTGTCAACAAGGGCACCGTCCGTTTCGAGATGCGCAGTGCAAGTGCTATGACCGAGGGTAACGTCCACGGTCTCCACAGCTACGACAAGAAGCTTTACTCGTAAGATCCAAGCTTTGTAAGAGTTGACTGGAAAAATTTGTGTATACATCATCGGGGTTCACCCCGATGGATGATGCGGCCTTGAAAATTAAAATAAGGGTACAGGATAGGAGTTTACGATTTGAAGATTTACGCCATTTCTAATGAGCAAACAAGTTTAATTTTTCTCAATAATTTGCAAATGTAAAAAGTCACGTAGAAGTTTTGTAGAAGTCCTGGGGTTTGTCCGAGCACATGCGCGCCGCATTCGGCTAATCTCGATGGGGTTAAGCTGTACGCGGGGTAACGATGAACTGCCCGAGCAACTGCCTAGGCTCTCGGGTCTTTGCTCTTTAGTATAAACATTGAGAAGCCATCTTTCGGCTTCAGGATCTCCTACGATGTCCTTTGCTTATCAAGAATACCTTTGCCGTCACTTAGCACACCGTTTGAGCAATCGCTTTTCTCTTAACCTTCGAACATATCGTGCACCTTACATTGCCTCGGTTCAGCCCTTCCAACGGCCATACAGTAGATCTGCTTCAAGACAATACACGACTACAATTTCCTCAATTCCTCAGATGTCTCGCCCAAAACGTGATAGTGAGCCTACGGTCCCCAGGCCTAGTTCTAGGTAAGCCAGCAGCAAAGGACCACATGACAGAGGTCTACAGAGCGATGTCATCCGAAGGGAGGTATTCTCAAGAAAAAGGAGAAACGAAACTAATTATTTTATAGTGTGCTTCTTGTCTCTTCAAAGAATGAGATCCTTCTTCTTCATCGCGTGAAGACTTCCACTTCTTTTGCATCTGCCCATGTATTCCCCGGTGGCAACCTATCCGTCCAAGATGGGGAATGCCCACCACCTGAAGACCTAGCACGGCATGATGATTCTCCTAGTTACCGACGTGCAGCCATTAGGGAACTCTTTGAAGAGAGTGGAATTCTTCTAGCGAAGGACCGGGACACCGGGAAGATGCTTGCTGTCGACGAGCCCACCCGAGAAGCAGGTAGACGACTCATTCACCAGAATAAAACTACGTTTGACGAGTGGCTCAAGCAGCAAAGCGCCGATGCCGAGCCTGACATAGGTAAATAAATAGTTTGCGTTATTAAGACCTGAAACCAGAGCGCTGACTCCACAGGCCAATTGATTCCGTTTACTCGCTGGATTACACCAACCAATGTCCCCAAGCGATACACCACACAGATGTACCTCTATTTCTTGCCTTTGCCCGCCAAGGTGGATCAAAAGCTCCTCGACCAACTCCCAGCAGAGGGCGAACGCGAGGAACATGAGATCCCAACGAGTGATGGTGGAATCGAGGTTACGGAGGCACAGTTTCTTCCAGCCTCGGCGTGGGTTCGTCGTGCTCAAGAAGCAGAGATAATTCTATTCCCACCACAGTTCCTTCTTCTTCATTTGGTGTCGGGATTTCTGGACAGGAAGCCTAGCACAGGAGCGTCTATGGAAGAGATGGAGAACCGTCGTCAAGCACTTATCGATTTCGTCCATTCGGGCTCTCCCCCATGGTCAGAAAAATGCATATCTCCGAAAATGATCCTCATGACCGGTGATGGACGAACTGTGTTGGGCCTAAATGATCCTGGACCTGAGCTGAAAGGGTCTTCCAAGCGAGGTGAGCCCGAAAGAGTAGTTATTGTGCGGTTTAAGAAAGGAAGTGCACGAGAAGTGGCTGTGGGATGGAAGAAGGATGTGTTGCAGGAGGAGAGGGAGAAGAGTAATCTGTAAAATAATTGCATTTACCCATACATGTACTACAGTCATCCATATATCCGAATCAGCAATCAATGTCCACCTGCATAGATGAACCGAAGTTGAAATTGCCACGGCCTCCTGTATGGTTCCCATTAAAGCCACGCTTGCCCCACTTTGGCCACGCCAGCCCTCGACAAAGGGTCACATGACCCACACAAATGATTTGAGGTCTTCAATTTAATGTGCGGCAGAAAAACCCTCCACCTCCAACCTCACCGTCGCCCGTCAAAACCTCAACACCAAACCCGCCAAAATGGAGAACGACAAGGGAGAGATCGTCGATCTGTACGTGTCATGGATTTCACACCCGTTCCCACAGTCCCAATATACCCTATGCCCTGTCTCTGCGTGGTCGCAAACAATCAGCAATCCCGCCTTGATCCCAAGCCTAAGAAATGGACCCGGTGTGATCGGAGAGTGCGAGGATTGAAAGAATAAAGCGTTCAGCGCTGTGTGATTGCGATTGTTGGAGAGCCACCAGAAAAACCAGGGCATAACATGGTGTTGGAGGGGAACATATTCGCTCGCAAAAAAACACAGACAACTAACATGACCTCTCTCCTAACAGCTACGTGCCCCGCAAGTGCAGCGCCACCAACCGCATCATCAAGGCCAACGACCACGCCTCTGTCCAGCTCTCTGTCGGCAAGGTTGACGAGAACGGCCGCTACACCGGCGAGAACCAGACCTACGCTCTTTGCGGTTTCATCCGTGCCCGTGGCGAGAGCGACGACTCCTTCAACCGCCTTGCCCAGCGTGACGGTTACCTCAAGAACGTCTGGACCGCCGCCAGCCAGCGTTAAATTATCCTCAGCAATGTGGACTTTTTTACCGGGTGGTGTTGACGGGTTGATTTGATGGTACGTTGTGGTCATCTACATATATTTTGCATGTTCATGTTCAATTGAGCTAATTTGATGTATAGGAACCGTGGCTTGATGGTCCGTGTTCGGGGAGTTGGTTTCAAGACCAAAAAAAGGACGTAAGGGATATAGATATGTTCCTTGGTTCATTTTTTTTCTTTTTCTCCTCTGAGAAACTCCTGTTTTCCTACCTATCTCTCGAAATGAATGGAATATCGACGACTTAATGGGTCAGGTCTTTTTCTCTACGAATCCCGCCTGTTCTCTTTCTGTGATAGACTCCCACCCAACCTCATGAAGCACAAGCCAAAAAAAAGCAATGCCAAAAAATCGAAACGATATCCCTTTCTTATATCCCTTAGTCTCTGCCTGCTTCCTTTCCTCTATATTTATTTTTCTGCTCGGCATATAAAGACCTCCTCGTTCTTTGTAGACCCGAAAACCAGACTGGCTCGCTGGTCTTGGTCTTCAGTGTCTCCATCCCCATGAGTGAGGAGGTAGAAATACTTTCCATTGCCGAAGATCATGCTTCCGAGCTCTCGCCTGCTGAAGAGCCACTGTTGCAGAGATCCATGCGCTGGGGCACAGATACGGGCGGGACATCCATTGTAGATACGCGCTAGTTGAATATCATTTATGAAAATGTTTGATACTCTGTTTTCTTAATTGTATCTGTACTGACTGACTACATATATACGCCGGGGCCTTTGTCAAGTATTTTATTCACATCCTGTCCATTGTTGATATGTAATACGTTTCCTTCCACATAAACTCGTGATTACAAGCAAGAAGAGCCCACAAGCAAGACACAACTAACAAGCACGTTCTTTTTTTCTCTATGAGTATTTCGCTGTTTAATCCTTATCGAGACGGACGGCCGGATTGGTCTCAATGAAGTTCAAATCAACCTTGTGACCGAGGAGTTCACGGATGTTGCTGACGGCGTACCTGACAAGCTTATTAGTAAATGAAAATGAATGGTGGCTGATGCAACTTACTTGATCATAGTGGGTCTCTCCAGACTCAATCCCCATCCGTAGACTCTCAGGTCCTTAGGCAGACCCATAGCCTCCAGCATCTCTGGTCGGAACATGCCACTGTTACCGATCTCAACCCACTTGCCGAGACCATCGTGGTAGCCGAAGATTTCCATACTGGGCTCGGTATAGGGGTTGTAGGCAGGCTTGAAGCGCAGCTTGTGGATGCCCATCTTGGCGAAGAAGACTTCCATGAATCCAATCAGACCACCGAGTGTCAGACCGAAGTCAGCAATGACACCCTCGACCTGGTGGAATTCTGCCAGATGGGTAGCATCGACGGACTCATTTCGGAAGACACGATCGATACTGAAGAAGCGAGCCGGCCGAGGGTTGGCAGCCAGCTTGTGCAGCATGTAGGTCGAGATGGAAGTGGTGTGAGTGCGGAGGACCAGGCGGAGCGACTCATCCGCGCTCCAGGGGTAACGGTAGCCAATGGAGCCGAACTTTCCGTGCTCGTGAACCTCACGGACGTTGTCCCAGTATTTTTGGAAGTCGAGGGGCTTCTCGGACTTGTTTTGAGCTCGGACGTGGGGGTCATTGGGGGATCCTCACGAGGAGGGTCTGCCACAGCAGGGTCGGAGATGTAGAAAGTATCCTGGAGATCACGGGCGGGGTGTTGCTGGGGCACGAACAGGGCGTCGAAGTTCCAGAAGCCGGTCTCGACGAAGCGGTTGGTCGGCATCTCCTCGAAGCCCATGTCGAAGAAGATGTTGCGGAACTCTTGGCGGACCTTGTTCAGCGGGTGAAGGGCACCAGCTGGAGTCGGAGCACCCTTAGCATTGAAGTTGTAGGGCTTGAGATGCGCCGTCTTCCACGAGCCATTGGCGATCATCTCCGGGGTGAGGTCGGTCTGCTCCTTGACGAATTCTCGGGCATACTTGGGACCCTTGCTGATCTTGAAAGAAATCTCCTTTGCCAGACCCACCAACTTTCTCCGCTTGAGGTCAAGCATGGCCTTTTTATCGCCTAGAGACTTTGTTTTTTGAACCTCAAGCAGCTGCTGTTGCGTCTCGTCGACAATGGAGTCTGTGGATGCCCGCAGCAAATCCTTATCCTTCTTAATCCAACCACGCTTGAAAGCGTTTCCTTGGCCAACTTTGGCGTTCTCCTTGCCCACAATTCCTGGCAAGTCGGAGATCTTCAATCCATCCATGGCAGCAAGCACCACGGCGAAGACCTTGGCCTCGTGACTGCCATTGGCAGCAATCTCCTGGCCCTCGGCAGTGAGGGTAACAATTTCCTTCTCTAGGGTTTCATATTGGACCATCTGTCGCGAATCAAGACGGTCGAGCGCACTCTTAACGTTCAATGAGGGGGTGGAGGGGAAGGCTTCGCTGGAAAGGATGGGCGCATCGGACGCGGACAGGGCGCCCAAAATCTCGTTTGTCAAGTCGGACGCCATGGCTGCAGCCTTCTCCTGCAGAGACAATTTTTGACGGGTGTTTTGAAGGGCGTTCTTTTGATCGGACAATATTTCGCAGAATTATGACTCTGCGGGATTCCCAAAAGATAATACGGCAGCACACACCGACCACTTCCGCTATTTTACCCCCGCCATTTGATTGTCGACCGTTGACCAGTTGACTTGTAGGCGAGGTAGGCTAGGAGAGAAAATTACACGTAAAACGCTGTGTGTTCTGGTATGTATCTTGCCTGAACTTCATCTCTGTAAATACGTCGTTTCTACTCTCTCTTTCTCTTTTTTATTTATTTTTATTTTTACTTTTTTTCAAAATACCCTGTAGGGTCACTAATAGTCAACCAGGTACCATCTCAAGTCGAACATCTTCATGTTTTCGCACGAGGTTCTTATGTGACCAATAAACGTTACGAAATACCCAGATCAACGAAAGACGCCAAGCTCGACGGCTCAGCCACCAAAAAAAGACGCAAATTGCGATGAAAATCAAACTATGGATCTGAGGCCCGTGGCAGAGACCCTAACGAAGAGACATCGTTGATTTCTGATAGGCTCGCACTAACTGCAACTGGATCCCGCGTAGCCAATTGTTTAGAACTCGGTTTCGCCTATCTTTCCCTCTGAGAAGAAGGGCTGATGCTATACCAAAGGATATGGATTTAGACTATCGAGAAGTCCAAACGAACCGGAGCCACCTTGTGATCGACACTAGCCCCAGAGTCGATCACTTCATATGAAACGTATTCCGTACTCCGTATGTATACCTCCCAAGATACTTGGATGCATACCTAGGTACAACATTGCAGATACATTGTTAGTAGTCTGGATAAAGTATACTTGGTACCTAGGGTACCTAGGCATATATTCCCTATGATAGATCAAGTCCGTGCGCCTTATGCAGTCACCTGGGCATTCTGTAAATGTGCAGAAAGATACCCAATTTTTTTCCCCCAATTTTTCCTCATTTGATTCTCTCTTAATTTTTTTCATCTGTTCAGAGGCGATTTATAAATTCTACCTAAAAGGTAAGACATAAGTTGAAAAAAAAAAAAAAAAAAAAAAAAAAAAAAGGCGGCATATCACCGCCCCTTTCGAAATCTCTTTCCCACCCCCCTTCCAAATCCTCTTCTTTCTCATCTTCGGATCTCCTTTTTTTTTCTTTCCTTTTTTTGATTAAGAAAAACCTTCGATTATCTTTTTCCCCCGGGTTTCTGAAGTTCGTCTTCTCCTTCGATCCCCGCAGAGCCCATAGTGGTGGATTACATAACAGGGCGCGTTCTCCAGGAACCTATTTTCCCCCTTCCCGACTCTCCATATTTCCTTTCATATTTATTCCCGGTTGATTCGGGTTGTTCTTGTCTTTTTATTTGGATTTCCCCATGTCGCCTTAATTAGACTATACCTCTGTCATCCTGTCAGGATCCAGACTTGCCAGTGAGTGATACTATCTCCGAATTCTACACCCTATCTCATATTCTCACCCGGGGAGTGGCCGGTACTATATGTATTTTTAGGTTAGTTGATACTAACTTATGTAGGCCACAATGGCTAGCGCGGACGAGACTCTCGCGGCCGCGACTGCCTTGCTCCAGAATTTGGCAAGAGACGAATCTGTCCCCGGTTCCTCTTCGCCCCCATTTGATTTTCAACTATCCAACGGCACCAAGTCGGCCAAACTTCCTGGAGAAAACAGTCCCACCAAGGCAGCCTTCGAAGCCGAGCTTGAGGCCCTAGTGCGCCGTGTGCACCATCTGGAATTCCAAGCTGTCAGTCACCACAATTTCCAACAGCAGACGGATCCCCAACAGACCACCCCGTCTGCTGAAGAAACCAGCGAGAGGAATTTCTTGAGGACATTTGGGCTCTCTCGCTTGTCGTCCGGTCAAGATTCTGACTCTCTGTCACAGCAGCAAAAAGCGATACCAGTTCCCGCGGCCGACGAACCACCCCTGGGAGAAATTGACGACGAATCCGATGAAGAAGATGATAATGGCACCCGTGTCGTGCGGGAGGAGGATATTAGCTTCCTCCGCAATCATGTACAAAAACAGGCCGAAGAGATAAGCAGCCAAAAGGATATTATCGCTCAGGTTCGCGACGAGTTGCAAAAACAGGAAGAGCACACTCGACGTGCTCTTACCAAGGTTGAAAATGAGGATGTCGTTCTTCTCGAGCGCGAGTTGCGCAAGCATCAACAGGCCAACGAGGCCTTCCAGAAAGCTTTGCGTGAAATCGGTGGCATTATCACTCAAGTCGCCAACGGTGATCTGTCCATGAAAGTTCAAATTCACCCGCTGGAAATGGACCCCGAAATCGCCACTTTCAAACGAACAATCAACACTATGATGGATCAACTGCAAGTCTTTGGTAGCGAAGTCTCTCGTGTCGCGCGCGAAGTCGGCACTGAAGGAATACTCGGTGGTCAAGCTCAGATCACTGGCGTCCATGGTATCTGGAAAGAGCTTACGGAGAATGTCAACATTATGGCCAAGAACTTGACGGATCAAGTGCGAGAAATTGCCGCCGTGACTACCGCTGTCGCTCACGGTGATCTTAGTCAGAAGATTGAAAGCCGAGCCCAAGGTGAAATTCTGGAGTTGCAACAGACTATCAACACCATGGTAGACCAACTCCGAACGTTTGCAACAGAAGTTACTCGAGTCGCGCGTGATGTCGGCACGGAAGGTGTACTGGGAGGACAAGCTCAGATCGAGGGCGTCCAGGGCATGTGGAACGAACTCACGGTCAATGTCAATGCTATGGCCAACAACCTCACCACCCAAGTGCGAGATATTGCTACCGTCACAAAGGCCGTTGCCAAGGGCGATCTCACACAGAAGGTCCAGGCTAACTGTAAGGGAGAAATTGCAGAGTTGAAGAACATTATCAATTCCATGGTGGACCAACTACGACAATTCGCACAAGAAGTCACGAAAATCGCCAAGGAAGTCGGTACTGATGGTGTTCTTGGAGGCCAAGCCACCGTGAATGATGTCGAAGGAACGTGGAAGGATTTGACAGAGAATGTCAACCGCATGGCCAACAACCTGACCACGCAGGTGCGTGAGATTGCGGACGTCACCACTGCAGTCGCCAAAGGTGATTTAACCAAAAAGGTTACTGCCAACGTACAAGGAGAAATCCTCGACCTTAAGAGTACCATCAATGGCATGGTGGATCGTCTCAACACTTTTGCTTTTGAAGTCAGTAAAGTGGCTCGTGAGGTCGGCACGGATGGTACTCTTGGTGGTCAAGCCAAGGTGGACAACGTAGAAGGAAAATGGAAGGACCTGACGGACAATGTGAACACCATGGCACAAAACCTGACATCTCAGGTCCGAAGTATATCCGATGTCACACAAGCTATTGCCAAGGGAGACTTGAGCAAAAAGATCGAAGTGCATGCTCAGGGAGAGATTCTCACGCTCAAAGTCACCATCAACCACATGGTGGGTCGACTGGCTAAATTCGCTACTGAGCTAAAAAGGTCGCCCGAGATGTCGGTGTTGATGGCAAGATGGGTGGTCAAGCCAACGTGGAGGGTATTGCGGGTACTTGGAAGGAAATTACCGAGGACGTGAACACCATGGCCGAGAATCTGACATCACAAGTCCGCGCTTTCGGCGAAATTACCGATGCCGCCACTGACGGTGACTTCACAAAGCTGATCACAGTCAACGCGTCTGGTGAAATGGACGAGCTGAAGCGGAAGATCAACAAGATGGTTTCCAACCTTCGGGACAGTATTCAGCGAAACACCGCGGCTAGGGAGGCCGCCGAACTCGCCAATCGTACCAAGTCAGAGTTTTTGGCCAACATGTCGCATGAGATCAGAACGCCAATGAACGGTATCATTGGAATGACCCAGTTGACATTGGACACGGATGATCTCAAGCCATACACACGAGAAATGTTGAACGTCGTACACAACTTGGCGAACAGTCTGTTGACCATCATCGACGACATTCTGGATATCTCCAAGATTGAAGCCAACCGCATGGTTATTGAGAGCATTCCATTCACCGTCAGAGGTACTGTTTTCAATGCCCTGAAGACTTTGGCCGTCAAGGCCAATGAGAAGTTCTTGAGTTTGACCTACCAAGTTGACAACACCGTTCCTGATTATGTCATTGGTGATCCATTCCGCCTTCGCCAGATCATTCTCAATCTTGTTGGAAACGCTATCAAGTTCACTGAGCATGGTGAGGTTAAGCTCACCATTCGAAAGTCGGACAGAGAGCAATGCACGACTAACGAATATGCGTTTGAATTCTCCGTGTCTGATACGGGTATTGGAATCGAAGAGGATAAGCTTGATCTCATTTTCGACACCTTCCAACAAGCTGATGGCTCAACCACCCGCAGATTTGGTGGCACTGGGCTGGGATTGTCGATTTCCAAGCGCCTTGTAAACTTGATGGGCGGTGACGTTTGGGTTACTTCCGAATATGGACATGGAAGTACTTTCCACTTCACCTGCGTAGTGAAACTCGCAGACCAGTCTTTGAGCGTCATTGCCAATCAGCTCTTGCCGTACAAGAACCACCGGGTGTTGTTCATCGACAAGGGTCAAAACGGTGCTCAAGCTACCAACGTGATGAAGATGTTGAAGAAGATTGACCTAGAGCCGTTGGTTGTGCGGAACGAGGAACACGTTCCTCCGCCTGAGATCCAGGATCCTTCTGGCAAGGAATCAGGCCATGCCTACGATGTTATCATCGTCGACTCGGTAGACACAGCCCGCGTCTTGCGGACGTTTGACGAGTTCAAGTATATTCCGATTGTTTTGGTCTGTCCTTTGGTCTGCGTGAGCTTGAAGTCGGCCTTGGACCTTGGTATCAGTTCATATATGACTACCCCGTGTCAGCCGATTGATCTTGGCAATGGCATGTTGCCGGCCTTGGAAGGCCGGTCGACGCCAATCACCACCGACAATTCACGTTCATTCGATATTCTTCTAGCTGAGGATAACGACGTGAATCAGCAACTCGCGATGAAGATTCTTCAAAAGCATAACCACAACGTGTTTGTTGTTGGTAATGGCTTGGAAGCTGTTGAGGCTGTCAAGAAACGTCGTTATGATGTTATTTTGATGGACGTTCAGATGCCAGTCATGGGTGGCTTTGAAGCCACCGGCAAGATTCGTGAGTACGAACGCGAGAGTGGGCTTCAACGGACCCCAATTATCGCGCTCACTGCCCATGCCATGTTGGGTGACCGTGAGAAGTGTATCCAGGCCCAGATGGATGAGTACTTGTCCAAGCCGCTTAAGCAAAACCAGATGATGCAAACTATCCTCAAATGTGCTACTCTCGGTGGGTCACTATTGGAGAAGAGCAAGGAGTCTAGGATTTCGAGCAGCGGGGAAATGCACCCCAACTACTCAATGTCTGAGAACCAACAGCCGCAACCACCACAACAGCGATCAAAGCAGCAGCCCTTGCCGTCACCTCGCCCGGTTGTAGATTCCCGGTCTATCACAAGCTCTGGTCCCATCACCCGAGGGAGTGTGGTCAGTCCGTTGGAAGAGAAAGAAGAGATGATCGACGAGCGGGTACGTTAGCTGTATGTTCGGATCTGGACTATCAGAACAGCCTAGCTAATTACTTTCCAGGCATTGCTACGATCCAACAGTACATGAGTTTAGCATATTTATTTTCATGCAGATGATTTCGATGCGACTATACCCTGTCTATATGAGTCTCATCTACTCTACTTTTGTCTACTTCATACCCACCTGCGTCTTTCCTCCGTCTATTATGATTCTCCGTCGTCAACCTCCACCATTGCATTCGCTTTTTTCCCCCTCATTTTCATTTCTCCTCTTGGAGATGGTGTTTTGGCGCAGTCTATGACAGGACTTGGTTTGATCTATATGGAAGGATGACTGGGGAGTTTTACCAGAGAGGCGCATTGTTCTTGCTCTATTTTTTTCTCTCTTTCCCATCTAGCCGCTCGCTTTTTTACCTGACCTCCTCAGCATCCTCTTGCCGTGAATTCTTGTATTGTATCTAGCTCTGCCACTGATCAAATCAAGTGCGGCACAAGAACACCGCTTAATTCCTTCAGGTTCTTCCCTATTTTTATTGTTCGTGCGTATTTACTCACCTCCCATCTAGCTCTTAGATCATCTGACTTCCAACTGTTTCTTACTCTATAATTTCTGGGCTATCTATTTTTAGCCTTGGAAACCCTCAAACGCTGCTTCGCGTGCTCGACTCATCTATGTTATACGTGACGAGCTCTTTTATGAGCATATGCTAGGATGTGACATCCCTTTGCTGTTGCCTGGCTGCGGCTGACCTTCTCCTGCTTTATATCTCAGTGTAATCCCTCGAGGGCCTCTTATATCGGGCATTAACCCTACGTGTTGAAGCAGGCTAGGAAGCACATATTACTCGAGTGACAACAGTAGCGACAAAAGTAGGACACGACCTCTCACACCATCTGACTAGGATCTACAAATCTGTATGCATCGAAGGCTTGAAGCTATTTTGCGGTGTATAGTAGAGGGGTTTGTAGGCTGGCTGAGAGCACATTGTTGATAGCCCTGAAGATGATGTACAAGAGGTTACAGTAGGCCTAGATAGGATATTTGTTGGGGTCGTTCTCCAAAGATCTCATTATGGTCGTTGACCACTCTGGTCACTGCACTACTGACTAGCAACCTATGTAACATTGTGGGTCGTTGTAAACACATTTTTATTAGCCTCCCAAGCAGCAAGAGGCTAACAGCCCACTGGATATGAGATAGGATGAAAAACATTGATTGCTTTTAAAACACCAAAGCATGCCCAACTCCGAAAATCTGCGTGTTGCAAGAACCGTGTCGTATCTGAAGAAGCATGAAAACAAGATTGAAAAGAAAAAATAGAGACCCAGAAGAAAATTTAGTCGATGTCCATCTGCTCCTCGACTCCGCCATCCACCAACAATTTGCTCTTCTGCTTCTGGCGGATTCTCTCCTCGCCGTGGACTCTGTTGGACACCTTGCTCTGCTCGGCCACCATGGGCAGACCCGCCTCGCGCTCCCGGAGTTCCTTCCGGATGAGGTGCTCGCCCGTGTTGACGACCTTGCGGTCCGCCTCGCGCTGGCGCTCGCGGGCGAGTTTGCCGGCCAAGCGGCGTTTTGTGAACACACGCTCGCGGCGGGTTCTGATCTCCTCGACTCTCTCCATGGCGGAGATGGTGGCAGCCATAAGGTTGCGGTCGTACTTGACGGGGACGTTTCTCTTCTTGGCGAACTGGGACAGGACAAGCGACGAGTCCACAATCATCTCCTTTCCGCGGGAAGCACGGTGAGTCTTGGTCCACTTCAGCTTGCGGGGCTGACGCTTCATCTTGAAGTTCTTGTGGCACTTGGACCGACAGAAACGGAATTGTCGGGCATCGTTGCGGACGAATGTGATGCCCTTACTCGGGAAGGCCGGGCGGGAACAGAAGTGACAAGTTTCAACACTGCGGAACAGAAGAATATTAGGATTCTGTAGAGCGAGTATGTACAAAAATCTACTGCAAAACTTACCGCATGGTTGTAGAGTGGTGTTGGTTATGTCTTCGTTGAGTCGCAAGAAACTTTTTCTGTAGCTTGGGCCTGAATGGTGGAGCAGACCACGCTAAACCCTTTTGGGGGCACCCGCGCTGACTTTTCTATCCCGACGCCTCTTCGTCTATTCCCCGGTCCAACCGACTTGATCTCATTTCGCGACATCTCAATATTCCTCGGTCTACAAAATGACTTCTGTTCTTGCTATTGGATTTGGCATTGCCACAACTGCCTTTTTGGTGAGTCAACAAGCCATTGTTCAGCCACATGGAACTAATGATTGTCTACAGGGCCGCGCTGGTCTGGTCGCCTACCGCCGCTCCAAGGGAGGATTGAACGCTGCCGGAAAGGCATTCTATAAGGGGTTCGTGGGAATTCTTGACTTTATCACTTTATGGGATTTTGACTGACGTCGTGTTATAGAGGATTCGAACCGCGCATGAACCGCCGGGAAGCCTCCCTAATTCTACAACTTGCGTATGTGCGAGCGACAAATCTTTGACATGCCAGAACTGACAATACTTCGCAGTGAACGAACTTTGACCAAGGAAAAAATTCGCAAGAACCACCGCCAGCTCATGCTGCTCAACCACCCCGATCGCGGCGGCAGTCCATACTTGGCCACCAAGATTAACGAGGCAAAGGAATTCCTCGACAAACATGCTTAAGACTTTATCAATGCGACTTTGGCCTCTCTCTCTTCTCCGGCAGTGACATTTGGGCAACGATGGAAAAGCGGAATAAGCCTCAACATTGACGAACAAGTCATCATATTTTGGGCATATAGCGTGGCGTTGGTTTGGCATTTACAAGATCGGAGGAACAGGACTGCTCTTTACGAACCCTTGTTGTATTATATGTACTGTTTTCACATATCCCTGCGAGATCGCCGCTCTTCGTTCAATGTACTTTTATTACAATCCATCTATCCGACATACAACAACCCAGCACCCCAGAACTGGCAATCCCTGGTAGCATAGCAACTCATGACACTGCCAACAGTCGCTTTTTGCGATTTTTTATCATGCACAGGCAAAGTAACAAGGTCGATCCCTGGACAATAAGAAGCACGTAGGCCCAAGGCTCAAGGTTACAAAAGCCCGTGATGGGTACGGGATCTGTCCTATCGCGTAGAAAACGCCACACACCTTCTGCACAAGATTTATTATGCTCCTCCGCATACCCCGTACAAATAATGCAAATTGCATTTGATCGGCACAGAGAGAGAGAGTGGATTGGAAGAGATGGAACGGAAGTCGATGCCCCTGTTATCCGGATCGGACGAAATCGACCGTCAAGTTCAAATCTGCTCGGCGGTCGGGTTTCGGGTGTTCCGTCATGCCACTGAATAATCTTCAAAGGTTCAAGGCAACTGTATAGCGTTTCTTCTTACAAAATTGAAATCCCATCTGGCCTTACTCTCACGTGTGGTTGAGTCATTTCTTACCTAAAGTCCCAAACTCACCTGGGCAGTGCTCAAGCCCTGTGATTTCATTGTCAACGTCCGAAAGGGTTCTATCCTTCCATGCGTCATTCATTCCTATAATCCATAGCGCACTCTTTTCTTTCCTCAGGGGGTGGAAAAATAACCTCTGCGCTGAGACGCAGCACCCCGCATTATCCTTCATCACTTATCATCGCCATTACCTCTACTCCGCGGAGTTTCCGTTGCCCCTCAGACGCAAAATGGATGGCTTGGGGGACGGCGATATGGGCTTCGACCCGCCTAATATGATGAGCCAGACACCACAGCTCTTCGGTTACGATAATTCTCAGATGCATGCAGGTCCTATGTACGATGATTCGTCTTTGGGCGCAGGAGACGAGACAAACGATGCGAAGAGACGGAGGATCGCAAGAGTGAGGATCATTACCCGTTACAGTTATCCAGCATACGTCTAATGAGCGAACAGGCGTGCGATATGTGTCGGAAGAAGAAGATTAAATGCGATGGAAAAATGCCAAAATGCTCACACTGCATTAACTACAAAACGGAATGCATCTTCACACAAGTGGAGAAGAAGCGGAACCCTCCTAAAGGGTATGTATACTTGTATACTTCATTACGTATAAGGCTCTATATCTGACTCGGTTGTTTGTTGCATAGAGCGAAATACATCGAAGGCCTCGAAAACCGACTGGGACGGATGGAGTCGTTGCTGCGTTTGTCGGGTCTTTTGTCAGAAGAAGATGGCGGCAAGACAGATCTTGGAACATTGGAGAAGCGGCTAGCGGATCGAACGAATGCGCTGAACGCAGCGAAAAGCTCCAACAAGTTCATGGCTCAAGCAGCCACAGCCCAACAAGCCCCGAGCTCCCACCAAACCACACCTCGTATGGACTCCATCTCCAGCCCTCAGACAGCCGCTACATCACCGGAGTCGCAAAAGTCGGAGACTGAGGTCGAGGCGCTGTCGGACATGATGTGCTCTTTGGTGACCAACAACTGCGGGGAGACTCGGTATATTGGTAGGCTTTGTTCCGCAACTGTTTAGAGCAGGTTTGCTAACATTTTCCCAGGATCCTCATCTGGATTTTCCATATTCTCCCCCAAGGGCATTCAATGGGTCAATGAAAAAACAGGCGATACATCCTTCCAGGACATGATCTCGTCAGCATATGTCGATGACAATAAATGGATGTATTGGAAACCCGAGATCTTCAGCGATATTTTCGCAAGGCGCGTTTTCAAGCCTCTCCCGCCCAAGGAAGAAGCTCTTTCTCTATTCAAGGACTTTTTCGAAAACTTCAATTGTGTGTTCCCGCTGTTCCACGAAGCGACATTCATGCACTTGGTGGAGCGGCAATACTCGCGTGATCCCTACGAGGGCTCAGGCTGGTGGGCAAGTATAAATGTTGTCTTGGCGATCTCTCACAGGCTGCGGGTTATGAGCAACCTGGTGCCACACGAAGAAGATAAAAAAGCTTGGCTGTATTTGAAGAACGCCATGGGAGTTCTGACCGAGCTCACAATGCGTAACACTGATCTACTGAGTGTGCAAGCGCTATTGGGAATGGTAATGTGTCCTACTCGGCTTTCGGTGGCTTTGTCTAACGTACTATTATAGTCACTATTTCTTCAAGGAACCCCCAACCCACAACCTGCTTTCTTCCTAGTCGCCGCGGCCATTCGACTTTCCCACAGCATTGGTCTACACAAACGCGGTTCTGGCTTTGGCCTCAACGTGGTTGAAGTTGAGCAGCGGAAGAGAGTATTCTGGATAGCCTATCTTCTCGACAAAGAGTATGACCCCTATATTCGAGACACCCGAATGCGTCTATCTCAAGTACTGACCCATTTTCAGCATCTGTCTACGCTCTGGTCGACCACCTGTACAAGATGACGATGATATGAACGTCGAGCTACCAAGCGAAGATCCACCAGACAATGTTGGAAATGTGCCATTATCTGATGGTAGGAGCAAGTTCAACCTATTCCGCTCATTGTGTGAATTTGCAACTATTGAAAGCAGAGTATACAAGCGACTTTATTCTGCCAAAGCATCGAAGCAATCAGACGGTGAACTGCTCAATACAATCGGTGAGCTTGACAAGGAGTTGGAAGACTGGAAAGACAGCATTCCTATCGAATTCCGCCCTGAACATGAAATCCAAGCTACCCACACTCCCCTCATTATCCACATGGTTGTTCTACATTTTGCGTACTACAATTGCTTGACAACCATACATCGGATGTCAGTTCATCACGGGTATTGGACAAGCCGCCTGTCCAATTATGCCATACAGGGGCTGAATGCACGACCCTTGAACCCAAGGGTATTCTTGTCGGCGGTTTTGTGCGTCACTGCTGCCAGAGCATCGATTAATTTGATCAAGTATATTCCGCAAGGAGACTTTGCTTGTGTTTGGTACGTTTCAGAGTATTGTGGAATAAAACAGCTGCTAATTTGACATCAGGCTAATTCTCTACTACCCGGTGTCTGCCCTCGTAACACTTTTCGCCAACATCCTTCAGAACCCCAACGATGTTCGTGCTCGGTCCGATGTTAAATTAATGGGCGTGGTAGTCACTTTCCTGTCTACCCTAGTCTCCGACGAATCCAATGGCAGCATCAAGCGTATGTTAGGTCTTTGCGGTGAATTTGAAAGAATTGCCAAGGTGGTTTTGGATAAAACCGAAAAAGAGTCTCAGTCGCGGAAGAAACGCAAGAATGCCGAAGCAGAAGACTCTGCAGATGCAACTGAAGGACATCCGGCAACTGCGCCCTCCGCCAAACGTACACAAGCACCACCCACCTCCACACCTTTCTCTCCCTCCATGTTTACCAATCCTACGGCTACAGCCCCCTCCAGCACAGAAGGGCCATTCCCAGGGTCCATAATACCACCGACAAGTGGCATCCCTGCTGACCTTCCAAGTAATATCCATGCCATGCCTGGCATTGGGCAGGAGTTCTCAGACATGCTGAGTCCTGATCAAATAGGTACTGTTGGATTCTCCGACCAACACTCATTCAGTGCCAGCCCCGGCATGGCACCATTCCAGCAGCCATTTGTCCCACAAGATCTCTGGCAGATGCCAATGACAATTGAGTGGGATTGGGCGGATATGTCCACCAATTTCCCTCCATTTGACGGAGCTGGTCCGGGCGGGCCGCTGTCCGGGCAGTGACCATGACTGCATGATGAACCAAAGTTATCTTCATCTACCTTGTTATATCGATCCTTTCGGTGGAATAACTATTTTCGGTGTTATATCTCTACACCACACCATTTCCACACCTTTTGTATATTGATGCGCCCCTCTTCTTATTTCGAAACCACGCAGAGGTCTATGGAGGGACCAGGAGAACTGTGGGTTTTCATTACGCAGCGAATGGCGCAAAGGTGGGCCATATTTATAGGGATAAATATGTACAGACAGGTCTCCAATCAAATTCAAAATAATATTAGACAATCTTATCTTAGATCGGAAGTAATAAAGAACGGCTTTGAAGAAGCTCACGGCTTTAAGCTATTTCCATCCGGCACCTGGGCATGCGCTTCCGATGACTCAGCCGGATCGGCGAAAATTTAGAACCGACTGGAACCACACGGCGTCACCTCGGACTTGGATGTCCCAGAGCCTCTCAACTTCCAGCTCAATTTCCCCTCCTCGCGTCTAATCTTGATGGACTGTGATATCATCTGTTACATCTGAACTCGATTGATCACCTTCTACCCCCGCCCTCGAAGCCCTCGGGGCTCCCATTCCTCGACCATGGCTACCTTGCTCCGACGGCCAGGCAATCTCGCTCGCTACTCGAGGACAATCGCGGAATCGACCCGTCGCACGGGGCTGGCTTCCGTGCGTTTGCGACCATCAAGACTCTCATCTCTGATTCTATCGAGCCGCGCTAGAACCTACGCCACGCAAGGTCCGACACCCCCCGACGACAATAGCCGGAACAATGATCACCAAACAGATAAACCAAAGTCAGCTTTGACTGAAGCTGAACTGGAACGTGTGGACGAATGGCTGGAAGGTATGGATCCGGTGGGCCGTAAGCAGATCCGAAACCACCTCATGAGCAATGGGATTCCACCAGAAGTCAGGAAGTACCTCGACCGTAATCAGCCAACCACGTTGATGGATCGCATTAATATGATGCGGTTTCTGTGGCAAGCCACAACTTCCGATGTTGCATTGGAAGAGTTCCTCAAGAAATACGAGCCTGATGCCAAAGAGTTATCAAGAAAGCGCGGCATCGCAGACCTGCACAACCCCGCTGAAAAACGCAATGATATTCCCAAACGCGATGAAGAATTCAGCCTCCGCTTCAATAAGGATTCAGAGCAGGGGCAGCAGGGGCAGCAACCCTCAAAGCAGGGCGAACAGCAATCCAACTCACAACCGCCAAAAGATCCCAAGCAAGACAAGGATCCTAAGGATGAAAACAAACAAACACAAGATCCCAAGAAGGACCAACAACAACAGAAGAAGCAACAGGGCGACAAGAAGGGCAAATCCCCCCCAAACGTGGGCAAGGTCCTCGAGTTCCGCTTCGATCCCGTTTCGTTCTTCGTTACCGCTCTCGTCACATACTACGCCTACCGCAGCTTCTTCCCCGGTGATGCTGGGGGCAGAGAAATCACTTGGCAAGAATTCCGAGCAAATTACCTCGAGAAGGGGCTTGTGGAGAAATTGACCGTCTTGAACCGCACCAAGGTTCGGGTTGAGCTCAACGGCGAAGCCTCGACTCAGCCTGACTCAAATGGTCAGCCTGCCTCTTATGTCTATTTCAGTATTGGTTCTGTCGACAGCTTTGAGATGAAGATTGAAGCAGCTCAGAATGAACTGGGTATTCCATCGCATGAACGTATCCCTGTTGCCTATCATGACGAGACCCCATGGGGCGGTGTCCTGATGTCATTGGCTCCTACTCTTCTCTTCCTTGGTGGTGTCTTCTGGATGTCGCGACGTGCCGGTGGCGGCGCCGGTGGTCAAAGTGGAATCTTTGGCATCGGCAAGAGCCGTGCCAAACGCTTCAATCATGAGACCGATATTAAGACCAAGTTCGCCGACGTTGCGGGCATGGACGAAGCCAAGGTTGAAATCATGGAATTTGTTAGCTTCCTCCAGCAGCCCGAGCGGTTCGAGAAGCTAGGTGCAAAGATTCCCCGTGGTGCCATTCTCTCAGGCCCCCCTGGTACTGGTAAGACATTGCTTGCTAAGGCCACCGCCGGTGAATCTGGCGTGCCCTTCTACAGTGTCAGTGGTTCAGAGTTCGTTGAAATGTTTGTCGGTGTTGGTCCCTCTCGTGTCCGCGATCTCTTCGCCAATGCCCGGAAGAACACCCCTTGCATTATTTTCATTGATGAAATCGATGCAATTGGAAAGTCCCGAGCAAAGTCGAACGTTGGTGGTGGAAACGATGAGCGTGAAAGCACTCTCAACCAGATTCTCACTGAGATGGATGGTTTCAACACCTCGGAGCAAGTCGTTGTCCTGGCCGGTACCAACCGACCGGATGTTCTTGACAAGGCCCTCATGCGTCCCGGTCGATTCGACCGACATATCTCCATTGACCGACCTACTATGGACGGTCGTAAGCAGATTTTCCGTGTTTACTTGAAGAAGATCGTCACCGACGAGAACCTGGAGTATATGGAGGGCAGACTTGCTGCTCTGACTCCTGGTTTTGCTGGTGCTGATATCGCTAACTGCGTGAACGAGGCTGCTCTTGTTGGTAAGTTTTTATGTGTACTCTTTTCGTCGTATTGTATCAAGCTAACACTTCCTCCCTGTAGCTGCCCGCGGAAACGCAGACAAGGTTAGCATGCACCACTTCGAGCAAGCCATCGAACGAGTCGTTGGTGGATTGGAGAAGAAGTCCCTTGTCCTCTCTCCCGAAGAGAAGCGGACTGTCGCCTACCACGAGGCTGGCCACGCTATCTGCGGTTGGTACTTCAAGTGGGCTGACCCGCTGCTGAAGGTCTCGATCATTCCTCGCGGACAAGGTGCACTTGGATATGCCCAATACCTCCCGGCTGGTGGCGACACATACCTGATGAACGTCAACCAGATGATGGATCGCATGGCCATGACACTGGGTGGCCGTGTCAGCGAAGAGATCCACTTCGACAGTGTGACTAGCGGTGCTAGTGATGACTTCAACAAGGTCACTCGCATGGCTACTGCCATGGTGACTAAGTTCGGCATGTCTTCCAAGCTTGGTTACATTTACTACGAAGATGACGGACAGCAGCAACTCCACAAGCCCTTCTCCGAGGACACTGCCCGCTCCATTGATATGGAGGTGCGCCGTATCATCGACGAGGCCCACAAGCAGTGCCGCGATCTCCTGACCGAGAAGAAGAAGGAACTCGGTATTGTTGCCGAGGAGCTTCTGTCTAAGGAAGTTCTTGGACGCGACGACCTCGTCCGTCTCCTTGGCCCGCGCCCCTACCCCGAGTCTGGCGAGTTCGCCAAGTACTTTGATGGCACGGGCGGCAAGACCATTGCTCCACCGGACTTCCAGAGCCCCGAACAAACCGCTGGTAAGGATGGCCGGGATGAGACACCTATTCCTCCTTCATAGATTAGGAGACTGTGCTTCTTTGCATCCTTGCGCTTTGGTTTGGTTTTTGGTTCAGTTTCGGGAGGCATGATATCACTGTAGCCTCTCTTTTTGTATTTATCGATTGCATCTCCCGTTTCTTCTCCCCTCTCATCTTCCCTTTTAGTCTGCTCTCATCCACACCCACAACACCTTTCCCTCTTTCCTCCTCTCGTGCTCAATAAGAAGATCGTTTCCCTTTTTTTATTTTCTCTCATTTGCCCCCCCTGTCCATCTCCGTGTCCAATTGGGATCTGTACAACCTGTACCGAGTGTATAATAGGGAGTTTTATTGAAACATGTCTTAGATTGGAAGTTCATGCCTCTTATGCGTAGATACTATTGAATCGCCGTTTTAGATGCACGGAATAACATTGCATCAGACACATTTGCCAATAAGATCCAAGTCTTCTTGGGTAGCAGTGACACATCCAAGACATGCGAATGTCTTGCGCTTTATATCTTCAATTAATCCGTTTGAATTATGTCTCAAATTCCTCTAAGAAGTCGACCCAATTCAGGACTCCTTATGAAGCTGCCTATATACCCACAAAGAGACCCAACGCGAAGAGGACAAACGATTCGGTAATGAAGATGGCGTCTACATAGTTAAAAAAGCTATATGTTGTTCATGATCATACCTATGGCACTCAATCTCTTGACAATATTCTTCAACTGCCGAAGCCCTATGGTGAAGTTCATATCAGAGGAGAGCATTACAAAAACACCGAGCCACAGAACTTCGGTTAAATCGACATTTTCCTACAGCGCCAGGCTGGGATCTTGATTAATCAGAGATGCTGCCCATCCCGGCACTCCGAGGCGAAAATGGCCAGGATCTACTTAATGATGACACAAGTTCCCACAAACACGGCCCTGAAATACACGCGGAGTGGAAGAGTGATGCTCTTCGGGCGTTCGATCGTGCTTGGCATCATCCAGTAAAGAGAAAGCAACCTGGCTATTTCCAGCCCGGCAGTCCTCCGTTTTTTAGTGGTGCACCAAGCAAGACTACTGTTTTTCAAAACAGACAGACCCTTGCCCCTGGCAACTATGCTACTCCACACAGGACGGTAACACCGGAGCAGTCTCATCAACATTGGGATATGACAAGACAACGCTATCAGCTTTCGCGTGAGAAGATGTCCCGATTCTACAGCCCGGACCGTTCGAAAGAAAAGCTTCTCGGCCCTGAGAACTACAAAGATTGGGCGGACCAAATGAAGAAGAAACTTGAGCAGTGTGGCGGGTTGTGGATCACTGATATTGGTACAACATTGCCGGTATATAGCAGCTTGAGCACACAACGCATCCAGCCTAACCTGAATCTTTGGATGATGGTTTTCAGCAACGTGTCACAGCCCATACGACGAGAACTGTGTGTCCTAGGGGCATTGAATGCACATGAGGCATGGCAGTTTCTGAAGGAGACATATGGAAGAGAGGTTCCCATGAAGATGCGCTCAGTCCAAGGCCTACGTGATATCATGGGTATTAGGTATGACAAGTGCGCGTCAATGAAAGAATACATAGAGAAGATGGTGTTGTGCAGCCGAGCGATTCAATGTAACCGCGGAGGGAAAGACAATGGCCACGGAAAGAATCGCAATCACTTGAGAGGAAGGGATGAAACTAACGAATGGCTATGGTGCCAATTCATCTTGGTGAATCTTGGTCCAGAGTGGGAGTCTTGGTTGTCTGAGTTGGTGAAAAAATTCGAAGATAAAGAGAGAATGAATGCTGCCATATGCACTTTTGGAGGACTCTTTCCAATCATCGAAGCGGAACAGGCACGTCGTATACAATCGTCTCGTTACACGCCAAACCGCAGCGCATGACCATGTCTTCAGAAGTCATGTCCACAGATATCTGATGTTTCCACTTCTTTGGCAATAAGCGATAAGTGTATGGGCAAAATTAAAAATTGTGTGCATTCTTCAAAATTGATAGGTTCGAGACAAGGCTCTAGAAAAGCATATAGAATCACAGCACAAACACATTCACCCTGGTTTAGATTTCTTCGTTTGCTAATATATCGACCCACAAATTAATTGCTCTTCTTGCTGGCCTTCTTGGTCTGCTTCGCCTTGACAGACAGGCGAGGGATAAACCTCCCAACGCGAGCCTGGTAGTCGCTGTACTCAGGGTACTTGCCAGCGGTGATAGCCTCGGTTAAGCGTACGCTACCCTGGAAGATAGCAAGGTATCCCAAAGCTCCCAGACCGGCCCAGTTGAAGTAAGTCTCGGTGCGGTAGCAGGACCAAGCATACATGGTCAACCAAAAGGCCTGCTCAGCAACGAAGTTGGGGTGGCGCGACCAAGACCATAGGCCGCTGACAACAAAGCCCCGCTCAAGATCTTCGGCGGAGAACTGGTCCTTGTAGGGCTCGGGAATACGCGCGTTGGTTTGGTACTCCTTCTTAGCAGACTGGAACTTCCACTGCTGGCCGTCGGCGAAGAATTCAATAATGATGAAGAAAAACGCAGCACGAGAGAAGGCCAAGTCGGGAAGGCCAAAGACCTCGGGTCCCTGGTTGTACGCGGCGACAACAAAGATGTAGGTCGGAGCGGTGATAAGAAGGAGCAACACCGACTGAGCGATGGCAATGAATCCGAGGTTGAAGATCATGAACAAAAAGCTATTGTTCACCTTGGAACGCACGATCTGCCAGCGGTAATCTTCCGAGCCGATCGAATATCCTCCTTTGCGCCAATAGTTGAAAGTCAAGCGAGCCTATCCCAAAATTCGAGTCAGCACAAGTAGGGACGCGGAATTAAAGTCAGCTTACACTCCAAAGAACAGTGACGACAGCGATAGTATCCAAAGTCTGGGTTTGAATGCCGGACATACGAGCCCAGAGGGCGAAATGGACATTATACAGCGCAGGGAGAATGCTCCAAAACCGGTCTACTTGCGAATAGTTTCGGTTGATCTCAGCTGCAATGAAAAGCAGACCAGCCAGGACTCCACCGAAAGCAATCGCAGAGACGAAAGGGTTGGTAGCTAGGTAGACAGCTCGCAAGCTATACACATCGCTACCAGCTTCGCGCAAGCTGTCGGGCAGCCATTGCAGTTGGGACAAATAGGGGGAAACGGTGAGCTCGAATGAGGTATAATCCAAAAGGGACTCCACTCGGGGAAGTGGTAGAGATGCCATTGTTTTGCTCCGTATTCTATATCGCCAAAAGGCCACAAGAGAAAAGACAAACAAAAGCCTGGGAAGTGTTTGCTGTGGAGTTGACGGGTAGATTTACTCATTGGGAATAATTTGCCTAAAGAGGATAAGCGTATCCGAGGTATAAATGCCTCAGGCATAACATCGCGTCTCAGGCATTCGCGTCCGAGCCATTCCAGAACGAGATGTGATCGACATCAGGACATTCAAGGCCACCACCACTATGAACCCTATGTGATCTGGATTGGGGCTCATCATGGCTCGCAAGATTTTATGTGTGGCCGAGAAGCCTGCCATTGCTCGCGCAGTGGCAACTCACCTGTCGGGTGGTGCTTTTCAAACAGTGGGTTCCTTTATAAAGAATTCTGATGATTCAGCTAACGGAGAGCATAGCGTGCAATTCGTGGAAATCAATATGTGAAAAACTATGAATTTGATTTCGATTTTGGTGGTGCTTGGGGAAATTGCTCGGTCACTATGACCAGCGTAGTCGGCCATTTAACCGGTCTGGACTTTGACCGCCAGTACAAAGGCTGGATGTCCTGTCCTCCGGGGGCACTATTTGAGGCTCCTGTGCAAGAGACTGTTGATAAGGTGGGTAACTATCCAGCGGCTGCATTGACTACATGCTGACGTCTTTACTAGGACAAGCTACCAATTGCGGATAACATCCGGGATCAAGCCAAGTACTCGAAAGCCCTCTTTATTTGGACCGATTGTGATCGCGAAGGTGAGCATATTGGTTCTGAGGTCCGTAATCAGGCGAAAGCAGGAAATGCTCGGATCGAGGTTAAGCGAGCCAAGTTCAGCAACACAGAAAGCGCGTAAGTAATGTTGACTGTTTTATGTCTACTCAAACTAATCCGGGGATATAGACATGTCCGCCGTGCCGCTCTAGAGCCAGTCAATCTGGACGAATATCAGGCTAGTGCTGTAGCTGCCAGAATCGAGCTGGATCTCCGAATCGGCGCTGCATTTACCCGCCTACAAACTCTACAACTACAAACAGTGGTGGCAGCGTTGAAGGAAAAAGTAATTAGCTATGGTAAGCTATCAACTATTATGAACACAAGTAAACACATTAACGAGTTAGGATCTTGCCAATTTCCTACTTTAGGATTCGTTGTCGACCGATACTTGAGAGTCAAAAATTTCAAACCAGAAACATTTTGGGGCATCAAGGTCATACTCAACCGTGAAGCCAAGAAGGTCAACTTTCTCTGGAAGCGGGTACATTTGTTTGACCGAGCGGTTGTGACGATGATGTTAGAGCGATGTTTGATTGCGAAACAAGCCAAAGTCACGAAAGTGAACCAGAAGCCTACAAGCAAATGGCGGCCGCTGCCCTTGACTACAGTTGACCTACAAATGATGGGCAGTCGATTTCTTCGTTTAGACAGTCAGACTATCATGAAGGTGATAAACTTACTCTCATGTTGGATGATGGATGATATCTGACAATCTCGAAGGTGGCAGAAGGACTTTATACCAAGGGATTCATCAGCTATCCTAGAACTGAGACAGACCAGTTTGACAAAGCAATCGATCTGAAGAAATTGGTCGAGAAGCAATACCCCGACAGCTCATGGGGCCAATATGCTCGCGAGTAAGCTTACTGGACTTGCCTTTCATATAGAAAACTAATTTCTATCTAGACTTATTGATGGGAAGTTCAGGACCCCTCGCTCTGGCCGCCACAACGACAAGGCCCATCCACCTATTCATCCTGTCAGTTGGGTCTCGCCAAGTCAATTGAATGCCAATGAAAAGAAGGTCTATGAATTTGTCGCTCGTCGATTCCTGGCCTGCTGTTCTGATGATGCGAAGGGCCAGAGCACAGAGGTTGAGATTCAATATGGTGACGAATCCTTCCACACCAATGGTCTTATTGTGTTGGAGAAAAACTATTTGGATATATATGTCTACGACAAGTGGGAAAGCAGCCAGCAACTTCCTAAATTTGAACTAGGGGAGCTCTTTGAGCCCAGCGAGGCCAATATTTTCGAAGGCAAAACAACTGCCCCAAACTATCTGACTGAGCCCGAACTCATTGGCCTGATGGATGCCAACGGAATTGGTACAGACGCCACAATGGCGGAACATATTGCTAAAATCAAAGAACGGGAATACGTGGCCATAAACCAACGAGGCAGTGGCCGCAGCTCAGTGCAGGAATTTATTCCAACTCGCTTAGGGGTTGCCCTTGTGGAAGGGTATGACAATGTTGTTGAGGGTCTCCCTAACAGTGTGTCTCTCAGTAAGCCGTTCCTCCGCAAGGAAATGGAATTGAGCATGCTTCAGATCTGCTCAGGCACCAAAACTCGACAGGAGGTCGTCCAGCAGAGTCTAGACATGTACCGAGAAGTCTTCATTCACACACAGAGACGCATCAACATGCTGAAATCTGCCTGTCGCAAGTATCTTGTTGAAGAAAACGGCTCATGATTGTTAGTCGATTAAAAATGACTTTTATCTAAAATTAATGAAATATTCAATTGATTGTCTTCAACCCACTTGAACTTGACTAAATCTGCAATCATTCAAAGAAGATAAGAGAGGCAAGTGATCGAATCCCCTATGATATAGATACAAAATGAACATTTACCGATGTCCTAGGCCAGGCCTTGGGCATTGCGTCGGACTGAGCCTTCTTCCCCATTCCCAAGACCCAGAGCTCGGTTTGAGGTGATAACTCCGATGGCATTCTCCGCTGTTTTGCATTTGGAAGCTGGGTTTGTCTGGCCGGTGGTGAGACTTTCGTTTAGATCCATTATGGGCTGTTCCGCGCGTAATTCATCAGGTACGTCGTTGTACATGGTTTTTGACATTAGTATGTTAAGCCAGGCCAACTGTCTTGGAATCTGTGGGAAATTTTGAGTATTTTTCAGGAGACCCTGGTGTTGTTGACTGACCTCCTCCAGTTTCGTGTCTAGGTCTATCATGCCAGACGTGTATTTGTCTTCCATCGTACCAACAAGATGCAGAAAACAACGTTGAAGATCTTCCGAGGCGTTTCTGATTTCCTCCGCCAGATGAACAAAAACAGGTCTTACTTGTTCATTTTCTTTTCGAAAGTGTTGGATTTGTATCATCAATGCACCAAATTGTTCTAGCACGCCCTTTATTAGGTCGTAACAATTGTTTTTCAGGTCTTCGGTGTCGCTTTGGATTCTGCCTAACTTCACGAAGGCCATAAGTTGTAATAGGAGAGTAATCAGAAAAAGAGTAGCCAGAACATAGAAAGACAATCCGTTAGTCTGGGCGGGGTTGGGCTGCTGTAGCTCCTCGTAGCGAAGCTCATTTGCCGCACTTTCATTCAAATGAACCGGACTTGGTATGGCTATGGCATTCGGGTCGAACATGGACGCTGTCACTTCTGGGATGTTGAGTTGCAGTGATGCTGCTTCAGCCGACTGTTCCAGGGCCAGCCTGGCATTTTCGTACTGTTGGGCATCGAGTGCAAGTTTCAGAAGAAGGTCGTATTCCGAGATTGCGTCATCATGGGGGAAGATAAAAGGGTGAGCTTTGCGCAGCTCATGGATGGACCAGGCAATCTCCAAGGAGCCGAGACCACGCCAAAAAAAAGAGTTGGAAGGATTAATTCCTGTGTACGGAACAGAATGCCAGATGCCAATACTGTTGAGGCTGGCAAATATGAACGCCGACACCAGATTTTCGAACATCATCATGATATTTGTATCAGATCAGTGTGGCCAGTGATAGCTCAGTAAGAGATCAGTGATAGCTCAGTGATAGATCAGCGAGATTCGAGAGATTCGAGGAGATCTCCGCCTTTCTCGGTGTTTTGAGGGCTTAAATATAAGGCGGAATCAATACAATGACCAGGTGACTCTTTGTTCAACAGTGTGCATTCAAACTTGAATAAGCATTCATTGTTTTGGCTGATTGCTTGAGGGTTACATTATGTGCATTTCTTTTGCTTGGTCCTTTTGGGCTTGTATTCAGCCTCTTGGATATCCCTATCCATTGTCCTTGTCATATCTATAAGATCTATATAGAGATATATTAGGAGATCTGATAGTCAATACCATTGAGACCTTATGATATGTAAATCATGAGTACAAAGAAAAGCATTCACACTAGCACAAAGAGACCTAAAATATCTGACAGGTTCAAACCCGATTTCGTTCATTATTATAGTAGCTATACCAAAAAATACTATCCCTTTGATCGTATGAAAGATATTATAAAGACATGGGAAAATGTTCAGAGCAAAACAAAAAGCATTGTTATCCCACTTATCTATACGTCACTGTGAATGTTTCAGCCTACATGTGAATTACTTTGGTGCTTTACCATCAGCGTAAGCTAATACTCACATTGTAAATTATTACTATTTATGAATCTGTAATACTTTAGCCAAGCTGACAAAGGCATCGATGATTATTTTGATGACTCTCATTCAGCTATATTCATCATGCGCAAGTTGAAAATTGGCATGAAACCTAGTAGAAAATGACTTAATGAGCTCAGTAAATATGCGACTCTTCGGTAGACATATAGCAAGAGGCGATTATTGACCAGAAAAACTGAGTGTGTCACTGTATTCTCATCATGTTCCTCATTATCAATGCCCCCAACATCCTTGCCATTGTCCTTATTATCGGCCTTTTTGGCCTACAGAAGAGAGTTGTACCACTGACTAGCGGCATCTTTCTGAGCCTTTCAAAATCGGCCCGAGGTATTCATTGCAACTTGAACGCCATGTCTTATTATGTGTTGGCGAAGCTTGACTGTAGCCGAGATAGAGACCTGAATACAATAAAAAATCAGCTCGGAGAGCCTGAGAACAGCACTAACATGTTTGTGTGGGCAACTCGGAACACGATAGAAGACCTTGCCATAATACACAGTGACTTGACCAGTGAAGTTCTGTTCACCTAGTATGAGTTCATGTTGACTCTTCTTCATATCGACTTACAGTCGTGTAAGGTGGGAGATCGAGCTCCCCGGCCTGGGATCTGATAAGGTACTCTTTATACGCATCGCAGTTTTGTAAGAAGACGGGGCAGCTATAACTATTAAGTAGAGTACTGGTGGGTGTCATCTTAGGTTCTGTTTTGGCCTCAGGAGTTTGGGTAATTCTTTGATAGAAGAGAGGTAAGGTAATGGAAGAGAGAGAGAGAGAAGAATAGTTGTTAGGTGCTCTGGGCAGCTCCTTCTTTGCCAACTTCTTTTTCCTCGGTATCATCTCTTCTATCTTCATCCGTCCTCTCCCTCTCTCTTTTTCTTTGAGATTTCGACCATCTTGCCTCAACTTGCACTTCGCCCCTCACGCCTCACAAGATGGGCTTCTTATTCGCAAGTCAGAGCGATGTGACTCTTATTGTTATTAAGGAGCCGACCGAAAATGACGAGAACAAAACTAAAACAGCGTTATTTCATGTCGATCGGGCAAAATTGATTGAGAGCAGTGCATACTTTCGAACAATGTTCTCATCTCGGTGGGAAAGAGCCGGAAAATACAACCCCACCCTCAGAGGCGATACAATCAAAAGCATGGAAGTGATATTGGGGTCAATTCATGGATTCGACCCCGAGCCAGAGTCTGTCTCTGTTACAGATGTCTGGTACACAATGAGGGCCTGTAACAAGTACCTGTTGGATCCTAAGAAGCTGGTGGGCTGGTTCACACGTTGGATCCAATGGATTGACCAAGAAGATACTACAATATGGGAAGATTTGGATTTCAACCGCCAGCTGCTATTTCCTTGCTATTTCTTTGATCATGCAAATGCCTTCCAACAAATTTCGAAGAGACTCGTCTATGACAACCCGGGCTATATTACAGAATTGGCACCGAGAGACTCACCATTATTCGAGCCAATGCATATGCCGGCTATCGCTATGCGTAAGTCGACCTCACTCGTGTCTTTGAGGCCGAAGAATTCTAACTCACAAAAAGAGCAACTCAGAGCGGCAAGAGGGCGACTCCGCACGATTCTCCAAAGATCGCTTTTTGAAGATGTAAACGTGACTATCGACTATGCTTATTGCGCTTGTGCAGCACATACCATCTTTTCCTACATGAGAGAACTACATAGAATTGGGGTCAGGCCGCTGGATGGCGACATCCATAAGAATGGCGTCCGCGACATTCTCAATCGACTGAAGGGCTTCAATGAGGAAAAGACGTTGAACGGGCAGTCATCAGTGCAGAGATACACCGGATGCTCTCACTCCTGGAAATTCGTGGTGGAGCACTCACGAAAACAAGTTGAAGGTTACTTCGATGGTCTATGTTTAGATTGCATGCACAACAATCCCGATGAGAATTCTGAGTACTGGTCTCTCGACACCATAAGATACGTGTATGGCAAAGATTGCCGCATCAGTCATGGCCAGCCGACCTGGTACTTTAGTTTCATGGGTCATCGTGACAGAAACCCATCCCGCATGCAGTCCTGAGTGAACAAGAAGGATAAGTTGAGACTCGATTACTGGATTGATCCCCTACCCCGAAATTTTGTCAAGAGATCCTCTGTCCTCTTCCTGTCAATTTGATATCCACAGTTTCCTGAGTGTCGCAACCATGTTTATGACAAGCTCGCTGATCTTTCAGTTGATGGCAGATACTTCAATGGTATTTGCCCTTGGTGAAAATATGTATAAATCATGTCACTTTCTTAGCAAGATACAAATCGAGTAACAGTCTGTTCTTATTGGCAAAACTGTTGCCCCCTATGGCCATACATGTTGATCTATATCCAGAGCACTGTGCTGGGAGATGCAACCTCGGAAGAGTGATCAGTCAACCATCACCAAGTCCCTGATGCAAGGGTCCGAGAGCTCCTCCAATAGCATCACAGGTATCAAAATATCATAATGTAAATTACATGCTTATACAGAACCCCCCGTAAGTCAAATCATGATACGGAGTACATATATGAGATTTATTGTATATTTTAAAATACGATAGAATAGCGCGCATCCGAAAAAAATTATAAATAAGTTCCTTTCATGTAAAATGTTGACTTAGAGTCGCATTTTCAAAACATCTCTAATGCCAGACGGGGGCTGAGTTGCCAATATGTTGAAGCAAGGTGACATTGCCCGGGTGCGAATGGGCATAGCCGCCACGGGTTCCAGTTGAGGATGGCTGAGCATACTACCCATATGCTCAGTATTACCTAAACCCATCCTCAACTGGAACCCGCATCCGATCCCTGGCCGCTACGTCCCTTTACACCCGGGTGTTGTTGCAAGACAAAGCCTGTGTGGTGATTGGGAAATAAAAACAGCTCAAAAGGGCAGACGCTCCGTCTCCCTCAAACAAGTCAGGCGATCAGTTTTGACAGAATTCTCAAACAGGCAGAAGCGAGAAAAAAAAAAAGACAGGGGTGTACGCACCCGAAAACATGACTTTATAGACGGCCTCCGAGGCAGTGCGATAAATCATCGTGAAGGAGAATTTGTTCAGGCTCCGTGCATGAATTAATCAAAGTCCTATCGCCTGAGAGGTTTGTTGTCTACGTCTCTACGCCTCGCCGCGATAGTGCCGAAATTCCAAATTATGAGGCTGATTCGTCGCCTAGAGAGGCTCGGCCCTAACTTCGTTTATGAGAGGTCAACAGGTCACCACTAGCATGTGCCATACCTTGAACCCGGGCAAATCTATCCTATGAGATCAGCTTCACTTATATATGTTCATCTGTGCCTGTCTGTGATTATCCATCCATCCATCTATCCATCATGATTCCGGCTTGTCGGAGAACTTCACAAAAGATGAGCTCCAATAATCCACAGCGCCCTCTTCGATGCAACAGCAGTTCCACCACCGCTTTTTCCTTGCCAGAAAGCAAACCAGTACCGTACACACCTAAATGTAACTCTTCAGCGTCAGATGTCGCGATAAGGAGCCTAACCAAAAATTAGGCACGACTGATGAATACATCAAAGCTATCGCATACCATTCTCAGCAACCTAGCGCTAAGACGTTATATCCCGGAGAGATTTATGATACGCTGAAACAATTTCTTGAGCAGAAATCAAATACCGTACCAAACACTGCAAGCCAGGGGCCCAAAGATTTCGCATGGCTCGTCAGTCCGAGCCAGGTGGGTCAGCAAGCTTCGTCAGATCAGCATTGGCTGCCGGACAGCAATAGTAATAGGAATCGAGAACAGTTTGAAGGATTTGCTGATCCGCAGTCATGCATAGAGGCGTTGAGGGCTAGAATCGAATTATCACATCCACAGGTGCTATTTCTAAGGGGCCATCCTCCACCAAGTTGGCTTTCAAGCATTGGCGCCTTTTGTTGCGCCGACCCTGAGCTATTTCGCTGGTTTATTAGGTACCGTGCCGGACCAGGAAGTGACTATTACTTCGACTCCGCTCCTTCTATAATGAGTGACATATTTCGCTTCAAGTTCTTTACCATCGGATCCAAGAACTATCGACGTCGATCATCTCAAAGCGAGGTAGACGCCTTACGCGGAAGGGCATTTAACGATCTGCACAGGTATCAGGCCGAGTTAAGAGGAAACTGGGCGCTAAAGCCAGGGGACTCGATTGTGCGGAATTTCCATGTACTAGATGAACGTCATTGCGTCATTGAACAGGAGATTGTGATCTCCATCTTCGATGTTGGCAAAACTTGGATGGGTATGATCTCTCGTACGACATTCATCGATATATTTACTGATTATCATAGCCATTGCCTGTTCAGATGCAGGAAATGACCTCTCTCAGGGACCAAGATTTCCCTGGCTCGAGGCTGGCGAGGACTCATTACCAATCACACTTCTACCAATCGTTCAATATAGACCGAGGTGTGCGTTAAAATACCGCGGTATTAACGAGAGTACTAGGTCGCCAAAAGGAAAGAACACCCAAAGTCTTGCCATTTTTCCGGAAGGCTACGGGCGTGGCTTAGATTGGTCGCTTGCAAAATCCGATCGGCTTCATATCTTGGCGGACGTGTTCAGACTATCTGCCTTCTCTCAGAAACAACTTCTTAATGTCATGAAGGAGAAGATAAGAACTGAAACGAACCGCCTGTCGCTCAGTAATGAGAATCCAACATTGGCCAACCTGCTATACTTCCGGGATATCCTACAGGACCAGCTAAGCAACACTTCCTATATGCTGCAGTTGACAAACGACAAGAACAATATCCTTCAAAATGGTCATCGCTCCACCACTGCTATATCTATCGATCAAAGAAGCGTGGCCAATGACGCCATGGCCGAAGTTTGCAGCCTGTTTCAAGACTTGCACTTAGAAGCACAATCACTCTATGAGAAGTGCACTCAAGGAATGACAGTTATCAGTAATGAAGGCATGCTTGCAGAGTCACAACGCGCCATCCAGCAGGCGAAGTTGGTTACAAAGCTCACAATCGTCGCCTTTGTGTACCTTCCGTTCACTTTCACCGCTGGTTTCTTTGGTATGAACTTCAAGGAATTGGGAAATGATATGCCCTTATGGATATTTTTTGCTGCCTCATTTCCTCTGATGTTTGTCACTATGGGGGTATTTGCATTGGATATGCAAATGATGAAGAGAGTGTTGCGAGCATTGCATATTGCATATTGGGACATAACTTATTTGGTTTAATAGAACATTCAGATTAGCAACTGATGAACATATATTGTTCTACGAAGTAATCTCTCTCTCTTTTTCGAAGTCCTCGTGTCATGTGGTCATTGGATGAGGCTGACTTACCAAATCTGCTCAGGTGCAGGGAAGCTCGAGCGGGGGGTTTCTGGTCACCTGAGCAACATTGTGAGGATTATCTGATCGAACTTCTGGTTCTATAATTTCTGCCCTTCTGAGATTCATGTGTTTGTATGGCCATGACGGAATTATCAAGTGCCAGAGTCACCAGGAGTGGAGGTTTCCAACAAATTCGTGTCGGTCCAAGAGTCCGAACCCTGTATGTAACAACCTTTCACATTTGATCCCTTCTTGCTGGTGGGTAATAACAGGAGCTGATTGGGGGCAGTCTACTCGCTGTAGGTGGAGTTGGAACGACACCTCCAGAGCATTGGACAAACTCGAAAGGCGACCTATGGCTGGGCACACTAGATGCACCTGACATCGGCATTCTGTCCTTCCCAAACAGACTTGCAACAAATGGTATACTATCTGGGAGGAATATTGAAGAGGAAGGTGCTTCTCTTCTCGCTGAGCTGTACCGCCTCGCCGAAGATGAGACTGTACGTCTTTCCTCCAGGTGACGGAGCATCGCTGATCACTTTAGGTGATACAATGTCCGATTATCCTGATTGCTCATAGCCTGGGCGGATTGATTGTGAAACGAGTATGTTTCTCGTCGTAAGTAGTTTGCAATATTGTGGCTGAATCATGCAATTATCTAGGCCATCTGTCAGGCAAAGCAAAGCCCAAACACTTATCGGCATTTGATACGCAAGATTGCTGGATTTGTTTTCATGGGATGTCCGCATTCTTCGTCCCAAGAACTAAAAGACTGGGTCGGGGTGGAAAGCATTCTACAGAAATTTACTAAAGGAAGGTATAATCCCCTGGATTTACAATGTGTTCAGAGTTTGGCTGGGGATTGTGAAAATTTCCGGGTCATCTTAGCCGAAGACGAGAAGCAACTGTTGACCGTCAGCGAAAAGAAAGGAATGAGCAAACAAATGATTGGAAAGAAAATTTTAGTAAGCCTGCTTGTTTATGACGAGTCGTGCCTCTCTTTCGGGGCGAGACTGATGACAGACAGTTTGTTGACAGACACTCGGCAACCATTGGCCATGACCAAGAGACTATAATTGAGCACGACTCCAATCACCGAGACCTCTGCATTGTGTCGGCTGGAAGCAAAACGCTTGACGGGATCTTTGATTTTCTCCATCTAGCTCTGGATGACACAAGAAAAGCCCTCGCCAAAGACTCTCCACGGTGTGAGTAAAATTTCACGGTTGGCACATGATGCTAGGGCTTGGCTCACAGAAGATTAGACACCGGACCTTCCGTCTTCGCTGAATCCACTGTCAGAGATCAAAGCAGTGATGATGAGGATCTCTCTGGTGTTACAACTGAATCCATGTCTGGTTGGTAAAAATGCCATATGTGACAAATATATGTTTTGCTGATTAGCCCTTGAAGGCCAGAATGTGCTCCGTGGTCCCGATGCGTCCGTTCTAGCAACCTCGGAGCCAGCTTCCTCAACTAATCTCGGATCATGGACCAAGGGTGCTACCGCAGGCAGTGATAAGATCAACCCCGATCTCATCTCCGCCTTGAAAGATTTCAGCATCGAGTACCGCGACCCTATCTTGCCGTGCAAATCCATTCTACTGCCCAGGGATCCCGTTTTTTCTGGGCGCGAGGACACACTGTCAAGTATTCGGCAGGCCCTTGTAGCCTCTATACAAGAACCTGAGAATGGATCAGATAGTTCACTTGGCGAGATAATCCCATCGTTGAACGTTTACTCCCTCTGTGGTCCAGGTGGAATGGGGAAAACTTCCATTGCCAACGAATTTGTTCACAGGTATGAGAAGGACTTTGACGCTGTTTTTTGGGTTGCAGCGGACGAGGAGAGCAAGCTCTTTAACGGCTTTCGAGACATTGCTGTAAAGCTCGGCATCATTTCAGACACCGATGGCAAAGATCTGCCAGCAATCCGAGAGATGCTCTTAGCTTGGCTTGCCAACCCTCTCAGGTCATATGAACATATGGACCACGTGAAACCAGAAAGAGCATCTTGGCTCATCGTTTTTGATAACGTGGATCGTGCTGATACACTTGAAGACTTTTGGCCAAAAGATGCTGCTGGTTCAGTTCTGGTTACCTGTCGAGATCCATTGATCAAAAGCTCCATCTATTTGAGAAATACTGGAAGCATCGTTCCCGAGCTATTGGAAGAAGAGGGAATAACTCTACTGCTTCGTCTCACTAATCGTGAGAGCGATGAAGATGACGTAAAGCAGGCACCTAGGGTTGTTCGAGCCTTGGGCAGATATCCCCTTGCCATTGCGCAAATGTCTGGAGTCATACTAGCTCGAGACCTTGGTTTTAACGAATTCCTTGAATTGTATTCCGAGGAAACAGAGCGTCGAGAGATTCTTGGAATCTCAGAAGGGCAATCAGCTTCTCTTCGCAGATACAACCAGACGCTTGGTACTGTCTGGAACCTGGATGACTTGAGAGAGGGCAGGGCCTTATTAGAAGTCATATCGTTCCTCGATCCGGACAGTATCCCAGAATCGCTCCTAGAGAAAAACCCGGCATGCATGGATTGGGATCGCTATCCCAAAACATCATTGGAATACTCAAAGGCTCGTGCCGAGCTACTTTCTAGGTCACTGATTTACAGAAATCGGGGCAAGAAGACCTTACGTGTCCACCGGTTAATACAGGATACTGTGAGAACTCAAATGAATGATGCAACATTCAATGAGGTATACTCAAGAGTGCTGGACATGCTTGGTGCACGGTGGCCAAGGGTTTTCAAAGGCTTTGGCAATGTACAAACGGACTGGCAACAGAATTCTGAGCTTTGGGCTCACGTTCTCTCACTGTTCAAATATCGGGACCGTTTTAGCCCTGGAGCTGCTCACTTTGCTACTGCTATCAAGCGGATGCACTTTGCCCTCGATGTCTTGATGTACGTGAATGAGAACTCACGTGTGATGAATAAACTGACAGATAGACCAGATTTAGCGTTTCAGACTCCCGATTTAGTGCTTCACCAACAATCCTGCTCTTTTTCAGCTTTTTGAGAGATGCAGTGAGCGGAGAGCCAAGTCATGAGCTACAAATGATTGATGCTAATTTCCACTACTGCCGAGGAGAACTCGGGTTGCATATCAACAACCGTGAACATCCTTTGCCAGATTTCAGCCAATGCGTCAAACAGCTGGATACTTTACTAGATGATGATGCCAAGAAAGCTGATTCATTATTTGGGGTCGCAGTGAACGAGCTCGGTTGTGCCTACTTGATGAATTGGAAGAACGACGAGGGTCTGATTGAATTTGAGAGAGCAGTCACTATCCTTCAAAACCTATGTCACCCTTCAGCGCAGGAGATTACTATGGGTCAAATCAATGTAGGATTTGTCTATGGTTACCTTGGACGGTATGATGAAGCTTTGCAGATCTTTGAGGTTGCATTGAAGGAGCGTCATATAAAGCTTGGTCGGGATGATTACTCCTCCTTTGTGTAAGTGGAGTCCCTCTTATCATTTTTTCCAATGCTGATGATACAGAAATGGAAAATTGTACATGGGCTGGGGGAATGTACTGGCTGCACAGGGCCGGCTTGATGACAGCTTCAAATTACACGTTAAATGTCTGGAGCATTACAAGCGCTCGGTTGGTAATTCTCACCATAGAACGGGGGATGGATGTGTGAAGGCTTCGGATCATTTTGCTCGCACTGGAGACGGTCCTACGGCCTTGTAAGTTCCACAATCTGAGTTTTGCCACGGCCGCTAATTTCTAAAGAGCCCTGCTTGACCAAGCTCTCAAGATTTTCAACCTTGACACATACCACAGACCAGAAGCTGCAAGAGCTCACTACAAGAAGGGAAGTGTCTTGAAGCAGATGGACCAAGAAGAGGAAGCCAACAAAGAAATGGACACAGCTCTCGACATCTTCAACAGCTTTGTTTCCCCTGAAGACCGCGCTGGAACCATCGATGAACTGGATGACGAGGATTTTGATCATTGGATCATGTTCTGGTCTCGATGACCAGGAACTGCTCGCCCAGGGCGATGAGAAGGCGATAAATCAATTAACGGAAGATGCTTAGCAAGTCAGTCTCAAACTAAATTGTTTTCACTCCACTTTGGTTGTAGACTGCATGGCTTGTCCAGTAGAATGAAGATTATAAAATCAAGGTCCGGAATATATCAACAGCCAAACGGAAAAGCATGTCTTGTAAAAGCATTCATGGGGGGAATTCATACTATGTACCTTACGAACCTAAGTAGTACCTCGCAAACAATGTGAACGCGGAAGTGGCGTTGAGGCGTTTGGTCCCTGTTGATCACAACCCAAATAAAAGTGATCGAGAAATATCTAGGAGTGATTGTGAGTGAGTGACCATGATCGACCTCAAAATAAGTATGTACAACATAGTATAAGGTTAGATCTGATGTTTAATATAGAAGCCAATGAAGGAGGCTTGTGGCAACTATAAAGTGCGGGTAGATGCAGTTGGCCAATGACGCTCGCTGAACCATCATGAGTCATGGTGATTAACTTGCACTAACCTATTTAGACTTATTTGAACCCCCAAAATGGGTTAGTGTGGGCCTGGGCGAAGACATCCCAAACATGGGTACAATCAGGTATACCCAGCCCTGGAGTCTACTTAGTATACAATGTTCTCATCTCCGTTTGCTCGTGTCTCCCAACTCAACTATCCTACCCCTTCGACTGCCACAACAAATGGCTGAGAAACCTACCATCGAGGATCTACGCGTTCCCGAAGCAAACAGCCTGTCGGCTGGCGACAGCGACTCTCAAGCAGACGATGCACGCGACTACGAGCTGACTGGCATTCCACTAGTCCTGGTCATGACCGGACTTGGTCTTTCTATATTTCTTATGTCACTGGACTCGTCCATAATTGCCACAGCTATTCCTCGGATCACGTCACAATTCAACAGCACCGGTGATATTGGCTGGTACGGCAGTGCATACTCCTTTGCGATGTGCGCTTTGCAGCCTGTCGCAGGTAAGCTGTTTTCAAGCTTTGCGATGAAGGTAAGAATATCCAAAACCTTCAGACGGAGATGAAATCTCCATTAACAATTTCAGAGCATGTTCCTCGGATGTCTTGCTGTCTTCGAGCTTGGCTCATTGCTCTGCGCCCTTGCTGTCAACAGCCCTATGCTCATTGTTGGACGTGCTATAGCTGGAATTGGTGCAGCAGGTTGCTTTACAGGAGCCTTCTGTATTGTAGCAGTGTCTATCCCGCTGATCAAGCGACCCTTCTATATTGGAATCCTTCAGTCAACTTTCGGCATTGCCACCATTATCGGACCTGTATTAGGTGGAGTATTCACAGAGCATGCAACTTGGCGGTGGTGCTTTTGGATAAATCTCCCCATCGGTGCTATCACCATCATCTCATTGGTCTTCTTCTTCAAACCGCCTACGCGCGACTTGACGAAAGCCCCGTCGGTTCTTCGCAGGCTGCAAAACCTGGACTTGCTTGGCGCTTCTCTCTTTGCTCCGGCCATCATCATGATCTTTTTGGCTCTTCAATGGGGAGGGACTGAGCATGCTTGGAAGAGTGCTAACATCATTGGTCTCTTCATTGGAGGTGCGGGCCTTGGTCTTGTCTTTGCTCTCTGGCAGATACGAAGGGGTGATGATGCCATGATTCCACCACGTCTTATCACTGAGCGTACGATGTTTTTCTCTTGTTTCAGCGAGTTCTTCGCCATGGGTGCCGTTTACATTTCGATCTACTACCTTCCAGAATGGTTTCAGGTCATAAAAAACGCCTCGCCAACGAAATCTGGAGTCATGTACCTTCCTTTAGCGTTGTCAGATGTCCTCTCTGCAACCCTAACAGGTGCCTCACTCAAGTATCTTGGATATCCAAACCCCTACATGCTTCTTGGAACGGGCTTGATGAGTATAGCAACAGGACTCTTCTCTACCTTCTCCCTAAGCACCCCCCATCAGCAGTGGATTCCATTCCAAGTCCTTCAGGGTCTTGGTGTAGGGATGACCCTCTCAATGCCCTATGTTGCAACACAAACAGTCCTCAAGCCTGAAGATATTCCTGTCGGTACCTCATTACTGCAGTGCTTCCAATTCTTCGGGGCTTCTGTGAACCTTGCAATCGCGGAGGCTATCTTTGAGAACAAACTCGTCTCGCATTTGGAGAGTTGGGGATTTGAGGGCCATGAGATAGAGAACATTCTCAGTGCAGGCTCCGCCGAAGCAAGGAGGGTGGTTTCTGTGGCGCAGCTTCCAGGCGTGTTAGATGCATACAACCACGCGATCACCAGAACTTTCTATGTTGCAACCAGTGTTGCGGCTATTGCATTCCTTCTTTCACTCGGCATCCGCTGGAGGAGTGTCAAGCCAAAACTCCAGGCTGCTGTCTCTGAAGAGGAGGCTAGGTCGTCAATTCAGTAGGCTTCGATGGAACCGCTTAGTTCAAGCAAAACATGGAAGACGGGATCTTGCAACATGAGCCCTAATGGTATCACAGATAATTACGTCTTGCAGCTTAAATAATATCTAGAGATTTTTGAGATAATAATGCATAGCTAGCGGTTTTTTGATACAAAAATGAAAGCATTATTTATCACGCATTCTGGGTCTCTTTCTCTGGCCATTTCCATGTTCAAATTTATTCTTTACTCCAGTTATCTCAATATCAAAGAGTGTAATGCCAACGATCAAGTTGTGGAGCGGTCCTACATAGGTACCTATGCCTCAGTATCTAGCAGTTATCTCTCCAGCTTGGTCTCAATATGGGGTGTGCGCCAAAATTTCCTTGTCGGCCATATCATTCGCCCTTTGTACTTGCTCAACTAGGTAGTAGCAGTTTTTAAAAAAAAAAAGAAAATTGATAATTCAAAGATACTTGATTTAATTCTGGAAGCTAAGCAATCTATGGCCAATATGCCAACAAGATTTGAAGAATCAAGCCATGCCCCATTGTTCAAGCCAAAGGCTGACCCACCTATCATTAACTGCCCCGACTTGGCTCAAGCGAGGGAATCGCTCCTCAATAAGTGTTGTATCCAGTGTCACAGATCTTACAGAACTCGTCAATCTCTGGAAGAATCCAAGAAGACGAAGACCAGGATTGGGGCGATAACCCGATTCGTTGATGCCCTGTGACAGACGATGCACCCACTCTCGCAGGGAAACAACCTTGAGGGGCTCCTTCAATCCAAGGCGCTGTGCCAACAAGGGGACAATATCTGAAAATTGGATGTGATGTGGATTGACCAAATTGTAGCATCTTGTGTGGGTAGAACTGTCCCTTTCATAGACTCGCGGGATACAGACTAGATCAGAAAGGATTTCAGCGACGGTGTCGACAGGTAGCCAATCAATCTGTTTTGCACTGCCGAGCGTGTCTGGAAGATAGCCGAGGTGTACGGAGGCCTCTAGGAGGGTTGGGAACCAGTCACGACGCGGCCACGACATATCTTGGCCCTCTGTCAACTCCGTGACAGGGCCGGCGACTTGACCTAGTCGAAGTATACAGGACCTGACACCGGCCAAATTGGCGGCTTGGTCCAAGAGTAGACTGGCGATGAGCTTGCTTTCCCCATAACCTGTCTCGGTAGTCTCGGGGGCGCTCAGCGTTTCTTCTGGAACAGGTCTGTCTTCTGTCCAATTCTTCACTGTGGCGATAGAAGACAAGAATATGACTTGAGAATTGTGTTTGGACGCGTAGGCAAATTGAATTAGTCCAACAACACCCTTGATATTTGGGTCGAAGTAATTCAATGGCCGGTTGAAATCAACTGCCCACTGACAATGCAGAATATGCGTTACACTGTCCTGCAAATCATGATAAACCTCTTCAGGGAGTCCGAGGAATGACTCTGACAGATTTGCAATCCTAAAATTAAGTTGGACGGAGTGATTCTTACTTTCGTCGTCCAGGGAGCGCTGAAGACAAATTTTCGACTCGTTTGTTCCACTTCGATTGAGACAGGTGATTTGTCTGACTTCCTGGCGGCGAAGAAGAGATCTCAATATATGTGATCCAACAAACCCTGTGCTACCAGTCACAAGAACATGATGGCCACGGTTGGTGGAATCAATTGGCTGCCTGTTTCTGGGAGTATCGGGTATTGCCTTGGAGTATCTATTGACCCCTTAGCATACACAAAAAATATCACATTCAGCATTGAATAGGGGCTTACCTTTGCAGAACCTCTTTAAATTCGCTTGTCTCTTGCAAACTATGACCAAGTGGGCTTTGAGGCCCTATCAAAAATTTCGCAAGCTTTTGAGGTGTTTGGTTACGATAAACAGCGTCGACCTTGATCTTGTGCCCAGGTTGTCCAGTATGCCGCACAAGTGCCTTTCCAACAACGGCAGCTAGGATTTGTGCTTGTACAGAATCAAGTCCTGCAGCAAAGATGTCTGTCTGTTCGTCTAATTTGCTGTCTTTTGCCAGAATTCTTTCTACCAACCGAGTCAGATCGGATGCAAGCGACTCCTGCGAGGTCAGGTCTAAAGTAAGGTCGTTCAAGCCCTTCACATTCGAGGGATCCATAGAACGGTACAGCTCATCGATCTCGGTCTTGTAGAGCTCAAGTGTTCTGTTACGATGGAGTGTCCCTTTTGGTGTCCGAATAAATGCTCTGTCTGGGGCGGCAATGAGAATCAATTCCTCGTCGATCTGCGCATCTCGAGAACTTTGATCGTTCTCAATACTCACCGCCTCCTTGAATGGCCCTTTGAGTTCAAATGGGAGACCACTGTTGTAGTTCAGACTATGGTCAGGGTCGTCGAGCTCGATTAGCATTCCTGGGCGCGGTTGCTTGTTGCCGATCACCAAAGCGGCTTTGATTCCAGGAATGCCACTGACTCGGCTTTCGACTGGCATTGGGTTCATCTTCTCACCAGTGGAGAAGACGACCAAGTCATCAATTCTATATCGATACTCCCAATAATCTGGGATCGATGGATGCTTTCGAAACACGTCTTTCGTAGACCATTCGTCGAGATCAGGAAAGTTCTCAAAGACGCCTTGATATGGTTTGCAAGAATTCTGCCGATGGAGAACCAACTCATAGTCGGTCGATTGCTCCGATGAATCTTGCAAGAGCGGACGCCATTGTATGCCATTCCAGGTGTGGAAGTGGTAATAGTTCCAGTATGGTGGATCGGTTGGGTACTGAAGAAACGATCCACATTCAGTGCTTCCCAAGCCCACAAACAGTCTCGTTTTGGTGACGATTATGTCCCCTGCGGTTTGAGCAACTTGGCCTATATACAAGTCTGAGTCAGTTGCCGCCTCATTTCAACCCTGCTTCGGGACTCTTGAATACCTCCACCCGAGAAGATACAGCGTAGCTGGGATATATCTTCTAGCACCTCGGGATCTCGCGCTATATCTTCAACGATAGAGGGGGGGATAAAAGCCGCTTCGAGAGATCGAACTCTGAGTGCGTCACGTAAGACTGAAATATTCGGAGGTTGACGGGGATATCCAAGTAGAAGAACACTGCCCGAAATCAATATATAACAGCTTAACATAAAGCCCGCAACATGGAAAAGGGGAAAAGCCATGTAGACAACTTTGTATTCGGACACAACTTCAAGCTGACTCTTGATAGCTTTGGACTCCTTCTGCGATAGAAGGCGATGTGCATCAATCGCGGCCAATGCAGAGTGGGCAAACGGCACAAGCTTGGGCATGCCCGTAGATCCGCTTGTATGCAATATCTTTTCGCTTGTTAGGAGTTGGGGTGCAAGGGGGCGAAAAATATAGGACTTACTACTATTGGAAGAGATGATAGTGTGTTCCAACTTCCTTCATATGGGAAGTGCTCTACTGGGTCCAAATCGCCGAGCAATTCCTCCAGGCCACTGACCTGAAGTATATCGACTCTTTGTTTCTGGAAGATCTTATTCGCCGTTTCCGCAAACTCCGAATCGTATAACAAGAGCGAACACTGGCACTCTTGCGTGAGATTTTCATAAATCGAGATACTTGCTCTTGGGGAAAGTAAAAGAATCTAGCTGATTTAGTAGATATAGCAATCTTGTCCTGCGCTATTTTGTACATACCCTAGCTTGTAACTTGGCTATCGCCAATGTAATTAAAATATGCCTGAAATCACTCGGGCCCAAATATCTGCTCGCACGTTACATGAGCGATCATATGCAAAAGACGGAGTGAGTGAGGCGTACGCAACGGATGCTTGGGATGTAAGACCACTTCGATGTAATTTCCAGGATAGTTTGTTGATCAAAATCACCAACTGCTGGTAACTCAAAGTCACAATTTCTGGCGCATGGGAATCGCCATCTTCCGGGATAAGAAGCTGATGAACAGCCAACTTGCGGGGGTTCTGGGAGGCTGTGGCTTCGATGTAGTTGAGCAATAGCCGCTCCCCAGCCTTTCCATAATCGGGGAGCTCAGTAGTCATGGCAAAAATGGTATGAATGCTTGTCAATTTCTGAATGTTGGGATGACTTCTCGCGTTCGTTCAGGATCCTTCAGGTCATATATAGACGCGAAGTTCCGTCGGCAAAACGTCGTATTACTGGTGTTTATCAGCTAGTAAAAAAACTGAGAATATCACCAGACTGATGACACTTGGCCTTTGCGAAAAAAGAAACTTGGAATCTTTCTACGCCGTAAGTAAGCAAATGACTGCATATATAGATTGTACAACAGGCAATAGTAGGCGAAGAGGCTATGCGACTGGACATGAGTGTTGACACCCCCACTTAGCTTGCCACTAATACTACCTTGTAAAACGCATTTCATGAATGAACCCGGCCTCAACCACCACTAGAAGCAAGTTTTTTCGGGGAAAGGCCGTATTCTCTGTAGACTCTTGGACCAGTACCTTGGACCTGGGCACCTGATATATGTTGGATTAGTAATAAAGATAGGTAGTTATGCATGAAGTTTATCTTGCCTGTAGAAGATTATGTAATCTACGGTGTGGGGGACTCATCTATGTCTACTGATCCTAATTAGAAAAAGTCACATTTTTTTGGAATGTTCGTATTGTGTAGTGCTTTTGGCCCTAATGGACTATGGAGGTCCCAGTGGGCTTTCACCCTGGGCCTATAGCCCACCGGTGGACCCTTAGATAGGGCCCGAAGCCCAGCCCAGTTGTGGACATATCCAAAAATACGTATATCCCCCCTCACCCCAAATCTCCTACTTATTCTCAACTGAAATACAGCGGGAGACTTCTAGGCCATCCTGCTTATATTAGGCAGTGTCTCTGAAGACGTTCGCTGGGGAAACTCACAACTTCACCAGTTGGCGCCAAACTTTCAATAAGAGTAGTGTCGTAAGTCAAGTATGGATTCCCCAAAGACAGTTCATCATTTGGCTCTGCCAAGGAAGCCATCTGTGCCTTTTGCTCCTGTTTCACGCGGTGAATCTTGTCATCAGTCGACTCTCTCACGTAGGCCCGGTACTCAGGATTTCCTGGCAAAATCACATTATCGGCAATCACAGTTGTCCCAGGTCTCACCAGACTTAGCTCTTCACAGAGCTTCAAATCATTGACATAATGAGGCTTTGCATGATCGATAAAAAGCACATCAACTGCACCAGTTGGGTAGGTTTGTCGCAGTTTGCGGAGAGAGTCGCGACAGGGCCCGATAATGATTTCCACTACGTCGTTCAATCCAGCAAGTTCCACCAAAGCCGCAGCTATAGCGGCATACTTAGGGCTTGCCTCAAGACTCAGATATTTTCGGCCACGAGCGCGTTTTAGCGCACTACCGAACAACAAAGCAGAGTATCCCACATAGCCTCCTAGCTCAATCATGAAATCGGGTTGTAGCTCGGGAATCAGTTTTTCCGCCACGATGTTGCCCTTTTCCCATCCAACATTCATGAGAAAGTCTTCTTTATGTCCGAACTCATCGATTGCAGCCAGAATTATCTCTGGTTTTCCTTGCATTTCTTTATACTTCGGATGGGATTGGATAAACTCTAGGAGTCGCTCTTCCCGGCCGTCGTTATTCTATTCCAAAGATCAGCGCCTCAAAACGAGCGAGAACAAGCATAGATTGAACAAACACAAACAGCCTCCTGAGGCTTATATACTGCCCTCTGGTCTTCTTTCATATTGAATGTCTCCTGAAATAAAAGATGCTTCGAAATAGAAGGGTGCTCTAGGCTGAAATTGCGGGTGTTTCTATAGTTCTTGCGGAGTGGGCCTTCAAGACCTCAATTTAATATATAGCTTTTGCCTCAATTTACAAGGAAATTTACCTGCCGATTGTATCGAATGATATCACAATTCCTCGGAGTCTAGATTTTCGAATGGAACCCTCCATCCCGATCTGTAGGGTCTATTATTGACAGGATACAATTTCAATGATGATTGCATTTTATTGAACGGACCAACAAATGACAACATTCAGACAGTCCAAATAATTCAATGTATGCAGTTGCAGGGTCTCGTGGTTCACAGTTCTCGATCTCGTGCAGGACATGCAGATCATCTATTGTCGATCTTATCCCTTCGAAGTGCCTGCCGCTGAAGAAATATCGATGTATAGTCTGCCGTGCTATGTAATAGTTCAGAAAAACAGCCAGGTTCTGTACCATGTACAACCTTGACTCATGCCGTGCTATGCAATACGCAAAATGCCTGACTTACTTTTCCAATGAGTATACAGATGGTCGGCATCAAGAAGCGCAGACAGTCTTCAAGAAACCTTGTGAAAAAGCAAAGATTGGTTCTGAGGCCTACGGGGTACAGTCTCTGGCCCCGCAAGATCATATGGTATATGAGCGACAAAAGTTCAATTCCCTAGATTCTGATCCAACTCCTCAAATAGGCGATTGTTACTCGCTGGGAAACCCCTAAAGTTTGGTGTCTCTGCTTTTAACTAAAGTGTCATCACCGCGGTTGCTCTCTGCAGTGGTACCATCAATTTTCCATCGCGAATGGCAGTGTAGATTACTGAAACTCTTGTGCCAATAGTTTTATTGTTCTTTGCATCTTCACTATCTCCGGGATGGTCCACAAGGCCTTGATGCAGTGGGACATGCAGGGTTTGACGTACCCAGAGATAAATTTCTTTCGTGGACGTTGCCAAATAGTCAGGGGTCGATTGCTTAATGAGAAATTGGTGGCGAGTTTCTGCATGCGCCTTCTTCAAAAGAGAAGCAACCCCAACCCTCCATTTCGGAAATACTTTCAACGAATTGAAAGGCAAACATGACTCGGAAGTTGTTATCTGATCAATGGCACAATGGGCTGAGTCCGCGGCAACTTTCTCGCATCGAGTTTCAATCTCGTCTGAGTCATTATGCGCATCCCATGACTCAGTGATAGCGACCCATAGTGTATCAAAATCTGGGATCTCCCCAGCGCACCATAGTTCTTGGTAAAGATCGTGGAGCGCTACCTTTGCAGTGGCAAAGAATTCCAGAGTCATAGCTCGTAGATCGAGTGCTTGGCAGAGAACGTAAAGATGAGCTGCACACATCATGGTGACAATGTCAACACCTTCCTTGACGTATCGGCATGCAATTAAAGCCAGTGAATTGACTGATTGGTTGTTCATATCAGCCACATGCACATGACTGACAACGGAATTGCCCAAAAATGCGAGTTCCGAGAAGTAGGCCGACATATTGATGTCAATGCCCTTGCATGTAAATGAGATACTCGGGTCATCGAAGCACAGATTAGGTGGCAATCCTTTGTTCAGATTTGGGTTGATGATCTCCTGGCACTGTGATACAAGAAGCCTGCCGAGCATCACTAGTGCTGTTTTAGCTTTTTCCATGGCGCTCGTAATTGATGCAGCTTGGAAATTCCCCCATGGTGGAAACGATCTTGTGCTACATCAATAAGTGGATTATCAGTCGTGGAATTCAACTCGATGGTGACCTGCCGGTTGGCCAGTAGGAGATCTTCGATCACAGGCCCAAGCCACTGGGGCGCTGTACGCAAAGCGTATCGATCCTGAGCAAGACCTTGCCTGTGAACGTTCGTCCTCTGTGCCAACATAGTTCCAGCCAAGAGCCCGCTGATATTCCGGGCCACTTCTATCTGCCCCGGATGTGGCCGGCACTGTGAGATAAAGTCATCATAATTGTCGACTGATCCGAGAAGTACCTCCGTTGCCATTGCGGTGAGTACCTGGGTCAAAACAGCGAGATTGTTGACATCATGTAATGTGAGCGCCGCAGCCGCGGCACTCGGTGCAGTTCCATTCATGATGCCAAGGCCTTCCTTGGCTCTCAGGGTCAGAGGTGTGATGTTGGCTCGACGTAGCGCATTTGCAGCTGACATTACCTCAACCTCTTTTCCTGTTTTTTCATTGCTGGGAGACCCCTGTCCCACCTGCACGAAGATGTCGGGACTTCCCTCAATCAATCCACCAAGATAGGCAAGAGGTGATAAATCCCCAGATGCCGAAATACTACCCCGAAGAGGAATGAGTGGAGTAATTCCAAGATTGAGGGCCTGAGCCAAGAGCTCAATGACCTCCATTCTGACAGCTGAATGCCCCCGAAGCAGAGAGTTGCATCGCAGGAGCATTGTACCTCGCACAATCTCTCTTGGCAGGGCGTGGTGACTAGCATCATGAGGCATAGTATACGAATCATTTCCATGTTCAGGCAGTGAAATAAGAATACCGGATTGATGATGCTGTAAGAATGCTTTTTGGAGCAAATTCAGTTTTCTCGTCCGTGTGTTTGCATTGCCACCGCAGCCAGTATTGACCCCTGGGTGGATCAAATCGATTAGCAGCTTCCCAATAAGCAGAGTCGAATGATGTTTAGTGTACCGTAGATAACTTCTCCATTATTCAAATGCAAGTTCAGCGTAGCAATGCTTTCCTGAACACGCGTCACAATGGGATCGGACTGCAAAATGGAAGCATCCACTGAGAGCCTAAGGAGATACCCTGGAGGTCAAAATCTGGACGTCTTTAAGTTTGCTGGGTAATTTACCTTGCCACAGCAACAATATGGGCCACTTGCAATGATTCGGGCTCTCCGTCCAATGTCACCACGCTAGCGCTGCTACTATTCTCATTGAGAATTTTCCAAGCCTTGCGAACTTCATCAAGGTGAGTGGGCATGATTGACTTGTCTTGCAAAAAGGAGACAGGTTTTCCAAAGATGAATATGAGAGAAAAACAGGTCAACTGTAACGAGATATTTTTGCGAATAGTAGCTGATAGTAAAGTTTGAGCACATATATAATGGAATTCAACCAAGACATCAATTTTATACTTTCTCTGCCCTCATATTCGCGTAACAACGCATATATACAGTTCCATATTTGGATCATTCTGTCTCTGAACAAGTTTTTGCAGGTGCATATTGTCAGGTACTCTATTCCTCAGCCAGATGATCGACTGTATCACCAGATTACGCCAAAGTCCTGGAAAGCAAAGTGGGACCCCTATAGATGCATTCGAAGAACTGATGTAACCCTCCAAAAGGGTGTGAGGTCAATCTAGATATTAAGTAGAGACGGACAAAAAGACCAGACCTGATCTTAGCCTGTCAATCACAGGTCCTAATCTCCTTTCTGTTTCAAAATGACGCCAGATGAATTCAATGTCGAAGTTCTCATTGTTGGCGCGGGCCCTGCAGGGTTTGTGTCCCATGTGGAATGAGTTGTATCATACCTTACTAACAAATTTCTTGTAGGCTCATGGCCGCGACCTGGATGGCACAAACAGGAATCAAGACCATGTTGGTTGACCAAAAAGGACTGAGAACCCAATGTGGGCATGCAGACGGGATTGAGAGTCGCACATTGGAGATATTGGACAGTTTCAGGCTGGGAGAATCTATCTATAGAGGTGCCAATCTCACAATTGACTTGTGCTTGTGGGTAAGTGACGGTGTATCCCTTCAAACTTGAAGAACCCAAAGATGGCTTTTTTTCTCTGTCTTTTGCTCTAACCTTTGAGTACTATGCAGAATCAGTTGGAGAATGGCGATATACAACGTCAGACTGTGCTCAATAATGCGAGTCCGGGGCTTTCCCGATATCACGAAGCCACCTATGGGCAGGCAAAGATTGAGGAAAATTTCTTGAAATTTCTTCGGTCCAGCAACTCAGTCGAGGTTCGGTGGAACACGGCGCCTGTCAAATTAGACATTCTGCAAGACTACACAGACTATCCCGTGCGAGTGGTGATACAGACAAAACAGTCGAATGCAGAGGTGTGTACTTTTTGTTTCTCGCTCAATCGTGAGCAAAGTCTGACATTTTTCTTAGTGTACCTTAGCCACGGTCAACGCCAAATACGTGGTTGGTTGCGACGGAGCCCGAAGTTGGGTCCGAAAACGACTCGGTCTTACGCTTGAAGGAAATCATGTGGACGAGAATTGGGGAGTGATTGATGTGATACCTGCGACCAATTTTCGTGAGCTTGACTTGTTAGAGCCTTTCCTCTGACTGATCACTAATGGAATTCGAAGCCGACATCCGTAAAAGATGCATTATAAAATCCGAGGCTGGTCACTTGATGATTATACCACGAGAAGAAAGACTAGTCCGATTTTATGTTCAGCTTTCTCCCGGAGCTGCCGCGCTGTTTAGGGCTGAATATCATCCGAAAGCCCTGGTCGCGATTGTGAAAGATATCCTGCATCCATATAGCTTCGAAGCGCCTTATATTGAATGGTCAACCATATACACAGTTTGTTCAATCCCGTCTCTCATAGTGCTATAACAGGAATCTGACATGACCTTATACAGGTTGGTCAAAGGCTGTGTCCCGCTCTATCCAAGCATAACCGAGTGTTCCTGGCTGGTGATGCGGTACATACTCATTCCCCTAAGGCTGGAAAGGGCATGAACGTCAGCATCCAAGACACATACAATTTGGGCTGGAAATTAGCTTCTGTCATTAAAGGAAAGACCATACCAAGTATCTTGCATACATACCAGGCCGAGCGCGGTGCAGTCGCGAGAAGACTAATCGCCTTTGACAAACGGATGGTCATGGGAATCGGGGAGAAAGAACCGAACTCAGATTCCACGGAGCAAAAAGAAACTACTCTTCGTGCAATTCTCAAGGAAGAGAATACGTCTGAGTCTGGGTCGCGAACCTACTATCAACCCAGTCTGCTTGTAACGCGAACATGGGACGACAGACCAACCGGGAAGCGCCACATGCTAAAGCCGATGCTCCCATACAGCAAAACCAATCTTGCCACAAAGATTGCTCTGGGGGCAAGACTACCTAATGTAGAAGTCTTGTGTCAGAGTGACTCTCGTCCTTATCATATCCAGCGACTGCTTCGGAGTACCGGAGAGTGGTACTTGCTAATCTTGGGCGGTGATATATTACAGAAGTCTCAAATGGTTCGCCTCGAAAGTCTTGGGCTGCAACTTGGGCGAACCGACTCTCTAATCTATAGAATCAACCAGCAAAATGATTCAGTCGGTAAAATTTCGACTTATCTAGTTCACTGTGCTCCCCGAAACAAAGTCGAGCTGATGGAGTTGCCGCAAGTCTTCATACCATTTGACAGGAAGCTTGGATATAATTATTGGAAGGTTTTCGCTGATAATGAGCCGTGCAGCGAGGAATGTGGATCTGCTCATGAGTTTTATGGCGTCTCGGCGGAAGGGTGTATGGTTCTCGTGCGTCCTGACCAACATGTTGCATTTATTGGGTCGCTGGAGGACTTGCCTGAGGTCGAAAGTTTCCTCGGAAACTTTATGATTGCCAGTGTAGAAGGGACTGAATGTCAAGAGTGAAGCCGACAATGGAGGACCCGGGATTTTAGATTTGGATACTTGATATATCGAGATTTGGACAAAGGCGAACGGACTGATATTGGATTGAGCAGCGCTTCATATAATAGTTTAGCTTTCTGGATTCTCTCTTTTAGTGCCAAGTATAGCAGTAGCCTATCTTTGCCTTGAGTCAGACAATATATTACATGCTATGAGTGACCAAGCCGCGAAAAACATGTCTTATCAAACCAGGCCACCGTGGAAATAAGGTATGAACATCGTGCAGTGCGGTTGCGCCGTATACTAACATCACCACTGTTGATACTACCTTGTACCTCAACAATGGCACAGTCACGAGTGGGTACTTCCAAGGTTGTTTGGGAATGTCGCAACGCCCACAAGGTTTAACTGCACTATGTACGGTGCCCTGTGTGGGTAACAGCGCCACTTTGGAGTGCTCGAAAGTGCTTGGTAGTAGGCCCATACCTTATCATGATACTGAGAGGGATGGGGTACTACCTACGTATCTGCAATGAACTGTGGACACAACATGAGTGCCTCTGATACATTTCAAGGGTGGCGTTTTCCAATTATAAATAGACTATAATTGAAAATACCATAACAATCCGATGTAGTGTAGGGGTTATCACTGTGCTCTTTCACAGCACTAACGGGGGTTCGAATCCCCCCATCGGAGACTTTCTTTTTTGCTTGGTCTTTTTTTTACACCATTTTTTCAGTATCCATTCATTTATATGCGCACATCATAAATTTCATAATAATAAGTTCGTGGAATGAGCAATTCAATTGTGCGATTATCATTATAACCAGAAATGGGCCATTATATGTATGTTGTACCTCGATACCACATAACCCGGGGGAATCTATGCCAGGAAACTATGGCTAATTGTGATATCGCCCTAAGAAATTACCAGCTATAGGCCGATGCGTATCTCTGGATAGTGGTCATTAAACATCGGGGGTATACAAGAGCTCTTCCCTCTCGAAGGTGTGATATTGTCCGTGAGGGTCGAATATTCCTAGGGCTAGTCTATGCCCCGGGCCGGTGCTGATGAACTGGTACACATGGACGATCATATGCGGTTACCTTGGTATATTCTTTGGGGATATAGAGACTAGATGACCGTGTTAGATCGCGTGATAGGGGGCATAGCCAAAGGTTATACTCCCTCTACCTTGATTTTGCCGAAATAGAAGCAGAGAGAGTGTGTGTGTGTGAGAGAGAGAGATATATATGTACACATATACCCGTGTACACGGAAACCAAAGCACCGAGAGCCTCTGCCTTTACATATGCATAGGAGCTACTAATAATATAGCTACCTCACTCATATATAAAGATGGTATCCTGAACTGGATAGAGTCCTGAGTACTAAACGCAGAGGACTTGTCCTCGGGGTGCCTTCTGTGGTTCCTGTCGTATCCAACTGTTCTTACTCATGCTTAATGTTTGAGCATCAGTCTCTCAGGGTTTGAATTAACGACATTCATACTTCCAAGTCAAATCACATTGTCCTCACTTGAATTGCGTTATTCTAGCAAAACATAGTAATTTTGGAACAAGTCAACTGCACAATAAATGGCAAATTAAGCAAAAGGACATAAGTATTGTTAGAAGAACAAAAAATACATAGCAATCCGATGTAGTGTAGGGGTTATCACTGTGCTCTTTCACAGCACTAACGGGGGTTCGAATCCCCCCATCGGAGTTTCTTTTTTTTTCCTTTTGCCTAGTCTTATTGATTTGAATTATGGTATTGTTTTTGCTCTTCTTTTTTTCGTTTAAATATTCCAAACCTCTTGAAATGTCTCCGTCCCTTTCATTTGAATCGAAAATGGTTGTCGTCCACTTCAACAACCTCCTTCCGCTAGCTCAACGTGAGATACTGCGAATGCCCAGGTGATTAAATTGCTGAGGTATCGTCAATATTACAGCGATTTCTCCAATCGGTGTAGCCGGCCATCTCTCCGCATCAATGTAAGCACAGATGCTACCTACCTAGGCAGTCTTGAAGGTATTCAGCCTAAAGCAGTCCAAGAAGTGACCTAGCCCTGAAGATACATGTCACAACAGGAAAAGATCTACATACTAGTCGCCCTCGGAGATTCGTGCATTATTCTGCGCATTAGCCTGCACGACGCCTTGTTTCCCCATGTTCCATTATTGGTAAACTGCCAGTCGTATAACTACACCCGGGGAAAGTTGTCCACTCACGGACGGAACCCTCCACCTGGGCGCCATTGGTGCACATGTAAACGCTTGGCTCGTATATTGACGGTAGATTACCGTGTCGGATTTGGCCATTTTCACTTGGAATCTGCAGTCCAGGCAGCGAAATTGGACAGATGTAACCTTGATATATTCCATATTGAAATTTTTCACGCACAAACCCCGATTAACGAGGGCAGTTAGAGTGAGAAAGCACCGGCAAATGTATGCGCATTTTGAAAGCCACTGGATTTCAGGGTTGTGACTATGTACTGCACGCAACTGCCAGAGAATGCGGGGATCCTGCACGTTTGTCGGTAATATTATATCCTAGTAACATCTAACGCAGGTCACATTACCGTTGAGCGTTCTTAACACCAAATTTGCATAGGCCGCGACGTATCGGGTAGCATAATCTTGAAACGCCGGCTTTGCCGTGCTGCCAGGGCCCTCTCCATTTGGAGTCTCGTCCTTAAACTAGACCCCGCAATGCGACAGCCACTTGGCATGTGCAGGTGTCCTTCATCTTCTTTGACTTTAACATACTACTTCGGAACAATAGAGGTGCCATGTCTCCACAAATCAGACCATCGCCCTTCGATCTACTATGCCTATTTCGGATGCCCAACTATCAGTGATCTATGCTTAGTTTATTGGTAGTCCGTACGAGGCCGGCTCGTATGAACGGAACCTTGGTCTTGAATTGATGTGCTATTAGCAGAGAACTGTGCCAAACGCTATGTCAAAATAGAAAATATGTTCTATACAGAATAATCCATATCAAAACATTATTAGGTACTGCAAGGGCATTGCTCCGATAATACCCAGGTCTCGGACTGAAACGTTTTGTGTCCGAAGGGCCCGTAGAACAATCCTCCGTGTTTGGGCTTAACGCCTTGCGGATTACCCTTCACACAAAACGCCTTCCGGCGGTTTGATGTCGGTGGAGGAGCGCCGTGGCGCCCATTCCACCACACGGCGCTCTTGGCTGGCTCCAACCCCTTCAACCCCACAAAGTGTCTCATGATCCTTCAGCACTATGATAGTTAAATTTTTATAGCCAAAATTTTGCCCGGACAGTACCGGCCCTAATACCCAAATGAAGGATCGACAGGCAACATACCTTGAAGCGTCTTAATGTGTAGTCATGGCTCCCTGCACTAACAAATCCCCCGAATCTTATACAGTAATGGACAGAACTGGACCGGAAGATCCTCCGTTTTCACGGATGTTGAAACGGCTTAACCATGTTTATCCACTCCAATATCAGTCAGGATCTTGATGAGATTTCTCACAACGGTCGTTCAACGATGATCATTCCCTTCCTGATTCAGGCTCCGGTTCCACTCTCAAATCAATGTACGACAACGGAGATCATTCAGTATGAGAGTTGATTCTGGAGTCATGATTGTGGACTCTCCATCCCGAATCGGTGACGGCCTCACGGTCCGTCACACCGGTCATGCTATGCAGAGAGGACTCTGGGTCAGCCTCGTATGATAATGACTTAGAGGAATCCGAGGAACGAAGACATATAAAGATCCATTCCCACCCCGAGATTATCTCTGTTCATCAACTGCAGGCCAGACAACAAGATAACAAGACGACATTGCAAATCAATCATTTCGCTTCACCAGCAATGTATCAACGCGCTCTCCTCTTCTCCGCCCTGGCGGCGGCAGCCCGTGCTCAGCAAGCTGGCACATTGAAAGATGAGACTCATCCCTCTTTGACCTGGCAAAAGTGCACCGCCGATGGCACTTGCGCTGACCAGAAGGGCTCTGTTGTCATTGACGCCAACTGGCGCTGGCTCCACTCTACCGACGGTTCCACCAACTGCTACACCGGAAACGAGGTAAGAAACCCCGAACTCAAAGGATGAGTATCCAGCTTGATTGACCTTTTCGATAACAGTGGGATGCAACTCTCTGCCCTGATGACAAGACTTGTGCCACCAACTGTGCCCTCGAAGGTGCCGACTACGCCGGAACCTACGGTGCGACCACCGATGGCAACGCCCTCTCTTTGGGCTTCGTCACTGGCGCCAACATTGGCTCTCGTCTGTTCCTGATGGAGGACGAAAGTACCTACCAGATGTTCAAGCTGAAGAACCAGGAGTTCACATTTGATGTCGACGCTTCCGAGCTTCCCTGCGGACTCAACGGAGCTCTGTACTTCGTATCAATGGATGCCGATGGTGGCCTGGAAAGGTTCGAAGGCAACAAGGCAGGTGCCAAGTACGGAACTGGCTACTGCGACTCTCAGTGCCCCCGTGATCTGAAGTTCATCAACGGTCAGGTGAGTTTTAATATCGGTCAATTTGAACACCTTGCGAGGAAATGACTAATGCGCAATACAGGCCAACGTCGACGGCTGGGAGCCTTCTGACAACGACAAGAATGCCGGTGTTGGCGGCCACGGAGCCTGCTGCCCCGAGATGGACATCTGGGAGGCTAACAGCATTTCCACTGCCTACACCCCCCACCCTTGCGACAGCCCCGAGCAGGTCATGTGCGAGGGCGACGACTGTGGTGGAACTTACTCCTCCACCCGCTACGCCGGAACCTGCGATCCCGATGGATGCGACTTCAACTCCTTCCGCATGGGTAACGAGACCTTCTTCGGCCCCGGCATGACAGTCGACTCCAAGTCCAAGATGACCGTGGTCACTCAGTTCATCACCGCCGACGGCACCGACTCCGGCGCCCTCAAGGAGATCAAGCGCATCTACGTTCAGGACGGAAAGGTTATCGCTAACTCTGCCTCTGAAGTCGCCGGTGTTGAGGGAAGCTCTATCACCGAGGAGTTCTGCGCAGCCCAGAAGAAGGCCTTCGGCGATGAGGAGAGCTTCACTGCTCACGGTGGTCTGGCTGGTATGGGCGAGGGCTTGGACCAGGGCATGGTTCTCGTCATGAGCTTGTGGGACGATCACCATTCTAACATGCTCTGGTTGGACGGCGAGGCCTACCCTACTGATGCCTCTCCCTCCGACCCTGGTGTTGCCCGCGGCACATGCGACATCACCTCCGGCGACCCAGAGACCGTTGAGAAAGACTTCGCCTCCGCCAAGGTGATCTACTCCAACATCAAGGTCGGCCCCATTGGCTCCACCTTCTCTTCCTAAAGAGTAAAAATGACAGGCCCTTGCTGAAACTCAACTACACCTGGAATGTGGGGTCTCCGTGCTGTATAAATCCCTGCGCCAGTGGCAGCAAAGGCCCGATTTGAAGGAAAATGGTGAATGATATATAGGGCTTCTTTCGTTGATAGTTTTCTGTATTCTTGATTTCATTTTGTCTCTCTTTAGAATCAGAGTTGTTTATCAGAATTGAATTGATTTCATTCGCCAGTTTGAGCAAGTAAAAAGGCGGTAGATACATTCTCGGCCCGGCAGAAAAAAAAAACGGCCAGCTCTAAAGCTCCAGCTTTCGCAATTGGCTCTCTTGGTTTATTTACACGAGTTCAGATCTTTTACCAGGCTCACTAGAAGCCTTCATATTTTGTGATTTTTACTGCCACAATCCGCAATCATGTTCGACACGGTCTGCACGCTTCCGCTTTCCTCGGACGTGTTCGCTCAAGCTATCCACCCCGAGGAGCCCGTAGTCTCTGTCGGTCTGGCCTCGGGTCACGTCCAGACCTTCCGACTGCCTTCCTTAGAAGCGGAGGATGATGATGATGCCGCCTCGAATTCGTCTGCCCGGACCGGAAAGGGTCACATTGACACAATGTGGAGAACTCGGCGACACAAGGGTAGTTGCCGCACCCTAGGGTTTGGCATTGATGGCAAAACGCTTTACTCGGCTGGTACAGACGGTATAGTGAAGGCTGCAAGCAGTGAGACTGGTCAGGTGCAAAACAAGATTGTGATTCCTCTTGAGAAGAACGGGTAAAGCTTCCCCGAATATAAACGTTGCAATCCAGACCTTTGCATTTAACTGACCTGTGTTTTTCCCGATTTCATATAGCTCTGTTGATGCGCCAACTATGCTTCACGCCCTCTCTCCTCAGACTCTACTCCTCGGCACTGACTCAAGTGCTCTGCACATCTACGATCTCCGCATTCCCTACTCCAAGGTGTCTGCGCGACCTGAGCAGTCGCACCACCCCCACGACGACTACATCTCTTCTCTTACTCCTCTGCCGGCTTCCGAAACTAGTACGTCAGGCTTCAGTAAGCAGTGGGTTACAACTGGTGGAACGACCCTGGCCGTGACAGATCTCCGGAGGGGCGTTCTGGTGCGTAGCGAGAACCAGGAAGAGGAATTGGTTAGTTCCGCCTTTATGCGCGGTCTACCTTCGAGCGGAACCAGCCGGGGCGAAAAGCTCATTGTTGGTGGAGCCAGCGGTATCATGACTCTCTGGGAGAAGGGCGCATGGGATGACCAGGATGAGCGGATCTATGTTGACCGCACCGATGGCGGAGATTCCATCGAGACAATGACAGTTGCGCCCGACTACTTGGGCAAGGTGGTGGCCGCAGGTCTTTCAAACGGAAAAGTGAAATTCGTGCGCATCGGACCCAACCAAGTCATCTCTGAGGTTGTGCACGATGAGGTCGATGGTGTTGTGGGCTTGGGCTTTGACGTGGAGGGCCGTATGGTCTCTGCTGGTGGTCAAACAGTTAAGGTGTGGCACGAGGCTGAGGACAATGCCGGTGGATCTGGCGACGAAGACATGATGGATGATAGTGATAACGATAAAGATTCGGATGACAGCGATGCGGAACGTCGCGAAGATCCGAAGGACCGAAAGAAGCGTAAAAAGTCCAAGGGCAAGGACCTCAGTGGTGGACAGCATGTCATGGCCTTCCATGACCTGGACTAGTGTCTTAATACCCCATATCTGATACCCACATTTGCAGATCAATTGTTCAGCCCCAAACAAGAAAAAGTGTATACATATAGCGTCGGTGTTAGGGTTTCCAAGAGCCAATTGAAGGGAGAGTATCTATTCGTAGGTGGCGAGAAATAATATACTTCGTACCTATGTAATCTTCCCTGTTCATCACCGGTAGACCTCCGCAAAGGCCATAAAGCCTACAACCCAGCCCAACCCGAAAATGGGCTGGGACCCAATAAGACCCAACAGGCACTGAACGATGCAAATATGCCAATTATTCGCAGCTGTATAAGTGATGTAGAGCCTGCCAGTGATTTTGGGTATTCTAATTACTCCCCAGCTCCCAAATTATAGATAATACGATGATTCAGAAAAAGAAACAGCTGCTGACCCCTCGAGACGGTGGTAATGAAGAGATCTGAGGTAGGTAAGATTGCCATGATCACGGCATATACTAAAGCCTCAGGCCCCGGAGATCCCTAGCATATATATATTCCGTACTCCGTAGGCTGAAACATACTGGACGTGAAAGAGAATTATTAATCCGCTATTTTATCCACGTATGCCAAGACCGTATTCATGCGTGATAATGGGCACTGATGGGGCCCTTAGGGGCCCCATTGATGGGCTCTGGGCTAAGCTGGGCCTTGAAGCTTGGCCCATCGGCCACTGCTGGCTGGGCTTTGGGCCCGGGGCCTAGGCCCATTTGTGGGCTTTGCGGAGGTCCAGTCTGAGGATGCATTACATGTTTTTTTTTTTCCTTGTATGGGGAAGACACGTAGAAGAATAGAAGAACAAAATAGAACTGTGCAACCAGGCTCTATAGAAAGCGCACGGGCTATACCTATAGAAGAGAAGAGAAGAGAAGAGAGGAGACGGAGTATAAGAGGGAGTGGAGTAGAGATCTACTAGTCTGATCTATGTGTTGTACCTTAAATGACTCTGTCAATGCCACGTGATTATGGTGCTTCAGGCATTGAGCAGTCGACATGACTGTTAGCTGCTCAATGCGTCTGTTTTGGCCCACCTGGGAATCTAAAACATCGTTACACGCACAATCGAGAAGTACTCTGATGCTAGGAGGCTTGCAATATACATTAAATTTAACTAATTGAAAAACCCTAACTTTACCAAGCCGGGGGAGCATTTTTCACAGGAGATGCACTGGGTTGATCAGGTCGAGTCTCATGGGTGATATCAATCTCATTGGAGACCATGATAGCACCGGTAGAGGTTTTGCCAGACAGAGCGCCCGGATAGGTCGTTATGTTCTGCATTTTGACATCTTCCATCATCCGTTCCTCACTCTCAGTGAATGACATGCCGATGGTCATAGGATCTGTACTCGCATCCCCGCGACTCTTTCGACTGGCGTAGTCACCTCCGCCACCAATGCTGCGGAAACCATTCGAGGGCGTTTTATGTGTCTTTTGAGACAACTGAAACTGGCTGCCGAGAATTTGGCTGAGCCAGATTCTGAATAGGTGGAAGATCATGGGGAGATTGGTCGTGACGACTGCGACGAATGTTTCGCGAGTGCCCCATTCATCAGCGAGTTTTGCACCATTTTCGGGCTCCTATGAAAAACAAATGAAATTAGACAAATACGTTCAAGAGGGTGCGATACGAATGTATGTAAAACTCACCACTAGAAGGAAAACACTTTTGATAGTGGCACAAACAAGAATAAAGACACCCGCGCTGAGTACGATAGTTGCGGCGATCTTTTTCAAAGGCTTCAGACTCGATTTCCAAAGCATGGGAATCGGGATGAATATGAGGTATGGATCGGTAAGGAGATTTGCGGCGAAAGTTACTGCGATGACCGGCTTGGCAATGGCTGGTTGGCACACGTCTAGAGATATAGTTAGCATCCACTATCTGCCAATTATGCCAATAAGGGAGTCTGACTGCCGGGGTCCGGGTTGATCTGCCAGTTTTTGTGGAATGGTCGACATGCGCCAAAGATTGTGATGACACTTGCGAGAAAGCTGCCCAGAACAAAGGCAACTCCGACATAGATGGGGATTCGATAACGCCGGCCGAGGCCATCCTATTGGGTGTCAGTTACTCGTTGCAAACCATTGCCAGGAATCGAGGGTTATTACCATCAGTCGAACGTAGAATGCCAGCATGGACAATTTGAGTGCATTAATCAGTGCCACATACGTAGTCCAGCCTGCGATTTGAATCTTGGAGCCAATTACTCTAACCAAATGGTTAGTGATCGAGTTCAAATTTGCTCTTCGGTCGACAATTGGGGGACAAGTACCTGGCGCGGTACATGGGATCGTCTGGCAATAGTGCCTCTCGCTGGGCGGCTGTCATGCCATTGTTGGCGAGGCCATGAGACACATTGCCTACACTATGTGCAAGCGACGCCTGTGCGGTGTAGAGGATCTGTATGGATTAGAGATTAGTAAGTAGTAAAATGGTATAGAATCAATTAGAGTCCCTTACAATTGCAACCCATACAAGGTAATCGTCGAGTCGTAAATTCCTCAATCCTCCGGTTTTGGACCGCGCATATGTTCTAAGAATGGTCACGGCAACACCAATTGAATATAGCGTCCATAACTCGACAGTTGCCTTGTAGGCATCTGACGCGGCATCTCGTCCCTCCAAGCCAAATGCCATGAGGTCTGAGATCTGTGAATAATAGCGGGGGTCGGGGTTTAGCGGAAGATTTACAACGCATGGAAAAGGTAAGAGGACGTGAATATCTTCGCTGTACTAGCGCAAATCCCTCGATTGCTAAATCGCAGTTTCGCCCCTAATTTGGACACCTTACTCCGTACGGAGTACAGAAAACGAGGTACGATTGGAGAAAGTCCAAGCGTCTATGCTCCATACTCGATACAATTTCCAAGGTTGAATCACACCAAAAGGGTCTGGTTCGCTCCGTTCGGAAGGAATCTCAATTGGTACCATGGTTGTGGGAAGCCACCGAATCCAGCATTGTGATAAAGTTTGACCTGAATTGGGATGGATATACGTCGATCCTTCAGACCTTCACAAGCCCTCCCTGGAGGTGCAGAAGGTTTACCGTAGCTACTAAGCGAATTCGGGTATACGACAGGGGTCTCGCTTGCCCCCTGAAGAATTTCTTTTTTAATCTAGAACTAGGATTTCATAAATTAAGTGGCATTCCTTCTAAATTAAATCCCTAGAATCTAAGACATATACTTGGACAATGTCCACTAGCGAGATGCGGGTGGATCTTGTGTGAAGCGCGTTGGATGCACTACCCCCACAAGTTTGGGGCCAAACCGGATGCCATGTCCAACCACGAGGCAATGCATGTGCCGGCCGAGCGCCAGAGTGGAACTTAATTGTCCCGAGGATTGTGCGCTTATTAAAGCTGCGATTCCGGTTGTAGCATGCATATGTACGGCGTAGGTAGCCCCTGCGTTAGCGTACGGCAGTTCTTCGACTGGGATAAATATCAAGATTGAAGGGAATAGGTTTCAAACGGGTGTATACCTAAGTAGGTACATACTTGGGTTCCGTCCGGAAGGCAGATTCACAACCAACACATAGGTGGGAACCGTATAAAAGTGGAGTCTTATGGACTTCGATGTCTTATCTTTGTCTTTTTAACAATGCCATTGAGGAATTTTCACGGACTACGGAGTGTATTGCGTTATTAAGGGGAGCCAATCTAACCGAGCTCACTCTAGGGTAGTTTTACAATTGCCGTGAAATAATATACAATAAATAGTTAGTGCACCGCAGAACTGACAGGGATTATTTCTCCAAGGCCTATCCACTTTTTTTTTCGGATATCCTCTGACGATCAAACGCAAGGGGTATTTGGTTTTTACTTTTTCCATTGTCTTTGACAATTCAGTACATTCTATTTTGAGCAATGTATTTCAAGACAGAGGTGTTCACGGCCGTGGCGGCTTGGGCACTTTCTGCCGCCTCTCTGAGTTTCTATAGCGACTGCGATTATATCGAGGGAGGTCTTTGCCCGCGAGGCGATGCTGATTTGCAGGCACTTGGAAAGCAGCTTTCGAGCTCTGCCAAGCTGTACTTCCCCGGATCGAGCGGGTTCAAGGACCTCACAACCCGGTGGTCTACTCTAGCAGAGCCTAAGGTGAACGTCGTCGTCGTGCCCGGCACAGAAAATGATGTTGTACAAACGGTGGGTAGTTAATTTTTTTTTTTTTTTTGTTGTTGTCTTTTTCTCCTTCTCTCTTTCTCTTTTTTTTTCTTTCTTTACTTTTGGATCCCTATAATGTCAATCGGGCAAAAACAGATGCTAATTGTAACGATGGTTTAGGTGAAATTCGCCAACAAGAAGGACCTGCCTTTCCTCACGTTCAATGGTGTCCATGGAGCCCTTGTTTCGTTGGGTAAGATGGACCATGGTGTTGGAATCTCTTTGAGTCAGCTGAACAGTGTCAAAATTGCTCAGGATGGAAAGACCGTCACGCTGGGTGGAGGAACCATGTCTAAGAAGGTCACCGACACGCTTTGGGCCGCAGGAAAGCAGACAGTCACTGGAACCTGTGAATGTGTCAGTGTTCTGGGACCAGCCCTTGGCGGTGGACATGGATGGCTCCAGGGCCACCACGGACTCGTCTCTGACCAATTCGTCTCGATGAATGTCGTTCTTGCCGACGGTACCTTGAAGACGATTGACCATAACTCCGACCTCTTCTGGGCGATGAAGGGTGCTGGCCACAACTTCGGCATTGTGACTTCTCTCACCAGCAAGATCTATGCAATTGAGCACAGCGACTGGGCCATCGAGACGATCACTTTCAGTGGTGATAAGGTCGAGGCTGTCTACCAAGCTATCAACGACTATTTGCTGAAGGATGGTGCCCAGCCGGCCGAAGTCATCAATTGGTCGTACTGGATGAACGTCCCTGACCTTGACGCTAATAACCCTGTCATCGTACTCTATCTCATCCAGGAGGGAGTTAAGGCCGTCGACTCAATTTACACCAAGCCTTTCCACGATATCGGAGCACTCGCCATTGTTCCCCAGGCAGGCACCTACAAGGACCTTGCTGCATGGACCGGCATTGCTCTTGACTCCCCGCCATGCCAGAACATGGGAATGGCCAACCCCCGCTTCCCCATCTATCTTGAAAAATACGATGTTGCGGCTCAGAAGATGGCATGGGACATTTACGAACCTGCCGTCCGTGGAAACTCTCCCTTCAATTTCTCAATCTTCATGTTCGAGGGTTACTCTTTTGAGGGCGTCCACGCTGTCCCCAGCAGCGCGAGCGCGTTTGCCTTCCGCAGCGAGAATATCCTTGCCGCGCCGCTCATCAACTACGTGCCTGTCGATCAAGCACTTGAGAACAAGGCCGCTGCTTTGGGTAAACAGCTTCGCAATATCCTTCACGAAGCCACTAACCGCACGGACATTCGCGCATATGTCAACTATGCCCATGGAGACGAGTCGACGCACCAGTTGTATGGCGATAACCAACAGCGCCTCCTCGCCTTGAAGAAGAAGTACGACCCGACTGGCAAGTTCAGCTTTTACGCACCGATCGAATAGATGGATTAAGCAGGGGACTTGAAGATTTGTACATATAACAACTTGTTGCAAGCATGTACAATAAGCACGTGGAGATAGGATCATTTGAATAATCTATAAACAATCTGATCCAATTTAATACTGTTTTGACACCTCCAGGGCTGTATATGCCTCAAGCACCAGGTATAACTAAATCAGGATTCATACAATGGACAAACTCTGCGCAAGTCAAAGTTATCTGAGCCTGAGCCTGGACTAAAATTCAAGCCTGATCGGACAGCTGATATAGAAAAAGCCCCACCCGGCAGTTTGGGGAAATTCATATCCGTCCATCTACACAGTCCACAGATGGCTTTTTCTGTCAATCTTTCACTATAACCGGAACATCTACGGCCGCACAAGGGGAGCCGGGAGCATTTGATATCGAACACGAAACATATGTCAACACGCCAAATCGGCCATTACATACACAGCCAACCGAACTTGCAATGATTCGGACAACGATCATAGTACAACTGCCGATCAAACCCCACGGCCCCACGGAAGGAAATGACGGCCATCGAATGCGGCGGGGTGTGGGGAACGGACTATGTATAAGATGCCAAGTCTCACCCTCAAATAGTATTAAGCACAAAATGGATACCTTCGAGTACAATCCCAACCCTGGTCGTGTCGTCTTCGGCAGTGGCACGCTACAAAAACTCCCCGATGAGATCTCTCGCCTGCAGTTGAAGGCTCCCATAGTGCTCTCGACACCCCGACAGGTTAGCCATGCTGAGAAAGTCAAAGAGGTACTCAAAGGCCAGGTTGCTGGGATCTTTACCGAGGCGACTATGCATACTCCCACGGATGTCACAGATAAGGCTCTTGGGTATGCAAAGGCCCAGGGAGCCGACTCGGTCATTTCTATTGGAGGCGGAAGCACCATCGGTCTTGGGAAGGCGATCAGCATTCGCACTGGACTGCCACATATCTGTGTTCCGACTACATATGCTGGTAGTGAAATGACCCCGATCCTCGGTGAGACCGCCGATGGATTGAAGAAGACTCGCTCCGATCCCAAAATCTTGCCCGGCACAGTCATCTACGATGTGGACCTCACAATGACCCTGCCGGCGGCCATGAGCGCCACTAGCGGTGTCAACGCCATTGCGCATGCCGGTAAATATATCTGAGTAATCTGCATCAACGCCCTGCGCACCACTAATGCGTTACTGAATAGTCGAGGCTCTCTACGCGCGCAACACTAACCCAATCATCAACATGATGGCGCTCGAGGGTATACGGGCACTTGCATCAGCTCTTCCTGAAATCGTTGAGAGCCCATCTTCCCAATCCGCACGATCCAAGGCCTTATATGGTGCCTGGCTCTGTGGAACATGTTTGGGCAGCGTGGGAATGTCTATCCACCACAAGCTGTGCCACACACTTGGTGGTAGCTTCAATCTTCCCCACGCCGAGACACATACGGCTGTCCTTCCCCATGCCATCTCATATAATGCACCCAATATCCCTGAGGTTATGAAGCAGTTGGCCGATGCCCTGCCGGATAGCAATGGTGATGCGATCCACGGTTTGAACGTTCTCTTGACTAAGCTCAAGGTCAAGCGCGGTGTGAAAGATTTCGGAATGAAGGAAGAAGACATCGACAAAGCGGCTGATATTGCACTATCCAATGCTTACTGGAATCCTCGCCCGGTTGAACACGCGCCGATCCGCGAATTGCTTCGCAGGGTTTGGGCGGGAGAGCTCGCACAGGCAAACTTGTAGATATTCTTTGATTTTTATGTTTGACACTATAAAGCGCATAAATAGCCAATTAGCCCTTGAGACCTCTCAGAATACCGTGAGTTTATCCTTTTGCCACAAAAAATTGGTCTGCTCTGCCAATAGGCTCCGTTGTATTTTCCCGTTATGGCGGGGTGAAGTGGGGGGATCTTTTTTTTTCTCCAAAAATTCCTAGTAATCTCATTCTTCACTCTCAACACCACGCTTTTTCACTCTATCTTACAAAATGGGGTCTGAAATGAAGTCGGCCCCTGTGCTGTCGACTGCCGACGATCGTATACTCGAAGAAACCAACCCAGTAGCCCTGCGAGACCCAGCAGCTCCAGTGTCAAATGATGAACTCTCCATTACCTACGATATCGAGCGCACATTGAAGGAGATCCGGCAAGCACGATACAAACGCATTGCTCTCCAATTTCCAGATGATATGCTGCCTGATGCACCGCGAGTATTTCAATTGCTCAGCCGGGGTCTGGAACGCGAGGAAGTCGGCACCAATGGCACGCAGTCCTCGAGCCAGACCGATTCTGACCTTGCTCACTCGATAACCGAGCTTCAAGTGGAGGATAAAACGGAAAAACACTCACCTCGATTTACAATTCTGGCCGATACATCTTACGGGACCTGCTGCGTTGATGAAGTGGCCGCGGAACATGTGGACGCAGATGTGGTTGTGCATTACGGGAGGTCTTGTCTGTCTCCAACAGCTCGACTACCCGTCATCTATGTTTTTACGCACAAAAATCTGCCCCTTGAGCCAGTGGTTCGAGCATTCAAGGCAACTTATCCTGACCCAACGACCAAGGTTGTCATCGCAGCCGACGTTACCTATGCAGATCACGTTCCTACGGTATACAATCGCCTAGTGGAAGAGGGTTATACCAAGCTCTATGCAACGGAGGTTGTTCATAAGCCTTCCTCACCTATTCCCAACCGTACAGTCCCTGAGTCGGTCCAAGAGACTCCTGAGACGCTGGGCGACTGGCAACTGTTTCATATTTCGGATCCGCCAACAGCTCTCATGATGACCCTTGCATCTCGCGTTGCCGCGATCCATATTTATCCCACCAATGACCTTTCGAATGAGAATATCAAACCATTGCCTGCGTCGACTGCTGCGGTTTTGCGGCGCCGCTATGGCACTCTTGCATCTCTGACGACCGTGCCTATCTGGGGCATTCTCATCAACACTCTAAGTGTCAAGAACTACTTGCATATTGTGGAACATGTCAAGGAACGAATTGCCAAAGCAGGCAAGAAGAGCTACATGTTCGTGGTTGGTAAACTGAACGCTGCCAAGGTTGCCAATTTCAGTGAAATTGGCGGTTGGGTGGTTATTGGCTGCTGGGAGAGCTCCCTGGTGGATAGCACAGATTTCTGGAAGCCAGTCATCACGCCCTTTGAATTAGAGCTGGCCTTGAAAGACGATTCAGACCGGGTGTGGACAGGAGCATGGCAGAGCGACTTCCAGGCCGTCCTCGATGCACCAGCCCAGGAGGCCAACGGAAATGGAGATGAGCAGGGGACACCCAATGGCGCAACCATGTCCGACGAGGATGACATGTCAGAACCCGAGTCGGCACCGCCCGAATTTGACCTGCGCACCGGTCGATACGTCTCAAATTCCCGTCCAATGCGTGAACCCGCGCCTCGCGCTTCGCAGGTTGATGGATCATCCACCACTGGGCCATCCGCTGCTAGGGCGCTGGCACGACGAGCTAAGGGTGACTTAGCTATGATTGGCGGTGCCGTTTCACCAGGAGCAGAATACTTGCGATCACAACGGACATGGACGGGTCTGGGTAGTGACTTTAATATTCGATATGATGAGGAAGACTCGGAGGATAGTACCCTGGTCAAGGAAGGACGCAGGGGTATTGCGAGGGGCTATACTGTAGGCGATGCAACCGACAAACATTAGTCCACATGGCCTAGCATAGCATAGAAACCAGCACTAGACTCAGCGATCAATGCAATTTATTTTGAAGAGCCAAATCCATGAACTACCTGGGCAGATCATGGAAATCTGGGGGTTTGATGGCCATCACATGACGGCTCCCAACGGGCGCATCCGGATATCACCTTGTCTCGCTCAGCTTCTGCTCTTCTCTTTTTTTTTTCTTCTCCCATCCCTTTTCTTTAGGAATATAGGGTGGGCAATAAAAGTGCTTCTTTCTTTGCCTTGCCCTTCTCTTTGGGAACTTCGTCTTTCCCCTCATTCTTATACCCTTTGCTATACCCCTCTCTTTTCTCCCTTTCCCTTCAACCACCCCCAATCCTTCAGCCCTTGCGACTTCGTCTTCTCAATTATCGATCTTTTACCTTTCATGGCCTTGCATGGTGGCTTACCTCAGGGTGTGCTTACCCCCTCGATTATATCGTCAAGTTGTCTTATCATGTGCCGCGTCTCTACCCGCCGAGCTCGCGACCTCGCGCTACCTCGATTTTCGACCTAAGAGACAATATCTTTCGTTCGAGGAGCTATGAAGAATCACGGTCTTGAAAGCATGGCTAGGGGGGATGTTGCTGGTGAGGACCCAGCGTCGTACCCGACGGTGCTGGAAAATGCCTTGCAACACTTTGTTATCCCAGAAGAACGAACCCTGTCCACTTTTGAGCGAGTGATAACAACAAATGCACCCATATTCGAGTCTCTGTTACTCCAGATTCCGACCGATACTATTATAAAGCTGTATCACACTTCACATTACCTCCGTACGTTCCTTCGATCATATCCGACCGCATGGAAGTCGCTCTCCTTTCGCCTACAATTTCCTTCAAGCACCTTACCCAATCCTCAAATCAATGACCCAAGCATCGCCGAGACAGCCCCCGCGCGTCAATCGCGACCTTATGCCCTAGATATGTTCCTGATGAATGTGGTGATTCCATTCAGTAGGTGTTTGAAAAGCCTAGAATTGGATAACACGGCCATTTCGGGAGAGAACTTGACCTCGACTGTACTGCATTCACGTCGGGAAACACTGGTACATCTCTCTGTTCGAGGTTGCAAGAATGTGTCTTTGAAATATCACATCGTTCCTTTCTTGACCATGTTCGCGCTGCAATTTGAGATTGACATGGAGAGTCACACCGGTAGTTCTCCCGGAATGAAACGACTTGCTCTCAAGAGTATCTACGCCTACCGATGTCGTCACCACAGAAGACGTCCTTATCTCTCATCTTCACTGATGCGGAAAGACGCTGACGCGGAATCGACTCATGAACTTGTCAATATCTGTCACAAGCTAGACATCTGGACTGACACCGCTTGGTGCACCACACCTGCTGGCAGATGCGCTCGCAGAGCCGGTTATGTCAAATCGAGATTCCCGCATGGAGCAGGGTCGCCCGAAGTTTGGGTAGTTTTTGATCGACTCTGGAGATCTAAAAATTGGATCGGCCCAACTGAGTCTGAGACGCCCCAGCCACACGTATACGATGGAAAGCTGTGGGAGAATCGCGATACTGGACTATATGGCGAGGCATTAGGAACGGGTGAAGGTCTCGACTGGGGTGAAGGCAAAATGACGCCTGCCCATCTGCGCCGAAGTCATACCCAATTCGTTGACAACATCCGTTGTGACAACTGCCTCGAGGATATCTCGGAGCGATGTGAGCATTGTAGCGTCTTAATGCACTGTGTCGGATGCCGTAAAACACTCTGTGCGAGCTGTGCCCACGAACGGCCATATCTTCACAGAAGCACACCGTCTTCTGAAAAAACCCAGAATGCATCGGATTCCTTCTGGTGGGCACCTGGGGCTACACACTCTCCAGGCTCAATGCATGACCCCGTGGATATTGTTGCAAATTCCAACCAAGCCCATGGTACAGGGATGGACCCACCGCCTATCCTTAATTTCCATTGGTGCTGCACCAAACCTGACCTCTCTGGGGGAGGCGGGATTAGCATTGGGCCACGCAATGGTGAGGTGGATCAGGTACGGGCTGTCCCTTTGCCCCGTGGCCAAGGCTGGGAGGACCTAGAGTACACCGTCAGTGAATGGAGCAAGACATTCCCCAAGTATGCATATGGGGATCCGAGCAAGCCGGACTATTCGCTTGAGACGGGCCACCTGGCGATGATGAAGTGGCTGCTGGGACCGCCTAATCGGGAAGTCTCACCGTGCCCGCGTAACCTATGCCAAGGATGTTACGATTCACCACAGTGGAAGGTGCATTGCAAGAGTTGTTCCAAGCCTCTCTGCATTGAGCATGATCTCCGCGGGCTTCGATTAAGGATCTGCGGCTACCGGGACCTCGAGACGGAAAAGCAAACTATTCAAAATCGATTCGCTGCAAATCTTTCGGGGTCTCTCCTTTCAAGCCTTCCCGAATACGACGACCTACTATTCAGAGGTCAACAGCTTCTTGACTCGACAAATAAAAGCTTCATTGACGATTCACGTCAAGATAGCATGGATGAGGAAAATACGCCCGAATCACACCCCGGTGATCAGTCGGCTCCGATTTCCTTCTTTTCCAACCAACCATCTCGCTCATTTTCGGCCCCTGCATCTGACCATTCTTCCCCTCCGTCATCATCATCTTCCACCTTCTTTGATTCGCCGACATTTGAACCTCCAAGATGGCAAGGTTGCCAATCTTTCTTCTGCCCCCCGACTGATCCTATCACCGGGACCAGGGATATCAGAGGCGGTATCAGGGATGCACATCCCAGATGCCCCAGCTATCTGCGAGAATGCAAAGGCTGCAAGGTGTATGTGTGCGCGGACTGCATCTATACCCACCCACCCTGCAAATGCTCGTATTGCGAGGAAAACTACTTGTGCCCTAATTGCATGACCGACCGCCCTCGTGACAGCTTGTGCCGCCGCCGCCATGAGGAAAGAGCGCAGCGTGACCGCAAATGGAAAAAGGAAATGCAGCTGCTCGAAGCCATCTTGGAGCTTAAAGTGGCTAACGAGCAGGCTGAATTTGCAGGCGAGTTCTTTGACCTTGTTGAGAGGCGCAATAGTCTACCCTCGGGGACGCTGGTCCCCTTTGATAATGGGATTGCCGATCTTTCCGAAGGGGACATTGCAGCAGCGGAAATATCCGCCTCGCACTTTGAACCCGATGACCTTGAGTGGTTCCTCCAAGAGTCTCGTTAGTCCAAGGCACTGCTCACCGTCTCTAATTCGGACTTTTGCCCTTTCGTGGCTACCAAGGTCTTTTTTCCACTTTGCTTTTTTGTTTCTTTTTTTTTTCTTTCAGTTTCTTCAGCGATCTCATATCCTGGCGTCATAGGGGGATCTACTCGTATGAAATCTTACCGCAATCTACCGCAGCGGGATCAATATCACGGTGTTCTAACTCGGTGTTGTACCGAATGAAATGGATCGGCGCATTGTCACACCTTTTTTTTTTTTTTTTTTTTGCTTCTGCCACTCGACCCCTCTTTCAAACCGGACTGAGGCTACAGTTAGTGACATGGGTCACACCATTTACCCGGCCGTTCCTCGGGAAGGGCTTACCGCGTTGACATAAATGGTCAATGGATCCAGGCACCAGCGCCAGGGCTGACGATGTGTTCGTTCTGTTTACTTTCATTCTTTGGATTAGGGGACTGGATGGCCTGGTAGGTGACTGTGAATGAATGTGCACTTCTATGGACCATGTAATGAGGGGCATATTCAAAGAATCAGGTATTATCCTACCATCTGCTCTTCTACTTGGCTCATTATCCTTGTAGTCTTACACCAATGATGGTACGTTCCTTGGACTAGTTCAACCCTTGGACCCTTGGCGAGTCCAAGGTTGTATAAACAATGGCGCCACACCCCCGGACAACCCATGGGAGCCAGTAATAATGCACCACATGCGTTGGAACAATACTTACTCCGTAAAGATAACGGGCTAGTCTAATCTAAGCACATTAAAGCATCGTCATCCGTCAGCTGGGGGAAGAAGCAAAGACCCCCCCCCGATCAAATAAGAAAACCCCACGATCGGATACCCGAACCTAGCGCCTGAAGAACAGCCCAATTACGATTTCATCATCTGACGTGACATCGACCAAAGCACCAAAAGTACCATAGCGCCCCCAGAACGTGTCGGGTCGTAGATGGGTAGAGGGATGCGGTCAACGACAACGGCCATGACACAGCGCTAGCGTATGCAAACCACGTGGATTCTTGAAATGCAACGTCTACGGCTCTGCACGTCCCGGGGCTCTTATCGGCGGTGAATACCCTGCTGGAACCAATAAGATTTGAACTAACGTGGGTAGTGATTGGGCTCTGCAGGGCCTCCAACTAGAGTTGGGCGCCTAGATGTATTTTTTTTTTTTCACCCAGAAATTTGTTTATATTGCTACGTAGGTCCGTACAACATAGAGATAATACCAATTATGGAGTAATACGGAGATAGATCTTCCGTTGATCCCAGAATATAGATCAAAGTATTAGGGTGGATCGGACGATCACTTGGGAACCGTGGAACAATCCAGTTCTACCCGCTTCCCCGGGGCCCCTTTTCATGATATTTTATATCATTACTCCGTGCTCCGTGCTCCGTACTCTGTACATATACAATGTATTGTATGTTTTATACAAGAGTAGACGGTCGTATAGGTGGCCTGATGATATCGAAAGGGCTCTTAGGTAATCATTCCAACAATCTCCCTAGTTACCTAGTTACAACATAGGTATGTAGCGGTCTTTTGAGTCAGCTTCTCAGATATTCTTCATAGATATCTGAGGATAATTTTTCCCCTTCCAAATTTATACTTGGGCAGAAAAATGCGGGACGACATACATTATGCAAGAGCATATTTATTTTTTTTATCTTTATATTTTACTCTTATTCTTATTCTTCCATATGATACGTACTATGTATCCATTCCACCCCTTAAAAGCATCCTAAGATATCCGATCGGCTGGCGCGGATGTAGCATCCTAGACCCGATTGGGTACGGGACAACTTCGGTATTCTGGAAGTAATCCTATTAGTAGAGACAAGACATATTTGGAATGTTAGTGGCGAGTACGGAGCAGAGTACAGACTGTATGTATGTGTATGTAGGGTTTAAGTACCGTACGCTAGGTCCCGTTTCTATCTGACATCATAATCCAGTAGACATATGTAGCTAGTTTCTCAAGGGGTATAAATAATAAAAAAAAGGCGCTAATTTCAGCTTGAACCCGTCACAATCGGCCTCACCAATAAGATGCGATCGATATTTGCTCCTTTTTTTTCATATTTTTCATGGGCGCAAGGCTAAGTGGTCCGATCTCCCGTTCATTTAGGCTCCAGACAAGATGTCGGTGAATGCGTTCTTGACCTTTAGACGCGTGACCGGTCTATTTCCGAAGCAAACATCATTTGACAGGGGTTGTTATATTATTGGGGAGTTTTTATTTTGGATTTTTCTGAAAGAGTAATATGAACAGGGTTTCTAGAAATTTAATTTAATTTTCTTAGTTGCGTTGTTTATATAAAGCCTTTGCTGTCGCACGTCTATTTGACTTTAACCAACTCCAGACTTTCAACCATCTTCCCCTGAAACCTATACCATTTACAACTTCCTACTTCATATTCATCATGGATAAAGTCAAGACACCCAAGGAGGAACCTCAAGAGAAGACCGAGGATCAGCCCATGACTGTTGAAGAGTACCAGAGGAAATGGGACCAGATGCTTCAAGACACCGCAAAGCAGATCGACAAGATTCGAGGTGAGTGGTAATGTGACATATGCAGAGGAGAGGACTGACAGCTATCATAGAAAATGAGCTAGCGAGGAGGTCAAATAGTAACAATCAAACGGAGCAGCGTTGATTAACGCCACTTGATTATTGTGACCGTCTATGCAAGTCGTGGGGTTTATTGAAAACCGAGCTTCTGATGCTTGCTTTTTTTTTCTTTTCTTTTTTTTTCTCCCCTCCATGGATGATGAGAGCATTGGGGATGGGATCCGATGGTGTTTTTTTTTTTTTTTTTGGGAGTACATTATACCTCGAAGCTTTGGCAATTTGTTCCAAGGCATGCATGAGAATACTATTTTCCTTACATCTTAGAGACACTCTATGGGATGTAAACAAAAAGCAAAGAGAGAGCCTCAAGTGGGGTGGTACATGGGGTTGCAAGGTTTCCTTGATATCTGCACTGTCCAATCTCCTTTTGAGCTGCATGTCATGGATGCCGCTAATGATCAGGTCGCTCGACCATCCTTGTAGGTTGTCCCAAAACGGTAGGAGACATACCCTAACACCACTAGGCCACTTGACGTCGTGGCTCACAATACCACCGTGATACTGAGCGGTGTGCTTCTGGGAGCACTGCTTGCGTTTGTTGCTTCTCACCTGGGCTGGCTGCGCCACCATGTTCACCTGAATGACCGGTTGGTCAATGCAATATTTCCTCTTGGGCCGCAATTCTTCTTCTTTACATTGCCTCTATGGTTTATTGTGGCGGTACCTCCTGCTTTGCGATTTTCCGGTATGAATATCTATATATAGAGTGACGTGAAGGCAACTAGTCTGACTTATCCAGCATTCATTAGGGAATACAGTACTGCAATTTATCAGTCAGATGGACACCCGGAGTACAATGCCATTGAGATCACCCCAGCTCAAATGACCGAGACACCAGATGTTGACAAAGTTGAACTTTGCACTGTCACCGTGTTTCAGATTATGCAATGAGATGGACATCAAAGATTCATACAAGCCCATTGTACGAAGTAAAGAGATCGGTGTAGAGGCGATTAGGGCTGGCGGCAAAAGCGCCAACGGTAGAAAAAGCCCCGTCTCCACATCTTTCCGTTTTGGGTTTTGCTTTTGGCTCCCTCAATTATCAACCGTATACCTCCACCCTTACACCGTCTGCCCAACCCCCTTACTCCATTTCTCTTTCTGACCTGCCATCATGTCCGCCGATCTTGACCGGGATCCGTCCCCCGCCGACCTAGCCGAACGCGAACGCGAGAACAAGGAGCGTAAAGCCCGCGAGGATGCCGAACAGGCTCAGCTTCCCTACAAGTGGACACAAACTATCCGTGATCTGGATGTGACAGCACCAATTCCTAGTAACATCAAGGGTCGCGACTTGGATGTGCTGTTGACCAAGAACAAAATCCGCGTCGCGATCAAGGGACAGGAACCCCTCATCGAGGTATGTTGTCCCCACTCACGGAGATTACATCGTCCACTCTAAATCAACACATCAACTCCAACAGCCCAGCTAACCACCCCATTTTCCTATCCAGGGCGACCTCCCCCACCCCATCCTTGTCGACGAATCCTCTTGGACACTCGAGACTACCCCGACCCCGCCCGGCAAGGAAATCAACATCCACCTCGATAAGGTCAACAAGGTCGAATGGTGGCCTCATGTGGTGACCACCGCTCCTAAGATCGATGTCACCAAGATTACGCCCGAGAACTCTAGCCTAAGCGATCTGGACGGCCAGACTCGCGCCATGGTCGAGAAGATGATGTATGATCAGCGACAGAAGGAGATGGGTGGTCCCAGTAGCGACGAGCAAAAGAAGATGGAATTGCTGAAGAAGTTCCAGGCTGAGCATCCCGGTAAGTTCAATATTGTGATTGTCCTCTGCTATCCCTCGCTAGGCAATTTTGCCAATTCCTAGGGACAAGTGCATTCTGTGGTTCTTATATGTTGCTAACCGTGATTTTACAGAGATGGATTTCTCGAATGCAAAGATGGGCTAAACCCACTATTAGTATTCAACGAAACATAACTCTTCGTTCTCTATGCAAAAAAAAAAAAAAAAAGAGAGTATCAATATATGAAGTATGAGTTATACGCATGGAGCTCTTCGATGAATGATGAATTGCATGGCGTTTCTCGAAATCAATTTCCAAAATTTGGTATGGGTATCCATTTTATATATTTCTGAAAGTAGATGTCTCTTATTCACTTCCGTGATCAAATTATTGCTTCGGGCCATTCTGCCAAGCGACAAATACGAGAATTACCTAATCGGGGAAAGTGATCGGGCGTTCGAGTCGATCTTCCCTCTCGCCTCTCTCGGCTACCACATGGCAGTTCGTCACGACGCATGAAGTGATCGGACTGGTTGAAACAAAGCGCAGTTCACATACCTGAGCCTCCAACCGTTGCTTTGTGCCCAGCCTGAATCTCAGCCGCAGAACTATATCGCATTCCAATATCTTGACACCTTGAGGAACCCGAGCTTTCTTCCCACAATCTCCAGCGCAAATCTGGTTCAACAGATCATCGGGAGATCACCTCGGGTGTCAAATTCATACCCTAAAGAACAATGGACGATATGCAGCCTAAAGCCCAATCCCGGCCATACTTGTCTAGGCACGTGCCGGGACAGAATATGGTCTTTCGGATCCCGAACTACAAATCAAAGGACTCCCTAGCGTGTGGGCCCGAACAGTCGGACCAGGTGTATCATTCCCGCCGATCCCATCGGAAATCCCGCGCCGGCTGTGTGAACTGTAAGCAACGAAGAATCAAGGTACTTCGGACACCCCCATTATCATTCATCGGCTGATAATGATTGCTGTAGTGCGATGAAGTTAAACCCCATTGTCTTCGATGCAAAAAATATGGTATCGAGTGTGACTACTCGAGCCAGCCAGCCCGACCTCACAAGGCCAAGAACATCGTTTCCAAATTTACTAAAATCAGCCCTGAGCTATTATCGATTGATTCCCAAGCTTCTTCAATGTCTTTAATGGTGGTCGCGGACAAGCTGAAAGAATTACTACATCCACCTCCTGCTACCGGTACCAAGCTGCCGAGATTACTCACAGATGCCACAGCATCAGCCCGCACTATCGAAGCACTGCATCATTTCCACAAAGGCCCAGCCTTTGCAACCGAAAGCCAAACGCCTCTTCGAATAGTAATGGGTAAAGTCGTTGAACTTGCCTTTGAAGTAAGCCCATTTATACTTTATCTAGACCCCCTCTCTATAACCGCCTTCATTATATCCCAACAAGACACACTCCTACGACCTACCTAATACAACCTCAAACTAACTCCCTACTAACACCAGACCCCCTTTCTCATGCACGCCATCATAGCAGCCGCGACAAGCCACCTCTGTACTCTCCTCCCCGACAGCAGGGACTACCGCCTAGCAGAAGCCTACCACTGGCAACAAACAATCAACCAATACTCCACCGAAGTCTCCAAAGCTATAACCCACCAGAACATGGACCAGCTCTATTCCGCCTGCATGATGATCAGCATGCACTCCTTCCTCCAAAAAAACTTCAACCCGCGCACCTCCTTCGTCTTCACCACAGACCCAACAGCCCTAACCTGGCTCCGCCTCCAAGCCGGCCTGCGCTACCTACTCGAGCGCACGCTGCCCTGGCTCCGGCAGAGTATATGGTGGACGGTATTCATGGAATCGCGGGCTCCATCTCTGAATTTTGAAGATAAGCGCCCTGGTCGTGTGGGTCTTGATCCAGATTTGGCGGATTTGTGTAGGATCAGCGATGAGACGACTATTGAGTCGAACCCGTGTTTGTGGCCTTTGCGGATGCTCATGGGATTGTTGCCGTTTGAGAGGACGACTGGTAGCTTTCAAGTCTATAATACATGGATGGGAAGGCTGGAGAATCCGTTCTATGAGTGTTTGCTTAGGAAGGAGCCGCGTGCGCTGGTTCTGCTAGCTTGGTGGCTGGGGCTTATGTGTTATGTGGAGGAATGGTGGGTTGAGATGAGGGTTCGCTCGGAGTGTACGGCTATCTGTATGTTTCTTGAGGATAGTTGTGATCCGCTGGTTTTGAAGTTGTTGGAGTTTCCAGCGTCGTGTTGTGGGTATTTGCTCAGACATGAGCAAGAGAGGGTCCTTGACTTGAATTGATGTTGGTTTGGGTCGAGTTGGTTTCAATCTTGGATTTGTTGCATTTATACCCTTTTTTTGTTAGCTGATTGCCAACCTACGTATATAGCCAAGTGGCTTTGTCGAGAATTTGTAGCGATGAAGCTAGTTGTGGAGTATTTGATTCATGGAAATGTATTAATGCATTCGTTTATCATAATTGTTACATTATGTATATCTGCCAGGATGCGAGCGAGCACTCAGGTAATCGATGATCTCGATAGAGTGTTCTCCTGCATCAATGATAGTCGAGTATGTGCAAATCAATATTAAGTATCCAAAGCTATCCCAGAAGAGACCCCCAGAAGAGATCCCCTTCTATACCAAGTCCCAGTCATGTCATGAATATTCGATCAGTTTCCGTAAATGATCTCGTCGCGTAATGTGCAATAAAAGAAGAGAGAGCACCAAAAAAAAAAGAAGAAAAAAAAAGCATAGCAATGCAGTAATGGGGCAAAAAGAAACGTAAATCCACAATAGACGATTCCAGATCGCCTAGATCAAAGATCGTGATGGCAAAAAATTAAACAGGTAGCTCATAAGCAAAGGGCAGCAGGAAAATATTTCCGCAATGATTAAACGAGGCTGTATCACCGGCTCTCCCAAGAAGCCCGACGGTGACGACGAATGGACCGGTCATCTTCCTCGGAGTATGTAGGTCCAGTCCGCGAGCCGTTCATGCGGGCAGCGGGAGGCGGATTAATGATGACCGCCATAGCGGAAGATATAGACATGGACCGCGAGCGACACAACGCTACTGAGTGACGGGGGGAGTACGGCGGCGGTGGAGTATCCCTCGTTGCGGTTGAGGTGTTGCCGTAACTGCTTGGAAAGGAAATGGCCGATGAACTATCGGAGGTTACATCTTCGTCGTAATGATTGGCGTTCTTTTCATCATGGGGGTAGGAGTTCTGAGAATCAGAGGAAATAGGTGGATCGCGCATATGAGATTCTAGAGTCTTCTCGTGGAGGCTCATTGGACGGGCTGTGTACTGCGGGAGAGGGACCACGCTGGAATAGCCCCCATCCTCCGAGTCAGAGGGCGGGGGTCCGTGCCCATGGCCCCCGGTTGGAGATGCCGAGCGAAAGAATTCTCCTTGCGTAGAAAGCGTATAGCTTCCTGTCTGGATATTGTTGGTGTTGGGTCTTTGGCTCATCATCTCTGGGGATGAATGGGACTGAGAGGGCTTCTCGTCTTGGGCGAAGCACCCGCAAAGTGCCGAGAGGAAAGACATGGCTCAATGAGGTGTCTGCTTTTTTAATTGACAGCAGAAAAGCCAATAGTGGGCTGACTATAGCAAGAGAAGTTGGCCCGTGAGCAGTGCAAGAAAAAGCTCTGGACAAGAACTATCGTATGAGCACTTCGGGTGTTGAGCCTCAAACGCTATAGTGGGCTGAACCCCACTTGCGTCGATAAACCCCACAACCGATAAACAGGGAGAATTGGAATCAAGTCTGAATCTATACGGAGCAGGAATATATGTTATAAAGAAAAGAAGAAGATGAGGGGTGAAAGAAAGGCCAGATGAGAGCTGACCCGGGCAAGGCACCCGCAGGCATCCAGATTTCCCAAAAGTCTAATTGGCCCGGATAAGATACTGTGAATGCCTGAGGCACACATCCATTCATCGTTGTCAATGAATGTAAGTACTAGCTCATATGCTAGAAATGGTGGAGATTCCCAAGAGCCTGAGTCATGTAATCGTAAAAGATAGAAAATGTTATCGATTACCACAGAACAACCATTTGAACAGTATACTTTCACACCCGGAGCATCTTCGGCATCACAATCTGCGCCAGTGACAATTTACCTTTTGGATCATTCCAAGTGCCAAAGGTGTAAAATCAAACAAGCTCGAAGAGGGCTGAGTTTTGCCGGGCTAGCATTGTGGTAAACGAGGTGATACGTATACTCCAAATATTCTCGAGACACCAGTGTACACAAGCTCCGAATCAATTTAGCCCAAGAAGAAACCTCACTAGAACCAGTAAGTCTCCTTTTAGTTTATTAATAGTTGAAATCCAAATATCGGATTGAGAAGGATACCTACCTCAGGTACCTAGGTGTCTGCTTGATTAAAGTTCGATGAGCCTCATACTAGAGTTCCACCTGAATTTCTGCAGTGTTACCTTATACGACAGCCCTCATAGCAAGCTGAGTACATGGATAACATTCATAATGAGAGTTATAATGATCTCTCATGAGAATGGCCTTCTATTGATCCCTCAGTAGAGCATCTTGTGCCCACATGGACAGAAAAACCAATAAGTGATAGTCGATAAGATCGGAAAGATAAATTAGGCGGTCTAAGAGAACACCATGTTTGATTGGCTGGAAGGCTAAGTGGACCGAGGGGTAAGAGAATATATGGGCAGAATATAGTCATGTGACTGGAGCACCCCACCAATCGCGTCGCCGCCTGTATTTTTTTTTGTTCTCCCCGCCTTCTCTTCGACGATCACTCACTCGAGCGATAATAATTTCGTTCCATACCTAATTCCAAATCTCGAGTCATCTAGAACTACCTACTTCGTTCAGCATCATGACCGTTGAGCCAAATATCGAGGAAGTGACACAAAATGTCGAGCCTCCTCAGGTCGCCCCTCATCGTTCCCACGATCCTGCAAACAACATGAAACGGACCGATCCCTTCCAATTCGGCTCACGATACCTTGAGAAGGGTGATGATGTTTTTGAGTTCAATGCTTGGGACCATGTCGAACCAGATGACGAATTTAAAGCCTTCGCCGAGACCCAATATGCGAGACAGCGCGAAACACGCGTGTCGGACTTTGATCGCAATCGATTCAACAACGACCCCGCCAAGTGGTGGGATCTTTTCTATAAGAACAACACATCCAACTTCTTCAAGGACCGCAAGTGGCTGCGCCAAGAATTCCCAATCCTCGCTGAAGTGACACAGAAGGACGCCGGTCCCCAGGTCGTCTTGGAGGTTGGCGCAGGAGCCGGAAACACCGCCTTCCCATTGCTGGCTAACAATGAAAATGAGCACCTGAAGGTCCATGCATGTGATTTTTCCAAGTATGCTGTGAAGGTCATGCGCGAGAGCGAACTCTACAACGAGAAATACATGTCCGCTGATGTTTGGGACGCATCTGCCGTGCCTAACGAGAACGGCGACTCTCTTCCGCCTGGCCTGACAGAAGGCTCTGTCGACGTTGTGATTTTAATCTTCATCTTCTCTGCCCTGGCCCCTAACCAGTGGGACCATGCAATTCGCAATATCTATCGTCTCTTGAAGCCCGGTGGCCGTGTGTTGTTCCGCGATTACGGCCGTGGCGACCTCGCCCAAGTGCGATTCAAGAAGGGTCGATACATGGCCGAGAATTTCTATATTCGAGGTGACGGCACCCGCGTTTACTTCTTCGAAAAGGACCAACTCGTTGACATGTGGAGTACCTGGAGCGCGGAAAACGGCTTGCAGATTCCCATTGGTGATGAGAACCCTACCGAAGACGCGTCCGAGAAAAAGACAGATGAGGCCCAGCCCGCAGAAGAGCTGTCTGCAGAGACCAAACAATTGGCAAAGGATAATGGAGCGTTCGAGGTCCTTAAAATGGGAGCCGACCGTCGGTTGATTGTCAACCGTGGGACTAAACAAAAAATGTACCGCTGCTGGATGCAGGGCAACTTCCGGAAGCGCGGTGGACCTGAGACTGAGGTTGAGGTTGCCACCGAGAACACCCAATAAAGTCTCGAACCACCAGTTCTGCAATGGTCATCTCGGATGGCCATAAAGCTTCACCAAAGTCTCAGCCATAAACAGACGATTGATTGTTCATAACAATCATGACTGTGATAGTCTTTCCCCGTCGTTCAACCTTGATCTCGCGATTTCCGCTATGCATCGACTCAAATCGTGTTTTTGGGTGCATCTCAAAAGCACGAGATCGACACCGACATATCATGCTGTTTGGGCAGCTCCAAGGGGGAAAAAACTAGAGTAGCTAGCACCTTCAGCGCGATGAGGCAATGACTTGGATTGCGGTTTATATAGGGCCATGCCTTGATGATGGCGTTACGAATGTACGACACACACATTAGATCATGTCATTAATCTGCACATACACTCAAGGAACAATACCTATCATGTAGAGAACCATCGCAAGATACTGACGTAGAAACTCAGCTCTTCTGTTCACGTAAACAATTTACCACAAGGATGCCATATCCATGGATAGTTTTTTTTCATAGTAATCGGAAGGACAATCAAGCATATTGATTTGTAATTGATTGATGCGTAACTGATGGTATAAGGCCCGGTGGACTTGATAATCAATGAAAGGGAGATTATAGAATTTGTGGAAACCGACGTCTTCATTTTATCCAAATATTGACAAGGTTGGTCTGCAAGAAATAGATTCCTGATGTGCAGCAAACGTGTCAGAAGTAAATACCGAATAACCGAATTTTTTGTCCACACCCTACGCTGTATCTAGACAGATAAGAATTGCGCCAATAAGGGGAACAGAGAGGCACTGGAGTTATGTACAAGCCAATGCTCTAAGAATCGAAGAAATAGAAAATCAGGAGGAACTCCATCCATGCAGGCAAAATGGGCATCAACGGAGACAAAGGTCCCGTAGAAAGAGATAAAAAATTTCGTTGCAAGGGACCATAGCAAGTCGTGAGCTGCAGCAAGCTGCAGGCCTAATCGTCTAATCGCTATATGTTGAAAAGCGCAACTATGTACCACATGAGATTTGTTCGTGAGCAAACGCAAAGAGCAAACAACAATGCAGAGAGATTTATGCATGTATGTTGGAAGGTATTTTCACAGTGTCATATTCGGACACTCGCCTTGGGCGCGCTGGAAGGCTCCTGCGAACAAGTCCTGCATGGCGTGGTAGTGGAAAAAGATACCGCCCAAGACAGCGACGTGCCAGATGTTGTGGCTGCCACCAACGTAATCAAAAAGACCTGGCTTCCAGCGCTCAGGAACCTTGGAGGCGTAGACACAGGCACCGACAAAATACACCAAGACGCTCTTCACGACCGGTGCATAGAAATACATGGTCCATGAGAAACCACGTGTATAAGAGAGCTGAGCGATGGGCGAGAAACCAGTGAGCGCAAGGGTCACATAGAAGCCCACACGGGCCCAAGCCATATCGTGGCGGTTGAAGGTTGGGTGCCACGGTAGAATGATGCCACCGATGCCAAATGACATGGTAAGCAGAATATATGTCCAGCGGGAAAAAGGCTCGCAATAGAAAGCAGTGTACTCAGTCGTCACAATCGAGGCAGCAACCAGCATGGAGATTCCAGTGTAGTCCACACAAGCGAACCGTTCCATCAATGACTGCGAAGCAATACTGTTCATAGTATGCCAGATACAGCTGCAGACTAGACACTTGCATGCAGCAAAGAAGAAAACGGCAGCGATTGTGATGTCGGACTTGGAGCTCAGATGGAAATTGGTGTGAAGCGGGTAGAAATAAAAGGCGATGGCTAGGACGATGACGAGGCCGATCACATGAGACCAGATGTTGAACAGCTCATTCGAATACGTGAAGACGGACGAGAGACATTCCACCTTGGAAGTTGTAAATCGGTAGCCATTGATGATGTGTGGGTTAACACGCCATGGATGAGGAAGTTCATCGTAGTTGATTAACCGCTTCTCCTGGGCTAGTCGGATAGCCTCTTCGACAGTATCTCGGAGTGTATCGCGAGTCCGGCGGGCACGCTCCATACCCTCGTCGACAATTTCCCGGGCATGGACCAAGCCCGAATCCATCGCTTTCCACCCGTCATCGATAGTTCCGTAGATACCGCGATCGCGAACCGCATGTACTTTGTTCTCGAGTTCGACCAAGAATGACTCCATCAACCGCACACCGGCTTGCGCCTTTTGTTCCAGAGTCTCCTTTGTCATTAGAGCTTCATTGTATCCATCCTCAAGGGTTTCAACCAGTATTTTGGCGCGCTTTTTGCCACTTCCCATCAACTCCCCGAGGCGAGGGAACATTGATCTCTCACGGCCTCCAGCGTAGCATAGCCTCGTTTCAGACTGGCATCGACCTGCATCATATGGGATTTCCGATATTGCTCGATCCATTGCATCCGACGTTCCAGTTCGGCCAGGAAGAGTTCGACCTAGATCTTAGTTAGACACACCCGTTACCCGGAGATGTTTTCCACCAATAAGGCATGTACACACCCTGATGAAAACCGCATCTGCATCTTGATAGTCGCACGAGAGTTTTCTAGAAGAATGGAATGAATGCCTGCGCCGATCACGAAGAATCCCAGCATCCTCGTCCGGGGACGCAATAGCAGACGTGAATGCCTCGGGATAAGTATCCACCGCCATTGTAGCAGCGCAAGCCATGGGGGTGTAGTTTGAGATATCACCCCTTAATGAAATGCCATATGGTGGGAGTTGATCAAAAGAAGAACAACTCTTTGGAAAGGAAATTCAAGGAATGAGGGGCACATTAAAGGAGAGGGAAACGGGTGAAATTCGGGCTGAGGGAAAAAAGGGCGCCCCAACCACACAAAATCCCCAACTTCTGGAGCCAATCCATTCCCGCCTCAACCGTCTCGTTTCCGTTTGATCTTTTGCCACCCGTAATCATCGGATTTAGATCTTTCAGGTCATCTACATCTATTGGATCATTTACATTATGGCAATCAGTGATATTGTCGCCGATGAGTCGCTTTTACCAGTGCTTCAGACTAGCGCTGAGACTTTGGCCCAGTGTCAGCAACTCCTCACCATATTAAATCCCGATACCCTACCCAACGATGGCGCCAAGCTCCGAGAATTATCCCTAGCGGCATCCAAGCAACAGAAAGTCCTATTCGCACTATTGGCCCAACTTCGTGGTCAGAATCGGGACGCCATATTTCGCGTGCGTGACACCAAGCAATCGACTGCAGAGGCTCGACAAGAAATCGACCGGTTACATCTTCAGCTTCAGAACTTGTACTATGAACAGAAGCACCTGACAGGTGAAATTGCGGCATGTGAGGCCTATGAGTATGTGACTCTGATTTCCTACCCATGACGCTCTCATTTTCTCTTGGCGGAGAACTGACATATCCACTGCAACAGTCACAAGTATCTATCTCTCCCTTTGATTCCGGTCGAGGAATTCTTGGAGCTTCACCCCGAACATCGCGACTCCAGTGAACATGACCTCATGATCGCCCGCATCGAACATGAGCATGCTGAGCGAGAGAAGCTGGAACAAGCGCGGCAAGAGCTTCTGAAGCGAAAGCAGGGCTTAATCGCCGAGAATAAGAAAAGGAAGAACGATCTTGCGAACCTCGACCAAGATCTCGAAAAATTCATTGATGTATGTTATCCCGCTTGCTCAGGTCTACCTTTGATGTGGTTGCTAATCAGTTCCATGATGTATAGGCTGCTAAGCCGATTCAAAGGATCTTCGAGAAGGAATACTAGACATTGCATGTGGAGGTACAGCAGTGAGGTCTGGCCTTTTGACTGCTACATCGGATCGGCGTTACTGGGCAATATACCCTTGTTTTTTTAGGTGATTTCAAAGTATGGAGTACTACTAGTCGATAATGACATACTAAGCCTTTTATGGTCTCTCTTTCAAAAAACGCCGAATTGAACGCACAGTCCGGAATGAGACTTGGAGTACGAATTACAGCATGTCCAAAACAATTAAATAAGGTAACATGAAATTACAAGTTCAGATAGAAAATATGTGTCTATTCCAATGCTGCATGTAGTTGGACTTGTGTCGCTCCAATGCGGCCTAGGTGGTCCCTGGCTTCTCCGCCCGGCTATCAACTTCCCCCAAGTCAACAATCAACTTCATAAACACCCCCTTCTTTGATGCTCTGATTTAGAGCACAAAGCATGTCCCGGCGATGACGACCAAAACAGGAGACCAGGAGTCTCCTCAGGCTTCGGCCTCTCAAGTCGACCAACCCAGCGTCCACCGCGCTCCGCCCCCCAGAGACCCCGGCCGCCCTCCAAACGCGATTTCGGGTGATAGCAGCCTTTTGGGCCGTAATTATATTCCTTGGATTCCCGATATGGTGGAAAACAACATCAATCTACCGGGCGTCTCTCCCCATCGAGGAGATGGTGGATTGGGCTGATGGCAAGGTACGGCTTGTGAAGTCGCTTTTGGCTTGGGGGACTTGATAGATGCTAATAATGGTCTTGACAGGCGTGTCGACCTGTTTTCCCTTTGGAAATTCATCTTGCGACACCTTCAATGCAATATTTCGAGGCCCAGCATCTCCTCCGCACGACACAACATACTCTCGATGATCTCAACGAGTTCGCAGCCCATCACCTCCGACTTAAGTTGACCAACAGTAGTACAACGGCAGTTGATAATAGCGAAGAACCCCTCGAAAATGTCCAATACTCTGCAGAAGAGACAGCGGATACTGCATTAACCGTCCGATTACTGCCCCGGGATGGCCTAGCAGGCCCTTCGTCAGAGCTCCATGCAGCTGCGACGCAGCTCGATATCTTCTACCCGCCGAGCCAGGTCCCCGTACCATCCTCCTCCAACTCCCCCCTCTCTACTTTCATTGCGGCGGAGCTACAGCGATTGTATGGAGAGGAGAAGGCTACTATAGCGCACATCTTGTCGGGAAACACCGCTGGGCTTGACTCGACTTCACCACAACTCGCCGAAGATATCGACCGAAGACTGCGCCGATCGATGAAATATGCTGAAACCTACCACCTCTCTTTTTCACTTTTCACCCCCAAATTTGAACCTTCCTCGTGGGACATCGAGGCCGCGGTGAAGGAATACGTCTCGCCCCTCCTGCAGGCATTATCTCCTATCAGCAATTTCACTGTCGACACGCAAGTACAGCTCTATGCAAACTTTGCGCCCACTGCGCCGAAGCCTGAGTATGATGAAACCGAGGCGGCATGGACACTGAAGAAAGAAGATCTAAGTGCCTTCGTCAATGCTGCCGAGTGGCCGCTGAACCCGAGCATCGGCAATGGCCCGACGATCAATTTCATCCTCTATGTCCCAGACCCCTCGCAGTCTCCACTCATTGTCAAGGAAAACCGCGCGTCTAGCTGGATGGTTCCCCAATGGGGCGGGGTTTTCCTCCTTAACCCGCCGCTTTCCAATACCGAGCAAGGTGGCCTGTCCAATCCTTCCCATCTCTCCCAGGACTCTTTGGGTCCTGCATTCATGACATTCTCTCACCAACTCCTCACACTTCTCGGCACTCCAAGCACCCCTGCCTCTCTTCCACTCCGACTTCAGACATCTATCCGCATTCGCGCGGCCACTTTGTTGCTTTCCGCCTCATCAACAATGGGCTCGCTTGCCCGTCTTACTGAGTCTTTACCTTCCATCCCTATCCCGGCAACCGTTGCTACTTCGGTCTCTACCACACTCTCTCATTTGGCTGCCTCATGTGCCCACTTGCGAGAAGGGCGTTTCGGCGCTGCGCTAGCCAGCGCCCGAGTCGCAGAGACAGAAGCTGAGCGCAGTTTCTTCGAGAAGAGCATGGTGGGCCAGGTCTATTTCCCAGATGAACATAAGGTGGCGGTCTATCTGCCTCTTCTGGGCCCAATTGGTGTCCCTCTGGTTGTTGGGTTGCTCAAAGAGCTCAAGAGAATTGCCGCTCGACGCAAGGCGAAGGGGACAGCATCGTAGAGTAATATAAACTCTGCACATTAATGTATTCTAGGAGTTATATACACCCATTGAAACTATTCTTCCTTTTCATGATTGGTCTATATATAAGGTTCTTGAAGATAATACTCTATTTACAGGCATATATATCCAGTAAATTGACCTTGTGGATAAAGCAGCACACAATATTTGAATTAGGTAGAGAATTAATCAGGTATCTAGATAGGCGAAACTAACCCCTCAAAACAAAGTGAAAAACAATGCAAATATGGGTATCATGGTACACGATCAATATGCCAGAGCAACCAAATGCTTAAATCAAGGCGACTGAACGCACAACTTCACCCAACCTGGCGCAACACTCACATCTCTCAACCATCAACGCCCAGGATCCCGGAACGGATTTTCCCGAGAGTCATCATGGGTATTATCAACAACCCGCATCAGACCGCTAAAACTAGTATCCGGCCTAGAAGCAGTACCAGGGTACGGTTCAGGCTCCAAAAAGGTACGAGACTGCGAAAACGACGACTCCGGCGGTGAATAAACCTTGATACTTTCCGTACTTGGCTGACGCTGCCGCGGCGGAGTAAACGGAGCCGCTGGCATAGGAATTGGCACAGGGATAGGCGGCACATCCTTGTCTAGTCGGGGGTTTCCTCTTGGATGACCGGAGAATAGACTCCGCACTCTGCTTCCAGTGCGGTGAATCATCGTGCGGGTGGAGCGTCCTCCTGTAGAAGAGCGCTTGACTCGCGGTGGGCTTCGGAGGAAGTCTGTGCGGTACGAGGTATCGTCTTGGGGGATGGGGTTCGATATGCACAGTATTGCCCCGGAAGAAGAGCGTTGGGTCCAATTAGGCCCCGATTTGCCTTCTTGTATTTCACATTCGTCTTTTCGGGTACGTCGGATACAGAGGGATATTAGGAGAGCGGCGACAGCACCGAGGACGGCACCTGGGAAGAAGCCTGCTGCGATAGCCCCAGGTGGGAAGGAGGGACATGAACTTGATAGTGCTGCGCATGTTGTGGAGTTTGCGGAATTTTCGGATGAGGGAGACGGCACGGGTGTGATAGTTGCCTGGGGAGCTATTGAGCTTGTAGCCGTTGTCGATGACGATGCTGGGTTGGTCGAGGAGCTGGATACAGGTGATGTAGTCGTTGTTGCGGATAATTCTTTGTTGGTAGAGGAGGCGGATACGATCGCTGTTGCCGTTGTGGAAGTTTTTTTGTTCAAAGAGCAAGTTTTGCCTCCTTCGCAGGTGTAGCCAAACGGACAGCACGCATCGCCGCATTTCGGAAGGCTCTCGCCCAGACGGGTTGTCTTTATGACGCTCTCAGGGTAAATGGTGACATCCTGCTGTTGTATATCACATGTGATTGGCGAAATGTAGTTACAGTCTTTACCGGCGGGACAGCAGATAGAGGAGCTGCCCTGGTCTAGACTGATGCAGGTGGAGTCTGAAGGACAGCAGAAATCATTTGAGGCATTTGTACTGCCGCAGCGAGTGTATGAGGTGGGACACGCATCTGAGCTTCTTGGAATAAGATCAAAAGAGTTAGATGCTTGTCCTGGTCGGATGCTGGCCAGAAGAGTCAAGAGCAGTAGAACGGATGGCCGTCCCACTGTTGACCTCGTCATGCTGGTGGTGTGTGTAGGCCGAGAGGGAGGGAGAGGTGTCTCTGACTATCAAAAATAGGAGAGCTTCGCCGAAGAATATAGACTGACAGGTCCCTTGACAGTATCTTCACGTATAACGTGCAAGTCTAGTCGTAAGTAGAAGGACCAACACTGGCGGGAACCTTGACAGAGGTGGATTGAGAATGGCTAACAAATAGCTGACAGACAAGGGCATTGACTGATGCCTGAAACAAAAATCAATCAAAGAACCAAGATATGTCATTTCTTGAAAGGAACTTGGGCACTGCCATCCTCTAGGTCTTGTAGACAAAGAGTACTTGCACGCGCCGGGGCCCTAAAATAGCCATTGGGCTGTTTCAGGGTGTGCAACATGATAAAAATGGCAACAATTTGGGCGCTAAATCATAAATATTTGTTACAGAACCACATGAGACCAGGGGATTGCAGAACGAGGATTGGATGAAGGCCAAAGGGTGCAGAAGAGCACAAGGCGCTTAGAGATGAAGTAGATTTGAACGATTTGATTGGTTGCTGGACCAGGGGTATTACATAACCACACTAGTCCCGATCTGGGAGAACGTCGGGAGGGAAATTCTTCGACGTCGAAGCTCTGCACGATTAACCCGACCATTCACAGAGCCGCTCGTCATGTTCAGCCGATTCGTCAGGCCGCAAAGCGCTTTGCGCGCAGCCTCCTCCTTCTCCCCTGTGAGATTTACTTCCTCCGTCGCCAATCCGTCTTGACTGACCGCGTTTTGTCTAGAAACCTACCTCCGCCTTCTCACGCTTCCAGACCCGGGCTATCCATCGCATTCCTCAATTGCAGCACGACGCCTACTATAAGGAGAATGGTGTTCCTGAGTTCATGTCGCCCGAGGCATTCGACTTCGCCTGGACCCAATACCAGAGTCTGCTCGTTAACAAGCTCAATCTGTTGACACAAGGTGAGCCCGGCACTTCGACCCTGTGCAACAATACGTTGGTTCAATGCGGTCCCAATCGGTTGATTGAGCGGCGTGGCACATTGGAATACGTGTCTGACATTTGAATGAAATAGATACCGTCGACGCAGATGCCAAACCTGGAGAATTGCTGGTCAAATACTCTAAGCGTCCGGAGATGGCCTCGGTGTTCAATTATGCCTCAATGGCCCACAACAACCACTTTTTCTTCAACTGCTTGGTTAGCAACGACACCAATCCCTTTGTATACGATAATCAATCCTAACCAGCTTGCTCAATATAGTCCCCCGCAGCCACCACTATTCCCGAAAAGTTCGCCAAGGACATCGTCGACACCTGCTCCTCCGTCGAGTCCCTAAAGATGGATTTCCTGGCCACGGCTAGCTCAATGTTCGGCCCCGGATTCGTGTGGCTCGCCAAGAACCTCGAGCGCGAAGGCATGATGCACATTTTCTGCACCTATAGCGCTGGCTCTCCCTACCCTGCCGCCCACTCCCGGCGGCAACCCGTCGACATGTCCACCCACACCCCGGAGACCCAGCTGGGTAACCAGTTCGCTGGCTCGATGGGCGCTCACGCCCAGAACCAGAAGAGCCTCGCTCCTGGCGCCGTCGATATCCAGCCCATTCTCTGTGTTAACACCTGGGAACACGCGTGGATGATGGACTACGGTATTGCCGGCAAGGACGAGTACCTGGAGCGCTGGTGGGATCGGATTAACTGGGACGTGGTTTTCGACAACTACAATGCCGTCGGCTCGATGAAGAGCTCGCGCAACTCCCTCAACCGTCATCGGAGTATGAGCATGCTTTAAGTTGAAAATCATTTCTGTGTCTGGATAATCTGTATTATATACTATCATGTTTTATTTTTTTTTTGGTCTCCATTGCTCATTCTCACAGGCTTCTGATTGAGCATGTACAGCGATCCATCCAATAGAATCAAATTGGCGATGCTCTATATTTCCATTCTGCTGACAAGAGTTGAAGAGATGCAAGTCCAACAAGTAGTCCTATGCAACGTCAGAAATGCAATCTATGCCCAATCTCCAAACACTCCACTAATATACAATCCAACCTACAATTGACACTATCACTGCCCTTTACCCTCAACCTCCCGTATCCGCTTCTCGAAAGCCTCAATCATAACCCCAGCCATCTGCCCCTCAACAGCACTCATAAGAGTAGCATGCATCTGCGAGCGAAACTCAAACCGCACCTCCAAATTAACCTTGGTCAACGGCCTGCCCGTTGTCCCGGATGGAAGCGGCACCAGCTCCCACTTTGTAGTTAGGTACTCGAAAAGGCCCTCATTCGCACCGGGGAAGAACCCACTTAGCCCGGACGAAGAGCTCTTACTAGCCTGTCCACCCTGTCCCTCTTTACCATATTTGGCCCCGCTATTAGCCTCCACGGTCAGATTCTCCACATCGCAGATCACGCGCGACGTGAACGTCTCGCTGAGCGGGCCGTAGCCGACTGTCAGGAACGCTTGTGTTGGGTATCCTGTTTCCGGATCGCGTGCTGTCACGGTAGACGCAGTGAGGAAGGGGAGGAATTGGCTGTAGGCTTCGACCGAGGAGATCACCTTGTATAGCAGAGTTGGGTGGTAGGGGAGGTTGCGGGTGGCCGTTAGGATGCGGTGCGGGGAGTTGTTGTTATTGTTGTTGGGGAGGAAGGAGGATAGGTCAGGTAGGCCGAAGGCTCGTGTGGTAGTTTTGGTGACATTGTTTGGAAGCAGAGGTCGGCACAGACTTGGTCGTTGTGTGGTGTTTATTGTCCTCAGGTTTGTCTGCTGGTGGGAGACTGGGCACACATTCTGGCGCTGGGAGGGTAGAGTTGCGCGACTTGGAAGTCGCAAGGTGCGGAAGGGTCGCATTGAGGAGGATATAAGAGAGATATACACAGGTTGGTTCTTTGAGTGTAGTGATTTCGTAGACAAGAAAATCGGCCTGGTTCCGCGGAGCGGGATCTGCACCTCGGCAGGATTATTTACTTAGTGCCCGGTGCATACTCCATACTGTGGATTCGATCGATGGGTTTTGTGCTGTTACTTTTTTTACTCAAAGTAAACCAATAGATTGTATCGGCAATCCTTCCACAACTTCCAAGGATCTATCTGTACGAAGGCATCTAGCCAGGGTTGGGTATTGCGGATGATTATCCATGCGTGTTGGATGTAGTATTGTTGACCAAAGCCTGTTGGAGCTTCATTTCCTTCGATTCTATCAGAGATGACCCTCATAGATTCCAATGCTTATAGTTTCATATCTGGGTCACTTATATTTGAAGTTCATATCTATTGAATCTCAGCCGTCATGGCGACTACTTCCCCGGGCCCAATGATCTGCACCTTGGTGGTTTCGCCCTCCTCGAGCACAATCCGATACTCTTCCCCGGCATATAATGGACTCGTTGCCCGATAGGTGATGCGCTCAGGAATAATCAAGGTAGAATCCATGAAACCCTGACGGGTGTCCCGCCAAAGATCCAGAATAGAGATCAAATTCAACGGACCATGTACTACAATATCCCTGTGTCCTTCTACATCACGCGCCCAGGGTAGTGAGTAGTGAATCTTATGAGGGTTGAAAGTCAGAGCAGAGAAGCGGAATAGGGTCACGGGCGTTTGCATCAGGGTTCGAGTATGGGTATTTCCCTCGGTGGAAATGACGGACGAGGTGAGATTTGGGGTCGCAATATGGGATGTTGAAGACGAGGGAGGGGCGCTGGATGGCGTTGATGCAGAAGAAACAGGTAGAGCTTTACGGAATACCCAATTGCTACATGAACGTTGTCAGTACTTTCGGTTTGTGATAATCTTGAGCAAGGAAAGCCGGACCGTCGGTCAATAATTGACACGCCGTGCTCGTTGGCGAATTCTTTCTCAATTCCAACAACAATCATATCCTCGCCGGTCTTTTTCACAACCTTGGGCTGCGCACTAAGCACTCGCGTTGTCTCTAGCACCTCCTGTCCTACTCGTATTGGATTGGGTTTCCCATCCAAACGGGGCCACAGCACCTCCCCGCCTGCCCACATGCGCCGTGTGAATGGTGCGTCTGGATTGTACGACGCATCGGTTCCATCCGGCCCCAGTTCGGTTTCTATGAACGCAGGCGTGAAATACGCGAGGTGATAGCCTGGTGGCACGGGTACTGCGGATTGCGGGGCGGGAGCGCCATTAGATAGGGAGGGGCCACCGGGGAAGAGGGTAGGGCGATCAAGTGTGAGGGTGAGAAGCTGGAGCTGATTGGCATCTATCGTTTGCATACGAGTTTGTGGCCCCATGGATTGAAAGCGCGACAGGAAGGCCTTGGCTACTGTTGAAGCATCTGAGTGGAGATGCTCAGAGACGGTGAAACTGCGAATTGTACTCGGTCGAACGTGCGCCCGTATGCGCGGGCGAAGGTGTGCAAGTAAGGACCAACTTGACGACATGGCGAACGTGGGAGCGTTGTACAAACAGAAAGAAAGGGAAAGTAGAAAGCAGAAAGGGGAAAAGAAAAGCAGTGGGGATCTCCAAATACATGCGGGGAAGCCGATTTGCTTCCAAGTCGGCTTTATACTCCTGGGACCTTAGTAGAATGCCATTGGGGTCTCATAGTGATATAGAGTAAACAGGATCGTATAAGTATCCTGATCTTGAATGTACATTTGATCACAAATTGGAATGGAAAGCCCTGGTCCTAAGCCCCAGGTAGACCAAAGCTCTGATGCGGTGTGATAGAGGCGCATCTGTAGCCCTGTAGCCCTGCCCAGGTGCCCCCTGCTTAATAATTAGCCGACATCTCCAGTTCGGAGCACGATAGGCACCTGTGCAGGGATCTGTAAGGATCTTCTTGTTTCCAAGATTCCATGATTATAAACATGATTAGCAAGTTTAGATAAAGGTGATAAAGACTATAAGTGCATAGACACCCGACTTGTTCTGAGAGATTTATGTTTACTACCATACACATAGCACCATCTACAATCACCGGTTACCATGTCTGACGTTGAAGTTATCTGGGGTGGGGCCTCCCTCATGGATGAAGTCGCATATCCGAATCTTGAATCCATCAATGAGGTCTTCGACATTCTACAGGCCAATGGCATCAAACACATTGACACTGCCAAATTCTATAACAACTCCGAGGTGTTATTGGGGAACCTTCATGCCCATTCCCGTTTTACCATTGATTCAAAATATCCCGGCGGATTTGGATCTGAGCCTTCCACCCCGGAGTCCTTCACGGAAACCTTGGACCAGAGTTTGGCCCGTCTCCAAACCGACCAGGTGAACTTCTCATGTGTCCAAACTATACCCCAATTTCTAATACCGATTTCCAGCTCGATATCTACTACATGCACGCCCCCGAGCGCAGAAGCTCAATGGAAGACCTGATGGTTGGTATCGACGCTGCACACAAGGCGGGAAAGTTCAAGCGATTCGGTCTGTCCAACTATCTGGCCGAGGAGGTCGAAGAGGTAGTCCGCATCTGTCGTGAGAAAAACTACGTTATGCCAAGTGTCTACCAGGGCAACTACTCTGCCGTTGCACGCCGACCAGAGAAAGAGATTCTTCCCACGCTGCGGAAGCACAATATCGCCTTCTACGCCTATTCACCCATCGCCGGAGGGTTCCTGACAAAGGATGTTGCGACGCTGGTCGCTGGCGGTGAGGGTCGTTGGGACCCCAAGACACCTCTCGGTGGAGTCTACAATGCGCTTTTCAATAAGCCCCATATGCTGAAGGGCTTGGGAGAATGGGAGAAGATCTCCAAAGGGTCTGGTATTCCCAAGGCTGAGCTGGCATATCGGTGGGTGATGCACAACTCGGCCCTCAAGGCAGAACTTGGAGACGCTTTGATTATTGGCTCGCGCAATGTCGAGCAACTCAATCAGACGCTTGCTGCATTGAACAAGGGACCCCTCAGCGCGGAAATTACAGCGCAGATTGATCAGGTGTGGGATATTGTTGAGGTCGATTCGGTTTTGGATACCTTTAACGGTTTCCCCAAGTATGACAAGGTCTGAGGCCTAAAGAGTACCAGGGGGAATGTATTTCCAATAATTTCGCATCCACAGAAACCAGAGCTCATAGAAATAGAACAGTGCAAAGTTTGAAAGAACTTGGGTTATGGGAAGTGGGGGTCATGGTGGAGATGGGTCAAAATAGATATCAACAAGATCCCAAAGGGGAAAATCATACTTTGGATTGTCTATACCTACGTATGTTGTAGGCGCATGTACCGGATTTTAGGCCACAGTCGCGAATTTCCCGATCGGGGTGCCGCCGCGTTTATGAAGGCGCTCAGGCTCCTGCTCAATGAGTATTTCATAGCACGGGTGATATATACTTCATAGTATTAGAGGTAGGGATAAACGTACGATATATAATATATCGGCATTTTACTTTAAGAGCGTCGACCTTGGTCAGCCACCGAATGCGATAGATTAGCTTAAGGATAGAGAAAAGCAGAGAAATAGAAAAGACACAGAAGAGTAAAGCCAAAGCGAAGCCAAAGCGAAGCCAAAGCGAAGCCAAAGCGAAGCAGAACAAAGTGCAAGCCAAGCGAAACGGAAATATCAAAAAGAAAAATTATCATGCTTCCTTGAAAGAGAGGTCTTCAGGAGGCAAATTCTCTCCAGAGGCTGAAGCAGGGGGAATGGCTTTCCGGGGGAGTAAATCAGGGCCGAGCGTTACACCCACAAAGTCCAAATGTACAACGCTGGTCCACAGAACCCATCCTTCCCATGACATCTGTAGGATAAAGAAAACAGAGGCATCGGTTTCGAATGCATTGCAAATCTCAACTTTCATGTTCGGCGGGAGTGAGCGAACGGCTTTTGAAAAGCTATCCACAGCGTCTCGTTGTCCCTCAAGCGTCAGCTTCACCAGCACGTGCTTTTGGCTCACTCCAGATACTGGCCGAGGGAGGCGGGATCGACTAGTATCACTGAATGCAAGGCTGATTGCTCTGGTGCCGCTAAACGTTTCAAACACGGCGTTGGGGGCATACTTAGGCTTCTCGACTTGTACTTGCTGGTACCACTCAGCCGTTGTGAAATTCTGTTGGTTCTTAAACTTTTGCACGGCGCGGAACAGTCTTTGGGTAAACGAAGTGGTATTTGAGCGTACGGACGCAATTTCATGAACTCCACATGCCGCAATGATGTGAATGTTCGTTGTCGAGTTGGGCTGCCGTGCTGCAGCAGCCGCGTGGCAGCAATCGAGTATTACCAGAGAATCCACTGACTCTGCAGATTCCAGAGTACCTCTGATAGACCGCCACAGGATTCTTCTATGACGTGACGTAAAGCACAGAGCATCATCATGAAGGCCACTATGACCAACATAAAAGAAAATGAACAGAGAGGGTAGTGACGACCGGGTACATTGTCGAAGGAGTTTGTTGAGATTCTCTTGTAGGCTCAAGGCTGGTGTTTTGTCCGAATTTGGGATCACAAATCTGTTACATTGGACCCCAAGCGGTTTCAGAATTGATTCCATTGTCACCATATCATTCTCTGCGCCAGTTTCATCGTTTTCCCACCGGATCAATATGCCAATCTTTTGCACATGAAACTTGCTCCGTGCGGAAGCTACTTTCTTCAGCGCTGCTTCAAGGTCAGGGAGCTTTCTGGTCGAGACTGGCTTGGTTGGGAATGAGATGGGGATAGTGCTTGGGCTTGCGGCCGCAGGTTGCTTTGCGGGTGACTTTAAGCCTGGTAACTGCGACATCTTGTTAAGAGAACAAAATGTCAGCCTGTGCATAAAGTGAGGGGACTGATCTTAGCCTCACTTCTCGGTCAGATGAAACTAGTAGGGTTGTAGAAATCAGAAGGGTGATTGTTGTTTAGCGAAAAAAAAGTAGTAGTGTAGAAATCAGAAGGTTGATCGTTGTTTAAGGAAAAAAGTAAGGAGAGTTAGGAAAGGGGAGGAGGGTGGTTTTATATCTGTGATTTTGCTGCCTTCCTAATTAGGCGACGGCGACCATCCATGGATTCCGTCGATCCTGTCTATTTTTCTCTTTATTATTTCTATTGCTCTCTTGTACATTCCAAGGTTCTATTGTCCTCTTGTTCATTCCTATCATTAACTCATAACTCTCTCTCTACCCGTGCTTAAACTATGTAATAGGTTCTATGGTTCTTACAATAAAGATTGCTAGAATAGGCATCGTAGTTTTGATTTTACTATGGTTCGTCTTACCCTGTCCTACCTCTATCAACCTTGGAAGTCCCTAGGTCTGAGTTTCTTCTTTCTTTTCTTTCCTTTTCATAATTATCCCTGCCTTTAACTTCAGCAAAAACTCTCCTTTATCTTTTACCTTTACTAGGCCTTGGCAACTCCCATGGGACTAAAAAGATCTTGGTCCCAAGAACTATTGCGGAGCCTCGAAAACCAAAAACCGCAATGGTTTCTGAAACTGGCCCTAAAACCAAACCGTTTTGGCGCACTCTAGTATTTTCTGCATATAGAGCTCGGCGAGGCTGAATAGTGGTATAGGTGCAGAATAGTAAAGCCAATAATGTGGCCCTACTGTGCATTTGCCTTCTAGGTAGAGGCGCAACAACTAGGATCGACCGCCAAATTGATGACACCAGCCTTTTGTTGATGGTACAACGGTCAAGAGTGCCGGGTGAACGACTGCATTTGGATAGGGCTAGCGTGGTGCATTTTATTAAGGTGACCTGCTGACTTAGCTGCTCTCCCACTTTGCTCCCGCTGCTCAGGTGATGCCCAGTGAACAAGTCCTTGAGCTTATATAATAATCAAGTTATGCTCAGTGAGCAAGTCAGAGCGCTCAGATCACGCTCAGTGAGTGGGATCAGGCTGCTCAGGTGAAGCTCAGTGAGCGGGTCTAATGATTACATATACTCAGTGAGCAAACAGCGGCAAGGGGTGAGCACTAAAACGGAAAGGGAAAGCCATGTCGCAAGGCCTAAAATCCGGTGTATATGTGTGTAATTACCAGTGAAAATATGTGAATTATGAAATTGGGGGCCATTGAGGGTATCGTAAGGTAAAGGAGGGAAGGGGTGATGGCAGAGGACCAAAAAAGAAATAAAGATATAATAGGGCAAGTCAGACACACAAAACCGAGATGAGTCCAAGAAAAAAGCAGATCAAAGTCGGACCTGACCACCAGTCAACCGTTCCCAGTCCCTCTGTTCAAAGGGGACATAGGTATTACCCTGGAGCCAGTAAATTCGGTCCTTCTTCGCCACAAGAGCTGGATCTACCCCCTCATTGCGAAGAACATGCTTCTGTTGCTTGTTGTTACCGGTCGACTGCGTCGTAGGCGTAACTCGCAAAAACATCGGTGCCGCAAACCTGGGCAGATTCTGGAGAATGTGTGCAGCCAGAGTATCAAGCACCTCGCGCGAGGGCTCTAGTGCGGAATCAGAGGTATTTCCGTTTGCCATCTGCTGGTTGAAAAGAATGGCTGCACAGCCGGCACGGCCATCATGATTGGGAAGAGCAACGCCGTAAACATTGGCTTCGTGCACGTCAGGATGCGAACCCAGAACCTCGGAAACCTCGCTGGTGGACACGTTCTCGCTCTTCCACCGGAAGGTATCACCCAGTCGATCGGAGAAGAACCAGCGGCCGTCTTTGTCCCATCGAACCATGTCACCAGTCCGGAAATAGGCATCGCCCTTCTTGATTACATCGCGGATAATCTTGCTCTCTGTCGCTTTCTTGTTTCCAAAGTAGCCCTGGAAATTGGCAGTGGGATCAGCTGCGTCGATGGCGAACAACAGCTCACCAGGATCACCCCGAGGGACAGACTTGCAGAGGCCAGTCTTGGGATCACGCCACGGTTCCTCGGTGTCGTGATCAACATCCACAATGGCAGTGCTACGACCAAGGATTATATTTCCTAAAGCTCCGTTTCGGCCGATGGCTCCCGCGGAGAAGTCGTTCGACGAAATATTCCATGCGCCCGCAGTACCTTCGGTGGCGGCGTAGAACTCGGCGACTGTGGGGATGCCGAAGCGCTCTTTGAAACGGTTCCAGATGTCAGGACGCAATCCATTTCCGAATGCCAAACGGATATTGTGCTTCTTGTCGAGATCCTCGCCGGTGGCTGGGTCAATTTCAGGTGTTACACCCAATAAATAACGTAGCGTCTCGCCCACATATTGGATAATTGTCGCATCATTCTCACGGGCCTCCTTGATGAAGTTGCGTGCAGAGAACCGGCGGCCAATGATCAAGGCGGATCCGCCCATCAAGCAAGTTATAAACCCAAGCACCGCAGCGGAACTATGGTACAGAGGCATGCACTAGTCAGGAAGTTAGCTTGGACAGTGACATCTGTACATTTAGGAGGCCTTACCGTGAAGAATCTGTCAGAGGAAGTAATACTTAACCAGTCTTTTACAAATAAACTACCAGACCAGCACTTCTTCCAACTGACAATAGCTGGTTTGGGAAGCCCAGTGGTGCCACTTGTGTAAATCAAGATGGCCATATCACGAGGGATTAAACCACTGCGAACCTTGTCGTCCTCTCGCGTAGGCTCCATTGCGAGAATCTGCGCTTCGACCTCCGGGGTATGGAATACAATTTCGACCGGTCCCTTGCCATCACGGAAATTTGGAGATGTCAAAATCTTCTCCTGCTCCGCCGGGAAGCAGTGACGAACTTCTTCATCAACCATCAAGAGCCTCGCACTGGACGTTCGAATAGAGTGCGTGAGCGGCTTGCCAGACAAGTTGTAGTTGATGAACGCAGGGACTGCGCCAATACTCCACAGTCCCAGAATCATGAAGATGAAGGTGGAAGAGTTCATGAAGTCGATTGCGACAATCTCCTTGTGCTTGATACCGTGGACTTTCTTGAACCATGCTCCGTAGCGCAGCACCGTGATATAGCCTTTATGGAAGGTCGTGGTTTGTCCATTATACACAATAAAATCGTTATCTGCAGTTCTAGGATCGAGTGCATAGGCTTCGAGTGTGTAGAAGAGGTTCAAGCGGTCACCCCGTTCGGCGATGCGGGACTTCACGGACATCTTCAATAGCCCCTTTATAAGGTTCAAATCGTAGGAGACCGACCATCTTGCGTTGAGATATGCAAGTGTGGTTGCCGCAGCAGGGAGTGCAAGACTCAAGGGAATATCTGCGCAAAGAGACAGCTTGTTAGTCATTCATCCAGTCCTGACGTACACCATAACATACCAGGCAAAGACGACAGCGGCATTATGACCAAAAAGGTTCAAGGATCAAGCCCAAATGAGTAGGATCAAAAGAGTATGATATTTGGGTAACAGATGGGATCGCCCCTTCTATCGGAGCTTTGAATGTGGATTTGGGACAAAGAACGAAGAAGGTGTGATAGGGACTCCTTGGGTGATACCTCGGTGCTAGTAAATCACTCAAAATCAATAGAGGTTCCAGTAAGACCCGTGGGAGTGAAATGGCAAAAGAGCGAAAGTGCCTCGGCACAGGTGTGCCGATCCCCTGACGACATGCAACGTTGGAATGTGTGCGACCCAAAACAAGAAATTAACGTACGGTTTCTCTTCCCAATGTCTGAATACATTCATATATTACATTTGACAAATGTTATATTTGAATTTAACAATAAAAGATCTATTGTACACCTTCACATGGGCTTATTAAGAGGGATCGTCCCCCCGCACTTTTTATAACCTCACTTGGTCTTAGCGTCTGGATCTACATACCTATTTTGGCTATTTTCAGACGGGTTCTAGCTAAGATCAACCCTAAAATATATCAATAAGATAGCATCTCACTTTTTCAAGGGCCTCTTCACTGGGACGTCCTCATACTCATCTTCCATGAACTTGCCCAATGCATCCAAACCCTGCTTCAGGACCTCGGTTTCATTGACATACCCAATGCGAACATAACCCTTGAAGTCTTCTCCAACTCCAAAGCAAAGGCTACCTGGAACCAGCATCACACCAGTGCGTTCCTGGACTATCTCGCAGAAAGCGACATCGTCAACGGGTTTTCCCATCTTGTTAAAGCGCACAAATGCAGTGGAACCGGCTTGCGGTTTAATCCACTCACACGCCCAGCGGTGAGTATCGACGAACTTCTCCAGAATAGAGAGATTAGTCCGAGCGAGATCGAGATTTCGCTTTAGAAGATTGTGGATGCAATCTGGTGCTAGTGCAAAACTGGCAATTGCCTCATCAATTTGCCCGACAGAGATAGTTGTATAATCGCGCGCATTAGCAAGAGATTCAATGATAGAGCTATCTCGCGACGCGACCCAGCCGACCCGCAAGCCTGCCAGGCTATATGCTTTGGAAACAGATCCTGTCACCACGGTGCGTTCGTAGCCCATAGAAAGGAGTGTGGGTGGGAATCTCGGGTCCGCGGGACTAATATTGTGGAAAAGCGGGCGATAGACCTCGTCGGAGTGGATGATAATGGATTTCTCACGCGCAATATCGACTAGTTGTTGGAGTGTCTGGCGGGGGATGATGGCTCCAGTTGGGTTTTGCGGGTTACTATGAGCATGATGGTTAGAACAACACGTTCGTTGCAGGATTATGACAAGATTCGAACATACTTGATGATAATCAGCTTCGTGTTGGGACGGATAAGGTCTTTCAGCTCTTCAATGTCCAACTGCCATCCATCGGTCTCTTTGGACTTCCACAAGCTGACTTCAGCCCCCACTGATGCAGGGACCGAAAACAGCTGCTGGTATGTCGGGTAATGGCAGATGACATGGTCTCCTGGGCCAAGCAAGGTATATAACAGCAAGAAGTTCGCTTGGATTCCGCCAGCAGTGATCAAGATATTGTCCTTCGGTAACTGCGTTGGTGCCCTCACCGAATACAAGTTCGCCAATGTATTTCGCAATTTATCGGAGCCACGAATCGCCCCATATGTAAGTTTAGTGGATTGGAGCTCGGTCAAAGGGTTGGACTTCTTGTCATCGGAGAGCGCGCGGAGATCATCGACGGAGATGGATGCGCAGCAGGTTTCGGCGGTATTATACTTGGCAGTGGTTTCATACTTGTCCATCCACTGCATAATAGTTAGTAATGTGCATTTTTTTTTAGCAACACAAGGAACAGATAAATACCACCGAGTCATGGGGTAATGCGGGGGGATTACCTGTTCAACCGCGAAGGCCTCAATCTTCACCATTGCTGAGAGCAGTAGGCAATATCGAGCAAATGAGCTATGTACAATCAGATGTCTTTGTCCAAAGATGTGCCTAGGTTCAGCTGATGGGTAATGACTCAAGCTTATCGTTACGCTACCGCCGCCTTTAGCTGTGCATAAGTTCCTCTGTGCTCCTGAGCGGTTTGCAGGGTTTGCATACCACTTAGTGCCTAAGGCCCCGGGCTCAGTATGCCTAAGGTAGGACTTCGGCACCTACCGAAGATACCCAAGGTTCAAGTTGTTGAAAAGGTTGTATGAATGGAGTACATGGTTCCCCATTCGTGTATCTCTATAACTTTGGGGCTTTTTTGCTTGGTATGTAATGGAGAAAATCCGCAAAGAGAAAGATCTTCAATTTCTGTACCTTCGTTATAGAGATTAAATTAAATACAGTGTCTAGATTGTAATACCAGAGCACAGTTATTCACAAAGCTATTGAGATAAATGCAAACTGACTTCTTCCTAATATCGCTGACATCCAAAAGGACATCCCCACGACGGCCTCCTATTTCTTTTATAGTCACAGTCCAATGTATTGGATGACCCGCTATCCTTTCCTATCATTTTGTCGAACCAATCCACCATTTCTAGATTCTATTAGTAACCATTGAGACTAAATGAGGCACTACTAACCTTTGTCTTCCTTACGATCTAAGAGAATACGTATACCCAGACAGTCATCAATTGGCCTCAAATGGCAAATCCATTCTTTCAACGAAAGATTAGTTTTGCGAATGTCAAAATCCACTCGGCCTCTTTGTTCGTTTCTATTGCTGACTGTTTTAAAATAGTAATAATTACCATCATAGATAATATCTTCCAATAAGAGTGCTTCTAGAGATAGCTCGTTCTGTAAAGTATCTAAAAGGCTGGACACACAAGTCACCTTTTCGAAACGTCCAGATGTCACTGCAACGGTATGCATTTGTTTTTCCAGTATCTATGATCAAAGCAAATGTTTCCACCATATCTTTTCCTCCCTCTCCGCCATCAAAGGCTCAATCTCAATTCCTAACCAGCTTGCTGAGCCATCAGGCTCAATCCGAAACTCCACCCGAGCAGCACTGGGGTGGCCCCATCTCACTGCAATTTGAAGCCAATAGGTACTGGAAACATGGAAAAAGCCGATCTCGAGATTTTTCGAGTAGTCACTGTATCTTGCAAGCGAGGCGCACAGGTCAGGAGTTGTTCGGTTTAGCCTCTGGTAAGCGTGATCACTCCTGCAATTGTTGGATATCCTAAGCTCTGGGTAAGCGGGGTGCGTATAAGAACCTTCATACGCAGAGAAGTTGACAGGGCTTGCCAACGGAGGATTGGGAATTCTTGGATAGAGCTCTGATAGGATGTTTTCAGAAAGATATCCGTCGTTGATGATTGCATCGCCTCTTGTTTAATGATTAGAGGTATGTTTCGAAAACGATAACAAGGACAAACCGTCGAGTAGCCAACTGAATGTTTTTACATACCTTGCAACCCAATCAAATCGACTCTCAAGGGAAATATCCATTTCTTCGTCAATCAGATGATAAGCAAGTGCGTTCGCCGCCGCGTTCACCCCATCCATATTATTGCCTAGCAACACAAGCCCGAAGTCTCGCTGTGGTAAGAGTATAACGGACGCACCATACCCAAACTGAGCCCCTTCGTGGAACAGAATCATCTCGCCCTTATACGCTTGTGACATCCATCCTAGTCCGTAAAATGTAGGGGTTTGAAACGGCTCAAGAGGATTAGGCGACACTATAGAGTGGCCACCAAACAAATTTTCGTAACTTGTCTGAGAGAATGGCAGTCCACGTTTCAGCATGGTTGAAATCCACTTGGCGTAATCTGATACCGACGATAGTATGTTGCCTGCTCCACGGATGTTATCCGAAAATACTTGATCGGTGGAGGCAATTTTACCGTCCAAACCAACATAGTAGCCTTGTGCAATATCTCGTTGTGCGTTCCGAGCCTCGTAGAGGGAAAGGTAAGTCTCTGTCATGTTCATAGGCAGCCAGAGATTTTCGGTAAAGAACTCCTGCAAGGATTGATTCGTCACGGTCTCGATAAGATGGGACGCCACAAGATACATGAGATTTGAATATTGCCATTCTGTCCGCGGAGAAGCCGTAAATGGAAGATGTCTCATTGATCGCACTGCTTCTTGAAGCGTTATGTCGGCAAGCCAAACCCAGTCGTGGCGTGGTAGACCAGAGCGATGAGACAGAATGTCAATAATTGTCATTTGTGATGTAGACCAGGTATCGTTGAGTACAAAATCCGCTGGAATAATAGTGTGGACCGGTGTATCCCAATGGATGTCTGAAAAATTGATGTTATCATCAACAAGGAGAGAGATGGCTGCAGAAGTGAAGGCCTTGGTCGTGCTTCCTGTGAAAAATAGGGTATGTTCTGTCACTGGCTGTGAACTGATAGTATTCGAGACGCCATAGCCCTTTGTAGTTTTCTGTCAATTTAATCATCGATGACTACATAAATAACAGGGCCACACACTTTTACAAATGTGTCTCCATGAACGACTGCAACAGCCAGACCAGGAATGCTGAAATGTTCAAGGGCCCACTCAACCCTTTGGTCAAACTGCGCGTCAAAAGGCGAACTGGACTGGTTTTCGTACACTCGAAGGGGCTGTTGAAAGGTCTCAAGGCCGGCGAGGACAAGGCAAGGAAAGATCAAGGCCAGTGGCAAAGGCATTTCGGGCAGAAGGACACCTACAAGCAAAATATGGATTGGAATCAATAAACGAAGTATCCCGTGAAGTGTCAGTTGCAGGGAGATTGATTCCAGTGGGAAAGCAGACAATGTTAGGCAACTCTCAATGTTTATTGCCAGTGCTAGCGAGTATTATGATGCTGGGACTATGACTGAGCACTGTTACTAATGTCTTACAAAGTTACAGGGATACAGGGATATAGATTAGTTTTTGTACTATCTTCCGTTCAGGAAGTAACATTGTAGAGCTACAAATCTGGAGATGATATACGACTTGAGCTAGAACCAAGAAGCGGGTGGACATAATAGTCCCAGAATCCGGATGTGGTACTGATGCGTCATTTTAGCCCTGGCAGGGGTACATGGATGTGATTCCCTGAATTTGGGGGATTCATACGAAGTACATTGTGCATACGTCGAATAGGGGGAAGGGGGGGGGCGTAAGTCTCATACTAGTACGGAGTATACGTGCTCTGGGTTTCACCTAGCAAGTGAATATAAACCGATCCCCATAGATAGCCAATGTACTTAAGCAAACCTTGGCTGGCGTCTAACATGCCGCAATATTGGAATCCGATATCGAAGGTTGATACTACCCAACGGATAGAGTCAAAACGAGATGATGGCGCTCATGGAGTCCTTCGGGCAATTGCCCACACTTTACACATAGCTCAACGACCTCGGGTTCCCTTGGACAGTAAGAAAGCAAGGCTACCCAGTGGCTGTAGCAAAGAAGTACTATGTTCAAGACAAATTTTTCTTTCTGCCCTTCGTCGCTCAATTGATGATGTATCTCCTGGTGGCATCACGTGTTTCCCCGCATTGAGCCACCTGGGCAGCTATTAGAGGAAGAAATATTGTTCCCCGTGAGGAAAAGCTGAAATTCATGGAGTATCTACATTGTAGCTTTATAGTCGTAGAATGAAAGTACAAAGAAAATCCTTATAGTCAACCTCAGCAATTGTCCGGGCCACCTGCCTGCGGGTTCCTGACGCCCATGCAGCAGCCCCCAGCCTCTCGCTTCTCCGCCCGCGTCATCGCCTGTGGGCCAATCTCACCCTCTCTCCGCTTCCTGCTTCTCAACCTCCAAACTTGCCTCCCTGTCTCTATCTTTCACTTCAACTATATGCTCCGCATCGATTCTCTATTTTGATCAATTCGGCGGTCCGCCCCGCATTTCTCTCTTGATTGTCGGTATCGCTGCGTATCAGATCGCGCTGCTTCTCTCCTGCACAAGATGCGCTTGACTGGCGCAATAACTCTTTCGCTTCTCACATTAAATCCTTTACTGGGATCTGCTCAAGCATGGAGCGAATTTTCCGACGCAAACCTCGCTGCACAATATTCCATCTTCGATGATCGGCCACCCGGATGTCCCGAGTGTCCGGCTTGCTTTAACTGCCAGCTCGACAACTATAACTGCACTCATTTTGCGGATTGCAACAACTTCAACGGCAAATGCTCATGTCCCCCCGGATTTGGAGGCGACGACTGTTCGATTCCCCTATGCGGTTCATTGGCCGACGACTTGAACCGACCGCAGCGTGATACCAATACCTGTCAATGCAAGGATGGCTGGAAAGGCATCAACTGCAATGTCTGTGACTCGGATGATGCCTGCAATGCTATGATGCCAGAAAATCAAGGGGGCGTGTGTCACAAGCAAGGTGTCACGGTCAAGGAGAACTTTCAAATGTGCGATGTGACCAACCGTGCGATCTTGAAACAGCTCGACGGCCGCAAGCCCCAAGTAACTTTCTCTTGCAAAGCCGAAGATGAGACATGTAGCTTCCAATTTTGGGTCGACCAGAAAGAGTCATTCTATTGCGGCCTAGACACTTGCAAATGGAACATGGAAACAGACTACGCTTCCAATACAACTCACTACAAGTGTGAGCACCTTCAGTGCAAATGTATTCCGGGCCGTTTCCTCTGTGGCGAGAATGGCTCTATTGATCTGAGCGATTTTCTTGATCAAATGATCAAGGGTCCGGCTACCTTCGATACCAAATCAACCTTGGAGGGTACCCAGAGCGTTTTCTCCGAACCTCAAATGAATGGACTGATTGCGAGCGTCTTCGGTGATCCCAGTATCTTCTTGTCATGTGATTCAGGGGAGTGCATGTACAAGACTGACGAACCAGGATACCAGCGCCCCGTGAAGAAAATCAACACTCCGCTGATTGCCGGCGTGATTGCGGGAAGTTCACTATTTGTGGTCGCTGTCATCCTGATCGTTTGGTATCTGTCTCGTCGTGCTGCGCGCCGCAGCTACCTTCGCCTGTCGCTCTCGGATGATTCGGACGATGAATCTGCCAAACTCATGGCAGACTATCGCCCTATGGCTTTGTACTGGGATAATGTAACATACACACTAAACGGCAAAGAGATTCTCTCTGGTATCCGAGGCGCCTCCATACCAGGTCAAATCACAGCCATTATGGGAGCATCTGGTGCTGGAAAAACTTCATTCCTTGATATCCTGGCACGAAAGAACAAGCGTGGCTCAGTGAATGGAGATTTCTATGTCAACGGTGAGAAGATTGATGATAATGACTTTCGATCTATGGTTGGCTTTGTCGACCAAGAAGACACAATGCTTGCCACCTTGACAGTCCATGAGACCATCTTGACAAGCGCCCTCCTCAGACTTCCCCGGGATATGAGCCGGGCAGCTAAAGAGCAAAGAGTCGTCGAGGTCGAAAAGCAACTTGGAATCTACCACATCAAGGATCAATTGATTGGCTCGGAAGAGGGTAATGGTCGTGGCATTTCCGGTGGAGAGAAACGCCGAGTCGGGATTGCGTGTGAGCTGGTCACCAGTCCAAGTATCCTGTTCCTGGATGAACCCACCAGTGGATTGGATGCCTACAATGCGTTCAATGTGGTTGAATGTCTAGTGACACTGGCTAAGACATACAACCGCACTGTAATCTTCACCATCCACCAACCTCGCTCGAATATTGTTGCCCTATTTGACCGACTCATCCTTCTCGCTGAAGGACGCACTGTCTATTCTGGCCCATTTTCATCCTGCCAGCAGTATTTTGACCGTATGGGCTACTCCTGTCCCCCGGGATTCAATATTGCGGATTACCTTGTCGACCTTACAATGCACGCCGGTGGCGCACATTCATCATATACAGATGATGTAACATTGGCGGTGGATGGGCGCACTGGTCCGCCCAAAACTGCCTCTAGCAGTCTCAGAGCCGTCAAGTCTATTAACAGCGCGTCTATCCAGAGCACCGAAGACAACTCAAGCGGTGCCGAGGCGACCCGGAGACCCAAAAGCAAACGCCAGGTATCTCTAAAACAGCAGCAAGATCGCCAGCTTTACTCCCGGAAGCACCATGCTGAGCGGCCAATCACTCCAAAGACAGACGACGAGAGTGCTACATTGGATGTAGCTGAGAATCATCAACAGTGGCTGCGTCTTTCTCGTCAACAAGGCAATGTGCCTCCGCAAATTCTTGATGATCCCGATCAGTTGCCTCCTCCGGCACCTGGGCAAAGTGATCTCGACCTACTAGTCGCCAGCTACGCAGATTCTGATGTTTGCCATTTTGTGCATGATGAGATTTTGACCGCCGTTCAGAATGCCCAGGCTTCGAACGGTTCACCAAATTCACCCATGTTGTCGGATACTGTGATACAGTCTAAGGGCTACGCCCGAGTTGGCCTGATGCGGCAGTTCATCATCCTGTCTCAGCGGACATGGCGTAATCTTTATCGAAACCCCATGCTGATGCTCACCCATTACGCAATTGCAATTCTTCTCGCTGTCTTATCAGGATTTCTCTTCTATGGCCTCACTGATGATATCAAAGGCTTCCAGAATCGTCTTGGTCTCTTCTTCTTTATCTTGGCTCTGTTTGGTTTCAGTACTTTGACTAGTCTCAACGTGTTCTCCACGGAGCGGCTTTTGTTCGTACGTGAGCGTGCCAATGGTTACTATCATCCGGTGACATACTTCGCATCCAAGGTTGTGTTTGATATCGTTCCTCTGAGGCTGATTCCTCCTATCATCATGGGTATCATCGTATACCCCATGACTGGTCTGATTCCGGCATGGCCCGAGTTCTTCCGCTTTTTGCTGGTTTTGGTCCTTTTCAATCTTGCAGCAGCCAACATTTGCCTCTTCATCGGCATCATTTTGCGTGATGGCGGAGTCGCCAATCTTATCGGTAGTTTGGTAATGCTTTTCAGTTTGCTCTTCGCCGGTCTTCTGCTGAATCACGATGCGATCCCTAAGTCAGCATTGTGGCTGCAAACTGTAAGTTTTCCTTTAACCTAAGTGATTTTTGTTCCAGACTAACAACAGTATCAGCTATCCATTTTCCACTATGGTTTCGAGGCCTTGATTGTCAACGAGGTGACTTTCCTCACCTTGATTGATCACAAGTACGGTTTGGATATTGAAGTCCCCGGTGCCTCTATCTTGAGCGCATTCGGCTTTGACACCCAGGCCTATTGGAGTGATGTTATCGGGCTGGCAGTCATTTCTGGGGCCTTCATCATCATCGCATACAGTGCAATGCATTTCCTACTTGTCGAGAAGCGATGAGCAACTCCTTTTCTTTGTTGCCATACACCGGGTTGGCACCATCGGGTTACAGCTCCTTCTTTTTATCCGTTGTATGGCGCTCACTGCTAGGGGGAAAGAATCTTGAAAGGCGCAGGGAAGTATGCTACGTTATATATAGTTATGTATATAGACAGTAATCCTCACGAGTTTTTGAACCAGTCTAGAGCTCACGTGTCAAAACGTCATCCTTCTACAAAGCTTGTTCCAAGGTTCAGGTCAGGAATGGCCTTACCCACCTACATGCTCCCCAACTCCCGTACCTGAGTGCCTGCTATTAGCAATAATTTTCTTTCGACATCTTCGCATCTTAAATTTGTTCCTTATCTAAACTGTGCATGTACGTTACCAGCCCCCGTTTTCGGGTTGCGCTAATGATGACCAGCCCTCCCGACACCGCCGACCCCTTCAGGTGCAATTCGCTAATCTCGAAACTCCCTCTTTCGATCCCACCCCAACTCTGCTTTTGTTCTTTTCGCCTCCATCAGCTTAAGTCCATTTTCTTATTGGTGAGTGAGCTTTGACCCCTCTTCGGACATGACTCTGTGTGATTCCTCTGTCTTCCTTGGGCCGCAGAACCCCACAAACATCTCCAATTCCGGCCTCTTCAATCCACCTTGACCTCAACCCACATTTGTCGCAGACAGTTGGCTCATATTCTCTAGCAATTGAATTACTGTCAATTATACTTGACGTCAGGTCACTCTCGCAATGATGTCTGGTGAAGCATGGCTTTACTTGTTGTCGGTCTTGATCAACGCCGTCAACCTCTTCCTCCAGGTATTCTTCACGATTATGTACAGTGATCTCGAATGGTAAGTCTTTCCAGTTGTCTATCCAAAGCAACTGCCTTTAGTCCCTGTATACTCTCGAATGCAAGCTGACACTTTTTTCCATTTTTTTCCAGCGATTACATCAACCCTATCGATCTTTGCAACCGCCTTAACGCCTACATCATCCCCGAAGCCGCTGTCCACGCCTTCCTGACCTTCCTCTTCCTGATCAACGGGTACTGGCTCGCTCTCGTGCTGAACCTGCCTCTCGTGTTGTTCAACGCCAAGAAGTACGTTCGAAGCTCTCCGAGTATTGCCAACCCCTCCCAAGCACAAGGTTAACCGAGTCGTTTCTGGAAATATAGGATCTACGAGAACCAGCATCTTTTGGATGCGACCGAGATTTTCCGCAAGCTGAACGTGCACAAGAAGGTTAGTTCGGTTTCTTGGGTCGCAATCTGCAGCGCAATGACTGACTCGAGATTGTGTTTAGGAATCCTTCATCAAGCTTGGATTCCACCTCCTCATGTTCTTCTTCTACCTTTATAGCATGATTGTTGCCCTGATCCGCGATGAGGGCCACTGACTGCGGGAAAAGACCGAACATGCGATGCGTCATGGTCGTCCCGGCTAGATTGAGGGACCATCCGTTGATGAGCCGTTGTGAGTTCCTGGGTCAGTGTTCTCTTGATGTTCTTCTCGGACTATCACCCAATTCTCGAATATGACGACGGCCTCAAGACGACTGCTATGCCATATAAGTCGGTATATCGAAGTGATTTCTTATCTGCTGGGCGGCCATGACCATGGATGAGCAACGAATTCTTTCAGTCTTGAAATATGTGCTGGTACGAGTACAGCAATGAGAAGTAATAGATATTTCCTTTGGGGTGTCTCGAGCCGGGGATGTGAGCTGGATTGATTCGAGACACTGTATGATTGACTCGTGGTGGTGCATGTGCTTTCTGCTATCTTCTGCTTTGTTTTTAACTTTTCTTCTGTGTTAATCTTGCTGTGTCTTTCGGCGTGTTGAGTTGTATATACCTCCTATGCGGTTGGCAATGAAGAGCGTACGATACCCAAGGTTTCTAAAGTTTAACTGGTTCCTTGTTGAGAAATACCATGACCATCAAATTGGTGTAGCAATTGTAGAAAACTGGAGGCAAAACTGAGATGCGCACCTAGCTAAGATCGAAGCTGCACTGGGGGCTAATAGAGCTTGGCTGCGGTGGCTGTTCCGCGGGCCTTCGTATCGGGGGTCTCCCGACGCCCGTAAAAATCCCATCCTCCACCACCTACCATTCACCAGCCACATTCAACCCCAGCTTGTTGCGAAGGGGAATTGAGTACTGCGCATTCTTAGTGTCTTTAACATAGCAGCCATGTCTGCCTTATTAGGTCTTGGTTATGACTCCAGCGACGATGACGCCACAACTGTGCCCAGCTCGTCTGTGACGACCGCGACTAAGGTCATTGCTGCACCAGAGGTCAATACAGAGGTTTGGTCACCCCATAATCACCCGCTTTCCCAAGTCTTCTCTTATTCTTTGCGCCTCAGCCATGACGAACAGATAAGACTAACAATCCTACAGGATCAAGCGCACATGCAGTTGGCCCTCGCCAACGCCTCTTCCCAAGCCCTCACCTACAATGCCACATACGATGATCTTACACAGCCTGCTCAGGGACCCGTAAACCCGTTCAAGCCAGCAGGTCCAGGAAACGGTATTAAAAGAAAGAATGTTCCGACAGGATTTGCCGAAGAAGCAGCTATCAGCGAGTCCACATTTGCTGCGCAACATCGAACGTTCCAAAGTCTGGGATACACGCGCAATCCCACACAACCGGGCCAATTTATTGGAAACCTCGAAAATGCGGCGCAATACGGAGGTCGGGACGTTGTGCAAATTAAGCCAAGTAAGAGCGCGTCCGCAAACTGGCGGACAAAGCGGCAAAAGAAGGGCGACTCGAGTATTGTGGAAGGAGACGGCGCATATCTGGGACCCTGGGCGAAATACCAAAATGATCAGCAATATGACTACGTGGAGGTTGCTGAGGGAGATGAGCGCGCGCTTGGTAGCGACGAGGAATATGTCGAAGAGGAAGACGAGACGCTGACTACAACGGCCCCTATGCCGGCCATGAGCAAGGATGCCACCGACTACGAAGGCGACTTCTCCAAGCAAGAAACCACTGAGTTCCACGGATCAGAGCAGTACGACTACCAGGGCCGGACATACATGCATGTGCCCCAGGACCTGGATATCGATTTGCGCAAAGAGCCCGGAACCACCAAGAACTACGTACCGAAAAAGCTTGTGCAAACTTGGAAGTCGCACACCAAGCCGATCACTTCTCTTCGATTCATCCCCAAGTCTGGTCACTTGCTGCTTTCGTCAGCAGCCGATGGAAAGGCCAAGCTCTGGGATGTGTATCACTCTCGGGAACTCTTGCGCACTTTCTCCGGCCATACCAAGTCAATCTCGGACACGGACTTCCACCCATCTGGAAAGACGTTCCTTACTGGTTCATACGACCGACAGATCAAGCTCTGGGATACCGAATACGGCAAATGCCTTGGCCGGTTCTCCACGGGCAAGACACCGCACGTCGTCCGCTTCAACCCCAGCGCAGAACACTCACACGAGTTCCTGGCTGGTATGTCCGACAAGAAGATTGTGCAATTCGACACCAGGTCCGGCGAGCTGGTCCAAGAGTATGACCACCATCTGGCAGCTGTCAACACCCTCACTTTTGTCGATGACAATCGCCGCTTCATCTCCACCTCAGACGACAAGTCGCTGCGCGCTTGGGAATACGGCATCCCTGTCCCGATCAAGTTCATTGCAGAGCCATACATGTTCGCGCTCACTCGTGCGGCGCCTCATCCGAACGGCAAGTATGTCGCCTTCCAGTCAGGCGACAACCAGATTGTCGTCTATAGCGCGACGGACAAATTCCGACAAAACCGGAAGAAGCGCTTTGTTGGGCATAATACTTCCGGATACGCTGTTGACCTCAAGATCTCGCCTGATGGCCAGTTCCTTGCTTCTGGTGACAGCGGGGGCTATGTCTGCTTCTGGGATTGGAAGACTGGCAAGATGTACCATAAGATCCAGGCTGGTGGAAAGGAAGGTGGTGCTGTCACCTGCGTGGACTGGCATCCTCATGAATCCAGTAAGGTTGTTACTGGTGGATTAGACGGTGCTATCAGATATTGGGATTAAAGGCATTTTTAGTTAATCAAGTGTGATTAGTTTGATCAAGAATTCAGGCTTGGATCTTGGAATATCCTTGTATACTCTCGATACTTTCTACCATAGTCTGCTGATCGTACTGTGTTCCTTCCTCATGTAATATATTAGATGTACTGAAAATCCTCCAAAAATTCGCATATCGTCACATATTCAACCAAAATTTCACTCATCTGGCAAAACAGCTCTACACATGAATGAAGTTCCGAACGTTTTTCAATCCGACGCAAGCCAGATGCCGCGAGCACCGAATCAACCCCATCGGCGAGAGATACTGCGGGTACTTCCAAGCCAAGATGGACAAAGCACCAACACTAGCAACCAAAGCCCCGCTCAAACCAAGACCAAGCACCTGGCTCTGATGCTGAACAGCTTCAATTACCTCGGAGTAACGCTGGTTACTGAAGCTGACACGGGCGTACTGCGTTTTCCAGCCAAAAATGGGGAAATGGCGGTCAATGGTCTCTTCGATCGTCTTGCGTAGCTTGTAGAGCGGCGATTTGACGCCCGAGCGCATTTCCAGATAATTCTCCTTTGACAGATCGTTTATGGCATGCGTGTCAGCGCAACGCTGATCTGTGTAGGCTTGGAATCCTGCCTGGCGCTTGAGGCCGCGTGTGTAGACGCTAGAGTGGGGATCGTAGACTCCGTGTTTGTCCAGTTGCTCGAAGAGGACCCGGACATCCTCGAGACCCGCATTTAGTCCCTGTCCGTAGAAAGGCAGGACGGCGTGCGCTGCGTCGCCGATGATGACGATGCTGGAGTTGAAGTGGTGGGGGTTGCACTTGATGCTGATCAGTGGGAGATGCGGGTTCGCGACGAACTGCTCACTCAATGCCGCGGGCTCAATGAGCTCTGGGCAGACGCCTGGGAAGTGGGAATCGAAGAATCCATGCAGATCCTCCGGTGAGGTCTCGAGGAAGTTGTAGTGCGATGATGGTGCGAATAAGGTACATGTGAACGACTTATCAGCTGATGGTAGCGCTATGAACATGAACTCGCGCCCAGGCCAGATATGGAGGTGGTTTGGCGAGATACGGAAGTTCCCATCTTCCGACGGTGGAATGCGGAACTCGCACCAGAGAGTATCGATGTACTCTTGCTGATAATCAACACGAGCGAACTTCATTAGATGGTAGCGCGCGGCGGAGTGTGCTCCATCGGCGCCGATGAGGTAGTCGAAGGACACCTCGATCTCCGGTACTCGACCAGCTACACCAGCATCATCGGCCACGGGTGTATCCCCGGGGATTCTGCGCTCAAACCAGGCTTTGTTGGTGCGAAAGTCTGCACCCGTGAGCTTGTGGTTGAAAAATAGCTTGACGTTGGGCGTCTTTTCTAGCTCATCGAGGAGGGCATTGTTGAGAGTTCCTCGGTCTATGGCATTAATGGCCTTGTAATAGTTGTTAGCTATATGATCTGCAGTGTAACTAACAATGGCAAATGCCAAGCGGTTGATCGGTACACACCCGGCCGTGGACGTCATAGGCTTGTGCAGCTTCCCACAGATCTCCTCGATCTCGCCCATGGATCATCCGCCCGTGCATAGGGATCGCTTCACGGAGGACATTTTCGATCAAATCATCCCGACCACAATTTGTCATGGATGTAATGCCACGTTCGGAGAGTGCCAAGTTGATAGACTTGGTAAAGTTCAATGGCACTGTTGTAGGGTCTCGGAGATCTACGGATGCGCAGGGATTATTGGCGTCAGTTCGGAAGAATTCGCAATGAATCACAACTGAGCCAGAACAAGTGCAAGGGGTACCCAAGATAGTAGCAGATGGTGATAGAGATTAATCGGGGTGGCTTTCTCTTAATTGGAAGAGTTGAGATAGGGACCTTGCGAGACATGGAGCCTTGATAAAAGCCAGCCATTTCCAACTGGAGACATGTATCTCCATGACAAGCGGATTGTTCCCAATGGCGATCACCCAAAGGTAAAAAGAAAGGTCACACAAGACAGAAGGACATACCTCCACGGAGCTCATATACTTCCACCTCGTCGCCTCTTGACGCAGCATACAGGGCTGCTAAGGCTCCCACTGGGCCAGCACCTACAACAACCACTTTCTGCCTCGGAATAGTCATCATGTACCTAGTCAATGTCCAAGATACAAACGGGTACGTGCTGAAACGGAAGAGTAAGTCGTTATCACGTGCTGCGAGATCGGCCCCTTCCAAGATTCCTAAATGAGATGATCGACATTAGTCATTATATTTGATGCCTTGATGCCTGAAAATATCAGACAATTGGATACTAGTCCAAATGAGGCTTAGTTCCATATCGCCTTGCGGCCGGCGGGGATTTTCTTGAAGTTTTGGCCGCCATTTAATCCACTCTCTATTACATATTCTCTCAATTTTATTCTTATTTATTTTCGCTCCTGCTATTTCAATATGGCTGAAGCTGGGAATCGCAAATGCAAGGGTGTGGACTGCCCTAACGACGCAGGCACCCTCCAATGTCCGACATGTTTAAAGAGCGGCACGGACAGTTTCTTCTGTTCGCAGGACTGTTTCAAGAGAAGCTGGGTAGGCACTCCGATGTGGCTGGAAGATGCGCAACAAAAGCGCCCCTCTATGTGGGAAACCAAGGGCTGACCATCTATTGTAGAGCGAACATAAGACCATTCACAAAAAGAGTAATATCCTCACCAACCTTTTTCCTCCGAAGGTAGTTTCTGAACCAGATCCAGCCACCGGAACCTTCAATCCGTACCCATCCTTCCCTTACAGCGGTTCTTTGAGACCCGTCTATCCTCTGTCCGCCAAACGAACGATCCCCAAGACGATCCCGCACCCGGACTATGCCCGCGATGGTATTCCCCGCTCCGAGCAGAAGATCATCGGCCGTCATAACATCACCATCCTGAACAAGGAAGAGCAAGAGGCCATGCGCAAGGTTTGCCGATTGGCTCGTGAGGTTTTGGATGCTGCTGCACGTGAATTGAAGCCTGGTGTCACCACGGACTACATCGACGAGGTTGTCCACAAGGCCTGTATAGAGCGTGATGTATGAGGAGGTACTCTCTGGTCGCATAATACCATACTAACATATATATAGTCTTACCCCTCACCGTTGAACTACATGAACTTCCCCAAGTCCGTATGTACCTCGGTTAACGAGACCATCTGCCACGGTATTCCCGATCAACGGCCCTTGAAGGATGGAGACATTGTCAACATCGATGTCACTCTATACCACAAGGGATTCCATGGCGATATCAACGAGACCTACTATGTTGGAGACAAGGCACTTGCAGACCCTGACGCCGTCCGAGTGGTGGAAACCGCACGTGAATGTTTGGATAAGTCAATTGACATCGTCAAGCCTGGCATGCTGTTCCGCGAACCTGGAAATGTCATTGAGAAGCACGCCAAGGGCCGTAACTGCAGCGTTGTCAAAAGCTACTGCGGCCACGGTATCAACCAGTTGTTCCATTGTGCACCCAATATTCCTCATTATGCTAAGAACAAGGCCGTGGGAACTGCTAAGCCCGGTATGTGCTTTACAATTGAGCCTATGATCAACATTGGTACCCACCGTGACCGCACTTGGCCCGATGACTGGACCAGCACTACTCAAGACGGATCTCTGTCAGCCCAGTTCGAGCACACTCTTCTCGTAACTGAGGATGGTGTTGAGGTTCTGACTGCCCGTCTGGCTGACTCACCTGGTGGGCCAGTTCCTATGCCTTCGACAGCATGAACTTGGGGAATTGGGAGTTAGGTAATTGGAATTATTTGTATATTCAGATACCACCTATTCAATAGCCAAACTTACGACCGTTCAATTTCTCTATAGTTCCGTAATTGAGGTAATGTAATAAAATGAGCAAGATAGGGCTATAGGCCAAGAGGTTGCCGATGTTGCAGATCAAAGGTCTGGGCGGCATCAGTCCGAAGAAAGAGTACATTTGATTGGGCGCAACGGGTAAGTCGGGGGGGGCGGGGGTACCTACCCAGGTATATAGTGAGGGGCGTGCTATCGGTGGAGAATTTTGGGGTTGGGTGCTCTTTCGTCTTCTTTGTTTTTCCCCCGTACAACAAGACGTTCAGTCAAGTTCTCTCGACTTGAAGACAATCTGGAGCGATTTGGCGTAACAAGTCTCAACAATGGCTCCAGAGAATTCTCCTACCGAGACTTCCCCGTTGCTGGGATCTGCTTCTACTAATAGCGCTGTATCCAACGGCACGATCCCTGATTACCATGTGGAATCAGGCGATCCAGGTCAGACGGAGAGGCAAGGCAAAGAGCCTGTTCTTGATGCGCAGAAGCAGCTCAAATATATCGTTCCTGCCATCTCATTAGGTGTATGGAATCTTTATCATTCATTCCGTTCTTTGAATCCAAAGTGACTGACACTATTTACAGATCTTCTTGTCGGCAGCAGACCAGACAATTATCATGGCCAGTTATGGTCAGATTGGTAGCGATCTCAAGGCTCTCAATCTGACCAGCTGGATTGCCACTTCTTATTTTCTCACTTTAACTTCTTTCCAGCCTCTATATGGAAAACTGAGCGACATCTTTGGTCGGAAGCCGTGTCTACTATTTGCATATGCGGTGTTTGGCATCGGATGCTTGGGTTGTGGTATGGCTCGAAATATTAATGAGTTGATTGCTGCTCGTGTATGTTCATATACGATCTCAGGCCTGAATCATGTAATGTAATGCTGACTATTTTCGAACAGATTTTCCAAGGCATTGGTGGTGGTGGTATGACCACTGTCGTGAGCATTTTGATGAGTGATATTGTTCCTCTTCGCGATCGAGGCTTGTGGCAGGGTATCATCAATATCATCTATGCCACAGGTTCCGGTACCGGTGCACCCTTGGGTGGAATTCTCTCTGACTACATTGGCTGGCGCTGGTATGGATGATGCAAGGCCCACACATCCTTACGCCATCTGACGTTTTTTCCTAGGGCGTTTTTAGCGCAAGTCCCTCTCTGCGTTATTGCATTCATTGCCGTATCGTTCCTGCTCAAGCTGCCCCCGCGCGAGAGCGCCCATTGGAAGACCAAGCTGCGTCGCATCGACTTCCTTGGGGCTTTAGTCCTCATTGGCGCCATTCTTGGTTTCCTGGTTGGTCTTGATCGTGGTAGTAATGTGTCATGGAGATTACCCTTGACAATTGCCTCTCTGACTGTATCTGCTGTCTTGTTCGTGATCTTTATTCTAGTTGAGATCTACCTAGCAGCCGAACCCTTTGCGCCTGGTCACATCATCTTCAACCGAACATTCTTTGCTTGCTACTGCTGCAACTTCTTCAGCTTTGGGGGATGGATTGCCGCTCTGTTCTATATCCCTTTATACTTCCAAGCGGTAGATGGTGTCTCTGCTACAACTGCAGGGCTGCGTTTATTGCCAAGCATTCTATCTGGTGTCTCCGGATCCATGTTGGCAGGATTGTTGATGAAGTGGTATGGCAAGTACTACTGGCTGACCATTGCTGCATATACTTTCCTGACCACGGGTGTGCTCTGCATATATCTGTTCTCCGGTGGTGTGGTGGCTAGTACAGTCCCCATGATCTTGGGAATGGTAATTTCGGCACTTGGCAATGGCATTGGTGTCACCACAACCTTGATCGGTTTGAGTATGTTCTCATCCGGTCTTGCTCTACAAACTTTGGATGTATACTAACCACTGCCAGTATCAAACGCTACTTATGAAGATCAGGCAGTTGTCACCGCTTGCTCGTATCTGTTCCGCTCATTGGGATCCGTGATTGGTCTCTCTTTATCGTCAACTGTCGTTCAGCAGGCCTTGCGCAGTCGATTGAAATCAGGTCTACGCGATAGTAAGAATATTGATCGGATTGTTGAGGGCGTGCGAGAAAGTCTGGACTTTATCAGAACCCTTGACCCAGCAACTGCCAGGATTGTCCGGGACTCTTATGGCTGGTCTACAAACAAGGGATTCGCTTTCATGGTTTGTGTGGTCTTCTTTGCTTTGCTGAGCAGCTGTTTCATCCGTGAAAGCAAACTCAACCGATGATTTATAAGCTGAATCTCTACACACCAAAAAGATACAGATTTGCATTTTCTTGAAAAGCGACAAACTTGCATGGAAAATTACTATGGTCTATCTAGCATCGGGGTTGAACTTGAATTTGTCTATTTTTATTCCATAAATATATCAAATAGTCCATCAAATATATACAGGGTATAAAGGAAGTTTTGTTTATATTGCAAAATCCAATCAAGAACAGAATGTTCATGTAGGTTTCTCAGACACGGATCAGCCAAAGTTGTATGCATAAAATGCCACCCGCTGATTTATCTACAAGGATTGAAGAATATCACCGCTCTGTCGTCTGCATCTCAAAAACTTTGTCGCCTCTTATAGCTTCGTACGTGGTAGGTATGCTGTGGGGCTCTGTCCCAGGGCTGGCCCGGGCAGGCTAAGTATAGCTTACTAAGCCAATACATGTGCAGGTGCCCGGGTCTTGTCAGCAACGTTTCAACCTTACAAATGTTTTCCAGTTGACTCACTGTTCATCGATTAATTGAGTGTCTTGATTGACACTTTGAGGGCTTGACTTGATCTGCTTAACCAACTGCGATCAGAATGAGCTACCACCTTATGTTCCTAACATTTTTGTGCAGCTCCCGCTAGCTCAACTTCCGCCAAACCTCCGTCATGTCCGACTCGCGCCCAGGGCCAGTTTCACTAGCACGATATCGACCTATTCTCTACCTCTTTACCGGTGTCGCTGCCGCGTATGCAATTCTCTATGTCCACAATAATGTCCTTTCCCAGTCATCATCAACTTCGCTCCGGCGTCGAAATGCTGTGCGCCGTACAAGAGCAACCGAAGCTGAAGAGCTTGGAATCGCTGATACCCCGTCTTATCGAGCCATTACCCATCTCGAACAACTAGAGCGTCAGAATGGTGTATATGGGACATTTCGCATAGAGACAGAGGATGGACGCCGCGTGGAGAGTGGCCTTCTTCCATCACTGCTAGCAACACGCGACCAGCTGATGGAAGAAGTCGGTGTCCCGCCTGCTCATGCAGAGCGCATGCGCGAGATGATGGAGGATACGTTTCTTGAATCCTTCCTTGCCCTCGATTTCCCATCTGCACATATTCTCCCAGAGGACACCCCGGAAAGAACATACTTGACAGAGCAACTTCAACGCCGCGGTATCTCCAGAGCTGGTATTGAAAGGGCTTTGGTCCGCTTCAACGGAGATGTAAATTATGGAGAGGAGCTGCGCCGGCGACGACAGAATGGTGAACGTGTCACTCTTTCAACCTCTACATTTCCAGACGTGTCTGCGCCTCAACAAAACCCTGACGGCGGTGAGACGGTGGTGGATGACCAAAGTGTCTTCTCGTGGCGTGATGGAAACAACGATCCTTCCAATAGGGAAGGCCAGAATTTGCTCAACCTACTTTACCACATCGCTGAGGATCAGGCGCGGAGAGACGGCTATATCCATCGTGGAGTTACTTGCAACAGCTGCGGTGCCCTGCCAATTCAGGGTATCAGATACCGATGCGCCAATTGCATCGACTATGATCTGTGTGAGACGTGCGAGGCAATGCAAGTCCACATCAAGACACATCTATTCTATAAAGTGCGGATTCCAGCCCCGTTCTTAGGAAACCCTCGTCAATCGCAACCTGTATGGTATCCTGGGAAGCCTTCCATGCTTCCCCGTAGCCTTCCACGACCTCTTGCCAAACGTCTTATGAAAGAGTGCAGTTTCGAAAATACAGAGCTTGATGCACTCTGGGATCAGTTCCGCTGTTTGGCCAATCATGAGTGGGTGAACGACCCGAACAAGTTGCACATGGCCATCGATCGCAAAACATTCGACCGATGCTTTGTACCTAATACTTCTATTCGGCCACCGCCTCCCAGTCTCATTTACGACCGAATGTTCGCATTCTATGACACCAATGGCGATAATCTTATCGGGTTTGAAGAATTCCTGAAGGGTTTAGCTAGTCTCAACAATAAAAGCAATGACGAAAGGCTGCGACGTGTATTCCGTGGCTATGATATCGACGGAGATGGCTTCGTCGAACGCAAGGACTTCCTTCGGGTTTTCAGGGCTTACTATGCGCTTAGCCGGGAGCTTACAAGGGATATTGTCGCGGGCATGGAGGATGACTTCTTCGAGGGTGGAGCTCGTGATGTGGTGCTCGGTAGCCAGCCTATCAGCTCTGCATTCCCTGGCAATATCCCTGCAGGCGAACGTTCTCGTACAGGCGAAGGCAAACGCATGAATTCTGAGGGTGACATGGAGGTCGTCGACAATGGAGGCATCTTGCGACAGGACGGAGATGACACTGGTGATCGACATTTGGTTGTGGGCGACGCTGCTGTCAGAACACAGTTTGGTCGGATGAGACCATTGTTCCCATCCACACTCCGCCTAGCATCTACTGAGACTCCTCCTACTCTGCGTCCATCGGATATCATAGAGGGTTACCGGAATGACGACAACGAAGAACATGAAGATGGCGCCAGCGAGACCAGTGGATCGGACCAATCTAGCTCATCGGTGGCCAGTGGTACCTGGCCTCCAACTGAACACATTCTCGAAGAAGATATCATCGAAGCCCTTGGGACCTATATTCCCGCTCGAGAAATCACCGACCCGATTGATCGGGCTCGCGTCGCGGATGCAGTTTATCAGAGAATGCGCGAAGATGATCAGAGACGCGTGTTTGACGCTCGTCAGCGTGGAATTGACGAACGTTGGAGGCGCCGAGCGTTTTATACAGACGAAGAAGATGGCGCCACTGTTCCTGAGGGGTACGAAAGGGATCCAGCCATCGATGGCTCCAGCGATGAAGACCTAGATGAATCCGAATCGCGCCCACCCTCTTTCCGTTCGCGGTCCTCGTCCAAGGTGCGATTCCAGGATGATCTCAATGACGACGAGTACGACATTCGATCTAACCCATCAACTTCGTCACGGAGTATCCCTGTTGGCGAGCGATGGGGTGGCTTCGAAATTCCCGAGGTCGAAAAGGACGTCGGCAAAGAAATCTTGTATCAGGTCACACAACAGGGATTCAATGAGCTTCTAGATATTCTGTTCAAGCCAAAGGAGGACCTTCTGATGGAAGTCTATCGCACACGAGCTGAGCGCAAGGTCTGGGCCCGCGAGATTGAACTCGCGGGGAAGGAGGATCCTTCAAAACGTACCCCGCCTGGAAATGCTCCAGCTGAGGAAGAGCTTGAGAAGACTATCAATAACCGGCCACTTGATGATCTATTACAGCGCGCTGGCTACGCAATTCAAAGCCCAGTCCTAGCACCTGCCAACGCCGAACCAGTGCTTGAGCCCACCGCCTCAGATGATGATAGTAATGAAGACGAACATGAAGATGACGATGAAGACGATGTGCGGCCAACTCATCTTGCCGACCCCGAATGCGATGCTGGATTTGGGCAGACACAGTCCTTTGGGGATTCCGACATGGCATCCGCCGCCTCATCTGATTATGACGACGACATCATTGCCTCCCAAGAATCCGATGCGGGACCATCAAGTCGCACTGTTGAAGACGACACACTTTACTACGATCCAACACTCCCACAACATCGCCCCCATGCAGAGATGACACCAGTACTCATCGATGAATCAGACTCCGACCCCGAGGAATCCCCAGTCACAAGCACAACCTCAGGTCTCCCTGCTCAACTCCGACTCCAGCCCGGGATCACCTCTCTTCCCGCGCCGTCTTCTCCCCATTCATCCCCAGAAGCCGAAGCCACAGCCCCTAAGCTTCCTCCTTCTCCTATGCAACCACTCCCACCCCCTCACCGGGTCAATGACCAGCCTCGTCAAGCCCCTCCCCCACGCCGACCTTCGTCCCGGACTCTAGCTCGGTGGGTCTATTTGGACCAGGTAGAACGTGAAAATAAGGAACGTGGTAACGGTGCGAAACTCAACTTTGAGGAGTTCTCGCGCCGTATGGCTGCGGATCGAGGACGCCGACTGGCATTTGTGGCCAGTTGGATTGAGATGGCTAGTTTTTGATTTCGAGAAGGTTCCTAGATGAACCTAAGTGTACATTAATATTGTAAATTAGCGGGACTTCTGAATTGATCCAGATTCGTCAACACAGTGACAATTTGGTCAACTACGAAAAAGAATAAGTGTTTATATCCTAGTTATCACGTTTGATAGACCCGTTCTAGTCCGTAGTGACTTATAGTAGCTCAGAATGCATATCACATCCATTGATTGGCTCCTTAAGCGGACTTGCACCTCATTTCCCTGGCATATTTATGTTCAGAAAATGTCTCGCAAACAAGTCTTTTTACCCCGGGGCCGTGCCCAGCCATGAGGGCGTGCCCCCCTCAGATTACGTGCTTTTAGGGACCAATGGCTCACTTTGCACCATTGTTATCCTCGGGATGTTGAAGATTTCCGTCCAGGATTCCCCTTATCGATTTGACTATAACTCAAAGGTTCTCCGACTGTCTCCAGTATACAAGCTAGCACCAGTTATGCCCTCAGCTGCCGTGGGGCTCTACGGCCGAGAGATAAAATCACGATATCGCGATCATGATGGATCCTGACGTGCTGTCTTTTCTTGCTTCAAAAAAAGATGCGACCTGAGGGCCCATCGCCATGGAGTACTAATAGTGACTCCCTCCGCTGCTATATTTCATATAGAAACGTCCCACATCCATCATGGTTTTTGATCGTCTGGCCCGGTTCTACCGGTCGTGTCTACTCCAGATTATCATTGTTGGACTAGTCGCATTCTGTGAACCAGGTATATGGACAGCTCTTAATAACCTTGGAGCTGGAGGCAATGCCAAGGCAAGTAATATAAATGTTGGTAATCGGCGCAACTATCGCTAACATACTGTGCAGCCTTACCTGAATAATGCCGCCAATGCCTTGACATACGGACTTATGTCAGTAGGCTGCTTCCTTGCTGGTGGAGTTACCAATAAGATCACTGCGAAATGGACCTTGTTCATCGGAGCTGCATTCTACACTCCTTATGCGGCTGGTCTATACTGCAACAATCGTTATGGCAACGAGTGGTTTCTCCTACTCGGAGCTGCCCTTTGTGGAATTGGTGCCTCGTTGTTATGGGCTAGTGAAGCTGCCATTGCAGTTGGATATCCGGAGGAGGAAAAAAGAGGACGGTAGGTTGAGAGTCTGAACCATCTAGTCATTTGGCTGACCGTTGTGTTTAGCTACGTTGCAATCTGGATGAGTATTCGGCAGATGGGGCCACTTGTTGGTGGTGCTATATCTCTCGCTCTCAATGTCAACACTGCGCACGTCGGCAAGGTCACCTACACAACATACTTGGGGCTTGTTGCCATCTCATCCCTCGGGGCTCCATTTGCCTTGCTGTTGTCCCAGCCACAGGATGTCATCAGGAGTAACGGCACCAAGATCCCTTATATGAAGAAAACGAGTCTTGCTATTGAGGCCCGCGCTATCTGGAGGCAACTTTCGAATAAGTACATGCTGCTACTCATCCCGGTCTTCCTCGCAGGACAGTTTGGTGTGACTTATCAGGGGAATTATTTGACGAGTATGGCATCTCCAATCCTTTTTCACCAATCATGAATGGCGTAGCTGACAGGAAAATTAGCTTATTTCACCGTCCGCTCTAGGGCCCTTGCGTCATTCCTAACTGCCGTGGTCGGCGCCACCGCCAACGTGGTGACGGGCTTGTTTCTCGATCTGAAGTTTTTGTCCCGAGGAACGAGATCTAAAATTGTGTACATCTTTGTCCTTGTCTTTATCACAGCTGCTTGGACATGGAACGCCATCACCGAGACGAAACTCTCCCGCATGGCCGAACCACCCGCCTTTGACTTGGGCGATGGTCCATTCTTCAACTCGGCTTTCACTGTCTATATATTCTTCCGGTTCTTCTATGAGGTGCTGCAGACGTATATCTATTGGTTGATGGCCGAGATCAAGGGAGCGCAGGCGGACGGCGATATCGCGAGAACAACCGGAATCCTAAGATCGTGGGAGTCCATCGGCAGTACGATTGCCTACGCCGTCGGTGCAACTCACTGGGCCAACCTGAACCAGATGATACTGGGCTTTGCACTATGGGGCTTTACCATTCCATTCACCCTTCTCGCAGTGTTTGGAAATTGGAATGTTTCAGACACGCTCGAGGTAGAGGAGGAGACGGACAGCAGTAGCTTGGAGGCACAGAGGGTAGTCGTCAATTCTGATGGAAAGGACTAGGATTAATTCTGTTTTTGGCATATCACACTACATAGAGTGGAAATTAGTAAATAAATGATTCAGGTGACTGTTCGAATCAAATAGACTTGTACACATGTTCAGAATATATAGATGAGATGAACAGCAATTTTATATTACGATATATACCTCCAACTCTTCCTATGCATCAACTGGTCGACTACTAATACTATATTTAACCTACCAATGCCTTACTATCTATCAGTCTCGAGATAAAATGCTAGTTCAAGTTCTCGACATGAAATATAGTACAACTTTGATAATCAACTTTATAATGCCAAATATGGCTCACTCTTCCATCAATTGGTCCAAGTGGCTGAACAGTTTCCTGGTCTAGCGGTTATGATTTTCCGTTAACAAATGCGACTAGCAGATGTTCCGGAAAGGTTCTGGGTTCGATTCCCAGGGAAACTATTTTTTTGTCTTTTTGCTCTTTTGCCCCTTTTCTCCATGTCTTGATATCATAATTGTTTTTTTTGGCATCCTTTCAAAAAGTTCAAGTTGATGTAAATTGACCTGAAGTAGAGCCACAAGACTATACTGGACATCTGAGGAAATGCAGCCTAAAACCTGGAGGGTATGGAATTAGCAGAGGGAAAATCAGAAGTGGACCACCCAAGCAAGTCAAATTAGAGACATAACATAAATCACAGACATAATCTCGTGCTGCATACAACAATAAACCGAAAGCATGACATAGTCGTGTAGCACAAGGTAAAACGTAAGAAGCGTGGTAAACATATCAAGACAAACCATCCTGAACGCCAGAATAAAAATAGGAATCAAACCAAGAAAACCAGCAAAACCGCCGCCCTAGTATTGAGTCCTTTCGTACCGCTAACACATAGACCCGGAGGAGATGTGCGGGAGCCGGACGATTATTTTCCTGCCACCCTGACTGGGGATTGGTTTCAATCATCCCTTCACCTGGCCTGGGTACGTAGGTGCGTGGGCTTTTGTCCTGGAAATCACTGAGCCTCCAGGGTATCTTTCCTCCACGGGGTCCGAACTTGACAGTGGGGTATTTCAAGGGAATCGTAAGAACAAAGAAAAACCAGAAGAAGAAAGCAGGGGAAAAAAGAGCCTGGACAATCCAAGGAGCTTCCATGAGAAGACAAACGGAAACATGACAGCGGCATCCATGCATGTGGCTTTAGAAAGGGCCATTCTCCATCCGGTGGATTCAAGGGTTTGCGAATCTTACACGACGGCTACGTCGCTCCACGATCAACTTCTCAGTGTCAACATAAAGACAATCGAGAAACTGCATGGCGCTAGAATCCCTAAGGATCTTCGCGACCTGAGTACCCGCCGAGATGAGCTGCAGCACGTTGCGATCATCCTTGACTGGCCTAGACTGGTGCTTGGCAGCATGGCGCATCTCCAAGGAGTTCTCCAGGACAGTGATGAGCTGTTTAATTTGGCGGTTGTACAAGAGATGAGCTGGGATGCGGCGTGTGGTAGCCAGCCGCTTCAAGAGGTGCACCCATTCAGTCCACTCGCGGTCCGAGGGGACTTTGACGGGTCTTTTGTCCTGTTCGATAGGAACACGGAACTGGTACTTTGCGATGAAGTCATAGGCGCACTGGGACAGTCGCTCGTTGACCTTGTGGAGGATGCTGTCTTGCTCGCCGGCATCGAGGTTAGTAGGCAGCTGGGGAAGCTCTTTATCCTGGGCTGCCATAGCTTGTGGAGAAGGTGGCTCCAAAAACTGATGCGGGCCATCAAATTCATCCCGGTTGGATGTCCGTCTCTGGGCATGATAGTGTGGGCTTCCTCTGGATCTCCCGGCAGATCGCTGGCTGTTTCCTTCTATGACATATTCTGGGCTCTCCGGGGGGTTCATTGTTCCAGGATCACGTCCCAGGGTTTCTCGAGGCAAGTGGTGCGGCTGGTTCCATTCATAACTCCCAGGTGGTGGATGAGCCTGTCCGGCTGGAGGGTAGGATAAACGGCCCGAGGCTGGTGTGGGTGGGCCCATCATGTGGCTGTGGCTGTCCAGAGGGACTGGAGCTCCGCGGTAATGGGTCTGATGGTTAGAATCAATTAAACCGAAAGGCCCTTGACGATCGTCTCTGTAGCCATATCCGTGGGGGGTAGATTGTGACCTTTTACCGTTTAGTAAAAGGAACAAAAGCGAGCGTTGTCGATGATGGTTTGGAGGGAGTTTGTAGTGAAGTGAACGATGACCAGACAATACCTTTGATAGACCACTGGAGAGATTGCTGGAGCTGCATACATAGGGTGCTGGGCCATGGTGCTGCTGCGACGGAACATGAGTTTTGGATTCCCAGATTTTTGGCACGGAAATAGAGGAGGGAATGGCGATGCCGATTTTGCTGACCTATGGCGAGACCGAGTATCAACTTTGGAGTTGATAGAGCTTGCACAAGAACTGAGACTGGCTGGCAAAGAGAACGGATAGACTGATCCAGCCGCCAGTGGATGAGGAAGAATAGGAAGCATGAAGAAAGTCCAACGGGAAGTAGTGTGCCTTATATAAGAATTGAAAAGAAGATTTAAAGCGACGAGGGAACTAATATATCTATTAAGTGCGTTATTGAATGAATTGTGAAAATCCGAGCAAAGGGCAGGTATTATAGTCCTTTCTGGAAAGTCACTCTACCCGGGTTGGACGAGGTGAAGTGTGCCTGACCAAGTGGATCGGAGCCCTAGGTTTCTGCAACGGCAAAGTAACTGGATTGAGAGCCGCGCTAGAGGACTTTACGCCAGTGGCGTTGGTGGAATGAAATCTATGGAGACGAGGGCAGTGTTGCCTGAACATTCTTGATTCCAAGAAAACCAATTGCGTAACAGGATATAGACCGTCCATGCCGTTTACGCTGAAGATCTCGATCGATCGAGAATAGAACCGGTGTGCAAAGCTCGTTGGCAGCAGAGGCGCCGCCAGACGCCTCTGGAAGTGCATAGCATGACTCCGATGGCATGGCAAATATTCTAATCAAATCCTCGATCTTCACAAGGGGCAAATCACCAGCACGCTGGGTGCCGCATCATCTTCATTCTGGTTTGATACTTGTATTGGAGGAGAGCCTCGGGCAGCAAAGCTGGTGTTGGGTACAAAATGCAAGGACAGGGGGGTCTGACCTAGGACATCATTGACCTATGGATACCCAAATGTGCAGATAGAAAAGGCGATCTGCACCCCCGAAAGCCCTAGAAGAAATGCAAAGATGAGGTGAGGTAGGTGCAACATGCAACTTCCGTGACGCGCGTAGTTAATCCGTGTTGGGCACTTAGGCTTCTTGGGGCCCAATGCAATAAGCCGCATGGACCATGTCTCTCTTCTGGGGATCCTTCGGAGGTTCGGGTGAAACAAAGAGGAAATTCAATATCAAAGTTTGTGAATGTGGAGAGTTCGACTGTTTTGATGGCATAAGATCTACCCTTGCAACCCAACATGAAGCCCAATGCCTATGCTTTCAGGGTCAAGGTTGCCTAGCAGAATTATCATCGACCGTACTCTGGATAGCCATAGGAGGTATGATAAAATCAGTCAAACTAGAGAGGGCCTCGCAAACCCCAGAAAATCATAACCAGTTGTATTTCCGGGGTATCATTCACCCTAGGCATTTGCCAGGAAGCATCAAAGTGTCATTTTATGGTTTTTTTTGCCGGTTTCCGCTATTGACGACGGGCAGTTTTATGCCGAGACGAGAGGCATAATCCTAGATTGCGTTGGTAAGTATAGAATTAAAGAGAGTTGCATTTGTGACATCTGCTTACCTCGCAGCTCAAATGAATGGCTTCTTCGATACCAATGCGTGCCTCGTACCCCAGAATCTCCTTAGCCTTGTTGCCACTGGCATATCTAATAGCGCATGCGTCTTGTACACTTCCACGGCTCAAGGTTGTGGTTGTTCCCATTAACCAGGTGACAGTTTCACACGCCAGCCCGGCGAAGTAAGCTAGACTCTTCGGAATATGCATTTCAAAAGGTGGGACATGCCCAAAATGCGCCCAGATTGCCAGACAAAAATCACGGAAGACAATAGGCTCGTTATTTTGAATGAAAAAAGCCTCGCCTGCAGCTGTGCGGGACGATAGCAGATTCTCTATGGCCAGGACGTGAGCATCGGCTGCATTGTCGACGTGGGTGATATCCCACAAGTTAAAGCCATTCCCTATCAAAAAAGGGGTTTCATATTTGGCGATGCATGCGTGAATAGCTGGTACTAGCTGATAGTCTCCTGGTCCGCAAAGCACCGATGGCCGCAGGGCACATGTCACCATTTTGCTGCTCGAGGTCTTGAGCACGAGTGTTTCTGCAGCAGCCTAGGTACCATACCGAAGCGTGTTAGTAACTCATTCGCTACCGATGTTAATAATATTGCTGATGGGGATCAGCAATTCTAACCTTGGACTCTCCATAAATGGTTGACCTAAATGCCGAGGGCCATTCTTCATTGATATTAGGGTGAGTGGTACCCGTATCGTCGATCACCACGCAGCAACTGCTCGTATATACGAACACCTCAACCCCACTGAGCTTGGATGCATCCAGCATATTCCGTGTGCCTTCAAAGTTGATCTTCCATACCTCCTGTTCAAGTCGGCGACCGAACCGTTCGGCCAGATTTGGGACGACTCCAGCAGTATGGACAACAACATCTGGCTTCACAGCCTCGAATAATTTGCTCAATGCTTTAGTCGAAGTAATATCCACTTGCATGTATGAAGTTCTCTCTGGTAGGACATGCTCAGGTCGTGGGGGCCTTGAATCGATGACGACGATGACAAAGTCTGGGTGTTTTTCTGCAAGAGCCCGCACTATGGCCGAGCCTACAAATCCCGTGCCACCAGATATAAGGACTTTCTTCGCTGTATCGGTCATTGTGGAGGTTGATTGAGTGTGAGGATATGAGAAGACTATGATGTGGGGGAGACTTGGACTGGATAGACACAACTGTGTGACACTACAACGACATAACGACATCAAAGTTACCGCAACACCCCGGAGGAGGACCACAAGTGATATTGGAAATGATGCCAGAGAGAGGCCATTCGAATGGTCAGACCTTCTTCTCACTCATTCAGATTTGAAGTTGGCTTTTATTCTTAATGCCTAAACCACGACCTAGTACAATCTCAACGACGACCTCTTATTGTTGTGCTTGTTGAACATCGTTCAAAGTCCTCCCTCCGATTGCTCTTCATGTTCGTCCCCATCTTACTCTTGTTCTTTACCTTCACAGTGAGCAGGCTCCAATAGATCCAGCACTTCTCCCAGTCCAGGATAAATACAATACTCCTCGGCCAGGTCTTCCAATTCCTTCAACTTTGGCCACAACGATTTTGAACTCGACTCATCCTCTCTGATTGCTCGAACTTCCTCATCTGTCAAAGAATCAATGATTCCTTGCATCCCACCGACAAGAGCAGTAGCAGACTGAGACTGCTTTTGCACCTCATGGATTTCGCTCTTTCTCCCGAATGACGCGAATAGCGTCGTCCACCATGTTCATTACGTCGGGATGGATCTGCGCTGCTCGCGTGAGAATGTCATCAACAGTCTCTGGATCGAGAGAGCTGGACACGCTGGCAAATTTCTCCTGGTGACGAAACTGTCGTGTTGGCGTGGACATCGTCAATGGTGTTAGCTCTCGCGCGTTTCACGTTTTGAGGTTTAGCCATGGTTGGTAGTTGTATGCCCGACGATCACTGGATGGATCTTGGGAACAAAGACTTCACGAGATGGCAAGGTGATCTTGTAGGGTAAACAGAACAATGCAAGAAGAAGGAAGTTAGAGGGCGTAAAGTATGGTCCCAAAGATAGAGGGGGGGGTCAAACAAGACGACACAGCGCGGCTACGGGGTGGATCATGGGGGTTTTTATGTTTGTAGATGTTTTCTAGTCACATATATTACATTGTTAGATTACACCGTCCAGAACATATACCGTATAAGCGATTGACTATCTTAACTTGTCAAGTATGATCTGGCCATGGCCATTCGCAATACTATTCACCTACATCCCAACCATCCCCTAGCACTTAGGCCGAGTAGAAATATGATATCCATACAAATAAAAATCAGGCTCTCAAGAGGGGGCTTTACTACTATACTGTAGTAATAACCTCTATAGAAGGGAAGTACGGACATATTTCAAGTCATAATCTATACACTGTGTCACATTGAGGACAGCTGCAAAATCACTAGCAGAGCACACGGAATGCGAGATACGCAGACATCTAATATACATATCCTTGACCCAGGTATTATCCCAACAGTCACAAAAAGACTAATCTCCGAAAGAGAAAGCGCTGCGACTAACCAACAAACTCCAAAGTAAATGCAAGAAGAGAAACAAATTTCCCCGGTAATTAGCTCCCCCAAATCAAGGACGAGCCGTTAGGACAATCGCAGACTTATAGCACACGGCACAAGACCAGCCCACCAAGCTTTTTCTCAACACACTCGCGAGCTTCCAGAATCCCTCGGTCCGTAGAGAGGTACAGACTCTCACCCGGCGAGCGAAGTCCGGCCACAAACCCGGATGCCTCACCACGAACAACTCGGCGCAGTCCCTCCACATCAATGTTGACCCGTCGGGTGGGCTTGCTGACCATCTTGATTTTGCCCAGGACCGACTCGTTCTGCCAGTACTTCAGGCCCAGCCACAGCCGCCTTGATGCAACATTATCGCGCGTTATTGGCTCAATGCCTTCGACTTCATCATTGGCCGCAGGGTAGCCGAGGATGCTATGGGCTGGAGGAGGAGTCGGACCTCCGCGGACCACGGAGGAGATGTAGCCTGAATTTTGGAGGGCGAGGGAGAGCTTCAGGTGGAGGTTGCTGTTAGGGATGGAAGTGAGAGCGAGACGGGCCTTGGTGGCATTGTTCAAGTGGGAGCAGACGGCAGAAAGGTTGACGAGAGACATCGTGATTTCGCGACGGCAGCAATTAAGCTCTACCGACGGCCGTTCGGAGAAGAAAGGAAGTGGTGGGTTCGATTGATTGCGGAAGACGAAGAATGACGGGGGATCCCAGATACACGAAAGGGAAGACCGAGAGAACCACAATGGAGTGCAATTGTCTGGGGAAGCAAAGACACGGCAAGTGTTGTAGCGCCTGAAGATGCGATGAGGATGGAAATTTTCGGATAAATAATATTTCCGGGTCGCGGTCAGGTCCAGGTACCGGGTACTGTCTCACCTATAGCGGATATGTGTGATGACAATGTACTAGTACCGTCCTATCACATCACATTCATACATCTTCTAAGCGCCCAGCTTGCATGGCGGTTGATGTAGGCGTTTCACAGGTTGAATACCCCTCAGTCTAAGGTATAAATAATAAACGTACGTTGTTCTTTTTGTTTTTCCCCTCTACTTGCTGCCATCGTTGTATACTTCCATTCGGTACTTCGAATTGTCAACAATGCCACCATCAGCGGGTGAAGAGCGACTTGTGACTGTGTGAGTTGAGCTGATTTCCCCGCAGGTCGATGGCAAGCAGTCCTTGAATTGCGTCTAACAGCCAGACTAGTTTTGCAGATATCCACTACTACTTCACAGAGCCAACCCGAAGACCTTTACCATATCACCACCGTTTTGATAAAGGCTCCTATGTTTATGTTTATCATGACGCCTTTCAGAACAAAGCTCGTATAGAAATTGCCAACAATCCTGGATCTCCAGAGCAGGATGCATTCTGTGGAGGCTTGAACAATGTCCACATACGGCACTCCGCTCAGTTCCCGACACTTTGTACATTAACAGTTGATGCACACACAACCTCGCCCCAGCAGCAACATGCAAATGATGCCCATCAACATGAGTGGCGTCTGCCTAGCGGCGACCCACGAGATGACCCAAAGGAATTACGCGATTTCGCTCGCCTGCATACATTGGATATCTACTTCTGGACTCAAGAAGATGCAAACGACTTTCTGGACACTGTCGTCCGGCTTCTGTCCAATGCCCAGGTTGAGACAGACCGAGAACCAGCTCCGCAACCACAGGACACCATGAGCTCTGTAGTCCAGCAACTCGAAACTGTTGCAGTCTCCGATCCGGCCTACCAGAACGGTCAAACACGCAACTCACGATCCGAGCCCACAACCACAGCGGCACCAGCACAACAGGCGCCTCCACCAACCAGCAGCTTCCCCCCACCTCCTCCAAGCGGACCTCCGGCTGACCAAAGATTAAGCGCTGGGTCTACTCCCGCCGAGGAAAAGAAAGACCAAGCTAGCTTCGCCCCGCTCCCATACAATCCGGCTGCTCCAGCCGCCCCGGAGCCAATCCAATACCGTGAGAAGACCCCGCCGCCAGAGGACGGGATGAACGGCACCGGCCTTGCAGCCGCAGTGGCAGCAGACAGCGGCATTCCATATACGCCACCGAACCAAATGATGGGGCCTGTACCAGGCGTGGGCGGATTCGCATCCCCACCCCCCTCAACCCCAGGTTTGCAATACGCAGGCCCTCCGGTCTCGGCACCGCCAGCCTTCGCCTCCCCTCCACCTAGTGTGGGACTGCAGCATTCAAACACTTTCCCCACTGCTCGATCTTCGCTTCACAGCCCTGGAGCGCCTGTCCCTTCATACCACTTCATCGGCGGACAGGGAGCTCAACAGTACGCCAGTGCAAGCCAGCAAGGTTCAATGTCCTTCGCGCCGCCGCCACAGGATCCAAATGCCCATCTGTATGACCAGCAGGTCTATGGGACTGCCCAGGCCCAGTCGCCGCCTCAGTATCAGTCTGGAGCGGCGGTGCCGGTAGGCGGGTTCTCGAACTACTCCTATGATAAGACCCAGGCCCAGCAGCAGCCGCAGCAACACCAGCGTTCTGGCTCTGAATATGATATCCATAGCCAGTTGTACAGACCCACTGAAGCGGAGGCTGGCTCCCACTATCAGAAATATGCACAAAAGGCTATGAAGAATCCTGGACAGCGGCCTAGGAAATTGGAGGATAGAGCAGAGCGATTGGAAGGCGGTATGAACAGGTTCCTGAAGAAGCTTGAGAGGAAACTTTGAGCCTCCTTTTTGGGTGGGAGTTTGAGATTTTGCATCTTTCTTTCTTAGAGTTCTTTGCTGGTCATGGCCACCTCGAGTGCTTGTTATAACTAGGCCGGCTGCTGGGCAGTACTGTGAGCATGGAAATCCGACAAGAACCTTGGAATATTTTTAGTGTCTCAATTTGATGAGAAAATGAAGTGCTTACTATATGAAAACCCAATAAATGGTAGTATGAATGCTCTGAGCCCCGCTATATTGATGAAAAAAGATGCTAAATTCGATAATGCCCCAAAGCGCTAAGAATAATATGCTCAAGAAATTGGTACAGAGTATGCAAGAGATAGAAGAAAGAATAATCAGACATCCCAAAACACTGAGAGATTTAAAATGCTAGCATAGTAGGAAAGAGACACGGAAGAATGGATGGTAAAAAAGTCGGGGGCAAGCCTCGATGAATGGAAAGGGTCTCACGATGGGTGAGATAGAAGAAAATGGGAAGACTATGATCAGAGAAGATTCAAAGGTTATTCCAAAATTTACCAGAAGCGGAGATGGGCCAGCGAAATCCATTTCAGATAAACATGGTGTAGTTCTGATATAGAGCGCCTAGTGTAGTGACAAAGTGGCAATGTCGATGGCGACGCTGCGTGACTCAGCCTCAGTCTCAGTTGCGGGCTGCGCATCAGGAGCAGGCTCAGTGGACTTGGCCTCAGTGGAAATCTCCCCTGTGGCCTCTGCCGAAATCTCAGGCACAACAGTCTCCTTCACAGGCACATCGTCTTCCTTCTCAGCCTCGGCCTGGACCTCTGCTGATTCCGGACTCTCGAGCACCTCTGGTTTGGACTTGAACGTCTCTTGCTTCTCATCGACGTTCACTTGATCGCCAGCCGTTGGGATTGCCACGGGCTCTGCGGCAGTCTCTTCACTTGTGGCGGTGGTTTCAGCAGCGTTCTCCTCAACATCCTCAGCGATGGTCTCAATGAGGGCCTCGACAGGTGCATCCACCTCAGCCTCGGCCTTGGGTCCGTTGGAATCAACGGTCTTAACCGGTACCTCCGTAGCATCTTCGATTGGGACGAGGTCAGAGCTTTCAGCCGATGTCTCCTCGATGACTGGCTCAGGCGCTTCAATCGACTTCTCGATTGGCTCAACAGATGCAATGGCAACTTCTTGAGTAGGCTCCTCAGCCTGGGCAGGGCAGGCGATCTCCTTGACTGGCTTAGGAGCAGCTTCGGGCTGTCTAGCAGCCGCAACCGGGGTAGGTTCCACTGTTTCAGGCTCCTTGGGGCTGGCTGTGATAGGCTTCACGATGTTCTCCTTCTCACTTTCCTGTCTCTTTTGGGAGGCCTTATGTTCGTCTTTCTGTGGCACAGGGTCCTTGTTCAGACCCTGAGATTTCTGAGTTTGAGGTCGTAGAGCGGTGCTCTTAGGCTTCGCATGGGGGACGCCACGGTCTGGCACCCTTCCAGTTGATGGCCTGGGGGCCTTGGAAAGAGATGTTGTCTTGGTAACAGGCTTTGCATCAGTCTTTTCCTGGGGGTGGGACTTGTTCGCAGAGCTAGCAGTAGGCCGCATCATTCTCGCAAGGAAACCCTCATTGACAGGCTTAGTGGTTGTATCATGAGCTGCTTGAGAAGGCAACGAAGGGCGAGAGGCTTGTCTGCGAATGCTTGTACTCGGAGTAGTAGCACGCGATTGACCTCCCGTTGCGCTTTTGAGGGATGAAGGTTTTCTTGTGAGGGCTGATGTACCGGTAGTAGTGCGAGTACTCGGAGCCCCTGCGCTTCCTAGCTTAGCAGTTTGCATCGAACCAGGTACACGGGCAGGCTTCGGTGGGGACTTGGTTCCTGGCTTGTTGGATGCACCTGCGGTAGGTGGCTTTGAAGTATCTTGTGTCAGGGCTGAGCCACGGGTTGGCCGTGCTGTTGTCTTGGGATTCAGTGAGACACGACTCGGTTTGTGTGCCAGGGAGCTGACACGCTCTTTAGCCACCTCGCGGGCTGTGGGCTTGGAGGCTGTCTTGTGAGCAGCAGGCTTGGTGCCAGCTGAAGCTGCAGTAGTTGATACAGACTTGCTCGCTGCACTGCGGGCAGATCCTACGGAAGAAGGCTTCTTCTTGATCGCTCCTGATGAACTTGACTTTTGCGAGGGAGTGTCGGAGCTTGTAGACTTGGAATCCGTGGAGATGGGCTCCTCTGTCTGCTTTGGTTGGATGTTTCGCAACTGAGATTCAGTCTCAGTGTGGGCTGCAGGTCCCTCGTTGACGGTTTGATTCCGTGCACTCTTGATTTCGGTGGCTTCCTCCGGTCGACCCTCGGCCATTATCCGTCCCATAGTCGAGTTCTGCGTGTGGTCTAGGCGACTGAGCGGGGTGGGGGAGATCATAGTCTGCCGGCCAGACTCCGCATCCCCCGAATTGATTTTCGGTCCAAACATTCCAGAACTATCGCTGCGCCCACTTGTTTTCCTCAACGGCGAAGCAGGATTCGACTGTACGGCCCCGTCTACAGTCACAAAGCTCGCCCGGACCTTGGACAGTTGCCGGCCTGTCCCTGACGAATCTGATGCAGCTGGAGATCGGCCACGAGGCGGCGGAGAGGCGACGGGGCTTTGGCCTTCAAACTTGGCCAACAAGCTGCGCACTCCAGGGTGATGGGCATTGTTATCGGACATTATCGCTCACAGAGGGTACGTCAGTCGAACAAGGGCGGGTATGGAATCGAGGGGAATCGAAAAACGCGTCTGCAGAGCACAGGGGTGCTCCTGAAATCAGGTCAAAACGGGATTGTTGTGTCTAATCGGATACAGGTAGGTCCCACTGCATGTTCCCAGGAGGGGTTGAGTTCAACGCGTCAAAGTTGGGTAGAGAATTGGTATGAGACAAGAGGACACAAGGTGTGAAGAAGGGCCGATCCAGAAACTATTACATACATATACGCTAGTTAAGCCTAGCGTATTCAATAGGCCAATGCCCTACGTTGTACCCCGTACGTATATTGTACAGAACTCCCCATCTCAGGGGCTTTCATCTCTATGTGACAGGTGATTCCATCCTTGAGGGGTTTAATTAATATTACTGTACGGAGTACACGGCGTACTGAAACCCCTTGTGAGGTCTGAAACATTCTCTCTGGACACTACAAGTGGAGCTTGAGTAAGGGGGTGAAGATGCCTGAGTCATCCAAAATCTCTCCGAGCCTGGATTTCCTCCAATTTGAGTCCTGCTTGTGAAATCTAGAGTAGTTCCAGTATCTATGGATACTTAAATGAGCTAGGTATATAACTGATAGTCAAGACATGTATCGCAATGTCGGGTATACCGAGTTGACAGGACATCATTTGAAAGGGATAATAATAGATTAGGTGGCCAAGAAATACTTCGTACAAATCTCACAATTCACGTTGGAAAATATACTGGAAGATGTGGTTTTTTTCCCATCATACCAGGTATATGATATGCAGATCACCTTGTGAGTTCAAGGCAAAAGGCCAATTACCTACCGTACCTATCGACTTTATACAACTTTGAAAGTCCATGCAAGCTGTACCTTTGAGCCAATGAGAGAATATCGGGACATGTCCGAGGCACGTGATGATACCGATTCTTCCTATACGAAGCTTCTCTGACGCCTTTAGCTTCTTCAGATTAGTATGGGTTTATGATTCATAATGGTTGGCGTGCCTCGGAGCAATGGCTGCTCGCTCTGTGTCAAACGGCGGGTCAAAGTGAGTGGATTTTCCAATAAGTCTGGTGAAAAAGTCCTCGCCATATTGATAGCGCCACAGTGTGATCAAGGGCTTCCTGGTTGTGCCAGATGCGATAAGTATGGCCAACCCTGCCCTGGATATGATCGGAGCTTCAAGTTTGTTACCGGGAAGCCGTATCGGGATCGGCGTCAACCTAACCCAAGGAATGATAAAAAGGACGAAACACGTCTTCAGAGTGGAAACTCGAATTCTCACATTGATCCCGTGTCAATCTGTCAGAATATGGCTCAGAAAAAGAATCTGTCCTCACTTATCTCTGTGGATGTGGATGTTGTGCAGCATCTGTGTGTTCTCATTGACGATTTCTCTCAACCATACACTCCCAGTCCAACACATGTTGTGATCAGATGGTTTGGGTTTCTTCCCTCCATTTATGGCCAAAATCACGTATTGGATGCCACTATAAGATCTTTCACCGCACATCACTTTGGGCGCACCACCCAAAATATCCAAATGGTGTCATATGCCCGGTCAGCTTATGGGGAAGCCTTGCGCGGACTTCGCAAATCGCTGGAAGCACCTGCACAAAGTTTATCGTCTCATATATTTTGTGCGGTAGTATTACTATGCATGTATGAGGTAAAGCATGTTTGAAACGAGTCGTCTGTCAGTGACTGATCATATCTAGCTTTTCACAGATACTGAAAACCCAGAGTCATGGATGAAGCATGCCAAAGGGCTCAGCCAGCTGGTACGGATTCGAGGACCAGATAGGTACAGTACCGAGCTCGATGTAACGTTACTAAAAGCTGCCCGAGGATTGATTGTGAGTTTGACTCTTTGCCTTTAATCTCCTGAGGAAGTAATATAAAATCACTTGAAACTTGGAACAGACGCTCATATCTGCACAGGTGATGCACTCAATGTTCTCCGGTGAAGAGTGCTTTCTAGCCTCCGATGCGTGGCATGATAAGATGCGACAGCAATATACATCGGACTTGCCCCCAGAAGTGCACAACAGCATCGAACAATTTTTTGCATATTTCACATATGCCCCGAGTCTTGTGCATAAGCTTTATGGTTTGAAGCATGTCGATGCCACCAGTGCTGAAGCTTTACAGACAATCTCAGAACTCTTGTCCGAGGCCCTGGAGATGCAGACGAAACTGGCTATATGGTATGAGCAATTTTCTCAAATTGTACCTCCGCCAACTGAAACCACATCCCAAACCGGGGATAAGCTATATCCGATTGTTCTTATATATACAGACACGAGCTATGCAACGATCTACTGCGGTTACTACTCTTATATGGTCATCATTCATGAAGTTTTGAACTTTTGTGGCTACCCGGGTCAGCATGAAGCCATGGTTGCCTATTACCGAGATCAAATTTGCAAATCAGTGGAATACAACAGCGTGGGAGTAATGGGCCCATACCGAATGGGGTTTCCTCTCCGCGTGGCATTTGAAGTTGCAGATTCAGTCACGAGCTCTTGGATCTTAAAAAGGCTTGGACAATTTTCGAAGATCTATGCAGCCGCCCAGCCAGAGAACTATCATACTGTCTTATGATCCCAAACCAAGTGATTAAACTATCATGAGTGAAAGCCAATTCCTAAAGCCATTCTCCAAGCAGTATCTGGTATTCACCACCAGTCTCGGAAATGTTCAAAGTTCAACTAGCTCAGTCCCGCATCGATTCCAAATCATCACATATGGCGCGCTTAGAAATGACCGACAACCCAGCCGGTTCTGCTACAGCGCGTGCCGCCAAAAGCAAGGCAACAATGATGACCTCCACCAGAAGCCCCATTCCAATCAAGATGCCGACATCACCAGTGGCTGGGTTGAATTTGGGGGGTCCATACTCCAACAATAGGAAATAACTGATCCGAACCAGCAAAAAGGGAAGAGTCAAAAATGTCAAAAGCACGGCGCGGTGACCCAACTCGGAAAGAATAAACCGGGATTTAACCGCAAGCCACCCGACAAGACCGGACACATAGACAAATGTGACAACAAGAACAATGGATCCAGCTTCTCTCAATGCGTGCATGCTGATACACCCACCCACTACTGCTAGCATGATGGCGATGAAAACCGGAAAACGAAAGAAATGCAGAGCAAACCGGGTCCGCTTGGTCCATTTCGAATTACCAGGACCAGTCTCTCCGGATTGCCCACTTTTGAAGAAACATCATCAGCATAACTCCCAGGGTTTCGATATCTTCAACATACCATCGCAATAAGACTAAGCTGACTTCAAACAAGAGAGGTGAAAGGCCCACGCTTTGCAAAATGGATTCAGCAATGAGCATTGGCTTCTCTGGATGTGGACTGGCAAGCACCAGCGCCGAGCCTGCTATGCGAACTATGAAGAATTTCAATAGCCGGATTTTCAAATTATCGGAGTGTCTTCCACTTACTCTGTGACAGAAGACCGACCATACTCCACCAAGAATAGAACACACATCGTCCTATACTCTTGTTCTTACGGTGGTGCCAGTAACGCCATTCTTGCATGGATCTTGTGCTAAATTGTGCAATGTGAATGAGGGAATATATCACAATCTCTGCGATGGCAACATTCCGCGTCATAGTTGATATTGGCGAATCCAACGAACGGGAGAGAGTACTGATTGCCATAGTGAGCCCTGAATTCGAAGAAAGACTCGATAATATTTTTTGGGTGATAGTGAAGTACGGAGTCAAATACAAACATGAAAAAAATGAAGTGCAATTTGGACTGCTTTAAATATCTATTCCGATAATTTGGTTCAATCTCTGTCGAAGACTTTGTATACTCGATGCTGGTGGATCTACATCGCGGTAAGTGACCCATTTGGGTTTAGCGCTTATAGCACCTAGCGTGGATGGCTCCTCGAAAGACTTGAATGGCTGTAAAGACTGAGCGATACGAAGAGAATGGAGATTTTAAAGTTCAGCGAAGCCGTGAGAGGAGGTTACAAACACTAGATGTAGAGAAGTGCGAAAATGTTGTCCATGCTCAATTTCGCGAGAAATGGCCCGTTTAGGTAGTCCGAACATGCATACTATACACACTCAGGCGCAACCTGGGAATGGGTTCCCGGCTGACCGCTTCATTTGAAACTCTAACGGATATCCAAGCAGTACACTTCTTTGTTGTATTATCTGTATAGAATTCATATCCGTGTGCTAGAAAGGTTAACTGGTAAATCTATGTACTCCGTACAGTGGGTCTGAAGAAAGGGCGCTTCTCCGGACCCCGGAGTTAGTACTGGAGCAATAATAATCCGACGCCGTATACAAAACGAAAAGCTCCGATGACGGCGAATATCGATTTTAGGAAAGCAACTCTGCAAAAAAGTCTATCGAAATGGCTGCTGCCCGGACACTTCGCATTGGTACAGTCGCCCTTGTCTTGCGACCTCGTGGCTCCGCAATTGACTGACATGGCTGGAATATCATAGGTCTCATCCCTGGAGACGGTATCGGACGGGAGGTCATCCCGGTGGGTAGCTCTCTCAAGATCTGATATGCGAGTCAATTCACTGACTCAATGGTTCTTGTTGAAATATAGGCCGGCCGTCGGATCCTTGAGTCCCTCCCCGCGTCCCTGAACCTCAAGTTCAGCTTCGTCGACCTTGAGGCCGGCTATGACACTTTCCAGAAGACTGGAACCGCTCTGCCCGACAAGACTGTCGATATCCTGAAGAAGGAATGTGACGGTGCTCTCTTTGGTGCTGTCAGGTAAGTCAGAAGTCTCTTCTTTCAGCACGCGCGATTTCAGCTGACAATTGCTCCCAACTCGAAGCTCCCCCAGCACCAAGGTCGCCGGCTACTCGTCACCCATTGTCGCTCTCCGCAAGAAGCTCGACCTGTACGCCAACGTCCGCCCTGTCAAGACCACCGCTGGCAACAGCAATGGCAAGCCCATTGACCTCGTCATCGTTCGCGAGAACACCGAGGACCTGTACGTGAAGGAAGAGCGCACCATCGATACCCCTAACGGCAAGGTTGCCGAGGCCATCAAGCGTATCTCCGAGAACGCCTCATACCGCATCTCCAAGATCGCCGGTGAGATCGCGCTCAGCCGTCAGAGCATCCGTGACGCTGCCCCCGGCATTGCTACCCGTAGCCAGCCCATGGTCACCATCACCCACAAGTCGAACGTGCTCTCGCAGACTGACGGTCTCTTCCGTGAGACCGCGCGCCGCGCTCTTGCCGCCGAGAAGTTCTCCTCCGTCTTTGTCGAGGAGCAGATCGTCGACTCCATGGTCTACAAGCTCTTCCGCCAGCCCGAGTTCTACGATGTCATTGTCGCCCCTAACCTCTACGGTGACATCCTCTCTGACGGTGCTGCTGCCCTTGTTGGCAGCTTGGGTCTCGTCCCCAGTGCTAACGTTGGTGATAACTTCGCTATCGGCGAGCCCTGCCACGGCAGTGCTCCTGACATTGAGGGCATGGGTATCTCCAACCCCATTGCTACTATCCGCAGTGTTGCTCTGATGCTCGAGTTCCTGGGCGAGATGAACGCCGCTGCCAAGATCTACGCTGCCGTTGATGGCAACCTGGATGCTGCTCAGTTCCTTACCCCCGATATGGGTGGAAAGGCCACCACTCAGCAGGTGTTGGAGGATGTCTTGAAGAGACTGTAAAAGTAAACTTGTATATAAGTGAAAAGTTTGCAAATGATATCTAGAGATGAATCCACTGTTTTTGCATTGACAGCCATTTAACTGTAAAGAGGCACAAGCCCGGTGATTGTCAAAACCCATTTCTATTGTAATTGGTGCAGGGGTGTTTGAGAACTACAACAGGCTCTGTTAAACCAGAAAATGTATCACTCAACATCGCCAGACGATGGCTCCGCCTCCCAATCAAACTTCCCAAGACTCTCGTCGCGTTGCTCGCTCTTGGTGTCGTCCTTCTTGTCTTCCGTTTCGCACAGGACCACCGAGAACACCACAGCAAGATACACCCGTCCGGTTGAGACTTCCTTGAGCGTGTATCGCAACTCATGGTTATTCTCATCCACATACTTCATAATGGGCAAAGTGAATCCAGGGAGGCGGACAGAGAAATCTACCATGACCAGTGAGCCGACGATTCCAATCAAAAGAGCAAATTTGTGTTTCACTCACCATTAAATGCCAAATAAGGATTGCCAAAATCAACAGAATACATCCTCCCAGGCTCAAAGTTGAAATCCTTCCTATTTGCCTCATCCTGGAAATGCTTTCTGCGCTCCTCGACTGTATCAGGGATATTAAATTGCCGACGCACATCGGCAGCAGCTTCACTATAAGAGCCTTCTTCAATAATCTCATCATGGAGCGTTGGCACTTCGTCTGTTTTCTGCATCTTATCTCCAATACGGAACTGGTCCCACGAGGCCAATGCCGGGCTGTACAGATACGGCTCATCAGCGTAGACATCGCCGTCTAGGCTAGGGTCAAGCGTCCACTTGACTATCCGTAGTGCTGCGTTGAATCCTGGGGGTAGGATGTCACGAATTGGATGATCAAAGTCATTGCCAAAGAAGAGATTGTTGCCGTTCACCGGCTCTTTGAAAATGATTGAGAAGCATATAGAATATAGGTCTCTCTTATGCAGAGGATGGTCGAAATATGGACATGTGGATGGTGAATTTTCGGGATAGCCTATTTGGAGGATGAGCTCCGTTCTATGGCCAAATAGATGAAAGGAGGGATATTACCTGTATAATCTTTAATCCGTACGCAGAGACTCACAATAGCGTGTTCGTTCTCAATTCGCACCGTCTCGCCATTTACAGGTACCACTTGATGATGCGTTTTGGGGTTGTAATCTGCACCTGCCGTTACCTTTAAGCGGTGCTTGTTTGCGTTGGCACCTTGGGTCACCATGCTTGGGGTGGGTAGTAGAGCTACTTGGCGAAACTTCGTGTCAAGGTTTGATATTTTTCTTAGCAGGCTGTTGTTGGAAGCTCATTTGGAGCGTGGTTAACGAACCTAATTTTATAGGCTTGACGCCCAACAACGTCATCGTTGTTGACCTCGGGATGACAATCAAGTATCGATAAGAGTGACAATTCAATGTCGGAGTTTTCACCACACCAAAGCTCAACTAGCAATAAGTAGTGTGTTTGCTATTGAATAGCAATGGACAATGTATGCCAGGAATATCTGCGTCGTGATCTATTAATCCCAATGTCTCCCAAGTGTGGTGGTCTAGGTTCAAGAATATGTATGCATTTTCCATAAATGAGAGGGATTCCATCATGTTACCAACACAGCGCTGTATACATATTTTTATCGTCGTGAGAACTTCTATTTGTTGACCTATCTATGTTGTATATTATAGTCGAAGCAAAGACTCAGCCTTGTTCAGCTCCAGGGCTGAAATCTAAAGGAATGACATCACGGAAACCTTAACCTGAAACTCAACTCTGATTGGCTGGAGCGGTACGTGACACCCAAAACGGTTAGTGCAATGAGGACGATCAACCATCCATGGGCGATGCCAAGACCTGCGCCTCGGGGCCACGAGATATTTTCTTTTCTACTTGAGCTATATAAGATGTCGAAATTTCCCTTCTGAGATACTAATTGACTTACAGACTACTCAATTCTATCAGCTGCTACTAAACAGAAACAATGGCTTCAAGGGATATCTCTCAACCCATCCATTCTCCTACCTTTAATGATCCATTTTTGACGGTCGACTCAAACAAAATGACTTCGTCCAATACTCCCCAATACATCCAGACTCCCTCCAAAACCCCCACTTTCAAAGTCGACTTCACATGGAAGAAATGGAAGGCTCTGGTCTCCGACGCCAACAATCCTCATGCAGGTCCCTTGTACACGGTCCATTTCCCATTCAGCTTTGGAACCACCATGGTTTTCAAAAAAGCCCCCGATGAGGAAGTCATCGGGAATAGCAAGCTGAACCTGGTCTCCATCAATGCCGAGTACGAACTGCGTGGACAGAAGGCCCATCTTCTAGCTCAGAAACGCTGGCGGACGGTATACACCCACCGCTCGCTCAATTTCTCAGACACCGAAACTCCAGTCACAATGACATGGACTAGCGATGCAGGGTTCAAGAACTGGGACTTTGTCTGTGTCGATGAGCAACAAATGCCCGTGGCAAAATTTACTGCTAATTGCTGGGGTGTCACTAAAATTGGCAAAATCGAATTTAGTGGGCCCAAGGCAGATAACAGAGCCGCTCAGGAAGAGATTATGGTCACGGGAATTACTTTGTTCTATTGCATGATGCTTCGCTGTAACAATGTGTTCAATCTCTTTGGGGCTATTTTCGCTCGGCCGGGACACAAACAGCACATTGAGCCTCAGCCTAAAGCTGTGACTAGCGAATAGGGTTTGCAATCTGCTTGACCGAGTCTTTTGTTGTTTGAGGTTTATTTTTTGATTTGAGGACAAAGAGATACACCATTTGCTATAACGTTTATGATACTTATTCGAAAATATTACTTCATAGTACATTATCTCGACTATGTAATTGTTTCAACTGTACACAAGTTCGATGCATCTTTGTCCTTGATTCACAATTTCATCCTGGTCCACCTAGGTACCTGCCACAAGATACTATATCTCGATCAACGATCAAGGGAAAGGAACATCCTGGCCAAGCGAGCGGGCAACCCAATAGCCTACCGCCTCGCGAACAATATTATTGCTCGCCCAGTTGCGGCTTGGATACACACGATGGGCCAGCATGACCATAAAGGTATCCGAGGCCCGGTCAACAACAAGTGTGGTACCAGTAAAGCCCGTGTGGCCTCCAGACAGCATATTGGCCATGGGTCCAGAGAAATAGTACTGGTTAAGCTCGAAACCGATACTGTGCTCATCACCAGGGAATGCGGTATTGAAATTTGTGAACATCAAGTCCACAGTCTCTGGCTTCAGTATCTGCTTGCCGCCATATGTGCCGTTATTCAGGATCATCTGACAGAAGATCGCCACGTCCTCGGCGGTCGAAAAGAGACCAGCATGTCCGCTCACACCATCAAGAGCCCAGGCATTCTCATCGTGCACAGTTCCTCGCACTGGCTGGGGACGCTTGGGCTCGGCATCTCCCAAAACTTCGCTCTGGTATTCCGTCGGCGCCATGCGTGCGTAGTGACGGAATCTAGGGGACTGGTTGTTTCCCTTGTTGAAAAAGGTGCTTCTCATACCGAGGGCATGGGTGTATGAATAGACATACTCCTCGAATGGTGTTTTGGTGACCTTTTCCAGCAAGAAGCGCAGGTTCATGAAGTTCAGGTCTGAGTATGTGTAGGTAGATCCAGGAGCATTTTCGAGCTCATGTTCGATGACAGCTTTGACGCGCTGCTGCATAGTCTTGTATGGTGCTTCATACAGACCAGGCAGAGGGTCAGGAGGAAAGCCACTTATATGGGTCAACAGCATTTGGACAGTGATGTTGCTCTTCCCATTGGCCGCAAACTCAGGAAGGTATGATGCGACGGTCTTGTCCAAGCTGAGCTTGCCCTCATCAATGGCACGCAGCACGGCTACCGCAGTGAACACTTTCGTCAGACTGGCCATGTCGTAGATTGTGTCCATTTTGGCCTGGGTCCGTTCTGAGGGTGGGAGCAATGTGCCATTGGAGTCTGCATACAAATTTGTATGTCCGAAAGCGAACGAGCTCACAATAGTGGCCTTGTGGCCAATGACAACAGAGCCTCCGGGCTGAATGGGGTGAATCACATTGTGCGAAGGTGCTCCATAATTGGCAGGAATAGTGTACTGGCTCAAGTTCTGCGGTAGCTGGTGAAGAGGTTCGGCGAGAAGTCCCACTGATTCAGGGGAGCCATGTTTGAGGACTCGGTCTGCGGCGCTACAAAGCGAGCCGCAGCTTGCAATGAGGCAAATGGCTGAAGACTTCAGTCTCATTGTAGAGTGTGAATGGCACGGGGAGGCATGGAAATCCCGGGCTCCAGCCTGCAAATATATATGAGTTCGCTTCCTGTTATCTGGAGATTGTCTATAGATTAAATGCGACTCAGCGTAGTAACCGTTTCATCATTTCTGGATAAGATCAGCTCCGGGGATGGGGTAATGCTCCACATATAACCCGTTTAACAATCGTACGGAGTGCCTATCTCCGGGTTCTCCCCGACAGGGGAATAATAGACGACCCCCGCAAACTTGGAAGACTTCACCAATATGATATCTGGAGATGGGTTGAATGCCATAGAAAATAGAAGATGTGAAGATATAAAAGCCAAGACAAAGTATATAAGAGCCAAGACCGAGTGTATCAAAGCCAAGGCCGAGTTTAAAAAATAGATAAATGACAAGACCATTGTTTACAAAAGCTAAGCCAAATCTGGCGCGGGAAGCTGAATATTGATATGGGATCCGATACCGCTGCCGACATCCGAAATGTCATGGTCCAGTTCTTCGGTATCCATACGCCGACGGTTCTTGCCACGGCCGACTTCGATATCAACAAACCGGGCACTAACGGGTGTAATTGGTTCACTCCCAGTGCCAATTGTAGTGCCATCTGACATAAGGTCGTCCGACTTCAATTCCCAATTGGCCGCACGAACCTTAGCTCTGCGACGTTCCGAGTTGACGGTCTCCTTCATGTGGGCGAACGATCGCACTTGATCTGCGGCCCACTTGTCCAGAAGCTCGTCTCGAGCTTCGACTTCTAGCTGAAGCTGTTCTTCAAGGCCAGCATTAAGATTTTGAAGACGCTGCACCTCAGAATTGGCGTCATGTAGCGATGTGGTGAGGTCTGAGATGCGAACATTGAGAGTACCAGTCTCTGCTGCGTGCGTATGAAGTTCACTAGTGTTCTTCTCTAGGCTCTCGACGGCTCTTTCATATTCCTTTTCCAAAAGTTCCACCTGGGCCATCAAGTCGCAAGCTCGAATTCGATTGTGTTCGACTGTTTCCTCCAACTCCTGGATGCGAGAGTCAGACTCGGCAGCAGTAGCCTCGGCGGAACAGCGTTTTGAGCGTTCGTAAGCCACTTGTCTCTTCAGCTTAGATATCTGCCGAGTGTAGTTCTCCTTTGTAGCCGTGTTCTCCTTCTCAAGATTATCGATAAGACTTTCGAGACCCTTCACTTCATGATGATACTTGTCGAGCGCTGTATTTAATCTATCAATCCCAACAGCCTGTTCTTGGCCTTCACGCTCGAGGTCTTGCATTCGCATCCGCGTGTGGAGCATATCGCCCGCAGAAGATGCGATTGCATCCTCGAGAGTCTCAATCTTTTTGGCAGCTGTCTCATATCGGTATAGTAAAGCATCAAACTGCCCTCGAAGAGCCTTTTCTCGGCCGAGAGAGCCGTGGTGATAATGGCGTTCTGTCCCCAGATCTTTTGCAAGTGACTCCACCCGTTCCACCAGCGCACCTAGGGTTGCCTTGCCGTCCTTAAGACTGATATTGGCAGTTTCACCTGGTAGCGCACGCTCAAGCCCGAGGCGAGCTGAGCGGAAGTGCGTCTGCATGTCGGATATGACATCGTCCACGCCGTCCCCGCAGAATCCCAAGTTGGAGCATTCTTGGGTGACTCCTTCAAGAGCCTCAGCAGCATCGGAAGCACGAGACAAAGCATTTTCCAAGATCTTCATAACATTTTCGTAGAAGTCCGACGGCGGAGAAGACTGGCTGAAAAGGCCACTGATGGTAGGGTCATTGAGCCCTGAGAGTCGTGATCGACAGGCATTGAACAGGTCGCTCTTTTCTTGTCTGGCAGCTTCCAGATTCAGGCTTAGGGAGCGGATGTCAGATGCCTCTGTGTTGGCTAAAGTATGCATTTGGGTGGCACGAATGGGCGTTTGGAGTCCATCGGTTAGCATCATGCTATCAGTAACGGGCGGACTATGACTTCGAGTACCCCGGAAATCAGGAGAGCTGGACATAATGACTGCACTGTCATTGAACATAAATGTCTCTGCGTCACAGTTCAAAAATGGAACAGTATCATCCTGACTGTGATTAGAGACGACAGACACTCCCTCACAAGACCTGGGTGTGTCGGGTGTCATCCAATAGGACTCAGCTACCGAACCTGGGTCCTCAAAGCCCATTCCACCTCGTTTCAGGGCTCCGAGCTCATTTTTCAGAGAATCTCGCTCTTGAAGCAAAGCTCGCAATGTCTTTTCCATCTTGCGCGTCTCACGCTTTTCGCGCTCAATTTGATTGATCTCATCACTCAACCCAATTCGCCTGATTCTTCTCTGGGTCCGTGTATCCAAGATTTGGCGGAGCGGAGTAAATTGAAACCTTCGCTCGGTGCATGTTTCATCGAACGGCTCCTCTGTGTCATATGATCGCTGGAAGCGTGGTGTTGGGGCAGACCTGCGTCGGGCTTTGCGGCTAGGTGTGCGATCCCCAGATTCTGCCTCGAAAGATGTCCGACGCATTGCTGGAGTCAAGCCAGTCGACCCAATATCTGCATCATCTAATAACCGAGGACCTGGGTCGGAAAACCGAACTCTCTTTCTTGATTTCTTGGGTGTAATAGAGACTGCTGCTTGCTGCCGATGGAGGCCGACATCTTGTGACACCGCTGCCAAGCTCTGTCTAGTCCGACGTGAGACTGGAGAGTGGCTTGTTGGGTCTGAAAGAGAGCTCTTCCGTTTCCTTCCTGACCTAGTGATGTCCATGTTGAAGATGGGAGTATATTAGAATGATTGAAGTAAAATACAGGAACATCCACTGAGTACGAGTGTTCTGCGTAGGGATGAGCTTTGAAGAATAATTCTATAGATCACAAATTAAGATGTAAACAAACAAAGTGGGGCTCTATAGGCAGCAGGCGCTCAGACGCGTGCCTGGATTCATACTTCCTATTCCGGCAAGCGTAAACAAGATGCTTCTTTAGGCAATCAGGTGATACAAGGGTAGATGGCCGCTGATGCGCCCGTATGATGTCTTTTTTACAGGGTTGCTCAGCGCTATTCTCGACAGGTTTCCCAGTAGGTTTCCCAGTTATTCCGCCCCATTATCTTCAAGATAGTTCTCCCCCTTTCCAGTCTGTAGACGGCAGAAAAAGGCGGAAAAGCATATTTTGTGTAAGAGGCTTTTTTATGTATAACTTCTGATGACTGATGATATACGCGTGATGTTTACATTTTCAACACACGTGACGTATTTTGTTGTGTCCAAACTCGAGATATATCGAAAAGTATAGTTGTGAATTCAATCAAACGATATCTTCCAATATACTTAGCTACCCGGAGGATATTGGGGAGTGTATATGTATTGTCCACGGGTATGTGTACAGTATAGATCAGAGCTAGGTACCTACCTACTCCGCACTGCCACACCACTGTATCGATAGCTTCCAAGTTTCACTCCAAATACAAAACTGGGAAATAATGCAAGTTTGTCCAAAACCCTGCAATATTGACAATATTGGCAATATTAGGCTTATCCTCTTTCCTGTCAGGCTCGCCTCCCTTCCGTGTGACTCTCATGCATCTCCCCTCTCCTAAGTCTCCAAGTGATGTCATTCATGATCTGAAGAGGCTCAACCATCTCACTTATCTCTTGCAAATCTCGATGCATCAGAGAAAAGATGGCGATTAGCACTCTTTCTAGCCGGGTATGTCTAATTATCACCCTTGACAAAAAGTATTGTAGACGGCCCTGTACTCACATTTTGATCTTCCAGCAACAAAGCAACGATGGTCCCTACGACCAGCTAGTTAATGATGGGCAGATATGTCCATCCGCAGGTCAATTGTCATTTCTTGATAAATTACCCGCTGAGATCATTCAAGATATCGCGTCTTATCTCTCGGCCCCAGATCTCACCTGCCTCGGTGCCACTTGCCGAGCCCTCGCCGATCATGCATTGAATGACTTCCTATGGGCTAACCTGGTGAACAAGAGACTACCTACTCCTATCCAGAACTCAGGCCCCTTCGGATCCTTCCGTCGTCTTTATCTTGCATATCATCCCTGCTGGTTCATTCCCCAGCATAAGATTTGGTTCGCGGATACTGAACACACGGGCATGCTGATCATAGCTCGATATGATAACCACCGGGGTGTAATTGAAGCACACCAAGTTGTTGCAGAACGTGGTACTGCTGGATTCCAAACATGGGCGTCAAACCCAGAAGTTATTATTCAGTCTTTTGAACCCAGTGTTTATCTAGCGTTGGGTGATCCTGTCTTGTCTCTCAATGACCCTGATCCATCCTCCCGAAAAGCCCCAATCCAATCTCTCCACTATATGCCAGAGGAACGACGCATGATCCTGGCTTCGGATGCTCGAAATATCTACACATCACTATCGTTTTGCTCCTCATTCAGCCCCCGGGGACCTTGTTTCAAACCCAATGTACTTTGGCCACCACGAACCATCCCGAGCAGGGCACGCACAGTTCGTGATTTGAAGGACTCAGCACCGCCAATAGTAAGGCATCCGTCGGAATTATCAGAAACTTTCTTCCGTGTCAGGAAGTGGGGAAACCCGTGGGCAAACCCAGAGCTTCAATTGTCGCCGGTACCAAAGAAAGCAAGCCTAACCTACTCAACTCTCGATCCCGTTCTTTACACACCCACTGCAGAGAAACCGTACCAGGGAATTTGGGTTGGAGACTATGAGGCCCACGGGTGTGAATTTCTGCTTATGATCCAGAAAGAGATAGCGGAGTTAGCACACGATGACGAAAAAGAGGCGAAGGTAATCGATGCCCAGGACGAGGTCGAACATGACAGCCAGGAGGATGTTGGGCAGCGAGGTCCATTACACGCCGTCAAGCTGACAGGTGACTCCAATGTTCCTCGTGGGCAATTGTCGTTTATTGCCGAAGACATTGGCCCCAGAGGCCTGGTTAGTGTCGCAATGGATGAGCCTTTTACTGGCGCCCGAATTGTGCGTTGCCTCGGCCATGTAGCTGGACTAGGGTTTCTTGACGGTAAGCCTTGCAGATGAACTATATCGCTCTTTTTCTATCTTTTTCTAACATGTTATTAGACACCTACATTGATTCCCAATTGATCCTTATTTCTCCTGACCACATGGCTCTTTACTGGAAGCAGATAGGCCATGTATCCTACTACCAGCGTGTGGACATCGATGCATTAATGCATAGTTGAGTGGCATGTGTGATTTCTTTCATTTACCTGTTACATACCCCAATGTTTTCATGTATTGAGTAGGGAGTAAACGAAGGATGAGTTTCCTTTTTGGGTTAGTTTGGTCTTTTTAGGCTTGGCGAATGCTACGCCGTCACAAAAGGATCTCCCTTTCAGTTTCATCTAAGTCCTCTATCACAATGTACGGTGTACTCTTCGCCCCCTGCAATTGCATCCAATCGGACAGCCCGCTTTCCCACCCCGCTTACTCCTTGCTTTCAGTCGCGAAATGCGGCTGAGTTGTCGCCTCTCATCTAACCTCGAGTTCTTGGGATCTGTATAATTTGGCTTGACTACGATTTGACCATGTGGTACCATTTCGATACAGTGCCTAGAATATATATTATCCAGTGACGCAATATATATTATCCTTCCACAAAATGCTCATTCATTCCACAAAGCTTAGATCATGTTGACTGTCCCGTTTATCTCGAAGGATTCACCTCCCCGATCACACGAGTCATTTCGTCGCTTGTGCACGTCCTGCTGCCTCGTCCGTGTGACCCACTTCCTTCGGTCTACGCTGGTCTACTCCGTACTCCGTACTATAGGCGGGGAAATCTATGGGGAAAACCGGAGTCGGAATCATCAGTGCGAGCCAACCGGGGGCCTAATTGCTCTCTTTCTCCTCCTCTGTTCTCTGGGCCGAGTCGTATAAACCCCAGTCTCTGATACCATCAAATTGTGCCGTTGCCCGACTATCGGTAATACACCAAGACAAGCCAAGACTTGGGGAACAGGTGCCAAGAGAGCTTGGATCCCGAGTCCAAATGATCACCTTCTTTTTCATTTGGCGACATCGCCGCTGTTTCTGGTGTGGTTTTCAATGGCGCACAATGCTCCTAACACATGGCAGCAAGCATTTCCAAAATTAATTTGAAAGGTGACCTGCGTCCTTCCAAGGCTATTGCACTGCAGGCTCGCTGCAACTCAACATTTTTCCGCAAGGTCATCAGATGCCTTCCCACACAATGTCCAGTGCCAAGATTTCCGGTCTCTTCGGGGTCCAACTTTATTGAGGTTTCGGAAACCATCCGAAGGGGCGGGCAAATGAGGATATCTTCACTTAAAGTATGCGTCATATATGCCCAGTTTGCAGGGATATCAGAGTGGGCTGGGCACGAAAGAAAGCGCCATTGATGTGAGTTTTGGAGGCTATTGGCCCGCAAACCACCACCCGTGCTTGGCATGGGGTAAGAGCTGGGGTACGGGCTGCACTCTTTGATACATGGCCGATCGAACTCTATCCCTCGTGGACAGCTAAAGTTATGGGCGTATTCTTGTCCGAGCATCGGGGAATTGAGGAATACGGAATGATCAAGACCAAAGCTCGATGCAGCGCTGTATCAGCCCTCGTGGCGCAATATTGAAATTTAAGAGATCGTGCATGCCCGCTTCCCGCATACCTTTTTTTCCCTTACTGCAGGCTCTTTCTCATACAATTCTTTCTTCTATTGCCAGCCTCGAAGACCCTTGCTGAGCCCATCGGCTTCATTCGAGGTTTGCTCTCTTGAGCTTTACAGCGCTGCCACATTGTCTCTTATGCAGACTCATCACTTGGATCCACAATTGACCTGTTCATTCTCTCTTCACGACCAGCCTAGAAACTACAAAAAGCTTCATTTATCATGGCAGGTGGTGCTGTTGTCAATGTCTTCAAATTCAACACGGGCAGTTTACCTAAGGAGACCCTCAATATAAAGCTATGGTTCGCCGTCTTTGCGTTTGGTCTCATGGGTGCTGCCCGTGGTGTTGACGAGGGTCTCATCACGGGTGTCTTCAACTCCCACTCGTTCAAGCAGTCTGTCGGTATTGATGACCTCAATAAGGGTGATCTCGCTAGTATCAAGGGTACTATTTCCTCTATGGTTCAGCTTGGCAGTATTGCCGGTGCTCTGTTGTGAGTCTTGCTATCAAACCCTATTACCGTCGGTTATATACCTGAGAGCCTTTGCTAATCCCGATTGAATAACAGTGCTTTTGTCGTCTGTGATCGTATCGGTCGTGTTTGGGCCACTCGCCAACTCTGCTGTCTCTGGATTCTTGGAATCGCCATCTTTATTGGAAACAACGGCAACATGGATGCCGTCTACGCTGGTCGGTTTGTTGCTGGTCTTGGTATTGGGCAGACCTGTGTCGTCGGTCCCATCTACCTTTCTGAAATTTCCCCCGCTCCCATCCGTGGTCTTTGCACTTGTATGTTTACTGGTGCTGTGTACCTGTGAGTTCATGCTTATCTGCCCTGTTGAATCGCTTTCAATTACTAATGCTAAGTCCAGTGGTATCATGATTGCCTACTTTGCCAACTGGGGTGCTCAGATTCACATGGCGGACTCCTTTAACCGCTGGGTAAGTGCTGGCCACTACAATCATTGTTGTGCTAAGTAGGCTAACACGTCTTCCTCTATAGGCTGTCCCCACTTCACTACATCTCATGTTTGCCGGGATTATCCTTTTGCTCACCTTCTTCCAGCTGGAGTCCCCCCGCTTTTATATCAAGCAGGGCAAGCGCGAGAAAGCCCTCGAGGTCCTCTGCAAGCTCCGTGGCCTACCTGCTGACCACCCGTACATTCTCAACGAGATCTCCGAAATGGACATTGCCTTCCAGGAAGAGATGGAGGCCACCCTCGGCATGGGCTGGAAAGGCCTGTTCAAGGAGATACTTGGCATCAAACGCAACTCGTACCGTCTGTTCCTCACCAACCTCGCTCAGAACATGGCTTGCTGGTCCGGTGGCTCTGCCATTACTGTGTACGCCCCGGATTTGTTCACGCTCGTCGGCATCACTGGCCAAGAGCAGTCCCTGTTCTCGACCGTTGTATTCGGCGTCGTCAAATTCGTCTCTGCCATAATATGTGCTCTTTTCCTGGTCGATATGGCAGGCCGCAAGCGCTCTCTTATTATTGGCATTATTCTTCAGTCCATTGCCATGTTCTACATTGCTATCTTCCTCAATCTCGTCCCCATTGCCGAAAACCCCGACTTTGTCCCCTCCGAGACGCAGAGCCGTGCATCGACCGCTGCCATTGCCTTCATCTACATTTCCGGTGTCGGTTGGGCCTTAGGATGGAACAGTGGGCAGTACCTCCTTTCCTCGGAGCTGTTCCCTCTCCGTATTCGTGGTATCTGCTCGTCCATTACCATGGCCATGCACTTTATCTGCCAGTACGCTGTCAACCGCTCTCTGCCCGAGATGTTGCTTGAGCATGGAGGTCTTGGCCCTCACGGAACCTTTTACTTCTTTGGAGTCATTTCCATTCTTGGTGGATTCTGGGTTTGGCTCTTTGTGCCTGAGGCCGCTGGTCGCAGCCTCGAGACTATCGACAAGATGTTCGACCTTCCCTGGTACAAAATCGGTCTTCACGGAAGGAAGTTTGCTGAGGAGTACGACCGTGAGCAGGAACGGATTTACCACGATGAGAAGAAGGATGGAGGAGTTGTTGTTTCCCATAATGAGACTGCGTAGTCTTTCTCGACGAAATATAATCATGTGTCCCTTGAAGGGACAGTTTTACTACATGCACTGAATCGAAAAGGTAATGAGCCCTTTACCTATGTCACCCCGCACCGATATGATATCTTTCAGTCTTGGATTCTTTCAAATCTCTTTCCTACCCAGGTACATAGTCATATGAATCAGGCTCCTTGAACTTGATCCAGTGCCATCTCCCCATAAACCCAATTAAACTTAGAGAGGGAATCGACTTTATGTCCACTAATGGCGCACTTGTCCCGCGGCAGTCATATTCCAGTCCCCCATCACCACTGCGGGTGAAACAAGGTCTTTTTTCCCATAGGACTTGATAGTAGTCATCATCGGTGATAACGTCGACATATATTTGTCATGTCATAGGACCTTTTGGGACTCAGGAAGACTAGGAGAAATGTGAGATTCTTGGAAGGAAGACTTTGTAAGGCTGTTGTGTATGCTTCCTCGCTCTCGGGCACAGTCTCTAAGATGGCCTTCTTGACTTTTTGAAAAGTATCCTTATTGAATGACCCTAGAAACCTCACTCATTTCACATTTTGTATTGCTCGAATCTCTAGGTGGAGTGATCTTTTAATGGTGGGTCATAATGCCCCCGATCAGTCCTGTGGTATAGCCAATTTTATGTGTTGTTAGCTTTTTTTTTCCTCTACCAAATTGCAGAATTGAGCTCCATTTCTCACACTCTTGAAATATTTGAATGTAACCATTCAACTAACCATTGAGTCGACTATGGTGTCAAGTCATGAAAATCATGCCGCGAGAATTTCAAGCTCTTCTGGCGACTTCATTAATGCCGAAGCCATCTACATTGGCTGCCAGCGGCGAGGTTGTAGATCTGTGAGCCAGGAGTTCGAGTTTGTTGATGAAAGAGAGAACTGCCAGGGTGTTGATATGGCTTTCTTTGACAGCATTATGAGAGGCCTTGATAACGGGAATACGTAGTTCAGAAACCTGGGATAATGGCTCTTAATCTTAAAGACATAGTAGTGTTCTATTGATGCTAAGTGGTTTGCGTCCCAACCGGTCAACTTGTTTGATTTACGGTATGTTCAACAATTCACCTGCATATTGAATCCTTAACAAGTATTCGAGATCAAAATCCGGCGCCTAGCACTCCATAGCCCAAGAGAAGACGCCATCCAGGGTGGCTACAAGTGAGCCTAAAACTCGGCGGCCAGTTATCAAACGGCCTCGCGCTGACCAATCTTGCATCTATAATATCTCAAACAAATCCTCTGGTACAGCATATCGCGTCACTGCCTATATCAAAGAACATCAATCTCCACACAAAGTGACTTTGGGCTATACAAACAAGCAACTAGGAGATACAGACGTGGCTAAAGTGATATAGTACTCCTAACACAGGTAGTGTACAACGATGTAGCTCACAGCGAAGCTCAACCGAAGCTCGCCACCTACGAAATTTTTGGATGGAAAGTCAAGGGATCGCCATCTCCAGCTCCAAGCATCCGATGTCGACCCAAGTTTAGATATGCATGAGCAAGATAGTAGGTCATTGGCTTGCATTTTCTTGATGACCAACATCTCGACATGCCTGTGATTGTGTTCGTATCTACAGACAGAAGCTTGATAAAATCGTCTGTTAAATTCTGACTGAATTTGAATGGTGATATAGAACAGGCAGAAAGACAAAAGGTATCAAAAAGAGTCAAGACGCCATGACCTTGAAAGCATTGGTCGAAAGTGGAGATTGGAGCGCAGATAATAATTGGTCATCACTCATCAATCCAGCCTTGAATCATGTACTTGTGGTGTAGCGGTGATTTGAAAAGACACACCGTCCACAACACAGACTCAATCTGTAAATACTGATATTGTATCATATTGCCATAGGGCCAAACATCGAGGTCAATGCCCAGATTCGTGCCCCCAGTTCAGTCCTGCGGCGATTTATGCACCCCTATGCCAAGTGTCCCGCTTCAGACCCCGCAATCATACATCAAATGGCCGAAAGTCGAGTCACGAGGAAAAAATCGCCGATTGCCTCCCCGAGTTGAGTATGTCGGGACCAATCACCGGCGTCGTTCGAACCAGGCAGACGAGCCCATAACAGCTACTGACTGGTCCATCATCCACTCGCCAACACCAAGGTAGCTGTCAACCCATTTCTTAACGTCCTTGTTATCTGTGATCTTGTCTGAATTAAGGCTGGGGCTAGGAAGGTCCCACGCACACACGACCCAACGGGGGTGCGCGAGGGTAAACAGAGTTAGCCAATGATTCTCCTATGCATATCAAGAGTGCCCAAGACGAGCACCGAGCGGAATGAATGAAGGATCGGAAGCAGAGGATCGTGAGGGGTAGGGTGTATTTACGTGAGGCCCGTGGAGCGCTTGACACCTGCCAGGAAGGCGGAGACTGATGTTGAAGGCACTAGTCAGTTTGTGTTCCAAGGTAGAACAGAGACATGGGACTCACAGAGTACCGCATCAAATGCGTAGTGGGTAAGACGGCCGAACTAGATTGCACCGAACATCCAAGTCAGTCATGGCATGCTCTATGTTCGGGGGACCTCGGTTGTCCAAGATCTACGAGCAAAGGGCTCTCACCATAATGCCAAGTAGATGTTGTCAATACTGTGGATATTGAGTAACCGGTAGTCACCAAAAAGCTTAAGAGACAAAAGTTAGAGGAGATCCCAGCTGTCATGGAGACCACCCAAAGAGCGGTCACGTGTAGATTCACATGACGTCTCATCCATAAAGAGGCTGGAGATGAGGCTGGTTAGAGAGTGAGGACCTGACATAATCCACCATGTGGCTGGGGCCGGATCCGGCCATATCCACCTCAACACTAGTCCCGATTCGGTCTATCGATAAGCGCTCTCATCCCACCGAAATCCTTTTTCGCCTCTGGGGTCTTTGGGCTGGGGCCTCGATCAATTGGGTGTCTTTATTTGTCACGTTTACATAGTATTCGATAAAGGGACTCCAATGTACAGCGCGTAGGCCAGCACGGGGCAATCCTCCGCTTTTTTGCGGTCAGCCCAGTCTGGAGTTGATGTATGATTTTTTTTCTGCCTGGAGTATTTGTGTCGCCTGTGCCGACACCTCCGGTTTTCAGTAAATATATACCAAGTATAGCTAGACAAAGAGAAAGAAACAAGATGAACCGAGAATACATGTTTCACCGAATTTCCAGGTTGATTTAGTATAGATGTGGCTTAGTGTCAATAGTACGGACAAAAAAATGTCTTGGGATGCCGCCGATACTCACACCGGCGGCCAACATTTTCCCTCCCGCCCCTCACCCATCCGTTTTCTCTTTCCCCTCCATCTCTCATCCTTTCTCTTCTACCATTCTCTCTGACAATTGATCAGAACTCCCTTACCTTTTCTACATTAATTCAACAATTGTTGATCATATCAAAATGGCGGCCACCAGCTCCCTCGATCACCTGAGCAACCGCATGAAGCTGGAGTGGCACTCCAAGCTCAACACCGAGATGGTGCCTGCGAAGAACTTCCGCCGCACCTCCATCATTTGCACCATTGGTATGTTGCACCATTCATGGAAAATTCTTTCAGATCGAGTCTGTCAAAAGAAGATGGATTGAGAAAACCTTCGATTACTAACTGCAATCGATCAGGTCCCAAGACGAACTCTTCTGAGAAGATCAATGCTCTCCGCACAGGTATGGCAACAAAAAATTCCCGACGGAAATTGGCAGCTTTGTGGGGTAGTTAGACTGATATGTATGGTCATAGTTGGTCTTAACGTTGTTCGCATGAACTTCTCCCACGGATCATATGAGGTTAATATCTCCAACCAACATCTGATAAGACCTTAGCTGACTTGTCTGCAGTACCACCAATCTGTCATTGACAACGCTCGCGAGGCTGCCCGTATTCAGACTGGTCGCCCTCTCGCCATCGCCCTCGACACCAAGGGCCCCGAGATCCGTACCGGTAACACTGTCGGTGATAAAGACTACCCAATTGCGCAGGGCACCGTGCTTAACATCACCACCGATGAGGCATACGCCACTGCTTCCGATGATAAGAACATGTAAGATACTCCCCATTGCCAAAGGGTGAATTGTTCAAGATTGGACAGTCGCTCGATGCATCCGCGTAGCTGAACGAGCTTGACTTGTGACGTGGACTGACAAGTGTGTGACGGCAGGTACCTGGACTACAAGAACATCACCAACGTGATCGCTCCTGGCAAGCTCATCTATGTTGATGATGGCATTCTGTCCTTCGAGGTGATTGAGATTGTTGACAAGCAGACCCTTAAGGTCAAGTGCTTGAACAACGGTAACATCTCGTCCCGCAAGGGTGTTAACTTGCCCGGCACTGACGTAGACCTCCCTGCTCTCTCGGAGAAGGATATTGCCGACTTGCAATTCGGTGTCAAGAACAAGGTCGATATGGTCTTTGCCTCATTTATCCGTCGCGGTAGCGACATCAAGCACATCCGTTCCATCCTCGGCGAGGAGGGTAAGGAGATCCAGATCATCGCCAAGATTGAGAACCAGCAGGGTGTCAACAACTTCGATGAGATTCTTGAGGAGACCGACGGTGTTATGGTCGCCCGCGGTGACCTCGGTATCGAGATCCCCGCCCCCAAGGTTTTCCTTGCCCAGAAGATGATGATCGCCAAGTGCAACATCAAGGGCAAGCCTGTTATCTGTGCCACCCAGATGCTGGAGTCCATGACATACAACCCCCGCCCCACTCGCGCTGAGGTCTCCGACGTTGCCAACGCCGTCCTCGACGGTGCTGACTGTGTCATGTTGTCTGGTGAGACCGCCAAGGGTAACTACCCTTGCGAGGCCGTCAAGATGATGTCTGAGACTTGCTTGCTCGCCGAGGTTGCCATTCCTCACTTCAACGTCTTTGACGAGCTGCGTAACCTCGCCCCTCGCCCCACTGACACCTCTGAGTCCATTGCCATGGCTGCTGTCAGCGCCAGTCTGGAGCTGAACGCAGGTGCTATCATCGTCCTGACCACCAGGTATGTATCGCAACAAAGGTATTTTCGTTTTGTGATGACCTTGCTAACAAGTTCACAGTGGTAAAACCGCCCGCCTTGTGTCCAAGTACCGTCCCGTCTGCCCCATCTTGATGGTCACTCGCAACGAGACTGCTGCCCGGGTAAGTCCGATGCGATCGTTTGAATGTCGTTCTTTGCTGACAATATTTTCCAGTACTCCCACCTGTACCGTGGTGTGTGGCCATTCTACTTCCCCGAGTCCAAGCCTGATTTCAACGTCAAGATCTGGCAGGAGGATGTCGACCGTCGCCTCATGTGGGGTATCAACCACGGTCTGAAGCTCGGCATCATCAACAAGGGCGACCCTATCGTCTGTGTCCAGGGATGGCGCGGCGGTATGGGCCACACCAACACCGTCCGTGTGGTGCCCGCCGAGGAGAACCTTGGTCTGGCCATGGAGTAAACTTTCTGTAAACTGATCAGATGGTAAGCTTTTGGTGATCGATGATCCATTGTGCTTTGTTTACCGCCGGTGTGCGGATGGGATACATACTTCTTTTTTCTTCGTTCTGGCTTTTTTTTTTTTCTCTTTCGAAGCCAATTTTGCTCTGCGCTGTGTGGTCTGGACCATACACTGGAAGGTTAATGCATTGCTCATGTAAATGAAACGAATTTTATGCTTTCCGGTTAAGTTAGTGGGTTAGTAAAGACTAGACAATTCAAATTGAATAGACATGACACTGGGATTTCGTTCTTGAGTCCTTGTAGACTTGATCGCGCGCCGAGAGGGTTCGCGATTGTCGCTCTCTCGCATGTGCATATGCAAGCCACAATAAAGCAATGCATTGTAACTGCACTGAATTACATGCATTGAAGCTGCAATCTTCCTTTTCCAAGAGTACTTTAGTCAAAAGAAGAGAAAAAAAAAGCGAAAGTCGAATGAAGATCAGATGCGGGGGACGCAGGGACCCGACACAGGCTTTGACCCGCGAGACCGAGGCCCGTCCGTCCGAGGTGACAATATCAGGCATATGCCGTGGACGCATTCTGTCCGCATGCCCTCTCATGTCGTCTTTCCTGCCACAGAAGACAATTTTTGAAATGTTCTCGACGTCATATGAAAAAGATGGAAAAGAGAAAGTAAAAAAGGCCAGTAAATTTCAACAAAATTTCCGGCAGCCCTTGCCGTCCCGATCCCGGTTTCTGCCGATGGTTCCAATGTTGAGATTGGATATAGATCTGTGTCATTTCAAGTTGAAATCATCCCTGGTGGGGACCCTGATTGTTCATATTCTCGTCCGGTGCAAGCTAGGCTATAATAGTATTATTAGTATTGAATTGAGCACACGATATTCTTTTGTCAATCTTCATATCATTTGCTCATACATCTTCCTGGGCTAGTATATAGGAAGAAGGATATCCACCAACGCCTAGTGGGAGAAATAGATAGTCGAGGAGCTGCCGGAAGGTGATAATCTATCCAGATTTATGGTCACTGATTCCAATCAGCCACATGCACCAATTTTTTGGGCCCCAAATGAACCGTCGACTACCTTCTTCGTAGTCAAGGGCTGTAGACTCTTTCAAAGACCCAGGAGAGACTCATGCAAGCATGAGTATACCGAGAACTATTCTATAGTAAAAAAGTTCTCACATGCTAGGGGCTATGCCAGAGAACCGTCATATTAGACAGCGTCTTTTTTTCTAATACTCTTCACGAAGCGAGATCATATAATGGTGATGGGGGCATTATCTCTAGTAATGCTATTCCGCCTACTACGGCAAAGGACGTTGGTGGTTTCTAGTTGATAAACCCATGAAGCTTTTCATTTTTCATGCTAACTTTCTCAAGATAGATTTTACAATGCTGGAACTTCCGACCATTTACGAAGACAACATTATCAGTTGGTCAAGCCTTGCCACGTTAGAGATTTGGATGGACGAAGGTCAAACATTGTATATTTTCCATCGCTATAAGTTTGAAGAATAGCGCACCATTTTTGCTTTCTGAGTGACGTTGAAAGTCAGGATTTGTTCAACCAAAGATCTGGAGATAACCAAAAGCATTCAGTGAATTGAGAACTTCTCGGAGCAAAATCATAGATCGCTTCGTCCGTTCTGGGCTTGCTTTCATCATGCACTATATGAAAAAGCGGAGGAAATTCCGCTGGAGAGATGCTCGAATTTACTGTGAGACATCGTTCTCGATGTGTCCCTTATCAAACGACAACAATCGAGGACTTTGGAAAGCAAAATAGCTAAGGACTGCATTTCTTTTCCAGCAACGGCAGCGGTGACAACATGGCTGTTCCGAACAGTCTTTACTTCTTCTTTGGTGGAGCAACATTGAACTGGAAATGGATAATGTCGCCATCTTGCACGACATAAGACTTGCCTTCCTGTCTGTACTTACCGGCTGACTTGATTGGCCCCATCGACTTCTCGCCGTTGCAGAGGTCATGGAAATCCTGGTATGCCACAACTTCGGCCTTGATGAAGCCGCGCTCGAAGTCGCCGTGAATGACACCGGCTGCTTGTGGAGCTAGTGTTCCCTGCTTGATCGGCCAACAGCGGATCTCTTTCTCACCGGCAGTGAAGTAATACTGCAGTCCCAGCTTAGTGAAGCCTGTTATGACTGTTAGTACAGAGTACGTCAAGAGGATATCAAAACTTCCACATACCTTCGGTAGTAATCTTTCCCAAGCGGCTCTGGACCTTAATGTCGGCCATGAAGGCATCTAGCGCTGGCTTGTCATCCCTCAGGGACCACAGCTTCTCTTCGAACTCGACGGAGAAGGGGATGATGTCTGAGCCTTGGCCACCATGGGCCTTAACCCACTCCGCGATCTTAGGCAGGTATTTACACTTCTGGCGGAGGTAGTCCTTCATTGTCAGGTTAATGAGGTAGATCACCGGCTTGGTAGTGATAAGGCGCAACTTGATAATGTCAGAATTGTCTCGGGGGTAAGATAGAGTCCTAGACAAACCTTCTCGTTGATCAGCTCGATTTCCGGAGTCGTCCACTCTCCATCTCTAACAGGTTTATCCTGTTCCAAGAGCGCCTTGATCTTGGCAGTCGTCTCGTCGAACAGCGGCAGCATCTTGAATTTTCCTCCGGCCTTCCGCACAATAGCCTCTTCGGCAATCTTAGCTTTGGTAAGGATATCCAAATCCTTCTTACACAACTCGCTTTGAATTGTATCTGCATCGCAGCATCAGCGTTTATTTCTCCTGCGTTAGGGAGAGACTGCTCACCCAAGTCGCGGACAGGATCAACGGAGTCATCCACGTGAAGAACCTCATCGTTATCAAATGCTCTGTAAAATAGTAAGTAGCTGCTTTCATTTCTCGAGTTTCCTCAACGAACGCACCGGACAACGTGGTACATGCCATCCACAGCCTGAATATGACTCAAGAAAGCATTTCCCAAGCCAGCTCCCTCACTCGCTCCCTTGATCAATCCTGCGATATCTGTAACCTGCAAATACGCCGGGTATTTGCTCGGTGGGTTCCAGACATTGCACAGGAAATCCTACTTGAAGATCAGCTAAAACCTCCCAGGAAGGGTAAGATCCATCACGTGAGAATCTCCACACAGAAATCAAAACAGGGAAAAAGCATACAACATACATATCGTGGATCAGGAACACTGCAGCGCGCCTCATTTGGCTCGATGGTGCAGAATGGGTAATTCTCTGCTGAAGCGCTCTGTTCTGTCATGAGATTGAACAGAGAACTCTTGCCCACGTTGGGCAGGCCAACACAACCCATCTTGAGGTTGGACTTTACGCGCCCGAAGGCCACGACGTTGTTCGTCGGCGCCTCTGCTGCTTTCTTTGGCGCCATATTGGAATGAATTTATCGTCAGATTTCGATGATAAGTTGGTTCTCAAAGGCCGTGTGTGCCATTTCAGATTTTTTCACAGCAATTAAAGACTTTGTTGCCATTGGTCCATTGTTACTCCTTTCTCCCGAGGTCCACCTTGGGATAACGGCGGTTCTACGAAGTACTTTTGTCGAAAAAAGAGTTGGGCTGGTGATATCTCTGGAGGAATCATGGATATCTTGTAAGACTGTTCTGATGGAAAATTTTGGGTCTTCTGGTAAGGGAAATGGTCAACTACGCAACGAAAGAAAAACAACTTAGAATGCGATTAGATGTTTCAACTGAGCAGATTTTGACCTAAGACTCCGGAAACCACACTGCCGCTGTATAATCTTTATACGCCCTGATCTAAACAGAAATTATCGGATATACATTGTCAATCAGCAAAAAAATGTGTAATGAGCAGTTAAACTTGGACAACATTTCGTAGTCTGTTAGTATATAATGCACACATATGATGCTGAGATTACTAAGACTTTGTGCAGGGAGCATAAACCGGAGAAGGTAGCCATTTTCGGGGGCCAATGTACCGTCAATTGATGCTAATGTTGAGTTCTATACTCCGTACATTGAATCTAACAAAGAAATGTGTAATAGAAATACAATTTTCAAATCAAGAAGGACAGCCCACAATATTTTAGGGCAGTCATTCAGGTATAAACCCTTCTTGATACAATATATTTCTCTTTCTTAAATTTGACAGTGTGAATTGATATTATCATATAGGTGGGACTAAATATGTTTATGACGGGGAATGATCCGTTATTTTGAGAGCGGGGGAAGCCCAATAGCTGGCTGGTTCGCGCCGTCTCAAAGGTGTATTAATATAATTTAAGCACTATATGTACATTGTATGTTGTATGGTTCTCAGGATCAGACCTCATCTACGCCAATTCACACTCGATAAGACTCTCAACGCCTTTCTGGGCACTCCAAATCTTTGTGATCTTCAACCCAGCAGATCCCACCAGTTGGTGCCAGTGAGCTTCAGTCCGCTCGGTTGAGGCGAAATCGGCCATCATGATGATATCCAGACTAGTTGTCTCCCAGTACGCGTTGGTATCAGGAATAACATTCTCGTTAATCAGCACCTTGCTGTGTCCACGCTTCATGGCATTCACAAGGCCTTTCAAGATCTTACGGCAGTTATCATCTGTCCAGTCGTGGAGGACAGAGTGCATATAGTAAGCGCGAGCGCCTATAGGAGAAAAATATTAGTTTTGATATGATCTGACAACGTTATAGAAGGAATGACCATACCCTTGATAGGCTGCTCGGTGAAAAAGTCATGCTCCATTGTTTCAATCGAGTGCAGCTGCCCTGTCTTGGCTTGGGAAATCACCTCAGGAAGATCCTGGAGAACCAGGCGTCCCGGAGCATCAGACCACTTGCGTCTGAACTCTGAAAGATCATGGCCCATGCTACCACCAACATCGACAAGGAGAACATCATCCTGTGCAACATTGGAGAACAGACTGGGCACGTCGTAGAAGCCAACATCCATCCAGCTAGGACGTCCTTGGTGGTAGACAGACATGTGATTGTTGAATTGACTAGCAGCCTCCGGATTCTCCTTCATAAATTCGAAGAAGTGAAGGTCAGTTCGGAATCCGCGCTGGAAGGCACATTCCTTGCCATTGGATGGGTTAGAATAGCCGTCCTTCTTAAGCTGGGCAGGCAGTGCAAGCACACCAGAGGTGATGCAATTAGTCCTAATCAATGAGTTAGAAATATGCTCTTTGATTCTTGGTCAATAGGCGCAAACTTACATGCAAGGGTATGCATCATTGTATCGTTGCAAGCTCAGAGAAATGGAAATTCCCGTGCGGCGGTATTCATTAGGACCAGTCTCAAGGATGACTCCCATTGCGCACAGGTGCTTTAGGATACGAGCTGATCAGATATATAATTAGTGAAGTGTATCAACAAGGCACATGGTGAGGGGGTAAGTTACATACCAAGAAGAACGGGGTCAGCACCTGTGGCTTTGGCCAGCTCGGCAGCAGACTTGGGTTTTTCATCCTTTGACAAAATAGCAAAAACGTCCAGATCAACACCCGTCTCAAGAGCTGCATAGAGAGTAGCCTATGAAGTCAACATTAATACCCGTTAACAACACGAACCAAGCGTGAAGCCTTGAAAGCATGGGAGCTTACCTGGGACCAGCAGTATCTGATCATAGCCTCACGTGGGGTTTCAAGTGCATAGACCAGAGATCGAGCCGCTTCCAAAAGCGTTGTTCGATCGGTGTGGTCTTGGAGACTGGCAACTTTACCAAGGGAAGCAACTTGATCGACTAGGCCAGGCACCAGCTCGGGTGTGTTAGCGGAAGTTGCTACGCGATCAACAAAGGCATCCTCGAGGCCTCCGTTGGTCTGGTGGTCTCCATTTGCATTATTTGCGCCGTTCATGTGCGAGTTCCCGTTAGCGTGGGTGGTTTCACTTAATGTCAGGGTTGCAAGATCGGCCATTGTGGATTGTAATATGAATAAGCTTGTGCAGAAAAACGTGAGGAGACGTGCTAGTCAAATGTACTCTAGGGGTCTTTAAATAAACCACGAAGTACATTGGCTGTCCCTTTACTTGGACTAGGTTGCATTTACTATCTCCTTTTCTTTAAACAAAGCTACACCCCCTGAACAACGGTTGGACCAGGTGCAATTGTGCGGGTCCGGTGTCATGAAGATCAACCAGGATTCATTTGCTCGGAAACTGCAGGGTCTATCTATTATTGCCGAATTTGGGGGGCGAAGGAAGTGGAGACGCGGTAGTTCAACGTCGTTCCTATTTTGGTAATAAACTTGTAGATTATCTAACGGCTCGTTCAACGCCAAGAAGTTTACTCCGTCAATTAAAATTAGGGGCGAACAGATGACTCTCTTCAGGTCCCCGGATGGATCCCTCACGATATGAGATGGCTGGAAGAGACGAAGTGAGTACTTTTATAGGTAGTGGGTGGACCAAATCGATCTGGGCATTGGGCAAGCTTGGAACCCCCCTCATTCTATTTGTGTAAAAACCATGTGTGTCTTCTGGATCCATAAACTGCATAAATGTTTATAGCACATGTGCATGGCAGAGACAGAGCATGTTGATCAGTGGGACTAAGATTCTGACAGGCCCGGCTAGGTGGAAAGAAATACATTGATATCCACACCAAATCCCGCAAAACGGGTGCCGGGACATTGGCGCATTTTTGGCGCATTTACTACGTTCTGCTACCCCTCGAGTGCTCTGTACTTTTGTCTTATTCAACTCCGGCTTTGCAGAGTATCCAGTCGAACTGGTCTTCGTAAAAGGACTAGTCTGGTCGGACTATTAAACCTCAACTGGATTATGACTAGTATGTTTTGAAACCTACAACATATGACCTAGAAATTGGCAAAGGTCTAGACTGGATGATCCAATCGTATCTTCTTGGATTTTCTTGGATCATATTGCGAAACCAATCCGGCTATTCGATATCAAAGCAGTATGAGCTTTAGGGCTATCTAAGATGTAGGTCCGGGTAATGAGCTTACCTAAGGTATTATCCAGGACTACTGTAGATGTTGTCAATTTTTTTTAGCGACATTTGACTAACTGGCTACTCCGTAGTGCGACAGGGGTTTCATGCCCCTGTCTGAAAAAACTGGGCTAACAATTTTGTGGTCAAGCTTAGCCTCGGAGATTACTCGCCGAGTAATGGCATTGTGTTTACAAAAGATGAGCACCGCGGCCTTCCTAAAAAGGATGATCGTCGCAGCTAAAAATCCAAAGGATTTCTTGCAATGGACTTCCAGGAATAGCTGGTCGAATAACAGCACACTTAAACCAGTCTTGTCCCTACATCTGTGTATTTCATGTAAATCCTTAGTTGCTAGTGTTAATTTTAGCTGGCCTTTCCCATGTGGATCTATATAAACTAATGGGTCGCACTCCCCCGATTTTTCTCGCTTTTTCTGCATCAACATAATGGCGGTCACCGCTGAAAATCTTCATGATGACAAGGGTCCCAAGATCCTAGCTGTGCTATGGACCTTGACTGGACTAACAGCCATCATGGTTGTAGCTAGGGTCTACATCCGACTCAAGGTGCTGCGGAACTTCGGTATGGATGATTATTTGATTGTACTTTCCATGGTATGGAACTTCGAGCTTTATCTTCTCGACGCGAATCTAATTTGTGCCATAGATAATGGGGCTTGCATATTGCGCAATCTCTACAGCAGGCGTGAGTGTGGGCTTTGGAAAACATGCCATGTACTTGACCATGGACAATCTGGAGATGGCCATTCTGCTCAATACAGTCAGCTTTCTGTTTGGAATCCTATCCTTTACTATTCCCAAGATTGCGGTGACCTCCATGTTGACCCGAATCTTAAATCCCAAGCCAATGCATAAGGCTATACTCTGGACAATGGTTGGAACTGCAGCTATCGTGTCCATTATCTGCATTGTGATCTTGTTCACAATGTGCGATCCGGCAGAGGCATTGTGGACGCCCAGACTTATGAAAACAGGCGCCACCTGCAAGAGTACAACGATGCTAATTGACTACGCAATCTTCACTGGAGGTAGGTGTCTTTCTCTTCAAACAGCTACATCGCTCGGAATTAACCCTGTATCTCTAGCTGTCTCTGCTGTTGTTGATCTGACTCTGGCCATTTACCCAACCACCGTCCTGCTGAAGCTCCAAATGTCTCTACGGAAGAGACTTGCGCTATGTGCTGCCTTAGGGCTTGGTGCAATGTAAGTCGATACCTATCTAACTTATGCCATACTTCACGGAAGCTAACCGGAGGGAAAATGAAGTGCTTCTGCGATGGCGATTGTCAAGTGTACCCAACTTCATGGACTCGCCGACAAAGAGGATTACACATGTAAGTATTTCAATTATCCATTATCCACCCATATAAAATCGAAGACTGACCAAAACAAAAGACGGTACTGCCGACCTTGTCATGTGGACCAAGTATGAATCGCCCACCTGATGCCTTTTAACCTTACATAAACTAACACTTTGCTCTCCGTTTAGCATTGAAGCCGACGTCGTCGTTATAGCATCATGCATTCCCACCTTACAACCTTTACTCGAAATGATGCTCGGTAAACGAGCAATGGGCTCCTACAGTCAAGGAAAGAGCGATCAGTTCAAAGGTAGCAGCAATTTTCCCTCCTCATACAATCGCTCTAAGCCGTCAAAAACCCACGACGATCTTGGCTTCACCAACATCGACCGAGAGAGTCAAGAAAGCATTCTTCCCACGGATGACAACAACAATAAAAAGAGCCACCCTATGGGACATATATACCGCAAAGATGATGTGACTGTGGAATACGAGTCATCAGCACCAAAATCGGGCCCTGGCCATACTTCTTGGTGAAGACGCATGGTGGAGGCTGAGCTTCTGGCTCCCTCTGAAATGACCATCAGACCACGTTAGCCCATCGAATAATGCATCCAGTAGAGAACACTGAGGAGCATTTTGCTGATGGGCATTGCATCTTCTGCACAAATTAGTGTTCACTGGTTGCACACACATACCTTTCACAGGTTTCTTTGCCTTTTTTTGAATGTAAATATTATGCACTACTTACGTTGAACGCTTGGGTCAAAGATTGGGCAACATCCATGTTCCTTAACTGAACAGATAAAGGCTCTAGGCATAACAATACATAGCATAGAACATGCTATCATTGTTTTATACTATCATAAGTTGACTTCTCACTAGCTCATCTACTTGGTCGTCTAGATTTCTAAAGTCTGCCCGGTAGTTAACATCAAAAAATACTCTTGTCCAAAATCTAAAACATGTGGACACGATGGTGAATTACAGATGCATTTCTGAAATCAACATGATCTCATCGAGTAATTGAAGATGTTACGGGACTGTCTACGAAAATGCTGGTATGAAATGTCTGTCTTAAACGAGGGCAATGTAGAGTCATGATAATGAGGAAGTTGCAACAAATGAAAGCACAACGCTGCGCTGCGCCTCTTCATGCTAATTGATCAGGTCGTAAATCATTAATGTCAGTTATTCATGGCCGTGGGCCAGAATAAAGGCCGGCACCACAGAAGCTATCAGGAACCAGCGCCTTCCGCATACCCCCTCTCATCAACAGTCTCAGCTTCATAGCGGGATGTCGCAGTTGGTTGGAATTGATGCCAACAGCTAATCGGAAGTTAGCATTTAGCCGCACAAGAAAGAACACGCATCAACTAACCTTGGAGCTCGAAGCACATATCTGGCCATTGCCTCGCGGAAACGGCCTTTGTATTCCCTGGGACTTGTCACTGTTGGTCGATTGCGGCCACCGCCACCAAATCCTTTGTCCTTGATCCAGGACTCCAGCTTTTTGTCCCAGGTGTAGGTACGAATACAGTCAATGATTCCTACTACCAGTTCGTCGCGGCTTTCATCAATGGCGATCATGAGCGAGTAGTCCATGACATCTTGGCGACCCAAAAAGAGTGTGTCATTCCACACACTTTGGCTAAGAAGCTTCTTTGAGTGCTCGCGGGCAAAGAGAGGCGTTTCATAGATAAAATCCACCATGTTTTCATCTAAGAGAACCTCATCTCGTTCACCGGTGCTCTCTACTTTGCGGTTTCGCATTGAGCCTTTCAAGTCGAAGATGCGTGTAGGGACACGATCGTAGAACAAGTTCTCCATTAGCAATAAGAACCAATTGAACTCTGTTCCTGTAACTGGGTTCTTGATAATGACTTGGTAAAAGCCAAACATCTTGGCGATTGCGGAAGGGAGTTCATGAAACAGGGCTTCGGCCATTATCTGGAAATAGGCCGGAGCAAATTTGAGGAAAGCCTGCGTCTCAATCGTTGAGAGCGATTTGAGAATGAAACGGTCGTCAAGGGTCTTCAGGAATAAAGATTTCGTCTTGCCACCTTTTGAGTCCCACTTTGCGCAACGAGACAACGATTCAACGATTCGATCTGCCACACCACACTTTTTGCGGAGAGCATCAAACTGCTCAGCGTAAAATACTTTGCACAGCATCTTGGCCTGGCCTTCTTGGAATTGATACTTGAGGTGTGTGCCCGTACGTCGCAAGAGGGCACGTTCGATTCGCGCTTCCTTCTTAGCATCAATTTCATCCCTGGCATCTGGCTTGTGTTCTTCCACTCCATCGAACTGCTGTTGAATGCTCGAAAGCTTTTCCTTGTAGTCGAAAGAGTCCAAAGCGAACGCTACCAACGAGCTTGGTTCATCCTCACGAACAATAATATTGCAATCAGCAAAGACATGATCCATCACACTGAGTGGATACTCAAGGGACGCCCACCCACTGGCAGAACGTTCGGACCAGAAATTTGTCAGCATCTTCAAAAGCGTAGTACGTTCGTGCTTGGGCAGTTCTTTATACTCCATTCCGTAGTCCTCTGCTGACTGTTTCGTCTCTTCGTGGGAAACTACCGGATGAAGATCTTCAATCATGTTTTGTTCCTCATCACTTTGGTGATCATCTGCTTCACCACCAGACAATGGTTGATTGTCAGGACAGAGTGCACTGCCTCCTTCCGTAGGCTCTGGGGTAGAGTCATTTGGAAGTGATGGTTCATCATGCGTTATATTTTCATGCGTTAGTTCATCGCTCTTGCGACTCATGTTGTCCATTGGGATCCGTGGAGCCGAGGGCAAAGATTCATCGCTATCAACTGGTGGTTCACGTTCTTCAACAGCCTCTCGTACATTTCGATAGACCTCGACGATTGGCTTCGAGGACGCCAGTGGGAATGCTCGGGAATGAGTACCCTTAGCAGCGCGTTGACGTCTTTCACGCTGTCTCTCCTTTTCGAACTCACGACTCAATTGTTCAAAATGCCTGGCAAGGTGAGAGACCTGTGATGTTCCCCTTTTACTCGGAGCAGACCGTGGGATAAGCGAATGGCCCGAGGCAAATCGGGCGCTCTTGAGGGAACTCAATCCCAAACGATCGCTCAGCGTTCTATCTGATGACTTTGTTGGTGACTGGCCTGAAGATTTTTCTGGATCGATTGGGCCAGTGAAAGCTGTTTTTAACCCTGGAAGTGGAATGCTGTGAGATGACCGTGGTATATTCGCTGGCTGAGATTGAGTGCGCAAAAGTGGAGGAGATCGTGTCTTACCGGGACGTCGAAAGGCTGGTTCAGTAGGTCTCGGTATCGCCGAAGGCCGACGTACAGGGGTACTTGGCATGTCAGAGGCCTTATTGTCTTCAGTCCCATTTTTGGTTCCTTGATCGGAGATCTCAGAGCTTTCCGGCGGTGATGATTCAGATGATCCGTCGCCGGAGATCATCACAGGGAGGTCAGTTTTGATTGAAGATTGATTGGAAATGTCAGCGTGACCAACGGAGCTGCGTTCCGATTGTCCAGCAGGAACAGCCAAGTCAAGATGACGGACTTCTTCTTGTGAGATAATCTCATTCTGAGGAGAGGACCTCGTTCCATCAGCTGCATCGACTGACAAAGTTGCTTGGTCAGCCAACAATGGAGGCGACTGCATCGCGACTTCTTGGAGTTCCTCGCGGTGCTTTTTGCCCGCATGCTCCTCAACAACGGAAACTAGTACATTCTGTGCCTTTTCCGGCGAAAGCGTCATGCGTCGCATCATGCGTGGTCTGTCTACTGCCTGGTTGTTTTCATCTTCAACGTCCGCAGGAGCTTGAAGTGTATCATCTGTTGAGACTGGTGTTGCATCTTTGTCGAGGAAGATCTTCCTCAGTTGCAGGGTTGCCATGTGCTTGATATCTTTTTCGGATGGGAAAAAGTTCATTTCGAAATTGACAAATGTCGTGTCCCATTCGACAACCTTTTCTTGAACTGCACGGAGGACCTCATTCAGCGGTATGATCTCCCAGTAGCGAGAACTTGTGTATTTGTCTTGTAAGTGCCGGACCAAAGAGCTATGGTCTTCATGACCCTTCTTGATCAAATTCTCAATTTCAGTTTTGCAGCTCTCCTTCAACTCGGGCACAACACTCTCGGCATTCATGCCTTTCAAACGGTCTTGAACAGACGCCATGAAGTTGTTGATCCGTTGCTCGGTACGCAAATATACTTCGTTCCTCATCTTCAGATCGTTGTCCACCTTCCAAGTTACACGAGGCCGAGGAACGATAATTTCGAGCAGGCGAATAGGGTCATATTGGACTCGCAAAGCAAGGTCGTTGTAGCCGAAAAAATGGAGGTAATCCCGCCGCAGATCATGAGAACAGCCTCCAGTGCGAGCAAGCATGTGTCTGCCCCAGAAAGACAATTCCAAGTATTTCCCGAATGAATATTTCCATGTGCTTTTCGACATAGGCATGACTTGAGTCTCATTGCCGCACACTTTGCAACAGCTCCACATCAGGACAGTATTATGGAGCCCGAGAAGTTTAGATGGGTAAGGTTGGACTAGGACGCTGATCTGAGCCTCGCCATGGACGTACTGGCGGTGGTGTTCGAACATGCGCTTTTCACAGCCGTTGACGGTGCATATTGAATTCGCTGTCTCACAAAGCTCCTCGACATACTGCCCAATCGTGAGATCTGACTCAAAAACCGTGTCGTCTCCATGCTCATTGTAGAACTCCAGGGCAAAGGTATCCGGCCCTGAGCAGGGGACTGATGTTGTTGTGCACACAACACTGTAGAGAATGACTATATTCTGATGTGCATAAGGGTCGAACATGTTGGGATTCCCCGCTACATAGGCTTCCCACTGGCGTTTTTGGGTTTGATGGTGATAAAGTGCCCGATCGTACTCGGCTTCATGTGCAGCACGCAGTACTTCCTTGACTTTTGCCGGCGCATTTTGCGGTGATTGATGAACCATTTCTGGAGTGATGAGCACGAACTTCTGCGGTTTGACCTTTTCATCGGTGATTTGATCAGAGGTGCTGTCTTGGTCACGAAGAGATTTCAGATACGAAAGTCTGCGTTCCATTTCGCGCGCTCGTGTCAGGAGATACGGAGCCTCGAATTTTACGAAAGGCGATGCCGACAAAATTTTTGTCTCGTAATCCTGAACCATATCGTTATAGTATGTCGGCATTGGAATGCTGTCTGGGACTTTTGCACCATCGGCATCAACAAGGATTTGACTGTCAGAGATATCACCAAGTTTGTCGTTTTTTTCCTGTTGAGCGGTACATGGGTCAACAAGAGGTGTGTCGACTCCGTGAGTGACAGTCTGCAGTTTATTCTTGTCTTCGTCGGACATGGTTGTTGATTCTTCTGCCGTAGAGGTCGATATCCTCCCGAATTCATCTCGCATAACATTGGTTTCGAGGCGTAGATTGTACACGACGTAAACCATAAACTCGGCGATCCTTTTCACCTTCGCGAGGAGACGATTATCTCCTCCGCGCAGGATAATGGTACACCCCAGCTCTTTCGGGCAGCCGGAGATGTATATATATGTTTTCTTTCGACCATTATGGACATAAGTTTTCACGTCGAAACTGCTGCATTCACTATGCAATGTGGTTGTCAAGAGTTTATCCATAGATGTCATGATTCTAGTCTGTGTGCATCTTGACACAGCCTCAAGAACAGATGGTTTCACGTTGTATGCAGTGGCGATTCCAGCTTGCTCAAGAAGGCCGAGAGCCAGCCCAGAAACAGTCTTCTCAACCAACAGCAGGTTCGGACGCAATGCCGAGATCCGACTGACTAGGTTCTCTAAAAACTCACGCTCTTGTCGAATAACAGGCTCGAGACTCATAAAATGCTGCTGTTGACGAGCATATTCAAGAGGAAAGGTGATTATCAAGATGTTTGGACGTAAGATGTTTCGTGACATGCCTTTCAGAGCCAAATTTTTGGTGAAGACGAGGCCCGACACATAGGATGTGTCACTGGGCCGGCCACCCGGGATCTTCTTCAATTTGACGTAGTGTCGAATGTCCATGTCGTCCCCATTTTGAACATCTGGATCGACCTCGTCTGCAGCTTTCAGAAGTATTGGCATCAATGCATTTTCCCAGCTGTCGCCATTTGGCACAGCAGATTCTAGAAGCAGTTGATGGAGAAGCTTTCGTACGTGCTCTAAACTGGCTTTGTTCAGTTCCACTGGTGGCGCATCATTGCCCCTCATTGATGAACTTCGTGTCATCTTGAACCCGACTTGCTTGGAACCTCCAGGTAAAGATATGGCTGGTACTGAGGTGTCATGAGAAAGCATATTGTCCTTTGATGTTCTTGGTGAATGACGCGGTTGAAAATTGCTAGTAACGCTCATGTTTCGACGACGAGAGAAACGAGGTAGATTCACGGCCCTTGAACTGGTGATACTGGCATCATCCCCCTCTCGATTGATACTAGGAGCATTTCGGTCCCCAAAAGCAGATCTGCCCTTCTTTACGGCTGCCAGGAGCCCAATAAATGATGCCCTCTCGCTTTCACCCCCACTCTTGGACAGAGTGCCTTCAGAGACTGCCGACAAGAGACTGGGCTGCTCGTCGCCACTAGATGCGTCATCCGAGAGATATTGAGCAATGTCAGGGTCAATGATATTGTCTTTGTGAAAAGCAGGTAGTCGAGATTCAACGTCTACCTCATCTGCATGTCGACGTTGGAAGGGAGCTCGATCTTCATGATTTGGCTTGAAGCCCCGAATGTATTGCTGACGAGAGTGGTGACGTTTGTGGCCAATGGAATGCGGTCTTCCGCCCAGCGAGGACCGCAGAGAGCGCGAAGAGGTAGGTCGTGCCAGATGTCGATCAGAATCAATTTCGAGAATTGCCGAGCGGCGATTATGTCCCTCTCCAGCACGTCGTGTGGCCGGTATGGCCATTGTCGGGGTTCTCAGAACATGGTCTATTGATTGTGATACAACCGAAGATGAATCATCATCGTCCGCAGATGTACGTCCAGTATTGGTCCAGTTGAGTTCGGCAACCCGAGGGTTGCCCACTATGGGGCTCTGCTCACTATCAGAGAACTCAGATGAATCATCGTCATGCGCATTAATCATCTTCTCACAGGGTTTGCAAACCCGAATACTCCCAGGTTGTCCGAACCGTGTTCCTGAAATAAGCAGAGTGCATTTCGAATCAAAAATTTGACCACATGTTCGACAGTGATGTTTTCTGCGAAAAGTGGTGAATGGTTCTCCGCAATGAAAGCAGTCTTTTGCATTCTCATCCCGCATCCAAAAATCCCTGCTAAGCAATTTACTTCTTAACTGCGACAAAACACCGTTGTTCTCGGCAGGTGCTTGGCGTTTGGCTGGTACGGATTGACCAGTAGCCCGATCGACTGTCGTATTTAAAGGGGACAAGGAAGAGGCTGTTGTGGTAGTTTCGGCCGTAGAAGCCCGCGAAATTACGTACCCAGGCAGTCGCGTTGCTCGGATGGAGGACGTTGACTCTTCATTGGATCTGCCGGGAGCTGTACCCTTTGGAGGCTCATTGGCGTTGGCGCTGTCACGAAGAATATTTGTCTCCATGTTGATTGGGGAACTTTCATCGTTGTATGGCACGTCGCCCTGAGAGGGAAGTCTTGATAGACTATTTGATGCAGATACTGAAGCTTTGGGTTCTTCATAAGGGAAAGATGTTCGCGATTTTGATCTTTCTGCCGGATGCTGAGATGTATGATCCTGAAATGGCTCAGCTTGCTTTTGATTTCGCACGTTAGTTGATTGAGTGGGAATTTCGGGTAACTTTTGTTGGTCTGGAGTAGGGATGGACTTCCGAGACTGGTGGTCTGGAGTATAGGTTGTCGAGAAGAATGAGTCTTTGCGGTTGTTTTCCTCATGATTACTGTCATGCATCTTTGCAGAAAGAGTCGGCGAACTAGAAAGGTTTTGACTCAATGAAGAGGATGTCTGGCTCAGGGAAAGATCCGTGGGGCCGTCCTTGCTGCCGATACTTGTGGATTCTGCATTATGGATTCCCTGGAAGGGCACATTGACGGAACTACTTCCTGAGCGGTCGGTATTTCCGATGACGTTCACATGAAGCTGAGTAACAGCAGGGTCTGCCACAATGGCGCCACCGGTGGCTTTCGTCAATGGTGCAATACTAGGCTTGATTCCAGGAGATGGTGACACGGATGCCTTGGAAGATATGCTGCCACTTTTGGAGGATATTCTTGATCTCTTTCCTACATTCGATTGTTGCACAGAATCAGGATGAGTGTGAAAGTCTGGTACGACGGGCGAGTGAAGCCTTGACCCCTGTGACGAGTTGGGCTGTGATGGCGGATAATCAACGGAGCTTGTAGCCAGGTCCGAGACTGATTTTGCCATTGAACGTTCGGACACAGGGCTTTTGACTGCAGGAATTTCTGTAGCATTTTTGTCTGTAGACTTTCCGCCACCGCTGACAATATCTCTCACTCCCCCGACAGAAGTCCTAAAGCGACTATACAGACCGCTTAGTCCACCTTGTAATTCATCAGATAGTCCTTTCTCCTCCGATGTAGCAGCTGGAGCCGGTGGACTAGTAAAATCGTTAAAGAGAGTGAGCGATTCGGACTGATACGCTGTATTATGGTAGTGATCTAGAGCTGCATTCATCGATTCTCGTTCAGTCTGAGTCGTTGCCATAGAGCCGCGTGATTCCCGTCGCCCAAGAGGAAGCGAAGTGGAAGACCCAGATGGACTGCATGAGTCCTGGGATTGCTGAAAATCCATGGTTAACTTAGGCAGAAAGGTCTCAGATCATGCCCCCCACAGGATAGAGACACCGTTGGTAGCCGATCATTCGGGACAGACCTGCGGTAAGGTCTCAAGTTTGACGAGGTTGGAAGAAGGAAGAGAGTCGAGGGTTCCTTATAAGCGTCAGGGTGATCAAAGAACTTTCAAATGTTCCTTTGACAAAAAGAATAGGTCCTTGGCCCTCAGGTTGAATGACGTGTGGTGCTGAGTAAGCTAGGCGCGTCCCCAGAGCTGGGCAGCTCCGATAAGACGCGGTTTAGTGGGTTTTTGATACGGTGCGACCTTCTCTTTTTTTTTCTCTACACATACCCATGGATGTAAGTGAACTACTCCTCACAAACATCCCACCTGGGCATACCTCCACTGTTCAATCCTACTAGCTATGACCCATGTGCTGATTGCATTGATCAAAAGGCTGGACTGGCACGATGAATCCAGTAACGCCCTGGATCGCGGTTTTGGCCGACCAATGTCTGTCGTTCTATCTCGGTCAAAATGATCAAGATGATATCCAGGTGGAGGATTTTGAGGGATGCCTGATTTTTATTATTCGCAGGCCCACGTTAAACACAGCCGTTGTTGTATCAGTAAGATATCTCAAGCGGGTGTGAACACAAGGAATTGTCGCTAATTGTATACCTCTTGTCTCTAAGTGGGGAGAAGGAGAGGACAGTCATAGAGCCACATTCACAGACTCAAAGAACCAGATCGATGCGATTATTCTACGTGGCTCGCCGGACGCACAGGAAGAAACCTCACCCTGCCCACCATCGGTCAAAGGGGGCCCTAGACACCTTGTTGAACTTTCCGATATTAAGCTCATATTTACATACTCGGCCTCTGCCCCGGATGTGTACCTTCACGTCAATCGCTTCACAATCCACCCGAATGCAGTTCCGAAGGGGGATGTACCAAAACCAAAGCTCAAGAAGACACCAACTCTCAGAGCCCTAATGACTATGGCATGCGAGAAAATAAAAAAAGTCCAAGCGCAGACTGGCTCCAATAGCCAATCTGATGTTGGTTTGACAGATTTATTTGTCTCTCAGCGTGATCAGCCCATTCCACCTCATTATTCTCAACACAACACGGCGTCACAGTCGCTCTTCTCCCAACCCCCGTCTAATATGTGCCATGGCGCACCGAAGAGCAATTTAACGACCAATCGTGTTTCCATCAACGAGTCATCGGATCTTCTAGGGTTACTCGCACCTTCTCGTCCGATTCAAAAGGGCGGTACAGCCACCAGAGAACTTCCAGAGGCCAACGAGCTATCCCTAGGTGAACGTAAAAGCAGGCGATCTCCTTTGCCAAAGGGGAGGAAGTCAGTGACACCACAAGAGTTTGAAACATCTCCAACCAGAACACAGCCCTCATTCAGAAGTCTTTCTGGCAACACTGCTGATGCGACGCGTGCTAGTAACTCTGTTACCAATGTGTCTTTCGCCAATCTCAGTGAAGATGTGGATAACCTAATAGCAGAGTGTCGAAGTCAGGCCGCGCAATCTCCAACTGAGCCAGATGATCATGGACGGGCTCATACTGTTGCAACAGGGGATAACCAGCAGTTTTCGAAAAAAAGAAACCGTGGCATCACAGATGCATCACCACATGAAGCTCGGGATGATAAACTGGACTTGCAAGGCCTGCAGAACCCACACACATCACCCTCCAGAAAGCGACAGCGTGTCCATACCGGAAAAGCGATGCCGGCAGACACAACTGAAGCCGAGCAAGTGCAAATTAAGGCCATGCCGTCACTTTCTAGAGTGCAGATCGTAAGCACCAAAACAGACAGCGTGTGTCCATCCACAACTAATCCATGGGAAGGAATGATACAAATACCTTTGAGCGAAGTTGATATCCCAAAAGATCAAGCAGAACTTTTGGAAGGACTCAAATGGATCCCTCAAGACCCCGGTGTATCTGCACCTCTATGCCACGTACCTCCTCATCTTTTGACGCAATGGAACAGCATTGCACGAAGAAGACAACACCTGAAAGAATATCCAGAAGAAGAAGAAGAAGGAGAGGAAGAGGAGGAAGAAGAGGAAGAGCAAGTATCCGACCGTGCATTTACTCCAACCTCGCAAGATATCCAAACATCCCCTATACCATGGTCTCCGTCACCCAATAGGACTCCTGCTCGAGATTATCTTCCACGAGACACCGCTTCTCCCCCAAGATACACGAGACCTATCAGAAAAAATCCCATGCCAAGCGGTACTCAATGTAGCGTCGATCAATCTGCAGATCATGCCGATATGGACATGTTGAATGGATCTTGCAGTGCTTCTTCCCGGCCAGGCCAGGGGGTATCGTCGCGTCCAAGGACAATACCAAGACAGCAGGGCGACAATATTCCCAATTTCCCGAGAAAGTAACGACAGAACAGATAAATCCAGTGTCTTTGGACCATGATCCCGGCGATAGCCCACCCCAAGAACACAACACTCCAACATCGCTCGATGTGATCGATGATCAACCCCTAAGCGTAATAATACAAGAAGATTTTCATGAGGAAAAACCTACCCGAAAACCCACACTTACATCTGAACTGCGTGATGAATCAAGTGGTGATGAGAGTGATGAGCCGGAAATGGAAACATATGTTCCTTTCGCCCTAGGGGGAAGCCTTCCATTAAGCAGCCAACCTGAGCATGACTTTACTAGCTCGGGGCTATCGCTTCCAAGATTTGCAGGGAGCACTATCCAAGTGGTGGAGACACCTGCAGTCCACGCGACACGTCTGAATTCTGGGAACCAAAACAAACAGAGAGTTGGATTAGAACCCCAGAGCTCTCAACATCCATCCTCACAGGCTGCTAAGACATCATCCTCATCTCGGATTCTCAATACCTACCGCTCGCAAGATAGCCACGGGCGTAGTATTCCATCTCAAGAGGCACCGAATCCATCTTTACCGATTTCGGAAGGCGAGTCACTGCGAGTGGATGTGCTAGGCACTCAGACTCAAACGAGCAGCGTACATGCACCATCACAGGCGACTGTCCAGTCGTCTTCGGACGTTGTACTTGATTCTTCCAGACCTGCTCAGCGCCAGCGTGGCTCCTCCATCTTCGATTTAAACACCTTGGATGACCCATCGTCTTTCCCTTATGCCAGGTGCCACTCGTTACCCTTGTCTCAACTTCATGAACCAAGCCAAGATTCTTTCGGAGAACACTTCTCTCTTGATGGAGCCCCGAAATTGCCAGACTTGTCACCCATGGAATTCACCACCTGGGTCGCTGCCAACGGGGAATCACCATCCAGGTATCCACACTCTCTGCGCCGCGGGAGTGCTGATCCTAGTCGAAAGGTATTCCCCAGTCCAAATGCCGAGCTGGTAGCACGGCGGCGGGGCTTTATTGGCAAGTCTGACAAGTATGCTGAAGCACAGACAATCTATGAAAAATTCTGCAATGATTATTCACTATATTCTGGTGATTTCGCTCACTTCATTGAGATGTGCTCAAAACTGCAGACAATGCGGCAAGGGGGCCAGCTGCAACGGTCATTCCTATGGGATGACTTTGTAATCCAACATTTGGAGGAGTACCCACGCTATTTTGCAGAGCGCACATCTCAGGATTCAAAGGCACTGGATTACGAAGATTTCTTTTGCTCGAAATTCCCACGACCCCAGCACAAAAAGAGAAGTCTAACGGCCCACGGAGTTGATATAGTTGCTTCCCAGTTTGCTCCGCCTACCGTCGAAGGCGCAGTGACTCAGGATAAAGCGGTGCAAAGCGAAGTGGCCCCCACTTCTTTGACAGCCAGTCTTGTGGGAGAGTCTTCAACCCGCCATACTCGCTCATTAGGTGACGTTCCTGTCCCGGATGTCTACATGCCAACTGCAACGCAGTCATTGTCACCCTCTACTGACACCGACTCAGATTCGGTGAAGGTCAAAGTTGAAGACGATTCTTCCGATGGATCGACTGACTCCCAAATTCCCACACGCAGCAACGATCAGCAACCCGTGCTCTTCGGTCTTGATGAAGAGATAGTCAATGCAACCCAATACGACGCAAAAAACACGCGCATTGCGTCTGATCTGAACAACGTCGGCGTAACTGATACTAGCATGGACGAAGTTGACGATACAGAGGAAGGAGATTCTATTCACCATGAGACTGCCAGCATTGAACTTGGCGATGATACTGACGATCGCCACATCTCTGCCTTTCTCACCCCGCCTGAGCCGCCCGCGGCCCTGGGTTCTCTTAATGGTGCCACGATCGAGCCTCCGAGGCAACAAAAATCATGGTTCCGATCTCTCCGGAACATATACCCCACAGGTCCGGTGTGGTCCGATGACCCCGACACGCCGTTCAAGCGCTGGGCTCGCCACGATCAAAACGTTCTTCAGGAGCTCAATCGTCGCGGTGGAGTTAGGGTTCTACTTGATGAGAAGGGCGTCATTCGTCGCCCCATCTACAACCACGGAAACAATCCTAATTTTTAGCAGTTGAATTTGTTTAAACGCCTTTCCACGGGCCAGCGGCTGGGTCGGCACACTGGCAAGAAGTACGCATAACGGCAGATACCATTTCATTTCATACTTACTTCCGCAAAGGAAACAGAATATGGGATAGTGTGCTATCTTATTTTCGAATCCAAATTCATTCATTCATTGTACATATCTTCTCAATGCCCAAAGCCACTTAGGACGTTGAAGCAGAAGACCCAAGCCTCGAAACCCGATTCCTCTCGGTAGGGACAAGACCAAGCCCGATAATCTACGAACCCCCAATAGTATACGGAGTACTTGTACTCCACCTGCAATCATCCACTGAAGGGCAAAAAGGAAATCACCCCAATCGGATAATTTATTCCGGGATTCCCTGTGGATTCCCAATGCCCCCAACCACACCAGGCATCGGTGCAGGGATAGCGAAGTATCGAGTAGAGATCAGCAGCAATCACCCAGGCTCGTGCAGTATCTATGTTGTAGTCTCGTGCACAGCATACTCCATAATCCATGCTCTTGACAGCCCAATGCGCTCGAGCCTCATTGCAGATCCTAGGCTAGGCCCTTAGCCCTCGCCACCGTGTTGAAAGAACCAATATGCTTCTCTCTGCGATATTAAGACCCATAGAGGATGAACGTATCTCCGGGGCCAGCACAATATATAAACATACAAACTAGGTCGGTAGGAGTGGGATCATGGACTGGTGAATTTAAGGTTTGGGGATTTTGGTTGTTAGTTACGACATGCTTAATTAGACAAATGGACAATTTAGGTATACTATGAAATTGAAGGGGGTTGAAGAGCCCGAATGTTACACGTAAATAGATCTTGTATTTGAGTCAATTTGCAAGTAAATAGATGCTAATGATTCCTCCGTGGAGGATCAGAGAGATAAACAGTAATGCAAGTGTTCCCTCCTAAAGAGACCCTAGTCTCTCTGCAAAATGGTATGATTGACAAAAGTTCAGGAAACGGATATGGTCATTAAAGGCATGCAAAAAAAACCCCACATGAGAAACGCCTTGGTATCGCCAATCTAAAATCGTTTTGGAATGGGTATACAGTCATAAAAGCCCGGAATCCCTTTAAGAATGACGGTAGGGCTCGTAGGCGCTTGAGTGCTGGTTGTGGTGGGTCATGGGGATATCGTTATTGTAGTTAGGGGCAGGGGGGTATGAGGTGGTGTAGCCGTGCTGAGCATTGGGCTGAGAACCGTAGGGAGGGTGGGCGGCACCTATGGGCTCATAAGTGTAAGGGGCCTTTTCTGCAGTCACGCCACCGCGGGTGTTGTGGCGGTCTTTGTGGCCGTAGGGCGAGCGGCCGGAACAGCAGCAGGTGCTGAACATCCAAAAGATGGTAGCTCCCAGAGAGAAAGCGACTGCCAGCCAAGTGGCGGCAAAGATGTTCTTACCCAGGCCTACATCGACACCATAGACCTTGAGGGCTGTGCCGAGGGAGCCCTTTGCGATGGAGAACATGATGGTCGAGGTAAGCGATGCGCCGAGAGTGAAGAGGAATGAAACAATCGAGACAATGGTGGTGACACAGCTGCCCCAGCGGCTGAAGATGGCAAAGATACCAAGCAAGACCTGGGCGCAAGTTGCAATGAAGGCAACTAGGTAGGCAATGAACATCCACTTGGAGACGGCTTTGTAAACGTTCAGGGTCTTCTTGAATCCGCTACCAAGCTCCTTCTCAAGCTGGGACTCGCTGATTCCCAGTACTGAAGACGGGTTGAAGTAGAACTGAGCCTTGGGATCTGTGCAGGAGGAGATGGTATTTTTGCCCTTGGTGGAATTTCCCTCACAGTAACCCCAGAGACCAATGTCGTAGAAACCAGCGATGTCGGCATCATTCTTCAAGGTTGTGATGGTCTCTTCAATCTCCGATGCAGTGACGGAAGTGATATGAGCATCATTAAGGCGATCTGTGATTTCTGATGTAATTGCTGATGCTGTGCTGATGTTTGAGAGGTCGAGCTATAGATTGTTGGCATTAGCGGGTGCAGTTTTTAGGGCAAATTTCGATCACTTACACGAATGAAGTATAAATTGTTCAAAGTATCAGAACTGGCTTTTGTGCAACCTAATCCCACCATAATGATGCAAATTAATGATGCGATGGTCAAGACATAGGGCGTGAAGATACACGCAACGCGACCGGCTTTCCCCATGATGAATAGGTGTGATAGGAAATGTAAAGAAAGATGTCAAAGACAGATGAGAGATGTGGAGAGGCGAGACGGGGGGAAGACTTTTAATATATAAACCCCCGTCAGTAAACAATTGTACAGCCTCACACCAACACGAACCACCAGCCTCCTATGAGAGGAGGCGCAGGATCAGCGGACCAATCAGTGGCTGAGCGGTCACGTCGCCAGGGCCACGTTGGTTTCTATTTGTGGCTGCGCTAGTCCTATTTGGGCTGACATGGTCCTTATAATCTGCTCCTTCTACTCCGTATACACAGCTCAGAAGAACTCTGGTGTTTGTACTCTATATACCATGTTCCTCAAAGCATAGCACGCATTGTCTCCTCAAAGCTACACATACTCTGTCAATGTACATACTGTGCACAATTCAACGTCATATCCTTCTGACCGCCCCAGGATCACCATTCTAGTGGCCAAAACAGGTGATTCTCCAATCCCGAGCTTCGTCATCCTCTCTACTCTGAACAGCCTTGTGGACCCATTTAAAATTTTCCCTCTCCGCCTCAATGCGTAAGCCCGGGCGTGGAGTACAGAAGCCAGGCTCCCCCATTTTTCTCTTGGCATTATCTCCCGCCCTTACAGATCGCATTCCACTCGGCTCCCCGCTGTCTCTGCAAAATTTACTGTGATGCCTTGTTCTATATTTATTCTCCTCAGATAAACGTTTCCGAATCTAGGATAATCCCGCGATGAACCTTTCGATTGCGCAACTCACCCTGTACAACATTCGGGGATCTTTTCTAGGAAAAACCATGCGCTGATCGACACCCGTCATATCGCCACTGATACATGAGCTGTGGTCATTAGAAATTTCAATCGTTTCATTTACTATCTTTTAGGCAAATGATACGGACACAAAAAAAAAATTCAGGATTTTCCAAAATTGCAGCAACCGAAGTTGATAACTCACATCCGACTATGTATAGTCACATTCACCTCAATTGACAGGATTTACTGCAAATATGGCTCAAGCGTCGACAACATACCAGTATAGGCCGGTCCAGTGGGAGGCTCGATACTGAACATGTAGTCAGCCCACCAAGGTCCCGCAGCCCACCACAATGCGCCGAGCCAGACGTCTGAGTTTTCACCCAGGAAATCAAGCATCCCAGTAACTGCCGCCTTGCAATCATCGTTCACACCACCGGCAAACTCGCCAATCACTCCAACCTTCTTGTTATCCTTCAGCCACTGTGTCGCGTCCGTCACGCGCTCTTTTCCAATCGTCGTCGACACACATGCCTCGTTCGTGCCCGATCCATCCGAATCAAGGTACTGGTGCATCTCGTAGACGATCTTGTCCTCAGGGTCGGTCAGGTCCTTCAGGTTATCGTTCACATCAACCCAGGTCCACGCGCCGGTCCAGGAGTTACCCTCGACGAAGATGTACTGGCTCTTCGCCCCCGATGCACGGATACCGTCAATGGCTGCTTGGTTGAGCTTCAGGACGAGGTCTTGGTCCATGTCGTGGTACTCGTTGTCTGCATGATTTGGTTAATCAGTGGGCTGGGATGCGACTGGAGATTGAGGGTACTGACTTGTGTCGAAAACGACTAGCTCATTCTCAACGAATTCACCTGCGACGTTCTTCCAGAATGTCTGGAAGTCGGCGGGGGTGGAAATAATCTCATCGTTGCTGTGGGCACTCATAAGCTTCGATTCATTTGTTTGTTCATTTGATAGAACACTTACTATCTTCCATAGTTATGAGGATCAAGCACGGCGTGGGATCCTCCATCAGTGATGGCTTTGACCGTCTGACACCAAATCAGTATCTGCTTGGCCTCATTCGCGCCAGTACGGAACAACATACCGCGGTCAGATTGCTCAAATAAGCAGCATCAAACCCTCCTGTCATGGTTCCCGGTACCAGCCGTTCCATCTTGAAGGCCACCCGGAAGATGTTCATGCCTTTCTCAGCCAATGTTTGGATTGCACTGGCATCCGGGAAGTAATAGTCTTTTCCCTGTTACGATCTCTATCAGTTCAGAATCTCTGAAGACACGTTTGTTCAGCCCACTCACGTAGACACCAGGAATGTTCTTCTCGCCGAATTCAGCTACAGATTCGCTTGTTCCGAACCCTATACAAGAAATTTGGTCAATGGATGATCAGAAAAATTTGTTAAATTGATGGTATCGAACATTTGAAGGGTGAAGCTCTCTTTGAATTCTTAGCAGGAGCTGCCGCTGCGGAACCAGCCACAGCGGCGAGGAGAGCAATGTGATCGAGTCTCATATTGACAAGTCAAACTCTTTGTTATATGAGATCAATGGTTGTTTTCACAAGAGAAAGGAAAAGAAAATGAGTGATGTGATAGCAATGCAGAATGATACCAACAACGATGCGAACTTGAGCTTTTATAGTTCTCTGGTCTGTAAATTAAGGTCCATACATCATTGAATAACTCGGGAAACATTCCAAATGCGTACAGCTCCACGGATATTAGATCTTGATGACAGAAAAGGACACGGGGATTCATAGGTCTTCAGTCCTTGGAAATATTGTACGTCTCTGACGACAGTGAGGCCCGATGTGCAGCAACTTCGGATATTGCAATGCCTCAGAACAATCCCCCACCAATAGGAATCCATAGAATCATAGAACATGGGGAGAGACACTTTTTCTTGGCTATCTCGTGCGAAACGGGGAAGCCAAGAAGGAGATGTTCCCGAAGATGCCGACTCGAAGGCACCTGATCCGTGTCCAAGAGGAATTATTCACTGTACTTCATACATACCCCGCTTCAATGAAGCTTTCTTCAGGCGCAAGTGGCTTGAATGTGCGTAGCTTTGTTTCGATGACTTTGATGTTTTGCAAGCCCGTGATGCTTCAAGTATTGATCGGCGTTTATAGTTTCTGACATGCAGGGGTAGGGGTAGTAAGACCACGCTACAATACAGGGGGCTGCCGAGTGTAACTGACATCCATGAATAGTCTGATGTAGGCAATACATTTGCCAAGTCAAGGAAAGGTTTACTGTCAACATCCTACGCTGTAATAGTTGATGGGAAGATAAAACAATTGCGTGGGCCAAGCAAGCGTGGCAGGTTGATTGCAAGCTGAAACCGGTACAAAAATAACTTGAAATTCGCTCGGTAAAAGGTAACTGCCCTAAGAAATAACAGGGCAGACTATACACAACTGTTTGAAACTTGACCCTTACTACTCTTCTGCGGATAATTTTCCACTGGACTATCCAAATCAGTCTACCAAGCACCGAGAGAGTGCATGTGCTCTTTCATATCAGCTGCCTGCAGCTTGTGGTAAGCATGACCTGGGTGGTAGGAATTCCACCAGACACATGAAGTACCGTCATCATTGACACAAGTAGCATCGGTGAATCCATATGTTGCAGGAGCGTCGAGGACTTTGTCCATGAAGGCGAATGTATCGTAGAGAACCGTTTTGGTCTGCAGCTAGATTAGTTTTGCAAGATCACACATAAAACTAGAGTCCACAACGTACGCCACTGTTGTCTGCAATGAATTCATTGACCATTGTTTTGAGAGCAGCATTGTAAGCCGCGAGCCACTTAGCGTGGTTGGTTGCAACGGCTGTCCCTTGATTGGCGATCTGGGGAGACCGACTCACAGGTGGAATATTAAGGAAGATGAACTTCCGTCCACCATTTGCGTAGATCTTTTCAGCTTGAGTTTTATACTGGGCCATGATCTTTGGGACCAGAACGCTGGCATCATTGCTTGAGGCAGCCCAACCAATGCTGCAAATCGAAGGATTAGTCAAATCGTTCATAGGCGCCCAAGGGAACATACTCATTAATCCCAATCCAGAACCCAAACACTGCATTGTCTGAGGTCCATGGTGCAGTAGCAGGCTTCTTACTGTATGCTGTCTCGAAGCTGGCGACTTGCGTTACCATATCTTCCGCGGTGTTGGTTTTAACAAGGGAATTGTCCAGGGACGCTCCTCCAACAGCGAAGTTATAGCTGAGGACCAGTGAAGCATTGTTCACAGTCGTCAGGTCTCCAACCCAGTTGATGCCGCCACCGGTTGTTCCGGTGCCTGTTGTTTTCTCATCAGCCAATCCTGCTTGCCAGGGGGCGAACAATACTCACCCAGAGTTGGGTTCCCCATCGGGTTACCAGGAGTTGGCTGCGTGCCACTGACATCGAAACTGGTCATAGAGTAGGAATCACCACTGGGGATACCTTTGAGCTCCTTTCCCGATAACATATAAGGAACAATCATCACTCACAATGTAAAGAAAAAGGTATTGGTAGCGCGAGCTTGCAAGGGAGCAGCAGTAGCCAGCCCAGCACCGGCGATCATACTAATGATATACTTCATTGTGAGGAGAATTTGCAATGTCTGTCGGAAGAATACTCACACATTGCAAGGTTTGTTCCTTCCCTTATATACATACACTCATCCCTTGTTTCACCCGTCTCGTCTCATACTCCGAGTAAACAAGCCCCAGAGCCGAGACTAATAAATTAAACAAAAAATCGAGACTATGTCATTTAATTAACCGCTGTTGTCAATCATTTCCTCAATGGGCTCGATCCGACTCATCGATATTAAGCTGGCTGTACACGGTGAACACCCCGAAACTGCGGGGTACGTATCGGAGTTCAAGTCATCAAGCTAATTTGGAAAAGCTGAGTAGTTCGTTAGAGTTGACGAATACCCCCCAGCATATTATGGAGTATATTGTCCACTGGGATGGGTTTCTGGGAATGGATCCGCTGCGCAGCTAGAACACATGCCTTGATTTGCCCTTGTGTTCCTCTTACCCGAGTAGCTCATTACTGTCTTCCCCTTGCCCGGTGAATTTACGATCGTCATCCTCTAAGCCAAATCTGTAGTCTCGCGTGGTGTGGTCTTGCATGATGTAGTCTTGCATGGTATCATCTATGTTCATATTGTTGCATTGAAGTCTTATCTACATCCGACATCGAATCGGCATCATGCAGGTAAGGCTTGATCCGATTTGGCAGCAAACATCTCCATGCCCACACCGCATACAACCAATCGCGACTGGTTCCTTTCCGATTCAGACACGTAGCTCTCTGCGGGGAGGCGATTTTCAGGTCCACGGACAAGCCCCAGTGATGATATATCAGCTATAGAGCTGTATGTATCCAGTAGAAATCTCACAATAATCCCCTGCGTGCCAGCTTGTGTAGGGTCCACAGCGATTGACCAGATTTTAACTCGGTGGTCATTGCCAGAGGATGCCACAGTAATTTGGATGGATTCTGTGTTTGATGTGACATCACGAGAGATTTGCTGATTGAGCACTTTAACCGTGGTGACTGCTGCAGCGTGAGCATCGGGGATAGAGACTGTAGCTACTTGTGCGTTTGTGCCGGTGCCGGATGGATGTGTTTGTAGGAGGGACACGGAGAGAGAGTTATCATCACCTCCAGCAACAACAACAGTGGTCGTGTCAGAGATAGGAACCAGTTCCATTCCCTTGATGCTGTTTGAATGAATTTGATATCGGCTTTCGCATGTGATGTTTTCTGGTGAAACAAAAGAGCTGTCGAAGGGGGCCTTGGCCTTCAATGTGGATTGTGTGATTGTGTAGAATGGTTCAAGTGTGCTTGTCAGATCCCAGAGTGTGAAATAGCCATCGGTTGCTGCAGTTATGAGGCTCACTGAAGAGCTCGTGACCAAGAAATGGGCTTGGGTTAAGCAATTGGTCATGTATTTCCCACGAGCCAAGAGAGTGAATTGTCCATTGGATGATGAAAAGTGGAAGATCTACAATGACGTTAGTATTGGCCGAGGTGTTCGAGGGAAAGAACGACTCTCACCTTGATAACAGAGTTGGAAAGAGCAAGGCATAGGAGGAAGCCCTGCTCCCCGTCAACTTCCTCCACTTCCAGCAAATCGAAACTAGGTATCCGGAGATCTGAATGCTCGTCATCCTTCGGACTGGCGGCCACCAATTTCGTAGCGACACCGAACACAGGAATAGTGCGGATTCTCCATACGAAAAACTCTTCATATGCAGCACTGGTGAATAGGTATTTTCCATCCTTGGACCAGGTCACCTGCTGAATTCCAGATTTGTGTGTGTCCAAGACGCGCAGACACTCAAAGCTACCCCACGGACTAGCAGCCAATGTTGAAGTCGGCGCAAAAATCCGAACAGTGGTGTCCTCGGCACCAGTCGCAAAAAGAGTGCGACCTCCACCGGTGGGGTTGAAAACATCCACCGCTTTGATTTCTCGTCCATGACCTCCAGCTCGAAGCACAGTACTAGCACCAGCTCGGATGCGAGTAGTCATCAAAGAAAATCCGTCTTTCCACGTGAAGAAAGCATTGTGGTCTTTGTCTCCTGGGATGAAGTCCCAGCCTCGGCGAAACCCGCCTGAAGCAATGGACACGATATCCGTCAGCTTCGATTCGTTCCTGAGAACGAAATCTTGGGATCTGAATCCGTACAACATGAAATCGCCAGTCGCTTTATCGAAATAAGCGCCTTCAATGTTCCCACCAGTTATGGATGCTGTACGGTGCACTGTCTGCATCGAAACAGCATCTGTACCGTTCCCACAAAGCTGTAACTCATGGAGGCAATAAGTTCCATCTCGCCCACAGGTCAATACAAAATCGGATTTTGTGGTGTCACTCATAGTAACAGATGTCACGACACTAATGTGATTGACAAAATCTCGGCCATGAACACGTCGGCTGACCAAGATGGGCTCAGTCTCGGAGGTGTTGTATATGGCAATGCCGCCTAATTTTGACCCTATGATGAAATATCGGCCCTCAAAGAGGAAAGACGCACTGCAGACCACAAAGGTGGATGGTAGGCTGAATGTGGTTATTTTGGCGTTTGGATGATCGCTGTCCCAATTGGACACAGTGACGAGTGTTATTTCTTCTCCGGTAGGATAACAGACAAGGAACGTTATGTTGCTAGAAGGGTTCAGGGTATCCATCTTGGAAGAGTGGGTCTGAAGGAAAAATGCTTGAAGGGGCCTGTTGCCCACGTCTGCAAGGTTGGTTACAGATTTTGTAGCGTGATTATAGAGTCGAAAGAACCCTTGGAAATTACCGATCAATGCTAGACCCATCTGCGGCAAAGCAGTCAGGACGGCAAAAGAGGCAAGCTCGGAGAATTCACGTATTGTCTCCCAAGTAATGACAGTCTCCCCTGCCTGATTGAGATATCCAGGCTGGATCTGACCTTGTGTAGAGACGCGAAGAAGGCAGTCCTGGGCAATAAATGCAAAGACTCTCGCTCCATCTGCTGTGGAATGCTTCTTCTTCGCCTTTGCCCGCAAGCCAGACGATTGCTGCAAAGAAGCATCCAGGCCACAGCTCAGATGGTCATCGTCATTTTCTTTGATGGGAAAACTTTTCAGTGCACCATCAGCGCCTCCAGTATAAACCAGAGTCTCAGAGCCAACTCTGCAAAGATCCAAAGACCAAATGTGCTTTCCAATATGTGTTTGTATTGAAGAAGTCTGTTTGAGCTGATAATCAGTCGTCCCTGCGGGTGATGAGTGCCAGCTTAGGTCCCACAAAGCGCATGTGCAATCTTCTCCGCGAGAAACCAATCCAATGTGAGTTTGCTTATTATTTTTGATGGCCCTGAAATAGACACTCCAAATGCGAGACGTGTGAGCAAATGCCTGGACGATACATGACTCAGATCCGACGCTCTCTTCGCCTGCCTCAACAGGACCAAAGCCTGTGCTTCGTAATTCAAACCCGTCCGTGGAGTATGCCGAATGATCCTGGGCTGTTTTGTGCTCACAATCTGATATATCCCAGATTCTCACAGTTCTATCGTCACTGCAGCTTGCCAGTACCCTGCCAGACTGGCCTCCATTCAAGGATGGGACCTGGGGAGAGATGCGCACACCAAAGATTGATCCATCATGTCCCGTGAAGAAATGGTGGATGGAGCCGACTGCGTTAGACTTGTGTGATCCATTTTCATTCAAGAAACACGACCACACGATGATCTCTCCGAAGACGGTACCAGCGGCAATGAGGACATGGGAGGAAGACAGCGCAATCACATCGGCGGAGTATAGAATAGACTTTACACTTGTCGCCAACTGATATATGGATATAGTTGTATGTCTCTCGGCCATCTCACTGTCCAGCACTTCGAGACTCAGAAGTGCGTTGTTCGCGGTGATAAAGAATGCCCCATAATGACCACCTGGAGCAGCTGCACACCCACTCATGATCCAATCTGGAGCAGTGAACTCGGCACTAGAGGCCGACAGCGTGACTTCATTGTCAGAACCCAGAACGAAGTTGACCGCTCGCACTGAGCGACCACCCCAAACGATTACTCGGACATGGCTCGAGTCATGATTTTGTGGTGGTTGATCCAAAGTAATGAAACCGTGAATATTGTTTCTCTTGAATATCTGTATTTGGGTAGCGACAACACCCGTGGATTCATCAACCACCCGGAAGTATGTGCCTTGACTTTGAAAGACGAAACGCCTATCACCCAATACAAACGTCTTCAACGCAGTTATGGGGAGAAAAGCATCAATATGCTGCAATTTGAGTTAGTGGGACAGCATTTTTACTACAGATACAGCAACACTAACCTCGAGAGAGAAAGACATTGTCAACTCCTACGCATATTAAGCAAAGAGGCGAATCACACGGAATGTCTCAATTGCCTTACATCCAAGTGTACATCCCACCAACCCCCAAAAAAAGCCCACTACTTTTTCGATGATTTCCCCGATGCGATTATGTAAGTTCACACTAGTCTACATACGGTAGTATTACTCACGTGATCTCGCGATCGAGGCGCGGAGAGTGGAATGCGGCGCTCGGTATCCACGTCATTGCCTAGTCCTGTTTCTCTAATTAGCCACCTGCGAGCACTTTTCTTGCTACATGTGGATTTTGTTAATATGCTAGACACTGATACAGACTCATGATCTGATCCCCTTTTGATTGACCATGGGTGTCACCGGCCTCTGGACGGTCGTTCAGCCTTGCGCTCGCCCCATCAAACTCGAAACGCTAAACAAGAAACGACTAGCTGTCGACGCGTCAATCTGGATATATCAATTTCTGAAAGCGGTGCGGGACAAGGAAGGTAATGCGCTCCGAAACTCTCACATCGTTGGATTCTTTCGCCGCATATGCAAGCTGCTATACTTCGGGATCCGTCCCGTCTTCGTCTTCGATGGGGGTGCTCCTGTCATGAAAAGGCAGACAATCGCCGGTCGGAAAAAGAAACGTGAAGGCCACAGGGAAGATGCTGCGAGGACGGCGGGAAAGTTGCTTGCCGTACAAATGCAACGCAGTGCGGAGGAGGAGGACACTCGTCGACGCAACAAGACCCAGGTACAAGAAGAGGAAGATGTGCCGGATGCACCAGTCTACGCAGAGGAGGCTTTTATGACAGAGACTGAAAAGCAACAGAGCCGCAAGTTCAAGAAAAAGGACGCGTACCACCTACCTAATCTAGACGTCTCACTTGAAGATATGGGGGCACCAAACGATCCACGCATCATGTCCCAAGAGGAGCTAGAGGAGTATGCGAGACACTTCCACCAGGGTCAAGATATCAACCTTTACGACTTTTCCAAAATCGACTTCGACAGCATGTTTTTCCTTAGTCTGCCCGCCACTGATCGCTACAATATCTTGAATGCAGCGAGGTTAAGAAGCCGACTTCGAATGGGATATTCAAAAGAGCAGCTAGATACCATGTTTCCTGACCGCATGGCATTCTCGAGGTTTCAAATCGACCGCGTTGCAGAACGTAATGACCTCACGCAACGATTAATGAATATCAACGGTATGAACGGAGAAGAAGCATTTTTCAACTCTGGAAAGCGGATTGCAGGAGAACGTGGCAGAGAATACGTGCTTGTCAAGGATCGCGAACATGAAGGTGGCTGGGTCCTAGGTGTTGTGGGAAACAAGGAAGGCCATGAAGAGAAGCCCATCGATATAGATCGACCTGAGATACAATCTGACGAGGATGAAGTGTCGGAAGAAGATGAGTTTGAGGACGTTCCAATCGAAGGTCTCAACCGACTGCCCAAACTTCCTTTCCTTCGAGAGGGTGTATTCGACCGGTCGCTTCAACTACAAACGGAGCAAAATATAGACATGAAAAGAGCTACACAAGAATCACGTCAGGTTGCACAGCGACAGTCAGTGAATCAACATCGTGCACAGGAGGTTGAAAACGACTCGCTTTTTGTTGAAGCCGAAGGAAATATTGGTGCTGAGCAGCAGAACAAGGACACTGACGAGTTTTTCGATGGCGACGACGATGACCTTGAACGAGCTATTGCGCTTTCATTACAACCAGAAGAAGTCGACGACGACGAGACACTTGGCATGTCTGATATGCCCATTCATCGACCGGTAAAATCCGTTCCGTCTTACGAGGCGGTGCCAGATATTGATTCCGAGAGCGATGATGGCATGGACTTTACTGCTGCCATAGCAAGAACAAAAGTCTCGAAGAAAGCCTCATATGCACCAAATCCATTTGGAGGTCCTCTCCCTTTTGAGTCCATCAAACTCACTAAAGTCGCTAAGAATGATGACAAAGCTGGTGCGGTTGATGAAAATGCAGGAGGTTTCGTGAAGGAGCCTACAAAGAAAACAAAAAGATAGACCCACTTCCTCCGTGGTTTGTTGGTGAGCCCTCGGATTCGGGATTCATTGTTGATCCCATGGAAGATCCTGAAAAGGATGAGGACCAAATTACGGCGCCAGATCATATGTTCCTGTCCAATCGTCGCTCACCGGACATTATCGATGTTGACGAAATTTCCGCCAATAATGAAGTGGTTAATCTAGAGGCGGAAGAGGAGGATGGAGATGAGAAGTCCGAACATCAAGACAACAAACCCGCACACGTCTTCCAAGTGGAGGATATCGAAAAGGTTTATAATGAACTGTCTACCACAAATCTTGATGAGAAGAAGCCTTTGAGCGAACCAGCTCCAGCTCAGATCAATATTGATGAGACGGTACCTGGGCGTCCTGAAACACAAGTTCAAGAATTAGTCCCCGCGCTTGATGATCGGTCTACTCGCAGCGAACATTCTCCTTCCCCGGAATTTGAAGATGTTGTTCCTCAGCAACCCACTCAAGGCCCTGAGATCACTGTTGTATCTCATCAGAAGGCCCAGCCCGAGCCTCAGCTCTTCGAAAACGTCGAGGAAGCTTTCGTGCAGGATCAAGCCGATTACAGTGACCCAGAGGATGAAGATTTGTTCAAACAGCTTGCAGCTGAGGGCGAAGAGCATGTTCGATTTGCGAATACTCTTAATTATGCTGCTCCCAACCAGGAAGCCTTCGATTACGAGCAGGAACTGAAGCAACTCCGATCTCAGCAGAGAAATGAGCGTCGCGATGCAGACGAGGTCACTACTATTATGATTAATGAGTGTCAACAGCTCTTAGCGCTCTTCGGGTTGCCCTATATCACCGCACCTATGGAAGCTGAAGCGCAGTGCGCCAAACTTGTATCGCTAGGCCTTGTAGACGGGATCGTCACGGATGACAGTGACATCTTCCTCTTTGGTGGAACGCGAGTCTACAAGAACATGTTTAATCAAAGTAAATTCGTCGAGTGCTACTTGACGTCCGATTTGGAGAAAGAGTATGCCCTCCATCGGCAGAAGCTTATTAGCTTTGCTCACCTCTTGGGCAGCGATTATACAGAAGGCGTCCCCGGAATTGGTCCTGTCACAGCTCTAGAGATACTCACCGAGTTTTCCAGCCTGGAAGAGTTCCGCAATTGGTGGGCCGACTTGCAAATGGGTACGCATAATGCAGAAGATCCCCACCTTGCCTTCCGGAAGAAATTCCGAAAGAAGGCATCCAAGATTTTCTTGCCGCCTTCATTCCCAGATCCCAAAGTTGACGAGGCATACCTGGAACCTGTGGTTGATAACGACCCTTCCCAATTCCAATGGGGTGTTCCTGATTTGAATGGGTTACGATCCTTCCTCATGACGACAATCGGCTGGAGCCAAGAGCGGACGGATGAAGTACTGGTACCGGTCATTCGCGACATGAACCGGCGAGAGCAGGAAGGTACACAGTCAAACATCACTCAATTCATGCAAGGTCCACAGGGCGCGGGTGCGTTTGCGCCTCGTGTTCGCACAGGTGGACCCAGCCGCATGGAAAAGGCATTTAGTCGACTACGTCAGGAAGCTCAGACAGGCGGAACTTCCGTGGATAACGAACCAGCTATCGGGGACAAAGAGACAGAAGAAGTCTCTGTTTCCCAAAACAAAGGCAAAAGAGGTACGTCAACTGGCAAGAAGGCTGGCACAAATAAGAAGCGAAAGACCCGTCGCGCCTCTCTTGAGCCATGATTGAGGGATTGGTGGATTGAGGTTGTCGCACCGGCAGTATATTAGTTATCACACGTTGTACCTAGCCCTGGAGGTAGGATATGACAGTACTCTGCTAGCAATGTTAAACAATCATTCCATTGTCGTAACTGGTCCTTGGACCCCCCAAAGGATGAACGATATGCTCCCTCTATTCTCCATCTGCTCCCACGAGATGACTCTAATAATACTTTCCATGCCCATACTTAGGATACCTAGAAGCTCCAGGGGTGTGGCATGATTCATCCGTATTAGGGCCTGGGCTTTGATTCAATTGGCGTCAATCAAGACCCCTACGTGTTCAACCGCTCCACATGCCTCTTGCCCTTCCCCGGTCCTTTCTTTTTGCCATGATACGAAGATCTATTGCTACAAGGCAGTGAGATATTGCAGTGGCGCGACGCACTCATCTTCCAGTGGAAATTCGCTCTGAGATCCTGGGACCAGGGCACAATGTCTCGAACCAAAATTTTTTTGATAAGTAGTCAACATTTCAGGGGCAAAGCATGTTTGTTGCTAAATCAAATCAACAGACTGAATCGTTTCTGAGAGTGAGTATCGAGACACGACCCATGGGGCAGGTTGTTGCCACCGTCGTTGTTCCTGGAGCGAGAGAATACAAGCATTTTACCTCAAACTCTAGGGGTAACCTCAAGATATTTTCTCCTTTCTCCTTCCAAGGTGATCCAGTTATTGGTTATGTTGATTTCATACCCTATTGGGTGGTATAAGCAGAAGTTCCATCCGGTGACCAGGCAACCGAGGTGACTCCATCCACATGTCCCCCAAGAATCGATGTACATGCGCTCCAATCGCTTTCCATTACTGGCCCCTTGAGAACCAGTCTGGCCTCACATTCTGATAATAGCATTCCTTGGTCATACTATGTGTTGGACTGAACATGAGCAGTGAGAAGTAGACCTGTAGGGGGCTGTTTTCGATTGCTAGCCTGTGGTATTGAATGAATTGAGAGCCATCGTGGACTCGCCTCACAAGGTCCTGTGATTTGCCGATCTTCTATTGCATCGGTTAAGGGCTGGAAAAAAAATACGACTAGGCCATAGGACCCATTACTGACCTGGAAAATGTTGTCAAGCTTGATCATTGCGGCGATACCTTCGGAGACACCTCTGAGGAGACTGATGGTCTCGATCCAGCAAAGGAAATTGTGTTTCAAACAATACTCGACTGATTCACCTTCCTGAGCTTCATCGAGCGCGTAATCGGTGACATGGGAGTCTTTGAAGTGATCAACCCAGTAAAGGCATGGATATTGTGCTCTTGCTAATGGGTCAGGGTCGATAGACACACCGGGCGACTTCAGTTTATAAATATCGCGTTTAAGTGTTTCACACTCTTGCAAGGAGCGCCAAAAAATGGTGCGGTGCATGGCCTCTTTTCCTTCTTGAAAAATCTCAACCGAAGCCTTTTCGAGTAGGAAATCTTTTGCGGTCTGGTCGACAAAGAAGATATCACATCCCCGGAGTGTTAGAAATGAACCATAAGTACGTATAATACTAGGCAGATACTTGTCGGGAATGTCATAGGACAGACTTGCCAAAGGTCTTAATTCGTCTAGCGTGGTAGGTCGATATACAGTTGAGACGACAGGTAGGATACGCTTGTAAAATCCTGCATCTTGTGAGTCACCGGTATGCTGGACCATTTGCATGTAGAAGGACTCGAGTTTCGGGAGAAACTCTGTCGACAACCATTCAGTGTCCCATTGTGATAAAGCGGCTAGTCTCTTACAGACCAAGGCCACCCAGAGAAAGGTACGCTCTGCATTTGATGACAAGTGATGCAAAACAGCATTAATTTTATCAACATTATACTCCTTCTCATTCGTCAGTTGCTGGACCTTGTACTTGATGTAAGAATCGACTGCCTCTTTGACGGGCTTTTCATTCAACTCCAGCCAAAGGCTTACTTTCTGCGGAGCAGTGTCGAGGCGCCTTTCGACAGTCGGCCAGTTACGGCTTGAGACAAGCCACTTGATGCGAGGATAAGCTGAGGACATCTGGACAATGAGATCAAGAAGTAGGTTCAGATCAAGAAGTAGGTTCAGATCAAGGATACATTCGTCGAGCGCATCGATGATCAAGGGGATTTTAATACTGGGTCTTCCATGATGTCGAGAAAGATGTTTGATAAAGCTTCTCATGCATTCACATCCTATGAATATAGAAGAAAGCGAATAGAAATGAATAGAGAGCGAACTAGCTAGGAAGCAAGAGCTCCTACATATAAGTGAGCGTTGAGTGCCGAGCAAGATAGCCAAGGGCAAACAGAAGTCGACTAATTTAAAGCTGACAGAACAAGGCTATGAGCAAGTACACACAGGCCCGGCAAGCCAGATATAAGAAGGGGAGTTAATGGGAATGTTCTGCGAGTGCCATAAAACAGAGATATGGAAACCCTAGTTGGGAATAGGAACTCGAGTACTGCGAGACCAAAATGGGATAACGGGTGCGAGCGATTCGACCGATCTGATGGGATCGTCGATCTTGACCTTATAGCCTGTATTAGTCTCTACCTTAAACCTCTACAACTAGGGTATTGTGCAAGGAGAATAAGTCAGACGTACAGTGTTATTGTCACGATCTGCAATTTCCATAAAAATTAGCTAAGCTTTTTCAGTGTGGATCACCGCCTTTCAAATAAAAGGTGGTCTTCATCCAATTTTCTTTTTTCTGGTGAATGGGCTTTCTTGCCCCCCCCCCGCGTGGGCTCAAAAGCAAAAGGGTTGACGAGACAGAAAATCTGATACTTACTCACTCTCAAATATCCAAACCTGTTCTACGCTTCTGGGTCGTATGAACCAGAGCTAGGGCATGTTGGGCTGCGGCAGTCATCTGTGACCCAGCACTGTCTATTTCCTTCTTCGTCTGTCACCGAGTCCCAGTCACAGTAATCAACCAATATGGTGGACACGGTCGATGCCATATTCTAGATGCTGTTGGAGTATTATATAGGATGAGGTCGCTTTGCCGTGACGGAAATCGATAGGGTTAAGAAGGTTCAAGGGAAGTTGAACGTATTGCGACAAATGAAGAAAGAGAATGGGCTCATCGAAGAGTATTTAAAGGAAACCGAGGTTCACGGGAATTTCACATTGGGGTATTCAACTCTCATGCTTCGTGTCGAATGCAATGCCACGTCAGCCCATCGCCCGGCTGTACGGGGTTAATACGATGTCGCATTTTGATTTTGTCCAAGATCTCTCATTGGTGTGGCTATTCATACTTTGTGTGTTGGACACAATGCCACGTCAGCCCATTGCCTAGGTCTTTCTTGATATTAACAATAATTGAACCCTGAAATGTTTCCCCCTACATTCTTGCACTAGCACGGTTTTCCAAGCCTGTCCTTTTGGCACTCTTACCAGCCATCGGCGCAGTCAACCTCGAGTAGCGATCAATGCGAACGGTGCGAGTCAAAGAGGCATGGAGCCAACGCTCACAGCCCTCAATCTCCGGCGATCTCCAGCCGTGGGAGAGGAAAGGCCGCAGGCTTACAGCTTACGATGGATACGAGGCTTACATTGGCTCCCTGCCACCGGAGGAAAGCAGAGATTGGAGGGTTGGGGTGTATGATGATCTGGCAGACGCCGAGTTTGAGCGCCTGCTGAGGTCCATGAGCCGCATCCCAGACCATGACATTTACCCTGTCTTCGAAGCGGGCATCACCCAGTTCGAGCCCCAGACCTCCACGCAGGACTACTTTCTAAAGCAGCCAAACATTAGCATCTACAGTGGAAAGGATGACGTCGCCCAGCTGATGCTGGCCGAGGCCTGGGCCAACCAGAGGTTTCTCGCGCACCCTCACATCAACCTAGGCAGCTATCTTGGTTGTGTGGTGCGCGGGGGGCGCATCGTCAGCCTCGCTTTTCCCAAGTACGTCGGGACCCTGGCGGATCGCGTCAGCAAGGCCCGGCAACTTGGGCCAGCCCACTTCCCGGCCGAGGAACGAGAACGCTGTATAAACAGCATTCAGTCTGCCGTCAGACATCTGCACTCTCTGGGCTACGCGCATAATGACATCTCCGCATGCAACATCATGTTTGACAGCAGCAGTAATGCTATGCTCATTGATCTGGACTCCTGCGCTCCCATTGGGGAGAACATTAAAAAAGGTGGTGTTGTGGGCGGATGGAGGGGCCCCTTCTTTTGGAAGCAAGAATTCAAACAGTCATCAATCGAGTGTGATGAACTGTCGCTTCAGTATGTGCAAAACTGGTTGAGCAGCGAGCTTTCAGGCTACCTGGCTTGAAAGAACTCTAAGGCTTTCTCTAGGCCTAGCATAGGGCCCAGTCCGCTTCTGCTGCTCTGGCCGGAGAGGGGACCAGGGAGCTGTCAGAGTGGATGAACGGGTCTAGCGGGCCCTACTGTTGCCGCCAGGCCAGGAAGACTTGTGCCGCTTTTGCTTTGCCCCCGTGATAAGCCGAATGTCCAGCTGACTAATGGTCTTCTCCCATGGGGCCGTCTGCAGCGAATCCAGCTGCTCGGCGTCCGGGAGCTCCCTGACATGTCGTATAAAGCGTGTATGTCTGCTGGAAAGGGCCTTTAGTTTTTAGGTGAACATGGTCGGAACCGGGCCGGGCCGGACCAATCTGTATGGCCCACCCTCAACTGTGGCCTATACTCCCTTCTGGCCTACCCTTCCAAATAGCCTACCCCTGCAGTGAAAAGAATACGTCCAGCAAGCGATTAAGCGCACAACTACAGTAAGTGTTGCATTTGGGGTACGGCGACCAAAACAGATGCGACGGCTACGACTTAACGGTCTAGCACTGCTGCGTGATGTGGTTAGCTCGTCGCTACTCCTTTCTCCACTTTGGAGCTGGACTCTCTCTGAACGGTCAGATGACTGTCGTCCTTCTTCCGCCCGGTCAAGGCTCGGGAATCCATCGAGTTGCCTGTCTTTGACAAGTCGGCCTTCGGCGATGACCTTTTGCTCTTCGTATTCACAGATCCTAAATATGGCATTTCTGCCTTCGTTGGTCGCTGCCTGATAACATTGGACAGGCCTGAGGTCTCGGATATGAAGATCATACAGTGAATAGTGCTTCCGAATATATTTATCCGCAAGTCGTTCCACCGACGAGGTGTCTGTTAGGTTGGCGAAGACACGGCCCGACCACCTCCACTACTCTCGCTCCAAATACCAGGATTGATCCTCAATGGCTTCTTGCTATGGTCGACGTTGCATTTGTCCCGTTCTCGGGGCACATGACCATGCTCCGGTGAAGCCTGACGGGGGCTGTCGCCGGCTGGTGTTAAAAGGTTGGGATTCTCGGAGGATCCCGACCGTCCCGCAGGAATGGAAGTCAGCTGCAGTCCTGAGGTGTCTGCAATAGCCGCTGGATGCTTCTTTGCACTGATTCCGCCGACTCATCAGTTGGCTCCTTCTCGGGCAGCGGCGATGAATTTTGCCTATTCTCGGATTGAGGCGACTGCTCAGGCTGCTTAAGAAGCAGGTGTCTTTCACTGGACAGTTGTAAACTCGTCAAGCCGCTCAGACTCTGACCCTACTTCCAATCGTTCCTCCTCGTCCTGTGCTTTCCTTAAATCAGCAATCATTATTTTGCCGCTCCCACAATTATCGGCATCATCCCACACGAATATCTACCTCATAAGACTCAACCAATGGCTATTCATGAAGATTGTCTATTTGGAGAAATACTTTCAATGATTTGCTCCTTCCTCTTCTCTCACCTCATCACTCCATCGGTTTTGTATTCCTATGTTGTCTTTTTACGGTACTCAAGGAAATTCAAGGTTGGAATCAGCTCGGAATCATGATATTTGTCTACGATCAGTCTGTGCGTCTTCGTGCTGAACGACTCTAGAGGTCCGCAGATTCTGCTGTCCCGTTTTGGAGTGGACCAAGGTGTTATCGAATTCGACACGGACAATCACCTCAACCTAGGCGTGATGCTTGAATGAATAGGGTGGAAGCAATAGCCGAGGCCACATGGTTCCCCACGAACAGGAGTTCTCCGCAATCTCAGCGATCAGTGGGACTGGACTGGTTCTTCATACCTGTGCACTGGTTCCTTGGGGGAATTCCAGGCACTTGATGGTTACTATAAGATGTAGCATATATAATGGATATCTTAGGATTCATAGCATATCATAGCATATATTGGTATACCTAGGTATCAATGCAACCTTAGTCATGACATCAGGAAATCGATGACGTGAAGATTCCAATGTCAGATCGACAAACTATTGGCTTAGAAGGAGCTAAGACCGATGCAGCGAGTGCCTGTCTTAGCCGTGTTTTTCTTTCAGGTCCGCCCAATCCCGATCTGATCAAGTCGATTTTCGAGTTTCCTGATAGTCGACGTCACTTCCCGAGAGCTTCCAGGAGAACTTCACTTTTGGACTGACATCTCATCCGCTTGCAGTCTCTTTTTTTTCCCCGTTACATCTCAAACTCAAGTACGTACTTCTAGGGGGAAAAAAAAAGACCCTCTTTAAACTCACGTCATTACTGCGCAAGGCACTGAAAGTCTTTTTTCTCTAATTACCTTTCTTGCAGGAACAAGAACCTCTCTTTACCATCTCCTTTCTTTCACTTTACATTGCGAACCCTGTTCCCATTGCAGACCGTCATGCATCGCACCTATTCCATGCGCCAATCGCGCGCCCCGACCGCTTCGCAGGTCGAGAGCCCACCGCCACCACTGTCCACAACTAAGACCGGGAGATGGCTAGGGAAAGGCGGAATCGGTGAGTACGAGATATCTCGGCGATTGGGTTCGACTGGAAATCTCCTGAGGATGTTTGTCGGGTCGGAGGCTGCCTAGTCGGGCCGCCACTCGCCTGTCCCCACTTCCGAGAGACACAACCGAATTGGAGACCAGTCGTCGAAACGATCACCCATGGTGGAAAGTGAGAAAGTGAGAAATTGAACTTGCTAACATTCTGTGATTAGGCCATGCTTTCCGCAAGAACGCCGCCGGTGCCTTTGGACCCGAACTCGCCAAGAAGCTGTCGCAGCTCGTCAAGATGGAGAAGAACGTTATGCGCAGCATGGAGCTCGTCGCTCGGGAGCGCATGGAAGTCGCTGTATGTGGATCGCCCTGAATTGCGAATAACCGTGGAACAAGTTAGAAGCTGACTCGGTCGCCATAGCAACAACTCTCCATCTGGGGTGAAGCATGCGATGAGGATGTGTCGGATGTGACGGATAAGCTCGGCGTGCTGATCTACGAGATCGGTGAGCTGGAGGATATGTTCGTTGACCGCTACGACCAGTACCGTGTCACTATTAAGAGCATCCGTAACATCGAGGCTTCCGTACAGCCTAGCCGAGACCGTAAGAATTCCCCCGGCTTGAACTTCTCAGCTTGGACTAACCAAATTGAATCTCCAGGCAAGCAGAAGATCACCGATGAGATCGCCAAGTTGAAGTATAAGGACCCCAACTCTCCTCGCATTGTCGTCCTGGAGCAGGAGCTCGTTCGTGCCGAAGCCGAGTCCTTAGTTGCTGAGGCCCAGCTGTCCAACATCACTCGCGAGAAGGTCAAGGCTGCCTTCCAGTACCAGTTCGATGCGCTCCGCGAGCACTGCGAGAAGGTCGCTATCGTTGCTGGATACGGAAAGCACCTCCTCGACCTGATCGACGACACCCCCGTCACTCCCGGCGAGACCCGTCATGCCTACGACGGTTACGATGCCTCCAAGGCCATCATCCAGGACTGCGAGGATGCCCTCACTAACTGGGTCTCCTCCAAGGCAGTCGTCAAGTCCAGCCTCTCCCAGCGCTCCCGCACTCTCTCCCAGCGCCACCGTACTAACCTCAACAAGAACCGTGAGGGCGTCGATTTGTCCTCACAGGACCAGCCCTTGGCTGGGGATCGTGACTCTTGGCTTCCAGCTGACCAGCACCCTAACTACGAGGACGGTGACGATGGCGTCAGCACCATTGAAGGCGAGCTGCGTGGCCGCGAAGAAGAGCGTGACCCCATTGCCGTATAAGGGTTGGGCGAGAATGATTACCTCTTTTTCACGAATCTGACGGTTTGAAATTCGGGCAGATGCATGGGATCTTTTCATCTGTCCAATAGATTTCATCTCCACGTTCCTTCTATCGAAAATTCCCCTTCTGGTCTTCCATATACTTTGATTTTTCCGGGCTGAGAGTCCGTGCTATGCTCAAAGAAGACGCACATCAATCACGCCATTCAACTTTGGATGTTTAACGCGCCTTTTTTTCCTCCCACATGAACGCCTCTCAATGTCGTAATCCAACGACTGTGAATCGTGCTTGGGGAATGTCCCACTTCTCCATGCTTAGATCGGGGGACGTGGGTCTCATTTTCTGCTCGTTTCTCCACGGAGTTGGAGATGTCTGAGATCGGTGCGATTGGGAATTGTCTGGGTTTTTTTCGATGTCTCGTTTTGTTCCCATTCCCTGTTTTTACTTAATTGATGTAATACCATTCTACGTTTGTTTTTGCTGTTTTGAGGCTTAGGTCCCGGGTAATTAAAAGGTGTTCAAATGGATTGTTTGCAGAAATTTATATACATTGTAGTATCTGCTAGAGAACAGTGGCGTAAGGCGACGGCTAGATAATGTGGAGACAGATCCTTACCCCAGAAAAGCGAAAGTCGTAACAGATCCAATGGCATTCAATCTCAGTGAGCAAATCACCCTGATATAGCACGCCAGATAGAGCACGTCACTCACCGCTGCTTTTACGTCTTTGTCATTACGTATCGCAAAGATCCTATAGAGAAGAACATGTAAGAGAACACGATAGTTCGCATAGCAATCAACCCCAGAGTTTATATTGCACGCACTCCAGTCCATAGATAGGCAGCAAAAGGACGGAGGAAAGACAGAAAAAGCAAGTCCCACAAAGATATCCAATATAAAACCAATACCATAAAGCAAAAAGACATAATTCAACTTCCCTAGACCACAACACCGCCAACTCATCTCCTTTCCCGCAAACCAGGGGAAAGGGAGGAAAATGAAATAGGCCTTCGCAGCACACGATCTGGAGGATAAGAAGGGTGGAGAGGATGTAGATGGGTAGAGAGCCGGGGCAGTAAAAGATAAAGCCCCGGTAGAGAGGAGAGATAGAGATTGAAACAGCAAGCGAAATTGCCAGATCTGAAGTGTAGAAGCAAAAACCATCCCTAGAAGTCGAAAAAGCCACGGTCGGGAGAGCCGGGCAGACGAGAAGAAGAGAAGGGTCGTGACATCGTCATTTGTCTGCACTCATCTAGCCCCATTTGCCATTCTGTCGTTTTGAATATGACAGGTAGAAAATGGGATGAGTGCGGACACCATAGCAAAGCGATGAGGGGAAAACAGAATGCTGATTCGATACGGACGCTTTATAGAGACCGTAGACTGGGGAGATGATACAAAAGAAACGGCAAACAACAACGCAAACAAAAACACACATTCTTCCATTTTGGCTCACTCCTCGGTGCCAACGCCCTTCTTTTTGGGCTGAATATGTTTTTGTCTGGTATTGCCGCCAGGACCTTTTAACTCGACCGAGCTATCCTTAGCCGGAGCAGGCAAACGAGGACCAGCATCGTGTTTCTCGGTGAGGAGATTCTTCAACCAGCGGTTCTCCATCTCGAGCTGTGCGACGCGAGCCTCGAGGGAAGCGTTCTTCTCGGTAGTTTCGCGAACCGTCCGTTCGAGGACCTGCTCGCGCTGCTTTTTCTTTTGACGGAAGCGGGCGCTGGCGGCTGTATTTCGGCGACGACGATCTTCCTCTGCGGCACCACGCACGCCCTCTTCTTGATCGAGGGCGGCGGCAATACGGTCGCCAGAGATCGAGGTACTGTACTTGGTGTTTCCCATCTGGCCGTTGGGCGGGGAGATGGATGAGGACACATCGGATGGCGTGAGAGCGCCCTGTGCGTGGCCGAGCTCGTCGGGCGCATAGGGGACTGGTGGGTAGATTGAGTGAGCTGAGTAGGGCATCATGTGCTCTGGAAGATTGTAGTTGATGGGCTTTTCGCCAGGAGGGCCTATGGATAGAGTAAGCGATGGTCGATATAACCGCTAGGGAATGAGCCCCAAGGGTCGGGAAGTGCAAATCATATCCGAAGGATATAAGCTCAAGAAGGGTCAAGGGGATGTGCAGTTTAGCGTCAGCAGGCAACCACTGGCGTTTGTCATTTCATTGCGGGATTGCGTGCTCGTTATTGCAGGAGCACCGACGGTGATCTCATCCATTGAGAATGGGAGATGCATGCCAGGGTTCATATCCTGGGCCTTTGCAGCCTCGAGCTTTTAAAGAACATTTGCACATTGTGTAGAGGGGGAAAGAAGAGGTTCAGCACCGGAGCTATCCGGTGCCTTTTCTTTTTTAAAAAAAAACAACAGGGAAGAAAGGCCAGGGGAAAAAAATGGAGAGATCGTAACTTCAATTTTCAGACATGGGAATTTCAAGCCCGGAACTAAAGCTCAGACGCAGAGGCGCGATGGCGTAACAAATGCAACATTGGGGCACAAGGTCTCAAAAGCTTGATACATACCATGATAGGGATAGCCTCGGAGATCGAGAGAGCTGCGGTCATCATCTATACTCTCATATGAACTGACAGAGAGACCGCCCATGCCTTCGGTCTGGTCGTAATCCATACTCACGTTGCCGAACGGGACCAGCCCGGTATCAGCGTCAAATGAGTACTGTCGAGTCTTGGCTGCGGGATCGTGGCGCGACATCAAGAAATTGAAGTTCTCAAGTTTGTCGAAGACTGGACCTGGAGCTGGTAAAGGTTGTTCTCCCATGGTGTGGAAGAGAGAAAGAAAAGAAGAGAAGTTCAGCCCCTTGACCTTTAGGGTTATGAGTGTAAGAGAGAAGAGGGGCTTAGGATGTTGGCAAACCCCAGATCAGGACGAGATTTTCTATGCAAATCAGATCACCAGTTAAAAGTGTTTTAATATAAAGGTGGACAAGGTCAAATAAAAAAATAAATCAATCAAGTAAGACAAGGTAGAGAGCAAAAAAAGACGTTCTCGGCCACGATCACCTCGAAAAAAAGGTCAGTATATCGTCGCATGCCGCGGGAGTTCCACCAGAACGAATCAAAAGGGGATTAATGGCGATGAATTAAAAAAAAGGGGGGGCAAAGAGGACGAGGAGGAAAAAGACGGCCCTAGTCGATGATCTGATAGAATGGAGAAATGTCGTGATCGCGCCTTCTGGTTCGTCGGTTGGGACATTCACCGCTTTTATATCACAGTATATAGAACTATAGATCACGTTGATCGGTATATATCGCTATATGTATAGAGATATATAGGTATCAAAATAAACAAGCTTCCCTGGAGAGCTTCTAAGCTCTTTCGATGAAAAACAGGGGCCATGACATATATTATCCACCCTCGGAACCAGTACCTGACAAAGGTACATGATTATATGGAGTATGCAGACTGGATACAAAACCATATTAGACAACAATCGACTCCGTACTAAACTGTAATTTATATGTATAATTCTACTTCATCGATTGTTGAGCGCAGATGACGCGGACTGGCCCCGATATTCTACCCAAAAGCTTGGCGGCAGGAAAATCTCCCCCCAATCTAGAAACATTCGATCGTCCATATGACATATGCTTTATACTAATGTTATTCACGGCTTACTGTGGACGCCTTTCAGCAATGATCTGAGCGGCATCTTCAACCGTCATACCTCGCACTCGATGCTCCACTCTCTCCTCGCCTAAAACGGTATCTTCCGCAATGGTCCGATAGATCTCAGCAAATCCTCCATAAACATCGGTTCCGACCCCATTCCACCCACCCTCGGCATCAAACGTCTCCCCAATTCCACGCATCTCATCCTCCCATCGATATGCCTTGGGACTCATACCAATCACCCCATGCGTCGCGAGCGCGGCAGTACGTGGGGAGTATTCCTCCAACAATGCCAACAACTCTGGCAACATCGACTCCTTCTGCGCAGTGGAGAAAGACAGAATAGACAGCGCGGTGAGACCTTTGGTCAGTGCAGCGAAGGATAGTTTGAGCGTGGATGCGGCGCCAATCCGAGGCGAGACAAGCTTGATATTCAGGACCTCCGCCAGCGTCGCAAACGCAGGGGCCAGATCCACCACCCCCGACAACACCACGCTAGGTCTTTTCCAGGTCGTGCGCCCGTCTTGCGTGCTTTGCCATGGCGGCGCCCCAATGATTCCGCCATCGAGGAAGTGGCACCTTGGGCCCGAATCCGTTGTTGTGGTTGGTTCGTCGAATTGCGCCGCCATCTCCGACGCCAGTCGGGCGGGTACCGCGTTGAGTTCGAGGTAGTATAGCTTGGACCGCTTGGGCTTGCTTTCTACATCTTCCAACGCCTCTCGGAGACTGCCGGTCGACGGCTGTGCGTATGCCTCTGCTATTCGTCCGGCTGTCGCCACTGCGTTCCGCGGAGGTACGATCGAAAGTACGTAGTCTGCTTGGATTACTAACGCTTGGTCTGAAGGAAGAATTTCGATTCCTGCGGAATGGATGCGCGCTAGTGTGTGTTCACTGGCGGCCGTTAGTGCGCGGCCGTGGTTTCCCTCTCTGCATTCGTACCTTCTTCCTTCTGCGACCGTGACAACTCGGTAGTCGTGGGCTTTTAAGAGCCTGGCCATGCCTAGGCCCATGTCTCCGATCGACACAATTCCAACTGTAACAGGTCTCATGGTGAAGGGATTGTCGATCTTGGAATGAATAGTATTTCAAAGTAAATCAGTAAAACACCGAGTACTTGTATCAACTTCTACTGCGGGGGTACCTAGGTAGGTACATTTTCTCCATTTGTCAGCGGGGACTGACTCCAGTCCTGGAGGGCTTCCAAGTTGGTTTATAAGTCTGTCCGACGTGGTCGTGTCCCGATCCCCGGAGTGACTGGGCCCCGAGGGTAATTAAACTTATCTTCACCTTTCCCGTGTTCTTCTAGAAAAGTCTTGGAATTATGTGTCCATTAACATGAGGCGGTTTCTCTCATTGTAGGAACGGTTCGAGATACCACATACTTGCATTTTCGGAACTGGCCAAATCCTTGAAGATACTTGGTATCAGGTACCTAACCACCCACAGATGCATACAAGAGCTTACAGCTGGATACACCTCATTGATATATATTGAGCCCATCTCGATTCTATCGGAATCGGGTGAGAATTACTACATCCGGCCCTACTATGGAGATGGTTGCACAAGCCCCAAATAGCCGGCACGATGTTCTTCAACATGTTGTTCAGCTAGTCAAGGACCGGGAAGCCCGCTTTCTCTCTGTCGATCTGCAAGCTCTTGGAATCCTAGCTTTCAGTAGCTGTTACAGATGGCGTTCTACAATTTCACCTATGTTCTCCCCTACCTTACCGGAGAGATTCCGCCAAAATATTCACTTGAATCGGGATCGATGGTCTTCCAAAGAACGATAATCGCCCAGAATTTGAAGTCTTCTCATAGGTCCTCCCACAAATGCAAGGGATACTTAGGACGAACCCATTATGGTGGCGGGGTCGGGTGACTGGGATCACCATGTCCTCGAAACAGAGCGCCATATCCACTATCAGAATGATGCTCCTCGAAAGGAACGAGTGGTAGCTTTTTCTCTAATTGACCTTATGCCTCTTGGAGTGTGCTGGTAAGTAAATAGTAAGGATGTTCAGGGGTTTGAGTATATTTGCTAAATATCAACCAAGACGTTAGAAAAGACAAACGACCCCCCGGTATTGCAGGCTGACTGTGGGTCACAGTGGCAGATAAAAGAACCATTAGAAGGCAGCCAGAAAGCTCTCCTGTACCACATGCAATGATAACAACCGTTGCACACGTCCGCGCAAATCATGCGGACCAGAACCTCACTTTTCACGAGATAAGAGCTTTCCTCCTGTGTGGGTGAGCAGCACGGAATAATCATATTCGCTCCAATATTAAAGTTAGCCAGTTTGGCTAGAGAGCTTGGACATTCGTGTTCGATCACTTGCGGAGTCGGTTACACTAACCTATAGATATCTAATACTAATGGCCTAGCTTAGTTCCTTCGGCCCATTTATGGGGCATGTCGACCACAAAACGATGATAAAGAAACAGGATATCGAATCTGCTCGTCCAAAGCACAGAAGACAAAAAGGGTTAACGAACGTACCTCTGTGTCCTGGACGGGGCCGGGCTTGAAGGATGGCACCCTCTCATTGGACAGCGTGGCGGCCCGTCAGGACCCGAGTGACTTTATCCTATTGGATGATGCTTCGGTCTTTCACGAGTCCGGCCCCGATGCGATGTGAAGTACGGCTCAGTGATTGGCTAGGCGATAGGTGCTGTGAGCTGTTTCTGAAGTATATCATTACTGTGATGGATGGTTGGTAGCATGATATCAAGAAACTGCGCTCTTCTTGATATATCTGATACCAATCCTAAGATGGGCAATGCAAGGCCAAGCACCTCCAACGAATACTGCTATGACACAAAAGACCTCGAAGCGTCCAAGCCCGCAACCATTGTTGAGCCCTCTCTCGATGCAGATGCCAATACAGACCCGGATCTCATCACACGGAGCAGACCAGACGATCCGGAGAACCCAAATTACTGGCCTAAGAGATCAAAGTGGAAGAACACCTGGGTCATCTCCCTTTTCGTCTTCATCTCGCCAGTCTCGTTATCCATGATTGCTGCCATGCGAAATCTTGGCAAGGCCCTGGTCATGCTCCGATGTTGAAATATACCTATTAATGGCCATCTTCATACTCGCCTACTCCGTTGGCCCCATTTTCTTCGGTTCAGCCTCGGAGCTTTATGGCCGCGTGCGTCTGCTCCAGGTTAGCAATATGTAGTATTTAGCTTAGAATATGGGATGTGGCTTCGTCCAAATAAAGTCTCAACTCCTTGCTTTTCGTTTTCTCGCAGGCATCGGTGGCAGTGCGCCACTCGCCATCGGAGGAGGTGCTATTAGTTTGGGCAGATCTCTGGATTGCCTGAGATCTCGGGGACACAGAAGCCGCCCATTCAGCCCAGGCTGGTATCTCGACATAGCTGATCCCAGAAGCCCCAATCCAAAGGGTCAAACCCACCATTTGAATCTAGGCCTATCCCATCAATTTTGCCAAAGCTTTCATCAAACCCACATACACCGTCCGCAATCATGGTGGTTTTTTTTCTTCCAGCCATGCTCTTCTGTTGCCTACTCGCTTTCGGTTCATGTTAGGCACGCACCGTGGTTACGAAATTTGGTTCCGGGGACGAATGACTTGGGAGGGGTTGCAAACCATGCCTGACATGCAGGGTTCCGATCACTACTCGCCCACCATATTTCTCCAAAGCACTCTCATCCTAACGCCAGCGACTATCGCCCTAATCATTCCAATTGGTAAGGGGTAGTCAGCTTGAGATGTTCGATATATGAATGATACGAACTCCAGGTAGTGTCATAATCCATTTCGACCAATAGGTTGGATGATGGCATGACGTGCAGGGTAACCATGCTAACAAGCACTTATCGATGTCCGATGATCTAGCGGTATCAGGATGAGATACATCCTCGGGAATACCTAATCCTGCTGTGGTGCTGTGGTTATGAGATTCTGCCACCCGTGGACGAATTCAACCTGAATTGGTCATACGATATCACATGCCTGGACCCACGACCCACGGGTTTCGTTAGAGGCGAAAATTTCAGCTCGAGCTCTTTGGATCTTGATCTTGATATATGAATTGAGCTCATAATGAATGCCTTACCAGTAGTCAGGCGGTCGATCTAGAAATAAGAATGATAGAGTCAACATGAGGTATCAAGTACAGATCGATTGTTCTACAGCATCTACCATATACACTGCTCCCGAGGGCGGGAGATCCGAGCTGACTAAAAGACTTGTTCATTTCCCGATTGGCACAGTTTCACCCGGGCAGTCCTAGGGATAGCCTTCCGAGGTTTCTTCGACTCTAATTTATTCTAATCTATCGGCCTATGTGGGTCACGATGATATCAGGGCGCTATTAGTATATAAGATCCCAGCCTTTGGAGGTTTCCGATGTTTTCAATGTCTCGTTCTAGGAATAATCACATATAATATAAGCTGGGGTTTCCTGGATATATCCCCTATAAGTACTGCGTACTCCGTATAAATGTGCAAGGATAAGCCTGGGCACACCTGACCCCGCCCAAAAGTACCCCGGAAGAGCACACGGGATCCGTGAATCCCGATATCCGAGTGTGCTTTGATTATTCATCTTTTTTTCTCCTTGGAAGCTTTTCGTTCCCTGCAGATTATGAACATCCCATCAGAGATCGAAATAAGAATCGGTGATTTTCCGCTAGTCTTGGCCATTTCCGCTGGGGTGACTTTTTCACAAAGTCTTGGCACATTCATGACCCCGAGGCAACCCACAACCTTCGGTCAAGGCAATGAACCAGTCATTTTCGCATAGCACTTTGTCAATGGACACTGCCCCATGGAGAGCTCAACACTTGAGGGTGGGTTTAACTCGTCGTTCGGGAGTCCGCCATCCCGGTGGCCTCCGGTTTAGGGGGATCCAGCATTGCTAACGGGGATTACACGCCTATCTAGGCTTGCGAGAGGTGCCATCGAAAAAAGATCAAGTGTGAGATTGAGGGGTCTAATTTAGCTTGTGTGCAATGCATCCGCCGTAATACACAATGTGTGTTTCCGGTCCAGCATGAGAAGCGGGATGATCAGCAAAGGTACCGCGATATCCATTGTCATTTCAATCAACTTTTGATCACTCCCGATTTACTTTTCTTTCGTCGTAACTAATAATATCACAGTAGCGACGAGTACATCAAGTCTTTGAAAGACCGGCTCGTCAGGGTTGAGTCGCTGTTGAGAACGGCAGGCATTTTGCAAGAGGGCGACATGAGCCATGATGAGTTCTCCGATGAAGATGATGATGGACCAGCTAGTCCGGACATCTCATCTCTTTCCAGTCCAAAGTCAAATTTTGGGGTATGTCTTCGCTCAAGTTTTGGGGACATCGAGGGTACGCCCATCTTCCGGGCGGACGAAAGAGATGATTCTCGGTATTTCGGTAAGATAAAGGGGAACAGCCAATGTGATATAGAACCGCCGAGGCTAATTCGGCGGACAGGAAAATCCTGCTCATTATCAATTCTTTCACGAACAGGTATAGAATGGATCAAGAGCAAAACAGGCGATATCAGTTTCTTGCGAATTGTATCTCCTGAGTCCATCCATGAAAACCCCTGGAATCAATGGCGTCCAGATGTATTCCAAGATCTTTTTGCCTCGCATGTGTTCAAGCCTTTGCCCTCAAGGTCGGAGGTGTTCTCTCTTATGAAAGATTTCTTCCGGACGGCCAACCGTCTGTTTCCTATCTATCTTGAGTCGTCCTTTATGAAAATGGTCGAATGGCAATATACGCAGCAAACATGTGATGACGCTGCTCGTTGGGCCAATATCAACATGGTCATCTGCCTGGCATACGAATATCGATTCTCAAATGGCTCCAAGTCAGAGAAGGACAAAGAGAAGTCCCAGTTATACTTCAAAAACGCCATGTCTGTCTTCACCGAATTAGCCTTGAAACGCACCGACCTACTGAGTATACAAGCTTTGCTTAGCATGGTACGTCTCCTACGCCTTTGGCCCTTATATAAACATCTAACAGTTTGGCAAGTCGTTCTTCCTTCGGGGGAATTCTGGAACTCAATCAGCTTTACCTCTTATCACTGCGGCTATGCGATCTGGTCACCGAATGGGACTTCATCGAGATATCGCAAGGCCAGAACTCAGTCCGGCCGAACAAGAGGAGAGACGGCGAGTCTTTTGGGTTGCATTTGTCATTGATCAAAGGTGAGAAAGGTCCATCCAAATATCGATCTCTCATACTAAAGCAATGGTCCAGTACATGCCTAAGACTTGGGAACGCCCCATCACAACACCAAGATGATTTCGATGTCCCTCTTCCGGAAGAACTGGAGAGCGATAAGCATGGTGAAACTGCAAGCAACATTCCATTCTTCCGCCAGCTCTGCCGGATGGCGCTCATCAAGAGCCACATTTACAGTCGATTATACTCTGCTACGGCGTTAACGAAACCTCCCGTTGAAATATATAGGACGGTTAAAGAACTGGACGCAGAGCTTGAAGAATGGAAAGGGGAAAATCCAAGTCTCACTGAACCGGATATGAAACATACTGAACGCGACTTTCTGTTTGACTTTGCCTCCATTGGTCTCCATTTCGTCTATCAGAATGCCCTGATCATGATTCACCGGGTACCTATCTTTCTTAACTACATGATAACAGCCAGCAAGGAATCAGAAAAGGTCGTGGCGATCAGCAAAGCACATGCCTCAAAATCATCAGCCATTAGTTCACAGGCTGCGCGAGATACATTGAAGGTCGTCAATAACATGCCATGGGGAGATATCGCATGGACTTGGTGAGTGCAATGGTCTTCTCTTGATCTATATGGGTACCAATTCTCACACTTAAACCTCAGGTCATTACTATACTATGTCTTCCTGGCGGCATCAACATTGTTCTCAGGTATCCTGCGGAATACTCGACATTCAAAAGCCCGAGCCGACCTTCAATCCCTCAACATGGCCTCGCAATTCTTTGCAACTCTTGTCCCTGGCGATGGTCCAAATAATTACGCCGGTTTCATGACCCGCATGAGCGCAACCCTCGAACGCATTGCCAGGGTCGCCATCGAAAAAGATGAGAAAAGACCCCGCGCCCCAGACGATGAAGACCAAGAATATAAACCACCGGGAGCAAAGAGGCGCACCTCTCGGGCACAACCAGCACAGCCAGCACACCACCAAAGGCAGCACCGCCGACCCACAAACCTCCGCACAACAATGACCCCCGCCACAGCTCCGGGATATCCAACGTCAAGCACCGCCAACCCCAACAGAACGGACTTCAGTATCCCCGATACCCTAGAAGGCCTCCCTCCAGTCAATTCATTGGGCTACGTCGTTCCCATGAGCCCAGTGCCAGGCCCAGGCGACAATATCCAAATTGAGTCCCCATATCTCGCCAACCTACCCGGCACATACCCACCTCCAAACACAAACCTAGATGGCACATATCTCCACAATACAAGCGACAACACCTTCAACACACCACAAATCCCATCCTGGCAATTATCCAAAGACTATTCTACAACTACGGCTCAGGCCCAGGCCCAGGCCCCAGGACCGTCAGTCCTGACTCCCAACCCCATCACTTCGATCAACTCCCCAGACTCCTTCAGCAGCACCGCAAACTCAATCCCCGATTTCTTCCAGAACCCAATGAGTGGCGACTGGGGCCACGGTGGAAATATCTTCGCCGGACTCTTTCCAACGGAATACAGTTTACCGCCCCCAGCTCCAGCGGGCACTCAGCCTGCCGATGCATATCCCTCCATCCCGAACCTATCGGCTGATTCGTATATCCATGGTGCGCCTGGTATTGACAGTCATACCGCTCAAGCTGGTGGGTTCGATCCTCAGGCTCTGGGGTATGGCTATGCGCCGCAGGGTCAAGAAGATCCGAATCAGGGGGCAGATCCGGTCTGGCCTAATGGGTTTTTAGGGTTATTTTAGGGATAAAATGATGGGGGTCTCTTTTTCGGGTTTTATTGATCTTGTTAGCGTTGTCTTTACCCATGGTTTCCGAAATTACGCCGTCTCTGCTCTCTTCTTTGTATATGTTTTAGACTGGACTTACGAGTGTTAATGTAACCACATACTGGTGTATAATAGAAACAAGTCAGTCAGTGAATGTCAAAATAAAAACTAGGTATAGAAAGAACGCCCAGCCAGATCCCAAACTTGAGATATCCCATTGCCCTGCGCCATTGAACCCAAAGGCATGCAAAAGATTCCCCCTGCGCCTCTCTTCCCAAATCCCAGACCTAACCCATCCCCGTCCAATAGACAAATCATAAAAGAATAAATATTCGAAAACTAGAACACAGATCCCGTGAGCGTGCGCACTGCCTTGCACCACTTGCCATTCCCTAGCTGAAGATCTTCTTCCTTTCCCCGATCAAGGCATTTGCCAAGGATGCCTTGCAGCTCCTTATCTGAAAGACCGGACTTGTTGCCTGTACCGAAACCATAGACCTTCGTCGCCAAGACGTCAATATCAAAGTCTAAGAAACCGACAGTATTCTCTGCCCTGGTTTTATGAATACGGGTACAGACAGTGAAGTCAACGTCAATTCTCTTGGCAATGGTGTCCTTTGAATCAGCACCCTTGTGGCCAGGTGTAGAGGCGGTTCCATTGCCAAGAAGCGTGCAGCGTGTGCGTAGAGAAAGAGAGCCGTTGTCAGGCTTAGATAGGGTGAGGCGGGTAACACCACAGAATTCCAGCATGCGCGCTTCGTTCTCTAGCCCGACTGTGCGGTCCCATGCACTAGAGATGAAGTGCAAGAGCTGCTTAGGTGCGACAGTGGATTGCTGGATGGTAGTCAGGTGGTGCTGTAGCGAGTGGAGGACTAAAGATGCAATTGGAGAGATGTTGGCATTCTTTCGGGAAGCCAGTTCCATCGGGTAGTTCTTCCCATCGCTTCTACCGCCGTTTTTGGAGGCAAAAGCTCCAGGAAAGAAATCTAGTTCGAGTTGGTCCCGGTAACCCATCTTCAATAAAGGCCCCTTCGCGGCATCCGAAGGAGTCGAGGCTGAAACAATCGACCAGCCGGTTTCTTGCTGAATCCGGTGGACAGAGGCTATTTTTTCTGGTCAGTATCACACCCACGAAAGACTCCATAAGGGAGGAACAAATATCTCACCCTTCAATTCATTGATCTCTCGGGCACTCCACCCACGGCACTCTTCCTTCACACGCTCTGCCTCCTGGATTTGAGCCAGAAATTCATCCCGCATTTCGGCACCCGCCTCGATGAAAGTCGTCTTCTCATGAACTTCTTTCTGCAACTGCTCAAGTTCCTGTCTTTTGGCTGCAATTTCGGAGTCCACCTCAGATAGCTTGCCGCGCGTGCTACGTAGCTCATCCTGATCACAATTTTCCATCTCATGCATCAACTTTTGTAGGTCAGTTGCCTCCTCCGCGAGAGAGGCGTGCTTCTCCACGAGTAGCGGCACGCTTCTGTTGAGCAACTCTTCTCGCTCAGATAGCAAATCGTCGTCTGCTTTCATTTCATCCACGTGACGAATGAGCCCTTCTTTCAGACCCTCCAGCAACTTCATCCGCCATTCGTACCATGTAGCCTTACTCAACAGGCGGGCATGAGTCTTAACGTTTCGGAATTGATTATCCATGATCACTCGGATATCTGGCGGCGCGGTGGCATACTCCTTGAAGAGAGCTGGATTCTCGGCATATGTTTCTGCCTCTATAGAGCGAATCACTTGCCGACCTTCGGAAATATAAGATTTCAACTCCCGACATGACTAGAGACAGTGTGAGCAGCAATTAAGGTATGCGGATATGGTAAATCTTACATGCTGGTAGAGTTCAAGCATTGGCACTGTACAAAAGCCAGCTGCCACGCAATCATCAAATGTTATGGACCCCGGTTTAGGCATGTTCTCACCAGATGGTCGTGTCAGTTTCTTGGCGGCACTGCCAGGGGCAGTCGTGTGTCGTCTCTTTGTTGTAGTTAGTTCCATGAAATGAATATTGGTCATTTTCAGGAAGTCCTGCAACTGAATAGGCTCAATTTCCACGGATGGTTCTTCGACGGGGGGGTTCTCGTCTTCTACTTCTTTTTCTTCTTCTGGTTGCTGAGAATCAGAAGCAATATGGAGAGCATCAATCCCATGCTTGAGAGGAGTTGTCGAGGGATGAGAAGCCCTCGACGGTTGCTGGGAAGGCGTGGTGCTACCCCTAGGAGGCGATGAGCTAGCAGCTCTACGGACGGGCGAAAGCATCGACCGCCCGACATTGCCCTCTTTGAACATCGGTGCCGGCAACTTCACACCTTTGACAGGGCTGACATTGTGGCCGCGCAGTCGCTTGGGTGAATTCTCGAATTCATCTTCATCAAGATCCAGCTCGACTGGGCGTTTTCCTAGAACTCCACGAGCAGCCCCAACATGAAGACTCTTGCGACTGCCAATCCTACTCTTCTTAGGGCTCAGATTTGAGATCATGTCCTTCAAGTTTGAGGTTACACCCCGATCTGACTGCGATCCCGCGATATTACCATCTTCTCGAAGTTCCTCTTGTTCGCGATCACGTTCTTCCTCGGCCTGCATTTGCAGGGGATCCTCAAAACATACACCAGATTGGGGCCGTTCTTGTGGAACGAACTGGGGCGTACTATCTCCAAGCGACTGGCGCGTATCAAGTAAGGCGGCCACTCGAGGAGATCCAAGACCTTCTTTGTCGATCCCTAAACCAGAAGAGCGGCGTCTCTCGCGTGGTTGTAATTTGAAGAGCGGGGTCGACTCTCCGGTTGCTATGTTATGTTCGAACAGGCTTTGGCGTAGAGACTTCCGCTTATCTGTTGATTGCTGGAGTTCAGGCTGGAAGAGCTTCTTCGGCGAAGCACTCCTGAAAGTAACATTGCTAGATGGGGGTGTCTTGCTTGGGGTGGTAGGTTTCGCTTTAGGTGTGGACTGTTTGGGCGGAGTCAATGGCTTGGTGTTGGGTGATCGTTGCCGACGGGCTGACCTAGGCATTTCCAACGATCCTAGGTTGGAGCTACGCCGGGAAGACCTAGCCCGCACGGCTGCTAGACTGGGGCTCCCAGTTTCGGATGCAACAGCAGCAATTTGATAGGCCAAGGGTGATTTAGCAGGGGACTTGTTGGGAGACTGCCGAACATTGTCTTGGAAAGGCGAGCTAGCAAGCTGACCCGAGTCTGTTTCAAGCTCCATCATCATTTTCGCGTGCACTTTGTCATTGGCTTCGATCCCTGACTGTAAGATACCACCAATAGCACCAGTTATCTCCATGTCCATACCATCGTCAGACTCATTGTCTTGGCCGGAGTTCATGTGGTCAGCGTTTGAGGCATAAATAGGTTGTTGGTTACCCAAGATTTTGCCAACAGCCGAAGTGAATTCCATTGTCATTCCTTCGTCCTCATTGCCAATTTCAGAGAACTTTGATGGCGAATCATTATGCGCGATGCCACCGACGACAGTGGTCATCTCCATGGTTTGATCTCCGTAATTAGATTCTTCTGCCATGGACTGGCGACGAGCTGTGCTCTGGCGACGGCCGGGAGACTTGCCAAGAATGCGTCCTACGGCATTCGTCACGTCCATGCTGAGGTCTTCGTCCTCGTCAATATCATCTGATTCTGGCAACCCTTGCGTAGTGGCATTATTGGATGGGTCGATGTTCTCCTCATCATGTCGTGCGCTGATATCTCCCCAGTCAAAGCTTTGTCTTTGGCCCTTTTTGATCCAGGGTTGGAAGGCACCAGTTATTTCTTGATCCGCAATTTCCATTGACATCTCTCCGTCCTCATCGATCTCAGTTCCTGCTTCCTTTGCGGCCTGGCGCAGTGCTTCGTTGAGTCTAGCACTAGAGCTTGAGCTAGAAGTTACATCTGATTGAACACTGACGCCTGAGCGCGCGGTCATGTCATCCATGCTCATTGCAGTGCTCTCAGCATCGAATCCATCGTCGGACCCAGAAGAATCGCCATCGTCCTCGTCTTCTCCAGCCATGCTTTGGGCACCGGTGTCTTCGCTTCCTACCGAGCTTCCGCTAAAAGGACTTGAAGATAAATCCGGGAGGCCATCATCGCCACCGGTTGATGATGAGCGACTTCTTATCTGGTCCAGGTCCTGTGTGCGGACAGGGGAGAATCCGAATTCGGACTCCGCTGGTGAAGATGGGACATCTTTGGTGGGCGAGGGAGGGGCGGGTTGGTTCTGGGAGTTTGTAGCAGCAGATGCGCGTCTCGTTGAGTTCGCAGCAGAGGAAGAGGTCGAGTCGTCCGGAATCTCCACCACGTTCCAGGTGTGTAGGGTTGCCTCGGGGGCAAAGGATACTCGGCGATTTGCTGTATGTATGTGTCAATATTCGTTTCCATGGTCAAGTTGAACACACGAACCCATTGATTTCCTCCGCGCCGCTCGTTTCTCTAGAATATTCTGTCGTTCTCGATCTTTGCGCTCCTGTTCATCTCGCTCCTTGGTGGCGGCCATCTCCTCACGAATGGCAGAAGTCGCATTGAATGTGTCAAACGGATTCGCCGTGTCGTCATTGTCATGATTTGACATGGGAGGTCCTGGTGTTGCTTTGAAGTCGATCAGGAGACCCTCTTTGGCTTGATTCATCTGGCTCTGTACATCCATCGTGCCGTCATGAGTCGGTTGTTCACTACGAGCGGGTGTGCGTCGGCGCGTTTCTTCGAATGTAGGGATGGTTCGCACTGGAGAAACAGGAACCGTAGGTTTGAGAATGGACTTTAATGGGAAAGAGGCTGTAGACTATAGATATTTGAGTCAGAATTGTTTGCATATGCGCACGTGGTATTCGATTGGTAGCTACCTGGCGACGATTGCCGTTAGAATTCTGGAGCGCATCAAGTCCACCAGGCCCCAAACTCTTGCTCCGAGACTTCTTGTTTCTCATGGCGGGCTTTGCATTATTAGAAAATGGCTGAGTTGTATCAATATCAGTTGTCGCATTCTCCTTGTCCAAACCAGACGTCATCCTAGACCGCGGGACATGAGCGATGGACCGACGAGTTCGTGGCGGTCGCAAAGCCGCTGAGTCTGGTCGAGTGGACATTGTCGGCGATTGAATCGGCGCATTTACAGATCCATTCAAGATTGCATGTTTCTCAGTTCCGAACGTTGAGATATCTAAATCAAACAGGGCTCAGACCTGTAATCTGCTCCTATCGCACCTACCCAAAGCGCGTTGCCTCCGCAATCACGTGATGTAAACAAAAGCGCAGAGCCCTAACCCCAATTAGCCTAGTCCCGATCGGGACTAGTGTCGCACACTACGAATTACCAAAGATTCTGACGGACAACCAATCTTCCTCATCTTCGACAGCCGCCAACCCGACATTTCTTCGACACCGCTTCCTCGTCGAACAACACCGCAAAAATGGCCACCGAGTTGACCGTCCAGTCGGAGCGCGCTTTCCAGAAGCAGCCTCACATCTTCCTTAACACCAAGGCCAAGGCTTCATCCAAGAAGACTGCCCAGGGCCGCCGCTGGTACAAGGAGGTCGGTCTCGGTTTCCGTACCCCCAAGACCGCCATTGAGGGAACCTACATCGGTATGCACGACCTTCGTTGAGATTTTATTCGAAATATGGTGGCGGAATATATGGGTGGGTGGTCTTTTCACGGGTACAAACAGCGAATGGAGGATCGCATGGAGCAGCTGAAGGGCCTGGGATCTCCGTCGTTTTCCTCTCGCCAAAATTCGCATTCAATACTCGAACTTTTTAACCTCGGAAAGACCACTCATGCCGAAGAAATATCCGCATTCACCAACTATGTCAGATCAGATTACTTATTTTTGAACCTTTACAGACAAGAAGTGCCCCTTCACTTCCCAGGTCTCCATCCGCGGCCGTGTCCTCGTCGGCAAAGTCGGTGAGTTGAATCAGAACACTCTCTACATGACAAGCAGATTCACTAACGAATTAACCACAGTCTCCACCAAGATGCACCGTACCCTCGTCATCCGCCGCGAATACCTGCACTACGTCCCCAAGTACAACCGTTACGAGCGTCGCCACAAGAACCTGTCTGCCCACGTCTCCCCCGCTTTCCGTGTTGAGGAGGGTGACATGGTTACCGTCGGCCAGTGCCGTCCTCTCTCCAAGACTGTACGTTCATTTTTGATCCTTGTCAATGTTCGCATGGTTGTCTGCAAATGCACGCACTATCGATCTACTATCACACCGAATTTGACATTCCATATTTTCTTGCTATTAACTTGATAACTGACTGGAAATTTTACTACAGGTCCGCTTCAACGTGTTGAAGGTTCACGCCAAGACCTCCCGCGCTGTCAAGTCTTTCTCCAAGTTCTAGGTTAATCAACCGGGTGTTTTGAAGGCGAAGGAAGCGGTATGGACTGGATATACGGGAAGTTCTTGGATGGGGGTCGGGATAGTTTATGAGTTTCCATGTCCCAGATACCTCGCTGATGAATGTGTATCCACGCAAAAATCAAAATGATTTGTTCGGCTCTCCTGCGATGGAAATTGTACAACAACTATGGTACAAGGCAAGATTTGACCAGGAATGGCAATCTGCACAGAGCAGCCTCTCAATGCGCATCTCGAGTTTATCTCCTGCTCTTCCTAAGTCTTACATTGATACAGTAGGGCCCCAGTATGTGTCCTGGTAGTGCTAAATCACATATCCAAGGGTTTGGTTGCGCTGTCAGTAGGCGTGGTTTTATATCAAGTCGAGTGTTTACTGGTACTTTATATTTAGTTGGTTTGCATAAAACATACTTGTCTACGTAGATAGATAGAATGTTAAATAGCCCGCTTTATTCACTTCATTCGAGGATGCATGTACTATGTAGGTGTCTAGAGGTGTAGATGAAATGCTTACAGTCCTGACATTTGCCAGGAAGTCTTCATTCAAATAATATTGCAAAGGCATACTGGCATCTGAATTGGGAATTCTGGTCTTCACACGGCTGCGAGGAATAACGTTGTTCAACGTTCTCTTCCACACCAAGCACGGGATATCTGTCCATGACTTTTCACATATCATTCCCAATTCCCGCACTAAGGCCAGTGTCGGAACTTTTCAAAGAAGTCCATATCCGTCTGGCCATTGAGTAGAAGATGGTGGGTAGCTCTGTTCTCATGAGAAGATTGCGGCGGACGGGTCTTCGTAGGTGTGTCAGGATACATGTATGGATCGTCATCCGATGGCCAGTCCCGCTGCAATGCACACTGTGAACTAGTCTCTTCGTTATCAGAGGTGAGATCAATCACCTCTTGACCTTGTGTCTGCTTTGGGGGGTCTTCAACGCCATAATCCTCGGGGAAAATCCCACTCGACAACGTCTCATGCGTCGAGAACTTTCCCTCGTCGTCAGTCTCTGGATCATCACACATCGACATGGATCGAGACTTGGTCATGCCTTCTGACTCAGAGGTACTTTCTGAGTCTTCATCAGTCTCAGGCGGCTCGTAGTCTATATCGGAGTCCCTATTAGACGAGAAATGCATCTTTTGGGGGGTCTTTTGGGGTGTGGGCCATGGAGCCTCGCTTTCAGAATCCGACAACTCCTCGGGAAGATAGGGGGAGGGCTTCGAATTCCATTGAGTAAAAGAGCGATCTCTTTCTTATGTCTCCAACCCCATGCCTTGGCAAACTCATATGCTAGGTTCTCCCAGTGGATCACTGGGACTTGGAGTAGAGTCAGTAGTTTTGCAAGCGTTCGACCAGATGGAAAAGGCAACTTTCTTCTCAGTGCCAGCATCTCACGCAGCATAGCATTACAGCGTGGGACGCTGTGGATCAGTGGAAGCTGTATCAGACGATTGATGTCGCGGTGGGACTGTGTGATTTGTTGGAGACTAGCAATCTCCACGGTGTAAGCAATTGCCTCCGTTGGGATACTACCCCATATGAGAAATTCCCCAAACCCCTTCCACCCGTTTATCACTAAAGTCTTCATACGAACTGCCAGTGGATAAGCGTTGAATACTTTGGTCTCCAGCTTTGACGTGTCGATAACGGTCAATATCGCGCCCTTTTGGCCAGCAATTGCGCGGTGTAGAGGCGACAGTGGAGACTGGGAGGTGGAGATAAATGGTGTCTTGACCTCCTGCTTAGTGACATGGCTCTCAAAGAGGCTTTCAAATCGGCTCTGGGGAATATCTTCTGGATTGAACCATTCAGAATCGCAGAAAATTCCGGCCAGGAAGTGTGTTCTCGAGTTGACCCCTTGGGAGTCACAGTTTGACCAGCGAAACAGTAATGGTGGCAACTTATCTCGGGGAACGCCCTGCATGGCCATGTCGTGGTCATGGTGGTGGCCTTGGTGGTGATGCTGCTGGTCCCAATCTTGGTGCCCTGCGTGCTGGTACTGAGGCTGTTGGCTTTGGTCGGGGTTGTTGTTTTCCTTGGGGTTATTGCTCATTCTGCTCTGGTCATCAATACCATCCACCTCGTCAATTGTCACACCATGGCTACACCACAGACAAGCCTTCCCATGGCTTGTGACCACCGACACGTCGTTTTCCACGAAGTCGATATCCTCCAGAGAGTCGGTCCGTTCTCGGCTGTGGCCGACAGTCATCGTGATACTGCCACTGCTTTGGTCATCACTTCCGGCAAAAGGATGACTCGTCTCCTCTTCTCTTTGCTGGCGCAATGGAGATGGCATGTGATAGGGTGTCTCGTGGGGGTACTCAGTTCTTGGTCCCACGACCACTGTCACTCGCGTCCGCCATTGAGTTGTGTCAATGTCGTCTTCTATCTTGTCAAGAAGGGGAAGGCGTAAATCGATTGCCGTAGACTTGATCTGCTGGATTATGCTCTTCCATTCTCTGTTCATATTGAACTCTGTATCTCGATGGACATGAGACCAAACAAGGTCACCAGTGTTTCTCATCCAGATCCACTGGGCGTGGAGTGTCCTTTCTGGAATAGATCGATTAATCCCACGTTTTTTCAGATTGTCTCGAAACATTGAGAAGAAGATCTCCTCTTTCGCTTTCTTGCCACATCGGAAGAATCGGTAAATACAACAAAGAGCTTGGCGCATTGGGATGTCCCATCGAAGCTTCAGCTTTTGGGGAGGACGGCTTTCCATTTTCAACAAAATGAGGAGAGCAGAGAGACAGGGTCTCAGGGTAGGAAGCTATAAGAGGTCAAATATTGGAGAAATGAAAGCTGGTTCTGATGGCCGGGGACTTGGTCATGTAGAAGGTGAGGGCTGGGGGTGATTGAAGAAGGATGAGAGTCAAAAGAGTCGAAAGAAGAAAAGTGAGAGAGATTTGAGGCAAACAAGAAAAAAGTTATATCATTTCTGAGGCTCGGGCTTAGAAGAGAAAGGGGAGAGATCTGTAACTCATCCCTCGAATAGTGTGGGAATATATTCGGTCTCATTGTATGCGAGTATTCTTTTCTTCCAAGGAGCTAGAAAATAGCGAAGCTGATTTACTATCTTTAGCATGGCAATAGGTCTGATCATATTGCCTCTTTCCCAAAGCTCTCTCTTGTATTGAGGTAACTTGGAAGGTGAAGATTTCACTATACCAGGTACGCTTTTGCCTGCCTCTGGCGGATGATGCAGTACCAGATGCTCGCTTTTCGGCTAAAGGGTGATGAATACATAAGTATATAAGCTACCGATATTTATCATATCTCTGAAAATTAAAATTGTGTAGACCTTTCTTGTAACTTAAAGCTGACTTGGTTTTAGCATAATCACCTAACGAGTATATATATACACTTGCATCTATCTACACTTTGTCCTTAGTCTTCCATTTGCCTAGTTGACCTGAAGAATGAGAATAATGTCTTTATATTTCCCTTTTCATAATTAAGTACCTTGGAAAATTAAAAGCATGTTACTTTGTAGTGTTTCTCTTGCAAATGCAATGCAGGTTCCCTATGTATGACTACTTCCCAGCTTACTTCTGGCCACTGAATATCTACATTGTATTTTATTGGGAAAGGTATTCTAGATACTTAACACGTAGGTAAGGCCTCATTCTTCAAAGTTCAAATATTATGATTCCATGAAAACAGGCAAGTCTTGCTGCTATACCTAGATGGATAGAAATAAGATTACAAAGATTTAGCTCCCATTGCCAATAACCGATATATTTGAGATATTTTCATCTAATTCTAGTCTATATATCTCATTGTCTTTCATATACAATCCAATACATCCAAGTTCGATAGTATATAGTCCTACATATGTATACTACTCCGTGCACACGCGGAACTGCCAACATACGCTAGTCCCAATTTGGGTTGCCTTTAGGAACACTCCGCCCCAGACTCCCTTTACCCTCTTGAGACTATCGCCTCTTACTATCCTTACCCCCTCCGTTTGCTTCTGAGCTCATTTTAACTCTGTGATTTGCATTTTTTGCCAATCCCCATCCCGACAATTCCGATCGGACTTTGAAGCCCTCCCCTAGAAACTGCCCACTTTCCTCAGGCTTACAGCATGGCTCAATGAGCCACGTCATGAGCGATACGGATGATTGAAGAATTTCCCAGACACTACAAGGGCATTGATTCTTGGAGCAGGCTCTCCAGTCCTTCCCCGCTGTCTTTTGACAGGTCTACATTCTCCTGAGCCATCGAGAAGCTGGGCACCGATTCGCGACTTTTTGAACCATGCCTGGAGGATTTGAGAAGTCAGTAAAAGGGGCTACAAAGCTCAAGGTCAGTCTAAAATGCTACGTGAATTTCTCTCTAAATATGACAATTATTAACTATCTGGCATGCACAGCTCGCGGCCCCTAAATCCAAATACATAGAGAATATTCTTGTGGCAACTCACACCGGCGAGGCAGGAGTCGCAGAGGTATTCCGAACCCTCCAGATACGACTCCGAGACTCGGCATGGACCATTGTCTTCAAGGCGCTCATCGTCCTGCATCTCATGATCCGAGAGGGTCAGCTGGACGCGGCGTTGGGATACTTGTCCGATAATCCAAAGAAAATTGCGCCCAGCAATTTCTCTGAAGGTTAGACCGATACTTTCCCTATGTGGTCATGAGCGCAATTTACTAATTGTTTTTGCAGCCCAATCGCAGGGTCATAACATCCGACGGTACGCCGAATACCTTATCACACGCGCCAAGGCGTTCGAAGCCTGCAAGACGGATCATGTACGAAGCGGACCGGGACGGCTGAAGAGAATAGGCGTGGACAAAGGTCTATTGAGGGAGACTGAAATTGTACAGAAGCAAATTCGTGCGTTACTGCGGTGTGATGTGGGTGAATTCAAAGTTTCTTGTCTTGTTATTTGTGACTAACGTCGTATAGCTATTGACGGATGAGCCTGAAAACGAGATCAGTTTGACCGCATTCCGTCTGCTCACACTTGATCTATTGACTTTATATTCAGTCATGAATGAGGGCACAATCAATGTTTTGGGTAAGTCAGCAGCCACTCCACAGATCGGCATTAGTCTAACTTTATACCCCAATAGAACACTACTTTGAGATGTCACGGCCGGATAGTGTACGTGCTCTGGCAATCTACAAGACGTTCACAAAACAAACGGAAGAAGTGGTTCAGTTCTTGGGAGTGGCAAGACATTTCCAGTCTGCCACACGCCTGGAAATCCCAAAGCTCAAGCATGCATCCACAGACTTGGCGCGCCTTCTTGAGGATGATCTGAACGATCCTGATTTTGATCTTCGCCGACGGGAGTACTTGGCCAAGAAGGGTGTTCGCGCTCCACCGAGCATGGAAGCCAGTGCGACGTCAGATGCATCAAAGCCAATGCACACCCCACCCATGTCAAACCCGGCGTCAAACCCACCCAAGCAGCCTGAACAATCGAAGCCACCCCCTGTGGATCTAATCGACTTCTTTGATTCAATTGAACAGAATCAGCAGCCAATGGGGCAACAGAACACAATGCAGTACCAACAAACAGGGTTCCAGCAGCAATCCCAGCAGCCATTCTATCCCCAGCAGACTGACTTCCAACAACAACCTCAGACGATTCAGCAGCAGCCTTTGGCAACTGGATATGGCCAGCCGACCCAATATGGAGCGCCCTATCAGGCACAGGGCCCAAACAATCCATTTGGGCAGCATCAGCAGCAACAACAACCACAACAACCGCAGCCGCTTCAGGCTATGCCAACTGGCGCTGGATTTGGAGGGTACTCTCCACAGCCGCAACAGTATGGTTTCCAGTCGCAACTGGCTCCTATTCCTCAACAAGGCATCGCCTCATTCCCTCAACAACAACAGCAGCAGCAGCAACAACAAGCACCTCAGGCTTTGCAGCCATTGCAGCCCCAGCACACCAATCCGTTCCGCCAGTCAATGATGCTCAACTCTTCCACCGGCGCTCAGCCACCCGCCGCCCCGCTATCGCGACAGAATACGAACCCATTCGCGAGACGACTTTCCACTGCAACCCCGCAATATAATCCTCCAAATGATCAATTCCAGCCTGCGCAATCCCCACAAGTGCAGCAGCTTCCTCAGCCTCAAGCGCAGCCGATCCAGCCACAGCGGACGGGAACCAACCCTTTTGCACGGGCCTCTCCTGCTCCGCAGCAAGCTCTTCACCCCCCAGCGGCCACTCCCTTGCGGCCTAATCCAACTGGCAGCACCAACCCTTTCCGACAGAGTCAGTTTATCAATCAGCAGACCGGACAGGGTTGGCAAAACAGTGGGCAGAGTGGTACACTAGGTGGATTAGAACAGCTGGACACGGTGCCGATCTTCCCGCGCCCCGGCATGACCTAAAGTCCAACACTATTTGCATGGCCTCGGAATGAAACCGACGGCCGTTAGATTATCTTCCCTTAACTATCTCATTTCTATCTCACTTGTTCCCCAACCCCTCCCCATCGAGTAGTTGTTTCCGTGTATAGGTCTCTGATAGAACCTTGCTTACATCGTAGGTCGTATATTGTATCTCAAATCATGTCGGTCATTACCATGGCAACTTCGAATTCAATATCGAAGGCAATTGTCCAATAAAGAATGAAGGTCAAGAACTTACAAACTCTCGGCATGCGATAGCTGGGAATCTTCAGTTGCGCCAGTCTCGGGGCTATATGTCTTTAACACATTTAAGGCTAGTGCTGACAGGGGTGGAAAATCTTGACTTGACGTCTAGGGCTGTTGGGAAATATTCAACGATCTTATAGGGGCCAAAATGTCGATCATTTATTATATCGAGCTATCTCTGGATACTCCGTACGGAGGACTCCGTACATTGTGGAGTGTTTCAGGTTTTTTTGCGATGATCATACACCAAGTCCAGATGTCTAATACACACATGTCTTTTTGTTCCAACACATGATAGAATAGAACTCTCGGTGAATAATCCCCTATATGTACGGAGTATACCTGTATATGAATTTTTTTTTTTATTCAAGGTCAAGTGGAGGGAATTGTTGAGTCAGACCGTTTTAGAAAGGGGGAAGATTGACCAAATGGAAAAAATCGATCAATAAAAAAAGAGTGAAACTCCACAAATCCTCTTGACACTTCTTATCCTTGACAAGCCCCTTAAATCCTCACCAGTTCCACTAGAGCTCTCCAAGCGGAGCCATGTGAAGAAGCCCCAAATATTTCTACCCCGCCGGTCCCGAAAGGCAGTTTGTCCTTTTTCTAAACCTCCTACCATATAAACTCGATGAACCCCAACTTGCCTTACGAGCAGACCTTGCCCGTGCTGTCTCGGCCTACGTGGGATCCGACCTCTCCCTATACTACTTTCGATCCTATTGTACCCGTGACCTCACAGACACCTCTAGCTCCTGCCCCTCCTAGTCGCAAAACAACGAGGGTACGCAAACCCCGTAAAAACGGCAATGTATCTACAGGCAAATCAACGTTATTTTGGGTCAACAGTGATCAACAAACTGCAGCGGCAGGCACGACGGACGAGACCCTAAAGCGAATTCGGTCCCATGTGATGTCCGAGCATAATCGCAAGAAGCGGATGGAGAGCACGGAACAGTACAATAAGAGCAAATGGAAACACGCACCTTATCAGCCACCGACGAATGCTGGGGCACTCATAACTGCTGAGCCTGTCCGTCCGTCTATTAGCTCGTCCGCCAGCTTGTCCGGTAGTCAAGTCGCAGACGAACAAGAGTTAGAACAGGTCGAGGGGCTTGTTGCTTCAACAACTGTTGGATACCCTGCCACACAGGCGGCAATATGGGACGACGGTGACTCTCGTGGGACGGTGGCCTACCCTGCTAGCCCGTCTGCATGGTCTTACGTGGGACAAGGAGCTAATGATCCTTTCCATACTGGACATACACAGCTCACAGATAGAATGATGCGACACCTGCGAGTCTGTGAGTGTCAAGCCCGATCATGATATGGTAGAAAGTTTGTATACTGACACAGGTATAGTCCTCTGGGATCTAACACAAGAAGCACACCCATTACAAACGCGATACAAGCCTAAACTGCAGGCGCATTGGGCGTCCCTGATTCAGCGGGATCCAGCCATTCTGCACGCAACGATTTGTATGGCTAGTTCCAATGATGCTATGCGTGCAGGCGAGCTACCCATTCGAGATCCAAATCAAAAGCGGAGCCAGTTGGTGATCGACACGTTCCACCATCGTGGTGAGACTATTCGATTGGTTAACGAGGGCCTCTCAGACCCGGTCAAGGCTTCCAGTGATGTTTTGATTGCTGCGGTTTCTACGTTACTGACAATCGAAGTGAGTACATCCTACGAATCAGGATTGTGATTCCTAGAGCTAATACACGATTGTAGATTGCGTCGGGAAACCCCGATTATCTCAAAATCCATCTGGCAGGTTTACGACAGATGATCGCACTGCGAAAGAACTTTGACGACGTTCCTTCAGACGTCCGGTTCCAAATCTCATGGTCAGTATACCCCTTCTGTGCACAATTAGAGACAAAGCTTGCTAACTTCGCGATTAGGACTGATATCCGAGTTGCTTGTATGGCCCACGCCAGACCTATATTCCCCTTTATCCGCTACACCCGCCCAGCGCGATTCTCTCTCATCCCACCCAATGACGACGTAGCATTACTCTCCACCCGCCTCTTCCCTCTACTCAAAATCCCCGGCATTTTCGGCGAAGCCATGCCACAAATCGTATATGATCTCCTCGAGCTATCCTGGTATGCTGAATGGATCAAAGGCAACACTGGGTACAAAGAGTTCAACGAGGAGACCGAGGACTACTTCAACACGGAAGTGCTGCACGTAGAATATCAACTGCACACAGACCGATATACAGCAACAGGTCAAGTAAAGGGCGACAACTCCATCGAGGGCTGCACCCGTCTCGCTTTACTGCTGTTCCACAACAGCGCCATCTGGAATTTCTATCCAATGATCGGCCAGTTACTGCCTAAGCCGATCCAGGCTCTGCGCATTGCCCTTGAGGCGACCATCCCCTCGGGGTTATTCGCGCTCTGTCGCGACCTGCTCCTCTGGCAGCTTTTCATGGGTGCAGCTTGCAGTCTCACCCTGCCGTCAGAGCGGGCCTTCTTTGTATCTGAACTGGCCAATGCTGCGCGGCTGCAGGGGATCCGGTCGTGGCAGGAGGCCCGTGCTATCTTGCTCGGCTTTTTCTATGTCGATCGCATTCACCTGCCTATGCTTCGTCAGATATGGGATGAGGGTCATTTGCAGGTAGAACCCCCGGCAGTATGAACTTGGCTACTTGGCTCTGCCGTAATTGGTCCATTTTGGTGAAAGCTGGTTATATACAGTCTTTTCCTCTCGGTATATTCTCAGGGTTCGGACTAGCCATCTTGCTGTCTAGCCTAGTGAAGATACAATGTACACATAGTGTTATTTCCAATGATTGATGACTACTCTCCGAAATAGTTACCTAGGTACATCCTATCTACCTAATTGGTTACTTGAAGCCAAATACACTTATCACTCCGTATTACTACCTAGGTACTCAGTCACTTAGACAAAAAGTATAACGCCATCTCGACCTCAAACAGCCAAGATACCAAGCCCCCTGACAAGAACCCCTCAAGCACACAATTATTCCGACCAAACCCGATGCATACTTCGTCCATTCTCGGCAGTGGGCGATTATCATTTCATAGAGATAAGCACGGCATCCCGATATCCGAACATTCTCCGTTCATCCCTGCATGCAACGCTGATACGTCGCAAAAGCCCCCGCCGAGCGCGCACCGAGTTTCCACCGAAAAATGGACGGCGTTCACTCGGCGATGCGTGGCGATTTTGGATAGAAGCTGCAGGTGCTTCCTAGCTTGCTTGGCTTATTCGGTTGCCTGGTTTGATTTTTCGACCTCATCTCAGCCCTCTTCGTTTTTCTCATCGTTGGATTGGAGATACACGTTCTAATTGAGAGGAAATTATATTCGAAAGTGTCATCAACATGTACAACATTGTGTTTGAGAATCAAATCCTTGCCTTTTCATCGTATCTCTGTTGTATGTCCAACCTGCAGACCGAGAAAAGACCGGAATGAGATCAGACATCCAACTCCACTCTCGGGTGGCTTTGGTCCCGGACTCGGAGGGCTACGTAGCCAATGGTCTAGGTATAATAGACCCTGCTGTTCTGAGAAAAAGGCGCATTTCGGGATATATACATACTGCCATATCCCCCTTCTCCCTTCCTAAGAGTCACACCATTTTTGCTAATATTCATTCGCACTTTGTTTTTGCTTTTCTCTTCACTGGATCTCTCTTCCTAAATCACATACCAGGCTATCCATGTCTTGTCGGCCTTCAGGCGTCCCAAGATTCAAAGCCTTGACTGCATAGACATGGATATGCTTAGATGATGACAGGCGTTGACAGTGCATCTGGACAGAGATTTTGCTTACTATGTGATGGATGCATTGCGCCTGACTCGAATGACTTTTCCCAGCTCGCAACTTGATTGACTCGCATGGTTACACAAGACTGAGTTGGACTTGCAATATCTCAGGGGGGCAACACTCCTGCAACACACCCTGAATGACAGCAAGCACATGGCGAGAATTTGACCTGAGCCCCAGAGTTCGACAGTCTACAAGATGAAGCAAAAGAAGGTTGGAAGGACATACTGTGAAGAATGTTGGATGAATTAATTATCCGAGTTACACCAGAAACTCGCAGGTAAAGAGACTAAATACAACAAGGAAAAACCAGAGCTCAAGGAATCACCCGAGTGCTCACCGAAAAATTACAACCTGCAAACAGGGTGACGACTCGCAGATATTTGCAACTGCGCTGAGCATGATCATCCATGCAAAAAGCAGTCACAGGCGAACAGATGGACTTCCAAACCACAACACAATCGAACACAATCGACGACGAGCAAACGTGTCGATGAGCACAGAGCGGCGAACAGGAACCCCGTCTATCTGAAGCCTATACATACAACACTGGGTATCGAAAACATTACAAGCACCAAGCGGATACTCCGCATCCCGGTCTCTTTTCTAATAAGAAAAAGGAGAGAACAAATTGCTTATGCAAGCTCACGTTCAGTCTTGCCACGGCGAACACGACCAGTGGGGGACCAAGGGAAGTGGGCGACGGGAATGATGAAGAAGCTGTTGCTAGTGTCGGCAATACCAGCGAGGGCATTGTACCAAGCAGAGAAAGCGGCCAGGAAACCAAAGAATCCACCGGCTTTCTGGATGGGGACGTTGGGCTTGCCATCATCACCGCGGTGCAGGTAGCAGATACCAAGGAGGAGGAAGGTCAGGTCCAGTGTGAAGAACAGCAGGAAGAAAGCGACGGTAGACTTGAGGGTGCAGAACAGCATGATGGTGGTGAAGATGAACCAACCCTGTTATCACATGGTCAGCGGGAAGTGATCTCGCAATGTTGTGGAGAGGCAGGAAGAACTTACCATCAGGAAAAGACCCATGGAGTCATAGAATTTCGGGCCTCCTCCGCCGAGCGCAGCCTCGATCTCGAACCCACCAGGGGTCAAAACCATAGCGAACGCGATCCAGAAACCACCGTAGGAGGAGAGAGCAGTAGCACCAAAAGTGTTACCAACAGCCATTTCCCTAGAGAAAAGAAAGCGCGTATTAGCCGCGGAACATGGCTGTGAAACCCCAAGGGCTCGGAAGTTACAGTTACATACCACATGCCGGAAAGCAGCTGGACGAGACCACCGTAGCCAAAAGCGAGGCCGACAACAATATTGGGGCTGCCGATATCCAGGGTACCCATGTTGATGGCGCTCAGGACGAAAGTGGTGAGGGCGAAAGCACACAGGCCGAGGGGAGCCGGATTGGCGAACTTGCGGCCCTCGACGGACTTGTACAGACCGGGCTGGAATTCACCACCGAAAGGAGGTAGGGATGCCTCATTCTGGTTGACGTGGGCGAGAGGTCCGTAGCCGAAGCGCGCGGCGGCGCGTGCTACCTGGTGCTCTTCGGCGGACATCTGGGGTTGCATTGGCACGCCGCCGTTCCCCAGAGCATTCTGGGGAGAGTGAGAGGGGCCCACGTCCTTCTCCAGCTCTTGCTGGTTGGTTGCTGCAGTTGCAGACATGATGCAAGATTTCGTATCTGATAGTCGTTAAAAAAAAAAAAGTGTCAAACAGAGAACAAAGAAGTATATAAAGCCGTACAACACAGTTGTAGGTATAGGAAAGGATGCGAATCAACACGGCTCTGCAGAGGAAGGGGAAGGAAAGTATTATACTCGTGAGCCCCCGAGGCCACAAAGGCGGCTTTGGAAATTCGGCGAGAAAAAAAGTGTGGAACCAAACTTACGTATTTGCTTTTCGGTTATATTACATATAAAAAATGATGATGTGCAGCCGCCAGGACCCGTTCCCACTATGGAGAAGTCAATAAATAATATGAAGTGGAGAGAAAAAGGGAAAAAAAGATAACAAACGGGAATGCCCATAATTATACCAAAAAAATGAAGACCCTTGAAGCTCCAAATTGATTTTGTTTTGATTGAATTGTTTCACGAGTCCATCTAGAACAATGTCAAATTAGCCATGCAGGGACGGCACGGAGCAATGGGGATTAGTTACCGTTCACTGGAGGTAATTTTGACAGGCAAGGATGAAAGGAAGGGACATGGGGAAAGTGGAGAGACCGAAAGGATCCGGGCGATGATCTGATTGGACGAGATTCATCTTCGATCCTCAACTTCAGTGCATAATTCTATGAAGTTTGGCCACGTCAAGGGCTTTTATCGCACGTGTACGGACTACTCCGTACTAAATACCTACAACCTTGGAACTATGTATATTATATAAGCTTACTGTAGCCCCGGGGGCCCGGGGTTTCGGCATCTATGGGTCTTGGTCCCATGGGCAGCTCGTAAAATTTGGGGGAGCTTAGGGCTTAAGATTTCCATGATCTTCGAGAGTCCACTTTCGCTGTACGGAGTACATAAAATTAAACTACTCCGTACATGTACGGTAATTGCAATGGGGAGCTGAAAGTAGAAGATACTTGGTAAGATCCGCTTGTTCGGTGGTCAACTCCGGTACCGAGTACTCAGCCGAGACTGCGTCACCTCGGTCCCATTGTGGAAGGGACTTTGCCTCTCTTTTCTGACATACCAATTGTTACCCACGTAACGGACCATGAACCTGATCCTACTCCGTCCAGACTGTCAGAGAAAAAAAAAAGTACTGTACATAAGGTTGTCGACTTTTTAGGCTGATATGTCCGGATTTACGTACCAATCAATCCCGAGTGAAATCAATATTCGATATGTGCATGTTTCTACGGAGTACGGAGTACTCCGTACAGAGTCCGAGTTGATTATTTGATGGTGTAATCTATATTGTATTCATTGTATTTCGTTTTTTTTTCCTCGCCCATATTACCCCCCCCACATAGCGCGTCCACCAGTTGCCCCTTTTTTCAGACACAAAGCACGGATGCACCACTAACAAAGCACCTAACACAATCCAGACCCGCTAGTTACGGATGGTGCACCAGAAACCGCATAGAGCCCGTTCAAGTCAAAATTACGTTTCAAATCTCGGGGAAACGGGACGAAATACCAAAGGTGAAAACGGTGCGCAGCGACCCAATTCGACGATATATGTCTGTGTTCTCTCGAATGGGCCATCAGTCCGGGGGGGAACCTAGATCGGCGCACGAGGCTCAGACCCATTCCTATTCCTTTACCTTTTTGTTTATTTTTGTTTTTTTTTCCTTCTCTCAGCCCGTGTGATCTGGAAGCTACATGCAAGCCTGTCAAGCTTCATCTCCACATGTAGCTCTACTATAGGATTTACGGCTTAATGTTGAAAGATATGGTGGATCCGTGGATGTCTGTGGGCGTCTCAGTACCAGTCATATTTGTCCCTCCATACGGAGCTCCGTGGTTGACTTGAGATTTGGTCCAGATCAGAGATTTCCCCAGTCAAGGTTGGACCATACACAATCTAGCCCGGGCTCCTATGTTCTCCTTTTTTGAGGTGCTTTTTTATGTTGATGTCGTGGCAACAGGGTAGCGTTGCAGGTAGAAACGGTGACAAGGTTCATTACACGGGATAATATGCAAGGTTCTTCTAAGAATGGTCCGTATACTCCGTACGAAGTACAATTGCATAATAATAGGTCTCGGACGCGAGAATCCCGCGATTGCTAAGCACTATGGTTTTGATGGACTGCAATTGGTCCAACGTTATTAGCCCTTAAAACTGGAGCTGAAAGTATTTCTCTGTGTAAGCATCCACCAAAAATACCTGGGCAATAGCTTGGATTTGTGGCGCACGCCAAGTAGCAACAATAAACACACGCCACAGCTTTTAACTATTCGGGTGTTACACATGTCTTCTGTGACCCTTTAACTTCGTAAAGAGGGTATCTTTATTTTACAGGTCAATTGAGATAGAAACCATCGACAATCTAACAGAAACCTCGGAAATGTTTTGTGCGATCCAGACCTGATCCGAGCGCACACTCCGCAAAGGTGGCACCATACGCCCGTGACCTTTCAGATGGGGCCAATTGTATCTAACCCTAACCTTCAAGGCCACATGGTGCAAACCAATTGCTGGATCAGGCTCAACTCTTGCCGAGATGTCATACTCCGTTCTAATAATATATGGTCTACATCCTACTTGGCGTTGCTCCCTACTGAATAGGACATGCGGGGATAGCAAACTTACACGTAGTGCGGGATCCCCGGAAGTCTTGGAGTGTGTATCGTGTACTCCGTATGGTGATTACACTTGGCGAATTGGTCCTCTCCACATTTTGCTCATCTGATCTTTGATCCCCGCAAAACTACTCCAATCTGTACTCTCTCTTATCCAGGGTTCTACGATTTCATCCTCGGTTGAGTAGATTTTCGGCTCGGCGGAGCGGAACTTTCTCTCTTCGGCTGCCAAGTCGGACGAACCGTGTTTGGACCAGAATCGTGGGGAAATCCCAGGTTTGGCTTTCTGCTTACAATTCTTCGGCAGTTGAACTGCGATGTTGGGACTTGATAGGCTCCTGTTCCCTGTGGGTGGAAGAGCACTTACATCATTCATGATCTCTCCAGGGATGAGCAGGAACCTCCTCAAACCCCCCTATCGTTCCTTTGGAACCAAAAACGGTATGCTTCACTCCTGGTAAAAAGAAAGCCCCTTTACATGAAACTGCTATAAGACGGCAATGAGCACCAGATTCTGAGCTTGCAAGAATTGTCTGAATAATGTTCAAGGGTCGTCTCCACATCGCGATTATATATATATATAGGGGAGCACCATCCTCTTTTTTGGTGGCCGCCATCTCCCTAGGCATCTTGCTGACATTCCACATATCCACAGATCCACAGGCCCATGGATTATGGATACCATTAAGCCAATCCATGTCAAGTCCAAAGAATAGGAATTTAGTATCGACATCGGCATAGGTTCAAGCACCAAAGTATATATTCATTCATATGTTAGGTTACATTATCCCTCTAACTTTATATACGTTCAATAATATATACAAATTACCGCTATGCAATCACGACATCAAAACAAATCCCAGATCAAGCCGCAGCTTCAATAGTCTTCTGGAACTCAGGACTGAACTCATAGTCCGTGTATCCCTTGGGGTCCTTGGGAACATAGAAAGTGTCCCGATCATAAGGCACGAATGGAATGCCCTTCTGAATACGGAACGGCAAGTCAGGGTTCGAGATAAACGGACGCCCAATACCAATGACAGTATCATAGTCCGCATACCTGACATCAGCCGCATGAGCCGCCGAATCAGCCTTATATCCACCAGCAATGATAATAGGCGAAGCCTTCCCATAAGCCTGCAGGAAGAAATCCAACTGATCGGTCGACTCAACATCGGCATTACCCGCAATGCGCGACTCAACCAAGTGCGCATACGCCAGTCCGAGCTTTGCTGTCTGCGTCGCCAGATACTCAAACTGCGGCTTGGGATCCTCCATCCGCATTCCCTGGAACGTACTCCAAGGACTGAATCGAATACCAGTGCGGTCTGCACCAACAGCCTCAATGACAGCGCGTGAAACCTCAAGCGCAAACTTCGCCCGACCCTCCACACTACCTCCCCACGCATCGGTACGCTTATTGCACGTATCCTGCGTAAACTGATCAATCAGATACCCATTCGCAGCATGGATCTCAACACCGTCGAAGCCAGCTGCAACGGCATTGCGAGCCGCCTGCGCATAGTCTGCGATCCATTCGTGGATCTCAGTCTCGGACAGCGCGCGCGGCGTAGGCGCGTCGGCACTCGCCGGCGTCGCACTGCTTGACACGAGATCGAACCCGCCCTCGGATTTAAGGAGGTCCGGGCTTGCAACTCGGCCTAGCGCCCACAGCTGCACGTAGATATAGCTGCCCTTTGCATGTACCGCGTCGGTCACTTCTTTCCATGCGGCGATCTGGGCGTCGTTGTAGATGCCGGGGACGTTGGGGTAGCCACCGGCACGGGCGGAGATAAATGTTGCTTCGGTTATAAGGAGGGTGCCTGGTACTGTGGCTCGCTGGGCGTAGTAGTCTTTCACGAAGGGGAGGGGGATGTGGTCGTCGTCGGCGCGGAAGCGAGTCATGGGGGCCATGGCGATGCGGTTGGAGAGCTCAACGCGGCCAACGCGGATGGGGGTGAAGAGTTTGGTCATTTTACTTTTATTTGAGATGTATATATTGTAGATGTTTCAAGTAGGATTCAAAATGCATTTGGAGTGAATGACTATGGCTTTATATCTATTCGATGGCATCCATTTGCTTCGTAAAGTTTCCCAGGATCGTTGGATTAACAAGCAATGTGGAGCCAAGGCAGTTCATATGAGCCTAATGGGGCCATTAGATCTTTTAAGTCTCCAAAAGGATCAAGACTTGATTCTGATTTGCCACTGTTGTTCCACTTTAGTCCTGGGATTCGGGATCGGGAGGATTAATAATACATAAAAGATCCCGAGGGTCATGTCATGGCCCACCGTTGGAACCGTTGGATACCAAGCGTTATTATTGAATACTTGTAGGACACTCAATTGGAGATTCTTTGTTTAACATTCAATGGTAGCTGAAAGTAACATGTAGAAGCTACCTATGTACTCGAGCACATCAGTACTTGTACGGGTGTGAACATCGCCAAACGCCATCCTCTGGCCCAGCCATGGACTATAGTTATTGCGCAAACACTGGTTCCTGGTATCATAACGGACTGTAAAGTAAAGCAGAACAAAAAAAAAAAAAAAAAGAAAAAGAACTTAAGACATCATCGCTCCAGGCGACCAACCGTAGCCTCAAGCTGTGCATTGAACGCCCGGATTTGGTTCAAGAGACCGCCTTGTGCTCCAGGGGCTCGGGAACTCACGTCAGCAACGGTGCGAAGCATGTACTCCAGATCCGCGGGAGAATCTGCAACGGAAGCAGAACGTTGCTTATTACGATCGAGGGCCAATTCAAGGCTGTGGAGAGAATTGCTGATCGTGGATCGTGACTAGGGACCATTGTTAGTTATGTTCTCGCCAGTGTTTGGATAGAAATATCTCACCGATTTGGCCTTCTCCTCTTCAATGTGTCTGCTGCGCACCGAATCCATCTGCAAAGCTATGTTCTCGCGTTCCCGGCGGACCCGGTACAGATGATTCCGTAGATCCATCATTTCCCGCTTGGTCTTCTTCAATTGTACGCCAAGGACAAAGTTGCTATCTAGTATCCCGCTTAGGTCCATGAGGCGACTTTCAAGCTCGGAGCCAAATACTTCGACGGCCTTTCTCTTGCGAGACCACTCTGCACGTCGCGTAGCGTTCGCCTCGTTGGCAATCCCATCCTTGAGTGTATTGAGTGTCTTCTCCAGAGTCTCGCGGCAGATCTGACTCAATACATCAGCCGGGTTGACACCCCCACGGTTGGGTATTTTGGCCTTCTGGTGCGTGGTGAGTTCATCGGCAGATTCTTCGTCTTCGGATCCGTCGGCCGTAGATGTTATACCACCTAAAGAATTGACATTGGCGAGACGATAGACAGTGACCGGGACTGTTTCTCCACGAGGCTCTCGAGCCTTGCGACGAGGCTGTTCTTGTACCGGCTCAGCCTCGGGTTGGTATTCTGTCTCAGGTTCAGGCTCGGGCTCCGCTGCGCGCTTCACCTTCTTCCCTGGTCTGCCGCGCTGTGACTTGGGCGCTGCAGATACTGCTCCGTGTTCCGGCTGATCTTTTGTGACATTCTCGGGTTCGGGTTCGGGCTCCACCGCGCGATTGGCCTTCTTTCCGCGCATACCACGCTGGGAGCTGGATACTGTAGTTTCCACTTCAGGCTCCAGTTGAACCTCCGTCTCATGTTCGGCTGCTTCTCGCGTCTTTTTCCTGGGTCTGCCACGAGACTTCGACATTACAGGTTCTGGTTGTGGCTCGTCTGCTGTGGCAGGTTCCGGCTCGGGTTCGAGGTCAGTCTCTGCTGCGCGTTTGGCTTTCTTCCCAGACCGGCCTCGTTTTGGCTCGGGCAGAGCAGACTCCATCTCTGGCTCCGCCTGATCCGCTGTCACAGGCTCAGCTTCGGATCCAAGCTCCACTACGTGGTTTGCTTTCTTCACAGGTCTACCCCGGCGTGGCTTGGGTACTGAAGATTCCACCAGAGATTCCGGCTGATCATCCTTTTGTGATGTTGGCTCACGACCCCGGCGTGGCCCCGAAGAAGACTCTGCAACATCTGGGATAGGTTCGGGTGAAGTATTCTCAGTCTCAATAGCTTCGATGGTCTTCTTGTGAAGCGAGGGTCTTCCACGAGGCCGTTTGGTCTTTGAAACTCCCTCAACTTGGGCTGCCATGGTCTTATCTTGCACCCGGGTTGTAGGTTCTTGTATTGCATCTTGAACCTGCAGTTCCGTAGCGTTCTCCGCGGTGGGTTGATGGTGTGGGCGACCCTGGGGCGTTTCCGACGTTGTAGAGGGCCCTTGGGATGTTTGGTTGGCTTGTTCTGGTTGCTCATCATTGGATGATAGAACATCTTCAGTCATCTCGACATCATCATCAGCAGTCAGCACATGGCCAACTTTAACAACCTCCGCAGAGCTACCACGTGGTGATAAAGACTCTGGGACAGAATTATCTGCCTGCACAATTGAAGAAGTGATTGCCGAGGTAGCCAGTTCGGAGACGTTGTTTCCTTGAATGCGCTCCTCGGACCGTGGTGGTGACCGAGTGTTTTGTCGTTTCTCATATAGTTGTTCTATGTTCTTAGGCTGTTCGACCCCGGCCTGAGCCTCAGGTGATGAAAGAGGCACTTGTAGTTCTTCAGCTACTTCGGGCGCCGTAAGATCAGACACGGGAGATGTGTCTTGGGCTATTTTCTCTCCAGTGGCTGATGTTGTTGGTCCAACGTCATTGGTCCTCTCTTCTATCGGATGCTGATCTTGGACCGAGGTCTCCGCAATGGGTGGGATGTGAGGCTGTGTGGATTGATTGTTCGTTATTTCCGACGGAGAATGTGCTGTATTAGGAAATTCCTGGGCGTGACTTGTTTGCGACTCTGTGCTACCTGCACTGTTATCAACAGGGTGTGGATCGGCATTCTCAATTCGCCCAGTATTACGACGAGAAGGAGTATCCTCTGTTCCATTAGTAGGGTCTGGAGAGGAATTAGCACACAACTCTAGCATACCACACCAGCCTGGTCCATGACATACTGGTCTTTCTCCTCTTATTACTTCGTGTTTGTTCAGATCTATCATCGGAGGAGGGTATTTCGTATGTCGAGGGTCTTTCTGGGAGCTTGTTACGCGCACTCCCCGGTGTGCGTTCAACCCCCGGACTTGCGATCCTGGTTGCGATACCTTCAACGGCCGTGGTGTTGTGTTTAGCGTGGTCTGTGTTCGCAGTTGACTCTGAGCTTCAGGGACAGTCGCAATTGGTGCGGGCGCTGGGAACCCAAGGCCTGGGCTACCAAATGAGAACCCAAAATTGACTTCTCTTGCTTTGCGCGTCCTATACCAGCAAGTTAGTCTATATGTTATGATTTCGCGGGGTATGGGTAAGGCGCGTACGCAGCTCCACGCTGCCGCATTTGTTGCCGCTCCTCTCGCGCTGCCAATTGTTAGCATTTCCACGCATAGATAGACACAGCCCATGACACATACAGGCTTCCATTTTAGAGGAACAGCGTCAAAAAAGACGCGTCGTGTTGATGGTTGAGGAGTAAAGACAAGCGGTCGGAGCCCAGGCAAATCGGAGCCGATCCATTTTTGTGCCGATTTCTCCGCGCTCTCAATCTTCAACAATCCAGCTGTTGCACATTCTTGTTTATTCTTGACTATAATTTCCAAATGGGTTGGTTCTGGGGTGACAAAAATGATACTGTCCAAAAGCTCGACCCGGGGCTTCGTGACTATCTCGAACAGGAGAAGCCCGACAAATATGTGCCTGGTCCCAATGTGAAGCCCACTCCGACGCCCGCGCAATCGGCTGAACCGTCTGATTCCTCGAAACCGAAAGTCCCTGCAGCATCACTCTACCAAGATGGCCGCTATGCTCATCTATGGAAGACTTACAAGCCTCCGATGGAGCTTGAGGAACAATCCGGAGTCCGCGGGGCGTCCAGAGTGATTGAAAAGTACAAGGAGCGCGGTGACACGGTGCAGCGAGCAGCAATGGAGAATTGTGCCTTGGAGCATGAAGCCTTGACATACTGTTTCCAGACCGGAAATTGGCGCAAGCAAATTGAAGCCCGACTAACTATGTGCTCGGCGGAGAATGCCACATTTTCACGATGCTTTATGACACAGACTGTGGGTTGGCGCCACAACTTATGGGTTTCTCGATATCGATTCTAACATGTTTTTGGTAAATAGAAATTCCTCCAAGCGCTCGGCTACGCAGCTAGCTTCGAATACGACGCCGAAAAAGAGGAGCGCATTCAGATGCATGCCGACAAACTCTACCACCAAATGTTAGACTACGAAAAGCGAGTTGAGGATGCAAAGGCTGCTGGAATTGAGCCACCACCTCTTACATCGCTTTTCAACCCAGACAAACCATCGCAAGCCCCGGAGGTCGGCCTTGAAATTCCTGGAGGGGAGACGATCCCGGCAGAACTCAAACCGTCGAAGCCCTTACAGAAGCTCACGCCACACGAGCGAGAGTTAGAGATTCGGGCACATAACGCGCAACGCGAGCAGCACAAGATGTACGCGCAGGAGGCTGCGCCCTTCATGAAGACTCAAGATGATGCTCGGCAGAAGCGACAGGAGAAAGCTGTAAGCTGGTTTGGAGAAACTCTCGGCAAGTGGATGTCGTAGAGGAACCTGAACTCTTGTATTTACTATCTTGCTTTGAAAAATGGCGATTGGAGAGGCGTTGGGGTTTGAAGTTCCTTTGTTACATTTTTATAGCGCTACTCCATACTCCGTACTCTGTAGAGAGTGATAGCTACACTTGAGTGTACTCTTTGAAGTCTTTCAACTTGCTTTTAATGTCCCTCCCTGTGTCTCTCCATAATTTTCCCCCCAAATCTGCTTCTTTATTTACTCTAGGGCTTGTTATGTCCACACTAGTAGGTAACGGGTAGTATCCGAGGACACCAGATGAATTTGAATCTTTACATGTACATTTCCAGTATACGCAAGCTAGTGATGTATAATCGAGATGTCATTTTAGTTGAGATATAACATATAACATATAACATTCATATATAATATAGGAGAATGTCTTGGCCCTATCTAATCGCCGGTCGCGTTCTCCCGCGCAAACAACTCGAAGCATCATCGTAGAATCACGACTCTCTTCCTTAAACTCCCAGCTTACTCCTTGTCGCATCCTTTTATCTTCTATTCCCTAATCGCACTTGCTCCCCATCTCCTTAGTTGACCGGAATACTTGAATCCTCTCCAATTCAACAACTACCTTAGATATCACCTGCCGAAAAGATACCAGGTTGATCATTAGACTCGGAAATTCTCTCTTCTCTCTTCAGACCATATTTTCTACTCGCAACCAGTGGTGCTCAATAAGCTGAGCTGCGGCGCTCGCCATGAAGGCCACCCCGTTGCTCATCTCATGGCATAATGACAATGCCCCTATCTACTCGGTGCATTTTGATCCCAATGGCAAGGGTCGGCTAGCTACTGCTGGAAAGTAGGTTCTACCTGTCCTCTCGGAATGTTGAAGCCATTTTACTGACTGCTTTCTCTTTAGTGACAATAACGTCCGAGTATGAACCCGCCCTCCGTCGCCCTTCGCACACCTTGATCTGACATGTTCTGCAGCTCTGGAAAGTCGAATCTACCGGGGAGGAAAGAAGAGTCTCCTATCTGAGCACCCTGATTAAGCATACGCAGGCTGTCAATGTGGTTCGCTTCAGCCCCAAAGGTATGTTGCCCCCCGGAATAGCATATGACTACAAGTCTGACAGAGGCAGGTGAGATGCTGGCATCTGCCGGAGATGATGGAAATGTCTTACTCTGGGTACCGTCGGAACTACAAACACAAGCCGGGCTGGGCGAAGATCGTTCAGACGACAAAGAGACATGGCGAGTAAAGCATATGTGCCGCTCGTCCGGCGCCGAGATCTACGACCTGGCTTGGTCTCCCGATGGTGTTTTTATCATTACAGGCAGCATGGACAACATCGCGCGGATTTACAATGCCCAAACTGGTTAGTTAGACTCGAGCAATCCTCAAACAGCTCGATAAGCTAACACTCGATCTCTATAGGGCAAATGGTACGACAGATTGCCGAGCACTCTCACTATGTTCAAGGTGTAGCATGGGATCCGCTCAACGAATTTGTCGCTACTCAATCGTCCGATCGATCCGTTCATATTTATACATTGAAGACCAAAGATGGACAATTCACGTTGACACCACACGGGAAGGTTCTCAAGATGGATCTCCCTGCCAAGCGTATCGCATCCAGCAGTCCTGCACCTCCAGATGCGTCTAGCCGGTCTCAACAAAGCACTGGAAATTCATTTGCTATTGCCTCGCCTGTTCCCTCGACCCCGGGGACCCCAATGGCTTCTAACCTACCCATGGATCCTCCTCCAGTCTCACACAGTCGGCGTTCTTCGTTCGGCTCGTCTCCTTCGATACGGCGATCTGCGTCTCCTGCTCCATCTCTCCCGTTGCCAGCCGTCAAGCCATTAGAGGTCTCCTCTCCGAGTTTTGGTGGCTTAGGGGTCAAGAACGCCAGCATCTACGCCAACGAGACATTTACTTCTTTCTTCAGGCGACTGACTTTTGCCCCTGACGGAAGTCTGCTGTTCACCCCAGCTGGTCAATTTAAAACCAGTCATGCATCAGCCACCGATTCTACAAAGACGACAGATGAGGTCATCAACACAGTCTACGTCTACACACGGGCTGGTTTCAACAAGCCCCCAATCTCTCATCTTCCAGGACACAAGAAGCCATCTGTAGCCGTCAAATGCTCACCCGTATTTTATACGCTGAAGCAAGGCACCCAGCCTGCGAAAAACATTATCCTTGATACGTCTTCGGGTGAGGAGGTGTTCCCATCTCTCCCAGACCCTGTTGTATCCGGAACTTCATCTTTCACCAGCCAAACCCACATGGTCCCTCCATCCTCAACGACGGCCGAGCCATCGAAGCTTCAGCCATCACCGAAAGCTGGGGAAGACGGCAGCACCGAAGCAAGCCAGAACTCAGCGCCCGTTTTTGCACTTCCTTATCGTATTGTATATGCTGTTGCCACTCAGGATGCTGTTTTGGTATATGATACGCAACAACAAACCCCGCTATGCATTGTGAGCAATCTGCATTTTGCCACTTTCACGGACTTGACGTGGTAAGTACTGGCTCTATTCATGATACCCACGTATTCCTTTCTAACACAAAATAGGTCCGCTGATGGGTTAACCTTGATCATGAGTTCCTCTGATGGCTTCTGCTCTACGCTTGCATTCGCACCTGGAGAGTTGGGCCAAACATACACAGGACCAAGCTCTGTGACTCACAACACTGCAACTCCAACCACCCCTGCGACAAATATCACACCTCTGCTGACCCCAACGCATGCGGCGTCTCCCCATGTGCCATCTCCAATCAAGACGAACCATTCATCCTCAAATAGCACAGGTCCCGCACCGCCAGCTAGCCCCGCACGGTCCAACTCAACTTGCTCAGTCGCGACACAGTCTTCCTCTCAGCCAACCCCTGCAGGAGTCGTGAATAATCCTACCCCCACACTCGGCACAGTTCCGTCGGTGACTGCAACGCACTCTGCGCAGCCACCGACACTTCCACTGACAACCCCACCACAAACGCCTATCTCAGGCGCTCCACAAAATGCAAATACTACGACTGGTGGTAGTATCCTGGGCAAGCGCGACATAAGGCCGGCAAGCGAGGCCGAAAGAGAAGAAGGCAAGGAGGACCCAAACAATGCATTACAGCAGCCGCCGAAGAGGCGCCGTGTGGCGCCAACTCTGATCTCGGCAGGTACTGATGGGGCATCATCCTCGAAGGACAACAAATCCTAAGTTGAGATTGTGTGTAGCCCATTCTCAGCCTCGGTATGCAAGGCTTGAAATGACCAATTTGCTTTGCTATCTACCGCTTCTTATGATTCATGTTTTTCCCCCTACTCGTTGCTCATGCTATATCCTCCTAGTCTCATATGTTATGTACTTGCAATATCTTTGATACTGATACTTTTTACAATTGGGCCCACGGTGCGCGGAGTTGTGAAAGCCATCTATGTTCTCGCTCATGTTTACTTATCCTTTGATCTATGCATGAAGTGTGGCATGGGAATAAAGAATGAAAATGTATGATCTTTATTTCCTACGTAGACCATCAAGGAGATCCTACTGGACACCGCCTTTGGAATACAACAGCCATTCACAGTAGGGTAATGCCAAAGATTTAACCGTTTAGAATATGTCGTCTCACCATTGAAGCTATGTATAATGTATGTCTGTGTGTCCCTCACTCCCTTGGAAACTCAAAGCTATGCCCTAAGTCATATCCCTCCGTGGTCCATCTTCTAATTTATGAGTGACAACAGCCCGCATGATAACAATATTGACAGTCAATCGCAACAAACCCTGGGCGCGAAAAGTCATTTAGTCTCCTCCTCAGTAGACGTGAAACTCGCCAATTCATCCAGAATATCCAAAAGCAAGCAGCCAGGCGGCAGGACTGACACTGCCTCAGTAGCACGTGTGCTGGTTGTTACGGTGGTGACATGGAGCCTTTCCTCAAGCCCAGACTTACCAGACTGAGAATCAATAGGAGCAGCACCCAACTCATTTGCCCAGCGAAATAGCGCCTCACCACTACGAGAACCACCAGCTGCAAATAGAAAATCAGGATATCGGATTTTGGGAAGATGGTCCAGAACATAGGTAGCAGCTCTCCCATTTCCAAGAGAAGCATGCGGTGGTTCAACCTTCACAGATGATACCTCGCGGACGACATGGAAATCTGCACGCCCACGGGCACCGTTGATTTGATCAGCTAGGTCCGAGGCCTGGCGAGCGGCCACTTCCTGGTCGAAAGCATCGCCGTAATGAAATGTTAAGGAGCAGCGGCGTTCCTCAATTTGGCTGCCTTCTGTTCGCTCAAGGAAATACTCCATCATCTTTCTGATGCCGGGACGCCATTTCATGGCGCTTTCGGGCACAAATGGAATCCATGTATCTGATCCGGGTTCTTGTAGGAAGCATCCATTCTCAGTGATGAAACCGAGCTCGCAGGGAAGTTTTTTGAGTACTTCTCGGAGCTGCTCAGTGCTCCGGTTGCTGATCATGTACAAGATGTTCTTGCGGTCGTTTATAAGTGCTTGTAGAGTTGTACGGGCTTTGTTCGAGGGGAGAGACTTCTCTATGTCGAAAGCTGGACCGAAGATTGCGCCTTCTTCCAAGAAGAAGATACGTGCTGTTGCGGCGACGTATGACTTTTTTAAGCCTTGGAGTGAAAGCGGAGATAGGTGGATAGTCTGACGGATTTGTTGACTTTCGTGGGCTTTTGTGAGAGCATCTTGAAGTCCCATATGCCATTTGAGAGCAGTGAAGTGAGATTTGCAATCGAGCAGGAAATTCCAGTTGAGCTTCCGCTCCACTGGCGACATCTCAAGTGCGGATTTGATCGCATCCGCACATTGTTTGTAGTCCCAGGGATTGACGAGAAGTCTATGACCACGAAAGATGGAGGCACTACCCACGAACTCGCTGAGAATTAGTGACCCATGTTGATGGAAGCTAAGCTGTCCATCTTGGCAGTGGATAAAATCATGGCTAGTCAAGTTCATTCCCTCACGCAGATTAGTGGCCATGAAGATATCTGCAACACTCAAGAGGGCGATGAATTGGAAGTGGCTGATGTCTTGCCGGACTAGCACCAATGGCTGGTGGGTAATGGTTGAATAACTTGCGTTGATCCTCATTGCGATTTGAGAGATATGTGTCTCCAGCTCTGGGATCTCAGATGCAGATGACATTACTTGAACTAGAACCACCTACACACAACAGATCAGTAGCGGCAACACGCTTCAAGACTTGTTAGTCAACTTACTTTCTCTCTCCATGCTGGATATGTCTCGAGAAAAAGCTCGTATGCAAGAAGCTTCTGCTTAATTCCTCCAGGTGCATCCAATCGATCCCGCGCTACAATAAGATATTGCCCTTCGTATTTATGGCTGATGCTGTGTATCCAACCTTTGACCTCGGTGGATTGGCGTAATTGAAAAAGCGACGAAGGGTCAATCCCCATTGGAGAACTCACAACGCTAACATACCGATGATTGAGGTGAACTTTGTTGGCAGAGACCTCCAGCCTCCGCAGTCGGCTACAGGAGTGCAGAAAGTGACTGCAATATTCCTCTGTCTGGAATCCAATCAAATCGGCGCCCAGAAGCCCATCCAAAAGTTGTTCGCGTGGAGTCAAACAGCGGAAGATTTCGGAGGAAGGAAAGGGAGTATGCAAGAAAAAACCAATCTCGGCCTGGGGTAGTCTTTCCCTCAGAAGGCCAGGAAGGACCAGAAGGTGATAGTCATGAACCCAGATTTTGTCACCTGGCTTCCAGTGCTTGATGATTGTTTCTGCAAATGCCATGTTGAGCTTGAGGTATTGGACCCAAGAATAATCATCATACTCAGTGTGCTGAGGGCTTTCTTGCATCTGATAATGGAGAGCTGGCCAAAGTACCGCACGACAGAAATGAGTGTAATGACCCTCAAACTCGTTATCACTCACAAACACAGTCAATGAATCATACACATCCTGGAGCGTCTCACCAATTTCCGCCCTGGTAGGATCTGTCAATGAGTCGGTAGGCATGCCTAGAGTCCCCACCCACATCTTATCATTAAGCAAGCTCGACTTTTCAGCAGCGTGGATGGCATTTTGCAGACCCCCATGGCCTTGTTCGGCGGCCTTGACGACCCAGTCAGCATTGGATAGCGAGACTCGTGTGGTACCGTAGTATTTCATGCCCCATCGATCTTGCGATCCATCCAAAGACAAGTCCCTTCTCGATCCCTGTTTTGGGCATTGACTACTCAAAATAGAGGGTGTTGGGGGATCGATCGCCTTGGATCTGGGCTGATTAAATCTCCGGCTGTGTCCCCAAGAAATAGCACGGGGCTCGCTGGGGCCATGACACAATCTATCATTGGCAATCGGAATCTCATCTGTCAATCGCCAAGTGTATCCTTTGAAGACCGTCTCATCTTCTGTCGTGGCTCCGGGTGTCAGTGTGAGATATTCCAAGAGACGATTTTGATGGCAGGTATCTGGCAGGTGTCCAACAATAGACCCAGGACCGTCGACATTCGCGTGGCTAGACAAGGACCCGTTCTGTCCATGCCTGGGCTCTGTCACTTGAAAATCGATGGTATATGGTAGGAACCTGGTATGTAATCAGATCTGTGAAGCTTTACAGGCGTGGAAGGCACTCACAAAGACGCGATGAAGACCGTCATTGGACTGAATTGTAACCCAATGCAGTACCTAGGTACATACTATGTTGCAGGTGGTAGGTTGAATTCAAGGTACAGGTCAATCAACAATAAGTCGAGCACCGGGGATGGAGAGACTCGGGTTTTTGAAAAGGAAGGGATATTCAGCTCATCGCTACTGCCATCTATGTCTCGCTCTCTTGTCTGTACTGGGCCTAGTAACTTTGTAGTGGGATCAATTTATACAATTGTTGTATATGATCTTTTAATCGGTCAATTAAGTTCATATTTTAGTATTCATTCAAATATTTACAATGCTCTAGCTATGTATCAAGAATAGGGCTGTCTACATCTCTACTGGGCATCTAGCCTCCTCGCAAATTCATGACCATGAACTCCAACGAGCTAATTAAGCAAATATAAAGGGTGTAGTTAGTGTAATACCTAGCCATACTTCTTATAGATGAGCTGTCCGCACAAGGCACAAGGCACAAAAAAAATGAACACAACGACTGTTCGTGGTTTCTGAAAGCATGTGACACTATCTGTAGATAGTTTCGTTCCTCTTCACGCATCTACAGATTTTCAGAGTGCATTCTTGCTAGCAGTTTCTCTGGGTCTCCTTTTCGTGAATTCAAATGTCCATGGCAAGAGACCGTATATTTAGCAAATCACTCGAGGTTTAAATCTGAATAGGAAATTTGACGATGTGAGCCATCATATTCAATGAATCAGCTGACAAGCAGAAGTATTCGCAAGACCTAAGAGCTTGCGACAACAAGGCTAGAGTGGATCAGCGCATGACGCTTTGGCCCACCCAAGCCAACGTTATTATCCCACATATCCGTCGGTGGTCACTTCCGAGTTAAACAAACACCGCATGGAGTAAAACGTCGATCCATGTCAACGTAAGGCCATGTTCAATAAGTCAGCTGCATGGCGAGCCACCCATGCCGCGTGTTTGCCCTCTCTTTTCCTGGCTGGGGAGAAACGCCCACCGCGTCAGTTTGACGATACGGTGGTGTCACAGGATTGACAGATCTTCGTAAGATGTGGAGAGACGCGTAGGTAGAATAATGGGCGTCGACGCGTGGAAACTAGATGCTTGGGCTGGAAAAGGGCTCATGCACTCACGGGCATAGAGGATAGTGTAGGTAGTCTTGGCACGTTGTAAACGGCAGAGCCAAGCTCAGAGGATACACCAGCAGTCTCGTAGGATAAGCTGTGTCTTAGTTTAATTTATCATTCAAGCAATAAACTCAAGAGACTCAGGAGAGAAATGAGGTCTTGGCACTTGGCGTCTGGGGATCATTGGCTCGCTCGGCTCGTCGAGCCTGAATTGCTTTGGCTTCTCTGCACTTCTCCCTTTGCTGGTGGCACTGAACAAATTCCATGACAATAATCAGTGCCAGTGTGGGTGCCTTGCGTGTTGCGTACGAATCGCCTTTGGCTTGTCTAGGTAGCACTACCGATTGTTATCATTCTCGTCAATACCGCCAATGAGATAAAAAAAACACAAGAAACCCCCCAAAATCCAAAGATCAAATCTGAGCGATCATCGCAAAAATACCAATTATTAGTACACCTCGTAAATGACCCGGTTTTTGCCAAATTTGTGGCGCCATCCGAGCTAAGAATCAAAGGACCTTTTCTCGGCATCGGGACTTTGGAGTATAGGGAACATTGTTAGTATGTAGGAAAAACCGTCTTGAAAACTTTTGTTACCTTCGATGGACTGTTCAGCTACTGACGCGATTGAACCAGAGCCAGTTCGATCGCACAGCCACCTAGCATGGCCTTGGAATTTTACTAGGCTCAAACGCGGCTCAGAAGATGAAACGACGGCTCATCGGTTTCCCCAGATACTAGACCGTCTGGACAGTACTGAGTAATTCCCCGAGTCATGCGATGTAATAGATTTCAGGGCCGAAACTCAGAGCTTGTTAGTCGAAAAACTAACATGGATATGATTATTATCTGCCATACTACAGCCAACGTAACCCTAACTATATCCTCATGTTGTACTCCATATGTCTAGTCACAGCGGACCCGGGCGAACATGGTTCTTTATTAATCCAATTGCCCCTCCAAGGTTGCTTAATTGGGTATATTTGGAGAGCCTACTTAAGGGAGTATAGAAAGTGTTCCAACCCCTGATTCATATGCAGGTCAGCTCGTTGGGTACAATGTATACAATCTCCAGAGCACAGGTTTTGGAGACGAGTTGTACAATGTTGATCGACATGACCCAATCCTTTGCCTAACCGAAAAGGGAAAAAGACATTTCCGCAACTGGACCCTCACTGTTTTCTAGGGTTTTCACGTGGGTGATTCAAACGGGTTATTGTGATTGGCGATAGAGGGCGAGTTCCTGCGGGTTGTGGTGTCTACACGGATTATGTGTACAGTGATCTATCAACAGCCTGGTCAATTTAACAAATAATGGGTTGTTAGATGAGATCGATGTAGGAATCTCATACTCATAATCCTTTGGAAGATGGAAGCAAGAATTAGGATCTCACGTTGCAGACATTCATACCAGAAAAGAATATGTCGAAGCCCCTTATAGACGCTAAACCTCATCTGGCGGTCAGCACCGCCTCAAGCGGCTTAGGCGGAGGCTCTAGCCCCCGATCGTGCGAAATGCCAAGACGGACGCTTGCGCGTCTCCAGCCTTTCAGTGGAAAAGCGGACAGAAAAGTTGAGCTTTCGTACCTTGGCCGCGCGTTGGCCTTATGCTTCTTCATATTCTTTTTTTTTTTTTTTTTTTTTTTACTTTAGCTTGATGGTGATTTGATACGGAGGGTAAGGCGTACATCGATGTATAGTTATATATACTCTTTCTTCGGAGTATACCAACCGAAGAGACTGGGCACGAGCTTTGATCGTCCTTATACCATCAAGGGTATTGATCATCGCGGTTGTACCCAACGCTGACTATTTAAGAACGAGATTACAACATAACAGCACAGAAAGACTTTGCTTACATATGCCACGTTAGCATTTGAACTCATGGGTACTCCGTACATGAGTATGAATATATCTACACGTCAAGATTGAATCCAGTGAGGTGTCAAGAAATAAAAAGACTATAAAAGCCTTCAAGCCATCGAAGTATAGACACTGCCAAGGAAGTTAACGATCCATGAAAATCTGGATGTGGACGTTACGTGTTCACGGGAGCCAAAATTACACAAATTGTGAAAATTACCAGAATTATGGAAATTACGGGGAAACAGGGTCTTTTCTTGGCTTTTTTTTTTTTTTTCGCACACGCGGCTTGGCCGCGGGGCCCGTGATTGGGGCCAGATGCTGACGACGCTCGTAATACTGCGTACACCTCCGTACTTTGTAATCTCCCTCTCTTTCTCTAAGGGCCCATCTTTCTTCTCCCTTCTTGACTCTCCAATAAGAGTGTGATTCGAAAGTGCTACGTCAACTCGAGCGAGGTAGTCCCTTCGTTTACTACTCGTCTCTGACATCCCTTTCTTATCCATCTTTCTCCCAGCTTGGGTCAAATTGACCTCTTCCGCCCAAACTTGAGATCGTTCGCCCATAGTCATCCTGGATCTCAACACTCATAGTCTCTGAAGTCTGCCGTGACTTCCTCATCGACTATGGCGGACGGCAGACACCGGGCTACCCAGCCTGCCCCAAGCGGCTACGACGCCTCCTCTCTAACTCACGAATTCGAGCAACTGATGCGCACCAAACGGCTCAACCGACTTCATGAACCTTCTCGCTCGCGTACTCACTCTACATCACCATCTCCGATGTCCAGTTCGTCAATCCCTCCACCACCCTCACGAGCTCCGCCACCACCTCCCTCTTTAGGCACTCCTGCCGTCGCTCCTTCCCCAAAGCCGCCCACCCCATCAGCACTACGTGGTCTTCCTATCATGCCCTCGCCACCCCAGGATGCAGCTTCTCTTAAATTTTTCAATTTATTGAAGGGTTTATCAGTTACACCTACGAAGTACGAAAATCCGGGTCTATTGGATGAGGCCCTGTGCGTCATTCCACTCGATCGCCTCTATTCCGAGGCCGAAGAGGAATCCCAAATTATGCAGGCCCAGGCTGCCAGCGTGGCAGGGAAGCCGGAATGGGGCTACCAAGATTGTGTGATCCGAGCATTGTTAAGGTATGCTGGAATCCCTTGATGGTCTAGACTCAATGCGCCCTTGCTAACATATCGTCACTCAGGTGGTTCAAGGGGTCGTTTTTCCAATTTGTCAATAATCCTCCATGCTCAAAATGTCACATGCCCACGATCGCCCAAGGCATGACCCCCCAACCCCCGATGAGACCGCCCGGGGCGCATCCCGGGTCGAGCTGTACCGTTGTTCCGATACTAGTTGTGCCGCCCATGAGCGATTCCCGCGGTATTCCGATGTTTGGCAATTGCTACAATCTCGACGAGGCAGAGTTGGCGAATGGGCTAATTGCTTCAGCATGTTCTGCCGCGCAGTCGGGGCACGAGTCCGTTGGGTTTGGAACTCTGAGGATTATGTCTGGACCGAAGTGTACTCAGAACATCAGCGGCGGTGGGTCCACGTTGATTCCTGCGAGGGTGCCTGGGATCAGCCACGCCTGTATACCGAAGGATGGCAGCGCAAGATCTCTTACTGTGTTGCCTTCTCTATCGACGGTGCGACCGATGTTACCCGCCGCTACGTTCGCAACTTCTCTCGACATGGAAGCCCTCGCAACCGCGCTCCCGAAGAAGTCGTTCTGTGGACGATTCACGAAATTCGACGCAAGCGTCGCGAAAACATGTCGAAGACCGAACAACGTCGCCTGATCAAGGAGGATGAACGCGAAGAAAAGGAACTCCGGTGCTACATGGCATCTGCTCTGGCAGCAGAAATTAACAACATGCTCCCACAAGGCCTTACCGGTCGCCCTGAGGACCAGAAGCACCCAGGTGCTCGCCAGGAGGCCTCGACCGAGTGGCTCGCCGCACGAGGCCATGGAAACTCAGGACCCGATCGTTCCCCCGAAGGACGATAAAATGTAATGCTGGCAAATGGCATCACATCCACCGTTTGGCTTCTGAAATTCATATCAGCCACACCACTCATCGAACGATTCCCGCGACCTGGATACTCAATTCACCACAGCCTCCTTTTTTCTCATCGGAGGCTGGCCGGGCGCAGCGACGTTCGAGAAATCCTTGGGTGACATTGGTTCCGACTTTTGACCAAAGCCACTGCGGTCGCGCGGGGAAACTTCACGTCGCTGGCACCCATCTGGGCGTCAGCAGTGCAAGGACCCTCGTGCTATCTTGACAAAGATTCAAGCATATGCGACCGCAGAATTAGCCGAGCAGGCTCGGGCCTACCGGTCTACAATGGCTGGCGATTGTCGACCACCCGTTCCCTTGATCATCGATCATCCAATTCTTGTCCTACGTCTAAATCACGACATATCTCCACACGATATTTTCCATTTCCTTACTCTCTGAGATACCACATCCGGAGCCTGGTTTTTCCCAACCCTCTTGCACTTAATATGGGTCACAATCGGGGTTTCGCTTAGGCTTTGTACGGCGCCCATGGTGACGATTCTATCTTTCCCTTTTCTCAATCTTCATTTCTAATATCTTTGGGGACTGCCCGATGGCACATGTTGTACGAGTCACGGATGCAGCTTTTTTTTTCTCTATGATGTTCACTTTTTGCATGTCCTGGCAGGATCGCCACGATCTTTTTCTTATATACCTGACCACCTTTTAAGGGTCGATCTTTTTTTTAGTTTCTACCAGTGGGCTTGCACCACCTGTTCAATACCATTTCATTTTCTCATGAAATACTCGTACACCAGTTTAATTATGATGTGCAATCTTCCCCGCGCTCTCCCTAGCGTACTCAGTGGAGCCGTGTTCAGGTTTTTTTTTTTTTTTTTTTATTTTTTTTGCCCCTGGCGACATCACACATACATAATCCTGTCAACCCTAGATGTACAACATACAATGTAGCTGGTACTCCGTACAATGTCATAATTTGTACCTGGAATGGAGGAATCAAGACTTGGTATCCCGTTTCTACGTATAAGACGCGACACGTGTGTTATTTATAGGTTGACTCCTCTCAGTGGGTCGGTCTCACTTGAATACCCAGAGTATAGGGGGAGATAAGAAAAAGCTAAGAATTTCGATAGCATACAACATACCTGGAACAGAAGTAAATGCCCGATAACAGGGCAATACTCCGATCCTAATATGTAGATCTGCAACATCTTGCATACGAAGACTGAAAAACAAGAACGTGATGACCCTTGCACTCCGTACAACATACAAGATCAGACGATCATTGCAACATCATGCATAAGAACAGATCATACCATTGCGGATCTTGAAGCATACCTCACACCGCTGAAATCCAGCAGTCTATGCCCCTCCGTCGAAGATCCACCCCTATGCGGTCCAATTCATGCAAATAATAAGACTGACCCTGAAGCCTCAGTTCCCAGCTACCGTGAGACCCCGAAACCGTAGTCGAATCCCCCGAAAATGAAGCAGAATCAGACCCCGAACTTTTACATGAGTCCTCGTCGGAACTAAATCCATCGCCGAACCCAAGATCCCTCACCCGAAACCGATCCCCACAATTGCGATCATCAAGCTCCACATCCTTCCTCCCAAAATTCCAATCCCAACCCCGTCTTGACACAGGTCGGACAACCAATCCCCTCAATGGCTCCAAAAACCCAGCCAATTTCTCAGCAGGCTCGCTGAACCAATTGCTCTCTAGAATGAGCACAAATGACCGCAGTGATTCTAGCTGCGATACAGCGCGACACGTCTCTACCCACTGCGTCCGTCCGGCGGACACGTACACGGCACGTACGGAGTCTTTGGTTGGGAGCCAGTGGCCCGGGAAGGACCAGCGGAGCTCGATGTTGCGTATGCGGTCCCGGTGTTCTGGTGGGATTGTTGGGAGGAGGTATGGGAGAGTCCAGGGGTTACTGAATTCGAGGGTTGGGAGGGTGTAGAGGAGAGGGATTGATTCGTGGTATCTGGGGGGGATTGATTAGTATTGGGGGGGAATGGGGAGTGTAAATGTATGTCACTCTGGGGGAGATGTAGATGTAGGCTATAGGGTGTATGCATGGCACAATTGTATACTGTACAGAAGGGGTCGGGATAAGGTAAGGGTAGGAGAAAGGGACATGAGATATGGGATAAAAGTTCAACCATACATCTGTCGACAAGTCAACGCCAGACCCAGTAGCTTAACCTTATTCCAGCGCACGAGATCAGCCTCTTTTGTCGGCTGGGAGATGCCGGTGCCATGACAAATCTCACAGAATTGGCTGCTTTGACGTGTGTGGCGCTTTGGGAGTGAAGACCTCTCACATGGACATACCACGTGCCCGAGTCGTTGCTTGCATTGAATGATGTGGATTCGTTGATCTAGGACGAATCCCCAAATCATTAGCCGAAGCTCCGAGGATAGCCGGAGGAGACGACTTTGTTGGGGCGAGGAGAAGGCGATTGTGTGAACGCGGGGAAGTGGAGGAGGTTTGTTGCCTAATGTTTGAGGTCAGTATATTGGTCTCCGTATATACTTGAAGAAGTGAAATGAGTAGTTGCTTACTCTGATATCGCTGAACTAGCACATCCTCCCATGAAAAGACTCCCTGTTTCATACGGGCCATTGTGAATAGCTCTATTCCCCGTAGTCAAAGTTCAAAGAGACATTGACAGCGAGGTCGGTTCATAAATAGTGTCAGACCGTCACCTGCTGACCCCTATCGGGCACAACAGCGTTCCCGTCAATCCGGACGCCAAGTAGCCCGGTTGAGGAGTTGGGCAAAGAGTCGGTGAAAAGATAAAGGAGTATAGGGATGAGGTATTTATGTCGGTGTATATATATACCCACGGCTATTTACATAGCTAATCTGAGTCTAGAAAAGATAAGGAAACGCGGAAGAAAATAATTCGGGCTATTTGTAGATCCTTTGGGCTTGGCCCTACCTGGATCTATAGCTAGCCTTACTCGACAGGTGCTCTCCATACTGAGCAGGCAGCTCTAGACTGAATCCATTGAGCAGGGGTTACTGGATTATCAACATTCATGGATCTAGTCCTATCTCAAGCTGACAGTTTGCTTATATGCCTCTATGGAGTAAACATTGGGTTTCCGTGCCAGCTAAGGTTGTCACCTTTGGGACAGCGCTCGAGGTCAATCATCGAATACATTGTAAAAGCATGGGAGAAATCCACAAAGTGCACGCTTTACTTTATGCGAGCAGCAGCAAGACGGACGGAGAGATCTGAGCTCGTGCTCGGCTGGTCTGCTTTGCAACTATAATCAGCATCGTCGGGGTTTGATTCAGAACTTTCTTCGTCAATGACCCTGATATCAGACTTGACAGAGCCCGGCTTAGGAGTTAACTCCTGCGATGGGGCTCCATCTGATTGTCGACGTGAGTCTTTTTCGTTGGAGTCGGACTTGGGGACTTGAAAGGCATAGCAGAAGGTGGTAGCACGACGGTATTGGTCTTCAAGCAGACTTTCTCCTCATACGATGGCTTCTCGACTTTAGCTAATTGAACCCACTTATTGAGAATCCTGAACAGCGTTGCTCTGTTGACTTGGAGCCACTCCTAATAACTCTTATCGCATCGATTGCATTTCTCTTCAAGCCGGTAATGCTTCAGGGAAAACTGCGCGATGCTAAGTTGCTCAATCGACGGACATAGGGTATAAAATCACTCTTCACTTTGGTGCACTCTTCATATCACCATTCGTGGGCGTTGAATCGTCGCTCGCAATTTGTGGTATATCCAACCTTGAACATGTTTGGTTCTCGAGGGAGAGAGATGAGGTAAATATACCCATATTTTCGATCGATATTGTCAAGAGGCTTGAGCAAATTACTCGTCACCTTTGGTTGCCCGCTGGTACTGTCGTTCGGTGACGCTTTGAATTTGCGGAGTTCGAACTCTGCTGCTGGCGGTGGAATAGCAATAGAAATGATCGATACTTCCTAGGCCCTTACTTCTAGCCCAACTAGTCAGACTAGCTCAAGTCCTGGGTCTATCTCTCATAATACACGAGATAACGTGCGAATTCGCGTAAATCATATTGATTTGTTGTTAGTGACCTTCCTATCTTGGTCATTTGTCAACAGGGGCTATTCGGTCGTGTCTGAGAAAGTCTTACACCAACTGAAATGATTGGAGAATTCCGCGCGGGGTTTGAAGCTCGTGAGATTAACAGGAATGCGTCGGAGAACCTGGTGCATTAGTGTAGTGCGTTGACAAGGATCATCAGCCGTACTATCGAAGCTCCGTTTCCGAGGTCAACCATTAGGCTGTCCCGAGACGTATTCTGATGGCGCGGTCACTTCAAATGTATATGATGTATGATAAATGTAGTTCTCAAGAATAGAAGAAAGTTGATACCTGACAAGGTGAATGAGAGGCAGACATTGTGTGCGCTAGGCACCAACGTTAGATGAAACCCATTTTGGGGGCTAAAAGCCAAGTCACGCTTTTGAGATAGAACGAGCATTGGAAAATTGAGAAAGAGAGTGTAAATTACGTCTAAAAGACCTCCTACTTCATAGGGTGATGTGATTGTCACTGTCTAGCAGCAATGTCCATTTTCAAACATTCCAAGGTTGCTCTGTACCTCACTGGCCTATCTCCGGTATCTTGGCGTAATCAGATGATGGTAATTCAGAGAGAAGGCACATGGCGTTTGCTAGCTTATTGTATCTTAATGGACAACTCTCACCCTTCTACCAAGTGGGCAAACCAGGCCGCCCACTTTACTCAAGATACTCCGTACATAGGTCTCGGACCTCAAACTATAGATACACCAATCCCAGTACCAGTCATGCTAGCACCAACAATATCTCTTACCTCGGAGCATTAACCCAGAGTGTTGATCGGGGGCGTCACCTGCAACCCCTGGGACAGCATAGTCAAACCATCCGGCTGCAGCCGGTCAACACTGGACTCTGCCGGCAGAGTGCCCACATAAGCATTGAAGTTGTAGATGCCGCAGTCACATCTGTCGACAACATCCCTCAAGCTTGTCCCCGACAAAGCCTGAATAGTCCGGAAGGCGCGAGAGACTTTGAAACTCTGCGCGCCCACACCCATCGGCACCGAGTGTGACCATATCCCTGGGGGCGCGATGAACGTCTCAGTCTTATCGCCAGACTTCACCCGCACAGTTGCGGGCAACTTCAGCATCGTGACGATGAAAATCTCATCTTTCATCGAGTCGACGCCGTCAGGCCGGCCACAGGTGAAGTTGCCGCCGACGTCGTTAGGGTTAACTTGCATTGTTGTGTCGGTTGCGTCGCAGTTGACGTCCTTTGGGGTTGGCCGGTACCAATAAACCAGCCTTTCTTCCTCTATGAATCGGATGGGGAGTCTTGACTCTGCTTTGTAGGCAGCGATGAAAGGTTTTGCCATGTCAAGCCATCCATTATGGGGCCTGTTTCCTTGTCAGTTGATGTGTCCGTTATTTTCCAGGCTGGGATACCGCTACTTACATGTCCATCACCCATTTCGAAGCACCGTCGTCTGTGTGTGGTGACGATAGCGGGCCGATATAGTGCGACTCACCATAGTCATTCCAAGTAAGGATCTCCACAAAACGAGGACTGAGACGTAGGATCTCTCTCCACCGGTCATACCAGAGGAGGTCGGAGGGGAACACCCAGTTCTTGGGGTAAGAGACCTCGCTGCCGAAATGGGTCGAGAACCAAGGCGAGATGGCTATTTATCAATCAGCAACTATACGCAGACCAACCAGCTTACTCAAGTACTCACGCGCAATATATGCTTTCCCCTGGAGAGCATCCTCATAAGCCTGATCACCATCTGAAACAGATACCTCCTGTCCGTCACTCGGAGCTCTGTTGTTTCCATTACTATCCCAGCCCATCCAATTCAGAGCGCCATCAATATTTTCGAAATCACCGTGACCGGGGTGGAAATTCGGCGCGAAGAAGATCTCACTGCCAGCAGCGGATCTGATCGCACCGACATCGACACCATCGCCCACAAATGACGATACAAAGACTTTTCCATCAACCAGGAGCTGCCCGGGATGACCTGCATACTGCGCAATCTTGGCGCCGACTTCGCTGCTCTGGCTGACCTGCCACCAGTGGAAGTCGAAGGATATAAACACTTTCATGTTATTGTTGGCAGCAGACTCATAGGCATAGTCCAGCTGGACGTCGTTGTAAGAGTCAGTGCCAATGTTCAATGCAAAGGCATCGATACCCGCGTCTCTGGCACGTTTCATATCGTCGTCATAGTCGCCAGCACTTTGACGATTGCTGACGATGCCCATCTGGATCATATTAGTATTTCTAAGGTAAGGATTTTGAAGGTACAAATGTGTCACTTGCCATAAAATGACAGAAAACTAATTTATTCCCCATGTTTTGATCATTGGCTGCAGCCATGATGTTGGTGGTGTAGTCGATTAGAGTCGGGAAAGCGAAGGTGAAGGGAAATAGGCCAACCAGGGCCACGAATAGGTAGAACATGTCTTTTTAAGCGGTGAAGAAATACCAAGGACCAGCCAAGGAATATCTCCACTATGTGAAGCTCTAAATGTTGAAAATAAAAGAAATGAAGGAATGGAAGAATGAAAGATGTATCTAGCTTAATGAGCGACTAGAGTGAGAAATGCAAGTAAGAAGAGCAAGGACTTGAGGCAAGATAGTCTTATATGCATTTGGCGCTTAGTCTTACAATGCCACATTGTCTACAGTCAGATCCACTCTTTGTATGCGTTGCTGGACAATAGATCAATGAGACAATGAAGCCCTAAAGTGGAGGCTGCCTTCAAAGAAAATCAAAACCTGTTTAAAGACCTCTCTTGTCGCAGAGCTTGTCAAAGGGCCCTCAGCGCTAAGATTCCGACAGGACGATGAAGCCGAAAGATCCGTTTCTGCGATCTAGTTAGTTGAAATAGAATAGAAGGGGTAGAGGCTGACAGTTACAGATACTCCAGGGCTGCCGGATTGGCTGAAGAACGCCTCCGACAGCCCAGCGGCTAAATCAAGGGACTGAGGCGTTCCACGTCGGAACTTTCTCGATGAAAGCGAACCGAGACTCCATACCTTGATTAAAACTCTGACGTATTTCCAGTAGATCTCATCTCGAAACATCTTACATCTAAGATATGAAAGATCACTTCACAGGGTACAAGGCGCACGGTGTACCAAGTGCAACCATCGACTGTGGGGTGACTCGGCGCTAATATGTTTCACGATATGCCTTGGAATTTTGTGATGAGTCTGTCGGGTCATTGAGTGTTAACCTAAGACCTACTTGTTCTCCACTGGTGAATGCAAGGACGATAGTCTCCGAGTTCCCTGCCATAGATTTCTCACAGACATTTACCCAATGTTAGCTGATGGCAATCAGGGGAAGCTGAGGATATGAACCTGATTACGGGTATCTACTATATACCATGTCATGTGTCTAGAGTGGTGATTTAAGTGAGTGCTACAGTCCAGCACACGAAAGGAATATGCGTGGCTCCAGATGGACATGCGATCTTGATATCTCTATTGAAAAGGTTGAGCCTAGCTCCTTTCTGATTCTGATACTCATGGCTCATTAAACCTAGCCTTACTTTCGTGATCATCTCTAGAGCCAACGCCCATCATCCGAGCTAAAAGCAAGGATCAAAGCCCTGCCATGAATGGCATATGATAAGCCGTCTTAAAGCACGGCAAATGCAGATACATAGCTCACCGAGCTGTCGTCAATCTCTTCTACATCCGAGCTACGCTCGTATCGCAGAAAGTAGAAGCGCCCTTCCTGCTCGGCTGCTTGATTTGCCGTGACGATTTCCAGGGCGGCCATAATTACCCCAATCGGATGGCGCCCACATACTGTGTTACCCGTGCGTTCAATAATGTCGAGGAAAGACTCTGAAGATCCCGTTGCGATAGCAGCCATGGTGGCCATGTCAAATGCTGAAATACTCTCGTGTATTGCAGGCCCACTGCTTGAGATGCGATCGCGCTGCCTCAAGGAGTGGCCAGTCGAGGCCATCTCGATAGCCCGATAAACACTGCTTGTATCCATCCCAGGTTGGGGAAGTATATCTCCAGACAGTGGGAGTTGTGGTCCTGGCCTGGGGGCCTGAGGAACATAGTATGTGTAGCGGAATCGGAGGCCCCAGTGGCAGAAATCTGAACTTATCACAAAGGCGTTTGCCGGGTCCGCCAGGTAGGGGGCTAAGAGGGCGCCGAATGCTTGCTCTGTCGCAGCCGAGGTATTTCCGACCATGATTGGGACTAGAGGGGGATATTCAGAGGCGGGAGAATCTGGATATTGGAGCTGGAGCAAACGGTGGATGTAGGGAAGGTGCATCTCGATGCTGTGCTCGTCTTCATCGACCGAACGCGACATGGTTGTAAAGCTAATCTTTGCCCCATTTGGTCTGGTTGCCTGAGTTTCGAGAAGCTGCGTAATCAGCTCGGTGTCTAGTGGGAGGGGTTCATCGGATAGAGGGGTACGGTAGGAAGTTAGCGTTGGAAGAGCCAGTGTTGCGAGTGAGACATGGTGTGATGGGCCCAGAATAAAAATCCGCTTTCTATGTGTGAGGTTAGATGGGTTTCACAAGAGAAGCGGGAGGTAAGCTCACGCTTTGGAAATATCTAGCGCCTTGTATGCATAGGCTGCGCATGGCCCCGAGTACGAATAACCCGCGTGCCTGGTTGATCAGTATGTTTGGCTATTGACAGCATTATATGCAGGGCAAAGGTTTCAGACATACGGTGCGATGATCACTCTAGCTCCTGGGGTTGGCAGCGAGCCGACCTTCTCCATCGTGTCTGGCACCTGCCCCAGCCAGCCATCCAGCTGGCGGGCCAGGGTTCGGGCACTATCTGAGTACCATGATCCAGAGTGAGAGGCCTGTCTAGATGACATCGTAAGGTCTAAAATTGGTCAACGTCAAGGTTGAATGTGAGAGGTTGGGAAGTGGTTGGCAGCTACAAGCTGAAGCTCTTAAAGAAGTGGGGGGTCATGGCGGGGATCCCGCTCCACGTCAATCGGAAGATATTGGATGGGCACTGAAATTGTGGTTTTCGAGAGTACTCAAGGTATATTGAATTTAGAGGAATTTAACATGATTCCATTATCTACGAGAATATAACATTGTATAGGTAGAAATGGGAAGGTTGGGGTACTCCGATGTATAAGGAAGGTCTAAGGAAATTAGGCCAAAGATACTCCGTCAACTAGGTAAACGACAATGGCCATTCCCCAATAAACCTAAGAGGTGAACAAGAAAAGAAAGGCTCAAAGATGTTGATCATTCATGTCAGAGTGTAGTCTGAAAATAGTATGCTAGGTACATACGTATGTACGCAGTGTACATGATCCTTGCAACCAGAACCAAGGGCTTACATTCTATGGACAGACCTCAATCTACGATGTATACACATGATCCTCAGATCTGATGCACATATTTGTTGACTGCTCCGGATATATTGAAGGGTGTCATTCAAGAAATTTGGAAGCTTCTTCTCGCTCATTTCTTTTTCCAAATCCATATTGATACAGAAATGGACAGAAAGTCATCGGTAGTATATAAACGACCATGAATTCATTTAGTTCATTCTTCCCCAATTCCAGGAGCTAGCCAACGAATTTTGATATGGTCCTGCAGAAAAGCAAGAGAGACTATCTAATTGACAGGATATGGGTATCAGTGGACCACCAACTGGCTGACTTAACCTATACCAGAAGAACAATTCGACTGGTCTTGCTTCTATGCCTGCAAAATTCCACAGTTGCGAGTTTTGTAAGACCAGCGCCTTTCTATCATACACAGCTTGACCAATTCTCAGCTTATCGTCCATGTAAGAGAGAACCAGGGTCTATGCACGCGTTGGATATCATTCTATTACAAAATGTGGGAAATATAAATGGAAAGAGATGGTATGAATTGAATGGCTTATGAATCACTCAAAGAAGCATCGCACATGTGACGGCGCGCAGTTCATGTGTAGTAAGTACTTCACTGACCTGTCGCGATGGGACGAAAATAAGATAAGCAGGATATGACCGAGTTGCAAGGGTAATCGGTGTATTCAAAATGGCTGACCTGCTCCCAAATTCACAGTCTGCTTGAGAAAGGAAGAGCTCCTAGGGTTTGTAGAAAGTTGTGAGCATTCAAGCTACCTATATTACCCGTTTGGGTTTAGCCTGACGGAATGCAACACGAATCTCGGAGATGACGCGCCCAGATTGTGTTTGCATCGGTCCTCGTCTCAATTCATTATACCTCTCTTCTTTTGTCAATACTATCTCCGTGAGACTTTTCAAAGTTTTTACACGCGATTACCTCTATATACCCCCTACCGTTCCACCTTACTACACACCAGGCTCCTAAAATGTCCCTCAAGCGCAAAGCTTCATTCACAGCTCTCCCGGCCAGTCCATCAGTTGCGGCCCCCAATGAATGGGGCATCGGGACTGAAAGCACACATCTCCACAGTCGGACGCGAAAGCGCTTCAGAGACGGTCGTCCCAGTGACCAAATTATTTACCGTAAGTGCCTCGCTTCGCCCTCAGAGCACTCTCCCTTGATCGCGTCAATGTTCAACCTCGCTGACAGCTAGCAGAGAATACCCTACGATGGATTTTCTCTGCCCAAAAGCAGCAGGAGTCTGCACAGGCCACCGATATGGACACAATGGACTCGGAACCGACTCTCGAAACACCAGAAACCGTTGACCCCCGACAGCAAACATTACACCGTTTTTTCCAACAAAAACCTCAGCAATCATCGTCTTTCCGACCATCCCGCCACGCACTTGCACCTCGCGCCAATGAGACTGCACTCACTCAGGAGGATCTCCTGCGTCGACAGGCATTCAATCAGATGAGCTCCGGAGACAGCTCGAGCGAGAGCAACAGTCCCGGATCCAATCCGATGGGGGTTGATGTGGACATGGACATGGATATGGATAGCAAAAATGGTAGTTATGGATTGGTTCAGGCGCCCAAGAATTGGGTAGGAGGGATGGCCTGGATGTAATCTGGCTGCGCGGGTCCGTTTTTCTTTTTATCATCGAGCACTGTTGTTTATATCAGGAGTGACTATTGTCTCCTTTCTATCTATTTCGTGATACCTATTGGGATATTTGGGCAAAATGCAACTGGTTAATTATATTGCCTTGCTTTTCATTCTTTCTCGAAAGGAAACGGGGATTCTTGTCGGTCTTTGGCGTTTTTGGAAGCCTGAGAATACGTGAACCCCCAAGGGTTTGTCTTTTAACGAACTCACCTACGTCTCCAGATATACAGCTTACACCAATGCTTCATGGACTTGCAACTTCATCGCAGGCTGGGTAAGGGGGTATCATTATTGATCCAGCCCTACGTAGTGGTATGGGGGCATTCTGACCACTTGGCTAAAATGGTAACCACTTGATATACTCACTAGGTTTACTTCAATGAATTGAGTAAGGCTCGGAGCTGGTACTTATTTAAGCACACTGACTCTTCTTATACATACACTCTTATAAATCTTTCTACATTATGCACACATTTTGGTGTGATGGCTGTTGACTATGGACCCGCTTGATTAGCCTAATTTGGCCTCAGGCAACGGAAGTTGTTTGCCCACCCGACGTCGTCCCTCCTTCAATTGAACGACAAGACCAGGCCAATTTCAGACCTCAATAGAAATTACTTAATCCTGCCAACCCCCCGAGTAATCTGACCCTGTCCTTTCTACCTCGGAATCATTTCAGCTCGGCTACCCTCAGACTTCAACTCCCCCGCACATTAGAGGTCCTTTGCCTGCTGACACGAACAACCCACCAACCACAATGGATCACGATCAGTCTGTTCAGTACTTGGAAAGGCTGTTAGGTCGTACACTGCGGATCCATACCACAGATACTCGGATGTTTGTCGGACTTTTTAAGTGTACCGATGCGGTAAGCATCCACCTATGAACTACGCATTGGGCGGTACTAATCAAAAACCATCGATAGGACCGGAACGTCATTCTCGCCAACTCCTTTGAATATCGTATGCCTACCACATCTGCTGTACAAGCTGCCGCGGAAAAGAAGGAGTCGTGGGGAGAAGGGTCGGAAGCAAAGAACACCCTCAAAGTGAACATGACACACCGGTTGATAGGCCTTATCGTGATCCCAGGACGACACATTACGAAAATAGAGCTGGAGTAAGCTTTGATCGGTGTTTAACTCGGCTCGTGTCCACGAGACCTACATCTTCCAACCTGGGGATCAGTCTCTATCCTATTCTCGAATGATAAGCCTGGCTCTACTGCCCCGCAATACCAAGCAGTGGCAATCACGTATTGTACTCATCCACGCGATATGCACCAGGAGAGGCCCAGTTTCTGCCCTGCGCCCACAATGGCCTGGTCCCTGCTTTTCCGCCAGGACTAGAGTTGGGTCTGGGGCTGCCAAGGCGAGGCTTTCTTGCAGCGGCGCTCATCCTCCTTCAACAACGTGGCACCGGGATCACAGCAGCTGCATCGCAGCATTGCAGCATCCAAAGTGACTTGATCGACAGGCCTATCGTCAAGCTGATGGGAATATCGTTTGTGGCAAGCGTTTCTAGCTAGCAAGGGGATGGATGGAGGGGAAAAAAGCGGTGTCTCCGCCACACCGATCCCTTGGCATGCAGTGTGGTTGCTTTCGTGCAGAACCAAGACTATCTGTGGCTCCTGTCCACTTCCACTATGATCAGATCATGGGGTCAGGATGTCTCTTAGATCTGAATGGCCTCCTTTCCTGGGACCGCTTTCCTCTGTAGGAAGTATTTGCAGGGGGCTTACGCTCTATCACGCAACAACAGATAGCTTTGTGATGTATCATTTTGCTTCCGAACATGTTGCCGAATCCTTGAGTCAAGTATATGCTGCACTTTTATCTCTATCACTTCTGATAGGAGACGTGCCCCAAATGACGGGGTCCAAGCTCTAGGTAGATTCTCATGTCTCTTGCGAATGGTCGGGTAGGATCGGGAAAAGATTCTTGGTGTCCGACTGGCTCTATAATTTCATTTGTGATGGCCTTTTCAGGTGGTCCAGATTCAAATGTAAATGCATGTATGTTGTAGGGCGAAGACCATCGCTTATCGAGCGCTAATGGTGGGGGTTCAAAAATGATTAGGCTCTATCTAGATCATGAAGGTAAATGATACAGGAAAGAAGTTCAAGCTCTACAGGATTAAAGTGAAAAGGCAAAGAAGATATCTCCAAAAAGATATTGCGGTGTGAAGCCTTAAAGAGAGGATATACATACTCCATCGGTGTGTAAAGATTCTTGATGGAGGTGCCTGTCTTTAGATATGTAATAGGTTAGTCTCGAAAGAGAAAAAGAAATCAAATGAAAAAAGAAAAATCACATTTGGGTTAAGCTGATATTCACGATGTAGTATCAATCCTATAAATATGAGAGTCCAGACTCTCTAAATCAGGCAACTGTCTTAAATTCTTTGTATAGCTCGGACCGAGAGATAATCCGGCTGACCTCATCCACCCGCCCCGATCGAGACCGGCCCAAGAAACAGAAGCAGCCACTTTGTACCCGCGAAGTACCTTCTCGCTATATTAGCGGTGGCGGAGTACTTTTGCATACCTTTCTGACATCTTGACTTCCAACCTTCCTCTTCCCCTCTCTATTATCTTGTTTTCATCCTTGCAGCCTTCCTGATATTCCCCATTGGATTCTTTTCGAGGTAAATTGTTCCTCCCCCGGGGTCTCCGCCTGCGGCCTATTATGTGGGAATCCCACCCCATTTAAACACCTCGTACATAATGACGCATTCCTCTACCCGCAAACCCACCATTCCCAGTCCTTTTCCAAGGACCTCCCTTGCTTCCTTTTTTTCTTCTCTTTCTCACCTCCACATGCCAACTGTGTTTCTGCGGAGTCAGCCCTGCAATCCCGCACCTGCATTGTCCCGTGCAAGAGGCTAACTTGCTGTAGAGCTTCAGCCTCTCACCTAGGAGCTTCCCGCCTTTTTATCTTTAGCTTCTCGCTATTCGAAAAACCTTCCTACATCAACCACAAAACACCTGGCTTTCTGGAACTTCAATTTGACTCCGGCTCGCCCATTTCCCTCGTAACTGTGCTCACGTCTCGCACTTGCCTCCGCCTGTGTATTGCTCAAGGTCTTGACCAGGTGGATTAGTGATAATCAGTACTCACACAAACCGCTGCGCATTCTTTGCACAGACAGACTCCAAGCTTTTTGCAATATCGCAGAAGCTCGGGCCAACACATTCCAGCAACACAACAGGGGTTTCTCGGCATAACACTTTGGATTTCCATCGTTCGTGCGATCATATCAACTCAAGCTTGGCACTTACCCGTAGTGATGGGTCAGTCGCATTCCAAGAGCAACGCCTCGGGCGACACTCTGCAGTCCTACCCTTCGTTTTCCAAAACCGACACCAAGGAGTCTCTCCGCTCGTTCCGTGGCTCGATCCGATCGAAAATCCCTGGTGCTCGCAGCTCCGATAGCCCTCGTGGCTCCACCACTGCTCTCTCTCGGACCGAGAGCCAGACCGACAAATCCGATGCTGGGTCCCTCAAATCAGTCGGAAGCCGCCCTGGCTCCAATGCCGGCCTCCCCCAGTCGCCTGCTTCCGAGACCACTTCGCGACCCGGGTCCCCCAACCCCCGCCATCTCCCTCGCTTTCCACCAGCTTGCAACGAGGTCACAAGGATGTGGACGCGATGAAAGAGAGCGGCGAAGTTGACCATGTGTCAGATCACCCTCCCTCTGGTGGTCCCCCAACTGGGGCCTCCGCAGTCGTAGGTGAATCAATTCTGATGAAGCGAGAGAACCAACTGAATCCCATTCTGGACTTTATCCTGAACGCTCCCCTAGAGACTTCGGGATCTCCCGGGATGGGCATGGGCGCTTTGAAATCTATTGATTTGGATGACATGATTTCGCGACTCCTAGACGCTGGTTATTCTAGCAAAGTTACCAAAACAGTTTGCCTGAAGAACGCTGAAATTACCGCCATCTGCACTGCCGCTCGTGAGCTCTTTCTGTCGCAACCTGCTCTGTTGGAGCTGTCAGCTCCCGTGAAGATTGTCGGCGATGTTCACGGCCAATACACTGACCTCATTCGACTCTTCGAGATGTGTGGATTCCCTCCTGCCTCCAACTACCTTTTCCTGGGTGACTATGTCGACCGAGGCAAGCAGAGTTTAGAGACGATCCTTCTGCTCATGTGCTATAAACTCAAATACCCAGAGAACTTCTTCCTGCTTCGGGGAAACCATGAGTGTGCCAACGTTACCCGTGTTTATGGGTTCTATGATGAGTGCAAGCGTCGTTGCAACATCAAGGTCTGGAAGACCTTTATCGATACCTTCAATACTCTCCCAATTGCTGCGATTGTGGCCGGTAAAATCTTCTGTGTCCACGGTGGTCTCTCTCCCAGTCTTTCCCATATGGATGACATTCGCGGCATCGCTCGCCCCACTGACGTACCGGACTACGGCCTGTTGAACGACCTCCTGTGGAGTGACCCGGCAGATATGGAGGAAGATTGGGAACCTAACGAGCGTGGTGTCAGCTACTGCTTCGGAAAGAAGGTGATTATGGACTTTTTACAGCGTCACGACTTTGATCTGGTTTGCCGCGCCCACATGGTCGTTGAGGATGGATATGAATTCTACCAGGATCGCATTCTGGTGACTGTGTTTTCTGCACCTAATGTAAGATGTCTTATAAATTTTTTTTTTTCATTTAAGACTCCAACTGACATTTGACAGTATTGCGGTGAGTTCGATAATTGGGGCGCGATCATGTCAGTCTCCGGCGAACTTCTTTGCAGCTTTGAACTTCTCAAACCCTTGGACTCGACCGCCCTGAAGAATCACATCAAGAAGGGCCGAAACAAGCGCAATAGCATGCTGAACAGTCCCGTAAGGAACCCCTCTTTGTTATTGGATTTCCCCCGTGCGATAGTTATTTTATCATGCAACACTGCCGAGCATTGTTCTTGCAAATTACGCAGATAGTGCATTCCGTATCTCCCTGAACTTCGCTAACCAATCCCAGCCTGCGGCGGTATCGGCACAAAGTTATTAGTCTCCACTGATCGCCTTACATTCGAAATTGACATCATCTCCTGCGATTGTCATCGCTGTCATGATCTCGATTACTCTGACAGCCATTGACCGACAATGAACACGACTTTCACCAGACTAGCAGCGTGGTAGCCTATTCCTTGGTTCATAATGGCTGATCACTGAAACCGTCCTGCCGCCACGGCTTTCGCGCAAACCAACTTCCGGACCGAACACCCCCGGTATGGATGCCCAAAATGAAGCTTGGCGCAGATTTGAACCGGATTCATCTGACCGGTCTGCGCATCGGAGCCCTCTAGGCACTGTAACATGCGTAGGCCCACCGATTCCGAATTTGCAGACTCAGTGGAAAGACATGCCCGGGCAAAGGCACGTGGAATCTCTATAGGCAACTTGATGGTCGCCTAATTAGGTTCCAGCTCATAATGCAGACGCGTCCAGACCTACGGCAGTTTTCTTCGGCCGCTTCAACAATCATAGCTATGTATCTTTACATAGCTAGGTTACTAGGCCTCTCGCTTCTGGTGTGGCATTCTTCTGCATGTACTTACAATATCTCTACTCTTTTATCCCAAACAAATGGTATTTCTTGGGCATCATTTGGCCTTCTTCCTTTCTTCCACGTATCTAGGATCATAGACCCGCCTGATTTATTGAAAATGTGCAGCGTCTTAAGTTTCTGTGAGATCTTTGATTTGCAAAAGATATCGTCCACTGATCGTCTAGCGAAGATATGTATTAGGTTAGACCTTCGTGTGGATTAATAAAACCCACACCGCTACTTGATGCTTTCGTTACTTGACCAGAACCCACTCAGACAGACAATGAAGCAGCTTGTTGATTCTCAGTCGGAGGTTCTGTACAACCGACAGTTGTATGTCCAGGCCTCCCCCGGGACCACCTTCCGACAAGCTTCGGCAGCTCACCCGCCCTGGTTAAACATCGAACGCCTTGGTGTGGACACCATTCACAACAATTGGACATCATCTACGCCTTTGTAGATAGAAAAGGCCTTACTATCTCGTAACTCACGTGACTGGACTGACTTGTATTATCAATATGAATGCCGAGCTCTAGAACTTCTTCGTAAACAGACCAGTTTGTGACAGACCATTGATCAAGGCCAAATAAACAACAGCAGAGATGCGTTCCTCAATCAAGTTTCCTTACTACTTTTCCTGCAGCTGGCGCAGCCCCAGCCGAACAAGCAACAGATTGAACCTGAACCCTAACTCCCGCCGCAAAAGGGTTCGGATCCGTATTCTGATCCAAATTCCCTAAAGCATGATTGATATCGCGATGTTTCGCCTCATCAGCACGTACATATAGCAACAATGAATGCATACAGCGTTGGCCCTCCGGCATCTGCCAGTACTTGATTGCCATCTCTGGAGCCTGCAAGCTCTTCCACCCCGGCAGATGACCATTCTCGAGGTCCTGGATTACCTTTGAGTATGTGATCACGGCTTCTTCTTCTAGATATCCCACGAAACGATGACACATTTGGGGCGAAATGAGATATGCGAGGGAAAATCCGCTGAAGAACACCCATTGCGCGCCGAGAACCATGAACCTCATTGTTGAGCCTGGCTCGGCGAGCTTGAGGAAGGTAAGGAGGTGCATTCGTTCGTTATAGGCTTCTTCGAGGAGAGTCTCTATCCTATATTCTGTGAGACGATGATCCTCTCTTGTGTATGTGAAGATGGTTGGTATCAACTCACCACCCGTTGTCTCTCCTCATTCGGCGGATGCTTTTGAGGTGGCGGAGCATCCCGGCTACCATCCCTGGAACACCGGCTACGCTTTCCAGAAAGATGAATCTCGTGATCCATTTCTCCTCGGACATGAGGTAGGGTTTGGAAAGTGTGTTTGTGTTTGTCGGTCGAGCATGATAGCCGGAGACAAAATCCATACTCCAGCGCAATAGACGCACGGTTCTGAGAGCTGCTCTATCTTGCCAGGTATATGCTTTGCGATGGGTGGCTCTGACAGCGAGGATCTGTTCTTTTGTATATCTAGCAGGAAAGTGGTATATGTCAGATACAAGTCTTCCTGGTGTGAGGGACGATGAAGGAAAGGTTCCCTCCATCGAGGCAACTCGATAGAACATACATGGGATGAGTCCATGACGACTTTTGGCCAATCTGTATGCTTGTTGTATGATTTTGCTTGATCAGTACCGTGGTAGAGAGGCTGCTATATCTGCTTGGGCGAGTATATAGTATAGTTCCTGTCCTAAACATGGCGCTGTGCTGAAGACGTGTGGACATTAGAGAAAGGCGAGTTATACTTGTTTGAAAATTTATGAACATTGAAGAAAATGGCAGAAGAATGAGAAAACTGTATAGACTGGTATGATTTGTTCTGAAACTCAGTAGTCACAGTCCAACATGCCTTGCCTTTTATGCCATGGATGTTCTGTTTCCTACAATGCAGAACGTAGACTATGGCTCTATTGTTGTGAAGGATCATGTGTTCTACAATATACAGTGTATACTAGATAATTGCATTACCAGCTCAACGCGATTATACTCAAGATGGCTACTGCTGGGGCAAGATCATCTTCTGTTGAACCTTGATCCTCCCGATTTCATCCGACAGAGAGAAGACCTCGGGTGAAGAAGTTCTAAATGAATTCTGTGTGACTCATTGAAGATTGAATGTTGTCCAGGAGTTCATTTCATTGAAAAGAGATAATAATATACTATGAGTTGTGGACTAGGAGTCTTGTGTTTTGCCTAGTTCACCGTGCGTAGACTGTCATCTCATTATGTTACTCAATGTGAAAGTTGGAGGATTGGAGGAGAAAAATGAAGAACGAACCAATAACTATATGGTTATATCTGTTGGAAAAATGCATAGTATTCTCCTGATAAGTGAACAATTGAATAGGACTAGAGGTGGCTGGAAACTCCTTTGTCCAAAACCCCCCAAATAAGAGAATATGGTCTGTATAAGATAACTATTTTCTATGCAACTATGATATCCTTTGAGAACCTCGGCGGCTTAACATGTCTTTTATTGAAAAGAAAACTTTCAAAAAGCTTGAAAACTGCTAGCGATCCCTAAGTCAGTTGCGGTTGTAAAGCGAGAAAATATGCGCTTTAGTCATGTTATATGTACTAATTCTATTCTACAGCCGTTTACCCTGTATATCTCGTGTGTAGCAATTCTCCATCCATGACTTATGGCATATGATCTCAGCTGGCACATAATCCTTTCTGTCATGCCTGAAAGATATCGACCACCCATTCCGTGATATGAGATAGTCTGCAGAAATCAAATTCTCCAGTCTATCTTCGTGTCACTTGATAAAAACCAAAAAGGCGTTCGGTAGACATACCGTTGATAATCTGGGCAACCCCGCCACCGGCGAGTCTCCCGTACAGAGACACCACAAGAACGGATTATCTGGATTGTCAATAAGACCAATCCTCAAATAGGATCGGATTTCATTACTCTTTATGGAGAGGTCAAACAGCAGCGATAACCACCCCGCATGGTGGATTTCATCAGTTATCAAAGGCACCGGGCGCCTGTCCGAGATGCCATCTAGCTCTGTACGAGGGGCACAACCTTGAAAGATAAAGAAGCTGGTCCCTTCGCCTAAGCTGACATCAACAGAAGTTCAAATTCCTCAGATACTTCCAAAGCAATGGGTACCTTACTTCCTGGAAAGCCTTTAACCACATTTGCGCGATGTACTCGACCAGCGGGCAACATGAGTGCCCCAACGGCACTGCGATACACTTCAACATTGCAAGCACACGCACAAGTCAAGGCTACTGCGAGCCCCTCACTACCACCTCTCTCTGTTTTACCGGCGCGTGTCTTGCTGAGGTCTTTGCTAGTCTCAACAATTTCGTCAAAGAGATTCCTTCTCATTCCCGCACTCTCGTTGTTGTCCTTTCTCTCCAAGCCTAACAGGATTTGGCTATTTGATGTGGACCGGAATCCGGTTCTACATGGAATATTAAAGAAAACTTTCTACAATCAATTCTGTGCCGGAGAGAATGGGGCAGAATGCAGATCCACTATCCGGGAAATGAAAGATATGGGCTTCCGCGGTATGATCTTGACATACGCTGCTGAGACTGTGTTTGATCATAGTACTCAGGCTCAGCATGGACAAGGAGTTGCTGCCTTGGAAAGTGAGCACGGGGATGTGTCCATCAATACCCCAGTCTACCAATGTCCCAGCATTGAAGCTTGGCGGGAGGGGACAGTTGAGACCATCTATATGACGGAGGCAGAGGATTACCTCGCAGTCAAGTAAGTTACCCTGAACCCACTATTTCATAAAACAATGACTGACCATTTACAAGGCTGACAGGTGCTGGTGTTAAAGTCACCGAGGCTTTTGCCGCTGGAGAGTTGCCTCCGCAGCAAATGATGGATGCATTGCATGAGGTCTGCACAAAGGCCAAGGACCGAAAGGTTCGCATCCTTGTCGATGCCGAGTCTCAGCATTTCCAAAAGGGTATTGCGCGGGTTGCTGTCGAGCTTATGCGCGAATACAATCGCGATGGTTATGCCACCATCTACAATACCTACCAGGCTTATCTCAAAAACACACCAGCAACACTGGCCGATCATCTCGCTGTGGCAAAAGAAGATGGATTCACTCTCGGTCTCAAGCTTGTGAGAGGTGCATACATGGCCACAGATGAGCGGTCCCTAATCCATGACACCAAGGAAGATACCGACAACGCGTATAATATGATTGCCCAGGGAGCATTAAGAAAGAACATCGGAGAATTTGGAGACAAGGGCAGCCGCGGCTTCCCGTCGGTGAATCTTTTCTTGGCAAGTCATAACAAGGAGAGTGTAGTGGCTGCCCATCAGCTCCATAAGCATCGCGTCATGTCTGGTTTGCCAACTGTGCCTGTGCGCTTTGCCCAACTCCATGGTATGTCTGATGAGGTGAGCTTTTCGCTGCTTCAAATGAATGATGGTGACGGAACACCAGAAGTTTATAAATGCTCTACTTGGGGAGGCCTGGGGGAATGTCTAGCCTATCTTCTTCGTCGGGCAATTGAGAATCGTGATGCTGTCTTGCGGACGGATAGTGAGTACCGGGCGTTGAAGACGGAGCTTTTCCGGAGAGTGAAGTCAGTGTTTTCTCTTTCGCCATCTTCATAGCGTACGAAATGATATATGACTTTATGATCATGCATGACCTGGTTGTGTAGGTCTTCCGGAGTAATGACAGCATTGATGTCGGTTTAGGTAAAGATCTGCATTTGGTCGGTGATGTCGGCGACAATTATCTTCATAGACATCGAAATTCGGAGACTTTCCGGGTCCAGGAAGCAGTAAGAATCTAGGGACTTTGCCTGATGATCATTGCTTTTTCTTATCATTTTAGAGAACATATCGCCTTGAAGCTGACCGCAACGATGACGTGATGGTGTTGAAGAGGTCAAGAATGTTGCGTATGTTTCACAGAGCCCTTATCAAGAGAGGTAGAAAGCCGAGGCAGGTAACTTGCGTCATATAGATTGTTAACAACAGCCGGAGGTAGGAAAAGGGAAGCAATAGATAAGAGATATTCTGTGAGTCGGAAGGGGGTATACTCTTCACCGCTTCACTCGCAGGTTCACAGCCCACAGCCCTCTCTCATCCTAACATAAACGTACCGTAAGGGCTGAGAGGGGAAGTGGATCGAAATCCATCGTGATCAGATCAAGATATACGCCCAATAGATGGATCGGAAGGTAATCACCGAAGTTATTCCGTGGTAGCCTACTTGCCGGATGCCGACAGCCCCGGGACTAGATAAAGCTATCACGCCTAGCGCCGGAGTGTACCAGAGTTGGAGGATGCTTAAGCTCCACTTGTCATCGAATCCGGGGACCTGGTTGGCCCGTTCGGGGAACCTCCGAAGCTTGGTAAGCTTGTCTTTGGGTACCTAACCTTCCAAGGTTAGCTCCATAGGTACATACGGTAGGTACATACGGTACATACGGAGAACTCTCAGTCCGGGGCCCCTCGCTTGAGGAATTGGTAAGTGGGGGAAGGGGATCTTACATTGGGGAAACTTGGGAAGTTTTAAATTGCGCCATTCTTTCCCTCATATTCCTGTGAGAGAAGTTATAAAGCTGATCCGAAACCCTGTCAAAACCCTGTCAATAAATATACTAGAATCCTTTAGAGTGAACGCCATGGCCCCCCTTAAAGGCAAGTCATTGAGCCTCGTCATCGGTCTCGTTGGCGCTGTCGGGTTCGTACTACAGGGTTACGATCAGGCAGTTGCCAATGGATTGTTGACATTGGGCTCTTTCATCGCTGTCTTTCCTCAAATCGATACTGTGAATACCAGCGGTAGTGAGAAAGCCCACAACTCTAAAATTCAAGGTATTTACTCTTGAGTTGGTCTTTAGAGGTGAACACGAATAATGCTGACCATCACAAGGCACAACGGTCGCTATCTATGAGGTCGGATGTGCACTAGGTGCATCTTCCTGTGCCTTTCTAGGGGACAGACTTGGTCGTCGCAAGACCATATTACTTGCTGGTTGCATAGCCTTAGTTGGCATAGCAATTCAAGCAAGTCCCTTCTCGCTCGCCCAACTTATCGCTGGCAGAGTTGTCACGGGTAAGCTCCCAACATATTATTAAACAATTACAATAATCTAATTAGTAACTAAATAGGCCTCGGTGTCGGTGGCTTTACCGCTACAATCCCAATGTACGTCTCCGAGTCATCTGGAGCAGAGGCCCGTGGGCAAATGGTGCTGCTGGAGGGATGGTTTGCAATCGGCGGCATTGTTCTCGCAACTTGGTTAGAATTCGGACTCTTCTATGTCAGCGACAACTCTGTTAGCTGGCGATTTCCTATTGCATTTCAAGGCCTCTTTGGTCTCGTTGTTGTGATGTGTATTATGCTACTCCCCGAGTCTCCCCGTTGGCTCGCACGCGTCGGACGCTTCGATGAAGCAGCTGAAGTGCTGGCCTGCATGGAAAATGTGCCAATCGACTCAGAGCATGTCCTACAGGAACTTGAAATTATTCGGCAGTCACTTGCAATTGACGAGAACACCGAATCGGCAGGCTCCTCTTCGCCATTTGCGCCCACGAAGAACCGCCACCTGCACCGCACAGTGATTGCTGTGGGTGTGAACATTCTGGCGCAGATGACCGGTGTCAACATTATAACTTTCTACTCTGATACTATTTTCGAGTCGGACCTGGGTTACTCAGGCACTCTCTCACGAATAATTACCGGATGTCTGCAAATATGGCAGTTTTTGGCTGCCGGCCTGGCTGTTCTACTCATTGATCGTCTCGGACGTCGTCCGCTGCTCATTACTGCCACTGCCGGTATGACTATTGCTCAGGCCTGTCTTGCCGGGTTATCAAGCGACCTTGAAAACAGGTCTGCAGCTGGCGCATCACTCCTGTTCTATTTCGTAGCACTTTTTTGCTTCCCCATTGGACTTTTCCTTGTCCCATTTATGTACGCCGCAGAGATTGCACCGCTACGTACGCGTGCTAAGGTGACAGCCATGTCAGCTGCAGCAAATTGGCTCTTCAACTTTGTGTTGGCAGAGGTGAGCCCTGTCGGATTCGCTACTATCCACTGGCGGTATTACATTGTATACACGTGCATCAGCGCCTTTGCTTGTGTATCTTTCTACCTCTTCTGCCCTGAGACTAAGGGCCGTACACTAGAGGAGATTGATGATATTTTTGTTCAGTCGAAGTTAGTATTCGATACAGTTCGCATCGCACGGGAGATGCCTTACCAGACGGAGATTCTGGCGCACATCGACAATAATACCGAGAAAGGTGGAATGGAGTCTACGCAGGTGGAGAACGCTTGAAAAGAAAGGCAAGAAGCTTGTGATGTGATAATTATCGGTTTTGTCATGATGGAAGCTTATGATAGATTCTAGATATACGTCTTTATATAGTCGCGTTGAATCTATTGATTCCAGTCATTTGTACAGGATATGAATGGATAGTTGGACAAGAAATCTATTAGTTCAACCTGAGATTTTGGTATGAAAGGCAGATCGCAACTCCATGTTCGTCAAACACCCAATCCCAAACGCAGGAATGATACGAACACAACGCAACAAAGTCGATGAGGGAAGATATTGCTGTGAATGCTTCACCCTTTCCAGGAGTGGCATAGTATATTGCCGTGTATACATATCCAGTGCCAACAAGTGCAGCGGAGTAGCAACCAGCTGTGTCAGGACGGGTACGGTCAACTGGGTGATGATAGGCTTTGCGTGGGGATGAGTGGCCAAGTAATCGGGGATGGCATCCGACAACCACGGGGCCAACGTAAATGACCCAAAGATAGTCACACCGTCTCGTACTAGGAAGATAGCAGCTGCAGATCGTGCCAATGACTTGTTCTGGAAGGGTACAGAGATAATGCTTGCTTTCGATGTCTTGGCATCGGGACCGTTACCGGTGCCGTATTCCTGCGCAAATCGGATGTCCTTCCAAAGCGCTAGCGGCACGTTGGCCATCATAGTAGTCGCAAATGTGATAGTCCCCGCAGCGGCTATCTCAAGCTGGCGACTGACTGTGTCGGTCACATTTGCGACGGAATAGGTCGCCGCGTAGAGGGCCCAGACGATACCGAGGGGTCGTTGGAAGACAAACAGACCTGGCTGTCGGAGGGCCTCAAGTGCATGCCGACGAAGTCCACGGAGAATGGGCTGCTTGAAAGCAGCTTGCTCGACAAGCGCTCTTAGAGCTTGTTAGAGCGGAAATAGCGCGCTTGGAATCGAGACGAACCTATCAATGATTGCCACCGCGGGTGTCACTAGAGACGCCGAGGCTGCTGCTGCGCCGAGATCGCCTGCCAGGTGTCCTGGTTGAAGATTGCTCCAGCGAGTCTCATGTTTTTGAGCTTCTTGTTGCATATCGATAATCTGAAGTACATACTTCCGAGTCTCAAGCTTATCTACGTTGAAAATATAGGATTACACTACTCAATCCAGCCTGATAGGAACACCGGAGGGCTTCCCGATGCTGCAGATCACGAGCAGCAGCTGTGCACTTAGTTTGATCTGGTCTGTTGGAGCTCAAGCTCATAGCAAAGCATCCTGTGGGGTAAACGGGGAAGCCTCCGATATTTCTAGGAGGGGTCGTTGACGTTAAAGTCGATCTATTCGTCGTCTCAAACTGATTCCTCAAGTTTACGTTATCATTAACTCGACTCAAGATTACTACCTAGGTATTCATCATGTCTACTACACTCATGAGACTTCGCTCAGCACGGCCTACTGGCTCTCACCTGCGCTGTGTTCCTGTGGGACTTTCTATTCAAACTCGTAATAAGACTACCATGCCATTCCGCCTCCCCGATGCTCGAAACGAACCAAACGTGAGTATGAAACTACTATTTAACCCACAAGGCTAACCATAGTATAGCCTCTATACAAGAAAGGCTCCCCGGAGCGTGCCAAGCTTGAAGAAGCATTGACCAAGCTCCGCTCTCAGCTGCCCGTGCGGAGCGAGCTCTTCTATGATGGAAAGTTCCAAGCGAGCTCCAAGTCATGGGATCAGCCGTTACCTGCCGAGCATGCCGTTACCTTCACAAACTACCCACTTGCTACCAACGAGCAGACCCGATCAGCTATTGACTTAGCCCTGGAGGCAAAGCAAAGCTGGCAAGATACCCCATTCGTTGACCGAGCTTCGATCTTCCTCAAGGCTGCCGAGTTGCTATGCACCAAGTACCGATATGAGATAATTGCTGCTACAATGCTTGGACAAGGGAAGAATATCTGGCAGGGAGAAATTGATGCTGCGGCTGAATTGGCGGATTTCTTCCGCCTGAACTGCAACTGGGCGGCTGAGATATTGGAGAAGCAGCCAACTCGTGGTAGTGATGGCATGTGGAGGTTAGTATACATATCGAGATACTGAGATCTTACGGGAAAAACTTGCTAATCGATTGCAGTCGTATCGACTACCGTCCTCTCGAAGGCTTCGTTTACGCTGTCTCCCCATTCAACTTCACAGCTATTGGTGGAAACTTAATCTGCGGACCTGCGCTGATGGGCAACGTGGTGCTGTGGAAGCCTTCGGCGTCCAATGTCTACGCGAGCTCTTTGCTCTACAAGATTCTTTTGGAGGCTGGCCTTCCTCCCAATGTGATCCAGTTTGTGACCGGTGATCCTGAAGCCATTACTGAGACTGTTCTCTCACACCGTGACTTTGCCGGTCTGAACTTCATTGGCTCCTCCGACGTCTTCCGTTCTCTGTACGGGAAGATTGGCCAGGGTGTTGCCGCGAAGACATACCGCGAGTTCCCTCGTTTCGTTGCCGAGACCAGCGGAAAGAATTTCCACCTCGTTCACCCCTCAGCCGATATCACTAGCGCAGTCAACCACACCATTCGTGGATCATTCGAGTATCAGGGTCAAAAATGCTCAGCCACATCTCGTCTCTACTTGCCCGAGTCTCGTGCAGAGGAGTTCCTTACTCAGTTGAAGACTGGAATCAAGGAGATTACCATCGGAAGCCCGGACAAGGACTTGGAGGCTTTCATGGGCCCCGTAATCCACCGTGGATCGTTTGAGAAGATCAAGTCCATTATTGATGCCAGCAACAACGACCCCTCGCTGAAGCTGATTGCGGGTGGTACTTATGATGAGTCTGTTGGGTACTACGTGCACCCTACTGTGTACCAAGCCGATTCACCGGACCACCGTCTCTTCAACGAGGAGATCTTCGGCCCTGTGCTTGCCGTACACATCTACAAGGACGCCGATTGGGCTTCCACACTGAAGTCCGTTGATCAGAATGGAGGTGGATTTGCCTTGACTGGCGCTGTCTTTGCCAAGGATCGTGTTGCTATCCGCCAGGCTGAAGATGCGCTCCGGTACTCGGCTGGCAACTTCTATATCAGTAAGTCTCACAATACCCACGAGAGTTACTACCATATCTAACCGTTTAATACAGATTGCAAGACAACCGCCGCCCTTATTGGTCAGCAGTCCTTCGGTGGTGCGCGTGCTAGTGGAACAAACGATAAGGCCGGTAGCTCTGATCCTCTTCGCCGCTTCGTTAGCCCGCGGTTGATTAAGGAAGAATTCTTTGGTCAGGACGAGGGATTCACCTACCCCAGCAACCACTAATCTTGGTATATAAAAGGAATAGTCTATAGAATTTTAACGCAATATGTGCTTCCAATTCAACCTTACTGTTATTTGTTTCTGTTGAGATGCAGGATCCCGTTATTATGCACAATAAGTTACAGCGCTTATACTTTCAATATCCCGTTGTCAACACACCTGGATATGCGGGTTATACCCGAATCATTGACCACTATGATCCCATAGCCCCCTGAATTTGCGTGTGTTGCACCGAGATTGTCCTAAATAACTCTTACGCCTTCCATAATTCTGGATTTAAAGATCTGATCTTGTACCTTATTATCTTTCTGGTATACTTCTTCAAACTGTATTCGTCGTTTTTCACTTCAATCCTGACCTAATTAGCGTTCCGCAAAGCCCGTTAATGGGGGCCCATGGCCCAACCCACAGTGGGCTATGGGCTATGATGGGCTATCTATGGGCTGATTAGCTTCAACCCCAAATAACGACTGGATGGCACGGTTCTGATCCCCGGACGCAACAAACACCGTTGCCGCATCTCCCGCGTTGCTGAGGCCCTGGAGGTAGCACAGATCCTCTCATTCGTGTGACTGGAAAGAACGGCCGGCGCCGAGCCTGAATTTGTTTATGAGATGGTTCGACAACTGCCACGATCATAGATAGCCCATCATAGCCCATTACGGGGGTCTTGGCGCTCCTAACCCACTCAATGACAAGCCCTGGAGCCTGTGTCTGGCTAATCCAAAATCACATATTCTTGTTCAGTGACCTGGTCGAACCCTAAATCCTCCAGCAACGTCGTAACGTGCGCTGATCGCCGCACGGTGTATCTCTTGCCCTTGAATTGGTATCTGGGTTTGGCCCCATGCTCCAACATACATCGTATCAACGCCGGATGCCCCTGCTGAATGGCCATGTGCAAAGGTACAGTTCCTCGTGCCGCCGTATTTGGATTGGCACCAAAGTCCACCAGCAACATCGCAGCCTCCAGATCTCCGTTTTGGATAGCTCGTTGAAGTGGAGTTTGAGAGACTTCTAGACCTCCGTTTCCATTCGGATCAGCTCCATTCTCAAGCAACAACCGAACCATTTCCAATCTCGCATTGGAAGGACAATCGTGAAGGGCGATAAAAAGCGGCGTCTTATGCCACGGAGAGGTTTGTTTCATGAGAGCGCCTTCGCGATTAAATAGCCATCGCACGACATGAAACATGCCATTCTTAACAGCCTCGTTGTAGCAGTAAAACCAAAGCCACTGCATCGACTCCCTCGGACGGGTCATGTATTTCTCCAACACTCCCACCATCTCCACATTTCCGATCCGTAATACCCCTTCTACGGCTTTGTACAGCTCCAGCGAGATATCCCACCCTCTATTCAGGTTAGTCTTGATTAACAATTCTACTCGCTCTGCATCCCCACGCCTGGCGGCCACCGCCAAGCCACATGAGTGGTCTTTAGTCCACCACGAGCGGCTCTGGTAAAAGAAGGAATAGCGAGGTGCCACGATCTTGATGATCTCCGGGGTGCCCTCTTTATATGCTAGATCCACCGGCACCTGACCCATAGTTTCACTCCACCGCATCAGCGAGAGCCCCTTGTCTAGTAATGACTGCAGTTCCACATGATCTCCTCGCAGGATGGCGCTCGCAGCAAGCCCGCTTTCAAGCGTTCTCTCCAGGGGCTCGATCCGTCCACCGGACGCGTCAGTAACATTTTCAATGCAAGCGCGATACCGATGGGGACTGAATAGCATGCTAGGACTCTCGGTACTGCGCAAAATAGCATCGATCATTTTATCCATGAGGATGTGTTTTTCTTTCTCACTCGTCGCAGCAATGTGCGGCATCTGTCGAATGTCGTGACATAACTCGGAGAAGAAACACGGCCGCTCTTGATGGTTTTCAATTAAGTACCAGAGATATTTCCGCTTGTAGGGAAACTTGCGCCACACCGTGAAGATGGCTCCCGGGTGATCTAGGCTGGCACTGGTGGGCCACAGGGTTTTATTGAAGAGGCCTAGGCTGAGTTAGAAGCGTATTCCTGTGGCAGATGATGCGCTTACTATTGGTGAGTCGGGAGTGCAGTATATCACCGTAGGGCAAAATATCGACTGCTTCCTGCAGAATGAGCTGGAGGATCTCAAGAGGGAGGCGCATGGTTGAAATGAAAATGAAAAGGCAAATGAGTCAAAATGCATCAAGAATCAAGGCGAGTGAACCAAAGGGGAACTAGAGCTTTGAAATGTTTGCATTGTTTGGTGCTAATTGGGCTTAACGGGCCCGGACTCGGGCCCAAAGCCCAGCCCACAAATGGGCTGGCTTGGATTGGGCTATGGGCTTTGCGGGCCTTGCGGAGCGCTAGACGTAATTATATGTAGGGTTCCACGGTGATTCTATGTATCTCAGAAGTCTTCGGTATCACCAACGTGGTTTACGTTGATTGGACTTTTATGCAACTAGAATCCTATTTCTTTATGTTTTGCTTGCATTAATCAAGTAACTTGATTGAAGTCATATAGCTCTAGCGCTAAATAGCACATATCAAGATATCTGCTCATAGCCCAGGTGGGCTATATACCGGCCTGGCACGACTCTTTGATGTAAGTATTCTACAAATAACTCGACCCTTTGAGCCATATCATTCCTTATCTTATTTCAGTCATGTTCCCGCAAGTCCATGCTATCAAAACCCTCTCTAGGATACATCGGGAGGCCTCCCGATGTCCCACTACTCCGCAGGCCCCGCACGAGAGAATCGGCATTGACGCCGTTGAGTCCGATAGATTGAGCTGAGAGTTGACTATAGATATTGAACTATCGCTCCTAGTAGAAGCTTCCCATTGCATTCCACCATGGGCATCTCCAAGTCTGATCCTATCATCATCGTTGGAGGCGGAGCCTTCGGGCTCTCTACCGCCCTTCATTTGACTCGCTCTGGTTTTACGAATATCTCTGTGTTCGAAAGAGACGAGCATATTCCTCCGCGTTATTCGGCCGCCAATGACTTGAACAAGATTGTGCGCGCAGAATACGAGGATCCATTCTATACCGATTTGACTATTGTGAGTCACTGTCTTCGGGACAACTATAGTCAACGAAACCAAGTCTAATGTCTCGTTTTATCTATTGATTAGAAAGCCATCGCCGCATGGAAAACTCCTCTCTTCGCACCTCATTTCCATCAGACTGGATTTCTCCACTGCGTGTCTGGCGAAGCACCCCAAAAAGCCATTGACACCCTTAATAGATTCCGGGCCTCGGCAGAAGGGAACAACCAAATCAAACCACATGTCGTACCCCTCAATGGCGAAGAAGATATTCGTCAAGCCTGCTGGCAGCTCGACGGTCCATTGACCGGATGGAATGGATACTTAAACCGCTTCGACGGGTATGCACACTCCGGAAATGCCTTGGCAGGAGTATACCGCGCCGCACAGGCAGCCGGCGTGCGCTTCTATCTTGGAGAATGCGGCGCAGTTGATGAAATTGTCTATGTCAGCACACTGCAAGGCAGAAAGAGCTCTGGAATCCGAACGAAGGATGGGAAATTTCACCCATCTTCGTTGGTGATTGTCGCAGCGGGCGGTGCAGTGGGCCGTCTGGTCCCGGAGATTGGGAAGAAGGTCGTGGCAAAGTCGTGGTCCGTTGCGCATGTTCATCTTACGGATGACGAGACTTCCGCGCTGCGTGGAATCCCTGTCACCTATGCTCGCGACCTGGGATTCCTCTTTGAGCCGGATCCACAGACTAATTTGTTGAAGATTTGTCCGATGGGTGGAGGTTATATCAATACGGACCCTGAGACTGGGGTTTCTCATGCGCCTGGGACTTTGGGGGAAAGTGCGTTTGTACCGGAGCATGATGAGAGACAAATGAGGAAACTGCTGGCGCAGACTCTTCCGACGCTTGCAAATCGTCCATTGGTGAAGAAATCGCTTTGCTGGTTTGCTGATACTGATGACTCGGACTTTATTATTGATTTTGTTCCGGAGACGTCGTCGTCGGTTGTTTTGTTGTCTGGTGATTCTGGACACGGGTTCAAGATGTTCCCTATCTTTGGATTGTGGGTTTCGGATTTCCTGCAGACTGGTTGGCAGCGTGAAGCGCGCTGGCAATGGAAACATACCGAACCCAATGAGGGCAGGGAGAACTGGGGTGGTGATGTAAGCTGGCGTCTTGGAGAGTCGAAGGAGCTCTCTGAGATCCGGCCTGTGGTATTGTCTAAGCTTTAGATTTATTGGGCATTAGAATCGTACATATATCGATTTTTGTGACACTTCCAGGTTGAAGCGAGGAAAGTAATTAGCCATTCGACTGATAGAACAACTTAAATAAATTTAAGCACACTATTCTCACTATAAATATCAGTAGATACCAACTTAGAACTCATCAATTCATCAGACATTCGATTTACCATATACTATGTTCTATCATCGCATTTGATACCCACTCAGTATCATAGCTCTCAATGGAGTCTGCAACAGCCATAATCTCAGCCGAAGTCAGCATTGTGTTAAAATCACACTCCACATCAAAATCGGGATCCGGCCTGAGAAGAGCATCATCATATCGGACAGACTGAGGTATGGCCCCAGCAGCCGGTGTTGTAGATGGGGAAGCTGAGTCAGGAAGAATACCAGTCTGCTGAAGAAAATCAGGGACCGCTAAGTGCCGTGGCTGATCACCAGAGATACATCCCAATAATGTCTCGTGTAGCTGCTGGAGCTCGGATCGCCGGAAGCTAGCAACTTGGTTTCCGTCTGTGATCATTTCGTCGAAGATAGCGTACGCTTTCTCCAGCCAGTTGGGGTGGCTTTCTAACAAGCGCGGGTCGATTGATGGGCCCATCAGGAGGATAATTGTGGACACAAAGACCGATTCTAGATCAAAGGGAAGGAAGGTTTCTAGCAGGCGTATGTTAGTGGAGAGGGCCCATTCATCATAAAGGTTGCTATACCTAAAAGGCCTTGGCTCTGTAAATTGGAGAGAATGCTGATTATGTGCTGGGCGGATTCAAGACACATCTGCATCAGGTTTCGGACATTTCGTGATGCATTGAGTGATTCTAAACAGCTTTCCGGGGACTCAAAACGAATTTTGAGAAAGCAGAATAGGAGAGGTCGGGTGGCCAGGATGATGCACTGAATATTGTGTGAGTAGTCAGCTAACGCCTCTCTTCCCACACATGATAAGACTCGCACCTGATGATATTGAAGGTGTAAGTAGGCTGATGTTCGAGAGACGCCCTTGACTGGGTCTAAGTGGAGCGGAAATGACTCGCGAAGCTCATCGGCAAGTCCTGCGATGTTAGCCAATGCTGATTTAGTGCTACGTAGAAAAGTCCGGTTGATACGTCCATTGGCAACGTATATTGCTGCTCATCTTGTTAGAGTGGGTATACAATGGAAGCTCAAGGGATCTTACTACTGTTCACCTCGGCGATGATCTGGGACAACTTGATGTGCATGCCTAATGACATTGTTTCGGTTGGGTCTGGAAAGGTGGGGAGCTGGGTTTGCACATATCGGTCATTGATAGACTGAGGTAGACCCATCAACGATGTCATTTCTCGATCCAGAATATAGATAGTCCACCAGATTTTGCCGGATCTTTGGACCATGTCATGTCCTAAGTCTTCGCTTGGCATATTAGTGTGCATTCCTTGTGCCATGGCTATCCGCATGGCTTGGCCGATCTGGAATGTTGATTAGCCAAAGATTTCATATAAACCCTTTTTGGGATCTTACGTAGTTATGTGCGGATGTTCGAAAGTCAACACACTGATAGTATAAGGCGATGCAACATAGGATTTCTGTTCCCAGCATAGGATCCCGGTACAGAGCAGTCGGGTCCGGTAGAAGCTGCAAAGCTTTGACAAAATAGTGCACCCCTGGTGGTTTTCTACCTTGAGCCTTAGGCTGGACGAATCCCTTCCCAAAAGCCAAGATGAGGAGGAAATGGATGTACCACAAGCTGTTTGTCATGGATTGCCCATCTCCCGAGTAAAACCGCTGTAAGGAGCTCATGAACTCCTCTTCTTCGAAAAGATGATACAATTGCCCGCATCGGAACTGCACGGCGTTGATCAGATACATGGTGTGGTCACGAGTCGGGACAACTGGGACATCTAAGCTCGGGGTTGTTCGCAGCCCATCCCATCCCAATTCATAGGTCGTTTCATCAAATAACAAAGTTTCTGTGGGTAGTGCGTCCTGGTAGAGGTGCTGATGTGCCAGGCTAAGAACTCGCCGAGTGAATGACCAGTTGGATGATGTTCCAAGATAGACTGTAAATGTTAGAGTTGCGCATTCTAAGATACCAGCGTAACCTACATGTGCGACCGTTTGCTGCAGACATAAAAGCAGGAGGCCCAGACGATAACGGGTTGGCTAGACCCGCGTCTAGATCCTCTAGTTCCTGGTGTTCATCATGATCCTCTGGAGTCCTAGTCCTTTCCAAAGTGGGTAGATGTTCGCGATCTTTGGGATCTGCATTAGATTAGCAGGAGTGGGCAACAATCTAAGCAGAAATGAGGACCTACCAATGGGCTGAGTCTCGAAATTCGAGCTGTAAGGGCTCGCTTGGCCCTTCTCGTTCTGCTCTATGCGCGCAATCTTCTGCTGCAGTTCCAGAATATAGCTGCGATAACTGTCAGCGATCCATACTGTTTTTTAAGACTTCATCTGACCTACCCTCTCGTCACCAGGATCTTTTGATCACGGTCGTTAAAAATGCAAGCAAGCTTTCTAACGAGGTTAGTCAGGTATCGCAATGGCGGCATCGCAGACAATACAGCCCTAACGCACCGTTTGCTACAACCATCGCATGGCTGCGAACCGGAACATTTTATTTTTTGTCTCCGGCATCGTACACAGGCATTTGATGATCGTTTTGTGACTCTTCCATCACCCATTGTTGAGATATGTTCAAAATCAAGATAGAAATGTGGGGGGAGAAAAAGTTCCCCAAAGGCCGTGAGGGGGAAATATTAGAAAAACGAATCAGACAGCTTTTGATGAGAGATGTGGATACAAAATCTTATCTTGGGAGATTTACGGAGAGGTTGAAAGATACGGCTTCCCTTCCGAGGTTGGATTTATGTTTTTCTTTCTGCTTTCAACGCTGCCCAAGCAACTTTCGATTCGTCTCCCAAAATTGTCTACATGCGGTGTGACCCCAGTGCTCAGTCCACCACTCTCCGAAGCTATCTTGAACACTTTGCTCGTCAACCCGTAAAACCCGCTCATCTCTCTTAAGTGAACAGAGTGCACATGGATGAGAAGCTTTCAACGCACCCTGGTCCGCCCGCGCCGTGATAACCTTGAGCGCACTAGGATCTGAGACTGTAGGGATTGGCCGCAGGCTTGCGGCTTGTAGAACAGCATTAAAACTTGCCGCCCGTTCACGCCAAGTAGTAAGCACGTCAACGGCATCTTGTTCTTCTTTGATATTTTCTTGTTTGTTCACGCTGTTGAGTTTCATACCTCCAGCTTTGCCGGAACGGGCAGGGCCGATTCGCATGCTTTGACTAAGGATTGTATCACGTTTCCACCGGAGACTTCGCCCTGCGATTACACGGGCGGCTGATTGAAGGACATTGTGAATATTCATGGCTGTTGTTGAAATGGTGTTTGAGGATGAGGACGGAGCCGAGGATCGCGGCTGAGATTTTGCGAGTGCGGCCTCTTTCTGAAGGTTCTCGAACACATCCAAGAATAACTCGAGAAGGACTGATGGCGGTGGAATATTTGTTGGGCGGACAGTGGCCGTGATCCCAGAAACAGAGCTACTGGGGGCTGGGCCAGGAGCTGTTGGTGGTGAGGTGGGTTTGGATTTGAGCGCAGGCTTCACACTGGGTCCATCAGAGAAATCACCCCAGTCGTCGAAGGCTTCGTCACCCCAGGTTGATGCAGGCTGCGAATTGGATTTGATAGGTCTTATGGGTGCTTTTGCTTTCTTCTTCGAGACCTTGGGGGGTGGCTGGCTGGCAGGTACATCGGCAAAATCACCCCAGTCACCAAATGAATCATCCTCCCATGCCGAGTGTTCTTGATTGTTAGGTTCAAGGTGTTGGTTCTTGGCAATTTTAGATGGATGTTTCACAACTGGTGCGGAGTCTGGCATTGAGAGTGAATCTAGCAAGTCAACTGTTCTTGAAACCTGTGGATCTTCTCGCCGAGGCTCTGGTTTTAGAGATGTAACTGTGTCTGATTGCCGGAGAGCTATTGGCTGCGCATGTAAAGTGTTTGAATTAGGGCCCTCAAATTCACCCCAGTCGTCATCTGCATCGCTTGCTGGTGTATCAAATTCTGCATCAAATAATACATCGCTATGTGGATTCAAGGGAAGGCCAAACTCCTGATGATCAGGGCTCTGCCACGAAGCTGCCGGAGTTGTAAATTGATTGTGTGCTTCTTGCGTCGGATTAGGACGCTTGTTGTGCTGCACACTTCCCGTTGGCCCGAAGAAATCGATGCTATCGTCGGCATCGAAGAATGAGTGCTTCTGGTGCTGCAATGGCTGCTGTCTGGACCTTTTGTCTGGAGCAGGTGCCTGACCAAACTCTGCGAGTAGATCTGCGGACATTTTGAATGTCCACGGGTGTCATGAAGCTGTGAGAGGTGACATAAAGTGCAGCGCTGCAGGGATGCAACGATTTTCTGCAAGGGCGGCGACACAAGATCGAATAAATCGACGTCAGCCGTAATCTATATCGCCTGTGATTTGCAAACCTCCCAATCCGAGACCAACCGGAGTATAGAACGGTGGAACGTCTGAATGGCCGAGTCACAGTAGCGCGAGATAAGGCACGGGCGGTCTACTATCGCCCGCATTCCCCCTCATCTTCCAAGGTTCTCCTCGTCATCAACAATGAGAACCATTGAGGAGACCAGGTACTTCCACTTCTATCAATTATCTGCATATATTCATTGATATTAACCCTCACAGAAAGAGATGGAACGTACTGTTCTCCGACAACGACACACCTTCCGATCTCCGAGCGGCGTTACAATCCGAGCAAGGAGGAACCCTGTGCAATGACGGACTGAGGTCGGTTTGCTGGAAGGTTCTGTAGCCTTGAAAATGTGACGTGGAGATAAATACTCATACTTCATACAGGCATTTCTACTCTTCGACGGATTGGAAAAAAGGGAATGGACGTCTAAGCTCGATGAATCCCGGGATGCCTATCGTGCGTTGAGAGATCATTTCTTGAAATACATCGAACACCCGGACGATTTAGAGTCGACTGTTGATCCGCTGGCGGATGATGAGCAGGTATGCGACCTTCTCGCTGTGTTCCGCCCAATTTGAAGAATCCCCCTCTCTAACTAAATCTTGTTGGAACAGTCCCCGTGGCAAACACTCCGACACGATGAGACGCTACGTACCGAGATTCTGCAAGATGTCGATCGATGCTTGCAGGAAAACTTTTTTTTCCAAGAGCCCGACACGAAATCCAAATTGACTGATATCCTGTTTGTCTACTCGAAGCTGAATCCAGATGTCGGCTATAGACAAGGAATGCACGAATTACTCGCACCTATTCTGTGGGCAGTAGATCGAGACTCGGTGAAGCCACACCCTGGAGGATTTGATGCGAATAAGGACAACGGTGAAGGCTTGATGCTAAAGCTTCTTGATGCACAATTTGTGGAACATGATTCATTTACGCTGTTTCTCTCTGTCATGCAGACAGCCCGCATATACTATGAACACGGCGAGACACGGTCGGCAAATGGCCAGATGGATGTAATTCCGATAGTCGACCGCTGTCACTATCTCCATAAGGAAGCTTTGGCGATTATCGATCATGAGCTCGCTGAGCACCTGGAAGCTGTGGATATATTACCCCAAATTTTCCTAACGTAAGCTGCTTTCAGATAGATACCCATTCATTTTCTACCTTGCTGACTCCCAGAAAAGCCGCTGGATGCGCCTTCTGTTTGGGCGAGAATTTCCATTTGACGATGTCCTAATGATGTGGGATCTGCTGTTTGCCCATGGGCTACGGTCTGATCTTGTTGATTTCACGTGCATTGCAATGCTGCTTAGAATCCGTTGGCAATGTTGGTCGACCTGCTTCATCCCCCACTGTATCTCATTTTCGCTGACATGAATCACTCAGTGCTCACGGCCGACTATACAACCGCCTTAACGTTATTACTTCGCTACCCTTCGCCCGAACCACACACACCTCAAACTTTCGTGCATGATGCACTCTATTTGGAACAGAATCCCACAGCTGATCGAGGCAGTTTCATTATATCCAAATATTCAGGCAGACCGCCGGACTCCAAAATTCGCAACCACTCTGGTACACAGCCCACGAGGAAGGCCTTCCTTTGGGAGGACTTCAAGAAACGCAGCGAAAGAAGCCCACCTCCTGGATCACCAGCCCGAAATAGCCCCAAAAGCCTTGAGTCTCTTTTCCAAGACGTCTCTCAGGGAATCCAACGCCGGACAGAGGCCTGGGGCGTAGCCAAAGCTGTTCGAGGCGCCGTGACAGAAGCTAGGAAAAATATGCAGACAATGCATTATGAATCAAATATGCGTCCTGGATTCTCGAGACCTGTTTCCGCTGTATCATCCTCGGCTGGAGTGGAAACGAAGATCAATCTACTCGAAGAAAGGAACCAAGCTTTGGCAACGATTTTACGCGAGGCACTGGACGATCTTGGCTCCCAGCTAGCAAAGATCAAAGACCTCGATTCTGATACGAATAACACAGTGAAGCAGGCCCTAGTCAAAGCTGAGAGTGTCCGGGCCTGCCTCGAAGACTCTTCCATCCCAGTAGATCCCCCTCTTGACTCCCGTGTAGACGGTGAATTGAGCCAACTGGGCGAATTGCAGAATACGCGCACCTCGACTACGGACAAGGCAGAAGGCAGCAAGGTGGCAAACAAAGGTCAATTACGCATAATAAGTCCCAACGCGGATACAAGCGGGCCGAAAGCCGATGGTCGAACTGATTCTGTGCTAGCGACGGCAAGGCGAACGAACAGTGGCCATAAACCCGAAGGGTCGCGGACAATCCCCTCGCGATCAACTATACGACCTTCTATGACGGATTCGGGATTCTCATGGATGCTTGGCGGTGGGCGGAACTTGTCGGGTTTTGTCAGCTCGACATCACCGCCGCCGGAGCAGACTCGACATCTAGATCAAAATCGCGGGAAGCCCAATGCCTTCGGGTCGAGCGGAGATGACAATTCAGGGGCGGATTCTGGGCATGGTGAATTGGCGCTGCACAGTCTCCGGGGGTCTCGGGACCCTCTGTCAGGGACCGGCCCATGATATCTCCCGAGGTCCCAATTTTGCCCATGTCACGGCTTGCGTATGCACTGGATATACACTTACGAGTCAAAGTTAGTCCCACTTATCTCCCAGGCATTATCATTCTCTAGAAAAGTATATCCACCACAGACATTTGACTAGTATTTCCATCTGCCTCAATACTTGTTTGCCAACTTCATATAAAGTACATGTTAGTAACCAAAAGGGGTTAAGATCCCAGACGCTCGGATCTATCGAGAAAGCCACTTTGCATCATTTCAAGACTTCTCGGGAAATAACCTGGCCATAACATCCTGCATCCGGAGCGGGGTCCAGAAGTTACCGAGCAACGTATATGAAGTATTAAAGGAAACCGTTCTGTTTGAGATACTATCTTGTATAGATCTCTGGCCCAACGCCTTCGGTAAATTTCTCCGCCAGATGGGATAGAAACCTGTCGATCGGCCGATCTTAAGGTAAATCAGCTATTCCAAGCGAAAGTTCTACGTTGTTCTGAAGGGCAGATGGATATAAAAAGACATATAGAAGAGAATATAGAGTAATTGGGCTATTACATCACGAAGGGGGGACCCATCTCCCTTTTTCTCGCAGGCATTTTCCTCTCCCCACTCTCCCCCGCTGTCCTTCTCTTTTTCTTCCCCCTTGAACCCTTCTACCTCGAATTCCCCTGCTTGTCTCTCCTTCACTTTCTGTGTGTGCTCAGTCGCGGCGCCACATATGCCGCCTGAGACCCTACGAGGCAGCTGCCCGCCCTACCCCCGTCACAGTTGCGAATGATCGTTCCGCCCATACATGTCGCATACCCCGGATACATTCACGAGTGCTCGCCTCGATTGAGCCTCGTCCTTTTCTTTGTTTCGCTGATCCTCTGAATTTCTCCCCCCAAAAAGATAATAAAACCTGAAAGAGAGGAGACCTCGGGGATGGGGTCGGCTTACAACCATGATGGTCAGTCATGTGCACTCACTTTTTTTATGTTAATCATTCAGTCTTTGTTTCACATTCCAAGGGCCTTAGGGAGCTAGTGGAGATGAGGAGGTAAAAGCAGGTTATTGTGCATATTTTCAGATTGAGCTCACGACTCATCGAGCGCCCGAAAAGAAACGGGTTGGAGCAACTAGGGCGCGACTTGAGTTTCTTCCCAGAAACCACGGTCACGCGCTAGCACATGCTCGGAGATGCATCTGACCGCGGAGACGAACCGTCGGATCATTCGATAGCATCACATTATCCTGAAAGGCCCGTGGAATGGAAACTTCGAGACGCGCCGGTTGAGTTGATTATAAGCTAGGTGAATCGCGCTGACCAAACTTAGGCGAGCCGAGTCCTCTTTCGTCGCCGTTAGGACCTCTGTCTGAATCCCCCGAATCCGAGTCCGGACTGGACACACTTTCTTTACAGACAGATCACCTCAGAAGCTCGGCGGGCAGTGTTTCTTCGGGGTATGACCCTCTTTCCAGGTCAGCGACAATCTTCATACTTTTTAACACAACGTTAACACTTCCGGTATTCCAACAGATCTCCGTTATTCGAAAATGAGCATGGACTTGGTCCAACTGGGCTGGATCGTATACGCCATAACCAGCCCTCGCGGGTATTGACCCTTCCAAATATGTCTACTTCGTCGCTATCGCTAGCTCCCATGGCTAATCAGCGTCCCGCCCCCTCTCCTCGATCTCGTTCCTCATCTCGAGCTCACACCGGTCACTTGTCGAGCCGAAGCTTCACAGATCTAGAAGACCTACACCGGTTTCCACTAGAGTCGCTTCATTCCTTTTCCTTCGCCCAACAGTCCGAGGAATTTCTCCACACCCGTCAAAACATTCTCAAGAGGTCTATTGATTTTATGCGTGACCGGATGGGATGGGCCGCAAGCAATGCCGGGATCGCCAACGCACAAGCAAACGCCAGTGGGGACACGGAGATGCAAGGTATGATGGAGCTTTTGACCCGAGCAAATGTACTCGAAACCCAGGAAAACCAAATCCATGGTCGTGGACCCGTCACAGGACCCGCAGAGATGAATCGCGACAACATCTTTGAAAAGGCCTTCTCAGATGGTAGTTCATCCCCAGTCAGCACCCGAGATGGAGCCCTGGATTCCACCCTCTCGGGGTCACACCCGTCTGACAGCTCCCAATTGTTGAGCCCGATGCCCAGCGATCGTATCTCCAACCACAGGAGGGACCTGGTCTCTGCACCTACTTCCAGGCGCGTAAGCTTAAAACGTACATACACGGACCTGTGCTCTGTCTCTCTCAGGAGCAAGCTGATGGAAACTCTAGCACAACCATACACCTCTTCCACGGATCCTTTTACCTCGCTTGGCTCCTCGACTGCTGGATTGGGATTCCAGACCCCCGTCCTCCATGCGCATAGCAACAAATGGACCCCGGCTTCCCAGGCCGTGTTCAGGACCGAAGCCCAGGCACCATGGACCATTCTAGCTGCTAATGATCTTTCGTGTCTCATCTTTGGTGTTCTCCAGTCCGAAGTCCGCCGTCTCAGCATCCTGGAAGTTGTACAGAAGGAGCACCGGGAATGGCTCGAGGCCAAACTCCGAGATCCAAGCACAGATGCCGCCGCCCGTATGCCACTTCAGCCCGAAAGGGCGAACATATCCGCTGTCAATCCCAAGTTCCGAGGTCTTGGAAATGGTGTGACAGCACAACTTCTTAACAAACCATCTTCACGAGAAAAGTCCCGGAGGGCGCAGACTGATGACGGATATGGCTCCAGCACGAGAAACTCCCGAAACAACAACCACCCAGCCCATAAGTCACGCGGAGTCTTGCTGTGCGGTGATGTTGTCCCGATCCAGAAGCGCAACGGATCACGCGGATCTGCTAGCGTCTGGGTTATGGAGAAACGTGGTGGCCTGATCTGGGTCCTCGAGGAGATCACAGAGGATATTGCCTCCATCCAGTGCGATGATTCATGGAACGTCGCGAGTGCCAAAGGTGAAGTTGAAAAGATCTGGGGCCCGTCTGTCGTTCAAACTGGCCAGCCTATCACCGACCTTCTACCCTGTTTGCCATCGGAATCTCTTGAGACATCCCCGGGGAAGGGATTAGCCAAAATCGTGGAGTTGAAGCACTTTGCCGCCCGTACCGCTGCTGGCGTTTGTATTCCTGTCGCTGTTGGCAAGAGTGACGGAGATCGCACTCTTCAAGTCTCCAGCTTTCCGCATGTCGCAGGCATGATGGTGCTCTCGTCTTCGTCATTGAATGTGATCAGCTCCAACTCTGTGTTCTCTTCGGTCCTATTTGGTCAAGAAAGACCAGAGGGGCTCCACTTCACTGAACTTGTGCCCGATTTCGATGAGATTCTAGACGTGTTAACTGAGGAGGATAATGTGCCACTAGTTGATGGCATTGTCATACCCGAGCACAGCTTCCGACGGGCACGGACACTTTCCATACTCCGCGATGGAAAAGCAAATGCCGCCTCCGTTTTTACAGAGCCAAGTGGCTTGCTTGCCAAGCATCGAGATGGCTCCACCATTGTCGTGGATATTCAACTGCGTGTGGTTAAGAGCGGCACCTTCTTCTCAAAGGAGAAGGCAGAGAGAAGCAGCAGTCGCAACAGCGACTCTGATGACAGTGACGATACGATTGCAGTTACAGAGTTGGTCTATGCTTTGTGGATAACCTATTCGCGACAGCTCCACGCCGCTGGACCCGCTGCCGGTCTTTCGCCGTCATCTGTACCAAGTTCCAAGCCTACCTCGCCCACACATGACCCTGAATCAGACCGCCCGTTAGGTGCCGGCGCCGACACTCAGAGTGCAGAAAATCGCCAGAATTCCGTGGAGATTCACTCCCCGACATCAACACTTAGTCAACAACTCAGTGAGGCCGCTTCTGAGCCTCTTACCACCCGGCCCGTACAGCCCGTTCCTCAAATTTCGAGTGCCAATGCGAAGAACGACCCTCCAGCCAAACGAACGATCAATGACTACGTGATTCTCGAGGAGATGGGACAAGGAGCTTACGGCCAAGTCAAACTGGCACGTCTAAAGAAGCAACCTAGTAAGAAGATGGTACTGAAATTTGTCACAAAGAAGCGAATCCTAGTGGATACGTGGACTCGTGATCGGCGACTGGGTACTGTACCACTAGAGATCCATGTTCTGGATTTCCTGCGACGGGATGGGCTCAAGCACCCTAACATTGTGGAGATGGAAGGCTTCTTTGAAGATGATATCAACTATTACATTGAGATGACTCCTCACGGGCTCCCCGGAATGGACCTGTTTGATTATATCGAACTCAAAGCCAACATGGATGAGTCGGAGTGCCGAAACATCTTCAAACAGGTCGCGAGCGCCGTTAATCATTTACATACCAAAGCACTGGTGGTACATCGTGATATCAAGGATGAGAACGTGGTCCTTGATGGAGAGGGACGGATCAAGTTGATCGACTTTGGGAGTGCGGCCTACATCAAAAACGGGCCGTTTGATGTCTTTGTGGGGACAATTGGTAAGTTTCCTTTGTCTGACCGAGGGGCAAGATGCTGACTGTGTGTGTTAGATTATGCCGCGCCCGAGGTCTTGCAGGGCAGGTCGTATCGAGGCAAGGAACAGGACATCTGGGCTCTGGGCATTCTTCTTTATACCATCGTCTACAAAGAGAATCCATTTTATAACGTCGATGAGATCCTTGACCACCCCCTCCGAATTCCCTTCCTTCCTTTCTCGGAAGATTGCATTGACCTCATTCGCACGATGCTCGATCGCGACGTCGACAACCGACTTACAATTACTGAAGTACTTGAGCACCCCTGGATGGTGGGGGCTTGAAAGCTTTCTCATGCCTTCTCCCTTCGCCTTTTATTGAAAGAAAAAAAACCCAAAAACAACGCGATACCCCACAAAGTTACGTTTTGATGATGGATGCAGAAATTTCCGGGGAAACTGGGTATCATTTCGGGGCGCGTGTCCTTCTAACTTCCCTTAGGGCCACATGATGATTATGAACATCAATGCATTTGTTATCTTTTTTTTTATCTGGGGTTTTGTCTTTTCTTTCCCCTCCTCCCTGGCATTTTTTTGCGATACCTTTGCATATCTGTGACCTAGAGAATCCAAGAGAACAGACTTATATAAAACACACGACTTTGAACTGCGGGGGAATCTCTGGCGGATCTTCGTAGTGCTTGGCAAAACCCAGTCTAGGCTTTGCCCGGGGTATCATGGGGCGAATCTCCCCACTTCACATCTCGAGAAAGGTCCACGGATTGAACCTGTCCAATTTCAGGGAGATTTCCAATGTTGATCGGTCTAAAACTGCCCTGGTACCTTGCACTATCTTGGTGCCTTAGACTAAGATTTTTAAGATTTTGAAAAATTCAAAAACTGATAGGACATCCATGGATGGTAGATTTTCATCCATGGCTATCTTGCTATCATACCATGGGCTCACTCTCTGCCTCCCCGCACATGCCCCACCAGCAGATACCCAAAGAGGCGAAAAAGAAATCAAACGTTTTTCTCAGGAACAACCTTGGAACTCGCCTCGATGTCCCTGGATCGCCTGGTGGGCTGAGCGTGGAATTTGTTTTCAAAGGCGTCGTCAGCCGAGGGCTTTGGTCTCACATCAGACGGTCTGTGCCAGGATACTGTATATACACAATCTCTAGATTTTGTGTCTATCTATGTTGTAGATTTATTTAAATGTAAATAGAAAATAGGACCTATTCACATGTATACAACCTTGGAATGTACTTGCAGGGGAGCGATAAGCAGATAACGTAGAGGGGGGTACCTACTACCGTACTATGTGATTGTACTATTAGATGTATCGCAATCCCCCTCTGCATTCCGCCTTTGCATTCCGCCATTTCTGCTTTCTCTTTGCATATATCTTCCTTTGTCCAAATTTCCCATCTTCTACTCGGCTCACTCGGTTCGCTTCTACGCCAGTCGGCACAGTGCCGTAAAGAGGCCTGTTCCACGGTTCTTTGGCCGTGGGCCCCAAATAGATACAGATGTGATTTTCCCCACCCACATTTGGATTTCCTCTTCTCTCTTCATTCCTCAAAACTGATATCCAAAAGACCGGCCGTCATATAGCACTATGTTTGTCTAAGAGCTTTCGGTGACTGCGCACCCGTCGCTCTATCCGTTTCCGCTGTCCTCCGTCCGTCCTTATCCTCCGCCGTGAACCCTGTGATACTCCGTACCATACCGAACATTCCCCGGAAGACGTGACAAGATAGAAGTGGCCTAGAGAATAGGTGATACATACTGTATCAAGTCATTAACATGGCTTCTCAACTATCCGATGAGATCTCACCCTCTCCGGGGAGTATCTCTCCGAATAGCCCGACCAATTCGGCAGGCCAGATCCCATTAGACCAACCGCCGAAACTCAAGGGTCGTCAGAAATTATTGCAGAGTCTCCAACGAATGTCATCCAGTCCGACCCTGACCAGACGCGGACGATCCTCATCAACAACTAGCTACCGCCGAGACAATAAGGCCTCTCTCTCTTGTGTTTCGTTATCGTCGACTTCATACTCGCCCTGCCTCGGCAACGAAAGCTCCTCCCAGCTCTATGGCGGCCTCAATCCTCGGCCTGCTACTCCCGGATTTTCTGGTTCTACCGGGGAGCCCCACGGTACAAACGCTCGCATCCGTTTGATGGACGTCGATGGCCCTGGTTTCACTACACCTCGCACCGTGCCTTTGCCTTTTGATATGCGGCCAGCATCGCATGGGTCACCCCGCACCGTGACACCGGTGGGATTCAAGGTGGAGGAGGAGGTCATCGCTATAAAATCCCAGCCGACCAAATCTTTTGACTTTTGGGGTGATATGCCACGAGAGATTAAGATAGGGATCCTCCAGTACCTCACCCCGCAAGAAATTGTCCGCTGTTCTGTCGTGTCCAAAGCGTGGAATGAGATGTGCTACGATGGACAACTATGGTCCAAGATTGATGCGACCCAGTACTACTCTAAAATCCCGAGCGATGTTTTGGTCAAGCTTATCACCTCTGGTGGTCCGTTTATCCGGGATCTCAATCTCAGAGGCTGCATTCAGATGCGTGATAAGTGGTCCACGGATGGAGAACGCATCTCGGATCTGTGTCGGAATGTCGTCAACTTTTCGCTCGAGGGTTGTCGTATCGACAGGGCATCCATCTACTCTTTCCTCCTTCGTAATCCTCGCTTGGAATACATCAATCTCTCGGGTCTGTCGAGTGTCACGAACTCGGCGATGAAGGTTATTGCACGGTCTTGTTCGCAACTTGAGACATTGAATGTTTCTTGGTGCAATAATGTTGATACCACCGGCCTTCTTCGGATTGTCCAGTCCTGTGAGCGGCTGAAGGATCTCCGGGCCAGCGAAATCCGCGGGTTCCAGGATGAGAAATTCACTTTGGCTTTGTTCGAGCGTAACACTTTAGATCGCTTGATCATGAGTCGTACCAACCTGACCGATCACAGCCTAAAGGTGCTGATCCACGGCGAGAACCCCGATATGGATATTCTAACCGATCGGCCTATTGTTCCCCCTCGAAGATTCCGTCATTTGGATTTGCACCATTGCGCTGAAGTGAGCGACGATGGGTTCAAAAGCCTGGCTCATAACGTTCCAGATTTGGAGGGCCTGCAAGTTTCTCAGTGCTCGGACCTGACCGATCAATCCGTCATAGACGTCATTCGGACGACCCCCAAACTGTCACATTTGGAACTAGAAGATCTAGAGAACTTGACAAACAGCACCCTGGTGGAGCTGGCTAGATCCCCATGTGCTCAGCACTTGGAACACTTGAACATCAGCTTCTGTGAGAGTCTCAGCGACACAGGAATGCTTCAAGTGATGAAGAGCTGTCCGAAACTCCGATCCGTCGAAATGGACAACACCAGAGTCTCAGATCTCACCCTGATGGAAGCCAGCTTCCGCATTCGCCGCCGCGGGTACAGCGACGATCTCCCTCAAGTCGGGCTGCGACTCATGATATTCGACTGTGCCAACATCACCTGGGCAGGGGTCAGGGAAGTTCTGTCCAGTAATGCATACATCCCACGCGCCTCTCGCAAACCCGTTTCAACTGTTGTGACCGTGACACAAACATCAGACAACGGTTCCTCCCCGGCGACAAGTACCTTCGTCACTCCAGCCTCGTCACCTTCACCATCGCCAGCGCCAACCTATCCCAATGAAATTATCCAGCTCAAATGTTTCTATGGCTGGCAGATGACCGTCGATGAACACACGAAGCGTGTCCTTCGCGGCGATCTCGCTTCTGCATCCCGGCTGGACCGGAAATGGGCCGACTACATGATCGCCACCGAGGAGGCTGGCGCTGCTGGAGCTGGCGCTCGCCGACGTCGACGTCGTGCTCGTGAAGCTGAGCGTCTATACAATGCAGACGAAGATGACAACGATGCTTATGGCGTTGGTGCTATCTCTGCTCTTGGTGGTAGACGCAGGCGAGCCCAGAGCGGTAGCAGCTGTACTGTCATGTGAGATCAATACCTTTTGAATTGTATGGCGTTTTCTTTCATTCTGTGTGTTCTGGGAACACCCGAAGAGCTGAACGCAAGACCCTGCTCGACTCAGCTGGCGCAGGATCGCTAGTATCTCGATGGACTTCCATCTGAAATTGAAGATCATATTCAATGATCGTTTCCAACTTGCTATGACTTACGCACGATATGATTTTCTTTTCCGGGACGAATCACCAATACAGCACAGGTTCTTTCGCGTTTGACTTGTTTTTGGCCCTTTTTATCTCTCTCTTTACATCTTTCTACTACGTATCGTCACATCTACCCCGTCCACTTCCTCATTTTTAGCTCTGGCGCCGAAGTCAAGATTGGGTTTCCCTTTCTGCATCTTCTATGAGCTTTTCATATGTTCACATCTTACGCAATGGAGATGTTAGCTCTAGCATACGTACCTAGAAGGGTTACTGGCGAGATGGCGCTCTTAGTTTTTACTTTATATTCTGTCTTCCCTGGGATTTTCAATTTGAAATCCATGCCGCCTTTCGGCCTACTTTTATGATACTTGACCTCGAATTGAGATTTTCAAGACAAGTGTATAGGTGCAGTTCGATAACATCAACCAGTACTCAAAGCTTCTGTTAGTGGTTTTTCCTGTTACGATTAGCATCAATAGGACGGGGCTTTTGATTAACTTTTTGAGAAAGTGTTCTCGAGTCATGGATATGTGCGCCCAAGTGATCTCTTTAAACCGATTATCTTGCATCTTGTAACAGCCTGTACGACAAGGTTTTCAAAGAAAGCAGCAGTCTTCCTTTCATGGCAAAAAAAGGCCAGTGTTCAGAATATTGCAAGAACAAAGTGCAGTGAACCGCATGTCACTGGCAAGAAAGAAAAAGAAAGCACATCGCGAGAGGAACCACAAACATCAAAGGCACAAGCCCCCAATGCCATGAACACTGGGTTTCCATAAAGTCAAAAGCAATCTCTGGGATATATCACCTCCTGATATCCCATAAAGATCACCTCCTTTCTAATACATTTTCACTTTTTTGGGCTTTTCGATTTCAAACTCTACCCCATCTCACGCAGAAACTTCGTTTGGTACGCGACTCTCGTTGATATCAGTCTGCTTCCTGATATCGGCTTCGTCGGCAGTTGATCAAGATGCAGAGGCCTCGGCAATCTTCGGCGCCACGGACAAGCCACAAGTTGCTGCGGTGCCCAACTCCTCATTACTGAGCTGTTCCGGGACTGTTTGCTCCACCTTAGGCGGCTCGGTGATATGAATACTCTCAGCCGGTGCACCAGTCGCTGTCTGCTCAATGTCAGGCTGTCTAGTCATCGGCTTCACTTGAGTAGCTTGAACAATTGCAATTTCCTGGACGGTGGTCTCGACAAAGGGGGTAGCAGGAGTGCCGGTATGCTCGGGGTCGGCGTTTTCAATGGATTTTTGTGTTTGATCTTTTATAGCCATGCCCAAATCGAGATCAGTGTCCACAATGCTGCTAGAAACAACAGGTTGTTTCTCCTCGATGTCCGAGGCCGCAGTTTCAGGCTCTTTGGTGCTCTTCTCGGTAGCCTGTTCCCTAGGATCTTCAGTGACGCCTTCCGTGGCGGTTTCCGTGGCCTCTTTCGGTATCTCTTTTGAGGTCTCTTCTGTGGCCTCTTCCACGTCTTTCGCTGGTCCTTGCTCTTGGTCCTGCGTTGGAGCCTTCGCTGGGCAGTCAATGCTCATATCCACGCCCAGGTTAGACTCAGATTTGGTCACAGCGGGCTGGTTGCTACTGCTAGCAGCTTCACCGCTCGTTCCAGCGGGATCTTTAGCCTCAATCTCACTATATGGGTCTGCTTTGCCATCTGACTCTTCATCCTCGTCCATCATCTGGTTGGCGTATGGTCTATCGAGATAGGAATAGTCGATATCTTTGATACCATGTCTGGCAAAGAACTCCTTTGGCATGACAGTTGGCTTCACGCCATCCTGCATGGGTCCACAACGGACGTTGTAGCCCCAGGCTTTCCACAGCGGGCAGATCTCAATCTCATTAGTGTCTGGATTTGGAACAACTGCGCAGAAATGGTGCTCATCAGCCACAAAATCGCGAGCCCAGATTCTACCCCTGTACTTTGGATCTTTCTCGGTACCGTGTGGCTTGTGCAGTATCAGTTGACGATTGATAGTATGAGGCAGATTCACGGCAGAGTCAGGTGCAATGACCGCCCCAATGGACCAGATCGGGTTCGCTTGCATGATATCTCTGGTTTTGTCACAGAGCAACCAGCCAACGCAGTCGACATTTGCGCGTCCACAGAGGATGTAATAACCTTTGTATACCGGGAAGAAGGGTAGGCCATGAGCCCAGATGGTTGGAGCGGGTCCTGAAGACACGCGGTGAGGATTGATGTTGCCCATGGTATCGAAGTCATATGGATATCGTCGTCCCCTTTCGCGGGAGTCAACAAACTTGGTCACTAGATAAACTAGCTCATCTGATAGTCGGGTGTTTGACGGGGGAAGGTTGGCTGGCCGGTTTCTTCATTGAATTGAATATCCAAGACTAGTTCGAGCTGAGCCTTTTCTTCCTCCGTGCTGGGGGGACTTGCTTGGCCATTTTCGGGTGTCCAAACAACATCAGGGTTTGTCTTCAGGTGATCTGCGAGGAGTCTGGTGCAGCGATCTCGAAGACGCTCCTGCTGCTTGATGAAGCCTGCTCCTTCTGAAGGGCTGCAAGCCATTCTGGCATCTTTGGCTTTAGGTCCAGGCATCTTTGGTTCAGACATCTTTCTGTACCTGGTTTGAGACCCTGTAGAATTGATTTGGGAATCTGTTCTCGGTTAGTTAAGGGTTCAAATGACTGGATGTATATTTGGTTGATCGAAATGATATCAAGACAGAAGGTGACTCATGGTTTTCCAATTGATCAATGAGAGCTCAATTGAGTCAATGTCTGACTGAACATCAGTGATAAGGGCAAGAATATACATGCTCTTGAAGAAGAGAAGGTAGTTGCGGAAATTTGACCTGTTGTAGAAGTTCGACGTATGAAGAAGTCTAGGTCATAGCATAGGAGTCAACAGAAATAAACGCAATTTGCAGTAAGATAGAGTAAACGAAGAGAGTCTGAGCATAACATCAGAATGGAGATTGAAGTAAAATGGTGATCGACGATTCAGCAAGATACCTTACCTGTTCACCAACTTGCGAAAAGAGAGAGGTACAAACTAAAGCAGATATGTAGATCTTAGATATCTGTTGAAATGACGCGGGACCACTGGATATGTGAGGTGATACAGAGCGGAGATGGAATGAAGTCATATATGAGCGAAGAAGGTGCAGGTGCTGATCGGTTATTCGCAGCATGTAAAGTTAGGTAGCAAATGTGGAATAAAATATCTGAAGAATTGACTTTAAAGCTAGATCAATACGATGAGAGCTATGGTAAGGAAGAGCGGGAGTTGTAATATAAACGTTCGGAAGTAGGGTTTGTAGCAGGGGAAAGGATCAATGGGGTAGATTGATACATATAGAGTGAAGTGAAAGTAAACAATATGTAGCGAAGTCATACCACTTGACACACTACCATGCTTACTGACTGAGAGATTTCTAGGGAGATCAACGTTTCATGGAGCCATTGTAACTTCATTGAACAGCCGTTCATATATGCGACAGTGTCTTCCCTATATAGCGAAATTGTTTTGTTCAACCCAACAACCCGAATAAGCCATGGCATCAGGGCATAGAAATACACTGAAGGCATTGAGTCATGTAAGTGGAGAATTCGGTCATTATTTGGTGAAGTTGCTTGGATAATAGGGTGCCAGTTGGCGGTATTGCAGTGGTATGTGTAGAATGCTAGTGTGGATATCAAGACAAAATAAGACATAAACCATCAAACTTGTGGATTGATTACTCAAAGAAACCACCATCGCTATCATCTTGGTCCTCCGCATTGGCTTGTTTTGGTGCCTCGTCTTTCTTGGAGGCACGCTCACTGCGTGCAGACTTCTTCTTGGTGCTATTCTTGTCATCTTTGGAAACATGCTTGTCCTTTTGGCTGACAGCCTTGGTCTCTTTGTGTTGCTCTTTCTTCTTGCTCTTTTCCTTTTGGGTATCTGTAGCTGTAGTTGTACCAGATGACGAATTTCGAATCTTCTCTCCATTGGCATTGATGTGCAACTTTCCATTACGAAGAAGGTCCAATGTCCCTTCTTCCATACACTTCTCAACAACAGGCCACAACGGGGGCTTGGAGTCGCTGGACTTGTTTTCCTCTGTTTGCAATTCTGACTTTGGATCCGTTGCATCAGGTTTCCCATTGGGGTAGATTGAAATATATTTCTCAGTGAGAGGATAGTAGATCGCATAGTTGAGGTTCACCTGGCAGGTGTGGATTTTTGCTGCAAGACGAGCCTTTTGCTCCGAATCAAGATCTTTGTCCTTCTCCCGGCGGGTGAGTCGGTTGAGTTCCTTGGTGGCCGTTTTGCGGTCTATTGAAAGACAAAGGGCATTAGCGAGAACCTAGGTCCATTCAGAGTTACGGAACACTTACCAAGGAATCGGACAAAGTGATATTTCTTGATCAATGATGACCGCTCTCTGCGTGTTGTTTCATCTGCGAGGTCTTGCTCATATCCAGCGAGCGCCCGCTCCTGCAAGATGCGAGCATCGGCAGACAGATCCACTTTGTTGAGTAGCCGTTTTACATCGCGAATTCGCTTTTTGAGATCGTTGATCGATGGGTATTCCTTTTCGGGTTTGGGGGCAAATTTGTCCTTGAACTTGCGGGTCACTTTAGGCTTCGATGCATCGCCTTTGCTGTCGAAGTCCACGAATTGACCGTGGTCATATGCTTTGTCTGCCTTGCGGTGCACCTTTTTGCGGGCCGGGGGAGCGTCCTCTGATCCATCCCGGGTCTTCCTCTTTGAGGGAGCTGCCCGATCGCGGTCACTTCGTGTGTCTGTAGACATGATCGTTGGTTTTATCAAAAAAAAAAAGAAAAGGAACAAAAGAGGCCGAAGCTACAAAAACGATAAGAAAAAAAAGATATCGGCGGATTTATCGGCCCGTCCCCAGATTGACGCCAACCAATGAGCGTCATTCTTGACCACCATCACGACGGCCCTCTCAGGTCGCATTGATTTGATTTACTCCAATTCCCCACTTGAATTTGTGTATCTGGCAATCTGGATCTACTCATGTCATTGATTCAATTATTGAACTGAGCTTAGTAAAAGGGCCAGCATGGAGTCCGCCATTCGCTGGTCCCCGACCTCGTCGGCCACTGAACAACGCTTCCTGTCCGTCGACGTCACGGGGAAATCGTTTCGTCTGTGTAGAGTGACTGGGTTTGACGGCAAGAATCTACGCCATGAAGTTCTCTCAACCCTGACCAATGTGCCTGGGTTTCGTGCATTCGACTGGTCTACTTCAAATGAGAACCTGATCGCCGTGGGTCAGTCATCTGGGGAGGCCACCATCCTACGCCTCGATGGGGATGCCAAGGAGTCTCTTTCATTTCCAGTTCGCAACCAGCGGTACTGCAATGCAGTCGCGTTTAGCACACACGGTCTCGTGGCATCGGGTCTCGATCGTGTTCGGAATGACTTTTGCTTGAACATCTGGGATGTCAACCAACGACTCAGCCCTGCTGGTGGAAGTAAAGGATTTACTGAGCCCTTGCGAAAGCTCGCCAGCTCAGAGCCGATCACTAGTATCAAGTTCTTCCGAGACCAGCCTGATACGATCGTAACTGGTGTCAAAGGCCAATTTGTTCGGATCTATGATCTAAGAGGTTTGACTTTCCTGGCATTGGATCCACAAAAGCAGAGCTGATTTTACCTTAGAGGGACCTGGCAACCCATCAATACAATTTCCCACTCGGTGTGTCCATAACCTGGCTATTGATTGGCTTGATGAGAATTATGTCGCGTCTTGCCTTCCATCAAATGAAAGCACCATCTGCGTGTGGGACCGTCGCGTTGGGTCTCGACTGACATCTCCATCAATGGCCTCTGCTACCGGAGCGGCAGAATCAGGTCAAGCGACGCCTGCTTTGGAACTCAAGAATGTATTCCATCCCAAGTCCTCCATTTGGAGCTTGCGCTTCTCAAGGACAAACCGAGGCAGTCTCGCTGCGCTGTCCAGCAGCGGTCATTTCAAAAATTATGACATTGCCAAGGACTATTTGCCGGAGGAGTATCGCTCTTCGATAGATGAGACTCTTGGCCAGGGTTCTTCCAGAAATTATCCAGAATCGGTGTACACCAAGCACGTACGGGATGTATGCGTGCCATTTGATAATCCGACTCGTGGCTACAAAGAGAAAGACCGCGTTGTTTCATTCGATTCCCTGAATCTCAGCTTGTCTCCTCAACCAAGTGCTATCACACTGGACGGCAATGGACAGCCCCAGATCATCACCGCGCGAGCCCCGTGCGCACCAATTGATCTATCTTCACGGAGTGTATTGGCCTGTGGTATCTCGTCGAGTGACTCAGATGTGCGATCGATTCACCCACTTTCTGAGCATATTTCGCCCATCTCAGACCTGATCGGGAACATTAGGTCACGCGTCTGCTCAACTTCGCAAGAGCATGGGGTAAACTCTAATGGTCAGCTTTTTGTATCAAAGAATGTTGATTCCGAACCTGTCCCAAGCCACGAGAACCGGGAACGCGCCATGGCTCTCGGTGTGATGGGTGTTCCTCTTACTGTTAAAGAAGCGCTCACCCTATGCACGATCAACCAGTCCCGGTGTAAAGAGGGCTATTTGTTTGATGAGGTTCAAAACAGAAAGGTGGCCTCTGATGATCAAGCATTGCAGGATCTCTGGAGCTGGATTGAACGTGGGTTTTTTTTCCCCTTGAGGTCCCAAATCACATCTAATGAAGTTTTTAGGTGCTCGAACTGAGTCTTCTGGGACGTCAATGGTTGTCAATGGCTTGGACCTGAATTATCTAGGTGTGAGCAATATCTGGAATGATGACCTAGGTTTGTTTGTTCCCTCGTTTTCAAATATCCATCAAAACTGACTTTAAACAGGCAATGGTTTTGAACAACGTTGTATCAACGCTAAGAGGACCGATGCTAAATCAGCTGCGGATGCAGTGGCAACTTTGGCAAACCAGTTGAACCTCCCCGAGACAAAGGGTTGCGACACGGCTTATCCTGATCATCGTCGACTTTGTCTTCGTCTCTGTGGGGCAACGCAATCTTACCGTGAGCTGGAGGAGTCAGTGAAAACTTTATCTAGTGAAGGGCAGCATACTAAAGCTGCTGCACTGGCTGTCTTTCAAGATGAGCCTAAGCTGGCTTATGTTGGGCTCCGAAGCAACAATCCCACGCAAGCTCATAAACTACTGGCTATGGCGATCGCTGGTGCCTCCAAGGGAGACAATGACATAGAGTGGGAGGAAACCTGTGCCGAAATTGCGAAAGAGCTCACCGATCCATACGCTCGGGCGATTCTAGCCCTTGTGAGCAAAGGCGACTGGAATGCAGTCATCAAGGAAACCACACTACCGCTGAAGTATCGCGTAGAGGTTGCGCTACGCTGGCTCCCAGATGACGAACTAACTGAGTATCTGAAGGATGCTACGAGCCAAGCAATTCGTCAAGGCAATATTGAAGGAGTCGTGCTCACAGGCTTGGGTCATTTGGCCATGGGTCTGTTCCAATCGTATATTGGGAAATTCAATGATGTCCAAACTCCCGTACTAGCAATGAGCCACACTGTGCCGCGATTTATCAACACCCAAAAACACATTGTCCAGTTTGAGGCCTGGCGCGAGACCTACCGGCGGCAAATGAACTCATGGAAACTCCAACTCGAACGAGCCAGATTCGATGTCAGCTCTCGTCGTTTTGCCGTGACTGCGGATGGTCGCAAACTTGTGCCGCCACCACCGCAGCAAGTCAGCCTCACCTGCAACTACTGCACAAATCCGCTCACTCAGCACGATGCTTCCTCCCAGCTCTCTCCGTCTACTAAGAGTAATGAGACTGTCCATCCCACCACCGGGAACCCACTGGCGGCCCCGATTATGTCTGGGACTTTGTGTCCGCGTTGTGGTCGACATATGCCGCGCTGCGGCGTCTGCACCCTGTGGTTAGGCTCACCAGACCCGATGTCACGCGCCAGTATTGCTGCCGATGCCGAGGCAGGTTCTCGTAAGCCCACTGAGACTGAGGTGATGCGGCGATTTGTGGTGTTTTGTATCCATTGCAATCATGGATTCCATGCAAATCATGCCCGCGACTGGTTCAAACGGCATAAGGTCTGTCCTGTGGCAGAGTGTAACTGCATCTGCGATCGGTAATAGTATTGTTTTGCGTTACCCCTTCCGAGCCGTGGACTAGATTCATAGCCTGTCTTTCTACAATATTCTATACCCAATTGAGTCGATTTATGTGAGGATGAACAAAGAAGATTTTGAATCTTTTGACCTTGCGCAGGTTCCTAATTTTGCTGCTCTTATATGTAGCTGTGAGTCATTGTTCATTAAATCTGTATGTTGTAGAGCCGCATCAGCTCTAAGCTTATAATTGCCCCACCAAAATATAATTTCCACAACTCCAATCAGCTTCACATTTTGCTCCACCTTGATACGTTACTATGCCTGACCCAAAAGACAAGGAGAAGCGGAGACGTGGACATGGTCAAGGACAAAGTCGTGATGTCCAAGTCTCCAAAGCATTAAGCCTGCTTCTGCGACATGCCGCGGAGAAGGAAGGGCTCAAGATGAACGCGCAGGGTTATGCGAGCGTGCCAGACGTGGTATGCCGGTTTCTTGTTCTCAATAGCCTACAATATACTGACTATGCTTAGTTAAATTGGAGGAAACTCAAATCGCTAAAAGTCACGTTCCCTGAGATTCTGCACGCCGTCGACTCGTCCGATAAAAAGCGCTTCGCTCTCCTTCACATTCCATCCGCACAACCCACCAAATCCACAACACAAGCAACAACAATACCAGTGTCAACCCCCGATGCAGAGCATGATGCCAGCACCATCGTAGGTGGAGAACAACCCGCGACATCGGTCCTGGAGTCCGCGCCCGCCACGAGCGAAGCCCAACAAACAGCCACGGACCAAGCACTATCCGTAAAAGACACCGACCCGTCAAACTTTTTAATTCGCGCGACACAAGGCCACAGTATCAAGACTGTAGATGCTGCATCCTTCCTCGAGCCGCTTTCTCTGTCCGACGAATCGAAATTACCCAATACCGTCGTCCACGGCACATTCCACGCAACCTGGCCTGCGATTCTACAATCCGGTGGGCTACGCTGCATGGGTCGGAATCACATTCACTTTGCTACTGGCCCATCATTAGAATCAGTTCTTGCTATTCACACTGATGACGCTGCGCGGGATAAATCGACGCAAGACGACCCCGGTGTTATCTCGGGCATGCGGCGCGATGCGCAGGTTTTGATTTATATTGATATACGCAAAGCGCTGAAAGCAGGGGTGCCGTTCTGGCGTAGTGAGAACGGGGTTATTCTGAGTGAGGGCATACCTGTTGCGAAGAGTGGACCTGCTGAGAAGGGCGAGGAGCAGAAGTTCGTCTCGCTGGAGTTTTTCGATGTAGTAGTGGAGCGCAAGGCTGGGCTGGGTAAACTCTGGGAGCATGGGGAGGTTCTACAAGAACTTCCAGAGCATTTCACGAAGAAAGGGAACCCTAAGGCCCGGCGATGAGTGGTAAGATTGGTGAATGAAAATGTGGGCTCCGACTGTACGGATTATCACATCGAGCTGGGCTTTCTGCTGTTCAATTCGACCCAGACAGAAAATACAACTCGCCTTCCAATGATCTACATATTCAAGTATGGAATCAGTTCAGCTTGAGTTGCCCACTTCGGACTTAACCCTAGGTAGTCCCGGAGCCTCCAGTGCAGAGCTACAGGGCTGGGGTAATATAGTCCTACCGAGCTGGAGTGCCCTAGAATATATTCAACATGCTATGTAACTATAGCACTCATCTAGGCCCTTCAAGCTAGAATGTAATAAGGCGTTGACACATCGGATGCTGTTGGGAGTATAACTCTCTATAACCTATCTAAATCACTTATCTAGTATAGGAAGTCCTGCCTATACTAGAATCTCACTGAGCTCAGGGATCATTTGACCAATATCCAATCCAAGCAAACGATCCTGCAATATTGCATGTACAGACATATATGCATAGCAAAGCTGCCAAGCTCTATCCGACTGCGGGGAAATCGGAAGCGCAACGTCTTCCGATCTGTCACTTCTACATCCGACGCCAAATACAATGTCATTGGGGTTTGCGGGGTTGGATAGCCGCTTTGAATATGGATCCAGGACTGTAAATCCGTTCGGATCTATATAGATAATCATGCTTTTAAGCCGTATGATCTGCTCTCAAAACGCTCTCAACTTTCTGTATGTTCTGACTCGCACTCGTACATATCGCATAAGTAATTACGCAAAATGACGGCGACGCACCGTTTTAATCCCACCTTCACGGACAATGTCATCGACGCGATGGGTCCCAAGACCACCCCGCGCATGCGGAAGCTCATGGCGGGCCTGATCAGGCACATGCACGACTATGCGCGCGAGGAGGAGCTAACTGTCGACGAATGGATGGCCGGCGTGCAAATGCTCAATTGGGCAGGTCGGATGAGCGATGATAAGCGAAATGAGGGACAACTGGTGTGCGATGTACTGGGACTGGAATCGTAAGCCGAGCTCTTGTTCTCAGATTGGTATTCCGCAGCTCACGCACTACCGTTGCACAACAGTCTCGTCGACGAAATCACCTTCACTCTCGCTGAAGAAGCACAGGATGCGCCTACAGCCACAGCCATTCTGGGCCCGTTCTTCCGCGCTGACACCCCGTATCGCGAGAACGGCGAGGACATCGTCAAGACCAAACCAGCTGATGCCGAGATGACCTTCATGCACGGTCGTGTCATGGATTTCCAGACCAAGCAGCCTCTTGTCGGTGCAACGGTCGAGGTGTGGCAGGCATCCACCAACGGGTTGTACGAGCAGCAGGATCCCGAGCAGGCCGAGTTCAACCTGCGCGGCAAGTTTAAGACGGATGAGGAGGGCAGATACTCATTTTACTGCCTGCGTCCGACTCCTTACCCCGTTCCTAACGACGGCCCTGCCGGCAAGCTTCTCGAGCTAATGGATCGCCACCCTTTCCGCCCTGCTCACATTCACATTATTGTAGGCTTTAGCTTGGTATTATCAATGTCGGGATGAGGAAGCTAATATCTTACCTAGGCTACTTATGATAACTACCGGCCTTTGACTACGCAGATCTTTGACCGCAAGGATAAGTACCTTGACAACGACTCGGTGTTTGCTGTCAAGGACTCGCTTGTTGTGGACTTCGTGCCACGCGAGAATGATCCCCAGGCTGCCATTGAGCTCAATTACGATGTCAAGTTGGTGAAGTTCGGGGCCAGTACCAATGGCGCATGAGCGAGCATCGACACTGTAGTACCATTTATTTGATTTTATTTTCCTTGGTGTATTTAACGATAGCGGCATTGCACATAAAAAGCATACCCAATACTATTTTCACTGGCATTATCATCATTCCGTTCTAGAGGTTCTTTCAAGCATTCGCAACATTCGCGAACTTAGCAATTAGCGCACCGACCTCATCAGCAGCCTCAATACAATGCCAATGCCCGACCCCCTTCAATACCTCGAAAGACTTTTCCTTGCTCGAGACATGATTAAAGATATGCTGACATCCCTCCATAGAGGCAGACTTGTCTTCCTCACCCGCAATAAGCAGGAAAGGCGCCTTGACAGCAGCATAATCCGCCGGCTTCGCGGTCGCAATAGCACGGCACAGCGCGGCATAGCCCTTGGGATCCTGGCCCAGGATTAACTCCCGGATGAAAGCCTTTTGAAGCGGGGTGCTGCAAGAGCCGACAGCTCCAAAGGGGATGGTATCTGCCATTGATTCGATCCCAGCTACCAACAGATTAGCTCATTCGTATGAAGATCCGAAATAGCAGATAGGTTGGAATGGGAGAAGCTTACATTCGAGAACAGTTTCCGATCTCTTATTCATGACCTTCACCAAGGTATCCGACGGATGGGTGGGCCCAATGGCCACAACGCCCTGTATGCGATTGGGATACCGCGCGCCCAGCTCTGTCACCACGAGCCCGCCCATTGAATGGCCGACTACAACGGCTTTATGGACTCGCAGCGTATCTAGCATGCCGATGACATCCTCTGCGATGCCGGGGATTGTGACTGTGTCATTGGTGTACGGCGAGCGTGCAGCACCGTATGTGTCAATTGTAATGCAACGGTGGAGTTGTGTGAGGTGCGGGATTACTGGATAGTAGTAATTTTGCGAAGAGCCCAGGCCGTGGATGAAAATGAAGGTCAGGCCGGTAGGGGTCGGAGGGCCGGCGGGGTGGGAGTCAGCATAGTAGAGACGGTGGCTATTTGCTTGAACGAACGGCATTTTTGCCTGAGGTGAATTGATTTGAGACGACGAAGTACAAGAGATGACGAGTAATGAGGGATAGAGGAGCGGGCAGCCCTGGAGATCTATACAAATGATAAGTCTAACGTCATTCCCGATAATATTCTACAATAATATTACTGATGTACACAATGTTCTAAAGGACCACTTCTCTTCATTCTTTCGGAACGATCCAACTCTACGCTTCTACTCCATAAAAGATATTTGAGTCTCCCGAACCGAAAGAGTTTCCTGCATCCGAACTGGGATATCCGACTGTCGGTTCGGACCCGATCCATCGCCAAGACCTCCAATTGGACCAGGACAATGTACGATGTACATCATACTTCAAAGCAAAACCTGCGATAGAATACTGCTAAGGCGATGGAACCAGTCCAGATGAAATTATTGAGAGGGTATTTTATTTAGTTCGTCAAAAGGGTCGCCGTTTCCGTGTGCAAATGCTTCTTCAATCCAATCCGCGGTCTCGTCTCGAAAAGAATCTCCAAAAGAAGACGCCAATGTGGGTCTCCTACACGGTCGATCGGGTAATGGAGGTTGTAAAAGGGAGGTATCCTTGGGTGAAGACTGGTCTCTCGCTGGATGACTACTCGTTTGTGTGATGATAGCCGCTTCGGCTTCAAGGAAATCAGCGGGGTCGTACAGGAAGGATTCCCCGAAAGATGATTCTAGCGTGAGCACAGCCCGGGGAGGTTGTAGATAGGATGATTCTTTGGGTATAGGGGGGTTCTTCGTTTCTTCGTCAGTTGCTCGCGTGGTAGCAGCCATTTCGGCTTTTTTCATAACCTCTTCGTCGTCGAACGCCGAGCAGTCCGAGAACTCATCCTCATCCTTGAATGAAGCCCGAGTAGCATTTTCAATATCGTGACCTTCAGGCTCTTTCTGAACGCCTTCGTCTTGAAGCTCAGATCGGTCGTTTTCCAATGCCTCATCTATGTCGTCAAAGGCATCCGATGCAGCTTCCGTATCTCCACCAACGCTCCCCGAATCGTTATCATGGGATTCGATCTCTGTAGCTGTAGGCGCAGGCTCTGGCGCAGCGGGTGACTTTCGCTTCCCAGGTTCTAGGAACATTGAGAGCAACGGCTGACTCGACGGGACGCGGGCTGCATGGGGATCCGGGATGCCGCGACGTTTCCGCTCCTCACGGGCCTGCGCCTCCTGCTCGGCTTTCCGTTTCTTGTTGGCAATGCGTTTCTTTTCCTTCTCGCGTAGCTTCTTCGCTTTCTTTTCTCGCTCCTCCTCGCGATCTAGCCGCGCAATCTGGGATGCAGTGAACTGAAATCGTTGGTTGCTGCGCTGGTACCGGCGTTTAACGGTCTTGGATTTCTCCAAGATGATGCGACGCGGCTCATCCGGCATAATGGGGGCGACGATGGCAGCGACTGCCTGCCTTTTGTGCGATCATGAGGATGGAGAGCTGTGACGAGTTGTACCAGGAAATTTTGGAAGTGTCAATGTTGTTTTTGGTTGGCGGTGATACGTTGCGCCGACCGCGGAAGGTCAACAATTTACCAAATTGGGGTGACTCTTCCAACAGTCCATTCCAATGTTATTGGTCTCTATTCAGTATATGTTTGGATGCTTGGAATTTAATTCCCTATTTGAATTCAAACGCTAAGTGTTTACTAGTTTAATGACGTCATTCAGATCTTGCAGTCACGGACGGGATCCCAGCACACGGGCTCGTACGTGTTGAGCTTCAGGCTAGCCATGTCCTCATCCGACAGTGTGAAGTCGAAGACCTGCGAGTTCTCTAGAATTCGAGACTCAGTCACAGACTTGGGCAGGGGCACATATCCCTAATAGAACCGAGGTTAATCATCCACTGTCGGGCACACGAAGAGAGTCATGTACACGTACCTTCTGCAAACTCCAGCGGATCAAAATCTGAGCCTCGGTCTTGCCGTGCTTCTTAGCCAGGTTCTGTAGAACCGGCTCCTTCATGCGAGTCGCTTGCACGAGGGGAGAGTATGCTTCGACAACGATGTTGCGCTTCTGCAGCCACTCTGCAATATCGTCGCGCGGGCACCACGGGTGGATTTCGTACTGGCCGACAGTGATTTGTCCACCTGCTCCGCTCTTGATGTACTCCTCCAGCTCCTCGAGGTGCTGGATAGAAAAGTTGGACACACCTAACGAGCGGATATGGCCAGCCTTTTGGGCCTCCACAAGTGCGCGCCATGTGCCCAGGCGGTCCTCCTTACCCCCATAGGGTGCGTGAATCAACATACTGATAGCCGCAGTGTTAGTTTGCTCTGCTCTTTTTTGTTTTTCCCGGGACCAAGGAGGTACATACAGGTCAATGTAGCCAAGGTTGGCTGCGGCGATGCTTTCCTCGATCGCCTTCTTTGCCTTCTCGTATCCCATGCATCTTGAAGGCACCTTGCTGGTATAGAAGATCTTAGAACGATCAAGTCCAGACCCGCGGATAGCAGCGGCACTTTCCAATTCATTTCCGTACACCTTGGCGCTATCGACCTGTGATAGGATGGTCAAACCTGGGAACAATTGCTGCCTGGGTTGTATAGTTACTTACATGGCGGTATCCCACCTCAATGGCCAGGCGGGTCACTTTCTCGGTGACATCGGAGGGACTGGTCAAGACTAAGTCAACATAATCGGTCACGGGGGGTTTGGATGATGGTCATACGTTTGGTAAACCTAATTCCCATAAGGGTCAGTTATACATATCACAACTCCAAGGGCCAATATACTCACTCCGAATCCAACGACGGGAATCTCGTAGCCCGAGACCAACTTGTAGGTAGACTGCAGCGAAAGGGGGGCCATGATGAATGTTTTGATGGTTGAAAGAAGAATGGGGGTGGGCTACCTTAATAGATAAAAGTTCCGACATCCACGGATCCCCTCGGTTCTGTTATTTCCACCCGCTTCTTGGGGCTTGACGCCATCTAAGTGGGGATTAGACGGTATCGGGGACTAGATGTAGCTTATCAATGGCTGATCAACGCAACGTGGGGCATCTACCTATGAGTAACTTGACCGGGTTTCGGAACTCAGAATATCAGATTGAACATTTCCTCGGATCATTGCCCCAATCTGATCTGATTAGGGCTGAGTGTTACGAGACATGGCCTATATGGCGCCCCTGGTCGAGTGGAGCGGGTGACGTTCATCCTCGACATTTGTCGGGTTTGGAAGTTTAGAATTCATCAACCTCATATTCTTTAATGACCTATCGAAGACTGAAATGACACTGCTAGAATAACGGCATCAGTACAGAGCAAAGCGCGTGATGGATATCCTTGCAAAACGTCAGGCGGTAATGAATGGCAGATTCTGTACTCTGTGGTGGGGTTGAGTTTGGCAAGTTCCAACACACTCAATATGCTCTCATATTAGATTGATTTGCTCGAATTGCCCTTTTTAAAGGAGTGTTCAAAAGCTCTCCGGGGTCTGATCCATTTTGATACCCCCTTTTATTTCCCCTAATTTGCGTATCTTTGTGTCGACATATGACGACATCGCAATAACAATATCCAACCCGCCTTCGTCGCATTTTACCTTCCCACCCCCTCTACCCATAACCATACAAAATCACCGCCGGAATGCGTTGCATCAAGAACAAAATTGAGCACGATGGCTCTGGGGCGGTGACATTATGTCCTGTCGAGCCAGAAGACATGGTATTTAAGCCCTCACTTTCCGTCTCAGCGCCTGGCAGTCGTCTAATATAGTATGCGACGACTTTAGTGGCACGCATACAACCTGATCCGACCAGGCGATCTCCTTCGGGCCAGTGCAATTCGTCGAGTTACCACAGTTCAGGATACCGGGTCCACAAGCTCCGCGCGCGTCCATCTTAACCTCCTGATCCGCGTGAAGAATCTCGACTTTGATCCGCAGAGCTCTCAGCTCCATGTATCAGGACAAATTACCAACGAAACACCACATACAAAAATCGGACAGTTCCATACCCTCGATCTAGAGTTGAATCGCAATTTTACTCTAGAGAAAGAGGTCGGAGCAGATGGTGAAGGTGTCGGATGGGACAGTATTGCCATCGAGTCACTCAAGGACGCTGTGGATGAAGGCGGTAAACGCCGTGCAGAGGCTGTCGCAGTAGTGATGCAAGAAGGACTGGCTCATATTTGTTTTATTGGCCAATTCCAGACAATATTGAAGCAAAAGATCGAGATGTCTGTGCCGCGGAAACGGCAGGGAGGAGGAGATCACGATAAAGTGAGTATATGCTGTTGTTTTACTGTGTCTATTGACAGAGCTTCAAACTTACGCTGCACACTCCCAGGGAATGAATAAGTTTTTCAAAGTAACACTCGAAACACTCCTTCGACAAATGGAGTTCAATACCAGTCTTACTTCTGGTGCCAACAACGAAGCTGTACGGCCCGTGCTTCTCGCCTCACCCGGGTTTGTCGCCTCTGGTTTCCAAAAATACATCCAATCAGAGGCATCAACAACGACTCCCGGACTCAAGCGACTTCTTCCCAGTCTCGTGGTTGTGCACTCCGCATCAGGGTACACAAATTCACTATCAGAAGTCCTGCAGTCGCCCGCAGTCAAGACCATCCTGGCTGATACCAAGTATGCCCGTGAGACCAAATTGATGGACCACTTCCAAGAGCAACTACGCAAGGAGACCAACAAAGCAACATATGGTCCTCGTGAGGTTGAGTATGCTGTTGAACAAGGTGCTGTTGGCCGAGGTGGCGGCGTACTTATTGTTTCGAATCGCCTGTTTCGATCACAGGATGTCGCTGAGCGTAAACGCTGGGTGGGGCTTGTGGACCGCGTCCGCGATGTTGAAGGTGGTGAAGTGCGAATTCTCAGCTCCGATCATGAAAGTGGAAAACGTCTCGAGGGGCTGGGTGGCATCGCTGCGCTTTTGACATTCCCAGTCGTTGAGCTGGACTTTGACTCTGATGTAGAATAAACCGGCAATCCCCCTGCCGTTGAAAATAGACATCTATAACACATAGCATAATCAGAATATGCAACAGTCCAATCTTGTACACGGCAGGTCGTTTTTACCTCCTGTAATCTATATGTTGGAATTCAGTTTTCTTACCCTTCTAGCTTGAGCGCTCATAAGGGAAGCAATATCTATGGAACAAATCACAGGACTCGAAAAGACAGCGCGAGGCCGCCATCAATGGCGTCCTATTTGGTCAATTATCCATGTTGTCTCTTCAATCGCTTATGGAAACAATGCACTAAGAGCGCTCATTTGCTTCTGTGATAGTGTTTTGGGATACCAGGATTCTTGGGGACTACCTATCAACCTTCGAGGGAAGGTGGTATCTATAGCCATCTCAAATAGAATTCCTTAAGACTCGGCAAGTGCAAAGCGATGTCACCTGTTCCAGCAAATGATGCGCTTGGTGTATTCAATTGTCTTCGAAGAACCGCATGAGCAATGGTTGACTGTTGGGCTATACGCTCATGGTTCACTTCGCATGTAACATTCAATTTGTGCATTTCCTTCTCTCTTGTTCACCCTCCAATAATCTGCTCCGATCTTCCGGGTTCTATTTTGATGGCCAAGCTCTTATAATTTGAATCACGAGTATGAGTATGGACGGTTTCATAACAAGCGAATTTAGTGTAAGTGTAGGTTTTTTGCGGCAACGGCTTGGGCCACCTTATTGAGGGGAGATGCGAAAGACGGACTCGAATGACAGACTCGAAGATACAGGCCGATCTGATCAAAGGTCTTCATGTGCTCTTGGCCTAGGATTGGAATCTGCGGGTCCAAGCAGTCACAATTAGCTTTCAATATTTTGCATACACCCCTTGAGACGATCAGAGGGATTTGCCTTCGAGAGAGCTATACCTAGGTAGATCATGCAAAGCAAACTGAGGCACAGTACCTCTACCAATTGCCAGACCCTTCGACCGTTCCTTCCCTGTGTCTGCTCATGAGGTAATTGAAATTCTCTTTCTGGAAGTCACCATGTCCCCACCTGGGAGTATAAACCCCCCCCTCCCCCTTCTTTTTTCTCCTCCTTCTCGCTTCTTCTTCTTTTCTTTTCTTTTTTCTGTTCGACGTGTTGCTTCATTTTATACAGGAAGCCCCCGATCCTGGAATATATTTTCAAACACGGTTCAGCCGTGTTGTTCATTGCGCCATTCAGTCCACGTTCCGTGCATTTAGACAATCCATCAAAAGAACTGATTTAGCGTCTTCGAAATATCCATAGGCCCCCTCTCTTTCATGACTGCTCGCTTGGTAGGACGATCTCCCATTTCAGGTGGTTCATTGCGCTTATTCTCCCTTCCACGTTTTTGCTTTTCATTCTCAAGCTTCTGTTTTACAGGATCTCGAGTAAATAATACAATTGACTTGGAATTATAGCGAGAACGAATAACAACCCTGTCTCTTCTGCTGTGGTCGATAGTTGGTAGCTTGAACTCCAAGATCGGGGTATTCGTTGGTAGGGATGATGGTCTCCCCAAATGCTTCTCTCCGGGTGTCTGGAGACTAGACTCGTACACATCAAGCAGGGCCGAGAGATGATTATCGATTGCCTTTGACGTTCCATGGGTTTCCCAAAACCAATCGAGTCTGCAGGCCGACCATCCCTTTATGGGAACGATGTTATTCGCGGGCCTATCGTATTTTATAATCGCTTCTGTGATCCTCTTACACTCATAAGCCACGACGAGTTGGAGCTCTGGCAGTCTACTCAAAGCTTCCAGTGCCGCAACGGTTATATCGTGTTGGTGGTAGAACCTGAGAATGCGGAGGTGCTGTAGTGCTTGGGACTCGATCCAACCACGCACAAACCCATCTTGCAAAGGGAGACCATCGTCACTAGCACCCACAGGATCCAGCGGGGCGATATTCGACAAATATGTCTCACTGTAAGCGTCCATGGCAACCAGATTCTTGATATTTGGTATGGTAGTCAGGTCTGTGGCAGTACAGTATGTGGTTGCAATTGTCAAGATTGCACGCCAGCGAAGATCATCGCTGTTGAGGAGACCCATGTAGTCTCTTAGTGGTCTTTTGGGACATCCAGCATTAAGGCAGTAGTAGGGACTAACCTCATGGAATTGTACAGGATAAACGCTGGCCATTATTTTCCACATGTGCATTGTCTGCTTGTTGCTAAATAGGCGGTTAGCGGTTAGGCTTGCGCAAACAGACTTGGGAATTTATCAAAAGCGTTTTGAAAAAGCCTTGGATCGGAGCTTACCATTTTTTAAGGGAATCCCAAAGGTATTTTGCCAAATACCAGTGGACATATTCGAACAGCTCGGGCTTCAGCGCCGACTGGTCCCGCAGGAGCGCTTTCATTGCTGCATGCTTGAGTGATCCAGATCCTTCATCATTGGTTGCCTCCCATCCATGTGGTAAGAAGGGAATCTCATGATACCACGTGGGACCGAGACGTAAGAACCCGGGTGGTTGGTTGTCTTCAAGGATGATGGACATTGCGAAATGAAATGAATGACAAGAACAAGCAGGGATCCAGCGAGAAGATTGCAGTTAAGATTTCTAAGAATACCCATATATTAGATTGTAGGGGAGGCTGATGTCTGCCCGAGTTTTAACAATAAAATTTGAGGATGCGCGCGTGTCTGGAGTCGAAACGGGACTGATCTGATGGATTCACGTGACCCTGTGTATACAGGCAATGGGAAATTCACAGGTTTTTAGCAGCCTCGGGGTAGGATTTTGACTTACCCATCGAATTGTCACAACCTTCAAAGGGAATTGTCTTTCGGCTCCCTATCCCGGTCTTAGTACAATTTGATCATGACTTGTCCTACGTTTCTAGCTAAGCATCCCGCTTATCTCCGTTATGTTCGTGAGGTTGCTTCTGGAGAGCTTGTGATGCCGGAATACGAACGAGTGAGTGACTACATTCAGATTTTCTTTGATGAATCGAAGTTGTGTCGACGGGGCGTACAAGGGACTGATCAAGATCATATACAATGAAGGATGAGAAAAATCGTTTGATTCTCCAGGTTGGCGAACAATACTGTCGCTATCCAGGGTGCACCGTCAGTGATGTGAGAGGACCGGACCCGAAACATATGTTCAATGAGCATCAATCTATTAAAGTCAATGGAAGGATTGTTCGGCTTACTATTCTTAGCATCCTTACCGGACTGGAAATTTGCGAAAGCATGTAGCCCGTCACAGTGAGAATTCGCAAGTTGCCGACGGTGTCATCGGTCGGATCAGTTACATTGAGCAAGAAAAAGTTCGAGGTAAGTTGAATGATCTGATTCTCCAAAACATACCTAATGAAATGTTTAGCTTGGTACAACTCTCTGTTTACTTCCTAGCCGGCCCCGCTCCCAGCTTCTCCTTCGGTCGCAATATAAAGCAAGATCAATTGCAATACCAATCGAAAGGCCAATACCTGAAGAGTACGGAGTATACGATTTATAAAGATGAGGTGGGGCTTAGGGCCGGCGAGTGGGTGACTAATCAATAATTCATTATTAATGTATTATCCTATTCGTCCGCTCTCAACGATGTTCCACGTTCTTTTGAGCTTAAATTGCTTAAATTAAAGTCGTTTTTGTCTTTCAGGGCATTGAATCCTATAGGCTACATATAAGCGAAGAAATAAAAGAATAACTATCGATCCATAGATGTGCAGACTGAATTTGTCAATAACGCTTTATTAACGCTTTATTAACGCTACGCTTTATTAACGCTTTATTAACGCTTTCTTCACACTTTCTTAACACTTTATACGTACTGAGTAGTTGTATGTTAGCACTCATCCACTATTACCTAGTTTACTTTGCATTTCTTTTTGTTAATGCATATAATGAAACCGATCCCTCAGTTTTCTTCGCCGTCCATTGCTTTGTCATTTCCTAGATTGCCATTGAATCATTGATCACCTCTGGTGTTTATTCCATGCTGGGAACACCGGTCTACCACAGTTCCTTCCGATGTCTGTCTGGTCATAGGAAGAGCGATGCCATCTTTGGCCAGAAAGCGACCATTAGAGCAAATTTTGCCTTTTGGATCGTCTACAGTAATATCATAATCCGCTGTTCAACATGATTATGGGATAACATCAAAAGCAATGTGATGGACTCGCGGGAATCTCAAGTTGATTGGTAGCTGAATAGATAACTTGTGCAATCTAGGGAACAGTACCGAGGTCAAGACTTGTAACGAGGAGTTTGTTCTCTAGCAAGTGTTTCCGGTTTACAGCACGGAGGAAATCTATACATACGATCAAATGGATGTGGATTTTTGTAGCATGGGGTTCAGCATTGAGAACCTTGGGGGCATAAGGTCGACATATGAGAGCCAGCTAGATAGTGACAATCATTACTAGATGCTGGCCATTTGCGCTACCCCTAGGGCTTCCATGCACATATACCTTAGCCCTGCTCATTCCTGCGTGCATACCGACTCCAGGAACGTACTTGATTACCCTTCCAGTAGAGCAAATAAGGGATAGGCAAAAACAACAACGAAAGACAACCCAACAGAGTCAATGTCCATGCAACGCCAAGGTTGTTATACATGATTTCCGCAATGATAGCCATAATGCCGGCAGCAACAAGTCGCGTCATCTGAAGACAGGAAAGCGCGCTTGCCGCATGTTGCTCAAACACATCGGCGACGTACTGGTAGGCCGAGACGAAAACACATAACGTCCCAAAGCCGTAGAATACCGACGCGATAAGCGGGCTCCAGAACGAAATTGAAAGTCTGGCCGTCCAGGCCATCCAGAAGAGCGAGATGGGGATAAAAGGCGCACCGAACATAGCCATGTATAAACTGATCTCAGGGTCTGGGCGCTGCTGGCCCCTCGCACGGCTAAGGTAGATCTCCCTACGGAGGAGCCACATTGAAATTGGGAGTGTCAGTCCCGAAAGAATGACTCCGACCTCAATGGCCAGGAAGGCGAGGGCAGTCGAGGTCGGACTGAAGTTGTTTGCCTTCTGATAGATGGAGACGTAGCCCGCAATGAAGGTGTACAGGATCAAGAAAAGGAGGCAGAGAGCGAGCGAGTGAATCATGATGATTGGTTCCGTCACAAAAAGCACAAGTGGTCGGTATAGCGAGATACGCATGCGGCGGGCGAACGTGGCTTTTCTGAACTCCAGCGGAGACCGGTACCGGTCGTCACCTGTCAGGCGGCGGAGCTCTTTCGCTTTCCAGTACAGTAGAATCGGACTGTATGTCTCGGGCAGGAACAGCACAACTGGGATCAGAATAAGTCCTGCGAGAATGATGGTCATCCAGTCCACCCAGCGCCAGCCTGCCGATTTAGCATGGACGGCGAATGATCCTGGTACTGGGCCCACCAATGGACCAGTGAATATGATTATCGAGAAAATTGTGAAGATATAGACTCGTTCGATGCGTGACCAGACGTCCACGACGGATGCTGCTGCTAGAACTGCCGGGGCAGATCCGAAGAGTCCAGCTAGACCACGGCAAACAATTCGCTGTACCACTGTTTGGGAAAGCCCTGCGCCCATGTCAAACAACATGAAACCGATCATGGTGGGTATGTACACGGGAGTACGTCCAACGACCTCTGATATAGGTCCCGTTATCAATGCGCCTACTCCAGCACCAATCAAGTACATAGCTAGAGAATCTATGTCAGTCTAGTTAAAGTCATTCAAAGATTTAACCACGTACCAGTCGGCAAAGTCTCGACCTCAAAGTTAGTATGGTACAATTTCTTGGTCGAGGTCAGAGCAGTAGAATCAATCGTAGATGACCAGAAGATTACAAATCCAGTCATCGAGGTGAGAATAGTCGTCCACACTCGGCGTTTGAGTGGCCAGTTGTGAGGATCCATCGTATCGTAGTCGCCTTCAAATGTGACGATGATGAGTTTGTTCTTCTTCACTGACTCAACATCGGTTTCACTATCCGTCGAATAGCCCGGCCGGGGTCTTTCGACGCCAGTCAACATGATATCAGCCGTGTTTCCCAGCGTCTCTTGTGAGTTGATGGTATGCGGATCGTTTGTGATTTCTGGATCGTACTCCGCACCCTCGACATCTCCTTCCCGCTCGATATGCGATCGGACCGTGTGACGAGGTTGAAGGGATGGCCCAGTGATGAAAGTACGATGGCCATGTTCTCTCCTTCGTGCGGCACTAGGGTCGTCACTCGGCTCGCGAGCTTCCGTGAGGATCTCTCCTTCACGGTAAATGTAGCGGCCCTCGTGGGTCCAGACATTCTCGGGCTTCTCATGCTTTGTAACAAATTGTTGCTCGATCTTTCTACGGATCTTGCGGTGTTGGCGAATTGACTCCATTGTGCTTGATTGGGGGTCTTGCGTTCCAAGGTCGAATTCGCCCTTGTTACATTCAAAATTCAGATTAGTGGAGGAGGCTCAATATCTTTGGAGGCAAACAATGACATATGACGGCCCTCTCCCCCTGAGGATATCAAATCCGTACAGTGCCATATCCATATCATCCGGTCAGGTTTTCCGCCAATGACAAATCCCATCACATCAAGTTCATATGTTTGGCCGATCGAGAGCTTGTAGCATGTTGACCTTGATCGATAGCGATAGCTGTGTTTCCCCATAATGAAGCATCACAACGCCAAAAGGACGTGCGTCGGTGGTGCAGATACCCAGGTAGGCACTTGTCTACGATGATGTCAGGAAGACTGATCCTTATCGTCACTGGGCTAGGTAACATCCATGGATGCAGCTCATATTCAATGATTAAACAGTAGCAGATCACAGATTCATAAGGATTAATCACAAATAGTGCACCACCCACAGGCCAAATATGCAATGGAACACCGAGGGTGAAATTACACATACATGGCAATTCATTCAACACAAAAGCATGCTTCATTGAATGCCAGGCAAGCATCGGTCCCTGTCTTCATTTCCAGATGCAATTACATCACATAAAGAATATCGGTATCTGTTAGGGTCGTTAGAATTTGATTGCGACCAAGTAGCCCGAGAATCTTACCTAGGGGATGGCTGCAGCTTAGCTGTGGCTTCTGGGAATATTTGGACTCGAGCTCATCACGAATGCTATTCAAAAGCTGGACATAACTTTGCTGAGGGTTCTTCCGAAGCGCGGCGATAAAAGCCCAGGACATGGCACCGGTGGCCTGGCCGGCAATTTGGGCATCCTGACTGGTCTGGTCATCCTTGCTGCCGGACCACATGATGACATCCGCGGGACTAGTCTTAGTCTGCTTGTTGCGTTCATACACTTCGTCGCCCTTGGTGGCCTTCTTGATGAAGCCCATGGCAGTTGACATCATGCTACCCATGTCACCACGCGCGTATGCCGACACCACACCAAGCAGGCCCTGTCCAGCCTCCTTGGCCAGGTTGGGCTCCTTGAGTACACCAGAGGTGGAGTAGACGTAGGGGAGATCCAGAGCGGAGCCAGAGTGGCAGGAGTCGAAGATCGCTGTAAGCCGGACTCCCGGTTGTAAAGTCTGCACCATGATACGGTGCATCTCATCATCAACGATGTGGCCAGCAACCCGGAAGTCCACCGGGTAGATAACCTCATCATACCCATCCTCTTCGTCGCCGTCCAAGTCGGGTGTCTGACCGCCGTGACCTGGATTCCTGTTAGTTCGCCACCATAGACCCGATTGAAGTGCGGCTATTCACCAGAGTAGTGGAAGAACAATGAGTCATTGGGACGCGCATCCTTAACCAGCCAGTGCATAGCCCGAAGAATATTTGCCTTGGTTGGCTGGCTCATCGGATTTTGCTGGTCATCAGTCAAGAGGACCATGTCCTCGCGAGCATAGCCGAAGTTCTGGTTCAAGTAGGCCGACATGTTTTTCACGTCATTGATACACCCGCGCAGCTGACCTTTCTGGCCGAAGTAATTGATGCCAATCAACAACGCCTTTCTCTTGCCCGTACAGCGGGAGTATTGGAAGCTATAGCCTTGGGGAGCGCCGTGGCCGAAGGCGACGGGGTTGCTAGGAGGGGGAGGGGGACCGCCGCTTTGACCATAGGCTGAATTTGCGCATTATTAGCTTTCCTGTTGAAAATGCGATTCTGATTTGGAAAAAAGTTAACGGACCTGGTCTTCCTTGCATTGGTGGCCCTGAGGGTGGGTGCTGGTTGTACCCGGACGGTGGCGCCTGAAAAGAATTGATACGTGTCAATCTTGTGTATATTCGATCTCAAGCTCGTCATAACATACATTGTAATGCTGAGGGGGTGGCGCGCCGTAGGGCTGGTGAGATGGCTGGGACGAATGGCTGTAACCGTATGGGTTGGATTGCGGCGGCGGCTGGTGCGACTGCTGGTGGTAGGACTGGCCAGGATAGCCGCCATACGATGGCTGTTGATGATTCATTTGTCTGCAATCAAATCTTTGTCAGACTCTCTTTTCAGTAGATCAACAGGATAAGCAAGCGTACGGGTACTGCTGTTGCGGGGGATATGACGGCTGCTGCGGGGGGGTACCCCGGAGCGCCCGAGTAAGGTGGATAGTAAGACATCAAAGGAAGCCCTCAAGTCTAGGGAATCAAGCGAAATGCAAATATGTAAAGAAGAGAACGCGTTGAATGTGGAGAAGGGGGAGATTGAAGGCAACACAGATCGGAAGTACGGCAGCCGCCAAGCCTGGAACAGTCACTTTGAAAGAATATTTGAAGAAGATCAAAGTCACGGGGAGATAAAAAAGAAAGATCTGGAGATCGTCAGATTAGGAACTCGCCAGATACATACTCCGAGGTTCGTCCACTATCTCCTTATAAGGCTGGGTACAATCAAGGAATCAAAAACCCCCAAAAAAAGAGGGGGGAAATAGAAGATAGAAAGAAAAACAAACTGCACATCTGGACTTTTATATCTGACATGCATTCATCGGCAGCCCCGATCAACCCCTGCCCACTCCTAGAAGCCCAAAACCTCATTGGGCTCCACTAAATCCTTGAAGATTTCGATTTTGATACAGTGTGGGAGAAATAGACGGAGTAATAATGGATCATAACAGATTATACATGTCCCATCGCTCTTCTGCACGTCATACAGCTCAAGGCGATTCAATAGCACCGTCTTGGCGTAGGGATTTAGCCAATGAGATGTAAAATGGATTAAAAGGTCTCCAGACAATACGGAGTAGGTAGATTCCAAATAAACGGAAAAGCAAATGGTACGGTGTCGAATATGCTCGGATCGGCTCGGCCTTGGAAATGCATCTGATATATCATCTGCATGCAATTAAGTTCAAGGAACACTTTCATGAGGACTATGTTTATATTGTATGTACTTGGAAAGACCGTGTCAAGTGGGGTTATCTCTAACTCGTCTTCTATTCTCCCTGTACTTCATATTCAATATTCATCTCACAAACACCGGCTTGAAAGCCACCAAGGTCAGAGCAGAGTTCACTTTAACTGCTTTAGGGCCTCATCAATCATGCAGGTGTCCTTCTTTTTTGGGGGGGAATATCATCGAGCATTATCCAGTTCTGGTCAAACTCGTTTATCCTCGTCGGGGCATGCCGCGGCCACGACCACGGAGGGCGCGCTGGGCAGCACCTGGCGGCATACCGCGCTGTTGACCAGGTTGAGCCGACTCCTCATTCTCTGTTGGGGAGGAAATATGGGTTAGTTATGAAAGGAAGGTTGAAAAATAAGAAAGAAAAAAAGTTAACAGGTCACTTACTTATCGTCTCGTCCACACTCAGGATCAAGCAAGAGGCTTCCACTGCGGCTTGGATAGCATTGACCTTGACGAGGCTGGGCTCCCAAACAAAGGCGAGCATGTTGTCACGGACGCCCTCGTTGTCGAAGTCGACACCAGCCCAGGTGTTACCCTTACGGTGCTCAACACGCAAGCGGTTCAGAATATCTGTAGCGTCGAAGCCAGCGTTATCACACAGCTGGCGGGGAACAACCTCCAGGGCCTTGGCGAATGCCTTGACGACGGCCTGCTGCTTGTGTGGGACGTTACGGTCGGCATACCCATGCATGTAGCTTGACAACTCCATTTCAGTAGCACCACCGCCAGCAACGATGGTTGTGTTACGCAGAGCACGCTTAACAATCATGATAGCATCGTGCAGACTACGCTCCACCTCCGCAATGAATTGTTCAGCTCCACCACGCAGGACAAGAGTGCAAGTCTTAGCACGAGGGCAGTCAGAGAACAAGTTGAAACGCTCTCCACCAATCTGACGCTCCTCAAACGCACCGCAGGTACCCAGATGGCGCTCCTGGATGTCAGTGCATGTCGATTGGGTTGCGGCTCCGGTAGCCTGGCAAACACGGTCCATATCGTCGGAGGCCACACGGCCAGCACAGAAGATGTCTCGGTCCGCAAAGTACCTGCAAATCAAGTAATTAGTGTCTAGACCCATACCCTGTAGCAAATAACAAGCACATACTGTGTGGCAAGATCGCCAATGGGCAACTTGCTAAGCACGACCTTCGCTCCTGTCTTGTAGATAGCCTCAAGCTTGTTGAAGATAATCTGCCACTCAGCATCGACGATGGCCTGGTATTCCGAGACCTGCTCGACACGGACTTCGGCATTGTCCTTCTCGCTCTTAAGCTCCAGCTCGACGTTCAAGCACACAATACTGGGGTTCTTGAAATGTTTGGGCTGCTGCTCGAAACCGGCGTAGGAGAAAGTCTTTTTAAAGGCGACACCGTCGACGAAAAGCGAATCCTGGAGACCACCACCAGTAACCTTCTTGACACCAATCAACCTCTCGTTGAGGTCATCCTGGTCCAGCGAAAGTACGGCATCCACAACCACTATGGTACCATCTTGTCAGCCTCGGGGAATTGCAACCACTAGGTAGGGGATCCTCACTCTTTGTGAAGAAGTCCGAATTCCGCTTGATAAGCTTGCTGTTCATGGCTGTTGCGGCTAACCGTCTTAGTGTCTGAACCTTCTTCTCCTGGCTGTCTGAGGCATTCATCGTGTCCACTGCAATCTCCTTAACCTTGTTGACTGCCATGGCGCTCGCCCTCCGCAGACCCTTGATAATGGTCTGCGAGCTGACACCCTGCTCAACAAGGCCTCGCACCTCCTTCAAAATCTCACCAGCCAGGACAACCACGGAGGTTGTTCCGTCACCGACTTCGGCATCTTGGGACCGAGCGATATCTGTGAGAATGCGGGCGGCGGGGTGCACAATATCCAAAAGCTACCCAATACGCGAAAGTCAGAAATCACAAACTCGCTCCGGGCATAGATTTTCATCGGTGGCTAGACGCACCTTCATCACTGTGGCTCCATCGTTTGTAATGGTTTGTTTGCCATTGGCATCCACAAGCAGGAGATCACCACCGTAAGGACCGAGAGTGCTCTTGACTGTTCCTTGCACTGCGACACAGGCGTTGATGTTGGAGATAATCTGACCCTTTCCTTGAGAGGCATCGGTGCCTGTAGATTGCAAAGCAGCAATAGTTAGCATAAGTCATAGAATCCCACCAACAAAACTGCCCGCACTGGAGACAACACATACCCTCCTTCAACACGACAATCGTGGGGGTTTGGCCGTTGAAGGCCATGATTAGATCGGTATTCGGACACGAAACCGTTCAGTAAAAAAATAAAAGAAATAAGAAAAGGGGTATGGTGAGTCGAAAGGTCGGAGGGGTTGATCTGCCAAAATTTCCCAGAGCTCCTGTTCCCCAAAAACCCCCAGTCGCGCAAGGCGGTGACCAATCAAGGCTCCTCAACCCTACGCATTTAAAGAGATGTACACAATCTATATTGAATATAGAGTTTTTATAGTATATATTGAGATATCTCATTTGAATATTATACCTAAAAAGGAGTACAGTGTATGTAGCATAGAGCGTTATATCACTGTCCACGGCAAAATAGTGGTGGAGTATCAGCGGTATCTCAGACCGATGCCTCAACGCCAATAGAACAATAGAAAGAAAAGTAAGAAAGGTAAGGTTAAGACAAAATAGTTCCGAAAAGAAATAGACCCCCCGAGATAAGAAACCGAGATAGAAAGTTTGAAGCATGTTCACGTAAAGTCATAATTCCCATCTGAGGGACTTCCATACTCGAACTTCGAGAGTAATTCAGCATCATGCTGTAACTCATGTGAAGGTGGGTTCACAAGTCCAAGCACGTCTTGTCGAAACGGGTCCGAGCCATCATCTACCATCATCTGGTAGGCATTGCTAGCTGTATGATAGCGCATTGCATCGTCAAAGCTTGACATGCCGAGATTGTGTGGGCCCGGTGCGAACTGGCCCGTCATGGGGTTCTGTTGCTGGTAGCGTCGTAGCTGTTGGTGTATCTGCATTATCTGGGGGTCAAGGGGCATGGGTGCGAACCCAGTCATGGGGTGGACTGTGCCAGGCATGGCTGCAGGAATTGGTTGGTGCATAAGAGGGTTGTAGCTGGGAGGCTCATCGGGTGCTTCGTCCATCGCCTGCGGGACATTGGCTGGCTCCTTCGGAGGCTGTTCCATTGTGCTATCCACATCCATGCCAGACATCGTTTCCGATGGTGATAGATCATCATCTTTACTCCCAGGAATGGGGGGCGCCTTGAGAGTCTCTTTGCATTGTGGGCAGTCTCGAATCACGCGATTGACGGTCTCTTTGATTCGTACCCAGTGGTATTTGACTGCGATAGCTGCCGTAGTCTTGTTGATTCCGGCATGTTGTTTAAGATGAACTTCTTGGGCAATATCGTACTGCTGCTGCGGGTCTGACACCACCTCTTTATCCTTCAGCATCAGCCTCTCAGGCTCACCATCGTCCCCACCAAGAAGTTTATAGTGGGTCGCCGCACTGCGAAGTCGACTCTTCTCTGCCCGGTCAGCACCACGAGGGTACTTTCCGTGCTTCAAATAATAACGGATTTTCTCGAAGCGATCCTGGGACACAGAGTCCTCGCCATCCAAACTGAGGCCTCTACCGTAGATGATTGCGTCGACAAACTCCCCGGGTTGAGATTTGATACTGCCTCCACCAGGGACTCGGCCAATCCTTTTGAAGCCGAGGGAATCCCAGAGGCGACAAGATGCAACGTTAGACTCATATACCAAGTTGAAGACTGCATATGTGTATCCCTGGCGAACATTAACTCAGAGCCCGTTTGAAGGGACTGCGTTGAAGAAACTCACTAATCGGGGGGCCCACTCCAGGTAGGATTCGCCCATCAATCTACCCACGCCCTTGTTTCGGGCAGCATCAGTGACAATGAAGGTGCCATTGCACACATGACTACTGCGGCCAGGGTAATTAGGCCGAATGTGAAAGCCACCTAGACAGATCTTGGTCCAATTAGCTCCAGCACGATCCATCGCATGTGTCTGCTCTGCACTCTCGATGTCGCCAGTAAGCATGACCACGCCAAAGTTCGAAAACCAATATCGTCCGAATTGGGCCAATGGAATGGGCTCTGTCATAGCATATGTATCTCCCTTTTCAATCTCTTTGTTAAATTGATCAGAGAGATACTTCATTAGAGCCCGGGGTACTTCCTCTGCTGAGCCAAAGGGGACCAGGGTCGCCACTGTAACACGATCTCGCAAAGTTACTTGTCGCGGGGCCAGAGCAAGTGGATAATCCAGCTCAGGGCCCGATGGAACAAGCTCTGAATCTCCATGAACTTCAGACATGGTTAGGTGGCCCTCTGGAGGTTGTCAATCACACTGTTTGACATGTTAGTTGGATGCATTCTATTCCCATATTTTTGCGACACAAAACCTCATAGATGTATACAAAAACAAGAAAACAACTACAAGGAACTGAATTCAACCGGGGGTCTGTTCACTGACATTCTGGACTGCTTCTAGAAGCCCTCGATCGCACTTCGAGGACCGCGTGAGTATTCTCGAGTCCGGAATGGCCGCAACGCAAGTCGAGAAGTCGTGGTCCTTGCTGACTCATTTCATTAGATAAGCATATATAGATACCTAAGGTACCTATATATATATTTTGCCTGATTCCTCAGGCTTGACACACAACGTAACTAACTAATTAACTAAAATAACGACGACCAAGTGCTATACCCATAAGTGTAATAAGTGGCGAGTCTGTGTATACTTGGATGGCTCATTGGGAATGTTGAGCGACAGGATGCAAAACCTTTCTCATGAGCCAGGGGTAAGATCAAAGAGCGGGAGTTTCGTAGTACTCCTAAGTATGAGTGAATTTGATATTTCTAGACATTCTTCAAAATGATATCTTTCTTTTAATGCTTTGAAACTTTTTAAAAAAGTACTATGTTGTAAAAGATAGCGTTTTGGTGTATGGCGTAGCCCACGTTGCTTAGGCCAAAGCCATAAGCATATGGATATACCCTTCAGGTCTCACCAATATCATCATATGATTATCAGACTTGATTCGGGCTCCAGGCTCGATGAATGAAATCACTGTCTGCATACGTCGTATGTCAAATCGGCTTCAACAACATTCAACATATATAATCCAAGTGGAGGGTGCATTGGTGTCGTTATTGTGGCAAAATTGCGATTTAGTTGAGTTTCGGTGGACCTAGCATGATAATATCTGATCAATACTTGGAGAGCATACATATCTAGCTTGGCCGGTGGGGAAAACGCAAGGATTGGCTTTTGGGGCCAGCTGAGCTGTCCAGCGTTACGTTATGTGAGAAAGTGATAGGTCCCGCTCAGAAAGGTGAAAGTTCTCAGACCCGTAGAGCTGGGCTTCTTTTCTGCATAACACGCCATATCTTAGCAAATTCGCAGTATAAAACTGCATGTAAGTCCGCCATGGCAGAGCGTCCGCAATACTTCAAGAACACGTTAAGCCCGCTCCCAATCAATGCGACCACGCTTTTGGAGAGCTTCCAAGAGCTTTGTACTGCTGTTTGCAGTGGTGCTGAGTTGATACAGCAGAACACTCTATTGCCTGAAACATGGGGCCCCAATGGCATGTTTAAAGGTTTCCCCGGTATTTCAAGCTCAAGCCCCACTCAAATCTACCATCTAACCGCTCAAGAAAGGCATTGCTCTTGCATTCCTACGCCTAGATTATCAGTCATCGGTTCTACGGGGGCTCAAAGCCGCTGCTCCTGACTATCGTCGCTATGCACTACAACGAATCCCATCAAGCCTTCCAGACACTCCTCTGCTAGCCTCTCGGTTGTCTCCAATTGGCTCATCTTCACCTGTGACTGCTGTCACTCTGCGCATCTTGAGTACTTTTGCAAAGAATAATTGGCAAGATGGCGCGCATCTCAGCATCACAAGGGAGGATGCCACTTGCCTTCATGATGCCATGCAGTGCGCATTAAAGAACGAACCTCTTGTTATTCATGATGGCCGAAAAATGGGTGGAGATGAAATGCTGTTTGGTCGAGCAGGACTTCTTTGGGCTCTTTTGAACATTCGTGCTCATAGGTTTGATCAAGAGACCCAGGATATCCTCTCACCTATATTGGGGGCAATTCCAGAGTTGATCCGGGTGATTGTCGATGCCGGGCAGCAGGGATCCAAGGAATACACCGAGAATAATGGAGCCCAAAACGCACATCCATTGATGTATGCATGGATGGAGGGCCATTACTGCTTTGGGGCGTAGGTGCATCTCCAGAGTTCTTAATCGTATGCATCAGCTAACATACAATGTATAGGGTCCATGGAATAAGTAAGTCTGCAGGTCATTATTTGGGGTTTGCAAAATCCAATGCTAATTTGTGATTTAGCCGGTATTCTAACCATCCTGCTTTCATGTAAGCCCGAGGAGCTTACGGACTATCTTCCTGTAATTGGTGATAGCATCACTGCGCTTTGCAAGCTATCTGGATCTACCAATGGCCACCTCCCAATGACGCTACCTCCATATAGCTTCGGGCAGCGCTCAGAACTAGTCCAACTGTGTCACGGGAGCCCAGGATTATTGATTCTTCTAGGAGCTGCTTTGAAAAACAAATATTTAACCCGCGCCCACTGGGATCCAACTTGGGACCAAGCCATATACTTGGGCACTGAGCGTGTGTGGGAAGAAGGGCTGCTTTCTAAGGGAGGCAGTCTGTGTCACGGCGTGGCTGGCAATGCATGGGCGTGGCTCCTCCTCCATGATTGCTTTGAATACCACTCAGAAATTCTGAAGGATGCCCGGTCAGCTTATCTCAAGCGCAATCAACTATCAGCACTTCCAAATGCTAAGGTGAATCAGGAACTCACCAGTGACTTCTTCCTCTCGAAGGCACTTGCATTTATGCTGCATGCACGTGAGACTAAGCCATACAACAGCTCGCCCACATCTTCTGACAAAGATTATCGCATGCCTGATGAGCCTTACGGTTTGTTTGAAGGTGTTGCAGGCAATGTTTGTGCGTGGGCTGATACGTGCGCGGTAATTCAAGCCAGGTTGCGCAAGATGGAACTTGCTGAGCAGGGTATATGTGTTACATCTGGCTTATCACGAGATCTAACTTTCCGAGATATTTGCTCTAGACACTTGGGCTTTCCAGCCCTGGGTGGAAATGGCGTAACGGGTATTTTCTAGCCCAAGGGCTATTCCCCACATGTTCGCACAGTTGTTTTGTCGAGTGACGTCACATGTCAGTAAGATTACAGGGCCATAACTTTCTCCGGAAATACAAAAACATATAAAAACAAGGGTCTTTGAATCCTACCAATGATCTATCCTTAAGGGTTACCGTAAAATTGTGGCTGAGTCGGGCAACTGATGGGGCCAAAACTTCTTCCACCTTCGAAATCTGTATCTTTGGTTGAGAATTTGAATATAGTAGACATGGATCTCATTCCTCCCTCTTATGAATCCGCAACGGATAGGGATGCTTGGACAATCATTGCTCGCTATATTCCTTCCAGCGACCTATGCGCTGCATCTCTAGTCTGCCATAGATGGCATGGTCTATTTATGCCTTTCCTCTGGGGTGATCCAGCATCTCACTTTGGTACAGATAATGATGCAGTCTACGGTAAGTTGCTCCGAAAAAGATTGTTCAAAAATCCTAACCGGATCATACAGTCGCTCTCACTCGATTTCGAAGGACACTGAAATATGCCCGACAAGAGGTGCGGGCGTTGACCCATACCCTTCACCTTCCACCCGCTCTCTCGGAGATATATGGTGGTCCACGTGCAGGCTGGTTGAGGGACATCCTCGAATGCCTGCCATGCCTGCAGTGTCTCATGGTCTCGAGATTGCCCTTTTTTGACCACCATGCTATGACAGCATTGAAAACCGCTGAGAGGTCGAGCCAGTATAATATACGGCTCTTGTTGGCTGAACGTGAGCCTAATACTACTTCCACGAGCCTCGCAGAGACTCTCTTCTTGTTTCCAGCATTGACCTACCTGGATCTTTCATACACCACTCCAGCACGAGACCGCAATGTACTCTCTCAACTAGCCCAAATGCCCTTTTTGAGGGTACTGAAACTGCGTGGCATAGGGCTGAAGGATAATGACGCCGAATTTCTAGCTAATGCAATTGGACGTCGAGTCCGTTGTCTAGATTTGAGAGACAACATGCTCACTGACATGGCAGTCCGCTCTCTTTTACAGGCATCATTTCTCCCGCCAAATGAGACGGAAAGGCAACAAAGCCCAAGACAGGCCACCGCTTCGCCAGACCCCTTCTCCCACTTTACAATCAACGGGTGTAATTCGGGCTTCTTCAAGCGGCCAGACTTAGATGAACAATTTTTGAAGCTTCTCGCTCAGCCGGTTTTATGCCATCCGTGGGTTGAAGACTTACCGCATACGGGAATCACTCATCTTTATATCACTGGTAATCAAATGTCCGTGGAGGCTGTGGCGAGTCTTTTGCTTTCATCCCGGCTATATGCTCTGGATTTCGGGACCATAAAATCTCCGGATAAGGCACACCAGACGCATCATTATGGGAAGGAGAAGTATCCCGGAGCTGAGAAACTAGTGCCAATCTTGGGTAAGGTCGCAGGGGACAACTTGATATATTTCCGGGCGCATCACGCAGTTCTCACTGGCCAACCACCAGCTAAAGACGTTGCATCCAGTGTTGAACTTCTTCCAGAGCTTTCAGCAGAAGAGGGCCCCCGTGAAGTCGAACAGTTCGAGTTGGATGGTACCCAGCAATTTTATGAGTTGCCTGGAGAGACAAGGCCTGCCTTTGAGCTTGCGGATACATCAATAAACAACTCAATTAGCCCATCTTCGACGACAAAAAGTGTTCAGACTTCCCAGCCATTGACAGTCTACGAGGATGAACCTGCACCACTGGTCAGGCGTGGTTCGGCTTTTGCTCCAGAGGTTGTACAACCCATATATGTGCATAGCAGTACTGACCATGGCACGCCCTCTAGTCCTTCTGGGACAGACACGTGGGATATAGGGCAGGCCGAGGGAAGCACCTTGCCTTCTATTTCAATGTCTTCGGACGGCGACACTTTTGCGACAGACTTGTCTCTGGGTCGAACATTGCAGTGTAGCTCCCCAATCTCATCCAATGATTCCCTCGTACAAATAGTACAAGAATTATTGGCGAAGCGACCGCGTAACCAATCACTTCCGCTTCGGGGAGGAAAAGAAAGCTGGTACCCTTACCTACACCCATCACATATTCCTCACATGGAATCTTTGGTACTGACAGACGTACCCTCGCATGTGGCGCCTAACTCATCGATATTATCTGCGCTCACTCGGTTCATTACTGCATGCTCAAACGAAGCATTGCTAGCGACTCTACAAGCAGGGTCAGACTATTCTCTCCCGCCAGGGCAAGCGCGCATGCAAGCCGAGCAGCAGCGGTCACGATCTCTCTTTGGCTTGCGGCGTCTAGTTCTCGAAATTACACCCGTTGATACCTCTAAATTGACATCATGGAAGCCCGGGAACCAATATAATGCCACAGGCCATTCAAGCACGGGTGACCGCGATTCTGAGAATCTTTGGTCTGCAGCTACAAATGATTTCAGCTTCTTTGGTGAAGAAGAGTGCGGAGTCCCTGAAAATGATCCTGGCAAATACTTTCCAATGGCTGTGCTTAATGACAAGGTCTCGCTTATGCCGGAAGATGACTCGTTGCATTCACCAGATCCGCCGAAGACTGCTGGAGATGGAAAGCAGCAGTGTGAGGCCCCGATGATTGACCTTGTGGCGGAGCTTGCGGCCTTTCGTCGCGGCAAGAAGGCCGAGTATGAGCAAGTTGTTCGTCGTGAAAGGATACGGCGAAGCACGATTAGCGCGGGTGCTTCTGGCCTACTTATGCCATCATCGCCCCATATTTCTCTCTCACATTACGTCGAAGGCCATTGGAGGGGGGAAGTGAAGATCGTTCGGAACCCGATGCCAAAGGTGCGGACCGGCATGGTAGACATGTATGGAAACTATTTCGAGAAGGGGTACTTGTACCCATGAATTCTGTCTTTAGCGAGATACCCAGCAACTCTACCCAGGATACTTCGAGTCTACGTGAGGCGATCATGTTTTGTAGGAATTTTTGATATTTTCTAAGTCCTCATTTGGACCTGAACCATCCTTCCTCCCAGTCATAACAAGCCGTCGTCAACGGGCTCATAAACATCACAATGCTAAAGAGACATCCAAACTGCCTTCATCGGACAATTGGTGCCATCTTTTTCATCCTCAGTGTAGAAGCATGGCCGGCAGTTTCGGGACCGAGCATCACCCCTGCGATCCGGTCAAGAAGAACACCAATGCGAAGAGTGAAGACAAAATAAAAGAATTCATTTCAAACTAGTTCAATTTTATTTTGTTCATCATGCGACATTCATCTCCTTACAAAGCCTTGGCGGCAGTAGGGGGCTGGAGCTTCTTGCCGTCCTTGTTGAAGCGAATACGGGGAGGGGGAGCACGGTTGCGGCGGCCTTCGCGGGAGCGAACACTATTGGAAAGTATTAGCAAATGAAAGGCGATCGAGTATCGAGAGTATTCGGTATAAACGTACCGGACAATCTTGCCGTGAATGGCGCAGGACACGCAGTACTGGAGCTTCAAGTACATCTTGGGGACAGAGTACTCAGCGAAGACGGAAGCCTCGGAGATATCACCTGTAAAGTGAAAATCGTTAGTTGCACTGGTTCGTCTTGGAATTACTCGAAAGAGTCATAGCCAAAGATCTGGATCTTGTCGTAGATTCTCGAGGTATCGGGAGAGTGGTCACGTACGGATGGCAGCAGACTCGACCATGTTGCGGATGGTGAAGCGCTTGATGGCCTTGTCCTTGGGGGTGCAGCGAGCGCAGTTGGAGCAACGCACAGGCTTGACGTGGCCGCGGCCATTCTTGTTGCGGCCGCTATCAAATCAATTAGTTACCGTCCCCTGAAGTTGCGAATCGTTCGAAGTCCAGTTTCCCATTCGCCTTGTCCAGCAATGTGCGTAGGTCGCGATTTCGATGTATTTGGAGATGAATGTCGTGTGCGCTTCCGTCGGCGTCATTGCGGAGGTGTCGAATGGGATACTGCTTCGCCGAGATAGGGGGATTTGTTGGTCTTACTTGTTCGCCCTCTTCTTGACCATTTTGACGGTTTGTTCTGTTGATGGTTAGGTGTTGGTCTGTGGGTGAAGGGGGGAGATAGCGTACGGTTGACTTGTCGGGAGTGGGTTGTCGAAGCTCGCTCACACAAAGTCTCTTTCGGGATGGATTGGATTCCGTTGTGCGGGTAGCCCTAAGCCCTTAAGCGAGACGGGTCACGGGTCTGATGCCCTGAGTTTAAGGCATCGATTTCCTGGGAGTCACGTGCATCATTTGGACAGAGTCACGAGCAGTATGTCCACCTAATTGGGACTAGCGCCCGGATCGTACCGTGTCATTTAGTGTTTACGGCTCCTCATCCCAGACTAACGAAGAAACACCCCTGTTGGGATTGACTATTGAACTGCCCATTTTTCTTCTCCTTCCCAGGAATTCTCCTTGCCTTTTGTCTCCCATACCAGTCTCACAACTTGACATCCTTGTTTTGTTTGTGTCATCTCCCTTCCTTTCTCTCCATTTTTATTGAGACTTTCTCCTTTCGGCATTATTATGTCGGCCACAGGTACTTTTCGGGGAAAGCCCAATCAGACCATCGGAAGAGGAAGGCTGCCCGACTTCGGAAATGATCCCAGTGCTTCCCACATCCCCCGACCCCGGCCAGAATCTTCAGTCACAAACAATACACCCTCCAGCGACGTTGGAAGTGGCACAATGAGCGCCGCAAGTAGCAGACAGCGACAGAATCAGTCGAAACGTGATGAGGTACGTCATGGCAGCCAACGGGAGTGATCTCCTGATGCTTACTTTGAGCTTTGACTTTGATCTAACCTCGACACAAGGCTATCCGCCGCAAAATGGAAGCCGACCTCAGCAAAAAGAGGAACGCTCCAGCAAAATCGAGGAGCTCCCGCAAAGCCCCTCCCGGCACCGTGCTCGCCCTCAAGCCCAGCCAGGCCCTCCAGATCAAACCCAGCATGAGCATCGCGGAGGCTGCTCAGCTTATGGCCGCCAAGAGAGAAGACTGTGTGTTAGTGACCGACGATAATGAGCGCATCGCAGGTATTTTTACAGCCAAGGATTTGGCGTTCCGTGTCGTCGGAATGGGCTTGAAGGCGCGAGATGTCTCCGTCGCTGAGATCATGACTAAAAATCCGCTTTGTGCGAGAACGGACACCAGCGCGACCGACGCGCTCGATCTTATGGTGCGCAAGGGATTCAGGCATCTGCCAGTCATGGATGAGAATCAGGATATCTCTGGTGTTTTGGATATTACCAAGTGCTTCTACGATGCTATGGAAAAATTGGAACGTGCATACAGCTCGTCTCGCAAGCTGTACGATGCACTGGAAGGTGTACAGACAGAGCTCGGCTCTAGCCAGCCCCAGCAAGTCATCCAATACGTGGAGGCATTGCGATCGAAGATGTCCGGTCCAACTCTTGAAACCGTCTTAGACGGCTTGCCACCGGTCACTGTCTCTGTCCGCACCACCGTCAAGGACGCTGCGGCTCTGATGAAGGAAAACCACACCACAGCGCTGTTGGTACAGGATCAAGGCTCGATCACTGGTATATTCACTAGCAAAGACATTGTTCTTCGCGTTATTGCTCCTGGCCTCGACCCTTCAACCTGCAGTGTTGTCCGTGTCATGACTCCTCACCCCGATTTTGCCCCATCGGATATGAGCATTCAAGCCGCGCTTCGCAAGATGCATGGTCAGTCATTTCGATCAACAATTAAAAGCAGCGCATGCTAACTCTGCAACAGATGGCCACTATCTCAACCTGCCTGTGATGAACGAAGGTGGTGAAATCGTCGGCATGGTGGATGTGTTAAAGCTCACTTATGCCACACTTGAACAGGTATGTAGATAGCGTCAGATCTGACATGGAGGCGCTTTGGCTGACGTATTCAGATCAACACTATGTCAACTCAAGATGACGAGGGTCCCGCGTGGAACAAATTCTGGTTATCGATGGATCACGAGTCAGACTCGATGGTCTCTGGCGGCCACAGCCAGCAACTGAATACCCCACACCGCTCAGTTATTAGCCCCGACCTCACTCGCTCAGGCTGCGACAACAGTCTTCTCCCCAACGACTCAGCATCGCACCACGGTGATGAACATTCCGAAGTTGTTTCTCAACACCACCCAGCAGAACCAGCTGCTCCTACGCCATTCCCCTTCAAGTTCAAGGCCCCTGGTGGCCGAGTGCATCGTGTGAACGTCCTCCCCACCAGCGGCGTTATCGAACTTGTGTCGCAAGTCACAGCGAAACTTGGCAAGGAAGTCGAGGCTGTCGGTGGCGAGGCTACCGTTGAGGAGGGTCGGCTGAGCAACACAGGATATGCGCTCAGCTACATGGACAACGAGGGTGACACCGTCTCTATCACCACGGATCATGATATGACTGACGCCATCGACCTGGCCCGCCGTACTCACCGCGACAAGGTCAATTTGTTTGTCCACGACCCCGCCCAGCCGCCTATTCCTGTTGAACCCCATCATGTCAAGATTGTGACTCCCGTCGAAGAGCAAAGCGTTGCTGAGGAACCTGCGTCACAAGAGTCCCCCGTGAACAAATCCCTACCCCAGCAGCAAGCTGTGCCCCCCCACGCCCCGGATGAGCAATTGATTGCCGGCGTCCCCAACGACTTGCTCCTTCCTGGTGCTATTGTCACACTGGCTGCAGTTATTGCGGGTGTGTTCATCCTCAGCCGCCCCAGTGGTCGGTAAAAAGATATCTGGCCCTTGGTCTATTTCCGAAACCCTCTTTTTCTCTCCAAATTCTTCACTTTTTTCTGATTCGGCTTGGCTATTCAGCATTTTGAGAAAGCGTAGTAGATTATTTTCCTGTCTGGAGTGCTGCATACCCGTTTTTCTTTTCTCTAATATCGATATTCCGTGTCGCGTTCAGATACCGCTGTTCGTGTGAGCAGTTGCGGCCTTAGTTTAGCCTTCAATGCAAATAATTGTTCGAGATGAAACTTGATCAAATAACTCAGTGCATACATTATCGCCGTAAGCTATAAAATAAGTAAGTCTTTGACGGGATAAGCAATGGTTCATTTCTTTCATACTTATTTATGTCTGTTCGAATTTAGTTAGCCTTGTGGCCTGGAATTACCGCATTTGGCTTAGCGTTCAGTTGCGATTATCGTCACTATGGGCTCTTTATGTTGTCCTTGGATTATTCGTACAGTTAATTGCAATTTTTGTCAACGAAGAAACTGTTACAAAGACCTCGACATCTCCTGTTGAATCTACTTTTCTCTTGTGGTGTGATTAGACTGGCACTTTCAATCTTCTTCACCCCGAAGGGCCTATCCGTCTATCGCTCTCCTAATCAGAAATTCTTCTTTTTTCCCTCTCCCCGCCCCACCAAAAACAAAACTCCTCTCCTTCGTTCCACCCTACCTCCACCGAATCACTTCTACGAGGGTTGAAAGAACTTGGGTTGCTTGGATCGTCTGGAACTTGGGAACAGACACGCCCAACATGTCCCTCCTACCTCCCGAAATCCACACCGCGCTTTCTCAGCTGCTCCGCGCCTTGGGCACACCCGACAATACCGTCAGATCCCAGGCGGAAGACCAGCTTAACAATGACTGGGTTCAGAACCGACCAGACGTTCTATTGATGGGATTGGCGGAACAGCTTGGCGGTGCAGCGGACACAATAGTAAGTTGCACCAGACTCCAGGGGTGCAGTTGATTGAAAGAGGGGTGTTGCAAACGACCGACAACCGAATCAACATCCGAATCTCACTAGGATTTGGGATCAAAGCTAATGAGAATCTCTTGCTGATAGACCCGTGCTTTTTCCGCTGTGCTTTTCCGAAGAATCGCAACAAAAACCCGAAAGGATCCCGCCTCAGGTGACAACAAGGAGGTTTTCTCGTGTCTCCCCAACGAGCAGCGAATTGCCATTCGTGAAAAACTGGTGACTTGCCTGACGACTGAAACTGTCACCGATGTACGCAAGAAGATTGGAGACGCATTGGCTGAGGTGGCTCGGCAATACACCGATAATGGTATGCGATTCGAACCCGCCTTTGACGAAATGAGGACTGTTGGTTCTGACGATTTCACTTGTCATTTTTAGGCGAACAGTGGCCTGAACTCCTCGGCGTTCTCTTCCAGGCGAGCCAGAGCCCTGACTCAGGCCTTCGGGAAACCGCATACCGCGTCTTCACGACCACCCCCGGGATCATTGAGAGGCAGCACGAAGATGCTGTTGTGGAGGTCTTTACCAAAGGTTTCAAGGACGATAATATTTCTGTATGTCGACATGTGATTATGCCCTTCCAGCTCAATTTTGACCATTTTATCAGGTGCGGATTTCCGCTATGGAAGCTTTCGCTTCGTTGTTCCGGTCGATCTCCAAAAAGTCCCAGCCTAAGTTCTTCGGCCTCATGCCAGACCTTCTCAACATCCTTCCTCCCCTGAAGGAAGCCTCTGAAAGCGAGGAGCTGTCCTCGGCACTGCTCGCTTTGATCGAATTAGCTGAGATCAGCCCGAAGATGTTCAAGGCCATGTTCAACAACTTGGTTAAATTCAGCATTAGTGTCATTGGCGACAAGGAGCTCAGCGACCAGGTGCGCCAGAACGCACTCGAGTTGATGGCTACCTTTGCCGATTATGCCCCAAATATGTGTAAGAAAGAGCCGGAGTTCGCACAGGAAATGGTCACACAGTGTCTGAGTCTGATGACTGATGTTGGTGCGGATGATGACGATGCCGAGGAATGGAACGCGTCCGAAGATGTAAGTGTTTGCGTTTATACCATTATAATTGACATCCCGCTGACTAGTAACAGCTTGAGCCTGAAGAGAACGATCTCAACCACATCGCTGGTGAACAATGCATGGATCGTCTCGCCAACAAACTCGGTGGAGGGGCCATCCTTCAACCCGCATTCTCTTGGATTCCTCGCATGATGTCGTCTACCAACTGGCGCGACCGCCATGCTGCTTTGATGGCCATCTCCGCCATCTCCGAGGGTTGTCGTGACTTGATGGTCGGTGAGCTGGACCAAGTTCTAGCACTTGTTGTTCCTGCCCTGCAAGACGCCCACCCCCGAGTCCGCTATGCAGGCTGCAATGCTCTAGGCCAGATGAGTACCGACTTTGCCGGTACCATGCAGGAGAAGTACCACTCGATTGTCCTCACTAACATCATTCCCGTTCTCGCCTCTACCGAGCCACGTGTGCAGTCTCACGCTGCCGCCGCTCTCGTCAACTTTTGCGAGGAGGCGGAGCGCAGCACCTTGGAGCCATACCTCGGAAACCTGCTCAGCCATCTCCTGGATCTTCTGCGCAGCCCTAAACGTTATTTGCAGGAGCAGGCACTTTCCACCATCGCTACCATTGCCGATTCCGCCGAGGCCGCTTTCGATCAGTATTATACTACTCTGATGCCTCTCTTACTCAATGTCCTCAAGGAGGAACAAGGTAAGGAGTACCGCCTTCTTCGTGCCAAGGCCATGGAGTGTGCTACTCTGATCGCACTGGCCGTTGGCAAGGAGAAGATGGGTCAAGATGCTTTGAACCTTGTGCAGATTCTCGGCAACATTCAGCAAAACATTGTCGACGCCGACGACCCACAGTCACAGTACCTTCTTCACTGTTGGGGCCGCATGTGCCGTGTTCTAGGCCAAGATTTCGTGCCTTATCTCCCCGGTGTTATGCCTCCTCTTCTCACCGTAGCTGCTGCCAAGGCTGATATTCAGCTGCTTGATGACGAGGATCAGATCGAGCAGGTTGAGCAGGATGATGGCTGGGAGCTGGTGCCACTCAAGGGCAAAATCATCGGTATCAAGACCAGTGCTCTTGAAGACAAGAATACTGCTATTGAATTGATCACGATCTACGCCCAAATTCTCGAGGAAAATTTCGAACCTTACGTCCTAGAAACCATGGAGAAGATCGCGGTCCCTGGTCTTGCCTTCTTCTTCCACGACCCCGTTCGAGTTTCGGCTGCTAAGCTGATCCCTCAGCTGCTTAACTCCTTCAAGAAGGCACACGGTGGCCAGTCCCCGGGCTTCGCTGAAATGTGGAACAAGGTCGCAGAGAAGATCATCGAGGTTCTGAGCGCTGAGCCGACAGTTGACACGCTGGCTGAGATGTACCAATGCTTCTACGAATCGGTAGAGGTAGTTGGCAGAAACTCCCTCACCCCTCAGCATTTGCAGGCTTTCATTGAATCGGCGAAGTCGACCCTTGAGGACTACCAGATGCGCGTGAAGCAACGTTTGGAGGAGCAGGCCGAGCTCGAAGATGGTGACGAGGAGAACCTGGACTTTGAGTACGCCGTGGAGGATGACCAAAATCTATTGAGCGATATGAACAAGGCCTTCCACACCATATTTAAGAACCAGGGCAACTCTTTCCTGCCAACCTGGCAGCAACTGATTCCATTCTATGACGCTTTCATCACAAGCCAAGATCCGACACAACGGCAGTGGGCTCTTTGCATAATGGATGACGTGCTTGAATTCTGCGGCGAAGAGTCGTGGGCCTTCAAGGACCATATCATGCAACCTTTGGCCTCTGGTCTGCGAGATGAGAACGCCGCCAACCGTCAGGCGGCGGCTTACGGAGTGGGTGTGGCCGCGCAGAAGGGCGGTGCCGCCTGGAGCGACTTTGTGGCAGCCAGCCTCCCTAGCTTGTTCCAGGTTACACAGCATGCCCAATCTCGCACAGAGGAGAATGTGTTCGCGACTGAGAACGCATCTGCCAGTATCGCCAAGATTCTGCACTACAACCCATCTAAGGTTCAGGCTCCCCAGGATGTCGTGACCAACTGGATTGAGACTTTACCCATTACCTACGACGAGGAGGCTGCTCCCTATGCCTATTCTTTTATTGCACAGTTGATTGACCAGTATGTTCTCTTGATCAACCCTTCATACTTATACTAATATTGTACTAGGCAAAACCCGGCTGTCTTTGCCAAGGCTGACCGTGTCTTCGGTTTCATCGTGCAGGCACTCGAGGCAGCTACCCTACAGGGCCAGACCGCTGCCCGGGTGGCCACATCTGCCAAGCAGCTGGTGGCAGCGACCGGTGCCAATGCAGACCAGATTCTAGCTTCTGTGGACCCAGCCAACCAGGAAAGAGTGCGCAAGTTCTTCCAATAAAGCTCAGACATTTTGTTTTATATCCGGCAGAGCTTTATCCCCCTTTTTTATTATTTCCCAAATCATTCCCCTCGGTCATGTGAAATCTGAAGTTACCTGAACCCCCGACACGTTTCTTTAATTCTTAGCCCCTACGTACGAATGCCATGAGCTTTAGACGTTGGATTCCACCGTACGCGCGATGTCCATGTAGATGAAATGCCGGCCTTTGCCATTGATCTGGCTAGATATCTAAAAGAAATCAGACCATGCTATCTACAACTTCGATACCCTTTGAATTTCATTCGCAACCACCTCCTCCAGTCCCATGACCTTGGGCTCCCCAATCAACCCGTTGGCCCGCTCCGCATACAGTGTCCCGCCTTCGCCCCAAATCCGACGTAATGTGAACACAGTGGCCGCCGGGTTTCCAGTTTCCCACGCTGTAGCCTCCGCCTCGCGCAACTTCGCCAACGATGCGCGAGATACATCCCACGGCTGACCTCCAAGCTGACGCTCAAATTCCGCCTGGATTTGGTCGGGGCTCGTGGTAAATGAATTAACACACAAGGCAGCGTTTTGCGTCTTAGCCGTAGCATGAAGCAGAGTGTTCAGGACAAGAACACCAACACTAGCGGAATAGTCAGTCAATTGTTCATCCCAACGAGAAAAATGCCAAAAAGGGAAAGGAAAGGGAATCTTACTCTTTCATCGTAGTCAGACTGACATCTGCCTTCCCCTTCTCACCCAACAAAACAGCCCTCCGTCCTTTGACATCCCACCCACCAGCCGCCTCCATCCCAGGTATGAGATGAAGATACATCTCCGCAAAGGGACCAGTGACTACATAGGAATAGGCGAGGTCGTCGCGTGATATCTCATTCTCAAGATATGCACGCACTTTCAGCTTCTGCTGGTGTGGCTTCTCATTCGCCGAAGCCGGCCCGTGCTTGATATCAGTGCCGTACTCGGAGGGCAGGAACCATTTTACAGTAGAGCTGGCAGCTGCGAGTCGGATGAGGGGAATCTGTTGTGCCAGGGTGTTGCGCCCCAGTGCTGAAATCACAGTGTCGATTCCTATTTGGCTCAATGGTGAGCTTTTCATTTCATGGTTTGGGCTGTCCAAGACTTGAGGATCACGCCATGCATAGATATGGTTTCTTACCTTCGTATGCTGCTTTCACCGCATCTTCATCTTCGACATTGCCCACAATTACCTCCACGCCTTGGTCTTTTAGTTTGTTGAGATGCGAGGTCTTGGTTTCGGCTGTGTGTGGGGAAGTAAAGATGGCGATACGGCCGAATTGGGAGCGCTCGGGCAGGATGGCGTCCAGGATGAATGAGCCGATATTGCCCGTTGCACCGAATAGAAGGATGTTCTTAGCAAGAGACATGACTATATAGCTCTGTGAGAAGTGGAGAAATCGATGGCGTAGCTCTCGAGGACGGTGCAAGCTGATATACAACGTGAAAGGTCCACTGGTGGGGGTGTGCACCAAGTGGTGGGGGTCTTGCTTATCAATCAATTGGGAGAAGCTCCCAGGGTTAATATATAATTTCAATTTTACTCGGAGGTTTTAGAGTCAAGGACATCTTTTACATTGCGTTCGAGGTTGCAACGTGCTTGGGGGGTTGGTATATCTGCATGTCTGATGTAGACATATTGAGCGTTATAACCACCAATATCAGTAATTGGGAATTGGAAGCTTGAATCAAACTTGGATTAACATATGCCTTTTCGATGCTTGGGACCCTGATTGTTTTCTTTAGTGGGCACAACTTGGCATTGGAACGACGCAAAACTTACACTGAACTGATAAGTGGGTAATTCGAAAGCTGGGGAATTGGTGGGTGATCAGATTGACCTCAGAATCAAATATGTTCATTTCATACCCCTGAACGCTTAAATTACCATCTCCAATATCTCCAATACCTGAGACTTCTCCTTCAGTGGCACTGGGTTTGTCTTGCACCAACGGTCATGTAGGCTATTCTCCGCCAGTCCATTCAACTGGTCCCGCCCTACTTTGACATCGCTCAAGAATCGAGGCATTCCCAATTCGCGGATAATAGCATCCAAGATGTCGCCCAAGTCCGAGGCTTCTATGTTGACCGAGCGGGCATGCAACACCTCCAGCACGACCGGATCTTGAATCAGGAATTGGCGCACGCGAGCTTGTTTTTCGCGGTTGGCGTTGTACTTAGCATTGAACTTACACACAGCTGGCAGCAAGATACAACTGGTTTCACCGTGGCCGACGCCCAGTGGACCAAGCTACACAACTGTTAGTCGGTCTCATCGATGTGCCTGTGGATGTCTTTGAATGCAAAGAGAGCAAAGTAGTCGCATACCTGATGTCCAATCCCATGACTGGCACCCAATTCAATTAGGCCGCTAGTACAGGCCGCCATGGCATCCACTGATCCAAGTTGGCACTGTAGGTGTGCCTCACGGTCTGATCGGTCCTTCCTGCAGCGCAATAGACCAGGGACCAGCAATCCCAGTGCACGCTGAGCGAGTTCGTCTGATGTCGCCGTCGTACCTGACATGGAACACAGATTTTCGACACAGTGATCAATTGCGCGCACACCTGTACTAAGCCAGATTGAATCGGGTGTCGTTTTCGCCAGCTCAGGGTCGAGAATAACCAGCTGTGGTCCGCGAATTGGATGCTGGAAGCTGTATTTGCGCTTTGAGTAGTCTTCCGTGCCGCCAGCAAAGTTAGAGTATTCGCCGGCGGAGAGAGATGTTGGCACGGAAATGATCGGGATAGTTGGGACTTTGATCTCTAATCGCTTTTGGGGGCCTTCTGCAAGAGTTTCAAGCTCTTCGGGTGTGCGAATTTGGTTTTCAAGGACCTGAAGGGGGTGTTAAACTGAGAGTATAGACACAGAGATATATATGTATGGTCTTGCAGGGGGGAATGAGAAGAGGCAATAATAGAAACGGAAATGAAAATGAACGGAGGTGTGAAATATAAAGGTGTACCAACCAATGCAATTATTTTCGCACCATCAGTCAAGCTACCAGCTCCCACAGTCAAAAGCAGATCAGCATGCACAGTCCTAACCTCTTCGGCAATCTGCAACACCTCGGACCACAAAGTGTGACTCCGCATACCAATCCAATGACCAACCAGCCTATCCGGCCCCAAAGTAGTCTCCAGATGGCTCATTACATCAGTATTTCGGGCTAGTGATCCTGAGCAGATCACATATACACGCGAAGCCTGGAATGTGCTATCGAGATGGCGTACTATAGCTGCGGGAAAGGCGATACCATAGGAAAGAAGCGGACGCTCACGGCCTCCGAAGGCAGGTCTGACTGTTTCTGACATTGTAACTTAGATAAGGTGAAAAGGTAAGACGTGAAGAGATGTGAAGTCAACCTGGACATGTTTGGGAATGTACAGGAAAGGTGGGGCTGAACCCGATTTATGTGCATAAACTTGTGACGATCCATTTGACTAAATGATAGGAAGGTGAGGAATATCATCTTTCTAGTGGCCATCCGCGCTGGATTTGACTATCCAGGCATATGAGCTGCGTGTTTACATCTTTACAACAGATGACTTGACGTAACCTGCGCCGCAATTTGGAGATCTGGAATTTTGCCGAGGCTGCAACTGTTGAAGTTAGCGGTGGCTCTCATAAAATTGTCAAATAAATATTAACCACCGGACAGATTCAATGAGCTATCTAGATACTAAAGTAATTTCAAGAAAAGTACATACACAATCTTGTTCTATCAAAATCATCTGTTGATACATGACGGTATACTGTGTCGATCATATCATATCACGTGCATCCCCACACTCCGTCTCCGTCACCCGCCAACCCTGCCCTTGACATTCCTCATCCGACGAACCAAGCTCAAAATGGCATCCACTCTCCGTCAGAACCCATGGCGGGCCTACCAGAGTCTCACCCGGCAACAAATTCGCACAACACGCCTCTCCCGGCATCTCTCCACCAATCCCCTCCGCTCCAATGCTACCAATAACCCCCTCCGCTCCCGAGCATCCGCAGCGGCGGATCTCCAGCACGCCTCCCAAGCTCAACGCAAAATGGTCCTCTCCGCAGCTGGCATTATTACCTGCGCAGTCGGTCTTTACGGTGTCATCAAGCTAGACTTATTTGGACTTGACGAACTAGACACCAAAAAAGAGAACAAAACCGCAGCCACTTCTGCAACCCCGAGGAATGGCGCAATGCGCATGGACGGCCCAGTCGGTTTCTCCAATGGGGGTCCATCATTAATAACAATTCAAGGCCAAGATAAACTCGAGCAAGTGCCAACAGGAACAAGCACAATTCCCACCTTCCCAAGCACAATCCGACTCCCCTCATCTGAAGCAACAGAAGGCAAGCAAACAGGCGACGATCTAGCCCCATCCACGGGCGAAGAATACCAACTCCTAGGCCTTGGTATCCGCACCGTCTCTTTCCTCTCAGTCCAAGTCTACGTGGTTGGCTTGTACGTCGCGAAGTCCGATATAACCGAGCTGCAACGGCGCCTCCTGCGCACAGCAGTCCACCCTCCCAATACCGACGCCCACTCCGCCATCTCTGGCGCCGGCGCCGACGCTGCTACTTCTCTCGTCTCGCCGGAGCGCCAACAGCTCAAGGAGCTTCTCCTTGATGCGGAGCACGGCGACGCCGTCTGGTCTGCCATCCTCAAGGATGACGGTATTCGCACTGCATTCCGCATCGTGCCTACCCGGAACACGGACTTTATGCATCTGCGCGACGGCTGGGTTCGTGGTATCACTGCGCGCGCGCAGGCGAAGAAGGCTGCGGGGCCAGGCGAGTTCCAGGATGAGAGCTTTGGAAGCTCGATGAATGATTTCAAGGCTGTGTTCGGTGCGGGCAAGGGGAAGGCAGTGCCAAAGGGGCAGACGCTTGTTTTGATGCGTGATGCGCACGGCGCTTTGGATGCGCTTTTCCAGCCTGGGGCTAATGAGCCGGTCAAGTGGATGGGTCGCGTCGCTGATGAGCGGATTAGTCGGCTTGTTTGGTTGAATTATCTCGCTGGCAAGACGGTTTCAAGTGAAGGAGCTCGGAAGAGCATTGTTGACGGATTGATGTCCATTGTTGAGAGGCCCCTTGGGACCGTTGTGCAGAAGGTTATCTGATTTTTTGGGGGGCTATGGATTCGGTTTCGCTTGCTTGTATTAACATACCTGTACGTTAGTCACTGTTCGATTGTTTTACCTTGTGTTAGCTCTACCAAGGACTCCAGAGCTATATGGCAATTTTCCACTCAATACGCATCTACCGCTGGGATGTGGTAGGGCTCTCTCGATCCCTCCCATCACAAGCCAGTGATATTTTCCCGCATTTTACAAATATTCCATGGGGAAAAGAAAAGTTCGAGAGACTACATGGTAGATAAGAGGTAAATTGCTGTGCAATAAGAAACCACTTCCTTGGTTTATATTCAGAACTCGGGCCTCGGGAGATTCCCGCATGTATGATACCACCGCTTAGATCGCACCAGCGGCCTTGAGCAGCTCCTTCAGGTCCTTCTTGGCCTGGAGGTCAGAGTTTCCGCCGATATGCTGCTTGTTGATGAAAATGTTGGGCACGGTGCGCTGGTTTGAGATCTCGGCGAGAGCGCTCTGGATGGCAGCTCCTTCCTCTGTGGTAGTATTCAATTAGCGATTGGGTTGAAAAAGAGACATAAACATATATCAGAACTATAGATGCAAAGACTAATATTCTTGCGAGAAGAATACAAGAACACAAAGAGCAAAAGAGTAGACTTACCCTCCAAATCCAGCTCGAGAGTAGTGTACTTCGCATCCAAGCTGTCAAGCAACTTCTTGGAAGAGGCACAGTAAGGGCAGTATGACTTAGAGAAAACGACGACAGCGTTGTCGTTAATAAGGGACTGAGCGCGGGTCTTTGCGGCGGACATGGCGGCGGGATTTGGACCGGCGAAAGAGCCGAAAAGACGGGTGAAGATGGACGAAATGGTGGGCGGTTTGTGACGAAAAGAAAAGAGGCAGAGTCACCTTTTATAGGATCGAGCGGGGTACAGGTACAAAGATGAGAGGATTGGTTGGCTATTCCGTCAAGATTGCGGGATTGGATGTGGCGATGATGTCAGGTGATATTTGTCAGCTGGGGAGCTCTCCCGGGCCCAGACTCAGGGCTTGTTTCTTTTTGGGTAATGTATGTAGATGCCTATGTGTAGTTCGTAGACAGCTACAAGGTAGTATTTGATACACCTCAAACTAGGCATGTGGTTAACGCGGCATCTACACATTTACAAGTTTAAGTAACAATTATGGACAGCTTTGTGCTATGTATTCATCCATTCGACCTAAGATATGAGTAGCTCCATAAGCAATTCTGGCATGAAAATCGAGCAAATTCAGGTACCTGACTGCTCGAGCCAATGAGTAGATCGCACTAGATAAAGAGGAGATATTTGCTGGGTAGAAGGCTTGGGAATATGGAAAAACAGGCTTCGGAAATGTTTGAAAGAGGCAAGATATTGGAAAAAAGGAAACCATTGGGTCAAGAAAGTCAGAAGCAGTTGTAAGATGAGAAGGGAGAGGCGCACACCTCAATTTATGCTTCTTGTGGGGTGCCAATCCCTCGCTCCCATCCCATCCATGCGATCTGGAACGATTCTTTTGAGTTCCCTCCTACCAATTCAATAGGAATGGCAATAATCACAGGAGAAGAGAAGGGAAATATCAAGGAATGGATGCATGGAAGAAGAAAAAAAGGATAGTCATGCTCTGATGAAGAAGAAAGCCAGATTAAAAATCAGTCTGAAGAAAATTGAACTCAAGGCGAAGAAATTCCCTAGATCGCAGGATATAAAGCCACAGAACAGAACCGACAGAACACCATCCCGCCGGAGACGCTGGAAAAAAAAAAAAATAACAGGGAAGGGAATCAAGCAGATGTGCAAATATCAAAGGTATGTTGAGGAAATCGGTGAGAGATTGGATAGATGGTTGTGGAGTGGGATTCCATCACATCACAATGCAGCATCCGCAGCCCTTGTCTTTCTTTGGTGGCTGCTGCGCGGTGACAACTGGAGGGTTCCAGTTGGGGTTGGGGTTAGGTGTCAGTCCCATAGGAGGTGTGTCCTGCACCTTTGGCATGGTACTGTAGCCGGTACTCGTATTTGGTCGGGGTGGTTCAGGACTCTTTGATGGCGGAGGCGGCAACTCCTCGAGCTGTAGAGACTCGACAGGTTGCTGTTCCGGTTCGACCTTTGTGGCTACAGGAGGCGGCGCGTCGAATGGGTGCACTGCGAGGGGGGCGAAGTTGCGGTCATATGTGTTCGGTGTCCGGCCTTCCTTCTCCCACTGTTCCTGCATAATCTTCTTGGCGACAGTCGGGATCATTTGTTGGTCTGGTGGAAGGCGAGGATCGGGCTTGTACATAGTTGCCAACCACGGCGGGTCTCCTTCAGGCCGATTAGCGGCTGTTGTGGGACGACTTTCACCTGACCTGGTGGTAGGGCGCTGTGTAGTGTTACCAGATACAGCACGAGATCGAGGAGTGCTCGCTTTCCTGCTCGTGGGTGGAGCAGAGGTCTTTCGATTGGTGGAGCCGGCGTTCTTCGCTATCTTCTTGCCCGGTGTGTTTTGCGTACTGCTGAATCCGCGACTGCCCGGTCGGCTTCCTGGAGAAGGAGTCGAAGCATCTTGCTCAATATTGATAGGTTCACTGGCTCTGCGGCTCCGCGAAGACCGGTCGTCTTCATCTGTTGCAGCACGGCTCCGTGAACTGCGAGAATCGCGGCCCATGGCGCCTGATATGGGAACTGGACTAACCGTAGAGACAGGGATTCGGGATGCGCTTTTTCCGAGGCTTGGGTGGCTGTAGATGCTGGCGGCTGCATCGTCTGCAGCGATCTCCTCTGGTCGGCGGAGATCCCAATGTTCCCGCTCATCCTCGTCTACATTGCCATTCCCATCCCCCTTCCCAGGTTCTTCCTTCATTTTCGGCCAGGGTTCGGAATATTCTGCAGCAGGTGAGATCGCCGTGCCAGTCCCATTGGCAGGGGTTTGCTGTGAATCATGGCTTCTCCCACGTCCCCCACTCGATTTGCTTTCTCCTCTCATCCGTCGCTGGAAGAGAATGGCTGCTTGGTGGAGCTCCTCACTCTCGATCTTTGCCAGCTTGTCTCGGTGAATCCATTTTTCCTGGTTCGTTTTCCCATCAAGGTACAATTCAAGACCATCACTGGCCTCGTCGGGCTCTTTACGACCGGCTGTCTCGTGACCAAATGCATCTCGCATACTGCCTACTTCACTTCCATGTCGGTTGAGACTGGGTTCCCTCCGTCCTCGGGTTGAGGATAAATAGGGCGATTCGTGTGTGTGTACAGTGCGGGAGACGGAGGAGCTGCGTGAGCCGTGCGAGTTACGCTGTCGAGAAAATTTTGCGCGGGTGGAATTCGAGTCATGCGAGTTGCGCTGTTTGGATGAGTGGTGGTTCTCCTGCGGGGAAAAGGGGATCAGCACTTTTTATCTTTTTCCACATTCTTAGGCTACCAGATCGGTGGCTCAAATACCACATGGAATCATCTTACCTCGTTCGCAAGTGGCACCGCAAAATCCCATTGCGAACCATCCACGGGTGATACTAAGGCATCTGCAGCATATGCCGCTGTAGCGACGCCCGCCATTCCCGGAGTTGTTGTTCACAAACTACGAGGAAAAGAAAAGGCCAGTCCAGCTGCAACCCTGGTGAATGGTAGAAATTGCCGTAGAGATTGGGTTGTCGGATCAAGCCATTCCAGGTAGAGTCGGAAAGTGGAGTGTAAGGGGGTACACCGACAGCAGCAAATTGTCAACAGAGTTAACCAGAACTGCAGGGGGTGTTCCACGGGGATTGTTCAATTTGTCCAGTTTAGTTACAAGTAAAAGCCCAGGTGCTGGAGGGGCTGGTCCCGTAGAAGGCCCCGAGGTCTTGCGGGGGTCCGGGAGACTTGAGACAAAAAAAATACGATTGCCGTAGCAAGGTAAAAATGAGAGTTGAGTTCGAGAATAGAGAAGAGAATAGAGATTAGAAGAGAATGTCGAAGATAAAAAAAAAAAAAGAGGGAGAGTGAAAGGAGAAAGTTGTAGGTAGCCAGACTAGGAATAGTCCTGGAAACAGCCTGGACCAAGTCCGAGAGAGGCTTTTCATTATGGACCTCGGGACTATATACGGAGTACATTCTAGGGTATTTGTTAATACATATTCCCATACATGCATCATATGTCCATCTTACATATTAATCAATAATTCTGAATCTTCAATAGACTATTGAATAAAATTTTATGAGGTTTCTCGCAACTTAAGTCCTGGGCCGTGCGTTGCCCCTGAACCATGTTGATCAACCTCGTGAATTGATCTAGACGGTGAAAGTATTCTCTAAGACTGCTCCCCACTTGGTGTATACTTACATGAGAGAAAAAGAAGAGAGCGAAGAAAAAAATTGTGTACACGGAATACATGCCGGTAAATCATTCTGACAGGTTTAATGTTTGGGGAAATCGCAAAAGTTGATATATCACAAATACGCCGATGCCATCCATGCAAAGAAACATCCCGAGGGACAGATAGGTCCCAGCAATTAGAAATTGACCACTAGGACAGTTCCCCGGTATGAGATAGATACATGTTGTACATAACTATGTGCGAAGTACTCTGTACTCCGTACGTATGTCTGCAACCCAATTTCAAATCCCCCATTAGTATCCACAGCGGGGGAGCTGAGTAGGCAACTTGTAAGCTCTGTTAGAGCTTCGCAGCTGCATCCAGCCTATTGAGAGTCGCCTGGGTATCCTTGATGAGAGCCTTTCGTGCACTGCGGGCCACCTCATCGCCATCTGGTTCGATTCCATCTGCCTTGATCTGGATTTGTGTAAGAATCGTCTCACCCAGCTTTTTGTGTTCATAGTCCCGCTTCTTTGGATCACTAGGCGGGTTCACAATGTATTCATCACAGATCGGCTTCATCTCCTGTTCGAACCATTTGGTCAAAGCAGTAACCTGTTCCAGCGGCGTACGCATCAACTTAATATTGGGCGGGGGTGCGGGGACACCTGAGTGGCCTGACGACGTAGGCCGTGGCGGCCGAGACGGACCGGGAGATTCTGGGCGGACGGGCGACTTTTTGCCATTGCGTTTCTTGTTTCTCGACCTCTTGCTTTTTCCACTTGGGGGTGTGGGAGGGGACGACGCCTCTCCTGCACTAGTAGGGCGAGGCAGCTGCGGCGGTGCTGGCGCATGTACAGTTACAGGGATGGTTTCTCCATCGTCAGAGCCATCACTAGGGGTACCCGCCCCTGCTTCAGACACCACGCATAACACCTCGGAGTGCTGCTTGATCCCCTCAGCTTTGCATGTCCGCGCGTTGTTCTTGAGTAGCTTGCCCTTGTACAGGAGTCTCACGCAGTCTGGGTGGACGGCTCCTGTACTCTCAGCGGCGGCCTCTCGTAGGTCTCCGATGGTCAAGACACCGTCGTCGATCGCGTACGCACGGAAGTGCAATGGGTAGATGGTGCCGCGGTGGCGGAGGGCAATAATATCCGGTTCAGCGTCATCTACTGGCGTGCCTGCGACGTCTGCAGGTCTGATGTAGCTGAAGTCCTCGTCGCTGACCTGGGGATTGGATGCGGGAGCGTAGCTTGGAGAGCGCCGTAGCATTTTTAAGGGGTTGCGCCAACTCATCACAATAACGGTGAGTAGACAGGCACCAACAGCTGCAAGGAGGGCGAGGGGTTGGTCGTCGGAGGAAACTGGTAGCTTTTTCGCGAGAGGGCCGATGGGCGTGTTGGACAGATAAGTGAGAATGGGATTCAGTTGACGGCGGAGGGAATGTAAGTGAACGGGGAGGATGTCGGTGATCTGGTCTATATAGACTGCGCACTTCTCGCCCAAGGTGGACTGAGCGAGGGTCGGGGGCAGTAAAGTCATGGATCTCTGTGGAGGGGAAGCAAGCACAGGTGGTGGTGAAGTCATGCCCCCAAATAGCCCGGAATAGGCAGATAAGGCGGAGAGTGCTTTTTTGCCGTCACATTGAGCAATTGATGCTCTCCCAACGAGGGCGTGTCTGCCTAGGGAACCTTCTGATTTCCAGTCGGTTTCTTTGGTGTTGGGATTTTGGCGACATTTGGAATGGTTGGGATAGGTCGACGGATGCCTTGTGTACCTTGGGGCTGCCTTGAAGTGTGGCGATGCTTGAAGCCTGAGGCAGGTATGCTACAGCGCTGCAGGTCACGCCCTTGTCCTATCTATGGTGATACGTCTGCAAAGATTCAGAGTATTCAAGTACCTTTTTTATATCTTAGCAAGACACCTCATTCGTTGTAATATGGAGGCTCTTTCGCAACGTTGAGTAACCCAATTTGACCTCGATCGGCGTGTATGTGCAAAAAACGCGGGGTCTTACAGCTCCCCACCTTTTGTGGTATGTGTCAAGATATCGAGTCCATAAGAGATCAACATACTGGCTAGTCAAGTATCAACTGTCTTACTATGAAAAGAATTCTCCAGTAGACAGTCAAACATCAAAGCGTGTCTATGACTTGGATAAGATAGATATGGTCTTGGCTAATATAGTTATCTTGACTGAATCTTTGCATCACAAGTCCATGTGGCTCAGTGGTTGCCTTCGTGGTCTAGTTGGTTATGACGTCGGTCTCATATCCCTTCAAACCTATCAAGGTTTCATATGACATTCTTGGTAACAAGATTGACATCCGAAGGTCTCCAGTTCGAACCTGGACGAGGGCATCTCTTTTTTTTCTTTTTTCTATAATTAGACTGGCACCATATCCTACCCAACACATATGTCCACTTCCTCGCATGGAGATAAATTCTGCTACAGCCCTTGCGTGTGCCTAATATTCCGCTGATTGCTGTCGGCCGTTTGAGGTCCATAGTACTAAAGTCGCCAACTTTATTGCGCTCAGTCATACTCCGTATCTCAACCATCTTATACTTGTCTGGTTCTTCTATACACGCCACCTAATCTTCCTATACAGCTACAGATCATGTACTTACATACATATGTGTATCATACAGATCCCGAGTGGATCTAGTAAAGATATAAACAAGCCCCAGGAAGGACCTTCCGTAGTCAACACACAAAGGAAGATCAAAATGCCCATTTACATGTTCTCGGTGTCTTTATGGCTACGAGGAGGTCAGGGTGATTCGGACACATTTGAGTGTATCTATATATTCGAACGGTACTATAGAAAGCCTGGATGATAAACGTCTCATGAAGGACAGTGGAGCTCGGAATGATGCTAAGTGGTGTATACTGAGGAAATAGGTTATATATGTAACCCCGCCATGTTGGAGTTATAGAAATACGCACACGTTAGCTTGTTATTCTATATCTCGGATCTTGGTGGTGAGGCCTTGCTAAGGCAAATGCTCTCAGGGAGTTAAATAGCAGAACGCAGTGGACTTTGGACTGTCCAGCGTTCGATGTACCTATGTACGTATACAACTACACGGCTGGATTGATACAAAGGTCAGCCCTGCTCACTTAGTATAGCCGATCGCGGTGCTTTGTGTAGCAACAGCGGTACAGGTTCCGGCTAAATTGGAATAACTATGTGTGGGTAGCTTATTCGGTCCGCGTTACTGTGTATGGTTTAGGTTTATCTTTCTAGGGTTTTGCGCGGATGGAACTAACCTTGTTGAAATATCTATATCCACGCGATCTGTGTAGGTTTGCTCTATTGGGAAACTCTACCTTAGGTTGAGGCAGTTAAGCGGATATGAAGTTAATTTGTTAAATCGCTCTGTACCATTTCCCTTGCTCGGTTGTTGCTCACTTGCTGTGTATCCTGTGGACCATGTCTATTTAGGTGCTTCGATGGGTGCATCATGGTATATTAGGCTTCCTTTCGGTCATTGTTATGTGGATATAGTCTAGGCTCTCTCTTTTGACTGAACGATATATATATATGTGTGTATATGTATATTTATGTGTGTATATTTATTTATCTCCCTCGCCCACCGCGCGGGTATCGAACGAATCCTAGCTGGACATATAAATAGTATGTCTAATTTTCCTAAAGTGCTTAGTCTTTATCCGGTAAGATTATCTACAGGCCGAAGTAATCTAGCCAACAGACAGTTGCGCGGGAGGGGAGAGAAATGAAAAATATATCCAATATCCCCCTTCTTGATTCTGTATGCAGTGAATGGATGGGTCTATGTAGTAAATGATACATTCTCGTTGTAGATGCTGATCTCAATCACCCTAATCCCTCCACACATGATAACCTACTAGACTTTTATTTACCCGTGTGAGTGGTCTATGCTCGGAGAGCTATGCCGGGTTATATATATAGCCTGCACTCGGCACTCTGCGGTGACAATAGGTATCTATTATCCTCTCCTATCCACCCTACCATCCAGTGGACTGCCTGGGCTCTATGTCATATATAACAAAGGATATTTAGTTACACTATATTGATGGGTAGTCGGTGGAATCTCGGTGAATATAATCAATCAATTGTATATATATTGTGGCCGAGAATCGTCGGTCTTTTTTAGGTGATCGTTAGCCACACAATGCAGTGATATGTTTCTTTCCGAGTCCGCGTGATGCCAAACTAAGTATTGGATTGAAATATCATCACCAAGTGAAGTGGACCTAGCTTGTATATTTTAAAAAATGCCTACCACCGAGGATGGCGACCATAGGCAGGGATAAAAGAGTGGCAAGAGTAAGATCTGACTCCGAGAGAGACTACTCTGAGAGAGACCTGTGTCCTGCTGCGCCCCCTGTGATCTTAACTACCACGACCCGCTGTAGATGTCTCTATTTGCCAGAGCAATGGGTTTGCTATGGGGGGCTGGTTATGCTCCTAGGCATGTATATATTGATTGGTTCTCGTTGAGCGTGTTTTGGCCAGGGTATTAAGACCAGATTTATGGGGATACTATGAGAGATGTGTCTTGTCTGCAGGCGGTGCTAATATGGATAGCCATCCTATAGACTACTGGGGCCCTATTGGGTATTCTACCGGTTGCTATCGTCCAAAACATATGACTTGCTGGCTTGCGGTGGTGGTTTTGACGGTATACATGCGCCATGGGAGTAGGAGCTCTGCGTAATAGTGTATCACCGGGACACTTCCCTTTCTGTTCGGGGCTGGTATGTTCACCTCTACTCGTCGTATGGAACCAAACACTAAGAACATTACGATATATGATCTTGCCAACGCCGCACGATATATAATATCGGATGTCGGGATACACCACTCAAATAGCCAATAAATTGTTCAACCATGACAGACCTTACTGAAAAGTGTGCCTCACGTAACAGACTCAACAGGCAAATAAATATCTAATAGAAACCCGCTAAATTTGAGGACAGTCTCGATCAGTTAGAGACTAGGTTGCAAGTTTGGTTCATAATACCAATAATTTGAAGGCAACCCCATGATTCGCCTGAGTGGTCTATCAGACAACTCGGTGATTGCCTTCGTGGTCTAGTTGGTCATGACGTCGGTCTCATATCCTTCAAACCTACTAAGGTTTTATATGACATTCTTGGTAACAAGATTGACATCCGAAGGTCTCCAGTTCGAACCTGGACGAGGGCATTTCTTTTTGTCCTTCCTACTCATAGAGTAACGGGCTCACCTGCACATGTAATTAAGTGAAGGCTAATGACTAGTTACCAATAATTTTGTACGTTGTACATCCAAAAAAGTATGCAAAACCCATACAAGATATATTGTATGATGATTGGCTTTTGTTTGTTGTTTGTGAGGTAGACTAGGTATTCTAAATTCAAAAATTGGCTAGCATAATAGTGTTGTATCGGTACTCCATACGTACAAGCGAAAAGGAAATGATGGAAACCTATCTAGGTAAGGAGAAATACAAGGGATCTTGGTGGCCTTCGGCCACCAGATAGTCGTTACAGAGCTATGTGCCTTTTTTCCACACCATGTATGTATATAGCCCTACAATTATCATTGTTAGAGTGTAGATATATTTTATAAGGTGCATATACCTACCTAGGTAGGCAGATTATATTTTACTAAGCTTAGTATAATAAATATAGTCTGTATTGACCTTTAATGGCCTACCTACAGCCAGCTTTTCTGGTCTACGGCTAGCCTTTTAAGGGATAGGTAAAAATCCGGCTCGGCGTCACGCATCTGGTCATATATACAAAGTTTTACCAACCTTTCATCACAAGCCTCAGTGGCTCAGTGGTTGCCTTCGTGGTCTAGTTGGTCATGACGTCGGTCTCATATCCTTCAAACCTGCTAAGGTTTAATATGACATTCTTGGTAACAAGATTGACATCCGAAGGTCTCCAGTTCGAACCTGGACGAGGGCATTTCTTTTTCGTCCACTTTACTAGTGGAAATAACCTTTTTTGTTTGTTTTTCCATTTCTTATATATTTCTCAGTACGGCGAACAGGGCGTTGACTTAATCTTAAACTTGTGCCCGGGGTAAGGGTAGAGAGGGAAGGGTGGAGGCGTTGAAGTTTTTTTTTATAGAACTCCAATTGAACTCCAATTGGAACTGGTTTATTTAAAGAATCGACACAAAAGTGAGTTATGTACAAGCAAAAACACGTATATTACACTGTCCAGCAGCTAAAGAGACCCGAAACACCGCAATGTATGGAGGTGTTCAACCTAGGCGCAGACGACCAGGCCCTGCCCGACTTCCAAATAGCGCCGAACCTTCTTCAGTGGCATTGTTACCGCCCGACATCCAGCGTGGAAGTCGGAATGGCTCACCTTGAAGCCACTGAGGAGTTTTGGTAGTATCAAATGTGTTTTTGACGCGATGCGCAAAGGATTGGAAGAAGTTCTCGTCTTCCTCATCCTCGCCTTCTACAATAGTAGGTTCAGAAACTGCCCTCTGAAGAGGCTGGGAGCCCTCTGCAACCGGGACTCGCAGTCGGGACGAGCCGGGAGAACCTTCATCTTCACGATCCGACGCCCAAGTCGAGCGACTACCACGGGATGACACTGCTAGGGAACCGAAGCCGTTCAATTCCCGTTCAATGAGATCGCGACCTTCACGCCAGCCACCCATCCCATACCCCGCAGGATTGTTTTCAACATCGTGGACATCATCATCCTCCGCAAGGCCGCACCCGAAGATGTTCTTAATACGTCCATACAAGTTGAACAACGTTGCACAGATAGGCAGAAGAATGAGGATCGGGAAGATAAAGTCAAACCCTTTCCCGAGAGGCGTCAGATTGATGAGTTTACCGAGGAATTCGTAGAAAGTGGTACTTCGCCGAAACTCTTTCGGTAGGAAGGTCAAAAAGTTGTAGGCAATTGGTACCGTCAGCCGAGCCACAAGACCAGCGTACCAACAGGCACTCTCGCCATAGGTATTACGACGGACAAGTGCACGGTTTCCCCACACCTTGACATCACTGACACCAACAAGAGCCGCCGAACACATGTACAATAACCAGGCAGAGGCAGTGAGCTGACCACCGAAGCCAACTGGGTTGTTTTTCCAGTTGGGGACAACGGTCAGACTCACAGCGGAGAGATGGGGCGCCAAAGACTTGATCAATTCTGACCAAACAATGCAAGCTGACGCCACTGCGAAGAATGCGCCAAATGCCAACCTGACCGAGGGAATGACATTGGAATATAGCTGATACCGCATGTACGGGTTGAGGAACCTCACACGAGGAATCCATGATGATCTACGCGGGGCCGGCGCAAATTCGAGCTTCTTTGAAGCTGCAGAATTTATGATGGCTTGGAGATCGGCTGATAACTGGACTAGACGATCCCATTCATCCACAAATCGGGCTTTCATGTGCCGAGCGCGCTGAAGCCGCCGTGTGAGATCAGCCAGATAGCGTTCCGTGATCACAGAAGGTATTGTGGCAGAGGTATCCGGGGACTCGAGGATTGGGGCCCGCACGTCAGGTTGGCCGTGCCCTTCCCGAAGTTCTTCAATCCATTCCTGAAAGTCACGAGCAGTTCCTGTCTTGCGGCGCTGTAGTTGAGAGACCTGGCTATTGAGATTCGCCAACTCATTGACAGAGTCCATCAAGCGATCGTGCACCTTGGGTGCATGTGCCTGGAGTCTGCGTAGCCGACCACTCACATTGGAGTTTCGAAGCAGGTTTCGCGGGATCAAAACGAGACCGTGACCCATCAGATAGATGGCAAGGACGAGACCCCACACATATGCCAATGCCATGACGAGACCTTTGATGGATCTGAATTCGAAACCGTTTGAGATCGAAACGTAGATCAACCCCACCAGAGCACATCCCAAGACAATTAACTGGTATTTGGCGTTCGATCGCAGAGAGTACATAAGCCGACCTTTTGGCTCACGGTAGCCCGAGTCGACGTATTCACCGAGCAATGGAAGGATAACCCTGCAGGAGATGAGAATGAGCGAGAGCCCCTGGGCAAGTCAAAGAACGCAGGACACTTACCAGGTGAGAACGAAGATTAGCCAGTAGGCAATGCGCCAGCACACCAGAACCATTCGCTCCGGTAGCCAGATTGCTTTGGGGCCAGATCCATCTCGCGAACTTGATGCCAAATCGATAGGGACAAGGAGGACTACACTGGCAGGGAGAGCCAAAGCCAGGAATATGGGTACACTCAAATACGCGGGAGTGGCGCGGAGAGTGAGAAACCGTCGCAGGAGAAGTAACACAAGTGCGGAGATGAGGAACAACGCAAATGCGAAAAAGACGTTCGAGCCCACCGAGATGGGCGACACAGATACGGGAAACATGCCGAAGAAACAGCGAAAGCCAAGGAAGAGAAAAAGATAAGAAGATTCAGCCGCTGTTCATGGCGAGATATCTAGAGCGCAAATGAAAGAAGCGACCGGACGTTGATAGTTGAAAGGTAGAAAGAAGTGTATATATAGAACAGGCCTGGGGGTTTGACGTTTTTGGGGCCCCAGGCCAGGAGAGTGGCTGACTTAAGCTCTGACTAACTGTGTCAATTGGAGTACTGTACGGAGTAAGTACTGGGGACTTTACGTTGGTCGTGTGCTCAAGTGTTTAGTGGAGTACCCAGTACCCGTTACAGCCTGGTAATTTGACCAATTGGTTCTTCCGGATCAGGTCAGGGCCAGAACGCCTTGTCGATCTTGATAGGAACTGAATCCTTTCCTTTGCTTTATTTTCCTCTTTTGCTTTTGGGAGAAATATTTCATACGAGCAAAAAAAAAAAAAACCGATACAATTCTCGTACAAATAAATGATACGTAGTGTACAAAGTACATATTTCGATACATATATCAACTACAATATGGGTACATGGATATCAGGCATAATAGAAGATCCACACCATGACGACGTGTTTTGAGCTTCTTAAATATAAAATAGTATGTATTGACCCTAAGGGATCGTCAGGATTTCTAGTGTATTTTGAGTACATGTAAAAAACCGAGACAGTACCACCGGGTTACCTTACCAAGTGGTGGAAACCCACGCAAAACTGTAAGTACCTCATTACTTAGCCTCGTGACCTTCCACCCCCCAATAACATCACAATACCGAATAGATACCTAGTGAATACGCGCCTACTATTATTCTGAATCAAACACCATCAATGAGATGAATAAGGCCTTTTGATTTCATTTTTGTCACTCCTCATTTACTCAATACATAATAAATATCCACTCGCCACTACTTTCTTTGCCTCAAATACAAGATCTGTGCACTCTTTTTGTCTTTTCATTCTGACACTCGGTAAGTACCTTGTGTTCTTTTCTCTCCTACCGCTTGTAATTGTGCAGAGAGGACAGCAACTGAGGCCCGGTACAACTTGAGAGCTGCATGATCCCTGTCACGGATCCCATCCACCTTACAATTGCTCTCATTCGCTCCAAGCCACAATCAGGTGCTGACCAGCGAATTGAATCCATCTGACGCTGGTGCCCGAACGCCTTGCTTTCCTCGTTGTGTTGGTCGGTCTTGGTTCCCTTCAGTCCCTCCTGTCCTCCGTTTCGTTCATTTCCCACCCATCCCCACCCTCCCTGATCGACTCGAATCACGGTTCCACACCAGCATCTGCTTACCTTTTTTTTCCCCTTCCGCTGATCACCCGTGTCGAACTTCCTGGCGTCTTCATCTCTGACCTTGCGACATCCCACAGTTACACGTCCAGCGAATGCTAATATTCAAGAAGCCTCTTTGTGGATTTCCTATTAATCCCCCATTGATGGGGTGTCCGCTATGAATCCCGGAGAGTTCCCCAACCCGGGCGCGGGGCCTGGCCGGCCAGCCCCGAACACTGCGATGAGGATGAACGCAAACATGCAGGTTCCAAAGAATGACAGTGTGCAAGCTATGATGACCTATGTTGCGCAAATGTTGCAAAACCAGGGACCATATGGAGGTTGGAAGTCCGAAGTCCCAATCAAGACTCGAGCGACGAATGTCTATCAAATGTAAGTTGCATTTTCTGCTTGCGAAACTTGGTTTGTGCTTTTACTCCTATCTAATCTAACCTCGTGAATTAGGATCACCTCCCTCCGTTTGATCCAACCTCGCATCGACCTCCACCAAGCGGCCCAGGCGGCCATGAGTTTCGAATTAAAAGCATTCACCAAAGCCAACGAGAAGAGCGAATATGAGAAAGAATGTACCGAAAAACTTCTTCATATCAGAAATACCCGAGAAAGACAGGCCGCGGTCGCTTATCAAAGTGGAATGATGCCCCAGACGGGTGGACAAAATCAGATTCCGGGCACGTTTCCACAGCACATCAACCAGAGCATGCAGACGTCCCCGGTCTCTGGCCAACAGCAGATGGCAATGGGAATGAATGGGCAGAACCAGCAGGCAGCAATCCAGCAGCAACAGCGACAGCAACAGCAACAGCAGTCGCAGGCGATGCTCCAGCAGCAGCAGCAACAACAACAACGGCCCCAACAGCGCCCTGGCAATGGTATTCCGATGGTCGACGACCTCAGCACACTGTCACCCCAAGAACTTGACCACGTCTCTCGACTAGCAAACGAGATGTTGAACAAAACAACCCCGGAAGATATGGCTAAGATCAAATTGAATCTGTCAAACATGACACCCGAGCAGCGGCAATACCTGGCACGGAAAAAGCTTGAACCAATGACCTATTTTTTCCGCTCTCAAGCCCTCAACCAGATCAGACGCCATCGTCGCGCTCGCCTGGACATGGCGGGACGTGCTCCAAATGCCGGGATGGATGCGAATGGTAACATGATGGGCGACCCCATGATGAATTCTCAGCACCAACGGCAGATGCTTCAAAATATGCTAAACCTTCAGCGCAATTCCGCATTTCCCGGAAATCCCAGCCAGACGATGGAACCTCCAAACTTCATTGGCAATGTGGAAAACATCCAAGGCCAGCAAGCAGATGGCCTGCGCTCACAGGAGGCTGGCCAGCTGGTCGTTCCTGCAAGCTCTTCCCAAATGAACCAAGCCCCATTTCCGAATAATAACAATAATATGTTCCCACAGCAGATGGGTCAGAATGGCCAGGCGAATTTGAACGCCAATAACCCGAACGCCCAGGCTCAGTTCCTTGCCCAACAGCATCTGCAGGGTGGGTCTAATACTCCCCAGGATCGAATGCAGTTTCAGGCACAACAGTCTCAGGCCCAGGCGCGCGCACAAGCGGCCCAGAAGGCCCAAATGGCGATGTCGGGCCATGGTGGCCAAGTGACCCCCCAATCACAACCGCAACTGAACGGACAGAGCCCCGTTATGCCAATGCTAAATCAACCTATGGCTCCAGGTCAGATGTCTCCGGTCCAGGTGCCCGCTCAAGCCCGACCACCGTCTCGACCTGCGAACATGGGCCAGCATCCGGCCGGCGTTGCAGGACAGGCTGGGATGCAAGGTCCGCCCCAAATTCCTTCCAACATCCCGCCCCACATCCAGGAACAACTCGCTCGCATGCCCCCCCGAACAGGCTCGTGCCATTATCATACAGCAACGTCGTGCCGCTCTCAACAACATGGCTCGAGCCAACCCCGGTCAGCAGCCGCAATCCCAACCAGGCCAGGCCCAATCAATGATGAATAACCAGATGGGAAACGCTATGATGAGAGGCGCAATGAATGCCCCGCAGGATCTGACCTCCGGCGGAATACCACCAAACCAGCAAATAACAATGCAGCAGCGCCAACAACGCCAGAATGAGGTTTATAAGCTCCAATTGCTGCGGCAACAAAACAACGGTGTGGAGATGACTCCTGAGCAGGCCAAGCAAATGGACCGTGTGTCTTTCCCACCGTCTATTTTGAACATGAATGGCACCTCGATGCAAGTTCCTAACAACGTCAAATCATGGGGACAACTCAAGCAATGGGCAAATTCGAACCCTCAAGTTGCAAGCCCCAACGATCTCCCGCGCCTCATGATGCTTCAGAAGCTTCATCTTGGTCAACTGATCTCAGCTTCCACGAATCAAGTCAGGGACCAAAATGGCCAGGGTCCAGCGGCAACTCCATTCCAAAGCACCCAGGTTCCGTTTACGAACGCGCCAGGCTTCCCTCCTGGCCAACAACCAACTGCTATTAACATGGCCGCGATGCGACCAATCTCTGCCCAGGACATTCAAATGGCTCGTCAAAAGCTTGGACCCCAGGTGTCAAGCTGGACCGACGAGCAAATTCAAAAGTTTCTGTACACAAACCGTCAAAAGCAGTTGCAGGCTGCCCAGAACCGAGCAATGCAACTTGAAGGAAATACGCAGCCTGGCCAGCTAAGTCAATCGGCGGTGCAACCCCCGGTTCCTGCAGCACAAGCTGTCCCGCAAATCAAACAACAGCATCCTCAACCCCCGCAATCGACTCCCCACGCGGCGAATGTGAAGACCCAAACTGGAGCCACGGCTAAAGGTGCCAAGGGTGCTCCCGGGAAGCAGCCCTCGAAGAAGAGAGCTAGCACTGATGATACGACAGATGCCCGAGTCACAGCTGAACCCCAGATGAGCCAGCCTGTGGCTGTTCCAGCCCCACCAGGGACGGCCCCCCAACGGCCAGGTCTCCCTTTCACGCAGGAACAGCTTGCACAAATGACTCCTCAGCAGCGAGCTCAGGTTGAGGCACACATACGAAGGCAACAGCCTCAAAGTCGCGGCCAGGTACTCAGCAGAGCTGCAGCCGATGAGGCATGGAATAGGAATCTACCCCCACAGGTTATGGAGGTCTATAACGACATCGCCAAGAACGCCCCACCCGCAAAGCCCATGCCTGTCTCGCCGGAGCAAAAGGCTGCCATGACCAAACAACTGCGTGAAGCCTTGGATGTTCTCGGCCGCTTGGACGCCCTTGTACAATGGTTTGCAAAGATGCAAGGCCAGGAGAAGAATGTGAAAAATCTCCTCGCCATGGTAAGCTCTCCTTCAATAATAAGGCGTCTCTTTACTAATCCGATCTTAGCGTATTCAATTGATGAGACAATTCAAACCCTCGCAGGATTGGGTTGTAAATGAGCATTTCACAGTTACTCCCGATTATCTCAATGGTGCAATCCTCTTCATGCGGAAGTTGTTCGCAGTAATGATTTCTCGCATGCAACAAGGCCAGCGTCCTAACGCCCCCCAACCTCCTGGCTCCAATACCCAGGCCATGCAAGGCAACATGCCAGCACTGAATGCGACCAACTTGCAGCAGTTGCAGGCGCAGGAAGAGGCCTTACAACGAGCCCGGCGCGCCTCTAGCCAGTCTGTTGCAAATGCTCCAGCGGCACCTTTCGCGGCACCATCTCCCAGAGGTGTCCCTCAATATGCCCCAGGCGGACTTGCCCCCGAGAATCTCAAATTGCCTCCTCCCAAAAAGCGAAAGCAGTCTCATGGTGTGGCGTCATCCCCGGTTCAAGCGACTGCAGCTCCTGGCGCAGCAGCAAAATACAACAAAGCCGTGGCGGACGCCACTTCCAACGCGGCAGCCATGGCGGGTGCTTTCAAATGCCGCGTGGTTGATTGTCAACACCACTACCAAGGATTCCCTACGCAAGCCGCCTTGGACAAACACATTGAAGAAAGCCATCAGCCCGAGGAGGAAGAGATGATCGAGGATTATCTCAAATATTACCATGAAAGTATCTCGATGGGCCTTGGACTGAACCCCAATGATAGTCTGGAAGACCAACAGATGGCCCCGCTTGGATCAGTGCCACCCTCCACCAAGCTAAGTGCCGCAGCTTCTCCCGCGAAACAAAATATCGCTACCCCCTCATTGCCAACAACACGCCCATGGCCAGGGTCACTAGCCAATTCGGAGCTAAGACCGTGTCTCCTGCTGCATCAACCCAACTACTCACACCGCAGTTGTCGTCTTCCAAGGGAACGAAGCCTACCGGTAAGGATGGAAAGAAGGATGTTCTCAAAATGGAGGAGAGCGACACAAAAGACCCCTGGGCGGAGTGTCCTACCTCGCTTGACACAATCCATGATACTTTTTCAAACCTTGCGAGCAAGGATCTGCCTCACCTGGGCTATGATTCGCTTGAGGACTTCGATATCAATGAAGCCACTCCGGTGGATGATGACTGGGCTGCTCTTGCTAGTCTGACTCCTCCGGACGAGGCCGAGGAGGCTGCTTTCTTGGAGAAGTTTTATGAACCTTGGGACGACGAGTCCATTGCATTGGCTGCGGCAAGGATCCGCATCCCGCCTGAGATTCAGGTCAAGGGCAAAGGACCTATGGGACAGCTTGAGGTTGACTGGGATGCTGTTGCGCGCTACGAAAGGGAAGGTATCCCGATTCGTATGACTTGAAAGTGAAACTCCTGGTTTGTATTGAGAGCATGTACACATTGCTAGTCCTACATGAAGAGGGACTGAGATTATGAAACATTTTATTTCGGCGTCTTCGTTTCCAGCGTATATATGGCTCAGGAGCGATGCGTTTGTACACTACGCGGCACTCCTGGTTAATCTCTCGTGATTTGAGATCAACATTTTGGGTTATTATTTTTTCACTTGTGTCTATTGGCCTCAGCGATGGCGTTTGGAGAAAAAAAAAAATCTAGGATTAGATGACTGGATTATTTATTCATATATAATATGCTTACTTGGAAATCTTGGAGTTTACACATTTCATTTGAGAGTACGAAGTACATGTATATGAAGGCGGTAAACTGGAACGTTGTAGGGTACCTTGTGCCCCAGGCCCGAGGTACCGTGACATTTGTTATCTTTCGATAAGCTCTCCGCTTTGTCTCCTCACTTGACCTTTGATCACTTCACCTTGAGATCTGAACACTTAGGACTTTGATATCAGGACAAGATGGCAAACAATGCCCTCATTCCATTCCTGGTCACGATGATGCTCGTGACTGGGGTGTGCAATACTATTCTCAACAAGTATCAGGTGCGTCCTCGAGTCTTGAGTCTGAACTACAGACATGAACTAATCACCCCATTTTCATCAGGATATGCAATGCGTGCGAAACTGCGATTCCCGGGATCCCAGCCAGCGGAAGCTGTTTGAGCAACCGGTCATTCAAACGTAAGTTTGATTTGTTTATGATAGAGAGCTTTGCAACACTCATGATTAATGCTGACAACAGGTGGTAACACAGAGCCGTAATGTTCATGGGTGAGATGGGCTGTTGGCTAGTTATCGGTTTAGCCTTCCTCTACCGTCGATACATCGCACCCTACCTATCCAGTGACCCCTCACCCCTCCTAACTGGCGGATATCACCCGATAAATGGCGACGACGAGGGCGTCGATGAAGATGATCACACGGTTGATGAACTCGACGGTGACAGCAGACACCCCAAGCCTCTGCCCGAAGATAATAGCCGCATCCCACTTCGGGGATGGAAGGTCCTACTGCTTGCAGCGCCGTCGAGCTGTGATATCGCTGGCACAACCCTCATGAACGTGGGTCTTCTCTTTGTGGCAGCTAGTATCTACCAGATGACCCGAGGTGCCCTTGTACTTTTCGTGGGTCTTTTCAGTGTCCTCTTCCTCCGCCGCAAGCTTCAGTTATACCAGTGGAGCGCACTTTTCATTGTCGTCCTAGGCGTGGCTATTGTGGGTCTTTCTGGAGCTCTATTCAGTGGCGAGTCGGGCCACGATATCAATCAAAGTCGGAGTGCTACCGATGCGGCCTCGCATGCTCTTGTGCAGGCGCGTGATGTCGCTCGGACCCCCGAGGCTGTCCAGGCTATCATTGGTGTGCTGCTTATTGCTGCAGCGCAGATCTTTACAGCCACACAGTTTGTGCTGGAGGAGTGGATTCTGGAGAAATATGCCATGGATCCAATCCAGGTCGTGGGCTGGGAAGGCGTCTTTGGCTTCTCGGTTACTACCGTCGGCATCGTGATCATGTATCTTATTGTTGGACGGACCGATGCCGGCCGATATGGCTACTTTGATATCAAGGAGGGATTGCACGAGGTTTTCGATAACCGTGCTGTTGCCATATCCAGCTTGTTTATCATGATCAGTATCGGGTATGTTTTACCTTGCTTTTCAACTCTCTGTTGGCCCTCCTCCCCTCTAACGTTTGACCCAGTGGCTTCAACTTCTTCGGTCTTTCTGTCACCCGCACTGTATCCGCCACCTCTCGTAGCACAATCGACACTTGCCGCACGCTCTTCATCTGGCTTGTTTCGCTTGGACTCGGCTGGGAGACCTTCAAATGGCTCCAAGTTGCCGGCTTCGCGCTTCTTGTCTACGGAACTTTCTTGTTTAATGACATCATCCGCCCTCCGCTCAAGGCTTGTTTGCCCCGTGACAATAGAGAGGGAGAGGTACTGCTCCCCGAAGGCCCCATCGAACATATTTGATTAGCTTGGCTCCTTGTTTTGAATTTGTTCTTCTTGTCATATGCCATCCGGGTGGGTGCCTTGGTATACTACAAGCCTTGTATTGGGCTCATGCCATGGATTTTGAATAAATTTTTCGACCTTGCATCGTTTGGGTTCCTGCGACGGAGTTGTTTCTTTTTGATTTTAGGGATTATATACTGAATTTTGATACTTTCTTATGGAGGCTACACTTGATCTGAATTCTGATTTGAAATTATAGAGCCTTAAGTTTTGTTGCCAATTGCATTTCGGTCTAAGTTTTTGGTTGGAGTCCGCGTTAGTTATACACTACTAGTAGTATCTAATCAGTACACGCAAGAAAACACTACTGGCCCAACTCTCATGTGGGCTATGAACTACATAGACTTAGTGTAATACACCCTGCACTTCATCATGCGCTAAAACTTTCAACTGAAGCATGTACAATAAGAACAATTCCTCCCTCCAACTAATGAAACGAAGTACAAGAGAAAAGAAATGAATAGCAAGAAAAAGTCTAGATAGATGGTAAAAGCGAGAGAGGTGCAGAGAACTAGGGAGTATAGAACTGGATTTCTGTTCATGGAAAAAATTAAACATTCGTTCGGAGAGATTTTAGCATCACTGCCACCAACTTGATTTACGGCTCGGACCAGTCCACTTGGTCGGTGACGGGATCTCCACCGTCGCGGGCGGAAGTGACACGAAGACGGAGGCGAAGTTTGGCAGGAAGATTCTGGAAGTAACGGGTTAGTTCGAGACTCGAGAGCGAAGAAAAGTGTAAGATAGGAAAAAGGAACTGGACATACCCCATTCAGAGCGGTCACGCGCATTGATTGTGTGCCCTCGTCACCAGATTCTAGGTCAGCCTTGCTGATTGCGCTCAGCTGCAACCGCTGACTCTTTGGCACGGCAGCTTGCAAGCCGACGCTAGTGAACCGGTCAAAGTTGGAGTCGTTGCGGAAGCGCGCCAGTATCTGGGCGTTGTTGCCACTTCGCTGAACCTGCAAGGTTAGGACGAGGCCGTCCTTGCTGAGCGCGGTGTGTGCAGGGGTTGAAGCAGTGACAGGTGCGGGAGAAATCGAAGGCGAAGGCGCAGAGGCACCTATGCCTCCTGTACCTAGCAGATCCATCGAGACAGACGAGGCTTGTGTGGGCTGGGGGGGGATGGCGAAGGACCGTTGGAGCCAAACAGGTCCATGATGGCGCTGTTCGGGTTCTTTTGACCAGCAGGCCCTGGGGAGGGAGATGATATGCCCGAGTCTCCGCCAAGAATGTCTGCCAGCAGATCGGCGGTGTTCGATCCGTTCGAGTTAGGACTCGCAACAGGGGCGTCGGACCCGCCAACCAGGTCAAGGAGCAAGTCATGCTCTGCAGGTTTAGCGACCTTTGTCGTCGACTTGCCACGGAGCACCTTACTCTGGCGCTTTTTAGCAGCGGACGTAGCACCTAGTACCCGTTGCTCCTCACGGATCTCAGGCGCAGGCATCCGCTCGAGCACGCCACGGCGGATTTGATCATAGCCAAAGAGATTGGTGTATTCAACGGCACGCTGTTGAATTTCTACACTCAGGTCCGCGGTTCGGCTGGAAAGCAAACGGCGTAGGCGTTCAATTTGAGCGGGATCCGATATGCGCACAGTAAGCTTCATGGATGCAGTGATGATATATTCGACGGCAATCTGTGACGCGTATGTGCTGTTGAGAATGTTGGTGAAGAGATCGACAACATCACTCTCCCGAACTTCCCTGACCAGTTCCTCTTCTTCGTACTGACCACCCTGAAGTAGACTATCGGCATATTCACCAATGGTCCACGTAGCAGCTAGTGTGAGACCCTCTTGTGAGATGTCTTCCTTCAATGACGAGTAGAGCTTTTGTACTGCGTAGGTCTGCATATCTGGGGTAGTCGCAATCAGGCGAACGAATGATGACAGGATCTGTTCTTTGACGTAGTTCCCAGCCAGCTTGAGAACTCGCAAAATGGTGTCCATGTGCCAGCGCTTGTTAGGTGCGAAACGATCGGCCGCGATGCCTATCTGTGTCGTCATCACAGACTTAAATTCGTTGTCGGCCACCTCCAGGAAAGCCAGCAGTTCCCGCACCAGCACCCGCACATTATCTTCGTTGATCAACATGAAGCTGAGATCGAGCGCTCGCCGGCGAATGCTAATATCAGGATCCCGCAGGCATTCCAAGATCGTATTGCGATGCCTCTGCACTGCATTCGGTTCGATTGCAACAACCTTATTCAGGGTGTTCAACGCAACGTAACGGATATTGTTGTCCTTGTTAGCCAGGAATTTGCCGAGAATGTTGACGCCCAGCACCCTCAGACCAGAGTCGGCTTCAATGTCCAGAATCGTGAGAACAGCCTCATATAGAATAGAGTTGCCGACGTTCTTTGAAGAATCTGTGTTGGTGGCCACCTGGGCCAGGATATCGTTGATTAGTTCGCTGGTGGCCACATCTCCTCGGCCCAATACACGCAAGAACCGAAGGATCTTGACTTGGAGGAAAGGATCTGTGATGCCGGACACATCATGCTCGGGGGCATACCCGGAGGTTGTCAGCCCCTTCAAAGCGCGAACTAATCCTCCAGCCAACGGCCGGAACATTTCGATCACGCCCACTGGCCCTCCTTCCTCTTCGTCCTCTTCTTCCGCTTCACATAAATCAATTGCCAGTGTCAACCCACAGAGAAGAACGCCATGGTTCCGGTCCGACAACAGGTTCTTCGCTTTCTCGAGGAAGTGCTCGTACAGGTCTGGGACCTTGCGACATATCCGCATGGCACAGATCGCTGCTTTCCGTCGAATATAGGGGTTCGCAGTCGACATGAGGGATTCGACTTCGGGGAACAGATCACGAGACATTTCGACTGAGGCAATGTTTCCGAGGGTACAGAGAGCGAGGCCGACGATGTATTGGTTGGAGTGGTTAAGGTCACTGCATTTTACTTAGCCCAGAGTCAGCCAGTCAATTACAGTGGGACTTACTTCTTTAAAGAGTTGGTCACAAGCGTCAGCACTTCTTGGTTCTCATCTAGCAAGAGCATGGTCCCCAGATATCCCAACCGCTTGTCAGCGAACCGGTGTGAGGCAAGTAGTTTCAGACATTCAATTTGGCCGAAGTGAGTCCGTTCCCCGAGTGTGAACAGATACAAGAGCTTGGCAACATTATTTCTCCTATCAATTGTTAACGGCCGATGGAATAATCGAATGAGGTAAATGTCGAAGCTAACCGGATGCCGGAGTCATGACTCTCTTCTCGAAACGAGGCGCGAATAGCGGCGCTTTCTTTTTGGATAACTGCACGTTCATCGGCGATGGTCTTTGCCGACCGCACATTACGAATAAATTGCTTGACTGTAGATAAATTGGATTGCGTGGTCAGAGTACATCTCAGGGGAGAGGAGGGGCGGCGGGCAGCACTTACGGGAAGACATGGCGCCCAGAGGGACCCCCGACGGGGCGAGGAGGAGATATATTCAATTAAGGAGGGGCGAAGTCAGGTGCAAGAACATACACCAAGCACCGCATAGAACCAATGAATCGAAGAAAGTGTCAAGGCAGTTGGTCGGTAGGTCTGGACTGTTGTATTATTATTCCTCATGGCAGTTGACCTGGCATCTTGGCATGGGCCACTAGTATGGAAGAGGACTAGCTTGGTTACCCTTAATCACCTGACTCTTTGGTATCCATTTACACCGCCTTTGAGCAGACACCTGACCTCGGCAGTAAGACGTAAGTGTCAGAGTTGGAAATTACAAGTTCCGAGGAACAATACAGGGACATAACACAGGCATATAACATGGGTTCTATATATAATGCATACTTGTTGAAAAAGTAGAGAGAGTATGCAAGCGTCATAGATATCTTGATCTTGAAGTCTATCAACAATTCAACAGTTTGGGTCTCTGAATACATCTGCCTAGTTTACATATATAAACAGTACCTTGATATCGTACATACGTAGTACCAGAAGTACCAGAAGAGGTAGTCTGACGTAGTCCGTGAATTTGGTTTCGAGTTTCGAGTCCAAACAAAACCAAACAGAACCTCGGGAGCTGACCACATATAATCTTGGGTGTTTCCAAATTTTCATCTCTGTGTCTTCAATGTGCAAACCCCCTGATTCTGCAATTTTGTCCATATAGGATGTCTAGCGCCGTTTCCCAGAATGAATCTGCGACTCTGCGGCCGCGCGCCATGCCAATACAGCCTGATGCAAAGGCCGGCGTCGCTCTCCCCCTTCCAGTGGACAAGCTAGCCCATGATGCAAGGTATTTCACTCTTGGTTTGCATGGCCGGACTGGATTTAGCGCAAGCTAAGCTAATCTATTTGTCGCATTTACAGTGGTCGCTCAACTCCTATTGCTGAGGATGCACCCCCATCAACACATTCAATCTCATCCGCCAGGAAGCAAATCCGCGCTCGCAATCGCCTATTTTATACTATAGACTATGTGCCTCGTGTGTCGCATTTTGATCCCGATAGCGACTATCACAATTTCCGAGGGTTCTTCACTCTCTTTTGGATTGGCTTGGCCATCATGGTTGGGACCAGCGTATTGCGCAATATCAAGGATACCGGATTTCCTTTACAGGTGCGCGTCTGGACTCTCTTGACAGCCAATGTGTGGGGAATGGGGCTCAGTGATGCGGCGATGGTGATGAGCTCAGGACTCGTCCTGCCTCTGCACCGGCTGTGGCGGGGTGGTCCACAGTGGCTACGATGGTCACGCGGGGGTATGATCTTGCAGAGCTTGGGTGAGGCATTATGGTTGGTTCTATGGATTAAGTGAGTTTGTGGCTTTTCTGAAAATTCGAACTCGGAAGGTGGCTAATATAGATCAACAGCTGGCCCTTTATGATGCAATGGACCTGGACTGCGCAGGTGTTTTTCACGCTCCACACCCTGACCATTTTAATGAAGCTGCATTCGTACGCTTTCTATAATGGTCATCTCAGCGAGACAGAGCGCCACCTTGCCTCCCTCGATAAGCCAGGCTCAAAGTCACCTGAGCCCCCAATTGCTATCCATTACCCGGAAGTACACCGACGTCGACCGTCAATGAAGCAGCATGACGAAGACCAGTCCGCAGAGCCATTGGAGAGGCTGCGTGAAGATCTGGCTACGGAGTTGACCTCCTCGCTAGGCAACATCTCATACCCGCAGAACCTGAATGTTGGAAACTATGTTGACTTCCTCTTTTGCCCGACCCTTTGTTATGAGCTAGAGTATCCCCGACGGCTGGAGCGACGCTGGTCAGAAATTGGCTGGAAGACAGCTGCTGTATTTGGTTGCATCTTCCTGCTCACCCTGACAAGCGAGGAATTCATCGTCCCCGTGTTGGCAGAGGCCAGCGCCCAACTCCGCCTCTTCTCCAACGTCACAGACAAGGCTCTTGTCCTTGCCGAAACCATCAGCATGCTCCTATTTCCATTTATGATCATCTTTTTACTGGTGTTCCTCGTCATCTTCGAATATGTGTTGGGTGCGTTTGCAGAACTGACTCGGTTTGCCGATCGTCACTTCTATGCAGACTGGTGGAATTCCTGTGACTGGTAAGCTGGAACAGGCTATCGTATGCATTGGGGTAACTTGATTAACCAACCTCTACGTAGGATGGAATTTTCCCGCGAGTGGAACGTTCCTGTCCACCACTTCCTCTTCCGCCACGTCTACTGGCCCGCCCGATCTAACTTCTCTCAGCCTGTGGCCATGGTCATCACATTCCTGGTCAGTTCCATATTCCATGAGCTAGTGATGAGCTGCATCACCAAGAAGCTTCGGGGATACGGTTTCCTAGCTATGATGCTTCAACTGCCTATTGTTGCGATTCAAAAGTCTCGCTACTTCCGTGGCCGAACAATCCTAAATGTAAGCCTTCATTTTTTTTGCTTTGGTATTTGCGCTTCTAACTGACTTTATTCTAAGAATGCTTTCTTCTGGTGCTCGATGATTTTGGGCCTGTCTATGGTAAGCTCTACATTTTCAATTTGAGGTATGCAACATCACAGTATATTTGGCTCTAACCATCAATTCTCTTTAGATGTGTGCATTCTATGTTCTAGTTTAGAATCAGGACTTGGCGTGTATGCGTTTATACACGGCGAGCTAGCAAGGAATAAATTGGGCCAAGGAAGGTATGTGACGTTGCCGGCTTGCCATTAATACATGATACCCTACAAGGTGTCTTCCGCTCTTGTACATATATTCAGTTGTTATAGATTCATTTGTTCTTTTTTCCGCAGTGTACTTTGATATTGATAGTACCTTAATGAAGTATACCACCTAAGGACTTGTCTGTACCGCTGTAAAAAGAAGATCCGGCCGTTCATGTGGGCTCTGGCCTTTAAAAATAGGACCTGGGCAACCTTCACATACGTAAGGCTACTGAAAAGACTATGAAAAGACCCATGAGATATTTCAAGGTCGTATAAGCCGCCATCTACATTTGTATGGTTATAGAATTGAAATATATTGAATTGAAGTGAGGAGTATTCAGTCAGAGGCTACGTGACCTCTGCTGTTTGCTCCCAGTATATCTATCCTTATAGTAAAGATAGTTTCCTTTCTCTCCCTACGCACCAATATAGTGCTCAAGAGGCTCCAATACCCCGTAGGGACATATTCTCTTATATATCAAATTGAATTGTATTGAATCAACCTATACATGATTGAAGGATTTGTTGGGTTAAAAAAGAGGTCATCATGCCTTGCAAGGTCCAAGATCAAGGGCTGATCGCACCATTATAAAGACAGTGATTAGGCCTAGAAATAAGAGAGAAGTTGAAATTGCCATTGCGTCTCAAATTGAAATTAGCATGAATGACTTCAGATTAGTTTGTGCCTCTTTCCTTGTATGTACCCTCGTCTTAGCTCTCGGCTCCCCTTTCCTTTCATTTGCTCCTACTATGCTTAGCGGACGGCTTATATGCCAGCCAAAGCCAATCGTGAAAAGATGTACTCCGGTACTAGAAGGATAGCCAAAAACGTGTCTAGCCCCTTTTCACCCTACGCTGTCTCCACTGGTAGGATTTTTTTGGCTCTCGTGGGACCGCACCTATGAGATTTCTCCCAACAGATCTGACAAACATGCTCAGGCACATCAAGTGTCTGCCTGTATCTGATACAGAGAAACATCTGCGACCAGTACTTCATTCAGAGGTGGAGAGTCGCATCGACGGTACTCCTTAGTACATCCGAGATTGCGGGGGATCTGCAGATACCCGTCGAATCCACAGTGGCGCATTATGTTTCGTGGCGTATGTCCGTGCGCAACCTGTCACCTCGACGACTGGGTTATCCTCCTGGAAGCCCGAGGCTTGAGACGGTGCCGCTACATATGTCCTCGATCCTTGAATATAGATCGAGGCAGCGAGAGATCTAGAGTCGGTAGAACACACGGGCTATCGATCATCTGCCTCTTTGATGCGCATACTCAATAACCCTACGATACTAGTCTGAGTCCGTCTCGTTTGGCAAGGGCCTTTGAAATTCAGCTATGTTACCGTTGAGATTTGTTTCCTGCAGAGAGAAAGCCTGCGGCATCTATCCATCCCCATCCCATCTTGTACCGCACAAATGAAGGCTCTGCTCTTCCGCTGACTCTCTTTCCTCATCCAGTAAAGAGGATATCTTTTGTTTCAATGGGCTTTGTGAAGACCCAAATCTCAAAGCTCTTTACATTTCTCACTATCGTAGGTACAGAGCCAGAGGACCCACCCGTGGCTTACCAACCTACGTATTTCAAGAATAGCCAGAGCGCCAGTTCGCAGGAAAGTGTCGGTCTAGTCAGTCACCAAATGTGCTTCGGTAAGCTCGAATTCTCCAGACCTCTTCTCATGCGAGTACAAATCCGACAATATGAGTAGCAGAAGACGTGATTTTAGCTATAGTAAGCAGAGGCTTAAATGATCACCCTCACTAACTTATTCTCTTGTATATCAGCTCTAGGATTTAGAGCTTGCTGTATCGATATAATCCCGACATTCCTGTGAGCTTCTTAACCCCAGCAGTCCAGAGGATTTTTCTGCTGACGAGGAACGAGTGGAAGGCAAGATTCCATTATGAAACGCTTCTACGGATAAGAGTGTGCATATTCATGGACTCAATAAGTGCTTATCAATAGTCAAAGTCGTCTCGGCGCCATAAGAAGTACGGTGCCCTATTCACGGCAAGTTTGAGGCGCACTTACTCCAAAGATTTCGACAACACAGCAGCATGAGACAAATTTGAAACAGTATCAATACCAGAGCATCCCGAGCCACACTTAGCAAATTTAAAAGCTAATCTGTCTCCATAAATCCCATTGGCGTGGGAACATTGATCAGGGTTCTTGCTTGTTTTGCACAATGGGCAGAAGTGACAGAACTTTTATCATAAATACTGCAGAGTCAGAAGTTATACACAGAAGAGTCTCTTGCACAAAGTATGCCTTTCCCGCTTTTTTTTGCCGTCCTCCTACGGACAAGAAGTAGAGGAAAACTATCTTAAATATATCTAAGAGGAATAAATGGGAAGCCTACTAAGAAACCTATTGAAAAGACCGCTGAAAAGACCATTCAAGAACCCTATAAGAAATAAATTGTAAGGCCGCATAAGCGGCTGTGTACCCTTGTTACCCATCCTGCAATTCCAAACGACGAAACTAGGTTATCTGTAAAAGTCCTTACCTGAACATGGAGCCAAATATCAAAGCACGATCATCAAGCTAGTTGAGCTACAAATCGATTGGGGCATATTACCGGGCCCTAACTGTATGACTTGTCTTACCCAATGAAAAAGCCTCACTAGAGTAGGCAGAAAGCAATCTATCGGTACTGATATTATTCAGAACACTCGACAGAGTACTCTCATCAGACGTGGGTTCCTCTACGAGATTCCGCTACAGGCGAATCCAGCATTGGCCAGTATGTAGTGCCTTGACACCACTTATCGATTCAGTATTCCGAGAAGCTATATATCCAACACCAGTGGTGTGAAAGCAATTGTATATGCAATATGTGAGTGGGTATCTGTGCTTGGGACTAGGTTCGATATTATGCCGGAGTGCCTTCCCCAAGGCTTCTATTGCTGTTACTTGATTAAAATACATACATATGAAACACAATTCTGCAACACAACGGCTCAGTAACTTCGAATGGCCTGGACCTTAGGAGTAAATTAATCTATTATTCTGCAAAACCTCTCACTCCGAGTCGATCTATGCCGCGGCGATGGCAGTCTGGCAGGAATACTAATACGCCTCATATTTTCTAGAAATTGAGAGGCGCAGCAAGCATCTCGCCCAGACAGCTGAGCGTATAAAATCGCATGGATCATATACCTGGGTGAGATGAGATATCTAGAAAGCCTTGTGACTATCACACTTCGCCGTTATCCCTTGTTGGATACACTAGATATCGCCCATCTATCTGATGTTGGTTATACCCCTCGACAAATTTAAGCCCGGACTGGGGCGTATCATGAACAACAGGTTGTATTTGGTGTGGGTGCTAACCATCCTCCATCCAAGCCAACCTTAGGACTAGGTCGCTTTAAGTAAAATATCTCAACAAGTATCAACCAATTGACTCTTTAATGGCTACCGATGATGAGAATCGAAACGTCTTGCGTTGAGTTGGGTCCTATTTTCTAAGGCGGGGAACGCCAATCAAATTCACAGAGCCTCGACCCTTGACGGTCCAACAAGGCTGAGCAGCCCCCAAGAGTATCACAGGTCAGTAATTGCAGTCTAAACATTCCCAAGGCTGTACTAATCAAACATTCCTCAATATATCAACTGTCTTATTAATAGAAAATCCAATCACCGTTCACAAACTTATGAGGCTTTCCCCGCCACTTTGGTGGCCTCGTTTCCAGCCCAACCCAACCCAACCAACATGTCCATCTTACAAAGAAAACCGAAGAAACAAAGAAACCAACAAAAAGCCACGGTTATGGCATATCATATCATATGAAAAAGCGTAATTCGTTAATTGGATTGACCAATAAGGTAGGTAGTCCACGGCGTGGCCCGGGAGCACAGCGTATAAAAAAAGAGAAAAAAATGAAAACAAAAAGAAATAAAAATTGAGAGCAGAAGTCGGGTGTGGTCAACAATAAGCAGAGCCAGAGCCCGACAAAACGATTTCATGCGCCACCAAGTGCAGGATTTGAGGCAAGACAGATGCAACACACCATCCACACCCATGCTCGCCTTAATGCGCCAACGGCAATGACAAAGATACACCCCGGTCCTGGCCTGCTTATCCCCGCCCAGATGGGCCAAGAGACCAGGTGACATGAATGCAAATCGAAGTCCCCAAATGCCAAAACGTCCCGATGTTTTGTGGCACAGGCAACGCAAATGCGAAGAGCGGAGCATTGGGAACGCCCCGACTCCTAGTTGAGATAAAAAAAAAGATAGATAAAAGTTGAAAATAAGATTTGAAGCATATTGCAGGCGTGATTTGTCGTGTGTGATCATGGTTCATGGATGTCATGGGTGATTTAATTAACAGACTGGCGTCTCCCCACAGCAGGAGGACGGCCGTCCTCTTCGTAGTAAGAATAATAGGGGCGTCTCGGCGAGTAAGTGACATCATCTCGCTTGTATGCCCTGGCGTATTTGATATCATCCCCGCTCGGGCGGGGAATATATTCGACGTCCGGATGGGGACGAGAAGAAGGGCGCGCAGACCGAGTTTCATAACGGGGCAAGGCTTCCGTGGTGTAGGTACTGCTTCGCTTAGGTGTCTGTCGTGTAGAGGGTATGCGCTCCCGATCAGGAGACCTCGCCGAGCGGTACTTTGACGACTTCGGTTCTACAATGATGTGGTCTGGTTCCTTGACAACCTTGTAACGGAATGAAGTCTTGGGAGAACTGCCCCTTGGAAGCGCATCAGGGGTACTGGGACTGGAATAGCCCGAGTCTTCGCGCTCGCGCATTCTGGAAGGTCGCGATGGCACTCGCTCACGGCTCATTTCGTGTAGTGTTGATTCTCGAGTCTGCTTTGGGCGAACGAAGCCAGCGGTGGTTGCAGAGCGGGTACTGAGGAATGACGGACGGAAAGATCCCATAATACCTGGAGCGGTTGCGTAGGGTTGCAATTTAGGTGGCTTGACATCATAGGTTCGAGGCGACTCCAGGTGCTCATAAGAATCATCGCGCGATGAAGAACGACGGGTACGGGTGGACCGTCCCGCGGATCGCGACCCGGACAACTCTGGTTCCGCCGAGTCGTGACCATGGTGCCGTCGTGGGGACTTGGAACCCTGGACTTTGGATGCGATATAGTCCTCTGCCTTGAAGTACTGATTATCAAGCTTGGACCAGTGATCGTCTGTATCGTCATCCTCGCCGTAACGGTGCTCACGGCGGCGTGAAGAGTCCGATGGTCGGGGTCGTGAGTCGCGCTCTCGGCGGGGCGTTGTGGAAGCACGTCTGGTATGGTAGTGGGGAACACTAGAATCAGATGTATCCTCGTCGGATTCTGCATGACATCCAAAAGTATCGCGCTTTGCCTCGGCCTGTCGCCGTCGCTCCTGATCGCGTGTCTTTTCACGGTCGGAATGTGTTGCCTTGGCCGTCTTTCGCTCTTCTTTCGCTTGGTGATACGTGCTCATCGGTGTCCGAGTCTTCTTCTTATCTTCCGTCGGTTTCGTCTTTGGGCGCAGGCCAAACTCTTCGCATTTACGAGCCGTCGTGGAGCGTGGTTCCTCTGTGAATCGTAATTCTTCCTCAAAGAAAACTTCTATCGGGACCCTCTCCTCCATATAGTGGCCATTGCGGAATTCGCGAGTGCTGGCTCCACTCCCCCGCGGAGAGTTGTAGGTAGAGTCTGTTCGTCTGCGTTCCAGCAGTTCACGCTTTAACTCGGCTATCTTGACTTTTTGGTCATATTTGGTCCGTCGGACATCGTCTGAAAGCAGTTCATAGGCCTGTTGGACTTTCTGGAATTCATCTTGAGCAGCAATCCGCTGCGACTCATCTTGAATCTTATCTGGATGGCACTTGAGAACCCGCTTGCGGTGAGCGGCCCTGATTTCAGGGATGGTGGCATCCTTGGCGACACCAAGCACTGCATATGGGTCTATATCTGGTGGTGTGGACATTGCGGACAATGTATGCTTTCAATTGAATGGGATGAAAGAAGATAAAAATGAGTGGGAAAGAAGCGGTGGAGAAGATATGGAATGTCAACAACCTTACGTTGACGTAGCAAAGATTCCACACCGATCCAGAATGAACTGGAGATGATTTGCAATGGGAGAAAATCAAGGGAATTGTCCACAATATGGCCGATTAACCGTGCAAACCCAAAAAAACACCCCCAAACCCGAAAAAGACCAATGGGACAATGAATCAGCTGTCAGAGCGGCCTCTCAGGGAGAGCCGTAGGGGGCGAATGACTGCGCCACAAAGAGAAGAATTCAGTACGGAGTACCTAATATGGAGACGTAGAGAGTCACATAGATAAAATCTTATCGAGACGTTCGAAGATGCCAGATGCCCAACCTAATAACCTCTCTGTACTCATTCCTCCGTATTAAAATCCTTCTCTTTTCACCGGTTATTGGTCTGAGCACTTCATCCGATTTGTTGGAAAATCTTGCCAATCAAAAGCCTCCAGCATTTTGACCGTGTATGTTGTAGTGGGGCGATCAATCAACACAGTGCCATTCAGAGGACCGGGGCTCCCCCACCTCTCTTTCTCTTCTCAAATCGTCATGACGCCAATCTTTCCTTCTTTTCTCGATCCAGTCTCTCCTGCATGCATATGTATCCCCAACTTTCCTCTAATTAGTGCGGGTTTTTGGCCCTTTTAGGTTCGGTCGCCTCACTAATTTCGGTTTATTTTTCTTATTTTTCTCCTTTTCTCATTTTCTCATTTTTTCGCCTTCAGGGCACACCCAGTCAGATCCAACTCACCTGTTTAACCTGAAACCTTTCATTGGTTGAGTGGGTATTGTATTCTATACCGTACCGTAAAAAAAAATCAGTGCCTGACTCGTCCCATGGTAATCTCCGTCTTCCCGAAAGGTTCCGTGGGCCTTAAATTTCTTTCTCTGAAGAATGTGCAGGTTTCTATATATAGTCAGATCATGTTCCAATATTTCACTTTGCAATAGGCAACTTGCTGATACCATGACTTGAGATTTCTACTCCGTATATATGTTGGTAGTAGATACGGAACACGGAGTACCTTGGACCGTTCAGGCATTGATTCGCACCCAATCTCCCAAGCTAAAACCGCTGGCACTTGTCCCACACCGGCTCCATTATACGTGTCTTTGCTAAATACCCCCACCCGAGACTACTTATCTTCCAACCATTAATGTGCACTTTGTAGACTATGAGACAATTGCACGCTCTCTGAATGAAACTACATTGTACTCCGTACTCCGTACTCCTGTCTCGGACCATCCGGTCCATCCACTGGTTTCTAGTCATCTGGACCCGGTACTGCGGTCCGCGCGGCGCAGAAATTATCTAGACTACTGCTGAACAGAACTGCGTGTGGCAGCCCTGATCATAACAAGTTTATTGGCAAATGCCGAGCGAATGAACTCTGTGTCAGCATTACCATATTACCTATGTTGTAGGTACTATTATCTTTACTATTGCTACTGCCTAAATAGCTTTGGTTTGGCCGAGACTGCCATGTGTCTTTCTATTTACGACATGGTGTCAAGATGTCCCAGGTCTCAAGGCGAGAGAGAAAGGCCCACGATCCATTCAAATCCTCGCCTCGAATACTCTACTTCTACACCCCTCACTATTTTCTCTGGTTGTGTCATTTGCCATTTTCGTGTGTGATAGTGATTGTAGTATACCGGTTCTTAGTCTAGGAGTGGTTGATTTATTTACCACGCTCACTCTTTCTAACTCAACTGTACCAGCCGAATCCATAATCCTCCGATCCCATCAGCGGTGCTCGTGAGGTCACACAGTGTCTCCCTCTGAAACACAGGGTTGTAACCTTATACGCTTAAATCGTGATCTACAGATACCCCTCTTCCCTGACAGTCACGCAACCTGACTGGGACTGGGGTCGGTAAATTCAGGATTGGACGAGGGTGAATAGATGGGAAGAAGGGGTTTATTTGTATAGTTAGAATCGTAGGCCCGCTCAAAAGGCCAAGTGGATTATTTAGGCAGGTAAGAAAGGTAGCGATGGCGATGTATGCAGACTACGTACTGAAATGCATTATATATGCTGTGGCTGGCTTGAAGTTGTAGGTTAGCTACCCGGCAAACAGGAATGCAGATGCAATGCAGGCTGCAATAATGATGTCTAGTATTACCCTCTCATGCAATAGCACTCTCTACTATTACATGGTACTTATGTTGTACGAGTTACGGAGTAATGTGGCCAGACCTCTTCGCTCGGCCACTAACCGCTTTCTAGAAAGGGGTGTGCCAAACTAAGCAGCGACCCTTGCGAGAAACAAGTGTTTCCCACGAGTGTGGGTAAGAGTATTCGAACCGAGCACAAATGCGGGCTCCCCACCTATGATTAATACATGATCGGCCGCACATATGTTGTTGTCACATCGGGTATCAAGGAGAGGGTAGGAGGAGGCCATGCAGTCAAGATGTGATCTTGGCCCAAAGTTTGCCCACTTATAAGTCGTTTAGAAGCGCTACGGATTCCAGAAGTTTTGAGTTTGGGAGAGATCCCCGTTGCAGATGACTTGTGTAAATCACAAGAAACTTGCAACATACGATCAACCCAAGTTGTGATATCACAAGCGCGTGTGGCTTGATGTGATTGCGATCGGTCAGATGGGTTTGTACATTACATGCGGGGTATACATGAGGAATAGCCTGGCGTTTGTGTAGTTTGAAAGAGCGAATGGTAAATTGTTTCTTTTTCCCACCCTTCTATTACTCTGGCCAATATCGAAATCTATTACGGAGTACATTCCTACAGTAAGGAGCATGTAGCTTACGCTCAAGGTGCATTGGCAGTCTGACGGGCTCACCACCTAGGCAGGGGCCAATGCACAGTTTAAGAAATGATGTAAGCGTGGGCAGTCTGACAGCACTAGGATCGTGCATCAAGTCACTAGCCGACCAATGTTAGAAAACATAAAGCACCAAGGCGTCCAACCACCAGCATCAACAGGGCCAAAGCCCTGGTCACTGTACGGAGCATGTCCCAGGGAAATGGTAAACTCTGGCGTCAAGCCACCATGCATGGTCAAAACAAAGAGAAGATTGCCGTTGCGATCGATGGGACACCCGTAATAAAATGCAATTTCCCAAAGCTGCTTAATCTCACAAGTTCATCCATTCGCAACCGCGTGGTCATCCTGCCACACGGGAAGTTCAAGATCGACCACAATCGGCGAATTGAACCGTTTGCCCCCTGGTGCGGCCAACTAGTGGACACAACAGCGGCGTTGACAATGCAGGTCTCCCTTCTTAGTGTTTGCAAGGCGTAATCTAAATCCCGGCTACTGGAGCCAGGCCTACCCGCACCCAGGGGCAGATGAGCGCTCGGCGAGTTTCGTGGACTTGCCTTTTCAAGAACTCCAACAGATGACTCTGACCCTGGTGAGGCTGATGACATCGGTTGTGTCTCCGCTAAATCATGCTGTCTTTGCCCAGGATATGAAAATCCCTCGTTGTCTAGTCGTTTATCCCGTTTGCCAGTCAAATCAACAAGGCTCTGTTTCTTACTTCCCATGGGTGGCAGAACGCCTCGAGTGACATGGTCAACTGAATCAGCTTCTGGTTGTGTTTCTGTTTCTGTCTTGATAGGTTTGCCTTGCCAGTAAACTCGTTCGTACCCTCGTCCTTCATGCACATGGCCACAAACAGCTAAATGCGGCCTGATGAGGCTCAATGCACTACGAAGTGCAGCGCACCCCACGAATATTCCATTAGGTTTCTGGTCGCAGTGAGACCGTGGTGGCGTATGCGTGACGAGGATGTCCGTGTCGATTGGTATCTGACTCCACAGCGTAGCAGCATCATTTGATTCGTATCCAAAGGCCCAGTTTCCCTGTGATGGCGAGTACGGGGACCCAAAGATTTTGAATACTGTGTTTGGTCCGTCTGCTCGCGTCAAACGAATCAAGGCGGGCTCATGGCGAAGTAAGACGACCGAAGGCGACTCCGTGATCAATTTTAGGCAGTGATGTGAATCTTCGAGAAACTGGCCGTGGAAGCTTTGTCCATGATCTCCGTAAAATATTGGGTCTAAGGTGACATCGTGGTTGCCTGTTCAAAATGTTAGGCGGGTTTGGGTTGAGCTTTTCCTGCTAACGAAATGGTGAATTTTTGCAAACAGTGAAGATATAACTTCTATTAATGACGTGGATAAGTCAAGTATATATTGGGCGTGTCAACAACACATTGGAGAACTGACCACCGACTAAGATCTTAATTTCAAAGTCGGCCTTGCAGATCCAATCCATTGTCCTGCGGAGCTCTTTTAGGCTTCCATTGTTTGTCAGGTCGCCGGCATGAATCAAGACATCCCCTGAGGGTAGTTTGAAGCCGGCTTCGGAGGGTGTATATCCGTGTGTATCAGAGACGCAGACGAAACGCGTCTTTTTCCGCATGACTCCGGCACACAGAGGACCCCCGCCTCAAGGTGTGTTATTGAATGGAAAGCAGGTTGGATTGTTGAAGTTTGATGAGATCGCAAGTGAATAACAATAGTGGAACATGAGGCTCAGTCAGAAGTCTCTTTGGCCTTGGTTATCTCTACGAGAAAGTTCCTTTTGGGGGAAAAAAACAATGGCCTCGACCCGCGCGGGCGAGGTTGGATATATTAGTCATCGGACCCAATGTTTCCACCTGAAGTTGCCTAGATCATAGATCTGGCAATCGAACAAGGCGATAAGACAGTATTCAATGTTGATAACAAGAAGCGAGTTTACATGGAAGTGCAAAGGGAGTTATAGCTATCTACTCTTGTATGTTAGTGTGACATTGAGGTTTTTGTAACGAATATTGGAATTATATCAACTCCCCGTTCCTTGCAACTTTCAAGATAACCAGTCGACCTTGCAATGACCTTCTAGAACAGGGTACATATATCAGCCCTAAGCCAATGCCCTAACGGCACAAAGAAAAGAGAATCCTCATGGCGCACAGTGAGAAATAAAAGTATTACATAATACGATATCGAGCGGAGTCAGGAGAGGAAGGGCACGTGACATAGATAGCCTATGATTGGTCGGGCTTAGGGCTGCGACCCTCGCCATTAACACAAAGTGAGCGGACCCTCGCTTAGCCCATTCTCATCGAGCCATCCGACTTCGTTGTGTGCGTCGACTTGACACCCACGACAACAACCGCCGACAACATCCATCCCACGGGACATTAGATCACCAGGATGTCCTCCTTCGAATCAGTGGTGCGTTTTTACCCAACGACTTGAGTGCCGTTACTCTCGCCTTCAAAGTGCCCATATCGAATCTGTCGCTGACTTGAATTGTTTGGTAATAGGTCGTCATCGACGGCAAAGGACACCTCCTCGGTCGTCTGGCCAGCACTGTCGCCAAGCAGCTGCTCAACGGTCAGAAGATCGTCGTTGTGAGATGTGAGGCCCTCAACATCTCCGGCGAGTTCTTCCGCGCGAAGCGTACGTTCAATCCCCTCTCGAATAATTCCTATGCGTTATGTGTGATATTGGGAACTATGTGAACTGGTGGAGGAAATAAACGAACGACAACACTCGCAACTCGAAAATCACTGGCAGTCTATGGCAATTTGAACCAATTTTTGGAGGAAATGCACTACAAATTGGATATCAGAAAGCTGACTCGCAACTCCGCCATACAGTCAAGTACCACGCCTACCTTCGCAAGATGACTCGTTTCAACCCCACCCGTGGTGGCCCCTTCCACTTCCGCGCTCCTTCCCGTATCCTCTACAAGGCCATCCGCGGTATGATGCCCCACAAGACCGCCCGTGGTGCTGCCGCTATGGAGCGCCTTAAGGTCTTCGAGGGTGTCCCCTCCTCCCTACGACAAGAAGAAGCGTGTCGTTGTTCCCCAGGCTCTCCGTGTCCTGCGTCTCCGCCCCGGTCGCAAGTACTGCACCGTTGGCCGTCTCAGCCACGAGGTTGGCTGGAAGTACCAGGATGTTGTTTCCAGGTATGTACAATTTCTGATTTATCACCCGAGCGTGGCTTGACTCAATCGGCAAATTCTAACCCAATCACAGACTCGAGGAGCGCCGGAAGGTCAAGAGCAAGGCTTACTACGAGCGCAAGAAGGCCGCTCGTCGTGTTCTTGCCAAGGCCGAGCAGGGAGCGAACGTGGACAGCAAGACCAAGACCCAGCTTGCTCAGTATGGCTATTAGATACCTTTAGCGCGGCTGGTTGTTGTGTCGAGCGATGGTTCTGGGATGGAATCGCGGGCGGATTTGAACGGCAAGCCGACCGACCTTTTTCTGCGGCCCGATTCCCTAACTCATGAATACCACTGTCTGTGACGCACATGACGGCACGGGAATTGGGGGTCTTCGAAATTTTCAGAAGTCGAAAAACGGAGTCGTTTGGGATTAAAAGGTTCAAAATAGCTGGCCGTTGACTCGCGCCGTGGCGGTTTAATCCAGAGAAACAATTTTCAAGAGTTCAACATGATTCTTATGATCAAAAAATACTTTGACCTATACTTTTTCTTTTATTATCATGGTAATCCCCTTGATTTCCCCTGTAACATACTGAACATGTATCTTGCCTATGTGTATCCCCACATTGCCCCGAGTATACATATATTAGAGCCATGGAGCCAGAGTTATCAAATGTGACGCCAGTCAAATTCCAAGATGAATGCTTGTATCCACTGTCCCCACACAACTTAGCCAATCCATGATAATCCATTGAAGCGACTATAGCCATAGGTAGATCAAGCCATTCCCGAAATTGAGGCCATACCTCAATCCCTTAGTCCGGTGATACGCCCCCAGAACTGGTAACCGAACTCCCCCCGCCTCCCCCTTAGCCGCGGCCTTAGTCCCATCCCCGCATTTCTCCAACTTGGAGATTTCATTTATGTGTCCAATACTAGTATCTCACTTCACTTTGGCTTGCGTCTTTTCTTTCAACTTAGGTTTTTCGTATTGAAGAATTCATCAATTCAAACTCCCGGTATAATATGTCTGGTTCGAAGTCTCGGTTGTCTGGCCTGCTTGGCCATTTCACAGGTTCAACACCGCCGTCCGAACCTCGTGTTAATACCCATACCCTATCCCCGACTTTCTTCCTTCCTCGTGCTGCCGCCGTTGAACCTAATGTAAGTTCATTACAAATGGCACCGAGGTATCTCAATGATCTCACAAAGAACCATACAGGCTGAGGCGATCTACCATGTAACCGCCAACAACAAAATCCTTCGCAGGAGCTATGGCGAGACTGCAGATCGAGCGAGGGGTATGGCTTACTACCTCAAAAAACATGGGTTCAACAGAGTAGGGATACTCTGTCCGAATACCCCGGCATTTCTCGAGTCGATTTTTGGAATCGCCGCAGCTGGCGCTGTCAACATTGGTAAATCAATTGTCTTGAGAGGAGAGACATCGCTTACCGATTAGACTGACATGATTCTAGCTGTCAATTATCGTCTAAAACACGAAGACATTGCTTATATTTTTGACCATGGTGATGCAGAAGTGATCATCGTCGACGAGGAATATGTTCCACTCTTGGAGAGCTATCGATCTCAACACCCCCACATCCCTATTATCGTAGATACCGATACCGATGCAACGGAGGGTGAGCTGACGGGCCCCTTCGATGAGGCTGTTCTGGAAGGCCTCAGGCATGACATCGACACAGGTTCTCAGGGTTGGGAAGGACTCGAGAGTCAAGCTGCCGATGAAGAGTCCACAATTGCATTGGCATATACTAGCGGGACTACAGCTCGTCCTAAGGGCGTCGAGTTCACTCATCGAGGCTGCTATCTGGCAACATTAGGAAACATCATTGAGACTGGTCTGAACTACCACCGTGGACGTGCGCGTTATCTATGGACGCTACCCATGTTTCACGCTATGGGTTCGTGATTTTTCTTCCCTTGGAGTGCTCTGCAAGTTATCCGCATAACTGACCTATGTATTTTACACATAGGCTGGACTTTTCCATGGGCAGTGACAGCCGTTCGTGGAACCCATTATTGCCTGCGCAAGATAGACTACCCAGAAATCTGGAGGCTGCTGAAAACGGAGCATATCACCCATTTCAATGCTGCACCAACTGTCAACACCTTGCTTTGCAACGCGAAAGAAGCAGAGAGACTTCCCGAGCCCGTCCGCGTCACGGTGGCAGCAAGCCCACCCACGCCACTCCTCTTCGAGCAAATGACCGACCTAAACTTACATCCTGTACATACTTACGGAATGACGGAGACATACGGCCCAATCACCAAGGCCTATCACTTGCCAGAATGGGACGTGCTTCCTCTCAAGGAGAAATATCAGAGGATGGCCCGCCAAGGCCACGGCTTTATCACAAGTCTTCCAGGTCGGGTCATCAAGACCGAAGTGCCCGAAGGAACTATCGTGGATGTTCGCAAGGATGGCCAGGAGATTGGCGAGATTTGTTTTGTTGGAAATATATGTGCCCGGGGATACTACAAGGACCCCGAGGCAACTCGGAAACTATTCGCAGGAGGTGTTTTGCACTCCGGAGACTTGGCTGTCTGGCATCCCGATGGTGCGATTCAGATTCTTGATCGTGCGAAAGATATCATCATCAGTGGTATGTGTAGCCAGTAGCTCAACCTCCAATAGATCAGACTGCTAACGAGAATTAGGCGGTGAAAACATCTCCTCTGTTGCACTTGAGTCTATGCTGGTCATGCATCCTGACATTTTGGAGGCTGGTGTCGTTTCTGTTCCTGATTCTCATTGGGGCGAACGACCTAAAGCCTTTGTTACAGTAAAGGAAGGCAAGAGCCTACAAGGCTCAGAATTAATTGATTGGGCTCGTAATGTTAGCGGAATCAGCAAGTTTATGATTCCTCGAGAAGTGGAAGTGGTTACTGAACTACCCAAGACCAGCACTGGCAAAATCCAGAAGAATGTCTTGCGTGACTGGGTGAAGGGTTCGAGAAAAGCTTAGACAAAGACTATTGAGATGGAGTTATTTCTAGATAGATTGTTAGATCTCTTTGAATACATGTGGGAGATATTCTGGAAGAAAATAGGGCTTTCCTGGGGGAGTACATTCCTATGAGGTCAGATGTCCGGTACTCCCGCATTGAGTAGACTGATTGTAGATCAAGCACGAGGTCACTTCAAGTGACCTTGAATCTCGTCTTTCATAGACTGGCTCAGCAAGGCAGACTGATCCTCATTTTCTCTGATAGAAAGGGTTTACAAGTCAAGTTTACCCGAAAGGGCTGTACTGTCTACAGACCATCCATCTTATCAAACGATAAGCAGTGCTTGGCACTGACTCCGCAGCACTGTGAGACCCGGGCCCCATTGCCTCATCTCCCCCTCCATTACCGCTTTTATCCTTCACATTTACTTGCATTGATTTTCCTGGTCACGCATTTGCATCTGACCCAAGGGGTGCTTGGGATCATGATCTAGATCGGTTCGACTTCATTTTGAACCTGCCCTTGTCAACCTCTCCCTTGCCATCCCAAATACGCGCCGCGAAACCACGCTTACATCCCTCGTGCACCCACTTTGCTGCAGATATCTCCCGAAAATTACATTCATCTACTAGTCTTCAGACAAAAAGCAAGGTCTTAGGGCTATTGACTGATCAAAGACTGGCTGCATCTGTGGACCAGACTTACCTGTTCCAGTCTCACATGCACCGCCCATGCAGAGTCCCTTGAAGTTATGAGATTTCAACCATACCGACACCCGAAAAATATATTGAAGCGAACCTCGAAAAGAGAATCTACATCAGCTAGAATGCATCGGCCACGAGAAGCCGGTCGATGCTCAAGTGCAGCCCCTTCCGAAACCTCTGGATCGACGTCACCCGAACGTGCCGCCGATGATGACACCGATTTCTTCATGGCCCAGGCCAACGACTCGCAATCTTCCATCGGTGTGGCTAATTTCCGCGATTCTCGCTTGTCAAGTGAACCGTCCGAGCCACTGCCACCGATCGGCCGACTCCCACCCGAGATCCTAATCGCGATCTTCTCGAAATTGGTTGCGCCTCTAGATATGCTCAATTCCATGCTAGTGTGTCGTGGATGGGCTGCCAACGCTGTAGGGATACTGTGGCATCGTCCGACTTGCAACACCTGGGCCAACGTGAGAAGCGTGACTACGTCGTTAGGGAAACCGGACAGTCTTTTCAACTACGCAGACCTTATCAAGAGACTGAATCTATCTGCTCTCTCAGATGATGTCAGCGATGGAACTATCCTCTCTTTCAATCAGTGCAAGCGGATTGAGCGGCTGACATTGACAAGCTGCAAGAACTTGACGGACAAGGGCGTGTCGGACTTGGTGGAAGGGAACCGGCATCTGCAGGCGCTGGATGTTTCAGAATTGCGACACCTTACAGACCACACGCTCGCCACGGTGTCCAGGGACTGTCCCCGTCTGCAAGGCCTGAATATCACGGGATGTTCAAAGATCACCGACGACGCCTTGCTCATTGTATCACAAAATTGTCGTCAAATCAAAAGGGTATGTGGATTATGTGCGGGATTTTGGCTTGATCCCAGTCACTAATTGTATAATAGTTGAAACTCAACGGAGTCTCTAATGTCTCAAACCGGGCCATTCAGTCTTTTGCCGAGAACTGCCCGTCTATACTGGAAATTGACTTGCATGACTGCAAACTTGTTACGAGCATATCAGTTACTCCACTGCTCACAACACTGCGACATCTCCGAGAACTGCGGCTCGCGCACTGCACTGAAATCGACGACAGTGCGTTTATTTCTTTACCTCAAATGACCTTCGACAGTCTTCGCATCCTTGATCTCACCGCATGCGAGAACGTCAGGGATGACTCGGTGGAGAGAATCGTGCGTGCAGCTCCTCGCTTGCGGAATCTGGTACTAGCAAAATGCCGATTTATCACAGACCGATCTGTGATGGCCATTTGCAGGCTAGGAAAAAATCTCCACTATGTGCACCTGGGCCATTGTTCGAATATCACAGACTCGGCCGTGATGAACCTGGTCAAGTCCTGCAACCGAATTCGATACATCGACCTGGCCTGCTGTAACCTCTTGACGGACCGTAGTGTACAGCAATTGGCTACCTTGCCGAAGCTCCGAAGAATTGGGCTAGTCAAATGTCAAGCCATCACCGATCAGAGTATATTAGCATTGGCACGGCCCAAAATGGGCCATCATCCTTCTGTCAGCAGTCTAGAGCGTGTTCACCTGAGCTATTGCGTTCAGTTGAGAATGAAGGTGAGTCTCGATCAAAGGTCTGGATGTACACGACATGTAATACTGATATTACGGCTTAGGGTATTCACGCTTTGCTGAATAGCTGCCCACGTCTGACTCATTTGAGTTTGACTGGGGTCCAAGAGTTTCTGCAGGAAAACCTAACTGCGTTCTGCCGAGAAGCTCCCCCAGAGTTCACACAACAACAACGGGACGTCTTCTGTGTGTTCAGCGGCGATGGTGTCAACCGACTGCGTGACCACTTAAACCGAAGTGAACCATCATTTCAAGAAGAAGTCGAAGCCACGATGTACGATGACGATGAAGAACTGGACGAAGATGAGGGCCAGATGACTGGGTTGATGAATGCCACTGTCATCAACGACGGAGACGATGATTATATCGACGTTGGGCCTTTGAATACTTGATACGATACCCCCTTTCTTTGCGGTCGAAAATAACCCCAGGCCCTCGCATATCTTCCTTTTATTCAATTCCCTGATTTCTTTTATTCGTGATCCCTAGCTGGATCAAACAAGCAGACATATTACTACCCATATGAGCAAAGATCACTTCACCCTTCATTCTGTGTTATTGTGGGAAATGCATTAGTACGCTAGCGATTACGGACTTGGTTTATCTTTTTTTTTGTTGTCAATGTGTAATCGCATAGAATTTAAGCAAATTCTCATTTCGTTCACTTATTTCCCCAGTTCAATTATTCCAGTTGTGTTCGAGTAGTAGGATTGTGCAGCTAAGCTTATCTGCATATATGTACATAAATGTATGTAACCGTAATTACAGTACCACAAGCTACCCCCGCATTTGCCTTAAATTTGACTCCAACTTCAACCTCCACTCCACCCATTGCCACTCAGTTCGAACAGCATAGGGTATGGCTACCTACAAGGCTAGCAACCCTCTGGCATTTACGCCATGGCCGGTAACAATCATAACAACGGCCGTGTACCTTGCCTTGATCATCCCATTGTTGGTAATCCATCACAACGTCCCACCTGCGCCTCGGACGAGCCCCAACGGCCTCAACCTCACAGAGGCCTGGCAAGATCTCCAAAGCCTGACAAAAGGCTTTCACCCCTACAACTCGCATCAGAATGACGAGGTTCGCTCGTGGCTGCTCGAGCGCATCGACGCGATCAAGCAGTCCGCCCCATCCATCGAGGAATACCGTGACGTGAAAGAGGAGAAACCCGATGTCTTTGTCTTCGACGACTTGGTGTCTAACCTGACTTTTATCGATAAAAGTGTTGGCGTTTACTTCGAAGGCAACAATATTCTTGTCTACATTCGCGGCTCGGAAGATAAGAAAGAAAATTGGTGGGAGACTCCCGGCCGAATGCCCGTTGGCAAGGGAGGAGTACTTGTCAACGCACACTACGACAGCGTTTCGACCGGGTACGGGGCAACAGACGATGGAGTTGGCGTTGTGACGTGTCTGCAGCTAGTGAAATACTTCCTGACACCGGGTCATGCGCCGCGCCGCGGGTTGGTGGTCCTCCTCAACAATGGCGAGGAGGACTATCTGAACGGCGCACGCGCGTACAGCCAGCATCCGATGGCGCATTTTGCACACACATTCCTGAATTTGGAGGGTGCGGGTGCTGGTGGTCGTGCTACATTATTCCGCAGCTCGGATACGGAGGTCACCCAGGCGTATGCGAAATCGCAGCACCCATTCGGCTCAGTATTAAGTGCCAACGGGTTTGAAAAGGGTCTTGTCAGCAGCCAGACGGATTATGTTGTTTTGGACGGTATTTTGGGCCTGCGCGGTCTGGATGTCGCTTTCTTCGAACCCAGAGCTCGTTATCATACAGATCAGGATGATGCTCGACACACCAGTATAGACTCACTTTGGCATATGCTCTCTACTGCTGTTGCTACGACGGAGGCGCTTGTTTCTGACACCACCGATCGGTTTGACGGACATCCCCGCGACGATGGAGCTGTGCCTAGCGGCTCAGGTACCCGGGCTGTTTGGTTCGACCTGTTTGGGAGCGCTTTTGCCGTATTCCGTCTTCACACGCTCTTTGCGTTGTCTGTAACTCTGCTGATCCTGGCACCTTTGACGTTGCTTATCACTAGTGTTATTCTTTCAAGGGCTGACAAGATGTATCTCTTCCGTTCATCAGTGTATTCCGAGATCAACGACGAGAACATTCCCTTGCGTGGCTTACGTGGCTTCTTCCGGTTTCCATTCTTGATCTCAATCCCTACAGCGGTGACTGTCGGGTTGGCTTACATGGTGACGAAAGTCAACCCTTTGATTGCTCACAGCAGTTCATACGCTGTATGGAGTATGATGATCTCAGCTTGGATCTTCTTGGCTTGGTTTGTGTCACGCGTCGCAGATTTTGCACGCCCATCAGCCTTTCACCGAGTCTATACCTGGACTTGGATGTTTGTTCTTACCTGGTCTCTCATGGTAGTGGGTACTGTTTATGAACACGAGGAAGGGCTTGCCGGTGGCTATTTCATGCTATTTTACTTTGCCGGTACTTTCTTGGCCACATGGATCTCCTATTTGGAGTTGTTCTCTCTGCCAACAAAGTCAGAGTACGCCAGTGCATTAACTGAATCACGACGGCCTAGTACTCAAGGAAGCCGACTTGCTGCATCGGGCGATGAGCACCAGGACGATGATGCTGAAGAGGATCCGACTGAGTCAACATCGCTCTTGCATGGCCGACACCGCACCACATTTGCCAACTACGTCCGCGTTGGGGTAGACCGCGCATCCAACGAACTAGACGAAGAGGAAGAAGAAAAAGACCCGAACGTGTATGCGCACGAGCAGGGGTGGAGTAGCGTGCTACCGCGATGGACGTGGCTGTTGCAACTTCTTATCTCAACCCCCACGATTCTCATGCTGATCGTGCCGCTGGCTCTTCTCATTACCAGCGCCCTCAGCCAGACCGGTCAGGATGGTAGCCCCCAGCTAATTGTCTATCTCTTCATTTCAATTCTTACGGCACTTCTCTTTGCGCCTATGTTGCCATTTATCCACCGTTACACGTACCACCTACCCATCTTCCTCCTCTTTGTTTTCATCGGAACCATGATCTACAATCTAGTCGCCTTCCCGTTCGCAGACTCCAACCGCCTGAAGCTGTTCTTCCTGCAAGAGGTCGATCTCGACAACGGGATCTCCACTGCTTCATTGACTGGCATGCCGCCCTTTGTAAAGGATGTTACCTACGGGCTCCCCAGCGCAGCAGGACAAAATGAAAGCTGTGATTGGATTTTCCGCGGCAAAGGCCGAGTTCAACGATGCTCCTGGAATGCGCCAGTACCACATGTTGTCCCCAGTGCTGACTCACTCTCCGTTTTCAACGAGAATGCCGACTCTCTGCTTGAGGCTTCTGAGTTGTCGCCGGACTGGATTTCCTTCAGCATTTCCCACCCTCACCCGGATAGTTCCTCTGTCCGCTTCGAGGTATCAGGCCAGAATACACGGAACTGCCGCATCAACATGGACGGCAATTACATCACGAACTTCAGTGTCCTTGGTTCCTCCGCTCCGGACCACCGCTTCCTAAACCCGTCTCCGGATGGTCTGAACCGGATCCAACTGTGGAGTCGTACATGGGACAATAAATGGACAGTTGATGTTGATTTCTCAAAACATGACTCATCTGAGACCCATGAGGTTGACGAGTCCTCTATTAGGGGCCGCATCACCTGCCTTTGGAGCGACAATAACCGAATCGGCCTCATCCCCGCTCTTGACGAGGTGAGACAGTTCAGTCCGGCGTGGGTGGCTGTGACTAAGTTCTCTGATGGGTTGATTGAGGGATCTCGGTCATTCGAGATTAAGCGTTCGAGCCTCGGCGCTTTGGGGTCTTGAGTCCTAGTGGTAGGAGGAACCTGGTCTTTGACACCCTTTTCTTTGTACGATTTATGAGCTGTTTTGTTTTCCCGTCCATTTTTTATTGTGCCGTGCTATGTATCATCCTATCGACGGGGTATTTGTCAATTTATATTTCGGTCGAGACATAACATACCCTTGACTACATCTAAGAGATAGGGAGCTTAATGTCAGAACTCTAGGAGAGGAAAGAGAGCAATTCGACTATATTTCGCTATCGAGTGGACCGAGGAAAAGAAGTAGAGGATGGACGAGGAGCAACTATTTACTCTAAGCAAGTAACTACTCACCGGTCATCCACGGGCCCCAAGATCCACTGATCGGGCTCTGAAGGCATAGACTCGACAGTAATTCCACGTTTGCGAGCAATTTTATAGAGACCCGCATGCCTTCTGTGGCTGTTCGAATACCTTTTCTGGGGCCTTGGTATCCATCCCCTAATAGGGTTTCTTTAAATACTCGAAGGGCATCTCCAATACCAAGTCCACACCTTTTAGCTTTAGTTTCTCCACGGTAGGGAAGTGAGCACCAAGCAGAGCCCAGATTTGGCAGAGTTGGGAGAAGAGGAAGCGAACATTGGAATTGGGAACGCAGACATTATTCAACTAAAAAGCGCAAAATATGTCCATTCCTCTTGTCTTATTCAATTTACAGGGTCCAACCTTCCCAGAATGGAATGTCGAGGCAATTTCAACAATTTAAGCTTGAGCCACAAGAGTCTGAACCATGGAACTGTCCAGAGTTATTCACCTTGGAAGGGTATAGCTAGAGTATGTTTTCCTGCTATCCATGGAACTTCATCCGGGAGAGCACGGGCCTCCATAGATCTTTAGTAAATTCCAAACATTAAAGTTATATACACCCGTGGACTACATATAGGTACATTGAACTGTTTTGTACTCCGAAAGCCTGGCACATTAGCTTCAAGCCCTGTCCTGATTTAAAATATTGCCTTGTTCGCATCAAGACCTACAATATTGAAGTCACACGTTAAGTGAAGACACAAGCGACAGAGATCAATAATAATTTAAGACCATAATTTGCTAGAAATCATCACACAGAATGTAAGTCGACCTGTATTTTTTTAGAAAACAGAGGTATATGCAATCGAGATAAGGGACATATTTGATAACTACAGTATCTCAGGAGATAACTGCTGGAACTGGTTCTATATACAAACACATGTGGTGATGCATATATAATGCCCATCGCGAACAAACCGGATCGGATTTGATATCTGTGGATTACCCATCAAGCTACTGGCTCGGCGGTATAATAACTCTGAGTGTACTCTGAGTTTAATTGTGGTGACCCAGGGAGCTGGGCGCGAGGCGCGAGGTTTGACCACGAGAGGTTGAATTTCCTCGGGGTTGTCCGGGTAGAAGGTGGAGGTGTGATGTTCACGGAGGGCGAAGTGGGATATTTGCAGTCTCAATGAATGATGATCATATATCATAAGCCGTGATTCGTAAAGGGAAAGGAAGTCCGGACGACATTGCTGCCCCAGGATGTATTCTCATCCCGGTTTTTCGGGCATATTTCGACGAGTTTGTTGACGTGGATAATGGCAGAATGGATTGGTAAAGTCGATTGGGAGGTGATCCACATGATAGGCGCGAGCCTCATTGCTCCACGAGTTGGAGAGATCGGAGTTGGTTCGTATGCGGTCGGGCGGTAAATGCTCAAATATGGCGATGGAAACATCCTCGGCATCCATCCGGGAAGGTCTACGTTGGATGAGACTAGGGGCGGCATGGGTCACATCAGAGGTCACCCGGGTTGCGTCGACAAAATCGGGGAGGTCGCGTGGCGCCGAGAAAGACTCGGGTTTCCAGACGTGATTGTGTACCAAGTGAATGAGTTTACCAAGGACGGCGAATTCGAGCTTCAGCTTGATGCTGTATACGACGCCCTTGAGCATGGTCTCCATAATGTAGAAGTTCATGTACTCGGCGACGAGAAGACCCAAGTCCAGGATGATAATGATAAAGTTGATGACCAGCAGCTGGTACTGAATCTTACGCTTGGTACGGTCCGGGTCTAAACGTAGCATGCGTACTGTTTCCCAGATGTATAGCCCCGATATGATGAATTCCTGCAGACAGAAGCCTGTCATTTGGATCTTTTCCATTATGTTGTAGCCTTTTTTCCAGGGTTCCAGGGAGACCTTGTTGTAGACCATGTTGGTACCGTAGGTGAGGGCGGTGGTGGGGAGATGGAGGATGACTGCGTTAATCATGATCATAATCAACACGCGACGCAGGACTCGATGGTTTGATAGGACCAAGTGTAGGCGCGAGTACAGGACAATGGACTGGCCGGTGACCATGCACCACCATCCAATTGTGAGCAAAGTGACAGGGAGCCATGGAATGCTGTCGGTGACCTTGAAGAACTTGAGTAGGAAGCCTAGCGAGTAGGGAAGCAAACCGGCGGAGGAGGAAACAAATAAACTCCAAAAGTAGAGTCCTCGATATTCCGCAAAGGTGACGAAGAGGAGGATCAATAGCTCGAAGGCATTGTACCAAGTTACACCAGCAAGAGTGGCGATCGTGATCTTCATTTCCAGAGAAGTTCCATTATAGTGACCGCTGATGCCATCTCCGGCGGCACTGAAATTGCTCATGGCGTTGACTCAGTGTCAGGGGAATAGCGGCATGGCGTGTGGAGTCCGGAGTAGGTGTGCGGGTATGAGATATAGGAAAATCTAGGGACTCGGGGGAACGCCCTGGAGAGAGAGCTAATGCAACAAAGAGAAAAGGTAAAAAAAAGAGAAAGGGACAAAGAGGCAAAGGCGAAGCTGGGGCGCACTGGCGCACCCCGTATATTGCATGCGGGGGCCGGCGATCAGGGTACCCCAGACTTGAGTACGGAGTAAATAATAGAAGATGCAAGTTTATAATAGAACGTAGTATCGTCTTATAGTATCATAGTGATAAAATAATAATCAATCAAAAATGGGGAAATGTTGAAAATATGAGAGCCCAAAAAAAAGCAACGAAGGACTCGCTCCCCAGTCAACACACGACTTCATCTGATTGGAGCTGTCTTCTCTACTCATATATTGTGTTACCTGTTCATCTGGGGTCTCTATTTACAATGTAATTGTGAACTTATCTTCACGTCTCTTAAACCCTTAAGTTTGGGGGGTAATATATTGAAAATATTCCAAAAGCCACACGGCTAAAAGGGGGATTATTACGGAGTATTGAATATTGCAACCTGTTTGCTAGCCAAGGCTTCTTTTTTATTATTTTTGGCATATCCAGCCTCACTGCCAGGATCATAGCCCGCTTCATTACGCCACATAGAAAACCTCGTTTACAGCGGATAAGTGCCTTCCCATAATTTGGTACTGAGAATTCTTTGTTCGCTTAAGTGAAAGTGCCTCTCAAGATTCCAAACATCAATTCAACAAATGTAACAAAGACAATTTCGAGGGTATCAATACAATGTGGAGAGAAGTGAACAGGCCAAGGCGTTGGAAACACACATTCAACAAAGCGATCTGCTGATGTCATCGGGAACTGGCGCGTGACATGCTTAATAACACAGCCCTAGCCAGGGCCTCTAATCCCTATGTTGCAAGGATTCGTACGACTATATGATTTGATATGAACCAGATTTGATTTCTCCAGACTCATTCATAATATTTCACCCAATGATGCTCTCCTCGAAACCCAAGCAGCTCCTTAATTTTCCGGTTACTGATGGGTGCCTCTCTGGCCCCCAACTCTCGCGTAATCGGGACATCGGGACAAACCCGCGCTAGGAACTCAGCAGTGTTCTCGTAATTCGTCATTTCGTCATTGACAGCGTTAAACACCTGAAATCCAAGGCCATCGTTCCGAACTGCGAGATCACACATCTGCCCGAGATCGCGAGCATCGATGTACGACCAGCCATGCGGCGCCCATTTCTCGGGATTTTCAACATATGAACGAAACATGGACTGCTTGTACTCCTCTGGGGCAACAATGCGCCCGATACGTAGTATATAGATGTCGCTCCCATAACGACGCGCGAAGCCACGTGCAATGGTCTCGCCGCACAGTTTTGAGATGGCATATGTGTCCATCGGGTTTGCGTCGACGCCTTCCTCGACTGGGAAGGAGGGATAATCTACGTCTCCCTCTGCGAAGCTCACTCCATAGACTGTGATAGAGCTGGCAATGATGATTTTCCTGATGCCGAGGCGTGAGGCGCCCTCGATTATGTTGTACGCTGCCGAGGTATTGCCGCGGAAGGTTTCTTCGTCTGGAACGATCATGTTGCGCGAATACCCGGCCATGTGAATGACTGCATCGGGGACTAGCCCGAGTGGCTCGCGAAACGGCTCTGTCAAGTGGAAATGAGAGCCCAGTGCGCTGTATACCTGACCGGTGTTTGTCAGATCGACACGCATCGTGTGGACTCGCTCTTCCAGCTCAGCGGGAAGAGCAACGAGGTCGAGGTTCAGGATATCATGACCTTGTTGGAGGAGATATCTGATGATGTGCTGTCCGGCTTTGCCGGAACCTCCAGTGATCACAATGCGTTTCCCCATGTTGTGGTTTTGTCTGTAGGGGGCCGTTGGCCAATGCGGGGTATATATGATCACGATATCTCTATATGGGTGGATTGATGTAGACGTCGTAGATGACGAGTGAATCAAGGTACCTTATTTTGGAATGGAAACATTTCAAACGTGTCTGAAGAGACCGTCTGCGCTTTTATTGTACGCGAGGCATGAAGCCGGAAGATAACATCCCGATATGGAACGCAAACTTCCGGAGTAAAATGACCATTGGTAATTCGCAAGAACACTCGGACTATGCAACTTGTATCGTTGATATAGGGCTTGGGTGCTTGATAGCAGAGACTGTATATGTTGCATAATAATAAAGCGGGATATGTTATGCTGTCTTTCTTCTACCCAAAACGGTCAACCCACATAATTCGCAGCATAATTTAGAGCATATACTTTTGACCAAAAAACAAATATTTAGAATGATGAAATTCGGACATCTCCTAAAATAATATGGGGCGATGCTCTTTCATTGATGATTTGGACTTGTTGGCGCTACTCCATACTCCGTACTCTGAACTCCGTACGGAGTACTAGTTGCTTACTTGCCTGGATCGCCCCGTTGCCCAAGGCAGACCTCGTCCTATTGGTTATGTTTCCGTCAGATTTTGTTCGTTATACGGGAAACAAGTGCCAAGTATGCATAGCCCTCACCGACAATCGAGAAGTATGCACACTGTACGTTTGCACTCTGCCTAACTGCAAGCAAATATCCGATGCAACAATTGTATCTGGCGTGCAAGCTTCCCTATTCCTTTCTAAGGAGGTCTCTGAGAAAAAGATGAGTAGCAAGGGCGAATGGAGTAAGAGCTAGTAATTCTCTATGGGGGGAGGGCTGAGAACCATGTACTCCGTAAGCCCTCGGCGTTCCCGTTTCACCCTACCCCAGATCACCCAGGCAAAGGAGTAACGGGCTTTAATCCGATTGGTGCATCCCGAGGTCTGTTGTCCTCGAAAGTGCCTACGTAATAATACCCCGAGCGACATGATCTTGATGCATGATTTGGATTATCCTCGTATGTTGCAGATCTTATCTAGTATTGGGTTTATAGCTTTATAGGAGGAGGATTGTGGTGATTCCTTGAGCCCCAAACAGCCAGCATCAAAATCGTCCAGTTGGAACACTAATCTCAGTCAATATAGTAGGCAGGCACTCTATGGTCCAAACACGGCAGGGTCACACGAATCAAACTCCCTTGTTTTGGCAGGTTTAGGGCGGTCTGAGCATAATGTCACAGGGTGATCACGATGATGATGATATCTCATACCTGCTCTAACTTGCTAATCGTGATCATCCAGTAATCACACACAGAGCGTATTGTCATGAGTATATTCACAACAATGCTTTGGACAATGTGCTTCTGCGGATGGTCTGAACTAAAATATCCGCTACGGCCTTCATCCCATTAAGGTTGGGATGGAACCGCGGCCCTGATGTAAAGCTTCCAACCCAGGGTTCTTTGCTGCCAAGTGCATGTCCCTGGCTGAGTTGGTGAATTGGGACTGTCTCACACCAATCAGTTCGACCTTTTACAGCGACAGAATATGCATGTTGCAGGTCAGACGCAACACCGCGGTAGTGCTGAATTCTCTCCTGGGTCAGTGGGATGTCCCGACCAGCTTGAGTGCCAGGTCCCAGGACAGCAAGATATTCGACAAGGAAGACTCGAGCTCCCGGGGCCCGTTTGTGTATCTGGTCGAGGACTCCCCCTAGGCGTTCTGCCAACTCTCTGGGTGATAGTGGCGCGGATGATTGTACGTCGGCATGGGAAGCGTCGGCAATCATGCCGCCAATGTAGTTTATGTCGTTACCCCCAGCAGTCACGGTGATTATATCGGCATCTTTGGGGAGGTTGGAGATTTGCGGCGGGAAGGTCATGTGTGTGGCAGACTGTGGATCGACTGTTATGTTGAGCAATGTTGCACCAGAAACGGATAGATCAGTGAGATCGGCGTTCAACTGCTGCGCTAGAAGATGTGGGTAATTCTGCCCTGATCGCATCGCAGCTTTTGGTTCGATTTGTGGGGGAATTTCAGGACCGGCAGCAAAGGAGCTACCGAGACTTGCAATCTTGAGTTTTTTTGAAGATTCCATTGTCCGGCAAATAGAAGAGTAGCGGAGCAGAAGAGCAGAGAAAGTGTGTGACTTGAAGTTGGAGAGTAGCTTTGGCAGAATTCACAGAAAATGGACGCCTAAAGTATCAGGCCGAAACTGCTGAGCTGAAAGTTGCCCTGCAGGTGTTCTTTGGCACCCTGGGGCGCAGCACCCGTAATCCTTAGCCCTCATATCTCTAGGGATCTGCACATCAGTGGAACAGTTTTTGTTTTACACCTTTTGAGAATTTCTAAGTGAATGATAGGTTGCGTACAAACATGACTTGGATCCGCCTGGGTTTCGACGGTGTGTCAGTTGGGCCGCCTGAATATCCTCTGTAGCCATAGCCACAGTGGACAGCTCGATCTCAGCCTCTTGCTCCAACATGTATCTAGAAATAACTCTCTTGGCGAGTAGATAGGCGGCCTAACTTGAGCCCCACAGGACCCGATTGGTTGGGTTGTGAACGCATCTTAGAATATGCTCAATGTTTTTTTTGGGAGTTATGTACTTTGCATAGAGATAATGTCTAGAGGTCTTACAGACTCTTACTTTGCCACGTGTGAGACCTGATAGTCAACTTGTCCAGCAATGAATGGAGGTTTTTCTATGTGTTCCACTTGTACGGTTACATCAACTAACATAGCGTAAGAATCTAACAAGTCTATTTTGAGAGATCATGGCGGAGTGACCATGGAGCCTCAAAGTATGGGAGGCCTCATCATAGCCTATGCATTGGTAAATAGGAGGTCAACGGCTGAAAATTGAGAAAACACTTAAATACCTTCATTTCTCCTGTTGATGCTTGCCTTTCTATTCTCATCCGCAAGACTCTATTCGAAACAGCCTTCCACAGTTCAAACATCGAGCATTTTTGCTTCAGAAACCTCTTCTTCCAACAACCCGAAGAACTCCCAAATCGCAAGCATGCAGTTCTCTCAGCTTCTCCTCGCCGCTGGCCTCTTTGCCCCCTCTATCTTTGCTGCCCCTATTGCCAGCTCCGATTGGACCATACGAGAGATGAAGCGCGTCTGCAACGACGAAAACACCTCATGCACCTGGACATTTGGCATCGACTCTGGTTCAGAGACTACCGATTGTACCTACGTCGTGGAGGCCGACGATGCCTCTCACGCCAACGGAGGCCCTAGTAAATGTGAAGAATACTCCATCAGCTCGGGTTGGAGCGGCCAGTTCGACCCTACCAACGGCTTCACTACCTTGTCTGTTGTCAACGACGAGCTCCGGCAGCAGATCTGGGCTGGCTACACCGACTCGCAGCTTGCCGATGGAGAGGTCGTCAAGCCCGACCAGAGCTACCCTCCCACTGCTCTTCTCTGATTGAGCGAACAGTCAGAGAAGCACGTGGAAGAACAGTTGTTATGACCAGTTGAAGACGACAGCACTATGTGTCTATCAAGCTCACAGGCTCTTTTGTGATAGTCGATTTGTGATCTCTGTTCTTAGATACAGTGTTGGAAGAACGAAACGCGTACTCGGAATTATGTATATATCGATCCCTCATGCTCTTTAATAACAGTTGAATTTTGGCTTTTGAACATGGTAATACCTATCTTGTATTTTGGTATACCCCTGGGTTGGGAGTATAATGGTTGTAAGGATGCTAAAGACTTCTGAGAGGCATCAGCTCAGCCATAACCAGCGCTTGTTCTTCCCCTACCCTTGAATTGATGAACTCGGTACCATTCGCTACTGGTCACCCACCCTGAATCCCTCTGGGAAGGGGTCACTCGAATCAAGAACTATTTGCCTGAAGCTAGTTATCCAAGCCCTTCCAGCAACAGTCGGCAGAACAGCCTGATATCTGCCGACTTGTGTGATTCCTCGAATATGGCTAGTAAACTCGGTGCCAATAATACTGCGAAGTTTGAAAATCTCACCCTCCGCTAGCTGACCTCTCGCATGCAGAACGGCAAGTCGAGCACATGTGCCGGTACCGCAAGGGCTGCGATCAAAGCGCCCTGGTAACACAACAACAGTATTGGTAGCAGCTTTACAGCCGCCATCTTGTGTGTGAGGCTCAGTAAGCTCCAGAATACTGACTCGCTTGATTCTGGGATTCTCAGGGTGAACAGGCGTGTAAGAGGCTTGGACCGCACGTTTGATACGCTCGCCAATCTCACTTAGCTGTGTGCTATTTGAGACTCGATTTTCAGTCTCACAGAAGCTGCATCTACGAGCACGTACATCATTCCTCCCCAAGCAATGTCAACAGAGACCTCCCCAAAGCCAGGGACCAGGACTTGATAGTCGAATTTGAATACGACAGCAGGTACATTGTCAAGAGCCACGTTCTTGCATTTTCCCGCTTCACATTCTGCCTTCACGGTGACTAGACCGGCGGCGGTATCCAGGGTCAGTTCGGTGATAGGCTCTCTCATCAGAACCATGCCGGTCTCCAGTAGTACGGCGACGGTGCAGATTGTATTAGATCCCGACATGGGCGCGTATTCTTCGCTTTCCATGATCAAAAACCCTGCATTGGCTCGTGGGTCACAAGGGGGTAAAATCAGATTCGTGTTCATTGAGCACCGGCCTCGAGGCTCGTTGAGTACAAGCTGACGTATGGCTTTTTCGTTCAGGAAGTGAACCAGCTTGTCATACATTGTAGTGCCTGGGACGCCAAGTAATCCACCAATAATCACATCGCCGACTTCACCTTCGGCGTGGCATCAACAACTGACAATGTGCGTGAGAATGGCATGGTATCGAATTGGCTTGTAGAGTTGCTTTGACAAGAGGCTGAATTCTGAATTGACCCGAAAGCACGGTTTGCAATTCATAAGATCCGCACATTATTTCTGGGCATAGATACTTATATTAGACTAGCGCCAAGTCGCAGAAACTTGAGCCAAAGGCCGAAAAGCTATTTAAAATAATTGAAATGGTCAACTCTAGCCAAGGATATAGAATTCCTTTTGGCGTACTTTTGAAACGGGCTGTCTACTTTGTGTATTGACGCTGGAAGCGCTGCAGGCTCCAATTATGATTTTCTAAAGCTAGCGAGTCGTGATTATGGGGACGCAACCTATTCTTCAATTATGATAGGACAAGGGCTGTGGCCGTGATTGATCAACAGATTTATCCACGCATGCATGAGACACGGGCCTCAGGCCCTGATCGAACATCAGGTGAGCGAACCGATATTTGCAACATCGTAGACTAATAGCCTTAACGTGCATATCTTTCTTTGCATTCAGCTCGTTTCTTGCCATAATACCGGGCAAGCCTGCTCTCAGGTGACCCTACTATTCTAAGGCTATGTAGATGTTTGCTTTATCAAAGGCGCAAAAAGAGGTGTGATGAATCGAGTCCGCCTGCACCGCGTGCAAACTAGGAATGAAATTGTTTAGGCTGTGCTTGACTACTCCGTATACAGACTCTGGGGAAAGACCATCACCCAAGAATAATGGGGGTTTTGTTTTCAAAAACCAAGGGATGTCCTTGACTTGCTAGATACAGACATTATATTGGTAAGTGAATATGCTTCTTCAATTACACTGAAAATCTGTCCTAATCATTTGGATGAAAGGAAAGTCAATCGTTCAATGTTTTCCTCTACTATTCCGATCTAGAGTCTGAAAAGGATCCAAAATCTATTCATTTGTGGACAACAATATGCGACGGATTTCCGGCCAATAAGTCCATACCAGCGTTGTAAGAATGGTAGTTGGTATAGCGAAGACCCAATAAACCCAGAACTTGTTTGACATGGTCCAACCGGAGTCACCACCAAAATCAAAAAATGACATGCTGAAGATAGCGCAGATGAAAGTAGGAGGGAGGAACGTAAGTGTGACAAAGGCGATCGTTTTCATCGTGGCACTGTCCAATTGGGTTGCCCGACCAATTTCAAGCGTAACACTGGCGTCATGCTGAGCCACAGTATTGAAAGCCAATTGGATTTCATTTTGCAGCCTCTTCTCATTTGAAATGGACCGGGATCGTAAGTTGGCAATGAAAGACTGCCAGGATCGGAGACGGAAGTGAATGTCTTCGGACGACGCAGAGTCATTATCTGGGTTCGAGATATAGCTCTCATGTTGTATCAAGATGTGCTCCATATTTTGCAAGGCAATGTCGAGTGTCTCGTTCACATGAATAGCATGCCGAGCGATGTCGTGGAGTCGTCTGTAGTCGGGCTGCGGTCTCCCTTCCGGCTTTGCTTCTGTCTCGGTCAGTCGGACATGATCTCGGATGGCCCATACAGAAGGCTCCTCAATCAACGCAATCAGCTCGGCTAAATGTGGATAGATCCAGAATGGATCGTTAAGCCATCTTTCATCCGGTCTCATCACTGCTCTTAGGAAACGTTCTTTGACGGGCGGGTCGAGATCGAAGGCGAGGATCACAGTTTGATTAGTTGAGGGTAGCCATCGTGTAAATATATCTGTATGATACCATTTGAAACTGGTATCAGGGTCTACCTTTTTCACGGCGAATTTAGACCAGGTATCTAAAGAAATTAGTTTTGCTTGGCCATTCATCTTTAGTATACTTACTGAAACCAGTGGTGACGTCGAAATCTCGCGTCTTTTCACACCCAAAGCTGCCGTTCCCTTTACGAAAATAATATGACCACCAAAATTGAGGCATACAAAATGCATCAGTGAAGGCTTGTCGACATTGTGCACATCTCTCAATATTGGCAAAATCGGCCACACTTGTAAAATTAGGGAGTTCCTCTTAATCGGGGCCATTTCACATACATGATACATATCTTAGACCAAGCAGGTATAGTATCAGAAAGGTCTTTTGGATCTTCAAGGTGAAAGTTCACCCGCCGAGTTTGTCGCCAATCGCTTGCATCCTTTTCGTTTCGCTGCAATATCAGCAGATTAGCACAGTGTCGGCTCTTCTGCTCTTGCATTTTGCTTTCACCCGGTGTGAGGAGCACTCTGGGCCAGAAGATTCCGGTTTTGCTTTGAAGAAATCACACGGGTGAACAAATCTCACCGAGTGGGGGAGATGAAAGTCGCTGAGAGGGACCGTGCTCCCTCAGCCTCAATTGTGCAGCCAAACAGATTCAATTCGAGTTTGAGATTGATTATATCAAAGCCTTTATTCCATCCCAGATTCTTCATTTTACCAAACTGATTAGCGAAACTCATCGGTCAGTGTTGGTGGCCCAACGTATTTCTCGTACCCCCAAGCCCAGTACCACCCAGAGGCAATTAGTATAAACGCAACAAACACCACCGGTGCATAATTGACCGTATCTGCATTTACAGGGATTGAAGAAGGCATACAAAATAATGGAATGACAAGAAGACTCCATCCTAGAAACGGATATGCGATCAGCGATGATGATAAATTGTGCTAGGTGGCTCATACTTACCCAGTGCCACAATATTGCAAGCCAGTCCAAGTGTGCCAAGGTCAAATTGACCATTTTTTATGTGTCGTCTACCTCCAGCGAGTGACACAATGATTGGACAGGCATAGCTGACAGTCAACGTAATAACACCGACGCCAGTGAAAGCATTGAATGCCGTGTTTGACCCGAAGTAGATCAATCCGAGCAATATTTGAACAACCATACCAAGCATCATAGCATTAAAAGGTACGCCATCGCTGTTTATCTGCCTCCACCATACGGAGCCTGGTATACCCCCGTCGCGAGCAAACGCCCATATGCTTCGGGAGACAGCCGTAGTGCAGCCTATGACACACAACATAGCGAGTACTACCAATGGCAAGAGAAGTAGGAAAGATCCAACTGGACTTCCAATAGCAGACTTGATAATACTCGGAACAGGCTGACCAGATTCAAGAGTGGCTAAAAGTTTTGTGTCAGGGAGCACAAAAACCAATGGCACAAGGAAGAGGAATCCAGCCAGGGTGTTTATAATGACCGTTCCAACCATTGCTTTTGGGACTTGTGTTGATGGTTGCTGGACTTCTTCGCACATACTTTGAAGGGTCAGTTAGTATTTATATCGTGAAGAATGGGAGGGAGGGTGTTCTTTCGGGGTGGAAAGTAGATACGTCACCTACCAAATCACCATGCCAGTGGAGGAAGTGCTATAAGCTGCCTGTAGGAGTCCGACGCAGAAGGACCAGCCTGCTGGCCAACCAGACTCAGGCTCAAAACTAGTAAAGACATATGCGGCGTCATGTCTGCCCTCTTTCGCAATTGCAAGGACACATATCACAATAGTCAACAGTCCTGCAAGAGTCCAGAATATTGCGAACGTCTAGATTCTGTATTAGCACTGTAGGTTTGTCACAAGGATTTTCAAACATACGTCAAGATAAGGTAGCCATCTGTTTCCAAAAGCAGATACTGCATTAGCAAAAAGTGTGACTGCGAGAAATATAAGAAAGACTTGATATGTTTCCGCTTGGAAGATTCCCACTCCTGGAGCGGACTCGAAAACGTTGATACATGAGATGAAGAAAAGAGTGCTCCCAAGGTTAACTGCAAGTGTGATGGTGATATTTCCAACGACATATGACCATCCGCAAATCCACGAGGCGATTCTTCGATATGACGGTGGAGACAGCATAAAAGCCTGGTAGTAGACCCCGCCAGCAGTTGGATAGACAGAGGTTATTTCGCCAAGTGAGGCAGCCACACATAGAGTAATCAAAGAGACGGCCAGCCATCCCCAAATTATGTTGACGGGGCCTCCCCCAATAAGAGGGTAGGTGAAAGTCGTAGCCAGTCCATATGGGATAGCTGCCAGTACAAACGACATGAAAGCTACATGGAGCGCGGAGCGGTTTCGAACGAGTTCAGCTTCGTATCCCAGGGCCTCTAGTACACCGTTTGCTGAGGATTGCTTGCCTTCTTCAATGCTGGGAAACTCCGCGGGTGAATCGGGATCGGGAGCTTTGTTTTTCGAAACATGATGCTGGTGGGCAGTGCCTCTGTCTGCCATGAGAAATGCTTGGCGAAATCGGGATGAGTAACGAAAGAGTGGGAAGCTCCTTGGATTCATAAACAGCTTTAATCAACTCTGGCTCAAATGGCTAAGTTGCAAGGAGTCAAATCCTAGGCATACACCGGTGTAGTTAAACAATGACACCTACAAAGGAAGTTTCGAATGCAAGAATTGGAAGGGAAATCGAGTGGCTTATCACATATTCAGCAAGAGGAGCTTATGTACAGGCTAAGCTTCTATTGGTCTCATAAAAGCTTGAGCACATTGACCACGACGTACTCAATCCGTTATCCTATATCTTGCCCGAGGCATTTTTGCAAGGTCTTTTACCGAGTGGAGAACGGATTCTCGGAAAGATAACGTTCGACAGGAAAGTTTGGTGACCTAGGTAATCACATATGTGAAGATAAGACTAGCAAAGAGATCCGATAACATGCCTGAGCTGAAACATAGACGATCCCTCTCCTCATTTGAAGTTTGACTGTTTTAGGTCCTCAAACTAGTCCGAAATGGGTTAGGGTTACAACGCTAATGCATGACGGCTACGCTATACCAGATATGGCTGGCCTACATGTGGGTCCTGGTCCGGAGTTCACTCTCGGGCTCTTCAGGCTCTGGAACTCACATTGTGAAGGAATATATGGGCATAGATTAGTATTGCTTGACTTGAAGGTCCATATAGACTAATAATGCTTGATTGATGCAACTCAGCAAATGAAATAGGTAAAAGAATGCTATCAAACATTGAAATAATAGACCATGATCGTAAGTTGTAACGTCAATGAGCTTTATCAGCTGAATATCCATGCAAATGCCCCTCATAATATGGAGAAAGCTGAAATTAGAAGGACTTAAATGTCTCCGCATCTACGACGTCATAGTAAGGAATGGTGCGGAGAGCAATCGGTTCAGACACGACCTGCCAATGGGAACTAGAACATACTAGATAGGGATCATGTTTTTCCACCAAGGGCGAAGTGACAATTGTGTTGGAGTATGCTTACTTATGGAAAGGTATCCAATATCAACTCTTACACATAGCCCAAATCATGTCCTCACAAAGCAATTGTACTCGTTATCCCCCCGGGTTAGTGCTATGTACTCCGTACCTGGTGGGGAATACGGAGTACATATGCCCAGGTCCAAGCTTGGGCATGCTGACAGCCTGAAGGTCAATAACTCTCGAAGGAGACTTTACTTGGTCACGCTTGACATACTAGGTCACGCGTATGCTACTACATAGAAAAGGCACTAGTACCCATGAAGAAAACGAACCCTCGAGGCGTGTTGTTGATCCTTTTTCGGATTAGCGTGAAAGGTGCGGGGAGAGTTGTCTAGCCCTGGCGACCTCACAATCTCACCTGGGCAGAGATGAGGCGTTGCTTATCAGCAGGTGATCGGATTCCGGTTCACACACCGACCTTCGGGTTCTTTGATCGGGTTCTCATCCGATGCCCCGCCATCTCAGAAGTTTTTCCCCCAGCGAAAACAACACCTTCAATATCTTTGATTTATGTAGAATGGAAAGCACAGACAAGCTAGTTTCTCCACAGAGGAAAAGGCAGAATCCCAACCGGTGCCGACCAAAATCAAGAGGGGGCTGCCAGAGGTGCAAGCAGCGGCGAGTAAGTCGAGGTGAAATTTGCACAGTTTCTTCTTCTACGAAGGCCCTCTTTGAGTTCCAATTAGTTAATACTTATTTAGCGCAGATGTGACGAGGCAAAACCGAGTTGTCATGAATGTATCAAGCGAGGACACACATGTCCCGGGTACCAAAAGCAGAGCTTGAAATGGCGATATGTTTATGAAGGCAGCGAAGAGCCAAATCAGCCAACACCACCACCCAAGTCTCCTGACACGGCTGCGACCGAATTTTCCGAGTTCCCTGTGAAAAATTCCACATTGCAGGGAAAAGACAACATTCAGAATGAAACCCAAAGCATCTGGGATACGGCTTGCCCAACCCTTTTTGACCAGCTGCCGAATCTTAATGAGCCAACAGATGTTTGGCTCTACACTGAGTCGGGTTTGAGTAGTACGGTTTTAGCGAAACCTGAAGACGAGCTGGATGGGTTGTCGATTTTGCGTCAACGACTGGCCAACACAACCGTCCCCTCCTTTCTCATCCAACTGCCAGTGATGTTGGTGCAATATTACTTTCATACAGTTTGTAACCAATGGTCATCTTTTGACTGTCCTCTCAATCCTTTCCGAGTTATTGTCAGCCGACTCTGGAGTCGAAGTGCGGCGATCTACTTTGCTATCCAGAGCATGTCAGCTGCCTCGCTGGCCAACGATTTTCCAACCATGCGAGCCATCGGAATACAGACTCAGCAGCAGGCAATTGCGTGTCTGAATAATAGTGTCCAAAAGGGCTCCACTCAGACAAAGGATGATGAGTATTTTCTAGCACTGCTGATGATTGGATCCACCACTGGGTGGCACGATGCTTCCGATTTGGGGCTTCCATATCTGAGGGCGGCACAGGACCATCTTCTGAGACAAGAACGCCAGTGCAAGAATGCAAACTCTGCCCTCGCAAAACAACATCCACTCTTCAAGCAGTGTCTTCTTTGGTGGAACTTACTGGCTGCCTTTGTGGCAGAGGAGTCGTCCATTCTTGACATAGAAAACTCCATAGAAACTAGCGACACGAATCTTTCTGTCTATCTTGTCGATGGGGAGGTCCTACCGCATCCCTGGACAGGGTCCCTCAGATACTCCTTGGGTCTCTTCTATCGAACTGCAAGAGTGATCCGGGCCGCAAGAACCTCCCACCGCCGAAGGCCACAGGCTTTAGATCCCACCTTGATTGACTTGAGCTCCATGGCCGAGGAACTCGATCTCAGACAAGAAGCCGAACATCTCGAGGACAAAATACTGTTTACTGGCTTCTCATTCTATTGTGGGCCTGTTGACATCGGTGATACAAACACGCCACCGTCGCATTTTCTTACTTTGGCCGAGGCATATCGCTGTACGGCACTGTTGCAAATCTACCACGTTTTTCCGGATATCCTCGAAGAAAGACTACGAAGTAACCAAGCTGCGGGTTGCGAAGGCCCTATTCCGGCCCTCTTTTTGTTGTTGTTCCCAACTGCCACTGGATGGTCATCGTGCTCGGTGGAAAACGCACGCCACACCCTGGCATTGCACATTGTATCTCTCTTGGAGCAGCTTCCTTCCACGTCTGGAACAAAGGTTATGCAGCCCATCGTTTTGGCTTGCGTCTCCAGTGATCTTGTTTTCTCGTCTGGGTTTGTGTTGGGCGCTGCACAACATACGATCCCCAGTCTGAGTACGCTGGATGTTGATATTGCCCGGGCCAGACGAAAGGTCAAAATGCGGTTGTCTGAACTTATCTTAATTCTTCCAAAGCTACCAATGCAACGCATTTATAACGTTGTGCATGAGACCTGGGACCGTGCGGACTCTGGTTTAGAAGTATTCTGGCTGGATGTTATGCTGGATTTGAATTTGGAAACGATTATGGGATAGGCTCAGTATTGTATCCAGAAAACTTCCCTTGGCCAATGTTTCTGCTTTTTCATTAGCCCCTTCATCTTGCATCCACTGAATTAAATCTTGCTTTGGTAATTGCTCTAATCTCATAGATGAGTCTCCCATAAATGTTATTGTAAGCGCCTGTTACCTTGGTTTGAGTATCTCTCTCGCTATTCTTATACCACTAAGCAGTCATCAGAATTAAAATGTAAGGTTCTCTTTGTCATATTAATGATACGACCTCAGGCTATGACTGATGCCTAGGGCCCCCTTAGTCTTTGAGTTCAGCGCTATGAAGGACTACATAATTGCTTACCAAAAGCAATTCCAAGTGCTCAAGGACTTCGCATTTGGCATTCATCCCTTTCCCTTGCTGTGTAATGTGCTCGACCAATTTGAGCCCGAGCTCCTCGCAGTGCAACGCATACGGGACGGGTTCGGAAAGCTCAATAATAGAGGCAGTAGCCGCACTGTGCTCTACCGATACTGCAGAGATCTCATTCTCTCCACGACAAAAAGAGCGCAATACAGCCACTACTAACGATTCTCAGCCTAGACCGACACCACAGTAAGCACTGTGGCAGAAACTGTGATTGAGCTAGAGGTCGTCATTCGTACCACTACAACTTAGGCAATCATTGACTTGAGAACATTTCCGTAATCTAGTCCTAATGATTTGATCTGATATGAATGAACAGTTAAAAATGAATCACTCGCATGACCACTCTACTCATGCTTCCTAGTCATTCGAGTTACATCGTCTTGGTTTCTTGTATAATAGCCACACCTCCCTAGTGCTTGCCGGTCTTGAGCTCAGACTTAGGTCTTGCATGACAATGCCGCAAGCCTGTTTTTACACGGCAGAAAAGACCACTTCCAGTTCAGAATACGTGCCATGGCGATTTTTATTTTACAACAACCATGGGATCAAATGTATATTTGTCTTTCAGGCTCAATCTCTCGCAATCGGACAGATTTGAGTGCCTAGCCCATGACTTATGCTTATCCGCAGCTCGTCTCCAGGTTGGAGGAATTGTGGTGGGCTTTGTGAGATACCAATTCCACAGGGTGTTCCAGTGATGATGACGGTCCCGGGCAGTAATGTGTGACCCTAATCTTTAGTATTAGTTATGTTTGCTTGGGATGCATAGGGTGGCTCTGTACCTGAGAGAGATAGGATACAATTTCTGGTATGCTGAAGATCATGTCATCGGCGGATCCGTTCTGCATGATCTTTCCATTGAGACGTGTCTTTAAGTTCAAAACTGCAGCATCGGGGATTTGTTCTGTAGACACGATACATGGACCGAGTGGGCAAAATCCATCCTGATAGAAGTCAGTCATGACGTTCGTCTTAGGCATGGAGCATATCGACATACCATTCCCTTTGCATATGACCACTGTGATGTCTTCTCCTGATGTTTGCGGGCTGTCACGTCATTGGCGACTGTATAACCCAGAACGTAGTTGGCTGCTTCAGCCACTGAAACATTCTTGCACTGCCTGCCGATGACTATGGCCAACTCAACTTCATAGTCTGCTTCATCGTAGTCCACGTTAGAGGGAAGTATAATCGGTTCGCATGCAGATGCAATGCATGTGTTGGCCTTCAGGAAAACACTGCATATAATTAGCAAGCGTTAGGAGTAGAAGTAGATATACCAACGTTGGCGTGTTTGGAAGAGTCAACTTCATCTCTGCTGCGTGCTCCTTGTAGTTTAGACCGACGCATCGAACAGTCCCAGCTTCAATTTGCGAGACTGGAGAAAGCAGTTCATCGATGGTTTTAACTTCCCCTGTGAATGAAGCATTATAATCAAATGCCGAGTTACCAGCCACAACCTTGACTGCCACTCTGACATTTTTTTCTATGGCTTGACCCACTATAAGTTTATCAGTATGGGTTTGACTTTGAACTTCGATGAAGCTAAGTATGCAATACCATCAATATCCGGATTCACCGGCTCACCACCATATATTTCACCATCTTCCGCTCTGAAGCGAACCCATCGCCTCCAAACCTGTAGTACATTAGATTACCCCTAACATGTTCCCGGCGGAGCACCTACTGGATGTTTAGCATCTTCACACTCCATTGCATTCGCGCTTGAGATTCCCATTTTGAAAGATAGTGACATCAAAGATTTTCGGATAAAAAGTGCGAGTGTGGTATGTCTACTTATCAATGGGCTTCCCCAAAATGTCGGGAAATTCATCGGGAAATTGATAGATAAGATAAGTTAAAGTTCGTATTTTGCCGATGCCAAGACAATAAAATGCGGGGAAATCATTTGGGTAAAAGATAGCGAGAAGCTGATCTGATGTGATATAGATGTGAAAAAGCATACAATCATGTAGATCAGGTACTTCCAAGAGGAGAAAGAGTGATAATTTGGGAGTGATCAATGTAAGCTATGAGGTTTAAGCTTAAAATGCCCTCAAGCAGACTATGGACGAGCTAATGCAGGAAAAACTTTCACATCTACGGCTTATCCTCCAGCTTATCTCTTGGTGACATAAGATTTAATTGGTCGCCTGCAGCCTTCGGGAAATCCTTCACACATTAGCCAAGTTCTGAATAAACCGAAGAATTTCCCGATGATAACGCTTGTAATAATTAAACTTGGATAAATATATAACCCATGTGGTTGGATCCCAAGTGTTACAATCAATCTACATATCCAAAATGAAGGAGACAGATATCAAACAGACCGACTTATCATCGGATCACGATGTTCAAATGGGCAACTTCGTAGTTGACCCCGTCCGAGAGAAAAAGCTATTATGGAAACTTGATCTCTACATTTGTCCGTTGGTGATGCTCATTTTCTTGGTTGCATATCTTGATCGGAGTAACTTGGGGTAAGATTTCCATCCACTTAGTAGTTCTCCCACAGCTGACTCCTGGCTAGAAATGCAGCTGTTGCTGGAATGCCGGTAAGGTCGAGTCCCCAAGTTGTGGAACAGTGGATTACTGACCTAGGCCTTACAGGAAGATATCGGTCTAGTTGGAAACGAACTAGGAAGTGAGGTTATTCTCGTCCAATACTCGAAGCTATAACTAACAAAACCCAACCAGATGCAGTATCTTTGTTCTATGCCACCTACGTCTTCTTTGAGATCCCGTTCTCTATGCTCCTCAAGAAATTACGCCCCAACAGACTCATTTCTGCATTGATCCTTGGCTTCAGTGTATCCATCTTGGCTGCTGGGTTTATCAAGGATGTTGCCGGGCTCTATACTACCAGGCTGTTTCTCGGTGTCTTTGAAAGTGGCCTATTCCCGTGAGACTATCAGCTTTCTTGTTAACCCCCCTAGATAGAGGCTAATTATAGCGCAGATGTTTGACTGTTCTCTTGACCACTTTTTACAAGCGCGAGGAACAAGCACAAAGAATTTCTTATTTGTTTGTGTCCGCAGCTCTGAGTGGAGGCTTCGGTGGATTGTATGCACATCTCTACCTATTCTATCACGAACACTAATAGCTAACATGAACCTTAGGCTCGCCTTTGGACTGATTCGCCTGGATGGTGCCGCTGGCCTTGAAGGTTGGAGGTGGCTCTTCATTGTGGAGGGCATCATGAGTGCGGTCATCGGTATTGCCACGTTCTTCCTTCTTCCAAACGATTTCGAATCCGCCTACTTCTTGAATGAAGAAGATAAAGAGCTGATGCGCATGCGCATGCAACAGTCAGCACGGTACGCTGATACTGAGAAATTCGATGTGAAGGAAGTGTGGAAAACGCTACGAGACCCCAAGAGCTGGCTCACTTCCTTCAACCAAATTTGTGTCAACACTTGTTCCTTCGGATTCAGTACATTCCTGCCTACAATTATCCGAGGGTTTGGGTTTGATTCGGTCAAGACCCAACTGCTCACTGTTCCCGTATACATCTGGGCCTCCGCGTTTTACTTAGTCATTGCCAATCTGTCTGACCGAGTACGCATGAGAGCCGCCTTCATGGTCCCACTGTGTCTGGTGACAGCTGTTGGATATGCCATGCTGCTCGGGGTGGATGTCCACGCGCGAGGTCCATTATATTTCGCGACATATGTTTGTGTTACTGGGTATGTATCTTCCTGCGGGATATCTGTTGAGCAATTGTTAACCTTTTGGTAAAAAGCATTTATGCTGTAGTTGGTCTCGGGGTTAGTTGGAACGCCAATAGCCATTCTGGCTACTACAAGCGTGCGATGGGAGTGGGCCTGCAGCAGACTATCGGAAATTGCGCCGGTTTAATCGTGAGTGGAATATCACAATAACGTGCCCATTTTGTAACACCTCAAACTAACGTGGCTCAAGGCTGGTCAAATCTATAAGTCGCCCAAAAATGGACGATATGTGATCGGTCATTCCGTTTCACTTGCTGCTATCTGTCTTGCATTCTTTGGCAATGCTGGTATGTGGGCTTTGCTCCGATACCACAATAAGAAGCGAGACCAGCTATCACCGGAGGAGAGAGAGCGCATTGTCAGCTCAGGATCATACGAAAAGAAAGGCGGAGATTTCCATCCGGACTTCCGCTATATCCTATGAATGTTACCATATATACGAATTCTTCAAATCAAATTATACATTAGGCAGGAGACACAATCTAAAGCTATCGACTATACTACAAGATTAGTTTGTCAAGTCATTTTGGTAGTATTTCCAGGAGTAGTCTCAGATTGATTCGCTCTAGCCATCTCTTCCCTTCACTGTACTATAGCAAGAAGAATAAGAACAAGTCCACTCCAGCAAATGGGAGCGAGGCAGTTGATAGTTGATGAGATGGCGGGTCATTCAATTTGGACAGTTGTCAAAAGGCAGTCGAATAAACAGATATTTGTACAACCAACGAGAATGACCGAAAGGAATTTCATATATTAGGTGTGATATGCAATTTCGGAGATCATTTGCTCCCAGGTTTCCAGATCAGCAGCCTGCGGAAATGCAAAATTCTGATCTTCCCATACTGCGGGCCACATCATGTCAGGCGATGCACCCGCTGCAATAGACTCGATGTTCATGACTGTGGACACGATTGGATTCCTTTCACGCTCCTGTGCCATAAATTCTGGCAATATCTCAGGTGAACTCACTGGGGCCTGGTCACCTGGCTGGTCGGTGGCTCGAGCAAGCCCAGTGGTACGAATTATACACAACTCTACCACTTTGACCTCCGCAAGACCAAACTCGTTTAGCCAAACATCCTTTCGTAACCTTTCACAATATTCTTCAAGGTCGTTCAGGATTGCCGCAGTTTGAGGGGCAATTGGGCGCCGTACGGCGATAATGCCCAGGATGAAAGCGCTGTTGAACATATTGTGGGTGCCCAGGGTCCATCTCATATTTTCTGATGTGCCATAGTTCAAAGACTGCAATCTAATTTTCAGATCGGAAGACGCCGAGGAGATGCATGCCTCGTGACTAAGGCTGAACCGATTGGTCATGGATTCGCGCAGAAGGTAAGGTCGGTGCAGAGTGATTCTGGCAAAGTGGAAAGCAGAGTGCAAATAGAGACGATGCCAAGGTAAAAATGTATGCGACTCATCCAAAGACAGGTCGGGGTCTTCCACAGCAAAGTAGGGTGGGAGTTGCTCTTTCCATGCAACAAGCTTGTTATCCATCTCGATTACCATGTCGTACGATGCAGGATATAAACCAAAGCACCGGTCTTGGATTTCACCTGCAATTTTACCGAGACCACTACCCAGAAGCGTGGCTGTGCTCATTGTGGGGTAGCTCAATGGATGAGCTGGAGCAAGAGAGGAATCTTCATCAGTCAATCCATCGAGCCATACATTTTCAGGTGCTTTGATAAGACACATATGATCCGAGATCGCGTATGGTCTGCCAAGAGCGAGGGCAATAGTCTTGTCAAGCAAGTACAGGTTGCTCCAAAGGCGTCTCCTGGTTTCAGTGGCTTTTCTCGACAACCCCCATTTTTCTCCGTCTATATGCATGCCTTGTGCTTGGGCCATGCGCATGGCAAAGCTGATCGTGAGCCAGCTCTCTGCAACTTGTCTAGTGTATAGCAGATATCGTGTAACCATCAAACCTGCTCTGACAAGATCTAAGCTTTCGCCATGAAAAGAGGGTGAGATAACAATCGCTCTCCTGGCAGCCCAGTAGAAGCGAAGAGAAGCCTCTTCGCTTTCTTTCCGCTTTTCGGGCGAAGAAGTCGTAGGACTATCCAGGAGGACGCTAAAAGCGAGAATAATGAATAAAAGCGCAAGCCAACGAAGATCTACTCCAGCAATTTCGTCAAATCCAAACTTCCGGCCCCAGAATTCTGCAAATTGAGATCTGAAAGTGTCGGGGTGAACCGTATCAATCGCCCAGTTGATCTCGGTCAGGAATCTTTCGATTAGCCGGTCAACGGTCACTTTATTCCGTGGTAAGAGACCAAGTAAATCCCAAACTTGCGAAAATGGCCCAGAGTCATTTTGAAATGATTCCAAAGAATCTTTGCTAGACAGCAAGCTCATAGGGGGTAGATCGGGAGCTGACTCCTGAATCATGCGTGCCGCCACCTGGTGGCCAAAGTATGAATTACCGAAGAAGCTAGGTGCTCCCCGGGCGATATACAATTGCCCCAGCTCTGTGCCCTGGGTATCGGCTATTAGGCCTCATGGTTAGCCATATCATCCACATTTTGACAGCAGGGATATCCGGTACCTGCTGTGCTCACTCTTTCCGGTGGCATCACATGGCCCCTCTCTTTTTCCGGCCATTGACATAGTTGAGGAACTCCACGCTGGATACAACGAGAACAAGGCAGTTCTCTGTTACATTTCTGCTTCCTGACGTGACATTCGGAACAGGAAGTTGCTTTTCTCCCGCGTCTCACTTGAGGAGAGTCGAGCGCCACATTGCTTCTCTTTCTTCTATTGGTATTCATTGTTTCATGCATTCCCAAGCAGGGAGTAGTCAGGAGTTGTTGAATTGCAGAAGCAAAAAGGGAGTGACCCGAGGTTAAAGTTAGCCTGAAGTATTGGCCTTAGGGATCAGGCCTAAGGTACTTGCTACTATGGACTGAATTTCTTATTTATTCCTCAATGGAGCAACACTTGAATATATTGTTTGGTCTAAGCTTGATTGATATAACATAAGGAAATTGTAGGAAAGGTGAATATAAAGGAACATTTGGAGTATAAAACCCCTGCCTAGGCAGGTGGAGCGTTTGTGCTGAGTCATCTGACGTCAAGCGCGTTGTTTACATTTTAGGCTCGCTTCGACTTCGATGTCTCCCCACACCCTATCTCAACCCATTTACCCCTGCTTCTCCAAGCTATTGATTCTTACTGTTATCTGCTGATTCCTTGCATTTGCTTTTTTGATCATGGCGATCCGCCGTTCCGCGCGCATTCGTCGCGCCCAGAATTCCCCAGATGTGAGTGGCATAGTAAAATCGCTCGTTAGGGGAAGTCCTGACAACCGTTGAAGTAAGGGTAAGCTAACCATTGTTTTGTTTAGGTTGAGTCTACTCAGGTTGAAGAAATGACCCCTCAGCCAGTCGCAGCTTCTAGACTTCCCTCTGTTGCCGAGCGCGAGGAAACTGACAGCTCCCAACTCCCGCACATCCAAACCCCCCTGGCGAAAACTCCTTCTCAAAAAACCCCTCGCGCGTCTGCTAAAAAAAATCGCGATAGTATGAGGACCCCCACCAGTGTGACTGCGGCCCGTCCGTCCCGCGAAGAAATGCACCCCAGCAAGGCGCAACAGAGCACAACCAAGCACGCAGACTCAGGCCTTCTCCTTGGATTCAATCCAATCAAGAAAGATGCCAATGGCAATGTAGTCAAGCACAGCATCAGTGACAACACCCCGACCAAATCCAAGGCGTCTCCTGCGACAGACCAGTTTGGGACCCCAGGATTCGAATACAAGTTTCACTCCCAAGAAACGGAACTCAGCGACGAGGCCAAACTGCTCATGGAAAGCGTGCGCGCCGATGCGGCTCGGATCAAGGCGCAAATGGTTCAGGGCGTCTCAAAGCAAGAACATGAAGATCACGAGGCCGCACCAATTCAGGGAGACCGGAAAATCGCCATGCCAAAGGGCAAGGCCAACCGCTTCAGCGACATCCACATGGCCGAATTCAGGAAGATGGACTCCATTGCTGGTCACGCTTCATCTTTCCGCGCTACTCCCGGTCGCTTCCAGCCTGCTACCAAGTCCCTGAAGCGATCCAAGTCCAAGGCGCAGCTTGACGAACCCGAGAGCCAGAACTCATCACCTTCTCGCTCTGCCACCAAGGCCTCAACCCTATCCGCCCCCACGGCCGCCACAACAGCTAAACGTGTCAAGCGCAATCAAAGCGAGGATACATCTACTCGACATGAGTCACAGACGGATCAAACGCAGAAGGATCGAACACGCAAGGTCGAGACTCCTCGCCGACCCGCAGGTCCTCGCCCTCGCCCTCGCGCAGGCGTTCGCAGTTCCCTCATGACTCCTACACACGCTTCGCTTGCTCGTACGACCTCTACCAGCATCAAGGCGCCGAGAACCTCAATGATCCCATCGTTGAAATTCTCTCCAGCTGCCAAAACCGCGGCCTCACCTCGTACTCCTCGCACTGAGTTCAACCCCCGCCTCAAGAGCAAATTGCCCACCCTCGGTAGCCTTAGATCTATTCTTCGTCGACGCCAACCACTCTTCTCTCGCGACCCTGCCAAAATTGCGTCTGGAACCCACGTTGCGGCGCCTGATTTCAACCCCAATTCACTCTTTGGAGGAGCTGGTAATATAAGTGACTCGGCTCCTACCCCTTCGCCGAAGAAGCACGTTGAATTCACTCCGAGTGTCAAGTCTCGTCACGAACTTGCTGTCGCGTCACCCTCTCCTTCCAAGGCACCTTCGGCTCAGCGTCGTTCCATGGCCGGAGATGTGGTCTATCCCACTCTACCGACTCTCACTCCCGAGAAGAACTCAGCCACGTTACCTTCCACGACACCTTCTTCTGCCTTCAAGTCTATTCGTCATGTCCGCAAATCGGATGCCGCTGACCAACCCGCTCCATATCAGGAGCTTCCTGTGGTGACTCACGGCATTGCTCATGGCATTGCCAATAAAAAGAGACACCGCGATCAGCTCAACGACGAGGATACTCCCGGTAATGTGAATAGTGAGAATCTGCCGCCTACCCATACGCAATCCGATGAGCGCAGCACCAAGAGATTCAAGTCCAATCCGCCTACTCCAAGCCCGGCGAAGAAACGTCTTAACAAGACTCCTGTTCGTCCTTCTGGCAAAATTAGCACACCCGCTAGCAAGCAAAAGAGTCGTGGTGTTCTCAGCATGAGCCGCCTCAACATGCTTTCGAAGCCGAAGGGACAGACTTAGACACGCAATGACCTGATGGGCACATGCCTGGCGCGTTAGGCCGCGTCTCTAACGAATTGTTGTTGTTTTTCTTTTCAGCCTTATGATCAACCTAGTACCCGGCTTTTGTTGCTGCCTTTTTTTACTTTCTGGGCTGTTGCAATCCAGCTCACACTGCAGTAATGCTCTTCTGCAGTGTCAACGAACGAATATTTTCATTCTTGATTTGTATCTACACTACCATTTTTGAGGGCTTTCAACCCTTCCCACCTCACGGAATATCTTCTTTTCGTCTCTGGTGTCGTCCCTCTTTCTTTCTTTCTGCTTGTTTTCCGGATAACCCCTTTGTGGGAAATATGGCGTTCGCGATTAGGCTTTCGGGCTATTGCCATTGGAAAGGTGCCACGGTGTTTCTTTTTCTGTGTATGTATTGTCTGGGCAAAAATTCAAATCAATTATGTGATAAAATAAAGCGTAGGCAGTAAAGGATAGTAATTTGTATGCTTTCTAGGCTGTTGATGTTCCCAACGACCAAAATAACCAAGCCGCAATTTTACGTCATGTTTGGTTTATAAGAGAAAATATGTATCCAGGAGGTGAATCAAAGGACTTGCTATGTACAACATACAGGAATTAGAATCTCCATCCATCGCGGGAAGAGATCAAGAAAGCTAGCAATACATGGTAAAGTCCCGAAGAAGAATAAAGAAAAACGAGCAAAGATCAGAGGGCCTTCCCAGCGGTAGAACAGATACTAAATAAGCGATTAAGCTCCTGTCTGTCGTGCAGACAAGAGCCTCCATGGTATAGACGGAGAATGGTACAGTGGCATTAAGCATGACAATCATTTGGGTATGTGAGGATATGGGGAGTTTTCGGAAAGGGTTCGGTCGAAGAGGTGGGAAGATGTGAATGTAACGCAGGGAAACGGAAAATGGTAGAGATGCATCTGAGATGCAAGGAAAGTAAGGTAGGCATCGAGCCTGGACTCGAGTAAGCTTCGAATGGGATGGGCGGCGCAGTATGTATCAGTTTTTCATGGTTTCGAGGAACGAATCCAGGTTGTATTCCTCCTGATACTGGCGGTCATCCCAAAGCTCGCCCAGATCGTCTAGCCAGCCCTTCTTGCCCTTCTCCTTGACCTCGCCATCAATATCGACCATGTCGACTTCGTTACCGGCTGTGTCGCTTGGCTTCTCGGCTGTGTCTGCCGTTTCCCCGAGATTGAACAGGTCGAGCAGTTGGTCTGTGTCCATTGTTCCGAGCCCGGCGTTTTGTTGATTGACCACGGTGGAGGCAACGTCGATCTTGAATCGTTGCAAGCTGTGGCGGGGTTCATGTTAGTTTTCGTGCATCTGCGGAGTTCATGTAAATGATAATGACTTACTTCAGGATCTTTTCCTCTAAGGTACCTCGCGTGATCAAGCGGTACACGTTGACAACCTTCTTTTGGCCGATACGATGGGCACGGTCCATAGCCTGGATATCTTTCTGCGGGTTCCAGTCATGCTCCACGAAGATGACGGTGTCTGCACCCGTAAGGTTGAGACCCAATCCACCAACACTGGTGGTCAGGAGTAAGACATCATAACTGGGATCGGTGTTGAATCGGTTAACGATGTCCTGGCGCTTAGTTGCTTCCACGCCTCCATCCAGGCGAAGGTACTGAACGGAGGGGAGAAGTTTCTTGAGGACATCGTTTTGCACAATATCCAGCATCTCTTTCATCTGACAGAACACAAGGGCTCGGTGGGGGCTGACATAGCTTGCGCCTGTGTCCAGTTCACCCTCTGCTGTGTGGTCAAGGCCAATGCCGCAATCCACCAGTAAATCTTTCAGAGCGTTGAGCTTGGGCGCGTGGGCAAGATCTCTAATATTCGAACGCTTCGCAGTCAAGAAGGATTGCACCTCGTTGTACTGCTTATGTCCTTCCTTGACAACCAACGCGGGAGAGTTACATAGACGTCGCATATATTGAAGCGCCTGGAAGATATGTTCTTTGTCGCCTCGGTCTGCGCTGCCCACCTTGTCTGCCAATTCCTTCTGTTCCTTCTTGGAGAAGTCCTCGAACAGTTTCTTCTGCAGCTCACTTGGATCGCAGTAGTAGTTCTGGATAATCTTGGGAGGGAGGTCATTCAACACTTCCTCCTTCAGGCGACGGAGTAGGAATGGCAGGACCTGCTTGTGCAGTGCCTCAATTGCTAGAGCGCCTGCCTCTTGTTCTTTGGAAGAGGACTTGCTGAAACGACTCGCTGCAATGGGCTTAGCAAACCGATCCAGGAAGACCTTTTCTGTTCCCAAGAAACCGGGCATCAAGAAATCAAACAGCGACCAAAGTTCAAGGACGTTGTTCTGGATTGGAGTACCAGACAAAATCAGACGGTGATTGCTAGCTAACTTTTTAACTGAAGACGTGATCTTGGCCTTCGGGTTCTTGATAAGATGGCCCTCATCGAGCACGCAGTAGTTGAAGTTGATAGGGCAAAGAATATCGTTGTCATTGCGGCAAACATCGTAGGAAGTTACAATAACATCAGTGTTGGCGAGCAGGGGTTGGAGTCTCGACCGTTCCGCGGGAGGACCGACATATGCAATGCAACTGAGGAATGGAGCATACTGTTTGACTTCCTGCTGCCAATGACCAGATAGAGAAGGCGGACAGACAATCAAAGAAGGCAGCTTTCGAGAGTCTGTCGATTGACTCTTGGCAAACTCCTCCGCTCGCATATGGTGGTCACTTGCCACGATACAAATGGTCTGCAGGGTCTTGCCGAGACCCATGTCGTCGCAAAGAATACCATGGAGGTTATAGCGATTGAGGAAAGCAAGCCAATTGACACCATCTTGCTGGTAAGGTCGAAGCTCAGCCTTAATCGCGACTGGGATTTCGAATGGCTCGACCTTACGGACGTCCAGCATCTGAGACATGAATTTCCTTTCTCGGTCACGGCCTTCAAGCAACTCTGCTGAAAAGCCAGGGGGTCAGGGATGCCAGCCTCCAGGGGAACCAGTTTAACAAGGGTGGCGAATGATGTTGTTGCTAGAAGACGCACATCATTGTCGGAGTCGCTCATCCGGCCAAGGACGGGAACCACCAGGAAGATGACATAGGGGAGGATTCCATCTTCCATAACATGGATCAGATGATAGATGCACTCAATCGCACCTTGGCGGTGATTGACATCCAGCCCATTATTGATGATTGGTAAGACCTTTTCAACCAGCATCGTCATTCCCTTGACGGTAATGACACTACATATTGTAGCGAAACATTTGGCTGCTGCGTAGCGAATGACAGAAAGTCGACACTGCAAACCCTTGGCGATAATGGGCATAAGGTCGATAACCCATTCGTGAAGACCCGGATCGAACTTGGGCAGCAGAGCCCGCAGTGTAGACAGGCCATCCACAATTTCTTGGCCAAGTTCATTCTCTGGGTCAGTGATGTCCTCGGGGAGTTCATCCCCTGCCAAAGCATCTCTCAGTGGCCGTTCAACCAATTTCGCGAGGTTCGGGACCTTCTCCAAAAGCTCAGCGCCGAACTTGACTGCCAGTTGCTCCAGCGCATCCTTCGCACCGCGACGCATAATCCGTGCATCCCTTGCCTCTTTTTCGAATTTGGCCGCATCTGGATGGTCGCGTCGATCTTCTTCTTTGCGTAGCGACAGAATTGATTTCTCCAATTGCACATTGTGCAGGAATTCAGGCGTCTCAGAAGTGTCCACACAGCAGTATTTGACCAAGTTCCCAATGATTTTGTCCACTGGTCCACGCTTCGTAGCAGCTGTGTAGTGTTCGATAAGGCCTGCCACTGCTGTTGCAGAGCGCTGCTGAAGTTCTACATTCTCCTCTTTCTTGACACTGTCCATCATGCCCTTGATGATGTGACCAGGCTTCTTGGGGATATCCCGCAAAGCGACCAGTGCACCAGCAGTGGCAGCTAGGACACGCATGTCCCGCTGTTCCCTTATCAGTCGTGCCTCCTCGACAGCAGATTGTGCAGTGGTCCGAGTATCGTTCAAGACTTGAGTAGCAGTGATTCGTTGAGCCGGTGTGAGGTTCTTCTTCAGTCGATCAAAGTCGGGACCAACAATTTTCTCAGCATCTGCCAGGGAAAATGCATTAGGTCCGGCTTCTGAGTCGCCCTGGACGACCACAGCCAAGGTTGGCAGCCGGGAAGGTGCCACATGCGCATGATCTCGGAAAGTATTCAATAGTGAATGGCACTGGGAGCGTGCGACATGAAGGTAGCACGCAATGTCCGCGTACCAAGGTGGGCGCTCGCCTTCGAGAATAGGTCGAAGCCGGTCACATAGAGACGCGCAGTATTTGCTCGCTGGTCCGGATCGGCGAGCATACTCTTCTATGACCATGGCCGAGGCAAGCTGCGTTGTGGAAGCAGAAACATCAAGGCCATCCAGAATTGCCGGCCAAAGGCTTGGTAGGTCATTCTTATCCCAAAGATATACCAGTTCACCCAGCGCCTTCGCAGCGTAAATCTTGGATCTCAGCATAGTGTCTGCACCAACGAGGTCAATATCACCAGAGAGCATGTGTCCGTCCACGTTGTGAGCCGAGGGTGGAGGTGGTTCTTTCTCTTTCTTCTCTGATTTACGCCTCCGTCCCACCTTATTCTCAGTTCCGCCTGGAATTGAGGCAGGAGGAGAGCTTTTGGAAGGGGTAGGGGCCGGGGCAGCGGTGGAGAATGGCAGACCAGACGGTTTGATAAAGAGCGAGGCGTTCATGGGGATGGGATACCGGGGAACGCCGAAAGCGCCCAGAGTCAGAGTGACAAGCGGCTGGATGGAATCTGATAACACCTCTTCGGATTTGAGTGAACCGCGCAACTCAACAACGTTGAGAAGTTCAGACCACACTTGACCAGACAGTTTCAAAACACTCTCGTTGCGCTCCACGAGGAGATTTTGGAAAATCAACCGCAATGCCTTGCCATCTACCCAATCTGTGGTGCCCTCGCCTTCCAGCTTCAAGAATGTCATGAGAGCCCGAAGGACAGCAGAGCGAACGCTGGTGATGGTATGACGGAGGAATGGGTAAAGGCGGGGGACAAGTTTGCCAAAGGACGCTTCCGGATCATCTGCGGCATTGGCCTTCATGGCATCCAGAACTTGAGAGAATGTGCACAGCTTGGCCAAAAGGTCCATCACAGAGCCTGTACTGGCACTAAGATCGTCCTGCAGATTGGAGAGACAGTCCCAGACGATGTTCATCAGAGGACCAAGAGTGCCAGTCCGAGATGATACGAACTCCTCCGCAATTGGAACAAGGGTAGCGGCGCTTACAGCCCGGACATCATCATCATAGTCAGCGAGGCCTTTCATGACAGCTTCCAGGACGCCATCCATCATGCTGGAATCCTTGACAAGCAAGTCCTTTCGAACTGCGACAAGGTAGCGCAGCCCGATCATACCACCATGACAAACCTCCCATACCGGGCGGTCTAGTCCCAGGTCGGTCTGCATTATGATCCGGTATAGGCATCGATAGACCGCCCGGACTGAGTTCGGGTGTAGGTGTGAGAGAAGAGCACCAAGAGTCTGGCCTACGGTTTCCCGAATTGGGGCAACCACATTGTCTGAAATATAATCACCAAATCGATCCAGCATCAAAACGCAGAGTAGTCGACATGAGAGGTCATCCAGCCACCGGCGGTTGAGTGCATCGTTTTCCGAGCGACTTTTTCCATCCAGCCGGCCAGCCGCCACACCCTGGACCCTGATGACTTCCCGCAGAGCCATTGCGGCGCCATGTCGGACTTCCCAATTTGAGTCAAAGATGTCCATGGTCAAGAATTCACACATGTGTTCCAGAGGCCATCCTCCGCCCTGCTCCACAATGTCTGGCTGAATATGAGATCGCTCTGGGATGGCAGCTCCTTTGTATTCAGTAACAAGCTTAGAGTCGTCATCTTCTTCAGTGCGCTCCAGCGAAAAGTAATCAGGTTTTGCCTCGCCATTCTGGTCATCGCCGTTCTCTGCTTTGACGGGGTGAGGAGTTGTGGCAGCAGAAGTTGTGAGATTGTCGGACTGTCGACGGGAAGACAGATCTACGACACGGACCTTGTTAGCCCCCATCTTAGCATTCTGCTTATTCTTCCGTTTGAGTTGATTGAGCTGTCGCTTGCTCAGCCCCCCGTCCTCCTTTGTCGCACTTTCAAGAGGCGAGGAGGGCTGGCGGGAGGGAGCTTCATGCAGACTGTTGTGGCGAGAGACTGGTGGAATATTCGGTTCATGCTTTGGAGCAGGAGTTACCACTTTAGGAGCCAATTCGGTGTCTTCGATCAGGTCTTCTTCAAGGTATTCCCCTTCGAGACCCAGCCGCGAAGTCAAAGTCTTCTTTTGGTGCTGCAGGCGTGAAGCTGGTTCCATGGATGCGAGGGAGTACTCATACTCCTTGCCTGCACCGCCGAGCAGCCGCTTGCCGTACTTTAATACGGAAGGGATGTCCAAGGTGTCGAGTCTGAGGAAATCATCAGCCAGTATTGGCTCTTCAGATTTGACTTCGGACTTAATCTCCACATCATCTTCGTCTGCTGCTGACTTAATCTGGAGTCCATCATCCTCATTTGGATCATACACCTCTGCGTTAGAGACAATCAGTCCAATAGCTTTAGCAGAAGCTGTCCTTGTGTCCCAGGACTTGGATCTGAGGTAAGGCAGAATACGCCCGAGTAGGTTAAACAGTTCATCTGGATGCTGTTTTTGCACATCTGCAAGCTGCTGAGCAGCAGTATTACGAATCAACTGAGTACTGCCCGTCTCGAGTAGCCTGTATTGTCATTGGTCAGTGGTCAGTTGGTTTCACGTGATTGCACGCATTATATTTCGATACTCACGTGACGAGGCGGTCGAGTCTGAACTGAGTTAGCATTCACGTGACAGGCGCGTGGTGATTGGCTGAAGGGGCTTACCGGGAAGCCATCGCGGGTCTTCACTTTTCTCCCGACTATGCGGCACAATCTGAATAAGGGAAAAAAAGAAGATAACGCAAAGAAAAAAGCAATTGCGCGCGACAAAGCGCGCAATTAGGGTGGAAGGACCTCGATATGAAAAACAAAGACCAAACGCCCAACACCTCAAGCCGCGATGCTGAGTCAGCGGGGGATTTAGATTTAGTACACAAGAGCGAGGGTCGAGGTCACGCAGCCGGGTTTATATCATTGGGGGTGCTTCTGTCCGGCGCGCTGGTCCATGTTTGGGTCACTCCGCCTAGGCCGTTTGTGGTTTAGCGCGGGCGGTGGGCTTCCACTTACAGCGCGCTGATTTTTTTTTCTGCTGTTGAAAGGATCACGTGAGTTCAAGGAACGCGTTAGATGACATAGAGCATTTAGATTGATCAAAAATACCTAATTCAATGTATTGAAGTTGTTGTGATTGAGAGGGTTTCCGTACATAATTCAAAGTAAAGGGTTACTCAAGAATCCGTTCAAGGCCTCTGAAGGAAGGGAGCAATGCCAAGACATGCCAGATGGCCTCTTCAAAGTTCAAGTATCATGAAGGATCAGCAGTGCATTTACATCAATGTAGCTGGTAGTTTTATTGTATTGGAAAGATAGATCATCAGATATTGATTTCAGAACCGACGGTCTTCTATACTTGTATAGATGTATAGTGCGATCCAAGTTTGTTGCACATCGATCGACCTGCCGAACTATATTATATATATTAGTTATATAGATCCTCATATTCAACAAGGTCTCCTTCTTACATTAACCTTCCCCCTTCTTCCTCGATTCAAGTATACGAGCAAGCGATGCATACGAGGTCATATATCTGTTATAAAGACAGTCATGGATTCACGGTGTTCTAAAATCTTTCAAGTATGATTCCTTGAACTATAAAAAGAGAGAACCAGCGATACAAGGAGTCCCGGCATAAGCGGCTAGACATGTGGGACTGGCAATTCGACCTATTCCCCCATGCCCAATCAAAATCCATGCTTGTCTCGTGTCAATCAGACGTCTAAGATCGGGTATATCTCGTTCTACATGGCAGCGCCTGCTATTTCCGAATTCCATTATGGATCAAGCAGATCGAGCTCAAGGATAAAGCACTGTTTGTCGTTGAATTGGAGTATCATTTCGCTGACAGACCTGAAAGTCAACCAGTCGAGCGTTTCTATACAGTCACAGGCTCCGGGCAAAAGTCCCGGGGCGGAAACACGGAATTACACGCATTGAAAAATAACAAGCACATCCTTCCCATTCACCGTTGGCTCAGCACATTAGCTGCCTCCTCTTCCTTCCCAAGTAGACCCAAGCTCCGAATTTGCTCAGCCTTGGGGGCGTTCTCTCGTGGGTGTGCGGCCTCAGCCTTGCGATAGGCAGCTTGCATCTTCATGGTGCGGAGAGCCTGTTCCAATTTCCCTTCATTAGACCCAGGTTCATCATTTCAATTGTGGAGGTATCTCGAATGAAAGGGGATTGCTCTTACCTCTTTCCGGTGGTGAAGGCACTCATAGTAGTCATCCAGGGCGGGCACACACTTCTTCTTGCCGCTCGCACCATCGCCCGAGTTCACCACGTAGCAACCAAGAACCTCTTGCCAGAAGGGGTAGCAGCGGCCGGGGCCTAAGAAACAGCCATAGTACGTTAGCCGGTTTTATTCGCGGGGGAGGGAACTGCATCCGCAAGTTGTGATCCGAGAGCATGTCGGCGCGGACCCGAGCAGCTTCCCCAGGGATGGGGGAAATGAGCACATACCACCATTGTTACCGTAACCGGAAGCCATTTTGATGTGTGAAAGGAGGTAATTGAGTAAGTGGTAGGCACAGAGACCGCGAAAAAGGTAGTGATGAAGTGCCGGCGGATGCGACTCTTCCCTTTCGTTTCCGACTTGGTCTGTGCGCCCCGCCGTATGCAACATGACCATCATCAACTATGAGGCCACCTCACTCGACTTCCTCGTCTCTTCAGCTTGACCATGGCTCTCGAAGAGCTTTCTGATGCGCATGCCATTATACTAGCCACTCAACTCTGTGCAGATGGTAATGTAGCGGATTTGCCTATTCTACAGGCCCGGTTTCCCCATTGTTTTCCGTTGGAACGCCTCCTGCGCATCATCTTGACCTTTCTCCCAGAGTGCACAGAGCCCTCTCGGTATATCTCAGTGTTACAGGAGTTGGAAAATAGCTCCAGCCTTTCACCCGATCGACCGATCAATACATCTGCTGTCCAGGACTTGTCCGAATCGGTCGCAAGAAAGCGCGTGCGGAAGCTTCATTTACGGCCGCTGCAACGTCCTGACGAGGAAGACGAGATAGCTTCAGCAGATCCTTTGACCAAATTTCTTATCCACCGAGCACATCTGATTGACTCAGAAACAGCATTGCAGCCCCTTGTCCTTGAACTCATCCTCCCGTTTTACGAGAACTCGCCAATCATTCGAACATGGCTGATATCGAGCTTATTACCACTACTCCGACTAAATTACGAATTCTATGCCCATCGCGACGAAACTCTATCTCTTGAGATCTTGGAGTCTATGGATGATCAAACCGCGGTCAACATTCTTCTGTCTTTGATGAGCCCCGAAGAAAGTAACATGGATCTGGTCAACAACTTGAGGGGTCTGATTGGACCTTGGCTTTATGGTGGTAATAGGTCAAAACGGCGAAGGCTTAATGAAGCAGCTCAACAGAGTTCAGTTTCTTTGATTCAAGGCTCCGAGAAACCCCAAGCAACCGAATTGGCTGGGTGGGAACACGTGAACGAATGGCTACTGTCGCGGAGTCTTGTCGACCGTGACAGCGTTGTGAGCGCATTCACTCACTGGGATGGACCCTCAGATGTGGACTTGGGGGGATATGACAACGCTGGCACGCAATTCTCCGAAGAGCAGGCGAGAGATCTACGGGCTCGATACGGCCAGTCCGGTCTTGCTGTGGTGTATGCCCATGCAGACTCATCGATCACTGTGTTGGAGGGCTCATTCCAGGTCTTGACGAGAGTCGCGAAGCTCCTCGTTCTTGAAGACTGCTTGTACCTTGCTCCTGATTCAGAACTGCCGTCTGTGCACTATGATACTGAGTCAATCTCCTCGACATCCCGCGCATCTCTACTACAGAACTCTCTTTTGAGACCGACGAACCCTCTTACAAAACCATCGCCCTCATCGATCTCGTTTCTTAGCGCTTTACTTCTCTCCCTTCGTATCTTGACTGAGCTTGGTCATCTGGTTCCCTGCCGCGTTGCGGCAAATATGTGCCTTCACAGCACCGAGGAAATGCAATTGGCCGAACTCAAAAGTGTGATAGATTCTGCTGTGAAGCAATCGAACGCAAACCAAGACTGGTCTATGATTCGACAACGATTACTTTGGCTTCAAGATTGGCAGGCGGAACACTCAGATAACGCCTGGGATGAACCTTCACCGTACCATGGACTTTTCTGGCGGATCTCGCACGACACGGTTGAGGTAGAGATCCTGAAAGCGCTGCTGGCAGCTAAGGGTAATATCACCAAAATTCATCCTATGTTCTCAATACTGATGTTGTTTCTAGAGTATCAATTGGCTATCGATATTTACATCAACTCTAAATCAGCGCCGCTTAACCCTGCCCAGGTGGAAGCTGCAGTCCAAGAATCCATATTCACAGTGTATGATAATGCAAGCAACGGAAACAGAACCCGGGGAGGAATGAAGAGAGCTTATGACATGTAAGTGGTACAATAACAAGAGCATACATGGACTTGGTACTAACAGTAATTTAGTTTACAATCATTCGAATCGCACTTCCCAGAGTCTGTTGTATTCAAACAAATCCACGCCTTAATAGCCGCAACACACGCACTCTCATACTACTCGCTGACCCTGCAACATGGTGTTCCATTCCAGCCTGTCAGCATTCGTGTTCATCACGATCCCATCCTCTTAATTGAGAAAGTACTCGAGCAAAACGCGAAGAGCTACACCAAACTAGACGACCTTCTGTCTATTGGACGAAACCTAGTAGCTGCAGGCGTTCCCACGCAGCGGGCATCGCACGAAGCCGAAGACGAGCCAGCTCACCATAAACCACCGAAGGAGCACGCTATTCTTACCGCAGAACGCCGCATCACCTCCCTAGCAATTGCCTCCGCTCTATCCTCCAATGATTTCGGCACAGCCTACTCCTACATCCTAACCCGACTAACGCCACCGTCCCTCCTCTCAACCTCCTCACCCCTCCTAAACACCACCTCTGTCCCCGACGACATCACCTGGCGCGCCGTATATAACGCAGGTCGCTACCGCGCTACAACACCAACTCATCCACCCCCCACCCTCCAATCCCAAATCTCGCACCTCTCTCAGCGGATGGAACTCCTCTCCCTCGCCCTTGTTCTCGTCCCGTCCCCAGACCCGCTCCCGGAAATTCTCGGCGCCTGGCGACGCTGTGACGAAGAACTGACCTCGCTGCGCGCGCAAGAGCAGCAAGAAGAAGATCTCTGGGACAGAAAAGGAGATACACTGACCTCCGTCCCGGGCGGATTCGGACCCTCAGACTCAGAACGTGATGCCTTTGACACCGAGCAGCAACGCGCGGCACGACGTGCGCGCGCTGCAATGCCTAACTCCCATCGCCACGAGGCGCCCATGGGTCTATTTGAGGTTGCTCGTGGCGCGGCTTTAGCGTTGCACAAGAATGCTTTCCCGTTGAGGGGTGCTGCTGATGGTTCGGCGTCGGTTGCCCCTCGGGACGACGATCGGCCGCTGTCGCCGGATAGTGAGGGCCGTGTTAGGAAGAGGGATATGGTTAGCAATATGATGACCGGGGGATTGGTCAGTGGGATTGGCTGGGTTCTTGGCGCTGACCCGGTGAGCAAGAAATAGGGGAGGTAGGGGGCGATATGGGGCTGGAATTCCTTATAGTTGCTTCTGTGCTCCATGAGGATGCATATGAGACTCAAGCTGCATGTAGCTTTTATGAAATCAATGAGACATATTATTTTCAGATGCATGAGGACTAGTCGTCAATAAAAAAATGGTAGCTGTAAACACATAGCATGGTCAGTTGTATACACAGCTGTAGGAAGCTGCCAAACTCTTTCGAGTTGATACGCATTTTCTACTAGAATGTGGACGGTCCTTGACAGACGAGTCAATCCATGTATGTATATTGTTCATATATCCGTATACATATGACCAACTCATCGACAAGATGCAATGGTATTAAGTACCTAAATATTTTCCAAAGGAAGTCTCCAAAGCATTGCAACACTCCCGCATCTAGTGCAATGCGAGAAATGGACCCAAAATATAACCCTGCAGCAGGATAAGGCGAGCTGTACACAAAAACGAAAATCGATGTACGAAGATGGAGAATATGTCCAGGCTCGAAATATGAGAAAAGGCCAAAACAAATGGAAAGAGAGCAGGTCATCGTAAGGGAGATAAAGAAACAGCGAGAACCGAAGCAGAGGGCGAAAATGACCGAAGGGTATGCGATTCATGGAGAAAGTCAGGCCATCAAGGATCGTAGGAGGTGAAGCGTAGCCGATGAGATTCATGCCGGGAAAAAAAAGGGGGAAAAAGCATTTGCAGATGATAAGGGGGTATGAGAGTGATGTCGAGCCCCGCGAGTTCCGGCCCGGGAAGCCAGCGGAAAGCACAAACGCAGATGGATACGAAGTAGAGTCATGAGAAATTGAGTTGTTGACAGCCAGGTCAATCCTTGGGGTCCAGCCACTCATAATCAAAAGAAATGCAGCAAAGCAATGAGAGCAACCCTCAAAAGGGGTCCTTCAGGATTTGTTTACTCTTTCCAATCCCAAACCTGCCTTATAAAGTTTGTCATGTTTACCTTCTTGTTTCTCATATCCTGCACCCATGGATGTTCCAGCATCCGCCAGGGTGTCGCACGTCGAGGGGGTTCTTTTTCCAAGCTGGTGATCGAGTTAGTATAAAAAGATATGAACCACACCAAGAAAGATTACGTACCAGCATTCAATAAAGTATTTGAAGTTGTCCGACCATCGAATGCCATTTTGTGGCTCATCCTTCAATTTAGGGATTGGCTGACGGACGATATAAGTTAAGAGATCAATCAGCCCTGCACGGGGCTGCATCTCAGTCCCATCGGCAGGGAAGGGGAATCGGTGCTGCGCGACTTCCAGCAGAGTCACCCCGAGAGACCAAACGTCGGATGTAATGGTGTATGATTGGCCAGTGATCCGCTCTGGGGCCATATAGTAAGAGGTGCCAATGAAGGTGTTGGCGTCGCCCTTGGTGCCGAATTCACCGCTGACCCCAAAGTCGCAGAGTTTAACCTTGCCATCACGACACAAGAGAATGTTCGACGGTTTGATGTCTAGAAAACGTAAGCCTCTCGTGGTCAACGTATACTAGAGGGATCATGCTCCGTACCTCGATGAATGATTTTCCGGCTGTGAAGATAGGTCAACCCATTCAAAACACCTTCTGCCACCTTCCCAAGGACCTTCTCTCCAGTGCGGCCTCCAAGCTTTTTGACCTCTTTGTAGATACTGTCCAGACTTCCACCTTCACAGAACTCCATGGCGATAGATATGGTGCCGGTGGATTTGTCCATGAAAGCACCATAGTAACGACAGATGTGGTGCGAGGCGCAGTCTTTATTGAAGTTAAGTTCACGGACAATTTGTTTCTTGACATCAGGGTTAGGATCCGTAGTAATGATCTAAAATGGGATGTTAGCCTCTAGATCCGAGCGCGGGTACAGGAGTTGATCAGTCAAAGCGACGCACCTTCAATGCAAAAACGGTCTTTCCCTCCTTAAGTCGGCATCGGGTGACGGCTCCGCCAGCACCCTCTCCCAGACTCCCTAGTTCGACTATCATATTCTGTTCACTAGCCGCATGCCAGCCTTCATCATCGAGATCATCCACATCGAGGGGACGGCCCTTCTCCAGGCTCAATTTGTCCAGATCGGGAAGGAGGCCGTTCACATTGTTTTCACGGTCTCCGTTCTCGCGATCTGAGTACACTGAACTAATGGCCGAGGACGGGTCGGACGATCCCTCTGGCTGCCGGAGGCCCATAGCGAAGTTAATCGTCGAATATGAAGGATTTGAAGAGGCTGGTCCATTGGTCTGGAGTTGTAGACTGGGCGCAGTTTTACCACCACCTCCTAGGCCATTTGTACTCAGTGGGGGCGGGGCTGGTCGACCGTTCGGCATGAGTGTTGGCTGGGATACATTCTGCTGACTACTCATAGGAGTCGCGAGTTGCAGTCGGGGTGGTGCTGGTCGACCCGACGGGCGAGGCTGAGGTTGGGGTTGGGTTTGGATTTGAGGTACTTGGGCGGGGGCGGCATTGCTGTTGACAGGTTTGGCGTTAGGTGAGGGGGGAATGCCTAACGTGAGCTTCGGGGCTCGTGGACTGCCGTTATTGTTGCGAGCGCCAGGAACTGGTGGACGAAGAAGAGGAACAGGGGACGACATGGCGAGATTGTTTTGCCTTTCCCCAGGCAAGAACAACTCGTTCGGGTCTGCAAGAGTAGCCAGAGTGTCGACCTTGGACCAGTCCGCCTTGGGATACCCTGAAGGGGTTGGGGGTGAAGACGGATTTTGAAGTGAATAAAAAAACGCAGTGGAATGTAGAGCAGAAATACAAGCAAAGGCAGGCAAAGACCGAGAGGCAGAAGCAGAAGCAGAAGAGATAAGGTAGAGAACAAACGAGTGGAGTTGGGAAGTTACCGAGAGATGCGGCAGGTGACCTGTTACTCCACCATATAAGAAATAAGGAATCGTACCTTGTAGTATATGTCAAGGAATTGTCTAATTGCGTACTCCGTAGTTTAAACATGCGAAAACTCTTGATCTCTAGAGAATATTAATAGAGCAACACAGCCGACAACAGAGATCGGGTGGTGGTGGGGCCCTTATGTTTCAGAAAGCGCCCGAACTGAAACAATTCTACAACATACATAGTAACAATTCTATCTTGATTTTTGGGTGTTCAGATATGGTCGGTTTCCTTTGCTGTCGGGAATATCAACAGAGAATTCTTCCGAGTACCATGGTTCATGTTTCTCTCTCCTTGATTTTGGTATACATCCGTGAAGTATATACATCTACATTTACCTATATATTTGTGTATATATATAAGTACATATATATATTGTAATATATAGAAAAGTACAGAAACTCGATCTACAACATACTGTTCAATGTAAACTTACGTTGTTGCCTTGGAGCCGCACCCACTGGGCACACCTACAGAGAAACTGTGGCGTCGACATTGCCAACACATAGATCCCCCATTAAAAGACCTATCACAGGCCGTGTCTTACCCTGTACAGCCTTACCTTCTTTTTTTGTCAAACGTATTTTATGATGTAATCTCCAGTTATATCCATATCCAAATTCAAAAACCAGATTAACTACTATACAGGTATATGTCATTGAGGGGCTAATTTCAAGCTAATTCCAAGGCTAAGATTATATGCGGAAAGATGTGGCTTAGCCCTTTGTGGCCACGCAATACCCAATGATGACATGGACCCGACAGCCCTAGTCGATCCGCATGTCACTGTTTTTTTCTCCGAAATTGGGGCATGGACAGAATTGGCTACGGAGATATATACTGACCAAGCCTTTAATTAGAGAGGTTGTGATCTAAATTAGACCTGATTCTTGCCGGAGAACCGGTGCCAAGTCCCACAACGGAGGTTACTCTGGGTACAAATTGTTTTCATTATCCAAGACAAGCGCCTGATGAATCTCGCCATAATTTTGGTGCCGATGAGATCCAAGATGGCGGAGAACGCAGATGCAGTAGTTTTTATATATACTACAGACGTAAAACCTAGACGTTCTCGGCACACAGCGGAATAGTTGATCTTGATTGCGGCCTGACAACCCATATGAAAAGAAGATCACGAAAATATCCAACAAGATCATGCCCTTGTCTTTAAAAGCTTGCTTATCCAAATGATCCCGATAGTATAGTCCTAGTGATCAATCAAAAACAGATTGAGGTAACCGAGAACCTCGTTATATAGTAAAATGGGATACCCAGGCCAAATACGGTCTCATCGACTCTTCAAAGATGACCGTGCTGACAATAAAACTATTTGAGAGCCACAGAGAGCATCGATATGATCATTGGCATATTTGTAACCCTGCATTTGAAAGACATCGCGTAGAGCAGCCAATTCTCCCGATCCTTTCGAAACAGGCCATGTTGTATAAGCATCCACGGTGTTGTCTTATATTACACGGTACCACCAAGCCCATTATGGTACAAACAAAACTGCCTCCGCGTATGGTGCGTGTCTGGATCCTGTACGGAGTGGATTAATCGAAAGGAATAAGCCCAACAAGTCTAAGCTGTACATATTATTCTTGGTGCCGCTCGCTTGTGTCATGGGCGCTAAAAAAAGTACGTCTCGATGCTGATCGGTCTGCTCAGATGACAGAGAGGTGATTGTTGATAGTGATCACGTAAAATGGGATTCCGCAAAGTCGGATTATCGATGTGATGGGGTGGCAGATGAGAACAGTCTCAGATGTGGAATTGATATACTATTGGGTGGGCGCCAAAATGTACAACAAAATCTGTCAGTGCTTCGTGAGTGGGAACAAGCCCTATGGGATTTATCTTTTCAAGTTGTAGCCATTGAGTAGCAGAAATTTCGATTGTATGTCTATCACACGAGTCTGTTGACTAGACTGATATTCCTTCTTTCGGTTATGGCGCAATGATCAGGATATGTCAAGAAATGTGAAAAAGTTGTGCCCATCGAGTCCCAAAGTGCGGTATAAGCGATGGGCTAAGGCGAAAGCCACTTCTCCTGAACATCAAACTTACCTATATTGTAAGGTAGGAACATTCCATGTATGAATTTCAGTAAAAGTCCAGATCCACTCAAATCATTATCCTACGAACACCCTATCATTGACGTGGAACATTATGCTATTTATAAAAAACACTCCACCAATAATGATATGTATCTCACAAAGTTAATTGTAGCTAAAGATAGTACCAAAGAGAAGTATGGGGTTGATAAGAGCACGACCATATAAAGTACGTTGAAATGAAATAGTAGAGGCCCGATCTATTGAAAAAGGGGCCACGAAGCGCAAGAATTCAATAGCGGCATGTGGAGTCTGGGGGCGCCACGAGGCCTACGGAAATCGCTTTGTGTGTGCAACCCCCTATAATGGAGTCGGCCCTATCATGGAGTCGGGACAACGAATTGGGCCAAAGTCAAAGGCATAAATACGGGCGAAACGTTCATTGGTTATGCAGCATCATCCATGGGTACAGAGCACCCTGATTTTCCCTGGCGGTCGAACCGCTTCGAGTCTGATCCAGGGTCTCGGCTCAGGAACAGGATGAAGATCAACATGCTCTGGTGCTGCAGGACCCAACCACACTGTACACCATACTCCGTGCGATCGACCTATTTTGGGTACTCCGTATGAGCAGAAGAAAGTATTTATAATCGATCGTACGGAGTATTCCGTACGGCTAATCGGTGTAACAAATTCAGACATACTGCATATGCGCCATGTCACGGACACCCAATCACACGGCCAGGTCCCGATATTTTCTCAAATTGCGCGGCATTGACACTCACATAGTCTAGAACAGGGGCACGACATGCAAGCATCGTCAAGCACTGTACCCGCAACTAAAATAATGCGGTCTAGCCGTTATGGCGTGAAGCGAGACTTTTCCGTTGCGGGGGCAATCCGCAGTAACTTGAGGAGTGGCGTTCTCCGGACTTCCAGTATCGGCTGTTTTTTTGCTAATAGAGACCGAGTTTATGTAATTACAGTAGCTAACTACGTGATGAGTGTATGTAGTAAGAGGCATTTCTCCTTCCCCGAGTATGTTAGGATATATGGTCATATTAAGCAAGTCTCGGACGATAATACACTGCTCTCGACACAATACATGAATTGGATGTAATAAATAATTCCAAGGTAATGTAAAGATATTACTACTCCGTACTCGGTAGTAAGTAATAATAAAAAGGATGTCTCGGCGCTTCGCTCCGACAGTGAGCAAATGGTGTTTGGGTTCCATGTTAAGATGAACGTCCGGAGTAAGAACCAATCCCATTTCACATGTAAAGTGCACATCATCGTGGATTCGCCCTTGCACAGTAAGTTCTCTTGGCGAAATAAATGGCGGGCTGTTCAGGGGTAAGTGGAGATGAAAGAGACCCACGGGGAGATGTTACAATTGGGACGCCAGGAACGGGTAGTGGATCAGCGATGCGGTCTGAAACATCATTAAAGAAAAAACGTGTACAAAAGACATTTGGGAGAAAGCGAGAGAGACAGAGAAAAAGGGTTATCGAGTAGTATTGCCGATAGCTTTAACCTATGTACTTCAGTAGAGTTTGTAGCCATTTGATAACTCCGGACGTACAGATATCAATGTCTTAAGGCGATCGTCAAATAACGCTAGAAACATGAGCGGGTCAAAATTACAAGCTAACTTGGTAATGAGAAACAACCCCTGGCAATCGAACCAATCACATAATTGAATGAACGAGGGTCAAGTTCCGAGTACATGACAGGTTGCGGTGTGTGTTAGTGGTGGATGAAGTACCTTGTACCAACAGCCTTTGTTTCTTTTCCCCTTTTTTTAGGGTCCCAAAATGGGCCAAAACAACGAGAAGCAAGTGGCTGCTGATCTTGACGCTAATCTCCCCGTTCATACAAAGGCCCCCTGCCTCCCCCGTGCTGTTTCTGTTTCTTTCTTCTCTCCAAGTACATTCTTCGCATATTCACTCTCTATCGACTTCGGTCTTCCACTCTTTAAAAACCAACACTCTCTTTCAAAAGCTCCGCTTTTTATATATACCTTTTTGAACATCACTTTCTACGTTTTTCGTACATAACATTCAAAATGCGTTTCACTGCTGTCACTGTCGCCTTCTTCGCCGGTCTGGCCATTGCTGCCCCCGGTGCTGACAAGACCGTCTACGAGACCGATGAGGTGACCATCACCTCTTGCGCTCCCACCGTCACCGACTGCCCCGGCAACGGTGCCGGTGTTGAGCCCACTGCCAGCACCACTCCCACCAGCGCCCCCGTCGCTATCACCACCTCTGCTGGTCAGGCCTCCGAGACCCCCGTCCAGTCTTCCGAGACCCCTGTCTGGTCCTCCGTCCCCACTTGGGCTCCTTCTAGCGTCTCCAGCGCCCCCGCTCCCCCCTGCTGAGACTGCCCCTGCTCCCCCTGCTGAGACCGCCCCTGTCTCCTCTACCGTGGTTGCTATCACCACCTGCGTGCCCACCGTGATCTACTCGACCGTCCCCGTTGCCCCCAGCTCCACCCCCGTCGGTAGCAGCAGCGTCGTCCCCCACGGTCCCACCGGTGGTGTCCCCCACGTGCCCTCCGGCACCAAGGGTGTTCCCACTGGCACCGCCGCTACCACCCCCCGCCACCTCCTCCCCTGCCTTCAACGGTGCTGGTGCTCTCAGCGGTTCCCTCGGCTTCGCCGGTGCTGCCGCCGCTGCCGCCTTCTTCCTGGCATAAATGACTTCTTCCGGGTTGATGATGCACCTATGCACCTAGCTGGATCCCTTGGGGTCTAGCCCTGGTGTAGTTGTGTCAAGACTGGAGAGGCTGATTAGAGTTGGTGCGAGATGAGGATTGTGTTATTTAGGGTTTCTGGTGATTTACTCTTAACAATTGTTGCTTTCTGACTGGATATGTCTATCCGTTTCTTGCTTTTTTGATATACATATTTCTACTTCTTCTCGGGCTCTCCTGGATAGCTTCGGAGTTGTGCGAAGCTCGCTTGGTGGCTTGAGCACGACCTTAATGTAAACCATGACAGCTTTTCACATTCTCCCTCCAGCGCACGTAGCCTATTTGGAATGTCTCCTTTTTGCACTTTGATTCTATAATTTTCTCTATATAACCTTGCAAACATTTTTGTGTCCATAGTTATGGGGTATAAATTGATATCATTAATCATTTTAGGTGACCCTTTGAAGCATTCCAAGCTTTTCTACCCCTGACTCCACGTGCCACCCCAATTACTTTACTTCATAGGGCTGAATATGCCACTCAGAGTCGTAAACCTAACTAGGTGATTAAATTCAAAATTTAAATCCAACTACTGTTGGTGCCGAACGCAAGTTAACACATGACAGCTTTGAGCCTCACAATCCCAATACCCATGATTCAAATCAGCTTCACTGAGGATATACGCTTGTCTTATGGTTCATATAGAGATGCCACTCAAGCTGCTTAAAACATCTTGCTCTTTAATGGCCACTGTTGTGTCTTACTAATTACTAGTCCCCCCAATCTCCCTGCGTGCTTTGTTGTTTACTATCACTGATAAGTTTATAACAGCCTTTCCTTCTCAACACTTGTGCGCTTGATGTTGTTTGTGCATAGAGTGTTGAGTAAAATGTACCTAGACAAAGACAATATTACCTGTCATACATGGAAAGTCGATATTTTTCGCCACCCACATCTTGTATCTTGCGGCTAACTCTTCTTACCAGTCCTTCACTACAGACTTAATACAAGGGGAGGGTATGTTTTTTCCTTACGAAATCTACATATGAAAAAACTACTATAATAGACACATGGCAAGGATGTATAAGCAGACTATTCTTGTATGATATACTCCGTGCAACAGACGAAGTGCGGAGTTCAGGCACACGAGCATAAAAGCTGTTTGAAGTCAACTATTGGCAGCCAAAAATAGAGACCCCCACTCGCGAGTCTAGTGGCTTAATCGCAAGTCGTATGCTGTACATATTGAGGATCGAGCGGCCTCTCACCCTCGAATCAAGTGTCGTGAACGGACACTCTCACTCAAATGAACGAAAGAAGAAAAATGAAAGCACTGTATAATACCCGCGATAGCTCTCAGACTTTGCATATCTTATCCGAGTCCTGAATATGCGGATCTTGAAACTACGGCCCCTTCTCGATGCAACATACAGACCCCGACAGAGTTGGCCTTGGTACAGCCCCCGTTGCTACTTTCCCAAGACACATTGCAAAGCCCGAATGTACACAGTAAGTTGAGGTCATCGCAGTGATAATAGATGCATAAACCCTGTGTGGATAAATTTGGACCCCAAATTGTATCCCGAGCAACCAACCAATTTTAGGATTATGGTGGATTTTTCTTGGTATCCTTTGTTTTATCCCTGTGGGACTCCATGACCATTGTCCTGAAAAGGTCCTGTTTGATTTCGCTTCTGGGTAATGGATTTTCATTGATTATCTCGGATGTCCGAGGGACAGCTAAGAACAATGAAAGATCATCAGTGTTTTTTTTAGCCCTAAGAGAATCACCACTGAACTGCATGTGAATCCTTTGATTTGCTCCCTCTTTGTGTATACCCTGCACAACATGTCTTGTAATCCCTTCTCTGGGGAAGAGGGGTAGCCTTTTTAGAGCTATCTGCCCCAGGAAGGAAGGCTTTCATGCCAAGTTCTGTTATATTCTACCTTTGGATACGAGCTTTCTGTGACGGCCCACTATCGAACCCTTCCAGAGCATAGTTCATGTCTAAGAATAGTATACCAAGCCATACGATATCTGATCTACTTGTCAAAATCCCTATAGAGTATTCCACCGCACAATGGTTTTCTGTCCATTTCAGCGACGAGCTTCCGAGCCTCCCAAACCGCCCTCCGATCTCAACTATCCTCTCATGGATCTCTCATCCCTCGAGGGCGCGCCGGTGGTTAATCCAAGATGCATTGTTCCGCCAGATACAACGATTCCCTATATCCATACAGACTCGCGTTCCATTCAATATCTGCTCTCAAAACCTTTGCCAGCGAGGCCTGCTTCAATAGACGCTGTCTCGCCAACACAGCATCGTAACGAACTACATGATTGGACACCCAATCGCTCTAAAATCAGTGGCAATCTAAGGCGGGCTTCGGCTCGTAGACGTGCGCGCGATCCATCGGACCAGCTGTCTCCCAACCATGATTCACATTATGAATGCGAGATGCGCCCACGTATACAACATAATCCACATCCTCCTGTACGACCAAGAAGCTGTGTGCCCCTCACTTGGCTCGAGGATGAAAAGAAATGGGTTGTTGGGGAGATATATATGCCACCAACACATGAGTCTCGGACCCAAGATGACATGGCGTCTACTCGATCGGCAGTCTCACCAATTTCGCCCATATCGCCAACTACACCATGGCAGAACGTCTTTCAGCGCCTTGATGAGCACATCAATTTCAATAATCGCCTTTGTCAGGAGAATCTGCTGAACCAACCCCAGTTCTATGATCGACACAGCTTTGGTCGGACACATGACACAGATATAAATGATCGAGTTTCCAGCTGGGTTGCAACTACTCAAAGAATGCATGAAGATCGACGGAATTGGATGTGATTGAGCGTGATAATGGATTTCTGGTGTAGCGTTATACCTTTTCTGATATGTCATGGGAATATATTGGTTTGAGGTTTAGTTTACACATCTATGGATAATGCCAGATGTCTAGTGTTGAGCAAAGCAACTTTGACTTCCATTTGGAACGGCATTTTTAGAAGAAGCTGGAGATTGTTTATGGAGAAAGGGGTTATAATCTCAGACTGTCTAACTCTTGGGTCAGCTAATTTCTCCCAATGGCTCAGGGGCTGCCATGATTTCAAATTATGAAGTTGTATCCCAATATGTAGGGTGAGAATTCCATATGCCTTCTTTTAGCGTCTTACTAGAGTATATCTGGCCCCCCCAGAAAGGAAAAACGCTATCAGGCCTCCAGTTACGGCGGAGGTCCGTTCTAGACAAAGGCACCCAACCCATTTTGACTCAAAATCCCGAGTACTTCTTCAATGCCCTGATATAAGATGACAAAATCGAAGGACAGTGATAGCCATGTCTTTGACGGTGTCGGATCTCCAGCCCGTTATCCTATATATCGAGCGTTGGGGGCTTGCCCTTCGCCCATTACTATATGCATGCCCGAGGGGACCTTTGGTGGATACAGAGGGAGATCAAAGAGCGGGATTCTAACCAAACATAGAAACAAGGTATACAAAGACTCGATCAAAGACAGGACAAGGCTATTATGGAAATAAAGAGACTTTGTTTTCACCCAAAAACTGGGATTCCATTGTGTCTGGATGTTTACTATATAAGGAGACCTTCTCTCGGGCTTGTTGAATAGAAAAGCATCTATACACAACTTCATTCAATTCACTTACCTATCTTAACAGACATGGGACAGGACAGTGTATTCATCATACCTTCTGAGTTTTTGAGAGGGCTGGATGGCTTTAAGGATGAGGACTGGGTCGACGCAGGCCCTCAAGTCTATAAGGACCCAGATAACGACGAAGCTCACTGGATTACTGTCATTATTCCTCAGGAAATGAATCATACCCACAGCGATGAAGAGATCATGAAGTACATGCTTCATAATATCCGAGCCCGGCGAGCCATCGTGAGTGCATCGGCACAGCATAACCTAGGAATAAGTTGTATCTCGGTCCCGGTTAAGATTAGATATAAAAACACGGCTACAGTCTTGTCCCGCGCCGAGGCCGATGTGAGCAAGTGGCTCGAATTAGTCTGTGGTGGGACCGTTACTCTTGACCGGGAGGTGATTTTTGGCCGGTAAACCGTGGGCTATTTGGCCGTAGCATTCTAGAGAGATTGATTCGCGATATTGTTGATACAGAGGATATGGTCAAGGAAGAGATTGCTCTGGTGGGATCGGAGATATATGTCAAATATCAAATCTTTTTGAAGTCAAGTCCAACCGTTAACAAGCTCGACTGTTATTGGTCCCACTTAGTATTGGCTTTTGGATGGAAATGCGCTATCGGCACAACGGGGAGTTATGGCCATCTCCACTAGGCAATATGAAAGTCAATCAAAGAATTCTCAATGTTGCTCTGCTAGCATGTACCTCTTAAAGCAGTAAGGACAAAATGATTAACCGTGGGGATACCGTGAACTGAGGCCATGATGACGCATTTTGGCCTTAAGTGTACTGGGTATATATATCTGGATGGAATAACCCTGTAGTTATCGATGGAATTCTCGTCACTCCGTTATTATAACTTATGCTTCTCTCATTCCCTGCCCATTTACTAGCCTTACATTACTTATTTTCAATTTGTTCAGCTCTTTCCCTAAGTTTTCAGCTTCTTATTGGTAAATCAGAATTATGACACTGTATGACAGGTGTTCACTCATGTTTCGTTCCCAAGAGATGATTTTATACCAGAGTCCTACTGGAGCCAAGACTTTGATACATAGATATATACCCTCACACGGGGGAGCCGAGATGAAGCCAAGGCCCTGACAAGATTTATATGAGTACATAATAGTAGTGTGAGTAATATAGGGTCCCCCATGCAGGGGCTCCCTCCTCTGAGACGCCAGTCACGGCACTGCTGTATGCCTGTCACCCGTCAGCATAGAAAACTAGCAAGCTGCATGTTGGATCCACCGCTCCACCTCGAGTTATCGACAGCCTCGCTAACCACCCCTGCAGATTTCGTTGAGGGGGTGATGGGATTGAAGGATGATCATAAGAAGATGGAAGATTCTCGAATCACTTCGACTTTTTTTCTTATTTTATCTCGCGGCTGGGTATCATCCCAGTCGAGGAATGAGTGACTCCATTACTCCAATTCTTTTGCGCGCTAACACAGACCAGCAGCTCTCCAGCCTCTGGATTATTTACCAGCCAGTAGCAAAGATAGGACGTATGCTAGAATATAAAAAATATATCTTTATTATATATTATAAGAGGACGTGCCCGACGGATTTCTTTTAGTTTTCATCCATCTGACACCAAGGCCATATCCACTCAACATCCCTTTTTCTCTTGACATTATGACAGGGAACAAAGAGTGAAACAAGGCAATGGCTCAAACTTGAATTGACATTCTTCCAAGTTGAGGCAGCAAAAGTTCATTGATATTCCATTCCCCCCCAAACCCGTGGTTCACATACCTGAGGAATCTCCCCGATTCTACCGCCTTCGATTAGAAAAAAAAAAAAATCCTCCCCACCCCAAATGGTCCAACTCGCCCACATCTTCAAAAAGGATAAGGATAAGGAGAAGACTGAGAAGAACCCTGATATACGTCCCCGTTCCTTCTCCGCTCGCACATCTCCTACCTCCAAATCCTCATCTCCGTCTAAATCCTCTTCCCCCACCAAATCTACCAAACCCTCCAAATCTTCCAAGTCCTATTTTTCCCACAGTCGGTCATCCTCCAACTCCGGACCGACCGCCAATTTCAAGTCTCGGTCTTCGCGTGATCAGGACGTACACCCACTTAATCTTCCACCTGACGAGTTACGTCGTCGATTGTCCGCTATGGCAGCATCCAATGAAGAGCAGCGGAGCTCAATGGATATCGATTCTCAGGAACCTCAGAATAATGGCGTGAAAGGCACTGAGGAACGGAGTCCGACCCCGCCACCGCATCTGCCGAATTCAACTTCTGCCGACGAGGCCGACTCCTTCAAGCTGGCCGGAAACAAGTTTTTCAAGGATGGCAACTATCGACGAGCTATCGAAGAATACACTAAGGGTACGCATTTTCTTATCTCACAGGGACGCAATATCTCATACAAATTGACCTTGAATGAGCGGGGTCGCTGATTATTTTTTGTTATCTACTGCAGCCATCGAGATCAATCCTAACTCATCGGCCTATCTCTCTAACCGAGCGGCGGCCTACATGTCCGCTAAACAATTTGTCAATGCGCTTGAGGATGTTCAGCGCTCCAACGAGCTCGACCCTAACAACCCAAAAATCATGCACCGATGGGCTAAGATCCTGACGAGCTTGGGTCGACCCGCAGAGGCCCTCGAAGTGCTGTCACGAATTCAGCCACCAGTGGCCGCCACTGACCGGGCCGCCGCAGAGAAGATGCTGCGCTTCGTGAAACAAGCCGAAGAGACATTAGCAGAAGACCGCGGTGTGTCAATGGTAATCTATTGTCTAGACCAGGCTCGACAAGGGCTTGGACAAGGTGTCAAGGAGCCTCGAAAGTGGACTTTGTTGGCCGCCGAGGCTCATCTGAAGTTGAACAACGTCAACTCGCTAGGCAAGGCCCAGGACATTGCAATTTCTTTGCTCCGCGAAAATAGCCAGGACCCGGATGCCATGATGATCCGTGCTCGCGCCTTCTATGCCCTCGGTGAGACCGAGCAGGCGCAGAAGCTTCTGAAGCTTTGCCTCGGGCTGGACCCAGACATGAAGCAGGCCATCAAGCTGCTGCGCGTTGTGCAGAAGCTGGCTCGCACAAAGGAGGAAGGAAACACTGCTTTCAAGGCCAAGGATTATCACCGTGCTATCGAGCTTTGGACCCAGGCTCTCGAGGTTGACCCTTCTAACAAGGATATGAATGCCAAGATTCTGGGTAACCGTGCTCAGGCGTATATCAATTTGAAGGAGTATGATTCGGCCATCCAGGATTGTACCGAAGCCCTCCGCCTTGACCCCGGCTATGTCAAGGCTATGAAGTGCCGTGCCAAGGCCAACGGCAAGGCCGGTAACTGGGAGGAGGCTATTCGTGACTATAAGAGCGTTGCTGAGAACAACCCCGGCGAGAGCGGCATTCAGGAGGAGATTCGCGAAGCTGAATTCGAGCTGAAGAAGTCCCAACGCAAGGACTATTATAAGATTTTGGGGGTCGAAAAGGATGCCAGCGATCAGGAGATCAAGAAGGCCTACCGCAAGCTGGCTATTCAATACCACCCAGATAAGAACCGCGACGGTGCAGCGGGCGATGAGAAGTTCAAGGAAATTGGTGAAGCTTATGAGAACTTGATTGATCCTCAGTAAGTCTGCCACAACTCTAACACCATTCGACACAGCTAATTTTGTTTTTAGGAAACGTGCTGCCTTTGACAACGGAGATGATCTGAGGGACCCAGCTGATATGTTTGGCGGCGGCGGCTTCCACGGTGGCGGCTTCCACAGCGCAGGCGGCTTTGGCGGCGGTGGTGGTTTCCCTGGCGGCGGCTTTGGCGGCGGCTTCGGTGGCGGCGGTTTCGGTGGCGGCGTTCAAATCGACCCCGAAATGCTCAAAAACATGATGAACGGCGGTGGCGGCTTCGGTGGTTTCTAGATGAAGCCACCCATTCCGTTCTATTCACTCGATACCACTGATTCTTTTTTCTTTCGTCCAAATATGACGAACCCCAAAAATAGGAGTTCGCATGTCTTCCACCGGAGTTGGAGTTGCACCTCGATATCACATTGATCTGTTGGATATTGGGGATCGTTTTTTGACAACTACCACATCACGACTTTTTTTCCATCATGTTTCCGCGGAGACGCCATATGATTCCCTATATGATAGATTTGATGTCCTTTTTTCTTCGGTCTAATCTTTACTTCCCCCGTTTGCCTTTTTCCCCGTGGTGGCCCCTTTCAGAACATTTGTATACAGTGTTGCAATCTGGAATGGATATACGAGAACGGTGCATTTATTGGACAATGGGGTTTGAAATCCATATGCACAGAAGACCTACAAGATCTACATCCGATTGATCATTTTCGGCGTTTGTCTATTGTCTCGTTCTTCTCGTGGGCTTCGCTCTTGATTTGAAAATTTGCTTTGCATCCATAGATGTTTTGGCTCTCGATGCAATTTGTGAGGTTGCACTTGTTTCCATATAGCCAGGTAAAAGCATCTGCGGCGCATACGCCTGCATGACACCTGTGAAGCAAAGATTTCTCTCAGATATGATTCTTTCTCTTATACTCCGTAGCTACGTATTGACTGTTGCTTTTAATGCTTTTCTATCGATTCAATTCAACACCTATACTCCCCGGAGTAACGTAATCATATAGGTGACTCCATCGGTCCATGCTTCCAACATATCTAAGTATATTGAGTTTGAGGAACAATCAAGACCATCGTAAAAACATCATATCATCTGCTCCTCATGAGAAACATTGCAGTCGATGAGACGGCATTCGATCCAAGGGAGGTGAGCGTTTAGGGTTGTCATCTTGGGCCATCCTGAGCACCAATTGGCAGTAGGTTCCCATTGCAAGATATCAATACTGGCCTATAGGAATGTGGGAAATATTGCTTGGTTCTGGACTCGCGTATATGGTTTGAGGGCCAAATTCCAATTCCACACCGACGTGAGAGGAAGAGGGCAGCTGAACTAGGTCGATCCCCCGGCTAGGACTCGACGAGGGATTGCTAGGCGAATATGCTGTTTACGTTAGTCTATGATAAGTGAAATGGGCCAAGCAAAGTATATGTAGTTCGAAAGTCAACTTCAAGCCCAAGAAAAATAAGCAAAGCTTTGGTTCAAGTATCTTTTAGGATGTAATGTGTTGATCTCCGAATATATCATCTCCGCTCCATTCGTCTACCGCTATGAAGGGCAGCAAAAAGTTCACTCATTTTGCGTTTGTCTGATAAAGAGTAGGTCATGCTATGTATTCATAATAAACAATATAAGCAGTCGTAATGTTCTGTGTTATGTACTTCTCCTCAATATGCTGAACAACTGTACTAGTAAATATAAAACAAATAAATCAGGGGAATCTCAAAAAGGCGGGGATCAAGACAAGAATAGCGAATGGATAAACCGGACAGAAGAGCATAAAGCAAACTCCGCCGCTCATGAGGGATGACATTCAAGTCGACCCGAGTACAAGAAGGGGCATGTAAAGAAAAAAAAAAGGCGAGTTTAGAGAAGATGCAAGAAAAAAAAGGAGGATGGTGGCATAACATGTCTTCAATCAGACATATCCGAGAGCACTAAGCATAGTTTTGCATTCAGGAACCGGAAGAGCGGAGACACCCAGCGCGCGGACCAGAGCACCAGCCCGGAGCCGCTGGAGACCGATGGCAACCTTCCAGGCCTCAGTATCTTGCAACACGAAGACATACTTCTTGCCTTCTTGGTCACGAACACTGGCACGGAGAACGTGCAAACCACGGGGCTCCGCCTGGGGCGGGTGAACAGGGCCACCATGGCTGGCAGTCGCGCTGCGCGCAAAGCACGCACTGGGCGAAGCCAGACGGCAAGTATTCTTGCATACTTTGAGCAAGTTGCTAAGAAAGGCCTCTGACTCTTCGTTGGTGGGAACGTTGTTCCCACGACGGAAAGAGAAAGGGTTGCTGGACGCAGTTTTAGCGGATTGAGTGGCGTTTACCTGTGGACACCACACCTCCGCTAGCTTGAGGGTCCATGCCTTGACGTCCCACTCACGTTGGCCAACGCCGCGTAGGTCATCGTCGATGAAGAGACCCTCGGTTGTGATGCGCAGCACCAACCCATCGGTGACCATGCCCTGACCTGATACAAGTTGCGCCACTGGTGTCTTCATAAAGGCATTGTTGAAGGCGTATACACCTTGTATCACAATCTTATCTGGATCCTTTGTGGAGTATGTACTGCGATGTGAAGGCGGCGGCGTTGTGCGCGCTGTCGAGTGAGAAGGTGTATATGAAGACTCAGAGTACACCGAGGTGCCAGCCGCATACGGCCGCCGTGGTCGGTCGTAGGGGCGAAAGGAGTACGCATCGTCTTCGTTAGCGGTTTTGGCAGTTGCGGAGGGCGGTGGTTTCTTGGGAGAAGGTGTGCGAGGCACATTGCTCGTACTGGCTGGCTTGGGCGGTGGTGATTTAGCAGCGGCCTCTTTCTTCGCGTCTTGCGCCTTCTTCTCAGCGTATTTCTTGCTTGCCGCTTCCTTGAGCGCCGCAAATTTGGCCATTGCTTCTTTCTGGGCGGCGGCCTTTGCGGCAGCTTCTTTTTCAGCAGCTTCTTTCGCGGCCTTCTCTTTAGCTTCCGCTTCCAGCCTTTCCGCCTTTGCCTTCGCCTCAGCTTCGGCCTTCGCTTGTCTCTCGCGGGCCTCTGCCGCTTCCTTCTCCAGTCGATCCCGTGTCTCTTTCTCTGCAGCGGCCCTTGCAGCAGCCATCTCCCTTTCGAGCTGCTCACGGCGTTCCTTCAACTCCTTCTCCATTGCTTCGCGCTCGCGCTTTTTCTCTTTCTCTTTGGCCTCTGCCTCACGCTTGCGCTTGAACTCCTCCATCTTTCGGCGTAGCTCCTCTTTGCGCTTCGTTTCTTCTCTTGCTCGCTCCCGTTCAGCTTCTTCTTTGGCCCGTTGCCTGGCCTGCTCTTCTCTAGCGCGCTCCGCCTTGACGCGTTCTTCTCTGGCACGTTCCTCCTTGGCGCGTTCCTCCCTCGCTCGCTCTTGCTTAGCTCGCTCTTCTCTAGCGCGTTCTTCCCTAGCTCGTTCTTCCCTAGCTCGTTCTTCTCTAACGCGCTCTTCCCTAGCACGCTCCTCCCTGGCACGCTGTTCCCTAGCACGCTGTTCTCTAGCACGCTGTTCCCTAGCACGCTCTTCCTTAGCACGCTCCTCCTTAGCTCGCTCCTCTCTAGCACGCTCCTCCTTAGCTCGCTCCTCTCTAGCTCGCTCTTCCTTAGCTCGCTCCTCCTTAGCTCGTTCTTCTTTGGCGCGCTTTTCAGCCTCCTCCTTTTCACGTTTGTTATTATCATAGTTTGGAGGAGGACCGGAGCCATGTTGATTACCGGAATATTGGTTGCCGTAATTTTGTCCCCCATTGAAGTTTCCTCCTTGTTGTCTTTGCTGACCTGCCCCGCTGTTGCTATAGTTGGCACCGGACGACTGTTGGTTGGTGTTCGGACCGGCGTTCCCAGGGCCACCCGGGCCACCAGGACCGCCTGGGCCACCAGGACCGCCTGGGCCCCAAGAACCACCACCGAAGCCACCAAATCCAAACCGCCAACCTCGAGCATTGCTATTGCTTTTATTGTCTCCCGAGCTGCCGGACTGAGCAGAGCCAAAAAGCCATCCAGCGACACCGACTCCAACTGCAAGTACCGCCATACCCGTACCACTGCCACTAGCGACCGTGGCTAGATACCATGCCTTCACAATGGGTGATATATACGACCACACGAAACATGCGAGGAGTGTGCTTGCGACGCCCGCTAGGAAGCTGTTCCGGTTGCACTGCAGCGACGGGAGATAGAGGAAGCCCGAGCCAGCGGAGTGAGGTGGGACGATAAAGATGTCGTAGTTGCCATCCGGCAGGCCCGAGGATTTGCGATATTCGCCTTCAGTCGTATGGGGATTTTCACCATGAGGTGGTGGCGGCGGCGGCGGACCGTCCATGTTGGATCAGCCCGGAGTGACGATAGGGTTAATATATATATGTCGACGGAGTGCAGTGATGCGCAGCGTCAATTGAAAGAATAGCTACAACACTGGGTTGATCTGCCGGATCAATCCTAGATGGACAAGTTCTCGCGGTTTAGAGTCAACTGCCAGGTCATATTAGTCTGACAAGTATTGCACTGAGGCCTCAGGCGCTCAGTGCTTTGGAGGGTACTCAAATGCCAAACCAAGAAGAAGGTACACAGCAAGTATCAACAATCCAAGGGAAATCCAAAGCACAACGCAAGATGTTGAAAGTACGGGAGAACCTAAGTCTGACTCGGGGGGGTTTTGTTTGGAAGAGAAGTGTGGGAGCTAAGGATCGGCGCCAACGCTTCCTGCATCACTCGACGTGGCCATCACATCAAAAACGAAATTTGGCAATGCGAACGAGCAAATAAACGAGAGAGATACCCAGAGATCTCGATGCGGCTCCCCATCTATTATGCGAACTATGTTGAATTCCTCGGAAGCCACGCGATTCTACGTAGGGCTATGTGACCGAGCTTAGAAACAGCCTCAAGGGATGGAATTACAAGAACAATTACAAAGAGAGATTTTGCCTATATAGCAATGGAATTGTTCAGAGCTATGACTGTACAAGTGTTTGTTCTTGAGGATATGTCTTTTAATAGCTTCTTGAGCCTGCAAAAGCATCAATGCTCAGAGTCCTGTCAACATGGCAAAAGTACGGCTGTTTTGTTTTGTTTTTACCCTTTTGGGAAAGGCCTTGAGTAAGCGGAATATAGTTCTTCCGAATTCCGACTGGCGCTTTGCTTTCTTGGCTTATACTGAGCGATGGAGCAGACAGAGGCAAATAGTCTAGGTTCAGATTTACATTATCTCTGATGCTTTTACTCCGTACATCAATAGATTATACAACAATTTGAGGTTATTTCCCTATTGTGTACGGAGTAGTTGAGAGAGATTCGTATTCGCATTCGGCCAACTTGAGCCTCCCAGCACATTTTGAAAAGACCTCGGGACGGAGTACCACAGATATTCATACCGTTTTGAGAAGAGTACAACCATGCGACCTTCCTGTAATTCACACAAGCGATTGCCACTGATTTGTAATTTTATACCCCATTATATCTCAAGCTGTGGACCAGCGCAAAGAACATTGGGCTCAAGTACACCATATGTCTCTTAGATGATTTGGCCCCAACGACACTTAGTGCTGGGGGCAGAGCTAGAGAGAGCCCTTGTTGATCTTGCGGTCAAGCGGTTGGGGGAGATAGTTGAACGTAGTGGGTCCAAGGTATTCGAGTTGGAGGACGTAGCGACCGAGGCTTGTTCACTGGATTAGAGCTGATAGTGCGGGGATTGTGGTAAAATTCGACTGCGATCATGGTTTAGGTAAAAAAAAGTGCCAGCCAGCTATATCTCATGGTCACCGTCCACGGGTATTGTGGAAGTGCCGTGATATATGTCCCATGATCGGGGCATGAGGTGCGGGACCATGACCAGGTAGTAGAGGATCTCGGGCCTAATGAGAGGCACTTGAGGTCATCCTGGCCCACTTAGGCCATGCTGAACGCTGGACAGTATTTTGACAGTGGGACAATGTAGTGAGAGTAATTTAGGAGAAGTGAATGCGAGAGACAAATCGATGGTGAGAAACAACCTTGACTCGGCAGAACGTGATCGGCAACCGATGATTGGGTGGCCTTCCACTTGAGATTCCAACACCCTCTCTCTCTCCATCGGGGTGTTGATCGTCTTCTTTCTATTTTACCTCAGGTTCAAATCTTCTTGTATCCCCCTTGTGGTAGTCTGGTAGTCAGGTACTACCCCGTGTCTCCGCCTCCCCGCCCAGCTGTCCTTTTGGTCCCTCACCCAGGCACCTATCTCCGCTAACCTTGAACCCCCCCAATCTCCGTCTTACTCTCTATGCCGTGTCGCTAGCCACCGAGATTTTATTTACGACCTGCCCTTGAAGGGCATCCCGAGATCATGTCCTCACAATCCCACCACGGTCATCCCGCGCCGTCACGTCAATTCCCCGTCTACAACCCCGTCGCCGCAGTGACAGCACCTGCGGGGACCTTGCTTCCGGGCACCAAGATTCAAGTCGGCAGCCATCGCGTGGTAGTTGAGAGGTACCTATCCGAAGGCGGGTTTGCTCATGTCTACGTGGTGCGATTGCCTCAGCCAGTCAATGGGTCCGAAACCGCAGTGCTGAAGCGGGTGGCCGTGCCTGATAAGGCGGCCCTTGCCAACATGCGCACTGAGGTGGAAACGATGAAGAAGCTCAAGGGTCACCGGCACATTGTGAAGTATATTGATTCGCATGCCTCTCAGCTGCGCGGAGGTGGTTATGAGGTGTTCCTGGTCATGGAGTACTGCGCAGGAGGTGGTCTTATCGACTTCATGAACACCCGGCTTCAGCACCGGTTGACAGAGCCGGAGATCATCAAAATCTTCTCCGATGTTGCTGAAGGTGTTGCATGCATGCATTATCTTAAACCACCTCTCCTCCATCGTGATCTGAAAGTTGAGAACGTTTTGATCTCGGGCAAGGGTAGCTCCGCCACTTACAAACTGTGTGATTTTGGATCATCGGCACCTCCTCGTCCTGCTGCTACTTCCGCCGCTGAGGGCCGCTTGATTGAAGATGATGTGCAGCGGCATACAACCCTGCAGTATCGAAGCCCAGAGATGATTGACGTCTATCGGAAGCAACCAATTGACGAAAAGAGCGATATCTGGGCACTTGGTGTGTTTTTGTACAAATTATGCTACTATACAACCCCATTCGAAGAGGTTGGTCAGATGGCCATTCTCAACGCGACCTTCAAATACCCTTCCTACCCTGCATTTTCCAGTCGGCTCAAGCTATTCATTGGTAAGTTTGGAACTTCGATTTGGCCTATAACCCACCATTGATGGCTGACACTCCGCACAGGCTCCATGTTGAAGGAAGATCCCCGCAATCGTCCCAACATATATGAAGTCGTGCGCGAGGTGTGTAAGATGCAAGGAAAGGAAGTTCCTATCAAAGACGTATGTTGCCACACGCCTCATAAGTGCAAAATTGACACTCACTGCCGTTTAGATTTATTCCAACCGGTCTGTTTCAGAGGCGCGCAAGTATCAAGAGCTACCCCCCACGTTGACGGAGGCTCCTGCGGTGGGCGCAGTATTTTCGCCTCCGATGCAGGAGACTGAGATAATCCCTGAGATTGCGCCTATGCGGCGTGGTCGACCTGGAAAGTCCCCGTCGTCCCAACCTACCTCTGAGAGACCGAGTCCTTCGCCCTATCGAGCCGCCCCTGAAGGTTCGTCAAATGATCCGTTTGCAGCCCTGGATGGGAGCGCAGCCCGAAAGAAGACGGCAGAGGAGATGTCAAAACGATTCCCCTCCTTGGACCAGTTTGACATTTTGCATGAGAAAGGGGACAAGTTTGAATTCGAGCCAACAGTAGAATCCAAAGCCGAGGATGAGGATCTATCTCGAAGACTCACCAACGCCCTAGCGGACGATGCTTTCGCCAGACGTGCCTCGCCTGAACGTGCGCCGAAGCCAGCCTATAAGCAACCATCACAGGCGTCTCCTATCCCAGCAGCTAATTTGCGTGAAATTCCTGCGCCGCAGGCTCTCCCCTTGCACCAACCAACTCCTCAGCGGCCCGTGATGGTGTCGACGGGCACCATGACTTCACCTATCCAAACACCTCGTTTGCCGGAACCAAAGCTGTCCAATCGCCCAATCTATCGATTCCCATCGTCTGATAATGAGCCCCGATCTTTTAACCAGCCGTTTACAACTGAGGAAGAACAAAGAGTGACACGACAGCACAAGGCGCCATCCCCTCCGATGTCGAGCTTGAATGTGGAAAGAAGCTCACGGCTGCCATCTGACCGTATATCTAGCCAGCCTAACTCTGCGCGCCCCTCGCTGGAGACCTTGAGACGGCCTTCGACATTGGAAGTAAATGATCCCGTGGGACGTTCCAAATCCGCCACTGGAAAGGTTCGGCCGATGTCAGTCCAGTCAGGAGCGAGATATGACCTGCCGCGTGACTCTGAGAGCCCACGGTCTTCGCTGGATATGTCCCGCCTACAATACGAGGGTGGTGCGCCATTGCGGTCAGTGCGTACCGATGTAGATCGAGAGTCTGATCGGACTATTTCTTCTGATGTCGATTACCTACGCGCGATGGAAGAAGAAGAAAGCAATCGAAAGCGCGAGAAACGCTCTAGCGGTAGCCACAAACACAACAAGCGCGGTAGCCTGTCTACCTTGTCGCTCTCAGGAGGCAAGAACCTGTTTGCTAGTCGGTTCGGCGACGCATTCCGCCGATTCGAGGCAGGCAACCAAGAAAAATCATCTTCACCGTCAGCAGAGGATGCGCCTCGGTATGGTCTGACTGGAGTGTCGGATTCAGCCGACGAGGGTACCTCGCCAAATGACGATATTGCCTTGGAAGATGTGGACCAGGACGACATCTCACCAGAGATGCGCCGGGAGCTGGAACGTCGCCGACTCTCCCAAGAGGAGAAGCGAGTGGCCAATGCCGCAGCGGAGTACCGGCGTCGGGTTGCCGAAACAGGTGACGGGGGTGGAAGAATGATAGGCGATGGCGCTCGCTCTCGTACAATTCAGAATAAGGTGCAGTCACTGCTTGGAGAGTCTGAAAAACCGACCATTCCAAAGACTGCTACTGGGTATGGACGGTTCACGGAGACTTCCTCTTCTTTGCAGGCAAAGCAGAGTGAGGTTGAACCCACTACCTCCAGCCAGCTGCCCGCTTCTCACACATCTGGCATGACATACACTCCTCGTAACATTTCAACAACACTCCCGGATCGCCGAGATGGCCCCAATATCTCTGCAGGTCTCCCGCAAACTGTCGCCCCTACCAGTTATCCAGCCACGCAACGTCCTCTTACTCGACCAGCTGCACCACCAAAGCCGAAGAACTTACGCGCTAGTGCAACCACCTCGCGACCAGGTACTGGCCATGGCCATGATTCCTCCCAAGAGACCCCAGCAAGTCCTGGAGAGGACTGGGAGGCTAAATTCAGTCAGCGTTTCCCAAGCTTGTCCGGACTTGAAATGGAGACAGAGATCAAAATGCCGAAACTTTCCAGCTTGAGGACGCGGGAAGTGTAGAGTACAGGATACAATCTTGTTTAATTCACCTGATAAGGTATCAGTGTGTGTTCGTGTGTTCGCTGTGCGGGCACAACTCGAGGAATGACATTGGTTCCCACGAGGTATGCATATATAGACAGTGACATATTGGATATTACATAAATTCTCTTTTAAACCCGTGGACATGACTTTGAAAACACTGCTTCGATCTTCTATCGTAGCTAAGAGCGCGTTCGACCTCAACTACAAACGTTGTAGTATACTTCAACCGTCCCCACACCGCCTTTGTTTCTCCCCGCAAGAGTAAGAGAAACCTCACTTTCAGCTCGCGAGCCAAGACCTCTTTTCAATCTATTTTAGATCATGGCGCCAGTAACTTTGAAAACGGTCGACGGTGAGTTACAAGAAGCAGATATATCTGAGTGTACACATGCTAATTCCTCACGTAGACGACCTCAAAGATGTGATCCAGCACCTATTCGAAATCCAATCTGCCGTCCACGGCTATCTGGGCCCAGAGACACAGCAGGAGCTTGTGCGAAAAATGTACGTCAGCTGCACTAATATCATATTTCCTCTCGATTCCGCTATGCCCACAAGTGTTCCCCCCCCAAAAACACAACTTTCCTCCGACAAGCAACATTGCTACACTCCAGCCCCACACACCACCCAAAACTAATACGATCCAGCAAAAACCTAACTGTCGCCCTCTCGACGCTTTCAACACACACCCAACTCCCACCAACACAAGAAAACCAATCAGACACCAATACCGACCCCTCCAACCCCACCCTCGCCAGCATCCAGCTCCCACCAGAGATAATCGACTACGTCGACTCCGCGCGCAACCCTGACATCTACACGCGCGAGTTCGTCGAGCTCGTCCAGCGTGGTAATCAGGACCTGCGCGGGAAGCGCGAAGCTTTTGCGAGCTTCCGCGACGTGCTGGCTCGCGAGATGCGCAGCGCTATGCCTGAGTGTCGCGGAGAGGTTGATCGGGTGGTTGCTACGACGGGTGGGGCTGTTGATGGGCCTGATGGTGTTGCTGGGGCTGGGGCTACATCTACACTCGGGGGTGGGAATTGAGGCCTTTTTATAGGTGCAAGTATGACATTTTCTAATTGGTTGACTTGCCTCTTGTTGGCAGGGGTCAATCTTGTGGCTGGGATCTAGTCCAACCTTAACATGAATTTCTTGCCTTCAGCCGTTCTGCTTGAAGTGCAAGGAGCTGGTGCATTCATTGGAGTTTTTATGGTTCGCATCGAGCGCGGCGCTTGCAAAGCTTTTTTTTTCTCCTTTCGGGTAGCGCATATAGTAGGGAGTTGTGATATCCGAGAAGTGTTTATGATGGCCTTTTAATCGTTGACAATCTGAGCACTAAGCTTAGCAGCTTGACCCATATGTAGAGCAATGTAGTTAACTATCACTAGTTCGTCATCCATGGATACTTCATGCCTGATAAATAAGACCTTGTAAATGGATCATGCTATGGCTGACGTCATCGAATGGACATGCCCAGGTGAAGCAAATCTCGGAAAGAGACTTTCCGGACCTCAAGCACAATGCCAACCCGAAGGAGCCGATCGGCAGCAGCATGTGTCCATTGTCGGCAGAAAAAGGTGCGTATTCTGGGCCTCTATACGGACATTGAACTCATCGGATTAAATAAGTAGTTGAAATGTGATGCCCAGAGGCCCCAGTGTGGGAATTGTCTAGCTAAAAGTATCGAGTGTCGGCTAGGCGTGGTCCAGAACAAGCCAAGGTACAAATTAGATACCTACGATCAAATTCCAATTTACTGATGCTTTGCTTTTGGGCCGACCAACCACCGCATTGCGGAATTAGAAAAGGAGAATGAAGTCCTTCGACAGAAATGTGCCCAGCTCCGAGGCAGCAACACCATTACTGCTGGAAGGGTTCAATCCGAGCTGGAAAATTCTGTTGCATCAGCAAGCAGTCCATGTACTTCATTGTCATCCTCGAGAGTAGCCGGTATTGGTCTCTCAAGGAATGACTTTTCCTCCACTTCAACTAGAGATGCATCACACCCGGAGGTACCAGAGAACAACCGCAGAAATACTTCATTGTATCACGGCCCAACAAGTACAGTATATGATGATACGACTCCAGATCACAACGAGCAGAATAGACATGGTCAATCCAACGAAGAGGGAACACGGCATTTTCTCTTTTCCCAGACAGCGCGACAGAGTAAGTCGGGTCGCATGTAACACTTGATAATATTATGGCACTAATTGAGCAACGACAGGACAGCTAGAGCCGCTCAATCTTGCCGCCGGAAAACTCGACTTTGATGGTACGGATCCAGGGATTGGCATGCATCTACTCTGTATATACTGGAGTCGCCAACTCTACACGGCACAGATAATCTATCGACCAGCTTTCATGCGGGACATGGCCTGCGAGGGACCATACTTTTCCAAATTGCTCTTGAACGCGATATTTTTCGTGGTCTCAAAGCACTGCGACCGACCAGAGCTTCGGTCCGACCCAAATGACATTACGACCGCAGGATGGAAGTTCCGGCAACGCTTCACGCAGCTGTTGCGAGATTGCTTCGATAAAAGTGAGATCACTACTCTCCAGGCATTGTTGATTATGTCCAATGCACTTTTCTCCAGATGTGATGAACGGAGTCTGTCGTGGCTATATGCTGGAAATGCATTCAATATGTTCATTGATCTTGGTCTTCATGTGCTTCCTGATGTTGATAGTATCCCTGCCGAGGAACTTGAAATTCGAAAACGAGTTCTCTGGGGAGCATACCGTGAGTGATCACTTCCCCGTACCAGGGTATCTCCCACGGATTACCTCTAACTTCTCCGGCAGTAATTGATAAGATCCAGTGTCTTTTTCAAGGGAGACCTCCACTTCTCAACCGTGTCAATTTGAGAGCGTCACTAAATTTTTTGGATGACTACGATGAACTTGAACCTTTCCAAGCTATAACATACACAACAACCAAGCCTCGAGCCGTGGTTCCTTCACTGAATGTTTCTTTGCTCACCAATTTGTGCGGGCTGACAACGATTGTGGAACGTATTCTTCGTGAGATCTATTCGGAATCTCGAGAGTCAAATCTAGCCCACAGAGCAAATATCTCGGAGGAAATCAAGTCACAACTGAGAATCTGGCGCCAAAACTTGCCACTTAGGCTTGATTATCTCTCGTTCCCAGAGCAGGCGGTTCTCCTGCCTCAATCCGCCTGTCTTTTGTATGTCTCTTCGTCCCGACCTATACTAATTGCTAGTCACTGACTGTTCCAAAGAGCTTTATTCAACGTGCTTATCATTTTGGTACATCGTCCATTGATAATCGGCCATGACGGGGTCATCAATTCAACAACTGCCCACGAGTCAGTGAACGCATGTACATCAGCTGCGAACCAAATTGTTCAAATACTCCACGACTACTCGCAGCACTTTTCTTTAAGCAGTGCACCGTACATGCTCTCTTATGCAACCTATATTAGTGCAACAATCCACGCACGAATTGTTGCCCAGAAAGGGAGTAACTCAACCGTGTTCCAGTCACTGATTCTTTGTCGGAATATTCTTTCTGAACATACACGCCTCTATTCTGCAGCAGAAAAAGCCAAGGAAAATTTGGATAAGTTGATCTCTCACTTAGGGATCAGTACTGCAGACGACGATCAGCGGACTGGAAGCCCCGGGGGCCCTGGGAGCACTGGAAACACCGTTCCCAGTGAGCACATAGTTATAGATGAGTCTATTAACGTTGCCGGGGGTGGCGTCGCAGACTGTGCACTTGAATTTGGATCCTCTATCATGAATTTGGAATTATCAGACCTGGACCTGGATGCAATTGCTCAAGGCTTTCAGGTGGATGTCGAGTCGCATTCGTTCTGGAATTCTCTGGTATGAGAATGGCCATATCCTCCCAACATGCCTACATGGATAGCAATTCATGGTTTATGCAATGAACAATAGCGAGACAAGTAAAATTTGCTTCAATGGCATATAGGATGCACTAGCTACTGTAAGGTCTCGAGGTAGAGTTCTGCTTGAATTTTGAGCAACAATCTTCATTTTACTCACCAGCGAGCTAGTTAGGATACCATAATGAGTTATTGAAAAATGATATTCATGGCAAACCAATTTAGAACAGATCCGATGTCATATTTCAGAGATAAATTGATGTCCGGATAATCACATCCCGAGGGGGTAAAATATCGGCTCATCTCCGTGACCACGCGGGGCTTTCTACCAAAATCTACGGAGTACAATTTGAATGATTTGACGCCAAATGGGCTCGGCAAGTGTCTCCCGACTACACTCCGCATTTTTAGGAGACAAATGGGGAGCCGTATATAACCCATTACCCCTCGAACGGGACGTTCATTCCACACTATCCCAATACACAGTGCTTATAGAACACCATGGCGTGTTCTGACAAGAAGTCCTGTGAGGGCTGTTCGTGCAGTGATGACGCCCAACCCCAACAAATCAACATCGAGGACTGTCTAAGTGAGTTGCAGGCCCTGCGACGACGCAACCAGGAACTAGAAACGCGCATGAGAGTCACAAGCGAGGCAGATAATGCCCAAATCCCCGTCAAACAACCAGGACGAACACTTCGTTCGTCTGCTTGGTTCGACTGCCGCAGCAACCCCGGTATGACAGCTATCTACATGGAGCGGTATTTCAACTATGGTATCACCAAAGAAGAGCTCATGTCTGGTAAGCCGATGATTGGAATTGCGCAGACGGGCTCGGATATTGCGCCTTGTAACCGTCATCACATTGAACTCTCGAAGCGTGTTCGAGAGGGTATCCGGACTGCTGGCGGTATTCCATTTGAGTTCCCCACACATCCTATTCAGGAGACCTCGAGACGACCTACTGCTACCCTTGATCGTAACCTGGCGTATCTTGGCTTGGTGGAGATCTTGACGGGGTATTTCCTTGATGGCGTTGTGTTGCTTACCGGGTGTGATAAGACAACTCCGGCTTGTTTGATGGCTGCGGCTACAATGGTTGGTATCAGACCTGAAAGATCCCTTGACCCATGCTGATGCTTCTAGAATATCCCTGCTATTTGCATGAACGTGGGACCTATGCTCAACGGTTACTCCAAGGGAGCTTTGACCGGAGCGGGCACTGTACTGTGGCATGGGCGAGAGCTCTACGCCACGGGTGAAATTGACGAAAATGAATTTATGGATTACGTTGCCCGAGGGTAAGTCATTTTCATACCCCTGATTAATGGCCACGGACTCTAATACGACCTCCAGAACCCCATCAGTTGGCCACTGCAATACCATGGGAACTGCCTCGACGATGAATGCCCTTGCAGAGTCCCTAGGAATGGCACTTCCCGGGTCAGCAGCCATCCCCGCTGCCTACCGTCACAGAGCACAATGCGCTTATGAAACAGGCAAACAGATTGTGGAAATGGTAGAGGCAGACCGGAAACCATGTGATCTCATGACACGTGAGGCCTTTGAGAATGCTATTGTAGCGAACGCTGCAATCGGCGGCAGCACGAACGCTCCAATTCACATCAACGCTATCGCGCAGCACGCGGGCGTAGAGGTGTCTATGGATGATTGGGATACTTTTGGGTCAACCATCCCGCTGCTGTTAAATATGCAACCCTCGGGGGAATATCTTGGTGAAGAATATTACCGTGCTGGAGGATTGCCGGCTATTATGGCTGAGCTATTGGACCAGGGCAAGCTGAACGGCGATGTGCTCACTTGCAACGGCAAGACTCTTGCCGAGAATGTCCGCGGGAAGCATGCATGGGATCGGCGAGTCATTAGACCATATGACGATCCATTGATGAAAGACGCTGGATTCGCCCATTTGAAGGGTAATCTATTCGACTCTGCAATCATGAAGACCTGTGTCATCTCACCTGCATTCCGGAAGCGATACCTTTCCAACCCCGATGACCCGGAGGCATTCGAAGGATCAGTTGTGGTCTTTGACGGACCCGAAGACTACGAGCATCGCCTAGAGACCACACCACATATTGATGAAAAGACCATTCTTGTGATGCGCGGTGTTGGTCCAATAGGGTATCCTGGAGCAGCAGAGGTCGTTAATATGCATCCACCAGGCCGACTCTTGAAAGAGGGTATTGATGGACTCTTCTGCATCGGAGATGGCAGACAGTCTGGAACCTCTGGATCACCTTCTATCTTGAATGCTAGCCCCGAGGCCGCAGCAGGAGGCAATCTTGCTATTTTGAAAGATGGAGATAGACTACGCATTGACTTGCGCAAACGACGGGTTGATATTCTTATTACCGATGATGAGATCGAACAACGAAGGAAGGCACTGGGCACAGAGGGATATCCCATTACACCGAGTGGTACCCCATGGCAGGAAATCTTCCGTCAGGAAACTGACCAGCTGAGCAATGGCATGGTGTTACGGAAGGCAGTCAAATATCAGCGACTGGCCCAAGAAGGCCAGCCACTACGCCATAATCATTGAAAAAAACATCGACATTAAAAAATGAAGATACTCAATGAAATTCGTTTGTATTTGAACAACATGAACAGTATATCGCTACAGGCCAAATGGATAAGTTTCTCCCTTCCCAAGCGGTGTATCGGGCTGGATGACTTCCAAGGGTTGAACAGCCTTGGTCTCATCAAACCAGACATAACCATCAAACTGCTTGTGAAGGAAAGCTTGCGAGTAGTGGGAGGCACGCTCTGTGTCAGGTCGGTATATGACACCAATGAAACGCTGTAGGCGTTGCTCAGCAGCGATAGCCGAGCGCAGAGTGGGATCTATACGATCTTGACGCAGGTCGAGCACGAAGCGTGGAACCCCAGTATCATGAGCCACAATCTCCCAACTATCGTCCCGGGATGGACGGACGTTCATGACCTCCATATCATCGTCCCACTCGTGAGCAGCTGCAACTGTGCCAGTGTGAGTGCCACATCCAAGAATGGTCACATTCTCGCGTCCCAGTCGCTCACGACATAGTTGCCCAATGTTGAGCTCCTTGCGACGAAATCCCATGCTTGTATAGCGTGCATCCCCGACATGGGAATTGTGCGCCCACACAATGGCTTTCTCTCCCTCGTTGTGCTTTAAGAGGCGTTCCAAAGTTTCAAACATGTGCATGTCACGCAAGTTCCACAAACTCGCTGAGCTGTAGTACATTGCTTTGTAATACTTCTCCGCGTCACGAACCAGGTGGGCGTTCTGTTCGCCGCTGTGGTATTCATCGCCATCCCGCGAACCGATGTATTCAAGCCGTCGCTCCAAAAGATCTCCAAGCATCTTCATCACTGGGCCTTCACAATCTTCCATGCCTCGAAGGGATGCCAGACCATACGAAGTGGGATCGTCGACCCAAGGCTCCAGACAACCATACCGCTGACGTGCTTGCTTGCTTGCCTGTGGGTCTACCCGGTCCAAGTAGTTGATCACAGCACCGATAGAGGCACCCATGCTGTACAGGTCCAGCCCGTAGAATCCGGCTCTTTGCTCTGGTGGGAGGGCCTGGTTTCGATCACGCATCCATTCAACTAGCTGTTGCATCTCAGAATTTCTCCACATCCAGGTAGGAAATCGATTGAATGGTTCATATCCTTTTGCACTTCCTCCAATTTGCGCCTTGGGGCCTGGGCGTAGGCGCACGTATCGGTCAATGGCTTCTGCATCTGGCCAGTCTGCTTCGACTGCGACCATAGTGTAGCCATGTCGTTCAATGAGTCGCTTTGTGATCTCTGCACGTGCAGAATAGAACTCAGATGTTCCATGACTGCCATCGCCTAGGAGAATCACTTGATTACCCGCAAATGTATCGAAGTGAGATGCGAAGTTCTTGTCCTCGATTACAGGCAGGGGCTGCACTGCTGAATTGAAAAGCTCCTGTAGCTGAGGCATCTTTTTCGAAGTTCGGAATATAGATGCCAATCGCATGAACGGTTAAGCCGTGGTTGTGAATATCTTCACATGGAATGTCTCACGTAGATGAGTATGTTGAAACTGAAAGGTCCCACATTACCCATAACATTTCTGTTCTTTTTTCATCGATACAACATATGATCTTTATTTTCTCGGGGCTTTTCCCAGCGAATTATTTACCTCCCGCCAGGTAAACAGTCATCATGACTTCATCGTTGAAGGCAAACTACCGAGCTTCAATTCCGATGATAATAGAATAAATGACATCTGGAGATTCAAATCGATAACAGATGCAGTCGTCCAGGTTGCTCTTATTCAAACATCTCCTCTTATTAAAACGGCACACTATTAGGCAAGCAAAAGTTCATCCCGGCACCGACGCATATGCCCAAATTGTTTCGAAGGCACAAACCTCGACAATGGCTCTCCCAATATGCAGTCCGTCACCACGCCTCGACCGCTTCGGACAGGCCATGGAATCTCTTTATGGGAGTTTTAGCAGCATTGACGATCCAACAGAGTGGACTCCACCACCAAGGTCGGGTGGCCACCGGGGGCGATACCTATGGACAGATGCCTTTGGGGTTGTCAATTTTCTCACGATGCATAGCGAGTATAGACGGACTGGAAATGACACCATTGGTGACGACCGTTATCTGATACTGGCAGCTCGTCTAATTGAGACTGTCCATGACGTTCTGGGTAAAACGCGAGATGGCCGCTCAAGACTGCGAGGAGCGACAGACACAAACCCACTAAGCGGTGGGTTGAGAATTGGCAAGACAGATGCTCATGGTCCGGACGGCGATGGGCAATATCATCATTACCTCACGGTTTGGATGTTTGCCTTGAACCGAATGGCCAAAGCATCGGGGGATGTGAAGTACAACAGGCAAGCTGCAGAGCTCGCAAAGGCAATACACCCAAGGTTCTTTGTGGATCGCGCGGCGGCTCGGCCGAGAATGATATGGAAAATGAGCATGGATCTGTCAGAGCCAATGGTCAAGTCAGAGGGTAATCTTGATCCGATTGATGGCTTTGTTATTTTTCGACTCCTGCAGGCTACAGCCATGGAAGCAGGTGATGGCGCGGTCTTGACCGAGGAGATTGAGGACTATAGACGCACGATGGAGCGCAAAGGAGAGCACTTTGTTTCAAGTGATCCACTGGATTTGGGTATGACTTTATGGACGGCACATTGGTTTTCTGAGCGAGAGACATGGGCTGCTGACCTGGCGGGAAAATGCTTCGAGCAAATATGTCAGTCGCCTTTGTGTCCATCCTGAAGAAATATATGATAAGAACCAAGCTGACTGGGGCTGAGTCCAGACAACTTGTTCGAGATCAATCAGTATTTGGAGCGCAATATCCGATTCCGGTTGGCCTTTCGCGAATTCGGTACCTGCATGGGCATCCAATGCCAGTCCGAGGTGAACGCTGAAAAAGAACGCTCGGTGGATTTGAAATGCTACTCCGATGCTATCATTGCTGCTTGGGATCCGTACATGCAGCTATCTATATCCGATGATCTGACACCAGTGGACTTGAGGCCTATCACGCGGGTGATGTATGCGTCTGCATTGATCCCAGGTGGTGAGTGAAACTATCCCATATGATGAGTTCGGTATTTTGACCCTTTTCAGCATTTCAAGCAGGATTTCTGGGACAGGAACCAACACCAACACTCTGGAAATGATAAAAATTCAGAGAGGTGAACAGCCTCGTTCCGGACTCCCAAGTATTTTGGGAATAGACTAGCTGTTCTATAAGAATCAACGAGTAGGGCAATGACTCTCAGTGGGGTGCTATGTAGGAGATCAGAAGTTATACATATAGAAGAGTCCTGCACGGAGTATGCTTTCCCCTCCTTTTCCCGCCGTCTACCTATAAGACTGGAGAGGAGGAATTATCTTAAAAGATGTCTGAGAAGACCACTCAAGAGCTCTGTAAAAAAGACATCATATGGCCGCATAATCGGCCGTCTACCCTTGTTTTTCATGAAGACATGGGAAAGCTTGACTTGACGAACTTCTGCGAAGATATTAGGGCCCATGGGTTGTCAACACAGAATCGTTAAATTCACCCTACCACACTACGGTAATTCAATTTTCCATTATCATCCTCCAGGTAGGCAGATCATACAAAGCGTTCCGTTGATATCAGGATCAGGATCGAGTGCTAACACGATTTGCATACTCGGTCGTAGGGGGGTCAATTTCCTGGCGGAGTCTTCGTCTAGTTTCTCTCGTTCTATCCCAGTGACCCGTTACCATGTGGCCGTTGACAATGATAGTGCTACCACCAGTGCCGCCAATGCTGCGCTTCGAATCATGGTGGGGATGCATGGGAATGATTAGACGACGTAGACATGTTGGGCTTATCACTCTACGATGCACAACATAGGCATGAAAGCATAACATGTACAGGCGAACTTGCCACGTATAATCATTTCAACATCAAGATGAAGACGGCTTGAGCATTGCTCCATGCTCAAGACAATGCAATCTATCATTACACTTCGGTATATTCACAGCTGCTAAGAATCAGGTCTCGTGGCAAGACGGATATCTATACTCCCGGAAGTCCAATCACATCCCTCAAGGGTGCTATTCGTCTCGGGAGTATATAGATAGCATACACAGCACTCAAGGCAATGAGCAAACCAGACCACTAGAGAAACTGTCAGCCAATCGAAATGCATGCCGTGGCAGAATTTCGCCAAAATTCACATACCTTCTCCAACCAAGTATGGAACCAGATTGCGGTCATGAAGAGCATCCACCAGCCCAGGCCAACAACGCCCCAGACAAGACGGAGTGACCACGTTTCTGCGAACCCACCAGTCTCGGTTGAATCGGCCACTGGAGTATTATCCGCATCACTGGCCTTGCGCTCACGTCCCACGTCTCCAGCAGAACTGAAACGTGACAAACAGGCTGGTGCGCTAGCCCCGACAGCCTCAAAAGCCAGGAATCCCGTGGCCAAAACTAGCATCAACACATGTCCACTGATATCATGACCACCCCTCCATGCGCCACCGGCAGTTTTGCACGTCGCTGCCGTGAATAGTGTTTCTAGGTTGGTGGAGCTGCTCTGGCCAGCGGCCATTTTCCCGGCCTCATCGAGGGCTCGTTCACATTTGCCGCCCGTGGCCACGAATCCGCGATCAATGATTGCTGGGCCGAAGAACCATTGCGTTGCAAGATACCATACTGTTGTGATGAGTGCGTAACGTAGAATGGCTTGGAGGATGCGTCGGAAACGTGCTTCTTGTTGTGCGGAAGATTCCCGGCGAGATGAAGAGTATGAAGGTTGGAATATGAGGAGCGAGACAAAGGCAGCTGTGGTCCATAGCCATCCAATCTTCACAAAGTAGACATTGAAGATATTATTTTTTCGGGCGAAGTAGTTGACGGGGCCTTCGGATAGGTGCAGGTCTGCAGCCAGGGATGGGGCCAGAGGGCTTGCGGGGGGTGAGGAAGAGCTGAACGGGTCTCTGGAATGACGTGCTGTTGGGGATATTGTTGAGAACAAAGACCCCAGTAATAGTGTCGCAGGGTATATGAGGAGGACGGCCGATAGGAGAGTGGGAGGTCGTGCGGCAGATGTGGCCATGGTCGTAAGCATAAGGCGAGATTCGCGCAGCAGGTGATCTATTCTAAAATACACAAGTAAAATTCACCGGGACATTCAAATATGACCACAAAGCATAGTTGTTGCAATTGGGAAGGTCGAGGCAGGATAACTTGACGATGACCTGGACAGATGACATCAGGGTTTGCCTGCCGAGGCTGCTGCATGAATGCCTCAGAATGCCTCAGGCGTTTAACCAAACATCAACCTCCCAACATCAGAGCTCTTCTCTCCAGTCTAAACTTCATGTATACAAAATCTTTGAGAAGAACACCGAACCTCTCAATTATGTATTTATCTACTGCTTACTTGCTTCCAGTTCATCGGAGATACCCAAAATACCCGGTATATATTTGATTCGTGATTACAGTTGACCTAAAGCTAGTGCCATTACCTCCAGTCTCGATCCATTCCCACTGACTCAGGCGTCTTAAAATACGCAACGACTTCGTCTGGGCTAAATGCGTATTCTCATATCTTTTGCTCCTGGGAGTGTCCCCTCTTACGGAACTAGACAAGACGTGCAGTCGTACTTGTAGGTAAGACAGTATGGCCGAAGCCAGTGGCAGTCAATCTGGCACTGGTCGGATTTACTTGCAGATTTCGAAGGTTATTAAGAAGTGTAGTACAGGAGACACAACAGTTAAGGTCGGAGGGCCCTGCGGCTATATGTCCCGTTCGGGGGTTGTTTGACGCACGAGCAGATATCCAGTACCTTGTAGCAGTATGATTTGTTGTTGAAGTAACCTCCCCGGTGTGTTTGGCTTGTTTCCTACTGCTTGTTAGGGTCTCTTTGTCTCTTTGGGGACTTGTCATTGGCCGTATGGAAATCCTAACTCTAATTTGGAAACACTGTATACGTATATCTAACCTCACAATTGATCAGTGCCAGACATGGATAATAGATCTCTATAAGCTTTGAAATGCCGTTCACTTTCGTAGCGGACCTCCATTCAACGGTGGGGTATTTAAAGAGCCCTGGATATCAAAGAATTCAAGTGAAACCGAACAAAAACCAAATGCGTCAACTTTCATCATAAAATGTGCCCTCACTGGACCATTAACCGAGTGCCTGCATGGCCAACTCGACACTAGAGAGGTGGGTCAGCTGCAATTCTAGAAACACAAGGATTATGAACGGGGCAAAGTAAAGGGTCAACATACGTCAGGAATGTTCCAGCAGAAACAGGCATAGCTCTCAGCAGAGTAGGGCCAATACCCTTCCAGAAACCACCGAGACCCTCAACAGCATATGTCTTCTTGAAGCAGTCGCGCATGGTGCTGTACTTCTGCTGTGCACCGAATCCATCGGTCTGCATCTTACTTTTGATAACATCGAGCGGGTAGCTGGAGAGCCAGAGAGCCTCACCAGCCAGACCACCATAGGTGGCAATCTTAGCCTTGGAGATATCCTCACGCTTGACATTGTTACGCTTGGCATCCTGGTTCATCATAAACTCAAAGGCCATGAACCAAGCACCGTACGCCTGGGCCTCACGGAGGAGAGTAACTACCTGGCCGCGGTAAATACCGCGGAGGGCGCCGCCCTGTGCAGCTAGCTTGCTCACGCAGTCGATGGGGCCGGAGTACAGACGGCCGGCACCGTGAGGCTGTGCCTGCAGGCGAATACGCACATGCTCAATTGGACCTGACAGCACGGAATTGGTAAGACCGGCGAATGAACCGGCGATGTAGTACTGGGTGTAAGAAAGGGCCGAGTTGGCGTATTTCTTCTTGTTCAGCTCTTCCAAACGGCGACGCGCCTCATGGTAGGCGCCGAATTGGACAGACACCTGAATCGGTTAGAGAAATCGTCTATAATGGACTCTGGCTGCAAGGGCATCTCACACAAGCACCGATACCGATAAGCGGGGTCAGTGTGCCCTTATAGAAGGCCGACGGACCTTCCTTCTTGAAGATCTGGGTAGCGCACTCTGCTGCACTCTTGTATTGAGTGGTAGTTTGTAGGCGCACCTTGACGATGTCTGCCAAATTGTTAACCAGTGGCTCCTGTGCTTTGAGCAGATCACATACCAAAGGGTTGGCCTAGTTTTTCGTTAGCAATTGCTTTGATTTTGCATGTTTGAAATATTTTCCCCCAAAAGAACTACCAGTTATGACACATTCTCATATCCTGACGTCCATGGCTTTCCCTGAGAATTCAAACAAAGTAGGTTGCACACATACCGAGCATAACTTGGGCCATTCCACCCACTGCGCCCGCTGCCAAATCCTTGACGGTGCGGAGGGCACCGCCACCCTTGTCCATCATGTCAATTACCTCAGTCTCCATGTTTTTAGAGTGATAGATAATTGGACCAAAAGTATCGGCAGGGACACAATCTGGAGACTCCAGACTTTATATCCAGCCCGCTTATCGCTATTGCGCCATCTGCCCTCTGATTCGATGAAAATGCCGAGCCACGTGACTTTTCCGACGGGAATCTTACATAAGCGGGCTGACTTTAGTCAACTAGTGTCTGGGCAGGAACGGGCGGGACCCACAGCTGACCTAAGCAGTGACATAAGCCCTCTCGTCTTCTTGAACTTCTGCAAAGGGAAAAAAAAGTGTTGACGGATCTAGATGTGGAGAGACTAGTGCATGATGCATCGTCGGCCAGTATGCAGGGTAAGCTTACAGTCGCTAATCACCGAGACATTATCTGACTGAAACTACAGCTATCGCGTCGGGCTGAATGGTCGAATTCAGTCTACCGAACACCCTCTTTAACAGCCCTCACAGTTCGACGGGCCTTAAGGTCGTCCACGGCGCAATGGAGCTCGTCAGATCAATCAACTGGAAATGATGATGGTGCCGCTCCAAATCCAGCGCAGACGAAGCCCAAGTTCGGCAGCCGGTGGGGTCCTAAGCATACTACGCCATCGACGGGCTTGAGTTTCGCAGAACAAGCGATGCGCCAAACTCTTGTCGCCAATAGTCAACCGTCGCCGCCACCTGCACCTGCACCATCACAACGCAACCGAGAGCAGCCAAATCAGCAATGGAAGCCAGAGCAATCAAACCAGCAGAGGAAACCGTTCATGCGGCGCGTGAGCCCTCGAGACAATCAGGGACACATGATGGGAACAAAAGGACCTTCACAGAATCAGGAGAGGAACCCGTCCACCCAAGATAAGAGTCCGCTCGAAGAAAGGGTTTCAAGTAGCCACATGAGGTGGTCAAGAGAATCCCCACGGAATCGGGAGAGAAATTCGTCTGCCCAAGAAAAGAATCCGTTTGAAGAAGAGAATACCAGTAACTACATGAGGTGGCCGAGAGGAACCTCACGGAACCAGGAAAGAAACTCGTTCACTCAAGAAAGTAACCCATTTGAAAAAGAGAATTCAAGTGGATACGTGAAGCGATCAAGAGGGGGTCCACCTTATCAGGAAAGAAATACGTCTGCTCGCGAAACAAACCCGGCGTTTGAAGGAGATAACCCCTTCGTCGCTGGAAAGACACCAAACAGATTCCCGAGCCAGTATCAGAGCAGGGCGACTAGGGACCATTCAATGGCCCGCGATGACTGGAAATGCCCTCAGTGCATGGCACAAGTTTTTGCCACAAAGAAAGTATGCCCATTCTGTAAAACCTCTCGACCCGACGATGCCCAGCCAAAGTTCCGCATGACCAGAGACTACAACGACTCTCCCGGGCATACACACCTTAAACAGGCTCGATCTCCCTCAAAGTTCCAGCGATTAGGGGATTCGGTGTTATCCGAGCTGGAACAAGATGAGTCGAAAACAACAGAAACCACAGGGCACGATTTAGGGGAATCCGATCGACCCCAGACAAAAGAGGGAGCAGAAGATTTTAAGAAGAACCAATGGTCTTGGGACATGTCTGCTCTGGAGCATCTAGAAAACCTAGAAGCACAAGAACAGCAGCTGCCGAAGCCTATGAAGCGCCGTGATGGACGCAAGGGACGTCAGAACGAGTCTTCCGATGGGGCTGATTTTGACTCGGAAGATCGCGAGCGACTACGCGTAGAGCGGAGACGCCAGAAGAAAGAGAAAGATGCCCAACGGGCTGCAAAGAAGGCCGCCGCGCTAGCAGCACCGGCCCCTCTCTACCTTCCCGAATTTATCAGTGTTAGCAACTTGGCCGATGTCATCGGCGTGCGACCGGCGCAGTTTGTGCAGCGAATGGAGGAGATGGGGTTCGAGGAAATTACCTACAAGGATGTTCTCGATGCAGAAACTGCCGGATTAGTGGCAGCCGAGTTCAACTACGAGGCCATCTTCGACAGTGGCAAGGCAGATTTACACGCTGCCCCTGAACTAGAGGACACATCCGATCTGCCATCTCGGCCACCTGTGGTCACTATCATGGGTCACGTTGATCACGGCAAAACCACTATTTTGGATTGGCTGCGCAAGTCATCTGTCGCAGCGTCTGAACATGGTGGTATCACTCAGCACATTGGTGCATTCTCCGTAATGATGCCTTCCGGAAAAGCCATTACCTTCCTTGATACCCCCGGCCATTCTGCATTTTTGGAAATGCGTCGCCGAGGTGCCGATGTGACCGATATTGTGGTGCTTGTGGTTGCTGCGGACGACAGTGTCAAGCCGCAAACAATCGAGGCCATCAAGCACGCCACCCAAGCTAAGGTTCCCGTCATTGTCGCCATCAGCAAAATTGACAAGGAGGGCACCAACCCTGATCGAGTCAAGGGTGATCTTTCTGTTCATGGTATTCATGTGGAGGACTATGGAGGTGACGTGCAGGCCATCGGCGTCAGCGGCAAAACCGGACAAGGAATGGTCGAGCTGGAAGAAGCCATTGTTGCGCTCTCAGAACTGCTTGACCACCGGGCAGCCACCACGTGTAACGTCGAAGGCTGGGTCATCGAGGCCTCTACGAAGAGTTATGGTCGAGTAGCATCCGCCCTCATTCGACGTGGAACTCTGCGGCCAGGCGATATTATTGTTGCTGGTACCGCATGGGCTCGTGTCCGCACCCTCCGTAATGAAGCTGGTGTGTCCATTAGTGAAGCCACGCCTGGAATGCCCGTCGAAATTGATGGTTGGAGAGAGCAGCCAGGTGCTGGCACCGAAATCCTGCAGGCACCAAATGAGCAGAAAGCCAAGGACGTTGTGGACTACCGCTTGGAGCGGTCTGATACCCAGAAGATGGGTATCGATATGGTTGCCATCAATGAGGCTCGGCGCGAGCTTCTCGACAAGCGCAGGCGCGAGAATGAAGAGGAAGAAACAATAGATGGAGTTGAATCAACTGGGCCCAAGTCGGTCAATTTCGTCCTGAAGGGCGACGTAGACGGCTCGGTGGAGGCAGTCTTGAACTCTGTTGCGGCAGTCGGGAACAACGAAGTCTTTGCCAATATCATCCGTTCAGGTGTTGGCCCAGTCAGCGAATTCGATATCGAACATGCTGGCAGTGCCAAGGGCAAGATTATCTCATTCAACCAGGTTATTGAGCCTAATATTATGCGTATTGCAGAGACGCAGGGCGTCGAGATTCTGGACCACAACATCATTTACAAACTGATTGATGATATCAAGTCCATTCTCAGTGAAAAGCTACCTCCAACAATCACTACGCGTGTGACTGGAGAAGCTGAAATCCAGCAGGTGTTCGAGATCACTGTCAAGGGACGTGAAAAGACAGCCATTGCTGGAAGTCGTGTGCGCAACGGTCTGATCAACAAAACTCGCAAGGTCAGGGTGCTTCGCGGGGACGAGATAGTCTACGATGGTAAGCATATCACAAGCAACTTAAAACGAACAACCTGGACCAATCTAACTTTCACAACAGGCACAATGATCTCCCTCAAGAACGTCAAGAAAGACGTCATTGAAATGCGCAAAGACACAGAATGTGGCATCGCTTTCGAGAATTGGACAGATTTCGCACCTGGTGACCATGTCCAGTGCTACGAAGAGATCTCTGAGAAGCGCTATCTGTGAGATACTCGGTGATCTTAACATCTGTGCGTCGTGATGATCGCTTGTATTATTTGTTCCATCTAGCACTCCCTATTCCCCTCATGATCTTCATTCAAATTTTGTATTATATTTTCCTTTTTCTCTCGATGTGGTTGACTTGCATTCAGGGTCTGGGCGTTGTTGCATCTCTATGTACTAGGGACCGGAAGAAAGGCAAAAGATCACTGTCATTGAGGAGGATGGTACTGTCGCAGCGCATGTGTAAATTCTCAAATATCATGGCCGAATGGCCGCATTATAATTCACTTCTTCTATGCAAAACAACAATAGTCCGCCGTTCGTATGTGGCGTTTGCTTTTCACAAAGCAGGAGCAGGACTGTGACATGCTAAGACTATAGCCGCCGCTTTGTTGCACTCATGCGAAACTGTCGAAGTCGATTTCTGAGTATCCAGTCCAGCTAGCTCAGGGTGACGAGGGCCATAATGTTGAGAGCATATCAAGCATAAGTTTGTTCGTGTTTTCATATTTCAATTATGAAGGGTATGACATTCATTCGTGGTCCAACGCGCCCCAACGCGCCATGGCCGCTGGCCTTTCTATCCCAAAGTAATACACACGAATATTGACGGGGGAATAAAAAAACGAAGAAGATGCTGAAAACGCTACAACTGATACAAAACACCACCGGCTTCCGCAAACTTCTGCTGATACTCTTTCAAGCTCGCCCACTGACTCAATTCTTCTTGATCTCGCTCATAATCACTGAGATAGCTCATAGCGCGGCCGTTCATCTGCGGGCCGACGCCGTCAGTAGGACTGGCTGCATCACTCATGGGTGAATGACATTCAAGCCGGACAAGCGTCTCAATGAATGCCTGTAGGTAGGACTCCGCCTCTGTGGCAGTGAGGATGTGGCCTGGTGGGACGGCCGTTGGTGATGGTGATGGTGCGGCAGTAGTGGTGAGATTTGGGATTTCGGTTGCCGATTGATTCGGCCGGTGGGAGAGGCTTAGGAGAGTGGATGCCACTTGACGGATTTTATTGGTCTATTGGAGGGTCCTTTTGTTAGTTCAAACACGAGTAGTGGTAAATAGCGGTCTATAGCGTACAATGCTTGCGCCGTTCGGCTCCATGTTCACCTCATTCACTGTTCGTAGCAGCACGAAGAGATCTTTGATGACCAGCTTGCGCTCTTCGGCCATCATGCAGCCAATATAGTCCGTGTGTGGGGGGGTGCTGGGGGGGCTGAGCTTGGGTGTTGGTTTCTGACGGCGCTGCGCCGGTAGCAGTCGTATTAGGTGCCGGATTGGGCCCTCCTTCGATTTTGATATGTGGCGTAGTGCTGTCCGGGGTAGTGAATGTAGGTGAATTTCCGTACTTTGAAAACGTTTCGAAAAGGCTCCAGTACTTCTCAACCAGATAGGACCTGGTGGATAGTTGACTGGCGTAAATATTGGCTTTCTGTATCTCATACTGTATAGCACGTCGTTCTTGGTGTATGTGATCATTCGAGTAACTGAAGATTGTGTCATCTCCGCCAAGACCTGATAAACCCGCCGGGGATATGTGTTGGGAATGGCAGAGAGATAACTCGGCAGGAACATCGATTAGTGCAGATTTTGCCTGTTTGAGACAGTTCCAAATGCTGTTGCGCTGGTGTTCCCAGTCAAATATTTGACCACTACCAAATGCTATTTCCCAAGCTAGCAGGGCAGTATATGAGCTGTAGACGCGGACGTTTGCGTTGAACCCGACTAGCTGTGAAACTCGGTCTGATGGCTGCGGCTCAACGTGTGTTGTGAATAAGAATTCATCGTCGATCTCCAGCGGGAGTGGTGGATAACGGTCCGTTGGTGTCTCTGGAGGAACATGAACCTTGATATCTGAAGAGCCCATCTGGTGTAATGTCTGATATCCGACTAAGGTGACATAGAATAGACGCCGTCCAAGTTCTTGAGTGATGAGGTCGACGCCTTGGGCTTCCGTGAAAGTATGTGGTAATTGATCATGCGCCCTTATTGACACCGATGATAGTGGGCTAACGGGCCCTAGTGTCGAGGACGAGCGGTTGGTGGTGGTCGGAGACCGGCAAAGATCATACACTTGGAGCATGGCTCGGCATTCCGATAAGTACACACGGCACCGGCGCATGTTGTAAATATACCCGGAACATACAGCGAGAAAATAGCTGATCGCCGCGTCATAGACTGTGGCGTTGCGATCAAGGTATCCAGTCCCGCGGGCTTGAATAGCAACGTCAAGGCACCGCTTTACTAGAGCTATAGAATTGGGAAAAGCGGTGCGCTCAGCTTCAGTGTTGAGCCGAAGCTTAGGACGTCGGGGAAAGGAAACCACTAGGAGTCCAATCATTGAGGCCAGTAGTGCCAAAAATGTGTGATTGGTTACATCTTCCCGACGCTCAAAGGCTGCCCGAAAAGAAGGCTCATGTGGAATTGGGACCAAAGGATGAATGTAAGTAAAAAAGTCATCAAGCAGCATTTGCATCGTGTGCAAAGAACAAATTGATTCCACCGAAAGGGGGAACGATGTAGATTGGGGGTTGGTGAATGGCGTTGCCAGGGGAGTCGCCGCCGACGGATAGTCTGTCGGGCTCAGCGACGCTGCATCTTCAGGCTCCCGTTTTTGTTTCTTAAATGCCTCTGCATGGCGGTTGGGAGGACCGCGGCGTCTGCTCGGTCTTTCATAAGTGCAGGGAATATCTAAGCTAGCGCACGACCGACAAGGTGGCCCACTGGTATCACACTTGCATAAAAATGAGTAATTTCCCGCAGACTTTGACAAAAAAAAGCCATACCTTCACTTTTCGAATACTGCAGGCATCACAGGCCTTGCGCAGCCTCGTTTTCAGGTCCATTAGCAAATTGCCGGGATGACCACGCCGCGAACCGTCAGGGCATGCTCATCGGCCCAAAGCCAAGTCAGAGCATCTAGGCTGCAGGTTCCACTCTGAACACAATGAATGCGGAAATCCCAGTCCCGAAAGTCGGAAATAAAGCCAGCAACTTTAAAAGCTGAAGCTCTGGAAACCTCGGGAAGAGATCCGGATCTCTGATTCGAAGTCCGGGGGTCACACTTCCGGATTGCTAAGCGGGTCAAACCTCTAGGAAAATCTGGGGTACTTGAGCTGTGCAAAGGACAACTATCAGGCATTTCTAATGCTTTGCTAGGGATGAAAATTGTAATATTATACTGTGAATACAATCGCCAAAAAAAAAAGAAAAGAAAAAGCACGTCGCGGAGGCGCAGTCACGTGTCACTCATGATCTAACAAGCTATGCACCCTTTTTTTCCTACGAAATTAATCAGAGGGAATTACAATCGCGTTTACCAAAGGATATTGGAATTTTCTCGGCTTTCTCTTCATAGCATAGACCAAGGGTGTCGCATAAATCGCCTATATTGGGAACTATAAATGGAAAATTAGGCGCATTTTGCAATAATCTCGGTCAACCCGAAAGAGATGTATCATTCACAGATCATGGCATAATATCGTCATGGTATTGCTCACCCAGTCGACTAGACTGCTGGTGGATAGCTCGTCGCTTGCGTTCAATGTCCGTCGCCCAAAGTGCCGAGCCAGCAGCTGTTGTCATCAAAAATAACATAGAGAAAGGAGGAATTAGCTGGAGGATCAGAGCCACCGTTCCAAAGCTAGATTGTGTTAGATCTCATATCGATAGAGTGACTTGATGTGACGAACGTGGTGTATTGCAGCTGACGCCGACGAATACTTTCCTTTCTCTGCTGTTTGGACATGTCCAACAGATGGAAGTAACGCCAGTGATGGAAGGGACCGGCACGATAGCCAGTCAAAACTAGGAACATAGGGGTGCCGGCTACCGGAATAAAGATAAGCGGAAGCAGAACTATAAACTCGGCGATCTGCCGGAACGAAAATGGAGAGTACACGGCACTGGTGGTCGGCGTACCCAGACGCTTGGCCGGGTCCCCGGGCTCAGGATAAATGACCCGCGAGGTGGTAACAAGCTCCTCCAGGCCCTCATTTACCAAAACTGCATCAAAGATATCCACTAGAGCCTCATCGACAAAGAATGCCTCGAAGAGTGCGGCAACGATCGCTGCTCCTTCACCAAGCACCAGGAATGCGCCGCTTACCCATGCCGAGCTACCCTGAAAGATAGCAAGGAAGGCAACTTGGGGCAGGTAAGCAAAAAAGAAGAGGATAAAGTATATGAAGGACGAAAGAAGGACGATGGGGAGAAGGCGGGCCTTGAAGAGAGGCCATAGGAACCGATTTGACGCAAAATAGTAAATTCCCTATGTAGATTAGTCCTGGAGCTATAGAATCTCCTATAATAACATACCCAAAGAGGATACAGCCAAGCAGCCCGGCTAGGATCCAGGAATCGCGACATGGCTTGCAAGTTCCCAACTTCAAAGAATCCCTGCCAACGGCGATGGACAAGTTCGAAAGTAGGTAGGCAGCACCTTATCGATAAGCCTTCACGTGATCTATGGATATCAGCTATGATGACTAAGCTGGTACTATTTCATCAAGAAATTTTTCGCCGAGCGCCCTTTTTCTTTTCTTCTTCACATAAACTGAACTCCTCCCTATTCACTCTGAACTTTTGTTACAATCACTGTTCTGGAGGGGAAATGGGAGGAAAGACCAAATCCGCTGGCTTACCCCAGACTCTTCTACTCAAGCGTGGAGCGTTTGGAATATATTCAGCTGTACATTCCTCTTTTCAAGCATGTACTGGTGCTTGGAGCCTTTCTTAGAAGTTCCATGTTGGACGTCCCGGCTTAAAGCCGATGTCTATGAATCTCGTTCACAATGTGCTCCAAACTGTGCACAATGGCCGTTGGCCGTAGATCTGGAGCCATGGCATCCCTCCATCCCGTACCAACACGGTCAACCCATATAGCTTGCATGCCTGCAGCGCGCGCCCCGACAATGTCGAAAGGGTTGCCGCTAATCAGCCAAAGTTTGTTCATATGTGATGGGTCTTGGCCTGTCTGCTTTGCTAGGTGCTTGTAACTTGCCTGTGATGGCTTATATTGCTTGACTTTGTCTGAGGTGACGATGTCTTGGAAGACACTCGCGTGCGGCGAAAGGTCCCTAGACCGCAACATCGAGTTGGATACCATACTTCTTGTCCCATTGGAGAATATCACGGCTTGGATGGTTGGGTCTGCAGCTATGTGGCTCAAAGCTGGATCCACGTCAGAAAACGTAGAGAGACTGTCATAAGCTTGCATGAAGTGTTCGATATTGTCGTTGCTTAGCTGCTCGTTGTTGTCGGCCAGCGCGTGTATCAGTGAGTTACGTGTGATGGCTGAGAACTCTTCATAGCGGCCTGTTGATTGTCAATATCTTGGAGCACTAAGTTTTAAAAGGATGGCTTGCCCATGCTGTTTAATCTCCATGTGTACTCCAGTTGATACCGCCTCCAGAGCGACGAGATCGACTGCGCCTTGGCATTGTCAAAGTGTTTCTCAAGTTGTTTAACGATCGATTCAGTTGACAATAAAGTGCCATATAGATCAAAAGCGACAATTGTCTTGGTTGCCATGATAGAATAACCTTGGAACAGATAAGCGGGTAAGCCAAGGCCGTTAAGGCTGAAGAATGCAAGTTGATGATGTCAATCTTCCGTGGGGCAAAACAGACTCTCTGCCCAACCTCTCCGAGATCAAGGGGCAATATTCAGGACTCTTCCCAGTCAGATTCCAATGACTTCCAATGATAATTATGCTGTATTCCGCGAATGTCTGTCTAATGCCATCGTGGCCCGCTCTGAGGAAAAACCAAAGCCAATGCGACGGAAGCCCAAGGGCAAACGCACCGAGCGCAAAGACGTAACAACTGTGACAACAGCGTCAACAGTCTCCACTGTGAGAGCAGACCCCGAAGAACTCGCTGAATTTGTTGATGTACATACACCCAACCAGGCCAATCAAGCGCAAAGCGACTAGCCCTCAGGCCCAACGAAATCTACACACTACAGTCAAGAACTAACAAGATCCAAAGCTAACAAACCCCAGTTCCTAGCCTCAGAAACCTTCACTACCTTCCCAAATTCCCTCCAAACCCTAAGCTACGCAGCCATTCAGCATGACCCAACGTTATCAACCCTCTACATTCCCCCAGACGCCGACACCCCCCTCCCACGCGCCACACTTGAGTCGCTCTTTTCCCCAATCCCAGTCAGCGTGACCGACTCGTTACTCGTTTACGGCATAATACCCGACGCAGCAGATTTACTGGACTTCCTCGCACCTGTGCTGACAGAGTACACATCGAGCGTGACGACTGGCCCGCCGGCTTGGGCGAGCACGCGCGCGGATGCATGCGAGATTTGCGAACGTGACTGGATCCCGCTCTCGTATCACCATTTGATCCCGCGCGGGGTGCATGCCAAGGTTCTCAAGAAAGGGTGGCATGATGAGTGGATGTTGAATAGTGTGGCGTGGCTTTGTCGCGCTTGTCATAGTTTTGTGCATCGCATGGCGACTAATGAGGAGCTAGCTAGAGAGTGGTTTACTGTTGAGCGAATTTGTGAAAGAGAGGATGTGCGGGATTGGGCTATGTGGGTTGGGAGGGTTAGGTGGAAGGCGAGGTAGAGGTAGTCGATGTTTATTTGTGGTTATAAGATTCGATTGTACGTGTTTACCTGAGACTTGAGGGGATGCACCATGGGAGTGATAGCACACAGCCCTGTACGGCTTTAGATTGGCAATGATCTTTACAGACCAGTATCACGCATGCAATAACACCGAAAGCTAAGGTATGTACCGACCTTACATAGGGAGTCTTTTATGAGTCCTTCCAGGCAAAAACGTCATCAATACCAGTTGACCTTCCCATGAAAGATCGGCCAGGAAAATTCGATTCGATGGCCGAATTTCACAGGACCGGTTTGGCGGCAATGATACTGTGTCCATCGTTATTCTTATACTCCTCTATACTCTCTACTTCTCTTCCACTCCAGCATTCAATTACGCCGATAACTAGTTTCAAACAATGGAACGGATCTAAAATACCCTTCGCGAGAATAGGAAGCTTCCTATGACGGACAAGCAGCTTTCAGACCTCGGAGCCGATTTTCATGAGTTTGATCTCCGCACTGGTACAAGTGTTGGATAACCACCATTTTGTGCTGTGATGATAACTATCCGCCTAAGGGGAGGTGTGCCATGGGCACGACTTGAAAGACTCAATGGTCCTAGAGGGCTTATAGCCTCAGAGTTGTGGGTTTGTGTCACTGCCTTGTCGCCACAACTCATCCTCTATGCATCGCAGTACAATTCCTGGTCAGTACCGTATATCTCACAGTGAATGTGAAAGTAGTTCTCTAATTAATCATATTCTCCTTCATTTTACGCGCAGGTTTTTATATGCCGAGTATACCGCATCTACTTTGGAGACCGCTAGAACGAACGGCCACGTTAACTGCGCCAGCCCTTTTTCGATAGGGGATCTAAATAGGAAGGGCTTTACGTGATGGAATTAGTGTCACATATCGGTAATATAGCTTACAACAGTAGAAGGCCGAGAGCTTGTGAGGTCTTGTGATGTTTTACAGGGCTGTTAAGTAGTCTTTTCGGCGGTCTTTTCAGCGGGTTCCTCATTTATCATTCTTAGATATCTTTAAAATAGCTTCCCTCCTTGAAAGAGTGGAAATAGTCTGTATACGAAAGAAAAGTACCCTCTCACGAAAGAAAGGTCTGATAATTAGGAAATAGATAATATAGACAACTTCCTCCCAATCTTACAGTCAATCTCGAGTAACAGTGGCAGTGACAGTCTCAGTAATGCGATCTGTTACCGTCTGAGTCTTTGTCTCGGTCTCAGTCTCGGTCTCAGTGATTGTGATAAAGCCAGACGGTGTAACCGGATTCACAGTCAGTATGCCTTTGCCTGGCTTGGAGGTCGTGGTAGCGATATTGGCATCTACGGTAGATGTGGGATCAAATGTATGTGCAGTTTCCACTGGTCGTGTAGCAGCCGACTCTGAAAGGGTCACGAGAAGGGTATTTGTCGAAGTAATATGGGTCGTCACTTCAGGGGCAGTCTCATGCGGAGTAGTCTCACTCAAGGCCGGCAACAATGGAGGAGACGACGATGTTGTCGAATAAACAGTTACCGGAACAACACTTGTGGAAGTGACACGTACTGTCACCGTAGAACCATATTCACTGGACGGCAACAAAGGCAATGGCGATGTTGTCGAGTGGGCTGTCACTGGAGCAACACTTGTGGAAGTGACGTGAGCTGTCACTGCAGGAGCAGTCTCACTGGACAGCAACAACGGAGGAGACGATGTTGTCGAATAAACAGTTACCGGAACAACACTTGTGGAGGTGACACGTACTGTCACTGTAGAACCATATTCACTGGACGGCGACAAAGGCAATGGCGATGTTGTCGAGTAGGCTGTTACTGGAGCAACACTTGTGGAAGTGACATGGACTGTTGTTATAGATTCAAGCTCGCTTGTGAATGGTAGCAATAAGGACACAGAAGAAGATAACGGTGTAGTTGAATAAATTGTCAGAGGAACAACACTTGTGGAAGTGACATGAGCTGTCGCCACAGGAGCAATCTCTTCTGAGGACGACAACAAAAAAGACGAAGGAAGAGATGATGTTGTCGACTGGACAGTTAGGGGCACAGCTGACGTTGTATTCGCAGGGCCATTGTCTATAGGCGCTGCATTGACACTCGAAGCATTTCCAGTTGGGGCCAGCAAGGCCGAAGAAGCAGGTGGTGATGTTGGGTAAACAGTCACATGAACAACCGACGTGGCTGTGGAATGAATGGTCACAAATTTCAAAGACGTAGTTGTTGGTTCAATAGACGGTTTTGCCGTTAGATTTGCCGACGACACCGATGAGTTTTTGACATTGGTTGCGTGGTGACCAACGCTTGTTGAAAATGGACTTGGTGCGCCTTTTGTCACATAGACAATCACAGGCTCGGTTACAGTCATCAATGGCTTGAATCCTGATGTGACAGGCTGTACTGGTGTAGATTTTGCCTGCGTAGAATTCGCTAGCTGGATGGGATTGGAGGTTGGAATCATGGGTGTGGATGCGGATGTGAAAGAAGTGCTACTGCTTGCTCCTCCTGAGGATGGAATGGCTCCCACAGCTGGGCTGCTAGTTGTGGAAACTTTAGGTATTGTGGGCACTGTAGGTAGTGGTGCTATCGATGACGGTGTGGCTGTGGCGGCTTTGGTGCTGTTTGTTGCATCTGAAAGCCCAGCCAATGAAGATTGGGATGCACCCGGTATGATTGAGGAATCAAAGGAGGGTGCTATGCTTGGCATATAGAGGGGAACTGTATAGACAGGTGAGAGACTACTTGATGAACGCGGCAGTTCCGGGCTTGAGGACGAGGGTGTGTATCGCCGAGTCGTAGTGGACGCATGAGAGGTGGTTGTTGGCTTCTGCGAAGTCTGTGCATACTGAGAGGTCGATGAATTCAGCGACGTCGATGGATTCAGCGAGGTCGTTGGCTCTAGAGAGGTCGTTGGCTCCAGAGAGGTCGTTGGCTCTAGGGAGGTCGTGGGGTTCTGAGTCGTCGTTAACACATGCGATGTAATTGGCTTCTACATGACGGTTAGCTTAATAGCTTATTGGCTTAGAAAAGGGCAAAGGTACTATTGACTCGTCGTACGTAAATGGTATCTGAGTAGGCGCCGAAATAGGCCCCGCAACAGGCGTGATTTCGGTGATACCGCCAGCTTCACGCCGTTTGATATCTGGCAACAGGAGAGAAGAGGATGACTCAGGTGCCTCCGATGACTGAGATAGCAATCGAGATATCGGACCAGCTAAAGCCATCCATGGCAAAAGAAGGAACAAAAAGAACTGGGAGTGATGCATCCTGATCTAGAAACGAGAGTGTTGGAAGTGATCGCCAGGACACAACTTCCACGGAGAAAGTAGGGTGTTAAAGAAAATCGGATGCTCAGATAGAGATATAATAGATCGCCCGAATAGGATGGAAACAATCTCGCGTATAGAAAAGCATGGTCAAAGAAAATATTATGAAATTAATGTGCATCCAAGGCCTGGAGGCGTCTTGATGGCTTGCAAATGAAAGAATGGCTGGATCACTAAGGACCACAGAAGCGAAGGGAAAAAAAAGAATGGGGCAAGATGAAGCAGCCTGAGACTCCAAAAGGAAAGAGATTTTTCTTTCAAACGCCTCGCCATCGAGGATCCCAGCTGGTATATCTGCATTTGGGGTTTCATGGGCCGAGTTGGGCTTAGGGCTTCCTGTCAGCCACCCATTGTTCTCAACCTTGAAAGTTGTCCCATAAAATCTACAGTGGCCCAATACCATCAGTTTCAGACGTAACCGCCATTGCAAGGGGCTCTTTGTGGGACAGAATCTCTAGAAATAGATCGCGCGACAAAGAGACGTTGCAGTAGGCGCCCAGCCCTGGTCGATGACGCGTGGTGATTGGCCAGCTGCAGGAGTAGGACCACTTTATTATTTGATTGAAGATTACATGTTGACTTATGGACTGAGTAGATTTTTCGACGGAGATGGGTCTGGCCAATTCATTTGCTACGTGTACGGGCGCGTAAGTTGAGATATAATTATTGTGACTTGGTTACTCCGGGGGTCATGCACTTTGGCCAGATTGTTCGACACCTTTCATTCAACTTGTCACTCCGCTATATTATAAATAAGTCGGACTACGAAGTTTTAACTGTGAAAGTCCCACCAATGCCCTCGAATGGCGAAATTTGGCCAAGAGCATTCTTCGAGTCTCCGTAATAATGCATCCGATAGGTCCCAGCCTGCAGGGGGGTCGCAGTGTCCACACTATAATACTCATCCTCAATCTCCCATTGAATTGTCACCTCACTGTGGCCAAGAACCTCATTGGTCCGCTTCCAGGTATAGACCAAATTCCAGTCGCGATCGTTGCGCACGACCTTCCATGCACCAGAATCGGTCTTTCTTTCGACTGCAGCGAAGGTCGACTCGAGATGTAGATTGTTGCGAGGGTTGGCACCCACAAAGGTCGTCTTGACAATATCCCCGGGCCCGTATGGTCCACTCCCCGGGTTTGAAATCACGTTCCCAAAGCGTTTGCCAATGGGTGTTCCATCATACACAACCCCCGCAATGAAGCTCAATGAACGGTTGGTGTTGATTGGTGGGGTAGGGCCGGGTTGGATGGCTGGAAGTTTGGCAACTTGCGAGGAGCTTCCCAGATATGGCAGATAGGTGAGAGTCAGATTAACATAGGCCGCTAGTGTGTTTGGGCCGTAGAGTGTGGAAGCGCCCTCATAGCGCTGAGCGCCGTACTCCTCCTCGGTTGTCACGTAGTGAGCATAGCTGTTGGACGGGGCGCCCAGTACCACAAGAGGATCGGAAACAGAAAGGTGACTCTTTGCCCCTTTCGCAATAGCCTCTTTCCAGCGTCGTCCAGACATCGTGGTAGCTTCGCTGGTGGATATGACTAGGAACAGCTGACCCACTCGCAAGACCTGGATGTCAACAATGTCCGCGGCCCATGCATAAGGCTCAGTCAGAGTGCCGATATCCAATAGCACGTTCTTGGGGCTTTGACACTGCTGCTGCTTTTTGCTTGGTTGATGAATAACTGCACGCGCAACTTGCCATAGGGGGTTTCGTCCAGCTGGTCCAGTAGCATTCTGGGTAAAGTCAAAGGCACCTGGGCCATCCGTAGTTCCAGCGGCAAACGAGTACCCCATAGCCGCAGGACAAGTCGTCAGTATACTGGAGTTGAACGGCGAGGGGAAAGTGTATCCATTCATATCTTGGTACACATGGAATGCCTTCACCGCCGAACTTCCGGTGATTTTGATAGAGGTGGTGTCCATTTCTTCGTAAAGCTTCTTTGCTGCGGAGTACTGGCGGCGCCCAATCTCGAAGCAGCTCTTCGCTCCGTTATCCTTCTCACGAAAGAAAGGACCTCTACCATGGCAATCCTCGTTTTTGCCACCGCAAGTGCTATCTTCGTAACGACACTTCTCTCCAGAGCCGTCTTCGCACCAAGCCCCCAGGATATTGGGGGATGTGTCCCCGACATTCGCTTGAGAGAATCCAATAACGGCGTCGTCAGTGAACCTCGCATCGCCCTCGACGCTGCGCTCGAAGAGGTAGGCTGCGACACCTTTATTATCGCCGCTGACCAGACTGTTGTTGTTGTACAAAGATGTGCCATGAACAGGGAACCATGTCAAGACAGCCGTTGTTTTGTGATCAGATTCGCGATCAAACCGAATGAGCGAGAGCGATTTTTCAACATTGGCAGAGTACCGTGCTCGTTCTTCCTTGGGGTTATGATCGTATGAGAAAGGACTGCGATTGATATTGGTGTCTTGCAAGTCGATGGATCCAAAAGAAAGTCGACCCGGCTCCAAGTTTTCATGAGCACGAATGATTGATAGAATAGTACCGTCGACAATGGCTTGATAGCTTTGCTTGTTAAAACCTAATGCCGGGATCTGAGGCAGCAAGTAGTTCATCCACGCTCCAGGCCCGGAGTGCGAATGTGTCCCCGTCATTGCGACGTTGTGTTCACCGTACCTTGAATACTTTCCACCGAGTGCATTGAGACCCTCCAGGACACCATGTCGCACGGCCGTGTCACCCGTAAGGGTATCGAGAACTAGGTACACGAAAGTATCATCGGGCTTGTTTGGGTCTGCGAAGATGAAGGCGCGAGAATACAGTCTCTGCTTTAGACCAGTGCCTAGTTGGTCCAAACTAGCATAGCCAGCGAGGGCAAGCTCCACAACGGGTCTAGTAAATATATCAGCCAATTGAATACATTGAATGTCCAAATAAAGCATGAAGATACCCAGTCACATCTGCCTTGCCTGCTCCTACCAAAAAGATATCATCAGCTGTCGCCGCGTTTGCTCTGCTTTTCCACTGGTTGAAGTTTGAACTAAAGCTCGGCAAAGGCGCCTGCGACTGGATATCGAGCTTGAATACAGCAATCAGCTGCAAAAACACCAGCGCTCCAAGAGCCACCCCAGCAAGAGTAACGCTCAGGCGAAAGTTAGCCATTGTTAGGACGGTTTGCCAATGTATATATATATATATATATATATATATTGATATATAGATATATATTGTTATGATATCAGCAGAAAGACTGCGCCGAGTGACTCCTTCGAAAGCCTTGGGAAGCTGAAATCCCCTCGGGCGATATGGGTTCTTATACAAGTGCAGTGGGGAATACAGTGGGAAGAGGAGCTAGCTGCAAGTACATACGATCATTGCCTAAGTACCCCAAGATTGGGAACGAAGCTGAGCATTAGTGGAAAGTACATCAAGTGCTTAGGTGACATTCGTCTAAGCGATGTGCAAGGGCTTGGGATCGTCATCCATTGAATTCCGGCACACCCAAAAAGGGGATGGACTTTCACTGCCCCCGCACGGGAGGAAGGTGCTGATGTGACTGCACAGGTGAAGACTGAATTGCCTTGATGTATAGCCAGTCAGAGAGCTGGAGACTTGCATTAGTCTTCAGGGACCTCGGGTAAAACCAGTTCGAACCGGATAGGATCATCGTGCAAGTTGGGAGCATCCTAGAGAGCAATACCATTCGTCCAAGTATATCCCCGGACTCCCAGACCCTGGTTTCTGCTGCAGCCACATACACAACGTATCTCATGACTCGATCACAGCTTGAGCGCAATCACATTACAACATAGATATATCGATTACATGACAGATCAGGTATACTGTTCGCCTGGTTTGTTTTCACCTCGATGGATATAGAAGAATCACGTGACGCGTACTAGCTGAGTCAGCTGCATTTGTGTCGCCGCCTTTGTCACCGCCTTCATATAGCAATGGTTCTCAGATTAATCTACTATTGGTCTTGACATTCATACAAGACCTTCACTCCAAAATGCCGTTAATCAACGAATCGCATGACTCGCTGCCATGTATGTACTCAGGGTGGAAAAGATCTATGCATTGGAACCAAACTCACTAATCTTCTAAGATATCGACGCAGCGCCCACTGCGTCCGCGCGAGCGCAAGCGCAGCAGCTCATCAACGCAGAGCTATCCCCAGAGCACGCCTCCACAATGCACCCCTGGATACCGGAAGCGCCAGAACCCAAATTTTCTCAATTCATGCAACAAGAAATTTCGCGCAAAGCGCAAGGAGCACCTCTCACAGGAGGAATCGATCTATCCCGTTACGAAGCACCAGAGGCACCAACTCCCACACCAGACACCGAGACACCCGATCTAGCCAAATCGGGCCAGATTTTACAACAGGCATATGTGTCATGCTCGTACTTGTCCGAGCGCAACAAGAGCCTGGGTCTGCTGGAAGAGTATGGCAAGAACGCTTGGCTGGTTGGTAATTCGCAGCTTGAGGAAGTTCTCGGCTCTCTTGAGAAGGAGTTGGCAGAGACGAAGGAGGCTTCTGAGGAGGTGAATAAGCAGAGAAAAATTGCACAGGAGGCGAGCCAAGGTGAGCTAGTCAGTCTGGAAGAGACGTGGAAGCGTGGCCCTGGGGCGATTCTCAATGTTGAGTTGGCATCTGAGGGTCTGCGCAGGCAGAATCTTGACTACAGGCGCCAAATGGCTCAGCAGCAGGCTCGCTAACGGAGAGCTCTCAATCTTGTTTGTGTACTACCTTTCTGAGAAATGAAAGCTCGTCATTCTAGCGACCTTCTGCTGGCTGAGGGATTCATGTTCTTGGTCGCACAGTCTGTTTGGTGGAACGCTTGCATGGTGGGGTGCCATATGTGCGACTTGAGGGTGTCCTTGTTCCTGCATCCGTGAATTTTGGGAAACGGCCTATGTGTGTCGCTCTTACTTTTGCGCCGAGGACCTATTCTCGCTTACACGGATTTTAACCGTGGGCTTTCTGCCATTCCCCAAAACTACCATTTTTGAGGTTACGACTACCTATGGGGATTTATCCTCATACCAAGCTCCAACAAAAAACAGCCTTTGAGCCTAAATTAAGATTGGGAAGGAATGAGACCCTGGTATGGCCGGGTTCTGCTGGTCGGCTCCGGCTATTCCAAGCTAGAAGACTGAATGAATGATATCTTCTACCAGATCCCTTCTCTCAAAATACAATTCCATTCCACGCTATTACGTGTTCCTATAAGAAACTCCCCAGAACGAGTAAAGACTAAACTGCTTGCCACTTTTTGCTCATGAACTCCCCCACCCCCCGTGACTGCTCAAATCAAGTAGACCGGCCAGGCACAAAATTTCACAACACCCTCGGCGCAACCACACCAACACCATCCGAAACCTTCACGGGACCTAAATTCATCTTCTTCCCTTCGGCCTCTGTATTCCAATCTACAAGCCGCCGACACAGACCATCAAGAGTGTTCAGAGGCGGATTATACCCCAACCCACCCATCTCAGGCGCTAGCTTTGCGCGCGAATCATCAGCAAAGACATGAACATTGACAATGGAGAACACTGAGGGCTGAAGCTGCGCAATATCCCCCGACAAAGCTGGCAACCAAGGGAGATATTTGTACTGCAAAAAAGCATACATCTCAAGGAAATACGCTAATACCAACAATGGCGCGGGTGGCACCTCCGGAAACAAAACCGGCGTTTTGGACAACGTCGTTAGCAGTGTGTACAAATCACCAAAAGCAATCGCCGGGTTGGGGTCGCTGACGATGAATGCCTGGCCACCTGTATTCGGGAGCTGCGAGCCAGGCTCGCTCTGCTGGATCAAACGCTGTTCGTACAAGAGATGTGCTAGCGAGACGTTCTCGGCGTGCACGAAACTCTGGAGGATCGGGCGAGCCCAGGTCGGACTGCCTCCGTTACGGAGGTAAAGGCCCGTGATGACATTATTGGCTTGGCCGCCTGTGCCATATACGCCGTTTGTAGGGCGGATGCAGCCGGTGCGGAAATTTGTTTCTGGGTCATCTGCTGCGCGGACGAGGCGCTCCGCTTCGGTTTTGGTTACGGCATAGTTGCCAAAGAATTGGTAGTGGGATTCCGGTATTTTGGTGTCGTCGCTGATCACTTGGACTGCGCGCTTGGGTTGAGTCTCCCACGGCGCGATCCAGAAAGTTGGCTGGTGCAGGGCGATGGAGCCTGAAGATGTCCAGATGAAGGCTGTGGCACCGGCAGCTCTTGCAGCATTCAGGACGTTCCGTGTGCCTTCGATGTTAACTTTGCTGCTGAGTGGCAGGAAGCTCTTGAATCGGTCTTGGGGTCGGATCATAACTGCAGTGTGGTAGACAGTTAGGGATAGGCTGGTGACACTGGCAGCCCATGGCTTTTCGAAAGCTGTTGTTACTGCGAGCTTGTCGGTGATGTTGGTTTTCACCCAGCCCACACCTTTGTTGAGGACGTCCTGCTCTGGGGAGATTAGGTCTAGAATACGAATGGCCTTGGGGTCTTCGCCCCGTGCAAGGAGATGCGAGACTATCCAAGCGCCAACTAGACCTACAGTTTGGCGAGTTAGTAGATGTATATGAAGAGCGACTTGTATCTATACGTACCAGTTCCGCCTACGACCACATATCGTCGGGATTGTTTTGGAGGCAGGCTCTTGGTCACGTCGATGGGGGCTACCAGGCTCTTTTCATAAGCTGTTTTGATTTCTTCAATTGTCCAGCGATGAGGTGATAGTCTCTGTGCCTCTTCGGGGACTACTTGCATAGCAGAGTTCACATGCCACAGATAGAGAGCGAACAGTCCAGCCAGGGCGGCTACTATAAGCAACACCATGATAATTGGATAGTTACAGGATACTTCTTTCAAGGTTGTGATTTCAGGACTTTAAAAATTACAAAGAAGTTCAAAAATTTATGCTGTTTGAAAGTCTAGATTTAAAGCAACTTGTTTCAGTCAGGATGAAACATTTCTGATCAGATCTCGGCAGGTCGCTTAGACCTGAGTTCGCTTCGGCTAAGCGAGCCTGAGCTCTGTGGCCCCTGAGCTCCATGGCCATTGAGAACGTGTCAGCAAACAGTCGAATCAAACCGACAAACAAAACTTGTTTGCCAGGACAGCTTTTAAGAAATCCTAGGTTAGAAGTACAGAATAGGGTTGGGTTTCATAAACCTGAGGATCCCTTATATGCCTGTATGATGTATCACATTGATCGGGGATTTCTTCGGTTTCATAGGTCGAATACCCTATACAACAGGTTTGGAACACTCCGCTGTTGGGTAGTAGAGTATTCGGAGTAAGGAATGAAGAATTGAAGAAATTTATCATTTTCGAATTGCCCTACAATGGTTGTAAAGCCCTTTACATAAACCGTTCAGATAAACCCACATCAAATGTACGGAGTACTTGAACTCATATACAACCGTGCCAAGCACCTAACACCAAATATAATACCACTCGCAGCTTGGGCCTAGAGTATTCGGCAAACCGGCACACTAGCCAGGCTGAATCCCACATGTTTTCGGGCCTAAGCCGTGTGGAGAGTTGGGTCGGAAAACACAACTTCTGTTTTATGGACCTCTTTGCCCATGGGGAAACCATGCCAAGGGTTTGTAGGGAATATCTGATACTATACGTAGCTTCACTCAAGTGATATCCTTTCTTTTTGCTCCGACAGATCTAGTTAGCCATTCAAGCCATTCAAGCCCTCCAAGCCCCCGAAGCCCCCGAAGCTCTTCAGGCCCTGTAAGCCTAGCTCTCGTCGAAGTATGCTTATCACAGGCTTTCGGCCCCACCTTGGGAAATTCCGAGTTTCGTGATTTCGATGCCTTCGATTTGTAATTTATATCAGTTTTGCAGGTCTTGTTGATACTTAAACCTATCGGGTTCGGGGTTTGGGCATCCATTTGCAGAAGATATCTCTACAAAATCTTAGAGAACGACACACTTTATTACATTACTACAGTTTAATCTTGGAGCTGAAACTATAATCTCTCTTATTGCCATTTCCCCCTATTTTCTTCATTACAGCCCCTCACACTGGAGTAGCTTGTTCACTTGATCTCCGGTACACACCCAATCTAGCCTCCCCGAGCATTGGTGTACTCGTTCCAAGGCAATTCAAGCTTGTGGGCATGGCAACTCAATGCCCTAATTCGGGGAGCCAAGATAAATGGCCCGAGAACACCGAGAGGGTGTCCCAAGACACAAACTCCATCGAGTCCATTTCCACGGTAGACACGCAGACCGATCGCGATGCACTAGGAAGGACATTGACAGCTCGCGCCTCGCGAACCTCGCACATGTCATTGTCGGAGCGAGTAACCACAATCGCAACCAATGCCACTGCCGACCCCGACTATGAGGTTGATTGGAATGGTGACGATGACCCCGAGAACCCCAAAAACTGGACCCTCAAGTATAAAGCCATGGGCATCTTGTTCCTGTCATGGAATACTCTTATCGTGTAAGTTGATATATCCAGGTGATAAAAAACAAAGTTCTTTGGCTAATACACTCGGAAGCGTGTTATATTCAACATCTTATACATCAGGACTTACATTGATCGCCGAAGAATTCGGCGAGTCCGAGACTATTGTCACGCTCGGCCTGACCTTCTATCTGTTTGGTCTTGCCATCGGATCCATGTTCATGGCCCCGTTGAGCGAGGTCTACGGACGGAAACCTGTCTGTGTAGTCTGTCTGGCTATGTTTACAGTCCTGATCATCCCCTGCGCGCTTGCAAAGTCCGTTACGGCACTGATAGTCATTCGCTTTATTGCTGCTTTCTTTGGCAGTGTCATGATCTCTACCGCGCCCGGTATGGTGGCTGACTTGGTGAACGATGAGCACCGTGCTTTGGCGATCTCTGTCTGGAGTATTGGACCACTCAATGGACCAGGTTTGTGCTTCATTCCCTTTTCCTACTGATATTTCATTTCTAACGGGATCTAGTCATCGGCCCTGTTATTGGAGGCTTCGTGACTCAATATCTTGGCTGGCGCTGGATGTGCTGGATCGCCCTCATGCTCTCCGCTGTTGCTTTGGTCTTTGCTATCATTCTCAAAGAAACCTATGCACCAACCCTTCTACAAAAGAAAGCGGCCAAGCTCCGCAAGGAGAGCGGCGAGTCCCGCTGGTGGAGTCGCTATGACCAAAAGGCAAGCCTTCCTGAGATCCTCAAGCTGAACCTCAGCCGGCCATTTGTAATGGCAGTCACAGAGCCAATCTGGTAGGTTCCTTCCACTTATACATTTCACACCCACAAAACATGAAACTGACAGCCTCACCAGCATCTTCTGGAACATCTACATCGCAATCATCTACGGTATCCTATACCTATGCTTCGTAGCCTACCCAATCGTCTTTCGGGGCATCCGCGGATGGGAACTGGGCGTGTCCGGACTCGCCTTCCTAGGTATCGGGATCGGCGTTCTCATCACAATAGCCTGTGAGCCCTTAGTCCGACGGCTAATCAACAGCCACGCCAAAGACCCCGAGACTGGTAAACCACACCCAGAAGCAATGGTTTCGTTCGTCTGCATCTGTGCAGCCATGATCCCAGTCGGCGAGCTCTGGTTCGCATGGACCTGCTCTCCAGCCTCAATCCCCTGGATCGTGCCCCTCCTCGCGGGTATCCCGTTCGGCGCGGGAAATACAGGTGTCTTCATCTATGCGTCTAACTATCTGACTCATAGCTATGGCATGTATGCTGCTTCTGCTTTGGCGGGAAACTCGGTTATTCGGAGTATCCTTGGTGGTGTGCTGCCACTTGCTGGCTCTTCTATGTATGCCAGTTTGGGGCCAAACTGGGCAGGCACCCTTCTGGGGGTGTTGGAGGTTGTTATTGTGCCCATTCCGTTCGTGTTTTATAGGTATGGACATAAGATTCGCATGAAGAGTCCCCTCATTCTGCGCATGCAGGAAGAGAAGATGAAGCTGGAAGGAAAGCGGGCTAGGAGGCAACTCCAGCTTCAGCAGGCAAATCAGTCGAATGAAAAGGCAGAAGAGGCGGTTTAGGGTCGTTTTTTAATGATTTTTTTTGTTCGATTATTTGATTGGGATACCCCTCGCCTTGTATCTGAGGTGCTCGAAAATCAATATAGCAAATGTCTAATGCAAAAGAAGCACTCCATTAATACGTGGGTGGCTTTGAGTTCCATAAGTCGTTTGAGCCATTACAAATGTTTTCTCAATGGGTAAATTGTATCATCTGCTCGATACGCTGAGAATTGCAAAGAATACGCTCATACTCCCCGATGGCGATGGCTCCCGCTGGGAAGACCATGACTGCCTCGACATAGACCGGACGAGGGGGCACCGTAGAAGGCCTCTGACTTGGCCGATTCGCGTCGTCGGGAGTCGAATCGAATGAAGATGGTTGTGGCACCGGCTCCGAGTCTCTGACATAGCCCACAATATTCAGCCATGTCCCTACGCGCAGTTCTTCAGCGGTCAGGTCCTCGAGGAGGGCATTGATATCGACAGATACAGAGCTTGGAGCTATCTTGCTGCGTGGATAGTTGTGTTCCAGTACTAAATGGCCGGTGGAGATGGTATAACTTGTTACACTGTGTATACACAGGAACGTAGTTCATAGTCAGTATTGGATTGCCTCGACTTTATACTATTTTCTTCCCTGCTCTGAGCCTGACGCACCAGCCAAGAAAGCGGATCTTCGAGTCCGCCTGTAGAGATGGGAGATCAGAGAGGAACACGCGAGTTGAGGGGCGCGGCCCATTCATCCCTGCGCTAGTTGAAGAAGATGCTCCGCATTGTAAATATGCGAGTACTTTTTCTAAAAAAGAAGACACCCCAAAATGTCACAAACAGAACGGTCTTGCTGGCGCACGTGACTGACCTTACCGTGTATGTCATAGGCTCAGCGAGGGGAAAGTCGGGCTCCTCCCCTCCACTTTACATTCATCCCGACATTATCTTTGGAAGCGCTCTCAACGAGTCGTGTGTCCAAGACTGGCTATTCAGAGCTTTTTTTCGCGCACTGCCCGTACTCGCCTGTCAGCTCACTGACATTGCCTGGAGCCTATCGCTCCACCTGACTTGCAGCAAGAAAACAACCAATTTACTCTCCACTGCTCACTCACTCCGGATTTTCAGCTGCTGCCTGGTCTCCTTAGGGCATATTACCTGAGCAAAGGGGCTTATCCTGCTTATTTACTCTGTCCGGTTCCCAGTTACACAGACACCGACATCACCATGTGGTCCTGGTTTGGCGGGGCCGCCGCTCAGAAGCGGAAGGATGCGCCCAAGGACGCTATTCTACAGCTGCGCGAACAGCTGGGTTTGCTGCAAAAGCGCGAGAAGCATCTCGAGACCCAGATCTCAGAGCAGGATGCTATGGCTCGGAAGCACGTTAATACAGATAAGAATGGTACGATTGCGAATCTGGCAGAGTGTTGCTGGGCATCTATTTGAGAGTTGTGTGTGGTGGCTAACTATATGGTCCTCTACTATTGTGTTGAATAGCCGCCAAAAATGCCCTCCGACGGAAAAAGGTCCACGAAAAGAATCTCGAACAGACAACAGCTCAAATTATGCAACTCGAGCAGCAGGTATATTCCATCGAAGCCGCCAATATAAACCACGAAACCTTGGCTGCTATGGTGCGGGCCGGCGACGCTATGAAACATATCCACGGTAAAATGAAGCTCGAGGATGTCGACAAGACGATGTACGTTGCTGCGGGGACCGAGTCTGTCCCTACTATTACCTCTATCGTGGTCCTTGTTAGTTATGTGAACGGCCATATACTGATAATTCGCAGGGAGGAACTTCAAGATCAACATGCGCTCAGCACCGAGATCGGAAACGCCATTACCGGCTTCCCTATCGGCGAACAGCCCGACGAGGATGAGCTCGAAAATGAATTGGAGGGTCTGGAGCAGGAAGCCATGGATGCAAAGATGCTCCACACTGGGACCGTACCGGTGGGCAGTCAACTGGACCGGTTGCCAGCTGCAGGGAATACGGATCGTAAGAACAGATTCCTACATCACATTATCGTTCGCTAACTTGTGTATAGTCAAACACCCTGCCAAGGCAGAGGAAGACGACGAGGAGGCCGAGCTGGCAAAGTTGCGCGCAGAAATGGCAATGTGACGGCCTCTTTCTTCCAGCAACGCGACCAATGCAGCCTTTCCGTTGAAATTTTACCCTTTTTCTCTTCCTTGTTCCTTGACTTACCTTTGCATGCATGACCCGGCCGTCTGATCAAGGCATTTACTTCCATTCGCTCCCGCTGACGCCCCCCTCACTCTTCTTTATTACCTCTATCTCTCTTCTGAGGTTGTTTCTATCATCCCCTCCATATGATCTGACGCCACCCAGGTATCTCCGAAGTCTTACTTTACCCTGATCTGTCTTGTTTTTTGTCACTTTTTCCCCCTGGCTGTTCCACTCAACACCCTTTCACAAGCCGACTCCATCGATCTATTGGATTCATGTTTATTTTTGCTTTTTTTTTTGAAATGGAGTTTTAGATGACTTCAGTTGTTCTTTTATTTATTCGTGTAAGCCAAGCTATTAATTTTGAATTTTCAGCTTGGGATATTCCTGTTTATACATAGAATTGTCCTCGGTACGTGCCTTCGTATGTTGTACATCTTCGAGTCTACTCTGTGCTATTATTTCCATTCCTACTCATTGATCCTCCTATAGATAGTACCTAATGATCATCTTAACTAAAAATGTAAAAAACTTTATCTATAATAAATACATGCAAAAGACCAGCATCTTACATACAACTTCCCGAATATCGTCTTCAGGCAGATAAATCACATTATTCAGTCTTACGTCGTCAGGGATATAGTCAAAAAGAGTACAAATTCTGGGAGACAAAAAAAAAGCGGTTCATTATTATCTGAAACTCCATCACTAAAAGCTGTCATATGGAGATCCAGCTTCGAGGAGCCAAAAAGAAGAAAACCCAGTTGATACATCATGGAGATAGGCAAAAATCTATCCGAGGCATAAGTCGAGAATGTGAAAGTAGACCCAGCAGAAATACAAGGGGAAAAAAAAAACTCCAGCGGTTTTCGCCTGCCATGTCCAGCCAGCCAGCCCATGCTAACCCATAAATTTCGCCCGACGCGCAAGAATCTCAATAAAAAAAAGAAACCAATTTCAATATTTATGGGTACCAGGCATAGCTCTTGGTTGGCTGAGTACGCTCGCCGTCCTTGGTCTCGGTGGTCCATTTGGACTTCCATTCAACCTCCTGTGCCGCAGCATCAATGAGAGCTTCTTTGCACTCGGGCGGAAGCAACTCGAGGATCTCTGGAGACATGAACTCGGGATGCTCGGGGTTGGCGACGCTGACTAGGCCGTTGGGGCCAATGTCATGCACATCACCGTCAGGCCCCGGGATGCCCATGTTTGAATATGGCGGGGATTCATAGACGATGTCCTGAATGACATAGCGGTCGTGGAGATATGCGGGAACAGGGGAAAAGGTAGCGGTCATTTTTTCGGTGGAGGGTTCGCTAGTGGCAGCCTCGTTCGCTTCTTGGGTTTTATGGGAGGTCTGATTCTCATGGTCGGAAGGAGAACCCCCATTGGAGAGGTTCAATGAGTTCATATTACTCGTCAACTCGGTTGGGGCGGGCGCCGGGGCTGGGGAAACGCGCTCCCAGCGGGCGTGGGTTGGCTGCATGATCTTCGGATGCTGCATAATATTTGTGTGTACATCGTACACACCACCCAGATTCGCACGGCGCATTTCGGCAAGCTTCGCATTAAAGTTGCTATAATGTATTAGTCGACAGTTCCAATTGAGTTGCTTACTACCAGATAGAGACTCACCTTGCAGCACGCGCATGCTCAAGCATCCAGTTGTCATCGGTGACTGGTACACGGCGTTTCTTGGTGTCAACTGGTTTTCCGCCAGCAAGCGGGACCGCGGGCGCGTTTGTGTGATATACACTGCTTGCGCCATGCCAGGCGACGTACTGGTTTCTGTTGTAAGTTTCTCCAGGTCCAGGCAATCGGTCTTCCGGAACGGCCAGCTCGCCCTCCACATCGCCGCGCTCGCGAGCAGCAGCCTCGTCATAATCGTCGATGATCTTCTTGCCGCCAACGATAATCTTTGCGCCGAACTCACGGAACACTGATCGTGCGGTTACAACACCAATGGCTCGTCCCTTGTAAGAGTGAGGGATAAGATCGCGTTCGATTAAATCACGCTTGGCGTCATCGTCAATGATAATCTTGTACAGCATCTTGTGCTTCTGAAAGAACAAGTACGAGTCACGGAACCCAATACAACGGGCCGGTTCGGTCGACAGCATGTAGAGGCGGTCCCCGCGACCAAGGATCTTGAAGGTACGGACTCGATACTCGCGTCCGCCTTGCAGGTGGCCATTCTCGTCGACCTTAGTAGCGCCGATTGGGTCGGGCGGAATCGACACTTCGTCGTTGATTACATCCATCATGTTTCCTTCCTTGTCGACGGGCACTTGAGTGAGATGGGAGGGGCCACGATTCCGTGCCCAACGTCCACCGCTAGCAGCAGGCCGACCTCGGCGTCTTTTGACTGGAGTAGTGACTCGGAGTGGTGGGTCGCCGTCAGCCGGATCCCATTCAGGCCGAGGGTTCTTGGGTGGGCGACCAATGCGACGCTTGCCACGAGGCGGAAGTGATGGGCGACCAGGTCCGTAGGAAGGTGTGTTGTCTGTGTCGGGAAGAACTGGATCTTCTGCGGGCGTTGCAATACTCGATTTTTCCTCTGGCTTGGGTGTATCAGATATTTCAGGAGCCTGAACTTCTGCGCTTCCAGCTGCAGGCTCTGCTTCAGGCTCAACTTCAACTTCAGGTTCAGGTTCACGCTCAAGTTCAGGTTCAGCCTCGAGTTCGACATTGGTATCTTTCTCTGGGGAGTCTGCTGGTTCGGCTACAGGCGAAGAGGGGTGAGAGGAAGGAGCGTCGACCATCTCCTCATCAGACCCATCTGGAATCGAAGGTACATTTTCTAAAGCTGGTTAATCGTAAACGCGTCTTAAAGGGAGGATGAAATTCAATGCATAGTAGGAGATATGGGTGCTTGTGGCCGGTGTGGATCAATTCGAGGTTGGGATCAACTCACTTATCGACTTTGCAGCCGCCTGGGCGGCCGCCCTGAGCTTTCGTGGCATTTTGTCGATGGTTGGTCGATATGCTGGGGAAGCGCAAATGGGGAGGAATAGCTGTTTTGCGAAGGGCCGAGGTTTTTCCGAGTGCTCCACAGGCTGCAAACGCGGCAAACAACCAAATGGTGCAAACAAGGCAAACTGGTGGGCATATCCTCTATGACGTCATACGATCTTTCCTACATACTCCAACGGAGCATTTCGGGCTGCACACCTGCTAGGCCGTTGATCGGCGAACATTCTGCTTCTGACTGTTTTTCGATATTCGTTCTTTTCCAATTCTAGACCCCCAACCGCCATTGCCGTTTCAAAATACCTATATTAAATTGATATCATAGGTTATCTGCCTAGGACAGCATCTCGGGCGTGTTACCGTCTAGTTTGTCAGTATGAGAGTGCGGGGTTTCGATGCTCAAGATGCGTTCATCTATGGGATCTACACGTTAACAAACCCCGTAAATACTCACCGGTCGTTCCATGCACCGTTCTCTCCCGAATTAGATCATCAATATGGAGTGTCAATTGCATCGATCCAACATAGAGACGACTACTCCGTACATCGAAACACATACAACATAGGTTAATTTTATGTGTAACCAATGACCTCATTTTCTGCCCCTATGTGTAATCCCAATTTCCAATATCACATGTGAGAGATAGCTCCTGACTCCAACCCACCAGGTGGCTTGAGCAAACCATATCCCGGGTCAGTAGCAGAGTCACTTGGGACAAAAGGGCATGGTTCAATGATAGCAAAACACCGTTTGGACCAGGGTACTCATGAACATCAAGATTGGCTTTACTAGTAGCGTTACCCCCGCAAGAGTCCTACTGTAAAATATTACAAGCCATATCACCTTTTCCCGCCCATTAGCCAGGGAAACTTTGAATAGTTAATATACAGAACGCCCCGGGAAATATACTTGTTCTGATCAAGTATGTTCTCAGCCCACAGCGGGGAGCTTGAGAAACATACTGGGTAGAGATGTGCCTACTTTGTTGTACGGAGTACAAACCCGCAGATCATATCCCAGTGCAGATGACCTACAAATTCAATCCAAACTCGGACTCGGTCTTGCGCATAAACGGAATATGCACATTGAAATCATGCAGGTCTTGACTGTACATTTGTGTACAATAGTGGCCGAGATGCCTAAAATTCAAGCATCACGCATGAAATCACAGTAAATGCGAATTAATACGAACTTTCAATGGTGCAAACCCAAGGTATCAGGAGATAATAAGGAGATAAGATATCATTCTTGGACCAATGCCCTGGATTTTTATTTCCATAGCATGTCATTCGTCATATATAAGCCCAAGGGAGGTTGAGGAAGGTGCCGATCACCTCTTTATCCCCCCCCGCTCCCCCACCCCAACCCCAAGACCTATTTGAGGGCTTGGATATTACAAGCTGAGGGGGCAAAACGGAGAATGACAATAGCTCTCTAGCGTCACTTCTCCTACAAATATATATCGCAACAAGCTCAGTTCTGTGGCACGTACATCATTCACGCGGGTCTTAAATCCGCCGAACCACATGTTAGCGCAGAGGGACCTCACGGCCCCGATGACGCATGTGGAGGGCAGCCTTGAAGCACCTGTTGCGATCACAGCATATCTCACATTTCACCTGGTATGCAGATGCAAGGGGAGCTGAGAGCTAGACCTGGGCCATATTCAAAGCTGAAAGGCCGACACGATTTCGCGATCGAGACTCGATCTATGGGTTTCACAGTTGTCATTATTTTAGGCGAAAGGTGTCCATGTCTTGATTATATAGGAGATTTATTACTATGTTGTACTTCAAGTCATATATATACCAGAACACGGAAACCATCCGAATATAAGAAACATTGTACACCTATGTAATCCAAAAGAAAATGAGCTGAGAAGTGGAGATAAAGATTTGGAGATAAGAAAAAATCGCCAGAAGGAAAGACGCAAATCACTGAAAAGGTTCACATACTGCAGCCTAACTAGTGACGACCTGGAAATCTAATAATCTTTATATAGAAATACCACAAGGGCTGATATCTAGGGCTATCGAACATTATCACCTCATATTCTCCACATGACGTTGGGTCTTTTTTATATTTTTTTCTGGACTTTTTGATCTGATCTCTGATTTCTAATAATTTGGGATTTTTGATGTATTAGGAAAGTACGTACAATATAGATGACTTGATTACCTTACAAGAATGCATCAATGCCCTCTTCTTTTTTTCTCTTCCAGTCTTTTTCCCAACCTTAGTTTCCGTACGGAGTATTATATCTTATATGTGATATAATCTTAGGCTACCTAAGGTATCTAGGTATATGTCCAGACTTAATAATACCCGAGAAACATTGACTATCAGTGAACCTTTTTTTTACCGAAGAAAATTCCACGTCTGAATCCCAAAAGAATTCTATCGATCTTTTTTTTTTTTTTTTTCAAAAAGAACCCGAATTTCTTGGGGAATATCCAAACGGGTTCAAATCCATCCCGCAAACTCCCTTAGCTCATCAAATCCTTTTTTTTCCCTTGGAATTTCGAACCCCCCACTCTCTCCGTTCCTCTCTCTCCTCATTTCCCGACTTTTGTTGAATGGAAACACAATGGCTGCGCAGAGTGGACCCGTGTTGCACGGCGACGACATGAAGACAATGAAGTGAGTCAACTTCTTTTCTTTACAGCGGGGTTGTAGAGGGAAAAAGAGGGTCCACGATCCCCTCACACCGCATTGCATTACACTTCTTCTTGGGGTTGAACCTGCATGAAAACTGTTTCGAGGATGTCTCTCTCTCTGCCTTTGATATCGGACCTTGTCGGAATTTGCCTACAACCTTTGAATGGAAGATTTGTATCATTTGGCTAATCTTTCATCTCGATAGCTCCGGATTGGAAGACGATACTCCAGACCAGATCGGGTCAAATGATTCTACCCCCACGCCGACTGGAATCGCAACACCTGAGCCTGATCCGGCCGACAAGCGTCTGCCTTCCATTATGCACAACTATTTCCAGGTTGGTTCTTTCTCCGGTGATAAAGCGAGTCTACCGCGGTTATGGTCGTGTCTGTCGAAACCCTCTGAGAACCTTCAATCAAATGCGCATCCCCAACATTCCTCCGATCCCGAGTCTTTTGTCATGATGGAGCAGGAAGATGGGTTTGACAAGATGGATGAACACCCCAATCTGCCCACCCCTCCACACTCCTTGTTACAGCACGACTCGGATGAGATGGAACTCGGGACGAGTCCAGGAGTGTCCTCTATCTTTAAAACGCTGAAGAATTACCTCATTTCACCCACACAAACTCCTCCAGAAGACCCACCTTCCCGCCGTCAAACATCCCTCCCAGTATCCAGTGTCTCTGACGACCCTGTTCTTGCCATACATTTCTCCAACCCATCCCTCCCTCCTGTTTCAGATGCCTTTCCCCTGACTGAAGCTCCCCTCCTCGACCATGAGAAACCGCATATATCAGTATCTTCCGAGAACCTGGCCAAGCTAACTGAATACGCGCCCAATGGGTCGCGTCCTAAGAATACCCCACCTCTTACTCCCCGGGCCATGTCCAACGAGATCCCAGCCGCCCAGGAAAAGACCGCCACTCCGGCCCCGCAAGAGAGCTCACAAGAGGCTTCAGAGTCTAAGCCCAAGCCGGACATCGAAAGCTCCACGGACGAGATCACCATGAAACTCGATGAAGCATTCCCATCCCAGTCCCAGGCGGAGATTGTGCCTACGCCTGCAGCTGCAACATCAGCATCCCCAGCTAATGGCGCTCCCACAGGCCCGATTAATGGCAAGTTGTTTGTGAAGATCACGGATGGTCGAGGATTGCGGCCAAGTTTCGATCCCTATGTGGTGTGTGTATTCGAATGGAATGAGTACATCTCCAAAGGTGCTCGTGACGGTGAGGAGGAAAAGAAACGGCGTCAGCTGGAGTCAGATGCCGAGGAGGCTGCTGGTCGGCCTATGGCTATTCCTTTGAAGTCCCGATCCAGCTCTCACAACAGTGCTGTCGATGGTGATCACAAGGGGCGGACACCCGTGACCGACCCGCACTGGAATCACGAGGCCACCTTGTATGTTACTCCAACCCTGCCTCCTTAACTTGGATCACACGCTAACACGTCCTGTTAAGTGATGTTATGGGAGATCAGTCGGAACTTGATGTCACAGTTTATGACCGTAACAACCAGGAAGCTTTCTTGGGTCACGTACGCCTCTGTATCAACCTCAAGGAGGATCACAGTCGACTAGAAGGCTGGTTCCCCTTGGTCGCGCGGGGTGCCGGCGACAATCAAGTCTCCGGAGAAATTCACCTCGAGATGAAGTTCGAAAAGACAGATCGAAAGCAGGTCGGGCCAAATGACTTCCTCGTCCTCAAACTTATCGGTAAAGGAACTTTCGGTCAGGTCTATCAGGTCAAGAAGAAGGACACACAGCGTATCTATGCTATGAAGGTTCTCTCGAAGAAGGTGATCATCCAAAAGAAGGAGGTGATTCACACGCTTGGAGAGCGCAATATCTTAGTACGCACCGCGATGACGGCGTCTCCATTTATTGTTGGGTTGAAGTTCTCGTTCCAAACTCCAACAGATCTATACCTAGTCACGGACTATATGTCGGGCGGCGAATTATTCTGGCACTTGCAGCGTGAGGGTCGGTTCCAGGAGGCTCGAGCGAAGTTCTACATTGCTGAGTTGATTCTGGCTCTGCAACATCTGCACGACCACGACATCGTATATCGGGATCTCAAACCGGAGAACATTCTGTTAGATGCCAACGGTCACATTGCGCTCTGCGATTTCGGTCTATCCAAGGCAAACCTGTCCCAAAATGACACTACTAATACCTTCTGTGGTACCACAGAATATCTGGCCCCGGGAAGTATTGCTCGATGAGCAAGGATATACAAAGATGGTCGACTTCTGGTCCCTGGGTGTCTTGGTCTTTGAGATGTGCTGTGGCTGGAGTCCGTTCTATGCCGAGGACACTCAGCAGATGTACAAGAATATCGCATTCGGCAAAGTCCGATTCCCTCGTGATGCGCTTAGCACCGAGGGAAGGAACTTTGTCAAGGGTTTGCTAAACCGGAATCCCAAGCATCGACTGGGCGCCAACGGCGACGCCAAGGAGCTCATGGCCCACCCATTCTTCCACGACATCAACTGGGAGACACTTTGTCGTAAGCAAGTGATTCCCCCGTTCAAACCGCAGTTGCAGTCTGAAACCGACACATCGAACTTTGATCCCGAATTCACAAACGCTATGGACCTGAACAATTCGCTCAATCTCCGCGCTGCCAACCTCGCCAACGGCCTGATGCCAGCCTCCACACCCTTGTCCCCCGGGATGCAAGCCAATTTCAAGGGCTTCACCTTTGTGAATGAGAGCTCTATCGACCACCACCTTATGGACGAGAGCGACCATATGGAAGAAGATTCCATGCACGACGATTACTGGCAACGAGGCCACCGGTCAGGCAACTCAGGTGACCAGCGCATGGCAGGCGTCCAGAAATCGCACGACGGCACGGAACCCGGGATTTTCAACGTTGATGATACCTTTGACATGTGATTACGTTTTTTTTCTTCTACTGCATGACCATGGAGTCTCGATCTGGCATACATTTTATTTCTTGTCTTGTCTTGTACATGCCTTCGGATTGCATCACTTCCAACCCGCAAATATGGGTATCCCTTTTCGTTTCCATTCCCATTTGTCTTCGCCTTGGTTTCTGATTCATGTTTTGTTCACTCATGCTGGTATTTCTGCAGATTCTGCCCCCACTCCCTTTTTTTTGTTCTTATTAGTCTGTTTCCTGTTCTGTCGAATGCCGAGTTGAGATGATGATCATTCTCTGATCGTGGTCCTGGTATCAATTTTGAGCCTCGCTACTCGTCGTGGTCACAGCCCCTGGCTTGGTTCGTCAGCCAGTTCCCAGTCACATACTCGTCCCTCCGGGTTTCGGTCAGTTTCTTCACGTTCCGTTTCTGAGGAAACCATGGGGGATATCTCGCGTGTTTGGTGGAGTTGGGTTTGGGTGATGTTCATTGTGCACCCTTATTGTCGGTCATCATGTTCTGGGGCGGTTATCTAGTCAAAGCGAGCTTTCTTTGTCTTTGTCTTCTATCCTGTCTCCGGCGCACTGTTGATAACTTTATTCTCTATCCTCTGGGATTGATGTCCTGAATTTTGATACCTGCTCTTTTCTCTTGGATCTTTCCTCCGATCTTCTCTTCTGCTGCTATACTTGTTTTCTCTCTTTGCGGAGTTTTCCTTTTTTCAACACGGTACGGTGGTAATTTGAGGGATCTTTCCTCACGGACTTTTCTTCTCTTTTTTTCTCTTGCATTTCCAGGCTCGATTGAAGCTACTCGGATTCGGATGACAACCGAGTCGTAACAGAGTATTTCATTCCAGTTCCATTTTCATGGCGTTAAGACTGGCATCGGCATCATATGGGGCTCGATCTGCATTGCATTGGGCCGGATGGGTACGCTGTTCTAGTTCAATATCAGACTCTTCCATTCAATTCATCCATCATTGCGGTGGAATTTTTCTACTCAATGCTGCTTCCCCAACTCTGTATGTAGCATCTCATGTATTGTTTTGTTTACATTATTTTGATTCGATCCTTTGTACCCTTAGTACAGGATCATGTCTACAGAGGGGTTGTCAACCAATAATGACACTAAATCCGGGTGTTTTGATTCCTCTCCGATCCCGTCATCTGTTCAAGCAGTGCATGTTCAGAGTCTAGATCATCCATGGATGTTCGGTGGGATCACATTACTCTTTTCAGAAAATATTTCCTCGACACGCTCCTTCATCTGTTCCTTCCGTTTTAGTCCTACACATGTAGATAGGAAGGCACAGCCCCATCCAAGAAATATACTATAACCCCCCCCTCCCTTCCTCAACTTTGATTTCAGTCGCACTCCAACGTCAGGATCCACATCCAATCCCAAATGACCCATCCAAAACCAACAATCCTCCCCTCAACCTACACACAAAGAACACCACCAGAAACATTTCCAACCTCAAATCACGGCGATATATACTGGCACACCTTGATTTCATCCCCCAAAACAGACTCCACAGACCTCTGTGCAGGAATAGCAACATGTCCGCCAGCGTCGGGCCACTTGTGCGCGCACCGCCACATGCAGTCTGAGATATACCATATCCTCGAAGGCGATGGCGAGGTGACGATTGATGGGGTCTCAAGTAGGGTGCAAGCTGGGAGTACAGTTTTTATTCCTTCGGATGCTGAGCATGGGATTGTGAATACTGGGACTGTGGACTTGAGGTGGTTGTATGTTTTTCCTACGGGGAGTTTTGAGGATATTGTTTATCGGTTTACGGGACAAGAGGCGGAAGGGAAGGGAATGGAGAAGGCGAAGTTGTGAGGGTACGAGGTTGTTTTATGCAAGATGTTAGATCCATATGTGACCCCTTTTGTACATACACTACCAAGCAGGTGCACATTCAAGGAATACTATCTGGATCCCAACCACTGCCATTATCTTCTGGTCTATGTGAAGTTAGTTCTCGTCCAGGATGTCCTTTCACGTGCTCTTGGCTGGATTACTCCCCGGTGACTGGAACACTCAACTTCATGAAGGTATCAGCTCCTAGAAGTGGATCCAATGTTCGTCTTCAGTGAGAACTCATCGATGGACGGAGTGAAAGGCATCTCATGTGAAAAGTCTCCGTTGTTGCTCTTCGGGAAATTCAACCATTTGAAGAAATTGTCCGCGCTGCTTCTCAAAACATATTTTAGACATGATCGTTTCTCCCAGTTGCGCTTTGTGTCGGCGTTGATCTCGAGCCCCTACTACAGAACCATCAATAATAAAACAACCATCATAACCAAGGACAACACACAAGAGGTACACTATGGCGACACACATTCTTTCCCAAGACCCATTACCTACCACCTACCACCTACCACCTTGGCCCTTACATCCCTTGGACCATGGGGAACCTACCCTTCCACAACTGACTCGCCCAGTGCTGGCGGGTGACGTTCAGGGAAGGTAGCCTCCCATGCACTCTGGGCTTGAATCAAAAGAGCTTCCTGGTGTGCTTTGGCGATAATCTGCATCCCAAAGGGTCTTCCGTTGAAATCCAGATACCCTAGGGGCAATGTTGCACCGGGATATCCTAAACAATCATCAGAGTAAAGAGCTGAGACACCTGGCATGCTAAGGTAACTAACCTGCTGTGCCGGAAATTTGGAACAGTAGCCCATCTCCTGGACCCATAAGAATATCCACACCATTCTCCTCGAGCGCTTTGTCAATACCTCGACGGCCGCAAGCATCTCTAGCAAAGTTGACAAGCTTATGATATTCATCATCCGACATGTTGGCACTGAGGGCTCTAATTAACCCTGCCTGGTTATCGGCACCTGTAACAGTTAGTGAGATGGTACTGGTTTGCAAAAACGAGCAGCTTACTAGGTGGAAGCTCCTGTTCGGCATGTTCCTTGTTGAACTCAATAAGATCTTCGAGGGTCTGAATCTTGGAGTCGTCAATGCTAGCAAGATACTCTCTGAGGAGGGAGCTGAAAGTTGTATCTATGTACCGTTAAGCGTGACCCTTATGATGTGGAGGATTACCTACCGAACGCTTTCCAAATGTCCATCTTGCCGTCTTCTGTAGATTCTTCTATCGATATCAGGGTCACGGGCTTGACTTCCTTGGCGACGGTCTTGAGCTTTTCGTAGGCGGACTGCCAATCTCGTAGCTGAAGGAAATATAAGCTGTGACTCCGCAGTTGCGAGGCTTCCACTTACCATTTGATCCGTTGCTTGTTTTTCATACTTTTCAACCTTATGCGAGAACAACCACTCCTCCGGCTCTACGACACCGACCCTAATGTCTCCCCAAGATCCAATAACCACGGATCGATAGCCGCCTTCAGGTATATTCGTTCTTTCTGAGTCCACAAGAACATCGAGAAGATCCGCAAGATCTTGGACTGATTTGGCCATTGGGCCAGCAGAGTCAGCTTCGTGGCTCACTGGAATAATCCCATCTTGCGAAATAAGCTTGACTGTGGGTTTGATTGTATAAAGAGCCGCTCGGTCACTTGGCATGATGAGAGATCCCATGGTTTCAGTGCCGATCGAGACAGGACAAAAGCCCGCTGCGACCGCGACAGCAGAGCCCGAGGAAGAGCCACCGGGGTTCTATGGAGCAGTCAGAAACATTTTCTCATGGGTATGGAGCTTTGAATATACGCTGTGGCCACCACTAGTATCATTTTCGAGGAAACCGCCTCGAACATATGGGGACTGAGTCTGGCCACCTACGGCAGACCAGCCAGAATCGGCCAAGTCGGATCTTGGTGAAAGAATTAACTATCATCCTATTTCTTGACAACTTCATAAACAAACCTGTACCACGCCCATTCCTATGAAAGTGAGAAAGAGGCAACCGCAGAATCATATATACCGAGGGTGGCCACTTACCGAGAGGTTGGCCTTGCCTAGAATGATTGCGCCGGCAGCTACAAGCTTTAGAACTATCAGGAGTCAATCTTTGAATCCAGGATTTTGACGTACCCGATCAATGAGAGATGCATTCTTTCGTGGTTTTGAGCCGACGAGTGCGAGACTGCCACACGTGGTTGGAAGTGCTAATTCTGGGCCTGTCGCGATGTTGTCCTGGAACTCTCGTCAGGGCGCATGAAATGTGCGCAAAATTTGCGACGCAATTGTTTCTAGTCTAGAGGGTATATGCGCACCTTGACGAGGATTGGGATTCCATGAAGAGGTCCACGGACAGAGCCACTGGCACGCTCGCTATCGAGCTCACTGGCTCGCTGGTAGAGCAGATCTTCGGGAGTGGTAGCAATGACAGCCTTCAAATATCCATTATATCGTTCTATTTGGCCCAAATATTGCTCCACAATATCCTTGCTGGTAATGAAACCGTTGCTTAATCTCTCCTGGAGAGATGCCGCCGTCGCTGTTAAAGGGTTGAAAGGCATCTTTAGGCGCGGAAAGTGAGAAAGCGAGGACTGAAACCGAAATTGGGGTAGCTGCACAAAACAGGGATGTACCGGCGAAGCCAGAAGGAAACGCTATGAAAAGCAGAATCGCATTGGAATTCTATGGTTTATACTAGGTATGTTGTACGCAACCCGGAATAGTGGAGCAAACTAATGATAAGTGGGGAGCACGCCCCCAAACGTCAGCTTTTGTATATCGACTGTATTAAATACATGCACGTTACAGATTTGAATAGTCGCACGTGGTATTGACAACTGTCAAAGCAAACTGCCACTCCAAGAGATCGCTATTCAAGTCGTAACCTTTGTTTGCCCGCTCAAGTGTGTTGAAATGCCTTTGTGGTTGAAATCGACCTGCGGTAGCTCAGTGAGGTGATTAGCCTCTTCAACTAGGCAAGCATTTGGAGTGAATAAGGTGGTTACAATCTCGACTGCTGTGCTTGTTCTATGTCATTAATCCATCCTATGGGCCTTGGCAAGTGTGATATATATACATATCTCGTGCCAAGTTAGAAAGGCTCCGCCATAGACAGCAGACAGCCACACAGTTCGTATAGGCAAGCTAGTAGCTAAGAGTAAACAATAATCAGTTTCTCAGCCGTACTATTTACAGGACTTGAACCTATGAGGAGCGTGATCAGCCGCTTTGAAAACTTAGTGTTTATCTGCTAGGTAATAGGCATCGTATTCAACAATAATATAACTCATTAATGGTCCACTCTCAAACTTCTGGTCTCGCATCTCTTAGGCGAGTGGCTCGTGATCGTCCACGGGCTATCGTAAATCTTGGTTTCGCTTGGCGCCAGAACGCCTTCGGGGCAGTTCGATTGTACATGTTCCATCATCCAAAAGAACAAAAGTCAAAACGATACGAGAAGTCACAGTCACAGACCATACTACTTGCTAAGAATAGTTGGGTGGGTATCGCCCGGGTGAGCTTTGGGTGAGCGCCGCTTTAGCGTCGCGCGACCGCGGTGAGAAGGGTCAAAGTGCGCAATACAATATAGACAGGGTAAGAAGTTTGGGAGCGGCGTTGGAATCCCTTCACTCATTGTTCCCAGGTCAATTCTTCACGGCCATTCAAGTACCTTGATACACAGTTTATTGACTACTCTCTTTTACAGAGTTAGTTGGTAGAATTAAACGCATCGGTCCTCCCAATTGGGAGTTCAGCGTGTCAACATGAGGCCAAGAGGAGGAGAATGGGCGGTGAAAAAATACCCTAAATTTCAATTCAAATGTTCAAACACAGAGCTTTCAACTAGAGGGGTGCAGGACAAGGTGAAAATATGAAACTGGTGAAGAGCACGGGTTTCAACATGATGGGGGAAGGGACTTGTGAATTGAGTAGGGTTGGCTCAAAAAGTTTCTCCCCTTATAGCCTAGATGCATTTTCTACAGGCCACTGTCCTTTGTAATCCTTTGAAGATCCAATGTACAACATAAGAGAACCGTTCCCCAGGGCTGAGCCGGTCAATTGCCTAATTCATTGGCGTGCAGGATGATATGCGCATGGGCCGTTCGGATATAAAAAGGGGACATTTAGCGAGTATATAGTATAGAGTACTCCGTTTAGACTCGATGAAACAACTATCAATCTAAATCACCTTCAAAACAGAGTGATAATAATATATATAAGACTTAATACCCAAACAAAAGTCAAGAGAAAAGAAAACCAAAAGAAAAGGGGTAAAACACCCACCAGGTTAAGCCTAAAGGGGCAATAGCGTCGTCAAGGCACGAACCCTTGACACTCGGATGCTTTTTGATATTCATCTGCCTTGGATGAATAGGGATGTAGGGTATCTTGATCTACGGAGCACAATGGATATATCGACCAGTCTCTTATATAGACAACATACAGAAGAGAATACAATTCTCTCCCGATATACGATCTACGTTAAAAGAAAATGCTAGGCAACCCCTGAACCGCCCCCTTCCCGTCTCCGCTCAAAGCATGCACGGCTTGTACAGTAAAGAAAAAGGTCCACCTTCAAATCATTCCTGATGTGGGGGAGATCGACTGCCATTGTCTTTTCTTTTTTTTTCCCCTTTTCTCCCTTTTCCATGCTAGTTTCTAGTATCATCTTCGAGATTTCTATTCCTGCGCTTTGCTTTCTTCTCACCTTTTCATATCTTGAAGTTCTCACAGGACTACTGTAGACAGTGGAATCTGCCGATCTCCATATACAACATACTACGCCATTCTCCGAATAACCTACATTCCCGAACCCCTCCCTATTGGGAATTGACTTTGCTTTTTCTTGCCTCGCGGTTACTCCGATGCCAGAAGCAACTTCACAATGAGTGTTGTCGTCACTAGAACAGAGACCCCTGCGGTATCTCAGAATTCAATCCCTGAAAATCATGTCGACTTTTCCGTCCATTCAAATGCCTCCCGAACCTCCTCGATATCATCTTACAGAACCAATTATAGCGCCTCAACCGCGCCCACCACATACTCTCCATCTTCCCCATCCTCATCTTACCGACAATCGGACTCAGTCAATTCTTTCACCAAATTATCCGAACCCATTCAACGCCGAGTACCCCACGAGGTCTACGAAGTGATCATCCGCCATCTAGAGGAGTTACACAAAGGGCAGCATCAAACAGGATGTACCACGTGTTTTCAACGCGACTTACACGCCTTATCCTTGACCTGTCGGTCTTGGGAAAAGGCGGTTAGAGGTCCTCTGTAAGTATTGAGTCCAGCTCCCCCTTGACAAAGTCGAGGGTAGCAGGGAAATCACGGTTTGCTGATGAAACATAACATACTAGATACCACAGTATACACATTGTCGGAAATGATTCCCCGGCCCAACTCAAGAAATATCGTCTGAAGAGAGGGAGTCGCCTGAAGCTTCTGAGACGAACCCTCCGTGAACGAAAGTTGCTGGCTAATCTTGTATACGAACTACGGGTGCCCCAATTAGATTTGCTCTTTACCACGACGAAGCAAGGTACGCAATGGCAGGAGTACCGAGACCTGGTAGCGTCTGTCGTTATGGTGTGCCCAAACTTGGAGCGCCTGTTAGGCCTGTCTATCCCATATCACCATGAATTCGATCGTCTGACCCATGCGTTGTCGACCCGCAAAAAGCTCAAAGAGCACACGTGGGTTTTGGGCGAGGCTGCACAAGCATCGGAGCTGTCACCACGCGACGACTCCTGTCCTGGGAGCCTTGGTCCCTCCCAGATGTTTGAGTTTCTGAATTACCACACCTCGTGGACAAGTCTGGAGACACTAATGCTTTACGGGTTGAACGGAAATGGCGCATTGGAGCCTAGCATCTCCCTGCGCATATTCAATCTTCTTCCCTCATTGCGCAATCTTTGCATAACCTCCTTCAACAAAGACTCCTTCGACAATAGCACATTGATGTGTCTGCCACCATTGGAGTCGCTAAGGTTGGAGAATCTGCCCGGGGTTACAGATGCTGGTCTCTCGCAGTATACGACACGACCTGAATCACTCTCCCTCAAAACACTCGTCTTGATCGAGCAGAACATCGAGTCACTTCTAGTCATTTCTAAAATTCTCGCGTCACTGCGACAACTTGAAAGGTTCAAGGTAGTCCAGACCGAAAAGTGCCCAACTTTGCCAGATGAACATATGATTTTCCAGCCTATCCTAGCTTCATCGACCCTGAAATATCTTCACTGGGATGTGGCATGCCCAGACCCAGACACAGCCCTCACCCAGCTTGACACACTCCCTTTCCATAAATCCACAAAATTCTCTAATACCCCCAACTCTCATCTTGCTCAAAGCATAATCTCCGGGGGCTTTCCTCAATTGGAAGCTCTTCGCGCACCCTCCGACGTGGAGCCCCCAGGAGCGCTCCAAGCTGTCTGCCGGCCTATATTGAAGGGTCAAGCCTTACTCCGACCAGACCGGTACAGCTTGCCCCGCAGCTCTCACGGTTCTGTGAATACTCGACCGCTCGCTCTGCCGGCGGGGAATAATCTGACGTCAGCTCGAATCCGTGCGCAGACATTCATCGACATGGCCGCCAAGGACACCGAGGCCGGCATGCAGGTTCTGATCCAGGATTACTCGGATGCGTTTGTGCCGGACAACGCTCAGAATTCGCAATTCGAGGATGAGCCCGACCAGGAAATGGACGATTACGGGATTTGGGCTGCCTATGAGCGCTTCAGACATGAGGACAATGACCACAGCGGCCCCAAAACGATCTACGAGTTTCGTATGCCAACCTTGATGGGCCGTAGTGGCTTCAGGGATCCGGCAACTGGTGCATCGATTCCTCACTTCGTTCTCCGTCCTGATATCACCGGCCAGGAGTTAGACGGTGGCTTGATTGGGTGGAAGCAAGTGCTAGCTTCGAACCAGTCACTGTCATATGCTGCCGGAGTAGGTGTCAACTGCTTTGGCAGCGGAAACCATTCCATCCCACCTCCAGAAGAGCCCATGTCGCCCGCATCCACCATTTCTAGATTTGGCTGGGGAAGTCTGAGTGGACGATCTGTAATGGGTACATCTCCAACGACACCAATCACGCCTCTGAGCAGTGTAATGGGCTCGGCCTTGCCTTGGGACAAGGATACCTGTACTGGGACCTGGAATCACAAGATGGGCCGGGACTGGTGGTTCCATATGGAGCGCGATCGTCCGTCCAACTCTGAGCTCGTCGACGTGAAACAACTTTTCTAACTAAACCTTTCCACTCCTCGATCCTCTTTTTCTCTCCTTCTATTTCTTGTCTACATACTCTGCTATATACCCCACACTTGTTATATTTTTTTTTTTTTCGTCTTTTCCTTGTTCATTTCTTCATCTCGCTTCGATCATTCGATTCACTGGTTCTAATCTCATTGTACTATATTCTTGGTACACACGCTGATTTTTCAGGTCGATGGAGATAGCATTGCCTAACGATTCGATGTGCTTTGGCTCTTGGCTATTTAAGTGATTTCATTGTTCTATCATAATTGGCGCGTTGGTGGAAGGTTAATGTGCAGTGTTCTTCTTTCTGTCCCATTTGAGTCTGGATACTCTCTGTATCATATTTGTACAGCATTTGCCACATAGCAGTAATTGAAGAGCATATTAAATGATTGATCATCGAAGGTTGTACATGGGAAAGTCGTCTTTGCACACTTCAAGTGCGGATGATTCTTCTTATCCTTTCAAAAGTACACCTCAGGCGATCTTGAAGAACACATTTATGACGACTACCAAGATTCTATCAAAGAGACACCACAGCACCGCATCAACGGCCAACTATTCTTGTCCGCTATATAGCCCTATAGCCCTACATTGTGTGATCTACATTGTAGCCACACACTTTGACACCTGGAGAATGTGGCATGACTTCTATAGCTCTGAAGCGGTAGGTCTCGGCAGTATAGAAGATGACTCATCCCGGGCTAAATCGGACCGATAAGCGAATGTTAACTGATAAGCATTGAATACAAAGAGCCCCTCGTTGTGAAAAAAATATCCCCCACCTTCGCTTTCACAATCGCTATTCGTCACAATGGACCCCGCAAAGCCCGTTGACTTGCCTGAGAGGCCCAAGGAGGCCACCGAACCTACGGCTCCACCCAAGAAGTCCAAGAGTCAAGAGAAGAAAGAGGCCGCAGCGGCCAAGAAGGCGGCGGCCAAGCTAGCAAGACAGGACCAGCCCAAACCAAAGGGAGAGCCAAAGGCACCCAAGGCCAAGGAGGCTCCTGCGCCCCGGGACCCTAATGCTATGTTCAAGCTCGGCTTCCTGCACGACGTGTATCAGGAAAAGCCCCTCTCCGAGACCGTCCCCAAGATCCGCACGCGATTCCCGCCCGAGCCCAACGGATACCTTCACATTGGCCACAGCAAGGCCATCGCAATCAACTTTGGATTTGCCAAGTACCACGGAGGCGAGTGCATTCTGCGCTTTGACGACACCAACCCAGAAGGTGAGGAGGAGCGATACTACAATGCCATCCGGGAGATTGTGACTTGGCTCGGTTTCACACCTGTGCGTGAGACCAATGCCAGCGATAACTTTGATCGCCTCTACGAGCTCGCAGAGGATTTGATCAATCGTGATGGCGCATACGTCTGCCATTGCACCAAGGCCGAGATCAAGGCCCAGCGTGGTGAGGTTGAGGGCGGCCAGCGTGGCGGAGCACGCTTCTCATGCAGCCACCGCACACGACCCATCGAGGAGTCCATGGCTGAGTTCCGCGCCATGCGTGACGGAAAGTACAAGGCTGGCGAGGCAGCACTGCGTATGAAGCAGGATATCACAGACCCGAACCCGCAGATGTGGGATCTGTTCGCCTGGCGCATCATGGGCACCGAGGACAAGCAGCACCACCTCACTGGCGGCAAGTGGAAGATTTACCCAACCTACGATTTCGCGCACTGCTTGTGCGATAGCATCGAGGAAATCTCGCACTCCCTGTGCACAACTGAATTCGAGCTCTCTCGTGTCTCCTACGAATGGCTCTGCAACAAGCTGGAGGTCTACTGCCCCAACCAGCGGGAGTACGGCCGTCTTAACATCACCGGCACAGTCCTGTCCAAGCGCAAGATCATCCAGCTCGTCAAGGAAGGCCATGTCCGTGACTGGGATGACCCACGTCTGTACACACTCATCGCGCTGCGCCGTCGCGGCGTGCCCCCCGGTGCCATTCTCGCCTTCGTTAACGACCTCGGCGTAACAAAGAACACCACCAACGTCCAAGTCACCAAATTCGAGCAGATCGTCCGCCAGTACCTTGAAACCACCGTCCCACGCCTGATGGTTGTCCTCGAGCCGCTGAAGGTCATCATCGACGACCTTCCGGAAGACCATCTCGAGCTCCTCGACTGCCCCTTCTCTAAGGACCCAGCCTTCGGCACCCATAACATCCCCTTCACGAAGACAGTTTACATCGAGCGCTCTGACTTCCGCGCCGTCGACTCTCCAGACTACTTCCGCCTCGCCCCAGGAAAAACAGTCGGCCTCCTCAAAGCCCCTTACCCCATCACGGCGACTTCTTTCGAGACCGACCCTACCACCGGTGAGGTCACCTGCGTGCACGCCAAATACGAGAAGCCTGCCGAAGGCGAAGCCACCAAGAAACCCAAGTCCTTCATCCATTGGATCGCCGAGTCGCCCGCACACAACAGCCCCATCCGTGCTGAGGTTCGCGCTTTCAACTCGCTCTTCAAGTCGGAGGATCCGTCTGCCCACCCGGCTGGTTTCCTCGCCGATATCAACCCGGATTCCGAGGAGATTTTCAAGGATGCTATGGTCGAGACTGGGTTCCGAGACATCTCCCGCTCAGCGCCGTGGCCTAAGGAGGAAGGTGCCACGGAGCCTGGTGAGAATAAGCACTCTATTCGCTTCCAGGGTATGCGTGTTGCGTACTTTGCTGTTGATCGCGAGTCTACTGATGAGAAGCTGGTGCTTAATCGCATCGTTACTCTGAAGGATACCCAGGGTAAGAATTAAGGCTTAGAACTGAGGGTTTTCTGATCAGAATGCCTTTTCTTCTTCGTCCATGACTCTTAAGTTTCTCTATCTATTTTCTTTCCCTGTTCCTTTTTTTTTATATAAAACACATGGTGGAAGTTGTGTGCGTGCGTGTGATGAGCCACTGTTGTTGGTATGGATTTATGACCATTGCATCTTTGCGTGTCTTTTTATCTTTTTTCGGCTCTTGGAGATTCTCTGGGCTGTTGTGATTTTCACTATGCATAATTGATTATAGTGGTATTATTGATATACTCTACAATGCAGTGGTCAAGTAGATCTCTTGACTCTTGACTATCTAGTTATGACTCCGAGTAAAATTCCGCCATATAGGCAGTACATTTGTCACATGGCAAATGATCAAACACAATTTACCCGGAAAAAAAAATCGTAATAGGAGGTCTACGCCATTCATGCATAACGAATTACCGGCTTCCATTCAAGCCGAGGGAGCATACATACACGAGATGACTCGAGACGTCAAAAAGAGGCAAAAAAAGCAGTAATAAACGTGTATTGATCAGGACATAAGAAGCAAGACGGTCTACTCTAAACATAGATGCCCATGTTGGTATCCTTCTTCTTAGCCTGGACTTCGGCGATAGCGTCGACGTAGTTCTCATGGCCGATCTTGCTGAGACCTTTCCGGAGTGCAATCATACCAGCTTCAACGCAAACAGCCTTGAGCTGGGCACCACCGAACTCGTCCGTGCTGCGGGCCAACTCGGCCCAGTTAACGCTATCCTCAACGGACATCTTGCGCGAGTGAATCTGCAAAATATTGGCGCGGGCTTCCTCGTTCGGCAAGGGGAACTCGATCTTTCGGTCCAGACGGCCAGAACGCAAGAGAGCAGGATCCAGCACATCGACACGGTTGGTTGCCGCTAGAACCTTGATGCGGTCATCCGAGGCAAAGCCATCCAGTTGGTTCAGTAGTTCCAGCATGGTTCGCTGCACTTCGCGATCTCCGGATTTCTCTGAGTCGAAACGCTTGGTACCTACGGCGTCCAGCTCGTCGATAAAGATGATAGAGGGCGCCTTCTCCTTGGCCAGAGCAAAGCAGTCACGCACAAGCTTGGCGCCGTCTCCGATGAACATCTGCACCAGTTGGGGTCCGGCGAGCTTGAGGAATGTGGCGTTCGTCTCGGCGGCACAGGCACGGGCCAGAAGTGTCTTGCCGGTACCTGGGGGTCCGTACATCAAAGCACCTGCGGAAGAGAAATGAATAGGTTAGCTTTGGAGTACAGGGAAAATGGGGAATAACTCACCTTTGGGGGCCTTGATGCCGATTTTCTTAAAGCGCTCTGCCTCCTTCATAGGCCATACGATGGCTTCCACGATCTCTTCGATCTGCTTATCCAGACCACCAATATCTGTGTACTTCTCCGTAGGCTTCTCGTCGACCTCCATTGCCTTGACGCGGTTGTCATACTCGGCCGGTAGTGTGTCCAGAATGAGATATGAATCCTTGTTGACACCGATCAAGTCACCGGGCTTCAGCGTTTCGTGGTCGACAAGGCCAATGAGTGGAAGAAAGATCGTCTGGCGAGTGGAGGTCTTGATGACAGCGGATTTGCCTACACGAGTGGCATCCAGATCGATATTAGCACCTTCCTCTGCTGCCTCTGCCTCCACATCAAGATCCAATAGCTCGACGACGTTTCCAACAAGGTATGGTAGTTGTCTAGATAGTCGCACATAAAGATGTCAGTAGACTGTTGAAACTCAAGTGTCTTTTCGCCGATCCGCAAGCCGGGCACCAAGCTCCGCGGGCTTACAGAACAACGAATACAGGGTCCGGTGAAAGCACACCTGTTGTTCTCAATCTTCTCTAGATTATCCTTCACCTTTTCCCTCATTGTGCTCTGCTCATGTGTCAAACGTTGGAACTCGCTTTTCATGATTCGCATCTCGTTCTCCAGCATCCGCCGTCGCGTAACGATGTCTGTCGTGCTTGAGTTCAAGATATCCTCGTCCAACATCTCTTCTTCTTCGTCTTTTTTGTCGGCGTCTTGCATATCAGCATCGCCGTCGCCTTCGGGCTTCTTGCCATCGCCATCGTTCTGGTCTTGCTTCTTCTCTCTCTGCTCCTGCTCAAGGTCGTCGAGGTCCTCAAGAGTCGACATGGCGGAATCGAGAAATTGGGAATTATAGAATTAGATCAAAGGAAATCTCTAAAATGAAAAGCCAGCAGGTCGATAGATTGAAAAAGGATGGGGGAGGATGAGACAAGGTCGCTAGGAGGAAGAGCTGTTGGTGGCCGAGCTCCAACAACGTCAGCCATGGAGCGTCACGTGATGTGATATACGTTTCTAATCAAATGCGATTCGATTCTATCTATATTGTACTTTGAAACTGTTTGTATTTTGCACAATGTGAGCCTTTTCTGTCGATTTATATCGCGTCAGCTACCATGCATTCTAGATAAACCAATAAGGATTATTGGGCTGATTTTGGACGTTGCCAAGGTTGTCCAGCACCGTTTTCCGGCCGAACTTGAGCAGACGAAGTCGAGAGATGTAGTCATCGTTGTTGACTAGTATCTTATTAGCAGAAAATCATGAAAGAAGGGTTATCTGATAGTAAGTACCGTAGCCACCGCACATTCGCCTCTTTCCAGTAAACTCGGAGCGGCCATGTAACATTCTCCAGTTATCGAAAACTAAGGCCAACATGTAAGCCGAAATGCTCTTCAAAATGGCACGAAAGACTTACTGAGCGCCGATCCTGGCTTTAGCTTCGTCCACATTTCTCTGCTCCGTAAGATCTCGTTATAGTGGCGCGCAGCGCTGTACCACACATCCTGTTCCGATATCGACCAATTGCTCTTTGGTGCCCGATCATAATTGTTCCAACGGATCTGGTACATTCTATTCGAGTCCGGATGCATTGAGAATACCGGTGCCATGGCGGAGGGTTGGATGCATGTGTCGTCGTTCCCGCTTGCGTGCCACGGCTGCCTATGATTTACCAATGAGGCATAATGCTCGGGTTTCTCGCTGCGGAGTTGAGCTGCGGCTGCAAATCCATCAACTAAGAGGTTCTCTCCCCCAGATCCTTCGGTATGAGATAGTAGATGGAAGAGCTGAAGTCTTGCAGGATCTGTGAAGTAAGTATTGTCTGTATGAGCACCCAGGAATTCGTTGGTGTATGCCGTGTCTTTAAAAGTCAAATCGGCCGTGAAGTCCCAAAAGCCACCTGAGGCTATGTCAGCGAAATGTTGCGTCGTCGAACCTTGTATCTAGGTACATACCATAATGAGTGTTCCTGATGAACGCAATCCGCTCGATGAGAATTTGAGTTGCCTCTGGGTTGATAGGAACGTCATCTACAAAACAGAACCCATGGTTCCACTTCACAAGCATTAGCAAGTTTAGTCAAGAAGTTGAGAGAGGGGGGGCTTACGATATAGTTTAGCCAAATATGAAGCGATTCATCGTTTGACATAACATCATCATATTTGACTCTGGGACTTTGGTCTGGATCCACGACTGGGGTGAAATACCTTTTTTTACATCAACTCCATTCCGTGACTGATTCGTCGGCTTTGGGCAACTTACCTGGGGCCATGCGTTTCTGATTGAGGATCAGACACTGACTTGGTGTCTATAAGGTCAGGCATGGGCTGCGAGTGTGCATGAAGCCAAGCATGCGGATAAAGCCCCGTGTGATTATCAGACCCTGTGGGGGTGTTAGTTCTGATAGTCAAGGTCTCAAAATTATGTCTCACACTTGATCGTGACCATATTATCACCGTGCTCGATTGACTCTACTTTAACATTCTGTGGGATCTGTAGTGACAGCATCAGAGGCTGTGCAGTCAAAGAAGAGTAGTGAGATCTCCTACCGAGAAAGTGTCGCTTATCTTCTGCATCGTATCCGGGTGAATACATTTTGGACACTGGCAGTTTTCTCTAGTCGCAGGCATCAAGGTGTCAATGAAAGACCAAGCTTCTAGTTTTGTGTGTCTTTGTCACTTACCTGAGGACAAAACGGCCGCTATAAAATACAAGTTAGTCGTTATTCGCCTTCTTTGTGGAGTTGCGATAAACTAACAAATTATACCAGGATTTGCTATCCTTTTCGTCTTTGGGTGGAAGATTGACTATATCGGACTTGAAAGAGGCAACTCGAGGACCGTTAACGCTCATCGTAGTGTGCAACAATCTCGATGAGGTAGGCGTGGCATGTCGCTGGCCAGTCTTCTATGAGCAATGGGACAAGGAGATCGAGTTAGTTTTTTGAATGATTGACCGCGTGTATATTATGCACTACAGAGTATATTCATACCAAACGGCCAGCGGGGAAATAGCGGGGCCACAGGCTTTTTGGTCTAATTCGAGAGGGTTTTAGCGTTGAATGTTCAACATTGAAATGAAAGGACGTCTTACCCGGCGCGAGTCCACAGCTCACTCGACCTGAGTGTTGCGCGCCAGCTGAAGATCATGATATGGATAACCGACGGTTTTTAGGACAAAGATAAGGACAAGGACAAGAAAAGGACGACACTAGTGGATAGATCCGGGGTAGCAATTTGTAAGAGCTTCAAGTTTGGGACTCCGACAACCGAGGTTATAGTCACGTGTGGGTATAAAACGGAACTATTTTGGCCTAGATAGTTTGATTCTCTACAACCCTAGCATTCGGTGGTAATAAGGTATTTGTCAGGTATCAATTCTGAAACGCAGACTATACACAGTCTAACCGAAATTCGATGTATATAGATACTGGTAATCACAGCTTGCTTTTTACGCCTGTCACCTTCAACAGACAGCGCCCATTGCTCAACACAACCCGACCCTTGTCATTCTTAGTAGCAAATCGGATCTCCTCATAGCCATCTTGAATATTGCCGGTCCTCCAAATCTCAGTGGTAAGCTTATCACCGGGTCGGACAGGCGAGGCAAAACGAGCCTGGAACTCCTTCATATTGGCAGGGTTGCTACCACCCAATTCGCGCAGAATGCCATGCGCAGCAGAATTCCAACTGAAAAGACCGTGAATGATAGTACCACCGAAGCCCATCTTCTGGCCAGGCTCCGGTGTGGCGTGGAGAGGGTTGTAATCACCGTTGAGACTAGTCAAGGAGTTAGCATGAAGTGCGACGAGTATCCACTTTTGTTCAATGGCATAGAGCTGTTCTATGTACGAGCTATACACTCAGTACTTACCGGTAAAGGTGGGCAGTCTCCAAGTTGGTCTGAACAACATGGGTAGCGTCAGGGGCCTTGCCTTCCGGCGGGGGGTAATTGACAGTGCTAGGTCCTGCTCAAATGCGTCAGTTGATACCTCAGGGTGGGAAGTTGAACTATAACCTCACCCTTAGGACCACCCCAGCCACCCTGTCCGACCAGGAAACCACTACTCACGACCTTGGTGTACACTTCGCCGTTCTCCTTATCCACGATAGACTGCTCGGTTTCGATCACAGTGCCAGGCTTGCCTTTGTCATATACTCCAATGACCTTGTTGCGCAACTCAAACTTGCGCCCTGCACTAGTTGGAGGGAGCGGCTTCAGGATTGTGATCTTACGCTGGCCATCGACAGCACGACGATGGTCCAGCTCGGGGACGCCTGGGATGTGAACTGCCTTCTGGCGGGCATAGAAATCAGTCACTTCTTGATCAGTGAGCTTGAATGCTGTAGTTCAAGAGTTAGTACAATTGCTCAGAAGTCCCCGGGCACTTCACATACGGAGGATGAGAGAATAGGTTGGGAAGACTGAGAAGTTCGGGTGAAGTTCCTGGATACTAGTTAAATTATGATATCAAAACTGGTATCTATGTAGTCTGTGGCTTACATAGAGGAAGTGCAGCTCGTCAGCCTTGACACCAATGCTATTGGCGAACAATAGCACATCACGCTTCTGCCAAGAGACCTCTTGGGCGGGGAATTCGTGACCAGTTCCAGGGGCCGACATTGGGATGGTAGTATGGAGTATTGAACGTATGATCAGTTATTCTCATAGGGAAAAGGGCCAGAAAGTAAGAAGGATAGAGAAAACAAAGGATCGATGGCAGAGTCAAGTACCTAAGTAGCTTCGGTAATTGCGGGGGGTCCATCAAGGAGCCGAGGATCTGATAAATTTTGGATTTGTTGCCGTGGTCTTGCCGAAGGGACACCACCTTGGCACAGGTTCCCCTTGCAGATTATAATCCTTTGCAAAGTCGAAGGTCTACGAAAGAAACATGTCCAGAAGAAGAGCGTTGGAGTTTGCTAGACTAAGCATCGACTCGGGTATCTACCTGGAAATTCGAGGAGCTTCAGAATGATATCCCTCCGTTCGCGCCACAAAATGCCTTTTTTCCTGCCTCCCAAGAACTAAACGCCGAAATAAACAAAGGCGAAACTAGATGTCCAATCCGCCTCGGGCAATTTCATACATGCCCATGCCAGGATGCATTGCGTGACGAAAATATATTTCACTCAGATCGTGCAAACGTGAAGTTGTACATCCCAATGACATCAAATTAGAAAAGTGGAACAAAATTAACACCTATGATGCATTAGTTTTAGGACCTAAAGAAGAGTGAAAATGCCAGAACTTACATGCGGTAGAAGCAGCCACCCTCGGCGGCGCGAGTAGCATCGGGGGTCTCAAACTTGTACGAGATGCTGATATCCAAGTCACGCTTGTTCTTATCGTTGGGGCGGTTCTCGATGCAACCAGTAACCTTCTCATCCTCCTCAACAGTGAGGACGTCACGGAGGTAGAACACGGTCTGCTTCCAGTGAGTGTACTTGGCGTGAGGACCAGTGGAAAAGTGAATGGGCTTGTGGCAGGCACTGAACTCGATATCGAACCAGGCGATCAAGGCGTGGATGAAGTCGGGGCGCTTGGCAGTGAGCGCATAAGGCACCTTGAAGGCAAGATCCGCCGTGGTGACAGTGTTCAGATCAAAGGTGATGATGGGGCAGGGATCGGTCACAAGAGCCTTCATCTCGACGGTATCGACGAGGGGCTCGTTAAGAGCAATCTCCTTCATGGGGCTGTAGTCGAATCCGTAGACATTGTCCCAGACTGGATTTGGTCAGTACATCCAAGAATAAAGTTCAAGGTAAGATGATTGCTTACATCCAATCTTGTCATCCTTGTAGTCGCCATCCTCAATACCAGCAACGTACATAGTGGCCTTATCGGGGAAGATCAGACCACCGGGGTTGAGATAGGTGTCACGGGCGTAGAGCACGGTGTCCAGCATGGACTCGTACAGAAGGAAGTAACCCATCCACTCGGAGATAATGATATCAACCTTAGGGAAAGGAAGGTTAACCTCCTCCATCTTACCCTGGAGAAGAGTAATCTTATCGGACAGTCCATTGACGTGGACAATCTGACGGGCCTTCTCGATGATGGAGGACATATCGACACCAATGACGTGCTTTGCGCCAGCACGGGCAGCAAACCTATTAAAGAAAACTGTCAACAAGAGATCTAACAACACAAGATTATGAACCAGATACATACATGCTGAGGATACCAGTTCCACAGCCGACATCGAGGACGACCTTGTCCTTGAAGATGTGGCGGTTCTGGTAGATGGAGTCGCGGTAGGAGCGTGTGCGCACATCATCTTTCTAGAAAGTAGAGAATAAATATTAGAGCACCGTAGATAGCCATTAGCCGGTGGATTTGTACTTACAAGCATCTCCTCGTGGATACCTGTGGCAGCCCAAGAAAAAGATCGTTAGTCAAAACCACACAGAAAATTTGCTATCGTTGATCAAGATTATTTACCATGGTGGTCGTAACTATCAATTTATTAGTATGATTGACCAAAAGACTTAATCAATGGAGAAATAAGTTACCTAGTGAAGTAGCGGACTTCAGAGTGCTCCATGCCGACCATGCGATCAGCACTGCTCGTAATTCCCTGAGGATTATCGGAATCGGTGTCCATCTTGACTGTGTGGAAAAGAAGGTCAGGCCAAAAAGGGAGAGTAAAAAAAGAGTGGAAAAATCAAATGGGAAGGATGTTAAAGATAAAAGTCCAACAGAGATCGATCCTTAACTTTTTTTTTCTGGATTATTTGCCCGCCCGCCAAGCTTAACTCCAATCCCCGCCCGCGCTAGCCGTATTCGAGTATCACGTGGGTAGGCACGTGCTACTGCTTGCCCTCATTTATATAGGGCTATCTGCGTGGTATAGTTGTACAACTGGAAGGTTCCGGGGAGAATGATGTGTACCTGCGTCATATGAGAATGGTATCTCTGTGGAGGAATGGTACTTACACAAGGATAGCAAGCTCCAATTGATGGTATTTGATGTTTAGGATAGGTCAATTGCACTATGAACTATATCTCCCTTTAGAGTGAGCTGGCAATATCTCTGAGCAATAATGCCACGTAATAGTCATGGTAAATAAGGACCAATCTACCTCACTTGTTGAAGTTGTACAAAGCACAGATCAATGGCCCTGTGGGGTAAATAAAGGACTGTTTGGAACTTGCCAAGACCACCGAGGGAGGCTCTTTGATGCCGCCGGGAGCTCCGCTCCAACCTGTCATTCTTCCCCAAGCTTACGCGTTGAACGCCTAAGACCTCGGAACTAAACTTTCGAGCCACAATGAATCTAGGTGGAGCCAGAGTGAATCTCTACACTCTTTTCGCATTAGTTTTTCTAGCCTCGCTTATTGGCAGGTCCGACGCGTCATTGGGAGACCACCTCCCCGACTTCAAAGAATGTGTCCAGGTACGACTCGGCGAACAACGGACCCTTGCAAAGGAAACTAACCAGAATAGGTTTGTAAAACGGAAAATTGTCAGAACGGCAATTCAGTGCTACGTACGTGAAATCAATGTTCCAACAGTTCTCCGCGTTTCCCCTACTGACCTCTTTAGCTCTGCACCTCCGCTTACTACTATGGACCTGCCCTGCTGAATGTGACTACACTTGTCAGCATGTTATTACCGACCGTCGAGTGTCGCGTGATCCTCCAATGATCAGTCCGATAGTCCAATTCCACGGAAAATGGCCGTTTCGTAGGCTCCTAGGGATGCAGGAGCCCTTCTCGGTGCTCTTCTCCTTCTTCAACTTCGCGGCGCATTGGCACGGCCTGTCCCGTATCCAGGAATCGGTCCCCGCTTGGCACTCGCTCCGCCCATACTACATGATGTTTGGATATATTGGACTTGCGAGCTGGACTTTCAGCATGATATTCCACATGCGCGATTTCCCCCTGACCGAGAAGCTGGACTACTGGGGGGCTGGTGCCAACGTGCTGTATGGTCTCTACCTTGCTGTTGTTCGAATCTTCCGTTTGGATCTTGAAGATACCCCATACCGGCCGACTCTACGTCGGTTTTGGACCGCTATTTGTCTTCTGCTATATACGTTGCACGTGTCTTATCTTACCTTCTGGTCCTGGGACTACACCTACAACATGGTAGCGAACGTGGTGGTTGGTATTATTCAAAACCTCTTATGGACCGGCTTCAGTATCTTCCGATACCAAAAGCTTTCGAAGTCTTGGGCCGCCTGGCCTGGTATGATTGTGGCGTGGATAATCCTGGCTATGAGTTTGGAGTTGCTCGATTTCCCTCCTTGGCATGGGTTGATTGACGCGCACAGCCTCTGGCATCTGGGTACAGTGGTCCCTGCTGTATGGTGGTACTCGTAAGTCCTCCCCGATCGTACGACTTTGACCATTAATATGTTCTCATGACTAATGCATCGGTTGCACCCGACAGGTTCCTGATCAGGGACACACAGGACGATATTGCGGCGCACAGGCTAAAGGCATGAAGAGGATAAGAATTTCGGCAAATTCTGGCGATTCTCATACCTATACATACTGAGGATAGCATAGACATGTTAAAATGTCATGCTTGGCTGTAGCTTAGAGGTGGAGGTAGCAGTAATGAAGATTGGGGTGCTCCCCACCAGAGTGTTTACCGTTGCAGTCAATTTCCACGGCGCTTAATGCGGATCAATATTTTATTGCCACGTCCCACAACGTACCCTGGTCTGTGTTCCCTGCCATTCTCTCACCGCTAAGGCCGTCGCAATAAGCCATGTCTCAACCCCAAACCCCTCAGCCGCTTTTTTTTTTGTTTCAAGTACTCCCCTCCTTTTCGACCTCGACTTTACCTGAAGCTTCAGAGCACCTCTCCTCTTGAAACCCAATAAGGTACTTTACAAGTAATCGCATATTTCCGCCATGGCCTCTCCGGCTGTCAAAAAAGCGATCACCGAGGCGGCATTGCAATACACAAAGCCCGAGGGCAAGGTATTTGAGTATGGCACAGCAGGGGTATGTTTGCTAGACACTCAACTTCAGGAGTAGGTCGACTAACTTCTATTCTCTCCATTACAGTTTCGCATGAAAGCGTAAGTTTCTTCTATGGCTGATCCACCCCGCCTCCGCATCCTCTGGAACCCCGCGATTGTCCTTTTGTTGATGTCGACTTGTTCTGACCTATCTGGCTGCGCAGCGACCTCCTCAACACTGTTGTTTTTGCAGTAGGCTTGCTTGCAAGCTTGCGGTCAAAGAAACTTAGTGGACAATGGATTGGTGTTATGGTTACTGCTAGTCACAATCCCGCGGAGGACAATGGTGTTAAGTTGGTTGACCCCATGGTAGGTTTGAGCCATTGATCCCCGAGTACAAAACCATTAAGACAGGTCTAACCCTTATTTTTTCCCTCTAGGGTGAGATGCTTGAAGTAAGATTGACTTGCGTTTACACAACCGAATTTGGAATAACGTGCTCACTGTCATCACTAGGCCGAGTGGGAGGCATATGCGACAAAACTAGCAAATGCCCCATTGGATAAGATTGCCGATGTCTACGACGAACTTGTCAAGGAAATCGACGTGAAGATGACCAACCCTGCTCGGGTGGTCTTCGCTCGTGACACCCGTGCTTCTGGCTCCCGTCTAGTAGGCGTTCTGAATGCCGCCCTTACTGCGACGGAGGTCGAGTTTGTGGACTTTAAATACATGACCACCCCGCAGCTCCACTACGTTGTTCGCTGCAAGAACACCTTTGGAACACAATACGAGTATGGTGAGCCGACCGAGCAAGGATACTATGAGAAGCTTGCGAACTCCTTCAAGAAGGTTATGCGCGGAGTCAAGGTCCAGGGTTCCTTGACTGTGGACTGCGCCAACGGTGTCGGAGGTCCTAAATTGAGGGAACTGATGAAGTACCTCAGTGGAATCGATATTAAAATTGTCAATGATGATGTGATCAACCCTGACGCCCTGAACTTTGATGTATGCTTCCACCAGGCCAACACACAACTGTTGATCACCCTAACACTTCATACAGTGCGGTGCCGACTATGTTAAGACCAAGCAACGCGCTCCTCCTTCTTCCAAGGCTGCCGTGCTTGATCGATGCGCTTCGCTTGATGGTGACGCGGATCGTCTTGTTTACTACTTCCAGGATGAGAGCAACGTCTTCCGTCTTCTGGACGGTGACCGCATTGCCACTCTTGCGGCGTCTTTCATTGGCGATCTTGCCCGCAATGCTGGAATTGCTTCGAAGCTGAAGATTGGTGTTGTCCAGACCGCCTATGCTAACGGTGCAAGCACAGATTACATTGAGAAGGTCCTCAAGCTTCCCATTATCTGCACCAACACTGGCGTGAAGCACCTGCACCACGCCGCGCTACGGTTCGATGTCGGTGTCTACTTCGAGGCCAATGGACACGGTACCGTCACCTTCTCCGAGAATGCCCTTAAGGTTATCAAGAACACTGAGCCTCAATCGCCGGCGCAGCAGCACGCCCTGGAGAGTCTCCAGGCCCTTACCGACTTGATCAACCAGGCCGTCGGTGATGCCTTGTCCGACGCACTTCTTGTAGAGGCCATCCTCGCTCACAAGGGCTGGTCACCCAAGGAGTGGCTTGGAACCTACACCGACCTTCCTTCACGCCTCGTGCGGGTCGAGGTCAATGACCGTTCCATCTTCAAGGCGTACGACGCCGAGCGTAAGCTCGAGTCTCCTCCCGGCCTACAGGGCACTATCGAGTCTCTTCAGTCTCGGTACAACAAGGGTCGCAGCTTCGCCCGTGCCAGTGGTACCGAGGATGCCGTCCGTGTGTACGCTGAGGCTGCCAGCCGCTCTGAGGCTGACGATCTCGCCACTCGCGTCGCCAACGCTGTTAGCGAGGCAGGCAGCGCCTAATAGATTCCTTAGTCCAGGTTTGATCCTCGGCCTTGACAAATGCCGATTGGAATCACTTTTTCTCTGGGCTATATTGCAATTGTTACCCTGGCCTTGATGGCTTTAGGCAGCGAATACCTTTTCAGCACTATGGGCCCCCGGAAATATGGTCCAGGAAAATATTCGATATCATTTTGACGCAGTAATGAGATCTATGGATTCTTTTCATATTACATGCTTAAACGCCCCAAATTCGTAAAATAACCCATCTATTCATGTACAAAGCGAAAGCAAACGAGCCGGAATGAAACCCTAGCCCTCTTCCTGGTCCATGGCGTCGCGACTTCGCTTGCCCTTGAACGAGAACTTTCCCTTGCCCTTGGCTCCCTTCTTCTCATCGTAGTGCTTCATTGCCTGAATCGCGTCACGCTGCGAGGCACTCACTTGCTCGGCAAAGACCATGGCCTCGTCTTTCGGGGCGGGGTACTCCTCCAACTCTTTGCCCATCGCAGCTTCTATACGCTGCCAGATTTCCACATCATATTGTGTGACAAAGGAGATGGCGGTCCCAGACTTTCCAGCACGTGCTGTACGGCCTACTCGATGAATATAGGTCTTGCTGTCGGTTGGCAAGTCAAAGTTTAGAACGCAGTCCACAGAGGGAATATCCAAACCACGAGCAGCAACATCAGTGGCAACTAGGATCTCGCGACTCTTCGATCGGAATTTGCCCAGTGCCCCAAGACGTGCAGATTGAGACATCTGCCCATGAAGAGGGATTGCACCGAAGCCCAGACCACGCAACAGGAAAGCAACACGCTGCGTCTCGTGAACAGTACGCATGAAGATGATAACGGACTGGCCGATGAATTCGTGGAGGAGGTAGACGAGGTAGATGTCCTTGTGTTTGAAAGGACGAAGAATATAAGTTTGCTGGAGGGTTTCCACAGTAGCGTACTTGCTGGAAGAGATCGATACACGGGCCGGATTTGACAGTGAGGCTCGCTGGAGAGATTCAACTTTTGAGCTCAGAGTGGCGGAGAATAGGAAGGTTCTGCGCTCGCGCGGCAGGACCTTGAGAATCTTATCAAGAATGGGGCCGAAATCCATATCAAGGAGTCTGTCTGCTTCGTCCATGACTAGGAATTTTAGGTTGCGAAGAGAGAATCCTTTTGTGTTCTCGAGGTGATCGAGAAGTCTGCCGGGTGTGGCAACGATAATGTGAGGCTTCTTTCCTAAAGCGATTGACTGAGGAACCATATCCATGCCGCCCACCAACGTGGTAGATCTGACGTTGATTGTTGCGCCGAGGGACTCGCATGCGAGCGAAATCTGATATGCCAATTCACGGGTCGGGGCCATTACGAGTCCGAAAAACGGTTGGGGTTTTTCCATGAGCTCTAGAGGACTTGTTAGTATTGTATGTGAAGGTATACGTCGTCAGAGATGCACAAACCTTGAAGCATGGGTAAAACGAAAGAGGCGGTTTTTCCAGATCCAGTTTCAGCCAAACCGATAATATCACGACCCTGAAGCGCCAGCGGAATTGATTCGGCCTGGATTGGTGTAGGGGCCTTGTAGCCCATTTTGTCACAGGCCTCACAGAGAGAGTCAATCAGACCCAGCTCTTTGAACGTTTTGGGGGCACTGGGCGCGCTGGGCTCAGTGTCGGAGGAAGCATCTTCGACCTCAGGATCCTCAGCGGCGGGTTGAGGGCTTGACGCGCTGGCATTTGATGCAACGTCGCTTTCTTCGACGGGCGCAGCAGGTGCTGCATGTGCAACCTTGCGCTTCTTGGTAATCGGCATGTTTGACTTGTGTGTTTCAACAAAAGATTTGTTGTCGATGTTCAACTATCTCAAAAGAAATAATTTAATGTGGGGCCGCAAGATTGTTGATCCGGCGCTGTTTCTTAATTTTTGGAGAAAAAAAAAACCTCGAGCTGCCCGATTTAGCATTCATTGGTTTTCCTCTCCAATCTTATTTTTCTTTCATTTCTAACATCGAAATGGCTAAGCAACGTGTTAAGAAGCGCACTCACCAGAAGCCCCAAAATGCTTCGGCTGTGAAGGGCAGTGCTGCCTCAATGTCCAAGACCCCAAAGTCTATGGTCATTCGAGTAGGCGCTTCTCAAGTCGGTAGCAGTGTCACTCAGTTGGTTAAGGATGTTCGTCGTATGATGGAGCCCGACACCGCTGTGCGATTGAAGGTATGATTCACAGCAAATGCTCCGCTCGCTCCCTCTAACAAACATTATAGGAACGCAAATCCAACCGACTGCGAGATTATACCGTTATGACTGGTCCCCTCGGTGTAACTCATCTTATGCTGTTTTCCAAGTCGGCAACTGGCAACACAAATATGCGACTCGCTGTTACCCCCCGTGGACCCACCCTTCACTTCAAAGTAGAGAACTATTCGCTTTGCAAGGATGTTGAGAGATCCATGAAACGCCCCAAAAGTGGTGGACAGGACCACAAGACACCACCCCTATTGGTCATGAACAATTTCACTACGCCAGACGCAACTGAAGATTCCAAAGTCCCGAAGCGCCTCGAGACCCTCACAACTACCATCTTCCAGTCCCTATTCCCTCCCATCAATCCCCAAAGCCAGCCTCTTTCTTCTATCCGCCGTGTCATGCTTCTCAACCGAGAGCCTGCCGAAAAAGATAACGATTCATATATCTTGACTCTCCGTCACTACGCTATTGCCACGAAGAAGACCGGTGTATCGAAACGAATTCGTCGCCTGGACCCCAAAGAGATTCGGAATCGAGACAAGAAGAAGACCGCCGTCCCCAACCTTGGAAAATTAGAAGATGCCGCCGATTATCTGCTTGACCCTTCTGCTGCAGGCTACACATCAGCAAGTGAGACCGAACTAGACACGGATGCCGAAGTCGAAGTTGCAGAGACCACAACCCGCCGAGTCCTGAACAAGCGGGAAATGCAGCGCCAAAAGGCTGCAGAGAAGGGCCAGGATAAGCCAGCCCATACCCCCGGTGTTGAGAAACGGGCTGTGAAGCTCGTAGAACTGGGCCCTCGCTTGCGACTTCGCTTGATGAAGGTTGAGGATGGAGTCTGTGATGGTAAGGTTATGTGGCACGACTTCATTACGAAATCCGAAAAGGAGATGCGGAAAATGGACCAGAGCTGGGATGTTCGGAGGAAGGAGAAGGAGCAGAGAAAGAAGCTGCAGAAGGCGAACATTGAGCGGAAGAAGCAGGAGAAAGCCAAGGCTAGGGGTAATGGCCAACAAGTGGCCGATGAGGATGAGGATGAGGATATGGATGATGAAGATTGGCTCAGCGATGATGACTTTGACAAGGATGCTGAGGGTGAGGGTGAAGCGGCGGATGACGACTCTGACGCCGATTCGGATGAGTCTATGGAGGAGTAAGTGGCCGTTTGAAGTCATACCGCACCTTTTCGAAAGCTCCTACTCCTTCGGCAGATGGAGAGCCGGCTCGGCCCCCCGAGAATTCACTTCGCGCTGACCTGTCTATCATACTGGATTGTATCCAAAATGACACCCGTCTTCATGTCTTATATCCATGTCATATGGACCAAAATTTCTGTCACTGTCACATACCCGATAGGCATCTAGGCGTTACTTCAGGTTTTGTCTTCATATAATGCAATCTTGCAAATTTATCCTTCATCTTTCATCCTTAGATCGAACTTAGTCTACGAGCATCCCCAAATATATACCTCGTGTAAGTGCTAGGCTTCATGGACTTGGACGTACATCCAGTCATTTTTGATACAGTGCAGTTCATTATACCAACCCATCAATTCCAGGAAGTCCTCGAATCCCATCACATCCACACGCGAATTGATGTACATACAATGTGCCATCGCATATTGCAACACAATCACACCACACCGGCCGAAGATATCAGTTTCAAATGAAGTTCCTAACTTTCAACAGTTCGCAGAAACGAATGAGAAGGCCGTCAAGCATTTCACGTTACAGTCGGTAAGCACTTCAATTCGGAAGAAATGCAGTCCCGCCCATTCTGCTTAGACACAATCGCACTTCTAGCAGTATGTCTCTTATAGCTGGAATCGAAGAGGAAATTCCTCTTTGAAAAGATCCTTGGAAACCGTACATGATACATTTCACCTCGTGCCAATATAAGAAGGGCATTGAGTGGGGGAGATTCGTTATTCATAAATCTGGTCTATTTCTTAAGCCTTTCATCGACGATTCTGTTCACCATCTTCTCCAGAATGGCGAAATCTCCACCGGAGGTACCAGCGAAGTATCCCTGCACACTCTTCTCGACATACTTGCCCACAATATCGATCTCAACGTTGACAAAGTCACCGGGCTTCTTCGCCGCAGTGACTACCTTCCCCTGTGTGTAGGCAATGAGCATAACCTCCCAGTATCCATCCTGTCCATCGACGACCTTAGTGACAGTCAGGCTAGCACCATCTAGGGTCACATATCCCTTTTCCACAACATAGCGCAGAATATCTCTATCGCGCGGCTGCAACCGGAACACCAACGAATTTCCATCGGGCGTCACGGACAGAATCTCCGCAACGGTATCGACATGGCCCTGCACAAAGTGTCCTCCCATCCGGGTATCGGCCGAAACAGCGCGCTCGAGGTTTACGTGTGAATTCGCCTGCAAGGAGCCCAGGTTTGTGCGTCGCAGCGTCTCCGGTGCACAGCCAACCTTGAACCAGGTCTTATCGAATGCAGTGACCGTAAGACATGTTCCTTCAGCCCACTTTTAGACAATATCCCATGCGTTATAGACAAGTAAAGAGCAAAATACCATTCACTGCGATACTATCGCCCAGGTGCGCGTCGGTAAGGATCTCCTCACAGTCGGAGATGGTGAGCGACGTTCCCCCGCCCCCACTCGACGAGGTATCGATGGGCTCCAAGGCCGTGACAGCTAGTAAAACAACATTAGCGATTGACTCTCTTCACGAAAGAAAGATATACATACTGCCAATCGTCTCGACAAGACCTGTGAACATAGCTGCGGTTGATGATCTATAAGGAAAATGCCCCCCGCGATTGTGGCCTCGGCTTTGGTCCCTCCGAGCGGTGTCGGCGTCGGCGTTTTGACGGAGATTCGCCGGTTTCCCCAGATCCCATTTAACGTGGGTTTCTTGCTAGTTGAGCTTGTGTTTGAGCTTCCATTCTTTTTTGTTTCGCTGCGCTCGTGTATACTATCATGACAGTTGCGCTCAGGTTCCAGGTTGTTGCCCGTCGATCAGGCTTGTCCTGGGGTAGCAATGCCTTGCGGCGCACGGTACCAGGACGGAGCTACTCTAGTGCAGCTTCAGTTGATGGATCGCTACCTTTGGCTGGTATTCGGGTGCTCGATATGACACGCGTCTTGGCCGGTGTGAGTACATCCCTAGAGGCGCTCCTGTGTGTCTGTAATCCAAGCTGACTTGCTTTAGCCTTATTGCACTCAAATTCTTGGTGATTTAGGGTATGTGCTCAGCTTCGAAGCCGTGAAACAGCTCCAATGAGTAGTTCACAAGATGTTAACAAGCCTAAACGCAGAGCGGACGTTATCAAGGTCGAGCATCCTGTGCGCGGCGACGATACTCGTGCTTGGGGTCCGCCGTATGCGAAGTACGAAGATGCTTCCAAAAAGGGTCCTGGTGAGAGCGCTTACTACTTAGCTGTACGAAACCTTCTCTCTTGAGACTATGAAACAACTTATCATAATACTAATCATGGATATAGGTCAACCGGAATAAGAAATCCCTCGGTCTATCTTTCCAACACAAATCAGGCGTTGAGATTCTACACAAGCTCGCCAAGGAATGCGATGTCTTAGTCGAGAACTATCTCCCTGGGGGTCTCAAAAAATATGGCATGGACTATGAAACGCTGCGGGAAATAAACCCCAAGTTGATCTATGCCAGTATCACCGGATATGGGCAGACAGGCCCTTATAGCAACCGTGCAGGCTACGACGTCATGGTGGAAGCTGAAATGGGATTGATGCACATAACCGGTGCTCGAGATGGTGCGCCAGTAAAGGTTGGTGTTGCTGTTACCGATCTAACTACTGGACTATACACATCAAATGCCATCATGGCAGCTTTGATTGCTCGGGGTCGGACTGGTAGAGGCCAACATATCGATGCCTGCTTGAGTGATTGCCAAGTTGCTACACTGGCGAACCTGGCTAGCTCCGCGCTTATCAGTGGGAAAAAAGATTCCGGCCGTTGGGGCACAGCACACCGTAAGCAGCAAACAGTCTCTTGTGTCGAGTATAATGACAAGCAAACTGACACATCCCAGCATCCATTGTACCATACCGAAGCTACAAGACAAGCGACGGGGATATTCTCTTCGGTGGTGGTAATGATAGGCTTTTTGGCGTGTTGTGTGACCGACTAGGCTTCTCTGAGTGGAAGACAGACGCCCGCTTCATCACCAACAGTGACCGAGTGCAACACCGGGCGGAGATTGACGGTATGATTGAAAGCACCACTTTGCAGAAGACCACACAAGAGTGGTTGGATATCTTTGAGGGTAGCGGTATGCCCTATGCGGCTGTCAACGACATTCAGGGTACCCTCAATCATAAGCATGGTAAGCCTGCCTATTTAATTCACATGTGATAACAAAGATACTAATATTGATTCTACCAACAGTTCTGGCTCGAGGCATGGTGACAGAGGTTGACCACCCTGCATGTGGTCCCATCAAGATGGTCAACACGCCTATTAAGTACTCCGAAGCAACACCGGGTGTGCGCACGCCTCCTCCCACTCTGGGCCAGCATACAGATGAGATCTTGGGCAGTGTCCTCGATTATGGGGAGGCAGATATCGCTCGCTTGAAGGACGAGGGAGTCATATCCTAAACCTTGTATTATTTATGAGAAACATGAAAGACATCTTCTGAGGTCTGTATATAAGCAAAATTAGAATTAAAGCCAATCCAGTTATCCCTTCGGTTCTTTTTGTCATCTTTAGGTCCCATTTGAACATCTTCACTGCACCCCATAAGCCCTTTGGCTTTCCCTTTGCATATCATAAAATGGGGTGTAATACATAACTGGGAGCTCCGTATTGTGAGAACTGCCCCTCTCGCGAGACATTCTTAAAACAACATGATAAGTTTCACAAAATGTGTTGTTATTGCTAGATATTACCTTCATCATCAGAAGTTATACATAAGAAAGTCACTTGCACAAAGTGTGCCTTTTCCGCCTTTTCCTGCAGTCCACCTAGTAACACTGGAAAGGCGGGTTTGAAGATATCTAAGAAGCTCGCTGAGAAGACCGCTGAAACGACTGCTAAAACGACCTGTAGGGCATTATAAGGCCGCATAAGCGGCCGTCTACTCTTGTAGATATAGATAGAAACATGCCAGTACTAGTGCTAAGAGGCGATCCACTCGAGCATAAGACGAATGTTCACTATATTCATATGAGAGATAAAAAAAAAAAAAAAAAAAGTCTCTATCTCAAATAAAATCATCAAAACTGAACATTCTAGGGTTGTAAAGAGCCTCGAATTCAGCGAAACACGTCAGTTAATTGATGAAGAAAGCCATTTAAGGTTACATATGGATATCACGTGACTGATATACAAAGGTCTTCATGGGACGACTTCACTTCAACCCTACTTCTACTTGAAGAATTGAGAGAAGCCCAACTATGCCTGGCTGCCCGTCTACCAAACTGCCCAGTGTGTATTGTGGCTTGTATCAGGCTGGAAGACTCGCACTGCCCTAGAAGAACACAGTGTGTGTTTTTCCCTCGCCATCATCTGTTGCTCTGTTCTTGACTTTCACACTGGAGATCAACTAGTTTCCCGGAGAAATCTTGCCAAGTCTTTTTTTTTTGAAAACAGTTGTTTGCAAGAAAACTCATCATGAGAGTCTCAACGGCATTCATGGACCCTCCCGCTCCCGATATGAACTCGGGGCGGTCTCAGAACGTACATGAGGGCAATATATTTGACCACGAGGGTGTCTCCCAGGGGATCCAGCCACTACCCTCTCCTATGGATCTTCTGACTGATAATGTACTCTGGGAAAGTTGGGGATCACCAGCACTGCCTCAGGAAGAGGCACTTTGGACAACAGCTGGCGTCACGGAAACGGGTCAACAAAATGCCAGCGCCGCCCTGGCATCAAATCGAACTCGATCTGGCCGTCGTCTTACTCGGCCAGCTGTTCGAGAATCCGAGTCTGTGGCAACAAAACGGGAACCTGTCAAAGCGACTGCAAAAAAGCGGAAGCGTCTGAACCGCCAGGTGAATATAGTTTGCACTGGCTGCTACCGAGGACACAGCCCCTCGAATAATTTGATTGTTCTATGTGACTCATGTGATGCTCCGTGGCATCAGAAATGCCACAATCCGAGTATTGATAGTGAGGTCATCGAAATCCCGGAGATGGATTGGTTTTGCATCAAGTGTAAACCTGAGCAGCGTCAGACAGCCCAGACCAAATCTCAAAAGAAGGCTGCAACAAATGTGAAAAAGGTTGGACGCCCAAAGAAGCAGCCTGTGTCTGAACCTCAAATTGGTGGAAATTGTTATTCGGAGGAAGAACGACGGGCGTATCTGTCATCTCTTTCGCATGGTTCGCTAGTCCAGCTTATAATGAAAGTCTCAAATGAGTGGCCGTCGGTTCCTATCTTTCCCCACGACATGCGACCCGTGGCCGATTTCACACCATCACCCTCTGCGACTCCACACAATAATCGGGCTTCCGACGCTACAACGAAGAAAAACCCACGTTCTGCATTACTTGATTGGGGAAGCTTGGAACACGCGTCTGAGAACGCCAACGCTATGGATTCAAATCAACGAGTCGGTAAGATTTCTGATACCATAGCGCCCGAAGCTACTGCCGTGGACGCCGATGAACTCTTTGCAGCAATGGCCTCCAATGCTGCTCCCAGTCATGCTCCCCCAGCGTCTCATGGTGGAATCATTACAGACCAGATCTTCAGCGGAACCTCTCACGCACATGCTCCCACAACTGCTCCGCAGCTTTCTACCACCATGACTTCGCAGGCTCCTTCCAGAGCCGCACGCAGATTTACGTCTCAAGCTGCGCCTGCAGCTACGCGTGCTCGCAAGGCCTCATCTGTTTCCTCAAACTCCGACTTGCTCACCGACGAGGAGTCATTATACTCCCAATCTCGACTACAGTCTCCTACTCCATCCGCGTCTCAGGCTTCACACGGCGAATCCCAGCATGAATCGGATTATGACCCTGAAGATTATCGTGCTTACCCTGAAGCTGGTCGAGGCTTTCAGGTGCCATCGACCCCTAGCGATCTCAACATCATGGCTGAGGATAGGCATTGCCCTACCTTCAGTCACTCTATCCGAGGTTCGGCTCAGGAGGCTCGGAGCAAGAAGCCTTAATCGCCACGGGGTCAGCACAAGCAGTGTTGATTGACCCGCGATGTTTCTCTTGCTCAAACCAGGGAGGAATGCGCTGTCTGACGCAATCATGAGGGAGTTTATGGATTTATGCTGGTCTCTGCTCTTCGGCAATGGGAGGGATGCTTGATATGATCAAATGGGGTTCGTGGATCTGACTTCGTCTTTCAAATATTCCATGTTTTTTTATGTCTCCGGCTACAATTATTCCGTCTTTATGATCCGGCTGGAGTTCGACAGGATTTGTATGGGTTTCTTGCTTCATACTTTCACATCTACATGAGATAGCTACCTGACGATAATTAATCGACCGGGGCTTCCCTACGGGGGTTCAATTCGAATCTCTCATCTCCTTCGATTCAATTTTGGACCTTTTATCACAGAGATAGCTCTTAGGTAGGATGTATATGTACATACTTCGCAATTACTTTGAGGGTCATTTCCTCCTTTTTCTTACTTTAGGAGAGACACCAAGAAGCGATTTAATTAGCAGTGAAGTTGTAGAACAAGTGTCAACAATGCCCGAGTTGCTGCGGTGATCCTATAGATCGTCTTATCAGCCCCGCAAAACTAAACGCGCCTTGAATATCCCGAGATCATCAGCACTTCTCACTGCACATCTCTGACATCCAATCTCCTGGAGCCGGAGCCAAAGCCAAAGCAGACATTAAAATGTCATCCTCCGCCCCCCAGTTCCTAAAAACAACAGCAAAACCACCTCAGCTAGCCTCCGACTCAGCCAATCCACGCACCAACCTCGTGACAATCGACACCCTGATAAGCATCCTCTCCAAATCCCTCCTTCACCCCTTCATAGCCTGGATTCTCGTCCTCTGCTTGCGCGCCCAGGTAACGCCATCAACAGATCCAGCCTGGATCCTCACCGTGAGCTATGCAACAGTCCTCACCCTCCTCTTCATCGCGCGGATTTTCAACCAGCGCGTCGCTCACGGCGCCCCGCGCACAGTCAATTTCGTGAATGAGGTCGTGGTGATCACCGGTGGGGCTAGTGGTCTGGGTCTGTTGATTGCGCAGATGTATAGCATGCGCGGGGCAAGTGTCGCTGTACTGGATATTAAAGATGTTCCAGAAAATAGTCGCGATGAGGTCTTCGGAGAGGGCGTTTTGTATATTACGTGTGATGTCGCAGAGAGGAGCGCGTTGGAGGTTGCCAAGGGGAAGATCTTGCAAGAGGTAGGTTTGTTTGTTTCTGCTTTGGTTACGTTGTGTGAGCTTCGAATCCATCTCATCCTACTAGTACTACGGTTCTGGGGATTTAAATGATCGGACAAATGATTTTCATAGCGCTCTATGGCTTGCTTCAATTGGGGTCTGACTCGCTAAATATATTACAGTTAGGAACACCGACGATCGTTATCAACTGTGCCGCGGCCAGGATCAACGGCTTCTCGTTCCTTGACGTGCCAGCGGACGCATTCGAGAAGACCATCCGCACTAACCTCCTGGCAGCTTTCCATCTGTACCAGGTCTTCTTACCTGGGATCATCGCAGCAGAGAACGGAGGGACGCTTGTCACAGTCAGCTCTGTGCTAGGCCAGCTGAGTGCCGCAGGACTATCAGACTACGCAGGCAGCAAGGCTGGACTGAGCGCGCTGCATCGGACGATAGAAGCAGAATTCCGAGGTAACCCGTTGATCAAAACGCTGCTGGTTGAAGTTGGGCAGATGTCGACGCCGTTGTTCGACTGGGTGCGCGCGCCAAATCATTTCTTTGCGCCAGTCTTGGAACCGGTCGAAGTTGCTCGGGAGATGGTGGCAGCGATTGATAGTGGTCGAGGTGGTGTGATCAGATTGCCTTTTTATGCAACGCTCGTGAATTGGTATGCCGTGCTACCCGCCACAGTGCAGCGGGTTGCGAGATACCTGAGTGGAATAGATGATGCTGTGACTCAAAGCCGGCAGACATCTGGGAAGACAGATTGATAGGTGTTCGAATGGAGCCGAGCGGTGTATATTGGCATAAATCATGAGGAAAATGGCGCTCGTACAATCCCAACGAGATGTATTATAGAACAGAGCGATCTGCTTCATTGAACATATTCCCCATTCGACCATAGTTTCGATTGCAAGTCTCGCGCCCTAGCCTGGTCGATGAAATGTGATAAATGAAAGGGACCGATTTACTGCTCGCTGGCTAGAATCATCTTCTCACGCTCATGGGTTCTCGGCGCCAGGTTGGTCTTCTTAGTATGCTTGCGCACATTCTCCTCACGTCTCTTAATAGCATTGAGCTCCTCGCGCTTGATTTCGCCAGCCTTCTTGATAGGCTTGGGAACATGACGCTGGCGCTTGATGCGGCGAATTTGGGGCATGTGCGAGTATCGCTTGATCAGAGCTTGATCGTACTCCAGCTTGGAACGTTGACGGGCAGTCTTGACTCCACTGCGGTCCGATGCATTGGCACGCCAGAGACGAACATTGCCATCGTCCGATCCTGTCAAGACGTACTTGTTGTCAGGCGTGAATGTTGCTGAGAAGACACGTTGCATTCGCTTGGTGTGGTAGATGTCGCGCGAGTGACCAGTTGATCTGTTCCATAGGCGGATTGTCCGATCGTATGAGGCAGTCACCAGCTCTTCACCTGTGGGGCTGAAATCAACATCCATAACAGCAGCCACATGGTCCTTCAAAACATTGAGAGCACGGTCCATCTTTCTCATATCAAAGATGTAGGCGTTGTGGTCTTCATTTGCCACGGCAAAGTTGAACGCTTCCATTGGGTTCCAAGAAATGGCGTTAGATGCCAGTCTCAAAGTCGTCTTATGCACCGGCTGGGAAGTACGCAGGTCGTACATGATGACTGAGCGGTCCATGGCGGTCGAAGCTAGGATAGAAGTCTCAGTCTGGTTGAATGCAACAGAAGTGATGGTGTCAACGCTGGTCGGCCAGTGCAGAGTCTGAGATGGTGTGGAGGAGGGCCGGGAAAGGTCGTAGATAGAAATGACACCAGAAGCAGCAGCAAAAGAAGGGAGGGTTCGGTGGTGTGAGACACTGGTGAATGCACTATTTCCGAGATAGGTTGCCACCGGTGGGGCCTCAGATGATGAGTTATAAGGATCCCACAATTTGATCGTCTTGTCACTCGCGCATGACAGAAGTTTTCGCTCCGGAGTCCAGCACAGACCCTTGACCATGTTTTCGTGGCCTTGGGTATTCCAAACCTCACCCTGTGTTGTGAGATCCCACACCTTCACTACACCATCACCACTGCCACTTGCAAAGCGTTCAAGCGAGCCGGGATCTTTTGCCATAGAGTAAACACCGTCAACGTGTCCGTTACCCATCTGGGCTAAGAACGGAGCAGCGAACATGCGCTCCATCTTGATCGCATTCAGGGCTCGAGTGTATTCACGGGCCCGCTCAAAAGGATGCTGAGTCGGGTCGAGATTTCGCGACTGGCGAACGACAGCGGACCCGGGGGCCTGCTGTGATGCCGTGGAGCGGGAAATTGCTTTAATTTTCTATAATTCATTAGCATGGCTATCCAGTAAGCAGATTTTCAAGGAAAAAAACTCACCATTGTGCCGATGTGAAAACAATGTAGAGAGGAAAAGAAAAACGCCAAGATGGAACTTTTTTCTGTTTGATTTGCCAAGCGGGCGGTGAGAGGACGATGAGCTGCCGCCAGCTTCAAGCTCCCCATCGACCTGGTCATCAACCTCTCTTCAAACTACCATCTTCTCTCGATCTCCTATTCTTTAACTACCCACCTCGCTTGCTCGTAATTCACTGTCATTTATCATGTCATCCAAGGTCTCACCACGGATCCAAGAAGTCCGAGATCTGGTGAAGTCGGATCCCTCGAAAGCAGCGACCAGTTTCCAGAACATCCTCTCAGAGGGCCCCGGATCTACAGAGGCCTCCTCACGAGACTACGAACATGCCTTGATTGGGTTGGGCGAGTTGTATCGGGATGCGAAGAAGCCACAGGAGATCGCGGACCTCATCAAGACCAGCCGTGATACCTTCTCGTCATTTGCCAAAGCGAAGACAGCAAAGCTGGGTACGTCGTGCGCTTCATTACGATTATAGAAACCGACTAACCGTAATTGCTCAGTCCGTCAACTTCTGGACCTGATAAGCGAAATCCCCAACACACTCGAACTCCAAGGCAGCGTCATCCAATCATGCATAGAATGGGCTATTGCCGAGCGACGATCGTTCCTTCGCCAGGCCCTCCAAGCCCGACTCGTTGCCATCTATATGCAGAAGCAATCCTATTACGATGCGCTCACTCTTATCAACTCACTTCTCCGTGAGCTGAAGCGCCTGGATGATAAGCTTATGCTGGTGGAGGTACAACTGCTTGAGTCGCGTGTATACCACGCTCTGGGCAACCAGGCTAAGGCACGCGCTGCTCTGACGGCAGCACGGACGTCGGCCGCCTCCGTTTACACCCCACCGAACCTGCAGGCCGGCCTCGATATGCAGAGCGGCATGCTACACGCTGAAGACAAGGACTTCACCACTTCATACTCCTATTTCATCGAGGCACTTGAAGGGTACAGCTCGCTCGATGAGGGTGATCTGGCCACGGCCACATTGCAGTACATGCTTCTGTGCAAGATCATGCTGAACCTGGTGGATGATGTCACACAGTTGCAGGGCTCGAAACAAGCGCAAAAGTATGCCAGTCCACGCCTGGAGGCAATGAAGGCTGTGGCACGGGCCCACGCCAACCGGTCTCTGGAGGAGTACGAGAAAGCTCTTTCGGACTACAGATACGAACTTGGCAGTGATGTATTCATCCGAAACCACCTCCGTCGTCTTTACGATGCCATGCTCGAACAAAACTTGATCAAAGTCATTGAGCCCTTCAGCCGGGTTGAGCTGGACCACATTGCGAAGATGGTGGGCTTAGACACACAGCAGGTGGAAAGGAAGTTGTCTCAAATGATTTTGGACAAGGTGATCATCGGTGTATTGGACCAGGGCTCGGGATGTCTGATTGTGTACGATGAGACAGAACGGGACCAGGCTTACGATGCCGCTCTGGAGACAATTGAAAAGCTTGGAAATGTGGTGGAAGGTCTGTATACTAATCAGGCGTCTCTCCTGGAATAGAAAAGATGGGATATGTCCAATGCCGTTGAGACGACGACTTGATAGGAACTAATCGAGACAATGCACGATCACGCTCAATACCCATTGAATCTGCACGTAATTAATAACCAGAGCATGTAGAGTAGCTCTTGATATTGAGCGTTAGTTATTCATGCAACGTCAACTGCAAAATCCAAGTAAAACAATAAGTTTTGTCTTTCTGGTGTTGTTCGCGATCGTCCGAAAAGGGTAAAGCGCGACGGGCAAAAGAATCGCGACCTCGCATCTCCAACATCTCGCATCTTTTCCCCCATCCGTCATCCTCCCACCACCATTTCGGTGCTTGATCTCTCCACAATGCAAGCTCCAATGCAGCAACCAATGCAGCAGCCAATGCAACCACATCATTATGCTCGGGCCATGCCCCCAAATGCGCAGCGATCTCCAGCCGCGCCCCGTCGCCCCCCAGGGCCAGGTATGTCCCCTTTCATCGGTCCCCACCCACTCGTCTCGGCCCCAATCTTACATCTTCATAGGTGGCGCAATGCCTGTTCCGATGCCACAGCACGCTGTTGCCCAACAGTACATGGCTGCACGCCCCATCCCCCACCCCAACGATGCTGCCCTTCGGCGCAGCCGCAAGCCTACCGACAAGAACCTTCCCGACGGGATTGAAGACGTGATCATCGGCGAGGGCGTTCAGCAATACAAGAACCTTCGCGATTTGGAAAAGCGACTGGATGCCGCTGTTGTGCGGAAGAGGCTGGATATCCAAGACTCCATCAACAAGACCGTGAAGAAGTATCGGACTATGCGCATATGGATCTCTAATACTGTCGAAAACCAACCATGGCAAGGCCCGGGCAACAATCCAGGCTCAGGTCGCTATAAAGTGCGCATCGAAGGACGGCTGCTCGACGATGAAAGCGATCCTACGGTTCCCGACGAGGACGAGAAAGATGAAGATGCGATGGATCACGACGGCGCTGAGGAGGATAAGGCGAAGAAAACCGAATCGAAGAGCCAGTCCCAGCGTTTCTCTAATTTCTTCAAGACTATCACCATCGACTTTGACAAGCCCGCCGCAGCAATTCCCGAGGAGGTCAAGCCAGTGAACTGGTCTAAAACAAACACACACTCCAACACACCAGCGCCCCCAGTTACCGAATTCGATAGTCTACAGTTCTCCCGAGCCTCGCAGGACAATTTGAATGTCACCATCAGCCTTGTCCGGGATGAAGTCCCTGAGCGATACAAGCTGAGCAAGGAGCTGGCCGAGGTTCTAGATGTCGAAGAGGAAACCAGGAGTGGAATTGTTCTCGGAATCTGGGATTACATCCGAGCCATGGAACTACAGGAGGACGAGGAAAAGCGACAAGTGCGCTGTGATCACCGTCTACGCTCAGTATGTCATTTGAATATTCAGTCTTTCTGAACCCCGCTAACAAGTTTTACAGATCTTTGGCCGGGAGCAAATGTTCTTCCCCCAGATCCCTGAAAGCGTCGGTCCTCACACCAGCCCAATGGAACCCATCAAGCTTCCCTACACCATTCGCGTCGACGAAGAGTTCCATAGCGATCCAACGCCGACCATCTACGATATCCAGGTCGCAGTTGAGGACCCGCTGCGCACCAAGATGATGGCTCTTACTCAGAACCCCGCGTACACAGCTGGCCTACGCCAGATTTCCTCGCTTGATGACCAAGTTGCTTTGATTGTGCAGGCCCTTACACACTCCCGTGCCCGCCACTCATTTTATACTGCTTTGAGCAAGGACCCAGCCAATTTCGTTCGTCGCTGGATCAGCTCTCAGCGCCGTGACCTCGAGACTATCATGGGCGAAGCTACGCGGGGAGGCGGCGAGGATGGTAGCGGACCTGAGTTTCGTTATGGCGGCGTCGATGGTCCCTGGGACTCTGAGGTTGCCAAGGAAGCTGTGCGGTACATGCTGGCTAAACCTGAAGCTGCGGCTGCTCGGTAGATTTTCCAGCTTTGTATTCCCCTTTGGACTCGCATCTCCACATTGCCGACCATCATGAAAGGGAGATGGGTTGATGTTTTCTTTTTTTTTTTCTATCTGATATCGGGCGCTTGTGTGGTGTTCGGACTGGTGTAGCCGGGGTATGAAAGGCAGGATTGAATTGTTTCAAAATCCGTATTTCAAGAATCTGATACGATGCAATATGATTCCGGATTTTATTCATTGTGTGTCCCTTCTAGAATCCGGTATATTTGATAACATATTATCGACACGACCCCAAGACCTTTATAATTTCTAGATATGGACCTTGGCCCAAATGACAAATTATTGTAAAATTAGAGATACTTCGGATTATGGATGTCTCACGCCAGGTGTTGTATCTTTGCGTCCAATATAAAAGAAGTAGGTCCAAGAGAGCAAAAACAATGTGCACTGAAGCTAACCCACAGAGCTCCAAGGGAAAGCAACATGGAGAGGATTTGCAAACATCCCATGAAACACAGGGGAGGGGAGAGAACTGAACAGCCCTCACAGATTATCATTATAATCTAGACTCTCACCCAAACCTCAAGCGCCAGGCAAAGGAACCTTTGCAACAAGGTCTGCCCTCCGTTTCCGCAACTCCTCAAGACCTGAGTCCACGCCCGAGGAGACATGTTCCTGCAACGAGGAAAGATCGCCCTGCAAAACGGCGGTCTCCTCCTGCTCCAGCTTGGAAGCCGCCTCGAGAACAACATCACGCATAATATCCTCCTTGAGCTGCGCAGCCTTCTCGGCACTGATAGGCTCCTTCTTTCCCTTCTTCTCACCAGCAGCAGCAGACTCAGCCGGAGTGCGGAAACGCTTGAGAACAGTCTCGACCATCTTGGAGAACCAGAAAAAGTTCAAGAAGTTCAAGATCAAGTTCGAACCGACGTAGGTCACAACCAGCCACGTCGGTACACCTCCCGCAGTGTACCCCTTGAACTTGGCGATCTCGGCGTTGGCGCGCGCGCATGCTTCGTTGACACATAAGCTGCCGTCACGGGCCGGGTAAAAGACATTTGCATTGACACTCGCGGGTTCAGAGAGCGGAGCTGCAGCGGCGGACCAGGTTTGCTGAAGCGCGTTCCACATGTCCCCGTACACCACAACACTTTGCCAGGTGCCCCAGACGAGACGGCAGGCGAAGAAGCTGAAGAGCAAAGCCATACCGTTGTACCATTGGGCACGGCTGCCGGTCATGTTGACTTTGTCGAGGAACCAGTGGATGTTGAGGAATGGGCTGGAGAGCTCATAGAGGATGAAGGTCGGAGCGAAGTAGTTTAGGAATGGCCTCTGTGAGAGTTACGTTAGATATGTCTTGAGTAAGATGGGGAAAGGCATAAGCGCTGATGGTCTTCTTGATACCGAATGTATTTATATCAGGCAGATTGAAGAGGCAACTCACAAATCCTAGACTAAACACCCATAAGGCGCTGACAGCATGGAAAAGCATGCCAATGCCAAACATGCGCACGTGAACAATGCTGACAATCAAGTCATATACAAAGTATCCCACGGCCAAGGCTTGAATGAGACCACAGGCACCTGTATATCCGAAGACCCGCTCGCCAGAGGTCATGGAACTGCGCTCCTCGTCGAAGTACATAACCCACAGGGCGATAGCATTAATGACAATGCTCTGGACAAAAGAGACAACATGAATATCCCAATTCAGCTTCGTCCGGGGAGTAAGCTTGTTGTACGACTTGAAGAGGATTGGCGATAGGTAAGGTGAGAGAACTGCATGGATTAACAGGTAGAAGGCAAACGCTGCGATAGCCTCGTGAATATGGTCGGCAAGCGTCGGGCTGTTGAATCGGATGGCATAGGGCTCTGCAAAGCTCCGCAGCCATTCTGGAGGCGGTGGGAAGGGGTCCAACATCGTGGGAGTTCCCCTCAACTAGCTGTGATCACCCGATGTGGGGGAAAGCTCTTGGAGGTTCGGAGATCGGGGGAATGTAGATCTATATGCAGTTGAGAGAGCACCCTATCCTATCTAACATGAAGAAGGGATAATAGAAAGAGGGAAAGGAATTAAAGGAAACCCAAAGAGCTAGCAAGATGGGGGAAATACGTACTCCATGGGGAATGGAGTAGAAGGTGACCAGGTGAAGCGCCTCGGCATCGCCTCAGGCAGCAATGAATTTGTTGAGGGTCACCTGATCACTTGCCCTAGGCTTGTAGAATTCCAAGAGGTGATGGGAAAAGAGAACATGGGGTCTACAAAGATTCCAAGCTAAAAATATGATCGTGATTCAAAAAAGAAATACTCGTAAATAGGCTGGTGACCATGACCACATGGATTTATCCAATCTAACTACATCACATGAGTTCTGGGAGAGTAAAAAGAGAATCATCATTAAGCAATACCCATTTATGGTCACAAACGAAAGTCATTCAAGTCATACAATCACAAGAACAGAACAAGAGGTGGTATATGAAAAAGAAAGAATCAATGGTGCAAGAACCCCAACTCCATCCAAAAAAAAAAACAATGCGATCACACCGTAAGATTAGTGCCAAGTCCACTGTCGCTAGGGGGAGCCAACAGCTTAAGAACTTCGGCTTCTGCAGCCTCATTGGCTTCTCTAATCTGACGGGACATTTCGTGATCCTCATTCTGGTGCTCATTCTCTGAATCCTCTGCATCCTCTCGTGCTGTCCGCGCGCCTTCTTCTGACTCGGATCCATCAATAGAAATATCATCATGGCGGTCCTCGTGGTCATGCTCGGTGATTGAGCTCTCTGCCACACTGTACGAGTTTGCTGAGCTCACTCCACTAACACGTCGATGATCCGTGGCATCTGTGACCACACTGTCGACCACGCTGCCAGAGTAGCTTATCTTGCGCTCCGTGCCTGCATTGCTTGCTGCGTAGCTGGTTCTCCGGTCAGTGCCAGCGTTGCTCGGGGCATAGTTGCATTCAGTTTGATTGCCAAAGTCAGATTCTGCGTAGCTTGTCTTACGGTCGGTAGGTGCGTTGTTTTCCGCATGGCTGGTCTTCCGTTGCGGACCAACATCTTCCGCTTCGCTGGCAAGCTCGTCTTCTTCGTGGAACGGCTCGTTCTCTTTGTTGGCAACAGAAGTTGGGCCAGCCCAAGAAGTCTTGCGAAGAGAATTTGATTTGACAGAGTGGCTGCGCTTCAAATTTGTGATGCCAGATTTAGCACTCACCTGCCGGTCCACACCACGGTTGCCTGTGACGTGACTCAAGCTGAGAATCCGACGTTCTTTCCCAATGTTGGGCTGCACAGCGACCGTGCCAGCTTGAAGCGAGGTCGGCATTCGTTTCAAAGCCATCCCAACGCCATTTCCGACCAGACTACGGCTGTCCTTGGACTCTTTGGCAGTGCTGGTAGTACTCGCAACGCTGGGACTGCGGGCGCCTGCGCGAGAAGAACGGGTACTTCTGGTGCTGCGGTTTCTCTTCAGGTTCATGGCCTGCGAGCTACTGGATCGCCCAAGGAGAACAGCACGAGCATGGTCGAGTACGCCCTCCAGAATGCGTTTTTCAAGGCCATCCGCGCGTTCCTCCATGTGTCGCATCTCTTCGTGACGTATCTCCAGGGCCGTCTCAAGGCCGGACAGGTCCTTGCTGAGCTTATTGTTTTGCTTGATCATATCCTCCTTCTCTGCTCTTAGACGATGGATCATATTCAGCATAGAATCCTTTTCTTCATGCAAACCGATAAGCTCCGCTTCCACTTGCTCACGCTGCGAAACTCTTCGTGCTAGGGCGACGGCAGCCTCCTCAGCCTCGCGCCGCTTTCGCTCGGTATCTTCAGCGACCAGCGCTGACTGGGCGGCGAACATCTCATTCATTCTGCGGGAGTTCTCCATGATATCCCTGTGCATTTCGTCGAGTTTCGCCATCTGGGCAACAGAATGATCGGATTCCGGCGGATTTGGCGGACGGCTGAGCAATGCATCCAGTTTCTCATGAACAGGACCACTCCCATTGGTGGTGTGGTCTAGCAGCTCGTTGAGCTTTTCGTATATTTGATCATTCGAGCCTGAGCCTTGATCCAGAGCGCGATCGAGCTTCTCATGGAGCTGTTCATTCTTTGAGTGATCAAGCAGAGTGCTCAAAACCTCATGGACTTTGTTGTTCTTGGCATGCTCCAAAAGATCGTCAATTTTACTGTGCAACGGAGTATCCTCTATAGCGAGAGCACGATCCGATTCTGGTGGAGGTAGTGCGGGTAGCATTGCTGGGATATTTGAAGGCAATGCTGATAATTCCGACTTCAGGTCCTCTGCTGACTTCTGGGAGTGATCATAGTGCTGGCTGACGAGTGTCAATATCTCCTGCACAGATTCCAGAATACGGGGGTGGAATTCAAGGAGCTTGCTCTCCACCCGATCAGCGGCAGCTGCGGCCCTTTCGTTCTCGGCATGAGACTGCTCCTGGTGCGATCTGACATCGTTGTGCATGTCTTCCATTTTCTGGCGGGACTGGTCGACTTGTTCCATGAGAGCTTTTGTGTCCACACTCAACCGCTCACAGGTCTCATTAACCGTATCACCCATAGCACCGATGACAAGCTTTATATCTTCCGCGAGATTTTTTGTACTTGTCAAAGACTCGGTGTGTGCCAGGTCTCGCTCTTCAGTTTCTGAGAACTTCGAGTGGAGGGACATGTGCGCATCTTCATACTTGGCTAGGACTTCGGAAATTTTCTCGTCAATCTTTGTTCCAAGTTCCAGAATGATGGCGGCCCGCGTCTCGTCGTGTTTGACCATTTTAGCAGCATCTCGCTCCTCATTCTCGACCTTGGCAGCATCTTCCTCGCTCCGAGAACGGTCGAACTCTCGGTTGATGAGGTCTGTGAGCTCCTTCATGCTCTCGATGGTAGTGAAGCTCTCTGCTGTCATTGCCAGTCCTTCAAGAAGCTGTTTAAGCTCAGCAAGACCTTCGTTACTGCCGTCAAGCCTGCTCTTGAGTTCTTCCCCAAGCTCGCCAACGACAAACTTGGCTTCGTCAATCTTTTCAGCAAGACCACCGTGCTCAACCTTGCGGGCATCGAATCCTTGGGCGGTCAATTCGTTACTGCTCTCCATCTTCTCTCGGAAATCGCATACAAGTGTCGATAGCTCCTGGATCTCCGTTTTGGTGGGGAGAGTATCCACATCGGGAAGCTTAAGCTCGTCGACTTGAGTCTTCACCTCGAAGATCATGGCTTCCACTGTTTGGAGATCGGATTTGAGTATTCTCTCAGAAGCTTCGTCTTCCTCGCCGTCCTTGGTCTTGCTCTTCATCTCATCGAGGACAACCCATACCTCTTTAATGAGACCCTCCAAAGTGCCGATCTCAGACTTCGTGGGAGCCTCGGCTTCAACGCGACTGGAAAACTCCGCGATCGAATCCTTGGCCTCTCGTATTATGGTCTCTAGGGCTCCAATATGCTCAGGCGTGGCGACCTGATCCGGCGAGGGGAAGACAAGCTCGTCGATCTGGGTCTTGGTGCTCAATAGTAACTGCTCGAGAACCTCGGTATCTTCCTTTCGGAGGCGGTCCTCTTTCTCAGTATTCTGTTGAGTACTCATCTCACCCATGGCGAGTTGAATTTCATGAAGCGCAAGAAGGACTTCATCAAGGTCGGAGCGCTTGAGTGCATCCTCGGCAGCCTCTGCGGGATGAGGAGCAGTTTCAATGGCCTCGACCTTCTCTTGAAGCTGAGTGATGAGCACTTTCAGCCCGTCAATGTCAGGTCCAATGCTAGGCTCATTTGCCAGCATAAGCTCGCCTCCGCGGGCGGTACTGGCATCATCCAGTCCTTTGGTAGATTCACGGAGAGAATCTACCTCAAGCTTCAGATCCGCAAGGCCATCTCTGATGGTATGGAGAATCTCAGAACTGTCGAACTCAGTTGGCTTCTCCAGTAGTTTCTTCAGGTCGTCACGAATCGAGTCAACACCACCTGTAAAAACGTCGAGTAGCTCGCTTGATGCGGTTAGGGTACTTTCGTTACCATCTCTACGCGAGGTCTCTTCACGCAGGATGTCAAAATGCTCGCGGAGTGACGAAATGATTTCATCCTTTTCGGCACCAGGCTCCGAATGAACCACGCTCATTTCCATACGCTGACGAAGACTCTCGAGCTCCTGCTTGATGATGTTGACCACATCATTTTCGGCGCCATTTTTGAGCGCTGTCTCTTCACGTAGATTGTCGAAATGTTCACGAAGTGCCGATATGATCTCGTCTTTCTCGGTGCCAGGCTCAGCACGAACGACACTCATGTCCATGCGCTCTCGAAGACTCTCGAGCTCCTGCTTGATGATATTGACAACTTGATCGGTAGACTCATTCTTGTTGCGATCGGCAGTGTCTCGAATGGCATCCAGGATTTCATCTTTGTCTTCAGTAACGTTACTTCGTAAAAGAAGACTGGTGATTGTTCCCCGTAGGTGCTCAAACTCTTTTTCCATTGCGTCTAGGAGCTCAGGTGTATCCGGATTGCCCCGCGGCGCAGCCAAGAGGGATGTATCCGTAATGGTCTTCTCCATGTCGGCCTGAAGGAGTCGGAAACCTTCCTTGACTGTATGAATTACTTCGTCCTTGCCGGAAAGATCGGCAGCGGTAACCACGTAAGTTTCAATCTCCCTATGAACGGTATCGAGGCCATCCTTGATTGCGTCAAGGACTTGCTCAGTGTCTCTTCCACCGGCGGCCGAGTACTGCTTGAATTCCTCCTTCATGCCTTCGAATAAGGTCTGGAGACGTTCCGTCATCTCACCACCAACATTAGTATTCGCGGTCCTGATCGCCTCGTTGAGACCAGAGGTGATTGCTTCCATGAGATCGTCCTGATTCAGCTCAATCTCCCGGGTGATGGAGTTGCCATTGTGAATGCCTTCTGCAATGGCGCTCAGAATCTCCTCCCGTGAGATAGCCGGCTCTTGCACATTAGTGCTGAGTGCTGACTGTTGGCTGTTTGTCGACGCCTCGATGCCCTCGGCGATAGCACTCATAATATCCTCCTTGGAAACGCCAGCATTCCTATTAATGCCCAGCGAGGCATGAGAGTGCTCAATACCCTCGACTATTGCAGTAAAAATTTCCTCGCGGGAGGGAGTGGACTGGTGATCCTCACCCTCATGCTCAGTCGATGTGAGAGCACGCGACGAAGAGTTACTCGAGTTCTGAATACCGTCCGCAATGGCGTTCAAGATCTCGTCTCTGGAGATATTTGATTCTTGGCGGTTTGACGAGTGCTCCATACCCTCCAAAATAGCACCGAGGATCTCATCTCGAGAAATACTAGGGTCCTCATTATTACGCAGGGAAGACTGCGAGTGTTCGATGGCATCCACGATGGCGCTGAAAATCTCTTCACGAGAGACGGTCTGCTGAACGGTGGTACTGAGAGATGATTGTTGGGCCTTCATTGAACTTTCGATGCCCTCCGCAATGGCATTCAAGATCTCATCACGAGAGATGTTCGTGTGAGAGATCGTGAGAGCCGATTGCTGAGCATTGAAGGCTTCATTGACAGCATTCATAACATCATGGCGGGAAATTCGTGGCTCATCCATCTCTTTAGCTGCGGTGAAATGGGCTTCGAGGCCATCGGACACAGCACTGACGATCTCATCCCGGCCAAGACCAGAGTCGTAAGAGTCCTTGCTCAGCGTGCTTTGTGTCATGGATCCGGCCAATGCGCCAAGGATCTCGTCCCGAATAGAATTTAGTTGACCGACGTTGTCGTCATCCAAAGACCTGGAGATGCTGTGGTTTGCCATCATTCCAGTAACAGCTTCAATAATCTCATCACGGATAGAGTATAGGTGTTGGACATGATCTTCGTCCAACCCCTTTGGCCCCACGTTGTTCGCAACCATTGCTCCAGCAACTGCTTGAAGAATTTCATCGCGCAGAGCAGTTAGATGATTGGCGTGGTCTTCATCCACGGATTTGGAACCTGCGGCATGGCTTGTCATTGCCCCAGTAACAGCTTCAATGATCTCATCGCGAACAGAGTGGAGGTGATTGACGTGATCCTCGTCCAAAGACTTTGGCCGCATATCGTTGGCTGCCATCGTCCCAGTGACCGCATCGAGGATCTCATCGCGGATGGAGTAGAGATGGTTGACATGTTCCTCGTCTAGAGACCTTGAGCCTTCGTTGTGACTTGCCATGGCCTTTGAAACAGCATCGAGGATCTCGTCACGCACCGAGTGGAGATGACCGACATGTTCCTCGTCAAGGGATCTGGGGGCAGGTTCGGGCTGCTTCTCCAGGCATTCGCGAATGGTCAAGATTATCTCGTCTCGAGATATACTCGGTGGGTGCTCGATTTGTGGAGGAATGAATTTCTGCATGCCGTCCTCCACGGCTGCGAGGACCTGGTCGTAAGTGACCGCCTGTTCGTGCTGGGGCTGGTAAGACTTGAGCCCTTCTTCAAGACATGTGAGGATTTCATCTCGTTCCAAACCAAAGTTGTTAAACTCGATTTCGGGCTTGTAGGTCTCCCAGGCTTCACGAACAGTCTCAAGGATATCTTCTCTGTCCATCTCAGCACCTCGCGACTCGGCTTGAGGTTGAGGAAGTTCAAGCTCATCGAGGGCTTTTTTCACAACAGAGTAGATTGCGGCGCTGTTCATGGTAGATCGGAATTCGGACAAGTCAGACGATTGCTGCCGACTCTCGTTGATAGTAGCAGCCAGCTGCTCTTTGAGGTCGTCCAGGCTGCGGTTGACAATAGCGGAAATCTCTTCTGGGCCGACAGCCCTAGGCTGCTCCTCAGGCTCGTCAATGGCACGGGAGGTCTCGATCCCGTCTAATCGCCGGCCGAGTTCTCGACCCATGCCCAGAACCTCACCTCGTAGTTCGCGTACCAAGGACTTCACACCGTTGGTCATTCCACCTGCCTCGAGGACGCTATTCTTGACAGTCCTAAGAATTGACAAGACTTCATCGGAATTCGGCGAAGAACCATCTCCTTTGTCAGATTTGGAAAGGTCAAGTGCACGTACAATTTCTGGATCCACCGACCCCATCGAACCAGATCGTGTCGCCTCGGGAGAAGCATCCCCAGATTCGATATTATCAGGACTGGCAGCCGTGCCGTAAGCTCGGACGAGGGCTTTGCTCGATGGATCCTCTTTGACGAGGTTGAGGATCTCTTCAAGCATGACAGTGATCTTGTCATCGGCATCTTTGTCAGAAGCGGTAGCTGCGGGTCGAGATCTGATTTCCTCAACGAGCTCTAATAGCCTTTCCTCACCTTCCTTGGTTGCCATCTCGCGCAATACCTTTTCGAGCAAAGCGAGGGCTGCGGAGCCGTCGGAAATCGGTGCAGGTGAGACGCAAGAGTCCCGATCAAACGCGAAGGGGTTGGGGCTCGGCATGCGAGGCACTGAGTAGCTCCTCTTCGAAACGGGACTATCCGGATCCTTGGGGTTAGGCCCATCACCACCCTTAAAGAGATTACTGAAATCAAACCTTGTAGCATCAGCATCAAGATACTTGCTAGTAAGATGAGAAGATAGGTCCTTAAGACTCTTTCGAATGTCTTCGTCGCGTGCATTGGTTGCCGCTTTGAGGCTGACCAAGTCGGTCGCGTTATCTTTGCTGCGTCGGCTCAAATTCATCATCTCACGCTGTAAGCCGCTTGCAATGTCTGTGAGACTGTGGATTTGATTTGAGATCGTATCCATGCTCGTGGTCTTGGTGGGATGGGGATGCGGCTCAACCGGCGCAGTGATCATTTTCGGTGGTTTGGAAGGTGATGGAGGGTCGAGTTCTAAAGGTAGTTGCATGTTTTGGAGGGCTAACATTGTAGCTGATGGCGGAGTACTCTCCCCCAATATTGGCTTTGATAAGTACCGACTCGATAGTGAGTAGGTCATCTCCCGGTCCGCGTCTTGACGAAGCGCTGGTGAGCTGACAGACTTGGTAGGATCGCGTGGCTTGGCCGCCTCAGTGATCGTCGCACGAAGAGGGCGCTCTGGGGATCTGTTCTCGAGGTAATTCATAAAGTCACTGCGCGCATCTTGTCGGGTATCTTCAGGCTGCAGTGACTGCATGCGCTTGTGGTGCTGGCCTTTGACCAACGACCTCTCTGGAGAGGAAGACTTGAGTGGCATTGGATTTGTTGTGTAAGAGCTCGGCGCATGCTCGCTGGGTCTCTCTGTAAATTTTGCAGCCACTGCCTGAATGTTGGGAGAGACATTAGACCTCGTCGCAGGGCTCATTGGGCTCATAGAACGAGGGTTCATCGGTAGCGGCGGAGGTGCACGCTCGGGATCCGAACTGTCCCACCTGCGTAGGCCGCGTTTTAGCATTTGTTTGAAATCACCCATGGGATCCACCTAAACATGAATCAGGAGGCGTTAGTTGCACAACCTACATTGGAACTTTAGACTCGGAGTATGTCATTGAATGCCGGACCAATTCCCGGTCACGGGGGATGTCCTTGTCTTGGGACGGCATGATGTCTTCGTGAATGGATTGTCAAGGTGTCTCAGAGAGGTATTGACAATATGGATGGAATGTATGCAGGGTATGTGTAGAATGCGTTCAAAGTAAAAACAGAAGCAAGGTCATCAAGGCATATCAACACAAGGGAGGAAACGCTGGAAGAACAAAGCAAAAGCTAACAATCTCAGAACTCGGTGGAGGAGAGAAAAGCACCGGGAGATCAGCTTGATAGGAAGAAAGCAAGTGGAGATGAGAGTTATATGGAGAGAGAGAGAGAGGAGCTACGCTTGTACACATCACTCACGGCCATAGCAACCGGGGCAACTACGATCGTCATGTAAACAAAACCTGACTCAGCGCAAACAAGGCGGTGAGCAACGCTGGGCACCAACCTACTAAGGTCGGAAGGGGCTGGGCCGATAATCGTAGCCAAGCCCGCCAACACATCCTATGTTGTACTCCGTAGGGGAGTTTCTATATTGTACGGAGTAGTGTTGGTGGCCCCACACTGGATAATAAATTCATGCAAAATGTACCTACATAAATAGAGATTATATATCCAAGTATGGATTTTTGGCTAAGTACGGAGTAGCTCTCATAAGAACAAAAAATCAAAATGAAGACCTAACATAGGTCACTTGTGATTGACTTCCAAACACGACTAATACATTTAATGTAGAGGTGAAGAGTGTCTGCAAAGTCCTACAAAACAGTCCTTCACCATACTTAACGTTTGATACTTAATAATTCTTCCCAAGTTTAATACTGGGTAAGTAGGATCTGATCAACACTCTATTTACCTTCCTATATTATCCCTAGCTAGTCTGAGGGATAAGAAAACATTCGTTAGATGATATCGAGTGTAGGTGCCTTTTCTATGGTGTTACTACTCCGTACATATATAAAGGATACTTATCTTTAGAATGCAGTACGGCGTATGGAGCATGGAGTATCTGGTGACAATTCGCTATCCGGTGGGGGCCCACCACTACATGGAGGTATGGTGGGCTTTGCCATCCACCACGGGTGACCATATCGATTATGTCATCATTTGATCCGGGCCCGATGGGGAAACTATCCGAAAGCATACTAGTCGCCACCTGTCGGTAAGTCGACCAATCAATCCACAGCACACAAATCGCTACTGTGCCCTGAAACCCTCTACCTCACATCCGCAAAAACGAATACTTCGATCTTGACCGTTCCGTATCTCGACAACCACCCATCCTCGCCGCCCCCGGGACCTTCAAAATGAAGTGTACGTCTTCACTATTCGACTCACCCTGCGATATATATGCTGACGGATTTGTTACAGTCATGAAAGTGGGCCGTGTGGCCATCATCACCCGTGGCCGCTACGCCGGTAAGAAGGTACGACAAGATCCTGATCCTCCCGAATTGAGCACGAGAAGAATGGAAGGATGCGAACGAATTGGAAGCGAAAGACTCGAGATTTGAAAAGAGCACAACGCAACATGGAGGACTGCGCAACAATTCAAAAAAAAAAATTCGGAGTGCTAATCAGGCATTTTTCTTCGACTTTATAGGTCGTCATTGTCCAGCCCGTTGATGCTGGCTCCAAGTCGCACCCCTTCTCCTACGCCATCGTCGCCGGTATCGAGCGTTACCCCCTCAAGGTTACCCGTGGTATGGGCAAGAAGCTCGTCGACCGCCGCAGCCGCATCAAGCCCTTCATCAAGGTCGTCAACTACAACCACTTGATGCCCACTCGTTACACTCTCGAGCTCGAGGGTCTCAAGGGTACCGTCACCAACGACACCTTCAAGGAGGTCTCCCAGCGCGAGGACGCCAAGAAGACCATCAAGAAGGCCCTTGAGGACCGTTACACCAGCGGAAAGAACCGTTGGTTCTTCACTGCCCTGCGTACGTTTTTCTCGGGATACAAATCTAAATTTACTTTGGAACTCGACACTAATACTCCAGAACAGGTTTCTAAACGGTTTACTTGGGCGTTTTGTCGTTTTGAGCGCACGGGTCTAGGTGAAGGCGAGGTCGAAAAACCATCGAGCACATTCGGTCCCTGCGAGCATGGGATGGGAAAACATATACCATGGCTGGAAACAGATTCGTGAATGTATCGATGAACTCCAGTTTTAACGGGGACGCCACTTCCATACCTGGTGTCCGTCTGAATGAAATGGAAAATGAACAATTATCTCAAAATCAATATTGTCTATCACCTGAGCATTGGTCGACATATTCCCTATTTCCCATAGGCCGGGAACAAATCTGGTCTGTCATTTCATCACAGATCGTTTCCGCGTCGGTGTATGGCCTTGTAGCTATGTGGTTTGTCCCAGGTCCTCCAATTCCATGGTGTCATTGCTACGATTGATGTATCCATGTCCACTCATAATGCGTGATCGTAGTTCTCAAAAAAGCAATTGCTTGTACCCTGGATGGAAGCGCTAGATGCCCTCTCACTTGAGTAATCCTTATCGTTTCGAATGAGGGCTCGGCCTTCTCGAAGTTTAAGTCGAGAAAGTCCCCAAGATTGGTCTAGGTCCTCACATCCGTGCTGTGAGATGCAATTATAGGTTCTCTTCCTACCACATGTGAACCCTGCCCCCGCGAAGATAGATATATCATACCTCAGCCATATAGACATCATCGCTTGCAAGGTATTCAACACTAGCACGTCTAAAACTTGAACGCACTTCAAAAACATGCAGTATCTGTGCCTGTGCTGCTATTCTGCCTACATTGCAGCCTTGAAGGTTCTAGATCCCTACAATGTTCTATCTACATGCGATCCAAACAAAGAGCTCCTTTGATTCAATGGATAATCGGCACACCCTGGTCCTACTCTCGCTAGTAAACAAGGGGACAATGGTCTTTGGATACTATTCTCGACATAAGTTTCGAGATAAGAGCAACACATTCTTTATACTCATTGTCTTCTTTCTATCATGGCATCCATGGCCTCAGACCTTTCATTCCTAGTTGATACAATCCATACATAGGAAGTATATAATCCACCTGGATGGCTCCCCATCTTCTGCCCATATCATCTAATCACCATTGAGCTGTCATTTCGAGCAACTACCCGAACACGAACAAGGCACATACCAAACTACGAGTCAATAAATCGCCAGTCATCTAGTGTCTATAACAATGCCCTTCCCTCTAAAAACTATCTACGAGGACGCAAGCGAGGAATGGGCGGACAACGAGGTTCATCCCTACTACAACATGCCCATGGTAGCCGTGCGAGCCAGACCTCGTGTCCTCATGCACTGCAACGTGTGCCGTGACACTGCTTCGCTTTTAAATGTGAAGGTTAGTATCGACAAATGGATTAACGCTGAATATTTCATCTGGGAGATGTCCGCGGGACTAGCTGACAGCGGTGTATGCCCGCGGTGGACAGAGCTCTTCGAAGAACGATATAAGGAAAAGTGGGTGCAGGTCCAGAACGAGTTCGAGAGCCTAGCCGATCTGCCCGAGAGATTCCTTCACGAGGTTCCGGTCCCGCCTTTCCAGGTAGCAGAGGTGAAGATCAAGGCTAAAAGATTCCTGTACTTTTGGCGGCTCCGTGCCAACACAGGCCAACACATGATTGACACGAGCTTTTGGCATCTTTGGAAGTTGATTCTTCAGCAGGACTCGCCCGCTGTTGGCCATTTTGATGTTGTTCTCAAAGTGCCCTTACATACTCCTGCCGGGGAGGATCCTATCGCTCCTTGGAACATGTCTCTCCCAAACGACAAACAATCGACCTGGTGTCATCAGTCGTGAGGATGCTTCCATTCTTGGTCCTGAGCACTCATGCAATAATCTCGCTCAATTGGGGTTCATGCACGTCTCGGAAGGGGCCCGTTAAGATGATATCCCTCCAGCTAGCCGTAACCGATCGTGCTCCACCTCAGCTAAGATGGAATTGCCACAGCGCATGCGAGATCGTATGTTTCTAAAATATAGGGGCATTTCCACAGATGTGTTGAGCAGTACGACAAGTCCACTGCGATTTCTCAACACTCCACTACCCCTTCAGCTCTTGAAGAGGTGAACAATAACTATCGTGAATGGGGGGATATCACCTTACGAGCAACCTGTAGTGTATGTTCAGCTCTCTTGTTTCTCGAACCTAGTGTATATTTTCCCCTCCCCCAAGTTTATATTCACGTTAAATGCAGTCTATTGTCGAACTGATCTTTCTGAAAATATGGTATAGCAAGTACGGAGTGAGGGTTTACCTACAAATAACGTAAAGAGTAGGACCGATATCTATAGTACCACAGGTGCTGGATTGCATCCACATGAGATACGAAGATGAGGACTGCCAAAGTCTCGTTGGAACTATCATATTTCCACAAATATAAAGCGCGAGTCCGCACACTAAAAACAAAGATTCCTGCTACATTGTCATATTTGGAGTGGATAGCTATACTCAGGTACAATAGTCCAGTGACTAAGATGTATCATATGATAGTATCAAGATGTGAAGCTCGGGGTTTCTCTCAACTTGTCGAGTGGCACGATCTAGACAACAAAGCGACAATAAAATACACAAAATAATGCGTGGTACACTTCCGACAGCTAATTCCCTTGGCACACTTGACGTGGTATTTTCCTTCAGAGTCGATTTGGCTAACAACTGCCAAGTCAAGGGCAAAGCGCTTCGAGGGCACTAGCTTCCGGCACGGTTGATCACAATTGAATGTCTATGTATCAATAGACCAAACCCTGTAGGCACAGAACAAAACAAAAAAAACATTTCATGTGATCATCACCCGAATCAACCAATCCCAATCTCTAAAGGCAACATAATTGAACCCTTGATGTCTAGAGCTCCAACGCTAAATGACAGCTCGGTTTGCATGTGAAATGGATACCCTCGCACTCTACGGTGAACATGCTAACAGCGGGTCACGGGCCTCCACGACGCTAGATGTTCGTAAGGCTAACCGAGACGCCACCTTCCCACGTAGAGAGATATTCCAAGTCCGCCACCCGGAGTTTTCTGAGATGCAACATTCTCGCAAATTCAGCTCGATTGTACATCAAAAGTCAAAATGGAGTGGCGTGCTTGCCACAGTCTGAATTGATTAGGGATATTCTCACTGCAAAACTTTATAACCCATATCCTTCTAGCTTCGAGAGCAAAGATACATAATCTATGAGTAGTGATCCTTTTAATAAACAGAGAGAACAAGGGTTGTACTTTGTAGATGTTGAGACAACCGTGCTGGTCAAGACCCACGATATACAGGGATCTGCATAGTAGCTTAATCGAGTGGGTTATCAGTCGATCGCCGCAATCCAAGTTCGTCTGAGTGAAGGAGTACAAAAAAGCCAGGAGAAAAACAAAAAGTTCGCCGCCCCGGCTTTACATTATAATGCTCAAGACATGTCTATCTCCGGTGGACACATTCAATTTTTCATATGCCGACCATAAGTTTGAGAAGTCTGGCCACCACCCGGCTTACCCTGATAGTCGAACCGAATATCGATTCCGCATTTTCGTAGCCGGTTATATTGATCTAAGGAGCACAAGTTGGATAGATGCGAAGTGCCAAGGTACTTCCTAACCTTCACACAAACTGACCGTGCTAGTAAATATAGTATGACCATAGTACTATAGCCATTTCATCGTCACATCAAGCGCCGAGATTCGGATGAATCAACGACAGCTCCTTTGGCCCGTCGCACACCCGGGGGCCGGGGGTTCGATATTCAACCCGACTAGGACCTTGCGTAATGTTTTACCCCTCCTACATTTGCACCGGAAGCCGTTACGTATTCCCGGCAAGAGTACAAGGGGCCGACGCTCAGGCCAATGGGTGGGTACATCACTAGAGTCGCTAATGCATACGCAGACGGCCTAGGCTCGCAGAAGCTCGAAGCCGAAGCGTCAGTCATATTCTAACATGTCCCGGCCAGCCATCTGCGGCCACTGCCTGGGCAGTTTTCTTATAGGGTGCAGATAAGCAGGTTTGTCCAACGGGGAACGGCGAAACGGCCCCGGGGGTGAAAACAGGGTTTATCTTGCGAAGTCATCCCTCACTTCAATATCAAACTCTTAGAAGCTTGGAATGTAATAAGAGATGAACACCTTGCAAGCGCTATAAGAGACAGAATAGATGTGATAGAAGATTATACAGGTGGAACCACACGGCGTTTTCGCATCAGACCCGCAATCACATGCGAAAACAGCTTATCACAAATTCACCTATGATTGCATGTGGTATTTTTCCGATTTTTTTTTGCAATTCAATGTATATTTGGTATAGGATAGAACATGTTAATACCTATATATATAGCTATAATTAGCCATAGGAGTTCAATTGCTCTGACGCTTGCAGTGCATAATGCTCAAAGTCAATGGCGCATTGGCGTGGGGGCATCACTTGGAACTTGGGGCTGTTGAGCCCTTTTTTCTTCCACAAGAAAAGACAGGAAATAGGGGGAAATTATACAAAGCAGAGAGCGAAAATGAGCAATCAAAATAACCAGCCGAAAATACTATGTACGATGTATTGCAATGAGGCGATTGCGGTAGGACCCATTGCATAATGACAGCGCAATCACATGTGAAAATCCTATTTTTCTATACAACCCAATTTATTCCTCTCTCTTTCTCTCTTTTCTCTTCTGAATCACTACTATACTTCATACTCATAATACTATCTCTATGCCCCACGCAGAAAACAAAATGGGTGAACCGGTTGTCAACGGCGAGAAGCACTACTCGCAGTTCCTTGATGTATGTACACCCCCACTACAGCCCAACACCACAACGCAGAACTACACCCAGAATTAGCCCATACTGACATTCTCCCTGATTTAGCATCTCACTTCCTACCCTATCGTCTCTGACTCCATCTCCTATTACAAGGGCAACCCCTACGGGGCCAAGTCCCTCGAATACGCCGACCAAGGCTACACCCGTCTCGCCAAACCCGTTCTACCCTTTTTTTCTACTCCCTACAGCTATGTCGCTCCCTACCTAGCCCGTGCCGACTCTCTCGGTGACAAGGGTCTTACCCAGATCGACAACCGCTTCCCTATCATCAAGGAGGAAACCCAGAAGCTGCGCGGTTCCATCTACAACAGTGCCTCGCTGCCTGTCCGCGTCGCCGGTGACGTCAAGCATCATGTCTTCGATATCTATGGCTCTGAGTACAAAAAGTGTGGTGGCGATGGCATCTTCGCTTCAGGCAAGGCTGTTGTGACCACCAGCTTGGTTCTGTCGCAGGAATCGCTGGCTTGGGCTAGCGCTTTCCTCCAGACCAAGAAGGAGGAAGCGAAGGAAGTTGTCAATGAGAAAAACAGCAACTGATTTTAGATCTCTTTGAGCTTTTGGGGCGTTTCTTTTTTGCTTTTTCTATTCTTTTAGAGAAAATGATACCTTGTCGCTGCTCTGTGTGTGTTGCCTCTTGTGTATTTAGTTCGAGATCTATCGATGGGCGTTGTAACCTAACGCTAATTTACTGGGTTTAATCAATGTACAACCCTCCATTCATATAGATACTGCAGATTATGTTCTTTATCTAATAGCTCACAAAGACAGTCCACGAAATAAGCCCTAAAATAAGAAGACTGACCTCCAAACGCATTTGCTGGAACAAAGAACCATTGATAAGGCCAATGCACAGACCACCTGGGCAGCCCCGATGGGGTAAAATAGTTCTATCGCGTCGCGTCTTCCCAAAGCCATCTGCAACTCATCACCATTCCCACATAATAAAAATGTCGTCAAATCGCAAAAGACGGGTACGTAACCTCAAATCCCATTCGAGTTATCCACCAACTAACCTGCATCCCCAGACCAACGCATCAGAGACCGAGTCAACCCCAAGCGCGCGTCGGCGCAGAAGACAAAGCGAAGAATCCGACTCATCCGCACCAGACAGCGACGATGACGGATCAAGCGCACCAACGAGCACCGATGCAATGGTCAAGAAAATGGTACGGCTCGCCATAGCAAGCGAGTACTCGCGGCTTCCGATCCGACGCAACGACATCAGCGCCAAAGTGCTGGGCGAGCAGGGCTCACGGCAGTTCCAAAGTGTTTTTCAGCAGGCGCAGCAGCAACTGAAACAGCGGTTTGGTATGCAAATGACGGAGTTACCGGCGCGAGAAAAGATCACCGTCACCCAACGAAGAGGTGAGTTGAGTTCCGTCTTGCTTTTCTTTGTTGCAGATTTATGCTATGCCTATGTAATCACTACTGACATCCTGTACAACAGCCGCGCAAAAAACTGAAAAACCTTCCTCGGCTAATAAGTCCTGGATCGTTACGACCACCTTGCCGCTCCCATACCGTTCCCCGGATATTCTCATTCCAACGAAGGCACCCTCTCTCTACACCGAAAGCACATATACAGGCCTGTACAGCTTCATAATAGCGTTGATTGTGCTGAACGGCGGTACCCTGGCTGAGCAGAAACTTGACCGGTACCTAACGCGCACAAACGCCGAGGTTGCTACGCCGGTCGACCGCACGGATAAACTGCTACAGCGGCTATGTAAGGAAGGTTACATTATCAGGACGCGGGAGATGGATGGTGGTGAAGAGGTCATCGAGTATGTTCTTGGGCCGCGGGGTAAAATTGAGGTTGGGACTGGTGGTGTGGCGGGTCTTGTGCGAACTGTTTATGGGAAAAATCAGGATGACCATGAGAGCTTGACTCAACTCCAGAGGGAAGACCTCGAGGACTTCGAAGCGAAGCTTGGAAGGAGTCTTGGGATTGAGCCGGCGACGATACGAGCTAGTGGAGTGGATAATGCTAGCGATGCGGATGGAGATGTTCAGGGCCATGGGAGTGGGGAGACAAATGAAGTGCCGCGGAGCTCGGGGCCAAGACGGTCTTCCAGGCGTGACGCTAATCAAGAAGAGGAGGAAGATTCTGACTCTGAGGAGTATGAGGAAGAGTGATTGATTTATGTTTGATTGGCACACTGTGATAACATAGGGATACATACTACATGTAGGTATCTGCCAACTTGATACCCACGATACGATAGGTCATTCAAGTACATTTGACCAATGTTCGCTACTTTACTCATCGATATATAGTTTGAAACTGAGGACCATAACGCATTGTGGACTCTTGAACGTGCTCATGCCCGTGAGTGCTCATGCCCTTAATTGAGGTCGATTATCATTATGGCAGTATTCTGCGCTCTATATTGTCGCTTGATTCCAGTTCAACGTAGTCTTACAATAAAGCCACATTTGGCTAATTGCACGGATTAGCTATTTAATAAATGATTTCCATCTTAATCACCAAGCCATGACTACAGGTGTTTTGCAAGAAATTGACATAGTACCGTTCAGCCCTGGAGATAAATGGATATCAATTCTCAAAGATCTATGATCGTAAATAAAGTTCCAAGCAGGCACGCTTGCAATGGACTTCTATAGACCTGCTGTGGCATGTCAACTTCACATGAATGTTGATGATTTAGCTCACAGGCCACCGACCTCTTTAGCTATAAAAGTGGCCAGGGATATCCAAGGTAGAATGTAGGTAGGCGACTCGGTTCTGAATAGTCAAGAGCAGAGCTCATCGTGTTCGATGGTGAATTCATCCTTGCATCGAGCGCATTCGTCAGCGCCAAATATGATACTAGAAAGCATCATAGATCCGGCCTTTGGAAGGAAGAAAACTTGCCCACAGTGAGATATGTCTGGCCGATGCTCGCATGTGCAAACAGTATCTCATGCTCCTTCCATTCGTTGCTTGTGACAGCTAGCAAGACTATACCTATGTAAGTAAGTAGTATTTATCACGGAGTGCGACTGATGGTCCAAGCTATATTATTGTCAGCCTTAAGAGATGAAGCTCTGGAGGGCGTACAGGCCTTAATGAGCTTGAAACAATCTTCTCCCCTACTGTCTCTCCCACTGTGAATCAATCCACCATGACAAGACTATCCGCCCTCACCTTCCTTAGTCTACTTGTCACCTGAACATCTCTGGGGCAGCATTAACATTCAAGTTTGTAGTGGATACCTCAATGACTGGGTAGATATACTGCGGACACTCAATATCTCTCAACCTGATCGTGTCAAGGGATATATTTGCGCTGTAGGCCGGTTAGCCTCACGCCGACAGATTCATTCAACCTCGGCCAAAAATGACTGGATTCAAGAATTACACCAGCACTGTATCAACTCCAACTTAGACACCGAACCGAACTACTTGTCTACCTCGTAAAATTTCGATTTCCACTTTGCTGATCACACCATCTGACTACGGACCCCTCACTACGGCAACCACAATCAGCTCTAATACCCCAGTCGTCATACTTACAGCCAATTTGATGGGATTTGAAGCGTAGGTTCGTATATTTGAATTGGGTCTGATTTTGGGACGGACCTAATTCAAGGTTAAGATGGAAATCGAGACTGGCTTGGATATACGTATATGCTTAGAGTACTGTGTATAACGCCCTGGGTTCTGAATATTAGTCACTTTGATAATCATGGTCTCAATCGGGTTTATTCATTGAGCCTGTCTTCCCAAGGCCACACGTGTATACATGTGTATATATGTGTATATATTGTGTACATTGTATCTATTCGATATTCGATATACGAGCCGTTGCATGTACTCATATGACGGAATATGTGTTTCTGGGTGCTCAGAAGCCTTTCTGGCAATCGAAAAGGGTCAAATATATATATATCTTAACCCTGAATAGGCTTACACCAAGTCAGGATAAGACTGATCCATAGTTAGCTTCTAGATTGGAGATGGTTCTAATTCTTGATATTGCTTGATGAATGAATGGGGTGACAAAATGGGAATAGAAAATTGAAGTCGAACGACTAGACATGCATGGGTAATCAATAGTTGGACGAGATAACCTGGGGCTAAATTTTCAATATTATGGGGATGCGGGATACATCGTGCATGGAACATGGTCGCAGAGGACTTTTCTATCGCAGTTTCACTAAGCTGAAGACATACCCACAGACGGGATCCAAAGTAACCCACGATAGGAAAACACTACCAGAGTCGATCGACTACTCTACAGATCCTCGTCTACGCTATTACATGTTTACGGAGAAACAAAGAATTGGGAACAAATTGAGTCATAAAAATGTGGGTAGTCATTTTGATCAACTACACAGCAAATCTACCTTCCATCAAGTAATTGTTTTTGAAAAGAAAAAAATCATCACGGCATAATGAGTATCATCCGAGAATCATTTATTTCTTACCAGCCTTGGTAGCGGCCTTGGTGACCTTACCAGCGCCACCAGCGTTCTTCACAACGGACTTGATGACACCGACGGCGACGGTCTGACGCATGTCACGGACGGCGAAACGACCGAGAGGGGGGTAGTCGGTGAAGGCCTCAACACACATGGGCTTGGAGGGAACCATCTTGACGATAGCGGCATCACCGGACTTGATGAACTTGGGGGAAGTCTCAGTGGCCTTACCGGTACGGCGATCGATCTTCTCGAGGAGCTCAGCGAACTTGCAAGCAATGTGGGCAGTGTGGCAATCGAGGACGGGAGCGTATCCAGCGCCGACCTGACCAGGGTGGTTGAGGACAATGACCTGGGCGTTGAAGGAGTCACAGCCGGCAGCGGGGTCGTTCTTGGAGTCGGAAGCGACGTTACCGCGGCGAACCTCCTTGACGGACACGTTCTTGACGTTGAAGCCGACGTTGTCACCGGGGTTACCGGCCTTGAGCTGCTGGTGGTGCATCTCAACGGACTTAACTTCAGTGGTGACGTTGGCGGGGGCGAAGGTGACGATCATGCCGGGAGAGATGATACCAGTCTCGACACGACCGACGGGAACTGTGCCAATACCGGAGATCTTGTACACATCCTGGAGGGGAAGACGGAGGGGCTTGTTGGAGGGACGGACGGGGGGCTCGATGGCGTCAATGGCCTCGAGAAGGGTCTTTCCGGTGGACTTGCCAGCCTTGGTCTCCTTCTCCCAACCCTTGTACCAGGGGCAGTTGGGGGAGGGCTCAAGCATGTTGTCGCCGTTGAAGCCGGAGATGGGGACGAAGGGAACGGCCTTGGGGTTGTAGCCGACCTTCTTGATGAAGGAGGAGGTCTCCTTGACAATCTCGTTGTAACGATCCTCGGACCACTTGCAGGTATCCATCTTGTTGAGGGCAACGATGAGCTGCTTAACACCGAGGGTGAAGGCAAGCAGAGCGTGCTCACGGGTCTGGCCATCCTTGGAGATACCAGCCTCGAACTCACCAGTACCGGAGGCAATGATGAGGATAGCGCAATCGGCCTGGGAGGTACCAGTGATCATGTTCTTGATGAAATCACGGTGACCGGGGGCATCTGTAAGGAGAGATTAGTAACATGTATGGCGATGGTGAGTAGGAAACTCTCTTACCGATGACGGTGACCTCGTACTTAGCGGTCTGGAACTTCCAGAGGGCGATATCGATGGTGATACCACGCTCACGCTCGGCCTTGAGTTTGTCAAGAACCCAGGCGTACTTGAAAGAACCCTTTCCGAGCTCAGCAGCCTCCTTCTCGAACTTCTCGATGGTACGCTGGTCAATACCACCACACTTGTAGATCATGTGACCAGTGGTGGTAGACTTGCCGGAATCGACATGGCCGATAACGACGATGTTGATGTGGGAACGCTCTTCCTTACTGTTTGAAGTCAGTCTCAATTTCGTTCCTGAAAAGGAGAGTAATCACATACCCCATGATGACGGTTTAACTTTTTGTAGTTCTTTGTAAGATACTAGAAAAAATCTGTGGAAAAATTGCTCAGAGACTACGGCAGAACGCGTAGAGGTACTGAGCAAATGCAATCAGTAAAGAGTCGAAGGAGAGAGAGCTTGAAAAGCAGTAGGGGGTCAAGGAATACTCACTGTAGCAGACGAGAGGAAGAAAGAAAAGACTGTGGGAGGGGGAGGAGGGGAATTCCTTATATGGAGGGGCAAGCGAGCGAGGCGAGTCAGCAGGTGGGGCAAAGCCCTCTTTGGGTATGACCTCTGATTGGCTCAAGCACTTAGCCGTGTACGCAGATTTTTCAAAGTGGGTGGGAGGGATTAAGTACATGTACTTCCTACAACATGGACTTACACATACCTTGTCAAGTACTATCTACCTCTTTGCTTGAAACACCCCTCCGTTTCCCTGGTTTTGTCCTGCCACGGCACTCCACTCGGTGCGAATTTTTTTTTTTCATCTCCGTCCCAGCCCACTCTGTGGCTCTAAACGCTCGAACTGGGCAGCAACGCAGAGTGGTTGGGTGAGAATCCTTTGGGTTTGCATTGTTTACTTTACGCATTTGGTGTGTTTTTTTCTCTTCCCGGCCTTGTACTGTGGCGATTAGAACAATCTCAATCATTTTTTCACTTTTTTTCCCTTCTCTTTTGCCTCAGCCCCGCGGGTGAGGGGCAACATTCTCACCGCCAAATCATCCCACTAACAATGTCATGCATGTAGGATATTTTTTTTTTTTTCGCCCACAATGATTCACATGTAGGCAGAAATCAATGTCGGGCTCTACATTTGTACTAGGCCAATTGTATTTATAGATAACAGTCATGCTAACCACCACAATAAATATGAGCTAAAAGAAAGAGCATGAAATGCAAACAAGAGAGCTAGATCCAGGTCCGAAAAAAGTTTCCGCTGATCGCAAAATAATCTGTGCACTGGGCTGTGACGTCGATCAATTTGGGTATCGTCTCAACTTGATAGTTTTGAGCTACAACCAACGCCTCCCCCCAAAGGCCTAGTAAATGCGCCATTTTCGCCTCGCTGTAATAGATATGAAAGCCAAAAAAAAAAAAAAAGTACTTGTTCCCAGCCTCGTTGCCCAGGTCTAATTTTCTCTCCACCGAGCACCACACGAAGTACACTATAGCTGTCAGACACGGGTACCTCACGTTGTACGTAAGGAGAAAAACATACCTTTAAGAATGTAGTCATCGGTTCATCTGCACTACGAATCTGCAGCTGGAAGAAGTACGCACGTTCCCCATTGCAGCTTTCGGCGGGGCATTGAGCTGCAAGTGTAAAAAAGAGAGCATGTCAGCCTTGTATGTCTCGACGGACATGTCATTTCTGACAGATGACAGGAAAAACTTACTGCCAACACTGTCGGCATTGGCAAACTCCTCCTTGCCACCAAAGACATCGTCCACTTCCTTTTGCTTCATGCTTTTCTTCTCGAAATAGTTCTTGTCTATCGGGGCTTCATAGGGACAGACGCGGCATTCGAAGCGGTTCACACCCGCAGGAAATCTTGTGCTCGAGTCCGCTTTGGAGATGGTGAGCGCATTGCTGCAATTTGGGCAGACTGGAGAGAAAAATCAGCTTCTGTTCTGGACTGTGACTGGACACTGTTAACTTGGAGATAGAACATACAGACTAGCATCTCGATGATCTGACTGGAGGACGCAGCAGGTAAAGTTAAGAAAGTGTTAGACAGCTATATCAGGAGAAAGTTAGATCCTCAGCAGCTATATATCGTAGTCCCTGTCAGGTGCAGAACATCACTGTCGATGATAAGAGATCTAGGCGCGCGGCTAAACCACGGAGTATTATATATCCGGGAGGCCCGCGTGTGGCATGTCCCTGGGGAACAACTCCATAACCTGTAGTGTTTGCCAGGAACTTGAAAGCCTGTTTGAACCGACAGACCAGCTTGTACATACATATTCTGGATCACTCACAGATTCATTTTGATCACCAAAATATCATACAAAACGCCTGACTCTTGTCACAACTAGCTCCTCGCGTCCTATCACAGCTGAGCACCAATTCCTGTACTACCGACTTCACTTTCGGGTATTCCGGACTTTGTGAACCCATATACAGAGATGGCTGATGAGGTGAATACTGGTCACCAGATCCATGCTTAAAATCAACGCTAACACTACTATGATTTAGGGCGCATCACCCCGCGAGCTGGTCGTGGAGGCCTGCCGCCGGGATCAACCCCAATTAATTGAGCAAGTGTTGAACGCAATGGAAGAGAAATCAAATGAGCAAGTGGCACAATTCTTCAATGAGGTGACAGACTCTATGGGAAATCACGCATTGCACATCTGTGCCCAGTACGGCAGCTGTACGTGTTTATTTTGCCACTTCCTCAATCCCCATCTCTTACAGAAGCTAACTCTTTCTTGAATGGTCAGATGACACCATGGATGCGTTGTTTGATATCCAATACTTTGAATGCGACCCGTTGACCCGGCTGGACAAGGACACACCGTTGCACATCGCAGTGCGGTATGCCAATGATAAGGACGCCGAACTGGGTGAGGCCATGATCAAGATGATGTGTGAGGCTGGCTGTGATCCTCGAGTGCGGAATAAGCATGGTCAGAAGCCTGCTGAGCTGGTTTTCAACAATAATGAGATTAAGAAGACCCTTCAGCAAACCGAGTATATCATGGCTGAAGGTATTCAAAATACTGGCGATGGAGCCGAGTCGGATGGTGGAGAGGCCAGTGATAGCGATTAAAAGGAAACCTTTTGGTATTTGCATTGTCATCCATTGAATTGCAAGGATTCTCTGTTTCTGATAAGAAGGCTCGAGATGCTCTAGTTGAGAGGTCTGGTTTTATGCACGAGTCTTAGACTTGGCCACGTCTTCTATTACTATTTTACGATTACTACGAATCAAGTACAGTCTCTGAGAGCTGTTATCATAGAATTGACCTCTTTTGGCAAACTACTAAACTAGATGGAAATTCCGTTCGTTGATTTCCAAGGGGGGGTATCACAAAGTTAGACTCTTGACGCCCTAACAAGCTTCTGTACTTGATCTAGCCACTTGCGGGAGAATTCCTCTGCGGTAAACCGTTGGGATGAGCGACGAGCCCGCTGCCGCATGGCGAGTTTCTCTGCCTCCGGAAGAGCAAGAGCAGCCTCGAAAGAAGCAGCAAACTGCTCTTCTGTTTCAGCTCGGAATCCAGTTGCACCATCACCCAAATCAATGACAATGTCTTCACGTGGACCGCCTGAGTCATGTGTGACACATATGAGACCAGCGGCTTGGTACTCCACGACACAGATACCAAAGTGCTCGTTCCACATGGCATTGACACCAACGGAGGCGGTACTGAGATGGGACAGCATGGCAGGCCAGCTGGCATCGCACAAGAAGGTGGTATAATCGCGGATGCGAAGTTCATGCGCCAAGAGGCGCAGATTGTAGATGTGGGTTTCATCAGGACTGGCATGGCGCACGGATCCAATAAGCATAAGACGTGGAGGGGGCTGGCCTTTGTAGGCTGGGTTGTTTGTTCGTTCTTGTAAGAAGCGCGCAAAGGAGCGCAAGACTAGCGGGTGATTCTTCTCTGGTCGGAATTGAGCAATGTAAAGTATAACGGGCTGGCGTATCTTCTCGCTCTCCATGTCAACAGGAATATCTGATTGCAGTTCTGTGACTGCTGTTGGGGGGGAACACCACCGCCGGCGATGATGCGGTCCCGTCGCCGCTGTTGTTGCTGCATTCCTTTCCGGTGCCCCATAGCGCGCGGATATGTCCTGCCGTCCACGACGAGTTGCACATAACAACATCGACCTGTCGACCGACCCAGCCGTACAACTTGGCAAATAGCTCCCAGTATCGACGTTTGATTTTCCCTTTCCACCCCTTCCCTGCGCCGGAATTGATCCCTTGCACCCCACTCTTATCATCAAGAGAGGCAAGCATATCGGTTGATATGGTCGGGTAATGGACATAGGCGCCAACAGGCACTGTCGGGAAAAGCCACTTGCTCAGAGCAAGTGTGAAAGCGTATCCCATGGTGTCAACAAAAATATCCGGCACAAGCAGGGTAAAAGCGTCATAGGCAACAACCAGTGATCCCAGCGACTGTCCCAGCAGCGTCATGTAAGGGTATGAGCTACTAACAACATACTTGCGGGTCGTCAAGTATAGGAGCACTACGGTTGGTGCATGTAAATGAATATTGAATCGGTTCTCCACTTTTTCCAGCATCGTGGCTTTATTGACTTCGTGATCGCCTGTGTAGATAGCACAGATTGCCTTCGGCCAGCGCTTCTGTGTTGCACGTACTGCTTCCCAAAGAACTCGCTCCCCGCCTCCACCGGCATTGCTGTAGCACCTAGTCAGCGATGTGTGTTTGGATATGCATAGAGAGATGCCATACCAGAATGGGTGGAAGAACCCAATAACCCCATCCCAGTCCTCCGGACTTCGGTTGTTTTCCTGACCAGTATCCCCACTGATTACACTGCCAGTTGATGCCTGTACCCCGCTTGGGCTTGAACTATCCACCTTCTCCCAATCCTCATCCTCGGCACCGTTCCGCGATGGTGAAGTTGTTGAACCCTTCGACTGTGAGGCGCGTAGCTCATCCTCTTCAGATCGCGCCCGCGCGATCACATATTCCCGGCGAGCTCTTGTTCGTCGCCATATCAGCCAACCCACTCCCCGAAACACAAGACCGAGGAGAACGCCTGTTAGCTTCGGAAGTAGGACAGCTGTGGCGGTGAGAACTAGAATGGCCAGAATGGCATTTGATAAGAGGGCCATGGTGAAAAGGCAATGATTAAAGAGACCTCATCAGAAATCACACATAGTAAAATAATTTGAAGTCAAACTGTTTGATAAGTCAGAAAATGCTCCCCTCTCTTGTTGTCAACAAGTTGATCAATCGGGCCAATGAAGTACTCTCATACGTGTCACATGATGATTTCCAAACATCCGATTTCCGTACCGCAACTCCTATAGCAACGGTTTTTCGAGCTACAATTTATTTTCTATCTTGTCTGTCGCCCCGCCAGCAGTGATGTATGCCCTCCGCTCGGCATATGCTCGACATGTAACGCGAGCCGTACCATTGCCACGCTCGCAATTTCGACAATTTCACCCAACAAGACCAGCCTCATCCACCATCATTGACCTTGCACTAGACGGCTCTACCGCATTTATCCACGGCGTCCACAATGTCTCATGTCTACCATGGGCTGCCTCAATCCCTCTGACAGCCGTACTTGTTCGTACATTTGTCGGGCTGCCCATCCTGTCATATACTCGACTCCATCGCCAACGTGAAAAAAAGATAACGCCAATTCTAAGCGCATGGAGCAAGAGATATACAGAAAAACATATGGCTGATTACAGAAGTCTGACCACCAAGAATATAACGATTCCTGAAGTAAAGAAAAAAGCTTTGCTTGATCTAAGAAAACGAACAGCTGAGCTTCATAAGCGTTGGGGAGTCTCTGGCAAGCACAAAGCAATTGGTTTACTGCAGATTCCTGTTTTTATTGCGCTCATGGAGAGTTTGCGCGGGATGAGTGGCAACAATAGCGGGATCATTGCCTGGCTGTCGTCGTTCATCGAGTCGCAAGATCCTGCCTCTGCAGCTCAATCTCTGCATTTAACCATGGAGCCCACCCTTGCAAATGAGGGCGCCCTTTGGTTTCCGGACTTGCTGGCCGGTGACCCGACAGGCGTGCTGCCGCTTTGTCTAACTGCGTCGATCTTGGGGAATGTTCTGACCGGATGGAAAGTCAAGCCCTGGAAGGATATCCAGCACCTTCCGAAGACCGAGATGTATAAGCAGGTCACTTTCACAGGCTTGCGGACCTTTATTGTGGTTTTGACATGTTACATTGGCTTCGCCAGCTGGACTCAAGGGATGCCAACTGCGCTTATGCTCTACTGGATCACTAGTACCAATGTTGCTACGCTGCAGACTTGGGTGCTGGACAACAAGGTGTTTTCACCAGTGACATACCAGCACTTCATTGAAAAATCTATCGCTTTTGAGAAACCGGGTGACAAGGACCCTTTCCAGTTGAAAAACTTGCGTTGATTCCATCCGCGGGAAACGTTTCATTTGGGATGACACGGGTTCTTTCCCATGTAATGAATCGATTTGACGGTGGCTTGCTCAGCCATACTCCACTACAGAGTTGCGAACCATTTACGCACTGGCTCTAAGTGAATTTTGGAGCTCCATCGGGATGAAGCCCACAATCACACCGAAATTTGACAGCAAGCCCATGTCAGACATGATTAACCCAAGGCCTCTGGGTGACTGATACAGACCTTATGAACCGGCTCAAATCGAAGCAGTCGCCATAGGGTCGCCTCTGGGGTTGTACGTCAACGTTCATAATTTGGTCCAACTCACTGGCGAGATGAGGGTCCATTTGAAAAGCATATAGTTCATCGACTGGTTTCGAGACTCATTGTTTAACATCATTTTCCCTTGCCCACTTGCATTCATGTACAATATCCTTCACTTCTCACGAAAATAGTCGGCCGCGTATGCGGTATGTAGCGCGAGCATATCTGCCAACTTGTATTTCTTCGGCTTGAGTTGTCTTATTTTTCAATTATTTCTACCCAGTATTATCTGATTGTAATTCATCTTGTAGGTAGATTGGGCTTTTAGCTTAAAAGTTCAAACTTAGCTTATTGATTGCTAAACCGGAAAAGCCGAATCCTTCTGCCCTTGATGATTGAGATAGGACTCTTTCTAAGAACCGGTATCATCTCCCCAGGTACATCAAGATGATATCAGGGACGTCATATGTAAGATCTCGGATGTCCTTTTCCTGTATCTCTCTTATTCATGGTGTTATAGGTAGGAAAACAACAATTAGTCGTAGAAGTACAGCTAGGGATGGGATACGAGTGCTCACAGAGTAAACATGCCGGGATTATAACTCTACTATATACGATATTCGAAGATGGCAAAGATCATACAACGTACAGAGGGCTTTTCTATGTGTCATGAGGGTATTGCAAACGAGCGTTATGCATCAGACAAACAATCATGATTTATAAGATTAGAGAAACTATTCCCTAGTATATTTTCCTGGCTTTACCAAAGATCCAGTAGCAACAATCAATTGGAGAAAGTAGATTGAAAAACGTATTAAAAGATACCCGCCACCGTTTGAAATGCTTTGGAAATGCCACAAGCGATAGAAAAAAGAAGAAAGCGCCTAAAGCTTTGACTTGGGAGGCTGTTCTGAGGCACTCGCTTCCTGGTTGACTTCCACAGTGCGCGAATCAGGGCCCTGACCAAAGAAGATGACCTCAACGGTAACATCGTCACTAAGAAAGATTAGCCAACTCGTTTAAAACGAAAGAAATGTCATGCAAGGGATTTTCATACCGGTATCGGCGAGAGTAAGGACTGGGTAGCGTCAACAACGCACACACCATATCCTTGTCCTTTCCGCCCATTGCGTTCCGCACAAGATGTGTTGCTGCATTCTTGTCCTCAACAACAAATCGAGTAGCCGCGCCAGAGATATCATATTGCTGCTGGCGGATGGGACGCCGTTGGCCTTCTGTCGAACCGTCGGTTGCGCTTTCCACAGGCAGTTTCTTTTGACTGTCGAACCCAAACCAGCTCTGTAACCAAGCCTTGCTACCCGTGCTAGCAGCAGCGGATTGTTGTTGTTCAACCCACTGACCAACCAGACCGACAACTTCTTCATTGCTCAGCATCTCCCATAGACCATCGGTAGCCATGACGACAAAGTCGCCCTTGGTGGGATCAATCTTGGTCGTAGTAATGATAGGCTCGGCGGTGACATAAGGGGGCGTCTTCAGCATAGGATGAGGGGTGCGCCCAAAGAACTTCGCTTTAATTGTATCCTGGACATCCCGGCTCCACTTGTAGAAAGCGTCACCGAACGCACGGCTGGGTTCAAGCTGGCCGAGAATTCGACCATTCTTGGTGACATATGGCTCGCCAGGATGTTCCTCGCGCAAACGTTTCATTTCAGATGGGGTACCACCGGTCTGGTCCTCAGAAAGAGCGGTAGCAGTCCATTTCCCGCTAGGGCCGCGACGGCCCAGCACTGCGCGAGAATCTCCGGTAACAGCAACCTTAAGGTCCTTGGACTGAGAGTCATAGAAGCTAAGAAGAGCACATGAGCCTGAGAGAGCAGGAGCAAGGAGCTCGGCGGCAACTCGTCGTGATTTAGACTTCATGACTTCTTTGAAACTCTCGTGTACGATATCATTGTCGAGGCGGACGAAACCCTGCTTGATGGCGGCATCGATAGCTTCGGATGTTGGTACGAGGAGAGATGGATCAGCAGAGGCAGCTTTGTAAGTCGTATTCAATTCACGGGCCACGTATGAGATCAAAACATTGCGTAATTTGGCGGATGTGGTCCAGCCCCTAATTGTGGTTAGATTTACGCATGATAAGTATTCAATCTAGACGCAACGTACGAGTGACCGTCGAAAACTCCCCAGAACATCCAGTCACTGCTCGGCTCCCCATTGCTGACAGCAGCCACAGACGCAGGAATCTCCACTATCTTCTCCGCATGGTCATCCTCAATGGGGGAATTGCTGGCAACCTGAACCACATCATAACGAACCACACCCTTGCCCCGATTGACCAGGTATGACTCCTCGTTCTTGCGAAGCTTTTCGGTTGCTTGCTCTGGGGTCAACATCTCTAGGACTCGCCGATCTGAATCGTCTGTAGTCTTGGCAATAGGCTGGTCTCCGGAGAGTGTCGCGGTGTAAAACTGATCGCCGCTGACCAACAATGCACGTCTCGTGGACTCGGCCGGGCTTTCTGCGTAGGCGGAGCTGAAGGCGCTTGATGCGAAACCTCGGACCTGGGTTGCTACCGATTTGACGTTGTCACCCTGGTAAGCATACCATGCCCCCGAGGCAACAACGGTGGAGATAACGGCGAAGGAGAGTTTTCGGCGATGCATAGATGTATGAGAAGCTACCGGGGTGTGGGATGAGGGTTTGCTGCCAGAATATGGCCGAATACCTCGCAGCTGGTTGAATGTCAAAGAGCACGGCCGTTTAGCGGCAATGTTCCATACTGGTGCACGCCGAGCAGTGCGGCAGGCCTGAATAGTCACCCGACGCATTGGACCAGCAGTGAATATGACAGCTGATAAGCTTCTGTGCCTTCTGCAAGGCAGATAATAGCTCTGAGATAGTATGTAGATGAAGTTTCAAGCTTGTCAAGGAGGTCCAGCTCGTCGAGACGAGGTCACGTGCATATGTTATCTAAAATAGCGCTAGTCCGAATTAGTCTCTGTCGTCATTCCCCGCGGTTTTGTTTCGGCGCGTTCTTTTTTGTTTCCACTTGTGCAGAAGAGCCTCTGTCCTATTCGTTTAAGGCTTTGCCTAATTGTATAGGATGTCATCACGAGCAATTCGAAAACTGCAAAAGCTGCGTGAACAGGAACAGCAGCGAGAATCTGAGCGGCAAGATGAGTCAAGCGAAGACGAAGCCCCGCGCCCCGCGAAACCGAAGTTCAATGCTTTCGACTTGCTGAACGCTGAAAATGAAGACGAAGAAGAGGAGGAGGAGGAGGAGGAGGAGGAGGAGGAAGAGGAAGCAGAGGAGGAACCTCGCACGCAGACACCAGAGCCTGAACCAACCCCCATAAAGGCCAAAAAGAGCAACAAGAAAAAGAAGAAGAAGAAGGCTTCCAAAACCTCCGATCCAGCCAGTGCACCGCCTTTGAAATCAAATGAAGCAGACCTGGATGAAATTGATCTGGCGTTGAAAGAGTTATCAACAGGTGGACACTCGTCAGTTGACACAGGTCTATCTACCAGATACACACCCGAGACCTCTTTCCCGAAGACTACGAGCGAGTTGCTCGGCATCGAACCCAAATTCCTCAATGCGACGAATGAGATGCGCAAACTGTTTGGAAATGTGGTTCTGGAAAACTTTGATCAACCAGCGGATAGTGGAACAGGCCGCCGTCGGGATCGTAATCGACAAATGGTCGATCTTGCTCAGGCCTTGACGGGAAGATATAGTCCAGCTAGCCGAGGTCAAAGTCTGGCTGGAGTTACATTGCGACGCAATGTTCTTATGCAGGGCAAAGATGAGTGGCCTCGTGCTCCAAGTGGAGGGCTGGGAATGGAGACTGTGGAGAAGCTTCCTTCCGGGGAGACTCTCTACCGACTGGTGCACAATACCGCCTACCAAGATGTACAGCGGCAGTTTGACCTCTGTGTTGAATCAATGGACCCACAGAGACTCATCGGGCACCTCCAATACAACCCATACCATATTTCTACGCTTCTTCAAGTATCGGAGATTGCCAAACATCAAGGCGATCATGCTGTGTCTGCCGATCTGATGGAAAGAGCTCTTTTCAATATTGGACGCTCAGTACATTCTTCATTTGCTAACCGTCTCAAGGAAGGTGAGGCCAGACTTGATTTCATACATGCAGAGAACCGAGAGCTCTGGCTTGTTGGATGGAGGTACATCACCAACCTAGCAATGAAAGGCACATGGAGAACCGCCTATGAATGGGCCAAGCTCTTGCTCAGTCTGGATAGCAGCGATCCTTACTGCATGAGGCTGCTCATCGATCACCTTGCGCTCCGAGGTAGAGAATATGCACAATTTGTGCAGCTATGCACCCAGACACGCTTTGTTCGCGACTGGGCCAACCTTCCCAATATCCAATGCTCGCTGGTAATGGCATACCTCCGTTTGAACAAGCCCCAAGAATGTCGTCGACAGCTGCACCTCGCCATGTCCCGCTACCCATGGATCTTCAGCAGGCTAGCACAGGAACTTGATGTCCAGCACGTTCCAAAGCAAATATGGGGTAAGATGCCTCCCACCGGCGCTCATGAGTTATTTACCGAACTCTACATCGCCCGTGCAAAGGATCTTTGGAATACGCCAGAGGCTATCTCTCTCATTATGGAAGTCGCAGATTCTATCTCTGGTGAGGAGCCCAATGAGCCGCCAGAGATCACCTTGGACATCGCTCGCCATGTGGTCTTGTCCGATATAGCCAAAGTGACAACCCATCTTCCAAACCACTTTGTGGCTGGTCGCTTGTCCTCCTCCGACCCTCTTCCCCCTATGAATCTGAAGCCTACCAGCAACAATCTCAACCCACTCCCATCTATGCAGCCCCTGCTGGAGGCGGCGAAAATTGGCTGCAGGACCTCCTTGGTCAGATCAACCACAATGTTCGCCCTCCCAATATCCCATCGGATGACGAAGAGCCAATTGGGTTTGAGGATGAAGACGAAAATACCGAACATCTCGATATCCCCCACTCACGCCCACCACTCAGAGATCCAGCGGCCCTTGAAGGGTGGCTCACTCGTGAGGGGTTGCAAACTCTTCGTATATTCCTTTCACAATATGGAGTCGATAGAGGCAACTGGAGCGAAGTGGTTGTAGACTATGCGCCTTTGACCAATTATTTGGAGGCCATGGCGGCAATCTCAGATGTAGCCCGCCAACGATTGTTAGACGGCACTATCAAGGACTCTCTTGGCGATTTTGCAGTCAGCATGCTCGAGGATGAGCTCGCCATTATGCGCGGAGAATAATTCAGCTTCCTGAAGACGAATATTGTATTAGTCTGTGTACAATAGAGAAGAATTGAATTATTCAATGTACTATAATTGTGAGATTGTAGTAATTTTCATAATAGAGTCCTGGTAGTTTATTAAGAACTCCAGTCAACTAAACCAACCAAGTCGACTAAGAAGTCCTTGAGGAGGGCAAATAGGTATGCTCCTAGAGAAGTCAACATATAGCTTGTTGCTTAAAAAAAATCCTGTGATTGTCCTGGTGGGCAATGTCGATCGTCCCAGGACAGATTTATACAACCGAAGTATAAAAGTATATATATCTACGACTCTGCGATCCTTCAGGGAACCTTCACAGAGAAATAATGTCCTATAGGATATTAGCATGCCTTGATCATAGTAGCACAAAGTAAATGTGTAGCACTTACATTTTAGACAGTATGACCATAATGAAGTGTATCATTGGCTCTAGAAACCCTCTAATGCTTGGCTGATGCACATCATCCCGCACTGGCAGCTTCAACATCTTTTTTTTTTATAATTTTTTTTTATAGTTTCTTTTCAAAGAAATGGTCTGTACATTCGATAATCTGTTTTAATGTAGACATACATTGTACAATATACTCAATTAGCATAGGATATTTCAAAGATTTTCCTATGGACCCATGAAAGCTTGGACATAGCGGGAGTACCCTGGGTAGATTGTGTCATAGCCTTATCTCCCGTGCAATTTTCTTTCACTCAAGCACACATTTGTTACAGAGCATGGAAATCATGGATCACGGCCCTATACCTTTAACAGCTCGTGAGGCGGCATCGGGTCTCTTTGGCTCAGTCTCTATGACCTGCTGGTTTTTCCTTTTGGTATGTTTGACACCAGACTCGCACCTTGATAACCGATCCAATGTATCTAACAATACTGTCATAGGTACCCCAGCTAATTGAGAACTATCGCAATGGCAACGCAGAAGCCATTTCTCTCCTCTTCATCTCTGTCTGGCTTATTGGCGATATCGCAAACCTCGTTGGCGGCCTACTAGCCGGACTCGTGCCTGTGATCGTTGCGATCGCGGTATACTTCTGCATTGCAGACGGCGTGCTGATCGCGCAATGCGTGTACTATAAAGCACGCAACTCGCGCCCGGAACCTTTCCATCGCCGACGCTCGTCCACGGAGACTCCGGACCCAACTACCCCATTACTGGGGCGGCGATTCAGTGACTCTCTCGCGTCTTCTGAGTCACGGCGTCGGTCGTCGGGCTCACTGCGCCGCTACCAAGCTGGTGGCCGGCGTGAAAGCGAGGTCGAGGACACCCTGGCAAAGATCGTCGAGGAGAATGACTATGGGCGTAAGGCGTGGGTCAAGAATTTTACCAGTGTTGTTGGGATTTTCCTCATTGGTATTGTGGGTTGGACCATGGCTTGGCAGACGGGAATGTGGGCGCCGGCGCCGTTGGACAATAAGAATGGTTCTGAGGAGGCCATTGGCGGACTGGTGCTGGGATATTTCAGTGCTGTATGCTATCTGGGGTGAGTCATCCTCTCTTTGGGGCTGACGGATTGATATTGACTTTGTCTGCAGAGCGAGATTGCCTCAGATCTACAAAAACTACAGTGAGAAGTCATGCGAAGGTATGTCTGTATTACCCTTATATGATGCATATGTGAGGCTGAATGTTGACCTCTATCTAGGATTGTCGCTCTTGTTCTTTATTCTCTCTCTTCTCGGAAACCTAACGTACGGTGCAGGAGTGAGTGATACAGCAAATTGTACTATGAACTAATAGGCTAACGGTGTGGTTATAGATTCTTTGCCATTCTACAGAGAAAGAATACTTCCTCACCAATCTTCCATGGTTGATTGGATCCCTAGGAACTATGGTTGAGGATGTGATTATCTTCATCCAATTCCGAATTTACGCTGTTCAGGACCCTCGTCTCTCAGCAATCTCCTAAATATTGCAATTTGCTCTTTCAATTAAGAGCAATGACATCTTGCCTATATACCGTCGAATATGTACTTCGGTTTCAAGCCCAACAATTTTTTTGGATGAGAGATGATTTGCATGCGTCTGTTAGTGATGCTGGACATCAGAAAATTTGGTGTAGCATCGCGTTTTGATAGTAAACTGGCAACTAAATCCAATAAATATGGTTGTTAGCGTGAATGTACAGTGTTGCTCGCGATAGCGCGACCTCGGAATTCAAGTAGTGCACAATGATATTATCGATACAACCGTAAGTCCAAAGATGATATTGTTCCAAAAAGTCTGTGCATGTTGTACTTTGGACGGTTGACGAAGAATCCCGCTGGGCGATAACCACAAAGACGTGGCGCGCTCAATGGGAGTTCAACTTCATTTTGAAAAGATATCCAATACCATCAGCCCTACAGCACTACGTCACATGGCCTACGAGCAAGTACCCCACATAAGAATCAGACGACATTCGTTGTTGGTTCATGGTCGCATGACAGACGTGACATGAAGGCCGAGCAAACTAAGCTAGCTGATCCATGTGGAGGGCGAGAAAACGAATCATACATCTACTCGCCAGATCAAAGCAGAACTTTGATCATGGACAAATCAAGAAGTGTGCCAAACGTCTTCAATTCCCCTAAAATCCAGGAAGCAACAATAGTTTCGGAATCGCAGCGGTATCCGATCGAGTCTACCTCGTCCACATTGTGAAGCGGAGGCACACTGAGCACCCAGTCTCCATGAATGTCCGTGTCCGTTTGAATTCTTTTGCTAATTTTCTTTTTTTTCTTCCCCGGGTTCTAGGTCGTAGTGGGGGTCGTGGAGTATCGAGTACAATAGAGAATCGTCGAGGGAGCCGCCATGCGGCAGTGGTAAGAGAGGTTGAGGAATAGAGAAAAAAGGAAACGAGTTTTAAAATTCGATATGGAGATAAGACGCTTAGTCGAAGAGACCGAAGCCCATGTCCTCATCGGACTCCTCCTTGTCTGTAGTGGGGTTAGTATCATGACGCAAACCAGAGATGCATATCAAAACTTACCCTCCTCCTTCTCCTCAGCCTTAGCCTCGGCGGGGGCGGCGGCAGCAGCGGCACCACCAGCGGGGGCAGCGGCAGCGGGGCCAGCGGAACCGACGTTGGTCAGGAGATCCTTGATGTCCTTACCCTCGAGGGCCTGTGTTGGAAATCGAATTAGTTATCGAATCTTTAAATTGTCGCGCGCGGCCATGTTCGGGTTGTTTCGATATTGGCGCGAGTTGTGGGATGGAGTCAGGTATTTACCCGAGCGAAGATGGAGGCCCAGATGGGCTCAACCTCCTGGACGTTGGCGGCAGAGATGAGAGTCTGGATCTTGTCGGCCTGGATGAAGATTAAAGGTCAGTCAGTTTTCGCAAAATCGCTGTTTGACCCCAGTGGCTTTGCAGCAGCTTGTTGCTTTTTTCTCAAGGCTCAATTTCACACAGTAAAGAAAGCTTTAAGTGCTATCTTCAAGCCTCCACTATTCCACCAACATCAAGAATTTTTGGATACGTACGGAGATCTCAATACCGTCATCGGCCAGGATGAGGGCGGCGTAAGAGCAGGCGAGCTCGGCGGTAGACATGTCGACGGGTGGTGTTGACCGGACTGGGTGTCTTGAAGAGAGTTGGGGATGGGAAAGAAGAAGAGAGGAGAACGCCAATGATAGACACCCGAACAGGGCAAACGCGCCGTGTGTGGGAAAAAGCCCTCGCTTAGGGCTCGGACTAATCGGGCTTAGTGTCTTCCCCTCCTCGTGACTTGGCACTAAGCCATAAACGGAGCTGGGCCTAGATGACATAATGCATTAGATGACATAATCCCCCAGTAAACCCTGCGCGGGGCCCGTGCGATCTGGTCGTATCTGCATGATCTCCCTATCAATCGCTCCATTCATTAATTGACATCACATCCCGGTGGGGTTCAAACGTACGACCGATTCTTCTTGTCTTTACTTTTAAAGCAACCTATCCCTTATATTCAAGTCGTCTTCACCCTTAAGTTTTCTAACAAGCATACTTATCGGAATCTCCAACCATGGAGTCCCCCGCTATCCCGGTCCCGCTGGATCCGCGGGAGCAGCCCATCCTTGAAAGCCTGCTCCGAACCCGCGACGCGCTTCTCCTAATCAAACAGGACAAATCCTCATACATAAAGTCCCGCGATGTCCTACCACTTTATGAGGAAGTGATTGCAGAAGTTGAGAAGCTCAATTCGATTCGTAAAGAGCAAGATCGCCGCTTGGTGCACAACCGCTGTGAGTTCAGTATATCACGCGCTCGACTTGGAGGTGACTGACGCTTAACAATAGTGGACTATGTCTTGGATGATTGTTTCCAGTTGATTTCCCTGCTGTTCTTGACAGTTGGGAGGAACAACGAAGCTCCCGCAGTGTGAGTGACGATATCCTTACCCCGCCATCTTATGACTTTGACTGACACTTTACAGTTACTCCTTGGCGACTACTATCCAGGTATTTATCCCTAGGATTTCTGTCGGCTCTTCTTGTTAGCTTTGTGCTCTGAACACTGACTGTTTTGCAGCGCTTACTCGACCACCTAGAGGAGGCTGGATTCTATAGCTCGAAGGATTTGAACTCGATCACTAAAACACTACAGTCTACACGGGAAACCCTTGATCGTGGCCGGAACACATACTCACCAGCTTTGCTCACACTCTTGGAAAACCGTTTGGAACACTGTGACCAGTCACTGGCGAAGTTGCAGAAGGGTCTTGCTGTATTGGCTCCTCCTTTGGCGCAGACCCATGAGACACTGGTCTCAATTTTGCGGTCAACATCGGCTGTGAACACTCGGTCAAAAGTATGCCATCAAATATTTGTATAATTGAATCTATTCGGCACTGACGGATGATTGATTTTAGTTCTCGGCCTCGGAAGTAAATGCTCTTCGAGAACAACTGAAGAAAATTGAAAAGACAGCAAAGGATGGCAACTTTGTGGATGACGAAGGAAATGTTCTTGCAGGACAGGATGACCTCAAGTCTCTGATGCACAGGTGTTGGCGGTGGACTGAAATTGTGCTCGAGCGGTATGTTCTAGGTTGCAAACGGGATGATCGAGCATCGACTGATTGAAATCCAGAGAGGGTAAAATCGACGAGCGCTTCCAAGCTCAATATGAGCGACTGTTAGACATCCGCAACCAACTGGATCGTTTGTCAGTAACACAAGCTTGGTCGCTGCGCGAAACCGATCTATTTGGATACCAGCGAAAGCTCGACCGAATTGATGAGGCCCGTGTCAATGGAAATTTCGTTGATGCCGAAGGTCAGCCAGCGGACCTGCATGCGCAGAGAGTAAGAGTTTCTTCTCGGGCATTCCTCAATGGGCTTGGCTAACATGTGCTTAGACACTCTTATACCTCATCCGTCGCAGCTATGCATACATATATGCGCTTTTGATTTCATCAGAGCCTGTATCTGAAGCTCTACTCCCAGTTTATAACCAACTCCAAACTTTGCGCCGCTGCTTGATCGAAGTCAAGGAGTCGGGAGGCGTTGCAAATTCGCGCGAGCTGTATCCATACAGCATGAAGGTATGGCACCGTCCACCACTACTTGGGGACAAGAGCTGACTGAAATAGCTTAACTCGATTGACAACATGCGAGTTGATGGGAAATTCTATGTGGGCCCGGATATCCCCGAGGGCCAGGGCAGTGTCAACAACCTGCTAGCCGAATGCTACGATTTAGTTTGGGAACTTCGTGCTGCAGTGGTCGACGAGGGAGAGGAGTCTTAAGACAAACCATGTTCTCTAGACCAATGCCTTTTTTTTTCTCTGCCTATGTGTTTTATTTACGCCAATGTTTGTGAATTTGCGCCGATGTTGACGAAGAATTGGCCATGGAATGTCTTTGGCATACAGTGGTCGTTGATTGTATGATCAGAGTCTTACCTTTTTTCACTTCTGTTTCTTTATATGACGATAGGCGTTTGAGATGGGACTTGTGACATTGGCATTTGTATTGGAATGAGGGCACTTTGGTTCCTTCTGGTGGGTTTACTTCGAGTTTAATGAAATTTCCCCGTTGGCAAAAGTTCTTTTTTCCATTTTCTCCTTCAAATGATAGACCTTGTCTTGGGCAGCTATACTGTATGTTGTAGTCCGTACATACTGTAGGGATTTCCCCACATAATAGAGACTGGGATTCCGAAATCGGCGCAATCACCAACCAATCAGAGCGAATACAAATAACGTATAACCGGAGGAAAAAAAAGGAACATCTTGTCTTCCCCCAGTTTCTCCCCCCAAACTTGACAGTAAAGATGGTGAGCCAACTTGTTTGGCAGCGGGTTTCTGCCTCTCGTGGTGTAAGTATACATTGAACACAACTCAATTGGACAGACTGACAGCTTATAGATGGCCACACGGCTCTCCCCACAACGGCTCTTCGCCCGTGGCCTAGCCACCGAGGCCTCCTCCTCCCGCATGCCCCCATACCCCAAGCTTGTCCGCAACCTCGAGCAGGTCCGCCGAGTCCTTGGCTCCGACCGCGCCCTCACCCTCGCCGAGAAGATCCTCTACGCGCATCTGGACAATGCCGAGGAGTCATTGCTCACCGGGACCAACAATGGTCGCGACATTCGAGGCAAGGCCAACCTGAAGCTGAAGCCCGACCGCGTCGCTATGCAAGATGCTTCGGCCCAGATGGCTCTCCTCCAATTCATGTCCTGTGGTCTTCCATCCACCGCCGTCCCAGCCAGTATCCACTGTGACCACATGATCGTCGGTGAGCGCGGTGCCGACACCGACTTGCCAGCTTCGATCAAGGGCAATAGCGAGGTGTTCGACTTCCTGGAGAGTGCCGCTAAGCGCTACGGTATTGAGTTCTGGCCCCCTGGCGCCGGTATCATCCACCAGAGCGTGCTGGAGAACTACGCCGCCCCTGGATTGATGATGCTCGGTACCGACAGCCACACTCCCAATGGAGGTGGTCTTGGTGCTATTGCCATCGGTGTCGGTGGTGCCGATGCTGTCGATGCCCTCGTCGACGCCCCTTGGGAGTTGAAGGCTCCTAAGATCCTTGGTGTTCGCCTCGAGGGTAAGCTGAGCGGATGGGCTTCGCCTAAGGATATTATCTTGTCCCTGGCTGGTAAGCTGACTGTCCGCGGTGGCACTGGCTCCGTCATTGAGTATCACGGCCCTGGCGTCGAGACTCTGAGTTGCACGGGTATGGCCACCTGCTGTAACATGGGTGCCGAGGTGGGTGCTACCACATCCATCTTCCCCTTCTCGCCTAGTATGGTTCCCTACCTGCAGTCGACCCACCGTGGTCACGTTGCAGAGGCCGCTGCCCAGGTTGCCGCCGCCGGCCCCTCGAGCCTACTGCGCGCCGACACTAAGGCCGAGTATGACCAGCTGATCACTATCAACCTGTCCGAGCTCGAGCCACATATCAACGGACCCTTCACCCCCGACTTCTCAGTGCCCCTGTCCAAGTTCGCCGACACCGTCCGCGAGAAGAAGTGGCCCGAGACTTTCGGTGCTGGCCTTATCGGTAGCTGCACCAACTCCTCCTACGAAGACATGACCCGCGCCGAGAATCTCGTCAAGCAGGCCACCGCAGCAGGCCTCAAGCCCAAAGCCGACTTCTTCATCACTCCCGGCAGTGAACAGATCCGCGCCACTCTCGACCGCGATCAAACGCTAAACACCTTCTCTGAAGCCGGTGGCATCGTCCTCGCCAACGCCTGCGGCCCCTGCATCGGCCAATGGAAGCGCACCGACGGCGTCCCCAAGGGCGAAGACAACGCCATCTTCACCTCCTACAACCGCAATTTCCCCGGCCGCAACGACGGCAACCGTCAAACAATGAACTTCCTCGCTTCACCGGAACTCGTCACCGCGCTCGCCTACTCCGGCAGCACAACCTTCAACCCCATGACCGACTCCCTAACCGCACCAGACGGCTCAGAATTCAAGTTCCAAGCCCCCAGCGGCTTCGACCTCCCCAGCGCCGGTTTCGAAGAAGGTAACCCCAACTTCCTGCCCACAGCTGCCGTTCCAGACGCAACTGCCGAAGTCATCGTCTCACCGACCTCCGACCGTCTCGCCCTCCTCGAGCCTTTTGCTCCCTTCCCCAAGGGCGACCTCTCAGGCCTCCAGGTCCTGTACAAGGTCAAGGGCCAGTGCACAACCGATACCATCTCGGCTGCAGGCCCATGGCTCAAGTACAAGGGTCACCTGCCCAACATCTCCGCAAACACTTTGATTGGCGCCGTCAATGCCGCCACTGGCGAGACCAACGTCGCCTACGACGAAGCTGGCAAGCAGTACGGAATCCCGGAGCTAGCGGAGACATGGAAAGAGCGCGGAATCTCATGGCTCGTTGTCGCGGAGGATAACTACGGCGAGGGCTCTGCGCGCGAGCACGCTGCGCTGCAGCCTCGCTACCTCGGTGGCCGGGTTATCGTCTCCAAGAGCTTTGCCCGTATCCACGAGACCAACCTTAAGAAGCAGGGTGTTGTGCCTCTGACATTTGCCAACCGTGAGGACTATGATCGTATTGATGCCTGTGATAAGGTTGATACTGTCGGTCTTTATGATGTGCTTGAGTCTGGTGGTCAGGGTGAAATCCAGCTGCGTGTTACTAAGCACAAGACTGGCGAGGTGTTTACTATTCCTGTTCAGCACACCTTCAGCAAGGACCAGTGTGCATTCATCCTTGCTGGTAGTGCATTGAACTTGTTGGCTAAGAAGGCTCACGCTTAAAAAGGGGAGTAGGTGGTGGATTTCAGACTGTTTAGACACCATAAAAATGGGTTGGGTTTGATCTGGAGTTGATGATTTGGATTGCATTATATCAGTCCCTCGCCTTGTATATGGTGAATTTTGGTTTTAGATTTTTTTTGCCGACTAGATGATATCCAATGTGATCTGTATTCTACTGTTTCTTGATGCACTGGTGTGCAAGTGGACTGAAGGTGGTATTGTAAATAAGTAATAATAGGCTGAGAGGCCCTTTGAGTGCAATCCATTCATTGTATGTGTCATGGTATATATGGTTTTGAAGCTGTGACATCAAAACCAGACAAAATTCGTGAGAGTAGGGAAAGGAAAAAAAAGAGCAGATGGGACATGAGATAAGCATGGGAATATCATAAAAAAAGCATCATGATGCCTCGTTCTTTCATAAGTAATCAGATGGGCAGAACAGTAACTTCCTCGAAGGGCAGGCCGAGAGACCATAAGAGAATGAGAATGAGAATCAAGCACGGCATAATAGACACCGCTGTCTAGAATTACCAGAAAAAGAGAAGAATACCAAGACAATCATATGTCCTGATTGCCGAGCTTCGGAAATCTTCAGACATCCCCAAGAGCATCCTGTATCTGAACGCCAACAAGCCTTTCTATACAGGCAGAATGGAAAAACAAGACCGGCTTTATGCAGATGAGATGCATCATGCAATATCCTTTTCGAACCCTGAAACAGAAGGGAAAAGAGACGAGAGAAGAGATAAGAGAAGAGAACAAGAAGAAGAAGAGGAAGAAGAAGAAGAAGAAGAAGAAGAAGAAGAAGAAGAAGAAGAAGGAGAAGGAAAGAGGCAGGGAATAAAGCCAAACATAGCAGTGTCATCCAGTCCACTTCTGATCAGAAAACCCAGGGTCTCCAGGATTGACCCCCAACATCTGGTCAGAGTTATTGACGCCGTATATACTCGCCTGGTTACTAGCATAACTACCACCCAGTCCCGAATCATCCTCATCAAAGCCAAACTCCCCGCCAGAGCTAGCATCAAAGCTACTTCGCCCACCTATCTCACCCGGATCATCACCCACAGCCGAGATCTGGTCCCACTGCAGATTCTGCAAAGCCGGGTATTGCGCCAGCAGAGCAGCAGGCAGGACGAAGTTACCCGTCGATTGCCCGTCCATGCCGGGCATGTTGGGCATAACGAGCGGCTGGGGGATTGGCTGAAGATGGCCAGATGGCGATTGTTGTTGCTGTTGCTGCTGGTGCTCTAGCAAGACGCGATCACGCTCTTGCGACTCCTCATCAAGAAGAGGCTTGATACATACGCGGCCAGCCTCTGAGCGGAAGTGACGGCCCAGAGCGTCCGCACGGGCGAAGCGGCGGCCGCAGCCCCATTGTCCGCTTTGCGAGAGGTCGCCGCGACAGACGAATTTCTTTTCGCCAGAATGGAGGCCTTCATGGCGTTTGCGGTCGTGCTGTCGCGCAAATGCTTTGCCACACACTGTACACACGAATGGTCGTTCGTCGGTGTGAGTGCGGAGGTGGGATCGCAGATTGTATGCGCGGGTAAATCGCTTCGGACATAGGTTGCACTGGAAGGTAGCTGGGTGCTTCTGGATTCGCTTTGGCTCCCCGGGTGCTGCGCCAGGTCTTTGTGGATCGGCGAGATCTAGGATGTAGTTTCGATTCTCAATTGATGAGGTGGAGAGGCGTCGGTTTGATCGTGAGGGTGAGGGATCTCGTGAACCAGGGTTACTGTGCGAGTGAGAGCCAATCGATCCAACAGGTGACAAAGACCGTGCGGCGGCAGGTGCATGGGGCTCCAGACTTGTCACTGTTGTAGCTGCAGGAGAGCGTGGACGGGAAGCAGGGTGATAAGGATCAGATTTGCTACGAACACGAGATCCTAAATTCTGGTTAGTGTCATATCAACCAAGCCGGCCGTAAACCAGCACTTACGCATAGCGGGAGGGCTCAATGAGTCAAAATCTGCCGTTGATGACTTTGATGGATCGAAGTTTGGATTTCGCAATGGTGGAGCAAACTCAACATTGATTGATGGAGGAGCCATCTGTGAAGCCTGACCAATGTCGCCCGGCGTATTATTCAATTTCCCCATGTTCATCATTTCCTCTTTGGGCATTCCGTACATGTCTGTTGGCGCCGAGGGAAACTGAGAAAGATACGAATTGTTTGGCACCATTTCACCTCCCTGCTGTGGCATTAAGCGCGGAGAGATGTATGGGCTGTGGAGGGGGCTGATCCCCTGCTGATGCTGCTCTGACAAGGTGAATGTTTCCATGCCTAAGCCGTGGTCGTATAGACTTGGGTCACTCTGGGGAACCAAAGAAGGAGATGCATTGTTCTCAATGCCATCGAATTCGTGCTGAGACAAGTAAGGGGAGTGGTTCGCTGATGAAACCTCGGAAACCTCGGACGGTGCACGCCGGTGCCCCTGGAAGGAAACATTACTCATGACCGACTGCCAGTCTGGACCTGATTGGGCTGTCAAATACGCTGCGGTAGCCGGGTCAAGCGAAGTGTGTCGTGAATGCTGAGGGGTATAGTATGTACCCGGTGTGGATCCTGGAGGGGACATGGGCCCAGGCGAGGAATGCTGCTGATCTTGCGATGACGGATGTGGGGATGTTGAAGGGTTGGAGATGGGGCTGACCATATCAACAGGGCCGATGGCTTGGTTGATGGACTGGCGCTGGTGCATTTGCGGGTCCAGTAACAACGAAGAATCGTACTCGGGGGTGGAAACGCTGTTGGGGCTATGATTCTGGTAGAGAGCGAAGTCCAATTCTGGGTGATTCGAGTTGAGCATATTGGAGAAGTTTTCGTCGCGCTGCATCGCTCTAAGTCCCGTCGAGGAGTGCTCGAGCTGATTGACCAGGCTTGTCTCGAAGGATTGCGATATCGGAATATTGTTGTTATTGATGGTTGAAGCATAGCTCTGGTCCGTTGGCGATAATGTCTGTGTCGAGGGCGCGCCAGCAAGATAGCTTGGGTATCCATATTCAGCACCACCGATGCTACTGTCGGGATTGTGGTACGAGGGGTTTGTCGAATAAGCAGCCATGGAGGGGTCAACTCCTAATCCACCGGAGTTGAGGTCTTGATAGTGTTGGCCATGCGGCGAAGGGCTCACACTACGATTCTTCATATCTCCCGAGCAATAGGCCGTGCCGTGGTTCTGGTCGTGCGAGGCCATATTTGCGAATGCGCGCGGGTGAGGGCTCTTGAACGAGCGCCAAGCCGGGGCTGTAATCAGGGACGAGGGACGTAGTGGGGATCGGATATAGCGCGAAGATTCGGCGACTAAGGTAGATTAAACGAGCAAATCTGCTAGGGCCGTGGACGCCTGGTGATGTAGGGAGAATGGTGTCTGATGATGTGGTGGGATGTCATTCGCAAGGGTCCAGGATCGGGTCCGGTACGCAACTGAGCTTCTGAACCGGTTGTCAGCGGTCGCCAGATTGCTTCATCGTCCCTGAGAGCAATTATACCTTGAGTTTGACTAGAGGTCCGTAATGAGAGAGAGTAAGGGAGAGAGGAAGCTGAAGATTAGGTTTCACGTGCGCAAGGCGGTCTAGGTCCAACACGTCTACTTCGTAGGTACCTCGTACTCCATATGCGTGTTAGGGATTGATTTTATTTTAATATATAATATTCCCTTCCGCTGTGGGTGACCTAAGCGTAAAGAGGAAGAGTTTCCACCCTCTTTACTGAAGTTCCTTCAAACCCCAAATGGGTCTCCCCACATCGGCATTATCAAGTGTCCACCCTGATAACAGATAGGCGAGCACGAACTATTTTTATACACATATTCTCAATGATTCAATTGAAAACAGGGCGCTGCCTGTTGAATATCCATCTCCATGCCGTGAAGCACTTCCTCTCCCAAAGTGGAGGGGTTCAACGCTAAAGAAAACTTGGCTTAGCTTTTGCACAGCCACCCAGCTGAGGCCCATGGGAACTAGTCCTATTTAGGTATAACCGATATAAGATATTGGGCAAGGCACACTTTCCAGTCTGCCTTGTCTATACTTCGTTTGGATCTTCCCTTGCTGCCTAACTTCATATCCCTGATACGAGAAAATCGGCGCTAAGTTCTGTACACTTCACTGAGAGCTAGATACTCTCACAGACCACCCAATGTGTCCAGACTAGCCCTAGCCTGATCATTCGACCAAGCAAAGAGCAAGTTATCATCGCAACTACTCCCAAGTCCCGCATTATCAACCCAAGCAGGCTCCCAGTAATAAATGCCCAGTCCGCCCACGTCCTCCACAGCATCAGCCAGCCTTTGAAGGAACGTCTGTTGTCCAGCAACTGAAAACGGAAGATCCTTTAGATCCGACGGGAACGCATATTCAGGATTGGGGCAAGCAAATGGCCAGTTCGTCTCGACAACGAGCGTCTCTTTCCCGTACGTAGAGTGTAAGTTTGCAAGACTCGTCTTCAGCGCCGCGATCGTCGCACCAGCGTCATAGAAGGGATAGAAAGAAACGCCGATATAGTCAAAGTCCGCGGAGAGGAGTGGAGATCCTGATGCCAGGACTTCATTGTAGAAGTACGACTGATCAGACCAGTTCCAGCCGTTGTCGAGATGGATCATGATCTTGGGAGTGGTTGCTAACTTGGAGTCTTTCACGCCCCACGCGCCAGAGTGCAGGATCCGTGCGATGTTGTAGTAGCTGCTTGTTGCTCCCAGTGGCCAGAGTAGGCCGTTGCGGATTTCGTTGCCGATGGAGACGATGTCTACATCGAGGTTGTGGGCCGCGAACGTGTTGCATACGTTCAATGTGTAGTCGTACACTTGTCCGGCTAGAACTTCAATGTCTGTTGTGGACCAGCCCGAGGGCGTGGTCTGAACAAGTAGGTCAGTCATTAGACCAAACAGTCAGTCTCATAGGGAAGTATTAGATTCTTACCTGTGTTTTCGGATCCGCCCAGGTATCACTGTAATGCAAGTCGAGATACGTACCCATACCCTGTGCTTGTACCCTCTGCGCGAGCTTAACGTTATAGTCTAGATCGTACGATCCATCACTGGGATTCACCCAGATACGCTGGCGAACAGAGTTGACGCCACTGGCCGAGAGGATGGCCTCTAGCTTTTCCGATGTGCCAGCTGTATTCTTATAAGAGATGCCTGCATCTTCCTCGACGAGGAGGGAAGAGATATCCGCGCCGGTGTAGGTCAATGTGGCAGATGTTGAGGCGAAGAGCTGTCCGGCAGCTAGAAGGAGGTAGGGAAGCATGGTGGAAAACCACTTACTAGAGCCGAATGGAGTGATTTCAGATCTATGGCTCTGTGAATTAGAGGGAAGAGCTCATGTATATTTGATTCTTATGCTATCTACTGTCCTATGTACTTGGCATCCTTCTAGTGTTTGGCGTTGAGTTTCAGATTTCTCCGAAAATCCTCCCCGATTACGTGCACAAGACTCAAAGGAGAATTATCCCGCCTGTTTCCCCGTCTGCAGAGTAGAAACTTGACCGGACAAATGCCTTTCCTGGCTTAGTTCCTGTGAATCAGTAGCTGAGACACGGGAAGACTAAATCAGTGATCTTTATGCATACTTGTTGACGGTGGAGTACTCACCCTGCAGACTCAAACATTGTGGAGATAGCAGTCTCTATCCCTCTGATATCATCATTGGTGGAAGTACACAAACATCCTCGGAATATTCCAAGGAGCCTTGCTGAAATTGCCAAGTGAGAACAAGGGGCATACAAGCCCACCACGGAACTTCGCTGAAATAAGAGAACCGAGCTATTATGACGATGTGGCATGCGTTTTGTATGAGGGTTCTTTTACAAGGTACCCAGGTATGGAAAGAAGGTTCATCTCAGGGGGATCAAAATCAAAAGTCCCAAACCCCCAAATGTTTCATTTCTTCATGATAAGCTAGACCGTCTCGCCATCCGGCATCATATATCAGTCATGTCGCAGTGCCTCAGACAATCTCTGCAAAGGATCAACGAATCCAAAATATTGCATCAAGAACCCAACCGCCCGGTTTTGACAAAATTCAACATTACATACAGTTAAAAAAAAGCGATCTGGCCCCGTATCCATGCAAAAGACCAAGAAAGAAAAACGAAAAGGAAAACAAGACCAGAAAACCCTGGAATGCGCTGCGGGATCCTCTGCTCTGCATATTCATAGGCAAAGACACTGAACTCAACAAAATAGAGTAGAACAGATATGCAGTCGCGGTCGGAGGGCACCCTGGATCTCATCGCAAGGGGACATCGATGGATGCTCACGCGAATTCGGATATGTACAGACCATGTAGAATGTATGGAACAAATTCTAGGAACACTTTCCAAATATCAGCCTGCCGGGAACCGGTGTGGAAAGAGAAGGAAAACGAAATTCGGTGATATACAACAACTTCGCTAGGTATGATTGGGAAGTGTCGAGTGTGGGAGAAAGCGGTGGACGTGAGTATTGCCAAGATGGTGTGAGAAGACGGGGTCAAATGTAGAGAGGCGGACTGGACTGATCGGGACCGGCCACATTTCAGTTCGCTGACTACGATGGAATATCCGATGCAGCCTTGGGAGGCGGCTTGCGCTTTCCAATCACAAGGCCTTCATCTTCCGACTCATCTTCGTCCTCGTCATCACAGTAGTATCTCGATTCGTCCTCTTCAGACGGTCGAGGCGAGATCGGACGAAGGGGTTTGACTGTCTCTCCGGTGCGGAGCATGGAGGGTACTTCGTCCAGTTCATTACCCTTGGCCGAGTACCCATCGCCCGAAAGAGAAGATGCGTTTGAGACGACTGACGGAATACTGGGGTGGGAGGCACTTTGGGACATGCCGCTGGTGAAGTCGTCGGCAGAGGAGGAAGAGATAGTGACCGAAGTGGAGGCGGCCAGCCCATTGTTGGTGTTCTCGGCGGGACATCCTTGGTTGGCAGGTGGATTGATGGGCGGCAGGAGGAGCGATTCAGTAGAATACATCGCGTAATCAACTCTCAAAGTACCGCCTTCATTCGCCTCGATGTCGCTCCGTCTGCGGCGCAAAAGTGCATCTCTGGTGAGGTTCAACGATTCCGCGGGTGATGAGCTCTCGAGTTGAGAAGATCGTTGGCGCCGGCTTACATGGCTAGGAGTCAATTGCTCAGCAGTCGGGTGTTCCTCTTCATGCCACAGGCCGGGAATGCGCACTTGACCATGGGCAGATGCATTACTGATAGCGAGGCTAGGCTCAGCAGAGCGACGTTCTCCATCCCCATGCAGGGTTCCTGACTCGCCAGATGGAGAAGTGCGCCGACTGCGACTGCCTCGTGATGCTCGCCGAGTAGCTCCACTGAATAGGCTACCGAAGTTGGTCTGTCCGAGGGCTTCAATGATCGAAGATGGCCGAACAGTCGATGGAATGTCAAAATTCGATGGCTTGATCGTCTTTGCAGATTCGGCTGTAGACATTGAGGACTTTGCGCGACGAGGAGGACCAGGTCGAGGTGTCACGATAGGAGGTGGACTGGCAAGCTTGGCTGCAGCAGCAACTGCAGTCGGTTGCGCGGCATCGAAATAAGACTGCCAATCGCCTTCATCCACCGGACTTGCAGTAACACTCTGGGCGAGCGGGTGTCCTTGACCGCCAAATTTGAGCGGCCGAAGGGTTTCTTCGTCCCCTCGCAAACTGGACCGGCGACTTTCGCGGGAGGTTTTCCCGAATGTGCTGTTGCTCAAGGCAGACGACAAAGTCTCGGTAGATGGTGTTGTACTTGAGGTGCGCTTGCGGGTCTCCTTGTCCTTCGATCGACCGCTGCTGAACCATTTTGCTACATTAGACCGAACGCGTTGAATGAAAGGAACTTTGCTGACAGCGCTTGTAACCTCTTCGTTCGAGACCTCAATTCGCTTGCCCTTGCTTTGGTAGCCAGGGTCGGTCTCCTCAATCCAGATTCGAGGATTGGGAAGACCATGAAGTGTCCAAGGGTGGTGCTTGATCTCTTTCAAGGTGATTCTCTTGATTGGGTCTTTCGTCAACAAACGCCTCAGCAAGTCATATAGCTCATCGTCGATATCTTCATATACGAGCTCATCATCATTCCTCAGGTTCCACTGATTGGAGTCGGATGCCTCATCCATCACGGGCACAAGGCGCTTCCGTGGAATGAAGACTTCCTTTCTCACAATGGTGTGGAACATACTGTACTCGTCATCTGAAACAAATGGAAGGCGACCAAAAACCATTCCATACAATGTGACACCGAGCGACCAGACGTCGACTGCACCAGTGATCTTGGGGATCGACCCAATGGTTTCCACAAAGTCATCGCCGGTGTAACATAACTCGGGAGCATAGAAAGCTGGAGTGCCAACAGTCTTGGACAATTCACGAGCATCGTCCAGCTCTGTAGCATCGGTCTCCCCCACCTGCTCTTCTTCCTCGTCCCGCATTGGACGTCCCAGGTAGGAAACACCAAAATCAGAGATCTTTACCCGGTGATTACTGGTGACGAGGAGGTTAGCCGGTTTGATATCCCGGTGGATGATACCTTGGTAGTGGAGGTATTCTAAGCCAAGTACTGAATCCCGAAATGCGCTGCGGGTTTCACCAATAGTCAAACAAGGGACGTATGCCATGTCATCGCCCTCTGCAGACCACTCGGGTTCAGAGGGGGCATAACCAAAGCTACTAGAGGCTGTGCTAGAACGTCGTTCGAATGGGTTATCTGCATATGCGCCATACATGCTGCCCTCGATCGCATTTAGCGACGGATCTTGAGCGGAGGACGGGCTGGAGTCATCTGTTACTGCAATGGATCGGCTGGATGATCTCCTAATGGGAAGGCCGGACCCGTCATCTTCCTCATCTGAAGATTCCGCACCGTGCTCCAGACTCCAAGCAGGGATTGGCCCTTTCTGGGCATCGGCAGCCTGTGCTTCAATCCGCTCGCGAGCCCTTTCCCGTTGCTCTCGCAGATGCTGAGCGGTTCGGATGAATTGGTGGCTCTCTTCCAAGAATGCAGGAGTATCTGGGATTCCATTCTTCTCTCGCTCAAGACGTAGCTTGTCAACGTGGACAATTTCTCGTAAGCCCTTCTTGCGCCAGACAATCTCGCCATTTTCAACATACTCCAGCACAATGTATACCTTTTGTCGATTTGGATCGTCGATGACTTCGAGCAAGCTGACCACGTTTGGATGCCGTGCCTTTTTCAGAATAGCCACCTCCTTCTTCACTTTGTCTTCTGGATTGCCCAACTTGCCTAACCGACGGCGGGTGGAGTATCGCTGGACAATCTTGATAGCAACCTTCTGCTTAGTCTCAACATGTTGGCCTAGTTTCACTTTGCCATGTTCACCACGTCCAAGCTCTTCGAGGATCTCATATTGATTGATGGTTTTGTTTCCCGTGACCATGTCGCGATCAACTTCGGCGGTGTGTGTTTCTTTGGGTGGTTGAAGGTGTGACGGATGGAGAAGCGAGCTTTTCATCGAGATGTCATCGTCAGACACGGATGACGTTCCAATACGAGGGTGTCTCATGGAGAAGAGGCCCGGGCTCGAGAGTGGAGTGTTACCCGCAGTACGAACGCCACGGGCATAGGAGTGCCTAGGTAGCGAATCTTGCCCTGTGACGTGGGGTGGTTGCCAGGTGGGATGCACCTGAGACTGGAGGGAGGCATAGGACTGATCGGGGTAAACTGGTAATTGATGATCCGAGTGCCGCGAGGCTCGTCGATTGCCTCTTCCAATACTTCCACTTTCCGATCGGACGTCGACCACGATACCTTCGTTGAGGGCTTGTAGTGAACTCGACGACGAGCGATTCGAGGGGGTTCGGGCACCGTAAAGGCCAGGGAAGGCCTGGCGGAAGGTTGCGGTGGCTTCTGATACATCGGTGATGATGGAGGGTTGTTCCGCAGATGATTTAGATGGGGGGCGAGACTCAGGTTGATCGTTCGATCCAGATGATAGTCGCGATGACTCCTCGGACCGGCTGTGATCCCGTTTGTGATTTTTTGAGACATGGTCATTCCGAGGCAGCTGATCCGGATCCTCCAGACCAGCTTGCGAGGACAGGATTTCTGCCATGATCCCTTGTTCCTTTTTTTTGGTGATGTTAATTCAAAGGGAGGCCGAGGCAGCGGTGCCGACAGTGCAGAGCATCCTAGTTGCACATCCTCCAATTTGACAGTTTGTTTTTTTTTTCTTTCAATTTCCCTCGTAATAATTGGTTCAAGGTGAGCTGATGAAAAGCTCTGTTGGCACGCACGAACAGGTCGGCATTACTTTCGTGATGCAACGGGAACCGTGTACCGGACAGCGGGTTGTCGCCTTAGGGGGAAGGACACGAGGTAGACCTGCTACTGCACGAGGACTTGGACGATCCCACATCCACACGTGGGGATTCTGAGTCAAAAAAAAGGAGTGCCGTTGCAAACAGATGCTATAAATAATTCGGGGTCGGGCTCATTCGAATGGCCAATTCTCGGGAAGGAGGGGGAGAGCGAGACCGGAATATGAAGCTCGAAAGTAGTGTGAAAAGGAAAGTCAAAACAGCCCAAGAGCTGTGATAATTAAAAAGAAGAAAAAGATGTGTAGAGCGAGAACAAGAGGGGAGTTGAAGAGTCGAAGGGGGAGGTTGGGTGGGTAATAGGGCAGAGCGATGATCGGGACGCCAAGAATCGAAATAATTTACAAAACGCAAGTTGATCGTCAAGGCCAAATAGCAAGTGGAAATCAAAATAACAGCTATTCAGTGAAAATAGGGAAATTGAGTATATCTAAATTCGAATATTACCATATTTGGAGGTATGTCAGCTCGAAAATGATCGGTTTAATATGACTTTTTTGGATTCCTAGGTCTAAGTACTCGGAGTATATACATAGAACAATATGATTATATCTATTTCCCTTCCAAGGTTGGATTATACTATGTGGTTTGTGAATTTGCCACTCTATATGAATCTTTACGTCGATGACTTGAGTCTATAGCCTACAAAGGGCAAAGGGAAATATACAAAAGTGACACTTTCCATGGATGATAGAAGGATATTGGCCAAGGCTAGAAGACAAGTAAAGAAATGGTCCTTGGTTGCCCAATCTTGATTTTCCTATTTGCCTGGACTGGATTTCCTCGGCTCCGAATACACATTGAACTGGGCTATATACCGTTTTGCCTCCAATCGTATTTCACACGTCTGCCCGAACTACTGTCCAATACCGGAAATCTATCCTAAGCGATAGGCGACGGGGTAATTTTTTTTTTTTTTTACATTTCATTTTTTTCTTGTCCGTGCCAGTTGAGGTAAGAGGCAAAAGCATGTCCAACTCTTTGACTATACTCCCGAAGTCCGTATACTCTCCGGTAACTTCCATTATATGTGAACTCCGTACAAATATATAATATAACATACAGTATGTGATACTATAAAACTCTCGAGAGGCGTCCTGCATGAAGCTCTTTAGAGAACCTTGGAGCATATTCGTGTGTCCATGCGCTATAATCGACGTCATATAGGTCCGGCCCCCTATGCTGTAAGCCTACCCTTTTCAAACGGAATAGTCTTGGCACTTTATGCCCCTACCACTATGGTGAAATAGATCCTATTGTGTCTATGAAATGTATACATTATATCTGAGAATCAGAGTCCGAGGAATTATTCCGTCACTCACACAGCCTACGGTGCGGGGGATCCCTTGGAAAAGGGGCTAAACAGACAAGGGGCGGATATGAGCATACTCCGTACTTGGAAGTTCACCTACTGCAGGCACTACTTGGACTAGTATCCTAGCCCACTAGGAGGTACATCTACGGAGTACCCCATCCTCAATTCACGTAGCTGAGTGGATTCAACCTCGCTGTCGCTCGTGGAGTGGGGAGGTGACCGATGAATGTTTATATGCATAGGCAGTAATAATCGTCATTTTGTGGCGTACGAGGTATAGTGTAAAGCGTATGACACCAACCACTGGTATAAGACTTGTACAGGTTGCCTCCCCGCAGTGGAATTTCGGCCTGAACATCCGAGACAGCACGCTCTGCAGCCATTTCCGGCGCCGATGCACGCGATTTCCAAGCAAGCTAACCCTATAAAAGAACTGGAGGGAGCATGGACAATTCTCCGGGCTACACTTTGACCGTTCCAAAATATTATTACTTTGCATGTCCCTTCATTTCATACTATTCCACATCCAGGTTTAAATCCTTTTACTCGCATGCACCTACGGTCACCGAGCGCCTGCATCAGAAAAGCGATCAAAGCACACGAGGACCAGCATGGCCTCTGCTCACTTGGCACAATCCCTATTCCCAGTCCCTATTCCCAATCCCACATCCCCCAGGTGGGATCTGCACTGATACTGAGCGAGAGAAATTGCTCGTGTCAACCCTGCCGTGTGACGAAAGAGGCAAGAGGGCTTTTCGCTCTTCCGTCTGATTGAGTCCCAGTCAACCGGGTGTGTGGCACGCCCTGACCCCTTATTACTCTTATTACTCTGTGTTAACGTCGAGCTGGATTTACAAGCTGGCTGCGCTGACCTCCGGACATTAGACACCCCTAGGCGCTATTGTGCATGTTTGTGCGCAGGCACGGCGCAATATGGTCTGATTTAAATTATTCTTCTCGGTTGCTATCTACTGGTCTTGATTTTGTATGAAGGTCTTTGATATTATATTATCAACGAACCAGGAGATTTCTATACAGGATAGTCCTATACATCTTAAATTCCTGAATTCCACATGTGATTGTATAGTTCAGTGGCGACTGTCTTGGAACCTCGTTCATAGTCCATATGAAGGCAAAGTACACGACCGTAAAGCATTGTTGTGTAAAGATCGACTGGCTGAAGCTCGACCAACTTTTCCACTTTTTGCTTTTTCCTTCGCCTCTCGCCTCTCATGTCTCGTCCTCAGATTCGGCACCCCCGGAAGCCGACGACTGACGATGGTAGCCGCTGGGCCTCCATGCACAGGTCCCGTTTTAGGTGCCTTCAATCAGCGGGATAATGTGCTTACATTGTCATCTGCATGGGGACTGTAGAACATAGTGCTTAGAATGGACCTCCCATTGTCAGGCATATATTTACTCCATGTTCACACTTGACCTATAGAATTAAAACTCTCTCAATAAAATCAGGCAAACAGCCCATTCTCACATATGCGAACTGGCTACACAAAGCCAAATATGAGCTCGGTTGTTCTGCCAACATTAGGGAGTAAGCCAAGGGATCCGTGGTGCCATGGTGTCGCGTCGGGGGCTGAGTTTTTGCTCTTTTCATCATCAGAACTTATCATCATCAAGACTCCTACATAGAACAGTCGCTTGCATAGAGTATACTTTTCTGCCTTTTCCTGCCGTCTAGAATAGACTGGGAAAGGGGATCTTGGAAATATTCAAGAAGAATATGTAAGAAGAGCGCTAAAAACCCCTCTAGAAAGACCTATGAAAAGATCCGGAAGACATCATAAGGCCACATAAGCGACCGTCTACTCTTGTGAGAGATACTTTGTCAAGAAAAACAACATGTCGGGGGCTGGTTGTCGATTTATATACTCCGTATGTCAGTTTAGGTCAAAGTGCTGAGACACAATCTGATACCCGCTTTCCTCAGGCCCACATGGAGAATCTTGATAACGTCAGGAAAATGATTCCAAGATGAAAGGCGTTAATCAAGTTAATCTAGAAAATCAAGGAAATCAGGTTTTATACTACTGCCTGATGCACATGGCTTGAAATGTACTATGCGTTGCATAGGGAATAACAATTAGTGTACACTAAAAACATGAAAACACGCAATCACCCACCGTTGCCGGGCAACGAAGCCGTTCTAATGTTGATCTGGCTCTCGGCAATCTATTAAGTTCCCTCTTTCTTTGTTTAGCGCGAGCAAATAAGGTCGGCTTAATGTAGGTAACTCTTGGTGATTGGTCTGGTAATATAGAGAAGCGGCGAGACCCCGGTGTTAATCGTCATTTGTTTACTAAAGCTTTACAATGCTACCCTTTAATATCTCTTTACCTTTTGACCTTTTCGTTACTGACGTGAACACCTGTCAAATTTGATATCTTGCACTGTCCGAAAATAGACCTTCGCGTGGCACACCATGCTCGCCGATCCTGGAATGTATCCCTGCTTCTGATGTCTCAGATCGCAAGCATGAAGCATCAAAGGGCCAAGGCACTCTTACTTGCCTTGATTGCACTCGTCGATCCCTCTAGCGCAATCCCATACACTCCGTCTTCTGTCTTCCTGTCCCCGCAACACAATGACTCTCTCGCATATATCCTTCGACCCAGCTCCACCGGCGAGACCGAGTTCGTCTCCCTCAACTTGTCCAGCAGCATCGATGCCGAGAACTTATCATATGAAACGCTGCTAAAGAACACACCGTTCTACAGTTCTGATCAAGATTCGAGCTTCGTCTCCGCAATCAATGATCAAGGACTCATCACAGTCTACTCGGGCAACTGCCACAACGCATCCGATAATCCAGTACTATGGCAGTTCCACCCAAACAGCAAAAGCTCAGTCGGCAATGGGACTTGGGATAGACTGCCAGTTATCACCAGCGACGCAAAAACCGCATCGAATTATCTGGCAGCGGGGTTCACATACTCGTCATCCCGCCACGAAAATGAGAGCTCCATGTACGCTTTTGGTGGGATGTGTCCCTTCGCGAACAGCACAGACGAAACATGGGTCTCGGCAGCAAATTACTCCCGATCAACGGTCGTATTAGGACCGAGTCCCTATTACAACACCAAATACACCGCTGCCACTACTGGGAAGCGTGCGCCGCCCATCGCTGAAGCTGGAATGGCCGTCGTCCCGCTTCAGCCTACATATTCTGCCGGTTCTACGGGGAAACAACAGGACTTTTTGTTTATTGGTGGTCATACTAGGCAGGCGTTCCTTAACATGTCGCAGCTTGCTATTTTCTCGCTACCGCAGCAAAGCTGGAGCTTTGTTTCTGCAATCTCGGATTCGACACCACAGACTGAGCTGACTATACGGGATACGGCTTCTGTTGAGCCTCGCTCTGGTCACACTGCAATTCTCTCGGAAGATGGAAACAAAGTATTTGTATTTGGAGGTTGGGTGGGTGATATGACTGTTCCCGCTGAGCCGCAGTTTGCAGTTCTGGATCTTGCAGAAGGATTTGGTGGAGCCGCCGAATGGATTTGGACAGCGCCTTCTTTCGAAGGACTAGGGATCGCCAAAGGTGCTGGCATCTTTGGACACGGAGCAGCAATGCTCCCTGGGGGTGTGATGATGATCTCTGGGGGGTACAATATCCCGAAACCATCCTCGAAACGGGCTTCTGCGAATGTACAGCCCAACTCGCGGGTCTATCTCTACAATGTGACTTCGAGTAGTTGGGTCACTTCTTACAGCAATCCTGCTGCCAATTCGCCGAATGCTACTTCTAAGAGTTCCAGCAAGCTTTCATCATCCCAAAAGGCCGGCTTAGGTGTTGGACTGGGCATTGGATGCCCTGCTGCTATGGCCATCGTTCTTTGCGGATGGAACTACCACCGAAAGCGCCGCGTAAAGGGCAAACGAGACTCGCAGCTACGGGACCTTGCTTTGGGGGCAGAACGAGCTCACTTTTGGGGTCGAGATTGTCCGACCCAAGCAAGCAGCATTCGGAGTTCTGGAATGAGCGAAAGAAGAGATGGCCCCATATATCCTTGGTCGGCAAGTCGCAGCCAGACGACACGACCCGACTGGAAAGACCAGGGCGAAGGCACGGCGGAGAGAACTGGGCTGTTGATGGACCCTACTAGTCCACCTAAAAATAACCGGACGCCCGTGGTACCTCCAGCGAACAATAGGCCGTTCTCATATCGAAACAGTGAATACCGACGTAGTGATGCTACTGGTGACATACATCCTATTGATGAACGCGAGGAAGACGAAGCGATGTTCCGAGAAAATGTCATGGCTACCATCCCACCTGGAACAAGACCCACGGCCAAGACGGTGGAGCCCGAAGACCCCTTCTCGGATACCCCCTACGCGACTCCTCGGAGCACTATCTTCGGCGTTGGGCTAGGTCCTTTCTACACTCGACGAAAGGATATTGGATCTGTGGATGCTGAATCCCCGACAAAAAGCGACCAAACAGCCACCAATCTGTCAGGTAACTCGGCCTTTTCTTTTACGACCTCCCAGCCTACGGGCAAGGTCAACCAAGCACGAGCCATCCTCGTCGATCGACCTACGAGCTGGGGTAGTGGGCGCCAGTCACTGGAGTATTTCGCCGCTGGCTCAACACACAGCGATCCAGACGGCGTACCCCCCTCAGAGAACTCAGTATCAGCGGATTCCTACTCTACAGCCCAAACAAACCTGTCCCACCGCCAGTCAGAAAACGAGTCCCTCCTCTTCGACGCCCTCGATTCCACCACAGCCCCTTCTTCCCCCTCAAAGCTGTCCCGAGAATCCAAACCAAAAGCCTCCGACTGGGTAATGAACACCATGCGCCGAGCCCTAACAATGACCCGCCGCAGCCCAGACAGCCATCTATACTCCAGTGCTAGTACTGCCAGCACCGCGCACCGCGCCTCCGGCATTGATCGCAGCAGCACCCTGGTCGAATCCAGCCAACGATCTACAGCAGTCCCCAGCACGCCGCGCCGAGCAGTCAGCGCTTCAGCAGAGCTATTCCGCCGCAAGCAGGGTGCCAAGGACTGGAACGCACGTAAGCGAGTCTCAGACGATGTATTCAACACTGCCCGGTCTACGCGCGATGATCTTTTCATCGGCGCGCCGGGATACCTCGGTAACGAAGCTGGCTTCGGCGATGACGAGGAAGATGTCCATGATTGGGATCTTGAGGGTGCGGCTGAGGGTCGACGAGTCCAGACGACTTTTACTGTTCCTCGAGAGAAACTCCGTGTCGTTAATGCTACCGCTGGCGATATTGATAGCATGTCTGAGCGCTCTGTTAGTTGGGGCACTGGGAACCGGAGGGTAAGTACCTAGATCTGAGGTTTGAGGTCTTTTCTCTTCTTTGATTGTCTTGTTCACTTTTTCTTCTTTTATCTTCTTGTACTTTTGCATGCCCCTTTTTTCTTTTTCATTCTTTTCTGTTTTTTGTTGGGTGAGACCGGTTTGGTGCCTGCCCAGGTGCATCTATGAGAAACACCTAGAGGTGTGTTATGTCTCATTGCATTGCGTCGTTTGTACACAACTTCCGGTTTTCCGTTTTTGAGCTTGGAGTCTAGTACTCTCTATTTTTTGTCACGATTTTTGTCAGTGGCTGCTGGTTTCTGTCGTTTTGATATCCACGCCGATGTTTTGATGCCGTCCCGAGATGAGATGATTGTCCTGATGAATCGAATGAATCGATGCCTCCCCCTTTTGTTATTCCACAACTGTGGCGTTTGTCAGATTAGGTAGCGAGTTCAAAATTGATGTCTTGCTTTGAGATTTATTGAGCCTTTGGAAGTAACTGCAACAAGAAGAGTTGTCCGGTTATACGACCTTGCGATGTCTTTTTCTACGATATTTTCTACAGGCTTGTGGAAACGAAGTCTCTGTTTAACCTGTGTTTCTTAGACATTTCATACACTATATCATAGAAGATGAGAATCAGTTTCTCCCGAAATTGGTAAATGCATGAACATGGCATCTATAAAACTTTTCTAGCTCCATGATACCTCAAAGATATATATAGGCACAGACATGATCCTTCTTAATGACGCTTGCGTATAACATTTTTTTTTAATATATTTTGTCAGATTTCCTCCCGTCTACGACGAAGCCGCAGTAGTAGGCTTAGTAGGCACAGTCTGAGGCAGCTGGGGGAGCAAGTTCTTGGCACCCTCACGGGCATACTGAGCCATGAGAGCGTCCATGATAACGAGCGACGACATGGCCTCAACGATAGGAACAGCACGGGGGGTAACACAAGGATCATGACGACCCTTAGCCTCCAGAACACCCTCCTCACCGTCGTAAGTAGTAGTGGTCTGCGCCTGGCCGATAGTAGCAGCGGGCTTGAACGCGACGCGGAAGTAGATGGACGCGCCGTTAGAGATACCACCCTGAATACCGCCAGAGTTATTGGTCTTGGTAGTGAGGCGGGGGCCGCCGGTCTCGCTCTGGTTGACAATGAAGGGGTCGTTGTGGATTGAGCCGGGGACCTCGCAGCCGCCGAAACCGGAGCCGATCTCAAAGCCCTTAGTTGCAGGGATGCTGAGCATCGCGTGGCCGAGCTTGGCTTCAAGCTTGTCGAAGCAGGGCTCGCCGAGTCCCACTGGCACGTTGCGAATCACACATGTTACGCTTCCACCGATGCTGTCGTGGTTGTCGCGGTACTTCTCGATGACTTTGGTCATGCGCGCAGCTGCGGCGGTTTCCGGGCAGCGGATGGGCGCGAAGGAGTCGACGGTTTCGCGGCTGATAGACTCAATAAGGCTAAGGAACTCTGGGTTCGTGGAGGCGGAGGGGTGTTCGGGAGTTGGAGGGAAGAGGTGCTCGTTGCCGACAGAGGAGACAAAGGCGACAATTTCAATGTTATGCGCCAGGCGGAGGAATTTCTCGGCGATAGCGCCAGCGGCGACACGGCCTGTGGAGATTGGGTTAGAAAGAGTAGATGTTGATGGTAACACATAGCTTACCAATAGTCTCACGAGCGCTGCTGCGACCGCCGCCGCTGCTGGCCTTGACGCCGTACTTCTCGAGGTAGGTGAAGTCGGCATGGCTAGGGCGGGGGTACAGGTCCATTGTGCTGCCGCCGTAGTCCTTGGGACGCTGGTCCTCATTGCGGACGACCATGGCAATTGGTGTGCCCAGAGTGATACCAAACTCGGTGCCTGACTGGATCTCGACTCGGTCCTTCTCGTCCCGCGGGGTAGTGAGGGCGCTCTGGCCGGGACGGCGGCGGGTCATCTGGGGCTGGATGTCGGTCTCGGTGAGTTGCATGCCCGGAGGGCATCCGTCAACGATGCAGCCGACGGAGCGGCAGTGAGACTCGCCATAGCTAAATCGGGGTGTTAACAGCGATATGTGTGGTGGGGAGTAGGCAACTTACGTGGTGACACGGAAATATTGACCCCACGTCGACATGATGGGCGTTGGAAGTTTGTCAAAAGTAATCAAAGGAAAGTTATAAGTTCAAAGACCCTGAGATCAATGAAAAGAGTAATATAGGAAGAGAGAACAAAGATGTTGGCTGATCGCAAGTAGAAAAAAAGCAATTAGAAATTCGACTCATCGCTGGATTCCTATCTGGGACTAGCGCAACCGACTATCGGCCTGATAACTTTCGTGATGCGATCAATAACTTCGCCCACCCTTGCTCCAATGCTCGCCCTTCGAGGATGTTCTTCGTCTTCGGCACTTCGGTCTAACCTATTGAAGTATGGCTGGATTCGCCATAATTCATACTATCCCGCTCACCAATTCGCCGAGCTCGCCAGCCGTCCCTCCTCTTTACATCAGATCTACCAATCGCTATCAACAGATCCCTACGTGAACCTTTCGATCGAGCACTTCCTGCTAGAAAACGCCCCTGCAGAGTCTAGCATCTTATTTCTTTACTCCAATCGACCATGTGTAGTGATTGGTCGCAACCAGAATCCATGGCTTGAGACAGATCTCCGCGCACTTCATAATGACCGTAGGAACGGCACAACTGGAGAGGATGAATCCGCGGTATTCGTCCGTCGGCGATCAGGTGGTGGAGCTGTCTTCCACGATGAAGGAAATTTGAATTATAGCGTCATATGCCCGCGTACCTCATTTACGCGCGACAAGCATGCCGAGATGGTGGTGCGCGCACTTCATCAAATCGGAGCTACCAACACTAGTGTCAATGAGCGGCACGATATTGTTATGGCGCGAGCAGAAACAATGCAAAATGATCCCAATGAACCTCTGACACGCAAGGTCTCTGGCTCCGCATTTAAGCTCACTCGACACCGAGCCCTCCATCACGGCACTTGCTTGCTCGATTCCCCGAATATTCATGACCTTGGCCGGTACCTGCGATCATCCGCCCGCCCGTATATACAAGCCAAGGGCGTTGAAAGCGTTCGTTCTCCAGTCGGGAATGTCTCGGCTGCGTTAGCCGACTCGTTCTTTTCCATGCAGAGCGTGGTTCAGAGTGTGATTGAGCAGTTTGCTCGGCTCTACGAGGTACATCCCGATGCTGTTCTCAGGGCCCAGCGTGCTCATGACAATGAGCCTGAAGTCTTTGCTGGAGATTCTTGGGTAGCTGGTACGGTAGGAGAAGTGCAGGGCGAGCAGGTACCCGCCATTGGGAAAGGGATTGCCGAGTTGCGCTCATTAGAGTGGAAATACACACAAACACCGCGGTTTACTTTCTCAACATATCCTATCGAGGAAGATCCTCGTGAAAGGCCGCCATTGCCCTCCTCGCTCCCCTCAAGTACTCGTGCATTCCTCCGTTTACAGCATGGCGCTATCGTCGAAAGCCACATCTCTGTCTCACCTGACGAGCCCACCGCATCTGACCAAGCCAGTCTTGTCCATTCAGCACTGAACGGACAGAAGCTGCACGAGATCACCTTGGCCCGATGGACCGAGATCCTAAAGCAGGGTCTTGGTGAGACCGAGGGAGTTGATGATGCTCTTGTGAAAGAGCTGGCCCGATTCTTGAGTGGCCTTTTGGGGGGTTAATCGTCCAATTGTATTGATGCCATGCGATTTGTGGCGTGTATAGATATTGAATGCTCTTGGGCCCTATGTACAACATACAATAATATCATGATATCCTATATGATCAGCGCCACACTATTGGCTGTTTTGCCTGTATCCTTCATTGGTGGACGATAATTTTCCCACTTATCAGATGCTCACAGCCTATCTCAGACAGACTAGTTTCTCGTCACTGTTGATCTCCCCACGTAACGTCGACCGGCTAAATGCAAACCCCACGCCATCCCCAGGATTCCCCATTCTTTCCCCCAGAACTACGCACGGATCCAACTGGCTGCATCGGCATTCTCAGCGAGTCTTGATTCGCACTAAAATGGCCACAGATTTTACTATATGTCAGCATAGCTACACAAACCCCGATGTGAACTGCCTATTAAGCAACTCGTACTCGACAATTAACCGATGTGAATCTTTATTAAACACACAATTATCCTACCAATAACCAAAAGCTACCACGACAACGCGGAAATACCTCATAGCTTCCAAGCCTACAGACTTACAATGTCTATTCACGCTAACGGCCGAACCCCCTCGCAGGCCTTTAGCAAATCCCCCTTCCGCACCAGATCCGACCTCCAAGAAGCATGCCGCGCCATTCTCGACCCGCTAGTGCCCCTCTTTACAGCAGGCGGCACACGCGTTAAAGTAGGCACGTCGACAACACGGTTCGACGAAGGTGGTGCGCAGATTGAGGGATACGCCCGCCCACTATGGGGTCTGGCCTCACTGCTGGGCGGTGGATATGAATACGCCGAGGCCGAGCGCTGGCGCCAGGGAATCATCAATGGGACTGACCCCGAACACCCGGAGTTCTGGGGCCATATCGAGGACATGGATCAGCGCATGGTGGAGATGTGCCCGATCGGGTTTGCGCTTGCCGTTGCGCCTCATGTCTTTTGGGATCCATTGACGGAGAGGCAGAGGGGGAATGTTGGTAGTTGGTTGGCGAGTATTAACGCGCGCGAGATGCCGAATACGAATTGGTATGTTATGGTTTGATCTACCCAGGATCTTTTGTTGTTTGTATGCATTGAATGGTTCGGCTAATCGTGATTGAGACGATTGTAGGCTGTGGTTCCGCGTCTTTGCAAACTTGGGTCTCAGGAAGAATGGCGCGGAGTACTCTTTATCTCGTATCGAGGCTGATATGGATCATTTGGATACCTTCCATGTTGGCGGGGGATGGAGCAATGATGGACCTAAGAGTCATCATCAGATGGATTACTACTCGGGCTCATTCGCTATTCAATTCTTGCAGCTTCTTTATTCGAAGTTGGCGGGTGACTTTGATCCTGAGCGTGCTGAGCGCTATCGTCAACGGGCACGGGAGTATGCTAAAGATTTTGTGCACTACTTCGATCCTAACGGTATGTTTCGACGAATATTTCCATTAGCATATGACTTGGTCCTGACAAGAACTATTGTTAAATAGGCAGTGCCATCCCATTTGGACGGTCTATGACCTATCGATTTGCCATGGTTGGATTCTGGGGTGCATTAGGCTTCGCAGATGTCGAACTGCCAGAACCACTGACATGGGGCGTGGTGAGGGGGATTCTCCTTCGCCATTTCCGGTGGTGGTCTACGCAGGATGACATGTTCAACAACGATGGTACATTGAGTCTAGGTTACTCGTACGCTAACATGTACCTAACGGAGAATTATAATTCTCCGGGGTCACCGTACTGGTGCTGTCTTTCGTTCACACCATTGGCACTACCGGAGACACACCCCTTCTGGTCTGCACAGGAGGAGCCCTATCCAAGTTCCTCCCTGCCTGAAGTTGTGGCCCTGAAATACCCCAAGCATATCGCCATCCGTCGTGGTGGACACTCGTTCCTGCTGTCATCTGGCCAAGCATGCCACTATCCCCTCAAAGCGACACAGGCTAAGTATGGTAAGTTCGCATACAGTTCTGCCTTTGGATACTCAGTTCCAACTGGTGGCTACCAGCTGGAACAGCATGCTCCAGACAGCATGCTTGCATTGTCAGACGACGGCGGAGATATCTGGCAGACTAGACGACTAGCAATCGAGGCACGTTTTGAAGAACCCGAGCCCAATGGTCAACCTATTCTTGTGTCTGGTTGGAAACCGTGGCCAGATGTTGATATAGAGACCATTCTCATCCCGCCGACGGAGGAAAATGAGAATTGGCATCTGCGGGCTCACCATGTACGTACTGGTCGCGCTTTGCAGAGCTCCGAGGGCGCCTTTGCTATCTATGGATGTCGCAGCGATAATGGCCGTATGTTGGGGCCTATGACTGGGGATGACTCCGAGGGAACGATGCATGATAGCCGGAGTGGACTGGTGGTTTCATCGGCTGGGGCTGTCGGCATTGTCGAGCTTCATTCGGCTATTGAACGGGCTGGTCGGATCGTCTTGGCTGACCCTAACTCCAATATCATTCACGGACGTACGCTTCTGCCTTCACTTTCGGTGGACTTGGCAGCCGGGCAGGATTCATGGTTTGTTTCGGCAGTTTGTGCTGTGCCAGACCATCAACGGGATTGGAAGTCAGCCTGGGAGAAGAAGCCAGTTATCCCAGAATGGCTACAGAAGCGAATGGATACAAACTAAAGTAGAAATCATATAAGACAATGAATCTGGAAAGAACTATGGACTTAGCCTATTTTGGCAGGGGTTACTGAATTCGGATTAGCCCTAAGTTTTGAGTTTCCCCGCAAACCGGGGTAAAATCAACCCGATTTCTCAGGCACCCACCAAGTTCTCCTCACACATACTCTCTCTCTCTCTCTCACTTTCTCTCTCTCTTTCCCTATCGGCTAAAGATACATGTTTTCTATATTTACCCTGCACGCTGCTACTCGGGAAATTAGCCCAATACTGTCTAGCGTGTAGCTTTACCCCACGTCCATTTGAGAGCTCGTGAATCAGCCGTGTCTTGTACTCTTGGACCCTTGTACCAAGCCCCCAAAACATCCTAGACATGTGAGCAACACCAGATTCTTGCAGCCCGTGTTGCCCTTGCCTCGGATTCGTGGATGTTTTCCCCCATCTCTGCTCGCCTTGTTTAGTATCCCTGCATTTTTCCCATAGGCCGCTTGGTGGCCAGCCAAGAGAACTGGGCTGGAGATTAAACCTCTCATAGGCTTGAGATTGTAGTATTTTTTCCTTCATTTATACATATATCAATAGCCGACGGCATCTTTAGCTTAGCTTCGTTGTGAGCTGGTCTCAGAGAATTACTTTTAAACTGGTCACTCCCCTCCTTGTTTGGAGTCACTGCGATCATCTTGCTTAACTCCTTTTACTACTACCTAAGATGTCGTGGCTGTTGAAAAAGATCGTGCACAATGAGGCGATGAGAGAAGATCCAAAGGAGATCTATGGATGGAGGGTCTTTATGCTTGCTTGTTCTGTAAGTTTCTCCTTGGCGATGGTAATCGCAATCATGCTAGAATTACGTGACTAATGCTTTCCAGGCCTGTTTTGGCGGAATGTTGTTTGGCATGGACTCAGGTATTATTGGTGGAGTTCTAACCATGCCAGGATTTAAGAAGTGGGTTTCTTTTCTTGTTGTTCCCTGGTATCTAGCAATTCTGACCAGTGTCATTGATGTAGGACCTACGGCCTGGAGGACATCTCCAAAGTTGCAGCAGCAAATCTATCGGCCAATATCGTCTCCACCCTTCAAGCAGGATGCTTCTTTGGAGCTCTTGTCGCCTCCCCGATAGCCGAGAAATGGGGTAGGCGAATGGCCCTAATCGGCGCAGCAGTGGTAGCTATACTAGGAATTGTCATGCAAACGGCAGCCAGCGGCCACATCGAAGCTATGTATATTGGACGGTATGCCAGATCTTCCCATCGAATCCTTTCCCTATGAGTTCAAGCTAACACCTACAACTCTAGACTGATCTGTGGTTTCGGAGTCGGCGCCGCATCCATGATCAACCCCCTCTACGTCGCCGAGAACGCGCCGCGCGCAATTCGCGGCGGTCTAACGGGCCTATACCAACTCTTTATCACAATGGGCATCATGCTCGCATTCTGGATCAACTACGGCTCACTGCTCAATATCAAGGGTCCTGCGATGTACATCGTGCCACTGGCAATGCAAGGTCTCCCCGCAGTGCTCTTGTTATTTGGCATGTTAATGTGCAACGAATCCCCCCCGCTGGTTGGCCAAACAAGATCGATGGGAAGAAGCCCGCGCGACACTCTCCACAGTCCGCAATCTACCTTCTGACCACCCATACGTGGAAGAAGAATTCGCAGCCATTGCCACGCAGCTGGAACAGGAGCGCGCACTTGTCGCTGGGTCTGGATTCTGGGACTTGATGAAAGAGATGTGGCTCATTCCGGGTAATCGCAAGCGCGCAATTATCTCTATCGTCTTGATGATTTGCCAGCAGATGACTGGAACTAATGCGATCAACTACTATGCGCCCCAAATCTGTATGTTGCTTCCACTCCCAATATACTCTTGAGAAATCTCCCAGCTAACATATCACAGTCCAAAACGTGAGCGCGCACCTCTATAAGCCCCCAAATCGAAACACATTCAGATGCTAACTACACCCCATCTTCAGCTCGGCGTAACCGGCAACGCAACCAACCTCTTTGCAACTGGCGTCTACGGAATCGTAAAGATGGTCAGCTGTGGCGTGTTCCTGATCTTCGTAGCGGACTCCCTAGGCCGGCGCCGCTCCCTCCTATGGACCTCGATTGCGCAGGGCTTGGCAATGATGTACATCGGACTGTACGTGCGCATTGCGCCGCCAGTTGAGGGCGCACCCGTCATCCCCGCCGGATACGTTGCGCTGGTGTGCATTTTCCTGTTCGCCGCATTCTTCCAATTCGGATGGGGGCCCGTCTGCTGGATTTACGTCTCGGAGATTCCGACTGCCAGGCTCCGCTCACTGAATGTTTCTTTTGGAGCTGCTACGCAGTGGCTGTTTAACTTTGTTGTTGCCAGGGCTGTGCCGAATATGTTGGCTACTGTTGGTGCTAATGGTTATGGGTGAGTTGGATTGGATGGGTTGGTGCATGGTGCTGAGGGTTTGCTGACTTTGGGTTGTGCAGCACGTATCTTATCTTCTCATCCTTCTGTTTCTCGATGTGTGTCTTCGTGTGGTTCTTTATCCCAGAGACGAAGGGTGAGTCGGGTGCTCTGATATTCTGGTGTCTTTTTTTTTGCTGACCATAGTGTGCATATAGGTTTGTCTCTCGAGAAGATGGATGAGCTCTTTGGCGTCACGCAGCTGCTTGAGCATAAGAATGCTGACGCAGAGCGAGGTTCTGTTGGCGATAGAGGGGACAAGGCGTCTCAGGTGCATGTTGAGAGGGTGAATGAGTAGAACTTTACAAGTTTAGGTCTATGTGGAATGTCAATTGTTGAAAGTGATCAATTTTATATCAATCTTTTAGTTTCAAAAAGTATTCACATCTGTCATCGTAATTTCATGGACATCATCAAAGTACCAGGGTAGTCTAACCCTCTCGAAAGATATGTACAGCTCCCAACACCTCGGGGGCCGCCAACCCGTCAATATAGAACAAAGAAATATTCGCCTGCGCTATGAACCCACGACATTCGCCTCAATTGAACTAGGAGACTGAAAGCAAAAAAAAAGGAAAGAAAGAAACCGACCAGGTGGATCTATCAACGCCGTAACGAAGCCATCCAGTGTGAAAGTCACGATAGGGCTCAGTTCCTCAGTGAACAGACAGAGAGCCACCTGATCGGCAACAGAGAGGGGACATAGAATGTCGAGTGGTGTACGAAAAAAAAACAGAATGGGAAATTTTGAAAGGAAGGAAAAGTTGAACGCGAATGAAACACAAAATCATCGGACGTAGTTAGCTGGACGCCGACCAAGCAGCCCACGCTGGGTCTGGCTACGAGTCATGCGGCGAGGAGTAGGATCATCATCCAAACTCAAGCCACCGATGCCTGATCCAAGACCAGTCCGTCGGGGCGAGTAGAAGGGGTTGGAACCCAGACCGGCATGATTCCCATACCGAATGTTGCGGTTTGTGAAATTTGTGGCGGCGGTTGTAGTTGTAGCTATAGTCTCGCTGTCCGAGTCTCGCTCATAATCAGACAGGGGGTCGATTTGCTTTAGAGATTCCATGGTAAAACTATGTGGGTTTCTGTCTTGGTTAAAGCCGCTCTGATTGGCAACGGAGAATGGCTGAGCAGATCGAGATGTAGTAAGCCCATACTGTGGCACGGAAGGTAATGCCGAAGAGAAACTAGAGGCTTCATCGGTATCGCCAAATGAAAGTGAAGGAGCGAGTGGTTGTGACTCAAATGATCGGTGCACAGGGGGACTGCTGACTCGAGGTTCAGGTGTAGACTTGGATGAAGATTGACCTGCGTGCCAGTCAAGAGCACCCGATTGGCTGTGATGTGGGGATTCTGGCTGCGACTGTGGCGATCCAGATACTATGTGCTGGCGGCTTTCTGACCTGGCCTTATTGTAGAAGGAGAATACATTCATAGTTTCCTGCGCCGCCATGAAAACCAGGAGTAGTTTGCCGTAGCGATCGAAGTAGTCCCGATTAAGCGAAACTGTGGGCAAATGCGCTCCCATGTGAACAGCGACGCCAAGTTCAGTGATAGAAATCAAGATCTCCATGCCATTCCATTGCACAAGAGGACGTTTCAGCATAGTTATCAATGCGAATCCCGCAACAAGGCTTGCCGCACCTAGGGCAGCGATCTCCACATAATTTCCTGGAATCAAGACCTGGTGATTCTGAGAGATTGTCCATGCGCTGATGAAGCTGACTAGTAGAACCAGTCGTAGGCACCCATAAAAGAAATGACTTTGAGCCTCATCGAGACGCGTAGAGCCCTGGTTCAGTGGCTGCTGGGACCAACCAGGTCCCTGGGAAGCATCTGGCTGGAAATTAAAGGCACGGTCAAACAGTGTTTCCAGCCCAGTAGATGTATCGTGATCACGAGGAGGAAAGAATTTTGGGTCTTTGAACACTGGTTCAGCACCGGCATGCTTTTGCTGCCATTGACCTTGCGGCTGTGTAGGGCTACGGTGAAACGGATTAGGCTGAATCACTTGTTCAATGGGCTTTGTCGAAGTCTGAGTGCGAAGCTTCCACGCGGGAGGGATCGGGGCTGCTGGGATTTGCCCCTGAAATGGATGAGGGCCGTCCAGTACAGACGGCTGATCTCGCTGTGTCACAGTCGGTCGGAGGTTGTGGGTAACAGAAGGGGACCAGTCCATGCCATCATTATCCGTAGGATGAGAGGTAAGCGTAAGCGACTGCTCAGTGGGTGACTGTGGTTGTGGCTGCGCCAATTTGCCAATCGGAAAGCGCTGCTGCAATCCACTAATGTTGGCCTTCGGTGTTCCGCCAGATCTTGTGATGCGAGTCGACACCAGTGACTCAGGGAGTGCAGAAGACGCCTTAGAAGATTCAAATTGAGTTTCCCAGCTGTTATCAGACCAATTGACGAGGGGACGGCTAGAGTAGCTGACAATATATCGAGAGAACAAAACCGACTACCATGATCAGCGCGTGTAAAGTTCGAGGGGGAATAATACCTACCACAACAGTAATAAGAATCATCACAGCATGGACGGCTGGAATCAATTTGGGTTCTAACCCACTGGCAGACGGATCCTTGAGCACTGCCCAGAAAACACATCGTACCACCATGATGATAAGTTGGGCTTCGTAATACTCTACAAGACCGCGAAATTTGCCGGGCATTCCGTCTATCTTCATGCGCAGCTTTGGATTCCACCAGAGCGAAGCTGCACCTGCAATCAATGCCACACCCGCAGTTGGTGCTAGATCAGGAGAGCATTCGCTGGGAATGCGCCTGAAGCGGAGAGACTGGTTGACGCACGAGACCAGGGAGTTGGGTGCCATTGGAGATCGTCCGGTGTCGGGTGAATGATCGAAGCTTTGCGAGACCTGGGAGAGGGTGGCCACACTGATCAAGTTCCATGCTAGCTGACCAGCAATACTAACCCAATATGCAGATGCACCCACAAAGAGCAGCAAGCTTCTCCAGCTTCGGTTCCTCGCCTGTCGCGATTCTCGGTTTGCTCGACTTTGATCCATCATGCGCCTGAGGTGATCCGATTTCGCTTCGTAGCCAGCCTTTCTGATGCGGGATTTCACGATGGGTTCACAAGACTCGCAAACCTGGGGGTATCGGTCCTCCAGGCTTTTACGGAACTGCTCATACCCGCGTTCGTATTCGCTATCGGTAGGATCGTCTGAGGGAGGGAAGTAGGACGCCAGTGAGCTAGTAAATAAATGCTGATTCCGAGCACATTTGGCACAAAATGACTGGGATCCACCGAAGTCAGTCGATTCAAAGGGCGAGTCTGATGCGCCAGGCGCGTAGACCTCGGCGTTGGTGACCACAGCTGGTGGGTCTGTGATCTCTCCTTTCTTTTTGGAAAACATTTAGCGTAATTCGAGTAGATTCCAGGGAAGAATGAGCATACCTCGTCGAAGTAGTTATCAGCCTCACAATGCTCACAGTGGAAATTGCGAACAGGCCCGCGATGAGAGCGAGCGGACCGCTTTCCACAATAAAAGCATATCAAACGCTTGGAAAATAGAGAGGCCATGACATAGTAGCATGGAAAAAAAACACACAAGTGAAAGCGTTGGTGTAAACAAGGGAGATGGTTCCGGATGCCAAAGGGAAAATAAAACTAGTCGAGCTTGCACGTGCGGGGGACGTGTATGGAGTACCGCGACTCCAATTTTGTTTGATCTACAACTAAGACTACACTTTACTGCCTTACTACCATTGTTATTGGCATTCTTTCTTATTTAATTCATTGCCCTTTTTCTTATTCTTCACTCTTTAAGATAATGATACACCAGAATCCTCGGGCTGTTTCACAAAAGTCTTGAGACCATACAACAGCGGTCCAAGATGCCCTTCTCGCTTGCTTCTGTATCCTTCTGGGACCTGCTCCTGTGGTCTTTTGTTCTGGCAATTACACTTGGGGCCAGTATTCTTCTTGTGGGAACCCTTTACCCATATCATTGAATCAATCTCACTGACTTGCCTATCTCCCTTAGGTTCTACTCATCTCCCTCACGATCTCCCAAAATACCAATCCCTCCAAATCTCGCCTAAAGGGATCTCCCACCCACCTATTGGTAGTTCTTGGAAGTGGTGGTCATACAGCTGAGATGCTTTACATGCTCGAGCGCATGAAATTCGACCCCCAAATCTACACGTATCGGACATACCTCGTGAGCTCCGGAGATAACTTTAGCGCAGACAAGGCCAAGGATTTTGAGGCCCAACGTGTACGGAATTCGCAGGGCCATACCCATAACAACAATTACACCATTGTCACAGTACCACGTGCCCGAAGGGTCCATCAATCGTACCTCACCGCGCCATTCTCGACGCTTCAATGCTTTTGGGCTTGTCTCAATGTGCTCCGTGGGCTTCACCGAGATCAAAAGCTCCCTAAGGAATACACCTCACCTTACCCCGATTTGATCCTCACAAACGGCCCTGCTACAGCAGTCTGCGTTGTCGCAGGCGCAAAACTCATTCGTTTCTTCCAATGCTTTGCCAAATGCACTACCTGGTGTCTTGGTCTACAAACAATCTCCGCGTTTGCATCAACACCAAAGCTGCGTACTATTTACATAGAATCATGGGCTCGAGTCAGTTCGCTTAGTACCTCTGGTGTCTTGCTGTTGCCTCTAGTCGACCGTTTCCTCGTTCAATGGCCTGCCCAGGCTGGACGACGGGCCTGGTGGGGGATGAAGAAAACCCAATATGCAGGATGGCTTGTGATATAAGCGCTGTGCATCTACAGCGGCTTAATCTGTCTTACCAGTACCTTCGACCAGATTGCTGCAGATATCACAAGAACCAACGTCCTCACCATGTAGGTATTTAGGTAAGAAATGAATCTATTGGCAAGCAACGTGGGATCTAGTTCTGCACTGCATACCTCTATACACATACACACACTGTATATAGGGATTTAGATGGCGCGCTGCAATGCAACACTCTACAACTTATAGTCATGACTTATGGGACCTTGGATTATTGCATACAAATTCAGAAATTCCAATAATAGACTGATTTCCAGGTACGGTACGTAGTTCGTCCGCAGGTTCAGGCTCACTGAGTAAATCTCAGTAAGGTCTTCAGACGTATTGAGATAATAATTCAAGACATCGATCATTGAGCACTTAGTCCACGCTAATGTATCCACACATACATATGTTGTACCTGAAGGAGGACCTAGCCCCATACCTTTTAACAGCCTTATCATATCTCGATTCCTGAAAGTGCTCTATCCTCTGATTCTCCATTAGAATTCTACTATCTGCTTGCATCTTGGGGCTGGGTAGAAGCCATATAATCTTAGTGAATACATTGCTATATGCTAGACCATGTTAACCATAAATACGTAAAATGAGGGTGATCCTTCCGCAATAAGGGAGAGACCTTGTACATGACTTCAAGGCCATATACATCGTAAAATACAAACTGTTCAACTCAGCTAGGTCAATCATACTAACGCCAATCCAACGCTAACCACCAAAGAGATCACCGCCAAGTTCCAGGAAGTCCCAATGACAGTCCCCGAACCTTCAGGCGGAGCCTGAAAGCTCACGAGGGATTCATTTGCGCTCGCCGCCCCAGTAACAAGAAGCCGCGTAGAATTCGCAGCATCATAAGCGCCAGTAAACACAATATTATAAGTAACATTTGTCGTTGCATGTTCCTCGTCATGGTCCCTGAACCACGCAACTACAAACCCTGAAACATTCAAGTGAATAGTCTCATTTGTCAGAGACCCGTTAATAATCGCCCCAGTCGGATATCCCAAGTCAAGTTTTTCTCTCCCACTTCCACCCGAGCAAGTGCCCTCCGGTAGGATTAACCTCTGCTTCCGAAGTTGCCCATACTGAAAGAGAGTCGGATCATTGAGGTCCTTCGGTCTATCCTTCCAAGCCGAAATATCATAGACGCCACCAAAATCAACCATATCATTATTCCCAGCCGTGGGCTGAATATCCAATTTCACGGAATCTATCGCCTCGTAGGAAGTATGGCCTGTTCTATTGGTCGTCGACCAGGCAACCGTCGTACTGAAGCCCAAAATATCGACCTTTGAGCAGCTCTGGTACGAATCCGCGACATTAGGCAAGGCCTGGAACGCAATGGTAATGGGATTCTTTGGTCCATTGGGCGTGGGCGCCTTTGGAGCAACCCATGCAACGGCTCGCATCCGCAAGGACTGCCAGCCAGCTGGACATGTGGCTCTAGGAGTGTAGACAAAGTTGGTAGTCGTTGGTACGGGTGGCACGTCGAGCTTGTATTTGAAGATTGCTTCGCCTGTATAAAACACCCCGTCGTAGTCGCTGGGTTCAAAAATATCTTGGTATCTGTAGTAGTTACCTGGTCCCATGAGGTCGTAATCTATCTTGGGCGGTGATGGGCAAGAATATCCGCTTCCTGAGGATGTGGAGGTGGTTGTATCATCGCTGTCGCTGGTGGAGTCGCTAGTGGAGTCGCTGTTGCTGGAGCTGGAGGTGTCACTTTCGCTGTCGCTGTCGTGGCCTCGACGTGATAGTACCCCTTTTGGGATGGCGAGGAGAAGAAGCGCAGTGAGCAAGGTTCGTTGGAAGAACATTTTGCTGTTATTCAAGTTCGTAAATCATTCAGTGTATGGGTATCTTCTTCAGATACTTGTCAGGCCATATTATTCGTCCTGGGTGACGTGTGTAGGAGAAAGTGTATAGAGGAGCATAATGTGGAAATGACAGAAAGTTATAAAGTTGCGCATAGACTTTTTTAAGCAACTGATCATCTCCTTTGCGGCCTATTCTAGTGAATTAATTAGGGATCTATACGGCAAAAGCCCCAATGCCAAGGTGCCAAGGGCTTAAACCGAGATGGAGCTCGTATTCACCATCAAATAGCTAATCATTAATGATAGGCCCGATTCCTACTTTCTCTTTCATGTACTCTGTAGATGGTTTGTGTTCGTGTAAACTATGAGGCCACTGAAAGTTGTTCAACGAACCCGCTTGAAGACCCCGGTTATCACTACGATAGGAACAGACTTCTGCACGACCTGGTCAAGCCTAGACCTAGCCTAGTCTATGTGTTAGGCTTCAAGCAAAGCCACGACACAACGAGGAAGCGAGACCGAGCCGCTCTTAGGACATGTGGCGCAGGAATGGACATCAAGCTCTCATTAGTTTTCTCAATGTGCAAATGTATTCGTGTCTATTGATTTCTCGACGAAGCTCTCATTCAACTAGTTCAAACTCGACGAAGTTACTAACTGGCACCACAAGTTTAGGCCGGCACTCATTATCTTGCGACTTGGCCCTGCCATTAACCAACACCACAGTATCTTCATGATCATGAAGATTTCCCCAATCCCACCAGTCAATGAAAGCTCCCTTGAACCCGTACCGGAATCGATCACCGAGTGCTACATTTTGCGGGAAGTCACTCACCTCCCGCGTAAATGACCATGATTCACCAGGCATCAGGGCCACGAATTCACCATTGGGGTCACGGCCAACGTTTACCGGAACGGTAGTAGAAAATCTGTAAGCGTGGTGGGTAAAGAGACCCCCAAGCTCATGCGGACTCCAGTCATCCTTCTCCTTTTGTTGAAAGTAGAGTCGGAATCCGTCATCACGGCGATCGCAACCTTCAAATTTGAACGTATGGAATGTAACCGGCATTCCGTCATAGGCGTCCGGAGCTGTGTCATAGGAGAGTGTGGCTGTGACAGAATGACGCAGTCTACCTTCTTGGGTGTGATCTTTCATCGATAGCGTAGTAGGTCCGGCAATGCTAAGGCTAAAGATTGGGGCGCCACTCATCCTAGCAGGTGCCAAAATAGGTTCAGGCGAAGGCGACAATGGGCCCACATCATCTATATCGCTTTCCTCGGTGGGAACGTCAATTTTATGCCCTAGACCACTGGGCAGTATTGCTGCAGGGGACTTAGGACCGAGTTTGTGGTTACTATGCTCCGCTAATGTGCCCCAGTCCCATAAAGGAATTTGCCCGCCTGCCCAAAAAACATTGTAGGATTTTCCTGTTTGGAACATATCGAAGTAGACAGATGGCAAGGTCACCTCCCAAGAAACGCTGTCGCCTGGGTTCAATTGTCTGAAGCACGGGTCTGAGGTGTTCACTTCTCGTGGGTGGAGAGATTTTGCCCCCAACTGCTCCAAGTCGGGCTGCAAGCGTTGCAGGTCGGAACTGTGTGGATAATTGTAACGAAGTAGCAGCATTCCCGGCTGGCCAAATCCATCCTCAATGGGGTCCCAGTGGATAATGCATGGTTGTCGTTGAGGATCATCTACATCTCGCGTGATTGTGATGTTGAAAGAGAACTGCGTCTTAACTTCGATATCTAGCGACGACGATGTCGCTGGAAGAGTAAGGGTGAGGCGGGGAGATCCAGATCTATTGGGCTTAGTATTTGGTCTTCTTGTTAGGTGTCAAAGAGCATCGTACGGTCTGTCCGCAGCAGAATATCTGACGAAGCGTGAAAATCGATCCATTCCGGAGTCATATGAAGCTTTGATAGGAAATCAAGACAACATGAGCGCAGGCAAAGTACACCGGGGAGTGATCATAGAATGATCTTCATCTCAGTATATCAGTGTATTGGTTGTCAATTGTTAGGTCGATCCGCGTCGATCCTACCCCGCATGAGACATATCCCTCGGCATTTCAAATGGATCTCACCATCTGTCTCTCTTCTCTTAAACAATCTCAAAACGGTCTTATTCTACTCACTATGCCCTATTCTTTGTCGGGTCGCAATGTTTTGATTACCGGGGGCTCTCGGTAGGATCCTTTGGAGCATGGTTCTACTCAATAAGCTAACCTTGTGTGATAGAGGGCTAGGTGCTCTTTCAGCTGAGAAGTTCGCCTCTGAGGGAAGCAATGTTGCTATCAACTATATGTCCAATAAGGAGGCTGCAGATAAACTTGCCTCAGACATTGCAGGCAAATATGGTGTAAAGACTGTGGTTATCCAAGGCGTAAGGCACTAGAGTCCAATCCAAGGTCCATTCATTGACATCGTCCTGCATTTGGAAATAGGACGCCGGAGTCAAAGATGACTGTGTCAACGCCGTCAAAACCACAATTGAGAAGCTGGGGGGCTTAGATATCATTATCTCGAATGCCGTGAGTTACATGGTCGATCCCACGAGAGATACAAAATGTTGATACACGAGAAGGGGTGGACAAAAATGACCAACTTCGCCGATCTTGATGCCATGGACGACGATGACTGGGATAAGGTACTGAGGCCCTCTCTATGTAATGAAAGTTTTGGTTCCACTGACCGTCGAATCAGTGCTGGTCGGTTAATGTCAAGAGCAGCTTCCACCTGTTCAAGGCAGCTTTGCCCACGTTCAATGCGAACCCTGAAGGTGGTGTTTTCCTCATCACAGCCTCGACTGCGGTAAGCTACTAAAACATGCCACATGGCCTTGAACTGTTCATTGCCATGGAACGCTTCAAATACTGATTCCGGGGTCTTTTCCAGGGCGTCACGGCAGGTGGCAGCAGCTTGCCTTATGCTGTCTCGAAAGCAGCATGTATGCTATCATTCCTATACATTACGCTAGTTGATTACTGACCTGTATCGCTCAGCTATCCATCTCATGAAGTGCCTTGCTAGTAGCCAGGGCGCCAAAGTTCGCGTCAATGCTATTCTTCCTGGTCTGTTGCTCACTGAATGGGTAAGTAGCACAGGCTGACGCTGGCATTGATGAATACTGAGAATATCCCAGGGTCAACGCTTCCCAGCCGAGAAAATTGAAAGCTGGACAAATGCGACAACCCTTAAGCGAGCAGTATGCAGTCCTCTTTCCCCCAACCTTGAAAGGGGTCGTGAATGCTAATAAATCCTGCTACAGCCCGAGGTCGAAGACTGTGCGGACATGTTTGTTACATTGGCCAAGAATGCTTCTATAACTGGTCAGACAGTTCAAATTGGTACGAGTCTCAGCTCCAGCCAATTAAGTTGAAACTGACCGCTTTTTAGATTCTGGCTTCGCGATCTGATGAAACGAGGAAAGGGAATTATATATGATCAGATCAGAGATTATAGTACACAAGGCCCCACCATACTTATACAAGAGAGTTGCGGAAGGGAGTCAGTTCCCGACCTTCATATTGAAATGCTCGATCGCCGAACATGCGAGCTTTGATAGCTGCTCGTAGGCCCTCAGCGTCTTGTTCGCCTTCCACTTTCATTCGGTTGATGCGCAGAACTTTGCCATCGACAGTAAAAACGTATAGTTGCCGTGACTTCTTTGGCTTGACGGGGTGAGGGGCATTTGTAAAGGGCAGACCTGGAACGATTGAGAATGAATCACATCCCTCAGGCGGGTCAACCTCCTCGATATCTGTAAGAATAACTCGTTTCTGTTGGAATGACAGAGGTCCATCTACAGGATTGCTTGCACAGAGGGCCTTGCTCCAAAGAGGTCCAATCACTCGGTTACGTCTGTTGATATCTGCCAAGGTCCAATTTGCCCACTTGATGTGCCGGTCCTCAGGTGTTATTTTGGGAGCATGTTTCAACTCTCCTGTCTGTTCAGCTCCAGCATTTGCAATGGGAGGGACGAATAGTCCTTTTTCAATACTTTCCACGAGCATTTGTGCTCCTTTAGGTGCGACAAAATCCACCAACTCGGGGACAGTGCAGGATTCTGGATTGGGGATCTCGAACCCGGGGGCGGGCGTTTGTGATAATATCGCCCCGTGATCAAAGTGTTTCATATGCAAGGTCTGAACCGTCACGCCAGTGGTGGTATGACCAGCAAGAAGAGTATGATGAAGCGGTGCAGGACCACGGAAGCTAATCAACCAAGTCAACCGTCATGCTCTTCGATCATGAACATATAAGATCACATACTTTGGTAGCAATGAAGGGTGTACATTCAAGCCTCCATACTTGGCACCATTCAATATGCGCGGCGGAACAAAAAGTCCGAATGACACAGCAATCACCAGATTTATGTGACCGTTCGGAGAGGTCGGGGGCTGGCACAGTCAGCGAAAATACCAATTGGGTTGAGTTTTGGCATTACCGTCCACCCGGTGAAGGTATCAATCTCGTGGATTGGAAGGGAGAGATCAGATGCGGCAGCTTTGAGTGGAACTGAGGGAAATTGAATTAGAAAACGTAGCCACTCAAGGAAGCGTAAAGTGAAGCCAACCTTCCCGAATTTGCTTCAGTCCCCTTCCAACTCTCTTTCCGGGTCTACATACGACATCAATAGAGGAAATACGCTCCGGCTGTTTCAAATGATAAGCATGGAGAGCTTTCAAGTGGGCAATACTGAATTCATCAGAGCCGCAAAAGAGGATGCGGAGCGGATCGGAGGTCTTGGTGGCATATGACCTAAATACAAGCCCTCGAAGAACAAACGGCTTCTTGCAGAGACGTAAGCTCCCTGAACCTGGAATAATCCACATGATTCTGGTGGATAATCATCAAAAGTTCAGTGACAAGGAGAAAGTTGAAGCTTCCATAGTAGCTTATCGATAAACCAGCCACGTGATGTCAATATCCACCCCGGATCCCACTTCGGATGCATGTGTCTTTTAACCATTAGTGCTGTTGCCTGTCTGGTACAACCTGCAGGTGCCATTCAGCGATGCAATGCCTGAAAGCGATCTTGATTCGGTGATCCCAGCCCAACTTTCATACCTCGCGATCTACAACCCGACACTCGGACCTACCGACGAGACGATAGCGGACCAGATCGTGTTCTTTACTTCGAGAACGAGCTATGCACGGCGCGTTGATGGATCCACGGCAGAAGGTGAAGCAAACAGCTACCCTGAAGATGAAGAGAATGACAGATTGCGCCAGATAGGTCTGGCGCAAGGCATGGTCAACTTTGCTAGGTAGGAGTCCCCGTAACCCCGCAAAGGAACCAGTCTAACCATGTTTGATCTGCAGTAACTTCTCGGCTGGAAAGACACTGGAATATGTTGAAACAGAAAAATCGCGCGTTGTTCTACTAGAGTTAGAGAAGGACTGGTGGATTGTTGCCGTAAGTGGTTGAGATAACGGCAAAGACCACAAAGCTTATGTTAAACCAGTCTATCGACCTGACTCGAATTCCTGTCGAACCTGCTCAGAGATCCTCTGGAGCATCTAACTCTCCGGCATTTCATTATTCGTCACGAGAGATGGCACCACCGCCTCTGCTGATCCAGCAATTACGTCGCGCCCATTCGGAATTCCTCCTACACCATGACTTCAAGTTAGATGACATCCTCCATCAAGTCGGCAGGCACACATTTTGTCTATTTCTTGAACGTTTCTGGGAGAATTTTGCGTGGAACTGGGAACTACTGTTGACCGGAAACCCCATTGTCGATATCTATAATGGCATTAAACTCTCTGCAGGAGGAGAGTTGGGGATCGGCGTCGGGGAGGAAGAGTGGGGCAGTGGAGAAAGAGAGGTACTTGAAGACTTCGTGGCCAGGACCGACGGGTTGGTGGACTTAGTTGTCTCCAGGTTTGGTGATTCGTCCTCGCAGTCCGGGGGGTCTCCAGCTTTGGCAGGGTCAAATGACCAAAGCCGCTGGCTTGGGGCAGATAATGATCCTCGACCATCCGATGGTGTGGTGTTTACTGGAGTTGGTGCTCTTTCTCGGCGATCCTTGGCCCAAGTATCACATTGGATGCAATGCATTTATCGGTTTGGGGATGCTGCGTATGGAGTTGGGCGGGACCCAACCTCTCTGCGTCGCCGCAAACCACGAAAGCAGCGCGGACGGCAAACTTCAGAAGGCGCTCCTCAGCCTTCCACGCCGGATCGGGATTTCAGGCCTGGTATACCTCGTCCGCTCATAATGGCAGCACCGCAGCCAGTCCCAGAAGTCGTTGAGGAAAATCGAGCAGGAACAAGTGAGGCATCACCACTTCCTACGGAGCAAAAGAGCGAGCTTTCAGGATTTCCAACAGAGGCGGTCATGAAGTACCTCACTCTTGGATATGGCTCCTCTTGGAGTTTCTCTCCAAAACCGACGTCTACGCCGTCTGAAATTTCTACTCCAATACGACATGAATCCAATCCAAATATCCCACCCCCGAGGAATCAGCCCACTAGTGCTGGACAAGATGAGGTAAAACATCGAAACAGCACGAGAAATAGCCCATCGGGTCATTTTGTTATTGGGCCTCGTGATGATCTAGAGAAGTTGGACGATTTAGAAGAGGGGAGTCCAGAACCCATGTCCGAGAATGGCAAACCCAAGACTCGGATGGTGCATAGAACTTTACATGTCCACCTGGCAGATGGGCCAGACACCACTCCGACAAAGCTCCAAGTCGTGATTTATGTGGTATGTGTCTTTCTTATATTCCACGTATATCATTCCACTAATACACCATCCCAGCATCAACCATTCATGTTCACATTCCTCTTTGATCCTCAAACACCAGCATTATCATCCCCATCACTATATTCAAGCATGCATCACCAACTTGGTCCTCTTCAGAAACCCCTTCTTTCATCGACATCCCCAACAATAGCAGCCTCCCGAATCGCCATGTCGGAGACCTCCCCAGATCCCAATAAGCGGTTCTCAACTCGAACCCAGCCAGTTTACAATCTAGTCTACGACCCATCCAACCTAACCATCCGCTCTTCCATCCCCAATATCCCCAGCATGAGCACCACTTCCCCCTCCACCCAACCAACCAACTCGCCAACCCGCTCCCCATCCCCCTCTTCCTTCCCCTCCCCATCATCAACCCAACCAGCCTGGTCCCGCGTTGAAAGCCTAGCAATCCACCACCGTCTCCTATCAACACACACAGACACGCGTTCCCGTCCACAAGAGCTTGAACGCACAAGCAAAACCCAACGCGGATGGTGGGTCGTCTGGGTCCGCATCCCACATAGTACAATCCAAACCCCAACTGCCCTATCTGCCACTTCTTCATCCGCCGCTCTCTCATCCATAATCAACAACGATGACTCCTTGCCCGCAAACCCGTCCCAAGGGCAGGCCACTCCCCCTGCCTCAGGAGGCTTTCCTCGTCCGCAAAGCGAGTGACTACGTCTCCCCGGCAAGCCATGGCCGTGTCAGCAGCGGTGCTCGTTTCTTCCGTGATCTAGGCGGAGCGTCTTCTTCCGCCGGGCTGACAGGGCCTTCCCGTGCTGCGGATATGGCGCCGTCGAAGTTGGTTGAGGGGCTTGGTATGGATGCTCGGCGTTATATTGAGGGTCTGCTGAGTTTGAATCGGTAGCTGAGATGGGGTTTGGTGGAGTGGAGTGTGGAGTTGGGGTTTCTTCTATATCTACAGAAATAGATACATAATGTTGCCAGTATGAACCACGAGCGGACATGAATATATGAGATTATTGGAATACTGTAGTGGTTGGAAGCGCTGGAATATCCACAACTTTACGGACACTTACGTAGACTGCAGGATTACGCATAAACAGATCCACATATTAGATGAAAATAGACAGTACCATGCATAAGCTGTAAGATAAAAACAAATGTAGTAAAGGAGGGAGAGAAAACAATAAAAGCCGAATCAAGCTCTTCGCGAATGGGGAGATAACCGCAGGGGACAAGAATCTATGACACAGGGGGAACTCGACCAGGGAAGGCGAGTCACGGCGTTGACCAAATTGCACAACCGGTGCTACACTGAATGGCTTCTCCTCTTCATCTCTTGATTGTTCCAATTCTGACTTCTTTTTTTCGATGCTTTTCGGTTGGTTTATAATTGCCGCCTCAATGCGGTTTGGCATTTGAAAAATTCAGGGCGTCGGAACGAGAGGAAAAAGAAAAGAAAAAGCCCACAGGGTTATGATGAAGACAACGCCTCCCTAGACAAATTCTGCAAATAAAGGCAAAAGAAAAACACAAGGTCGACCAGCTGAATTGTGGGGGGAACCCTCCACGACTCGGGTGCCCGGATTCGATATTATCCACAATTTCGCATGCAGGCCATGAAGCCCTCCTCCTTTCCGAGAATAACGTCATGAATTGCTCTTCGTGGAGGCTTTCATACATATGATCTCTGCTCGAGCCAGACCACCTCAACAATTGGTCCGTTTAGAGAATCAGGCAAGTGCGGCCGCTACTCTTGCGGCTTCCCTTGCCCTTGACGGCCTTCAGCAGAGCGGCACGAGTGGCAGCCTCGAAGACTTCACGCACACCCTCGTTAGTGCGTGCCGAGCACTCGAGGTACTTGTAGGCACCGATCTTCTTGCGGACTTCCTCACCCTACAGTCATATATTAGTTTTTGATGAATGCACTGTGCGGTCGAAAAAGACGTACCTGCTCCTGAGAGACGGGGCGCTGGGAGGTCTTGGCAAGTTCATCAATAGTCTTGCGGTCGTCGCGAAGATCCTTCTTGCAACCGACGAGGATAATAGGGAGACCCTGGCAGAAGTGCAGAACCTCGGAGATCCACTATTGCAGTACGTCAGCATACGCGGTCCGGTTCGCACCCAAGCATTTCTTTGCTTCGGGATGTGCGGTCAATGATAGAGACCCACCTTCTCCTGGACGTTGTCGAGCGAATCGGGTGAGTCCACGGCGAAACAGATTAGGATCACATGTGAGTCGGGGTATGAGAGAGGACGGAGACGGTCATAATCTTCCTGGCCAGCAGTATCCCAAAGAGCAAGCTCGACGTGCTTGTTATCAACCTCGACATCGGCGACGTAGTTCTCGAAGACTGTGGGGACGTAGACCTGGCGGGAACAAAGTCAGATTATGCTTCATTATTCTTCTCGCGGCGTGTAGTTCTGGGCAAAGTAATGTCGTTTCGGGAACCGTAGTTTCGAGGATGGATAGCAGCTTACCTCGGGGAAGGTACCCTTGGAGAAAACACTGTGAACTTCAGTCAGACCGCCAGACCAAAAGATAAAGTAGAGTTTGGAGGAAGCGCGCTTGATAAGGGAGCCACTTTCGGTACTCACATGAGCAGACAGGTCTTACCGCAGGCACCATCGCCGACGATGACGAGCTTGCGACGGATCTCGGCCATCTTGATAAGGAACACGTCAGTATAGGGGCAGATGAGCAGGAAGATGCCAGGGGGTCCGGCAAGCCCTAAACTTTCAAAAATGATGGATCTCTACAGGCAGGAGGGGGTAACATAGTCGATCGAGAAGAAAGGGCCCAAGTCAGGCGCTCCCGGGGAGGGGGAAAAAGGAAAAGGGTGATCCCATACAGTGTTCAAAGGCGCAACGGTGAGGTAGATTTAATGTAGTGGGTCAGCTAGTGCAAGCAGCAATAGCCCTAGAGAAATTAGAAAGATGAAGTAGGTATTTTCGATGGGAAGCGATGAAAAAAGACGATGGAATGATGATTTGGAGGTGGAGGAGAGAAAGATAGAAGACCAGGCCAGACAACGGAGGGCGGTGGCAGTATACGGGTATTTGTTGTTGCCAGTGTACTCCGTATGGAGTACCGGTATTGTGGCTTCAAAAGTTTCCCCCTGGACGGTGAAGAGTTATCAACGTATGTGGCCCTAAAGGTACATCCACATACAGTACATTGTACGAAGCACAGCTTTTGGTATTGGTAGATACAGAAGTACGTTACATCTTTACTTCTACAGCACACGAATACCCCCTGAGTTTCAGGCTGCCTTATTTTACATACTGTGGCTTATACCTCTCTCCCCCTTTAAGACTTTCAGAGAGGAACTGAGAACACAATGGTACTCCGTACACAGCCCTAGATATGTGTGTGGCTGAGGCCTGAAAAAAAAAAATATCATCCACATTAACTGGCCCACTTTGTCCACCCAGCACAGCCACCCGTGGCTATGAAGTTTGTTATATCCGAGATGAGCACCCGTGGACCTATGTTGTGGATAATATGGGTGATATGAGTCCCGATGGTTTTATATGCCCTGACTCCTACTATCGGGTCTTACGCTTTGCTCATTCTCTTTGAGGGCCTGAAAAGTAAACTCCGTTCAACCCACCTGAAACCTACATTTATGGGGAAACCCGAAGTTAGCCATCAGCAACATGTACCGTATGAAATAAAGGGCTATGGCAATTTCTTAGCTCCACGTCAAATTTCACATACAATGTACCACCCTACCGAGATGTATGAGCTTCTATGTCATACGGGCAGTGTTCATACGTGGCTACCTCCAGGCTCCAGGGCTACATTGATAGCCTCTACCCAAAATGCTTGATTCGGACAATGAAAATTGCTCCCTTGGTTCCCTGGATCTCAGTTCCATCTGATGATCATCGAGAGCTCTCGGTATGTACTGACTACTATATACGGGAAGGGCTCCAATCTGATGCTTTGTGCTGGCAAACCCGGTCTCGTTTGCTACCGTATCCGTAGAGGTCCCAGCTAATTTGAATATCTTGTCAATCCAGGAAATCCAATCGTGGAAGTTTCGATTAATATATTCAACCAAATCATCAAAAACTAACCCCCTTTGCTTCCGAGTTTACATCACATTCTTGAGGCTGTTCGAAAGTGGAGCTGATGTATTTCCAGCGCCAATGATCGTATTGTACCGACTAAAAATAGTAAACAGGGGCCAAATCCTAGAGCTTGCGCCCACAAGCCCAAGGCCGTTGAGTCGTTTCTTATAAACAGAATAGGAGAGCATTAACCTTTTAGATTTAATGTGCATGCTTGACGGAGTAGTGCTTCATTGGTTCAGTACCGGCGGAATACATACACCTAATATCGGTGTTCATTCATTTGCTGCCCAAAATGGATAAATGTTACAATTCAAATCAACATGTCGGTAGACTTGACGATCGGCCTGAAATACAAACGCGAGTCTAACATAGATTTTTCTCCTCATCTCAAACCAGGCTGAACGATGCACACCCAGATATTAGGAACAAGCGAATCAAGAGGGGGAAAAATGAATGAGCAAATACTGCTCACAAATAAGACATTTCAATCCAATTCTGGGTACATTTTGATCGTTGATCTCGAAGAAACCACCACTTACAATACGAACATACGTGGGTGAGTGTGCCCTGCCACTCTCAACCATTCGTCATTCTGAGATACCTATGTATGGATCTTGGTTGCACATATACACCGGATTCTAGGCCGAGCGAGACAGGTTTCCCTTTCCGTTTTAGTGCCCACCCCTTGCCGCTTTTTGCTCACTGAGTAAAGCTGAGCACGTCCCTATTATTACATAATCATTAAACCCGCTCACGGGTGTTGATCCCTGCACCCCAAAAATCAGCAATTGCACCCCATTAGTAATCATGTGATTATACCTAGGTAGGTAGGGTGCACCCCATCGGAATAGATAGGATAAAGGTCACATGACTGGCAACCTCATACATATACCAGATCTAATATACAAAAAGCCTCAATTCTTCCGCATTGGGCAAATTTTAAACGTATGATTGCTCTCCCCACAGGCCAAGCACCTGCTTGGGACCTTCTGCCTCTTGATTGGGCGCTCCTGCTACTGCCTAAATAGGTAATTTGCCTCCCGTTTTGGCTGCGGTATCCTTGAGGGGAGGATTGGGACCAATTGAGTGCCTGGAATCGTTTTGATATATCAAAATGCATCAATATCGCTGAATCTGACTGGCTTATTTGGTCTGGTAGGATCAGATAAGTAGTGCTTGCATAGAAGCCCATAGAGCGAGTGCAATAACCAGACCATAGCCCAATTTGGCTAGTTTGGAGTGCTAATTCGCGTTAGTTATGGATCAATCTGATAGCGTGATTAGATATATAAGCCCTAACTGAGTCATACACTAGCTGAAATATTACTATCTTTGGTATAAGGACCTTATCAGATTCATTCTTAATCTGGATCCCTACTTGTTACTGTGAAATAACCTTATCAACTATGATAAAAACAATCCTCTGCTCCTCTATTTGCTTATACTTCAGCCACAATGCACGCAATTCCCAAAGAACTTCTGGACAGTTGCTTCTTCGAAACGGAAACCCCCAGTGGAAGAAGAAACAAAGTCGACGATTGCCATTAAACTGATTGCGTCAATTCTACCGACTATGTTCCGCCAAAAAAGTGAACGGGTAAGTACTTCCTAACATGATCGTGACGAAACCACACTGACGACTGATACAAAGCGAGAATTGCTAGACATAGCCTTACCGAGTATGGTGATCTATCCTTAATAGCACCAAAGAATTCCTCGGTTCCCGGTTTATATCAAACGGCAATGGAAGTCATTTTTGTTCTCTTGTGCGATTTGGGAGGATACTCGTATGTGACATAGCTTATCTCTTCCAATCCATCCCTGTCACACCCTGTTTAATTGTGCGTGTGTACGTACTGGAGCTCGCGCTCAAACATCTTTAGTCAGGATATATAGCCTACTACAGCCGTATCCTCGTACGCCTAGTCTCAAAGTATTACTTCTTATATATAGATTTGTGTATTCAATATATGCTAGCTACCTACGCCTTTGATCTTCGGAATCCTGGCTCGAACCGGGGACGCGATAGGACGATTTTACGAACAACAAAGCGCATAATGCACTGACACCAGCATGCTACTAATTATAATATGCTCTGTCCCCCTCAGTTGAGATATCCATCATAGGCTTTGTTACTCATCCTTTCCATTAGCCACTAACAACAATTTGGCATCAAGGGGTAGATTGCTGAGGGATGAGTGGTTATGGTCTGGCAAGACCGCTTCCACTTTGTGAAAGCCCTTTCTGTTCATGCGCTCATTACTCACGGCCAAAAAAGTGGGAAGCAGACAACATGTACATACCTTCACTTTGCTGTATGTAATTCAAGGACCTACTGAGCCTCATACTTTGAGTCTGCCTTGATACAGTTTGGGGGCAGATCAAACGAGTTAGACAGTGATATGGCTTTGGAGATAGATAATAGATATTTAGAAGGTATTAGACTCCAAACTGAAATTCTGATGAACCAACACCAAGCCAAATGCGAATCTCCTCCAAGGCCTTTAAGTCATTCTCGGGAAGAGACTGCTGCACTTCTTCATCGTACCATTCATAAGTACGGCCGACATCTTCGAGGCTTTCTCCTATCTTCCGGCAAGACCCGAAATCGATGATGATTGCTCTATGACTGTCGATCATTATATTGCTTGGGTTTATGTCGTTATGTACCAACCCTAGCGAGTGGAGATGCCGGATGCCACTTTCAATGTCTGTGAGAACACGGCTAAAATCCTTCCTCGCGTCCCGCGTGTTTCTAAGTGCTCTTTTCATAAGGGCGCCTGGGTTGACTTCTTTCATTAACGTGCGCGGGTACTTCTTGAGGCAAAGACCTATGATTGCGCCGCTAGAGACCTGGCAACCTAGGTAGGTAGCAATGTTGTGATGTGGATGCCTCATCAAGAGTTCGTAAACCCTTGCTTCTTTAAGGACATCCTCCGCAATCGAATTCGGTCGAGGCCCTTCGCTGATCAAATCGTAACTGATCAATCGAGGTTTTTTGACATAACAGCTATTGGGCAGCATTTCAGGAGCTGCGGTAAATTCGACAGAATATCTGGGGTTGTAGGCCGAGGCGGGAATTTGCTTCACATTCATAAGATCCTCTGCATTGAGACTCGAAGGAGAAGAGTAACGACCTTTTAGCATCGCATGATACAAAAAGCCATTCAGCTGATACACCATCAGGGTACCTCTAAACTGGAAGCCTTCATTAGAGTCTTCGTAGGTTTCTCTACTCTCTAGTAACTCCAATTGCTGATTGGGGATTGGCGGAGTCGACATCCTTAGATATACTTCGGAATGTCAGTCGCTTAAATTCAAAAAACGCAAGTAACACTCACCTCGTATTTATATAGGGGCGAACGGAGAAATAGTTTGCTGAAACGGCGAATGTAGAAAAGTAGAACCACGAGTAGGTTGGTCAACGGCTGGAAGAAGAACTATCGAAATGACAAGGTATAAACCCATCACTGGGTTCCATGTGATTTTGATTATGATTTGCTGGGTGGGATTATGAGACCGCTGCGCAGGTGACGTACATTTGCGGTGAGACCCAAACAAAAGAACGACAGATTGGGGCTTTTGGTTTTCCACTTGGAGAAGTGTTTGTGACCTGTGATACTAAAGAATTATAGTTAATCCCAAATGTCGGTCGTTCTCTGGAAAATTTAACATTAGTGTCGATTGAGATAGATTATTCTGGCTGGTCATCGGTCAGGCTTCGTAGTAAGTGTGCCGACTGCTTGTTAGTGCGCTCCTAGGAACAAACATATCGCCGGCACGAGGCGAATATTTTCTGAGGCCAGGGGTCTCCTTCAACCTTGCGATGCGCCTCACGGAAAGGAATATAGCCGAAGAGGAGGTCAAGCCTGCATCATGCAGGCATATTCACCTCTGTAAGTCGATTATATTTATGAAAAATACTTAGGTAGGAATTATAATTTAAGGTTTGTCGTCCAACGGTCAGATCATAAAATCTAACTTCAGGCATAACACAAGACAGGCATATGGACAGTGAATGGTGGGTTTTTTATAATCGACTATTCTTGGGGGAGTATCGCTATATTTATAGCTCGACTAGATATTAGATACTTCGAGGAAATCATCCTAGCCATCTATTTAGTGCGTTATCGTCTTCTGACGGCTATCTTGGAGAATAGACTTCCTAATATAGGGGCAATCGACAAGAAGGATAAAAGGTTTAAAAGGTTTTAATTGCTAGCGCTAGTGTCACAGAATAGATAGGTAAAAAGTGACCAACTTATCAAGTAAGTTAGTTAGTTAATATATTCGGCCTTTATTTTTGGGCGGCAAGATGAGGATGTCTGTGCGCTCACTGAGCGCAGTTGAGTACTTAGTGAGCAACCTTGACCTGAGTGCTGACTAGGCATAGCCTGAGCGCTCACTAGGCAATCACCCTGTACTGTGAAATACTCAGTGAGCAGGACCCTGAGCGCCCTCATAAAGCGGCGGCATCCCGATTGGGAAATTCGTATCTGCGGCCTAAAATTTGGTATGTATATATAGCCACATATGTATGCTTGACACAATGTACCTATCTGTGTGAACAGTACTGCTGTGTCTGTTTTTAATCCCAACATCTCTTGCGCCCAACAAGACTCAAAATTGAATTTCTTTATGCTTTACGTTCGCCTTCCGTATATCACTGCCTCCTATGGCCATCCTTTACCATTTATGCCAGAACGCTTCTAAAGCTACGACGCCGTGCTGCTTCCTATCTTCTGTGGTCTTCCGAGTTTCATAAGAAGGGAGCGTCCAGCAATGATCCTAAACCACGTGGCATTGGGGTAAGTGCACATCTTACAGCTCATACTTGCGTTTCTTCATCCTCTGAGGATCGTCGTAAACATGTTCATTTGATCGGCATGCGGGACCAAATGAGTTCTGCTGGGAATTGACCGCCTTGCCTATATTTTCCATATGCATTCATACGGGAAACAGGACTAGACGGTGGCTTATGAGGTGTTGTGATATCTAAGAGGTCATTCAGATATTATGCTTAGATCTCTCTAAGATAGTTTACCCTCTTCCCAGTCTTCCGAGTGTACGGCGGAAAAAGGCAGAAAGGTATAGTTTGTGCAAGAGACTTTTCTATCTATAACCTTTGGCTGGAGGGAACTGAACACAGATGGCTCTATGCATTGTCGCGTGGCACTTAACAGCCGTTGAGTGTTTCTGAACCGTCGGATATATAGATACCTTTCACCATGGGGTTGCCCGAATATCTATTTGATATCCGCCTGGCTTCCATATAAGTCATAGTACTGGAGGTAGAAGTAAGTGTCCACTGGGATGTTGTGAAAATTTGCTTATACAAGAGTATATCCGTAAGCTTTGGCATATATTGAGATTGGTTTTTTTGTATTTGTTGGCGTTGTTGGGGCCTTTCAACAGTTCCCGGCCTTCATTGTCACTCTTCCGTAGGGGAGACCTTCATCTTGCAAATAAAGAGAATCAACCATAGCTATGCAAACGCCAAGGAGGATATTTGAAGGTGCCGTTTGAATCGTCAAGACATAGTCATAATGCAGGATGAGTACTGGTCTCGGCATGCTTGAATGTTTGTACAGAAGGCTCCCGCCGGCGACTGGTGCTGACATAATGCATATTGACTGATCACGTGCCACCATCGGACACCCTCAATTTTCGATCCGCGCATCGGGGATTCTGAGGCAGAAACAACGTTCGGCCATTGCTGGACACAACCCCCAATATGCAGAGAGTTATTCAGCGGACAGCTTCAGCCCGGAAGCAGGCTCTCAAAAAAACCACCAAAGCTCATGAACGACAAGAATTGTTGGACCGTGTTGGGATTCGGCGGGCGCGGAAGGACTTCGGCGGCGCACTGTCTATTCAATTCCAAGCAGCAAGAAAGAACCGCTGGGAAGATTGGGAGAAGGGGCCTCTTGCCCCCATGCGAGACTCTGGCCTGAGTCGCACTACATATGGTGGTCAGGATGCTTCCGTTTTGCACCCGCCGCGTCTCCCTAAGCACGAACAACGGAGGCATGTCCTCTTCGCTGAGGGTGACCGGGTTTGTGTTATCCGAGGACGGGACCAGGGAAAGATCAATGTGATCCAGCAGATTAACCGGGACAGTGAGACTGTCCTCATCAAGGGTATCAATATGGTATGCTTCTGGCGGATCAGTCATCCAGGTCAACGACCTCTTAGACACTAAAACAAATTGCTCACTGGTTCTCCTCAATTAGGCCGACGTGATCATTCCTGAATGGGCCAAAGACAGATTGGGACACACAGGCGATACCCAACCACAATCCTTCCCCGTGTCCTTCGACGATATCCGACACGTCATCCCGCTGGAAGACACACAGACAGGAAAATTGCAAGATGTCATTGTGCAGCATGCCTATGCCGCTGGGCCGTACATTGTCCGACCTGAACACAGCAAGCTCCCAAGATTCACTCGCTATGTCTCCGGCTTGGACGTCGAAATCCCCTGGCCAATGGAGGAAGAGCCTGCCATCACCGAGGGCGATATGGACACAACCCGAATGGCAGTTGAGACCAGCACATTCACTCCCACACTGGAGCATCCACCTATGCCCTCAACTGTCATTGATGAGCTGCGCAACAAATATTCCAGGTTCCGCACTCGACACGATCCGGAATACTTGAGAGAGAAGATGAAGGAGGATCTTCGCAATGAATACAGAAAGACCGTCTCCATGATGACACCGAAGACAGATGCCAAAAATTTGAGAATTGCTCAAATTGCGGAAGCGAGAAAGGCGAAGTTGGATGCCAACGGGAATGGGATATTGACACCCGGTGCTATCAACTTCATTAACGAGCACATCCGAAACGAACGGCGTCTTCAGAAGCCAAAGAAGTCCACAAAGCCGAAGAGTTCAAAGTCCAAGCAGGCTGCTTGATTGGGCGAAGGAGATGGAAGTCAGAGAGGAGGGGGTTTTTTTTTCCTGTAGCATTGTGTACACACACCACTGTATTCTAGTATGGAGCTTTGCATTCACTCATATATCTATTTCTCGATAAAGTTATTTCACAGATTTGTATCTTTTGCATTCATGTAGTAGATATGCGTACCTCGTATGGAAAACATGATCCCAAGTTAGGGTTCCAGTCAATGCGGATACTTCGGGTCCACCCTTACGTTCATCCCCCAATTCTCCGACTAACCTGCATCTCTCTGCACTGCTGTTCTCTTGGAACCAAAGCAGTCGCACCAAATATGGCGTTTGCCTCAATTAATTCCACGGGCGCGCCCATTGCCGCCATCGAGGAGGCATTTGCGACGGAACCCTTGCTGAAGAAGCGAGTCTACGACGCGATCGGTGCGTAGCCAACCGCGCACCCAAGCCCCCATTCGATGACCCCGTCGACCTCCTGCTGACCGTCGCCGATCGATTTTACCGTTTAGGTACAACGCCGCAGCATAAACCTCTGCTCGAAGATCTTGCGAAATATACCTCCAGCCTGCTGGCCAGGACTGCCAATACGACCCTCCCTTCGCGGCCGCCAGCCGTTGATGGGCCTGCCGCTAAAAAGCGCAAGCTTCAAAATGGAGACACGGGGGAGACTGCGCAGGCGTCAGTCAACCTGAAAGATGGCAATGCGCCAGTTCAGTTTTATGTTCAAGATGTTTCTTTCTCCACGCCACAGAGGAAGAAGCTTACGCTCGAGATCACTGCTGGGCATCAGTATCTTCGGGCAAGGAATCAAGCTACGAAAGAGATTGAATTCGGTGTTTCCATGGATAAAATCCGTGAGTTTGAACTGGAAAAAGAATTATCTAAAAAAAAGGGAAGAGTTGCTAATACGACCTCTGACTAAATCAGGACATGCCCTCTGTCTTCCTGTGCCCGAGAAGACACAAAAACAGTTCAATTTTTGCATTATTCCCGAGTACGCCGATGGCATCACACCCCCGCCCGAGGGAACAGCAGCATCCGAAGCTATGGTGTTTACCATAGCTGACGGACCAGCCAAGGCTGCCTTTTCTGGAAATGGGGAGCAGCTTGGCCATGGTCCTGGTGAATCGGCCGAGGCATTGATTCGCAAAATTCTGAATGAGAACATGCCTCATACCAATGTTGTGCGCCCTGATGATAAACAATTCGTCAGTGCTATGCCCGAGGCGCACCGAAAGGGCGAGAAAGCATACCATGTCAAGGCATTCCGCGGTAGCAAAGAAGGTATGTTACGTCGCTTCCTCCTCTCCACCAGAGGTCATTGTGGTTTTGATTTTACGCTTGATCATTCTAACTTTATGTGACTTGCGCCAGGCTATCTCTTCCTTCTCTCTACGGGTATCTTATTTGCGTTCAAGAAACCGCTTCTGTTCTTTTCGTTTGCTACTATTGACTCAGTCTCGTATACATCCGTCCTCCAGCGGACATTCAATCTCAATGTCATGGCTCGCCCGACTAATGGGTCCGAAGAAGACATTCAGGAGTTTGAATTTTCGATGATTGACCAGGACAATTTCTCGGGGATCGATACTTACATCAAAAGACATGGTCTCCAAGATGCTAGTCTCGCAGAGGCGCGGCGCGCCAAGGTCTACAATGTCAATAAAGCCGGAGGAGAGGACGCAACGGCCCCCGCCGCCGAGGCAGCCGGGGAAGATGAAAGCGAGCTCCAGAAAGCGCAGCGGGAGCTTGAAGACCAAGAGGATGAAGAGGAAGAAGACTACAATCCGGACAGTGACGATAGTGAAGGTAGCGGATCCAGCAGTGAAGAGGATGACGATGAGGACGATGAGGACGATGAAGAAGATGAGGATGCTGGCCAGGACAGTGACGAAGACATGGGTCTGGTTGAGAATGAACTTGGAAGTGAAGCTGAGGAAGTTCCTAAAGACTAGTAGGATGCAACCCGGAGCCGTCACATCTGCTATAATGTCACAATACTCGATGAATGTGATTTATATAATTGATCTTTCTAAACATGTCTATGGAATAGGATCTATAATTGATAGAGACATTCATCACATCAAGCTACAATATACTTCATAGAGTCAATCGACCAGGTTCCTGCCAAGACGGTAATATTACCTTTAACCGCATTCCAGACCGATTCGACGGGAACTCCCCTGAAAGGGAAAAAAATGAATCGGCTCTATGTTCGGACTCTACAGTCGGGCTCCCTGATTCCGAATTTCTTTCTTTCTCCAAATAAAGAAAACTTACTCCTATCCGTAGACATAGCAGATATTTTCCCCCTGATATTTTCGGTACCTGATTGATGCAGCCCTGGACGTTGAGCCGCCTCGGAAGCGCCCAGGTCTGAGCTAGATACAAAGTAGCTAGATAGGAATATTCAACCAATTTGGTGGCTTTCTTTGGTCTTCAGATTTATTGAATCAGGGCAAGCCTTTTAATATCTTTAATATGAGAGAGAGAGTAGTAGAACAATGGAGACGATAGCGTCTCATAGGTCTCAAAGATTTCCCCCCAACCCCAAAGTTACCATACCGTCACTGTACAGTCGTGACCGCCAGTTCCTGCGCTCACACTCCAAGGCGTCTTTTACCAATACACAACCAATACCCTCCGCTCCCTGTCTCTCCCTGTTGCTTCCCTTTCTCTTCTCCATCTCCCCCTTCTTCCTCTGGTCTATCTCTGAACCACTGCTCAGTGCGGCTCGTACTCGCAGTAGGTCGACCCTATCTGTTTTGATTTCTCCCTTTTTTACCCTTTTCATTGGCTTGTCTAGAACCTCCCCGGCTTCCAACCCCAGCTTGTCACTCCCGACCGTCGAAAAGGGACCCACGAACGTCTCAATTCGTGAGCACCGCCAATTCCACCTGTATTTGGTTGTTTCGGCTTGATACCTCCCTACGTCCCTTTGTTCTTGTCCCGATTGTGCATTCCCGTCTAGCTTGTCTCCTATCATCGTCACCGGTACATCGGCAATTGGGTAAATAGATCCCATTGAGCCTGTCAGAGCTGCTCCGGTCGGAAAAAATAAGAGGTCATTGTGATGTATGTGACTGGAGTCTTTGATGTTGCTTTCATCCTTGCCCGACTTCGTGTGTGCTGACTGCGCCCAGTGATAGTGTCAATCACGTGTCTACGTCCCTGAAGCCATTCCCCCGTGAGCCAAGGTTTCCTTTCCCCGGGTTGCAATCTTCACTCCCGCATCCATGGCCTCCTCATCGTCAAACGTAGTGGGTGTCCACTACCGTGTGGGTAAGAAGATCGGTGAAGGATCCTTTGGTGTCATCTTTGAGGGCACCAACCTCCTGAACAATCAGCAGGTCGCCATCAAATTCGTACGTTCCCCTTCTCCTTCCCAACGAGCCCCATGGCTGACCCGAAATCAGGAACCCCGGAAAAGCGATGCCCCCCAACTGCGCGATGAGTATCGGACGTACAAGATTCTGGTTGGGTGCCGTAAGTATTGCAGATCTAAGGAGAAATGATGTGCGCTCTTCTAACTCCATTTTCAGCCGGCATCCCAAATGTCTACTATTTCGGACAGGAAGGTCTACACAACATCCTTGTCATCGATCTCCTTGGTCCTTCTCTGGAGGATCTCTTTGATCACTGCAACCGCCGCTTCTCCACGAAGACTGTGGTGATGGTAGCCAAACAGATGGTGCGTTTTCCCTGCTCGAACTTCCAAGAACCATGGCTAACGGTGACCAGCTCTCGCGCGTTCAAACGATTCACGAGAAGAACCTTATCTATCGCGATATCAAGCCTGACAACTTCCTTATTGGCCGGCCATCAACCAAGGCTGCCAACGTTATCCACGTGGTTGATTTCGGTATGGCCAAGCAATACCGTGACCCCAAAACCAAGCAACACATCCCTTACCGCGAGCGTAAATCCTTGTCCGGTACTGCTCGTTACATGAGTATCAACACACATTTGGGCCGTGAGCAATCTCGGCGTGATGATTTGGAAGCTCTCGGTCACGTCTTCATGTACTTTTTGAGAGGTGGCCTCCCCTGGCAGGGCCTGAAGGCTGCTACCAACAAGCAAAAATACGAGAAAATTGGCGAGAAGAAACAAACGACCGCAATCAAGGATCTCTGCGATAGTTATCCAGGTACGTTATCTCGCACTTATCCATATCCCTATTTCATCTGCTAATCGCTCCGTCAGAAGAATTCAACAAGTACCTGAGCTACGTGCGCAACCTTGGTTTCGAGGACACTCCTGACTACGATTATCTCCGTGATATCTTGACACAAGCTCTCAAGAATGCCGGCGAGGTAGAGGATGGCGAGTACGACTGGATGAAGCTCAACAACGGACGCGGCTGGGACTACAAGTCATACTCATCTCAGGCACATCTCCACAATCAGCACCAGGGCTCGTCCGGTCGCGACCTGCACGCAAGAGAGCTCCGCAACAGCCAACGTCCCGGAGTGACAGCCGACCGTTTGAACGCTGCGCAGCCTCCGCCTCCTTCACCAGCAGCCAAAGCTGGAGCTGGGAAGAATCGCGAGCGCCAAAACGTCGGCGGTGTGGCCGCCAAACGCCAGAGCGGGGGGTTGGAAGCATCGACTCCGGCCGCGTCAACCCAAGCCCAGTTTCAAAACTCCAATGCCCACCTCCCCGGTCGCAACGGAAGTCCAGGGAACCCGGCGCTGAGTAACCAACAGGCCCTTGGTGCCCCAGGTACTCCTGAATCGCCGCCCACTTTCACGCAGAAGTTGATGAAGGCTCTGTGCTGCGGTAGGTGATTCGGCTGTACTGTATCATTTGAGCGCCCAGCTCATCTCAGGATCCAGGTTGAATTTCCAGTCAAATGAAGCGATGGCGCATTTAGACCTACCGCGCCATGCTTTCACATCTGCTTCCTGCCCTTCATGTCAGAAAATGGCCTCAGGAGGTCTTTATGGGATTTCTTTCTTTTTATTCTTGTTTACTTTCACCTCTCGCTCTTTTCTTGCCTTGTGTTCAAGTGGCTAGCGCTGCTTCGCCGAGCAAGAATCGTGCTTCTCGGCCTATATCACCTTCTGGCCTTACTCTTTGTTTTTGTCCCATTCGATCCTTCAGCCTATGCAGTTGACTGTGGGTAGGAACAACCTTTCTCTCATTGATGTTACGTCTCATCACTCTTTCATGGTGCTACGGCTCGGAACGACGAACTTGTGAGATCTTTTGCCTTGTGTTTTCGACTTCGCTTCGTCTCGTCACTATATCCGGCGTGCACCATTTAATATCAACCCTTGGTCTTTCAAATGGGCAGGTTTTCATCGGTTGAGCCTCCGATGCCATTGATTCGTGGCGCGCCGCCCTGAGATGTTGTTTCTTGCGCTGGCTCGGCAGACAAACAACTTGTATCAATGGCTTTACACACCCACGCGAGAATTGGCAAGATTCAATGACCCAAATATGCCTTGATGAACCGAGCTGCGAGAGATGGCAGTCAGAATCGATCGATTGATGTTAGGCCATGCTTGTCCATCTCTCTAGTATGCAGCTCTCGGTCTCATTTCGTCCTGTTCATCAACTGGACTAGCATACCAGACAACTCTCGTTTCTATTTGGGTGCTCTATCTCCTCTGGGTCGTTCATCATTGCCCTGTCCTTCTTGCTATCTTCTCCCATCCTGTGTGCATCCAAAGGGGGGAAGGCCTTTCCACTGCGCGGTCGTCATTATTGCACGCAGAACCTAGACGAAGAGCATATTGCATATATTCCCGTTCCCTTTGCCGTTTCCCCTTTCCATCAACCGCCTGCTCTGCCCCTTTGATTGTTCCAAAGATCTATTGTCCATGTCTATAATTGTCTTTTGTTTGTTCTTGTCTTTTCTTGCTCTGTTTCAGAAGCGAGTTTTTGTTACTGGTAGTCGTGGCATAAGATAGCATTCTGCTTTTTTTTTTCATTTGGTTTGTTCTTACAAGTCTTCTGTGGTTATTCGTATGGCGTATATAAATAATTCCTGTAATAAGAGCTATTGCATTTTTATATCCTGTCTTGTCTAGCCTCGCAATATAGATGTATATCTAGTTCCAGGGTTACTCTGACCATTCGAGGTTGTCTGAGGTGCTGGCATAGTTTGCAAATTCGATCAATTCATATGTGCATTTCCACTGCTATCTACTCTACCGATGTATGCTACACAGAGAAACGGTCTTTGGTGGGCTTCGATAATGACCCGTATATAGAGGTGGCCATATCACGTTGACACTGCGGATTTGAGGCATATGTTTCTCCGTAGCAAACCAGTAGTGGCGAATGTTTGAAGTTTACTGTCAATTGCCTTACTGCACCTAGTAAAGGTGTATTTCCAGAGTACCATTCAAGCAACAGCACCGCCTCTCCGCCATTTCAGCTCCTTCGAGCTACACACATGTAGATCCAACCGTTGCCACCAGAGTTGTATTCACCTTTCAATACGATTGGTCCCTTGTCGACATCTTCCACTCGCCACTTCTCTGCTGGTCCTGGCAGTCCCAAGCTTTCGACGGACACGCAGCCGACAACATTGCGCAGCCACTACCCCGTAGCCATTTCTGCAGCTCTACATGAGACGCTAATGCAAGGATCACCCGTCCGTGGCATGTCATAGCATGACGTAGGTTACCCAACAGAGTCACCTTGGAAGACGGAGTAGTCCAGCAGAGCCATGAGATCCAGTATCTGCTCCCAAGAAGCATGTCTCGACAACCCTTGAAAGATCAGTCCCCTATTCGGTGCAGAACAGGTGCATGGGAAATGTCAAGCAACGTAACCCCAATCCCCGGCATGTCCATCTCGAGCCTAGCAAAGAATGCGTCAATACCCATCATATGATTCTCAAGACTACAACGTATAACTTACAACTTACGTTTTGTGGACAGTGTCGATCATCATCCCCAGACTCTGCAGAGATAAACATGAACTTTAAATGGCCCAAGTATCAACTCTATGTCTCTTGGCTTAGACAGAGTATGGGGTGAGTATGGCGTGTGGAGTATAGAGCACTGTTGTATATTGTAGTGCATACAGATATCCACCCCCAATACGGAGTACCCAAGCCCTTTTCCAAGTTCACGGATATACATCTTCCCCCTCGTACTTTACCTCGAACCAATAACAATCGATCATCCCGAAAGTCAGATGGCGCAGTCATTAGCCAATGATATGGAATGCCACCTGCACCGCAGTGAATACGGATATGCACCAGCCACCCCAGCTTTACAGCCAAGACGATCCGCAGGATCCAGGATCCTACCCCTAGACGAGATAGGAACCCTCGTTCAGAATTGTTTTCGGTCAGGTAGAGTCTGGGTAGAACCAGTTAGAGGGAGTTATAGTAGGCTGTGTATATATAGATAGATATCTATATATATACAACACCCATATATGTTGTATAGAGATATGAAGGTCCATGTTCAAGCGTGCAGATTCCCCCGCATTTATCTCCCCGCTTGGAACCTTCCAGGCAGCCCAATTTCTTTTCTTTTTTTCTTTGTCTTTTCTGTTTCTTTTTTTTTTTTTTTGCTTTTTGGTGCAGGGAGCTTCCTGCGGGGGCTTAGGTGCTCAGTATGTGATTGGTAGGATTGGAGGTTGTGATTGGAGCTTTGAGATGTTGCTGTTTTGGGGGGGTCTTTCCTATATCGTATACTTAGGGCCAATTATCTCTGTATAAGGTCAAACTAGGCTACCTGACTATCTTTGCACGTTATTGTCTGGAATGTACTCCGTATTGATTTATTGAATCCCTGCATATGACGCTGAAGATCTTGATATATATCTCTACATTCGGGATTCAGAACACCGAATGTAGAGATATGCCCAATCGAACATAGACAAGTCAAACGCAATGCTTCAGGCGCGTAACGTGAAACGCCTCACATAATTCCGAGGTCCGCCGGAGACCGGAGCAAAGAGGTCACCTTGTGCTTATCTGCGGCTGAGAATCCCCCAATGGGCGCCTAATGCCTACGGTAGGGTAGCCTAGACCAGATTGGTACCCTAACCGTAAGTTGTTTCACGTAGCGCTGGCCAAGTCCAGAATTACCTGCACGGCCTGCTCCCCAAATACAAGTCTCAACGTCTCTGCCAATTCAGTCTAGTCTCTCTGAAATTTTCTGTCCATAATCAAGATTTCAGGTTGAAACAGTGGAGAATGGAGAATGGAGCCACAAATGAGGTCATTCGCGGCTTCTGCCGTCTGATCGACTACACCGTGCTGTTTTGGGTGGTCCGGAGGACTTTTCCCTGTAATTTTACTTCTTTGAGTCTTGTTAGTCCGGTTTAGCTCCTACTTTCGTGCCAAGTCAAGACTCGAAGGGGGGGCTCGTGTGGAGTGCTCCTGGTCTGGAACGTTGGGTATATGATATTCTCTTCCAAATCAGCGATCATCCCGTGCGGATCGGCAATCTTCTTACTTTCCCCTACGATAGATGGTACGGACTCGTTGCTTCTCGGCAATGTCTAGAGTAACCTGTTTCACTCCGTTGCCTGCACATTCGAGAGGCTAAATTAAAGGTTGAAGATTGAAGATCGCAGGTTTCAGGGGTAGATCCATGTTATATTTTTCTCCTTACTGATAGCTTGACTATCACTTTGCTTTTCCCATGCCGTACAACACAGCCCTATTACATCGAATACGTAATAGAACCACGGAGTACGGAGTATACAGTACGGATCATATTGTACGCAGCTATCGGCTGGAAAGACCGAGAAATAGAACCCTGTGCACGGGGGTGTAGCCAGCTACAAGGATATACAACATTATCGTCAAGGATCGTGCAGGTACCAATGTCAATACCCTCATTCTAGCGATCGAAACATCCCCCTGGAATCTGTAAAAACACTGAAGAAACCGGAGTGCGCCGAATACCCCATACGAAAAAAAAAAAGAAGAAAAACTAAGGCGCAAGGGAATGGGAAAATTAAAAGCCTCACCCCCTTCCCACTAGCAAAATAATTCCCCGCCAGGACTAGGACCTACAGTAGCGCTAATGGAAATGTACCCCATACATACCCATTGAACAAAAAGAGAAGAGTCACATAGATCCACATCTCGCTAAACCGTTCTAGACGCTTTTTTTCCATGCGAAAGGGGAAAAGCCAACGCGGTCACGGTAAGGGCGCACCTCGATCCCGTGCGCACCGATGTGGGGGTACGTTGCTCGGACATTGGGGAACGGGGGGAGTGGATCTCTTGTCCTTTCTCCCATCGAATATTGGGGGGATGTTAGGCGCTTGGTGCCGTTCAGGCTTTGGGATATGTTAGGCATCCCTGTCCTGGGACCCGGGCTTATCTTTGATACGCAGGCTCCGAGGGTCTCACTTGGTTGCTAGTCCTGAATACAACATAGACGCGTGGTGTACATTTGCTGGATAGCGGTAGTGTTATCGTGTCGAGGTGTTATTGGGGTTGGCATGCATTTTGCTTTTTACTGCATTGCATGTTATAACGTATGGTTGATGCCGGTCGGTTTACCTATCTAGCTGCATGTACGGAGTAGTACGTATAATGTTCTCTTGTTCGATTGCACAGCATATTCTTCTGCCCATAGGCAGGTTCTAACGGTCTGTGCCTCTAGAAAGCAAAAAGGACTGTTGCGATCTGACCGTCGATGTTGTGATAATATACTCCGTGAGGTGATGCGATTTTGAGATGGCGAAGATCAGGATCCACAGTCCAATCAGCATCGAAATCACATACATGTTCTGATATACTGTGTATATCTACATTCCCAAGGTTGTCAAATTCCTTTAAGCGAACCAAGCTTCCCAGAGCCATGTTCATCAGTAACCTTATCCCGGCCTAGAGCTCTGTAGACAAAAGTCTATGACATCTATGTCTGAATCATGCGTGGGACGGAGTAATCCGTATGATAACACTCCATCTTCTTATCAAGTGGATCGATATTGTACACCGGAGGTGCCTGAATCCTCCGAGATCTCGTCAGTCTTGGCTCTTGAGTCGGCAGTATCATCCACTTTTCTAGGTGAGCCCATCATTTCGGCCGAACATTTGTATCAACAAGGACCTCTTCTCAAGTGTGAAGGTGGTTTCTTGGCATCGCATGGCGTTCTACGAGAACCTGAATCATGCCTAGATAGAGTGGCGACACCCGGATCGACGAAAAAAAACTCTGATTCCACGGGTGACTGGGTGTGGAACTTGAGTCCGTTCAGGGGTGGTCAGATCATTTTTAATTTATTTTCTGCTCTCTACGGATGTGGCGATCGAGTGGATTGTGCTTCGGGGGTTTCTAGAATTCTAGAAGGTCTGGGCAGTTCCGCATGCAGTCTGAATTGAATCCTTCGGAACATAGTGTGTTCGATCTGTTGTAGAACCTATGAAAATTCGGTCGATTTACTCGGAGTACTCCGACTATATATTTTTTTTTTTTTTACGATTCGCCTCCACCAAAGCAAGACTTTGTCTTCTTTTGAATCCCTGTGACGTTCAATCCGAGAAAAGCTTGTGTGACATTTCCGTGTACAGATTGTGTGCGGAGTACTCCGTACGGATGTTGAACGGAATGATCGACAGGGCCAGATTGGCATTGAATATAAGCCCTCACTAGTGTGAGATTTGTTATTTGATACGGTTGACCTTCCCAGATGATAACCTTGGGCATGGGGAGAGAGAGGTTCCAAGGTTAGCATGACGTGCAAGACAATGTAAGGGAGGGAATGTCGTAACACGGCCTTATCGTGTAATTTATTACACATAGAACCGTGGGTCGAGGATTGACATTCCGGTCTCGGATGGCGTGCTAGCGGCCGGGTGATAAGAGACTATCGTGAATTAGGAAGTAGATACGGATAGAATTGATATCGGAAAGATGAAGTTGAAGATGAACGTATATTGGAGCAGAGCAAAAGTGCTCGAGTTCCTCGTGTTCGGTGGAGCTTCAGGGGAACGAAAATTTGAAGTCGCCACGTTGGGCGCATTGGTCGTTTTTCCAGAACCCATGGAAGCTTACACGTATGACTTCTGGAAGGATTGTGGAGTGATCAAAACAAGGTCCCCGTCAAGTTACATAATACTGCATCTTTCCAGGCATACCCCAAATGGGGAGGACGGAGTACGGAAGGACAATAGTAGAGATTCTCATAATGTCAACACTCTAGGCTACATTTTCCATCATATCCCTTGCAGATCGTAGGCGCTTGTTCAAACGTGAGAGTTCAGCATGTTTCCATACTAAGACAAAAGAAGAACCAATCAGGAAATTCGATGAAAAAAGGAATTCAAAAAAGCCGAATCGAGAAATAGAAAAGAGAAAAAGAGGAGGAAAATGGAGAAAAACAGAAAAAAAGAAAAAAAGAAAAAGAAAAGAAAAAGAAAAAGGAAAAACAATTATGACATCTTATCGAAAGAAGACTCCACTTGGGCGCAGAAACTAGTTTAGCGTCACCACGCAGATCCACTTCGATCCACTGGAGTCTACTGAGGTGCCCCCCCCGTAACAATTACCCAAGTATCGTCATGAATCATTCCAGAATCTTTACCCTTTTTCATTCTTAGTGTTTAACATTTCCCGCCTTTTCACTCATCCATTTTAGATTGCTCTTCTCTGTCCTTGACCTCTTGACATCCCCCTGTTACCCCAATCCTATATGCCTGTACCCCGATAACCCGCCGCTCTTTTAACAAGCTGGAGCCTCGTCCCACACGCAGGGGACGACCGGTGAGAAAAAAGCCGATTAAGGGTCCCCGACGCACACTATACGCTATGCTTAAAAAGAAGACGTTGGCACCGTCCCTCTTCTTCCGGAACCACACTCCTACCGCAACCCCCGAATTGTCTCCCACTTCCTCAGACAGCGACTCCGAAGAGGACATGGAATCATCTGGCTCCCGGCCGGCCAGCCTGGCTATCTCGTCGGGGGCCTTCTCGATGCGTCCGACGCTCGACGAGGTGCTGGCCAACATTGCTCCACCCCCATATACCTTGAGCGCCTTCATGGCCTACCTCTCCCAAAATCATTGTCTCGAAACGTTGGAGTTCACCATGGAGGCCAACCGATACCGGGATTCTTATTACGCACTGGCCGAACGACTCGGCCACGCCGCGTTGGAATCGGAATGCTCCGACACTCAGCACCTGCAAATGCTCTGGAAACGCCTCTTGACCGCATACATCTTCCCGGGGTCGCCTCGTGAGATCAACCTGTCGAGCGAAGTCCGAGACGCACTTTTGCAGTACAAGAACGTGTCCACACCTCCCCTGCCCGAGACATTGGATTCCGCCGTAAAGCGCATTCACGATTTGATGGAGGAATCTATCTTCCTCCCTTTCGTCAACAGCCACACCACCTCCCCGTCTATGGGACCCTCCGAACCTTTCATGGGACCCGACGACTTCATGAGTCTATCATCCACGAGCCTGGACGAGCACCCGATGAAAAGGGTGCGGTCGCGTGTGTCGAAGCGCATCTCCCCGCAGTCCTCTACCAAGGATCTTCCCGCAACGGGTCACAGCCGCTCAACCATGTCTCTTGGCCCCGTGCATGCCATCGGCAAACGCACTTCCGGAGCCCTTTTAAGCACCAGTGGAGAGTCATCCTACCTCTCCCTGACCGATGACTCTTCCTCCCCGCAGTCCAGTCCCACTGCCGAGGAGCCCATGACGCCGCCCACCACTCCACCCGCTAGCGAGCCGCATCTGCCTATCCAAAGCCCCAGACTTCGCACCGAGAACCCTTGGAAGAAGATGGGTATGAAGCTTGGTTTTAAGAAGCGCTCCACTGGAGGCAGCAGTGGTGGCCCCCGCGATCCAAAGGTCCTTGGTCTTGACGACTAAACATCTTTTCCTTTTCAACCACTCTTGTCGCCATATACAAAACATCCCCTCCTGACTCACGACAACCACGACCCCCTCAACGATACTTCTCATCTCAACAAACCTTGCATGAAATACTTGCATCCCACGACTTTATTCTAGCCTTTGTCGAGCGTTTATACTGGCGGTGTATGAGAGCATGATGCATTGAAAGCATACGAAACCGGCGTTTTCCTTGTTATTTTTTATTTTCTTATTGGATGTCTTCGGCTGAGCATCTTCCATCTTCACTTGTCATTTTTCACTTTTTGTTCTGCAGCGGATGGCATCATGGGAAACAAAATCCCTTATATATCATATCATGTTCTCATCTATAGATTGGATAGAGGACCTGTTGGCTTTACAGGTCCTCTGCACGCATGGCGTTTTTGTCGAGACATTGTCTTGGTCTCTCATCTCCCATTGGGATTCATTTTATTCGGAATCAATAGACTTGATACCCCCTCTTCACATCGCTTTTCAAATAGACCAATAGCCCGATAAAGCAATAGACCGTAAATGCAAAACCGTTGGTGTCATTAACTTTGAATCACATACGCAGACCTGCATACATCATGCATTCGACCGTTGGCCATTCCAAACTCAACAAATGAAACCTAAGACCTTTCTCACAGACGTTAACGTGTCTCAATTGAAATTTCACACGTCATCAGAACAGCTATCTGAGTCTCCTTTCCCAAACCCAAGACAAAGTGTCTAGACCCTTGTTGATCCCGGTCACACATGTCGGACCACATTCAAGACATGTCGGAGAGTCCGGGGAGACTTACCTATAGACTTCCAAGGGTTATACAGATGCACACGTAACCCCCATCCACAAACCATTCGATTATGCAATATCCGACTCGGATAGCCCTGATTATCGATGTGACTATCGTCTGCTACAGTTATAAGATACATCCAGGACGATTCAGACGTAAAATGAAAGCAATAATCAACGATAGAAGTGTAAGTATAAGTGTATGTATAACCCAATATCAAATATCAATCCTCCTCCCACTCCTCGTCTCCAATGCCGCAATATCAATATCCCATCCAACACCCCTCAACCGAGTCAGGTACCTCTCAAACCGAGAATCAGTGTTCAGCAAAGCAAGTGTCCCCTCAACAACAGCAAGAACAACATCGACAGAAGACCCAATCGTCATCCTACCCAAAACCCTTGCAGCCAATAAAGCATGCACCCACCCCTTCAACTGCTGCCCAACACCGCAGCCCCGTTTCAGGAGAATCGATGCATCCCATTTGACATCGCCCGCAGTCTCCGTCGGTACGAGAAACAGGATGTACATCTCGTCGGCGAAAACAGTCACAAGGCGCTGGAGCGGAAGGGTATGTTTGAATGATCTAGACACGGAACCGCCTAGGAAAGTAGACATCGAGACGCCTATCTGCGCAGATCCTAGATGGTGGGTTGTCATATCCGTGTCCGAGTGCTGAGTCCACTGTAACGCGCCGTCTCGGTGGAAGATACGCTCGTATTTCGATACCTGTGCAGGAGTGAGGATTGTCCATTCGTTTTTGGATGGAGATGTAGGAGGAACATCGATATCGAGTGCTAGTGCTAGACTCTTGTCTGAGTCTAGGAGGGCCGAGAAGACGATGTTCGCGCGTTGTCGGTTGAGACTTGTCATTTGGACGGCGCGGACGGCGGCGTAGTTCATGCTTAGATGGAGGGCTAGGAGGAGTAGGAGGATGAGCCAGGTTGTGGTGAAGCTGGTTATGTGTGAGATTACTACGGATCCGACCTGTTGGAGTGTTGTGGTCAGGGTTGGGTCGTAATGGAGGGTGTCAGGAGGGTGTCAGAGATGAGCTTACCAGCATGCCGAAGAGAGAGATAACAGTCTCCTGGGATGAGTCTTTCTATACAATGGAATATAGTAGGTTAGCTCTGCCTATCAATTCCCAAAGACGGTGCATAATGGGATTTGAGATTGGAACATACGGCATTGAGCTCTGCTAGATTCCCCCATTTAGCAAAATGAGCACTCAAGCTTGCCTTTGAGCTACCCCCGGCTACACCGCAGAGAGCCCTGAGGACACCCGCTGTGCTGAGGACAATCACCCTCGGCGGTCCGGCGGGAACACCCGGCGAGAGACAGTCGAGGATCATAGCGATATCGTTGAAGACGTCAGCTGCTAGTCGGTAGGTTTTGCATTCTGGCTCGAGGGCTGTGCCGATGCGGTGGGCGAAGCATATCGTTGCAATGCGGCCGGATATATCCTGTAGGATGTGTAGGAGTAGTGCAGATGTTGGAGAGGCGTTGGCGTTGCCTACACCGACTCCTGTATATTGGGTTGGGTGTTAGTTGGTTGCCTCGTGGTTCAAGTCTGGTCTATAGAGTGGGATATGGACCTTGGAGGACGGCTCTGGAGGAGAGGAGGCCTGCTATTGAGCTGCAGAAGGCTTGGAGAGAGTCCTATTTGCGGTGGATTGCTTGTGTCAGATCTGTATTCTAGATGTATCTTTGATATTGCTTTTGGGATGGTAGAGCAAGGTTGTTCGAGCCATGAGGTTTCTGTCTCTGGCAACTTGGAATGGATGCTCACAAAGATTTGATATCTGGGTTTGTTATTAGCGTTTTTCGTGATGAGGAATGCTTCATGCATATCAACAGGCTACTGTCTGCACTCACGGAAGATAGTCATCGCTGACACTTTGGGGGTACCCAGAAGGCAAAAATACATCACTCAGCGAGCTAACCAGGAGCTTGCCTGACCATGAGGTAGATGAAGAGCTCTGTTATGCTAGGTCAGTTAAGGTCGAGAGCTTTGAGATATTATTGTAGCATTGCAGGTCTTTCCAAATCAGCAATAGCATCTATGTTTGAACCAGCATATGATATATCGAGATTGAATGAGAACAAGTCATATACTCCATGCAAAAGAGAGTATGTATGTTCTAGGACTAGATGGTGAAGCTATTGACACGTATCCTAGGGGTAACCGGGATGTTGGCCTATTCGGCATGAAGGACCACACGTGGGAACTTCAGTTGTGTGCCATGTGCTATTTCAACCCGTGCTAGAAAGATACAGGGAAGTAAGGAATGACGGACAACTTACGATTAGATCTACGCGTCCAGCCGTTGAGGAAGTGACCGAGGTAGCGACATCTCCCGAGTAGATGTAAGTTGCAGTCGGATATCCAGCCTCATCCGTCTCCTGGAACGTCAGCCTGTTCGTCTCACTGTGAGAGGTCATGTTCAGGCCTCGGGATGTGAAAGTAAACAAGGTTGCTCGGATCGAGGTAGAGTCGGGAAGGCACGTGCTTGAGACCACGTACCTTTCTATTGATATCAATGCTCCGCCTATCGATATAGTATGTAGCTCTATCTACATACCTAGCTAGGGATATTCTGGGGTATGATTAGGAATGCTGAGTCGAGAAATTCATTTCTTCGAATTGTGCTCACAGAGCCTATGTAACAGGAACCAATTCCTGACCAAAATCTATGTATAGAACGAACAATCGCATTTCGACATCAAGACGATACAGCTTCATGTTGCGCATGGAAATAAAACACCGAGAAAAATCATCCACCAGCGCCGGGTACAAGAAAACTCCAAGAGAAAAAAAAAAAAAAAAAGGCGGCAAAGAATCACCGCTAGAGAAAGACGTCCTTGTCAATGGCCTCCGGCCATCACAAGGAACAAGGTATAAGGTGAGAGTTTCTGGTCTCGGAAACTCTCGGAACGAGTGAGCAAGCATCAGGTCTGTGTCCCCAACCGCATGGGCATTGGCAGAGAAACGGTCGGCCAAAGTCGACATCATGACCGCGAGTCACCAGCCGCAGAGTCGAAAAGACCCAAATCTGCTCATCATGCAACTTCCACAGGAAGTATCATGCCCCATTCATACGTTTTGAAAAAAAAGAAAAAAAAAAAGAGAAAATATTTGCCCGAGGGAAAGCTTATGCGAACATGCTGGCACCGCCGGTCTCAATGGCCTCCATCTCAGCCTGAGTCCAGGGGAGACGGCCGAAGCGGGAGGGGAGCTCAGATCGGTCAAAGAACTCGCCAGCCTGGGGCTTGACAGGGCCCAGCGAGGCGCCGGGCTGGCCACCGATGGTGCCGTTGAAAGAAGAACGACCGAGAGGGCCGTGCTGCTGAGCCTTAGCACGGTAGGTGGCGAAGGAATCAGGGAGAGAGCCGGTGGGAGAAGCGGGGTGGACGCGAGGAGAGTGGTCAATGGACTCTGAAAATTGGGGGGTTAGCTTAGGGAAATTTGGAGCTTGGCGATGGAAATTTCACATACTAGGGACAGAGCGCTTTCCAACGAAGCGAATGAGAGGAGTGCGCGCTGCGCTGCTGAGGACGGAGGTGACACGCATGGTGGTAGTTATGTGGTGGTTATGTGTAAAGGTGGAAGGTTGGCAAGATCAATTTGACGTGGGAATGTGCGAAATTGAACGGGTCCGGTAGTATCCGAATCCGACCGAGAGGAGTCACAACAAGAGAATGAGGGATGGTTTCTGACCGTAGTGATAATGCTGGAGTAAAGAGAAATAGAGAATTAAAGGATTAGAGAATTGAGGTGAAGAAGAGGAGGGGAAAGGTGGGAAAAGCAGAGAAGATAAGAAGGGAGAGTTACCGCATTGGGAGCCGATTCGGAACCGGGTTATGTACAGTGTACACGGTATAATCGAGTACATCTACAATATTTATTACTACGCGCATCATAGTAAAATATGTACACGGTATAACCGAGTACAATGCTTAATAAAACACAAGTCACGCCATTTTTCTTTTTGTACTTTGCATCGGAAAGTCATCCCCGCAAGCCGCCTCTACCTTCCAAGGCCGGCAATCAAGTGAAGCCATATATGCCCCTCTGATCCTTCCCCCATTTGTGATTCCGGTGAGTTCATTAGGGAGCTCCTCCCCCCATTTCGGTGCCTTTTCGGTGCCTGACGCCTACTTTTCGCGTTCTTTGAACCTCCAATCCCCCCAATCCCCCCAATCATCACCCCGGTCTGTGGACAATCTGCTGTTCCCCATAAACCAATTCAAGCTTATTTGTCCACACAGACCTCCCCCCGCAATCGGAGGCAAAAGTCCATTCCAGATTTGTGACTGGATAACATCTGGACATCTTGAAGTTATCTGTGCACCGGATTTGATATTCGAGGGTTTCACAAGCATCGGAAAAGTCCCAGGTTGGACACAGTGGACACATTGAAGACATCGCCAAGAAAGAGAACCAAACAGACCAAACAGACCAAACAGGACTATTAGACGCTATTAGCAATATCAGCGACACATAAAAATAATCTGATCTCTGATAACATTGCGCCACTCAAGCTTGGACCCTGACTAACACATCCCGGATTCACCCGCTCCCGTTACCTTACACATATCAATATGCACGAGCAGTCGCTTTTCGCCTCGGTTCCAGTCCACCAACATCATGAGCTTCTGCAGCAGCTTGCCGGATTGACGGCCATGCAGCCCCGCCATTGCCTAGAGCGGCGGTTGATCTTCAAAGCCTACCGTAAACCAGGGTTGGCGGGGCGCACCGGAGCCAGTCAGGACCTTCAACAGGCTGATTTGCAGCGGCTGAACAAGATGCTCAATGGGAACATGTACTACACACAGGTGGTTGGTCCGGTTTCCGAAACGGATTTCGGCTCCACTGCCCCCGTCGATCAAGATACTCAAATGGCCGGCATGGACGACTCGAAGCCTTCTTCATCTTACGACTATGAACGTCAGCCATGGAAGTTAGAGTTCCGTGATATCCCGGAAGCTGGCACCCGCTCGGCGGTTACCTCGCGTCTGATGTCCAGCGCTACGCTGCCGCGGGGAGATGTCGTGCAAGCTATGAATGCGTGGGGCTATCAGTAAGTGGCGCCATCGAGTCGATCTTATGATCGCGGGAACTAACCCCGCCTATCTCTAGTTTCACTACTGAGTATGTGGTTGAAGGTGATATGTTCATCCACAATGACATTGCTATCTTCTTGCATCGCGTGCTGCACTACCCGGGTGCGGATGAGTTGAATGTGCCCCGGCGGCAGCTCCCTGCTTTGAAGGACATGACTCTATTTGAGAAGAGCGGAAGCTATGTGCTGCAGGCCTTTATCATTGTCCAAGACGGTAGCAACCAGGAGACGATGAAAACTGCCTCGCAGCATCTCTTTGGGTTGCGCGAACAGTTAAAATCGGCGGTTCTCCTGGAGCAGGCAGATCGACTGTCTCTTGATACACGAGCGAAGTAGGTGTCCACTCCTACTTTGATTCGTTTCAGCATGCTGGAGACTACGAAATACCCATCTCCAGCGATGATATGGCGTTGATTGAAAAAAAAAAAAAGTATACCCACCATAGCAATCAAGTCCACTGCATATTTCAATTCCCCAGACCCAGAGTGAGAGGAGAGATAGTATGAGCCAAACCTTACTATAGTTTCCATAAGTAAAGCACCAATGCCTATCCTGATGTCCGGGTAGGACATAGCTGAGTAGGTAAAATCTCATCTGCGTCCTACCTAGAGGAACATCACCTAAAAAAAAAAAAAAAACAGAAAGGTGGAAACTAGAAAGTCCATATGCTAGGTTGGAGTTATTCATTCGAGCTCGCCGTGCATTTTGGGCCGAAATCATCCATACTTCGTGTCAAGTCGGGTCAAAAAGAGATGTCTTCATGTCTGTCTCAAAAGGAGGCCGTCATTGCTTCTTTCTCGCATCGTTTCTTTGGTCTTATATCTCATATTTGAATAGCGCACACCTGTCTGTATACCATTCACTTCAAATGTTCAGAACATGTGACTTCGTGATTGCTGCCGCGTCCCGGCGCGCGTCCAACACCTCAGAGTCAACTGCAACTCGCTGCGAAGACCGCTCGATTCAACAACCACACCAAATCTTTCTAAAAACCCTTCACGACGTTTTCACTCACCCGAACAGTCAGAATGGCCGAGGGGGCTGCCAAGAGAAGCGCCTCCCCCACCCAACCCATCTCTCCACCACCATTGCGGCGCAAGGTTGACTCGACGATAACCAGTGAGTCTTACTATTCACTAGCATATTGTATCTATTAATAGCAATCGATGTAAAGAGAGAACAGCAGCAAACTTCTTCACGCCGGCCTCGCAAAAGAAGCCCGACCCCATCACATGGCGCGTCATCGGCACAAGTGTCATCATCGGAAAGCAGACAACGGGAAAAGCAGGCCCTCCCACTGAAAAACAGCGCCGAATTGCTGGATTTGACTTGGTCAGTAGTTAAACCAACACTTGAACAGATATTGTCCAGAGAAGGGCCCAGCTGACGTTACGATATAGGACTCGACCTTAATCAAAACCAAATCGGGAAATGTCTTTCCCAAATCTGCCACTGATTGGCAATGGTGGAACGCCAAAGTTCCAGGGCGATTGAAGGAGCTTAATGCTGAAGGGTACGTCTAGACTCAGGGTATGGGGATTACTTGTGTTCACTCGAGCTTACACTTTGACAGCTTCCAAGTTGTAATCTTCTCTAACCAAAAGAAGATCAGTGTCCAGAAGGATATCAAAGGCGGACGCAGTGACTCCAAAAGTCTGTCAAATTTCAAGGAAAAGATGACTGCTGTCATGACGGAACTGGATTTCCCCGTCAGCGTTTACGCGGCCACAACAGACCCTGAATATAGGAAACCCCGTCTCGGGATGTGGCGCGAGTTCCTGGACGACTATGATCTTGACGTTGCGGGTGTTGACTTGCCCGCGTCTGTGTTCGTCGGCGATGCGGCTGGCAGGCCGGGTGATCATTCGGCTGTGGATCGGTAAGAGCACCTTCACTGTTAGTAGTATGTTGTGACAAAATCTCATTTTGGCTATAGGGGACTTGCTACCAACATCGGTATGCCATTCAAGACTCCCGAGGAGTTTTTCCTCGGCCAGATCACGGAGCCGGCGACGATGGGCTTTGACCCTATGTCCTTTGTGAAGTCGGATCTCGAAGAGCCGGGTATGTGCTTTCTTCTTACTTTCAATGAACTTGATATCCCCCACAAGAATCCCGACTCCGCCAGATTGTTGACAGGTCTTCATCGCAGCCAAACCCTTCACTCGCAAGCACCCACTTGAACTGGTTATCTTTTGTGGCAGCCCAGGTGCCGGGAAGTCCACTTTCTATTGGAATCACCTGGAGCCTCTAGGCTATGAACGAGTCAACCAAGATCTTCTCAAGACAGTATGTGGTTACAATCAACCCGAAATCAAACTAAACTCAAATTCTGACGGACAACAGCGTCCGAAATGTCTCAAGGTCGCTCGCGAGCACTTGGAAGCCAAGAAGTCTGTGGCAGTCGGTACGTCATGGCAATTATTTTCTCAAATCTCAGCTTCAGCTTCATTTCCAAGCGATCTAACACGGGTACCCAGATAATACGAATGCCGACCCAGAGACACGATCTCACTGGACATCTCTCGCAAAAGAGCTGAACATCCCTATCCGTTGCGTACAATTCATATCGACGCCAGACCTATGCAAGCACAACAACGCCGTCCGAGCGTCCAACAAAGAACTGGTATGTCCTGGCAATATCCCCACCTCCACCACTGTCTCATTCTCATTCTCATCCCAACCAGAACCCCGAATCCCGAACCTCCCTCCCCGGCATCGCCTTTGGCGATTTCGGTCGCCGCTTCCGCGCACCAACGCTGGACGAGGGCTTCGACGACATCATCCCCGTCGAGTTCCAGTTCCACGGCAGCGAAGAAGCAAAAGGTCTTTGGGGTCAGTACTGGGTTTGAAACCAATGACCAAGACTAGTATATACGCCTGCTGATTTTCCGTGGCGTATGCTTACGTCTGCATTGTTCTCATGCTCATTTTGGATCTCTTTAGCTGTATATGTTGAATCTGAAACACGGCTCGTGTCTATAGACCTATTACCTGTTGATTGGGTTTCACCTGACGTAGAATCGCGAATATTGATCTCGACTGCGTCAATGCATGTTTCGGTTCTGTGGTAATCTTAGATCAAAGCCTTCTCAGCTTTGAGGTGGACCCTGATGGAAGGGTATGAGATGCGAATCTGGGATATATTGTATGTGTTATAACAAAGCTCTCAGACATGACCTACATACTTCCAGATTGAGCGCATAACTACATCACCTACAGAATACACACATGTCGGTATATGTTAGGGGTAGGAAGCGACCAATATCGCACTTTAGTACACAAATACACACACATAAAAAACACTTAGTGTACTCACCTCCACTGTTACCTGAAATCCCCACTCTACCAGACCACACGCCATCTGACTCCGAGAAAACGACTCTGACTCACAATATCAACGGAAGAAAACACCCTATTTGCCAAGCCTCGGCACAGACAGGTACAGGCACCACGACACTCGCACTAAGCTCAATTGTGTCAGTACATGTCTCAAGTGGATACATGAAGCCCACAGGTGTTCATGTCGGTATACTATACACATTATGTTCAAATGGCGGTAGCTTCACAACGTGGCCGACCCACACTACCAAGTCACTCTCCAGTACTGTTGTACACCTACATGTGACTCGTCCACACGCACTTCCCGCTTCAACAGTCGTGTCTCCCAGGTTCTATTGCCGTGTTATCTCTTCCAATGACAGGCACAGTAGGATTATACGTTGTTCGAGAATTGTAATATAGATATAATTATAGACATGTCCATATGATAATCATATGTGTAATTGAAGATATGTACATATTGGAAACAAGGATATGGTACTTTTTTCAGATGCTTTTTTGGTTTGTTCTCTGTGGAACAGAATGGGTGGATAGGGTTGAAGTCTATGGGGTACAACGGCTGGGAGGCTTGGTGTATGGGGGGTATAGTTATGTGTAATGGAGACATGAATGAGAGGAAGGGTGCATACACCCAGTCAGTAAGGGGCATTGACTTTTCCTTTTCTTGTCAACTGTTGAAGCAAGTGTGATGTCTTAGGAAATGTAGACATCAGGATCAAGAAATGGAAAAGATAATCCCGGGATAGACAAGACTCGGGATATAGACGAAGGAAAGACATGATTCGGGGCGAGAACAGTAGTCGCTGATCCGGATCGTGAAGTCGTAAGAGTCATTATAGATACATTCAAAAAGATCAAAGAAAGAAATAACCAAAGGAGAGACATTAATCGTAACAGTGCGGGCGAGATTGAAGTCATCAGAAGGCGCGCGGGGAATATTCTATCGTCATTATCGTTGCGGATCGCTCGAAAAAAGTGAGAAAAATGAAATGAAAAGAACCTGAGCCCAACGAAATGACTCAAGTCTCAAGGTCGGGAGACTAAATCCTGGAAAAATCGGAAGAAATTCCTCTTTTTCTCAGAACGGCAGGGACCTGCAATCTCCGTAGCCGGTGCCACAGTCATTGGGCCCACAATATCCTCATCCCCCATATCGGGGAACTTGTCGTTGTCATGTAGACGCGGGATACGGAGTTGTTGGCAAGGGTGGGTATTAGACTGGGTGAGCGTGAGAGCAACACCGTCAATAGCGCTGAGCTGGTCGAGCATGGTCTCGTGCTGCGTTGTCCATTCGCGGTTGATCGACTCCCATTTCTCCACGGTAAGCTTGTAAATGTTTGAAGTGACACCGTAGTGCTCGCCAGTGCGGACAAGATGCTTGGCAAAGTTGCAACGCGCAATGTCCCAGTCAGCACGTAGCTGCTGGAAATGGTCGAAGTCGCAAACCGCCGGGTCGTAAGGCTCGGGAGTGATGGTGAAATTGGCGTGGCCGAGTTTGTTGGCCCATTCGTCGTTAGGGTCGGAGAGGACGAGGGGTGTCACGTCGCCTGAGACTGTGCGCACGGTGCTGGCTCGTGGTCGGTTGAATGAGGCCACGGAGGGCTTGGACGAGAGTGGTGGCGAGGGGAGGATTCCCATATACCGTGGGTCGGAGGTCACATTGTAATTATGGTGTGATTCGTTCATGTCTGCCACAGAGGGAGACTGTAGTGGTGACTGGACGCGTGATGCCGCGACGCTTGTTGGGTCGTCTCCCATAAACGGTGGCAGGAGAGGGGTTGTCGCTTTTTGTATATCGTTGTCATCCTGGCTGAGACTGTTTGCTCGGGCGATATCGATGGGGCGTACGCCAGACTCGCTCGCGCGTTCTTCGAAGATCGTCCGCGCGGGAGAGGGGGGAATCGAGTCGACCCGGCTCATGGGCATCGAACCAACGACAGGGCTTGCCAAGGCGGAGGAGGCCGCCGAGTTTGCGCGTGATCGTAGATCATCCGGGAAAATATCGCCTTCTGCACCACCGGAGGATCGTTTGGTCTTCCACCGGGCTGACATGGTCGAGATATGGGAGTTAATGCGCGAGGCACCCTTTATTGAGACACTGTCTGAGCGTCTCTTTTTCGGTGATGGGGCAGTCTCCACGCTCGTAACGCTCAGATCGTAGCTATCTGAGTTATCGGCGGGAGTAAAGTATGACTCTTCTGCAGACATGTCGTAATCAAAATGTTCTATAGAAAGTCCGATGTTAGCAACTGTGGTACCGGGGGGATTTTTTTTTTTTTGGCAGTGGCGATGAACACATACGGAAATAGTGATCTTCCAACGAGTCACGCGTGCATTCTTCTTCTTTAACTCCGGTCAACTGACTCCGACTGGGACTGTCCATTGAATTTCCCAGACCCGATGAAGAGACGAGGGAAGAGACCGAGCTGGAGACCCGGTTGTGGCCTGTCGCAGAGAACAAAGAGATGGCAGGTGAAGCCGGCGCAGAGGTATTAATAGTCAATGGGGAGTGCGGCTGGCGTGAGTCCGCGTCGAGACTTTCTCGTGTCGCGTCGATTATTTGAGACAGTTTATACATTTTGAGGTGAGAGCCGCTGAACGGGGTGGCTGGTATAAGGGGATAGGTTGCAGTTCAGCATTGGATGTGAGGGATGACCACAAGATAAAAGAGACGGTTCAGTTTGAACAAGTCATTCCCTCAGGCTTTGGGCGGAAACCGGTAGCGGTGTGATGGGTATAATAGTCCGGGAAAGGCGGGAACTGAAGTCTACCAGTTAGCATCCGGTGAGGCAACGCTGATTATCGTCCAGGTGGAAAAACAGTCCAAATGTAGGAAATATAGAACAAAAAACAAAAAAACAATAAATGAATTTCGAGTGACGTGGACCAACTTGTTTGGTCTTGTCAACTTGGGCAGGAAAGTGCTTTTTCTTTACTTACAATCGGCAAACGGACTGGCGAACAGGGAGATCCTGGGTAGTACAGGTTCAGAGAAGGAAGAGAAAGGGTGTCGAATTCGAGTTGGACAAATTCCATCCGATTCTCCAAAAGTTGACTAACACAACAACGGACTAAACTCGCGAGTTTAAAAATATTTCCATGGCTTACTCCGCTCAGTTCCGGTGGTTGACATGTTCTTGAACCGTGGTATGTAAGAATCTGGAACTCTTTTCTTTTTTCTTTTTTCTTTTTTATTATTCTGATTATCTTTCATCTATTTATTTACATCCAGCATACATGTAAATGTACCTATTCCAATCTACATATATAAAGCTATCCTACTTGTTTTCAAACGGCTACACAGATACGTTGTGTAGCCTCTACAAAAACCTGTGTGTGCGATCGGCAATCTAAACAATCTAGACTAAAGTGGATACAGGGAACCATTATGATGCCATTTCGACCCAGTCACCCGGTGTTGATTCGCTTTATAGAGCATCTTGGATACCCTTATCCTTATTGATTCATCTGTTTACTCCCGAGGTCGGTTATCATTCGGCCCAATGAGGCATACCCATCCCCTTCGACGGCCTGGTGCATCCACACCCGTTTGGAGACGCTGAGCAACTGCGGACAAGGTCCCGTCCCGTAGAAGTCAGAACTTTGTCCGAGTATGACGAGGAGGGTTGCACAAGGGTTTAGAGGGTTGTCGGTTCGAAATCCAGGTGCTGGGTATAGATTGATATACTTGTACGAACTCCGAACGAGACCTGGACTGTGACAGTCCGGAGATGGGAAATCCAATAAGAATCATTGGGATGGAGGGGAAATCGGCAAATCCTTTCACTTTCACTTTCTGGCACACGTCAGGTCCACATGGCTGGAACCATACTCGGGGATTTCGGGGAACATTCCATTTTTCCAGAGGCAAAAGAGGAAAGGGTAAGCCAGTCCGTACTTCAGGGCTTTGGGGTGTGCCTTAACTTGGGGGCGTAAGGCGAGTCTTGGCGCAGCCAAGATTCTCGGCTTTATCAACGGGACTTGCTCGAGTCAACTTTGTGGTTCCCTTAGGTTGTAGACATTGTCAGGTGACTTGATTATTGTGACAGATCAGATTCTTTGTCTTCTTCCCCTGGAGATCTCTCCGATCCTCTTTCTCGCTAGAAGCATCCCTGCAGGTTACTAGGACAGAACAGACCTGCAGTCCAAAATGACATACTCCGTAGAACTGGATCTGTTCGCGGGAGTGGCCAATCACCGCCACTCGGCAAAGAAAAAAAAAAGAACCTAATCGGGTGGATTGCTGAGGTAATCGCCTAATTAGGAAGGCACACTTCCGATCTCGGACCGTTATGTCATGTTTTTGACCCCTCCAACACCTCCCACATGGCGATATAGATAGTCTTGGACATTGGAATTCATCTACCCCGTACTCCATATATTGTATTATTTGAGATATCTAAACTAATCAAAATTGCCATTGCTGTATCCAATTTCGCATGAGCGAAGGAGAGATCGGGCCGAGGGCTCTCATGCTGACACTAGCCTCTCTCGCCCGTCGGACATCCAGCGCCACAGACAATGCACTGTCCTCGTCTTGGATCCCACGGTAGAAATCCAGAAGCTTGAGTGCGGGCTTCGAGGCAATATCCGCACTACTAGGGCTAGTGATGCTTTCCAGCTCAGCAACCCATGCGGAAAACGGAACTGGCTCGACGGCATAGTGGCTCTGGATAGCAGGCACCAAGGACGACCATGGTGCTCGTTCAGGATTCGTGAGATGAAACACGGCCCAGCGCTCGTCGGCTGAGCTCATATGACGTGTGTTGACAATCTCCACTATAATATTGGATAGAGTGTCCTAATTAAAGCAAATTAATAAAGTGATCAGCGGTAGATCTTGGCCTCTTTTTTTCCTCCGGCCCAAATTTTGAACCTGGTCCGATATATAGTGCTCGGGATTTCGGCTTACCACTGGCACCCAGTCGACCGCGGTCGAGCCGAGTCGGTTAGGGATTTTACCCATTGCTTTCGACGTCACGATGATCGTCGGTAGCCATTCCTGCTTATTCCATTGTCCGCGCGTGGTGGTCGGTCCGGCGATCTGTCCGACGCGATGAACCGATGTCGGGACTTGGGATCGTTGTGAGGCTTCGAGACAGATGCGCTCGGCAACGTACTTGGATTCGCCGTAGCCTTGTGGGAGGACCACTGAAATGTCCTCCATCGGTACTTCTGGGACCAAAGCTCCCATTTCTGGGGTCCAAGCGCCTACCGTGCCGATTGAGGAGATGAAGTGAACATGAGCGTTGCTGCGGCTGCTCAAGCTGAAGTCGATAAAGCGTCGCACACCCTGGATGTGGGTGTCCTCGAAAGAATCGACCGAATGGTTGAAGTCGACCTTCCAGGCGTTGTGGATGATGGTGTCAACTGAGTCGAGAAGTTCTTCGTACTTGGACTCGTTCAGGCCGAATCGCGGCTCTCCGAATGAGGCTTGTAGGAACTCGACCTTGTCCCTCCAGTCGTTTGTGTTGAGATGCAGTCCTTTCTCCTCGAAGCCTTTCTTCTGCCGTGATTCACCATCCGAACGATTGAGGCAGTAGACTTTAGTGATGGAATCGCTGCTCAGCAGAGAATGCAGTAGATAGGTCCCCAGTGAGCCAGTGGAGCCGGTCAGGATCACGGTCGAAGGCGAATGCAATCCATTCTCGAGGAAGATTTCCCGCGCTGGAAGATCGGACGTATACTTTTCCACCAGTCTCTGGATCTTTTCTGTTCGCGGGATCTCAGCTTGGGCTCCCCCATCTAAGATAGCCATCAGGACTCTAGACAAGCGATCGACTGTTGGGTTATTGTAGATAGTTTGGGCATTGATAGTTCCTGCTTTCACATCCGGCCGGCGTGACTGGATGCTCTTTTGCAGCATCTGAGAGACATGAATGGTCATCAGGGAATCAAGACCGGCAGAGTAAAAGTCCTGAGTTTCTGCAATCTTGGGTTTCTCCAGGACATGGGTAATGATCTGGTGAATATACCCTGTAACACTCTCTCGGTCCAATGTCTCTGGCAAGCACTGGTCCAAGTCATTCTCAAGGTCTTCGGCATACAATGCATCAATCTCTTTCTCGTAGTCTTGAATCACAGCTTGGCGCCGCACGCTCCCTTTAGGGGTCGTCTTGAATGGCTTCGTCTTCACTGCGAACCTGATTTTGTTCTTCATCACCCACCCATGACTTGCAATGCTCTCATTAGCCACTTGCACTGTCGGCCAGATATTATCAACCATCACCTTCTCGTCCATATCCTGTCCTCTATGACCGGGCTCGATGAGAAGCCCAGCCTGGAATCTAGACTGGCCAACTACCACCGCGTGTCCAACCAGCGGGTGTCCTTCAATGATAGTCTCCATCCCAACAGGATTGAACTTCTCTCCGTTGCTTAGCACAATCACATCATCCTTACGCCCATGGAATTTCCACAGTCGCGGATGTGTCGGGTGCCGTGTATAAAGATCGTTGGTTGGATAAGAATCAATGTCGGGGAATGTGTGGAAAATACTCTTGAGGTCGCGAGCATTTCCCCGCCGAGGAATCACCATCTCGAATAAGCCTTCGCCAGCTTCTTGCATTTCCACGCCGTGAGCTTCGTTCCATTCGATGTAGTTCCAGTCGGCTGGATCCTCCGGCACCAACGCTGGAATTATGCCGGCCTCACTACTTCCCATCATCATTATCAGCTCCGTATACTTGCGTATTCGCTCTCCGGCCTCGAAAGAAATCGGAGCACCACCAAAGTACATTGCCTTGAATTCCTTCAAACAAGCCAGTGCTTTGTCGGAGTGGCTCATGTCTTCCAGGATCGAGGGTGGACAGATTGCGGTTGTGGGATGGGCAGTGCGCATTAGCTCTATCATATGTTCGACGGAGAGTGGCTTGTCTGGCCTAATGAGGGTGGGAAATCCGAACCACACTGAGATTAAGAGTGGTGCCAGTCCCATTAGATGAAAGATAGGCGTCGTGGCCAGCACCAGGTCGCCGTGATCCAGCTCATAGTACATACATAGCCGACGGCCTACCGGCCTTGGGAGATAACGATGAAATTCGACGGTCATGAAGAAGCCGTGAGTGAGATATACCGGCTTTGGCATGGCTGTCGAAGAAATTAATGCGGGTTCACAGTACCATGTTGATGGGGCTTACCTGTCGTCCCAGAGCTATGGATGATGCACGCTACGTTATTCTCTGCCTCCGCATAAGACTTGGTATTCGGATAGTGGCGCAGACCCCTTTCATCACTGAGTATATTCTCCAGAGTCGGGACTTCAAAGATATCCAATGTCGAAACAAGCCCCTGGATTTCCAAGGCTCGTGCCTGGCGCTCCTCGCTGAAGAAGAACTTGGTGCAGTTTGTCACTTTCAGTAGATGCACATGGGCTTCGTCTGAATTCCTGGTGGAAGGCAAGAAAACCTATATGGATCAGTCCGACTGTTCTATCTTTAGCTTGAGTTGCTTTGTTGTCTTACTTGGTATCCAGTCTTTTGGCATGCAAGCATAAAGATGAAGTAGCGCACATCGTTTCTCCCCATATAGGCCAATGTCTCTGGATCTTGAGCCGGTCCAATGTTGCTTTCAATCCACCAACAGGTGAAGTTCACGGCCCATGCCAGGTCTTTGAATGAAAAGTTTTTGAATCCATCACTTATTTCCGATCCCCGTGGAATAACTGCAAATACCTGATTGGTACTGCTTTCAGCACGCTCATCGACCGTTGTCGCAAGCAGTCTTTTCCGATGAGACTCCATGCTCTTGTCTGGATCGCAGACTTGTGTTCCGGGAAACAAGTCAAACTGATGCAATAAGATTGCTGGGGGATGTTGAATAGAACAATGCGATGTGCTGGGAACTATCCAGTTCAAGGGGACGTATAATCCATATTTATACCCGATATGCATACTTCCAGGGACCGCTGTTTACCTAGACTAGATACTGTTCGCTCAGGGTGTCACCGAAGTGGCGAGTCAATATTCATTACTGACGTTGTGTACCATATATTTGGTATAGCATATGTTGCTTATACATTATGAGAGCAAGTAACATGAACGTGTAGATCATTGCTTATATGACACTACTTCCACTCCTACTTAATGTAGAGTTTATTCCGCGTGCCGAGCATTACTATACTTCGTTCTGGCTTCATAACAATCGATCTCTTCCATCTTCCGGGGTCTTGATGCCGAACTTGGAAATATACAACATAAGCAAGGGGTGTCTATATCTCAGCGTAGGTGGGCCCCACACAGAATATGGTTTATCAAAAGATCACTATGTAAACCTGGGATGATTTAAGCCGGTAATGGTTGTCCTGTGTGTATGCTGTGACCAATTGATCACCTGTATATGTAGCCATGCATCATGTCAGGTTCCCAATTCATGTCCCTCATATAGATTCGCGTTACAAGAGATCTTGGTAAAGCGATGATCTACAAATGACCATGCATGTCTGTACGATGTAGATATCTGTGGGTATGTTCATGATCTGACCTGTCCTTTACGATTTATTGTAACGCCTAACTACAAAGTGTACACAATCTCTTCTTTTCTTTTTTAAGCGTAGAACTATCAACTACTTACTAGCAGATCTTTTGCATGTAATTCTTTAGATGTACAATCTTGATAGATAGTATGGAGGTAGTCTACCCCTTTTCACCTAAATAACAAACCAACTCTGATACTCTGGGTCTTTTCCAAGGCCTCCTCGGTCTTGCCTTTTTGTAGAGATATACCGATGGCCAGATCTCCACGCCGCTCTCATTTCTTGTGCAACGCTCTTCAATGATGAGCCGAATACCGATCTGTACTTCATTTTTGAACAAAAATATAGATCTTGGGGGTTTCAAATATCTGAAATCGATCGGACTGGCATGAATCAGGGCTATTCAAGACAACGACACAATAAAATGAGACATCGCTGATATGCAATTGGATTGAAACCGTTCGATTTCTTCTTCTGATCCTGGTCCTCGACTGCTCTGTTTTGATATCTATCCACGTGACAACGGATTTGTTTCCGATCTCGGACATCGGACCTATTCAAGCCAAAATAACCTCTCTGGGTGCTGGAGTCATTCAATTGTTTCGGATACACAACACATAATCATTGGAACATATACATAATCCAAAATCAATGAAGTTCTCATATCTTGCGGCTGCGGCCATCATATCCGGTGCTCAGGCTTCTCCGCACCCCGCACCTCAACAGCAACAGCTCCTGGGGGTGCCATCCACACCGTCCCAGGCCAGCTACAGCCAAGCAGGCCTAGATGATATAATCAGCGATTCCCCTTTACTGTCTCTCCACCGAGATCTAGTCAAGATCGAGTCAATCTCTGGCAACGAGCACGATGTCGGTCTCTTCGTCGCGCAATACCTAGAGGCCCGGGACTTCAATGTGGTAAAGCAAGAGGTGCCCCCAGTGAAAGGACAAGAAGATACCAAGACCCGATACAACATCTATGCTGTTCCAAAATCCTACACACAACCCCCCTCAATTCTTCTCACAAGCCACATTGACACCGTCCCACCCTTCATCCCATACTCCGTGCACCAGTCCACCGCCGACTCAACCGTCGACCCAGAGGACATCATCCTAGGAGGCCGTGGCTCTGTCGATGCAAAGGGCAGCGTCGCAGCCCAGATCTTCGCAACCCTCGAAACTCTAAACTCAACCCCAGATGCCAAGCTTGGCCTACTCTTCGTCGTTGGCGAAGAAATCGGCGGCGACGGCATGAAAGTCTTCTCAAACTCAACCCTCAACGCCAAAAACGCTTTCAAAACTATCATTTTCGGCGAACCAACCGAGGCTGCTCTCGTCGCCGGCCACAAAGGCATGCTCGGCTTCAAGGTTCTCGCTCACGGCAGCGCCGCACACTCGGGATACCCGTGGCTGGGCAAGAGCGCCGTCTCTGCGATTCTGCCTGCGCTCTCACGCGTTGACGTGCTTGGTAACATTCCCGCCGAAGAGGGTGGCTTACCTGCATCCCCGAAGTACGGACCCACGACGCTGAATATTGGCGTTATTCGCGCTGGCGTCGCGACGAATGTTGTTCCTTCTGAGGCGTGGGCGGATGTTGCTGTCAGACTTGCGGCTGGTACGCCTGCTGAGGCGCGTGAGATTATTCAGCGCGCTGTTGAGAAGGCTGTGAAGGATGTTGAGGCGGAGGTTGTTTTGGACTTTGTTTCGCATGGTGAATCTTACCCGCCGCAGGATTTGGATGTTGATGTTGATGGGTTCAATGTTACTACCGTTAACTATGGTACTGATGTGCCGAACCTGGCTGTTGGTCCTGATGTCAAGCGCTACTTGTATGGGCCTGGCAGTATCTTTGTTGCTCATGGTGATAATGAGGCCTTGAGCATCCGCCAGCTGAAGGATGCTGTTGTTGGTTATAAAACGCTGATTGAGGCTGCGCTGGAGAGAGAGGCGAAGAACGACGTGGCCGTATGATTGATCGGTTTTTACATAGTATCTATCTTGATACGGGTGTGATATCTAGTGCTGTGTATATATAAGTTCGGCTACTAGATCTTGCCTCGGACGTTATCTAAAGTCACTACAGACATAAAGGTGGTGGCCTGACTATACATATTATATGCTATCTCTATGTCACCAAATACCTATGCAAGGAGTATCGCTTACGGAAGAGTATAATTAGTCATGTACAGAAGGTTGGTATACAGATCTAGGCTTCCCCAGAACACGAACGTAGAATCACAGGAAAAAAGCGTGGTACAAAAGACATGAGAGACATCAAAACCATAAACAACCAAGGCTATACCTAGCATATCTACTGCCTAGGCGCCCTCTCCCAACCCGTCTTGAGATCCCCGGTAGGCTTGAACCGCGGGAATGGATGGGCCTCAGTATTGAAAACGTGATCCTCCAGGGAGATGAAATCACGATCCGAGAACAACAAGTAGAAATATTTGAGCGTCTCAGCCATCCAATAGCGCTCCATATTATCGCGCTTGTATGAAGGGACTGCATCCGCGTTTCCAAGCGATGTAAATCCCTTAATACGGAGAACTGGTGCTGTATTGGTTGACCCAGGAATACGGGAGGTACTCTTCTTCTCGACCACGGCTGTGTGTTTGATGAAAGACTTGAAGATTTCCCAGCCCCATTGACGGTAGATGTCGTCGCCGGTGATACGGTAGAGATAGAAGAGGGACTCGACTGTTTCCGGGCGTTGTACATTGGGGCGGTCATTGCGGTGAATATCGATGTCCCCGCGCCAGGACTCGGACGCGTCGCTTTGCGCCTCTAGAGGCTTAGAGATACCGCGTAGTGCCTCGGGCTTGGATGCGCGATTAGGGTTCGTCACTGGATCGGGGTACTTGTCTGCCATCATCACGGGTGGCGAGTCTAGGACGAAGTGGGAGATCTCGGCTGCGAGGCCAGTTGCCGTTGCCTTGTGCATTGCCCAGCAGGTCTTCATTAACTCCTTGGACATGAGAATCTCGTCCTCCCGCTGTTGAGTCCAATCCGCTGACTTTCGGGCCTTGGACAAGGGCTGACCACCGGTCGCGCCGAGCGCGATTGTTCCGGGCATGAAGCAGACCAGGTGGTCCATCCTAGGCGAGAGGTCCTGGTCTAGGCCCTGGGGCCGCTCGCCGATAATCATCAGTTGGGAGTTCTTGGTGAATGAGACCAGGTGCTTGCGGATGCCTCTCAATGCCTCGTCCCACATCTCTTTGTAGATGGGCTCCTGTCCTGAGGTCTGCAGGTATTGCTTGATGAGATATTCTAGCGCGAGTCAGCTTAAAGGAACCACGGAGCACCGAGTGTCACCAACATACCATAGTAAGAATCTGCCTTACTACCCAGAGTAATGCTTTCTCCTTTGAATGCACCACTGTCAGGATGAATGGCAGTTCGGACAAGGCCATCCTGCGGCTTTTGCAGGTCAACCAGCTTCATCGTTCTCTCAACCAACTTCCAATATTCTGCCTCACCGGTCAGCTTGGCCAAATACTTGAATTCAAGCTGCAGTGAGCCAGCCTCGGAAATAGACGTAGCTCCCTCATCGGAATGCACGACAACGCCTGCTGACGAGTTGAGATTGACATTCGACCATGGGATACCGCTTGGAGACTCAAAAGCTCCGAGTAACCGCTCAGCGAGATCAGCTGCTTTCTCGATGTAAAGATCTTCACCGTCAGCGCCGACATCATCGTCGCTGAGGGGCGCCAAATTGGGGTATTGGGTTGACAGATAGTGTGCAGACAGCAAACCACCCAGCATGCGGATAGTCGTCTCAAACGTGTTAACATTACGATCCTGATCGTAATTCAACGATGTTGAGATCCATTGCCGCGCGCGGTGGACCTTCGAGGTAAGATTCATGATCATCAATGTGTCCAGCGAATCAACTATCATCCAACCTAATCCGCCACTCGTGTCTTCTTGGTTGACGTTTGATACTGGACGATACTGGTCATATCCTGGATAAAAGTGTCAGCACTCTGATATTACACAAGTCTGCTGTATGACCTACCCCATGCGTTCTTTTCATATCCTTCCCAACTGACGATGAAGGCGTCCCGCACTTTCTCTCGTCTCGCAGTCCAGTCAGACAAGTCCCCAGATGTTTTCCCTTCTTCCAAAGTCTGGGCCCATTTCCATAATTCTACCCCTTTATCATTTGACTGTAGCCCCGACCACGTGGGGAGGTAAAATTTATACCACAGCAAAAATAACACTGTACACACCCCCAGCACGTTCAGAAGCGGCCTCCATCTCCTTCGAGGACCTGTGCGCCGCGGCGCAAAGAATGGCTTATCTTTGTATAAAGGTAGTGTGCGGTCCTTTTCGAAGTAGCCGTTCACTTTATTGGATAGGGGGATGGGCTGGTTCGACAACCCGTATCCGCGGAGCCCGCTACGAGCGTTTCCGTAGAAGCCGTCTTGTTGCGTGGGCGCAAAGGGGCTGCGCGATGGCTGGTAGGCCATTGTATTATTATTCGGTATCGTGTCGTGCTCCGTGTGGGAATCTCTGCCGGTCTCGCGGTTATCGAGTGCGCCACATAGGAGTGAGGAGTATGTTGAAGTGCTGTGGTAGGAGTCGCCTTTGCTTGGTGTTGATCAAGATTTTGATTCGATGTTCATTCAGCCGTATCTGATATTCAACATACAACAGTCAGGTTTGATTCTAGGACGAGGAGCTAGCCCCTCGGACCAGCTCTGGAGGACAGCCGCACACTTACCGAAGTATAACCCCTTGCTATGGTGTTTATGATGTACAGATCTTGATCGCAGCGACAATCTGGTCTTCGGCTCTAAACAAGAAAAAGAAACAGCCAACATGCACCGATACAATTATGTTTGTTGGGTCGATGGTCCGTCAAGAATTTCTTTGCGGAGATGCGGAGCGCGGAGTTTATCCCGCGTGTCAACGATCTTAAGGCAGATAAAAGCCAAGTATCGCAACAAGCAGTCGATGTGATTTGCGACGAAATTTGCACGAAAATCGAGAACGTGGCGAGGGCAAGTTGGAGGAAGCTGGGGAAGTGGAGAGGCAAGACTAGGGTGTCCGCAAATCATATTCCTTTGTACGCGTAACTGGCCTCATTGCTCCGTGTAGTCTACAGATATTTACCAAACCCAGCGGTTATCAGTTCCTGAGGGCTACATTCTTTAGCTGTTAGTTAAGTAGGCTATGGTTCCAATATGATATACAAACTCAAAAAATGGAAGAATAGGTCGAATGCTTAGCATTAGCGCTTCAAGATAAAGATCTAAACCGTGCACCAGATGACGTGGGCCACCAGCCCCCACAAGGTAGATACAATTACAGCTTCTGATACTCAAGCTTGCCCTCCAACTTCTTCGCCTCTGCCACTTTCCGTACAGCCTTGTTGAAATCATCCTGGTTGATAGCGTCACGGTAATCCTTGATCGCGAACAGACCACTAATAGAGAGTTAGCCAACGAGTATACGACATAGTATGATGTAGTGCACTCACGCTTCAGTAACCACATTTCGGAGATCAGCACCGTTAAGACCATCGCTCATCTTAACCACACTCTCAAAGTCGATATCACCTTCCTGTTGGACTGTGCTTGTGTGGATCTTCAAGATCTCCAGACGACCAACCTCATTGGGAAGAGGAATCTCAATCTTGCGGTCCAGACGACCGGCACGCAACAGAGCAGGGTCCAGTGTGTCAGGTCGGTTGGTGGCCATGATGATCTTTGTCTTTCCTAGGTAGTCGAAACCATCCAGCTGGTTCAGCAACTCCATGAGCGTCCGCTGAATTTCTCGATCTGCAGATGTACCCTCTGAGAATCGTCGTCCACCAATAGCATCGATCTCGTCCATGAAAATAATGCAGGGCTCGTGTTCCTTGGCGTATCCGAACATTTCTCGAATCAGTCGAGCGGATTCACCAATATATTTGTCCACGATGGCCGATGATACAACTAATGAGAGTAGGCATGTCAGGATATTGCGGGTGCAAGTGTTAGTGTTAAGAGATTCAACATACCCTTCAAGAAGTTGGTCTCCATCGAGCTGGCCACTGCTCTTGCAAGCAACGTTTTACCAGTACCGGGAGGACCGTAAAGCAGAACACCCTTCGGAGGCTTAATTCCAACTCTGAGGAAGAGTTCCGGATTCTTCAAGGGCAGTTCGATGACCTCACGGAGCTCTCTGATCTGGTCGTTAAGACCACCAATACCCGCGAAGTTGACAGACCCTGGATCTTCCAAAGACATGTTGTACACCATAGGATCAACTTCACGAGGCAGCATCCGCATGATGGTGAGTGTTGTCATATCCAAGGCCACACGTGTGCCTTGCTTCATCTTGGATTTATCCACCTTTGAACGACAACCGACCACATATCGAGGACCCGAAGACGCCTTGACGATGACTGCAAAGCGGATTAGCTTCTTGATGCGATCATTGAAGCGAAGAGCTTGAGTTTCTCTCATACTTACATCGCTCTTCGTCGAGTTGCTTTAGCACCTCGCCGATGATCTGACCAACACTTTGTAGTGCCTTGATGTTATCCTCGGAGACATCAAACTCTCTTTGAAGATCCTTGATACCCAAACGAAGGGATTTCAATTTGGCTTCCCATTCCCGTAGCTCGAGCAAGCTCTTTTTATAGTCCTCGAGCGCCTGGCTGCGCTCCGGGTCGCTCATGATGAAGGACGGATAGATTCACCGAGTGTGGACGAGTGCGGATGAAAGCCAAAGAGGAACTGTAATTCAGATGTGAATTCAGGGTTTCGTGTAAGGTCGTAGATGCGAAATGGATGGATATCGTGATTGAAAAGGGCGACAGCACCTTGCCTGGGGAGCTTCCAGCTTCCAGCGCGGCGTCCATGAGAGACGATCACATGACCCAGAGCTGCCTTATGTCATTATCTTGGTCATCAGCGGACACCTGAGGCAGAATATTATGAACAGTATGCAACACAGGACCATGAGATGAATTGAATGGTTCCATGCTACCTTTGTACAAGATAGAAGACGACAAAATTGCTGAAATTATTGTAATACGGTTCACTTCCCAAGTTCAGTCTATATTTGAGCTCTTCACTTTGGTTGCTTTGCGCCTTTCTTTCTCCATTCGCTCTGTATTTATACCCTACTTACAGCGTTTCATCTTATTTATAGTCATGGACCTCTTGATAGTAATTGAGATGCTCAAGTCAAAGTTAATGAGTTAGTTAAGTGTACACAGTGTAAATTTAGGCTAAGGCGGTTGATGCAAGTTCCCATGTTCTGTCAACAACGGGTTTTAGAGCATTAGGAGAGAAAGTATAGTGTTGCCCAGTTGGGACAGTGGTCATGGTGCATTACCATTATTTACTCTCAAGATCATGATCAGGGAACGGGCTTTTCTTTCTGTTTCTTTTTGCTTCAATGAAACAGTCCGGAGAGGAAGATTATCCGAGCACGTTCCGAGAATTGTTGGCCTCAACAACAAGGCACCAACAGCTGTCTTCGTCCGAATTAGAACGGAAGAATGCTACATAAGGCGAGCACTGTTTGATTGCTTTGAATCATATCTCTCTGGTAGCATTGGCCTGTATAGAAAGGGGTTCTACAGCTCAAATGAAATGCGTATGTTGTAATGGAGGGGTAGAATGCCGTACGATGTGCACAGTCCTGTAACAGGGGCATACGTACATTCGGAGCAGGGTATGCTATCATAGTCTAATATCTTCCGAGGAACGGAAGATCTCGTAGCTAGAGAGGCCGCATATGGTCGGATCAACCAGCAAGCGCTGGAGAATGACCGTGGAGCCCCACTGTTGCATTGGAAAGAATCGGAGCAGCAATGAGCTTTCCCGGGGTTCTCTGGGGAGAAAGTATTTAAGTAGTCGGGTGTCTCCGTAAAGTTTTGTTCCTAACAAGCCCTTCCTTTATTATACCAGGTAAGTTGAATATAGCATCATGACATAACCCCCAATCCCCCCCACCAACACCTACCCCTCCATACATATACATTCCTACTACACACACCCACCAGTCTTCTGGAAAGGAATCGAAACCAAAGACCTACCGGTGATCGTAGTAGGAAGTCCCCCGTTGAGCTACTCCAAGCAAATCATATCCTTACCCTTTCCCGCCCACTCTTTTTGGGCCATCGGTGAACCTCCCCCCGCCGTTAGTCACCTGCAGCTTTTGCCATATATCAGCCCAGATCCTCTTTTTCTTTCTTTCAACTGACTGAAACTATAATCAGCCTGTCCAATTTCAATATGCCTATTTCTAAGATCCACGCTCGCTCCGTGTACGACTCGCGCGGCAACCCCACCGTTGAGGTGGATGTTGTCACCGAGACCGGCCTTCACCGCGCCATTGTGCCCTCCGGTGCTTCCACTGGTTTGTCAACCATCAGACCATTGAAGATAGGACTAGATTACTAACCTCAACTCTTAGGCCAGCACGAGGCTGTTGAGCTCCGTGATGGTGACAAGACCAAGTGGGGTGGCAAGGGTAAGTGATGATACCAATGAATCCGCTTGACACTCCAGTGATCAGAAACTAATATTTTGATCTCAAATAGGTGTCCTCAATGCCGTCAAGAACGTCAACGATGTCATTGGCCCCGCTCTGATCAAGGAGAACATCGATGTTAAGGACCAGGCCAAGGTTGATGAGTTCCTGAACAAGCTCGATGGAACTGCCAACAAGGGCAAGCTCGGTGCCAACGCCATCCTCGGTGTCTCTCTGGCCATTGCCAAGGCTGCCGCCGCTGAGAAGGGTGTTCCCCTCTACGCTCACATCTCCGACCTTGCCGGAACCAAGAAGCCCTTCGTCCTCCCCGTTCCCTTCCAGAACGTCCTGAACGGTGGCTCCCACGCCGGTGGCCGTCTCGCCTTCCAGGAGTTCATGATTGTGCCTGAGTAGGTCTCCTAGCCTCAAACTTCTTGCAACCTTCCAAACTGACGAAACACAGCACTGCCCCCACTTTCTCCGAGGCCCTCCGCCAGGGTTCTGAGGTCTACCAGAAGCTTAAGTCTCTCGCCAAGCAGAGATACGGCCAGTCCGCTGGTAACGTCGGTGACGAGGGTGGTGTCGCTCCTGATATTCAGACCGCCGAGGAGGCTCTTGACCTCATCACCGATGCCATTGAGCAGGCTGGTTACACTGGCCAGATCAAGATTGCCATGGATGTTGCCTCCAGCGAGTTCTACAAGGAGGATGCCAAGAAGTACGATCTTGACTTCAAGAACCCCGAGAGCGACCCCACCAAGTGGCTCACCTACGAGCAGCTTGCCGACCTCTACAAGTCCCTCGCTGCCAAGTACCCCATTGTCTCCATTGAGGATCCCTTCGCCGAGGACGACTGGGAGGCCTGGAGCTACTTCTACAAGACCTCTGACTTCCAGATTGTTGGTGATGACTTGACTGTCACCAACCCTCTGCGCATCAAGAAGGCCATTGAGCTCAAGTCCTGCAATGCCCTTCTCCTGAAGGTCAACCAGATCGGTACCTTGACCGAGTCTATCCAGGCTGCCAAGGACTCCTACGCCGACGGCTGGGGTGTCATGGTCTCCCACCGCTCCGGTGAGACTGAGGATGTCACCATTGCTGACATCGCCGTTGGCCTCCGCGCCGGTCAGATCAAGACCGGTGCCCCTGCCCGTTCCGAGCGTCTTGCCAAGCTTAACCAGATCCTCCGTATTGAGGAGGAGCTTGGTGCCAACGCTGTCTACGCTGGCGAGAAGTTCCGCACTGCTGTCACCTTGTAAATGCAGCCTTTCGGCAGCATAGATCGGGCCTGATGAAGGGCCCATCAAAAACGATGGTTTGATGATCTACGGAGCCATCGCCCATGATGATTATGAATTTAATAGGATCTTTTTCAATGAAACAAACTTCCACCACTTGACAAGTTCCCATGTTCGAAAATCAGTAAATCAGTATATCAGTATATCAATAAATAATGAAATGTAGAAACAAAGATCACGCTCATCGGGCATCCAATGCCCGAGATCACGTGCACATCCCACCTGGGGACGATAAGTGTGTCCCACATAAAATTTGCCCTCGCCCCTCCAATCCTTTGCTGGGTCTATTGTTGGCTTGTTCCTTTTGGTCTTGCGTATAGCGCATTACAGTCTTTCATTTCTTTTTATCAAAGCTTTTAGATTTCCAAAAAAATGCCGCCTTCCAAGTGGGGTATGTTGTTATCCTTGTATTATCGCCTTCTATAGTGATTGCCACCATTACTTAGCTCGTGCTCTAATCTCTATTGCTGTTGCTGATCCTTTGATTTCCTACAGACGAAGAAGAAGAGGAGAGCCCCGTGCCTCCTGTTGTCGCGCCCCGTCGCCGTTTCGATGATGAAGAGGACGAAGATGTAAGGCAATGCAACCTCAATTCTGTCTAGCACGACTTTCACTCTCGCCAAGTCCAACAAACTAACAACACCCGGAATGATAGGTTCTTGACTCATGGGATGCCGCAGAAGACTCCGAGGTAGAGCGCGAGAAGGCCAAGAAGGCCGCCGAAGCCGAGGCCAAGGCTAAGGCCGCCGCTGCCGCCAACAAGAAGACCAAAGCCCAGCGGATAGAGGAACTCCGACAGCAGCGCCTCCGTGAGGAAGCCGACGGTGAATCCGAGAGCGAGGACGAGGCAGACCGCCGTGCTCGTCTCCGCAAGACCGAGCAGGAAGCCGATCTTGCCCACGCCGAGGATCTTTTCGGCTCCGTTGATGTCAAGCCCAACAAGGGCGCCCCCAAGGCCATCGTTGTCAGCGACTCGAATGACCCTACTAAGGCCATCGATCTGTCCGCCATGCCCCTGTTCAAGCCCGTCACCAAGGACCAGTTCACCCGTCTGACTGAGACCCTTGTGCCGCTCCTCACCCCGCACTCCAAGAAGGCCCACTACTCTCTCTGGGCGCAGGACTTCACTCGTAAGCTTGTGAAGGACCTTCCTAGTGCTGAGATCAAGAAGATTGCTAGTGCTCTCACTACTGCTTCTAATGAGAAGATGCGCGAGGAGCGTGCGAATGACAAGGGCAACAAAAAGACCAAGGCGGCAAAGACCAAGATCTCGCTGAACGCCAGCCGCGATATCCAGCGCGATAGCACCAACTACGACGGTGGTGATGATGATCTTGGGGATGATGACTTTATGTGAATGTGAATACGGACGACTAGTCTCCATTTGAATTACCCAGGTGTTTCGCTGTTGCTTTCCCCTGGATCTGATCCTCGAAAATAAGCATCTTAAAAGAAGGTCTCCATCTTCTATTCCTGCCTCACCTATATGCAGGTTTCTACTCCAATGTTACCCCCTTTCATTTTGTTTTTCAAATCTCGCCCTGTACATCCCCCCTTCTATCTGAAGACGCTTGGGCACAAGTAACCCATAGAAAGACCCAAATTCATTCCAATCATCTGACTCTTATATGACCCCACACACATTAACCATCAATTCTACCTTCCACGGCTAATCACCACCACATCACAATTAAAAATCAATCACCAAACCCACTACTCCTGACCGCGGACCTAGTCCCCCGGCTTCTATCAAGCATCCCAAGCTGCCTCGCCTCCTGCTCGATATCCACAATACTCCGGACAAGACTAATATAACCCTCATCATCCAAGGCAAAAAGCGCCTCCTGGACCCACACGCGGCAACAAAGACCCTCTCGGAAGCGAGCCGAGAACAACGCCAGCGGGACAAGTGCCAGACGTGTCCCCAGTGCGGCATGCAGGACGGGTCCGATTGCGCCAATCTTCAACGCTAACACTACCCGCGTGTCGCTTGCTATGCTATAAACGACCTCGGTTTTGTATTGCCAGGCGATTGGGCCTGTGTCGTTGGTTATATAGAAGGTTCGGCCCGTTGTGGGTGTTGAGGCGAGATATAGTTTCCATTCAAAGGGACAGCTACCGCCTAGGTCAATGAGGAGAACGTAGAGGGCATTTGGTTCGAGGGAGAGGGGTGGGATTGACATTATTTGAGGCTTGGGTTAATTGCATTAGATTGGATTGTGCTTTCGTTCTTTTCGCGGATAAAAGATCAAGATGGAGGTTTGGTGGCCTCTATGACCATTAAGATTACTTACCTTCAAAAAAGTATATTGACTATACGTATTGCTTTCCCCCTGTATTCTGTTTTGGATTTTTCCTGATAGCATGGAGTTGGGAATTGCGTGAGGCAATTTAGAAGAGCTTACCAGACGAGACTTTAATAATGCATTTGCCTGATGTCGACTTGTAGGATACGGTTCTGTATAATGAATGAGATGTAGCCACACATACTACATATGTATAGCACTCTCTCTGATTCGCTGGCTTGGTCATGTGGCAGTGATTGAGATGCATTTCTTACATCTAGGAGCTGGCCAGGAAAACCTGGGATATGTACATCGGAATACTTCGCTTCGTTTGCATGCCAAAAAGGAGTACATATGCTCCTTTCAAGAGATAGATCCTTCTAACCATGTTAAATATGATTGAAAGTATCTGCCATCGTTCTGAGATTCAGACGTCTCATAGTTTGAGAATAGGCCCTAGGAGAGATCGACAACATGAACTCACATTTATCCCAGCTGTTGCCATTGATTAAACAACCAAAAAGGACTTTTAAGAGCCCTAATATGAGGCACTGGGACCAACACAAGTCAAAATCACTGTCCGGCGAAATTCAAATATCATCAACTGACCCTACAACTATCGAATTGCTTGACACGCGGCAATCCCAGCCATAGACTCCTTCATTGATTCGACAACGAATGCAGACATTATGCATCCCGGCTTACTTCTTCCCACCACCCCGTCTCGTATCAATATATTTGTTCTCTATCCGTCATGATCTCTAGAATAATAGTACAGCTTGCTGAACGAGTCGGAATAGAAGGGAGTAGATCCCAGCGCATGAGTGAAATGAGTGCGACAGTATCAAACGACCCGTTAGGGGTCGAAACTATGGTATAATGAACGGATCGCAGAACGAAGTCGCTCGGCAAACGTGTATAACCTACACTCGAACGAAATCCAATCAGACTACGACACTCACCTGACTCGCCCTACTCACAAAACCTACTGCAATACGTTGTCAGAGGACACTCACAGACATCATCGAACAATCACCAATCGCAGCACGACAGACCACCTCATCAACCTTCCCTCAGCTCACTACCGCTTCGTCCTCGTGGTGTCCCCCGCCATCCGATCACCAACCCGGGATTGCATCATTCCTTGCGTACACCATCTGCTCAGTTGTCATATTCTCGCAAGTGCCCGGACCCCCTCCGTGGCGTTGGAAACGCGTAGTCTCGATTGGTTGTTCTTCGGGTGTGGACGTGTATTTCGGTTGAGTTCGATTTTCGCTTCAAGGGTGGAAGATAGCCTGTTAGTGATGTTAGAGCCTTGTGTTCGGTGATCTTATTGTCCGGCAGTTGGCTCTGACGAATCGTTAGCGAAATGTTAGTCCCCGGCTCTGTATCTTCAGCGCTTAATACGATGTTGTCTGCTGTGGCATCTTTTTGTTGTTGCTTGGAATCGTCGGACATGTTGGTGTCTTTGGACGTCAATCGTGTCCTCGTATGTTCCTAGCGGTGAAACCTAGATGTGTGCTATCTGATGGTGGCAGCTAGCTCTAAGTAGGTATGGCATCACTGAGAGAAGGCAGTGTAATTTGGTCAACTACGAGGATTGAAGTGTCTATGGTCGTTTGAATACCTCTTGTGTTATTCGGCTAGATGTGTGAAGATATTTGGAATAATAAGCAAGCGAGTCCGTGCAGAGGACTAACTACATACTCTTGTATCGACTCGTACTCCATACAGAGTACGTACTTCGGTCGTGAATACTGGTAAAAGGGGAATCATTGGCTACGCTAGCAACCCATCAAAGGGTGCATCTCGAGTAAAGAAGCTCGGAGTGGAAATGGAAAATAAACACATTGAAACGTGCTGGAGTGGGAATAGAGACAATAAAAGAGAGAGAAATTTCCACTCAGCCCCTTTTCTGCTCGCGTCAACCGAATATCAAACTCCGCCGGCCGACCCACACGGTACCGAAGACGTGCAAGATATCTGCCGGTCCAACCCAGCGCTGCAGTGAAAACAAAGAAGCGACTTGCATAACCACGTCCAGGAATAAATGCGAACGCCCACCCTACCAAACGGCATACGGCTCGTCGCGACCCCTATGTTGCTCCTTTAAGCTTCAGTCTCGGTGGGCTTAGCCTCATCGTGCTTCTCCTCGGCGGGAGCAGCGGCCTCGGTGGCAGCGGCGGCAGGAGCAGCAGTCTCTTCCTCGGACTTCTCCTCCTTGGCGACACTCTCGCCCTCATTGCCCTCAGATGAAGTCCAGAGGGTCAGGTTATCGCGCAAAAGCTGCATGATCAAGGTGCTGTCACGGTAGCTTTCCTCGGAGAGCGAGTCGAGCTCTGCAATGGCATCATCGAATGCCTGCTTGGCAAGGTGGCAAGCACGATCGGGGGAGTTGAGGATCTCGTAGTAGAAAACGGAGAAATTCAGGGCAAGACCCAGGCGAATAGGGTGAGTGGGGGTGAGTTCGGTCTGGGCAACGTCGGTGGCGTTCTGCGACTCAATTAACAGCTGTTTATTGAAAATAGAGGGGAGGCTTAGAATCACAAGCCGAAAGAAGGGCTATTTACCTTGTAGGCCTCGTGGGCAGCGGTGGCAGCGCCCTTGCGCTTGGGGCCGGAAGCGAACTCGGCGAGATAGCGGTGGTAATCACCCTTCCTGTTTACCAAGTCAGCATAAAGTCACAAATCTAGGGGTCTTCAAACTTGAGTTGTTGGAGTGTAACCCACATCTTGTAGTAGAAGACCTTGGACTCTCCAGTCTCGGCCTTAGGGATGAGAGCCTCATCAAGAACATCAAGCACATCCTGGCAAACCTGCTCCAGCTCGGTTTCGATCTTCTGGCGGTAGTCGCGGATGATTCCAACGTGCTCCTCGGAGCCCTTATTTTCCTCCTTCTGCTCGATGGAGGAAATGATGCGCCAGGAGGCACGACGGGTGCCAACGACGTTCTTGTAGGCGACGGAAAGCAGGTTACGCTCATCGACAGTGAGCTCGCCACCAATCTAGATATGTGTCAATCGCGAATACCCATAAGGTGATGGGAAAATGATGGTGTCATACGTTGGCGACTTCCTGTTCGGCGATTAGCATGGATACCCGGTAAACAACACGAGAGGGCACGACTAACCTTCATGTAGGTGACCATCTCTAGAAAGTAGAAAGGAAAACGTCAACGTCCATGTCCAACCAGATTATCGTAAGTCAACTTACCATCGTAGCGCTCGGCCTGCTCGCAGAGCCGCGCGAGGAACGTCTTGCTGGTGAGGGGGTCAGTCACGCCGGGTCATGGGGTTTCAGGGATAGGGGCGACAATGGGCATACTTCTCACGCTGCATGGTTACGATATTTGTTAGCCTAGTTCTTATCGACAAAAATTCCAGATGGGGGTGAGCTCAGATGAGGATGGAAATGTGGGATTGCGATGGCGGTGACAGCTCAAGAGAGCGCTCGACGGAGGGGACAGCGACATACCTCAGAACCCATGATGAAATTGAATCGAGACGGGTGGTTGAAACTTGAGATTTAAAAATTAAAGGGATAGGAAGCACAAGATGCAGAAGAGGAAGATGGGTAGAGACAACCAAGTGGGGGAGGGAGATGGAGTGAGGTGAGTTGGGGGGATTTGAATCATAACAATAATACACTGTTGTCATGTACCCAGTACTTAGCTCCCCCCTATTGTGGCACCGCTCTCTGCAAGTACCAGAGTACTTGGGCCGCAGCCCAGTATTCATTTTACCGTCGATCCCCCTAATAAGTAATTAATTTGGGCGGGGCGAGGTATATCTGACCGTATGGGTTACCAAGTCCAGATGTCGCTCTCCTTTTAGGACAGGATCAAGCATCAAAGGGCATTTGGGCTGGATTTCTATAGATTGTACATAGACTTCCCCTGCGTGTGCCTATGGGGTCAGAGTATCTTGTTCTAGAGATCCCGACCGGTACCGTCACCTCTGAGCTGAAAACAGCAATACTTTCTGAAAGTAACTCTTTGACGCACTTTTCGCACATCAGCCTCTTTATTGTGTCTCTACTCTAGAGAAAGCACAGGAAAATGATATAAAAGTCTGGGGATGATGATGATGATGTAAATTTCCTTGGAATCTTCTAGACATCTAGGCCGGTTATGATGTAGTTAATCAGCCGCACAATCAAATTAGGTCTCCGAGTATCACAGGCTTGAAGTTTTTTGACCAAGTTCTTCCAACTAATAATAGGCCACTCGGCTTCGCCCATCACATTCTACATAAAGAGTAATAGGATCGAACTTATAACAACGGACCTAAAGGGCGGAAGGGTAAATTTTATCATCGGACTTGGTAAACACATACGGACATTTTGACTGTCTTCTGGAACTGTGCCAGTCATTGAGCATTTCTAAAGTATTGATATACCAATTCGCAATTGTCTACTTAATGCTTGGTTTCGTATTCACAGGTCGCTTTTGTAGCACTTCAAAGTTGCACATATCAAAATTGTGATGCTTCAGGTATAAATGTTGTCAATTCTGCATCAGTTGACCATTTTGACTCCTGTGTCTTCTAAAGGATAAGACCTTTTACACGAAACAGTGACACGTCAGTTATATAGTTGAAACTTGTTGTTTTACATCTCTCCATCTCACTCAACGTGCTCTTCCTCAATGTATAGGGGGATATCGCCATTGTTGAAGCAATTATCTTCTGGATTCCGCGACTAGTGTTCTCATCTAGCAATCCCATACCCATTTCCACCTCCGCTGGGGGCAGCTGACGTAGAGGGATATGGCTTGGGCCGATGCCCACCGGACCTTGTTAAATAGCGCAACTTGGTGAAAGGCAACATTCGAAAAGGAGACATTTCGACTCATCAAGACGCTAGGATGAGGCCTTTAGGTAATTGAGGGGACTCACGAGACGATGAAAACGCGCAAGCTTATACACTTCAGTCTAGAAATGTCTGGGTGCATCCTTGGTCTCTCCTAGATGCGTGATAAATGATGACACAGACAGAGATTGTGTAAGGGTAGACTGGAATAGACTCGCTCGAGCTTTTGCATTGGCCTCACTAAAGACTATTCGTCGCGGACGGTGTGCTGCAAGATTGCCAAGCTGGCGTTGTCCGAAGGATGAACGGCATCGGAGCAATCTGTAACAATGGGGTTCCCAGCGCAAGGTCGATCGGCAGGGACATAATCTGACATACGCTCGTCCGGTATATCATAGCATTCAATCCCATTTGTATGACGAAAGCACTGCCTGATAGAGGTTAGTCCTGCCATTAATGTGGGTGACTCGTGTTCGCAACCGCGGATGTACCTGAGCGGTCTTGTTCGGTTCCAGGCCTTGTGTAGCATACCGAGGTCTACTGTTTCCCGCAAAATTGTACGCAAACTAGGCCGTGAGTTAGTTGCTTGCGGGCACTAGAGTGAAAGGTTGAATGCTGGATCGCCAAACAGTAATATATGTCCTCGGCCTCCTCTTCTAGGGCGATTGACTGCTCGTTGAGGTACCCCGAAGGCACTGCAATGAAGAGCACAATGTATCTTCTGTCTTCTCCACCGTAGTGCCCAGATGAGCGTACGCGAAGAAATGCGCGATGGTGACATGAGAACATGTTGTCGTGCGATCCTCACCAATATCATGGCGGTTAGCGAGCCACCTCCACGACAGAAGAAATTGTCTTCTGCGCTCAGGTTTCCCTTACGATAGAGAAGGAATTTGGCAGGGTCGCTGCACAGCACAGATCCCATTTCATCCCTTAGCTTTTGTTGGATGGTCGCCGCTCGAGCATCACTCGCCTACTGCTCATATAGCCATGCGCTGGTAATTCGTCGCAGCTGGCCACAGTCAAATTTGCCACTTCATGATCGAGGAGTAGGAGCGAATGAAAGTCGGATGGTAGGTTCCATGTTACTTCGAAGGGTTCTAACCACACCGACTCCCATTCTGGCCACTATTTGGTACATTTTCGTTCATTAGGGGTGTAGCAAATTGAGCTCGAGGCTGTCACCCAGGGGTGAAGGAAAGGCGAGAATCTAGCTACCCTTCCTAGGTTGCCTAGTGGGGAAATGCAGCGGAAGTCTTTGACTTGCTTTCATTCAGCTCAAATGACTGGCCGTGTAGTTCGGCTTTGGTCGCCTTAAGTCAATTTTGTAGCAGAAAGCGGCCTAGGGCATACTAGACAAGGGTCCTCTGTCCTGGAGAGAGCCGTTTAGTTGCGACCAATATACGCTTTTGGATACTGCTATCTGTGAAGAACATTCAAGCCTACCAGTGGATCCACAGTTTGGAGAAGGTCAGATTAGCCGAGGGTCACAATTGTCCATATCGCGCTTGAAGGGAGGCAAACATGGCACATAAGAGGAATGATAGTCGCTCAAAGAGCTGTTTAAGAAGGTCAAGGGATGGCCAGACAAGAGTACGCATGCCATGAGCGTAGTATGTACCCGGTCGATTTGACATTTTTAAAAGGATCGGGTTATTTTGTGAACGTGCCAGTGAACGTGCCAATCGAATCGCTTCAAAATATGCGGGCCCGTCCTGAGTCTAGATTTGGTGGATACAGCGGTAAGCGAAACGAAGGGAGCCTGCCGCCACTACTCCGTAATCCCTAGGCAATATAATAATAAGTAACAATCCATGAGACCATTTACTAATTATGTCTCTGGCTGCGCAAATTGTTTTGGGTCCTCTCGATTGCGTCCTATATCGGGTTCCTCATAGTATAGGATATTCTGTTCTAGGACATGAGGTGAGCTACGCATGGCCCAATTCCCTTAGCGCGGGAATTGGGCCGCATGAGTTGAATGCAAAAACTAGTTTAACACAAAATGTACCTTTTCTAAGGGATACATGTATAAGGGAATTTCGATTTATAAATATAGCCTAGTTATGTGTTGTAGTATTATATAAATCAAATGAAAATAAAATAGTGGTTCTTAAGAAAAAGCTAACAGAAGAATTCGTATATATTACACTACTGATGGCAATTCTTCATTCATCTACTCTCGGATAAAAATAGAAGAATGTAGAGATCAGGGCTAAATTTTCAAAGTTCAGTAAGTAGGTACGCTCTTAATGTCGTGATCGACATGGTAATGAGCTCCGTGATTGCATGTCGTTAGGTGATCCTGTGACCGTGCTACACTTCGGGAAACTTTTATGCTAAGGTATCTAAAAGGAGGCCATTCTGAAAGGATAGAAAAGCACCTCCATTGGATTAGAAGTTTTTGTCGTGGATAGGCGTTAAACCGTCTGAATGGGTGCCTCTTAAGTATGCGTACGTTAGACCAGCAACTTCCCATCTAAACCACATATCAGTTTGCCATTCTAGTAGATCATCTGGCTGAGGTTCCTTCGAGAAATTGATCAACAGCTCTTTCATTTCCTGGCCACGATCTAGAGTCAAATCGCAGGTTTGGTAAGAATTAAAGGGGCTTGATGGGGAGTGAGGCTTATTACATTTCTTTGTCGCAATGCTAGTTGTTTCCAACCATTAACCAAAAAAGCAATTGAAAATCCCTTCTGACTATAATTAATGGCTGTCAGTCTTTCTTCCGAAGCAAGTAATTACCAGGTCAGACTCGATATTGACTTCTAATAGACATTTTCTTTTTCATTTTGTAGACTACTCCGTTGTGAGATCTAGTTGGTGCTAGAGGTTATGAAATCTAGGAAAGGAAGCGTGAAAGAAGAGATCTGTGATAAGCACTGATTGGTATATATCACCTTTTTTATTATTCATCTGAAATTTGTATCAGTAGGTATTGCCCATTATAGTCAATGGGGTTGAACTCTTGACAGATTGAATGCTGGGTGGGGGCTGCTCAACTCTTTGTTTGCTCTTTATGAGGACCCTTTTTTGTGGAGTCGGATTCCTATTTTATCCCCAAGACCATAAAAGTCTTGATATTCCCCAATCTTGAAGGGCGTAACACTCCTTCATCATGCTTAAACGGCAGGAAATGTACAATGGGCGTTCGCCGGCCAAGCCGGCCATGAATCCGCGCCAAATCTTGAATATAATCCTTGGTTTTGCATTCTTGGCCTTTTTGTATAGAATATTTGTGACATGCGATGAAATAACGCAGCTGAGCTCATACGGTACGTCTCCTGAGTGGTGACAATCTGGATCTGGCTGACCATCTTGTTTGGTAGAATCCGAAAAGACAGAAACCAACCCATCATCACCATTGCAGGAAGCAGCATCACATAGTAAGCCCTTCGTCCTATACCGCCACAGACGAAACTAATAAGCTGAGTTGAACAGAGCCAACAGAGCCAACAGAGCCAACAAAACCGATTTCACATATGGCCTTGCACGAAGCCAGCAAGGACGTCGCTCTCGTCGTCTCAAAAGCACGATATGAAGATGTTACATGGGTCACCAGTTTCTGCCAAAAATTGTAGAGATCCCCTTCCCTCCCCCCATCCCCCAACGTGGTAGTAAAGCTGACCTAGCGACAACTAGTAAATGCACGCCATATATCTATACGATGGACGATGAGCCTGAAGAAGGCTTTCTTATTCCCCATACAAATGTAGGCCACGAAGCAGGTGCCTACCTCTCCTACATCGTCGACCACTATTACGACCTTCATCCATTCACAATCTTCCTCCACGGCCGAGAAGAGCACTGGCACAATGATATAGCTGGTTCAAAGACATTAGATGGACTTCCAAATTTACGCTTCGAAGCCGTGAGTCGAAAGGGTTATGCGAACCTGCGCTGCTTATCTATACCTGGCTGCCCAGATGGTCTGTACCCGTCGATCATTCAACAATCTGATATTGATAATCAGAATTTGGTCGACAACTTCCCAGAAATATGGGGTGAGATCTTTGGGCCGGACACCCCTGTGCCGCTTCAGATTGGATTCCGTTGTTGCGCGCAGTTTGCAGTTACCAAAGAAAGAATCCGAGAAAGAGGATGGACCGATTATAACCGATTCCTCCAGTGGTTACCCAAAGGGCTCGAGTACTCTGACACCTACGGGGTAGGCTGGCTCATGGAGAAGTTATGGCATATTATTTTTGGAATGCCTGCTATCGAGTATGTCTTTTGTCCTCTCCTATCCAACATGCTGGGATTATCAAGGCTAATTCCTTTTTCTTTTCTCTAGCTGCGCCGATCCTGTCCAGTGTCGCTGCGACCTCTATGGGTGGTGTGGCCCGCACCCAGGAACCGATGGCAAAATTCTGACACCTATCACATAGGTCAAATTTGTTGTCCAATATTACTCAACATATAATCAATTTTAGCGTTTGCAAACCATTATATTAGAAGGAGCGATACTGTCATAAATCCACAAGTGCATCAATTCCATCGTACCTCTAATCTCAGCGAGTCTTTTATGATAAACGATCTAGCATGTTCTTTTGGTTTCATTTTTGCTAGATTAGTTGGCCATCCTCACCATAGAAATTCCTCCCGGGGATTGCTGAAGCCAGTAAATGAGACATTTCAAGTCTAAAGACACTACCTAGGTACCTAGGTAAGCTTCCAGTGGAGCGAAAGGGGCCAATAAGATCACACCTTAACCTAGTTTATATTGAAATTTATTTGAGAGGTTAAATTAGCCAATACCATCTGCCCTGTATGAACAGCCAAAGTCACCCAGTCAAAATTTGACATGGACTCCATAGTCTTGGATTTTTTACAGTTTCCAATGCTGTCTAATGTTTTGGCAGTGCCATATCACAAATTATAAGGGCGTACAACTTACCACTCATAACGGCTAATTGTTTTGAGCACAAGTAGCGTGAGCCCTGTAAGACCGCTACGTTTGGCGAAGATTGGGACATAGTGTAAAGCTCACTGCATCCTTGAAGATTGCCCAGGTGAAGAAGCTGGCTTACTCATCCTACAACCTTCTATCCCGCGACTCATTGAGAGGCACGATCAGTAAAAGCCCAGCCAAGAGTTATTGTGGGCCGACGACAAATGGCCATAGAGAAGATATAAATATCTCGATATGCTTGTCAGTCGACACAAGAAGTTGTGGTAGATTGACGTTGTATTTGTTAATTGAGGTCGACTCAATCATCATTATCTATAGACCGCCTGATGAATCTCGCAGTAGGCTACCTGGGTAACTTGGATATGATAGCGCCTTAGATTCAATACAAACTCGGGATGTTTAGTAGCAAAGTTATCAAGTTGTACGAAGAGAAAGAGTTCGGTACGATGCCTCCTATGTCCGATCTTTTCTTAAATTTCATCATTGATTTCATTTTATTCTTGTTTTCGAAATACGAATCAACGCGACTACTATTATTGAATCTCTACTTATGTGGTGGAATTTTTACAGTCATTTTAGGATACTTTGTGGTTCTTGAATGGCTTTCGGATCACTTGGAAGATTGGCCAGAATAAATAAATTGCGATATGCCTTTGGAAAGCAATAGGAAGCCGAGGGAATGCCTCGCATTATTCCAATTAGGCGCAGAATTTCTGTGTCTTACTGGTAAAAACACCTGTGATAAAAGTGAGCGACGGTGTACATCATGCTCCCGGAAAAAGCCCACAGCTATAGTGTGCCAATTGTGGGGACTGAGAATACAGGTGCAATGATACCAGAAAACACTGGAAACGTAGACGCGTCACACTAATTGGGGATAGTTTAGGAGCGGATATCATCTAGGGTTGTATGAGTCTGGAACGATTGCTACTTTTCTCCCCAATGGACACCTGACTACAACATATGTAAACATAGTACCCTTTCCCCATCCAAGGGTCATCAATGATCAAGTGGTAACTTGCGGTCAAGCTATGTCTCGCTGGAGCTAGAACATGAATCAAGAGTCGAATATGCAAAGTCCCGCTCTACGGCTGGAGCATTGCTTATTCTGGTGGATGAATCATATCGCCCAACAATTGAACTCTTGGCTTGATCGGCGAGCGGCAAATCCTAAGAGATCCATTTTCCTCTTATCTTGACCAAAAGTGGCTTGGAATGGACATTTCGCCAACTTAGGGCCAAGGTAAGCAATTTAAGTGACATATGCATCACGCGATTGGATATTGAAATTTGGGTTACGCACTGCGGAAGTACTAGGGATCGATTAAATAATCCGTACGGAGTAGGTAAGCGATGCAAATGAACTTTTGTTCTACCGTCAGCCCTATGGGCAAGGATAGGTTAGCGTGCTTGTGGAGATGCCACGCTTGATGCATTCTACAGGGACTGTGCTTTGGCCTTGGAAGACCTCAACCATCCACAAGTAAGCTGAGGAGTATCGAGTAGTTTTACCGGCAGATGACCTAAAGTATAGCTCAAACGTAGTGAATGAACACGTCAAGGGTTGTACCATGACATAAAGTCCAGAAGACCATCGTATCGCAGGAGTCAGGTTGATTTAAAAGGTTGGATACCCACTTTAGGCTAGTGTATGCAGAGGATCAAGTTGCCAAGACTATCTGATAGGCAAAAAAACGATGCAGCCTAGAGATGCCCCATAAGTGATTCCAAGGCAATGAATTGGCGTTGACGTTGCAGCCCTACGAGAGGCTCTTTGCAGGTCTCCATCTCACTCCGAGAGGAGAAATTGATATAGTAAGAGGTTTAATAGGCTCGATCTAGTCAAACATCAAGTATTTGAATCATTAGATGCCTAATAGAAGACAAAATAAAGAAGGAAAAAATTATAGCGGAGAATTGCAGACCCGCCTTCAGCCCTGTAGACTCCCCAGTTCCACTCCAGGCCCGTGCTTACTCAGCCCCTGGAATCAAATGGATGAGAACACGTTGACTTCCCCCACTGGAGGTTCTTCAATTCGGGCTTTGATCTTCATTTGCTCTGGATCCTCTTTTTTAATATCACCTGGTCCCTCGCTTTGGGCTTTACTTTTCTTCCTCTGTGACAGGGCATGTATCTTTATTAACAACACTTTCTTCATTGTTTACCCCAACTATCATTCCTCACCTCTGCGGTTATTGCAATTGATCCTGCCTATTGCCGTTGAGGGTGTCCGCGATCATGGAGAACGCCTTTCTCCGTACTCCAGCCGAGGCGCTGGAGCACTTCAAGGTGACCGAGCAGACCGGTTTGTCGCAAAGCGCGGTTATGAAATCCAGACAACAATATGGACCGAACGGTTAGTACACATTCCGCAGAATGACGCCTCAGAACTGACATCTGCGGTCTATTTAGCTCTTGCGGAAGAACCTCCGACTCCCATGTGGGAGCTGATTTTGGAACAATTCAAAGACCAATTGGTTCTTATCTTACTTGGCTCGGCTGCCGTGTCCTTTGTGCTAGCTCTCTTTGAAGAAGGTGACGATTGGACTGCATTTGTTGACCCCGCTGTTGTAAGTGCCTGGATATTGTTCGTTTCATCATGTGTGGAATCTTGCTGACAACGGTGTGCTTTTTGCATAGATCCTTACTATCCTCATCCTCAATGCCGTGGTCGGAGTGACCCAAGAAAGCAGCGCAGAAAAGGCGATCTCAGCTCTCCAGGAATATTCAGCCAATGAGGCCAAGGTTGTCCGTGATGGAATGACGCGAAAGGTCAAAGCTGAAGATTTGGTTCCCGGTGACGTGATTCAGATTGCTGTTGGTGACCGTGTTCCCGCCGACTGTCGATTGATCGCCATTCACAGCAACAGCTTCCGTGTCGACCAGGCTATTTTGACTGGTGAGAGTGAAAGTGTTGCAAAGGAGATTCGGGCTATCAAGGATGAACAGGCCGTCAAGCAGGATCAGCTCAACATGATCTTCTCTGGTACCACCGTTGTCAACGGTCACGCTACAGCTCTCGTTGTGTTGACCGGCGGCTCGACTGCCATTGGAGATATCCACGAGAGTATCACTTCCCAGATCTCCCAGCCGACCCCCTTGAAGCAGAAGCTGAACGACTTCGGTGACACGCTCGCCAAGGTTATTACCGTCATTTGTGTCCTGGTTTGGGTTATCAACTATGAGAACTTCAACGACCCCGCGTTCGGTGGCTGGACTAAGGGTGCTATCTACTATCTGAAAATTGCTGTCTCTCTTGGTGTGGCGGCTATTCCGGAGGGTTTGGCAGTGGTCATTACCTCCTGCCTGGCCCTGGGTACCCGCAAGATGGCCCAGAAGAACGCAGTTGTCCGGTCTCTTCCCTCCGTCGAGACCTTGGGCAGCTGCAGTGTGATTTGCTCTGACAAGACTGGAACCTTGACCACCAACCAGATGAGTGTTGAGAAAATTGTTTACCTGGCAAGTTCTGGCACTGGCCTCGAGGAAATCGACGTCGAAGGCACTACTTTCACTCCTAAGGGCAAGCTCATTCAGAATGGCAAGGTCGTCGAGAACTTGGCCGTTTCTTCATCGACGATCGCACAGTTGGCCGAGGTCACTGCCCTTTGCAACGCCGCTACTCTTTCCTACGATCCCAAGAGCGGAGTCTTTTCTAGCATCGGTGAGCCCACCGAGGGAGCTCTGCGTACCCTGGTTGAGAAGATTGGAACCACCGACAGCGCCTTCAACCAGAAGCTTTATCGTCTCTCTGCATCCGAAAGATTGCATACCGCCAGCGCTCATTACGAGTCCCGCCTTCCCCTCAAGGCCACCTATGAGTTCTCTCGTGACCGCAAGAGTATGTCTGTTCTCGTTGGCGAGGGCAAGGAACAAAAGTTGCTCGTCAAGGGTGCCCCTGAAAGCATCCTGGACCGTTGCTCGCACGTTATTCAAGGCGCCAATGGATCTCGCGTTCCTGTGACCAAGAACCACTTGAAGCTTCTCTCCGAGGAAGTTGTTGAGTATGGTAACCGTGGTCTTCGTGTCATGGCCATCGCAAGTGTTGATGACGTTTCTGGGAACCCGCTCTTGAAGAACGCTACCTCCACCGAAGACTACACCAGGTTGGAACAGAACATGACTCTCATTGGCCTTGTCGCAATGTTGGACCCCCCTCGTCCTGAGGTTTCCGATGCTATCAAGAAGTGCCACGCCGCCGGAATCCGTGTTATTGTCATCACCGGTGATAACCGCAATACTGCCGAGTCTATCTGTCGCTCAATTGGTGTGTTCGGTGCTGACGAGGACCTCGCCGGCAAGAGTTACACGGGTCGTGAATTCGATGCTCTTAGTGAAAGTGGACAGGTGAAGGCTGTTCAGACCGCTTCCCTTTTCTCGCGCACTGAGCCTAGCCACAAGTCCAAGCTTGTTGATCTCCTCCAGTCTTTGAACCACGTCGTCGCTATGACCGGTGACGGTGTCAATGACGCTCCCGCGCTCAAGAAGTCTGACATTGGAGTGGCCATGGGTACTGGAACCGACGTGGCCAAGATGGCCGCCGATATGGTCTTGGCTGATGACAACTTCGCTACCATTGCCGTCGCCGTCGAGGAAGGTCGTTCCATCTACAGTAACACTCAACAGTTCATCCGCTACCTGATCTCTTCCAACATTGGAGAGGTCGTCTCTATCTTCCTGACTGCTGCACTTGGCATGCCCGAGGCTCTGATTCCCGTTCAGCTATTATGGGTCAACCTTGTGACTGACGGTCTGCCTGCCACTGCTCTGTCCTTCAACCCTCCCGACCACGATGTGATGAAGCGTCCTCCCCGCCGTCGCGACGAGGCCCTTGTCGGCGGTTGGTTGTTCTTCCGCTACATGGTTGTCGGTATCTACGTTGGTGTTGCCACCGTCTTTGGTTACGTCTGGTGGTTTGTCTACAACCCGGATGGACCTGGCATTTCTTTCTGGCAATTGGTAAGTTTGTTTGAGATGTCTCCAAGTGTTCATTATTTGCTAACATGTCCCATTCAGTCCCACTACCACAAGTGTGCCTCTCAGTTCCCCGAGATTGGCTGCGAAATGTTCAGCAACGATATGAGCAAGTCCGCCTCCACCGTGTCTCTTTCCATTCTCGTGGTAATTGAGATGTTCAACGCCATGAACGCGCTGTCCTCCAGCGAGTCCCTCCTGACTTTCTTCCTGGGCAACAACCCCATGCTGATCTACGCCATCACTCTATCCATGCTCCTTCACTTTGCCATCCTCTACATCCCCTTCCTCCAGAATCTGTTCTCGATTCTGCCTATGGACTGGAATGAATGGCAGGCAGTATTAGTGATCAGTGCACCAGTGATGTAAGTGCTTTGATACTGATTCATTATGAGAAACATCTTACTAATGCATACTCTCAGTTTGATCGACGAGGTTCTCAAGTTTGCCGAGCGTCTTCTCTACAACACGAAAGCCGTCAACCCGGTGGCCCAGAAGGGTGTCGGCAAGCCCAAGCGGGCTTAACGGGTAGGACTATTTTGGCGAGAGCCCAAATACGACCTTAACCTTCCCGGATCTCTGCCCGAACAAGGGCTAGCCGGTGTGTAATAGAGATAGATTGTACTTGATTGGCTTGACATTTTGTCGCGCATTGAATACGAGATAGCGTGGACTGACTATGCTATCATGGATGCCTATAGATCCCTGAATGAATGATTTCTTTGCACTTGACAGTCGAACAATTATCCGTACAGCCAAGAGACTAGTTTTGAGTCGGTCTTGGCGCCTGATGTGTAGCTTGGAAGGCCATGATTCTCGGAAGAATGAATGATGTGATCTAGTTGTCATTAGTGTACCTGTAATGGATCCGGCTAGTCAAGTAGAAATAGCTTTCAGGAACCAGATATATCCTGAGGTATGGGCTTCTCGGGTTAACATTCCACCAGACACGGGAGAGAATAGCCCGCTGAAACCACCGGAATCTCATCCCGCATCTAGAGTGTTCCCCCATGCAACCCTGACCACTTGACGCCACCTTGCCAGGGGTCTAAAGCGGGGGAAATCAGACCAGATCGTTACCTTCAGGCCGCGGTGCAACTGGCATGCGCTTTGATTGGATGTCGATCGTCTTTCCCCAGGGATCATCTAGGGCTTTTCCCCGGACTGGAAAAGTGTGGAGTTTGCGGAGAAAAGGGTGTCTTGTTTCTTTGTGTAGTTCAAATACCCCCTAGAGTCCCTAGAATCCCCTTTTCTTCATGTTCTCTGTATTTCAATATGGGAGTAAAGCAATTCCTGAAAAGCCGGTCAGGCTTGCGTGTTGATAATCGTACCACTACGTCGGCCGCTACGCTCACTCTACGACAGAGTCTGTGGCCATTGACGCTAGTTACGATCTTATTTTTCTTATGGGTATCTTCCCCTTTGTCCATGTACAATCCATCTACTAATAACTTCAATTAGGGCTTTGCGTATGGATTGCTGGATACCCTCAACTCGCACTTCCAGAAAACCCTACATATCGACCGAGGTCGATCAGCTGGTCTCCAAGCTGCCTACTTTGGGTATTGAGATCTCCACTCAATTTCATACAGAAAACCTCTAACAAAACCTCAGTGCATACCCCCTAGCCTCTCTCGGCTATGCAAACTGGATCCTCCGCAACTACGGCTACAAGACCGTCTTCATCTTCGGTCTATGTCTATACGGCGTCGGAGCTCTATGCATGTGGCCCGCAGGACTCAACCAATCCTTCGGCGGCTTCTGCGGTGCTACCTTCGTCATCGGATCGGGGCTGGGATCTCTCGAGACAGCAGCTAATCCTTATCTGACTGGTAAGAAAATCAACATTCCCCAACGACTCCCGCATATATATATTGATCTCTCCTTACATCTATCCAGTCTGCGGTCCACCCCGCTACTCAGAAATCAGAATCAACTTCGCCCAGGCCTTCAATGCAATCGGCACAGTCGTCGGCCCGGTCTTGGGTTCTTATGTGTTCTTCACAAACACGGAAGATGATGTAACAGCCCTGCAGCGCGTCCAATGGGTCTACCTCGCCATCGGCATCTTTGTCTTCCTCCTCGCTTGTGTATTCTTCGTATCTAATATCCCAGAAGTCACGGATGAGGACATGGCATTCCAGGTTGCGCAAACGCATGTCGATGAGCAGGATCAACCTTTCTGGAAACAGTATAAACTATTCCATGCGACTCTGGCACAGTTCACCTATACAGGCGCACAAGGTAGATTTCCGTCCCCACTTCTCATTCTATTACCCCCGTCCCAAACTAACCCTTCCAGTCGCTATCGCCGGTTACTTCATTAACTACGTCAAAGATACATGGCCGGGTACAACGAGCGCCACCGCAGCGAAGTATCTCGCCGGCGCGCAAGGCGCATTTGCAGTCGGTCGATTCCTCGGTGCGGGAATCATGAAGTTCGTGCGTGCGCGCTGGGTATTCCTGGTTTATCTATCGTGCACGGTTGCGTTCCTTGCTGCATCAGTGACGCAGACGAAACAGGTTGGTGTGGCCATGTTATTCCTGACGCTCTTTTTCGAGTCGGTTTGTTTCCCGACTATCATGGCACTGGGTATTCGTGGTCTTGGACGTCATTATAAGCGCGGCTCGGGGTTTATCGTTGGTGGTGTGTGCGGTGGTGCCGTTGTGCCGCCGATTCTTGGTCATGTTGCTGATATGCGGGATAATACTGGATTCGCGTTTATTGTTCCGGCTATGGTATGTTGTATCTGCTGGAGTTGATTTTGTTTGGGTTGGTTGCTGATGAGTACAGTTTATGGTTGTTGCTTGGACGTATGCCGTTGCTGTGAACTTCGTTCCGGCTTATACTAATACTGTGGATAAGATCGGTGAAAGTGATGTCGGTCTTCAGAGTCCGACTAAAGATGAGGAGACTGTTATGGGCTCGTATGGTCTTGATGAGACTATTGATGAGAAGCATCCGACTGTTCATGTGGAAGGGTAGATTATTGTCGTTTGATCTGCTTTCAGTATCTCCGGGTAATGGTTAATGGTTGAATGGGTGTTGGTATTTCTTTTTATGCTTTGCTCAGGATTATTCTCTTAATAGAGTGATGGGTGATGATCAACTGAATGCAATGATGCTTGATTGCCAGAATGACTGATACTTTTTGAATTACAAGTTGGAATTCGTATTCAACGGAATGCTAAACAGTCATAGCGAGCAGGTTTGTATCACAGTTAAATCGTTGGGTTAATACTTGACATCGTGGCGACTCAAGTACAACGCGAACAATTTCAACCAAATCAAGGGCTTCGAATCATGGTTGAGTCCAGATATATATATTTACAAGCACTGCCTCTCTGATGTCCTACTGATCTATCCTTTTTGCAACTTTTTGCCCAGTACGAGCAGTCATTTCTCTGAAACCCAATTGAATATAATGATTAACTTGAATGAACGATTTAACCCCATTCGAAAATTACATTAATCGGGGTACAAAGATGTGGAGGAACTCGGTTGGACCAGACAAGCTTGTTGCGGATTGTTCGTCAAGACAAAAGACAGGCAGACAGTGCCATATCTTGAGTGCTGTGTGCTCATCACTTCAATTGTGTCCGTGACACGGGACATGAGAATGAGCCACAACCCTCTGCTAGCTCCACAGCCGATAGAAAGCAACGGTATTAGTTGCCCCACAGCCTTGTCCCTCACACTCAAAGTACGAAAGATAATTCTTGAGTGGGCTAAGATACCGAGTTCGTCACATAGACATGTATGAGCTGGATAAGGGGCTTGATCTCGGCAGTCGTCCCGTTCGACGCTCCAGGAAGTTTGAAGAGTTCAGTACGGAAAGAAGGGGATAGACAAACGCGAGTCCCTGATAGGACTTCGTGGTCATTGTTTCGGGATGCTCTATAGTTTCCCCGTGAAAACATGGACGGGAGGGCAATCGCATCTTCGATGGCATCTCCGCGCCACGGAGTCTCACTGGTAGTTTTGCATGAAGCCGAGAAGCTTCGTGGGGACCATGCCAACGAACATATGCCGGATCCATTGCTGGAACGTATCAGTTCTCTATACTGGGACTCGATGATATCCAAGAATGGCTGTTTGTGCGTCGATCAGATGTACGCTTGCCATTGAGTATCACAGGACCACTGAGCTAGCGTGGACGAAGGACCCTCCTCGAATGTGGTATAGTCAACTCGTCATCGTGAGATGGACAAATGGGTTGATGATCTGATGGTGTCTGGGCATCATATTGATAATCTTCTGCATGGGACTCACTTGACACGTTAGAAGACAAGTCATTACATGGTTTCGATGGCTCTAGAACAGACGCCAGCATTTTCTCGGTATTTTCTTCTTCCGTCGATTTCTTTCCCCAGCATTTTGCTTTAAGTTCTTTCTTCACCTCGGGTTTTCGACTATACTCGCGAACCTCCGCGCCGAATGGCTTCGTCAATGTATATAACCCAATATTAAAATAGCGATAACGGCGAGAGGTCTGCCCATGTATAGGCATTATAAAGTGAGAGAGGGTTGGTGAGGCCGATGTGCTGATTTCACAGTTCAGCAGCAGATAGCCACCATCTTGGTGGCTCCCTGTTCAATGACCAGAAGATGTGAGGATGAGATTTCTCAAAAGTGAAGATAAAGTGAGGTCGGTTCCCTTCCATGGCAGGTGAAGACGCGTCTGTCGGGTGTATCTTGAGCGTATGTCATCATACGTAGTGCCCTTGAAACACACCTTTACTTGATATCTGATAAATAATAGTGCATTTCATATAAAAGCGGGATGCCATATATGAGCTTGCTTTGGCCTATGGGAGTGTTGACAAGTGAGGAGAAAAGAGGAGAGAAAGAGATTTGCGATCCTCTACAAACAAAGAGTATTTATTAATAGCCCATGAAACCTGTCAAACAAGGCGTAAAAGAGTCAAATTCGTCCAATGCTAATGGCTAAGAGGGTTGAGATCTTATAAGCTCCGTGGGAAACATGAGTCCATACCTACATGGGGTGCCAAAAGTCCGTTGACACTCCCTATTTCTATAGATATTTTTGTTCAACCACCTACCTACTTTCAACCCGTTGATACTCCAATGATAATTGAATTGCTTATTAACCATACATAATTCAAGATAGGATCAATTTTTTGTGTACCAGCCCTTTGCTTTCTTCACCTGAATCCTGCTTGGCATAGATCGGATAAAAGCGTCTGACCTGGATCAAGAGCTTTCCATGCAACCTGAATTGCAGTACGGAATCTCTTCTGATCCATCTCAGATTTACCCTGCATACAGGGTTCTGGATAGTGTTCAAACGGCTTTTTTTTTTTTTTTTTCAAGAGAAACCAAACATTCTCAATAGGGGGTTTAGATCGGGTGAATGGGGGGGGCCATTCCATAACCTAGATACCATGCTCTTCAAACCACAATTGCATAAGTTAGCTTCATCGTTGATCCCTTTTCCCATAGAAAAAAAAACAGATCTCACACCACGACCGGGGTGGAGCCAGACTCAGGCAGAGCTTGTATCTCTTCCTGGGAAATTGATTCCACCAAATTTTCGGTTATCTTCCCCGGCTCCGTGATGTGTGACTTTGAGAACTGAGAGTAAGGTATGTGCAGTGATGGGCCAAGGTGCAGGCCCTGCGGGCCGCATATCTTACCGTCTGTCTCCGTTGGATCTGCTCCTCGCACTGAGCCCACGCAGCCCCATCTTCATCTTCTTTGGCTGGGATGTGGCTCATCTTGTCGTGGATAATACTCAGACACCCATCACCGCACCGGATCAGACGCTCGATCAAGGTTGGTGGGAGCATATAGGCATGGTCAACTCGTCATCGTGTAACGGGAAGACCCAAGCTCTATCGACGTTCCAGATGGAGGAAGAAGCTTGGGAAAGAAGCTTGGGAAAGAAGCTTGGGAAAGGGAATAGTAGGAAGTATGCGGTATGGAGGAAGTAAAGAAAGAAACATAAGATATAAATGGAGTGGAGGAAAGCAAAGGAAGTGTGAAAGTTGGGAAGTGTGATGAGTAGATAGTAAGGGAGTCTATAACTGAGCCTTCAATCCAGTGTTCGCCGCTTAATCCGCAGCTATTGGTTCAACGGTCTCTTAGAAGTGACCAAGAAAGAAGGGAGAAGTGAGGCGGATTAGTCTCTCTTATGGCAAGTAAATGTTTGTCAAGAAGGATGAAGGCTAGATTGTATCCACGTACTGCAAATCGAAGAGTACTATGTAGTTGCTATCATATCGAGGTTCCAGTTATCTAAAACAACAAGTGATGCAGAGTTCCAATTTATCCATCTTAGCAGGTTCCGTATCTTTTGCATCGGTATGATGATTTTTGCGTTGAAAAACGTGACGGGTCTGGGGAGCCATCAATAATTTGATTTCGCTGGCCAGTTCGAAAGAGGAGAATGTAGAGCAACAAATGAAATGGGCGAGATAGTTAGGGTAGGGGATATCGAAGTGGGTATTGTCCTATGCAATTTCATTATGCAAGTATTGTGTTGCTGATCCAGCGAGATGATATGGCACAGAGTTATATACGAGGCAGGGGAATTCCAGGCAAAAGCCACTAAATTCAAGCGAAGGTCAAATCATCATGGGGAATAAGGGAAATATAGGCGGGAAAAGAGCCTCAAGAAGTTAAGACAGTGTGAAGGGAAAAGGTGGAAGAGAGGGAAAGTGAAAGGCATAGGTCCAAGAATCGATCAAATTATGCCGAAAAAGAAACAGTCAAAGGAAATGAAAAACGAGAACACGCTGGGTAAGTGGGGGTATAAAAGATCTATCGTCTAACCAAACATAGGAATATGGGATCGGGGGATGGACAAAGAAGTGCGCGAATATAGTGCACATGGGAAACTGTAAGGGAGCTGTCGGGTTGATGATGGTATCATTTAGCGATGCCGACTTTGTCTGTGGCATCGGACGGCGAGCGCAAAGAGGAGGAGCGAGGAGGCGGAAGGGGACTGGTTTCAAGGTTTGAAATAGGAGCGAATGGCGTTCTGGTGCTTGTAGGAGTTTCAGGCTCGTCTCCTAGACGATCATCGGTGATGACAACATCACCTGGTGTACCAGGTTCGTCGAACTCATCGACTTCTTCAATCTCTTCCTCGATCCCTTCGACGTCTTCCTCTTCTTCGATAATCTGGCTCTTGCGTGCAGCAGGCCGCTCTGCCACAGCATCAAGACCGCTGGCATTCAGTGGCTGACCGGGAACAGGGGAGTTAGCTACCCCACCAGACATTATCAAGTTAGTGGTATGGATCATAGGACCCTTGAAAAGAGATCTCTTTCGCCTAGCAAACACCAGGCTTGAAGAAGGCGAGTAGAGTAATGGTCCCGGTACCACCTCATTGAATGATGACATCTGACCTGAGTGGTCCGCAATCTCTCGAGGTGCTCCGCCTGTCCCTCTTACTAATCGAATATTGCTTGGAAAGCGGGATGAGGCACCTGGAGTAGTGGGGAGCACTTTGATAGATGAGTGAGGCGATCTGGAGGCTCTGGCAGTGGGTGTCGAAATAGTGTCTACACTGTTGGAGGAAATCGAAGAAGCCTTGGAGTGAGCACGGGTGTGATGAATGCTGCGGATCGATGATACAGAGGAGGACGTGGATTTGCGTCCTCGTAGTCCGGCCGAAGAACGTCGATAGGATCCACGTGGTGTGATAGGTGAGGGTGAGAGTGAGTTTCGATGACTATTATGACCAGTGTTCAATGGCCGCGGCTGGCGAGGGTAAGAGTGGCGATTTTGGCGGTACGAGGCACTGCTGGGGGCGAGGCTACTAGCATTAGAGATTCGTTTAATCTGGGTGGGCGTCACAACATCCTCCCCTCCAATCTCGCTTGCCGAGGATGGCAAGGTCGCAGTTTTCTTTCCAGTATCTTGACCCTTCGCCGGGCTCAGCTTATCGGAAAGAAATTTGCGTGAGCCCGTCGATTTGGCATGGGGAGACCGCGCTCTCTTCGCCGACTCTACAAACCAGTGCTTTAGAGACGCTAGCTGGCTGAGTATCGGATACTGGTGACGACGACTAGTGCGACGCCGGAAGATACCCTGATGCTGTGTCAACTCCGGTTGTGATGCGCTAACATGCAGCATGCTCGGCCGTGATCGCCGTCTGTCTTTTGGTGGGGGAATTGGGCGACGTAGTGTCGAGCTGTGAGACCGTATGGAATCTTTGTCCAGCGGCAACGGTGGCGTGGTGACCTCAATTGGGAATACTGGAAGTGGTTCAGGAAGCGCAGGAAGATCCGGCACTGCCAACTGAGAGGGCAAGCTTCTTCTATCCCGTCTCCCACGAGCTCGCAACTCTGAGCCTTCTTCCTCTACCTCCATTAAAGCGGATGATCGCTTCTCTAGACGACTGCTCGCAGCGCTCAGACGACGGAGAGTCTTTGCCTCAACGTCCCGCTCGCGACGCTTGCGCTCTCTCTTGATTTCCTTCCGTTGCTCTTTTTCAATCAGCAGGGCCCACCAGCCAGCTAGTGGGTCGCACCGCTGAGCCAGGACATTTTCAATGACCTCGTCAATATTGACCCCAGCGCTTTTCATCCGCTGCAACGTAGTCTTCTCCAGTGGCGTAGTAAATGGCGACGGTCTTGGAATTTTCAAGATTGCAAGCTGTTCAGGAGCATTTTCGGCAAGGAAAGGATGGGCTAGGATGTCATCTAGGCTGGGCCGAATCAAAGGCCGCTTAGACAACAAAAGGTTGATTAAAGCCTTAGCATCGTCCGTGAACTTTTCGTTGAAGGTCGGCGCGTCTGACAATATTCGCTTTTTGGTGATTTGATCGTCATCGTCGTCGTATGGCAGCTCGCCTGCCAACAGCGCATAGAGAATGATTCCCAAACTCCATACGTCCACTTTTTCACCTGCGTATTTTTCTCCTTTAAGCATCTCGGGCGCACTATAGCATATTGTCCCACAGAATGTCTGAAGGTAGCTAGCTTTTCCTTCATATTCACGCGTAAACCCAAAATCGCATAGCTTGACGTTTTCCTGTTTATCCAGCAATATGTTTTCCAGTTTCAAGTCGCGATGCACACATGATTTACTGTGGACGTAGGCGACCGCTCCCACCAATTGTGTAAATATCCGCTTCACCTTCTCTACCGGTAGTGGGCCGTGTCGGAGGAGGTAGTTGTAGAGTTCGTCGCCTAGGACAAACTTTGGTCAGTATGTTTCTCCGAGGATCTTCTGCCATGCGCAGCCAACATACCAGGACAATACTCCAACACAAGCCAAACAAGACTCTCGGTCACCACCACTTCGTAGAGCCGCGCGATATGCGGATGTAGGAATTGGCGATGATGATGGATCTCGCGCACGAGATTGGTGTCCTCCTTGCTGGACGATTTAAGAACCACCTGCCGACTAGTCAGCATTGCCTCCACAACTCGGTTCCCCGTATGACATGACCTACCTTGGAGCCATTGGTGAGCTTATGCGAGGCGAGATAGACCTTGCCGAAGGAACCTTTGCCAATCAACCTCCCCAATGTATAATTCCCTACCGTCCGAAGGTCCTTGGAGGAGAACTCCCTGCGGACACGCACCACGTTAGCGCAACTGGCTATCTAGACCGGAGCCGAAGAGGTCGCTTACTCGAGAAGTTCATTATAGGAGTTGGCAAGCTGTCGAGAAATTTCGAGTTAGCCATATTTCCACGGAGTCTGCGCAAGGCTCGAATAAGGGAAATCGGGGCTCCCTATGCCCCCTGATGACGCACCTTCTCCTTTTGTTTCTGGCTTTGAACCCCCGCTCTTGTTCGGGGCGGCATATGTTATGATTGCCAAGTTTCGCGGTCTCGAGAGTCTCTGCGCGTCAAGGGGTGGAAATGGTTGTGCCGGGGTGCCATTCAACGGGATCGAGATACGCGGAGAAGCGGTATCCGGAGAGTTCGAGAAATCTCAGAAAGGGGTAAGGCTCGGAAAGATGGCCGGATAAAATGCAAAAGATGAAAGGAGGGAAATTGCATACGCAAAGGCCTTGGGAGATTCCCAGACGTCAACGGGAACGTGGACCGTGTGGAGAACTCGGGACTTGAACGGCTCTCCTTTTTTTGGGGGGCTTCTGCTATTATTATCTCTATGTACAACATACAATCTCCCGTTATATATTTCAGGCAAATTATGAATTCCGGACTCCGTTCCTGTCTAGGACTCTGGGCATGACGCTGTTTATAGTCAGCAATTCCTCAGACCTCAATTGGCTACAATGCCACAGGCGTCGACTGTTCGCCCTGAAACAATGGCCAAACTGATCATGATCGTCATAAATTCAGGAGAATATGCACTTGTTTACTGCCTTACTCCCTAAATTCAACATGATCCCTTACTTGTGTATTGTACATGTACAACGTACGACACCGGCGCCCGATTAATCTAGTCGGCTGCACCTATTGGCTGGGGCATGCTGACATGAGCCAATTGGAGAAATGGCTGAACAACCGTCGTCATATTATATGCACTGGTATTATATGCTTCATGATCGCCACCAAGGCAGCGATTCAAGATGTCGGACTGTGCGTTCACTGGCACCCATCGTGGGATCGACGGGGCTGAGTCCCGGCTCACCCTGGAAAGCCAGAGACACCATGCCAAAGTATGAGTGAAGAAGGTCTATTGCGGTAAATCAGCAACACGCTCTTGATATCAGTATGCTATCAGCTTACCAGGAGGATCCCCGGGACCCTTCCCAAACCCGCCGACAAGATGTTGGGTCTTTTCGAGCAAGTATTGACGATTGCGAACTTCATCGACCACGGAATACTGATCCAGCATCTGACCTCCCCGTTAGTAGACAATCACTATCAACCAAAGAGTCACTTACCATCAGTGTCGCACCGTTCCAGAATGAATAGCACGTGTCAGCATATTTATTGCATCGACCGTTGAACCCGGCGCATGATATTGTGTCAGCCTTGATGGGTTGAACATTGGGTAACCCGCGGACTCTATCGTCGACAGATCCCGTCTCTACCAGCTCGCTCTGTTCATCATCTTCATCATCTTGGGGTTCCTCTATCTGGGCTGTCTGTCTCGAGGCCAGCCATGTAATCAAAGCCTCGAATTGATTGGAACCTGCCGATAGTAGGGCCACTGGTTTTAGATCTTTAGAGGTCCGACGCAAAAAGTCCATAGAGCTAATCGCGCAATATGTGTGTCCACCTAGAAGTTGTCAGATAAATTCAGGCGGCAGAAAGGGAGACACAAACTATGCGATTCACAGAAAGGAGACTCAGCCATGCCACCGTCGTACGTCTGTTTCGTCAGACTGTCAGTATTTCAATCGCAGACGGAACATCAAGCTCCCCACGTACCTGGCACGCCTGGATAAAAGAAACAAAACTCAACACATCAATATCCGGTACACCCTCAAGCCCTGTCTCATTCCGCCCGCGCAGAATATACCGTATACCGGCAGCACAGCAGCAGTATCGCAAATCACGAGCTCCCCCTACGTGGCCCTCAGGACCGACAAGTTCACCGAAGCTTCCATCAGCACGTTGGACTTTGGGAAGCCACTCAAGACACTCCCGTCGCTTGACACGCGATAAGTCATCCCCGAGGATGAGTAAGTTGACTAGCGCAAAGAACGTTGCGGGGACATTAGCTGGATCCCAAGCTTCATTATCCTTATTTCGCTTTTCTTGTCCAAAGTCCGTGCCTGGGAAGCCGCGGAATCCACCTGAGGGCACCTGGCAGTGGTAGAGCCAGTTGATGTATCCTTGTCTTTCTTCCGGTGTTGTTTTGCTCTGAAGAACGCCGAGCACGTCTAATCCTGAGAGGGTCAGGTAGGCGAGGAGCATGCGATTAGAGTCATTGGAAGTGTAGGCGGACGGGAGGAAGGTCTTCAGGCATCGGAGGTAATATTTGACATGGCGCTCTGTGTTGAAGATTGGGGTTGGGTCGTTCATTGTAGAGGTTAGACCACTATGTATTATGACAAGAATCGGTCACTATTCCAGTAGCAGTTATTTCATTTAATCCAACCAGCGTGCATCAAGTCGTAAATCAAATCCAATCAATCAGCACAATGTCATGTTAGTGGGGGAATCTCGACCGGAGCTGCTTTTTCCCCACATGTGTCGCGGCCAAAAAAAACACTCGGACCAACTGTCTCTGTTATTTCCGTGCCTGGTTGGAACTTCTCTTGTCAACAAAATCGTGCCATTGTGACTCGCTCATCATGGTTTTCATTTCATCCAAGACTCTTATCCAGGCACATGCCGTGTTTCTGGTTGTCATCGCGGGTTACTTGATCAAGAGCCCGGAGGTGATCACTGACTGCGATCTGGTGTTTATGATGGGAGAAGCCTTGAAGATTGTACGACACCAACATCCCCAATCCACAAATTCATCCCAGTCATATTGACAATGGATATGCCTAATCGAATTGACTGCTAACACATATGATACAGGACTTTCCATCCCTGTCAAGCCCGCAACAGTCCCCCTACACCTTCTGTGCCATACTCATTTTCGTTGAGGCCCTTTCCGACCTCGTGCTGCTGTCCAACATCCCCTTCCACGAAGCTCTTGATGAAGCTCTTCCCTATATCCGACCTCTGCGAAATGGTAACCTCCCTGCCGAGGATCTGCAGGTTCTAGAGCGTTTGCCCGAATATATCACCAAGTCCTTGACCGTTTACTGGAGCGTCTGGATCGCAGTTGCTGCATCCCGCTTTGCTGTGTATGCTGGAATTGCATTCTTTATCTACCAGGGCAGAGGTGATCACCTTGTCTCATCTTACACAAGCGCTGCGGGTATTGGAGGCCTGGACCGCCTGAAGAATCGTGTGGTTTTCAGCTTTGCTTTCTTTGAAATGATGTTTTGGTTCTGGGTAAGTGGAATGCGCCTTCTCCAGGAAGGCTTGGTCCTGTCGGCTTTCTGTTCTATGCTAATGTGTTACTCTATAGAATTTCGCAACTCTCCGCGAGGAACGCCAGGAACGCTTGACCAAGCTTCTGGAGGATACCCGTGAAATGTGAACATTTCCACAGGCCCCTTCTACTTCTTTCTATAAGTGTATTATTACTATGAAATATCCCATCGCTGTTGAAAAGCGACGGCACTTACACACCGTGTACCAGATCAATTAAAACTGCATCGTGAATAGAATAAGACACAGTTGCATCTTCAGCCAGTTCTCGTGTTTCAATCCATTCCATCGTCATCACGACATTTCAATGCTGCTAAACATACTATCTCCCCTGCAATCAACCGGCGCGCTTCATTCTAGATCAGAATGGCGAACGCAGCCGCAGCACCAGCAGCAGCCACGAGCGAAGAATCCTTATGCGTCAGCGCAGCTACGCCAGTGCTAGCCGCTGCGGTAGAGGCGGACGAGGCAGTGGAAGCACTGTTCGAGGTCTCGGTAGAAGTGTGGGTGCCCGTCAGACTAGTCGAATCCTCGGTCTTAGTCGCAGCCGAGGCCTCGGTGCTAGACTTGGTTCCAGTCTCTGTGGAGTTGGAACTCGTGCTGGTGCTGGTGCTGGACTTGCTGCTTGAGCAGACAACCTCGGTGGGTATATTGGTCACACCACCCCGGGCACAGATTGACTTGGCGACCTTGAGGGTTTCTATGATAAAGAATAACATATCAGCCCACTGTACATGCTCCACTATCCATTTTGCGTAGCCAATTGGGATAATCTTGCACTTGCAGACTCAATTGAAGGTAGAAGAAAAGAGGGAGTGGAACTTACTATCCTGGTCCTCCTGAGAACATTTATCAGCGACGCAGCAGGCGACATCGCTTAGGAAGGTCTTGGACTCGCAGATGCACTTGAAATCAATGCCGCAGCTCTCGGGGATTGAGCCTGTGGCACATGTTTTCTATAGAATGGGTTGTTTAGTGGGCGGCACATTTGGCACATTTGGTAGTTGCATGTTGCCTGGAAACACATACCGAGCAGTCGGGTAGATCACCCAAGCCTTGACCAGCGGCTGTGGTCAGCAGAGCTGCCAGGGCGAAAGTTATGGTAAACTTCATCTTGGCAGATATGGGGATGCTGGATGAAGTGAGCTATGAGTAGAAGAGAAAAAGTGAGAGATTTTGTTCTCCAAGTTAGGTCCCCAGGTCGTGGTAATACACCAATAGATAGGTCAAAAATACAATACGCAGATCAATCATGGTCACAGTATGTACTTCCCCGCACAACCTTCCAGGGTTGGGTTTCTCCACAAGATTCAGTCTGTATCGAGGTAATTTTGAATGATTGGACATTAAATATCAGAACTCCGGGGTATTTTACATAGGTATTTAACTGCTCCACTCCACGTCTATCTCTCCCTCTTTCTATGTCAGGTAGTCGAGATACATACCAGTGCAGGTAAACATTATAGAAAGCAAAGATGTCCCCACTTCTCAGACTTTGAAATCAATTGCGTCGGTGATCTCCAGAGCATGCAGCCGATATTGAAACTAGCTGCAATGTCCCTCACCGACCTCCTTCACATCACGCTAGTATGACTCGCCGCTTGCACCGTTGTGAGACTGGCCAACTATGGGCGGATAACCGTAGGCAGAGGCGTCTTGCTCAGACGGATCAAGATTGAGATTCGACATTGCGTTTGCACCTTCCGCATTGGTGAATCCCGCTGGACGAGCTAGTCCAGCTCCATTTCCGCCCTGGCCAACGACCGGTCCTCCAGCTCCATAACCAGCACTTGGAGGTCTCTGATTGTCGCCGCGGGCCGACTGGGTTTCACGGTACTTGGATAGATAGATCTTGAGTGCTTCAGCGTAATTCTCGAAGCCAAGCGAAGTCATGGCAAAGAGAATATCTTCACCATTGACTGTTTTGCGCTTCTCCTGTTGACATTTCTCCGATGCTTCACTTGTGATAAATGAGATGTACTCGCTCACACATTCCTGCATGCATTCCTTGGCTTCTTTTGCGATCTTTGCATTGTCTGGAAGGGCAAGCTTCATGATCCGAGCCACATTGGCAATGGGAAGCCACCGATCCTGTTCCTTCACCTCAAACTCGCCTTGGTGTCCATGCGCATCGTGATGATCCTTGTCTAAGTGGTCTTGCTCCTCTCCTGATTGCGCCCCCGGGTCAACATCGGGTTCCTTTGAAGGCGAGGTTGATGACATGATTCAAATCGGGCTGGATAGGTGATGTGGATCTTGGCTTATGCGTCAATGCTTATGCTTCGCGTGCGCGCTGCGCCGTAGTCTCAAGCGAGAAGACTATCAGCTTAGTGGCGGGGATTTGACAATGAGTCCAGCTGTAGCTCTTCAGGAATGACGGTTGAATCCGATGTTGAATGCGATCACGTTGTAGCTGCTGTGAAAACCGTGCGCCTGGTAACTCGGAGTCTAGCTCTGGAGGCCATTGATGGTGATGTGACACTGATGGTCACATGACAAATCACATGTTTGTATAAGGTCACGTGTCGCCAGAGATGGCACGGATTAGAACCCAGTTCCTTCTCTAGATCCCTTTTTTATATCGATAGATTTTGTGAATGGCGATGCTCGCTTTTTAAGAGCGAGCCTACAGTATTGGGGCCTCGACCAGGGGCCGTTGTAGACTCAATTGATACAGGTTCAAAACCGCGCACCATCTTGTATTGGTATTTCCTATAATTACCTAGCGGGCCCCAGCGTAGCTGTGGATATTGCTGATTGGCACTGTGGCATTTGTCTGCCAACTATATTCCCAGTACAGACCTCCATCACCTTGATTCCAACACTTTTCCACTTCCACATCGTCTTTTTCTATAATATGGCGGTCATTCGGGTTGTACGGCTTACACTCTATACCAATCACGAGGTTCGTATGCGAAATCTGCAAGCCTCCGGTCAGCATTATCGATTCTATTCCCTCCACAGTGGGCCAGTCCCTGATCTCAACACCAGGCTTGTTTGAGCCTGTGTTTGAAAGAAACCCGTCTTCGAGCTATTTCAATCATGCAGAGATCTCCCTGCACCGTGATCGACGATTTAATGCTTATGTTGTAATGAATGTGATGCCTCGGTCTAAGTGAAGCGCCGATCCTAGCTTTCCCCCAAATCGACTTCGTCAGTGGCTCAGCTTTCCCCGCGTTCTGGGCGTATCGTATATACTGCATCTCTACTAAATTATAAGGGCTATGTGGTTGGCTTAGATGTTGTCTTGAATGGAGTCCGAAATGGGGCCTTCGATGGGGTGTATTGTACAAGAATTTGAAATTTGCCTCTATCACATTCAATACAATGACACTGCATGCAGGTTCACATTCGGGTCTTAACATATCGACCGAGCTGCTTATCTTTCCCAAGATTAGTTATTTTTTAGGACTATAATATAGTCCTAAAATTTGAATACATCATTATTTATATCAACTATTCATTCCTATTGGCGATCATTTCCACGTAGTTTTCTTCGGATGGTCGAGACTTGATCTGAGTTGGCATAGTCCGTACCCCTCCTGACTTTGTTTTACTTTTCTATTCAGACCGCTGCATACAAGCGCATCAACCTCCAAGCGTCGCGTCGATAGCTTCCTGCAATCATGGGTCTTGGAGTACTGGAAGATACAAAGCTCGCGCATGTCCCAGGTAAGATTCCCTAGCCTTTTTCTCCTAGACGCAATCAAATCTAGCGTGGCTCATCACGTCTTCAAAAACTACAGGCACCTCCGATATCTACGAACAAAACAGCGATGCGAGCGAACATACTCCAGGCGCCCCAGGCCTCAAATATGACTTATCAGGCAAACAGCCGATTATCCTCGTCCCGCAACCGAGCGATGACCCAAACGACCCATTGGTATGCTCCAGAGAGAATTGCGCCCCAAGACTTGGTTCCACAAGCACACAGAAGCTGACTCAAGTGAACCCATTAGAACTGGCCATTATGGCGACGCGATATGATCCTTGCCATCCTCTCCTTCGTAACCGTCCTTTGCACAACCCTAAGCTCCATCCTAGCGGCCAATACCGTCACCATCGCAGATTATGAGGAAATCACGTTCACAGCAGCGGCCTTGTTGACTGGATATCACCTGTGTGGTGTCGGTGTGGCGGGAATACTCATTGTGCCAACGGCCCGAGTCTGGGGAAAACGTCATTTGTTCCTAATTGGGCATGTCTTGATGATCATCAGCTGTATCTGGGCTGGGGTCAGTGGAAAGAACGAGAACAGTCTCATATGGGCACGGGTATTCCAGGGTGTCGCATTGGCGCCGTTTGAGGCGTTGGTTAATGCCTGTGTTGGAGATCTTTATTTCGTCCATGTGAGTTGGGCCATACTTTCCATACTTTCCCCAACATTTGAAATGTGAGGAAATTAATATAAATGATACAGGAACGAGGAAAGCGAATGGCTGTATCCAATGTCGCGCTCTTTGGAGCCGCCTTTTTGACACCCGTTGTGGTGGGCAAGATCACCAAGTCCATGGGATGGCAGTGGTCATTCTACTTTGTGGCAATCTTCCTCGGCGCCTCATTACCGCTGATGTTCTTTTTCGTGCCTGAGACTGCTTACAGGCGCTCTGATTACTTGAACACCGACTTTAAACGATCCGGCGGACAGGGCGAGTCCATGGAGTCTCATGCTTCGCTCAGTGAAGTCTCCAATGATGACACCAAGGAGCTTCGACCGGACTCTGCCGGTGTGAACGGAATTTCAAGGACTGAGGCCGCGACAACAATCCCCGAGAAAGATTCGTTCACTAGATCGCTCAGGCTTTTCAATGGACGAAAAACAGATGAGAGTTTCTTCAAACTGCTTCTTCGTCCATTCCCGTTGTTCTTCCATCCGGGAATCTTCTGGGTAAGCAATGCACTTCGCATTTGAATTCACATACTGATGAAAGTTTAGGCTTGTCTGATTCAAGGCGTGGTCATCGGATGGGCGGTTTTCGTCGGTGTAGTCCTAGCAATTGTGTTTCTTGGACCTCCCATGTGGTTCGAAGAAGACAAGACTGGATATCTCTATACGGGTGCCTTCATCGGTTCCGTTGTAGGTCTCGTCCTGTCTGGTCTGCTTTCTGATTCCATCAACAAGTTGATGATCCGGCTCAACCACGGCAAATACGAGCCCGAATTCCGGATCCTTTTGGTGATCCCCCAGCTCATTTTCTGTGGCATCGGGCTCTATGGGTTCGGATGGACCGCAAACAATGTGATGCACTATGGCTGGCTACTACCAGATGTCTTCTTCGCATTTTTGATCGTCGGCATGGTGATGGGGGCTGTTGCTGCTTCACTCTATATCGTTGATGCCCATCGTATGTGCACCATGAGGCCTTGTATGGAGATAACTGCTGACAATACTAGGCGAGATGGCCATTGAGGCATTCACCTGCATGCTGGTTTTCAAAAACATGTTTAGCTTCGTGCTGACCTTTTTCGCCTACAAATGGTTTGCCCATGGAGGCATTAAGCACACCATGATTATCATTGGCAGTATCCAAGTGGGCATCTGCCTGTTGAGTATACCCATGTGTAAGTTTTACACAACATGCAGTGTTGATCAATGTTCCCTATCTGACCAATGTTGTGCCCGGTATAGATGTCTTTGGGAAACGGAATCGGTCCTTCTTTGCGCGTCATGACATCCTCGAGATGCTTCATCTTCGGTAATATGCTGGCAATACCGGAAGTCTGTAGAAAAGAAGGGAGAAGGTATCCATGATTTTACCCGATATGAACGATAGACCAAGCATATGCTACGAGACTTTGCATATGTTTACACAATTCAATATCACAATTGTCTAAATCACAAATATCATATTTGCACTCGAACTTACTAGGTGATAATTAATGAGCTGACAAAAAATGGACACTTTCACAACAAGGAAGATTAATGACACCATGGAATTCCTTTTTTTTTCAGTATTACATGATATGGTATAATGTCGAGTGTTTTCGCACGAGAAATATCAAGATGCAGCTGGGTGTCCAAGTCCTATGTAGGTCGTAAGGTAGCACGCCTGGAGATTCCGTAATTCCTCCTAGACCTTGGGTCACGCGAAATCGAACTCTTGAGGCTGGACTTTTCAACATCTGTATGTGGTTCCTTTCCGACAAGGATAATATCACATATTAAATCTTTCGTGTCTCGCAGAAAAGCGCTCAGGTTGAATTCTAGCATGAAAGAGAAGATGCCTAATATGGTGATTGGGACTGTGCAAACGAAGAAAATCCAGATCTTCGGATGGGTCTTCCAATGTAACTGTTGCGTTTTCTCGTCATTGTCGAGATTGAAGAAATTCATTCCGAAAAATCCCTAGAATGATCAGTTTTGCTCAAAAGTGCATGCTGATTTGGCCTACCGAGATGAAAGTGCCCGGTAAAAATAGTAATGTTAGGGCAGACACGGTGTCGGACAATATTCTTCCTTCGTTTCGAGTTTGTTTGAGAATGCCTTTCGAGATGTTACTATCTCCGACGGCTACAAAGTTGGAGGCCTGTTGACTTCAGCATAAATCTCACTCTTTTTTTGAGGCTGGCATCACTCACGCATTTGATTTCATTATCCATCCGAGCTACAAATGCTTTGGCTCGGAAATTCAAATTGGAAATCAGGTTTTGACGAAGCAGGAGGGCTTTCGAGAGTCGCTTTGTTGCTGCAGAAGGATCGATTGACTGACTCCACATATCGTGGTCTCGCACAATTGCGCCAAGGTTGTTCGAAACCGCGTCCATCGTCTCGGAGATATGGATTACATGTCGTGATAGTTCGTGAAGCTGGTTGTATCGTTCCATGAGGACCCTAAATGCTTCATCGTCGTCGTCGGAGCCAATTTCTTTGACTGGTTCTTGACGGCGCCGCTATGATTTGTTAGTACCCGCAACTTATATCATTGATCAGGGCAATTACCTCCTCTATATCCCGCACTGGCTTCTGGAAGCTCCACAGATCTTCCTCGCACTGGTCTACCACAATACGTAGAGCAAAGTCTAGCATCAGAAATGGGTCTTCGTTCCATGTTTTGAGGTCCGCGCTATGCAACAAGCGTCTTAGCCGAAGGACAAGCTCGTCATCGAGATCAAAACAAAGAAGTAGATTGGTGTCGTTAGATCCGTCCGTTTTGACTCGGCCTGTCCCTGTCTTTGAACCGAGACAAGACCTCCACAAGGTACAAAAAGCCATATAATGCCAAGCATAGGTATACTCTGGGATAGAGGGGGAGCGTAGATCTGTGTTCTGCACACCCGGTATCCTTGCATGATCTTCCTGGTTCTTCGGCTTCACTTTCTTAGAAAGAAAACGTGAGAATGTTCCTTTACATTTCAGGTTAGTGAATGATCAAAATTGTTGCCGTTGCCTCGTACCATAGCTTGCTTCCTCATCATTCTCTTCCATATTTTCAGTGCTACCAAACATTCCATTTGCGTTCCAGCCCAGGTCTCGAAAGAAGAATTCTGGAAGGAAGAATTTCTTGGCTAATTTTCTGCACAACTCTTCACTCCCCTGGATCGCTATCATATCTTTCACTTTAGGCATGATACTGATCTTAGCATTAGCAAGTTTCAAAGATTTATGGACTGGTCCCATTCACATAACATGAACACCGGGCGTTCTATAGAACTATATTGCACCTATCAGCACATGCGCGCCAAAAAGCTTCGATTCAGTTGCCCAACATTTTTGGCCAACAACTCATCTTGGCTTAATTCTGTGGGCTCTGGCAGATCTCCATTCTCTGGTATCGATTGTTGAGGGCTAAGTGCAGGTGCGGGCAATAATCGAGTCTGGCTTAAACCCTCGGGCTCGGGCTCGGGCTCAGTCACATTTTCAGCCTCCGGCATCGATGTTTGAGGGCTCGGTGCAGATGCGGTATACCGCCAGTAATTAATGCTCACTGGGCGATTTGCCGTCATTGTCGAGGGACTGCAGAAAATGCTGCTAGAAGTTGTCTAAGGAAATGAGAGAGAAAAAAAACGTTTCCCAGAGCCAATTCAGGTCAGCCTGACATTTTATATTCAGGGGAAGGCAGATAATCCTTCCCTTGAAAGGCAATACCAGACACACGCACCGTACAGATTGCATGAGGCAATCTCCGATCTGGTTGGCTGTGAGGCTGAGCTGCACTCTTTAGTGTGTATTTTGCTTTTTCAAATGGCCCCCAAAACGCGTGTCCATAGCGGGGGCTGAGGAAGAGTCAAGATTTTTTTGCAACATTATATTTTATATGGAAGCTCAGAATTTCGAAGTCATCTCTTTTGACTGAATATGGAGATGTTACTCCCGGGTGGTAGAGTAGGGTCAAAGGGACAACCGGGTGCCCACAAACAAACGCGTTCATTCGTCCAAGTTGCTCTTAGCGTCAAGTCGGTAAGATGGCTATAAGTTACCGAGTCTTCAACCGGCAAATCATATTCAATGCGACATCCCTTTGTCACCTGCACTGTCCCTCCGTTGTCTCAACCAGACAAAATGGCCGTAAGAATTGACCATGAATCTCTTGAGGTTGACAAACACCTGATGCACGAAACTCTTGGGGCATACATTGATGGAAAAATCCATCCCCTATTAAGAAAGCGTGTCTGGCCGCGCATTCTGGTCCGTGGTCACTATGCCCGAAGTGCTCCCAATGTAAATATCTCATCTACCGAAAAACGGGAAAAACGATTTAACTGGCATCGACCAACAGCGTTCATCGTCAACCACTTGATGCTGGAGATCAGGTGTTTCCCTGGACGAGACTACGTGCAGCATTATGCTCTCCTCATCGCATATTACCTTAGACTGAATTCGATCAAGGCGACCGCATCAGCGGTAGAATATATTCTCCCTTCTTCAAAAGCTTGTATGGATATTCTGTTGCAATCAAATTTGCAGTTCATGGGCGCTGTCGACACCGTCATCCTTGGGTATGTGGATCACCTAGCCAATGAGGATCATATCTGGGAGACAGGAACAGATATCCCAAACCAGTCATTCGCATGGAAATACATTCAACTGGCCGACGGAAGCGTTGTTGCCTTTGTGGGAAGCATGATGAGCCTTTGGGGCGATATCATTGGAAACGTCATTCGCACAATACGAACCAAACACAAGATATCCAACGTTCTTTACCTCGGCAAGGCAGGCTCATTGCGACCTCAAGATGAGCCAAATAAGGTGCTAGTCACTGGCGAATCCAGTCGCGTCGATGGCCAGCTTCTTTCTTGGGAAAGCCCACTCACTAAGACACTCTCGACAATGGAAATCTTAAACCTCTACCAGGGGACTCATGTCACTGTACCAAGCCCATTGGTCGAAACTGAGGATTGGCTCACCAGAAACCAACAGAGCGCGAACTGGGTGGACTGCGAGGTCGGTTACCTAGCAGAAGCCTGCCAGGAAAACAATATCCGATTTGGGTATCTACACTTTATCTCAGATAATGTGGCACAGAAACACATGTATAGCCTTGCAACAGAGCGCCAGGATGCTGTTATAAGTGCACGGATGGATATTTGGGACAAAGTCCGGCAAATCCTATCTACATATCTCGGTATAGAAGACTTGGGAGCAAGTATACAAGGAGATCTTTGTAAAATATAGACAAGCATTCAAGTCCTTTTAGAATATAGTATCAATATCTAGGATAACTGCTTCTAAGCTAGGGTAAATGTACTTCCTAATGTAATTGTGGCATGTCGATCTGGACGGAACCCTAGTTGCCAATAGCAATGGGGGAAACTCGGTTCCCACTCTGCCAATTTTCGAAGTCATGCTTTTGATGAACATGACAATACCGAGAAGAGACATCAAAAAACATGTTTTAGCTTAAACTGACTCCCTCGGATGTATAGTGTAAGAGGACTGCACATTTGCATATGGAGTATACTTGGCTACAAGGTAGTATTGTGGAATTTCATCAAGGTGCAGATGGTTCTATCTCCTGGCTACAAATGCTGGGGATACCAACTATTCTGTTCTCATATCACTACAACCTGAGATAAGACCGATTATATCCGGAAACACCTGGAGCTAGCATGTACTAGAATGAAAAAGTTTACATTTCAATTGATCGGCAAATAGGGTGCACCAATCGAGTAGAAGCCTTGCGGGTAGAAAATGTTTGGGGGCTCTTATACGCGCTTTTCTGCAATTATCTTCAACTCTTTTGGGCGCGCCATTCTTCTGCTTAATCTTTGCGCCCATGCAGATTTCCCGTTTGATCAAGAAGAACACGGCACAGCATTTATGGGAACCAAGATTAAAATAACAACTCAAACAGCAATGCAGGGGGTAGAGCAGGCTATCCATCATCTTCAAATTCTAGCCGAGCTCAGTGACATGGCTGTGTCCGGAGCCCGCGTGGCTACTCAGCTTTTTACAAGAACTGTGCAGGCCAAGCAGTCATCTAGTCCAATCGCACCCCCATCGTCTGTTTCTGGCTCTCAAGGGCCACTTCAATGCCCGAATTCGATAAGAATGTGTGGTGAACAGGAAAGGTGGGAGTCTTTGGAAGCGGAGGATCCTTATTCAATGCCGGATACCTTTTTTTCGATGACGCAGGAAGAGTATTTTTCAACCCCCAAGCTTTCTTCGTTAAATCTATCTATGCGCTGGGGGAGTCATACTTCTAGCGTCTTCTTCGATGAGCCATCGGTATTTTCTGCTGATCATGCATCATTGACGTTAGATAATCTACTGTACTCATTGGACTGATGGGGATCAAACTCTACATAAATAAACAATCTACACAGTGTAGTCGCGTTGATCACAGTATATTTTCCAGACAGTATTTAGGGTCGAACTCATCTTGGTACTGGTGAGATAAACAAATCGAAATGGCAATGCCCAACGAAGAACTAACACGTCGGTCTGGCTAGTCCAAGGTCCCAGTTTGAAGTAGACCCCACAAAATGTCGCGCTCGACGGACTGCACTCTAGTTGTTTCAGTGGGCGCCTTAGTGATTACCGTATGAATATGATAGGCCAAGATGATATTCGCATTTCGCACATGTCAACAAATATGTTCTTGACCCCACAGTAAGACGCTGTTGTAGACCCAATTTGGTCCCGCCCATACCGCCGATAACAGAATGGAAACAAATGTCTGAGCGGAAAGATGATCCACCGATTTTCCTAAACAAATTCCCAGGCTCAGACACTGATTAATATGGCGCTAAAATTGCAGAGGCCGCGAGGCTATTTTCTGGTAGGAAGAGCCTTCTGAGCTGCCATCCAACACCTATCAATCCTTATCTACCACTTTCCCAGCTCATGTCGCTCGGACCCATGTGAGTCTCGCGAATTTTTCTCTTGAAACGCTGGAGGTCCTCGGTGGAGGCCAAAATGGTGCGTAGAAATGTCATTTTGTGCTGGAAATTCAGTCATTTCAGAAGCGACACGCCGCGGGCCCCAGGTGCCCAATTCGGCCTGTTTGGGGTAGCCCCGCGATTCGTGTCTGCTGGGATGCTATTCGCATAAGACATCTTAATGAGCTGGAGCTTGCTGACATTCCTCAACTTTTTCTCTACAGTGGAGACGATTTAGATCGAAACAAGCTGCCCAGACTCCCCGACAGGATCACCTGGATGAGCGGGTCAACTCGACATCTGAGAGTAAGAATCATGCCTCATCGATATTGACCTCCTGGGAGTCATCACTCCATATTCGTCGATGGAGCCCGGTTGTAGGCGAGCTGTGCAAGGACGACGGCCCATCGATCACACCTAGGCGGACATCGCAACTTAGTGAGACGAAGAACCAAATACTTTCATTGACCTCTCCAGAACATCAACGGCGCCGCCCGCAAGATCGTCGAGATGATCCAATAGGCCTCACAGTTCTCCACGCCCCAGAGTCAAAACACCGGACCGTGGACATCCTGTTCATACACGGACTCGGAGGCACAAGTCTACGAACATGGTGCAAGAATCGGGACTTAGAGTTTCTCTGGCCTAAAAACTGGCTGCCAGAGGAATCAGATCTGTCCACGGCACGCATTTTGACATTTGGTTACAACGCAAACTTTGCCGCAAAGAAGGAGCAGGCATCCTTGTCGATTAACGACTTCGCCAATGACCTACTGTTTCACATGAAATACGACAACGATGGCGACGACAAAATGGGGGAAGTGCCAATTATCATTGTCGCACACTCGATGGGGGGTCTTGTGTTTAAAAAGGCCTGTATGTGATCGAATTAGAGGGGCTTCAGCCGAATAATCATGGGTTGAATGAACCTACTAATTTCAGTGGCAGTCGTCCATGGGCATCTTGACGAGCAGTACCACAAGATTACATCTAGCATCAAAGCTGTTCTCTTCATGGCTACTCCGCACCGGGGGACTGATCTCGCAGAGTCCCTAAACCGGATCCTCACCAGTTCCATTTTTGGCCATTCCCCGAAGGATTATGTCAGAGAACTCACGAAAGGCAGCACTACTCTCGACGAGCTGAATGATACATTTCGCCATCATGCGGCAAAGTTGCAAATATTTTCGTTCTACGAGACCCTCAGTACAGCGGTCGGACCGATGAATTTGATGATTCTAGAAAAACATTCGTCCCTATTGGGTTATCATAATGAGACTCCAAAGCCTTTGATGGCAAACCATCATGATGTGGTGAAATTCTCCAGTCGGAATGACCTGAACTACAAGTCAGTGCGAGGTGCCTTACGCAGTATCGCCAATGAGTTCCGATTTTCGAAAACGCCCGAGAATAGTACGGAGAAAGACCTGGAGATGATCCAAAAGTGGCTGGGGGTGACGGGGCCGCCAGAAGAGGACTTGGCTTTGCATCGATCGGTGCGGAAGACAGGAACATGTGAACACCTACTGCACAAGCCCAAATTTGAAGGTTGGCTGGACTCAGGTATTCCCAATATCCTCTGGTCACATGCTCCCCCGGGGAGTGGAAAATCGATCCAGTGTTCCTTTGTAATCGAATCCCTTCAACTGCGCCAAGAACGCTGTGCGTACTGGTTTTTCAAAGATGACGATGTTCAAAAGCGTTCCCTAAGCAATATGCTTCTCTCAGTGGCCTACCAGATCGCGGTTGAAGATAAGTCATTTCGACGAGTTCTTATGGACGTTGTCAAGTCCGGCATGCGTGTCGACAAAGCGGATGCGTGGACAATTTGGCGAAACATCTTCGCTTCTAGACTTTCAGCCATCAGCACGGTGCTGTATTGGGTCATAGATGGGTTGGATGAGTCGGAATCGAGCAGAACATTTATCGATCTCATCTCAAATATCAGCACGTCCCAGAGCAATATTCGAGTCCTTTTCTTCAGTCGTCCACAGTCAGCCATCAACCGATCCATCCAGATAGCAAGAAGGCGAGTCAATATCGCAGACGTTGCCTTGACAGACAACTTGAAAGACATCCGTCTCGTGGCTGCAGATGAGATGGAATACTTCCTCCCGAGCGATGAGTTCCAGAATTTCAAGCACGAAATTATTGAGGAAATTACCTGCCGCTCGCAAGGCAACTTTCTGTGGGCAAGTCTTATCCTCAAACTGGTCGTCAAGTGTCATCGTCAAGATGAGGCCAAACAGGTCCTACGTGTCACGCCGGATGGCATGGATAAGCTCTATTATGGAATGGCTGAGGCCATTGCAAAAGTAGACGGTGTAAAAAATACAACTCTTTGCAAGATACTACTCTCTTGGGCCATATACTCGATCCGACCGATTGGGATTGAAGAGCTCATGGAGCCCTACGCCACGGAGCTCCACACAGTCATAGATCTAAAACACACAATCAGCGAAATTTGTGGTCAGTTTGTGGTCATCAACGCCAACAATCAGGTCGTATTGATCCACCAGACGGCACGACAATACCTCAGAGCCTGCACCCGGTTTTCATTCTCCCTCGATGCGTACGAGGTGAACGAAGAGCTTCTCTTCCAATGTCTAACATTTCTTTGCGATAAGTCATTAAGAACTAAAATCCGACTACGCAAGACCCCCAGGTTCGTCACATATGCATCCGTTTCCTGGGCTCTTCACCTGAATCGCTCCTCTGTCAACTCTGACAGGATACTGAAGATTCTTGTTAAATTCTTCAGTGGTAACTTTCCATTGCCTTGGGTTCAATTCCTAGCTATCAATGGGCATCTTTCGCACTTGGTGGCAGTATCTTCCCATCTCATGAGCTTCGTCCGGCAACGAAGAAAGGTTGACGCGATCAAGCCGCCATCACCCCTTCGCTCATCGGAACTGGTGTTGCTGGAGACATGGGCATTGGATCTCTTGAAGATGACAGCGAAATTTGGGAGTCATTTAAATGATGATCCCGACGCGATCTATAAATATATTCCCGCCTTCAGCCCAGAGAGCTCGGTACTTTACCAGAAGTACGCAAGCAAGCCATTGTCTACGATCTCCATCTCTGGCATAACAAATACAGACTGGGATGATTGTCTTGCTCGGGTATCAAACGGTTCTGATTCTGCATTGTATATTGCAGTTTCGGCGGAATATCTTGCTCTTGCGAACGGCCGACCGAATGGTAGAATTCGGCTGTGGAGTAATACCATCTTCCAAGAGCACTCTGGATTCAATCCTGGCGAGCCGATATCTTCCGTCTCTTTCAGTGACTCTGGCTCGCTCCTGGCCTGCTATTGCCTGGATAATACTTATGTGTGGAGATTGAGTGACCGGAGTGTTGTCACCAAGATCCAAAGCCCTTACCAGGAGCGACCAAAGTCTCTGAGGTTCGCACAAGACGAATCGTTTCTCATTGTTGCCACTGACTTTCGTCGTGTCTACCGACTGAATCTTGATAACAGCACTCCGACTTGGATTTCCTACGGTCCTTCTCTTCTACTGGAAACTTCAGTGCCGGAGGGGGCGTTTGTCAATACCCCATCATCGGTTAACTTCAACCCAGATTGCACACAACTTGCCGTAGCCTATCGAAACTTTCCTCTGGCCGTTTGGAATATTGATCCACCGGAAGTGATTGCCAGGTGCAGGCAAAAAGAGACACAGGGACAGACAACGAATGCAACATCCTGGACAGGTGTCAACTGTGTGGTCTGGCATCCCTTCAGTGGTCAAGTTATCGGAATCAACCGCGACGGCAATATCTTCAAGTGGGGTCCGATTGACGACAGCTACGTAGAGGTGAAAGAGGAGTCAGATAATACGCCATCAGATATCCAGTGTTGTCCTAATGGGCTTGTCTTCGCTACCAGTGACGTTAGAGGCTCTGTCAGAATTTACGACTACTCACAAATGGTTCAGATGTATAAGCTAACTTCAGATTCCATTGTCACGAACATTACATTTAGCCCAGACAGTCGCAGACTCTATGATCTGCGAGGGTCCTGGTGCAATGTATGGGAACCAAATTGTTTGATCCGGATCAATGATACCAGCATGGATCCATCCGAGGAGAGCGAGAGCGTGAAGAGCTACGAACAGAAGAGAAAGGACAGCTGGGGCTTAGAACTAGACGACAAGAGCGGCTCTATGATCTCGTTGCCAACATCCGAAGCGTATGCTGATACCAAACCGCCGATCACGGCAGTAGCAAACTGCGCGAAGAACAGGAATATTTTCGCACATGCCACAGAGGACGGGACGATTGAGATCTGTGACATGGAAAGCAAACGCAAGCACCTCATTACAGAGTTTACTTTCGGCATGGAAATTGTCCACTTCGCTCTAGCTCAGAATGGTAATTACGTCGCGTACTGCTTGCTTGACGGGCATGTCACAGTGAGGAGCATCGACTCCTCGAAACCGGAAAGAATTTCCACGCAAACAGTCTTCGCAGAGACGAAATCTATCAGCCGCGGCCAGATCAGACAGATTCTTTTCGATAGCAAATCTGAGCGACTCTTAGTCTGTGGCACCGAGAGACTTCAGGTCCTCTCTGTCACAGACAGCAGTATAGCTGCTGAGATGGAAATCGACCCGGCCGATTTGCCTGCACAATGGGAAAATCATCCAACAAATCCGAACATCTTACTAGGCTTCACAGCCGACGGAGTTAACGCATTATCTTGGGATGCCCTCGACTTCAAATATAGCCTCTCGTACAACCTCTCCATCGACAGCTCCGATAGCCAGCTGACCCCATCTTTAAGATTGGAAGCTTTGTCGCAATCGTACCACCCGAAAATGCATCTTACGACCACCTCAGAAAACACCGCGAGTGGCAGGCGGTTCCGCTTTCTGCTGCTGGATACTTCTGTGCTATATGAAGATCAAACCAACTCCACCTCTTCTGGTTCGATTAGTGCCGTCCATATCCCGCTCCCTATTGCCGAATGTATAGAGCAGCCCGTTGGAATTCTTGCCGATGGCCGTCTCGTTTTCCTTGACAAGGCCCTATGGGTGTGTACGGCGCAGTTATGGTTACCATCCGCTCGCGAGTCGGGAACTACAGTGACAAGACACTTTTTTATCCCTCGCGACTGGCTGAACAGTGCGGGTCTAGTATTATGTAAGGTGCAGGCGGATGGGACGTTTTTGTGCCCCAGCAAGGGTGAGATGGCGGTGATTACGAGCAACATGGGGACGGACTGGTGAAGCACGACGCTTTGGGTAGAGTCATGATACGTTGGACTCGGTGTCCACGCTCTTAAATGAATATATGAATTTATACATGCAAATACTACATGACATTCGAATTCGAAGTCATCTAGAGCATTCCAACAAAATACAACTATGCGATGAAATGCTTGGCAGTTGTTGCCTTATTATTATGGCTTCAAGGGCCGAATTGAGCCACCACTCCCCGATTACGACCTGTTGGCCCTGAAGTGTTATCGTCATTCAAATGAATCGTGGGAGGTCGGAATATATAGTGTATATCTATGTAGATCCATGTAGATCAGGGTTCATCGAATCATTTTGAGTCACGTCACGACCTGAAAATCAGAGTCGGCTTCGTTCTAATGCGGAATCTTCGCTCCACTTAGACCATTCACTAGCGTAGAGATCTCCGTACCTCCGGGGCAGATCGATCTTCACCCCAAAACGATGATGCAATGGCTTTTCGACCGACGTCACGGGGATGAAAGAAGCTTTCCGGACTTCCATTCCACATATAGTTTTGTCTCTGCTATCTTCTTCCTTGTCGACTCCAAATTTGTGCAATCATGGCGACTGCGCAAGTGACTCGCCAGCCCCGGCTAGCGGACGATGGTAAGATCTACATTCATGATCTTCAGCTGAAAGCTAATCTCACATGAAATAGCCGCGACTGCTGCCCTATATGTGACGCATCCTGAACGCAGGGCATCTCTCCGCGCCCCGACCGCAACCAAAACTCAGAACATCAGTTAGTAGCATCCCTGGATAGAGGTGAGTACACCGAAGCTAATAGTGTGCCTTGTGGCAGATTCACGCGCGGTCGGCGGTGCCCGAAAGCTCGACCATGCTTCTGCTGCCTCGGCGCTCGCTCACGCGAAGCGCAGACCTGTCGAAATATGGCAACCCCCGGCTAGACAGCCTGCCGCCGAGAAGGCTGCACTCTGCGTGAAGGACTACGCTCCGCCCCAGCCATCCAAACCTCCCACGGCGCACAGCGCGGACGGACTGGGAGCCGCAATGCTCGCTGTTCGTGAGCAGAGAGCCTCGGTGAGCCAGCCATCTGCATCCGCTGTCAGGCGTGGCAGCTCTACCGACCGTTACCACCACACGGCCGTTGGCGGCAACCCGAAAGACAAGGCACTGAAGGCTGCATCGGGTGCCTACACGCTCTCGCGTAAAAGAGCCGACTCAGCACCTGTTGACGCGGGGAACACCTCCGAACTCCAATATGACCCTGCAACTGGCGCAGCACGGTATTCTCAGGTGGAAGAAGAGGATCCCCTTGACAACTTAGATCCTGCTATGGAAGCAAGCCGGGTCCGGCATATGTCTAACGCTAACCCGAAGTTGTACACTTATTCACCACCTGTCCAACCTGAGACGGAGGAAAAAATTCACCAGCACTCGCAGCGCGCTGCTGCGATTTCAATGGCCAAGAAGATGTACAAAGTCACCGATCCAAAGCCACAGACCAGCGAATCTCCCGCTGTCCGAGCGGCCCAAAAGGGGCAAAGCCAACTAGGCTACCGCAAAACTATATCCACGGCAGATGGGAATGCCCTTCGGCGTGCGATTGCCCTACAAGAGGCAGCGCAAAAGCGAGCCGCCGAGAAGCTAGCACTGATGCGGAATGAGCATGCGGACTACCAGCTATATTATGGTACCGCACCTCAACCACAACGGTCCCGCCTAATCACCCGCCGCAAGAGGTCTTCAAGCGACGCGGAAGGCTCTCAGACTGACGCAGAGCAATCGCGGCAAATCCGGAGCCAGATGAACAGCCTGCGGGCCAAGATGGGCCAGGCAGATGATCGTCAGACACAGGATCGTGAACTACTTATGCAGGCTGCCCGCCGCAATGTGGACCGAACCCTCCAGGACATGGAAGAGCGGGTTTGCGCGGATACTGGTCGCGCTCCACCTTCACTGCAGAGGGAGTGGGACGAGGCTGCCCAGGCACGTGTGCGACAGGAGGCAGAGGAGTTCGAAGGCGTTCCCACCCAAGAGGATCGAGTCAACATTGGCCGTCAAACGTATATGGACATGGCCGACGTCGATGCTGTCGCCCGGTCTCGCCTCCAGCCTGCTCTTGATGAGATTGCCGAGAATGCCGAACAGCGGAGAGCCAATGAGATTGAAGCCCGTCTAGACGCCGAAGAGGAGGAGAGACATGCTGCTGTCGAGCGTGAACGCGACGCTGATACAAGAGAGATAGAGAAACAACTCAGAGGTAAGCTGTCCTGTTTTTCCCTCTTTCAACACACCCTCTAATCAATGTTGTAGGTACAAGCAAGCGCGAAAAGTCCGAGAGCAAGATTCCCAAATTCTTCTTATGGAGGAGGAAGGGCAAGCGAGCTCGGGTTGAGGAACCCGAGACTGAAGAAGCTCAAGACGCTTCGCCTGTTACTGAAGGAGCAGGAGCTGTATTGGAGGAGCCTCCGACTACAGCCCCAGATCCCACTGCATCGACGGACACCATTCCCGAGCAAGCTTCTACTGAGCCAGAGCCGAGGGATACCATCCCCGATGAAGCTTCTGTTGAAACAGAGATAGCCGCTTCCCCAAGCGTTGCAGCCGCCTCCTCGGTCGCAGAGACCGAGCCTTCAAAGCCCGATGAAACCGATGTGCCTGCGGCGATCCCACGGCGGCCAACACGAAGCCAAACCGAGCCCCTCGAGCTCGGACAACGGGATGTAGCCGTCTCAGACCCAACAGTTGTGCACTACTTCACGCCACCAGTCACAAGTCCACGCGCCGATACAAAGCTCAGGAACTGGTTCCGCGACCGTCTCGCCCGCCGCTCCAGTGGCCCAGTTCCCATATATCCCCCCCAGCCAGCTCCGGAGTCCAACACAGAGAATGAACCCGCATTTCAAGGTGGCGCCTCTTTGACCGGCCGTGATGAGACTCGTAGCGCAGCACTGGCCTCACATCCTCTTACCGGGACTATCCCGACCCACAACAGATCTTCGAGCTACTACAGCAATGACTTTGATGTCAGCAAGATCAATAGTGCAGAGTCTGCCCCAGATTCTACCAAGCAAAATGGCAATGGCAAGAAGAGGAATCGTTTGAGCCGGTCGTTCCTCAAGACCGTGTCCAGTAACCATGATGAGTCTCTTTCCAACGATGGTGACTCCCGTCGCGACTCGGGGCCCCAATCAGTGTCTAAGAATGGCGACGGCGACGGCGACGGCGACGGCGCTGATGCTCAGAGTCTAAAGGACAGTGCTAATGACCAGAGTCTTCCCGTCCCACCTACTATCAGTGAGACGGTGAACGGCAGACGAGAATCAAGATTCTCCGAGATTCTGTGATTCTGTGATTGATATTGACTGATGATGTGTATGTCTATTTGAAACGTTAACTTGATGTACGATTTGTTATTATGTACTTTACAGGTGATTTACTGGCGCTTTTCGGATTTGAATTCGGTGATCTGGAGGATATTGGAGTGGGATTATTTGGTTCACTTTTATAATTCTCGGTGTTTCGTATATAATCAATCTAATTCACAATGTCTCCCTAGCACCATCATTGCACATGTCTTTCAAGATGAGCAATCACTCGTCTCAGCGGATCAGTCACGGCTTTGTCTCCCAATGTGTCGCCTCCATCTAAATCAATAAACTCCTTCACCTCAAACCCATGTCCCTGTCCCTCCGCACGCTCAAACGAAACATCCACCCCAAGCTCCTCCAAAGTCCCAGCTACAACAACACTCTGCTCAAAGCCAACCACTTCATCTGCATCCCCATGCACAAGAACCGTTGGCGGGAAATCCTCCTTCAACCCAAATTTAACAGGGAAAAGCACCCGATCCTCCACCGAAACCGCCCCAAGCCCCTCAGCTGCAATCCTCGCCGCCAACCCAGGCTTCCTGGCAAGTACATCGGGGAACTGCGCCACCTGATGCAAAGCCATAATCCACCGAAACCGACCATCAGCAGGCGGGTCCGTTGGAAACGCATACCCATCAATAGCATCAGCCCGCATAGCATCCTCGACTTCCTTCAAGACCTGCGCTTCATCCTCAACAGGGGCAACAAGCGGCTGCCCAGGATGGATATACCGCTCACTGGAAGAATCCATCATTCCATAAACGGAGAGCAAGGCGAGTGGCCGTGGTGTAGCGGGATGCGCGGTAGCAGCGAGCGCTAGATACCCGCCTGCACTAGAGCCGGCGATGATTACCCGCTTACTGATGTTCTCATAAACCCATTTTACGGCGTCTATTGCGTCTTGTAGGATTTCAAGACCTGGGGTTTCGGGGAGTAAGCGGTAGGAGGCGGTTGCGTATGTCCAACCTCTCTTTTGGCAGGCATTTATTAGCCAGTGGGGTGTGAAACTTGTTTTTTCGCCTAGAAACTGCGAGGTGTGGTGTGAGCTGGCTGATTGGTATTTTGGGGTTCTAGGTCATTTTTGGGACTTACTAGGAAGCCTCCGTGGAAGTGTAGGACGACGGGGCTGTTTTCATCTTTCGTTGGTGGGGAGACGACATCGATCTCTAGAGAGAGGCCGTCTACGACTTTGAAGATATGTGTGACTGACATGATTGCGTGAATTTCTGATTTCGTTAGAATGGAGGATGAGCATATCTATTTATGTCTTTTTGTAAGCAGAGGACTACCCCCACTGGCACCCCTGCCAGCGGGATATCTCCACACTATATAGTGCCGGGAGGTGGAGAGGACAGATAGAGCAGATTACATTTTACGTCAAGCCCAATTATCTTATAGTATAACATGTTGTGTAGATTTTATAGCCCGTGAATAGAATGTGCATAGTATCAAAAGCTGTGGGTAACTTCCAGAATGGAAGCCACGGCAGTTATATTTGTTGTGATTGTGTTTGTCAGATTCACATATAACTTCTGCGTGTAGCTAATGAGGTAGATTGTTCTTTATAATTCTAGCTTTGTCCGTAAGGAACACCCATCCATCATTATCATCTCTTATCTGAGTGATCAATATCGCCATCCTTTCTGGTAGGATCCTCGACCTACCAACGTTTCATGGGTGAATCGACTCCCATGGAAGTACAGGATTATCGTGCAGTCGGGTTTACTAGTCGGGAGGACTGGGTATGCTGATCGGTCATGTATAAGTTCCGAAGATAGGCGTAGAGACTAGGGCTCCGCCAAGCTTTCAAAGCCCACAAAGCCCAAAGCCCAACCCGACCCACTAAAAGGTCGGGGTTTGGGCCCTATCTTCGGGGCCACCGGTGGGCTATGAGCCTAGTAGTATGCAACCCACTAGGCTTTTGATAGGGGCTTTTAGGGCCCAAAAGTATCAAATAATACAAATGTAATTATCTTTTACTCGATTTACATATGGCTATGTATCCATTCGTCTTCCGCTAGCTCCTTGGCTGAGCTGCGCTTACCGGGCTCCCATTGTAGCATTTTGCGCATAAAACGCAAAAAAGCTGCTCTCTCAGCTTCCCCATCGAGAGTAGTTTCCCTGAGTTCAAGCGGTACTAAACCTGTCAGTAAGCCCGGATTCAAAAAATTGCCTAGATCGACCTAGTTAGCGTACTTGAATGCCGACAGTCGCCACGTACAGTGAGAATAAGAAGCTCACCTTCACTCGAAAAGAATTTGTCAGTCAGCTCCCCTTGGGTAAGAAGACTAGGAGGCGGGGGGCCAAGGAGATTGATCATCTCGGCAAGGTGTGCCCGGCTCCGGTATCTTTCATATTCGGGGTCTTGACCTGTAAATAGGGAACCACCTTCATATATATCCCAGATCTATAACGTGAATGTTAGCAATTAGCGGATTTTAATGCGGCTGTTAGTTAGTCTTACCATGCATCCCACATTCCATATATCGGCGCTAAACGTCCATGGAACGCCCAAAATTACCTCTGGTGCACGGTAGATTTGAGGTTGAATAAATACCGAGTGGTACTGATCACCGTGTACGGCCGAACCAAAATCACAAAGGATGGGGGAGCTGACTTGTTTGGGTACTTTGAGTTCCTGGGACATATATATTGTTCTTCCGTCCGTGTCTACCTCTTTCCTCGGAACAGGTTTTTGTAATTCGTGCTCTTCAAAGTCAGTGAAGACTGAATTATCCTTGATCCCGAACAAGATGTTATCAGCCTTGATATCTAACGGAGAAATGAGTGAGGAAAGTATAGAGACCAGAAGAGATGAATGGGGCCACGAACCAGTGTGTGTAATGTGGCACTCTGTATGAAGATAATCCAATGCTAAAAATAGGCGATGAAGAACGACTGCAATGACTGGCGAGGGAAGCCTCTCTACCGGGTTGCGGCGTAAGAAAGCTAAAACACTCTCCCATAACGGGGGATGCACAAGGCATCGATTTTTGTCTTGGGATCCGTCGATATAAAATGTATCAAGTAACGTTCTTATCACATCGTGACCGGGATGGGCTGTTGGGGACTCCTCCATGTATTTATACATATTGAGCTCGTTATCCACTTGTTTGCCCATAGACGAAGCCCGGACGAAGATTTTGAGCATGACATAACGCCGGTCACTATGATTTTAGTATATAAGTATTTCTGAATCAGTCAAGGCATGAAATCATGAGGAATCTCACTCCATGTCTCGTGCAAGCCATACAGTTGAGGTTGACCCAAATCCCAGTTTGCCGATCACTTGATACCGCTCCTTGATGACTTCTCCGATTCGGGTTGGATAATAGTCCGAGGCGATATAGTCCGGAAGAGTCTCTTCTTCAATCTTGTGCCACTCGGGTATCCGTACAAAGTTGGTGTTGGAGAAATCGAGAGGTTTCCATCTCCGCCCAAGCTGGGGGAGAGATCGCAGAAGCGACGAAAACATAGTCTAGGAGAAGAAGCGAAGCGTCTGTTGGATGATATCTTGAATATTGAAGAGAGAATAAAATGACTTTCAGAGTAGAATTGAGCGCGTTCGACTTGGTCGCTGAAAGGGCGCGAAGGTCGCGAGATGTCGCATTGCACCCAGGTCAGGTGATTGATCTGTTTTAAAGCAAAAGGGGTGGTTCGGATGAAATATCAACATTACACTATAATAAAGGCTTCATCTTTGTGAGCAACTCCATTGGGAGTAACCCAACTCATAGCGTCTCGGTGCCATATTTATGTATCTGACAAGAAGCTCGGGCCTACCCTCCGGGCAGACCCTCGCTCAACTAAACCAAAATCTATTAGGGGATTCGCCAATTTATTTGAATAATATTAAATAAATATTAAATAAAGAAAAGCGAGAAGCGAGAAGCGCCGTATACCTACGCTCCTATAGAGCTTCGCTCGCGCTCTGCTCTATAGCGGTAGGTATACGGCTGGCAGAAAAAAAAGTATAAGATAGAAACATAACTATCTATAGTCTGAAATTGATAAAACTTGGCAGAGTACAAATAGATAACTCCTCCTATATACACACCAAATTTGAAGTGAATCGGATCAAGGGTCATAGAGAAAAGCGAAAAAAAGGGTAACATGGCAATTTTTGATGGGGTGGACGCCAAGTGGTAGCAGACCCATCGACCAATGAGCGGCCAGCAAAGTGGAAGCAAAAAACCGATTTGCAAATATATATAGTTGATTTTGAATTGGACAATGTTTAAGCCTAACTGCACGCCTTTTTCCCTTATATACATAGAACTTCTCGGCCCAACATTCATCAGCTGGCTATGTAACTCACTACAGAAGAAGCCCTATACCCCAAAGAGACTAAAGGTGTGCATTTGGTCTTTCTCTTCTTTGTTGGCTTGAAGTCTACTGCGCTTTTTCTAGCTGTTTTTTTCCCTTTATGTTAAAGCTTTTGGGGCAAAACTAGGTCATTGGTATTCATTCTCTGATCCTATCAGTATCAAAGCCAGAGTATAGTATCAAAGATCAGTGTATTTGGTAAGATCAAGTTTGATACCTATATACTAATCTTGTTATAGAATGTGCCACTGTGTATTCCTCCTTGACTCCGCCATTGATCTTTTTACAATTTATTCCTACAAATGGTTCTTAGAGAGATACAAATTGATTTGGTATCTCCAGAGCCATGAATTCAAGCACCTTCTCCCACCGAATGCATATCTGCTGTCCAGCCAGATCCATAACTGCCCAAGAAAGATATCTCTCTTGTCGATTCCGTTCGCAGGTTATGCAACGATGATCCGAACCAAAGCACGAACTTCTTAGACGGCGCAAGCAAGTTGAATTTGTTCACAATCGCTACAGGTGTGCTTCCCCTTCATGCTCTTCGCAGGCCACTGAGTTAACCATCGGGGTCCAGCGATTCATGGCCTTATATTCCATCAAAAATCCTCGCTTTACACCCTTCCCTTGTCTGATAACCCGCTACGCAAGGCTCTCGACAGACTAGATGTGGCTTGCAAATCAAACCAGCAACTATATGTACGGGCATCGATGAATACAATTCATACAGCCGATGAACAAGATGGGTTCATGCAGTACGCTGAAGAGTTTGCTCTTTTAGCACGTATCTCTCTCGAGCTTTCATATTTCTCGCCAACGGAATGGTCCGAACTTATCGAAGGACTGCCTGACAGCTCCTCTCGCGGTGAATTTGCTACTTTGGATCAAGCCGGCATGGGTCCTGTTGGAAATTTGATGCTGGCTGTCGAAAACCTGAGCTTGAATAGCTAAATACCCTCCAGTAAAGGATCTGTTGATTGGTGTTTCTGGAAATATTCTTGATAGTATAAAAAGGGAAAGGTCTAGCAGGAAGCGTCGTGTTGTGTAAGAACAACAATACGAAAAAAGAAACAAGTACATCTTCAAGGCATCTAGAAAGGCCAATAAAAAGGAATGAACTATTCCAAGTACACCGGATATTCTCATTATTATCTATATCCATGTCATGCTTATTATATGGATCGTAGATCCAAGGATGCTCAATCATTGGAGCTATGAGAGCAGTTAAGAGCAGTCGAAGGCGTGGTCGACTCTAGAAACGGGTCAAATGAGCCTCTGGGCCGCGCCGAATTCTTCAATGGGGCTGCATTATTTAGACATCAATAAGATATTTGATTTGTTACTTTTAGAATTCCTCTTAGTGATCAACACACTGGCACATGGTACTCATCGGCATTGATCCGTCCTAAAACCGGTCCCCTTGATAGTGTTTCTCAACCTCCACCGTCACATCCACCGTCCTTAAAACGCCCCCCTTCCCTTGGAGATCCTGCGTCAAATGCCGCGTGCTCTCATTTCCCTCGCTCGAACTAGACCGTCGACCCTCATTATTCTGATTATCTCCCGATGAAACCTCGGTAACAACCCCCGTCTGACCTCCCCATCCATCAAACATTGACCGTCCATTCTTCCTAGGGCGTCCACGCGACTCTGACCGCGAATGCGACTGGCTTGCTGCCGAGGAGGATTGGTTGATATACCCGCTAGACTTGGTGTGGGGGAGCTCGAGCCCCTCGGGAATCTCAGTTGTGGATAGGCCAGAGTGCAGGCCAGCGAAGATGTGGTAAAGGGTTGGAACGCATGCGATTGTGACGGTTGTGAGCATCATTGCCTGTCCAACCACTTCCCAAATAGACACGTCCCCTATATACTTGTCAGATTATTGTAAACAGGTTCGAAAGTTGGAAGTGGAAGGTGTCACGGACAGGAAACGTCGGTTGAATGGGTGAATGAAGGTGTGAGGGCTAGGTGGGCGATTCCGAGGCCGACCATACTATGATAGGTTAGTTATTGGACGTTCGAAGGAAAACTCCTGGAGTGGCTAAAATACCTCAGGCGCAAAGAGAAGGAGCATAGGATTTTTGCCCGCTTGTTCTGGGCCATCTGAACATGTCGCATCATAATAAACGGCAGGACAATGATGATCATCTCTGTGAGTATATTGACCAATGCGACCGGGTAGAAGAGGGCTCCCTGTTTGAGATCAGAGGTGTTCAAAAAGTAGTTATGGCCCGGGGTTCTGGCGTATACTGACCTGCCCAGCACATCGCTTGGGCGAGTATAGCCACACCTGGGGTAGTTCACATTGGAACGCTATACCCAACACTGCGAATACCGTCCACCCAACAACTACACCACCGGTAAAAACGCAGCTGCGACGAAGGCTTTTACTTGGCGTCAACTTCCAAATCAGCAGGATAGTCGACATTTTCGAAAGCGACAAGACAAGGATGAGCAACAAGTGAGCAGCGAAGGCATATTTGCTCCAGGCTTGAATGTCACCTTCACCAAGCTTGTCTTGATGTTTTCCCAGTCCATGGCCAATAGCTTTTTGTAAAATAACGACTTGAATGATTGCAAGTATCAAAGCGAGCCAGATGGGAGTATTGACTGTTGTCCGTCGCTGCTTGAAATAGATCACCGAACCGAACTTAGCAAGCACAAAGATTATAGCCACAATCAGAAGGGACACCGAGGTCAAAGTGATGATCGGTCCCCGATTATCACTTGATAGAGCCAGGAAGGCGGGCTTTTGTTCGGCCATCACACTTTTCAGAACTTGGGGAGATGGGTGCCATATAATCAGCTACCTTGCTCACATCTTGTAAATACTTTATTACTTTTGAAAAGTTTACAATCCTTGTTCTTCGAGCCCGACCCCAACTGCAGGGGCGAAAGGGTGGCTTGCTAGTTTGGCGTATTACCATTGCTTCTCACCTAACTGCAGGGATACGGATCCTGTACGGAGTAAGTGTCTATTAAATCGGACATACCACGACCACATTGTACACTAGTTTTGAGACCCTATTGGATCCGATAAATTCCCTTCGATGGCGATATTAATGAACTGTGATCAACCCGAAATCGAAGGGGCCGAGTTAGCGAAGGATGCCGCTCGGACTCACGAAAGAAAAGACCGGTGCTTTTAGGGCAAATGCTAGTCACCAACAAGCGTGGAAGTTGGGCCCTTCAATTTACAACAATCCAATGGTCTGCCAAGACTCCCGGTCTACCACTAAATACGGAGTAGCACCGGTTTTATTATATTGCAATTGACAAGGGTTTGCGCCGAAGCGAGGACACCGTTTCAACGCGGCACAACTTCTTCTCTCTCGCTTCTAGATTGCATGTTTCGCATTCATTCCGCAATATCCAAACCCCTGTCTAGTCTCTATGCACGGAATTAAGGAGCCAAAAATGGCTACTTCTTGCCATCTTTCGACCGGTCCTTTCTCAGTCGAATTTTTTTCCTCTGCAAATTTCCTCTCGTCAACCGTACCTCAACATGCAGGATGATTTGGAAATGAAGAGCGAAAGCGCTGTGCAATCAGTGCCGGTAGGGAGTGGACATGGCGGCTATGAGAGCGCTACATTTCGCCAGAAACAACACCTCGAGGTAATTGCCCCGCGTTCAGTGGACTGGCGCAAAATGTCTAATCTTCCAACAGAGATATCTGAATTTCTTCTCCTCAGTCGCCTTTTCCGCTTGTCTGCTTGCCTCATGGGAAACTGCTGGCGGTAGCTTGCTCTCGGGACTGTACAACGGCGGCCCTGCAGCGATTGTGTATGGCATTATCTTGACCACCCTGGGCAATCTGACCATTGCATGCTCCTTGGCCGAGCTTGCCTCTATGTACGTGAAAAGATTACTGCGACCAGAATTTCACCGCGCCATCCTTCTTTCGGCCTACCCAGTGGACTGGACTGCCTCACATCTCATCTGGCTGCTGCAATCAGCGGCATTCTGGCACCCTACCTTCGTCCGTTGACCCGCTGACCTTGAGGCAGACACCCAACTGCAGGAGCTCAATATCACTGGAGCTATTTCCTCGCCCCTCGTGGCCGTCGATTCCTCAGTTTCTTCCAGGGTGAGCGCACGCCTCATACTTTTCCTTTTTTGGTCATGTGCTAAACATGTTAGGCTGGGTTACGGTGTTTAGCTGGAGTTCATTGGTCTGTATAGCACCTTTCTTTATCGGAAACCAAATCCAGGGCATGGTTAAGCTGGCCTACCCGGACTATGAAATGGCGAGGTGGCGTGGTACTCTGCTCATGTGGGCAGTTGCAATCATCCCGATTTTCATAAATGTGTTTGCGCGTCGCGTTCTGGGAGTCGTCGAGGTTGCTGCTGGTATCATGCATGTTGTGTTCCTCCCTATCGTCATCGCAGTCGTCGTTATCCTCGCCCCTCGAAACCCCGACGCATTCGTCTGGGACAACTTTGTCAGCGGCTTTAGTGGCTGGAAGAATCCTGGAGTTGTCTTCTCCATTGGTCTTCTTGGTGTTCTTACTCCCCTGAGTGGTAGGTCCCTCCACTACCGGCATGTTGAACAATCTAACCCCTACCAACAGGCGTCGATGGCATAATTCACATGGCCGAAGAAGTCAAAAATGCCAAATTTGTCGTACCCCGCTCCATGATCTACGGCATTCTAATTAACGGACTGCTCGCATTCTGTTACTTGATCGCCATTCTCTATTCCATGGGCGACTACATGGAGGCAGTCACCAGCCCCACAGGCTACCCTATCATTACAATCACCTACCAAGCAACTAAGTCCAAGGCAGCCACATTCATCCTCATGACAATGGGAATACTGCCCGGCTGGATTGGCTTCTTCAACGGCCTCGCCTCTGTCACGCGTCTCACCTGGGCTTTCGCTCGAGACAACGGACTCCCCTTCTCCGTCTTCTTTGCCCGCGTCGACCCAACCTACAAGATCCCCATCCGTGCTTTATTCCTAGTTGCATCGTGTATCTTCGCACTATCGTTCATCCAGATTGGATCTACGGCTGCGTTCAGCGCCATTCTCTCAATCAGCACTCTCGGTCTTTACATTTCCTATATCATCCCTCTCATCCTCCTTGTGTTCAAGCGCTTCATGGCGCCCCAGGATGTCCCACAGGGATCATTTACGCTAGGGAAACTCGGTCTCCCCATGAATCTCCTTGCCATTCTCTTCGCCACCTATTTCGCTATCTTCCTTCCATTCCCGTCGACCCTCCCGGTTACCGCGGAGAACATGAACTATGCCGGGCCTGTGCTCGGATTTGTCATGCTGTTTGCCTGTGGAGATTGGATTGTTCGCGGACGGCATATTTGGCAAGGCCCAACCGTCAAGGCGTGGGCTCAAACTGAGTGAAGCGTGGAAAAATTGGATCGAACGTAGAGGGGGAAGGGGAAGCAATTGAGTTGCCAAAATTTGTTCATAGCGTTTTATCACCACGGTGTGACTAGACTGTACGTATACTTTATTTACTATCTATCCAGAATGTACATATTTTCTACAAATCATCGCAATATAGCTTTGTCTTTGAAATTAGATTCTGACACGGTCTCTCCAACATTTTCAACCTCGGCCTTGGCTTTTCTCCCACGTGCGTTCTCTGGCGTTTTGAGAAGACTTGTCAAAGCGCGGCTGCGGTGGAGCTTCCGAAGCTTGGTATTTCGGGAGTTCCCTCGACCTTCATTCCGGGAGACGATTACTTAGGTCAAGCTTTACAACTTTCAATTTCTTCTTTGGTTCAATTCTCGGGTCTAGAACCATACACCTATGTATACAGCACCGAAGCGCTATTCGGCTGTAGAAGGGTGGTTGGCAGATCTGGAAGTAGCGCTCAAAGCCCACAAAGCCCACAACCGCAAATGGGCTAGGCTTTGGGCCCGGGTCGGCCCACTAAGCCCATCATGGGATGATGGGGCCCGCTTAGGCCCAATGAGCACACAGTGCAAACACTGTGAAAAATAAATTACTCTCGGTTTAATCGGCTCTTATATTGCGGCAATATGTATTTCCGGTCCCAGTTGAGGATTGCGGTGATACTGAGCATGGGTACCCATATATATACACCCACATGTGATTCGGTTACGGCACCCAGCCCAGCTCCTTGTAGGGGGTAGCGTAACTAGTAACATTTTCTCAATTTACATTTCTATATTATAAATTTACGAGAAAACGCGTTAGATAATTTTTGAACCGAGGTTTACTGAGAAAGTGATAGTACCCACACAATTTTAAAATATATGTCTACTATCTAAGCATCAATATTAAGCATTTTTCGGGTTATCGCGACCTCTACTATTCAAACTCTATAGAATCAGTAGAAGGCCAGGATACAGCGATGATAATTCGTCAGGTTATAAGCGCTAAGACACCCTAAATGGGCTATGATGGGCTATCTATGGGGCTCTATCTCAGCTCATAGCCCATGGCTCATAGCCCACCGCTGGTTGAGCCCTGGCCCTCATCCATGGGCTCTGCGGAGGTCTAAATGGGCTATGGGCTGGGTTGTGCTTTGCGGAGCGCTATCTGGGAGTTACTACTGAAGTATGGAGTGTCTGAGGCGGATCGATGACTTTGGGTAGAATACGGTATATTGACAGATTCTACCTGTTACTTCCTCCTAAGCATACATCTTGCTCAACGAAGGTTTTACTGTCTCCAAAGATGTAAAGCTACAATGCCCCTTGTCATCCTCGATTCCACCAAAATCACCCGCCCAGGATGGCGATGCCACTGTTTCTCCCCACGTCACCGACCCTCTAGCGGCATGACCCAAGTCCTCGTCCTTGGGCAAATGGCATGCAGCACTGATGGCAGCACTGCAAGCCCCCGCTAACGGCATTTCGGACTTGAACTTTCTGACCGATAGTCCAAGCAACATACAGACCATGAGCGCACCCGTCAATATAGAAATAAAGATGGCCAAAGGCTTATGGCTCAGGGAGTTGATCGAGAATCCCTGAATCTCTCGGCCAACCCAGTCATACATCGTGACCCGGGCATAGAAGATACTCTGGGAAATCAACCAATGGAGAATCATGTAAGCCACCATCAGAGGGACTCCATACTGATATGGCATGGACAACCAATACGTTGACTGCTGCATGCTGTCTTTTATGGGCCATGTCACTCGAAGAGGCTTTGAACTTGCCCCGTAGGAGCTATATTCGGCTGTCGCAAGCATGCTAGTCAACACGCTGTTGTAGAAGAAATAACTGACTGTGATGACTAGCTGTGGTATATTGGCCATCACCACAGAGCTCAAAGTTGACAATGTCCTTTTTAGGTCAACAAGGTCGGTATGGTCCCTGGCACCAGAGAACCCCTTTTGCCATATTTCTTGGAGAATTTCGGGCGTCAACCAACGCTCTCCTAGTGGAGCGATGGCTTTTCCAAAGAGGATTGCTCCGGCGGCAATACATGCTGAACATCTAAATTGTCTGGGTTAACATAGAGTCAAAGGAAATATTTGAATGGGCTCTTACAAGGCGAGGGTTGTTATCCAGCGTATAGGGCTTGAGGCTTGCAGCCAGTGCTTGCGTTGCGATAATCGCCTGTATTCCATCGGCACTCGCTGATCGGCTCTTTCCAAAGTCTCTGCATCAGGGTCCTCTGTCTTTTGGGGAACTTTCCAGGCCCCACGGCGGACATCAGCGTTGGATAACCAACACATGCCCTCCGTGGTGGAATCTGGTTTTTCCATAAATGATGCCACCGCATCGCCCACGGTGAGCAAAGGCGGCGATCTATAGCGACCTATTCTTGCCGCTAGGACCATTGCCAGGACCTTGAGGGATGTCGTGAGAGCAATGATAATGCAAATCGGCGGACTATAGAGCAGCTGGCATCGCTCTTCGGATTTGATCACAAGACATCCGTCGATGTTATACCTTCCTGATCTATTGGTTGGATTGCAAGTAATGACGTAGCCACTTGCCATGATGTTAGATGTGGTGTTAACCTGTATGTATCGATCCACACTCTCAAGTGTCGGCTGGTCCTCATCATAATTGGCCCATTTCAACAGAAGATCGGCATCGTCACAGGAGGCTGTATCCAGAGTGTCAAGACACGCTTCAGCCGTGAAATTATCGTTTGTGTAGTAATTTGCTCTCCCAGAGTCAAGGATATTGATCATCAAGGTCTTACCAGCAAATGCAGACCCGTGCACTTCATTACTGTGCCCACCACCTGAGTAAATGCTGTCCGCGAGGCTCGTCCAGAGTATCGTAGCATTTCCACCTTGGCCCACGGACAACTCATTCGTGAGCGCGACGACGACCTTTGCCCCCTACTGTTATAAATATCAATATCGATGCATTGCTGAGTGTCCAGGCGGTCATAGTTCCCACGCTCAATATCAGCGGCAAAGTCATGCCAGCTTAAGTCACTCTCAGAATACCAACCATGCTCTAGCTCTGGGTTTGAGTCTCTGGCATCAACGTCAGAATAAAGACCGTGATATGCAGGATCTTCCTCACTCCGCAACGTTGGGGAAATTATAAAACACTGATCAAGAGCAGGAGTTTTCAAACTCGCGATGTTGGAAGAATCCAAGTCCCCAGGTCCCATAACAACCCGAAATTCGTTTACGGCCATGGCCTCAAAGACCATCGAGTTGTACCTGTCAGATTAGGTCAATGCCACATATCTGGTGTCCTAACCCTTTTGCGATAACATACAACAAATGAAACGGTGTTCCCGTGATAAGCAGTAGCAGCCATAGAGCGAGCCGAGATCGTCCAATGACAAAGAGATTTCTCACACTCGAGCATCCGATATCAAGCCATCGACCTTGTGCGTGATATTTGTCGACCTCTTCCCGACTCGGCGCGACCAGTGACTGCATGCAGTAGTTGCTCGCACCCAAGATTCCAGTACTGATTATGTTGATTATCAAGTGCAGGGCGATGTTCCATCGTTTGGACAAGATACAGCTGCCCTGGTACATTACATGAACGCTGGAGAATCCACTGTTCTCTGAATTTCGGCTGGCAAGTCCAGCAGCGACTGCAATGAAGGTGAGATTCAAAAGAAGCAGAACAGTAGTTGCCTTGGCACAGAGCAAGACGCCATTAATCCACTGTGGCTTTTGGGGGCGGGATGAGTCGTGTTTAGTAACCTCTGCTTCGGCACTGGCTTCGATATTTTCCTGACTTTCAATTCGATTTGACCAATGAAGTATTGCTTTCTCGGGTTGATTGCTGGGAACACCATGATAGCGTTGACTAGAGAACACATATTTGGCACGATGCCAAACACTTCCACTCTCCATACTTGGGGTGGGAATGTACTGCGTGGTATATAGTAGAGGTACACTTCAGGCTTGGGATAGAGACAAGTGCACTGCAAATGATAGGCATCCCGGGTAGAAGTAATTCTCCGAATCCCCCTGCTCGAAAAGATGAGGCTGAGTTCGTATCCATGTGGCCGTGGATGTGGAAATGATTTTCGCGGGTTGTTTTAGCTCCATTGGCACCGACTCCATTGGGGCTAATGTGACACTCCCAGTACCCTTGGCATATGTACTGCCCCTGCAATATACGCATATTTATAAAAACGGCAGTCCAAACCCTCTGTTTAGTGGTAAAACTGGCATTCAGGCATCAATCACCCTGAAAAGGGGTGAACCCTGAGTTCTATGAGTGTACGTACGATGTATGATATTGGCCCGATCTTTGTTTTTGTTATGTGTATACTGGGTCAAGGCCAAAGAATTATACCAATGTGTTGTGACCTCCGGATTGCCGGATTGGGTAACGGATGTTTGGAAGCGAAGTCGGAGGCTAGAGCATACACCTACCAGTCTATTAGAACAAATCCAAAAGTACATACACGCATTGATATTGGTTTTCAATAAGCGTGATAATGTGCGTTGAAGCTGTGTCGGAAAGACTAGATGTAGGGGGCATATCCAGATGCTTGCGCATGCAAACACCTGAGTAGAGAACTGGACATGGTACCTGACTCATGTGACCTCTCTTGCCATAGACGTACTAGTACCTATATCTGTAGATGTAAAGACGGCGACCTTCACTTCCTTCACTTCCTTCATTCTCTTCACTTTCCTTCTTTTCGATCACTCTTCTTTCACTCTTTCCTCTATTTTTCCTTTCTTCACTTGTTTCTTTTCTATCTCTTCTTCTCAATTCATTATCTTTCTTCGGATTTCCTTCTTTTAAAAATGGCAAACGTTTCCGTGCTTTCTTTACCAAATGAGCTGATATGTGAGATTTGCTCTCACATGTGTGTTGCCGACGTCCTTTTATTCGTTAAATGTTACCCCGAACTTTCTCAACCTCTTCTTTGGCACTGCCAGTACCAGCGGGAGCGCCAGGAGCTGCACGAGGCACTGATTATATGTATACAAGGGGGTGATGTGAATGCAACACGGCTTCTCCTCTCAATCAACGCGGATGTTGAAACTGTTGAGGACGACACCAATGACGAAGGAGAACGATCACCGGGCCATGATGCACCAGGATGCTATTGGAATACCTCAATCCTGGGCTGGGCTGTACGAGGTGGCCATAATGACATAGTGGAGGCTCTTACTCAACACCTTGCTCAATTAAAACTGAAGATCCCAGCTCTCAAAGTGAAGTGTATGAGAGATGCATTAAAGTGGGCGGCTCAAGGGGGCTTTCTTAGCATGATTAAATTGCTCCTTGAAATTGACTTCGGCATCACAAGGTCGCCTGAATACTACGACAATGCATTGTATTTTGCATTAATGAGGCCATATGGACATATTGACAGAAACCACTGCACGTGCTCAAAGCAGAATTTCTGCTCTGGATGGCGCAAGAAATCAGGACCGGACTATTATGCCACCGTGAAGCTTCTGCTCGATGTCGGTGCGAACCCCAACTGGCCTGGATATTCCCCAGGATCTTCTACATTTTCACATCCACCGCTAGAGCTAGCACTGGACACATGTAGCTTGATCTCCGATGGCACTGTGAAGCTGCTTGTTGAACGCGGTGCAAATGTGAGAGACAAAGACTTCCTTCATGCATTTACAAATGCTTCGAATCGATGTACGGTCTATCATGGAGAAACGGCAAAACACCTTCTCGACCATGGTGCAAATATCAGTGTCCGGGACAGCCTTGGTCGGTCTATTCTAACCAAAGCCCGCAAAAGAGACCTCATTCAACTGTATGTTGCTCGTGGACTCAGCCCAAATGATGTGGATGGGTCTGGCAAGACACTACTTGGTGCCTTAGCAACCGAAGAGGCATCTGAAAGTAGGGCAGAACTGATGAAGGTGTTGTTAGAACTTGGCGCCGATGTGAATTCCCGATCTCCCTGTGGACTAACTCCATTACATTCGATCTTCTCATATAGACCAAAGCCACGTGGATATGACTCGGAGGGATATGAGTTTGACGGATTCGACCGATACGGACGCCCAATGGCTAAGCCTGGGCCCGAGAGCCCGGATTCTGAAATCGACCTTTCATTCGTTCACAAAACCGCAAAGCTTCTTTTGACATATGGAGCAGATGTGAGCGCCCGGGATGATGAAAAGCAAACCGCTATCTATAAAACTGATAGCAGGTCTCTGGTAGAGCTCCTCCTCGCCCACGGAGCGGAGGTAAATCTGGTGGATGCCTATGGCCAAACGCCTCTTCATACGATGATATACGGGGCGTCGCCAGCGATGGTTGAAACGATCAAATTGGTACTGAGCCATGGAGCAGACCTACATGCAGAAAACGGTGATGGAAACACCCCTCTCCATCTGGCCTCACTGACATCATCATGGGAAGTGGTGAAGTTGCTGCTTCATCATGGAGCGGATCGAAACCACCGCAATGTCAATGGCGAGACGACATTAGACCTTTTGGCGCGTCGCCGGCGTCATCGAGAGCAGTTTCCATTCAACAGGGATAAAAATGGGAATCGATTGATCACTTACAGAAACACATTTCACCGTACCATTTGGTTCTAAAGAACTTGGGACTTGCAGGGGTCACTGACAATAGATCGGAAAGTGTCAAGGACTTGGGGTCTCTTGCCTTTGCTTTCATATTCTATTCAATCCGTATCATATTCAATTTTCCAACTCGAATGTAAAAATGAAACTTGCCCCGGTCAAAAGTCGGTCATTCCCCCGCATCCTCCTGGAAAATTGCCTAATGTGGTCTTTCATGGATCTTCAAAACATCCACCAATCCGAGCGGAGTACGGGGTATCGCTATAGCGAGGACCGAAGCATGCATACACTATAACAAGCCATGTTCCAAGGTGAACGGTATCTGAAAAACACTCAGCAATGCGTCTTTTCGCGCTTCTTCCCGTTCTACTTGGACTCATAGGCCATTTCGTCTCTGCGACGGATAATGGCAAAACTACTGATGTAACATGGGAAAATCACAGCCTCTCAGTTAAGGGAGAGAGGGTATATATCTTCTCCGGCGAATTTCATTACCAGCGACTCCCTGTGCCGGAGTTATGGCTCGACGTGTTTCAGAAGCTACGCGCAAACGGGTTTAATGCAATCTCTAGTGAGTAACATAACAGAAACATTCGGTCACACTGGCCTAATCTCGATAAGTCTACTTCTTCTGGAGCTTCCACTCTGCCTCTGAAGATACTTTCGACTTCAAGAACGGCGCTCATGACGTTCAGCGCGTTTTTGACTACGCCAAGCAGGCAGGTCTGTATGTGATCGCGCGTGCGGGACCTTACTGCAATGCCGAGACCTCTGCCGGTGGGTTTGCATTGTGGGCATCCAATGGTCAAATGGGCAGCACGCGCACCAGTGCAAGTTCCTACTACGATCGATGGTATCCGTGGATCCAGAAGATCGGAAAGATCATCGCCGCAAACCAAATCACGAATGGCGGTCCGGTCATTCTCAATCAACATGAGAATGAGTTGCAAGAGACAACTTACAGTGCTGATAACACTGTTGTTAAGTATATGGAACAAATCAAAGCCGCCTTTGCTGAGGCTGGCATTGTTGTTCCGAGCACGCATAACGAGAAGGGAATGCGCTCTATGAGCTGGTCAACGGACTACAAGGATGTGGGCGGTGCTGTCAACGTCTATGGTCTGGACTCCTATCCTGGTGGTCTGTCCTGCACCAACCCAAATACTGGGTTCAATCTCGTTCGCACCTATTATCAGTGGTTCCAGAATTACTCGAGCTCTCAGCCTGAGTACCTGCCGGAGTTTGAGGGCGGTTGGTTCTCCGCTTGGGGAGGGACATTCTACGATCAATGTTCTACCGAGCTCTCGCCTGAATTCCCAGACGTTTACTATAAGAATAACATCGGTCAGAGAGTCACATTGCAGAATCTTTACATGGTCATGGGCGCAACGTCTTGGGGACAAAGTCCTGCTCCCGTTGTCTATACTTCCTATGACTACTCTGCGCCCATGCGAGAGACCCGTGAGATTCGAGACAAGCTCAAGCAGACCAAGCTGATTGGCCTGTTTACTCGTGTGTCGTCTGGACTTCTACATACACAAATGGAAGGTAATGGAACGGGGTACACCAGTGACGCTGGTATATATACATGGGCCCTGCGAAATACGGAAAACCACGCTGGTTTCTATGTTCTCGCGCACTCCACCAGCTCGTCTCGTGCCGTGACTACTACTTCGCTTAATGTCAACACCTCGGAAGGTATGTACTCCGATTTTGATAGGAATAATTGTGCTAACTTGGATACTACTCGATAGGGGCCCTCACAATCCCAGATATTGAATTGGCAGGCCGTCAAAGCAAAATCATAGTCACTGACTATGAGATTGGTGATGGCTCAAGCTTGCTTTATTCATCTGCCGAGGTTTTGACCTATGCTACTCTTGATGTAGATGTGATTGTCTTCTATCTGAATATTGGGCAGAAAGGAGAGTTTGTCTTCAAAGACGAACCGACCCATCTTACCTTCAAGACGTACGGAAACTCCAAGGTGACATCAGTCGCATCGGATCATGGCACCAGATACACATACACTCAAGGGGATGGCGCCACTGTGTTGAAATTCTCGCACGGCGTGCTGGTCTATCTGCTCGATAAAGAGACGGCATGGAACTTCTTTGCCGTACCGACTACCTCCAATCCGCTTGTGACTCCCAGTGAGCAAATCATCGCCCTCGGGCCATACCTCGTTCGCACAGCAACTGTCAGCGGAAACACTGTCAGTCTTGTTGGCGATAATGCAAACACGACCTCTCTTGAGTAAGTGCGAGGTTGACTCTCAAATAAGTTGTCGGCTAATATAAAATCCTAGGGTCTATACGGGCAACTCTAAGGTGACCAAAATAAAATGGAATGGCAAGGAGGTCCCAACCAAGAAAACAGCATACGGCAGCTTGATCGGATCAGTCCCGGGCGCCGAACACGCCAAGATATCGCTGCCGACCCTGAAGTCTTGGAAAGCACAAGATACACTTCCAGAAATCAAGCCCGGCTATGACGATTCTCGCTGGATCGTCTGCAACAAGACGAAATCGGTCAACTCCATAGCACCGCTCACACTTCCTGTGCTTTACTCTGGTGACTACGGTTACCATGTCGGGACGAAAATCTACCGCGGACGGTTTGATGGCACAACAGCGACGGGCGCAAATCTCACTGTCCAGAATGGTGTGGCCGCTGGCTGGGCCGCCTGGCTCAATGGAGTCTACGTTGGCGGAGATATTGGCGACCCTGCCCTGGCAGCGACCTCAGCCGAGCTACTTTTCAACAGCTCTACGCTCCGCAAGAAAGACAATGTTCTCACCGTTGTCATGGATTACACAGGCCACGACGAGGAAAATGTGAAACCGAACGGGGCCCAGAACCCGCGCGGTATACTGGGCGCTACGCTTCTTGGCGGAGAATTTACGTCCTGGCGCATCCAAGGCAATGCCGGCGGCGAGACCAATATTGATCCTGTCCGGGGACCCATGAATGAAGGAGGCCTCTATGGAGAGCGTCTTGGTTGGCATCTTCCAGGATACAAAGCATCGAAGAGCGCAACATCAGACAGTCCTTTGGAAGGTGTCTCTGGTGCCGCAGGCCGATTCTACACGACGACGTTCAAACTGGATCTAGACTCAGACCTGGATGTTCCGATTGGCCTGGAGCTCGGTGCATCTGATTCCCCCGCAGTAGTGCAGATCTTCATGAATGGGTACCAGTTCGGTCATTACCTGCCACACATCGGACCCCAGACCCGATTTCCATTTCCCCCGGGGGTGATCAATAACCGCGGGAAGAACACATTGGCGATTAGTCTGTGGGCGCTGACGGAGCAAGGAGCGAAACTGAGTCAAGTGGATCTGATTGCATATGGGGCTTATCGCACTGGTTTCAACTTCAATCACGATTGGTCCTATTTGCAGCCGCAGTGGAGGAACAACCGGGGACAATATGTTTAGAATGTCTGATGACACATTTGGAGATGAAATGTTCCCGGGGTCTAGATTCTTTAGCTCAGGTACCTGTTTCATCATCGCTTTATATCCCTGTTTCCTTGCTTCCCTGTTTTTTTGTCTGTTTTTTTTTGTTCGTTACATCAGAGTCGAGAGTACGGAGGACTTTGATGTACGTTGTAGTCCAAAACAGACAGGCATACCCCCGGTCAAAAGTCCTAGAAATGTACTCCGTATAGTCCTTACAGATACTCCCAAGACCTAAATATAGTCAACTCTCAACTCTTTCAGCAAACAAATAACAAAGTAATCCAAATTAAATCAGTTCCAATAAACAAAATGTCAGTTCATTGTCCAGGCGACTATCGGTCACAAATCATGTCTGCCCAACGTCCGTGTCCACCGCCATTTGTACTTCTCCACACGTTTAAACACGTTTAAACACGTTCTTCCTTTTCACTTCTAAACATATTCTCTGTTTATATTTTCTTGTAATATCTAATCATGTCGCGCCATAACAGCGTGGATCTAGACTCCCCCGATCGGCCTTTCGACAACATCATCAATTTCCGTGATGTCGGCCGGTCGGTTAATCAATTTTGTCGCAAAGAGTGAGTTAAGACGCGCCGTGGCCCCGATCCGGGGATATGTTCGAATTTTCCTTCCAGGACTAACGATTCATATAGAATATTGAAAGAAGGCGTGTTCTTTCGCAGCGCAAGGGTAATTTCAACCCCGCTCAAATTATGACTCTGATGCGTTGTCAGAGCGAACAGCCAAGAAAAGACGAAAAACTAATGTGAATGTAGCTCGATGATGCTTCGGAACGAGATAAACGTCGTCTAGAGGAAGAACTCAACATTCACACTGTCATCGATCTCCGTTCCCAGTATGTCACAAATAGCACCCGGAAAATCCAGAAACTAATACATAAAAACCAGAACAGAACACCAAATGGGCACAAAAAAGCGTCGCGCTCAAAATGCCAAATCAGATCAATCAGAAAAATCACCAGATCCCATCCCAACAAACCCAGACGAACACCTCCTCCAAATCCCCGGCTCACAGAGAGCCCTAATAAGCCTCACGGGCAAAGGCTTCGAACGCGCCTTATTATCTAGACTGGACTGGTTGACATATTTGTATGTGGCCCATCCCTACACATGCGATCTGCAATCCATGACATTCTGATCACATGTATTCCAACACATAACTAATCCAAATCCAGCAAAATCATCGCCCTCGTAACAACAGGCTACCGCAGCGATGCCGTGCGTCTAGTCTGCGGCACCGCCATGCAACCGCGTGGCCTAACAGGTCTAGCACAAGACACCTTGGATTCAAGCATGAACGAGATGCGCTCCGTATTTGAGATCCTAGCTCGCGAGGAGTCATATCCCACATTAGTGCATTGCACACAAGGCAAAGACCGAACAGGTCTGGTGATATTACTCGTATTACTTCTTGTCGGGGGTGTTCCGGTTGACGCGATTGTGGATGATTACAGCCGGTCTGAGCTGGAGCTTGTGTCTGAGTTTGAAGAGAGAATGGAGGAAATCAGGGCTCTTGGACTCGGAGAAGATTATACGCGCTGTCCGCCTGGCTTCGTTGCTGAGACGACGAAATATCTGGAGACTAGGTATGGGGGTGTGAGGGGGTATTTGGAACGGGTTGGGATTGGGTTTGACATGCAGGAGAGGATTAGGGGGAAGTTTTTGATTTAGGGGGTTTCTTTGCTTCTTTGGGACGGATTTGGGTATATGGGTGGCTTTGGTGGCTTTGACTGTATTTGATATGGGATCTGTAGATACGATAATGACCTTGGCATATTTGGGATGGGTCTAGCGTTTCTTATTGTGGATTTGGCAGATAATAAATGGTGGAGGATTGGATGTTTTTAGTTCGTGTTTCTTAATATCAAATCAGGAAGCGTATAGAAATGCCGGCCTATTGCATTGCTACCTAGGTAAACAGGAAAAGTCATGCAGATGTATGTACGGAGTACGACACATCACTGATTGAAAATCCCAACTTCCCAAGCATTAATTCCCCCTACGCTGCTCGAGTTCGTTCTCGACAATAGTGAAGAACTCTAGAGCCAGATCCTGTGGCAAAGCTGCCTTCGAAGTCCGAGCGTGCATGGCAAGTGTAACGATTTTGGGCTGGTTACAGTGATCGAGTACCCAAGTGCCGCTGTCCATTTTGGACCTCCACGTCAAGGTTTTTGCATAACACAGTTGACGACACGCATTAAGAACGCCATCGTAAGTCACGGGGCCATTCTGACGGTACCATGCCAATGATTCAACCATACAATTCAATATCCACGCCACTTTCGGAGCAGCAAACAATTTATCAGGAGGTGGACCAAGAAGTGACTTCCCCAAGTCACGACCGATAGCAATATCAAGCAAAAACCAAAAGCGAGGCTCGGTTTGAGAATTCAAATTCACATAGTCATTCATATCCTTTCCTGTATTGAAATTCATTTCGAACGCAGGATTGGTCATTTGGCTGGCGGCTTTGGCTTTGGTAAAGAGGACAAATTCAAGTTTGCGTGCTGGACAGGGTATAGTGGTATGGCTTATGATGCGAGACAGCCTCTGATAGTCCAGTATTGGCTCATGGATAATCGCATACACGTCAACGTCACTGGTACCAGGCTCGTATGCGCCGTACCCGGCAGAACCGAAGAGATAAATAGCCAACAGATTGTCTTTAAGCTCCTCTTGTAGACTGCGGACCAGATGGCGCAAGTAATTGTCTAACGGAATATCGTCCACTTCCGCTGCCGGATAAACAGCTCGGTCTGAAAATGGTGGAGAATTGGCCATCTTGACAGTCCACAGGGAGATTTCTCCTGCTTTGGTTATCAAGCAAGTCCTGATAGGTTCTTAGGCTTCACAGGGATAGAACGACCTCGTTGAAATTGATAAACAAAAGCCTGACCATAGAGTTCAAGAGAGTGGTGTAGTCCCTTTGTATTTGCAAGTGCACTTAAGCGACGGCAGTCAGAGAGCCAAGTGATATGGTATGCCATTGATGTTATTCTTACTCCGTACCCCGCCTGAGGAATACTATTGGTCCCTATGTTGTAGGCCCCGGGGTAAACTGAGTATTACATAAGCCCATTCTCGGCCCCTGAGCGTTAATTGGATCTCACTTTCAACTTGACTAGTCTGAATTTACTGAAATGCACTGAGCATGACGCTGAACCTCGTAAAAGAGGCCTAAGATAGAAAACTCCGACCGGCATTAAAAATCAAGTATGTATAGCTCCCTAGGTATGTAAAGTGAAGATTTCAAGGCCAACGTAGTGGCTCTAATAATGTATGCCCATCTGCCCAAAGAACACCATATAAATGACAGGTATAAAACAACATTAACAAAAGCAGAGTATCGGATGACATCGTGCACATCATATCAGAAAATACAGGGAAAGATAATTAGACCCGTTGACCACGGTAATAGCCGGTGTTCGGACCCATCGAGTCATGGGTCAGCGGCTCTTCGATGGAAACATTCTCTGCCTGGGCTCCACGGAATCCGTTCTCGCTCATCAAGTACTTCTCACCCTGAGGCACGTGGTTGCGGGTGCGCACGGAAGGCAATAGATCAACGACAAAGGAGAGAACGTAGCCCGTGAAGACGAAAGCGATACACCACTCGAGAACCGCACCGGGGTTTTGCTTTGACGCTTTGTTGCTGCCGATGCAGACGCCGAAGCCGATGGCGAGCGCGAGCTCGACGATGACGAAAACAAGCTTGATGAAGAAACTGACTAGCAAGATACGGTGCTCGCGACGGTAGAAGATTCCGATACGGAGGTACTCAATGCAAACCAAGATGGCACTGATCACGTATCCAGCACTACAGAGAGATTGATTGGTCAGTTGTCATTCGCGCATAGTTTGGCATGTAGATATGGCTCACATGAACAGAGCGATGAAACCATCGTGCATTTTTGGGTGACGCAGCGTATCAAAGACCGAGAGCAGGATCAGACCCGCTGCACCGGCAATAGCGAAAAGAATTGAAAGCACAGCGCATGTCTTGTCCAATCTGCCCTTGTTCTTGGCTAACTGGTTGGAGTGTCGAAGCCACCGCTCGGAGAGGAATGCTAGATCGAGAAAGACGACGGTGACTGCGCTGCCTGCAACAAACAGCGGCTTTAGGCCTTGCGCGCCGACATCTGAAATGTACCTATAGCAGTCCTGTTAGCGCATGCATGGGTTAGTGGCAGAGACAAAACATACGCGATAGTCTGTCCGTCATCCATACTGGCGTAGTGCGGTCTCCCGTCTCGAACCCAGGTGACCAACATGGCAATCAACATTGCTAAGAACGTGTCAGCTGCAGCCCAAAACAAAATATCTAGTGTAGAGATGCCTTACAAACCCACATGCAGGCTGACACCAGCGGGAACATCCAAAATGATATAATCCACATGTTTGCGACTTTTGTATTTCGGGACCGATTCTGATGCAAAGGAGCTAAAAAGAGAGTACTGTATGCCCGCTAGAAATCGAATTCAAAAGACAGTGGATAAAGAGAGTGGATTGAAACACAATGCGAAACGAGTCTATAAGGATACTGTCAGTCGCAGTTTCTCCACGTGGTGTCCATGTAGGATGGAAGGATGGAAGGAGGAGCTTCCAGGGATATTTCCCAATCAATAGTGCAACTCACTTATATCCCTGTATTTATGTACAATGTTTCACACAGAATTCCAGGTTCAAACAGTCTATAAGGGGCGACAGTGGCGCTTAGATGACAAAGGGATATCAAATGTTTGGAACCGGGACAACGATGATGCGTAAGGGGAATATATGACAATTGTATACCCCGTGGGTTATTACAACAGGACCTGGATAGGAGAATAAAAGGAGGTGTACAGGTGCATGAGAGCATGCCATCGATAATTAAATGTTTAGGCACACCCCTGCTCTATAAAGACGTCATTTCCGGGGCTCTGCCAAGGCAGAAAAATTGCGTGCCCCCACAGCCTAGTCCCAATGATCAACCTCAAAATTTACTTCAATGGTATATTCCGCTGATAGTTATCATCGGAGCCATGGTAGTAATATGAGGCGTCGACATTAGCCAAAATTATGAATATGGGATCTGCGGGTGGCTGAATACTTGGCGTACCAAGGACTGATATCTATATTTACAACGCTTTTAGCAAAGTTGCATTTCCTCTGTATGGAGGACAAGGTACAATAGCATTCCCACTTGTGTATACTATTAAACTTCATATTCCAAGCCGTACGAAGATCAAAGTGGAAATAATATGTGGATTCTTGTAGCCCAAGACCGATCTACCTAAAACGCCATCGCGTTACGCAAAGACCACAATAGTGGAATCGATAAAAGAAAAACATAAAGCACAAACACCCCAGACCGAAAGTAATTTTTTAGACAGATATCGAAGCAACCTTGGGACACTTCAAGTTCATCGGCTCGTCCGTTTACGGATAGTTCCAGGAACCGGCCGCCTCTGCGCAACAGCAACTGGGGCGTTGCGCTCCGCCACCTTGGCCACCTTGACGATCTGCACATCATCCTCGCTGGTCTGCGATTCATCTTCAGTGGATTCCTCCGACCCTAACTTGACTGAATCTGGAGCTATGTCCCCTCGGACCTGCGATATGCCTTGCGGTGAGCATTTGGCCGAGGATTGAGAAGCTGGGTATGGAGGCCCTGAAGGATAACTCATTCGATTCTGCTGACCAGCCCAGAAATCGGAGGAAACCTGCGGTAAATATGGTGCAGATTCGCCGTATGGACTCATTTGCATTGTATTGTAGTAGGACGGGGTCCATTGAGGATCGTCTGGCAGTGGTCGTGGGAAGACAGGCGGTTGTTGCATTGATTGTCCTCGGGCATTGGGGGCAAGGCGCTCGGAGGTGTATGATGGGTAGGTAGGTCGAAGAGGTGAGTTGGACTGCTGGGGACGAAGAGATTGGGTCGTTGGAGTCCGGGGCCGAGCAGAAGATGAGCTGGACGGCCGCGAGCCGGCCGTCCCACGAGCCCAAGTGCTGTTTGCATCAGGCACAAAGCTTGGGTACGCGCCGGATAACTCTGGGGCAACAACGCTCCGTCGGGATGATGGGCGCGACGTTGCTTTGATAGAATTGAGGGACGGGCGCCGGCTGCCGCTTGAACCATCCGTCTGCTGGCGCTTGCGCTCCAAGGCATCCAGTTCCTGTTTCGACAGCCGAACATTTTTCCTTCCCAGAAGTTGGGCGCGACGAATTCGTTCGAGCGCTGTGTCCACCAATTGATCCTCCTTGTCCCGCATGGCTAGCTGAATCGCATAGGCCACCGTGGTATCCTCATGGTCGTATAGATCGAATTCTCCCCCATCAAACGTATCAGCTTCATCCGTCAGATCCTCAAAAGCCACAGGTCGCCTCCGCGACCCTCGCCCTCCATACTCCTGCTTACAACGACCGCTTCGCACCAACTCCCGCCCGTATACATCCTCCTCACTCTCCACCTCCTCCAGCCGTGTCTCCTCCCACGCACGTCCCCTAGTATTTCTCCCCGTTCGTGCCCCTGGTGGTCTTCCCCATGAGGGCATGTCAAAAGGAGCTCGCGGCCGACCACCTAGACCGCCTCCTCGGAAAAAGCATTCTCGATCGGTTTATCCAAAAAGGCAGCGTGGCCGAAAACGGTCACACAGGTTGCGCCAACCAACCACAGGGCAGTGGTGATGGGGGAGGCGAGGATGCCGACGGGGACACCGATGATGAGCAGTCCGGTGTAGAGCTGCGAAGTAGTGAAGCGAGAGAAGCCGAGATCCAGGTCCCGACCTTGCAGCATGTTGATTCCATAGAGACCACAGGTCACAAAGATCATGTCGAACAACAGGATCATGTTAGTCAGCAAGCTGTAGATGCTGAGCATCACAAACACGACGGCATAGTTGCTGGAGAAGTAGGACAAGTTGTAATTGACTCGGCTCTGGGCCTCACCGAAGTTGGCAGGCTTGGATATACGCTTGATATCAAGGAACTCGGAAAGCGGACGCAGGTTCGCGAAGCGCGTACTCAACGAGGTGCTGCGGAGGTTGTTGAAGCGATCGCTAAAGCGCGAAGTGAGCGCATCAATTGGAATGGAAACCATTTTGAATGAAGAGAGGTTGGAAGGGGAAAAATAGATTGAAAAGATTGAAAAAGTTGAAGAGAGTGGAAATGGGACAGGTAATATGACAGAGGAAAGCCGGAAGCAACAAGAGGGTCACTTTCCTGGGCCTTTATTCCCCTTTCGATTTTAGTCAGAGAGCACGGTCGTTTCACCACCCGAGTAATAAGACGAAATGTTGTCCAGAGTAGTCCTGAAGAGACAGTTAGGTAGAAACAATCACTAATAATAGCAACGGGTTCCTGAAGTCCCAGTTCCTGGCTAGGCAACTCCCATAGGAAGTCCGGACAGAGAAAAGAAAACTACACATTAAATCTAGATCTCTCACTATATATACCATCGACGCTCAGATGCAATTATTCATGCAGAGCCCAACTATAATTTTCCCCCTCGAAAGTCTAGAAAAATAAAATGTCAAAAAAAAAAATCTCAAGTAAAATCAGTGACTGTAAAGGACAACTCAATTGGGGCCACGTTTGGCTCTTCACAGTGTGGATAAACGCCCGACCGCTTTTTTCCTAACATGTCCTCCACTAACACACAGCCTATTCGTTCATACTCCCCTCGTTTCTGGCTTCTGCGGCATTGACCGCTCTATCATCATGAAGCTGTTTGCCTTTCTATCGGTCTTTGTCTTCTTCGGCCTTGTCGCTGCCTGGTCCAAAGAAGGTGGGTATTGTTTACCCCGACCAGAACCCCATACTGACCTTCAACAGACTATGAGATCTTTGGTCTACAAAATGATGTGGCCACAAATGAGGGTGCCAATGTGACCTTCTATGGTGCGTGATATCTCCCAAGCATTACTAATTTCTTTTCCTTTCTTTCTTTACATCTTTGGGGATACATATCTGACTTACATCCCTACTGCAGACCTCCTCGAGATCCGTCCCAATGCCAATCTAGAACAAATTACCAAGGCCTACCGCAAGAAGTCGAGAATCATTCACCCAGATAAGGTCAAGCGCGCCTTCATCGCCAACTACGCCAAGGACAAGAGCAAGGCCAAATCCCATCAGGGGGTCAATGTCAACCAGGGACCTACTAAGCGCGAGATTGACGCCGCAGTCAAGAACGCTGACGCCCGCTCTGCCCGTCTGAATCTCGTCGCCAACGTTCTGCGCGGTCCAAACCGAGAGCGCTACGACCACTTCCTCAAGAATGGCTTCCCCCTATGGAAGGGTACCGGATACTACTATTCTCGCTTCCGTCCTGGCCTGGGCTCCGTGTTGGTGGGGCTGTTCCTTGTTTTCGGTGGCGGTGCTCACTACGCTGGGCTGATCCTTGGCTGGAAGCGCCAGCGCGACTTTGTGGATCGTTACATTCGCCAGGCCCGCAGAGCCGCCTGGGGTGATGAATTGGGGGTTCGTGGTATCCCTGGAATCGATTCGGTCGCAGCCGCGCCTCCCCCTTCTGCCTCCGAGTCCGGTGACGCCGGTGCCGTGGCTGTCAACCGTCGTCAGAAGCGCATGATGGATAAGGAGAACAAGAAAGACAAGAAGGGAGGAGCCCGTGTGAGCGCCCGTGCTTCTTCCGGTACCTCTACCCCCACCGAGCAGGTTGCTAGCACTGGCGAGCGGAAGCGCGTTGTTGCTGAGAATGGCAAGACGCTGATTGTTGATTCTATTGGCAATGTGTTCTTGGAGGAGCAGAACGAGGCTGGCGAGCGCCAGGAGTACCTGCTCGACATTGATCAGATCGAGCGTCCTACCATCCGTCAGACACTGGTGTGCAAGCTTCCCATCTGGTGTTTCAACAAGACTGTCGGTCGGGTGCTGGGAACTGGAACCACCGAGGAGGAAGTGGATTCTGATGAATCCGAGGAGCCCGTGGTCGAGGAAGCTGAGACCACTGCCACCTCGAACTCCCGCTCTCGGAAGCGTAACAAGCGATCCCAGCGATCATAGACTTGAACGTCTAAATTGCTGTACCTCGGGCGTTAGTTGTTGTTTGTTCTCCCTGCGGGATGATTTCAAAAGTTCCCCAGGTTACTTTATTATAGAATACCTGCTCGGATTTTGGCAATACCCAAGTAGAAACCAAAATGTACACATACTTTTTTTTTCTCAACTCCAAACCTTCAGGGCATCATGATGCGAGTTACGTATTAACTGGCCAACGATATGATATGTTGTGCACGGTCTATAGGTATGAGGCCATTAGCGACCCATTTATGTACTATGTACTCCGTCCTTGCAGATCCATCTCATATGCGTGGTACTATGGAGTGTCTCCGCAAAGATCGGTCGGCCACAGTGATATCTGTATACAATACCTATATCCATCAGGTTTATAGGCGGGTCTACTGTACAAAAGGGACAGTGCACAGCTGCAGACACAACTAGTGCGGTGTACAGTTGTCCGGTTGTCAGATCCACCGACTTGGGCACCAACACTTGACTAGGTCAGTATAAATAGGAGACTTCCGTTTATCTCTGGACTCGTTTCGAATTTTCTAATGTTCCGTTGACGGTACAAAACAGCAGCTTTTCCAAAGAAACCAGTTCTATCATATTTAAACGGGCCTCCCATTTCATGACAACATTGAAAGCACAAAGTTCAACGAGAAAAACAAATTTGGGAGTAGAAAAGCGTAAAAAAAAAAAGCAAAGGACGGTAGGTGTATCATCGTGATCGTCATGTGTCGAATTTCAGCAAAGCATTGCAAATCGTGGAAAAGAAGCCCAGGCTCGAACAGCTCAGCCGGTCCAGAGGTATTGATGTCGTCTACGCAAACATCTTGGCAATGTTCATGAGGCTGCTAATGTTCTCCGACATACCCCTGCCACCGCCGTCCATCATACCACCCATACCACCCATACCGCCGCTAGGCTTCGACGCACCACCAAGGGCACTGGTGATCGCATGCGGCAAGCGAATGCCAATCATAGCCAGCAGCTTCGGCAAAACACCGCTAGTCAGAAGAGGCACAATCACCATCATAAAGACCTTCATAGGGTTGCGACGGGCCCAGCGATAGATATCGCGGAAAAGACGTTTGATGTCGCGGAGCATGCGCTGAACGAATCCTTCGCGGGGACGCGCCCGTCGCGACGATGAGAATGACGAGAATACAGATGGGCTTGATCGACCTCCTGTTCGACTTCCGCCTAATCCGCCTAGTCCTCCGAAAAATGATGGTGCTGAGTGTCGCGAGTGGTGCGTGGATGAATAGCCGGACTTGCTGCGTCTGCTGTGTGTGCTGTGGCCGCTAGGCGTGGGTGAGGACCGTCGCCGCACGTATCCTGTCGACGAAACTCCGCTGGATCTTCCGTCGAACCAACCCATCGTGGCAGTGTGGTAATGCTGATGTTGAAATTGCTTACGGGTGCGACTTCGGGCACTTGGGGGCCACAGGTGTCTAGTTTGAGGAGAGGTGGGGTACTAATAGAGAGATTGTGGTGGGTAGGTACGCAGAAAAAGACGTGTTTGACCTGCTGCGTAACAATGCCCCTGATGATCCCTTTGAAACTTTTTTTTCCGAGCTTTTGTGCGGCAATTGGAAGAATGAAAAGAAACAGATGCAAGTCAGCCACTAGCTGCGGAGATGCGCAATCTGAGGTCTAGGCCGATGTGTGCACCCGCTTTGCGAGTTTTCTATGCAGGAAATTTCTTTAACAGCTAGCACAATTGAGATTCTAAAAGGGGTTTGTAAATGTCGCTGGGTGCTAATTTCAGGCGAATCAAACGGGAGCTTCAGATTGCATTGATCAGTCACCCCCTGGCGGAACAAAAGTGGCTGGGTTGTGTGGCCGGCTAAACTTAGACTTTGACTGCATTTTGCGGTGGAGAAAGTACTCCAGATGGTCAAGCAATCCACTCTCTAAATATCAAAAAGATCTTCGGAACTTGTCCTGTTGATCCTGTGTCGATGTACGAAGTAGTTGTGAAATCCGATATCCTTAAATGATTGAACCATGGAACCTGATGGGCATATCTGCCTCAGGCAACATCTACGTCACTGCATGTGATGGCTTTCCATGGAAGACTCTCTCTAGATTCTTCTTCGAGTCTATCGCGTCCGGTATAAACATTTTCTTGCTGAAATTCAGAACCAGGTGTAACCATGCCAAGTATGTTGGTTTTATCCCCGTCTTCTTACTGAAATATATACTAATTTTTGACCAGGCCCCGATTACTGTAAGACCTCCACTCAAGGCCTCACTGAGACCGTTCCAACTAACACATACCAGACAAAATTCTAGGCATCGCCCAAGATGCCACCCAACAACAGATTCGCACTGCATATAAGAGGCAAGATCACTACAACTAGCCTCGGAATGACCTTCTAACCAAGTCTAGGGAATCACTGAAATCCCACCCCGATCGAGTCCCCGTCGACTCCCCAGAGCGACCATCACGCACACGAAAGTTCCAAGAAATCAACGATGCCTACTATACCCTCTCAGACCCCGCGCGCCGCCGGGAGTACGACGCTACCCGCGCATACCAAGCAGCTGAAGAGGAAGCAGAAACAGAAGTCCCACCAACTAGCGGCGGCTTCCCCTGGTCCAGCTTTGGATTCGGCGGGAACCGCGATGAGCGCGACAATGATCAGTTCGGTTCCGTTTTCGAAGAGATGCTGCGCGAAGAGGGGCTTGCCGAGGAGAATGAGGGAGAAGGTGGGAGGCGGACTCGCCCAACCGGGCGATTCTGGGCACTGGTTGGCGGTGTCAGCGGTGGTGCGATGGGATTCATTGTGGGCAATGTACCTGGTGCGTTGGCTGGCGCTGTTGCCGGTAATCGTATCGGCGCAATCCGTGATGCGAAGGGCAAAAGTGTCTATGAGGTTTTCTTGGACCTTCCAACGCAGGATCGGACGAGGCTCCTAAGTGAGCTTGCTGCTAAGGTCTTTCAGACCACTATGGGCCGCTGAGTCTGTCTACTCATGATTTACCGAGCGGTCTGGGCGTTGAGGATTTGGGAGCTGGCTCTTACAGGCCTCGGCGGAAATTCAGTTGGGTCGGTCCCCCAACTGTACATGTCTACATGACTATGATCACTTAACGTAGGAGGAAATACATATCTCTAGTATATAACAAGTTAGGTACGTAAGATACTTCTCGAGTGCACATATTTGACTCGCTCTAATGTGATGAAAGGTTGACCTGTGGACCCCTCCGTCTCTTATCGATAACAGCGAGGCACAAGAGCTTCTAAGGTTCCAATGTAGGTGTCGATGCTACACAATATATGTAGCATAGTCCAAGAGGTTATGCAGCGTACATGTAAATTGATTCCCAGTAATCTAAGTGAGTCACTTAACTTAATAATCCATCTCTTTAAACAAGTGAGACAGACCAGGTGGCCTTCTTTCCGCTTCTGGACCCAATCGCCTCACGCTAAGCTCCCGCTCTCACCGCTTGCGGTCAAAATAGGCCCCTCTCTCTATATTACCCTCGAGTTGCCCGCAATTTTATCTTTGTCAAGTTCCTTATTGAGACTCAATTGACCAAAGCCTTCAAAATGACTGAAGCTGCCAGTATCTACCCCCCGTTGGAGAGCCGTCCCATGAAGGACACGGTCGTTCTGTTCGATGTTGACGAGACTCTGACCCCCGCAAGACGGGTAGGTAGCAATGAAACTCACTGCGGTTCAATTATACTAATATATTTCTGGTACAGCATGCCTCCCACGAGATGCTCGAGTTACTCTCTCGATTGCGCCACAAGTGCGCTATTGGATTCGTTCGTCTCCTCCCAACCAACACTTCCACCCCGTTTCTAACATGATTCAGGTTGGCGGCTCGAACCTTGTCAAGCAGCAAGAGCAACTTGGCTCACCAACCATCGATGTTACCACCATGTTCGATTTCTGCTTCTCCGAAAATGGTCTGACTGCATTCCGCCTCGGCAAGCCACTCGCCAGCAACAACTTCATTCAGTGGCTCGGGGAGGACAAATACCAAGCACTGGTGGATTTCGTTCTTAAGTTCATTGCCAACACCAAGTTACCCCGCAAGCGTGGTACTTTCATTGAGTTCCGTAATGGAATGGTCAACATTAGCCCCGTTGGGCGTAACGCAAGCGTTGAAGAACGTGATGAGTTTGAAGCGTACGTGGAGATCTTCTGTCCACTATGTCCAGGTGGTTTTGGATACGAAAATTGGATGGTTTACTGACTTGCGTTACAGTTTCGACAAGATCCACAACATCAGAAAGACACTGGTGGAGCTCTTGAAGAAGGAATTCCCCGACTATGGTCTCACGTAAGTCTTTGTCTAGCGAGATTTGCTTTGATATGGCGCTGATCAATATATTAAAACAGCTACTCGATCGGTGGTCAAATTTCTTTCGATGTCTTCCCCACCGGCTGGGACAAGACCTACTGCCTACAGCACATTGAAGCTGAAAAGGAAATCTCGGGTATCGATTATAAGACCATCCACTTCTTCGGCGACAAGACTTTCGTCGGAGGAAATGATTACGAGATCTACGAAGACCCTCGCACCATTGGACACTCCGTTGATGGTCCTCAAGACACCATCAACCAGCTGAAGAAGCTGTTTGACCTATAGATACGAGGTTGGACAAGTAGCCGAAAGGGCATGGATTTGTGATAGCGTTTACATGTGAAGTCTAATTTAGATATTTTCTGAAAAAGCCTTAGTTAATGATCGATCAAAATAGTCCTCTAATTGCATCAAATCTCCCAGATTATACATAGAAATGTCCATTTCACAAGGTATGCTTTTCCCCCGCCTTTTTCTATCTACCTAAAAATCTGGAAGAATATCTGAGAAGCCCTTTGAGAAGTCTACTCTAGTGCTAAAGAGTCATGGAGACATCCCGAGGCCGCATAAGTGGTCGTCTACTCTTGTGAGGAATATAACGACATACTCCGGACAAGATAATCAATGCGGGTAATGCGGGCACTGGGGCCGGGAAACTCCAGGGCTGGAAGCGTCGATCTTTCCGATGCCCTTAGTCATCCCGATCATTTCAGGCCCCGGAATAAGGACTTCCAAGCTTTCCGTTTCTGCGTCACTCTTGATCGATCTGAAGCGCACTTGAAATAAACAACCGCTTGCCTAGTGTCCTTGACATGGCGCCTCAAAAGCATGTCGCGGATGTCCCGCGCAATATTTTTCCCCGCCTGAGTTGGAACAGCTCCTCTTCACGTCCATCCGTTACCATCACCCACCATTCCGCACTTGCAACAAATCAAAGACGACCACTTTCTCACGGCCGGAGTCTTTCGAAACAACAATCTAATTCCCTCAACGCACATCAGTCTTCCCGGCTCATCTCCACATTGACCAGGAATTCTATCTCCGGATATCTCGTTTCCCGAGGGACCTCTATAACTACGCCGGCGACGTCCACAACCCAGCGCGGCAATCCGATCCGACACAATGGTGTCTATGTGGCTACCTTCCATCCCGCTCGCCGCGCCTTTCATGCGACACCAATTCGGCCACGCGAACATCACTTTGATACCCTGAAATTCGTGAAGCGTTTACAGGCGGAGGGCTTCAGTGAGGAGCAGTCCGTAGCTATGATGCGGGTATTGAACGATATTATTCAAGAGTCGATTCAGAATTTGACCAGGACAATGGTCCTCCGAGAAGGTATGTAAATGCGTCTGTCGCACATGATAACTTCATAATGCTTGTCGGAGATCTAACGGGAAACTCTTGGCTAGACTCGGAGAGATCAACTTATGAACAAAAAGTGGATTTTGCGAAATTGCGCTCCGAGTTACTTAACACAGACTCGACTGAGGCACAGTTGACCCGTTCGTCACACGAGAAGATCGCTGCAGACCTCGCCAAACTCAACTCACGACTCCGGGATGAGATTGGACGAACACAAGCCTCGGTCCGGTTGGATCTGAACCTTGAAAAGGGTCGGATTCGTGAGGAGGCAAATAGCCAAGAAATGCGTATCAAGGAGACTGAAACGCGAATTGAGCAGGAGGTTGCAGGATTAAGGGAACGAGTGGAGGCTGTCAAGTTCTCGACTCTGCAGTGGCTTATGTATGATCCCCGAATTACCTCGAAGCGCGAGCTTATACTGACTTTCTTTTCTCTCCAGGGGTGTCTGCACAGGTACCGCCGCACTTATTCTTGGTGCCTGGCGCTTGTTTATGTAATTGGGACAAAAGTCTGCATTGGATATGGAGTGATTGTTTTTGGCTTTGCTTTACATGAGGCATTTGATGTCTTACAACTTCTCTTTTTGTATACTACTCTCTCTACTCGTCTAGCCATTCTATGTTGTCATATATGTAGGTTTAGACAATACCAAGCATTTGGTGAATTTCAATGAAAACCATTAGATAATTCAAAATTCAGCCCGGGTATATGTAACTACGGAGTAGCGGACGACACTAGCCTGAGGTTACATGGGGGAGATGAGTACGGACATTTGGCAGTCTCGCAGGTTCCTTCTCTATTCGTGAACATTTCCCCCTCTTCATGCACCTCTATCTTCAGGGATAAATCTGCCTATCCAAGCCATCTTCAACGTTACATACATACCCTTTGACCAGGGGTAGAACCTAACGTTCTAATTGGTTCACCGCAGAACTAACATGCTAGTGCCTGTAACGCACTTGTCGCAACGGCTGATGGATCCTCAATCTCCAATGGAGTATTGTTTCATCCGCCTAGCTGCATGCTTGTTATCTATTCTTCTACTCTGGCTTGGGGTTACATCTTACAATGTTTATAAAGCCCATTGCAGGTCTTGGAACCGATCTTCGGTGTCGATACTCAGTCAAGAGCCCCTGAAGCCTCAGAAGACTGGCAAAGCCGCGAACACTGTGCCGTCTATCGATCGTTGTGGATTAAAGTCAAGTGTGAACGTCGGCCACGGCACACTGAGAAGAGTTCAACCAAGCGTCGGACTACTAACCATTATGGCTCTAATCGCCATATGTGGATTGCTGCTTTTAGGGCACCTCCCATCGGCCTTGTCGCTCCAGAGCGGATTGCAGTCTATTGCTGGTTTTCCATCCCAGGCGCCTAGCTCGACTGATTTGCAAGAATTTTTCCAGCTCTATCAGCCAATATCGCTTCATTCTACTGGAGATGGCACCTGCAATGTCGAGATGCTGCTCATGGATCATGTTTTTGGAGTTAGTTATGGAGCTCCATTTGTTGGTAAGAGCTCTCGAACGTTACGTCTACTCATGGTCTGATCTTGCGATTTATTCAGGCGACTATAACCCCCCAAACTGCGAGTTCGATACTGTGCGAATCAATCTCACTGTCACCTCTCGGGGAAAGCAGTATGACCGCCTAGCACTCATGTACCTTGGGGACAATGAAGTGTTCCGGACTTCAACGGCAGAGCCGACAGTCAATGGGATTGTCTGGACCTATATCAAAGAGATGTCGCACTACAATTCGCTATGGAAGAATCCCCAGAAGCTAATATTTGACTTGGGGAATATCATTAACGATGTTTACACCGGCTCGTTCAATGCCACGCTCACGGCGCACTTCTCTATCGGACAAAATGTCAAGACCGCGGATATGATTCTTCCAATCTCTGCCAAAAAGTCAGCATCAAACTCTTCCAGCGCTTTCCAACTTCCCACGGACAACACAACGGTCATGTACGAGATCCCTGCTGCGGCATCGCGTGCTGTTGTCTCAATATCCGCATGTGGACAATCAGAAGAAGAGTTCTGGTGGTCCAATGTCTTCTCCGAGGACACCCAAGATTTCGAAAGCACTGTCGGTGGGTTATATGGATACACTCCCTTTCGTGAAGTCCAACTCTATATCGATGGAATCCTTGCCGGGCTTGTCTGGCCATTTCCTATTATCTTCACCGGAGGCGTAGCTCCGGGATTCTGGCGTCCTGTCGTTGGAACTGATGCGTTTGATCTTCGACAGCCAGAGATTGATATTTCCCCATTTCTCCCCATGATCCAAGACGGGAAACAACATTCATTTGAGATTCGGGTGACTGGTCTTGATGTCTCCGCGGATGGAGGTGCCAAATTTTCCAACACTGTGGGCTCGTATTGGGTTGTGACAGGAAATATTTTCATATACATCGATAATGACAGCTCAGCCTCTAAAGCCACCATCACTCGTGACAACAAGGCACCCACAGTGGATTCTCCCTTGCCAGTGTTTTCTGTGACTCGGAACCTTGTTCACAATGAAACCGGGGGGAATGATTCCTTGTCGTACTCTGTGGTTGTCGAGCGAGTCTACAGTGCAACATCTTCTCTGTATTCGTGGTCTCAGAAACTATCCTTCGCCAATCACGGTCTCCTCAATCAGCAAGGATACAGTCAAGTCAACAGACAACTCACAAGTGGTAATAACACTATCACCGAGCTCGGGGATATACCTGTTTCCAACAGCGTTGCATATCAATATCCCTTGGTTGTCAATGCAACTTACGGTATCACCTCAAATGGGATGACTATTCACTCTTGGATGAAGAGAGGTCTCGATTTTGAGGCAACAGGAGGACTCGGCATTTCCACTTACACCTTGACCTCGGGCCCATCATACCTACACACAAGTCAGTCTGGAATGGCGAAGTATAAATCCATCACTGGTGGAAAGTCAAGTTCCTGGGGCGATACCGTCAATATGTTCGCCAGTCAGATGAATGGGCAATCATACCACCGATATGTTCACGCAGTCAATGGTACCGTTGTACATGACACTGACCCCAAATACAAGGCCTCGTCTTCCTCTTCACAAGATCACGAGGATACCGGTAGAGGCAGCGTGAAAGCTATAATTGGAAAGGGACCTGGGACTCTTGTAAATTAGGAAAGATGACATACACGAAGAGTTTTGGACGTCATGGTTGCAAGGTAGATGATATCTCGTTTGGGACACGGAGGTTTGATACCACGCGTCATGGTAGAGTAGTACTCATTGTGAGTTATTATATCATCGCAATGAATTCAATATTTGATTTCTGCACAATAGGACTAAGTTGGAGATGAGACAAGGTCCTAGATAGTCAGTTGGCTTTGTTTGGGGATTTCAGTCTCATTTGGCATTGAGCACAAAAGGAATCCAAACTGCACATCGTTGTTACCCCAACAAATTTGGATCCTTATTACGCTTCTTCACATATTTTGCTGGCCTTGGCTCATCTCCTCCGCACCAACGTTCCGTTCAGCGCGCCCTCGCAATGGAACTACCTTCTTACAGCATCGAGGGTATTGATCGCTTTTTCCACCGGCTAGGGGAGTAAGTTCTCCGGTTTGCACAAAGTATAAACAAAGGAACTGACAAGAGATAGATTGTACCCCACAGGCATGTTCTCCGACCTCACAATTAACACCTTGGACCAAGCCTTAAAGGTGCACAGAGTCGTCGTCTGTAGCCGATCTGAGGCTTTCTGTAGGCTTTTCTCTAATGTCCCCAATGCAAGTACCCCACAATCTCAAGCATTCTATGATTCACAGTCTGGCTGACTTTGATGGTTGCAGGAAAGCAAACAGGCCCATATGTTCGAGATCAAGGACGAACACCCACGAGTCGTAGAAGCCATGATACGCTCATTCTACGGACTTCATTACGATATCAACCAATCCGAACCTCGAATGTGCCCTTTGTTATTCAATGTCAAAGTATACTCTCTTGCCGACAAATTCGAGGTGGAATATCTCAAAATCCAGGCCAAATTAACCTTCGTCGCCCTCGCCCAAGAGAACTGGGACTCGGATGAATTCTTGACCGCTGCCTTTGAAGCATACAAGACAACACCGAAGTCTGATCGAGGTCTGAGAGATGTGGTCGTCGCGGTCTGTCAGAAGTACAGGAAGGGCCTGCGCGAGAAGAAGAGGTTCGAGAGATTGCTTGAAGAAACTCCCGGGCTTGCTACAGATGTTGTGCTGCTTTCGCATAGATGGCTGCCCCAGCCTGCATCTGCGAGGGTTCGTATCGTTCAGTCTTTCTCTTGTCTATCTTGTTTTGCAAAATGGCAGATTGAGGTTGGGTTGGCGGAGTATTTTACTGAGTGTCCTTTTTGTCAGGATGATAAGGTTGGAGCTTTTTAAGGTCAGACTTGCAGTGGATTAACTATTGCTTGGAGACAACATGATTCTCTTGTAATATTAGTGGGAGTATTGACCACAGGTCAGAGATATGCTGAGTACCTTCTTGTTGAGAATCGACGAGATTTGCGAGAACACGCCCACTGGATACTACATGAGCCTAGACAATACTGGGAATATCTATGTGTGTGTAAATAAAATTAGACGGAACTTTTGGGTCGTAATCAAGTTGTCAGTATTACACATCGCAGGAAGTATACACCCACGTAGAGGGATTATATATGTTTAGACATTTTCAAACACATTATCCGAGGACATATTCAACAGGATAGCTGATACCAACTTAGGGAATTGATATAAGGTACACTTGATGTATTGAATACAGATATTTGGATGCAGTATTGAGATCTGGGCTATTTTTGTCTTGATATACTAAGTTGAGTCGCCCGGCTTTGCATTTAGCCGACAATTAGCCCCTGCTCTTATCGCCCCGTGATTTCTTGCGATAAGACGATCCATGGATCTGTCGATCGCCCTATCTTTTTATCGCATTGTCTCTCCTTCTCAACTCTTCATTGTGGCGACTGCATAGGCCGCGATTTTCAGAATGGGTGTGGTCGTAGAAGATCTCGAACTTCCAGGTATGTCTCTTGTCTCTTGATTGTCTTGACGAAACTGAAGCGCTGATGTTCATTGTTCTTCTAGACGCGACTCTTGAGTCTCTATACCCCATCTTCCAGCAACATGACGACCATGCCACCAAGCGGCACAAGACTACTAAAGGGGACGGCAAGGCTACCAAACGGGGCGCAAGAAGTCTGACACAAGAAACTGGGATATCAATGACAGGAATACCTCTGGGCTACATTCCACTGGCACGGTTGACAATGCGCATAGTAGGTTGCAACTAGTCTCCCTCTTCAAAGCAAAATGACTGATTCCTCACTCTCCGCAGAGACCAACCAACACGAGCAACCGCAAATACAAGAGGTCGTACGAGCCAATTCTGTCCGACTCCCGGGTTCCCATACTCATAGATGTTCGAAGCGTTCATTTTATCGATGATGATTTGAACAACACGCCACAACCAGACTCGGCCAATGGCGACGCCAACCGTATGGAGCTGGAACTCTCTAATCTAGACGAAGAAGAATTGCTGATATATCCATGCGAGGACTTGCAGCTGTTTGATATTCTTGGGCAACTCCAGACCGTCAGCAAACTTACTCACGTGGACCAGTTCCTGAATAAACTGCCCACAGCATGCTATCAAGCACACCTATGCGCTTCATCAGATGGAGCAACCTTTGCCCTTGAGACAGTTGTTCTTTGGAGGGATTCTCTTGAGGCCCCAGATCTAAAGCGCTTTACGGAAGCAGAGCTGGAAGTCTTCACAAGATATGTGCTGCAAGAAACATGTGTCCGCCCATCAGGATTGACCGACTCCGAATATTGCAATAAAATGCTAGGAACTGCTAAAGAATGGTATCCTCGTGATTTCTACAAGAATGTTCACGTTCCCAACCCCGCAGAAAGTCCGACGAACCTCACATGCCCTGAATTAAATTGCGAGTTATACCCGTTCCAGAAAAGAGCTGTTCGCTGGCTTTTACAGAGAGAAGGAAGAGAAGTCAGGCCAAATGGCGAAATCGTCCCTATGGCGGAGCTTCCTAAAAGCAACCTCCCAGCGTCTTTCAATTCTACGAAAGATGCCGATGGACAGACTTATTACTTTAGTCATCTGTTTATGATTCTGACAACAGATCTTTCTGGGTGGCACGATGCCGCAGACAATCTGAAAGGTGGAATACTTGCAGAGGAAATGGGTCTGGGCAAGACAGTCGAAGTGATTGCTTTGATAAGTCTGAACAAACGAGAGCCGCAGTTCAAGGCTGATCCCGACGGAATTAAACCTACTGGCGCCACTTTAATCATCACACCACCAGCGATTCTCGAACAATGGAGACAAGAGTTGAAAGAGCATGCCCCCACTCTGCGTGTTCATCATTACAATGGCATTAAGCGTGGGAGAGAAACAACCGACGACATGATTGTTGACGAGCTTGCTGAGTTTGATGTTGTTCTAACTACGTACAATGTCATTGCTAAAGAAATTCACTATGCGGGAACTGCTCCACAGCGAGCTCTACGACACGAAAAGCGTTTTGTGCAGAGGAAGACCCCACTCGTTCGTCTGTCATGGTGGCGTGTATGCCTGGATGAGGCTCAGATGATTGAGAGTGGAGTCAGCAATGCTGCGAAAGTAGCTCGCTTGATCCCTCGAGAGAATGCTTGGGCTGTGACTGGTACCCCACTGCGCAGAAACATAGACGATCTGTTTGGCCTTCTTCTTTTTCTCCATTACGAGCCGTTCTGCTTTTCAGCCCCTTTGTGGAAAAGATTGTGTCAGTGTTTTGGGACAGTCCTGGCAAAAATTATACACACAATTGCTCTTCGGCACAGGAAAGGTCAATTATTGGTTGAGCTTCGCTTACCACCTCAAAAGCGTATTGTGATCACTACTCCCTTCACAGCTGTAGAAGAACAGCAATACGGTCAGCTCTTTGAGCAAATGTGTGAAGAATGCGGTTTGAGCACATTGGGAGCTCCCCTTCGAGGCGACTGGGACCCTAAAGATCCTGTAATTCTCGACAGGATGCGTAATTGGTTAGCGAGACTGCGCCAAACTTGTCTCCATCCCCAAGTCGGATATCGCCGAATCTTGGGTCCAGGGTCCGGTCCTTTGCGGAGTGTGGATCAGGTTCTGGACATCATGACCGAGACCAACGAGTCGGCCATACGTACGGAGGAACGATCACTCATTTTATCGCAACTTCGACGAGGCCAGCTTCTGGAAAATGCCAAACGCCGCCAAGAAGCCCTCGCTCTTTGGCAAAAAGCGTTGGATCATGCCACTCAGCTGGTTGAAGACAGCAGAGAGCAACTGCGCCTAGTGAAATTCAAAAGCGCTACTGGCAATAACGGGGCTAATCTAGGAGACACCAATCTGAATTGCGAGGATGATGAGGAGGACGAACAGGAGGAAGCAGACAAGAACAGCCGCCTCGGCCAATGTCGACAGAAGCTTCGAGCTGCACTTGAAGTCCAGCATATTGCAGTGTTCTTCACTGCGAACGCATATTACCAAATCAAGAGCGATCCAAATCTGACTCAGCTAGATTCGGATGAGTTCAAAACGCTTGAGAAACGGGAAGAAGATGCATATGAGGCTGCAAAAGTCATCCGCAAAGAGATGTTGACTGATATTTCTCGGAAAGTCGAGCGCTACATGAAAGAAATCAAAATTAAAGCAAAAGACAAAGCATTCGTGCACATCCCGAAAATGAAACCTCAGCTCTACAGCAAAGGAGTCGAGTCATATAATCTGCTTAGCAAATTCGAAGATTTTTGCGACGCTCTTAACAAGCATGCTGACCAATACAAGGAATGGCGAGATGCCATGGTTAAACTGGTCTCTCAGTCACTCATTGACCAGGAAGAAGAGGCAAAGCTAGAGGGCGATGAGTATGAGCGGTCAACAAAACACCAAGACGAGATGTATGTCTACATGGAGGCTTTGAGGTCAATGTACAGCGACCGATATGATGCTCTCACTGGTCAAAAGAATACTCTCATTTCCCACGAAGCCAAAGCCGGAATCATCCAAGCCCAAAAAGGTGAGGGGCCTTCTCCGGAATTATTTCTCAAGATCATGGAGACTCGCAGTCGGATTATGCCTGATCCGAGTCTTGGATCTCTCCGCAACATTGTCAGTGAGCTTCGCAAACTTGTGACGTCGCTGGAGTGGCAAGCCAGCTCGGGCAATTCGCGTGCTCGTGCTGAACACGAGATCGTCGAAATGGTCCTGAAAAATGCCGGTCAAATGATCGCTGAGCAACTGAAGGTTACGAACAAACTGAGCAGAGAAGTTGAAATGTTCCGCGACACCATGAATAATCGATTGGAGTATTACCGTCACCTGCAGCAGATTTCGGATACGGTGGCCCCATACGACGAGGAAAATGCAGGCAGGCCGCTAGATGAATCCGCTTTTTATTTGAGACTCGAGCAAGAGGAGGTTATAGAAGAAAAGATTGCTTCCCTCAAGTCCAAAGCAAGATACCTCATTCACCTACGAGATGATGGTGGCTCCGAAAGTAATCCCCGAGAGTGCATTATCTGCCAATCGACGTTCGAAGTCGGTGAGTATCGCTTATTCAGGATGTATGTTTACACGAGGATTGACATTTTATGCAGGCGTATTGACTGTGTGTGGTCACAAGTACTGCAAGGATTGCTTGCGAATGTGGTGGTCTACACACCAAAATTGTCCAATGTGCAAGAAGAAGTTGAAACGTAATGATTTTCACCAGATCACATACAAGCCACAGGCACTAGTTGCACAGGAGGAGAAGTCATCCGTCAAACTTGATCACGAAGGTCATTCTCAGAATGCGATTTACAGTGACATCAGCTCCGGTCATCTCAATGAGATCAAGAACATTGACTTAGAGGGTTCTTATGGGACAAAAATCGACACTTTGGCCCGGCACATCCTATGGCTGCGGGAACATGACCCTGGCGCAAAGTCAATCATTTTCTCTCAATACGGAAGCTTTTTGTCGGTATTACAGACCGCATTCAGCTCCTTTGGAATAGTCACTACTAGTATTGACTCCCCCAATGGCATTGAAAATTTCAAAACAGACCCGGCTGTAAGCGACCCAGACTCATACCTCATTGGAAGGAACACGCTGACAATTTATAATTTAGATTGAGTGCTTTTGTTTGCATGGTAAAGCGCAGTCTTCCGGGCTGAATTTGATCGTTGCAACCCATGTCTTCTTATGCGAGCCACTAATCAACACAGCAATCGAGCTCCAGATCATCGCCCGAGTGCATCGTATTGGTCAATATCGACCAACAACAGTATGGATGTACCTTGTCTCCGGCACGGTGGAAGAATCCATATATGAGATCTCAGTAACCCGACGCCTAGCTCACATCACGGAGAAAGAGAAGCAACAAAAAGCAGCACTATTAACATCTCCTGCGGATGAAGATGGTGTTACTGAAGCGGCCATTGAATCTGCTAACTCGATAGAACTACAAGATGCCACTCTCACCACTATGATGCAACGCGGTTCTCTGGGTGGGGAGATGGTGAAGGAGGACGACCTTTGGCAGTGTCTCTTTGGAAATCCGAAGAAGAAAGATGGCACCGATCTTTCTGCTGAGGCGGAAAGAGAAGTTGGTCGTTTCCTGAGAGGCGAAGCTGCTGAGCAGAGAATGGACAGTTGAGATACGAATACATACTGTGATTTAGAATGTTATATGTCTTGCTATGACGTAAAACGGATTCTCGCTTGCTTATTCTCCCCTTCCTTTACATGTACATTCATGAATCAATATTGTAGACTCCTGTTGACTTGGTTTGGGATCGCACCTGTCAGATGTAGATGCCCCGTGACTGCCAAGAAAATGACTAAGCACAGTATGACTAATCAGCAACCTGGACAGCCCCCCATACTGTTCACCTGAACGGCGATGACGTGAGTGCAGTTGCCTATATCGTCTATTCATTTATAAATCTGGTCGTCTTGGTGTTATTTTACTTGTCAAGTTGATGCTCTGTTAGAATCACCTGCAAAGCACTTTTATCATGGCGGACTCACAGAGTCCTGAGGCTCGCGAGTTGAGTCTGATAGGAAAGGTCGAATTTAGAATTGCTATGGCAGACACAGATGAAAAGCTGCAGTCTCTCCTTGGAACATATTTGCCCCCTTTTTTATTGAAGCTTGGGTCGGACAGTGTAGAGGTGCGCAACAAAATCATCTCGGTCTGCCAGCATGTCAACACCCGAATCAAAGCCCCCTCTATTCAGCTGCCCGTGGCAGCATTGTTGAAGCAATTCAAAGAGCAAAAATCTCAATTGATCAGGCATTTTGACCTTATCTATGCCCAGCAAGGCATTGATCGCCTCGGCTCCGAAGCCAGAGTCGAAATCCTACTGCCCTTGCTCCAGGGTATCTCAAAGATCGGAACTTCACCCACTCAGGGTGCTATCGTATTTAATCTGGTTTTGCGTCTATTGCCACTTTTAAAGCTGCCAGCAAGAGGAAGTGAAGAAGACCAGGCCCTGAAAGCCCGACTCGGTCTATCAGATGAAGATTCCCAATTCTTGTCCTTCTGGCTGGCGAAATTGTTACTTCTTACCCCTGGTCCTAAAGAAACTTCAACATGCCCCGGCCTATCTCCAGATGAGTATAATTTTTTGAACAAGGGTGTCCCCGCCAACGAGACATGGAACCCCTCTACCGATGGTGGTTTGAATTTGACCGAGACAAAAGTCATCGCCCTTCGATTCATCGGAAGTGGTGCCTTTGATGATTCACAACGATTCCTGCCTTCATTGATCGCTTCTGCTGATGCCAACTCACGCCTTGCGGATTTGGGAGATGAGACCCTGAAGCGATTTACTGCGGACATTGAAAATCCCGATGTTGTTCAGGAGCTGTATGATCTGTATTTCGGCACCGCTTCGCCGAATGCGCCCAATGGTGCTCCTCCAGTGCGCCCTCCACTCCAAGTGAAGATTCTTGTCTTCCTGGGGAAGTCCATCAAAGCTACTGCAGACCCTCAGCGAATATTGAGACTCATCGAAGATGGGCTCTTATCAGACTCTGCTAGATCCTCTCAGGGGTTGCAAGCATCGAAACTAAGGACCCAAATTTTTACGTTCACGACCTGGGTGGTCCGTATGGGCGCACCCTCTGACCTGAAGCAAATCGCGCCCATACTTATTGCGGGTCTGAGGGATTTCATTCAGTCTCAAGGATGGCCCAGTCCGGCAGCTAGTGGGCAGAAGCTACCTACGACAGATCTCAGCCTGCGAGGTCTCGCCTACGAGAGTATCGGTATCATGGTTCCAAAAGTTGACTTTATGTCGCAAGCCGATGCTGTAGAGAACTTTGAATTTGACCTGGTCCGATGGCTCTTTGCTTCCTTGAGTGCAGATGATTCGAGTCCACAGATATTCGTTAGCATCGACCAGGCACTAGGAAGTATTCTCAATTCTTCATTAGACAGCCATGACAAGACCTTCCAGGACCAGCTGCGGCCATTCCTGGTTCGTCAGATGAGCATGCAGCCTGGCGACATGGATCCCGATACTGGTTATCGTGCTGTGCGGGGTGTTCAGTATGCCGCAGTGCGGTTTGCGAATCGATTCCTGCCATTCGGCGATGTGGTCGCTCGTTGGATCGACTTGATGGCCATTGCCAGAGGCCCAGAAAGACAACAAGAAATTGTCGAGGAAGGAAAGAAAGGTCTTCACCCTTACTGGTACCGACTCCTCAATCCTGCCAAAGATGGGAAATGGTCAGCTTCCTCAGCAGCTCCAGTTCAAGACGAATCTTGGTTCGACTTCCCAAAGTTCGATGAAGCTACTCGTTTCCTACTTGGCAAGGGGGGGCAAGAGGAACACTTGAATGTTCAGTCTTTGTCCGCATCGCAACTCCTGTCTGGTCCCTACAAGGGTTCATTCACGCCTGCCATCACATTCCTCCGAAATACATTGATTTGGGAGGCTTTTTCAGCCTCTGGAGTTGCTACAGATTTAGAACAAGATTGGGACTATAAACAAGAAGTGCTGCTCTCTACTAGCGTGCAAGCCCGCTCAGCCGTGAGAAAGTACATTCGAGAGTCTGCGAAGGAGTCTGTCTTGGCATTCTTGTCTGGCACGCTAGAAGGTCTTGTAACCGGCGAGCGTGAAGGCCTACGACAATGTGGTGTTCATTTCGTGGAAATCTGCTCCCTAGCGCCCAATGACGTTGTTCAACACTTGATCTCGCGTGCGACATCCTTGATGGAGCCAATTTGCAGCAACAACCAAGATAACCAAGGTGTTACTGCACGGGCATTTGGAATTTTGGTTTCGCACCCTGCCTTCTCAGAGGAGCAATTGAAGAGTTTCATCACTCAACTAACTGCTACCATCCAATCATGGAATACTTCTGTAGGTCAAGAGGTCATGCGAGTCCGTGGGGCGATATTAGCGCTCTCATATTTGCTCAGTCGACTTGCGTACCGTGGTCTGGTGAACCGAGCCCCAGAAGCACAAACCAAGCAGTTCATTGAGACTCTCTTTGATATTCTAGATGTTTCCCGGGATACACTGCTCCAAAGAACCGCACAAGAGGCCATTGGGCAGCTAAGTCTATCAGGTGTGCTGTCTCTTGATATTATCTCAGAAGATGGCTGGAAAAAGATCCTGGAAAAGCTATCGCGCGACGCCAAAACTGAGAACCAAATCCCTATCAAATCTCTGGGATTGTTGACTCTGACTTTCTCCCGATCTGGCTCAGACGGTACCATGTTCACTGATTTCTTGGGTTCACTCTACAGCCTACATGAAATCCGCAGTCCCGAAGTTCAGTTCACTGTAGGCGAATCCTTGAGCAATGTTGCTGTTGGGTGGGATTCTCGGGCCCTGATCCAAGATTTCGACATCGATGCAGAATTCCCTCGCTCAGACGTCCCGCGCTCGGTGTTTACAGTCATCTGTGACAAGGTCATTGCCGATTGCACAGCGCCCAAGCCATCTCTGCGGAAGGCATCTGCAATCTGGCTGTTGTCGCTGGTTAAAAACTGCGGTCACATGCAGGAGATGCAGGAGCGGCTGCGCAAGTGCCAAGCTACTTTCAGCAGCCTTCTTGGAAATAGGGACGAGGTAGTGCAGGAGACTGGAGCGCACGGACTCAGCCTTGTATATGAGATCGGTGACCAATCACTGAGAGACGATCTGGTGCAAGATCTGGTTGAATCATTCACCTCGACTGGTCCCAATCTCGGGGGTGGCAAAATCGAGGCCGATACCCAGCTATTTGAGCCTGGGGCTCTCCCCACCGGTGACGGGTCGTCCGTCAACACCTACAAAGATATCATGAACCTGGCCGCCGAGGCGGGTGACCCCACTTTGGTTTACCGGTTCATGTCATTGGCTTCAAACAATGCGATTTGGACAAATCGTGCGGCATTTGGCCGCTTCGGAATCAGCAGCATCTTTTCTGATTCTAGTGTCGATGGCTACCTGGCAAAGAACCCTAAGATTTACCCCAAGCTTTTCCGTTACCGGTTCGATCCTAACCCGAACGTGCAAAGATCTATGAATACCATCTGGCAAGCACTAGTCAAGGATCCCACCGTTGTCATCGATACCCACTTTGATGATATCATGCAGGATCTGCTGAAGAGCATTCTAGCGGGTCGAGAATGGCGTGTTCGGCAAGCAAGTTGTACCGCCGTGGCAGACTTGATCCAAGGTCGCCGTCCGGAGAAGTACGCCCAGTATCTCGATGAGATCTACAGTAAGGCTTTCAAATTACTGGACGATATTAAGGAATCTGTCCGCACCGCCGCGCTGAAGCTCTGTCAAACGATTACCAACTCGGTCATCCGCACACTCGAGACGAGCGGTAGCGAGAAGCGCGCGGGAACTCTACTCAAAAGTGCTATCCCCTTCCTTTTGAGCGATAAAGGCTTGGATTCTAGTGTGGAAGAGGTGCAAGGATATGCCATTGGCGCGCTCATCTCAATGATCAAGAAGAGCCCGGGCAGCTTGCTGCGCCCATATGTTCCCAACATGCTGGAGAAGTTCCTGAGTGCTCTGAGCTCTCTGGAGCCACAGGCTGTCAACTATGTCCACCTCAATGCCGACAAATACGGTCTAACCGGTCAAGAGATTGACAAAATGCGTTTGTCCAGCATTCGCACATCCCCTATGATGGAGGTGATTGAGCGGTATCTGATTGACAACTTGGATGACAGCAACCTCGATGAACTGGCACGGAGACTCGAGGATGTGCTTCGGTCGGCCGTGGGTCTGCCATCGAAGGTGGGTTGCAGCCGTGTTCTGGTGCTGCTTAGCATGAAAACTTTGCTCTTCCGCCCATACGCGGACCGATTTATCCAAATTCTCACCAAGTACGTGGTGGACCGAAATGACACGGTCAGCGCCTCCTACTGCTCATCCATGGGCTATCTGTTGCGGCTTGCGTCGGACGATCGGATTCTCAAAACCTTTGACTTCGCGAAAAACCTCTATCTGACCGCCGAGGATGCCACACCACGAGTGATTTCCGGCGAAATCCTGTACTCCGCGTCCAAATTAGCCAACGACCGGTTCATGGCATTTGCGGCGAGCGCATTGCCGTTCGTCTTTGTGTGTAAGCACGATGGCGATGAACATGTGAAAGAGCAATTCGAAAAGACATGGCAAGATAACGTTGGTGGATCGCGTGCGGTGTCACTTTACATTCGCGAGATTGTGGGCCTGGTTTCCGACAATTTGGACTCTCCCCGCTGGGCTATCAAGCACACGGCCGCACGGGCGATTGCGCAAGCGGTGTTATCACTGGATGCGGAGATTGACCTCCCGACAGCGCAATTGGTTTGGCCAGTATTGGAGCGTGCTCTGGCGGGGAAGACGTGGGAAGGTAAAGAAGTGGTGCTTAAGGCACTAGTGAAATTTAGCGGGCGAGCCCAAAAGTTGTGGCAAGCCAACGAGGAGTTGAATAAGCTAAAGGTATGGGCTGACATGTCGCCACTTCCAAGATTTCCACTATTATAAAAATAAGGGAACGAGTTCGAACTATAGAAATGCTAACGCATGTCAGACTATCACGGTTCGCGAAGCGAAGCGAACTAATGTGCTCTACCGGCCGCATGGACTGCGAGCAATGGGCGAGATTGCACAAGCACGCAAGGACCTCAATTTCATGCCGGATGTATTAAAGGTTATTCCGGGAGTGATTGAAGAATTGAAGCAGGACCAGGACCAGGACCAAATGGAGATAGAATCCAGGAATGGGCGCGGCTCGACCCAAGATGACACCCTTGCGGCGTGTGTACAATGTCTCCTGCAATGTTTCAACCCCACCGCTTCGGGTGAAGGTCAGTCACCGAAATCCCCGACTTCGCACCCGAAATCCTAAATCTCACCCCCCCAAAAAAAACCCTGCGAGAAACCCCTAGCGTCATTCCTTGCTAACACTAACCATAGCGCTGGGAAAGTACGTGGAACAGGTGACCAGTCCGCTGGCCCAAGTTCTCCAACTTGGTGGGCGACAGGTCGTCAGCACGGGCTACGATGAGCTCCGAGCTTTCTTTACGCGAGTGGATCAGTGGATCGTTTCACCGGCATCCGGTGAACAAATCGCCGTGCCCTTGACGGTTCTGGCGGACAAGTTACTCACGAACGAAGTGGAAGGGTCTGTGGAGGCCATCCGCAAGGGTCGTGCAGAGGCCATTCTAGCGTACCTGAAACTGAGTCCGCATGCCCAAGCGGCTGTGCCTGACACCCTTATCAAGCGTGTTCGTGAATGGCGAGCCAGTGAACGATCCGGATCGGTTCAGCGTCTACTGGACGAGGCTTTGGCCTTGCCGAATTAAGAATCCCACGTGGTGCATTTCATTTACGGGGTCGATCAATATATGTTTCTTATTCGAAAAGAGGATACATATGAAGTTAATCGTACCAATAGGAGATCATTCCAAGGGGGAAATAGTATAGTTAAATTCCTGTGAAATACCCTCAAAAAGGCTACGCCACTCGCTTAACCCTCGGCCAAGTCCGTTTGGAATGCGGAGAGTCCAAAAGAGATCGAAAGTGTGATCTCTTCGATTTTCACGATCCAGACCGGGGGTCCCGGCCCATCGAGACTGATATTTTTTTCTTCCCCAGATAAGTCCAAGTGAATTGAGCTCATTCTTCGGCTCCGGAAGGGGAGGGTTCTGCTCAGCCAGCCCCTGAAGTCCCGAGGTTTCTTCACTTTGCGTATCTTTGCCCTAATTCCCTTCCCTTTGACCCGAATCTTTGGGCTCTCTCTCTCTCTCTCTCTCTCTCTCTCTCTCTCTCTCTCTCAATGTAATAATAGTAACTTCTCATCCACATGGTTGGCATCTGCATGCCATTTGATTTTTTTTTATTCCCTCTAGTGTTTTTTTTTTTCCCTGTTTTTTTTCTCTCTTCTATTATTTTCGATTATTTTCTAATTTTTCTCCCCTTTTTCTCCTTAGCTCTCTTCAAATAATTTCGCAAGTTGAAAATAGTATGATTTTTATTTTTCCTTAATTCCCGCCACCCGTTGGAAAAAGACTGCGCCCATGAACTGCATTTCTGAACATATAGGCCATTTTCCCTCCCTTTTTTCCCCACCCTATCTCTTAGAATATCTTCTTTTATCTTTAATATTTCCCCCATACTTCGTCTAGTTTTCCTTCTTTTTTTCCCCCGTTAATATATACTAGTATGTGTTTGTGTTCCAATTCGGCCCGTACAACACTGATCCATACAGCCTTATGACGGTAACCAGTCTGATCATGCAAAACAGACGGAGCAAAGCCTCTGGAAAACCGCCTCTACGGTTACCCATCATTGCCCCCAAGGAAGATCTTTTTGACGCCTTCGCCAAGTCTGAAAAGCCCTTGATTGCTCCACCGCGCATCCGCTTGCCTCCACGATCTCGTACCGGTTGTTGGTAAGTGATCGTCTCTATATCATTTCTGAACCTCAAGCTGATTCGCTATAGGACATGCCGAGTGAGTTTCTTTTTTTCCCCCATCTTTTTACCCTGGGAAAAAAAAAAAAAGGAACAGTTGATTAATTGAGGGTTTTCTTCTTTCTTTTTTTTTTTCAGAGTCGAAAGGGTAAGTGATTTGACAAATTGTCTCTAATTCCGTGGCTGACGCACATTCTCTAGTCAAATGTGATGAAGGACACCCGCAATGTAATGTATGCATTCTTCACGCTTCAAATTTCCCACTTTTACTTATTTCTTTCTAGCAATGTACACGTCTAGGCCATACTTGCGATTATCGTCCACGGTTGGCGTTTCGCGATGATACCCCTCGTATCATGGGCCGTATGGCCGATGTCAAGACAAATGGTCATGTCGTTTGGGATCGTAAGCACCTTCTTTTAGGGGTTTCTTCTTTTCTTCCTATAGTACTAACTAGAGTAGTCACCTCACCGGGTTCCAATGATGAGAGAACTGAATATTTCTCTCTCGGGGATTCACTTCCCCCTTTTCCTTGCTCACTTCGGACGAAGACCGGGAAAAGAAAGCAGAAGCGTTTAGTCCAGGCACGTATCATGTCGTGATGACACCAGACAGTTTCTCCTCTCTGCCAGAATATGCAGACGATGTCGAGAAACCTAAATCAAATCCCGAGTGTAGGAGATCTGCTACCAATAGTCCCACAATCACGGCAAAGGCAGACAGTCCGAGAGAAGATCCCAATGTGGTGATTTTGAAGACCTTTGAAGATGTTACTCGTCGCTCGCCGTCTAGCGGGAAGATCAGGATCTCTCCAACCTCGGAGATCTCAGATCCTTTCTGCAATTTATCTCTCTCGCCAAATTTCACCTCTCTTCCTTCGCCTGATGTGAAGGTAGAGGAGAGTCATATGACTTTCCTTGACCCACGTCTTGACCAGCAAAGTCAGGATTCGACTATTTTCTCCCATTTCCGTCATGTCGTATGGAGGCAGTTATTCCCCCATGACCATAGGTTGGATGATTCTTGTGGATCGGATAGTCATAGTCACTTTATGACTCTTAGCATGGACTTCCTAGAGCAGGAAGCCACTCGTTTCCCTCCTGTGGGTATTCCATTCTTTAGTTCGTATGCTCGTGCTAATAATTACAGCTTTCCCACGCTATGATGGCTGTATCAGCCCTTAGTCTCTCCCACAGCGGCACAGGTCACAATGTCGATGCGCTACAATATTATCAGCAAGCCTTTCCCTCGCTCCAGGTCAGCCTACGGAATAACGATGACCTCGTTTCCGATGGACTGTTCCTCACCCACTTCCTGCTCCTGATCTACGAGGTGAGACTTGACTATTGCACTTTCTCCCCCAGTCTCTTTACTTACAATCCTTCAGATCGCAGCCGCTGAGCCACACGGCTCGAACCTTTGGTCTCACCATATCTCTCGCCTTCTCCACATCGCTTTCCTCCGACGAGCCAAGTATGGCCAAGAACCTCATCCATTCATCCTCTGGTGGGTGTGCCATATTGACTTGTACGCCCTGTTCAGCGGAGCAGGGACTGGAGAGTTTGTACGAGCCATTATCGACCACCAGATGCTCCCTGGCTCTGAATGTCTTCTTTACCCTTCTGCCCCAGAAGGATACAGTGTGATTTACTCCGATGAGCATGAGAGCTTGCCGGTGATCATGCGTCTGTACCACGACACATTCCGACTGGCGGCTCAACTAGGCTTCTTGGCTGCTCGGCTTCGTCATGATAAACAGAATCTGCCCTTTGCAGAGTTTGATCAGAGATCGCAGGAAGTAAGCGATCTGCGCCAGGCTTTTGGGAGACTATGGGAATCGCCCGATGTTGCCTTCCTACATCAACACCAGGATAATCTCCCGCGGCGGTCTCGGGAAATTATGCAACAGGTCAGTCATTCCGCTTTCACTTTCCGTATAACAAAAAGCTAACCGACTCCTTCTAGTCCGCTACGCTGTACCATGTTTGTCAACTCTTCTCTTATAGCAGCATGTGGCCCGGACAACGAGTCGAATCCGATTTTTGCCCAGATGGAGACATCGACCACCACGCAACAGAGATCTTACGCTTAGCCGAGCGGACTACACACACTCGTCGAGCTGATCGACACTTTATAGTTTTCCCCTTGTTCCTAGCGGGTGCTACGGCGTCAGCTAGTGGATTGAAGATGATGGCAATGGAATTGATGACTAGTATGGAAGACGAGGAAGATGGCATGGGTCGCAATGCAGCAACGACTCGTGCTATTCTTCAGATTGTATATGAGCGACAATTGGAGCGCCTCATGCATGTGGGTCATACATTTGATGTGGATTGGTCTGACCTAATGGCTCAGGAGGGCCTTCAAATGGTCAATTTCGGATTTTGATTGGATTTGTGTTTTTATTTCAGAGCATTGGCGCATCCGGGCATATTTTTATGGGGAACTAGGTATGTTTTGACTATGTTATGATTGATGGGATATGGGGGTTGTATGTATAGAAATGAATATAATGGAAACTGTTCGGGCCGACCCATTATAGGAATCTCCCTTGGCAAATATTAGCATGTCTATAGTACAGGGTAGTATATGAAGTACTGTCTAGTCCTGTCTAGTCCTATCTCGCACTATATAAGTACACATACTATCTAAGCCAAGGCAGCAACTTGTGATTCTCGTCACCTGCGGGGTCGGCGTCTCGCCCAACTTAGCGCCTACAAGAAAATTTACTTCCTTTGCTTTTTCTTTCCTTTTTTCTTTTTGCTCTCGGACAATTTCTATGAATAGAGATATTTCTCATTGCCCCGCACCTCCGACTTCGCGCCTATCTCCCTAATTGAGAGTTCTCTTTCTGCTGTGGCGGAATTCTCGTTCTGCAGCTTCGAGCCTATAACTTAAGTATGAGTGCTGGCAGCAGCCGTGCTCTGCACCCTGAGGAGCTTTTCCTCAACGGTCCAGGCAGACAAGAATCTCCCACCATCGGCCCTCTACGTATCAGTAAACGGGACTCATCGTCCCCAGCATCGGCCGCCGGCTCCAGTCCCCCACCAAACGCCCCGCTCCCCTACCCGGATGACCGTCAACGTCCGCAAATGCGCACCTCAAGTTCAACCGGATATCATGACAACATTAGATATGGGTCTCCGCCAGCTGGTCCTGGCTCTGGCTCTGTAAGTCCGAATGAATACCCATCAGCACTGCGGCCGCGGGACGGTCGCGAACCCCGAGTCGCAACATTGGCCGAACGAAGAGGTGCAGCCCCTAAGCCGCTTCCCGAATCGCCTGGCCATGATGCGCCAGATCGCGAAGCCTTAGCCGCAAGACAATACCCTCGACCCCCAGCAAGTCTACCACCCGGTCCACCAGAGCCACCGGCAAATACGAGCCAATATGATTACCGTCAACAATACTACCCGCCTCCTCAACGCCAAAGCTCAACATCTGCAGCCCGTCCCCCGTCAAGTCTACAGGCCCCACAAGGCCCGCTCAATCGCATCAGTTCCACCTCGACAACCCGCGCCCAGCGTGGCTCGCCCCCGCCACCAGAGACGCCTATCGTTGGCCCAGGCCAGCATCCTGCCTCTGACATTGAGGCCCGCTATGCGGCTGCTGGCATCGCAGGCACAGGGACTCTACAGGGAATCCAGTCGCATAATGTGGCTGCGCAGAGACGAGCAGAGCAGTACTCTGGACAGCAGCCAGTTTTCCAGCAGCAGCAGCAGCAGCAACAGCAACAGCGCCCGTGGACTCCGACTGAGCAGCCTGGTTCCCAGCCTCATGGGCCTCCGACAGTTTATCAGGGTGATGAGGTCGTCACCGATAACAATCAGCCTGCTGCGCATCCGGGTCAATATGGTAGCCCGCCACCTCAGATGCCCGGAACCTATGGCAGCCCCCCGCCTCAGGTTCACCCCGGTCAATACAGCAGCCCGCCGCCCCAAGCTCATCCGGGCCAATATAGTACCCCGCCGCCCCAGGCTCATCCAGGTCAATATAGTAGCCCGGCACCTCAAGCTCATCCTGGACAGTACAGTGGATCCCCATCCCAAATGCACCCTGGGTCTGGGCTACAGCAGCAACAGCAACAAGAGCAGCTAGGAAGAGTTGCCCCCAATGCCCTGGAACAAGACATGGACCGGATGCGCCTCAGCTCCTCCCCTCCTCCTGCCTACTCAAGTGTATCTGGCCCTTCTGCTTCGAATGGGTATCCCAATGAAAAACATAACGGCGCTGCGGCGGCGGCAGCAACAGCCGCTGCAGCTGGCGCTGGGGCGGGATTGATGCATCCGGCCTTGGTAAATCAACCTAATCCTGCCGTCAAAGCACATTCACCTGCGCCGACAGCCTCCGCACAGGACCATCCCGCTTTCCGGAATGACCAGAGGCAGCAACAGCAGGCAGGCCAGTCCCCACAGGCGTCTGTTTCTAATGACTTGTCAGGTTTCCATCATCAGACAATCCAGGTGACTTCTCCGGGGCCCTCTAGCGCAGGTCCAGCATCCCCGCCACCTCTTCCGGAGGGGTGGATTGCCCACATGGATCCAAGCTCGGGACAGTATTATTACATCCACTTGCCCACCCAGTCAACTCAGTGGGAGTTCCCCAAGGGGCCTACGCCACTTAACCTCAACGACACGCCCTTGTCCCCAGTGGGAAGTGTGTATAGTGCCCATCCACTGGCTTCCCCGGGTCTGTCGGCTTTTGGAAAGCCTCTGGCGTCACCGGGTGTGCCCTTAACTCCTGGCTTTGAAAGCCTACAGTCTCCCGTTGTGTCTGGATTCTCTGGGCCTCCCCCAGCAGTGGCATGGATTTGTACAAAAATGTTCCAACCAACGGTGTTTACTTTGGTCCTTATTTGCGTTACACCAACATGGATATCGAGCGTGGAATCTGGATGGGATCTATCCTGCTTGTGACGGATGCCGGACAGCCACCCACGATCCATATGCATCAGAGTCTGGACCTTTCTCCGAACCCGAGACAATTGAAGGCAGTCAACATTGCCGCCCATCAACGCTGGACATTCTACAAGTATGAGATTGACCTCCAGATGGACGACGCGGGTCCTGCAAAATGGACCTACGCCATCACCTCACATCTTGGCTGCACTCGATATGAGTTCCTCGTCGCTGGTCGACACGAGACTAACTGGCGGTTCATTGCTACTTCTGGAAATGACTTCTCGCTGAATGTCAATGCTAGTGAGCGGGCTCGTGTGGGCGGTATCGGTTACATGTGGAAGGATATTATGCAAAAGCACAATGAGATCGGTGGCTTCCACACCCAATTGTGCCTGGGTGGTCAAATCTATGCGGATCGCATGTGGAAAGAGATCCCGTCTCTCAAGCAATGGTTGACTATCAGCGGAAAAGAGGCTAGAAAGAACGCTCCTTGGACAGCGGCTAACCAGCAGGATGTTTCTTACGCATACTTTCATTACTATACCAGCCATTTCGATCAACCTCACATAAGGGAGTCATTTGCGCAGATTCCTTATGTCTGCCAGATAGATGATCATGACATGTGAGTCGGCCATACATCAATAATTCACTAGTAGCGCACTGACATTCACAGCTTTGATGGATTTGGCTCGTATCCAGAGCACATGCAGTTCTCAAACATGTTCAAGAACATAGGCCGCATCGGTATCGAAATGTACCTCCTCTTCCAGCATCACACAACTCTCGACATTCTCCGAAACGTCAGCAATGACACGGACCTCTTCACTATCACCGGCACAGGCTGGCACTTTGTTAAATACCTAGGTCCCGGCGTCGTCGTCGTCGGTCCAGATTGTCGCTCAGAACGGAACCCTCACCAAGTCATGGCTGGTCCCACGTATCAGGGTCTCTTCCCGAAGATCGCAATGCTACCGCCCAGTGTTCAACACTGTCTCTGGATGGTCGCCGTCCCACTCATCTACCCCCGTCTAGAGACGGCAGAACACATTGTCCAGACTGTCGCAACGGGAAAGCGAGCCGTGACCGGCGCGTACAATGTGCTAGGCAAGGTGACCAGCTCCGTTGCCGGAGTGGTTGGCGCCAAAGACTTCGTCGGCTCAGGCTTTGACTCAGTGAAGCGAGCCGTAGGTAAATCCGGGCTGATGGGTGGTATACTGAGTCCATTTGGTGAATTCAACTCGATGGACGAGCTACGCGATCAATGGACACACGAGTCGAAGGTCGGTTCCCTCTTCTGCCTATCAAAGCCCCGATTCAATTATACTAACATAAACTAGGATCTCGAACGCACATATCTCATCCGCACACTACAAGGCATCGCCCACCAAAAATCAATCCGAATGACCTTCCTTTCCGGCGCCGTCAATGTCTGCGGCGCAGGTCTCGTCCACGACCCCTCAAACCCTTCAGACCACAAGACAATGTATCAACTCATCGCCTCCTCTGTCGTCAACACTCCACCTCCATCATACATCATCAAGCTCCTCCACAGCCACAGCAAGCCCCTCTATGTCCCTGCCAACGGCCACAAATCCTCTGCTCAGGTCAGCGATACAAAGGAAGACATGATGGAGATCTTCCAGACGGACGTCAACGGCCAGGCTCGTGAGTATCGTAAGCTCATGGCAAGAAGGAACTACGTCGCTATCGTCGCCTATGACCCTGAGGCAATTAATGCCTCTTATGGTATGTCGGCTGGTGTTAGTAAATTGAGTCTTGCAGCGGACTTTATGGTTCAGGGGGATGGGGCGCTCGGGAATGTGGTCAAGTTTGGACCGGTTATTGTGCCTTGTCTCGATCAAGGGAGGTGAGAGGTGAGAGGTGAGGAGTGAGGCGAATGTTTCTCTTTTTATACTTGTATTTCGGGATTTTGAGATGTTTTTCTTTGCACAGCATTCATTCCGTTCTTTTATTCGTTTTGAATCGGTCTTTTTGGCGTGTTTGCATATGTTACTGTTCATCTTTCTCTATTTTCTAGCTTTGTCTGTCTTGTTTGAGACAATTATACCGCTGTCCTGACTGGATCTTGTACTTGCTTGAAGTAACGATTTTAGAATGATAGATGTCAGGCTGAATATCATTTCTCGTAAGACAAGGTCTGATAATGTACATAGTAGGGTATCTCAATAATAAGCAAAGCAACCTACGCCCGCATCTAATCCGAAAAGATATATTCTATCCAGTTGGATCACCCCCCGGAACACAAAGCCCAATCCTCCAGAAATAATCCCGATGGGCATAAAACAGTTCCCAAAGTCGATACCTCGCCGGTATAAGAGACCAATCCCACCGAAGGGGCGATAACCGCTCCTCACAACCTGTAAGATCAGAACTCAACCGTGAACGTTCCAACACAGCCTGCTCCCCCGTCACAGCACCGCTTCCATCACCATCACCATCACCATCAGTCGACCGACACCCCTCCCTACCAGAACCAGAACCAGCCAACCCAACAGGAACATTCAAATCCCGATACAATTCAACCAAAACCCCCTCGCTCCCCCCACCAGCAATACAAGCAGGATCATTCGCACCAACACAATGAACCACATCCTCCACCCGGGGCGGCAATCCCTCCCTCGAGATGAAAACCTCCCCAGCATGAGGACTATACCCCCACTCCACAAGCGGTAACATAGGAACCGGATCCCCGACATGCGTTACACGACGAAACCGCTGACCCCCTTCAAGCGGTGGAACCGCGATCCCATCGAGTCCGAACTGTTCATCGAGGAATCTCGCAAACGCCGCATTCCCAATCATAGGTTCCCCGAACGTCGTCACAGTCGCATCCCAGCCTTTCAGACGCATCTCCAGTCCCGCTAGTGCTGCAACTGCTCCGCCGAGGGAATGGCCTACCAGCGTTATGGGGTAATCTGGGTATTTTTCGCGAAGAACGGAGATCTGGGGGAGAATTTCTGCTCTGGTGTGCTGCCATGAGCGCATGAAGCCTGCGTGGATGGTGCAGTTCTCGCAGGGAGTGTTCTCTTCTTGGTAGGGGATGTAGGCTTGGGGGTAGGCGGAGAGGTCGATTATTGTGTTTGTTATTGAGTATGTGCCGCGGAAGGCGAGGAGGATTTTCTTGGAGGTTGGGTTGTGGGAGAGGGCTATGTAGCCGCATGAGTCGGAGAGAAGGAGGCCTGTATTCCAGGTCTATCGGTTGGGTTAGTGGGTTGTTATTTTTGTTGTGGGGGGTTGTAGATGGACTCACTGTTACTAGTTCTAGATCTGGGAAATCGGTGCAGCGGCTCAGACACTGGAATGGTTTGTGTACTTCTGATGTTCCGACGCAGTATGAGATGTCCACTATTCGGGATAACTCCTCGAGGGAGTTGAATAGGTCGGTTGAGACATGGTTGGTCTTCTGGGCTGTGGCGAGGCTCAGGAAGTAGATGTATAGTAGCAAAGGGAAGAGTAAAATGCTAGCCATGGCGTAACATGCTGACGTGGGTAGCTGGAGGGAAGATATGAAATCATTTTATGAGAAGGAACAAGACCGTGTGATGTGGAGATGTGACTGGAATCCGGGGTAACGTGGACTCACATTATGTCATCGGTTTCCTTATTGGCTGGTCCATGTCGATCAAGATACCGGGGGTCTATATGGGTCTACAAGAGAAGGAATGTACTCTAAATGGTCACGAGAGGCTGAATGTACTCGAATTCTATCCAATACTATATGCATGCTGACCATGGACTAAGGCCGGCATTAAAGGTTCAAATCAGGCGGCCCAAATGACAACGCGACCGTCGACACCGCTCGCTGTAACAATATGTTAGTCTCTGGTAGGTCTTGTGTTTCTGGAGGGTGATCTTACTGCTGAAGGAGCTTACAACTCCGTTGGCTTCATCATGGGCCCGGATGGTGTGGACAGTGTTCTGGTGGGTAGACTTGAGCTTGGTATCTGCCTGAGCCTGGCCCTTGAGATCCATCTGCCGGAACATGTTCAAAGCAGACTCCTCGCGGGCACCCCTGGCTGGTCCAGCCTTGTTCTCCAGAGAGCCGGCAAGTTGCCATCCATTCTCATCGCCGCGGAAACGGAAAGGCTCACAATCCTAGATCTGGTTAGCACAAGCCGTTGTATTACTCAAAAAAAAAAAAAACAACTTACATGACCAGCTGCAATAATCTCGTTCTCGCCGTTCCAGATCAGACTGTTGAGCGGCAGCAAACGGGTAGCGATATTCAACATTGCCCGCGGGGGCTGCTCTGGTGCGCTGGGGTATACGACAGTGACGCTACTATCGTGTCCAGTGAAGGCAAGCACATTACCACTAGGGGAGAATGCAACACCCTGGATCCAACCAGCAGTATCATTCAGGTACTCGCCACAGATGGTGTTGAAAGGAAGGCGCTCTCCCCACGCGCTGGGCTCCGGGCGGGTATCGATACCCTTAATGAAGCTGGAGAAGACTCGGGCATGAGAATCGGTCGATCCGGCTGCCAGCAGGACGGAGTTCGGGTGCCACGCCAGGGTTGTAATGGTGCTGCGAATAGGCTTCTTGATGTGCTTTGAGATCCACCAGTCGTTCTCCTCCTCGAAGTAGCAGATTGCAATCACTCGGGCGCCGGAGCCGACGGCGAACTTTTGCTCCGATGGAGACCAGCGCACAAAGGTTGCGGCACGGTTAATTCGGAGAAGTACCAGAGTGGGTTTCCATCCGGTGGGAGTCTTCTCCCAAACGTAGGCATTGCGATCTATAGAACGAACACCTGTTAGGTATTTGAAGTGTGGTAGAAAGAGCCTTACGAGAACATACCCTGCGAGCAAGTGACGATTCGGCCACTATTGGGAGCAATATCAACACTGGTGACGATCTTCTCATGTCCCTTAAGCTCATCGCTCAGCGCAAACTTGTTACCTGATTGTTGATACAGCTCCACATTGTTCTCCCGAGCGACAGCAAGTGTCTTCTTATCGGATGAGAAGGAGTGGTCTGCAATTGGTGCATGGAAGAGATGGTGAACCTGAGGAGTGGCCATATTGGAGATAATAACGACAGGAGGGTCTCTCTACCGTCGTGCTTGTATACTTGGTTGTGTAGTTGCGGGACCAGGAGGGGAGCTGGGTGATGACGGTGGTGCTTAGTCAGAACATGTATCACATGACCTGAAGCTACTTTTATGTCGAGGTTTTGAGTCGCCATTAACATGGCACGCGATTGAGCTCCATTTTCCCATACGCTATCTCATTTACCCTTTCAATCAGACGACAGCCTTTCTGAACTAATTAATCACCCAAAAAATGGCCTCAAAATCATTGCCCGCCCGTGGAGGCCCCGATACTAAGGCCGTCGCTACCGGTCCTCCCAACCAGACGTGAGCTTGTCCTTCCAAGCACCGGAGAATGTCGTGCATTGGCGCTAACAACTTTTAGGCTCTACTGCACACACTTGCCCGATAAGAGAATCCCGAAACATGATCTGCGAACGGCACTCTATGCCTTATTCTCCACATACGGCACCGTCCTCGACATTGTGGTCATGAAGACCAGCAAAATGCGAGGCCAGGCCCATATTGTGTTCAAGGATGTCCAAGCCAGTACACAAGCACTGCGGGCTTTACAAGGATTCGAATTCTTCGGGCAACAGATGGTACGTTTTCCTTGCTCTTCTACCATCGCAAACCCCCGCTCAATCAATGGATGTCTAGAAAATTGTGTACGCCAAAGGATCATCAAATATCATTTCAAAACTTCGCGGCACATATGTTGCTCCAGTCGAGGCCGCGCCAGCTCCAGTCACGACCGACCTCCAAAAGTCTATCTTCGGAGCTCCTCCAGGCGCCCTCCCTGCACGACCCACAACCGGTGCCAACGGAGAGGGTCAAGGCTTGAAGCGACCGCGTGAAGAGGAAAGCGATAACGAAGAGGCCCCGATGGACGAAGATAGCGATGTACCAATGGAAGCTTCCTCCGATGAGGAGTAATCCAATGAACGAGGCCCCTGCTGGGGACTGGGAGAGACTTGAAGTCCTCACCTTGCATGTGATTTTTTTACTTGATTCCCCAGCGTTTCCAGCATATGCAAGAAGTATTGGCTGGTACTGTGCTAAACAAAGAGCTCGTGTGGGACGTGCAGGTTCACGCAATGACCTACAAGGCCGAGCCAGATGAGGAGATATGACCCAGGAGTGACGCGCTGTGCGTCTGCAATATTCGCCATAGCATCCGCGGTGTTGCATGGGTGGACAAAAAAGGCCGGGGCGCCAGAGTCAGGATGGTACTACAAGCAAAAAACAAAAACAAAAAGACATGAGCTCTTGTCACGAGGTTCCGAGAATGCACCTACACCCATACTAATCCCACCCATTACACCCACACTCTTCAATTCTTGCCTGTACCGTTCCGGCACGACATACTGGTAGACTTCGTCTAGTCCGAGTGGGCCGTTGTGCCACCTGAGGCCGAAGTACAAGACGGGGACCTGATATGTGGGGGACAATAAGATGTCATAGTCAATCTGTAAGCTGGGGAGTTTGGCGCGAACGAGGGCTTCCTGCGGTGAAGAGTCAGAAAATGGGGCACGTCCCTTGGGAGGGCTAGAACTCTGCAGACCGGATCCTCATCTTCCTGTGATTCTTCCTCAAGCGCCGGGGCTTCTGGGCTGGGGAGATTGACATATTTTGTTATTCTGAGGCCTGTTCCATTTGGCTAGTTTCCAAAACATATTTTCCCATTAGTTTTTCTGGATTCAATCTAATAAAGAAATAGATAAGATTTCAATGGTTCATGCATGACAAAAAAGGGATACCTTTGTGAGCAGTCGAATGGCGGGCCAGTCAATATTTTGGGCTGAAGTGCATCGATCAGCGAGATCTTTACATGCACTCTCAAACTCCGACTGCACCAGAAAGGGAAATGCAGAGCACGATTCAGCCATGCGGCTGGAGCCTGGGGTGGCTGTCACTTCGTATCAGTGTACGAGTTGTCCGGATGCAGATGTTCAGCTGTGAATGCGGCGTGGCCAGGGTACGGGGATTTCGCAAGGATAAGAGCACTTGACCTTATCACTATGTCAAATGAGAAACATTGGAAGATGAATCCACGGATACAAAGTGGTTTAAAAAAAGCAAAGATTGATTGCAGTGGTCCGGATATAGAAAAGGAAGAAAACAATGGCGTTTGTCAGGAATACGACGTGTGCTTAGAAGTAGCCAGTACTTACATTCTGTACGGTACTTGTATGTTCAACACAAGTAGTGGCTACTTCCGTTTGCGGTATGTACCTTTTTTTTTCTTTTTTTCCTCGCGTGGAGATGGTTCCTTGTTCTTCTGCATGCAGTTGTTGATGTCCAGAGTAAATGGGATCTGAAACTTCGTGGCAAAATGCTTGCGTCTTTTTTTTTCCTACTGTTTAGTTGCATATACACGTTTGTCGTGATTCTCTCCACTTATGTATCGTATGTTCCCCCTTCCCTTATCCTCCCCTCCCAATTCTTTACTCCGGACTGTTTAATTTTCTTTTTGCTTTTTTTTTTTTTATATTTATTTTTGTGTTTTGCATGTCTATAATCTTAATGTTGCGTATCTGCCAATTTTGATCTACCCCTGGTCAATCGAGATCGTGAAATCTTGAAATCGTGAAATCCTCAAAATCTTGCTTGAAGGGGATTCCCGGCTTTCAAGATTGGTTATCTGCTTGACGTTACCTCAATTCCCCGTCATCCGTCTTCCATCTTTCCAGTCCAACCAATTCTCACATTGCACCCAATCTGAAACACGGACCATCATCTCCGGGCATTGGGAAACCTTGAACCGCCAATCGTCTCAATTCCAACCCTGTTGTACGAGCTTGGGGCTCGGATTGCGTCCTCTGTGGACCAGGGCCTGGCTTGACGTCAGAAGTCCGGGGTGCGATCTAATCTGAAGAGCTCCCTCTCTCTATCGGGGTAAGCTTGGAAACTCAAGGTCACTGCGGGGGAACAGTGCTCCAAGTCCTTATTCTTGTATATCATTCTGCTCCTGCACATGCCCCGTTGAATCTGGAGCATATTCAAATCTTGCATTTCTGAAGTCATGGGCAACTCTCAATCGAGTCAAGCCAAAGACGAAATCCGCCGCTCCAACCGCCTTTCAAAGCCCCTGACGAAGAAGTTCGGTCAAAGCTCCCAACTACCCGAAACAGACCCTTTAACGTTCAGTTCAGGGCTGATAGGGTGGCAAAACCCTTGGGTTGGCAAGAATATTGCCAGTTCCCCTATAGAAAAACGGGGCAGTTACCCTAAGAAAGCAGAGATCCCACCGACTCTTTTCGAAACGGACTCGTCCGAAGAGACCCCGACAGAGGACCGAGCCTTTGTATATGATCAGAGTCCCACGCAGCGTCCAATCCGCCCAAGCCTCTTGACTGCAAGCTCTTCGAGAAGAACATCTTACCAGTCGGAAACTTGGGAATCGGGTTCCCAGCCCTCGCCTCTTTATGAACAGCCACCAAAGCGGGCCAGTTCGACTCGAATTCCTCTACGGAGACACAATAGCGCTGTCTATGAAAACCATATTGGGGATTCGACATCTTCCAACACCCACTTCTTGGTTGGGAACCAACGGTTCTCATTAACGCGTCGACGATCGCTCCTAACGCGACCTGGGGTCGCCACAAGACGAACAGGCGCAGTTCGACGCGTCCCGTCACCCATCGGGGAGCCTGAATGCCCGATTGAGGATCCGACTGAGTCAACCGTTCTGCAATGGCCATTGCCTTCGAGCCAGCGACCGCTGCGTCTGCCTTCTCCAGTGCGGCCGAGAAGCCCAATGGAGACCCAATATACTCAGCTCGGGGCACTTAAATTAGGGTCTTTGCGAGTTGTAAATGGCTCTGCCTCTCCATGTTCGAGCGAACGCATTCCTTTCAGTGGGCCATGTGATTCAGGCCCTGGGCTTGGTCTTGAGAACATAGAACTCTCAGGGCCTAGCAGGGGATCGACGCTGGATATTCCATCCTTGCCCGATTTGAAGAAATCGGACGATGTTCCGGGGAGCCCATTCTCTTTCGAAAAGTCCCCCACTATCACAGTCCAGCCTCGCGCAAAATCTTTGTTTCCTGGAGATCCAGAAGATGAGGGAATTGTGCTCTGCGATGATACAAGAATCCAGTTGGAGAAAGGTGCTTTGGACACCGGTCTTGCTCGGAGCACAGCTCAATCTCTCAACAAGTCCGACAGTGGCTACAGCTCTGCCACCTCAATTCATTCCATACAGCGGAGCCGGACTCAGAGTTCTGCCACCTCACAGACGTCGAGCTCATGTGGTACAGATACCTCTAAGAACATCTGTATCCTGAACAGCTCGGCTTCAAGTCGACTAGGCGATAAATTACAGCGTCCCATGAGCCTGCAGACAAACCCGGAGAACTACTCAATGCTGTTACCAGTTGCTGCTCGCTGGTACGATTCGAGTGACCCAGCTCTCCTTGCTCCATCGCGATCGCGTCGATCAACGTTGTGTGCGCCCCGATACACGGAATATTCCTGGCCGCGCGAATCTCTCCTTGAAATTAAGTCCACTGCCCAACAGGGCCTTACCAGAGGACCTTTCTATGGAGATCGATTGTCCTTGGGCTCGTTTGACGTTGCATCTACTGTGGGGTCTACCACTACTGGAGAATCACAACTCAGTCACCAGCAGCCAATCACTGAAACCAAGGAGCGACTCCGCAGGTCGACCTCTGAGTATCAACTTCATGAAGAGTACAATACACAACGGCAAGTCTCACGATCTAGAAGCCGACTGGGAAGTCGCATCTGGAGCATGAGACCAGGCGTCGACGCTCCTCCGCTGCCCACTATCATGTCCCCAGGCTACTTGCAGGATGACCTTGATCTTGATGCTGAACTAGCTTCCTCTGAGCCGACGCGAGGCCGGACGAGAAGCCGAAGCAATGACTATCCCCGTCGTCGGTTGACGAAACCTCGTCCACAAACGGACCTGTGCATATAACGACCTCTCCCTTTTTTTTGGTTCTTGATTTTTCTAGTAATGATTTTGTTGCCCATTTATTGCCTTGGATCTTGTTTTGATCGCGTCTCGTTTGCTTACGGCGTCTACAAAAGTTCATTATGGAGGTGGTCCTTGTTTTTATTTTTTGGGGGTTTTTTTGGGAGGTTATGCGGGAGTTTGCGACCCATTTTGGATATGGAGTCTTATTAGGTATACCCTTTTGGAATTGGAAGTGGAATTGGCGTGAATCATATCCGGCGTTATACACAAATCCATGAATTCTGTATACCATGTGCTGTTCTACAATTTTAGGATTTTATTGGGCGCTTAGTCTAGTCCCCGAAATGCATGCATGTCCCCGATGGGATAAGATCTCACCTTTCGCCTATCTTGCCTTCTTATGCATACGTACATAATTCCTCACCGCGTGGTTGAGGGTTTCCCCGGCCATTCCTGTACACGAAGTAAGGTTATCGAGTTAAGCAAGGGGCTTTTACTAGGCGCAGGGTCCATGGAGTTAGTTTCTCTACGATCTACTGCATATTACCAGTCTAGACACGGGATAGCAATATAATAAACATCAAGTTAGATTAATAATAACAAAGGTCAGGTCGTAGAAGTACATATTCATCAAATGCAAGCAAGGAAAGAGAACGCCACCCGGAGATCCCAATGCAAATGTCATCAATGATATCGAGGCAATGGATTTCAACCCATAAACACTCATAGATTGATCAACTCACATAATCCGAATCTTCTTCGGCGAAGGAGTCGCCTCTTTCGGAACAATAACAGACAAAACACCGTTCTTCAGACTCGCGCGAACAGAGTCCTGATCAACACGCGCGGTGAAGCTGAAAGTGCGCTGGAAGTCACCGACAGACCTCTCTTTGGCCCAGAAGTGAGGCTGATCTTTCTCGACAGGATGGGAAGCAGCGGTGTCGACAGTGTCGGCCGAGCTAGTAGTAGATGCTGCATCCTCGTCTTCGACTGTGGGCTTGTGCCAGCCTGCAGGAGATGAGCTGCGGCTTGAACTGGCATCGTTGTCATCATTGATGTAGTCACGCTCTGTGTGGCCCTTGATCACGAGAGTGTGGGGATCGGTGAACTCGATCTCGATGTTGCTTTGGTCCACACCTGGGAGTTCACCATCGAGGTGGTAGGCGTTTGTGAACTCGCGCACATCAAAGGCTGGTGCGAAAGAGGAGGTGCGTGCTTGTTTGGAGCACTGGTAGGATTTGGGACATTGGCGAGACTTGCATTGTTGGGGAGTCTCGTAGTCATTGAGGAGTTGGAAGAGTGGCGAAAGGCCGGATTGAGTGTAGAAGGCCATTGCTGGAGATTTTTGGATTGGAAAAAAAGTTGTAAGAGTGGTAGATTGTCTGAGAGACTATGATGATTGTGTTTTGATTGATCTGTTCTGCTAAATTGGCGTGGAATATCTGCCATTTTATATCTGATGTTCATAGTACCTGAGGCTCATTGCTTATACTCCGGCGGAAGCATCCAGAAACTAGTGGCGCAGTCCACAAGCTGCCAGCAACTTCAAGACACAACCACCCCATTCCATAAGCTGAATAATTCTATAATTCTAGGAAATGACTCTCTGGACTGAATGAATAATTCGTGATTGGTAATTACTCTATATCTCGAAACTTCCGGGACTTTAGAATGAGTCAATAGTGGCGATATGGTAGGATGGGTAAAACACTGCATGACAAAGCCCTAATGACTCAACAGTCTATGATTTAATATTATACAAAATGCCTCCAAAACAAGGCCCCAGCAACATCGTGCTTGGCCATGCTTTTTGCGTAGCATGTTCAACATGTTCAACATATTCGCAGGGATCCGTCCTGGGTGGAACCGGCAATGCTAGAGATCTCCGATTCTATTCCAATGAGTGAACTGGTGGAGATATGTGGCTGAAAAGACGCGAGACATACAAAACTAGCCCTGCAATCCGTTGACACCCCCGGACGGCTTAGACTCTGAGATCTGGGCCCGCTCATCGGATATTGCGGATTCCCGGGGTAGCATACAGCTCGAGCTGTCGATTGCCTTTGCGCAAGAGATACTCAATTGTGCTAAAGTCTTTCTTATTCACTGAGAGATGTTTCTGGAACTCTGCCCTGTATACCGTCTTAGCCGGATTGAACCGATATCTAGGGGGAATGCTGTTGGGAAAGGAAAAAGGAGAGGGAAGAAGAGGGAGATAGGCAGATAGGCAGATAGGAAAATAGGCAATGAATAGAGCTTTACCGGGCATATCTTTTGAAATTGATCCTGGAGTCCTACAAATAGAAGGTATCAGTTGAGGTTGACGTCGGAGGAAGTGCCTTAAACCCACCTCAGGCTTATTTCGGATCTCCCGTAGACATTTTCGGTATAGAGACAGAACGTCCCTCTGGAGACCGGAGAGCCTAGCCATTGTGAATTAATAGAAAGGGAAAAAGCCTGTGAATCATTGGGTGGAGCTCATGTTTCCCGCCTCTGGGGAAAAAGAGATTCCCGGCCGAGTGCTCAGATGTCCCCAATCTCCAATTCCGTCGAACTTCTAACTTCCCCATATTCCCCAATGGCTGCTTTTACTGTGAGTGTGAGATTGGATTATTTCAAGAGAAATAATGAACAATTCATACATGATAAATTATTGAATGAATAGTATTTCATTGTATCAACATTTACTAATTTCCCAAATAGCACCTCATCCGCTTCCTGGCCAAGGATGGCCAAATCTATTATGGCGATGCTATTCTCCCATCTGGAGTGAGCGACATCGCCAAAGCCGCCAAGGCCAGAGTCATCCAGGGTGACATCTTTGGCCAGCACCGGGTTACCGACCAGATTGTCGATGTGAGAATGCTCCTCGCACCTTTGGCCCGTAAGGATATTGGCACAGTTCGATGCTTGGGTCTGAACTATGAGCAACACGCCAAGGAGTCGAACATGCCCATTCCAACATATCCTATCCTATTCTACAAGCCCGTGACTTCAATTTCCGGCCCTACAGATGATATCCCCGTGGCTCAACTTGCCCAGGAAGGCGAGGGTCTGGATTACGAGTGTGAACTCGTCATCGTCATCGGGAAAGAGGCCACTGATGTCCCCGAGAACAAGGCTCTGGAATATGTCCTGGGCTATGCTGTCGGCAATGATGTTTCCCACCGCGATTGGCAGATCAAGCGTGGTGGAGGTCAGTGGTCCCTGGGTAAGGGATTCAATGGATGGGCACCGTTTGGTCCTGGTATTGTTTCTTCCAGTGTGATTGCCGATCCAAATAACTTGGCTATCTCGACCAAGTTGAATGGACAGACTGTCCAGTCTTCGTCGACTAAGGATATGATCTTCGGCGTGGCCAAGACGATAGCATTCTTGTCCCAGGGAACTACACTCATGCCTGGAGATGTTATCTTCACTGGAACGTAAGTACACCATGATGAGCAAGCACATTGACGTTTTGATTTTGATAGACTAATCTTTTGATAGGCCCCAAGGCGTGGGCATGGGTCGCAAGCCTCCGGTGTGGCTGAAGGATGGCGATGAAGTCGAGGTTTCCCTGGAGGGCGTCGGGTCCTGTGTCAACCGGGTGGTCTTTGACAAGCCCAACGCCAAGCTCTAAATCTATTTATCTTGAACTTACCGTAAGACCAATGATGTGACTGGCACTGGTTCAAGTTGTATATAACTACCGGCACGTTTCAGTCTTTGCAATTTATCTTTGTGGTTATTTGGACCCAAAAAATTATCTTTGTATCCGTAATCCCGTGTGCATTACATGTAAAAGAAAAACATAAGTAAGGATCTAAGCAGTTTGGGCGCCGTATCCCCTGATTCTCTCGGCAAAGGCCCAGCTTTGACCCTGAATCTGCTCATCCTCCTTCAGATCAATACCATCCTTCGTGATCACGGCTATCGAGTACTTGTCGCTACTTCGTGCATCGCGGTAGAACAGAACCTTCAAGCACGCCTTCACGGCATTGATAGCATCTTCCTTGCTGACTTGTTCAAGGGGTGTACCCTCAGGGAACTCGCGGCGCAGAATGGGAACCGCAAGATGAGCACCAAAGCCTGTGGCAAGATGAGGAGCAGAGAATGTCGTTCCGAGCAAGTCTGCCGAGCTAAGGAAGGGCTCTCCTTCGGCATCGAAGCCTGCGACGAGGACGTGGTTCCACAGCGGGTTGAACTCGGAGCGTCGTTTGTAGAAAACCTTTGCAAGGTAAGTGTGCAGGTTCTTGGCGTTGAGCATGTTGCCGTGAGGGGAGTAGTTCTCCTTGATATCCATGGAGTCGAGGAGACGGTCGAGATATTGCATGTCGGAAACGTCACCGCCAAAACCAACCATTGCCTTATCGCCGAAATTACGCAGACGCTTCGTGTCGGAGAAACGAGCCAGGGATCCGTAGGAAGCTACATATTCGCAAATAGTATCGTGTTAGATGGCAATTCTGCAAAGGACGCGGAACGTGACAATGGGACGGCATACCCAGGTTGTCGGTAGCTATAACCACTCCGCCATTAAACTTGACACCCACCACTGACGTTCCAGTCACGGCAGGCGATGAGGTATGGGCCTTCGGGCCTGTGGTCTGCAAATATGAGTGATCGTAGGCACCGTAGACATCGTTCCTGGGCTGGATGGATAGTTAGCAACAGAGCAAGGACTGGGAAGGTTGTGCCACCTACGCGGCCCCAAGCTTCAGGGAAGTGGTTCATGATGAATGAAAATAAATGATAGTTTGAACGGGGTTTGAAGAAGGGAATTAAATTGCAGACAATGAGGGAAATCAACAGATGGATAGCACAAAGTGATGACGATAGATGGGGAGCTATCTTAGGCAGTCGAGCTGACGGAGAGCTCGGCTGACTAAGGTTCGCGGTCACGGCGGAGCCCTGTACAATATAGGGCATGTATAGAGCTACTATGTTCAATACCCCTTTAAATGTAAATAATTAGGAGTTGAAAGTAATTCATTGGCCCTACTGCACTTGGCTGGTTATCTCGGAGGCTAATACTTTGATGCTCGTATTCGCTTTCAAAACTTCTATACACTACATCGATGGATGTGTCCCCGGCACTTTCTCCATGAATATCCAGACTTCTTTTTCTAGAAAGGTCCATGTCTTCTCAGGGCCCAAGTCGGGCTGGGTCGGCGGCATCTGCCCATCCCGTTGACGACATTGGCTTCCCACGCGTGTATAGTATCACGAACCAGATCTTCCACCGGCATTATGATATCAACTGGGTGGATAACCAGCCTCTGTTTTACGGCGAAATATCTTTGCTCACACCAAATAAGCCTGGCCTTACTTTCCATACTGGTACCAGCACCCGGGCCCCAACTGTGGCCGTCTCCAATTTTTTGGAGTCATCCGGTGACTACAAAATAGGCATTGGGAATCCCGACGATGTGAGCGCCGTGCAGCGGGAGAATATGGCCAAGGAGCTCATTCACAAACCAAAATACCGGCTCGAAATGACAGCTCAATGTGGATATGATCAAACTCAGAGCGAGGGGCGGTCATTCCTACGGAAACAAACACGAACCGTTGGCGTTGAGAATTCAGTGCTGTCTCGATGGACTGGCCGGAACTATAGGCGCGTGGATGGGCACACCGAGCAAATTCTTGGCGTCTTTTCAGGTGCGAAAGGACTGGGCAAAGGTGAGAAACTTCAAATCAGAGTGGAATACGGAGAGGGCTTCAATCGAATGGTCTTAAATTTCTTGTTCGAGTCTGTGTGGGAAGGCGAGGCGGCGCAGACAGAGTGCATCCGGTGGTGGTGGGGGCTGAATCGAGTGTCATTGTTCCAATGTAATGTACACGAGTCCAAGCGAGCGCTATGTCAATCGAGAGGGTATCGTTGATCTCCTGCTAGGTCGCTGTCTAGAGTCATTGGATATACCACCAGAATGTTTCTCCAAGATTGCGCACAAACTAAACTTTGATCAAGGATAGAAGAGCCCTTCTTCTTCTTCTTCTTCTTCTTCTTCTTCTTCTTGATGAATGATAGGGTGCCAGAACGGAAGTTCCCTTGTAGGAAAGGCAAACATTGCGTCATTGAGTAATCGAAGCATTCAGATTATGCGCCAGTTACTATTTCAGGGCAATACCGAATGCCCGCAGTTCCCGAGAGAAGTGATCCACCCAAGGATATTTGGCATTGCCATTCGAAATATGGCATTAGGGTTGGTCTTTTTGGTTTGGTTGCCGCTGAATGAATACTCAGGCAGACCCAGAGACAAAATCAACCGAGCTTCGCTGGCCGGATGCCTTTTTCTCCTCTGATTGTTTACGAAAATCTTGCTGGGTTCTCAAGAGCTCTTCCTTGAAACCCCATTTGGGTAAATTTGAGGTATTCCACAAGTCGGATGGCAACGATGTGTCATATTGCGATCGTTCATTGATTCCAGCATGCTCCATCATTTTCTTCAACAAGCTTGGATTCTTAAGCGATGACGAGCTGGCCAGTTTTGAGTTGAAGTGTACGCCTTGCTTTTTGAGCGAGAGGAAATGTTCGAATTTCGCGTTCACGGCTGGGTTTGGAGACCCAGGAGGTGATGGTGGGATGTCTAGATTTGGAACCGGAGGGAGAGTGAGGTCTTGAACAATTCCACGTGTAGTTGAGAAGGGAGAGGAGCGTCCACTTGTCGAATGCTTGTCCTCCGAGAGAGGCGCCATGTCCATGGATGCGGGGCCAAGGACAGGTCCTTCTGGGACTGAATCGGTGGCAACGTGAACAGATGTCTTTTTTGGTTGTTGGTGGAAAGATTTATGATCTGGATAAATTGTCAGCGCCCACCTTTGGGGAATACTGGTGGGAAGTTAACAAGCATGTTACCTTCGTCCTGGCTAGCTTGTGAGGCTGTAGGGGGAATATCTTTACAACGCTGCTGCTTTTGAGTCAGCGACTTTTCGGCGCTACTCTTCCAGGGCTTAAACTACCTGAGAATTGGGAGAAGAACCCTTCTGCTCTACCTCATCCTCGCTGCTGCTCTCATAATCACCGAGACCAAGCATTGCTTCGCAGTTTGTGTCCAGGTATAAGCGTCGAGATTGGAAGGGAAAAAGAGGGCAATGGGAAATTATCCAGAAATATAGACAATATTATCACTTGAACAAGTGCAAGTCGAACTTGACGTCCTAGGACAAATAATACGCGGAGCGTAACTATCACGGTAGCCCTCCAGGGCTCTCGGGGAGCTTGGGTATTTCTTACCTAATCAGAAGGCAGCTACCGCATCGCGTCAGACACCCAGCTTCTTTGCTCTCCATCTTCCAGAACTCCCCAATCCCGAGAATCCTCTACATTCAACACCTTAATCTTCTCTACCAAGTTGTTATTGTGGTATACTTTCCTGATCAAGCTCTCTCTCGCCGAAAATGACGTCGCTCATGGGTAACCACTCTGGGACTATTGGATACTCCTTCTCTGAGCCAACATCCGCTAACGTCAAACAACATTCCTTCTATCCGTAAGGAACAACCTGATCAAACTGAGCAAGAACATTGGCTGACGGTTACACTAGTTACACCGATAATGGCGGCTCCACCCTCGGCATCACGGGTGCTGATTTCGCTATCCTCGCCGGTGATACTCGTTCCACATCAGGCTACAATATCAACTCTCGCATGGTCCCGAAAGTCTTCAAGATCGGTGGTGATGATGAGACTGGTGAGGGAGCTACAATCATCCTTTCCGTTGTTGGTTTCGCGGCAGATGGAAACGCTCTCAAGGAAAAGCTGGACACTGTGGTGAAGATGTACAAGTATCAACATGGGAAATCCATGTCAGTGGGGGCATGTGCACAGCGATTGTCGACCATCCTCTACGAGAAGCGATTCTTCCCGTACTATGTACATGCTATTCTGGCTGGTCTGGATGAGGAAGGTGTGGGAGCTTTGTACAGCTACGACCCCGTGGGCTCTTACGAGCGGGAGCAGTGCCGCGCTGCCGGCGCGGCATCCAGCTTGATCATGCCTTTCCTGGACAACCAAGTCAACTCCAAGAATCAATACATCCCAGGAAGCGGAGAAGGACACGCACTTGTGCCCAAAAAGGCTGAGCCTCTGGACAAGGAAACAGCCAAGAAGCTTGTACAGGATGCATTTACAAGTGCAGTGGAGAGACACATTGAGGTTGGTGATGGTTTGCAAATGGTGATTGTTACTCGGGAAGGAATCGAGGAAGTGTTCCACGCCCTGAAGCAGGATTAGAATACAGGAGGACATGGTAGATCATGGCCTTCTTATCGGAGCGAAGAGCTCCTTTTTGATCAGTTGATCATAAACATAATCGAGATGACTGAAATTTCCATGAATTGATATCTTTACGTTATACGTCGTCAAGCCTCTAAGATCAAGAAAAAGAAGACAGCGTAAAACCCCGATGCACCTGAACGCCCACACCATGCCGGATGAGATAATGAGTCGTGCAATCAGAAGCGTTCCTTCATTCGTGAAGCGACGGTCCGAAGATTGCCATAAACCTTGCCCTGTTTTGTGTTAGAAAAATTCCCCTCAAGTATTTATATGACCAAGACTTACCGGAGGGCTACCCAAAATCAAGCTGACGATTGCCTCTCGAGCAATGTGGATGTTCTTAAATCCACCAAGAATGTGAATCTTCTGGTCTGCAAGTACCACTCGTGTCCGACTGGCGTTTTCGATCGCATACTTGGTCTTTCCGTCCTTGCCTGCAATACGTCCAATGGCACGACCAAGATGTTCTCCGTTCAGAGTCTTCACATCCTTGATCTCAAAGGTTTGAATGTACAGATCATCGAGTCGGAGGAGGGCAATCGCATCGTCGAGATCGAAGCCAAGAGTGAAGGCCTTGACGAAATCGGCACCTTTTTGCAGAGCTCCCACATCGGTGGTAAACTTGGAGGTTCGCAATTCCACGGATCGGCTTTTGATGTTCATTCGCACTTGCAACTTCAGGTGCTCGACAATAGGAGGGCAGATCTTGGCCCAGCTCGCTTTAAGCGGGGTCATACGGTGCGGTGGTACAGGCACCTTTCGTGTTTCGATCCGATATGCTGCGGCGACGTCTTTGGCTGGGGTGAAGACAGGACGACCTTCCTCGTCGATGCGCATTTCGCTGTCCTCCGTAGACTCTGCAACGGGGTTAATCGGGGCGCCCTCGTTGATGGCTTGTACATCGATCAAAACTTCATCATCCTGATCTATTGATTGTCAGCTAGAGGTTTTTTTGGGGGACAGATCAGATGGACTGCTAACCATGAGAGACGGTCTCAGGCTGAAGCCCGAGAGCCTGCTCTGGCTGACGAATAGCTGTAGGTGCCGACATTGTATTGTTTGAAGAATGAAGTTTTTTTTTTTCATAAAATCTGTTATCGCAAAATTTAATCAGTTCCCCCCTCACGGAAAAATGAAGTGTGGGCGGAAGGGAATTTTTTGATGCAAACAAGACAAACTCCGATGATTTCATTTGGGTTCTTCTAACCCGCAAAGCTCGGAAGCTTCCTTGTCAACAAGTCAACTGCTGTATATGATACAGTTTGTCCTACGCTTTGATCAACTGTCTCGTTTATGTCCAGGATGTAAAGGCAACGATGTCTGCTAACCTGGGACGCCGGCTGTACGCCCATATTTGGGAAACAGCAAATCCATTTCTTGGTCGCATACGAATCAATCGCGTATCGGCTGATGCTTATAGCTCAAGATTATTCCTCGATTCGTCTATAACTCACTCACGACGAATTTCTACACTTCCAAGGAAACCTACTCCTCTCACCAGGAGATTCGCTTCTGGGGGCTTTTTCGTCCTCGGCGTTTCGCCTACGTCAGCTGTTGCGGATACTACCACAGCATGCATACTCTCCTCTCCCAAAATTGCCGCCCAACATGTTTGGAAGCGAACTTTACATGCATCCAACGACCATCGGCGTGAGAAAGAAGCTTCTCAAGAGACCCATGAACGCAATGAAAATGACCATTCCCAGAAACTCGCCCAATCCGGAAAAGATACATCCACCACACATTCACAACCCAAACCATCACAAAACCCTCAACAGCCGACAACGAACAATCGCCACTTGAGGGATCGCTTACCACATATGCCTCATATACATCGGCCAACCAAGGAGGAGCTCCTGGCCGCAGCAACCGGGTTCTGGTCACGCCTGAAAGTACGATTCAAATGGTTTTCTATTAGGAGTGTTCGTCCCTACAACTTGGATGAGATGACTGCCTTCTTTTCGTGGGTTTTGCTAGGCCACGTCGTCTGGGTTGTCGTAGGAACTACAACTTTTTTCTCGCTTCTGATTCTTGCGATCAACACAGTCTTTGCTCAAGGTACGTCCATTTTTGGTTGCAATAAGCTCTGGGTGCTAATGTGCTTGAACAGAAACATTGGCGGGGTGGGTGGGCAACTATCTCACTAAGTCTTCTGGAGTCAAAGTTGTTTTTGAATCTGCAATCGTGCCCAAATGGAAAAATGGCGTCATCACATTCAAGAACGTCTTTGTGTCAAAACGACCAGGCCAAGGTGCAGGACATGTTAGTAAGGGCTCATCAAAATCTGCGGCAGCCGAGGCAGCAGCTCGAGGGGACAGTGGATTCGAAGATTCCCAGATAGTATCTGATGAAGAGGAAGATACTAACTATACACAATTCGATTTATCGATTGAGACGGTCAATGTGACACTGTCATTTACCAAATGGCTCAATGGAAAAGGTCCACTTCACGATGTTGAGGTGAAAGGCATAAGGGGTGTCGTTGACCGCCGCCATGTTTATTGGCCGGAGGAAGACCTGGACCCTAAATCCTACCGGCATGAGCATAGACCCGGTGACTTCGAGATCGACTCCTTCAAGATGCATGATCTGCTTGTCACTGTTTACCAACCGGACAACTTCCGTCCTTTCTCCGTGAGCATCTTCTCGTGTGACCTCCCTAAGTTGCGGAAACAATGGCTATTCTACGATTTCCTCTCTGCCAATATGATGTCTGGATCTTATGACGACTCTTTGTTCACAATCCACGCTCGTCAGACCCATGGCTTCACAGGTATCCGGCAGGATAACGGGATAGAAGACGATGACAAGCCAAATCCGTGGAAGAAACATAACAGGATTCGAGTTGACGGACTGAATGTCGACCATCTCAACCGTGGTGTTCAGGGTCCTTTCTCTTGGATTCACGAAGGAGCTGTGGATATTGTGGCCGACATCATGTTACCTGCGGAAAACGATGAGAGCTTGGCCAAAGTGATGGTCGATTTCTATGATCGGTTAGAAGCCACTGTCACCTCCAATCGTTACCCGGAGCCTGTATCTTCAGACTCCAATCCAGAATCAGAGACTGAAGACCGACGTTTCCTCGTCATGGATTTGCGCGTGCACCTCAACAATGTTCGGGCTGTTGTGCCCATCTTCACCCGGGACCTTTCTTACATCAACAACGCACTCATCCGTCCCATTGTTGCCTATATCAACTCCAAGCGCACTTTCATTCCTATCAATTGCCGCTTAGTCAAGCGTGTCGGAGATTTCGATGGAAGCTGGACCATCTTTGACAGTGGCCTGATGGATGACCTGTCGGCTGCAGTGAGTACCCTCTTCTCTTTTTATATAATATCTGTTCAATGCTGATAATCTTTCCAGACCTACGACGCATTTGCCCGTGATGTCGTGGATGATCAGGCCCGGAAACGGCGGTTCAAGAAAGTCGGATTTTGGTCCCTTCAACTAGCCGCCCAGGCTATTTTCATGGGCATGGCTGGCAACATCGCCTAACTGTACTACCATGTACCTCATTTGACTGGCGCTTTTTACTTTTTTTGGTCTGTATCATAGTCATTGCGGTCGCATTTACAGGGAGTCTCGGTCATTTATTTCAAGATAGAATCTATCCCAAGTCAAGTAGGAAACAGAACTCAAACTAGTCCCAGCTCTGATACGATTTCCTAGTTGCCCTGGACAATCGAAACATTCCACTCACCAACTCTCCAATAATTCTAGATCACTTTCATATCGCTCTGGTTCCACTGCAGTTGTGCCGAATGCTGGGACGGCTTTGTACTACAAACAATTTATAGTATATCCATCTCCCCTTGTATAGTGTTGGTGCAAGGTCATTATACGCAATATACTCTCTGATATAAAAAAAAGAACAGTAAGAAAAAGACCGGGGAAAGAAATAACTGCTCGACGCATAGAAGCATACTCTCTTAGGTAACTCCGAGTAGCAGCCGGGAGATTGAAAGGGATCAGTTCTGCATACCAACACATCCCAAATCTTCCTCTTCTCTTTTCTTCCTTAATACGGAGTGATCTAAGATCGCCATTACTTTGATATCCGACTTCTTATTATCGTTTGTTATCATTCTTGTTAGCTTGAAACCCCCTTTTTGCCCCCACTTCACTTTCTTAAGCTCTGGGCTCTCTCACCCTCGCAACTCTTATTCTCTCCAGGGTCCCACCAGGGAGTTTATACCGTTTCTTTCTACAAGAGAATCTGTTGATCAGTCGACACCCCTTTTTTTCCTCCCTGGCGCTTAAGCTTCAGCTTCCGGGGTTCCGTGCTCTTGCCCCTTGCCATTCGGCTCGTGTCGCCCCCCCGAACGTGACCCCTCTGATGAGTCTCGATCCCTACACCAGTCATGTCGCAAGTTCCGCGAGGGACTGATGAAAGCTCGCCGACTTCGTCTAAAAATCAGACTGGCTATTCTGTCAATAACGGCCTCATCCCGCGGGATTATTTAGCTCGATCTGATCAACGCCCCGGACCTGCTCCTGGTTCCCGACATATCACACCTTCCCCGTTGCATACAAGTTCCCTACCTCAGTCGTACCGTGTCGAAGGATCTGCGTCACAGAGCCCTCTTTCTCCGAAATCCAACCCTTCCTCCCAGAATCGGTCGCCAGTCACTCGCGCGGCTAATGCGCAATACCCTGCGCCACCATTCAGCCCTGGTCAGAGCATGTCGCAATCACCTGAAATGGTAGGAACAGAGTCGGCAAATGTCAGCGGCCGGCCTGGCGAAAGCAGTATGACAAAATCATCCCGTGCGCCAGAGCCCGATCGATCTGCTTCTTCGTCCGTCAGCTCTATACACTCGATGCCAGGAGATCGCGCACCCCATCGTGTCATCCCTCGCACCTCATCGATCGACTCTGCTATTTCATCCCTGTCCTCGAATTCTCAGAAATCTACATTTGATCCGAATGCTCTGAGTTCAGCCGATATTAACAATCTCATCAACGCCGCTGGGTCTGCCGAGGCTGTGATCGTGCACCTATTGAAAGAGAAACATCAAGCGGCTTCGCAGAACGCGCAACTTTGGAAATTGGTTGATAAACAAAGAACTTTGATCCTCGGCCTTAACAAGGATCTAGAGCGTGCTTTTCAAGAGAAGGATAAATATCGGAAAAAGCTCAAAGATATACAAGACGCGCCGCCATTCCCCGTTGCTGAGCTCTCGACCTCTATGGCCGCGCCAAGTAGTGACAAAGAGAATGTGTCGCGCAAACCTGATCAACCATCGATTGTACCACCATCTGAAATCTCTCGACGGGGCTTTGAAAACACCACAAGCCCGGTCTCCCCCACAGATATCCCATCTCCAATAGGAGACGGAAAGAGCAGGTTTCCCCATCCAAACCGCAGGCCACCGCCTGCGCCTCTGAATCTACGACAAGGAGACAATAAAAGAGCATCTTCAGCTTCTGATTCTGATCCTGATTCCGATTCCGATTACGGCGACACCGAAGATATAAATGGAATTCCGAGTGCGGGCCGCGGACGGCGAAAGACGAGAGAGCAGGACGACCAAGACCGCGAAGCTACATTACAGAAGGATATGCTTGCCTCTACCGGTTCTGCGGGACCACTCCAAGCAGCATCCTCTAATAGCTCCCGAGACACAGCAACGTGTAGCCCGGAAACGGTACCCAGGGAGCTTTCTACGAGATCACCACCGAATGTGGGTGATTCTAACTCACTGGGGTCGCTTTTGGGCTCTCGACCGCCTCCCGCTTCGTCCTTTGGCGGGCGCTCCATCGTCGCCATGCCCATGAGCCCCGGGCTGCCTTTGAGTCCCAGACCAGAAGATCGACCTATCAATTCCCCCATGCCTCGCATGCCACGAGATGCATCCACTTCCGTTGCAGCCGGGTATCAAGCCCCAGGATTGCCGCTCTCGCCTAGAATGGCCAATCACCCTATGGGCTTTGCTCCTATCCCTTCGGGACGTCCCAGTGGCCCTATACCATCAATTGACCCCACTGTCATGATTGACAGTCCAAGATCCGCAACTTTCCCCGACAATCAAATTTACCGAGGATTGATGTCTGATGAATATCAAGGTCTACTTTTGCCTCCTAATGCCCTTCCTTTGGTTCAAGTCAGAGTATCTTCGTCGCGCCTTCGTCCCTCTCGAAACAGCTATATGGCATCCAAGCCTCTGGACGAGGAGCCTGTTTTCACTCTCAGTGTGATCCTTCGATCAGAGATGTCAGAGCTATGGCGAGTTGAAAAGGTCATTGGTGCCTTGCCGCAGCTGGATCAGAGAGTTCGACAATCTTGTCCGCTCCCTGCAAAACTACCAGATCGAAATATTTTCAGTGGACACTCCCCTGCGAAGATTGACTTGAGACGTGCCGCACTAAATGCATATTTTGACAGACTTCTGGACACGCCAGTGGACGAGAATGCCGCTCTAGCTATCTGCCAATTTCTGACAAGTGATGCCATCGAGCCTCGAGACGACGAGACAAGTATACTGAAAGGACTCACCCAAACAAGGCCTGATATGCCACGTGGGCCCGACGGAAAGCCTCAAAAGGAAGGTTATTTGACCAAACGAGGCAAGAACTTCGGTGGCTGGAAAGCGAGATATTTTGTTCTCGACGGCCCAGAGCTGAGATACTACGAATCTCCGGGTGGTCCGCACATGGGTACTATCAAACTTCATCATGCCCAGATTGGCAAGCAGTCACCAAAACCCACCGAGACTGCTCCACCTACCGGGGGCGAGGAAGACTCTGACAACCAGTATCGCCATGCATTTTTGGTTCTGGAACCGAAGAAAAAAGATTCCTCGGCACTTGTTCGGCATGTTCTTTGCGCCGAAAGCGATGAGGAGCGCGATACATGGGTCGATGCTCTCATGGAGTATGTTGAGAGTGCTTCTTCCGAGAATGAGGGACGCGGCAGCATATCATCCAAGAGTCAACCTCAGTCTCAAGACGAATCCCAGACTCCGCAAAAGCAACTTCTCTCGGGAACCGAGACCAAATCTAAAATCTTCAATGGAAGCAAGAGATCCGGCCGTGGAGTTGACAGTCCCGACCAAGATCTAGGGGGTGTGCAGGGGTTCAGCTTTGAGGATGCAGTGCAAGCTGATCCTCCCACCATTGGTTCCACTCTGGAGCAAGCTCCCCGATCCCCACGAATCCCGGCTTTGGCGACTGAATACAGGGACATGTCTTCTCCCGATCAAGCAATGCAGTCTCCCAGACTGATTTCTAGACCCACAAACGGCACAGTCATCCAGGACGTGGAAGCCTGGGGCAACAAGGCAAAAACGTCGACAAAAGAAAAGAAACGCAGTATCTGGGGTTTCCGCACTAGATCCTCCTTTGATCTTGCCACTCAGACCAGCAGCGATACATTAGTAGCAAGCAACAATGTTGAGAGGACAGGTCCTGTCAGACCTGTATTTGGTATACCCCTGGCCGAGGCTGTTCACGATTGTGGGCCACCAGGGATTAATGTGGAGCTGCCTGCAGTAGTTTATCGTTGCATTGAATATCTCCATGCCAAGGAAGCAGCCTTGGAGGAAGGAATCTTCCGTCTGAGCGGTTCCAATGTGGTGATCAAAGCTTTGAAAGAACGTTTCAACACTGAAGGTGATGTTGATTTCGTGTCTGGAGATCAGTACTACGACATCCATGCCGTGGCTTCTCTATTCAAGCAATACCTTCGAGAGCTTCCGACGACCGTCTTGACCCGGGAACTTCATTTGGACTTCCTTCGCGTTCTCGGTATGTACACATTCGATTTTTGTATTTTATCACCCTGCTAACCTTACTAAACAGAACTTGACGATCGCCAAAAGAAGGTCGCTGCCTTTAACTCCTTGGTGCACAGACTGCCCAGTCCCAATCTAGCACTGTTACGGGCTCTATCGCAGTTCTTGATCGAGATTGTTAACAATTCTGATGTGAACAAGATGACGGTCAGGAATGTGGGCATTGTCTTTGCCCCAACTCTCAATATTCCGGCGCCGGTATTCTCGATGTTCCTCACAGATTACGACAGTATCTTTGGCGATAATGATTCGAGGGTTGCTAAGCCTATGGAACTGACAGTTGAAAGCAATCTGTCGCCCGATGACATTCGTTCCCCACGTCATCAGATGTTCTCAGATCTCCCTACACCTTCGTACCAGCAGACTTCGTTCCGAACCGCTGGTGATGGGAACGGTCCTTCTGATAGTGCCAGAACACATCATGACACCGGTTTCACCCCAATTCAACCTAGCTATGACCAACCGACGTCCAGACATGAGCAGTACAACCAACCTCCGGGTGCCGGCGCTCCCTATTCTTCTTTGAATGGCATGTTGGTGCCTAGCTCAGAGGACACTCGCTCGACAAAGACGAAGCGACGGGAGAGTTCCATGCTCTTTATGGATGGTAAGACCCAATCAATTGATCTTTCTGAGCCTGTACTAATCTATTCTATGAAGACCCTTCCTTCTACCAGGGCAATTGAATTATGATACACTTCGCACTAGTCTTTTCTTTTTTTCACTTCTGATTCTGGCCCAGTGGTCATGCCGCTCTTGTCCGGAAAAATTACGACTTGCACGACCGCAGAATGATGACTTTAACCCGCTTGGCAATCTCAGCCATCAAAGTCTCGAGGGAATGTTTAATGATAATGGTAACCAAGATGCGGTTGCACACCAAATTTGATGGGTTGTCCATCTTGGAGTTGAGAGTCCACCATGCTATGGTCAGCAACTTTGACCGTCGTTATACCCCCTTCTTTTTTCTTCTTTCTCTTCATTTTCCCATTCCTCACCTTTATTTCCTCTCCTTCATACTTCAGCGCTTCCACTTGGGCTTGATGTCCATATGTTATTATCTGCTCTCAATTATCTGGAAATTTGGTGGTCCACGGCTACGCGATATTGGAGGCTGGGTGGCATAATTTGCCGATTTATTTTTTTACAATCTACACGACTTGTGGTGGCGGAATACAAATTTCATTTCATCTATATATGTAACATCATTTCCCGTGGCCTCGCTCAATCAGAATCGTCGTGTACTTTCTCCTTTCCAGAGACCCATGAGTTCACCGGTCTCTCTTGTCCAATCTCGGACACCATCCACCAAGGCTTTGGCCATTCCCTTGTTCTTGGATTTGCCATCAGAGGGACCTAGGCCAGTAGGTTTACCACGATCCCCGGTAGCATACTCAGAGCCCATGCTTGGCAGCACATTTTCCCCCGCGCTCAAACTAACAAACAGAGCGAATGGAACGAGCCAAACACACAGCCCAAAGTATGAAGCCACTTCAATGAACGAGGGCATATCCTCGTAATTGACTCCATACGGTTGGCGCCAGTTGTTCGACGGAGGCAAAGGCTTTGAGAAATGGCGGAACCATAGCCAGTGGTTGAGACCGACTAGCAGGCAGGAGAGGAGGAAAAGAGGATCAGATAGTTTCACGATGGGGAATCGGCGCAGATTGCTGGCGTAGATTAAATGCGAAGCAATGCTCAACACAGATAGTGACACAGGGAACCGGTCGATTATCATAAGCAGAACTTGGACCGCGATGATGCCGTAGATCAGACGTGTCAGCACTCGGCGGGCAAGAACCGTGTGTTCTTCCACAAGCTCGGATAGATAGTAGAGACCCGAAGCTGAAATTTCAATAAAGTCAGCTTTCTATTGTTGTTAGGATTCCATGTCTCGCTCCGTACCTATGGCCAAGGTGAGAAAGGCAAACCCGACAACCACCCCGAAATATCCAACTAGCGGTAGAATCCACATGATGCCCAGTAATGCAGAGCTGTCAAATGGTGGCGTTGAAAAGTAATGCAGAAGGTTAATTCAGCCTCAAGAGAGATTCGAGATGCAATCGGAGAAACGTGGACGTTTTGGGGTACGGATGCCTCAGGCAGCACCACCAAAAATATAATTTAATGATTTTCCAAACTTACAACTTACAACGCAACTTGCACATTCTATACCACACACCATGTCGCGCCCTGAAGATATCCTGTATGACAGCCTGACTCTACTCCACACATATTGAAGAGTTAAAAAAAAACTAATCCCACATGTGGAAAACTCCAGCCCACCGGACTTGTTCTACAATGACAATGAATCCCGAAAGTATACGAAGTCCTCGCGAATTCGCAACATTCAAGCTAGCATGACCAGTCGCGCACTTGAACTTCTCGACCTCAAATCCCCATCTTTCATCCTCGATCTCGGCTGCGGCTCCGGTCTCTCCGGCGAAATGCTATCGGAAGTTGCGCCTGAAGACGGTGGCCCACACACATGGATCGGAATGGATATTTCACCCAGCATGCTGGACGTGGCTTTACAACGGGACGTAGAAGGCGATCTATTCCTTGCAGATATCGGACAAGGCGTTCCGTTCCGACCTGGCACATTCGACGCCGCAATCAGCATCAGTGCAATCCAGTGGCTGTGTAATGCGGAAACCAGCGATGTTAGTCCTGAGGGTCGTCTGCGACGCTTCTTCGAAGGCCTGTATGCCAGTCTTCGTCGGGGTGGACGTGCTGTTTGTCAGTTCTACCCGAAGAATGATGTCCAGCGGAGTATGATCAGTGGAGCTGCAATCAAAGCTGGCTTTGGTGCGGGTATCCTTGAAGATGATCCTGGCACTAAGAGCAGCAAGTTGTATCTTGTCCTGACTGTTGGTGGTGGTGGCTTGACTGGTGATATCACTGGTGTTGTGAATGGCATGGATGATGTTAGTGTCTTGGATGCGAGACGGAAGGCTGCGGAGATCAATCATGCTCGTGGACCCCCGAGGAAGGGAGACAAGGCTTGGATCTTGAACAAAAAGGAGCAGATGGCGAAGAAGGGTAAGGTCGTCAAGGCTACCTCGAAATACACTGGCCGCAAACGACGAATCGCTTTCTGAGTAAACTGCTTTGGTTTACGGATGCCATTTGTCTTTGATGGATTCGATCAAAAAGAGAAGGAAAAAAAGAGAAAAAGCCTGGATGAAAAGAGCATTCAAATCACCTGCATTCCCCTTCAAGTACATAATGTTCACCCATTTTGTCAGTGTATGCGCATTCCCTTGGGCGTTATCTACATGTCTAAATCGGAATTTGATCACAGGCTTGTCGAGAGGTGCTCATGGACGTCACCTACAAGTTTGACTCGGGTCAAATCCGTCGATTATGAGGTGCCTACTAGAGGCCTCGTAAAGGGTTGGAGGTTTGGAGGTTGAGCTCTCTATCTTCTGGGCACCGTGATATGAAGTTGGTCCATTGGAGAATCATGGCCTTCTTTGATGTTGATACCCAAAAATTAATGCAATGAATGTCCACGTTATGATCACAAAAGAAAAAGTGTCTATTGCTATAATTTGCCGGGGAACGTTTCGAGCTAAATTGAAAGGAAAGATAATACATCAAATGAGGACCACACCGACCAATTCAGGTGTGCAGAGCACATTCCAAAAATCAGCAGGCAGCATCCTCAATCGTAGCGGTAGGTATATTGGAGCGCGGGTGATTCCAAAATTTACAGAGACGCCTCCATCTTGTCCAAAACAGCCCGAGTGAACTCGTGAGTGGTAGCCTGACCACCCATATCGCGGGTCATAGTGCGGCTAAAAAAGAAAGTTAGCTTGCTTTTTTTTTTCCTATAAAAAAAAAAGGTCTTGGTCCACTCACCCTTCACCGATAACATCGTAGACAGCCTTGGAAATGCGGTTGGCGTGATCATCGAGACCAAGGTGGCGCAGAAGCATGGAGCCAGACAGAATCATAGCACTGGGGTTGGCCTGATCCTTTCCCTTGATGTCAAGACCGACGTGACGGCAGCCAGGCTCGAAGACAGCAACGTCACGGCCCATGTTGCAACCGGGGACAACACCGGGTCCACCAACGAGGGCAGCGCCGACGTTGGACAGAATGCCACCGTAAAGGTTAGGCATGACCATAACGTCAAACTGCTGGGGACGGGACACAGCCTGCATGGAAGCGTTGTCGACAATCATGTCCTCCACCGCCAGGGTGGGGTACTCCTCAGCGACCTTGTGGAATGTGCTGCGGAAGAGACCATCGGCCAACTTCATGATGTTGGCCTTGTGAATGCAGGTAACCTTCTTGCGGTTGTTGGCAAGGGCGAAGCTGAAAGCGAATCTGGCGATACGCTCGGACTTGGCGCGGGTGATGATCTTGAGGGACTCAACAACACCGTTGACGGACTGGTGCTCGAGGCCGGAGTACTCTCCCTCGGTGTTCTCACGGATGATGCAGAGGTCAACATTCTTGTGGCGAGTGTTGTAACCGGGGATGTTCTTGATCAGAGAGATGGAGGCGTAGATGTCCAGCTCCTGACGCAGGGCGACGTTGAAGGACTGGTGGCCAGAGCGCTCAATGGGAGTGTGGAGGATACCCTTGAGACCGAGCTTGTTGCGCTTGAGGGAAGACAGGGACTCGCGGAAAAGCTCCTCGGAGTGCTTGTTACCGGCATCGACACCGCTAACGTCGACCTGCTCCCACTCAATGGGGACGTTGTCGGCCTTGAAGATGGTCTTGACCGATTCGGCGACCTCAGCACCGATACCGTCACCTTGGCAAGTGTTAGTCCGGAACATGCGCGATTCAAGCAAATAATGCGCAAGTTTATGTGAGGCCTACCAGGAATGAGGGTCACGGTGTACTTGCCACCATACTTGGTGGGCTTGAAGATGTCCGACTGAATGCTGGCGAAGGCTGCGCAAATTGGTTAGTGAGAATTTCGAGACGGTGCAAACATCAATGGCATACTTCTGGCGGGAATAGAGCGACCGAGAGAAGAAGCTCCGGAAGCGCTGCGGAGCAGAGTCTATAGAGAGCAAGAGATTAGCGAAAGCCAGCTGGCGTGAAATGGACAATGGCGGAAACACGGAACGGGAAAAAGCAAATATGGGAAGACTTACCCGAGCAGGCTGTGCCGTTCTGGAGAACATTTTCAAGGAGTTAAACAAAGAAATTGGGACAGAATCACGAATCACCAAATTCGAGGGGGTTGGAAAAGGGAACAGTGAAAACGGGAAAAAAAGCCTCCGGATGGGCTCGGCATCGATGTGGTTAGCGCCGGCCCGATCTTATCTGAATGGATACTCTCCTACAACTTCACAAAGAAATAGATCAACTCGACATTCTTATTCATTGAATTCCCCGGATGTTCAACTTCTTTCGCCAATTCTTATTCATATCCTCTTCCGGTCCTCGAAGATCACAACCCCAAGCTCAGTGGTCAGCTCAAACAAAAGATATCCACGACGTTAACTAATATATACTCTAGCTTAATTAAATTTGGCGTATTAGCCTATTTGTCTGTCAAAGCATCGAATATGATGGCTAAACCTAGATCATCTCGACACGAGACCTCAGTTCATTATTGGAGTGGCATATGGACATCGGTCAATAAGAACCCTATTCAGAATGGGCAACCTCGAACAGCACCTCTATTCGGGCTGATGTCGGTCGACAAAGAGCTCTATTCAGAATCATGCCTCTATTCAGAATAAACGGGTTCCTCGAACTCATGCCCAAGATACTCTTCCCAATAACGAGACTACTATTGAACCGGCGATGATACCTGCAGTCTTCGTGGATATATAAACCTCATTACAGTTCGTCTTCTTTGGTTCTTTTTTCCAGACATCTCCATCATCGAGCTCTCTCAGTATTTGTCTCTCGCTCTTCAAACCGATCTTCCAATTCCAAACCCCAGGTTTCTCCGCCAACAATCAAGATGAAGGTCACCTCCGTTCTCGTCGCTGTTCTCGCTGCTGGCACTGTCCAGGCCGCCGCTCTTGCACGTGGTCCCGGCGAGACTCTTCCCAAGTGGTGTGGCCACATCGGCCAGGGTTGCAAGCGAACCGCCGATGCCTCCGTCGATGTCAAGCGCTCCGCCGACGCCCTCGCCGAGGCCATGGCCAGAAACTTGCCTATGGTTCTTCAGAAGTGGTGTGGTCATATTGGCCAGGGCTGCTACAAGGCCAAGCGTGCCGCCGATGCCGTCGATGAGGTCAAGCGTACCAGCGATGCTCTCGCCCATGCCATGGCTGCTCTCGAGGAAGAGGATGATGAGTAAAGGTACGTCACAGTCTCGTCTATTCTATGTATGGAATAAATTGACTGACTTTTGCTAGCGTCTCCTTTACTTTGAGCTCCGTGGTGCTGCATGTATCAACAGAGATTGCTCGATCAATCTCTTTTCGATTACCGATATGCACACCATCAACTACTTTTTCCATATGAAATATCTCAAGGAAGTCCGGTTGGCATGCGATGGATACGTTATGAAAATTCCAATGGCGAACACTCTTTTATCTTCACCATTGGTTATGGCATTGATTTCTGGTAAATCATGATTTGAATTGTGGGGGTTTCTGGGTCGTTACTCAAAGAAATATGTATCTAGAATCAGAGAAATCCATCCCCTTTTGACACAACACTTCTTCTATCCAGAATCTCTAAGGCAAGCTATTCCGCTCAGGTCGCTAAGTTTGATATATATTTCTTACGCGGGGAGGGAGCCTTTATAACTTAGTTAGTATATTTATTTTATACTAACCGGGGCATGTACAACAGAGGCAAAGAAAAGGGCAGCAAGAACCACAATCATGGGGAAATATATACATAAGGAATTCGTTTCAATAGAAGTAATTCTGACATTATTAATGGTGATATACACCACAGCTAGGGTAATATCGTCCCATCTCTTGAAATGCGCCATACTGTGATTCCATTGGAGCAGCTCTTGTCATCTCCCACCACTGCTGACCTTGATACACTGGGTCCTTTGACCCAGCGTACGTTTCACCAGTGGTGGGCTCTTTAGGGAGGTGAGAGGCCTGGTTGGCAGCGTTTTCGTAACCAGATACCATGTAAGGTTCCGCATCAGCACAGACATTTCCATCTGCACTGTCGTCCATGGCAGAATCATTCATGGCAAAGTCCCCAGCACTGGCTTCATGTCCAAATTGCGAGTAGAGCTGCCATGTTTGGATCAACCGCTCTCTCTGCTCTGCATCGGCATTCTCAAAAAGGGCGAGCTGGTCTTGAGTAAGGGTGTTTGGGTCAAGGCCGTGATGCCTTAGAACATCAATGCTCGAGGGCTCTGTGTGTTGGGCGACTCTGTGAGCCGAGTGGTGATAGTGTTGGGTAATGCTGTATGCAATCTGTGGCGCTTGAGATGGTACAATGGTCTCTCTAGGAGCGGGATGCAGCTGTGTCATACTCATTTGTCTATCAAACAGAGCTGAAAGTTCGTCTTGCACTTTCGAGTCGCTTTCCGAAGCAGACATACCGCACTATATACAACACCTGGTCAGGTTTCTTGGCGTAGTAAGATCACAATGAGCACGATCTACCTGTTTACAGTGGGGGTTCTCGATAAAAGCTGCAAGTGCATTTGAGATATCGGAGACGTGCCCGCAGTGCGGGCACTGATGTAGTATGGAGGAAGACATGGCGGGGGTGGAAATTCTGTTTAGCTCAACAATATCCGAACGAATAGAAAATGTCGAAGCTCGATCCAGATGTCTGTTCCATGTAAAACTGACTAGAGGAAAGAATTTAAAGCGTTGTGTTTTTTTATTATTTAGGTCGAGGGGCAAAGATGCCCAAGTGCTTGTTCGGTTGGGCTGCAGTCCGAGGGGCCACTAGAAGAGGATCATATGTTATACTGCATCTCATGTCTATAACATACCCATAATGAGCCCGTAAGATCTCCCTTTTGTGTCCATAATATACACAATACTACAAGGTACTCAAGTAGTACCTTTAAAACTTGTAGAGAGGACATACAAACCAAAGTACTGATTAGGTATTATCTTGAGGTCATGTGACTTGAAGCTCTGCCAGGCAACCCCGTGACGCGACAGCGTCACTGCTTAGTGCCTAGGAACCTCCGTTATCATCCCCAGAGCTTCCAACCTCACCCTACCTATCCATAGTCACCTCCAACCCGCTCATTCTCCTCCCTTATCTGTCCAATATACAGATCAACTCTTTCGACCTACCCACAGTGACGTCTGTTGTCCTTGAACCTCACCGCATCGCATCCTCACCAAAATCATGGTCAGTCAGCTTCGAATCTACAAAATATGCCATATTGTATCCCAATCAAGCTAACAGAGTGATTATTCAGACGTCAATCGGCACAGGCTACGATCTCTCCAACTCGGTGTTCTCGCCAGACGGCCGGAATTTCCAGGTACACCGTGAACGAGCCACGAAACTCAGCTTCACATTGCTGACAATTCCATCTAGGTCGAATATGCCGTCAAAGCAGTAGAAAACGGTGGTACCGCAGTCGGAATCAGATGCAAGGATGGTGTAGTGTTGGCAGTTGAGAAGATCATCACGAGCAAGCTCCTAAAGCCAGGCGCGAACAAAAGAATCGCAACAGTCGATCGCCATGTCGGAATTGTGAGATGCCATTTCCATTTTATTCAGATCGCCTCTCCCCAACGCAATGTGCTTCCATCGAAACCATGCTACCAGGGAAAGGCTTCAAAGTGCCCGTTGCTAATCTGCCTTCTTTCTATCAATCCAGGTATCCGCTGGACTTGTCCCCGACGGTCGTCACTTTGTTTCCAGAGCTAGAGATGAGGCATCCTCCTGGAGAGGTACATACAAAGGTCCCATTCCGACCTCTGCGCTTGCCAATCGCTTGGGTGGTTACGTGCAGGCCTACACCCTCTATTCCAGCGTACGGCCATTTGGTGTGACTGCTATTGTTGGCGGGTGGGATACTGAGGCGGAGGTTCCAGTTGATGGACAGGTCGGCGCTGGACCCAAGTCCGGTTCTGGTGGAAAGGTTGAAGGTGCCAAGGCCGGAGGTCCTGGCCTATACATGATTGAGCCTAGTGGACTGTACTGGGTATGTTGCGATCTGTATCTGTGTGTATTTGGTTGGATATATGCTGACAAAAAGTAGGGATACTACGGTGCTGCTACTGGCAAGGGACGACAGGCTGCCAAAGCTGAACTCGAGAAACTAGATCTGACCTCGGGTACTCTGTCTTTGGCAGATGGTGTGAAGGAAGCTGCCCGTATCATCTACGTTGCCCACGAGGACAGCAAGGATAAGGACTTCGAACTCGAGATGACATGGATCAGCTCGGTTGATGGGCCAACCAAGGGCCGCCATGAGGAAGTGCCCAAGGAGCTCCTCGAGGAAGCAGAGAAAGCAGCAAAGCGTTCTCTGGAAGGGGACGATGAAGAAGAGGAGGATAAGGGTCAAGGTGAACAGATGGAAGAGTGAACATGTAATAGATTATGCTCCCAAAGAATAATGGTTCTGTGAAGGTGTTTCCTTTCATATTCCAATGAAAACCAATCTACCACGAAGGCCCAAGTTTTAGTTCCAAAAAGCCGCACCAAATATGTTAGAGGGTTCCAACGTAGCCCTCAACCCCCAAAAGATATAATATCCAATCTATCGCAAGAATTACAAAATCTTGCCCTCAGACCACTCCTTCCTCTTCAAACCCAACTCCACAGCAGCACTACCCCAGTCCTCACCATGGTTGTGCATACCACTGTTTCCGAGACCAGCCCGTTCTAATCCCTGCTGCTCCGTCAGAACAGTGAGCAATCCAAAGATGACAGGAACACCAGAATCAAGCTGCACACGCATGAGCCCGTGGCTGACAGCGTCAGCGATATATTCAAAGTGCATCGTAGCGCCCTTGATGAGGACACCGATGGCAATGATAGCATCGAAAGGCTTCTTAGAGCTTGTGGACTCGGTTGAGCCGGACACTTCGGTGGGCGATGCCAGGAGGTCGGTGGCGCTGATGCCCTCGCCGGAGGAGTTGGCCTGGAGCTGGGAAGCGGCATAGAGGCTGTAAAGAAAGTGTTAGTTGAAGCTATGTGGGAGCTATGATAGCTATAGGATATGTGATCATGTCGTCCACTCACCGTTGCACTGCGAGAGGCAGCTCGTAACTGCCTGGAACTGTCTGAACTGTGATGTTTTCCGCCTTCACGCCGGCTGCGAGGAGGTTCTTCTTTGCTCCTGACACTAGTTGTTCGATGATGACTGTGTTCCACCTGGCGTGGACGATTGCAACGCGGAGCTCAGAGCCTGTTGTAAAGTCGGTATTAGCTAGGGAGTTTCCCCGAGGGCTGTTGTTTGCTTTTACCATCGTGGGTCTGGGCAGCGCCGGGGCCTTTGATAGAAGTCATTGTATTGAATGGGATGGTTAGACTAAAGAAAGAGAGAAGATGTTTGGGGATTGGGAGAATTGAGCTTGACAAATGTTTATGAATCAGAAGAGCTTGAGGGGCGAAATCCCTCGGTCCCGCATTTGGCGGGGGAAGGCGGAATGTCAACACCGAACACGGCAGTTGAGCGCAATTGGCTTAGAATGGTTCTATGACATACGTTCAATTTGGTTTATGCAAGGGCATGCATTCTTTATGCTAAGCTATAGGCAATGAGCCCAGAAAAGGGAGATAAAAAAAACAAAACGAGATTCCATTGTCCCGAAGCTCAAAACACCTAATGATAAAAAGATGACCAGATCATGAGAATCATCTAACCTCGCGCTAAAGAAACATTTACTCCACAGTGACCGACTTGGCCAGGTTACGAGGGAAATCGACATTCAGTCCCTCGCCAACGGCAAGCCAGTATGAGATGAGCTGCAATGGGATGACATTGAGCAGACCCTGGAGGCAATCCACAGTCTTGGGCACGTTGATCTTTTCGGTCAGGGCGGACGAGAACTCGGGATCATCGTCGTTGCAAATAACAATGGGGCGACCACCACGAGCAATAACTTGCTGGTAAGCGTTCAAGGACTTGGTGAACAAGTTGTCACGGGTGAGGATCATGATAATGGGGAGGTTCTCGTCAACGAGAGCCAAGACACCGTGCTTCAATTCACCAGACATGACAGCTTCGCAGTGGAGGTATGAGATTTCCTTGATCTTCAGAGCACCCTCGAGGGCAGTGGGGAATTGAGCACCACGGCCCAACAGCAGCAAGCTCTTCTGGTTCTTGAAGGACTGGGCGCATAGCTCCTTGATCGGATCGTTGAGCTTCAAGATCTGCTTGAACTGCTCAGAGATATGTCCAAGGCCCTCCATGATCTCCTCTCGTCTCTCCTGCTTAGAGGCACGATCTTCACTCAGTGACAAAGCGAACATGACCATGGCCACAAACTGAGAGGTGTATGCCTTGGTCGAGGCCACACCGATCTCGGGACCAGCGTTGATGTGCACACCACAGTGGGTGAGGAGAGAGATGGAAGATCCGACAACGTTGACACAACCAACGGTCAGGGCGCCACGTTCCAGACAGTAGCGAAGAGCCATCAGGGAATCAGCAGTCTCTCCAGACTGAGAGACAAACACACAGGTATCGTCACGGAACACTGGAGCCTGTCGGTCAAGGAAGTCGGAGGCGAGCTCGACTGCGATAGGAATCTCAGTGAGCTCTTCGAAGATACCACGCACAGCCATGCATGAGTGGTAGCTGGTGCCGCAGGCAATGAAGATGATGCGTCGGCAGCGACGAATAGTCGAGATGTACTGGCGGAGACCACCGAGGGTGACCTTCTTGTTGGTCACATCCAGACGACCTCTCATAGTGTTGACAACAGACTCGGGCTGCTCGAAGATTTCCTTCTGCATGAAGTGATCGAACTTGCCCTTCATGATCTCTTGCAGCTCGAGCTCAATGGTCTGAATGGCACGGACGTTGGAGGTGCCATCATCCTTGGTCAGACGGTGGATGTTGAGTTGTCCCTCGTGAATGTGGGCAATATCGTCATCCTCCAGGTAGAGAACCTTCTTGGTGTGCTCCACAATGGCAGATGGGTCAGAGGACAGGAAGAACTCGACGGGCTGGGGAATGCCATCGTCGGAGAGGAATGCCCGAGACTGGGAGCGGTGCAACAGCGACTTGTCAGGAGGGGCAAGGAGGCTTGTGGCAGACTTCTTGGCAGCCGCATTCTGGGAGGCCTGCTCCGCTGAAAGGACACCATCCTCTGAATATTCAACATCCACGAAATCCACCTTCATCTTCTTGGAGGTCTTCACACCGACGACCAGGGGCGAACCCTTACGGGCAGCAATGACCTCATGGGGGTAGTGGACAGACTTGAGCAGCAAACCAAAGGCACCCTCAAGCTCTTTGATGACTGCCTTGGCCAGGACTGTGAATTCAATGTCGGGGTGTTGGTCGTAAAGGTATTTGGCAAGCTTGGCAATGCACTCAGTATCGGTCTCAGTCTCGAAACGGAAGCCCTTGCTCTCGAGCAGAGCCTTCAATTCCTTATAGTTGGTGATGATACCGTTGTGGACCACGGAGAACTCCCAGTTGGGATCAGAACTATCAACGATGCAATTAGCTCCACAATCCAATCAATATCCATGGATTTTCGGGAACTTACCGGTGGGGGTGGCAGTTCTGGCGGGAGGGAGTGCCGTGGGTAGCCCAACGGGTGTGAGAGATACCGGCGTGGGACTCGAAGGTCTTGGTCATGTCCTCTGAGCTCTGCTCAATGAGTTCCTTCAACTTGGCCACCTTGCCAACTTCCTTGAATGCACAGACTTCATTCTTCTTGTCGCCATCCACGGCCATACCAGCCGAGTCGTAGCCACGGTACTCCAATCTCGAGAGGCCTGGGGGGAAAAATAGTGGTGAGCGGAAAGTTGCAAAGGCTGTCAAGGAAGAACGTTGTATCACTCACCATTTAGCAGTGTGTCAATGATGAATTTGCGGTCCTTCTCGACCAGATAGTTGATGTATCCGAAAATTCCACTAAACAAACTGTGAGTATATCACCTCATTGAGGAAAGTAGAAAACCTACCACATGATGGGCGAAAAAAAAAGAAAAGTGACTGAAAAAAAAAGACAATGGGTATTTGAGGATGGATTGCAGAGGGAAGGATTAAAAGAAAGTAGGAAAGTGATTGAAAACAAGCTGGGTACAGGTGTTTCGTATTTATAGAGGGGGGGCAAAGAGTAGGGGGAGGGGCGGATTATTATTAGCTCTTTCTGCAAGCTTTGATCCAATGAGGGAGGTGCTCGGACCATTTTGGTTCCCAGGGGAATTGTCTCACTTGGCACACAAATACTTTATATATCAAATAGCATGACCACTACTTATAATCCCAATGGTCTCTACGAGTATAGTAACCATCTATAGTCTTTTCAAATGTCAACTTGTAACCTGGTTGGTATATATGATCTTCAAATTGATATTGCCATATGATTCCGATTCAGTTGGATGATTCACGCTAAATCGGAGAAACAAAAACGAGGCGAAGCTCTTGGAAGTCCAGAAAAACATGATGTACGGGGGAGAATCTATAATTATACCTAGTGGCCCGGCACATTCCTTAGTGCACGGAGGATCCCCTGAAAAGGAACCTTGGGAAAGGTTCGACAGACGTTCCACGCTTCTGCACTTATATTTTTTTAACCTATGGGTTCTTATGCCCCTGGACTCGATAACTGGCCTTGTGTATTATTGGTCATTTGTCCGTATATCTTGCCTATCTTTGGTACTCTCGTGAAAACTACCCTTATTGTACGCCTCAGTGGATAAGCTGAGGTCTATGGTTAATTTCTCTACTCCGTACTTCGCATATATATATATCAGCCTCATTTCAGCCTTCGATAAGAGAAGAGGGCTATGCTACCTTATGTACGGAGTAAGTATGATTGACTAGTTATCTAGTAAGCTGGAATATACTGATTGTTCCATCCACGGATACTTGTCGGACTTGCACGAATAAATATTCCACATATATCCTATTCTGTGCATCTTCAAATGTTGTATGTTGTACGGAGTATACTGGACCACACCAAATGCATAGATTTCAGGCTTTGTGCTTTCGTATAACCTGATAGAATCCAATGACGAGATCAATCCCAAGGCCACCTACCAACAATCGCTTCTTAACGATAAACTAATACAAGATCAAATTTATTTCCAATGAGTGCCCAAAAGATACTTGTCAGGTACCTCAATTGTAGGTGTTCTTGTATTGAACGATTAAGTCGCGGTGAGGTCATTCAAGTTCTTTTGAGGGAAAAAAAAAAAAAAAAAAAAAAAAAGAAAAGGCCTTGCTGAATCATTCAATGTTACTGAACCCGGGGAACTTCCAAGGTTGAACTTGAACTTCATCATTACCTTAATTGTCTAATTCTTCGCTGTACGCAATTCCCTTTTCCTTCTTTATAGGAGTTATCCCTTGAAAGCGTGAAGTTCAAACTTCGTCCCCACCATTCCACTTCCTTCCGCTCCATCGCGTCTTAGCCTCCTGCAAACTCTTGATTTGCGCGTAACGACACCTCCAGCTCCTGGATATCGCTTTTCAGCCTTTTTCTTCCGATTTCTTTTGTCTTCTCATCTCTTTAACACACCGAGCCCCTTCATCTTAATTTTTTCAATACTGCCGTGCCGGGACCTTCTCGGTCGCATGTGTCCGCAATAGCCGAATCACTGCTGTCAAGGATGCTGCCTTCTGATCGCGCCACGGTCTCTGGCGTGTAGCCAACCTCTCACCATGTCACGCGCCTCGGCTGGCTTTGCAGACTTTTTCCCCACCGCCCCATCAGTCCTTCAACAGAAGCGCTTCAAAACAGCGCAGGAACGACGGAAATTACATGTCGAGGGTGAACAAATTTCTGAAAGGATCTCGGATTGTCCAGTGTCTCTTACCTCGAGCGCGCCCACAACCATTGAGACGCCTCTCAACCCCAGTACAGACGAAGGGGGAGCTCGCAGCCCGTCGGCCCCTAACGAGCTTGAATTGACCATTTCCGCCAAGGCGAAAAGCGTGGAGGATAGGACTGGGCTACCTCCACCCACGGCAAATCCCATCCCATCACAAATTGATACACTGACACCGCTCACCACTGCGGAATCATCGCCCCCTTGCAAAGTGACTAGTCCAACACAGCAAAAGATAGCAGGTGGAGCTTCTCCGGGTACTTCTTCCAGGCCGACTCATGAAAACACCAAATCTACCATCACACCAATCCACACCCCTCCTACCCCTCAGTCGCAAACCCGACACCTCGAGATCCGCGTGAGAGGGTGCAAGGTTGTGTATGACCCCGATCTCGACAAACGGACCTCGTCGAAGGAAAAACGGAAAAAGCTTGAGTATGTGGACATCGTGAATGATGGCCAAACAGATGCGCCACCCGATCCGCGTCGTGCGATCGCCAATTATACTCGTGGATCCGGCTGCAAGCAAAAGACAAAATACCGGCCCGCGCCTTACAATTTGAAGCCTTGGTCATACGATGTGGCAACGAGTATTGGTCCCGGGCCTCCGATCCAAGTTGTGGTAACGGGGTTCGATCCTTTGACTCCCATCGCCCCGATCAGCGCGCTTTTCTCGAGCTTTGGAGATGTGGCCGAAATCAAGAACCGCACAGATCCCATCACCGGCCGATTTCTGGGGATCTGCTCCATTAAATACAAAGATAGCACCTCAGCCCGAGGAAATGGCCCAGCATCAGCCTCTAGCGCGGCGCGACGTGCATACTTTGAATGCAAGAAAGAACAACGCATTGGCACCCGCAGGATTCGGGTCGAGCTGGATCGCGACGGGATTGTGTCAGACCGCATGGCCGCGAAAGCAGTGGAGTCCCAGCGACTGGCATCCAAGAGTACCCTTCCACTTCCGCCTCCAAGTGAACCGAGACCCGATGTCCAGATCAAGAAAAGCGAACCACCACCGACGGCGCCCAAGGGTCCCTCAGGCAGGTCATCTTTACGGCCGGGGGTCGTTATTCCAGAGGGCCCTAGGGCCGGTGTCCGATCTCCTGTTGTGCAGTCATTGGTCGAAGAAACTGCTATCTTGAGTCAGATCAAACGCGATCCATACATTTTCATTGCGCACTGTTACGTCCCGGTCCTTAGTACAACGGTTCCTCACTTGAGGAAAAGACTCAGACTCTTTGCATACAAACATATTCGTTGTGACAAAACCGGCTACTATATCATCTTCGAGAATTCGCGCCGGGGTGAGGAGGAAACCGAACGCTGCTACCGACTATGCCATATGCAACCCTTGTTCACCTATATCATGAACATGGAGAGTCAACCTTACGGTAACCCGAACTACGAGCGAAGCCCCAGCCCTGAACGCCTCCGCGCCGAACGGCGAGACAAGGCCGCAAAGGATCGGACGAGGAAAGAGGCCGACTTGGATATCGAGGAAGAGAAAAAGCAGCGGGCACTTGATTTGGATCCATGCCGGGAGGTATTGTCTATCATCATTCGCGATCTGAGGGACAAGCTTCTCGAGGATGTGAAGTCGCGCATAGCTGCCCCGGCTCTTTACGACTATTTGGAACCGAGTAAGCATGCGGCCAAAAGGGAAAAGCTGGGAATTTCGGACCCCGAAGGTACAAAACGGTCTGTTTTCCAAATCGACAGCACCCCTGGCTCTCGAGGCGAAATGTCTGCTGGCCGAGATCCTCTCAGATCATCAAGTCTGAATATTCTTGCTCTTCCTCGTATCCGGAAAGCCCATGGCCTTGACCATGCGGGTGCTGCCTTCCTCGACGAACGGCGCAGGCAACCACTACGAAAGAAAGAAGTCCGCCCCTTGTATCATCGCTTACAGCAGTTGCACGATGATGAGGATTCGGATGACGAACAGCGCACTCCTGCTGCCAGAGATGTCGACGAACGAGAGAGCCGACCCCCTAGTCGCGCAAGTTCAACGTCATCGGAGGACGGAGGATACCAGTCAGACGATTTGGAATCATCTCGGGAGAGCGAAGGGCGTGGCGCTGGAGCTGTGGACGATTTGGATGCCACAGTTGAAACCGGCGATCTCTCTCATGAACTTGTGTTGTCTCCCACATCGGGCAAGAGGAAGCGATTGACCGAAGATGACGAAGCACGAAAGCGACAGCGACAGGAGGATGAGCTCTTTGGGATTGACTCGGAAGCAGATGGACACGAGGGTACAACTAAGGACCTGGAAACGCCTGCGGTTATCAGCGATGTTCTCGCAGATGATGGCGACAAATTACCAACGCAAGACCAACCCGCAGACCATGTTAGTGAGCTTGTCTCTCACACACATCTCGAGGGTGATGACCTCTCGATCAGCGAAACGTGCAAGGCCGAACCGACTGATGAGCCGAAAACAGAGATTGAATGGGGCTTTTCCAAGGATGAGCCCCGCGCAACGGTGGAAGATGATGAAAATATTGTGCTCGATCTGGATGGTTGGCAAAACCTGGTCAAGGACGACGAGGACCTGCAGTTTTTGCGAGAAGTTCTACTGGATCAGTCAGAATCAATTATTCGAAATCTTGCTGCATGGGGTTGGAAACAAAAAGAGATCAAAGCTCTCAATGGCCTGGAAACTGGCACAACCCAGGACGCTATCAGTATCCCTGGCTATTATGTGCAAAACTCCACCGGAGCTGCGCGGACAGAAGGTCGAAAAAGGATTATGGAAGCAGAAAAATCCAAATACCTGCCCCATCGGATCAAGGTTCAGAAAGCTCGTGAGGAGCGCGAGGCGAATGCTAAGGCAGACCCTCAGGCAGCAGCAGCAGAAGCTGCCAGAATTGCAGCCGCCAAAACAATATCAAAATCAACATCCCGGTCCACACGAGTCAACAACCGCCGGCTCATTGCAGACATCAATGCTCAAAAGCAGGCCCTTCCTACTGCGAGTGGCGAAGGAGACGTTCTTCGATTCAACCAGCTTAAGAAACGCAAGAAGCCTGTACGCTTCGCTCGCTCTGCCATTCACAACTGGGGTCTGTATGCCGAGGAAAACATCACTGCTAATGACATGATCATTGAGTATGTCGGAGAGAAAGTGCGTCAGCAGGTGGCCGATATGAGAGAAAGACGATACCTGAAGAGCGGGATCGGTAGCAGTTATCTTTTCCGAATCGACGAGAACACCGTCATCGATGCCACAAAGAGAGGAGGAATTGCGCGATTCATCAATCACAGCTGTACACCTAACTGCACCGCTAAGATCATCAAGGTGGATGGCAGTAAACGCATTGTGATTTATGCGCTTAGGGATATCGAAAGAGGTTTGTGAAATGCGCTCGCTTCAGGAGAAAACAAATGTGCTAACCAAATCTATTAGATGAGGAGCTGACGTACGACTACAAATTCGAACGAGAGTGGGACAGCGATGACCGTATTCCCTGTCTCTGTGGCTCGACGGGCTGCAAGGGATTTCTCAATTGAGAGGACCTATCTAGCGAAATCCTCGGGAGGCATATTGACTCCCATCTACTGGGTGGCGTTGTATCGGGCCGGCGTTTTCAGGGTGGGAGCATTGACGCATTTATCAATGGCAATCGTGATTTCATAAACTACAAACTCTCTTGTACAATATACCAATTTCAAAAGAATTTCGCCTGTTCTCTGTTTCAAGTCAAGGCACTGAAGCAAAAGTCCTCTTAGAAAGCAATGTGAGAGCGTAGATGTGTCAAATCCCAGGAGAACTCGACTCGGATATCTGATAACCTTGGTGCCACTGCATAGGGTCCTCTTTTGAGAAAAGGAAAGGAAATGGAGGAGAGAGCCTGATTCTCAAAGACCGGTTCCTAGCCCTGGGGTATCGATTTGCGAAGCAATTTGGGTTTCATGTGGGGATTGGGTTGTTCAGACTGGGAGAGATATTAGCAAAATGAATATGGCCAAAAAAAGAGAAAGACTATATTACTCACCAAGGTGGCTTGGGAGAAGGAAGTTCGCAATTCCCTCCTTAATCATATATGAATGACCGCAGTTCCCGCAGGTCAATTTTCCTTCTGTGACGTGCGTCTCAAGTAGCAACCGGTGCAGGTCCTTCAATGTCTGCTCGTTGTTGAGAGCCTCTTCCTCGGGCTTCGAGTCCGGAAGACCGGGGAATCCAAGCTGGAATCGCACAAGAGTCAGCTTAACTGTAATTGGGATTCTGATTGTCGGCCGGGTTTGGATGAACTCGGGGATGGATGTCTATTACCTCGTTGGAAATGGTGCGCAGCGCTTGCCAGTCAATTCGGGGGAGGATGTTGCGGATGAATTCGGGTTGGAAATCTAGTTCTTGTTGCTCTAGCTCGGCATCCTGGAAATGTAATGGGAATGAGGCCGGTGATGTCTTGCAGTCCTTCACGGCGCATGTCACGAAGTTGGCGGTGATCACTTTCATTGTGGCGGGCTTTGGTGGGGTTATTGCTGATAGATCGTTGATGCGAGGTTTTTGGGAGCTTTTTTCGGATATGTAGAAATTGATTGGGTCTAGATAGGAGATCAATTTAGAGGATAATGAACGTCGGTGGCCTCTCCGATGGGAGAAAAAAATAAGAGCCCCACGGCTTATCAGATATCATGTGATCGATATGGATACCCGGACTGTGAGCCCGACATTGTGGACTTGGAAATCTTGTATACATTATTTTACAGAAATAGCCTAGTTCCAATTGGAAGTCTCGATTAGTTTTGATTAGCCTTGATTAGCTATGATTCATTTCGGATCCTTCAAGTTGGATTATTTGATCTGGACATCCAGCAGATCTAGATCGTCAATGTCATAGTCGCCTAGACATGAGTCGGGGTCAAGTTTGTCTCCATCAAACAGGAGGAAGATATCTCGGTCCGCAGGAATCTTCTGCTTATCTCGAAAAGCAGATATGAGTCGCGAAATAACGGTCTTTTGTCTTGCTTTAAGTCTGAAATCGTCGTATCCAAGACTCCTCAGAACAAGTTTCATTGGCTCACCCTGGTCATCTTCTGGGGGTTGCGATACTGTAGGAGGCTTTTCATCATCAGGTGGTGTAGCTGGCTGATTGACCGGAAGAGGTAGATCGGAAACTGCTTCCATATGTATGCGTAGCTCTGGACCTGCAGTCTCATCATCATCAATGCCAAAGATTCTCCCAGAGTTCTTCCCGGTATTTATGCCTAGACTCCTGCAGGTTGTCACGTCGAATAGACGCCGACCCTTCCAGGTGAGGTAGATCGATGATTGTATATGCGGGTCGAAATTTTGGCGATTGCACCATGCCAGCCGCACATCTCTTAGCCGCTGTGACATCTTTCGATGGACAAGTAAAGGTTTGGTGTTTGCAATTTCAGAGGATATCATGATTTTTACGACTGGATCATCCGCTGGAGCTTTCGGCGGTTGAATAGGCTGAGGAGCTTCGAGAGGTGGAGGGCTTCGAGCTTCCGAGTCATCTGCCAGGACAATCACCGGTTGAACCGGTGGAGCACCTAGTGATTCTGAACCGCTGCCTTTCTGCGGTGAATGAGACACGCGGTTTTCTGAGCTGCGTATTTGGATTGTCTCGCGTTGTTTGACTGATTTGGTCGACTCGGGTGAGGAATTATGCGAGGAACCCGAAAGCTCTTGGGGCTCTGGTAGCGCAATTCTAACGCTATCAATCTCGCGTGTCACATTCCGCACTGGACTGCTATCAGCGCGCCCTTTACCCTTCTCTTCAGAACGTCGAGGACGTTTCTTTCGTTTTGTGTCTTCGGTATCTTCAGCGTCTCCAGTATCTTCTAAGGGTTCTGGTGCTTTCGGCTGCTTCTGGTGTGCTTCACGGTTCGCAGCAATGATGTCAGAGTATGTCTGTTCTGAGCGTCGATAAAAATCACTGCCAGTTTCCCCCGTATTATTGATTGCCCACGTGGGCTTCTTGAAAAAGCTCATGACTCTCAGGGTCGAAATTGGTCAAGTCAAAAAATGCAGTATGATAAGATGACAGAATGTACTTTAGAGATGGCTCAAGGGGTACTGATTATAATCAGCGATATGTTAGTGGAAGAGTAAGAATTGCAACATGGCCTAGGCATGATCCAAACAATTGGCAGTCAAGGTGAAGGGAATATGCATCATATCTTTCCAGACTTGGGATGGGTATAGTGGAACCTCGTGTGAGACACCGTCATGTTGACCGCCTACTAAAACGACACCAGGGTACTTTCTGACTAGTAGATATTTGACAATATATGAGACCTCTCCTCTTGATTCCTAGAAAGTGACCTTTGATAGCTATAGCTTACTTTTTGAAATCTTAACCAATTCAATACATTGAGTGTTGTTCAACGAAAGAATACTATTTTATGACTGGCAGTATCGGCAGAATACAATGCGGTGTCGGACCCTAGGAAAACTTATCAGCAGATCCCGCCCCGCTTGCGATAAGTTCGACCACCCTCACCGCCTTCCTGGTCTCTCACTTTCGAATGCTTCGTCCCTCCGCCTGCTTCAAAACAGAACTCATCCAGGTATAGCCCCCATTGTCCTCCCTTGGACTTTGCCCTGGCTAAAATTTGGTCAATGTTAGACCACAGTAGCAATATGGAGAACGCCCCAACCTCCGAAGGGAAAGACCCTTCTGTCTTTTTGAGTGAGATCATCGGTGCGCCTGTGATCGTGAAGCTGAACTCGGGAGTGGTATACAAGGGTATGTGATCTTCTATCAATTTCTGTTCAATTCAATTCTAATGCACATATAGGCGAATTGCAATCAGTTGATGGCTACATGAACATTGCCCTCGAAAAGACCGAGGAATACGTGAACGGAAAACTACGACGAAACTACGGGGATGCTTTCGTGCGCGGAAATAACGGTTCGTCGATACTCTCTTCTCTTCTCGTCCTACGACTGGCGCGATAGCTTTCTAACTAAACCTATAGTACTCTACATCTCTTCCAGTTAATCCGAAAATACACTGTACGAAATCAGCGATTTGGCCCATCTATGACAACATGCATGTGGATAAGAAAGACACGATTTGAGTACTATCGCAATGATTTGGAATCTTCTAGCTAGGAGGACAGAATACAAGCCTAGGTGGTGAACAACTCTTCTTATGACGCAGTTGACCAGACCTTCGAGCCTGGGGTCATCAAGGCTGCGTACCTGAGGGGGTTTTCTTTCCCCTGCTTTTTATTGTGCTCAAAATCGGTGCCCATGACCATGGGCTCATCATTTGTTGCCCAGGGAGCTTGGTCATGTTTTCTGGTGATGCAGCGATGTGCCATTGAGCTCTGTTTTAATTGGTGCAAAGTATATTCGCACAGTAATACATGAAATCTGACCCTGATCTGGATTGTTACCTTGCCAGTATATGTTGGAGGTACGTTCCTGGGAAGACTGTATATCCAATGTACTCCTGGGGCCCAGGGCCTTGATTAAGTAAGCTTTCCCGGGTGCCCAGAGAGCCCCCGCCGAGGGGTCTCCGCGGCACTTTTTAAGGTTCTTCTTTTCTTGCGCTTCATCTAAGTTTTTAGAAATTTCGATCGTTATTTACCAGGATGTTGCAGGCAATCAAGTTCAGCAAGGGCAACCTTGAGATCCTGGATCAGTTACAGCTTCCATTTGTCGAAAAATACATTCCCATTCGGACTACAGAAGATGGGTGGCACGCTATCAAAGATATGAAAGTCCGAGGGGCACCTGCTATTGCTATTGTAGCAATGCTTGCCCTCGCCGCGGAACTAACCACTGCGGTGGATAGCGACAAGCTTTCACAATCACCAGAAGAGGTGTGCCAATATATCACAGAGAAGCTTGCCTATCTGGTGACGAGCAGGCCAACTGCCGTCAATCTCGCCGATGCTGCGCGCAAGCTGGAGGCTTTAGTGACCAACCGCACGAAAGCATCGGGCTCTACTGGCCGCGACGTCGCAACCGCGTTTATTCGGGGAGCAGAGGATATGATGGGAAAAGATCTCGAGGATAACAAGAGAATTGGGCACAATGGCGCAGAATGGATCGCCACTCACGCAGCTAAGCCAGGAAGTTCTGAAGTTGCCGTGTTGACTCACTGCAACACTGGGTAGGGCCGATCCACTGCGCTATCCGTTATTCATTGTATTTGTCACTAATACTGAATCTCTAGCTCCCTCGCCACTTCTGGATATGGCACAGCATTGGGCGTGGTTCGTTCGCTGGCTTCGAAGAATATCCTACGTCACGCTTATTGCACGGAAACTAGGCCCTACAACCAGGGATCTCGCCTTACAGCCTTCGAGTTGGTTCACGATAAAATTCCAGCTACACTCATCACGGATTCTATGGCAGCCGCTTTGCTCGCAAATACCAAAGTCGGAGTGAATGCAATTGTGGTGGGAGCGGACAGGGTAGCAGCCAACGGTGACACAGCGAACAAAATCGGCACATATGCCCTGGCTGTCTTGGCAAAGTACCATGGTGTCAAGTTCCTCGTTGCAGCACCACTGACAACCATCGATATGGCCACAAAGTCAGGCAAGGATATCGTCATTGAGCAACGTGCCGCATCCGAGGTGACCAGCATCAAAGGTCCTTCTGGAGGGTCTGAGACCACTGACCAGATTACGATCGAGACCGTGCAAATTGCCGCGCCAGGGATCAATGTCTGGAACCCAGCATTTGACATTACTCCTGCGAGTCTGATAGATGGGATTATCACAGAGGTCGGGGTTGTAGAGAAGGGATCCGATGGCCAATATCACTTGGGTGGACTATTTGACGGTTCTGCCTTTTGATCCCTAATCTGATCTGTGCCCGTTTGACCCAATTTTGTCTCATCGACTGATGTAGCCTCTGCTACAGCAGTACCCTGGTTTTCGAAAGACGCCAAGAGTTCGTTAACTTGACTTTCAATTGTGTCGAGGTGATTTTCCAGGGCCGAGGCAGTCATTTCACCCCTAAATATATGTCAATATCATGGAATCATTTATGTAAGATGAATGCCGGCTCGCGTACTTTGCAAGATCTGCGAGTATCTATTTCATGAGTTAGCTGCCCAGCCTTGGGTCGGTTCGTAGAGGGGATTGCCTTAGCAACATAGTCTAGGGAACTTGATGGTGCTTGCGAACGCCGAAATAGGGTGACCTACCTTCGCCATATCGAAGTCTGCATCAGAGTTGGACATCATGGGCGTTTGACGGTGTGTTGCTGAGTACAAGAGTGTTTTGAAGAAAAGAGGTTCCTTCAAGTTTGTCTACGGGGGCCCTGTAGGTGACAAGCGGGGGCCATCGACATGATTAGTCATCCCGAACCCGAGATCGATTTCCCCGATAAGAAAAGAGAAAAAAAACCTCTTCCTCACTACTATCACCATCCACGTATTATCACCATGGGAGTTCAAAAAAGGACTCGCAAGTATGCGCTGGCCAAGAGAGCCATTTCTATGCGCGACAATCGCCTGTTCGTCCCAATCACGAAACGAAGTTGTGTTGCGACTTGCTAACAGTCACTTATAGGAAGCAAAACCAAGACAAGACAGAGAAAGGCAAAGAGGCGGCAAAGAAGGACGACCTCGTCAGAGAGGCGTAAGTACCCAATATAATACTGTTGTTAGAATCACATTGACAAGTACGGTTCTAGCCCCCAAGCTCCTTCATCGATGTTCTTCCAGTTCAACACGGCCCTTGCTCCCCCATACTCTGTGCTGGTCGATACCAATTTTATCTCCCACACCATTCAGCACAAACTCGAGGTTATTCCAACAATGCTCGATTGTTTGTACGCCAAATGTATTCCTATCGTCACGGATTGTGTACTTGCCGAGTTGGAGAAGCTTGGCCCCAAATACCGACTTGCCTTGCGTGTAGCCAAGGACCCCCGATTCGAGCGAGTCAAGTGTGATCACAAGGGAACCTATGCCGATGACTGCCTGGTCGATCGTGTCATCAAGCACCGTGTTTACATTATCGCCACAAACGATCGTGATCTCAAGAGACGCATTCGGTATGTTGCTAACATCTCAATGCCATTTTCGCTTTACCAGGCAAATTCTAACCTCCATAATAGCAAAATTCCTGGAGCACCCATTATGAGTGTCGCTCGTGGTAAATATGTGATTGAACGACTTCCCGATGCCCCCGAAAAATGAGTGACTTGAACGATTTATCTTTGCGTTCGTCTGTCGCCATTACGACCATCCACATGATACCCACAAAAATCGCCGTTTCTTTCTTTACGAGAAAGTTGTAAAAAAGTATAGCAAACAATTTTCGCCTTCAGATACCAGGCAAGCCACTACAATACGCAAGACCGCAGGACCAAATTATGCTGTCAACCGACTGTATTCGATCAAACAAAACGACTGCACCGAGAACCAGCAGCATCGCTCCTCCCAGGGCTGGTTCTGATACTTGAAACCTATGTGCCAATGGAATAAATCATTTGAAGGACCCGGGGCTTCTCAGGCAAGGTTATACAGTGGCACATTTATGTCTTCTCCATTATAGCGACTGCCAATGCAAATGTGCTTGTAATCTACAAAGACGAATGTATGTTCAGTCCAATCTTTAGCTGATCATAGCCATTTTAGGCTTTGGAGTCATGTGGTCTTTAATGTATAGAGCTCATAGTGCGTTGGCTTCCAATGTATATTCGTATCTTTAACCATATGTTTCTATCATTTGACGAACCGCATGCCTCACAAGACGGGTGTTGGCAAAGCTCTGAATCATTTTCTGTCGCGACATCATTATGTGCAGTGGAGGTAAATCCGCGAGTAGTGAGCTGGATTCATTTAAGTCATCACCGGAGGCTGCGATATCGAGAAGCTGCTTCAGTATCCGTAAAGAGTAGAGTGCAGCTTGAATCTGAGCAAGAAGGTGAATGTCCGTCCATTTGGTACTTTGCGCCATATATCCCTTTGTAAGGAAGCTTTCCAATTCCTTCCCACTTGGAATGGTGGTTGTGCCGGCCCCATCGCGATAAATATCGGAAAGAGCAAACAAAAACCAGAAGCTCTCCGCTGACAGACCTTCGTCAAAGGCAGCATGTGCTGTGGCAAGACGTCTTCGGACGAGATCCATGTCGGAGGCCACAGTCTTTGTTCCGCTTAAAGTGATTTCCTCGGCCACAATCCTTCCACCTCTGCGGACAAATTCATGTACAGCCGCGAAGCGATTGGTAACGGGACGGGAAAGATTGAAAAGCGAGTAGCCAAGGGATCTGTATGTTCGACCTTGTTCCCAGGCACATCGCCTGGAAGAGTCTTCGTTCAGAATACCGAGATAGACGTGCGGCTGTTCACCCAAACAGTAGATACTAGGGAGCTCATACTGCCAAAATAACTCCGACACCCTCGGGTCTAACGGTTGTAAGGACTGCCTTGCTCCATGTACCACCTCATTATCTGTGGTCTCGTGTTGATACTCTCGAAGAAACTCCAGATATTCAGAGGAAAGCTCAGTCGCCTGACTGCTCTCCTTGGATATCCGGGTAAGTTCAGCAAAACTCATGTGAACATTTCTTTGCAATTCGTAAGCAAACCACTGAACGCTTGAGATACCCAATCGACCGGAGAGTGAATGGGGACAGATTCTCAGTCCGCGAATATCAGGCTCAGCTGGATCCCATACGCCCGTGGATGTTTGAACCGAGTCTAGAAATAAGACCGCGCCATGCTGGCCAAGATCGTGTAGCAGGAGATCCGAATCATCTGTCAACACTGCACAGCCAGTAAGTTTTGCCACGCTAGCGCACTCGACATCTGCTTCTCCTGGTACCATGACGGTGATTTCCGCCCAGGGGTAGTCAGTATCGGCGAGGCAGCAGATATCATCGTCAACCTCTTTCCGGATCTGTTCCCTATTCCATCTGTTCCGCAAGTCTTCAAAGACGGCGGATACCATGAAAGGATTCTCTGGAAGGCCTTTTCGTCGCTGAGGCAAGCCTCGACTGCACCAAACCTGCCCTCGTTCAGTCGGCATCACATCGCGACATTTAGGCGTTACAGGCAAAGACAGGTTTCGGCGAGCCAACTCCAGCCGATGTCGTAACTTTTCAATCCTGGAAAAGCGAATTTCTCGCTTGGAGACGGGCAAGGCACCATCGAAGCAAATCTTATGTCTGAAGAGAGAGAAGAGGGAAAATGCTTAATCAGAGGATAGTTGTGCTGAAGACTAGTTGAGGGCTTACATTTTGACCCCCAGTCTGGTCAGTTGGAGAAGGAAGCTGCTCACTCCACGGCTGATTTCATCGCAGGTTGGCTGGTAGTCAAGGACATCACTGCTTGGATCCATCCAACTCAAGAGTCGACGGTAGATATGATAAACTAGACTGGGCCCGTCGATCACAACGGCTTCAACTCGCGGAAGTTCTGAATCGATCTCCCTTCCATCTAACAAGACATTCTCAGCATATGGAAGCAGATGCCTGGTTAGATGAGGGATCCCCATAGCCAATGTCGTGTAAGGACCCTTCTGGTTGTGGGCTGTTTTTTTTTTTTTTAGGCCCAACCTTGGAAATTTTTTGTATTAGTCAGGGCTGAGGCGTCGGGGCTTTAGATATTGATCCCATCCGTTTTTAGACTCGAAATGAGATATGTATAGACTTTAAAGGTGATGAGAACGGAAGTAGACACAAAATTAGAATGCTCAGAGCCTTTAAAGTTTCCTACATCGTTGGTTGGATTGTAAAACAAATGCACATATATAGAATCAACGTAACAAGCATGATAGATAACAAAGAAAACAAAAGGCACTCTATGCCTCGAGAAATATTTATCCAAGTACAGCTCTGTGCATTTCAAATTACCGGGCAGATCGCAAGAATCCAACCACTCCGCGACAGTAGCCCACCAGCTCAGCCAGGCGCTTTCCTTCCCGCTGCTGCTCAGCAGACCAAGTTGATAAAGCATCTTGCAATACACGATACTGAGGCTCGTCCTGAGTAGAGCTGAGACTCACAGTGTCGGCGTGAATTTTCAAAAAGACTGCCATCCAAGCATTGACAAGCTCGAAGTCTCTCTTGGACTTCAGGCGAGCGGTCAGGGCAACAACGAAGTCGGACAACTCAGAGTGTCCGTCACTTACCCGAGGATCCAATGAACGGATCTCGAGATCTGCTTTAGCCGGAGATAAGGTCTTGAGATGGTCGATAAATGAGCTATAATCACCGCAATCATGACCAGATGCCAATGATCGAGTGAAAATAGATTGAGGGGCATTAGGGATTCCACCATTTTGCAACTTGGCAATCCGCATCCTTTCGGCTTCGGCAGTTTTGGCCAGCAATGCAGCATCGTCCTCGGTGCCGGGAATTTCGCTGGCGGCCTCAGGCCCACTGGAGCCGAGGAGAGAAGGAAGGAAGAACGGAGCCTTCTCGGGAGCCTTAGGGGCTTCTTTGGGGCGATTACGTTCCTGTTGAACTGTTAGCTAGAGGATTGCACATGTGCAGGAAGAAAGACATACCCGAATAGTGTCTAGGTGAATCAATGACTGCCATCTGCTTTTGGGGACAAGACTGAGAGTCATCATGTCGTGTTGTAGTTGTTCCGTCGCCAGTACTGGGCCCTCTGCCTCATCTTGCTCGGTAGTATCCGCAAATGCAGCTTCAATAAGGCCAGCACCGCCTTCTCCTGACGTCGCTGGGAGTCCAACATTCTCAATAATGTTCTCGTCCAGATTCTTAGTCGACACAGGCATAAAGAGGCTGCGATTGCTCCAAAGACTGATGCCAATGCTACCGGCGTGTGCGGTGGCAAGAAATTCACCCGTTGAAGACATGGCCAGAGCGACACATGTGCTTGAGACCCGGAAAATGTCAATTAGATGCCCAGTGGGCATATCCCATACGCGTACCACCGAGTCCATGGAGGCAGCAACAATCCATCGTCCATCATTTGAGAAAATGAAATCGTTGACTTGACCCACACATCCCCAGAATTCACGAACCAGCTTTCTAGTCTCAAGGTCAATCACACGGATCGAGAGGTCATCACAGCTGAAGGCGATCAATTCGCTCGCCTTATTGTAACGAAGTCCAGTAATGGCAGCCATGGGGTGCCAGTCTAGTTCGTCAAGGAATTTTCCAGAGAGGAGATCCCAAAACTATATTACAAAAAAGGTCAACTTGTGAGTCCATATAAGAAAGAGGGGATACTGGAGTGTACCTTGACTTTGCCATCCAGGCCACAGCTGACAACGGTACGGTTCAAGCTGTCAATCATCAAGCCAGTCACAGCTTTGGTGTGTTTGTAAGCCGCAGCGGCCGCGGCCTGGGCATTGGATTTGGTGCCACGGGAAGCTGGGGGGCGAGCTGGGAAGCTTTGTCGGTGCTGACCTGATTGCATGTTGAACATATCGATAGAACCTCCGGCTGATCCAATAACAGCGAAAGTTCCACATTGCGAGACTGTCACACTCTGTAAAAGAATATTAGCAAAAAAAGAACAATTGCTTTATCATATTTAAGAGCCTGCGCACCTTGACTTCTGTTCCATCACTGGTTGCAAACGCCCATCGACCTGCTCTCTTCTTGCCCCAGAACCAAGTACGTGCGAACTTGTCACCCCGATGACCAGTGACCACGCTTTCCCAGCCGGTGGCATTGGAGGCGTCCGCGTTTGTAACCTTGGGGTTCGACCAGATCGGACCGGAAGTGGTGACTCCCATCCCGCCATCGCGGTTGAGGCTGCAGGCAATGCATGTAACCTCGGGAGCTTTGAGATCCTCTGTGTTTGAGATTTTGGATGGCCCCGTCTTCTTAGCCTTGCGCTCCAAGCTACCCTGCGAGATCTCGGTATGCTGGCTATCTTTGCGCAGACTGAGGCCCCATAGACTGCAGTCCTTGCTTGCACTGAGAAGCCACTTACCACCGGATTCGGACCCATCCGAAGATGTCGGCAGGAAATCGAGAGCGCTGATGGCAGCAGAGTGTCCATTTCTTCTATGAAGAGGTCTGGGGATGGGTGAAAATGGCGTTTCGTCGAAGATCCAAGTCTTCAAAGAATTGTCATCACCCGATGACACGAGCACGGGCTGTCCATCCAAGAACTCAACACGGTTAGCGCCCATAGGCTTTTCGTCGCTTGACACTCGATGAGCCCCACGAAGAATGCCTGCGATGCGACCTCCATTATTCAAGTCCCAAAGTGTGATATCGCCGCTACCACTCGACGCCGTGGCCATAACACCTGAGCTGCGACCATCGTGACCAGCACCCAGCCCATCGTTTCGGAAAGAGATGGATGTGACTGGGAGACCCCGGGATGAGGCGTTCTTGAGAGACAAAACCAGCTGACCGGAGCTCACATTCTGGATAGCCAACGCACCGCCCTTATAGGCAATGGCAACAAGTGAAAGAGCAGTTGTGGGCTGAATCGCGGTCACGGGCCCAGCATCTGACGACAAAGCGGGCAACGTGTGTAGAAGTTTTCCACTGCGGAGGTTCCAGATATCGACGGCTCCGTCCGATCGGCCCACAAATATCTTGTTCAGATAAGTCGGCATGTTGCACATCACTCCGGTGTAGATCTTGTCCCCAGAGGAGCCCCGAGTAGACTGTGGCCGCAGACTGGCATAGTGCTCATATGAACCCGTTCTCCAAACTTCGAGGCCACCAGTCCAGCAACCAACTACCCATGAACCAAACACCACCAAGCGCTCAATGGGCCCTTTCAGGTCTGCGGGGCCCTCAAGCTCTGCAACCTTTTTGCCGCGTTTGAAAACCCAGACTCCACCCGGGGACTGCGACCGCAGATAACCCCAAGCTGCAAATATCTTATCCTGCCACGCACATGTTGCCGTAATGATCTCCGGTGTTTGGGGTCGAGTCAGAAAGACGAGGTTCAAACCCCGGCGCAAATCATAAGTCTGCAGCGAGTGTCCAACGGAGGTTGTGATTTGAAAGGTCGATTTACCTAGGCGCACCGATGTAAAAGGAACGGGTGTTGGTGACACCAATCCTAGTGTCTTTAGGGCGAGAAGTCAGTTCAGAGAAACGAAGCGATTCCAATGTATCTCTCAACTTACTCGGAAAGGAGCAAAGATTTTGGAACCACGTGTTCCAGCATTAACTTGCGATACTCGTTTCTGCCTCTTCGCAAGAGGCAGATCGAAATTATCAGCCGAAGAAGGCATGCTGATATCGAGGAACGCACTGACAACAATGGATATGTTGGAGGGTTCAAAGCAGTCAAAATAGACCCCTTAATGTTTCAAGTCAGAATTCCGTTCTGACTTGTTCACCAAGTCAATCACGAAGGGTATCTAAACAGCCCAAGGCGCTCTCACTAGCTTTGTCTTTTTTTTCCCGCTGTTTTTTTCTGCCCCGCCCAATCCTGCAAGCCCTACACCGCCTTCACAGCGGGTGATGTACCTTTTCCCCGGGTACAAGCTACCTTCACATGATGAGAATATCTAGCATCTCTCTTGGATTTAGTACGGTATAGTATGACTATGCAGCTTCTGTTGCTGCTGAATATTTTGAATTTGTCTTACCCTTTGTGATAAACTCATCATTTAGCTTATTTCACACTGTTTTACATAATTAAAATGCTATCAATAACTAGTATACTCATGTATGGAAGACTTCCGCTGTAAGTACTTGGGTGGGCATACGTACTTTTAGATCTACTGATGGCGTCCTCTGTGGTATACGAGAAAGCCCGATGAACCAAATACACAATTAACGTATCCTTCTCAATCCATTAGATTTTATCATGAGCGAAAAGTCCAAACTTGAAGCCAACAGGCTGTTCCCTTCTCCGCCTATGTCAAAATGCGGGACCCCATCATATTTGGTAATACAATCCAAAGAGTCTGGAGCTTCCAAGAATCCCTCTCCGAATTGCCCCTTGTGCTTCCTCAACACCCCTCTCCCATTGATTCAAAATAGTTCAATTGGTTTGGATTGATTCGGAAACTCAATAGCGCATTGATCCCCCATATGGATAATGCCGCTGAGCACAGCAACGGCTCTGCCGATGCTGCACCCTTGAGACCCGCAGAACCCACCCACTCGTCGCCTTCACTTGATATGGACTCCGATAATAATGATTTGACACCTACAGGGCCCATCCTCGAGCCCACATTGGTGTCACCTAAGCCTCCGTCACCCGCAAAGTCGATCCAAAGCCAATCAGGAAGAGCCGATTCGGGATTTGACCCTCGCTCCGCCGGTCGAATGGGACACTCTGCACGCCCCCTAAGCCACGGACCCAGGAGGTTCAGTGGAAGCACGGCTGCCAGTACTGCTGCAAGCTCTATCAGTGAAGTGGAATCCGGCTCCCTTAAGCCATGGAGGATCGGAGTTTGTGCCTTGGATGTGAAAGCACGCAGTAAACCGAGCCAGAATATCTTGACTCGACTCCAATCGAAAGGCGAATTCGAGGTGATAGTTTTTGGAGACAAGGTCATTCTCGACGAAGCAGTCGAAAATTGGCCTGTGTGTGACTTCTTGCTCGCTTTCTTTTCCGATGGATTCCCCTTGGACAAAGCCATTGCCTATGCTAAACTTCGCAAGCCGCTCTGCGTTAATGATCTGCCTATGCAAAAGGTCTTGTGGGACAGGCGGCTCTGTCTGAGAATCCTGGATCATATGGGGGTCCCCACCCCGAAGCGACTGGAGGTCAACCGTGATGGTGGTCCGGTTCTAGAATCGGTGGAACTAGCCCAGCATATATATCGTCTTACTGGTGTGAGACTGGAAGGCCCAGAGAGTGGCATTGGTGGCGGCGCCCCCAAACCCAGAATGTCTCAATGTCCGAGGATGGCGAGGCCTTGATTGTTGACGGCAAACTGTTCAAAAAGCCCTTTGTCGAAAAACCTGTCAATGGCGAGGACCACAACATTCACATCTACTTTCCGAACGACCAGCAGTACGGTGGCGGTGGAAGAAGGCTATTCCGAAAGGTCGGCAACAAAAGTTCAGAATACGATCCTAATCTCACTGTTCCACGATCCGTCACCGAGAAGGATACAAGTTATTTGTACGAACAGTTCCTCAGGGTTGACAACGCGGAAGATGTCAAAGCGTACACCGTGGGGCCAGACTTTTGTCACGCAGAGACGCGCAAATCTCCTGTGGTCGATGGCCTCGTTCGGCGCAATACCCACGGGAAGGAAGTACGATACATCACAAAACTTAGCAAGGAGGAGGCAATAATCGCATCCAAGATCTCAAATGGATTCGGTCAAAGAATTTGTGGTTTTGACATGCTTCGTGTGGGAGATAAAAGCTATGTCATTGACGTCAACGGCTGGAGCTTCGTCAAAGACAACAATGATTATTATGATAAATGTGCCAACATTCTCAGAGACATTTTCTTGGAAGAAAGACGCAAATGCGAGGGGATATCAGAATCGTCTGAGCCACCCTCGCCGGACATAGGTCCCCTATCTAGAAGGAGCACGGCAGGATCTCATCGCCAAGCCCTCAAGACACTGCTGAAGTCTCCTAGTACTTCTAGGCTCTATGGCCAAAACCAGAAAACTACCGAGGCTCCAGAGTCATGTACTCCATCTCTGGCGTCATCTGGGGTAGAGAGTACTGATGTTGGTGCTGCTCTCAGCAAGTTGAATTCTCGGGACGCCCACTCCACTACTCGTGGCTATAGTCCCTCGAACACGAAGTCTCCGGCTCTTTCGGTACAGCACGCTAATGACGAAGCCCTTCCACCCCTTCCTGCTTCCAAGCATTCTTGGAAGCTAAAGGGCATGGTGGCTGTGATTCGACACGCAGATCGGACCCCCAAGCAAAAATTCAAGTTCACTTTCCATAGCCAACCTTTCGTGAATTTGCTGAAAGGGCACCAGGAGGAGATAGTGATTAAGGGGGAAGCTGCATTGTCCAGTGTTTCTGATGCCGTCAAGCAGGCTATGGAGAAGGGCTTGGAGGACATGGAGAAGCTCAAACTGCTTCGCACATCTTTAGAGAAAAAGGGCGGTTGGCCTGGTACCAAAGTACAGATAAAGCCGATGTTCCGGAAACGAAAACCAGAAGAAATGGGAGAGCAGGGCCCACTGGAAGGTTCAACTCCATTGCCCGAGGCCAAACCCTGTGAAGAGCCCACTACGCCTGTGGCCAATGATGGGGAGGGACTGACGCCAGAAAACGAGGACTTGCGTAAATCACAGACACGAAGTGATTCTATTTCAGGTGCGACCTTCTCTCGGTTCTCCGCCGTCGAGAATGACTTGATTTTGGACAAACTACAGCTTGTGATCAAGTGGGGTGGCGAGCCCACACATGCTGCGCGTTACCAATCGCAGGATCTTGGATTGAACATGCGGGATGATCTCAAGCTGCTGAACAAGGAAGCGTTGAATAATGTTCGCATATTTACCAGCTCAGAGCGTAGAGTGAGCACCAGTGGTGAGTTATCTATCTTGCCAGTATCTGCATCAAGCTAATGACACTTTTTTTTTTACAGCACAAATATGGGCATGCTCATTTTTGGACCAGAAGGATATCCCCGAAGACTTGATACAAGTCCGGAAAGATTTGCTTGACGACTCAAATGCCGCCAAGGATGTCATGGATAAAGTGAAGAAAAAGCTGAAATTGCTTTTGCGAGAAGGGTCTGCGCCTTCACAGTTTGCTTGGCCTAAGGACAAGAACATCCCAGAGCCTTCGGTTGTCCTTGCTAGGGTAGTCGAACTCATGAAGTTCCACCGCAGTGTCATGCGATATAACTTTGAGAGACTTGACGGTTCACCGCACATCTCCCCGACTCCATCCGAGGACCCTGAGACGTCGAGCCAATCCTCTGATATATCTGGCATACAGGGACGTTGGTGCGCGGGTGAAGATCCTCGACTCTTCAAAGAGCGGTGGGAAAAACTCTTTGCAGAGTTTTGTGACACCGAGAAGGTCGACCCGAGCAAGCTTTCTGAGCTATATGACAGTATGAAATTCGATGCACTCCACAACAGACAGTTTTTGGAATGGGTCTTCATGCCACAGGACGATTCCCGCCACTCCGATGAAGATCAGAAAAGCAAGAGCGCAGCAAAGACAGACACGAGCGCGGAGGGAAAACTTGGACCGGAAGCTGGGAATGACAAATCTGAAGAGCGCATGGAAAGCCAGACGTTTGTTCATCGCTTTGGGCTGAGGAAACGCATCTTCCCTCTCGAATCACTACCTCACCTTCGGGCACTAGATGATTCGTACGATCACTACTTCAAGCTTTTCCCTGGCTCTCAATCCTCCAAATGCAAGGTGGATGAGCGCTTTTCAAAGCTCCGAGAACTCTACAAGCTAGCGAAGGTTTTGTTCGACTATGTGACGCCTCAGGAATACGGAATTACCGACAGCGAGAAACTCGAGATCGGCCTCCTAACATCTCTTCCCCTTCTCCAAGAGATTGTTCGAGATCTAGAAGAGGTGCAGGCTTCGCAGGATGCCAAGTCTTTCTTCTACTTCACCAAGGAATCTCATATCTACACCCTCTTGAATTGCATCTTGGAAGGTGGAATTCAGACCAAGATTGCCAGGAGTGCTATCCCAGAACTTGATTATCTCTCTCAGATTTGCTTCGAGCTATACGAAGCTCGGGACAGTGAATCGGACTCCTACTCTTACTCCATCCGCATCTCAGTCAGCCCTGGTTGCCACGCCTTCGACCCGCTTGACGTGCAACTTGATTCCAGGCACGCCATCGGCTGCACCCCACGCCGAAGCCTGACAGCTCATCAAGATTGGAAGGAGGTAATTGAGACGTTGAAGGCGAAATTCAACACGTAAGTTGTTTGCTACCTCAACCTCCCTGGACTTTTACTAATCACTGCATGTAGTGTGGAACTACCCAAGACCTTCATTGCAGTGAACCTCAGTGACAAGCATAGCTCTCACGGTGAGACTTCACCGACGCCCTCACGTGGTATTTCCCCAACTCAGGACTGAGGTCGTTGTACTTATGATCGCCTTTTTTTGCTTTAACTTGTGACTGACAGATTTGCATGAGACTGCTTCTTATGTACCCCTACATTGTCCAGGCTGTATTATGTACGATGTAGCAAAACATTGTAGCGAGAAAATTACTAGCAATCTCAAATTGAACATGCGTTGATACCTATGTTTCTTTATCCATGCTTTGCATACCAAGCTTTCTTGCCAGTCCTTGCATATAGAAGTACTGCTAGTATAAAAACATAAACCTATCTTAGTTCCTCTCTACAGGGTCTTTCTATTATGCATTGACAATAAATTCGACTCAGTACTATCTTCATTTTGATAAAGTCACAGTCAAGTAATAGTGATTAAAGAGTGATATTTCTGCTAGTATGCTAAGTAAATAGTACGACATGGGTGAAAGTCCGGCTGAGCCATAAACCCCGCCCTCTCAACTGTTGATTTTTCTCTCACTACGCTTACCTACTCAAAGATGTCGGAACTTTCTGCAGTTGATATAGCTGGAACCACCTTGAAATACACATCTCACGCAGGTTTTGAGCGTTCGATTGAGTTCCACGACATTCTTTGCGTGTTGTCCAATCATGCACCTACATATAGTGTGCTGTACTTCCAGAAGACTGAACTGGATGACTCTGAGAACTTCGCTTTAAAAAAGATTGATATAAAAACTCTCCCTAAAGCGCTATTGCCATTTGCGGTCGAGATTCCCAGCCATCTTCGACATGATGAACCACCTATCGTCCAAGTTGTGGTATCTACTGGATCAGGAACGGGGAAAGCCAAGACAGTCTTTCAAGATGTCGTACGACCTCTTCTTACATATATTGAGCTAGAAAATTACGAGCTCTACGAAACGCAATCGGCGCAAACCATCGTGGAGCTCGCACAATCTAAATTCCTGGAGCGGGCTCATAATGGCGTCCCTCAGACCATCATCCTTCTTTCTGGCGACGGGGGCCTCATCGACATTCTTGAGACATTCTACAAATCCAAGAAGACAATTAATGTGTCTCCCAATATCGTGTTGATTCCTTGTGGGACTGGGAATGCCCTGGCCAGTTCTATTGGATTACGATCTGGTCCCGTGTCCGGTCTTTCAACACTGCTTCGAGGCAGCCCATCCTCCATACCAGTCTTTGCTGCCAAATTCTCACCTGGCAGTCAGTTGGTCCTCGACGAAGGTCGTGAACGAGCCGATATCGACACTAATGCTCATCATACATTATACGGGGCTGTTGTTGCGAGCTGGGGGCTCCATGCTGCGTTGGTTGCAGACAGCGATACATTTGAATATCGCAAGTTTGGAAGCGATCGTTTCAAGATGGCTGCAAATGAGCTACTATATCCATCGGATGGCAGTCCGCCTCATCAATTCAAAGGCAAAATCACATTAACTACCTCGAATGGCCCGAATGAGGCACGTTGCCAAGAAGCAGTGGGTGGGCTTGAGCATATGTATGCGCTTGCTACGCTCGTTCCACGACTTGAGAAGGACTTCTTGATTTCTCCAGACTCTGTGGCCCTGGATGGAAATATGAAGTTCATCCGGTTCGGTCCCATGTCGGCGGAAGATGCGATGCATTTGATGACTCTGGCCTACCAGGGCGGCCGACATGTGATAGAAGATACAGTCACCTATGTCGACACCGAACAAGTCCGTATCGATTTTCAAGAAGATGAAGAGAAATGGCGGCGCGTTTGTATTGATGGAAAGATCGTTGCTGTCGAGAGAGATGGTTGGGTGGAAATTCGTAAAGAATCTAGGCGTTTGTTGAACTTGATCAACTAGATAGAGATCCATTAAATTGCGATAGATATAATATATATTAGAAATGACCCCAGAATTTCATAGTACAACACATATAAGCGAGGCGGGCTAGCAGGTCTACTCTAACAACCACTCACGGGGCCGTGCTCAATATTTACTGAGCATAAAGCGGCAAGGGGCACTAAAACGGAAATGGACGCCAAGATTTGCTTATACGGTCGCATACGGTCGACAGGTCTATCAAGGACTAGTTCAACTGTCGATCCATAAAGGGAATTTAGTCATGTGGTTTCCGCCATCTCCGGAGATTGGACCCCATAAACCATCTGCATCCACCCCCAGCATATGAAATGTGCAAATGATACCTCTCTTATCTAGCACCCTCGACTTGACTATAATGGAACTGCCCATTAGATTCGATGCTGATCACTGCGCGCACCTACCAAGCCTCCCAGACTCCAGACCTAGGTGCAGCACAACTCCGCAATAAAAGATCGCGATTCCATACCCTCTCCGGCTGGCAAACAAGCCCGAATACAAAGGAAGCGACCGACATGTTATTAATCCACCAAGTGGGTAGTGTGCGCGTTGGGGAAGTTGTTAGGTGAGTCTGGTCCAGATTGTCCCTCGAGTCTAAAGTCTTTTTGGTTAATGGTGAAATCGTCCGTCAGATACACAATTACATACACTCCGGCGGCCGATCCGATCCTGCCCATTCCTTCCAATCTCTATGTGAGGGTGAAGAACACATCTGCTATCCCATTACGCGCCGCATACCTCCATGGCCCCTACACGCTATACGCCGCTTGCTATCCGTCGCAGTTTGACCCCAACACCAAATATGAGCGACAGGATCTAGACGGTAAACCGCAGTTCGAGCCCTACCTCAAGGCCGGAGGCGGTTGGGACGCTGCCATCAAGGTGCCGGATAACCTCCTGGAAGCTCACGACTTTGGCTCTCCGGGTCAAGGCGGACCGGCAAGTGGCCAGAGCGTTAGCTGGATCGTTGAAATTCAATCGCAAGTGATATTCTCAAGTAGCGCAGCAGTACATTTCGAGCTGCTAGTGGGCCGAGATGAGAAGTCGCTGGCACATTTCTCAGGCGGTGCATGGGGTGGCGGAAATGGCTCGACGGGGCCTCCGGCAAAGTTACAAGACCATTGGCTGCCTGGAACTAGAGGTACTCAGGTGCTTGCCTCGAAAGGTGTGTACTCAAAAGCGATTGCGCTTCATGTCGACGATACAACTAGTCTATGGAACAATCCGCCATTCCCCTCAGCGGAGCCAGCTTCCAAAAGCGCTGAACGGCAGAGTCAGAGCTCTCAACCTCCATGCCACAATTCAGCGCCAGAGGACTCTCCTGAAGCTCCAAAGAAAAGTGCCAAGAAGAAGCCGGTTCACCTTGTATTACTGACCCACGGGTTGCACAGCAACCTAGGTGCAGACATGCTCTATCTGAAGGAGAGCATTGACGCAGCCATGAGAAAGAAAAAGAACGACAGTCAAGCCAGAACTCCCCACGTTGGCTCTGTTGGACTGGATGATGGAGAATTTTCGACAAGGTATGAAATCTTTGAGCGCTCTGGCATCTAAAAATCCTAATCCATCGTTTTTTCTAGCGGTAAATCCAGTCATTCACAAGAGCAGAACAGCCAATCTGGTGACAATCCCAACGATGACGACGAAGAGCAAGTAATCGTGAGAGGGTTTTCTGGCAATGCTGTTCGGACTGAGCGTGGGATTCAATACCTTGGCAAACGGCTGGCCAAATATGTCCTGCTTCTCACGTATCCCGATCAGCCCTACTTTCCTCTGAAGGGCTCAAAGTCGAACCCATTTTCTCGACCTTTTAGTGCCCACAAGGAGCGAGCTCAGCCATTTGCTCATTCGGCCGAATCAACCCCGCAGGAGAATGCTAAAGAATCTGGAAATGACGACCATGCATATCAGATTACGAGCATTAGTTTTGTTGGCCATTCCCTCGGTGGGCTGATTCAGACATATGCAATCGCATATATACAGAAACACTCGCCTCAATTCTTTGAGAGAATCAGGCCTGTCAACTTCATTGCTCTTGCAACTCCTTTTCTTGGTCTCAGCAATGAGAATCCGATATATGTTCGATTTGCATTGGATTTAGGTCTAGTTGGTCGTACTGGCCAAGATCTCGGACTGAGCTGGACAGCACCAAAAGTTCGAAGTGGCTGGGGGGCTATTATCGCTGGAAGAGGAGAGTCTGTCAAAGAGCCCGGCCATTCGGACCCTGGCTCTAAGCCACTCTTACGAATTCTTCCTTGTGGTCCTGCCCACGAGGTTCTTAAGAAATTCCAGCATCGTACGGTGTACTCGAATGTGGTAAATGATGGGATAGTTCCGTTGCGGACGTCGTCTCTTTTGTTTCTGGACTGGAAAGGTCTGGATCGGGTTGAAAAGGCAAGGAGGGACAATGGGCTTGTTGGAACTATGGCCGAATGGGGGTGGGCAGAGTTGACAGGCGCCAACTCGAAATCCCCGCGACTTCCTCGCCTCGATGAAGACCCGTCTTTGAGTCTTCCGACAATGGAGTCCGGTCAGCAAAATGCACATTCCGCTGCCCAGATTCCCACAAGGCCCAAAGATAACCTTTCGGACGATCCAGTCTCTCCAAGGCCGGAACAATTTCTGGCACAATCCAGTCGTGTGTCAAAGCAAAGAATTCCAGAGGAGGCCGTGGTAAAAGAAAACCTTCCGGGAAATACGCCCTCCGGTCCCCTAGAAAGCTTTTTCTCGCTGTTTCGCCTAAACCAGGGCAAAAATCCCCCCAACAGCAAGAGTGCCAGGATTTACAAACGTAGTCAGACTCTGAGCACTTTGGAGACTGGTGACGGCGACGGCACAATACCCGATGTTCAGGGACATTCCTCGCACGAGCACGAAGGGGTGCATACGCCTCCAAAGACAACCTTTTTCGAATCCGCGGGAGACTTGTTGATGCCGCCTTTGCCGCCCGTGGATTTCATTTTGGACCCTGCCTCGCGACCCCGGACAATTTTCCACGACCGCATCTACCACCCAGAGGATATACCACACCCTTTACCGGTAAAGCGACGCACATTAGCATTTGGCTCACTACCGGGCAAGCAATCGAAGTCGGCGCCCACTGAGCACCCACCTGCTAGCATGGCAGACCACCAAAGTGGCCTCAAGGTCGAAGAGAAAATTGCGAGAGCCTATCACCGTGATCTGACTTGGCGTAAGGTCCTTGTTCGACTTGAACCAGATGCTCACAATAACATCATTGTGCGGCGCATGTTCACCAATGCCTATGGCTGGCCTGTTGTGAAACATTTGGTTGATACGCATTTCGGCGACACGCCCACTGCGGAAACTGACGATTCCCTGAAGCAAAGTGCAGAGATGGCCAAGTCTCTAAACGTTGGTCCGACTAGTTCAGGTGATGAGGTTGAAGGACAGTCCGATTCTGTCGATCCAGATTCGGTAAGAAAGACAGACGATATGCCAAATGTCTCCGATCTCCATGTATCGGAAGACCTATCTTCTGTTCCAAAGGATACCTTACCAGCTGAAGATGAATCACACATGAGCGCCAGTGAGAAAAACTATGTATCGAGGCAGGATTCGGCACGATGGACTGATCGTGAAGTTGTGGAGGATGACAGCGAGTCCGGCTTCGAAGTGGAAACTAGCGCTGGTTTCCGTCACAGACAATAGCGCCTGGCTTCCGTTGTACATAATTTCCCTTAGATATATACCCTGTAATTATGCGAATGTGATATTTCAAATGATAATTTTTCTATGTCGTATTCAACTAGTCCGAGGCAATTACGAAGCAGGTAATCAGTACTTCAACTCGCCTTGAACATGGCTCCAAAACTCCTCCACTATCTCCTTTTGTCCAGTCCCATTCGGAGAACCCCGAACGGCAAGATACTTTCGTCCGTCAAGACGAGCCTCCCAAACGCCCGGGTTACCATCCGCCATGATACCCCCAGCTTCAGAGAGGATAACCCATCCCGCGCAGACATCCCAGGCCCAGCATCCGCCTTCCCAATACAGGTCCAGCGTGCCATCAGCCACAGCACACAAGTTCAACGCAGCAGAGCCTAAGCTCCGCATTGCGCGCACCATAGCACCCCCGTTTTCCTTTGACTTGCCCAGCTTCTCATATGTTCGAAGCTTAGTCTCCCAGTTGTTCCCGCTGCGGTCCGCACCCCATTCAATGGCAATGAGAGCATTGGCTAGTCCCGACAGGGGCTCGACATTGTCGCCCTTGAGCGGCAGACGAGTTTCGCGATTGAGAAAAGCGCCTTGGCCTCGAATAGCGGAATAAAGGGTTTTGGTGGAAGGGTTATACACCACTCCCACCGTCGGAATACGTTCAACAGCGAACCCGAGTGAAACACAGGCAAATGGAAAGCTGTGCACGAAGTTAATTGTTCCATCGATGGGGTCCACGATGAAGGTAGGGGCATCGGTCAGTGGACGTGCTGGGTCATATGTTTCCTCGCCGTGGAATCTAATACATATCATAAGCATATGTGTGGCGGCACGAAAGAGGAAGCACATACTCGTAATGCGGGTATTTCTCCCTCAGAGAGGTTGAGATCATGTTTTCGACGGCACGGTCGTATTCCGTGACGAGGTCCGTACCTACAGAGATCAGTCATATTCTTTTTTTTTTTTTTGCTGTCTGTATATATACGCACTGTTCATCTTGGACCCTGTGTCGTTAGTTCCTGGGAGTGCATTGTTGATGATATCCCCGGCCTTGAAGGCTAATGAGACTAGAAAGTCATGAATCTCGTTGAGGTTTGGGCTCTCCATTGTACAATTGAGATGTTGTGGTGGACTGAAGTTCTATAGCTGTATAGCTGCATAGATGTAGTTTGAAGGTCAAAGCCAAAGGAGGTCCGGAAACGCTAGAGGCGGGGCAATGACGACCTCTTTTGAAGATAGTAACATCAACTTATATATGAGAAATATATAGATTTACACTGATTGGATATACAGCTATATCACTTCTAGTCTCTAATATATCCACACCTCTCTATGTATTACAAATCGCAAAGATCCCAGGGCTAAGTAGATATCTCCGCGTTTCCAGTGACGTCGAAAACCCCCACTTCCGCGGGAAAAAAAATCTTTGAGATTCTGCAATTTTGAAAATTGACACACAGCCCTTCTTCCAGGCTTTATTATACTCCCAAGATGCCGACCGAACTTGAAGAGGTATGTGTCTACGGCCTACGATATCGATCAGCTCACTCACATCTCTTTTTATAGCTGGTGGAATTCCTGCACCATGGCAACACCCAAATCAGACAAATCGGTACGACCACTCCTCTTGCTGCGCGAATACATGATCTAACAGCTCATAGCTTGCGAGAATCTCGTCGGCTTCTCCACGGCTCAGCCTGCGTTGTTTAAGCGCCATCAACTCCTCCCTGTCCGCGATTTAAAGCTTCTGGTCCGCGATTACACTGTGCGTTATCTGTGATCATAGGGCGTGACTGTCGACTGATGTCTTTGTGCAGCCAATTGCGAAGAATGCATTGATAATCTTGATCAACCTGTCTAGCGATGAAGAGGTGTTGAAACTTCTCGCGGAGGATGAGTTCATCGAGGACTTGCTTGCGAAATTGACTGTGAGTTTGTCTCAGGTATCATATCTGTTGATAGTAATGGAGCTAAATTGTTTGAATTCAGAATGTCGAGGAGCCCAACGCCGACGAAGTGGCCATGCTTTTGGCCAATCTCGTCAAAAGCGAAAACCTACAGAAACTGCTCACTCTCAAGCGAAAAGCCCCCGAATCCGTATCTACCTCCCAGAACGCGATCGATCAACTGATGGACTGCTTTGTAAAGGGCGCTGAGGGTGCGCTCAACAAGCGCGCCAATTATGATTACCTTTCATACGTGTTTGCCGACCTGTCTCAGACGGAAAAGGGCAGAGCCTATTTCACCCAACGTCAAGAGTACGATGATGTGGTCCCTATCACCAAGCTGACGGTGTTCACGGAGCACAAGAGCGATATTCGGAGGAAGGGCGTTGCATCCACAATCAAGAACGTGGCTTTCGAAGTCGATGCACACCCAATGCTCTTTGACGAGGACGGGGCCAACCTTCTGCCTTACCTGTTACTCCCACTTGCAGGTCCAGAGGAGCTGTCAGATGAAGATACTGCGGACATGCTGCCAGATCTTCAGCTCCTGCCGCCCGATAAGCAACGAGACAGCGACCCCACCATTATCACGACCCATCTCGAAACATTGCTTCTCTTGACCACAACTCGGGATGGCCGGGATATTATGCGAGCAGTCAAGGTCTACCCTTTGATCCGTGAAACCCATTTGCATGTTGAAGACGAGAATGTGACGGAGGCATGCGACCGGTTAGTGCAGGTTCTGATGCGAGATGAGGAAGGTGAAGGCGAAGGAGAGCCCGAACAACCTAAAGTTGAGGCGCCTAAAAACGAGGATGAAGATGTTGTAGAACTGTTTTAATGATTAGATACCAAATCAATTGTACATATGGACAAATTATACAACACTGTAGGTCGTATGGAGTACTCCGTAGTTGTATGTACGTATCATTGTCATTGGAAAGGGAAGATAAATCGGCCGATGTCGGGTGGGGCAGCCCCGGAGATGGACGACCGGTCGTTTTTCACCACACTACGACCTTAGTCCTCCACTAGCTCTGTGATTCTCTCTTCCGATTCCTCAATGCCAAGATTGATTCCGAGCTACTGCACGCCCTAACCCGAAATACTCAGAGTATTTCATCATCCCCCCCAACATCACGTCGAGCAATATTCCGCTGCGGACGCGGAAGCTGTCTTGTCCCTCGACCTCGAGGCGCAAGTGGCTTCCCGCTGAATCGGATCAAACTGATTCCAATTTCGATGATTGTGCGAGCGACAATGGAAATTGCCCCGAAATCGACAATCTACCACCCGACGTGAACCCCGACACTGGGATTGTTCAGCGCTTTCGGGGCTTCATGTCGCGCGCCCCTCTTCTTCCTTCGACGCCCGCCCTGGGTGCTTCCTCCTACGGAGCATTACAAAGCCCAGATGAATCCGAAGAGGATATATCCATACCGAGTCGTCAGAATGTTCCTAGAAGTTTACAACGTGCGAGCTTCGAAAATGATGTTGGAAGCTCTTCTACTGTACCAGGGTCTACCCCGAGACGATCACAGTCCTCAGTCAGACGACGAAACAGCGTGTACGCAGAGATCGCTGATCGTCGGCCGTCATCCGCCACGTCCGATGTGGGAATGGGTCCTGATTCGAAATACTCTTTTGCCACAGGATTGGCTGTACTGGGCAACCCGGTGATGCAGGAGACACCGGCACCTTCGCCATATATGACAAGTGATGATGAAAATTTCCTGGATATTGATGATGATGATGATTCAAAGTCCTCGAGTGAGGATCCTCCAGACAATTCGCCGTATGCTCAAGTACGAGCTTCGGTTCCGGCGACGGATGATATCACTCTTTCTATTAACAGTAAGCTTTCTTTCTCATACATGTATTCTTTAATACCTAATGTTTTCCAGCACCACGGATGTGGTTTCTCTCTTTGTTATTCTCTTTGACGGGGTCCGCCGCCAATCTTTTCTTTTCCTTGCGCTATCCTAGTGTTTCCATTACACCAATCATTGCTCTTGTTCTAGTTCATCCACTGGGCAAGTTTTGGGATGTGCTTCTGAAACAAACAGGAGATCCTCTTGAGATCTTTGAGAACGGAACCCTTCACCACCGGGAATCGCTCTCGAGTGAGATCGAGGCCCCTCCTTTTTCATTAGCGTCCCGGGTCAGACTTTGGCTTGCACAGGGCCGGTGGAATGAGAAGGAGCATGCTTGTGTCTACATTAGTAGCAATGTTTCCTTCGGGTTTGCTTTCGCAACTGATGTTCGTACACCGCCAAAATATTTGTGACGAAGCTAACGATGAAAGGTTATTGTCGAGCAACACAAATTTTACCATCAGGATGTTCCAATTATATATCAGCTACTACTCATCATATCCACTCAGGTTTTGGGGTATGCATTCGCGGGTCTCACTCGACGATTCCTCGTGCGGCCATCGGCTATGATCTGGCCGGGAACCCTGATGTCTACTGCAATGTTCTCAACAATGCACAAGTCTGTCAATAAAAAGGCAAACGGATGGAGTATCTCCCGATATAAATTCTTCGTCGTTGTGTGGGCAGGCGCTTTTCTCTGGTATTTTGTTCCAGGATTGTTGATGCCTGCTCTTAGCTATTTCAATGTGATCACCTGGCTGGCACCCAAAAACGTTGTGATCTCGAACTTGGTAAGTCACTCGAGTCGTTTCCCGCTGCTTTGACTAATTTTTATAGTTTGGCGTTGCCTCCGGTCTCGGGATGTTCCCTTTGACCTTTGATTGGGCTCAAATTGCCTATATTGGCTCCCCATTACTCACGCCTTGGTGGGCTGCAGCTAACATCGTGACGGGACTGGTGGTCGTCATATGGGTAGTCGCGCCAATACTGTGTAAGATCTCCCCATCTTATCTCATTCAACTCTGCTGATCAAGCAAAGATTACAAAAATGTGCTTTTCTCTGCATATATGCCCATAGTTTCAACAGCAGTATTCGACAACACTGGGCGGCCATATGACGTTAGCCGAATCTTGACCAAGGATTTTTTGTTCGATGAAAAGGCCTATCAAGATTACTCCTCGGTTTATCTCCCAATCACCTATGTGTTGTCCTACGGTGTTCAGTTTGCTGCTTTGACATCCCTTGTCACTCACACCATTTGCTGGTATGGGAAAGACATCTGGCATCAGACCAGAAAAGCCTTTGAGGAAAGACGAGAAGTGCCAGACGCGGAAACGTACCAGCCTCTTCGTGGAAGCAATGATACGGTTCGACAGAGTCATGACATTCCAAGGACCAGCTCTCATGAACCGAGCCAGGAAATTCCAGTGGGAGGGGATGATGTTCATTGCCGTTTGATGAGGCGCTACAAGGACGCACCCCTCACGTGGTATCTTATCGTGTTCATTTCCATGCTCGCCACTGCCATCTTCACAGTGGAATAGTAAGTTACCCTTCTCTTTAATCTTTGATAGTAGCTGACTTTCGCCCCAAAGTTATCCAACACACCTACCTTGGTATGGGCTACTCTTGGCTCTTGGTATCACTTGTGTGTTCTTCATCCCAGTGGGCATCATCATGGCCGTCACCAATCAGCATAGCAGTCTTTATCTGATCTGCCAACTTCTTTGCGGTATTGTATTCCCAGGAAGGCCTGTGGCGAACATGATCTTCGTGACCTACTCATATATCAGCTCTGCACAAGGGATCAAATTTTCGTCGGACCTCAAACTCGGCCATTACATGAAGATCCCCCCACGGATTCTGTTTAGCGTCCAGATGATGGCAACTTTGGTCTCGAGTCTGACCCAAATTGGTGTGCTGAATTGGATGTTCACTTTTGTCCCGGGACTTTGCACACCGGAGGCCATCAACGGTTTCAACTGCCCAATTGCTCGAGTACATTTCAACGGCAGCATACTCTGGGGAGTCGTTGGGCCCCAGCGCTTCTTTGGCCCAGGGGGGCTCTATCGTCCGCTTGTCTGGGCCTTTTTGATGGGAGCCGTGGCGCCCCTTGGAGCATGGCTTCTAGGGAGACATAGCAAGAAAAGCTTTTGGCGTATGGTCAACTTCCCTATCCTGTTTGGCAGTCTGAGCTGGATTCCTCCTGCAACCGGGCTCAACTTTTCCATCTGGGCCCTTGTATGTTTTGTGTTCAATTATGTGATCCGGCGAAGGAGAACCGCATGGTGGGAAAAATATGCAATGACTTTATCGGCTGCATTGGATTCTGGGTTAGCATTCGCAGTGGTCGTTGTCTTCTTCGCCTTCATCTATCCTGGCTGGGTCGATGGTTTCAAATGGTGGGGAACCGAGATTTATAAACAAGTAAGTCCTTGACTATCTCGTTGTTTGATATCCGCTAATCGTCTCAAGGGGTGTGATTGGATTGCTTGTCCATACAAACCACTGGAACCGGGTCAACGATTCGGTCACTAAGCTTGACTCGATTGAGGCAGAAATCCCAGCGAAAAGATACAAACCCTATCAGTTGATATACTACAAGTAGTACCTAGCGAAATAGAAAGTCAAGAATGGCTGGCCTTTCTTTCTGAAAACTTTGGACTTGGATAATCTGACTAAGTAGTTGGCTCGAGAGGATCTCGAGACGCGTTACAGTTTGAATTCTATTTTCCTCCAAATCGACCGAGGACCATAATAGTCGGGAAATCTCACCCATTTCTATGCGATATACTCCTTTACCGCGGCCAAAACAATCACAGGGCTGAACCATTTACCATCCATTGGCTTAACTTGAAGTTTAACTTCTAGGACAGGCGAGACTACTGAAAGGAACCTAAACGCCCTATTTTCATCTCGGGTCTTTGAAACCAACTCCCACTGTGCCAAATACCTCTCTAGATTGCTCATACTCTCAGCTTTCCATCGTAACTCAAGATCAGCCTTTTGGATTTGCCTTGAGCTGGAAGTGTGGGGTGAGCTAGGCCGAGGCTTTGGTTAAGACCCAGAGCGATGGTTACAGTCCCAAGTCCCAGAGTCGCTGCCTCTTCACAAGTCATGCGTTAGGGGATGCTGTATTGAAAGCCTCCTTTACCCATAACGTATTTGAAAGAGGCTTCCCTCTTCAGGATGAACGGTGTTGGACCCATGAACAAAGCCATAAGCTCGGCCACCTTTCTTGAAGGTGTTCGTGATGTCTTTGCCGGCACATTCCACGATACCAACGAAATCACATCCGACTAGCACAACCAGCGGCGCAAGGAGGTTAATATGCTTCCAGTAGTTAAGTTTTAAAGCCACGCTGACATTCTTGATCAGAATGCAATTATCACGCAGTGTGGGAATCGCTCTGTTGCTCATCAGTTGCACGTGTTTGGGTGAATGACGATGATTGCGTTCTGTAATGTCATACTGGTGACGCGGATATGAAAGGAAATCCAACCGAAGTAGCTTCGTAATATTTTATTCTATGATGGAAAGACTGCTCACATCAGTTGTTCCCGGGTACGACACGACCAGATCTATAAATTCCAAAATAACACACTTCCAAGATCAGGGTTCACGGTTGTCCAATGTAAAGCAACGAGTATCTATAGACTGATTTGCATGCTCTCTATATTTGGAAGTCAGTTGGTCAGTTGATCCAAAACCCAAAGTTTTGGCAGGTTCTCAGGGTGGGTATAGGGTATCATGTACATACCGTAGGGTGTGGTCTTCAAAAGAGCCTCCTGACGCACAGACCACACAAACCGGAGATCTCCCCGAAGCACGTGACCATATCCACGGGACGGGTAAACACTCGCTCCGAGGTCAACCGTCATACCTGCGGGTCGCTGTCTCCAGCTCTTTCAAAGTAACTTTCCCATCTCTCACTCTGCTGCAAACCGACCCCCTCTTGTCGCAACACAAGATAGGCAAAAGGTTAGCCTGGTTCCATACTTTCATCCCTGGCGCGATCCGCCGCGTCGCTTTCTACCACTCGTACCATCTGTGCTTTGGACATCGGCAACATGTCGACACCAACGAACCCCTCAAATGCTCGCACTCCAACCGGGCCCAATGGCGCACCTTTGATGAGAATGCGTCGTCCAAAAGCAGCGGATCCTTTGGTCCGACCTAAAAGAAGGCCTGCCCCCAAACCAGCTGGCGCCACTCCCGCCGGCAATGGAACAGCCACTAAGACTCTTCCCTCACGGCCACAAACGTCCAAACCCCAGACTATCTTCCAGTCCGACCGACCTATGCTTGAGCTTTCGAACAATAACATGTCTGCGAATGGCTTTAGCGGTCCTTTGCTCAGCGATAAATACTTCGATTACCCGGTGGTGACGACAAAGCGAGCTCTGATGGAAGGACTAAAGCATCACATCGCGCGATTTGCTTCAAAGAAGAGCGTCGATCCACGTGATGAATCACAATTCACACGACCAGTCCGACTTCACCGCCGCGATCCGCGTTCACGAACTCATGATCCAAATTCGGGACGGTCCGAGATCGATGGCCAGCCTATGGATGAAGCTGAACGCGAAGCTTTTGATGCCCGAAAAGCAGCACGTGAAAAAGAGCGAGCAGAAAACCTGTCCCAAATCGCCCCTGCCCTCGGCTCAACCTCGAAACGACCAAATGCCCCGAAGCAGAAAACACAGCAGGTTTTCAAGTCGGATATGACACCTGAAGAGATTGCAAGGGCACGTATCAAGTACGAAGAGGCCTTGCCATGGCACCTGGAAGATTTTGACAACCAGCATACCTGGGTTGGAAACTACGAAGCAGCCCTGTCGGAAACACATGCAGTATTCATTCTCGACAACGGGAAAATGAGAATGATTCCGGTGGAGAAGTGGTACAAGTTCAACGCTAAGAGTAATTTCAAGGCTTTGACTATTGACGAGGCAGAGAAATTCATGGCGAAGAGAGTGAAAGACCCTCGATGGTTTATGGAAAAGCAACAACAGTTGGAGCAAGAAAAAGAATTGGAAACATATGCTAAGCAGCGCAAAGTCTATGCTGGAAAACAGGGCACAGCTGCCAAGGGCGCCGGGTTGGAGGCTGGTGAAATGGATTTCGAAGAGGATCGATTTGCCGACGACGAAGAGCACGATGACCTCTTCAATGAGGATGAAGATGCGAAGGATGCCGAAAAGAGAATCAAAGAGGACCAGCTCAAGGCGAATGTGTTCGGTCTCAAGGACGAGAAGGAGTATGATGCTGAAGAAATGCGAGAGAAACGTGAGAGAGAGGCCCGGCGTGTCTTGGGCAAGGGTGTGCGTAAAGCTCTGAAGAAGAGAGAACGGAACTTTGATTACAGCAGCGGTTCGGACGTCAATCCGTACACGGACGAGGAGGTAAATTTTCATCCATCTTTGGCAGCAAACGCCAAACTAATGTATACAGAGCTCCGATGACAGCGAAACCGAGCGGGCCAAGGAAGAGGAACGGAAGAAGGCAGAAGAAGAAAAGGCCCAGAAAGAAGCGAACTCCAAGGGAACAAATACTCCCTCCGGTCGACCCAAGCATACAGATGCCCTGAAGAAACCGTCTCGGAAAAGGCTTGGATCACCAAACGCCTCCGATGCGAGCGGCACCGATACATCGCGAAAGAAGGCCAAAGGCATGCATCTCTCTGCGTCTCAACCCCCGTCGCGTCCGATCTCTCCATCAGCTTTGCAGGTATGTACAGTTATAACCCTTTTGTCAATACATACTGATTTACTCAGACTGGCAAGAAACGCGTGCGAAATGTTCCTGGTGGCGCTGGATCTGGCAGTGATGTCGACGCTGTCGGATCTGGAGCTGAAATGAGCGAGGGTGGCAAGATCAAGAAACTCAAACTCAACCCTGTGGCTTCTCGTGGTGGCACCCCACAAGGGTCCCGCGCCGCAAGTCCTCTGCCTCGACTCCCCGGAAGCCGTGCCAACAGCCCTGACGTCCCCCGAGGTCGGTTCCGGTCCAAATCTATTCTTGATATGAGACATAAACTAACCATCTGCAGGCCAACGTGTGTCAACCCCAATTTCTGGAAACCAGACGTTCCCGACGGCCGGCGAAATTCACGCAGCCATTCCAGCATCAGGCATCCTCAGCAGCGATCTCCTGAAGGTCTTCCGTCCCCGCATCGGCGAGTCCAAGGAGAACCATCGGAGATTCATCGCCATCGTCAAGGATGTCAGTGTTTACGGAAAAGAGGATCGTATGCTGCGACCAGGTCCCTGGAAGGGGAACTAGGACTTGTGTCAAGTGATTCCAAGTTACAATCAAATGTCGAATACTTTTCATGTTTTTACTTTCATTTCCTATCTACCAATGTCCAGCAGGCACTCTGTGACTAGGAATGCTTCAACGAATATTTTCCGCAGGCATGTCATGCTGGCTGTTCATAGTTCATAAAGAGATCACCCACCTAATATCCAGTGCAAAGCGACTTTTGCATATCATTTGAACATAACAATCCATATTTGGTATTTTCCGAGTGTTAAAATGAGAGAAGCCTTTTTTAGGGTACAGGTAGAACCTTACACGGACGTCGGACTTTCCTGCAGACTTTTAGGTACTTCCACTTTCTTTTGATTTGAACTCTTAGAGAGGGCTGTGAATTCCACTATCCTTCTCTCAGCCTCCCCACTGCTAAAACCTATGCTCAGTCTTGGCAATGGCACGATGCATCTACCTTCGAAATGCTATCTAATAACTTGTGTGAAAAACCCCTGTAGTATGACTCCATACGAACATGCATATCGGCTTACCCCTTCTGGTTCTCATGTATATAATATGCTCGAATTCTATATATGCCAAAGCGTAATTGAAAGATACATTGTACGGAGCATCTGAGATCAACGGCCTGCCGATGTCGGGAGTCGTACGGGTCTCCAAGACTCCGTGAGATGATAGAGATCCATTACCTCAGGCTTGATTATTATGCGGATGGTACTGGCAACATGCCATCCACTTGAGCAGCCCCCTCAATTGGACATACCCACTTCACTCGTCTCTCGGCGTAGATTTCGACCTGAGGCTTCTGTTCGTTCAATATCTCAAGGTCATCGAATATTCCTGCCCGGACAACTGTGACCTCGTTAGGTTCTCCATTAGACTCTATCTTCCGTCCAAAAAGCGGCGTGCCTATCACTTTCGTCAGATGCTTCCTCTCGAATTCAGTACAATATATACCACAGTCCGGACAGAAATAGTTCTTAATACTGTTTCCACTATCCGATGTCTTTGATAGTTCTTTCGGACTTCCGGAGATCTGCAATTCGGCGGTTTTGACGAGAATATTGCACGAATAGAGTGATCCGGTAATCTTGCGACAATCGAGACAGTGACAGATTGCCTAGGAAGTATGCTTAGCTCTGTGACCATAGACTTGAATACTGTCAGTGGTACTCACCGACGTTATAGGTTGGCCATTGTGTTCGACTCGGATCTTGCCACAGAAACAACTGCCAACTGCCATTTTTACGATGTCTGAACAGTGACTCACGATGTTGAGTAAACACAGAAATCGGAGGCTAGGTATATATCCTGACTTCTTAATAAGCACTAGACTCAAAAAAAAATATTGGGGAGATCTGGTGAGATGGGGGCCAGGACCACAGTACCAACTACGTGCGATAGAAGGGCACACTGTTTGTTGAGGATTGGATTATACAGAGACCTGCCAACTACGTAGTTACCCACCATTTCCCACCAAAACCGATCAACTTTGAATTCTCTCAAGATATTTATATGGTAATCGTGTCTAACAAAACTTTCGATAGGAGAAGATTAGTTTCATCAAATTTTTCTTTCCGAATGATTAAATACGTGTGACTGCTAAATAGTCACTGGTTGAAATATCAATGCTCATTGCAGTGTCGAGTATATATATGAGGGCGCCCACACTAAACTCGCAATCTACATATCTCTTGTCAATGGTTGCAAATATACAAGTCTCTAAGACACTTACCAAGATAGATTATATATACATTTCTCTTGATGTGCAATTTTGACTGATTCAAAACTAATTAAAAACCATGTTACAATATAAATTTACAAAGACAGGTCGGTTCAAAGTTGGTCAGTTTTGGTGGGAAAATGGCGAGTGGGTAAATACTTAATAGTATTACACCGTACAATGCATATACGTAGCTCTTTGTTTTATGAAGATAATTCGAAGAAAAAAGAACTAATAAATGTCATCACTCCCATTATAAACACAACGAACCAGGAGACGAAGCTGGTTCGAAATCTAGAAAAAAAATATATCACAATCATTACGTCTCAACCCAAGAGAACCTTTAGCCTCTAGGATCTATATGCGAACAGAAACTGAAAATGCACATCTAAAACTGCGAGACCGCAACAGCAACAGCCTGTGAGTCACTGTGGCTGATGCTAACGCTGACCTGCTTGACACCCGCCTGCTTAGCGGCGGCAGCGGCAGCACCATGAAGCTAGAGATATGTTAGCGTTTTGCCACTAGGAACCATAGAATAATCAGGCACTTACGTTCACCACCGGAGCGCCGTTGGCATCAACTCCGATCTCAATATCCTTCAACGCAGCACCGGCACCCTTGCCGCTGACACCCAATGACTTGAAGACAGCTTCCTTGGCACTCCATCGGCCTGCGAACGAGGACTGGGGGGAGGCAGCCTTGCGGCAGTAGTCTTGTTCACTCTGTGTGAAGTTGCGCTCGACGAAAGTCTCGTTCTCAATGTTGATGGAATCAATGTGCTCGACGTCAACACCGACCTTGGAGTTCTCGGCGGCGTTGGCCTTGGCAAGGGACTCGAGGGTCTTGCGAGTGCTCTCAGACTGCTTGGCTTCAGGCGCAGTGTTTGAGTACTTGAGCTCAGAGGTCTTCTTGTCGACAGACACACGGTAGTCGGGGTTCAGGAAGATCTTGCTCTGCTGATCATCCTCATAAGGAGCCTTGTTCTTGGCAACGAAGATGCTGTTGTTGATCAGGCCGTTGTGGAAGTAGCGGTAGGCCTTCTTCTGGCGACCCTCGACCTTGGTCTTGTAGGCTTGGTATTGAGCCTGGTCAAGAGTGGCATACAGGTACTTGGGGTGGATACCAATAACCTGAGCACCCTTCTGACCGAAACCGAAGGAGGTGACGGAGAACGCCTTGACACCGTCGGTCTGGATGCTGCGACTGGGGTAAACAATGTAGTCGAACTTCTCCATGACCTTGTCAACATTGTCAGCGTTGCGGTTGCCTGGCACGAGACCACTCTCCAGGACCTGCAAACAGCCGTTGAACATCCAGGCACCGGCGGCACCCTTGGGGTGACCAGTGAGGTACTTCTGGAAGATACCCATCACTGCATTACCCTTGGAGCGTCCAAGGTGCTTCATCTGTTGGCAAATGACATCGGACTCGTTCTTGTCGTTTGCGACAGTAGAGGTACCGTGGAAGGATGCGACATCAATGTCGTCAACAGTGAGACCCCAAGTGGCCATGGCACCACGGAGGGGAGCAATGCGTGAATCCTGCTTCCAGAAGTTGTTGCCCAGGCTGTATTGGGCATCCTTCTCCTGGCGAATGGCTTCGCGCTCAATGTGCTGAGCACGCTCCTGCATGTACTCAGCCTCGTTAAAGGTCTCATCACTCTGAGCCTTCATGGCATCGGCCTCCTCCTGGAGGTACAGAAGCTCAGCTTCTTGCCACTCGTTGATCTGCTTCTTGCGGAGATCCAATTGACGGCGACGGTACTTGATGTCCAACAGAGGGGATGGGAACTTGCCGGGGTTCTCGCGGGCGGTGGTCAGGACACCCTGACCAGGAGCAGGAACGGACCGTCCAATCTTGTCAGTGGCAGTGGTGGTCAGAGCAATGATACCGTGGATCGGCACTCCCATGTCGAGAGCAAGTTGTGCAGTCATGATGAGCTGCATACCGCAACCCTGGGACTCCATGAAGCCAGCGCGAGTGGTGGTAGTGGGTCGTGACATCTCTTGCGGGGTGCGACCGTGGGCGAATTCATCTTCAGCGTTGCTAGTGGCCTTCATGTTGGCGAACTCATAGGAGCCCTCCTCCTGGAAGTCATCGAAACCACCAACGAAGCAAACACGTGCCTTGCCCTCGACAATGGTCTCGTAACCGATATCCACAGATTCAACAGCCGTGGCGCAAGCACCGACGGGTGTCTTGATAGGACCGGTAGAGGACAACAACAGCATGTTGACCCAGGCGGACATAGTGTTGATGAAGGACTCCTGCAAGATATCCTTTTGCAGTGGCTTATCGAGGAAGCGATCCTTGTACATACCGCGCAAAGCGTGGGTACCACCGATACCCGAGCCAATACAGTTGCCAACCTCAGACAGGTGAACATACTTGTAGAACTCGTAAGGGTCGGTAATACCGGCTGAAAGCATAGACTCAGCAGTGCAGACCAGCACGAAGAGTGTCACAGGATCCACCTGGGAGATAATATCGTCGGGGATACCATAGCGGCTGGCGTCCCAGCCTGTGGGCACCTGACCGGCGACAAGACGATCGAACTGGAGGGCCTTGGGGATGAGCATAGTGGCGCCCTTGCAAAGACGGACGGTGTACTCTCCAGATTCGGGGATCTCAAAGATCTCGACCTTGTCTCCATGCTCACGCTTGAATTCTTCAGCGGTCTCCTTGGAAGCCTCGAAAGGTTCAAGGTCCTCCTGGATGACAATTTCTTGAAGAAGCTGCTTCTTCTTAGGATCGTATCCCTTGAACAACTCGGGCTCGATCAGACGGATACCAGTGTGCTCCAAGATGTGCTTCTCGTACTTGGGCTTGACATCCTTATCATCAACGGGCTCGCCGGTCTTGGCATCAACCCAGCCAGAGTAGGCCTGGCCCTTGAGGGGACCGTTGTGGTGCTTAATCAGACCCATGATCCATGCCATCTCAACACAGCCCTCCAATGAGAACTTGCCCTTAGATTCCATCTCCCATCGGGTACGGGAGTTACCCCAAGGGCCGACTTCAGCGAAACCGGTGACAACGACCACCTTGTCCAGGTTGACCATGCCCTTGAGATTCTCGTTGAGCGGTTTGACTTCCTTCTCCCAGTCGGGCAGGTTAGGGAATTCAAACTTGATGTTGGCACGGGGCTCAGCAACAACCTTCTTATAAAGAACTCCACTGTCTTCGCCGTTAACGATCTTGTGCTCGATGGCGGTCTCCTTGATGACGGCCTGGCGGACATCGCTGGTCTCCATGATGTCGGTGCGAAGCTTGGTCATCAGGCCCTTCAGGTCTGGAATGAATTGCAGACCACCGTTAAGATCAGCAAAGACTGGATCGAGCTGGCAAAGGTTGACGATGGCCGGAGACATCAGTCCGAGGAGGTTGAAAGCCATCTCCTGCTGAGAGAAAGTACGGACGCCCAGCTTCTCGACGCCTTCGGCGACCATATTGTTGCCGCTCATCAGACCAGTACCACGGGTCCAGCCAATGACCGCACCACAGATGGTAAGGTAGTGGCCCCAGTTCTCCGAGTACCAACGGTTGAACAGAGTCTCCAAAGCAAGCTTAGACTCAGAGTACAAGCCATCATTACCAAATGTGCCGTGGTTTGGTGACAGGGGCAAGATAACTTGAGCGGGGCGGGTTTCGAAGCCATGAGCTTGCTTTTGGGCCTTGACCGAGCCCAAAAGACGAAGCAGGTTGGTCAACATGATACGGTGAGCCAGCTCGGACTTGGAATCGATAGAATCAATCTCGCGGCCGTTCTCGGGGATGGCAGCAAAGGGAACGACAAAGTCCAAGTCCCAGCCAAGACCCTTCTTGCTGTCGTAGATGTACTCGACCAGAGCCTCAACATCCTGCTTGCTGCCTTGGTTGAACGGCACGACCACAAGCTGGGAGCCACGAGCACCGTAGCGGGCATACATGGCCTGGTAGTACTCGGTTACCTCGCGCGAGAAGCGACTAGTAGTGACAATAACCTGAGCACCACCGCTGATCAGACCTTGGAGAACCTCAGCACCAATAGAACCGGCACCAGCACCGGTCATCAGTACGTTCTTGCCCTGGAAGGTGAGGCCGTCCTTGGCAGCCGACTCCAACACATTCAGATAGACGCCAGTTAGTTTCTTATTGTAGTCCCAGCCGTGTTCGGTCTTCTTCTTCAGGTGCAGGAATGGAATGGTCTCAACCTTGCCAGGGCGAGTGGGAGTAGTGCGTTTGGCAGCACTACGGCCTCCCTTCTTGGAGTGGCCGTTCTCCTGGGGGATAATTTGGCTCTCGTTCATGCCGAGAGCGTGAACAACATCCTTGTACAGTGCATCAAATTGGAGCTGGGACGACTTGGAGAGACGATGCTGCTTGCGAATGAGCTTGTAAACACTCTTGAGGTCGTTCTGAACCTTGGTGCGGTTACTGTACTCAGAGATAGGGCCTCCTTCAGCCATGTGCTTAACGTAGTGCTCAAGCTTGCGAGCACTGGTGCGAGGAGCTTCCTTGTAGCCAATGTTGCCACGGGCATCAATGGTCGTTTGGGGGCCTGTGGGCACAGCGACATCCTTGTAAACTGGAGCTACCTCCAACACTTCGCGACAATTTTCAATGAGCTGCTGTCCAAGTTCCTTGGCCAGCTGGTAGGTCTCTCCGCGCTCAGTCGGGCAGTTGTCGATGTGATACTGCATAAAGTCAAGGAGAAGGGGGTTGGAGCGGTTCATAATGCGAATACACTGGCTGACAATTTCGCGGTCAACCACCTGTAGGCGACCAAAGATAATATCGTAATACATGCTGAGGGCATCCTGACGAGCCCAGTTCCACGAGGAGTCGTAAATACGGGCCTTCAGCTGATCGAATGAGGGCTCAATGCCCGAGGCGTAGAAGTCACCGTGCTCTGCTTGCCACAAGTCCAGCTGAGCCTGCAGCGCTTTCTGAGTCTCTTGGGATGTCACATAGGCCTTCTCGCCACCACGGAGGTCCATTTTGAGGTAGCGGGCAATGATCTCAAGCTGCTGCTTGAACAGAGCTCGTTGATCCTTAGTGAGGGCATCAATGGCTGCGGGGTCCATGACCATGCCACCACCGCCGCCGCCGTCACCACCGGCAACCGGAGCCGAAAGGTTTACGCCGGCACTGGCGGCATATTTGTTGGCTACGTCGTCGAGATAGACCTTAGCATCCGCTTCAGATCCAAGACGAGCAGCGGGCTCCATGGTGAGAGCAAGCAGGAGCACACCATCCTGACGGCCGGATCCCAAACCCCACCGAGTCTCCAGGTATTTTCTGACAGAAGTAATGTTGAAACCACCGGGCATTTTGGAGGAGACCATTCTGGCGATGAGTGAGGAAGACTGCTTGCCAAGTTGGCCGTTGAATGTAGCTTGCATCGAGGCACCTAACTCATCGAGAGGGACGTCCTCGGGCTTTTCGGGAGTGGAACCGAATTCCTTACCCAGGTCACCTAGGATTTCATTCTGTAATGTGGACTTGCCTATTCGCGTGTTAGACTAGATCCTTTTGTTTCTTTTGACTAAGACTCGGCTGTACTTACCTCCAACAAGATCCTTAATGGCTTTTGACAATGGCACATCCGCGAGGCTCTTCTTTAGCTTCTGGGCAACTAGTGTCCGCAGGATATCGACTGCTGTGATGGGAACATCTTCAACTGAGGCAGCAGGCCCTGCACTGGGGGGTGGTGGAGGAGCTCCAGCGGCAGGAGCAGCAGCTGGTGCGGCAGGAGCAGCTGAGGAAGTGGGCTCTACAGCCTCGGGCTCTTCCTCCACGGGGTCGACATCGTAGTAGATCTCCTTGGCATCCTTATTATAGCAGAGAATCTGGCGTTGCACGGAAGTAGCAGCATCGTAGGCCTCGTACTTAGAGGCTAGTGTCCGCCGGGCCATTCCTCCAAGAGTATCTGCGGGACCAATCTCGACGATGCGCTCGGTGCGCTGTTCGGCGAGGATCACATCTTGGGTCTCGATCCATCGGACTGGGGAGGCGAATTGGTAGGCAAGCAGCTCCACCAACAACGTGTGGGCGAGCTCTTGTTCAACTTCCGGACGCATGATGGAAGTAAAGGGTATCAATTGATTAAAATGAGATTAGGACAAATCTCCGGGTTTGCGGGCGCGACAGAGTCGTCGGAGAGTGCCCAGCCGAAAGAAAGAGGGAGGAGAGGCGGATGATGTGAAGAAAAGTAATAGGGGAGAATTAGAATAGGAGTCAATCCTATGAAAATGTATCAGTGAAAGTGCCCCAAGACAAAAAAAAGATGGTCCCAGAAAGAAGGGAAAAAAAGGTGGGAAAGGAAATGGAGCACGGAGATAGATGTGGTATCAATTAATACCGGATGGTAATTTTCCCAGTACATTAATTAAATAAAATATGATAAAGCAACCACTCACCCTAAAGACACCGATGGAATTGGAAAGACGAGATTGATGAATGAGAAGAATAATAATTCTGATGATCCCATAGAAATTCTTCGGTCATTAACTGCGAGATTCGGAGGAATGGGGAGGGACAAGAACGAAATTGGTGAGGGCGTTGGGGTTCCAGAGCTTCGGCCGGAGGATCTGACACTAAGCAAACGCTATGCGGCATTGCGCGGATCACCAGCTAGCTGGGTTTCAGGGGGGATGTATATACTAGCTTGTAGAAATCCCAACGACTAACATACGTCTGAGATAGTTTATAGATATAGATAGTATACATCTATATACTTTAATATTTCGATCATAACCACTACCACATTATGTACCACCAAAGTACCCAAGCAAGATAATTTTCAAGGGTCAAATTACAATACCTGGGTAACACGGTGTAATTCTCAACGGGTTCAACCCAGTCAACAACTCCATTGGGGCGGGTCTAGTATCACGCTAAACCCCTTTCAGCTGTCTGCAGTTCAACCAGCGGACCTTTTTTTTCTTCCCTATTGCTCTCCCCTTCAGGCTCAATTGTGCTCTGGACCTCTTTCCCTATTTTATATGTATATCTGTTGAAATTGTGCCCCTTTACTTCTCTTTATTCCCTTGATAATACCCCCTTAACTTCACGACCTACAGGTCTTCCAGTGAGTCGGCTTCTCCAGACGTTACATGTCACTTTCTAACAGAGACAGGAAACCCCTCTTGAAATTTTAGGGTCCCTCTGGTCTTCACTCTCTTTATCTCCTTCTATTACTTTTCACAGAGAAAGAGAGCCACATCATGTACGGCACATTGACCGGTCCCCAAACCGGTATCAACACCCCTCGATCCTCTCAATCCCTCCGCCCACTCATCCTCTCGCATGGATCCCTCGAGTTCTCTTTCCTCGTTCCTACCTCGCTTCACTTCCATGCTTCGCAGTTGAAAGACAGCTTTACTGCTTCTTTACCCGAGCCCACAGACGAATTGGCCCAAGATGATGAGCCATCATCAGTGACCGAATTGGTTGCCCGCTACATTGGCCATGTGGCTCACGAGCTCGATGAGGAAGACGATGCACAGGGTAACTTCCTGGACGTCCTGAAGCTCGTTCTGAATGAATTTGAACGTGCTTTCATGCGTGGTAATGACGTTCACGCCGTGGCAGCTGCGCTCCCCGGTATTGTTGCCAAAAAGAATCAAGTCGTTGAGGCCTATTATGCCGGGCGAGCTGCGGCGGGCCGGCCCACCAAGCCCTACGACTCGGCTTTGTTCCGTGCGGCGTCCGATAAAGCCGCAGGTATCTATTCAGTATTCGGCGGCCAAGGCAACATTGAGGAGTACTTTGATGAATTGCGCAACATCTACACCACGTACCCTTCTTTCGTCGAAGAGCTCATCACTTCCTCCGCCGAGTTGCTTCAGTCGCTCTCCCAAGAGCCCGAGGCTAGCAAGCTCTACCCTAAGGGCTTGGATATCATGCAGTGGCTGCAAGATCGGGACGCACAGCCCGATATCGATTATCTGGTGTCTGCTCCCGTCAGTCTACCATTGATCGGTTTGGTCCAATTGGCCCACTATACGGTTACCTGCAAAGTTCTGGGCCGCCAGCCTGGTGATATCTTGGAACGCATTCTTGGTACCACAGGTCACTCCCAGGGAGTCGTCACGGCTGCTGCCATTGCAACCGCTACCAGCTGGGATTCCTTCGCCACAGCGGCCCAGAGCGCCCTGACCATGCTATTCTGGATCGGTCTGCGCAGTCAGCAAGCCTACCCCCGCACCTCTATTGCCCCATCTGTTCTCCAGGACTCGATTGAGAATGGTGAGGGAACCCCTACTCCCATGCTGTCCATCCGCGATCTCTCGCTCGCCGCCGTCCAGGAGCACATCGATGCCACCAATCAACACTTGCCCGAGGACCGCCACATCTCCATTTCTCTAGTGAACAGTGCTCGCAACTTTGTGGTGACCGGTCCTCCCATCTCGCTCTACGGTCTTAACGTTCGCCTGCGCAAGGTCAAGGCGGCCACCGGACTTGACCAGAACCGTGTGCCATTCACCCAGCGCAAGGTTCGCTTCGTCAACCGTTTCCTGCCTATCACCGCTCCTTTCCACAGCCAGTACCTTGTTTCCGCCTACGACCGCATCCTCGAGGATCTCGAGGATGTTGTTGACATCCCCGCCAAGTCCTTGGTGATCCCCGTCTTCCACACGAAGACTGGAGAGGACCTGCGACAGCTAGGTGACAAGAGTATTGTGCCCGCATTGGTTAGCATGATTACCCACGATGCGGTCAACTGGGAGCAAGCCACTGTCTTCCCCGGTGCAACTCACATCCTTGACTTTGGCCCCGGTGGCATCTCCGGTCTGGGCGTTCTAACCAACCGAAACAAGGACGGTACTGGTGTCCGTGTCATTCTCGCTGGTGAAATGGACGGAACCAATGCGGAGGTTGGCTACAAGCCAGAATTGTTCGATCGTGATGAGCATGCTGTTAAGTTTGCTGTCGACTGGGTCAAGGAGCACGGTCCTCGCCTGACACGGACATCTACCGGCCAAACCTACGTGGACACTAAGATGAGCCGTCTGTTGGGAATCCCCCCTGTTATGGTGGCTGGTATGACCCCCACCACCGTTGCTTGGGACTTTGTGGCTGCTACTATGAACGCTGGTTATCACATCGAGCTGGCTGGTGGTGGTTACTACAACGCCAAGACTATGACTGAGGCCATCACCAAGATTGAGAAGGTTATTCCTCCTGGTCGTGGCATCACTATTAACTTGATCTATGTCAACCCCCGTGCGATGGCTTGGCAGATCCCGTTGATCGGTCGATTGCGCGCGGAAGGTGTGCCCATTGAGGGTCTCACCATTGGTGCTGGTGTGCCTTCCATTGAAGTTGCGAACGAATACATTGAAACTCTCGGTATCAAACACATTGCCTTCAAGCCTGGCTCCGTCGATGCTATTCAGCAGGTCATCAATATTGCTAAGGCCAATCCCAAGTTCCCCATCATCCTTCAGTGGACCGGTGGCCGTGGCGGTGGTCACCACTCCTTCGAGGACTTCCACCAGCCTATGCTCCAGATGTATAGCCGCATCCGCAAGCAAGATAACATTGTCCTTGTTGCCGGCAGTGGCTTCGGTGGCTCGGAAGACACTTACCCTTACCTTTCGGGTACCTGGTCCGCTAAGTTTGGCTACCCTCCTATGCCTTTCGATGGCTGTCTCTTCGGGTCTCGCATGATGATCGCCAAGGAGGCACACACCTCTTACAACGCCAAGAAGGCAATTGCCGATGCCCCTGGTGTGGACGATGAGGAATGGGAGAAGACCTACCAGAAATCAACAGGTGGTGTGATCACTGTTCTCTCTGAGATGGGTGAGCCTATCCACAAGCTGGCCACTCGTGGCGTACTATTCTGGCAGGAGATGGACCAGAAGATCTTCAAGCTCGACAAGGCTAAGCGTGTCCCTGAACTGAAGAAGCAGCGGAACTATATTATCAAGAAGCTGAACGATGACTTCCATAAAGTCTGGTTCGGTCGTAACGCTGCAGGCGAGACTGTCGATCTCGAAGATATGACCTACGCTGAGGTCGTTCACCGCATGGTAGACCTCATGTACATCAAGCACGAGTCGCGATGGATCGACCCCTCGCTCAAGCGCTTGACAGGTGACTTCATCCGTCGCGTCGAAGAGCGTTTCACTACTGCCGAGGGCCAAGCATCGCTGCTCCAAAGTTATTCTGATATTGATACCCCCTACCCCACTGTTGACAATATCTTGGCTGCTTATCCCGCGGCTGCCGATCAATTGATCAACGCGCAGGATGTGCAGCACTTCCTGCTTCTCTGCCAGAAACGTGGACAGAAGCCCGTGCCTTTCGTTCCCGTCCTGGATGAGAACTTTGAGTTCTTCTTCAAGAAGGATTCTCTGTGGCAGAGTGAGGATCTTGAGGCTGTTGTCGATCAAGATGTCGGCCGAACCTGTATTCTTCAGGGTCCTATGGCTGCCCGCTTTTCCAACATTATTGATGAGCCTGTCAAGGACATTCTTGATGGTGTCCATCAGGGCCACATCGCTGGCCTCCTGCGTGATGTCTACGGTGACGATAAAACCAAGATTCCCGTCATTGAGTACTTCGGTGGACAGCTTATGAACACCACCGAATCAGAATTTGACGGTTTGGTTGTTTCGGAAGAGCCCAGCAAGACCAGCTTCCGCTTGTCTTCCACTGCACCCCTGCCAGACTTGGACCGCTGGCTCAGCCTGCTTGCCGGCAAGGCCTACTCCTGGAGACATGCTCTGTTCTTGGCCGATGTTTTCGTTCAGGGCCACCGCTTCCAGTCTAACCCCATGAAGCGGATTGTTGCCCCCACCGCAGGCATGTACGTGGAAGTACTCAACCCCAATGATGCCGCAAAGACTGTTATCAGCGTGCGAGAGCCGTATCAGTCTGGCAAGTTGGTCAAGACAGTCGAGGCTAAGATCAACGAGAAGGGCCAGGTTAGTCTGACACTGTTTGAGGGCCGTACCGCCGAGAATGGCGTTGTCCCTCTGAACTTCTTGTTCACCTATCACCCTGAGACTGGATATGCACCTCTTCGTGAGGTTATGGGTGACCGCAACGATCGCATCAAGGAGTTTTACTACCGAATCTGGTTCGGCAACAAGGACGTGCCCTTCGACACCCCCACCACTGCCACTTTCAGTGGTGGCCGGAAGACCATCACTGCTCAAGATGTTGCCGACTTTGTTCACGCAGTTGGAAACACCGGTGAGGCTTTCGTTGATCGCCCTGGCAAGGAAGTCTTTGCCCCTATGGACTTCGCCATTGTTGCAGGCTGGCAGGCAATCACCAAGCCCATCTTCCCTCGCACCATTGACGGAGATCTATTGAAGCTTGTTCATTTGTCCAATGGTTTCAAGATGGTACCCGGCGCCCAGCCCCTCAAGGTTGGCGATGTTCTAGACACAACCGCCCAGATTAACTCTGTGATCAATCAGGATTCTGGTAAGATGGTCGAGGTCTGCGGCACCATTAAGCGAGATAACAAAGCCATCATGCACGTCACTAGTCAGTTCCTGTACCGGGGTGCTTACACCGACTATGAGAACACCTTCCAGCGCAAGGATGAGGTCCCCATCCAGGTTCACCTCGCAACCAGCCGGGACGTCGCCATTCTCCGCTCGAAGGAATGGTTCCGCATGGATGACTCTGACGCTGAGCTTCTGGGCCAGACCCTGACATTCCGCTTGCAAAGCTTGATCCGTTTCAAGAACACTACCGTCTTCAGTAACGTCCAGACCGTTGGACAGGTTCTTCTCGAACTTCCCACCAAGGAGGTCATCCAAGTTGCCTCTGTCGAATACGAGGCAGGTTCCTCACATGGCAACCCCGTGATTGACTACCTCCAGCGTAACGGAACTTCCATTGAGCAGCCGGTCTACTTCGAAAACCCCATCCCGCTCAGTGGCAAGACCGCTCTGGAACTGCGTGCTCCTGCCTCTAACGAAACCTATGCTCGCGTATCTGGTGACTACAACCCCATCCATGTGTCTCGCGTCTTCTCCAGCTACGCCAACTTGCCCGGAACCATCACCCATGGTATGTACAGCAGTGCCGCTGTTCGCAGCCTTGTCGAGACCTGGGCCGCCGAGAACAACATTGGCCGTGTCCGTGGCTTCCAGGTCTCCCTGGTCGGCATGGTGCTGCCCAACGACATGATTACTGTCAAGCTGCAGCATGTTGGCATGATTGCTGGTCGCAAGATCATCAAGGTTGAGGCCAGCAACAAGGAGACAGAAGAGAAGGTTCTACAGGGTGAGGCCGAGGTTGAGCAGCCAGTCACTTCCTACGTCTTCACTGGTCAGGGCTCTCAGGAGCAGGGCATGGGTATGGAGCTGTATGGCTCTAGCCCAGTGGCCCAGGAGGTCTGGGACCGCGCTGATCGCCACTTCATGGAGAACTACGGTCTCTCCATTATTGACATTGTCAAGAACAACCCCAAGGAGTTGACGGTCTACTTCGGTGGTCCTCGGGGTAAGGCCATCCGGGAGAACTACATGGCCATGACCTTCGAGTCTGTGAACGCAGACGGGTCCATCAAGTCCGAGAAGATCTTCAAGGAGGTCGATGAGACCACCGCCTCGTACACCTACCGGTCTCCCACCGGTCTTCTCTCTGCCACCCAATTCACCCAGCCAGCCTTGACCCTGATGGAGAAGGCTAGCTTCGAGGATATGCGCGCCAAGGGCTTGGTGCAGCGCGACAGCAGCTTCGCCGGCCACTCACTTGGTGAATACTCGGCTTTGGCCGCTCTGGCTGATGTCATGCCTATTGAGAGCTTGGTGTCTGTCGTGTTTTACCGCGGTCTGACCATGCAGGTCGCCGTTGAGCGTGATGCACAGGGTCGTTCCAACTACTCTATGTGCGCTGTCAACCCCAGCCGTATCTCCAAGACTTTCAACGAGCAGGCACTGCAGTACGTTGTTGAGAACATTTCCGAGACCACTGGCTGGCTGCTGGAGATTGTCAACTACAACGTTGCCAACATGCAATACGTCGCCGCTGGTGACCTACGTGCTCTTGATTGCCTCACCAACCTGCTGAACTTCTTGAAGGCGCAGAACATTGACATCCCCGCGCTGATGCAAAGCATGTCTCTGGAGGATGTCAAGGAGCACCTGGTCAGCATCATCCAGGAGTGTGTCAAGCAAACCGAGGCCAAGCCTCGCCCGATCTCCCTGGAGCGTGGTTTCGCCACCATTCCTCTCAAGGGTATCGATGTGCCCTTCCACAGCACCTTCTTGCGCTCTGGTGTGAAGCCCTTCCGTTCCTTCTTGTTAAAGAAGATCAACAAGACCACCATCGATCCCAGCAAGTTGATCGGCAAGTACATTCCCAACGTCACTGCCCGTCCCTTCGAGATCACCAAGGAATACTTCGAGGACGTCTACCGACTCACCAACTCGCCCCGTATTGCCTCTATCTTGGCGAACTGGGACAAATACGAAGAGGGCAACGAAACCGTTGCAAAATAATCGATATATTCCTGTTGATATCCTCTATAATGTTGTGTTTTTGATAGACCGTTTTTCGTTTCATGGGTCATTATGTGATATGTCTCAAAGCCCTGGAGTTTTTAATGTATATGAGTTTGAGTTTCGAATTTTAATATCAGTTCATTCTCTTTCACTTGCTCTTTCCTTTCCGCTTTGGTCAGCCTCATAGAGTGGTAAATCTACTTTACTTAGGTAGTGTACACCTCTTTTGTTTCTATACCAACCTGCGAGAGTCCAATGTTTGGGATGATAGCTGCCATCGTGCCTAGAGGGCTGATCCCTCTATGACATTTTCCATTTGATCAAAAGATCGCCAAAGATAGTGCCGCTCATTATTTCGTCATCCTTTGTCTTTGAAATCCTCCGGCCTACCTCCTATACTGCTCCTTCTACCCCTGCACTATTTTATCCCAAAATGCCGACCCAACCCTCAAAATCCGATGAGCCTCGTGACTATCCAGAAACATGTCTACTTTGTGGCATACGTATCTTGAGGTTGAGAACGGGAGTACTGGGCAAAGATCGCCTAGATGTGCTCAAGGAGTCTCAATGGGAGATCCATCATCAATCCCCGATTCCTGAGCATATTCTATTGCCATCGACCGAAGTTGTCAATAAGAATTTCTCCAAATTTCCTTGGTTATCATCGTGCTATCATCGAGGGGGTAAGTCGACATTCTCATAGCAAGAAAGCAACTTAAAGTTAAAGAGAAATCCAAGCTGTCAGATATGCGTGTTCTACAAAATATGAACTGACGGGAATTGGCCCAGTGAGATATCTCGCTGGTTACCCTTGTCACCTCCCAAGAGACAAAAACACCGCACGAATTTTTGGAGAGACCACACCACAGTATGATGAGACAATATTCACACATTTTCATCCGGAAAATCACTGGATGGATCCAAGTCGTTATAGACACAAAAACATGGGATACGTCTTTCACTATTATTGTTGGGAGATCCTTGGCCATCTGACAGGGAAAGAGTTGATCGAAAAGTCACTTGGGCAACTTATTCAGGCCGCGAGGCTGTATTGGCAAACCCATGAAGACTGATGCTTTACTGACGTAGATACCCTATTCCAGGCCCAGCTCGCCGAGGTTTCATACGTGAGATGTGAGGACTACGTTCGCGGTTGTGATATCTATGTCAATCCGTGGATTATACCCGAGCTTCAAGATATCATCCGACTCGCCCAGAAGGTGGTTGGGAAACGCAAAAGTACCTATCTCAATAGGTTTCCACTCGAGATCTCCCTTCTGGTTGCAGAGATTATTTGCCCTATCATCTTCACTCAATCCGATGTGCAGGATATGCGTAATATGTTATCTGTGTTTGCTTTGGATTTACCAGACGCCTTTTGGAGAAAGCGATTACAGTCCAAACGTGACTTGTTCTTCGAGGTGGATTTGCTAGAGACTGATTTAGTGGACTGGCAGCTCTTGTGGTTAGGGTTGATGGACCTTCTTTCCGATAAATGGTATAAATCCAGTGGATTGGCACACCGCGAGCGATTACTTGAGCCTATTAAGGCGATCATCGCAAATCTTCGAAAAATTCGACAGAGACAAGTTGCTGGGAGATAGTATCGCAGGTTATCTTGTCCTTGCTTTATGACAGATCGAACTTTGGCACTTTTCCTTATAATGAAGCGTAACCAATATGTTGCATACAGTGACCTAGGTAGGGCCACTATATGTAATGTAACACCTCGATGTCTTTTTTGGGTGATCTTTTCAGATCTCTTTTCAGATGTTCCGTCTTAGATATGTATCTTTCGTGGTCTTGCGGGTAAGAAAAAAATACATAAAGAAGTACAGCCAGGAATGGGAATGGTAGCAGAGAGTAAACATGCCAGGCTTATCATTTTACTATGTACAATATACGAAGATGTGACAAGCATAAAACCCCAAAATATCAACGTACAGAGGACTTTTTCTATGTATCAACAGGGATATTTGAACATTATGATCGTCCGGCACGGTTGAGAGGACCCCAGTTAGCACGAGGGTTGAGCTGGTACCGCACCAGTCGTTTCTTGGTATGCGCAGCAGACACTTGGCGGCCTAGATCCTCATCAAAGACCACCTCAAGGGTACTAGGATGAGCGCGCTGGGAGGGGTGTGCAGGTGACTTCTCCAGTCTAGGCTGGGGGTCGGCAGCAGCATCAGCATTGGGGTGACTATCTGCAGAAGCAGGAGCATTTTGTCCGGGGTTTCGCGACCCGGACCGGTAGAGAGCAGCTTCAACTTTAGTAACCAAATCGCTGACATCTTTGCCAGCCTCAACGGCAGACATCAGATCCTGTTTGAGAAGTGATAACCATTGATCTTCATCGTCCATTTTACGCAGGTTTTCGCGGCTCTTGCTCATGATCGCAGCGCCGGCGGTCCTAGGCTTCAAGGAAGTTTCCTTAATAGGTGATCTCTGACGGGCCCACTCGCGCATGATCTCCCAGACCACCTCCCAGGGCGCATCGGTGCGGATTGAGTTTGGCCTGGCGTGGCTGCGAGTGGAGCGATATCCGAGATGGCAAAGGGCACCGCGGAACTCGTCGATCGGAGGGGTTGTTGTGTGAATAACCTTGGCGAGAGCACTGATTGAGAAGAAGAAAGGGTATTTTTCCTGAGCAGCAACGTCCATTCGAGGAATGATGGCAGGGTATGCAGGATCATACTGGTTCTTTGTGCTTGGTCCGGATTCTTTGAGGGCAGATGGCTCCGAGCTAGGCGGTGATAAGTCCAGATCCTCTTCAAGGGCTGTAGTCAACATTCCCTCAATGCGAGCACAGGTCTGATATGTTTCGGGATCGGCTCCAGGAAGCATGTCCAAGATTTTTTGGATAAATTGAGGGTTGTGTAGCGGACCGCCCCACATGGGTCCTGCAAGATGTGTTTTTGTACCGCAATGCTCGCAGTGCGGTCCGGCTGTTGGCCCCTTAGTCAGGCCGTGGTGGTATATGGGGTTTCCCTTGCGGTCCATTTTGGATTTCGTAGAGCCGATGGGTTGCGTTGTCCATGCGCCACATCCAGAATCGCAATTGTAGACGAGCATCGTTTTGCCCGCCGTAAATTTGACCTGTGCGGGAGATTGATAGACTCGAATAAAGACGCGAGCGTAAAAGTCGATAGACAGAGACAATAATGGCTCGATGGCCACTCCATACTTACCTGCGGACATGGCAAGGGAATTCAAGATCAATCGCAGACCACCCTCGTGGGATTGGAGGCCTTTCATGGGGATACCACCGTACAGAGAGAATGATTTTTCCGAATAGCCAGTTGAGGCCCAAACACCGGCATCAGTGCAAGTAACACACAAAAGGCCACCGTCTTTGGCTGCCTGCACTGCAGCATCTATGAATGGAGCTGCCGTACCATATGGATCCAAATCAATGACGTCGAACTTGCTCGCGTTGTCAAGTCCATACATGTAAACTCGAGCGTCGGCCAAATTGGGTTGAATCGTTTTGAGATTGTTGTATTCGATGTTCTTCTTCATGGATTTAATTGCCGACTTTGACAGGTCATTGGCCACGACCTTTGTGACAAATGGGAGCTCCGAGGCATAGCGAAGAGCGCGCAGTCCAGTTGCAGACAGAGCGTCAAGAACGGTGAAAGAACCCGCGGATTGCTCTGCTCGGACTTCTGATTTAGGTTCTTGATCAGCCGGCAGAGCTGGGACTGGCTGGTCGATTGTCTCTGTGTCTTGGTTGTGTTCTGCGTTTGGGGCGGGCCTCGGCTTCTCAGTCTGGTCGTCTTCACGCTTCCGTTTCTTTTCCCCAGTGCCTGCTTGCTTCTTCAGCTTCTGAGCCGCTTTTTGTTTCTTTAGGTCGATGATATGTTCTCCATAAGCGCGAATGGCTAACACGCTAAGGTCGCGATTAAATTGTTGAATTGGGTTGTAGAAAACGGATTGCACTTGGTCGTCGCTTTTGAGATCCTTCTTTGTTCCCTTGGAAGCAGCCTGTTGAGCAGGCGGGTTGAGAATCTTCGCCAACCCTTCCTTGACAACATGGTGATTCTCTCCCTGGTATTCTACCAGCTGGATCTGAGGATCCTCCATGGCTCTATGAGTGCTAAGGATTCGGACACGAGATCGGATCGAAGTGGGGGTGGAGTAGGTGAATTGGGCGAGAAGAAGGGGAGGACTGAGTCTTCGCTTAGCGCATTTCGTTGCTGATCCAAAAATCAACGAATGGTTCATGAGCGAAGCCTTTCACAACATATTGCAAGAGATGTGAATGCGACGGAGAAAAAGATTCTACGCACGGACCAGGTTATAGTACATTACAATACCTGTCTTGTAATTTATGTCAACTATAAAAGTACATGCATATATTGAGGGCTGTCGAAGAGAAAACTCTCACGAGATTAGAAGCTCTATTTTGCCCAGTTTAGCATAGGTAATAGTGATGGATTGGGAGGACTCGAGTCTCAATGTTCGTATAGTACATTAGAATGGATAATGTCCACGATATCTTCAGTGTCGTTCTCTACATTAGGATTAAGTCTAGATAATATATACGATCATACAAACCTGTCATAGCCATTTCCCAATAATTGGGACCTGACTATACATCTCATTCCACCCTTTAGCCTCCCAACCTGAACCTTCGCCGGCACGTCCAACAACACCGAGGGCACCTGCAAGCCAGAGAGCCGCGCCAGCGGCCGCAATCCCGTTGACAACCCACCACATTTTGCGCTGCCTCTTGGACTTTGTTTCTGTAAATCCAAGAAGACCATCCAACGAGCCCTTTTGGCCGCGTTCCTTGCGCGCGCTGGTCACTCTCCAGCCCATCCAGGTCGCCCAGCCACCAACGAAGTGCCACACACTAGCAGTCACAAAGAAGAAGTAGAAGACATTCCAGAAAATAGGGCTCCGAGCAAAGCCATGGGCAATATATCCAAGCCCTACGCCAGAGCTTCCTCCTTCGACGATCAATGGCGTGACACGGTTGACCCATACGTGGAATGCAATCAGTGGCACGACGAAGTATCCAGTGCGCGCCTGTAAAGACATCCGTGGCCAAAAATATAACGCATTTCGCTGTGCGCGAGTCTCGGCTCCATACAGACGTGCTCTACGCGCAGCGCGGATGTTGCGGAGAGCAATTCCCGAGGCAATATGCGCAATTATAGGAATTGTCAGGACAAGATGCTCTAGCCCGGGAGCCTGGTATACTGGTCGTGTGAGCAAGAGATAAGATTCGCTCGAGGGCACAGAGCGAGCCACGAGCGGGATAAGAGAGGTGTTGGCGAGATGTAGGATGAAGAAAGCTGTAGGTGGGTAGGTGGAGTATTTTTGAATACCGCTCACTAAGCGATCATTTTTGTCAGAATATATAAACCAGCTTTGGGTGGCTTGACGTACGCCATGAATCCCAGCGATGGCCACTAAGCCCTAGCTTAGGTATTGAAATTCCAACTCCGTGTTGCATGGGAGAGGAGGCCCTGGGGAAGTATTCGCCGCTTTCAACATCGGGGGCGTCATGGACAGGCGATGGGTCTAATTCTTGCAAAGAGATGATAGATCTGGTGTCGGTGTCCTCCGGTTTGGAGAGCACGTGCGACGACATTGTATAATTTTCGGAGTTTGGGGGTTTATCGAGCTGGGGGAAAGGGCGAAAATGAAATTCGTAGAAAGAGACTCGTCAATCATACATCCATGCTGTATAGGTGAACTAGGAAAAAGCAGGGAAATGTTGGGGATGAGGATCGCTGAGTCCCAAAAATACGGCAGCTGTGATAGGCTGGTTCCTCGACGAGTAATGACGATTGCTCACTTGGCAGGGCAGGGTCAGGTAACTCAGTATACATACATCGAATGTTTTTGTACTTTCTTGATTTACTATAAAGGGATGGATATTGCGTATAGGCTTAAGTCTTAATCATTTGCATGAAAGTAGTTATTCAGAAGAAAAGATGTAAAGCTGAATATAAAAGCATCTATAGACAAGTAAGCAGAGATGTTACTTCCAAGGTTGGACTGATTGATGCCTAGTTTCACAGGCAGCGATGCGTTAGACCCGCTATTTTTGATGCGTAGATGGTCGCAATGCGCCGCCGTACCAACCGCTCTCTCTTCAGACTTAAAGCTGTACGCTTGTTCAAGAACAATGGCACCGGTATGCTCTTTTTTTATCCAATCTAACACATGAGCTAACAGATATAGCGTGGTTCAACAAATCCCGCTCCTAGGGTAATCAATCATCCACATCTGCCACGTCTGTCACCGCCAAGCTAACCTTTCCTTACAGACCGAATCAGCGCGGTCTGCGCTCAGCTCCTTCACCTGCACCCTCTGCAACAAATCCTACTCGCGTCATCCAGAATATGAAGCGCATATCGGGTCATATGACCATCAACATAGAAAGCGCTTGCAAGATCTCAAACAGTTGACACGTGATCCAAATGCTGTCGAGAAGAACCGCCGGGCAGAACGTAAAGCCGATGCACAGGCCGGTCTGAAAGTCATCGAGACCCCCGGACACAATGTCGCACCAAGTGGTAAAAGCGCGGGTTTCAAGAAGGGAGGTTTCAAAAGCTCATTCGCTGCTGTCAAGGGAACGGTGGTCACTTCAGCCCCAGTCAAGAAGAACGTTCTCGGAGATGACGAGGAAGACAATAGCCCAAAACCTCAAAATGATGATTCATCAGAGGTAGGAAGGCCCGGAAAGGCTGAATCTGTGGATATGGAAAGTGATACCGACGAGGAATATGGCCCAGAAGGACAATATGATCCTCACCGGCCAACGGACTGCTTCGCTGGGTGTGCTGCCCAGGAGGTCTGATGGATCTCGTGATGCTTGAGACGGCCTGCGAATTGAAGCCAATATCAAGTAACAAATATGTACACAATGGCGTTAAATGGTGTGAAGCATCCTTTTCGAATTACTATGCAGCAATCAATTTTCATCTAATCCGATTAAGCACATTTATGTTGGTACTGATCTGGATGTAATGGTACATGCTTTCCAAGTGACTGTCTAAAACGGTTGGATAACAAAAGCAGAATAAAACAACGACATAAGATGGAACAGATGAAAGGGTACTAGGCACATTGCTATATTATTGCGAGCTCCTCGCTCGCCCTCATTTATTGGCTTACAGGCGCAGAAGCTTGGCAGCCTGGCTGACAATGGTGTCCTCCTGGGGGAAGGCCATGGCCTCAAGGCCAGCGGCGTAAGGAGTGGGAACCTCAGCACCGGTGACACGCACGGCAGGGGCGGTCAGGTAATCGAAACCGTACTCCATGGACAGAGCCAGGATCTCAGACGAAAGGCCGAACATGGGGTAGCCAGACTCAACGACCATAATGCGGCCGGTCTTCTTGAGGGAGGCAATGATGGTCTCAACATCGAGAGGCTTAATAGAGCGCAGGTTGATAACCTCAGCATCGACACCGTACTTCTGCTTGAGCTCGGCGGCGGCGGTCAGGGACTGACCGACACAGCGAGACACAGAGACAATGGTAAGGTCCTTTCCGGGGCGCTCAATCTTGGCCTTACCGATGGGCAGGACGAAGTCGTTCTTCTGGGCAGCCTCGCTCATAGGGAAAGCTTGGCCGTACATGAGCCTAGCATTGGTTAGTTTACGCGGAACTCAGCAAAATGAGTCGATGGGATCTTACTCGTTCTCCAGAACAACAACGGGGTTGGGGTCACGGATAGCAGCCTTCAGCAGACCCTTGGCATCCTCGGAGCTCCAGGGGGAGACAACCTTCAAACCGGGAATGCTGCCGTACCAGGCAGAGTAATCCTGGGAGTGCTGGGCGGCGACACCGGCGGCGAAACCGTTGGGACCGCGGAAAGTGATGTTGCAAGGCTGAATACCGCCCGACATGTAGTGAGTCTTGGCAGCGGAGTTGATAATTTGATCGATGGCCTGCATGGCGAAGTTGAAGGTCATGAACTCGGCCTAGATCATGGAACCGTTAGCATGCGATCCTTAATCAACCGTCATTTCCGGAATCACTCACGATAGGGTGCAGACCAGCGAGCGCAGCACCAACGGCGATACCACAGAAGCCGGCCTCTGTGATGGGAGTATCGATAACACGCTTAGGACCGAAGCGGTCGAGCAGACCCTTCGTCACCTTGTATCTGTAGAGCCGGAAGTTCAGCCTCGGTTCCAAGTATACGTATACTAATAACTCACGCTCCGTTGTACTGTGCAACTTCCTCACCGAGAATGAAAGTCTTCTGGTTGAGTTCCAACTCTTCGGCCAAGGCCTCGTTCAAGGCATCGCGAACGGTGACTTGCTTGGTGCCGTCCTCGGTGGCATATCCACGGCGCAAGATTGAAGGAGCACAGGCGGACTGGCGGAGGTTTGAGCGCAGAGCAGTGGAAGCGAGGCGCGAGGAAAACAGACGGGCTGTTGGGCGGAAAAGTCGGGGAGCTGCCATTGCGGAAATGTGATTGAATTAAAACGAAGCAAGAAAAAAAGATTCAATTAACGATCGCAGACCAAATTGGACCGCAAAATCAATTGAATAGAAGAACTGGAAAGTAGATAAGAGTGAATAGCCAGAGAAAACTTATCGCCGTCCGAATAATCTTCGAGATGCAAATCCGAAGATGTTGGGCAACACGTGATGTCAGAGCTCACCGGTACTGTAACCGTAACCATACAGAATTGGAGAGAGCTCACCTGAGGTATCAACTTGTGTTTGTTCAACATATCTTCTAATGAGGTATCAACTTTTCTATTGTTAGCTATAAGTACGAGATTCCTTCCACATATTGCAAGACCTTTCAAGGGGTTTCTTACCGTAAATCCATGCTTCTATACACTCTTCCAAGGGTGTATTATCGGTACTGATGTTGTCCTTGCTCTGGCTACTTCCGTCGGCACTCGCCGCTCAACCCTCCACGCCCGATCCTATCTCCGCTCCCCTGCGAACCCTTGATTTCGGGCAACTGAATTTCCTCCATACTACCGATACCCATGGCTGGCTGGCTGGTCATCTGCAGGAGTAGGCTTTAGACCCTGCCTAGCTTTCGAGTTGTACTAATAATTCCAGACCGTCCTACTCCGCAGACTGGGGAGACTATGTATCATTTGCGACACGCATGCGGGAGAAGGCAGAAGCACAAGGACAAGACCTGCTCGTTATAGATACTGGTGACCGAGTCGAAGGCAACGGCCTGTATGACTCGTCCGAGCCCAAGGGTATCTACCTTTCGGACATCTTCCGGCACCAAGACATCGACCTGTTGACGTCGGGAAACCATGAACTATACAAGCAAAACACATCTGAGACTGAGCTTCTTGTCACCGTTCCTAATTTCCGGGGCAAATATTTAGCTTCAAATATTGATATCATTCATCCAACAACGAAAGAGCTTGTGCCTCTGGCTCCGCGGTTCAAGAAGTTCACTACCAAGAAGCAAGGGATCCGTATAGTAGCGTTTGGCTTCCTTTTTGATTTCAACGGAAATTACAACAACACCGTGGTCCAGAAAGTATCTTCCACTATCAAAGAGGATTGGTTCCAAGAAGCCATTCGGGACAAAGAAGTGGATCTGTTTTTGGTGATCGGCCATGTGCCTGTCCATTCACCGGAATACCGGGCGATCTTCAAGGAGATCCGGGGAATCCGTTGGGACACTCCAATCCAATTCTTTGGCGGGCACCAGCATGTGCGTGACTATGCGCAATATGATAGCAAAGCCTTTGGGCTAGCGAGTGGGCGATTCATGGAAACTATTGGCTTCATGTCAATTGATGGCCTCGCCAGCAAAGCCAGCCATCAGTCTGCCGTTGGGCCCGTATTCAAGCGCAGATATATTGACAGCAATCTCTTGTCTTATTATCATCACACCGGTCTTGATCAAAAGACTTTTCCAACTGAGAAAGGCCTCAATGTCTCCCGATTGATCACCAAAGCACGGACCGAACTCCATCTGGACCAGGTCCATGGATGCGCGCCACATGATTTATGGATGTCGCGAGCCAAATATCCGCACCCTAACAGCATCTACACCTGGCTTGAGACTCAGGTTTTACGCGATGTGAAAGATGAGTCTCGTGGAGACACACCCAGGCTGGTCATTGTTAATACGGGCGCCATACGGTTCGATATTTTCAAGGGGCCTTTTACACATGACTCGACTTTTATTATATCACCATTCACCAGTACCTTCCGCTATGTGAAAAATGTCCCATATGACAAGGCACAACTTATTGTCGAGGTTTTGAACGAGCAGCCGCAAATTTTATCTACTGATGAATCTTCGTTGACAACCTTGGGCCCTGTCGAGCAACTTGCATATCCGGAGGACGTGATTGCTCAAAACTGGCCTTCATCTGGCGACCAAATTCCCATGTCCGGTCCGGCCCTTGTGCCTGGTTACACGACAAAAGATGATGCGGGCACAGATGGTGATGACACCATCCATTCACCCATTTCCTTTTACCGCGTGCCGAACTGCATTCGAACCCTCATATCTACCAATGCATCGGAGACACCGAAGACGGTGGATATGGTATATCTTGATTTCATAGAGAGCAAGGTGATACTGGCCGCCAAGTTTGCTGGTTTCGATGTCGACATTGCAAAGGAGAGTGATGTGTACATGCCGCCCATGTCTCTAACAAATCTCATTCTTGACTGGGTGAAGAAGAACTGGAAGTGTTGATAGTTATACTTTCTGGCAGTGCTTTTTTTTACAATTCATTCCTAGTTTCTGGACCAACATTGTAAATCGGAAATAAAACCGCCTAGCTTTATAATACATTCATATTGGCTGTTCACTTAATCACCACCGTTGAAGGTGAACACACCCTTCCCACTACGGTAGCCGCCCAAAGTGCCCTGCACGCTCTCTGCCAGTTCCGGGCCCTCGGATTCCCAGTTCCACTTGACCTCATCCACGGGAATATCCCGGAACTTGCCAGAGCGAGTCAATTGGAGCACATCCTTGATGGTGCTCTCCTTCAGCTCAGGATTCTTGTCACCCCACCTGCTAACCCAGAACCCGTCAAACGCGAGATTCTTGAAGATCAACAAACCCGAGGGCAATGCAACAGGCTGCTTCGACATGGCTCCGTAGGTCACCATGTGTGAATTAGGAGCCAAAGTCTTTGCCAGAGCGGTAGCATTCTTCCCGCCTACGCAGTTCAACGCCAGGCGAATGGGTTCGCGGCCCTGGCGGGTGAACTCATGGACCATATCCCGGAAATTGCCAGTAAGCATCTCCTCCTCGGTGATAACAACAGTGGCTCCTAGGTCCCGGAGCTCCTTCTTGAGAGCCTCGGTCTCTTCAGGTGTCTTGCGCTGTCGAACGACATTGAGCGTCTTGATTCCCCATTCGCGACCCAATTGGATAGCTGCTCGCCCGACACCGCTGTTGGCGCCGTTCTGGATCACCCACTCCTCCCCGGCACGCATCCAATCCCATTCACAGAAATCCCTGATCATACGGTACGCAGTGACGGGGTTGACGCTAACAGTGCCAACCTGCAGCGGGGTCAGGCCCTCCTTGTTCTCAATCTTGATCAACTGAGATTCATCCAGCTGCGCATGGGTACGCCAGGTACCCAGACCTGTGCGCTTCATAATGACCCAATCGCCTTTGCTGAGGTTCTTGACGCCTGCACCGGTTGAGAGCACCTCGAATGCGCCCTCGTTACCGCCGACAGCGGCAGGCTCCGCATTACCAAGGTCCGTTTGGAAGGGAGGTTTGCTGGGGTAGACACCCTGGATCTGGTTAACGTCGGCAGGGTTCATCGGCGCGGCCAACAGGCGCAGATTCACTTGGGTTGCATGCGGCGCGGAGATTGAGTGCTTGTGTAGGCTGAATTGATCAGTTTTGGTTTGCTCAATTGCAGCTAGAAGATCTTACCGCAAGACATCTTTGGGCTCGCCATATTTGGAGTAGATGAGAGCCTTTGCCTGTGTGTAGCCATAGACCGAGATGTATCGCCGACCGAGTGGAGCTTTACCGAGCACCTGTGGTACAGCTCGAGCTGAGGCCGGGCGAGCACTTCGGGTGGCCGTCTGTAGTACACTTCGCGAGAACATAGCTGGTAGGTGAGTGAATGGAGGAGGAAAGAAAGTCGAGCAAATCCGGATGACGTCTTGGTCGATTTCGCTCGGCCCGAAGGAACTATTGACATTGGAGTGCTCCGAGGTGGACTAACACAGGATTCATTGAAATTGACCTTGATATTCAAGCTCATGGCTATTTATTTCTAAGGCCAGACGTTATATAATTTATACCTATATATCAGGCTCATCCATAAATATCTTCAGTGACAGACTTGAACAGAGACCGTAGAAAAGCAGCACGGACCCGGGAAACTCGCGTTCCGCTCTCTTTTTGTGTTATACTCCTCACACACTCGTCTAAATGTCCTTATTGCGCGAAGCTGAGAGATGCGTCGCTAATCAATATGCACATAATTTCAATGCCTTCATAACCCCGCTGTCGCGCGCGGGACCATGGCTGGACCGCGTAAAGGAAGCAGATGTGCGCAAGGAAGAAGGTAGCAATATCAGACTTTCACTCGCTATTTCATAGTTAACCAGTTTGATCAGGGAAACCCAAGTCCGCAGTGGACGGCCGCTTGATCTCCATCAAAGACAATATCTGCACGCGCGACCTTCCAACTACCTGCGCCTCGGGAATCTTGGATAAATTTACCAGCCCGTTCAATGCCACCGTTGTCGATCAACTAGAGGCCGCCGGGGCCATTATCGCCGGAAAGACAAATTTGGACGAGTTTGGAATGGGATCAAATTCGATCAATTCACATTTTGGTCCTGTCAAGAACCCTCGTCGGGATTCCAGCGGGGAAGACCTCTCCGCGGGTGGCAGCTCTGGTGGGAGTGCTGCCTCAGTCGCGGCCGATCAATGCTATGCGTAAGTAGACAGTGATTGGAAAGGAGAATGATTGCTGACTCTTACAGCTCACTAGGAACGGACACCGGAGGCTCGGTCAGACTTCCAGCTGCTTACACCGGGACAGTGGGATTCAAACCGTCATATGGACTGATCTCACGATGGGGTGTGGTGGCATATGCCAATTCTTTAGATACTGTGGGTATAATGGGAAAAACCACAGCCAATGTGCGAGATATCTTCGGTAGGTCTTGACCAATGTGGCTAGATAACGACAATGCTAATAGTATGTTTAGACATCCTCAACCGACATGACCCGCGCGATCCTACCAGTCTCTCAATATCCTCCCGCTCTCGAATCCAAGCATTTCTCCAAACATCACAATCGGCCTCGCGGCTGACCTCGGCCCCTCTCCGAATTGGCGTGCCAATGGAGTATAACGTTTCCGAGCTGACTCCCTCGGTCCGGCGAGCTTGGGCTCTTTCTTTGGCACACCTGAAGCAACAAGGACACATCGTGCATTCCGTCTCTCTGCCCGACACAAAACACGCATTATCTACATATTACGTCGTGGGACCTGCCGAAGCATCTTCAAACCTGGCCAAATACGATGGAGTGCGATACGGGACTCGCGCCGAAGGCCCAGATGGCGACGGAAAGCCCGATGGATATCTATTCTCAAATACCCGAGGACAAGGGTTCGGGCAAGAAGTGAAAAGACGAATTGTTCTAGGCACGTTCACTTTGAGTGCCGATGCCATCGACAACTATTTCATCAAAGCACAACGTGTGCGTCGTCTAGTCCAGCAAGACTTCGATGCTGTCTTTACGGCCAAGCACCCGCTTTTATCAGCGCAGGGCGCCGACAAAATAGCAAAAGAAAATGACGTAGATGTCATCATATGTCCTACTGCTCCTTCATCCCCGCCACAACTGTCAGACTTGATGAGCAAATCTACCAAGAAATCGCCCCTGGACGCATATGTCGCTGATGTATTCACTGTTCCCGCCAGTCTGGCTGGGCTACCTGCAATTTCAGTCCCTGTGACAGTGTCTGGGGAGAAGGATGCTGAACTGGCAGGAATTCAGGTCATCGGCCAATATGGAGACGACCAATTAGTCATGAAAGTGGGAGAGATGTTGGAGGGAAGGCATTTGGATTAGACCCCATACCTGTACGGCTACTGTATGAAATGTATATTATATGAATAGATTTTGAAATCAGAATTGGTATCAATGCTATTGCGAAAGCCAAACGCCTATTTCATTTCCCGTTTTAAGTCATCTCAACATCGCCGTCACCCTGCACTTCAACGTTGGGGGTGCCAGCGGTTCCGACGCTCATCGCATCTTCAAGGCCGTGGTTCCCAACATCGCCCGCCGCTGGCGTCTCACGATTGCTGTTAGCAGCGGAGTCAGATGCCCCAGCAGTTCCAGGAGTATGGGCAAGGGTAGAGTCGAGCGCCGCACTGACGCCACCCTTCAAGACCTCCGCCCCTCCCACGACTCCCGCTCCATCGAGCTCGGTGTTGTTATTGATGACATCGCCATCAATGCCGCCCCATGTGAACATGGCTTCAACCTCGTCCACGATATCAGCCAGCACGTCTTCGGCGATCTGGTCGTTGAATCGTTCACCCATGGCCCGGACTGGCTCTCCCGTTTCGGTCTTCTCGGGTGGCCCAACCCACCATGGCCCCTCAAATCGGCATTCGACGGCACCACCGCCGTAGCAACTCACCGCCGGATAATAGCCGATCAAGCCGTCGTCGGCGTTTTCACGCTCGCCGATACCTAGATTGTTTGTACCATTGGCGAGACGGCTTGCAGGCGGGAGGAAGGCGTAAAGTTCTTTAAAGGGGGTGCCCATTTTTACTCCATTCTTGAAAATGGTAATACTAGACCCCGGGAGTGTGCGAAGCGTGGCGTCTTCGCTGTTGAAAGGGGACGGGGGACCAAACGTCGGTGTTTCCTTCAGATTGAAAGCGTAGTCACGGAGGTGTTTCGTAGAAAAGACGTTGGATTGTTGCCAGCAGAAATCCGATTTATAGTGGAAGGGAATCCGATCTCGGATGATGTTGGTTGCTACCGGTTGCGATGGACTATTATCAGCGGGGTCGTAAGTGCCCTCGACGATTTTCTTGTGCAGAGAAAGAGGCGGAAGAGTGATAAGCATGCCAATAACATCGCCTTCGTTGATAGCCTCTCCCTTTGGAAAGAAGAACTCGCATCGCATGCGATTGACGACTTCGCCGTTCACATCTCGAATCCCGTACCCGTAGCAATCCACTCCAACATTGACGTCGAGGTCGGCCTCACGACGGGCGAATCCAATGCGGACATGGCCACGGGGTGACGTTGTCGGTCTGCCGCTCTGAGGTGCCTGGGGATCATTGACTATGCCACTGATCACACGCGCTTCGTAATAATATGTGCCCTCTCGAGCACATACATTGGCACGGGCGGTATGCCACGCATCACTGGTAGTTACCGCAGTCGCGCTCTCTGAAAATGATATGGCAGCTGGTGAATCCTCGAAACTGAAGCGGGTATGGTACGGGCGAACATCAGTCTGTCGATATTTGATGTGAGGGAAACCGGGGTCGGCAATGGCATAGCTGTAACGAAATCCATTTTTATTGGTGAGTTTATCGACCACCTCGTAGAAATCCCAGCTCTGGCCCAAAACGTCCGACGTCTTTCGGCTCACGCGATTCAATTGGCGAGGTTGTGGAGGGTACCGATCCGAGGCGTGCGGCTCGGCGAGCAACAATGGACGAAGAATGCTCAGTTTTGAGCTGGGCAGGGCGTGGCTCGGTGCAGCTGTAGTTCGCTTTTTCGGCGGTGGTGCGCTCTCGGTGTCCAGTCCTTTGGCTTCACGCTTCTTGCGACTATCTCGCTTGTTGCGCTTGGCTCGACCATCGCCTTGGGCGGACGGGGCGGGGGAAGATCTTGGATTCAAGTCTGTGAATTGCGCATTGAGCAGAGGTCCACCGTTAGGAGGTAGTATCGGGGAGTTGATGTTGGACGACGGAGCGGAAGATCCGGGGGCTTGGCCGGATGCCATGATGGAGGAGGCTGTTTGACCGCTGGCGTTGTGGTCTGCCGATTGTTCTGTCGATATAGTTTAATTCAGCAATCTGGGCAAAATGTAAGCCAATGAGTATGGTTCTACAGCATTGACCTTCTGCGGAGTTGGAAGTCCTTACACAATTTGAAGCTTGTCTGTATGCTGTGAAGCTGTTCCGGCGTGTATATACACTGGAGAACCGGAGAGTTGGCAACCTGCAGCTTCCCCAATCAAATTATTATAGTATGCCAATGGCTCCTATCTTCATTAACAGAGAGGAAACTTCTCTTTGAAAGAGTCAATCACACGCGCGCCGAATGAGAATCTCCTTGGGAAACGGAGGCGGTCAGTGTTTAATTGCAGAAAATGCGTGAAGGTCAGGGCGGTATGGGTACAGGCGGTGAGGGGACTGGGGGGCACCGCCTGGCAAAAAAAAAAAATGACCACACAATTTGATCGTCGTGTGTACTTCGATAGGCCAGCCCAAACTACTCATTTTAGTTTCTTCGGTTTATCTGAAGAATCACTTACCATGCCAAAGGTATCAAGCTCTCGCGCCGCTGCGGCAGCACGCAGACACAACCCTCTCGCTGAAGATATTACTTCCGCGGGGCACCTTCGGACACAGAGCAGCAAGAAAGGCAAAGGCAAAGCCGACGAAAACGATGAAGATGGCGAAAATGGACAGCGTTATGTCGATGCGAAGATGTCGCGCAAGATTTTACAGATTGGACAGGAATTGGCCGACGAGGACGCCGCCGAGGAACTCAAGAACTCAGCACGGCCCCAGGCGAATGCATTTGAATTCGATACCCGATTCGAGGACGAGGAGGCTTTCTCCGACGATGAGGGGAAGTTTGAGGCCGATGATTGGGTTGATGATGACGTCGAGCAAGTTGTAAGACTCCTGAATTTCTGAACAATGAAATTGCTTCTAACATTTTGCAAAGGAGGTCGACCCCAATGATCTAGATATGTTCAACAAGTTCATGCCTCACGAGGAGGACCCTATATTCCACCCCAAGGATCCTAGCTCCGCTGGCCCCACCAACCTTGCCGATTTGATTCTCGAGAAAATTGCCGAGCACGAGGCGAAGCAGGCTGGCGAGGGTCCCTATGGTCCATACATCCAAGGTGGTGGTATCCCCGAGGATGCTGTCCAGATTCCTGCCAAGGCCGTAGAAGTATATGAGAAGTATGTTTTGCGACAATTCTTTGTAAGGCCAAGCTAACTTGCCCTAGGGTCGGCATGATTCTTTCTCGCTACAAGTCTGGCCCCCTCCCCAAGCCTATCAAGATCCTCCCCGCTGTACCGAACTGGCAGACTATTCTGGATATCACTCGCCCTGAATCATGGACCGGCAACGCCGTCTACGCCGTAACCCGTATTTTCATTTCTTCCAAGCCTGCAGTTGCCCAGGAGTTCATCAATATTGTCCTTTTGGACCGAGTGCGCAACGAAATCCACGAAACCAAGAAGTTGAATATTCACACCTACAATGCGTTGCGCAAGGCCCTGTACAAGCCCGCATGCTTCTTCAAGGGACTTTTGTTTCCGCTCGTGTCCACCGGCACCTGCACTCTGCGTGAAGCCCACATTGTCTCTTCTGTGATTGCCCGTGTCTCCGTTCCCGTGCTGCACTCCGCAGCCGCCCTGCTTCGCATGTGTGACCTGGCCGCGGAACAGTCATTGACCTCCATTGAAAGCACTGGTGCTGTCAACATGTTCATCCGTGTCTTCCTAGAGAAGAAGTATGCGCTGCCGTACAAGGTCATTGACGCCTTGGTGTTCCACTTCATGCGCTTCCGCGCCGTGGACCCTTCGGAGGATGCCATGAACGACGGACCTTCAGGCCTCGGTTCCAAGGCGTACAAGCTGCCAGTTCTCTGGCACCAGTCCCTTCTGGTCTTTGCCCAGCGTTATCGTAACGACATCACTGAGGACCAGCGTGAAGCGCTTCTCGATTTGCTTCTCGTCCGTGGACACAAGGATATTGGACCTGAAGTACGACGTGAACTGCTTGCTGGCCGAGGACGTGGTGTGGTGGTCCCTGATCCGGAGGCCCAGAATGCCATCGATGCTGGCGACGACACGATGGATGTCACCATGTAGATGAGATCAATTGATCATAGCCCCGCACATGTTCGCTTACGATCTTGTCATGAGCACGTTTCTATGGGATGGCGTTTTTTTCTTTGTTTGAGGGACTGCATATAATTCCCCTGGTGTCGAAGGTTTCCAAAATGGGATGTCTAAACCGATCACTAAATTTAGTGTACTGAATTTGAGGTAGACATATATCGTTATCTTTTCACACGAAACCTCCATACTCTATATGCAGCAAATGGTAGGAGTCACCCCCTGTAAACCGAGGTCAACCCTAACGACGCCCCGTTTCAGCCCCTCGGCCTAGACTGCATGCTTCCGCCGTGTTCGAAATGGTTCTGTAACGTCCCCAGAATGATCTCCGCCAATCTAAATGGCACACTGAACCCCTCTCTGCGAGTATGGAGTACGGAGGCCGGAGTACATAATCATACAGTGACATTCTCAGACTTAGGGGCCACGGAGAATTAGGGGGCGGGGCAGCCCTTGGCTGATTGGCGTTTGAACGGAGCATTCTCCGGGCAATACTCCGTCCTAATCGCCTCATAATCAGGAGAAAAGGTATCAGTGCCAGGTCCACTCTAGAAGGTAGATTGTTCGAGACTGTGGTATTAAATCCGCATCCACACTATGACTTGGATGGATCGGAATGACTGGATCTGTCGTAAGTACCCCGTACTACCCGAAATATCAGAAGCTGAAGTAATACTCCCAGTGTACTCCGTCGAGCCCAATTATAGAAATCCAGGTATTGTATTGGAAGCAATCAAGTGAGCAAATCCCCCGGTGGGAGATGTTTCAAGCAGCGAATCATAATTGGCTGCCGAGATGGGGCCGACGGAATGCAGGGGGAAATTAACGTAATTTACAGGTCTCGTTACAGGAGACTCAGCCCCTTTTGAGGTACTCGGTGGCACATGGTAAATTGTATGGTGCAGCATGTACCTGACGTACGTGTGCGCCCAGGTTCCAAGGTTGCCCCCCCTTTGTTCCATTCCCCTAGCCCATCCCTTTCAGACCACCGTGGCCTCTACTTAAACCTCATCTCTCCCCGTCCATTTGCAGTTGAACAGCTGTCCTTTCCATTTCTCCCTCTTTTTTCTTTGCTGACTCACCCTCTGACTCAATCTTCCCCGGAGTCTCTGGTCTCCGGTGCCGATCGTGATGATAACGTGGCCTCTGTGATTTTTGAACCATCTTCACCTACAGCCCTTTAAGTCTATATACAATTGTTAAATCACGTCCGGCACCGGTTATCCATTTGACCCTGTCACCATGGCGGATACTATCAACCCGATGGATACGCTCCCCGCATCACCATCTCCAGAGATGTACACAGTTTCCCCCGCGGATACATCATTAGACTCTCCGGAGCCCGAAGATGAAATTAAAGAGGAAGATGATGAGAAGAAGCCAACAAAGAAGAGAAAGTCTTGGGGACAAGAACTTCCAACCCCAAAAACAAACCTCCCTCCTCGGTATGTTATCTTGGTCCTGGCTACGAACGTCGAACCCCCGCTGACTCTTCTAGAAAACGCGCCAAGACAGATGATGAAAAGGAGCAGCGTCGGATCGAACGGGTCCTTCGAAACCGTGCTGCTGCTCAAACGTCACGCGAACGCAAGCGCCTCGAAATGGAGAAACTCGAGACTGAAAAGATCCGAATGGAGCAACAAAACCAGTTCCTGATCCAGCGTCTTTCTCAGATGGAGACAGAGAACAACCGCTTGAGTCAACAAGTGGCCAAGCTCTCTGCCGAGGTCCGTGGATCTCGCAGCGTGACTCCCAAAGCCAGCTCTCCCGCCATTGAATCTCCTACCCTCACGCCTACGCTCTTCAAGCAAGAAGGCGACGAACTCCCTATGGAACGGATTCCTTTCCCCACTCCCTCCGTTACCGACTACTCTCCTACCCTCAAGCCTTCCACTCTGGCTGAGGCCTCCGACGTGACACAACATCCTGCAGCGGTGTTGTGTGAATGTGACCTGCAGTGTCCGTCGCCGGCCTCGAAGGAGCTGGAAGTGCCCTACCCCTCTTCGACCTCTCCGATGAACCTCAGACTGCAAATGACGTTGCAGCTCCTCTTTCTGACGATGACTTCCGCCGCCTGTTCCACGGTGATTCACCCGCTGAGCCAAATTCTTCTTTCCCTGAAGATGGGTTTGCCTTTGACGTTCTCGACGGAGGAGATCTATCAGCATTTCCCTTTGATTCTATGGTTGATTTCGACCCCGAGTCTGTCGTCCTCGACGGCGTCCAATCGTCCGGTCTTTCGGATGAGACTTCTCACCAGACTACTAGCTTGCAGCCCAGCCTTGGCGCGTCCACTTCGAGATGCGACGGGCAGAGCATTGCAGCTAGCGGTTAGTGAGACTTTCTCCCCGCAGACCTGGTCGGCTGGCGCCTCGGAGGCTCGACCGAGTTGGGAGTCGTTATTAACCATGGCTTGGGCAATCGATAGTCTCAGCCTGTCAAAACGACACCAGCGGGGAAACACTATGAAATCCGGTCGGCAACGCAGTAATGGAAAGGTGCATCGAGGTAAACGGAGTTTTCGGAGTTCCAGTGCGAGCAAAGCTCTTTCATCTTTGCTCATGGGCAAACAGCGCTGAGGGTTCCATTTTTTGGCCTGTATACTATATAGTTCTTATAATGCGAAATCGACTGTGTCATCTTGCAATCACTTTCATCGCCTGAATAGTACATGTAGTAGCTCTTATAATCCGCCACTGTAATCGGCTCAGTCCATTTAGAGGCGTTGGGCAAGGTCAATTTCAGAGTTGTCCGTGATGCTAAAATAACACAGACGCCAAGAATGACATGAATGCGGTAAGTGACGTTGCCACGCGCCCCCAAATCCATCTGCCTTCCACAACACCTGTAATCCTCATCCTCCATAACATCTATAACCGACATCATGGTTCGCAAAGACCCTATCTTCGAAGCCCGCACAAATGTCAAAGTAAGTCACCTCCCCGCACTCTGTTTTCCCCTCCTCGCAGCGTGCATCACTGCTGCATGAGACCATCGCTAATCTTATCTCCCAGTTACACTCCAACAGACTCAAGAAAGAAGCCGTCCGAGCGGAGGCGACTTTCAAATCCGAAAAGGCCAAAGCAGATAAAGCGATGAAAAACCACGAGTTTCAGATCGCCCGCATTCACGCCGCCTCCGCTGTGCGGGAGAAGCGACGCCAAGTAACGCTCAAATCCGAAGCGGCACGCGCCGACGTCATAATCAACGAACTCAAGGCTGCCCAGAGCACCCGCGACACGTCCCGGACGCTCGCTATGGCATCGCGTGGTCTAGACGCTGCCTCACGGAGCGTCAACCTCGAACACCTCGTCTCTCACGCTAACAACTTCCTCGCCCGGTCGGAGGACTTCAAGATTGCTAGCAGTGCGATCGAGGATGTCGCACAGGGTATATCGATGCAAGAATATGGTGCGGAGGGCGAGGCTGATGTTGATCGGCTTATGGAACAACTGGCGGATGATGCGGGTGTTGATATGCGCATGAACCTCGAAGCCGATGCTGCGCCCAAAGAGGATGTCAAGGAACCCAAGCATGTAGATGCCGAGGTTGAGGATGGCTTGGGTGCAAGGCTACGAGCTTTACGGGCTGCTAATTGAGCAAGTGATTCATGCTGTCTCTTCTCTCTATGCTTCCTCTCTGAGCACTCCGGATTTATGGGAGTGTCAAATTCCCCCATATAGATTCCTCGCAATCTTTTGACCTTGCAACACTGACGATCCACGAAGTTACGCTTGTATTCTCAATTGCTTCTATTGTGCGCTGTTCTAAACGTGACTAGGCGTATTCGAAGATGTTTTTTTTTTTTTTATACATTGAAGCTAGTCCAAATTTTGAGTCATTGCCGTGGAAAAATCTAAGAAAAGATCAGTTCGGTAAAACATGAGGCGAAAGTACTAGGGTTCGCAACTAGATCGTAACTAGACTAGACACTCCACTTAACCCAGGCAAACTATGAGACATCACCAATCAAACGAGAGTATCTGCCTACTTTAATGCATTCATTTCCACCTTAGTAGGAATCGGTATAGCTTAGGCGATAAACAGCCCCCAAATGGCCAAAAAAAATAAAGGGTCTTCCTTGAGGCGTTGGTCTTTTCTTTTCTATAAAGCCATGGATGCCTCCCTGACAGTTTTCCCTCCAAACTTCCAGGACCATTCAAGATGGTACCTTCACACTCGCTTATTCTTTTCTTGTCATTCGTTTTAAGCCCTTTCGTTCAGGCTGCTCCTTGGATTGTGACAGATGTCTACGAGCAAAGGGTTACTACAGATTACTACGGCGAGTTGACCACCGAGGTCCAAAAAATCTCTCCAACTGCAAGTTTGCCATCTGAGGCCTTGTCCACCATTACTTCTACGAATACCGATTATGACTACACCATTGTCCAAAAGTTGTATCCCACTGGCTATGGCAAACAGCGAGGCTTATACGATGGCTATCGTAACAATGTGGATAGTGATGGAAACTATCTCGGCACCCTATACAAGGTCAACCTAACTTACTCGGCCCCGACAGCCTGCTCTACTCAATGGACCACCACGACCGGTGTCGAGTTCTACCCTCCCGATGAGATCGCCACCTTGCTGCCCAGAGATAATATAGAAACCACGACAATCGTCGACGACAGTCGGGCATTCCAGCCCACCACCTACATCTATGAGATAGTGTTCGTGGAGCCCACCCAACTTCCCACAAGCTCTCTAAACTCTCTGAGCTACTACAACGCCCCTACCTCTGTCTACTCAGGTGTTGGATGCGAGTACACAGGCCGCACATCTCATTACGGATACTCCGACGATTACAACACTGGCGAAACCGCCTCTGGGTCTGACTCCACCGATTCAGATAACAATTCGAACGACAATAACTACAATAACTATGGCTACTATGACTACTACGACGACGGCAATTGGTTCACCAGCGCACGGTGGTCCGGCATCGGCATCTCCTACCTCGCACTTACATTGATCTGCGTGCTGGGTTGGGTTGGCCTATTTTTCATCCTCGGCATGATCGAGGCCTGGGTGCGATTCCGTCGCCTCATGACGGGCTGGCAGACCCGCCGTGGTCTGCCTCTTTTCTGGGCTTTCATTTGGCTCCCTCTTTCTCTTTTCTTCCTGTTTTGTTTCCGCAAGGGCTACCGCGCCCGCAGCAAAGAGGACGCCGAGATTCTCAAGCAAAGATGGGACGCCATGGGTTTCTGGACTAAGATTCGCCTGTTTTTAGCCTGGGGTTTCCGCTTCAAGTACCCAACTGTTTTGGGCCCCGCGCCCGCGCTTGTCAAGACAAGCAAGAGGCCTACCGAGTCTGGTCCGCGCTTGCTAGATCCCACGGCTGCTGAGATGTCTCAGGCTCCTGTACCTCAGGCTCAGCCCTATCCTGCTCCACTGCAATCTGGTGTACTGCCAGCGGGCCATGGCGAGGAGACTGGTCCCGTTCGTTATGCTTGATTGATGGTTCATATGTGATCTTTTGCTATGTTGAATTCCAATCTATACTCCCTATCACTTAATAAGTCACGAAAAGTTCTACGGCCTTGTTGCTTTGAAGCTTGTATCTAGCCAGCTACTGATCTTTAATTAATATATACCACTTACTCGTTGCTCAATCTGTATACTACATAGCCACTACAACAAATGATATTTAACGTCTCGAACATGTCTCTTATGTTATCTCGAGCTAAATCGAAAAGATCAGCATTGGAAGCCCACAATAATCACTTGGCGACTACTTTAAATATTGTCTTACTCTCGACAAGACCAAGATCGAGATGCAACCCTGGAAGTTTTATTCCTTCTCAACGCCTTCTTTTCAATCGCTCTATACTTCAACCGCATCACGCCCATTTCGTCAAATGGGGAGCAATCCTTCACATTGAATTCACTAAACCTGGACTACAACAAGAGGCAAGAGTTCATGGTGTGTTTGAAGTCAGATAACCCCCGAGAGGCAACATCACGATAGAGCTTCTCGGGCTATGTGGTGATAATCTCTGGTCATTTCTCGATATGATCAGAATCCCTCTGAACCCAGGAATTTTGAAGACGTATTCTCTCCATCTGTCGGCACGATGTTTGATCATAACCTCCCGTGTCCTTTCCACTGAAGAATTGAGCTATAGTACTGATACGTGTATCTGTGGAGGGGCTGCCCAATGAAAGGTTTATGATCTAGGGCCGGTAGGAGGTCGAATGCGAACTCACAGCCTTGTCCCGGATCTATCACCCAGTCCCACATTCTAATGGTCCAAAATGCAATATTGTTGAAACACAAAAGGTGGATGAAGATGGAAATTGAAGTGCCTTGTCATGATGGAATATATACTACTATACATAACCTGAGGAAAGGAGACATCATGATCGATATATATATGCGACTACAAAATTTAGCGACGTTTTGTCTGTCATTATTTATAACGCAGCCATTCATATTGTTTCATACGACTTTTAGAAAAAATCTTAATATGCGTTTTTTTTGATAGAACTAGGACTAGCGATCAAAAAGAGAGCAAAAAAGAAATCTTAGGTTTGGTTTTAGGAATAGCCGAACGCGGGGGTCGAACCCGCAGCCTTAAGATTAAGAGTCTTACGCTCTACCGATTGAGCTAGCCCGGCCGGGCTGTTGAAGACCTCAGCCATAAAATACATAATAAAGCAAAGACTCCTTTGCTGATTGTCCCGATAACGCATCTCCACATCAGTGCATGGCCAAGATCAAACCACTTTACCCATGGAGGTCGAGTCGGCAGGTTCAGCCTCCAGTTCACATGGAAAACAAGCTGCATGTTTAAATTGTCGGCGAAGCAAGATTCGCTGCAACCGCCTGGCAGGCGAGTCCAGCTGCGAGAAATGTAAGCAGACCAATGCAGAGTGTATTGTGCCCAACCATCATCTAGGCCGACAGAAGGGTGTTAAGAAGTGAGTCAGCCCATGTCATGATGAAACAAGAACCTAAATGGAGTCTAGTAAACGCAAGGGCCTGGAGAAAGCGATACATCAGATCGAGCAGGCAATCAAGCGGCCCAAAGTTGACTCTAGTGACGGTGATGCGCAAAGGGCTATTTCAGTCCTACAGGACCTTCTTGGTCAAGTCCAGGGCCAGTTGACCCAGAATCAACATGAGAATACGAACGACCTCTCAGAGGTACCAGATTATCCGCGCATGACCCCTCCACGCGATACTCATGCGGAGGAGAGTCTTGCTCTTGTCGATGCAGAAAACCCCCTCCAGCTGCTTGCCAGAGCTTCAGATCTTCAGCTTTCGCCGACGGGGGTGCGTCCTGCGCCAAGACGTCCAATGCAATCGTCAGAGGGTTCATTTTTCCTTCAAAGCACCCCGATGAGAGAACCGAGTGGCAAGTCATTTTTTGTTCCCACAAAAGCAAATCTGGATGTTGGACCTGAACTTGACCCTGTTGAGCTGGGTTTGGTTACATTTGATGAGTCGGAGTCTTTATTTTCATTGTAAGTGGTCTGCTTTTATTTTAAACGAGAATATCTGGCCGGTTATGCGGACTTGTGATGTCTTTTCAGCGGTCTTCTCAGATTTTTCTGTTTAAATGTCTTCTTTTAAGCTACTTTCTAGAGGAAGAATTTGTGGGGATGGGATATCTATGACTGACCGTTTAAGCTTCTACCAAAATCTCGCACACACTCGATGGGGCCTCGATCCTTTGATACACACCCCGTCCTTTGTACGGTCCCAGTCGGCTTTCCTTTTTACTTCAATTATGGCAGGAGCTGCCCTATTTTTACCATCTGCTGCTGCTCTATCCAAAAGACTATCTAGGCATTGCAAATGGCTCGCGAAGCGTGTGTTCACACACCGCCATAGGTCTGCTGAGATTGTTCTGGCTTTCATGGTGAACGTTCCATGGATGAACCCTGGTGATAGACTGGGGGACGATGATACTTGCTCCTATATTGCCATGGCTCTCACTGTTGCTCTAGACTTATCTTTGAACAAGATTGTCTCGCCATCTTCAAGCTTTCAACAAGAACTCATGAATCGTCTGGCACGAGCAGAGTGTATTGATGCGAAGAGGGCTTTACACATGGATGGATTTGATGATGTTGACCCATCATCAGAGTGGGGCCTCAGGTTGTTACGAAGACGGGAAAGAGCATGGATTGCGTTGTATGTTGTTGAGAGGGGGTAGGTTTGGTTCTGCTAGTAGTAAATCTGGATCTGACACTAATCCTCTCAGTGTTTGCCTTGCACGTGGACGAAGCTATACGGTTCCGCCAACAACGCTCATAGAAAACTGTGATCGTTGGCACCTCTCCAATATTGCAGACCCGCGTGATGGTTCTATGAATTCTATGGCAGTTCTTCGAAGGGACCTTGTAGGTGCTATCCCAATTTCCATGACAAATGCCAATCCACGCACCCAATACCATGCTGTTCCGCTCCATTCTAACATATCCAGGATGGACTTTTTCAGAAAGTCAAATCAAGCTGTGATACTTATCGCGTCGTCGATACCGGCTCAGAAGCTGCCCAGCTGTATGATACCACGCTTTTGGTGAATATCATTAATGTACTGACTGTATCACAGAATCAAGGAAACCATTCAAACCTTCTACGAGCGGTGGTATGCAACTTGGGCCTTGTCCATTGGGGAGGAAGACAGTAAGCGTAACACTTCAAATTGATTGACTTGGACATTAATCATTTACAGCATGCTCTTTACCCCCATATGTCGAGATCCTTGTCACGCATACTCAGTTGTCCACCTACGGTGGTGTCATTAATCACCCAACAGCTCCAATTGAGGTTAAACGTTTCTTCCGCGCGGCTGGTCTATCGTCTGCATTGAACGTCCTGCGAGCAGCCATACAGGGCGAATCCCGACTGAAATCAATGCCAAACAATACCGTCATCATGATCTCCTTTGCTGCGTGCTCTGCCCTCAGTCTCAGCGTAACACCTGGCGACAGCAGATCCAGTTTGGCGCCGAGCGTCCGAAATCTCATCGAAGAGACTGCCGGCGTCCTAGAGAGAATAGGATCAACACCAAGTCATCGAAGCGGCGCCTCTGTGCTTTACGGAAGATTCTTGCGTGAGTTGATCCGACGTGCACCGGCCTTGCCTTTACAATCCCGAGGAAATCCATCCAAAGTCGATCCACCCGAGCCGACATTTCCGTCTGCTTGTCTGGATCATTCTGCGGTTCCCGTAACACTACCGCCCGAGGATCTCTGGTCTGAGCCATTGCAGTTCTCTGCCATGTCTGATAATCAGATCGTCGATGCAGTCAACCGGGCGGGCACCGCGTTTGGTGCGTCGATCCCGGATGTGCCTCTTGATGACATGCTTAATTGGGATTGGCTTGACTTTGCCAACCCGGATTTCAATTTTTAGTAGGACCGGAAGGCTGATATTTGTATACCCCAGTGTTTATCTTCCTCGTATTTATTTGATTGAACCTCGTTACATATTACTATTGCCAGCTTCAGATTTTTTTATATCTTTTTTTCTACCGTTTCAAATGCAAGGCACCGATTGCCCAAGTTTCAGGCATATCCCTACGCCACAGGCCCCAATGTATCCCCGCAGTAATAATGCAAGCAAATGTCAAGTTATAATCCACCAAGCCAATAGACCGCACAAAAACCAGATTATACTACCTCGAAATAAGCATAGCCGTCGCCCTTGACTCGAGTGCCCTGGCTCTTGGCCCGGCTGGAAGTGCCATGCTAGGCGAGACTGCTGCCCGATGAGGATGCGGGCGTATACATCGAGTATATAGCAGCCATAATAAAATATTAAAAGGGTAATAATACATGGGAAATTACATTGTTAACTACAAACCAATCAAAAGAGCTTGAGGCTAAATCGGAGATGTCTAACGAAGGCGACGATATGCGAAGTGTTGATACTGAGTTGGGGAGGGGGGTTGAAAAATTTCTTTCAACAAGACCAAGGCTGAAGTGCTCCAGTTTTTTATGTGAAGCTGTGGAGTTTGGTTTGAAATTTATAGAAGAGTATGTAAGTAGAGATCAAAGATGTTGAGCTCGGATGGGTTCCGAATGTGGCCGCTCGGCACCCAGAAGTAGCCCCGACCAGCCGGTGCCGTGAATGTTTTAACTGCGCGATGATTTCATTTTATTTCGTGTTTTGTTTTTTTTGTTCCTGATCTAAACCTTAATGAAACATGGCAGCTCTAAGAATTTCCACAACTTTGTCGCGCAAAGCGCTCGCTGCCTGTCGACCTCGACTCTTCCTCGGAGTGCGCGCCAGCGTGCGCCGCTCGCAAGAATTCAGCACCAGTACCAGGACCAGATACTCCATAACCGCACCATTACAATCGCTCGCTCCTAAGATTGAGCGCGGTGGCTCCAAGATATACAAAGATGCCGATACCGCCGTCGCCGACATCAAGAGTGGATCGACCATCCTTAGCGCTGGGTTCGGTCTTTGCGGTGTAGCAGGTATGTAGATAGGTAACCAGTGTGAGGAAAGTGACGCTAATATAGAATATAGAAACCCTGATTAATGCTATGCACCGCCGAGGCGCTGATCAACTGCACTCTCTGACGGCTATTTCGAACAATGCCGGTTCCGCGGGCAAGGGAGGCCTTTCAATTCTCTCGCAGAATGGCCAGATTAAGCGCCTAATCCTTTCATATCTGGGGAACAATAAAGCGCTGGAGAAGAAATACCTGACGGGACATATTGCTATTGAGCTTTGTCCGCAAGGTACTTTGGCTGAACGTCTCCGCGCTGGGGGTGCTGGGATTCCAGCTTTCTTTACTCCAACGGGAGTCCGTATGTATAGATTCCCCTGAGGCTATGTTTATCGCTGATAACCGAAGACACCTTTATCCAGGAGGGAAAGATCCCTGTTCGCATGGATGAGTCTGGTAAAGTTATCGAGACTGGAAAGCCGCGCGAGACCCGAAAATTCAACGGCAAGACATACCTCATGGAAGAAGCTTTGACCGGGGATGTAGCTATCCTCAGAGCCTGGAAAGTGGATGAAGCCGGTAACTGCGTGTTCCGGTGAGTATATGCGTCTACCAGTATGCCCCAGAATCTGGATGTTGATATTCTTTAGGTATACTACCAAAGCATTTGGACCTATTATGGCCAAGGCGGCAACCCTGACCATTGTGGAGGCGGAGAACATTGTTCCAGTTGGCTCCATTGATCCCAATGATGTGGACCTGCCAGGTATCTTTGTGGATCGGATCGTTCCTGCCACAGATGACAAGCAAATTGAAAATAGGAAGTTGCGTTCGAGCCCGGCTACTGTGACTGGGCCTTCTAAAGATGCGGCTCAGATTCAAAGAGAACTGATAGGTCGCCGGGCGGCCAAGGAGCTTAAACCAGGATTTTATGTGAATTTGGGTGTTGGTATTCCCACACTGGCACCGTCATTCCTGCCAAAAGATGTGAAGGTCTGGATTCAGTCGGAGAATGGAATCTTGGGAATGGTAAGTTTCTAACGTGTTCCCGCGGGCTGTTCTAACAATATTTAGGGTGATTATCCCACGGAGCAAGAATTGGATCCGTAAGTCGTTCTCAAATGTGGTGATAGGAGTTCTCGCTCATTCAAAGCAGCGATATCATCAATGCCGGAAAAGAAACCGTGACCTTAGTTCCTGGAGCTGCTACCTTCGACAGTCCCGAATCCTTTGGCATGATCCGCGGAGGTCATGTAGATGTGTCTATCCTCGGCGCTCTGCAAGTAAGTGCCAACGGCGATCTGGCCAACTATATGATCCCTGGGAAGGTGTTCAAGGGTATGGGAGGAGCAATGGATTTGATCTCGAACCCGGATAAGACCAAGATCGTGGTGGCCACGAGTCATGTCGCCAAGGACGGATCTCCCAAAATTGTGCAAAAGTGCAGCCTACCGTTGACTGGCGCTAATGTTGTCAGCACTATTATCACAGATCTGGTGAGTTCGAAAAGAGCCTTGATTGAAGCCAAACTGACCCGTACAGTGTGTGTTCCAGGTGGATCGGGCTACCGGAGAGCTCACACTGACGGAACTTGCTCCGGGCGTTGAGGTGGAAGAAGTACAAACGAAGACGGATGCCAAGTTTAAAATTGCCGATACCCTTGAGATAATGGAATAAAGAGGATCGGCGTCCCCGGAATATGGTAAGAGTCAAAACAAAGGGACTTTCTCGCTAGAAATCACCAGAAATTGACTAGAAAATAACCAACAAAAAAATCACTTTTCACTTATCCCCTGTATTTCCGAAGAGCCACCCCATAATTAGGCAGAAATTTTTTCGTTTCTTTTTTTCTCCGTAGGCTCAGAATTTTTTCGGCCCCCCCAAAAAACAAGCTCACCCGATAGATTAAGCTTACCTTGCCCAGCCCTTGGAACTTCCCACTTTTCCTCTTCATTTCACTATGGCACTTCATCCATCTACTCTGGAGTCAATCCCAGAGAATGAAGCAATCATCCTGGTCTCTGACTACGAAGTAGTATTGAATCTCCAACCCAAATCATCTTTCTCCATTTGGAAATGCTCTCACCCGGACTGCATTGCATACCCATATGCCAAGAGAGCCATTTACTGCCGAATAGTGCAGCGGCCTTTCTGGGCACTCATTTTCATTATGTGTGTTACTATTTACATTTCAGTCTGATTTCTAGGTTTTTGGTGTCTACACTTGACATGTGATGAACTAACTTTGGAACAATGTCTCACTTTAGTGGCATCCTCAATCTCCTCACCGTTGTGTTGCAAGGCCTTGGTTATATCATTCGACACGATCGGGGGTTGGGTATCTTCCCCGGTGAACGTCCTAGATTTTCAACGTGGTTTACCCACGGTGTCGACCCCATACCATGTCACTCGCACAATGATTATTGGCGCCGTGTTCCACTACGATCGGCACTGCGTGCAGGATGTACCAGCGTCGAGGTTGACGTTTGGCCGTGGGGAAATGACATTCTAGTTGGTCATTCGCGTGTCACAGTCCTTCGGGGAACATTGCAGAGCCTGTATTTTGACCCCCTGCTGGAGATGCTCGACGCACACAATGCACCTTCTCGTAACTGGCCGAAAGTCATGGATCAGGAGATAGTTGGGGTATTTTCCAACGACCCAGAACAGACTCTGACTTTGATGATTGATTTCAAAACCGACGCCGAGCAGCTCTGGCCTCTACTTGTCGAACAACTGAGCCCGTTTCGTGAAAAGGGCTACCTGACTCACTTCAATGGCTCGGATGTTGTCTACGGCCCAATTACTATTGTCGCCAGTGGAGACGCGCCTTTTCATTTGATATTGGAGGATGCGACCTACCGCGACATCTTCTTTGATGCCCCTCTTGACAGATTGACATTTCCGACCGAAATAGCGGCAGATGTCAACAGCCCAATGGATTCCACCTATAACCCATCCAACAGTTACTACGCCTCAGCAGACTTCCGCAAGACTATCGGGTCTCTTTCTCTTAACCGTTTATCGGATGTTCAGCTCGCTACTCTTCGGAGTCAAATACATGCAGCCCACAAATTGGGATTGAAGGTACGATATTGGGGAACTCCAACCTGGCCGGTGGAACTACGAAACCATGTCTGGAGTGTACTTGTGCGTGAGGGTGTGGACGTGATAAACACAGATGACCTGCGTGGTGCAACTAAACAGGACTGGAAGTCTCACCACTGGTGGAATTGGTAGCTATAATAAACTTTATGCAGAATCATATCTTGAACCTCAAGTGATGCGTAGGCTTGTCATATCCTCAAAAAACCGAAATTAGTATTTGTAAGGCAGATTAATCATGTCTACTAGATATCATGGCCATCACTCATAGGACCATCATGAACTCCGGGTTACGGTCATCCTTATACCCTACGTATTGATCATACTTGCCCTTCTTTTTGTCTCGATTGATTTTTGCGCAGTAGAGCACATTAAGCAGAATCCTATGCAAATCAGCGGTAGCCCTTCAATCAATAATGATAAATATACTCACATAAACCATGCAAATACTAACAGCCCAAGGATAATGGTATGTCCACGGTGGAAGAGTGGCGCATCTCGGGATGGATAGTTGAAAGCTATAGCACTGTCATTAAAGACCTGTAAAAAGATAAAAAGCTTATTATACGGGTAACTTACTTGAAACAAATCCTCCTGCATTTGCAATTGCTAGCTGCAATGCTGACGTAGTAGCTCTTTTATAATGTCCCGCAGAGTTGTTCGACAACCACACCAGCATGCACGGTACACTGGCATATTGACCGGTCGCCATGAGGAAAGTCATACCATATTGAATACGAGGGGAGTCAATGTTGGCGATAGCTGCATATCCAATGATTGCAATTGGGAGGGTAAAGAGCATTACCACGCCTCGGAGGCGAAGACGATCGGAAATGACCGCAACGATGACTAGAAATGGGTGAGCATTTGATGAAATTGATCAAAGAGTATACTAACCTGTAACCACGGCTGCGACAGCATACGGTATAACAGACCATAACTGAACCTCATTGGCATCTTTAGCAAAATTGAGGTTTTTGATGATTGTTGGCAGCTATAAATCGTTAGTGACTTTGGGACGAATATAGAGACAGAGCACCCATACAAATAAGCCAAAAGAGTATAGTCCAGCAAGAATGGCAAAATACGCGGAAGCAGAGAGCCACACTTGTAGATCCAACACACCTCGCTGTACCTCAGACCATTTAAACGATTCTGCCTCAGGCGACCTGTTTTGCGTTAGCCAAGCTTTTACCCTGTGGGTCGGAAAAGCTTACCCTTCTGGGGATCCGGGACTATCAAGCCTCAGCCGCTTCCCGCCGAAGTCCTTTTCTTCTGCACTTAAAAAAGATGCAGATTCCAAACTATTTGGAAGAAAAAAGAAACTAAACACCCCACAGACGAATGTCTGATTAAAAGTCAGACAAAAAATCTATTTCAATATTACTCTCACGTACCAAAAGTCCCTCGATAATCAAAATCCAGCGCCAACCTTCTATACCTCCACGAGGCCCAATTTCGGCAAGCCCGCGAGCAAGAAGTCCTAATTTGTTAGCAGCTGCCAGAAAAAGATATTGATCCATACACACCTCCAAATGCGCCCGACAAGGAAGCAGCTGTGTAGAATAAGCCAATCCGCAGGGCCAAATCGCCTCGCCTATAAAAAGAAGATAGATATAAAACCTTTTTGATTTGTTAGTTCTGGCCAGTGTCAGTTCCCTTGAGAACATACCATGCCAGGGAGAAGACCCCCCTCCGCAATACCCAACAAGGCCCGGACGGCCACAAAACCAGCAAAATTCTCCACAAATCCTAGACACATGGTGATGATGCCCCAAATAGCCGTTAAGAATGGCAGCCAAATCTTCGGTGATGCTTTCTTGAGCACCAAATTACTCGGCAGCTCGCTTATATGTCAATCAGCCTTTGTATCTTGGTTCGATAATACAGAACGTACCTGCAGATGTAGGTGAGATAGAACACAGCTAGGCCGATATCATACTGGTGGTCTGTGATAGAAAGGTCCGCTTCTAAACCGAGGATCTTCGCGTTTCCGACATTGGTTCTGTCCAAAAATGACATGAGGAAAAGCAGAGCTAGAATGGGAAGTATGCTGGAGGGTATCAGCAATCGCACGATCGTTGTGGTGTGACTGAACTGACTGTATATCTAGCTTCCATAGCACCTTCCGTGTTAATTTTTGCTGGTGTGCGAGGTCGCCATATCGATCAAGGGGAGAGGATTTTGCCTCTTCGAGCTCTGATGCAGCTGACTTGGGAGGGTCCATGATGTGTGTAGAGTGTTTCTTAGTGACGGAGGAACTGATTCCTATCTGTCGCAGCTTAGGTGAAAATAGGACAATAATGAGAACAAATGGGCCATAAATCAGCAGGGGGAGCCCCCTCGGCTGGCATTTCTGGGTCCGAGCTCCTCTCCAGCCTCAGATTTAGACCAATGGCAGAGCTTCCCTAAGCTCGCGTCCGGGTGCTCTATTTCCCCGCGATCCCCAGATTTTCACGTGTACCCACTGGTAATATTACGAGAATAATTTGCCCGTATTACTGTCAAATTACTGTCCCCTCCCGGTAATTTCGGTGCTCACTTCTGAGCCCCGGTCAGTCCCAGATCTCCCGAGACCGGGAAAGAGAATTGGTCAACAATCTTTAATGGCAAGAAATCCACGCCCAACGCATAAGAGCTCATCATCCGACATGTCTCGACTTTCACCTAGCCTCAAGGCATTGATCAATGCTCCTGCCGCTCGGCCATCCACCGTACCTGCGCCAGCGAACATAACCTCGGTCTACCAGAAGATCCAACAGACCGCGCAATCCAAACAAATCTCCCAGCCATCATGGGTCGCACTATCAGTGCGTCAATTCCTTTGCTTCAGATTGAAAGTGATCTAACATCAATGCCAGACTGCAGCAACAATGACCATGAACTCTCCGGAGTCCCTCGCCGCCCTCTACGAATTAGCTAGCACCAACTCCGACAAGCAAGTCGAGACCGCCGAGCTCATGCGCGAGGTCGGACTGAAATGCATCAGCTTCAACGGCATCCCGCGCACTATAAATTGCCTCAACGCCTTCAAAGCCAGCCTCCCGGCCTCAGTCAGCGATCGGCTATCCCGCACCCCCACCCGCGCACCAACCCCGGAGAATATTGCCGCGATCAGTGAGCGCGGCCACGCGCTCTGGGACTCTATCTATCGACCATTCGAGAAGAAGCTTTACAATAAACTGGCGGACTCACACCCCGATCTGCCGGTGCACATCCTGCACAGCAACTACGGTGCCCTGTTATCTGATCCGGAACGTACCACTGGCGCGTCTGCCGGGCGTATTCTAACATCTATTGTTGCTGTCGCATGCTTGCGCGCTCAGTCTGGCGTTGGCCCCCAGGTTATTTCGCATGTGTTTGGGTTGCGGAAGGCGCTTGAGGATGGCTCGTGGGTGAATGATGTGGAGGGGGAAGAGGCTGCACGATGGTTGGCTAGTGATGAGGGGAATACGTGGATTTTGAATAGTGTCGATGCCATCGTTGAGGCTATTAGCCAGGGGACTGGATCAAATTTCGCTCCTGCTCGGGCGAAGCTGTGAATATATAAGGGTTATATACTACATATTTTCAATAGTACATATGAGTGAGGTCGAACCCATACGCCCTGTCTTTGAAAGAGAAGAAGATAGCACATTCGACCTTGTCGTCAAAACAGATGCACCGGATGAATCCCAGCCGGGAAGAACGATGAGCAGTATCCTTGAATGTCTGCATTGCGGCGAGGAGATGAACGTCAAAGGACCCGTCGGCGAAATCAAGTGCATTGGCCAAGTCAAGTTCAAGATTGAGGACAAAGGAAATTCTTCAGAGGTATTGCTTTGGACCTGGAGAGGGGAATGTTACACTGCTTTGTGGGCCACTGACTATGATACAGAGGGATGTGCTTCTGGCGCTTCAGGGCATGCGGTACGAGGATAAAAACCTGTTTAGCTGTTCGCCTTTGACATGACACTGGATCAAGGACCCTATCGCGTTGCATCAGCAGCGCCAATGAAGGTTCTAATCGCTACATCCATGGAATTACCACAGTGGCCGAGCTCCTGCTGGTCGCTCAACCAGTAGATGCAGTGGTTTTCCAGAAACTCCCCATCGAAGTCGTTCATCGAGTCCGTCAATAAGCATCTCACACGTTCGGAACCCAACCTAGACTCATCTTGTTTGGTTTCAGGTCTTGGTAGCCTACTCGCACGGGTAACATCACATAAGAGAGATGCGCTTTTTCCCAGCCCATCATGTATTGTCCAACCGTGCGTTGACTGGCATAGCATATGTGCCCGTAAGGTCACTCCTATGGTAAGATTGATCGACGCTATGGGGAAAGTGTCCAAGCAGACCGCATATTTCAGGACCGATGAAATCTCCAGCGACTTTGGATAACAGACCGCTTATCTGTTCGAAGAGTAGTGTGTGGGGGCCGGGGTAGACTGCAACTTTGTCTTGCTCCGTGACAAGCTTGGAAAATCCCATTGAGGTGCTTGAGACTTTCGCGTACATGGTGTAGCCATCGCGAGAAAAAGTTAAGTGATTTTACAGTACTTTTCTCCCTTTCAATGGAAAGGTTCCAAATTATTGGGGACATGAACCAATGAGAGAGAGTTGTGGCAGACTTCCAGGGCGAGGCGACCATACACCAGCGCTCATTCTTCTTGGGCAGCAATTGATTCGAGATCAAGCTGCATGTCAGTCTAATGAACATCCGAGGGTGATTGACACCTTGTTCAAAATCAGGCAACGTCAGACTCCCCCTGTTAGTATTTGCGGGAAAAGAACCCACACTGGCGTTCTTCATTTCGTGATCAGAATCCCCGCACCAGAATCCAGTGAGCTGGCCTCACATCTAATAGCGTGCAGACCTTTCCACCAATCGCCTTGATATTCCTGTGATTGTGCAGTGTAAGCTGCATAATATAGTCAGAAGATACCATTGGCACCAATTCAATTGCTTTATCACAAAAATTTGAACACCCGTTTGACCCGCTCGTGCATACCCTACGTGTTAGTGGCGCGAAATAAGTGAAGCTGCCATGGACACTTAAGCTAGTGCTCATCATGTCAATTTCATTTTTGTCTATGAGAAATGTCTGCGGGCAATGGCACCTGCGATCCGCGCGGTCACCCAGACGCTTATTGAAGACACCACCTTCGTGAAAGTCGTCACTCTTGAGAATATCAAGCCATGGCCAACGTTGAACTTGGTTACATATACAGTGACGAAGCCACATACGACTGTCATTCGAGTCATCGATACAGGTCCAACTCCTACGCCTGAGAGTCATCATCCAATTAAAAGCAGAGAACTATCAGACGGAAAGAAAGGTGCAATAGCAGGGTCTGTTCTCGGAGTTGTGGTCTTTCTTCTGCTCCTTTACTATTTATATGTATGCCGTTTGCAATGGGGGACATCTATTACAAGACCGGCCAAATTGCCACCTGATTCGAAAGATCCCGAAGCGTCAGACCCGACGCCTCCAGACCCTGCTCCTAGTAATAAACCGCCGGTTAAAAAAAGAGTGTTACCATATCCTCTGATCTTCCTCGATATTTCCCTCAATATTCCGGCTCGAAGTACGCCAAGCCGATCATTACACCTCTTGTGAGGATAACAACGGAAATGAGCGTGCGGACCGGGCTTCAGACAAGGGAGGGAAGATTGGGAAAACCAGTTCGCTTTTTGATTCGAGAACGGGAGAAACCGCCGAGGGTGAAGAAGCGTCGGAGACATAGGCGTCGAAGCAAACACAAACGGCGCGAAGATTGATGATACGCATTGATGAGGTTCTACCGAATCCAGATTAGAAATGTTGACCATCTGAGAGGGGCAGATCATATCTATCCATAAGGCTGTCCGTCTTCCCGTCTATCCATACATGGCCTATATGTACATTAATTTACATCATTATACGGAGTACAAATCCCTTTAAATCTACGATTGCTGTCTACTTCCAGGTAGATAGGATCCAACCAAATGGCCTCGTCAAATAAGCACCAAATGATTATCCGACGACGCCTCAAAACGCAACTCTCAGAACTAAATAGAAATCCGCCGACCGATTGTACGTTCGAAATCTTTGACTACCTAGGTAGTGTTAGTATGATCCAGTGTGCTCACAACTTTCTGTTCCTCATCCCAAATGCTTTATATAACTACTACTAGATAAGTCGAAGGGACGTAGAAGGCTTAATAGGATATAGGGCGAGCATGCCTAGGACACCCACCTTTCCCAGCCACCCGCGAGGTGCTGCTAGCAGGTACAGATTTTGTACATCATACTCGCAACATTGATAAATTCTCCGATGACTTTTGAACGTATAATCCTTCTCTGATGTATCATCCAAAGGGCCACGAAGCCAAAAATGATAAAATTGAGATACCAAGGGTACCCACGCGCTTGTCATTTCGTTATATATACAGATTCGCGGGGCCGGCTTTATACCAAAGATGACTAGATGGAGCTCTTGGATTTTGCGGTGGCAGCTAAATTATGTCGCAAACGATGTAAAAACTCTGTTTTGGAAAGAGTATCAATTCGAAGAAAAGATAACAGTGAAAGATGAAGTGGAAAAAGGACTCACAACCGTGGTCAGAGGTAAGGAGCAGAGGATTGCTTAGGTATGTTGTTCATGAACCGAACGGCTACCCATTCTTTACCAGTTCACCGTATTGTTTCACAATATTGCCTTGCGGCGCACACAAAATCGTAACGAGCAATGACCTGTGATATGATGACCAAGGAAGGTGCATTGGAGGTCCAATCTGGGAAGGTACATAAGGGTATAAACCCCCCCTCCTCGCTCGTCTTCTTCCGTCTTCTTTCTCAGTATCTCACAGTAACCCTCCCACCATTTCTCTGATGATCAGTTGGCAAATTTGGAATGAACTGAAGGACCATACAGCGCAAGATCTCTAGATCCTAGAGCTAGAGATATACAGAGGAATAATTAATGACAGTAAGGAGAAAAGGATTCAGGGGGAAATTGCATTCCAGTCAGCTAGTTAACTAACTATTCGATGATAGCCTGCATATTCAGCCTAGTTTACAACGGGCTGTTGGTGCTGTCATGTATCGTGCATAATTTGGGACTATGCTTCTCAATGTATTTTCAAAGGTTATTAATTTGCCTTGAGCCGTGGTCTTTTGTGTATGCCATACATTAATCCATATCTTTATGCAAAGCCCCCTGAATGTACCGTTTTCTCGCGTGGATAAGCTCCAACCAGTGAAAATCTCGGGATCATCAATTCGGGGAGTGGAGTCTCTCAAAGTTCCCGATTTTTTCATCTCAAGTCGGACGCGAGAACGAATTCGGGACCAGGGCCGATCCCATCAATTCAACAAAAACAAACTTTCAATTCAAACCTCGGCTATTACTATATTAGGTAACTATCTAGAAACAAAAGACCTGATCCGTCATCTTCGCGACCACTCCTGGCTTGGCAAAACCTAGCGCAACCAAATTCTTCTTAGTGGCATTGACCATTCCAGGCGGCCCACATAGCATCACCTTGGTGTCTGGCGATGGCGCAGGGAGCTGCTCCGCCAAAACCGTCTGATCCACATACCCAGATCCATAGGTCCAGCCTTCCGGCGCAGAGTCCAGCATATACCACAGCTTGAAATTCTTCGGGTATTGGCGCGCGAACCGTTCAAGCTCCTCGCGCAAGAGAATGTCAGACTCGCTACGGTTCGCGTACACCAGACTAACTTCTGTCATATCGGTGTCGTTCTCACAGATTGCCCGGATAAGCTGATACATAGGTGTGATGCCTGTGCCGCCAGCCACCATACCGATCTTACGACAGAGACCTTTTGTGTAACGCATAGAGCCCTTAGGACCGCGGAACTCGACTTCATCGCCCACGGACAAGCCGGCCAGATATTTCCCGCTTAATAGACCGTCGGGGTAGCATTTGATCACGAGTTCAATACGGCCCCGGTCGATGTTGTTCGAGGTAGGAGTGTACGAGCGAGTGACGGTGGTGCCATTGACAATGGCTCTGATGGCAACGTGTTGGCCAATGGGAAGACCTAAAACCCCTGTGGCAGTGGGAAGGGCAAAGACGAAGCGGTAGACATTCGTTGCTAGCTCGGTCTTTTCAACGAGTGGCAGGCGCTGGTATTGTTGCGGCTCGAGGAAACCGCGTGTCAGATGCGGATCGGCACGAATCACTTTCTTTGACTTCATATGAGGCGGGAAGCGCATAAACCCAGACTCGATCTTGGTGAATCTGCCTGCTTGGCGCGCTACCATTACTCCCACGGCCGTGGAAATAGCAGAAGCAGCCAAAAAGCCATTGACAAAGCCTCCATGAGGTAGTCGTAGGCTCTTCAGTGGACGAGGGATCAGTTGGGAGACGGCTCCCAGGCTGTTCGTAAGATTGCTGCTTCGGCTGAAGATGTAGAAGACTGGGATCAGTCCACCCAGAGCGCAAGCGATCGTTTTGATGGTCGCTGATGTGGAACTGGATTCTTCAGGTACTTTTTGAGAGACCACGCGAACTGCCTTCGGTCGGACATACTGTTGGGCATCCTTCAAAGTGCCCACCAGGAATGGCTGCATGATCTCGCGGGCGTCTTCAGAGTGCCCAACGTCCTCATAGGCTGCTGTGGCATCTGTGCCGGCTACCTCGATGAGAGCATCTGCGCCACCTGGGTGATCTTGGATATATTCTGTGAGATCAAAAACTATTGCAAAGTCAGCATCAGTTTGATAATTGTCCAAAAACGTTGTTATATACCTTGTCCGTGGATGACCATCCAAATATCACCCTTGGTGTTATGTGCTGCCACATCTTTCAATGTATACTCTGGCAGCTCGACATTTGCCTGCCACTGGGCCTTCAGCTCTGTCGTTTGTGGAACAGACATCGCGAATGAATAATTTTGCAAAAACTAAAAGGACGGAATCTCAATTTAATATTGCGAAAAGTACTCCGTACTGCAATATGAAAATGTAGCTATTATCGCAATAACCCACTCAGCACTTCTAACGTATGCATAAGCTAGCCTATTAGCGAGCAGGAATTCAAAATGCCTCGGTATTTTGAAGAAAAAAAACCTATATCTTCTCGGTGGGGCGTTTCTGAGACGGGAAATTTGCGCCATGGTGTCAGCCACGGAGAGGCCGAAACAACGTCCACTCTACTCTTGCTGCAATCTCAGGCTGTGGATCTTTTTTGGATCCTAATCAAGATAAATGTTTTGAGCCGAGGCTCTCAGAGATATGCATTGTCCTTTATGAAAGGAAAAAAGAATCGGGACGCGCTTCCATGAATAGTGGAGACGTATACAAATGGCCCAGATAACTAGATTCTTATAAATGTGAGCGGGCCCTTCAAGAGAGGAAGAATAGATTATTATTTTCATTCTCTTCTCACGATGGTTGTCAGAAATTTCTACCTGTTGGGCGAGGCTATCACCTCAGCTCGCCCAATCGAGGTAGAGACAACGGTCGACTACCAAGGTCTTCAGCTCCTTATCGCTGGTCAATTTGCTATCGTTGAGCCAAATGGTAAGATTACATCTCATTTCGACTGGTATCACCCTAACTCTGAACTTAGGGATTGGGTTCCAGTCGGAGGACTCGATGTTGTCCACTCCCACAGAGATCCTTGCCAATGAAGAGCCCATTGCCATCTCAATAGACGGAAAGGCAGTGCGGGAGATCCCTGGTCCCAAGGGACTGCCATTCGTGGGAAACTTCTTTGAGATCTACCCTGATCACTTAGGAAACCACCAGCGTCTGTTTGACCAATATGGACCCATCATTCAAACCACCAATATGGGCCGGACCGTCTACCACACCAATGACCCCGAGTTATCGGCCATTGTTTTTGCCGAATCTGATTTCTTTACTAAGAGAATTAACGAGGCGCACCCTTTACACCCGATCAAGAATCAACAGGCAGGTGTGTTTTTGGGTGACACCGACACACCTGAGTGGCGCGCAGCGCACAAGTTCCTCCCGCCAGCACTGGGACCGAAAGCAGTGCGCCACTACGCTCCCACTATGCAGGAAACTGTCGAGGATGCATTCACTGTGTTCGATGAGCTAGACGAGCGCGGTGAGGCTTGGAACGTCTACCCATATATGCTCAAGCTTGGTGCGCAGGCTGTGGGTAAACTGGTTCTCGGCATGGACTTTAGGCATTTCTCGGCCGTGGATGCGCCACCTCATGAACTTGTATACCGAATTGCCGAGTCGCTGGAGCTGAATAAGAAGGTGACCGCTCGTGGTGATTGGTACGCTAAGTTGCCTTTCGGTGACCCGCAACGTCTCCGGGACGCTCGTCATCGTATCACTGAGATGGTCAACGAGTCAATTCAAAATGCTTCTCGCAATGGCGTCGAGGATCTCCCATTGCAGGATGCTGCATTGAAGGCCTCCAACATGATTGGTATGTGCAATAACCGGAGGCTGCAAAGCTTGAGCTAATCTTTCGCTAGATTATATTATTCGCGCCACGGATAACAAGGGCGAGAAACTGCCCAAGACAAGCCTGATGGAGGCACTCGTCGTAGCTACTGGCGCTGGGTTTACGACTACTAGCTCGTTGTTATCGTGGCTGCTTTATTCGATAGTCAACTACCCCGGCATGCAGGAAAGACTCCTACAAGAATTGATTGACAACGATATCGACGCCGATACCCCAATGACCGCAGACCTGACGGATCGTCTGACATTCTTGGACAAATTCATCAAAGAAACCCAGCGCCGCCATAACCCCTCATATCAGCCTGCGCGCACAGCCAAAGTTGACATGATTCTTCCAGGGGGATACAAGCTCCCTGAGGATTCTATCATCATCCCTGCACTTCACCACATACACAACAATCCAGCGGTCTGGTCGAACCCAGCACGCTTTGACCCGGATCGTTGGGATACGCCGGAAGTCAAGAACCGCCACAAGACTGCGTATATTCCGTTCGCTGCTGGACCGCGTATGTGCATTGGGTTCAATTTTGCCTTACAGGAAGTCAAGGTGTTCTTGCCGAAGTTGTTATACCGGTACAAGTTCACGAGAGAGAACGATGCGTCGGTCGAGTATGATCCTATGTTCCAGTTGATCCGTCCTACTAATCTATATGTGCGGGCGGAACGACGGGTAAAATGGCCCCCTAAGACTGAGTGACCGGTGTAATTGCGAAGATTTGTACATGATAATTTTGTTTTTATATCCAAAAAAAGAGGTCTCCCAAAAAAGTTTAGCTCCGGCCCGAACACCGAGTATTTACCCCGAGGTCGGACTTATGAGGTGATTGGTGGGTGGAGTTTCAATCTTCTTCCTTCAACCATCTGATAATCTGATAATGGACAATCAATCGCGACCAACGCGTTACATGGCTCATGTCCTCGAAGAGCTGGGCCTAACCACCATGTGGCGGTCGTCGCTCGACGTGAAACTTCTCTGCGCGCAACGCTTCGTGCGCCTTTTCGCGTACGGTGGCTCAACTTTGATTTTGGCATCGTATCTGTCGGCTATGGGGATTTCAGATGATCGTATTGGCTTATTTATGACCCTAACGCTGGTTGGAGATGTGGTGATTAGCTTCTTCCTCACCCTATATGCCGATCGTATGGGCCGCAAGGCGGTGTTATCGCTCGGATCGATCCTCATGGCTGGCAGCGGAGTCATTTTCGCGCTATTTGGAAACTTTTGGATTTTACTGGCAGCTGCAGTCTTTGGTGTCATCAGTCCGAGGTTCGTTTGGCCTTTTCGTTTCTATTTTCTGGTTTTATCTGACCTAATTTCTTAGTGGAAATGAAATTGGTCCGTTCCGCGCCGTTGAGGAATCGACTTTGGCTCATCTCACGCCGCATGAGCTTTTGAGTGATGTTTTTGCCTGGTATTCCTTAATCGGAACTGCAGGCTCAGCCACAGGTATGCTTGTCTGTGGTTGGATTATCAATTCTCTAGAGTCAATTCATGGATGGGCTTTCATTCCCGCCTGTCGCATCATTTTCTTCGTCTATGCCGGCGTTGGATTCGTGAAGTTAATCTTCACTTTGGGTCTGAGTGGTGAAGTCGAGGTCCAGAAGAAAGAACCACAGGAACAGAGCTCCGAAACCCAACCGCTGCTGACAGAAGCAGTTGAGTCTGATGTCGAGCCGACCCCAAAGAAGAAGGGGCTGTTTCCGTCTATTGAAAAGGACCTGTGGTCGCTGGTTATTCGTCTCTTCATCCTATTTGGAGTGGACTCGTTTGCGTCTGGGTTGGCTTCACTGTAAGTGCAATCCAAACTCTAGTCGGCTGCAACGCTAATTTGTCAGGTCATGGATGACCTACTTTTTCAAGGGTAAATTCAATCTGCCTGAAGGTGAACTCGGTACTATATTTTTCACCACAAACATCATCGCCGCAGCATCCATGCTGGTTGCCTCGTCCCTCGCCAAGCGAATTGGTAATGTCAAGGTAGGATATTTTTGCTCGGGGCAGTTGAGTGTCTGTTAACCTGTCGATAGACTATGGTGTTCACACATTTGCCGTCGGCGATCTGCCTGGCTCTTATCTCTGTCCCATCTAGCCTGCCTCTGGCACTGACATTTTTGGTTCTGCGAGCCTGTTCACAAAACATGGATGTGGCGCCTCGCTCCGCATTCCTTGCTGCGGCTCTGCCGGCAGACAAGCGTACTGCTATCATGGGTGCGGTGAATGTTGTCAAGACTACTACGCAGAGCATGGGTCCCTTGTTAACCGGTATCTTGTCGCGCAATGGCCATTTCGGTGTATCCTTCATCATTGCAGGATGCTTGAAAGTGATTTATGACCTTGGCATGTTGTTCAGCTTTGCTGGGAAGGAGGCTGCTCGTCGGAAGCAGACAGCGCAAGATACCGATGAGGAGACAAGCTAGAGTATTTGGAAACCATCGGGTAAGGTTGTTGATTCATGTAGGCCGTGGGTCGTTCTACTGCTTGGGAGTCAAACCTAATCTCTCTGAACCTACAATTGTGTTAGTGTAAATGGTCGAATCGAGGCACAAGAAAAAGTTAACTTTTGGTTGATATAGTATGCACAAATGATTCCAATTGATCAAACATAAGCCAAACGCACAGAAAATATACAGTTCGAAATTGAATCTAAACAAACCGAGCAGCTCGGTTTCGCAGAACAGACAAACGCCGACGTGACATCACAGTGTGATTGCCGAGGGCAGTGCCATTTTGATGCAGCGTGACATTCGAGTGGATAGGATGATGCTTGCCAGTGACAATGTGTGAAGTCTGATTCTTCAACAACGCCATAACCTGATGAACGATCCGATCGCTTCCCACATGACCGGCATCATTCACGCGGCTTTCCTGCACCGGCTCACGCTGGCTATGTGTAGCCTCAGAACCACGCCACGACTCCAGATTTGACCCAGGCATCTGGGTATCATTGATATCCTCACTGGTAGTATGCTTCTCAGCACGCACAGGCGCATCAGGCTGGGCAGTAGACATGGGCTGCTTAGTATCTGTTTGCTCGCTCTGTTTTGTTCCCTGAGTAGATGCGTTCCCGCCGTAGAGAGGACTATCGCTATCGCAAACAAGTTTCACCCAGACCTGGGTGTAGGCAAGTTGGCGCGGCTCGCACTGGCTGACTTCGACGCCATTTCGAATCTCTTTGGTGATAAGGGGCGGGTCGATACACCCTGGGACCTCATGTACGGTGATGTTGCAGCCGCTGCCGCCTTCTAGGTAGGGGACATCGTGACCATTGGAGAGGAGCTCTGCATCGACGGAAATGGCGCTGACAAGGTTGCGCCCGTAGGAGGGAACCGCGAAGCTTGTGCAGCTGTCCACGGTGATATCCTGGGATGGAGCAGATTCTTGATGATTTTCGTATGTGTCGAGGTTGCTAAATGGCTCGCCAGGGCAGCTTGGATAGAAGTGTGTCCAGACACGAGCAATGCTTTGGGCTTGGACTGTGCATGATAGCAGGCATAGGGAAATACGTGATGTCGCGAGGAAATGCATGGTTGCTGAAATTTTTATGAATGGATTGAATTGGATTGCAGGATATAGACAGCACGAGCCTCATTCCCTATTGTGTGTTATTATATACATAATATGCCACCTCACCGTTCTTATGATTCACGTACTGCCGTAATGGGATGGCATGGAAGAATGGCTGGAATGACTATGATGCTGAATTTGAAACGCGTTTAAAATTCAAAGGACCTTGGGGTCATGCTTAGGGGCTGGCAAGTGTCATTAAAACTTATCTTCCTTCAATCTGTTGGTCGATTGCACATTCCAGTCACAAGGGGTCTGTATCATGTCGATCTAGGGTCGTGCGCGCTATGTGGTTACTACTCTCTATACATTCCAATGGCTGTGCGCCTCTTATAAGACTTGGAAATGCTTGGTTACCAGGCAGTCCTGCCTATACTATTCGTGTACTTTACCTTGAACGGGTTAGAAAATGATTGAAGACATTGATGTATGAGGTTGGCCGGTGATCATTCCGCGAGCATTCGACTGGCTCTGAAAACTTCGCTTGACACCCTGCCTAGGTGTTGATGCTAGTACTGGATTAATTTGCTTGCGACTTACATCGCGACTATGTCATCAAAACCAGTCAAGGTCTCGTGCTCATGAAGGACGGAGCGGTAATTTATAGAAATTTTACACACAGTAAAGCGACATATGCTGCAAGGTCCACAAATACACCAGCATTTGAGTATGATCACAGACCCAGCTTAAAGCCACCCCAGCTAAGGGTAGAGAAAACACCAGCAGGATCATAAGAAGACCTAATCTTTCTCATACGAGCGACATTCTCAACGGGAAACCCCGCATAGGGATCTTGCCACTCACCAGCATCACCCATGTAGATGAACTCGGAAGCAAGCCCCAGATCTTTGTTGATACTGTGGAGATGCTCGACCAGTTGGCGAGACCAAGCCTCCATGCGAATATCGTCCTGGGCTAGGTCCCAACCGGTACTGAATTGCCAGACTATACAATAAGGATTAGTCTAGGAAACAAAGCCGAAGTAACTTTGGAAGGACTGACTAATGAGAGGCTCTTCTTCAAGACCCCAAACGTTGCCAACGCCATTGGTCTTGGCCACTCGGATTGAATTCGGCGAAATGACGTTCGTAACAAAAGTTGGGTAAAGCCCCTGGACGTCTGCAATATTGTCGACTGCAGTTTTCCAGGCCCTGTAAATCGAAGAAAGAACCTTTGCATCGGGTTTCATCGTCTTGTGGGAAAATTGTACACTAGATAATTAGTGAACTGAAAGCTCTAATACACTCGAGATTACATACCGCATCATCTGCTTAGGGGAGTCAAGGGCCTCGGCCCACGGCTTCATGGTAGTGACATTGTGAATCCTTTCAGCTGCTGGAATCTTGGTAAAGTTGGCGAATTGAGATGGGGGCTTGCTGACACCCTCCTGGACCCCGAGGACTGAGCCCTGTGCCACCTTGGTGGTCGCATTGTAGGTAATAGTGGAGATCATGCCCGCAGCAATGGGGTCTTCGTTGTCCAGCTTTGCCGCTTCGCATACAGCAGCAAGATATCGGGGAAGGTTTGTCTCATTGAAGACCTGGATAGTGGTGCTGATCTCTGGAACAGCATAAGTCTTTAGTTCGAATCTGGTGACGATTCCAAAGTTATTCGCGCCGCCCTTCAAGGCCCAGAAGAGATCGCCGTTCGAGGTCTTGTTGACATTAATCTGGGTACCATTCCCAAGAACAACATCATATGCGACCACATTGTCCATGGCGTATCCGTACTTGTTGTTGAAATAGTGGAAACCGCCGATAAGACTGAGTCCGGGAACACCAATTGTCTTCATTCGGCCACCGATGCAGACACGACCATGAGGCTCAAGTGCGGAGTATACCTAATACCAATTGAGGCCAGGGCCAACTTCGACGGTGTTATTCTTCACATTGATATAGTTCATATTCGACAGAGCAATCAGGACTCCCGCATCAATGTTGTTCGATCCAGGATACTGTTGTAGAGTTGAGTAGCTATTACTTCATTAATTTTGATACCATTCTGGAAAAAGTCTTACGTTCATGTGACCTCCACCACGAACAGCAAACTGCGCATTGCAGGCTGCGATGATCTTAACTGCCTGCGACACCTCAGCAGCAGTATTGGGCACGAAAACACACGCAGGAGAAAGATCCGCCCGAATATCCCAGTAGTTATCAACAGTCTGAGTTGTGTAGTTTGCCGAACCGGGACCGATCACGCTCCTTGGCATAGACCGGAAAAGTTTCGCGCAAGCACATGAAGCTCCCTTAGGAACCCGAAGAGTACCGGAAGGAGTGGAGAGGAAACCCGTCGTAGTTGCTGAGGCGCTTGCATTGCTCAAATTAGCAATGCCCAAAAGGAACAGTCCGATTAAGTGAAGAAAAAACATCATTTTGGTTGCAATAGAATCAAATATCTGGTTAATGCTTCTCAAATAAGCCTAGGGGACGATCCCGTCTTATAAGTTTGCGATTCTTCGGTTTCTGTCCCCATGCAATCTATCTCAATGAGGGTTTCAGTCTGTTCGACCTTTAAACCAACTATTTAGGGTGTTTTCCATGACGATCGCGGTAGGGGCTTGTTTTCGGATCAACAATTTGGATACTCCCAATGTGCTCCACAGGAGGTGAAGAGGGCTGAGTCTTGTTGAGGCAGAACAATTACTGACACGGCAAACTATGGCGTTAGGCATCTGGATAAATCTAGGTTTATCATCTTCGAACAAGGCCTGCAGGTACATCGATGAAGCAGATCGGGCAGGCTGGATATTCCGAACCCGAATACGAAATATAAGGTTACGAGTCCGAGACCCGCAGACCAATCAGAAACCGACGTCCTACTCTTTTCCGGACTTCGGGTTCGGATCTTTGATCTTCAAGCATCCATGTTTTACTATGTTAAACAGCAGTTTCACTAATTTGCCTTCAACACGGACAAAATCCGAGTTTAATCAGCAGCCTATGTTTTTAAATTTTTTGCCAAGGAACGTCTGGATTCCCTACCCAAAATAAGCTTCTAGGAACAAGGCTGTCTAAATCTTCTCGGATTCTAACCCGAGTACGTGACTTCCAAATAGATTTTCAGACCTCAGTAGCGTCTATTACACAAGAATCGTAGAAATTCAATTGACCTACAGATATAAAAGCATCTCTCAAGCTCTTTACGGTCTTTTGATTCACAGTCAATAGCTCCAGTCTCGATACTATTCTTACCATTCCATATCGTACTCGAACTAGACCACCGAAGCCATGGCCAGCGATTCCACATACACTCTCTACAACTACGACCCATCGGCAGTTGCGGCGATCATATTCGTTGTTCTCTTTGGATTAACCACCCTGGTGCACATTTTCCAAATGACCCGGAGCCGATCAAAGTTTTTTATTCCTTTCATTATAGGAGGAGTCTGTAAGTATAAATAATATCCACAAAGAGGCGCATTGAGCTAACTTGCTTAAAGTTGAAGCTGTTGGCTACGTCGGTCGATATCTTAACTCGAACGAGACTCCCAATTGGACAACAGGCCCATTCATCATGCAATCACTCCTGCTCCTTGTCGCACCAGCATTCTTCGCTGCATCCATTTACATGATCCTGGGCCGCTCAATTGCCTCAACCGGCCATGATAACCTCTCTGTCATTCCAGTCAAGTGGCTGACGAAAATATTTGTCTGCGGAGATGTGGTCTCATTTTTAGCCCAATGCGCTGGCGGTGGTTTTCTTTCCTCTGCAAGGACTCAGTCAAAGGTTACCCTCGGACAAAACATTATCATCGCCGGTCTTTTCATCCAAATTGCCTTCTTTGGGTTCTTCGTTGTGACTGCTGGCATGTTCAATTACCGGCTCTGGAAGTGCCGTGATTGTATTTCGATGTCTTCTATTAGAGTGCCGTGGCAAAAATGTTTCTTCGTCCTATACACGGCTAGTCTGTTCATTATGATCCGGTCTATCTTCCGTGCCATTGAGTATATTACTGGTACGAACGGTCCGCTCATGTCAACGGAGGTGTATCTGTATATCTTTGATGCAGCTCTCATGTTCTTGACTATGCTCACTTTCAACATCTTCTCCCCGAAAACATTGGTGACTCCACAGTCGGCTACACATGATGTTGAGTCTCAGGAGAGCAGCAAAGAAATGCTTGACATCAGAAGAGATGCCTGAGGGTTGAATCTGAGGCTAATTTGAGGCTGAATTGGAAAGAAGGTACCATGGATTATTTTTAGCTTGAACGCTTCTTTTGTGGGTCGAAGGGACGCTAGTATGGCGCTGGACATGGATTTGTGATTTGGGAGTACGAAAACTCTTTCTCCGAACATTTGGAACTATATTTTGGAACTTTGATACACCTGCTCTCTTTCTCTCTCTCTAGTCAACACATCTACTTCGACCTGTATAGGTTCAGTCCCGCCTAAGGGGCTCACCATGGGGCCTCGACGGTCGCACAAGAAGTCCAGGAACGGCTGCCAATGGTGTAAAGCCCGCAAGGTGAAAGTGAGTGACTCAAAGGAATATGGTATATCTTCCTTATTTAACACCTAAAAAAAGTGCGATGAGACCAGACCACACTGTAACAACTGCTTCAAACACGGCGTACAATGTCTCTTCAGTGAGAGCGCCCCCACAGGTCCCGCCAGGAAATCAAGGTCTCCACCTCCCGGCACTTTTGATGCCCCAAGTCCCGTGTCGGGGGAGAATACCCCGTCAATGGGTATGGCCGAGATGGCTCTACTTCACCATTTCTCTACATCAACCTGCTATACGATTGCACGCAACCCTATTTTGCAAACAGTATGGCAAATCAGGATCCCCCAAGTCGGCTTCTCGTCGCCATTTGTATTCCGCGCCATTATCGCTCTGTCTGCCCTACATCTGGCTCATGTAAAGCCCGAATTTCACGACCATTATGTTTCTCAAGCCGAGTTTCATCATAACGCTGCCTTGCAGATGGTGACTGCCATTCTCCCAGACGTGAATAAGGAGAACTGCCAAAGCATATACCTCTTTTCGATCCTGACCTGTATTATTTCCTGTGCCAAGCCGCGCGTCAGAGATGAGTTCTGGGCAAAGAGTGACCGAGATCTCGAGTGGTTGACTCTATTTCGTGGTACAACACACATAATCGCGTCGGCAGACGGTTCTCTCAAGACGGGCCTGCTAGCACCGATGTTTGCTATGGGCCACCGCAGGAAGCTGGCTCGTGATGCGAGGTCTGCCGCGGCCACGCCGCCGTTTCTTCTCGTCTTGAAACAGCTCTTGCAGGATACAGTTCAGGATCCTAGTGAACTGCAGTGCTACCACGACTCAATTGAGAATATGGCGATGTCATTCGCCACAATCGACGAAATTGGGTCACATAACTGCGAGACTGCTGATATATTTATTTGGCTGCTAGCAGTTTCGGATCAGTATTTTGGATACTTCCAGCGGCGCACACCTGAAGCGATGGTAATTTTTGCATATTTCTGTGTTGTTATGAAAGAGATGGAATGGGCTTGGTGGATGCAGGGGTTTAGTGTTCATGTTATAAGTGGTATATATTACCATTTGGACGAGGAGCATCGTTGCTGGTTGCAGTGGCCTATGCAACAGGTAGGATGGGTCCCATGAACTGGAGAAATAGCTCATATATAGTCCGCGAACATTGCTTTGAGCTGTTTTGTGAGCAGTCCCTTCAGATGCCAGTATGATTGACATGATCATAAACGCATAGAACTATTTCTGGGATGAACTTAGCAAGGGATTTTGGAGTGAATGTCTTAGCACTGCTTTCTATAGGCCCCATCTGAGTCAAGTCTGCAAGGAAGCTTGCGCCTAGCTTTTAATGAGGAAATGAAAATTTCATTTGCTGTATGTCCTGTCTGGAGATATGAAAACCGCAAATAACATTGTATATCTATAATTCTACTTGTAATTCTCATGCATGCTTTAATCCAAGCCATCATCACTTTTTCTCGACAGGGTGTTTCTGCAAACTCTCATACCACTGGATCATAGAACCTATCATGAAAGCCACCGAGCCCCAGAATGTAGCGAGGGAAGATTGGAAATTCGCGCCAGAGTTGTTACTCGCTGGCCCCAGTGCGCCACAAAGAGTAAAGCCAACACTGCCAATCAGATTCCAGAGCCCAATGTGCCAACCTAGAATATGCCAAGCAGGGATATACCACCTTGACTGCGTTTCAAGCATGTACATGTATGAGCTCACCGTGAACCCCAGCCCGCCAAGAGTCGTGGTACCCCAGTAGAGGCCATCAAGGACTCCCTTGCTCAAGTGGTTAAAGATACCAGGCACACCAACAATTGCACCAATCCAGAAGATCGTTGCGCTCACAAAGAGGATGAAAGAAGCTAGAAACCCAATTTCATGAAAAAAGTGCGTGCGCAATTCAGACATCGAAGGGATCCACCGGAATGTCCTGCCATCTGTGGACGAACTAACGTAGCCTGTGCCATCCCGATGAAGATGGGCACTGTCACTAGCATGATGATGGACACTGCCGCCACCATGATGAAAGTGTTTTTCTCGGAGAAATGATTTGTGATTGGCCTGATGATGCTCACACCTCGATAACTTCGGTGTAAGCTCCTTGATTGCATGGTGGGGGACCCCTCCTCAACAGATTTCTCGACGACAGTCTGAAGCGCCCAGCCAAAGCATCCAGTATGATTGGTATTAAAAGCTTCCAACATCAGCAAGACACCTCCGATTTCAAAAATGGTCGCGCCGACGAACCCTGTCCAACCACCAGCAACGTCAATTTCACCGTGGAATTCGGTCTTCCTGTCTGCGAGCGGTAACCACACAAAGAATCCGTTGATGATGAAGACTGCGGACCCGATAGTGAAACTCATAGCGACTAGATACGACACGTCCCAATAAGGGACGTAGGTCACCATCTTGAGTATAATCTTGGCTACTGCTGAAAACGACCGCGTAAGTGGGGGTACTTTGATTCCGGTTTCATGAGGCAGGGCCTCCGTATCAACGCGGATAGCATGTCGGCCTTTTCTGTTGTCGCGAGATCGCCAGAGGCGCTCGATTTGTGGAGGAGGGCGAGTCTCTTCTGACGGCTGGATTGGTTTGTAATGTGCTGCGGTGGGGTTGAGGAAAGATATTGGACCCGTGACACGTGTCTCGTCTAGTCGAAAGCCAGGATAACCTCGAGGTCTGCGACCGGTCTGGAAATGTGAACGCCGCGTCATATTGGCCTGGGCCAAGGTAAAGTTGAGTCTTTGAGTCCCTAGGAACACATTTCGGGGATGATTCGACGCATATGAGTTTTGTTGTTTTCGACAATCTCCCTTCAGAAGAACCGCGGAAAATGCGATGTTCAATCCGTGTGTGTTCCGTACATGAGCACGTCGACGTCAGCGCTATGTAGATATGCGGTACATTTAAAGCGGCGTTTCTCGACCCCCGAAATAGCAACCACACCTGGATAGATCTGTCGTCTCACACAATCATGTTGAAAGGGGGGAATTGACTGAGTACTATGTACGTGTCTAAATGTTGTAGTGGCAATGTAAGTGTCATTGAGTGTATCCATGCTACACTATGTATAATGGTCCATGGTTAACCCGGCCGGATGAGAGGTCCCGAGGCCAGTGACGATGTTCATTGGACGAGAAAATGCCCTGGAGAGGCCCTGGAGAGGCCCTGGAGGTTGCGGGAAGAATATTGCCAAGACCTAGATACCACCTTAAAAACGGAGTAATAGTTTCTCCAGTACATGACGGGAGATGTGCCACCTATGCATAACCCTCTCATTGAATACTGCTTGACGTCCTTATCACCGCCTTCTCAAAGGTCATAGCCGTCCGGCCGTGATTAACCAACCCATCTAGACTCCCGCCCGGCCCATAAAGCCCAGAACCCAACCAAACCCAACCCGCAAATGGATTGGGTTTTGGGCCCGGCCTCGAGCCCACCGATGGGCTTTGGGCCCGGGGTGAAAGCTCACTAGGCTTTAATGGGGGCCCCTTTTAGTTTTTTTAATTACCCTTTGTTTTACCGTCTCTAAGTATAATCCTTATATAATATTTTATATTAGTTTGAATCATTCAGAATTAATTACTACTTATTTCTCTAAAGCACGTTTGAAACTACGAAAAAACGCATTGATTCAGAATATTCAAAAAATACAGGGGTTCTCTATAGAGTAGTAATACTCTTCAACAAATATATCTCCTATCACAATATGTCGGATGCCATAGGCATCCAGGCATATAGATCAAACATGTTTGATATGCCATCATGTTTGGCAGTATAAATAGGATCTCAGTATCCTATTCATACTTGCTTTCTCTTCTTCTCTCTCTCAGTCTTGCTTCTAGATAGAGAATATCATCATCTTCTCTGTCATCACAATATGAACATTTACCTTTTCCGCGATACCTTGATCCTTGTCGGAATCTGTTTAAAATTAGAATATATGCTTCTATAGCTACTACAAGCTTATGTATCAAATCTGAATCTTATATACCTAGTGGAAGGTCGTAATACATAGACCCATTTGTGGGCTTTGCGGAAGTCTAACCAATACCTACACTTTTTATATTAATTTCAATTTCTCTTTCTCGGTACTTCATAATAGTGCAAGAAGCTATTGATCCTAAACCTTACAAATATGGGACTACCTCGCTTTTTGAAGCCGGCAAATCCTTTCATTCCATGTACTTTGATTGAGCATGCTCCAACTTGATAAGCTTTGATTTGACATAGATTTGATAAGTGTATCATCGGGTTTTGTAAAGCAAGGGTGTATCTAAAGTACTGCTGGGCAATATCAACTAATGAGTGAGTTATAGATCGGTAGTGCCATTAAGTGCCAGTACTAGCAAGGCCTCTCTTTTTCAGAACAACCCAGGCATTCTCATTCATGCCCGTCTAAGATAAAATTCAGATGTACTCAGGCATAAACTCAGCAAAATCAGGAATTTAACCTTTGGATCACTGAGATACTACCAGGCAATATCATCCAATGATAAATTATGCACTGGATGGCATATCTAGTCGCCCAAATTCGGATTCGATTTGGCATCTTTCTCGCTACGGCTGGCGGCACGACTTTTGCCTAGCTAACGGGGAGCCTACGGTAATGGGAGCTTGAGAAACGGGCCGGCCCGCGGTTGAACCAAACTAGTTGGTTAGAATTAAACCAAGGCTGTATGCTTACTACGTAGTAACGTGGTAACGACAATTGGCACGCTATGCCCCTTATCGGCCGTGGTAGCACCTGCGACTCGGAGATGGTGGCGATAGCGACATCAGAATCGCTCAACGTCATGGTTAGAAAGGGAAGGCTGGCTGAAGCTCGGGTTCAAAGCAGGGGGGGTTGGACATCAATGCTAGATTATCAATACTCATTCCGTTGAGGAAGAACTAAAGATCAGTGCCACGAGAAGGAGTTTCTCCAATATGGTATTTAGGGCTCGGTTCAAAGATCCGGATTGTTAGAAACTTTAGAACCCTTCAACATTCACCAGCATTTGTATAGATGGACGCACCGCGGTCCTACAAGCGTTCAGGCTCAGTAGGTTTCTATTGTTTGAACACTGATGGTCCAAGATGTACCCTGCTATTTGAAACCACGATTCCAAACCCTTAAATAATTAACGGCTGCCAATAATTGCAAATTTCAAAAGAAGATATTCCCCACCCCCGCAGCCGACCGGAGGGTTGACTGGGGCAAAATGAATTGTGTACTCCATAGACCTAGATGATATCAACTTCAGATCGCAAAACGTGTCATCTTCGGATGCTGGATCTTTACTATTTCCCGCAATCGAGGGGCAACGTACTTTGAAACTACATCCCGTCTCTTGGCATATGCGCACTTTGTTGAGAGCGTCAATGCTGCTACCAGAGGTCGGCAAGTGTAACTGCCGGAATATGGTGGAGTATTCAGCTCCAACATCTAAACGTCTGTTTCTCCTGTATCAGATATTTTGAGACTTTTGGACATTCAGATTGTACACATACACTGTGGAATCATTCATTCGATCTTTATTTCTGGTTACATGTAGTATCAATTCGCCTTGTAATCCTTACACATTCTCTGCCAATATACGGCGAGTTCATTGTAGTATAAATCGTGGCTTGCTACTCCGCATTGTCGCTCGAAAGGATCGGCGGAAGAAAACAGTATCAACAACACTACTCCGTATGATTACCGCTAATAATATCCCTAGTGAATAAAGTCTGGGGATAGATCTGACCAATGGAAGGGGAATGTAGTCTAGATCAATGGGACTTTACCACTCGGAATTTACCCTATTTGGATCGTCTAGGAACTCTAAGTCTCCCTCATTTGGGTATAAATATATCCCCCATGGTGAGCTCGGCATTTCTACCCCAGGGATAATATTCTACTTCACTTCTCCATATCACTTCTCCCACACGATAAGCGCTTGTCCGGCACCTTCACTATGGCTAATGCCTCCCCAGTCGCGTCCTTAGCGGATGAAAAGGGCGCGGTGAACCATGAAGAAAACGTGATGGATATCGCTGCCGAAAGAGGCATTCCCGCCACAGATGATCATGGCCAGGCTCTTGTGGAATTCGACAAGGCTGCTGAGTCGAGGTTGCGTCTCAAGATCGATCTATATATTGTTCCCACGGTGGCATTAATGTATCTATTTTGCTTTATCGATCGAGCAAACATAGGTGCGTATATTGCCTATCACTATTCCCTTGCGACCCTAACTAATCATTATTGTTGAAATAGGAAATGCTAAACTAGCTGGATTCGAGCATGATCTTGGACTCAAAGGCTTTGATTATAACATTGTGCTGTCGGTCTTCTTCGTCTCTTATATCGTTTTTGAAATCCCGAGCAATCTTATGTGCAAATGGATCGGCCCTGGGTGGTGGCTGCCAGGCATTGAAGTTGCGTTTGGTATTTGCTCCGTCGCGACAGCATTTGTCAATAATATCCATGAGGCGTGTGGTGTTCGGTTTCTTTTGGGGTAAGTAGATCATCGCCTGATGATTTCCACATGAATATCTCGCCAATACCGCTGACTCTTTACTAGTCTGTTCGAGGCAGGATTGATGCCTGGAATCGCATATTATCTTTCACGGTGGTATCGACGGAGTGAACTTGCCTTCCGTCTATCACTATATATCGTTATGGCTCCTTTAGCCGGCGCATTTGGCGGCCTCCTAGCTTCTGGCATTCTGAAGCTAGATAGTTTCGGCTCTCTCTCGAGCTGGCGAATGATATTCGCAATCGAAGGCCTTATCACTATCTGCATTGGTGTCATTTCATTTTTCACCTTGACCGATCGGCCAGAGACGGCGATATGGCTCTCACAAGAAGAGAAGGATCTAGCCGTTGCCCGTGTTAAGTCTGAGCGCGTGGCGACAACCGAGCTTCTCGATAAATTCGACAAGACAAAAATGATGCGTGGCATTTTTAATCCAACCACGGTTATCATGACCTTCATCTATATGTTGAATAATATCACAGTTCAAGGCCTCGGAATGTTTGCACCTACTATCATCAAGACTATCTATCCCAATGACGGGGTGATATCCCAGCAACTACATACGGTTCCCCCGTATATTGTCGGGGCATTCTTTACTTTATTGTTCCCGTTCCTTAGCTGGCGCTTCGACAACCGACTGTTCTTCTGTGTGCTATCTCCACCGCTAATGATCACTGGTAAATATCCCCCTTATTATAGTCTCTGATCAAAGGCTGACTAAAGTGGGTAGGTTATGTTATGTTCCTTGCTTCCGAAGATCCCATGGTGCGATATGGAGGCACCTTCGTTATAGCCAGTGGGTCGTTCTCGTTAGGGGCTTTCTGCGCGGCGCAAGTATCTGCGAACGTCGTGTCAGATACCGCACGGTCGTCGGCAATTGGCGCAATGGTCATGTTTGGCAATATTGGCGGGCTGATCAGTACCTGGTCCTTCCTACCCTTCGATGCCCCTAACTATCACATCGGGAATGGACTTAATTTGGCAACTTCTACTATGTCCCTTATCCTGGCCGCTAGCCTGTGGGTCTACATGGCCTGGGACAACAAGCGGCGTGACCGAGTGGATATTGCTGCTGCCTTGAGAGGACTTTCATTGCTGCAGATTCAGGACCTCGACTGGCGTCACCCTGGATTCCGTTGGCGGCCTTAGGTTCAAGTTTTGAGTGGTATTGTTTGTCTTATATGAGTGAAATCTGCGAATCTACCCTAGTTTTAATCGTGAAGCCGATAGTAAGAGAAAAAGGGCTCAAGATAAAGATACAACAATCTAACTGGAACCTCAATGACCTGTATAGAGGTAGAAGGGGAGTAGATTTTGAGTAGAGGTTTCTGCTCTGATTAATTCAATCGTGGTTTACTATAATTGGAATATTCTAAATTGGTCTAGTTTTGAAGAAAAGATGCAGGCTAATCATGTTAATGATCCAGTTGCGCTTCGTCCTCAATTTCTGATTTCGAGATGCGAAATTCTATTAACCACGTAGGAGGAAAAACTCGGAAAAGGGTAGAGCTGAGGGACTAGGGCCGCCGCCTATGAGGTCTTCAAAGTCGGAGTGGGGGTCCAAGGGTAGTGGAGAATCTGATACCAAGACTAGCTCCCACGATAATGATAACGTGACACAATGAAGTATGCCTGGGAGGAAACCGAGGTAATTCGAGACTTATGTGTTGGTAGATGAGCTGTTGGTGGCACGTAGGGAGTTTTGTGAATGCGTGCATGGGTGTGTGGGGGTACAGGTCAGGGTGACATAGCGTGAGCCTGAACCGAGGACTTGGGCTTTTCAGACTCTACCTTGGGTGCGATAGTCTCCGCACTTCTAGAAGCCAATGAAGCCCAGACCTTAGGGTAGGATAGAGGACCGGAGATACGGCTGACAGCGTCTACGGCTGCCATTTAGGCAGCGGGCATATTGTCAATGTTGACCTGCCAGGAAGAACTACGGAGTTGACAGCCTATGAGTGCGGCGGTAGCCTTGGTCTCAGTGAAGCAGTCCGGATTCACCTTCGCCATCGTTTCTCTGAGGGTATCATAGACATCTTTGGCCAGCCGTTCGACAAGAAGAAGACGCAGGTCGTTGCTGTCAGGAGTCAGACCCCAGATGAAGACGGGGTTCCGGGTCTTTGACTCTGGATCGGTGATGGTAGCTCCTTTCTCATGGCGGCCCCAGCGAATCTCGGCCGCGGGCTCGTTCCGGCGAGGGTCTTGATCGCGGCCCATGGTGTACTGGCGCCGATATTTAATTTGGATCTCCGAGGCCGTGACACGATCTACAGAGAAGTATTGCTGGTGACCTGGAAGCTCAAAACGCAAACCCTGCAGACTGTTGTTCTTGAAAGGCTGATCGCTGAAGAAGCCTAGCATCGTGTCCTTGTCAATAATGTCGTGACGCAGCAGCATGGGTTTGGAATCGGCTTGCTGGTCAGGAGGATAGGCGGAAACTTTCAGGTCAGGGAACTGGGCGACGACGGTGGAGCGCAGGTAGAATCCGAAGCGCGGAATGGCTGGTAGTTGCTTGCCACAAAGCGGCTCGTTCAAGAAGCGACTGAAAGCTTTCTTGATGACTTCACGTGCAGGGTCATCGAACTGAGCTGGTTTGTCATGGTTATTGTCTCCCAAATTCTCCCGGTCTGTCCCGCTGTGATTTCCCGGGCTGAGGGCACCGTCGACGAGAGCGTCAATCCAGTTGTGGTCGATGAAGAAGAAGCGGAGGCTCTCCCCTGGCAAAGAGCTCTGGTCTGGCAGTAGGTAATGGGCGGGAATGTTGACAAGGTTGTACAAGTCCAGAATGAACCGGAGGACAATCATCCAGTCGGGGGAGGCGGGCTCGTCATACTGGTCGTACGGCGGCGGAGCAGCGAGGGTCCAACCCTCCGGTTTCGGATCGAGGCTCGAGGCAACCTCGCATGCGGCTTGATCTATGGCTGGGTGGAGAAAAGGTGCTACGGCATCATAGGAGAGGTCCAGGTGGGGTTGGCATTTCTCCGGCCGTTTCCACCGGCGGCTGTCCGTTGTGCGCGACACCGATACTGTGCCATCCACCAGGCTCTCGAGGGCCGGAACAAGGTCGAGCCAGGAGTCATGCGAGCGAGCGGTGGCCGGGGCCATTTGCTGACGCGCCTCGGCGGTGGCCGTCTTCACAATCTGATGGCGCACCCGGGTGAGCGAGATGGTATACGCCCGGTCTGCCAGTGCGAGAGTCCGGCCGAGAGACCAGGCACTGGCAAAGGTCAGATCCATCATACCCAGTGCGGGATCGAGAATCTGCAGATTACTGCCGTTGTTGGAGGGTAGACTGCAGGACAGGGCCGGCACTACGCTGGGGGTGAGCGGTCCGCGCAGCAGGGCCAGCGTCGTCTCGCCTGCCGCAGTTCGCGACCGGACTATAGTATAGCCATCCTGAAGCCGGTGCAACATGTGCTGGCGCTGCTCTACCGAATCTGAATGGAACGTGTCTGGAGGTAGATCGGGCTTGAGCATGCCGCTATCGTCGGCCAGGACTCGGAAGGTATCCTCCACGCTGAGCGCCCCTGGTGGTAGACACGTGAATGACCAACTATATAAGGACACCAGAGCGACACGCCGAGGAAGCGGAGACAACTCAGAATTCGTCGTCGTCGCCAAGGGAAAATTCTTCAGCGTCTCCAGTCCTTCAAGCGAGACGACGTGGGCAATCATCGGGCTTGCCTGATCACCCACGAGAGGCCCGACGCGGTTCGCCACGAGCACACTGAAATCCCGAGTGCTCTCCTCTTCTGGTCGGTCGGCGTGGGCTATGCCCGCGGTGCTCATGCGCATCACATGGGCCAAGAAGCGGTGACGCGTTATATCGGGGATATTCGGCTCGCCTGACGGCGAGGAGTTGATCTCCCCGTCGTCGGTGTAGGCCGCAAAGAGCCCGTTAAACAGGGCGGCAGGCGGAAATATGACGGCGGGATCAGGCTATGTGGCCTGCCGAATGTCCGTGAATGGGGCATGCGCCGTACCATTTGCCAGCTTGAGGAGGTCCTCCATGGGCATGCGCACGGCCAACGACTCCGTCTGAGATGCCGGGGTGCGGATGCTTGTAGGTGCAAATATGCCGGCCATCTCAGGCAGTGCGATCGTCAGCTCCTCGGGGCTGAAAACGAGACATGCCAGCCAGGGCACCCGGTTGCGATCCGCGTCGCCGGGCGGCGCCCGTTCGGCCTTCCAGCTGGCAATAGCCTCCCAGGGCAGCATCGGATCATTGAAGACAATGTGCGGGAGGGAATCGTGGGTCGCCGTGTGGCCCTGTTCGGGATACACCGAGTACACGGCGTCGGCGGGCAACTCAAAGCGTGGGACCAGCACCTCCATGGCGTGCGGGATTACACGTACAAGTCTGACGAAGCTGCTTCGGGACCCTGTTCAAATCGTAGCTCTTTGGAGATACCCTGCTTCACACGGATGGCGTGTGCGCCACGGACGAGACTCGGCCGGTAGGAGGACAAGGGAAACTTCTCACCATCCGCAAGCGGCTGATTCCAGCTTTTCCTTTTTGCTGGAGTCGCGCGCCTCGACCTGGTTTTGTCGATGGCGTAGAGCCAGGTATCGCCTGCTAGTGAGCGGCTTTGTAAACCGCCGCCGTGGAGGAGCCACCCGGGGGTTTCAACACAATACGAGGGTCAACACGAGAGTATGTCGAAAAGGGATCCTGGGTGACGGGGGTCAACAGAACTCAACATACTTCCCCCCGTCCCGTTCTCCCGCACTAAATATGCCTCCAGGGATCGGACAATTCGGGGTTTGCCTCAGCGGAGAGGAAAAATGAGGCTCTCGCCTAATTTGGACAGGAGGAACTGTGTGGCGTTGTCTAGACACGATCCATGTACACTACACGTGGTGACTTGTAGCGGTGGCGCCTGGGTCGGACTGGGTCTCGGTATTTATAGTCGCCTTATCTCTATACAATAGCGGTCTTTCATGTCTATGGCGGGCTCGGAAAGATCTCTCGAAGATAGATTTGACCACTGCCGATTGCTTTTGATATTTTTAAGCTCTTGTGGGTGCACAGAGAAAACACAATGGGACCATACAATTTCCTCTTACCCATGAAGCTCGATGCCTTCGTCTTCAACTGTGAGGTATGCAGCGGCGGCGTCGCACAGTCCAAGATTGCGCCCATCATCCAACATAACTATACATTTCTTCAGTTTTAGAATAGCCTGATCCAGAATAATATCCTCGGCCATGTTAACTTGCACAATTAGTCGCCCGCGATAAGAAATCCGCGCCTGACTGACCTGGGGAAGGCCCGCGAGCGCCGCAACCGTGCGGGCGTCCACGTGCATTGGAGTCTGCCTCGCCCTCTCCGTTCGAGAATTATCACCTCTCAGCCGTCACAGAGCAAGAAGCAGAAGAGTTCAAGGTAGTCAATTGACTACGATCCCACGGAACCGCGGTACCATACCATTCCAAACCGTTGGCTTCTCATTCAGGTCTTTGAACCGACCGCAGGGACGACGGTAGCCCCAAATCCGCCAAACATGAACGAGGCAACGGCATGAATAATCGAGAGTAATCGGACGCGGAGCATCGATGAGCTCGAGGAATCGCTGGATCTGGAGGTTGACGTGGCCCCCTTTATTACCTCGTTCATCCCAAGCAATCAGTCGGCTGCGAAAATGAGCGTGAGGGAGCAGGCCGGGATCTTTCTTCGGTCTTGCACCGAAGGCTCGAGATGGAATCCCCGCGAGAGCACCCGGATGTGCCAAAGCCGTGTCGGACTTGGTGCTGGTAGCATCTCGATCATCCACTGAACGCCGGATATCGCCTCGTGCGAGACGCCAACGTGACCCCCTGACCAGCAGATACCACCACCATACCACGAACAGACGACCGGCCGCTCTAGCGACTGACGCGACTGCTGGAGCGAGACGCAGCCCTGGTTTCCCACTGTATGTGGAGTGGGAGGCGGAATACGCTCACATCCCGTTCGGGAAAAGGGAGCTACAGCAGCGGCTGGCGCGGACGGGGCTGGCACCCAAGACCACGTACGTGGTCGGCGCTCCTGGCTCGGGATTCAAGGCTCTCACGCATGGCCGGATGCAATTTACCAAGGTCAACATTGTCGATAAGTTTGGGTAGATGGTGCCTGCGTTGCCCCTTGGCGCTACACCACTGGAGCATATCCGGCCCTCGCTGAGCGAGCTCTACGACATCAACGCGGTGCCAGACCATCCCACCTGTGTGAGCGTCGTCGACCCGCGCGATTCGACCCTGGACCACTCGGAGTACATCCAATTCCCTTTCTCGATCAGCCAGCCGGCGCGGCTCAACGCGCACTTTGTAGGGCGCGAGGATCCCCCAGTCGCCAACTCACTCTGGCGGCCTGCGACGGGGTTTGACGAGCCCATAAAGGGCTGGGTGGTCATAAATTACGTTGACCACAGTTGACAACTTTTTCTCCCCATCAGCACCTTCTACCGCGAGGTGCGCACCGCTGCCAGCGACGTGAGGCGGCTGACCGAAGGGAAGCCGCCCGTATTTGACGCCTCCACCACAGCGCAGCTCCATGCGCTCAGCCGCCCGAATAATATCTACCCCAAAGTCTTTATGGCTATGATCCGCACAGTGCTGGCCATCACCGTGGCCCAGCCGAGCGCCTATAGTCAATTCCTCAACGATCTCGTTGGGTGGCCCCTGGCGCTAGCTAACACGGGCTGGGCATTGGAGCTGTCGGCGAAACCGAGACAAAACGAGTTTACGCCGCCAGCGCAACGCGAAGCCGAGCGCAGACGCCAGCGCAAACATGGCCCTCTTCCGATCGATGCTCTGACAGAGTGTCAGTTTTCCCGGTTAAGTTCGGCGACGCGATCTACAACCAGGACGTCCTGATCGGTTACTTCAAGACGCCTTCAACTGACTCACCCTCACCCCCATCAAATTCCACTTTAAGACCAGCAGAAGGGAGATAGCTTGAATTAGAGACGATTTACACCTACTTTCACAGTGAGAAGAATCCTCTGGATGGTCATCCGTTCGCATCCATCGGCGTATCCAAGAGCCTGCGCCTGCCAGCCTTCTGACTTGACCCGAAAGACTACGAATTGTCTAACCCCGACAGCGACTGGGAGGCAACCAGCCGCCGCTATGAACGAGATTGTAACAGCCAACTATCTTCGGCGCGCTCTTCAGCCCCTTCGCCCTGATCACGGGCTTCAGCAGCATCCTCCCAGCACGACATCTCAGCCTGTCCCCATGGGCCTGGGAGACCGCCCTCAAAACAGCCGATTGGCCCTGGCTGCAGCTTTACAGTCTCGACCGCGCCAATGACCCCTAGGGGTACATGAGTCTGGACGTGGGAGGAGCCGGCGCTGGGGACGCCGATGTGGAGTGACCAAAGTGGACAAGCGGCCCCTGACAACTGTCACAGGTTTCATGCAGCTCAAAGCCTCTTTTGAGAAGAGAATGAAATAGGCGAAAGGATGGTGCTGCGTGGCGGCGGGCGGGGAAGGAGGAGGGGGAAAGTCATGAACTACTACGAGTTAGGATACGTATATTGGGTTAAGCCGAACTATAATGACGTTACTACAGTACTTCTTCCCTTTGTCCTACCGTGATATACCTAGATCAATATATACTTCTGCCCGACTCAAAACCTTCGAGTTGATTTGTCTACCATATTGTAATGATAAAGTTTCCACAACTTCCTAGATCTCGTTCGTCAGCTCTAGTCGACGTGGGTATGGTCTCTCGAAGCGATATAGTCATAAAATGTTTAATCTATTTGTGGAATGTATCAAATCTCCTATGAGAACAGGGTTATGGTAGAAATAAGCGATATATTATATCCCTGCATTTTGGCATGCATGTCCGGATATTTTACACTCGACGAGCCGCAACTTAGGGCTGATTTTGCGGAATACCCTTCCGCCGACCCGGTCGATGGCGCGGTGTCAAGTTCAGCTCCCATTGGCAGCGACCCCCACGACGGCGAGAGCATACAAGAACCGTAAGATGAAGCGAGCCTCTTCACCACTACGAAGAGAGAAACGTCTACAGGACTCCCTACAAAGTTTAATCACCTAGCATAGCCAGCCTAGACCATCGCCTCTGCTCAGGGGGATACGTGCCGCGTTGATGGAGGTCGGGTGATCTCCTGGCCGTAAAAATGGCAAAGGAAGCCGAGATCCTTCAGATGTACCGTGATAAGTGGGTTCGATGGCTTGGAAAGATCTATGTATCCCTTTTCGCTCAGGAGGGGATAGTCCGCAGGCTGAAGAACTGCGCGGTGAGCCAGGGCGAGTGGCTTAGTTTTTCGCAGAATATCTGGGCTGAGGCGAGGACGCCCCGCGTGTTTGCGGTGGAAATGTCGGGGGCGAAGCTTAAATCTGTGGCATGCGGACCTCTCAGGGCCGGAGGGCCTGAGGGCTTGCCCGAACCAAAGGAAAAGGGGCCCCTGAAAAGATCAACCGGGATATTGCTGCCGACCGAGGCATCTTGAAACCCTCAAGTTTAGTATTGCATTGTTGCCCTGTAATTGACTAAATGCTTCCTGTTTACTTGACTCCACTGGAAAGCGTGGCTGTAAGGTTCTTTTTTTCATTGTGAGCTCAAGTATTATCGGGGCAAACCACCCCATCACTGGTAGCGTCGCGAACTGCAAGCATGGCAGCGCGAGAACACTTGCTCCATTAGCCGAACTCCATCAGAGTCACGCGAGGAGAATTAAGTTTCACGGCAGACGAATCCTCAAATCGGATGTGCCATCAACATATACTAAATTCTGACTATCGGGTCTAGAGGGAGAGAGCTCATCGGATTTACTATCTCAATGCCTTGTCTCGTCGCATCCGACAATCTGGTTACCGGAAGCGAGTACGAGACCTTCGATAGCTGAACAACCCAACCAAAGAAAAAAAAAGACAATACAGCCGACAATAGAGGAGACTGGAGCCTACGAGATCTAGATCCTACAAACATAATCAGCGGGTTCGCTAGATCGTGTGTCGGGTAAATACAACTATCAAGGAAGAGGGTTTTGCATGGTTTCCATCCGATTTTCTCGTATACCACTAGCTTACGGCGCAGAGGGTATGTTGAGATACCCACCTGATCTCAGGTAATCCCGCTCCGAAGCCACAACTCACTCTCACCCAGTATCTCCTCTCCGATTCCCACGGCTCCACAGATCTTCCATCCGATATCAGCTTTTCCGGTCTGTGCTCTCCTAATCATGCCCAATCCCATCTTCAACCCATCCTAGGCCTTGCCAGCATAGAATTGGAAGAGACGTCTGGGCCCTGCGCTATCGCGACTTAGTTGAATGACATCTGCTGATTGAAGCTTCGAAACGATGACTTTCTGATCTCCCACGTCCTTGAGCTCGTCGTGAAATACCCAAAAAACACTCTCTTCCTTATACCCATAGTCCGACGCGCGCAAGCCGTCGAGGCAAATGAATGATGAGTCCTTTTTTCCAAAAGATACAACCGAACTTCCCCAGACATCACCAAAGTCAAATGCCTTGAACTCGAACAGCTTTTGTGCTCCGCGTTCGAGGGTTGGGGATGCAACTAGAGGAAAAGATTAATCAAGGGTTGCGGGATTTCTAGTGACTGAGAATATTGCTTACTATCAGTGGGGCTACCGTTTTCACGGGGTCTTGATTGGGCAATCATCGTCACTGTCTTGATGCTTTTCTTTTCATCTGGTGAGCATTGGAAGTTACCTTGGAAGACCGGTTTCGGACTTACGATGATAGAAGCTTGATACACCCATGGCTGATCATACTGGATTGGTTTTTCCACCTCACTTGGATTCTTGCTGATTGCTTTGACCTATTTATATATTAATAAAAGTCGTTGATGCGTGCGTGGTGTGTGCTTACCTTTTCATAGATTGCCTCAGTTACATCAAATCCTTTTCGTACAAGGGCTAGCTGTTCAGTTTTTCCATTTTTGAATTTATTGGACGGCACTGAATGAGGCGCAAGCGATGATTAGCTAAGGCATAACCTGATCTGAGTTTTAATAATGACAATACCTTTCTTAGCACCGTCAATGAAAACACCGTATTGAGTGTACTCGTCGAAGAGATCCCAACTCTGGTGAGGAAAATCAGCAGCCGTTAGGAGGATTCAGATAACTCGGGGCCTCACCTTTCTACTCGCAGTGGAGTAGTCAAATGGTTTGAAGGTGTTATCGAAATTTGAGACATTGGTGTACGGCCATAGCACCGCACTAACTTGATATCAGCTCTTGGACCGCAAAGACATGAGAAGATACGCACAAGCGTCTGTATCGATGCTTTCCATCCTTTAGCTCCTTGTAGAACTCATCGGCCTCCTTCTTGATTGCAAGGAGCTGGGAGCCACTGTCGGGATCCTCTGTAGCAAAAGTCTCGACTACATCACTGCTGCCTCCGCCCCCAGAGATATGAGTCCAGACTTTGACACGAGCGTTCTTCCGGAGTGATTCAACAGCTTGCTTGACTTCTTCCGTCACTTTCCCGGTGGTTCCGTACATCTTGAAAGCAATCTCGGCTCTAATCATTGTCAGGTGAAATTGCCAAGGATTAAGATTCTGAAGACTTACGACTGCTTGATCTCCTGCTTGGACGCCTGGGTTGACGTAGAAATGGAAACACGGGCAAGGTATTTACCACCTTTGATGAAATCTATGGGATAGATTAGCATCCCCTGGGCTAATCTGCCGGACATGGCGTCCTTGCGATATAAATACCTGCAATGAAGCGGTCTCCATAGAGGTCATTCAGATTGTCGCCAGTATACTTGTTGAAGGAATACTCGTTGCCGATTGAACCTTGCTGACGGGACGAAACTTCGACTTGGTAGGTAATGGTACTACTTTCATACTAGAAGCTCGAGTTAGCAAGACAAAGTAGTAGTGTCATGTCCATCGGTCGCTTACCTCGGATCGGTTGAGGTAGCTTGAATCAACCTTGCCTTCCTGGCCCCAGCCCGAGATAGCTGCTCCAGCGGTAATCTCCAGGGACTGGGCGAGCTTCCTGTTGGAAGTCAGAATCTCATTATGCTCTCAGACAAGTTTTATGGTTGAAGTATTCGACTCACTTGTATTCCGTAACCTCTTCGCTTTGGTAGGTAATATCGTAGCTAGGAGGAAGTGGTTTCTCAGCCGTGATAGTCACAGCATTTGCAACGCGAAGGCTCTGAAGGTACGTGTTGTACCTAGTAAGAGAAATCAGGTTATCATTTCATCAAGAGCTTGAGCTACCACCTCTTGATAGTTGCTCGCTAAAGATATAGAACATACCCCTGCCCTTGTTGCATTCCATCAAAGTAGGGAACAATTTCACGTTCCATTTTGAGTCAATTGATTGTGTAAATATTCTTTGTGTCAAAAAGCTTTCGATGTTGTTAGGAGAGAAAATTCGAAATACGTGGACAAAAGTTAAGTAGAAGTAGCGAGCGAACTCGCTAAAGTTAACCCTCGATCAGATTCCAAAGCCAAGCACGCTTGATACGGCCCACTAGTCCCCTCGTTTGCCCATAAGGAAGACAATCCTGGGAGGGTCGTGATGCCGATGTATTTTGCTGCATTGATTGGCTTGGCGGGAGGGGATGATGAGCGCGTACGATGGCGAGGCAATTTGACAAAGATCAGGCAAACCTTCGATCCCTTCCAAAAGAAGATAATTTACGCGCTCTATGATACATTTTCAGGCATGAAGTTGGATTATCAATAGAGGGAGCTAGATGATCTTCCAGAAACTATGCAAGGTAGAGTAATAAGATGAACAATATGGGGGCGCCCAGCGGGATCCCCGATGTTGGAAGACGCACAGCCAAATTCCACCTGCCAACGGCTAATGCAGCCTGCCGCGGCCCAGGCCATGCTGTAGCACCCGACATGTACAGCTAGCCACATTATTTCTATCGTTACGCAGCACTCAGATCTTCAGCCCCGTATCCAGCCAGCCAGCCAGCTAACCAATCTATGCGGTGAAGAGAATACATGAGTTGAACATACACACTAGTCCTGAAAAACGAACCAAGCCACTGAAAATATTCTATAGTGCCTAGCGTGATTGAATAGGTGAAAAAGTTGAATAGGATATAGGAAAACGAAATTTGAAAGGCATTGAGCCCTCAGGAATTGAATTTTAGGATAAATAAGCTACGAAATCTTGTAAGAGGTAGGAGACAGACACTTTAGGTATCACTATTAGGTGATAACCCCGACTCTGAGTTGATTTCATCATACTAATCATCCACATCTACAACGCAGGGCTACGCGGCACGGGGATATCCGGATCGATCCCTCGCTCAGCTTCAAAAATCTGTAGATACCTCCGGACTGCCTTTACTAGCAATGATCAGCTGGACTACACATTCCGTATCTGAGCGCCTCGCTTCTGTCTCATGAAACACGAATCGCATGGGCTGTGTGATATGCGCTAGTTTTCTCACATCGCACACTCAGCATCTAGTCCAGGTCATAGTACTTATGTTTGATGATCTCATGGACAATAATAGCCGACACAGCCCATAGATGAGTAAGGCAGTCTTGACTATAAAACACATCTACATTCCCTAGAGAAAGGGACCATCAATTCCATTCATCATCCGAGCCACCAGATCCCTCAGCATACCTTGACGACACAATATATCCAACTTCACGGGAACTTCCATTACCAACTCTGAGATCAAGATGGGTTACGCACAATGGATCGTGATCAATGTCATCAATAGCATGTCTTCGAACACGCTAAGTATCGCCAATGCCATCCCCGACGTTGACAAAAGCGAAGGCTGGTATGATACACCCCATATCCAATCGCGAATATCATCTTCTTACAGGACACCAGGGGCAAATTCTATCGGGACGGGAACAAAGATGAAGAAATCAAGGCTTCTGAGATAAACAAAATCACGGTGCCTCCAGGCGGTTCGAAAAGTATCAGCTCGTGTGGCCGCTCCGATTCAGCCTCTGGAACGACCGGACATCTTGACCTGTATGATGGCGACACCAAGATTTGCAGAGTCTATTGGGACTGCCCCTGGGGTAGCAAGGCCAATGACTTTGGTATCTCAGAGAAGAGTACTCATGGTTACTGGATCCAGCAGGGATCCTGGAACAGAGACTCTGGAGCTATTGGCTCCGTCGATGTTGAGGTTGGAAAGAAGGGCTAAAGCAGTCCGATACCTTGGTTGTGCAGGAAGGGAAATGCTCAAGCCCCTTTTCTATTGCCAAGAGTGAGATTATTTCGCTGGATTTTCACTCGTTCTGATGTATATATGGACTTAGATCCGTAGTGCACACCATCAATCCACTTCGAATTTCTAAACAGGTATAAGGGTGTTTCTTTTTTCCATAGGATCTGCGTAGGAAAATGAGAGAACCGAAAGCGGTTCAATCTTGCAGTTCTTTTTTTGAATAAATGTTTCAGACTATTATACTACGAAGAACCTTCAGCGAGGGTTCTTCGGGGTACTAGTTGAGTGTGGCGAGATAGAACTACATCAAGTCTAGCCTCGGAGCATCGCCTCCGACTAGAGCCCATATCGAAGTCACAGCCGAGGACAGCGTGCCACAACAACTAGAAGCATGCAGCTTTTGGGTGACGCACGATCAGCTGGGACCGGCCTTGCAATGTGGGTGTATGTACACGTCATTCAAGATTTTTTTACTTAAATAGCTCTTTGTTTCCGACAGACTATCAACTAGCGGTCTATTGCTTCCGAGCTTTCTTCTTGTCATCGATCTCTCAATTACTCCCCCTATATTTCTTTGCTGAAACCGTGCTATCTCTTTTGGCAATAATGTACGAATTCGACGGCATAATCAAAATCAGAAATGTTACTGGTGTTAGCATCTTCACTGCACGGCCAAATTTGCAATTGTATGTCTCGTAACCAGTTACTTGGAAGTTGAAGTTGACCTTTGGGCAAATTTTCTAGCGGCAAATTCTACAATGCGCCAAACAAGGACAATGAGATTCTCCCTCGTGATATGGAAAGTCTAGAAATCAAAGACAACGAAGATCTTCTCATTCACATTTGCGGTCGTGATAAAGAGCCGGCCGGCACAACAGGAACGATTGATCTCGATGATATTGACGATCAATACGTCGCCACCCTCTACTGGAATGTCCCCTTCGGTTCGAAAACAAACACCTTCTCGGTGTCCGGGCCCGGCAGGCGCTCTCAGTATATTGTTTCTGCCGATGGATATAATAGAAGTGGTACTGGACTTGGAACTGCGGATGTGGAAGTCACCAAGAAGCCAACCACCCGTGGTTAATATCTCTGATGGACTATCTTGCTTAAAGCTTTTCAATATGAGATGACTTGTGTAATCACCCAGTGAGGGCCACTCCATTCTTTACATCCCATACCTGTAGCCCTCTTACCATATACATTGACCCTACCTATGACGAAAACGAGAGACGACTGTGACTCAGCAATATCAGTACTTCAAGGCAATGTGTAAAGAATTTGCAAGGTGGCAAGCGAAGTTTCTTCTCCAAAGTTGATTGGTAGTGGTACGGCGAGGAAGCGCACGGCTAGAGGGGCATAATTGGCTTTAGTGGCTAGCTGAAAGAACAGTGACTAGATGAAAGAATAGTGGCTACCTGAAAGAATATTGGCTAAATGAAAGAATGGTGGTTTGGTGAAAGAGCGGTGGCTGGCTGAAGTCCTAACTGAAAACAGGAACCATAGCGTTTATCGTGAAGCATTCTGCATAGTGATATCCCTACATACTAAAGGGATGACCTTATGTAACGCGAATATTATAAAGTACTACCGGAACCGCTTTATGATCTCTGACTTTAATCGAATCCTTTCTACGACGAGAACACAGTGTGAAGAAAATAAAAAAAGGGGAATCGAGCAGGGTAAGTGATAAGTTCCGTTCGAAGCATTCAAATATATCTCCGTCATCTCCAATGGTCTGTCTTCATTACTACCAACATTTGCTGATCGTCAATGTGCAGTGTTCATCGTCCATCATGCGTGTGATGCCAAATCTTGTCCAGGCATTTGTGTCGACCTCCTTGCTTTCCAGTCTCTGCTGGGGCTTTGACAACCCGGCGCAGCAGGTTGTAGGCATCCAAAACAAGCCTCAACGTCCAATCTATCTCATCGCTCATAGAGTCTTGCACACAACGGCAATCCCAATCGCTCTCCGCGATGGCGCAAATGCATTTGAAATGGATGTGGCACCCTATGACGGGAAGCTATATGCATACCATGATGATATCGGGCCTGGCCGTAAGCCAGGCCATACGGTAGAAGAAATGTTGGATACTTTTACACAGCATGCCAACGAGACCAACTTTGTCTGGTTTGACATTAAGAAGCCAGATACCTGGGCGAGCCAGGGAACCTCCATTGAAAAGCTTCAAAGGATGGTACAAGAGAAGTTGGAGCCAGTCGGAATTCGAGCTCTGTATGGCTTCAGCTTGAAAGACACGGGTCTTGCGGAATTCGATAAACTAGCCAGATCCTTGAGTGGGAACGAAGCAATCAGCATTGGTGGCCGGAATAGGGCTGTTGGGCGAACCTTTGACAGCCTCACCTCTGATAAACTGTCTGTGAAACAGAAGGTGATGGACTACGGGATTTCGTTCCTCAATCTACCGTATGCGATGGACTGTGATTGGCCAAGAGATAAGGAGGACGTGTTCTATCCAACTGGTGTCTGCTACGAATTATATCAAGGCGCGAAGTTGCTGCGCGATCGACAGCCTAGAAAGCCCAAGGTGGGAATGACCTTCGGCTGGACCATCAGGGCCGATGATGAAGGAACCGATCGTGTGGACAAGCTCTTGGGATTTTCAAAGGCCGATGGCTTGATCTATGGCGAGGCGACCCATGCTTATCGAGATTCTCCAGACATTCGCGTTGCAATTGGGCTGATTCAAAGTTGGTTGAATCAGCACGCTGAGACGCACCGCCGTGCTACAAAATCCGATGTTCCTTGGTGATTGATGGTACTTGGTGCTATGATGGGCTATCTATCCATGGGGGCCCACCATAGCCCACCATAGCCCACCATAGCCCATCATAGCCCATTAAGGGGGTCTTGGTGCTTCTAAACCGTCGACTTATAATCCCTGTACTCTAACTCCTTTTAATTTTCCAAAGTCTTAAATCTAACACATAAGCTTGAAATGGGGTTTCCAATTTACACCACAACGCTAGGTGACGGTAAATTGAGCGCCGAAAACGGCTACCTTCGACGCCGTTTTAAGCGTTCTTTTTACCCAGATTCTTAGTCATTAAATTGTCACGTGACTAGAATCTGCTCGTTATCGTCCCCTAGTCACTGAGTGCTCAGAGAGCGCTCCCTGAGCACTCATACTTGCTCAGGGATCAGCTCACCCTTCACTCAGAGCATTCATCGTTGATGATCAGGGACGTCATAATGTTATGCTCATCAGGTTAGCCGATTACAGCCGCTGTTTGTAAAAATAGAAAGGTCCTCTTGTTAAACGCTGAATCCTCCCCCCAATCCAAGCCTTCTGTTCCAATATTTAAAGAGCCTTCCCCCTGTCAAGTCTTGGGCTTTCTCAGAGCACTTCACCCAAGACTTGCAAGTACATGATCAATTTTCAATCCCCAGGTCTTCTAGATCTCAGTCATTACGGGTTTCTTTCTCTTATCTTCTTTTTTTACTATCCTTTACTGTTCTCACTACCTCCTGCCTACTCCAATTCATGCCATGTCTGTTCTTGATACCACAGGGAGTGGAAAAAAGCTGGCCCATAGCACTGAGTACTACCGGCGACGTCGTCAGCAGCTTGAGAAAGGCATTATACAAAAACGACATGCTATATCAACAAAGAACAACATTGATAAAATCAAAAAAGATGGATGAGGTAATGAAGTACCTGATCTTCTTGTCCTTCTGAAACTGATCCAAATAGGCACTATGAATATTTAGGGAAAGATCCTCTCCAATTTCTTGTTGCAGCACAGAAGGGAGACATCATGGTTTTTCTCGAGTGGATTCTTGACAACTCCAAGATCAAGAAGTTCAGCAGTTTACATGAGAGCTGGAGGCAATGGTGCCAGCTCTACCGCAAAACTGTAGGGAGAAGTCTTCATGCCAAGAGTTGTCAGGATATCAATGATGTGAGTCATTTTTGTTTCTTCCCTTGCTCGCTTTCTAACAAAAATGTAACAGTACATGAAGGAGCATCTAGTTACAAGTTACAATCTCGACATGTCTGTTGGGGAGAAGCCTGTAATGAACGTTGATGATTTGTACATCGTTCTCCACCACCATTGGACAAGAGACACAACCCCCTATCCCGATGGTCGTCAAATAATTCAACTCGCTTTCCTACTTCTGGTGTCAGCATATACCGGTAGTCGACCAGGAGCGCCGGTTTATGTTGACCGAAACGAGCGGACTAATATCCAGCATTTCTTCGGTGGTGCAGATGAAATTGAGGGACACGACGAAGATTGGGACTTCAGAGAAGATGATCTAAAAACACTTTGCTACGGTCAGATTAGTTGGATTCTACTCCCAAACCCTGGAGGTATTTGTGACCATCTTGTGATGGAAATTGATTTGAAGCAAACTAAGGGTCATCATACCAAACCAAAGAGGTCAGTGATTGCAAGGCTTTGTTTTACGCCAAGCTAGTTTATCTAATAGAAAAATCTTCCTAATGTCTGAAGTCAAACAACCTTTCTTCGACATAATTGTCCTTGTGCTTACAAAATCCTTGACGATGCATTTTTGGCAAATATTCATTCTGTCGAGGATATATTCGTGGCTCGTGTCTCCCCACCACGTCGTTCAGTTAGACTGAAATTCAAGAAGGACAAACTTGATGACAGAGAAGATAATAATATTGTCTATCTGGAAGCTAGACTAAGAGAGAGAGAATAAGGGAAAGCAAGTATGAATAGGATACTAAGATCCTATCTACACTGCCAAACATGATGGCATATCAAACATGTTTGATCTATATGCCTAGATGCCTATGGCATCCAACAATATATCACACTGCTGACTGATCCAATCATTTCATAGGTAATATTCTGTGTTTGTCATGTTTCGAGGGCCGCCCTCTGAGGGCAGGTAAAAGACATGCCCGACCCGCGGGCAGGAGGATCCTGCCCTCGGCCCGCAAAACGCGGGTCTGTGGGCGGTTATGAGGTCTACTCTTCGCCCCAAATCACGCAATCCCCACCATTTCTCATCCATGCTCATTATTCTTAGATTCTTCCCCATTCGACCTGGCCCTAGGGCTACATAGCGGCGGCGTTCATAACTCCGATTGGCGAGGACACACCTACAGCTACGATAACGCTAACGACATCCCATCGGTTAGCGGTAGACCTCGGCAGAACAATACTTACTTATGTCAAAAGGTCGCTGCCTAACTAATCAGTTGAAGGGAGCTTCCCCTAGTTCCTCTATATGTTGAAACGGTCATCTGCATGACACTAAGAACACGCTCATTCGGAGCTTTGACCTTATTCTGTTTGTAGCCATATTGAAACATGACTTGGAGGTCCAACATCAGGCTCGTCGCCATCATCTCTACCTTTCTATGGACTCTCGGCCAACAAACCATTGGCCGCATATTTCCCATCAATATCAGTCCTATCTCGAATTATTTCCATCAGCGAACAGAAATAGGGGACTCGCGGAACGACTGGGCCTCATGCTCCATGCTCCCTCTATCAACGACTGAACGGACCAATTTTGGCACCGGCCCAGGAGGATGCATTGTCTACGGCTACCCCTCCACTGGCGGGGTTCTCGTCAAAGAGGCTGACCTTCTCGACATGCTCTTCCTATCACTCTCCCGCTCTCATAAGTCGCAGCGCTCTCCTAGTGACGACGAAGAAGACAGATTCTGTAATCTCATGCGACGGACTGGTGCTAAGTGGTGGTCGAGTAAGGAGGACAGGCTGGAAGTACGGTTAGGCGCGAGGGAGATGACGGAGGAAGAAGAAAAGGTGCTGGTGTTCGGTTGGCCGACGGATGGAGTGGGTGTATGGGTGTTGAGATATGAGAGTGATAGGCAACTTCCAAAGGATTTTGGGAGAATGAGTTTAGCGATGAATATGGATGAGAAGATACAGATGATGAGAGAATATGGCGCTACGTTTGCTGAAGATGTCACGCAGGTGGAGGAACTTTGTGATAGCTAAGCATGTCTTGAGTCCTGTTAGTCTTGGGATAAGTTCTTGTGGAGAGGAATTGGATTTAATGTTATGTACATGCAGTGCCGCGTCAACGACTACTCTCCTTGTGGTATTCCTCTGCCTTGAAGATTCGGGCGTTCAATTGAACGGTGTCTGGGCCGATGATAAGAACCTGACATTTGTCGTGGAACCAAGGCTCAAACCGTTGCATGGTATGGTCAAGGTCTCGCAGTGGCTGTAAGAACTTTTCTTTGATACGTTGGGTGGGTGTAATACGAATTGAAGCCAAAAGGGCGCCAATATCAGAGGCCGTCAGTTGGTTCATTATAGTGCAAGCGATCTCATAATACCCATCGTGACGAAAAAAAAATGGGATTCCTCCTTGAATATGAGACATCGGGATAGATGGTGCAGATGCAGTGAGCTGGAGGTTGACAAAAACCAGTATACCTTCACTTCTCAGGAATCAGGGAGATCTTACCAAGAAGTAATCGTGATGATGATTTGATAGAAAAAATTGAATGGAACGGGGTTTAATTCCCGCTGTATGAGGTAGCAGGGGTGCAAGCACCTTTATAAGGAATCTGACAAAGTTTGAATGAGCCTGCGGTAAGCAGTTCACTCCTGGAGGAACCATTCCTCGGAGCCAGGGCTTGTTGAGTAGATTTTGAGCCTATTTGTTCCTAAATTTTAGTGGTAGTAGAAGCTGCTAAGTGGAAAGCTGGTTCCTAAGATCCCATTAGGTGGGCATTCATTCGTCTCCCAGACGGCTCGGTGGTGGCAGCTTGACGACGACAGTTACAGATTAAAACAGCATCTTTAGACTTCCATGTATGATATCAGGCTTTGCAAGTTGCGAAATAACATTTACAGGTCATTCTCAGTATAAGTTCAATTCAATTCCCTCGTATTCGGACATTACCAATAAGCCAGCCAGTCATGCAGGTTTCGTCTACGGTGTATACTACCCTGGCTACCGCACTGCTGATAGTCAGCCTCGTACGTTTTGAATTGTTTCGTCGAGCAGTTGAGGGAAGCACTTCAAATCTGGCTCTGGAACTTACAGTGTCAGTACCGAAAAATATCTTACTGACAGCTTGTATAGGACTGAGCTGGGCTGTAACAAACGATACTCCAAGAGAGTTAGTTCTAGGAATAGCCAGCGTGTTTGCATTTTTACTTGTGGTAGGTGCTAGAGTGAAAGGCAATTTTTCGGTTCCGACATTGACCACCAAGACAGTCTCTCCGAATAAGCATCTTGCTGCAAAACCTCATCAGTACACCATCTCGATTGAGGATCGGTTTCTCACTATATTACATTCTCTCGTCTTTAATCAAGATCATATCTATGTTCGTTGGTACTTATATTTACCCGCCACTCCGAGGTGTTGTGCTCTTTCTTCACTTTGTGGACTATTTTAGTTTGGCTTCTCTTTTATGGTGGCTACATAGGTATACAACGATATATTCCCGGACTCGAACACGATTATATTGTGGTTTGCTTTACACGACCGGGTTAGCAGCGGTGCTTCTTCTCGTCGCGGTCTTTAGGGTTGTCCGGAACTGCTGGTTGCTATCTCTAGAGGTAAGTTTAGCTGCGTACGAGGAAATATCACTCTTGGCTGACTTTGATAGCTACAATTATACGTTCTGACCACCTAGATGATCATTTCATATTATATTGTGCAAAATGCTGGAAGTTCAGTCGCTGAACCATCAAGCTATTCAACAATTATGGTAAATCGCCTAGTCTAGGACACAGTAGGTTTTATTGTCGGGCTGGATTTCTACCGTTGTACATTTGATTCTCCTTCACAGCGGCAACGACTAACATCGAGGAGACCCATCCTCTAGCAGAATTGCCAAGTCGCCAACAGACCGTTCGTTTCAAACTTTAAGGACGTCGATAAGCCTTCCCCGAACTTCGTCCAACGCATCATCAATAGCATACAGGCGAGCCACTTGCTCATCCTAGCATTGCTTCAACTGGTTTCCATCGTTGTATAGCTGAATATTCCCGCTCCGCAGCTTTTTATTTTCTTCTTCGAGCTGCTGAATATCTATATGTTTGGATACACAAGAATCCCACAAACACCGAACGTACGCCACGAGACGTGCAGCCCAACATACAAGCTCAGGATCTTCCTCTTCGATCTGCTTCAAGACATCAAGTATGGGTCGGAAGGGCTCTACAGTCAATATCTGCTTCTATATGGAGTGTTTTAGGGTCTGGCTAGTCAGCGTGGCCCGTTCGGTTCATGCAGATAATGAAATCTACTGTTTCGACTGGGGCTGCCGATGCTATTTATCGTCGTCATGTCTAGTCGCCCGTAGAAGTGTCAACCTGGAAATTGTTGCAATATTTCTCCGAACATATATATCACATTAACCATCGTATCCGCAATAGTGCCAACCATTAATGCTAAACAGAAGAAGTCCATAGGTACGACATCACTCATGATCAAAAAACAGTCGCATAAGATATCGAAAGAACACTCCCAGCTTACTCCGTACATCGTCGACTTGACCTCTTCTACGGGCAGAACAAGATCCACGGCGATGTCTCCATGGTCATCCTGGCAAAGAGAAGAAGTGACAAGTCACGTTTGCTTGGACCCGTTCGCACCACTATTACCTTCCTCGTCTTCGACGTAGGCAGCCTGATCACCAGCCTTAGATTCTGTCTCTGTCTTATCGCCGTCATCCTCGTGCTCAGCCGCTTCTGTATTCGTCCGCTGCAGACTCGCAGGTTTCGTTTTCTGGACTGTTTTGCCCTTATTCCGACTCCTGTCAGGCAACGACTGCTCCGCCTCACTCTTCAGGTCACCATAATCATCCCCGGCCTGCGACGCGCGGGCGCTCTTATTCATGCTTCTCCTTGCGCGCGCACGGGCACGACGGATCATCTTATTATGGTAGTCTTCCTGTTCAAGCTCCGGATCCTCATGGAGAATGCGACGAGCGGCTTCACGCCCAACAATGGGCAGTCGTTCGACACCCTGGACTCCCTCCGGTAGCAGCTTGGGGTCCAGAAGGCCAACTTGCACGAGCACGCTGGCTTGGTCCCAGTATACGTGCTCGGAATAAAGACGCCCGGCGCGCATACTGACAATACTCACAAGGATGATCTCGACTCGCTTGTTCGTCGGTGGAACACCCGGTAGCATCCATGGAACCTCCTGTGTGTGTTCAAAGCTTACGTACAGCTCGTCCACGATGCGGTCAGACCCTGTGGTACGAGAAAGCAGTCGCAGACGCATGGATGGGGGCAGTTTGCCGATGAAGTATTGCTCATAGAAATGGCGCAAGCCTTTTTTCCCGACTCCACCGCTGATTGTTGGTGTATAAGTGACACTAGGGGTCTTGTGCTGGACATAACCATCCATGGTCTTTCGGACGTTGGACGAGGAAAATTTGCCTAAAAAAGCATTAGCCAGAAGTCGCTCCATCCTTTTGCGATTGCAACTTACCATCCACATGCTGCTCATACCGCTGCTCGTAATCCGGATCTCTGGAATATCCTTTCCGCAGAACCTTCAAAGTCCGTGTCCAGGCTAGATTCGCTGAAAGGTGATCGTATTCCTCCACATCGCTCTCCGCAAACCCGGGCTGGGCATTATCATATGTAAATGCCGGGTATGCGAGTTCCAAACGCTCTCCAGTCCCGATACCAGAATTGATTGGGCGAGTTTGGCGGCGTTTCTTGCCTTGTATTCCAAGTGCAACGGGCTGAACAAGTACGTCCACAGTCTCACCTGCCAAGTGCACGAGCACCTGGAGCGAGAGGGGGAATCGCGATCGCGTATCGGGGATCAGGCTGGGGTAGTATGCAACCAGGGCGCAGAGCCGACTGGCGTTGACGGAATTCAGATAATAGTCGAGACAGAAATCTGCGGCGTCGCCAAAGGCTGTGGATAGAGCCAGTTAGTTAATCCCTCTTTGTGATGTTCAAAGAAAGTGCTATACATACCGACCACACCGTAATTCTCGCCTACACCGAGACCGTCCTTTACAGACTGCAGCCGACGAGCATATTCTTTTCCTCCGCCGTTGTAAGGGAGATATACGACGTCGAATCCTTCTTCTTGCCAGTTTCTGATGATGTCCATATCGAAATCATCGGACTCGGCTGTGATGCATAGCCGCGCATTATTGTTGCCATTGCTATAAAGGAATCCACCGCTGCTCAGACCAGGGGCACTAATTGAAATGTTGGCCATCGTGGTGGTGCTGGTTTCTGTGGATTTCGAAGGTATGTACAGTGGTTGCTATCACTGCAACTCAGTAAGATTTTATTTCAATGTCAATCAGGAACATGCTATACAAAAACTTCGACGCAGAACAGGTTCAAATAAAAAGTGAGCCCATGGTACCTTAAGAGGTCCTACGTCATTGGCGTCTGGGTACGTCATAATATCCGTGGCAGTTTTATATTAAAAAGTCTTGGCATCAGAACAAATCGGGTGCATGCTTTCTTCCATTATCCGACCTTTCGGATGTTTCTATGGGCTTTGAAGCTGCATATGAAGATAATGTTCTTGCTCTTTCACTGATCAAAGCCTGTGTTGCTGTTCTGTATGCCTTGTTCTTCTTATGATCATGATCGAATCATGAATCTCAATTTGCCGCTTGAAATTTTAACGGTGATTTGTAGTTTGGTAGTCGCTCAATAAATATATATCAACTTATTCTTGTAGTCAATCACAGCGGAAGACCTCTGATACCTTGGACCAAGTATCGAGTGGGTGGACCTTCGCATTCTCTGTGGAACGACTCTCGACAAACCAGAGGCGGCCACAGTTACTATTTTTATCCGCTTTCCAGCAAGTCAAGTACCATGAGCTAGACTACATTGTTGTACGACCTGAAATCTAAAATTCAAGATGTACGATGTATATACATCAGAGTCTCCGGTACTCCGTACTTACAACTGGGTTCCGACAGAAGGTCGATTGAGCCTCAAATAAACCATACAGCTCCCAAGAATGACCTTCTTTTGTTACCAAAAAGCTCACATTATTTCTAAAGAACTGAAGTTGGCATCTTTACTATGAGCCAGATATTTCGTATACCACTTGCCCGTATAAAAAGGGATTTGGCCCTCGATCGGGGTTGGTGTCTGCACCTGTTTAGATGCGAAACATCCCATAAGCAAGCAAAAGATACTGATATGTCAGCTACAGGAAAATCGAGCTGTACTGACAACGAGTGTTGGGCTGCGAATGCTAATCGTGCTGATCCATTCTGATCAATACCATTCGATCTTTTTGAAAGTATTGGAACTTCTTCGCATTTGATTTTAGAGCTTCATACTTCGAGATATCGCATCCAACCAATGACTATTGGAAGTGTCTTGTTTTGCGGCAACTAGCAAATTGTTACGCTTTACCTAGGTATGTATCCTTTGTTTGATTGGCCCTACCGTGAACCGACTCTAGATATCTAAATTTCTAGCACCACAGCAGCGTCAATTTTCAATACCAAGTCTCATCGACTGTCCTGCCTCGCCTCTGAGAAGGTTCACTACCCGGTACATAGATGTCTTTAAACAAAACATCAAGACTGGCCTCAGGGGCGGGCATCTGCTTGGCATGTTCGATTTCCTCATTGACGAATCTTCTCACTTCCTTTTCGATAGCCTTGGCTTCGTCCTCGGTAATGATGCCCCAGTCTATCAATTTCATCTTCAAATTTATAAGTGGGTCGTTTTCACGGGTTTTCTGCAACTCCTCTCGACTGCGGTAGGCAATTCCAGGGTCGGACATGGAGTGACCGGCAAATCGATAGGTGACATACTCATATACGAGGGGACCATTGCCTATTTTAACAAAATCACGCCCATGCTTGACTGCAGTCAGTACAGCTAGAACGTCCATCCCATCAATCCGAAGACCGGGGATGTATTGACCACGTTTATAATACTCCGTCATGGCAGATGCCCTTTTATCAGACGTCCCCATCCCATACTTGTTGTCTGTTTGCCTTGCTGTCAGAGGAAGAAAATCAACTTGCAAATCAGTAAAGACTTACTCTCGCAGCCAAATATCACGGGTAGATTCCACAATTTTGCCATGTTGAAGGCCTCGTGCACCTGCCCTTGGTTCGCGGCTCCGTCACCATACAAATTGATTGTGACGTTACCTGTCTCGTCATACTGCTGGGCAAGCGCTATGCCAGCCCCCAGTGGCACGCTTGCACCCACGATACCATTTCCGCCGAAGAAGCTTTTGGAGTACATGTGCATCGATCCGCCTTTCCCATGTGCTATCCCATCCCGGCAACCCAGGAGCTCACCGATGATTGATCTGATTGTACCGCCACGCATATATGTGAACCCGTGAGAGCGGTACGCGGTGATCAGTTTGTCTTCTTTGCTAATTGCGTGCTCAATTCCAACTGCAACTGCCTCTTGTCCAGTTGATAGGTGACAGAAACCGCGGATCTTTCTCTCTTTGTACAACTGGTCGGCACCTAGCTCCATGCGTCTTGAGACATATCAGCATGCGTGAAATGGTGAGCTCCACAGAAACGATGCAAACCTTATTGCTATCATGTCGCGATACATCTGCTTCAGTTGGTTCTTCGTTGTCTCGACAAAGTATGGCGGCGGATCAAGATTGTATGTTTGAAAGCTTTCCTCCGCAAGGGGTATTGTGAAAGGCCTATCATTTTCCTATCCCGATCCACGTTAGTCTCGCTGTCCCTAATATGCAGAGATTAAATGCTAACTTCAGGTATTGTCTCAGTGCCGGCTACTTGAGCGAACCCACGCTGTTCAGCACAGAACCGGGTAACGGTAAATCTGCGGGCTCCAAAAGTTAGGAACAACTTTGCTTTGGTTGAGATCAGCATGATGGTGGTGGGAATATCAATGAGCCTACGAAATATGTCGTTCATTTAGATGCTGGGAGTTTTGTAGCATTCTGTGTGATGCAAGTGTGAATCATGGTCAGGGCGGACATGACATCCGACATGGAAGATCGATCTGTCTCTACCATATCAGCAATTGAATGTTCAACATCAAAATTGAACCACATTTTCTTTTGAGATGCTTACTTACATTTGAGTCTCGTCAAAATGCAGGAGGGCGTGGGCACCCATCGAGCATGAGTTACCCGGGCGTTGTCTCTTTGGTGTCTGATTCAAATGCCCAAAATAAGCCAACACAGAGCCGAAGGCTGAATAAATCCACAACTCAAAGTGACGAACCTGGCATGTTGCGGAAGTTTAGGAGATATGAGCTGCAAATTTTCCGTCAAAATGATGTTAATGAATGCCCCAGCCCTGGAGTCTCAGGTGTGACTAGGCTCTTCAATAGGAACCAACAAAATATTCGAGAGCCGTCCACCAGACAACGTGATCGCGAGACTTATAAGCCAAAATCTAACCGACCATATCTTTATTACTTGGCCGGTACTGATGAGTCATAGGCATTGAGATTTCTTGCTCTTGACCAATATGGGCGCAGAAGCCGCCGAGTGTACTTCTACCAAATCTCAATGGACAAGAAAAGTTTTGCTGTACATTTCAGTCTCAAGACGCGCTCCGGACATTCATCCAGCTGTTCTTTTTAAAAAAGATCACGGTATTATAGTATCCAGTCATGAAGCTGGCGCGCTGTGGTTGATAACGAAGCTATACGTACGATTATGGCATCGAAAAGGGAGTCTGATCGATCACCTCAGCACTCCAGCTAAGGTTATAGCCACCCTCCGAGAGCATGTAGCTTCATTCATCCTTTTGAATCACTGTGTGTTTTCTTTCTCGCTTCTTTGCGACCAGGAAAAATGGTTGGAGCCTTTGTCGTTACGGCGACGGGGCTCAACTATGCGGCTTCTTTGTCGGCTTATCGAAGGTGCAACCGAAGAGATGACGCTGTCGGTGGTAGGAGAAATGGAACTCATCAGGATTCTGGAGTTCATCTAAGGGTTTGAATGGAATATCTTTTCGCTTCGGATCCATGACATGCCTGTCTGTTTCGCGTACATAAGAAGCCTTCCGAAGCTCATTCGGCGCCGAACTTGATTTTGCTCTGTGCTGTTCGGCGCCGAAATAAATCTCACCTCCGAAATTCTGTACACGCGTGAATTATTTATAAACCTGCCATTTCCCCTATGTGTCAATTAAGCCAGCTTCAAATATTTACTTCTCTCATATTCGTTACTTCGCTTATTATACCATGACTGAATCGATAGAAGAAGGGGTGGACAAGCACCCAGACCAGGTCTCGATTACCACCGAGAAGCCTTCCGATGTCAAAGATGATGAGACTCACTTAGCTACGGGGGCCCGGCTGCTAGCTATCATTGTTTCTATTTTACTGGCTATGTTTTTGGTTGCCTTGGTATGAATGTTGTGTTTCCTATTGCTTGCATGGATCTATACTAACAAGCCTTCAAACACTATAGGATCGCACCATCATTGCCACAGCAGTCCCCCGAATCACAACCCAGTTCAATGCTCTGGAAGATATCAGTTGGTATGCAAGTGCATACCTTCTGACGAGTTGCGCCACCCAGCTATCCTGGGGCAAGGTGTACACCTTCTACTCGACCAAGACCATCTTCCTGATCGCGGTCCTTATTTTTGAAGTAGGATCGGCGGTCTGTGGCGGCGCACCCAACTCCAAGGCCTTCATCGTGGGGCGTGCGATAGCAGGGATTGGATCGGCAGGCATATTTTCCGGCGCGTCGGTGATCATTGCACAGATTGTACCCCTGGAAAAACGGCCCATGTATGTTGGGCTGATGGGGTCGACCTTTGGAATTTCATCAATCGTCGGTCCTCTTATGGGGGGTGCATTCACAGATAACGTAACATGGCGTTGGTGCTTCTACATCAACCTGCCTATCGGCGGTTTGACCATGGTCATCTTATTCTTTTTCCTGACTGTCCCCCACAAACCCCAACCTTACACCTGGAAGCAACAAATTCTCCGTCTCGATCCCCTAGGGAGCGTATTATTCTTGCCCTCTGTCATCTGCTTCCTGCTCGCCTTGCAGTGGGGCGGCGCAACCTACCCCTGGAGCAACGGACGCGTTATTGCACTGTTCGTCATTTCAGGGATCTTGATGATCGCCTTTGTCGGGGTACAGGTCCGGCTCAAGAAGGATGCGACGGTGCCGCCTCATATCTTCAGTCAACGCAGCATCATCAGCGGTGTCGTCTTCTCGATGTGCGTGGGCGGAGGGCTAATCTCTATGATGTACACACTCCCACTCTGGTTCCAGGGCGTGCAAGGCACATCAGCTGTGAAGTCTGGTATCGACACGATCCCCATGGTGCTGGCGCTTGTTGTTGGAACCATCATCTCTGGGGGAATTATCACTGCAACGGGATACTATGTTCCGTGGATGTTTGTTGCGGCGATTCTCATGTCGACGGGCGCAGGGCTGATGACGACCTTCAAAGTGGACACCAACCATGCCGCCTGGATTGGGTACCAAGTGTTGTTTGGTATTGGTATCGGCACAGGAATGCAGCAGCCCTCCATGGCGGCGCAGACTATCCTTTCTATGGACGAGGTCGCCATCGGTATCTCGCTCATGTTCTTCTCCCAATCTCTTGGTGGAGCAATCTTTATCGCGGTCGCTCAGTCGCTCTTCCAGAATTACCTCGGAACAAACCTTCCCCGTGTGCAGGGAATTGATGTAGCCAAAATCATGGACACTGGAGCAACGGGTCTGTCAGGTGCTGTTCCAGCTAACAAGTTGGCCGAGGTTCTGGCGTTATACAATGATGGCCTCAGGCGGTCTTTCATTGTTTCCGTGGCAGTGTCCTGTCTGATGGTTGCCCCCGCGCTGACAATGGAATGGAAGTCAATCAAGAAGGAGAAAGCTACCGCTGCGGCTGCTCAAGAAAAACTATAGCTTGTGATAGAGGGCGTGCTGAGGTGCATATCACGTCGCCAGTATACAACTTTCTAGAGATTTCCACTCAAGATATGGGGCGTTAGGTATTTAATATTTATGGATGTTTGTGGATATTCGAACAAGGTAAGAACAAATATATATCACTCAACCATTACCTGTCTGTCATTAGCTTTCTTTTCGGCTATACTGTGGTTAAATATTAGTAGAAATTTAGAGCAGCTTTCAAGGGATGTGGCAATTTAAGCGAACCAGACAAATCGGAGGAAAATCGCTATAGCTTATGCTATCTACGACATGGTAATACGAAGACTATTAATATACCCCTTTCTCCTATTTCTACACCTACATATGAATGTTTGTTCTAGTATACCTTGAATTTATGGCGAAATATTAGGCGTATCAGGTACCATATATAGTTTTTCCAGCTCTAAGCTCCAAGGATAAAAAAAGACAGTGGCTTTTCACATTATTAACAAGAATATAAATAAGTTTAGTATGAGTGACCGAAATGAGCATTCCAGGGACATATTCAATACATAAAAGCTGCCTTGCAGAAAACGGCGAACTCAAGTTTTTGTACGATAAGATCAACTTCCCCTCCACAACTCTGTTCAACACAGAATGTCCTTGGTGCAGCATGTTTCTGCCATTGACGGCGTTGATCGGGAACCCGAAATAGACCTAGTTGACGATTGTGACTTCGTTCCCATTCGCCGCAAAATAAGCTATGATGTCCTCCAACCCCCGAGCGAGGTTATCCCGGTCGCAGAATTGCTTCCTGGAACACCAGCGTACAAACATTCCCCTGCAAAGCGAATAGGTATGTACAGTTCAGTATAGGGTAAGACAAACTGTTGACACTATCTAGCTCAGGTTGTCGTCACTGTTCTCGCGTGCTGGAGCGCGTCGGGGATCGTGTTTGGCTTCGCGGCGCTCAAACCTGTTCTCGTCGAAGAGGGTGTTTATCACGAGCGTTGCACGCCTGCGGAAATAGATGAAGGGCTTGAGCTATGCGCACAGCAGGATCTTAGGTATGTTTGTTGCACAGACGCCTTCGAGTTGTGTTTGTCGCTAACCACAACTAGACTCAACCTGTTTTTCACCATTGCTTCGATAACAGCCAATGTCTCGGCTCTTCCCGTAGGGACGATTTTGGACCGATGTGGATCACGCGTCTGCTGGTTTATTGCTTGCCTGCTGCTTGCCATCGGTGGTGTTATCATGGCATTTGCATTCCACGAACCTGGCTTCGATGGCTATATCGCGGGTAATTTCTTCCTCGCTCTAGCTGGCACATTTTTATTTGTACCCTCGTTCCAAATCGCGAATGCGTTTCCCAAATATGCGGGGTCGATCGTCGCGCTGGTGACTGGTGCATTCGACGCCTCTGCTGCTGTGTTCCTCTTTTACCGACTCATCTATGAGGCGTCGGGCAGAGCTTTCACCCCGGACAAGTTCTTCCTGGGCTATCTGGTCGTCCCCGTGTGTATTTTAATCGCACTAGTGACCATTATGCCGGCGCGTGACTATGTATCGACCTTGCAATTGGAAAACAAAATAGAAAAGGCCGAAGATGCCACACGCGACGTCCACGACTCCGATGATGAAATCGAGAGCACGTCGGAGCTCAACCGGGTGCGGAAGAAGCGAGCGGAGCAGCGAAGGAAGAAGATCCGCCAAATCGATGCGGTGCTCGGTGATAAAGATGAGCGTCAGATGCGTGCGGAGCGAGAAGAGGATCGCAAGCAGACGAGTTCGGTCTGGGGTGTAATGCACGGCCTGCCGGCGCATCGGCAGATGGCCACGCCCTGGTTTATCCTGATCACGCTGATGACTGTTTTGCAGATGATTCGCATGAACTACTTTATCGCGACGATTCGCTCGCAGTATGAATACATGCTCGGATCGATCGAGGAGGCAGATAAGATAGGTGCCTTTTTCGATATCGCGCTACCGCTCGGGGGTGTTCTCTTCACACCTGCGATCGGATACCTTCTCGATCGCCTCAGCGTACCAACCATGCTTGGGCTAATTGTGCTTTTCACCACGGTCATTGGTGTACTCAACTCCATCCCGGCAGTTTGGGCTGGTTATCTGACCGTTGTGCTCTTTGTCTTACTCCGGCCTCTCTATTACTCGGCCATGTCGTATGTTGTCTTCCACTCACTGGTACATTCCACGTGCTAATCTTGGCTCTAGTGATTATACCACCAAAGTCTTCGGCTTTGCGACGTTTGGGCGCGTATACGGTGCCATCATTTGCCTCTCGGGAATTGCCAACTTTTCTCAGTATGGGCTTGACGCATTGACTCATCATACGTTTGATGGCAACCCAATTCCAATCAATGCCGCCTTGGCAATCGCGGGATTTCTTGTTGGAACGGCACTCGTGATCTTTGTTTTTGTTTCTGTGAGACAGATGAGAGAGCAAAATCGGGTAGATGAGGAAGAACGCGAGAGACTTCTCTTGGAAGAGGATGAAGAAGAGGACGAATACGAGGATGATGAAAGTTACCGTCGACGGGATTAGCATTCTAAGGCTGAACCGAGGTTCAAAAATTCGAAATTCAATTTTCCATGTCAACACTTTGCATCCATCTATTCTGGTCCTTATAACGATCCTAATATGAGATACTCAAATGCCTCACCTGGTGTCATTTGAGGTATTGCAAGAATATTTTACCACTCATGGATTTTAACAGTCGTCTCAAATATTCTACATATATGTCTCGCAGTAGAGAATATATTGAGTAGCCTATGACATTTATGTAAGGATGTGACTATTTACTGAGGATTCGAGAGGGTTTTCTATACGAATTATACTTTCGGCATCACCGACTATTTGAGCGATGGCTAAAGTTCCCTTATAAGCTCCTTTCTGACTGGCCAAGTCCATGCCCACTGAACCACCTGACAAGTAGAAAAGGTCTCTCCTTGCCCTAGGAATTCCAGATGTAAGGGGAGTTTGTGGGTTTTTCGTGAATCAACAGTAAACACTAAGCAAACTTGGCTAGAACAGATCGTCCAAATGACGTCTCTAGCCCTAGATATCGGCTTGAAACCCGCAGAGAGGGGGATCAAAGTGTATCAAATTTGCCATTTGCCAAGTTGCCAAGTACATTCCCCCGCATTTACTCCCTCCCCGGATTGTCCCCAGAAGTAGCCACCGAACTAGTCCAACGACATACCAGAGATGACTCGTAGAGAGTGTCAAGTGGAGTGGCCTCCCCCTCATTTGTTTCGGACATTATTACTTGCCGTACGGCAGATGTGCTTGTCCCGAGGCACACTACTACCACTTGCCGGCTATTGCGTTCTCGATGCACCTGTTTCTTGGAGACTTTCCTGGGCAGTTTTGGAGCAGGCTGCAATAGGCGAGCGTCGATCTTGAATGGCTGATTTAGGAATGGATTGCATTTTTTCGGGGCTTATTCCTCCTTGGAATACTAGATGAATATATACTTTCTGATCCTTGCTGGTCTTGTCCTTTGCTAGATAAGGCTGCAGCTCTGTCTACTAATTCTACTCCAACCCCATTGAATTTCTTTCTTTCTTCTTCTCATATCCCATCTCCGTCCTTCCTACTTTCCTCTACATCTACATCTTATACATCCATTTTATCCTCCAATTAAGTTCGGGCATATCAATATGGGAACTATGGCTCCCATCGATGAGAAACCGCCTGCTGACCACCTCATCGAGGATATTGGGAGAAGAACTCCTCTCAGCGAGGAGGAAGAGGAGGAGTTTACACCACAAGAGCAGAAAAAGATTATTCGACGGATTGATCTGCGTCTGGTGACCATGACCGGATTGGCTTATTGCATTTCGCTCATGGACCGGACGAATCTGAGCATGGCTGCCGTTGCAGGGTAAGACTACAGTGATGTAGGACAATCGTATGTGCCCAAGCCATTTACTGAATGCTGTAATAGGTTGAAACAAGAATTACAACTAGAAGTTGGCCAGCGCTATGTACGTTCAAATATATAGGGCACGAGTCTAGAAGGTGATTAGCTAACTTTTGAATAGTCCATTGTCGTTTTGATGTTCTTCGTGCCCTATATTATCTTCCAGCCGCCGATGACGGTTATCATTCGCAAACTTGGCCCGACATTCTTCCTGTCCTCAATTATTGTATGCTGGGCCGGAATTATGATTGTAAGGGCTTCCTGCGTTCTCTCAACATCGAAATTTCAATTTATTGACTGGCATAGGGTATGGGATTTGTCAAAGACTGGGGCGCATTGGTTGGCACGCGTGTGCTTTTGGGTGTGCTGGAAGCTGGTTACTTCCCTGGTTGCGTTTACTTGCTATCCTGCTGGTATACCCGATGTAGGCCAAAAACACCCCTCCAAGTGATTGCATAGCGCTGACCCTTCAAAGATGATGTTCAAAAGCGTTTCTCTATCTTCTATCTCATTGGATGTGTTGCTTCTGCATTAGCGGGCATCCTTGCATTTGGTTTGATGCAATTGAACGGCAGGGAAGGGCTGACTGGTTGGAGATGGATTTTCATCCTTGAGGGAGTGGTATGCAAAGTTGATTTAGCGGAAACAAACCGAGCTAATAAAAAACATAGATTACTGGCGTCATAGGCATCCTATGCTTCTTCTTCCTCGTCGACTTCCCTGACCGTGCACACAAGTCCTGGCGCTTCCTGAATGAGAGAGAATGCGCATTCATTGTCCGTCGCATCAACAAGGACCGAAATGATGGCGATTTGGAAGCTTTCTCTCTTAAGAAATTCCTGAAACCTGCATTGGATCTGAAGATCTGGGCCTTTGCCATGATCTTCTTGTGCGTTAACTCCCCAAATAGACCCGAGTTCTGCTAACCGCGTCTTAGCTCGATCACTACCGTCACCTACGCTATTGCCTACTTCCTCCCCATTATCCTCAACTTAGGCATGGGCTACGGCGTCGGCGAAGCCCAATGCCTTGTCGCGCCACCCTACGGGTTCGCCGGAATCGTCATGTATGGCACGGCTTGGGTTGGCGACAAGTACCGCGTCCGCGCACCGATCATTATTTTCAACTCCCTGCTGGCCATCATTGGCCTGCCCATGATGGGATTCGCTAAGAGCGACGCCGTCCGCTATGCGGGCGTGTTCTTCACGGTTGCAGGTGCTAATGCTAATATCCCATCGTGTATGGCATACCAGGCGAACAACGTGCGCGGTCAATGGACGCGTGCTTTCTCAAGTGCCACACTTGTAGGCCTTGGAGGTCTCGGTGGTATCGTGAGTAGTCTAGTGTTCCGGGAAGAAGACGCACCTGGTTACCGACCGGGAATGTATGCTGCTATCGCGTATGTGGTCTTTCCTTCTATTTCACATTGTGCTCATATACTGACGGTGACTCACCAGGTGCAACATTCTTATCATCGTGTTGGCCCTTGCTTTGAGCGTGTGGTTCCGGTTCTGTAATAAGCAGGCGGACCGGGGAAAGCGGGTCATTGAGGGCGATGCAGCTTTCCGGTACACGATTTGAGATCGGGGGAATGTTTTTATATTCACATCCTGTATGAATTCGGATAGTAATACGAAAGCAGGCCTTTTTCACTACCAATATTGTTCTTTAAATGATGAATCGAAGCTCAAGGAAAGCTATGATAACATCGGGAGCTTCCCCCGTCCCCCTCGGTGGGGAGGATCTGTGGAGTAGACAGGCCACTTTTCCGACGGGAAACCGGCCATTTGCTCCGACTGGAAGGCGGTCAGTAGTTGAACTGGGGCCCAAGGCGAATGATAGCAGCTGTGATTGGTTGGATAAGGCAATCTCTTATCGCCGCTGTTAGTTTTCCGAAATGTTCTCCGTCATCGGATGATCGGACAGGGAAAAGGCAAGAGGCGTGGGCAATAAATATTAATTTCTACAGTTGTGGCACTTTTTGTCTTCTTCATACTCTTGTTTTATTGATTTACTGATTTCCTTGTGGATGTGTTGAGTGCTTTTCTCTAAAGCCCTCATTATCCGGTCTCAGTATGGCGGCATCACTGTTTGCCCTTCGCGGCGGCCGACAGCTTGCTCTGCGGTCGCGCGTTCGCGTGCCCTCAATTGCTCGAGCTTCATTGTCACCGTTGAATGCTCGGAGACCATTGCATACCTCACAACCCGCCCCTCGTCGTGGTGTCTATACTAGCTCCCTCTCCGACCATGGAGATCCCCAACCCCAGGATATCTTCCAGCCTCTCGATACCTTCCCTCGCCGCCACATCGGTCCCTCCCCGGACGCCGCGGCAGAGATGCTCGCCGTGCTCGACCCGCCGGTGGCATCCTTGGACGACTTCGTGAAGCAGGTCTTGCCCGCGGACATTCTCTCCAAGAAGGACCTCAAGGTTACCGATCCCCAGGCTGATATCAGCTTGTACCGCTCCAGTGTGCAAGGTGGACTGGGTGAAACCGATATGCTCAAGCTGCTGGACACCTATAGGAAGCAGATTGATATCTCCGGCAAGACTTATATTGGAACCGGCTACTACCCCACCATTGTGCCCCCAGTCATCCAGCGCAATGTTCTCGAGAACCCTGCCTGGTATACCAGCTACACACCCTACCAGCCTGAGATCAGCCAGGGCCGTCTGGAGTCTCTGCTAAACTTCCAGACACTCACAGCTGATCTCACTGGTCTGCCCTTCGCCAACGCTTCAGTTCTGGACGAGGCCACCGCCGCTGCCGAGGCCATGACCATGTCTTTCGCCACAATGCCCGCCTCCAAGCAAAAGAAGGCTGACAAGTCCTTCGTTGTGTCTCAACTCTGTCACCCCCAGACTATTGCAGTCATGAAGTCCCGTGCCGAGGGATTCGGGATCAACCTCGTGATCGGAGATATCTTGGCCGATGATTTCAAGATTGTCAAGGAGCAGAAGGACCACCTGATTGGTGTTCTTGCCCAGTACCCCGATACCGAGGGAGGTATCTTCGATTTCCAAGCTCTGAGTGACTCTATTCACGGCCAGGGTGGTACTTTCAGTGTAGCCACTGACCTGCTGGCTTTGACCGTCCTCAAGGCCCCCGGCGAATTTGGTGCCGATATTGCCTTCGGCAGCGCCCAACGTCTGGGTGTTCCCATGGGCTTCGGTGGCCCCCACGCCGCCTTCTTCGCTTGTGCCGATAAGTACAAGCGCAAGGTTCCTGGTCGTGTCGTTGGTGTGTCCAAGGACCGTCTCGGTAACCGGGCTCTGCGCCTGGCTCTGCAGACTCGCGAGCAGCATATTCGTCGCGAGAAGGCTACCAGCAACATTTGCACTGCTCAGGCTTTGCTTGCTAACATGACTGCAATGTATGCTATCTACCATGGGCCCGTCGGACTCAAGTCTATTGCCCAGCGTATCATGTCCATGACGTCACTGCTGCGCGAGAAGCTCGTCAGCCTAGGCTACGAAGTCCCACTCCGCTCCAACAGTGCTGACGGCGGCGCTGTGTTTGACACTCTGGCCATTGAGCTGCCCAGTGCTGCCGAGGCCGATGCCATCATGGCTGAGGCTCGCGCTGCGTCTGTCTTCCTCCGCCGGCTGGGCGGAAACAAGGTCGGTCTCTCTTTGGATGAGACTGTTGGCCGGGATGAGGTAAAGGGAATTCTGGATGTTTTTGCTGCCCACAATTCTGCCTCTCCCGTCGAGGTTGATGGCACTCTTGGTCTCACCACTGTCCCCGCCAGCCTTGAGCGTACCTCCTCTTACCTGACCCACCCAGTCTTCAACACCTACCACTCCGAGACTGAGATGCTCCGGTACATTCACCACCTTGAATCAAAGGATCTTTCTTTGGCTCACTCCATGATTCCTCTCGGATCTTGCACCATGAAGCTCAACGCTACCACGGAAATGATCCCAGTCTCGTGGCCCGAGTTCTCCCAGATTCACCCCTTCATGCCTGCCGAGCAGGCCAAGGGCTACACAAAGATGATTGACGATTTGGAGCAGCAGCTGGCCGACATCACTGGCATGGCCGAGGTCACTGTGCAGCCCAACTCGGGTGCCCAGGGTGAGTTCGCTGGCCTTCGTGTTATCAAGAAGTACTTTGAGGCCAAGGGAGATGCCAAGCGTAATCTCTGCTTGATCCCTGTCTCTGCTCACGGTACCAACCCCGCCAGTGCCGCCATGGCTGGTATGCGCGTTGTCACCATCAAGTGTGACACCAAGACCGGAAATCTCGACCTGGAGGACCTCAAGGCTAAGTGTGAGAAACACAAGGACGAGTTGGCTGCGTTCATGATCACCTACCCCAGCACTTTCGGTGTGTTCGAGCCCGGTGCCAAGGAGGCCTGCCGCCTTGTGCATGAGCACGGTGGCCAGGTCTACATGGACGGCGCCAACATGAACGCCCAGATCGGTCTCTGCTCTCCAGGTGAGATCGGTGCTGATGTGTGCCACTTGAACCTTCACAAGACCTTCTGTATTCCCCACGGTGGCGGTGGCCCCGGTGTCGGACCCATTGGTGTTGGTGAACACCTGCGCCCCTTCCTGCCCTCGCACCCCACTAGCGAGTACTTGCAGTCAAAGCGTGGTGACGTCTCCTCCCCTCCCATCTCCGCTGCTCCCTGGGGCAGTGCCAGCATCTTGCCCATCACTTTCAATTACATCAACATGATGGGCGACCGTGGTCTGACCCACGCCACAAAGATCACCTTGCTCAACGCAAACTACATCCTCTCCCGCCTCAAGCCCCACTACCCGATCCTGTACACCAACGACCACGGCCGCTGTGCACACGAGTTCATCCTCGATGTGCGCGCCTTCAAGGAGACCTGCGGTGTTGAGGCCATTGATATCGCCAAGCGTCTCCAGGACTATGGCTTCCACGCCCCTACCATGTCCTGGCCCGTTGCCAACACACTCATGATCGAGCCCACCGAGTCCGAGAACAAGGCTGAGCTGGACCGTTTCTGTGATGCCTTGATTTCTATCCGCCAGGAGATCAGCGAGGTCGAGTCCGGTGCCCAGCCTCGTGAGGGTAACGTGCTGAAGATGTCCCCGCACACTCAGCGCGACCTGCTCACCTCTGAGTGGAACCGCCCTTACACTCGTGAGCAGGCTGCTTACCCATTGCCTCTGCTTTTGGAGAAGAAGTTCTGGCCTACAGTGACTCGTGTCGATGATGCCTTTGGTGACCAGAACTTGTTCTGCACTTGCGGGCCTGTCGAGGACACCGAATAGAGACAGATCTAGAAAGATCTATGATACCCACGCTGCGCTGATTGTTTTTTTTTTTATAAGGGGGCTCGTTTTCCCGATGCTCACCTCTTCTCTGTGTATACATTCAACATTTCTTATTTTTGATGAGGGTAGAAAAAGACTACCTACGGACTACGTCCTTACGAGGGCTGGATTGATTCAACATAATCATCCAGTATGCCAAGAATAATACAATTCAAAGAATCAAAAGTATTCTAGACATTTCAATCGATTTCATTTCAAAACGATATTTCAAGGATAAAACTAGCAATAAGTATTATTATCGTAATCTTGACTGGCTTTTATCAACTTCCCAAGGTTGACGCTTTTCAGGGCCTTATCGGTGCTTTATAACCATACGGAACCATCTCATGGTAAATTACACTATCAAAAATCAACTCATCCGCACCAAATACCGTATTATCTCTGTATTGTCATCGGAGACGGCCGACCCCCGCTCTCTCCCTCCAATAGCCGCCGTGGGCCCTAATCACCAACAAACTCCCTACAACCCACTACGACCGACTTCATGCGTCGGAGGAATCTCGAGAACATTCGAATCAAGCAGGGACAACCTTGGAATTCCCCACAGCGCGGGGCCTGCCCTTTCCGGGTAATATCACTTATCGCTTGGCAAAAGGTTGAAGAAACTAGACATATAAGCGTGTGTCTGACCCTCTTTTCTCGCCTTGATTTTGACTCGATCCTTCGGTCTTTTTATTTCCACAGTGGAGACTGATCTACATTTGCATCTATAATATATATCAAGACTTCTGATTCACTTTCTTTGTGGAGAGCACTATACAACACTGCACACATTCATCCTCAACTTGATCACCGCGACCAATAGTTGGCTGTTTCAATTATTCATCGACAATATGGGCTCAACAACGGACGATCTCTTTGATTATGCATTTACTGTCTATCGCGGTACATTCATTGAATCGATTCTGCCAGACTCGGGGTCGAAGCCTGAATTGTCTCGTAACCGAGGCGCATTATGGGTATCTGCTGCTGACGGCCGCATTCAAGGCTGGGACTGGCAAGCCAGTGATGATAATGCGTTCGCTGAATTGATGAGCCGGAATTACTGGGTTGATATCGACGCCGTGACGGCCCAGGGCCAAGTCAACGGTCATGGTTCAGAGATCAAAGTGAAGGTTGTTACCGCGAACGAGGAGGAAAATGAATTCTTCTTCCCCGGATTTATTGGTACGTATTAAATCTATCCCTCTAAACGCCACCCAAGTCCAAAGCCGAAGCCTTGATACTAACTACATGTCCCCTCAGACACCCACATCCATGCTCCACAATACCCCAACGCAGGCCTCTTCGGCTCATCAACACTGCTAGACTGGCTAGAGACCTACACATTTCCAGTAGAGTCCCGCTTCGGGTCACCACCTAATCCAAAAACGGGACACCAAACCTCAGCCGATCCCAGAGACGCACCCATCCTAGCCCAGCGAATTTACGACCAAGTAATCTCCCGCACTCTATCCCACGGCACAACCTGCGCCTCATACTACGCAACAACCCACGTCCCCGCCACAAACGCTCTAGCATCACTATGCTACATCCGCGGCCAACGCGCTTTCATCGGCCGCGTATGCATGGATAACCCCGACTTCTGCGTAGACTACTATCGCGATTTCAGCGCCGACGACTCACTCGTCGCAACCCGCCAGACAATCGAGTACATCCATGCCCTGGACCCAGAAGGCAATCTCGTTAAGCCGATCATCACACCTCGCTTTGCGCCCACATGCACAAGACCTGCATTGCAGAGCCTTGGCGACTTGGCAGCAAGTTACTCGCCTCCCCTGCATATCCAGACGCACATTTCGGAAAATATTAACGAGTTAGCGCTTGTTAAAGAGCTTTTCCCTGAGGCGGACAGTTACGCCGCTGTCTATGATAAATACAACCTCCTCACACCGCGGACGATCCTCGCGCATGCGGTGCATCTCACGGCGGATGAGAGGGCTCTGATCCGAGCGCGCGATTCAAAGATCTCGCACTGTCCAGCGTCAAACTCCGTGCTGGGGTCTGGCATTTGTCCTGTCAGGACGCTACTTGACGAAGGGATTACGGTTGGACTTGGGACAGATGTTAGTGGTGGATATAGTCCTAGTATCCTCGAGGCGGCGCGGCAGGCTTGTCTTTCTTCACGATTGCTGGCTCAATCGGCTCCGTGGCAAAGGGACAATCCTAAGGATGCGGATGGGAATGGTTCTGATGGACGGGAGAAATTGTCGGTGTCTGAGAGTCTTTACCTTGCCACGCGTGGCGGAGCGGCGGTTATTGATATGGCGAGAGATGTTGGTGGGTTTGAGAAGGGGATGTTGTGGGATGTTCAGTTGATTCGCCTGGGCGGGGTCAAGTTGACAAAGAAGAGTCCGCTGGATTGTGTTGTAGGTGATGGTAGTGCGGATCTTGTGCAGGCTGGTCCTGTGGGAAATGTGGACCTGTTCGGTACGGAGAGTTGGGAGGAGAAGATTCAGAAATGGGTCTGGAGTGGTGATGATCGGAATGTAAAGGCTGTCTGGGTTGGGGGAAGGTTGGTCCATTCAAGGACTTGAGTGGTGATGTATCACTTGGGGTTTTTGTTTATGTATTATTGGTTTGGGGGTTCCTGTACATATTTACGATGTCTCAATCAAATCCTTTTTTATATTTGAGATATCCTTTCCGATAAATAGGCATCAAGGCCACAGGAAGTTAAGTGACATCAGACAAGTGAAAGCCATCCGCACTCTTACTACTTCGAAAACTCCTGTTCTGCTGCTCCGCTGCTTCCTGAAACTCGGCCATTTGCCCCAAATGTTTACTGGAAGAGCTCCACGCAATCGAAAATCTATCGGCATAAGTCAGCTTCCAGCCAAAGGAGAAGATAAGCAGGAAGATAGTTACAAAGTTGGGACTCAGGTAAGTCTCTCCAGAGCTACCAGAAGCAACACTGATCGTGATCTATTGCAAGTTAGCATTATATCATCTGACTTTGCTCAAAAGTTCTTACAGTGTTAGTTCCCGCAACGATAGTTCCAGCCGGAATTGAAACATCGTAGACCTCGCCAAAACCTCTATACGCGCCGCGAGTCACGCCACGCGAGTTAAGGTTAGTCGGGGCAGCCGGGATGGAGCCGGCATAATTGTTGACCTATATAAACAGTCAGATGCTTGCCAACACTTGCAAAAGGGGGAATGTGGTTTCAACATACCACAACCTGGGGCCGGCCAGACGCAAAGGAAAGAGTGGTGCCAATTCTCAGCGTGGCAGCTCCGGTCTGCGAAGAAGATGCCGTAAATTTGATTGTCAAAGGGGAGTTCACGGATTTGAAGAGAGCCATGGGGAAAGAAGAGACCTTAGAAGTGCCGACTGTGTAGGTAGATGGAGACCAGGAAGACATGCGGGTGTCTGAGGGATGCATGCGGAGCTGTTTATCCGCGTTGAGGAAGCCGTTTGGTCTATCAAGCAGTCAATATCAGAACTGTACCATTTATGTATCCCAAACCAATGCACTTACGTGCCATCCCAATCTCCAATCTTAAAGACTGTTTTTCCGGTTTTCACAGACCCGGAGATACTCTTCGAAGTGGTTGATCCGGCGGTAACTGTCACCGAAGAGCTAGCAACAGCATATTCGCCCTGATAATATACCATGGTGTAGGTGCCGGGCTTCATGGCGGGGGAGGTGAATCCCCCAGAAGACGAAGCGTAGGTCCAGTACTGTGCGGCAGAATTATACCTGTCTGGGCTTTAGCTATCTACCAACCTCATTACGATCTGCATTGGACATACCAATGAATGACCCATTTGAAAGCAGAGTCAGCCCCAGATGCAGTTCCCTTAACATAGCCTCTCCCAGACGTGGGGACGTATCCTTTGATATCGAGGTCGGCAAAGAACGATGTGTCAATGTTGGAGCTGGGGGTACCGCTCCGGCTGAAGGTCATCGAGTATGGACCGTGCAGGCCCTGGCGATAGGTCTCGGTTTGAACGTGTCCGGAGTTCTATATAAGATAAGAGGCAGCTATTGATTTGAGAAACAGTGGTCACATACCATGTACCAATATAGGCCGGTGTAAGAGCCAACATTGTTCGTATTGATATCACTGGTACATATTAGCTTAAATATAGTAACAACGGATGGCTGTAGTGCTTACCGATGGAAAGGTCCGCCAGCGGATGTCTCGTATTGGTTTAAGATCATACACACGCGGTGTGCGCTTCCAGAGACACCTGTGCGTGTTATTTTTTAATCCGAGAGACAGGGGCAAACATTTTCTTACAGTGGATTTTGTCATCAATAAACCGTTCGCTGGAATAGAACTTGCTTCGCGTTTGGCCACTAACCAAGAACTGATATGTGTTAGCAGTATGTTTCACTCGGGGACAAAGGGTCAGTAAACTCACCACATCCTCTCCCTCAACAACACTACCACCTCCAATATTGGAGACAACGCCAAATGGCTCTTCGTTGGGGAGTAGGTCTGCATTCAGGCGCGCGATGTAACGAAGTTCTCCAATACTCGGCTCTAAAAAGAATTATGAGTATCGACACTACAATCAAGCACAACAGACACGAACCTGCAGTTGTGTATGTTGCCATATGAATAGTTGAATCTCCATTATGGACAACATAGTAATGTGTCAAGGTGGATGTTTCACATGTCACCTTAATATAATCGCCTATATTGATCAGCGCAATTTCTAGAAAACGAATTCTTTCTCAACGCACCGCTCTGACTCGCAGTCACAGTTGCGCTACCAAGACCCGATCCGATATGCGATGCAGTCGACTTGTATTGAAGCTCAGATCCATAGTAATTGATTGAAGTAATGTCGCAGTTTGTCCGGCTGACAGTAAACTTCAGGGGGTTTGAAGAGCCGGCATCAATTACATAGGAAGCACTGCTAGTAGTAATTCCGAAGGCCGCGGATGCCTGCTTAGCCCAAAGGGCTAGCGAAACAACGGCCAAGGACTTGAAAAACATCATGTCCTACGTGAACTGTAGAGAAATGTACTGGTGCCACGAAATACATGAAGGGCAAAAGATCATTATAATATATACGAACGAAATTCTGTTTCTTCATGCTGAAACTCTGCATGCTGAAAGGTGGAGATTTGGCAGATAGCTGGACCTCCGTTCCTGAAGAGTGCTCCGTGAATCTGGCCATACTTCCACCAATGCGTGGCGTTTCTGGTTCCTTGGCAGTTGGATGATTTCCATTTCAGGAATGGACAGTCTGCAGACTTGACGCAAAGGCCGCTGGTTGAAAACAACCACAAGACCAGCTCCTGTGAGGGGCGCAAATTCCCCTGACCAAATGCAGCTCGTAGTCTTATTCCACCCCCCTGCAACTCCGTGTGGGACCCGTGTGGGGGGATGGTTGTTTCAATGTCACGGGGCGCCTGTAGTAGTCAAGAAAGTTGATTCATCTTGAGACATCTTGAAGCTTGATGGATATCTTGATCTAAACGGGTAAACTCCCCGATCACTTTGATTCGACCAAATGGAAAGTATCATTCCAGTGTCCCGAGTGCGGAATTCGTTTTCCCGAAAGGCCGAGGGAGCTATTAAAATGTTGGATGTTCTCTAGAGGTTCGTCGATATGTGTATTAATTGTTTTTAAGGGAAAAATGAGCGACCGAACTGGATATACAGTCAAATCATCCTAGGGGCACACAGAACTAGCCGCCTTGGAATTTAGGCCAAACAAATCATAACTAACCATCTCCCAAAAATGAGGCTTATGTAGTTGTCTTGAGTGGGAAAGTCCTTACGACTTTACAGAAAGGAAATATCCAGGCGATCAAGAATATACGTAAATTGTGATTGGAAAAGAAAAATTCTCAAGCACGATACTGCGTGTAATCATTTTCTGCTTGAGGAAGGACTGATATTGGATGGATTTCCACCGTCGCATGTAGCAAACAAAGAAAGGACTGTGAGTTCCCGAGAAACTGGGTAATACATCAATGAATGTTACAAAAGTGCCAGAATATTGAAAGCCACAAATAGCAAACATGTCCCAATCCAGCATTTACAATCCAAATATAAACAAATGTGTCCCAGATGGCAACGCACCTACCGAGGCGTAGGAGCCGCTCAGACAAGTTGACCAAACACGCTCAAAGGCACGGCTGAGAAATGAGTAAGCTTATGTTTTAGGATCCGAGTGTCAAGAGAGTACTGACATGCCTTCTCACAAGCTTTTCTGCTCTGATGGAGCGACTGGCCTTAAAGTCCACACTCGGGGCCCAGGGCAATTGGCTGCCTACCACCTCCCCCTTTTTGTATACATTGAAGGCCAGCCGAGGAGTCTGCAATTACAGTAGCTAGAAGCATACTGCAGAGGGTGAGAATGCTGCCGAGTTGGAAGTACTTCATTGTGTATAGAAGAAAAGTAGAATGTGGCGTGGCCGTTCCAAGACAACAGCAGTTTGTCGCTTTATTTATATTCTTTATGGGGGCAAAACTTGCTGCTTGTCGTAAATAAGCATTAGGATATTTTTTTTGGAGGCAGCTTATTCAGACGAGTAGAATTCTTTATTGAGGTACACTTACAGGTCAAGATCAGCGTCCTGTGAGGCACGAACAAACCTCCGATCTCCCCGAAAACATGGGGTTGATTGGATAGCATTCTTCAAATCTATCTTACTCTATGGTAACAAAGAACAATATCACGTTGATGAGCGAAAATCAACGGGGATAAATACGCGTCTCATCGCTTTTCCTACCTAGAATGGGGCTCAATAGACGACATCGAATGTGTCTATCATCAGCATTAGGCTTGCTTTGGAATTTCCACGTTTCTTTTCGACTTAGGATCGCTCTGGTGTCTTTTTATGATTGGTGATCAAATTCCCATTTCTTTTTGATTGGTAGAGCACAGGGACTACCTCACATTTGACAGATACCCAACGGAAAGTTTCAAACCGTTATATGCTTGTTTCAAATATGGACGCCCTAATAGAAGGTTCGGTCGCTTGTGTGGCTTTGTAATTTCTCTCCGGCCGTCTTTTGAAAGCCCCCTTGAAATCTGAAGGGTGAAAGTGGGTATACTGGGTGCTGGTGCATTTTTTATGATGGGTGGAAACGGGGTATGCGCCTGAGAAAGACAGAGAAGAAACACCCAGGCTTTAAGATGAGGGCGTGACATATATTTTCGACAAGTACGGGATGAATGCCGGTATCCAAATTCAATTGCTTGGTTATACTCCTTGGTCAGCGCTATTTGGGATATGGGTAAAAGTAAAATTCTTGAGCTCATTCACTTAGGTCATTAAGAACGGATGAAGACAGAAAATAAAAGTGGACTATATTAAGTATTGCTGTATATACATACCAAGCGGTTCCTATCATGATAGTCCCCTAGATGCTCAGAGCCCCAATATTCTTCGCATTCCAAAGTTCTCAACGACGTAGCCTCCTCCCAATTTGAACACCCCTGGACCCTGCAATCTTCCTTCATAGCGTCCCATGGCCATCTCGGTCAAGAATGACCCGAGGTGCTGCGTTGGGGAATGCATCGACTTCATGAGATACCGTACCCCTGGTGCAAGCAAAGCCAACCCAGCTCTCGAGACAACTCCAGTCACTCCACTAGACGGGATATACGGTTTAATGGAATCGTGCGTTGCTGGATCAACGAATGCAGGCCTCACACTGTCGACACGGAAGTTCGGCTTTTGCTCTGATAGCTCCCCGAGAAGCGTTTCAGTGTTCCCTTTTACTCTCGCAAAGATCGGCGAAAATCGCCCAGGTGTCTGTGTGGCTCCTTCGCCGGATACATGGATAAATCGGAAGGGATGATTTGATGGCTTGATTGTGGAAAATGCGTTTGCAGCTGCCAGGGTATAGTCCTTAGTTATCTTCACGTATTCTCTATCAACTGTTAATTCTGATATTCATTTTTGGAAGCGACAACTCGTACTCTTTAGTGACATTGGTCTGACTTGTTCCCAGCGCCCAAACACATCCATCCGCATCTTTCAATTGATCAAGCAGCTCTGGCTTATATGATTCAAAGTCTTTGTGGGCAATGACATGAACACGTGGATCCTTTGCGTCTTCTGCCATTCGTACGGGGTTTCGGCTCAAGATCGAGATCTTGGACACTGCTGCATTTTTTAGCATAGCGTCGAGTACCGAAGACCCGACTAGCCCAGTTGCCCCTGTGAGAATAAGATGCATTTTGTAAATTATTGGAAATGTGAGGATTGATGTGAAGAGTTAATATCGAAGGATGCATTAGGAGGGAGCGTCTATTATATAACTACGAATCTTCTCCTCCGTTCTAAATTCCTAAGTCCGTTAGAGAGCAATATTTCTGCCCAGGACTTTGCGGCTGATGCTGACAGCACACTAGCCAGATACGGTTAGTGGAGAGAGTACTAGTATTTCAGGCAATGCTGATTGGTTCCGACCTCGAATGACTTGCCCTAACCGGATCGGGCTAAACAGAGATGGGTAGAGCCTCAGAGAGGACTTTTGTTTTATCTATTAGATCAGCTCAGTAGTGATGATACCTAGGCAGTTCCCGGCCAAACTTAAGCCACTATCGCTATGGGATGGTCTTCTTCAGTCCACAAGATTTGTCCTCGATCACTAAGCCAGGGGGGCAGCTGATCCCTAAATATAGGCTGCTCGTTGAGCTTGAATATGCGGTCCTCTCAAGTGCCTAGATTGAATTGTTCTCATATGGCCGACTATTATGAAATTTTCTGCAAAGTTCTTTACATTCTCTTGAAGTTTATCTGCTGTAGCTGTAGAAACGGGTTCCACCATACCGTTGTTGACATAACAGCGTACTATCTAACTAGGCGGCAAGGGGGTTTCTTTGCTGCAAAGGGTGCTTGGAATCCGTAAAATCTTCTGCACACAGACGCTTTGAGATGATGAAATCGTCTTCTCTTTGTGGTCACGAACCAAAGCATAATTCAAATATTGTTTTGGCTCGCCTAAATCCTTCATATCATAGAACTCTTGCGGCTTGGCGACGACTGAATATATGCCCGTTGTCTCCCTCATAGCCAACAAGCGTACCTTTCAATGCTCTTGGGGCTGCCTTCTGAGCCTGTGTCCGCTGAGCTCTCGAGATGTGGACGTAGGCAGTTGATCCCCACGGCCGGAGGTGCTTCGATGCCGGTTCTGGATTAGGAACATTGAGCTCTTTTCTCCAGTGAGTCAATGGTGAGACTTTGGTCTTGGGATTGACTAGTCGATTCGTCATATAAATTGTAGATTCAACTGTGTAGGGCCATATATTCTCTGGCGTTCCAGTTTCAATAATTATCGTATGCTGAATATCGTTAATGTAACCCCCGAATCCCTCCACAACACCGTTTGGCTGAGCTGTATAGCGGGTGGAGGGGTGACTTCGAAAGTCATTCCGCGCTTTGTTCACCAGTCGATGAAGTTCTTGAACTCTGTTCCGCCATCGATTCGCCAAATCCGTGGGTATCTGTCTGTGAGAAGCTTGATTTTTTCACAAATAGAAGTCAATTTAACGAAAGCTTCTCCTTTATTGGTGAGTGCGACACCTTCGATGTGATGTGTGGCATTGTCAGTGATGGGTAACCAGTACTTTTCTCCATTGGGCTTCGTAGGCTCATGACCTGATGATGATGAAGAAGAAGTTGATTATTATCTCTATTTAACTATACTGGGGAGAAAGAAAAAAAAGTAATAGGATACTGGGATCCTATTTATGCTACTGCCAAACATGGTCCCATGTCCTACTTCTTGCTATGTTTGATATATATATAACACGCATATAGATGCCTATGGTGTCCGACAATATTAGGTAGGGAAGCACACAACGATACATCATAGAAAATCGCGTTGGTTGGGGGTATATAACCCCTCTCCTCCATATTTCTTTCTCCCTATCCACTTCTGTTCTTTGTGAATCTCTTGCATCTGCCGGCCCCTAGCTGTGTGAGAAAAGGTGATATCAAGATCTCCTTCCAACGGCCGATTTCGGGAATTAAAAGGTAGAAAAATAGAAATGGGTTGCGAATCAATTTGCGGTGTAGACCACCCGGTCATAGTATTTGCTTTTTTTCAGTTAAATGTTCAATGTATCCACTTACGATATACCCCAGAAATATCGGCGGCCCAGAATCTCATGTGATTGATTCAGTCATGTTATCTACACGCGCGAATAATCCCTGGCGAAGTTATTACGCTTGAAGCCTCTTCCTGCGCTAACAAATTCGTCATACACAGCCCTTCGCTTCCGCCTAACCCCTTTACGATGCGTGCTAGGTTAGGTCCGAACTCCGAACTCCGACTTTTCAATGTCACGCTGACCAACCACCAATATATAAACCACTTTGCCATTGTTGACGTTGCCTCTGGGACAAATCTGAATCATCACCAAAATGTGGAAATTTTGTCTTGCTACTTTAATCAGTGTAGGCTATGCCTCACAAACCGTGCTCCGACCGGAGCTCTCGGCGTCGGACTTCACTACGTTCCGAAGTACAAATTCACCCCATTCGATACGCATCCGACAGCAAAATGAGTCTATCTGTGCTGCGGGCTCTGCGCAGTATACAGGATGGCTAGATATTGGCCCCAAGCACCTATTTTTCTGGTACTTCGAAAGTCAGAATGACCCTGACGCCGACCCGCTAACGTTATGGATGAATGGTGGGCCTGGGAGCTCCAGTATGCTGGGTCTCTTCGAAGAGAATGGCCCATGTCTGGTCAACAAGTACGGAAACGGGACTGTTCACAATGAATGGGGCTGGTCTCGAAACTCCTCGTTACTTTTCGTTGACCAGCCAGCCGATGTAGGCCTGTCCTATATTGACGAGGGGTATGAGGTCGCGCGCGATTCCCAAGAAGCTGCAGTTGATATGCGCCGTTTTCTCCAAATATTCGTATCAGAGGTCTTCCCCAACAAACGCAACTCGCCTTTCCATATCTCCGGTGAATCTTATGCAGTAAGATTAGCCTCCTGTCACTTTGTACGTACCACTGACACATTCAGGGCAAATACATCCCCTACCTTGGGGCAGAGATTGTGACTCATAACCTGCAATACCCCTCTGAGCCCCAGATCAACCTCAAATCATGCCTGATAGGTAATGGCTTTATGTCATCCAAAGACATCACTTTCGGGTATTGGGAGACACTTTGCACGACCAATCCCGGCGTTTCTGAGCCCGTGTTTAATAAGACCCGGTGCGATATAATAGCTGCAAACATGCCGCGATGCATGGACCTCTACGATACTTGCAACACCAATCCTGATGTTGTACTATGTGATGCTGCATATTCTGTTTGCTATAAAGGGATTGTCGGGTTGTACGAGGATGAGAGCAAGAAGGGTGGCCGTAACCGCTTTGACAGTAAGATCTTCCAATATACTATCAATGAGCCACTTCAGCTGACACAAGGGAACCAAAAGTCACTGCCCCGTGCTACATTGACGAGATATGCTACGAAGAAGCAGGCTTTATCGAACAGTATCTGAACTCCACCGTGGTCCGGGAAGCAATTGCCCTACCGGAAGGGGTCAAGGGGTACACATTGGAGTCCACCGCGGTGGTTGACGCCTTTGCAACAACACCGGAGGCGATGAAATCTTCATCCGACCAGATCAATTTCCTGCTTTCCCATGGGGTGCATTTCCTGGCCTACCAAGGAAATCTTGACCTGGCTTGCAACACAGCAGGAAACCTCCGGTGGGCTAACTCGCTTGCCTGGAAGGGACAGACTGAGTTTACATCAAAACCGCTGCTTCCTTGGACTTCAATTGTCGATGGAAGGAATGAAACCGTTGGCACCGCGAAAGAGGTTCGTGTGCAATTAGAGGGCCAGACAGAGGCAACGCGGTTTGCATTTGTCACAGTCAATGGGGCTGGTCATATGGTGAGTTCATCGATCCAGGCATGTTAATTCGAGCAGGGGCTAATGGTCATATAATAGGTTCCCCAAAATCGTGGTGATGTGGCACTGGACATTTTGACCAGATGGATTGCGGGTGATTCTTTTGCTTAGTTCTGGAATAATCAGGGGTTTGTAGTTCTCGAAGGATGGAGTCGCTGTTGTACTGTCTTAAGAAAGACGCCCTTATGCATCTGGTGTTATGCATTCCGGGCCCTTGTTTCTCATAGACAATAGACACCCTAAAATTAATATATATGTGTCAAATCATATTCTTCAAATTGGAACAATGCACTTGTGTACCTAGTCTTTATTCTTGCGACCTTAGTCCTCCTTGTGCTTAATATTATCTCTCTGGAAAGGACCGGCGATTCCATTTGTCTAAATATGTTGTACTGACACTAGAAGGAACATCCGACTCGATGTGATCAGTGACGCTTGCCCAGTTACTGAGGATGCTGTTTACTTCAATTTTGTTTGGCAAACACGGGAAGCATTCCCCTTTCCCTCGTTTTAACTGGCAGGCTCAACTCAGGAGATAGGTAGGTATAAGCCTTAGAAGTAATCCGATACTGTGTGTTCCTTTGGCTAGTTGCTTCTCAAATACTAGAATCCTTGATTTTTGGCTTGAAATTATCAGGATTTTCCAATTTGATGAGATCTCCCGAGCGAATAGGCGCTATTGCTCTAGCTTGATGAGGCACAGTGTTGTTTTGACCTAAGCGAGGACGCCTTTTGCCACTGAGAAGATCGAATGAACTACTCGCCTCATGAACAGTAAAGCTGAGTCTTTGGGTCCAAAGGTGATGATGACTATACCTTCAGAATATATTGACTCATCTTCTTATTTGCATCTATTGTACTATTTTCTAATTTTCATGTTACTTTGTTCACGATATCAAACTTGAGAACATGATTCAAAGCTCTTCAACATCTCTGCATTGGACTGCAATCACAGCTAAAACGACGATACACCGTCAATACACTAACAGTGGGCTATTTAACGAACAGTATATCCACCGTCAACAGGAAGACAAACACCAGTCAGCCAGTTGGCATCATCACTTGCGAACATAACAGCTAAACAAGCAATATCCTCCGGCAGTCCGGGCCCTTTCAGCGGATGGCGCCTTCGAAGGTCCTCCAAAGGAACCGAGTTGGCGACTGTCTCTTTGAACATAGCCGTTTGAGTATCTGAGCTTTTGTTAGTTGGTGCTTTTGTCGAGTGCAGAGCCAATCGACTTACAGCCAGGACAGATGGCATTGATATGGATATTATGAGGGCCATAATCTAGAGCAATCTGCCTTGTGAGACTGCTGACAGCCCCCTTTGACGCACAATACGATGCTATCTCAATTGTCAGCAACACTCAGACTAACATACCAAGAAAATATAAAACCCACGAAGCTCCGGTCCACCGACCATACTCATAATAGAAGAGATATTGATGATCCAGCCCCGATCTCCGGAGGGATGAGGTTCTTGCGCCAGCATTTGAGCCAGAGCATACTTGCAACCCAGGAACACAGACTTGGCGTTTATCCGCATCGTCGTTTCCCAGATGGTCTCATCAGTCAGATGCAGTAAGGCAGGCGTCCGCGACTCCAGGCTGATACCAGCATTGTTGACCAGACTAAAGATCAATAGTCAGAGGATTTATTCAGGCTCTTCAGTCTTGGAGTTTGATACATGTCCAGTCGTCCATGTTGCCTCACCGCAGATTGAATCAAGTTCTCCATCTGCACTGCATCCCCAACATCTGTCTGCACAAAGCTCGCCTGCCCGCCGTCTCTGATGATCAGATCGTGCGTCGTGATCTCCGCCTCCTCTTGGGATCGCGCAGTTGGTGTTAGATCGGCACATATCACTTTTGCCCCTTCTTGGGCATAGCGAATGGCGATGGCTCGTCCCATGCCGGATGAGGACCCGGTGACGATGGCAACTTTCTCTTGTAGGCGAGATGATTGCGACATGTTTGCTTAGATAGTTCACGAGAAGTAGTAGTTCACGGTGAGATGATACTGAGGAAAGAGGGGTATGGTCCGTGTCAGATGCCCTGGCTTTACACCCTGGCAGTTTATTGAGTTGGAAACTGAGCCGAAGTAATCGTGGAAGTCATTTACCCTTAATAATACACAGATTACATCTTTGATTGTTGCGGGTTGCTAGGACCTGTAGACTATATTCGTAAATTGGGTTCGGCCCGATTTTTATAGCCGAGAAGTATGGGGATACGGGAATGTAAATAGAAAGCCTGCCGAAAAGTCTCGCTTCGCCTTCCTTTTTAGGGACACAAAGTGGTCTGTCTGCCATTCTTGCTCTCGCTACGATGTACTTCAGGTGTGGTTAATTACATATCATTATTCCGAGAATGATAGCGAGTTGAAAGATGCGCACAATGTACAGCCTTGGAATGTGTGTGTTTCCTCTGCTGGCGTATATTACCGCGTTGGATATATACAAGACAGTAAGGGGTAAACTGTTGTGCATCCTTTTACGAAGTTCATAGAAGCATGTGTTAGGCTATGATAACAAATCGTTCTTTGAATATTCAAGTTTGCTGAGTTCAAGGCGGAGCTTAGGCTGACCAGCCTGAGGTTGTGTCTATATCTCAAGGGACATGTAAGTTCAACCCCAACCCTCATACGGAGTACAATTTACCATCTTCACACAGCCAGTATGACAACATTGCGTCTACAGTTATTTTCCGACCTGCTTTGGCTTATCTGACCGGACGTGTGTCACATTATAACTTGAAGGAGGAAAAGAGGAAAAGAGAAGGGAACAGAAGAGAGGAGGGGCTAGGTGAGCGGCCCGGAATTCCCGAGATGGAGAAGTGCGTGGAATAATATTTCCATGTCAATCAATCTCAGCCACAGTACTCCGTCCGGAGAACAATATTTTTCTATAGTGCGGGCTCTTTTTTTCAACCTGGTCTTGACATTCCGGACATTCCACTATTCCTGGTTCTAGACATGATTCTGACAAGCTCATGAGACCATGATAATGTGCATAGAGTAATTAGAGGCAGAGATACGAGGCTAATTAAACAACTAAAACACAAACAATAATACTAAGCTCCGGCTATTGTTCGGAGTCCGGTTGACCATTGCTTCTCTCAAGGACCAATAATAGGCTCTAATCCCATACCCGGTTTCGGGATCCACCAGGCTTGGAGAAGACATCGCGTGGTGCCTTTATTTGGGTAAAACTTGATGCGGAAGTGGTTGCTCAGCCTTGGAGAAACTCAATGTATTGCATTCGATAACCACCATCTCCGGATTTTAGGAGGTCATCGCTGAATCTGTCGATCGCATTCCTGCCGAATTGGGAAGTGATAGTCAATATGAGCTAGCAGCATCACTAACGCAATGCACATGCACAATTATACGATAGCCGGAGGAGAGGGCTTGTTGGCAATCGATTTGACGGATAAAAATGGAAATTCTCTGATTAATACGAGACTTACGTCTTAATTCTGTTAGGTAGGTTACATCCAACTCAAACACCCCAGAAATTAGACCCTGCGCCCTCTCGTCCCAGGTCATACAGACACAGCTACTGGCCGCACGCAACGGTCATGTCTCGGCTGTGCCTGCGCAGTTATGCTCACCCGACTTTGATCCTATCGGGTGCCCCGAATCCACAATCCGTCTAACGTTCTGGACGGCTATAGGCTTGCCATAAACGCAAGCATATTGCTCTTATCGTATTGTTCTCGGGGTAATATCCCAATGTACTCTGATTTGCGTTATCGGCACCTTAACAGTAGCTCATCTCCGCAGTGCATATATATATTGCGGGACGGACCCAGGCGTAAAGACCATCGAAAGCTGCTCTGTGTCTGTGTATCATTGACTGGGTTATTGGGAGACTCCTAAGCCACTGTTAATATGCATTTTTCTACTGCTGTTCTGGCTGCGCTGTCCGGTACAGCTGCAGGAATTGTAACATCACCATTCAAGCGCGATCTGAAGCTTTCCGCTGAGCTAGGCATTCACCCGGACATTCTGCTTAATCACAAGACTACCGTACATGCTGTTGCGAGTGCCCAGCTTGATACGACCATCGAGACGGAGTGGGCTTCGGTATGTGTCTGGAGTTTTCCAAAACGCTTGAAGGCGGATGTAAATTCTGACAATTTGTAGCTCCCAATTGATCACAGCGACTCTTCGGTTGGTACTTACAAAAACCGCTACTGGGTGTCCGAACAGCATTACAAAAAAGGAGGACCAGTCTTCGTCTACGATGTCGGTGAGGCAACGGCTGAATATTCAGCTCAAACCTATCTCGGTAATTCCACTACATTTTTTTATAAGCTGGTCGAGGAGTTTGGTGGAATCGGCATCGTTTGGGAGCACCGGTTTGTGTCCTCGCCCATGTAAAATTCCGAACTCAATTAACACTAAGTAGATACTATGGGGAATCTCTTCCCTACAACGTCAGCATAGACACAGAGCCTGAGCACTGGCAGTACCTCAACAACAAACAGGCATTGGCCGACCTACCATTCTTTGCGGAAAAGTTCACTCGTGCAAATTACAGTGACGTGGACCTGACCCCAGGCGCAACTCCATGGGTTATGGTCGGAGGCTCGTACTCTGGTATGCGATCTGCGTTCACTCGTCACTTGTATCCTGACACTATTTACGCCGCCTACGCTTCCTCTGCCCCCGTGGAAGCACGGATTGACATGAGCGTCTACTTCGACCAGGTGTATGACGGAATGGCAGCAAATGGTCGTTTGAACTGCACCAAGGACATCAAGGCTGCACTAGAGTACATCGATTGGCAACTCTCAAAGAGCAAATCGTCCGCGGCGGCCATCAAGCGCAAATTCCTTGGCGAAGGGGCCGAGAAAAACAGCAACGGCGATTTCTCCTCCGCGCTTCAGACAATTTACTGGTATTTCCAGTCTTATGGCTTCGGTGGTGGCACAGGCAGTCTGGACTCATTCTGTGAGCACATGGAGACCGATCCGGAGACTGGCAAAGCGGCACCCCCCACATGGATTCGCCCCAACCCGGGGTAACAAGTATGCCGCGGATCGATATGCATCATGGCCGGCTTTCGCGCAAATGACCAATAAGTATTTCGAGACAAACTGCCGGAAGCTTGAAGCCAGCGAACCGCTTGTGTGCGATCTATCTAAGCCTTCTTCCGAACCGGACACCATCAGCTGGACATGGCAGTACTGCACTGAATGGGGATACTTCCAGACCAACAACTTTGGACCTCACTCACTGCTGTCAAAATTCCAGACTCTTGATTACCAGCAGGAGTACTGTAACCGTTACTTCCCTGAGGCTATCAAAAAAGGTCTGTTCCCCAAACACCCGCAGGTTGAAGCGACCAACGCGGAGACGGGCGGATGGACTATTCGTCCGTCCAACGTTTACTGGAGCGGCGGACAATTTGATCCTTGGCGTACTTTGTCTCCCCTTGCGGCTGGTACCAGGTTAGCCCCGCAAGGAGTGACTCTCACAACGGAGATCCCCAAATGTAACGTGGAGACGGATCAGAGCACGGTCTTTGGCTACATCATGCAGAATGCGGAACATTGCTTTGATTTCCGCACGACGTTTGCACCGGGTGCAATTTCCCGAGGTTATTTTACCACTGCCTTGAAGGAATGGCTTGAATGTTTCTGAGATCGGCATGGTCTGATCCCATTTGGATTTTATTAGTTTGACACTATTCCCTTTTTGTATCAGCTTGCGATCCCACTTTCTCTCACGTGGAGGTCTACCGAGGCCATGGACATATATCAACCTTGCTGTTCCTATATTTGATGACTTATTGTTTCTGTCCATGGAGATATCATTTTAAACAAAAAATATGTCGGTCAGCCCTATAGTTGCCTTGGTTGCGTTGTCTGCGGCCTTACTGGTCGTCCGCTACTTCTTACAACTGTACCACCACCGTAAACAATCCCAAGCTCTACATTGCAAACCTCCCCGTTTGGGCTCCTCGAGTTTCTTCGGTATTCCAGGTTTTATTCGTTTGACCAAGGCTGCCCGTGAAAAGCGTTGGATCGATCATCTCTATGAGGAATATGCTGTCTATGGAAATACCTACCAACAGAAATTCCTGTCTCGAAATATTTTGACCACTATCGAACCTGAAAATCTCAAGGCACTCCTCGCTACCCAGTTTAAAGATTTCTCTCTTGGGACAAGACATCAACAATTCTACCCACTTCTGGGCGATGGCATCTTCACCCTCGATGGTGCCGGGTGGTCACACGCGCGGGGACTATTGCGTCCGCAATTTACTAGGGACCAGGTACACTTGAGTGAATGTTCACGGTCATGCACACATGGTTGACAATTATAGGTCGCCGATCTCACCATGCTGGATGATCACATCTCCAACCTGATTGACCTGATCCCCAAAGACAGAAGCAATTTCGATATTCAGCGCTTGTTTTTCCTGCTCACCATGGACTCAGCAACGCACTTTCTATTCGGGGAATCGGTCAGCTGTATGCTCCCACCTTCTGAAAAGGCAGGTGTCCTGGAAAGCTGCGCTGTAGGCAGCGCCCAAGGCTTCGCCAATGCCTTCGGGACCGCTCAGGATTATCTCGCTGCACGGAGTCGCGCTCAGGGCTTGTATTGGGTTGTCAACCCCAAAGAATTCCGCGAGGCAAACCGGAAAGTGCACGAAGTTGTCGATCATTATGTGAACCTCGCTCTCCAGTCGAAACGTAACCCTGACAAGAAAACCACCGACGGTCGGTATATCTTCCTTGAAGCCCTGGCGGCCGACACCGATGACCCCAAGATTCTACGCGATAATATGCTCAACATTCTATTGGCGGGTCGTGACACGACAGCTAGTTTGTTGAGTTCAACGTTCTTTTACCTTTCCCGTTACCCCAATGTGTGGAATCGGCTGCGTCGCGAGATTGTGGATATTTTCGGAGACGCAAGGAATCCGCGGTCGGAAATTACACAGACCAAGCTGAAGGATATTGCTTATCTGCGATATGTGTTGAATGAAGGTGTGTTGATATTGCACTGAATATTGCAGTGGATACTGTATACTCCGTCGACGAAAATGCGACTAACTCCACCCCAGTCCTTCGTCTCCAACCCCCTGTGCCTATCAACTTCCGCGTTGCAACCAAAGACACCTCCCTACCGGTCGGTGGTGGGGCAGACTGTCAATCCCCAGTCTATGTCCCCAAGGGCACCATGGTTGCCTACAACGTCTTCGCTATGCACCGCCGGACGGATCTTTGGGGTAAGGATGCAACTACTTTCCGGCCTGAGCGCTGGGAGGAAAATGCTAAGCACGGCTGGGAATATCTGCCTTTCAATGGCGGGCCGCGTATTTGCCTTGGTCGTAAGTTGTGCATATGCTTGTCTTTCGCTGGAGAGACGATAGTGAAAACTCTTTGGAATAACTCACTAACAATAAAACCCTTAGAACAATATGCTCTCACTGAAGCGAGCTACACCCTCGTTCGTCTGATGCAGCACTTTGATAGTCTCGAAAACGCGGACCCCCATCCTCGACAAGAACCTGTGAAATTATCCAACCTTACCATGTCGCATGATCTCGGCGTGCCCGTTCGTTTGTATTCTTCCGATAGGATTTAGGTTTTTTTTGTGTCTCTCATGATTGAATGTGTATATGGATATTCTAAGGGAAGGATTTCTGTTTTTGATGCTTTGATTTTATGGCTGTAAGGATATTTCGGTACTCATCTGAGTCATCTTTTGTATGTTGTGCCATGAGTTGGTTTCAAATTATTGCTGGAGCATATGAATAAATCACCCTCGTCGGATATCGAAGTCCTTTGGTACCTTTGGTTTGTCTTTTTGTTGGGTGGGAACCCTAGGGTTTAGATCACCTAGATGATACTTGCTTCCAGACCTCGGGACATCGTTTCCTAGCCTGATACATTTATGCATATATCACTGGTATTCTTGTACCTTATCCTATTAATATTTGTAGGAATAAATTCATTATATATACTCAATCTTTGACCCTGACAATGAAACAGTCCGATATGCTGTATCCCTTACCGGGTCCTAAGTCAGAATTCATGGATGTCATATTCCCCCGGCTTGGCAAAGGGGAATAGGCGGAGTAGAGCCCCAACGGTTGTAAGAGCCTCAATGTTTGCCTGAGCTGGGCTGTGTAATGCGCTAGCAATGCGCCAGCGTTGTACTCGCCCTTGGCAAAACGGGGGCCACAGGTCTCAAGGGCTCCCTATGATCAACCTCTGAGGTCGTCTTCGCTTCTTAATTTCTACAAACATCACAAGTGGACAGAGTATTGTGTCTTCCTCAGAAAATCCCGAAACAAACAACATGTCCACTTCGCCAGAGAACGAAGAAAATGATGCCATTCTGGTTGGCCCAGACGACGTTCGTGACTTCAACGTGGACAACGTCCTTCCTCTCCCCTGCCAGCGACATCGTTAAGATCAGAAAATGGCTTCAGCCAACCGCATATGATCTCGAACGAAGTGAATACTCCAGGCATCGTCTTTCACATCTCGCTGGGACAGGAAAATGGCTCACCTCCACAACAACCTATCAAAGGTGGTACCAAGGCGAGGAAAATGGAATCCTGTGGGTTAAAGGTATTCCAGGCTCCGGCAAGTCTGTCCTGGCTGCTTCGATTATCAACCAACTACGAAAGGATGGCATTCCAGTTATCTTCTTCTTTTTCCGACAGATCATTGACGCCAACCATCAGCCCATGGCGGCATTGCGGGACTGGCTATGTCAAGTCCTAGACTACAGCCCCCCACTCCAGGTCAAGCTGAAGGAATATATGGAAAACAGACGTGATTTAGCCAGCTTGTCTCCGAGCGATCTCTGGAGAGATCTTAAACTGGCACTGGTCGCGTTCCCCAGGGTCTATTGTGTCACAGACGCCTTGGATGAGATGGACCTGGGGAATGATGAGTTTCTCCACAGCTTGGTCAGATTGGGACATTGGCGCCCGTCGAATGTCAAAGTTTTGATCACTTCACGCCCAGTATCGATAGTGGAGAATACGCTTAGATCATTCTCTATTCCCCAGATTCGATTGGAAGAGTCTCTTGTCGATCTCGATATCGCCTCCTACGTACAATACAAACTTCATCACTCATCAATCTCCCCTGAATCATGGAGTGTCATAGAGGAGGCTATCCCCGGTCGGGCGAATGGGCTCTTCTTGTATGCCAAGCTTTCAATGGATGCATTTCTTGAGCCAGGTGCCGACGCACATGAAGTTCTCAAGGCTTTACCGGCTGATTTGAATGTGATGTACAACGACCTTCTGCGTGAACATGCGCGACGCTCGAATGTCCCAGAGGACTTTCAACTACTTGTCCTGCAGTTTGTGACCCATGCCACACGCCCACTTCGTCTTCTCGAAATAGCTGAAATGGCAAACACAGTACAAGCTTCTGCAAGTCGCAGTCTAAAAGAGACGAAAAACCTAGTCCGGGCTGCTTGTGGTCCGCTGCTCGAGATCCTTCCCGATGAAACAGTCTCGGTTGTTCACCACTCATTCACCGAGTTCTTGAAAGGGTCCACCCGTTCAAGTGAGTTGGATGATACGATATATCCAATTCTCCAACCGGGCTCAACAAACAAGTGCCTGGCTATTGCGTGCCTGGCCTATCTCCGGTCTGGGTGCTTAGTCTATCAAGAATTGGAGGAAACATCCAATGTATATGAATATGGAAATCCTAAGGCCAAAGAGCACCTAGAACTCAAACTACGGTTTCCGTTCTTGATGTATGCAGCTGATGATTGGTACACTCACATCCGCCGCGCAGTCTCAGCGGGGGTGGATATGTCGAGTGTCTACGCGATGCTTGATGCCTTCGTTGGGGACAAGCGGATGTTTGCCGCCTGGCGAGTTTTATCATGGCCGACACATGAAACCCGGGGCGTCACCGCGCTTCACGTCGCTGCTTGGGCTGGCTTAGATGAATATGTCGCATACTTACTTGAGAGGGGAAGTAACATCGAAGTGCGAGATGATTGCCAAAATACACCATTATACTGGGCTGCCGCTTCCGGTTACTCCGGCGTGGTACAGTTGTTGCTTGCCAACGGAGCTGACCCCAACGCGGAACAAAACCAAGGGTACAGCTCACTACATGTGGCAGCTGAAAGGAATCATGCAGCAGTGGCCAGACTTTTACTTGCTGCTGGCGTCAATCCACTCACTCCCAAGATGAAGGATGAATATGGTGATAGAACGTGTGGGAATTCACCCACATCACTGGGACATACGCCTCTGATGTATGCCTGTCATCATGGCCATTTCAATACGGTAGCCGAATTCCTACCTTTTCTGAAAGACAGTCAAGTGTATCACCGAGCCCTTTACTGGGCGGCGCATCATCGGCAGTGTGCGGTGGTTGAGTTGATCATCCAATATCCAGGTGTGGATATAAACGGTAAATACCGAGGAGACACCGCTCTTTTTATAGCCTGCTTGAAAGGAGATGAAAAGACTATTGATGTTTTGCTGCGAGCGGGAGCGGACCCAAACATATATTGTGAACAGGCGGGAGATGAATTTTGCCGTGGAGTAGATCACACGAGTTATTCAAAAAGTGACGAGGATCAAGAATGTACAAGGGGTTATACTGCTTTACATGCTCTTTGCCAATCCTACAGAGATTTGCGCACGCCAGAACTTTTAACGGCATGTCTATATTCTCTGCTTCAAGCAGGGGCTGATATTGATGTGCGAACTCCTAGGGGTCAGACGGCTCTGCACTTTGCCTGCGAACACCAAAAGGCAGATGTAGTGAAGATCTTGCTTGAAGCGGGTGCCGATCCTGCGGCAGAGGACGATTCTGGGGCCACGCCATTACATAAAGCAAGTTATAAGGGTGCAGAGCTGTTTCCTGTGCTTTTGAGTACTGGGGTGGTCGATATCAACAAAGTCACTGCCAAGACTGGGAAAACTCCGTTACACATTGGGCTTGAGGGGCTTTGGGTGGAAAACACACTTACCTTTTTTGAATTTAATCCTGACGTGAATATCCCCGACGCCAAGGGCGATAGTCCATTGCATTATGCTGTCGCAGCGTTTAGGAGCGACTATGATGAGATTCTTTCTCGTGTCTTTGATACCTTGATATCTCTGGGCGCGAATCCAAATGCGATGAACAATGAAGGCAATAGCCCGTTGCACACGACGAGGGAGCAGAGTAGCCCACTCATTTCCAAACTCTTGAATGCTGGTGCAGACCTTGAAGCTCGAAATCATGACGGCCAGACAGCTCTTTTCAAACATGCGAATAGAGATGAAGAGCCTTTTGAAACATTAATTGCTCTTGGTGCTCGCCTGGATACGCGTGATTTTGATGGCCGAACCCTCTTGCATCGTTGCTGCAATGACACCAATCGTTTGGACCATCTGATAGGTCTCGGCCTTGATCCTTTGGCCACCGATTATCAAGGAAATTCGCTTTTGATGGAGGTTGCAGCTACTGAGAGGTACTACACGCATCCTGCTATCATGGCGCATCTAATAAACCTGGGCTTGGACATAGATATGCCAAATCATCGTGGCAGAACCACTTTGCACGTGCTGTGTGCTAGGGTGGAACTTGTCACTTACTCATTCTCACTAGAACATACCCTGGATTACGTCCTTGGAGTCTGCAAGAACCCGAGTCCCAGTGATTGTGATGGTGTTCAACCTTTGCACCTAGCCGCTACAATATCAGAGTCCTACGTTGTCAAACTTCTCAATGCCGGTGCGAACATGTTGAAGGTAACCCACGAAGGGATGTCAGTGCTCCATATCGCAGCTCGAGCCCGTCAGCCGAATATTGTGGCTCTTTGCTGCTCTAGGCTATCAGCGCTTGGAGTACAAGACAAGACTGCATTTTTGAACAGGCAAACCAAGGATGGAGAAACAGCCCTTCACTATGCTTGCCGTTCGGGTCGCCCTGAGACCGTTCGCACATTGCTCGAAGCTGGCGCAGACCCCACAATATTGGACATTGAGCGCCGTTCGCCTTTTTAGAGCATGTGTGCAATTTGAAATAGAAGAAAAACTATGGAACGGTCCTGAGAGAATACCGCAGAGGAAATTACTCCATGCAGCTGGTGTGCTGGTCAACGATCATAAAAGGCCGTTCCTTGTCCCTCCTCGCAGAGATGAGAGTGAGGATTGCAACCAACAAAATGCCGAGCATGATACAGTGCGGCTCGATGAAATTCTGGATCTTCTTGTTGGTCATGGAGCCCTCTCACCAGGAAAGGATTGCTTTCGTGGTGCGTTGGATGAAGCTATTTCAAATCGGCTCGAATACACGGTGGACTGTCTCTCACGACTACAATCTCGGCTTCCCGACTCAAACCCCTGCCCCATCGAGGGGCTTAGTTACGCCATTTGCAAAGGCCGCTCAGATGCGACAAGAGAAGCGTTCAGAAAGTACGGCGGATTAGAAGATTGTCACGATGATAGTTCTGAGTCTTCTAGACTCGATTACGCCTACATGCGAAACTTGGTGTTCGCCAGGCAGTACGATTTGTTTGAAGAGGGGATGAAGAGGCTTAATAAATCCAAGCCAAACTACTCTACAAGCTCTTTATTGCATTTTCTCGTGGCTTGGGGCTACAGAGACCTACTGGATCGTGTATGCATTAAGGATGCTGCACTGAGTCTTGATGACCACAAATGGTGTGAAGAGGTATCAATAAGACTAGGCGAGGATCTTGTGGAGCCTCTACTAGTCACTGCATGCGATCGTGCTTTGCCCAACATGGACGTGGTGGAACTACTTGTCGAGAAGGTCGGCGTCAGTCTAGACGCGCATTTCATGAGAAACTCCTTATTCAGATCTTCTATTGTGGCTGGAGGCGCACTTCATAGGCTCGCTCTGGGTCACAACTGGTGGCATGTTCATCAAGCCTTGCCATATTTGATTCAAAAGGGCGCGAATCTTGATCTACGTGATGAACACGGAGTGACCCCGTTACACGAAGCCCTGCATACTCGCTTCGAAAGAGGCCCCTTCCTCAGAGATGCGGCAAAGCTTCTCATTGAGAGCGGAGCAGATGTCAATGCCGTGGATTTCTTCGGAAATACATGTTTGTCAAAAGCCGGAGGTGATCTAGAGATGACCAGACTGCTCATGGCACACGGTGCCCATATAACCGCAGCTGCCATATTCTCTGCGATCGAAATCGGCGAGGTTGAAGTACTCGAAACATTGCTATCACACGGTGACTACGCAAATATCAGGCGATCTGAGCCAGTGATTCCTCGACAAAAGAGCGATTATGACGCCAGTATTCTTGATTCGGAGGTCTCGCCTCTCCTCTTTTCTAGTGTTCCTAATCTGCGATACACTGAGAACTACTTTACAAACCGACGTGGATGTCTGAGAGATTCGGCCAGCGTTTCACTCGATAAGCGAATCATGGAAGTGCTGCTCAATCATGGCGCAGACCCATTTACTACATATGTTGGAGGAATCTCCCAGAGATGGGGTATGGGGTGGCAAATTCTCCCACACTTAGACGAGCCCGATCTCTCAAACCCTGACATTGAACCCCCAAGAAACACTGTTATCCATCAAATTTTGAAATCAGGGCACTTGTTCTGGCCATTCTTTCAACTACCGTCATTGGAGCTTGAACGGCGTGATTCAACTGGTTGCACATTACTTCTTGCAGCTTCGCAGAGTGCACATGCACTGCATGAGAAGATGGATTTTGTCGAAGGCGGTACAACCATTGCAAAAACGATTTTCCAAGAGCTCATAGACCGCGGCGCCGATGTCATGGCACAAGACAACGATGGCAATACTATCCTCCACCATATTTGTCCTCCGAGAGGTTCCTTCCTATATATCATTCCTTTGTGGGAGGACTCCGATTTGTTGGAAACCCTGTATGAAGTTGTCATGAAAAACCCGGGCCTTGTCCATCTGCGCGATCGGAAAGGCGAATCAATATTTCACCGCACCTTGGCGCTAGAAAACTTCGATCTTATTGATCCTCTTCTCCAACTGGGGGTTGACCCTCTCCAGCCGGACTCTAATGGGGACACCGCGCTTCATCATTTGGCTAAGCATCTCACGGAGGATGAGCCACTGGCTCACTTCAAGCGATTCCTGGAATTGGGCGTGGATATCAACTCCCGAAACCACCATGGCGACACACCTCTCTTCAAATATATCCAGAACGGCGTAAAACTTCCTACCTCCAGCTGGACTGAACGATTTGAGAAGGAAGATGACCTCACCGAGACTGTCTTCGACTTTTTTGAAGAGGCTGGTGCTGACTTCTTGGCGCAAAACAATGTGGGCTCATCATTGCTCCATTTATTGGCATCTAAGAAGGAATATGATGATTATAGTGACACATACCCGTACAATGTCGTCCGACGATTCAAAATTCTGATGGGTCGCGGACTTGACCCTATGTTGGAGGATGTACACGAGCGAACAAGCTTGGATGTTGCTGCTGTTCATGGCAGTGAGCATATTATGAAATTATTTGCAAGAAAGCCGATGGATTAGGGTGAACCTGATGGAACGAATAGTTAGGGCTATCGCCATGATCTGAGTGGAATCTCAATGGTTGTAAATAACCCCTTCTTTAAAATATTGCGCTCCTAGTTACTTCAAAATGTCCCGAACGAAATCCAAAGCGTTATCCCCAATCGAATCCGCAGAATGATTGAAAAGATTATCTCATATACCTCATTGTCTAGACTCGCAGGTAGTAACATATCGCACCCTTTGATCATTGTCAAATTTAACAATGCCCAAGCAAACGTCATCGTGTACTATTCATGACTTTGAGAGTATCTTCTAACCCTTTACAATCCTTTTAGTATCAGATCTTCGAGATACAGATGGATCATAGTATTCTGCATCGGGGAAATCGCCAGCCGGGGTTTCCCCGCGGTTTTGCCGCTCGCTCATGAAAACTGCCGAATGCGCTCGAAGAGGTAATGAACATCGCAGCGGTCTCCGAATTGAATAGGATACTATTTTTATTGGCTGCTGTTTTCAGTTAATCTCGGACAAATTTATTCTGAGCAAATCAGACATATAAAAGTATGTATATCCGGGGGAAATGACTAGGATTATCTAGGGATCTACACTATGAAACTGTCAAGTGCAATCACCGTGGTTTTGGCCAATCGAGCTTTTGCTGTTGTTTATAAATCTCAAATTGACTATAACTCAGCTCCTCCGAACCTTTCTACCTTGACAAATGCATCCCTTTTCGAGACCTGGAGACCCAGAGCCCATATCCTCCCTCCATCTGGGAAGATAGGTGACCCGTGCGGGCAATACACCGATCCTAAGACTGGTCTCTTCCATGTTGGTTGGCTCCATGAAGGAATTGCAGGGGCTACAACCGATGATCTCGCTACTTACAGAGACCTCAATCCTGATGGAGCCCCGTCGATTATTGCGGGAGGAAAGAATGACCCCCTTGCTGTTTTCGATGGCTCTGTCATTCCAAGCGGCATAGACGGCATGCCAACTCTGCTATATACCTCTGTGTCATACCTTCCAATTCATTGGTCCATCCCCTACACCCGGGGAAGTGAGACACAGTCATTGGCCGTTTCCTATGATGGTGGACGCAATTTCACCAAGCTTGACCAGGGCCCGATGATCCCTTCGCCTCCTTTTGCTGTCAATGTCACCGCTTTCCGTGACCCCTACGCTTTCCAGAGCCCAGCCCTTGACATAGCTCTCAACAGTACTCGAGGAACCTGGTATACTGCCATCTCAGGTGGGGTCCACGATGTCGGACCCTGTCAGTTTCTCTACCGGCAGCATGATGCGGACTTCCAATATTGGGAATATCTCGGTCAATGGTGGAGTGAGCCCGTCAATACAACTTGGGGAAATGGCGACTGGGCGGGTGGATGGGGCTTCAACTTTGAGGTTGGCAATGTCTTCAGCCTGAATGCAGACGGTTACAGCGAGGACGGCGAAGTCTTCATGACCCTTGGTACCGAGAGTTCTGAAGTTCCCATCGTTCCCAAGGTATCTTCAATTCACGATATGCTGTGGGTAGCCGGGGATATTACAAACGATGGCTCCGTCACCTTCAACCCAACCATGGCAGGTGTGCTTGACTGGGGCTTATCGGCATATGCTGCTGCCGGCAAAATTTTGCCAGCGAGCTCTCAGGCATCTAGGAAGAGCGGTGCTCCTGATCGATTTATCTCCTACACCTGGCTCACTGGAGATTTATATGAGCTATCGAAAGAGTTCCCTTCCGCTCAGCAAAATTGGACAGGTACTCTCTTGCTGCCGCGGGAGCTGAATGCTCACACTATCCGTAACGTGGTAGACAACAAACTGTCGCGTGAGTCTTTGGCATCGTGGCGTTTGGCTCGCGAGGGACACGGTCAAATTGACCTCGAAACGATGGGAATATCAATTGCCAGGGAGACCTACAGCGCTCTCACATCTGGCTCATCTTCTGTGGAGTCCGATCAAACATTATCGGAGGCTGGGTCAAAGGCATTCAGCATCTCGCCCTCAACCAAGTTCTTTGTTCTGACAGCGAAAATCTCTTTCCCTACCTCTGCCCGTGACTCGAGTATTCAATCTGGCTTCCAGATTTTGTCCTCCGATCTTGAATCTACGACGATCTATTACCAATTTTCAAACGAGTCCATCATCGTGGACCGCAGTAACACAAGTGCCGCGTCGAAAACTACTGATGGAATTAGCAGTGCCAATGAGGCGGGCCGTCTACGGCTATTTGATGTCTTGCAAAATGGAAAAAAGCAGATTGAGACATTGGATCTCACCGTGATTGTGGATAATGGGGTTCTTGAAATATATGCCAATGGACGGTTTGCTCTAAGCACATGGGCTCGGTACGTTTATCTTATTTCTAAAATATGGGACGATATCTAACTACATGAAGGTCTTGGTACGCCAACTCGACGGGAATTAACTTCTTCCATAACGGCATAGGAGAAACGACATTTGGAGATGTGAAGGTATTCGAGGGATTGTATGACGCCTGGCCACACAGGGGCTGAACCCCCTTTTTATGTCAAATTCCCATGCCCCCGGCAAGCTTCTCCCTCTTGTAAATGATACAATTCAACCTTTCCGCCTCTGAATGAAGTAACTGGAACTGTTAATACTATGATAAAAGACTGATACATCTTCTATTCGTATCGCTATATGTCAAAAAGCTAGTTGTGTTGTTGAATTCGAATTCGATGGCAACGGCCCTCCTCCTTGATCTGGGGCTAAGTAACCTTTTAACAATCACCTAAGATCTAAGACGCGTGCAACTATTGGAACCTGCTCTTGCTTTCTGTATATATCAGTGGAATTCTACCGTCGTAACGAAAAACAATCATTTGGAACACTAGCAGATTGTCCCGAGTCAATCTTGTGAATAGATGAGAATCCATACTAGTCCATCTTCAAAACTCCTCTACTAAGTAAAAATAATGATATTTAATATGTACTAGATTTGTATCCAAATTTTATAACAAGTCTATATCCATATAAGAGATCTTCAAGCCAGAGCTAACTCTGACCAATTTTGCCACCTCTCCCGAGCCTGGTACTACTAATGGACGAATCTCTATTAATTCCGCTTTTTTTGTGAGAACATATCAAACTGCCCAGAAGAGCAGCCACTCATCCTGATTAACAACTACTAAACGACGGCTCGAAGCTGTCGGTTCTGTATCAGACGTGCAGCAATCAAAAGAAAACCGCCAATTAATAAGGATGTGCCTGAGAATATTGACAGGGAGAGATACCCATATCTTTCAACTAGAGCACCACTTATGGGCACATTTGCCATAGCACTGCAGTTTGTGTCAGCATTTCACGTTATCCTTTCAAGATATGGTGGTCATACGATAGAGCCGTGGAGGCTGACACAGTTCCGATTGCTAGACCAAGAGTGGTAGAAGTAGAAACCTGGGCGGCACAAGCTTGCTGGAGGGATAAAATGCCCTACAGCTCTAGTTAGCATCCGAGTTGTATTATTATTCGAGATAACTCACACCAGACGCAAAGCCGTATGCAGCAGACCAAACCACCAGACCGGCCACAGATGTCACCTTGGTCCAGGTTAATGCAATAACCCCTGCGGATATAGTGGCTATAATGCAACAGTTGAACTTTCCGTACTTATCCGCAATGATGCCGGGGAGGACTCGGCCGAAGAATGAAGCCCCGTTCACAATAGAGACAGTATAGAATGCCAGAGATGTCGAGAATCCTTTTTCGACCGCATAAGAAGTCGTATAGAAGAATGGCGAGAACATACCGAAGTATATGACGAACATGGCGAGGCATAGTAGGTGCAGCGATGGCTTTCGTAAAAGAACCATAGCCTCTTCCTTGTGACTCTGCGATTTTTCCATTTCTTGGGTGGTATCTTCGACGCTTTCGTGCTCTGGGTCACAACTATCCACGTTTGTTGTAGGTGTTGTTGGAGATCTGGCAACTGCGCAAGTGAAGATCAAGCAAGGAATCATGATAAAGCCGACAATTCGCATGGTCCAGGGAAACCCGATGCTGGAATTATTGATCAATCTGTCGATTGCAATGGGCCAAATAACTCCGCCAAGTGACGAACCTCCAAGAACAATCCCCATCGCCGCACCACGCTTCACTTTGATGTATTGTCCGATCAACGCGAGCATAGGCCATGTCACCAGGCCCATAGAGATACCAAGCAAGACACCCTGCGCGAGTAGAAACTGATAGAACTTGTCGCATAGCGAAGTCATCATGAGTGCGAAAACACATCCAAATGAGCCAACATATAGCATCAACTATTAGAAGAAAACATTAGTTTCCTCTCCAATGATCGGGGGCAATGATCCTACCGCTGGCCCAAAAATATCAACCATCGCTCCCGCACAGACAGATGTAGCGAACAAGAAAAATATTGCTATTGCCCCGAGCCACGCAATGGTAGATGTGGAGCTTGCAGATAGTTGATTCTTTGTGTAGTACTCTTGAAAGATACCGAACGAGTTCATAAAGCCCACAGTGCAAAAGGCACAGGTGAAGGCACCGAATATGACCAGCCATGCTCGAGCTCTAGCAGGATCAGTGGTCAGTTATATCGTAACCTGTAGCGTATCTCACGTACGTGTATTCAGTTGGGGGACTACTCTTCGAACCCATTTTACCGGTCAATGGGAATCACAAGAAATGAGAAGCTGCTTTGGAGTGAAGCAAAAACATCGCGGAAGGCCTTGGTCTTTATAAGACATCAGATGAATTACATCTGCAAGGTAAATAATCGCCCTCGGAGTCTCCGAGCTACTGTCTAGATGCACGAAGGCACAATCGCCGAATATGGTTTAGCGTCTCGGAGAATCCGCGGACTCTCCAGACGAACATCTACAAGCTGTCTGCTGCGCAAAACAAACAATCACCCCACAGCCTTTTCGCTTTCGCGGCTCCATCTACCTTTGAAATGTTTTCGAGGCAATCTACACCATGAAACGAAGATCAGATGCTGGGGGCGCCACCTCAGGCTCGAAGAGACCCTCTCGACAAGACCCCGTTTCCTGCGAGTCTTGTCGAAAGAAAAAGCTGAAGTGTAATAGAGGGCTCCCATGCAGTAGCTGCACTGCACGAAAGCTGGAGTGCGGCTATGGAAGCTACAGCTCGGGCACAACGCCTATACGACCTATGAGTCAAACAGATCAATGGCCCATATTGGACGATCGCGTGTCTGAACCACCTCCAACCTTGCAGTGGACTCCACGACAGGACACGGAGACACAAAACAGCAACAGAAATGAGTCCCTTTTAACTGCCGATTGGCTTGAAACAATTGTCATGGGACACCGCGTACCAAGTGCAGTCCCCGCCACGTTGAGGGCGGAGCTTTCCCAGCACCGGGAACCCGAGCACTCGCCTACCCAGCAAGATACCACGCCTAGCGATCGATTTCCTACAACATGGGATCGGCTCGCCTCTCGTGAGAATCCGGCTACTATCCATCTGCCGTCCTATCTACCGCCGCTGGCAGAAGCCCTGAGTCTATTTCAGTATTATTGTAAATATCTTGACTTCCAGTATCATGTCATCATACCCAGTCACGTGGAACAACAGATTCAGACAATTTACGATTGTGCTGTGCGAAATGAGCCCATCAATTTGGCCCATACTGCGCTGCTGTTTGGGATCACTGCTGCCGCCTTGTATTACCAACTCCTAGTTGAGTCACCCGAGCACGCAGAACCATTCAGTCAAGAAAGTACATTCTTGGCAGGCTCCGCATTGATTCAGAGCAACTATATACCTTATCCCAATCTTGAAGGACTGCAAGCGACTATGATCATTGGTCATCATCTGTCCAATATGGACTTGCCCTCCTCCGTCAGTCCTTTATTTGTGCATAGGTCATTCGTGAGTCAAGCCACGAGTATGAGGCTTCATCTTGTGGACTCTCCTCGGATCGTAGCCGAACGGTCAGCAAACGGGTTTGATAAACCCAATGTTGAACTCAAGCGACGGCTGTGGTGGGACTTGGCAACATATGACTGGTACGTTGTTTGCAAGAGACCCTGCCGGTTCTATGACTAAAAATACCTGAAGGTTTCTAGGCTTTTTGAGTGGACCCCAAGAGTGGACGTACTCGATTCAACCTCAGCATATGGTTGTACAAGAGCCTCTTAATGTCGAGGATGAAGACATCGACCATAGCGAGAATGGTGTCCCTCTATCTACTCCAACCGCAATGTCATTCAGTCTATGTCGATTGAAGTTAGCTGTTGTATGTCGCCAAATTGTTGACACCATGTCATACTATCATTTTCATGGACAAGAGGTACCCTATGAGAAGATACTCGAGCTCGATCAAAAGCTTCACAAGGTATCTCGTGAGATTCCCAGTTATTTTCGCTTTGACCAAGCTTCTCGGCGTAGATACTCGGCGCTTTATCGTGAGCGACCAGCCCTTGCGTGGCAGCGAGCTGTGGTGCAGCAGGGCTTTCATTCACGACTATGCCGCTTGCATCGCCACTACTTCGTGCGCGGAGCAAAGGACCCCAAATATTCTTATTCCCATGTGATATCCCTTCAGTCTGCCCGGAGGGTACTGGAAGTAAAACGCATTATGGATGAGGAAGAGCCTGCCTTCACCCCGCATAGCTCGGTCATATGGGCAGTCATGCACCACGTATTCATGGCAGCCGCCATCCTCCTGATAGATGTCTGTTTTAATTGGGATGACATTTTGGCCGAGAAGCGAAAAGAGGAGGTACTCAGAGCTTGTCGAATGCTTAGCCGGGCACAACAATCTTCGCCTACCGCACGTGAGGGAATCAATGCTATGATGGATATCTTGCGAAGGCATTGGAAACACGAAAAAAGTGCAAGTTCTCGCGACTCACAGGAGCATTCTGCATCTTCAAATTCGGATGCTACAACAGAAAGTGCCCCACGGCCGGATTTACTCACGCCTGTTTCATTAGGTTCGAAGAGTGCCGTTCCATTTCCTCCACAGAATTCCATTGGTCAATCAACGGTGTTCTCTTCAGCAGATGCGCTGCCTAGTCCAGTACCACTTGAAGACATATGGGCGGAAATGTTAGAGAGCAGCGCTAATATTGAGCTGAATACACCAGACTGGACAGACTTGCTTACCGAGTTGACAAATGTCACTTTGCCAATCGAGTGATAGAACGTGATTCCCCTGCTTAATGGATAGAGGATGAGAACGTGACTGCGAAAGACTCTACAGACTCATATGGTATATGCGTGGCGATTGCCTTTTGCTGAACCTTGGAACCAAAGTATGCTTGATCCTACCTACTTGGGAATTCCATTGATCTAAGCCATGATGCCACCATGATGTGAGAGCAATTCCTCAGAGACGCAGTTACAACTTCTCAACAACCTAACTATCACTAGCCTAATACCACTTTTCTCTTCATCAAATTTCACCCCTGTCAGCTCATTATGCCTTACCATAAGAATGACCTCCCCTATATCCGCCGCTACATCACCACTCACAATACCGAGGGCGAATCGGTATTTCTCTCTCATGCGCAAGTTCCTGACTACCTCCCATCGACACCAAGCGGAGATGATGGCGAGATTGCCCTGCTTTACGCTACAACCACTATGCCAGCCTCGGTTGACGCTGAGGCGGACGTCGCGATGTACGATGAGTTCCTGCATCAACCTCCTGGAATCACAGTTGATGGCGGAACCGTTTTCCGTCTGATTGATCTCCGTCCAGGAAGAGCGACACCAATGCATCGGACAGTGAGCGTGGACTATGGGGTGATAATTGAGGGTGATGTTGATCTCTTACTGGACTCGGGTGCTAGTCGGCGTATGCATCGTGGCGACGTGAGTGTGCAAAGGGGTACTGCGCATTCCTTCCGGAATGTGAGTGACACAAAATGGTGCCGCATGTTGTTTGTGTATCTGCCGATGGAAAAGTTGAACATCCAAGGGAAGAACCTAGAAGCTGAGGTATATGATGAGGGATTTGACAAACCAGAGAAGGAGGAGGGACCTGAATGCGGAGGTATGTGAAGAAGGACTCGGAGGTATTTCAATGAGGCTAGGTAAACAACAGCGGGTCTCTTCTCTCCGAGCACTCATTCTTGATCAAAATCAGGTCAGCACTAGATTGACGGTGTTTTGTCAGCGGCTGAAATAGCCCCAAAGCATTGTCCTCGCAGCGCGCGTGGGGTTTCAGCCCCCATCTTACCAATCTCGTGATTATCAATCAGGACCAGCGTGCCTACTCTATCCATAGATGATTGAATTGCGAACCTACCTTAATTTCTGTATATAAAAAGAGCAAGCCTTCCAACCTGTTCTTTTCTATGCTGCCATATTCCTCACTCCTCACTTCTAAAGACTCCCTTTACTCCATTTGTCCATCAGTCATTCCAAATAATTGATCATTTTACAATGGACACTCCAATTCGTCGTGTCATCACAGGCCACGGTGCTCAAGGAAAGGCTTATTTTGCCTCCGACGAAATTCTAACACCATACGATCCTACCTCTGCTCCGGCATTCTCAACCCCGGGGCCTGACTCTGGATTCGGGGTTATCCAAATTCACCGGTCACGCGGTTTTCCTGTGGACAATACACGCCAGCTCCCCGATCCGCATAAGACCTTGGTCCCGCTGGCTGACACTAAGGGACCTTCGTGCCGCATCCTTGATCTACCCCCGGCAGATGCAGGATGGTTCCATCGGACGCTAAGCTTGGACTACGCTGTGGTACTGTCTGGCACCGTTGGATTCATAACAGATGGAGGTGAAGAGAAGATCCTAAATCAACACGATGTCATTGTCTGCCGCGGCGCAAACCACGAATGGGTAAATCGAGGCAAGGATGTTGCTCGGATGTTTGTGGTGGTTATCCCTAGTAAGGAGATTGTAACGGAGGAGGGGAAGAGATTGGAGAAGACACCTGCAGGCGATATTTATGATCCCAAAGAAGAGGAAGATTGATCAAGGCGATGTATATTTGGAATTTAGAGGAAGGTCCTGTTCTATACTTCTCGGAAAGGCGGAAAATTCCGAGCTCTCGGAACACGGAATAGGCCTTCCGACGGAATTAATTCCAGTCCTCCCCGCGCCTTTTGACATTTCTACTTTTCCCACATTTACCACGAAAGTTTCGCTGTGGGCTCAATATCAACTCTTTCACTTGTATACTTATTCTCCGTCACTTCTTCTCCGTCACTTCTTCTATATTGTATTGTGCTGTGCCACCAATTGCCGCACTTACACTTCCACAGTACCCCGCATCGCAGATCTCTAATTGCCGCGCAGCATGGACCGCGACCAGTTCAAGACTGCAGCACACTCTGCCATTGATGATAGTATGTGCCGTTTTCTATTTGTATAACCTTCAAATACGATAATATTCAATCTGACCAAGCTCCCGTGCAGTCGTCAAATACTTCGACAGCGTGCCCGAGCGCCGAGTCCTACCCGCCGTCGAGCCCGGATATCTTCGCCCTCTGATCCCAGAGAACCCACCTGATGAGCCAGAGGACTGGGCGCAAATTCAGGAAGATGTTGATAACAAAATCAAACCCGGCTTAACCCATTGGCAGTCTCCGAATTTCATGGCATACTACCCTGCGTGCGTGACATACCCCAGTATCCTGGGTGAGATGTACTCCGCCACATTCACCGCTCCTGCTTTCAACTGGTTGTGCTCGCCAGCATGCACTGAGATGGAAACCATTGTTATGGACTGGGTCGCGAAAGCTCTGGCATTGCCCGAGTGTTTCCGGAGTACATCAGAGACCCACGGCGGCGGTGTGATCCAGAACAGTGCGAGTGATGCTATTGCAACTATTATTGTCGCTGCGCGGGAGAGGCGCGTGCGGGAGCTGCTGCTTGCCGAGGGCCTGAAGGAGGGTACACCGGAGTATGAGGACCGCAAATTCGATGTCCAAGCCAAGCTAGTCGCTATTGCCAGTGATCAAACCCATAGCAGCGCTGCTAAGGGCGCTTTGGTTGCAGGTACTCGCTTCCGCGGTGTTCCCACCCGGCTGGAGGATAACATGGAAATGACCGGACCTCGTCTCCGTGAAGTTCTTGAGAAATGCGATAAGGACGGCCTTACGCCCTACCAACTCACTATGACATTTGGCACAACAAATACCTGCAGCGTGGACCGCTTTGCAGAGCTCAAGGCAGTTCTGCAAGAAAAGCCGGCGTGGCAGCGTATCTGGGTGCATGTCGATGCCGCCTATGCCGGTGCATCGCTCGTGGCGGATGAATGGCAGTATATTGCAAAGGACTTTGCGGATGGTGTTGATAGTTTCAACATGAACATGCACAAATGGCTGCTAGTCAACTTTGATGCCAGGTAAGCTTTGGATTTGAATGGCCTGTGGGTAAATTTGCACCTTTGTGCTAACATTTTTAAGCGTCCTCTTTGTCCGGAATCGCTTAGATCTGACAAGCGCATTGGATATCACACCAACATATCTGCGCAACCCATATTCCGATATGGGAACAGTAATCGACTACCGGAACTGGTCTATTTCTCTCGGTCGCAGATTCCGCGCACTGAAGATTTGGTTTGTGATCCGGAGCTATGGCCTCAATGGCATGAAAGCGCACATCCGCAAGACAATCGGGCTTGGTGACGTCTTTGCTGGCTTGGTGCGCAACCGATCCGATATATTTGAGATCGTCACAAAGCCAGGCTTTGGCTTGACTGTCTTCCGCGTCAAGAGCCCGCAAGCTGTGTCTAACGGGGCGTCTGACCGCGTGGCCAAAGATGAGGTTGCTAACGAGCTGACCAAGAAGATCTCCGAGTTAGTAAACTCGCGGGGCGAGATCTTCATCACATCTACAGTCGTTGATGGCGTGTGCGTCATTCGGGTGATTAGTGCCAACACTATGGCTGAAGAGAAGTACATCCGCAATGCCTTTGATGTTATTGTCCGTACAACGGAGGAGGTGCTGCAGGAGAAGTGAGTTAGGAGTGATGATGTAGTGTATATAGAAATTCCCTATACATACATATCTAGACTATATAAGCAATCAGTTAGATCAATGTGATCCATAGATATTCTCCTCTATTCAACCAATCTTTTCGGCCTTATCTTTCTCCCCCACACTAACAGCAATTGTGGATATAAATCTCGCGTCTCGCACCAACCCCAAGCCAGAGTCCCGATCTTCCCCCACGCGGGGTGGGCACTACTATAATAACTTCATTCCTGGATCTCACCTGTCGTCATTCATCCTGCCCCTCCAACTAGACACCTATACCTACCAAAAATGTCTTCTCAGAAGCCTTCGTAAGTCGGTATATTCTCAACTACACGATCAGTGCTAATAATCGCAGGTATGTCCTCGTCACTGGCGCCACAGGATTCATCGGCGCCCATGTTGTCGATAACCTCCTGGCTCGCGGATTCTCAGTCCGAGGCTCAACAAGATCAAAGCAGAAGGGAGAGCAGATGAAAGCTGCACGTCCGCAGTACGCCTCAAAGCTTGATTTTGTCGTTGTGGAAGACTTCACCCAGATTGGTGTTTTCGATTCTGTAATGGATGGCATTGATGCGGTCATCCATGTAGCGAGCGTAGGCAACTCATAGTTCTGCTTATGACTGACTGAACGTACTAACGTACCTCACAGCCCTTCTTCTATGACACCACAAATAACGAGCAGGAATTGATTTTGCCCGCCATCAACGGAGTCAAGTCAATTCTTTCCGCCTCCGCCCAATCTGGTTCAAAAGTCCAGCGCCTTGTCATGACATCCTCTTTCGCCTCAGTGGTAAACCCAAGCAGCACTCCGGAACCAGGATTCACCTATACTGCCGCGAACTGGAACCCACTGACATACGAGGAGGCAATTGATCCGAAATCCGACTCTGTCACCGCATACCGCGGCTCGAAGAAGTTTGCTGAGATCGCAGCATGGGACTTTGTCAAGGAGCATCAGACTCAATTTGACCTGGTGACTCTCTGTCCCCCTATGGTTTTTGGTCCCGTGGTACACCCCGTACCGACGGTGCAGCAGCTCAACGAGTCAAACATGGTCCTCTGGAGTGTGGCCTCAGGTGCAGATCCACTTCCTGTAACGCGGGTGCCGGGTTGGATTGATGCCCGCGATCTTGCTGAGGTGCATGTTCAGGCCTTGCTTACACCCGAAGCTGGTGGAAAGAGATTTGTGGCGGCTTCGCCGGAGCCATTTTCGTACGAATACGCTGCGGATATCATTCGTAATGAGTTCGACTGGGCGAAGGAGACTGTAACCACGAATTATACAATGGGTCAGAAACCGGTTGGCTCTTATGGAATCGACGGGGATACTGCAGCTCGGGAGTTGGGGGTCAAATATCGACCCTTCAAGGAGACCGTGATCGATCTTGTTGGGCAGATTCGGAAACTCGCAGCGTAATGTATTTATATTTGCCTGGTGATATCGTGTGTATAATTAAGGAATTGATTGTTATACTTCTCGTGTGGAAAATCGCTTCTTTTGATCAAGCTCGGTAATATTTCGGGTAAATGACTTAATATCAACTCGATGACATTTTTGCTATTGATAGTTAGATGTCATTTTCGCTGACGATACATTTAGAACGTTGGAAGCTCGAGTCCCCTAACCGTCCAAAGTTTGTCTCTATATGGGTTTCAATAACGCTTGAAAAACTTGGTATCTGAGATTCGAAATTTGGCAGGAAAACACCAATCGGGGAAACTCGACGTGCTTTTCATCTGCGAGGGGATTCGTAGTTTCGAGGGCTCAATGGAGCTTCCATTGTTCACCACTTGCGAGGACCCTTTTGTAAATGTAAACTAGGATCATGTAGGATGCACAGTGTTTGATAGCCATGCAAATGTCTTATCCACTCTGGTCACTTTAATAGGTGGGTTATGATCACCTGCCATCTATCTCGAGTCGACATTTACCTTGGTGCTGATGGGCTAAGTTCCACGTCATAAGAATGATAGCCATGTTTACTCCGTAGCCGGAGATCCAATCACGGACGTGGTATGGTGTCAAATGCCTTCGTCGATGCAGGGGGCAACTCACTACGGCCTATACAATACTTTAGAGCGGCTGCGGGTCTTTTGAGCCTCGATGACTTACAAGTGTTTTTATCCTTGTTCTCATATCTTTCCTAGATTGTACATTGAAAAGTCGTTTGCACAAACAAAGCCTCCTCCCGCTTTCTCTCTCTTGTATGCGTACGTACCTCCCAAGCCAAGGAATAAGAAAATAGGTTGAAAACATCTAAGCAGAACATTCGAAAAGGCCACTTGAAAGATAACACAAGGCCGCATAAGTAGCCATCTATTCTTATACTACATAATTTCATTCTCGAGATCAGTAGGACACAAACATACACTGGTAGTACACGGATTGAAAGACCTCCAGAGTCTATTTTCCCCCGGCTTGTTGAGACCGTCCATGGCGCTAACTTCAAGAGACATATTAGTAGACTCCTGGGTATATGGTGTTGTCTGCCGAACAAAGTAAGCATGAGATACCTTATGAGCGATTAAATGAACCATTCCAAAATAGGTCTTGGCGACGCTTCCAAGGAACTTGGGACCAATTCTATGTTTTTATGTCATCAATGGCCCCGGGGGCCTATAGGCCTCCAGGGCTGAGCCCCTTTTCCACGCGTAATCGTATAATCCATTGCCAGCCCGCCAATCTCTGCGGGGATTATTGCATCCAATACCCACAAGAGACAGATCAACTGGCTCCCAGCCTTGTTTGCTCCACATCCATTCCGTCATTCTTTCCTTTGAGATCCATCTCTTAGGCCATGATTGGATCCCCTAGTAGTGGGGGTACTGTATGGAGTAGAAGATGGCTGAACTTGGGCATCCCGTTAGACCTTGGGATGTTGAAAAATAATTTTGATATCCGCACACCCCTTTTTATTTGAGGCACCACCCTAAGCCAAGTTGGGATTAGCCCTATCAGCCCCCACTCCCACGTGACTGCACATCGAACATCCGAGTGGGGCGCTGACAGGGATCAGGCACCGCTCTTGGATTCTGCCGGCACTCCCGGTACTGCCGGTCCTAAAATAGGCATTTTATCAAATTGCTTCTACGGAGGACAGAGTACCAACGTCACAGTATTTGAAAGGAGAAAAAGCTTGGATATAAGTTGTCTTCAATCCATCGCACATCTTTGACTGACAGATTTTGAGATAAGTCTTTTTCTTTCGATATTTGGCTGATCGCAAAGCTAATCTACGGAGTACGGTAGGCGGTCAATAGGCGTATGGTCCCCACATAGTCCACTGTGCGCTGTATAAGGGGAAAATTAGGTCGAATTAAATAGGGCAGCCAAGAGGTGCTAGCTCGAATCTGGTTAAAACAGGTGTGCCACTAAGGAAAAGGGGTTGTGCCGCGATCAACTCGCGTGTCGACAATCAATTCCCGCAACCCCAATGCAACACGCTCATTTTCAAACCTTTCGTTTTCAGTTTCAGATGGCCAGTCTGCCCTCAATTTTGGCATTTATATAGTGGTTTCGATCTTTTCTTCTGAGGGCCTTTTTTTTTCATGATGACCACAGTGCATGGTTCCAATAATAACCTGCATGACATCAATCCTTTCGCTGAAAGCTCGACTGACGAGCATGCTGCCCTGAACACTTCCTTCGAATCCGACCCCAGATCAAGTGGTTCCTATCCTTGTCAATATGAAATGAGCAGTGAGTCTTGTACCATCCAATTCGTCTGGCCAAGGCTGATATCAAATTCTTATCGTTATCAAGGACAAGCCGAGCTGGCCTCTGCAAATTCAGGCTCAGACAACAACGATATCTTCCATAAAGTGAAAAACTTTCTTCGAAAAGACAAGGCACCAATTTCCGATGATGACGGTGTGTCGGGTTGGCCCCACCATGGCACACCCTGCAATCCGATGTCCATGTTCAGACAACAGGCACGACAGATTCTCAGCCCCAGGATCATCTTCTCCGGTGCATTCGCCGCATCGGCAATCATTATTTCTGAAACCAAAAGCCCGGCGCTTGTAATATTCATCTGGAACCTCCTTGCTATTGTGCCGCTGTCGATCACGCTCACAGAAGCCACTGAGAGGATCTCCAAGGATTTGGGTGAGACCGCTGGCGCTCTCCTCAACATCACCATAGGGAATCTAGCGGAGCTGATCATTTTGTGAGTACCAATCTTGAGAGTTTCGTGTTTTCCAATCAACATACACTGACCAGCATGTAGCGTGTAAGTTTGCACATAACACCAAGTTGACTGCCTTGGGGCTGAGTCGAAACTAATCGCCTATAGCACTGCTTTGTTAAAAAACAACATCAAAGTAGTCCAATCATCACTTCTCGGCTCTATCCTGGTGAACCTCCTGCTTGTTCTTGGGTCTGCAATTATAGCAGGCTGTATCTCTAAGAGTGATGTGACATATAACACGGACCTTACACACTCATTTGTGGGACTTCTCAATCTCACAATATCCTGCCTTATGATTCCAGTAAGGCGATGTTTCGAATGTTCCAATTATATTGGATGCTAATCTTAAACATAGAGCGCGTTCTATGGCAGTGTGAAAAGCGTTTCTTCTGCTGATCATATGTCATTATCCTTCAGCAGGGGGGTATCGATCATCCTCCTCGGCACATACTTCTTATACCTTTTCTTCCAGTTCAAATCACACGCTCACTTGTTCCTCTCCACGCGGCTTCAGACACCACTTCCAACCGATGATCACGAATATACAGACCTCGAATCGCATCCCACCGATCTCGCAAGCGCAACAAGCAGGGCTCTTCCTCATCTAGAGATGCAAGAGGTTCGATCACGGTCATGTTCAGTCGACGCACAGACGGCATCGGCAATGCCACTGTTCCATGACGGTCCATCCGAAGGAAGAACGAGCCTCAACAGACAAACGGATCCTATTGGAGACTCTCTGGGATGTTCCTGTGATCGCTATATCAGAACATCCAACCGCATGATATCTGTATCCCTCCTCGCCTTGTCAACAATCCTCATCGCTATCTGCGCAGAATTCTTCGCCTCAAGCTTCTCAATCCTCAATGAACAGGGCGTTCTAGGCGAATCATTTGTCGGCTTGATCGTCATACCCATCGCCGGAAATGTTGCCGAAAATGTGACTGCGGTTGTTGTGGCCTCGAAAAACCAAATGGATCTTGCCATCAGTGTTGCTCTTGGATCAGCCATTCAAATTGGTCTCTTGGTGTCACCTGCAATGGTTCTTATTGGCTGGGCTCTCGACAAGCCCATGACTTTGCACTTTGACAAGTTCGAGATGGTCACACTGATCGGGGCTGTTCTTATGGTCGATTTCATCGTTCTCAAAGGAAAGACCAATTATATGGAGGGGGCTATCTTATGTGCCTGCTTTGCAGCTATCTCGTATGTGCACTCTTATTCTTTGAGGATTTAATTGCTAATAATTTCGCTATAGTGTTGGCGCATACTTGTTGCCACTCGTTTGAGGATCGCAAGTCTCGAGGGTGCCGATTCATGAACAGCAGCACAATCTGTCAAACTTGGGCTTGCCGAGTCTTGCCGTATGTCCACCAATCTTTTTGTTACTCTTCAATGTAAATATGAATTGTAGATTTAGCCATGAAATTGAAATTTAAATTCATTTCATCTCCCTTTCGCTGGATTGGTCGCCTTAGTGTCCCGAAAATCCAAGCCGAAGCCACCCGTCGCCTAAGAACGCCATTCGGGAAGTGGATATCAGTTGACGAAAGATTTGCTAGATACTATCGAAACGATAATCGCTCGATGTCTTTCAAGTCTAGGTCGTTTTGGATTGTTGAAACTGTCGCACGACTGCCGCCAAGCTCATTCGAAACAGGACTGCAATATAAGAGTGTCCACGCAAGAAACTTACAAAGTCACCCCGTGTTTTCATATGATTTCAGTTAAATTGTCATTGTCTCGAGTCGGCGCCACACTCATCCGGTTGGTAATCTGCATGCAATAAGTCTGCCAGGCCATTCCATTGGCAAGCCACATGGGGACAAAATGTGACTTCGGCAAAGATTATCTCCGCGGTGGATATCCACCAAGCTTAACAATCGACACAATATACATCGTATGATGTAGGACCAGATATATTGCTTGCATATTTCTTCGACATAGGCTAGGGCATGCCGGTCTTCCATAATTGCCGAGCGCTTCCGACATAGGGGCTTGCTGGATTTCGAAGACTTCGATTGTAATGTGTCTGCAGTGGAGAAAGTGAGAAGAACGGAGGGCTCACACAAATTCTTGGAGACAGAACTTACTTCAGTCTCAGATTAACGTGTCTGGTTTGAAATCGAAATGTTGGTGTCTTCGCTGATTCTGCTTGCTTCATTCGGCAGGCTCGTCCAGTCCGCTACCCTGGAGGAGCTCTACCTCCAAAATGCACCCTCTTCCCCACGTCCATATGTCATTCCACATTACGCAAACTCGCATGCCGTCACCGTTGGGGATCAGCTGTACCGCTTCACAGTGACTGGCCCTTCCTCGGATAATGCGTTCACCCTGATGAGCACCAACGCACCCTCTAGCGGAGCACTAGGCGTGTTACCGCACATACACCAGAAGCATTCTGAGAATTTCTTCAATCTCAAGGGCAGGTTCCAGCTCTGGACGCAAAAGGGTACAGAGGAGCAACAAGCTCGCCTGTTGACAGCGGGTGATTATGGGTCGGTCCCCAGAAACACGACCCACACCTTCCAGATTTTGGACCCAGATACCGAGATGGTTGGCGTTATTGTTCCTGGTGGCTTTGAGTAAATTTGCATATACCGAAATTGTATGAACTTGACTAACCTGAGAAGGGAACTCTTTTATGCCATTGGAACCAACTATACCTCGTCCACCAATACCCCCTTCGTTCCGGCTGTTTCCAACAGCTCTTCGGCGCCCGACCCCAGCATGATGTCTGCTTTGCAGAGGTTCGACGTCTACGCCCAGCTTGGCTTCGAGCCCCGTCGTGATCTGGTTAATGGCACCGCCCCTGGTAACTCGTGGCACACCGGCGATGATTCTCTGCGTGGCTCTGGTAAGCCATACTTTGTTGCGAATGGATACGGTCCCAAGTACCTCAGCTCCAAGTACGGGTACCAGGTCATTCAGCCTCTGGTCACTAAGCAGTCCCAGGATGCCGACTACACTCTTTCGACCATCTCGCTCAGCCGCCAAACTAAGAAAAATGCGCCCACTTATGTATTGTCTGGAGCTGCTGCTTTTGAGGTTGTGGAGGGTGTGCTTATGATTCAGATCGGGGACTATCCCGTGGCAACTTTATACACTGGCGATGTAGCTTTCGTTCCGGTCGGTGTGGCTTTCACTTATTATAGCGAAGTGGCATTTACCAAGGTGCTGTATGTCAGTAGCGGTAGCGATGGTGTGGATTCGCAGCTAATCAGGGGCGGAAAGCGCTGGAAATTTGCTACTTTTCCGAAATACTGAGTGATGCTACAGGGGGGTAGGTATAGCGCCGCTTCTATTTGTTTTGCTTATGTTTAGACTTTGATAAGAAAAAAATACAGACCTGCATGTAAGATGCCAAGGGAAAATTCTCTTCTGATCTATATATTTCTTTACATTGCGTCTGACTCACGCTTCGAATCGGGAATATTATAAACTCTTGACCTAGTGGCTAACCCTGCGACCAACCCTGCGACCCCACTGTATACCCCCAAAGTTACCCCCTGACAACAACCAACTCAACACGCAGGCCAGAATGTCTACCCCAAGCCCTCTAGTCTTAGAACTTGCAACTCTCAATGACCTTCCGGCCATTACAGAGCTATGGTTCACCGTGTTCAGCGATCCCGGGATGCGTAAGCTATTCCCAGACACGCCAGGGACGCGCGAATGGTTCACCGAAGCCAACCGCATCGACATGCTCACAAAGCCGTATCAAAAATACATCAAAATCATCGATCCCAATACCAAAGATGCGCAAGGGCAGGCACGGATAGCCGCGTACGCAAAATGGGACCTGGCCATGCCCGACGAGCGCGGGGCTAGGTTCCCGTCTTGGCACGGGGACATGCCTGGCCAAGATTGTGATGTTTTCTTTGGGGGACTGGAGAAAGAGCGCAAGCGTGTGATGGGTGATCGGAAGCATTACTGTAAGTCTGAATTTCGACGAGCCGCGACTTACTGTGTGTGACTGTGTCTTTGTTGACGCCCTGGATAGACCTTGATATGCTTGGTACACATCCCGACTACCGCTGTCGCGGGGCCGGCTCTATGCTTGTTCGCTGGGGGTGCGAGATCGTGGACCGTGAGGGCGTTGGAGCATACATCGATGCTAGCAAGGCTGGTGCCCCGCTGTATGCGAAACATGGGTTTGTGGATCGCAGTGACGTCGATGGACCAAGTGAGGTGGTTCCGATGGCTCGGGGATAGATTGCTATCTCATCGGTCGAGTATACTCAAAGAGGAAGACTTGCGGCCGTTCGAATTATAGACAAAAGGAGTAGTCAAAATGGAGCATTGAGGGTTTTTTTCTAGTCATGGCTCTGTATATTGTACTTTCTTACTTTCCTTTCGTGCGGTGGATCCAAGAATCTGATTTTCTTCCATTTTCCTCCGTACAGCTGACGATAACTCTAAAAGATATCTTGACACCTTACTATTACGGGCATCCTCCGGACGGAGTATGCCGTACTCACCCGCGAAAAGCTCTATCACACACATATCACATTAAAAATAGCATTCTCTATAACGATTACGCAAAGTTCACTGCCAAGATGACAAAGGACGTCTTCTAAAGTGATTTCCCCCTTCGCCAAGCATCTCGGTCTTTGTCACATTCCCGTGAATCCAGCAATAAGCGACCACGAACGGCACATGGGCAACATATCTACGGGTGGATAAGACTGCCAATATCTAAAATTATCTTCCACGTCCGGATGCGAGATCTTGGCTATCACCAACTCAAACGACTTATCACAGACCCCAAATTGCGGGTGAGTTCTAAAAATGGTAGAGATGTGCGTCGACAGGGATGAGGTGCAGAAATTGGCCTTGGGAGCCTGCACCGCGGCCTAATCCCTGTTGATCTTCCAGGTCCCAATTTCAAGGGACTACAATGTACTCCGTACAAGGTTGGCGGAGTACTCCCTACCTAGACACAGTACGAGATTGTTTCAATGTGAGACTTGATTTCTTGACGCTAGGGAGAAGATCCCCTACATCAGCCAGTTTCCAAAAGTTCAAACAGACACCCAGTGGCTTTTGCACGGATGTAGATTCGCCAATTACCAAGCAGCGTGGCCTCGACCAATGTCGCCTGTGACGCTTAATCAACGCCAAGACATCCCCCCCTTGTACCCCTTCTATGTACTTTTTGTTTACTTGACGTTCATCCGACTATTCCGATTCAAATCCGATTCACCGGGATTGTCAGCAGTCAGCTTACATCTTGAGACCTTTCTTTCTTTGTCTAGTATGATCGATGCGGGCTGTCTACGGGCTAGTACACCAGTATTCCCATTGAGGCGAGCTAACAGTGTCGGAGCAAAGCATGCATAGTGTCTCTGTTCTTCTCCTTGGCTCGTGGAGACAGTCAATAACCGCCCCACTATGTGCGACAGATGATTCGATCTCGTCACACTGTTGGTCTCGGCCGTTGCGCTGAAATAATCAACTGGTTCCTGGTTGGAGAATCGCCACCCCATGTCTGATCAATAGTACCTGGATTATGCGTCATTTCATTTTCATAGACCTTCCCATTGGCTCACTGCATAGAGTCGCACTCGGCGGTTTTGATTCCGTATTCGGTGTTCGGATTTGCACCGGATTATAAAGTGAGCCCCAGATCTCCCATCTTTTGTTTGAAGCTTGAACCTTGGGCAACTCAATTGAGGTTGAGCTTTCTATCAACAGACAGGGTATTCAACTGTTGCAATGCACGTGCTTGCCCTCGTTACGGGCCTTGTTGGCATTGCCAATGCTGCCTGTCCTTATATGACAGGTGAGGCCGGCGACAATCCTCACATCGAGCGCCGAGGTGATGGAGATGCTGCTGCCAACACGGAAGAATTCCTCTCTCAGTTCTACCTCAAGGACCAAGACGTCTATCTGACTTCCGACGTTGGAGGCCCAATTGAGGATCAAAACAGTCTCAGCGCAGGAGAGCGTGGAGCGACCCTGCTCGAGGATTTCATTTTCCGCCAGAAGATCCAACGTTTCGATCATGAACGAGTATGTTTTCTGTATTTCAATTGAGGTTCTCAAGCTCATGTATTTTTTCTTAAGGTACCCGAACGCGCCGTTCACGCTCGAGGTGCCGGCGCCCACGGAACATTCACCTCCTACGGCGACTGGTCCAACATAACTGCCGCGTCGTTCCTTTCCGCCAAAGGCAAACAAACCCCAGTGTTTACGCGATTCTCCACCGTTGCTGGTAGTCGCGGAAGCGCTGATACCGCGCGAGACGTCCACGGCTTTGCGACTCGGTTCTATACCGATGAAGGAAACTTTGGTACGATGGACTCCTTTTGACAACAAAGGACATGACTGACTTCGATATAGATATCGTTGGAAACAACATCCCCGTTTTCTTCATCCAGGATGCTATCCTATTCCCGGATCTCATTCACGCCGTGAAGCCTCGCGGCGACAATGAGATTCCCCAGGCTGCTACCGCGCACGACTCGGCTTGGGACTTTTTCAGTCAGCAGCCTAGTACGCTTCACACCCTTCTCTGGGCAATGGCTGGTCACGGTATTCCTCGGTCATTCCGTCATGTTGATGGATTTGGTGTGCATACCTTCCGTCTGGTTACTGATGATGGTTCGACCAAGCTTGTCAAGTTCCACTGGAAGGGATTGCAGGGCAAGGCCAGCTTTGTTTGGGAAGAAGCGCAGCAGACCGCAGGTAAAAATGCGGACTTTATGCGTCAAGATCTCTTCGAATCTATTGAAGCTGAACGGTTCCCTGAATGGGAGGTATGTAATAACCGCATCTTCATCGGAATTCTTGCTAATTATGCATTAGCTGGGTGTCCAAATCATGGAGGAAGAGGATCAGCTTCGATTTGGATTCGATCTTTTGGACCCTACCAAGATTGTCCCAGAAGAACTCGTTCCTGTCACCAAGCTGGGCAAGATGCAACTGAACCGGAACCCTTTGAACTACTTCGCTGAAACAGAGCAAGTCATGGTAAGTCTCAGTTCATGAATACCAACGAACAATACTAATTTCTTAGTTCCAACCTGGCCACATTGTTCGCGGCGTCGACTTCACCGAAGACCCCCTCCTCCAGGGCCGTCTCTTCTCCTACCTAGACACCCAACTCAACCGCCACGGCGGTCCCAACTTCGAGCAGCTCCCCATTAACCGTCCTCGCACACCAATCCACAACAACAACCGCGACGGAGCAGGTATGTACCTACCACAATCCCAATCCCACTCTAAACCCCCTTTCTAACAGCCCCAGGCCAAATGTTCATCCCCCTAAACCCCAACGCCTACTCCCCCAACACGGAAAACAAAGGCTCCCCAAAGCAAGCCAACCAAACCGTCGGCAAGGGCTTCTTCACAGCCCCAGATCGCACAGCAAGCGGCAAGCTCCAACGTACTGTCAGCTCAACCTTCGAAGACGTCTGGTCTCAGCCACGGCTATTCTGGAACTCGCTCGTAGCAGCCGAGAAACAATTCGTCGTCGACGCGATGCGCTTCGAGACATCTAATGTCAAGAGCAGCGTCGTCCGCAAGAATGTGATCATCCAACTAAACCGCATCAGTAATGATCTCGCCACGCGCGTCGCAAAGGCCATTGGTGTTGATGCGCCGAAGCCAGACGACTCATTCTACCACGACAACACCACCGCGCACATCGGCGCATTTGGACAGAAACTCGCTAAATTGGATGGGTTGAAGGTTGGCCTTCTTGCGTCTGTGGATAATCCTGATTCTATTGCGCAGGGCGCGGAATTGCAGTCTGCTTTGTCTTCTGCGGGCGTAGATGTCGTTGTTGTGGCGGAGAGAATGGCGGATGATGTTGATCAGACTTATTCTGCTTCTGATGCGGTGCAGTTTGATGCTGTCGTGGTTGCAGATGGGGCGGAGGGTCTGTTTGGATCGAAGTCGTTTACGAACCCACCTAACAAGGCTTCCGGTGCGTCGTCTTTGTACCCCGCTGGTCGGCCTTTGGATATTCTGCTTGATGCTTTCCGGTTTGGGAAGACCATTGGTGCGCTTGGTAAGGGTTCTGAGGCTCTAAAGTCTGGGCTCATTTCCGAGGACCGCGATGGTGTGTATACTGCTAGCAGCGCTGGAGATGCCTTTGCCAAGGATGTCAAGGAGGGACTTCGGACCTTCAAGTTCTTGGATCGGTTTGCGATTGATGAGTAAATGGTGCCGGTTGTTTTATGACTGTATGTATGGATATACCAAGTTTAAATAGGTGCGGCTTCGTTCAGCTTTTCACAATCTACAACTCGAGATTTATGCTTTGAAGGACACGCGATCTGTAGGCTGCGCTGAATAAATTTGTATTGGGGAAGTGTCAGGAAAGTATCAAATAGAAACGAAGACCATATTTACAAGAGAGTCTCTTCGTTGGGTTCCTGGGAAAATTCATGGGAATGACGGGGCAACTCAATCAGCCTCTGAAGCTGGAAAAGCACTAGCCACGCCGACGCATAAAGGCATCTCTATCTGAAAGTGCTGCTGCTGCACGCAACTTCATCTTCTTGTTGGTAGGTTTTGTGCCCGAAGGAGCGCGCCTCTTTTCCTGACCGAGAATAGCCCACTCGGCAACAGTCGCACCAGTTCCATTTTTGGCCTCCACATCGACAGAATCAAGCGCCTGATTTCCCACAATAAGCAGAGACGCGTATCGCGCTGCTGGTACGGGAGATGACAAAGTCACATTTGTTGTATTTCCAGTGGGCATGGCTATGATATCAAGGTTTGTGGTCTCAGGGTCGTATGGGTTTGATGGGATAATATTTGTCAGGCTGTGGACAACCTTGTAGTCCGACGTTGAGGCAAAAAGTGCCATCGTGGGATCCTCGAGTGTCTTGTTGTGGAAGATCACTGTAGCATTGACTGGGGGTGCATGCGCCCAATCAAAGTAGAAACCTGACACCATAGCACCGGCCTCGTCTTCGAGGGAGACTGTCACAGAATTTACCTCAGCTGCCAGTGAGGGCTGCCATTTTGTCGAGGCTGCGCCGTCTACTGCGGAAATGGGGAATTGGCCAGGTTCGAAGGCATCCGAAGAGGAAACAGCCTGGCACTGTGCAAGATTGCCTGCCACAGTGTTCTTTGATCCGCTCTGTCGGTTAGGAAGAATAACAGAGCCCTTGAGAGGAAGATGATAAATGGTGACATCGTCCTCTGGGCCGGAGTGAATGGTGATAGTTTTGTTGGCGAATCGCTGGTCAGCGGTATCCAATGGGGCAGTACCTTTGGCATGGCTGATAGTCGTATGTGTGTAGTTCGACCACGCCGAGATGGGCCATCCCCGCCAGTAGAAGGTACGATATCTCAGGTATGGAATCTGTGGAGGCAAATTTGGATCCACATGTAGGATATTATCTGGGACTAGTCGCAATCCAAGATAGCCATAGATGGCAACCTGGTTGGAACCGCCGTGGCCAGTCAAGAATGGGTACGCTGGGTGCGTGCCTCCATTAATAGTAGCGTCGTCTAGCATCTGCTCTGACAGCTGAAAGAAAGGCGCACGGGTATAAGGCTTGTATGAGTACTGCGCATATGTATATGCTGAGCAGCCAGAAGGCGCCATTTCGTTTGCGACAACAGAAAAGATAGCCCAGGTCATGGCGGGGCCATCGGGAGACTGTTTTCCTGCATACTATATCTAGTTAGCTCTGGTGTCTTCCTTGGCCAAAAGTCAACACTCACATAGTCCAGGTCATTCAGCGAGTTTTGGCTGGTGTAGTTGGCACTGTAACCCAGGGGATAGGTGACCATAACCACATCAGCTTGCTTGACCACGGCGCTTCCATTCATGGTAGTGAACTCAAGAGTCACCTCGTTCTCACGAAGCACCAAGACATTGTCAGCCATTTGATCCCAGGTGGCATTTTCTTCGATTCCAAATTGCTGACGGAAAGCGTTGGCATGTCGTAGGGTCTCAGCCATGAGCGGCATTGTGTAGCCACCCGCATCAACGTGGTTGGCATACTCATCCTACTTCATGTTAGTTTGCATACCGAGAGAAATGGAGCGTCAAACTTACAGGGTCAGTCATGTTGGTCAACGTCCAATAAGACCCATTCCGAACAAGCAAGTCCGCATAGAGCGTGGCTGCGGAGTCATAGATCGGGAAATGCTCTTCTTCGAATAGCTTTGTGTTGCCACTTGTGACCCATTGATTAACCAATGAAATTCCAATGTCTCCGTTCAGGTGATACTGATAGTCCCAGCAAGCACCAGTTGCCGTGCAGTTGCCAAACCGACCACTGGTCCAAGGGAAGATTGCAGCTGACGGACTAAAACGTGTTTGATTCTGAGAGCCGGAGAAAGCAGTATTGACGTTCTCTTGTGCTTGGGCATACTTGGCCACGCGGAAATTGGTGAAGCGCTCAGAAGCCTCTGGGTGAGAGGCAACAAGACCAGGTTGCATCCATACATCCGAATCCCAGAAGACTTGACCACCGTAGGAGTCAGAGGTCAAGCCACCAACTGAGATACTGTCCACATTTACTGGCGCTCCCGCAGCTTCCTTGACGCCATTCTTGCCAACAGTATTCTGCAACAAGTAGTAAGTGTTGGCCACGGAGATTACTGCGGAATCAATGATGTGGCTATCTGTAGGTAAGGTCCCGTTAGGGAATGCGTAGTGGTCAACCGAAGCTTCGGGCATAACATTTTCCCACTCGACGATGTGGGTCCGAAGAGAATTGGTATATCCATTGCTCATCGCAGCGGAGGCAGCCTTCTTTGCCGTTTGTTTCGGATCGGCAAAGGCATCCGTGGAGGCAGCTCCGACATATTTGATGACGCGAACTACTTGACCAGGTTTGAACTTCACATCCACGGCCTGCGCAATGGACGATTTGTTGGAGTGAACGTATGGCTTGTCGGACACAATCTTGCGCGAAGAGAGATCCACATTTGGTGACCCAGTGAGGTTTGCGTAGACATAAGCTGTGACATTAGCAATCCCATTCGGTCGTACTGCCGAGAAGATTGCACCATTGTCTTCACCAGACTCCACGAAGTCGGTGCGCACTGCACAAGCTCCATCAATGACATTAACGATGGTCGCATCCGAACCCGTGGTCGGAATAATTTCCATTTCGACGATAGCCTGATTGACGTATAGCTTGTGGGCGAGAAGACGGTAAGTAATCTGGTACGTTCCTTTCTTGCCCCGAGGCGTCCATTTGTAAGACCAGACCAAGATTCCTGCTTTGAAGTCGTATGTGGTTCGGAAATCGGAGATGGTCTTATTGTCAACCTTTGCATCCAAATAGGTACCATCACCAAGATCTAAGATGATTCCTGCCCAGTGAGGAACACCACTGATCACACTGTCATCTCCATACTGGGATAACCAGGGAAAATTGCTGCCATTTGTGGTAGGCTGCGAGTCAAAGAACCCACTGATCGTTGCAAAGGTCTGGCGTCTGGAGAAAAGTGGCCAGCCGTTGGTGTCACCGGGACTATCAATTTCAAAGAAAGGACCAGCACTGGCAACATTGATACCCAAGTATCCGTTCGCTACGGATCCTCTAGATTGATAGCGGCCCTGTTCCAAGTTGGTCGTGCTCAAGAGCCACTTGTCTTCGTCCCAGATCACGCCATCGAAGCCGGTCTGGTACACATTCTTGCTGAAGTTCGTTGTTGAATTAGAGCCTGTATGTTCTCTGAGGCATCTTGTGGTACGACTTTCGGGGGAGCCGCTGACAAGATTCAGAAGTAGTGGCAATACTGCGCACGTAAAAGACTAAGGAGAGTGTTAAGACGATTTGGGAACGGCATACGAGACTCAAAGTACCAAAGTACGAACCTTGAACTGCATTTCGCAGTTACACCGCTTGGCCAACCAGATCAGATTCTTGTAGAAATCAACTAAAAGCAAATTGAAAGAGAAGAAGCGATCGACACTATACATCGGAAGAGGAGGGAGGAAGGCGAGTTTTAAGGAAGGATGGAGATTTAAGGGCGCTTTCCTAACTCAGCAACAAATGAAATGATCCAGGCACAGTAACAATCTCAAAATCGCTCAAAGTGGCAATGAACGATGAAATGTGGGGAAATGAAGTCTGTTCTCAGTTGATCATACGCCCTCTAGTCATAAGTGGAGGCCTGCCATCAGCCAAGGGGGAGGGATGGCGTACGAGGCTGGCTTACACTATGTAAAACGGATGTGTCCGGTTGCAGGACCTTCGGAGAACCGGAAAATGCGGGGGGTAACCCCCAAACATGACCGTATATATCGACTCACATTGGTTAATATTGGCTATGAAGGCAGCTTAGTTTCCGTCGGCATCCTTCACGGCCAAGACCTGCCCGGGTTAGAGCCGGCTCGTCCCAGATCGTCATCGCGTACAGAGAAGGTTGGGTGCGAGGGCATGTTGTGGGGAAAATGGGGCTTTCATTCGTAAATTATCCGACGAAATTCCGTTTGAGACTATGTAATAATCAGAGTATTAAAATAATCAAGTTTCTGGCTTGAATCTCAGAAGAGATGATATGGTGTAGAGGATGGAAGGTTGAAGTTCCACGGTTGTGAGAGAGTGGTGCCTAAGGTGTCTATCCATTCAACACGCAGATTTTCTCCCATATCACATGATGGCTTGGAAATACTAAGATGCATTCTGATGTGCTTAAAGTTGTTTGGTTTCATTTCATGGGTCATATCAACTCATGTTGGCACCTGGTTCCCGGTGAGTCGACCCCTCTCCGCACATGATCTCCAGTGTTTACATATTGAACCAAAATAGCAGGTTGAGCTTTGTCAAGAAGCCTAGGAATGGGTTCGAGGCGCGAGATGGGAGATCATGTTTAGTATCACTTCAGGCAACCTGACAGCAATCCTTGCTCAATTTTTTCCGCTTTCATTCATTCATTCGTCGCTATTCGCATGGGTGTATCCACGGTGCGGATACGCGTCGTAACTTTTGGTCAAACCGATTTGGCAAGACTCAAGGCAAGTCTTATTTGCCACACCTGCGATATTCACGTATGTTCTTCGCCGTCAGTTTCGTCCTCGGAAATTTCACCAAGGGCCATAGGCGCAGCAGGCGAGGACTCCCTCTGTTGTGGAACGGCGTTGCTTGACCTCGAGTGCAAAGTGAGCGCTCTCTCACCCACAAATCTATCACCGGGCCAGTCCTTTTTGCACATCGGGCATTTTTCTGCTTGTTGCATGCGGAAGAAGTTGCGCATGCAATGGTCATGGAGCCGACCATTGCATTCGTGGTCTTCGCAGCGTTGGCCCTAAAACATCTAGATCAGGCCTGTTTCATAGTAACTTGGTCTTCACCATACTTACAACGGTGATGATGTCTTTGCAAGCAGCACAAGACTTGATGCGCTGTATGGGTCGGCCATCGAAATTCTCGTCGTTGTACGTTAGGACTAACCAGCTTCGCAACTCCATCAGTGCTCGAGGTGTGAGGCTGAGGTAGCCCTTCGGGCTTTTTTGCAACCAGCCCTCTTCAATCAAGTGGAGAATCATAGTCTCCGCTTGGGTCATACGCAACGACTGTACCGCTGCGGTTTGGGTCTGTGTTGAATCGTTACTCGTGGATTGCCGTTCCCCAGACGGAGCCTTATGTAGCTGAACAGCTTGCATCTGTGAAGCTACCATTCCTTCACACACTCGTGTATTATTTGTGGCAAACATAAAGTCAAGCAAGCGCTTGAGAAATGCTATCTCGTCCGGGGAATAAGTGGTCGCGAGCTGGGTCAAAGGATCACTCGTAGTATTTACAAGCGCATATACTCGCTTTAGTGGTGTTGTCGAGACATCTTCTTGGGATGGTTGAAGGATTTGTGGCAGTGAGCTTCTAATCTCGAGATCGAAAGGTGACACGGCGGTGTTGGCGGCCGAGACAAAGTCGGAGAATTGTTCTTCTCCGACCTCGTCAGGATCAACTGTTCGTCCTTCTGCTCGGAAGTTTCAAAGTTAGCGACTTCTGTGATCCAGACATGGTGCTTAAACAAGTTTCTCTTACCGGATACTGTTAATATCGCAGCTAGTATGGGTTGCGCATCTTCAAAGGTCATAGACGAGCGTGCCATGAACGCCTGGAGGAAGGCACGATTGCTGTCGTTGTATTCGGGCATAATTTTGAAGATGTCTTCTGGTCTGAGGATCCCAGAGTTCGCAATATCAGTCAGTTCAAGGTCCTTTGTGCCAACAGAGCAATGGCTTTGACGCGATTTGACGCGCTCGCGTCGCTGTAGATGAAAGAAAGATAAGAATGCCCGATAAGGAAGCTTAGTAACTTTTTTGGTTCCTGACCTCGGGAGGCACCGTATTGCTGTCAATTCAAGTGGTATTGCGAAATGTGTGGGCCCAATCAACGGTGTTAAAATCTCCGTATTGCAGTATCCGCTTCCCTAGCAATATACCTACCTACCTAGGTACCTACCTAAGGTACGGAGTATGTAGGCCGCGGATTACTAACTCGAAATTACTGAACAGGCTAGATTAATTTAACCTCCAGCATGCCGGTCTGTATACTCCGACAATTGCTACTTAAGTTGGAAAAATCAAAGAGAAAATCGTGTAGAAAACACGGGCCCTACTCTAGTCGAACTGAGTAATAAATCCAGGGGAAATGATGTCTGAACTCAGCTAGGATGGCCGGAGCAAACAGGTATCAGACATCTCTGTACAACATAACTATATGATGCCGCGGGCATCTGCGTTAGAATGGCCCCGACTCTATGAAGCACTCGTGGAGGGTCCAAGCATATACTTTGATAATGGGTAATCCTTCCATTTACATAGAATTAAGAGGATGCTTTCAAAAATATACAGATCAAATTAGCTGAAACCAAAGCAGCCGACTCTATGTATTTCTACATCTATGACTCTGAGGCTTGAGAAGAATTGAATATCCATACTCTCAGTACACAAGGCTCTCCTTTGACTGAAAATGGAGTATATATGATTTGAGGCTCTAGAAACTTTAACGCTATAGCCCCAAATGTGCCATCAAGAATCAATCATAACCAGCATCGCGGGGAACGCCCTAGTGGGATCAAGATGCAGGGTGACAGAGCCCCGGTGAGCCGCAGATCATTTGACAAGGTATTAAGCACCTGGGAGTATCCTCAGTCAGATTGGTCAAAATTGAGGCTTGGGCATTGATTCATACATGTAATTTGTTGTCTGCAATCTTGCGTATTAAAGATTGAGCGGTTGGGGTTCTATGGGAAATGAATATCTATATTGTGACCTTCTGGCTTTGGGATTTATCCCGTGGGTCTTTTATTCCAGATCTCAAATCTCAATCTTCGAGTCATTTACACCTTTGCGAATATAACAGAAAAGAATGATTGTTAAGTGTGTTATGTATTCTTCCGATACTTCCTTCTGCATGTGCAACCGCTTTGTCAACTATTCTACCAACCTGAACACACTATTTGCCTTTTTTCTGCACAATATCACTACAGTAGCGAGCGTGATGTAGACATAGCCAAGTTCTATTTGACCGACTATATGTGCGCTACCACAGGTTTTGCGTCAAACGACACGAGAGAGCCCGAACATGTGGACAATAACTCTAGCTACTCAACATATAACCAAAATAGATGACGAGGCCACGATCATGCACTCTTCATGCGACGCGTCAACCTCGGTATCAAAGCCAAGCCATCCAGCGAATTCCACGAGGTTTATGGCTGCAGCCACGACCACTGGAAAGCCACCCGACTCCAGCGTCGGCAATCCTGGCTCGTCGACTTTCTCTACTACAATTCTCTGCTGTTGCAAGCGTTGTGGACGCTGGTGCTACTGGAGCCGAATTCATCTTCTTACTTGGGAATGGGAAGTCTGATACCACTCTGTTCCAAGAGAAAAAAACAGCCAGTCAGGTCATTGTTTCTGGGGGATGCAGCAAGCTGCAGAGGTTGAGCAAGCGAATTGGTCCATAAGATTGCAGAAACTCCAGGAAGCATCCATCGTATTGCATCGCAGGAAATTGGTTTCAATGTCTTCGTTGCCGAGCTACTCTTATCAGGCGATGGAGAGCACCATTGCACGCATTAGAGTGGTGTGCCAAAAACAGACGTGTTGAGTGTGTACGATCCATGGAACTATCATTCGGTGCTTTCGAGACACATGTGCATGATTCGTGTGATGTTGCGCGGAAGTATTAGTTATTATTAATAAGGGAATTGCATTACTAGACAATGACTTGTGTGAATTCAGTGTTACAAAGCGAAGTTTCAATTCTGTGCCATCGAGTCAGTTTCTTTGACCGATATTACTTAGTGGGTGCTAATCACGTACCAAGTTTGGCTTCACCTAGAGTACAGGAAAGGAATTACTGAGCAAGATTTGTACATGCAGTCCAGCTGTGAGTTTCATTGATTGCGCAAGTCTGATATCACAACTGCAAATGCCAATTCAATAAAGGTAAAGACCGAGACCCCATGCCCTAGATGCGCCGCTGCGCAAAGGAAAGTGGAATCGAACCACCGACTGATATCGCCGAACGCCAAAGGATCAAATGTAGTGAAACAACAATATGAGAGAGGGAAAGTCAAGAGCGGTGGCACACCACTAGTGTCTGCGCCGGGCGGGCTCAGGGCTAGGGCTTCGGCTGACACTGCGGGGATCTCTGCCACGCTCCTTGAGCCACTTCTTGGTGCTGAGTCGGAGTTCGCGGTCAAGCTCGGGTGAAGGATCTTTTCGGTGAATGAAGTTGCAGAAGCCCCCTCGTACACATCCTTCACCGCTATTAAGACGACAACAAGCTTCTCGGAAATCCGTGACGGGTGATAACTCGCAGTATATGGGTCGCGCTGCGTACCAACGGGAGTTCAAGGCATCGCATGCTGCCTGCGCATCTTCTTCGTATTTGAATCGGCCGTAGACGTTACCAATGAGATCTGTTATCGCGAGACCAGATGTTAGTAAAGAGTCGGATATTAAAAAGAGAACATCACTTACGGTCGTTGTTGTTGTCGCAGATGACCAATTCTTCAATCTCGCCGTACTTGCACAGCTCACACCATACGTCCTCGTAGAAGGCGTCAAAGTGATTCTGCATTTGACTGGCGTTCATCTTGTTCTTGGGGTCGTAGGCCGGGTTCTGGTACATGTTCGGCATGAGGATTGTTTGCGAGTACGAAGGCTTAACATGCTTGCGAGAGCAGCGATCGCCGTGACGGCATGCGCCAATCTTGTAGTAGAAGGAACAGTTGACCTTGTCCTGTTCGGTACCGAAGATGGATGCAAGATAGTTGGCCATGATTACTTGCTGTCAAATTCTGTTCTGGGCTGGGAAAAAAATTAATGAGTGGTGATACGAGATGCTCAGTTCGCAGGAGAATCAATGCAAAGGAAGGGAGAGCGAAGTTGCTTTGAAAGCTGGATGTTATCGGCTGTCCGAAGTTTCTGGAGAGCTCAAGTGGCGCGAATGATTGATGACTAAACCTGGGGAGCTGCTGGTCGGACTATATATTCTCCAGGCGGTGGAACCTTCGAGGTATCCGGCAATAATTGAACGTCCGCATATTAGGCGGTGTATGGGGACACGAGTCCAATACTTATGAGGTTTCACCACATAAGCCTACATGTATGTGTGTCATAAAACTATCCAAAGAGATACACCTTTTCCACCACATATATTCTACACTTCACGGCTTACCATCATTATTCTATCAATTATAACACTAGTATGTGTGAGAAACACTTCAAAAATAATATCGAAAAGACTTGAAAAATATTGAAGATGCATTCTACTCAACCAGAAGCTATATACCTGTAGAGCACTCTGTAGGAATCTGTCTGTATTTTTTTACATAAGATCATACTGAATGAACGTCATTTTTTCTTTGCTTGACAGGATTTCATATGCCTCTTGTCTAAACTACATGTATTAATACTCCTAGGGTAGCTTATTCTTTCCATTTTTGGGCTTGATAATGTTCTGCCTAGACTTGCTAGCCGTAGGTGTGGAATAAGGCCAATATCAGTTATGAGAAGCAGCGATTAGAGGGTTTAGACTTTAGGTTAGGCTTATTCGTTCCTAGGACAGTTTGTCGCCGTGGCTTGAATCAAATCATAAGCAGTAAGTCTCAATTATGAGTTACCTAACAAAACCATGAGCTGATTTCAAGATGAAGAATATCGATCTGAATGCGAAATTGAAGCCAAAATAAAGACAAATAGAAAACAAATGGTGATAAAAAGAAACACAGAGATGGGAAGGAGAGTGAGATAACCTAGTGAGTGCTTATGCCTCTGATAGAACCCATGACTGTGTTCTGGGTCTTTCCGAGACAGCTGCATACTGACATAAATGGGCCGGCTTGGCCCCCGAGGGCATTGAATGCGTAAGAATTGGTTTCTATCAACATTGCCAGACTTTTTGTGTGTGACTAATATCATATCCGGGCCGATTGACTCGAATGAGGGGTCTAGGCCCTGTTTGGTGGTTTCAGGGTGTGGTGTGTTTGATAGTGTTTGCGTTTAGGGTTTTTGGTGCTGGATGCAGAGCCGGGGCTAGTTTGATTTGGGATGGAGGTGAATATGACGGATTTGGGCTTGGTCATTGAGAGCTAGATATTTGCTATTAGGAATTAGATGAAGACTAATAATATTAGATCGTAGACTTCCAAGGTCACCTTTGTTTTCGTCAAACGAAATAGAAACAAAGAAAAATTGAGTGAAGTAAGAGACAGGAGAGAACATGAACTTAGCTAGTGAAAGATAGCCTGGTCTACCAATCTGATTGCATGGATTAGAATGATATGGACGAGGTAGACCAAGATATCTGTAAAAAAGGGAAGGAATATGGCTGAGCCTGAGTAGTGGTAGTACCAGGAGAAGATGCTGCGGTATCGGCCAGTGTGGTTGATGAGGAGGTAATTGAAGCTGAAGTGGTAGAGCTTTGGGGCTTGTCTATAATACCATTTCAAAGGTGGTGACTCGAACGCTCCGAGATAAGTCAAGTTATAGTCAAACTCAACTGTCTTCTGTAGGTAATGACGCGTGTTCGTACGCGGAAGCATTCTGCATTTTGACTTGATGAAGACCTCTGTGGCCTCAAGGGCCAGAGAAATGGGATGCTTTCGATGTGAAAGTTGAGAAAATCGAGATCGAGGAAGTCGATGTCAATCTCGAAAAGTATGAATTAAATACGTGAATATCATATTGTTTTGCTGATCTTGGGGGAAGTATGTCTATCTCTTTTTCTATTCTCAAAATGCTTAAAGCTTGGGACTAGGAATTTTGTCTTGAACGGCCAAGCCGCTCACATCCACTGAAGGCTTTTGCTTTTTGATCATTTCAGAAACAACCTTTCCAGTTCCCAGGCTCAAGGAAATTCCCCACGCCCCATGCCCAGCGGCTATGAAGACGCCTCCGTTGGGGTTTGCCTTCACTCCTCCCAAAGAGTAATCTCCAACTCTTCCAATTGTGGGAACACCAAGATTTCCAGTATTTCCCACTGGGCGGAAGCACAGCCCTTCACGGATAATCTCCAAGTCGTCTGTGTTTGCCACCTCGTCGGTAGCCTCATTTGCATCCTTGGGAAGACCTCCCATTAAACGGACTGCAACATCCTTGAGTTTTTGCATCTCGGAAGGATCAAAAAGCTGCTTCGTATCCGCGGAACAAGACGGAAGCTTCATCGCGGGGTTGTTAAGACCAGCAATATAAATCTCTCCGCCTTCCCGGAGGAAGATCTCGGGGCTAAACCCGCAGGACGGAGGGTGTGTGGTGAAGACAGCATGGCTACTTCCACGGTAAACGTTTTTCTCGTGCTCCATTGTATACCGAGGGGACCGAACAACCAGTGAATAGCCAGCCAAAGGCGATATATCAAATGATACCTGAGAGGCTGGAAACAGATCTCTGAGAACCTGTGGTGTCCACGGTCCCATACTCAGAACAAGGTTTGTACACGGAATGATTGACTCTTTCTTGGAATCCAATGACACGATTTTGACACCGGTAATGGTGCCGTTTCCATCCTTGATTATTTCGGTGGCCTGGGCTGGGTTATGAAGCTTAGCACCTCGAGAGATAGCACCATCAATGAGGAATTGGCTCAACCGTAATGGATCTCTAAACATAATCAGCAAATCATCTGCAAAATACTTAGATACCATACTCACGCTTGAGCCACGGTTTCGCCCTGGCTGATTTTCTCCAGGATTCCCTCTTTCTGCATGGTCAACCATTCCGGAAATTCAACCGGAGTGGTATCCTCGGATCCAGCTGCGGTCTCTGCTCTGCTAGTGCCCGTTCGTAGCCAATCGTCACCGCGGGGGCCGCCTCGCTTGCGTTGAGCAACGGTATCCAAATTGAATGCTGTTCCTTTCATAAATCCCCACTTTTTGTCCCCGCCTTGCTCTGCAGCGAGCTCATGGTGCAAGTCGAAGGACATCGCACCAAGGGGCGCAACAGATGGCTCGAACCAATCTCTGGCTAGGAAACCTGCGGCATATCCCGAGGCTGCGGTGAATAGCTCTGGGGATTGTTCAACGATGTGGATCTCGCCTTCTGGTCGGTTGGCAGATAAGTAATATCCAATTGAGGCTCCGATGATGCCTCCTCCAAGAATGACGGTCGACATGCTAGCTGTGCAGAACTGAAAACGCTTGTCAAACAAGATTGCCGGAATGAAGTGTTTGTAGCAATTGATGTTTGCAGGTGGCACCGTTCGAGCTTATGTTCTGCGGCAATCTATGATTTTCCTTCCCGGGTTCCTTTACACCGGGCCGGGAATACATACCAGTAGTGGGGTGGGATAGCGGGGAGGTATTTCCTGGCTTGGCACACATTTTGGGAAGAGCTGGTCGCAAAAGTTGACTCTTTTAGGCGATCGTTCAAGTATTTCCTATCAAAAGTGGATCTCTCTCGGACCGCTTCTCTGAAATGAGCAACGGCGTTATCTTCCATTTGCTATGCTCCATGTGTCCAGATTCAAGATATATATCAACAGATATTCCATCTGATAACTAGTTTCTTCAAATATAGATCTATGATTTAAGGTTAAAGTGATTTCGAGATCACAGCCCGAAAGCTATTTTTTGAGGAAACCACACTGTGGATGATACCTGCGAATCCGATCTCTCATCTACAAGTCAAACGATGAGTTCAATTGTCGTACTACAGCTCAAATGGATTTTCAAAGGTCCTTTCTTTCTATCACATATCACCCCGTATAATAAGAGGTGTACATGACGTCTATATCTGGGCCGGGATTTGGCGGGGTCGGGAAAGCCTCCGACGTTACCCTACCACGCCCGGCTGGGGAGAGACGCTAATGCACATAGCCCCCAGTATTACATACGGTATTATTTCAAATGCATACAATGAGTTGATCAAAGAAAACATTGAATCACTGTGGACTTTGGTATTGGTATTACCGGGGCAATAATTTCTGAAGTGAGCGGCTTTCTTCTCGGTCGAGCTGCCGTGGTAAGGTACAGATAAGCGTCGCACTAAACCTTTCGCGCTCTGCCTTTGTAATATCCTCAATCAAGGTTGTCACCATTGATATTCCGCAATCAAAGCGTCTGATCAATCTGAACGTAAGTTATACCCGCTGGCTATCCAGAGTATCCCAAGTCTCGAGTTGCCGTCTTCACAGCCATCTTTGGTCGTCCATATCCCGAGACAGCAATCTTCAATTCCTCCATCCAGGTGAACCGTCTTTTGACATACACGGCCATGTTGAAATTCGCTACTAAGCATGCTCCCTCATGCTATGGGCTCGAATTCAACATCCTGTCTAGATCTTACTCAACGCGGTGTTTTTTTTCTACTGGAAGCTTCATATCACTAACATCACTACAGCATTCATCAAAATGGCAGCCAAGACCATCATTGTCACAGGAGCCTCCAGAGGTACCAACCCTCGGGTTCTGTGAGTTTTCATATACTGAAATTATTCCCCTAGGTATCGGTCTTGCTGTGGCCAAGTATCTGCTCACGGCACCCCAGTCCCATAATGTGGTGGTGGTAGCCCGCAGCATTGAACCCCTCCAAAAGCTCAAGGAGCAATACGGCAAACAGGTGGCAGTCCTGAATGGCGATCTGGCAGACTTTTCTCTTGCCCAACAGGCTGTCGATATAGCCATCAAGAGCTTCGGTCAGCTCGATGGAATGGTCCTCAACCACGGCGTGCTAGGCCAGATCGGCAAAATTGCCGACGCTGATGTGCAACAGTGGAAAGAAGGCTTTGATATCAATTTCTTGAGCTTGGTCGCTTTTGTACGCGAAAAAAAATTCCACCAAATCTATCAAGCATTACTAACAGAACTTAGGCTAAGGCGGCTCTCCCGGCTCTTCGTGAGTCCAAGGGTAAAGTAATCTTCACTTCTTCCGGTGCAGCAGCCGCCGGCACCGGTTACCGCGGTTGGGGTCTCTATGCTGCAACCAAAGCCGCCATGAACAACTTCGCCATGAGCCTGGGTGCCGAAGAACCCGACGTCACCACCGTTTCTATCAGACCTGGTATGGTCGACACCGAGATGCAGCGCGCTCTACGGGAGGACCATGCTACGGGACTGGACGCCGAAATGCACTCCAAGTTCACTGGAGTCCACGAGACTGGCAAACTCCTCAAGCCCGAGCAGCCTGGCCATGTCATGGCCAAGTTGGTGCTTGATGCGCCGAAGGAACTCAGTGGTGGTTTCTATTCGTATGTGCTATCCCACTCAGATTACGCGAGAAATACTGAAATTTGGCAGATGGAACTCCAAGGAGCTCGAGGGTTTCCAGGAATAAGAATATCATTGGTAGCTAGTATATATTTTATGTATTTTGTTCATAGTTGTTCATATCTGTATTCTTTATAGCAAGTCAGTAAGAATCGCCGTAGAACAATGAGTGCAGGAAATGAAGCAATGATTGTTTACAAGTCAGTCGAAAGATGAAAAGCAATACATTTTATAAGCATTAGGTGCAGCACACCTTCATGTTTAGCATGGAATGTAAGGGTATACATCATGTAATTGGAACTGAAAATATAGCAAAAATTTCTGCGCGTACCTTTAGATACAGATGTAGATATCCCCCTCCTCCCAATCTTGTTCCGAGAATATAATGAATATGATGCAAGCCGAGACGAGTTCCAAGCTACAATAACTGAATTTCATGCCCTGTGGTAATCTTCAATAAAGTTAGCAACAGCTTCATGAAAAGATGAAGTGAGATGCAAATAGGCAGAATTGAAATAGATCAGATAGTCCGTTTGGCTAGGACAGGTTTGGTCACCATGGAATGTATGATAGGGGCGAACACAATAAATTCATCATGATAGGAATTGGGAAAAGGCATTCAAGCAGGAGCTTACCATTAGTGTTTAGCCTTGGAAAGAGTCGATCTCATCTGAAAGACTCTTTCCAAGGTAGTTTGGAGTAGAGTGAAAACTGATGAAGAAAAAGTAAAGACGAGAAAAAAATCAGCGCCTTTTATGTGGGTGAAAGCGGTATAATTCTGCCAGCAAGAAATTGTACTTAACTCCGTCGCACGCCTGCGATGGGCCATGAAACTTTGAGCCCCACGCAAAAGATCAAAGAAATTGAAGCATCCCTTTTTGCGCTCCTTCCTTAAGATCTGGTACTTACCCTTTATTCGCCTGTCACTACATCACCTGATTCGCTATGTCTGACCGAGAATTCAACTGTAAGTGATCTCTGGATATTGGCCGCGTACGCGCAACATGCTGACCTATACGTGAATAGCAAACGATGACCTATCGCTGCCTAAAGGTATGATACAATAACCCTTCTGGATGTGTATAATTACTCGTGGGGAGCTTTGCCGCGTCACTACATATGCACTTGCAGCTTCACACACGCGTCTGCTAGTATTTGCTAACCTAACTCTGCCATAGCGACGGTCCAGAAGATTATCACCGAGATTCTACCACCTAGCTCCGGCCAAACCTTTTCTAAAGATGCGCGCGACTTGCTCATGGAATGCTGTGTCGAATTTATCACCTTGATCTCCTCCGAAGCAAACGATATCAGCGAGAAGGAGGCTAAGAAAACCATCGCTTGTGAGCATGTAGAGAAGGCATTGCGAGATCTCGGGTTCAGTGATTACATCGCGGATGTACTTGCTGTTGCTGAAGAACACAAACAGCAGTTGAAGGTATGTTCGGATTTAATTTGGAGCTATGATACCTTAGAGCGCATGCTGACCTCTGCTCTCAAATATAGTCACGAGAGAAGAAGCAGAGCAAGATGGAGCAAAGTGGTTTGACGGAAGAAGAGCTTCTAAGGCAACAGCAGGAGCTCTTCCGGTCAGCGACTGACAAATACCATGCTGTCCCAGAATAGAATCACCTAAGACTCGTGCTGGTCATAGAGTGAAAAGGATGATGGCGTTTTGTGTGTTCCACTGGATACGTGGGTCTGGAGTTGTTTTCCTGAATGATTTTTGAATTTTTCCTGTCTCTGCTTTGAGAGAATGGGTTGTGGGCAGGATATACTATCTAATGAAGCGAAAGCGCACAATGCATTGGTTAATTGCATATGATTTGAATGTCGAATAAACATGGTATATCTCTCTCTATAAGGCCCAGCGACTTACAATGCATGTGCAATCAAAGAGTGTATCGACCATCATGACATCTGGAGAATGTCCATCTTGTTCTGGCGGGGCTTATAGACGAATCCCACCTAGGTGACTATGTCGTAGTGCACAGTGTAATATCTTAAACTGTGTAGTAATGTCATGATTTACCACATGAAATTGATTTAGTTCCAATATTTCTATTATGTGTTTGATGCTGAAAATATTATCATGATAGATGAATTAGATAATTGTTCCTGAATGAGTAGTCAATCGATGTTTGCTGTTAGGTACCTATGTACCCATCACCTGAGACCTTAGGCTTCCAAATGTTCGGAGATATTATTTTCCGTCCAACTCCAACGCTACCCGCACGTGACCTTCAATCCGCCCCAAACCACGCTAAACCACAATGGGAAGAAAGCGCAACCAACACAAATCGAGCCATCGCGGAGCTCCTATGCGCAGTCATCATTCGTCGCAACGCCCTTTACTGCCAGTGATAACAATGCCTCCCTTCAAGGATGAGCATATCTTGGTATGCTTAGTTGCTCATATTCTCTCATCCAAAATTAACAAATTCATCTAGCTAATTGCGCCGGGTTCACAAATGACCTTGGCGCAACTCGGCCTGCCCGAAACATTCACGCCCGCGCGATTTCGGTTCCCAACCCGCATGTTCCCTGCTGAGAAGAAAGGAGAATATGAGCCTTACCGCGTTTACGAGAGACGCCAAGTTGTCAAGGTCAACAATGGCACGGATGCCTCGAAGGCAGATGTGGAAATGAAGGACGCTGAGCCCGTCGCGGCCGATGGTACCTCGGCCACAGAAACCACTGTCAAGACCGACGAAGATACACAGAATGATGGCGAGCCAACCAAGACTATCGAAGAGGTATTCTACGAAGAAGACCCAACATCCGACGAGGGGGCAATCTATCCGATCGAGAACGGGCGCATCGTCGACTGGCCCTGTTTCTTCGCTCTGCTCACTCACATTTACAACACCTTGAGCCCACCTTTCCATACGCCTATCATGCTTGTTGGCCAGCCCGTCTGGTCCGCACGCGATCGCGAAGCAATTACTCAATTCGTCTTTGAAAAGTTCAAGGCACCCGCGTTTAGTCTCATGGACTCTGCTCTTGCGGCTTGCTACGGCTATGGTACAGCTACAGCCACTGTTGTCGATGTTGGCAAGGGTAAAGTTGATGTGACTGCTGTGACCGACTTCGCAGTCAACGAACACGGCAGAGGAATCGCACTGGAGGGATGTGGTGGAGACGCTATGACCGATCGTCTCGTTGAGCTGCTGGGCCCGAAGGGATTTACCAGAGAGATGTGCGAGCAGCTTAAGCGAAGCAACATTACTGAGATTCTGCCCCCAGGAACCCCACTGCCTGGGTCTTCTGCTACTGCACGCCAGGGCGCAAACCCTGCTGCTGCTGCTTCGACGGGCGGACCAGATGGAAATGAGTCCGCTCCGCGTGGCCCAGGAGATGGCACTCAGACAGGAATTGAGGGAGATAACGGGGAAGAAGACGAGGGTGTTCTTGATGTCGCTGCGATTGTTAGCGGCAACCCCACTGAGTATCTTGCTAATGTTGAGAAGGAAAAGACGACCACCAAGAAAGGCGCTGTTGACCCTAAGGGAGCTCGTCTACCTAACTCGAAGAAAGAGAAGGCCTCCTTCCAGTTTGAGGAATTTGTTCAGTTGGAAGGAGAGAAGGCAGCAGCCCACGGTTCTCGGCAGTACGTTCGTCAAACTCGAGATATCGAAGTCAGTGTTGAGCGTTTCCTTTTGACTTCGCCACGTTCGAAGGTCGGAGACCGCCTGAGTAGCGGTATCCTCGAGGATATTGCAACTCAGATTCATCACACCATTCTTGCCGTCCCAGATGCTACAAAGCGAAGCGAGCTCTGGGATTCTTTAATCATCGTTGGGTGTGGAAGCAAGGTCAAAGGTATGTTTTATCATCACTATTTACAACTTAGGTATTTTCTCTAACATTAAAATAGGCTTTACGCAGGCTTTGCTAGCTGTCATAACCCAAAAGTTCATACTTTCTCCATCTGCCACCATCTTCACGTCTGAAATTCCTTCAAACTTCACCACCCCCGTTCCAACCGGCGCTAATACACCTGCTCCTATGGGTCAACCTGGCCCGATGTACCACCCCGCGGCACATGGAGTAAACCCTCTCCTTGTGGCCGCTACTCACAACAATCCCGGTATGCCCGGCACGCCTTCTATGGATCCCAGCATGGTATCACACTACCGCTCAACTGGCCACTCCCAAACTCCAACCTCGGTCAAGACTCTGAAGCCTCCTGAGTATTTCCCAGACTTCAAGGACCAAGGCAACAGTAACGCTCCCGGTGCCAGCAGTGGCAATGCTGGGGGTAACCCGGGTGCGCCCGGCACATCTCAAGGTGGCCACGGAATGGAAGAGGCCGTTTTCCTCGGCACTCAGATGGCTGCCAAGGTTTTCTTTGTCATCGACCAGGGCCTCAGCAAGGGCTACATGAGCCGGGTTGAGTACAACGAGAGCGGGCCGTCTGCAATCCATGAATACATCCTGTAACTGCAGACTCGGTGCTTTGATACTCATAATGTTCTATCGCACAATTCTTCTTCCGCCTTTGAAGGCCTTTGCCAAGGCGAAGTTTGCTGGTTTGTCTTCGAAACATCTCTTTCTTGTTTTATGCACGCTATGATCCTAAGTAAAAAAGCGATCTCAGGATGCAGGCGTAGGAATTGGGGGCGTTTTTTTTTCTTCTAATTTTTGTCAGAATACTCAATGAACCTAGGTCCTCAGCTTCTAGTCCATACCTACAAGTATTCATTCGTACTATACCTAAACATAAACATAAAACTTAAGAATCAACTAACCAATCAAACTTCAGGGGGCTAGGCCTCGATCGGCTTGTCATGTGATGCGTTATGTAATAAAGCGGCTTATCGCGATCTGCGCCACCTCCAAGCTTCTCTCGCTACTTACTTCGAGTACTTCTCTCCTACCTCAACTTTTTGATATCTTGACCCTGCGCAGCTTTCCCCTGCTATAGCCTCCTTTGAAAGACTCTCTCAACTTCATTTAACGACATAAAAATGGGCCGCGCGGAGGCTGGCACCACAAAAGCCATCGGCAACAAGATCAAAAGCAAAGGACTGGGTCGCCTACGATGGTATTGCCAGGCATGCGAGAAGCAATGTCGCGATGAAAACGGTTTCAAATGTCATACTATGACTGAGGGTCACGGTATGGAAGTTCCATCCTCTATATTCTGGCCACCAGCTAACTTTGTATTAGTCCGACAAATGATGATCATCGGGGAAGACCCGCGCAAGCACATCAGAGAGTTTAGTCGCGAATTTGAGCGAACTTTCCTCGATACCCTCAGAACCACGCACGGAACTAAACCCATCAACGTCAACCACTTTTATAATCAGATTGTGGCCGATAAGCAGGTATGTCTCTGGTATTTCACTCGTTTCTACGGATTATGGCTAACTTTCATAGCACATTCACATGAACAGTACAGGTATGTCCCAATGGAAAGGAGAAGATCGAGGAAGCGAGGACGAGCCTGAATGCTAACCTTGAACGCAGAATGGAAAAGTCTATCACAATTTGCAGCCTATCTAGGTCGGGAGGGAAAATGCCGGGTCGAGGAAACCGAAAAGGGCCTGGTTATAGCGTGGATTGATAACAGCCCAGACACACTTCGCCGGCGGGAGGCTATTTTAAAGAAAGAACGCCAGGAGAAAGGAGACGAAGAACGAGAACAACGCTTGATCCAGGACCAGATCAAGCGAGCCCAACAAGCCGCGATGGCTAACGCTACGACCAGTGCAGACGCAGATCCTGAGGCAAGATTGTTACAAAGGAAGGAAGGAGAAAAGATGACCTTGAATCTGGGACTTGGCTCGAAGAAGGCAGACACGAAGCCTGCCTCGCCTCCTGCAACAGAAAAGACAGCAGTGTCATTGGAAGACGCAGATGCATCAAGAGGAAACACCGACTCTCCCGCTCCGCCTGCGCCTGCCGCACCAGTTAAAATTTCGATGTCAATGGGCGCACAGAAGCCGAAGAACGTCTTTGCTATGGCTAAGAAGAACCCTTTGGCCGGGAAGAAGGGATCCATTTTCGCGGCTCCCAAGAAGATGACTGAGCAAGAGAGAATTATGAGGGCCGAAATGGAGGCAATGGAGCGAAAGCGATCTCGTCCAGATTCCGGCTTCACGAACAAGCGACCAAAAATCACTTAAGGTGGCATATCTTACATACAAAAATACATACCCAGCTCCCCGGCCTGCGGTTGAGCCTACTTCCATCTAGAATACCTCATGGGTGGGCCAACTTTGGGCCGGGTACATGCATTCATTTTTTCTCCAAATTTGCTTCATTTTTGCAACTGTAATTAGGGCTGGATAACTTCCAAGGTTCTGTGTCTTGGATAGCACGTGGGGTTCTACACTGGTTCCTATTACATTTCAAATAGTTATAACATACACACAACTGTAGGTGGGCTTTAACAATCCAAATATATATTGATAACTTGTTCACCTAGCCAGCTCGTTCCAAGTGACGTTGAAGTATGTGTACTCACGTAGGTTTGGATGCACCACATATATTCGCTACCAATTGATTAAGATAAAGCAGCCTGTAGAGGATGAACCATCAACTTTGTTGATTTTGCTGATTGACAAGTCAGATAATGGAAAATGTAGGAAATGTTGCTTTCATAGCGTCGTACTTTCCGAACCCATCTTGGAACGCCCTATCCTCATTTGATTACGTTCTTGGGGATTCCTGCTTAATTCTTCCCATCAAATCAGTTTCTTGCTGTGGGATACCGTAACAAAATTATAGAATCTCCTGGCATGTTCCTTGTAGGCAGCCCAAACAGCAAAATCAAGGCCCCCTTCGATAAAAATCACTATGCAAATATGCGACTATAGACCCAAGGCAAGTCCCGATCATTGATTGTCGGGCCACTCGCTTGGCATCCACTCAACCGGCCGCTCAACCAGGTCCCAAAAGTCCCCTGCAAATGAATCAGATCCTTCAGACAGCCATGTACACCAATCCTCAGGAGAGGGACCATAACTAAAACCAATCACCTGTTGGGTTGTCCAATTATCATTCCTCCGAGGAAACTCTCTCCGAACACTTTCGATTGTCCAAATAAGCTTCTCCTGTTGACCGAAATGTCTAAGATCAACACCTGCGTTCATGAAGCACATCTTTTTTCTATTTTGAGCTCAAATATCATTCAAGCGATCCCCATGATTGAACGAACTACATCATAAGCGAGAATTACGTTAGGTTCCTTTACAAGCAATGCCATATCTGATTTTGAAACGGCCATGATCTAACTGGGTAAGACACGACATGAGTATGTTGTTACTCAATCCTATAGAGTTCAACTATGTAGCAATTACAAGGCGAGTACAATGTCGGAAGTCGGCAATAAAGCCTCTCTCGCATCCGTTCAAAACATTTGCCTACTTTGCTCTAACACGTCTCTACCTATCGGCTCATTTGCTTGCCTTCCGATCTGTTACCGTGCTACATAGGACTGCAGATATGACTTTGGAACACTCTCTGACCTCATTGTTCCACTAAGGAATCGACAATATAAATTAACAGCCTAGTAATGGTTGCTTGATTTATATCCGCAACAACCCCGAGGTACATAATGGAGCCTGGAATATCATTTACCTCCTTTCTGATTAGCCACTGGCTAATCTTCATTCTCTGTGCTGCTCTTCTAGTAGGTTAAACAAAAAAACCCCTCATATGGGACCGTTACTTCCTTACTAAAATGCGACAAATAGAGCACTATCTACCGCCGACTCACAAACCCTCTGTCTCATATTCCCGGACCCGAGATATCGAAATGGACAGGAGCCATTTGGACATACAACTGGTTAAATGGGAAGATACCAATATACGTCCACCAGCTTCATGAAAAATATGGTAGGTGGTGCTGGCAATTAGTGTTATCAAAAGAAAAGATACCTGACATTGAAATAGGCCCTATTGTACGAATCAGCCCAGATCAAATCGATGTATGCGACACAAGTGCCGTCAAGGAGATCCACAAAACCAATAGCCGATTTAACAAAACTGTCTTCTATCGCCAACTGGTCACGGGCAATGTGCAAAGCATGTTTTCAACCAACGATAGACAGTTTCATGCCCTCCACCGGCGTCTCTTGGCATCACCTATCTCCGACTCTTCGCTGACTCGACTGGAGCCACTGATCGTGAATAATGTTCGACTAGCTGTCAACAAAATCAAAATGGATTTGACGGACAGTGGTGCTACTGATGTGTTCAAATGGTGGCTGTTTATGGCCACAGACATTATCGGTGAACTCACATTTGGAGAGTCATTTCGAATGCTTGAGACCGGCAAGGTGCGTTAAAGGCATGGGTTTGATAAGTACCATTCCTATATACTGATTAAGAAAATAGAAAAACCAATACATCCTTGACATGGAAAGGCTGATATCACTACAAGCCATTAGAATAACATTCCCATTTTTAGTGAAGATTGCAAGATACGGTCCAATAACGGTGATGAGGAACGCAGCGGAAGCACAGATTGGACTCAAGATGTATGCCATGCAGTCTATTGAGCGCTACAAGAAAATCGTCTCCCAAAACCCATCCGACCCAAAGCCAACTCTGTTCACAAAACTCTTTGATGAAAAGAGTGGCCTGTCGGACTCAGATATTATACAAGAGGCCCAGGGATACATTGTTGCAGGAAGTGACACTACAGCTGTTACAATGACCTATCTTACATACTCCGTCTGTCGAGACAGCCGAGTGAGAGAGAAGCTTGTTGCCGAGTTGGCTACTATTCCTGAGCCTGTCACGGATAAAGCCCTCAGAGATCTACCATACCTCAATAAGATCATCAACGAGACTTTGCGGTTGTATACGGCTGTTCCGTTTGGTTTGCCTCGACTAGTACCACCAGAAGGTGCTCAGTTCAACGGATATAATGTGCCAGGAGGAATCACGGTCTCAACACAGGCTTATAGTCTCCATCGAGACCCTGCTATCTTTCCAGATCCAGATAAGTGAGTTTCAATACCAGTAGTGTCAACACTGGGAGTTAGCTAAGAGAATAGTTTCATACCCGAAAGATGGGAAAATCCCACGAAAGAGATGAGGGATGCTTCTTTACCATTTGGTGGTGGATCAAGGAGTAAGTCCTTCGATCTTTTCCATAGGTTGGGTCACCAATAGAGCTAATTTTATAGTCTGTTTGGGTATGCACCTAGCTCGAATGGAGCTCCGCCTAGCCACAGCGCTTTTCTTCCGAGCCTTGCCCAATGCTCGACCTTCCACGAAGGAAGGAATGACAGCCGACGACATGGAAATGCAATCATTCTTTTTAATGGCGCCACAAGGGCATCGTTGTATAATCGAAACATGAGTTTTCAGCATGATGTTGGAATCCTGAATATTTTTCATGGAGCCAACCTAGAGAACTCTGTTGTTTCATGTGTGTGATTCGTACTAGTATGTCTATCAAGTCTGGTAATCTGATCATGGTAAGAGTCTGCTCTTCAGCGACTGCTTCCTTCTAAGAACCACCTGAACCAAATGATTGCCAATCATCCTACTAGCATCCAATGGAGATTATAGACATTGTTCAGGTCAAATAAGTACCAACTTCTCTCGGAGATTATAGGTTACAGGATATGCACCATGACGCCCTGACCTACATAGTGCATACGTGGGCAAGTTTTAGGTTCAGCTCTGGAGCGTCAGCCAGATAATATAACTTCACGGCTTTGACCACACCAAGGGCCTCGCTGAAACCTATCTGGTAACCCGACAGAGGAAAATGAGAGGGAAAGCACAGAAAAGAGGAGCGATGTAGTATAGAAGTTATCATACCGTACAAAATTCGAGTATAATCAGAGCCTCAATCTACAAACATACTAGGCAATGGAACAATAATCAACTTCTGAATATAGCGGAGATAGCGGGGCGAAGATAAACGCATGTCGAAGTAGCCATATCACCATAAGAGAGACCGGGTAATTTGGGGTTTCATCTCTACTACGATGTACAATATACAGTGATGGGAATTTTACCATGATTATTTGTCAACATGTGGGCTCGGCTGTGCTCGCGTCTTAGCGGGAACCTTGTACACACGAGGGTGTTGTCTGTCAATCATGCCCGATTAAAGCATAAGGTCTCCACTGCCTGCAGTTTTGTAAATACCTTACTTGCCTAGACAGCTGGTTCTTTGCCAGATGATTATCAGATTTCACTCGCAAAACAGCTGCAAAGTGTATATGTAACAAATGAGTTATTATTTTCCGCATGATCTTCCAACATAGGTATGAAACATTGCAGCTGAATTGAAAATGGCCCGACTCTCTAACCCGTTGGTATACGCTAGTAAGCGGTATGGCCCCTTTCATTTGACGTCTATTGACATTGGAAAGTTAGAACTCGACACAGACCGGTACAGCCTTACCTAGGTACCTTCCAAGGAACAGTCTAATATAAGCATCGGCCCTCTGGTTCAGCCGCTGTTCCTGTACTTTCAAAAGGCTTTGACACTCTCCCACTTTCTGTACCTTCCAGGTTCTCTGCTCTCACCCTATTATCTGTGTTCAAATGTCGGATACCTTGAGTAGCCCATATGGGCTCTCTGTCCGCAGAAATGGCTCTTGTCTCACCACCGAAGAAGATTGCGGCCAAACCTGGGAACCTTTCCACGCCTGTTGCCCCGGTGGCACAAAATGTCCAGCCGGCCAAGATAACGTGAAATGCTGTCCATCAGACGCAGACTGCTCCGAACTGGTCAATAACACGCATTGTGCAAATAGCACTGCAAATGTCTACAAGGCCAATAATTGGTTTTGTTGTGCGGAAGGCACATCGGCTTTCCAGAAAAAGAATGGATATGTCGGCTGCACAGACAACATATCCACCTTGGATAATAGTCTGAGTCTCTTGAAAATCTGGTATCATGGTATGTAATACCCCGGTGACATGAACCTGTCATACAAAGCCATAGACTCGTCGAGGTGGCTCTCTAATCCTTCACCTACAGGCACTACCTCTACACCCACGCCATCGACAACAATAGCCAGTACAACGTCCGGCATCACGGCCACTGCAAGTATTACGCAATCTTCACATTCCACTACCAACTCTGCAAGTTCGTCTTCGTCCTCGTCCAATACCGGAGCCATTGCTGGCGGGGTTGTTGGCGGCGTAGCTGGGCTGGCCATCCTGGTTGGTCTACTCTGGTTCGTACTCCGTCGCCGAACCCGAGCAAAGAAGAGCATAGGGACACCTACGGATCCAAGCCCTCTGATGTCCAGTGCTCCTGGATCGAGTGTTCCCGGGTCAAGTCTTCCCGCGAGTGTCCCCGGGTCGAATATCGTCGAGTACTACAATAAAGGCCCCGAACGACCACAAGAGCTTGCAGGCCGAAACGAAAACAAGCCTCCTCAAGAGCTTGGTGGTCGAGATGAAAATATGGTCCATGAACTACCATCGCAGACGACATATCGGTAATGGCGTGCACGGTGTTCAGGTGGAGTAAATACCCGAGAGAAACCCCATGCCCTCTCACTTTCTTTATGATATTTAAATATGTAGTGCGCCGAACTAGTCCATATCTGGCATATGTCAAGATGACAGGCCACTTCTGTGAAATCACCCAACATTGGTTTTATGTGGAAGACAAAACCCGGAATATAGAAAACCAAAACTGGTCCGCGGGTCCTTACATCTCACTGTCGACGTAACTCCCAGCTGCGGCTAACGTAGCGTAGTAAAGGTCTGTCTCAGCGCAGATGACCATTCTTCCCTTTCCAGCAAAATTGAAATTCGCCGTCCCAGATCCAAGATAGATCTTGCCGATGAGTTTGCCAGATGGATTCCAGACATGGACACCATCGCCACAGCCGGCATATACGTTACCCCATGAATCACAGTGGATGCCTTTTGAAGAAATTAGTCCCAACGGCATATGAAGTGCAACTTGCTTGACTTACCATCAGGTGCACCAGAGTGAACAAAGGCAAAGGTCTTGCGATTTTCGAAGGTGCCGTCCGCTTTCACATCAAATCGGTAGCTGCAACACAAATCGCATAATCAGCTTCAAGTCCAAACAAGGGAATATTAGAAACGACAGTACATACATAGAAGCAGGGCGGGTGAAGTCGAAACCGAAAAAGCCGCTATCGATTCCGGTATCGGCGACATATGCGTACTTGCCATTTGGAGAGAAAGTGAGGCCTGGTACAATGTTAGTTGCACTTTCCCTTTTCAGCCTGAACACTTCCTTGATTTCCTACCATTGGGATGGTCGAATCCATCCGCAACAACTGTCACAGCACCTGTATCGGGGTTGAACCGGTAGACTTGATCCTGCAGACCGGGGGCAGGGCGAAAGTCCTGTACATAGCCGTAGATCGTGTCTGTGAAGTAGATATCTTTGTTTTCAGGGTGAATAGCCACATCGTTCAGAGAGTTGAATTGGCGGCCGAAGTAGTTGTTAAGAATAACTGTAGATCAGTTTGTTAGCTCCCGAAATCCAGAAAGCTAGTATGCACTGACCTGTGGTGTTAAATGGACTTTTTGGGTTCATAACCCACAAAGCAGGCGGTTCATTATCGCCTTGACCCTCACCGGCGAAGATGATCTGTCCCCGGTAATTGGTACCCCCTGAAGCACTGTTAGTTGCCTTGGACTCGTAAGAAGAGTTGAATGCTAACCGTTTGGATTGAGAACCATTGGCGATGAAGGAACTGTGGCTACATCAACAAGGCCGACAGCATCTGATTTTTGGGAGACAGCGGCAGCGTCTGCAAGAGAGATCTTCTCAATGATCGCCGACTTTTCCAGACCGGTGCTGGCGTTCTTAGAGCCTGCATTTTGGACGAAAAACACCTCGTCCGTTTCCTTGGACCTGGAAGCTCAAGTCAGATACTATCTAACCTTGGCTTGTACTAGATTTTGTGTCTTGAATACATACCATACAACCGCCTCATGGAATAAGGGGTCCTTGGGCGAGTGTGCGATCCGGGTTAAAGTTGGAGCTTCCCCAAGGATCTTGAGAAATTCTTTGTCGTATACATGGAAAGGTTGCTGAGCTAGACTGTCTCCTGTCGAGCCTGGAGGCACAAACAGCTATGTATGGATTAGTACGATGTGTTACTGAAGACTGCATGAGAAATCGCATACACTCTTCGCATTGAATTCGCTCGGGGGCTGAGTCGTATCGAGGACATTGAAGACTCTTTGGTCAATCAATTGGGCTTGAGCAGGAATATCACTTGAGTTGACTGGCGCTAGGAAGGATCCTAGGAGTAGCAGCGTAGCTAGCGAGGAAAGCTGAGATGCCATCTTTGAGACAGTGCTAGATGCGGAGTACGTAGAACAATGATCGAGGGAGGGGGTGACCGGGGCATTTATTCAAGGGGCTGGGAAAGTGGGGATAGACCCGTTTGCCCTCTGGGATACACTACAGTTCTCCGGAATTGCAGTCAAAGCTGTGGCGTGTGTTGGTATTCTCGGAGTTGGCCCGATAATCGTCACTGCGCTTGGCACTGGATCGGCCCGATTCGACGTCAGCGCCGGAGCACGTGTTGCCTTTTTTACTGAACATTCCAAGAGTTACATATCGCACAACAGCCTGTGTCTGTAGGATGGGGCTTCACTGCATGAGACGACTGTTCATCGCAAGTCGTTCATATCGCTAGATTTAAAGTGGTCGCTCGCAGTCATCTGTCTTCCGTTGGGGGTTTAGGTGTTCGTCTTGATATACACCGTCTGGAGTCAGATAATTATGACTCGCTTCGTCATTGGAATTGAGAGCACTGTGGGCAGCATGTGGCACAAAGCTGTGACTGATGAGGCATAAGCCCAAGAAGATAACAGTCGAGAATGCCATTCGATAGAAGAAATCACTAACTATTGCAGCAAGAAATTGATGGTTTTCCAAGGTTTTGCGACATTCGAAGAATAATTGAAGTCCTTACTAGTTCAGTAGTCGATTGACCTACATCCTGCAGTTTATGCCGCTCATTGAACGAGAGGCAATGATCAAATCACCTCCAGCAATGTATCCTTATGAAACAATCAGACAACAGACGCAATTAAGCATTTGCACCCCCATCCACATTCCACGCAGCTCCAGTCACGTAACTGCTTTGATCACCAAGTAAGAATTTCGTGACACTTGCGACTTCCTCTGGTTGACCAGGCCTGGGAATCGGTGTATTCGATGCGGAGGAAGATAGACCAGCGTTGTCTATGACTTCATGAAACATAGGGGTCTCAATAGCTCCTCTATGAAAGCTGTCAGTTTTCTTCATCACGAATTAGGGTAAGACGGTAGGAAAACACACGGTAGAACACAATTCACTCTGATACCCCTTGATCCGACCTCGAGAGCTGCACTTTTGACCATCCCCAATGCAGCATGCTTGCTGGCAGCGAAGACTGCCCCGTTCTGGTAGCCTCTGGTACTAAACATGCTCGAAATATGCACAACACTTTTCAGATCACCAAGGAACCCAGGGGTCAAAGCTTCGCCTAATAAGTTGAAAAGACCCTTGATATTCAGGTTGATAATAAAATCAAACTCCTCAGGGCTTGTTTCCCAAATTGGTTCTACTCCTAATTGCCGACCGCCCGTCCCTGCGAAGTTCGCAATCCCATTGATGGCCCCGATGGAATTTTGTGCCTCTATCAAGGCGGCCTTGACAGCAGAGCGATCTGACACGTCAACGGTTTGAGCCAAGATCTTCCCTGAATATTGGGATTTGAAGGACTTTGCAATTTCTTCAAGCTTGCTGCTGTTGATATCCCATAGAGCAAGATGGACTCCACTACTAGCAAGCCTAGTAGCTGTTGCGAGTCCCATCCCCGAGGCACTTCCAGTCACAACGATCACTTTTGTCGCCATTGTTGCCAGTGTTAGAAGAAGCAAGGCGATCTCGAAAGATTTGCGAAGAGAAATATTATTGAAATGTTCTATAATTTAGCTGTCATGTACTCCGTACTGTGGTAACACTCTTGCGTCAGCGACCGGAGTTAAGGGAAGTATGTAACCTAAGCGCGGTCATCAAGACCCACTTAGACTAGATATGGGCCGTTTGAGACGCATTTTATTGGAGCATTAAGCATCCAGGCCGCTCACCCCTGCACTTAGCACTCAGTGAGCATCAGGGGTCCTTAGGTGATGATCAGGTGATTCTGAGCAGATCACTTTTGATTATGTAATGCGTGAACGGGCACCCGGGAGGCCCCGGGGTTCAACGGGCCAGGGGCAGTTTCTCAGTGATCAAAAAGCGGCAAGAGGTGAGCAAAACGGAAATGGAATGGCCTCAAAGTGCCTGGCATTATCCAGTACATTGTTGTATGTAGTGCTCTGATTTTCCATTGAACCGCCAGGTATGAATCTTGTTATCAGATGAATATAAGAGAATCGTGATAAAATCTCGGTGGGCTGGGAGCCTAAAGCCAGCGTGTTTACCGATCCGGAAATCCAAGCAATGGACTTAGTAGTATTTGTGGACAACATATATACTTCTGCTCGGTCATATCCTTGTGAGACTCGGAGTCAGACTTGAATGCATTCAACTTACCAGTATAAAGATCACTTATTCATTATGTAAATTGTGCTTCGTCGAGATTTATACAACGTACACATCCCTGTAGTTGCTGTGTTCGTATGTTCGACTGGCCAAATCCTGCATTATGGTGGGACGGTCGGAGGATTTGGATATTGTTTGATTGGCTCTATGATCAAATGGAATACAACATGTACAGTGGTGTCTACACGTGATGTCATCGTACACTAAAGGCCTGATAAAACAGACATATAAACACCGGACTTGACTGAGTATTACTGGCTCTGTGTGACAATTCTTTTATTTTTGGGCTGCGGAACAGAATACATGCTATAATTTTTCTAGCATGGGTGTCGTCGGTACATAAAATGCAGCATCATCTTGGTATGTACTCCGTAGTGAACACCTTGTGGCGGTGAATGCCAGAGTCACCAGGAACAAGGCCGTAGGTACTGCATTTTCAAAAGTAGGGAAAGCGTCTCCGGAAATCTAAGTTTTGAATGAGCATTGCGAGGCCTAGCCTACTTCTTTCAGATCGTTCTAGCCCATCTGCATGTCTAGACTTGTCTTTTGTCTTAGAAATCCACAGTTTTACCCAAGTCTCATAATGCTAAGCACTTTACGGGGCCTTTGTTCTACGTAGCGTCTAACTTAATTTCGACCGTTTCTAGCGCTAGAAAAGATAAATCTTTGTTCATTCCGAAACAGGGAACCTGATACAACATGCCATCGCCCGTTGCCGCATTTGGGGCGATTGCAACATTAGCCCCGAGGAAGACCGAATCTCCTCCATGATTTTCTTTTCAAACACTGATATCTTTATTTCGCCTCCGTGTCCTTTTGCTTTACGTCTGGGCAGTGGCGCTTTATTGGAAGGCTGTGTAATGACCAAAAGAATCAAACGATCCACTAGGGGAAATCTAAGCCGCTGGACGATGGTGGCGTGCTAAGAGATTTAGCCGATGGCTTCCATGTGAAGCAGGAGCCAAGTCTGAATTGCGGACTTTGCTAAGAGAAAGCGCACAGGTCTTGAAGAGACTTCAAGGCACAAAGTAGTGAACCGTGGATCGTCTCTAGACATAGAGCAGGGGTAAGCGGTGATTGGCCACAGAGCAGCCCATTCCCTGACAAGACCAGATACTGTACTATGATTGGTTGATCTGTTCCACATTGTCAGCCAATCATATTACATCTTCTCCTGGACCACTGTATCGGTGTCCACGGAGACACAAAATTCCACGAAATCCTATCAGCAATTGACTTCGGAGACCTCTCAGGGAGCAGGTGATAGGATATCCCTCGTACTGGAGTAGTGTATCATGTGTTTAACTGCTATCAAGCTTGACAATACATCTTGACAATGCAGCGGCCACAGTTCTAATTATCCCGGATCTGAGTTCCTGATGTTTCGTTGCCTTTAGCCCGGGACTAAAACGATCTGAACCCTGTCGGTCCCACATTAGGGCATCATTCTGGAGTTGGACCCAAAGGATACAACTTGGAACTTCCAACGCCTCCCCTGCCTAAATTGTGGCTTCCACCCTGACTTGACTCCGGGATTCATCCAAAGACAATGGATGATCAGACCCACAGTGTCCACTCCACCAATGAGGGACGTTCCAAAGAATCGAGAAATCTAGATTGACTGGTGGCTTGAATCTATAATGTGGATCCAATCAAGCTATATCTTCTACTGCTCGAACCATGGAAGTTGATCCAACTTCATTCCATCTCCAATGGCACTGCTTACATTTAGCCGAATATCCACTGACCCAAAGTTACCACATGTCAAGCCCACGGCCCTGGGCTTCGGCCTTTGTGGAATCTTCCATGGTGTACGAGGCCTCTTAGGCGGTTTGACGTATGTGCGCCCCCCAGTGGTTCGCTGGTATGGAGCCAGGTACCCGGCACTTTGCGGTTCAACCTTTGTCGACTTACGAGGCAAGCGTGGCGGAAGAAGATTTTGTCAGTTTTGAAAGGTATATATAGCTGTCCTTGATCTTCCTTTCCGGTTTCTTGCTTCAAACTATCACATTCCTTTTTGATAACACCGTTCATTCATTCATTCATTCACTACTGTCCTTGCAATCGAACCACATATCACATTCGTTTATATCTACATTGATATTTACCTTCTTTTGTGACCCAACACAACACAACCTCCAAGATGCAATTCACCAAGTCTATCCTCCTGCTGGCAGCTGCCCTCACTAGCAGCACTTTCGCCAGACAGTCAACCTTCGAGCGCCGCCAGGCCATTGCTACCGGTACCTCCGGTGGTGACTGGACCTCCACTCCCTCCAGCGGCTCATACTCGACCGCCGGTTTCGGCGGCTCCACCACCTCATCAGGCTCAGGCGAAACCTACGCCGGCAACGTCGGCAACCCCTACGGCAGCAACATCATCGTCGTTGACGCCGCCTCTGCCAGCAACTACAAGTACGTTGCGCAGTTCACAGGCCACAACACCGATGACTGGACCGTCGCCATCTTCAACAAGTATGGCCCCGATGGCAAGATGACCGGCTGGTTCGGCAACGCCTGTAACACTTTCACTCTTGCCCCCGGCGAGACCAAGTACGTTGCCTTTGACGAGGATACCAATGGTGGCTTCGCCGCCGCCTCAGGCTCTACCATCCCCACTGATTCTATGGGTGGCTACGCTTCCACCTGGGGCGAGTTCGACTTCGGTTCCACCACCAACAACGGCTGGTCTGGATTCGATGTGTCTGCTATCTCTGCGCAGAATGCTGGCATGTCCATCTCCGGTATGAAGATCTGTGATGCCCTTGGCTCTGTTTGCTCTTCTATCACCCAGGATGCCGGTGTTGTCGACAACGCTTACACCTCTGCTGAGACCGACATCGGTGGCATCGGTGCCAACTTGGGCGCTGGTCCTGTCCGTCTGGCTGTTACCATCGATTACAGCGCATAAATCTCTTCTAAGATTTGGTTTTGATATGATTTTGAAGATAGGACTCTAGAGTCATTCTGTTTCGGAGGATGATCTATACCCAGCTGGAACTGTTTCTACTTCTATGTCAATATAGAGACTTATAGGCTGGTCCTTTTTTTGGATATTTTATTTCCCTATACAATACAACACATTCATTCAAATACTTTTGCCATTAGAGAATTTTAGTTATATTTTATTATACCTAGAGATCTAGGTCTTACTCATTAATGGGTAGTCTCAGATGTCCGCGTGGCGTTAACGTGGGTGACGTGAGCGTTGTGTACGCAATCACCCACAGTTCAGCCACCACACACTATAGCATCTTCAGGAACAGTGCCATTCAGAAAGATAGAAAGAAAAAAATTAAGAAAGAAAAGAGTTAAGATCGTCCCATTCTGAGATCTGTTCATGATAAAATTGGAGTATATCGACAAATTCATTACTGACTTCATATCCGCTGAATCCCAAACAAAAGATCAATTCCAAAATTACTTCCGTGCGCTTACAAGACCGTAGAACTCAAGCGGCTTGATACTGAAAGCGCCGTTCGACTCAAGTTTGTACTTGGGATCCGCCAGCTCAAATGTGGTCTCCTTAATAATGCTGGCGAGAGTGAAGAACGACCATCGCCAAGCCCAGAGCTTGCCAATGCACTCACGCTTGCCGTTACCGAAGCCCTTCTTCGCGGCAGCAGGGAGCTGATCCCACTTCTCACCCAAGACACGCTCGGGCTTGAAGGCCTCGGGGTCCTCGAAGACAGCCGGATCGCGGTTGACCTGACTCAAGACCGCGATCATGGGCTGGTTATGAGCGATTTGGTACTCGCCACCGGCGAGAAGGACAGGGCTCTTATCGTTGGAGGGAATGGGCTCGATGTTGAAGCCTGGTGCGGTAGCAGAAAGACGGAGCGACTCGCGCAGGATGGCCTCGACATAATTGAGGCTCTGCAGGTGCTCTAGGTCGATATTGCCGTCGCCAACCACACGGTCGATCTCCTCTTGCGCCTTGGTTAGCTCGTTCGGGTTCTCCATCAGGTAGTATAGGGCGTAAGAGACGAGATTGGGTGCTGTGGCGGCACCGATGAAGATGGAGATGATCTCATCGATAACCTGTGACTCGGTGAGCTTCTCGCCGCTCTCCGGGTCGGCGCCGTTTAGCATCGCATCTAGGATGTCTTTGCGGGCGGTCTCTGGCTGCTCTTTTCGGGTCTTGATCACCTGCGCAGCGAACCCACGCATCGTCTTCGTGTCTTTTTCGAATTTGCGCTGATACAGCCAGTTTAGGAACTTAGGGCGGGTGGGTCGCTTCATCGCCTCCATGGTGGCGCCGTCCATGGCGTTGATCATGGGCGGTTCAACGCCTTCAAGCACGTGGACACGCTGGTTGAAGAATGATTGCATGCAGGATGCAAGCAGGAGACGGTCCAGGTCTTTGGTGAGCAGAGTGCGAGTCTTATTTCCTGCGCTCCACTTTTTGGTCAGGTCCGGGATGACCTCTGCCATGTCGCCAAAAAGGTTGTCGGTCGCAGATTGCGTAAGATGAGGCATCATGATCCGGTGGGCGATACCCCAGCTCTTCTCGTTGTCGTATGCTGTGAACAGACTGTCGTGCACGGCATATCGGATTTCGACTACTGGTCCTGTAACACACTTGCGGAATCGGGTCTGGTCGCAAATTTCTTCCAACAGAGCGACACTGCCGATGAATACAATCTCATGCCCGAGAGCATTAATCTTGAAGATGGAGCCTAAAAAATTCGTAATTACTCGTTAGGGCTGGGTGTTTCCGAGCTTCGTAGACGGGTTGCTAGCATACCAAATTGCTTGGCCAACTTGTTGAGCGAGTTCCATGTCTCATTGGGATTTACGTCAAAGACATTACCCAAGAGGGGAATTCCGGGTGGTCCTGGGATTTTGGTAGGCATTGTCGCTGGGAAAAAAAGGATGGGGGGGTATCACTAGTATACAAAAAGAAGTATCCAAACTCAGAAGGAGAAGAATTCTCAACTCCCAGTGGGCGGGGGAGCCTTATAGCATCAGCTCTCAACTTTAGTCTGCATGAAAGTCTGCATAGTTTTCCGATCGGCAGATCAAGGCGACCTGGGTCATTGGCGCAAGAGGGATCTCGCGCTCGGCCTAAGTCTCCATCGTTCACCAGAAGTTTGGCGAGCTGAAGGATCGGCGCGATCGCGATGTAATAGCGCAGATTAGTGCTGCCGATCGCACCTGGATAGGCAACCCGTCAGGCTATCTGGAGCCCATCTGCAGCCATCTGGGGCCACTTGAGTAGCTAAAGCGCGCTACGGGCTGTAGTGCAACCAGTGAGCTCAATGGGGTTCAGCACAATTGTCAGCCAAAATCTTCTGCAGATTTTTCCACTGCAGCTTCCTAGATTCGTCTCCACGCATTTTGACCGCTTCTGTGTAGCATTCTCCTGCCACTAGACATCGTTAATCATTGTCGGGGTACGATAAGCACCACACAGACGTTCGTTAGACTCCGTATAGGGATCGAAGTATAATCAAATACGATCTGTTTTGTGAGACTGATTTTCAGATATTGACTGACATCATGCCTCCCTATCCCCCATCATCTGCAACCTTCTGCAAGGATCAAGGCCCATGCTGTGTGGACAGCATCCACTTACCCGAGTTGGTCTTTGATTAAGCTCCCCCTTGGCTTTTCAAAGGCAATATCAGAATAAAGATGGTGGATAACGCTGGTGTACAATGAATGTTGTACAATTCAGCTCCTAGACACCTGGGATGTCTTGTAATTCCAGTAAGGAATCAGACTGCTACCCTAGTTAGGTACTCCTGAGGGATTACATAAATTTGCCGCCAAGCCAGAAGATCAAAGGGACAATCGGAACACCCGTCACTGCGGCATGTACGGACTTTGGGAGTATACTAGGCCCTAATAATCCTTAGGGGACCGCATCCTACCGTTGACATAGTCATGTGAATTGTTGAAGTGATATACATGAGTTCCCTCGCAGGATTGCTATAACCTGTTTGGACATTAGAGAAGTTACGGTGTATGTGTGCTAGGTTCTAACTTGACAGTAGCTGGATGTATCTTTATCCAGGAAATAGTACAGCGTCAACACAAATGAGTCTCTAACCTAGAACCCAAAGCTGTCCAGCAACGAATTGGCATCCGGCTCATGAAACATCGTAGGTGGCTTAGGGTTCGGCTTCTGTTCTTCTTTCTTCGGCTTTTCCCCAGGCGTAGATTCAGCGACGACATCTGCTCGGTGCACCGGAATATCAGCAACTACAAGGCTGCTCCGCCGACGAAGCAGTTTCCGGTAATCGACTCCGTTCTCATCCATCTCGAGTGAGGTATGAGGCGTCAATGCGTCCTGGGTAGGCAGTCCGCCGAGGAACTCCCAATGGCGTACCAGATCGAGAGCGAGGAAATCGCAGCCCATACGGTCGTAGAGTCGGGCATTGCGAATAACGAATTCCCATTCTTCTCTAGGTCGTACTTTGGAGGCGCCTTTGAGGGTTTGAAGTGTCTTTGCGCGGAGTTGGTGGTATAATACTACCAAGGCAGGGTCATTGGAGAGATATGACTTGGATTGAAGGCTTACTCGTCCCGGGCTTCCCGGAGTGACTGGGGTTGCTGGTGATAGTAGGGTCTCGACCGGCGACTAAATCTAGTTAGTTGGGGTCTGCTAACGAGAGAAGAAAGGTACTCACAATCAGTGCCCGCACTGCCATATCCCGTCGTCCAAGCATCCAGAAAGCCCAAGAGGCCATCCAGCGGTTGCCCTCGGAAGCGGCCTCGGGCAATACTCTTTCTTCTAGAATCTCCCGAAGAACTGGTCCGTTGTCCCCTTCTGAGGCTCGAGTGATGGCGATCGCGAGTTGGATATCACCAATCTGGTTCATGATGACGTTTGCAGCGTCACGCAGATGATCAGCGAGAAGGAAGAACGATGCAGCATACTCTGTTGAATGTTAGCTGGCAGTGCTTATTCGTAGACAATATGAATTTCGAATTACCAAATCGTCGTTTTCCAAGCAAGGCATACGCATTCTTGAGCGCAGATGTCCTCCATCGCGGTTCCTTGAAATCGTTCGCCAACAAACGTTGGGTTGCTGCTTGTTCGCGGTTCCAATGTGCAATACGCCAGAGACCCTGAAGGACGTTCTTCTTTCCTAGAGCGAGATAATACAGTGTGCAGTCGATGGGGTTTTTCTCTTCCGTTTTGGTGTATTCACATCGAGCGATGATTTCGAGTTGCGCTTTCTAATCAACCGGTTAGTTTGTGGCCAAGTAAATGAGATGGGAGACGCACCACAGCTACGGAGTCTGACAGCCACATGAAGATACCGCTTTCACGGGCGGCCTTCCAAGTCAATTTCGCATTGAATTGCCGAGAGACAAGATCTGTGAGGATATCTTGGCTACTGCTATGGTAAGCCCAAACAATCTCTCGCCAAGAGACAGTATCTTTGTTGGCGACTCCTTGGGTCCGGCGTAGCATATGCTGTCGGAAGAATAAGAGATAGCGTGCTGCATTATCGTCCATTGAGCGCCGGTGTTTCTCAACCATAGCCACGCATTCAATGGTATCTGCCAAGCGGAATTGCTCATGACTAGACAATTGCGGCAAGGCGATCCGCGCTAGACTCTCATTGAGCGCGGCTGCAGCATTTTCATCTACGACAGATGAAAATTCCTCGTCGGTGGAATCAACGTAGGAAGAGCGCATTTCTTTCGAGAACCCTTGTTGGGAATCCTGGCTTGTGTTAGTATTGGGAAGAGAAATTATACGATGCGCACTTACATTTTGTTCGTAGAGGTATTCTACGGGCATCTCCAAGAATCCATCCAGTTCATCGCCCTCGGTGTAGAATTTCAGCTTGCGATGTAGGTTCAAGAGAATCAAATGGACCAATCTAGTCGTCCCAGCCAGAATACACTGTGCCAAGTACTGTGGATGAAATACAGGCAATGGGCCATTCAGCCGGCTGACAACGTCGAAGAGATCGACAGACGCCAATCCTCGAGACGGCATCCGAAGCTCAGACACTAGGCGGTCTCCAACATCAATTTCCTTGTCATAAACGAACAGTTGATTGCCAGCTCCAATGACCAAATGGCCGTTATTCAGCCAGCAAGAGTCTCCTATAGGGTGAGGTGTGAGATCTCGGATCCAGATCTCCCGAACTTGTGTCCATGAGGGTCGGGAGTCTAGATAATCATAGCGGAGCTGAGACAGGAGAACAACCTTGTGTGGGAATCCCACGGCCAAGATGGACTGCTTGTCTGGAGTCGATGTCCAATCCAAATCCCGAATAATGTCATGTGAAGCAAAATGTTCTTCGAACTCCAGCTGAGCATTGTTGGTGTCCCAGATTGTGAGGTGAGCCCGGCGCTCGTCAACCAGAGCTGCCTTGCGAATAGAGCTCCCACTAGCCATAGATGGGTTGATTATGCCCGTATCGACAGTTGATTGAAGTAGCCAATCGACCTTCATATTCGTTGGATCAACCGTGGCTGTCCATGTCCGCACAACTCCGCTGTGAGTGTAAGAGAGAGCAATGTCGGCAGAAAAAGAATCGAAGAATCCCGATGCTTCTGATTTAGGACCTGCTGGATCCACGGGGTGGATATATGCAATATCCTCCTTCAAACCCATGTCAAACGTGCAAAATTCTCGTAATTGATAGTCATGGTCATTTACAAAGGTCCCTTTATGACCTTTCTGACTCGGGCCCCGTATCTCCCACGCAATTCCGTGCATGTCTGCCCATATCGTTGCTACATAGAAAACACCTAGAGTCGCTTGGGTGCTGGGGATTGGCAGCACACATAGTGGCTTGCCGGGCAGAGTGAATTCCAAAGCGGCCAGTTTCTTGGCATGATTTGAGCTGAAATCCCATAGGGAAACACCATTGTGATGGAGATTGACGAGAAGATTACTGTTCTCCAGCACACATGTCCGATGAATATGCTCATCTGAGAGGAGGATACTCTTGTGTGCTAAGATCGATCTTCCATCCCGACGCTGCTGTGTCCATACAGTGGCTTTATTTTCATTCGTACGTGACACCAGTGTATCTCCAATCGCATTCCGGACAATCTTTTTCACAGGGGCAGTATGGCCAGACCAAGAAGCCGTTTGGGTGATTCTTTTCGTGCGTGGTGCAGGGTCAAACAAAACATCCACTTGAGAATCATACCACTCGATCCGACCGTCGAAATGATGAACTAAAACACTGAGCTTGTCGTCCGATGTTGTATTTTGGAATGCACGAATTTGAGCATAATCTTCTTGCGGTGACTGATCATATGAAAATCCCAAGTCCAAGCCTTCAACATGGAGGACATTGAAGACGCTCAGGTTAGTCTTTGCCTTAGAACCGATATCTTCCAAGGCCCAAGCAGACATGTGGCCCTGGCCATCAATCACAACACAGATCTCTGGAGCCTTGCTCGCAACCTCGATGACATGTTCTAGCGCATGGTTCTCCTTGTTTCCTGTGGTCCTCTGAACAGCACGCTCGGTCGCAGCACAGAAGTCACGGCCATCCAAAATAAACCCATACCGCCGTTGCGGTCCTTGGTCTTCATCCGACGCATGCCTGGGTTGAACCGATTCACCCATGTCAATCTCTGCCCAAAACTGCAAGGCAGAGAGCGCATGAACGTCCGTCACTGCCCACACTCGAATCTTGTTATCAGCGCAAAATGTATACAGGACATTATCCATAGATTGCTCGGGGTGCCGAGGTAGCCGCCAGTGTATCCCCGTGACAACATTCGGATGAGGCAAATACGAGTTTTCGAACCGGACCTCGTCTGCGCCGAAGGCAAGTCGTCTCCATACTTTGACCAAGCGGTCATATTGTCCCACTGTAACAATCAAGGACGAATCCGGAGAAAATTGCGCGAATTTCACTGGTGTCGCAAGCTTTCTTTTCCAGACAAGGCGCGGTTCATCATTCATAAACCAAAGGGCAAGACGGGAGTTGCCCACCAGGAGCTCGTTCGAGGAACCCCACGATAGTGTATAGATCGATTCGTCGTCGTCGGGAGCGCGGAATGTGTAAAGCAGCGACCACTAAATCAAGCCGTGCGTCAACATCAATTGTGACTGCCATTACGAGACTGTATTGCTGGTCGACCAAGCTCCGAGTAGTGGGGTTGTATGCGCACCTTGAGGGTTTCGCCCTGGATCCCATATGGCTGGTACACAAATACATCAGGACCCCCACAAACAGCAATCTTGCCAGATGCTTCGTCAAACGCTATGGCCTCGAGGGTATCTGTATCGTCGACATATATTGTTTGGAGGAGCGTTTGCGGACCGCCGAGGATAACCAGCGCGTGGCCGGAGATGTATGCCTATTGGAGAACGCGCGGGGCCAAGGGTCAGCAACAGGGGGCTTTCAACGAGACGCGGAGCTGGAATGAAAATCCGGGAAGGGTTGAGAGTACTAACAACAACACGAAGACCATCCCACAACGCCGTGCTAAACGACTGGAGCTTCGCTGGGGGTCTCCCCGGCAGTACCGCTCGCATAGAGGCGGTTGGTTCGGTGGGTGGACACTTTTTACGCTTGAAAACACGTTATAACATTGCCAGGTCAAAGATTATTCTGCCTGGAAGTAAATGGAGTCTCAAGGAAAGCGAAAGGTAGACGGGTGTTTGAGTGTTGTCTGGATACACGCAGGGGACAAGGCGGCAGAGACCTGATGATGTCGCTTCCGCTCCTCCATTCGGTGTGACTGATGACCTTCGATTTCAACAACACAAAGAAGCTCGGTGTGAATATAAACATGATGTGAATTCAATAATTTTCATTCCTTAATATGGGCAATTTATATTAAACGCGCTCTAAGTGATTTGGGGGATAGCTATAGAGCTCCCCGATAAGCATTTACCTATATCTGACGTCGGCGATCGACGAGGTGTTCTGGTAGACAAAACATATCTCATCTTATTCAACAAGTTTGTGGAGTATTTTTTCAGAGAGGTCCATTTCATAATTTGAGTATCACATTCAATCATGGCGAAATTACAGAACAATATACCAAATACCCAGAAACCCTTGAACTCGCTATATGCTGCGCCGGATGATGCATTGAATGAAACACGATCGCACCTATCGACAGGGGATGAGAGAGGGAAGAGAGAAGTATAACCATCGCTGATGTACATGAGGCTAGAATAGCTGCAAAGTGGTCATATACCGAACATGAGCTTCAAGTTCGTCGATTCGCTGATCTGCGACCATCTGTTGGAGACTCGGGAGGCTCTTCATCCACAAAACGGACGCTATTTCCCACTGAACTTCGTCGCCCAGTCCGTGGCCGTTTGGAAGAGGTGGATAAAGCAGTCGTAGTCCCAGCTCGAAGTAGTCGACTTGCGAAGGGTGTGCGTAGGGGTGTGGCGGGGGTGGTGGACATTTGGGCGAGGGCTCGCGCCCGGGCGGCTCGTTTGGAGGGAGAGGTCGTGAAATTGGGAGTTGCCAGGGGACTTGCAGAGATCGGATCATGGGATGTTGCCTGCGATGTTGCCTGAGATGTTGCTGTGAAGTCGCTTATTTTGAAAGGTGTTTCCGCCTGCTCCTGATACCAGGGGTCGAACATCGCTGACCCGGCGCCATCACCATTTCCAAATGTTGAGATTCGCGCAGGAGTGAAAGATGGACCGGCAGAATCTCGAGCTTCTAGCTTCAATCGGGCGTTATCCACCCAATCGTGGAACATGTTTCTTGAGTGCTTCCTCAGATTTCTTTCCCGCATGGCTTCAGCGGTCTCGACGGTACTGCCTATCTGGAAGATACGAAGGCTGAGCTTACGAAGAGAAGCTGCGGCCAGTCGTAAAACATGCAATCGGTATACATTGTCCGCTTGGTCTTCCATCTCACGTCGAATGATGAAGGTTTCAGACATTTGCATCAGCTGGTCAAACGCGACCTGTCGGAAATAAGAATCGTCGGCATCCTGGCAGTCCTGAATCCTCTTGGTTGTTTTGTCATGCCATTGGACGAATATCACAGACGTGTCGGCAAGTAATTTTTCACGATCAATATCACCAGCGTGTTGCTCCATCTCCGTTATGACTCGAGTTTTTGATAACCAGGTAGCCAGCGCCTTAGATGCGAGGTTGACCTTAATTTTACGCCGGATTTTGGCATATGACTCTTGTCGCCGTCGTTTGCCAGAGTCCACTTTTGCTTGGTGCCATTGCTTCATGAACTTCTTCATCAAGAAATAGAATCGAGCATCTTGAGCCCAACCTTCCATCTTGACGACTTGATTATGTTTGGATCGCCAGATCGTAAGAGACTCAGCTGCGAGTCGTGGAGCATAGAACTCGGCTGCTAGATATTCCCGCTCGCGCTGAAGTTGCAATTGATCACGCCAAATGGCAAACTTGGATCGAACCAGATTTTCAGTCTGATGATCTTCATGGGCCTCAGCATGAAATAGTAAACGGGCGTAAGTATCCCGAGTATTTGTCACAAATCGAGAAAATACTTCCCGCTTGATGCGTTGCTCTCGTATTCTTCGCATCAGCTCAAATCTTTCCATCAGGACCCATTTGTACATCGCCTCCATTTTCATCCGCTCGTCAATTCGAGCCCGGAGAGCCAAGCAGCGAAGCGTATCATTCCAGGAGATCCACGCGTTGTGTTGGATTCGATGACGATCTACCTCTTCTGCCTGTCTGATCATTTGGGCCTTCCCAATCCATTGGGAAAGGGCATTTCGTAGAATCCTGGTATCGACTATCTCAGAAACCCGAGAAGCAGCCGGGGCCAGCCGAGACTGAATTCTCCATTCATCAAAGGTTTCTCTGAGGTCATGTTGGCGCCGAGAAGCCTGAACTTCCTGGTCTGCACGTGCAATTGTTTTCGAGTGCTGAGACCATATCTGAAGTATGGATTTCAGAGATGACCGTTTGTTATGTAGGTCTATCTCATGGTCGCGCTCTCGATTAGTTCGCAAGTTCCGAAGCCAGGAGAGAAGTGATCGCCTTTTGAGTCGATAATCAGAAACTTCAAGAACACGCCGGTCGCAGAAGCACCACCACCAGTCCCAAAACGATGCTTTCTGAATCTTCGTATTCCGTACAATAATTGCTTGGGTCTCTGCTGCCTTCAAATCTTGGATCTTCTTGCGCCATGCATTGAAAGGCCTCCGTAGTGCAAAACGCTGAGCCTTCAACTCATTGACAGCAGTGATCTCGCGCCAGGCATTGAAATATTTGACACCAAGAACATGTCTCCGGGCAGCAGAGGTCCGAGCTACTTCTTCCGACGTAAGTTGGGCCCAATGACTGAACGCCTTTGTCATTAAATATAAATCCCGTGCGCGGCTGGCACGCGTTTCAAGGTGCTTGAAGAATCGATCTGTTCGAGCCGAGTGGCGTTTTTCTTGGATTACTCCTCGCCATGGATCAAAGGCTTGTCGGATGAGAAGGCCGCGGTCATAATTGACAGCGATTGTTTCCCTAGTCTGGCGTGTCTGTCGCGCTTGGAAGGCTTTTTTCAGCCATTGTGTCAAAATTCGACGACAAATCGATCGCTGTCGATACATATTGAATGTTGATGCATCCCGAAGTAAATCCGAAAGTTGTGGGCGATAGATGAACTCCGGTGGCACCTCTTCTTTGTCAAAAGAATCATGTTCTGGGCTGTGTGACATGATTGATTGCACCTCTTCGGACTCGGAGCTGTTTGAAGAACCGAACGAGGGTGAACGACGGGGACGTGAGGCTTCGGCCATTCTCTTCGAACGATCACGAGCAACGGCCGATCTTGCGACCACTCCATTAGTCAAGGGAGTTTCTTCCGTGACTTCGTACTTCTTTTCTGTCCCGTCAAGTCTGCTCAGCAAGCGCCGACCGACGTCCAAAAACTGGTTGATCAATTGTGTTCGATCTGGCGATTTCGTAGGCCCGGAATCATGTCTGGAGGTAGGTGAGAGCTTTGGTTTGGCAAATTCAGGTTTACCAGTTTCAAGTCGCGACATTGACGATCGAGAGCTAGGGCGATTTATTAAACTTCTATGTGTAGCATCTTCGCCGATGTCGTACGTAGTGTTGAACGATGCGCGCCGTTTGGGTGTCGGTGGCACTCCATTCGTGATTGGAGAATGGTCATGGTCAACGGTCTGGCTGTGTGTAACATCCACTGTATATTGATCATAGTCATGCGTCTCATTGAGGTTCGTAGAGCCCTCCTCGCCGATTTCGATCACGATTCCCATCTGTTGGAGCACATTCTCGAATTTCTCGAAGAGAGTCTCGCCGCGCACACCTTTACTTCCCATTTTGAACAGGAAGCGCAGGCATACATGACCTGGGTCCGCGTTGACGCCATGTTCACTGATGACTTCATCGTATGCTTCGAAAAGCGCCCGGAATGGAAGTCGGTCCGCTTCTGGTTTTGTCTCGGCGCCAGCGATAACCTGGTAGAGAAAACCGACATCTATAGAGGTCAGGCTTGGTTTGAATTAAGTGATTGATGGCACCCTACCATCATCTGAAAGAGATGAGATCTCTTCGGTCACGGCTCGACGCTGAGAGGATATCGGAGGCATCGAAAATTCGCGATCTTAAGGCGCGCTTGTCGCATCTGGGTCATAGAGCTGCAGGACCAAATAAATCATCGCGAAAGCGGGGAGCGCCGAGAATGAGATGCATGCGCAGACAGAGGCACTCTGCAATCAGCAATTCCAAAAGAACACAACAATAAACTCAACCCATGCGCCATCAATCGAAGTAACAATGCGGGTTGTTTTGGTTGTCGCGACAGAAACATGCACGGTCACGTGGTCTTATGTAACATGCTTGGATTTCCAAGGTTCTATTGGCTTCACATCGGAACATTAAGGCTACTTTGCATTTCAAGGCTGCATCCTAATTTTATTCTTACAAAATGCCGGGACGAACTCGTCCAGTCGAGAAACTTGCCAAAGCTTCAGCCCAATGCTCCGTAGAGGTGTGCACCTTCTGTTCAATTTCAACATTGCCCCAACTAACAGCCTCGATAGGTTGCGGCATACGGCAAGTGTGTTGTTGCGGATTACAACTCGGTACATAAAGATATGTGTGCCAAAGAATTCATGCGACTGAAGAATTGCTACCTGGTAGGTGACGAGTGAGTGCTGCGTAGTCCAACATGCTAACCACCCCAACAGGCGGCATCCAAAAAGGGCTAAATGTTCCTTGTGATTATAACGTCAGAAGCACCAGGATTACTCAAAGACTTGGAGCTATTTGGATGTGGCGGCGCAAGCAGGAGCATTTGTAAATTATTTTAGAAAATTTCGCTAGGCATTGGATGTGAACTATTGATGGAAAGCTGAATACGTTCAGAAGATCAAAAAAAAAAAAAAAATTTTTGAAATAGTAGACTTGATATCTATGTATGTCCTTTTGGTTGGCTTTCTAAATCTTGAGAAGACGCAACAAGAAAGTGGCATTTTGCACCTCCTGTTCTTCCTGCGAAATAGTGCCCTCTTCTTCCCCAGTAGGAAGCTTATCGCCACCGAATGCACTCTGTTCAACGGGACGGCGCAGGACCTTCTCAAAGACTTGAGCCTGAGACTTGAAAGCCTCGTCAAGGCCAATGTTGTCCGGGTCCGAAATCACAGTGTATTCCATTTTCACATCATCGGTGGCAACAAGACCAGCCTTCTTGCGAAGGCGTTGGACACGGTTAATGATCTCACGGCCCAGACCCTGATGAGCCAGCTCTGGGTACAAGTTCACATCAAGGATAGTCAACACATCAGCATCTGTGTTGGTTTCCATGCCCTTGGAGTTGTCGGTTTCCTTGATTCCTCGCTTCACAACGAGATCACCCTCAATGAGTTCAATGCCATCGACCAAGATCTTCTTATCTGCAAGATATCCCTTCACGTCATCGCTGGTGAGAGAAGGCAAGGCCTTCTTGACCGTTTGAACCGCCTTCTTCAGCTTCTTACCTAGCACAGGCCAGTCAGCGGTCACCGAGTATTCGACTTGGTATTTGGCTTCGTCAGAGGAGAGAACAAGCTCCAAAACGTTGAGCTCTTCGAGAATGTACGGCTCGAGAGACTTGACATCTTCCAAATATTGCGGGTCATTATGAATCACGACAAGTGTTTTCAAGGGGGTCTTGAGGCCGATAGCCCGACGTTCGCGCGAGATACGGCCGAGTTCAATGATAATCTGCATCCGAGAAACTCTGCGTTCAACAACTTCGTCAAAGAGCTCTTGGCGCACCTCAGGGAAGGGAAGGAAGTGCACGCAACGGCTGTCTTCAGCACGAAGCGACTCGGGAATGTGGGGAAGAAGGCGCTGGTAGATATTGTCGGTGATGAAAGGAGTGAAAGGAGCGAGGCCTCTGACAAGAGTGTAGAGGACCTCAAAGAGAGTGTTCAAGGCGTGCAATGTGTCATCAACACCATTTTCACCCTTGAGTCTCTTGCGATTGAAGCGGATGTACCAGTTGGTCGTGTTATCAATCAACTCTAGAAGCCGTGGTACAACGGTGTACAGACGGTAAGCAGCCATCTCCTGGTTAATGAACCGAAGCAGTGATTGACAGCTCGCAAGGATCCAGCGATCCATCACGTTTGTGTTGGTTCTCTCCGCTGCAGGGTCAAAGACAAAGTCGATGTCAGAAGCCTTCTTCAGGAGGGTCACCTGGCCCTCAAAGAACTTGTAGCTGTTCCACAACGGAAGAAGCACCTTGCTGACGATTTCCTTGACGCCGGTTTCTTTGAATCTGAGAGGTTCAGCACGCACGACAGGGCTGTTGATCATGTACAATCGAAGCGCGTCCGATCTGTCGAGTGAAAGTTAATGAGAATTCGTATGAGAAAACTCCCGAAGGACAGGAAATAGTATGAACAACTCGAGACTAAAAAATTGCGTAACTCACCCGTATGAATTCATGATCAGCGATGGGTCGGGGTAATTTTTCAATCTATGAAATCAGTATATTAGAAAGAGTTCCGGTCATAGTCATATTGAGGTTATTTTTACACACCTTTTGGACATCTTTAGGCCATTTTCTGCGAGGACAATGCCATTCACAACTACATTCTTGTATGGCAGTTTTTGACGCAAGTGGACTCCGATCACGCTGAGTACATAGAACCATCCTCGTGTTTGACTGAAAATCATGTTAGCGCGTGAATAACGAAGTAAATGTGGAACTTACTCAAGCCCCTCGGCAATAAAGTCTGCTGGGAAACGGTCCTCGAACTCATCTGCGCCCTCGAAGGGATAGTGGACACTTGCAAAAGGCATACTGCCTGATTCAAACCAGCAATCAAAGACCTCGGGAACACGTCTCAGAACGCCGTTTCCTTTAGAAGAAGGAATCGTGATGTGGTCGACCTTATCCCGATGGATATCGTTGAGCTCGCCCTCATAGCCACTCAGTTCCCTAAGTTGTTCGATGCTACCGATAGCCACAACTTCTGAGAAATCTTCACTAACCCACAATGGCAACGGTGTTCCCCAGAAACGGTTTCGAGAAATGTTCCAGTCATGAGCGTTCTTGATCCAGCTGGCAAATCTCCGCTCCTTAACATTGGATGGGACCCAGTGGGATTTATCAATGCCCTCAAGGATGTCGGGGATGATAGGCTTGACCTTCACGAACCAGGATGGCACAGCACGATAGATCAGAGGGGTATCGGAGCGCCAGCAGAAGGGGTAGCTGTGAGTAATCTGGCTATCAACGAGAACACGACCGTTGCCCTTGAGGAGTTTGATGATGCCCTTATCAGCAGCCTTGACATTCTGGCCCACAAAGTCACGGACCTCAGCAGTGAAACAGCCTTGGGCATCAACGGGATTGGGGGAAGACGAGTCTCAGAAATGACGCCATGGTTCATGGCTACCTGGTAATCCTCCTCACCAAAGGCAGGGGCCTGGTGAACAATACCAACACCATCCTCGGCAGTGACATATTCGTCATTCAGAACTTGGAAGCCACAGTCCTTGAATTCTTCATAGAAGTAATCAAAGAGGGGTGTGTACTTCCATCCGAGCATGTCAGAACCCTTGATACGGTCGACGATCTTGAACTTAGCCTTCTTCGGGTCCTTGTAGATGGTCCGAAGAAGGGCCTCCAGGAGGATGTAGTTTTTCTTTGTAGCTTCATCGTAGATCTTGACGTACTCGAAGTTGGGGTTGGCACACAGACCGGTGTGTGATGGAAGCGTCCACGGGGTGGTGGTCCATGCAAGTAAGCATGTTTCAGGGTCATCTAGCAGGGGGAATGTCACAACAACGGCGGGGTCCTGCACATCTTTGTAGTTCTGCTGCGCTTCGAAGTTGCTGAGCGGCGTGTTGAGAGCGGTGGAGTAAGGCATGACACGGTATCCGCGGTAAACGAGGCCCTTATCGAAGAGCTCCTTGAAAACCCACCAGACGGATTCCATGAATGATGGGTTCATAGTCTAAATGACAAAGAGAAAGCGTTAACACAAGGGCACAGAAGGCCAGACGTACTCGAGCATACCTTGTAATCGTTATCAAAGTCAATCCAGCGACCCAATCGCTCGATGGTTTCGCGCCATTCTGTCGCGTATCTCATAACAATCGATCGACACTCCTCGTTGTATTTCGCGATTCCAATCTCTTGAACCGCTTGCAGACCAGACATGCCCAATTTTTTGTCAATCTCATATCTGAATTTCGTGTCAGCAATAGCCAAGGTACACAGTCTTGAGAAAGTCTTGATCTTGGATTGAATTGTACTCACTCAATGGGCACACCATGTGTATCCCAGCCAAAACGACGCTCCACATGGAATCCCTTCATAGACCAATAACGGGGAATCACATCCTTGATAGTCTAGTCAAAGTATTAGAACTACCCGCAGCCCATTTGCAAATTGTTCACTATGATCTTACCGAAGCAAGCAGGTGTCCGTAATGAGGAGTTCCGGTAGCGAACGGAGGGCCGTCTAAGAATCCATAGCGTGGCTTTCCAGCCGAAAGTTCAACCTGGCGTTTAAAGGCATCAATCTCCCTCCACCGAGCGAGCACAAGCTCTTCTTCCGCAGGAAAATCCATGATTGATGACTCCAGTGATTTACGAAAGTGGAGAGATGATTGACTCCGACTAACTACCACTCAAGGGCTGGCAAGTTCACGGGTGAGTCACCCCGCCTCGCCATTTTTTTTGCCAATGTGCCTTGTTGCCTTGACCCCTCCATTTACACCGCCTTCTTCAACCATCATATTAGGGTTGCGATGAAAGGACCTCACTTCTACTGGTATGTTGTTAGAATAGACCAAAGAGCAAAATCCAAAGGCCAATTGTCAATGAAATGACTAACATATCAACGAGTAATAGGTATACTATGTGGTCAGTACATAGTATCTTTTAATACAACAACGTAAGGCAGGATATATCATTTGAGTAATCTGGATAATATTGAGGTACCAGCCAGGGGCCAAACCATGCACTACAGGGGCAAACAAAGAGTCCGTTGAAACATCGGAATTCATGGTACATTTGCCCTAACTCCTTTGTTTTTATTTTCCCAGACCCCCTCACGCCCAATTCCCAGATGTGTCAGCAGATACCAATAGTGTCGAAAGTAGCAAGAAATAGTCAGAGAAAGGCGAAAAAGAAAGCTGAACCTTCATTCACTTTCTAGTACCGATTATATCCACCTCCACCTTGATTGTGGGGGTAGTGATCTCGGTGCTGCCCACCACGGCCGCGGCCGCCACGGTTACCTCCTCTGCCGCCTCGATGATCTTGAGAGCCATAACCCGATTGATGTGCGTTATTGTACTGGCCACCTTGGTTGTACTGGTTGTTCTGCTGGGGGTAATAGTCCCCAGGCTGTTGGTAGCTATGTTGGGGTGGGTACTGGTGTGACATCCCGCCACGTGGAGGAGGAGGGGGTCCTCTGGCGTAGCCTCCGTACCCTTGGCCAGGGGGAACCCATCCAGGAGGTACCATGGGGGCACCACCGGCACCACCTTGTGGGCCGGTGTTGAATTTCGGGTCAAGGTGCGCAGCGAATGGGTTCGGACGGTCACTCGAGTAGTTCATCCGACCGCCACGTCCTCTGCCCTGGAAAGGTGCGCCACCGAATGACCGGCCTGAATTTTGCGATCGGTTCTGGGTAGCTCTGATATCGTTTGAGTCTAGCATTGGCGTCGGTAGCTTCACCCCGCGGAGAAGCATAGACTTGTGGACATGAGAAGACTTTGGGATTTTATACAATACACTTTTATCAGTTAGTATATGAAGCGAACTGCAGATAAAGGGGGGTTCAACTCACGTGAGAGAACGATCGTCATCAACTCCTGGCATCCCATGCGCCTCCAATGGCGATACCAACGAGCTGTGGGGGATATAGGTGTCGCTGCGCTCGACAATACCGGCTAGGCCGTCACTCACATCCTCCTTGAGGGTATACTGTGCCGGACCAGGCTTCTTGGAGTAGAAGTTCGCAACAAGATCTTGGTACAAGGGGTTTCGGTCGGATAGTAGAAGAACGTCTTGACCATGGGAGTTGCGAATCTTTTCCTCCTCGGTAAGAAGAGGATATACCTTGGCCATGGCATTAAGTAGACGACTTTCGTCGATGAAAGGGAGCAGGATCACTCCTTGCCAGGCAAATTTCTTGCCGTTCAAGTCCAGGGGGAAGTCCTCCGGGTAGAAATCGATGATCTCGCTATCGGGGTTTTCCATGAGAGGATGGAAAACCTTCGGCAGCGCGTGGTTAGACGCGGCGGGCAGCACTCCCATTAGCTGTTCAAATGGTTTGAATATCGTGCCCTTCTCGAACTGGACGTCCATATCGGCGATATCAACGAAATCAGCGGCTGTACGTTATATGTTAGCTTCTTCCTGGAAAGGTAAAGAAAAGGATGAGGAAGGAAAACTCACCAAATGGCGCATAGTGCCTTGGATAATACCAAGTCTGTGATCAAGTTAGCAAATATTAATCATATAATTGACTAGGGGTTGACAACATACCCAAGAGGGACAGCCCTGGAAGTAGTATCGCAAAACCCAACAAAGACCAACCGCATATTCGCGAGCGACCTGGTGGCGGAATTCTAAATCTTTGGGATCCACGCCGAACTTCTGCTCATAGTATCGATCGGCGTATCCCGGCTCCCACAACTTGACGGTGTCTTCTTGAACCTCATCTTGTTTGGGCTTTTCAGCAACAATGGGGACAGGCGGAGGGGAGTCTCTGCCCGGGGTTCCTGCCTCGGTAACATCCGGTTCGGCTATATCCGCCTTTCGTTTTCCGAGAATCCCAGGAGAAGCCTGTTCTGGGATTTCGCTTGATATTTCCTCGCCATCTGTGACAGGAGTTTCGCTGTTTCCAGCTTCATCCTGGCTGCGCTTCATGAGTCTACTCTTCAGCACAGCGGCGGCGCTCTTATTCTCCATGTTAGCACGGTACACGGCCCCGCGGTTGATTACCATGCTGTGTGTCAGCTCTCTAGTCTCCTTGTTCAGGTGGCCCCGGCCAGGGGTGATGAGTTCCATGGGAGGGGCGGGCTCGCCGCGAGAGCGATCGCCAGCTGTCAAGTCACGCTGGGGAGAACTCCGTCTTCGCTTTTGGGCACGCTCTTCATTACGAGCCGCATCTTGCTCCTTCCGTCTCTTCTCGTTTGCTTGCTTTCTTTCATCCGCTTGCCTGCGGCGTGCGAAGATAGCATCCTCTTGTTTTGCCAGTCCCTGCAAGATAATTTGAGCGTTTTTTAACTCAACGCTTCCATCTTTGGTAAGGTAACTTCCCATAGCGGGGAGATTGTCACGCCAGATCGCAATCAGGGTATCAATACCGTTTTCACGAATATCCAAAGAGGGCAGGTGAGGAAGGAAATCGTTTCCGACGAAAAAGCACATGAAGACCCAGTCATCCAGTGCACGCTCCAGGTCAAATGGGAACGGTTGTTGAGGAACACGAAGCTCTACAGCAAGATATTCTCTTAGCACGGCGACATGAAGCCAAATGAATGGCTTCAAAGGGGCAGCATTTTGCTTCTCGTCGTGTTCACCACTCTTCTCTTTCGGACGGCCTAGACATTCCTCGGCCTTATGGCCATTCTGTCCGCAAAGTCGACACCCCCGAGGCCTTGAGTCTTGGGCAAACACATCTTCACGCAGTACTCGGAAATAAGGCTCATGGGTACCAAGACCCAGCATAATCAGATCAGCATCCTGTTAGATTTAAAATTAGTGACGTGAGAAGATTAACTTGAAAAACCACAACAAACTTACCAGACCATAGATGACATGACGAGTGTTGGGATCGTGATTAGGCGATGCTCGCTGCGATCGCACAAAATTCATGATCTTGTGCTCTCCTTCTCCTGGGACTGTGGCATCCGAAATGATGATTTTCAACTGTTCACATTAGTATGTGGAATGGCGCGAAGCAAATAGATTCAAAACGTACATTCTCCCAACCAGGGTCGGTGTTAAGCTTGTAGGCAATCCAATACCGCAACGAGGCAGCAAGGATATCCATGAAAGGCGTTCCTGGGGTGATGACGTTGCTGTCCCACGTTTTCTGAACAACCTCCTCCCGAATCAACTGTTCGCCGGTCTTGTTAACATGCTGCTGGGCGAGCATCTTGTGAAGTTCCTCCTTCTTCTGATCATTCTCCTTGGCCTCTTGCGCTGAGCGGAATCGACGTGCACGCTGCTGGTTCATCTTCGCTCTTGGAGCAACACCATCTATGAAGAAGATATCGAGGTTAGATCAATTTGGAGATGCGGGAAGCGCAAGCTCTCTTGAGATATACACATACCGATAGCGATCATGAGAAGCTTTCTGGGGCGCACCATGTTGACTACTCGATCGGTATACTTGTAGATCTCCATCATCATTTCCTGCTCGTCCGCTGGGGGAGGTTTCCCCTCTGGATGAGTGCAGGGATGAACAATACCATTCATGTCCAGATAGAGGTTGTCCTGCTCTTCGCCATTAGGGTTCGGGCGAGTGATGTCGATTGGGATTTCTTCTCCGTCGACCACCTGGGCCTGCTCTTCAATAACCGGAGAGACAATCTTCGGATACTTGTTGGAGAGCCATCGGAACAGCGCTGGGACACCCATGATGATAATGCGACAGTGGAGAGGTCAATACTTGCGGTACTGTTGTGTCGCAATCAGTTGATGGCGTTCGTGCAGGCGCAACCGCGGTCTCTAATTTAGCGAGCAAGATGCAGTGTAAGCCAGTTCAGATGGAATACAGACTTCTCTCAAGCATATAGTAGAGATGAAAAGAGGTGCAACCGCAGATACGATCGCGGCGCAGGTTGGGAGTAGCGAAAGAGAGCTTGCCGTCAACGAAAAGATAAATTCCGGGCGGTCGGCGATTCTGCGGGTTGAGCCAAGATCGGCGTTTAGCCCCCTTTGGCAGTACAATAGGACAGCTTTCTACTGCAATCAGCGAACCAACCTCTTCATTTTTTCCCTTGCTCTATCATAGATGACTACCAATTTTTACTTCCCCGGCCGGCAATGACCATGATATTGCGAATCAACTACGATGTTTCGAATCCTCGAGTCGCAAGCTCCGGCCAAACAAACGGCTACGGACACAATCGACGTATTGAGCAGTAGACTGCAGAGTGCTACATTGTTGGAAGATCGTCGTGCAGCCATTCAAGGATTAAGAAGTTTTGCAAAACTTTACCCTGCATCAGTCGCTTCTGGTGGTCTGCGGTCATTGATCAGCAGTCTACGCAATGACAGTGAGGATGTGGACACAATCAAAGTGGTCCTCGAGACCCTTTTGATGCTCTTCACACCCGATGAATCTAGTGTGGGTATTTTGTACTCTAAAGAATGTCACCCGTGTTACTCATATATATGCTTAGCCTGAAGCGTCGGACGAAATAGCTCTATGGTTGGCAGATGAATTCACTCAGGTACGCATCTTGACCTCGGTCCCGAGATGATGGACTGACAATTCCCAAGCGACAAGATAACATAACTACCCTACTCAACCTTTTGGAAACCCGCGAATTCTACTCCCGCCTTTATGCACTCCAATTGATTTCGCACATTTGTGGCGCACGACCGGAACGAACACAAGAATGCATTTTTACAGCCCCGCTAGGTATCTCCAAACTAGTCGGTGTGCTGACAGATGCAAGGGAACCAGTACGAAATGGTATGTTTTGCTGAAGATATGCGTCCATTTGATCCATGATTCGGGGCTGACAAACTGTTCTTCTCGTTCACTAGAGGCTCTCGTCTTGCTGATTGCCCTGACCCCCGCCTCGGAAGAGCTGCAGAAGCTTGTAGCATTTGAGAATGCATTTGAAATACTTTTCTCTCTTATTGAAGCCGAGGGAGCATTGACTCATGGGACCGAGGTAGTGGAGGACTGCCTCTCCTTGTTGGCTCACCTGCTGAGGTTCAATGTTTCCAACCAATCGTTTTTTCGCGAGACAGGCTGTATGAAAAGGGTAACACAGTTGCTTCATGAATGTCAGCAGGAGCCAGAAGACAATGACCCAACGCCAGAGTGGACTTTAGTGCACCGAGATAAGAACGTCTGGGGCCTGTTGGCCATTATCCAGTTGTTCTTGATTCGCGGTGGCATGAGTACGCCCATTAACCAGACGGCATTCTGGCAGAATGGCGTAACAGAACAAGTTCTAAGCATTGCATTCAGCCAAAGGTTCAGTGTCAGTGTGACCTCAAAGGTGAGATGTCGATATTACCCTTTTTTGTCCGTTTTCTGCGACTGACAAGTCCAGGCCTTGTCAACATGTGCCGATCTGATTCGCGGCAATTCGCCGTTACAGGAAAGATTCGGTGATATTGAAATCCTGTGGGGCTCCTATCCCCGCGGCGACAAGGCTGCCAATGGTGATACGAAAGAACCTTTACGCATCAATGTCATTGAAGCATTCTTAAAGCTCAGCCTCGAACCTAGTCCCAACAACCTTTTGGATGCACGACTTGCTGCCTGCGAATGTATGAAAGCTTTTTTCGCTCATCATTCTGGAATTCGCATGCACGTCCTGAGGCGAGCGATTGAAGGGCATACTAGCGGACAGGATCAGATTCCCAATATTTTATCTGTACTGCTCACTGCACCCGAAGCGCGCGGCAATGCTGATCCGTATCAAGTCTGGATAGCCTGTGTACTGATGTTCCATTTGCTCTTCGATGATGCAGAGGCCAAGGGAACAGCTATGGGTGTCACTGAGGGCGATGCTGAGAGCGGCGAAGAAGTGGTCACCAGTGTTCAAACTGTCGTTGGAAACCTAATTACTGGCCTCCAGCGCGGTGACGATGAAAGAATCACTATCGGTTATCTGATGTTGCTCTGTGGTTGGCTTTTTGAGGACCCAGACGTCGTAAACGATCTTCTTGGGGAGGGTAGCTGCATCCAAACCTTGTTGCAGGAAATCAAGCACCAGCGCGCTCCTAGCAAATTGGTACCCGGCCTTTGCACCGTGCTGTTGGGTGTTATATATGAGTTTTCCACCAAGGACTCCCCGATCCCTCGCGTCACGCTCCACAAGCTACTCATCGAGCAGCTTGGCAGGGAACAGTATATTGACAAGATCACAAGACTTCGAGAATGCCCATTGGTTCGCGATTTCGAGGTCCTTCCCCAAACCACTGGTGGTCAGCTCGAGGGTGGACTGCCGGAGGTGTTCTTTGACCGCTCATTTGTTGAGTTCCTCAAAGATAACTTTAGCCGATTGCTTCGTGCCATTGACCGCGAACCCGGATTTGAAATCTCTATTGTTGCCAATGGTGTCGAAAAGGGAATTTCACGTGAGCTCGTTGATTCCTTGCGTGCAGAAATCGAAGATCGCACCCAAACCCTCCAAACATTGGAGTCCGATCTCGTCAGCATTCAACGAAAGCTCGATCAAGAACAGCTGAACCACCGAAAGACAGAGGAATCCAATGCAATTGAGTTGTCAAAGCTTCAACAAACCATCCAATCTCTACAGCAAAGCCATTCGCAGGAGCTATCAAAACAACTATCGAAGCTTGAAAACGAACATAAGCATTCCAAAAACGAGTTACTCAAGCAGCATAATGATCAGCTCCGTGCCATCGATCATCAACTCAAGCAGACCTCGGCCGAATCTGAAAGCAAGAGCAGCAAAGCAAAGGAAATGAGAGAGCACCATGAGCGCGAGGTTGCTGCTCTACAAAAAACCATTCGTGGCTTAGAATCAGAGCTTTCTCGCGTCCTGGAACAACATAGAAGAGAAGTTATCAATTCAAATCAGAAAATCCAGGAATTGGAAACTAGCATCACCCAGTCCAAGGAGGCTCACAGTGCACGGGTGACTGAGCTTCAAAGCAAGATTCAGGATTTGGAAAGCAACAATAAATCTCACAGTGATCAAGTCGATAAGTCCAACAAGAAGATCCAGGAGTTGCAGAACACAATTGGCCAGTCTGAAGAGGCCCACAGTGGACAAGTCGCCAGTCTTGAAAAGCAGATTCAGGATCTAGAAAACACCAAGAAAGCCACTGAGGGACAGGTGGCCGACCTCAACAAGAGAATCAAGGTCCACGAAAGCATTAAGGGAACCCATGATGGAGAAGTTGCCGATCTTACTCAACGGCTGCAGAGCGTGGAATCTACGTTGGCGGCAACCAAGCAAAAGCACGAAGCGGAAGTTGGCGACTACAAGAGCAAGCTTGACACCCTGGAATCTGAGTTCTCTGCAGCCAAACAACAATATGAGACTGAATCCACTGGTCACGATAACACAGTCGGGACTCTCAAGTCGAATCTTGCCGCAGCTACAAAAGAGCATGAAGCTGAGATTGCAAACCTAAAGCAACACATCGCAGCTCGGGAAGCAGACCTTGCCAAGGTCCAGAAGTCCAGCAACGATCTTGAGACGGCACAAGAAGGCGCCGCATCCCAGGCCTCTGCGATGGAAACACGAGCTAAAGAGGCTGAGGAAAAGGCCAGGGAGGCCGAGTCCCATGCTCGCAATGTGGCCGAAGCCCTCAAAAGCATGCAGGCCCAGCTCGACAAGGCTCAAGTTGAAGCTAAAGAAAAGGAGGAGGCTCGCAAGTCAGCCCAGTCTGAACTAGAAGATCTCCTGATTGTCTTTGCAGACCTTGAGGCTAAGCGAACAGAAGACAAGGTATGCTACTAGCCCAATGAATTTCATGCTGCGTGTGTCTCTTGAGAATTTGACTAACCAGTTTTAGAAACGGCTCAAGGATCTCGGGGAGGAAGTATCGGAGGCTGAGGATGACGATGATGACGAGGGCGAGGAAGATGAGTGATGGACAAGTGCCATTTGTAAATAGCCAAGCAAAAAAAACTTCTTCCAAGGTTACACGTGAAGAATTCACCCTCACGAATTAAGCCTCTTAACACTTTCTTTCTGCTGTCTCATGAAACTCGGAAGGGGTACAAACATTTTCAAGGTATACAGAAGGCATACCTCGGACTACTAATAAGACTACACTAATAAGACTACACAAGGCCTCATGTGCGGCTGTGTAGTCTTGTTTCCGTTCTAGGTGTGATGTCACGAAATTCCACAGCATGAGTAGGTAGCTGCTGTGTAGTGTTCTAAGGTTGGTTCATTTGCTCTCCATATATTCGTTCTCCTTGGCTTATTGTAACTACATAGGGGAGTATGAGGGGGGCCCTCTTATGTGATCGTGGCGTCCAACACAGAAAACTACTACCATTTGGACATATTCCCTGCCTCGCTCGTGGACATTATAACATTATGTGGACAGAACATCCTCTAGTGATTACGATCTGAATATAAAGGAGTATACGGCCGCTTATGTGCTTATGATATCTCATAGAGTTCTTAAGTATTCTTTTCATTGGTCTTCTCGGATATCCTCTTTAGATACGTACATATCTCTTAGGTATTTCCTCCTTTTCAGTCTACAGTCAGACGGCGAAAAAAGACTAAAAAGGCTAACTTTATGCAAGAGGCTTGACAATATACAACGTTGGATGCTGTATACAGATAACACTACTAACAGTCTATCATTATTATGGAGTTCCTCTATACTTGACAAGAGAATCTGCAAGTATATGCATGTACAACCTTGCGACATTCCCAAGTAGATCAGGTCTGCAATCTATCATCATACATCGAGGTCTTCATGCGATGTACTTTTTTGAAACCTAACGGCTTCTAACAACCAAGGAGGTCCTTCAAAAAATGCTTAGTATATAGCCCTATAGTTTACAATATGGAAGGATTGTGTACGTCATAAAACCTTAGAAAATCAGAAGATCGGAACAGCTTCTAATTGTCAGGCTCGTTTTCCCAGGGCAAACAAGCCATAGTGTCTATTTAACCCTTGCTCACAGCATCCTAGACTTCTCTTCCACCCTTCTACCCATGCTCATCGAAAACCACTTCCATTGATCCTCAGAAGCCCGATGATGTCTGCATCTCCTCGTCAGTACTCTTGTGAACCCGAGATCTTGCATGACTACGCTTGGGCCTGTCAGATGCAACGTTCGGCAGTAAGGATCGCTGGTGCCCTGAACTTTCCAACAACACAGGAGGTCGACAGATTATGGTACAATAACGCGGAGACTCAAAGAATTATAACCATATGGTCGGACTCCGCTGAAAGTAAGCGGAAATCTTCGACATTTGTTTTCCTCCGGCAACACACAACGACCTTGGTTCATGTCATGACAGCTCCTGTGCGCCCAAAAATTGGTGTTCAGGGTGTAAATCGCGAGATCTTTTCTGTAATGCTCTCAAACTGGTGTATAACCCAGCTTATGCGTGTGGTCCCGGTGCTGTTTTCTCGCAGCAATGTCGACACAACTCCCCCAAAGCTTGATGCATACGACTTTTTTCATGCATTATGCATTCTTCGTTGCGGGGCTCAAGCGTGGAGATTCAGTCTGGGACAGCGAAACAGACCATCGCGGTCCGCGCTCCCAGTGAAATGGCACCGCGAACCTAGTACCGACAGACTTCATACTGTATCTCCCATATCTCCTATTTCAATTGAATGGCCAGTAGCAGCATTGACCTTCACAGCCGCACTTGAGCCCAAACATGCGCTTACGATTGCCTCGGGGGGCGGCAAGATCCATTTACCTGGAGAGGGAGCCATCAGTGCTTACACTGGCACTCGTGAGATGCTGTATCAATTTGCTGGCAAACTTCGCGAGCAATCTCAGCGGACTCAGCTCTCAGTCGAGTACGATGAAGCTGAGGAAGGAGGAAATAGCAGTACCAAGTTCGCTGGCATCGATGGGCTAGTCGAACAACTCACTTAGACAATTGGACAGAGATGCATTGGGGGCGTCACTGCCAACAATCAGCCTCTTGAGTAGATTTTCGGATACTGTGCCCGAATGGGAGACTAGAGCGCTGGGGAGACCGGCCGTGGAGAAGAGATTGGCCCGGTTGGAGACAATGATCCCGGAGTAAAGCACTCCAACAAACGTTCCCAGGCCACCCCAAAGACACAAATCAGCCTGCATAATAATGGGGTTTCCAAAAGCAGGACTCGATCCTCGAGAGTCCACAATACAGGATCGAACGAACGTATCCAGGCGGCATTGAATTCAAAATTGGCGGGTACTTCTAAATCGCCAGACCAGTTGGATGCAGTTAACTTGAGCATGGAGATCGAGTTGGACTCGGTGATCAAAGTTGATTCGGACGAAGACTGGATCTCCAGGATATTTGGGGCCATTTGTAAGGTTCACGTTCAAAACAGGCGATGTCGGCCAAGTTGAAAATTGGGGTTAAGATGTGGAATCTGGCAATCTTTTTGGAGGACATATTGCTTTCATAGCATCAATTGAAACTCATTTGAACTAGTATCTGGGAAATTTGTAACCATAAGTACATATCTGTATGATATGAATCGTAGGCGATCCGAGTGTTATAGTGGAAGTGTTCAAAGGTGTGTGCTCTGTATAGATCGACAGATTGAGTCACCGGGCGGTCAAGAAACTGCCCGCGACACCGGAGGGGAAACAATACTCTTTTTCCTTTGTCCTGTTGGGTCTTGACTTGGTGATTATTTTATTTTGATACAATATTGGCTCTAGGATCAGCTCTGTCCAGGTCGGTCGATATCCCTTAATTCGTCACTTCCCTCCAAATGACTGTATACCATATATCCCTAGATTCATTGTGGAGGAGAAACAGATAAAGTACAGTTCCATGAGTCAGGGTACTAACAAGTCGCAGAATGAAATGAGCTGTCAGTGAACTTTGCCATTACCGAGTCCTGATCCCTATCCTCCTCTAAAATGTCTGAACCCACCAAGATCAGCATCTTGGGCCAGGAGAGCATTGTCGCTGATTTTGGCCTTTGGCGCAATTTTGTCGCAAAGGACCTGATCAATGGCTTGCCCTCAACGACCTACGTTCTCATAACAGACACCAACCTCGGATCTATTTATACCCCCACTTTCCAAAAAACATTCGAGGCAGCCGCCGCTTCCATTAGCCCAGCCCCGCGGCTCCTCATCCACAATGCAGCCCCCGGAGAAAGCTCCAAGTCACGGCAGACAAAAGCGGATATCGAAGATTGGATGCTGAGCCAGAACCCACCATGTGGTAGAGACACAGTGATCATTGCGTTGGGTGGTGGTGTAATTGGAGATTTGACTGGATTTGTTGCAGCAACCTACATGAGAGGTGTGCGCTTTGTGCAGGTCCCAACCACGCTCCTTGCCATGGTGGACTCCTCCATCGGAGGAAAGACGGCTATTGATACCCCGCTTGGTAAGAATCTCATTGGTTCTATCTGGCAGCCATCGAGAATTTACATTGATCTTGAGTTCCTCGAGACTCTCCCTGTCCGAGAGTTCATCAATGGCATGGCCGAGGTCATTAAGACTGCCGCCATCTCAAGTGAAGAAGAGTTCACTGCCTTGGAAGATAACGCAGATTCAATCTTGGCTGCTGTGCGCAGCGAGCCGAAGGCTGGCCAAGGTCGCTTTGACGGCATCCGGGATATCCTGAAGGCTAGAATCCTAGCCTCGGCACGTCATAAAGCCTTTGTTGTCTCTGCAGATGAGCGTGAGGGCGGCCTCCGCAACTTGCTTAACTGGGGACATTCTATTGGACATGCCATTGAGGCAATTCTTACCCCTCAGATCCTTCACGGTGAATGTGTCGCAATCGGCATGGTGAAGGAGGCAGAGCTTGCGAGACATTTGGGCATCCTGAAGGGTGTCGCTGTCGCTCGTGTGGTAAAGTGCATTTCGGCATACGGCTTGCCCACTTCCATGAAAGATTCTCGGGTTCGTAAGTTGACTGCTGGTAAGCACTGCTCTGTAGACCAATTGCTGTTCAACATGGCTTTGGACAAGAAGAATGATGGCCCGAAGAAAAAGGTTGTGCTCTTGTCAGCAATTGGCCGGACTTACGAGCCAAAGGCCAGTGTCGTCTCTAATGAGGACATTGCTGTCGTCCTCGCGCCCAGTGTCGAGGTTCACCCCGGAGTACCCAAGTCGCTCAATGTCACTTGCGCACCCCCTGGATCAAAGAGTATCTCCAACCGTGCCCTTGTGCTTGCTGCGCTTGGCTCTGGAACCTGCCGCATCAAGAATCTTTTGCACTCCGATGATACCGAGGTCATGTTGAATGCCTTAGAGCGACTCGGTGCGGCAACTTTCTCCTGGGAAGAGGAAGGCGAGGTTCTTGTTGTGAACGGCAAGGGCGGAAAGATTATCGCTAGTCCTTCTCCTCTTTACTTGGGTAATGCCGGTACTGCTTCGCGATTCCTCACCACCGTGGCCACACTCGCTACTCCCAGCAGTGTCGACTCGAGTGTCTTGACCGGCAACAACCGCATGAAGCAAAGGCCTATTGGCGATCTTGTTGACGCTCTTACTGTCAATGGTGCTGGTGTCGAGTATATGGAAAGCAAGGGATGTCTTCCTCTCAAGATTGCCGCTTCTGGAGGCTTTGCAGGAGGGAAGATCAACCTGGCCGCCAAGGTTTCCTCCCAGTACGTCTCTTCGCTGCTTATGTGCGCTCCGTACGCCAAGGAGCCAGTCACTCTGAAGCTGGTTGGTGGTAAGCCCATTTCACAGCCCTACATCGACATGACCACTGCGATGATGAGATCATTCGGCATCGATGTGAAGAAGTCGACTACTGAGGAGCACACCTACCATATCCCTCAGGCTCACTACGTGAACCCTGCCGAATATGTTGTGGAGAGCGATGCAAGCTCCGCGACCTATCCTTTGGCAATTGCTGCTGTCACTGGCACCACCTGCACTGTCCCTAACATTGGTTCCAAGTCCCTTCAGGGCGATGCTCGCTTCGCAGTGGATGTCCTAAGGCCCATGGGCTGCTCTGTGGTTCAGACGGATTCTTCCACCACTGTTACCGGTCCTGCTGATGGTGTTCTGCAGCCCCTTTCTAATGTAGACATGGAGCCTATGACAGATGCCTTCCTTACTGCCTCCGTCCTCGCGGCTGTTGCCCGGGGCAAGGGTTCAAACCACACAACTCGTATATACGGAATCGCAAACCAACGTGTCAAGGAATGCAACCGCATCAAGGCCATGAAAGACGAATTGGCTAAATTCGGGGTGGTGTGTCGTGAGCATGACGACGGTCTTGAGATCGACGGCATCGAGCGTTCTGCCCTTCGCCAGCCCACCGGTGGTGTTTTCTGTTACGATGATCACCGGGTCGCGTTCAGTTTCAGTGTGCTTTCTCTTATCGCTCCCCACCCTACCCTTATTCTTGAGAAAGAATGTGTTGGCAAGACCTGGCCTGGCTGGTGGGACGCCTTGAAGCAAATGTTCAGCGTGAACCTCAGTGGGAAAGAATTGAAGGAAGCTGAGCATGCTGCCTCGAGCGATGAAAAGCGTAGCAGCGCCTCTGTCTTCATCATCGGTATGCGTGGCGCTGGAAAGACCACCGCTGGAAACTGGGTTGCCAAGGCCCTTGATCGCCGGTTCATCGACCTTGACACAGAACTTGAGACTTCTGAGGGTATCACTATCCCTGATATTATCAAGGCACGCGGTTGGGAGGGATTCAGGGATGCCGAACTTGCTGTCCTTCGACGCGTCATTAATGATCATCCCACTGGCTATGTCTTCGCCTGCGGCGGAGGTGTCGTCGAAATGCCAGAGGCACGGAAGCTGCTGACCGAATACCACAAGAGCAAGGGCAACGTGCTCCTCATCATGCGCGACATCAAGCTTGTGATGGACTTCCTCCAGATTGACAAGACTCGCCCTGCTTACGTGGAGGACATGATGGGCGTGTGGCTACGACGTAAGCCTTGGTTCCAAGAGTGCAGTAACATCCAGTACTTCAGCCAGCATTCCACCTCAAAGGATCTGGCCCTTGCCTCGGAGGACTTTACCCGCTTCATGCGGGTGGTCACCGGCCAGGTAGACAGCCTTAGTATCATCAAGAAGAAGAAGAAGCACAGCTTCTTTGTCTCATTGACTCTGCCTGATCTCCAGTCATCGGGCGATATTATCACTGAAGCTTGTGTCGGATCTGACGCTGTCGAACTGCGGGTGGATCTATTGAAGGACCCTTCAGTTGACGGCGATATTCCCTCAGTTGACTACGTCAACGAGCAAATGTCTCTCCTTCGTCGTCGTACCTCCCTGCCGCTCATCTTCACCATCCGCACCAAGAGCCAAGGTGGTCGTTTCCCCGATGATGCTCATGATGCGGCAATGCAGTTGTACCGACTAGCGTTCCGTTCTGGCTGCGAATTCGTGGATCTTGAGATCACCTTCCCTGATGCAATGCTCCGTGCCGTTACTGAGATGAAGGGTTACTCTAAGATCATCGCGTCGCACCATGATCCTAAGGGCACACTGTCGTGGTCTAACATGTCTTGGATGCAATTCTACAACCGTGCTCTGGAGTACGGTGATGTGATCAAGCTCGTCGGTGTTGCCAATACCCTCGATGATAATACTGCTCTTCGGAAGTTCAAGACATGGGCTGAAGAAGCCCACGATGTGCCGTTGATTGCGATCAACATGGGTGACAGCGGTCAGCTCAGCCGTATCCTGAACGGCTTCATGACCCCCGTGTCTCACCCCAGCCTTCCTTTCAAGGCGGCACCTGGTCAGCTGTCCGCTGCAGAGATTCGCCGTGGTCTCTCCCTGATGGGTGAGATCAAGGCCAAGAAGTTTGCCATCTTTGGTTCCCCTGTCTCAGGCTCGCGGTCTCCCGCTCTTCACAACACCCTTTTCAGTACAATGGGTCTTCCCCACAAGTACTCTCGCCTGGAGACTACCAACGTCGAAGATGTCAAAGACTTCATTCGCGCCCCCGACTTTGGTGGTGCCTCGGTGACAATTCCCCTCAAGCTGGACATCATGCCCCTGCTCGACGAAGTCGCCCAGGAAGCCGAAATCATCGGCGCCGTCAACACTGTCGTGCCCGTCCCCAACGGCGACAAGCCCCCTCGTCTGATTGGTTACAACACTGACTGGCAAGGAATGGTCCAATGCATGCGCAACGCAGGCGTCTACGGTTCCACCGGCAACGAAAGTGCTGTGGTCATCGGTGGTGGCGGTACTGCCCGTGCTGCTATCTTCGCCCTACACGACATGGGCTTCTCCCCGATCTACGTGGTGGGCCGCACTGCCAGCAAGCTCGAGGATATGGCCTCGACCTTCCCAACCAACTACAACATCCGTGTTGTAGACAATCAGACCCAGCTTGACACCGTTCCCAAGGTTGCCATCGGTACCATCCCTGCTGACCGTCCCATCGACCCTGCCATGCGCGAGACTCTCTCCAACATGTTCAAGCGCGCTCAGGAGATCGACGGTACTTCCGAGTCTAGCAAGCCCCGTGTCCTCCTTGAGATGGCCTACAAGCCTACCGTTACCGCCTTGATGCAGCTTGCATCTGATGCGGGTTGGAGCACCATCCCTGGACTGGAGGTCCTTGTTGGACAAGGTGTGCACCAATTTGTTCACTGGACTGGTATCACCCCCTTGTACCATGAGGCAAGGGTAAGCAAATATCTTCATTATTTCCTTTCTTTCTAGCTCTATTACTAACATCTCTTGTCTGTCTTTAGGAAGCCGTCATGGGTACTGCTGAATAAATGATCATGAATGTATCATGAATATCTCGGGCTCTTTTCTCTGTCTTCCATATTTGACGCCATATCATGTTTCATGCTCCATGTACTAGTGGGTGAGCGGGTTCCTAAAAAGTATTCAACAAAACATGTCCTGACTTGCATCTTGCCTGTCGTGTTCATTAGATAGTTCCCACATAAAGTTCCATTTCGGTCAATTCTAGATTCTACTACCTTCCGACCTGGTCTTCTTGATGCATCTCGCTGTTTTGTAGGCATATTGATTTCATTCGTGGCATTCAAGGGGTTAGAGATAAAATCGTCCTCGCCTTGACTTGAGATAACTGCTAAGTTGACCATCCACCATTCCAAGCGCCGTCCTGCCTACAGATCCCATTGCTTTTCTTTGATGCTCTCCGTCTGAACTATCCATGAGCGCGGCGTTTTCAAGTAAAGCTCTCACATCTCGCTTCAAAAGGAACAGATATCTTGACTATGACTTGAGAGTCAATTTGGATAAAGATGCAGGCTGAACAGTGATACTGAAGCCCCGTTGCTAATCTTGAGCTAGGTATCCGGGTTTACCATTTGAGACATGGAGATCAGAGGGGATCCTGGAGAATGGAAATGGCCGTATCATACGCAGAAATTTGAAAGGGAAAATCAAGGGAGAAGCAGTCACGTTATTTACAGGGCATCATTGAGCTGGATCCCTTGGAAATTGGAATGCGATTCTTTTCTACAAGGCCTAGTAATCTTGAAGTTCAATGTCCATATTTTGTCCAAAGCTCAGTTTTCACTCGACCTTCACGTTTGGTCGGGGAGAGATGGTCAACCACAAGTCTCTCCAGTACCCAATACCACCTTTAATCATAAATTTGGCCTCAGGCTTATCCTTTACGGTCTCCAGCTTGTATGAACGGAAGAACTAAACAACACATTAGTACCCCAGAATGGTTGTCACAGGACCAAAGAGAGAACTCACCTGCAAAGGACCCTTGAACAACTCCATCATAGCAATGTCCCTCCCCAAACAAACACGCGACCCATACCCAAACGAGAAATTATACTTATTATACAACTTCGCCTTCTCAGCATCCAACCACCTCTCGGGCTTAAACTCCTCAGCATCATCCCCATAAAGCCTCGGATCCCGATGCACAAGGTATGGGTTACAGCTAACCTCGGTACCAGCTGGCGCGAAGCGACCATAGAGCTCAACACCAGGCTCAGCGACATAACGGGGGAAGATGTTCGGTGCGGACGGACACAGACGCATCGTCTCCTTCACACAGCCCACATAGAAAGGCAAGTGCTCCATGACCTCATTGTACTGTGGCATATCAGAGATGAGGCCCTTGCGGGTTGCGTTATCTATTTCCGCCATCATACGCTCATACGCCTCCGGGTGCGTAATGAGGAAGTGCATCATGCCCTGGAAGGCGGTGCCGGTTGTGTCTGCGCCAGCGAGCAGGACGAGTAGGACCTCCGCGCGGATGTACTCCAAATCTAGGGGTTTGCCTTCTTCTGTTCGAGCTTCGAGGAAGGTCTGGAGCAGGTCTGTTTGGTCGATTTTCTTGCCGTTTTGGATGTCCTTGATGCGCTGGTCGATGAGTCGGTCGCGGAAGCGCATGAGAACGCCGATGCCAGAGTCATCGGCTGGTGAGGCCACGAGGTATTTTTTCAGGGCAGTAGTTTTAATCCATGAGGTGAAGGGGTGGAGGCGGGCTAGGAGGCCGAAGGCTGGGAGGCCGTCGTGGAAGCCTTGGATGAGGCCGCCGATGTCTTCGCCTTTTTCGACGAAGCCGAAGGGCTCGCCAAACCCGATTTCGCTGATGATGTCGTAGGCCATGTAGCTGATTGCGTTGTTAGTCGGGGCAATGATTTATTTGGCTCGTGTTGCTACTTACACTGCCCACCAGGAGAAATCGAAGGCTTCGCCGGTCTTCACGAACTTTTCTGTGAGCTTGTTGGTCCATGCGGTGATGCGCAGATCAATCAATGGCTCCATTTTCTTGATGTTGCTGAAGCTGTACTATGTTGGGTGTCAGTTTGATATCTCCAACTGAACTCGTAGATCATCATACCGGTCCAGCAACGTGCTTCCTGAATACGGCATGAGTCTTGTGAGATCTCATGTTGAACAGCGACTCGGTCTCGCCGAAGCTTCCAGTGATGTAGTGTCCGGTTTTGTCTGCATTGCGGTGGTAGATTTCCGGGAGCTTTTCGTGATCGTTGACCAGCAACAATGTCGGGGTGATGCGAACAACAGGACCTGAGGAAATTGACTTAGAAACATTCCTTTTGAGTATAGGACCAAGACTCACCATATTTCTTAGCAAGCGCATAAACAGTGGGCACCTCAGTATCCAGTAGATTATGCCATGCGATCCAAAGACGAGTTACAGAGCCCCAGAAAGGACCCGGGAATTTCGCGAGCGGACTAAAGAAGCGATAGTAAATGACTTGCCAGGTAAACTTCAGCACGAGGTAAACAACGAGTCCCAGGATGACATTGGTCACCGTCACCAGTGACAGGACATTTTCTGCAAGACCCATGGCGAAGTTAGAGAAACATTGAAGATGAAAGCCCCTCTTTCTGACCAGCGGAGGGAAAGAGTTCCGGAAATAAAAGCACCAATGGCCATTGGCATTAAAAATCACTTTGTAGTAAGGGGTCTAACGGGCATTGGCCAAAGAGCTACTCCGTACCTCGAGCTTAGAAGACCCTCACGATAATCCTGTACGCCTAGACCCAAGTAGGTTTAAACCGTTGAAGCTATGCTCAGCATGGGGCATTTCGTGCATCGATCCCTCCCCATTTGCGCTAGTCCTTGCGCTAGAGTGGTAATAAGTGCATCGTAGACAGTTTTGTGGCTGGCCCATCGCTATGCACATTCCTAGTAAAGATCGATCCTGTATAGCTTCCTAAAGCAGTAAAGATGTTCAGGGTATGGAGAAAGACGTTGTCTGTCAGAGGGGGCCGTGCGGGTAGGTGGGTGTGCCGTTGCGCCGTTGCCCACGAACATTTGAGACAATGATCAGCATAGGAGATTACTCCTTACATGCTCGGGAGTTCCTTGCCAAGTACCCCGTACGAGACCAGGTTATTGTTCCTAGACATTTGCACGGGGCTAAATGAAAAGAACAAAGTACTCGGTGGAGCTGCTGTCGTGGCATTCTCCACCGTGGAATGGCCATTTCTCACTGGGCAGTTTCTGAAGACTAAATAAAGCACACGATGACGGGCCGGGTCCTCGTGCAAATTTGTTAAGCCGAATGCATACAATATATGCCGAGCATATGCTCTTGAAACGAATGTGAAGAGGTTGGAATCGGGGCTAATACCAGTTCACTACAACATACGATGGATCCTAAGCAGGCCGGAGCGTTAGGACTCTGAGGCTTGAAACAAGTTAGACACTAACTTTAAACAGTGATAGCTCTTTGTGGTCTGGTTTTCAAGAAAGATTAAAAAGAGAATGGCAGGTTAAAGTACGGAGGGCTTCGTAGATACATTGTGTACAACATATGGAGTAAAGCTGGGCATGGTACGGAGTACTCCGTACATATAGGGGCTTGACACCCCTTGGGCTGCCGGGATTTGAATACCGCCTTCCATTTTGAGTCGGACTCGGGATTCTGCTACTTTATTTTTGTTCTGCCGTATATTCAGACTGGAGTGACTTGTTCTTGCTAGCAGTTGCAATATAAAGCGCAGGTACCCAGATGAAAAAGGCGGTCAAGAGAGCGGTAGATGGAATCATGTGCCAAAACGAAAGAGCGTCTCAAATTCCAGGCGTGCACAGAGCCAAAGGAGCTAGTTAACCAGTCATCTTCCAATATGAGACATACCAACCCTTACTACTCCATATATTCGACGTCGTTGTGTCAATCGGTTTAGAAGCCATGATGGAATTCTCTGCGAGGCTAATTAACTGCCGAAAGGAGCTCGACATGTGAAAAGGTACTGTTATTTGCTGTACGGAGTGCCACACAGTCATAATTCATATCACATATGAAACTTCCAAATCATTCCCAGTCCGAATTCTCTTTCGCTTAACAAGCGTCTCCACTAAAGACGGCTCGGAAGGCAAATGGAGTCGTGCAGATCGGAAGTGGGCTGCATAAAGATGGCTTCGAATTTCTGCGTTAGGAGACCCATTACTCTGTCATGGAGAGCATGCAGAACTATTTCGGGGTCTTGAAACGCGCAGATCGTTCAGCTCCCTTCCCCTCGGTATCATTATTTAATATTTAGCATTCGTAAAATCTTCCAAATTATTTTGTGTTTTCTAGCTGCTCTCATTATATTTTTTTTTTTGTGTCAGAAGGATTTAGGGTTATGGTATACAATATGTACACGTTTGAATAGTACTCCATACCCAAGTTGGAGCATATTAAGATCGCCATCGGACATCTCCATCAGCACGAAAATCAAGATAAATCAGATCTCTCCATCTCATCTCCCGGGGAATCCTCCGAGACCCACGAACTCTTTCTTTCGTTCTATCAAGCCATATTTAACTTTTTTCCTGCTTCTCGTTGATTATAAGTAATAGTCCAAACTTTCAAGGTCGGGTCTCTTCCAATAGTAAGAAAGTCACAATGATCGTTTCCGAGACGTCAAATATGGCGGCCCACGACTAGCTAGCCATCCCTGTCCGAGCCAATCCCACCCCGGTCTTCAGGTGGATATCGTCGGCGAGCTAAAACACAATGATTTCTTGTCCTCAGAACAAAGGACCCAATGAACAGGGTCCGAGGCTTGGTTCAACAGGAATTGGATATATCCATTTACACCTTGGCGACTGGAGACAGCGTCCGAGTGGCAAATAATAGCGTTAGAAAGCCCACCCCAACGCTCTTCATATGGTGAATGTTTTTGTTTTTTTTTTCTTTTTTTTTTTTTTTTTGCTTTAAATATCGCGAAACTGGCGCCCTTCCTATAAAATGCAGGCGTACCCTCTCACGAGTAGATCAGCAAAGGTCTAGAGTGGTGGAGATATGCTCGGTTATGACAGCTCCGTCTGGCTCGTGTTAGTCTACCTATTAATATTAGTCTACGGAGTAATAACACAAAATCCTGCAAATCCTTACCTTTTTTCTTTTTTTTTTTGTCAACGGCCTTTCTAGCGGTATAGGTACAGTGGATCTCGGAGGCTACTAGAACCATGCACGATGCATCTCTGATGTGCACAGTCATTTCAATCCCACTAGTCCCAGGGGCATCTGGGAGAAAACTCGTTATAAAGTGTAGACCGGGGTACCATTAGCCATTCCGTTTAGTGTTCTTGATATTTCACGCGAGCATTTTATCGTCCGTTTTCCATGAGATCGATATGGAAACGACTGTCTATGCCATTCATTAAGACCAATTCCTTCCTTTAAATCAATTTACGGTCTTTCTCCCTGTTCTTCGTTTCTGGCTTATCTCTTTATCGCCATCGTTATGGCTGGTAGCAATGGCTCTCAGGGTCCTAAGGTCGCAGGTATCTGTATAGCATTTGCCGCCTTGACCTTCGTTGTTCTGGCTCTTCGTCTCTTTTCACGCATTTTTGTCTTGGGTCAAATGGGCGTTGACGACTGTAGGTGGATTATACTTGATCTACTTTGCCGACACTATACTGACTTCTTCCAGACCTCATTATTGGCGCTAGTGTAAGAAAATTCCATTCGACCATCGATAAGAGTTACCACTAATGGATATAGGCGTTATCGTGGTCATTTATCGCTGTTACGCTTGTCGGTATGTTCTAGCTTCGCTTCTAAGGAATCTTTGCAGAAGCTGATGTTATTTAGCGATCAAACATGGACTTGGAAAACACATTGGGGATGTTGACCAAGCCGGGATGGTCGACTATGCTTTTGTAAGGATGCAGGTCCCAGTCTCTTGCAAATCATGTTTTCTAACCTTTTCCTAGGCCGTCTGGCTGAGCTCAATGTTCTATCTCGCAACACTTGGATTCATCAAAACTTCCGTCCTATGGTTCTATACTCGCCTTGGGGATCGCTATCTCACTCGCCTATCCTGGGTTATGATGGGAGTTATCATAGCACAAGCGACCTCGTTTGTTCTCGTGGCTGCATTCCAATGTCAACCCATCAGCATGGCCTGGACTGGTACTGGACCTGGAAAATGTGTCACCATCAACATTTTCTACCTGTGCAACGCCGCCCTGAACATTCTCACCGATATCTTGACTTACACCTTGCCCATCAAGGTGATATTCAGTCTCCAGATGCCTCAAAAACAGAAGTTTATTCTGGCTATCATCCTCTGTCTTGGTCTTTTGTAAGTGTGCCCTCGTAGTTCCATGCGGACAATTACTAAGAAATTACCTTCAGCGCTTGTGTCTCCTCGATCATCCGAATCACCTACATCCCTGCCATGCTTACCTCGAAAGACTCCACCTACGCCATTAGCGGTGCCATGTACTGGTCAGTCATCGAAACCAACGTCGGCATCTTTGCTGCTTCAATTCCCTCATTCAAAGCGATTGCTTCCCGCTTCGTGCCCCGCTTCATCGGCGAATACAGCAGTGGGAAGAAATATGGCCCCTGGTCAAGCAACACCACTGGCCCGCGGTATCCATCGGGATTTGCCAAGGTCACGGATCCCAACAGCATCACTATGGATACAATCCACTACAATGAGGATAGGACCATGGGTACCAAAATTGGCGCGGCTAGCAACTCCAGTGAGGAGCGCATTATCCCCCAGGGCAAGATCTTCACTCACACGGAGATCGAAACCACCTTTGAAAGGATGGATCGTACAAGCTGTGGCTCATCATCGCTCGAGCGGGCTCGTCAATGATATCGGGCTTATGTTAATGACTCGGCGGCTGTGTGTGGATTTTTACATATAATATTCGGGGCAATATATTTCGGTTTCTTATCTTGTATAGCATATTCCAAAGGGCGTGGAAGCCATAGATCTAGTGTCCAAATGAATATGTAAATGACTATAGGTTGATCTACTGACTTTCTCGTGGTGTCTCTGTTCAGTACAACACCTGGCCATGGAAGAAACTGACATCGCCCAAGGCATCCCAGTCGCTGGAATTTTGAAGTTTAACGACACCCAAAGTCTTCCAAAAGTTCCCACAAGTCCACGCCAACTTCCTCAACCAAAAAAAAACCACATAGTCACCTCTCATCTTTCAACCACACTATACAACTATCTCTATCTCATCCCGTCTCACCTCCACATGCGAAAAGCAGCCACCCCAACACCAATCCCGGCAAATATACAAGCCCAGCGCATAAGGCCCCTTTGGAGGTGATGACTCACGGACCTCTCAATAGCCTCTGAATCATTGACACGAGGAAACGGCACACCAACAGGAGCTTCTATGCCCAGGGCCTCACACAGCGGCCCCCACCCATCCTTGACATCGAAGAAAATCAATCTATCCTCGGGCACAACCTCCTTCAACCAAGCAACATGGTTCGCATAAGTCTCCCTCCCATGCTGACCAGCAACACCACCATACAGCCTCTCCCAAAGCGCAGCCAGCAAATATCCATACGGAATAAAATGTCTCAACCCGTCCAGCGGGAGCAGAACAGCACGCGCAAACCAGACACCAGTCAAACTCTGCACGTGGAGCATACTCTTCTCCCACAGAATGGGATCACGGGTGGTGCAGACGACCTTGGCATCCGGATACAGCTCCATCAGTTCCGGCACGAGCTCGGAGCCTGGGGAGTCGGTGATTGCGACGTAGCCGGCCAATCGGTGACGCAGAAGAGTGAGCATCTTTTCCCGACTTGTGCTGTCGTCTTTTTTGAGCCAGTTTTGCAGAATTGGCATCCAGCTTTTTATTTCTTTTGGTGGCCCTTTCGATATTTGTGTGCCGCAGTGGTACACCGGTCCGTTCAGGAGAATTTCGAGCGCTTGGGTGAATGATGTGGTTCCTGTGCGTGGTAGCCCGGCGCCAATGACTTGTATATGTGCGCCTGGCTGTGGAACGGAGGCTTTTTGACCCATTTTGTCTCTATATGGTGGTTTGTTGGGTTGGGTCGGGGTTGGTTGGTGAATGGTTTGAGGCTGGCTGAACCTCTTTTTTTCTCCTTTTTCTTCTTCCTCGCGGTGCGGGCTATTTTTGCTGTTTGGGTATATCCAGATTCATAGGCCTATGGGTATTTATGTATGTTTGTGAAATAAATTAGGGGTTGAGTGGTTTTACGTTTCTTTGATGGATATGAATTCCAGATAGGAGACTCCGGCTGTTTGGATATTTCCGCCCCCACTTTGAGGACCCCTCCCCCAGTTTGATCAGCGACATATTGGCGAGTTGGCATTGTTGTATCTCGAAATTAAAGCGAGTTGGGGAGAAATCGAATCAAGGATATGTGGGAGGAAAGCGCAACACTATATGTACTGATGGTAATAAAGCATGTAGATCAAGTACTTCCATCATGTCTAAGCATTGCTGGTAGAGCTTTGACTAGTCGATGGCCTGAGGCAGCAGACATTTATACCATGGCATGAGCAGGATTTTATTCGAACAGTACGTTAGTAAATACAGTGAGTAGTGAGATCGAGTGATGTCTGCATGCACCTGAACCACGGGGACCTAGCTGGGCAGAGCAGCTTGGCATTGGCTCCGAAGATGCAGGGCTATTGTCGACCAAGCATACGGAGTACTGAACCTCTTTATTACAGTCATTTGCGAGGGATCACAGTCCTCTCCGTGGACTTGAGCCATTAGTTTATCATAGAAATTCACCATTATGTACCACAAAAGCACATAGATATATCGGTAGTACGTGATATATATTGAGCACATGCTTAATATAATACTTGAATCGTCTGGCAGAGCCATGCTTGCGGTCTGGAACCTATAGAAAAACCGGGAAAAAGAGGTAGGAATCACCGTGTAATAATATATATAATACCAAAGGTGAAACTTAATAGGAATTCAGATTCATAAAGGCCAAAAAAGATGTACTGGGAAGTAAAAATACAAAAAAAAAAAAAAAAGATAGACATAGCATGTCCTGGTTTCGATCCAGGGTCCTCCGGGTTATGAGCCCGGCGCTCTTCCCCTGAGCTAACATGCTGGGATGTTGAATGTCCATCCACTATACCACATATATACTGCAAATTTTTCTCAAGAGGATCAATACTCATAATAGTTCCCTAGGAAGAAACAAAGATGATAAGAAGAAGCAATTATCTCAGACATGCTAGTCTACACCAGTAGGGCAGCGGTGAAAAAGGATCCAGTCCTCCTATTGGCAGATCACATTATCTTCATTATTTGTTTTTAAGTAGCTCATAACATACAGGACTAGACCAGGACGCAGTTCACCTGACCTGTGTGCCGTTAGTTCATCTGACCTGTGTCCCACCTAAATCACGTGACATTTTCTTATCTTATCTACACCGGTCAGGTCAGCTCCTACAATTTGTATTTAATACATATTAATACCTATCTAATAGTATTATAGTAAATGTGTATTTTAAAAAATACCTTTATAAGGGTATGACTTTATATTAATATCTTAATAACACCTTAATAACGCATTAATAACGACTTAATAATGCGTTTACTTAATAATGATATCTAAGTAGGTAGTTTATTATAACTATCTAAGGATGGATTCTAACCTTGGAAGGTTGTAATACAAAAACCATTAATAATCACCGATAGGCGAGTTGACCTGACCTGTGTAAAGGTCACGTGATTTAGGTGGGACACCGGTCAGGTGAACTAATGGCACACAGGTCAGGTCAACTGTCGACTCGGAGTAGACGGCCGCTTATGCGGCCTTACGATGCCTTCCAGGTCTTTTCAGAGGTCCTTCCAGAGGGGTTCCCAGCATTTCTTGGGGGTGTTTTTCTTCTCTTTTTAATATGTGCAGGATCCCATTTCCAGTCTTTTATTTGATGTGGACGGCAGGAAAACACGAAAAAAGCATTCTCTGTGCAAGCGACTTTTCTACATATAACTTTTCATAGCTCCTCTTCCTTATGCGCTTGACGTTTCCCGACTCTATATTTCTTAGTTCTAGCTATGCTCTTCTTCTATCCAATCTTACTTTACTATCAAAAAGCAGTACTGATATTTTTACTGTGTATCAATTTCGAAGAAAGCGCCCTACTAATTTACTGCTGCTACCCCTTTAGCTTAGATACGCTCTCTCCATTAGTTTATATAACTCTAGTAGAAGAATTCTTCCACCAATCAGCATGTTAGCTCAGGGGAAGAGCGCCGGGCTCATAACCCGGAGGACCCTGGATCGAAACCAGGACATGCTATGTCTATCTTTTTTTTGTTTCTCCTATTCTTGCTTTTGTTTTATGTGTGAATATTCCAAACCCTCAGGATTCCCTTTGACCCAATAAACCCCATTAAATTGCAGGTCGTCCGCAAGACCTTCGAAGTTTACTCTGACATACATGCTCTGGCATTGTTTGTGTCACAATTAAGTCATTGTATGTCGAGTTATCTGGTCTAACAGGTCCCAAGCCCTAAGTTCAAGCCCTCAGTATATAATCTCACGAGGCAGCAGGCATGACATAAAGGATATACTACACTGATTTGGTACGAGAAATATCAAACTTGGGCATGACTAAGAATTCTTTGGCTTTTACAAACCAGCTCTGAATTATGAAGGTTCCAGTATTGTAACATCAGGTGTATTTGTTCCTTCCTGGAAGACAACTGTTGAGCTTCTTAGAAGATTTGGTAAAAACCAGCGTCTCTTGAACCCTCGACTGTCTTCTGGTAAAAAGCCTTGTAAAATATCCACGAGCGAGTTCATTTTTCGTAAATTGCACTCTCCAGCCGCTTTCAACCAGCAGTTAAAACCCCCATAAACATCCTTACCGTGGATGGAAACCCCTAAGCGGGCAGCAGGATCTGTTTTCAAAGCAGAAACAACATAAGTATGTGGGTGTGGAGTCGAGGTCAGATGGTATTGGAGAATGACTTCGTCGCCATGATGGAGATTAAGCCCGAATATCTTCGAAACAGTGAACCTGAAACTACCAGTTCTGACTTCAGTTTGGTGGTCTCCATGATTCCCAGAATACAAATTCACGAGAGCTTTGGCCCCTTCAAGGTGCTGCTTAGCCACGCTGGCTTTCTTTTTGCCCCAGGTCTCCTGTGTCTTGATAATACGCATTTTGTGAAGATCCCACCAGTAATTTCTGATCCCTGGGTCAGACGAGTTTCGTATATCGTTGAACGCATCTCTGGTTTGCTCTGCCCATGCTCGAATAACTGGATCTTCAGATGCAGGGTATTGCTGAACTGTAGATCTGCCGCCAATTGCGTCAGTGATAGCTTTGTTCTCTTGGGTATCCGCGAACCCTTGCCATAATGGCAATGCAACGTTGAGATGATTGCCCGATCACATAGCATTCGTGTTTTTCGGCAATCAGGCGTATAGGTGAATGGAGGTCAGCGGTTGGAATACCAGACACATCCACATCTCTGCCAGGTTGATAATCAGCTGCGTTTGAGTGGAAGATGGAGTATCAAGGATAGCCAGAGTGACAAAGGCTGAGTTCATATTCACGGCAGAGCCCCACACTGCGTAGTATAACCCCATATTCTTCCAACGATGTTTAGAATGTTTGTGTTTATGTATTCCTAGACACAGCACACATGCTTGTCCGACATAGAGCCAGAATCTTTCTGTGGTTTCGTCTTCTTTCCATAGAATGTGAAGATACACACCAGCTTCTCTCTTCGTTTCTGGGTCTTGTCCAATTTCCAAGAGACTTAATGAAAGAATAGTTAATTAGGTATCTTCAAATCGTCAAGCTTTAACATGCCTGATCAGATCAAATTTGCCTTGTTCACACACTTCTTTGACGGCTGGGCTCAGAATGTCTTCGAGTATTTTCGCAATATCATACTCCTTGAGCACTGAAGAGTACCTCTCGCTCATTTCGAGGCGCACTTTTGAAATTACATGCTCCAAGATGGAAGTCCGATCAACGACCTAGATTTAGGGTCTCAATTCGATCACCGGACACCTCACTCCAGTTTCGTCGCTTGGGGTTTGTGATCCCACAGCTGGCTGATCTCTGTGGCGAGTAGTCATTCTTTGATTCATTTACCACTTGCGGTATGGTCATTGGTGCTTTGGATGAATCATGAGACATGGCCTCTTCAGTCAGCACAAGCATGAAGAAAGAGATAAGAATGATATGACACATACTTCGAGCTGATTGTCAATGCAATCCAGGTCATTGATCGGCATAAATTTTGTAGGGTCTGAACCCCGTAGGTACCCTCCACTTCGTCCCTCATGATGATTTCCTCTGCAGTGAATAGACGTATGACCAAGCCTCCCGCATCGATTGCAAAATCTACAGAGACATTCATCGTATCCCTCCACCAGACATGTGCAGTCTCTACATTCCGCAGACATTTCAAGGTTTCGAAAATTGCAGAGAAATAGACAACCCAGACCACTAGAACGAATTTGTGCAGACCAAGCAAAGATAGGTAAAGTAAAGAGAGATCTGAGGCGTCGACAAAGGGAAGAGTAGAGGACGATATGAGTCTGTAGGACAGTAAAAGATCTCATCTTTGAGGATGACCTATCAGGACCAAGATGATTAGAACCGCAGTCAAAACTTTGGAATACTCACAGAGGTCAGATTGTGACGAATATCAAGAACGTCAACTTGGCCATAAAAACGTGATCGATACACACAGCAAGAACAATATGCATTCAATGGCCGGGAAGAGCCAGGGATCCAAGGGAACATAGTGTCAATACCAGATGCTCTGATGACAAAGATCTATAGGATACCCAATCTCATGCAGCGCCTGTAAACGGTTCCATAAAAAGAGTCTCTTACACAAAGTTCATGATATGTTTTCCCGCTATTTTCTGTTGCCTACCAACAATACTGGAAAGGGGCAAACAATCTTGAAATTGTTTGAGAAGAATATCCGAGAGGCCAACAGAAAAGACTAATTAAGAGCCTTGTAAGTCACCGCAAGACCACATAAGCGGCCGTCTACTCCTGGCGTAGTAGGTTGATGTTAGCGTGCAAGCTCTGATGCAAAATGATATATGAGGGAAACTGTCCAAAGTACTGCCTACAAGTGGAAATGGCTTTTCAAAGTCTGGCATACACTTGACACTCGCATTTAGCACGCATGGCTACTGCAAAGCAGATACCTAGTCCCTTGAGCATACATGTTTTCCGCCCACACACAAGCTACAGAAGATCGACGGGATTTTTCTTCATATCGACCTCATGTGAGGCTACACTACATGAGGTTGCATAGTCCCATAGTTGTCTGTAGCCGGCCAGAACATGTATATGTGTACAATGGTATGGGCGTCTATCTTTGGTCGGCATCTGCAGACGTTGAGTACACTTGCATCAGGTGGAATGCGGGGCGTGCACTCGAATTCAGGGAGGATGGGCAGGTTGAGAACTGAACTTGGCATTGGGAGTATTCTGTGGCTGGTGTGCTATGGTCAATTATTTTTCCAATATTGCCTGTACGGAGTCTTGAGTGTCCACTACGTACTGGTAAGGACCATACCGCATCACGTGCTATATCTCATATGACCCCTATGCGACCACGCAAGGGATATCGTCACAACTCGAAATGGTGAATCGGACAGAAGCCACTTGTCACACCCGTACGATACCAGGACGATCATAAGTTAGACAAAAGAAGTTTCCACATCCACAATTGTCTCCCCACCTTCCGACTTCCCCCACTCGGGTATTAAGGATCCACAGTATTTTAAGCCACTGACCCACCAATGTATATCACCGTCTCCATCATCGATTGTACAACGTATGTCAGCAAGATGTGTATATACGGTGGCTTATTGGATCTGGTATATGATAAGCATAAGAGATACCCCCCAACTGCAGACAAGGATAAATTGAAAATATATTCGGCTTGAGCAGGATCTGATGACGACAAAAAGACACGAGATACGTACCCGCTCAAGGATAGGAAACTGGGACAGTCCTGTACAAATCATATACCCAAATAAGTAATTCCATTACTTGGACATGGACATCGATATGGACATGATCGAAACCCTGAAATCCAAGTTAGGACCCTGCTCCATTGTATATTACGTCGACACCCCAAGACCCAACCCAGATTCCAAGTACATTCCACCCAAACAATGCCGGTGCCGGGTACCCGGGACCGGGATATTGGTAGCTAAATTGCTTATCAGGCCAGAATTTGGGTGAGGCCGGGTTTGTTCCAAGGCTTTCTCGGACGAGACTACGCAATCGTGGTATCATACCTAAATTGGAATACTTGTGTACAAGATATTCATAGGTAGATGCCATTGTTGGGGCTACGGAGTACAATGTACGATCAGCACGAATCGGGACTCGTCCGTGCGGATGTTAATTTAGTTGGTCCATTCTGGAATATACAATAACCTTGCGCGTGGTGCATACTTGGGTATTTTGGTCAACTTTAATTAGTCTACAACAATATACAAGATACATTGGTACAAGATGTACTTGTGTGATTGCTATACATAGTGACTCTATCTAAGAGATCGGCGTTGAGGAGCTAACATGGCTGATCTAAGTGGCTAAACATCCATGCGACTGTGGATGCGAGGGATTCGACCTCATCCTTCGACCCTTGATTGTTTCAAGGGACAGGAGAGGGCATGTTTCACCGTTTCCAGAGATATAGTAAAGTGTGGAGAGAACGATTATTTCCAAGTAGATTCATGTCGTATCCAAAGTTAATATACATTTTTTTTTGGAGGAATGTACTATAGTACAAGAGGACACACTGTGCGGAGTACTGGGGTCAAAAATGCAGCAACACCATGTACAACAGAAATGTACAACACCAAAGCTGTTTGTTTCCCAGAGCCAAAGCCAGAGACAGAAAAACAATAAATGAAAACATAAGAAAACACACCGTCCAATGCTAAAAGGGGGTTCGCATGTAAATCAAATCATCAACGTAAAATCGTACACATAATAAAATCGGATAGTGATACAGAGTGTTCATGAGGTTTAAGGAGCTGAATCGTCATGATGACGAAGCCCCGGATTTTTGGTGGAGCCCAAGTGGATCCACCTATGACGTTCGGCATGCCGATCCGGTGGACTAATGACGTAATTGGCGCTCTCAGTCTCTCCTCCTGCGCTGCTTGCCTGGCCAGTCGATTTCGGGATGAACCACTCGCATGTCTGTAATTATTGTAATTAGCGTATGATCAACTTAAGGGGTAAAGGGGAAAAAAAAGAAACTTACGTCTTGTCAAAGCGTCGTTTCGGCTGAAGGTTTTGTCCTCGTTACAGATATGACAGCGCACCTTCTGCTTCCCGGCGGTGTGGATGGTATGCTCGTGTCGCGTAAGATCGTAAGGCCGGGAGAAGATTGAATTGCATGGTTTGCCTGTAGACGGATTGATGCGCTCGCACTTGTGCGGGCCAGCCTGGGAGTTGCGGAGCGAAGTGTCCCGGCTGACAAGGTGGCCGCCCGGTGTTGTTTGCCGGTGAGCCTCGCGCTTGTGTCGCTGAAGTCTGGAGGGGGTGTCGAAACGGTAGGAGCAGTTGTGGTAGGTACAAGTGTAAGTACCCGCATCGGAAGATGTGTCGGCGGGACGAGGAATACTCTCTGTGATTGGCATATTCATCTGGCTTGGGGGCGAGCTCTCGGTCGATTCCACTGCTGGAAGTGAAGGGAATTCGGTACTCTGCTGCAGGAGATTGCTCTGAGGGCGATGCATCTGAGGTTCAGAAAATGCGAACGGTGGCTGCGCCATAGTGGGTGCCGTATATTGAGGGAATGTTTCCATCGGTCGCATTGAGGCACTGTCGCGTCGCAAGCCGAGTGCATCACCCAAATTGAAATCACCCTGACCATGAGGGAACATAGGCATGGTATCATCGCCATCTTGGAAATCCAAGACTGCGTCCTTAGGTGACATCGTCTTGATATCTCCCGTGTTGCTCTGGTCCATATTCATTCCGTTCATACTGTTCATACCGCTCTGTCCCATGGGAATGCTGGTCGCCATCTGGGGCTGTTGGAGAGTATTGTTGTTTATATCACCGGCGAATGGGGAAGAGGTACGGAAGGGCGAGCGATCCCGTCTGCCGGAGGGCGATTGCGAACGAGCAGACAAGTGTCCCTGGTTGGCAGCGTGGAGGCGATCGGCAATAAAATTGCGTGGGTTGAGGTTGTTCTGTCCCATCGGCTTGGACACCTGGGGCGCTGCCATGATGGCAGGGTTATATAATTCGTCTTGGTATATATCGGAAATGGTTCTGTTCAGCGGAGGGACTCCAATTGGCAGAGCATTATTGGCACCATTATAGTCTGGAGGTGCATCATAGCGTAAGTATTGGTCCATTGCCCAATTGATATCGGGAATTCCATTCTCACCATTGCTCATCGACTTGGATGCGTCGTCAAATTCGTCAAGGGTAGTCTGCGGGGTCACCGGCGAGTTATGGCTCATTGTTGACACCGATGGGGCTAGTGAGTAGTCGTTCTGCATTTGCTGCGGAGGCGACTGCTTCTGCTGATCCATAATCGCTTTTCTCATAGCAGACTCAGCCTCGGCGCTGTGGCCATCTTGGGACGAGGGATCAAAATGTTGAAAGGGAGTCGCAAGAAATGAGTTCTGGAGAGGGGTTTGCACCGGACTGGGGAACGGCTTATTGGCGCTGTTGGAACGGCGGTGGTAGTTGTTGGCTGACACCCCTGAAGGGAGTGGGCGTGAGGATGCCGAGGGCGAGGATCTCTTTTGCACCCCTGGGTATGGGATGCGCGCAGGGCTCAACAACTGCAGGTTGCTGTCCCAACCCTGATTACCGGCGAGAGGCTGCTGTACCAACATGGGAGAATAAAATTGCTGAGGATATTGAGACAATTGGTGAGAAGGCGAATTAGAACCCTGAATGTCGTACGACGGGTTATATGAAGACGCTGGGGTCATCGAAGGAGCCCCGAAAGATTGTGAGTCAGACGTCGGGTAACAAGTCGAGAAGGTCGGAGAGGAGAAAGTAGGCGAGGAAGGTGTGGAAGATGGCGGAGAGAGCTGTACACTGGGGTGACACTGGAATGGTGATTGCAAGCGAGATTGAGCGTAGTGAAAGGCGTTCTCGGGATAAAAATCAGGTGGATACTGGTCGTCTTGTATGATGATGTCCTCTGAGTTGTATGGATCGGTGATGAGACCCTTACGTGGGTACATAAGCATTATGTTATCACGGTTTGGGACGTCAGAGAGAAAGTGGGTAGTGTTCGCCACCGAGGAAAGCGGGCTTTTATAGAACCCGACGGCACAAGATCCGATTAAGATTTCCTGGTCAATTGTGGCCGTGCGCTTGGGGAAGTGTGAGATTGACACTTTGGTTCAAAGCCTCAGGTAGCGAAGAGTCTGGAAACGTCGGGAGGCTGATCGATGGAAGTATCAGAGGGCTGGAACTTTAATAGAGTTGACTATGGTTGATGTGAGTTTGGTTCTGGAGAATGACTCGACCGGAGGAAAGCAAATCTTACTCGATATGATGATCTCAAGAGTCAGAGTTGTTGTGGGTATGAGTAATGAAGTTGAAAGGAGGGAGAAGTGAGTTAATAAAGAAGAGTCCTGGAGTTTTTATGTACAAGGTTAGATGACCTCACATACTATAGTCGGGCTTCCCCGAACAATATTATTACCGTATTATAGACATTAGCGGTATTTTAAAAAATAATTATTTTTAATTGTTGTCGATTCCAGCACTAGTCCGAATCGGGACTGGGTTCGTATCACCAAAATACGCCTTTTTTTACCGAGTCCCACTGATCTGACCTGGGGATCTTCCTATACTTTTTCCTTTGTGAAGTTGTGGCTTACAGCACACAGAAGCCACAAGGATCCACCATACCGATACTCTATGTGGGCTTTTGGGCGTCAATGGTAATTGTTCATCTAAATAAATATGATTGGAGAGTCTTTTTGGAGAGAAATTTCTGAACAAATGATTCAGCCAAGGTTTACAGTACATCGCTTAGAGAGCAAAGAAATTTTGAAAAAAAAAAAGAAAAAGAAAAAGAAAAAACTACTATAGTCTAGGACTAGCTCCGATTTGCACTCGGGTGACCAGGGCCAAAATTAGGAAAATGGGGGTGGAGCTGCCGAGGAGAAATCAGTCCTTAGATAGGGCTGAGCCACACCTTAGTTTGTTTTACCTATTTTGGTGAGGAAATTTTGGTTGGGGATTGACCCTTCGGCCCAATCTACGATTTCCGGTGAGTCAGAATTCATTAAAAGATCCAGGAATATGGAATTGGGACCCGGAGAGTTGTTCAGCCGAATATTATCATTCGTCTAGCTCAACGGACTACCGAGGTTTCTTTATTGACACTAGCCACATCGAGAGCCATGTGGCTGGTGCCCAATGGTTCGGATCCGCCGTCCTAACGGTGTAGCATTCCTGCACAACACCTGGGGAAACCTTAGCATATTCTTCATTCTTTGGACACAGACCCAATTCTTTCACTCGAGAACCAAGATTGTGGCTGTGAAGCACTTGTCTCGCAACTGTCTTCCGATTCTCCTAAGATGTCTCCCCACTACGCGTCAATCGGCGGGTTCCGCTCTCGTTCGACAGACGCGATAGTCAGCTGACCATACACATAATGGCATGATAAGCTGAAGTTGGACACGGGTCCATGGATCTTGTCTGTGTATGGGAACTTGATGACCAGCTGACCCCGGATCTTGAGTCACCAGTATTTTTTTTTCTTCCATCTTAAGCGAAGTGATATCGTGTATACTTTCCATGTCTTACACTTGTTCCCCTTGTGTAAGCGCTTGTCTCTACGGGACTTAGCTCTGCCGTAGGCTCGGCGGGGAATGCCCACTTTGAGTTGATCATTGTCGGGCTACACAAGAATGCGTATCTAAGATCACGGTCACATGGTCTTTTTTACTATCGCTTGTACTGTGGGCTGATTGCCTTAATTTTCTGGTATGCATTGTTCGATGATTCGATGACTCGGTCACATGTGAATCATATGTTTCTCTCTTTGACTCAGAAAGTGAGAATAAAATTCTATATTCAATTACAACATCAGTTTCTAATTTCAGTATTTTCAAATTTTCAGTCTCTGGCGCTCGGATCGCTATAGATTCATCTGTTAGCGGCTTTGTAGCACGCGGAAGACCTTCAGTAGCGTGGTAAAAATGCCATGTACTGCGGGTTACATTGAAATTTTCTGATTTAGCGTTTTCATCCTTCAACCGTGCATATGCATATGGCTTAGACCCTAAATGCCAGAGTATCAGATCGCAGATCAAGGGCCTCCCTAACCGAGCATCGGCAAACCCCGACTTTTCCAGCTAAGTTATTGGGCATGAAAACAGGAGGCAGCAACAATACGATAGTCGAAGTGCCATGTGACCTCCCAAGGGATCTCCCCTTCATGTTCACTAGCGTAAATGTAAATCCGACCGGCAAGTTCTCGGGGTTAGGTGATTTTCTCGGTCTGGACACCCCGAAACGGGTCCGGGGTCAGCCGTGCCTACCGAACAGTCTGGCCCTTCACCTTATCTGCCTTTTTCCGTGGACAGACCCGGGAAAGATCTTGGCGAATTCCTCGAGGCTACACCAAAACGTGGCCTACAGAGTCCGGGGAAGTGGCAAACCAGCCTCAGCTGATCAAAGTATTTAGATCCAATGGCCCACTCAGATTATAGTGGGAATGTGTAGATTCAAGGTTTTTTTCAGTCGCTATCAGAGGACGGATTCGCGTACCGAAGGCATCCTTTTTAGAATACACAGAACATCTTTCTCAATTGGGCAGGCATCGAATCCTTTCATTATTCATTACCAAGAGAGGGCCCCTGCATAGTGACTGAGAAGATCACGGAGAAAAAATTTTCACCGGCATGCTATCCCGACCAAAAAAAAATCTGTCAGCACTCTAAACGGGTTTCTCGGCGACAGGTCGAGATTGTCATGTAGGTTCATTTTTAGTAGCAGTCTCATGCAGCAGTGAAAAGTTTTTCAATGTAAATGATTGGCCATAGGAGCTAGGGGTACACAGCCACATCTCGGTACTGCCGTTACGCCGTCCAAGTTGCCGGTTTAACCTGTTACCATACGGCACTTGCTGCAGCCACAGCCTGTAGGTAATCGTATTCGGTATTTCTGGTATGTTCCAGAAGGAATTTCGGTGGCTTGTGCATGCCACTAGTGCTATATTCAGTAAAGCGTGGTTGTTTTCGTTCTTCTGGAAGCTTTCTATTTTCGTCCCGGAATGTCGGCGTCCGGGCATCGCCGACATTGGAGGACAATGCTCCTGTTTTCGCATTCGTATTCAAGTCTCTCATCGCTTTTTTTTCGCTTTTTCTCGCTATTTTTTCGCATTGCATATCTGATTGTGGCTGATTATTGATCATCCCGATATCATTCAGCGTCACCAAAAATGACCAATTCAATACTGACTAATTTCAATACTGACTAATTGTTCTGACTCACGCCTGGGCAACTTCAATGTGCTGTCACGTGTGTGCTGTAGATCATTGGGGCTAGCCGTATATAGGTACTATACGGAGCATGCTTCGTCATCTCAAGTCAGAAATTTTCAGAAAAGAGGCTTCGAGGAGTTTTGTTTGGAGAAGATTCGTGGCTATGCAACTTATGACAACAATGGCTGGCAGCTGCCTTACTCGGTTGCCTATTTGGATGTAGCTATAGCTTTTTATAAGCCGCCCACGATCTATCTCTTCATTCCGGAACGCCACATGTCTCTGATAGTACTATAGTAAATATACCTGCGGATATGTCTGGTGGTATGATGCCTGTACTGTATAAAATCGGAAGCAGGAGCCCATAGATGACCAAGCACACCGTGACTCAGCCTCCAGTTCTGTCCCTTGTGGTGGTTCCTTTGGCGGTCCCTTAAGAGTATCTTAGCTAATTGGCCATTGGGATAGACGGGAACTCAACCGCTACGTACGGAGCATTTGAAGCAAGATGGCGGTACGCACTCCGTTTAGATGATAAGAGTCGCTCCCGCACCGTGTTTATCGGTGACACAAGATAATATAATTACAATGAGATCATCTTAGCACAGACAATAGAATTATGCAGCAGTGTCAATCTAGACCCCATAGATAGCAATAGACTCATGAACTTGGGCTGCAGGACGGTGTCCCAAGAACAAGGCAGCAAGCTGCAAGGCATCGGTATTCCTAAACAGGGTAGAGAAGCTAGATACAGCCTACAGGACATTGTGGCGTCTACTCGCAAACAAGTTTAATCCCTAGATCCGATAGCTTGGGGTATAATATCCCGATATCCAAGTTTCTGGGGCTATTATGTCGGTATACCGCATACGTAATTATATTTCGAGGTAATAAAATGACTAAAATGTGTCTTTTCTGTCTATCTCAATGTGAAGCATATTGCCCGTGAGATATGCTGTAGAACTTATCATATCCAATCCAATCAAAAGTCCTTGTATAATGGGCATGTATAATATGTCATAATATCTTACTAAGATCCCACAACACGTACCCAATTAAGACCCTGCTCTCGTGGACTCGAACTAGTGTGTACAATCTGATGAGGGTCTAGCTGCTTAGTGTGTTTTGGACCGGAATGGTGTTGGGATATATAGTCAAAAAGAATGCCTGTCTTCAACATCCCAGCATGTTAGCTCAGGGGAAGAGCGCCGGGCTCATAACCCGGAGGACCCTGGATCGAAACCAGGACATGCTATGTCTATTCTTTTTTTTTTTTTTTTTTTTCATATCATCATTATGATTTTCTTCTTCTCAATTTTGCACGCATTCAGTATTGGCGCGCGCTGTGTTTATTTTTGGTGCGATGGCTTTGCATAGCGTAATTTTTAGGCTACATCTGCAAAGGGCACTGCGACGCCAGGTACTTCGTATGGCACCACTATTTACGACAGTGGCCATTTGTTCCCTGGTGACGTGGTTCATGATTCGTCATGGCCTATCTATATTTGTGATCAACAACGTGGCTTGCGTGCCCGTATTGAGGACTTGTGAATTCGATCCACATAGGGGAGAATCGAGACCACATACACATGATCATATAGCCCATTGATGTCTCTTCTATCATACAAAAAGAACTCATGGCTGGAGATGTGTCAGAGGAGACCTCAAAACGCATGATGCAATATGAATAAGGTAGTGAAGAAGTCAGGACGATGAAAGTTGACAACTTACTATATTTGCGTAGCCGGATGGGTTGAGATGAAATGTTGTCAGATATCATAGGCATCCATATGCCAAATACAGAATACAGATCAAGTATAGCAAACGATAGAACATGGAACCACATTTTAGCAGGATGAATAGGATCCCAGTGTCCTATTATTTCTTTCTTTTTTTTTTTTTCTCCCTCTCTCTCAGTCTAATTCTCATAGAGATACCTGAATCAATAAATCATATTGATTCGTCATTCTCATCATCAAATATTGTGGGGTTAAATTCTATCAAGTCCGGTCCGATATCTGACATCAGCTGTGGTGAAGTGACCAGCTTCTGTAAATTCACAAAGATAGTTCTCTTGATTCAATCCTCTGCCGTCACTTGTCGAGTTTATCGCTTCCCGTATAAACAAGGACGACTCCCTTGGGACCAGCTTAAAATATATGGGCCAGGCCACTCTTGGCACAAACTGTGCTTTCCAACGACAAAAGAGACAGGCTCATGGCTTTCTAGATGTTGGGCTCAATAATGGTGAGGCCATCCAGATAAGTCTCGATCTCGTCCAATATCACATCATCCGTACGCCCTCACATGAAAGACAAGGATACGTGGTCCATGTCGACAGAAATCATGTCATTTTTCACCACGGGCCTAGCTGTTGGTTGTGTTGTGGCTTTCTCAGGCCTGCAAACTTCAGGACCCAGCTTTGTTGCAGAACTTGTTGGCTGGTTCAGCGCCGGACAGTCGAGATACAGGCTGGTGTCCAAGGGCAGGCATCATGTCGAATCAATCGTATATAATGCAGCACGGCATGCTCCTGCCTTGCACGCTTGAGAGAACCGCTGATCCCATCGTAATAATCCTCGGTATTAAGCAACCTCGTTCGGGTGGTTGTCCGGTCACTTGCCCTGTTGACCACGAAGGCCATGTCCAAATATGTGTTCCTGGACATTCCTCTAGCATCTTGATCCAACGTCCATTAACCATTCATAATGTCGTTTTTGGTCAGGTTTCTTACCAACCCGCGTATTCGTTTGCAACAATCAGGACTCGTTTCTGGGGGGACCTGAGATTGTCAGGACTCAGTGTAGAGTTTTGACAATAGTCGGTCGGATAAGGTGAGAACTATCTCGTGCGCTGGGGGCCGGCTGGAGGGGGGGTGAAATCCTGTCAGTACTGGTAGGGAGAGGCGACTTGGATGTTAGTAGGGACCGTAGGGTTATCTCGGGTTGGTAGGGTCGATATTAGGTCTGTCTGGATTCGGATCTGCGAGTCTTTAATGATCATTGCGCTGTGTATTTATCAAGGCAGTCAAGGTTGGCCTTCAATAATCTCAGTAGTCGAGTCCATGTTGCCGAAGTGACACCGCCAGTGCTCTATCTCAGTCTCGCTCTTGGTTCCATCCTTTTTTTCCTTGTTGTCTGCTTGGCATCTTCGATGTTTTTGGTGGTGGGGACGGTGAATTTGATTGTAAGTCGTGGTTGTGGTGATGGAGTATCTTGGAGTATCAAGACTGACAGGTTAGCTCACACATGGTAGGTGCTCTGTTCGTCCGATATCCTCTTGTGGGTCTCGGTATGTGAGATTGGGGGCTCATCATCTGGTGCATACTCTGGATGTCTGTATCTACTGTTTGTATCATGTCTCTTCCGTTGTAATTGGGGTGGAAAAAGGCCAATCTTTTGGCTCATCTCTAGCTAGTGTCATTTCAACAAACCGGTGTCTCTCTTCGAATCTATAAACACGGGCTTTGCGAATTTTTGTTACACGTTGCATGCACCATAGCAATTTCAATGCGATACAGCCTTCTCCATTATTTTCATAGCAAAATTAGAGGAGAATTGTGGGCACCAGGCTGTTTGGGAATGCCGATGATCTCTTTTCTTGTCCGGGCTCCACTTTGGGCATTTTCAGCTCCTTGAGATTCTCCATGGTCATTTTGATAGCCATGTCTCGCAGACCTCTGTCGCTTGCTGGCGTTGAGCTGTATATCTGAGCAATGTCATGGGGCAATATTTTCTAGTTCAGTCGCTTGCCCAGCTCTTGCTCGACTTTTTCCTTTGAAAGAACCTTAAGTCCTTCGATGAACATTCGGTCTGTGAGGGAATACATCAATATGTGTACCGATATTGTATCTACTGTGGTCACTAGACCTCCAGTCAATTCACTGGGAGCTTCTGTGCTGTCCATTTCTGTGTCCGTGTCCAATGTCCAATCGTCTAGGCCGATAGAAGCGTCTGTTTCTGGGCAGTGAGGTCGTACCTCGTAGTCCAGCTGATAGAGATACTCGACCATGCCTTTGACCAGAAGCGGTTCTTCCTGTAGTGCAATTCTGTTTGTGGATGATACCCTGATTGAGTCAGCTGGGTTGCCGCTGGTGTATTGTTCTGTCCCTTCACTGTCTCGCCTGCAACCCACTATCACAAGCTTTGGCAAAGAAGGCTGATCGTGGGCAAACTATGCACTTGTGCACGGGGTACTCGTCTCCGCACGTGATGGTCAGGTCGCTGTATCTTGGATGCAGGTGCACACTATTGTATCGTTAGTGTGTTTTCCAGTCTCTACGGATGTGTCTGGTACCTTGCTAGGGCGCGAAATAGCCCATTTGTGGGGTTCTTATCCTGACCTTGCTCCTCCTTCTCTTGACTGCAGATGTCATCTGTTGAATTCTGACTGTGGATAATTTCTTCTTCGGTTTCATATTGACGGGATGGTGGTGAGCCCGGGCGGGTTCCGACTCTCTTGTGGGCTTTGGCTGTTGATGGGCTAGAGTTGAGGGTGGTGGGGAGAGCAACAATTTAAGTGTGTTTTTTTATGCATCCTTTAGTGGCAGCAATATTCGCGCAAGTTGGTGTTTGCTTTGGCTGCTTGGCCTGCATTTCTGCCCTGCATGTCACGCCTTCCTTTCAATCTAGCAGGGCCAGTCGGTCACCGTTCTGCAATTATTCGTCGCTCTCTATGTCCTTTTGTGTTTTTATAGGGGGTTCGGACGAGGAGCTGACGATTTGACACTCCTCGGTGCCCCAGCTTCCCGGCTTTATTTGGACCCTCATTTTAGGGTGTTCTATTCAGTCTTCGGATGATAATATGGGCTTCTGCTGGGCTTAGTGGAATTCTCAGTAGGCTTTATAAATAACATTCATCATTAAATCTACTTCCAACGTATTCTACACTTTTAAATTCGCAACTTGATTGTGGGTGTCGGGATCAATCACGCTCTCCAATGCCAAGCAATGTTGAACTGCTGTTTTGGGGGGTTCAGCCTCGTTGCCAAGTAAAGTTGAACTGCCGCTTTGAGGGTTTCAACTTCAAGTTGTATTTCTTTTGCTCACCACACCACAATGCTTGTCTGCGGTGTTTTAATATGGGCAGTTCATAGATTGCCATGGTTTAATTTGCTTTGTGACCAGTTTTTACAGGGGTTATGCCTTTGGTGTGTTAACTGGTAGCGAGTGCAGTTCATTGTTGGGAATAATATATATCTGGACTATAGATTACTACAACTACACACAAGATTGAAGAGTCTTCAACTCCAAACCACACCGAGTTATTATGCCATGCAAGTATTAACTAACATTGACCGAGTATACAGACTGAATGTCAGCCACAAGAAATGAATGGATAGAGATGGTATAGACATGCGTACACGATATTCCGAAGTTGCATGCACACCATCAGATTACCAAAATTCAGCGATAGCATGACACAGGGCAAGATAGACAGTTATAGATGGCATACAAGAGACATGGTGGGCCAATAAGACAGAGAGATAATCAAATTATACAATACATGGCGGTTGAGGTTGAAATTGGAAACCGGACAAGAGGCCTCAGACAGTCAACACAACGTGTGGCAAACCCAGCCGTGAAGACCTCACCCACACACGAGCGCAAACATCAGAGAACAAGAGGTCAAATACAAGGCGAACCATAAAGCCATATACACCGAGGGTATACTACGCGCAAGCCCAAGAGTTGAATTATTTCAAGTTTTGATTGTATTCGTATCGGATCGCACTTGTGTGCTTGATCCCACCATGTCCATGGTGCCAGCCGTAAAGTGAAGAGGCTGCTATGATACAGAAAAGCTCAGAAGCGAACACTATGGACGCGCAATAGTGGTAATCGAGTGTTATGAAAAGCAAAACCCAGAGACCCATGATGATTGTAGTAAAATAAATCAGAGAACACCCCAACGTCCCATCGTACCGTGAACCAGCCCGGAAAAGAAAAGCATGAATAATTTAGCCACCGAAACCGTAGAGGGTACCTGAAAAAGAAGGTTAGAGACGCGTTTTGGAATGGAAAGACACGTGGAAACTTACGGCCCTGGCGCTTGAGAGCGTAGACAACGTCAAGAGAAGTGACAGTCTTGCGCTTGGCGTGCTCAGTGTAGGTAACAGCGTCACGGATGACACCCTCGAGGAAGGTCTTGAGGACACCACGGGTCTCCTCGTAGATCATAGCGGAGATACGCTTGACACCACCACGGCGTGCGAGACGACGGATAGCGGGCTTGGTGATTCCCTGAATGTTGTCACGCAAAATCTTGCGGTGACGCTTGGCACCACCTTTGCCGAGACCCTTTCCACCCTTGCCGCCTAGATTGAGACGCGTTAGAACGCGTTCCTGAAGAAACAGAAGACATGTGGGGTAAACTTACGGCCAGACATATTGAATATGGATTAAAAGAAAAAAGGGGAGGATGTAGAAGTGGGATGAAGAGTTGGTAGTTGAGAGGTTGTCGATGGAATTGATGGAAAAAGAGGGAATGGAAACAGAAGTGGACAGAGGATATTTGTATGATACGGGAATCAGCGAGGATTGGGAAATCACGCGCTAGGGATAGTGCCAACCAATGAGAGGACAGGATCACAGACCAACCTTGATCTACCGGGAGACCCCAGAGTCGGAACGCCAACTTTGGCGTGGTCTATCTTTGATCCTCCTATAATCCACCACCAACAATGTAAATCTATAATAAAAATGGTAGAATTATACATTCCAATGAGTGGTGAATAGATGAGAATGCATTAATTGTCCATCCAAGGGAGGTTGGTAGCAAGATCAAGAATTCAAGGGTTTGACATTCTATACTCCCTGATCCTGGACTCTCATTGGTTCACAGCTCGCTTAGTTGGCAGTACCAGCACTTTGATCTGACTCAACCAATCAGAGCTCACCGCAAACCAGTGGGCTACACGCTACGCAGAGTCCCCAGTCTTACGCACTGGATTTCCTGACTGATCCTGATCGGCTCACTCCCCCCCTGATTCGTGGCTCCCCTTCCAGATCAATTCCCCCCGTCCCGTCTGCTACAAATACTCTTCCCCCACCCGCCTCTCTCTTCCCTTTTACATTCATCCTCCGCCAACCAACTCTTTCATCAACAAAACCACTTTTTACATCAAGTCTATCATCAAAGATGGCTCGTACCAAGCAGACTGCCCGTAAGTATTTCTTTTATTATATTTAATTCACCTTTTTCCGATCTTGTTGTCGATGCCTGATTAGTCAGGTATCTGCTCTCAAGAGAGGATATGGTGACGCGTTCCAACGCGTTTTGAGACACATCTCACTAACTACCTCAATAGGTAAGTCCACTGGTGGCAAGGCTCCCCGTAAGCAGCTCGCTTCCAAGGCCGCTCGCAAGGCCGCTCCCTCTACCGGAGGTGTCAAGAAGCCCCACCGCTACAAGCCCGGTAAGTTCCTCACGTCGGACAAGTCATCCATCACATTGTAACACATTCTAACATTCCACCTCCAGGTACCGTCGCTCTCCGTGAGATCCGTCGCTACCAGAAGTCCACTGAGCTTCTGATCCGCAAGCTCCCCTTCCAGCGTCTGGTTCGTGAGATCGCCCAGGACTTCAAGTCCGATCTCCGCTTCCAGTCCTCTGCCATCGGTGCTCTTCAGGAGTCCGTTGAGGCCTACCTCGTCTCTCTCTTCGAGGACACCAACCTGTGCGCCATCCACGCCAAGCGTGTCACCATCCAGTCCAAGGACATCCAGTTGGCCCGCCGTCTCCGTGGCGAGCGCTCGTAATTTTTCATTTTCAACGAGCTGGGTTTCTGAAAGGCGATCATGGGGTTTGTTTTTATCTTTTTATCATGACTACTGGCGATACATGATGGGTTTGCTTTCAAATATCAATGGGTTTCGGCACCGGGTTGCTACGCAATTTTGCTTTTTTATCGATGCTACTGCTCGCCATCGATTGATGGATCAGTCATGGGCATGTACATTATGGGCTTCCCTCTAACATGATGCCTTAGCGAGCATCATCTCATGACAGGACGCTTTAATGCTGTCTCTATGATTCACCAATTTTTCCCCCTGTAAACCGTAAATTGATTCCTTGTGGTGCACATTCGTAGCTACTGGTCCGTTCGGATTTTGGTGGGGATTCGTTCTTGCTTCTGTCTTTGTTTCTTTTTGAGTAATCGTCTAGCGTCAGACGAAACTCGGCCGCAAGGTGCCCTGTGACCTCATGCAAACTGAACACCCCGGGCCTGATACCAGTGCCAAACGACACCATTTGAAGTGAGACAAAAGACTATTTGACTAGCAATGACAAATCGCTTCATCTCTAGATATTATTTCCCTCAAACAACACGAAACTAAGTGAAGCTATCCTATCCGAATCTTGAAAGAATCATATTGCGCAACAAGCCATCCTAAGTGCGAGACTTCCTAGAATAAGATCATTCACGTTGGACTTTTGAGATTGGAAAAGAGTTTGACCACTCGAAGAAACAAAAAAGAACCAACTAGAGAGCTACCTTTCGGCACCGAAACTTCAGGACTTGACTGCTTTCCAAAGTACCCAATGTAGTAACTTGGCGGGGACTCGACTATGACTTCACATTGACTCAACGGTGACCCACCAATTAGTAGGACTTGCAAGTGTCCAATCAAATCCTGGGGTCCAAAGACACAATAATTACATATACTCAAAGGATCATGGGATCAAACAGCACGCAGCCTGAATTCACGTTTCCGACTAGTTCATACTGATCAGACTACATCATACAACCTAGGTACCCCGATCAGACCATCACTCTAATCGCCACACAAGCACCTCATTCCAAATCAAACCCCTGTATCAAAATTAGGATTGAGTCACAATGAGCTAAACACATCACAAAGGCTGCAGGGCTACAACTGGGCAGTAGGTAGGTACCTTTACAAGGTAGTTCTGTACTATGGAATATCAGAATGACTCATTTGTCTTCGGATCACGAGGTATAATGCCGAATCAATCAAGATTATCCGTGTAGGCTAACATCAGATGACCATGCCTTCAACTTAGACCAGGAAGTAGACTAGATGGATACATTGTCTCTCGTAGCAAGCCCAATCAAACGAGAGGCAAGTGGAGCTTGCTTGCAACAATGCAGATTTATGGTCTGATACCGCCAGCAGCCAGCGAGTCATAGATACCTGGATGCCTGAGTAGGTGATCTATTTGGTGCTATGTACTTGCAGGGCTGAACCAGATGTTGGCGGTTAGGCGTCTATTCTAGCTGTCATACTGATTTTAAGTGGAGACAGAGTGACTTGGACGCGTGTTTTGTTTCTTTGATCTTACTGTTCAACCAACCGAAAGAGCTTTGAAATCAGGAACTCAGGTAGCTGAAGCTGAGCGGCATTTACCAATACCATATGACACGTATAGCTATCTTGGGTACCAAGATCAGGGCCGTATATTCTTGTGGCAAATGTATACATTCTCAGTGGATCCATATGCAGTATCTGGCCTGAGGCGAAAAGAAAATGCCAAGACCTTTGGAAAATTCTAGCTTGCGCCCGTAGAATTTAACTGGATTCCCGTTTCCCTTTCTTTTTTTTTTCCTGCAAGCCACCCGTGGTTTTACCAAGCAAATGGCGGGCAAATCTCGGAGATCTCACCTCTTATACACCTACTTCGCCTAGATTTTTCTCTCTCTTTTTTTTTTTTTTCAGGATATATCCATGGATTCACTTGTTAACCACAGAAGCTAGACCCTTTCATCCAGGGCTGGCGATAGCTTTGTTTACATTATTCGAGTCCGTGCCCAATGTGATAGCCCTGGTTATACCAGTCCATGGTTTTACATGGGCCCATGTGGTCTGGGCCATACAACATGCATCTTTTCTCAAAGATAAGGATATAGATATGGGTAATATAGAGCCACCTTCTCAGCGGGTGCTCCCTGGTGGCCTGACTAGCATATTGATGACATATCTGCAAAACACGACGTTGGTGCCTAGCTCGGGGATAATTTCAAAGATATTCCCGAGACAAGTACAAAGACCAATTATGCTGTAGTTGCATCCTGATCTCATCCTGGGCATCTAACGGGGGCGCAGTCAGAAAAGGGTGCAAAGTTTGCTTTGCATCTAGTAGCTCCACTATGCAGGTGTGCACAAGCCCCTGAGGATTGGTAATAATAATGCTTTTCATATAGGCATGGAGTACGTACGAAGTATGTGCACAATATATGGAGTTTAGGCGGCCATAAGAGTCATAAACCCCATTTATGAAGGTGCACCGGAGATTATTTCAGATATGCCGATCCACAGAGCTTTAGATCCGTTGGGAAGCTTAACGTACTCCAAGGCGGAATGTCCGAATGTGGGCAGGTCTGAGGGTTATGCATGGCCCGATACTCATGGAGATTGTATTGGACGTGTACATTATCCAAGAGTAGACGGCCATATATGCGGCCTTATGTCTTTCTTATAGGGCTTTTTTGGCGGTCTTGATGGGCTAGTTTATTTTTCTCAAAGATCTCTTCCTTTCCATGTTGGATATACACGGCAGAAAAAAGCAGGAAAGGCATACTTTATGCAAGAGACTGTTCCATGTATAACTTCTGAAACTCCTGAAACTTCTTAGAAAACGACTAGAATAGGAAGTGGTACATACCCGTGGACATTCGAAGGGTTCTGAACGGCCAGATGAACCAATCAGATCGATGCCGCATACCCGAGTGGCTGGACATAAATCCTTCATAAATCACGTGGCGCAAAACGTGGCTGCAAACAGATTTCGGTTACTTCCACTTCCAGAGCATCAGCCGTGCATCTCTACTCAATCGGTTCGATTGGTACCTCTGTTACTTTACTTGGGGAAGAGACTAATAAGATATGTATAAGTAATGTGGATATGAAGTCACTATGAAATCAATGGCAAAAGATATGCACAAAACTAGACCTAAAGGTCCAGCCAACCTTGGAACTTTTCGTCGGGTCAGACACCTTGTCCGGGTCCGGGGCCCACCTATCTTACCAGAGTCCACTTTGCACTTTATCTGCATATAGCGGACACATTATTGACTTTATATATGACTGAGAGGCTCCCGAGGTGTCTAGTCCTTATTTTCCCTCGGCATTCCTTGGACCACCCACAAAAGCTTCAACTTCACCCTTTTTTTTTATATACCTCGGAAAATACTATCTACATATTGCAATTCCTAATCTAATACCTGCCCCACCATGGCAGACTCGGAGCCTCATTCCTCAGACAAGATCGAGCCCTCTGCGCCAACGAAAATCCCATTCTGGCGCTCAGTCTATGACCAAGGTGTCGTCACGCAAGAGATTATCGATTTTCCATATCCCGGTTCGGGAACAGAAGACGACCCTTATGCAGTAACATGGATTCCCAACGACCCCCGCAATCCTATGAATTACAGTAGCGTGAAGAAATGGACTCTTACCATGTTGGTGGCCGTTGCAACATTGGCTGTTTCACTGGTTTCGTCGGCCTATACCGGTGGTCTTAAAGAGATCATAATGCAGTTCAATATCGGCCAAGAGGTTGCCACTCTTGGCGTTTCGCTTTTCGTCCTCGGTTTCGCGGTAAGATACAAATTATCTAGATGCTGGCTCTCACGCAAAACCGATATGAATGCATACTAACGTTGTTTGTTTTCATATAGATCGGACCATTGCTCTGGGCCCCACTGAGTGAGCTGTTCGGCCGTCAAGTCCTGTTCATCGGCACCTACGCCGCCCTTACTGCTTTCAATGCCGGTGTTGCAGGTGCTCAAAATTCCTGGACCATTATCATTCTTCGATTCTTCGCTGGTTCCTTTGGATCTTCGCCTTTGACCAATGCCGGTGGTGTCATTGCGGACCTGTTCCCCGCGCAGCAGCGTGGTACCGCCATGAGTATGTTCGCAGCTGCGCCTTTCCTGGGCCCTATCATCGGCCCCATCGCGGGTGGATTCATTGGTATGAGTGACGGTGGTTGGCGATGGGTCATGGGTTTCCTTGCCGCCTTTTCAGGTACTGTCTGGATCATTGGTGGTCTGTTGATCCCCGAGACCTATGCACCTGTGCTTCTCCGCCGCCGTGCGGCGAGACTCTCAAAGTTGTCGGGCCAGGTTTACCAGAGTAAGCTTGATATCGACCAAGGCAGACCCACTCTTAAGGAGTCCTTCAAGATCGCACTCTCGCGTCCTTGGATCCTTTTGTTCCGGGAGCCTATCGTGTTCCTGCTATCTCTCTACATGGCTATCATTTACGGCACCTTATATATGATGTTCGCCGCCTTCCCTATTGTCTACCAGCAGTCCCGTGGCTGGAACCAGGGTGTTGGTGGTCTCGCATTCCTCGGTATCATGATTGGCATGTTGTTTGCCGTCGCCTACTCTGTCTGGGATAACAAGCGCTATATCGGTGTATCCGTCAAACACCATGGGTTCGCACCCCCAGAGGCACGTCTCCCGCCTTGTCTCTTCGCCTCCGTTGCCATTCCTATCGGCTTGTTCTGGTTCGCATGGACCAATTACCCCTCCATCCACTTCATGGCCAGTATTGCAGCTGGCGTTCCCTTCGGCTTTGGAATGGTCCTAGTCTTCCTCAGCATTATGAACTACCTCATTGACTCCTACACAATTTTCGCCGCCTCCGTGCTAGCCGCCAACTCCGTCATCCGTTCCCTCTTCGGTGCCGCGTTCCCTCTCTTCACCACCTACATGTACCAGGACCTGGGTATCCACTGGGCATCATCGATTCCGGCTTTCCTGGCTCTCGCATGCGTGCCATTTCCATTCTTGTTCTACAAGTACGGACCTGCGATCCGCACCCGTTGCAAGTTCGCCGCCCAATCCGATGCTTTCATGCGCAAGATTCAGGAGCAGGTTACAGCGCCGCCTGCAGAGGATAAAGTGGAATACGACCGTACCGAGGCCCCCGAGCCCGAAGACTCCATCTCCAGCGAATCCCAAGACGGTGTTGAGGAACTCCCCGATACGCAACGCACTCGCAGCCGTGCGCAATCTGTCGCTTCCAACCGCACCACTGCCTCGTTGGCTCGCTCGGTTACCTACGATGGAAACCCTTACGATATTGATCGTGTCCACACTCGTGACTCCTTCAAATAAGCGGCTGCTGAGCAGCTTGTTTATATCCTTTCATCTTACCATCTCTTGTCCGGGCTTGTCATACCTATACTCGCCTGTGTCACTATAATCATAGTTTCTATTGACCCCCACTCTTCCCTGTTACAAAAAAGTACCGTTGCCCTTTAGGCGTTTGTTTTTACTTTGATACCCGTTCATATCATACTGAGGGCAACCTCATCCGACTAATGTTCTTATGGGATGCATTATATAGAGCTGGAGTTTTATTTTACAGAAATATATGTTTATCAGTTTGCAAATAACGTCAATTTTCTCAACTATAAGACTTTTCAATGAAAGAAGAAATCCAATCGGAACCGGTCTCCGGCACTGATTTCACCCGCTTTTCGCCATTAGACCCTTATCGTAACCCCGAGGTCGGATCTCAAAGCGCATCGCTTTCTGTGTTGTACATAATTTCTAACCATCTTTTTTTCTCCCTTCCACTTTCAACCATTCACAGTTTGTAAATAACTAGTCGCGGTCTTGGACATGAGCCTCCTCAGAAATGGCCTATCCAGGGCCTCGACCTCACCTTCAACCTCCACCCTCCGCCGACCGATAACTCCCAGTTCCCAACCCCAGCTATTGCGCCAACCACGCCCACAACGCCGACACAACTCCGACTCCTCTGCAGGAAAGACACCTGAGAGAAATCACATACACGCACACCCACCCAAACTACCAGACAATATCCCCGCCTCTGCTGCTGCAACTGGGGCTATAGTCACACCTGCGCGTCGTGGATTCCGTGAGGTGATAAAGGCTGGTCCGGTGGGCAAGTTTGGTCGATGGTATGCGCGCGCGCAGGAGCGCAAGCCGTACACAACGCAGTTCTGGAGCTCGATCGTTATCTACCTATGTGGTGATCTAAGTGCGCAGATGTTGTTCCCTACGGAGGTTCCTGCGCCTGCGAGATCGGACTCTGAAGATGGGGATGTGGTTGCGCGGGGGGATAGGGAAACTGTCAGTGCTGGGTATGATCCGCTAAGGACGTTGCGGCATTTGTGTGTTGGGGGTTTGTCGAGCATTCCGTCTTATAAGTGGTATGTTTTGTCGGGATTCTGTTATGAATGGTCTTCTTATCGGATTGTTACCACTGCTATATGGTGGAATTACAGATATGTGCATGTATTGGTTGACTAACACACTGGCGCTAGGTTCTTGTTCCTCGGAGACCATTTCAACTACCCCAGCAAGATCCTCTCGATCCTGACAAAGGTCGTCGTGCAGCAGTCGTGCTTCACGCCCGTCTTCAATACGTACTTCTTTAGCATGCACTCCCTGCTTGCTGGTGCGACGCTCGAGGAGACATATGAGCGGGTGAAGAAGGCTCTTCCCGTTAGTATCCAGAACAGCGTTAAGCTCTGGCCGGCTGTCACTGCATTCATGTTCTTGTATGTGCAGCCGCAGTTCCGGAACATCTTCTCGGGGGGGTATTGCGGTTGGTTGGCAGACTTATCTGAGCTGGTTGAATCAGAAGGCTGCTAAGGAGGTTGCGGCTGCTGAGGCGCTTGCTGCGGCGGAGAGCATGGGTGGTGCGTTGCATGCTGTTACTGGAGGGAATATGATCTCTGCTGGGACTGCGTGAATGCGTGGAAAGCAGATTCAAAAAGTACACTTAAGGTCGAGTGGATGTATAGATTTATAGATCCCTGCCGAAGATCGGCGTTGGTGATGTTTTCTTTTCTTTTTGTTTTGAAGCGATGCATGGGATACCAAAAGATTTATTTAGATCAATAGATTTCAGCCTTCTTTGCTAATTTGCATTCTATGTGATCTCTACTATTTTCTACGATTATCGAGTGTGTAATGATCGGCCAGTAAGAACACCGGGATTCTTAAGGCTCCCTCACGCAATGACGCACCAGGACATCAACTCCATCTACAGAATATGATCCCCTCCAGTCGCAGGCATGTCCTGCCAGGAGAGAATGGATGATGACTCTGATTACGGATCTGACTTCACTCCAGATGAAGAAATTTTGTTAAACAATTTGCTGAACAAAGCCGTTGCGGAACATGCGACCGCCGCCGACGCCGACGCCACCTCGATCTCGACAACCTGGATCTCGACTCCAACGCCCATCGAACAGCTCACCACGCCAAAATCCCCTGAACTCGCCGACCTCGAGTCATTGCACCCGGCAGCTCTAGAGGCACTCGTTGCAGATATCGAGGATGGCATTGAGCCTAGCGTCCGGCTGCCTAAGGTACTGGGCCGGGAAAAGCCTCGCTCGACATGGCGGCAATCGCAGCCTCGACCAGGTCAGGCGGTTAGATGGGGTGCGAATGCGAGTGCAAGGGGCAAGTCGAATTCACGCGCTCGCAACAGCAACAGGACCAGCCCGTTTGGTATGCTTTTCATCAGCTTTCTCCATCCCCTTGCCCGTTGATCGTCCACACTTTAATCTTTTTTTATGGGGCCCTATTACAACCAAGTTGAATTGAGCTGACAACATCTTCTCCGAAGCGTTTAGTCGAGAACCCTAGTTCAACCGAGGGCCGAGAAAGAGAACGCGAGCGCAACGCAGTGCGTGAGCAAGAATGGATACAACAGGATCCCACCGCCGCAGCGCTCGACACTCGAACCCCGGTCGAACGGTATCGACAAGCACCCAACAAAGCGTTCTCGGTGACTGATCTCGTTTCACCAGCTTGGTGCGAGCTGCAGTACTGGCTCACGTTGACCAAACATGGGCGGAAGAAGCCGACTGCTGCGATGAAGAAGGGCAGCTCGATGCACAAGACGCTCGAAGATGAGATATACACTACCGTTCCTGTGGAAATCACGACTAAAGAAGACGCGTGGGGTCTCAGGATATGGAATGTCATTCAGGGACTGCGCATGCTGCGCGAGTATGGCATAACGCGTGAGCTGGAGGTTTGGGGCGTTGTCGATGGGGAATTTGTCAATGGCGTTATTGATGAGTTGTCCTACGAGTGTCCCAACTCGGAGCTTGAGGCTACTGCTGCTGGGTACTATGCGGATGTTGTAGCGTCGCGCGCTGCGCTACCGGAGTATCAGATGTCTTTGTCGGACTATTTGCTTTCTTCTTCGCAAGGCGGGATGAAGCTTTCAGACCTGGGGCAGAATGAAGCCGAGGAAACGGGGCACTTTGAGTCTGAACTACCTGCAGAGGTGTATAACCTGCGCCGGATTTATTTAACAGACGTGAAGACGAAGGGCAACCGATCGCTACCGACTGTCAAGAGCACGGGCTTCCGGCCTACTCTTCTCCAGTTGCAACTTTACTATCATATGCTCAACCGGATGATCACGAGCGACGATGTCACTATTGACCTCCTCGCCACCCGTTATGATTTCGACGCTCAGAAGCCGTTCACGAACGCCTTTGTCTCGGAGGTTGGGGGTCTGAACGACCAATACTTCGACGCTCTCTCCTTCCAAGAATCAGAACAGAACGAGGGTCCTTCTAATGCTAGCGAGGATTCAACCAGCCTCCTCTTATCACACAACAACCTCTCCCGTCTTTGGAGTCTCATGATACAACAACTCCGCCTCACATTCCTACCCGAAGGTTCCCCCGACACACAATCAATCGCACCATCCATCCCATCACTTTCCCAACCAGAACTCTTGGAACCATACCCAACCCTCCTTTCCCCGGTGCTCACAGCTAGATATCTTTCATCTGTCGCCAACGAAGACCGAGAGAGACAGCTTATCGGAAGTCGTTCTTTCCTCTTCGATCCGACATCCCTCACCTCCTACCTCACCGACCAGATGACCTGGTGGCGCGGTGAGCGGGATCCTCGCGGTGTGGACATCATGGACGCGTGGAAATGTCGGATCTGTGACTTCCGCGATGAGTGTTCTTGGCGTGAGGAGCGGGAGATGGCCTATGCGAGACGGGGTGGAGGTCGGAGAGGGTCTGTCGCGGATATATAATTTGTCTTGAGTCTGAATTGTATTTAACACGTTCAGCGATTGTAAGAATATGGAGTTGGTTATATCTGAGCATGCTTTTTTATTACCCCGATGTTAGAACTACCAGAGTCGAATAAACAAAGTACATCAAAGATCATGAATGGGGAAGATTACTTCACGAGGTACGATTGTTGCCTTTCTCTGACGTTTACCTAAAACTGACAAGGGGAAGAATATCATGAAGAGATCGAAGAAGGATACCTGAGAAGACCACTAGGAAGACTACTTAAGAGTTCTAGAGACAGACATCACAAGGCCGTATAAGCGGCCGTCTACTCTTGTCCTTTGTCGCAGTTTCAAAGAGGATAGCTCCTAACCTCATCCTCTCTCTCAATCTCCAACCCTCCCTCAACCTGCACTCTATGCTTCTGATCCAAGAACTCCAACAAAACATCCTGATACTTCTCCTTCCCCTTATACCGACCAACATCATCCCCCCAACTCCTAATCGCATCAGCCAAGCGACCAGGAACATAAGGCTCCTCAACAATCGCAGTAATAGGCTCAAAATAAGTCCGGATCGTAAAAACCACCGCCCCAGATCTGGGCAGTCTCCTCAACGACTGCCTCTCCGAGCGAAAGAAATGATTCTCAATCGCACGATTCTTCTCCGCCGTATTCCACGACACTGTCTCCGCATCCTCCGATCCAATACTATCAGACCACGCCAGGTTATCATCCACCTGGATGAAATAGTTGTTCCGTAGAACGGGCTCTTCAGGTCGTAGTCGTCGGAAGAAATTCATCATTCCTTTTTCGAGCTTGTTCTTGAACTGCGGTACGTCGCCGGATGTGTGAATTTCTGAAAGTCGCATCCCGAATTTATCGCTCAGTCGCCAGAACCCGGCTAGCAGGATTGCGCCTGCGAGTAGGTAATATTCGCCGTCTGCTCGCTCGATCATTAGGGCTAGGTCGTCTTGGACTAGTCGTGCTGCTGTTGCCATTGGGTCTTCTGGGAGTGGTCGTTGGGTTATGTTGAAGGTTTCGTTGGTTACTTTATTGGTAATTCCTGTTGTGGTCTTGGTGAACATGCTTGGGTATCTCTCGGGGAGGTAGGTACATCTAGATGGTGAGCGGAGTGTTAAGATGGGCTTCTTAGGTATGTGGTTGTATGTCCGTGGTTTGGCCTTACAGTTCTTCGAGTAGTTCGATTGCTGCATCCATTGCCTCTGGTGCTGTATGGCAGCATTTGCTTCCACGCTCTTCGATACGGCGTGCCTTGTCGGCATGGTATTTTAGATAGTGATTGTCGAGCTCTATATTCGAGATATATGTGGTCAATGGGCTTGTGGGATTTGGCGATCAATGAACGACTCACCGATCCATTCGTCCCATTTCATAGTTCTTAGACCCAGCGTGATGTAGTACTTTCTGCCAGACACAATTAGAAGATAGTCATATCTCAAGTGGAGTTATTCAACATACGGGCCATATCTAAAGGGTCGGTAGGGAATTGGCTTTGTTGAGTGGACATCCCATCCTGAGTATGGAGCTGCTGTTGGCCGTTTGAAGTCCGAAGGAGTCCATTCTACGCAGCAAGAGTTAGTGAGTTTTCCTTGCTCTCGCATGGATTGACTCCCGCATTCACTTACCACCCGGTGTCCTGGTGATCTTTCCTCTCACACCTGAGGGTTTCTCTATATCACTCCTCGAAGCTCTAGCCGTGCTTGAAGCCCATTTGCGTGAGACCAAGAGAACAAGCCATACACAGGCATTTAGAATGAGCAAGACATTCACAACCTTGTTGTTTGATATCGATAAGATAGCCCCCCAGATGGGCTCAAGTACCGGCATGGTGAGATACTTCTAGAAAGCAACTTGTCCGAGGACACATTGAGAATAGAAGACGAGGAACCCCAAGTAGTTTTCGGTATATAGTGAGCGCAAAGCGGATCGCCCTTATCAAGTTCGGAGTGCGGGGAAAGATCTCAACTGCCTAAATGTCTCTTTCATGCGAGAGGCCGTGTTAATCCGATACGAGATAGGCCATCGTGTGTCAATATATCAATCATGGCTGGGAATACAGACTATCTTGTCTGGGGAAGAGGGAACATCGCCTTTTTCGAGCTGGTAAATCCGACACTGCATGCCTCTGTCTGTTGTTCGCCTCTAATGACGCGGAGTGAGGGTTATCTGCCGGGAAAGGCTATAGGGTAGGGATATTTTGTCCAAATCGGGAAAGGTGACGCTACACTTGTACTTGTCAACCTTAGGTGTCACATTTCCAAGGTTGCTTGTATTTGACCAAATGTTCCGTGATGCTTTTACATGATTATTCTATCGGTTTTATTCAGAAGGGTTTCCAGGGGTATCCTGGATCTAGACATGACCTGCTGTCCTTTGGAGAAGACAGTATTGGCCCCATTTGCGTCGGAAGCGAGCTGGGATGACTGGGAGGTCAGGGATCCAGATCAGTCTACCAAGCAGATTTGTTTGAGATGCATCGAGGAAGCTGGCGCAGGAAAGCGTCTCCCACTGCGCCTTGTCCAGGAAGTAATGGGGCTCTAGCTCAGTGGCGTCATGGCCGGGGAAGTAAGAGTCAACCAGGAAAGAACATTGAGAGACATCAACCTATTGGAAAGTCAGCATAGGGATAGGAACAATCGTTCCAGCGCCACGTTGAGACTCTTACGTATTTACTGGGGTCCTCAATGTTGAGATCATTCATGCCAGATGGAATCTGTGAAGCACCATCTAGACGCCCAAGATAACCCGGGGAATCTGGAAACTCGCCCGGAAGTAGTCCTCGGAATTCACTTCGGATGAACTTGGCGCGCATATCGTTGGGAAGGAAATATGATGACGGGAAGCGATACCACTCCTTGCCGAAACACACCCAGTCTCCCGCATGCGCGCTATCCACATGCTGAAGGGGATCCAAAACCTTCAATGGAGCGTTATAGGCCGTAACCATTCCTAGAGTGCGCAACATGCCGGCGTTGAGTGCAACTAGAACAACCGACAAGGCTGCAGCCACCTTCAGTTTAGTTGGTACGCGGCCGATCATTTCCTTCCGGTCAGTAGAGCCAAGGTAGGTCATAATAATATGGAAGCTCAAAGCCGCGCTGAGTGCTAAGAACGGGTATGCTGGGTACATAAACCGCTCCTCCTTGTGTGGCTGAACCGAGAAGATCGCGAACCACATGTAGAAGGGAGCGACCAAGGTCATGGACCGCAACGAGGTTTGTAAGGAGGTGGTGTGCGACCGAAAGACGATCTGGAAAAGTAGGAGGGGTGCGGATAGCATGGCGAGGACAAACCAGACATTGAAGTTGAGCAAGAGGTTTCGAATATAGAAAGTCCACGGCTCAGTTCCAAAAATATCCGGGCCTTTACCTTCACCCCCCAATATGTTGTATGCAACAATGTTCCAAGGCACGAGAACGAGCTTTCGGAAGAAAGCATAGTCAACTGCAACTTCAAGAGCCTGTAATACATATTAGTAAAGACATTGGAATTCAGCACGATGTCACTTACCAGAATCGACAAACAACGAATGATGCCGTCGAATACATTGTACAAGAGTGAGCCAAAAGACCTAGACATTATACTGAAAATAGCTTCCTCAGCCAAAAAAGGGACAATGAGAGCACCGGCAAATGGCCAGCCAACGATTGTCCCCAGCCCAAACCACATGATGCCTTCTGCTGTTTTCCGGCCATTTTTCCAATCCAGGAATGAAGCCAGACCAAGCATAGACATATACATGGTGAAAGTAGAAGGCAAAAAGGCAGTCGAAGCATGAAACATGCCAGGGCTAAGTATGACGATTATCACAAACAAAAGACCGATGCGGGGGCTGAGCGTACGGCATATCGCAGAGTATAGTCGAGTCTGACAGGCAGTGCAGAAAAACGCAAGAGAGAGGCGAATGGTGTAGAATTCAGCTGTCTTGCTGTGGACGACCAAAGACCCGATTTTGCCTACAGCAGCATGGAGCGACACGTAGAGCCAGCTTCGGATAGAATAAACCGGTGAATATTCCCAGGTTTGAAGACCGTATCCATGTTGAAGATAATGCGCAGGTTCCCAGAAATTGAACACCTCATCGCAATCTTGAATTGGAGAGAATATTGCGGCGAGAGTGTTGGCAGTTAGGAATAGGTAGAGAGTGATGTTGAGGGGAATGTAGAATGGAGGTCGCGGGGGCCTATACATAGGTTAGCGACATGTTAAGTCCTGTACAGATTCAGATACATACTGCTTCTTTGATCGAGGCTTATGGGCATCCCCTGAGGCAATTTCGTTCCCTGCCATCTTGCAAGTTGGACTAGGTAAGTTGTAAGGCATGCAGGTGGATCAATTGGATAGAGCTACGATAACCGATAAGACTCTGTTGACCGCCCTGTAGAGTCTGGCAAAATAAAAAAAAGTTTCCCGTGCGACTTTTGATCTTTCAAGTTAGACTATTTTTGTTGAATACATATTTGAGTTGAAGATTCAATATGGAGGGACACCATAATCCTTTCAATGAAACTACTGGTGCTGGCGAAGGCTCCGCCTCAAAAAAGCCCAGTCACATCGAGACGCCCATCCCAGAGACCCCAGACAACGGCAGCGATTTCTATAACACTCCCTTGGCTGCAGGCACACCGGACATGGGGATAACCAATCTAAATGCTGGAAACAGCGCATCTGAACCCTCTACTTCCTTGAAGCCAAGCCATATGATCCCCGGATTGAACCTTATTCACCACCCATCCGGACAAGAAACTGGCTCGGTCTTGACCGAACACACAGTCAAGCAAGAGCAAGATCAATCAGCGGGGAACCATGAAGCGAAGACAGAAATCAAGCAAGAGGAAACACAGCGCATCTCCCAGTCACAGTCCACCGAGGTAGTGATGAAGGATGAGGCAGAGGCACAAACCAAAAGCGAAACTACTGCTCCCCTCGACGAAGCTATGCATGTCGAGCAAGATACCCGCCAAGGCAATATGATCGAAGCCACTAGTCAGGCTGGCGACGCTACAGAAGGGGACCACCCTGAGTGGGAGGAAGACTCTTCCCCGTACGAGTCATCTTCAGACAGTTCTGATTCATCGGACTCTGATGATAGTGACGATGAAGACTATCCCATCCTCAGCGCCGAGGAGCAAGCACAGATTCTCATGCGAGCGGAAGGTGGTTCCGACGACGAGGGAGATGGCAAGGGAAAACAAGGCGGACAATTGCGGACCGCCAACGAGATCGAAGACCAGGTCCTGCCTATCCCTGACGTTAAGATCACTCCCGAGATGAAGATTGTGTTCCTTGGCAAAGTTCATGCCGCTATCGATAATAATGTTCTTATAGAGGCTAATACCTCTGGAGAATACCAGGTACTTGAGTCGGGCTCTTTGCTCTGCTCTGATGACCGCCAGACGATTGGTGTAGTAGCAGAGACCCTGGGCCGAGTGGAGAATCCTTTGTATACCATCACATATGCCACAGCTGCTGAAGTGCAGGACAAGGGCTTAGTCAAGGGCAAGGATATTTTCTATGTTGAGGAGCACTCCACCTTTGTGTTCACTCAGCCGCTCAAGGGTATGAAGGGAAGTGATGCTTCCAACTTCCATGACGAGGAAGTTGCCGCTGAAGAGATGGAATTCTCTGACGACGAAGCGGAAGCTGAATACAAGCGGAAACTGAAGCAGAAGCGACAAGAGCGAAAGGAAGCCAGAGAAGGTCCCAGAGGCAAGAAGCCAGCCCCAGGACCTTCGAAATTGAACCAGAGCGAGCTGAACTACGACGATGCCGGAGGTGAGGAGGGCTACACCCCTCTTGCGCGCCCTACCAATCTCCACGAGATGATGACCCGCGAGCCACCAGTTGAAGGTAATGAGCGTGGCGGGTTCCGTGGTGGCAGAGGCCGTGGCCGGGGTGGTGACCGGGGTGACCGTGGACGCGGAGGACGAGGCAGAGGTGGACGCGGAGGAAGGGAGTGGGATCAGGACCGTCGTCCCCAGCAGGCCAGCGGCTCAGCCCACGAGTCTCAGCCTCAGCCTCAACCTCAAGCTCAACCCGCTGCTCCCTACGGCCAGCCAATGTACCAGCAGCCCCAGCAGCCATATGGGATGCTACAGTCCTTCGCCCCATATGCGCAATACACACAGCAGCAAGCCCAGAACCCACAGCAGCCGCAATTCGGCCAGGGTGGAGCACAACCACAAATGCCCTTCCAGTTCTCTCCATATGCGGCCTTCCAGCAACAACCCAATAACTTCCAGAACATGCAACAGGGTGCTCCTCAATACAATCCTCAGTCCATGGCTATGTTACAACAACAGCAACAATTCCTGCAGCTTCTGCAACAACAGCAGCAGTATCAGCAATCTCAGCAGCAGTACCAACAGCCCCAGTCCCAGCCCCAGTCCCAACCCCAGGCCCAGCCTTCCCAGGTCCAAAGCCCGATTGTAAACTTTGACCAAGTCAAAGCTCAACTGGATCTGTTACGAAACCTGCACGGCGGGAACCAGGGTCCTCCTTCCTGATAACTTTGTTTTACATACATGTTCATCTGTGATCTGTGATGTTCTAGCGGAATATTTTGCTTTGCATATGGAGCGGGGTTTCTGTGGGTAGGAAATTTTGTTTACTTTAAAAGTTTTTCATAGCTCTCATTGAGTGTTGTTTCCATACGATTGACGGTGTCTATGGGTTAATGGATATTGGGTGTAAAGAGTAATCATCTGAAGCGAATTATGTGTATGGATGATATGGCTATGAAGCAAATTCGCTATCTGTAAAAGTACAATAGACCTAGACCTTGATGATCAGCCGTAGGGATGGTTTTTTCTCTTAATACTCTGCTGGTTTGGCACTCTTCGCCAGTGTCCAGAAGTTCTCCATCTTGGCTCGGGACAGGGTCTCTTTGGCAGCAGAATCCGTTTCACAGATACGAGCACCAAGCCATCTCTTGAAGGCCCGGCCTTGAGTCTGACCTTCCCAGAGGAGATTACAAGTGTTCGCGCTAAAATCCCGGGGCTCTCCCTTTTCATCCTCAGTGGATAACCAGGAAACCTTAGCTTCAGGGCTGTCTGCAGGCACTCGATCGGACCCAGGGTTTTCAGTCCAATCAATACGGTTCAACATCAATTTCCGGTAATTGTTGATGGAGTGATGGCCGCCCTCGACAATCACCAGATTGAACCGAGGATGCATGACACATACGCCCGTCAGATTATTTTGCTGTGCATTTTTGCCGATCTTGAAGCGGTTCCGGCCGCTTGCCAGACTGTCAATTCGATACACCGATTGGAAAATGCCTAAAGAGGCGTCCTTCTCCTGCTGAGCTGCCAATTTCTCGCGCCGTTGCTCCTTGGTCAGTTTGCGCTCTTCATTCGCCATCTCGTGCGCGTCCTTCCGATCTGCGATCTCTTTGGTCACACGAGCTTCCACAGCTGTAGGATCCTTCACAGCTTGTTCTCCCAAGACCCGCATGAGGTTAGATTTCTTGACCTTTGGAGGCGGCGCTTCCTCGAGTCCCAGTCTGATCTTGGCTTGCTGCTCCTTCAGATCTGCCATGCGTCGCTGTCGACGAATCTTGGCTTGTTCTTTCGGAGTAAGGAACATGGGTTTTTGTGCAGGCTTATGCTTTTCTTGCGGAGGTTGAAGCTCAATAGGATGCTGGACATAGCTATTGATGGTATTAAGTTTGATGTTTTGGGGGTCATCGATTGCATCATAGTCGTTGCCATTAATCAATTGTGCATCCCACCATTCTACATCAGGTGGAGCAGGAACAAGGAATGCCTTCTGTACATCCATATCCTCGTCAAGTCCAGCCTGCCGCGAGTGCTGTTCAATTCTTTTCTTCATAGCTTCCATCTTCGCCTGTGTGCGGAGAGCCGCTGCTTGTTGGATATATTTGCCCTTTTCATTGAAGTGAAGTTCTCGGGCTTGTCGAGGCTTCGCAATGGTTGCTTTGGGGTTGATGGACGGGTCGAAATAAGGGTTATTCTTGATTTCTTCAACAGATGGACCAGACAGATCAAGCTGAGGCCCACCAGCACGTTTTGCCTTAGCCTGTCGTCCATTTGCGCCCCGATATTCCACTGCAGCATCAGAGAGAAGCGCGGGATGAAGGCCAACATCCAGACCACCGCGAGCCTTGGACATGCCCTCGTCATCACGGACTGGTGGTTGGTAGGATGGCGTGGGTGCACTAGATCGTGACTGAGAGGATGCGCTGGCTCGTTGCGTAGCTGCAGCAACTCGAGCTTTCATTTGTTCTAGTTTCGACATCGCGGGGGTGGGTGCTGGGGGAGGAGGACTTGGAGAAACCGGTGCGGACGGTGCTGGCGTTGTTGGCGTCGCTGTCAGACCACCGCGCGCCTGTAGACGAGCGCGCACAGCTTCTGCCTTCGCCTTTGCCTCTGCCATTATTTTCGCAATATCTGGTTTGCCCGGGGCAGCACCTCCTTGACCTGGTACTGGGGACCCATGGTTGGAGCGGGTCCTTTTCTGGGAGTTGTCGTGTTGATCCTCAGGGTGAGGACGCTTCAGCGCGTTACCTGATGCGTCGGCCATGGCGTAGACGGCTTATAGCTCACTCAATCTTGTCGGGATAGGAGGACACGAAAAGGTTGAATCAATGAGGAATAGACAAGCAGCAGGAGTGTATGAGAGTGATCCACGCAGAAACCAAAAAGAGTTAGGCGGTGAAACTGGGCAGAAAAGAAGTTGGCTCCTCCGGAAAAAAAAAAGTTCGCTCCAGAACTAAAAGCACTTGGAGATCTGAATCCGAGCACTTTGATTTCGTGCGCCAGCGTTTTCTGTTGCTCAAGGAGCTGCAGGCTACAATGGCAACTTTCGCGCGCCCGGTCGCCTCGACCATTAATGGGGTCGACTTCAATGTCTACTCCGAGGAAGAGATTAAAGCTCTCTCGGTGAAAAGAATTCACAATACTCCGACTTTGGATTCATTCAACAATCCTGTCCCTGGTGGTCTTCAAGACCCTGCTATGGGTGCTTGGGGAGATCATGTGTAAGTCTTGACTTGATGAGTATTCCGTTCAATCTTTAACATGAGAGATTTTCTTATTTTACAGATGTACTACTTGTCGCCAGAACTCTTTCACTTGTACCGGACATCCTGGGCACATTGAGCTGCCAGTACCATTCTATAATGTCACCTTCTTCGATCACATCTTCCGCCTTCTCCGAGCACAATGTGTGTACTGTCTTCGCCTCCAGATGGGTCGCAACCAGGTCAACATGTACACCTGCAAATTGCGCCTTCTGCAATATGGCTTGGTCGACGAAGTCGCTATTGTCGATGCCATGGGAGCCGTAAAAGGTGCTAAATCAAAGCCCACAAAGGGCAACGAGGACGATTCAGACGACTCAGACGATGCCGATGATGATGACTATATGCAAAAGAGAACCGATTATGTCACTCGGCGCATCCGCGAAGCCAAGAAGGAGGGCAAGTTGGACGGATTGATGCCTGGTGGACAGAACCCTATTGCCGCAGAAGCCAGACGAGAGTTGCTCAAGGCCTTCTTCAAGGATATCAATGCAGTCAAGAAATGTGTCAGCTGCAGCGGGTACGTTATGCACTGTTCCTCGACCTCGACTTTGAATTTCGGGCTAACATTATAGCAGAGTGTCCCCCGCCTATAAAAAGGACCGCTACAACAAAATCTTCCGAAAGCAATTACCCGAGAAGCAAAAGCTTGCGATGCTGCAAGGAGGATTCCAGGCACCAAATACCATGGTTCTTCTTGAGCAAGAACGGAACTCCAAGTCCAAGGACGGTGTTTCTGAGATCCATGGAGCCGAGGAGGAAATCCGCCGTGGTGGTGCTGTCGTGCAGGAGGCACAGGGATCGGCTGGCCAGGAATTTATTTCTTCTTCTGAAGTGTATGCAGCTCTCCATCTTCTCTTCCAAAAAGAAAGTGAGATCCTAGAGCTTGTCTACAACTCTCGGCCTGTGCCCAAGGGAATGAAAGTTGTGTCAGCGGACATGTTCTTCATCAAGAGTCTTTTGGTGCCGCCAAACAAGTATCGTCCCGCAGTCCAGCAGGGTGCCGGAACAGTCATGGAGGCGCAGCAGAACACTTCATTCAATGCGATTTTGAAGGGCTGTGACACCATCAGTCAAATCAGCAAAGAGATCCAAAACGAGGAAGAGAAGACCATGTCTCGGGCACGGAACTACAGTGATCTTCTTCAAGCTATCGTTCAGCTCCAAGATGTGGTCAATGGTTTGATTGACCGCGATCGTACCTCGGTCACCGGCTCAGCTGCCTTATCACAGCCTAATGGTATCAAGCAGATTCTCGAGAAGAAGGAGGGCTTGTTCCGAAAGAACATGATGGGCAAGCGTGTCAACTTTGCTGCTCGTAGTGTTATCTCACCCGATCCCAACATTGAACCCAATGAGATTGGTGTACCCCTTGTCTTCGCCAAGAAGTTGACTTTCCCTGAACCTGTGACAAACCACAACTTCTGGGAGCTGAAGGAGGCTGTTATCAACGGCCCTGACAAATACCCCGGCGCTTCTTCCATCGAGAATGAAAACGGACAAGTCATCAACCTCAAGTTCAAGAACCTGGAAGAGCGGACAGCGCTTGCCAATCAATTGCTTGCACCGTCAAACTGGCGCCAGAAAGGTTCGCGTAACAAGAAGGTCTATCGTCATCTCACCACTGGTGATTACGTCCTGATGAACCGTCAGCCAACTCTGCATAAACCCTCCATCATGGGTCACAAGGCTCGCGTCCTTCCCAACGAGCGCGTTATTCGCATGCACTACGCCAATTGTAACACCTACAACGCTGATTTCGATGGTGACGAGATGAACATGCATTTCCCTCAAAATGAGCTTGCTCAGGCGGAAGCCAGAATGTTGGCAGATGCCGACCACCAATATCTCGTTGCAACGTCAGGCAAACCACTGAGAGGTCTGATCCAAGATCATATTTCAATGGGAACGTGGGTTACGTGCCGTGACAGCTTCTATGATGAGGAGGACTATCACCAGCTGCTGTACAGTTGCTTGAGACCAGAACATTCGCATATCGTCACTGACCGGATCCAACTGGTCGAGCCTGCAATGCGCAAACCCAAGTGCCTATGGACCGGAAAGCAGATCATCACGACAATTCTCAAGAACATCCAGCCCCCAGAACGAGGAGGCTTAACCTTGAAGAGTAAGTCTTCAACGCCTGGCGATCGATGGGGTGAGGGCAACGAGGAAGGCGATGTTATCTTCCAGGATGGAGAGTACCTTTGTGGTATCCTTGATAAGAAACAGCTCGGTCCCACCGCGGGTGGTCTCATCGATGCCATCCATGAGGTTTATGGATACAGCATTGCTGGTAAGCTCATCGGTATTCTTGGAAGACTTCTCACTCGTGTCCTGAACCTGCGGGGCTTCAGTTGTGGTATCGACGATCTTCGATTGACTAAGGAGGGTGACCGTATCCGCAAGGAGAAGTTGGCCACTGCTCCTCAGATGGGTCGCGAAGTTGCTCTGAAGTATGTTACCTTGGACCAGGCTCCTGGTGACCAGACTGCCGAGTTGAACCGACGACTGGAGGAGGTTCTTCGCGATGACGACAAGCAAAGTGGCCTGGATAGTGTTTCTAACGCCCGGTCTGCCAAGCTCTCATCTGAAATCACCAGCGCCTGTCTCCCATACGGCCTTGCTAAGCCCTTCCCCTGGAACCAGATGCAGTCTATGACGATATCTGGAGCTAAGGGATCTGGCGTTAATGCCAACCTGATTTCTTGTAATCTCGGTCAACAGGTTCTTGAAGGTCGCCGTGTACCACTCATGATTAGTGGAAAGACTCTGCCATCGTTCAAGGCCTTCGAGACTCACCCAATGGCTGGTGGCTACGTCTCTGGTCGTTTCTTGACCGGTATCAAGCCCCAAGAATACTACTTCCACGCCATGGCTGGTCGTGAGGGTCTTATTGATACCGCCGTCAAAACTTCTAGATCTGGTTACTTGCAACGTTGTTTGATCAAGGGTATGGAAGGCCTCAAGGCTGAGTATGACTCCTCTGTCCGTGAAGCATCAGATGGCTCTATTGTCCAGTTCTTGTACGGAGAGGACGGTCTCGACATCACCAAGCAGGTGCACCTGAACGACTTCGATTTCCTTGCTCAGAACCACATCTCCATTTCCAAGCAAGTTCAAGCCGATGATTACCACAAACTGGCGAAGGAAAATGTTACGGATTGGCACAAGGATGCCATGAAGGCTGTCCGCAAGACCGGAAAGATTGATGCCGTGGACCCCGTGTTGTCTCGCTTCCCCCTGGAGGAAACCTCGGAAGTACTTCCGAAGCGTTCGCCCAGGCGCTTAAGAAGGTATGGACTCACTATCTCTTCCTTGGACTCATTGCAATGCTAACAGCTTATGAAAATAGTATGCGGATGTCAACAAGAACAAGCTCATTAAAGACAAGAAGAAGAATATTGAGGGCAAGGTTACCAAGAAGACCTTTGAGGCTTTGATGAACATGAAGTACATGAAGTCGATCATTGACCCTGGTGAGGCGGTCGGAATTATGGCCGGTCAATCCGTTGGAGAGCCGTCCACACAGATGACGCTCAACACCTTCCATTTGGCTGGTCACTCGGCAAAGAACGTCACACTGGGTATCCCCCGTCTACGTGAAATTGTTATGACTGCCAGTGCCAAGATTATGACGCCTACGATGACCCTTCTTCTGAATGAGGAGATTTCCAAGGACGACTCGGAGAAATTCGCCAAGGCTATTAGCAAACTCAGCATTGCTGAACTTGTTGATAAGGTGCAAGTTAGGGAACGCATTGGCTCAGGCATTGGCCACGCCAAGGCTAAGATCTACGACATCGAGATCGACTTCTTCCCGTCTGAAGAATACACCAAGGAATACGCCATTGAGACCAAGGATGTTCTGATTGCCCTGCAATCCAAGCTCATCCCTCGCTTGGTGAGACTCACAAAGGCTGAGCTCAAGAAGCGCAATGAAGAGAAGAAGGGCGTCAAGGGCACAACTTCTCAGCCTGAAATCGGTGTTTCAGTCGGTAAAATCGCAGAGGCACCCAGAGGCGCTGACTCTGAGGCCCAGCCAGCCGACGACGACAACGAAGATGACGAGGACGATGCCAAGCGGGCTGCCGGAGCTCAGAACAGGGGCCACCAGGTCTCCTACGAAGGACCAGACGACGCCGAGCAGGACATCATCAGAGGCCAAGACTCTGACGAGGAAGACGAAGATGAAGAAGATCAAAGCACTAAGCCTGCTAAGCGCACTCGCGACGTTGAAATGAAGGACGGCTCTGACTCCGAGGATGACTCTGATGACGAGACCGCCCAAGACAGCAAGGCGCGCGAGGAAGACGTCATGGGCAAGTTCGAGGAGATCACGAAGTTCAAGTTCGACCCGAAGAAGGGCAACACTTGCTCCATCCAACTGCAGTACGACGTTGAGACTCCCAAGCTTCTTCTCCTTCCCCTGGTTGAGAAGGTTCTCCACCTCGCCGTCATTCAGTGTATCCCCGGCATGGGCAACTGTGTCTTCGTTGAGGCTGACGAGGCGAAGGGTGATCCCGCCAACATCCTTACTGAGGGTGTCAACCTTCTTGCCATGCGCGACTACCAGGATATCATCAAGCCCCACTCGATCTACACCAACTCCATCCACGACATGCTCAACCTGTACGGTGTTGAAGCTGCTCGCGCCACCATCGTTCGCGAAATGGATGCCGTTTTCAAGGGTCACAGTATCTCCGTTGACAACCGTCACTTGAACTTGATCGGTGATGTGATGACCCAGTCCGGTGGCTTCAAGGCCTTCAGTCGCAACGGCTTGGTTAAGGAGGCTTCGTCTGCTTTCGCGCGTGCCAGTTTCGAGACTACTGTCGGCGCCCTTAAGGACGTTGTGCTCGAAAAGGGTGTTGATAACCTCAAGAGTCCTAGTGCTAGAATTGTTGTTGGTCGTGTCGGTACTGTCGGCACTGGCTCCTTTGACATTCTTGCTCCTGTAGCATAGTCTCTGACTGGATGGAGTTTTTGAAATATGTTTTTCTCATGTGTATATTGTGTTTATGCAAAGCTATTTATGTTTTTCGCTTCATCTTTGATATGTCCTGGAGTTTGTCAGCGGAACCAAAAAAGTCTTGTTCATATTAGCATCTTGACTAGATAAATAGATCTTTTCCTAATGGTGTTGTAACATGAATTTATATTCTATGTCCCTGGCCAGTTACCAAGTATACAACATCCCACCTCTATACAACTTACCCCGCAAAATACCTATCAAAAACAGCTCTGATACATCTTTCATTAGAAGGACGAGGCCCATTGTTACCCCCACGACACTTCAAATCTTGGTCTCAATGTGTACATGTCATTCCCTTTCAATTCACTTGTGTTTAAATACCGTTTAAACTCAATATTCTACTGCGCCTGCAAAAGTCCGAGATCTGCCGAGGTCCCTCGGGGATGTCGCCGGACTACGCATATCCCTGCGACTTAAAATGTGACTTGTGCCACCTGCAGCATCATCGAACCTCTTTGCTTCCTCTACAACAACCGTAGGAAAGACCATATTCACCAGAATGCAAGCCGTCGTTTTCAAGGGCCCGTCCAAGGTCGCCATCGAGCAAAAGCCTATCCCCCAGATTCAAGATCCAACAGATGCCATCTTAAAGGTGCGATACACTGCGTTATGTGGCAGGTAAGAGAGCATGGAACCACCTTCAGCAGTACGCAGTCACTCATATTCACAAAGTGAACTCCATGTCTTTCGTGGCCACCAGAAGTCCGGTACGGACTTTATCATGGGCCACGAATTTACAGGTGAAGTCGTCGAGGTTGGATCGGACATCAAGAACCTCAAAAAGGGAGACCGAGTAGTCTCGCCTTTTACTACGAGCTGCGGAGAATGTTTCTACTGTGAGCGTGGCTTCTCCTCTCGGTGCGCTCGAAGCCAGCTATTCGGTACTACTGGACTTGACGGTGGACAGGCCGAATATGTACGCGTTCCACTAGCCGATTCGACTCTTGCTCAAATTCCGGCTTCAATCGACGAGAAGAAGCTGGTTCTTATGGCCGATATATTCCCAACCGGGTACTTTGCTTCTATGAATGCTTTCTCAAACTCAACCCCGGAGGAGATTCAAAACAGCACTGTACTCCTCTTTGGATGTGGTCCTGTTGGTATCTGTGCGCTTGTTAGTGCTCTCGATTACAAGCCGAAGAATTTGATTGCAATTGATAGCGTGCCTTCCAGACTAGCACTTGCACAGAGTCTAGGAGCTGAGCCGTGGAATTTCAAGGAGGACGAAGAAGGTCTACGCCAGAGGGTCAAGGATCTTACTGATGGTCGTGGAGCAGATATTGTTATTGAGGTCGTTGGACATAGTAGCGCTCTCAGAATGGGCTTCGATTTGCTACGGCCCTGGGGCCGTATCTCGAGTGTCGGTGTCCACAACCAGGATATCCCCTGGACCGGAAACGAAGCCTACGGCAAGAACCTTCGTTTACAGATGGGCCGATGCCCTGTTCGGAGTATGTCTGATTCCGAGTCTCATTTTGACTGTTTTACTAAATTGTGTTAGGTATCTTCGGCCAGGCCATGGAACTTTTCGAAAAGAAGCAGGACACCCTCAAGTGAGTTTGAATAACCCAATATTCTTTGTTTTGCGAGTTGCTAATGCCTTCCAGTTTCATGTCTCAAGATATTCGGCCGCTCTCGCAGGCCGCTCAGGCGTAAGTTCTTCCCCAGACTTCGACAGAATGTGACTAACCCTTTGATAGATATGACGATTTCGATAACATGCGGGCCCACAAGGTCATCTTTGAGGCGGATAAGTAAATAGCCTTATAAAACTTTACAAAGTACTTGTGATTTGAGTTTGTCAATATCCAACTACCCATACTCCACGTCTAGTTCATTCTCTTAGGACCTTGTAAGATCACCACGTAGACATAGTAGAAGAAGCTGGCAAGACTATTGATAGTCCCTTATATTCCTAAATTAAGAAAGACGAGTCAACCGCTTAGCTTTGTGATGTCTTTTTGTATCATCTCATCTCATCACAAGTTGTATAGCAAATTCTCTTGCACAAAGTATGCTTTTTCCGCCCTCTCCCGCCCTATCCCGCCCTATCCCGCTCTGTCCCGCTCTATCCCGCTCTATCCCGCTCTATCCCACCTCATACCGCCCTTCCCCCCGTCTACCTACAGACTGGGAAGGGGGAAAACTATATCAAATATACCTGAAAAGAATAACCGGGAAGCCCACTGAGAAACCTACTGAGAAGACCGCCGAAAAGACCACTTCACAGCCCTGTAAGAAAGACATTATAAGGCCGTATAAGCGGCCCTCTACTCCTGTAGATAATAAAACAAAAAGCCGAGATGATAGACGCATGATTCACTCCATGGCGGTTGTGTTTCAAGAGGAGGGTGTTCTGGAAGAGACTGCAGATGTTGCCCTAACCGTTATCATATGCCCGGTCGAAGATTTGACGCTGGTCATTGCACTGTGGAGCACCTCTGCTGTGAGAAAGCCTGGGACTTTGGGATCAATACTGAACAAAAGCCAGAGCTTCATAAGCGATTCAAACCCGACGCCCGTGGTCGACGCCTGTGGCATTCTAAGCGGATCAGAGACGCCTCTTTGCTTCGATTATGACCCCCAAGGCCCTTTAGATCTTGTTAATGACTTTAAGATATACGGTACATTCATGAAATTCAAGGCATTGAGAATGGATGCTTTAAATCATTCACTTTGTCCTAGCTGATTATCTGCTTTTGAATTTGTTTAGATACCAAAGATAATGACTTCACAGATTTGTCTTTAATTGCAAGGTAAATAAACGCCGTCTATGCTAAATGGCATCATGCCCAATTCCAAACGCCCTGTCCATGCCAGTAGATGCGTCATTATGTAAAGAACAAACAAGATTATTTTATGGCGCATCGAGCATCATGAGGTCCGCATCAATGTTCTCGTCGTATTCGTCATCGACGATCCGAGATGCGGATGGGATCATTCCACCCATTGCGTGCCCGTTATTCACCTCCTCTCTAATCATCCGCTCTTCCTCGGTTTTCCTCTTTGCCTCATGGCGCTCGATATCAGCCAACCCCCAGGTCGAAATGCCTTCTTGGTCTTTTGCCCTAAAAGGCTGGGCCATGGTCCGCAGGAAGTTCTTGGCATTGGATACAGCCATGTCAGTGCTGAGATTGGTTTCGCTGTCCAGCATTGCCTGGTTGATCCACTTGGGGAGTTGGGGGCGCTTTCGCTCGAACCGACGGTCCGCCAACACCATGACTCCGTAGTCGTCCTTACCACGCAGGACACGGCCCAGACACTGGGCTGCATGTCGAATCGCATCAAAAGATAAGAAGTCGTTCTCGCGAATACGATAATTCTCCCGTAAGAACTCGAGACGAGCTTTCAGGATTCGAGATTCAGTGTATTGGAAGGGTACACCGATACAAATGACTGCACGACCGTACTGGTGATCGAAATCAATACCCTCAGAAACTTTGCCTCGAGCGACACAGAACAAGATCGCGCCACGTCCATTGCAACACGCCGTTCGATAGGTCTCCAGCGCGAGTGACGATTCTTGTGCATCAGGAGTTTCAACAAGAATTAATTTGTAGTTCCAGATTTGATCCAAAATACCCATACCTTGCCACATGCTGATGATTGATTCCATGTAGAGGTAAGAAGGAAAGAAAACGACAACACCATCAGGTGTGATGCGAGAAAACTCGGTCACCAGGCTTCCGTAGTTTCGCACAACGCCAGGATCATTGCGAATCCCAAAGGAAGATGAGACCTGCGCTTGGTCGGACCCTCGAGTGACAATCATGGGCAAGAAAGATCGTCGAGCGAGTGTCATACTGTAAGATTCTTGAAGAACAGCATTGAACCCCAGCATCTTCGGATACATTTCCAAGGGCGACAAAGTTCCCGAGGTAATGATCACAGATCTGAAGCGATCGAATACCGGCTTGATAGCAATAGCGGCATCCAAGCACGTAAAATGAAGGATGGGGTTTGGTACAGTGGCCGCTTCCGACTCGAAGGGTTCAAGGATAAGAACGAATCCCTTGTCATAAGTTGCGACCAGGGTTGCAAATGTGGCCACCTCTTGAAGAGGTTGATAATCTTCGATGTTGACAAGTTCCAGCGTTCGTACAAGCGACGTTAAACGCTCGGCGCAGAACCTCAAAGGCTTTCGTTCAATATAGGTAAGATCTTTTAGATGAGTAAGGAAAGAAGGGGGTGTCTCCGATATGGTATGGGTGACTTTCATCCGAGTCTTCAAATACTCAATAAATCTCTTCAGGAAAGAGATGAAATGCTCGGCCCGGCGGATGTTACCAGGGACGGCTTCCTTGAGTAAATCATCCGGCAATACCGGATTCGAGATGAATTGATCTTCTTCCCGGGCCTTCTCAGCTTCCTGCAATCCCTCCACTAATTTGGTATATTCGTTTTTGAGTTTTTCCTCGTCCGTGCTCTTCATTTCTTCGATCCTGCGCTCTAGGTTGTTTGCACCCCGAGTCGCTTTTCGTAGGGAATCCTCGCTGATGTCTAGACTGAGCGATTCAATACAGACATTGTCAATGTTGTGCGCTTCGTCAAAGACCACAATGCAATCTTTGGAGAGCTCCCGGGATACTCGTTCCGCAATTTTCGGATCGAGAAGATAGTGATAGGAATAGATAATGATATTGCACCATGGCATCTAGTGAAGCTTGTTAAAAATAGCACACTTTGTAAGCTACTCGCTCGATATCTTACCATGCGTCGAGCAGAGAAGTAAGGACATTGCTTGTGCTCTTCTCCGTATCTTACCAACCCATCCAGTGTAAAAACGCCTGGGGGAACGAGATTGTGGGGCTCAAGTAAGTCAAGGTTCTAGCCATGTTAGCTTGTCTAATGCCGTATCGCAGATAAAAAGGTCCTACCTCATGGTATACGCAGAGTTCAACATCTTCGCCGCGCTCCTTTTTCTCCTTGACAAACCCAGCTGTCAAGCTTCTGCACCTGGCATCAACAATCGTGCCACTCTTCTCTTTCTTTACCGAAGGATGAAGACATAGGTTCTTCCGACTGGTCAGGCCAAGCGCACGAAACTCCTCTTCATGACCCAGCTCTTTAGCGCGATGTTCCATCAAAGCCTTCAACTCCGCCAAAGCTTTCTCGATCTCCGACATGGTTCGGGAGCAGTAGATGAGCTTACGGTGCTCTGGGTAGTACTGTTGGTAGGCGACGATCAACGACAATAACGAAACTGTCTTGCCAGTCCCTGAGGGCATTTCCAGCACACAGTGACCCCCGACATCAAGGGTCTTCTTGAGATCACACATGTAGGCATATTGTTCGGGGTAAATGCGAGGATACGGAAACAGCACCGGAAGATCACTGTGTGGGACAGATATGGTCAGTTTGAATACTAGATAAGACCATACACAAGGGACATACTCAATGAAGAACTTCATCTTGGCTGGGCTCTGATGCAGAACGCAAGAGGGCAAAGAATCACAAGTGAAGATAGCTTCGCTCCCATCTTTCGCGGCTCCGCCTCTGCGCTTGTCCTATTTGGGACAGCGATGACACAAACTCACGTGATGAGTATATTGGTCCCGCGGATCTTTTGGAGATCTGATATTGAATGTGCTTGCAGCTTCACACACGCGATGAGGGAGTGAATACAACATCCAAATCACACTACAATCTAGAATTCATAGAGCCCCTTGCTCTCTCCGAGGCCTTTCCACAATCCTCAATTTGAGGTCCTCCCCCACTACTCCCTTATCCCGCTGACCTCATACCCCACATGAGCAAAAAGTTCAAATCCCAGGCCTCCAGCAGTCGCGCTGCTGCCAGCGCCTTTGGATCATTTGGGGGCTTCTCTGGTGGTCTCTCCAGTGAAGGAAAGGAGGCGTCCGCTCTCACATACATTGCCGCACCACCAGATCTTTCTCGCATTGCGAAGCAGCAACTAGTTATCGCATTCAAGAATTTACTGAAGAAGGATGACATTACACGATTGAAGGCTCTAGAGGAGCTGCGCGACCACATATCAACAGTGGAAAAGAACAAGAGAACTCTGGATGACGGGTTTCTAGATGCATGGGTATGTATATATTGCTTCTACATACAAACACTAAGTAATAACAATGTTTTCCCACTAGGTCAGAATTTATCCCCGACTCTCGATTGATTTGTCTCGCCGAGTACGTCAAACTGCCCATCCGATACAGGGTACAATTTCTGGTCTCGTTGGGAAGCGGATCGTGCCTACTTTACCTAAAGTGATCGGAGCATGGATCGCAGGAATCTATGACAATGATCGACTCGTCCACCGTGCTGCTCTTGAATCATTCACAAAAGTCTTTACAACCGAGGAAAAACGTAACAACGTGTGGAGGATCTACCAAAGCTCCATTTTGGACTTTGTAGATGATGTTATTCTTCATCAAACATCCTTGACATTGAGCGATGAAAGAACAGTGAAGAGAGATGATGCCGAGGGGAAATATGCCCGTGTTGCAGGAGCCGCAATTTTGCTTTTCAATCGCGTACTAGGTATGCTAAGCGTTTCTACTTGCAAGACTCTATCTAACCATCCATTGTTCCTAGGCAATTCGTCCGATGAAGATTTACAGAAGAACCTGTCAGAGATTGAGAATTTGCTAGCCAGCAAGAATTTATGGGCTCTCTGTCATCACGACGATCCATATGTTCGCCGATCTATATACATCCTGCTCCGATCTGCGGTTTCCCGAGAGCCCGGATGGATTGACTGGAAGACACTCAGTTCAGCCGTAATCGGAAAATCTTTGTCTCTCCAGCAAATCGGATCCGCAACCGAACTGTCAGAGTCGCTCCTTTTACTAACCTCGCTGAGGCCTCAAATATGGACAGATGACTACACTGGGAAATCATCTGCCTCGAGGAGATTGCGCCAATACATGCAAAAAGGGTCTCAGGGTGGGCATTCTAACTTTTGGTCAAATCTAGACCAATTGCTCCGCATCATCCCCCAAGAAGTACTGGCAGGTGCCGACAAGGCTACTGCTGATCATGGAGTTACTTGTACCAGCGCAATTGCGTTGACCGAGGCTTTGCAAGAGGGCCTGACCTCGAGAGAAGAGCCGCGTTCAAACCTTGCCATCGGGTGGAAATCATATATCCAGATAGGAACATGGCTTGCAACACTGATCCCCCAGGAGCAGAAGTTTGAATTCATCACGAAGAGAATGTCTCCTTTGGTATTGCATTATGTGCGAGCTGACCCAGAGCTAACACAATGGTCACTTCCGGAGCAGTCAGGCGAAGGAATTTGCGTGGATTACGTTTCTACTCTAGCTTCCATTGAGCAATCCCACGAACTGCAGTCGTTGTGTACATCCCTTTCCGATGGCCTCCTGGAAGCTGTGAAGCTATCGTCTCCAGAACAATCAAAGGACTTCCGCGAATCTCAAGACTCAATATGCGCCCAATCCAAACGCCTTCTAACTTTGAAGTCTGCTGTTCTTGCACGCGTCGCAGATACTCAGGTCGAGCCTCAAGTGTCAGAGGTCGTCGAAAGAACAAGCACTTCCCTTCTTAAAGGTTGTCTAGAAGTCCTGCGCACCCGTAATGGGAAGCCATATGGAGCTGCCGCCACGGTGGTGGAGTGTGTTCGCAACCTGCCGTCTGTCGCCGAAAAGTCCCGAGACCTCCAAAATTTCGTGCAAAATGATGCACCGGAGCTTTTGCTTTCACCGTCTGCTGATCGATTGATTGCAATCATCTTGGAGTGTCGGGATTGGGATGGATTTGCATCCAGTTTCGAGAACATTGTTGAGCGAGCCTTGGCCCTGGATCTAGAGCAGTCTAATGTGCATGTGCTCCAAAGCTTACTTTCTTCTCTCGATTTCAATGATGCCGAGCACAAAGAGAAGCTCAACTCGCTTGTTGTGCGGGCTCTTGGCAAGGCTTGCCAAGGAAGTCATGCCCATTGGCCTATTATAACTGCAGTCCTTCAAAACAAAACATCACACGGCGAATTGATGGATCAGATATTCTTATCTTTGATCGAGGCGTTATCTTCAGATGATAAAGTCTTTGATGCTTTGCACGGGCTTTCTCACATCGGAAAGTCTGCCCCGTCTTCAGTCAGGGAGTTCCAAACTGGAGCTTTTGGATCGAAGTTAGCAGGGAAGCTACTTTTTCTCACAGAATCACCATCTGAAGAGGTGTCAAGCCTGGCATCAGCGCTACTGAAATCATTGAAGGAATCTGGCGTTGGCGACACGAGTGCTAAGTCGAGCATCGAAATTCTCCAACATGGATTCAGTCATGTGGATGAAGAGTCATTGTCGTGAGTGCTCCATCGCCATCACATACTGCAGAGAGCTGTGCTAACTTTGTTTCAGGATTGAATCACTTCTTGCTATCGCAGATGAATTGTTGCCAGCTCTTACGGCCGAAGGTGCAGCTGGTACTGTGAAGGATATTCTACCCTCTCGTAGTTCATGGGAGGAATCTCTGACTCCCTTCCTCCAACTTCCACCTCGTCCTTCCACTGCTATCACAAGTCCTCTAGGAGGCGCTGTTCACTTGATTCAACGTGAGCTATCTGACTCCTTCAAGGCTCTATGGCCGACTATTCCTCGTGATTCAGAGCATCGCTCTTCTGCATTCCGCCTGGCATCATTCACCGTCAGCATTCTTTCTACATCGGACTTATTGAAAAATCTGGACCAAGAGGACTTGGAGACATTGTTCCATTTCTTGCCCCTGGCGATTCAACTTATCGATGATGACTTGAGCATTGAGAATTGCAACGGCATCTCAGGCCTCGAGCTGGCTGACCAACGAGAAGAGTACATGGAAATTGTATTCGCGGGTCGAAAGGTGATCAGTAACTGGATTCGCGACAATGAACCAGTTAGCTTCACACCCGAGAAGACCGTTTCCTCTTTGTTCGCCGAGTTCTGGGAGACCAGACTAGAGGAACTAAAGGGCACATCTCCCTTGGATTATAGGGTTGGTGAAGCGTTCGCCAAAATAATGGCTGTTGCGGATTCATTGCAAAAGTCCAAATCATCGGAGGACGTCGCAAAGATCTGTAGAGAGGCCCGGACAGCAAATCTGATCCGTTCAGCATCTTGGTTTGCGGTGTTGCGAAGCTCCATACTTTCAAATCCCATCGGCAACAGAATTTGTAATGAGCTAGTCGCCGATTCCACTGGACTGAAGCCCCAGGATCCTTCCCATGTTGGTAAGTATCTGATACCAAATTGGCAAGATAGATCAGTACTAACTTGTGCGCAGGATTGCGGAAGCTGGCTCTGCTGAACATCCTATTATCTGGCGAGGAAGATGTTGTCTCCACCATTCCAACACAGAGATTGGTCTTCCTCACCAAGAACTTGATTGAATGTCTCCAGTCCGACTCAATGTCTCTTGGTTTGAAATCTGAAGTCATCCAAACCTTGTCTCTTGTCCTTCCAGCTCTCGGGGAAATATATGGGTCTCATTGGGAAGAAAGCATGGCCATTCTCAACTCTGTATTGCAGGGAACTAATGGAGGCGAGGAGGCTCTACCAGTACTAGTGTCATCTTTCAGACTCTTCGCACGACTGAAGTCTATCTCAGAAAGTGACAGCAATGACGACGTCCAAGATGCTTGGTCAGATCGAAAGGCCGGTCTTTTCAATGCCCTAGCCTCCACCATTGACACGTTTGGTAAGCACTTTAGGCTGCTTTTATCACTCAACTGTCTAACGAGATATAGATTCGTCAACCACATTCCACCAACCTCGGGATGTTGCCGTTGATTTATTACGACGCCTGATTAACACCATCCCCGTTGACAACTTGGACGATGTCAGCGAAACGTTCCATCTTCTGACTGCCCACAGTCGAGCAGTTCAGCGAGCTGCTTACACAATTCTTCATCACTATATCCCCCATGCCCAAGAGAAGGTGTCTTTTGAGGTTGCCTTATCAAAGACTGCAGTCAGTCTTCCTGACGAGCTCATCTCTCTATTGATTGAGCCCCCCACAATGCAAATGGTCTCTACTGCCTACGGAGATGATAAGATGTGGACCAGTATGCGGTCATATCTTCTCAGCTGGAAGGTGGTATTCGACCATTTCTCAAATGCTGTAAGTTTTGACCCTTCCGCAACAAATTGTCGGACAGACTTGCTTACAATTTGCTCAGTCGCTTCCTGTTCAAGAGTATTACACGGCGAGCATCAGAGAGAACAATATCCTCATCCCATTGCTGGAGTTCACGTTTGATTTCCTTCAAAAATCGCACGGAAAGATGATCGATGCATCCAAACTTGATATTCGATCATTTGAGCCAGATGAGTCCGAAAGTGCCGAAAAGGAGACCCAGTGGCTTTTGGTACATTTGTACTACCTGTGCCTGAGATACTCTGCCAACATGACCAAGAATTGGTGGATTGACACCAAAAAACGCATCAAGGGCCCGGTGGAAACCTGGACGGAAAGATACGTAAGTAATCAATATTTGGTGGTCGGCCCTCTAAAACGAGAACCATAACTAATACTGTCCCCAGATCTCCCCGCTCGTCGTTGAAGATGCACTGAAAAGCGTGACCGACTGGATTGCCACCCAGGATGCAAATGAAGAGCGCGCATTAGAGGTCAAGATTTCCCCGAAGACAGGCGAAATCATTGCCAGCATTCCTGTCGACGAAGAGTCGCCCCCAGTTGCCATTTCTATCACTCTCCCACCCGCATATCCGCTTCAACCTGCGTTGGTTGTTGGTCGCAGTCGTGTGCTTGTGGACGAGAAGAAATGGAAGAGCTGGCTGCTGACGATCCAGGGTGTTATCATGTTTGCCAATGGCAACCTGGTTGACGGATTGTTGGCCTTCCGACGAAACGTCCAAGGTGCTCTCAAGGGCCAGAGCGAGTGTGCTATCTGCTACTCTGTCATCTCAACAGACATGCAGACACCAAACAAGCGGTGTGCCACTTGCAAGAACACCTTCCACTCAGTGTGTCTCTTCCGCTGGTTCAAGAGCAGCAACCAGAGCACTTGTCCTCTTTGCCGAAACAACTTTGTTTACGTTTAGTTGCTTTGTTAAGTTCACTTGTACATAAAAAACAGACATGACATGACAAACATAGGATAGGGCCCTTTGGTTCAGTTCGATATCCGTGAAAGAAACATTTTAAGATCCTATCTTCAGTATTGCTCACTCCATCAGCAATATGATCAATGAACCACCTTTGTCACCTCGTATATAGACTGTGTCATATATCTGAGACCAATGGAACAGGGAGGTACTCAGCACGTTTCGAACCATACTCGATTGGGAAGTTGATCCTCTTCACTGTCCATACTGAGACTATGGGTAATCACAAGATCACAATGAGTTCTTTATATTTGCCTATAACCCCGGGAATGGATATAGCATTTCTTTTGCTGAAATTTACCGAAGAAAATAGCCCGCCTAAACTAAGTAAAGGGAGTACTTTGTTGCATACCCCGGAAAGATCTGTTGATTTTATTGCCTATAATAATGCGGAGAACTGGCTCTTATATGCAGGTGTGCCATACTTTTCAATCCCATACCCAATGGTATGTCATATATGAGCCAGTTTAGTCTTCATCAAGCCTATACACAGTTGATTCAGCCTAATTGTGTGGTTCTGGTTCCCTTTCTTCACGACTGGACCTGGCGATCCTGCCACACATGGGGTTTCATACTCCCACGATCATTAGGCAAAATGCCTCGGTCTAAAGGAACTGACTTGGTTTCTCGACAATCTACTGTGCGGAAAAATACATGATCTTCCAACTCTAATTACCAAGGAGAAACCCTTCATCTACTTCTTGTGTATAAAGCAACCGTGTTCTCCGCAGTCTGAAATATCGCAAAGAATTGCACACAAGAGCATATTCAACGCAAGAGCTCTCTCATTTTTACTTTGATTGATATATATCGACACCATGATTCCCAATATCTTGACATTATCCCTTCTTGCCGGCAGCGCCCTCGCTGTCCCAGCTGAGGTTGACATCGAGAAACGTATTACCTGCCCAGGCGTCCACATCTTTGGAGCGCGCGAGACAACCGCATCCCCCGGATACGGCTCATCCAACACAGTCGTCAATGGCCTACTCAGCGCCTACCCAGGCTCTACAGCTGAGGCCATCGTTTACCCTGCCTGCGGTGGACAATCATCCTGCGGCGGCGCGAGCTACTCCAGCTCAGTTGCCCAGGGCATCGCAGCTGTCGCTTCGGCTGTAAACTCCTATAACACACAGTGCCCATCGACCAAACTTGTACTGGTCGGATATTCTCAGGTGGGTGATCTCTCCTTGACTACTGAAGACGAAAGACCGACTTACGATGCTCCAGGGTGGTGAAATCATGGACGCAGCCTTGTGCGGTGGCGGTGTCCCCAACCAAGGCTACACCGACACTAGGGTCCCGCTGTCTGCCTCTGCTGTGAATATGGTAAAGGCAGCCATCTTTATGGGTGATCCACTGTATGTGGCAGGATTGCCGTACAATGTTGGAACTTGTGCTGCTGGAGGCGTATGGACCTCCCTAAATTTCCCTTGAACTTGGAAGCTTTGGATCTAACGATGGAAATATAGTTCGACGCACGTCCTTCTGGCTTCTCTTGCCCGTCGGCCAGTAAGATTAAGTCATACTGCGACGCTGCGGACCCGTATTGCTGCAACGGCAATAACGGTGCGACCCACCAGGGCTATGGGGCTGAGTATGGCGCACAGGCTATCGCCTTTGTCAAGGGTAAGTTGGCTTAGGTGCAGATATAATGTCAGTTCTGCCGATATTAGCAAGGATATTGTGCTTGGGAGGGTTAGATAGTCCTGTGGTAGCTCGGTGGTATTGACAGTAGGGATATTGTTACAGGAAAGGGTGGACTCGAGACGTTTTGCGATGTTTACTATACATAACTTATGCAATCGTCTTCGCCGTTGAGTATAACAGTGCGAGCTTGAGCCAATGAACAATAGCGTTTAGTCACCGAGTCAACCTTTGGATCTTCCAAGAAACAAGACATTTTGTAGAAATGAGGCTGTAGGCACCGAAGCCTGATAAAGAGCTATGAACCAGAAACTGGCCTCGAGAGATTGATTGTTCAGAAATCAAGTTGCATTTTCAGGAAGGAATCGGAGATGAAATTATGAGGCGATTGCGATGACCCTCAGACAGCTACCCCACCACGGAAGCTCCAAGCTCCAAGCTCCAAGCTTCTTCCATTCCTCATGGCCTCTCATATTCCCAACCTAAACACTCTCCGACGAGGCCGAGGCCGAGGTCGAGGCTTAGGTCGCACAGAAGAAACCGGAATCCCTTCTGGAAAAGATCGCATCGTTCAAGGCACAGACAATGACGCAAGCGTGTCCCGCCTCAGCGCCGTCGAGCTAGGATATCTGGACGATGTGTACGCGGCAGCATTGACACCTCCGGGGTCAGCGACGCGAAGATTGCCAATTATTAACAGAGGTGAGCCCAATATCCCCAAATTATGTTACTTTAATTACAAGAGACCCTATAGCTGACCTGGAGACCTCCCCGCACACTAGGAACCTACGCCCGCACGACAGCCATTGACCAGCTCGTGGCGCGTTTTCTCGGCCCATACTCACCGGAAAATACACAAAAGAAGCAAATCATATCTCTAGGCGCCGGGTCGGACACACGCGTCTTCCGGCTTCTCTCGTCGCGCCAAACCCCAGATTTCGTTTATCACGAGCTCGATTTCGCCGTTAACACAGCGGATAAGATCCGCGCAATTAGATCGGCGCCTGTACTACAGCGCGCGCTGGGGATTGGCTCATCGGAGGTTTCGTCTGAAAAGCATACTCGCGTTGCCGTGTCGGAGGCCGGGGACGCGCTCCATTCGCCCTCGTACCATGTCCATCCGGTGGATCTGCGGTCGCTGTCGACGTGCAACGACCCTGCTAGTGCACTTCCAGGTGTGGAAACGGGATTACCGACTTTGCTGATATCCGAGTGCTGTTTGGTTTATCTCTCGCCTATCGAGGCGGAGCAGGTGGTTGCGTTTTTCACGCAACGTCTTTTTGGTCATGGGCGTGCAGTGCCTGGGCATGGAGACAGCTTGCAGGAAGCGCAGGTAGATGTTGCTCCACTCGGGTTGGTTCTTTATGAGCCTATTAGACCAAATGATGCTTTTGGTCGCACGATGGTGTCGAATCTTGCGGCGCGCGGCATTCAACTCAAGACTCTCCCAAGATATGCGTCGCTTGGGGCGCAGCGTGACCGCTTCCGAGAGCAGGGCTTTGGGAATGGCCAGGCTGTAGCTGATATTGAATTCATTTGGAAGCGGTGGGTGAACGAAGACGAAAAAGAAAGAGTTGCTGGGCTAGAAATGCTCGATGAGCTGGAGGAGTGGCAGTTGCTTGCACGGCATTATTGCATTGCTTGGGGATGGAGAGACCGCGAGGATGTCTCGGCGTTTGCTGGGTGGAAGGATTTAGAGGCTCAGCAAGGCGAGTAGCCTCATTTGTCAATTTTTGATGTCTGATGATACCGCTCTATATATAACGAAAGGTCATGATGCATGTCTGAAAAGACAATCCGAAATCAGTCGTCAGTTGGGGCCGAGGAATCTGTCCAACACGATGCAGTACATACAGAGCAAATTGATGTTCATATTCTCCACACCTTTACTTTGCTCCAAGCGCAGGTCTATGAGGCTTACAATTGTCAAATGGTTTGATCATGGCGACATCACGGTGTGGCCGTGTAAATGCGACCTGTCATATTTTGTCAAATGCATGGCCAAAACCAACGGGTAGGCCGAGTTGTTAATCACCATGCGAGTAAAATCAACGGTCCTTACAGCAAAGTCAAAAGAGACATATTGTTCATTAACTTGCGTTTAGCACCCGTTGCAGTAGGGTTCGGTCAGAGATGCAAGGATCACCGCTTAGGGCTATTGAGCTATCTGACAAATGTCTCACCACAGATCAAAAGTTCAGTACAAAAGAGAGCCACACAACATTTGTTCTTTGTTCTTGACGTAGTCCTGGAGAACCTGGCCTTGGAAAACTTGAATGACTCGACACAACTGGCCCAAGCCATCGAACACACCGACCTTTGACACTGCATCGCATATCAAATCAGTTCCATGCTTCTTGCATTCATCCCCCTGGATACGATGCACTTTACAATTCGCGCAACTCCGGCGCGTCTTGTACAAGTCTCGATAGACCCATTTAATGCGGCTCTTTGGTCACAGTGGCGATCCTGTTGATCTCTCGCTATGCTATCCAACCCCCTATACGGAGTAGTCTCCCAGGCCAAGCCTCCAACCAGGTCACGATGCGACATATCGGTAGTCGGGACCACACACTCTAGGGCTTCGGATCACTTGTCCATGTGATGAACGCCTGGCAAAAAGAAGCGAGAATCCGAGATTTTTCTAGTCATGGTTCTATTGGCCCCAGGAATGGAGATGTACTGGGTTGTATGATGATCAACAGACCTAGACCGGTGCAGCGTGAGTTTGAGAGTTTGATTAGGATTGACAGGCTCCCAGGCTAGAAGAGCTTCGGTGGAGTTTCTCTCCTATTTCATGTGCATATGGATTTGATATTCCATGCAAGATTGCAAATTCAGATGAATGAGATGTCAGGTGATAAGATATCTCCAATGGTTCCTTAACGTTGCGCCGAGCAACGTGTTCCTCCACCCTCCTCCACCCTCATTATTTGTTTCATGTTTTTTCTTTTGCCGTTGAAAGAGTTCGGGAGATAACTCCACTAAATCAGATCTCTCAGCTTATTGGCGTTCGTCCTGCCAAGCAGGAACCATCGGGGTAATACAGTTCATCATTGGCTGCAGGCTAAGACTGCCCCTGACGCTAAGTATCTAGTGGCTCCATATGGCTGTCCACTAGCGGACTTTGCTTCAGGGGGAATGCTTTTTGGGGGTCCAAGGCTGCCCGCATAATTCCAGTTTGGAGGAGCAATTATGAGATTTATGGGCAATCACAGACGACCCGCTCGCGAAAGCTGGGGCTGCCCTGCTCTGCACCGCAATTGGTGCCGGAATTACGCGCACATCATCCCAGATCTAACGCCTTTTCAGGCTAGTACACTCGTGGACCTGAGCTGGGACCCTCCCCCAAGGCCGTGTCCATTTTCTTGGTGCTTTTCCCCGTTTCTTTCCTTTCTCTCGTCTTGACCTTCGTTATCTGTGAGCTCTGTGTCTGTCCTTGGCCATCGGCCGTATATTTTTTGTCACTCGTTTGACTTAGCCATTCGCTTCATACATTCATTCATTTATTGATATTTATCAATTTGCCAAATCTTTTCCCCCTGACACAATGAAGTTCCAGATCGCATCCTTCCGCGCAGCGGCGCTTGTTGCCCTCATTGCGAGCGCTGAAGCCGCCAAACATAGCCATGGCCACAGCCATCACCACGAGACTCGTGATGTATCTTTGGAGAAGAGGGGTGAAAAGTGCAAGTTTCCATCCGACGCTGGCCTGGTTGAGATCACCCCACATGGGAAAAACGCCGGTTGGGCTATGAGCCCTGACGAGCCCTGCGAACCTGGCAACTACTGCCCTTACGCTTGCCCTCCCGGCGAGGTGTCTATGCAGTGGGATCCTAAGGCGACCTCCTACACTTATCCTATGTCCATGAGAGGTGGTCTGTACTGCGACGACGATGGCAAGATCCATAAGCCCTTCCCCAACCGTGACTACTGTGAGTCGGCCGCTGGTGTGCTCAAGGCCCGCAACAAGTGTGGCAAGGCTGTCTCTTTCTGCCAGACTGTGCTGCCTGGAAATGAAGCCATGCTTATCCCCACCATGGTTGAGGACCTGGCCGACCTGGCCGTGCCTGGCATGTCCTACTGGTGCTCCACTGCTGCCCAATACTATATTAATGCTCCTGGCGTCACCGCGGAGGAGGGCTGTGTCTGGGGTAGCTCTCAGAATCCCGTCGGTAACTGGTCCCCATACACCGCTGGTGCCAACACCGATGGTGATGGCAACACCTTCCTGAAGATTGGCTGGAACCCTATCTACCTCGAAACCACCACGCCTTTCCGCAATGTCAAGCCTGACTTCGGTGTCGAGATTGAGTGTGAGGGTAACGGCTGCCACGGCCTACCCTGCAAGATTGACCCTGCTGTCAACGACGTCAACGAGATGATCGGTAAGCCCTTCGTTGGCGCTGGCGGTGCCACCGGTTGTGTCGTGACCGTCCCCAAGGGAGAGACCGCGCACATTATCGTCTTCGAGAAGGAGAGCAATGGCAGCACCTCGTCCGAGACCGTCGAGATTTCCACCAGCTCTCGTACATCCACTAGCAGTGCCAGCTCCAGCTCTAGCATCAGCACCAGCACCAGCAGCTCGACGACCACTACTCCTCCGACCAGCACTACTGAGAAACCAACCTCCACCTCTACCACCTCCAGCTCTACTTCCACCTCCACCTCTACTCGCTCGTCAACTTCAACCTCGATTCGTACCTCTACCTCAAGCTCTACTGCTAGCTCCACCTCCACGACTCACGTGTCGAGCGTCACTAACCCCGCCCATCTGCCCAAGTCGAGCCCGGCAGGCTATACCTACCAGCCGCACGTGCTGACCGGTTCTGCTGATATCCAAGCGGCCTCTACAGCGACCGCAGCCGCAGCCGCTGCGTCCACATCTTCCACTGGCGGTGCTACTAGCGCCACCGTCTCTATGTTGACTCTGGCCTTCGGCGCCATTGCCGCCCTGGCTGCGCGCATCTAGATCAACTTCAACTGATTAGGTCATATCGACTGTACAATATTGCATATATGTACAGGGTGTGTACAACACCGACTTTGGATGCTTTTTCCGCCCTATATTTGCCTGCGGCAATCAACCTTGAAACTCCGCGGGCGTCTATTACCTTTTGATTCTTTCACATTCTTAATTCTTTTTCTACATAATCCCCCTTATGATTCTTCACATCTCTGGGGTGCCCTTTCTTCACGATCCTCAACGTTGACTTTTTTTTACTCTGCTTCATGACATTTATATCCCTTGGCTCCTCAGCTTCGCTCTTCTTTCCTTTCACCTTGTTGATAATCCTTATTATTGCTTCTGGTATGCAGGGGAAATTGCTTTTTTGTTATATACGATGGTTGGAGGTCAACCCAACCCAGTTTTTTTGGTTGGACATAGGAAAACAATATTTATTTTTTTATTCGTCAAGCCTTGCCATCAAGATCCCAAAAATTCTAAGACAGATTTCTGTAGACTGTACAAAGCCCTCTCTCATTATCCACTCTCGCATTGATCCTTCAGATCAAGCGCACTGTCTAGGAAATACTTGAGTGAATTGAATATAAACAAAGATCAAAAGAGTGCTAGCTCCGATATATCATACGCCGTGTACATGCCTCATTACTATCAGAGACTCACATCTAATCTACATCAAAATATAACGCCGATAGAATAGCTGGGAACAACCAAGTCCGTTTCCTCAATCCACATGCAGACATCCTCATCCCAAACGCCAGATCCAAGCAATTCATACATCCAATTCCCTAATAGGGACAATCAAATCAGGCCTCCTTGCCTCAATAGCCAACGTGTTCAAATTCCGCTGTCTAACCTCGCGCAAGTATCTTCGTTGCTCGTGCGGGATGTCTTTGACAGTCTGGGAGTCGTCGAGACCGTAGAACATAGTGTATACACTGAACCCGATGAGTCCGCATACAATGCAGCCGGCGATGATGAGGAAGATGTAGAGTGGATATTTGTCGGGATTGGACATGCTGCTGCGCTTGAGTAGGGCTGTGGCGTCATTCATTGTGGATGGTTGTGTGAGTGTTGACTCTATTGTGCGTGGGATGATAGGCATTGTGTGTTGAAGAGGCTGTAGAAGAAAGGGTCTAGTTAGTTGTGGGACATAGGGAATCATGTGCGGCTGCATAGTCACGTACAACGGCTGTAAGTAGGAATCGATGTCAGATTCTTCCTTGGGGATGCAAAGTCACTCCGAAGTAGCTAATGCGAGGGGATTTGGTTTATAGAGCTGGAAAATAGCAGATACTCTCAGTGCGGGAATTCTGACTATATATATAAGCAGAGCCTGCCACGCTAAAGCCTTTTCTCTATCTTATTGTACAGCCCAGCAATGCTGAAACACGAAGGGAATTGGTCAAAATCAACCATATCCTTGATGTTCCTTCCCAAATAGGCATAGTCCCAGCAGATTCCCAGACCAATGACATCAGGAACCGAGCGGACCAATCAGCGGGATCCAGGGACTGGTGGGTCCACCCGGGTCAACCAATCAAATCTGCTCTACATAGGCTAATTGTTCTAAATATGCATACGGGACACTTTGACCAGAGTGTAAGCTTCTCTCTTCTCACGGACCTTTGGCCCCAATTTAGATCTTATTTGTCGTGGGATATCCACCATTTTATTGGTCCAAGTTGGTTGTGTGTTGTACTTGATTGGCTCGACTTCTGTTCTCTCGGGGCCCGCCTTAGCAATTCGAGCCCCAATTCGATTTGGCACCGCAATGGTAGTTGGTTTCTTACATGTCTCAGTTGACTCCATCGCTTCGGCTGCTAATCTTAGGACTTGTCAACTGCGACTCGGAAGCCCGCCGTTGGCGTGAATACTTTCAGCCCAGCCATGCCCATCTGTGCTTCTGCTACATCTTCAAAGATGGGTCTTTTCAGCCAATTTGATTGGAATTTTGTTCTATCCACTACGACATAAATTGTGTTACACAATATGATCTTTGAAGGAATTCTTGGGTCAATCAGATGGGATTACCATATTGGTAACTCCATGTTGTCTGAGGTCGGATCATATCAGTGTCAATTAGGGTGAAAGAAAAAGCAAGCATTTATCTCAGTCCAATAATAGTTAGGTTTTTTGAAGGGCTGACTAGCCTCTAACTCGTACCTGAAGATCATCCCTGATATCCGGTGTGTGGATATTCAAAAAATATATACTTCAGGGCCTGTTCTGGTAGTTTCTGATTTCTTTCTCCCCACATTTTCTTCTATTTCTCCCATCTTCGAGCAGAACAAAGAAAAGAGACATAAAATGTCAATTGAATCTGTGAAGCTTGAAGCTGATGTACAAAATATCAGAAACCCGAGATTCAACATCGCATTGTCGTAATGGCCGCAAAACCCGACCGTAAGCAGTCCGCTCGGTCAGCAAATCCTCAACTGGACCCGACGCCCGTACCCGAGGACCGGACTACGAATCTTATACCTTTCTCGCCACATTCCACATTCCCCATGCCACATCCAAATGGAGAGAGTATGCGATCCATGCTGGACATGTCGCAACCGCCGCATCCAATGCGACCAGTCCGGAACGCCATGCGCCAAGTGCGAGAAGGCTGGCATGGAATGCTTCGACAAAAGACCTATTAGGTGGGTTAAAGGAGTGGCGATTCGCGGCAAGATGCAAGGCCGTACGCACGAGGGTATATCGAATGGCTCTCCTGTGCACAACTCTAGAATTACCAAGTCCGCACCATCAACACCCAAGAAATCGCATCGCGCGCTGGTCCAAGCTTCTGCTGGCAGTAGATGCTTGCCGGTTACCTTGCAAGACCCGTCCATGTCAAACTTGGATCAAACCTCGAAATATTATATAGACTACTGTAATGTTCGCATGCAAAGCTCTATAATCAGGGAAGACTGACATCGCATTCAGATAATGAACGTATCTGCAAATTGTTCATTGTATACGACAGCGACAGAAATCCATTCCGGAGTTTGATTTCCTTTGGATTGAAAGATCCCGTCCTACAGAAAGGTATCCTTGCTCTGGCGGCACGCCACCGTGCAAATACAGGCCAGTCGTTCCATCAGCTTCAAGCTCCGACATCCGATGGTCTCGTTAATGCCAATCGTGATGCGCTACTTTTCAAGCACCAAGCTATGGAGGCTCTCTCCCGGGTACTTGGCGACGAAACAATAGTGAAAAGTGACACCACCGTTGCTAGCATATTCCTTCTGATTTTCCTGGACCTACTCGAGTTTGGAAGTGATGGTTGGAATTTCCACCTTGAGGGTGCTAAGGGGTTGATTGCATTACACCGGCCGCTGCTGGAGGCACAGGCTGGAGTTAATAATGGACCTGGCCAGACGGTACAGGAGATTTGGGGGTTCATCTCCAATCAGATTCATCTGTGAGTCGAATAAACCCAAGGGGATGGTATAAATTCACGCGAGAGACTGACTGGTTACAAAATAGAATTGAAACGCTGGGAGCAACATTTTTACGACCAAAAGTACTATCAGAATTTATGTTTAACGGCCAGGCATCAACGCAACCCCAAGAAGAAATTGAACAATCTTTCCTTGGATGTCCGGAGTTCCTGTTGTCAGCGATACAATTTCTCTCCAACGAGAGGGACGCCATCGCAGGAAAGCTACCAGACGGTGCTGCTCTCCAAACACATATACAAGATACCACCGCAATGCTGGAACTCATACAAAAGTTTGACTGTTACGCCTGGACTCTGAGTCTCCAACGTTCAAAGCAGCCTTCCACAGACGAAATCAGTAATCTCTGCAAATTATCACAGACATTCAAAACCGGGGCATTGATATATGGGAGACGCGTTCTTGATGCACTCACGGAAACCATCACAGAGCAGGATGATTTGGTCTCCGAGCTGTTGGGTTTGATTGCTAGTTTGAAAGACGATGATGCACTTTTCAAATGTGTTCTGTGGGCTATCTTTGTGGCGGGCTTGGAGTGTCGTTCTCAGGCCCAGAAAGACTTTTTGGTCGAATCTTTGGAGAAGTTCTGGACTGATACGAGCTGTTCGAATGTCATGACTGCAGCAAAGATTCTGAAAGATTACTGGGACCAGGAAGACGGCTTGGAGACTTCGTCGCGGTGGATTTTTGATATTGGCCGCTTAGGTCGTGACTGTCTTCTGATTTAACGTAGTAAGCCTAGAATATAAGCCAAATTTCTTATATGATCTAGCACAAAACCATAATATTGAACTATCATACCAAAAGCGACTTGAATGCCTGGAGCAAATCATCCTTCAGATCCTCCCAGTTCTCCAGTCCAACGCTAACTCTCAGCAACTTGCGGTCAATCTTGGAATCCGACAATGCTCGCCACTCAATCAAAGATTCAACTCCGCCTAGGCTGGTAGCATGCTGGAAGAAGTGAAGCTTGGTTGGCAAAACCTTCGCAAACTGCTCATTGTGCAAGACCATGGAGAAGACAGGTCCAAACCCATTAGGCATTTGCTTCTGCAACCACGGCTCATCCTGCAAACTAGCATGATAAATCCTCTGTACAACAGACTGAACAACCATCTCCTCACTACCCACAGCAGGGGAATCGGCTTGCATAGCACCATGAAGCCAGGAGATCAACCTAGCTGAATTCCGGCTAGCCCGCTGAACCCGCACCTCCAGCGTGCGCAGACTCCGGATCCCGAGCCAGCTCTCCATATTCCCCATCACACTCCCAAGCGCGATTCTATCCTCAAACAACCGCTTCGTCCAATCAGCACGCTTCGTAGCAAGAACACCACAGAGCAAATCGCTATGTCCGCCGAAATACTTTGACCCGGAATGCATGACAATATCCGCGCCCCAGAGGAACGGATCCTGCAGTCCAGGGGGTGCAAATGTACTATCAACAATGAGGAATGCGCCGCGGGAGTGCGCCTTACGTGCGTATTCCTCAATACTGAATGCCGTTCCTAGCGGGTTGATGGGTGTCTCTAGTAAAATGACATCGCCGGGGCCTAGGCTTTCGGCCGGACAGTCGAGATCAAGTTTCTGTAGCCCGGACAGACGCGATATCACTGCGATGACTTCGTGGCTGCCGTGGTATCCCTCGCCAACGGAGATGTGGCGTGGATTGAGCAGGGTGAGAGCAGCGTGTAGGGCAGCTAGGCCTGTGGAGTAGCTCACTGCTTGCCCACCTATGAGTGATGAGAGCACTGCTTCGAAACGGGTTGCGTTTGGTGCGAATTCGCGGGAATAGACATAGTTCTTGCCGTTGAACTCATCCTGATAGGGCCATTAGTTGAGAATATTGTTTGTGTGTTCGCTTGATACGTACTACCGGATCCTCGGATGGGACAAGCTGGTCTGGATCATTGGGGTACCTGAAGATTGTAGATAGATGGATTGGGGGTGCGACGTCAGTCACCAGATTAAGGGCATCGTCTGCATGCAATGCTTTGGTGGAAGGATGGGCGTTATGGAAGGCCATTTTGCTTTGGGAATATTGAAAATTCTCAGAAAGAAAAGAAACTGGAGGGCTTTTATATCTTCAAGGTTGACCTCTTCTATCAACTTGGGATCGAGACCCACTCCCATCAACTTCCTAAAACGGAAGTCAACTGAAGTATAGAAAACCCTACGAAAAAAATCATACAGACATCCGGAATCTGCCAGAGATATGAAATTTTATATTCAATATATGTCGAAAAGTCGTCTGCATATCTCAAGTTTTTTTGCTGTCTTTTTCCTCCGTCGAACTTGGACACTCAGGCCGAGAAAATGTCTGAGGAGATTCAGAGAAATGGTAGTAAAGACCGAGATAGCCATGAGTGTCGTCAAGGTCATACTACAGTTACGATAACATTTCAAGGGTAACTTAGCATGGATGCTATATGTTCTTCCCATTCCTCTATTCCACCTTTCGCTTCCATCTCTGTCCCATCTCCTCATTCACCACATCCCTTGGAACCCCACGCTTCTTCACCATGGAGAAAGACCCTGTCCAGGGTAATCCAACCTTCAAACTTTGAGGACTTATAAACTAATGATATCCAGAGCGCCCCACTGAGAGTGTTAAGACTACCTCGAATGTGTTCAATTTGTTGTTAGACGAGATCACAGCTCGCTGCAACAAACAGACCAAGGAGATCAACAAATGGCTTCAATACACCAAGGACTTCAAAAAGACTATTGCCGACATGCTGCTGCAGGAGAAACTGAAGAAACAACGTGCTGATACCAAAGCTATGAGATGGCCCAGGACCCCTAGGACTCCTAGGACTTTCAGAATTCCCAGGACTCCGAGAACACCCAGAGCATTGAGAACACCGAGAGCATTTCAATTTCCGAATTAATATGCTATGATTCTATTGTCTGAGTTTTGTGGAGTTTCAACTTTCAAATGTGAGAAGACCGAAGGGCCGATAAGCTGAACCCCAACATCTCTCGGCCCCGGCTTTCCCCCCTCACATTCTCTCTTCCAACAACTCACGCCAAAATGCCTCCCTCGGCTCAAACGGTAAGTCATAATCTACTCTTCTGTTTCGCTGATTTTGCATACACCTTTCATGATCCAACCACTTCCCTTAAACATTGCTACCTAGAGCTCCCAAGGCTACCCCGCACTATATAACATCTGCCCTGCAACGCCCATGCGCGTTGACTCGGAAACAAAACTAACACAATGGAATCAAAGACCAGACTAGTCTCAACCCTCCGCCTGCTCATACCCCGTCTTCGCCTCCTACAAAAGAAAGACACAGCCTCCTCAGTCGTCCAACGCCGCGAACTCTCCCAACTCCTCAGCGAAGGCCGCGATGCATCAGCGCGCATCCGAGTCGAAAATGTCATCGCAACAGATATCGCAGTTGAGGTAATGGAGATGGTCGAACTGTACTGTGAGTTGCTGCTGGCGCGCGCAAATGTGTTGGATCAGTTGGCCTTCAGCGACCAGGGTACCCGCGCCAGACTTCGCGCCAAGGAATTGCTCAAGAAGCGCACCCAGGAACAAGCTGGAGCTACCACATCCATTACCGCAGGTGCCAAGGGCGCTGGGGAAAACACTGGTTCGCGATTCGGGTTCTCTTGGCTGGGAGGAGGAGCGCAAAAGAAGGAGGCTGAGCGGGCTGCGCCGATTACAGCTGGTGGTGCGGATGACTCTGGTGATGGACTTGCGGATGAGGATAACCCATACATGGATACTGCGATCGACGAGGCGGCTACTGTTGTGTTCTATGCGTGGCACCGCTTTCCGCACGAGGTGCGCGAATTCACCATGCTTCGCACCATGCTGGGCGAGCGATATGGCAAGGAGTTTATGACCCTGGCGCAAGATAATAAGCTCGATACTGTCAAGGTTCCTGATCGACTTCTCAGAGGCTTGCGTGTGCGCCCGCCAGGACAGGAACTTGTTGACAGTTACCTTCGAGAGATTGCCAAAGCATACGGCGTTGAAGGTTATGAAGCCGAAGAAGAGCTGGGAAGTGCGCCAGAATTTGTGGATGACCTTGGTGATGGTGATGGCGACGCAGAAGAGCCCCAATTACCGCAAACTCCTAGCAAGCAGCAAGGAGACTCAGCGTCGAGGCCGAACCTCTCTGAAGCAAGACGTGCCTCGGAGACTAGTGAATTGACTAAAGCTACGCCTCCACGTGGACTCGCTGCGGGCCGAAGTCCTGTCAGCGTTGCACCGCCAGCTCCTAGAACAGACAATCCTCATCCCAGAGTCAAGCTTCCCGGTGCAGAGGGGAAGTCCGCTGCCATCTCGAAGGAGAATGGCTCTAAGAACAAGAGTAACAACAGTGGGATACCCGAGCTGGATGAACTGACACGGAGATTTGCGGATTTGACAAGGAGACCATGATTGAACAGCTGGATAGATCAACATTGACCAAAATTCGGCCCTCAGCGTTTTGATTTTAGCCATTTTACATGTTGGTTTTCTTTTCAGTGCCTTGGACAGGTCTTCGTTCGAATGTCTTGCTTGACCCTGCAAAAAAGCCTTCTCATTTTAAACGATCCACGTTGCTTGCAGTTGACTGGCTATCTGTGGAATGCCACATTTTAAATTAGGCCAATGGTCCAGTTCCCCAAATATGAGAGGTCACATTCAGTGCGGAGTGTCGCAGTTGGGAGATACGGAGTACTCCGTACGTCCAGCGTGAAAGATAAAGGAATCCGAGATGATGTTGCATTGAAATTAGAACAGTGTTGCTTTCTCGATATATAACCCCCCAAAAATCTATGTCAATGCATTCGGAGATAATGATATTAGAGCACTGAAGAATATTGTAGCCAATCTACGAAGTAGAAAGCTAACTAATAATTTGCCACGTGATAGAAGCAATAGAAGCAAGGCACGCTCCCCCCCCAGAACTGTGGCTTTCTAAGTTGTCTAAAATCTAAAGCAGGCTGATCCAAGCTCAAATATCGAATTTCACCCAATAGTCGACGCATTGAAGCAGTACAAATCGGGAACCTCGTTGGAACTACAATATACGCACGGGACCCGCAAACCCCAATCGTGTCGACACACCTCCCGAAAAAAGGCGAGCCATGACACAGACTTAATATGAACTCCGAACCCCCTGCAAATACGATCCTCCCTAGCTAGCAGTCGCTAGACACTGCGACCAGTCCCCCCTTCGACCGCCGAAATCACCCCCAAAGAAAAAGACCCAAATACCATGCCGGTCTATATGCTCCACGGCTTCCGCTGGCCCCGCGCCGGGTTCACAGGGATCCGCGTGTACATCGTACTCCACAACTTGGAAGAAGCAGCTGCGGAATACATACAGCAACCGTTGACGACAGAGCTCCTCGCAGAATCCTTCCACAAGACACAAGCGGACCTCGTGAATCGTCTGCCGGAGCTGTCGTTTATCGAGCAGTATGACCCCGCCGACGAGAGCAGTGGCACTGTCAGCCAGGACTATGCGTATATTTCAACGCGGGTTCTGGAAATTCCGGAGGATGGGAGTGGTGGTGGAGAGAATCTTGAGAATTGCGTGGAAAAGGGATCCGGGTTGACGGATGACCAGATGGCGGCGCTGGAGCAATTGCGCGACCGTCTAGCGCCTGGCGAGAAGATCGGCTGGTATCTTGTTTATAATGGGGATCCTGAACGGTGGTTTCCTGATTCTGAAGACGAGGATTACGAATCTGAGGAGGATTCTGAGGAGGAAAGCCAGCCTCGGGGAGAGAGTCAGGTCCAAAGCCAGAGGGAGAGCAGGAGTAGTTTCGCACAAACTGCTAGTCCACAGAGCTATACGGTATGTTCTCACTTCGCTTTCGTTTACTATTTTCCATTTTCCTGGGGAGGCGTTCTTGCACAATTTCCCTTGGTCTTACTGCTAGATGGTTGCTAATGGAATATTCCTAGACTCGTCTGACGAGATTTTGGAATCGGATGAGCTCGGGGTGAGAGCTGTGGCTTGGTGCTATGGAACATGGCAAATCAGATCGATTCATTCCGTTACTACTCAGTGTCGGATTGCCTCGTTACATCTTCATACACTGGGCTGTGACGGGAGTTTTTAACGAATTCTACGCTTTATGTCTGTTGATACTCTATGGGTTGCAAATATTGTTATAATAGTTCATTTTATGTATCGAATGTATTGGATTTCTTATGGAAATTGAATTGCTTGCGGATCATTAGTAGAATAAGTGACTATAATCCAATAGTCGCTGCTATTTCACCATCTCTATAGAGCCTGACTACAGAGCGGTGAGTCGAAGCAATATGGGAGGGGAGCTTCGATAACGGGAACAGCGGAGAACACCCAAAGCTTGTCGCAACACTCCCCCCGAGTGGTTTCATAAATGCTGTCCAGGTAACATCCTGGCTTTTGATTGCAATGGTTCTCTCATTTATTCTGGTTCAGAATCGCCAGTGAGTGGCTGTCCGCCTCGGTCATTCTCGATTTCCACACTAATGACGGTATAGGGGGAAAACGCGCCTGGCGAAATGGTATTCACCATACAGTGTGAGTGTTGCAAGAACCCCATCAGTGAATATAGAACTGGGGATAAGAGCTGACACCGGCTTACAGGATGAAGAGAAAGTCAAATTGAAAGGCGAGGTTTGTTCATGCAATACCACCCGCACCTGCACTTGCTCCGAGCTTCCCATCTGACTAACCACCTACGACCGTCTTAGGTCCATCGCCTCGTCGCTCCCCGAGATCAGAAATACCAGTCCAATTTTGTTGAGTTCCGCCGGAGTACGAAGGTCATCTACCGAAGATATGCCGGCTTGTTCTTTTGCGTCTGCGTCGATGCGAACGACAACGAGTTAGCCTATCTCGAGGCTATCCATTTCTTTGTTGAAGTGCTGGACCAATTCTTTGGCAATGTGTGCGAGTTGGATTTAGTCTTCAATTTCTACAAGGTGTGTGCAAGTCGCTGGGAACGCACTGCTCGGTGTGAACCGGGGCTGACGTGGGATCGGAATTACATGAGTCGTGATACTGACCACATGTGCCTGGATTATAGGTCTATGCCATCCTGGACGAAGTCTTTCTCGCAGGCGAGATTCAAGAGACAAGCAAGCAGGTTGTTCTCACGCGATTGGAACACCTGGATAAGTTGGAGTAGATGTGAACTGTGATACTCGGATTCGGGAGCGATATGATATCCTTATCGATCACGGAGCCGACTGCATTGGACAAATCAAACCAAAACAGTCATTTGCATGGAGTTTCAGGTGTATCGGGTTTTTTTCCACACAATATTAGTGTTGTTCATGTTCATATTTGGGATTATTCTGGAGATATCAAAGCATCGGTACAGCTCATGCCATCACTTTGGGGTCAGAATCGAGATCATAGATCGTGCGAGTATGCTGCCATGCATGTCTCCCTCTAGTCTACCTGCTTATTGTGGATGAATAGGCTTTTCGGAGAAGCGTCCTTGCTTTCAAGGATTACATGGCAAACGGAATAGTATGCGGGCAGGATATCGATTGTTTTCGACTCAGCTCACATAAACCCTTCTGGGTTCTGGTGACCGTCTCCAGGGCTGGGTGTATCTTCCAAGTTTCGTATTCGTACTGATAATCTCAGCCTATACGCAAATCCTATTTCTTATGGTTTTGCTCGATATCTGATTCGACTCTGTCCCAGGTCACGCATGGAAAGGTCGTGTTCACAAATCATGTTTCTAGTAAAGACTCTGAAAGAAAAACAGGAAAAAAGAAAAGCATCTGAACAAGATATCTGGAAAGACCACTTCGGAGACATCACAAGGCCACATCAGCGGTCAACATTTTTTTATTTCCTTCAATGGTCAGGACTCAGGATCGCTTCCTGCTCCTTGGGTATGCTGTGATTGCCAGGCTTAAGACAAAGAAGCTGATATACTGAATTGAACAAATCTGCCCATGTGGTGCCAGTGCCAAGCCTTTCGTATTCTCTTTCCGCCCAAGGGTTCAGGGTATAGCTGTGTTGTCACTGCCGAAAAACACTGCCGTCGGTGGATGCCAGGCGGAGACAAAATGTGCAAACCTGGCTGGACCCAAGAGCTTTAAGCTCAGATTAGATCGCAGCGTTGAGCTTTGTTTCCAGTTTGTGGAGGAACTTCCCAATCGGTCATGGCTTGGTGAGGTGATCGTAGCCATCGATGGCGAGCGTTAGTCCAAGGGCCTTGGCACAGCACATTTAAAGGAGCTCTGTCGCTGTTAACCCTTGAAAAGGGTTTTGCTCTGCTAATACATTCTTCGCTCTTACCCTTTCACTACATTTGACAGGCCACAAAGAGTCTATCCTACAACATATTCTGACTTCCGCATGCACGTTCCAGGCGAAATATCGTGATATTACTCAGCCGAACAACATCACCCGTCATAGAGTGACTATGACATCGCACTAGCTGCTTATATTGTACACAGCCTCACACATCTGCTCAGTCTTTTTGGACACGTGATAGAGCCCAGGTTGTCTGACTCCGGGCCTACGAAGATAGTTTCCCCAAATGGAAAAAATCTCATCAACACGGGACGATCAGTTCAACTCTGACAATACTGATGCGTGACAACACTACGGAAATCCTCAACAATACACACCGGACTTATACCCCTGGCGATGAAAATCATGTGAAATTTTGTTTCTAACATGCCCAATTTCAACTCCCCCTGATCAGTACTTGGGTGACAACGGCTTTGTGTCCGCGACACATTGAGCGGATGGTCTTCCCTGTGATAGGCAGTGTGACCAGACGATCCAGGAGAAGGGCCCCATCATGACAGGCTGAAACTTTTAGACACTTTCCGCGGCGTTGAAGGTAAATTGGGCCGGGCTTGGCATGTGGGACTCGCAACTGCAGTCTCGAACGAGACAAATGCAATCAATCTGACAGAGCGGGGGCGTCGGATTCTTGTACCCGGAGCATGTCCTTTTGGGCAAGACAGCTGCGAGATTGATCTGCGTGGAGCATTGTGGGCCAATCTTGACAGATGCAATTTTCAGTCTCACTGTTGCTGGATATGAGATGGCATGCAAGACAGCATTGCAGGCTCATATATGCAAAGGAATAGATGAGTCTGCGACAATCTATGAGCTTCCTAGGTTTCTCAAACCAGACAATCGAAAATATACCTCCACAAGCTGAAGGTGTACGCGTTTCCATCTCAAGCTCCACCAATGACCGACACTGCATGGATCGCCAAAATCATATGGATTGTTCGAATTTCCGAGCGTACGTGGATCGGAGTTCTTGGCAGGGCCGATGGAACAATTCGGTAATTTGGATACCGAAATACCCGGCATATGCAATACAATACAATACCATACCATACACTCCCCCAAAACGACCCCTGACAATCTCCATGTGCGTCAGCCTGTGACGTCGTGCCTCTATACATCTGTATACGCAACGACTTTGCAAGACATTGCTTTGAGCTATACGGAGAACGGAATACATCTTGGAATACGCTCACGGGCCTCAGTTTGAGAACTAAAATAGGGCATTGGAATGAAGGAATTGCCAGTGTTGCCACTCGCGGGGATAATACTTCGGGAAAAGTGGTTCGAGGCTCGTCATTGGCACACTATGAATGCCCACTCTACTTCACTTCTATCTCCCTTGGAGATCAGTTCTGGATTATTTTTTTTAGCTGGTTCTGTTATTTATATATTTTATGTATTTATTCCTTTCCTCTTCCCCTTATCCCCATATCAGCCTCTTAAAAGCCCCCCTTCCTTCTAGACTTTTTCTAGTCTTATCCTTTCTTTATCCAGCTCTACTTTCTTTCATTCATACCTACAATTCCTCACTCTTCATAGAAGCCCCCAACTATATTGAATTACAATTGAGCTTATAAACACCATGTCTCTCATGCTCTCTGATAATCTGGCTCCCCAGCCCATGACCGACGTCTTCACCAATGATACAAACATTGACCGCCGAAAGTGCCACCGCACAGTGCCTATGAAGGTCCTTGCGCTGGGTGTCGGTCGTACCGGAACTGCCTGTAAGTATGATATGCTGTGTTGCGTTTGACTTGGTGTATTGTATACACCGGGTTTGATGGGAACGAGAAACACAAACTAACCATTATCTGACAGCTCTCCGCAAGGCCTTTGAGCGTCTGGGTTATGGCAAGTGTTACCACATGATGTGCGCAAGTGTTGAGAATCCGCCGGATTGTCTCATGTGGCACGATGCCCTGAACGCAAAGTACAACGGAATCGGCGAGTTCGGCCGCAAGGAATGGGACCAGCTTCTGGGTGACTGCCAGGCCGTCTGTGACTGGCCTGCCTGTGCATTTGCAAAGGAGCTTATCGAAGCCTACCCCAATGCGAAGGTCATTCTGACCACCCGTGACGTCGACCCGTGGCACGCGTAAGTCACACTTACACGTTATACATCTATATCTCTGGTCCAAGACACTAACAAACAAACAGCTCCGTCATGAAGACCGTCTTCTGGCGTGTCTCAGACCCAGAGCACAAGTTCGTGTCGAACTTCAGCTGGGCTGCCGGCATGTACTACCCTATGCTGAACAAGTTCTTCGAGACATTCTTCCGTGGTGACTTCCCCGGAAAGGGCAAGCAAGTCTACGAGGATCACGTCGCCCAGGTCCGTAGCTTGGTCCCCCCGAGCGTCTGCTCGAATATAACATCAATGATGGCTGGGCCCCGCTTTGCGAGTTCCTCGAGGAGGAGGTCCCTGACACCCCCTTCCCCCGTGGCAACGACATGGCCGACTTCTACAAGCGCTGCAGCACTCGCAACCGTCACCAGATGATGAACGCTGCCCTCCAAGCCGTTACTATTGGTGGTTCGTTGCTTGCCGCAGGCTTTGCTGCTACTTTGGCTTTCAAGCGTTTCTCCCCTCGCTAAAACACCCGTCCGTTTATCTTGTGCATTTCTTGTTTCCTTTTGTCATATTCCCTACATCTCACATTTTTGCTGGCTGCTAGCGTGCGCAGGCGCCTCTAGCATGTTGCCATACTCCGTGGTCGCTCTTGTCATTTTTTGCCTGCTGTCCTTGTTGGAACAGACCTCTGCATCTATCATGTTGGCTTCTAATCTCCCTTATTTTGGCATCTTCTTTCTGTCATAATTGGTTCAACGAGGGACCTATCGAAGAATGATTCGGTAATAGAACACTATATATTATTTTGTCTTTCATTTCTACCATCTTTTCTTATGCATACTCTGTACCAATGTGGGACGGGCACATCGAGTAATATTGAGCTTCTAAATCGAGGGATAAACCACAAGGGAGCCGCTTCCTCAATGCTCATCATCATGCATTGCCTAAAGGCAAGGGGCGCTTAAATCATGGCCAAGAAAAGCCTTACCGCCGACTTCTCCAATCGATCGGGGCCAATGCAAGGCGCACATGGCGAACGATTTATGAAAAACAACCGCACAGACCGATTGGTCGCTTGTACATGGACCTGTATGAATCGGTTTAACAAGTAAAAATAAACAGTTACTCCTAAATCTTGCCGCCTACTCCGTACATCCGGTCCGAAAACTTCCCAGCTCTCCACTATCGTACTCGTAAAAAATACGAAACCAAGAGAAAACGTATCAGCCACAATATATTGAAGAAGCACCGTGGAGAATTATTGATTGGGGGCTTGGCATTCTGGGAAAGTGATCCACATTAGTTAAGTGGGCCAGACGACATGTATGCGCATACAACATGCATAAAATACATACAGCATTGAAAGTTATGTGTATTGTTATCTATTGTTATCTCCTTGTAATGCCTAGAGAAGTAAATGATACTACTGCTCTTCTTTGTTCCAATATACGAAAATAAGCGGAGGTCGGAACTTTCTTATTTCGTCTTAGACTCGGGGGTGGATCCTTTCAAATGCTTGAAGGCTTTGACGAAATACGTAATAAAGATGAGGTTGGGGTGGTATGTGTGGACTGATGACACGCTAAGTGATCGGTTCATTGTTCATGGATTATTTTTCTGGAAATTGTATTGTGTTGGGTAAGAGGTATCTTCTGAAGTTATGAATATCTGATAGCTTCTCGTTATATCTAGTGGGTGGGCCGAGAGGAGTATCAGAGTCTGTATCATGGATATAATCTACTATCCATGTTGTAGGTATTCGTGTGGCGCCGAGTGTTGAATGGTCTATTCCGTGGAGTGTATGATCCCACTCGGAAAACCTCCTATACGAGTCTTATTCTTTCAATGCATAATAGGCCATCAAGTGGTGTCCGCAGTACGACAGTATCTATATAGTCTGGAACTTAACTCTAAATTATGGATACAAAATTCCATGCTACAGACGTGGTAGGTTCAGATCTAATACAAATGTACTAGGATAGAGGTTAGAACAAAGATAGCCTGCGTATGCTCTGACGACGCATTATGCGGGAAAGCTATATGCGAACCAATCCTCCACGTTCCATTCACCGGCGTGCGTACGCAACCAGTGATGATTCTCAGCCACATGCAAGTGGCTTTTGACGTGTAGCCTTTAACCTTTAGCTTTTGGCTTTATCGGAGTGCCTGGACCTCGGGAACCTTGGAAGTTGGATCCATTGGTTCTACCTCCCGAATAGGATAAGTCACCTGCGTAGGTTGGGGTTTCAGCTGTTGATCTGAGTTTTGCTTACGGGTAACTGGGTGTTCGTCCTTGGTCCCGTTCCCGAGCCACGTTACATGGTTGACGTCTTCCCGAGGCTTTGATAGATCGAGGCCATTGAACGTACAGAACAGGCAAGATCTCGGAATTATGATACTCGGGTCTTGCTAGCGGCAGCTATTTTGCATTAGTCTTGCGGCCATGACGTGGCCCATCAGAAATACTCGTACCACCGCACTATCTGGGACACGTATTGAGAGTAAAAAGAAATCAACGATCAAGGCCTTCCGAGGGGGTTCGTGATTGTTTAACTCTTGAGTTTTCTTGTATAGTATCAAAAACACGGCCCCTACAACTTCGAGCAACTGGGAAATTTTTACATAGAAGGACTAGAGATCTTGGCATTGGACGGGTGTTGGTTAAATCTCCATTGACTAAGCACTTTGTCGAGCTTTAAACGGTTCATAACCAATGAGAATAGACGATCAACAGTTTGTGACCCACTATATCTATGCAAAAAGCAGGCATTGATAGGTGGAGGGGATTCGTACACACCGTTTGCTTACCTTGAGCCTCTTTGGCCTTTCTGCTCTTGGTTGAGTGTTGACCTTGGCCTGTATATTTCCAAAGGTTTCCTACATGATTTGCATTCAATGCAACATCACTTGCGTACATTCTCTTGGGTGATCTTTTCGTGTGGCTCAAAAAGTGTTTCTTTATATCTTGCATCGGAAAGTGATGCAAAGGATCGATGAAGGCCTCCATTTTGACCTCTTTAAGGTCTGCACCGTCGCTCTTGATTCTTGGTATCGTCTGGCTATGCGTTATCGACGCTGCGCTCGGAGAAGAAACCTCTTTTTATAAATCGGTACCGAGAATTGGCCTAATAACCCCAAGTGTACTTTCTGACTGAGGTTTTATCGGTGTAACAGAGACCCGATTTATACCCACCTGTCTTCAACGTCGAAAAATCCGATCCAGGCAAGCTCAGCCCGGGCTACATTTTCATCACACCTTACGAACTTCAGAATCCCGGCCCATACATCTACGATAATACAGGGGTAGGCCTTTATTTTGCTGAATGATATTCATCGATTATATGGAAACTGATGGTGCGCACCATTGATAGGAGTTAATATGGAGTGGCTGGGGCGTCTCGGGGCCGGGCAACGCCCATGGCCTCCACGTGTGTAAATACAACGGTTCCGATCACCTATGTTTCTTCCAGGGCAGCCAGCAAAAAGGGTACTGCCGTGGACATGGTATCATCATGGATAAAAACTACCGAGTTGTGCGGTCAGTCCAGCCGGGTGGAGGAATGGCATCGAGCGACATGCACGAATTCCGTCCCATCAATGATGGCAAAACCGCTCTCATGACAATCTACCAACAACGGCAATTTGACATGACACCGTGGAACGTCAAAACTGGCCTAGGGTGGCTCATGGAGAGTGTCTTTCAGGAAGTCGATGTGGAAACGAACAAGGTCCTGTTTGAATGGCGATCTCTCGATCATGTTGATCCGTCATCGAGTTATACATGGCCATCTCATACGGATACTTCTGGAACAGGATTGAATGTACATGAGCCTTGGGATTACTTCCATATCAACTCCGTTGACAAAAATGACGTTGGTGATTATCTGATATCTTCGCGGCATACTTCTGCCATCTACAAGATTTCCGGTAAAGACGGCTCGGTGATATGGAGGCTTCATGGCGCGCAGCCCTCTTTCCAGAATATCAATTTTAACTTTTCGCAACAGCATGATGCCCGGTGGCTACATGAAAACACTACCCATACAATTCTGTCACTTTACAACAATGGGTACAACGGCTTCAACAAAACACATACCTATTCAGCGGGCATGATCATCATGATTGACCACGTGGAAAAAACGGCCATCCAGATTCGAGATTATACACCAATTCAAAATGACCTAGTAAGCTCTAGCCAGGGCAACCTACAGGTGCTTCCCAACCAGAATGCCTTCATCGGATGGGGAAATAACCCGTTCGTATCCGAGCACGACGCGGTGGGCAATTTACTGTTTTGGGGATCTTTCGCCAAAGACACCGTGATGAACTACCGCGCAATGAAGTTTGAATGGGACGGTGTACCAACAGACTCGCCAGCCCTATGGACATACTCCCGAACTGCGGAACCATTTTCTTCTATGAGCTTCTATGTCAGCTGGAATGGCGCAACCCGCGTTCATACATGGCGATTTTGGGGAGCGATGAACGTGACTGGACCTTGGATCTTGTTGAATGAGGTTCCTAAGACTGGATTTGAAACCGAATACACCCACGGTAGATTCTTCCTCTGGTCTAAGGCCGAAGCAGTGGATCGCGAGGGCATCGTGCTGGGAAAGTCTGCGACTAAGTATACTTTCGTGCCTTCGTCTGAGCTGCGCGAATTCTGTGCTACCTCTACCTGCTCGGATGCACAGGGATATGGGTTTTCCGACGAAGAGGCAGCCCGTCCTTTCATTCCGCCAGTAGGTGTCAACACTGTGCCGTGGATTGACCCCAACAATCCAGGTTCCAATATTTGGACAAATCCCTCGGGTTATCCACACCCTTCCGCTACTCCAAAGCATTCTACTGAGGGGAACATTGGCCGTGAGTCTATCTCGAAAGCATTCTTTTTATCGAGCCAAAGAAGCAAAGCTGACAATTCCACAGACATTCTCGCTTGGGGTACCTTTATCCTCGTGGTGATCCCCATATTCGCCGGAATCTTCCTTGCACATCGACATTATAGCAAGCATTCGATCCACCAACTGCAGGACCAGGAGTCATATGGACCTATGAATTGCCCGGCTGAGCGGAAACACCCTCCCATACAGGCCACTGATCTGCCGTGGTGGAATTGGCGCAGGTGGATCAGACAGGAAGAAGTACCCTCCTACTTCCTACTAGGTGAGCGAAGCCCATACAGTCACAGGCGTGAACGAGAACGGAACGAATAGTCAAGCACTCGTTCGCTTTGCTTTGTATACATATCACGATCAAATAAGATAAACCATATATGCAATCGCTATATACAAAAACTCTTGCACTTACTGCCCAAATCGGCAAGATTGTTTTGTTGAAATTTATGCTATAGACCTTAGAATAGGATCAATAGTCCACAATAGGCAAGACCAGAATAGGCAAAACCGCGCGAGGAAGAACTCTGCGTGAACGTTTCCACTGTATATAATACAATACACATACCCGAATAATACATAAAGCCGACACCCGCGCCCACACACTGGGTGTACGTACCTCCGGAGCGAGCGGATCTGTTCGATCCCTTAACGCTGGGCATTCAGCCTGCGTATTGACTGCTTTGTACGTCGAACATGAATTATAGGACGATAGATTCTTCATTGTTTTGTTGGTATAGATGTGACATGGTACAACGCGCATATATACAGTGGCGTTTCATGAGTATTTGCACCCCAGTACTACCAAAATTCTCAGGCCACCTTCCTTTCTGCTTGTTAATACTTTATTGAACGCGTTAAGTAATAAGTTCTAAGTAGAAGGCTTACATACACGCTTATATATATGTATGGTAGGAGCTCCAGTACGCAGACTACAATAGAAGAGAGCACATGAAAAGCATTAGGAAGTACTGGGGTGCAAATACTCATGAAATATGACTGTAGACGGATCACTCCGTCTATGGCTACATAATCTGTAAATTATGAATACATATTTATTACCATGTCGATCAAAATATGCAAATGAAAGGCTACGATGTGCTGTGCCAGGACTCAGAGTGGCTCTTGTCGGCCTACGTGGAATGTGGCTGAAACGCTTGGACTTTGGGCGCTAGCTGTTGCCGCCGGTGTTGGCTCTAGAACCTTATATGTTAATTGACATTCACTGTATTTAAGCTTGAAAACGGGAGTCATGAACAAGGTGTTGACTTGAAACACTTATGAAACCAAGACTCAATGCATACCTTTCTACATTGGTAACCAAGTGCATATCTACAAACAATCACATCTGTGTGTAGTGATCTGATGGGAGTGTAAAGTATAGTGAAGCTAAAATAATTTTCTCTCCACGATGCCTTATATGCCAAGACTTCCGTCGAATAGTCCACGAGTCATGGACCAAGAGAGGGGGCTTGGCAGGGAGATGTGGAGCAGTCGTCGCAAGCCAGGTGTCGTTGTCGATCTATGATACCAGAGACTTATTGTATGTATCATACGGGGGTTTGTGAGTAGACTACTCCGTATATACAAACTACATGGTAAGGCTGCCCGCCATAATTAGAAAATAATTCTGGGACACTCTATCCTGGACCCATTGATTAATTCCACGCGATCGCGAATACCCTCCTCATCACACTATACTCAACATAAAAGGGCGGAATAAATTTCTCCACCATGCGACCCCATGAAGCCCTCCAATGATAAGTATGCATGGCACGGTAGAACTCCCAATATTCCGGCCAAAATCCAGCTAGGCCCCAGTCCAAGAGAACAACAGTGCCATCAGACCGGACAATGATATTCCCTGGATGTAAATCCGCGTGTGTAAACAAGATCTTGTGATTTTTGAGACCTCGGACCGTCTGGTACAGCACATACTCGGTATTGAAAAAGGTTGATTCGATGTCATGTTCAGGTTCAAGCACATCCGGGGGCAATCGATCTCGCAAAGCTTGAATAATACCTTCGTCAAAGCTTTCCTCTGATTGGTATGGACCGTAGCTGTACTTAGTGTAGTCGCCGTAGCCGGCCTCAAAGATGCCATCTCGACAGGGTGATCTGTCAAGTCCGCCGATGAATTCACCTGGAATATCCCGCATCTGGTTCACGTAGTCCCGTAATTGCCCCAGTATGCGATCTTGCTCAGCCTGCGAAGCACGGTCCCAATATTGTTCCAGTGGCTCGCCCGCTTCATATGACATTACGATGTATGCAATATCGTCAAGGATATATGCACTGAGAAGCTTTGGTGTTGCTATGGTCGTACGGGTAGATGCCAAATGTAACGCCTCGGCTTCGCCTAAGCCAACACCATGGCCGAATTTCACAATTGTCTCCGAGTCTGCGAAAACAACACGCGCGCCCATTTTGTCAAGGTTGTCTGCTGTCTGCAAATCGCCAGGGTCGAGTATGATAGATGGAGGTCCAATGACTTCTGAGTAAATTAGGCGAGGTTTTTGCTCCTCGGTTTTGACCTCTTCAGAAGAGGTGCAGCTGGTTGTCATAGCGGAAGCTGTCGTTTCCTTTTCTACCCTAGTCTTCTCCATATCAAAACTTGCTGCCGCACTGGTCTCCGGGGTCTCAAGCCCGGTGTTGTCCTTTGGATCACTCGCAAGGCAGTCACTACGGAGAAAATCAGATCCCGCGAAGGATTCTCCAATACCGCCATATCGAGGTGGGATTTGTGAGCCAAGATATTGTTTCAGGTCCTCTGGACTTTTCAGCAATACCGTATCTCTCAAGAGAGCTTCATCAACATCAAGAGATGCGAGGTATTCTTCATGAGGATTCATGATATATGCCTTTCCCAGCATATCAGGATAGTGATGCCGAATCAATGTGACCAATTCCTCGAGGCCGCTGCGGAGCATTTTCTGGAAGTACTGATGTACTCTCTCCACATGTTGGGTTGCATGTATCTTGAATTCAACCACACAGGAAGCTGAATAGTGATGTAGATCAGACCTAGCAGCTGCATGCAACAGAAGCAGGGAAAGCTTTTCCATTACAGCAAGACCTATATTAACCAACCCTTGAGACGTCGCCAGGCTTCTGTGCATTGGTGCGTATCCCTTGAGCGTCATCTCATCAATGCTAACCCACAGCACATATTGGCCCTCATTTAGAGTGATATGGCACAGGTCCAAGTCCGGAAGAATGGTCTCTGCTTCGGTGAGGAGAGCCTTCGGGTCACAGTAGCGTCGCCATTCCAAAGTCTTCTCAAGTGAGACACTTGCCCTGGAGACCTGAAGTGCGGGGATTGCGGAATGGGTTGCGAGAAACTATTGATAAATCAGTGACGAAACGGATGAATCCCAGTGGATGTCCATAGTCTCAGTACCTTTTCCAAAATGACCTCCAGTACCTGTCGCTCCGCGTGCTTCAAATCAACACCCCAAATCTCAGTATGTCGTGACTTCTTCAAAATAGAAGGAAGGTTATCCCGAAAACGACTAGCCAGAGAACTTGTTTTCTCTGATGAAACAGACATTTTCAAATGTGCCTGCTAAAGAGGACGAAACGCTGTCAGATAAACTGATACCCGAAATTGTGATGAGAGGTCTGCCAAAGGGTCTAATATCGTGAAGGAACACGAATATTCTTGCTGGTGGGGGAACTCAACCCTCTCATTGTTCCGGGAGTCGACCGCCCGGGTGGGCTTAATCACTTGAACATTGATCGTTGCCCAGGTAGATTTGGCTCCGATTCCGTAAACACTCATGCACCTATGGATGCTTGGGGCAGTCCCGTAGACCAATGGGACCTGGGCACGAGTCTATCTTTAGGGTTGATCTACTTGACACCCACTAGCGCCTCAATGGGCGCCGAGGCATCCCATGAGGCTCTCATCGCCACTGAGTTGAAATATTCTCACCACAACATACCACCGATCACCCGAGTGGGTCAGGGTCTTTTAGCCGCCATAGATGTATCATGTTTTAGTTAGCTTGGGTGCCACCGTTTCCTAAGAGCCACTCGATACCTAAGCTGCGAGGGTTCTATAAAACATGATTCTTCTAATCTAAGTCTCCTCAAAGTCTCAGCGCTTGTCTAGCGAGCGGTTTGGCCAACGGACTTTTCCATGGACACAATGTCGCTTTATGGTCTCTTCTCAGGATACGATGAATAGTACACAACGCCCTGTCAATATGTCTATCATTATTCTCAGCCAATATCCTCTCCTCTCTAATTTGATCGCGTATCGCAATTCTCCTCAAGCATATATACGTTTATTGAATCAATTTGCGGCGTTGTCTCATAGTTATTATCCGGTTGTAAAGTTGGAATAAACAATTGATGGAGAGAGCAAAAAAGGGACACACATCATGTCTAAGATGATTTAATCCCCTGAGCTATGTAGGGCCCGTGAACCCTCAATATGCCCCAATGTAATGCGTCACATGAAACTCCATGTACTTACAGCCCAAGCGTAGCTTCTCTGTTTATGCCACGCCACGCTCACGAGCGGTGTGGGGACACGCTGGGATAAATATAAATATATAACCGCCGACAACTGCTACATAGTTCTTTTACTCTACCGGCGCTAGTCATGGGATCCCCCAATTATGGTATTTCAATCAATATTTACGGTCGTGGCGACGCTAAGCTCGGCGACTGCCCATCCCACATGGGAATTGCCATCTACAAGCATGCATCATATACGCAACCCCACAGACGAAGACTTCATCTATGATCCGCGGCCACAGCCGCTCGAGAACCCGGTTCTTAAAGGCCGCTGCGAGCTTGCTTCTTTCAATTATGAGCAGAGCCGACAAGCTGCTAGCCTGATTTCTGCGTTTGGGAACGACGAGTCTAACATCCCCGAGTTTGGGGTAGGAAATTGCCAAGACTGGGTTTCAAGTGCTGTTGGAATGCTTGAGCATGCTGGTGTTTTTCCTTCTGGAGAGGAGCAATTCTGGAAGAGTATGATCAACAGAAGTTCGGAGGAAATGAAAAATGAATGTCTTCGGGGAGGGAAGAAATGGATAGATGGCCCAGAGTCGACGTATGAAGGGGATCCTGATGCAAGATTCGTGGACAGAGAACGGGACACAGCGAAGCCTGTTGGAAAGTTGGTTCAGAATGATGTGTTCCGGGCACGTATGCAGTCGCTTTTGGGCCCCAAGCGAAGTGGTGAGAGTGATCATGATGAGATGCCTACAGAACGCCCGCTTTATGTGTCGAGTCCTTTCTTTAGTAAGTTGGCTGGGATGAAAGATTGAGTGCATTCTATAAGCATCACATCATTCTTGCTTCAAGCTGTAGACGGAGCCGCAGAAACTAAAATGGTGATAAGAAGAGTCTAAGGCCCCGGACCCGGATCAAGCGAGCTACAAAGCAGGATTATGCAACCGCTACGCAAGATAGTCTTTTCGTAAAGATCAATTGATCTCAAATGGGTAAATGTATATGTAGTTTGACGAAGACCGCTTGCTTACGCGTCAGTCATATGTGCTCTATGTGCACGACCAAGGCGAGCGGACGTATATAATTGTATGATTGTGGATGGGTGTGCTTGCTCGGCCTGAACGCGTGCACGGTTCAGTTGCGCTGCGGGCCAGGTTTAGCAGCACCGCCTCAGCTCCGGGCGGAAGGGTGGGTTCAGCGTCGTGGCCAGGAGATGCCACGTCTAATGACTCCATCGAGACCAAGAACAAAAACACCGGCATTTGACCATATTTCAATACAGTATATTACAAGTATTCAAGAAAGTACAATACCGCTCGTAAATTACCAGTCGTACTTTTCCTCATACGGTAAACACTCTTGGTGGGTCCCGGCAATCAAAGTAAGAAAGGACGTCATCAACAAATTCCCCTGGGCCGAGATGATACAGCATACAGGAGAATATTGAAATTAAAGTAAAAATAAAATAAAACACTCTTTCTCTTCCTTCAATTCTCTCATGGCCAATTATAGCCAAGCCACAAACGCAAACTACGAAAAATACATGAATTCAAAGGGGCCTACGACTATTTCTGATCCTTACGACGCCTCGACTTACACTAGTACATTCCTCAATGCCTGCCAGGAGTGGAAATAATAAAACGAATAATGCCCGCCATGCGCGTACGACATCTTGGTCGAGTGGCTTCCACTTCATCCAGAAGACCGGCGAATCCTCCGAAAACGCGCAAGGCCGCCGACGACGCGAGTCCAATACCTCCCTCGCCAGTGTTGAAGAACGCTCTTCCTCCCAAGATTCGCTCGACTCGTTCGCCATCGATGATAACATGTTAAGAAATACCTCAATGGATCTGGGTGGTGACCGCAAAACCCAGCATGTGCGCGGCCGCTCTATCAGCCATGGCCAGCCACAGGTACTGACCCTGCAGGGAGAGGAGCCCCCCGACTGTGCGGGAGCCAACTCGCCCCGCGCTCGTAACGTGGATGTCGCTGCCGCGGAAGGGTCAACTGGGACTGCTGGGCCTCTGTCGTGTCTTTGATTTCTTGCAGATTGCGTCGCTACAGGCCTACATGTTCTACCAGCTCAAGTCGTTCGATTCGAACCTGTCCGATTCCGATGTCGCGACCCAGGCGGGAATTCTGCAGGGCGCTTTTACTGCTGCTCAGTTTGCGACGGCGATCCCTTGGGGTCGTGTTGCCGATGCGGAGTGGGGTGGTCGAAAGTTTGTTCTACTTGTTGGTCTGGTGGGCACCGCGGTGTCTTGTTTGGGAGTCGCATATTCGACGTCGTTCGCGCAGGCCGTGTTCTGGCGCTCGTTTGGTGGCGCCATCAATGGCACCGTTGGTATTATTCGGACTATGATTGCGGAGAATGTGAAAGAGAAGAAATATCACTCGCGGGCTTTCTTGATTCTGCCAATTGGCTTCAACATAGCTTCGTTATTTGGTCCTGGTGAGTACCTCGTTTTGTCAATGCTGTTCCGGCAATACGACAATCCGCTAATCAGTATTACAGTGATGGGTGGCATGCTGGCGGATCCCGTTAAGAGTTACCCCCGCCTCTTTGGTCCCAATTCTTCCTTTGGAGGCGCGGATGGAGTGCAATGGCTCGAGAAGTACCCTTATGCACTGCCGATGTTCGCAAACTTCTGTTTCCTCTCTGCAACGGCAGCCTTGGTTGCGTATGGGTTAGAAGAGACCTTGGCGTCTTGCAAGGGTAAGCCTGGCCTGGGTGTATTTGCTAAGAGGTTGTTTGCGCGCGGCGCGAAGAAGGTGTTCCCCTCTTCGTTGTCCTCGTACACAAAAATTCCGCTGCGCGACTACGAAGAGGATGGGCCTTTGCTGGGCCGCCCCACGGACCACTCGGAAAGCTATGAACTCGAAGAAAAGGCGCACAAGCCTGCCCGCCTTCGACGCGTGTTACCTTTCCGAAGAATCTGGACCAAGAACGTGTTGTGCACCCTCGGCGCACAGGCTTTCTTCGACTTCCAAATGGGTGCTTTCAACAACCTCTGGCTCCTTTTCCTGTCTACTCCCCGCTATGATGCCAATGATCCTGCGAGCCCCGCCCGAAGCTTGCCATTCGCTTTCACCGGCGGACTGGGCATGCTGCCGCAGAGCGTTGGTTTCGCAACCGCCATTTTGGGTGTAATTGGCATGCTCCTCCAGTTTACCATCTACCCTACTATCAACGGCCGTCTGGGGACAGCCAGGAGCTACCAATATTTCCTCTCCCTCTTCCCGATTGCATACTTCATTGCCCCTTATATCTCGCTGGCTCCATCTACAATTCCCCCTCCCGGTCAAGCCAACGGCCCCTGGGTTTGGTTCTGGATCATTGTCGTCCTATTCTTCCAGGTCACTGCCCGAACCTTCACTCTTCCCACCTCTATTATCCTGCTGAACAACTGCTCGCCACATCCATCAGTCCTTGGCACAATCCACGGAATTGGTCAGTCAGTCTCGTCAGCCTTCCGTACTATTGGACCTATCTTTTCAGGTGCGTGGTATGGATATGGTCTGGATATTGGCATGGTCGGCTTCGCTTGGTGGTTGATTGCATTGGTATCCGTGTTTGGCTGCCTTGCAGCTATCTTCGTATATGAAGGTTCTGGACATGAGATTACCCTTCCTGGTGAGGAAGACGAGATCTGATGTAATACGGTATGAAAGTGTCTTTCTTTTTTCTCGAGAGTTGATTGTACATTCCTTCAACATTTTGCATACTATAAGGTGTTGTTTGGTTGGGTGATGTTTGTCCTATCATGCTTTGAAATTGCTGTTCTGCTGGTGCTGGTCACCTGAATATCCCTGACTGATATCTTTCCCATTTGCACTCATTGCTGCACCAGTGAGCAGTGTCGTTTCGCATATTGAACTTTCTGATATTTTGCCTGCATCTGGTTTTTCCCCTTGCATTTGTTTCTTGGATACCATCTTGCTTTGCACCTTTCCTTATATTGCAGCATCTTCATTTTGTTCCCTACTTTAGAATAGAAAAATCCAGGCACTGCTCTGGTCAGTTGATTCGATGATCAAGAATGAAAACAAACATACCATATACTATTTTTCCAAGCTTGATTATTCCGAAAAAAATTCAGTACATATATTATAGCAAGTGATTCGGCCGTCATTTGGTAAAACGTATCATCTATTTTGACTTTGTCTTCATATCTCTTCACACGAAGGCGACTCTCACAAGCTAGCCCCGTATCCCTTGGCATAGCTAGCATCAAAGGTCTCCTTGTTGACCGCATATTCACGAATATAATCCCTCTCAAGGTCGTGCGTCCTCCGGCCAAGAAGAACAAGACTGTGCAATGGAGCGCCCATCTCAACAGTAGACAACTCCTTAAGTGTACCAGAAACAAGTTGTTGATTAGCAGCGCCAACTCGGGCAGCACCAACAGCCAAACTGTCCGGTCCATAAATGCCCTCCTGGCGTTCTTCCTCGGTCTCCAGCATCTGTGACGCACACTGCGCAACGGTCATGTAGCGCGGAGGCTCGAAAATGCGGCGGCCGCGCGCCATGTTCTCTAGCGACTGCTCCTTGACCTTAATATCGAGCAGGACGAGTGTGTGTAGACCGATCTGAATGTTCTCGCGCACGCGGTCGTAGTACGACGATGGCTTCCAGGTCTCAGTGAAGAAGACCATGCTGACTGTCTGTCCAAAGTTGTACAGCTGGAGTCCTGTGCAGCCAATTCCGGACATGATGGAGGCGTTCGGGACGACTTTGGTCTCGATGCCAAGTTCGCGCGCACGGAGGACGAGATCGGTATGAGTTGTTGCGCTGTTGGTGGTATCGTGTCAGCTATAGATCTTGTAGGGGAGACGAATGGAGCCCGTACCCGAATGGATCTCCCACCACGAGGAACACAATATCAACTTTGTCACCGCCAGCGAGGATGTCATCGCTGCCAGTCTCAACTAGTTCGCGGTCTGCCTCGATGACAGGGCGGCCATAGAACGCTTCCTACTGGTATTATGTTTAATCAGTCCATCTGTGCGAGTGATATGCAATATTTCATTGCCATATGGAACCGGGGTAAAAGTTTTGGAACCAAACTCACCAGCTTTTCCTTATCGACAAGAAGAATGCTCGTGTATGCCTCTAAATAGACTCTCTCGGCCCGCTTCACGATCTCTAGACCGCGGACAGTGATATCTGTCTCATCGGCAAGACCAAGTCCAACTAGATGAAGCATATTGACTGTAAAGTCTCAGATTATGCAATTGAGCAGAATGCAATGGATCTCACTGTATAGCAAACAGTTCGAAAAAAACGAATGACCGTGCCCCGCGATGCTGGCAGAATGCTCCGTGACCGCCGGATCAAAGAGTATCCGCTTATCGCTTATCTCCCCCAGATCGGCCTGTGCGCGTCCAGAGCTTCATCTTCCTCGCGACCATCTTTGACTTTGCTTTCAACCAACCCAATACCGCTCACTCTTCCTGGTTAAATACCAGTGTAACCTCTTATCCCGATAGCTTGAGTCATTTCCCCTGGTAGGGTTACCGCCATCAATCATGAGCTCTGATCGGAATCCGAAGTATCGGCAGGAGATACAGCAGGTGAGTTCCTCCCCGGCCTCTGGTTCTTTTTGCTTGTGGCTTTCGGTATATCGGTCTTTCTGGCTCTCGATCATTTCAATTATATGTCCTTGTCAGGTTTGTGAGGACTTTTGAACACATTCTGCCTGTCGGCTGGCTTTGCGACACAACATGAGTCGCGCAAACATATTGTCTTTGGGGACAGTGCCACATTCACCTCGATTCCCCCGAGTCCCACCGGAAGACAGTAGTATGTCAAATTTGGCGCTGCCTTGCAGGTCTGAAAATATCACGTCCACGGATAGTCTGGCTGGGTTTGCGACAGATGACTTGCATTGCGAATTTACTCATTTGCTGGAACAAGGCCATCCCATTCTTGTTCTCTTCAAGTTCTCAAAGCGAAGGTCGATCTTGGGTCCACATACATGTGTTCATGTTGTACCTGTCCAGCTAGGCCTTTTAGTCTTGCACTGTTGGATTGCTGGAATGTGCGCATCTTGACGTCGAGCAACAAAACGGCAATACTCAAAATGTATGAACCGTCTCATCAACTGGTCCTGTCAACATCAAAGTTTTCGCATGCTTTTGCATTGGACCAACGAGTTTTATTGGGTTAAAAACCAAGGACAATTTCAAAGTTGCTAGAATTAAGAGCAATTGACAAGACGGTCGTGCCTTCTCTTCTATGTCTTGATGTTCGCAGGGGTCACGAGTGAGCTTTATATCGATCTCGATATTATGATGATGGCTGCCGTTTACCCTATCGGCTTGCCAAAGTGCCCAGGCTTCTCATTTCTCACTCATCCACGACCTTTCTTTCAGCTTTCCCCGCTACTTGTGCCTCAGACATCCATTCACTGTATTGAATCCTTCATTTGTTTTTTCTCAATTAGTTGATCATGGCGCCAATCATGTACCCTCCCAGACTTGACGCCAGATCGATTGTCGAGCTCTGGAGACAGCGCCAGGAAACAATTGCGCGAAATGAGGAATATATGCAAGGATATCCTCAAGGGACCCTGAGTGATCCTGATAGGACCTTGACTGATCCTGATATGGCCTCGAGTGATCATTATATGGGCCTGGGTGATCCAGATGAGAACTTAAGTGATTGGATCACCACCTCACCTGTCAATGCTACTTGTGTAGCTTCAGACTCGGGTGTGGATATCCCTGAAAATATTCTTATGCATTCTGTGGAACACGTCTCTGGTGCGAATCAAGACGACCTGTCGGACGATGCCAAATTGGATTTCTTCGCTATGGGAGAGTCAGAGTTCTTTGCCATGGGAGAGTACTTCCATGATCTTTATACCCATCATCATGATCCTACAAAGGAGTCACTCGTTCGTGTTCGACTTCGCAGGTTGGGTACCCATATATTCAACTCGCTCAGCTTTCTGAAGGACAATGTCACGACCAACTCCGAGCCAGTGACTGAAACAGACCCCTCTGAACCAATTATCGAGAGCCAGGAAGACTACGAGATAGAGAAAGAAAACATATCTGGAGGGCTATTTACTAACCACAGTATTAAGATGATGTTTGTCTCCGGAGAGACAGCTGAGCCTTCCCCTGAAACTACTACTTTGATTGAGGAGATCACCCGCCAACAAGTGATCGAGATTGTGAGTACTGATGATTGTGTCTTGGAAGCTCTTGTCATTAACGATCAAATAGCTCAGCCGCAGCACCGCATTGGCGACTCGCCGCGGAGTTCGCTCGATCTCTACTGACGATCTGATTTTCCTGATTCGCCACGACAAGGCCAAGGTCTCCCGTCTGCGAACCTTCCTGTCCTGGAAGGACGTTCGCAAGAATGTCAAGGACTCCGACGACAAGGGTGGTGGTGACGCCGCTGATTTTGCCGCTGCCGACGATGCGGCTGGCGTGGTTGCAGGCCCTCAAGATGTTGCCCCCAAGCCCAAGAATAAGCGCGCGAAGGTCGGACTTGCGTGGGATGTCAACAGTTTCTACTCAGTTCAGGTCCCTGAGCGTGAAGATGAAGAGGACGAAGAAGAGGAGGAACAGAACTACGCGACTCTCCAGCGTCTAGCTGCCGCCGATGAACGCACCCGCCACATGACCCGAGAGGAGTATGTCTTTTGGTCTGAGTGTCGCCAGGCCTCTTTCACCTACCGCAAGAGCAAACGATTCCGCGAGTGGGCAGGCTTCGGTATCGTGACCGAATCTAAGCCAAACGATGACATTGTGGACATCCTCGGATTCCTCACATTCGAGATCGTCCAGACCCTGACTGAACAGGCACTCAAAGTCAAGGAGCGCGAAGATAATGAGAAGCACCGTCGCGGTGGCGCCGAAGCCGGCGAGAACCTCAAGAAGCGTAAGCGCGAGACCGGCCTGTTTGACCCCCCCCGAGGAGGGACGCACTCCCATTGAGCCACGACACGTCCGCGAGGCCTACCGCAAGCTGCAGGCCACCCCCCAGAAGGCGGTCGCTATGCTGTTGCACAACGGCCGTGTTCCTGCCCGCCTCCCTCTTGCTTTGGTGAGTTTACGTAAACTTTTACTTTTGTGTTCTTATGCTAACGAAGCCACTAGATTTAATTGTTCGTCCACTCAGGCATCATCAGCTTCATATTGATGCTCTTTCATGAATTACGCGCATGGCAGCGGGAGTTTGCGAACGATACCCAATCTTTTCTTGTTTGATTTGTGCATTCAGTGGCGACGGAGTCAGTCCCTTAGTTGTTTCTTCTGATATCACCATTTTTGTTTGAATAGTTCGCTATTGTACCTTTGATTACAACTTCCTGTGCACTGTATTTTCGGCCTAGTTATCCAACCAGTTCCTCTACGGCATGACGTTGGGCATAGGGTAAATGTATTAGCCTGAATCATGAAGTCTCACAATCGGAACTACTCCCCGTGTAGAGGGTAAGCTGACGGCGAGTGAGCTCGCAGGATTATCTACGTATCCCATAGCTGTGTTAGCATTTACACGAAGATGTCCAAGATCAGAGATACAATTTTGATTGAATATTGCTCAGAAATGAACATGCCATCAAGGTCTCAATTCAAGTAGCCATTGGGTATTTATTCCTCCAGTAAAAGCTCTCCCAAATGTTCATAGCATGCCAATTCTTCCGTACTTCAGGGTGCGACTTGATCAAAGAGAAGTTTCGATGTATATCAGCGAATGGTAGGCTCAGCGCATCAATATAGCGCAATATCTCACGAAGAAATGTTTTGAAGTTGTTCTTGGCCGCTAACTCAAGTAGCGATAAACCAAAGCGATCTTCTGGAAGAGGATTTGCTCCTCGATCTAGAAGAAGCCGAGCATAAGCAAGGCATTTTGACTCGCCCCTATAGGCCATGAAGTCGTGGGCGTGGCCCTGGAGATTTCTGATATCTGCACCGTAACGCAGGAGCACGGTAATCGTTGCTTCTGCAGCGTCTTGATCCTTGGCTCTCAACGCATTCTCTAGGTATGATCTTGGGGAGAGCGAGTTGCGATTCCATTCCAAATTTGGGTCGAATCCTTTTTTGAGGAAGAATTCTGTGAGTTCTGCATTTCCTTGTGAGATAGTCTCTCTCAACACTTGCTGTGCATCTTGGTCGTCTGCCAGAGCCACCACACCATGCATAGCAAGAAGATTCAGCATAGCCGGTCCACCCTCACCTTTTGATGCTTCACCAATCAAACTTTGGTTGGAGCCGAAAAAAGCGGATGGTTTAAGGGGCACATTGTGGTCGAGCAAGACTTGCATAGATGCAATATCGCCGTACTTGACAGCCTGTGAGATCGGATTTGTTCCGTCATGGTGGAATTCAGCTTGGCCGTTTGCACCTCGCGAAAGTAGCAAATCAATGATCTGAGGAAACCCCATGGCTGCAATAACAGCAGAGTCTCCTTCGGTCTCTGCCTTCTTTAGATCGAGACCATGGTCGAACAGCAACTTCACTATCTCGATGTGACCTTCTTGACAGGCCGAAAAGAGCGGCTGATATTGCGGATCATACTCCATGTCCTCATCTGGATCCTCCCCATACACTCCTGCGCCGTGTTCTAGAAGAACAGCAGCGATCTGAACCTGCCCTCTTCCCGCGGCCGCGGATAGTGCTGGGCGGGGCATTGAGGAGTAATCAGCATAGGAATGACTGCAAACGATGTTTGGATCATATCCACTCGAAAGAATCTCCCGAAGAAGACCCTCAAGTCCACAAAGTGCCGAAACAAACAGAAGGATAGCCAAGTCTTCGCCTTTCTTAGAGATCTTGGCATTCACGTCAATTTTTGACAGGATGTATTTCACGATATCATATTTCTTACGTTCAGCTGCCCATCTCAAAGGCCATAATGTAGCATCGTCATGCATCTCAGGATCCGGACAGGCTCCAGCCTCCACGAGAAACTTGATAGTCTCAATATCGCCTAGCCTGGCAGCTAAAGCCAATGGGGTGATTTTCCTGTCGCATGCAACATTTACATCGGCCCCCAAATTACTCAAAAACCGAGCAATTTCCAAGTATTTATGCTCCATCGCAAGTGCAAATGGATACTTAACACCATACTGACTGGCTTCAGTGATGCTTTGAGGAAAGAGTTCTGCCAGTAATTGGACTAATGCCAGGTTCCCACTGGGAACAACCAGATAGATAGCATCGATCGCATTCTGATTGTTCCAATCTCTCATGACACCATGCGTGATCAGCAAGCGTACAACCTTTTCGTGGCCATTTTCAAGCGCGAGGGTGAACGGGTCACTCTCAGGCCTATAATCGAAGTTGGGGTATCCCTCTTCATCGAGCCCGTACTGGTCCTGAAACCTTTCTGTAAGGGGTCTCCACCCTTCCTTTCGACATGGATCAAGCCCTAAATCCAGAAATATCTTGACCACTTTGTCATGTCCATGAGCTGCCGCTAAAGCCATCGGCTGCCATTCTTCATCCACGCAGGCACTTGGCAAAGCGCCGGCTTCTAGTGACATTCGCACAGTTCTCTCAACACCATTTCGCGCTGCCCATTCAAGGGCAGAGCTACCGAAATAGAGGACATTGTGTCGATATAGAGAATCGTTCATCAAGCGATAAAAGAATTTGCTTGTTCTTAAAAACGAGTTTAAATCGCTGTCATATTCAAAGAAGGTGGCAATGTAGATGACCAACTCAACTGGTAGTCTGGAAACCCCCATTTCAGATGAGTGAAGAGAAGGAAAGTTGGGGTTGGAATATCTCCAGAGTTAGTAGAGTCGGAGCAAACACCGCTAATCTTTAGCGCTCCGCAAAGCCCACCGAGCCCTTCATAGGGGCGCTTATCAGGGCCTTATAAACACCTAGATTGATACTGAGCCATGTAAGTCACGTTTTGGAACGCGACAAAGCGTACTGTTCAGAGAATTTATAGATGAGACTTCTAAAAAAGTTGTGGTACTTCTGTATAGATGGAAAATATACAAGATGAGACGAAACACTACAGATATTCGTGTTAGTAGGGAGATTTTCCCCTTAGATACAGGGTAGTTAAGTTTGATAGAGAATGAGGAAGACACTGCGCACTTGGAACTCGAAATAAAACAGGCCAGTAGCGCCCGTCGCCTTTCAAATAAGCAGTAGAGCATTTCACAGCAGATTTCTTTTGTAAATATAGGTGCTGCTATCTCTCTGGTCGCTGCAAACGCCATCTTCAGCAACAGCCTTTGTTCCGAGCGTCAAAAACGCGCTGTAAATATTAGCGTTTCTTCAGATGCCATCATCGAAGCTGGAGTCCGCTCTATCCGTGATCTAATGTCTGGCTCCGAGTTAACCGCTGTGCTCGCCTACGCTAAAAGCATCGACAAAGTCATGTACCTCGGTGGTGCTGTCAGTATCTCCGTCTGGGTATTTTCTCTGAGACTTGGAAGGACATCCGGAAGGTCAAGGAGCTTCAGGTCATCACTGACAAATCTCCTGACAGCGGTGATAGAGAGTCGGCAGTGGTCGGCGAAAAGTAAAGTCATTGGTCAGTAACGAATTAGGGAAGTCTGTATTCATAGGTGTTCCTTATACATCATTCGAGATTGCTCCTAGATAGTTTGGGACTGCCTTAGCGAAGTCGATGAATTCGCTACCCATAATCAATCACTCTCAAACAAGTGTGTCCTGTGGTCCAGATAATCAAATAACTACATACTACCCATACTAACACTCATTGACACATTCAATCACACTTTCTACCCCGTTGCCAGCGCTCCATACTTTTGCAATTCTCAAACCTGCCTTTCTCTCAATCAAGTCGTACCACGCTGTGCTAGTCCGCTCTTCCGAAGAGAATAGAGTTAACATCAGCATATCAAGTCCCGTAGTCTCCCAATGGGCACCGATGTGCGGCACAACGTTCTCGTGGATCAACAGTCTGCTATATCCAGGCTTCATGGCCTCCTTCACTCGTGTAAGTATGCTTTCGCATACATCGTCCGGCCAGTTATGCAGAGTTGAGTGTATATAGTAGGCACGGGCACCTGAGTATAATGTAAGCAACATCGTTCGAGATTGATAGAAATCATTTGGATCAGGGCTCCGGATCCTGAATCCTCACCTTTAACGGGCTGTTCTTGATGAAAGTCATACTCCATTCGGATTATAGCCGGATCGAGATCCTTGATCTGGTGAATCATCATGGGTAAATCTTGAAGGTTGAAGGATTAATTTTCCGGGGGCGTTCGGATAGCGAGTGTGAAATCTTGCCAAGTCATGGCCCATGTTGCCGCCGATGTCCACGAGGAATGGTGCATCTGGGCTAAAATCGGCCCCGTCGATGAGCATATCCTTCACAGGATAGACATCGGGGTCCATCCAGCATGGGCGACCCAGGTTGTAACCTCCAAGGTAATCATTCAGGTGTTTTCCATAGCCCGAGTCATGCACCCAATCAAATACGTTCTTTTCAGTACCATAGGCATACATCAGAGATGTGTCATGAGAATTTGTCGGATTCACCCAGCCACGCTTACGCGAGAACTCGTGGAATTTCAAGGTGCCAGCAGCAGTGCACGCGGTGCTAGATGAGCGGCATGATATATTAGTCACTTGTTACTTCATGAAATTTGACTGGAGGTCGAATGAGCACTCACACACCAAGATACCCATGCCCAATTTGTGGAAGGCTCAGCGCCTTGGTATAGTTTGTGGATCTATACTCATCTTCGCCGACCTCGATGAGGAGTCCCATCGCACAGACATGTCGCATCACGCGACCTCGAATACATTTAGCTATAGCTTTAGCGCGGATTATGCAAAGCTCACCGAGAAGCTTGGTATCGACCCCCAGGCTCACGGCCAAATCGGTTACTTTCTGGGGCTTGTCGCCATTCTGAGCCATCAGTATCCATAATCCCGAATCCACGCCAAACCCTATCGCCGCTATTGCACCAATCTATATTATCACTTAGTTTGTCCAGACGATGACAGTTAAAAAGACTCACCTGTCCCCAACAGTGGTCAACCATGGTTTCCCGAGGGGTCTCTAGAGCTCTAGCCAAAGCTCGGCACTTGATTACCACGTCCTTGCGGTCCTCGTCAGTTCCATGAGGTAGGTTGTTAACACCTTTGATAACATCATTCAGCAGTTCAGGAACTGCCTCAGCAATGTTTGGGCGTTTGGCGATACTAAGATCATCAGGACACGAATGATACTCTGCGTTCTCGGCTCCCATGCTGTTGGATACAAGAGCTGAAGTTGAAAGACTTGTTCAGGGGCAAAATGAATAAGATCGTGTATACCTAGATTCTAATGTTGAAGATTTTACGACATATTGTTTGCTGCCCCTATATAACAAGTTTCAACATAGCGTGCAATAGCCTGAAGCGCGTATGACGTACAAACTTGAGTCTCGTGTATTGGAAGCCTTGCAGACTGATAGTATAAACTTGAGTCTCGTATACCGAAAACCTTAGATGCTGATAAGACAAACTCTCAATGAGTCTCGCATACTAGACACCACAGAAGCTAGTTGCACAAACTTGATTCTCGCAAGCCGGAAACATTGGAAGCTAGTGATACAGGCCATAGCCTAGTACGGCTGAAGCCTGTGACGTGCCAAAGGATTCTCTGGATGCTAATAGCAATATCACACGAAATCCTGTCACCGGACCTCATCTATCACAATAATTGGCATATGTGGCCAAGTGATTTCTCCTAGATCTTTTCCGCGAATAAGGGATCCACCAGGTCATGACTGAGTTTCTTACTAGTGGCTAGGTCTAATGGCCTCTAGGAATGGCCGTAGCACTGAAATTCACCAAAAATCACTGATAATTAGAGATGTCAGAGCGACATTTTAGATTTCTAACATGGTGGCCTCGGGATCTGGCAAGCAAAATGCCTTTCTTCAGTGGTCCTTTAGTTTTATATCTTTTAACCCCTTTTAAAGTATTTTCTTGAGAAAACGGAGGGGTTAAGGGCTGGTTTTGTGACAGCGACTCTTCCATGTAGTACTATTCTGGGATTCAGCAATTACTAGCCCTCTCTTTCCACTTTCTCAACCACCCCATGCCACTTGTCGAAAATGTTCTCTGGATCAAACTTCCTCTTCGTCTTCTGCAATTTCTCCAAATTTCGGCCATATGCTTGAACCGGCGTCAATAGGTCCGCTTCCATATTGAGATAGCGTCCCACCGGCTCTTCTCCGAAGTTGTTCCGCCTATCATGCCCTACCCACTCGTGTCCATTCTCACGGCGTATCTGGGCACATAACTTTGAGTTAAACCGCCGAACAGTCTCATCTAGTGCGGGGTTGGTCCATCCAAACATAGTAACAGCATCGTAGTACGCTCCACGATTGGCGTACGCGGTAGCACCTTGAGGCACTTGGCGCAACTTGTGCGTTGAAAAAGTTCAATTGCTAGCGAGCAGACGCTTACGTCAGGGTACATGTCGTGGAATGACCAGATTGAGTCCGCGATTTGTTGAAAAGCGACTGCGTGGAGCGGCATCGTCACATTGCCAGAGCCCTGGAGGCGGCGAATGCCGTATTCGCACATTAAGTTCTGTAGGGTGTTGATCTGGGCAATAGACATCATGCTTGTGCAGTTTGCAATAGATCCGATGCTCAAAAGGTTTGAAAAGTACCTCTTCGCTTCCCACTCTGGTCCGTGGTAAAGTGGGATAGCAGAAAGGACCCGGTTTGCCCCATCCGGGGTGTACCCAACAGCTAGAGCTAAGCAGTGGCCCTCTTGTTGATTTCGATTGTGAAACTCATTTGAAAATGCCACCAGCTCGCGCAGCTTGTCAGGTGCAAATGTCAGAGTTCCACTCCAGACCAATCCCTGCTTAAAGACGCGGGACTTGAATCGCGTAACGACTCCGATCTGAGCTCCAGCTCCACGGACGGCCCAGAAAAGGTCTGGATTTTTTGACCCGGAGGCTTCGAGAATATATCCATCTGCTGTGACTATTTGGACTGATATGAGGTTGTCAATTGCGAGGCCGTATTTTGCTGTCAGCCAGCCGTGGCCTCCCCCTAATATAAGCCCTCCTACACCAGTGTGGTTCACTGCGCCGCCAACAGTAGCTAGTCCACAAGACTCTAGAGCACTATCTACATCACCCCAAAGGCATCCACCATCAAAAGACACGGTCATCTTGGCTTGATCGACTTCAACTTTTCGCAGTTTCCCAAGATGGATAACCATACCTTCTGACGATGACATCCCGCTTGTCGAATGGCCACCGCCACAAACAGCCAGTGGGAGCTTGTTTGAAACGGCAAATTTGATAGCCACAGAGACCTCTTCGGCAGATGTCGGGCTAACAATCACAGCCTAGAAGAAAATTGGTTAGATGTGACTTGGACAGTTCGGCGGGGCCAAACTGACCGATTTGATCTCAGCAGCCTCGCTCCATCTCTTCATGCGCGTGGCATATCCATCATCCCACGGCATGAGAACGTCACCATCTGTGATAGCTCCGCGTAGCTCAGTCCAGTCAGGCATTTTGGTCATACTTTAAATTGAAGGTGGCTCAAATCAATAGTATCATACTCTTTTGTGATAGACCATAGAAGACATGGCAGGTGATATAAGCAGTAACTATGTAAAACTCACTTTATAAGCATTGAAAGGATTACTATCCGTGCGATGGTTGTGTGATACTACGCAAAGGCAGCCTTCAAATCCTGAATTTATATCAAAGTCAAATTGAAATCTGATAAAAGTCTGATGAAAGTCTGATGAAAGTCTCATAAGTGTAAAAAAGTCCGTGCAATGGACAAACCAGGATATCAGAATGTATCAGAGCGTTCGGGAGTACCAGATTAGATGTAACCTGCATGTCAACTATCAGGATTGACATAGATGCAGAGGCCTTTCCTGGAAGAATTTCCCACCAATCTAGGCAATGTGGGAGATGCCACTATGACAGAGCAAAAGAAGTCCATCTCATATCCCTAAGATAAACGTATATATAGAGACCTTTGTAAATTATAGTCATAAGAAGGTGTCACACATCCTCATATTTGACAAACATTCATCAGCATAGCATCAAACAAAGACAGACAGTTTACCTAACCAAGAAATGTCACTCGTGGAGCAGAATACCAGTGCAGATGTCAAATCGACTGATATCAGTACAGTGACACAGATAGATCTCGAAAGGATTTGGACATGGAACAAGATAACCCCAGAACCGATTGAGCGATGCGTTCATGAGATGTTCGAAGAGAAAGCTCAAACTCAGCCTAATGCATCTGCTATCTGTGCCTGGGATGGCGACTTCTCTTATGCCGAACTGGATCAACTCACTACAAAATTAGCAGACAGGCTCAGTGAGATGGGTATTGGGCACGGTGTGTTGATACCTCTCTGTTTCGAGAAGTCGATGTGGACGACAGTTGCCATGCTTGGAGTGCTTAAAGCCGGTGGAGGATTTGTCATGCTTGATACCTTGTTCCCTGAACATCATCTCCGTCTCATCGTCCAACAAGTCAAAGCAGATCTCATCTTGTCTTCTGTCTCAAATCAGGAACTCAGTTTGAGATTGGCTCGGAATGTGATTCCTATAAGTCGAACATTCTTCATCAATCTGGATGTTCAAGCAAACCGTCGTCTTTTCCCTAGTCTTCCATCCTCAGTCATGTACGTGAACTTTACATCAGGCAGTACGGGGACCCCGAAAGGTGTTATTTTGAGCCATCGAAATTTTGCATCGGCTCTCTACCACCAAGCACAGCGTCTCGGATTCACAAAAGAATCGAGGGTCTATGACTTTTCCTCATACAGCTTTGATGCATCAATTAGCCAGACTTTCACAACTCTCACTGCTGGAGGTTGCTTATGTGTACCGATGGAGCAAGATCGGATGAACAAGTTGGCTCAGAGCATAGTATCTTTGCGCGCAAACGTTGCTGCCCTGACACCCTCCGTTGCCCAACTACTGGACCCAAAAGATACCACTACACTACACACAATTATGTTTATCGCGGAAGCGTTACAACTTAGGGATATCAACCGTTGGTGGGGAAAAGTCCGAGTTTTCAACATATACGGGCCAAGTGAGTGTACTCCGTACAGCGTCATCAACAGCCATGCGTCTTGCCCACAAGAAGCTGCCCGAATAGGCATTGGTGCTGGCCAAGTTACATGGGTCGTCGACCCGCATGACCATAATCGGTTGCTTCCACTTGGCGACACCGGCGAGCTACTTCTGGAAGGGCCACTTGTGGGTGAAGGGTATTTGGATAACCCAGAGAAGACAGCAATGGCATTCATCCATGACCCACTGTGGTTGCGAAGAGGAAGCTTGGGACAACCAGGAAGATGTGGACAACGCCTCTATAAAACAGGAGATCTTGTTCATTATAACGAGGATGGAAGCTTGACCTTTGTTGCACGCAAAGATACACAGGTCAAGATTCACGGACAGCGAGTCGAGGTTGGAGAAATTGAGCACTGCTTACAGGAGCACATGACCGAAGCAAAGCAAGTTGTGGTAGATATGGTTATGCGAGAGAACACAGGTCCAGCGTTGGCAGCCTTCATTCAAATCGATCAGATTGCGCCAAATCCCAGACAGCCAGAGTCTACCTGCACCGCAGAGATGCTTGAAATTTCTACCGATACCAAAGACAAACTAACTCAGCATCTGCCAGGCTACATGGTGCCCACCATGTTCTTTTCTGTGCGAAAGATCCCCATGACGGTGTCAGGGAAGCTGGACCGTAGAACACTACGCAATATTGGCACTTTGTGTATTCAAAAATTCATGGAAAAGCAGAGACCAAAGCCAAAGCCAACATCACGCCTCGGGTTGGAGTTACAAAGGATATTGGGTAGGGTTCTGGCACTTGACCCGGCATTGGTGGGAGTTGAAGATAATTTCTTTCGGCTGGGGGGAGACTCTATTGCGGCTATGCACGTCGTCTCCGAGGCTCAAAAGGCTGGAATTGAGCTCACGGTTTCAGACATCTTCCAATATCCTACACTCATCAGCCTGGTCAGCCGGTGCCACCATGTTGTAGCAGAGTGGGCTCCGGGAATGATCCCACCTTTTGCCATTTTGAGAGACGTCTTTGACAAAGATTTGTTCCTCCGAGAAATTGAAGCCCAGTATCAGTTCGATCCAGAGACCGTAGAAGACGCATACCCGTGCACTCCTTTACAAGAAGGTCTCGTGTCACTGTCCTTAAAACACCCGGGGGAATACATGATTCGACGCACTCTGGAACTGCATTCCACCATTGAAACAAGAGATTTCTGTCGAGCATGGGAAGAAATGGTTCAAAATGTTGCAATCTTACGGACAAGAATTGTGCAGCGCAGCGGGGTGGGCCCCTTGCAATTAGTATTGAACGAAGGAATCCAATGGACTCATGCATATGGATTGAATGAGTATCTTGAAGATGACAAAAAACGGACATTGGAACTTGGAAAGCCTCTTGCACGCTACGCCATTGTCACAGATAATGCGGGCTTGCGTCGATGGTTCGTGTGGACACTTCATCATGCACTTTATGATGGCTGGTCACTGCCACTTATGATTGACATGGTGAATCGAAGATACCATGGTATCTCGGAAAAGCCAAGACACGAGTTCAAAGGGTTTATCAAGTACCTCGAGGAGCAGAACAATGACAAGATAGCTGGCTACTGGCGCAATTCTCTTATGAACTGTGACTCTACCCTCTTTCCAGCACTTCCATCGTCTGTGCAGCGGCCAGTAGCAGACAGCGACATAACTCATGAAATACCATGGCTAAGCACACAACCACGAGATATTACAATCACAACACTTGTTCGTGCCGCCTGGGCTCTGCTTGCCAGCAGAATGACAAACTCAGACAGTGTCGTGTTTGGTATCACTACATCAGGACGCAGTGCGCCTGTTAATGGTATTAGCGAGATGGTAGGCCCGACAATCGCAACTGTTCCTTTGCAAGTCATGATATCACGGTCCCAGAAAGTTCTGGACTTTCTCGAGGCAGTACAGCAGCAATCAACGGATATGATTCCTTTCGAGCAGTTCGGTCTACACCGAATTGCTCGAACATGCCCTGGGGCCCAGCAGGCATGTATGTTCCAGACACTTCTTATCATCCAGCCACAAGAAAATAGACCCGACTGTACACTTGGAGTGTGGGAAGAAAACAGTGAGCCGGAGTGGGTCAATACATATGCACTAGCGCTGGAAGTGCAAATTGGCAGGAAGAGAGTCAATGCTAAATTTGACTCGAATGTGATTAAGCCGTGGATTGTGCAGTCGCTATTGGAAGGACTCGACTTTGTAATGAAACAACTTGACTCCGCAGGATCCCGACAGACCATGGCAGACATCGAGCTGGTCACACCCCGGAGTTTGGAGCGAATATGGGATTGGAATTGTACCGTCCCATCACCAGTGCAAGAATCTATTTATCATTTAATCGAAGAGCGGATGCACAATCAGCCGATGGCAAGAGCTATATATGCTTGGGACGGAGAGTTCACATACGGCGAGCTAGATCGACTGTCCTCGGTGGTAGCGGCTCAGGTCGTCAAACTTCGAGTTGATTCACACCTACTAGGGCCGGATATCCTGGTGCCACTATGCTTTGAGAAGTCCAAGTGGACAATAGTATCCATGCTTGGTGTCATCAAGTCCGGCGCAGGCTTTGTGTTGCTCGATCCTTCTCTCCCTCAGCCCCGACTGCAATCAATACTCCAAAAAGTGAACTCGAAGTTGATGTTATCCTCCCAAGCCAACATGGATTTGAGCCGCAAATTGTCAGAGGTAGTAGTTCAAATTGGCCCAGATCTATCTCACATCTCAAATACTGTCTTGGATAGTCCCTCGGATAGTGTTTCGAGTTACGATACCAGTTCCGCACCACTGTTGCAATCACCCTCAAGGGCATTTTATGCAGTATTCACTTCCGGCAGCACTGGAGCGCCCAAAGGGGTGTTGGTGTCGCACGTGAATTTTTGCTCCGCCATACGCTACCAGTCAGATCTTCTAGGATTCACCAGAAAGTCTAGAGTCCTAGATTTTGCATCATACGCTTTTGACGCCGCGATCCACAATATTATAGTAACACTTGTTGCGCGAGGATGTCTGTGCATTCCTTCTGAAGAAGACCGCGTCGGTAACATTGGAGACATCATTTCCGCCATGCGGCCGACGATCGTCAATTTGACTCCGACAGTAGCACGTCTGCTAGACCCAGCGACGACACGAGGTCTTCAGACTTTGATTTTACTTGGCGAGCCAGTCAAAACCAGGGATATTGAGCGATGGCAGTCGCAGGAAATCCAGATAATCAACGCCTACGGACCCGCTGAATGTACGCCAATTACCACAATCCACGCATTTGGTTCCAGCACAGACGAGATCATTAGGATTGGAAAGGGTGTGGGTTTAGTAACATGGATTGTGGATCCAGAGGACCATGATCGCTTGTTACCACTGGGATGCACCGGTGAACTACTCCTCGAAGGGCCGCTTGTTGGAATTGGCTACATGGGGGATCCAGACAAGACCGCTGAAGCTTTTATCGAAGACCCTGAATGGCTGCTGAAGGGTTCGAATGCTCGATTTGGGTGCCATGGCCACCTTTATAAGACAGGCGATCTGGTGCAGTACAACGAAGATGGGAGTCTGACGTTCATGGGCCGCAAAGACAGTCAAGTCAAGATCAGAGGGCAGCGCTTCGAGCTTGAAGAAGTTGAACACCACATTCAAAATTGCTTGCCAAAGGCGAGCCAGGTTGTAGCCGAAGTTACCCTGCCTGAGGGCGAGACAAATCCTAGACCGGTGTTGGTGGCCTTCATCCAGGTGAGCGATATGGACATGAAGATCAACGACGAACCGACTCTTGAGGTGAAGACATATCCCATGTCTGCTGATATCAAGAAGAAGCTTGCATGTCACCTGCCAGCCTACATGGTGCCGACAGTAGTATTCGCTCTGCGGGATATGCCGCTAACACCCACGGGTAAGACAAATCGCAGGCGTCTTCAAGAGATTGGCCAGGAATTGCTCTTCAAAGATGGGAACAAGGAGTTCGACTCGTCTGAAAACTTTCTTGGGAATCCACACGACAGATTGATATTGGAGACTGAGCAGCCGGCATACACAATAGCCCAGAAATTATATTCCATACGTCCCTCGTGGACTCAGGACAATTTTTCATCTGGAGAGGACGGGTCACAGCACCGGCACACTGAATTGAACGACGTGCTTTTACATTCGTCCGGTTTAGACTCTGTGGATATGATGGAACTTACGTCGTTTATTTCGCAGAAATTCCACGCTCAAGTTGGAATGCAGTTTTTGATGGACAAAGCAACCAGTATCAGAAGCCTAGCTCAGTATTTAGTCAGTTCACAGGCGTGTGATGCTGATAATCAACCATTTCCACTCCCCTCAATTCATGCCTCGACCTCGATTGATCTCATGGCTGAGATCGGGCGATACGACTCTAGAGTTCTGAGCGCCCAACGGAGACCCGCACGCCATGATAACATAGCGAGTAACATTCTGCCAATAGACAGAGATGGTAAGGTTTTTACCGTGCTCTTGACTGGCGGCACCGGTTTTGTCGGTACTCAAATCCTCCGCCAGCTGCTCGAACATCACCATGTCAGTCGTGTGATTGGGCTTGTACGTGGCGATACGGATGATGCAGCCAGAGCGCATATCATTGATAAAGCTGTGAAAGCGCTCTGGTGGACTAATTGCAACGCGGATAAACTAGAGGTCTGGCGAGGCGATCTATCACTGCCAAAGCTAGGACTTAGTTCAACGCGCTGGGATTCTCTAGCCAGTGGCCAAGCAATCAATACGATAATCCACTGCGGGGCCACAGTGCACTGGACGAAAAGCTACGAAGTCCTGGAGGCCGCCAATGTTGGCTCAACCATAGAGCTGTTACTACTCGCCGTAGGTGTCCCTCGAATGAGGTTCCTCTATGTCACGGGCGGTCGGCCTTGGAGATTTCACGAAGAGCTGGATGTTGCGAACGAGCTTTCAGTCGCAGATGCCGTTGCGTATAGCCAGACTAAGTTTGTCGCTGAAGCTGTAATCAAGCGTGCGGCGCGTCGCATCCCATCTGAAACTAATCGGCTCGCCATTCTAAATCCTGGATGGGTTATTGGCACGCCAAGTGAGGGTTTCTCCAACACTGATGACTATATCTGGCGGCTGGTGGCGACATGCATCAAAGTAGGGGCGTACAACCAGGTTGAGGCGGACGGGTGGCTTTCCATGTCTGATGCTACTGCCACAGCGACAGCGATTATTGAGGCAGCACTGGGAAAGAGGATACAGATCGTGGGTGAAGAACAGCCCGTGGATGGCATTCTATGGAGGGAGTTTTGGGCCATTATTGGGGGCCTGGGTTACAGGCTTGAGGCCAAGGGCATGGTAGATTGGCTGGCTCTTGTTCGTGCTGACATTGAAGCTGAAAGAGAGAAGCACCCACTGTGGCCACTGGCACATATATTCGGAGGCTTGCAGAACGATGAGCGAGTTGTGGGTAGCTTGCAGCAGAAGCGTGGTAGCACGCCATTGCGATTGAAAGTCGCTGTGGGCAGGTGCGTCGAGTTTCTTGTCAAAGTCGGCTTTTTACCTACACCTTCAGATCAGATCTAAGAGACAATATAGGCTGGACATAATGGATCAATTTGAAGACAATATGAAGCAACATTGCCGTCTTGGGCGGGATAGTGTCATTGCAGCATTATGACAGAACTTCTATTATTACTTCCAAGTTGTATCAAGTATCGTCCTCAACTAGTACAGATGCAAGAATTTCATTTAGTCATACATAATAGCTAAAGCTGGCAATCTCCAGTCATTCATAGCGGAGTAAAATACACTTATGCCTGGTGCGTCCGGCGCCCTGAAGAGATGAGTTAGCATTTGCGTTGCACATACAAACAATCAAAGGGAAGAAGAAAACATACACTCAGCCAATTCCTGCATACTCAACTCTCGAATGCCATTGACATGAGGAACGTTGCCCTGCACAGCACCCTTGACAGTCTCATAGGCACGGCCAAGCAAGCCCTTGTGCGCAACAACATGCGTAGCTAGTTTGGCCTCGAGCTTGATAACGCCAATCCGGGGATCCTTGGGTCCACCGTCGTGTACACCATCGCCCATATCGCCAATCCATGCCTTGAGTGCGGGCGAGTAGTACTTTTCCACGATAGCAGGGTCACCAATCACTGATGCAGTGCCTGAAATTGATGCCCAGGCTCCACTGATGGGATCGAGGAAGGACATGTTTGTTTCTTGTGGGTGCACGGTTAGATCCATTGTTTTGCCGGAGAAGAGATTGGTGTGGAAAATGAGGTCAATGCCCCCGTTCTCCTATTCGGGCCAATGGATTAACATGTTTCTTTTACTTCATTTAGCTCTGATCATACCTGCGCAGCTAGTGCCATACATCGCGAGGCGAGGTAGTCGCCTTCCGACTGCTTGGTCGTCAACATGCCAAATTTAACGTGGTTGATAAATTCAACCAGGTCTTCGATCTTCTGAGCGAGAGGCGGGTCTTCAAAATTCTGGGTCTTGTAAGGGTCCACGGGGTGGTTGCCCGTATTGGTGTTGATAGAGGCATCTGTAGTAGACATTTTTGCTTGGTTATTTGAAGTAAAAAGATATATTAAAGCAGGTAGTGAGAGAAGGGGAGGAAGAAGCTATATAGCTATGTATACAAGGGTCGTCAATGTGACGTCACCTACGGAGTACAAGATCAGGATTAGGGCTCATATTCAACCTTGGAAGTTCACCGCTCCACAGCTTCACTGCATCACTGCTTCACTGCACCGCTGCACCGCTGCACCAAATCGAGATCGGGGCTCCACAGCTCTGTCTCTGTGATGCATATTCGACAGGTTTTGTCTCGACTCCGCAGACTCCGCATCGGAGATTCTGCGAACACCCATTTCATCACACCCATGCAGAATGTCTCTCGAAAACGCTGTTTTGTGAATAGTCGCATGAGTGATTTTTTGTGGGCATGATTGCGAGGTCGTATTCCGAGTGACTCTCATTGCAATGAGATACTCGTTGATTAATCAGGGTGTGCAAGTGACTTCGTGGTTGACCGATCCCACAGAGCGAAACATGTCGGCATTTATCAATTCACTTTCGTGCTCAGCCAGATACTTGCTTTGAAGTATCATTCAATAAGCAGTCACAGAGAGTCCTTTCGATCTGCGATTGAGGTATCAAGTCCTGGTGGATTGGATCAGCAAGGTCTTTCACCGAAACACAAGCCTGCACAATAATATCTCACCTCTGAACAAAGTTCCACAGCAAGTTAAGCAGAACAGTCATAATCCCAATCAAGAGGGCTATTGCAATACGATATCAGCCAATGTCTTTTTGAGATGAGAAGAAACGAAACCCGAAAAGGGAACAAACCTTCATGTCCCCAACTCTTCATCACCTTGACAGCTCTCCTGTTTCCCGGTGTTCTCACTTTAAACCAACCAGACATTGAATTTGCCTGGCAAGTGTGGCCATGAACAAGCCGACAGCCATTCCTAGCCCGGCGACACTCAATATGCCACCTCCGGCGCTCCATAATGGCGCGCACACGCCCATTGCAAAACGACTCGTCCGTCTTGAATGAGCACTTCTCCATAGGGCATTCGAGCTTATTCTCAAATCGCTCAATAAACCAGTCAACCTTCAGGCGCACGCCTGTGTATACTATCGAGTAGAAGTGGCGGCTGCTGTGCTTTAAAGCTAGGGCGTCTGGGTAGGAAAGGTAGGTGCTTATTTGGATGTGGAGTTCTGAGGGGAGGTCCATCAGATTGATGGATTGAGAACTTGAAGGGGATTGGGATGGCTCCATGTTTTTAGACATGTCTTGGGCCGGATTTTGGACAGATTTTCGAGGCTATTGCTTGTAGCTCAATTACATTTGACGTGATGTTGTTCATCTTATACGAGCTCTTATACGAGCGGGGTCAAAAACTGTTGCCTGAAACCGTAGCCATAGGTAGCTTCTAGCTGGAGCTACTTATCCGGATATATTAATCAAATGCTCGATTAATGCAAGATAGCTGCCTGTTACAAGCCTCCTAGAAGAAGAATTGAAGGGATTGTGGTCATAAGGTTCTACTCATTGTGATGCCTAACAAGCACCAAGTTCTGGATCATGAGTATTTTTTTCTCTCCTAGAGTATCTTCCAGGCAATAGGAGAATTTGCAATTCTTAGAGTAAAGGCAAGGTGTGTGCTAAGCTATGTTGTAGGTATTGCAACCTTCCAAAAGTTGGAAATCCCCGGCGATCAGTATCGCTGACATAATCTTCAATATCGGCCCGGCCTCAACTTGGAAGCTTCAACCTTTAGAGATCGCCACACACCAAATCAAACCTCCCACTACATTTTCCCGACACAAATTTCAGTCACAAAAATGTCAGGACCCAATGCCTACGGCACCCCGGTGTCGGACACAGCCTTCCGCAAAACATGGGACCGCGAAGAATATGCCAAAAAAGCAGCCGACGATGAAGCAAAGCGTAAAGCCGAAGGCAAAGCGCGCTACGAAGCGAAGCTACTGGGCAAGAAATACCACGCCCCAGTCGACTATAGTTCGCTCGAAGATACCACAGCCCGCGACAAGCGCCTAGATGTCGCATCCATGGTGGGAAAGACGATGCTTGTGCCCGCAGGCGCGGGGATGGGCAAGCGCGGCCAGGGCGCTGGTTTCTACTGCAAGGACTGCGATCTTACCTACAAGGATAACTTGCAGCTTGTGGAGCACTTGAACAGCAAACAGCATTTGATTGCGACGGGACAAAGTGGCGAGGTGAAGAGGGCGAATGTTGAGGATGTGCGCTTGCGGTTGAGGATGCTTGCACATCGGAAGCGTCAGAGGGATGAGGAGGAGCGCAAGGCTTGGCAACTTGATCTGGGTGTGCGACTAAAGGAGCGGGAAGAGATTGATGCCAAGGAGAGGGAGGAGAAAAGGCGCAAGCGCAGTGAAAAGCGGAAGAACAACAAGGTTAAGCAGGAGGATGATAGCTGGGAGGGCCGGTTGGGAATCATTTCTTGAGTGTTGTTCTCGGTATGCGCGTTCTATTCTTGATACCCATGGTGTTTTGGCATATTTTCCAGGCATAACTTTTTAACTGATCCTGTTCTTCATGTGCAATAATGGCACATCCAAAATTCAAATTGCAAGCTAAAGATCTAACAAGGGTTTCCCAACGCCTAACATAACGCCTAACATGCGAATCATATCATCCGAAAACATAGTCCAACCGTTTTGATTTAGTCGATGCACTCGATAGCTTCAAGCCGCTGCATTGCTCGGCCACCTTCTTTCTCGAATTGGCTGACAAGTCGCTCGCATTCTCTCTTCAGTCGTTCTTCGCCATTCTTTGCGTTCCACGCGATCCATTCTTGGACAGTCATCTTCTTCTCTGGGCTTGTCAGGCCACCCTTCACGCCTTTGAAAAGCCCAGATAAATCTGCGTTTTCCTTGTCGCTAGCCTCTCCAAACAGCACGTCATCAATATCCACTGGTGTCCATGGATGTCCGGAAGGTCCGAATCCACCATTGGCGTTGCGCTTGGATGGTGACGGGGTGCTAGCTACCAGAGGGGCTCGGAACTCTGGATGCTTGGGTGTTGATTGGACAGGTGGACGGGATGCGGAGGGCCGCGATGACGGGGGGGCGGTTTTCAGCATCCGACGACTGGGGTGATAGCGAAGGAGTGTTTTGGTGAGCTGACAGGAGTGGTGAAATTGCCCGGTTGGAACGTTTTGAACTCCTCCGAGACTCGTGCACTTCATGAGGGGAGGTCTGGCTTTGGGCCAAGGTCTCTGCAAAATGCTCTTCGTGAGGGATATCGCTGTACCGTTTCACGGTCTTTGGCGGTAGACTGGGCGTCTCCCGATCAGATCGTGGCTCGGGAGACATTTCTGGTGGGGAGGGAGAACGCTCCACGAGAGGATTGACCACCTCAAGCTGGTCAGGCAAATCATCTGTAGTCTCGAATTCATCATCATGTTCCTCGGCCGACGGTTCGAGGCTGTGTGCCCGGACTGGGGAATCAAGAACAGGAGGTTGTGCCGCTTTTTTCTCGGATTTTTTGGACTTTTTATCTTTTGTTGATGTGCTATCCTTCTTGGAAATCTTCTTTGGTTCAGCCTTGGGCTTTGATTCTTCGGATTCTGATGCATGCTCCGGCTCCTTGCTGACAATCTCAACGGAAATGAAGGAGTCAGGGCGCTCAGAATCATCCCGAACATCGGGAGCCCTTGACGCTAAAGATCCCCGAGGCTCTGGCGACTGTGCTTTTGTCGTCTCCTCAGTCTTGGTCTTCTTTGTCCCTTTTTTCTTAGCTCCCTTTGCCGGTTTGGTCTTTGGGGCTGGCAACTCGGCGGCCTCCTCATCATTGACCGGTTTCACGTAAGGATCTGAACGGTCCGCGTGATCACTGGAATCCTCTAGTTCATCGCGCGTGATCAGTTCGGGGGATTTAGCCACAGCCTTGGACTTTTTGCTCGATTTAGTTTTCTTCGACGCCCGTGGCTCTGCGGGCTCTGCCTCGAATTCGGGCTCGGGTTCGGCAGGGTTGGGGATATCTGCTTCGAGGCCTGTTTCGAGGCCTGCTTCAATTTCCGCGTCGATCTCCGAGTCGCGAGGGGCTCGCGCCTTTGACAGGACTTTGGGTGCAACAGGCACATCGGACACCTTGCGAGCCTTTGACACACTCTTTTTCGTGGGCTTGCGACCTCTATCTGTTTCTTCTTCCGAAGCAATGTCATCCACTGGTTCCGCATCTGCCATTGCGGAGTCACTGTTTTCGTAATTGTAGTTACGAGCAATGCTGCTACTCCGTGTCTTTGTAGCGCGTTTCTTCGCCGGGGGTCCTGCTGGCGGCTGCGATAGCTCTCTTTCCAGCATAGTAACAGGGTTTGGTTCATCCTTAATATCCTCACTGGCCCTCTTCTTTCCTCTGCCTGTGCGTTTGGGTTTGACAGACTCCGATTGGGCGATTTCTTCAATTTCGGCCTCAATCTGACTTTCTACCTCCGCTGATTCTTCCTTCTTGCTCTTGGTACGCTTTGATTTGCTCTTGGTTGCCTTCTTTGTAGGTTTGGATTTGGTGGTGGCCTGGGACATGATACTCTGGTCCATCGAGTCATCCATTTCAATATCGGGTGCTTCAGATGTAGCTCGATCAACGGATTGCGTTGAAAGCCGCGAGGACGCCTTGGAAACCCGAGGTTTCTTAGCACGAGTGGATTTGCTCTTTTTTCCTGGTGGCTGGGCAAAGACAAAGAATGAACAATCCGAGGAGCGGCGATAGTGTTCGTCACTGAGCAAGTTAGCGAACGCCTGATTGGGAAAGAGCGATGAATACTCACAATGGGTCGTCCTTGGGTTCCCAGCCATCCAAAGACAACTTGCAGTAAACACAACTGGCTAGATCATCGCTCTCGTCTGTAGGGCAAAAATACCATCCGCTTTCAACCATCTGTCGTTGTTGTGAGCCAGATGAATATAAATATGGTGAACTCGCGTTACCTTATCCGATTGGCATACCCAGCCCTTTTTTCCGTCGTGGGGCCATGCCGTACCAAATGTTGACAGTCTCGCTTGTGTGATTCGGTCGCCCGTAGGGTCTTCAATCGAGGCGGGGTTGGAGCTGCTTTGCTGGAGGTCCATCATAATGGCCCATCCGCAGTCGGGTGCATGCTTGAGATGCTCTGTAACGGGGTTATCGTCCTCCTCCCAGCCGTCCAGAGCCCGGTGGCACGCGAAACATGTTGTGTTATCGGGGTTTGTCTCGTATGGTTTGTAGTAGAATCCAGCGTGCGCCAACTAGAATCACAACCAAGTCAATCACCAAACAGGCGCGTGGAATCTCTCCAAAAAAGCACATACCTCAGCTGGTGAAGGTCGCTGATGCGGCCATGTAATTGCTTTGGGTGTTTTTGCGCCGGAAGATCTGCGCTTCTCCGGCTTCAACACTATATCAAAGCTGGCCAGGCGGGCCGCAAAGGTATCCATTTCTGAGCCCATGGCAGTGTATCAGAGCAGTAAGAGTCAATCGGTACGGGGATCCGACATGTAGAGATACCTTCCGTGGAGAAAACAGGTGGATATTGTCGAAAGAGTCGTTGTTGTTGACCCTCCGCGTCTGTTTACTTTTGGTTGTTATGCGTCGACACGCGTCCACGTGACCCTTACTCAGCACCCGAGGGAGTCCAGAGCAGGACGAGTACGTCAGTGCCGGAAATGTTGACGGAGCGCCCCAATTCGCTTCACTTCAATTCACTCATTTGCTTTTCATGCGGGACATTTATGCTCTTTGATCTGACTCACTCATTGCGCTCCGCGCCTCGATTTCCTTTGTTCAAACCTCAATCATGCCGGGAGTAATAGTATGTCAGACCCCCCACTCTCCCCGATGATGTCGCTACAACTTATCTGCTAGATGGTTGCTTCTCGAGGAGCTAAACCCAGCTCTCTCTGGCGCTCTCGCACCCCTATCTCGTCCCCACGTGTTGTGTCTTCTTCGGCTCGTTGTCTGTCATTCAATTGTCATTCGAATACTCCCTACAATGGCCGATTCTCGGCAAATAACGGCGCTTCGACATCGCACCTGCTACGCAAGGTAACCGCCAACAAGTCCTCTTCCTCCTCATTCTCGACATCTCCATCTCCGCTGCTGTCCGAATCGAACTGGGACGACAATCCGAACTTGTCGATTACCAATTTCTCGGAACTTCCCTCAAAGGACTTCGGAGTCAACCAGCACATGATCATAAACCAAGATTTCAAGGAGGCATTGCGAATGATCCTTTGGCAATTCAAAGCACCAATTCGATACGCGTTTGCTTATGGATCGGGTGTCTTTCCACAGAATGGCAGCGGAGCTCCGTCCAGTTCACTGCACCCTTCGGCACCCACTGCCATTCAAAATATGCAAAAGGGCTCCGGGAAGATGATTGACTTCATTTTTGGAGTGTCGTACTCTCAGCATTGGCATGACATCAATCTGACCCAACACCGTGATCATTATTCTGCATTGGGCTCAACGGGGTCGTACATGGTCTCCCAAGTACAGGACCGCTTCGGCGCGGGTGTCTACTTCCATCCCTATATCACCGTGAACGGGACAATGATCAAATATGGCGTGGTGAACCTTGATACGCTATGTCGGGACCTCACTCAGTGGGACACCATGTATCTCGCCGGTCGTCTGCAGAAGCCTGTGAAGATCTTGCGGGACCACCCGAAGGTGCGATTGGCCAACCAGATGAACCTGTTGTCTGCTTTACGAGTCGCACTACTGCTACTACCGGAAAGATTCAGTGAGTTTGAGCTATATAGCACAATTGCAGGTATGAGCTATATGGGAGATCTGCGCATGGCCCTTCCGGCCGAGGACCCCAGCAAAGTGCGAAACATTGTTTCAGGACAAATGGCGCACTTCCGCCGGCTCTACGCGCCACTCATCTACAATTTGCCAAATGTCACTTTCCAGGACCCTCGCTGCAACAACCCGGACTGGATTGATGACCCCAACGCCATCTTGGCCATGGAGCAAGATATGGATCCAGTGAAACGTGGTAACATGGTTCGCCGTCTACCTGAATCTTTCCGGCAAAAGTTGTACTTCCAGTACCAGTCTCGCTTCGAGATTCCCCGGGCCGATTTCAATAAGATGGTGCAGGAGAGTAAGGACGCGGACGAGGTTCTTCGTCGGCCTCAAGGCGGCTCGTTTGAGCGACGAATTGCCGGGGATGATCACCTCCAGGAGGAGGTCTCTAAGTCTATTGAGAAGACAATTCGCTGGCCAAGTACTGTCCAAACGATCAAGGCGCCGTTCACGGCAGGTCTTGCTAAGAGCTGGACTTACTTGATGGAGAAACGTGAGAAGCACAAGAAATCTCAGATGGCGGCCGCCTCAGCACTTGAAAGCTCCCCTGGGGTAAATAAGGTCACTCAGGCACCGGATTCATCGGAGTCTAAGGAAACAAAGAAAGAATAAGCAAGTATATTTTGGCAGACGCATCTAGGTTGCAGACATGCGGCATATGGAGGCGTTGTGGGTTTTTGTCACCCATGTATCAACATCATTGATATATCTGGTATCAGCAGGAAATTTTCGTTGGGCCCAATACATACGGACTATATAGAGCCTTTCATTTGTTGAATAAACCATACAGATTCTTTTTTTTTTTTTTTTTTTTTTTTGTCTTTCTTACTCTCTGTTTTCTCGCCTGCCCTAAATACATGATTGGTGACCTGTGGAAAAGAATAAAAAGGGGCCTTCTTTTATACATAGACTGGGCTTATTTAGGTCTCATGAGATGAGGCAGAGAGGCTGGATATGCTCTTGAGATTGACGGAAACCCCCACTGCAGCTTATCAAGAAAATATGCAGGGTGCAAGGTGGACTACAAGGTCATTTAGAATATAACTTTTTCAAATGCTTCCTGTAGTCCTCTACTCCCTAGCCACGCCTCCAGCGCTTGCATATCACCTCGATTGGCCCTCTGGCCACCTCGCTCTCCCAGCGAGTCCGTAATTTCCTCCATTTCGGAAAATACTCTCTCAACACCCTTTGTCTCTCGAAACCTCTCGCTGACTTTCTTTTGGTGACTGGGGATATCACCCCAGGAATGTGTCTTGATGAAACTCATATATGAGTCGATGTCAGGCGATGCACCCTCAAGACACAATACGCCCGGCTTCCCCGCCAGCACGAAGCCTGTCAGACCATATCCCGGTGCGAGATTGACCATATCATCCCTCTTTTTACGGGTTGACAGGGACGGGAAATAGAACCAGACTCGCACAGTTGGTCCTCTGTCTGTGTCTTCTGGGGTGACTGTCTGAGACTGCTTGCTTTCAAGAAAGCGGCTGGTTTCTGCTTGGATGTATTCGAATACCTCTAAAGCATCATCACCTTGTGGTATTGAGGCGGTGAGTCCAGCAACTTCGGCTCTGGACATCCACTCTGGTTGCCGAAGCGAATATCCCAATGGTGGTGCTTCGTCCAGTATCTCTGGATTATCACATTGCAGTGGCACGGAGATGTTGACGTTTATTGTTTTGTCTCCCTCTGCAATTGGTAGGCAAACGGTAAGAGAGATACTTGAAGGGATCCTAGGGGGTGTGGAGGTGGGATTCTCGCACCAGTGACGGAGTTTCTCGACACACTGCGTTGTGGATTCGGGAATCTCCAGCTCGTCTGAAGACGGAAACATCGCCATCAGGAGGTCAATCGTGGACAATTGGGATTCCATGATGTCCACTGGTAGAACGGATGGTTCTTCAAGGGCCATATTGTTCACTCTGAACGCAGGGCCCACCAATATCGAAGAACTTGCATATAACCAAGGGTAGTGGTTTGCAGTGTTTGAGATGATCAAATTAGAGATGTATGGATTGAAGCAATTGTGATTTTGGCTCGCAAGCTTGAAATGTGCTAGAATGTGGACAGTGATATAACAAATCAGATGATCGATTCTTGAAGAATAACTGTCTTCTTTGAGCTCACTGAGTCGAGGTCTTGAGACTACCCCATCTAGGAAGCCCTTGCACTCAGGGCCGACCTCGGGGCACCAGGGCCGGGCCAGGCGGGAGCTTTATTATGTAATCACTTATCAGATCCACCCGTCCATGGATCTAGGGCTGTGTGCACACTCCAAGTCCATCATTAGAGATTTGGCTAGAAGGTGTTGTATACTTTGTTGAGGCCCTTGGGAAATAGTAGGACATGCATCATATTTCATGTAGTAGACTATGACTAACATCGCAGTAAGCGTCCGTTCAGTATCGAATCGCCCCCGTTCATCTTGCTCAGCAGCATGATAGCATTCCTAAGTGATATACGACGGTCAGGACTTGCATCTGTCAAGCGTCGTGCAACATCCATCAGTTGATAACCAAAAACGCTACCAGAAAGGTGTTCTGCCACACCCAGAAGTACTCTTCCATAAGCCCAAGAATCATTCCGAACTTGCATATCAAATGGCAAGGCATCGATTCCCTCTAAACGTTGGTTCAGCAAATCCTCCACCGTTTCAGGCGCAAGCCATTCCCATGTAAAGCCACAGCTGCCGCCAATATCAATGATAGCAGCGTGGCCTTTTGAGTTCATGACTATGTTGGATGGCTTCAAGTCAAGGTGAGATCGATGAGACTCATGCATATAGATCAGAGCTTCTCCGATCTGGACCATCCGGGCCCTCCAATTGAAATATTTCTTAATATGGCCAGATTGAAGAATTTGCTCCAGCGAGCCTAGGTCCCAGAATTCGAGAAGAAATCCAGAAACAACCTTGGGACGCTCACTAGCCGGGTCCGTTTTGTAGGGGTAAGTGCATACGACGACGCCAGCTAGTTGCACAATACCAGAGCAACCCTGAAATTGCATGAGCACCTCGAGCTCCTTCATGATGTATTCGCTGTCGCACGGAATATACAGTGGGCGATTGATCTCCTTGTAGGCGAACGCTTGGTTCTCAAGCAACACCTTGGAGACACCTCCAAGGATTTCACGTTTTGACTGCAGCTGATTGACATCGATTCTGCGTAGTGAGAGTGAGGAGCAGACAGGATAGAAAACCCTCTTCGGGTCTTCTGTAATCTCATAATTCATTTTATGTGCAATGGTTGCATAAGCATTGTCTTGTAACTTGCAGCCATGTCGAAATTTGACAGAATTATGCGTCTCCTTGGAAATGGTCAACGAAACCTTGGTCACGGTATCATCTAGGAGAGGAAGAGCGCGATAGTCGATAGATTTGGCAAACTGCGTGAATTCATCGCATCGGACTTTTTTCAGTGGTCGAAACTGAGTCAATCTACCAATGACTATGATTTTGATCCACCATTGGCAGCCGCCATCTCGAAAGATCAAGGTCAGCCATCGGCTATGAGGCCCGAGATTTCTGTTGAGTTCAGAATCGTTGCTGGGCTCATTGTCGTAATTTTCGTCGTAGTTTTGACACTTCGGCTGGAGATAAGAGCAAATTTCCACGGAAGACATGATTGACCACATGAGCATGGAGGGCCGACTCGTATTGGGGCAATTCTCGTGTGATGCCCCCTTGCAGATTATATATATCCAAACATCCGCCAGACTTTTTCGGCGGTAGATTAGGGGAAATGAAAACGTAATCCAGATGGGACTGTGTAAACCATGTCGACTAATATACTAGTGAGATTCTATTTGAAAAGACAACTAAAGCAAGACCGAGGATGTCCCTACCATTGCCGAGCATCTTGCAAACTTGCCCAAGGTCAACACCCAACGGCCATGTGTAGCCTTGGTCACACAGGGTTGTTCTCAAAGGAGAAGAGAAGGTGTAGCTATTAAAGAGATCCAACCTGCAAATTTCAGGACTGGCATTACAAGAAAGGCCATTTTTTCATGTTGACTTGATGGACTACTCATGCCAAGGGATCTTTGAGGTATTTTTGGAAGAATTGGCTGAGATATAGATATTTTATAGTGTTGTAGTGCAAGTGAAATTGATCTCAATCTAGTGGAGTGTATAGATCGGCATTTGACTCATAGAGTTCCGATAAAATATCCCCCGGCACCCCCACCAACTTTGCTCCAACACATTCCTCACCACCAATGGCTTCAACATCTCCCTTCAATTTGGCCACGTGTGCCCGTCCGAATATCCTGGCATTGCAGCCTTACCGATGCGCCAGAGAGTATGCTGCCCTTTCCATATCACCGATACCGGCGAGCTAATAAGTCAGTGACTACAAAGATGATGGGACAAACGTGCTCCTCGACGCCAATGAGAATGCCTTCGGTCCTGGTCTTGCCTTGAATAGCGAGGGAGCATTGCAAACCTCCCAGGCTGGCAATGCCACGGGAGCCTCCAAGCCGGAGATTGACTTCCTCGGTCTGAACCGCTACCCCGATCCGTGAGTGGGATTCTACGCGTCTCGTTCAACCCAATTTGACTAACAATGTGTCCCTCAGTCACCAGATTGAATTAAAGCAGCTCTTCTGCAACCTCCGCAATACCCACCACCACACCCCCAAGACCCTCCTCCCCGAGCACATGTTCTGCGGCGTTGGCTCAGACGAAGCCATTGACGCGCTCCTCCGCTGCTTCTGCGTCCCCGGCAAAGACAAGATCCTCACATGTCCCCCGACTTACGGAATGTACAGCGTCAGCGCGCAGGTGAACGACGTGGAGATTGTCAAGGTACCACTAGACGCTACAAACGGCTTCCACCTGCAAGCCGATAAAGTCAACGAGGCCCTCTCGGCCGACCCCTCAATCAAACTGGCCTACATCTGTTCACCGGGCAACCCGACCGCGAATCTGATCCGCAAAGAGGATATCCGCAAGGTACTCGAGCACCCGACCTGGAACGGCATCGTGGTGGTCGACGAGGCGTACATCGACTTTGCGCCCGAAGGTTCCAGCTTGGCCGAGTGGGTGACCGAATGGCCCAACTTGGTTGTCATGCAGACACTCAGCAAGGCCTTCGGTCTGGCTGGTATCCGTCTGGGTGTGGCCTACGCCAGTGTGGAGGTTGCCCGTCTCCTCAACAGCCTCAAAGCCCCTTATAACATCTCCAGCCCCACAAGCGCGATTGCCTCCGCGGCACTTACACCGCCCAATCTGGCGGTGATGCACAACTTCCGTTCGCAGATCATCGCGCAACGCGATCGCCTGCTTCGTGAATTACCGGCGATCCCCGGTGTGGGTCAATTCCTTGGCGGCAGCGACGCGAACTTCTTGCTCGTGCAGATCTTGGACGCCGAGGGCCGACCCAATAACGTGACTGCCCTTGCTGCTTACGAGGCCATGGCGGAGAAGCGCGGTGTAGTAGTCCGCTTCCGTGGCAAGGAACTTGGGTGTGAAGGGTGTCTTCGTATCACGGTCGGCACCGACTCGGAAGTTACTAAATTCCTCCAGGAGCTACGGGCTGTTTTGGGTGGGTTGCGTGCTGGGGCTGGAATCACGTCTGTTCAAAATGAGGAAAAACGGGAGGAGTCGGCGGCGGCTGTGGTTGGATGAGAGTTGCGCGATTAATATGATCATAAGGTTTGGGAAAAGATAACATTGCATTTGTTGAGAGAAATCCGAATATCAAACAACTCGCTTATCTTGGACATATACTGTAGACCATAGCCATCTACTCCGGAGTATCCAGAGAGATACTCAGGAATGTAGTACAAAATAGTCCACGTGGTGTACCCTCTCGACCATGTAGCCAAGACTCTCTTCCTAACAAGGAACCTGGTATTTGGCAAAGTCCAGTGGTTCACCGCACTAAATGTAAATGTGATATGGATGTCGCAGATTAGCCAGTCGAAGCTCAGTGGTCTAATGATATATCGGCTTATCTAGGCTTCCCCTCTTCCTATGAAACTATTAATTTCCCCCTATATCTCCCGTATCTCTCTCGATCTTCTCGCGATCTGATGCCCTCCTAGTCTCCGCAGCCCCATAACCGTTAATCGCCCCCCCACTTTGGCACGTGTGAGCAATGTAAACACATCGTGTGAATCGCTTTCTGCGAGAGAAAGAGAGAGAGACTGTTGTTCTTTTCAGCATGGCCTCCATGGCCTCTGTGGCTATGACGCTGGTCACGCGTGACATCTATCCCGACTCTCCACCAGCCATGCAGACCAGAACCGATATCAATCCAACACTCATGATGAGCTGGTGGGCTACCGCATTCTCTTTGGTGATCATCATCATCCGCCTATTTGGTCGTTATGTTCGTGTCGAACGCTTCTTCACCGAGGACAAGGTCATGATGATCAGTATCATTCCCCTGTTAATTCGCATGGTCCTGGTACATTTCATCCTCATATTGGGAACCAACAATACCATCACCACAGGCCTGACAGAGAAAGAAATATCAAATAGAGAGCTGGGCAGTAAGCTAGTGCTTGCCGCGCGAATATTCTACGCCATCTTGTAAGACACAACTCTTGTCTGCACCTTGGATCTACCAGTTCAGAATGACTCACAACTATAGCATCTGGACCGCCAAAGTGACCGTCTGTGAATTCCTCAAGCGAGTCACAGGGCTGACCTGGCGTCGATCGACAACCTTCTTCCTCCGCTTCATGTCCGCCTTCCTCTTCTCAACACTAATAGCCGTGCTCATCGCAACCCTATCCGAATGCCAACCCTTCAACCACTACTGGCAGGTCATCCCTGACCCAGGCCCAACCTGTCGCACCGGCTACATCAATCTCATCACCATGGGCTCTTGCGATGTGATAACCGACCTCTTACTCGTCGCCATCCCAGTCCCAATAATCCTCATATCCCAAATGCCGCTGAAACGCAAACTCGCCCTATCAATCCTCTTCTGTCTCTCCCTGATCCTAGTCGCCATAACCTCCTACCGCGTTCCCTCCGTAATAAACCACAAAGGTTCCCAACAATACCGCTCCCTCCTCGCCTCCTTCGAGATCCTCGCCGCAACTGCAGTCTCAAACGTCCTAGTCATAGGCTCCTTCGTCCGAGACCGCGGCCCAAAGAAACTCAAATACAAACGAGCCCAAGGCTCAGCCTCCGTCTCGGAAAGCATGGATAAATCCTTCGTCCGCAGAAACACCGTCATGCAAAACCAATGGGGCTCGGACTCCGAACTCGCAACCGGTCTATGTATCCGTCTAGACCCAGATATCTATACCATCCCAGGAACGTCAGACGGATCACATCCACCAAGACCAGCACCCGTCGCTCCACCAGCTCACATCCCGTTAGCAGTCGCACGAACAGGAACCCTCGATCCAACTTGGTCATTCGCAACAACCCGTCGCTCAGAAGACGACCATGCTTCAACAACAGATAGTCTCGAGCCGAAAGTCTCGCCACGAGAGTACCTACGTACAAACCAGTCCGCGCGCGAGATCTCGCCCACATCAGAGACGCCCCGTCGCGTCTCCTTCTCAGATGTCGGTGGTTTATTAACAAGAGACCTACCCGAGTCAGGGTCTGGTCATACACGCGCCCAGACATCCTTGACCTCGCCCGTGGAAAGCGGGAACCGTCGAAGAGGAGGCGGGAGTAGGGCTTTCTTGGAAGATTTGGGGATTGTTCCGCGTACTACGTTCGGAATTCGTCCGCCGCTTTCTGGGCCTGCGGAATTGCCGTTTCCTACGGCGGCGTTTCGTTCTCGTTTGGCTTCGGTGTCTGGTTCTTCGGACTTGACTCTCAATACTGATGTTCAGCTTCATGATGTTGGGGGTTTGTTATCGCGACATGATCAGTAATATGTGATTTGATGTGATGTGACATGATCTTACGACTTTCTTTCTTTCGTTTTATTTGTTGGATTGGGATGAGGCTTCTTGTCTCCTGTGGAATATTGGGTTGGAGTCTCTCGTTTTGCTTTGTGGGACTATACGGCTCGTATGCCTCCCCTGTATCTTCCTTGTTTACTGTTGCCTGCTCTGTGTTATATTCCCCCTCTTGCGATTATTAGCGTTGGTGTTCGAGGTGTTACCCTCTGAGATCCTTTGGATACTTCCAATAGCTCGGACATGACTCTGGCTAATGATGTACCCCTACATAACTACTATCTACATATGCAACATACTATGTAATGACCTTTGGAATTAATTCAATATACCGATCACACTGTAGTATAATTGGATTTTCTCCTAGAATTTCGTTTTAGAGATAGAATAGTGAAATAAAGACTTCGATTATATGAATTTTGGAAACAACCAGCTGTCCATTTATGAATCTTAGATATAATGCATATGCAAGAACCAAACGACAAAAAATAAATAATAATAAAAAGACGCAGAGAGAATGCTAGACAAACGCTAGACTTCATGTATAAGTTGACGCATTGAGCATATACGGATGTCATCCTCGAATCTATGCCTTATCCTCGATCGAGGCCTGCTTAAGCTCATCCTCAACGTCGGCCACGGCATCCTGCTCCTGAGCCAGCTCAGCCTCTGCTGAAGGAGCACCGTTCGCTTGGGCGGGCTTCTTGGCAGAATCGGTGGCCCGGCCGTTGGTCTGAGAGGCGGCAGTGGCCTTAGTCTCCTCCTCTTCAATGCGGGCAATCTCTTCCTGAGCCTTCTTAATGTTCTGCGGGGTAATTAGCAACTGAAAAGAGCCGATAACCGAAAAATCTTGAAGGGAAATGCTTACCTCTTCCGTCTTGCTGGCCTGGTTCTTCTTCCACTCGGTGATCTTGGCAGCCAGCTTCTCCACGGCGGCGGGGACATCCGCCTGGTTCATGGGAGGATCGATCTTAACCTTGGCAAAGTCCTCAATGATACCAACATTCATGTTGAACTTGGCACTTTCAGCAGAGGCAGCACCCTTCTTGCCGCCCTTCTTGCCCTTCTTACCACCGGAACCGGTGAAGTAGTCCTCCTCGTCGTTCTTGCGCACGACCTTCATTCCCTTGATCTCGGCGGCTTCAACAGTGCGGCCAACACCGGCACGGAAGTTGCTGCCCTCATCCTTCTTCTCGCTCAGGCCCAGAGCGGTGAAGTCATAGGCGGGATCGAAGTGACGGATCAGACCCTGGGCAGTCAGGATCTCATCAGCGTAGGCAAGCTGCGAGGCCTCCTCGAGCTTCTTATCAGCGTTCTTCTTGCGCTTTTCGCGCAAGAAAGCCTCCTGCTCAGCCTTTTGGCGCTCGCGGCGCACACGCCAAGCCTCATCCTCGTACTCCTTGTAGGCACGGCGGGCCTTGAAGTAGGTATCCTTGATAGTGCGGATAGCAGTGTACTTCTCCTGCTGCTCGTTGCGCAGCTTGGTGCGCTCATCGCGCAAAGCGTTCAGGTTCTTGAAGACAGCGTCCTGCTCGGCCTTGATGGCATCGAGCTCCTTCTGAATCTCGGCGTACTTGTCGCTCAGCGCCTTGGCCTCGGGGTTGTCGAGGGTCTTGCGCAATTCGGAGATCTGTGTCTTGATGTCGTTGATACCCTTCTGCGCCTCATCCAAGCCGGCGAAGCTCTTGCGCTGCTTGCGCAGGTTGGAAACCTCGGTGAGAGCCTTGCGCTCATCCACCAGGCGGAGAGTGCCAGAGTCAACCGACTTCTCGAGGCGGGCGATCTCCTTGTCGATCTCCTCGACGCTCTTGAATGACAGACGTCCGCGAGAGTTGTTCTGCTCAGTAATACGGGCCTTGAGGTTGGCATCCAGGGCGTTGATCTTCTCCTGGGTGGAGGACCGGCTGGACTTGAAGCCGGACTGCTTCTGACGAATGGCTGAGAGTTCGGCGCGCAGCTCCTGCTGCTTCTTAACGGTGGGTGAATCCTGGTTGTTCGGCTTGGCGTTGTCCAACTTGGCCTTGATTTGGTTCTGTTGCGCATATCAGTCATTGGCCCGAGGACATGGTATACAAGTAAATAATGAACACGAGGGCAATTAACAATCAACAATCAGAGTGGGTCGGGATCATCCCGCAACCCAGAGTCAGATGAGAGCTTAAGTGACAATTCCAAAAAAGAAAGGCTTCCATACCAATTTCTCCTGAGCAGCAGTGTGCTCCTTCTCAGCCTCAGCGAGACTGGCCTTGTAAGCGGCCTCATCGGGCTTGGTGGGCTTAACCCGCTCCGCAGCAGTGGCAGCCATTGCGACGAATTGAATGTAAAAAGAGGGACAGAGAAGGGAAGAATTGCCTTCTGAGGATCCTGAAGGGATTAAATAGACCAAAACCAAAGGAAACTAAAAAGGGGAAACTTGAGATAATTAAAATGGTTCGGTCGGTTTCTCCGCTTAAGTGTCGCTGGCAGAAAGTTCCCGCCGATTTTTCGATTTCACCTTTATCTCTCCACCGGAGCTCTCTTTGCCCGTTTTTTTTGGTTCTCTTAACGGGATAACTTCTTAATTCTTCTCCACAATCTAGTCATCGACTACTAACTCCATTATGGATGGAGTTTCAGCACACTCCATGGAGGCCGAGCGCGAGATGACTCGGCTCTGGCGCACCTTCAGAACAGTCTATGAACTGCTCGCTGACCGGGTAGGCACTTCAGATCGAGTCCCTGACTTCTCAGTGTCTCTCTCATGATGCCCAATCATGCAAGGCTAACCATCGGCGACACACCAGGGTTACGAAGTGTCTGATAACGAGCTGGTTCTCCCGCTAGAAGACTTCCGCGCAAAATATGCTGACCCTCTGGGTTACCCTGAGTATGCGAAATCCTTGCCTCCGCCATCCCATTGTCGTGAGCTAGTGAAAAACTGAGCGAAACAATGCCGACACTCATCATTGAGAAGCACATATCACTAACAAACCGTTCCGCAACAACAGTCGCACTAAGATGAAAATCCAAGCCCGCCCCACCGAAACCATGAAGTTGAAATACACAGCGCTGCCCAGCAAAGCGAACCCAAACCCCCAGCCCGATTGCGGTACCATCTATGTCGATTTCTGTCCCGATTCCTCAGGTGTTGGAACCAAGCAAGTGCGCGCCTTCAACCATCTTGTTGATGAGAACAACTTCCACACTGGTATCTTTATCACGCAGACACCCATCTCACCCTCTGCCGTGCGCCTGCTTTCCGGTGTTCCCGGCCGCATTTGCGAGCACTTCCAGGAACAGGATCTGCTTGTGAACATCACTCGTCACGAGCTGGTCCCCAAGCATGTCCTACTCAGCCCCGAGGAGAAGGCCAAGCTCCTTGAGCGCTATCGTCTGAAGGAGTCCCAGCTTCCTCGTATACAGGTCTCCGATCCTGTCGCTCGTTACCTTGGTTTGCGCCGTGGCCAGGTCGTCAAGATCATCCGCAAGTCTGAAACTGCGGGTCGCTATGCCAGTTACCGCTGGGTCATTTAAGTTGCGAAATAAGGTTAGTGAGAATGGAACAGGAAGATTGACACGCGACTCTTCATTGCCCGATGCTAGATCCTTCTCTTTTTTTTCTCTTTTTTTTCTCATTTGGGCGTTTTGCAAGCCCAAAGAGTCAAAATCCGCTTCCTATGAACCTCAACCTCGCAAACTCGAATTGCATCGGGTCCACTTCACTGTCTCCGATCTGACCGCATTTCATACTATGCAGCTCTGCAGGAAAATACCCAACTGGTAGTCGAGAAAGAGCAGCTACAGAAGTGGACACTTGGGAGTTTTTTTTTACTCATTGATTCACATTCAACAAACTCAAAAAAAGTTTTTGGTCTCCCCCTTGTATTATGGGCAGCATGGCGTATAGGCGCGAAGTTTCTCCTGCTTTGGGGGATTGCGATGGGGGTTGCCTGTGATTTTACATAATGGCCGTGTCTTTGTATGTCTAGATGAATCCAATCTATGAATGGCTGTCATTTCGAGTCGGGTGATATAGTATACTTATGTCCCCAGTTATATATGGAATATTCTTGCCGTCTGACCTAGAGTGACATCTCCAAAGGTATTTAAGCACAGATACAGGCAGTTCTATAAATCATTCTATAATTTCTTACCCAAACTAGAAATGAGGCCGCGTAAGTATAAAATCTGGGAAGGAAAACCTTGGTTGACTAAGCCCCGAACTGCGCCACAGCGATTCTCTCTCGATTCCGGCGCTTCCTGTTCTATTTTTCTATCACCCCTCTCTCCTTACTGTTCGCGAGTCGAGTTTACGAATCCTATAGAACAGCCCCCATACCCACAGTATCAGCGCAATCTCCTCAAATCGGCACTAAGCCTAAACATCTCCCGGGAACTCCACCTTCAATTCCCACCATGTCTTATAACAAACCCGTAAGTTTTCAAAAGCAATCAATCGCAAACAATCCTTAGACACAAATTCTAAATCCTAACCTCTTCCAGACAAGTCCACCACCTTCCTACCCCGCCCAGGCCCACGACGCCGGCCCCTACTACCCAAACTCCCCACCACCGCATGGCCAAAGCCCCGGCGCCGCGAGTGACTACTACGGCGGCGGCCAGCCCCAACAGCAGGGCTACTACCCACCCCACCCAGGCTATGGCCCGCCACAGCAACAACAGCAGCCCTACTACCCCCAGGGCCAGCCGATGTACTACCCTCCGCAGCAGCAGTATCCCCCTCAACAGCAACAGGGTTACTATGCCAATGACCGCGGGAACTCTGGCGGGGGGTGGTGGCATCTGCGCCGGTATCATGGCTGCCCTGGCTTGTTGCTGCTGTTTGGATATCTTGTTCTAGACTTGCTTCTGGTTTGGATTTGTAATATGCGACCATGCTACTGGGGATTGATTCTTGGCTGGTATTGGAATGCGTTGTCGACTCGCTATGCCTTGCACATGCTGCACTCTTGAGAGACATATCGAGAGAATAAGAGGCTAGTGTTTCCCTGTGGCTTTCGACTGGGCATTTGGTGCTGGTCTGTAATCCTGGGTCAGGGTTTGAGTGTTTTTTTTTTTTGCTTCCTTCGTATATATCCTTGACTTTTATTACTTATCGCTGGCGCAAAACAGGACACGGCGTTCTTGGGTCTTGGGGTTTGGCTACAATTGTACTACAATTTTATTCTTATCCTCTTCTCTAATGGTTTGCTACTTTCTACATAATTCATCTTTGTCCATCGCTATACATACCGCATAGTCCGAAGTTAACGACTCTGTATAGAAGAGTATTTGAAGGTTGATAGACACTAGATTTGAGAAATATAACTTGAAAATACATGCACATTATCACATTATCAAAACAAGACACACATTATCATCCATCACAATATCCATCGCATACTCCCCCGTCATCAATAAGATAAATCATAACACATAAAAGGGTATCGCATCCAAATCCTTACAAACACCATCTCCCAAATCACCCCCGACCACTATATTCACTTCCCCCACCATAAGCAAGGGGATCAACATGTCTAACCCCACCCCTCCTAGACCTCCTCGGCGGACGCGGCGAAATATCAGAAGGAACACTCGACTCCTCTTCCTCGACCTCAATAATATCCTCATCCATCTCCCCAGTCGTAGAAGTAGCCAAAGACTCCTCAACAACAACACGATCATGTCGCGACGACGGCCGACGTCGATAACTATCCCGGAAAGTCTCCCGCTCCTCAGTGACCTCAATCACGTCGCGGTGTCGTCGTCCACCCGCCGATGACCCGCGTCGACTGCGCACTTCGACTATCTCTTCGTCGTCCATGGACATAGACATCGACATCGATATTGAGGATGAAGTTGGTGCTGCGACGCCGCCTCGGGCGATCCCGCCTGGGTTCACGGCTAGGAAGAGGACGTACATTAGCAGGACGAAGCCTGCTACGCTGCCCAGGACGATGCCTACTACTGTGCCTGCGGCGGGACTGGTGTCGATTCGTCCGTAGGTTGATGGGATGGAGATTGTTGTGTAGCGTTTTTGGAGGGAGGTGTCTGTGTGTAGGAGGTTTGGGTCTAGATCTCTTGTGTTGAGGTTGGGGGTGGTTGGGTCTAGGTCGAGGTCGAGGCCGAGGCCTTCGAGAGGGTGGGTTGACATGATGTCTGATTGTTTGATTGTTGGTTTTGAGGTTTGTAAGGATAAGTAGATGTCGAGATAATTGTGTGAGGGCTTGAATATTTCGATTCGAGCGAATGGATGGTTTGAGGTCAGCTTGCGAGCTGAGGTGCGATGGGGTTTAGATGCATATATGTCCGAGTGGGTTTTATTGAAAATATGGAGTACAAGCAAGATATCATTAAGAACTGAAAAGCGCAACGAAAGAAAAGTGTACGAAGTACTTCGTTGATGTCCAACGCAAAAGAAAACAAGAGGTTGGGGTGGCTGGGATCTGCGGAGAAGTGGAGTTGGAAGCCCTACTTTATGACGGATTGGACTATAATAGGAACATTATGTTCAAAACACATCTCTCTGATTTAATTTACTATCTTGTGTATACTTCCATCTGAAGCTATCTATCTACTTGCCATTGAACACCCAGTCTAGTAAGCCCCCTTACGTTTTTTATACTTGGGCTGGCCCACAGACTTAACCTCGTCCAGCGCCGTCAGCACAGGAGTAGTGTGAATCAAGTCGAAACTCTCCAATTTAACACCATCCTCAAGTGCCCACACGCTCAACGCCAAGTAGTTGGTACCCCGGTAGTTAAGAATACCCTCAGGGACAGGGTAACTCGTCTGGGGACCAATGTTACTCACGAACTTGCCGTACTGATACCCGTTCACATAGAACTGGGCACGGTAAGCCGGGGATGAGGTGGAGTTCCCGAAGCTGAAGTACATCGGAACATCCCATCCTTTCTCCACATCCAGATCGAAGCTTGTGCTGTAGAATTTGATTCCAGGCTTCGACAGACCGTCGAAGGGACTGCCGGATCTCCAGTTCTGAGTCGGCGGCTGGGGCTGGTGGAAGCCCTGACGCTCAGCGTAGAGACCGCCCTCATTAAGGGGACCGCGTACTTGGTCCAGATAATCCTCGCCGCCCAGATTGCCGGTCAGCTTCCAGGTAATGTCGCTTGTGGAGCGACCGGACAGCTTGTAATTCAGAATTCCGCGGGGGCCCTTCAATGTGTCTTCGCCGATGACCCAGTTTCCGTCTAGACCCATGTTGTCCACAACTACGGTGAACACGTACGACTTATCCTTCTTCAGGGTGGGTAGCGTGTAAGTTCCGTTGTGGTTGCCGTCAGCGTCAATTCCGTTCCATGAGCCTATGTGGTCCTCGTTCAGCCATACGGAGCTGCCGAATGCGCTGCCACCTTGGGTTTGCAGGAAGAAAGTTTTCTCCTTGCCGGTTGCAACAAAGTGGCCCCGGAAGAGAAGTGTTCCGGCGTTGAAGCCGTAGTCAGAGCCGTACAGCGAAGTTGGGGTATTGAGTGGATGGACAGTGTTTTTGGTGGAGGGCTTTGCAGAAACCCATTTGGAATCATCGTATGAAGCTTGGATCTCGGGGAGACTGTCAATAGACTTCCACTTCAGACTCTTCAGATTCGGGAGCTTGATCTTCGGTGCTGTGTAGGCGACGTTGCTGGACCAGATTCCGTTCTTGTCGACCTTGACATGTGTCTTCTTGCCGTTGATGATCAGGTTCTTAGCCTTGGGCGGGGCGCCAATCACCTCAATCGGGGTGGTAGCGTTGAAATCCGCAGTGATATGTAGATCGCTGCCCTTCACATAAGCAGTTCGCACGAGGTAACCGGCCTTCACGATGAGAGATGAGGCGGCTGCCTTTTGGGTGCTATAGCCAGGGCTCTCGCCCTTGGTTGGGAGCTGAGGGACCCAGTAGCTATAGGCAGAGTTCCGATCTGGTAGTTTGGTCAGTTACGATGAAGCTAGGGCGATATGTGAGGAAGCACTTACCCAGAAGAACAATCTTCAAATCACCCACTTGCACGATACGGCGAGTGCTGGAGACATCCCAGCCGATAACAACAGCCTTGCCCACCTGCTTACTGGTAATGCTCGACGATGACCCTTCAACAACCTCGGCCTTTGACTTGGAAGAGACAGCCAACTCGTGGTGCTCGCCAGGGCCGCCATATAGTACAAGGATCTTGGATTTACCAGACGTCGTCCAGGTAAATACCTCAGCAGAGGAGTAGAGAATGTTGGTGCCCGCCACATCATAGTCGACAACATGAACCTTGGAGTCACGACCGCTGAGAGTAAGGCTTCCACCAAGCTGGGGGATAGTCACTTGACCCGCGCTAGTAGGAACCTTGAGCTTATAGTCGACGGACGCCCAGCTTGAGTAGTTGGAGTGTCGAACAATGAAGAAGGAAGAAGCCGTGTCATCGCCTCCGAGCAGGGGGGGTCACGGTCAGATCAGGCGAGGTAGTGTACTTGGTAGTAGTTAACTCTCCCGGTGTTAATAGAAGGTAGTCCGGTGACACTTTGGCAAAGTTGCCAATCAGCTTCAGCTCGCTATACTTCTCGCGGGTGATGTTGCGGGATTCAGTAATCGGGGAACCATAATCATAGGATGAGTAGCCACCGGGGTGGCCTATGTTACCCCAATTGGTACCACCGAAGATCTGTTACAGATTCAGAGTTTGTTAAATGTGATGGGAGAGTTAAGACACACCATGTACAGGTTGAGGATTGAAACTTTGAAGCTGAGATTGTTCTTATATATCACTCTCTCAAACTCATGGTTTAAGAGGGCAGCACACTTGGCGAATCCAGCACCTCCCCAGGGATCAAAAGCACCGCTTTGGAACTATACACCAGTTAGATTGATAATCCCCACGGTAAATATTCACATATCTTACCTCAACTAGAGCGTATGGAGTGGAAGGACTCTGTTCCATGTGTATCTTATAGAAATCAGTGGACAGATCCGCTGGCCAAATCGATGGATTTGTACAGTCAAAGCCGAGAGGGTAGTTGTCATGACCGTAGATATCCGCTGCTCCCTCGCCAGTTCCAGGGGCATTATGGCCGCCGTTCCAGGCATCGTTGTTAATGATAGGCACAACAACTCCAGCATCGCGAGCCTGGTCTTGCACATATTTCATATAAGCCCCGTCTGGGAATTTGTCTTCGTATCCACAGCACGCGCCACTGTACTCGTTCTCGGTCTGGACAAGAATGATAGGTCCTCCGTTGGTGATTTGACCCTTGGCTATCGTTGCGGAGACATGAGACATGTAGCTAGTCAATCGGGTCAGTATCCTCGGTTCTTCCAGACTCTTATTTGAACACGGTCACATACTTTTCCGTTGCCTTCAGGTAAGCCTCGTCACCACTTCGCAGAGTTCCATTCACGCGCTGAAGCCATCCCGGAAAACCACCACCCGATACTTCAGCATTAATATAGGGACCAGGACGGGCCAGAAGATAGATGCCAGCCTCTTTGGCAGCGTCGAAAAATGGCTCTAGAGCAAACGCTCCCTCGGCAGTATAGTGACCTGGGTTACCTTCCAGCAGAGCCCAATCGACATAGAAAGATACACAGTTGAATCCCAGAGCCTTGACTTTTTGGAGCACATCGATCCATAAAGAGGGAACGGGCAGACTAAGAAGTCCCGGTTGGCATACTTCTTTCTTGAAAAAAAGACGATTTGATGCTTTTGACTTACCGGAATGGGTGAATTTCACCACTGAAGAGCATGATTCTCTCGCCATTGACAAAAAGGGACTTGTCATCCCAAGTGACCTGGACAATTTGTTTGTCAACACTATTCAAATCCAAGATATAAACCCAACCTACATGTTTTTGGAGCAAATCCCGCTTAACTGGATCAGGATGCTCGGTGATCGTAAAGCCATTCAATGAATGGCTAATGGCAGCACCAGCGGCCTGGGCTGCCAGATAGGCAATTGCCCAAGAGGACGAGAGCTTCATGTCTCGACAATTCACAGGGGGGTGAAGGAGGGTGCTAGGGTGAGGGAGAAGCACTTAGGGTCAAGACTGATTCCCTTGCAATGTAGGCCTTGCAATGTAGGGGTTGCACCACTCATATACGGAGACTCGGGACATCACTAACACAAATCAAGACACCACGCCATTGATGCAGTGTAGCAATGACCCATTCTCCGAGTGTCATTTCGTCATTTACCCCAGACAAGTTTAGGAGTGTCCGCCCGGATGCTCCGTGTTGCATATGCGGAGAAGATCCACAACGGCATGGATTTGCGTATGTTGTACTAAGGATTTCAGAAGAAGAGAGAACTAGAGCTGATTAAAGCAGTATAGGGTATCAGAATGGTGCTAGTGATGAAGATAGTATAAGAGAGTATACTATGGTTCCGACTCAAACAGTATAAGAGAGTAGACCAATGGTCCTAACTGTGTAAGTTGGATCTCAATGGCAAGCATCAACAGATTGTGTCCCAATTCACTATAGGCAATTCTGGATATATTGCATATAGCCAAAATCCCCTTGCCTCACACGGTAACCGGCCCGAAGATCCCTTTGCGGGTCCTATTTTTCCACATATCAGATAGCAGATGTGTCGGATGTCTGTCCATGGCCTTCTTTTTCGGCGTTGTAATAGTCCGGTTCATAGAGCGGTGGTGTGTAGTTTACATACTAAAGTGATATTCGAAATATCAAACCCGATACGAATCTTAATATTGGCCCCATTTGAGACTAACAGAACTTCAAGCTAAGCAATTCTGCGGGGGGAAGTTGAGGTCTGCATTTAGCCGGTGCACGTCCTGGTGTTTTTCCGGGGTAATGGGGGAAAAGGAAAGGGACCTGAAAGAGGTAAATTCATGGCTTTTTGATACAGCATAGATCTCCTATGGAGATTAAAAAAAGAAAACGTACGGACCCATTTACACAGTGGTGTTGAAGCGATCTTCCTCATCGCCATCCTTGGTGTATGTCTCACGCTCATCCACCTCGTCTTGCGCCTCCTGTCCAACCTCGAGATTCTCTTCCATCAATGCAACCTCCTCAGCCTCGGCGGTCGGCTCGGTCGGCTCGGTCTTGCCATCCTTCTTCTGTGTAGTGTTGATCAAAGGGGTGGAATCGTTGTAGATACGCAGCAACATGGCACGGCGCTCTTCCTTGGGAAGCATAAGGTTCAGAGAATGGAGAGATCGCCACAAGGGCAGAACCATGGCCTCACTGGAGAGAACGTTAGTAAGATGGGAATACCACTAGCAGAAATTTGAGGAGAAAGACTCACGGAAGACCATCTTCTTCGCCGGTCGCTTGAACGCGAAGGATGCTGCACCCCATGGGGATATCCTTCACTTGTTCGCCAATCTCGCCCAGGGCCTTCCAGCCATCGTCATTGACTTTGGGGAACATCTCCACAAGGAGACGACGCAGAGTCTCCCTCTTGGTCAGGATAACGGACCGTTCAGGACCCAGCCAGGGCTCGACGATTTTCAGGCCATCGGTCTGAACACGCCATCTGCAGACGTTCTCACGCTGTGCATCCTGCTTAACAAACATCTTGACACCGCAGTGGACGAACTTCATGCCCTGGCCTTCATTACAGGTGAGAATGTCACGTCCCAAGGCACTAGTGTAGTAGATTGTGCGAGTTGGGAGTCCTTCGGCATTGCGGACCATGAAGCGGTCACGGGGGAATCGTTCCGACAACTTGTAGAATTCATAGATGGAAAGAAGCTCCTCGTTGTTGGGATCAAGGTACTTAAATGGCTCCTCTTGACGAGGACCCTTCTTCTTCAAAGGTTGTGTGGTAGTCGCGGAGGTAGCAGGTGTGCTGTCGTCAGGGGTGTCAATGCCAGTTCCCACTGCAGGCGCCGGGGCGTGGATGGGACGGTCACCGACAAGCACTTCGCTACCATCGTCGAGCTTAGTCCTCTTAGCTGGGACTTCCTCTTCGAGGTCGAGGTCGCCTGCATCCCGCTTCGAGAGAGGGACAGAGGTCATCGATTCATCAAGAGTAGTAGATATCGGGAATTGGTGGGCGGCCTCGGCAACAGTAGCATTCTTTGCGAGCTCCTTCTCGGCGTCTTGGTCGAGAGTAACCAATTCATCAAGAGACTCGAGCTTCTCAAGGGGCTTTCCATCGACCTCGTTCTTCTTGGAATCAAGCTCCGCGGCGAGGGCTGCCACGGAAGCCTTGGGGATAACATTGCTGCTCTCCGGCTTGGCTTTGATTTCGGAGGTCTTCTCAAGAACGGTGATGAAGAAACCTCCAGTGTCTTGCTGGTGAGGGTAGACACGCATGCATCGCTCAAGGGGAAGGTTGGCAGCCTCGCCTGTCGGGGCGAACATGCCCTCTGCAAGTCTAGCAAGACCATTGATGCCCTCTTGGTTTCGGTGATCTTCAATCTCCTGCCAGTTGTTCCACAGGCGCCCCTCTCGGTCCATCACTTTCCAGGTCTTCAGACCGGGAGATCTCTTGAGGCCGGGCAACTCCTGGCTGCAATCGATGATCTTAACATTGGCAGCGCCACCGCAGCGTTCGATTGCGGAAGCAATGACAGCCTCATTCTCCACAGGGTTCAGACTGCAGGTTGAGTAAACGACTCGTCCGCCGACCTTCAACATCTGCAGAGCGCGAACCAGGATTCGAGCCTGCGTGCTGTAAAGTCCCAGAGCATTGCCAGGAGTCCAGTCCTTCCAGACACCAACGTTCTTGCGTGCGGTACCGTCGCCAGAGCAAGGAACATCTGCCAGGATGCGGTCAAACTTCAAGTATCTGTTCCTGGGTTTGCTGCCATCGGTAGTGGGCAGAGGAGGCAGCTTGATAGAAGGAAACATGGTGGCATCGTGGTTGGTAACGATCAGGTTAGGGGAGCTTAGGCGCTTCATCTGGTGAATAAGCATGTGAGCGCGCTTGTAGTCCGCATCGTTGGCAATCAACAGGCCGGTGCTACGGCCGTCATCGTTCAATCCTTCGGGGCCGAGGGGTTCGGGTCCAGCAGTGCCGTTCTTGATCTGTTCGGTGACTTGCGCAATGGCATCTTCCTCGCCTGCATGAAGCAGCTCCATGAGCTGTGCAGACTTGCTGCCTGGAGCAGCGCACATATCCAACACAGTCATTCCAGGCCTGGCGTCGATGAGGAGAGGAGGAATCATGCTGACAACCTCTTGGCGACTGATGTTTCCGACGTCGGTCTCGGCGACAAGGAACTTCTGGAATGAGGCAAAAGGCGCAAATCGACGGATGACATTTTTAGGGGTGGTCATGGACCAAGCGAGCTGATCTGGGTACCATGAAACTGGGCGCGGGGGCTCGACAAATTCGCCCTCGTATTTGATAGAGGTGATTTCGGGGATGTGATGGTCCTTCAGACGCTGCTGAACAGCTAGCGCGTGTCTAGCAAATATCAAACAACAGTCAATATCAATTGAACGCTTGTGAGGCGCGAATCGCAGAAAAAGGACCCAGTTGAGACATACCCTCGAGAACCGGTGAAACGGAAGCTGTTGGGGAGATCCTTGCGCATGGTAGCCCAGAAAATATCCTTTTCCTCCTCCGGCAGGAATTCGGGTTCATTGTAGTAGCGTTCGAACTTCTCATTCTCTCTGGAGATATCTTGCCATTGAGCGCGCGTACGGCCTGCGCCGCCACCGCCGCGGCCTTTACCACCCTGGAAGAAAGAAGACACGGTCAGTACAACAAACACGTCGTATAACACGTATGAAGAATGAAGTTACCTTTTTGCCGCCACGTTTTCCCATTGTTATGATGTGTAAAGAGTTATAGGAAAGTGTACTTCAAACAAGATCGCCTTCAAAAAATCTCCCATCAGATGCGGGATGGTTACGTAAGCACTTGATCAACCACTGCAGGTGGGCAGAGTCGAAACATGATCCTCAGGTCCAGAGTAGGAAATCCAACAAGGTATTTTTTGGCGTCAGCGCTGTGCCGCTGGTCTGGATACCGACGGAGCAATGCAGTTATCTCCCGTGGGTTTGGGGTTGGGAAAGGTGGACTGGTCCATTTGAAACGGATGTACTCTGCTGACATCTCCGCGAGCCACCTTTCGACTCGAAAGGTGAATCTGTCGGTGTCGATAGTGTCGAAGAACTTGACTGAGGATACCTCTTTTTTCGTATTGTTCCAGAGCTGTCTGAACCGCTGGATAGCTCCCTTGTCAAATGGGTCGATCAACTGTGTTGGCTCGTCGCCGTTGCCAAAGAGCCCCAGCTCCCGAGCTTGTTCGATGGTGGCTCGAATACAGACAGTATGCAGGGAGATAATGCATGCATTTGCTGAGCAAATCACTTCCCAGACCAAGGATCTTGGGAGATCAGATCTATTACGGAAACGCAGAAAAGGGTGGACGATGTCCGCACTGATGGAGACCTTTTTGCACATAATAGGAAGTTTCATCAGGTCGATCAGGTCATCTGACAGCCTGCATCTTTGTGCAGCACTGATGAGCTCAGGAGGGGCATTGAAATGAACAATGTCAGTACATTTCCGCCACCATCGAGGGTCTATAATGCGATCCGACGCAAGTGTAACCCCTCTGGGAAGTTTGGATTTGGCCAAAGCGACTTGGCGGGATTCCCAACAGACATAAGCAATGGTTGGGGGCTTTTTGTTAATCATCCATGCTCGTCTGAGGTCTTCCTCGGGTATGATATCTGGGTCGCAGGGTTCTCCCATCTCGACGACTCGAGCTGGAAGCGCAAACTCCCAAATCATCTGACGCAACTCAGCTGGTAGGGTGGAGAATTGCGCCATCATGAGAGAATCCCAGTCACTGGAATGTCAATATCAGTCAGAAGAAAACAGTAAAGAAAAGTGGTAATGCAAAATGACCAGCAAATGAGATGATCAAGGCTACATACAAGAGATATGAATTGAACCGAGTTAGAATAGATATCAGTCGTCAAAGTAAAGCACCTAGAACGTAGGCTTCAAAGTCTGCAGGCGAACGGCGAACGCACGATTTGAAGAAGCGTGAGATGGAGGAAGCACAAGGACGTGTGGTTGGTTAGGAAACCACAAGCGATTCACCTCCGAGACAGATGAGAAGGGCGGCAGAGGCAAGTACGATGGTAACGGCAATACACTAAGAGGGAAACAGCCACGAACAGAACAAACAAAGGAGATAATTGGTATGTCTGCTGCAAAGGCAGCAAACTATATAGTCTACTATGGCAAACCATTAATTGCTATTTCACACACGAATTTGGGATCTAACAGCCCAAGGCAATGATTGATAGTACATTCAAATCAAAGCCGCCAAAGACCCAGTTTTCCTGGAGCATTCAGCAGCTATCTTCACACGCGATCATACTCTAAAGCAACTTAAGAGATCATGCGGGACATGTCTCCACGGATGCGCTGGTAGTCGAGGATACCCTCGATGCTGCCGACAGCGCTCATGGCAAGGTCCTGATCCCACAACTTGCGGGTAGCGAAGTCCATGACGTCCTTCTCGGTGATCTGGCTGACAGTACGCTCAATATCCTCGGCGCTCAGACGGCGGCCAGTGGTGATAATCTGGCGGCCGATGTCCTCAGCGACAGCGGTGGTGCCGTCGAGAGACAGGAGGATGGAAGCCTTAAGCTGGGCCTTGGCACGCTCAACCTCGGCGGAGGTGACGTTGTTGCAAAGGCGAGACCACTCGCGGAGAGTGAAGTGGATCAGGTCATCGAGCTGAGTAAGGTTCTCGCTGACAAGGTAGATACCCCAGAGACTAATATCATGTCAGCGTGTTTTCAATTAAACATAGAAATTATGAGCAAAAAAGGTACTTACCCAGTGTCGCTGTAGCTGGTGGAGAAGCTCATGAAGCTGTTGGCGAGGTTGTGGTGGCTGACGTGGGAGCTGAGCTTGCTGCCGAGGAAGGGCGACTGGCCCATGGCACGGTCCCAGTTACCGACGATGGCCTGGGTGACCAGAGCGGTGAAGTAGTCATCATCCTTCCAGCTAACACCCTCGACGGCGAGAGCGATGTGAGCGGAGGGGATGGTGTCGTCGCGGAGACGGACCTCGGAGCCGATGAACTCGGGGGTGCGCTTCTGCTCGGCAGTGAGGGCCAGGGCAGCGGAGGTAGGGGCCTTGCTGGGGAGGGAACCGAAGTGCTCCTCGGCGAGTCTCACAAGCTGCTCGTGGGGAATGCCACCAGCACCGACCAGGACCATGCGGTCTGCAGTGTAGTTGGTCTTGATGTAGTCGGTCAGGTTGTCCCGGGTGATGGTCTGGATGTTCTCCTTGGGGCCGAGGATGGTGCGGCCAAGGGGCTGACCCTGGTAAGCGGTGGCGTGCAGGTGATCGAAGACGACCTCCTCGAGCTGCTTGTCAACCTCCTCCTGCTCGCGCAGAATCACATCACGCTCACGCTCAATGGCACCAGCCTCGAGCTTGGAGTTCTGAAGGATATCGGCGAGGATGTCGACGGCCTTGGGGACATCGTTGTTAAAGGCCTTAGCGTAGTAGACAGTGTTTTCCCTCTGTAGTCGCGATCAGTATTTGGCTTGATAGACGTTGGGTGGTTTCCCGGTCGTACCGAAGTGTAGGCGTTCAGGTGAGCGCCCATGTTCTCGATCTCAAGCTCCAATTGGTGCTGGGAGCGCTTGTTGGTGCCCTAGTAATATTCATCAGATACAAGCGCTTCGTAGTTTGGGGTTTGTGTGGTCGAACCTTGAAGGCAAGGTGCTCGAGGAAGTGTGCAGTTCCGTTGGTCTTGTCAGTCTCTGCCCGGCTACCGGCATCGATCCACACGCCGACCGTCGAGGTTTGAGCCCATGGCGAGTGCTCAGTGGCGATCTAAAAGAGAATTAGCGAGATTGCGATGTCATTGAGATGAGTTGTATAGTCGTACGGTGAATCCGTTGGAGAGGGTGGTGGACTGGGTGGTAGACGGCAGAGCAACCGGCGACGCAAAGCCACGCTTCACGGGCTGGATGGACTTCAGGGCCGCACGAGTGCGGAGAGCCTGGTTCAGGTTGAAAGCAAGGCGCCGAGAAGCCATTGATAACGACTTGTATAGGTGGAGGGAGGGGGAAAAGGGGAGAGATGGAGAAAAGAGCTGATGGAGACACCCTGAGGTTGAGGTTCCGAAGTCTGAAATTGTTCGCCCAGTTCAGCCAATTACATAACCCGCTTTTCCAAACCGCCCTTGACATCCCGAATACTTCCTTACTCTGCCTTAAATCAGTGACGTGGGCAAAAATACATTCTCAAAGGGTTTAGATGTTGTCTATATTGATTCTTACAATGTTCAAATACGATTTGCTTGATGCAGAGGTATGCCGATACGTCTCAATTTCCGATCATTCAGTTTCGGTCATCCAATTTCGCGCCTATTGATTGGCTACGTCCACTTCTCATACAAACCGGCTTGCAAACTGTTTAATATTCTCCTCCATCGACACATCCGCTGAAAAGCCCAACTTGAAAGCACGAGCAGTATCAAACCGAGGAGTCCATGATTGTACAATTTTGTCGGTAGCAGCATCATACTTCTCCTCCACGAGATCCCGACGCTCCTTACCACCAACTTCGAGCAAAGCATCCAACATCTGCTGAATACTGACCTTCAACCCAGGAAGATTAACAGACCGTGACTCTCCAAATGCCTCTTTGGGCACATCGCGTGCATGAATCAAGTTCTTGATAACAGTATGCGGCGAGCAAATCCACATCTCCGTTTCCTTGGCCACAGGCAGAATAGCCTTCTTACCGTGGAAGGGCTCGCGGATGATATCACTAGCGAAGCTACTGGCAGCCTGTGTGGGCTTGCCAGCTCTCACTGTTACCGTGGGCAGACGCACACACCGGCCATCAAGGAATCCGCGCCGCGAGTAGTCATTCAGCAGGGTCTCAATAATGAGTTTCTGCGATCCATATGAGGAAGATGGCATAGGTGGGAAGTTTGTTTCGTCAATGACGAACCCTGCTGGTGCAGGGCCGTAAACTGCCAGCGATGATGTGAAGACCACCTTCGCTCCGGGCATGGTCGCGCGTAGCCGGTCCAGAATGTATCGCGTTGCGTCGAGATTGACACGGATGCCCAGCTCAAAGTTGGCCTCGGAGCCGCCAGACATGATACCATGGAGGATGTAGACTGTCTCGTAGGGATTGGAGGGGCTGATCAGTTCGTCGACCTCTTTGGTGGAGGTAAGATCTGCCTTGACACAACGGAGGCGGCTTGCATGCTGTGCAGCTGACTCTGGGATCTCGGGCTCAACAATATCGGTGATTGTCACGGTCGTCGTGGCTGGTGTTCTTTCAAGGAGGGAAGCCGCCAGTTCCTGGCCGACATAACCCCCCGCACCGGTGATGAGAATCGACATGATGGGTATACGGCAAAGTAGTTTGGGCAAAATTCTGGTAAATGGCAAGAAGACGGTACAATCAAATTGGAGTGTATTCAACTACGGAGAACGGAGAATGGACGTATGACCATTATATAGTAACACACCTTGCGGGGGTGAAGCGGAACTTGTCTCTCCCCCCACGCTCGTTCAGTCATGGCAATCCTCCCATTAGCCAATGGTGTTAATATATCCCACGAAGATGATCACTTTTCCAAGTCTCGCGCATCAATTCCGAGCCATTTTCTTGGTGCAAGCCTCGGTGAGAAATCCGATTACCGGGAGGCCCGGCGCAAGTCCGAGAATGAGATTAGGACAGATGACCTGGGAAATGTGCGAGAGCGTCTTCCTTTTTAGAAGACGGTTGCTTCGCAGAATATTCAAGGAGCTTTGTTAGGGTGTTTGGGTATACTAAGTATCGGTCGACCACACTTGCTTCGAACCCTCCAACGCTAGACGCTATATCTAGAACAATTTCTCACACGTTGTCGACGAAATGTTAACAAGTCTCAATCGCTTGTATTGGCCACTAATTGCTACCTAGGTACGGATATCATACGCTAACCAGAGCTATCTCATCGCCTCAGATCAAGATACTCAGTATGACACATTCCAGCGTGTAAAATTCATCGAAAAGGAAAACTAAATTTTAAGACGCAGCCAAAAGTACATAGGCGGAAATACCTGTCACAAGAAAGGTGGAAAACATTCGATACATCACAGAACACGAGACGCCGAGGGAACATCAAAAGGGAATGGACATGACCAGAGATTAAGACCTTTATGCGGTACGCTTGTAGATACCAGCGACGATGCAGTGGTCACGCTCGAAAGGCTCGAGAGTCAGCTGCTCCTTGGGCTTAATCTTCTCCTCGCGCATCTTCTGGACCTCCTTGGCGAACACAACCTCGGGCTTGGCTGTGCTGTCAATACAGTTGGCCTTGATGGAGACAATGACACCACCCTCGTTCTTGAGGAACATGTGAGCGTTCAATCCGACAATACGGGCCTGATCGGGCTGGGCAACATCGGCGAAGATGACATCGACCATGGGCACGAGCATACGGTAACGGAGAGGGTGACGGGCATCCTCAACGATGGGGATGACGTTGGTACGGTGAGTGGCCATGCCGATCAGATCACGACCGGAGCGGTGAGAGAACTCGACAGCGTAGACATTACCAGTGGGTCCGACGATATCAGCAACGTGAGAAACGGAGGTACCGGAGGCACCACCGATGTAGAGAACCTTGGAGCCGGGCTTCATGTAGATGTCATCAAGACCACCCAACACACCAGCAGCCAACTAGAAAATGAGGAAAGACGTTAGAAAAGAAGGACTAATCAACAGGCGGTCATAGCTATCGGGGCGATATCAAAGAATTCCGAGAAAAATTCGATAAAATCGACAACGATGCCATGTATCTTTAGCCCAGGGGAAGGGGATATTTACCTTAGAACGGAAGGGGTTCCAGACACGGTACTCGTTCTTAGTGACAGCACCATCCTCAGCAGGGGCGCCCTCGACAGAGATGCGCTTCTCGCCGTAGACAGCAGTTCCAGGTGTAAGGTTCTTTGTCACAAGCATGTCCTCCTTACCGCCGCGAGCGACGAAGATACCGGCGTGACGGTGAGGCTCCTGTTCGTAGTAAAAAAAGATTATGTCAGTTGCTGATATCCACATCCATGGGTAATTTCAACCACTTACAATGACAACCTTGGCACCACCACGAGCACCGCCGCCACCGCGGGGAGCACCACGGCCACCACGGGGAGCACCACGGCCACCACGGGGAGCACCGCGACCACCTCCACGACCGCCACGGTCGCCAAATCCACCACGGCCACCTCCACGACCGCCAAAGCCACCACGACCACCACCGCGGCCACCACGGTCGCCGAAGCCACCTTTGTCAAGTCAGCGAGGTGAACTGTAATATCGCAACAAGAAAGAAAATCATCGCCATTGGTGCAATAGAATCACCAGCGAGATTTTTGGCCTCGTTGCTTCGAATAGACTGGACTGAACAAACCTCGACCACCACCACGGCCACCGCGGTCACCACCAAATCCACCACGTCCACGAGGAGCGAAAGACATTGTATATGTTTTGAGAGTAAAAACTCGGTTGTATAGGGAGTAAAATGGGGGGGGAGGAAGGTTAAGCTGTCGTTTCCGAGTGCTTAAACCGAGTAGTTGAAAATTGGAATAAAAGTTCCGAGAAAGTCGATACAGATGGAGAAAAAGTGACAACGTATCAGAGATAGTTGGATCAAGCAGTTCAAACAGAATTGGCCGCTGACTATCTGTCGGATGCGGATCGGTACCGAAGCTGCTCGTTGATGCGGTCGAGATTTTTTTTGCGCCTTTGGGATCTTTCAGAAAATCAGAACGGCGCTAGGTTGTTCCGGGTTTAGCGTCTTTTTCGTGTGAGAGCATCACGTGGATTGCCTCCATAATCTGGGTATCACGTGGCTCGCTGAGCCCTGTATTGTTTGAGAAGAAAGACTGCGATAGAAAATGACAAACATTGCCATCGGTTCTTTGATAATGATTTTCCAGGGCATTGATGTTTTGATAAAAGTATGTTATGGTCAACAAAAAGATTTGTCAGGTCTCGGCACTTGGTATGCTCCTTCCTGTCCAACTAGCCCTACAGTGAGCGAGGGGGAACGCTACGTACGATAGATGACGATAGAGAATATCAATTGTATCATTGGCCATACCGTATCATGGGCGGTCATGAAATAAAGTAATAATAACAAAGTAAAACAGAGCCCGCCCCGCATATAGAACATTCATATCCTCCAAGCCTGCCTTCTGTCTACGGGTATATACAAGAATAACAAAACCAATCGTCTACTCCCCAAAGAAGTAGTAGTTTGCGGCATATTGTATTTCAAACGTGGGTGGCATGCCCTTGCAGGTCTTTGGTGGTGACCCAGCAGCAGTGTTGACTCGATAGACACTCTTGTAGTTGCCCACCGTGGCATCTGTAGTAGTGAGGTAGAGCCAGGGCACAGCGCCGTACTTTCCCCCACTGAACCTGACGGTGCATCAATAGCGCCTGCCTTCTTGGTCATCACAATCCCATCCTGCTTTTGGGGTGTGATGTTCAGGTTGAACTCGGGGGTTGTTGCATCAAAGAAGAAATGGTGACCCATCAGTTCGATGTTGGCAGGAGGAAACGAGGCATACTCGTTAGTTGGTAGAGCGGTCCTGTAGGCAAGATTTGGGAGCTTTGCCAAAAGATCGGGGTAGTTGGCTGCGATGCATGTGGCATTGTAGAGTCTTGCAACAGCCCCTACTGCCGCGGGTGCGGATTTAGAAGTAGAGTCCGCACATGTATAGTTCTAGTTTCATGATGAGTGGTGGGATCAACGAGATATCTTGAAGGGTCTTTTAATACCTGGGTACCCCGTCCAAGTGCAACATATCTTGGCTTGAGGCCTGACGGGCTGGTCAACCCCGAAGCATAGGAGGGCATAGCAATCTTGGAGACGTCGCAAGTCGAAGCTCTGATGTTGTGCTTTGCAGAGTTGATGTACTGGCTCACTTTTCCATAGAATTCTGCCAGTTCATCGTTCCAGTCATATGCACTGTCGAGGAAAGTTGTCGGGGCCGCAAATGATATTGCCGCCAGGCAGATGATGAGAGGAGCAAAGCGCATTTTGACCATGTGCTTATGCTAGTAGCCAGAGGAAGAGAAGGGCGCGGCAAATGGCGGTGACGTTTTTGATTGATCAAGGATTGTCCAGCAAGCCTTTGATGTAGGTCGGGTATAAAGAACAGAGAGGTGTAGCGTTAAAGAAAGGAATGACAAAGGAGATATTGGTATGAGAAACTGGCGGCCGGGCCGAGGGGCAGATATAGATGCGGTGTTAATTAAAATCATCCTCCAATTCATACATATATCAAAGATAGTAACACAGGTCCAACTCGAAACACTGCTGTGTCTATTAACAGAGCGATGGATGCAACCTGCAGGTACTAGCAGGGATTAAAGCTCGACCACGGGCTCTCATTGGTGGATGGACGCGCCCAGGTCAGACCCTCCCAGCCTCTTTCTCTTCTGATTTGTCGCCTGTTCGAAATAACTTTGACTGAATGGAGATAGCAACGCGCTAAGCAAAACCACGGGGTATTCCCTTGGCTGTTCAGTTGTAGAAGCTTGGACCGAGCCAATAATAATGTGATGAGATCTATAAATTCCCCGAGTCTATAAATAAGTCTGACCGAAGAACAAGTGCCATGTGTGTTGAGCGGTTGGATATGTACAATCATTGCCGATATAGGCTAGTGTGCGATGCAACGGTGCCTAGGTCCTCATCCTAGGATTTGTGCAGAACTCGGGGAAATTGCAGGCATTACCTACATAAGGCCCCGGCACCGATCACAGATGTTTTTTCATATAATCTTCAGTTTGTGCGATTCAACTTACAAAATGAATCGCAGAGGTTGACATGGCGGGGTTTGGCTTTCCGTATTTTCCCCATTCTGAATTCACGTTACAGTGGACTGGCGCCTGGATAACGCCATCTTCCTCATAAGGTTCCTCTAAGGCTATTATTGTAGCTCCTATTAATATTTATGTGTTTGCTGACTGCTTCATTATCGACTGTCGGCTTTTTCGTCTGCGTTCGACTTGGGGCGATCCACCGGTGAGATTTATATATATCTATATCCATATTGCTCCGACACGGATAGATCCCGAGTCAGCATCAATCCCACGGGTACGGAGTACTTACTTGATATATCTAGATGTAACCCTGAACGAATATCACCAAAAATAGATCGATGGAAACCATCCAGGTCAATGTTTTGATCTCTCGAGCATACTAAATCTACCTATACATAGTGTCTGCCAAATATAGTACCCCACAAGAAGCCTACATCCTATAAGCTTATTAGGTGAGGTCCCGCGTTCAATCTCGGCTCGGACCTCATTTCTTATCTTTTGTACTCATTTTGTCACTTTCTGTCTTTTTATATCTCCAATTGACCAATGAACGAGCTTTTAATATCTGACAGGTTAACCCAATGACGTGCCGAGGGTGTTTATGGATTAGTCGACTATGAAAAACAAGCTTGGAAAATTAACAACCTCGCTTAGAATAAGGTCTAGGAAGATGCCTAGAGCCAAGTCTCATGGCATTGGGTAACCCTATGGCTCAGAACTTCACCCGAACCCTATCTTGGAAAGGTCCGACCTCTACGTCCATCTCACTGATATTGCAGACACATGATATTTGTCGGGAATCAAATTTACACAATGCAGATCCACATCCAAGAATAGTACAACTCAAGGGACTTGACCCAAAACGCCAGGACTTATGATCAGTCGTGAGGAGAAAAGATAAAAATAAAACTCCGAAGCTCTTCGCTGTGTGAACATCAAAACTTGGAACATTAGTCGAAACCTTCCTGCTGCCAGTCATCACCGTGCAGCTGGCCCCCACTCCCCGTGCCTCCTCCACTGCTACCGTAGGCAGCAGCGGCACTACCGACGGCGCCCATAGCGCTATGCTTCTCCATTTCCGTTGTGCTCATCATGTAGAGCACAGTAAAAAGCAGAAGGTGGAGTGCAAAGCAGTAACCAGCGAACAGGTTCCGACTCGTCCGGTTGGCAAGAATGACTCGAGTGAGAGAGAATACAATTCGCTCGGGTAGGCTCATGCGTTTGTATGCGCGCGTTGATTCACGGCCCCGGAATGCGGCAAACGGTGAGATTCGAGCCTCGTAGGCATTCTGATATCGGTCAAGGGACAGACCCGAAGGTGTGTCTGCAGAGGTATAGACAGAGGTTGAGCTGGGGGCATTTGCAAACGATGATGCAGATGTGGAGGCACCCTGACCACGACTGTAGGTCGAGACATATCGTGTCTTTTCGTAAAGACTCAGGTTGTCCTTCTGGAGCGATGCAACTTCCTGTCGGAGGGACTTGACAGTGGCATATAGCTTTGACAGCTCTTCTTCGAGTTCGGCATTCTTCTTCTTGAAGCGGTCTCGTTGGGCCTGGATCATAGGCAGGAGGCCGGAACCACCACCAACGGCTTCTCCTGCGCGAATAGATTCCATGGTGTTTGCCGAGACGGCACTCTGATCAAAGCCAGAGATGATGGATGAGGTGGGCGAGGATGCGCCCCGACGGGCAGAGTGGGGGTACCTGGAGTTGTAGGTTCCTGCAATAGACATTGCCGAAGATGGGAATGTATTGGCGGCCTCCTCTTGCACGCGAAGGAGGTCGTTTTCAAGAGTAGTTGATAGGGTTCGCGACTTTTCTAGCTCTCCCTTCGAACTCGAAAGCTCATCCCGCAGTCTTTCGAGTTGATCTTGGATATCGCGATGCGACACTCGCAGAAGGGTGAGATCATCCGTCAATTTCTTATTTCGGGCCATAAGGAGTTGTTCCAGGGAGTTCTTGTCCTTGGGTTTGACCTCGTCACCATTGGTACCCGCCGCAGCACCGTCGCCAGCACCGTCCGCAGCCTCATCATCATCACCAGCTGCAAACTCGATCGACCTGATCATCTCCAGCTCCCGGCGGATCTCATCGTAGTCGGCTACCTTTGCTAAACGCACACGTAACTCTTCCCTTTCCACCGCTGCCTTTGAAGCTGCTCGTTCAGATTGAAGCAGTTTAGCTTCCCAGGTATGCCGTTCCGAGTCCTTGTCGAATCGTGCAGCATCCAGTTTCCGAAGCAAGGAAGAGTTCTCTGACTGGAGTCGTAGATAATCGGGGTCATCCTCAACGGAAACAGGACCAGATGCATGTGATGCCGCCTGAGCCAGCTCCAGCCGCATTTGTTCATTGCGTGCTTCCACATCAGCTAATCTCAAGCTTGTTTTCTCTAAATCGGCCGAGACAAGCTCGAGCTCAGCTGCAGTCGCGCCACTTCGCGAACCTTCACTATCATCACCCTGATTCTCACCCTCACCTAGGCGTTGGGAGACCTCATAACTTGCTTTGAGCTCCTTAATCAACCGATCCTGATTTTCCACTTTCTCTTCCAAAGTCTTCTCCTTTGCCGCCCAGTTATTTGTTTTTTCTGTCAAGACAGCTTCCCACGACGCTTCGATCTCCTTGGCTCTTGATTCCTGGTTTTCCTCTAGCTTCTTCCGTGCAGCGCGTTCCTCCTGCAGGCGCTTCTCGGTGTCCTCTTGTTGTCTGGTGAGGCGATCCACTGACTTCTGCAATTGGTCTCGTTCTGAGGTAAGTTTGGGAACTGTATCTTCGGACAGGACAAGGGAATCGACAGAAGCTTCGAGGAGTGGGTATGGGTCTGGAGCCTCGGACAGCGAAGAATATAGTTGTAAGAATGAAGACGATGATGTTTTGCCTTGATTGGTCAAGAGATCGATGAAGGACTGATAAGATTTCAGCAGTGCCTTGTATTCTGAAAGCTTGGATTCATCATCTAGCTTCTTGTAGTCTTTCGTCTTCTGCGCCAGCTCCTTTCTTTGCACAAGTGCGACACGCTGTTGTTCGACGAGATCCGTAGCAGTTGTATCGAGATTTGCGATAGTATTGGCCAAATCAATACCTATTATACGTTAGTAAGACCCGGTAACAAATAAGATAATAATTACCTCTCCAGGCTGCAATGGCACGTTGGAACTTGTTGGTCTCTTCGGTCAATTTGCTGGACATGATTGATTCAGGCTGGTCATCATGTTGGTCCTGAGGAAGCAAACCCTCTGTAATGGCAAATGAATCCATTGTCGGTCCTAGCCCCAGGCGTCTGCACTGTAACCCCACATCAAATAGCAGTCCACCAAGGGGAAAGATGGAGATCTGTTATCGCAAGGAACAGGACACGCGGCGTGCGGGCCGATATTGTTCCGACTGTATGTGTACAACACACGATCTGGAGTTGTAGTAGTTGGATACAAGTTTATGACAAATGTGAATGATGACCACGAGACAAGATCCAGTGAGCTTCAACAGGCAGAGTGTGGAATGAGTGTATTGTTTCAAGATGATAGTACTTGGCCCCAGGCACCCATTTACATTAGTACAATGTATGGTACATGGCAGGAGATAACGGCCCCTTTTAGATTGGCGCGACCGCTTTACTGGCCGCCTTTTCTATCTTGGTGTAATGTTACGTTTAAAGCTCCGTGTTGTAGATGGTAACTCCAAAAAAGAGAAAGATATCAAGGCTCAGAATAGTTCAAACCTCAGTAGTTCAGTCTTCAAAATAACGTATAAAAGTCAGAATTGCACTTTGATAAGGTGTTTGTAGACCATACCAGATTCTGCCAGTCAAATACCACTAATGCCGTCGTTGTCTTCCGCCATCAACCGCGGCCCCCTGAGCCAAGCTACTGACCGCCCTCACATCGTCACTCACCAAGCTTGCGGGGAGATGCCTGGAACAGCCTCATGATGGCTTCAGACGATGGAATTGGTCCCCGCAAGAGGCGCAAGATCAGTCCGCCAGGGACTGTTCCTTATGTGTTACATTCCCTCTTTAAGGATGTGCCACTAGCGACCGAGGATAGCTCCGACGTATACATTACCTGTGTTGAATACTGGAGTAAGCTTGATCTGTCTTGGTCGTAGGGGCTGCCTGCTCGATGGCTCCCAGATTGACTAACATTGATGATAAACAGATGAGAACTTATATATCGGCACCTCTGCAGCCGAGATCTTGCACTTCGTATGCCTCCCGCCCGCTTCCCCAGACGAAGCCGCCGAGCCTACCTTTATATTGGCATCACGACTACCGATCCTATTCACCCACAGCCCTCCATCAGGAAGTGAACAAGAAGGCATTCGACAAATAGTTGTGTTATCCTCGATAAACAAGGCATGTGTCCTTTGCAATGGCACTGTTACGTTCTACATGCTGCCGGAGCTCAGCCCGGCTTTTGGGGCGACAAAGGTCAATCACTGCCGCTGGATCGGTGGTTTGGATCTTAACTGGGATGCGGAGGAAGGCGAGGATCCGACGATCATGATTGCTGTGCAGAACAGAATCATGTTGGTCCAGATTGGGGACGAGGCTCGACGGATCAAGAAGATCGAGTTCCCCGGTTGCTTAACTGCGGCGCGACGAGGGACAATCGCGTGCGCTGCGGATGCGCATTCATACTCATTACTTGAAGTGGCACACCAACAAAAGATCCCGCTTTTCCCAATATCCTCTTCGAATGAGGTCTTTGAGTCGGGACATGTTGAAGATATGAACCCAGCGCCGCGCACTCCGCTCAAACGTTCACCTTCTTCCTCCTACCCCACCTCTCCACCGAGTGATGCTTCAGGGCATGGCAGAAGCACTAGTTTGAATACCTTTGTGGGAATGCTCTCACCACATGCGCAAGCGGCTCAGCTAGATAGATCACCATCAGGGACACCGGATCCTTTCACATCTACTGGAGAACCAAGACGATCAAGCTCGGAGGAACGAGAGGGGACAAGCTCTCCCAAGCCACCCAGTGACCAAGGGCCAGACAATATGTCTGCCACCAACGATGGTTTGAAGCCCTTGCCCCCTCTGCCTCCGCCATCAAAGCAAGGCTCGAAGCGCCTCCAGCCTCACGTGGTATCCCCGACACCCTCCGAGTTTTTACTTGTGACCGGAACAGAGGAAACAGAACCGGGCGTCGGAATGTTCGTCGACATGGATGGTGAAGTTGTTCGGGGTACAATTAACTTCCACAGATTCCCCAAGTCGGTTGTGATTGATACAAACGAGCATGATGAAATGTTTCAGACTAGTGACGATGCTAGAGAGGAGTTTGTTCTCGCTGTAATCGAAGATGAAGACGATGACGCTGGAAAGTGTCGAACGAGACTCGAAATTCAACGTTGGGACGATGACCCAGGGGAGATTGAGCGGACCAAGAGCTGGCTAGAGATTCCATCTCCTGGAGAGACACAATACATTCAAGTTGGCCTCCGACATACCCTCAGCCCTAGCAATCTTGAGCTCAATGAAATAGGACAGCTCTTGCGAATGGTCCGCCTCAAAAACCCCACGCTGCCCCCGCATGTATCAATCACCGACTCGAGAACTCAGGCATCCATCGAGCACTCCCAAAAGGAGAAGGAGCTGTTCGATCCGCAAGAATTGACCGATTCGGATGGATCCAAGAAGAGCGAAGATTCAGCAAGCCAGGGCTGGGAGGCTCAACGCGACGCAGAAGAAGCAAAGTTTGCACATGGATTAGGCAAAGTTCAAAGCAGCCTCGTCGTGTGGTCTGGATCCCAAATATGGCGCGTGCTGCAGAATCCATTGATAGTTCAACTGGAGGCCACATTGCAGAGCGCCCAAGAGACGGACGCGGACGAGCACACGGTGCTGCGTAGAGATGCCATTGTGGATTTGCTGCTCTCCATCCAGGATACCGAGCCAAAGACCGAGGCAGAATTCATTGGATTGAGCTATGTGAAACAAAAGGCCAGTCTAATGCTTTACGGAGATCTTCTTTCCATGCAGCCAGACGACCAAAATACAGCAGCAATCGATGGCGCTGAAAAAGCGCTGCTGGCAGGTAACCTCGATCCACGTCTGGCATTACTTTTTATTCCTCTGTTGCGATGTGAGGTTTTGCAGGGGCCTCAGGGTATATGGCTACACGCTGGGCTGGCAAGCATGGCGGAAAAATATCTCGAACAGGTTGGAAAGATAGGCGTTAAATCCTCTGGATTGGATGCTTCTCGTAGCCCTGTTCTCAATATGCTAAAACGGTTCCTTCTCTCCTGGCAACAGAAGCGGGGATATGGCAGTATAACCGACGAGACATATGTTTTAGATAGCACCGATGCCGCACTATTGCACCTGACTCTGGAACAGGATGCCTATCTGACACAAGATCAGCGAGTAGCGTCGCCAATTCGCCCAGAGTTGAATAGGCTGGTCGACAATTGGAAAGGCAATTTCGATCGAGCAGTGATGCTCCTGGAGACATACAAGCGGCTCTATGTGCTAAGCCGTTTGTATCAAAGCCAGAAGATGTCTCGAAATGTTCTCAAAACCTGGCGACGCATCGTCGATGGGGAGACTGACGCTGGCGGAGAGGTTTCCGCGCATGGGGTGGAAACCCAGATGCGCAGGTATTTGGTCAAGATTAAGGACGTGCAGTTGGTTGAAGAATATGGCTCTTGGCTAGCTGAGCGAAACCCCAATCTGGGCATCCAGGTATTTGCAGACAATGCCAGCCGCGTTAGACTGGAACCGGCGGATGTTGTTGCTTTACTCAAGGAGCGAGCCCCAAACGCGGTCCAAGTCTACCTAGAGCACCTGGTATTTGCAAAGAATGTGAGAGATCCTGTTGTCTTGGTTGATGAACATCTAACTAACTTGTCAATACAGCTCACGCAATATGCTGATGACCTGATCTCATACTACTTGGACACAGTACTCTCCGTGCTCGAGTCATCTCCCGAAGCGCGAGCTTCTTTGGCCGAGTCCTATTCGACCTATCGAGCCCTGCGTGCCCCCAAACCGACATACCTCAATTTCATAACGGAGAATACCCCCACAGAGCCCTGGTGGCAGTCCCGACTCCGATTACTTCAGCTACTGGGTGGAATCTCCACCTCCCAATTCTCGTCACAACCCCTCCCAACAGGGATCAGCTACTCAATCCCCAATGTCCTCACCCGCATCGAGCCATTCCAGAATGAGCTAGTCTCGGAGTGCATTATCCTTGACGGCCTACAGGGCCACCACGGTCCGGCCCTTCGTCTCCTCACACACGGGCTAGGCGACTACGACTCTGCAATCCGCTACTGCCTCTTCGGTGGTCCGCGCAGCTCCTCTTCCTCTTCAACAGGTAGTCTGCCAGAACTAGCAGACCATACCCTACAGTCAACACTCTTCCGCCACCTACTCGACGAGTTCCTGCACATCGAGGACCTGTCAGACCGCATCGAGCGCACAAGCGATCTCCTCGCGCGTTTCGCGGCTTGGTTTGATGTCCGCGAAGTCCTCGATATTGTTCCTGAGGAATGGAGCGTTGATATCCTTGGCGGTTTCTTCGTGCACGTTTTCCGCACCCTTGTGTCGCAGAATCGCGAGACCCGCATTGAGCGTGCCCTTAGCGCAGGTCTGAATCTGCGCATTGGTGCGGAGTATATCGATGGCATGGAGAAGGTTGGGCCTTGGGTTGAGGAGGCTGAGGGTGTCAGGAGATTGAAGGATGCAGGGCCGCGGCAGGTTTCGTTGCCAACCGATGGCCCTGTTGATGATGCCTCTGATGACTCCGCTGAGTTTGGAGATACGGTGGGGCCTACATCTGGGGAAGTGGGCCAGTAGATCGATGATCGGGGGCAGTGTACAGGATAGTACATGAATATGTTATGTTGGCTTTTCGAAACTATGATACCTACGCAGTTTGCAGTTTGCTTGGATGCCTTTCGTGTTGACTTTGTTATTTTTTTCTGTTTATATCCTAGTTTTGGTTTTGGCGCTATGTATCATGAGCCGATCCCCAAATTCATCATCTCCTTCTATGCAAAGAAAAAGATAGAAGACAGAACTGCACAACAGCAGCAGTCCTAACACATCCCAAGTCGACAGAAAGAAAAAAAAAAGCTAAACCATCATATTGCGTTCGTTCCCTTCGTAGCTACTGATGAGCGTATGTTCCGGCGCACGCCGAAAGCCAGTGGGACATTAAGGTGTGTAGTGTTTTGAAGCTCCAACCAGACCTCGGACGGCCATTTCCTGAAATGACATCCAGACCCGAAATGAAATCCGGAAAGAAGATAATACGTCAGAAAGAGAGCCTTTTTACTCTTCTGCTTGCAAGAAAGGGTTGGGGATTTCCTCGCTGCCATCAGCGGGGGAGATCAGTACGATCAAAGTGCCACGGGCGACGATCAGACCCATTGAGCGGGTGGTAGTGTTACCCTCCTCATCTGTGGAAATTAGTATATAAGGAGAGAGAGAGGGGGATTGGATTCAAGTAACTTGAAACTCACCACGCATGGTCTCCTTGACATCGTCGAGAACCAGGTTCATCAGCTGGTCGTAACCCTTGAGGATACCGGTGACTGTTATAGTTAGTATGTATAGTTCATAGATGGTAATGAGAATTCCCAGATCAAAGGCAGAAGAATTAAGAGAACTAAAAGAAATATGAGAATAGATGAGAAGATATCAATCCAACATACCCTCACGACCGCCATTGAACTTCACTTGGACCTCCTTGTCCATGTACTTGTTGAGATCCAAGATGTTTTCCTTTTTGGGCTTCTCCTGTGCACCGCCACCGCCACTTTTCTGCTGGCCCTGGCCGCCGCGGCCACCACGACCGCGACCGCCTCGGAATGAGCCTCGTTCAGACATAGTGTAATTGAGGGATTGAGAAAACGGAAGAAAGATATTCGAGGGAAGGGAGATATTGTATAGATCGCGGACAGACTTCGGGGTATCTCTGTATCTCTGTATCTCTGTACGGAGTATCTTGTAGGGAATAGCGGAAGGTACAAGCAAGGTGGGCGCGTGTATGAGGGATTTTTAGTGGTTGGCCTTAGGCATGGAAACTGGATCTCCGCCTTGGTATGGAGATTACCAGTTACAGCTGTATTATTGCATTTCATAGTCACGAGGGATCCCGCTCGGAGGTATTTTACAAACAGATTACGGGTATCTTCATCTCTCATCTAAACATTCAATGTTGGAACATTTGACCTTCTCAATTACTTTGCACATTATCATGAATTCAAGTATATACATGTGTATATATTTGCTATTCTTTTCAAGTAATCCCATCCTAGACTAGATCGTTATCAGGATTTCCTCCGAGCTCCCGGGAACAAAATGTTTCAGCCCGCTTGCCCAGGCATCAGCGAAAAAAGATATCCACAAGCCTCAAGGCTTGATTTTGTCGATCGACAGATATGAGCCTATGTTGTATATAGAATGATCGGCGAGTATTGTTACGTAGGCCTGCTTCTGCAATAGATATGCGAGACTCTGTAGGCAAGGCGTTACTGCTGTACACCCATTAATCAGCGTATCGTAGGCCAGCGGAACCCTCCGGCGGGACTCCGCTGAGGGTTCCAAGGTGACCGGCTTTGCGGGAAGAGTCTCATATGTCCAAGTCGCAATTGGAATTTCTAATGTAACATTATGTGCTAATTATAAAAGTGAGGAAAAGAAAACAAAACGACCAAGAAAAAAAAACAATCGGATTCTTCAAGTCCCCGGGACCCCTAACGGGGACACAGGTCACGTTTTTCCTCTCCACTCCCCGTGCGCTGTTCCGTCCACTCTGTAGGCGCCCTACACTTTCCTCTTTTCTGCACCTTCATGGATGTTGCTTGAGTCTTAATCAAGGAGCCTGCCGGTTTCTCTCCGCGCAAGTCCGGTTCACCTCCGCGCAAGCTTCATACTCCGCGCTCTTATCTGACTCCGCGACTTAGTCCCGAATTCCTCCCAATTTCCTCCTCTCTTTCCACCCTCATATCCCAAACTCCTCCAGGGTGTAAATAGGGTTTCATCCTATTCCTGCTCACAATGGAATCCCACGCTCAAACGGCGGAGTCGTCTCATAAACGGCGGCGGTCTCCCACCGCCGATCACGGCATGTCGAAAGTGCAAAAGACGCACTCAAACCACCTGCAAATAAACTATCTCGCCCGGCAATACCCAGACAACCTACCGCTCGTCTCCGTCGATGATACTATGCCTGCGATTATTCATTTGCTTGGCGAGTACGACGGCGTTCTACACCGCCACGAGAGCATCGCCGGAAATTTGGGCGCATGCCCGCTCGGTCCGATTTTGATCAAGCGCTTCGAGCGTCTATTCGATGGACCGCCGCAAGTGTTGAAATCACATGGCAAAGACGGACCTACGGTGACTTGGCTCGATGTGGTCGAATTCGCGAAGAATAAGCCCGAGCAGTTCAATCTGGAGAAGTCGCGCAACGGTGTGCGAGTCTGCCAGTTCTATACCAAACAATGTCGCGTGGAGATCAGTGAAGAGGACTTCGTTTTGATTGCTTCCGGCATGCCACAGAAGATGATCCCGCCCCAGCCTATCATCGAGGATGAAGAAAAGGAGCTGGGCGCGCTAGAGATTCTTGAGAAGAACTTGCATCACATTATTCAGATGGCCGATCAAGGTAAGAGAATCACTGTACTCATATCTCAACGTGGGAAGTTTTCACTGACAATATTTATGTGTTTAGCCTCTGCTCGAGCGAGACAGCTTAACCATCGATTGAAGAATCGCCGCAATGCTATCGTCACTCGCCGAGAGAACGATGCTTCTCTACATGCGCAATCTCGAAACGTCACCGAAATCTGGCGCGATACCAACAGCAGCGGCCCAGGAAACGGCCAGGGATCATCTCACCCTTCTCCGTCTGGTTTCGTCGCTGTCAACTCTCATCGGCCTGAAGGCGAGCACACCGAGGAGAACCCTCTATCATCCCAATTCATGTTCTCACACACCAACACCGATAATGTCACCATGATCAACGGGCAATCGATCAAAGGTGCTTCCCCAACCACTCGTGCAGACTTGATGAAGAGGTTTTTCACAACGGCTGATCGTCATGCCCGTGGCTATGACGACGCAACAGCCCCAGTCAACCCCCAACCCCTCCCTCGGCCTCGTGCCTCCGACCCAGCAGATTACAGTCTCTACAACCCCACGACGGCAACCCCAGTTGCCATCCCAAGCACCCCATCATCCCTTCTCCCGCCGCCAAAATCAATGCACCAGGAAAAAGATGATGGAGGCCCCTTCAAGCTAGAAATGATAGCCCGCATGGAAGAGCTCCAGCGTGGTGAACGCGTAATCCCCCCTTGCGATCGCTGCCGCCGCCTCCACATGGACTGCCTCAAGAACCTCACAGCCTGCGTTGGTTGCACGAAGAAACACGCCAAGTGCTCCTGGCGTGACGTGAAAGAAGACGAAGTCACCGCAATGCGAGCAGGGACCACAACCTCAACGGCATCCCACGAGCGCCTGGAAAATGACCGCTCCAGCGCAAATCTCACCCCAACCCAGTTCGGCATGGGTCCACTGCCCCCGATCTCCGCCGAGCGTGAACGTCCCCGAGAACCACCCTTTGAGCCAGAGCACCGCGCCTACTACTATCAACATCAAAATCGACGCGAGTCGGCCCCCTCCGCCCCGAACTTGGCTCCTGGATCGGCAGTTCCGATGGAACTTCCTTCAAATGATAACTCCCCTCGACGGGCAATGAGTGAGACGGAAAATAATGGTCGCCCTCCTGTCCCCGCTGGTCGTGTCTTGGATCGCATTGAAGACGAGGATCCCGATGCCAACCAGCGACTCAGACAGGCTATTTTAGATACCGTGGATCATCACACGCGTGTCGCTGCGGCTGTTCAGGAGAGGGAGCGTGGTGCGGAGCGTGGTGCAGAGCGTGGTGCAGAGCGTGCTGGGGAGCGTGCAGGTGTGATTCTTCCTGCTCCCAACCCAACTCCGGCTTCTGGCGCAGGTCATGACCGAGAGCGTGAACGTGAACGGGAGGCTGATCGTGATCGTGATCGACGTATGGTACATGCGTAAAGCATTCAGTCTATTGTATAGTTTCTGGTTACATAGGAGCGTGGGAGTACTGTTAGATATCCCTCTGATTAGCGTTTTTTCCTTTAATTCAATCTCAATTCCCTGGATGACTTTTTCTACATTGTAGCGTATGTACCGGATGATGCCTGGTACCCAATTCCTTTCCTTTCCATTTCAGGGCTCACCTCTTGCTTTTGATGAGCTAAACTGCCCACGCCCTTGAGTAATGCGTACCCTGATTCACTTGCTCATTATCTGAGTGCCCTGTTTTATACTGTTTTGATACCGATTCCTTCCCGGTTTTCACCATCACAGGTCTTTGAGCCTTTGCAGCTGTGAAGAACAACCCACTTGTTTTTGTATGTGGATGCCTGTGGGTCTGTGTGTGTGTATGTGTTGTAATTCCGCGCATTTCCGTCTACCATCTCTTGTGTAATTCCGCCTCGTTCTGGATTCTCATTTGGGTCTAACCTGCAATGCGCTCCCATTATAGCCCATCGAACCTTCATACGGAGTACTTGATTCAGGCTTTCTTTTCGGAATTTTTGTTCATGTTTTCATTCATTGCTCTGTGATTTCAGACAGAAGCTAGGAGGTAAGCGGAGCACCGGCTTTGTTTGTTGGAGGACCACATCAAAATCGTGCTTACACTCTAGTTGAGAGGAAGCCACTTTCCCTTCTAATGAGGGTTTATCATATGTATCATACTGTAGTCTTTATTCTAGCCAATAGCCTCGTCTAGTGATGCCGGGGACTCGGTTTCTTCAAACCCTATAGTCACTTTAGTGTGACACTAGGAAATGAGTCGAGGATCGTGTTGACGACAATGAAACGATCTGGATGGTGATGTGTGACGAACACGGCTATCAATCCTTCAGTTGCCGCGTAGACGCCGTCTGATTAAATGAAGCTCAGTGAGAAAGTGATGACGTTTATGTAACATCGGCTAGGTCTGGTAATCGTCTTCCCATCTGGGTTGGGCTGGCTGAGCAGACGATTATACACTAAATTAGGACACGAAGAGTGGGCCCTGAGGTGGTTTCTGATAAACCTCACCTCAAAAACCTTTCACTTGGGCATAGTTGAATCCCTTGATGCAGTTTGATGGGTCTTTCCAATGGACAATGGCGCGAAACCTCGGTCTTTGCCATGCAAGCTGAACATCTTGATACATCAGCAACAGACTCACCGCATCTCAAGTTGCGAAAGGGTACGAGCATTTAAGCTCTCACATGCACTAAAAGTGATATCAGATCAGGAAGGCTCGGAAAAGTAGACAAATAACGTAATCGTCAGGTAGATCTTTCTGGCCAAAGTTCAATGATACCACATATATCACTCCTATTCCTCCCAGCATTGAACAATTGCGGTAATCATTTTCACAGTTCCTTTTCTCTCCCTGCTTGATCTACAACGAGCGATAGTCTACTATGGGTTGGCAAGGTGCGTCCTCCGCTCCTCTAGGGGTCCCAGGGACACTAATAATTACTTATCCATATAGTGTATATCGACGGGAGGTAAGAACAAACTCTTCTACAACTGCTAGATGCTTGCCTGAGCCCGCAGAATACTAATAAGAGACACAGCCTTGTCGGCTCCGGCTGTTTTGACAAAGCTGCCATCATCAGTGCGGCGGGGGATTGTATGTGGGCGGCCTCACCAGACTTTCAGGTATTCACAACAAACTCACCGAACATAGCCGTGCTCGACGATGGCTGATATGTATGGACGGAGTAGCTTAAATCCGAGGCGATGAAGGACTGCTGCGCCTTGCTAGCCAGTGATGACAGTCCCGCAAAGGATGAGGTCTTTGCAAGGGGACTGCGCATTGACGGGGACAATTATTACCCAGTGCATATTGCGGACAACGAGCCTATATTGGCACATTCTGTACGTTCCCGCCTCCAAGATGTCACTAATGTTGGAAGTAAATGGTATTGCTAAGCCAGTTTTCGATCTTAGAGAGATTCGGGTGTCGTTGTTGCTAAAACCAAGCAGGCCATTATTATCGGCCATTTCGGCAAGGGAATGGACTCCAAAAACGCCCTAAGGACTGTCGATTGCCTTGCGGACTATTTGACGCAGCAAGGCCACTAGTTCGGACAAGTGAGGCCTTGGCCGGAATTCTGACTGGATCTTCAGTCATTCACTTTGATAAATTCGCCTGAATGACGATTCAACAAACTCCCCATTGAAGTGCTGTTGAAATGAGAAAACAGATTGAGATTCCTATATTTCGAAAATGGTTTGACCAATTTCCAATCTAACATCATTCCTTCTGGCAAGTCCTTGTTCTTTGAGCCTCTGGTATATTTCGCACGGGTATAATCAGATCGCTTGGTATCATTACGTGATAAACACAACCCAAGGAATATTACCAACACCCATAATTAGGGTAGAAAGAGCATTACTATGTTTTTGGCAGGGCGATATCGGGCGACTCTGTATCATCGAGGAATGCGCTCGCTAGGCAGCCTCAGCCCGTCCCAGGGTGCGATGATCCTACCCACGGGTCGCTAGTCCTAGGCGTTTGCTTCTAGGCAGACAAAGTACCGTAGGGAGCACGGCATCTCAGAAGCTCGTCAGGCGCTGGCTTGAAGAAGGATAATCGAGCCATAGAAGGCCGATGTCAGTAGGAAGTACCCCATGCTTCTGCCGAGACAAATTGTCGTTGGTCACCGAAGTCAGGTAACGAGTACATGCAGCTCAGCACCTCTTCAATGTCATTGGCGTAGCTTCCCAAATGAACTATAAATAGAAGCTCTCGGGGCACGCAAAGTAACGATAGTAAACATGGAGGCTCCTGTCCATCCTGTTCTCGCAGTGCAGTCGGAGGAGCTCAGTGCGTCGTCCATTGCAACAATTGTTGAGAACGATGTCTTACGCGCTTTCGACCAAGCTATAACGCCGGCAAGGGACAACGTGACCGAGAAGGCACACTCGCTCATTGTACCACTATCGAACACCCTCGGCAGACTGAGTTCAGTGTAAGCCACGATCTATTCGAATAGCCATTCCAGTCCGCGCTCGAAGTTATATAGCGACAGGAGCGGGAAGACCCTAAGCTTGCTGCCTAAGGTGCATGTCTCTTGAGTCTTGAGTCTTTACCGACGCCTTTGGGAGCCATCTTTTGCCAAGCGCGCGAGATCCGGCGATTTGAGAGCGCGAACAAAGGGCTAAGGACTGCTAACATCAATCTTTGCCAAGATGGGCTGCAACAACATGACCAGCTGGCTCTGCTATGCGCCTTGAACCGTTCGCTGGACGGCTCTCAGAAGAGGGTTCCCAAATGGTTGAATTTGCGTAATCTCTATATGATAGCTAAATACCATATACAAAGCGTTAGGCTACAAGTAAAAGTTCGTAAACACAGCTGTCGTTGCAATTAGACTTCCGCACCGGCCCATAAAGCCCAAAGCCCAACCCGACCCAACCCGTAAATGGGCCGGGTTCTGGGCCCGGAGGCTATAGGGCCGGGGTGAAAGCCCACTGGCCTTTAATGGGGGCCCAATGGGCCCCAAACAATACAGACATGCCGAGAGATCAAGATGCCAAGTAAAGTTGAACCCCCTTTTTGGGGTTTTTTAATTACCCCATGTTTAGTACTGTTTCTCACTATTACGCTCAGGGTAATATTCTATAAATTTAGATTATTTATAATTAATTGCTAGATATATCTCTATACTACGTTTAAGGATGCGAAAAACTACGTTGATTCAGATAATCTAAAAATTACAGAGGTTCTAGAAGATGGTAGTACTCCCGCACAGATTCTCAATATATATCTTAGATTATATACTCAATTTAACACTTTTCGCGATATTTTGTCCTCCACTAGTCGGATATGATCTAGAGTTAGAGAATATACTAGTCTAGTCACTATGAATATATCGTCTATATTCGAACTTTATACGATGTATAGAAGGTCCTAATACAGTGATTACAGAGGCCGATTTATCAGCGCCGAGATAGGCTTTAGTGGGGCCTCTAGGGCCCCCATTAAGGGGCTTTGGGCTGGGCCGGGCTTTGATGGTTAGGCCCATAGCCCACTGCGGGTCGGGCTTTGGGCCTGGGGTGGGGGCCCATTTGTGGACTTTGCGGAAGTCTAGTTGCAATATCATGTCATTGACCACTTTTACTACCCTTCCACGACAGCCCGGACGAGAAGGTCCATACTTTGAGACATGGTATTCACACTAATGGCAGAAAAAGCAAAGTGTCGTGCATGTGGATTAGGGGACCTTCTCGCCCGGCCTGTGGGTGTGTTTTGGGCTGCGCAGCTGGCTTACACGCGCAGCTTACCGAATACGTGAGCATTTATCATAGGCCACTATTCCCCTTAGCAGTTCCCAGAAGATGCAGTCTGACATCTCTTGCATCTTTCTCTTCCGCGATATGCATAGTTGCATCGTAGATAAGTGGTCCATTTTACGGAGTAGGCTGCTTCAAGTCAGAATATGGTATGACCATCTTTCTTTTTGATTGATTTGAAAATTCTACAGCTGAGAGATTAACAAGGATAGAAGAGAATAGAATTGAAATTCACTGGTATCTTCAAGAAAGATCTATCCTAGTACGGAGTATATGCACCAACTTTCTCACTGCATGCACTAGAGCAGACCGCCACGATGATCATCATTCTTCGGAAAATGTGATACGTATACTCCGTATCCAAGTTTTTACCTCTTGCTACTTCATAGAAAAGCAGGTATGTGCCGCCACCTTCGCTGCTATTCTCTGGACTGTTAGCTCGCAATAGGACATACCACGACTACCTGAATATTCCTTATACATAATGACGATCGTTGAAAAGAGCGAAGAGCAAAAACTTGCGGTTCAAAAAGATGTCGAGAATCTAGTTGCCGCTTCCCAGAAGTATATGCAACACAATGATGTTGACGGCGAAGCCAGCCTAGATCTCCAAAGGATGGCATCAAAACTGACGCAAACGCTGCGTGGTCCTATTCCATCGGCACTCTCACACTTTGAGGACGTCAGTATTCATCTCAAATACTCGCAGGCTCTATTCACTGACTTCCGGGGGACAAAAGATTGTTCAAATGGCAGCCCTTAGAACATTGCTGGAGGCTGGTGTGTTCCACACGATTCCCAAAGGAGGAGCAAGTATGAGCGCCGATGAGATATCTGCTCAGACAGGTCTGGACAAAAATATATTGAGTATGGTTGTCCCAGATTAGACAAAGTGACCAATAGCTAATTGAAGCCAAGTACGACTGATGCGGGCTGTCACTCCTAGAGGTCCGTTCCGCGAGACCGGCGAAGAGGAGTACGCCCACACGCCCTATTCGAAGGCCTATCTGACTTCAGATATACTGGGTTGCTTCCCCGTAATGTAAGAGAAGAAAAAGAACATTTTAAATACAGAAAAAGAGTGCTTATTTTGGAAATATCTAGGTCCGACTTCATCTTTGGACCTATCTTGGGAATTTGCGAATTCCTTCGTCAAAACGAATGGAAAAATACTATCACGACACGAAACAACCCATTTACTCTTGCCTTTGACTGTCCTGGCGAGACCATGTTTGAGTATCTATACAAAAACCCCCAACAAGTTTCTCGCGTGGCCAAAGCCGAAGCAGCAGACCCGGAGCAAATCGCAATGGACGTCTTTCCATGGGAAGAGAGACTGGGCGCTTCCGCCGATGACAAGGTGGCTATCGTGGACATAGGTGGTAGCCACGGCAATGCACTCCGACAAATCAAAAAGGACGCGCCTGGATTGAAAGGGCGCTTGATTCTGCAGGATCTGGAGCCAGTCATCCTTGAGCATGGCAAGACCTTGCGCGCCGATGGTTTCGAGACGATGGTCTATGACTTTTTCAAACAGACGCAGCCAGTTCAGGGTATGTAACGGTTCTCTTCAAGCGTATCAAAGCGTGCAACCGTGCTAACAATGGGTTGACTTAGGGGCTTTGATCTACTACTTCCGACGTATTTTCCACGACTGGCCCGATACTCCGGAATCCAAGCAGATCTTACAGAATACAGCAGCGTCCATGAGTCGTGATTCCAGGATCCTGATCCACGATATCATTGTTCCCGAAGTTGGGGCTACCATGAGTCACGCATGGCATGATATTAGTTTACTGGCAATCGGGGGCGTTGAACGTACGGAAAAGGACTTTGCTCGTCTTTTGGATGATGCAGGTCTGGAGGTGGTCAAGGTTTGGAAAAAGAGCGGAGATATGCTGGGTATTGTTGAGGCTTGTTTGAAATGAGAGGTCTCTGCAATCCGTATGAAGGTGAAGGTATACGAATGTCACCACATACTGAGATGGCCCAGTCAATTTCATACGTATAATAAGCTCTTTTCATATTGGCGGTCGAATGAGTAGAATGCTTATAGCATCACTAGAGTATATAATTGAGAGGCTAGACACCAAGTATCACCTTTGTTGTAGAGATGAGACTATTATCCCAAGGGCTATCAACAGAAAGCACATTTAGTCGTAACTATTTGTGGGGCCGGATATATCCTCACCCTGACTATATCCGTCGGTACTTGTCTACACTTTCAATCCCAACTACCGTCATAAATATCTCCAGTGGGACTGGCGGGGACTTGTGGGGTGATTCTATTGCGAAGCTTCTGAGAGAACTGCACAAAATCACACCCCGCCATCCACATATAAAATACCTACACCCCCCGGATTCTATAGCCCTGGACACTATAACTATTTACCTACCTAGGCATTCCTCTCTACAATCATGGACCCCTCCAAAGTGAAGATCCCCCCGATGAAAGACCAAACCGTCGACAACATTACCGACAATGTAATCACAATCAACAGTCTCTGCGAAGACGAACGCATGAAATACATCCTCGAAAGACTAGTAACCCACCTCCACGACTTCGCCCGCGAAACCCGTCTCAGCAGCGAAGAATGGATGACAGGTCTCCGCTTCCTAACGGAAGTCGGCCAGATCTGCACAGACGTCCGACAGGAATACATCCTACTCTCTGATGTCCTGGGTCTATCTATCCTGGTCGACTCAATCGATCATCCCAAACCAAAGGGATCGACGGAAGGAACGGTGCTGGGTCCCTTTCACACGCATGATGCCGAGGAAATGCCTGCCGGTGATTCCATGTCGCATGATCCCAAGGGTGAGCCATTGCTTGTTGTTTGCACACTACGGGATTTAAAGGGGAATCCGGTGTCGGATGTCAAGATTGATATCTGGGAGACGGATTCAACGGGCCATTATGATGTTCAGTATGCAGGTAGGGAGGGGCCTGATGGGCGGTGCATCATGCGCTCGGATAATGAGGGTGTGTTTTGGTTTAAGGCGATTACGCCTGTGCCCTATCCTATTCCTCATGATGGGCCCGTTGGGAAGTTGTTGAAGAAGTTGCATCGTCATCCGTATCGCCCTTCGCATATGCATTTCATGTTCGAGAAAGAGGGTTATGATCACTTGATTACGTATGTTCCTACTACTGTTTTCGACTTGGCGAATTTATTATGCTAACTTGATCACTAGTGCTCTCTATCTCCGCAATGACCCTTACGAAACTTCCGATGCAGTCTTTGGCGTGAAAGATTCTTTGACTGTGGACATCGGCAAGGCTGACGCTGAGATCGCGAAGAAATATAACGTCCCAGAAGGCCATGCTCTCCTCACGTATGACTTTGTGCTTGTGTCCGACGAAGAAACAAGCCAGCTACGTGCGTACAATTCCAAGGTTGCGCTGGACAAGTTAGGTCGGAAAGTTAAGATTGTTAATGGGCTGCCTGTGCCGGACCTGGATTAATTGCTGAGGAATGTCATTTGAGTATATCCGTGCGTGCTCGGCTATAAATCATCATCATTCATTCCAATATCGCCCGCTCTTTGTTGCATAGCAAGAAAAGAAATAGAATGGCATGTGAATGCAAGATCTCGACGAGGCAGGTTAGCGCCGGACTTGAGACTGCCAATTATAACCCCATGTCTGTATTTGTTTGTCCCGGCCTTGATTAGAATATGTAACATGTTCTCAGTGATGACTGGTGCTTTGATTAACCTAAGTCGTGCTTCTCGAGTCTTTACACAGTACGACGACCGGACCAGCAAGGACTGAACAGTTTCCATCCTGGCTATACGACGTAGTTTGCGTGCTGGTACAACCAGAAATCAAGGCAGTTGAGGGGTATCCAGAGCCCTTTGTATCTTGTCTATATAGACACATCGCCATGGCTTGATCGAGAATCTCTGCATTTGGCTCCGATCTACTCGATATCGGCACTATGCGTTCCACTTACCTTTTCTTATCCGTGGCTGCTCCATTGGTCTTGGCCTTTGTTATCCCCGATGAGAGCATCCTTGAGATAGTCTCTGAGACCCATTCAGCCGGGTGTGAACAGGTGTCTCAGGCAGATGTTGATACGAGCCTGCTGGAAATCTCGCCGGATAAACATAGAAGCCCAGGCGGCGATGGATATTGGCATGATGATGACGAATATTCCAAGCATGGCGATTGGCCTGGACATGGAGGCTGGGGAAGACATGGAGACTGGCCCCATGACGATGAAGCCCCCGAGCACGGCGATTGGCCGGGCTACGACGAAGATCCGCACGGGAGGTGGCCCGGCGACGACGAACGACCTGGGTATGGACGACGACCCGGACACGGAGGATGGCCTGGACACCGCGATGATGGCGAAGGCAGATACCGGCGAATCGACGCCTGCCCGGGCCCGCTCTGCCGCGCAGATAAAACAACGTGGGAGCTGATTAAAGAAAGCGAGCATACATCCCACCTTGCCGAGCTCATCGCTGGAAATAAAGACCTGATCGAGATCCTGAACAGTACGACGGCAAATCATACTTTCTTCGTGTTGACGAATCGTGCCCTGGAGGGACTTCCACGAGGGAAACATAGTCCTAGTTCCAAGCTCATGACTAGCTTGCTGCGGTATCATATCTTGCCTGATCGATTATCCATCCATCATATCGCAGGCCATCAGACGCTACCGACAAAACTGAAAGAACCATCTCTTGAATCAAAGCTGCCACAGAGGATTGTTGTCCGGGAACACCGCGACGGAGTGGTATTGAATGGCAGGAGTAGGGTTGTGGGAGCTGATATGGTAAGTAGAACAATATTCCTCCTGTGGACATATTATCGTATGTGGTATGGTGTGCTAAACTCACAAGAAAACCAAAAACGGCATGATTCATCTAATAACCAGTCCCCTGCACACACCCCCAGAGACACGCACATTGCTTCACCACGCACCAGCTCACTTCGACACCTTCATGAGGGCGTTAGCACGCACGAAACTTGCTAACAGTCTTGACCCGGCTCAACGACAGGGCGGCACCACGTTTGCGCCCACAAACGAAGCCTTTCGACGGCTTGGGGAGCATGTTAATCGATTTCTTTTCTCGGAGAGGGGCGAGGGGTGTCTGCGGGCGCTGATGCAGTACCATATAGTCCCAAATCGAACGCTGTACTCGGATGTGCTGTATAGTCATAACGGGAAGGCTCATGGGTTGTTTTCTGGTCCTGGCAATGCGCATGAGGGGGAGGGTAAGTGTGTGAGTAGTCCAGAGGAAGACTCTGCAAATTTGCGGCTGGTGACTTTGTTGGAGAAGGATTTGGGAGTTGAAGTTAAGAGAGAATTTGGTGAGGTGGATATGCGGGTTAATGGGTTTGGTAGGGTTGAACGATTGGATTTGTTAGCAAGCGATGGGGTGGTGCATGGTTTGGATCGGGTGTTGATTCCGTCGAGGAAGATCCAAGATGAGGTTGTTTTTGAAGAACTGATGATCGAGGAGCTTGTGGAGAGCTTGGATTGTGCTTATGGGGCTCATGAACTATGAGGCTGTTTACATGTTGGAATTGAGACGCTAGTCATATAAGGTGAAGCCCGTGGAGGCTGTGCAATTCAAGTCCAGTGCCTTCAAGCCCTTTTCTCCTTTATGTTATGTTTCGGTATACCCCATGCCATATATGCAATGGGACTTTCCTCTTCAGTCGCTCTAGATGTTGTGCGCTCTACTCCAGTGACAACAAGTCCACTTGAGGTTATTTGTGCCTGGCTAGTTTCTGGTCAAGATGGCCCGGGGACCCGATTCGTGTAGGGTTCCATACAAAGGGATTAGCAATACTGTTACTTCTAACTCCAGGTACTATATCTTGCTTGCAGCCTGTGTGGTTGCACCTTATGGCTTCCCTGACGGGAAGGGATTTGAAACTTGATGTTAGCAAGGTATTATGGCGAGGTTGATAATTCAGGTGAATGGGGTTGATAGAGTTAGACGATTGGTACTTGCGGTGAAATCTACGATCAGGGAAATCAATTTAAAAGGTTGCATTCCTATGTTTGTTCAATCACAGTGGTGAGCGAGATCGGTGCTTGCAAAATAAAAAAAAACCAGATGTAACCCTTGAGTTAAACCCCAATGCCTCTAGTTGGCAGTTTGCCAAAATCCAGAGATAGCATCAAATAGGTGGTCAAAACCAGGAAGCAACAAGCAAGCAGAAACCATAATAAGCACCACATGTAAGATATGTGAAATCTTTCGACTAGTGCATTCGTCTAGCCGGTTTCGACAGAGCCTGGAAGGAAGACTCAAGAGCTTTCTTGACCTCCTTGTAGCTGACAATGAAGCAACTCTGCTCGTCGCGACTGATTAAATGAATCTTTTCTTCACTTCCCGCATCAAGTTTGTTCATGCAGGTGATAATATGCGCAAGGTCAGTCACCGCATCACCTTGGTTATCCACCGAATGAAAGACGTAATCACGGAAAAGCTTTAGGAAGTAGCGTTCTCCACTCTCCGACCAGCGCTGGTCGAGTTCATATTCAGGGCGTTCATTGATGAGCCCGAGTTTGGCAAACAGGCGCACGAGTCGTCCATTTTCCAGCTCGCGAGCGAGATCAGAGGTCAGCTGATCGTCCAGGTGAAGTGCCGAATCAAAGGTCGACATCAGCTGGGATGAAATGCCAGTGATAAAAGTGTCGATGGTTCGCTCTTGGTCTTTCTGTAGTCCATTCAACAGCCAGAAAACAGAGTTTTTCAACTGAGGACTGTAAGCGCGAGTGAAATGCTCCATGGCTTTAGTTGGGTTGTGGACGACGCTGGGCGAGTTGGCCCCAAGGGTGACAATCATTTGGCCAAAGTTGACCAGATCTTGTCGCTGGAGGTCAGCCACAGTGCGCTGGGTATCGAATTGCACCACGTCAAGGATAGCACAGGCGTTGATGCGAATACGGGTCTTAGCGGTGATCAAAACCTTGCTAGGTTCGAGCACTCGGGCGGCAAGACCACTAGCGTGAATCGCTTTGAGTCCATTGGCAATCTGGGTCATATAGCCCCAGAGAATTTGCTCAGGAATATGAGCATTAGGACGGCTTGGGAAGCGCCCATTTGCAGCGCTTAAATGCTGGTCTGCAAGTGTCTTGGATAGTGGGTGATAGTCAGTCACAAAGATCAAAGAGCTGTCTTGGAAGCTGCGGCTGGTGAACGCGTCGTGAATAGTCACCACACTGGCGTTGCAGACGCGCTTCCAGGCTTGTACGGAACGGATAGCTTTTTCATTGGTCAGGCGGAAACCTATGAAGGTTAGTTGGAAGCTATAAACAAAAATGCTGGGAGATTGTCATACCCTCGAGTCTGCGAAGAGCATAAAATGTGCCATCTTTGCTAGACTGGGCCTTGTAGATCCAGCTGGGATAGCCAAAGGTCGCAGCATTCTTCTGATGACTCAGATCCAGAGGGACAAGGGAGTGGAAGTAGTCCACCTGGGCAGGAAGTTGGGTGTCTTGAATTCCGTCAGCCTGAGTACATATTATTTATTGTCTTGTGATCTTGCATACTAGGGAGAGTTTGCAGAGTAGCTGCAGATTTCTTTTGCAGCTCTTCGCGCAGGTCGTTTGGGATAAAAAGGTCATGCACGTTGCGCTGGTATCCCAATGTGTTCTGGCTGTGAGGCCCAATCGGGGCATAGAGATGGTACTGAATCTACTGGACGGTCAGAGCTCATTCAAAGCAACAAAGATGGGGATGGATTGAACATCAACGTACCGGTTGCTGAAATCCAGTTTGGTTTGCAAAATAGGCCCCTCCCATTGCACCAGTGGGGTCGTGGGAATAAGGATTGGCAGAGACGGGGCCAACGGCACCAGGAGTCATGGGAGTCGGGGTGGTCACAAAAGGATCAAAGGCACCTGTGGGGGTGACTCCTCCGTTTCCATTGCCCTGGATCGGTGTCTGAATGACGAAGTTAGCTCCAGGGCTCGGACGCGAGCTGTAGTACTGGGGCTGAGCACGGTCAGGCAGAGGATCGAAGTCCTCTGCCAGGGCAGACAAGTTGCCCGTATGACGCTTATGTCCACCAGGCATCATTATGATGATAGGGATGAGGGTGATAATGATATGAGCGACGCGGGGAGAGTGGGATGTTTCAGAAGACAAGGAGAAGAAGAGGAACGAGAAGAACAAGAAGAAGCATTGAGGGAAGTCGAACGTGAAATCAAAATAGGGCAGGGACGACTGACCACGTGCTCGAAGCCCTGGGGAACAAATTCCTGCACATCGGCTACCGTCCAATCTTGCACCGCTTCTGACCGCGTTGTTGGTGTACTCGTGTTGGAACCTTTTTCATAGGTCAGTGGATACCATTGTAACCTTCTTCCCTCCCTTCACAAAGCACATACGTGATGATGTTGTTCGAGGTTGAAATGGAGCTGCACTGGCAGCTTTAGGAGATATAGCGGTCGACTTTTTCGGTGCTGATACACCGTTCCCAGACAGCAATGATGGGGTAAAACTAGGTGAGTCGACATTGAACCGTTTCTTGCTATCACACGAGACAGTCCTTGTCAGCTCGTTCAATTTTTCGTCTAAAGACCAAGTTTGCATCGCACCTGTCCGACTGATTTGCATTGAGCTTCGACGGGTCATGATTAAAAGCACAACCTGGATACAAATGAGTTTCAAATCAGCTTCATCACTCACACTGGCTATGATCAAGGTTTGCTAATACCTTTGTCTTCATAGCGGCATCGCCCATAGATGGTCACGTTGCGGCACAATGTGTCTTTCGCGTTCTCTATCAAGCAAAATCATTGTTATTAGCAACTCTGTCCGTCTCAGGTTCGACATTGATCTCCCGCTTGCCCATCGCATGACTGAAATGAATGTGATGCCATTCGAATTATACTCACCACGACTCTTCATTTTCGGCGATCCTGTCGTCCGACGAGCATCCTCCAATGGAGGCTTTCCGGCAGATGCCATGATATCTGGCTGATACCCACTTGATGGTGCGGATCAGCGCAAAAAGATCCCCATTGAAACTGGACTCGGTAGAGGACAAAGAATGCTATTGAATGATAACTGCATTCCCTTGCTTTGATCTTATATAAATTCAAGTCACCGTGATCCACGCGTTTGGCGATTGGCGGATCAATTCCGGGAGAGCCCACGGACGTCGGGCGGTACCTCAGCCGATAAGAATAGGCATTAATGGTATGTAAAGATAAAGCCAAAGCCCTCTCTCACCCGAAGGAATGGCTGAGAGCGACAGAACTGATGGAATTGCAAGACGCGGGGCGAGAAACGAACTCGAGTGAAGGGGGATATGCGCACGGACCAGGCGGTCAGAGCATCATTGAGCTTCGCCTTTGAGGCCACTTGAGCTTCGACATCGTTCTTACTATTCTACGCGGATTTTGTGCATGTGCTTAATGAACACTCTTATATGATCTTTCAATTCATGGCCGTTTACTCTTATCTCTTTTGATATCACCCTCCATCACTGAGGTCTATGGCCTACGGCCCTTCACCAGCAAGATGTCACAATCGGAGGTTGATCTGGACCAGCTTTCCGATAGCGAGAAGTCTGCGCTAGAAATGTACATGGCTGTTACTAGTCAGGAACCTTCTGAGGCAATTCCCCTGCTACGCCGGTCACAATGGAATGTGCAGGTTGGTTTACCTTTCCCATCTTCCGGCCACGCGTACGGGTGTTCAACTAATCCCCGCATGATAGATTGCCATATCCAAGTTCTTCGATGGCGAAGGCCCGGATCCCCTCGAAGAAGCTCGCGCTGCCATGGACCGCCCGCCGCCACCTCAACCCAACCGCCGAACCCAAAATTTAATGACCGACGACTTGAACGAACACTTGTCGCAAGTTATTCGTGCCACAGCTACAGATCTGGCTCCGCGAGTTGACACACAAGCAGGAGACCAACATACCTACCGGCCTCCCTTCATTCTTAGTCTACTCCTCAGTCCATTCAATTTGGTCTATCGACTCCTCTGCAGCTCATTCCGCCTCTTTGGTGTCCTCTTCCCTTTTCTGCCACGCTTGTTCAACAGGACGACGAACCCTGCGCTACAAGGCGCTCGCCGGAATACTACTGGCCGTCGATCTCTCGGTCCCAAGGACACTGCCGCTCGCTTTATCCGCGAGTTCGAGGAAGAGTATGGATCTCACCCGATTCCATTCCTGGAGAATGGATACAATATGGCGCTAGAGAAAGCTCATCGCGATTTGAAATACCTGCTGGTCATCCTCTTATCCCCAGAGCACGACGATACGAACAGCTGGGTCCGTGATACCCTGCTGGCACCTGAGGTCGTGGAATTCATCAACGATCCCCAGAACAACCTCCTGGTGTGGGGCGGCAACGTGCGAGACTCCGAAGCATACCAAGTTGCCAACTCATTGAAATGCACCAAATTCCCCTTCGCTGCGATCGTCGTTCATACCCCGAATGTTTCATCAACCGCCATGTCTGTCGTCGGACGGATTGCAGGCCTCACTACGCCATCTGAGGTGGTGACCAAGCTCCGGGCAGTCGTGACAGCTAATAGCGAGCCCCTGGAGCGACTTCGCTCTTCACGTGCGGAGCAACAAGCCTCGCGCAGCCTTCGCGAAGAGCAAGACTCAGCCTACGAGCGGTCGCTGGCGATCGACCGTGAACGGGCGCGCCAGCGCCGGGAAGCGGAAGTGGAACGCCAACGCGAAGAACAGGAAGCCGCTGGCCGACAGGCGGCAGAGGAGCAGCGGCGCCGTAATCTTGCCCAATGGAAGCTTTGGCGCTCCCAATCGCTTAGCGCGGAGCCCGGACCAGATGTTAAAGATGCGGTCCGTATTAGCGTGCGGCTCCCATCCGGCGATCGTATCATGCGCAATTTCGCGCCCGATGCGGACATTGAAGAGATCTACGCGGTGGTCGAGTGCCACGAGGTTTTACAGGAGCAGGATACAGAGTGTTCCGTGACGAGTGCACCAGAGGGATTTATTCACCAATACGGATTTCACCTCGTCTCACCCATGCCTCGGATGGTGTATCCCGTTGACGAGGGTGGGTCGATCAGAGAGAAGATTGGCCGTGGTGGCAATCTCTTGGTGGAACTGATCGACGAAGATGAAGACGACGACAACGAAGCTGTAACCGATATGTCTTGAATATGACTGATCTCCATTCAATTGTTGCTTTTGTGGGTTTTAGGGACACACCGCTCTATATTTTTTTTTCAACAATATCCAATGTACAATGTAGATGATTATGATTCGATCTCTCACTTTCTCGCTTATTCACCTCCATAGTTGTACATTCTAGGCGGTCAGATTCTGAATCGACTTAGCCGAACAAGCATATTCCATATTGGGCATGGTGTGCGAATCGTCATTCCTGGTTAGGCTCCGAACCACACAGCATCAGCCCCACGTAGTTGTACGGATACGGAGTAAGGGACTGGAGGCCTGATGGGCACCTAATAATAATCCGTGAGATTTCCAAGTAATTTCGATATTGGCTACGAATGTAATTGGACATTCGGACCAAATGTGTATTTGGTCCGTTCATAGGGTACGGAATCGATACACCTTTCGTCCGTTTTTACAACATCAGATCTAGATATCAGGGGTAAAGGGGTCTATAGATTGGGAAGTCCACTGCTTACCCACTCTCCAGAGGGGCTGAGATGAGTCAGCTCGGATAGACCGTACCCGGACATCCGAGGGGTCCAAGTGGACGGATCGTGAGAGTCCCGGACCCTTCTGGAACCTTTTTTTATTTTTGATATGTATGTATCGTGTACACGTGGGGAAGAAGGGCATGGCACATATTTACTTGCATTTTCTTTTCTTTTTTGTGTTGCGGTAATGTCTCGAGTACATGGAGTGTACTCCTTCCACAGATAGTCACCATGGAGTCATCGTATTCGTCTTCGTTACCGTACACACCCGTGGACCATCCAAGGCCATTATTACCCAAATCTAGAGATATAGCCGTGCTGATGTTTCTTGGCAAGCCACTCTAAGGGCTAGAGGCATGAAAAATCTTAAAACATCGAAATTTCCATCGGAAACTCACAGCTCCGCCCCGTGTTTGTTTCAACGGGTGTCCCCGGTTTTTATTTTTCTCGGCCAAAGGATAGACTCTGTTTCCGAGTCGGGATGGTTTAGATCCTGACCCTTTTTCTTTTCCTCTTGTATACTTAGTCCAAACTTCCATTCCTTCTAATTTCTAATATCTTTACATTTACATCTTATATGGTGATCATCGCTGCGATTCATCTTTTCGAGGGATATCACCCCCACTTAATCCGCATCCCCCTATCAATCAGATAGTGACCGTGTTGGAAGGTCATCATGTCGCTCCTAGGGACAATAAACTCCAACGTCACCGGCACACAAGACGTGCAGGAATCACATGTCGCCCACATGGAGGCTCGCCGCCATGATCCCACGGACAGCGTGAGCACTGATGACACTGCTAATGAGAAGGGCGAGATTGGCAGCGAGGAATACGGCGAGGTTGAGGTCACCCGTCTGGCCCGGCAACTCACCCGTCAATCAACACGTTTCTCCATCTCAACCCACAATGCAGAGAATCCCTTCATTGAAGTTCACGAGGACTCAACTCTCAACCCCAGCAGTGAGAACTTCAAGGCCAGAGATTGGATGAAGAACCTACTTGCCATCCAATCCCGCGACCCAGAACGATACCCGAAGCGTCAGGCTGGACTAGCATTCAGAAACCTCAGTGTGCACGGATTTGGCAGTCCTACGGATTATCAAAAGGATGTGGCCAACTCCGTTCTGGAAATTGGGGCCTTGTTCCGCAAGATCGCCGGCACTGGCAAGCAGAAGATTCAGATCCTCGACAATTTCGATGGTCTCATTAAAAGCGGCGAGATGCTGGTCGTTCTCGGCCGTCCTGGATCTGGCTGTTCGACTTTCTTGAAGACCATTGCAGGAGAGATGAACGGTATCTTCAAGGATGCCAACTCTCACATGAACTACCAAGGAATATCCGATAAGCAGATGCGCAACCAGTTCCGTGGTGAGGCCATCTACACTGCCGAAACCGACGTGCATTTCCCTCAGCTTTCTGTCGGAGATACCTTGAAGTTTGCTGCTATGGCTCGTGCCCCACGCAACCGCTTGCCGGGCGTCACTCGCGATCAATACGCAGAGCACATGCGTGACGTCGTCATGGCCATGCTTGGTCTGTCGCACACTATCAATACTCAGGTCGGTAACGATTTCATCCGTGGTGTTTCTGGTGGTGAGCGGAAGCGTGTTAGTATCGCCGAGGCCACCCTCTGCGGCAGCCCTCTCCAATGTTGGGATAACAGTACCCGTGGTTTGGACAGTGCCAATGCCCTGGAGTTCTGTAAGACATTGGGCTTGATGTCTAAGTACTCGGGTACCACCTGTGCGGTTGCTATCTATCAGGCGTCCCAAAGTGCCTACGATGTCTTCGACAAAGTGACTGTGCTATACGAGGGCAGACAGATCTACTTTGGCCGCACCACTGAGGCTAAGGAATTCTTCACCACCATGGGCTTTGAGTGTCCCGAACGCCAGACGACCGCCGATTTCTTGACCTCTCTTACGAGCCCCGCTGAGCGAATCGTCAAGCCTGGCTTTGAGAGCAGGGTTCCCCGTACCCCCGATGAGTTCGCCACTGCTTGGAAAAACAGTGCCGCGTACAAGACGCTTCAAAAGGAGATCGCCGAGTATGATCAGCAGTACCCTCTTGGTGGCGAGTCCCTCGACAAGTTTATTGAGTCTCGCAAGGCAATGCAGTCTAAGGGTCAGCGTGTCAAGTCTCCATACACCCTATCTGTTACCGAGCAGGTCCAACTCTGTGTCACACGTGGTTTCCAGCGTCTAAAGGGTGACTCCAGTTTGAGTGTGTCCGCCTTGATTGGAAACACGATTATGGCATTGATCATCGGTTCGGTTTTCTTCCAGTTGGATGACGACGTGACCAGTTTCTACTCTCGTGGTGCCCTTCTCTTCTTCTCTGTTCTGCTCAACGCCTTCTCCAGTGCCCTGGAGATCCTAACTCTTTACGCGCAACGCCCTATTGTCGAAAAGCAAGCTCGCTACGCCATGTATCATCCGTTCGCCGAAGCGATCTCGTCAATGCTCTGCGACATGCCGTATAAGATCACCAACGCCATCACTTTCAACATCACACTCTATTTCATGACTGGTCTTCGCCAAACCCCCGGCGCCTTCTTCACTTTCATTCTCTTCTCTTTCATGACTACCCTGACCATGTCTATGGTTTTCCGTACCATCGCTTCTTACTCCCGTACCCTGTCTCAGGCTCTGGTCCCTGCCGCTATCCTTATCCTTGGTCTGGTCATCTACACTGGTTTCACTATTCCAACCCGCAATATGCTTGGTTGGTCTCGCTGGATGAACTACATTGACCCAATTGCTTATGGCTTCGAGAGCTTGATCGTCAATGAGTTCCACGGTCGCAATTTCCCCTGTCTGCCTAAATCTTTCATCCCGGTGGGACCCTCATACATGGATGTCGACCCACTTAGCAAGATCTGCTCGGCAAAAGGAGCCGTCGCTGGCCAGAACTTCATTTCCGGCGAGGACTACTACACTGCAAGCTTTGAGTACTCCAACAGCCATAAGTGGAGGAACCTGGGAATTATGTTTGCGTTCATGATCTTCTTCATGGCTACCTATCTCATCGGCACTGAGTACATCTCCGAGTCAAAGTCCAAGGGTGAGGTTCTGCTTTTTCGTCGCGGTCACGCCCCCAAGCACTCTAGCAACTCCGAGGATGACGTCGAGCAGACTCAGTCCGTGTCCGCTGCCGAAAAGAAGGATGGCGCTAGCTCCAATGGCGAAGAAACGACTGCCGCTATCCAGAGACAAACTGCTATCTTCCAATGGCAAGACGTCTGTTACGATATCCACATCAAGAAAGAGGAACGCCGCATTCTCGACCACGTTGATGGCTGGGTTAAGCCTGGTACCTGCACTGCTCTCATGGGGGTTTCTGGAGCCGGTAAAACCACTCTTTTGGATGTGCTTGCCACGCGTGTGACAATGGGTGTTGTTTCTGGTGAAATGTTGGTTGATGGTCGTCCTCGCGACCAATCTTTCCAGCGAAAGACTGGCTACGTCCAACAACAGGATCTGCATCTCCATACTACCACCGTCCGCGAGGCACTCCGATTCAGTGCTGTTCTCCGTCAACCGCGTCACGTTCCACACCAGGAGAAACTCGACTACGTTGAGGAAGTGATCAAACTGCTTGGAATGGAACACTATGCGGATGCCATTGTCGGTGTTCCTGGTGAAGGTCTCAACGTCGAACAGCGTAAGCGACTCACTATCGGTGTCGAGCTAGCTGCCAAGCCGCAGCTGCTTCTCTTCCTAGACGAGCCCACTTCCGGTCTTGATAGTCAGACGTCTTGGTCTATCTTAGATCTTATTGACACCTTGACCAAGCACGGTCAGGCTATTCTCTGCACTATTCACCAGCCCTCTGCCATGCTCTTCCAGCGGTTTGATCGTCTCTTGTTCCTCGCTAAGGGTGGTAGAACCGTCTATTTCGGAGAAATCGGCGAAAAGTCCTCGACGCTTTCTAGCTACTTCGAACGAAACGGTGCACCTAAGCTTTCTTCCGACGCCAACCCTGCCGAGTGGATGCTTGAGGTAATTGGAGCTGCCCCAGGAACCCACAGCGAGATTGACTGGCCTGCTGTGTGGCGCGATAGCCCTGAGCGCCAGGAGGTCCACAATCACCTTGCTGAGCTCAAGTCCAACCTTTCTCTGAAGCCCGTTGCCACAAACGATAACGACCCAACCGGATTTAACGAATTTGCCGCACCTTTCACTGTCCAACTCTGGGAATGTCTTGTCCGTGTGTTCAGTCAGTACTGGCGAACTCCAGTCTATATCTACTCTAAGATGGCGCTCTGCACCCTCACAGCGCTTTACGTTGGCTTCTCTTTCTTCCACGCCCAGAACAGTATACAAGGACTCCAGAACCAGATGTTCAGTGTCTTCATGTTGATGACAGTCTTTGGTAACTTGGTACAACAAATCATGCCGCACTTCGTCACCCAGCGCTCCCTTTACGAAGTCCGCGAACGCCCCTCGAAATCATACTCTTGGCAAGCCTTTATGGCGGCAAACATCATCGTCGAACTCCCCTGGAACGCCCTCATGTCCGTCCTCATCTTCGTCTGCTGGTACTACCCCATCGGACTTCAACGCAACACCAGTCCCGATGACCTCCACGAGCGTGGCGCTCTGATGTGGCTCCTCGTCTTGACCTTCATGCTCTTCACTTCCACCTTCGCCCACATGATGATTGCCGGCATCGAGCTCGCAGAAACAGGAGGCAACATCGCCAACCTGCTCTTCTCCCTTTGTCTGATCTTCTGTGGTGTCCTCGCCACCCCCGGCACAATGCCCCGCTTCTGGATCTTCATGTATCGTGTCTCGCCATTCACCTACCTAGTCTCTGCAATGCTGTCAACTGGCACATCCGGCGCCGACGTCACCTGCGAGGCTGTCGAGATGCTCCACTTTGAGCCCCCTAAGGGCAAGACCTGTGGCGCATATATGCAGGATTTCATCGGAACACCCACCCAGCCCGGAAGTGGCGGTTATCTCCAGGACTACAACGCCACGAGCGACTGCGCTTTCTGCAGTGTCGATAAAACCGATACTTTCCTCCTGGGCGTGAGCAGTTCTTACAGCGATGCGTGGCGCAACTTCGGCCTCATGTGGGTGTTTATCATGTTCAACATTTGTGCTGCTGTCGGTATCTACTGGCTTGCTCGTGTGCCCAAGGCACCGCGCAGCAAGAAGACCAAGACTGCTTGATTGATATATACCCTCTCTTGTTCATTTTTTATTTTTCCTTTCCATTTCTTCTCTTTTACCCTCTGCTCAACTGAACAGGCTTTTGAGCGCTACTGCCAAAACACTGCATTAGACCGCCATCTCTAATCGATCCACTCTTCTTGTTGCACATTTTTTTGGTTTACATATTACGCCTGGTCTTGCAGATGGGGTTGTCCTAGATAATATATACATTAGCATAGAGCCTCTTGTTCAATTACATCTTGGTTGCTTCTAATTCAAGTATCTCGCGGACATCTAAATAGACAAACACAATAAATCGCCTTACAAGGTCCTCGATGAAAGATCACCATTTATGTAGGGAAAGTATGATTTAAGTGGTGATAATGATATGTATACAGTTCAACATTGTTAACCAACATGATATGCGCCCGCTAACCGCAAAGCAGAGAAGCAAAAAGCACAGGGGAAAAAAAGATTACATTGAACGAAAAAAGAAAAACCCCTTAGGGAGTAAAAAGCAAAAAAAAAAAAAAAAATCACCAGGTAAAAGCCTCCTCAACAAAATCAATAACAGCCCCCTTCCCAATCCTCTCTCTAGCCGCAGACCTAACCTCATCCGCAAAAGCCCCAGGTCCACAAACACTAACAAGCGTCGCCCCGGTTCTCCCGGGTAAAATCTCATCAAGAACGACATCAGGTCTGCACCGACCGGAATGCATAAGCACCGTCGCAGAAGGACTAACGATGTCCGCCGCGCGACGCGGCTTCGACACGAAAAGCTTCACAACGAGGATATCCCGTCGGCTGGGTAATCGCAGGATCTGGTCCATGTAGCTACTTACCCAGGCGAGGTGATCTGTCGAGCGGACAGACCAGATCAGATAGACTTTCCGAGTTGCGGCGGTGTTCTGGGCGGCTTGGGTGACGAGGGCGTGGGTGTGGAGGAGGTGGTGGGTTATTCCTGCGCCGGCGCTGAAGAGGATTGTTGTGCCGTAGCTGGAAGGGTTTGTTGGGTCTGAGCCGTAGGGACCTTCGATGAAGCCTGATAGAGTGAGGGATTTGGAAGGGGATGCGTTGGCGAGGTTGTAGAGGCGACGGGTCATTCCCTTTTGGGCGCCGATTATGAGGGAGACTTGGGTTGTTGGTTTGGTGGGTTTAGTGGGGAGGTTAGATTGTTTTTCTAGGTCTGTGTATTGGCCCTTTGTGGGGGTTGGGATTTGGGAGGGAATGGGTGGTGCTGTGGTGTTTGTGCTGGGCTCTGCCCAGGCTATTGAGAATGGGTGAGACATCCACCATGAGATGCTGGGGATGTAGGCGAAGACATGGCAGCCTGGTTCGATTTGAACGAGTTTTGGGAGGTGGAAGGTTACGCGGCAGGCTTCGCCTGGGAGGGCTTGGACGACCATTTTTGTAGTGCCGGAGGTTGAGATGTTGAGGTGGACGAGGCGGAAGAGGCGTGCGAGTCGGTCGCCTAGCCAGATTGCGGCGATTGCCTTCGCCCAGCTTTGCTGTGGGAGACTGTCTATCCGTAGGTGCATGTATACGCCGAGGAAGGCGAGTACGGCGGCGAGCTGGTGCAGGTGTAGGAAGGTCTCGTAGAAGGCGTGGCGGATGGGCGAGGGGGAGTGTAGGCATAGGAACATCATTGCGACTGTGCCTACTAGACCCCAGGTGAAGAAGGGCGTGTCACGTAGACGGGCGAGCATGCGGGTGAAGTCTTCCTCGTCGACAGCGTTGACGGCCCATGCGATAGTATGTACGACTGACTCGAGGACGACGATGCGGCCCAGCCAGCGGTGGAGGAGGTTGTATGTGTCGAAGCTGATATGGAGGAGAGGGATCAATGGGTTGTTTCGGCCAGCGAGGAGGAAGAGCGGGATCATGTTGAGGACGGCCAGCGTCCCGGATCGGCCGCGCAGCTCGGCTACCAAGGCTGCCTTGTGGTTGGCACTATAGTCCAGGAAGACGCAGTATGTGACTTGGCTGGCGAAGTATAGTGTGACCAGGATGGTCTGCAGCCGGGAGGGTAAAGTGCCGACATTGACAGCGGAAGAGAGTTGTAATTCTCGGTCGTGTCTCTTTCTTCCTAATGGAGCGTATAGGATGTGTTTCTTGAGTTTGGGCCACCATGATGATTGTTCCTGGGCCCAGAAGGTCTGCTGGCGCTGGTTTGCACCAGATGCGGTGATTCGGCGTAGATAGGCATGGCTGATCTGGGCGACCCGGCCACAGAACAATGCGAATGCTACGGCGGCCAGAGAAATGTAGATAATTCGAGTAATGATCACATCGCGGGGGACGTCCACACCACCCAACCCTCTTGAGTACTCATATATGTATGTGGCGTTCGACCCGTACCCTCGTGCCGCGATATGCGGATGGGTTGTTGCCATTGAACGGGCGTAGATGTCGAAGATAGAAATGAAGGTGTTGCTGTCTAGACAGACGACATGCAAGGCTGTGCTTTCGACGTTGCACAGCCCCTTGGTCGAAATGTCAATCTGGAATCCGTTTCAAGGAGCCGCTTCAACAGCTGGGATCAAAATCTGAAGGTTTAGATATCGACTGGATGTGGGCGTTTGCGCAAACGGAATCGACGACGGTAGATCAGATGAGATAGATTATAGACAGGGTTGGCGGAAGTGAGTCGATATAGATAGAGATCTCTTTGATTGTATCAGACAAAGACAATGTGTAATAATAGGACCATTGTGGCAGATTCGTTTGGAAGTTGACAATGAACAATGTGTATGTCTAGGTTGAAGTCAACAAAGCAACCTAAAATAACCCTCTGATCTTTGGAATTTGAGCGAAATTAGCACGTCACCAAGAATCGAAGGTTGGCAGAGGACTCACTCTCAAAAGGTATCCTGGAATGCAAGGGATGGGCACGTTTTTCTGTCAGGAATGAAATCGGACAATGTCAAGGCAGTCCAGACCAGAACAAATGCCAAGCAAATAGTAAAGAGAATGTATTCAATCGAGACCAGCCGACTATAAAAAGCTAAGAGAATGGAAGACAAGAACGAAAGCTCGGGCTGAAGACGGAGTTTTGAAGGGAAAAAAGGGTAAGATGGACATATCTTTCTGCATAACCCCTGTCGATGGCCTGATTAGCGTGTTCAAGGCGTTTAAATGGCCGAGAGCCTATCAGCATGACATTTGAGTGACACTAACGGACGCCGGCGTTTCCAAGAAGCCTAGTGGCCCCTTAATACAGGCGTGGTGATTTGCTGATGATCCTTGCAGATCCAAGTTCGATGCTCGGCGTGACGCCTCTGGATGCGAGAGCCTGACTCTGAAACATGATGAATTGTAGACTTGGGATTTTCCCGGTGGATATCCGGTCAACACCCGTCTTGTCTCATCGTCAGACATTGGCTTTGTGGGAGTTTCAGGGAAATGCGCACTGACCGCTTTACTATACATCTGCTTTTGACCCTTCTCAGTACGTAGTTAATATGTACAATCTCTATTCAAGGTATATATATTCTTCAGTTACCGTCCCATCCATCCGCCATCAACGGTGAGAACCTCGCCAGACACATAGCTACTAGCCCGACTAGCCAGATACACCACGGCGCCCTTGAAATCCTCGGGGTTTCCCCATCGACCAGCAGGGATACGTGCCATGATACCAGCATTGCGAGATGCATCATTAATCAGGGCGGTGTTCATATCAGTGGCAATATAACCGGGCGCGATCGCGTTGACATTGATTCCCTTGGCGACCCAGTCATTTGAGAGGGCCTTGGTCAACTGCCCAATACCACCCTTAGATGCCGCGTAGGCGGGAACTGTAATTCCACCCTGGAAGGTGAGCAAAGAGGCGACATTAATGATCGAACCCCGACGACCCTGGGGGAATTCAGAAGCGTCACGGGCCAGTAAGTATGCGGCGAATTCTCGGCACATGATGAACACGGAGGACAAGTTGATTTCCAGGACCTATACATCATTTCCACCAGTGAGCTTTAGTGTTTCAAGGGGAAATCTCATGAGGGGGTGTATGGAGCTTTTTGACTCACCTCGTCCCAGTCCTCATCTGGGAACTGTTCGGCGGGGTGTCGCCGTTGGATCCCTGCACAGTTCACCAGGATTTCGGGCTTCAGTCCTTCGCCGACCAATGCGGGGATGATGCCTTTGACGGCTTGCCGATCTCCCAGCTCAGCGACATGGATCCAAGCCTTACGTCCAAGACGGTTGATGATCTCGTCCTTGGTTGATGTGTTGGTGTTGTCTCTCTATTAAGATGTAAGCACGTGCCTTCTTCACTCGTTTCGGGTAACTCACCTGAATCAAGATAATATCGGCGCCGGCTTCAGCCAAAGCAAAGGCCATGGCTTGGCCAATGCCTCGTGTTCCACCAGTGACGATGGCGGTTTTCCCACTTAGGGAGAAGAGGGACATTACGTCTGCCATTGCGATATGAAGCAAAGATGTTTAGAACTCAGAATAGGAAGAACAGAACGAAGAGTGCTCAACGGGAGGAGCTCCAAATAAACCAAAACCCCCAAATGGGGGACGCGGGGGGTCTCCGAACGGGCAATATCTATAGCCGGTCAGTAGCCGATCGGCAATTGCAGTCTTTTTTCCTAAAAAAAATATATATAGCCATTGACTGGATGTGAGACAATGTTATTGTCAGTAATATTCTGATCTAGATATGCAAGTCTTAATATGATTTCAATTCTAAAGGGCATATTTTAGGCAAAAAGTAGACCAATTTACCCCCAAAGGCCCCAAAGGCCCCAAAGGCCCCCAAGTCCCCCAAGGCTTTCCAAGGTTAACGCATCAACCCCGTTCCCCCACAGTACCAGAAGCATGGACACGATGAGTAAGGGTCTGAGGACTTCCTTGTGGAGACGCTCGACTTTGATTTTGTACCTTTCAATGTTTTCGCTATGGACGAAGAATCAGAAGCTTCACGGCGTGATATCGCCAAACGTGTATCTCGAGCTTGCTTGCATTGTCGACAGCGCAAGTCTCGATGTGACCTGTAAGACCCTTTTCCCCTTCTTCAGCTGGCTTTCTTTCCCCGGATCTGCAGTATAGTTGGTTCCGTGCTGATCGCATGCAGAGACTCCAACGGCAACCCGGGCAAACCACCATGTCAGCGCTGTGTTCGCGAAAATCGTGAATGCATACTGGGTGGCTCAAATCGTGGAGGTCGTCGAATCCGAAAGAACAAAATCAAAAACTTCACGCCCGCCAATCACTCGCCAAGCAAGGATTCAGATGCCTCAAGCCCAACCAACTCGGAAAATCATAGAGTGCAATCAGCATCCTATCCCGGGCCGGTAGTCTTTTTGCCACCGAATCCTCCGGCACCAGCCTCGGTATCCGTCGAGGAAGACGATACCTCGATATCATCTGTCCCGCGTAATCCCTCAGACGCTTGGCAATGCTTAACCGGCATCGCCACAGAAGGCACGGGGACAAATTCCGTGTCCCGCAACGACCATGTTCGGTCGGACCAAACAATATTCCCAACGTACAACAGCCTGCACAATGGCGTGGTCCCAGACTTTAGCAACCCACCCACCGGTATCAAGGCCTATAGACTCGTTCAGTCGTGTGCTCTAGACCCGGAAACGGTGTGGCAATTGATTTCTCGCTATGCAGATAACTTCCATCAGTATCTTCCTCTCGTGCCACGGAAGTATTTCACGCGCAGCGCCCTAGATGCCTTTGCCGTGAATGAGAAACACCTGCTCACCGCAGTCCTGACGATCGCCTCCAAGGACTTGGTCGATCAGCCCGAGATCCACGAGTACTGCTCGAAGTACATGCATGAGCTGATTTCAGGCATCGCCGCAGGGGCAGAGTGTGACGTTGAAGCGGTAGAGGCGCTTCTGTTACTTGCTGAGTGGGAGCCGCAGGGACTGCGACCTCGCATCGAGCGCGTTGGACGTGGAGAGGAAGACCGCGCCGCGTGGATGCATGTCGGGCTTGCGTTGCGCTCGGGGTATTTCATCGGGATGGACCGTACTTCTTTCCGTGGGGATCCTTATGGTGATCAAGAGAGTGAGGCTCGTCGGCGCCTGGCATGGGCGAGCTGCTACGTCTCTGATCGATTGATTTCTGTGCGCATTGGACGCGCTTTCTGGTCTCGTGGCCCGGGGCCCATGACGGGTCTTGTTAGTCAGGACTTTCCGTCGTTACAGCCAGTTAACGAGGGCGACGAGGACTATGCAAAGATCTATCAGGCGATGCTGGATCTTACGCAGCTTTATGGAAATGTTCATGAGGTCTTGTATTCGGGGATGCGTACTAGTAACCAGATGATGTTGATGGGAGACTACGTTAAATATGTGGATGACTTCCGCCTGGCGATTCTACGGTGGAAGTCACTTTGGGGGTCATTGGACTGTGAGTTGGCCTGTTCTCGCTTTTTTGACCTTTGACGCACATGGTTGTTCTAACATAGTGTTAGGCTCACCACCTATGCGAGCAACACTGCAGTTGTCATACGAGTATTTACGTCTGTATACAACTGCTTTCGCGTTTCAAGCTGCGATCTCGCAGTCGCTAGCCAAACCGAAAACAGACCTACAAGGCCAGCGAGAACATCTCCGATCGACGTTCAAGAATGTCGCTTCAATGCAGGACTCGCGGTTCATTTATGAATCTGTTGATGCGGCCAAGTCGTACCTGACCATCCTTGTGGACCTGGTAGACCCCGAGAAGCATCTCCATTTCATGCCTCTCCGCTTCTACTTGTAAGTTTTTCTCATCGTGTTATGTCGAGGCAAACAGCTCATCCGATATAGATATGGCATCTACTCTGCCGTTTTCCTCTACAAGGTAAGATCTCTCTTCAATTCCTCCCTTTATGCGTATCATCTGATCAATATCATAGGCTCGTTCTTTCGGAATGATGGTCCCATCAGAAGAAGCAAAAGTTCAAGGCCTCGTCAGTCGAACCACCGAGGTTCTGAAGCAAGCAAGCGCCGGTGCTGATGACGTTGGGGCCCGCTATGCTCGTCTTCTAGAGCTGCTTTGGAAGCCCAAATCGACCTCCGTAGAGACACAGCAAAACAGTGACTTCTCACTGCAGACAGCTCTCTCTAACCCGGTCGCAGACCCAGGATATATGCAATTCAGCCCCGCAAATGACTTCTCATGGTTGGATCTAGAGGCCGTGGGCGATTATGTATCCGGGGACCAGATTTCAAATGGTTTGTTGGGACTGGATGCGTTCCAGAATGGAGCTGATATGTACCAATCTGGAGAGTCACGATCGCAGTCCTGGCAGCCATCTGCATGGATGGGAGATATGAGCAGCAACCTTCTCTTTTAAATAGGCTGAGATCGGTGTACCCCCACACCCCAATCGGACGGCAAATGCGGTGCGGGGGGACCATCGGAGATAGCCCCGAGGGTGGTAACCGAGGGGTTCTCTTTTCCTTTGCCAGTTCAAGCTTGGAGGTTTGAGTGTTTACTTCTGCATTTTATTGCTTATCATCACACACATACCAGCTCTGTCGCATCATGTCATTTAATGAGATCCAGGGCCGACTCGCGCTTATTACAGGTGCATCGGGAGGGTAAGCTATTCCCCAGCATTCGTCACTCCAATATCGAGAATAAATAACTGACATTCATTCTCTAGAATCGGTGCTGCCTGCGCACATCAGCTTGCAGAACATGGAGTGCATCTCGCTCTGACGTATGCGACCAACTTGACCGCAATGAACGCGCTAGTGGCCGATCTACAAAGCAAATACGCCGATAAGAAGCTTCGTATCTCAATCCATAAAGTGGATGTTGGATCCGCTGACGACATCGAGGCGATGTTCCAACAAATCGACACCGAACACGGCCACCGACCTGATATCCTGATCTCGAACGCTGGACACGGAAAGCGGTTTCCGCAAATTTGGGACTGCTCTCTCGAAGAATTCGATTACACTTTAACCGTCAACCTGCGCGCTTCGTTCATTCTCGTCAAGGGAGTGGTCGATCGCATGAAAAGCCAGAATTGGGGACGTATTGTGTTTATGTCCTCGATTGCTGCGCAAGGTGGAGGAATCAATGGATGCCGTATGTACCTCGGTTCCTTTTTTGGGCATACCAAACTTACTCTTCCTTCTCTCAGACTACGCCGCCTCTAAAGGAGGTCTCACGGGCATGATGAAAAACCTTTCTACCCGACTGGCTGAATTCAATATCAGTGTTAACGATGTGGCACCCGCCATGATTGGTGATACAGGTATGATCCCTAATGCGGCAGCGATACCTGAAGTAGCGGCTGGTATCCCGCTTGGTCGTCTTGGGACTCCTGAGGAAACGGCCAATGTTGTGACTATGCTTGTGAAAACCGGATACATGACGGGTCAGAGCCTCTTGCTAGCTGGGGGGCTGAAATGAGCTACCCGGGAATATTAGGAAGATTGTTATAAGAAGCGACTGGCCTCGCACGCCTAGGAGTTATGACCAACATTTTGATTCAACTTGGTAGATTCAATTTTGTAGATCCAATATGATAAATCCTCATCCCCCATATATACATCCGTCCTTTTCTATTGTCACAATCTGGGTATTTTCAAACGCAATTCATCATCATCATCACCATCGCAACGTTTACAAAGAGCCGCTAGAGCGTCGTCGGCTCTCAATGACAACCTTCACAACAGGGTTCCCCTCCTCATCAACACCGTTTCCAGCAAGTGTAAACGCCCGCTCGCCCTCCTCCAAGGTAAGCCTATGCGTAACAACCTTCTCCTCAACACTCTTCATCTTCCCACTAGCCAGCAGCGCAATAGCAGCAGGGTATGCATTTCCATCATAGCGGAACACACCAATGATATCCACCTCGCGCAGCGCCGCCGCACCAACAGGCAGCGTCTGGATAGGATTCCCCATGCCAATCTGCACCAACACACCACCAGGCGCACTAGCATAGATACCAGCCTGTACACAAGCTGGCACACCAGTACAATCATAAACACGACTGAATCCAGGAACGACAAGTCCATCCTTGGCACCAACCGCCTCAACCAACGTAGCCGCAACCTTCTGCGCATTCTCCAGCGCATAGGCAGTCTGCTCAGCATGAGGCGCGTCCTTCGCAGGAGGCGGTGTCTCCGCTCTAGAAATAAGAGCAGTCTTCAGACCAAGTCCCATCTCCTCCGCGATCTTCAATCTCCGCGCATCGATATCAGCAACGACGATCGTCGTGAAATTCTCACTAGCAGCCAACGCTCCAGCAAGCAGGAGACCAATTGCGCCGGCGCCGAAGACCAACGCAGCGGTCTCCTCCCCAGCTGCGCGGTTCTGCGCTACTTCCTCCTTGCTAGGTGGGTGTGAGCGCCGCACAGCGTGCAGCGTGACAGCGAGCGGCTCAACGAGCGCACCGCCTGCATCGGAGACACTGTCTGGGAGGAGGTGACACATATCTGCTGGGTGGTTCGTACGTTCCATCAGTGTGCCGTCGAGGTGGGGGAAGCTCTTTGCCGAGCTGCGGAATTGCATGGCTTTGCAGATGTTGTAGCGGCCTTGTTTGCAGAGTGCGCAGGTGCGACATGGGAGACCGACTTCGAGAGCGACTCGGTCGCCGACTTTCAGGGATGAGACGGAGGTGCCGGCGGCTGTTACTGTGCCGGCGGATTCGTGGCCCAGACACATTGGTGAGCGGACGACGAAGTCGCCATTGCGGCCGTGGCTGTAGTAGTGGAGGTCTGAGCCGCAGATTCCGGTTGCTCGGATGGCGACTTGGACTTCTGTGCTGGATGGGGTGGAGATAGAACGTTGTTCCTGGTTGGGTTAGGATTGGGTTGTATAGTATATGTTTCTGGGGTTTACTTACCAGGCGGAGGTCTTTGGCGCCATGGAGGACGAGTGCGGTGGTTGTGCTTGCCATGGTGTATGTAGTATGTAGATGTTAACAAGTTTCAACAGAAAGAAGGGAAGTAAAATAGCGAAATAGCGAAACCCGACTTTGTTCGGCCTTTGGAGTCAACTCCCGCGCAAGGCCAAACACCCCACTTGGTCATCGTGGGGGGAAGTCTTGGGCCGGAGGTGCTCCGCTGTCGGTGATTGGAAAGAAAAGGAAATTTCAATACCCGACGTGGGGGTAATTTTTTACATTTGAAGATGAAGAAGTGAAGAGAAGTAATGAGTTGAGTTCATGAAATGTAGATACTAGAAGAGAAATGTAGAAATGGATGTGTTTAGTAGAGAAATATAAAGGTTGATCGATACGGGAGTCCACGATCTATATATGTTGTCCGTTGGATATACAACTCGGAGCCCCCGTTGCATATGACATGGGGGTACGATAGCGGGGATCTTGTCTCTAATCTTTTGATTTCCTGGAATCTCGGAATTTCTACTTTCTTTTCATTTTCAAATCTTGGGATTGCTTCAATATCTTCGTCTTTAACTATAGAAACAATACAAATGTGAGCAACCCGCTGACATCATTTGTCGCATCTAACATTCGCAGAAACATGTCTCAATCAGCTCTCCTCATTGGAGAAATCACTCACGCGCGCAAGGAGTGGGAGAGCATCTCATCTCTTGTAACGTTGAAGGTAAGTAATTCCTAGTGCGCAGCGATCGAATCCCGCTAAAAACAGACCAGGAATTCCCCAGCGGAACCAGAGAAGAGTTCATTGCGAACTGCAAGGCGGGCAAGTATGACGATGTAGTCGCGCTCTACCGGTCCAACAACTCCACCAAGGTAGACATTGGTACTCCTTCGCTTGGGTATATTTTACTTACAGCTCATAGTACACCGGTCCTTTCAATGCAGAAATGCTCGAAGTTCTGCCTAAATCTCTCAAGTACATCTGTCACAACGGCGCGGGATACGACAACATTGACATTGCCGCCTGCACGGAGAAGAACATCGCTGTGTCCAGCACCCCAGTCGCTGTCAACGATGCGACAGCCGATGTGGGCATTTTCCTGATGATCGGTGCTTTGCGCCAGGCTCATATTCCCATCACTGCTCTCCGGGAAGGTAAGTGGCTCTGAGCCGTGGCGGAATAATCCCCCCAAGTAATCGGTAACTAATCATAATACCATGACAACAGGAAAGTGGCAAGGCCCGATCACCGCAGGAGGAAAGGAGTACAGAACCACCCTGGGCCACGATCCCAAGGGTAAGATCCTTGGAATTCTGGGCATGGGAGGCATCGGACGGGTATGTAACACAGGCGGTAGTACATCACCCAACCCTAGCTAATCACGAGCAGGAAATGGCAATCCGCGCCAAGGCCTTCGGAATGAAGATTCAGTACCACAACCGGACCCGTCTATCAGCCGATCTGGAAGTTGGCGCGACATACGTCTCGTTTGATGAGTTGCTCGCCAATTCTGACGTGCTCAGCTTGAACTTGGGCTTGAACGCATCCACCCGCCACATCATTGGTGCGAACGAGTTCACCAAGATGAAGGATGGCGTGGTGATCGTCAACACGGCGCGTGGTGCGCTGATTGATGAGAAGGCTTTGGTCGCGGCACTTGACTCTGGCAAGGTATGTAATGCTGCGCATTGAACTTCAACATTCCGTCCATGATGGATATGCGGACAATCTCGGCTGACTGTGGTTGTTCTTTAGGTGCGCTCTGCTGGTTTGGATGTGTATGAGTGCGAGCCGCAAATTGAGCCCGGTCTTGTTAGCAACCCTAATGTTATGTTGACGCCACATATTGGTACTGGTACTTATGAGACTCAGAAGGAAATGGAGATTCTGGTGTTGGATAACCTGCGGTTGGCTATTCAGAAGGGTGAGCTTATTACACAAGTACCAGAGCAGAAGAAATAGGTATGGATATATAAAGAATAGAATTCGTTGCGTTCAATCATCAAATATCAAGTAGTGTAGCTTCGAAAGGAAATGTTCGCCTTAGTTGATTGTAACTTTATTCCATGTTGACACCTGAGATGTGGGGCATGAACTAGATGACTAAGGCCTGACATAACTCAAAGGCGGAGTCCACCCAAAATGGCTAGCGTTAGGGCTCGCTTAGGGCCAGAGCGCCAAGAGCGAAAAAAACCGCACCAAAGCTAGTGGCTCAAGCGAGCGCCGGACGACGACGAAAAGCGACAACAACTCATCACCGAGGACCATCACACCCCCTCGCCAACTCCTTCAAGATGGTGAGTGCTGCATGCCCCTGTCATCGATAATGAGCATTCGGAATCCCATTCTCTACAAAATGCCACCCGTGTGATACACATTCAATGTCCGATCGCCGGGTCGACTTTCGCTGCCGACATGACCAACACCCAACGACGATCCCATTGCTAATGAGCGATGCTTTTCACAGGTCCGTTACGCCGCCCAGGAGATCTCGCAGGAAAAGAGCGCCCGCGCGTGCGGCTCTTACCTGCGTGTCAGCTTCAAGAACACCCGTGAGACTGCCCAAGCCGTCAACGGAATGAAGCTGTCCAAGGCTCTCACTTTCCTCGAGAACGTCACCACCAAGACCATGGCCGTTCCCATGCGCCGCTACGCTGGCTCCACCGGTCGCACCGCTCAGGGTGAGTCGCCTTTTTTTCTTGGAGCAAATTCCGGATCGATCGGATTGGAGTTTTTGAATGAATTGTGGGAGGACGAACAGCATCGCCAATCACACGACAGCCATTGGGATATGCAATGGATTGAGGAAAAATGAATCGAATGAGAGGACGGATTTCTTGGCTTATTGGCGATGCTGTGGATTCTACGATCTGGATGAAAATTTGTGAAGTCGAACATCGACTGACAATTTTTGGTTTATAGGCAAGCAGTTCGGTGTCTCCAAGGCCCGCTGGCCCGTCAAGTCCGCTGAGCACATCATCGATCTGCTCAAGAACGCTGAGGCCAACGCCGATGGCAAGGGTCTCGATACCGCCAACCTGATTGTCAAGCGCATCCAGGTCAACCAGGCCCCCAAGGGTCGCCGCCGCACTTACCGTGCTCACGGTCGTGTACGTTTTTCCTCCGATTTACGGTGAAGTTTGTAACCTGCAGCAAATACTGACTCTATCTCCAGATCAACCCCTACATGACCAACCCCTGCCACATCGAGCTCATCCTCACCGAGGCCAGCGAGCAGGTCGAGAAGGCTTCCACCGACAAGCAGGTCCGTCTCTCTTCCCGCCAGCGTGGTACCCAGATCCGCCGTGCTCTCATCGAGGCATAAACGGATTGCCATAAGAAGGTGTGAGGGGACGTGTGGTTACGCAATGTGAAAAGATTTTTGCGGTGGACGGGAAGGATCGGAGTTCTTTGCATCAGCTGTGTATGTTGGAACGGAATCGATACCGGATCATACAAGATTTTGAGGTCATGGCGCCAACACTCGGAGGAGAACCCAATAAAAAGTTTAAACAAAATGGCCTAGGGTGATGGAAATAGGATTCTGTACTTCCCGATCCAATCATGATACAAACGTGGTTCTTTCTCCGTGACTCTATCGAGTGTTTTTTCTCCTTTGATAGAGAGTGTTTTCGGATCCTTCTAGCTGCACACTTATTGTCGAGATTCCGGTCTTTCGGTCATACAATATGATCTCTATTTTTCTCTGTTACAATATGCATCCCATTGTAGCGATGAGTGGCGATTCGATGCCTCAATCGCAAGCTTGAATAAGGGCTAACCTCTAAATACCGATCTGAAGGGAGTATTTCAAGGTTGGCGATGGAAGCACAAGGAAACCCTGCCTAAACCACTTCTGGTCCCCGACAACCCTTATCAAGTAATTTCATAAGACATGCCAAGGAGAACGTCTACCTACACATAACTAGGGATCTACATGCGGGGGTATAAGTAGCCAGGAAAAGAATACAACTTTGGAGATTCATTCATCCAAACTACTCCCGCAATATATATATCTGTTGTGTATATATATCCACCAGATCAGTCCATCATGACCAAGCTCTCAAACTTCCGTCTCCTCTGCTTCGACGTCTACGGTACCCTTATAGACTGGGAAAGCGGCATCATCACTGCCTTAGAACCAATCCTCTCGAAAAGCACCACCCAATTCACCCGTGAACACCTCCTAACAACCTACCAAGACCTCGAAAGCACCCAACAAACCGCAACCCCAGACCTACCATACTCAGACCTGCTATCAGCAATCCACCCCACCCTTGCCGCACGTCTAGGCCTTGACCCGCCAACCATCGAGGAAAGCCACCAATTCGGCAACTCTGTCGGGACCTGGCCAGCCTTCTCAGACACTGTCGATGCCCTGCGCCGACTATCAAAGCACTATAAGCTAGTGGTTCTGTCGAACGTGGACCGGGCCTCATTCGCCAAGTCCAATGCCGGTAGCTTGCAGGGCGTGCCGTTTGATATGATTCTTACCGCGCAGGATATTGGCAGTTATAAGCCTGATCCACGGAACTTTGAATATATGTTGAGTGCTGTGAAGCGCGAGTTTGGGGTTGAGCCTGAACAGGTTCTACAGACGGCACAGAGCCAGTTTCATGATCATCAGCCTGCGAAAAATGTTGGCATTAAGTCGGTTTGGATTGAGAGGCCTGGAGCTTTGATGGGGAATTTGGAGGATCCGATCTTTGATTGGCGGTTTGAAACATTAGGGGAAATGGCAGATGCTGTTGAAGCAGAATAGAGAGGTATGGGTTTGATATTTGAAAATGTGACGAGTTTGTCAAGTACTCAGTACTTCTAAATATTTCTAAATATATATTGAATGCCCTTTGAGCTTAGGTACTGTCTACCCCCACACCTGGCTGAGTCACCAAATCAAAACATCCCATCCCTGGGGTCTCGTTGCCTGGAGCCTGGATGGCCTCGACTTGGCAATGCAGAACACCTGGCTGCGTGCGTGGAATGTGGCTTTGACCGCGGGAGATATTGGCTTTATATATATCTTCGACTGTCCCGTTTTCTTGACCCCTTAGCGAGGGCGTCTTTGATTAGTTCCCTGCAGTGCTAGCTTTAGGCCGGCATTTGGCCCCCGGCTAGAATTATTCTTTGACAATCCAGATCCTTTTTTTCCTCAAAAATTTCCCCTAAAATTGAACAGATTGTGCGACCATGAAGCGCTTCCTGGGATCTCTGAGCAGACGCTCAAGTGAGTGTTTTACCGTCTCCGCGTTTCCCCGGGCCCGCAAATTCGCTGACTTGTACCTTGAAGGCTCCAGCGACAGTGTCGAATATCGCGAAGACTCACCAGAGGCCATTGTCCTGAAAGAATTGGTTTGTGCTGATTTCAGATGAATTGAAGAAGACACACTGACGTTTCGCTAGACTGCCTTCTGCGAATCAAATACAAATACAAATGCGAATGTGAATGGCTCTTCGCGCGACGCGGTATGTGCCTCGGAGATGACAGGAACCCCCTTTTCAAGACTGACAATCGCATTTTCACAACTCCAGCAAGGAAATGAATTCGTCCACCTCCCTCAAATCGTCGAAGCCGCCGAGTCAAGTCCCAATGCCGCCAAGCAAGCGGCTCTGCGCATTCGAAAGTATCTCGCAGATCCCGCGGGCACCCCGAACCAGACCCAGTACAATGCCATCATGCTCATGCGCATCTTGGTCGATAACCCAGGCCACACCTTCACCCGCAACTTCGATGCCAAATTCGTGACGACCATTAAAGAGCTGCTGCGCACAGGACGCGACTGGCACGTGCAGAGCTATCTCCGCCAGTATCTGGATACCCTCGAGCAACAGCGGTTATGGGACGAGAATCTCAAATTACTACTGCAGATGTGGTCGAAGGAAAAGATAAAAGCCGTCCGCGGTTTGGTGAGCACAGCCATGATATCTTTGCGCGCCCACCATTCAAGACTCTAACATAGCCAGATCGACCCTTTTCCGATGAATACCATCATCCCGCCGCAAGTCCCGCCCAGATATTTTCAGCAGCAACCATACAGCCTGTCCCCCGCGCCGGCAAATACCCTCCCCAACCCGGTAGAACTAGCGGCGCGCATCGAAGAAGCGCGCAATTCGGCAAAGCTGCTAACGCAGTTCGTCCAGTCTACCCCGCCAGCAGAGCTAGAAAACAACGATCTCATTAAGGAGTTCATTGACCGCTGCAGGTCCAGTTCGCGCGGTATTCAAGGATACATCCACTCGACCAACCCAGCTCCGGACGAGGACACTCTGTTGACGCTCATTGAGACGAACGACGAGATCTCTGTAGCGTTGTCGCAGCAGCAGCGTGCCATGCTGAAGGCACGCAAAATGAGAGGATCCTCGTCGCCGAGCTCGTCGAATGTGAATAGCCCCTCGCCGACATCACCGCCTGTGGCAACAGGACCTACGTATTTCTCCCCTCCCGCCGGGCCGCCAGCTCGGACTACAACATGGAGCCCCGAGCCTCGTGCTCCTGTTCCGGCACAGCTACCCTCGGTGACCATGACTGGTAGTCGTGCGCCTGCTTCTAATCCTGGGCCGTCTGCAACTGCCAGCCGATATGAATACAATGCTGAGGAATTCCAGGTGCGGAATCCTTTCGCTGATGACTATGCTACAAATGACTCGGATCAGGAGAGGCATCGGGGACATGGTGATTCACAGGCCCATAGTGATCTCGTGCGCTCCCAGCCCACTGAGCAGCAACGCTAGGGTCATGCAGGGATCCATCTCACATTTCTTTTTATCGTCTAGCGCCTGGACTCTTTCTTTCTTTTGGTTATATCAAACCCTGCTTGTGGGGGGTTTTTTTCTCTTTGGCTCGCTTTTAGCTCACTTTTCCTGTCTCTTGCCTTCCATGATACCTCGCACATCGCTACTGCACACATATTGATTGACCTTTTACTGCCAACGTCTTTAGCAGCTCGTTTGATCTATAGGAGAGCGAGGGTGCGCCGTGTTTTCGTACCCTAGGCATATATACCCAGGTCAATATATACTTGCTATCTTATACCCTCCCCTAAGTACCAGACACCCTACAAGCTGAAAACGCCCACGCAATAAAAACTGCCTCCTTCATATCTTCGTGACCTCAAAAACAGCGGACAATCGACCGATGTCCACCAGAACTGAAGTATAGCACTACTCCTCAATCTTGAGAATAACCCTCTCACTATGCTCCCGATCCCTCGCCGCAATCTCCTCAGGAAAAGGCTTCCTCGCCCACACACGTCTCCTGTATAAAGATCAGCCATCCACCCACCCACCAAAGAAACAGAAAAACTCACGCGCGCTCATAAATATGATACCGAGGATTCTTAAGCTCATTCCTCAATTTCGCAACGTAAACAATAACCTCATCCTGCGTCCAAGGCTCCGGAGCCCCGAATTTACAAAGCAACCACATAGCCCACCCCTCCATCCCAGACATCCAATGATGATAATTCACAGTGCCGGCCTCTTTATATTTCTGATCACGCGCCCACGGGCCAAGAGGCCATTTGTATTCTTTTTCATGGATGTCCACGAACCCGGCTTTGCGGAAGGCGTCTTGCATCATGTCGATCGTTCCTAGGGGACGGTTTGCACGCTCGCCGCAGGCTGATAATGCTGGTCCCCAGCTGCGGAGGATGTTGTCGTCTGGGAGGCTGTCGTCGTCGCATTCGACGTAGGGACTTGCTTCTAGTTGTTCGATCCAACCGCCTGGGCGGAGATTGCTGGTTGGGTTTGGGGTTAGTTGGACGAGGAGGATGGGAGGGGATAGTAGCTTACTCGTAACATTGCTTGTAGAGACGGTCCCATTCGTTGTAGTCGAAGGCTCCGATCAAAATGCGCATGTGGATTAGGTCTTGGGGTTCGTTCCACGTCCATTCTTCGGCGATGTTGTCGACTTCTAGGATGCAGTTTGGCGGGACCCATGTTACTGGTGGTGGGAAGAGGTCGACTCCACGGACGGTGGCTGGGTTTGGTCAGTATGTTGCTATGTGGGTGGATGCTGGACTTACCTTCTGGGAACATGTCGGCTACATCGCTAGAATAGGGTGAGTGAGGTTTCTTTGCGAATGTGAGTGTTTTCTTTGCACCTACATGGCCCAGTTACCTAGACCTGTTCCCAGGTCGAGGATGTTCTTGGGATTTTTCACAGGCGCCCGGAAAAGTGGGTTGTCGTAGTCTGAGTCCATAACGAGGGCTACTAAGTGGCTGCAGTCGTTAGTATATTGAGAAGATCGTGTATAAAAGGCATACCCAGCTTCATATGTCTCGAACTGTTTCTCGTCCGATGGAATCCTGGTAGGACGTAAGTAGGGATATTTCGATTCAGATATCTATACGTACAGATATTCTTTTTGGCTCAATGTTTGATACCGTCGACCATTCTCCTCTAAACCCCGATAAAGTGAGGAGCCGATTGAAGTGGTTTCTCTGAGATTGTATGAGAGATCGTGTCTATATCGGCACATAGATAATACTTACGATTGCCAATCATCGTCGTAAACCTTTGTGAGATGAATCGCTGGATCCTGATACTTGTTAGAAGAATAGATATCAAAAATCAAATCAAGTAGACATACCACGGCGATTTTATCCTCTGGCTCATGTGTGTTACCCATTGTCGAGATTCAGATGTCTACGGAGAGAAGAAGAGGTGAAGAATGCAAAACACAGTGCGCAAGAGAAAGCCGCCCAGTTATAAAGTTAAGCGTCATGTCAACGGCCATATTAGGAATCGTAACAGAGAAACACCATAGGCTTGAGATGTGGACTTTTGATCTGTGGGCTCTGAAAAAGTCCAGTTGGTATGAGTGCTGGGATTGGGCATCGGTTCCGGTGAATTCGTCCAAAGACCATCTTCTACCAATAAGAAGTCTCTTGTGAAGAGGTTATGCCTCACTCAAATCTTCTGCAGAGGCCTAAACTCACTCCACTCCATCAAAGCTCAGAGCAAAACTCATGGACTTGGGCTTTCCATGTGGAAAACTCGCATTAGACATGTCTATTTTGATGGATTCAATTATTTCTCCACGGTCATAAATATGACCCCCCATGAACTTCGAGGTATGATTCGTAGATATAACTTCCGACACGAGATAAACGACGCAGCTTCATGCAGAGGAGTGTAGCGAATGTACATGGGGATATTCTTATCATCCACTATATTGCCTAACTGTATACTCCGTATACTCCGTAGCTCCGTAGCTGATCCGGGGAAATAGGCTATCAAATAGGCTACGCGGGAATCCGGTCGGATGACGTCTCGACACTCGAACTATAATAACACGACATTCATTACAAACCATCAAACACACCACATATCTACAGTTCTAAATATGTCAACCCTTCCGAAAATGCGCTGCATTATTCAACCTTCCGCTTCCTCCAAAAACCTCATCCTAACAGACTCCCCTCTCCCAACCCCGAATCACGCACAGGGAGAACATCTCATCCAAATAAAAGCCTGCAGTCCTTGCGCCGGCGAACTCCTCTGGCCGGCAAATTTCCCCCCGTCTACAGAGCGCACTCTCATCCCATGTCCAGACATGGCGGGAATCGTCATCTCAGCACCGGAAGACTCGCCCTTCCAGCCAGGCGATGAAGTATACGCGCGCACAAACTACGTCCGACCAGGAAATGGGCGGGAATATTCCATCGCCGTTACCGATGAATTGGCCCACAAACCTAAGGATCTAAGCTGGGTCCAGGCCGCGGCGGTTCCTGTCTCCGCCGAGACGGCTTGGCAGGTTCTTTTTGTTCATGCTCTTGCTACCGAAGCAAATGGAGAAGAGATGGATATGGAGACTGCCAAGACTGCTTGGGCTGGGAAGAAAATTCTTGTTACTGCTGCTTCTGGTGGTGTGGGTATCTGGCTTGTGCAGTTGGCTACTTTGTTAGGTGCGGAGGTGGTTGCGACGTGTGGTCCTCGGAATGTGGAGTTTGTGAGGTCACTTGGTGCGAAGGAGGTGCTTGATTATCGGGTTGTGGATGTGAAAGAGTGGGCACAGGTGCCTTCGAATAAGGTGGATGTTGTTGTGGATTGTATCGGGGGGAAGGCTCTTGAAGATGCGTGGTGGACTGTGAAGGATGGTGGTGTTGTGCTGAGTATCTTCCGGCCACCTGTGCAGGATCGTCCTGATAGCTTTGAGGGTGCCGGTGTGAAAGACAAGTTTTTCATTATGCAGCCGGTGAGAAGGCAGTTGGAGGAGATTTCGAAGTTGATTGAGAAGGGGGTGTGTCGGGGGTTGGTGGATAGTGTTTGGCCTCTTGAGCAGTACGAAGAGGTATTCAAGAGATTGGATGGAGGACATGCGAGGGGGAAGGTTGTCTTTGATTTCTCGCTGAATCACTAGCACCAGTGTTCCGGCAGTTTTCTCACGGGTTGTAATATACGAGATATGGGAAATGGAAGATCATGGTTGTTTCTGGAAGTTTGGTCCCAGTAGGAAGGGGTATATTGAATGTTGACTAGCTGCCATTTCATAATCTGATGAATTAATTAGATACGATAAAATAAGAGACATCCTAAGAGCAGAGTATGTATAGAGACCCTATAAAACAGTATCTATATAGTACTTGACATCATGTGCATCTTTGGTGTATGTGAGAACAGTCTCATGCTAGGCAAAGGCTGGGCAGCAGGAGACAAAGCAAAGAGTATCGTGCATGTGATATGTGTTCGGGGCCAATTCCCATTTACACAGAATGTACGCCATGAAGAGGTATATGAAATATCTGTCCCCCTAGGCTCCGACGTGGTCGGGTGGTTTAAGACTCGTATCGACGATGCCACATTGGAATCATAAAATCTGCGAGGATGTTTCCTTTTCAAAGCCTTGAGGTGTATATGACTACTCGTCCTGCGGAATTATATTTGATGACCTTTTTACATAGTTCGATACTAGATTTGCATGTGTTGTGTACCTCTACAACACAATATTCGATCAACTAAATCTATGTGGCTACTAATGCAGGATATTCATTTTTCTATTAGACTTCACGATGAAACAGAACCCTTGATAGGTGGAATCAAGAGGTACCTAGTCAGTTTCATCAGCTTTAGTTTGGTTTTCAAACCCAGTGGACCTAACAGGATCATCCTGGAATGAAATTAGATCACCATCCAACTACTGCCAAGTCGACTTTATTTCTTATCTCCACGTTTGAAAAGCAAAGCGATCAAATGTCATGTCTCACCTGTTAGAGCTGTCCCAATCAACGTGAAACTCTCATCCCTGTTCGGCGCGTGGAGCAAGGCTTGGCAACCCTAGCCTCAGGAACGTCGGGCTTGTCTCGGGAGAGAAGATCGCCCCGGCCTGGTTCAAGATACCTCCGAGGGCCATATTGTCCCCGATAGGATCCGATCTAGATTTACCGCCAGTCTCACCAGTCACTTCCCGGTGGGGGAGTGCTGTCCCTTGGATATATCAGAGGTGTTTCAGCATGATACCTGCAACCTTACGCGCCGTTCAATTTGTCTCTGATAAGTGTCAATTTAGTGTTTGCGGTTGATTGATGACGCGATATAGCTCAGTCAGAGCTCCTTTTGAATATGGCTACATACTATATAAGCAGCGGCATACCGGCGCGACACAAGACCAAATGAGCATGCTGGTCAGTCTTTTTTGAATTCTCATTCACTTTCACTTTCGTTTCCTCCGGTTTGAGACCGTGCAGACTTTCATTCAAGTATACATTCATTCCTCGGTCCGGTTTACCGATTCCATTCACTTCCACGACTTCCCAACTCGCCAAAAATGAAGCATTTCACCCCCGCCCTGGCTTTCGCTAGCATCATCACCTTGGTCAATGGCCATGGTTTTGTCAGCAGCCCCAAAGCCCGACAGCCCGGCACAGCAATGGAAGCCGCCTGTGGCAAGCAGGTCGTGTCCAATCAAGACTCTGACAAGTACGGCAACATCCAAGGCGAGCTGCAAATTGCCTCTAGTCAAAACGACTACGAGGCCGCCGCATGCGATATCTGGCTTTGCAAGGGCTACAAGTTCGCCGACAACAAGGATAACGTCTACTCGTACAAGGCAGGACAGAAGGTTGACTTCACCGTCGACATTCGTGCTCCACACACCGGCGTCGCTAATGTCTCTGTTGTTGACACTTCGTCCAACACTGTTATCGGTGCCCCACTGATCTCCTGGCCTGTCTATGCATCCGTCGCCACCGGCGTCAAAGCCGATGAGACCAGCTTCAGCGTCACTATGCCCGATGATCTCGAAGACCAGTGTGTCACCGCTGGTGACTGTGTGCTGCAGTGGTACTGGTACGCACAGTCAATCGACCAGACCTACGAGTCATGTATCGACTTTACCCTCGGTGGATCTGGCTCTGGTGGTATTTCGGCTCCGGCTCCATCGGTGAAGGCCTCGTCGATCGGCAGCTCCACAGATGTTGCTACTATTGCTACTGCTACTAACCCGGCCACAACCGGCGCTGTTCAGCCCTCCACAACGGCTGATGCTAAACCCACCACCACGACTGCCGTTAAGCCTACCACCACAGTTGCTGCTCAGCCTACTACTACTTTCGCCACTAGTGCCCGTCAATCGGCTACTTCTACCGAGGTGCCAGTCGCTACCAGCGCCGCAGCTACCCCTGGTGCTGCCATGCCTTTCCCCACAGATAGTGCTGCGGATGTCTTGGCCTGGATCCAGGCCATCTTCGGCAACTTGGCGGGTAACTAAATGCGGGCGCGAAAAATGGCCCACTAAAAAGTGGGCGACGTACTATCGCATATCAGGTTCAACTCTGGACCTACCTGTACCTCCTATGTTAGCTAGTAGCTAGATATACTGGTAATTAAATATCAAATTCATCACGCCTTATTCATCTTCCTGGATTCCAATGCAACGCTGTTTATGGCGATATCGGAGAAATCGCCGAATATCCGACATCGCCACTTCTTCGATTCACTTCATGAACATCAAAAATGAATATAAAACAAGTACTCCCTATACATCTAAACATTTTCTAGTAATTCAAATCAACCAAAAAATGTACTGTCGTCTAAACTCGACCGCAACCAGACTGTTCAATCACTCTTCAAGAATTCCTATTCCACCAGTCTACAGACACTTCACCACAACAATGACCCAACAAAACAAAGACTGGAGCGCAAGCCAATACCTCAAATTCGAAAACGAACGCACCCAGCCCGCCCGAGATCTCCTCTCGCATGTGCCCCTGACAGCCCCAAAAAGAATAATCGACTTGGGCTGCGGCCCAGCCAACTCAACAACAGTCTTGGCAAACAAATACCCATCAGCAACAATCACAGGACTAGACTCATCGCCCGACATGATCGAGCGTGCAAAGAAAGTCCTCCCAGACCGGGAATTCTATGTCGCAGATTTAAGCACCTACACGCCAGACCCAGCCAAACCAGTGGACCTCTTCTTCTCGAATGCGGTGTTCCAGTGGCTGAAAGCTGATGATCGTATTGCGGTTATTAAGCGGCTGCTAGAACCACAGCAATCGGGTGCGGTGTTTGCACTCCAAGTCCCGCATAATTTGAATGAGCCTTCGCATATCTCCATGGGTGAGACTGCTGCTGATGGTCCGTGGGCGGACAAACTAGCTGGTATACAGAGAGATGGGTTTCAGTCGCCGCAGGAACTTTATGATCTGGTCAAGCCGTTTTGTAGTCAGGTTTCGGTTTTTGAGACGAGTTATTATCATTCGCTTGAGAGTCACGAGGCTGTTATTGAGTGGGTTGAAGGGACTGGGTTGAGGCCGTTCTTGGATCCGTTGGAGGATGGTGAGAAGGAGGCTTTCTTGAAGGGTTACTTGAGACGCTTGCAGTCGGCATATCCTGTTTCCGTTGATGGGCGGGTGTTGTTGAAGTATCCGCGGTTGTTTATGGTTGCTGTGAAATGAGTTGGCTGAAGGGTAGTCGTTGCTTCATTGACGGACGTCTCCGTGTACATGTGTGCAATATTTTGTTACTCGTCTTTTGTTCCACAGCGTACATATATGGCAAAAGCTTTTGCCATGGCGCTGTTAGTATAGGTTGCTGGTTGTTGGTTCTATTTGACTTGATAGAAGTCTAGAGATAGAAAACAAGAGATACATGGGTCTATAGGAATGAATAAATTCACGTTCACGTTGCTACTTAATAAGCTGTTTGGGTACAAGACAGCGTCATTTCCCAATGGTAGCTTAAACCGTCCCAGACGAAGCGATCTTAATGGTACCATCAGTCTTTCCGGACCGATCCAAGCTCTTGCTCTCCATCTTTTGGAGAATATCCTGACCAGAGACCACCTCTCCGAAGACAACATGCTTGCCATCCAAGTGGGGGGTTTTCACGAACTATTCAAGTCAGAAACCACGTCTTTCCTCTGTCCTTTAGCATACTTCCGACTTACAGTAATGAAGAACTGAGAACCATTGGTGTTTGGTCCCGCATTTGCCATGGAGAGCAAGCCGCCTTTGGTATGCTTAATCTGGAAGTTCTCATCCGCAAACTTCTCGCCATAGATTGACTTGCCGCCGGTTCCCTAAAAACCAAGTAGAGATCAGCTGGGCTCGAATTTCTCCCCACGCAAAGATCGTGACTGACATTGCCGCGAGTAAAATCACCACCTTGGGCCATGAACCCGGCAATTACGCGGTGGAAAGCTGAGCCTGCATAGCCGAAGCCTTTTTCGCCTGTAGCAAGGGCACGGAAGTTGTCTGCTGTCTTGGGGACGACGTCGTCGTAAAGTTTGAACTCGATGCGACCCCAATTTTCCACTGTATGGAGTTAGTATCCTTGAAGCGGCACAAGACCGTGTACTTACCCTGGCCGCTCGGCGAAGTGTATTCAATATCGAAATAGGGGTTGGCCATGATGGATTTGATTCTGGAGTTAAGATAGAAACAGAAGTGAAGAAGGGGCGCGGGGTAATAAATGAGTGTATGCAGGAATGAGGTCATACCGCTGAATTGGCCAACGTATGAGAACGTAGAACATAAGAGAACACAGACTCTACATGCACTTGATGACTGGGAATAAAGAGCATAGACGTACTTCATAGGTAGTTGGATGTATTGGTTCCCCATTAGGGTTCGATTAAACCTGTGACCGCTATGAAGGAAGTTTGTTACCTTAAAAGCTTACGCTACGGTTGATGGAAAGATACTTCGAACTTTTTGAGAGTTTCGTTGCATTGTGTCTTAAAAAAAAACTAATCTCAGTCAGTCACATATTTGAAAAGATGTGACTGTCAAAACGACAAGTCTGAGAGACCATATGTTGAGTGCACGCGGTCTGAGACCAGAGCAACATAGGATGCAAAATTGAAAACAAATGAACCAGATCGCGGTAAAGATCATGAGAAAAGGCGGCCAAGCAAGACTCCCACCTAGAGTCTGTCATTCCCGCATGGGTGCCACCGAAATGCCCTCTCATTTACTCAGATTCGTTGAGTTCGCCGGTCTGGATATCCTTCTCGTTGTTCTCGTCGGTGGCATCTGCAGAGCCTGAAGCAGTATTGGCGAGATAACTCTCCATCTTGATGTTAAGTCGGGAGTATTGCTTCTGGACGGTACCTGCCGGCTTGCCGGCATCTTTGGCGATGGCAGCCCAGTCAATCTGTAACATAAGTCAGTTAGTATATGACATGTTATCGTGTAGGGTATGGGCGTGTCGTCACATTTGAGAGACACTTACCTTCATGCCGGTAGACATCTTCACACATTTCCACAGGAAAACCAGATCCCTGTCAGGAATAGTGCCTGCGGAACCTTTCACGGGGAGCTCTTCACGGGGGTTCGCTTCACGACTCCTCCCTTTGCAGCCTTGGTACCCTTGGACTTGGGGGTGGTCGGGTCTTTTGGTGCCATGTTGATGATAATGAACTCGAGTTTGTGGTAGAGTAGTCTGGACCGGAAGTGTGATTTGGGAAAAGTGGGATAAACGACAGAGGAATAGAAAAGAAGAGGAGACAAAAGGGAACGGTTTCGAGTTCTGGCAGGTGCTGACGTACTTAGGGTGGGAAGTCATGTCATTGAAATTTTGTTACTACGACAAACGAACCCCGAGCAACTGATTTACTGGCAATATTGCTGTTATGTGACATGTGAATATACAATAGTTGGAACTGCAGCCCTTCACTAATCTAGACAATTGCCGTATCTTTATTGAGGAATAAACACAACTTACATAGGGATCTATGTACGCCTGCATACTTGGGCCAAGCCTAGTGGGCTATACGTCTACTTGAGTTCAATGAAGTTGATATCTGGATGTTTCAAGTGAATGATCGAAGTCTTTAGTGTAGTATGCAGTACATGCAGCACATCCAGCACTCCAATTGCCTTGCCCTTTCTATGATGAAGCGAGGCATTCTAACATACAATGATCTACGGGTCTATGACAATATTCTATAAATAGAGCAAAGCGATAAACAGAAAGGAACCAATGACCAACTTTACAAGTTTGCAGCTTTGGCAGGAACTCGCAAAATTGACTGCTGTGTCATCGAAGCCACCAAATTCCCTGCCTCATCCCACAGTTTACTCTCACTATATGTGCGGCCGTGGCCAGCACGGTGATTGATAATCTCTCTCAGGTGCCAATCATTCATTTTCGGCGGCGTAAAGATACGTAGAGCAAAGTCCAAGCTTGAACATGCACCGGCGTCCTCGAAAGACAAGTGGTTGTGTGTCAACGGCAAAAATGACAAAACGCCATCCATGATGAACGCCAAGCTGGCCATTTGCTCTCCTTCGGTCTGCAGGGCGTGTTTGACTCGAATCCAGTCAGCCGATGACTTTTCCGTCGGAGGCAATGCCTCCTGGCTGGTTTCAACGGTCTTGGCCATCCCCATGAGATTCTGAGTGGAGATTCCCTCCGGACAGGGGCGGCCTTCGTAGAGGTCTCGGGAGAGTCCGAACAGGGTGTTGAAGGCTTTGAACTGTGGCTCTGCTACTTTACCAGCCTTAAGCCAGTCTTCCATAAGACGATCCCAAGGTACACAGTCCCGCCAGTGAGTGTAACTCCGCGTGGGCTGACCCGAGAATGTGAGCAGCGACGGCTCATCTCTGTGGAAATCGGCTAGGAGCTCCATGCATAGAAGGCGTTTGCCGGTGGACGGGTGCTTTTGCTCAACGGCAACGCGAAAGCTGACGAAACTCTTCGATTGGCGGAGTTGAACAGGCGTGCATATTAATTTGGCCTCAGTACTCACTGCTCGGAGGTAATGACCAAACGCCGAGTGCAAGTGAAATCCACTCGGAACGGTCTTACACGCAGCGTGGATTGCAAGAGCGATGGCGTAGCCCCCATAGGCGATGGGTGCTGCATTACCCATCCTCTGAGGAAGATGCGTGGAAACATAGTGATCGTCAATTTTCTCTTGCGATATATGATCGGCCAAAGTGGTCGCCATGATGGGTTGAAAGTAGTTTGAAGCGTGGAGGTAAGGATAAATAAAATCCAGACGTATACAGGATCTCACAGTTCCCTCGGCTCATTGGCCGAGGCCTTCTATGGTCCGAAAATCACAAGCACATGAAATCGAATTTTATTTGATCTTGGACCCACTGCAAACGGAATGTCGGGCTTCATGTGCCCCGAACAAAAACCTGGCCTTTTCATCGGCTTATCTTGATTGAATTGAGATTCTATACATCAACCCGACCTCGGGATTATAGCCGGAGGCTGTGGATGAGAAAGTTCTTTTGCCTTTTCTCTTTTTTTTTTTTTGGCTGATCTCAAGTGATATATATGCAAGTCAATGACAAGATCAAAAGGAAATGTTGGAGAAATGACTTCTATTCGACAATTCTTTCCTCAAATGACGGAAAAGACATTGAGCTCATATCAACTACGAACATTTAATAGTGGAAGTTCCAGTACTTCGTACATTGATATGTTTTCCTACTCTCTACCCTTGGCACTTTGCGAACTGCGTGGAAGATCTTGCCTCTCTGTTTGACCCAGTTGTTCAGATTCACCAAGCAGACTATTTTGGTCTTTCCCAGGATCGCTATTTGTAGTTCTTGGGTGAAGTATGTTATGCCTGCCTGGTGGGGGTTCTTCCCCGTAGTTAGATACTTGGAGGCTATGTGATCCCTGCGAAACGTAGGAAAGCGACAAATCCTTAGAGCAGAAGATTCAACCTACAAGTGCGATATTACGCAACAATGTCAAAAGCGCTAGGAACATGGAGAACTGGGGATTCCTGGCCAGGTCGGGGCCCCCGGGGGGCCTCGGCACCCACGGCTCAGTCTAAATGCCGAGTTCTCGGCATTTATACATTTATACCCGTTCACGAAATGCGCTGGGATTCACTTCAATTGCGATCCAAGAGTATTTAAAATTTAACAATTCAGGAATTTAGAGCATACAAATGTAAAGATGCAGCAAATATGAACAATGCATGATCTCACAGGCAGTGAATTCCAACACAGACTGTCTAATATGTAACTAATTCAAGCGAGAGTCCAATGATGTAGATGAATGATTGCTCCTTTCTATGCATGATCGTCTCCAGTGAGTCCAGTGCATAGACGAAGATTGTTTATCCATTTTCATGTTTTTCTCAGTATTTTGTCAACGTTCAATCAGAAAATAAATCAGTCAATTGCAAAATCTCGTCCAAATTCGATGCGCCATAGTAACATCGGCTGATAAAAAAGGTATGCTGCCTTCATGAGTAGGATAAATTTATGGGTAGTTTACCCCTGTCTACGGTACTCCGTACCCGGTTGATGGTAGAACTACCCGCCAAGAAAGGCCCGCCCCGCCCCTTCCGCTTTTCTCGGCAGATGACGAAATCCCGCCAAGTCAGACCTGGAAGTCATGACGAAGGCCAAGAGTCAATCATCGCGCTGCATCATGTCTTTATGAAGCTAGTACTAGGCATGGGCCCATGCAACTACATTGCTCCTCAGTCTGTCGCACTTAACTAGACGTCTTCGCAGAAGACAAATCACTACATCTTTTACCGAGACCATACCAATATCCACACAACATGGATCAGACCTACAAGCCCAAAGAATCGGCGCCCGTCGTACGCATCATGGTCCTGGAGACCGACATACCTCACCCAGATACACACTCGGCCCGCGGCTCCTTTGGCCAGATTTTACACGAACACTTTGCCAAAGCCGGACGCGCCCATCATCCACCTGTAGGCGTTGAGACAGATCAAGTCTTCGTGGTAACTGAAAAGGGCGGCCGGATACCAACTGTGGATGAGTTTGACCGCTTCGACGGCCTCCTCATCACGGGGAGTGTATACGATGCCCATGCGAACAACGAATGGATCCTACAGCTGCTAGACCTCCTCAAAACCCTCTGGATCAAACGCCGCGACTTCCGCTTCGTGGGCATCTGTTTCGGCCATCAGCTCCTTGCCCGCCTTCTCGGTGGCTCTGTTGCACCTGCGCCCTCACAGGATTGGGAACTCGGTCACTGTCGTATCATGCTGACGCCCGTTGGCCAGCGTCTCTTCCGCGCGCGCGACGACTACATCTATCTCCACCAGATGCATCAAGATCAAGTCGTCGCGCCACCTACTTCCGCGTCGGCGGGAACGGACTTGCTCGTCCCGAACACGGAAGTTGCTTGCTGGGGCCGTAGTGATCATACACCAGTTCAGGGCCTGTATATCCCGAACCGGCTATTCACGACGCAGGCGCATCTGGCCTTCGACGAGGATATGGTGAAGCGACAGATTCAGATTAGGGTGGATAGCGGCGGCATCCAAGACCTCGAACATGCGGATCGGGCGGCTGAGACGGCGCATCTGGAGCATGATGGCGTTGAAGTTGCTAAGGCTGTACTGCGGGTGTTTGCATCTGACAATGACGAATAAGCGAGGGACTGCTGGAGTACCTTTACCTCTGACACTGCTATCTACTGTCCCCGCTGATTTTGCATGTATGGTATATAGAGACGTCTTTAGTCGAGTTCCTGCTCGTTCATCATAATGTCAGTGTTAGGTGAAGTATGGAAGCTGACAAATGATACCCAAATGCATTGGCTATGTACAATCAACTTCAATGTGGATGTGAATGACTGACGAATCCCCAATATATTTACGTAGGACAGCCGATAGGATTCATCCGATTCGAACTTCTTAGTTACCGTGGCAACGAGATTCCAAGATTGACCCTTCACAATTGACCTCTCGGGTAAGATTTCTGTTGCGGCTCCGCCAAGCGTGAGCTATATCTTCATTTACGCTCTGTAATACATTTACTATGATATACTTGATACTATATAATACACATATTTTTCATGATTCAATCATAATGGTGGATTTTGTGATAAATTTTCATTCAAAAACAATAATTTGGAATTATTTGCTAGATATCCCTAAGAGGAGGCCTTCCTAGGTGATCAATCTGTTGTATTTGATGGTATTAAAAACAGTCGATTACCAGCGCAAACTGATCGGCGCGATCTACGTGGACAGAATTCTTGCTAGCTCGGTTCCCACAGCACTATTCCAAACATAACTCCTCCCCACCATCGCCTTGAAGTAACATTTTCTATATTGTATATGAATGTTACTTCCGGACAGCTGTATACTTCCCTTGAAATCGAGCAACAGTGAAACTATAGCGGAACCAATATGGCGAGTAAGACGCTGGAAGCGCGTTTCAAACATTTGTCTGTTCACGATGAAAATGACGGCCACAATAACATCAATTCATATCACAAGTCCAAGGTAAGTCGCAACATGCATTGAGAGCACACTTTGTAACAAGGAATAGCTTGCAACCACTGGCACGCGTCCCTCGGACAAAACCCGACCAACAGAAAGCTCCAACTCTACCTTTTATAAACAAAAAGGCATAACGGCCGACACTATCGCTTCCCAGGAGGCTCAAGAAAGATGTGGAAATCCTCCCCGGCGAGCTCGCAAGCCCCTCTCTGTTATTTCAACGCAGAAGCCCAATGAAGTGGCCAAGGGGGAAGAACACCCCATTACCGATACCAAGCAACGAGATCCACCTGTTAATCATGTTTTTTCCCAAATGTCTCGAGTCAAAGACATACAGGCGTCTCCCCGGGCTCGGCATCCCTTGTCTGTTGTTATGTCGCAGACATCAGATCCAGCGCCTGAGACAGCAAAACACCGTGTTCGTGACGACGAGCCACGAAGCACAGTCAATAATCATGTCGCTTCCAAAGTGGGTCAAGAAACGGGCGAACGAACCGTTTCCACAGCTCGACGCAATCCCTCTATTGCTTTGTCGAAAACACCTAGTGCAGCCGTGAAGGGAGAAGAACACTCAGTTCAGCTTATCAAACAGCCTGTCCCCAAGGAACTCCATCTAGGCATGTTCGAAGTTGGCCGACCGCTAGGAAAGGGAAAATTTGGACGAGTCTATCTTGCAAGAGAACGGGAGAGTGGCTTTGTTTGCGCGCTGAAGGTACTGCACAAAGACGAGATCCGTCAAGGGAGAGTTGAAAAACAGGTGGCTCGGGAAATCGAGATTCAGAGCAATTTACGCCATCCTAATGTCCTACGGCTATACGGTCACTTCCAGGATCGGAAACGAATAATTTTGATACTTGAGTATGCCGGAAAGGGGGAATTGTTTAAGCATTTGCAGAAAGAGGATCGCTTCCCAGAGTGGAAGGCAGCTCACTACATTGCACAAATGGCTAGTGCTTTGATATATTTACATCGCAAACATGTTATTCACCGGGATATCAAGCCGGAGAATATCCTAGTTGGTCTTCACGGAGAGCTAAAGGTGTCTGATTTTGGTTGGAGTGTGCATGCACCGAGTGGTCGCAGGCTCACAATGTGTGGAACGTTGGACTACTTACCTCCTGAGATGGTGGACCCGAAGAGATCTGCGAAGCCTTATGATGAGAAAGTGGATCTATGGGCCTTGGGGGTTTTGATGTACGAGTTCTTGGTTGGTAGCGCCCCCTTTGAGGACACGCCTATTATGACACAGAGACGAATCGCCAAGGGGGATATGACGATTCCCTCTTTTGTCAGTCATGAAGCTACAGATCTTATTAAGAGGGTGAGTACATTTTCGCAAACAATCTTAATCAATTACTGACAACAATGACAACAATCAAGCTCCTCGTCCTTGATTCAGATCAAAGGATTTCCTTGGAGAGAGTCCGACAACACCCCTGGATCATCAAACATTGTGAGAAGATTACAAAACAAGATAAATCTTGAGTGATGGCATGATGGGACATAAACAAATATAACTTTCTATTACTGTTTACATAATTTCGACCTAGCTTTCAAGATGAACGGTTTAATTGAATCGTCAGAAGGCTCCTACTCCGATCCCCACGAGATGAATGTGATAAACATCAACCCACTTGTTAAACAAACTAAAGTCAATAGCTCTAACCGGCAGTTGGTGAATCGCAATAGAATCTATATCTTTCAGTTCGCCACCAAAATGTGAGTTAAGAACCTTCTATCTCCGTATGCCATTCCTCCAGACGTTCCGGTACGGTGTTTAGGAATGTTAGCCTTTATAGTGATAATATGCAAGTCCTTATTTTCAAAGAATCTATTATATTATACATAGATAGACACCCAGAATATATATCTAGGGAGGCCGCAGCTTCCGGATAAGGATCGGCTCTAAGGTTCGGGCTTTCTGAGCCTCAGGGTGACCTCCTAGAGCAGTTGGGTCCTAATCGGGTAACCTGCTGGGGCTCGTAGCGCCGGGGCTTGAGCCCCGGGGGCGGGCACGGCCCCGGTTGTGCCTAGTAGGCATTTTCTGCCAGTCCAACTCGGGGCTTGACTGACGTGATGGTTTCTTAACCCTCCCGTAGAGGAAGAATTATTGTAAAAGCTCCATCAATGTCCAAGGGCTTCCACCTACGGCGTACTATCTGCCCCATACCTCAGTACACCCCATTTTGATTGGACGTTCGTATAGTAGGCCGAGCTCGCCCATGATGGCTAGGATTGAAACCAGGACTATAGATCTAATCAGACATATTTAAACCTTTTACTTGCCCTTTCAGGAACTCTGTTTACCAACTATTCTCTTCTCACTTTGATAGGATCCTATTCATCATGTTCTTTGGCCCTAAAAACCATCCAGTGATCTCACACAAAGACATACTCTCTTGGATATTTGATGAGCCTACTTATGATGTCGACAAGCCTGTAAGTGCTGCGCCGATGTGAGCGCCCTCAGTGAGATCCCACAAGCATAAGTGACTGACACACTCCCCAATAGGTTTACTTCGATCCTTCAAATTCCTCAAGATATATCTCCCACAACCAGGCGAAAACTTTGATTCGTAAACTTGTGGCAGGATTCAAAAAAGCAGGTCTAGAAAAGGGCGATTGCGTCAATCTACATTCATACAATGATGTACTGGTATACTAACCTATAAAGACAACAATATGCTTACACAGCAACTAGATTTACTACCCTATCCTTTTTCTTGCAATCATCGCCAGCGGGGGAGTTTTCGCAGGTTCAAACCCATCGTACAAGGCCTTTGAGCTGTCACATCATATGAAAATTGCGAAAGTCAAGTTTATCATTTCCGAGCCTCAGATTGTCGGGCCCGTTCTCACAGCGGCCCAGCAAAATGGCATCCCGATGTCCAATATCTGGATATTCAATGAGTTTGATCCAAGTTTGCCCTCTAATATGAAGTCTTGGCGATCCCTGCTTGATCATGGAGAGGAAAATTGGGTAAGATTTGACGATCTACAAACCGCAAAGAATACACCTGCTGCACGGTTCTTCAGTAGCGGTACCACAGGATTGCCCAAAGCCGCTTCATTAAGTCACTATAATCTCGTGGCCCAGCATACTTTAGTTTACGGCACACACTCAAGAGGATACGAGGTTCGTTTATTCCTCCTACCAGAAACATGAAAGTAATATCTACTCAGCATGAAAAAGCCAACCCGCCTTATGTCTCTACCCAACTTCCATATAGCGGCAGCCCCGCCTACCCATATAACGGCTTTGAAAGATGGTACAACAACCTACATCATGCGAAGATTCAATTTGGAAAAATTCATCCATCACATCCAGATCCATGCAATCACGGATATCTACCTTGTTCCTCCCATTGCAATCGCTATCATCAATTCTCCAATGGTCCAACAATCCTGTTTCTCGACAATCAGATCTGCTACATGTGGAGCCGCGCCACTCGACAAGTCACAGCAATCTATGCTCCGGAATAAACTGCCTGCGGGTGTTCCATGCACACAGACATACGGATTAACAGAGATAAGTGGGGCGGGAACAACGCTTCCTTATCCTGAAGACGATGAGACTGGTTCGATCGGTAGATTACTTCCTGGCCTTGAGGCAAAGTGAGTTCCCCTCCCTCCCTGTTTATCTCTCACAGAATCTGATTTTTTGAATTTATAAGACTTGTGGACGATAAAGGAAGAGAGATCAGGGAATATGAGATACCGGGAGAGCTCTGTTTCCGAGGTCCGACAGTTATGAATGGCTACTTCGACAATCCAGCAGCTAATAAGGAGGCTTTTGACCAGGATGGTTGGTTCAAAACTGGTGATCTTGCTTACTGTGCCAAAGAGACAGAATGCTGGTACATTGTGGGTCGGAAGAAGGAACTCATCAAAGTTCGAGGGTTTCAGGTTGCACCTAAGGAAATAGAGGGCGTGCTTCTCTCTCATCCAGCTGTCATGGACGTTGCTGTCATTGGGGTTAAACTTACCAACCAAGATGATGAGCATCCCCGTGCCTACATTGTGAAGAGAGACGGTGTCAGCAGTTCAAGTCTGACAGAAAATGATGTCAAGGTCTTCGCTGCCTCAAGGCTCGCAAAGTACAAGGCATTGACAGGAGGGGTTCGGTTTGTGGATGCGCTACCTAGAAATGCCACTGGGAAGACTTTGAGAATTGCCCTCAGGGAGAGAGCTGAAACGGAGGGTGGTCAAAAAGCACATCTGTAGTTGGCCATGCATGCTCGTGCTCTTTTCTTTATCCTGATATTTGCAGTAGCAGGTTATTCTAGCCTACTAGGGTAATTCCAACTCGTTGGAATAAGAATATACAATAATGAGTTTCAGCCTCGAATTTGATACACCTAGATCAAGACATTGTCCTTCGTGTTTTCTGCGACGAAAGAGATGAGATTTGCAGACGAAACTTGGAATGCCAGCGCCAACATGATAGTCTCAAGTGACCTCTTGAAAAATTTACATACCTCTTGTATGGGTAACTAAATATGCCACGCGGGACATACTAAGTAGACCTCTGCAAGGCCTATGTTGTATAAAGCATAAAGCCCAGCCCGCAATTGGGCTTTGAACATGGGCCCACTCGGGCCTAAACAATACAGGCATGAAAGTTGAACCCCCCTTTTAGGAATAATGAAATTACCTCTTTTTTATGTCCGTTTCTTACACTAATCATAGGCTCAGTTACTAGTATTCTCTCCATAACACGAAAAGATATAAAAAAACGCGTTAATTAACAGATTTTCAAAACTATAGAGGTTCTCCAGGAAGTGGTAGTGCTTCCCTATGAAACTTAAATGTATATCTAATATCAAGATATCAATCAATAGTCCCCTTTCGGATATATTTTAACCCCCACCGATCGGACTTTGTTCGAAATTGATATAGATACTTATCGTTTCCCCTTTATTTTGAAATGTCAGTTTAAACTTTATACGTTTAGTGGAAAGTCGCAATATAACGTTTACAGAGTTCGTTTAGATATGTAGGTTTTTAGTAGCCCGGCCCATTTACGGGCTTTGCGGAGGTCTAGACATAACCCTTTCATTGGATACTGCCCAACAAGCATCACTTGACCTACGATCTTGCCGTGACAAGTATATTGAATTAATCCTCATACGGTGCAAAGTGGTGATATATGACACTTTTACTCTCACTACGATGCTTTGCTTTCAGAAATGCAGTTTATAATTCTCTGAAAAATCCATAGTCATCGTAGAGAGCCAATTTAAGATGAAATATTCATTTGCGACCGAGAGATGATTTTATTTATTTGGTGGTCGAAACAGGAGGATAAAATGGTAGGTTTAAATGGCAGGTTGAGATGGCAGAGAGGTGTAGACTTTTCAAAGGAGCCCTGGCATCCATCCCCTAACAAATTGACCACCTTGACCACCCACGGGGTATAACGCGATAATGACAGCTCCGCTAAAATTGCACTTCTAATATCTCAAAATGGACATATATAATGACCGATTCTCTGCTGCAGGGATTGCCCTTCAACCCCAAGCAAAAAAATACCTATGCCCTTGACCCTGTGAAACAACTACCATTTGATGCAAGTGGCGGAGAGAAATCCAAGTGCGAACAAGGAGGAGTCAAAGTGATACCTAGAACGGAGAAGGAGTTGAGGCTAGATCAGGGAAAGTTTCTCGGCCATTGCACAGAAAACGTTGTATCATAGCCCAAGTGGAGTATTCCATACAATATGATCAGAACAAACGCTTACTCAATTGTCCTGACGCTTTGATTGTTTCGGCTCAACAGAGACCATGGCCTTAATGATTGATCTCCCTATTGGAACTTGTGAAGTAGGACATACTGATCCTTGTCGAACCCGGGATGTTAAAGCAGCGCCGGTCCATTAAGGTTTTCTATTAGGCGGAGATTAGATTGTGAGCCTCAAACATACCATATAGTGTTGATACTCATGATTATCGGCCCTGATCTTCGGCGAAGAAGTGAATGATACTTCTGGTAGGTGTATGTTCTCTCGTCCTCGGGACGTGAGGTATTGTACTAGGCCCTTTGATTTCCCCTTTGAAAGCCATAGTTTAATTGCGGCCAGCTATGTTGATCGATAGTGCCAAGAGATGACCCCTGAATTATCAGATTCTAAATGCCAGGACTGATCCGGTACCTACATCATGTATATGTATGCTAGCATGTCGTACATACATGCAAAATGCTTAGATCGAGATCGTATGCGGGTGCCAAGAAGCTAAGGTGGGGCATGATCATCATGATAAGATAAGCACTGCACAGCCACAGGGGAATTTCACGGAATTTCTTTCTCTCCTTACATGAGGGAATTTCTTTCCTCTTATTCTACCAATTCACCCCCATTCATCTCATTCATCATGGAGGAACATCTGCGCCACAGTCTTTCCAATCACCCCCATCCCTTCCAGAGCTTGCATCATCATAGCAGCTCACCACACCGGACCGACAGGATGGCTCCACTTTCTATCAATGAAGGTACCACAACCGCGCTGGAACACGAGCTTACCCCCATGCAACAACATCGTAGTGGCAGCTCCAGTGACGAAGAAGGTCAACCCCCACCACGTTACACCCCTGAAAGCGATCCGTTCCAGCTTGCCTCAAAACTGAAGACCGAGGATGAGATTCGGCAGATGAAAGCCAATACCTCGCGGAAACGTGATTCCGCTACAAACAAAAGCCGGAAAGTGGGATCCATCGTGAAAGACACCGCTCTTCTTGGAAAGCAGGCTTTCGTCACCAAGAAGCTGCAGGGATTCTACGAGTCCCAAAATGAAAACATCGAGCGTATGCTGAAGCCCGTCGAGGAGCACCGCCGTGCCGCCCGCGAGTTGAGTGTCGACAACCGTCTCAAGTACCGCATCGCTGTTTATGGGAGTTTTGCTGCAAACATCATCCTTTCGATCATTCAAGTGTACGGTGCTGTGTCCTCTGGATCACTCTCCTTGTTCACCACAATGGCTGACGCCGTCTTTGACCCCATGTCCAACCTGACTCTCCTGCTGTGCAACAAGGCCGTCAACCGCGTTGATCCACGCAAGTTCCCGGCTGGAAAGGCCCGTATTGAAACCGCGGGCAATATTTGCTTCTGCTTCCTGATGACTGCCGTCTCTTTCATCATCATTGCCTTCTCTATTCGTGAACTGGTATCAGGCTCCGAGGACGAGACCCAGTCTTTCCACCTTCCCTCCGTCATTGCCGTCGCCGTCGCCTTTGCCACCAAATTTGGCCTTTTCCTGTACTGCTGGGCCCTGCGCAACCAGGTCTCGCAGATCCGCATTCTGTGGGAGGATCACCGTAACGATCTGTTCATCAATGGGTTCGGTATTCTGACCTCTGTCGGTGGTAGTAAACTGCGTTGGTGGATTGATCCTATGGGTGCTATTATTCTGTCCGTGCTCGTCAGTGTGCTGTGGCTGCACTCCGCCTATGGCGAGTTCCAGTTGCTCGTGGGCGTTACTGCCGACACCAAGATGCAGCAACTCATTACATATATTTGTATGTTCATTCCCTTTCAATCTTTCAAACTCTTGGTGAAACCATCTACTAACCTTCCTACCAGCCATGACCCACTCTCCTGTCATCACTGCCATTGACACTGTCCGTGCATATACCTCTGGACCTCGCCTGTTGGTCGAGGTGGATGTCGTCATGGACGCGGAGGCGTCCCTTCGTGCTACCCACGATGTTGCCGAGGAGCTCCAGATTAAACTCGAATCGCTTCCTGACGTTGAGCGTGCTTATGTGCATGTTGACTACGAGACCACTCACAAGCCTGAGCATTCCCTGAAAAAGGAGCTGTAAGGACTTTGCTTGACACCTTAATTTGGACCGGCTCTTTTTATTTTGGATAGCGTCGCCCCAGAGTTGGTCCATTGCTTTAATTTTTCTTAGTTGTTATTTTATTGAAAATCACATACATACTTTGTGTTAACTAATTTCTTTTGCTTCATTTCTACTCTTGAGGACTTTACCTAGGTAGAGTTAACTAATGTCAAATTGACAGCCTGAACCATACGGCAGTTCAGTGACCAACTTCCCTAATATTATCGAGTCTTATATTCGACCTTGAAATCAATGACCTGCTGGCAAGGATAAGTGTGCTTTTGGGTTTCCCATTGTGATGTCGCTGATGTTCAAAACGTTAAACTGGGATGCGCTTTCCCTATTCAGAGCCGGGGGCCTTCCCTATTGAGCACCGGAAGCCTTCTCTTCCCAATGGCGCCTTCCCTACCAAGTGACGACTGCCTTCCCGTTTAGGCATCGGATGCCTTCTGCCTTCCCTCATCACTCGTCACCTACCCTTCCCCCATTACCTGGGGTATAAATACCTGCCCTCGCCCACTTTCTTTCTTCTTTTTTCCTTCCTTCTTCAACTCCCCACATGGATCTTTGCCGCGGCCCAGGTTCGTCTGACACTAGATGGGACTTCGGTCCTGTCTAAAGGCACGAAGCATGTTGTGGCCTGGACACAGTCCCCCTACAACCTCTGTGGAAACTGACCGTACTTTCCTGGGTTCTCCATCGACCATCGGGAGTTTCGTAGTCCGTAGTCCGTAGTCCCCTTCCCCTTCCCCCTTCATCCCTCCCCATGTCTGTTCGTTCTTGCGTTTGTTTGTTTTTTTTTTTTGTGCTTCTTGTGTTTTGTTGTTCCTTCCATTTCCCCTTCCCCATGCCTTGCCCTACCCAGTCGCACGGGTCCTGTGTGCGACACCTGAACAAGACTTGCACCTTTACGTGGTGTTCAGGATGAGTAGCCTTTATGGTGAAACCAAGCAAGTCCTCACTATATAGTTCAAGAAAGGATTCATCCACAAGTCAGAACGTACATGTTCTTAAGTTCTCTTGGTAGCATAGCAAACATTGTTCATCTAGAAACTAAAGACTTATGAAGAACCTTACAGCCCATAAGGATGCGGAGATAGAGTCACAAGCGGAGCTCAGGTCGAACTTTTCAGGAGCTGCTGAAGCCGGTAGAGTTCATAACGTAGAAGAGATTGCAGTGCTAGCAATACCTTACCTCGATGCTGTCTATGAAGAGATGTTAGACGTTATGGTGCGTTGGTTCCCCCCGGCTCTGGTGCGAACGTGATCATTGAGAAATGATGCAGGATGGACATATGTATTATTTAAGATCGTGAATTACATTTCTATGCAACGCACACATTGGTTCTATTGTACCAGTAACTTCTTACTCCTTCTTTCCCTCTGTTCGAACCTGCGCCTTCCGCCCTACCCCACGGTCCCTGCTGGTCCAGTTTTTCCATTCTTCGCCTTCAAATTATTCCAACCATACAACAAGGCACCTGAATTTGAGACACTCGCTCATATCATATCAACCCACAAAGCGTTCTTGATTGCTGGAGCGTACATTGCCTGTATTCAGGTGACGTCTGAGCAGAGCCGGCGGATATGCTATTGAGAACACTGGGATCCAGATTCGAGGCCATCGTTCTCAGTGCTTTGCTGATGTTTTCTAGAAAGACAGTCTGCGCCAGTGACACAAAGAGGGCCCCGCCAAACGTTTATGCGAAGAAGACAATGCTAACGCCGATTGCTATATCTCTTCCAGGAAGGATTGTCTGCACCATATCGATGCCTTGTTCCTCTCCGAAGCCGTTTCCAACTCCACACAAAATTTGGAATTCGATCTATTCAGCCCGCGAGGTCAGATGAGGCTGGGCAGTTGTAACCAGGCTAGTGCCGATCGACATGAGGATTGAGCCGGCTTGGATTGAAGCGCCACTTCCGAGCGTATATGGTTGGCAATGGCCGGTTTGATCCTGAGGATTGCGAGTGACAGTTAAGTGGGCGCTGGGTCACTGTTGCAACTGAATCAAAGCTATGAGAACTCGGTCTACTTATGTTCAGTAATATCCTTGCCCATATATTCCATGCGCTCTAAGACAAAATGAAGTGTGTGAGAAATGAGCTAGCTCGACATGGCAAAGGCCCGAGGTGTCCTATGGACGTCGCAACCCTATATATCCTTCCTCTAGAGCTCCTCTGTGCATGATTTTTGGAGAACATGCTCAGACATTTATGATGCCAGTATAGACACTACCTTCTCAGAGGGTAAGGGTAAAATTTGCCACAGATTCGGCAAGTATTCATTAAGAGCCATTGATAGTTCCTGACAAGGGAGGGGCCCGCCCTCTCGCCCTTGGGCGTATATATCTACAGGCGGAGAATAACCACCCCTGGCATCGTGTGCTCTAGCCGAATGAGTGTTTATTATAGGTAACAGTCTACTATTGAATTTGCAAGCTACAGGCAGAAACACCACAAATTAGATTCCATAGTATTGTATATCATCGCATCAATTACCAAAACGAAGAGTCTATCATTGATCTCATTCATGAAAAAGCCCGGATCCGGTGGTATCTCATAAAAGACCGTGAAAATGTAACTCCAGCACGATGATAATTCAAAAAAAAAAAGCGTCTCGGACGAACACAGGGACAGAAGTTAGGGAAAGAGAGGAGAGACTAGGTCCCATACAATTGTGGGGCAAGTACAGAAGAGGTTGAATGATATTGTTTACAACAATGAACGAGGACCAAGAAAAATAAAAATGATTCCAGAGGGAAAAGAAATCTAAGCAGACTGTTCAAAGAGCGCGATGGTAGAGCAGTAGTTACTCTTGTTCGGCTTTCCAGGGACTAGACCCTTGCCATTGGACGAGGTAACCATGTTGACTGCAGCCTTGGTGCTGAGACCGTACAGCTTGACATCCGAGCAGTCGACCTCGACCATGTTATCCTGGCAGTCCTCAGAGTTGAGGCAGGATTGGGCGTAGTTCTCGAAGAAGCTGTAGAGACCGGCGCCGTAGACGAAGACGTCCGAGGAATCGAGGACACGCAGACCCCAGGCCTTGCGGCAGGAGTTTGTCTTGCAGTTGGAGAAGTCAGGATCGTTCCAGGCGTGTTGCGGGGTGAAGGGAGTCAGTGAAGTCGGATTGGACTGGTAGTAAGGGGTCTCAGTCTGAATTAGACCCATAAAGACGTTCTTGGCACTGGAGACCTGGTAGTTGTACAGCTGATGGTGCTCTGAGGAGGTACCCCACAGCCAGACAGGATTTTGAGACTCGATGAGCACACCCCGGCCGGTGTAGACATTGATCTGATTATGATCCTTGAGATCCAGCTCGTGATCGGCGGTCCAGAACCAGGTGTTCTCGAGGTATGCGCTACCCTTTTGAGTAATGTGCAGGAGCATGAAGGCGGCCATGCACTCCTCTTTGGGGGTAGTCTTCTCCTTAGGGGTCTTAGGGCAAGTGTCACTCTGCAGCTCAGTGCCAGCAGCGCCACCGATGCGGAAGTGAACGTCCCACATACCGGCAGAACCTTGGGAAGAGCCTGCAACGTTCCACTCCATGAGAATAGCACCAGCGGCGGGACCCTTGGTGGTGATAATGAGATCGCTCATCTCGACAGAGCCAGTATCACCCTTTTGGCCGACCTGGAAGACAGGAACGGGCTTATCTTGGTTGGCAAACTTCGGGCCGTGTGCCATGAGCATAGGCCAGATCTCACCAGTGATCTTGATATTCTTGGGAACCTTGATGGTGGAGGTAATGACATAGGCACCGTGATCAAAGTAGATGACCTGACCATCCTTGTAGCTGTCAAAGATCTTCTGGATGGCCGCAGTGTCGTCAGTAGTTCCATCACCCTTGGCGCCAGCCGATTTGACGCTGATGAACGAGGAGGCTGGAAGTTTCTCGTAAAGAGGCTTGGAGCGCTCAAAGATGGCGCCCCCCTTGAGCAGGCTAGCGGGCTTGGGAGCGGTCTTCATGGTGCTCTGTGTACGGGCAGAGGCAACAGCGTGCGAGGCGCCGCAAGTGCCACTACCAGACTGGGGTCCCTGGGTTACTTCAGAGCCGCTGCCAGTACTTGGGGTAGACGCAGCAGTAGAGGTGACAGGCACAGCAGGCTGCTGTGCAGAGACCACATTGGAGGGGGAAGAATGAGCAGGCACCGCGGAATCGACAGGGGCCTCATTAGAAGGAGTAGCTGCGGGGGGGGGTTTAGCGACCTCGGCGGAAGAAAAAGGCTTGGGGGAGCTATCGGTATCGCTGCTAGAACCAGCACCAGGGGCAGGCGAAGGAGCGGCAGCAGATTCAGCTGAGGCGGTCTTTGCGGGAGCAGGAGCCTCGCCGCCCTCCAGGCTAGCACTAGGAAGCCCCTGGGAAGCGGCACAAGCAACGACTGTCTCTGTGACTGTCTCAACAACGGTGACAGTCTCAGCCTGGGCCCCGTTGGCACGCTTGTTGATAGTCTTAGACGGGGTGTAAGTGTTACCCTGTACCCAGTTGTCGACAACCGAGCCACCTGCCAGGATGGTCTTCCCATCGACACCAGCCACAGCAGCCTTGGAGCCAGAGAAGTCCACGTTATCCAAAACGAGAGCACCACCGCCAACGGGGATGCTCTTCTGGGTCCAGGCTGTGACGATGCCAGTGGGGGTGTTGGTGAGCTTGCTGTCCAGCATCAAAACAGAGCCAACGGTCTGGTTGGAAGGCGAAGTAGACATATTCAGACCAACCTCGCAGTTGTTGATCTTCACTGACTTGAAAGTCCAGGCCCAGTTCCAGTTCATGTAGATGGCAGTCTGGCAGTCGTTGAAGATCAAGTTGCGGGTAGTGAACTGCTGGTTACCGAGGAACATGCCGTAGTTTCCGCCGTTGAAAGTCAAGTCGGACATGAAACCACCGGACCCGTTGTCCATGAAGATACCCTGCTGCTTGTTGGCTGGACCACCACCCTTGACCATCTCGAAGCGGATGTTTTGCAAACTCGTGGCCTGGCCGACCTGCCAGTGGATACCAGCACCGACGCTAGCGGGCATGGCTGTTAGGTCAATAACCAAGTTACGAATCGCACGGAAGAAGTTGTTCTGGTTGGTGAACCAATTGTCGCCGTTGTCCTCGTAAGGATCGGCGTCGATCACAGCCATACCCGCGAACTTGGGGGAGGCCTTGATGATAGGCAATTCGACAGCGTCACCAACAATCTGGGTATAGTAGTACTGGGTGATAGGCTTTGAGACAACATAGGTACCAGGAGGGAAGTAGACGATAGCAGGAGTGGTGGTGGAGGAATCACAGCCCTTGCCACAGCGGCCTCCGGAAGACATGGCCTTGTTGATAGCGGCCGTGTCGTCAGTTGAGCCATCACCTATGTTGTAGTCAGCAGGTTGCCCGAAACATTAGGGTTCGGACGAATGACTGACCCTTGGCACCGTAGTCCTTTACATTTCGGAAGATCTTGTAGTCAGGCGTTTTGGCGAAGGGGATAACACCCTGGCGTTCAATATTGGCGACCCAGTAGCTTGAGGCGGCTCTTTTTTCGGTCGTTGCCAACACGTTGTTGACTGGAGATACTGGAACGGTAACTGGCACAGCTGCGACCAAAGAGGCTGGCAAACCGAGCAAAAGAATGAGATGGGCGACAAAGATCGCGATGGAGGTATGTAGAACAGCCATGTTGAAAATGGGCAACGCTGGACCAGCAGCGTAGACAGTGTCTCAAATAGGACTAAAGAATCAAGATAATTCAGCAACCAGTGCAGGAATAGAAATAAGAATCGAGTCCAGCGCTTCACCAGCAGCGATATGCAGAGAAGATTTAAAGAGTCAATCTTCAGATGCACTTTCCCAAAGAGAGACAGAACAATAGCCCAAAGAAAAGAAGAGAATGAATAGAAAAGAAAGATCAGACACAAAAGACACAATCGAGATGGGAATCCTACCTATAAGAAAGCCCTGGAGGCGTTTGCACACTTCCCCTGCAGCCAATCACACACACCACAACCCTGAAGTCCACCAACCCACCAATCAGAAGCTCAAAGCTGGCGACAACAAAGCTTGAAACGTGATGGCCAGGAGTTGAAACGCTGAAGGAGATCGGTGTTGCAGATTGACTCTTAAATAGCGCCGGACACTGTTTCGAATAGTATCGCCGAGAGTACGGAGTAAGCTATTTTCAATTCGATGTAAACAGAAATGAGACGGGTCAGGGTCTACGCGCTATATAACCAGATTCATCTCCAAACAGTGTTGGATCATCCATTCCAATCATCTGAGCTGGGAGCATTGCAAGCGCGTATCACTATGCCCTTGACCCGGGTGGATCCCCCTTTGCAGTATCCCGTATAGAATATTCGATAGTGCCAATGATAGGTCACGATTCCCAAAATTTGTCATATTTTGGAGATCAGACAGTTTCTTCTGCTTGAAATCCCATGTCTGTGTGATGTGCATAGCATCCACCAGACTCGACATATCGAATCAATTTGTGTATTCCCATATTGTCAGGTCCAGTGTGCCAAGGTCAGGAGTGGCGATGTTATGGATGGACATTCCGGAGAGCTTTGAAGCATTCCTGATGACGGAGGAAGAAAAAAAAAAAAAGCAAAGTCCTAACATGACCAAGTCACTATGGAATTCCCCAACTGAAGGGGTGAAAGCAGAGTAGGGGAAAAGTGTCCAAAGCCAAGCTTTGTTCCCCCCTGAGGAAAGCTGAAGGGACCGGAGACCTCGGGATGGGCTTGCCCTTTTGCCTCGCGTCTTATTACCCTCATGGCCCTTATTGCCCTTATTGCACTTATTGCCCCTGCAAAGGATTACACACCTTTCACCAGGTGGCGATGTTCGCCTTTTAACGACATATATTGTGTTCCAGATTCCAAAAATAACCCTTAAAACCCTTAGAAGCGCCTATCTCAGACACAGTCTGTGCAACACACCCGACGCAGAGCCTCATCTATAATTGTCAAGTACAACTTGTATTAGCTGGCAAGGCTACGTTGAAATTTTCTACTTGAATTTTTCTACTTAAAATTTTTATACGCCACGCGTCCATAGTGGACACGGTACGGACCGTGCTCTGGAACAGCTGGCGTGGCTATGATGTGGCGTGTAAACCAACCCCATCAATACCTACATCTCGGTACGAACGAGACGGTGGAGAACACGCGCTAGCCTGCGCATTCCCTCGGTCAAGTGTCGTGGCTCTTCCCACGCGAAACACAAACGCAGATGATCTGCAAATCCCTCAGTCAAGTGATGGTCTGGCACCTGGAAGAGGTCACCCGCACACAAACGCAGATTTTCTTCGCTCTGCGCTCGCTTGACTACGTCGGCGGCGAGTAACGGCGCGGGTAGACCAATCCACAGGAAGTATCCTCCGGCGGCGGCGGCGGGTGCGGGGACTGTGACGCCCAGTGGGACAAGATGCTCGTGGATTGCCGATAGCAGGGTGTGGTAGCGCTCGGCGTATTTGGGTTGGAGAACGTCGCGGATGTGGTTATAGATGGTGCCTGTGGGGAACAGCTGGTCAATGATAGCGGCGCATAGATGGGAAGGAGCGCCGCCCGATCGGGAAGAGCCTCTGCGATATCGGGGTTAGTCTGAATATTCCGTATCCGAGAAAGAAGGGTGGTCAGTCAAGTCATCCCGAGCAGTGCTCCGTACGTTTGTGATAATCCATAGGCAACCTTTTCCGACGCTTCCGCCCAGCCGGTGCGGGCCCCGGGCCCGATCAGCTTGCTGAAACTGCCGTTGCTTAGTGCGTGTCCCCATTCATCCTGTGGGCCACCGTCCAAATAACGGTCCACGTCGACAATGCGCGGAAGACATGCGCGGTCGCCGAAATTCTTCTCTCCTTCTGGCTTGGGGGACCACTGAAGGAAATCATATACATCATCCGTAATGATCAGCGCATCGTACTGACGGGCGAGTCGAACCAGAGCCTCACGTCTACGCAATGACATAATTTTCCCGGACGGATTCGCAAAAGTCGGCACGGCGTAGATAACGTGCTTGTAGATTTTGCGCCAGGGCCTGGGCGGTTTCAATTTCTGCAGGGAAAGAGGGGGCAATGTCAGTCGGGGACTCAATAACCGATGGAACAGTGGCATGATACGGTGACGGTCATGTCAGCTCAGAAAAAGTCATGAGCCTAGGATTATCCTTACCGGCTCAGTATTACCAGCGCGCAAGGCGATCTCTTCCGCGGCACGTAGCCCGCTCTCCAACACTGCTATGTCTACGCCCTCGTTATCCTCGGGTATTCCACGTAGGCGCCCGGCGAAGCCGGCATCATCCATAACCCGCGCAGCCAGGTGATACGTTGGTGCGACCATCCATACATTCCGCGTGTAGACCGGGTCTGTAAAGGTTTGCAGCACGCATGCTAGGTTCTGACTGGCCCCGCCGGTGATGCAAATGCGTTGAGATGAGACGGGCTCACGCGGCTGGTAGAAATCGCTCAGCCATGCGGCTATGTGTATGCGCAATGGCCCATATCCTTCATCCGGGCCGTAGAGGAGGGCTGGGTTTGCGATCGAGGGATTGGATAGTACGGCCGTGGCGGAGTGGCGGAGGTTGGGGGCGGGGAGGAGCGCGGGGTTGGGCCAGCCGATTTGGAGGTCAATGACTTGCTCGGGGGAAATGGTAATGGTCATGATGAAGATATCAATAGTCCGGCAGATTGGATATGTAATATGTACTTATGTACAGGTTAGAATTAGTCCAATGCATCAGAGCTTGGCTTGGGTTAAGATGTGGCGAGGTGGGCACCGGTACATCCGAGATCGGGAAGTAACTGGTTCAGGGGGTCAGGTACAGGAACAGCATTGGAATTGGCTATAAGAGATCTAGTATATACATTGTACAGACATGGGAGTTTTATTCCTGAAGGACATACGGAATATACTCCATATCAATTTCTGGAATGTCAGCCTTGGGATATATATATCTCTCTCTATATTATATATCTATATTGCGCCATGTCATCAAAAGCTGCCTAGATACCAGGTATGCACTTGTATGCCCATTTGGGGTAACCTGATCGTGTTTTATAGAGGAACTACTATCGATCGGAACCATCTTATTAGTTTCTACTTCCCATCTTCCATGCCCTATAATATAACATCTCATGTTGCAGATACATCTTGTCTGATTCTTCCTTGAATTTTCCGTACTTCTATAAATGTGATTGCCTATAGAAGATTGTATTTTATGAGGGTCCCACATCCAAGACATGAGCTTACAAGGTGCTTACATGTAGTTCTATTATTGGCAATGTCCTCCTATTCTCTGTATTATACAAATGTATTGTAATATATTGCATATTATTTATTTTTTTTTCTTAACTTAACTTCTCTCTCTTCCCCCCCTAATTCTTCCAAATTTCTTTTGTTCAGCTTAGCCTCATTCCCTGTGAGGTCAAGTTTCCCTCATTCTTCCAATCCCTCCTGCCGATCCACATTCCGCCCCCCTAATCCTCCCACCTGATCCCATGCGGGATTGACCTTGCCTACCGGGTCTCCCCAACTTATCCTCACAACATATCTATCAACATGTTGTCAGCTCCCGTTAAGTCGGCGAAGCGGATCTCGTCTCTGTTTTCACTGGGGTCCAAAGATCGGGATTCATCTTCAACCGTGTCTTCGCCAGTGAACTCAGAAAACATCGATGGCCGACGCCGGAGTAGCTCAAAACCAACTCGTCATGTCTCGACCCCCAACCCTGTCTTTTCCTCGGAGCCCCGAACCATGCCCGACAACCTCGACATGGAGAGCCTACCTCCGCCACCTTCACTGCTGGCGGTGAACCAAGATTTGGCCAACAGCGCCCCCAGTTCGCCTGTTGGCCGTCCGCAGAGCAGAGGTCGTGATATGAGCAGGCCCTCCAGCTCCGCAGGGTTGACTATCCCCGGATCGACTCCAGACTCCCGCCCTAGCACACCATCGAAGCGCAGAAGTTGGATGCCGGGTCGTTCGCGCGCCAGCTCAATTGATAAGCGACCAACACCCATGCTCCCAGCTGCTTGGATCGCAGGGCTGGACCAGAAAGTTGTTTATGATCTGGGGCCATTGTCTAGAGGAGAGCAGGTATGCATATAGCCAACTCCTGTTTTGAAGGGCTTTTCAAGTTAATAGTATCGTTACTTTTCAGATTCAAGAACTGTGGAATGAACAAGGTGACACTTATGTGTACATGTTCCCCCCAGAATACCGGACGCGCGCCATCCTTCAAAGTCGATTCCACCATATTTGCCGAATCCCCTTCCCTCACCTATCTAGCCCGCGGCACTGATGGCAAGAGCGGCCTCGAGCAGCCAACCCGAACATTATCACTCAACCCAATTTCTCCGCCCATGTCGCCGCTGGACCGTCAGCCCGAAACCGACAATGATAACGACAGTGCAGGAAGCCAAAGAATGGCATTTGAAGATTCCCCCGAGGACGTGCCGGAACTCCATCTATATCTCCCTATTCCGCTCAACTGCGATGTGTCCAACCCGCAAGCAAGGCTCACTCCAGATGACATAGAGACTCTTCTTTTGTTCCGCAACCTGTTCGCATTCCTGCTCGGCCAGTCCTTGATTGCCTCCCCCAAATCATCCACTCTTTTCTCTATCTTCATGGACGTGGCAGTCCTTTTAGCACGTTTTGAGTTCTCCAACTTGGACGCGTCCAACTTCGGAGAGACTGCTACCTCCAGTTTCAGCAACTACTGTGATGAACTTCGCCTTGCAGATGTCCGTCGAAGCAGGGAGAAGACGATCGAGGCCATCGTCTTGGGTGAACGTCTGCGCTACTATCCGCTGTATGTCGAGGGCTTTGTCCATGGTGTTGGAAAGCTCGATGAGCTCAAGCAACTGCGGAGCCCTAAATATACCTTCATTCACCCCATCACACAGAAACGCCTGGAGCGCGCGTTCATTGATCTCGACACCCGTCTGCGCGGTCTCTACGGCAAGCTCGAAGATTTCGATTTCCCTTCTGTTTTCTCGGGTATTGCCAATTCGACTACCTCGGAAGAAAGCAAGGTGGTGCGCTTCAAGAACTGGAAGACAGGATTCCATGAATTCCGCCGTTTTACGATCCAGTACTACCGACAGAAGTACGGCTCGTGGCCGCCCAAGGCTCGGTCAAAGAAGAACGAATTTGAGGAGAGCGGACTTAACCGCCTCCTCCTCTTGGATTTGTATCACGACTTCACCGATCTATACGATCTCATGGTCGACCGCACGTCCCTGACGACACGCACAATTGATATTTCGGGTGCGGGCAGTGACTCAGTAGATCCGTCTGATCCAAAACAAATGACCGTTCGTGCTTTGCGACAGGTGCTCTCCGAGTATGACCGCAGTACACCACCAGTACTTCCTCCTATTCCATTCGATATTCCCCAGATGCCGTCGCTGCAACCCTTGCATCGGAAACCGCTCGACGCCAAGAAGGAGGCTAAGCAGAGTGTCAAGAAGCTTAAGAACTCCGACATCAACGCTGTCCTGATGGGATCCTACACCAGGGAGGCCATGCGACCCACTCCTTTCATAGAGAGCTTCATGCAATTTGAGCGTCGCTCTGCGCACGGCAAAAACGTTAATGACATCACCGATCTCCGATGTGGCCAGTGGATCTTCCTATACGCCGTGATTCAAGCCCTTCCCATGCTGGTGGTGGATGTTCCTGATGTTCACTTCAACGATGGCGTGGAGTATTTCCTTTGCATTGCCCCACGTGGTGGTGCTCCCTGGATTCACAACGACACCAAGACTGCTCGTAGCTGGTTCGGAGTTGCAGGTGGTGCTGGTGTTGTTAGCTTGCCATCCGATGTAGTCATCAACGGAGTGGAGGGTGTATACCGCCGCAGTCATTGCTGGCAAGTCGCCGAGCAATGGGCCGAGGCGGGCTCTCTTCTTGATCCACCCATGATGGAAGACGCCACATACGACGACGAGGAGTCCTCTATATCATCACCTTACCCGGGCCATCAATCCTCGGCTGGATCTTCTTCCGAACCTTACCCGAACCCCATGATGGTTCCCGGCGGGCTCACCCCTCCCCCTCCAGCCATTCCACGAACCCGCTCGCCTGCTGCTGCCCAGCGATCTGAGCATCGCCACTCATTCTACCCTGGACTGGAGGCCTTGCCCCTTCCTGCAGGCATTGCCCCCATTGAGCCTCCCACACGCCCAATTAGTCGATTCAACCCGAACATGAGTTTCGACGACATTCTCAAGGAAGTCCCGAAGAAGGACACCAAGAAGAAGCACTAAATAATCATTGTCGTGTGTCTTTTCTTTATGATTAGATTCCAAGGCACTACGATACGGCTTGCATATTCAGAATACACATGTTTTGTGACTGACTTTTCATACTCTGGACTGTTTCATTTCTCTGTTGATAGGCGCATATGATGAAATACTGGGCTGGACCGGTGCACAGGGAAGCGAAAACGAAAAAGAGCTTTTTAATTCATGGAGCATGGAGGAGGTACATCATAATTATCAGCATATCGGCATCAACATGTCCGGAGGGGCTTTTCTTTTTCACCTTGTCATTTTGATTTCTCTGCTTGGATTCCCCCTGTAGTTTTTGATAGAAACATAGATTCTAATATTTGTACATTTAGTTTCCACCAAGTGTAGTGAAGTGTAGTGTTTAACGTGTAGTATGGTATATATAATGTACAGTGTGTGCCCATGTGTTTATCCCGGATCCATGGTTCCAGCCTCGAGTTACCATGTTCTTATTTAAAGCCTCAAACCTCTAACCTCGAGACGTGAATATCTTTATCTGCTTTACTCTGTACTCCGTAAATCAGTGTTTCTTTCAGATATTCAATCGTGAAACCATGTATATGCCGAGGCCGATCCCACTAAAGCAGGCAATACGAGAAGGATCAGCCACACAGCCGCTTTTTCCTTTATCGCCGTCGGTTGCAGAATCCCCATGGAATTGTAAGCTAATGAAAGGACCGTCTCGCAGATCTCTTCCAGACCAGGAAAAGGGCCATCTGCTGTCACTTGAGCTTGATTCAAGTCCAGCTTTGTCCAATTTCCCCCAACTATCCATCCCCGAATCCCTTCTTTATCCTACCGGCGGAAAAGGAAAAAAAAAGTCAAAGAACCTCGATAACTCAACAAAAGCACCGAAAATGCATTAACGACACCTAATACACAACCATATATACTCTAATTATAATTATCGCAATCATCTCATCGTCTCACCCTCTACCCACCCACCATGCCTCCTTCCCGCTCCAGCGTAACGAGCGACAGCCATGAGCGCCTCGAACCACGACTCCTGCGCGCCGCAGAATCAAACGACGTCGAGGCCCTCAAAAAAACAATAGCCCTCGCACAAGAATACCACCAATTAACTGACAACTTCCTCCGCATCGGATTGATGCGCAGCGCAGAACGTGCTTGCGTCGCCGCGACGGAATGTCTCCTCACCCTCGGCGCAAAAACAGATGTCCCCTCAAACCGCGCCTCGCCACTTCTCCGCGCCGTAGAGCGCGACCATTACGAAATAGTCCGTCTCCTTCTGGACCACAATGCCAGTCCAGACTCTGCCGATAAAGAGGGTCGCACGGCCCTCATGACTGCTGCATGGAAGAATCACGCTGATATTCTGCATCTGCTCATCATGCGCGGCGCGGATGTTAATAAGCGTGATCTGCGCCGTCGCAATGCGTTGCATAACCTTGCGGCTGATAAGGCTTGTCGGTGGGGGGTGGGGGGATGAGGTTGTGAGATTGTTGTTGAAGACGGCATGTCCTCTTGATGGACCTGAGGGGCAGGATGAGCTTGGACGGACGCCACTGCATTGGGCTTGTGCATCGGGGAATTGGAGGTTAGCGGAGATGTTGCTGACGAGGACTGGTGAGGTGGATGGGGAGGTGCAGATGCCCGCGAAGGTCGATGCTGTTGAGTTGCGTGGTAAGACTGCGTTGCATGTTGCTACGGCGCATGACCGGGTGGATATCGTGCAGCTGCTGATTGCACATAAGGCGGCTGTGAATGCTGCTAGTGATGGTGGATGGACGCCACTTCATAATGCTTGTGATAAGGGGTGTGAGGATATTGTGCGAATTTTGTTGAGCGAAGGCGCGCATATCAATGCGCAGCTCTTGAATGGAATTACGCCGCTGCATCTTGCTGCCCAGGGGGGGTCATAGTGAGGTTGTGAAGTGTCTTCTCGAGAGGCCGGATCTGAAGCGAAGGGTTAGGGATAATTTTGGCAGTACGCCGTTTCTTCGCGCGGCGCAGTTCAAACGAAAGGATATTGTGCTAATGCTTGCGCCCTTTAACAATGTTGAGAGTCTGTCTGATGATATTAAGGAGGCCTGTGCCGCGTTCGATGCTACTGTTGTTGATTTTGGCAACTTTCATAATGAGAATCGGGTTAAGCGCATGTCAGTGTTTAATTTGCTATATGGCAGGGACCGGGAAAATCCTAGGAAACAGGCTGTTACCACTGTGCCAGCTGATAGTCGTGCGACTGATTTCCGGTGGATTCACTTGCCGGCGAATAATATGGCATGGGTGGAAGCCTTGCTCACCAAGTCGTTTATTGAGGAGGGAGCACATGATGTTGATGGGTTTAAGGGGCTGGAGAAGTCTTTCAACTATCAGCATCGGGGTCAAAGGACTCACTCGCACTTTATGCGGCCGTTGTGTCAGAATACACCGCGGACGATGCTACGGCGATATGAAGAAGAGACTTCAGAGGAGCCAGCGTCTGATCAGGGACAGGCGAAAGCCATGGATGGCAACGCCCGCAAGCAGAAAGGCACAGGAAGCAAGCCTGACAAGGCAGATTCTTATTTCCCCGACGAAGGGACAGGGCCCCATGGAAAAAAGGGCAAAAACAATCAAAAGCGTGGCAAGTCGGGCAGCGCACCGGGAACTCCCAAGCAGCCCGAGACGAAGGGAAAGTCACTGTGGGGACAGAGCGAGAAACAGGCGAGATCATCACCTCTGTCATCATCAACCTTTTGTAAAGATCCCCACCCGTTGGTTTCTGCTTGTAATGTCTGCGTATTCATGCCATATCTGCACTTTGAAACCGCGGAGCGCAGACAACAGATGCAGGATGCAATTTCCCGAGCAGAAACGCTGGATTTTGTATCTAATGGGGTGAAGCGGACGCGCACAAGAGATGTGCTGCTCATTGACGCCCATCTATCATCCTCAACGACCTCCCTCCATGTCCGCCGAACACTGGACCAGTTCTTCTACCCAAATATCGACACCAAGAGCCGCGATCAGGATCAAGTGGTGTACCGATACCAAACAAAAAGCCCCGGTATGGGGGTAGACCCCAAGATTTTCATGGTTGATCAACTGTGGATGTGGGTTTTAGGCACGAATTTAATCGTAACAGCTTTCCCACAGAGATGGGACCAGCCCAAGAATGACCCGCTCAATGTGCTAGATGGGATTATCGAGGATATCAATTCCAAAACTCGAGATCCTGTCAAATCTGTTTATGATTTGGCCATGATAATCACAAATCGATGCTCCGGGGTCTTTGATCGACACCGCCTGGGTGACGAGGAGTATCAGTTCCTAGATATGTTCGAGTCCTCTATCGGTATAGCCACGGACAAAGAGACTGTGCTCTTTAACCAATTCAACCACGCCTCCGGACAGGCATCAGACTGGCTGAAAAGCCACCGCAAACTGAACGGCTCCTTCAGCTCTCCGCCAAAGTCGGGTAAAGGGACAGCTGACGATCAAAGCAGCAACTACTGCGACGAGGACGGCCAGCCACTATTTGTCGATCGACTCCTGGACATTGGACAGGAAACTAATCTTCTAGCCGAGACAAAGGACATCCGAGACGAGCTGAACATGATCCGGACGGTGCTGGAACACCAGAACAATGTATTGCTTGACTTCCAAGAAGTGATCTGCGAGACCTATCAAGGCCAGCACCGATCACAATTTGAGGTCAAGAAACGGTTCAAAGACCAGCAGCGCATGATTGACATGCACCTGAAGGACATTGACCGCATGGACAAGCAGGCCGAGCGTATCTACCACTCCATCACGGATCTGCTCGACCTCAAGCAAAAACACGCTAATGCCTTCGAAGCACGCTTTGCGCGTGACCAGGCTGCTGGTACAGCCCGCCAGGGAAAGACGATTATGGTCTTCACTATCGTTACTATCATCTTCCTACCGCTGTCGTTCATCGCCTCCATCTTCACGATCAACCTCAAAGAATTCGAGAACTTGAATCTCGGTTATGTGGCAAAGTATACCTTTGGTATCGGCTTTGCAATCTCCATCCCACTTGTCTGGCTCGCTCTCACGGTCGACGATATTGGTGGTTTCTTCCGCGTGGGCAGCCGACGCTGGCGGTCTAACCGGGAGAAGGTGCTTGCAAAGAGTGAATGTGGCGATGAAACGCTCCAGGTCTTGGAGATGGAGAAAATGATAAGTTTGTCGCGCATGCGGAGAAGCATTGATGTTGGATATGGTGGTCATGTTTTACCTGTTTCATCACGCGGCACGGGGGAGTCAAGAAGGCCTGATCTATATGTCGGTGGATTGGGCAATGGCACTGTGCGGAAAAGTTACGATCTGCGGTCTAGTCAAGACTACAGATCACGATGATATGATTTACGGCATTCTAACGAATGGATGTTTTGCCTTGTAGTTTGTCATTTTACCATCATTTTGCCGTTTCGATCTTTAGGCAAAAGTTGGATACACCCGTCTCGTTACAGCGCTGAAAGTGATCGAACTTCCGATAAGAATTGAAGAAGTTCTGGAGGAGAATTGAAGGTCTTTCATTTAAGTAAATTGGCTAGCTCTAACTCACATGACTTGATATCTATTCAAGCTGCGTCGCACCCAAATACTCCTGATTCTCACCTTTCCCATTCCCAAGGATCTCAGCGGGGTGGTACACATTCATAACGGCCATGGCGATAAGCATCAAGACTCCGTCGAAGATGTACATGAAAACCTCATGCGTCATGGTGTACCCATCATAACCTTCTTTGTATTCCACCAAACGGAACACAGACCGCACCAGAATCAGGAAGCTCACAATGTAAAGCCCAACAAGGATGGTGAACCAATTGCGTTGTTTGAAGCCGCCACCGCGGGTTTGATCGCGATCTGACTGTGATCTGGAGGTTGGTTGACGCAAGATTCGGAAGTGAAAGACCGTGGTAACAACCACGAAGAAACCGAAGAATAGAAGCTGGACGACTAAGCCACCGATTGTTATGTTCGAGCCGGTTTCACGCATCGAGCCTGCTGAAGCCATGAGGCCACCGCCTAAGATGAAATGTAGGTTAGAATTTATTCAGTGAATGGCTGGCCTGTGATCTGATTTGTTGACATCGACTTAACATACCAGAGCACTGCAACAGAAACGAGAACACATCCCCGCCCACGAAGATCTTTGTCATCCACTTTACTGGCACTAGACTCAGGTGCTCGGCGTGGAGATAGGTCACTGTTCGCCCGAGGATCATGTAGATCGATGCTGCGTACAGTGGTGGAGCGAGCAGGATGAATAGAGTCTGCATAGCATATAGGGGGATTCCATAGAAGTTATCATGCGATGCGGCTCGACAAATGTATCCGATGACCTGGACTGTATGAATTGAGAGTCAGTGATGTTGTCACAACATCGAACAAGCAGTTTGTAAAAAGAACATACAGATTCCTCCAATCACGAATGGAATGAAGTACCAGCATCGTGACTTTGTAAGTTGATAGCCATGGTAAGCGGTTGTGACGCTGAAGAGAATGATAAAGATGATAGCAGCGGGAAGGGAAGGGTTGTATCCATAGATATTATGTTTTTCAGCCATCTTGCGATGGGATTAAATGAATGTATGAAGAAGTTAAGTTCATTTGAGCTGATTGGGGTTAAGATGAGATTTATATCAAACTGGGCAACAGCCATCGGACAACCCTACCACAGCCCAACATAGGTTTGAATCCGAAACAGGCGTCCTCCGCGATCCACTACAAATTTAGGCGGCCTTTGATTGAAATACATTGATTTGAGCATTGGTCTTATCATTTGGGGGAAACGCCTTGGCTGTTAACGCAGCTTTCACGCGATGTGGGGGCGAGGAGGCTTTGTCGGTTCGTTTCCGTCTCCGTGTCCGTATTCGTTTCTCCGTATCCCCGTATCCGCACCCGAACAGCTTGACTTCTCTGACTGATCCCTTTGATAATGGGCCCAAGGAGAACACATCGGAAGTCACGAAATGGCTGTCCGCAATGTAAGGCACGAAGACTAAAGGTGCGACAAACATCCCCGGGTTGAGCTTTTTCTAACCAGCATAGTGCGATGAGAAATATCCATGTACGAACTGTACCAAACATGCCATTCAATGTTCCTATGTTAATCGTGGCATATCAACTCCGGCTGAGAGTCCAGCTACTGGATCAGAATCATTGGCTTCATCTTACATGCCGTCGCTGTTAAACACAGAGTCATACCCGGCAACCCCTGCTGGGAACCTGGCAGGTCTGGGTGATGCCAAGCCCAAGTCAGAGCGTAAGTCGGGTCTACTACAATTTCTGTCCGACTCACCAGTTGAAACTCCGACCTTGAACGAAGATGACTGGGCGTCAGACCTTGAACTCATGCACCATTACTGCACTGTGACATGCAATACACTGACAATCCGTGAGGACTCACGACATGTGTGGCGCATTGTTCTCCCTATGGAGGCATATTCAAATAAGTACTTGATGCACGGACTATTGGCTCTGTCAGCTCTGCATCGCGTGTCTCTCTTCCCAACCCAGAAAGCGAAGAATATCAAGGCCTCTGCATACCACCAGGCGGCTGGGCTAAAAGAATTTCGAGAGCTCATTTCCTCTCCAGTCGACCCTAGCAACTGGCAGCCCGTCTTCTGCTTTGCTTCTATGGTCATGGTACATGTCTGTGCTTCTCCGATCCGACTGGGCGAGGATCGTTGGCCAGCCCCCATATCGAATATGGTGGAGCTCTTTTCTGTAGTCCAGGGATTGCAGACTCTCATGGAGCCATGGTTACGCTCTCTTCGAAGAACCAGGCTTGCACCGCTTGTGAACAGCGTCTGGATTGAAAGTGAAATGCTCATTACAAGGTGGGCTTTTGAGTTCTTGCCATCCGACATCGTGGGCCGGTAATTGTTGAACCGACATAACTGACCTCACCCCACTTTAGCCCTGCGACCATACACCAATCTCTACTTCCGCCCGACATTCAGACTCGAATATCACAACTCCACCAATTTATTGATGATTATCCATTCCCTTATATACAACCCCAGTCCGAGCAGGACTCGAGCGCCTCGCATGAATTGCCATGCCCTGTCGAACGCCGAACAGACTACAAGCGCTCCCTGCTGTTCTTTGAAAACTCGACTCGTCAGATAGAGCTCGCAGGGACCCACGTTGAGGTTGGAATGGTCTTAATGTGGGCGTACTCACTTTCTAAACAATTCCGAGACGATTTGGAAGCATCCCATCCTGCAGCTCTGGTACTGCTGAGTCATTGGTGTGTGCTGCTGCATATTGTTAACGATCTCTGGTTCATCAAAGGCACTTCAGTTCAACTACTTGAAGATATCGAGATTAAGATCAATCCCGGCTTTAGGGAGTGGCTGGTATGGCCGAGAAGATGGGTTTTTGGGAAATGACCTCAATCTACTCCATTCGATGAGTTTCAAACCCGCCATACGGACGGTTTTCGATATCGAACTTTTTGCTCTACAAAACTACTACAGTGAAGGCGAGATTTGTATGTATCCCACCTGATGTTGAGTGGCGATTCATTCTTTCATTCCAAATGATTTCAAATGTTAACTAAACGATAGAAGAGAACAAAAAAATAGAGAAGAAAAACCCATGACAAAACTTCAAATAATCCAAAAAAAAACATAGAAATCCGACTTGTGGTTACTGCACATGAACCTTGACATACTCTCTCGCCTCACCATCCTCAACGTCACTTTCTTCAGACTCCACCGGAGTGAGAGTCCTTCCATCCACAACCGGCGCGCCTTTCTCACTTTCTACATCACCATCTGCCAGGAAAACCTTCTTCTTCCCAACCTCAGCATCCTGAATAATTTTCGGCAAAGTAACATTCAGGACACCATCCTCCAGCTTTGCCGAGATGTCGTTCACAATAACAAAAGCCGGGGCGGCGCGACTCCCAAGACGGACCTCACGCTCAAAGACACCAACCTGTGGACCTCGCTCGTCCATAACAAGGGCGTGGTGCAGATTCTCATTGACACCGGGGCGATACACGACACCCGCCACATGCAGAACAGACTCACCAGCATCATAGTCAATGCTGAGATCGCTCTTCTTGGCTCCGGGAAGTGAGACATGCACAATGTATTTGGCATGGGTGTCGAAGACGTCAACGGAGGGGATGAAGTCGACGCCCTCTGTGGTAGGCCCGTTCATCGGGAAACCAAGTCCTGCACCGAGCTGGCGTAGGAAATCGAACGGACCGTCGAAAGGAGGTCCACCATGATGTCTACCGTGGCCACCGGGACCACCCTTATGATAGCGACCCTGTCCAAGGGGCCCAAAACCGAAGGGACCGGGGCTGGGGTGATGACCGGGGAAGCCGTATGGACCGGCGTAGGGACGATGTCCATGTCCGTGTCCATATAGATGCCTGTCGTTTTCATCGCGCCCAGGGCCCCCAAAGGCACCGCCCGTGTGGTGGTGGTCATGGCCGTAACTGTGAAAGTCGTAAGGTCCAGCATGGCGGCCATGGCCTTGTTTTCCCTTGCCGCTCTTGCCACGGTAGGGGCCTGGTCCATGGTGGCCGGGACCTCTATGTGCCTTGCTCTTGCACTTTCCGCCGTGGCCGTGGCCGCGGTGGTTGCCGGGAGAGTCAGAGTCCGATGTCGAGGGCTCGATGTTCTCTTTGGAGGCGAATGAGACGTCGTTGGCATCCGAGAGCTCACCGGCTGTTTGGGGTTCTTCCGAGTTCTTTGAGAACTCCTTGGTGTTTTGGTGACCATAGGGCGCAGCGTGAGGGCCATGTCCATGCCTCCCTCTGCCGCCTTTGCCACGGAATGGGCCTGGACCGTGGTGGCCGACGCCTCCACGCACATTGCCCTTGCCCCTCCCATTTCCGCAGTGGTCACAGCGATGGTAGTGGGTGTTTGGGGAGTCAGAGTTCGATACTAATGTTTCGTCTTTCTCCATGTTGTTGTTGGGCTCAGTAGTTTCACCTGCTTGAGCACCTTGGGTGGTCTTGTCATTATGCTCGGGGTTGTCCCATCCACGACGACCACGACGTCCGTGGTGTCCACGAGGAGCAAAGAACGGATGATCCTCTAGATTGCCATTGACAACATCCCAAAACGGATGTTGAGATTGGTTGAGTTGGTAGATGGGAGTCATCTTGAAGTAGTAGATTGATATACAATATAAAACTTGTGAGCGAAATTGATATGTTGGAAGATATCCAAACTGAGAGCAGGAAAGCAAAAAAAGCGAAAGACACTTGTTCCGATACTAATGCAAGAAGCAACATCTTGCTCTTTATATACAAATGGTGACACATCCAGGCAGCCGCGTTGACCAACAACCTCCCAGTGTATACGTATGATAACCCCTGCGTAGCTATGTACATCCTCTTCACGCTAATTCGCCACAGGGCTCGGGGCCGAGAATTGGTCCCAAAGTAGCAATATCTCGGTGGTAACGACACAATAGACAATTATCTCCGAGCCTATGACAACCTAAAACTCGGAGCGGCGAATATACATCATATAGCGCCGAACGTGTATGCAGTAGGTATGCATGATTTTAGGCTGCGCTCTATGGCTTTTTCTCAGGACTACAGCACTGAGGGCATTGAATGTTGATGCCTGGGATATGGAAGGGAACTAGGCGAGGGACGGAGTCTTTATGCGTGGTTCACACGTATTGTTAAGTAATAGGCATTCTGAATTTATTTCCTGGTTGATATAATTGACATTTGTATATTTGGTGCCCTTGCAAGCTGTTAATGGTATATAGTCAGAACCCCGAGAGGCGAAACTTGATCGTCTCAAATTTCCCTTCTGGCACGCCCCCCCAAAAAACAATAAAACAGACAGATAACCCAAAAGATCGATACCACAGGCGAACTTTTCAACGGAGAGAAAGCAAGGGTCTGTATAGCGCCGGCCTCCTCAACACAATAGAAGAGTCATCCCGAAGCATATTCGTGGTTGTGTAAGCAGAAGTCTAGGATTTGTAGATCAAGTGTTGATATCGTTTTTTGAGGGAAACGAGAAATTTGGATTGCGTACGAGCTAGCAACCTCTTTTGCATTTTCAGTCTCGTTATACGGCCGAATACCCGCTGATATTTCATAGATCAGATATCCTAACGCAATATCAGTCTTCTTCCGCCACTTACATATCGATGTCATCGATAATTGACCTAGCATAATCGCATGGTTTGATAGATGGGTCATCGGCCACGAAGAAATTCCGTGGACCAATATCAGCACAGATGACACCATGGCTATGTTTGAAGGCGACAGCATCGACAGAACTCATAATCCAACGATGTAAATCCGCTGAAAGGCCTTGTGACAATGCACATGAATGCGAGTATCTCGAAATCGGTGATATGGAAAGCGGATGGTCTGTGATTTCGAGGTAACCGAGGATGTTCGGATGCTTAGGTAGAGTTTGGTAGATAGGCCTTTTGCGGGTTATACATAGATCCGATGATTTGTTGTACATTTGTGGTAGCTGAAACGTGGTCTTCTATGAAATCATGAGTGGAGGGAGTCTTGATGATTCCATGGCTATCTTCAAAAGCAACCCCTGCTGCTCCTAGGGAGATGAATCGTGTCCCGCCCAATTGTAGCCAGAGGGGGCAATCATCCATATTAAGCTGAAATGGAGATAAAATTTGGAGGAAAGGAATGAAACTGGACTGAAACTGAGAGGATGGACGGGAGATCGAAATTGATCAAATAGGATTTGTACCGAGTCAGCCTCATAGCTTCAACCAATTAGAGATATAAGCAGAATTGCATGTGATGCTAGCCTCATTGAGATTTTGTCCACCAAACCGAGGTATAGAACACTGCAAAGGTATGGTGAAATGTAGAAAATATCGAACAGAGGCCTCATACAGAATAATGCTAGTAGCCTCGTCGCGATAAAGCTCCCGATTAGGCAATATGGCCCTAAATTCGATTGACAGCGAGTGCTGCGCCACATCCGCCACTCATGACATCATAGTAGCTACCGCGGACTCCACCGCCTATGAAGTGAAGGCAAAATGTCGATGAACTTGATCATTGACGTGAACAACGGACAAGTTCGTTTGAATGATATTTATTTGGATAAACTCAAGACATTTAAAACCATGACTGATATGAATTCGGCCTCTTTTCGAAATGCTGAAGAGCCTGCACCGTCCGATCATCGAACACGACGGCATCTCCTGCGCCGCGGAAGACAAGGTGACTGGGCAGTCTGGACCCTAGACTCAAAGCCCTAGATTGGAAATCTAGAAACCTAGAAATCTTGAATTCTTTGAAACACATTGGATCTTATTGTATCTGTGAAGTTCATGTGATTGCGCCAAGCCCTACCTAAACCCTATCATACGATGTTCCCTCCTAGGACTTATAATATCTTTCTTCCCTTCTGCACAACCCCGGAACATAATTTACAGCTGATTGAAATCTGTACCATGTGAACAGCATGTGTCTGAATCTCCCGATCGTCTCCGACAGCACGTGCTATCCGATCTCACCGATTGCTCCGAAGGGTTCCGGGTGTCCGAAAGCTTGACAGCAATGGAGCAGTCACAATAGCTCTCAGTTCCAACCACGGTCACGTAAACACGAATATGTTACCCATTATGGAGCCTAACAAGTGGACCTGCCGCAAACTCCGTTCCGGCTATCTCCTTTCCGCCGATGACGCGTGAAGTCGTCAGTGAGTCAGCAAAAGCGTGGACAATACCAATGCCGCATTTAGATAGCAGGGCTTGGTACCGATCCAGTGTCGATTTTGAATGTTTCACTTTGACCTAGTGTTCCACTGAATCAGCCCTGCATTGCCATGCAAACCCGGCCATTGAGCGCGATGCTCCCTCTGCGACGCCAGGGCCTACGAATACGGAATTCGTTCCCCTGCGTTGCCCACCCGGTCAGCCCAACGTACATATCTTCCTCTAGCATTGCGCTGGCAGTCAATGTACCTGGCCGGAGATGCCTCGCAACCCAAGTTGAAGCGCCCGCCGCAGCTCAGCAGTCTGATGACAAAAGAGAACGGGTCGTAATTCTTGGATCCGGCTGGGGTGGTTATACCCTTTCGCGCAGGCTTTCTCAAAAGAAATACGCACCAATGATTGTATCACCACGTTCATACTTCGTCTTCACTCCTCTCCTCACCAATACGGCCAGCGGATCCCTCGATTTCTCCAACATCGTCGAGCCCGTGCGCGATCCACGCGCCAAAGTGGATTTCATCCAAGCAGCTGCACGCGCAGTCGACCTGAAAAAGAAGACTGTTCTATGCGAAGCCACAGTTGTCAAAAGCGGTGTCACCGAATCACCTCGCACGGCTGAAAATGAGCGACGAACCGAGGATGGCCCGCAGACCACGAATATGAAGCCGATGCAAGAACAGCGCCAATGGGAACAAGGTGAATTATTCGAAGTACCATATGATAAGCTTGTCATCGCTGTAGGTGCCGTCAGTCAGACCTTTGGAACACCAGGAGTGCGGGAGAATGCAATGTTCTTCAAGGATATCGGGGACGCGAAAAGGGTCAAGCGGCGCGTGCGGGAATGCTTCGAGCTAGCCGTGCTGCCATTCACTACCCCAGAGATGAGAAAGTGGTTGCTGAACTTCGCGATTGTCGGGGCTGGCCCAACTGGCATCGAACTTGCGGCATCGCTGCGCGATTTTATCTACTCCGATATGATGGCACTCTACCCGACTCTGAATACACTCCCCAAGATCACCTTGTACGATGTTGCGCCTAAGGTGCTTTCGATGTTCGATGAATCGCTTTCTCGTTATGCGATGGAGACCATGGAGCGAGAAGGTATTGATATTAAGACCTCTCACCACGTCAAAAGCTTGCGCTGGGGACCACCTGGTGCAGCTCCGCCATACCATATGGATCCGAAGCGGTGCCTGACTCTTACAACCGAAGAAAATGGTGAAATGGGCGTTGGCATGTGTGTTTGGGCCACAGGTAATGCCATGCCTAAATTCATCACCGACTCCCTTGATTCGGTCCCCGCATACCCCAAAGACTCCATCCATCAAATCGAGAGCTCTTCAGCTGTAGCGATAGACGCCGAACACGCATCATGGAAATACAAGAAGGCTCCCAAGAAAGGTCCCCTTCTCGTCGACGGACATCTGCGGGTACAGTTGCAGAATGAAACAGGTCAGACAGCCGTTCTTCGGGACGTGTTCGCTTTAGGTGACAACGCTATGCCAGAGACTGGTGCGCCTCCTGCAACGGCGCAGGCCACCAGCCAAGAATCCAAGTGGCTGGCTGATCGTTTGAACAAAGATGACCTGGCTCAGACCCCGCCATTCTCTTTCCGTGACCTGGGCACGATGGCGTACATTGGCGACGAGCGGGCCTTGATGCAAATACCCCGTAAAGGTGACCGTGGCTCAAAGAGTCTCATGCCAGAAGGTATCAAGGGACGTACTGCCTCACTTATCTGGAAGACAGCGTATATCGGCATGAGCATCAGCTGGCGCAATAAATTGCGAGTGGCCTTCCGGTGGACGGTGAATAAGTTCTTTGGGCGGGATGTTTCGCGATTTTGAAGATCATATAAAGAGATTAGAATTGCATAGGAAACATGGAATTTAGGAAGATACTCTACCTCATTCGACTACCCTAGAAGCCTCGATGTAGGTGTACAAGGAAGAAGAACGTGACGAGACACGCCCCATGTGCTCTGTGGGACCTGTCAAATGGCTACCGAACCCCCAAAGCTCAGCCAATGACTTTGTCAACGAACATCGACGAGAACTTTCAATTTAGTTTCGGTGCGGACTTATACAGACCTCAAAAATTCTGTTGATATCCTTTTAAGTCAGGTGCGACGCTTCAGGCAATCTCACGTGGGCTACAGTGAGATGGCTGAAAGGGGCGGGAGAGGAAGAAGAAGAAGAAGAAGAAGAAGAAGAAGAAGAAGAAGAAGAAGAAGAAGAAGAAGAAGAAAGATGGGCGAAGTGATTTTATACCCCCACGTACCTTCCCAATCACTTTCCCTGTAGTTCCTTCCCACTCTGGATGTAAACATACAACACCACTTCAATTCTAACTATCTGGACTACCGTACAAGTCCAAGCCCAATCAACACAACACACTCTAAATACCCCGTTGATCTCTCACTTGTCACTTCCAATCCCAAGCTATAGCAAAAGCTCAAGTGAATCTAGATCCCAGTCAGCATGACAGCCCATCAGCCAGAGAATCGGACACATACCTCATAACATAAGGACAGATACTCTCCCCACCATATGAAGTCCAAATAGCCTGCTCCCGAACCGGTGTACCAGTCCGAGCAGCATTAATCATCAACTTATCATTGATGAAGATGCCAACATGTGCAACCTTGTTCTTGCAATCACCCCCTGTAGCCCAGAACAAGAGATCACCAGCCTTAGCCTGCGCTCGAGGATACCGCTTGCCCATACTAGAATCATACTGATCCTGCGCGACACGGGGAATTGTCTTCTTCAATGCCTGGCAGATAGCATATTGCGTCAGACCGGAGCAGTCAAACCCGCCGCCAGAGGGACCTTTGCAGCCGCCACCTCCCCAGACGTATGGGAGGCCTTTCTTCTTCTCAGCTGCAGCGATAATTGCCTTTCCTGTGCCGGTGCTGCCACCACCACCGCCGCTACCGCTGCATTTGGTGGTCACGTAGCTGCTACTGCCGGTTTTCACGTAGTAGTCGGCTACGTAGCAGCCATCAGATGTCTTGTCCCAGATATTGTTGCCGAAGACGGAGTCTCCAGAGGTTTGGCAAGTGACTTTGACGTCGTGCGACTTTTTATATGATTTGACGACCGCATGGCTTGTTCCGGGACCGGAGCGGCAGTTGACGGTCTCGCCGGTGATGGGATAAGCACTGACTGCTGTTATAGCGGTTGTGAGGGAGAAGGCAATGAGTGAAATGAGATGCATGGTGAACTGCTTGACTGTTCGTTTTTGTAATAGAGAGTTGCTCTTTTCTGTGGTGTAGAGAACCGAGTTGAAGAAGATAAATTTAAGTCGAGATGGAGGTTGAAAGTTTTGTAGACAGCTCGTTTACGCTATACCACGATAGAATCTATAGCTAATTGTTGTGTTCCTCGTGTTTATCGAGCTGATCGTCGATTCGTATTGCTCTTGGAGCAGAATGCAACCCTCCACTCGTATTCCACCCTCGGATTCGATACGATCATCGTGACAATTGCCCTGTTGACACCAATTGATCGTGATCTCCAAGATTGTTTACAAAAATAACAACTTCGAGGGATCTAGTGGACACTAACTGGAGTTTCGGTTGATCTTTTCTCGTATGTTCGTGTTCCTGCATTCATACTTCCCTCGAGGCCACTAAGAACACTCGGAACACGAGATTTACTATTTATAGCAGATGTAACCACGGTGTGGCCCGAAATTAGATGGCCATATTTTAGCTCAAATTTCGTACGGTTTCTAACTCGTAGGTAGTTTCATTTGCCCGTAGCTTGAAATTAACAGCATACCCAGTACTAAGCTGTGTGCATCCTTCTGTATCGACCGTCACTGAAAGATGCCAACGCCCGAGGCTGCATACGACGTCAACTTCCAAACTCGACTCAAGAATGCAATAATCCAAGATGGTCGTTCAGTATCCCTACTACCCTACTCAGATTTTTTATAAACTCTTTCATCGACTTGTCTTGTCTAGTATTTCCAAGCATGTGGCCGAAACTGAGGGGTCGAAGATAGTGGAAACATAAAAAAGAAATCCGAAGATTGGACATATTGGAAATTTCAACATTGCCAGACAAGATCTAAGCCCTCATACTAGAGTATCAAGACACATTATCTATTTCCATTCTGTCTGAAGGGGGTCCCGTGATACCCTATTTGCTACCCAAAAGCGGGGAGACAGGTGTTAAAGACTCTCTCGCCTTGTCCAAGTCACTCTGATTTCTAGTTGATTTCCAGCTCCTTCTCAACCTCCAGTATCAACATGTCCATCTCCGAGATTTATTCAGTCTACAAAGTTAAATTGAATATAGCCATCCAAGACCCCGACATGCCATCACCCCGATACCACACCATACTCTTTGTCCAAACAAATGCGCAAGGTCCGTGTAGCGGCATGAAACACCACGTCACCGGAGATATCGTCACAGGCATGCACTACGAGCCCGCAGAATACGATGATCCCGAGGCCGATGAGAACTTCTTCTCAAAGGAGCTGATTGGACATACCAGAGCCCTCAACTATCCCAAAAACTGGAATGAGATTCTCAAATCTATCCCGGCGCCCGGGAAGCAGAAGGCTTTCAACAAAGTGACGATGAAGACAGAGCCCATTAAGAGCTGGAATCCCGTGACATTCTATGAGCCCGGAGAACCTCGTCGGCCGTTGATCAAATGTACTGAATGGATTGAGGATCAGGCTATTCCAATCTTGATTAATGCGGGTCTGATTCAGTGGAGACATGAGCGTATAGCTGGTGCTTAACGTTGAAAGGTATATGTTTGGTGTAGCCCTCATTCTGATTAAATCCATGCGCTCTTCAGCAAAAAATAAAGCATGGTAACTGACCACTTTCCAATTTTCTTTCTGATTGATGCAAATTCCGCGAGACTGAATGTTGTGAGCAGCGCTCTAGAAACGAGTGAAGGACGGGCCGTCTGGCCAAATCGTTAATCTACTACACTTTCTGATGAAAGTCAAAGTGACCTCTTGGTGACAGAGAGAATTGCCGAATTCAGATTGACGTACTGGCTGTGTGACGCACGAAACAAGATAATCGATGGTGCTTGATCGACATGTGAGGGAAGAAAACCGAAAGGCCCCACCAATATCAGAAGTCGCGAATCAACTATACCCATGTCAATGGGGACCTAGTATGCTAGTGAAAGTGTATGTTGCTAAGCCAATCACTTAAGTATATTGGGCGCCCGGGCTGAGGTCTAAATTTACTTTGGATATTGCGCGTAAGTACGATATATAGTACCATCGGAGTAGCTCGATTTGTAGGCAGCAGAGGTAGGTTTTTGAACTGATCTATACTTGCAAATGATTCAAGCTCTTGACTTGGTTAAAAGCTCAGTCTTTGGCGTTCTACCACGTATAAGCCCGGTCCGCAAGGGCGGCATGTTTTTTTGAGAGAGAAGAGTTTGAAAATAAGGTGGATCATTAGGGGGGTGATTGATAGAAATAGCGCTAATGAAAGTAAATGGGTCCTGACTGACGGTTCAAGACATGTACATATGTTGTACTATAGATCGGCATACTGGGTAGGACACATTTCAACGGAAACTACCACCGGTACAACCCCATTCTCTGATATTTAATCGATGCCCTCTCTCATAATGCATTATATTAAAATTTAGATCCATACAGTCACTTTGAAACATGGATGCCTCCAAAATCCTCAAGCAACTTGCCTGCGCAGGAGATGCATTCAAGGAAAATGAACCCGGTTCACGAGAAGAGCTGATTGCACAAAGCCGTGCGCTCATAGCCGCACTCGAGCTGCCAAGTGAGTTTATCCTGCAGACTCTCTGGGCAGAGGTGAGAAGATCAGCCCCCATCCTAATTCGCCGGTAATGTACAAGCAAGCTCACACAACCGCAGCCCGCCCGATCTGCAATAATCCGACTCGCTGTGGATGTGCATCTATTCCAACATATCAAAGAAGCAGCTCCAGCAGGTCTCAGTCTGGAAGCTTTATCGCAGAAGACTGGCGTGGAACTTGACCTCCTTACCCGTCTAATACGGCACTTGGTCGCTGTGAACGTGCTTGTCTTCCACCCAGATGGGATCCACGGCACAGCACTAAGCGACAGTCTCGCCGATGAACGATATCAGCACACTATTCTATGCTGCTATGACGTCGTGTGGCGAACGCTCGAAAGCATGCCGGCTTACTTTAAGAACAATGCATACCGCTCTCCAACTCCGGGAGGTACGGACGGACCGTTCCACCAAGCGTATGGGACGAACCTGGGACTTTTTGACTGGATTATTGCCACGCCGTCCCAGCTGCAGAATTTTGATGCACTTATGAAAACCTACCGTGCTGGGAAGGTGAACTGGTTTGCGGAGGGGTTTTACCCAGTTTCCCAGCGGCTAGTCTGCGGGTTTGATTTGAAAATTGGTGACGCTTTCCTAGTGGACGTTGGCGGTGGTGAGGGTAATGATGTTGCTGCTCTTGTGGCGACTTTCAAAAGTCTGCCTGGGAGGGTTGTGGTACAGGATCGTGAGCCTGTTATTGCGAATGTTTTGAATGGGACCGAGGAAATGGCGTTTGAGGTGCAGTCCCATGATTTCTTTACGCGGCAGCCGGTCAAGGGTGCGAGAGCCTATTTTTTGCATTCTATTTTGCATGATTGGTCTGACAACGATGGTGTGCGGATTCTGGAGAATCTGGTTCCAGCTTTGGTCAAGGGATATTCGCGGGTTCTACTGTATGAGATTGTCGTGAGTGAGGAGAAACCGACGCTAGCGGCCACGACGATGGATTTGGTCATGATGTCTCATTTTGGGACAAGGGAGAGGACGGAGATGGGGTGGAGGCAGATTTTGGGACGAGTTGGGTTGAAGGTTGTTGGGATTTATACTTATCCTGGGGTGGCGGAGAGTTTGATTGAGGCTGAGCTAGCATAGTTCATCTTTGCGTTCTTTCACAGGTATTTCGGATTTCTGATTAGGTGATTTTATACATCTTTTATACATGTCAAATTCATGCGACAATGTTCAGAGTTCTGCCTGATCTTGGAAGTCTCCCTTCGCTCACCATACCTGATAGAGACTGAGAAGTGATGAGTCGTATATAATGCTATTTTACAAAAATGATGTTTTTGATATTCAATCCGACCTTGAATTTCCCTTCTTCCGCTTCGGAGTTATCTTTACCCTGCATGATAGTACTAATAACACACCAGTAAAGTAAGGAGGGTACTTTCTTCTATGATATCTCTCAATCTCCTTTCTCTCCATAAACTCAGTGCTATACAGATCAATTATTCAATGAAATATCAGTAGGTGCACTATTTATCGTGGTATATATATAGGGTGCAGTTTAGTTTAAGCATGCTTCAAGCCAAAAAAAAACCGTGTATATCCACGGGTGGTCTGACTGCCTAGACCAAATGAATGATGTCAAAAAATTCCGAGTGTCCCGGAACTTTTCACAAGATGTCGACCTACAAGTATGGCCCCCATAGGCCCTAAATAGGAAACTTGGTGTTTTTTATGGTGTAGTGGTAAGACATGCTGTGCTTTGTCCAACCCAAGGGTCTCCCCGAATTGGCACTCGACGCAGCCTGTTGAATGATATCCCTTTCTTTTATCAAATATGACCACTGTCGACACAAATAAAGACTTGTATACTTACAAGAGAGATGCAAATGAAGCTGAACGGTAGGAGTGGGAATTTCGAAGGGAATATCTTTGCTGAAAACATGAGACTAATGCTTTTCTGAGATTGAACGACCAGCATGTAATGTTCCTGAGCTTATTAGAAGGGAACTTGATACATCCTCTGATTGAAAGAAATCATCTTCGCGCGATTTCCGACATCGCCACTGGAACAGGGTATGTAAATGTCATGTGTCCTTGACAGGGAATCTCTTTTTCAATTCAGTCCATCTTTCAGGATTTGGTTGCAAGATGTCCGCAACGCATTTGACAACGCCCGTCCGTTCCCTTTGCTTCAAGGATTCGATGTCTCCAGTGCGCAGTTTCCAAGTGATCTGGATAAATTAAGCTTCTCAGTGCAAAATGTACTGAATCCATTCCCACCGGACGAGCTCAATCGATATGATTTGGTCCATGTTAGGTTCCTCCAACCTGGCTTGGAGGAGTCTGATTATCAACTTGCTGTGACAAATATGGTATCTATCATTAGTAAGCCCAATACTGCAACGAGCTAGCTATTACGAGAAGGCCCCTAACGACTTTCATCTGTAGAACCGGGAGGTTATCTGCAGTGGGAAGAAGAAGACTGCAGTAGATCTTTCAAACTGATGACCACCATACAACCACAATTGCAAGAAATTGTGGATGATTATGTTGGCTATGCAAAGTTTCACGGCTTCAGCCTTAATGCCCCTGAAGCTATTGTGAAGGCATGTGTAAACGCAGACCTCAAAGTGATTAGCAAGACTTTCCAAAACACAGTGAATGCGCCGCCCGAGCAGCTTTCTCATATTAGGTCTTTTTTTCGTCGATCGCTGGCAATGGTGTTGCCAGTTGCCTATTGTGATCAAGGGCTCGTTCATGATGAACACGAAGGGCAGACCATGTATCATAGGAAGATTAGCAAGGTGATGAGGCTTTTTGAGGAAGGGTTAGTACTTGATGATGTTTTCGCAAGCATTCTCTGCCAGAAGGCCTAGGTAGTCTTGGATCAAAAAAAGTCAGACTTCTAGAGAGCGACAAGCATAATAGGCCATCGCTGATATCATCTCAAAATCCTTTGATACATGAATTTGTCAGACATGAAAAGCTTTATTTCACATAGAGGTGAGCTCTTATAGCTAGAGATACATATATAAAGAGAAAATAGGCGGATGTCAAGCCCCTGTTTCCAGGGGCTCTCTGATCATCAATGCGAACTTCTGACTTCCCTCTCCACCACGCTCCGTATAATCCAGCTCTATTTCCTCGACAATCTTCCATCCGTGCTTCAAATACGCTGGCACTCCTTCCATTGTAGCTTCCAGATATATCCGCGCGCCACTGGCGTCTGCTTTCTCGATACCCCATTTGAGAAAGGCACTTCCTATTCCAATTCTCTGGTACTCTGGTAAGACACATAGTAGTTCAAGCACTAGCGGCATTCATTTAGCAGTCAATATTGTAAGACTCTAACGGGCAAAATGAGGTGACGAACCAATATCAGTTTCCTTGAGATGAGTGTTTCTACTTCGCTTTATCATTTCTTCGTAGAACGTGTAGGTGCCCTTGTTCAAATTTGGGGCGTACGCCCACATGTTCTGCACTTGCGCTTGCGCATCGTTGCTCAGACTTATGTCCACAGTTCTTTCGTACTCATAAACAGCTGGTATATGCCAGCGACTGTATGCGATGATATCACCGGCTTCCGAGTCCACACCCGCTAGAATATGGCACTCGGATTTGACAAAATACTCGAGAGAGGAGACTGTTTTGAATGTGTGAACTGCCAATGGATCACATCCCTTGTATGTGCTGCGCATATAATTGGACGAGGGAAAAGAGCGGATTTCAATGCCCACAAGGGCACTTAGGTCAGATGCATTGGCGTACTTGATTTCGAAAGGCCCAGCGAGAGCTGGCGCCATTTTTGGATTGGAAGTGCCGCGAGAATGAATGTTCAATTAGAGCGCAATAATCTGAATCTGTACATTTAATGAGACATCCGTCGATTGCATGACTCAGTACGGCCCCGGGGCATGAAGACGATGACTCACGCAGCGGTGAAACTGAATTAGGTCAGAGCATCCTGGACTTTTTCTTCCTTAGCGTCAAATAGTAAGGGTCTCTTAGGCATCAAGCTGCACGATATATCTATACAGAAAATGAAGGGGGCACTCCCGTTTTTGCAGATATGTAAGAACGTGAATCCCGAGCGAGCCAGCCGTACCAAAGCCTCACCGCTAGTTCCCGATCAAACGAAGACCGTTCCGGTGTAAGATTCCTGTTAGTTGGAATAGATTGATGGAGGATATTTTGTGACATTACCGGTGAAAGCAAGTACGGATGCTCGAGCTAAAAGCCACAGGTAGCGGAGGATGCTACAAGACATGGCTTTATTTTTAAAAGTGCTAGGTATTAAGATTTAGAAGCGGTCACAATCCATTACGGGTCTATATTGAACATCTATTTCATTTTTTGCCTCACGCCAAAAATCTGGACAATACGTTTCCCCATGTGGCTTCACATGCTTGCAGCATCTAGAAGGTCAGCCTCGAACGCACTCTGCACACTGGGTGCACTTTGTACATGATTCAAGGGAGATATCGCCCGAAATATGCACACACGCGAGCTACAGGCCAAGGTGTACGTTCCCATCGGCTCCTAGCTCGAGTCACCGGGAGGTTTCTCACAGTCACAACACGCAAACCCTTCTGCTCGCTAGTGGGAATCCGGATGTGTGTATAAGGGCTAGATCGAGCCGTGAAAGTTCTATAGGCTAGTGGAGATGTAGTTCTTTATTTTGAGAATCATAACGTGAGTAAGAATCTCAGTACGGTTTGATCTGAAAGACTAGGCTAGTCGGCTACCTCCCCCCGCACCGCATTTCTCCCCCTGAAACAGCAACTTCCACAATTTTGAGGCATATGTTCTCCTTTTCGCACCCGTCAACGCAAAGAACAAATTTTCAACCTCGGTGATGTTTTCACATATCTCTCGTATGAGCAGGCTGCGGATGGTGCCGGTAGCGCTCCACAAAGCCCCACAAATGGGCCCGGATCACAGCCCAAAGCCCAACCCTTGGGGGGCTATGGGCTGAACCTTCGAAGCCTAACCCAACAGACAACCCATTCGTGGGGGCCTTTCAGGCCTCCATGAAAGCCTGTCTGGAGGGCTCAACTAGAATGTTGTGATCGCTAATTATGACCTTGTTACTAAGTATATAGAGTTTGAATTCCCTTCCTATAGATGTGATGATGGGCAGATGATAGCTGTCTTGAGTGTGCTGCCGTACTGAGAAGCTGCCATTTACAAGATCTAGCTGGACAGCCGATGAGGTTGTTACCGGGAAGCCTTATGATATCCTTGATATCGTCGATATCGGATCCAAACCTAGGGCTGAAAATGGGGTAAAGGAGAGACAAGTGGACTCAATACTGATGATTTGATTCTCAGTCGCGGTGCCAGCAATGCTTCGGCGTCATCGAAATTACTAAAGACTATGCAAAAGCTGTGCTAGAGAATGGCGAAGTTCGCAGGGATGTTACGCAGAAGCGTGGTGATCTTCTGTTCCGGATGGCGTTCAACCGAAGTGTGAACAATAGTCCCACCATTACAGCCCGTATCGGCAGTGGAGAAGTCAGGTCAACAATGCAATGACCTTATTCAGAGAGGCTCTTTGCCCAGTACCATGTAAGTCCGCATGCTGATTCCCTGCACTTCTGATCAGGTCTAGAAATAATAGGCCTATGGCTCAAATAGATGCTATTTGGCACTACTATATTGAGTTGAACTTAAATATCAACAAAATCAGGTTTAAGTCTAATCACCTATAGCACACACGAAGAAATCAAGCACCCTTGAGTAACCTGATCCTATTCTCTGGCCACTATCTGGTTCCTTGCCACTTGCAAAACTAGGGTTGGCTTGCCAAGTCTCATGCTAGTTGGTATGCTGGTAGACCGAGATGCCGCAATGGTCGATTGGCATCAATCTTGATCCCACGAATGTTATGAAAGCTCTACAAAAGGCCGTGGTTGATACCCTTTGCTGGAACGAAAGGAAGTCAAAGCCTCGACATACAGATAGATCCATTTATTCGATACGACTCTTCTTTCAACCATCTTACACCATGTCTGTCCTGCTGAGAGCACCACGTTCGAATGTATTCAACAGACTTTCTACTATCAAACCAATACCACGTCCGTTCCCACCTCGATTTTCAACATTGACAAAGACTGCTGGAAAGGTGCCAGTCACAAAAGACCAGAGTTCAAACTCCTTGGAACCTTCAAAATCATCCAAATGGAAAAGAATCAGCAACGGCCAGTATGTCAGGCCATTTGATCCTTTTGAAAATATGTTTTCACTCTTTTGTCGCGACCCAGCCAGACCAGAGCATCGGAGCCTCGACGTCATGGTTCAAGTTGGCATGGAAACTTCAGAGCAAGATTCAAATACAATGTTGAAGACGATCAAAAAAGCATGGATCGGAATGCGCTATCTCCATCCTAGTCTTGCCACTGAAGTCTACCCGAAGGAATTCCGGTACATGCCTCTCAAAAGCCAAGCAGATATTGATGCTTGGATGAAAAAAACATTCATTGTTAAAGAGTGGGATGCGAGTGCTGAAGTACAAGGATGTCAAGACCTCGGCATCACACCTTCTGCCGATTCGCCTCTGCTATACTACTTCCCTGACAAGCAAAAGCTGATCCTCCGCATGAATCACATGCATGGGGATGGGAGAGCATGTGTGGATCTGCTACAAGATCTCTTCAATGAGATTCAGCGTTTGAACTTAGGTGGAGAAACTGTCAAGGAACCTTGGGGTGCGGAAGTACCCAAACTTGCTTCTGGCGCATTTGACACTGCGGGAATAACAGCCTTGGAAGATGACTGGTCTTCAAATCTTACCGCATCGTTGCCTCAATCACAAGCAAATGGAGAGGCCTTTGAAATTCCTTCTATTGATAATGCACACCCACCTGGACCGGGCAAGACACAATCGCTGGACTTTTCTGAAAGTGAAACATCTGAGCTTGTGGACCAAACCAAAAAAATGAATTTAGGAATTACTGCTTTCGTGCATGCAGTGCTTCTTCATGCAGGAAAGAGAATCAGTCCTAGCTCTGATAGTTCTGTCCATTCGACCGTTCTTATTTTCAGTTTCCGAGAAAAATGTACCGGCTCGCCTGCCAATGCTAATGCGAGAGCCGCTGCTCTGCGAATTGGCTTCTGGCCCGTACAACTGTCGATGTCGGATGACTTCCAACGCACGGCGTTTGGCATTAAACAGGAATATAAGGCTCTCGCTCGTCAAAAGTCTGCTGCTATTGCCACGATGGTGCCATATCTGCAGAAGTCTGTAGCAGTATTATCTAAAGACTATTTTAAAGGGATTCTACCCAGCTTCATTGGAAATCTCTCGAACCGCTTCCCCAAAACCTACGGCTCTTTCAAGATCCGGGACCTCTGGATGTGTGCGGTGCCGACCGATGAACGAATTTATCTCGGAATTCAGACTTTTGGTGATAAATTGTCTATCAGGGCGTGCTACAATCAAACATACCATACAGATGAGCAGATATCCGACTACCTTTTGCAGATCAAGAAAGAGATGTATGCCGGTCTGACATCTGACGTCGAAAAACTCAATTTCCTGTCGATGTTGAACTTGCAGAGCTAGTGCTCAAATCTGATTGAATAGCATGACAGTATGGCAAGTATATCGATTAGGCAAAAAGCGCTTCGATTCATCCGCTTGGTACTTCTTTTGGAAAGGTGCTTTGTTGAGTTGAAGATCAGTGTTTCTGTCAACAAATAATAGCATCTGCATGATTTTCGGTACGATTACGCCTCTGTGAGACGTTTGAAGCTTACATATATCCCTAAACCATCGACTATGGGCATGACTTTTGCTGTGCCTTCTAGAATAAACCCTTCATATGATATCAGATGCTTACCGATGTTCTTTCAATTTTACTTGCTGGTCAATTGCCCCTTTCTTGTGTAGTGTATACTATCAATTGTCAGTATGTTATTGATCAGGACACTACCTAGGCAGTCTGAAATAGCGCCCTACGGCAGTCTCTGGCCGCCAGTGGACCTTTTGCCAATAACATGTTTTGACCATTGAGCTCACCACCGGATTTTGATAACTCACCCCTAGCTTTGAATATTCTTCTATATATCATGATATCATCAGAGGTTATACAAAAGTCTCTCACGTATATTGTGCTAATCTTAACGTGATTTAAGAAGAATATCCAAGAAGCCGATAAAGAGGACCACTGACAAGACTGTTTGAGGGCCTCCTAAGAATATTATAAGGCTTTATAAGTGGTCATTCACTCTTATACCATCTCAGTCGTAAAGTGGAGTACTAGACTAAGGTGAATTAAGAGATCCAAGAAAAGCGAAATTCGAGGTGGTCTACGTATTTTCCAGATTCAAAAGATTGATATGTTAAGGATTCGATATTCGAGAGAAAGAGCCATATTGCTATATTTGTATCAAGTACGTCAATGTGTAATAGCAACTGTACTGATGCCAAAAAGTCTGCTAGTGCACCGGCGGCTGGCCTTTCCGGCTTGCATTATCGCCAACAATACACGGCGAGGCAAATCTTAATTCGCATGCATGAAGAAGGTGACTCTGCAGAATCATGATCGAAAACACGAAGTTCAATAAACAAACAACTACATACTACACTTTTGAAAGACCTCTCGCTGATGAGGTCCGGTGAACGTGGTGAAATTATTCGGCATTGGATCGCGTATTGTACATTGGTATGCGAGAACCAAAATTCGCCACGTTGGATTTGAACTAGCAGCAAATCAATTCGCTCTTCGTGGAAAACTTTGCTTGGTAAACTCAAGCGGGAAGGATACACTACCGAGATGAAGGGTAGTCATGGCGCGATATCCTAGATGATGGATCAGTATAGAGCACGATAAGGGGCTCGGAGATATGCAAGGGACTGAAATAGATGACGGCGAATTTGCGGTGTACGATGTTGTCGATAAAAAGGAAGATCGCCCGAGTATGAAGTCTACGTATGTATGTTGTATGATGTACCAAAACCTGGTTTTTACTTCGCTGATAGTTTCCCGGTTTGTTTCTCCTTTTTTTTTGACGTGGCATACTGGCCTTGTATTACCATAAAACATGAAAAAGGTATCAAATCACCCACCCGCTGATAATCAGCTATGAAATGGTTCCTCCTTATAGAGCCATATTGGCACAAGTAAAGGCAGGCGTCACAGATCCGGAGTAGTCAGCAATGATCGCTTCAACCGCTGCATACAGCCCAGGACCCAGAACGAACAGCCCAACCATCATGATAAAAACATTGAGCAGAGTCAAAGCAGTCTTTCCCAAACCGTTGAAAAGCGATCCCCGGTTGAGTTGCCAGTACGCGACAGCGAAGTAAATAAAGCCGAAAAATGAATCAAAGGCTGCGCTGAGCAGAGAAAGGAAATCACCCATGCTGGGAATGATCTCTGCGAAAACAAACCCGAGTATCCAGATCCCGACCATGATAATTCCCCATACACCCCATCCAATCACGGTGTGGCTATGCGAATGTCGGGATTTGCCGAGGATGCGTGTGTAGATGAATTTCCCCGTTACGTTGGCGTAGATCACGCCAATGACTAAGGTGGGGACGATCACGAAGCCGAAAGATGCTTTCTTGTACGAGACCACCCCGAGACTACCAAAGGCTGGGGCGGTAGCATATTGGCCGAGGTAGCGGAATCCGATGGCTGAGGGCACGATAAATAGGATGGCGGAAATCGCGGCGAGAACAGCCAATGCTTTAGGGAAATCCTGCGGCCGTTCCATCTCCGAGATAAAAGTCGGGAACAGAATTTGGGGGACCCAGAGGTAGGTGATATTCAGCACAGCGTTCATGCAGGCGACCCACGTGGTGCCTGGTAGAGGGAAAGCATAGGTTCTCACAGGCCCGTCTGTGGGGTAGTTGCCCCGGTATCCGTAGAGAGGGGCTTCTTCGATTCCGGCAAAAACGAGGAATAGAAGAATTGCGATACCCATACAGGCGGCTTTCGGAGGGTCAGCTTGGAGTAACTGGGTGACTTAGGAAGATGAACTACTCACATGAGAACATTGACATGAAGCTGATATGTTGCAACGTCCGGGGCATGGACATGACGATTCCCACAACAGCCGTGATGATTGAAAAGACGGCAGTGCACAATGAGTGATCTGATAGTGTATTCAAGACCTTGGCGCCAGTCAAGACATGAAATCCGATGAGAAGAATATTATTCGCAAGCATCATAAATGCAGAGAATACATAGGCAACTTTGCTCTGTCCAAATACGTGGTACCCAAAGTCGCCTGTGGGTCATTGTAATGTTAGTTTTCATTTTACGCAAAAATCTGGATACTTGGACTGCCGCCGACTCACAGATATCCATAATATGCGGGTGTTTCATGATATACTTGTGCATCGTGATAGACGTGATCCAGAAGAGGAGTCCACAAAGGACCATAGTGATGATTCCCGGAACCCATCCGAGGACGCTGAAAGCAACCCTGTCAGCTTCATTGAAAACCAGATTCCAAAGAAATGGGCACTCACGAAAGAGACCAGGACTGTGCCATGATGGCGAGACAGACCTGCTCCCCGGCAAGCAAGCAGGCCGTTTTCTGCCATGACATTGTTCGAAGCTTGATATCATGTTCATGGTCTGGACGAAAAGTGATGTCAGGTCAGCGTGATATATAACGCAGGGCATTCGGTACCTGCGGCGACCAGAGCAGTGATGGTATCGAAAGAGTCTGTTCCATCAGTCTCGGTGCCCAGGACGTAGCCTGGCTCCTTCTTATCGTTGGACATGTTTCAAGATGAAGGGGTGTTGAAGAAGGTAAATACTCGTGGTAGGAACGGACCCTACATTATAAACAAATGAGACACAAATTACACGTGGATCGAAGTTTTTTTTCTCTTCTTTTTTGGTTCTTTTTTTGCCTCTTTTGCCTCTTTTGGGCTTGGCGTTAACATGATCGATTTGACGCCAATCCAGAACAAGGCAAAAGGGAAATGATGGCGCCATAATTAAGAGCATCGCGATATTGGCTTTAGCTTGTCAGGGCTTAGCCGAACTTGCTTATCGGTCGTTCCGTGGGTTTGGCCCCATTTAACTGTTGAAGGCTTTCAATTTCTAATCTGATTGGTTGAACCAGTGGGATTTCCCGTCTTAGCAAATCAAAGCAGCGCACCTGGGCAGAAATTACCCTTGGCCTATATCTTGGCACGGTGCTTAATATATATTTTCAGGGAATTTTCTTCTCCGTGTTGGACGCTATGGATGGGGTCAGAACTACAGTTTCGCACTGATCGAGCCGCCCTGCACAGCCCGATCAATGATCTCCATGGCCTGGAATAGCTGATAATCATGCTGTTTAGGAGCGATAACCTGAACGCTAAGAGGTGAACCGAGGTACACGCGACGGTCAACCGTTTTCTCATCCCCTGTGAATCGAAGCCAATTAGCGAGACCTCACCGAGATAATGTGAATATCGAAAACTTACACAACTGCCGATTCGCCTTGTCCCAGCTTCCCAATACAGGCGTATCCATTTCCCGCCCAATCTCAAGGTCAGATTCTGTGAATGAACGGACAGGAACAGAGGCAGCTGGGTAGTCTAGCAGCACGAACGTCGAGGTGTACCCAACGGCGTTGTATCGGTCGAGCTCTGGGACCGGGTGTGGCGCCACAGGGCAAATTATGGCATCAACACGTCGAGCGACAGAAGCCTGCGATGTCAATGTCCACATCTTCATCATCTCCTCTTCAATCTCAGCACGCTGTGCCTGCAGATTTGCTAGTTGAACCACTGTCAGGGCTTTGCCACGCTTCAGACGGCCCTGCAGCCACGGAGTGAGTTCTTCACCCATGCTCTCGATGAGATCAAGCATGTGCGACCCATCATCAACGCCCATCAGCCGACCAGCGAGGGCTTGGCATCTAGGTAGGACAGATGGAACAGGGATATCAACGACTTCGACGCCGGGGGTACCGCGAAGCTTGTTGGCAACTTCGTTCAAAATACGGGTAATCGGGGGCAGAGGTGTGACAAGCCCATCTGTCTTGAGAACACCGATGGTGAAGTTACGTGGGGCGAGAGTAACCGGTACTGACTGTGATAGCCAGGAGCCCGGAATGCAATCTGCGCCGAATAGCTCCGCACGAGGCACGATTTCCGCCATGACGGCGTTGATGTCCGCAACAGAGCGAGCCAACGGACCTGCTACTGCTTGCAACCCTATCCGACCCTTGCCTTCAATCTGGCCGCTCTGTTGGCCCCCATATGGCACTCGTCCATTACTTGGCTTGAACCCATAGATACCCTGGCACATAGCTGGGATACGAATGCTACCTCCGATATCCGTGCCAAAACCGACCATGGACCCGCGCATGGCGAGCAAAGCGCCCTCTCCGCCAGTGCTGCCACCGGCAGTCCATTGACGGTTGAGAGGGTTTAGTGTGCGCCCGAAAAGGTGATTGCAGCTGTCCAATGTTCCGAGTGTTTGTGGTATGTTTGTCTTGGCGATCACCACCGCGCCCAGAGACTGCAGTAGGTCTACTAGTGGGGCATTTGCTTTGGCAGGCTTGAATGCCAAGGCAGACAATCCAATGCTTGAGTCCACACCTTTCACATTGAATGTATCCTTCACTGAGACCGGGAGCCCATGTAATGGGCCAATTGGGGCGCCCGTGCGCTGGAAGTGTTCGTCTAGCTCCCGGGCTCTTTGCAGGGCACGGTCGAAGAGTGGTTCGGTCAGACATCGGGTGAGTTGGTGAGCGACAGCCGCTCTCTGCAATTAGCCATAACTTTTAGTGCCTTGATCAAACACGATTAGCCGATCGGCAAGCGCACCTTGCAAAACCCTCGCACCACATCCTCGGCCTTCAATCGACCTTCTGTCATCTCCGCCACAAGGCCCCGCACGTCGTATTTCTCTGTGATTTCCAACTCCTTCTGTGTCATTATTCCACAAGACCGTGGAATATCCATCACCCCGACTCGTTTGTAGCTTTTTGGACCGACCGTGATCGAATCGGAGATCGAGAGCATCCCGTCGGGGATGAGGTGTGCGGGTAGCCGCCATTGGGCAGGGATAGCTGCAGCAAGCTCAGCTTGCTTGCGTTGGGCGATTGCCACATACTGAGGTTCCTGGGAGGCCATGATGAAAATATGAGAATTGACATCGAGGTGGAGAGGTGGTTTTAATGCGGGGGGAGTGTGGAGAACAACCTCGGCCCAGAGGTTGAGGTATTGTCCGCGGGTACCCGATTAGGAGGTACATATAGTGATGGTGTGCAACGTAGGGATTTTAATTCCAATCTAATGGGGTTTTTGTATTGCCAACTCGACCAGCTTAATATTTTGAGCTTTGCTTATGTCAATAGGAAAGTCGTTCCATTGTTACCTACAACATCAAATCAAAATTTACAGACTCCCCTTGAGCATAGCTCCGCCATCCGACGCAATGACTACTCCATTCAAATGACTCGAAGCCCTAGATCCGAGAAAGACAACCAAGCCAGCGATATCCTCAGCATTACCGAGCCGACCATTAGGTGAGGACGCCTCAATATCTTTCGTACCTCCTCTCGCCTCAATGAACTTTTCAGTCATCTTCGAAGGGTAGAACCCTGGGGCAATAACATTGGTCAAGATATGCCGCGGCCCAAGGGCAACTGCCAAATTCTTCGCAAGGTGGATAGAAGCCGCCTTGGAAGCGGAGTAAGAAAAGGTTGCATTATCCCCAACTGCGCCGATCACAAGACCTGCCACAGAGGCAGTGATGATGACGCGAGATGGATCTGTCTTGGTTGCCTTTGCTGTAAGTAGAGGGGTGAATCTAGCCCAATGTTAGAATCGCGCCTCTTCCTGGTTTCGCGTAGAACAGTAACCTACTTTTGAATGGTGTAGAACACGCTCTTTACATTCAAATCCATGACTTTTGAAAACATCGGCTCAGGGTGGGTGTCGAATTTCTCACCCCATGTTGCGCCAGCATTGGCGAGGAGGATATCAACATGGTCTGTGGTCTTGCCTACTTCAGCGACAAGTCGGTCTATCTCTGTCATGTCTGAGCTGTCGGCTGGGACAGAGATGGCTTGTGCGCCGGGCTGTTTGTTAGGGATGGCATTGAGAGCTGCAACTGCCTCGTCGCATGCTGCCTTCTTCCGGGAGGTGATGTAGACTTTGGAGCAGCCGGCCTGGAGAAGACTGCCGAGATGTCAGCAGATGTGATCGGGTAATAATTCTTGTATTGCTGGAGAGGTACATACCCTGAGGCTGCATGTAGTCCTAACCCACGGGACCCACCTGTTACGACAGCGACCTTGCCCTCAAGAGAGAAGATGCTGGTAAAATTGGAAAGTTTGACTTGTTCGTCGACGGACATGATGAAACAAACTGGAACTGATATTAGAATGATGATTTCGAGGAAAAGAAGTTTCCCCTAGCTATTTGTATCTGTACAAGCCGAAATGGCCGAGGTTTATTGAAACTCTGCCCCGCTTGGAATCTCCCCAGATTGCAAGATTAGAAGCCTGGAGGGATTAATAATCTGTATATCATTCCATTTCCAGATTGTCCTGCTTTCATATGCTCATCGGTGATACGTTGATGTTACAATGGTCTTGAATAATCCAATGAGAGCAGCTTATTTGTGGTTTAATAAAGTCAAAAAAATGCATATACCGTGTGCTTCTAATAGGAATGGTTACGCTTTTTAAGGGCAATCCAACGGACGTCTGGTTCTGGTTTCAGTCAGAAAGTGTTGGGCATTATCTTGAAGAATAGTTGCATTCCATACCAGGTAACTATTCGAAATTACAGTAAGAATCTAACGAGCAAATCCCACCTAGTTTCCCCCTTTGTCTCTCCTTGTGTGACGTATGATCGTTGTGTTCCTAAAAGACCCCCAAAAATCCCATAAAGCCCAAAGCCCACCCCAACTGAAGTGCCAAATGGGCTAGGCTTTAGACCCTATGTTCGGGCTCACCGGCGGGCTGCATGTGGGGAAAACCCCCCTGGGCCCTTTATAGGGGCTTAATGGGACACAATAGGCATCACGCAATACAAGTATCATTGATCGCAGCTGTATAAGTGATATAGAGTTTGCCAGTAGTTCTGGGGATTCTAATTACTACTTCAGCCCCAAAATGTAGGTTGTACGATGATGTCGATGTGCAAACACAGCAGATTACCACTAGGCCACAACAGAAACCGAGGTTCCTGTTTATAGCCTAGGGGGCTTGTATTGCGCTCACAGATGATCGAGGAAGGAACTAGACACTGATCCCTAGGCTGTGGCAATAGAGAGATATTAGGTGGCTGAGATCGCCGATATCACGCTCCACAGGTATTGCCTGCCCAGTATAAATAGACTGCGATCTGTGTAAAATCCTTCTTATCAAGCAGCTACTTTATATATATCCTGGCCGTAGTTATGCAGAGTAATGGAGGCTGATGGGCACCTTATAGGCCCCTATTAATGACCTCTGGGCTGGGTTGGGCCTTAAAGATCGAGCCCATAGCACACTGCTGGTTGAGCTTTGGGCCCGGAATATAGGACCATTTGTGGATGTTGCAGAGGTCGAGTTGTTACATTAGACTGGTTTAGAGAATGGCGCAAAGAGAGATTGTATATGGCGCCTGGAAATTAGACCGGAAACATTCAAGACGAAGAAAGGAGAGCATATTAGAGAAAATTTCGAAATCTGCTCAATCCATCTCCACCTGTGGATATCTCTACCTTGGTGGCCGCAAGATCCGTGTTGTCACATCACTTTCGACAAGCATTGAGTTGAGGGACCTTGGTGGTATATTTCTTGTCTACATTTCCACTCCTCCTTTCCACTCTTCTCTGCACCCCCACATCCACAATTTCACTATGTCTTCTCAAACATACACTCTGCCTCCTCTCCCCTACGCCTACGATGTAAGTCTCATCCGGTCATAGATGCTAGATATTCCTTGCTTTGAAGCTAACAATCAGCAGGCCTTGGAGCCCGTCATCTCCAAGGAGATAATGGAGCTGCACCATCAGAGGCACCACCAGACATACATCAACAACTTGAACGCGGCATTCTCCGCTCAAGTATCTGCGACTGCGTCAAACAATGTCCTCACATTGGTTTCATTGCAACAGAAGATCCGTTTCCATGGCGGTGGCCATATCAACCACTCACTGTTCTGGAAGAACCTGACTCCCCCCAACACACCTGGTAATGATATCGGCGCCGCACCTACTCTGCGTGAAGCTATCATCTCCCGCTGGGGCTCGCACGAAGCCTTTGTCAAAGCGTTTAGTAACGAGCTTCTCGGTATTCAGGGGAGTGGCTGGGGATGGTTGGTGAGCAAGGGTGGTGTCAAGGGACGACTTGAGATTGTTACAACCAAGGATCAGGACCCTGTCAATGAACCCGATGTACCTGTCTTCGGTGTTGATATGTGGGAACATGCCTACTACCTCCAAGTGAGTTTATCTCTATCTTTTGTTCGTTACTGTTTGTATTCGTCTGCTAATCTGTGGATAGTACCTGAACAACAAGGCTGGCTATGTCGAAGGAATTTGGAAGATCCTCCACTGGGCGGAAGCAGAGAAGCGCTACACTGCTGGCGTGGAAAGCCTACTGAAGCTGTGAGGGCTTGACTGAGTCACAGTTCTCAGTCTCAGTTAGTTTCAATGATCAGGTAGTCTACTAGGAAGTCTAGTGTTTTCGACTCATGCAAGATGATTTATGGTTGCAATTATGTCTATGATGTATGTCCGTAGATAGGTCTCAATAGACGCTCGTCCCATTAATTGTATCCCACCACTCCAGTTCCAATAATTGGCCCCCCTTGCTCTCTAACTGTCACTTGTCGGCCAATGACGCCCTTCTCCGAGACGCCCAGGTCCAGCCTCTCGGGCAGCTCGAATTCAAACTCCCTTGGATTCGTCGTGTTGGTGTTCTTGTCATTTTCCATATTCAGGCAGAACTGATGAAGCGGGGAATTGGGATGGGACGTAGCGGAGAGGTCGCCATATTTTCTAACATCGACTGTAAGCCTTTGTCCGTTCAAATAGCTCCCGAGGTCGCGAGGTAGGATAAACTCACTCAATGCGTATATCCACATTTCGGCATCTTCTGAGTGCGGTGTATGTCTCTCCATCTTCCGTCCGAAAGATTGCTTTCGTCTTACGGTCTAATGCATCTGTTTCGCGAAAGAAAAGAGAGTATGATGACAATGAGCCAGTTGATGATGATGATGATGATGCAAATGAGGATACCGATTCTGGTGACGAGGATAATGATGCTTCCGAGAGACTCGACCTTGGACGTGTGTCTCGGGGGAATATGACAGCAATGGTGCCTCCAAATGTTGGGCGGTTGGTTTCTCCACACATGATGATCTATAAGAGTGAAGGTGTTGAAATGAGATGAGATGAAAGAGGGCTGATATACAGATTACTATATTGATTGTATGTGACAAAGAAGAAAAAAGACAAAAGACAAGGCAGACCGTCTAAATACCATCCACAACACCCCCAAGGTGCTCAAGGTGAGAGTGATCGAGCACGAGTGAGCACATTAAAAGTGGATTTCCTCAAATCTGCTCATGTGGGGCCCGTTGGTGCCTTACTGCCCTGTGGCCTTGTTTCATAGGCATATATAAGTGCCTCAGGCAGAATTTTGTGGTCTGTCACAATGTATAAATAACCCCTGATTAATACTTCGTTTCACTATAAGCGCTTAACCCAGTGTCCATTGCAATCAAAATGGTTACATGAGAGTCGGCGTTGGGCCGTGTTGGGTCATCATACCCCTCCTTCCTCTCCCCTACAACATACACAAACCCACCATCAAAAAAATGGCCCAGCCACCTCCCGCCGAGGACTATTATAACCTAGGTGAATATCGTCGCAGTGTGACCACGACGAGCGAAAATGCCCAGCTTTGGTTTAGCCGGGGCTTGATCTGGGCCTACGCCTTCAACCATGAAGAATCTGCCTGTTGCTTCGAAAAGGTCGTCAAATTCGACCCGACATGCGCCATGGGATACTGGGGCATTGCCCTTGCCCTGGGGCCCAACTATAATAAGCCATGGCAACTATTTGATGGGGAAGATCTTTCGTCTACCACGACTCGCGCCCATCGCGCCATTTTGGAGGCGAAGAAACATGCTCACGCTGCGACGCCTTTGGAGAATGCTCTTATCAATGCACTGCAGCACCGATATCCCCAAGAACAGCCCGTAGAGGACTGCACGGAATGGGACAAGAACTACGCAGAGGCAATGACATTAGTGTACAATGATTATCCGGATGACCTCGACGTGACCGCGCTATACTGCGATGCGCTAATGAATTTGACTCCATGGGGCCTGTGGGACATCAAGACGGGCGAGGCCACACCAGGAGCCAAAACATTCGAAGCAGAAAAAGCGCTGGATCGGGTTTTGAAACGCGACGAGGCTCTCGACCATCCCGGCATCTTGCACCTCTACATCCATCTGATGGAAATGTCCCCCACACCTGAAATTGCCCTACCGGTAGCGGAGTACCTTCGCGGCCTTGTACCAGATGCCGGTCATCTGGAGCATATGCCTTCCCACATTGATGTCTTGTGTGGGGAGTACAAACGTGCAGTAGCGGCTAATACCTCTGCAATTCGCGCAGACGAAAAGTTCCTCGCCAACCAGCCCATGGGCCATTTCTATAACCTGTACCGCGCACACGATTATCACTTTCGGATGTATGCTGCTCTGCTGGGTGGCCGATCGAAGGTCGCGCTTGAGTCTGGAGCTGAGCTCGCGCGGATCATTACCGAGCCTCTTCTGCGCATCGAGTCTCCGCCGATGGCAGACTGGCTGGAGGGATTTGTCGCTATGCAAATGCATGGACTTGTGCGGTTCGGTCGCTGGGAGGACATCATTACTATAGAGCTTCCAAAAGATGCAGAACTTTACTGCGTCACCACTGCAATGATGCACTATGCAAAGGGCATTGCGTTTGCTGCTACCAGCCGTGTCGTGGAAGCAGAAGAACAGCGAGAGCATTTTCTGCGAGCAATGAAGCTTGTCCCAGCTTCCCGGACGATCTTCAATAACCGTTGCATCGACATTCTTCGGGTCGGTGAGGCAATGCTCGATGGTGAGATTGCGTATCGCCGTGGCGAATATAACACTGCGTTTTCGTATCTCCGGGACGCTGTTAAGCGAGATGATACGTTGCCGTATGATGAGCCATGGGGCTGGATGCAGCCAACGAGACACGCGCTGGGGGCGTTGTTACTCGAACAAGATCGAGTTGAGGAGGCTGCAGCTGTGTATTCTGCGGACCTTGGAATTGATACATCTCTGCCTCGCGCTTTGAGACATCCGGGTAATGTATGGGCTTCACATGGGTATCATGAATGTTTGGTTAAGATGGGCCGGAAGCACGAGGCGCGTGCCATGTTGCCGCAACTGAGGATTAATTTAGCGTGGGCGGATGTACCCATTAAATCATCGTGCTTCTGCCGACAGAGAACTGATTAATTCTCTTTCATGTTTTGAATTAACTATTGAGCCTCTTGGATATTGCGTAAGGGACATTTGTTCTAGGTAGCCAAAATACTATACTGGGATTCGCATCAAACACACGAGCAGCTGGTTTCCATGACGGAGATGGACCAGGAACGTGAGATCCGACGCGGTGAACATTTCTGGCCACCATGAATGCTCCTATCAGACCCCATATCGTCTTTCGTCCGGGGTAGAAATGATAACAAAGAGTGATGCTTAGATGTAATTGTAGAATGTGGGCTGGTAACTTACACGGCTGTACCACAGAGGTCGTATGCGTGTTCAAATCCACAGGTTATTTCTTGTTTACGAGATTGAACATTCTCAACAGATAGTTTCACATGTGCTGCAAAACAACATATGATATGGAGACTTGAAACTGTTGCAATAAACATGAATGATCATTGGACGCCATCTCATAACATGGCCAATAGATGCCGTAACTGGACGATTTGTCAATACCATCAGCAGAAGCTAGCGCTTCTTCCCCCTTTGTGATTAGCTGTACTTTTGACCAGCATGGCCCTTCCCTTCATGTACCAGAAGTTGTGAGTCAAATTGGCTCGATATCGAACCTCATTTGTAGGTTTCCCATAATAGTCCATGTATGAATGGCGTCAATGCGGTGCGTGCGTCTTGGCCAAGCCCCCAGAACCAGACGGGCGACACCCCTTCCCAGCTTCGTACCCAGAAGTTCCTGATACTCTCTAGTACCATATGTCCAGCACTGGGGTTCAGGGTCATCAAACCAGTGTAAGCCATGACGAGGGTATAGATGTATTTCCACGTATGGCCAGGTGAAGAGATTCTGAACGTTGAGAAAGTAAACGTGCCGGAGCGTGTCGATATGATTATCAAGTTGGTACTGTGCTTGAGCCACTTGAGACCAATAAGGCCCAGTCCTTCTTGTAATATTGTCAACGAAGATAGCCCCGAGTCCGGTATGGTGCTGGTAAACACTCCAGCCCTGTTGGTCACCATCATAACGCCTCAAAAAAACATAACGCCAATCGTCTCCTGTCGAGAGCCCAGTGGATTGGATGCTGCCCGCTTCCTCGGGCGTTGACCTAAAATCATTTAGATAAACCTCGAAACTCTGGTCTTGGAGTGGGTGGTTGACTAGATCTTCCCAGGTGACTCTTGATCTTCGGATTGGACATGCTGTTGTGTTTCGGCCGGCTATCCATGCTTGATATTGAGCCCCGATGTTTCGATAATTGCTGACGGTGTCATCCGAAATATATTCGTCCCAGGAGATGTCTGAAGAGGGGAGCGGTGGAGAGTGCGAAGAGCTACCATCAGTAGGTCGTCTGGATGCTATTGCAATGGCGTCCGAGAGTTGCCATCTTAGGCTTCTTTGTCGTAGCGGCGGCCGTATTGTTGGCGTTTGAGGTGACTGGGGCGGAGGTGATACCTGCTCAGATGATTCGTTATCGGAGCTGTGCCGTCGCGTAGGTCGGTAGGAACGCGTTTCATCCCGGGTGCTGTGTCTCCGCCTGCCACGAAATGATGTGGTTAATTGGTAGTCTCCTGGAGCTTCGCTAGGTCCGTCGAAAGAATAGTGGTGCAGGTCAAAACTCTGGATGCTAGTACCGGTGATAGGTGCTTGGAGTCTCGAGTGTGAAGTCAGGGGTTGTCGTGGAACTGTCTGGTTAGCTGCCATGCCACGATTATCACTTTCAAATGTGCCTCACCCTGTCTGATCCCGTTTTGGCCATTCTCGTGTTGACCACTGAACTCTCCATCAAGATGAGAGCGACTTATACATATACGCACTGACGAAAGGTATTGCTGTCTCATTTTTGGGAGAGACGGAACGAATTGTCACTTGGGCTGTGCGTCATGCATGATTTGCCGTTGCAGAGATGTCAGGTTGAAATGAGCCTTTGACAGGTAATTGGCAAAAGCAGGTACTAGACTGTAGACTATGTACCCTGTCGTGGCATTTAAATACTCGCTCACATCCTCCTCTTGTTCGAACATCTCGAAAGAATCTTCTACTTGCATTTGAGACGTTTAACTGGCATTCACGTCGACCTCTCATCCTTTCCGGCCTCCTATTCGACATTCATCAGCTCTGATTCTCATCGTCAGTATGTGTTATGTCTATATGATGTCCGTGATCACAAGTAGGGAGCGACTTTGGCTGGTGAAGTTGAAAATTTGCCGCTATTCTCATGACCTTCATTGTCCCTTGCGTGTTTTCGTGGTCGTGCCGCCTTTTATCCCAGTTCATCTAATACGGATGCCTTCGCGAGAGGTTCTTGATTATGTATGCGACTTGCTACTCGAACTGGTCATCCAGGATGCTCGCGAGGAACGGAGGGATAGATTGAGGAATTTGAACCTGGAGCTGAGAGAACTACTTCTCTGAGATGAGACATGGTTTACAGATAATGTCTCTCTAATGTTTTGCCATCAATTCTTAAATTTTTCCTCGCTTTTTTTTTTTCATATTTCTTCTTTCAGATGCTTCGCACTTTTCATATTTTTGACAGGAAACGGCCACCTCAATTTCATGTTGACTTGACGTGGGGATTCATTTTGGGCCGATATGAAGTCTTTCCCCGATGTTTGACTAACGAGATGAGCTCTTGAAAGCGCTCAATTATTGAGATGTAATAATACAACACAATATACAGAGTTACCAGCAAAGCGGACATACTGTCCCACTAAAATCGGCAGTGAATGAAAAGGATGTAGATAATCCAAGTGAGCGACAGTCTACAAATGACCTCTCAGAAGCTCGCTTACATTTACTAGACACAGTATATACAATAAACCTAATCATCTGTTGTCACCTACTAGTCTACTGCGCTTAATGAAAATTGCAATGTCATTATTTTCTGTCCTACCGCCTACTTGTAGATATAACCCCAAGAAGAAGATGCTAGGAAACTGCCTAGGCAGGATTTCGCGCGCAATAAGGGAATTCCATGAGCCCCGTATCCGCTACCAGAAGGGAAAGTACCCGTGGCTGGGAGAGGAATCGATAACGTGGTCATTGAAGCGTATTCATGCTCCCTCGGCAAATATAGGGCAATGAATTGTCATATACGATCGCGGCGCGATATTCAAATACATAGACAGCAGTTTCAATGCGAAAGTGATACGACGTTAGGTATTCGAGTTGGAAAAATGAACCTTGGAAAACGTGCATTGCCAAATATATCAGCCCTCTAGAGATGTCAAAGTTGATGCTGCAGCTTATTTGCTGTCTCGTTGGAAAAGCAGCACCAGCCTTTGTGAAACACTAATCATTGGTTCATCAGGCAAGAATGAAACCACTTCTAGCCCAGACGGAGCGCAAATTGGGAATGATATACGATAAGGGAACGAGGTAGGTTGGTCTACGTTAATTGGCTTGTATCTCGTTCAACTAAGAGTTTTATTGAGCGGATTCTGGCTGAACTCTCGCAGCAAGACAGATTTTGAAGATGCACAGTTGCTTTCTGTTGGAGATCATTGATCTTTTTGCCAGGAATGATGAAGTGGTGTATCAATGACAGTGTATCAATGCCATGTCTATGATTGTCATAGGCGTGATGTTTTTGAGATAGCTCAAGAAAAGGTAGCGCATTACCAAGTGATCGCTAGAAATAGGCACATGCCACTGCTCATCATATTCCCTAACGTAATCCTCCGTGATTTTCTTCATTATCTCAATAGCATTCATATCAGGTCTTCCGTCACAGTGATAATCGAGCTTCACAACCCATACAAGTGGCCAGTCCTGATTGTATCCAATCTGCAATATTGAGGTAGAAGATTTCCCCCACAATGCTTGCACAACAAAGAAACGCAGAAACACTAATTCCTAGGAAAGAAGCCGATCATCTTGAATATTCTTCCACATATACCAAAGATCGACATTGACTTGTAATCCGAAGAAAACCACGCCTGGCCAGAAGGCAATGCCACCGTTCCATGCCATAGGGCCTGTGTGATGCATGTGGATCCCGCTGGCGAGGGAATAAACAATTGGAGCAACGATATTGATTAAGCCCATGCTTCTTGGAAGTATAGGGTTAGGTCTCTTATCGCTGAAGATCGCCCATGCAACCGTCCAGCCCTGCACTAAGAAGATTGGCCACACTAGAAACATGGCCATGTACAGAATATCATTCAGGAGCTGTGTCAGCTCTGGTCCGTAATCGCGGAAGTTCAATAGGCCCATGGCGATGGCAGCCAGCATAAAGGCACTAAATGATGCTGCGGCGCTCGCAAGTTGAAGGTCGGACAGTATAGGGTCGATTTCGGGGATTTTACGAATCTGACGGGTCAGAGCTGCCGCATAGACGAGGTATAAAGCCCCGGCAACCATGATGAAGATACTACCGGCCTGTGCACCCTTTATATGATGCCTGTAATGGGTCTCAACACGCCTAGCATCCCACCACGGTGCAGTAGGGGGAATATTGCCAGATCCTGCCAATGCAATCACGAAGAATATGATGCAGAGGCTACCGCACGCAATGGCAATGGATTCCCACCGCTTAGTCGTAAGGGCATTTGCCAGACGCCGTGAGTTGGATTGGAGCCCCATGGTGAACTTGAGTGGAAGAATCAATGTGAATGGCAATTTCGTGATAAGCCTGGGTAATTTATATAACTTGTGGGTCTGGAGTCAAAACGCTTTTCAAATGCACACGAGAATCCGAAAAGGATTTGCAGTCTTCATCGATGTAGATCTCATCACACAAATCTGGAAAGTTGCATAGAACGCTACTTCCACATGTTTCACGGCCGGGGGCGAAGACTGCGATCCTTACTCCGCCATATAAAATCAAGTGCAGATCTCGCAGATCCTGCCAATCTTGATCTTTCATACAGATTCATTTGCTTGCTATCTATACCAGTGTAACAGGCGAACCCTCTCCACCTCTCGACTTTTCTTTGAAAGCCAGCCCAAAAAAAGATGCTCTCCCTCTGCAGCTACATGATCGTCACATCATCGAGGGGGGTTGAATGCCAACAATCTGGGATATACCAGGTTCAAAATACAATATCTGATTTTTTGGGTGGGCTTGCTTGTTGTACTCGATTGCCATGTTATATTCAAGGCGAACAAATTGAGGTGAACGTAGCAGAAAATACAAAGTAGTATTCGGCCACTGACGCAAAAGGACGAATGACATGTTCCGGTTCTTCAAAGTAGCCTGCAATGAATGTGCCAAGTCCTTTGCGATTTTTGTCTCGCAAGCGATTGACTCCATCCCCATAAGATGTTGTATCTCTCCCCCTCAATTTCGGATATTGAATTCAGAAAGCTGTTGTAGAGTCCAGCACTTTGCGGATACATTCCACCATCTTCACAGTGGTGGATGGACGATACGGGATGGCATGGCCACCATCATGAACAAGAACCTCCCTGTTCCACGAAACACAGAAATCTTGTAATTGGGCCGCATGAGAGCCGTAGCTATCATTGAGAGCATAGATGTGTGCAGTAGGGACTTCTATGGGAACGGAAATTGCATGACCGGCGCCATATCTCTCCAAGAACTGGGTCGTCTGATCCCATTTGTGAATATAAACAGGATCTAGAAGCTCCGGAATCGTCGCAGAGAGATTGACAGCGCAAGGCTCGCTAGTTTCAGGCATCGGATAATAGCAAGTACCTCTGCCATCGACAGAAAACGGTCGAGACTCTGAATCAAACGGGAGCGAGGCCGAGAAGAACACGGCAGACCTAAATGGCTGTTCGGAAGGTGAGCTATGTCTTGCATGGTAGAGCATATAGGACGCGGCTAAGGCTGAGCCTTGGGAAAATGCAAAAACCCCGTCAAATGACCCCTCCTCGGCGACAGCTTTGTCCAGGAGCTGGAAGGCAGAACGTATCTGAGACGGCGTGCAAAGGTCAAAATACGACAAGTATGGCCCCGCGAAATAGTCTTTCACTCCTAATAGTACCGAACGCAAACGTAATCAGCATTAAATGCAGATATCCTATTTGACCAACAAACCTTTTTCTGGCTCAACTTCAACCTCTCCCTGCAAGAAATGAAACTCGTGTTCAGCAAACTCCTTCAATATGGCCGCCAGCTGTGCCTCGAGAATTGCTGCGTTGGAACCAGCGCCATGAAGACATAAAAAACGCATTTTTCACAAAGACGGCTCTATGTTCATGGAAGAAAAACACAGGACCGATCTTCCGAAGATGAGAGAGTTTCTCTTTCAGTTAAATCTGCCTATACCAGCACATTCAAAACTGATACGTCATTCTACGAGAGAGGATCAGACAAGATAATGATGGGAACTTTTAAAGCAACTCCTAATATAGAAGTGATGCGACTTTCGTCAGACCTTGTTTACTTTTGATGAGGGTTTGACTTTGCTACAAAGATTACTCGCAAGGATCCGGATACATTTGAAGAGACGATTGTGCTCCATTGGGAAATTTCTTTTCTTTTCTAATTGGTATCACACAGCTTGATTGTATTATCCCGTGTTCTGTCGGTCGTCGGCCATATCTGTCAAGAGCTAATGTGGCACAAGTTCGAAATTTATATGCATCCGGGACCGCATTCATCGTAATCTACGCTTACTGGAATATAGATGGAATGATCTGTCATGGAACAAGCCACGCTCCGATCCTTCACCGAAGTCATCATAACACAGTATAGCTTAAGCGTAAAGGTCTATCGTGAAACAGGTTATCCTCCAGTTTATCCTGAATCAAAAACATCAAAACCCATTCTAGGTTAGGGGCGGTGGCTTATTATGCCATAGGTTTAATGCACCGACGTATCCTACACCGAATTTATGATAGCCTATCCTAGCACAGGTTCCATGTTTCCCCGTATGCTCAGTCGAATTCATCATAGCTTTTCTAGGATAGGCTCAATATTGTATCATGATCTACTCTAGCACATGCCCAATGTTTCTTGCATCCTGAATATAATAGGTCATAATAAACTCTAGCAGACGCGCAATGATCAGTCGTAGTACGGATTGAACGTCTTTGAAGGTGAAGACAACATATGTTTGGTGGTACTCTGAAACCTCAGATCGCAGAACCAAAATGAGATATTTAAGATCCATCCAGCACCTCTCTCTTACTTCAATTAAGCATTGACCGTTATTTGAATATAAGCCAATTGATTCCTGCCTTGACACCGTCGAAAGAGCTATTCAATGTCTCACGTTATGGACGCACAAACTGGCACACAGGACATTGCCGTAATCGGAATGGCTTGTCGTTTTCCCCAGACTGCAGAGGATGTCGAGAGCTTTTGGGACACTCTGATTGCCGGGCGTTCTACGTCAACCGATTTCCCCCCTGAAAAGATGAATGTCAATGCCCACTATCATCCAGATCCAGACCATGGGGGCAGTGTAAGCCACCCAAAGCCCTAATATAATATACGAATCAGTCATTGATGGGTATTTCTGGTAGATGGCTTGTCGGGGAGGCCACTTTTTGTCCGAAAATGATCGAAATTTCGACGCGCCATTCTTCAGCATCACCAAGAACGGGGCCATGGCAATGGATCCCCAGGGCCGTATTTTAATGGAAAATGTGTATCATGCAATTGAGAATGGTATGTTAAGTATCATGCGCAGGTGACTAAATTCCGTTGAAAGCTAACTAGCCATCCTGGATAGCTGGGCTTACCCTTGGAAATATTGCTTCAAACGACGTCTCTGTCTTTGTCGGTGCATCCAACAACGATTTCAAGCAGATCATGGGAGCCGACGAGCAATCTCTATGGAAGTATCTGCCCCTAGGAACAGCTCCTTCTATTCTGTCCAACCGCATTAGCTGGTTTTTCGATTTCAAAGGAAGTAGTATGACAGTTGATACAGCGTGTTCTAGCAGTTTGGTCGCTTTCCATCTCGGTTGTCAGGACCTTATATCAGGGAGCTCTAAGATTGTCAGTGAAGTATCCTTATCTATGCGCTTGTTTTCCTTTTTCTTCTTCTGATATTGATACCATCCCTGGTGCTTTAGGCCATTGTCAGTGGCGTTAATCTGCTTGATGACCCTGACATGATGTACCGCATGAGCCATGTGGGATTTCTAAGCTCTGACAGTATCTGTCATAGCTTTGACCATCGGGCCAATGGATATGCTCGAGGCGAGGGTGTCGGCACAGTGATCCTCAAACCCATTCTGGATGCGATTCGAGACGGGGACACCATCCGAGCAGTCGTTCGAGGAACTGGGTCAAACCAGGATGGCCATACCCCTGGGATGTCGGTCCCTAGTTACCAACGCCAAGGGGAACTTATACGTAAAGTGTATGCGAAGTCGGGATTGAAGCTGGAGGAAACTAGTTATGTTGAGGCTCATGGTACTGGGACGCCAGTCGGTGATCCCATCGAGGCTCGCGCTATGGGGACTGTTTGGAAGTCACGGAAAGATTTGAATCTCCCTCCTTTGGTCATAGGGGCTGTCAAGTCCGTGATCGGCCACTTAGAGGGAGCATCAGGTCTGGCTGGTCTGATTAAAACAGTTCTTGTTCTTGAGCGAGGTATAATTCCACCGAACCTTAACTTTGAGAAAGTGAACCCAAAGATTCCGGTCAAAGAATGGCATCTTCAGGTGAGGAGTGCGGTCGCGTGATATTTAGTTGGAGTGAGCTATAGCTGATAGAAACGCAGTTTCCTCAGGTAGTCACCCCATGGCCAGGCCATGGTTTACGGCGGGCTTCTGTCAGCTCATTCGGTGTCGGAGGAACGAATGCCCACGTCATCATGGAGGATGCGTATCATTATCTGCAGTCTCACAGCTTAGAGGGAACTCATTGCACTGTCAGCCCTGCCTCTGAAGTCGCAGCCAACGACCAAAACTGTTGCATGGAAGGGGTTATAAAGGAGAGTGATTTACCTGACCAGCAAGAGAATTTATACAACAGGTCCCAGGAGCAGACTCAATCCCAGGAGCATAGCCTGCTCCAAGCGAGTATGAAGGAAGACAAGGAAGAACCTTTCCCAATAAGGTCCTTCATATGGTCATCCTCTGATGAGGATGGTCTAAACCGAATTTTCAACCAATATCACACTTGGCTCCGAGACCGTTCGGGCATTGAGAATGAAGATCAGCTTCTTGCAGACCTGGCTTACACTCTGACCGAGAAAAGAACACAGTTCTCATGGCGTTCCTTTGCCAACGCCAGCTCTCTAGCGGAACTCCTGAAGCGACTGGCTGAGGGTCCCAAGTTTGTTCGTCATATGAAACCAAGTAAGATCCCTATGCTAGGATTTATCTTTACAGGGCAAGGGGCCCAGTGGGCTGGAATGGGGAAGGAACTGCTCAGGTTTCCAGTTTTCCGTCAGAGTTTCGATGATGCCAATCGCTATCTACGTAGCATAGGTAATCCGTACGATATCAAGGGTAAGGATTTCGAAAGGCTTCTGGTCAACCCAATCACTGACCAGTTTTCACAGAGGAACTTCTGAGAGATACTAAAAAATCTCAAATCAATCAACCCGACCTCAGCCAAGTTGTCTCGACAGTGATTCAGATCAGCCTGGTTGACCTCCTGCGGCAGTGGAACGTTAGGCCAAACAGAGTGGTCGGGCATTCTTCAGGGGAAATTGCCGCTGCCTACTGTGTAGGAGGACTAAACCGTGAATCGGCCTGGAAAGTTGCTTTTTTCCGTGGTATTGTCGCATCTACACTAGTGGATTCAGGGGGCCGTATGCTTGCCGTCGGCATGGGCGAAGATGCACTTCGGCCGCATTTGGAGGCAGTACATCGGGAACTTCACGGGGAATTGTCTATTGCATGCTTCAACAGCCCCACAAACCTCACTGTTGCGGGCGATGGGAACATGATAGACCTTCTCTCCTTGCGACTTAGGAGCGAAGGTGTATTTGCACGCCAGCTCAGGGTCCAGGTCGCATATCATTCTGCCCACATCAAACAAGTCGCTGACGAATATCGCCGGCTGATGGGCGAGATATCTGTGGGCAATGTAACATGGCCTCATTCTGAGCCTGTCATGGTGTCTTCAGTCACGGGAAGACCTGTCAATCCGTCCTCTCTTGCGGATGCTGACTACTGGGTGCGAAATATGATGTCGTCTGTACAGTTCGTTTCCGCCATTGAAAGTCTTATCAACACCATCGCCTCGAAAGGCAAACAAAAAACCACAGTGGTGGGCGGAGAGCAAAGCAACATCCTAAATTTGGTTGAGCTGGGTCCTCATCCCGCGATGCAAAGTGCAGTAAAGGAAATTGTGGGAGCGAATAACCCCGTCGCAGGCCGAGTTTCATACTACTGGGCTATCCAACGCAACACCTCAGCCATGACCCAGTCACTTGACCTTGCTGCTAAGCTATTCTGTGAAGGCTATCCGGTAGCCTTTTCCAAAGTCAATCAAAACTCCGGTGGACGAATGATGGTTGATATTCCTCCGTATACCTTCAATCATACTCGTGAATATAATCCATTCGGTCGACTGAGCAAAAGTCTCCTCTATCGCCAGCGTCCTCGGCATGACCTCCTCGGGGCGCCAGTTCGAGACTGGAATGTAGAAGAGCCCCGGTGGAGAAACTTCCTTCGAGTTCATGAAATTCCATGGGTCAAGGACCATGAGATCACCGGCCAATTGATCTATCCAGGCACCGGCTATCTGGTCATGGCAATCGAAGCGGTCAAGACGCTGGCCGATCCCAAGTCTACTGTCAGCGGGTACCGCTTACGAGATGTTGTTTTCAAGGCTGTCTTGCGAATTCCAGATACAACGGAAGGCGTAGAAATCATGATCACCCTCCGTCGCAAACCAGAGTCAACCTTCAGTAGCTCATCTATCTGGTTTGAATTCAAGATCTCTTCATACCAAACCAAAACGGAGGGTTGGATTGACCATTGTACTGGTTTAGTGGCAGTGGAATATGGCAGCAAGAAGAACAACCCAATTATCAAGAATGACCTATCCGCTGCCATCAAGCAAAATTTCGATGCTCTTAGAGATAGAGCCAATGATGAATGCACTGTCCCCGTTGACGTTGAGAAAATGTGGGCAGATCTGGGCTCCAATGGCCTGGTGTTCGGCCCAACCATGCACGGCCTTTCTAGTGCCTCTCGAGGTAATGGAACAGGCCAGGCATTTGGAATTGTTCGCGTTCCAGACGTTCGCACTAGCATGCCTTACGAGGCAATGGAGCCGCATATCATGCATCCAGTGACCATGGACTCTTGTACACAACTGACGTTCGTGTCGATTGGCGATTTGATTAACCAAAAACCTTCTGCTGAGATCATGTTGCCACGGTCAATCAAAGAGCTCTGGTTGGCGCCAAATATTGCTAACGAGCCTCGGGCAGAGATCAATTGCTATGTCACGTCCAAGAGAGCTTCACATAATTCGATTGACCATGACGTGACAGCATGGAGTGCCGGCGCTACAATGCCAGAATTCCGCATTTGGCAATATCAAACAGTGCTTTTAGAACGACCCGCATACAAAGGTCATCATTACCAACAGCCATGGACTTTGGTGTGGAAGCCAGATGTTAATTTGATGGAACCGCAAGAGACAATAGACTACCTCCGCCAGGCTTGTGTAAACAATGGAGCTAGCGAGCGTGAGCAGAATGCAAAGGATTTATCAAATGATTTAAATCATGCGGTTGCAATGCTTGCTCAGAAAGCTCTAGCCAGTATAAAGGCACTTGGCTCCCCCTCTTTGCCGTCTCACCTCAAAAAGTACCTTACCTGGCTTCAAGAGATACAACACCTTCTGCAGATGAATCCAGACTCTTCGCAAAACCAAGACATGTTGATTCAACAAGCCGCTTCTACTTCCGTGGAAGGGGAGCTGATTGCATGTGTTTCAAGCCATTTTGACTCAATCATAAATGGCCAGACTGATCTTTTCAACCTTCTATCTCGGGATGGCCTGTTGGATCGCTTCTATGCGGAAAACCAATCGTCCAAGCGCATACAAGAGTTACTCCGCGCGTACGGTGACATCTATGGACATCAGACAGGAGAATTGAAGGTTCTCGAGGTTGGAGCCGGTGATGGTGCGAGTACTAAGGCCTTCCTCCCCGGTCTAGCCACTAGCCTGTACACTTATACGGACATTTCGACGGCCTTCTTTGCCAAGGCACAGAAGTCTTTTGGTGCATGGTCAAACTCAATTGAGTATCGCAAATTCAATATCGCGCAGGACTTCTCGGAGCAAGAATTGAAGGAGAGTTCATTTGACCTCATTTTGGCTGTGGATGTAGTCCATGCGGCTCCAGACACCACTTACGCCTTACAAAACCTCAAGTCATTGCTGAAAAAGTCCGGAAAGCTGATTCTGGTCGAGATTTGCAAAATCGATACTCTCCTCTACCCACTAGTCTTCGGCTTAAATCCGGGATGGTGGCTGAGTAAGGAAGAAAGCCGTAAAGCCGGTCCCCTGCAGTCTGCTGCTTGGTGGTCCGAGAAACTCAAAGTATCAGGGTTCTCTGAAGTTGAGCTTTCTATTGGCGATTCCACGGCTCCAGCAATTTCGGAGCGCACCTTGATGATTGCTGGTGTTCCAGGCCTAGGCGAGGATATTAAGCAATCCTCGGAGATACAAGCGGCACCGATGATTGTCACACCTCCTCAACCATCGTCTGAAGTCGGCGAGATTGCTGATACACTTAGCGAAAGTCTGGCCTCTCCTGGGAGCAGATGTACTATCGTCAATATCCTCAGTGTCACACATCAGGCAGACCTGCGAGGAAAGATATGCATCATCATAGATACACAGGGGTGTCTTCTTTCTCGCATGAGTGACGATCTAATGGCCAATCTTCAACATCTTCTCAAGACCTGTGGCAGCATCCTATGGGTCCGAGGAGACGACCGGAAAGATCCAAATGCTGCTCTTATCACCGGTCTCATCCGTACTGTGGGATGGGAGCAGGACTTCCGTGAACAGAACCTCGTGACATTGGAAATTTGCCACGGGCACAATGCTCAGGGAGCCATTCAACGTATCGAAAGGATTTACCAACATGAATTTGCATCAGAATTGAAGTCCAGTGTCAAAAAGCGCAACGCTGAGTACAGGGCTTCCGTCGTCGGCCCCCTCCAAACCAACCGCTTGGTTTTACAGAAGTCTCTGGATCATTTCATGGCCAACAAATTTGCTACGATGACTCCTGAAAGTATGCGTCTGGGCGATTCGCCCAATCGAGTGTTATCTTTGACAATCGACAGCCCAGGTCTTTTGGATCGATTATATTTCAAGGACTGCGGTGTCTACGCGAGTCCGCTGAAAAATGACGAAGTCGAATACAAAGTCCATGCAACCGGCCTCAACTTCCTTGATGTTATGTCCGCTATGGGTGAAGTGCCAACGACCAAGTTTGGAGGCGAGGCGTCCGGCATCGTAACGCGAGTTGGCCCCAATGTAAAGAGGCTGCGCCCCGGACAGCGTATAGCGGCAATCTCAGTCTGTACTGGCACTTTTCAAACAATCGCTCGTACCGTGGAAAATGCAGCTATCGCCATACCAGAGGAAATGAGCTTTCAACATGCTGCAGGGTTCCCAATTGTCTATGCCACGGTGTTCTGTTGCTTGGTCGAGATTGCGCGTTTGAAGAAAGGGGAGTCCATTTTGATCCATGCGGCAGCAGGCGGCGTAGGGCAGGCGGCTGTGATGCTCGCCAACCACATCGGGGCTCGGGTTTTCGCGACCGTTTCTTCTGAATCCAAGAAAAAGATTGTGCTCGAATATGGCGTACGTGAGGAGCACATCTTTTACAGCCGCGACCTTGCTTTCAAGGAGATGGTCATGCAGCAAACCAATCAACGTGGGGTGGACGTGGTCTTGAACTCGCTGGCAGGCGAAGCTCTTCGGGCAACTTTTGAATGCCTGGCCCCATGTGGTCGTTTCATCGAAATTGGTAAACGCGACTTTGTAACGAACGGACGTCTTGATATGGCACCCTTCCTCCGCAGCGTGACCTTTGCTGCCTGTGACCTCGACACCATCATACAACATGACCCCGTTCGGGGTAATAATCTCCTTCAAGGCGCAATGGAACTTTGGCAACTTGGGGTCTTCCGGCCGACGTCTCCGTTCACAGCGTTCAAGTACTCCCAGTTGGAAATGGCGTTCCGTCAGCTCCAGTCTGGTAAACAGAGCGGCAAGGTGGTATTGACCATCAGTGATGATGACGTTGTCCAGGCTCTTCCCTCGCTCCCCCCACCATATCGATTCCCAGAAAATGCTACATATCTGCTCAGCGGTGGTCTTGGTGGTCTTGGTCGGAGTGCAGCACGGTGGATGGCGTCTCGTGGGGCAAAACACCTACTATTCCTCTCAAGGTCCGGTGGCTCGAATGCTGATGCACAGGTCCTACTCAACGAATTGATTGACGCTGGGTGCGATGCGCAGGTCCTCCGGGTTGATGTTGGTGACTCGGTTGCCTTGGATCAAGCGATCAGAGCTCATACGAAAACAATGCCCCCTATCCGGGGTTGTATTCAAGGTGCGATGACATTGCTGGTAAGTTCTCATGTCCTGAAGTGGTCTGCGTTTTACTGATGATTCTTGACAGGATTCTACGTTTGAAACGATGACATCGACCCTCTTTGAAGCGAGCGTTAGGACTAAGGCACGGGGATCGTGGAACCTCCACGAGGTGCTTCCAAAGAATCTCGACTTTTTCATCCTCTTGTCTTCATGCAGTGGTGTTGTCGGGAACCGTGGCCAGGGCAACTACAACGCTGGTAACACGTTCCAGGACGCCCTAGCTCACTACCGTCGATCCCAGGGCTTAAGTGGAACATCGCTCAACCTAGGCCATATGCTGGACATTGGCGTGATTGCGGAACGAACGGATAATTTATTCACTACATCCCTCCGAGCCGCATTAGGGAACCAAGGCGTTTCACAGGACGAGTTCCATGCACTTTTAGAGTACCATTGCAATGCTCAAAACGTGGATGTGTGTCCACAGACTGTGGTGGGACTTTGTACTCGTGAGCAGTTCCTCGCAGACAACCTACCAGAACCTAGCTTCCTATCCTATCCCCTATTCACCCATCTCTGGCGCCTCGGTGGCTCTGAGGGAAGCGAGGGCAACAATTCCATCGCTACAAAATTATCAATCAAGGGGGCATTAGACAAAGCCCAACCAGAAAAAATACTTCAGGTTGTGATTGAAGGTATCATTGAGAAATTGTCCAACTTGCTGGCCATATCTGCCACGGAGATCGATAGCGACACGGCCCCTTCCAATTATGGTGTTGACTCCCTTGTGGCTATTGAGATTCGCAATTGGCTGTCAAAGGAGATAAGTGTGGAAGTTGGAGTGTTGGATATTGTGGGCAGTCAGTCGATTGTCCACTTAGGGGAGCGGGTGGTCAAAGCTAAGGGTTAAGGATGAGAATGAGGGGATGGGGGGGATGGGGGGGGATGGGGGGATGAGGGGGATGAGAAGGATCTCATGTAAGGAGCTATCAGATAGCCTGGAGGGGAACAAAAGAGAAGAGTAGGAGTTTAGAATTGTTAGAATTGTACTCGGTAGATCTCAGTGCATTTAGAGAGAAACTGTCAAGGGGGCTAAGTGTATAGGGGCATGTAAACAGGTCACATGACCAACATATCCAGTCCTGGATACATACCCTACCGTTCTCCCTATAATCGACATTGTAAAATAAGATCAAATTTTCAAAGACAGCAGAAGACTGCAGAATGTAGGATTGTCAAATCCAGGAACCAACATTGCCTTGCATCATTACAGGGTTCTAGCTTCTAAAGGCCCGGAAACGTCTTAGATAACCTGCGCTTTTATCCGCGCCCACTTATCTTACTCTCTCTCTCTCTCTCACCTCCTCTTTGCACAACACCCCCCCATCTCAACATTTCAACTTCTCTCGAATTCTCCCGACTTCTTTTCTCATACTTTCACTTACCACATGAACGATGCAGGGTCCTGAGGCTTCGAGCCCCGATGCGCTCGTAGGCCTGCCGTCAACCTTGAGAACGCTGATAGGCAATCCGACGACGTCACCGATTGGCTTTGTCTCAACAGTGCCATTACCAACAACCATACAAAGCAATCCATCACTTTCGCAACAACAAATTCAAGCGAATCTACAAAATGTTATCTCCTCTTTGTCTATGGAATTCCGTCCCGAGCCTGTATTGGCAAGTGGCAACTCGACCGGGTCGACCGGCAAAGGCATCTTGATTGGGATCTTGTCCGCGTTTGGCTCGGCTGCTGTCGCATTTATTGTTTTAGCGATATTTTTTTTCTTCAAATATACCCGCCCGGGGCGGATTATGCTCGATCGCATTGGCAGGCCCGGTGAATATGATGACGAGCAAGCGTTTTTACGGGAGGAAGAGGCGGCTCTAGAGTCAATGGATGACTTGGCGCGGTCGGAATACTTGCGCGCAAAAGGTAAGATTAGAGATCGATATGCTTATGATTCGCTCCAATCGTTTTACTAATGATCTGCAGCTTTTGTCCAGGGTAACCCTCCCGAGTCCGTGCAAACCGATATCTCTCTTTCACAATTCCTCGCGATCCAAGAGAAAGGTGTATCTGCATGGGAATTCCAGCCAGAGCTGGAAATTGCAAACTGCTTTGTGGAAGGGCGAACGGAAATCGAGTTCTTTGATTCGGAGTGTAGTGTACAGACCAATCTGCCAATCCCAAAGCAGAACGATGTCTACTACTGGGAGGCAAAAATATACGATAAACCTGAGTCGACCATGATCGGCATCGGTGTGACTACAAAACCATATCCTCTATTTCGAATGCCAGGTATGTGTCGCAACGGAAGTGCGTCTACCAGATCCCCGCTAACAACCGCTAGGCTTCCACAAATCCTCTGTTGCCTACCAGTCTACGGGACATCGTCGACTCAACCAACCGTTTACTCCAACCCCATACGGACCTCCGCTTCTCCAAGGCGATGTTGTTGGCGTAGGCTACCGTCCTCGATCTGGCACCGTTTTCTTCACACGCAACGGCAAGAAATTGGAAGACGTGGCTCACAATTATCGCTCACAAAACCTTTTCCCCACCATCGGTGCTAATGGGCCTTGCACTATCCACGTGAACTTTGGCCAAATGGGATTCGTGTTCATTGAAGGCAATGTCAAAAAATGGGGCTTGGCTCCCATGACTGGCAGCCTCGCCCCGCCCCCGCCCTATGGCAGCGAACAAGGCAGCATTCTGCTTGAGTCAGGCCGCGAAAGTGCCGCTCAAATTTCTCAGCGCGTTTACCAAAATGCGCACTACGCGGCCTCTGGTTCAAGTGTTAGGATTCCTCCAGCGCCCAGCCCAGGTCCTTCTCGATCACCAACTGACATCTCCCTCGCTCAGCTGACCCACATACCTTCCCATGAAGATGCTGGTGAGGGGTCCAGCCGTTTTGCTTTAGCCGATGCAGAAGGCAATGATGTGGTAGTTCATCATAATCAGGAGCCAGAGGCGCCACCCCCGGAGTATTCCAGTCCCGATGGCAGTCGTAGGGGCAGTGATGCTTCTCTTGACTTTCCGCCTAATTTTAGGGCTTCAGGGACTCTCCACTCCCCCTCAAATGACTCTATTGATTCTGGTGGTCAATTCCTACCAAGCTATCAAACCGTGGTGGAGAGAGACTTGAATGAACATAATTCAGAGGCCAACGATCAGTCCTGATACAACATCTTTCCCTCCCCTTTTGCTTTTGAACATGCCTCATGGCGCATGAGGGGCTTTGTCTCTAATCATTTCTTTGTTTTATTTAGCGGGTTCACGGAAGGCGTTATAGCAATTGGCGAAGGCACTTTCTTGGTTTTGATGAAATGCTTTCTGTCTGGATTGGAATAGTCTTTGTGTGCCTATTATTTCTTACCCTGGAGTCAATGAACTCACCAGGACACGATCGCTCCCTTTTTGGCTCCCCCTTGTTGAAGATGTATATCCCGATTTTTGAAGTTAGGTAGAATCTAATAATAGGTTCTTAGTATAATATTCAAAAAAGAAAACCTGTCATCTTTCATAACATATAGACTGTAAAGATCGTAGTGTGAACGTCATCAACTTCCCAAGACATAGCTCCACTGAGGATCTGATATCAGATCCCCCGGATATTCTCTCGCTCCACTAGATTTCCCCGGTCCACCTCTCCGAACATCGAAATATCCAATCGGCACACCTGGATGTGATACGAGGGGCAACTCCCGAACTTCCATCTGCAAACTCCCGACCAGCCTCCGGATTTCTGTTGTCTCTCCTCGGGGATCTCTGCTTGGGGTCTATTCCGAGCATATCCAGAGAGCGGTCGACATCGATCTTTCAATAGTCTGAATCCTAACCTTGTGGGCGCTATCGTAACGCGACCTCCTTTCTTTACTTTTTCCTCCCCTGTCTTTGTTTGCCGTCTCTCATATCCCACAGTTTGACCACCAATCCATTTGTGCCTGAAACATCCTATCGCCAAGGTCTGTCTCCTGTCGGGGATCAGACGCGCTCGGGCAGCTTTACTGGGTGTTGGGCTGTGTCAAATCTAGCTACTATTCGTGTCTCACATGTCCATAGTGGGCGAGACAAGTGAAACAATGGCGGAGAAAGCAGCATTCCAAGTCATTGTCTTGGTAAGTTAGAACCCGATGAATTCCTGCTCTGTTGCAGAACCCGTCACGTGCATGGCCATGTGTCGAGGCTTGATAGATATGGCGCCTGTTTTCTCAAACCTGATGGCGGGTTCTGGCAGATGGAACCCCTGTCACTTTTTTTGCTAAATTGCTGACCTCCCTCAGGGCCCGACTGGTGGTCCCCGCGAAGATAGCGTCACGGGCATTCTTGTCCGGTCAACGGCAACGAAATGGTCTCCAAATTCGGTGGTGGCCGTTGATGCGGGTACCCTTCTTGCAGGCATCATTCGATTATTGGAACGATACATCCCCGAATGCACAGATGATCAGGGGATGATGACAAGTGGGCCCTTTCAGGGGCTTGGGCTGCCCTGCAGAACACCACAGGCAAATGCAGCTCATGTATTTCGAGAAATCATTGGTGCTGTACTCATCACGCACCCTCATCTAGATCATATCTCAGGGCTGGCCATTAATACCCCAGTTCTGGAAGCGGGTAATGGACCAAAGCCTGTAGCTGCTTTACCATCTGTGTTATCCGCTCTCAAAAACCATATGTTCAACGATGTTATCTGGCCTAACCTGTCCGACGAGGATGGGGGGCCGGTCTGCTTACATATCAGCGCCTGGTGGAAGGTGGAAACCCTCGCTTCGGTCGTGGAGATAGTAGAGGCTACGTCAGGGCTTGCAATGGCCTGTTAACAAAATGCTTGAGTGTTAGCCATGGCCGGTGCAAGCAGCGATACCATCCAGAAACTGGGACGCACCATCGAGTTGGGAGTACCGTCTTTTCGGATCATCAATTGATGATCCCTTCAAGGGCAATTTCAGTGGACCATACCGATGGCAGGTAAGTTCCCGAGTCTGTGATCCCTGCGTGAATTTTCTTAACCTTTTCCAGCTTTTATTCCCCTGCTCGCTCGCCACATATACTTCCATCCAACCCCAAAGAGCCCATGATGGCAACGGTTGAGAGTTCCGCATTCTTTTTACGTGACCATCATACCGGCACTGAGATCATTGTCTTCGGTGACGTCGAACCCGACTGTGTCTCTATGGGAACTCATAACAAACGAGTATGGGAAGCCGCTGCGCCAAAGATTGCCACGGGCAAACTACGAGCGATCTTCATCGAATGTTCCTACAACGACAGCACCGACGATTCATATCTGTACGGCCACATGTGTCCACGACATCTAGTCTTCGAGCTCAGCGTCTTAGCCAACAGAGTCCTGGAAATACGGGATGTGAGCACGGGCGAGAAAAAGCGCAAGCGTGAAACCGTAGGACCCGTCGAGAGCGGCAGCGAGCAAGTGAGCCCAAAAACCAAACGGGCTCTAAGCTCCTGTGTCGATGCAGGCAAGATATCTGAGTCGCTTATTGAGCCTCGATCGCACCCAAGCGGGTCATTTGATATACCTCGGATACCCAGAGTGGACTTTGAAGAGGTTTTAGGACATCCAGACCCTCAGACATGGATTCATACTACTCCACTTCCTCTGGAGGGATTGAAAGTCTACATTATTCATATCAAGGAAAATCTAACTGATGGTCCTCATCCTGGAGAACAGATTCTAAAGGAACTCCAGCATCATGGCGAAGCAGCGCACCTGGGTTGTGAATTCTTCATCCCGAATCCTCTTGAGGGAATATGGATCTGAAATATACGAAATTACCAGGAGGCTCTTTGTTTTGGGGTTGATGCAGCGTCTTTTCATCATTCAATGTATATTAGCCAGCATTCATTTATCAGCCAATGGTTACATTCTTTGTGCATCTTTACATTTACTATGAATTCGTGTGCAACTTATCTCGATCTAACCGATGAAGAGCCGGAGATGGACATTTCTTTTACAAGTCCGAGTCTACATGACTTTGCCGCGTGCTCATGTCTACCAGTTTGTATTCTGCCGTAGATGATCATTTTAAAAACGCAAGACAAGTGTATTCCCATTCCTCTATTAAAGATTAACTACCCCCAACTCCATTGTATCTATTTTGAATTCATTCAGTGAGGTACCTGGTACCTAGGCGCGGTCGAGTGCCAATAGCAGCTTCCACCAACATAAAGCTCAATAGCCTCAAAGTATTGCCTAATCTCTTTTGAGGCGGGTTTCTTCAATCTTTCCTCCTTGAGCTTGGCAGCGAGAGATTCTTGCTCAACGATAACACCGAGAAGCATCACTTTTGCCGCTTCTGCTGTTGTGTTATGCTCCTTCATTAGAACTGCCACTCCGTTTCTCATTCGATCCTCTTGTTGGTCTTTCTCCATATCCCAACTGAAGTAGTCATTGGTCAGACCGAGGACATTCCCCATTGCGGTGTCATGCGCCTCTATACTAGCATATTCTTCATCGCTAAGCATCATACCCATCCCCCAGCGAACGAAGTAAGAGGACATCCTGGATGATCATCAGATTTTCGCCGTCAAAGTGTCTTCAGAAAGGCTCCAAACGTACCAGTAGCCGCTGTTGGCAATACGATATGGCATATAGTCCTCCATTCGTGTGAAAGCTCCACCGACGCTGTCGAATGTTGCCAGATACTTTTTTAACATCTGGATCATAGTCGGAGCTTGCTTAGGATCAATGTCGATTGCCTTGCGGAGCACAGCTGCCAGTGACCTTTGTCGCAGATTTCCGGACTTGAACATTGATTCCTCAATATCTAGTCGAAGAACTTTTGCCATTTCATCGTGCTCTCGGCATGCCTATAAACTGTTAGAAGGTGGTCCCTGCATATCAACTTTCAGTGCTCTTACCGAAGCATGGTCCATCTCCTCTGTCATGTCTGTGGATAGTTTGTCAGAGCAGCTCAGACATGTTTGGGCAGATTGGTGCCTTACCATCATGAATCCACAGCACCTCAGCCATGGTGGAGAACAGAACTAATCTTTCGGGAAAGGCCGTGCAGTGGCAAATGGTGAAGTAGCTACCGTATGGGTTGGCGTGTCGGACAATTGCTTGGCGCCATTCCCTTGTCCCTTCCTCGCAAGCTTGCTCGTCGATCTGTCGGAGAGCATATTCGACTTCGCGGGCAACAATACTGATGCCGGCAGGGTAGCGTGAAAAGAAAATGGGGACTTTGTGGCCTTTGACACTCTCGAATACCGAGGGGATGGTTGAGGCGGGTCTGGCGGAATATAGACGAGCAGCCTGCATGTTGGAGGCTTGAAGTGATCTTGAATTGATTTTGATTTTTGATTTTGATTGATTTTGATTGTTTTGATGGGAGTGTATAGAAGTATGTCTCGGTTCGGGGGTGACATTGACCCTTTTATATCAGAAACTGACAGACTTGACAGCCTGGAGAGCCTAGACACTCTAGACACTCGAGAGCACCCAGTCCATTGCACGGAATACGGAGTAAATTGTGACTACCTAAACCTAGACATTCAAAATTCAAAGATTTGACGTGTATAGTTGGGCATCTCAAATCGGGCGACAATCCGAATCACGAGGATTTCGAACCCACCAAACGGAAGTCTTCACAAAGAAATTAACAGAGACGAATTTCTTTCTTCTGCCAAGAATATTGGACAATGGCTCAATAAGAAGATAGGTAATATGCATGATATCACATTAGCGATCCATCCACTACGCTAGTCGTGATAGCCGATGGATCCGTACGATCGGGACGCTAGAAGGGGAAATGAAGATCAGGGCTGAATTTTGAAATCATATGTATCAACGTATATCGGATGTATATCTGTCGTGATTATTTGATTTCATATGAGATCAAAGTTATGCAGATAGTACCTGACAATATGCACCGAGCATAGCATACGGGGTCTACTTTGAACAGACACATACATCACGGTCTATATAAGCAACAATGTTTAGAATAGTACTGGGAATCTAGTGCTCACCCCGACGAGTCTAGACCGGTTCCCTGTTGAACTAAAAACACACCCAGCGGAGAAAGAGAAAGATGAAGGAATTTGTGTGAATACGTTATGCAAGTTCTATGCAGGGAAGCAGGGAATGGGGAATCCTGCATCGAGCACGCTTTTGCATCCGGGTAGTCGGGAGATCCAATTATTCGGGTTGCATGTTGATCACTTGACAGATATTCGGGTCTTAGAGTAGGAGACTATACACTGGATAGAAATTATTCCACGATGCATATCTATAACGCATGTTTGCTTTTGTCCCATGAAATGTCGACGGCGGATGCACTCCGGCAGCAAGGGCTTTGCTGACGGCTTACAATAGAAGCATATCGCAGAAATTGATCTTCTTGGATCATCTTCCGATTCGTTGCCTGTCAGCCTCCCAGATAATAATAGTCATTCTTGACAGAGGGTGGTCTCTGAGGAAATGGCTCCTTTAGGAATATACTTAGGGGTATAAACGGACTTGAAAGTCATTGACGAATCCCCACGGAGTTGATACATGATGTTCTAGATCTTTCAATTGTTGATATGTATGCAGTCATCTCGAAAATAGCCAAATACATTCATTCCCCTTGAGAAAATCAACTTAGAAGATATAAACTATGGCAACCTTGTAAAACAAAGCCGTGAAGTAGAGAAACATACTGCCACGCAACCTTGCTTGGGGAAAAGGGTAGAAACTGTCTCTGCTGGCCACAGTGATCATTGCAGTGCTGGATTGGAGTGTACTGTGAGATGATGGCTACAAAGAAAAGGCTTCACTCGTGACGTATAGCTGAATACATGGGGATATAGAAAGGAAAAAGAAAAGAAACCCAAAAACCAAAAAATGGCCGAGAAAAAGCACGCATAACCAAACTATTAAACCTTCTTTTTAGTTCAACACATTCTGTTTGGCATGCGAGATGATATCTTCCCATGCAGAGCAATCACCAGCAGGAGTTCGTAGGCCCTTACTTGCTGAGGCCATTCCGTTTCCCTCGAGCAAAGAACTGGTAGGCAAATCTAAGATTGGCTCTCCATCTCGAGCAAAGGCGATCAGCTCTTCCTCGCTACCCCATTCGCTCATCGCCATCACCCCAATAGGCACACCGCCATCGGGAGTATAACCAGCAGGACAACTGATGGCAGGACAGCCAGTAAAGTTGGCAAGCCAAACATATTCCATATTGCGCACAGAAGATTTGGTATCCGACAAACCACGAGACAAGTCCGCCTGACCGCCGTCAATATGCCATCCAGGGATGGGCGTTGTGGGCGAGACGATGAGTAGCCCAGGGTGGGTCTTGAAGAGGTGCGCCAGATGTGTCATAAGAAGATTGCGCAGCCGCTGGGAGGCGAGCAAGTCCTGTGCGGTGACCTGGTACATTCCCATAGAGACAAGTACCTTGTTCGGGGCTGTGAGCTGCCGGATCTTGCTTGCGTCAACGCCAGATGCGATCTCCGCCATGATAGTCAGGGCGTGGGCACGTTGGCTTTCCGGCAAGTAGGGGATTGTAATATCGATAATAGTGTAGCCTTGCTCGCGGTAGTAGTTGAGCGCGCGATCGAACACAGCTCGTACAGGGCCCTCGGCGCGGTCAATCCAGTCGCGGACAATCCCAATCGTCTTGGTTCTCTCGGTTTTAGGATCCAAGGGAGCGGGATAGGGGAATTGCGAAGAAATAGGGTCTTCTGAAGCTGGCGCTGGAGTGGCCATGATACGATAGGCGAGGGCGAGGTCATCGATACTGGCAGCCATAGGCCCGATAACGCCAACAGTGGGCGCGAGGCTTTGGGATGGTGCGGCAGATACACGGCCATGCGAAGGCTTTAGGCCCCAGATACCGCAGAATGATGACGGGATACGAATTGAGCCTCCCCCGTCTGCGCCAAGCGCAATGGGTACAAGGCCCGCTCCGACGGCGTATCCAGAGCCGCCGGAGGAACCGCCACAATAATACTCCTTATTATGGGGGTTTCTAGGTGTTCCATAGTTGGGATTGTTGTTGTTTGTGTCTGAAGAGTGTTAGGTACTGCAAGTCAATGATGGCTAAATGAAACTCACCCAGTCCGAGCTCATGCATGGAAGTTTTTCCGATGATTATAGCTCCGGCATCCAGCCATTGCTTCACACACCACGAAGTCGCATCCGTACCGTGTTTGAAATCTAGCTTCGAGCCCAGCGTGCGCTTATACCCTGTGAGATGTACCTCATCTTTCACTGCGACTGGCACGCCATCGAGTGGCCCCAATGACTGGCCCCTCTTGTATCGCTCCGTAGATTCTTCCGCTGCTGCACGAATCAACTCGGCTTGGGATTCGAGAAACGCTGTTGAGTGTTTGCCGGGCGGCTGGGTATCACGTCGGATTAGAGGCAATAGCGTCTCGATGACAGCTATCGGAGTCAACTCCCCCGATGAGTAAAGCGCGTGGTAGTCGGCTGAAGTATAATACCCCTGGTCTCCCTTTCTGCGCTCCACAATAGCAGACGCGACTTTCGTTGCTGACTCGGCCTGGTTGGTATTGTCGACCGGGATGACCGTTGGATCGTAGCGGCCGGCGTACTGGCCCAGATGGGGAATTTCACGAATGACACCGAAGCCAGCATTGCTCCAGAAATGTCTTTGGATAAATCCAATATTATGAATTCTGACGTGAAGAGCGGAAAATTAGCACCCCTGAATGTTGTCGCCCAATGAAATTCCCCTATAACTTACAATGTAGCGCCGATAGCTAGGGGAGTGCCGCGGAAAATCGGTAGGACCTGGTCTTCATACTTATACGGCACGTTGGGGCCCTCATGTGCTGGAGGATAATTCAAGAAAGATTGTTCATTTGAGGGCATGTTGTTGGTTGCAGAATGGTTGCAACACTCGGAGCTGGCTCATACGTTGCTCCGACCTCAGATGCCGCGGCTAAGTTGTTGAGACCGGTTGTGCCTCAGGTTCTTGGGATATTCCACAATTTGATTCTTTTCTCTCTGCTGGCTAGCTGGATGAAACTGATAGCTTCTTTTCCTCGTCAAATTTACTCCCTACTCCGTAAAAACTTTGACATCGGTCCAAGGTATATATATATATATCAAAATCAACATGTTTATTTATATGCATTGTTTCATGTCGGATAAATACAACATCTATAAATGTGATAGTATATCTACAAGCTCAACTTAATATTGTACTTGTCCATCCACAAAGCCGCGCCAGTTAGCACCGCCGCGTACAGGATTAAAATACCCATGGCCTGCGGCGTATTGAGATCCAATGTTGGGATGCTCAAATTCACCGCTCCAGTAAGTAAATTCGCGATCAGGAACAAGGCAAGACCTCCGCGGTTAAAGGCATGCAGGATGCGACTGGTTGCGAAGGACGTTTGCTCTGCCTCACTTTCCTTGCTAGTCGCTCGGTGAACCGCAGGGAAGAACACAGTCTCGGTCAGACAGAATAGGAAAAGCTGGGCACTATTGAATGCTGCCACCCAAAGCACATATGGCATGTTAGCCAGCCGGCGCGACACTGGAATGTTGGCACCATAGCCGAATGCGTAGGTGGAATTGAAGAAGAACATGGTTGACCAGAACATTGTCTGCAGAATCAAGCGCACCAGCACAGAGCTCCGCGCCTTCTGAGGCGATTTCGTGGCCGAGGTACCACGGGGAATAATGCGGACTCCGACGCCCCGTCCAGCGAGAAAGATCGCAAAATATCCAATGAAAGAAAAGACCCCCTCGCGGTTTTTGGAAAGCAGATCTGGCCCCCGAGGAGACACGAGGATGTAACCTTTGAGATCAGTCGACTCCAGAGCGACTTGGTAGAGCACTGCAATTCCAAGCGCAAGCACCTCATAGGAAGGGATCAGTGTGGTTAAGGAGTCGAATAGCTCCACAAAAGGAGGCAAAAACCCAAGCGTGAAGAAAAAGTTCCAGTGCACACCATATTCCGTCACATGTTCCGCATAGTCCAACCCCTTGACACTCCACAGTCGGACGAGGCCAAGCACAAGCAGAGGAATGGAGTGTCGCGCCGATCCAATTAACCTCTTATGTAAAGCTAATTTCGGGGATTTCGAGTTGCGGCCCTTCAGAACGGCGCGGGCAGAGACCACTCCAGCGGAGAATACAAAAGAACCTACACCCAAGTCCATTAAAGATGTTCCCCAGTTCTCCACCTTGGCGAAACGACGTGGAAACGCGCGGAAGTCGACGGCAAGAATAGCTATGCAGGTAACAATCATCATGGCTGCACGGTACGTGGTTAAGAAGGGGTGAATGGGCAAGGCCTGCTGTTCCTCCTGGGGGCTCTCATTTTTGGCCTTGGATTTGCGGGGCGGTTTGGCTTTCTGGGGTGTCCGCAGACTGTTTCGGGTGAGGAATAGAAGGATCGCGGGCGAGAGGAGGAATATATTGAGGAGAAGCGGTGCGGAGGAGTATGCAGTCGTTGCGAATAAGATGGCTAGTACATTGAGAATGAAGTCGGTCGCGAGCGCCGCAGGACCGTAGGGTGTGAAGAAAGATAAGCGGGACTGGAGCGCAGACCAAAGGAGGACAGATGCCTAGAGTGATAACACGTCAGAATGTTTCAATCGCAAGGGAAAAGTCTCGAGGTTCCTCACTGAAGCAACAAGTGTGACTGTATTGATCTCGAGGATTGTGCTTCCCGCAAGATTAGACACAAAGGCTTCTTTACGAGCTTTGTAGCTCGGATCCATATTGGGCAGTTATCAATATAGAAAGCTGATCACGCCGAAAAGATCAAATCTAAAGAATGACGTGGTGGAATGGGGGAGGGTTGAAGCTCTGTATGTTGTCTTTACGCGTGATCACCTGACCGTTCCACGGTCTTCAATCCCAACAACTGTCAAGATCTCAATAATGACACTGTGTCAATTACATCGGAAGTTAGTGGAGTAATATTTAAGTGGCTGCTCTCATACATGACTCAAATGAATGGTGACTACCATAGCCAACCCTGAAATTGGCTTTATGGCTTTACAGCTTTAGGATGTGGGCGACTGTTTGCAACCAACTTTGGTTTCGATTAATGAAATTTGTGTAGCAGGTCGTAAGTCTCTAGTGTCTATGAATAAAAGCATTTTAGCACGCTGTGCTTGATATCAATATGCAAAAGAATCATGATCTCGGCTTTCCACGTCCACCACGACGTGCTCCACGGCCTCCGCGGCCTCCACGGCCTCCTCCACGCTTCTCAATACCGCCTCGGTCCCCTTGACCAGCCCCGGGGCTGAGTGCATCACGACTTTTGCCACCCCGGGAAGAGTTGCGAGGTCTAGAGGAACCGCTACGGAAAAGCTCATTCGGGTCTGCATAGTTGAAACCTGGAACGCCCTTCAAACCCATCTTGCCAATGACCTTTTTGTCCATTGGGGGAGGCTCCGGGCATCCCATACCCTTGACAGCCATTTCATTGGCGAGTTGAACAAGGCCAGCCTTGTCAAGACGAAGTTGCCTCAGAAGACCCGATCCAGCGAAGAAACCAATGAAAGACGAGTAGGCACGCTGCTTTGACTCCTCCTCAATAGTGTACATGGCCTGTAAGACAGCTTTGGAGCATGAAGGAGCACCAGCATTGATCGCTTCGGTATCGGGGTGAGGCTTGATTGGCAAATGGCGATTTTGCTTCATGAAGAACGACTCTGCTTCCGTGAGGAGAATGATAGCGCGACCATCAGCACCAGCACGGGCGGTACGACCGACACGGTGAACGTACTGCTCGCCGTTTGATGGCAAACCGACCTGGATGACCAAGTCGACGTTGGGGAAATCCATACCACGACCAATAACATCTGAGGCGAACAAGATTCCAGATTCGGCCTCCTTGAACTGGTTCGTGGTTCTTGTGCGAGCGCCCTGGTTGAGTCTGGAGTGAATCTCGAACACCTTCAAGTGGATCATGCCCTTGCAGAAGACTCCTGCGAGGAGAGCAACCATGTGGGCAGTCACGCCGAAGACGATGATTTTTGAGCTTTTCTTGATCTCAAGCTTGAGCAGGGAGGCAAGGGTAGTGAAGGTGTCTGCCACAGACGGCATCAGCACGTAGTACTGAGGAACTCTCTCATGCGTTGGTGATTCATTCTCATCAATGGTGGAAATACTTGTGTAGTCTCTCCTCAACACAATATTGACCACATCCTTGACTTTAGGTGGGACGGTGGCCGAGAAGCACATGCCTTGCCACCCAGTGCTCTTTTGTGGAATGAGTTGAAGGATCCGCTTCACATCAGCAATGAAACCACTCTCAAGCATCGTGTCGGCTTCATCCAAAACCAAAGTTTTGATGTTAGACAGCTTCTTAGCGGTGGGAGTTTCAGATAGGTAGTCGCATAGACGTCCCGGAGTGGCGACAAGAATGGATGGTGCCCCCTTCATAAAACGCGTATGAGCCGATGCTCGAGCCGTTCCACCAACTGCAACATGGCACTCAAGCGGAGTGGGAAGTTGAGATGTTAGTTGATCACATGACTTTGCAATTTGCTGTGCAAGTTCTCTGGTTGGAGTAATAATCAGAATACCGACCTTGCCCTTGGGCGGCGCGGAATCACCTTGGAGCAGGCAGTGCAATGCAGGCAACAAGAAAGCAAGGGTTTTTCCAGTTCCAGTTTTGGCTTGGACAAGGCAGTCACTGCGCCAATTTGGAAGTTCGGTCAAAACACGCTGCTGCACAGGGGTCATATTGGTAAATCCCATCACATCAAGGGCTTTGAGGAGCTTAGGGTCAAGTTTCCCAGCCATGGTTGAATACGGCTGAGTATCATTGCTGAGCTGAAGACCTTCCATGATGGTCAAGACTTCTATCAAGGAAACTGCAGTTAATTGTTTTGATAAGAATTCAACGACTCGATGTGGCGAGTGAATGACTTTTAATGTGGATCAAGCAAGACAAAGAGGAGAATTGTAGTGAGTGTAATCTTCTTCGTTTTCTCTTAGCAAAAGTCAGACTGATGCTTAATGATGCGAATCAATCCAACCTTGGAAGTTTATATTTGACAAAGCAGAGATTTGTTGCCAAGCATTTAAGATTGTCGCAAAGTGCGGTCAGCAGTATCTGATTGGTCGACAAGGATCCACTATCTTCGCTTGATGTCACGTGCGTGTGGATCAGTTCCAGGAAAGTTGGGACTAACCGTATCAGGTAATTCGCCTCCAGCTTATTTCTAAGTGAAAATACGCCGGAGATTCGGGTTAGTGGTATACTTTTTCGATGTTAGTTGAATGGTTTCGCTAGCTAGTGGACATTCTTCTTTGATGGGCATCTTTTTCATGTCCGTTTTTCCAGATACTAAGGTGACTAGATCGCAAGGACTGTTGTGATTATATATCTCTGATGAAAGGACGCAGCGATACATACAGTGTAATGATCGGAAACAAGGGGTAATCGTTGTGTAGTCAGGACTTATATTTGAGAGAAAACCTTGCGAATTATGTTGATATCCTATCGATATAACAGGCCCGGTAAAGTCGATCACTTCGATCGAGCGAAGCCCGACACATGGTACGGAGTACTTATGTTTTACTCCGTAGACAATATCCGATTATATTTTTAGCGAGCTCAACTTCGCTTAAGGACGCCAGAGCCACAATACAACATTTTCATACGGCATGATGATCGTCCCGATTCCCACCGGTTGTGGACGCGAGTCGGTTCTAATTGCGTCAAATCAATTTGCGACATGTTTCTATACCTACATATTTGAATGAACCACATTTAGGGCCACGGTTCATAAAATCCAAAGTAATTTTTCGGATTTACGGTAAGCGACGGTTTACTTGAAACCCGGCATCAACATCCGTAATGATCGACCGGGCCCACGGACCGTGCCTAGAATGCGAACGTCCACATGCAGTGTGCCGGTTAAACTTCTTGGTTCTGTCGTAGGGCCACCATGTTCGAGATAACCGTGCCCGATTCCCCACTTGCAGGCGTCCACATGGCGCACGGCGATTACGGTGTACAGCGTCAAGGGCAATGACGTGTCGCCTGTGTCCTTTTAAAAGTGCAACATTCATCTGACATCAGTAACGTCACGCTTAATATGAGGTCACAGCATCACGGAAGCATCAGGTTGTCCTCGATGGATTTGTATGTCCAGTATAAAAAAAAAAGGAGAGATCAACAGATTCATTAGAGGTATTAAAATGTATACAACATGGAGATCATCCTGCTTCCTCCAAGACCGTCATAGCGGACATCAGAGCGGAGACCGCGCTGCCCAAATAATAGGCCCTTTGCCACTACAGTATTCCCCCATTGAGGTGCCCTGGGATCATAAACATCAAGCTCTAATAATAGTAAAGTCAAGAAGTTCAAATGCCACAAATAATCTTCTATGACATGGCTCTGCTCACCCCACATGCTCACTTGTCCAAATGATACCTATGGATGCCGAGAGGAGCCTGATCCCCGGCAACCATCGGCGTTTAGATGGGGGCCAATTTTAGTCCGCCTTTACTCCGTAGATGCATCTCCACAAGAACGCGGATCATGACCGATGGGTTGTGTATGCCCAATGGCGCAGGGAATAAATCTTGACACTTTTCTTGTTGCCCCTTAGATGGACACTCCCCTTGTAGCCCTCAACATCCAAAAATAGGAAAAGGACATGTATACTCCGTAGTAAATGCTCATAGTTACGGCGCGCTTAGGACAGAAGACCCCTAAGTGGCAGCACATTCATCTTGGCATTCGAAAAAAAAGCGGACCTATGGGGCGGCAGACCGTAGTGACTGGAAAGAGAACGCTATATCCATGGCCCGTGGTTATCCACACAGTTCGTCTATTTCTCCACGCTTATTGGCGCTTAGGGGTCGGGTTAAGGTCGCTTTCGCCGCATCACCGGGAGATTTGCCTGGTTTGTTAATCGATCTGGAGAAATACGACTTCCATGTTGGGGGAGTTGACAATGGTGTGGTCCTAGCAAGGCCACTCCATTGTTGAAGTCACAATCACCCCCTGAAAGCATGGCTATACCTCCCAAAACACCCTATTTTTCTCTACCCTGTATAGTCTTCCAAGCTAATCTAGCCCTTGATTCGTACGATCTGTCACGTTCTCCCTTAATCCCTGCTCGGCTCGGAAACAGTCCACCCACACGCGATCTTTGCAAATCAGTAATCCACCACCTTCCCCTCATGATAGCTCCTCTTCTGCTGTTCAGTGCTAGGTCCATGGTCACCAGTGGGGGGTTCCCCTTGAAAGGATCTGTGCAAATGAGAGAAGCTGAGGACTGCCAGCACACCAATAACAATGGGCTCTCAGGATGAACCGTCTGTGAAGAGACGGGAGTCTCGATCGGGGACAAGAAAAGTCTCGACTCTGTCAGTGGAACAACTAGAGCGGAAGCGTGCCAACGATCGAGAGGCTCAGCGGTCCATTCGTCAACGCACCAAGGAGCATATAGAACAACTCGAAGCTCAGGTCGCCACGCTCCAGTCACAGATTGCCGAGATGCGGCCCCAAAACGAGCGGTTCGATGAAGTCATGCAACACAATGCCTTTCTGGAGAATGAAGTGATCCGGTTGAAGCATCAAGTTGCTTCTTTGACTGGCCGACCGGAATTTGCATCAAATAACGAACCGATGGTTCCATTTCAAAGTGGATGGTCTTTGGAACAAGCCTCGGATAGTGCATTGCCCAGCAGTCCAACAGCAGGGGCATTATTACCACCACACTTCACTGCAACATCCCACACCCAAAGACCCTCAGGTCTGTCAGCACCGCGTCGAGCATCTTCTCAGCATGATTGGCAGCAACCATACCTGTCCACAAGATCAACGTCGCTCGGCGCAACCTCTAATCCAGAATTTCCTAATCGTATGGAGCCATATCCCATAGATGGTCAAATACATCAAGGACAACAGATCGGCCCACCCCAGCAACAGTCCGGATCTTCTTTCTCCCAATTTACTTACACTAACCGATCGGTTTCCATGTCGGGTGCCAGTCCGATTCCTCAGCCAACGCCCACCCCGATCTACCAAGCCTCCACATCCCCATACTCGCAACCAATGCCTCAAGCGCAACAAGCGGATCCGACATACGAGTATCCATGGGCACCTTCATCATGAATAATGCATGTGCCAGGCAACCGGTACAATTTGAGGGCGCTGTATACCTGGTGGAAACACAATGGCTTGCGCATTCGGGCCGGAAGATGTAACCGTCGATCCACTCCAGCATGTGAGTTTCACTTTCACGGAGGGATCTCGATACGAGCATGCACACTGATTGATGCTATAGGCCTCACCGCAATACTTCTTCTCGGACTCGGAAGTCTTCGCGAAAAGCGTGAATCGGTAATTCCCTTTGCACAACCGTAATGAAGGAGATAACAGCCGTTCTGAATCACGCAACACGTCGGAGAATCTTCGGTCCCACCTCCGGAATATCTACACCATGCAAACTCACCACTCAAGGACAAGCTGCTTGGACTCCACGCCGGAAGATACTCGGGGGATTTGAATATACAAATATGGCCGGGCAAATGGGCATGACTGGCGCCATCATATTCGCTGCTCATTTACTATTCCAATATACACACTATGACATTTATGCATCTCAGCGGAGTGAATTTCAAGTGGTCACAGAAATGACCCATGATGGCTCTTCATATTCTGTCTGTCCCGAGAGGGAACGAGGAATACATACCCGAAAGAAGAAAAAAACAAATGATACGCCGCAGTGTGCATAAAATCAAACTATTTATAAAGCAAGCCATCTAGGTGGGCATTCATTACCCATCTCATTTAGTTCGTGTACTGCTTCTGGAGAAGCTTGGCAATTGTCTGCAACTGAATGTTGCTGGTACCCTCGTAGATAGCGCCAATCTTGCTATCACGGAACATCTTCTCAGCAATGCCCTCACGGACAAAGCCCATACCACCCATCCACTCAACAGCAGAGCTGGACACCCGGCCGGCGACCTGGGAGGCGTACAGCTTGGCCATGGCGGCGTCCTGGACGAAGTCCTGGCCGGCCTCCTTCTTACGGGCGGCATTGTAGACGAGAGCGCGGGCAGCGGCAATCTCCGTGTAGGCCTGCGCAATCTGGTGCTGCATGCCCTGGAAGTTTCCGATGAGGTCGCCGAATTGGCGACGGTCGTTCCAAACGTATCTTTAGTGGCGGTCAGCTGATCGGTCTCATATGCGCGTGTATATCGTATAGACAAACTCACCGTGCAGCGTTCTCCCATGCGCCAAGAGCCAGTCCGGTCATCTGAGCGGCGATACCGATACGGCCCTCGTTCAACACGCTGATGGCGTACTTGTATCCCTGTCCCTCCTCACCGAGGAGATTGCTCTTGGGGATGACGCAGTCGTCAAAGTTGAGCACACAAGTGCTGCTAGCGCGAATTCCAAGCTTCTTCTCCTTCTTGGCAATTGAGAAGCCGGGGGTATCCTTCTCAACAATGAAAGCAGTGATACCCTTGTAGCCCTTGCTGGGGTCAATGTTGGCAAATACGATGAAGATACCAGCCTCCATTGAGTTGGTGATCCACATCTTAGAGCCATTGATCTTATAACCATCGGCGGTCTTCTCGGCCTTACACTGGAGGGCAAAGGCATCGGAACCAGAGGCAGGCTCGGAGAGACAGAATGAGCCAACAGTGCCGGTAGTCAGCTTGGGCAGCCAGGTTCGCTGGGCTTGGGCATCACCGTACTTCAGGATTGCCGTGTTGACCAGGGTGTTGTGAACATCTACCATCACACTGACACTGGGGTCGACGCGTGCCAGCTCCTCGATCGCGACGATCGCCGCAGTGAAGTTCATCCCTGCGCCGCCGAACTCCTCTGGCACCTCAATGCCCATCAAGCCCTGCTCAAAGAGATGCTCCACGACCTTCTCATCCATGGTCTCGGCTTCGTCCATTTCCCGTACCTTCGGGCCGATTTGCTCTAGTGCGAACTTAGAGACGGAGTCGGCCATCAGGGATTCGGTCTCGGACAAAAGGGTGATCGGCGTCGGAGTCAACTCGGAGAGGTCAACCTCCCGCCGGCGGGGGTGGTTGAGAATGCATAAGCGCTAAAAATGGAGAGGAATTTGTTAGCAAACGAGTTTCTTAACATGTCCTGGATAAGACGGTACCTCTGTACGGGCCGGCCGACGAGTCGTTTGCCCGCCAAGCGGACTGAGGGGGTACGCGACAAAGGTCGCAATGCGCGGATAATAGAAGCCATTGTGAATAGGTGGGAAATAAGCTAGGCGATGAAGAGAAGAGAAGGGAGAGAGGCAAGGAAAAGGGTCATCACGAGTGAACCTCGGTTACCGGCGGCGTTGGGGAATCCGCGGGGAGTCCCCACATGTCTCCCGAGGTCTCTTACCTAGGTCCAACAGGGACGAAGGGAACATGTATGAACATATCTAACATCATATTTTGAATCTATTCACTTATCTATAACATTACTGAGGTGAATATCACCCTTTTTGAATATCCCTCCGTTCCCGGATTAGATCCTCGGCAGAGATATTACTGCCCCCTGACGACGGACCCTGACCCTCCACATCCTCGAAACGAGTCTCAATATCAGTTCGGACTATAACATCCTTCTGTCCATTGATAATATGCTCCTTACTCCCACTTTTGCCACCAGATGTGGTGAGCTCCATCCAGCCGGAGTCATCGTCGAATGATTTTCTACCCCCATATACATTGGACTGAAAATGTGAATGACTCGCCAAGTTAGACTTGTTCGTGCCATATGCTGCGCGCCCGCTCGAGTTGCGGTACTCGTAGGGAGTCGACGTTTTCTTTGAGGTGAAACCCAGTCGCTGCATCACCTTTTCCATCAGGGGTCGGATGGGTGGTACGCAGCCAACGATGATGACGATCCAAGCTTCTGTCGAGGCCCAGATGAGGAGGGAGGATTGAGCGTCTGTTGGAATTTTGATATTCAGCAAAAACATCCTGCTCCGAAAGGTGAAATAATGGATCGTCACTTACAGGTGATATCGGTTGTTTCGGTCAACGCCTTAAGCTCATATGTCTTGACAGCGGAACACACTGCCGCTCTGCATTCGAGGGAAAGATTAGCCCAGCCAAGCTGAAATATTCGGCGAAGTACGGAGTACTTACATCCAGCCCAATCCCATGAGGACAGACAATGCGACCTTGATTCGCAGCTTCATTTGGAGCTTCCAAAAGAGATGAATAGGATACGATGCCAGCAAGGCGTCGCTGAATGCGTTGAAGCCTGAATTGTTTTTTTTAGCAGCGGCTTAACTCTTGGATATGTCGATGCAATGTGCAGACTCACTAGCCTGGAAGAACGAATAGTTCTGATTCATTTTGCGCCCTGGATCGCATGTTCCTTCCACGCTATCATCCCACAATTTGTGCATTGGCTTGCATTGGCCCAGAATAGTCCCGAGTACGGCAATGTTAATTACCCCAATAAGAGTACCCAGGATAATCAAGAACCAAGGCTTCTTCTCGTGACGACCACGAATCTGGATAAGGAAGGCGAGAATCGCAAGCTTTCCCAGCATACTGGCAGCTATTGCGAGTAACTGGAATACCCATGACCAGTGCAGCGCTGTAACTATTTGCAAGTCCGACAGGTCATCCAAGTGATGGCCCATGCCAGCATCAATTGAAAACTGCAGGAACACTTGGGCAGTGGTCTCTGTTGCCTGTGAGAAGCACACTCATTGTTAGCATATGCCATAAAATCGAAACTTTTCATAACACTCACCACTGTCAAACCAGCGACAGCAAAGTCCCATCTAAACCGCCCCACGAATTTCCAGTTACTCAAGAACCGAAGACTGAAAAGGAATATACCAATGCATGTTTCTGTCCAAGACACTGCGAGGATGACCGCAGAATTGTTTCCGGCCATCTCGGGCCTTCAGAGAGGGAATGCCTCTGCACGTCTTACAGTGGGCAAAAGCAAGAGGAGGTGCAAAATGGCCCAGTCAGGACTGCATGCATGTGTTTGACATTACCAGCACCTTGTACCAGCCGCCCGGAAACCGGTAATAGTCGCTCCACGATCCCGTCAATGTCCTACGGGATGGACAGGGGTTAAATCATTGTATCGACGCTTGCCATTGGATTCCAAATCAGGCGCCCAGGACACCTCGCAGTTCGGAAGGATTACGAAGTACGCTAAAGGGGTCTGCGTCTACTTCGTATTGTCCGCTCACAATATATTAATTAGTCCATAACAAAGCGCTGGTATGAAATAACAAAGCTGGCATTTGGGTAATTATTCTCTAGCGGCTTCTCCAAATTAATTGTTCTAGCTAAGACGTAAGCTGCAAAAGAGTATCGCTGGTGATTGGCTTCCAGCATGTAGGAATTTTTTTGAATATCTTGAGGTCTGCGGTAGTGTGATGATTTGAGCAGGTGTATTCAATGGGAATGTGAATGGATTGGTCTTGTATTTTTGTCTCATATCAGTCTGGCCTAAGTGGTACCACAAGCGAGACAAAGCTGTATGAATTGCTCGAGTACACGCCGTACGGAGCAAAAAGGTTGCATAAGAGCCCAAGTGCCAAGGAACAGGGTGCATATAGGATGTGGATCTTTCTAAATGAAATTATATTACTCCGTTCTGTATCAGGATCCATTGAAACAAGAAAGCGACGATCGATTCACAAATCGTAAATCTATCGAGGTATAATGGGCACAACTCATGATTGGCCTTTTGAGCGCATAGACGCATTTTTCACTTGAACTGACGCTTTTATACACGTGCCGAGGTACCTTGGTAGTTCTAATTTTTCAAAGAAGTCACAGCTAAGGCTTAGCCTTGACGCTAGACACAAAACCGAAGACTATGCCGTTGTACTCCGGAGCCTGTGTATATTTTCCCCAGCGAAAAGGCCGGGATCGGCAAGGCCGCAGACGGGAATGAAAAGACCCTGTACCCATTTCATTAGAAGCCACAATATCGAGCTGAGGACCGAGTGGAGGATAAATTAAAATATCTGGAGGCGTCGGATCCCTAAGCTGTGTGCGTAAACTATGGTTGACTCTACTTGATTTCGCCAAAACTTCAATCGCTTGTGTAGAATTTGCATTATTTTATTCCTTGGAATCTGGAACTAAAAAGACCCGGGATCTGAGCACAAAGAATATATATTAAAGATCTAAATACGGAAATTTTGGTATAATCTCGCACATCCACTTGGGCTCTAGAATGCTCCACCCATGTGAACTAGATGATACCAGCGGCCCGGAGGAAATCCTTCTGGTGCAACCAAATTCGAATATCTTTGCCCTTGAGATAGAAGGGAATATAGACCAAGTAGACCACGACATTGATAGCCGCAACGGTCATAAAGACACTCAAAACACCATTGGAAGTGACATAGTCGTTGATAACCCACGTCCAGATCCACGCAATGCAACTTTTCAAAGCAGCAATGGTGACCATAATCTCGACGGAAAGCTATGAAACAATGAAACAATTAGCAAATGTGCCGCAAACGTGGTGTCGAATGTGACAAGAAAAATTCTCTACCTCTTTGTGACAATCCAGGGCGTAGTTCATTCCTAGCGTAGTTCCCATTTGACTTCCTACCGACAGAATACCGGCCCCCACCACAGGCATTGCCCAGTGCATTTGGTGCTCATAGGATAGTCCAAACCAAAGTGCACCAAAGAATGTGAAAAATGCAGCCAGTAGACAGGTTGGGAGTCGCATCTCGGGCTCACGAATGCCGTTATTGCGCTTGGTGAAGAAGTTGGCAATCCAGTCGCCTCCTGGGCCTGAGAAGAAGACGCCGAAAAGAGATCCAATGAAGGGAGACAGGAAGAATAGACCCTGGCCATTGGAATTGAATGTATATGGAGGAGGCGCGAAGAGCTGTGCCACCGATGCCCCGAGGATGACATTCCAGCTAAGGGCCATGCCGTAAACACAGCATGACCAGAGGACAGTGGGATAAGCCAGAAGGACGAACGGCCGTAGGAACACGTGGAGAAGATTCACATCTGGATCTCCGCTGTTCCAGAACTTGAGTTCTTGCACAAAGGTCTTTTTGGGGATTGGACTTGATTCCTGAACTAGCACTTGCGTTTTATCCTCATCGATCCTGGGGGGCTGGAAGGGATCAGGACGGGGTCCGTCGAACTTGGTCTCTGGCATGAAAAAGAACATAGAGATCAGGCTGGCACCAACAAACATGGTCACAATCCAAAAGGCCCAGTCCATTCCGAGTGCTTGCACGATGAATCCAGAAAACATAGGTCCCAATTCATTGCCTCCTAACACAGACAGGCCGTATATGGCGATAAGCTCTCCGCGGTTGTGTAAGAAAAACATATCAGTCACAGTTGATGGGACGATCGACTCAATGGGCGCCTGGAAAGCGCCCAGGAAAGCACGCCCAACCAGGAAGACGGTGTAGGTTTTGTTGGATGCAACGGCCAGCCAGATGCAGGCGATGGCCATGAGGAAGTTCGAGAAGAGGTAGATGGGACGGCGGCCATACTTGACGGCAAACGGCATCCAGACACAGTTCCATACACCCTGATTGATCAGGCAAGCTCCATTCGCATAGGTCAACTCCTGGAGGGGCTTATCGAAGGTTGCGGACAGTTGCATCATACCTGTACTAGTCAGAATGATTCTCTATAATCGAATATGATGAAAGATCAATACATACCAGCTGCCATGATAGGACCTGTAATAGCACCCATAAATGCAAACCAACAGCCATTGAAGAAAGTCAAGCTTTTCTTTGTAGTGGACCAATTCAGAGGATCATTTGGATCGTTAATCGAAGGTTGCGGGACCAATAACATGCGACCATCGCCTGTTTCGCGATGCTTCAGTTGGTGAAGCCGCTCGGACATGCTTCCATTGTCGCTCCCATCGAACAGTATCTCAGTTCCAGGTGCGGTATGGAACTCGACCTTCTTCTCGGGCTCGGGATGTGAGTTATCCGCCATATTGAAGGTGCCCAGGGGGGCCAAAAATTGAAGTAGAAGAATAAGAATGGGTGCCACGAAATGTGAACAGGGGGAAAAGGAAACACTTTGAACACTACGTTGCATCGAATGAGGCGGAAATACTCTTTTTAATACCCAACATATAGTGCATGGTGACCTTTTCCATATTAGTCTGGAATAATATCGAGTAGATAGTACGGAGTAGAGTACTCGGCATTAAATCCAGCCAAAACGGCTTTGATACATTCTTTTTGGCGTCATGCACCGCATCTCCGTATTTTCAAAGGCCAATCATAAGTCCAATATGACAACTAGCATTGCGCTATGCAGGGATGTATGTGGCTGTCGTAATAACGAGGTTAGTGCGTGTTAAAAAAAAACTAGTTAGCTCCTCTTCATCCCGCCCGAATACGCTATACTATATCCCAGTGGATTATGTGGCTTCCAAGCTGAAATAGTCAGAATTTTCATAATTTTGAATCCACGGAGGAATAGATGCAGCTGGAAGCCCCTCATATATTTCCCTTTTGTGATTGGTGATGAAGCATTGCATGTTCTGGCCGACTTCGGGACTTGCCTTACAGCTACTCCCGCCATACATGTATCCAGCTTAAGTCGTGCATTTCAAACGAAAAACATAATAATCTCCAAGCCCTTCTGGAAGAAACCAAACCGAATTTGATTGGACGAAGATGGCTCCGTCCCAGGATTTTGCATCTCACCAGACTAGCTCTAGCAGTTTACCAAGTTCGGTGCCAGTGCTCATTGTGGGCGGAGGTCCGACTGGTTTATTGCAGGCTCTCCTTCTCTCTCGACTCGGAGGTATAGATGTTTGTAGAGACATCGACGGGAACAATTTGTTGACATGAGATGTAGTTCAATCTTTGATCATCGAGCGTTATCCCGAGCGTTTGGCTGCCCCCAAAGCTCACGCGATCAATCCCCGCTCCTTGGAAATCCTGCGTCAATTTGACTTGGGAGAGAAGCGTGTGCGTCAGCTAGGCACTTCGCGAGATGACAGCTCCTCGGTCAACTTTCTCACCAATCTTTGCGAGGAAGCGATCGGCCAACTCCCGTATGAGCGCATGGATCCTGCGGTCTTGGATGACACGCCAGAGGTATTGTCTTTTATAGTGAGAAGCATGGCAATGGTACTGATCAATTGCAACAAATAGATGATTCACAATATACCCCAACCCGTCCTCGAGCAAGAATTGTCCAATTCTATTGCAAAGGATCCTAACATCACTTTGGTTAAGGGATTCAGCATTCATGCCGTGGAACAAGTAAGTATACGGCCCATTTTCGTCATTAATGAGGCAACATGGCTGACCGAGGATCAGACTGAAAATGAAGTCGTATCAACAATTGAGGAACGGTCAACTGGACAACTCCATCAAACAAAGTCCCGTCACCTCATAGCTTGTGATGGTCGTAGAAGCAAAGTCCGTGAGCTCCTGGGTATTGAGTCTGAGAGCGAAGACTCGGATCAGACAATGATGACCATTCATTTCAATGCCAATCTACGACCCGTCGTTGGAGACCGCGTCGGTATGCTGTACTGGATAATGGACCCTATAGCTGCGGGTTTTATTATTGGCTATGATCTCGATGGTATCCAGGTACACATCAGCCAGGTGGACGTTGAAGAGCACCCGGTGGAGTCGTGGACAGAAGATATGTGCAGGGCGAAGATCCGCGGTGCTATCGGTAAAGATGATGTTCCATTTGATATCCTGAGCTATCGTCCTTGGGTTTTCCGCCGCCAGGTCGCTTTCACGTTTCAGGAGAGGAACATTTTTCTGTGGGTTTTTGTATTCGCGTATTGACTGTATGGATTCCTCGCTGACAATTCCTTTCTTTTAGGGCCGGGGATGCTGCCCACTCATTCCCCCAACTGGTGGACTAGGCTTGAATTGTGGTCTTGCGGATGTTCACAACTTGGCCTATAAAATTGCCTTGGTTCACCGGGGGGTGGCAACGCCATCTATACTTTCGACGTACACTGCCGAACGACGAGGTGTTGCTGATTCATATTCCAAGCAGAGTGTTAAGAATGGCAAGGAGATATTTGCATTGTTGCAGAGTCTCAAGACCGCCGGTGTTGAAGATGTTGCACAAGCGCGAATGAACATGATGGCAGCATTGGTGGATCCAATCCAACGCAAACGGGTTGAGGCAGGCATTGAAGGACAAAGGGAGCATTTTGATAATGTAAGTGGTCTCGTCGTGAATTGCCGCTTTCCCAATAGAGACCGGTCTTTCTAACACACCAACTTTCACAGCTGGAGCTACATATTGGATATGTGTATGGGGCTACCAAGCCACCTCCCCATGCTTCCTATTATTCTCCCAAATTTGTGCCCGGGGCGCGCTTGCCTCATGCTTGGATCCGCTTCCGTGATCGGCTCTCCCAGGAGACAGAAGCAGTCAAACGCTCTGCACTGCCTAGAGAGCCGGTTGATGTGTCATATATCAAAGAGTTTGATGCAGATCAGGTTCGGGCTTGTCAGTGGAGTACCCTGGATCTCTGTGGCCCTGACTCTTGGACCTTGATTTTGGGGCAGGAGCAGCAAACTCCTCAGGTTACCCTTTTACAGAAGCACTGTAAGGTAATTGGAGTACCTCTTAATACCTGGTCTCTTGGAGTGGACTTTGAAATCGTCAGACAGGGTTGGTTTGCTGATGAATTGGCCCACGGTGGAGGTATTCTAGTTCGTCCTGATCAGCACGTCTTCACGAGAGTTGCATATGGAGAAGACATGATTGCAGAGGTGAACAAACATCTCGGGATTTAAGAGACATCGACTTTGTAGGAATATGATAGAGGCACAGCATCAATAAATATCAATAAATATCAATTTTTTTATTCATTTTCTTATTATTATGTCCACGGCAATTTTCAGACAAGATATTCATTATTTGAGCCGCTCACCGAGCAAAGAAAAAAAAAAGAAACGAAAGAAACAAAAGCAAGCATGAGCGTTAAGTTCAATAACCCCTTCTCGTTGGGAGGCTCGGGTGTGATACAACGCGTTCGGCTACAATTCCTTTGACGCCCCTTTGATGAAACATCGCTTTTCTCCACGCGGTACTTTGTACTTTGTACAAATCTATTGCTCTGCACCATATCCGGTAGAAATTAGATTCTGCATGACTTCCCTTCTATAGTTGACATCGGCATCGGATATATCAAAACCCAAGCAGTGCCTCGTCGACTTGATTAGTCTCAAAGTCAAACCGAATCAGATCCTCCTTATAAGGAATAAAGTATGTGCCGGTGACCCTAATTAGCAAGAATTGTCATTAGTCACTAGTTACTAGGGGATTGAGCTTTTAAGGGTGTTTGCTTACCTTGCGTGCTCACTACTAGCTTGATACTCAGCCAATGCTGCTTGATCCTCGTGGTAGCTCATTAGAGCGAAGTGAAATCCTTTGCTCTTCTCAATTGGGCTTGTGATCGAGGGACCTCCAACAACAAGCCTTTGGCTTTTAACACAGGGCAAAGATTTGAGTGTCTTGATTTGGGAAAGGAACTCCTGCTTTATTTCGTCTCCGATGTCCGCGCGGAATTTGAACAGAACTAGTATTGGTCAATTAAGCACTTTTTCCCCGGGAATGAGCCATACCAATGTGAACAAGAACCATGTTGAATATTAATTGTAAGAAATAAAATAAAATGGACGTTATAAACCGGTGTAGTTCTCTTTTAAAGAAGGTGACGGATGTCATCCGTTGCTTGGCGGAAGTTTCCCGCCTTCACCCAAATCCCGTTAATTTTGCTCTTCTTCCCTTGACATACTGAGAAGGTTCATTCTGAAAGACACTGTCCGCTCTGGGCTCCTTGTATTAATGAACCAGCAAGGTGAGCGCTGAACAAGGGACCCTGTCAGGCCTGTAATGGACTCTCCTCGACGATCTCGGAACCGCGCCGCCTGTCGGAGATGCCAGCGGCGGAAAATCCGCTGTGATGGAGATCTCCCCCCGCTGCACATCGTGCAGAAAGGCCAATGTAGCCTGTGTAAACGATGGCAAACAAGAGGTTAATCGAACGTATGTGTATTCGAGTCACATGGAACTTCTTCCCCCAATTCTCTACCATTTCCGATACTAACAGCTAATTAGGTACATTGCAAATCTACAAAAGCGAGTGCAGTGGTTAGAGTCCTTAGTAAAGGATCGAGATCCAACGGTCCGACTAGAGGATGGCCCGCAAGTACATCTATCGGATAGCTCACAACTCGAAGCTACGGGGGAAAGCACTCAAATCGAGTCTACTATCCCACAGGGCGACCCAATCTACCGGTCAATAACACCTCACCATGAGCATTCTGGGCCGGTGAACGCGCAAGCGTCTCGAGCACCTCCAAGACCGGCCCATGAAATTGGCCTCGTCTCTCTTTCTTCGGGAGAGCCGAGATACATTGGTCCTTCAAGCGGATATTTCCTAGCAAACCTCATATTTTCAAGCGCTGGCCGACGAACAGGGCCATTGGGAGACCATAGCAATGCGAACAAGCCAATGTCGCTTTCGTCCGAATTTTTCAACAGCCCAGCACCGCTCCCAAGCCGCAAAGAAGATGCGGAGGAGCTTACCTCGAAGTACTTTGCTTCAGTCCACCTCATATATCCGTTTCTACACCAACCTTCCCATATGACAAAGCTTAGGAGAATTTATCGTGATGAAGCATCTCCTAATTCAGCCGATGCATTTCACGTCTTCATGGTGCTTGCAATAGTAGCCTCAGATCTCTCCAGACGGTTTAGAATTCCGCTTCCGGCCGAGGGCTATTATACAGCAGCTACCCGGTACTTCGAACGTGCTTGTGCCGACGGGTCTTTGGAAGGACTCCAGAGTTTGCTCTTGCTAATGGTATATGGAATTCATAATCCGTCTTGCGATATCAATGTCTGGAGCCTGAACTACCAATGCTTGGGCTCACTGATTGACTTGGGTCTTCAGCGTGATGTTCGAGCATCATCGACATTCCCCATCTCGCTCTTGGAGCAGGAAATGCGCACTCGCATCTTCTGGGTTGTATACAGCTTTGATCGTACATTGGGCACGATGATGGGTCGGCCGATCGGGGTGAGAGATGAGGCGTGCGAGCTTCGGGTAAGTGCTTCTATGCGGCATGTTTTTCTAATAGAGCTTGGCTAATAGCACCTTCAGCTCCCTTCTGATGTCTCTGATGACGATCTTCTTGACTCAATTTGTGACGAGACCTCGAGAAATCGTACAACCTCTCACATGACATTCTCTATTCATCTCTTCAAGCTCGCCCGCATCAACTCTGAGATTAAGTATGTTATGCACAGCATCTGCAGAGACCCTCCCCAGTATGCCTACCCACCGGTACCCGACATCCTCTTGTGGCAGAAAAAGATGATCGAACGCCTTCAGACATGGCTTGCAGATATCCCCAGTGGAGGCGAAAGCGATGCTATCATGAAGATATGCGAAACCAAGTATCACGAAATGATGATCTTGGTGCTTAGACCTAGTCCCGGAATTCCCGAACCATCGGAAGAGATGCTTGCGCGATGCTTTCAGCATGCTGTAGACCTCCTCCGCGGGTTTGGAGAGCTTTACAGGCAGGAAGCTCTCTTATACAGCCGACTAATCGTTCACTCCGTCTTTTTGAGCACGCTGATAATGCTACATTGCTTGTGGAGACTGCCCCATATCGCATCCGAGGTTCAGATTGATGAGGTCGTTGCTGACACGAGTATCAGTTTGAATATACTAAGCAGTATTGGGGAATACTGGGTCGAAGCTAAGCGCGCAAGGGATTCCATCCACGAGTTATCCGGTGTAACTGTTCAGAGACTGATCCGGATGCGAAGCTTAGAAGCTCCTTCAAGCTCGACCAGGCCAGGCAAAAATCAAGCAACTTCCAGCACAGCAAGGGCACAGAGGCTGCAGACTGCCAACGAGGGACTGGAGCTGCCTTCTGCACTTCATGCTGACTGTGGCGTTGAAAACTTGCCGCCGAACTCCTTTATGGATGATTACGATTCAACCGTTGATTCTATGAGTTGGCTGCATGATTCCATGCCCGGGGGCTTTATGGACTTTGGCGGAGCCCCGGACTTCGACACTCTCATGTGGGAGGTCTTTAATGCTAACTGAGGAGGAAAGAAGATTGAAATATAAGGATTCGGATACATTACATATTCCAGAGATTCTCATCAATCAATTCGATTCAATGCCTATGGTTGGCTAGCTATGGAGGACATGCTCAAGTCAAACATCTCATATCTCATTCAGCTCGAAAAGTGACACTGACATTACTTTCGACATCAATATCCTGAGGCGTCAGGTCCAGCGGCAGAGAGTCCTCCCCAGGCTGGTTACCATAACTAGCAGCCATCATGTGTCTTTGAGCTCTGTAGGGACTTCCCCCATTGTCGGCGATTTCCGCCACTGCAACTTCGCGTCCAATCACTTCGGAATAGTCTTCAGCTTGCTGAATCGCATCGCGCAGAGCCAATTTGCGCGCATCCGAAGCCAATCGTCTCCCAGTTTCGTCAGTGAGAGTCCAATTCAGACCGTCGATCTCGACCTTGGGATAGACCAGCAATTCTTCGATCGCGTGATTCAACTTGGCGAAGTCACGGAAGACGGCTTTGAAGGATATACTGGCATGGTGTGGGTTTGACACGGGCTGGTCATGTCTATCTGTTGACTTGGTCCAGGTTCTGATACTTGTAGATGAGAAATTTACCAGAGGGGACTCGGAATCATTGGCCAAGGAGTCGAAGGTTGATTTGATCCAATTTTGTAGGTTGATAGATGATGTTGCCACTTCTTTGGCGACTTTTTCTTGCTCGGGGCCGGTTCCCTTCACCGAGAAGCTCAGAGTGCCACGTTCTGGGACATGGGTTATGGATGATTTACCCGTGACAATGATCTGTAGGGGAGCCATGATCAAGAGGGACGAAGGTGAGAAGATATTTCACAGTCCACCGCATATGGAGTATTTATAGGCCAAGTCACCTGAAGACTACCTAATGCCAAGGCCACACAGCCCCATTGTTCTTCATCTTGCAATATTTCAACCTCGCAGACATACTCGCTTTCTTGATGGCATCTCAACTGCCATTCGGCAAAAATGTATTTATTGACAGTCTGCCAGATCTCGTTCATGTCCTTCCAGCTTCTGTCCGAGTGGATCATAAACGCATCAACCCCATGGCAGAGATCCAAATATTCTTGAAAAAGGATTTGATGGTCAATAAACTGAACCACATCAACCAATACCTGTGGCTAGCTGGCCAACCGATGCCGCCCAAACCCCTGAATTATCAGCTTGCAATCTCGCGTGAAATTGTCGTGGACGAGAGAATTGACATGCATATGGTCTGGGAGCACCCTCAACGTATCCATCTGAAGCCACTCCCACGGTATCTCTTTGATCCTCAATTTTGGGAGTCACATCTTGTTTGTAAGGGACGCTGTTGTGACTCCACGCCAGGCAACCTGGTGATCCAAGAGCAAGCGTGTTCGCGAGACCTAAACAAATGCGCTCTCGGTCTGCTATCTTCATACATGGCTCTTGTGCAGTTTGAAAGTGATTTCCTAATTGCACAAAATTACCATCTGTTGCCAGATACTATCACCTGGGAGATGTGGCTCAAGCTCAATCAGCAGTTATTGAGGAACGATGCGACCAGCCCCGCGAACATCAACTCGCGGTATTTGTTTGGAGAGCTGAGACTGTCGCGATTGAACAAAATTTATGCAATTCGCTATGCTAGCGTCTTAAGCGGCTATCAGTTTACTTACCAAACATATGGTGAGCTGTTTTACGACTATCTTACTCCGCTGACCGCCGCGACCGTCTACGTTGCCCTGGTATTGACGGCGATGCAGGTCGGACTGGCGACCGATCGTTTAGCCTTCAATCCACCATTCCAGGATGCTTCGTATGGATTTACAGTATTTGCGATCCTCGGACCTTTGATCGGGATTCTGTTGGTCGGGATTATTGGTGGCTTTGCCTTTACTAATAATCTGATAGTTTCATGGAAATTCAAGCGGCAACAATTTGCCCTGTATGGACTGTCGCAGAAGCGGAACCAGCTACCTTGATTTCGACACAATACAGCCACAACACTCATCTACAGGGAGATCAATGATCTAGAAATCGTGGGTCTACTAAGGATGTGTATCGCATATCATGATAATCTACACAAATAGAGAACTATGAGTCAAATATCATTTATTAAGGCTGTCATGTGTGATGAAAACTCAAGAACAAAAATACCACCCTCTTTACATACATCATAGTACATAGCTTTTGTCTCTTGAAAGACACGACCTGATCAATAGCATCGGAACAAAATCACTCTTTCTCGCGAGGCCGGTAGACTACTCGATCAGCAAGCAAGCGAGGCGTGTTGATGTCATGGCTAGGCAGGACAACAACATCAGTCTCCTTGGCAAATTGCTTGATAGTCTTCAAAGTTTGGTAAGCACGCATAGGGTCATCGTTGATCCCATCGGGCTGTTCCTTGTCCAAGAGGTCCAGGCCATATGTTGAATCTCCAGGGAGGAAGTATGTAACTTGATCCTGCCCATCTTCTCCTTCTCCATAAATCACCAGACTGATATGTCCGGGAACATGTCCCGATGTATCGACGATGACGATTTTGCCATCTTCCGTCACAGGATATGACTGTTTCCAAGGTCCAAGTGGTCTGTCCTGTAGGTCCACTATCTTTGGTGAGAACTCCTTTGGCCAGTGATTTGGTGTTGCTCCTTCCATGCTTGCAAAGAGAGGATGCTCCCCAAAAGCATTCCAGTGCTCACGGCTGACATAGATTGGTAGATCCGGTGCTTCTGCAACCAAATCCTCTAATCCACCGGCGTGGTCATTGTGAAGATGACTCAGAATCACGGCTTTCAGGTCTGTTGCCTTGATTCCGAGCTTGTGAAGTTGTTCCAGGACTCCATCTTGCCGTTCAATGGTAAATTCACTGAGGATGCCATTGAATAGAGCGAGTCGTGGGAAATATCCGGCGTCGTTGCAGCATGGAGATTGCCCTGTGTCCATGAGGAAGAGACCTTCAGGGTGACGAATTAAGAATACCCCAACTGGCAAAGGCTCGGTCCATGTCCTGTCAAAGAGTGATCGGAGACGTCGAAAGATCGCAAACTTGCTCACTGGTTGGGAGCGCATTGAGGGTCTAATGCGCACCGTTCCCGTTGTGAGAAATGTCAACTGGACACCTCCACCGGTGTTGAAATTGGATGCCATGATATGATTGTACGTGATAATAAGTGTGCAAGAATAACTGTTGGAGAAAATATGTTCACAGTTCGACAAGAAAGTACTAAAATAAATGAACCTATACTAGATAGCCGAAACTCGGCAAACTGATGTTTAACCGCCAACTTTGCCGAGACTCCAAAGATCGAGTTCATCCGTCGGGGGAATTGATTGGCCGTATTTTAATTCGACCATGCGGTCACTTGTCGCGGTATTTTGTATGGCTAAGCTCTATGAAAAGATTCCTTACAGAGAGCAAACGTGTTATTTGCTACTTACACATGGCTTTCTTTATATGATCGCATCGCTCCCACAGGTATACCAACCACAGTCGGAGGCGAAAACGAGATCCCGCAAAGATGAGATCGACATCTTACGCTCCATCATGCGAGATATGCGAGGCAAATACGGCGGGGCTACAATGGTCCTGACTAAAATCGAGCCGCTGGAAAACGAGGACGAAGCTTCAACAGATCAATATCTTTTAAAGAGACGTTATTGGGCTATCTCGTAATGGTATCCTGCAGGATGCGAGTGAATGTCTAGAGTGACTGTTCCCATTTTCGTCCACTGCATATCCTCACATGGATCTTATCAAGCGAAGTGGATAGGTACAACAAGACTTCATGTCTCAGGACGTTATCGCGATGGAAGATGAGTGGACGAGGTGGCTGGTCTCAGAAGCTCATAGCTATGTGGACTTGTTTTGGATGTGCACTCATACGTATGGGATTATTGAATCAAATATTCAAGTCATTGTACAATTCAAACAGATGTCATGGCCCACTGGTTTCATACAGTAGCATTGAGCTTCATAGTCTGTAACCTACTTTCTCCAACCACTCAGCAATCTCCTTCGCGGTAGTCTTGAAGAGTCTTCATGGACTTCCTCTCAAGAAGGCTTCCATTTGTTTCTGGGTCTAGTTTGTTTCTGAGTCCAAACAACCTTCTCCTCTCTTTGCTCCCCAGCATCGTATTTTCTTGAGATGTCAGAAGCTCATGGGACCGTCAAATAAGAAGAAAGACCAGTCAATCGGCCAATCATTGCTATCTGTAGGCAAAGTAAGAAGCGCGTCCGGCGGTTGATTTTCGCTAGCCTCCGCTGTTCTTAGAAGATTGAGCATAGGGCAAAAGTTCGAGGGAAATGGGAAGAGCTGAGCCAGCTGCATTTGCCCAGGAACCGGAAGAGCACCCCACGTATTATCAGCTTGAGCGGGAAAGGCATCTGTGCGCATATTATTCAGACTCTTGATTTTGTCGAGTACAAAAGCAGCCGAGGTATGCTTCTCACTCATAGTTTCCAGCACCTGTTTGCTGATTCTGAGCTCCTCGTCTCGATTTGGGTTCAATGTCTCGCTGTCGCTAAAAGCTCGTGGGATTCCAGCGATAAGGTTAGCCCAAGAATGGATTGGTAGCAAGTATCGAACATCCTCGTGGTAGAGAATCTCCTCATATAGCCGAGAAATACAGGATGAAGCAGTCATTGAGGCGTATTTGAATGACGACGGGTTGTGCTGGCGGCCAAGGAAGCACGTCAAGATAACAGTCACCAGGTAAAATATGTGGAGTTCAACAACAGGGCGGCTATATGGTTGTCTAGACCCTGTGTTGAACAGTTGCATCTCGGGAGGCCACACTTGTCTCTGCAGTCCCAGTGTCTCTAGAAGTGAATTCACTTCCTCTGAGGAGGTTTTATCAACTCGAGCCAGATCCAGAACCTGCCTAAGGCCTGTACAGAGATATGCCAACTGACAAAAAACGCTTGATCCGAGATCAGGATCTTTGAAGTCACTGGGAACTGGCAGTGGTACAGACGTTTTCAAGGGGAACATTCCAGGGCGCCCACAGCAGGCCGTCTGCATAGTATCGTTGATAAAGAGATACCACCACATTCTGCGTGCTCTCTCCGGATGCTCCAATCGGCTATATGCCTCTTTTTCATGCAAATGTAACTGGATCGCAAGTCGGATCGCCATACCAGTCCATTGCCACGGGTTATCTAGCACTACCGCGTCCGGGGAATATGGAAGCCAAGTGCTGAGAATGCAGAGTGCGCTGAGCATATTCAGTGGAGCTGGATCGTGGTGCAAAAAGAGTAATGTTTTAACCCGGCCATAAATGGCAAATGTGGTCCACTCGGCTGGGCCTGCTGTTTGACGCATGGTACTTCCCGCAAAATACAGGCACTGCTGCAGCAACGTAGAGGCTTGTATCTCAGATTGACCGCGATCTAAAACTGGGACGAAGTAGAAAAGTTCACGGAAATAGAAATCCGTAAGGGCTTGGGCGACGACGGGAGGCGGAAGGCGACAAGCTTCTAGAACGAGCTGACTTCCATCGATGGAATTCGGCTGTTGTGAACCAATGGAGTCTCCAGGCCCCCAACAGGTTATATCCCGATGACCAAGAGGACTCGAGTGAGAGGGTGTGGCTTCCTGTACTCTATTTTCCTGTGTCGCTGGGACTGCTCCACTTGGCGACAGGAGACTTGTATCTGATGAATGAAGTGAAGAGCGGAGGGCTTTTCTTTGCTTCCGGGGTCCAATATGAGGCCTAAGATGTCAGTGTATAGGCTTCTAGGAACCTACGGTATGATATAGTCTTACTGACACATGTGGCCTCCATGCTCGCAACGGCTGCAAGCGCCACTTGGTCGACCTTCTAGGTCACAACGGATCTTCATCGCTATTAGTCTTTATATAAGACAGTCATAATATTGATCATACCTTACGACTGTGGCATCTGGTGCACACTGCACGCGCCCTGCGTTGCATAGTTGACGATTTTGATATTCCAACGGCAAAGGTTTCAAGGGGTGTTTGCCGAATACACGGCAATTGCCGCCCACAGCCGAATATGATGTCATACGCCATTCAAGTCTGGGCAGAACAACGAACATTTTTCTATTCAGAGAGGTATGATCCATATACGGAGTACGCGAATCTACAACTCGATCACTCACAGCTACGGCCCGTATTGTCTTTTTTTCAGCACAATGAAGAGCACAAAGTCCTTGATTGTTTCAAGACTGACTCCTCCCTTGACAAAAGATTGAGCAACACACTCGTCAACCTTTACTCCTGTCGTGGCACTGTCAAGGTCAAGTACCCGTTGCACTACCGGTGCAAGATTCCAATAATCCTTGCGTGTGCTGAGGGCAAGCGTGACTTTCTTGCCAATTGGTTCATTTTGAGAAATGCAAAATCACTGAAGTTGAAAGTCTCATAGCCGGCGACCACGAGTTCGACAAATACATTGGCCATTCCGGTTAGGTTAGTCCTTGTGTCAAGCAATTTGCCTCGCACGATATGATCGAATTGTGGAAGCGACATATCAACAAATCTGTCATTGCCAGGGCAGCATAGTATATTTCGCAGAAAGCGATAGCCATGAGGATATCAGCTCAAAATGTCGCTCGGTGCTCGGCTTTCGGCATACTGCACTGAACCGATACAGATCCGCCAATCTGATAACAGTAAATGATCTATATCTAGGTACTCAGAAAATTAATCTACATGTCAAACGATAGATCAACTCAATGTAATCGGAACACTCCGAAATGGAACTACACACATACTCCGTATACTCCGTACTCGCTCCATATGTGCGGCCCCGCCCCGTCTTTCGCAACACATCCGTCTATAAAAGAACCTCAACAAAACAGTTATCACAAACCACAACCCCAAATCTGCTAGAATATCCCCAAAATAAAACACCCAACTCCAATATGGCAGACCAACCCAACCAATCCCAAGAAATGCGCAACATCAACTCCACAGATCTCCAAAACTTCGTCAGGGAAATCCTCATCGCAAACAACACATCACCGGCACACGCCGAAATAGTCTCCAAATGTCTCGTGTCTGCCGATCTGCGGGGCGTAGATACACACGGCAGTAACCGGATTCCCTCCTACATGGAACGGATCCGACAAAATGCCCTTGACCCAACCGCAGTCCCAACAATCCACCAAGTAACGCCAGCCGTCGCACAAGTCGACGCGCACAATGGGTTCGGTTTTGTGGCTGCACACGAAGGAATGAGTCTCGCTATTTCGATGGCTCAGACCTTCGGCATCGGGATGGTCTCCGTCAAGCACTCAAATCACTTCGGCATGTCTGCGTGGTTGGTGCAGCAGGCGCTGGAGGCTGATATGATGTCCCTTGTTTTTACAAATAGCTCCCCTGCGCTGCCGGTCTGGGGTGGCAAGGAGAAGTTGATGGGTGTGTCGCCGATTGCGTGTGGAGCGCCTGCTGGAGAGGGAAGGCCGTTTATCTTGGATATGGCGCCTTCCATTGCGGCTCGCGGGAAGATCTATAAGGCGCTTCGGCGCGGAGAGAAGATTCCGACGGATTGGGCGCTTGATAAAGACGGGGCGCGGACGGATGATCCGGCCGAGGCCTTGCAAGGTGTGATGCTGCCTATGGGTGGACCGAAGGGCTCTGCGCTGTCTATTATGATGGATGTTTTCTCCGGTGTGCTTTCTGGGTCTGCTTTTGCCGGGCATGTCACCAACCCATATGATCCGTCAAAGCCAGCTAATGTGGGGCATTTTTTGGTGGCTATTAAGCCGGATTTGTTTATGACTATCGAGGAGTTCAAGGGGAGGATGGATTATCTGTATCAGCGGGTTATTGATTCAGAGAAGATGGCCGGGGTGGATCGAATCTACTTTCCTGGAGAACTCGAGATGATGACTGAGGAGAAGCGATTGGCAGAGGGCATTCCTTTTGCCGCAGCTGAAGTCGAGAGCTTGAATCGAGAGGCTGACCTGGTAAAGGTCAAGCATTTGAAACTACAGACTACTCTCGGATAAGAGCGACTTCATATTTTACAATAATAGACGATCACTTATGCGGCCTTGGGTGTCTTTTTGGTAGTCTTCTCGCCATTCTTCTAATGTCCTCGTTTTACACCAAGGAAGCGACTTTTTTAATGTATAACCAGGGATATCGCGATGTCAATCGCATAAGAGTACATGTTGAGTCCAAACTTCAACTGAGATATAGTCCCTCGCCTGACAATGACATATTATTGCTACTTCAAGCCAAGTATCATAAATGTGCTGACCACCTTACTGGTCTCAGATAATAGACCAAGCACAAGCAACAGAACAAGAACGAGGTCAGAACAACTAGCCAGAGAGATCCCATCTTAAAGGAAAAGGCCACGCATTAAGATACATAGACGCAGGCGAAGAAGAAAATGATGCACAGAAGAATGTAAATAGTGTCACAATTGAATTATCGTTGACAGAGCTTCCCTTAAAGGAATAAACAAAAGCTAACAGGGGACAATGGAAAGCAAATAAAGGTTCAAGAGGATAGTGAAATGCTCTGAAGAACACGAATAAGGTCTCACTTTACAGCCAGAGATAATAGTAACAGGAGAAGGGAATGCAAATCACAGATGGGGGTAAAAAACGGGGAAACAGAGAGAAAAGCACAACATTAGGAAGCAAGGAAAATGTAGTCAAGACAAAGGAAATAAAAGAAATGCTAGATAATTAATCAAACACCCGACGGATGAAGAGGAATCCATGCACAAGAAGGGGAAAAAAGCAGGGTATCACGGGCTATCCAAACAACCTCGCTGCTCTTTCAAGCAACTCAAAAGAAGCATCAGAATGATAGGTTGAAACTGCTTCTAAGATCAAAGCTCAAACTGCATGAGTGCTTGGTCAATCCAATCTCATTGCTCCGGTTTGAGATGGAATATTGCTTTTTATGTATCAAATGGCGAATCAACGGTCGTCCCCGGCACGGGATTTGGCACGTCTTCGGAAAAAGTCCATGACTTTACGTGCTGCCCCAGAGCTACCGGAATGGTGAGACCCATCGCGCTCATATTCGTAAGCGTCGGCGAATTTGCGGTGATTTTTCTGCAAAACTCCCGGCCCACGTCCGGATCGACCAACCTGCATCGACTGCCTAGGCACGCTATCGTATGGACCATTGTAATCATCGTAGTAGTTTGGCTTAGACGAGTGATTGTACTGGCCAGGGTGGTCTGCGGAGTTTTGGTAGACTTGCTCAGCTGAGGGAACTCCAAATGAACCGCTCTGATTATCAAATTGAGACCCCAGATCTGCAAACTGTCGATCAATCTGGGCCTCGTAGCTGAGTGGCTCGGTTTGGGTGTGAACATCCTCGCCAGGGCCCTCGTCGACTATTCCCATGGCATCTTGGGTACCATAGCTTGTCGCGCGAGAACGACCCTGCGCCGGACCTGCAGGACCCGTAGCAGGGCGTTGCGGGGCACGGGGGTCGACGGGGCGAGGGATCTGCGAGGTTTCTTCCGGGGTCTGAGCCCGGGTATTGGAGAAACCCCGGAACGAGAAGGATTGTGGGAGTAATGAGAATCTACGCGGACGGGTTTCCACCCCAGACTCGCTTGCCTTGCGATTATGGGGGTACTGCATAGAGCGGCGGGAGTCGACAGACATTCTAGAGTTTTCTCTCGGTAGCGGCTCCTTCATGCTGACAGGTGGGTAACGCTTGTCCTGCTTTGTACGAGTAGCGTTAGACTGCGAACGGCCACCCAATATTGAACCGGAGCGACCGAAAAGTTTCTCGCCTAGGCTGGAAACAGTATTGGATCGCTTATGGCCCTTTGGCGGCTCTTGTCGAGGTGTCGTGTTGAAGGTTGAAGGCAGCTGTTGGTTCTGGGTGCTTGGGCGACCAATTGAGGTGCTCGATACCGGTGCAGGATCCTGTGCAAGAGCGAATTGCCTGCTCTTAGGCTGTGCCAGGCGGCCTTCTGTGTTGGTTGCGGTAACAGTAGGGGCCACCGGCTGTCCATAGGATCCGCGAGAAGGCAAACGACCCGTATTTCCAAAGGAGTTCATAGATCCACCAGTAGCTGGCCGAGGCCCTTGAGACATCGCTATCGCCTGGGACCCAGTAAGTGCTGCGTTGTCCGAGGTCGAGCGCGGTAAGTGACTGGGAAGTGGCTTGTTAAGGTTGAGTACCGGTGCATCTGTAGGCTGGTGCGTAGGCTCTGTCGGCTGCTGCACAGAAGCCGCGATTTGAGCCTCAGATGGAGCCGGGCCTCGGCTGCGTGATGCAGATGATTCCACCAGGGGTTCTCCTCGGGTCGTTTGTGATTGAGGAGCAACATATTCGACTTGTACCGTCCTCCGCTTAGCATCGCGAGGAGTCCTGGACTTTTCGGACGGAGGATCTTGGGAAACATCCCCAGCATGATGATTCAAACCACCAACAGCGGGAGCACTGTTCTGATGTGCCTTCGGTGGTTCACGCACTGAGGCACTGCGGACAAGAGGCGGTGCTTCCTTTTGGCTTTCTGTAGAGATATGTGAGTAACTTGAAGCTTGAACACATGCAAAAGATAAGTCCTTACCAGAGGGGATGGTTGTGTTCGCAATATCCACAACATTTGTTGTGCTGCTTGTGATGTGAGACACAATGTTCGAGAACTCGCTGAGCCAGCTGTGACGGGCAACCTCGAACAGGTCTGCACGTTTCCTGGGATCAGGAACTAGTATCCGTCTCAATAAATCGCGTGCGTGTGGTGTGACATATTCCGGGAATGTGAGAGGAGTCGTGACAATATATTTGTAAAGAAGGTTGATGTTATCGCCATCCGGGTTCGCTGGGTCGTCGTCGAAGGGTAGGTATCCCGCCAACATGGCATACTGAAATTCACAAACAAGTAAGTTCAAAGTCCGATTGTCATGGCGGTAGGGAAAACATACCAAAATTACACCACAGCTCCACACATCCACCTTCCGGCCTGTGTACAAAGAATCGCTCACGACAAGCTCAGGGGCTGCATAGCAGGGACTGCCGCAGCTGGTCTGCATAAGATCGCCTCGCCTTAGCCCATTTGGACCAATTCTGTCCAGTCGCTTCCGTTTCACATATTCTTTGTTGGTCAAGTTGTACTCGGTTTCCTCGTCCAGGGGATCCACTGGGTCGAAAGTGTTGGCGAATCCGAAGTCAGTAATGATGATGTTGCGATTCCGATCAAGTAGCAAGTTCTCCAGTTTGAGATCACGGTGCACAATACCCTTCTTGTGAAGATAACCAACTCCGGAAACCAGCTGAGCAAACAGTCGGCGTGCAGAATTGTCCTTGAGATACCGATTATTTAAGATATAATCAAATAGTTCACCTCCTGAGGCGTATTCCATGATAATACCAATGTGACGGTCGGTTTCCACCATTTCGTGAAGGCGCACAATGTTGGGGTGCGCCAGCTCCCGTAGAATGGCGATTTCACGGTAAATTTTGGGGAGTCGGCTTGGGTTGGTCCCCAATGTGTCTCTTCGGATGAGCTTAATTGCCACCTGGATACTACCGTCGCGCTTCCACCCCAGCTTGACCTTTCCAAACTCACCCTCCCCGAGGGTTTGCCCGAGAATGTACGAGCCAAACGTAGTTTCCTTGCGTTTGATCACGTTTCCATTATTGTAATCGTGCCGACTTCGAGGCCCACGAGCCTCCTCCGCACCGTCGGCGCCAGCTGCACTGAAACCAGATGAAGACGCATTTTCTGTGCCGGCCTGTCGTACCTGTTCTCTCTCTGGGTCTATAGCATGGTCGCTGGTCGGCGCAGAATTGAACTCGGCGCTTTGTTCTTTGACAAAATCTCCCTGGCCAGAAGCACTATCCATTTGCGACTCAGTGGGGTTTGTGACTAGAGCCGTGCTTGATGGTTGTGCCTCCCGAGGTGTCTCCTCGGGCTGGTGCCTCCGTGGCCTACCATTTCGGTCCTCACGGGTGCGATCGCGGCTTTCTTTTCGATCAGACTTGCTCTTGCCTTGTCGGGAACCACTTGTTTTTTCGGTAGGGGCTCCATTTGGACTACGGCGACTGTGGTGGGTAGATGAGGTCCTCGGGGGAGGAATTGGCGGTGTACCTAACATGTCGGGAAAGGCGGTGCGCGCATTCTTCTGGGTGGCTGATGATGTGCTGGTCGATATCGGGGCATGAGCGGGAAGTGGCACGGCCTGCTGACGAGAAGTGCTCATAGCCGAAAAAAGCTGTTCGGGACCAGCCTCAGAAACGGCTTATTAAAATTAGCAAGCTGTTCAACAAGAGCAATGATGCAATGTTTAGCGGAGGGAACGGGTACGCGCTGGGGGGCAATTTGTATCGCGGTCGATATCATACCTCTAGGAGATGCGCAAAGCCTTTCAAGACTTGCTGTGTGACTTGTCCGAGGGAGCTTTTGCAGGCACTGACAAGGTTTGGGTTATCAATTGCGATTGGTACAATTAGCGCGAGGGAGCACAGTGTCCTCCCGGGGGAATTGTTTGGCAAAAAGTCGGGGGCGACCGGTCGCACTTGCCAGATGACGATTTAAAGCGCAATCTATAGGCATTGAGATATCGGTTAGCTTCGATCTTTCCTCAAAATCTTATCGATAATCGCCAAAAAAAATGTGCCTATTTACCCAGGAATGGGGGGTTGGGCAACTGACAGCAGGAGATCGATCGGAGGAATGGGGGGGGAACTAGCTTACGACCAATCGCGCAAAAAACCTTTGGATGAAGGTTCAATAACACCGAGGACACCAGGTCGCAACCTTTTTGAAAGGTAAAGACGCGTCGAAAAACCACTAGTTCCTCGAAAAACGAAAGCAAAGCTCAAGATACCTGCACTGCAGTACTTCAGAGTCCCCCTCTGTCCAGACCCACGATTTGGGGTTTAGGGTCGCACGTTGTCCAAGAGATCACGCAAACGCAGTAGCAAGTGTCTGAGACGCGATTGCGAACCCGATCAACAGAACTCTGAATCAATTGCGACAACAGTTGAACATTGTCGAAGATAGGAGGGGCGGACAGGGGGCGCGAGGGGAGGAAAAAGACGGGAAACACCGGGATGGGAAAAAGGGGGAAGAAGATATTCCCCCAAAGAACAGAATGAAAGAGACCAAAAGCAGAAAAAGAAAAGCCTAAAGGGTTCAAGGATGAGAAGGTGAAGAAGGAAAAGAGGAGGTGAGATACGAGTGTTAGTCTGGGGGAGGCGGGTCTTGGGGTCTTTGGGATATGACCGCTTGGATACATGGAAATTCTATTTAATTACATATCAAGAGCTGTAGCAGCACGAAGTACGGAGTTCTTCCTACAGTATATACTCTGTGGATATGATATTATTTATCTTTCCATCTTCATCTTATATCACTGGTATGATCCATGGCGACAAAGACACCGTTGTGCGCGTATACTGTACTCCGTAGAGTGGATTCGATATTGACCATATATCGATCCCTTGCAGTACTAAAATAAAAGGGCTCGAGTCCTCTCAAGAATAAAGGGAGATGGATTTGACACGAATAATAAATAGGCGCCAAAGAAAGTGTCAGAGGGTTTCAAGAAAAGAAAAAATAAAATAGGGGGTTGTTTCGAATGCTCAAGTGGACACCTTGGGATGATCATTATTAACCATCACAGCTCAGATCTGGTTTTTTTTTTTCCTTGAGATTTGAAATTTGTATTGGATTTCGAGTTTCGGTAAGAATGACAACTCCCTATCTCAGGACTCCGTACCGATTGTTTGGAAGAAGAGTATGATACCTACTCTGTACGGACTACTCCGTACGGAGGAAACTAAATGTATATATGGCTACTTAGGGGCTAGAACCAAAAACGATTTACCCGCACGAACCCTGGAACCACAGCTCCAACCATGGTCACCAGTAGCTACCCATGGTTGAATTTCGATCTAAGCAAATCTTGTTTAATTTCATTTACCAATCTGCAATGTATAGTGTATGCTGTATGTATTATATGTATAGGTATGTATTATATATTTTATATGTATGAGTAATGCGCTTCCCGAATAGTCCGCCAAACCTTACTCGCTACATTTCCCTGGACAATACATCTACTCCGTATCATTATATGTACAATATTGTAGAGCTTTTCTACTTCACCAAACCAGTCTCTGAAAATGGCATTCCACCATTGGACAAGGTGGGCCATGGACAACTGTCGAAGCGATGCGTTGGCAGTTTTCGCCTCAACAATCTATACTATGACCCAATTGATCGTCCAGCGGCAACCGCATATGAGGAGCCCTGTCCAATGGCTTCTCATCGCCGTTGCTTACCCTCCCAACCACCCTCACCTCCTCAAGTTTTGCCTGTTGATTGACGCTAACAAAGACGGTCTGCTGTACAGAGTACTCCTAGCCAGAACCAAAAATCTGTCCAAGGGTTCCTCAAAGACCCAATGGGTGTGAGATTTCTGCATAGCATGTGATCGGAACTTTATCATGGATATACAAACTCGACTATCTACATATCGAGAAAAAAAAAAAAAATCTGACATAGACAAAGCCGGAAGAGCTTGGAAAAATGGGAAATCATGCCGCCGTACCGAGATCATCAAAAACGATATAACCTAAACATCTCCCCTATACGAGATCTCGTTCCCCATAGCACTGTAATGACCGTGGGCGCCAGCCCCCAAATTTTTACCGCTTGCCCCCTGACTTGGTCGTCCCGTCGAGGGACATTGTTCCTGACGCACCATATGCAGGAGGCGGTGTGGGGTTAGGCGATGCACGACGCACAACGGGATCTCTGGCGCTCAAGCCAGAAGGGCCCGAAGCAGCCTGCGCGGCTTCTGCTGAAACTTGACCGCCGTCACCACCACCGACGACAACCTGTTGGCCGTCGCGCATTCTTCCAACAACCATACCCTTGGCAACCGATTTTAGAAGCGCACGACGACTGACACCTGTGGCATCGATGTAAACCAATCCAACGTTCTTGATGCCGCCGGTCAGGTTGGTTGCAACGGTGCCGGCCTCGTTACCGTAGCGGTGGTCGATCATGGAGCTGGCGGCGTTGGCTCCGGAGAAGAGCATGTTCCGGGCGCTCTGCTCAATACCATCGGCCAGGGTTGAGAATGCGATCATTGATTTGTTCAACACACCAGGTTTGTATTCTGGTGGTGGGTTGCGTTTGTCGAAGCCTTTCTTGCCGGATTCCTGTTTGCGTGCCAATGACGCACCTAGGTTCTGTGCAACCCGTCCGACCTGTCCGACTGTGCGGGCAGAAAGATCTGCTGCTCCATGAGAGAGAGTACCGACCTTGCGGATGCGCGTGTGAGTAGCGTCTGAGAACTTCACAGGCTTGACATTTGGCTGCGTCCTTTTTTGGAAATTCTCCGCGCCACTCGCAATCGCACTTGCGAGATATGTTGATCCAGTCACGATAAGACGAGATGCTGTAGCTGAACTCTGAACGAGGGTCGAGTTCTTATACGCTGGGTGTCGGGCCATCGCCAGGTATTCCTCGGAGACATTACTGACATTGACTTGGTTGCCTCCGCCTTCTGCAGGAAGTTCAATTCCCACCGGTCCTGTTTGCGATATATTAGTCGGTTGCTGATGGAAAGTGCTCGTAATTCAACAAACTTACTCTTAGAACCAGGCTTGACGTCGGCATCCTCAACTACATTGTAGCCATCTCCCAGCTCTCCAACGACACTGCCATTTTCTTCATCCACAAGTACAATTCTTCCATGTGCATCTGCCTTCTTTGTATCTGGAGTTCCAACATAACCCTCGCCGGGTGCGTACTCGGCCGGGTTATAAGCAGCATGATCCTGCCCCTTCGGGTGCGGAGTGCGCTCGAGGAATGCAGTGCACTGAGCAAGGATGGATTCAAAGGTATCGATATCATCCTGGGATACGTTTCTGGGGCCTGTGCCAATGCTAGGGAACTGGATACGAATGAAAGCACCAGCCTCGGGACCCATGTCCCAGCGGGGAATCAGATAGCTGTCAGGAGGTTGGTGGAAAATTTGTGTGGTCGCCGGTATCGCAATATCGAGCTCAGGTGGGAGATATAAATGAAGATAGAAATCCTCTTCCGGTGAATCTTCAGGCCAATCTGTCCCAGGACCAGCAGTGGAGGTATTGGTGGGGACCATTAACAATGACAGGGTTTGAGGACCAGACGGCGTGAGTTCTTGCTCCTCGCCATCTTGAATATGGAAAGCACGAATATTATTGACGCTGTATAGCAGTCGCGGGTCGTGTGCTGCGCTCGCCATGCTGGTTGTTGTCACAATTGGGGAACTGCCCGCAAATTAAGGTGCTGATAACACGGTTATGACGTCGTCCACAGGTGGAACAATAGCCGGTACTAAACTGGGTGAACGAGGCTCGGAAACACTTCAAAGGACAAGAGATAATGGAATCTTCAAGATTAGGAGGAGAGGAATCTATTTTCAGACTTCGTAAAGGAGGGGCTTTTTATGAAACTATGCCCGAGCGCTTAGATAACTGAGGGATGACCCGTCCACTCGACAGAAGGAGGCTGTGTTACGCCACACTATATGAACACAGCCACATCATACCCTAGCCACACCTGGTGGGGCACTTGTAATCGCATATGATTGACCATTGTTGTCCCGAGCATCCATCTACCTAGGTATCCATCCATAGACGAAATTCAAAAGCAAATCTTGCCTCATTCGTTGTGCTTGTCCAGATGTCTACGTTCCAAATATTATCAGATTTACACCTGGAAAATCCCTCTGCGTATGATCTGTTTAAAGTCTCCCCCAAAGCGCCATATCTTGCCCTTCTGGGTGACATTGGAGTTGCCAAGGACGCAGGCTTCATTACATTCATTGAGACACAGTTGCGTCAATTTCAAATTGTTTTCTTCCTGTTAGGAAATCATGAGCCCTACCACTCGACTTGGGAGGAAACAAAGCAGGCCCTCCATCAATTCTCGGCGTCTGTCGATCGTCGGCGTTCAACTACAGAACAAGATGGACATCCGGAAACTCTCGGTTCTTTCGTCTTCTTGGATCAGACTCGCTACGATCTCTCGCCAGACGTGACAGTTCTGGGTTGCACACTGTTCTCGCGAGTGAGCGAGGCTCATAAGGAACACGTCAGCTATAGTCTCAATGACTTTTACCACATCAAGGACTGGACAGTTGACGATCACACTGCTGCTCACGAAGCAGACCTGGAGTGGTTAAATAGACAGGTCTCTCACATCGCTGCCTCTGAGCCTCATCGTAAGATCGTGGTTTTTACGCATCATAGCCCAGTTACTCAGGACGGGCGGGCAGTTGATCCGAGGCATGTAAATAGCTCGCTGTCGTCGGGCTTTGCCAGCGATCTCTCAAGTCAGGACATTTGGAAGAGTCCGCAAGTACAATTATGGGCATTTGGGCACACTCACTTCAACGCCAGTTACATTGAGGAGGGTACCGAGAAGATGATCATCAGTAATCAGCGCGGTTATTACTTTTCTCAGGCACAAGGATTTGACGGAGAGCTAGTAGTTAACGTCTGATGCAATACATCCACAAGTTCTGATGCTGTAGCCGTGGTGTGCGAGTATGCACATATTTTGACATAGGTGTCATATAGAACACATGTCTCATTTCACCCCACGGAGGCCAAGTAGTCGAGTCAACCCTCACAGATGTGTGCTTCGCTAATGATAAGTGTGTATAGGTAGGTAGATCGGCTGAATTCCATGGTTTGCAGTCTGTGGGTCATCGATGGGTACGGAGCAGAAGTTGCCACCATAATCTAGTATCTTTGTCGTATCTGATTTATGTCATACCAATTCAACTTGCAGCTGGGTACTTCTTCCACGACCACTCCAACAATATCTAAAAAAGCACAAAGGATAGTTATTATTTTTGTGCATCATGTCTTTAGACTTCTCTGTTTGTCGGGGCCTATTTTCAGCCAACACTAACTCTTCAAATCATCGCAATAATTTTCAATCCAACTTCATTTTTTCATAGCCTTCATTCCTAAAGTCTATAAATAGATATATACAATTGGGCTCGTAACTCAGTGGTAGAGTGCTCGCTTTGCATGCGAGAAGTCCGGTGTTCGATCCACCGCCAGTCCATATGTTTTTGGCTGTACTTGACTCCCTTCAGGACCACTGATGGCCTTTGGGAACTTACCTGATTATGTTTATAATTTTAAAGATACGGCAAAATGGGTTCGTATAATTTGGATATAGCGAATACCTGCGTTTTACGCTCGGATGCCGCTGCTTCTTTTCCACCATAGCAATAACGAATTTACCCCCTTACTACGATGCTCCATTACCTTCAATCTCTCTTTATCTCACCAGGCCCCACCTACCCTAATCTGTATTAGGATATAGTTCCGCTGGCTTTGCATTGTCTACATCATAGGTACAACATAGTTACCTACGGTCAATTGTCGTGGCATACAGCATTTCATGACTCATTAAGAATGCCATTTTGGGCTTAGGGCTTTAACAGTAGTCATTCTAGATCACTGCAGGTGTGACTAACTACTAGTCAATATGACTCCATAGATCCTCAAGTTGAGAGTAGGCAAGATCTGGCGATGTAGTCTAATTTGCATTACGCCCCTGAATCGTCCCCGAGCAGCTATGTTGTAGCAATACCATACTATCTAGTGGCAATTTTAATGCTTCCCGCCTTGGGAATTGGCTTCGCTTTGCTGGCATATACCAACATGACTACTTCCCACTTCAGGTCTATCCGAATTTTTGGTTAAATCGGATACACCGGAGACTTATCTCACGCGAGGCGAAGCATTACAGTACTTCTTGAAATCAGTTTTCCCTACACACTCTTCGAAGTTGACTCCGGGAAAATGATCATAACACGCTAATCTCCTTTAGATCACCGCCGCGTTTGTTCGACAGAACGCTAATGGTAAGCACCGTGACCACGATCCTGCTGTCAGAATAACGGGACTTCAACAACGATCATGTACAGTATCTCAATTATACGTAACTTAACGAAAAGTAGGTAGGTAAGGTTGCGGATCAAATCTTAATCTAATCAATGTGTAGCTAAGATACAATTTTAGCTCATACAAATACCTAGACAACTGAGAGGCCTGTATCCTAGATTCCCTCACTCGTGGTGTGAGAATACCAAAGCTCTGACCTCGACGCTAATCCTTGGAGACGGTTTTCCCGAGAAATTCAAGGGGGTAAATGACGTGTGAGGAGCATCTGCAGTATATTTTTATTAGACCAGTGTACTCTGTATGGCTTCTCCAGTTCGTAATTTGGAAGGGCTTAAAATAGGGGTATAAGCTGATAACACGAATGGCCGACCACTTACATTTGACACTGCCCTCCTTTGTATCAAAGCTTTTAAACAGAAGCACGTCTTCAACATCCTGTCCACTCATATAATACCATTGATATCTATCATTCGGCTTGTACTGTGGATAGAGAAGAGTACCAGTATAATCACCAAGTATCATATCTGTTTCGATTAGGTTACCCAGGTCCAAGGCTCGACCATCACACATAGCAATAGGGTGATCTTCAATCGGTCCACTTATTGGTCGCCAAAGACTATTCGTATCAATTAGGGCCAAGTAGTCAATTGGCTGTCTGCTGCCCAAGGCATTTGGAGGGTAGAGAGAGGGGGGAGATAGACTCTTCTGGATCCTGGAACTCACTTAATTATTTGGACTCGTCTAGAAAGAAGGTGTTGAGATTCCTCGGGGAGATGATTCCGAATACGCTCCATCATGGGAGTTCCAACCTCATCCCGAGTGAGAAGCGTGTCTTGAATATTGTCAGCATTCATCGACTTTGATCCGATAGACTCGGTCATCTTGACGGAAAAAAATCTGTAACTCACCAATATGAACCTGCCGGGCAAAACCCTGCAAATTCGGATTCCTCCGTCTTCGCTCCTTTGCGCTTTTTCGCTTCCTGATCTATCAACATTGAAATATAGGTCAGTGGCTGTGGGCAAAAGTAGATTCACGTTACCTACTTTCCAGTCGAAAATCAGAATCTCATCGGCTGCCTCAATCTCCTTTTTCAAAATAGCCTCGCATTCCGGCAAAAAGATACTCTTAATCTTTTCTTGGTCCGAATAATCATACGGCTTCGTAAGAGCCGGAGCGTGGCATCTTTTATAAGCGAAACCATTAGTGTCAAGATTAAACGGGGGCTCCTCCGCCAAAGCCCTGATATCCCTTATAGTCTCCGTTTGTTCTGCCGCACAGAATACTAAATTGGTCGTCTTCTCACGTTTTTTCCCCGGTATTCTTCGCCTAGCAAATTGCCCAATTTGATAGGGGCGAGTATCAGCGTAGCTGGGTTGCCATTGGAGATATGTCAATCTTGCTTCGATATCTGGCATACTTGACGCCTCCCGGAATATAAAATCACGTGAAGAGGAGTAGAATACACTTTAATCCAGCAAGTACGCAGGCTAGCAGCTTTTTATATTTCAACATCTTTGTTCACTAGCTCAGGCCCTCATGTCATTGCAAAGTAGTTCAGACGGACTAAGCCGAAGGTGGTAGCTACCTACTATAAGGAGGTGAGTCATTACGGAGAGAAAGGCCAAAAACACGGGGTTAGGCGTTGACCATATCATAAAACGCAGGGGTCCAATCAATAATCGTGCCAAGCGCCAAACACGCCGGAGTTTAGCCCGCATCTAGGCTTCGGCCGCTATGTACCTTCGCAATAGGCCCTCATATTCTAGTTTCAATCCGATAGAGTAATTAGTCCTTCGGAAACTAAGCTACAACTCACCATGGACTTTCTGACGGGGAGGTCTATCTGATACAACTGCATGTATTCATATTATCCTCTGATCGGGCTCAATCCAAATTTGCATGAGGAGTTGTGGTTTCGTGATGAGATGCCTGGCTATCTTGTGTTGTACATGTTTGTCAATTCAAGTGGTATTGTGAAATGTATGTGTCCAATCATGATGTTGAAATCTCTGTATTGCAGCATCCGCTTTCCTAGCAAATTATACCTACCTAGGTAACTACCTATGTTGTAGTCACCTAATGGGCTGAGGATTACTAATCTAAAATTACTGAACAGCAGGATTAATTGATCCTCCGGTATGCCGGTCTGTATGCTCCTACAAAGCTGTTATGCCTGAGGCAATGATAAATTGTCAAATACAATGGTATCCTGAAATGTAGGGGTCCAATCAATGGTGTTAAAATCTCTGTATTGCAGTATCCGCCTTCCTAGCAATTTATATGGGCGGCGGATTACTAATTCAAAAATACTGATCAAAATGGATAAACTAAATCTCCGGTATGCCGGTTCGTATACTCCGACATAAATGGGGCTGCGGGATTTGGGTTTGCGCTTGCCTGTTATAGGAAAAGGGCCCGCAAACATACCGAGCCAATTGTAGCGAATTCAAACATTGCAAACTTATTGCCTGGATGCGAAATTTTGACCGAACGTTCCTCACTGACAGCAATTGCGAAGTTAAGTGAACAGCTCGCTCTTCCCACCGAAATATGATAGAACCCGAAACTCCAAAGGTCGAGGCTTTGCAGGCCAACGTTGCTGTGCCGAACATGGAGATTCCGAAGCGCGATGCCACAAATGATTCTGGCGCCGCGGGCGTGGACGAGCCTCCATCCAAGAAGGCACGATTGGATGAACCCTCTCAACCGGCAAAGGTAGATATGCGCGATAGAGGAATGGCACCGATCAAAGCAGAGTATGTCCGACTTCCCCCTTAGGGATCGCAAACTGCTAATTTTTGCTACTCAGGTACCGCATCGAAATCACACCAAAGCCCCGCCCTGCAGATGAGACTAGTCCCGATGATGCCGCCGAGGCCGCTCCCCGCGATGAGCGTGATGGTGGTAAGAAGGACAAAGGAAAGAAGAAAAAGAAGGGCCAAAACACCAATCGCAGTTATGGTACATCCAAAGATGCGAAGGGCCTCTGCAGCACGAGAATGTTTGCCAACGAGTTCTCCGCCGAAGAGTGCCAATTTGGCGAGAAATGTCGATTTGAGCACGATTTGCGTGTTTATCTGAAAGATCATAAGCGCGAGGATCTTACAACGCTGAAGATGTGCCCCGCCTACGAAACCCTAGGCAAATGTTATTCCGGCTGGAAATGTCGCATGGTTGGCTCACACTCAACCGAGAGAGAAACCGAAGACGGCAAGAAAGAATTGATTTTGCTGGAGGACACAGAACGTATGAAGAAGGTTCAGCATCGTGTGGCCAACGCAACGCCCGACGGAATTGTCAACATCATCTCGAACGAAGATAAAATCGCGCTTATGAGAAGGCGGGAGGATACCCCTCGGGCCGATTCCTACACCAAATGGGCCACAGAAGTGTCTGCAGAATTGGAGAAGGCGATCCACCAGCGATCCACCATCCGTGACAAGGGTGAGCTTGTTGAACCGGACGAACAAGCGAAGATCGACGTACAGGAGAACCGTGCTCAGTTCCTTGAGCCTCCCTTCATGCCATCAGAGAAGCGTCGCATTTATTTCGGACCGGAGACACCCGTGTTGGCTCCTCTCACGACCCAAGGCAACATGCCATTCCGAAGACTCTGTGGGGATCTGGGCGCGCAATTCACATACTCAGAGATGGCTATGAGTATGCCTTTGATCCAAGGCTCAAGGTCCGAATGGGCCCTAGTGAAGGCGCACGACTCGGAAATGGCACCACCAACCGTTATCCCGGGCGATAATATTGTTCAGGGCTACGATAATTCCAAAGACTCCAGGTTCGGCGCCCAAATTGCTGCTAATAAGCCTTGGCAAGCTCTTAAGGCCACTGAGGTGTTGTCAAAGTTTACACCCAACTTGCGCGTCATTGACTTGAACTGCGGCTGCCCTATTGAACTTGTATTCCGTGATGGAGCTGGCTCAGCTCTCCTTGACCATCATTCCAAATTGGAGAAGATGATTCGCGGCATGAATACTGTCTCGCAGGAGATTCCAATTACCGTCAAGATTCGCATGGGAACCAAGGACAACCAGCCTACCGCCCAAAAGCTGGTCGAGCGTATGGTCCTCGGTGGATACGAGTCTAGTGTTTTAGACCTCGGGCCCCCAGGTGCTGCAGCCATTACTCTCCATGGACGTAGTAGACAACAGCGCTACACCCGACAGGCAGACTGGGGATACATTTCAGACTGTGCGGCTCTCATCAAGCGTCTTAACAAGAAACAGGATGCGCTTACCGACACTATCCGTGAGCCGGATGCGCGCCACATGCCCAATGGTGGCAAGACTTATTTCATCGGAAACGGCGACTGCTACTCGCATACTGACTACGACGACCACGTCAAAAATGCTGGTGTGGACTCTGTGATGGTGGCTCGTGGAGCTTTGATCAAGCCCTGGATCTTTGAGGAAATCCAGACCGGCCAATATTTGGACAAGTCTGCGACTGAGCGTCTGAGCTATATTGAGAAGTTCGTCAAGTACGGTCTCATGGCCTGGGGCTCCGACGAGCATGGCGTTGGAACGACTCGTCGCTTCTTGCTCGAATGGCTGAGCTTTACCTATCGCTATGTTCCAATCGGACTGCTGGAATACCTTCCTCCGAACATCCAAGACAGACCCCCTGCTTGGCGCGGCCGGAATGAGTTGGAGACGCTAATGGGCAGTGGCAACTACAAAGACTGGATCAAGATCACGTAAGTTTGCTTTCACTGACCTTTTTCTGAATTGATTGACTAACCATCCATCATTTTCATAGCGAAATGTTCCTGGGTCCTGCTCCCGACACCTTCAAGTTCGAGCCCAAGCACAAGTCGAACTCCTACGAGGCTGAGGGTTGAAACAAGGCCTCTATCTAAATATCACATGTCCTAGAATTGTACATAGAATCATTACGAATGCATTGCCCCGACATTTTAGCAAGGCGCTGAATTCTTTGGGCAATTATTTATGCGTTAAAAGGGGCTCTCGATGAGCATTGTTGCACCAACATTATATGTCGCCCCCGTCCATCGTTCACCGCGGTAATCAGTGAGCTCACGCTGGTGTGACTTGCATAAAACCATGAAAGCCTAATCGACCGTCAAGAGTTGCTCGTAGAAACCACCAAATCCGCGTGCGCGATCATGAAGATGAATCTCCAGAATCCAATGACGCTTGAACCCATCACGACCCGACAGGCCCATTGAGTCATTATTGCCCTCGGTGATATAAAGTGAGATTTTATCCCGCGGAATACGTTCATGAGGGAACGACCCGACGAGATGGCCCGCAATATCTGCACCGAAATCGAAGCCCTCCTGTTTCGCAACCTGACAGGAGATGTTGTATAGCTCGTCGCCCGACATATCTGGGTTCTCGCGATATTTTGCCTTGACTGTATTCCAGATCGGCTCAAGGGCATCCCGCAGCTTCAATTTATGTGGATCATTTCCTAGGACAAAAGTGCGCCCGAAGTCGGCTTCCCAAGCTTCAAAGACCGGCCCCAGGTCAACAACTAGGATATCATCAGGCTGGATGACGCGATCCGGAGGGTTATCGTTGAACGGACTCAAAGTGTTTGGTCCACTGCGGATGACTCGTTTGTGCCAGTGGGTTTTGATACCATAGCGATCGAGTCCTAGTTGGTAAATTTCTGCATTTAAAGTCTTTTCGGTGATTCCTGGTCGGATCAAATCACGTTCGATCTCCTCGAAGAGAGCGACAGCTTTGTCTTGCGCACTTAGAAGCTGGGATGCTCTTTCAATCTCTTCGGTGCTCAGATTATCGTGGGCCATAGTTTTGAGAGGAGATATAAGAACAGTCAATGGGGAGTGTCAGGATCAAGACTTGTGGATGTTGCATAGCTATATATATATATATATTGCTACCCCAATAGCCGAAACTTCCCCACTCGAGGGGTATCCTTTCCCGGTGACTCATCGAACACGATGTATCTGTACGGAGTCCGGAGTATATAATTGGTGTGTCGATTTGTCCGACAGACTTGGGAACTATGGTGAAATGACAATGGAATGATGATCTCTAATCTTGAGATCTAACATTAGTGACTCCGTAGATGTAGATCTTGTGATAAATACATATAAGGGATTTCAGTGTTACATAGCAATTGGATGAATCATATTGGGGGAATTCAAGCATTCCAATTCAAGTAACGCGCCATCTGTGAGGTAAACATCCAAATGTCTCAGGAACGACAAGTCAATCGATCCTGTCCTAATTAGGGTTGATGACAGCATCACGTGCAGATCCCCCGAAGCCATGACGTCTTCCTCCGAACTTGAAAAACTTCTATAAGACCACCTCGTCTCTTGATCTCCCCTTCAATTGCCTCCACTATTTGATCGGATTTTCTCTTGCTTTAATCCTTCTGTATCCGTGCTTGTTCACTACAGAATTCCTGTTTCTCGCATTTGTTTACATTGCCCCCCCTAAGCGATCTTTGTGAAGGCTCTCGACACCCCGCCCCTTTTGATTAGGAATTTCGAACAGTCGCTGGATTGATAATATACGACAAAATGACTCTCTATTACTCCCTTGTAAGTTCGCCAAATCCCTTCCCCGTTGCGCGTTGTGGTGCTGCCCCAGAATCGCTGCAGCCTGCAGCCTGAAACTGTCCACCCAACCCAAGCTGCCAACGTTATGTCTCCAGTTCCTGCCCCTGTATACTGACGCAGCTCTATTTGATAGGTGTTCCTCCTTTTGGTGTTCGAGATGGCTGTATTCTTGGCCCTCGTCATACCTCTCCCTCACACCATCAAACGCAAGCTGTTTGCGTTCATCTCGGAGAGCCCGATCATCGCGAAGCTGCAATATGGACTAAAGGTAGATTGCCACCTAAGAAATCTGAAATCTTCAGTCGCACAGCTAAACTCGCCCCCAGATTACATTTATTTTCATCCTCATTTTGTTCCTCGACTCCGTGAACCGTGTGTACCGTGTGCAGCAGGAACTTTCCGCCTTCACCAAGGACGGCCCCGGCATGGGGTAAGTAGGCAATCCTCGGGTATTCCAGCAAAATGTCTAACCACTGTCATCAATAGAGCCGCCCACCTCGGCACCGACCGCATGGAGGTACAGGCCCGCAAGTTCTACTCGCAGCGCAACATGTATCTCTGTGGATTCACTCTGTTCCTCTCCCTGATCCTCAACCGCACCTACACCATGATTCTCGAGACTCTCCGCCTTGAGGACCGCGTTCGTCTCCTCGAGGGTGACAAAAAGGCCGGCGGAAAGGATTCTGCCCGTATCGCGGAGGCTGGTTCAGTCGGCGAGATCGGTCGTCTTAAGGAGCTCATCGAGACCAAGGACCGGGATATCGAGACTCTCAAGAAGCAGTGCGAGGGTTTGACCCGCGAGTACCACAGTCTGGGTGACCAGATTTCCAACGAAAAGGGCGACAAGAACGAGAAGAAAGACCTGTAAAAGGGTTGCATTGTTCGATTCTGCTGGATTCAGACTGTCGAAGCCCAAGCTTTGGCAGACTATCTCTCGCACATCTTTATGTTTACTTCGAACCAAAGCCTTCTCCCTTGTTACAACCCTCTCGGCAACAAAATCAATCGACACATTCTGGATCAAGTACTGTGCATAACTACCACAAGTGAGATTTGCAGCTGCTACGAGTTCTCTCACGCTGCATTGATTTCCATGTACTAGCTGATATCTCTTAAGATTTTTCGGTAGGATCCATAGTGCTGATTCTATAGCACTTTTCATATCCAATACGATTTCACCCTTTGATATTTAATAGTCTTGTTGGTATCTGGTGCACTACTGTGAGACTTGGTCGCCGCAAGCGCGTTAGAGTTCATTAAGAGCTAAGGACCAGACCAAAATAATCGTCACGTCTAGAGATCATAAGTTATTCGTAAATGTACATAGTATATGGATCGGCTGATCACGGCTGGACAACAACAGGTCGACAAGTCAAACCAGGAATGTCCAAAAGCTAGGATATACGAGCTCCTCCTCAAAGATCCTTCGAACCTGCGCGAGCACAAACCGCTCAACCTTCCCAACATTCTTCAATACCTGCTTCCCATCTTCCTTGCGACCAATCTCACTATCCACCCGAATCTCCTGTAACAACCCACCCTGTCGCTTCAGATCCTTCTCCTTCTGATCGCTCCCAGACCGAGGCCGACCATCATTACTAGGATTTTGGCTACCCTGGGACTGCTCAGATCCAAGCAGTGCATCTGCATCCTCTGCAGAAAGGAAACAGAAATGCACTCGCTTGCGGATATACGCGACAACGGCAACTCCATCAAACGTGATGCCTGTAACGTTCAACTTTAACGGCAGACCCACAAAGCTGGGCATCGGGTAATCAAGCAAGATCTCTGCGGTCAGGGACATGCGCACGTCGCCAGCATATTTAGCATGGCACAGCACCTGGAAGTCCTCAGGACGGCGCTCGCGCATGCGCGGCGGGATGGGGAAAGATTGATCTCCGGCGGGGTCGTCTGGTATCTCTATCGAAGGCTGTGGCGCGTCGATGGGGTCACTATTATGCGGATTTGACCCGCTGCTACCGGTGTGGCCAAGGGAGGGATGGGAGGGAAGCGTGTTGGCGGTTGAGGGTCGGGACGCGGAATGAGTGGTATCTAGGTCTGCCTCTGCCAGGTGATGTGCGCCAGCAGGGCGGGCTGCTCGGGACCTAGGTCCAGCGCCCATACCTGAATCCGACCATCCACTTGCAAATGAAGTGCCACCTGCTACGGCGGCAAGTGGTGTCTGAGTGCCTGATAGACCGCCCAACGACCGCATGTGGTATCCGAGTGTTGACGTACCGCCAGGAATACCGGGTGTACTGGCGCGAGGCAGGAAATGTGGGTTGAGGTGATCACCTAGTGGGGATCGAAGCGCAGATGGCTGGAAGCCTTCGCCGGGGTATGGATGATGACTGAAATTATGAAGGCTATGCGCGGTTGGGTTGAAGGTCATGTCATCTTCGTATGGGGATTCGTGGAGCTCGGACATGAGCTCCTCTGAGGCGACGGAGGTGTCGGCATCATCGTCATCTTCCTCGTAAAAATCCGCGAACGGTTCGCAGAGGTCTTTTATCTCGAGATCCGGGGCGATGGTCCCGAAATCGAAGGAGTGGACCTGGACCGATCGAATAAAGCGCGGTAGGGTGATCTCTTGAAACTTGTCGTGTACGAACGACCGGATTCGCTCTGCCAGGGCTTCCCCGTCCGGGCCGGAGGTGGCAGCTGCCCAGTCGACTTCAATTGACATTACATATGCACCACTATAGCGCTCTTGATGTGGGAGAAATCGGAAGCTGAGGAGCGGAGTGACGGTATCACCACGTGATATAAATGATGTTGACCAGTTGGCGCATCCATGTAATGATAAAATGTTTCGTTATGCACTATGTGCTAATTCCTATATAATACCTTTCATAGCAACCGTGGACTGTTCCTATTCAGTGACCCTATCTATTTTGATCTGTTCTTCGCTCGGGATTTTGATGGGGATCCAAGTTAGATGAAAGTCAGTGATCAAGGCTCGGTTGAGCTCAGGGTTCCCAAGGACATCTGCACGCCGAAGATCCTGGTAAATTGAATAGCTCTTAGCTCTCGAATTTCTTTTTTCAACGATTGGAATTCCCGACGGAGCACCGAGATCACTTCCGTATTGACTATGGTCTCACCTCCCTAGCCCATGAGCCATGATTAGCATATGAGAAATGTTTTCCACCCCATGAAAGTAGATCAGTGTCAAGTTGATTGTACCGAGGAAAACACGCACAGCAGATCCTTGGGCTTTCCGATGAATATGGTGGATCTTTGGTTCGTGAAAGGCTTCCTTCCGAAGTCCTGTAGTTATTCCCTTCCAACGACCGTATACGGTATCACCAAAGACGGCATGTATAAAATCTTTCGTAAGGCATACAGATATAGAAAATATAGGCGACGGTGGTTGATAGTCTAAATGGGACTCCCGGCCCATCTTCTCAGAATCGAAACTACCATCATCGGATTGAAGAAGTTGCTGCAATTATTTCCTGACTTAGAATGACTATGGTCGAAGCCGGTGTTCCAAAGATGGATCTTCTGCTCTGCCTCGTTTCTCCAAGTCTGATCGTGCACAGGGGATCGGAATGCCACCAGGCAGAAGGATAGTACACAGGGGATTGAGGTGCTTGGGCATTGAAAATTTGGTCCAATTGCTCTATCAGTATCACAGAAAAAAGTAGTACAAACTATTAGGCTTATCATATGGAACGCAGAGAAAAACACCCGCAATTCCGTTCATCACATAGGAAGATTCCATTCTGAATCGTCACATGGTATCTCTGAGCGACAGTAGAGTAGAAAAGTTGCTCAGCATTGTGTCTGACCTTTTCGCCCAATTCGGTAGGTATTTTGTTTGAATGTATCACTTCTTCCCATATTCCCATTGTTTCATTGGTCGAAGCAAATGAAGAGTTTCCGCCGAAAGCTCATGGGGCTTATATTCACCCGCCGTGAGGATGGTGTAGTTGTCTGCAATAAACTGATGGAATCAGAGCTGATCGGGTCGGAGATTGCGTATGCTGGAGGACTGGTCTGTTTCCGCCTCAGTAACTTGAATTTTCTTATGAGAGATGAACTCTATCCCATCACTGACCTTGAGTTCGTCTCGTGTAAGAGGAGATTTGCATAATTCCGCCATTATACTATTGAAGGGATCATCAATGACGCACTGCCCTTGATGCTTCATGCCTACTCATAGTTGATTAGCAGCCCGCCGGTGATACACCTATAAGTCGATCAGAAGGGAGAACAACCGTGACGTATCCTCTGACTGTAGATGCCCACACACAGCGTCGCAGAACTCTTGTTGTTGAGCTGGACAATCAGCCGATAGTCTCAGTAGCTTTGAGCCATACTTTCCAGCGGAAGCGGGTATTGTCCCTGCGGTCGACCTAGATATTTCCCTGACTCGACGATTGAGGGAGTAATGTGTGAAGAAAAAAAACGTACTATTTTCAGATTATTTTAATCCCCCGTCTAGGTCCAAAACGAGCGACTTGAGCCTAAGTGGCACAGGCCTCCGAACTATCAGGGACTTCATAGCGCCCTTTAGGGTACATATAAGACTTCCAACGCTTCAGTTCCACCGTATGCTGTAAAAGCAGGATTGTCCCGCGATTAATTTCATAACCTTGCAAGGTTGTAAGCGACACGTGAGAGCTACTTTCTCTGGCATAGACGAGATACTCGTGCACATCCAATGATTCTCTCAAAACTAGCGTACAGTGCACTTTTGCAAGCATATAACTCAGAATTTAGAAGCGTAAGAATGATCATTCAATTGGGTTTCTCGGCCATCCTGTGCTGGCATAGGTATGAGTTTGTACAGTACTTCGTACAAGATGATGACATTGAGAGGCAGCCTGGGGGGCACACGGTATATACCGGGATAACCCCTTGTATTCTATGTTGTACTGGATATGGCCAACTACGGCGCCAGAAACAAAGAGAAAAAAAAGCCACTTGGCCACGCAAGGAGCTTTGACGTGCCGTGGGGCAAACTCCTGGGGATTCTTCCAACTTCGGATGGAATCCTTCGGAATCTTCCTCTATCCAGAGCCATATGGTATAGACTTGCCTTGGAGGTGTGATAACAGTCCTATAGGTATGTATCTACTCATTGATCAAGGAAGTAGAATGCGGAAGATATATGGCGTAGGCTAGGAAAACCGAGAACTATTAATAAACCAACAAACCCAGGGTTTTGGATATTGGTCGATTCTCAACACCGAAAATCAGCTGATATATATCATATGCGGGACTAGTGCAACCCAGGTGTCTGTGCAGCCTATCACCTACCTTGTAGCTTGGGTATCCAAGCCGCGTCTAATGTTACCGGCGTTCTCGACATTGTACTGACCGAGTTTTGCCCGGGAAAGTCCTCCAGATCTTGGACAGTCCGAGAGCGTTGTCCACAAACTTCCCTTTTTTTGCGGACTGGACTTCATTTGACTTTGTGTCATACGATGAGAGGATGGAACCGATTTCCAGGCGCCCATACCCTTGTAACTCCGATGTGACAGGTTCCCGAGGGTGTTCGTTCCTACGATCTAGCGTCCGATCGACACCGCAGAAAGCCAGAATGCTAAAATGCATGACTCGCGTATGCACAACGTGGCCAGAGCCCATTCTCGCCAATAGGGAATTTACATACATTCGGCCTTGCCGACAGTAACGTCACATCCTCGCCGTATCACCATAGCAGACTTCTCATTCATGTGGATTTACTAGGTCCTACAATGCTTTAAAAGGTAAACATACCGTATTGAAGGGAGTTGCTCGTCAATTCCTCGATGCAGAGCGTGTTAGATTGTTTGGAGCTTTTTTGTCCAGTCTACTTTACTAGAAACAGAGAAACATGGTGGAACATGCGCCATCCCCAGTCGTTGGGCCCCATCTTGCACGCACTTCTCCCTGTTACCACAATCTCGCAAGAGCATCTCAAGTATCCATTATTATTGGTCATATAGTCCAACAAATCTTCTTGCCACCAACGACAGAGATATGCCATATCATTGGTTGTGTTGTGTTCGTGAAAATACGGCATACCGAAGATCCTCTTGGCAGATCAATCGAATATAGACTCGGACAACGATTGCTGTGATATAACACGTGGACATCCTGCTGTGGCGTTGAGATAATTCGAACCCGCGAGAGCCGCCAACGGAAGCACACGTCTTAGGCCACCCCTGGGTAGAGCGCAAGAGACAGTGGTCTCACGGACAACCGTGTGGTTAGTAGGCTATCACAGACTATGAGGCTATTGCCTACACAATGCAGGCCTGGCATCACTGTTGAATAACGGAATCCGTATGCAGAAGGCTATAGAACTCAAGCACGAGTAGCAAATGGCAATATAAAAATCTCATAAAACCAGAATAATATCATTCAGTTCGTATTAAAAAAAATGCCAAGTTCTGTGGTCTCTGTCCACGGGACAGTATTGTCTAAGGAGAGGAAGATCCGAGCACGCGTAGATAGACAGGCCAATACAGAGAACCACCGGCGAATAGTGACAGGAAGAATGCAAAAAGAAAAGTCAAAACGACAGCCCGAAATGCCAGATACAGAAAAGTGTCCACCCAAATTCCAAAATGACCGACGCGAGGCAACAAATAAGATTGTCACCAAATAGCAGATGTGATACAAGGGCATCTTCTTCTATCTTGAAGCAGACACAAACAGGGCGGGTGACCCATTCACTGGATGACCATGGGACAAAGCGATGGATCGTTCTCCAGCCTCCGAGGCATTGGGTGCCTATAGTGTCTTGTTAGCCAAACCCTATGAGAGCAACGGCTGCCTCAATATAAAAGATATAACTCACACCCGGAACCAATTTAGCCACCGTGACGAGTGCAATTAACGTCAAGTCGTTGACGACTTTTCTCGTGGACACCTAGACACTTAGGAGTGCCTTGATGGGCGCAGGGCACCACACCCTGTTCTTGCTGCTTGCAACCGCAGGCGTATTCAAAGATGTAGACGCTACACATATTGAAGTTTGAGTGAAGAGGTCAAGTTGCAGAGGATTCAGAAACAAGTACGGCGAATTGAAGATCACTGAGTTCGAAGATCTCAAAGACTAGATGTTGATCGATATGGTGAGAAGCAGGAAGGGGGTCCATGTCTGGCTTTATAGTATTCGATGACTACCTCAAGAGAAGTGAAGTGACTGCGCAACCCAATAGAAAAAAAAGCAAGAACCCATCACCGACATTCGTAGGAACGGTTCAGTCCTTCCGTCCCTTCACAAGCGCTGTAACTCACCCATCCAGATGCGCCATATGCAGGCAGTAACTCGGTGATCACTTGTTGCGCAGTCAAAGAGAAGGTGATGGAGGACATAAAATGGTATTCACATGCGCCATATCCAGGGCATATGCTTTCACCAACAGAAAGCAGAGTCCGTGGTAGGTGGGCCGTTAGAGTGTGGTGTGCCTCCAGGAGGATTCAATTATTGATATGGGGTTCGCGAGCAGCAGGGGTTGCCCGAAGGCGACCGAAGCCCTAAGCGTGACTACCGATGCAGTTTCCAAATCCCACAGGCTGCAGGAGGCACTTGACATCACTCTAAAAGCGCCGTAGCCAGTGTTAGGGCTCATCCTCTGAGCGCCAACATTGACCCCTCTCTGGATGGTACCCCATAGGGCCAACGCTGCGGCCGAAGCGTGGATCAGGAACATGCTTTGCCCCATCTGACAAACCTCTATGATCCTGATACCTAACCCTAAATGTGTGGCTCATACTTTAGAGAAGGCACCTGCCACAGCTTTCTCATAGTCTTCACTAGCGGCGCAGGAGATACGACTCATTGAATGAGGCCGATGGGATTGTGATGACTCTTCTTGAAATTCGGGTCTCGGGATATCCAACGTAGTTCCGAGATGTACGTGCGTTAAGACCCCTGTATAGGACACAAAGAGCCTTGGCTCCAGACCTCCATGGTATTGTGCTGTAAGACTAGATAGGCAGACCGCTGAAAGTAGTATCGGGAATCAAGCGAATTCACAGGAGGCTGTCCCCCAAGCCAAAATCCACCACAAATCATTCTCGACACGGTAGGAGGTGACTTCATTGACTGTTTTGCAACGGGCCCCGACTTGTGGATGTAGGCGAATAAGGCTCATTTCTATGGCGCAGTTGGTGATAATCGCAAATTCTGCGCGATTAAAATGCGAAAGACTGCATGATGACAAGGCATTTTTAATAAGTTTTTGAGGTCAAGCGAGTAAAGGATAAGACCAATTCCGAAGCCAAGAAAATTCAAACACGGTGTAGTATAATATCGGCTTTGGCCGAGTGTGATATTAGCCAAGAGGCGTTCATTTTCTGATCTAGCGCGATCGTGCAGCAGGGCCAAGGATGGAAAGAAATCAATGATGGCCTATCAATTGATTCTAGAGCGCTAATGACTGGTGACAAGCACCAAGTTCCTCAGCCATGGCACAGTAACGTTGATATGGGTTCGACTGAGGCTCTCCCCTTGCTGAGCCGCCGGTCCACCGGGATATTAACTCCGAGCGAGTACTGACGCGCCGGGCTAGGGGCGGCAAGGCACAGCGACGCAATCGACAGGTCGAGACCAATTGCTGAGCAACCGTTTTGCCGCTGTTGATTTGTTTTACCCCGTAGATATTGCAGAGAAGGAAAAGAAAGAAAAAAAAAAGAAATGCTAAAAGCCAATGAAAAATACAAACCGACATTGTTTTGAATTTTACTGCATGAGGGTTGTACCACGTGATCCACGTGCTCCCAAGGTTCAATTTGAAGGTTAAATGAACTCGAACCTTGGAAACAAAATAATTTTAATTTGAATCTTAACTCTACTTTGAAATTTGTTTCGAACCCAGATCAGTTGAAAACAAATTCTCACATGTTACGCGTGGACGTCCTGGAGTGACAATTACCCGAAGACGGTTTTCGGTTACAGTAAACCCCCTTTATAACGAACCCCTTTATTACGAATACCTGGTTATTACGATCGGAAATCGGTGCTTCAATTAATCCACCATACTAATAACGAATTTACCCCTTTACTGCGAATTTCGTTCCTTCATCAATCCTACCATACTAAATTCGCTATATCCAGGTATTACATACTCACCTTTTAACCAATCAAAATGCCTCGCCGCGCTATCCCTACCTCCGAAAAGATCGCTCTCCGAGAGTACCGTCGAAACAATACCCTGTTATCCAATAAACAGCTTGCTCAGTGGTTCCAACAAACCTACAATCATTGTCTATCACCCTCAACAATCTCTGAGATCCTTTCCTCCCGATATTGTCACCTTGACGACGAGCTTTCGAAGCATCAACTTAGTGCTAAGCGGACCCGAATCGCTAAGTGGCCGGAGCTCGAAAAAGCGCTTATCCATTGGGTAAAGCTCGCTGAGAATCATATCCCTATAACCCAAGAGGTTATACGTGAGAAGGCACGCTTCTTCTGGGGCTAGCTACCAATGTATGAAGGTATTCCTATACCTTCATTCAGTAATGGCTGGCTTACTAGATTCCAGCACCGTGAATCTATACGAAACCGGTTACACTTTGGGGAGGATGGAAGCACTCCAGAGTCTGCTACTAAAGCTATAATCCCAATTCGGCAGGCTCTTCAATTATATAGCCCTCGGGATATATTTAATTGTGATGAGACTAGCCTTTATTGGAAGCGGGTTCCTGATCGAAGCCTTGCTACCCGATCTTTACCTAGAAAAAAGAAGGAAAAAGCAAGGATCTCAGCACTCTTTTGCTATAATACTGATGGATCTGAGAAGCTAAAACCTTGGTTTATTGGAACGGTAAAGAAGCCCTGTGCCTTTACTTCCTCTTGTGTTAATATAGATAATTTGAATATACAGTGGAAGTGGAATCACAAAGCCTGGATAACTGGAGAGATTTTTGAGGAATAGCTTCGGTGGTTTGATAATCAAATGCTAAATCGCAAGGTAGTGCTTCTTATAGATAACTTCTTAGCACACGAATCTACTATGAAGGCTATTAATACTAGCAATTAACCCCTTCGGAATACCCTAATTATCTAGCTCCCAGCAAATTCTATAAGTCGTTTTCAGCCGCTTGATCAGGGTATTATTCGTACGTGGAAGGTATACTGGAAGCGCCAATAGGTAAGGTTCATTGTGACTGAGTACGATCGTGGTCACAATCCTATAGTATCAATAAATATTCTTCAGGCTATCCAATAGGGTATCCAAGCCTGGGATCTTGATATATCAGCTCTTACAATTAAGAACTGTTATCAAAAAGGCCTTTCAATATCACTTAATAGCCTAGATACTAGTAGTAGTAATACTACTAGTATACCTCAAATAGAGATTCAATCGCTCATTAATAATATATCTTCTGATATACGTGTGATACAGGCTTGGATTCCAAACCCAATGGATATTGAGAACTTCTTGAACCCAGTGGATAAACTTGTTGAGGACGATTTAGCTACCATTGATGACGTTGTACTCAATGAGTTCCTTCCGGAGGTTAATGAGGATGAAATTGAGGATCAAAAGGCGCGGATTCTGTATAGTGAAGCTATTCAGGCTTTGAAAACCCTATGTTTATATGAAGAGCAGCAGGATCAGGGTGAAACCTATCTAATTAATGCTCTTCATAAACATGAAAGGGTACTGGAGGTCAGGAGAATAGGGGAGCAAAAGCAGAGGGATATCAGAAGCTATTTTGGAGTATAAATTTGTATATAGACCAGATATATATATGGGGACCTGGATTTAACGAAAACCTGGATTTAACGAATATTTGGCCCTGTCTCAATTGATTCGTTATAAAGGGGGTTTACTGTAATCAGATATCGATTCTCGATTCTGGGGAAAAATTAAAATATGATGTCATTTTCGTGTCTTTTTTCCCCCCTCAGCGAATTGTGCGCTATCGGGTGCTCTGAGAGAAAGGCCGGGGAGATCGAATACCCCAGCATAACCGGTGGTCCTAGCGGCCATGCAGCGGCCGAATTGATTGGTGAAAGAGAACTATGGACGAAACAACTCGGAATGTGCAAATCTTTCCCACCCGAAACCATTATTAACACACATACTGCATAGGTGTGGATACATACGGGAGCCTGTGAAAGCCATGAGTTTTCGATCTTGGGCCCTCATCCTAGTTGATGATCTTCCGAGGTCCTTGAGTTTCGGCTGGCAACGGGTTTCTCTAGGCAAAGCATATTGTGCAATGACACAGGGCTTAATTCGCCAAGTCAACATATTTGCCATGGCTGCTGGGAATGACTGTCAGCCCCAGATGCCCAGACTCTGGTGCGACCATGCCGGAGCCAAGAGAGGCAAAGTCGAAGCATTCAGAAAAAGAAAGGGTGTGATAGCTGGTCGATAGTGAATTCTTGGCTTTAATCTTCCCCCTTTTTTCGGCCAAGACATGTGAAGCTATCTAGCATGTTTTGGGGTTCTCCTTTATGGGTTTAATGGGCGATAATCGCGGGGAGTGGCTTGTCTGCATGACCGCGCATCCACTACCCCCCGGCCCAGAGATGATGTGCTGAATGCGCTGGATCGGCATGATTCGGACCCATCATTGATACAGCATGCCCCTCATTCTCCAAGGTTCCTCTTGGCTTATCTCGGTCTGGGCTATATAAGTGAGGTCGAAACTCCCAAAAAATTCTCACTTTCATCCAAACTCTTCCATCTACAGCTCTATATTCCACACTCAGATCCCGTCTTTAACCGAGTTCCTTCTTCCACATACAAAGCCCAAGAAGATTTTTCTTTTTTAATCTCAGAATGTACACTTATACTCCCACCCACCGTTTCCTGGTCCTCTCTGCCACTGAGTCTGGCCCTTACAATCCTGCCAACAAGTTCCTTGTCTTATCTCCTCTTGAATCTGGCCCGGATCCCCGCGTCTGGGAAGAAGAGTCCCAGACTGAGTCCAGCTCAATTGAGGAGAGTCCTGTGCTGGCTCCTGTCAGCCGTGCCCGCACCAATAGCTCTCTTTCTACCAACTCTTCCGCATCCCTCAGCGATCTTACGGCCACCCTTCCTAGTGGCTTCCTCTACCTTGGTCATGGAAAAAAACAGCACTAGGCGCTCTATCACCGACCCGCCTGGTCGCTTTGGTCTTCTTTTCTCATTCATATCTCACGACATATCACCATCACAGTAACTGATGCATTATTGAGCTCATCACAAATCATTTTGCTTTCTTTCGCAATCATCAAATCAATGGAGCGACTCCAATCTGGAAGTTTGCGTCACCTCATCATGGGGAAGGACAGGAAAATCAATAGGGGTGTTTTTTTTTTTTTTTGGCGCTTTCAAATTACTATGTTTTCCATTCAAAATTTGTCTACATTACTACTACCTCTTTTGCTTCTGGGAAGCACACGTATTGCCCCATTCGGCAGGCTAGCAATCAATGAACTCTTCAACCCGTCCGCGTGATTCTCTTGCACTCCATTTTTGCCACTGAAGTTTGCCTATTATGCAGCCCGCCTGACCGAACTACAAAGGTTGGACGGGGTAGAGGGATCTCCATCCCGCCGGACGCGAGGAGGGGTCCCTAAATGCTTGCCAAGTGCTGCCAAGATGATGATTTTCCGCCAAGCCTTGTGTAATCTGATACTCCCGCCTTGGCCGGGAGGACAGGGATGGACATTTATCGCGGACCATGTTCCACGGCCTAGGCAACAGTGTCCATTGTACTCCGTACGCCTGCGAATGTTGCATACACCAACTAGCACCTATTTTTGGGGCATTGCCAACCTTGCCAAGCCTCCCTGTTGCCAATCTTACTGCGACAGCTTATCAGTCTGCAATCATTATTTTTTTTGTTTTAATTCTCTCCTTGCACGTTGATTGCTTTCATGCATTAGATTGGCGTAGAAAACAAGATAATTGCAGGGATGTTCTTTTTGTGTTTTCCCCCGGTGAAGAGTCCCCATTCCCCCTTTTACCCCTCGGCTTATCATTTACTCTTCCCCACACGTTTCTCCGGTGAAGAGGGTCCCTTTATAGTGCCATTTTTAGCCTACTCGATAGCTCCGGCTTACTTTAAATTGCCCGTGTTCAATTAGAGGAGCCACATGACATATTTTATACGAGGTGGACTTGTAAACAGGATAATTAGCCGAGTCGGTTTTCGGATTCCGAGACCAGAACTAGGTATTACCTATCTACTCCGTACGGAGTACGGAATACGGAGTGCGGAATACGGAGTGCGGAGTACGGAGTGAATACTTAAGACTTAGGCTAGCACTAAGGTTCTCACCGGCCGATTGCTAATCCCACTGGCTCTGTATGTAATACGGAGTATGTTGTAGATCTGTGACACTATGTGCTTTGCTCTTAGTAGCCCCCTCCCCCCCTTTCTTAATATGGCTTCGTCCATGAACTTCGACCAGACTTTACGTGGTTCGTTTTGAATATGCTTAGGAGGTGTCCTAATTTGACTTGGGAAAATATTGTCCGTTCATACTACATATGGTTCCAGGTCGCTGATTTTTGAGAAAGGGGCAATGAGTGTGTTCCGCCTTCGGTGTCTCAAGATATAGTCCGAGGACATTGTGTATCTTTTTCCTATCTATTTACTGGTCATAAAATTACTAAATTAAGAGCAGCAAGAATAGTTGGCCGCTTATGCGGCCTTGTGATGTATCTCTAGTGGTCTTTTCGGTGATTTTCTCGGATATTCTATTCAGATGCCTTGTTTGGACATGTTTTATCCCTCTACTCGGATTTACAGATACTTGGATGGCAGATAGAAAGCGGTAGGATGCATATTTTGTGAAAGCGACTTTTCTATGTATAATCTTTGACTTCGCGATTTCCTCCCCTTGTCATCACCTATTCTACGAGCTCTACCTCGATTCAAACAGACCATTGGCGTCAGAAAGTCTGCCATCTCTGTCCTGTCACACTGCAGTAACAAGACCCTGCTCACGAGTCTTTTCTGGCCAAGTACTCAGATAGCTGGCTCATGGCACCAAGCATAAGCATGATTTGACCTTTAATTCCATGCTAACTGCAATATCCTCATTGGAAGTTTGACATCCACCCAAATACTCAAGCGTCGATTATGGCGCATTCTCACCTAGATAAACTTCCGCAGACCATACCCGAAGAGCGAAGACAGGGGCGGTGTCCAAGCCATACTCCCACATGAACATAATGTCCCTACGAGAGATATCAATCGCACATGCCACTAGTCCCAACATCCGGTGTAGCAGAAAAACTTGTCTCAAAGCATGCTTGTCCGTCGCATCGCGAAGCGCAAGACTTCCGTTTTCTGGATGCCCCAGAAATAACGCCCCGATCACAGTAATTTACACTACATCCCCGATACAAGAACTACCACTCAACAGAAGGAATTTGATAATATAATTTGTAGTCTAGTTCCAGGCGTCCATTTGCAAAAGAAATAGTCACATCAGGTCCCGTTTGTGGCAGATTTGCTGGAACCAGTATGACAATGCGGTTCACAGAGGAGCCGAAAGCAAGGACCAGAAATAAATGCCGGGGGATGTCTTTCATCTACTCCGACGTGCTCCCATCCATGAATAACCCCTCCAACTACTTACAATATAGCATCCCCGAAAGACCGGACTGTATCAACTTATATTGTATATCACAAGTCGAATCTTAATCAAAGAGCGAATCATTTTGCGTGCACAAAACTGCATTGTCGAGATAGTCCAGTGAGAATGCCACATGGGTGCATGCCTTGGGGTATCTTGGATAGTTTCTTGGATAATGTGCAGTGTTTAATGTGAGTATCAATCTGAAGGACCGCTTATACGCTTAAAGCTCTGATGATAGTAGCTAGGGCCTATGTTGTAGGGCAGAATCATCAAAATTATATATATTGAAGTATTCAACGCAGTATGGTCGTGGTATCGACAGGATATAAAGGACCCATCTATGTCTTTATGTAAATCACATCAACTACAACAAGATATTATAAATTGATGTCAGACATATATATCTTATGTCGTAGGTCCCAATGTCTACTGTCATTTATCTCGCGCGCATCTTGGCACGAAACATGCTATTCTGAGCTACTACCAAGCGGGCGACCCCGCGATTCCTACCAAGCGAGGCAGGGCGCGGTTGACATTGAAAGAAATTGGATATATCAGCCTGAATCTGACTGCAGATCTAGGAACTACATACACTTACGACGTTGTCATCGTGACTTAATAAAAGTGGTGTGGGGGGTTTTATGATCCCTGACACGGGTTGGTTTCAGCCTATGATGACTCTCAGGGTTATCGAATGAGAACTGAATACCGGGAACGAGCCTCGATACTGGTTAGACACCCACCTTCGCTTGCGCAATGGGTGATAAACCGAGACGAAGTTGTTACACTTGTAATTGTACCATTGCGAGACGCATATACTGTGTTAGAAAGAATAACTAGTTAGTTAGTTAGTTAGTTAATTTACTGTTGATTACTTAATCCGTCGGAGGCACATGTACAACATAATTAGTTCTATAACGATAATACAGGTTGATGGGGCGATGGGCCTCTGAAGTCATTGAAAGATGGTATGATCTCGGACGATGATTATGGTGGCGACATTGTTGTTACTGATGGGACAGAACCCGAAATAATCCCGATAGAACGCTGTCTTGTAGCTTACACTAAGAAATGGCGTAGTTTCATGTTCGAACGGACATGACGGACTCCGAGCCTCGGAGGTTTCATGCTCGGAATACGCGGGTCTGCAAATAATAGATTATTTTGCATATTACCTTCGAGTAAAATAAGATAACTAGTCATTATACAACATAGGTATTGTTACTGTTCCCAAATTTGAGAAAGGCGGTGTACTCGACGCTAGAGAGATGGAAGTTCGGCCCAATTGCTTCTGCCGCGTTTCTAGCGCCAAAGCCAAGACGTGTTCTGAGACTTGCCACTGTGGTCAAGTTTCCTGGGATTTGGGAGATCGACCATAGAATACATCTTTATCATTAGATAAAAGACTTGATTAGTGCAATATATATACACATATAGATATACACACATATATATAGATATATATAATCTAAAGAGGTACCATGAAGTGTTACAACATAAAAGGCATAGCCGCTCAGATCTCTTATCTGAGATCCCCCCCTTGCAGATGACCCCGGATTTTACAGGGTATCTGAGTTTACGGAGCGCCTCTCTTGATATTCAGATCTATTGACCTTCCCAATGGAAGTGACTAGAAAGCGAAAATCTGCTAGTCACAGGGGAGAAAAGCTCGACATTGGCAGGGCATGTTGGCTGCTTCACTCACGAAGATCTCGAGACATGGTGACATTCTGGGAGAATTGGTAGAACCCATTGCGGTCAACATGATCCAGTTATCCTACTTGTTCAGAGCATCAGGAGATATTATCCCCCAAAAATATCATCATCGATTCGGGATGTCGGCGATTTCCCTATAGCCCTGGAGCCCCGGGGCCGGTCAATTCAACCAAATTAGTCATAAGATACAGTACACTAGCCGTTTCAGGTTCAGTACATTACCGATCATGACGTTCGCATCCTGCAAGCGGTGTGTAGTAGTAAACATTCTTGACTGGCTGTTATACTTCAGTATATGTCTACGCTTTTAGGCCTCGATCCAGTGATAGTCGGAGATCTACAAACAATGCTATACTATCGAAATCCATTTCAAGGGCTCGGGGCCAAGATCCGCTAAACGGTCACGTGGGTAAATACCGTAACAGCGCTTGTCCCAACCCGGAAGTCTTGCCATCTCATACCCCGTCTTCATGAGCCCTTGCCCCTGCTGTTTCTCGACTTATCACTATTCGATTGTACTACTCTCCTTATTCTGATCCCTGACCCCCTAGTCTTCAGAGTATTAAAAAAAAACACACGGGAAGCTGCACTCCTTCAAGTGACTCGACAACTTTCTGCCAAAGCGGGACATCATCCGAGGGTGGACTCCTGCGTGTGAACCCGCCCAAAAACCGCCCATCCACTCAAAAGTCCACTCATCGAGGGGCACTGATTGTCTCCAAGTCGCATTCTTTATTCTTTTCGGATTTTATCTGTGTGAGCTTCGCGCTTCAACGCCGGACTCGAAGAAACCCTGTCATTCATAAGCCCCTCGGGTTTTGGCGTGACATCGCGCAAGACCAGACAGGGAACTAGGATATCGATTCGTCTTACCTCGACTTGAAATTCTCATTATTTTTGACCAAGGATTGATACTAGCAGTTCGTCACCATGACTGGCTCTACGCCCATTGATATTTCCACTCGGCAGACGACCTCGGTGTCGCCCCCGGGTCAGCAGGCGTCTAACCTGACCTCGGCGCTGCAAAGAGCGGGCAACGGCGAGCGGACAGGGAGCTTTTCCCACCTTTCCGGAGGAGGACTCGGCGTATTCAAAGCCCCACCACCTCGTAAGGATTCGATCGGCGCAGCCACAGCACAATGGGGGAACGGGACGAAACCTATCTCCATGTCGGGATCTCACCGTGACAAAGGTCGCCGTGAGTCGCTCGCAGGAAGCTTGGTGGGTGGTATGAGCTGGGGTGGTGTATCCGTCGGTAGTTGGATACGTGATGAGTGAGTGGCCTGTTCGGACCTAGAAGCCGTGGGGGGAGGGAAACCGCCCACCGTGTGTTGCTATTGTCGCACTGCATCGAGAGCTGACCAAGGAAAAATTTCCGCAGTATCATAATGACTGGCACCTCACCATTTACCTTCCAGTCACCATCTTTCCATTCCTCATCGTATCTCCCGAAGCTGGAAGCGAATTTTATGCGAGACTTTTCGTGCTGCGGTGTGACGTTACCGACCCTCCATGACCTATTACAACACTACGAAGAAGCCCATGCGACCAAGTCACCCAATCAAGGCCACCGGCCGAGCCAGGGTGAAAATCGAGCTGCCTTGGCGGCTGCCGCAATCGCACAGCAACAGAACCAACAGCATGGCAGCCAAGGGCGTGGCTTGCAGCCCGACCGGACCCTGGACATGCAGCGCAAATTGGGCCAGAATCCATCGCCATTGCATCACGCAGATCTAGACACAATAGACGACATGGAGTTGGACGATGCCCTGGGAGACGGAGATGGATCAGGCTCGCAGATGTTCTCTTCTCAGCTGCATGACGGTGGACAGGGCGGGTATGGTAACTCCAACCAGCAGCAATTAAATCTGGGTATGCTTCCAAGCCACCAAGGATTCAGCACACCCTCGCAACCTGGTACACCGATCGGATCTGGACGACCTCTTTCATTGCAGAACAATCCAACCGTCTCTTCCGTCAACACTCCAACTTTGATGGCCAACCCACTCCAAAATTCGCAATTTCGAAATACGCCCGATTCATCTGGTCCAGGGACCCCGGCCGAAATCGATGAAAGTATGATGGGTGGATTTGGCGATCTCAGTATGCAGAATAACACCATGGGCCAAAATCAGAATCAGTTTGGCCGATTCAACGGGAACAATAATGACATGGTCGATCTCTGTATTGACGAGCCGGCCAAGCGGCTGTTTAGCCCCAGTGGGGGCATGGGCTCGCCCAACGCCCACTTTAAGCTCAGTGGAGCTCAATATGGCCCGAATAGCGATATTGCACGACGGATCCGCGAACAACAGTTGCTGGCTGGTGTCCCCGACACCACCGTTATTCTTCCCAACGAAGAGCCCAAGCCGTTCCGCTGCCCCGTCATTGGCTGCGAGAAGGCATACAAGAACCAAAACGGACTGAAATACCACAAAGCTGTAAGTTTCGACTTGATACTCCACCCATCCGTCTTAATTTTCTAACTCTCTCCTTTCTTTCCAGCATGGCCACAACAACCAACAACTTCATGACAACGCTGACGGCACGTTCTCAATCGTCAACCCGGAGACGTCAGCCCCATACCCCGGCACGCTTGGCATGGAGAAGGAAAAGCCCTACCGCTGCGAGGTGTGCGGCAAGCGATACAAGAACCTGAACGGACTCAAATACCATAAATCGCACTCGCCACCTTGCAACCCGGACTTCCAGCTCGGAGGTCGCAACCTCGCCCTCGGCGGTGGAGTCATGCAAGGGCAGAACATCAATGTTGCTGGAGCTGGCCTCCCCGGAATTGGCGAAGAAGGCCTTATGTGAACCCGTGAACAGATATGTCATTATGTCCATACATAATTCCAGCTAATTGACGCGAATGATCTCGACGGCCTTCGGAGGTGAGAGCACTCTCCTTCACACACGATGTCATGATTTGAATTGGGTCCGGTGACTTTGGAGTTATTGCTTTTCTTTTTCTCTCTTCGAAAATTGTTCTCCCTGGTTTACTTATCGGCTGGGTTTTGTGGCACCCTTTTTTGCTTTTCGTTCTGCTGTCTGGTAGATCCTACTGGCATGGTCGTTTTACCTCCCCACTTGATATCCCTCACCGTTTCCAGATTCCATTTACTTGGCCTGGTAATAGAGCAATTCCTGAGCGATCAAGACCAAGATCAATACCCTCAGCAAAGAGCTGTCTAGAAGAAACTGTTCGCACTTGCCTGCTTTCTCTTTCTCTGTTCATCATGTTTTTGCTTCACCATACGGCATTCGCGTCTACCATGGGAGACAAACTAGGGGAATCGGATATTCCTCGAAACCTCTTCCCGTCCTGTTATTCCTCTGTTTTACTGCGTGCTAGCAAGGACTAGCTTTTTGTGCCTTGTCCCGCGTTCGCACCCCCATTCACTGCGTTCAGTGTCTCCTCATATGCCCCTTCCAACAACGACAGTCGCTCGCCCGCAAGTTCCGTAAAGCCCTGAGTATCTGGAACCACCACAAAAACAGTTGGCGAAAACGGGATTTGGCCATGTTTGACTGGAATCATATCCGAGGTACAGGGTTCTGGGAGCGGTTACTCTTCTCCCCTCTTTCACACCCAGTCGGTGTTCGCTTTTCCTCCCTGCGTCTCATCCTACATAAGGATTGGACAGGTACTGGATCTGGGATCTGGAAATCTTAAAAGTGCGGTTTCTTGGCGTCGGATCATTGTAGATATGGACCTTTTTTTTGATACGATTTGGCTCTTTTTGCCATTGTCATTTATCTTCTTTTTTACCCCCTGTCTTGCTATTCATTCATTTTCTTGGTTTAAATTTTGATGATTTTTGTTATTGTAGATCCGGATTTTGGACATGGTAGACCAATCGGCTTTTTAGCACCTACTATCCCAATTAATGGCATACTGTTCAAGCCGAAAACAGATGATTGGTGTAATACTAAGTCTAGTGGAAGTCCACAGGTTGTTCAGAATCATATTTTCATTGATGCTTATTTTGCAACTAGCAAGATCTCGGTCTTTCAGTCTAGTACAAAACCAACCTTGAAGGTATGGCAGGGAGCAAGGAAAAGCAAAAGAGAAAAAAAAGCAGAATCCCATCCTCACTTGTAAGCGCCGTGAGCCACTGAAAGCTCAAAATCAAAGAAAAAGCATAGTAAAGACCCGTTGCTGACCATGTCGATATTTGGGGAGTGAGAATCATGAGAAATATTTCGCTTGTACAAACCGTTTCGAGAGCGTGACTGAAAAGACGTAGGGATTGGTTTTCGTTTGTGTCATGGGAGAGAGAGCACATGATGAGCAGAAAAAAATGTTACAGAACGAGGAAAGAGATGTCGTCAATGGAAACCGGAAGATGGATTGGGAAGAAAAGGAGTAATGGCGTCGTTTAGACTACCACTCGAATTCACCTTGGCCCTTGTGGAAGACATATCTAGTTGGGTTAGTATAAGCATAGCGTGGCAGGATGTGATAACTTACTCTTTGCCACCAGTGGTCAGGATGCCATCCTTCAAGGTGCACTTCCACTTGTTCTTCACCCGCTGAACCTTGTCGTATGTGCAAAGCATGACCTGGCCCTCCGACTCATCTGCGTCATGATCATCTGCAACAAGGTCATCTGGATCATCCAGGTCCGAATTGATGGCGTCTTCGTCTTCCTCTTTGACGTCGTCTTCTCCGCCATCGAACTGGCCAGTGACGCGAGGGGCAGATGAGGTTGACTCGGTAGTTTTTTGGCCGAGGGGTGCGGTGAGAGCCACACGGCGAGCGACCTTGGAAGAGGACTCATGCTCTTCCAAAGGACGAAGGAGACCTCCACCCTCATACTGAGACATGCGCTGCTTGAGGTGCTCGCGTAGAAGTCGGTCACCTTCGCCACTCTCGGCAGCTGCTCTGCGGCGTGCTACCTCTGCCTTCCAGTCCGCAATTGGGTCATCACCTCCACCATCGGTTTGTCCAGGACCCATGTGTGGGTAGTTCTGTTCTTGTTTGATTGGTGGCATTTGCCCGTGGGCATTGGCGTGCATCTGTGGATATCCTTGTCCACCTTGGGCCTGGGCTTGCATTTGGTGGACGGAGTTAGCGGCTGCGGCCCCGTATTTCTGGTGAAGCGCATTTGCAGCACGGTCGCGAGCCGACTGAGGATTGAGACCATGCGGGGGCATGGGGCTAGTCATGTGTGGCATTCCGGGTTGGCCATTAGATCCTGGCTCGGTCTTGATGCGAGGCCCACCCATGGGCATGGCGTGCGAAGGCGCAGCTTGAGGCATTGAAGGCGGGGGAACATATTGTGGCTGGGGAGGAGGTTGTCGGGGGGCATTGGAGGGAACAGTAACTGCGGGAAGGGGAACAGAATGCTGCTGAGGAGGCTGAGGAGTGGGATCCCAGGGGAAATGAGCGACATTCACAGAGGAAAGCTTATGTTGCCAGGTCTGTAGATATAAGAATTAGTCCAAAGTTGCATAATCACCGAATCTTGGCGGTCTAAAAGCGCCTAAGCGGGTAACAGCGGCACATATAAAGGGAAGACTCATAAGCCCCGTGTTCCCCCATAAGCACCTCCCGCACCACCTTCATCCCCGCTTTGGGGCGAGATCCTCCACCAACTTTGGCAACACACAAGCATATAGATAGGAATATGGTACTAACCTCACGCAGATCATGCAGAGTCTGTTGATCAACACCACTTTCCTCGAAGTCGACCTGGGAGGCATCACAGACCTCCTGGATGACCTTCTCGAATACCGCACCCTATGAAGCCATGCTTGTCAGCTCTCAGCTCGGACCAAAGAAACTTTAAAAGATCTCAAGATAATTCAGGAGAAGGCGGTGGTAAACGAAGACCAAAGACTCCGTGCGAGCGACGGCTCAGGATAGACAGGGTTGCCGGGGAAGAGAGTAAAGAGTTAGAGAAATTTGGGACTTACCACTTGCTGGTTGGACATGATTGCTGAGCAAGAACACCTTGATGAGCTGGTGAATGATTATGTGAAAGGAACAGAGAGCAGGCAATACGGCGATTGAAGTGTACGGGGTGATGATAGCTTGACTAGTAAAGTGCTCCGTCGCAACTATCAAGTTGCCGAAATGCTCTCGATCACCACAAATGACGCAATATCAAGCAATTTGTGAACGTGTAGGTTTCACACAAATAGAAAAGAGAAGAAATGCTTTGAAAGTCCAAGCAAGTGCAAATGTCAGAGGGAAAATGAGACGGTGAGTTTCCCGATGGGTTGGCGAAGGTGAAAGTCACGGCTTTGCGATCGAAATCCCACTGTATCCCGGAGGCTTAGTCATCGGTCAACCCACTTCGAAGTACGGAGTAGAAACTTAAGGAATAAACCGAGAGCGGCAAAGATACAGATGAAAGAGAGGTTAGACGAGTAAAATGAATTGATACAGCCGTAAGAATGGCATTTAGGACAATTTGTACAGCCAGCTTACGGAAAAGTAAATACAGAGAGAACAACCACCAGAACGCCAAATTCATCACCGAAAAGAAAACAAGAACCGATGAACCATTACACCGAAATTTATGTCCCAGCCTATCAATGCTTTCAATATGACCATGAACCAGGGTATCCCGAACGAGAAGAAAAGACAGAAAGGAGAATGTGCAAAAGCATCTAGCGGATGGTCATAGACTTTGTCATCTGAGCTTTGCTGCCAACACCACCCTCACGAGCGGAAGAGGCACTGCTACCAGCCTTGCGCTCAAAGATCTTCCAGAACTTCAAGCTTTCGTCGGCAGCAGTGGTGGCCAGCATTTGTCCATCAGGGCTGATAGCACTGTGAAGGACACGAGTCTCGTGAGCAGGGATCTCGACGTTGCGGACCAAAGTTGGGTAACTCCAAATGCTGAGGGAATTGTCGGGGAAGCCGCTAGAGCTGACAATCTCACGGTAGTGGTTGCTCCAACGCAGAGAAGTGACTTGGGAGCCAGTGTCAATGCTGTTGGTACGGGCACCGGTGGTGGTGTTCCAGAAGTGAATGTGACGGTCGTAGGAACCCCCGCCAGTGGCAAGGAGGTTGGATTGCCAAGGACACCAGCTCAGAGCTTTCACAGCGGCACGGTGGTTGGTCTTGGTGAACTTGGGAGCACTCAGGGAGCGAGCATCCCAAATGTTGACGAGATTATCGTTTCCACCAGTGGCGAGCTGAGCGCCATCAGAGCGCCATTCGAGACCGCAGACTTCAGAGGTGTGGGAGACCAGCTCGGCAATCTTGTGCTCCGCGATACGAACATCGTGATTGTAGACTAGGCCACTGCGGGCCCCAGTGGATAGAGTGTGCTTATTCCAGCCCATGACACCGACCCGTGAGTCGTGGCCATACATGCTGCGAAGCTTGGAACCTTCTTCAACATCCCAAATCTGAACCTCACCGGTTCCCAAGCCAACACCAACGTAGGCACCATCACCACTCCACTTCACACTGCTTACGTATGTGTCGGGGGAGGTCTCCAACAGGCAGTTAACAGAGCCAGACTCAGCAGACCACACATAAACGTTCCGCTCGAGACCGATGGCGACCTGGTTGCCAGAGCTCCAGTCGAGCAGATTAAGATAGTAGTCATCCAAAAGACCCGGGGCATCCAAGACCCGTTCGGGTGCAGTTTGAACACGGCGACGGAACTGAGCAGCTGTGGATTTGGCGGGGCGGAGGGGGCGGTTGTATTGAGCACGAAGATCAATAGGCTTCGATGACTCGGGAGGGGGTGGCTTAAAGGCAAGAATGCGAGTGTTCATGTTCACTCCACAAGCTTCAGCCAAGGATGATTTGTAGGCCACGGCATCAGGAGCTGGACGAGTGTAGGTGGAAGGTTCATTGTCATCCAGACCCAAGTTTTCCAAAGCAGCAGTAAGGTCATCATCGGATCCACGAGCACCAATGTCAAAAGCGCTGGCTGCTGAGGCAAGGACCGATGATCCTTCAACTCCACCACTCTTGGGGCGTTGCTTTTCCTCTGGCTTCGCTGCCCCGCTAGTGGCTAGACCCTCGCTTGCGATCCGGTTGGGAATAAAACGGTCACCAGCGTTGTGAGGAATACGCACAGTAGTTTTGCTGGCACGAGCACGAGTAGTAATTTCCCGGCGAGCATGCTCCTTGGACGGAGTGTTCGCTGTTGTCGCGCTTGTGCCGGTCAAAGTCCAGTCCGAGACACCTAGCTCCAAGTGCTTGGGTGACTTGCGGGTGCGGGTGCTGGCGATGTTCGACTTGTTCGTCTTGGGAGAGTTGTGATGAGTGGTGCGGGCAGCTTTCGAGATTGATTTGGCAAAGTGAGCAGAGAGGTTTCCCCCGTATACTGACTTGGCTTGACTGCGGCCACCATCAGACTGGCGAGGAGGAGTGAAGGGTGATGAATGACCGCTTGCGCGAGGGTTAGGCGAAGGACTCAGAGGTATACGACCTCCAGCAGTCTTGGAGGAGAAGAGCCCATGGTGGCTCTTCACAGGAGTGGATGTAGTAACCGAGGCCATAGTAATATATCAGAGTAGATGTACTGGGACTAACCCCGATGGAAGATGCGATACGAATGCAGAGGCCAATGTAAGATTAACCAGCAGAAAAGTAGACAGTTGAAGATAATGAGAAGAGTCAAGATTGAGGGAGGAGGAAAGGGAGGGTTCAGGAGAAAACCGAATAAATAGAAGGTAGCTCCTATGCCTCGTCGAAAAGTATGAGGCTCTCCCCATAGCAACGGTTACCTCAGCTACATAGTACACTAATCCACATTAGGGCTAGTGTCAACATTCGGCGCTTGCCTTCTTTTAGCATTGTCTTGGCATTAAAATCTAATCTTAGGATTGTCGGACTCAGGGACAAAGAAGGTAAGATATTCTATACAGGATATCGTCTTTCATTGACATCAAATGAGAAAAATGTCGTGACCTTCTACCGGTTGCGGAACTAATTCGACCTTTTTTTTCTCGCCACTGGAATGGCACATCCATCTCCTCTTTTCAAATCCCCCACCACGTTCTCTTACCCAGTTCCACCGAGACCCACCACGACTTCTCCCTGCCTGGGGATCTTCGAGGGTCTGTAAGTCGATATCCTGTTGTACTCCTATGGCAATGCAGGACGCCTACCTGTTACCCGCCAGTCAGGGTCGCCGAACCAGCGCGGATTATCGACCCAGCATAAAAAAGGCCCAGGGCCATGTCCCCGCGTGTCTGGTCAATGCCTCGGTGACGTACTGCAGCAATGATCGTATTTATGCGTTCGGAGGTTTTGACCAGTTTACCGATGAAGGTCGACACCCTCCTTCACCTATATTTCAAAATGACACTGATGATTTTTAGTTTACAACCACGTTCTCAGACTCGACTTGAAGACTTTGCAGTGGGAGCTCGTTGACAACTACGGCGATATCCCCGGAGTTCGCATGGGTACTCTCTCTTCTCATTCGTCCATGTTTAATGATTAACACTGACGATAAATTTCATTTTTGATAGGACACACAGCGACACTATATCAAGGCGATAAATTGATTGTGTTTGGAGGCGAAAATGAACATCGCGAATATCTCTCCGACGTCGTCATTCTTGATCTCAACACCTTCACCTGGACACTTCCCGAAATTTACGGCTCGGTCCCGCGCGGTCGAGCCCGCCATGCTGCGGTTATTCACGATGACAAGCTTTTTATTGTGGGTGGAGTGACAGGTGTAGGAGGCGTGACAGTGGAGAAGAATGTGATCTTGGATGACTTGACCTATTTGGATCTACAAACATGGACCTGGTCCCGTACATGGAGCTTCACTGCTCGCTTCGATCATACGGCTTGGGTTTGGGGCACACGACTATGGATATTTGGTGGATTGGGTCCGAACATGGAACGAACAACTGATATCTGGTGGCTCGATCTCAAGGGATCTCCATCGCTGGCCGGAAACGCCACTCCCCAAGGTAGCGTCAACTCCTTGGACGTCAATCTTTCCACGGCTCATCTTCCAGACTCCATCTCTAGCAGCACTCACCAAATGTCTCCCCGCTCCGGAATCTATGCTGCCAACTCAGGCAGTGTGCAGGTACGTAATTTGGGTCGGCGCAAGCCAGTTGCGCCTGGTGCCATATCTTGTCTTAGGTTTGATTCTGGTCCTCATGTTCCCTCCCTCTTTTCTGGCACTCATTTTCATTCATTTGCCTCCGGTGTCCTGCTTGACTTAATTACGCCTTCGGAGACCGTACGGTCGCATGATTGTAACTTGTCGGCCCTAGACCTCAACTCGCTGCGCTGGCAACGACTAGCTGATGGGCAAGAGATCTTCCGGCCCGGCCATCGATGGCACTACTGCACTGTCAATGATACAGGGACCACAGCTTGGCTCTTGGGATGTAGCCTTGATGTCGCAAATGTACCGGGTGGTAGTGACGAAAATCATATGAGTGAAGTCCTGACTATCGACCTGGAGAAGTATGGTTTACTAGGTAACGGTCTGTCGGCAGAACCTCTAGAACAAGGTGCACCGTGGTCATCTGATCAAATGGGCCCGTCTCAGGTGTCCGGGCTTGGAACCGATCTAGCCGCTGTTTTTGACCAACCCCCTGAGTCTGGAAGTGATACGGACTTTGTCATCACCGCAATCCGTGACGATCATGACGGATCCGTATCGGGGAACATGGGGGATACGCCGTCCGTCTCCCCAACCCAGGCTCGGCCGACCTTTGTGGAACAGAACCCCTGGACCTCAGGGCCAATCCATGTCCACCGTATCATTCTGCAGCTTAGGTGGCCACATTTCAGGCGCTTGTACTCCGCCCAGATGGCGGAGTACCACACTAAGCGGATGCACATCCCCGAGCCTTATTCCGTTGTGCGTGCGTTTCTCTATTACCTGTACACAGACAGTATCACCGGCCACCCAGACTCTTGCTCGAGCGCTATCGATGTGGCGGGTATGCTTGTTATGGCCAATCTTTATGACATGCCGAAGCTTCGCCTGCTGTGCGTCAATAGGCTAAGCCAAGAGCTTGATGTAGACAACGCGGCGATCGTCTGGGAGCGTGCCGGACGGACCAATGAACATTGGTTGAAGCGCCGAGCTGGACAGTTTTGCCTGACATACTGGGGTCGCGTGGTCCGAACAGACGGTTTCAAATCCCTCAGCCACCAGAGTCTGATCCAGCTCTGCGAGGTGGTGGATACGGAAGGTCGCATCTTCGCAGGACCTGAATTGGAGATGGTCACATTCGGAGCCGATTGCCTTGACCGAGACAAAAGCTCTCGACTATTGGGATCTAGTACAGATGAGATGTCCGAGGTTGATGGGGATGAAGGGATGGAGATGTCATGACACGAATGGGGCACGCATTATGATCCGGAGTTCTTGGCGAGGATTTTATTATTTATTTGCACATTTTTGTAACACATTGGGAATGTACAGATTCTTTTAGAGATCGGCCCGTCTAACCGGGCCATATGAGCCCATTCGTCGCCAGCCGAGGTGGAGCCTTTCGACGTTCTTGACGCGGACACAACTCCGGATCGCGGAGGTCATTCCTGTCACGATAAGGAATCTCTTCACTGTTGTCTCACACTGTGGGGGTTTCAACAAAAATATTAAAAAATGTCGAAAGTATTTAAATATCTATCGGTGCTCGAATTCGAAGTTTGGTTGATATCCGGCTTCTACAGCTATTCCTTTGACACTTGATTTCACCATGGGATCTACCGAGCAATCCACTCTTCCTGCAGATTTCCTCTGGGGCTTCGCAACGGCCGCATACCAGATTGAGGGAGGTGCCAATGAAGATGGTCGTGCCCCGTCAATTTGGGATACATTTTGCAAGATTCCTGGCAAGATTGCGGGCGCGGGAACTGGAGATGTAGCTTGCGACTCTTATCACCGGACACACGAGGATATCGCATTGTTGAAAGAATGCGGTGCTCAGGCATACCGATTCTCCCTGTCATGGTTCGTGTTTCTGTGTTGTTTTGAAGCTTCGATTTTGAAGTTGCTAACCTTGGCATACCGAAACGTATAGGTCACGCATTATCCCTCTCGGCGGTCGGAACGATCCAATCAACAAGAAAGGCCTACAGTTCTACCAGAAGTTCGTGGATGACCTGATTGAGGCAGGCATTACTCCCATGATCACCCTCTTCCACTGGGATCTGCCCGAGGAGCTCCACAAGCGCTATGGTGGACCTCTCAACAAGGAGGAATTCGTTGCTGATTTCGCGCACTATGCCCGCGTGGTGTTCGAGGCCTTTGGATCCAAGGTCAAGTACTGGATTACTTTCAACGAGCCTTGGTGCATCAGTGTTCTTGGATACAACAATGGTTCCTTCGCCCCGGGCCACACAAGTGATCGCACCAAGAGCCCGGTGGGAGATAGCTCGACTGAGCCGTGGATTGTCAGCCACAGCTTGCTAGTCGCCCACGGAGCTGCCGTGAAGATCTACCGCGAGGAATTCAAAGAACGGGACGGTGGTGAGATTGGTATTACGCTGAACGGTATGTTCTATTTTGCCCCACGCGCAGGCAAAGCCTTTGCTAAACAAATTATCAAATAGGTGACTGGGCCGAGCCCTGGGATGCTGAAAACCCAGCCGACGTGGAAGCCTGTGATCGCAAGATCGAGTTCGCCATCTCATGGTTCGCTGACCCGATCTATCATGGCAAATACCCGGACAGTATGATCAAGCAACTTGGCGACCGCTTGCCAACCTGGTCACCGGAGGATATTGCCCTTGTCAAGGGCAGCAATGACTTCTACGGTATGAACCACTACTGTGCGAACTTCATCCGTGCCAAGACCGGAGAGGCAGATATCAATGACATCGCGGGTAACCTGGAGCTCTTGCTCGAAGACAAGAACGGCGTCAGTGTTGGACCTCTCACACAATCGCCTTGGTTGCGACCATCTGCTATTGGATTCCGGAAACTGCTCAAATGGCTCAGTGAGCGTTATGGATATCCCAAGATCTATGTCACCGAGAACGGTACTAGTGTCCTGGGCGAGAACGATATGCCCCTTGAGGAGTTGCTCAACGATGAGTTCAGAGTGCAGTATTTCCGGGATTACATTGGTGCTTTAGCAGATGCATATACCCACGACGGTGTCAACGTGCGGGCTTACATGGCTTGGAGTCTTATGGAGTATGTTTGGACCTTGGCCCCGCGTTAATTCTGATATAACATTTGACTAACTTCTTTACAGCAACTTCGAATGGGCTGAGGGCTACGAGACCCGCTTTGGTGTCACTTTTGTCGACTATGAGAACGACCAGAAGAGAATTCCAAAGAAGAGTGCCAAGGAGATTAGCCAAATCTTCGATCGTTTGATTGAGAAGGCATGAGATGGATGCTGTTCCGATTGATGTTTATGCCGGTGGAATCCGGCGACTATTATGATACCTGGACTCTGTACGAAGTTTTCGAATGCACATGATGTTTTATTTTTCTAGTCACGCCATGAGACGTGTAATCCAAACATATGTGGGGGTTGTGAAAGATGAAAAGATTCATGCATGAAGGGAATATGGATATCGAGGTGAGAGCTCATGTGAGAAGAGCGTTATAGTCTACAAAAAGTCTTGAAGTATGACATCGGCATTCGTATGGCGCACCCCTCTTCTCTTTGCTTCCATCAATCGTTATGCTACTTGGCCATCTTAGAAATGGCATATTTGCCTGCATTTGATTCACACTGGTTCTAAGTCCGGTCATTCCTGTTTGACCATGCAGCTCTTATAACTCCCATATACCCTTCATTCTCTCGGGTAGAGATAATGAACTTTCAACTACTCTATATGGAGTGGAAGTTAGATCACAGTGTGAATTCTGATACCCGGGAGTTAGTAAATCCGCCCCCGAATGAGGTATCTTCTCCATTTCTCTAGAGCTCCGATATATTTATTTGAATTACTTTGTCAAGAAGACTATGGATGTATCCCAAATCTCCAAGCGGCTTTTGCCGGAGCCCAAGAGATTCCCAGACTGCTGTCTGGCTATCTCCAGCACTTTGATCACCTACCTTGCTTCGCTTCTCCCCCAAAAGCCGGAATTCACCATCTCAGTTGGTAGTGGATCTGGTCTCCTTGAAGGTCTCATCGTACACTACGACCAAAATGTGTCCATTGAGGGCGTTGAAGTGGATTCAACTATTAATCGGTACATTGCCGAAGAAGATATGAATGTCGTTGGCGGAGGCTGGGGCCTTTGGCCTGCAGCCCAACAGGCTGCAGTGTGGATGTTTGTCTACCCACGCGATCCAAAACTCATCACCAAATACATTGATACCTATGGGGACCAGCATGTCGATTTCATTGTCTGGCTTGGGCCTCGGGTCGATTGGCCTGATTATGAGCCGCGTTTCTGTCAATCTCCATTCTCCGAGTTGACTTTTCCAGATCATATCGGACTAACACCGTATGAGACTGTGGTTGTTGCTAAAAGAACGGTTTAATATGAAGCCTTTCTGCATCGTGACGGAAGATTATGCTACGCACATGGTGTATTTGAGGATCTTTCTTGATAGAATCTGACTGTATGAATAGACGGCTTCTATAGCCTTGTGATATCTTTCTTACTGGGCGTTTTAGCAGTCTATCTATTTAGTAGTCTTTTTAATAAGAAACGTATACTTTATAAAAGAGCCTCTTCAATTTACAACCTCTGATGTATATCTAATGTTAAAAGATCTATATTGATATTGTCACAATATCTCAACCTCTGTGGGTCGGTTTTTATTTAAACTTGAGATAAATACTTACATAGCTATTCCCATCTAAGTCCTGGAAACCCGGAGGCTAGATAATAATTAGGAGGTCAGAATACAGCGATCACGAGATACGAGTGGAACCCTACACGGCATCTCCTACGGTAGCTACCTAGTGAAATAAGGAGCAGGGGAGGAGCCTTTAGGAGAAGCCGCTTTCAAAAGACGCTACCTCTTGGATATCACGTTTGTTGCCGTCAATAAAGAGGTTCTTCGAGAATTAGGAAACAACAGCTTCGTATAGTAATTCATATATTAAAGCCAAATTATGAGACTAAGCTCAAAGCGCATACCTAAAATGCTTGGACTCCATATCGGTCAGATCACTGAAGCCATCCAAGATAGCCTGAGAGACAACATCCTCCGGGGTCTCATTAGTATTAGCTGCAGCCATTGCGGCATCTCTCCTCGAATTCTCCCATTTCATTGACGCATATCCCGCACATGCCAGAACAATGATACCCGCATAGCAAATGAGCAGGCCGAGCAGACCCGAGTAATAGCGCGGGGACTCGTTAGCGAAGAAGATATTCGCCCCGGCAACATTGCCGGCTGCATAGAGCGAGAACCAGAGGCCATTCGCGACCGCACGCTTGGTGTGACCGGCAACATTGGTGGCAAGTAGATTCCACGAAATAATGACGGGAGCACCGACAAGATACTGCAGCCAGGTGCAACCAACTAAAGTCCACGGGTGGTCGAGACTGGTGAAGCGGATACCCAGAAGACCGCCAAAGGGAATCAAACATACCACTGCGAGGACGATGCAGCGGGAATCCTTCACGTAGGTAGCAATAATACCACAGATTGGAACAACCACCGCTTCGACCGCACCTGTAGGCAGCTGGAGGAGTGTAGTGTAGATCTCGCTGAAGCCAAAGCCTTTGATCAAGGCTGATGAGAAATTCGATGAACCGCCGTTGATCACACCGCAGGCGATGCCGACTCCCGCGCAGCAGAGGACTCTGATATCGTAGAGAATCTCCAGTGCCTGGCGTGGTTTGATATCTTTGGTCTTCACTCCAATCATGTTTTCGGCGACACGCTGCACCGCGATCACGCGCTGTCGATGGGTCAAGAAGCGCGCAGAGCTGGGCGAGTCGGGCATCAGCCAGAGGAACAGACAGGCGCAAAGGAAGTTGAGTAGTCCGATGGTTAAGAAAATTAACTGCCAACTGCGGAGCGCGGTGTTATGTGAATGGCCGAGACCGAATCCTAGTAGTGCTCCTACCATGGTGGCCATACCATTTGCGCTAAGCCAGACAGCCATACGCAACGGTTGTTCGGATCGCTTGTAGAACATCGATGTCAGGTTCATCACTAGATAGAAAAAGAATGAATTAGTGTTCTTCTTGTCTTTTTAGGGTTGATCTGGAAATCTCACTGCATGGACTGACTCCAGCTTCTGCCATGCCCAAGAGGAATCTCAATACCAGCATTCCTGGGTAATTCTTTGCTCCAACATGTGCAATAACGAGTACACTCCAGATTAAAAGCATACCACCCATATATTTGGCGATTGGCAATCGTTGGATGAGGAGATTGGCTGGCAGGGCCCAGAAGAGATAACCGAAATTGAAAATCGCGGCAACCCATGAGTATCGTTGACCTTCAAGACCGAGGTCTGGGATTAAGGAATATGCCGATGCATAGTTCAGTGATAGTTTGTCTAGAACATATGAGTATTGAGTGATGGGGAAATACTTTGAATTTGCATACCGAGGAATTGAATCACATAGGTCATATAGAGCTATAACATGTCAGTAACAACACTCCCGATATCACCATCACCTTGGAACTGACCATAGGCATAATCCTCCAGTCAATAATCCTCAGCACCTCGGCGCCCTCAGTCTCGAGTTCCTCGGCAGTTAACTGCTCTGCTTCCAGATATAGATTGGCTGCGATATCATGAGTCTCGCCGAGTGCAACATGTGTGACATCTTTCTCGGTAGCGGACTGATCCACTTTGATGTTGTCCATTATAGGCCGTCAAGTTGGGAATGAAGTCCATATCGAAGTCCAGATAGTCATATATATAAAGCTATCCTATCAACGCCAAGAAGATAAGCATCATTCCGTTTATCTGAAGTGATGTCTTTGGTCAAAAGGCTGGAGATAGGCGGCCAAAAGTCCGAAAAGTGTGGGGGCGGACTATTGTCCGATGTTCCCCATCTATACGTCCGGAGTATACAGAGAGCATACTATATCTCACTTTCATCAGTTTATATTCGGACTCTCTGACTACATTTACTTCTTACATTCATTTCAGGGATGACTCAGTCAGACTTCTCGCTCTTAGACGCGAGTATCTCCGACCTCCAATGTGCGCTTTCTACAGGATCGCTCTCTAGTGTCGGCTTAGTATCACGGTACCTACGGCGAATCAGCGTCTACGACTCCAACACTCTCAAACTCACCGCCATCCCAGTCCTCAATCCATTCGCCCTCGACGAAGCAGCCGCCTCCGATGCCCGGCGGGCAGCCGGTTTGTCGCCGCGTCCATTGGAGGGTATCCCTTACCTGGCAAAAGACAGTATCAAAGTCAAGGGCATGACCGTCGCGAACGGATCACCTGCATTCGAGACCCTCATTGCTAACGAGGATGCTGCATGTATCCAACTACTCCGTGAAGCCGGCGCCGTGCTTCTCGGCCGGACGAACATGCCCGCCATGGCGTACGGTGGTATGCAACGTGGGTGTTATGGGCGCGCTGAAAGTCCATATAATCCTGCATATCTAGCTGCGGCGTATGCTTCCGGCTCATCAAATGGATCGGCGGTCGCCACAGCGGCCAATTTTTGTGCTTTTTCTCTAGGCAGCGAGACTGTTTCTTCGGGTCGCTCGCCCGCGTCAAATAATGCCATTGTTGCCTACACGCCTTCAAAGGGCCTTCTTCCTCTCCGTGGTGTCTGGCCACTCTACTTGACCTGTGATGTTCTTGTCCCTCATACTAGGACTATGACAGATCTGTTCCAGGTCCTAGATGTTCTTGCTGTGTCGGATGATGCCCCGAGAGGAGATTTCTACCAAGAGCAAAAGCTTATCTCCCTCCCTTCAATCAGTACACTTCGACCGCACTCTTTTGCTGAATTACAAGATGGAACTTCCTTGCACGGAAAGCGCATTGGGATACCGTCAATGTACATTGGAGGCGATGACTCTTCTCTATCCCCAGCCAGCAGGGTCAACACCCGGCCCTCTATAATCAAGCTATGGAACAACGCCAGAAAGGTCCTTGAGTCCTGCGGTGCGGAGGTAATAGAAACAGACTTTCCACTCGTGACAACCTACGAGTCAAACGCAGAAAAGGGCCAGCTAGTCACCGTCGCCGGGCTACCAGAGGGTTGGTCCGCATTGGAGAGGAGTGAGCTCGTTGCGCATATCTGGGATGACTTCCTGATCAACAACGGACAAAAGAACCTGGAGACTCTTTCTCAGGTTGACCCGACGACTATATTCCCGCTTGCACCGGGGTCTCTGAAAGGTACGCCTGATGCAGCTAATGCGCTGCGATGGGACGAGATGGTCAAATACCCGCACCAGCGATCGGTATCTATTTATGAGATCCCCGGTATTCAACAAGGAATTCAGGCTCTCGAGAATGCGCGCAAGGAGACTTTTGAGGACTGGATGGATGGGCTTGGGCTTGATGCTGTGGTTTTCCCGGCCAATGCTGATGTTGGCGCTGCTGATGCGGAGTGTGATGAAACGGCGTCGCGGTTTGCGTGGAGCAATGGCGTCAAGTACTCCAATGGCAACAGACCTATCCGTCATCTTGGTGTACCCACTATCTCTGTCCCGATGGGTGTCATGGAAGATACGAGAATGCCGGTGAATCTAACCTTTGCCGGAAAGGCATATGATGATAACAACCTGCTTAAGTACGGCTTTACATTTGAGATGGCGATGAAGGGCCGTGTTCAGCCATCGCTTGTGCCCGCTCTTGACTCTGATTTCATCAAGGGTGCCCAAGGTCCCCGGCCATGGGATTCTCCGTCTACCGTTGACTTGGTGGTCGAGACTCAAGTAAAGAAGATTCACGACTCGGTGGTTATAATTCAGGTCCAGGGATCAGTCTCTCCCAAGGACTCCCAGCTGGAGGCTCTGGAATGCCATGTTAACGGTCAGGTGGTCAAGCCGGTCATAGAGGGCGATAGGTGGTTTATCCAGGCTTCCTATCCCGTATCGGAACGCGATCAACCCTGGAAGAGGTGGGCGAGTCCTGCTTTAACACAGACGATCGTAGTTATCACAGCTCATACAAAATCGGGCTCGACAGCTGGTAGGTTGATCTCTTTATGAAGACCTAGCATCGCCAAATTCGATGCAACTCTTCTTTTTACTACTCGATTATGTAGCGCATTCATAAAATACAAAGCTTTCATATTTACACGATCTCTTTCAAGTCTTCATCTAACAAGTCCTGATGCATACTCCCCCCATACATCATATCCTCAATCATTCCCGAGACAGCTCGGTGCAAATAATTCTTCCTCAGCTGTTCCAAGTGCAATTCAGCCTCCTCTAGTGATAACGGAGCACTGGAATGAGGTTCAAGTGTGCCGGCATTCCACATAATCTTCTGTCGTATGAACTCGAGCACATTCATATATGGCATTGCGTCCTTCCACCTGTCGACAAAGCCAGCCAGATTGGCTGCGCATGTGGCAATTGCCTCTCTGATGCGCTGCTGGTTCCGAATATCGGAGACAGGAGCGGTCGCCCAGACAATGTATAACATCATGATTCCCGCGCGGAATTGAAATACAAGCTAATGATGGGGGTTATCGTTAGTTCATTTCGAGAGTAACACAATAGAAGAAGGGCCCTTGACACATACTGCAGACCAGGTATAGCACATTACATGCCCTTCCTCCTGCAAGAGCCGAAAATTCAGACAGGCTTCCCCAATTGTCGCGAGAATTTCCTCCGTCCCATCAATCTCGAGGAAATCACGTTTCTCTTCTATCAAAATCAAGAGACTGTAAACATATAGCTTTCGCATCCATATAGGATGGAGATAGCCGTGCTGAGCATTGTCTGATTCATAATTTGGAATCTCTTGCCGCCACCTATCGAGAGCGGACTTGAATGAGGAGCTGTAGCCTTTCACATCTCTGGCGAGAGGATTGCGGGACCGGTTCTCCCGCGACCTTCTGATGCTGGCTTGGATTTTGCGTAGTCGGAATAAGTGGCTGATGGCGGGGTTTGTGCTTAGGGTTGGTTGGAGGGTATCTCCCAGAGTGCACATCTAAGACGAGAATCAGTGACTGTGAGAAGCTATGTAGAAACGTATTTTGGGATAACTCACGTCATCATCAACAACCCTATAGGCAGCTGATACTGGGCGATCCCACCCAGAGACAATAATTTCGTTGAGCATATAGCAAGTAATGAACATGTTCTCTGACAAAACTTCGCTAGATTCGGTCATGGACCCATTATCGCGGCATATCGATACGTGCTTTCGAATCTCTGTCATGGCAGCTGTACAGAAAGGCAATACGGAGGAAACGCTCGTTGTGATATCCTCAGAAGAAGGAGAATGCATAGCGTAAAGTATCATGAACAGTGAAGCTTGGATTTGTAAGACCATAGACGAATGCCCAACAACATATGGATAATATCTCATAGCTGATGCATAATACTCCTTTGACCGGACGGAGTGCGAGGGGTCTCGTTGTAAGTTACTGCATAGGGATGCGCCAATAGCATATACCATCTGCAGAAAGAAGGCTTTCCATTCATCCTGCCCATCCAGGATTGCCTCAGCATGCCATGATTTCCAAGCTGCTTCATTCAAGAAGGGCCATTCCCGGTGAGTCACGGAGAAATACACATTGGTGTAGAGCTCTCGCAACCAAGGAGAGTCGTCCTCGGTTAAAGGATATGAGGGTGTCAAGTCAATCCATGGAACGTCGAAAGTCGTCTCTGGAAATAAAGAGAATGTGTCGGGGGAGAAAGATGGAGACGTTTGAGATGATCCTTGACTGCTGTGTTGCAAGTCCGACAGAAGTATGAGAGATCCATCATTATCTGCGCCACTATTCTGGTCGGCCATCAGATAGTCCGAGTCATTGCGCTTATGTTCTAGGTCTTCAAAATTCGTCTGGACTCCAGCATCACATGTCTCTGTTGGTTTTGTAATACTGGATTGACGATCCAGCTCGGCCACCCGTTTCTCGAGCTGTCTCAAATACTCTAGTGGGATTGTGATATTATCTCCCGTTTTCCGAGACCGAGCAGGCAAGCATTCAGCACCCTTGCGACGACATTCGCCACATGAAGGTTTCGCATGATCACATTTCCGCTTATGTTGGAAGCAGCGAGCGCATGCTATATCTCTATGCTTCAAGGGGCGCGACATGCAGCAATTGGGCACATATGGGGGAGTGGGAGAGAAATGCGGGGAGACCTGCGATAACGGAGTTGATCCGCGCCGTCCTTATTAACGGGCTATAATAGGAAGGTCTAGGCGATGCTGATAAGACTTGTTTTGATTCTATATACTGCTTTCTGTTAAGCTATATGTGTTAAAATATATGAAGTAAAGAAGAATATTAGCCTCGTCAAGTCGTGGAGATAAAGTCCATGGTCATAACATTCATACCTCAACCAAGCCCTATAAAGAACCTCGAATCAAGAGGTTGACAGCGACGGATCAACTTCTAATCCATCTCTGAGCCTTTGTATCATATCCAATCAACTTAGGATCAACATGTAGACTCTTGAGCATGAATTCCATCGTGAAATCCTAAGCAAACAGGTTAGCATATAGGTTCCACCAAGAACCAGAGTAGTACCATAATACTGACCTCATTCTGACTCTCCTCGCCATTATTCTTGCTCCGATGGTGAGAAGAATCCTCCGTGTCAAGGTCATCAACATCTTCCTCGTTCTCGTCAATGTGCTCCCGCTCACAGCGCTCCTCATCAAACTCCCACCGAGTTGCATCACGCTTCGACTGCTCTTTCCAGGCTACCATTCCCCCCATACGATCAACCCTTTCCTTGGCCCCGATAAACACCTCGTCGGCTGCATCCTGACTGGCGAACCGCCATTTGGTAATGAGAGTTGGAATCTCGATGTATTTTGGGTTATTTTCGAGATTGTGGGCCTGTGTTGCGATTTCGAGTCTGGCTATGAGCACATCAACCTTGGACTGGATCTCCCGTTGTTGCTTTTGCAGTTCTATGATCTCTGGGTCGGAGGTTTGAAATGATTGCGAGTGGAACGGGGAAAAGAGTTGTAGGGTGCGTTTGCGCTTAGGGAGCACTGGAGTTACTCTCGAACTTGATAGATTTGATATTGAGTCGGACTCTACAGGAATGGTAGGAGTCGCTGGGGCTCTTGTCTCATCAACAGACTTGGATGGCGTGTCGTCAGCGTTTGTTGATGCAGGTCTGCGTAGTGGGGACTTGAACGGCTTTGAAAGAGCGGTGGCTGCATTGATGCGACGACGTTTAGTAGTTGGTTTGTCCATGATGTATCGCCAGACTTCGAAAAGTTCGAGATGTGTTCAAAGAGCAAGAGATGTCAAAAGTTGGAGATGTCCGAGTGCGGAGAGATGCGGCCTTATCGATAAGCAATGAAATTGATCTACGCTGGAAATGCATACACACTACCTAGGTACCTACATATCTCAATGACCAACTCCTCCTGCTACCCATTGCCCAAATTCGGGGTCCCCAGGCTGGGGAAATACCCCACGGTCGTTGGGATTTCCATTCCCATTATGGGCATTGGCATTGCCATTGGCGTTCTCATTCTGCCGGTTGCGTTGCTGCTGCTGACGGAAATAAACCAAAATCAATAGCGTAGCAGCCAATCCGACAATGAGAAGACCCTCGAGCATTCCCTCGTCAATGTCCAGGTCCAGATCGTCATAGTAGCCATCCTCGTGGCCTTCAGACTCCAAGCCACGATATTCATCATCCTCTCCTCGTTGTTGTTCGTAAAGATCTTCGTAATAGCCCTCCTCGTCGTTCTCAATAAAAGCCTTGACCCACTCCTTGAAAGTACGACGGGGCTTCGAGTCTGAGGGGGGAACAGAGTAAGTAAGAGACTAGAACGACGCGATTGAGTGCATGGGGTAAGTATGAAAGAAATGCGTACCTTCTTCCTCGCGGATAGGGTTAATATCTCCGTTGGTGATGCGATTCCAATATCCTCGAACTCGGAGTTTGATCAGGCTAAGCTTGACTGGCAGGTAGGCTTCAGGGCTGAGATCGAGAGCCAAGTCATAATACCGCTTGGCCATGTGGAAATCCTGGTCTACTGCGACGCCATTCTCATGCATCCAGCCCAGATTCCAGTAGCCCTGTGCACTGTGATGGGCTTCAGCAGCATTGTGGTAACAGGTCGAAGCCTTTTCGGCATCGACAGGTGTACCCGTGCCAGACAGGTAGTAGTCGCCCATCTTGACCAAGGAGTCGATATTAGCTTGCTTCGAAGAGCGCGTCCAGTAAATCAACGCGAGTCTCGCATTGCGCATCAAGGAGGAGCGAGCCTTCTCGGCCCATGGAAGGATAGAACTGAGCGATAGCACAGAGCGGTGCTCATCAAGCAGATAAGCCACATTTGCCTGTGCATTCTCATAGCCCTGTTCTGCTGCCATCATTGATGGGATGAGAGCGCCCTCCTGGTCACCGGATTCGTAGGCAGCGTTTGCCTCCGCGAAGGCCGAGTGGACGATTTCTGCCTTCTCGGCAACCATTTTGTAGTAGGCGGCGGCCACGCCACAGTGCCGCTGTCTACCAATACCGAAGTTGGCCATCTCCGCTAGGTAGTAGTATGCTTCCATCCACCCCCAGCGGGCTGCAAGCTCGAAGTAACGTGTTGCGCTAGCCACATCTCCTTGATCCAAAAACAGAGCACCCAATCGAGATTCTGAAGCTGGGAAATCCTGCTCTGCCGCTGCTTTGAAGTAGTGAGATGCCTTGAAGCCATCCTGTGGAACCCCATAGCCCTTCAGGTACATCAAACCCATCCAATGCTGGCATAGAGAGTCGCCATTCGCAATGCCCCGCCGGAACCATGTGAGGGCAGTCGGGTAGTGTTGCTCCACCCCCCCCCCGCGGAGGTACATCAGACCAATATGTCCCGCAGCCTTGGAGGCCAGTTTATCAAGCCCTGCGGGCGGGTTTGAGTTGACGGACCCATCCTTGTTCCAATATTTCTTAGTAACAACCTTGAAATACCTCATGGCCCGTCGGAAATTGCGCGGCAGGCCCCGGGCGCCCTCGTAATTCATCTTACCGAGAGTGTACGTAGCTTTCAGTTCACCCTTCCGGGACATGAGGTCCAAGTACTCCAGGATATCTTCCACGCTGGCCTCGGGAGTGGCATTAGCAGAGTCCCGCGCATTTTGACCAGAGCTCGACACACTGGCTCCTGGGCCGTAGACACCACCTTCTTCATCTGCCCAACGATAAGATTCTCGAATCAAAGCCCTGCCACCCGGAGGCCCTGAGCGGTAGTACTCGACCGCCTTATCGGCAACCTTCTTGTAGTAATGAATCGCGTGGTCACAATTCTTCGGTGTTCCAATGCCAGTGTGGTAGCGATACGCAAGGGTCATCTCCGAGCGGATGTTACCGGCTTCCGCTGCAAATTCATGGTACATCAGGGCCTTTGCCTGGTCGGGTTCGACCGCACCGCCGATCCCCGTCGCATACATGAACCCGACCATGTTCTGCGCTGTGTTGTTTCCGTCTAACCAAGCCAGTTCATGGTACCAGCGGAAGGCCTCTTTGAGGTCGCGAGGATAGGAGAAGTTGCCATAAAAATTCATCTCTGCTAACAAGAACATCGCATCCGGATCTCGGTCTTCGTCTGCTGCTACTCTCAGCTCCCCCACTGCCGCTGCGATATGTTTATTCAGTTTGCGCTCGGGCTTTTCAGTGGAGGGGCCATTCAAGAATAGCAGTCGGACCGTTTGGCGGCCATAGTATACAGCAGTTCCCAGTAACCCTCTCGACTTGTCGGATTGAAGGACTGTGTTCTTTGTTGTGCGAAGTGTGTCCCAGGCGTTCTCAACTCGTTCTATTCACAAACGATAGAGTTAGTCCGTATCAAGCGTCAGCCGATAGACCGCGAGCTGTCTCTACTTACGAGTCATGGGTCGGGGCTCTGGTTCCCCTGTCTGGAACGTAGATTCACGATTTGCATCGTTGCCGATTGCTTCGGAGGTCTGATCAGTAGTTGGTTGACCAGGCCCAGCTGCACATGTCTGGAGTAGCACTGAAAATAGGAGTCAGCTTGGGTTGTAGTCCTGCAGGTGCGGGCAAATCTTACGCAGGGCCGAAAGAAAAAGTGAGAGCGGCGTCCTCATAATGCCTCCAATATACTAATGTAATGTCGGAGAGTGAAGCACATTGCGACTCTCAAAACAATGTGAATCACAAAAGCGACGGAGCTGGATCGTGATATGATGTCGTTGCCCAGAGTACGGGCCACTTGGCTTGACGGAGCTTCATTTTACCGAGGGCCAATCACTTGTAGATACCGATGTACCTGCGAACGATATACCCATGCTTCCAATATCTGTTGAACATCTGCTGGGCATATTTTCTATATTTATTGGTGCATAATGTTCTAAGACCTTTGTTGTCTGTCTCTATCTACGTGTGCGTCAATTCGTACTTAAAACTTGGACAGGCATCTGGACCGCTTTGAAAGAAATACTACATCCTAGGAATCTACATAGAGGCATTCTTGTCTTCTTGACAAGTAATAGAAGGAGTTGGAAATATCATAAACATTGTTGGAATCTACTCGTCCCCTCAAGAGGGTGTGTACAACACAGAAAGCAGCAGTCAAAATACATCCCCAGTGCGCTTTCCATGCAATAAAAAGGATGTGGGCACAAATTCCCCAATGACAACCAAACTCCGCACTCTTGTCACAATATCCTTGGAGTATATCCTCGGGTCTGATCGAAGCATGTGCGGGCTGTGCACAATAGGGGAATAGTATGTCAGGAAAAAGCAAAGCAATCTCAGAACGATGGCGGCTGAAACCAAACGGGGACACGCGTTGGTTAATTGGTTTAAAAAAAAAAGACTAAACAGATACAATGAATGGGAGGCAATCCCCGATATCGTGAAAAAAAATTATCAATCATTTCCGAGATGTGTAGCGCGAAAAGATCTTTTTTGTTTAGTGGTTGGAGTTCAATTCGATGATGGTACAGGTGTGGAGCACGATCCTGAGATAGACCAGCCATCTTCGCACGATATTCACTGGCGCGGCGACGTAGGGCTATATGCCGGAGATGTCGGGCTATATGCCGGAGAGGTAGGCGACGTCGGAGAACCAGAGAAATTGGGAGAAGTCGGCGAGTAAGACTGGGGACTCGTAGGAGACCAACCAGGTGAAGTTGGTGTGTACTTGGGAGAGGTGGGAGATGTTGGAGACAGGTGCCGAGCACCGCCAATCGCAGGACTGGTGGGACTGTAGCTCGGCGAAGTCGGACTGAAGGCCGGCGAGGCCGGACTAAAGCTGGGGGATGTCGGGCTGTAGTTAGGCGACGTTGGGGAGAACCCAGGCGAAGTCGGGGAATATGAAGGGGAGGTAGGTGACGCTTGGCCGTACGCAGGCGAGGTTGGCGAATAAGCCGGAGACGTCGGTTGGAACGATGGGCTGGCAGGCGAGAATCCAGGAGAGGTCATCATTCGCGGGCTTGTCATGCCAATGCCAGGAGATGTCGGTGAATAGCTCGAAGACGGAGAGTATCCAGGAGACGTTGGGCTAGTATTGAAGGGACTTGTTGGAGAGTATCCACCGGGGCTGCGAGGCGCAGGACTGAACCCACCAAAGGTATTCGAGCCAGCCTGGTAATCGGTGAAACCTCCAGTAGGCTCCTGGCTAATCTGGTGCATGGGTGAGAACGTCGCATCAGGGTCGCTACCAGCCATGGAGGGGGAGCTGGCCATAGGAGAACCGGTGTCGTACTGAGTAGCAGCACCATCCGAAATAATGGCATCCTTTGCACCGACTGCGCCCATCAGACCGTAGCGTGCATTATTGGATACGACAGTGTTGAGCAAGCTCTGGTCCAGGTAGACGTCGAACTCACCCGTTCCGGCAGGCGCCATCTGTCCAAGGATCAAGTTCTCCGACACACCGCGGCAATCGTCAAGCTCTCCGAACGCAGCAGCCTCGAGCAAGATTTCAACTGTCTCTTCGAACGAACAACGCATGAGGGCGCCATTGTCGGCACGGTTGATACCATGACGAGTAACAGGAGTCAGATAACCACGAACAGTCATAACATCGACCAGCAGAGCCAAGTGGCGGTGATTAACGTAAGAACCATCAAATGCGAGCACCAGGGTTAATTCGCGAAGCACAGCTGTACGGGCAGCCTCAATACCGAAGACCTCGAAAATCTCAATAAACTGGTTAGAGTAGGTGCGCGAGGCATCGACGCCCGGAATTGAAAGAACAGCAGCCAGAGAAGATCCACTTGTTTCCAGAACCCATTCTTTGCAAAGCGGATCAGACTTGCTGGTGTGGAGCGAACCATCTTCGATGACTCGGACCTTGGACTTTTCGTTGATGAAAGCACGGTCAACACCGGGAACACCACGAAGGGTCAAAGTGTCCAGCAAGTGCTGCTCAAGCTTCTTCAAGGTGACGTCGTACTCAACATCTTCGTCGTCGTCATCCTTGTAGTCTTGGACCTGACGAATACGAATGACTTGCTCGTCGGCATTGTTATCACTGAAAATGACCGCAATATCACGGGGATATGCCTGTTTGATCCTTGTAGCAACATCCTGCACCGTTAGACCCTTGTCAAGAAGCGAGCGGCGACTGAGAACAATACGGAGCAACCACTTCGACTGTTGAGATGCGTCGTCGGCATTATCTTCAGGAATGATGAAGTATGATTCCACCATATCCCTATCGTTTTCGATGACAGTTGACTGAATATCGGGATCGTAGTAAATCTCCGTCGATTCCGTCACAGACCGCAGACTGGTATGCTCCACGAGACTTCGAAGGAGTTTAGCACCCTCCTTATCGTGGGTCATCATGCCTTCTTGGTACACAGTCATGGATGGTGTTTTAATGTTTGTGGCAACGTTCAGAATCTCCTTGAGACGTGGAACACCAAGTGTGACGTTCTTGGAGGACACACCAGCAAAGTGGAAAGTGTTCAGTGTCATTTGAGTCGCAGGCTCACCAATAGACTGAGCCGCAAGAACGCCGACCATCTCACCAGGGTTGGCTGCCGCACGAGCGAAACGACTTTCAACAGCCCCCAACACATGCTGGAATGCTAGCTTGTTGAGCGAATAGTCTGTGACAAGTCGGCGGAAAGCGAGGCGGCTGCGCAGTTGCGCCTTGAACAGCAAAGTCGCATTGACCTGAGCCTCCTTCGAAATGGGATCATTACCACGGACGATCACCAAGCGATCCAAGAGTTGCTGAACTTGGGGAATGACCTCAGCAGGGTGCAAATCACTGATTGTGCCTTCGCGAATACGGAATGTAGTTCGAGCCATTTCCAGGATACGCTGGACATTAATGGGAAGCTGCATCATTTCCTCGTCCTCCTTGACCACCGTACGCAGGAACTCGCGATCTTTCAGTATGGCCTCCCATTCTTCATCAAAGTATTTCTGTACCTCCATATCGCCCGCAATTTCGTTGGCTTGCTCCAGAACGTCTGGGCCGAGAGTTCGCTCGGGGTCCATAACATCAACGCGGAATCTCTCGATCAGCTTCGCATCGGAACACTTGATGTGATCGACACGCTGGTTCTCAATGTGTGCACCATCGAGACCGTCCTCTCCGTAGATGAACTGAATGATATCTCCAAGGGAGTTGCGCACAGTACCATCGTACTTGACCATGACCTCCTCAAGGGCCTTGACCAGCTTACGCTGAATGTAACCAGTTTCGGCAGTTTTTACCGCAGTATCAATCAGACCTTCACGACCAGCCATGGCGTGGAAGAAGAACTCGGTAGGAGTCAAGCCACGGAGATATGAGTTCTCGACGAATCCACGCGACTCGGGGGAGTAATCGTCCTTGGTGAAGTGAGGGAGGGTACGATACTTGAAGCCAAATGGAATACGCTTGCCCTCAACAGACTGCTGTCCGACAAGCGCAGTCATCTGCGAAATATTGATTGCGGAACCCTTGGAACCAGACCGCGCCATTTGAATAGCGTTGTTCAAATCCTTAAGACTCTTTTCTGTGGCATCACCAGCTTCGTCACGAGCATTGTTCAAAGCACGAGAGACCTTGCTCTCGAATGTCTCACGCACATTCATACCAGGAAGGGCTTCCAGTGTGTTTTCAGTGGCACTAGCTGTAATCTCCTCGACTTCCTGTTTTCTGTTCCGAACAGCCTCCTCGATCTTGTTGATAGTATTTTGGTCGGGGATGGTGTCACCAATACCGATACTGAAACCGTGGTGCAGCAACCAGTACCCAACGATAGTTTGGGCTCCAGTGAAGAATTTGACACATGTGTCAGGACCGTACTCGTTGAAGATTGTGTGAATGACACCACCACCACTGGCACCGACTGTTTTCTTGGAAAGCATACCATACATCAGCTGTCCACCGTGGATCAAGAGACCTCCATCGTTGAGAGGACTGAACTTCTCAGCCAAAGGCGAGCCGTCCTTGTCAACTCGCAGAAGGTTGAGACCTGAGGGGAATGCCATGCTGATAATCTGCTTTCCCGTCCAACGGGGACGAGGCTTAATAATTGCAGGGGGTGGAATAGCACCATCCCAGTCAGGGACCCACAGCATGAGGTTCATAACTTGGTCCTTAGTGAGGAAGGTGTCACGACGGCAGATCTTGTAGATACCGCAGAGGGTATCCTGCACAATACCCATCAGAGGACCGTTACGCTGCGGGGAAACAATGTTCTTCGGGACCAAAGTGAGCTCGGCGAGCTCAGCGCGCGCCTCCTCGCCCTGGGGGACGTGCAAATTCATCTCATCACCATCGAAATCAGCATTGTAGGGACTGGTAACCGACAAGTTCATTCGGAATGTGGAGAAGGGCATAACACGGACGCGGTGACCCATCATGGACTCCTTGTGCAGAGACGGCTGACGGTTGAACAAAATATAATCGCCATTGTCAAGATGGCGCTCGACCTTCCAGCCATACAGCAGTTGCTGAGCACCTGCGCGCTTGGCATGGCGGAGATCGATACGTTCACCGTTGTCACGAACAATGTATCGCGCACCAGGGTGAATGTTGGGTCCATTTGCGACCAACTTCTGGAGCTTCTCAATATTGTAGGGTGTGACAACTTCTGGGTAGGTGAGAATACGAGCGGTTGAGTACGGGACACCAACTTCGTCCAGCCTCAAATTGGGGTCACCTGTGATAACGGTACGAGCAGAGAAGTCGACACGCTTTCCCATCAAGTTCTGACGCAAGCGACCCTCTTTACCCTTCAAACGACTGCGAAGAGCCTTCACGGGACGGTTTCCCTTTTGCATTGCCGTGGGTTGACCAGCAATGTCATTGTCCATGTAAGTGGCAATGTGGTACTGAAGGAGAGATTCGAATTCACGAATAACGTGCTCGGGTGCTCCCTCCTGCTCACAACGTTGAACGTTTTGGTTTGCACGGACAATTTCCGCGAGCTTATAAGTCAAATCATCCTCGCCGCGAGCGCCACTTGTGGCTCCCATTACAACGCTGGGGCGAACAGTCGGGGGAGGGACGGGCAAGACGGTAAGAATCATCCACTCGGGACGAGCATAGTCATTGCTGAGACCCATGATGCGGACATCTTCCAGAGAGATGTTTCGGAAGATGTTCAGGGCCATTGTGGGAGTGATAACTTTCTTCTCCGGTTGAGCCATCTCATCCTCCATCATGGCCTTGCTAGGCTTCCATGTTCCAACTAGACAGATGCCTTCTTTCCGAACGGTGGGTTGGGCGTTACCGCAGCCCCCATGGGAGCGACCCTTCTGGGAGTCCTTCGAAAATTCCTCGTCATCAGCAGGCGCATCCGCTTCACATACCAGGACATCCTTGGAGAGTCGCCAGATAGAATCGAAACGTCGCTTGGGATCACGGAAACGGAGGGCTTCGGTGAACTTGGAATCGGCCTGGTATCCATGTCAGCAAAGTGAACCACTCAAGATTTGCCATCCCAATAGGGATGACTAACCGTGTTGGCCTTGATCTTTCCACAGTTATGGCAAACTGTCTCCAAAAGCTTCTTGATTTTAGTCAAAAAACCTAGAGTGGGGCCAAGAAATCAGCAGTGAAGACAAAAGACGATGGGAGGAATCCGAGACAAATCTGTTACGCACCAATATGGAACACTGGGGACGCGAGCTCGATGTGACCAAAATGTCCAGGGCATTCTTTCGGGCCCTCTTCGCAAGTCTCGCAGTTATATTGACGGTCAATTGTACCCAGGCGAGGGTCGTTGATGCCCTTAGTCCGAGGCCGTTGGCGTTGATCGTCCTGTTCCTCACTTAGCCATCAAGTCGTCACCGCGCATAGCAAAAGCAGGCCTTGTCCGGAAATGATACAGCGGGCAACAGATCAAAGATTTACTCACCAGCGTCTCGGGATATTCGATATGAACCACACTCATGCGCTTGATCTCTTCGGGAGCGAAAAGACCAAACTGAATTTCCTTAATGGTGCGCAAAGGCGCCTTGGAGTAGGGGAAAAACACGTTAGACATGATGGCAAAGTTGTGGTGACAAAAAAAATGAGGATGAAAAAAAGGCGGAGATGACCGGTCACGTAGGCGTGTCGTAAAACCGGTGTAAACGACGGATGTTGGCTCGTAAATATCGCAAAAAAGGAAGTGACAGACTCGCTCGCAAGCTAGAAGTCAGATTTACACGTAGCGGCGATGAAAAGAAGGTGATGTGGAAGCAGCTGGCCGGTTGAGGCCTTGGGCAGCCCTTGCCACGAGGGCGCCGGCGACCTAGAGGTCCCGAACGTCACGAAGAAGAAAAGAAGGAGAAAAAGAGCGCAGCAAAGAAGATCGTCTTCGCGGTATCTTTGAAGAAATATCGCGATGGGAAAGGCGCGATCTTCTTAGATTGCGGAGGCGGTGGGTGGATGGCGTGTCGGGGAGATGAAAGGGTGATGTTCTGAGGTCGCCTCACTGTGATGGGGCTTGAGTTTTCCCTGCACGATGGTTGCCGTCTAAACGGGAGCTCACCGCTTTGGCAATTTGGTGGATACCTTCCCCAAAGTGCAGGCACCGGCAGATTTTGATGTGCCGTTCACCATGGTCCATGAAAGCGGTGAGTACTGCAGGCAGACACATGAGGCACCAACTTGGGTTCGTTTTAAATGGGCTTTGTCACCGCCTTGGTATCTTCTAGATTCCAAGAATATCGACACCGGCAGAAGGAACTAAGATTATTGTCACTACGCAAAAGGCTATCTCTGGTGTTCACACTGGATGCTTGAACACCAGTCATCATCCTGGCCTATTTGATAGGCTGAGGATTCACTTTGAATTCAAATATCTTACCTCCATACCACTTAGCGCAATGAATCTTTCACTCGTCGATCCATTTGTCCTGGCGCAGGAATACCCAGATACTTTGACTGAGAAGCTGAGTATGTACTATCCCATCTTTGCTGAAAATGAAGACCACTAACCGAGTCAACGCAACATAGGTAGCGGCCATGCGACATGTTTAAGCTTCAACCACAAAGGCGATTACCTTGCCTCCGGACGAGTTCGTGAACCCAACACCAAAAAAAACACATATCCTCATATAATGGTCTGAAGACTGAGACATAATCTAGGTGGATGGCACAGTGGTGATCTTCGATATTGAAACCAATGGCGTGGCGCGCAAATTGCAAGGCCACACGCGACAGATCCAGTCTCTAAGGTACAATTACCCTCGACTAAACACACCGATCTATATCGAACCCCCGAAATACTGACTTTCATGCCAGCTGGTCTCGCGACGGCCGATACCTCCTCACATCTTCCCAAGACTGGAAATGCATCCTTTGGGATCTAAAAGACGGCTCACGGGTCCGCACAGTCCGATTCGAAGCACCAGTATACATCGCCGAGCTGCACCCATTCAACCAGTACAGCAACCACGATCCCTTCCGCTATCTGTCGAGTCATATCAACTAATTTTTTCTTGTTCTGCAGCCTTCTTTTCGTCGCATCTCTCTTCGAGGACCAACCAGTACTGGTAGACGTCTCCAGCACAAAACCAATCAAACGAATTCTCCCCTCTGCTCCCCTCAGACCACAAGCTCCAAAAAACGAAGAAATTGACCCAGCCGTGGCGGCGAAACAAGCAGCGCAAGATGCCAAGCACTCAACATGCGTAACCATCTTCACAGCCTTCGGCAACCACATCATCGCCGGCACCTCGAAAGGCTGGATTAACATAATTGAAACACAAACTTGTACCACAATCCATTCAATGCGTCTCTGCAATGGGGTGGTGATTCTCCTTCGTCTAGCCAGCAACGGGCGCGACCTCCTTGTCAACAGCTCGGACCGGGTAATCCGCACAGTGCTCATGCCAGACCTATCGCAGCTAGGGATCGACCTGGAACCATCCGCGATAAAACTGCACGTGGAGCACAAATTCCAAGACGTGGTCAACCGACTCAGCTGGAACCACGTAACCTTCTCCTCGACCGGCGAATTCGTCACCGCGACAACATTCATGAACCCTGATATCTATGTGTGGGAACGCAGCCACGGGTCGCTGGTCAAGATCCTGGAGGGACCGCGTGAGGAACTCGGCGTTGTGGAGTGGCACCCGAGCAGGCCGATGGTTGTGGCCTGCGGGCTGGAGACCGGGTGCATATACACGTGGTCCATAGTGTCGCCGCAGAAATGGTCGGCGCTGGCGCCAGATTTCGGCGAGGTTGAAGAGAACGTCGAGTACATGGAGGCGGAGGATGAGTTCGATGTTCACCCAGCTGAGCAAGTGCATCAGCGACGGCTAGATCAGGAGGATGAGGTGCCGGATGCTCTGACGTTTGACTCGGTCAAGGGGGATGGGGATGCTGATGGCCTTGAGCCATTTAATCTGCCTGTCTTGCTGAATATCGAGGACAGTGATTCCGGTGAGGATGTTGTTGCTGTCGGGCCTGGGACTATGCGACGGAGGACGCCTGGGGCTGGGAGGGAAGGTGTCAATGGGGATGCGGACAAGCCTGCGACTAACGGGGCTTCGAGGGGTACTAAGAATCGGCGGCGATAGTACGCATGCTTTACTTTCTTTCTTTTTGTGTGTGTGTGTGTGTGTGTGTGTGTGTTGTACTTTTCTTTTTCTACCTGCATTCTATTGTTGGAGGGCTGTACTAGCATGTTTTGCATACGGTGGCGTTCATTTTTCAGGGCATGATTGGTCTGCAATCCGGCGTTGGTGGAAAAAGCTTCTAGGGCTTTTTTTGATCCCATGTATTCATACAGATACAACGCAGACAGGTCGTGATGACTCAAGTGATTCAGGTGCTCCTATGTTCAACAGGGTTAGATATGTATGTGTAAGGATCAAGACATTTACCGAATTGTCGACGGTAGGGGTTGCAAGAACACATAAAGTTAATGGTTTGTGATGGTGAACGAGACTTGCGGGTGCAATATTCAAGCTGCTGCTCCGTCCCAGCGAATGCATTGATCGTGTAAGAGAGGGAGAGAGATGGTTAACAATAGTACCAAGAGCAAAAGTTGGTTCCAATGAGACATCTTAACTTGGCATTCAGGTAGCAAATGGAAGTGTCAGAAACTATAGGAAGGTAACCTGGGTATATATAAGCCGAAACGATTCGGAATTCTTGAAAGCCCAAAACGCCCCAAGATGCAAAGCCCAGCATGCAGAGAAAACAAAAGAGAAAGAGAAAGATAGAATCGAGAGAGGAAAATATAAAATCATGGCCCAAGAAGGGTCGTTGGCGCATACATCGTGTCAGCCGTCAATCCCCCAGAGATCCTTCAGTCATTCAACCATGTTCAGAGTCCTGTCGGCCGTTGGGAACCTATAAGATCAACACTTTTGAAATAATATCTCAGTTCCCCATGTGTCTGGACCTTGGGCAAAACAAAAATTCATAAAGCTGTAAAATCGTTGGCTGTGGAGCATCTAGTTGTGCTTGCAGAAGCACATTCAACGCTAACGTGGCAAGTCCACACTCTGGGCCAGCCCAAAATCTGTGAGACCCGGTCTATGATTCCAAAATTTGAATCTGATGATCAACCATGTGTAAGGGGTGATCAAGCGATTATCGGTATCACCTTTCAATTGAAGGAGCCATCTTTTGATCGATCGCCATGTGGGTATAATTCCGCTTTTACTCCTCGGGTTTTCGGGCTTGGTAAATGTGTAAAAGGTTGTAAGTTTTGATCTTTTTGTCAAAGGCTTCTTGTTTGACGTCGAAGGCAATGCGGTCAATTTGCTCTCGAGACCAAGAAAGAACCCGGCTGAACGGAGCCAAACACAATGGCTGAACGCTCTCAGATATGGCCAAATTATACCAACGGGCCACCTTCTGCTCGTGGGAATCGGGATGCCATGGGTTCATAGGCAATCCCACAATCTGGTGGTCGATCTCGGTGAAGCCCGCTTCTTGCAAATTCCGGATGGTGTCATTCGAGCTGTGGGCCAGGGGGCGCATGGTAGCTTCGGTCGCATGCTTCAAGGTCGAGTACCAATTAGCCATCGCGCGTCCCGGTTCGCCATCTTTGTCCTCGACGCGAGGCCGGAAATCGATTTCGACCTGCTCAAACCAAGCGCCCGGCCGGAGATGCTGAAAGACACGTCGGTAGAGACTGGGCCAACTTGCGACACTACCACAGCCCATCTGCATGTGGATGATATCCCATGAATCCTCCCCCATGGTCCAGGGTGCCTCGAAGTCGAAGGGGGCATAAAAATCGCAGTTCTTAGGGAAATTGGCCGGCTGTATTGGTGCAAGGTCCACGCCCACCACGAAGGAATCGGGGTATTTATTCGCAACTTCGATGCTCCAGATACCCGTTCCACACCCCAGGTCGAGAATTCTGGACCCCGGGGGATGTGGTGCATAGATTAAGCCATCCTCGGCCCGTGCTACCGTGAACAATTTGTGAAAAATGTCGAGACGATCTTGCTCTTCCTCGTCACAGGGGAGCGGGTAAATTCCTTTCCGATAGCCATGGTACAATCGACCATTCTCTTTGTGATGTGGATATCTCTCGGGTATTCTACATCGGACAGAGGTCAGTGATTTGAATTACCCGATTGAGCAAGGGAGTGACGCACTTGCGATCGGACATTATGATGGGAGATGATCGTGAGATTTGCGATGTATTGGAGGTGTGGGACGTTTGTGTGGCTACCGATCCATTGCTCGTAAAACGACCGTTCCTGCGAGGATCTTTATCGACTGGATCTCTATCGATCAAGGTATGCAAGTCCATGGCCGAGGATGGTTGTCGTGATCGGACTCGATCACTCGCCACGGAGTGCGAGTAGTATCGAGAGTGACTGTCACTCGTTGGGGTCGACTCGGACTTGTATCGTTTGGGTGGGGGAGGAGAAGTGATAGGAGGTAGATGTCGCAGCTTGGTATCCCCGTTAAACATTTTCGGTAGTGAGGTTCGGTCCATGGGAAAGGAACCAGACTCTCTATACGACATAGTGATATCTGCCATCAAGTGAAAAGTCAAGCTAGGAAACGCTCAAAAAGCAAGTGTGGGAAAATCATCTAAGGAATTTCCTAAGATGGAGGAAGGGGGATTTTAAGGTGAAGCTATTTTTCCTCCATATAAGTCCGAGAAGAAACAAGGAGGGGGGGAAGTAAAGATGTGCAGAAACACGCAGAAGTACAAACTGGGAAACGACCCGCGCTGCTGGGTATTTAGTGTACTTTTGTTTTTTTTTTAAGGATATTTCATCACTATTATTTGGTAAAATGAAATACTAAATAATAGATAATAGATATATTGATCTAGATTCCAGACTCCAGATTCTATAATTTCTATCTTATTTTACTATACAATGTCAAGATTCCAAGTGGACATCGACCCACGCTCCGGGATGCGGACCGCCTGGGCCAGGTTAATAAGCTCCTGGTCGATAGACTATGTATCCTCTGTATACTACTTATTCTACTTATACTACACATACTACATCCATTGTATACTCCATAGAAGTGGCAGCCTTTCTTCTTCTGACTTCGTACATGTATAAAAATATCTTCACCGCAACCCAAATCCCCGGGTTCGGGTGGGATATTCGAGCGAATCAAGTGAGATACCACATCTTGGCCTAGCTGCATTGACCTTTTCCTTCTTTGTGATATGTAAGAATGACCCTAACACCGGACCCATTGTGTTGGGTCCAGTTATACGTGTCAACATTCCCTGGATTTTCCGGGATTCATTACTTCCAAGGCCTCTTTCTGTTTGACTCGGGGATGACCTCGGGATCTACACTTGGTAGTGGTACGGAGCACAGAGTAGGTAAATATGCCAAACCCCGAGATCTGTGTCTCCTTGCATCAGACATACTTTGAACAATTGAAGATATTTGGCCTCTTACGATCCGGCGCTTGCCGCGCTGAATTTCCCGGGGTTGACCTACGTCAAGGTCGCCGATATCTCTCTGAGGTCATAGGAATTGGGTTTAGAGAGTAATGTTGGGATTACGTTCCTTACATTGTACATTCGGTTGTTTTTTTTCCCCGTTCAAACAACGAATCAAGATTGATGATCAAGTGTGATAGTTTGGGGGAATGAATAGGGTTCTTTGGGATTTATATCGGACGAAGTACTTCGTATCGAAGTACTCTGTACTCCGTACGCCGTATGTACATCAACTGCAAAAATAATTGGGCCCCACTAGGAAATTTTCCTACGCCAATCCAAACCTCAAAGGAAATAAATACTCATTCAAACATTAATCTCCTGACGCAGATCAACCGAAATAGAGGGAAATCGGATCTAGCTTCTTTCACTATGCACACACTGAAAGCAGTGGCATCATCAACTCTGTCCCTGCCAGCAGATAATTACATTTACTCCATCGTCCCATCGGCCCCGCGGACCTTTGCCGCTATCTCATCAGATGATTCGCTGCGTCTATTTGACGCCGACCTCGATCGCGGGTCTGTAATCTCGAACGCTGCTCATAATGGTGTGACCGCCCTGCGGAGCTTCGCCATGGGCGAATCGCACCTCCTGGCTACGGGTGGCCGTGATGGGAAGGTGAAGGTTTGGGATGCCCGGACTGAGAATGGAAGTCCAGTTGTGGAGATGGCAACGGGTGAGTTTGTGTTGGTTGAAGCTTTGTTTTTTTCTTTTTTCTCATTCTTTCTTATTTGGTGGTTTTGATGTGTCGATTGCCTGTTTGGGTGTGTCGGGAACCTGCCGTAAAGGGTGGTTTTTGCTGCATATCCGGCTTATTGCAGGTTTTCGGAGAATTTAGCTAGACTTAAGGTCCTAGCTTTGATTCCAGGTTGCTTATAAAATGCATATTGGCTAATACATTGTCTATGTGTTCAGCGAAACACTCACCTGTTCTGTCTGTGGCTTGTAATCCAGAGACCAACACTATTGTGGCGGGAACGGAGCTTGTCTCTTCGCAGGCGGTTGTTGCATTCTGGTAGGTCATCTTATACTTTGCTTTTAATTTGAATGAGCCGAGCAGTATCATTCGACATTTGTATTGGGATATGTCTTTCAGACCAAAAAAAAAAAAAAAAAAAACTGTCTATTATCAAACCCCAGTCCCATTGACCAGCAAACAGGGATATCCGGTCCCCCCAAGCATTCCGCCTCCAATATGTGGAGAGCCACAATGACGATATCACCGAGGTAGGTGTACCTTCTAACCCCGAACCACCCAACAGTCCCATCCGATACCCACATGCAGCACCAGCCAGACTGACCATTACATCGGCATCTTGCCTGTTATCGGTAGTACACAGCTCCAATATCACCCGACGCGCAGCAACATCTTACTCTCCGGCAGCACGGACGGATTAGTGAACATCTACGATACGACCGTAACAGATGAAGATGAAGCTCTGGTGCAAGTGATCAACCACGGCTCCGTACATCATGCCGGGTTCCTGTCGGAGCACAGGATCTTCGCCCTCAGTCATGACGAGCACTTTTCCGTGTATCCAGCCACAGACCCAGACGATGCTTCGCAGGAGCCCGAGCCCGTGCATTTCGGTGACGTGCGTGACCCGCTGGGTTGTGAATATGTTGCGCAGCTGTGTGTTGGTGCACAGGGACCGTATATTGCCGCTGGGAACAAGGTGTAGGTTTCTTGTTTGTCCTTATTTTTTCGTGTTTCGGTACTGGGAAAAGGCATGGCACATACACGTGCTGGTGTGCTTGTTTCTCTTGGGTGTTTTTTTTTTTTTCTTTCGTGAGTTGGGTTCATGGGTATTTGGCTAATTCATGTCTTGCAGTGACAACCGCCTCGATCTTGTCCCACTTGTTTCCAGCCCGTCGTGGAAGCTGGACCGGGATAATCTGTGGCGCTTGCCCCGTGCTCATTGTGAGGAGGTTGTGCGCTCGGTGTATTTGGATGAACAGGTACGTGTTCTAAGGAATGCTACTCGCTACATGACCTATTTAGTTATCTGTTTTCGGTTTTTCTTTATGGCTCTTGCTAATCCAATTGCCCCCTCAGAGTCAATCGGTTTTCACCTGTGGTGAAGATGGCTTCGTGCGAGCATGGAGACCTACTGAAGGGAATGATGCTCCACTCCAGTCCGGGTCTGCAAAAGCTCGGCCGAAGGAGAAGAAGAAGGATAGGTTCAAGCCGTACTAGTCTGTGTACTATGAGCGGGCGAATGCATCTGTTGTCGATGGTCTGCTGTGTATCATTCGGTGTTTTGGGTGTGGGTAAAAATAGATAGTCCTGTACTTGAACCATATGAAGTTATGTCATTGTTATTTGATTTGTTGTGGTGTGTAGAATGAGTTGGTTGTTGGATTGCAGCTATGTGAGTTGGAAATATATTCTCAGACTATGACCTCCCAGGGCACATATGAGAGTTGAAACCACTTTTTTATTCTGGACCGTACTAATTGAACCTTACTTACACATGTACTGTTTAAGATCAAATCCTATCTCTAAAAGACAAGATACAAGAAATAAGCCAAACCTATTTGGGTAGGATTGAAGAGTAGAAAAAAGAGGTGGTAGCGTCCGGGATCGAACCAGGCGGCTTTCCGGATTGAATTAGTTACCAAGCTCAAGCCCAATATTGAAGCCTGATCCCTCAGGTGTCAAATCTTATCTCTATTATTTTTTTCCGTATCAAAACTTTTCTCCAGGAACAAGGGACCAACTTCCTGGAATCACTTTCCCTCCAATTCTACAATACACATACCCAAATCCCAGCCGAAACATCCAAAATTCAAAAACCAACCCTCATTGCGCACCAAACCCCTACACCCTCAAAGGGCAACCAAGCACATCCCACACCACAAAATGGACGCCCAAGCCTACCTAATCAAGCACGGTTGGTCCGGCCCCGGCAACCCGCTGAACCCAAATAAACGGCCCGGCGCACACAGTGGACTAGGCCTCACACGACCGCTCCTGGTATCGCGCAAAGCCAACAACCACGGCGTGGGCAAGAAGACGACAAAAGACCCGACGAACCAATGGTGGCTGCGCGGGTTCGAGGATGCCTTGAAGGGTGTCGGGAACGACAGTTTCGAGGCTACCTCTGCGCGTGAGAATAATGCGCTGACAAGCGAGCTCTATCGGCATTTTGTGAGGGGGGGATGGCCTGGCCGGTACGCTGGAGGGATCGGAGAAGAAGAAGGATGAGAGCAGCTCTTCTATCTCCAAGTCGAAGCGCAAGCGCGAGAATGAGGATGATGGTCTTGATCGCAAGGCTAGGAAACTGGCAAAGGCTGCGCGGAAGGTGGAGAAAGCGGAGAGGAAGGAGGGGAGACGTGTGAAGCGGGCTGCGAAGGCCGAGAAAAAGGAGAAGAAAATGGCCGAGAAGCTTGCGAAGAAAGCTTTGAAGGAGAAGAAGCGGACAGCATCCGAAGAGGATTATCCAACGCCCACGTCGATTGATCAAGAATCGGATCAGACTGGGACGACTACGGAGACAGACAAGGCTGTTCTGCGATTGGAGGACAAGGCAGCGAAAAAGGCAAAGAAGGAGAGCAAGAAGGCCAAGAGCATAGGAAGCGATACGGTTGACGAAGACCAAAAAAAGAAGTCTAAAAAGGAGAAGAAAGACAAAAAGGAAGCCGAAGCCTGATATTGCTCAATTTTAACCATTTTGATTTTGGAGCGCTTCACATGCATGTCAGGACCATGTACAAACATTCTGTACAGACCTGTTTTCTCTTACGCCATCTAGAAACCAAGATACCCTTTTTGTTTGGCGATATCATGACTTCTGCAACCATAGTAAATGTAAATATCTATCTTCCTTTTTATGTGTTGGAGCTAAGCTACGCGGGTAATTTTCCAGGTTTGCCTGATAGAATCCACGGTCTTTTCTCCCAGAACTCATCTTTGATGATATCGACATGGTCAACGACGACCTGTGCTTTTCGGCGCAGTTTGCGCATCTTGTCTTGCTGTGACCTTGACTGCTTAGGCTCGACCATTGGTGATTCCTCGTCTGCAGGTGATTTTGTAGAGTTAGGTTCCTCCAGCTCGTACTGTTGAGAGAAACGTCAGAACGGACTGAGGCGGAAAGAACAAGATCATAGAACTCGGCGCATACCTGGCGATAAAGAACAGTGCCCTTTTTATAGATCTCCAGCTCGTTATTGTAGTTGATTCCAAAACGCTTGAAGAGAATCTCATTCTTGTCTGCAGACACAGTGCCCTGAGATTAAGTCAATTGCCTGTACTCCGAATTGCAAGAAGAATAACCCACCTTTAACTCTTGTTCGGCGTCTGTGTTACTCATTCCACCCTGCAGGACCATCGTCCAGAAGGTAGTGTTGTAGAGATTATTGATATGACCTAGTCATCCTGAATTAGCCGGATCTAGCTTTGAATCAGGGGCATTGCTCAAAGCCACCTACAATCAACTTGTCTCCAGCTCATGTAATCGCGGAGAATCCGGTTATTTGGGTAGATAACCGCACGCCCATCAAAGGATGGCAGATATGGTGGCAGAAGAGGTCTTTCAGGGAAGTACTCGCTCCATTTGTAAATGTAGTGTGCTGTGAATGTAGAGACGATAGTGGTCACTAGTTTCCTAAATGGAAGAGTTCCTGTCAACGGCTGTTCTTGCAAATCATATCACAGGAGATAGAAGCGTATAGAAGATACACACCCATTGCGCCGCTCAAAAAGTTGGCAGTTGGGATGGAAGACAAAACTGAGGAATTACTATTAGTGATTGCAGGGATGATGATGATACGAGTTGACCATACCTGAATTCGTCACTGACTCCGTAGGCGATGCACAGGTCTGGAAGCTCTTTCATGACCTCAACTGCTGCAGCATTCATCAGATCCAGTGCCCGGCGGTCATTGGGTTTCCTGAAGGCGTAGTGATCAGAGAGTCTATGTAATTGTCAGACTCTAGATATAGATATGGATGCATTAGACCGGAATAGCAGTCACGGCCTGGTGAAAGCTATGCATAGAAAGACGGTTATATAGCCGTCATCTTTTTTTCTTTCCGCATACAGATTTCTCATCCATAAGGTGCCCTCACAAGAAAGAGACTGATACTCACTTGTGAAATCCTCGTCCATCAATGCGGACCACAATCCACGTATTGGGGAGCAGCACGTCCGGCTGCTCGAAGGACTTGACATACTCAAATCTGTGTCCGTTGAGAAGGCTGTTTGAATTTCATTTGGATTCCTCAATTCTTACCTTGAGTTCGCCATTCGGTCTAGACTTTGATGTTAAGTGATGAATAGCTCCGGAGAATGGAAGTGCCATTTTGTGCGATTTCTGCCCGCCCGCATTTGCCCCAACTGTTCTTGATTTTGAGGACCTGGAAGTGATTTGGTGGACAAAAAACACCATAAATTCCGGTGAAGACTATAGCCTAATTTAATATCTAAACATATCAAGGCAAGGCAGAATCAAAAGTAAATAAAACTAGTATGGTGTTGAGATGCATATCAAACCCCCATGGGGAGATGTTTTAGAATCTAGGAAATGCAAGGGAAAGGACAGAACCAAGATGGTCTATAGATACATATGAGAATCATGATTTCTGGATCTCCTCAGAGATCTCTTCATCGCCAGTCTCACTGGCTCGCTCGCTAGTCTCGCTGGCCTTGTCAGACTTGCGGGACTTGCGTGAAAAGAAACCCAGGCTGCTGCGGGTAGAGCGGTCGGCGGATGTCACACTTGAGACGGTGCTATCGACACTCTTGCCGAGCTGCGCTTCACTGGCCGCATCCTCGTCAATATCACCTTGCGAGGATTCGCCTTTCTTAGAGAAAAGGCCCGAACGATCCTTCCATGAGCTGAACTTGCTGGAACTGCCCTTGCGCGTGATCTTGCGAATAAAAGACTCTTTCGAGGCATTGTCCATGGAAGTACCGGATGGCATGCGCTCCAACGATTCATATGAATCGCCAGTGAAAAGGGAGATGGAGCGAGATGTGCGAGACTCCGAGGGAGATCCATCGTACTCGTGAATATCAAATGGGCTGTCGGGATCATTGCTCTTGCCTGTGTCCAGCTCCGGCTTCTCGTCCGTGAAAACCGCCGTGAACGAGGGAGCAGCGGGATTCAGCTTTGGGGTCAATGGTCGATGAGAAGATGACGGACGAGTGCCAATCGGTGCCTGAAGAGGGCGGTGATGCCGGTCAAATGTGTCCTCCACGAAATCAGGTTCGCCGGTTAGACCGAGTGGAAGATGACCTGACGATCCATACTGGATTGAAGGTCGCCGAGAAGGAGCTCGAGACCAATTGGATGGTGCGGCCCAGTCGAATCCAAGCGGGCTGTTGCGGTGCCCAGCATTCTCAGTCGATGGCCAACCGAAGTGGCGGTTGTCTGTCGAGGGGTGCGGAAGCTGATTTGGGGTGTCGAATGAGGTCGACGAAGGTCGAGGGGACAAAGAACCCCGTCGAACGCCCCCAAGAAGCGATGATGGATCAATAGGGTCATGCCGAGGACTGAATTGGTTGTATCCACTGTTGAGATCAGGATTCCCACGGGTGCTAGCACCGCCGAAGCCAAACTTGCTGGATGAGAAGATATTCGAGAAAGCAGCTCGCCGGGAGGGCGCGTGATCAGAAGAACTATCCATGGTGACACCAGCCGTGTTGCTTCGAGGGAACAATGACATCGGGTTTGCCCAGTTGCCAGTATAGCTCGATCGACGCCGGCGGGCACCGATTGGATCCAGCTCATCAATATTGCGAGGGAAGGATTGACTCTGGCCAGGCTTCAAACTACCCAGCATAGGAGATTCATCTGCCAGGGTTTTCCCACGGGGCCGGTGAAAACCGAAAAGCCCGGAAAGTTTTCGCGATGCGCTTTTGGGGGCATCCCCGGCAGCAGACAAATGGACACCTTGGGATTCGTCCTGCCGATTTTGAGTCTCTAGAGGGCTCGCAAAGATACTGCCGGCTCGACTGTCCGAAGAGACAGGCGACACTGGGCCGTGACCGAAGCTATCCAACGGAGTACTGGACGCCTCCATGGTTGCAAATCTTGGACGAGTTATAGACCGGGGGAATTCTGGTGATTCCTCGTCACCAAGGAGATCAGATGGCAAGAGGGCATCCGCACGGGGACTCATTTGCGGGTTATTGAAAGAAACTTCCGTATCTGAGCGCATTATCTCCGGGGGATCAGACAGGCCTGGAAGAGCCATGCCGTTATTGATATTGAAAAACGCAGAGCTCGGGGCAAATGTAGGTGAGTGACCGGATGGGTTGTAGTTGATGCTACTTGGAAATGTTTCGACACCCGGGAAGTTCAGAGGGGAAGACACATTGCTGTTAAGTGAGCTGCGATGGCGACGGGGCCGAATGGTGGCAGTATTCGACATATCGAGATCCAAGGTCGGGAAGGCAAAGGGCCCTGAGCTGCCGGGTCGTTGGGCTGTAAGCCACTTCAGGCGCTCTTGGGCTTCTTGATATTGTTGCTGGGCTTGCGTGTGCAGGTTCACAAGTGTGGCATAACGTGCATGTAGGTTGCCCAGCTTGTGCTCCCACTGACGAGCTCGCTCGTTGTCGATCCGATCCAACTCTTTGCCATCTTCACTGTCGCCTTCTTGTAATCCCATTCTTTCCTCTTCTAGCTTCTTAACTCGTCCTCCTTTATCCTGGATCTCATCATCAATCGTCTTCATCTCCGCCTGCTCTTTTGCGATCTTGGCTCGGACCTCATCTGCGCGCACCGTCCCTTCTTCTTCAATTCTGGCTTTGTCATCCTTCGCCTGTAGAGCATCAGAGTTCATGCGTGAAATCTTCTCCTGCCATCGCAAGATGTCATTCTTGCGCTTCTTGCGCTCCGCCTCTTTTTGTTGAAGAAGTCTCATGCGCTTAGACTTTTCTCCTTGCACGGTTCGGTTGACGCTTTCTAATTTGTAGACATGTTTTTTCAAATCGCCACTTGCTTCGTCCTTCTCCCTGACGCGCTTCCGCAATTCACTGCGCTGTTTTTCAAGGTCCTTCAGCACTGCAATATGCTCTTCCTCCTCCTCTGCACCCTGCTTCTCCACATTCTCGTTCTCGTGCTGCAACGACTTCAAACGCTCTGCCAATTGTTCCAAAGTTTCATCTTTGGCAGTTTTTGTTCTGCTCTTGAACGTTTCTTCGAAATTGCCATGTGAAACATCCGTAGTTCCGGTCGCGGGCGAGATTTTCCGTCCTGCCGAGGGCCGTTTCCCCGGTAATTGGCCTGCACTATGCTCGCGAGACATTATTGGGGCAGATGGCGTTGGAAGGCCTACTGTAGACCTGGGGATTGAGGCGCGTATAATTGGACCTCCAGCGTTGCCATTTTGTTGAGCTTCGGACAGCGGAAGAGACTTTGTTCGGACATGGAGAATCGCACTAGGAGTCTGGAAGTTGGCGGCACTAACGGAAAGAACACAAATATGATAGATGTTCCCAGGTAATAGATTTGATATTTCCACCGCTGTTTCTGCTCGTTTAGATTCGCCGACTATAGACCGTTAGTGCTTTGCTTAATGGCAGAAGAGAAGAAAGTAGCCCAAACCGTACCTTTCACATTATTAACCTGAATGATATGCTTATGTATTGAGTTATGGAAGTCGGGCTGTTTCCAAGCAAGGCGGATTTCACGGGCAGTGATCTCTTCGAGGGTGACCTCTGGCGGCGGAGGGATGTCGAGACCGAGCTTCTCCACTAATACCTCATTTGAAGTTTGACAGACTTGCCAGGCACGATAAAGAAGCCTTCATACATTCGGGTCAGCCGAGCAAAGGAAATGATGAGGTAGACGAGGGACTAACCAGATTAAAGCCCACAATATCGAGACGGCGAGGAAGAGGGCCATCACGCCTCGCACTCTCACGCGAGGGACCACTGCTGGGTAAGCGTCAAATGCAAAGTATAGCGGCTCATACATCCCAACGTCTGTAACCCATTGGACGCGGGTAGCGGGATACAGGAGAATTGCAAGGATCGCCTCAATGCATTGGGCGGTGGGATAAGGAACACGTGATGTAGAATGCTGGCCGCCTAAAGCGGTTTAGCGCCAAAATGGAGATCATCCGCTACGGGACCTCGGCACCTGCATTCCCCAAGGCTGACGTAATCAGAACTGTTGGGCGTTGAATGTTGACGAAACCAACAAATGTTGGAAATACGGAGTAATTCGGGATCATCTAGATATATCTCCTGAATCAGGCTGACACTCCATAAACTCCTTTCGGTCACTGATATTGTGCTGATATTGTCCCGTGACGGTGATTATGTAGCCGCGTCCACTTGTCTCCAAGTGTCACATGGGCCAAACGATTAACTTCCCGATTCTCCAAAAACCTGTCTCAAGTCTTTTTTGACCCCCTCAGATCTTCTTTTTGCGCCTTTGGATTCCTATAATTCGCGTTGGATTGAACTGAAACGTTATCCATAGCCGCTGTTAGAGGTGCTAGACACCGTTCGGCGGGATGCAGCTCTATCGCTCTATAAGTGGTTCCGTCTCCAAGACATGGAATTCTATCAACCCGGCCACCCTTAGCGGGGCTATTGATGTCATTGTTATAGAGCAAGAAGATGGTATTTACACTTCTTCGAGAGTTGGCGTTCACACATGATACTGATCTGGCTTCTTCATTCAAGGTACCCTTGCTTGTTCGCCCTTTCATGTCCGGTTTGGCAAGTTTTCGCTCTTACGTCCATTCGAAAAGAAGGTGGAGTTCAAGGTGAATGGTGTAAAGCAAGAATATGCTATGAAACTGGGAGAGGCGGGCGAGGCATTCTTTGTCTTTGAAACGACCGATGACATCCCCGCATCCTTGCAGACATCGCCGTTGGTATCTCCGGCAGCCAGCCCGAGAGCCCAGAGCGAGCCGGATCTTCCCCCGTCGCTGCAGGAGCCAGATTACCTTGACCTTGACAAAGAGAACGGGGATGCATTGTCAGAAGGCGCAAAGACCCCTCACTCGATGGCGATGCCATCGAACCAGCTACGAGCCAACACAGATTTAGGTAGGGACAGATATTGAACTCTCCATTTCGATCTCATTCCCTTGGTACTAACTATTTTAACAGGTACAATAACACCCTTATCGCGGTCTCCCGACGAATCCGACGTGACTCGTCCACGGCACGACTCCTTGGGCGCTAAACCGCTGCTTGACCACACACTGTCGGACAATGTGCTTTCGACCCGCCCTCCTATACTCCCTCTCTCCAAAACCGCTGCAAATGGGAACGAGGAATCCCATGGTATCGAGGGCGAAACAGAGAACCGCTCTCGTAGCCCTCCTCTGTCTCCCCAGGAAGCGGTATCTCGTGCCATTTCGCTTTCAAAGAAGCTGTCTGGTTCCAATATCCCATCACATGTCACCGAGACTGGAGATTTGATGCTGGATATGACAGGGTACAAAAGCAATGAAGAAGATGCCCTTCGTGCAGAGGTTGTTGCGCGCAAGATTCTTGCGGAAGAGCTTGAAGGAAGCTATGATATCGGTGCGCTGATCGGAGCCGATGAACACGGCAATCTATGGATCTATAGCAGTGAGGAGTCAAAGGAACTGGCCGATCGGAGAGCCACTCTCAACTCCATGCGGCCAAACATGGGAATGAACGATGATGCTCTCTCTGACCCGGGATACCACAGCGAAGGTGAACAGGCTGTCTCGGAGCCATCATTGACTACGCGCCATCACCGAACGAAATCAGATGTCCAACCTGGCTTTCCCACCCCTCCTCACTCACCCCTGCATGATTATTTCCCGGCCGAAACCCGTAACTACGCTAAGACGCTGCGCTTGACGAGTGATCAACTTAAAGCCCTGCAACTGAAGCCCGGCGCTAACACTATGTCTTTCAGCGTCAACAGAGCAATCTGCACAGCAAATATGTATCTGTGGAATGGCAACACTCCGATCGTGATTTCTGATATTGATGGGACTATCACCAAGTCAGATGCATTAGGGCATGTTCTTAATATGATCGGACGCGATTGGACACACGCAGGAGTCGCTAAATTGTACACCGATATTGTCAACAATGGGTACAACATCATGTATCTTACCAGTCGGTCTGTCGGCCAGACAGATACCACACGGGCTTATCTTCATGGCATCTGCCAAGATGGATACAGACTACCAAAAGGTCCGGTGATATGCAGCCCTGATCGCACGATGGCCGCTCTGCGGCGAGAGATCTACCTGCGAAAACCCGAAGTTTTCAAGATGGCGTGTTTGCGGGATATTCTCAACCTGTTCTGCGGTAAAGAGAACCCCTTCTATGCTGGCTTCGGAAATCGATTGACAGACGCATTGAGTTATCGTTCTGTGAACATTCCATCTACTCGGATTTTCACAATCAATTCCAACGCTGAAGTGTCTCTGGATTTGCTTAGTCTCAACAAATACAAGAGCAGTTATGTGACCATGCAAGAGCTGCTCGATCATTTCTTTCCACCAACCAGCCTCCTCGTGCACGACGGTGGGGAAGAGTATACGGACTTCACGTACTGGCGGGACACACCGCATGAGCTCGAAGACTTCTCCACAACAGACAGCGAGGATGAAGATGAAGACGAAGACGACGAAGATGCCGATGAAGATCTGGCCGAAGAAGATGAAGAAGACGAAGAAGACGAAGAAGACGAAGATGAAGAGTACGAGGAAGAGATTAGCGAGGGTGAAGGCAGCGAGTATCTTGACGAGGTAGAGTTGGCCGAGGAAGATCTCGGGGCAAGCTACATGTCGCAGAACTCGGTTGCCTTGTCTAACCCAGCAGGCTCGATAATTGAGTCGGTGGAGGGGGATCTTGTTGTCGAAGAGGGGGCTCTCGGCGAAGAGGAACTTTCTCCCATCGCCGAGAAACCACAAGAATCAGCCGAACCAAGCACGACCTCTCTTCCCATCCGGTCCAAAATGCCCCAGAATCTTTGAACATACACTCATCGCTATGCCTCTTTGATAGGGAATCGTTCCCTCGGCATTTCTTGCGTCATAGATACCCATCTTGCGAGTGCTTTACTGAGTCAGATTCTGCGTTAGACTGCTCTGACAGCGATACATTCACGTTCAACACTATTGCATGCAGTCCTGGAGTTGGAGACTGCATTATACACGGCCATTTGTGCCCAACTCTTTCTAATTCATGGCATTCCTGGTGTTCATGGTGTTTCTGGTTTTGTTTTCGTACATTCATGGCGCATATATTTTGAGGATTGAATAGGGTCATGAGATGAATAGGTAATGAATGAAACAAGTAAATAGACAGGCGCAAACGTATTGAATGAGTCTCTAAAATATCTGGGGATACTGTAGAATACATTGTTAACGAGATCCAGCGCATGACTTCCGTGGATCTGCAGGAACCGCGATTACCTAATCGTGATATTGGCCGAAGCCCTGGAGCTCATGCTTCTTTTCGGCCTCATTTAGACATCACTTCCTCTCTCTCTACTCTCACTCTGAACGCTGTTGGAATCTTTGGCTGTTTTTAAGCTTCTGAGCACTGTGCTAGGAATGCTCCCCTATTACCTTTTCTAGGACTTCTAATTATCAGCTAATTCAACATCTTGACCACTTTCGCAACACCGCAATTCGCTCTTTGCCTCTTGCTTGATTTTTGATCAGCAACTCAGGACAAAATGGCATCTCCAGTCCAAACACAGGGTCCAGCACCTACGGCACAACCTCTCACCCCACCTGCCGAATCCTCCTCCGCCGCGAACGGGGCCTCCGCGCCCGCTGCAACAAACTCGCAGACCCAACCCCACGTTCCAGCACCAGGGCCTTCAACAACAGTGCCACAACCGCCGCCAGTGCCCGGCATATCAACTCAAGACAGTGGGAAAACGCGACGACCAAGGGATGTGCGGCTGGTCCACATGCTCCTCGCCTCACTCGGGGTAACTTCCTACCAAGACCGGGTTCCCCTCCAATTGCTGGACTTCGCCTACCGCTACACAGCAAATGTGCTACAAGACTCTGTGCACCTCGCGACAGAAGGATACGCCGCGGCAACAGATGGTGCACCGGGCGCAAAGGGCTCTGGCGAAGTGAATAGTGTTTCTTTGCCCGCATTGCGGTTGGCCATTGCCTCCCGCTTGCACTTCCAGTTCCAGACAGGGCTACCGAAGGAGTTTCTTATGGAGGTCGCGTCAGAGAGGAACCGTATCGCTTTGCCCGGTGTGTCACGGGGCTTTGACTCTGCTGCTGGCGCTAATGGCGCTGTTCCTGCGGCGAATCAGAGTGTTGTTATTGGTGGTATGCGCTTACCGCCTGAGCGCTTCTGCCTTACTGGGATGGGGTGGAATATGAAGGATGAGTGGGATAGTGAGGGCGAGGAAGATGATATGCCTGATGTGATGCAGCAGCCTGGGGCTGGGAAGGGTGCTGGTGGCGACGGAACTGCAGAAAATGAAGACGAGGATGATAATGATGGTAAGATGGAGGATATCTTCGGTGAAGATACTACTATGGGCGAGGCGGGCGATGGAGACGAGGACCGGAACATGACTGATGTTTAAGGCAAGTGCATTTACGTCCAGAGGTTCTTCTGCCTTTGGCCTTTGCTTGGTGGTGTTTCTGGCGCTTGGTGTTGTCATTCATCTTTTTCTCTCTAATCTGTCATGGGAAGGGGTCCTGGTCTTTACTACCATGAAAAGCATCTATCTCATGACTTGTGTCTACAAATTCGGGTCAAAGTCCCATCATCTGATAATAAAGGCAAATAAACCGATAAAGAAGGCATCCTTCTGGTCAATAAAACCAAGATATGCAATCGTCTGTGTGTATATTGTACATAATCGAGTTCATCCCATCGCTCCGCATTCGGGATGATCATGCAATGTAATAAGAAGATGCCCAGCAAAACGCCCGCATTCTTTGCCTTTGTGCGCCATGAGGAGAGAGAGAAAGAGAAAGAGAAAGAGAGAGGGAAATCGACATCAAGTCTGAGTCCGGGTTGGCCAAGCAAGTCCAGGGCCAGTCTACCCGGGAGGATCCAGTTTGATATCTGTCCGTCAAACCAAGAGCCGGAAGGAGGTCAGGCTAGACCTCCGGGACTGAAAGATATGGGCCTAGTACTGTCTGACATACAAGGCCCAGCCAACAAGGTAGTCAGGTCAGATGAGTCTAACAGCTTCCTTCCCCAAACACTTAGCCCAAAGGCCAAAGTCCTCGCCCTCCGACCTCGGAGAAACGCAAGAAGCAGAATACTCAAGACGCCGAAACCAATATAGACAAGAAATACTCACACATAAAAGGAAGATAGCGAGAGAGGGAAAGATACGTGGAAGAGAAAGTCTCCAATCATTTTCCAGCCGCTCGAGTCCGCGCTTCATCCTCACGCATCATGCGAATCACTTCCGCACGCCGCTTCTCAACACGTGCAAGATCCTCCTCGCGCACGCGTCGCCGTTCCTCATACCCTGCGAACCACTCCTCGCGTGCGCGGTCCTCTTCTTCCGGCTTCGCGTGGGCGAGCATGCATGAATTCATTGCGAGACGTTGCTGGCGGCAGACCCATGTTGCAGTGACAGTACGGTTAACGGCGCACTCGGCGAACGCTATATCATCATTGGGTAAGTAGGTGGTTTCAAGCATCTTGAAGGTGTGGGGAGTGGATTATGGTCATGGAGTCAGATTTAGTCCTCCGTTTGGCACACACAACCAGCTTTTGTATATTGAAAGCTGTACAGATGACCTGTTTGGCGTAGAATTAAAATAAATTGCCTACCTTTAATTTCGGGGGCGCAATGGGCGCGTACTCGCTTGTAGTATAGCAGTTTCACTTCTTGTTCTTGGGGGGCTGAGAGCGGAAGTGGGTTGCGAAGATTATATTGTTTGGCTGCACTCTTAGGTTCACCTGTTGAAGACGTATCGGGAGATGTGGAAGATGTAGCCATTGAGACTGTAAGTCGATCTTAAAGATCGAAGTTGATCAGGTTGAATGTATGGGATGGTTCGATCGGAGGGTTTGCTTTAGAGGAGGATTGGTGTCGGTCGTTGAGGGACAAGATGTAAATCTGGGCTGTTCCAAAGCTCAGGAAAGCAAGCCAATAGAGGTAAGAGTAATTCCAAGAGAGTTCAACTGAATGGCTTTCCAGAGAAGATCGAGACCAAGTGGGAGTGTTGATTGCGAGTGAGCCGAGCTCAGGCGGAGAGAATGTTACCATCGGCAGAATCAGAAAAAAAAAGGTCTCCGACTTTGCACCTTCAGACTACACTCTTCTGTTGGAGACTTTTACGTTTTTCTTTTGGTTCTCTAATTTTTTCTCTTCCGTCTATACCTTCTAATATTAGAATTAGTGTCTTGAGAATTAGCAACACCAAAAATCAGCATGTCATCCATGCGCAACGCCGTCCAACGGCGGAACCACAAAGAACGTGGCCAAGTCCAGGGCCGCGAGAAATGGGGTCTCCTCGAGAAGCACAAGGTCAGTCCCCGTGGAGGAAATCTTGGAATATTGAGCAATAGCCCAAGCTTTTTTCTATGCCCAATCTCGAGACAAATGTGCTAACTTCAACAGGATTACTCGCTCCGTGCCAAAGATTATAATGCCAAGAAGGCTAAGCTGAAGCGCCTTGAAGAGAAGGTGCGGGATCGCAACCCCGATGAGTTCGCCTTCGGTATGATGGGAGACAAGAATCGGACGCAGGGTCGGCACGGACGAGGCAAAGGCACAGCACGAGACTCTGCCACAGCACAGGGACTGAGCCACGAGGCAATCAAGCTGCTCAAAACACAAGATAAAGGCTATCTTCGGACAGTTGGCGAGCGGATACGCCGTGAGATTGAGCGCCTGGAGCGCGAAGTGGAATTGCAAGATGGCATGAACAAGGCTCTTGGCAAGAAGGATGGAAAAAACGCAGAGGAGAGCGATGGCGATGATGACGGATTCGACGACGATTCCGACTTCGATTTCGGAGCTCCGGTGCAGCCGAAACCAACCAGAATGGTGTTTGCAGATGATCGCCAAGACCAGTTGGCAATGAAGAAGCAGAGGATACAAAAAGAAGAGCCTGCTCCAGATCCAGAGGAAGAAGATCAGACGTCACGCAAGACCGGCAAGACACCTAAGCAGCTTCAGGCCGAGCGAAAAGCACTTGTGGATGCTCGCCGAGCTCGCAAGCTCCGGAAACGTACCATTGAGGCCCGCAATAACAAGCTGACTGCATTGCACAAGCAACACGCCGAAATCCGGACCGCAGAGCAAGAGCTTGACTGGCAGCGGGCCAAGATGGATAATTCCGTGGGGGGGCACCAACAAGGATGGAATCAAGTGGAAGATCCGTGAGCGCAAGCGCTAAGTGTTTTTTGTTTCGACGGCGTTAATGAGTGATGACTCGCTATCACCTTTTTTGTACATATTGATACCAACCACCATAGAGGCAGTCCGGCGCATACAGTAGCACCTAAGGAACCCACTTTAGTTCTGACCATCGACTCCTAGAAAAGCTCGACAACATCAAGAGCTTTGCGTGATGTGATAGCTGGAAGACTGATTGATCTACCAGAAAATTTGACCTTTGACCACCTCAAGTACTGCGACGCCACCCCTACATTTGAATGTGGTTGAAATGATATCAAGACTGGCCTCTCTCTTGTGATAAATACTATACACAATTCACAAACGGACGATTTCGGTCTGTACCCACAAAAGCACAGCGTGCCGGAATTCCTGGCATAAAAGATATAGCTATGTCATTGCGGCCTCATCCAGCCAAAGTAAAGCTTGTTGTAATCGTTTCATGCGGTCCTTGCGGGCATTGCGTAACATCATAGCACCACCTGTTTCAATTCCATCCATTTTCAGCATCCCTATAGGCATCGTCTCGCTTAGCTTCTTGTGCTCGAAATCACGCTTCTTGATATCGGCTGGTGGTTGGGTGGCGTGATTGTCACAAAGTGGGATGATATCATGCTCGAACCAGACAGTCAAGGCAAATGCTTGCTCTGTCCCTGTGTGCAGTGTTTCTATTTCCGGTCTAACCTGAAGTGGGTAGTTCGTTTCCATTGGCGTCGCAGCCCTGACCCCAGTGTATTGACTGTGTGGACATGGGGTCTTCAATATTGTTTGTTGTATAACTCAAACCACTCCTCTTGATTTGCAGCGAGTGATCATTTGGCGAGCGGCAGCCAACATTGAGTGTATCAGCGGCCTTGATTGCTGGCTCGTGCACCTCGGCGGATTGAGGGTTTGGTTCTGGCTTTCACATGTCATGAGGCTTTGCTTCCTTTTGCATGATCGATCCATCTTTTGATGGCTTCGAACTCAAATTATGGTCGCTGCGAGAGTTGGTATACTCTGGATGGTCGATTGGGCCCCCCACGCCTAGGAAGCCATACGTCCTTTGGAAGGTAGGGAGTGGATTGGATGCCTGGAGCCTATGCGGAGACAATGCAACATCTCCGGTCATTCAGAGCGAGACTCTGTTTCCCTTGGGCCTCGCTCTCATCGAGCTATCTGTATGCCAGATACTAGAGGCACTACGTATACTGCCAGATGATGATCGTGGCATATATTGATCTAAAGACTACAACTCGGCTCTTACAATTTTGGAGGAGCAAAGCAGTGGAGAATATGAAAAGGTAACAGGGTGATGTTTCCTTGATACTGGAACCAAAGAGCCTATATCGGAAAATGAGCAGATGCAAGGTTAGATATCTCGACTCATCGTCTCTCCATTAGTTAAAAATCCAAAGAATTTTGAGGGTAGATCTTGATTTTTTCAATATACAACAAAGTCAAAGAAGCCATCATAAACAGCCGTATAATATATTTATTAATACAACAATATATTTCCTTGCACTTCTAATTGCGGGTTAGATAAACGTTCCACTGTCTACGAAACCGTCCACCTCACACATGAGGTAAAGTTAGGGCTTCTTTCCGTTTGATCATGCGGTTATGAACATATCCATTCAGTATCATTCGGTATGTGTAGTTCAACAAAGCCCTAAATTGAACATGAAAGAGTATCAATAGCAGAAGAGGTCAGAGGAAATCAAAGCTAGATCAAGCCTTAATATCCCCTGGTGTAAGTGTAGGCGGGTACGATTGCCTACTTGGGAAGAAGAGTAGGAAAAGGGCCAATGATAAGAGTCAAAGTGTGCGATTCGCACGGAGTGAGATCATACTTGATATATAAATACTGCCAACGTCTCTGGCCTCAGTAGATATAGGTACCTACCTTAGTAGCTCTGGAGGTAGAAGAGTCTCAGTAATCACATCATCGCTGATAGGACAATCTCCCCACCTGGGCAGACCTAATCGACGCTTAATAATCATTTGCCACCCCTCCAAAAGGGAAGGTTATCTTCTCATTTCTTCTTTCTCTTCGTACCTCACTAATCACACAATGGCTCCTTCATTCATGACCATTGACACAAACGATATGGACGTGGATTTCTCCGTCCAGGCCAAGCGCACCCTCCTCCTAGCACCCCCCTCCATCGCCACCCAAGAGGACAAACTCCGCGGCCTCTTCAGCACTTTCGACCGCTCAACCACAGACCTACAAATGCTCGATCGGCTCTCTTCAGGAGTCGTCTCCCTTCCAGCGGCAACTTACGATCTCGTACTCATACTCACCGACACAGACGGCACACGGCGCTCCGAGGCGCTGCAACTCCTCACCCGAGATGTATATGCCACTCTAGTCCCCGCCATGAAACCGGGTGCCAAGCTGCAAACCCAGGACTCAGCTCTTAATGCCTCCGATTCCATGGAAGCCATTCTGGCCGGCCTTGTGCAGTCCGACAACGGCTTTGAGAAACCAAAGTTTGATCCCTCGGCCGCTGTCCCTTTGAAGTTCGGCCTGAAGAAGAAGAATAAGTCTACCGCGCCAGCCACAGTTCCCAGTATTCCCAAGGGATTCGAAGCACCGATGGGGATCGACGCGCCAACTAATCACGACCGCGACGATGATGATGAGCTCATTAATGAAGATACGCTTCTCTCCGAGGAGGATTTAACAAGACCTATAATGCCGCGTACGTCGTCACCCCTTTTTAAATATCCTCCTTTTCACCAGCTATATATTTTCTAACACTACCTTCAGCCCCAGAGTGCCAACCAAAGACCGGCCGCCGGCGACGCGCCTGCAAGGATTGCACATGTGGTCTGGCCGACAAACTCGAAGCAGAGGATAGGGAGCGCCGTGCAAACGCAGATAAAGAATTGAACGTGATGAAGCTGGATACGGGGGATTTGGCCGAGCTGGACTTCACCGTTGAAGGCAAGACTGGTTCTTGTGGAAGCTGTGCTCTGGGTGATGCCTTCCGCTGTGACGGTTGTCCTTACATGGGTCTTCCTGCCTTTAAGCCAGGTCAGGAGGTTCAGATTCTGAATGATGTTGCGCAGCTTTGAGATACAAATACCTAACGACTGCTACTTCAATTTTTCATGACGGAATTTGGGGGTTATTGGGTCTGCATTGGGGTTTTCTGGGCTTTTGGGATATATTTCTGGGAGTTTCATACAAAATCATGCTAGGGGCGTTTGGCTTTAATTAATTATTTCGATCTACCCTGATTGTAAACTGAAATTTCGAGTGCAGCTCAACGTCATTGAGCTTCGGATGAGAAAAGTAGGAGGGAATCAATTTACTTTGCTTTCGAAATATTCAACTGCACATATTCTTTTGGTACCAAGTTGCTTTTATAAGTAGTAGTTTTCATGGCACGTCCCTTCATAAAAAAAAACCCCCGAAAAGAGATGAGTATATGGTCTACTTGACCTATGACTGGTTCTTCTTCATGTGAGCAACACGAATGCTCACTGCACGCTTGTGTGCCTCCAGGCCCTCCACAGCAGCGAGGGTCTCAACCGTCTTGGCGAGACCGAGAAGGCCATCGGCGGTCAAGTTCGAGCTGGTGATGTGCTTCAGGAAGGAGCCGAGGTTGACACCCGAGTACTGCTTGGCATAGCCGTAGGTAGCTGGAAAGGGGGGGTGTTAGCAGGATACAACGAGGTATATGAAGGAGGATACGTACGCAGGGAGTGGTTGACTCCGGCGGAGTAATCGCCAACACTCTCAGGGGTCCAGGCACCGATGAAGACACTGCCGGCGTTCTGGACATCCTTGACAAGAGACTCGGCGTTCTGGACCTGCAGGATCAGGTGCTCGGGCGCGTAGTCGTTGCTGAGGGCCATGGCCTCGTTGATGTCACGCACAACGAAGGTGACGGAGTGCGCGAGGGAGCCGCGGACGATATCCATACGTGGCAGGGCTTTGGCCTGGGCATCGACCTCGTCTTCGATAGCACCTAGCTCGGCCTCGGTCAAATCGACGGCGATGAGGATCACTTGTGAGTCGACCCCGTGTTCAGCCTGGCTGAGAAGGTCGGATGCAACAAAGGCCGGGTTGGCGGTCTTGTCAGCGATCACGAGGACTTCACTAGGACCGGCGGGCATGTCGATGCTGACACCTGCAGAGGTATCGTTGGACACAAACATCTTTGCGGCCGTCACGAATTGGTTACCTGGACCAAGGATCTTGTCGACTTTGGTGATACTTTCGGTTCCGTAGGCCATGGCGGCCACAGCTTGGGCACCGCCGGCCAAGACAATGCTCTCAGCACCGACCTTGTGCGCGACATAGACAATCTCAGGAGAGATGCTGCCATCGGAGCGGGGAGGCGAGGCTAGGACGATCTTCTTGCAGCCTGCCACCATGGCGGGAACACCCAGCATCATGGCGGTGGAGGGCAGCACAGCGGTGCCACCGGGGATGTACAAACCGACACGCTCGATGGGGCGCGAGAAGCGAGAGCAGACCACACCGGGCATGGTCTCCATCTCGAGGCTTTCGTTGCTTCCCATCTGTGCGGAGTGGAAGCGATCGATATTGCCAATGCTGATATCAATTGCCTCCTGGACATCAGGGGAGAGCTTCATAAGTTCAGCGGGGAACGGCGCTTGGATGACGGGGGAGGTGAGTGAGGTGGCATTCTCGAACTTGTGGGTGTATTTGAGCACTGCGGCATCGCCGCCATCACGGACATCCTGGATGATTGGCTTCACCAGATTGACAATGGCTTCGTTGGACTTCTGGGAAGGACGCTTAAGGTAGTCGGCAACCACCTGGGGAGTAGTAGAGGCAGTGATCACACGCTTCATCTCAATTCGGGACGTGCGATCCTCGACCGGGGCGGGCGCGGGGACAGGGGCAGGCTTTGACTCGGGCTTGGCTAGGCCAGCCTTCTCAGCCCAAGGTCCCTTGGCGTCGCCCTTTCTCCGCTTCACCTTCAAGCTCTTGAGGTCAAGGTTCCGCTCGATGTCCTCCAGGCTGACACCCGCAGCAGTGCATTTGGTCAGGGCAAAGTACAACAGGTCAGCAGCCTCGAAAGCGATTTCCTCCTTAGTGTCCGCACGACACAACTCATCGGCCTCCTCCATGATCTTAGCATCGATGAGCTTGGGCTCATTGAACAGACGCGCTGTGTATGATCCTGCGGGAGCATCCTCCTTGCGGGCGTCCAAAGTCTTTTGGAGACGAGACAGACCAGTAGATGCGCCGAAGCAGGTCTCAGTACCAAGGTGGCAGAATCCTAATGAATCATCGTGGTCAGTATACAGACATCCTCCATCATTGTATATATAGTTGGTTCATACCACGTCCTATCTGCTTGACAACAAAGACAAGACAGTCCGAATCACAATCGAAGCCAATACGGATCAACTTTTGCACATCCCCGCTCGACTGGCCTTTGTACCACAGACCACGCTTCCGGCTCTGGTAAACACCGGTGCCAGTACGCAAGGCCTCGACAATGCTCTCGTCACTGCTCCAAACAAAGCCCAGACAAGATCCCCGCTCATCAGTGACAGAAGTAGCATACAGGCCATTGGCTTGATCAGTCACAGCGGCCGATGCAATCAGCTTAGCGGCAGAGATTTGGCCAGCTACATCCCGCTCCACGGTCAACGCCTGAGAGGGAATGATAGCAATCGCACCATGTTTTGTAACCTGTGTAATAGCATCCTCCGATACTGTCTGTGTCCCAAAGGTGGCGAAGAGCCGTGGGGAGTCCGAGCTAATCTTCAGTTTCTCGGCGGCGACGGGGACGGTAGAAGGTGCAGTGCAGACACTAGCTTCGCTGCGCTCAGCGTTGACGGCAATCCATTGCTGGAAAGTATCCAATTGAGAGTCTGACAGGGCGTTGACGAGCAAACGGGAGGAGGGCACGGATTGTTCCTCGGAGAGGGTGGTCAATTGGTCCAAGTTGATCAAGATCTTGGCTGCACCAGCGTTGAGGATATCGACGAGATCGCCAGCAGAGGAGATCTCCGTTGCATCGACAAATACATCGAGGGTACGGAAGTTCTGGCGCAGAAATTGCTCTGCCTGGGCGAGACTTGAAACCTTGATCAGTACACGACCGAAGTAGGCGATTTGCTTGAGCGATAGTCCGGAGCCGGAGGTGGGGGAGGAGGGGTGGGAGATGAGGAACGGTGTCGCCATGATGGGGGGAGCCAGGAGAGCAGGGGGAGCCGGGGTGGTAAATATAGTAAGATAGAATAGAAAGATTGAACAGGAGAGTTCTATCCCCTAAGACCCTTTTGAAGGTGAAATTGTGGAGGAGAGCGATGACTCCCCCTTGCAACCTTTTTTTCCCGGGTTCGGCCCGCACGCTGAATCATCCGATCCCTGGCTTGATGCCCTCTGGGATATCTGTGATTCTACCTAGGTATGTCGTCTATCAAATTGCATCCCATGTGCATTTCTGCATTCTATGTCAATGTTTCATTTATCAGGAACCTAGACTGATGCCCGTCTGGACTACGAATCGCGACCATTTTATAGATCTTACTATCGCAGTCCGGGAATCCTAGGAGGACTTGACCTGCCATTGCTCAGAACAATGTCTGTTTTTTGAGCACAAGTGGCATCCACAGCTGTCACCTGGTGTATTGGGCTTCAAGGATGTTCAAACAGTCAACAACGACCCCCCATACTGTTCCCGCAGCAAGAGTGGTACTTGCGAGATGCAGGAATCCCGAAGGGTGGTCTGTACATGTGCGATGGTGTTGACTGTATCCGAGGATCTTGAAGAGGTCGACTGTTTCAACGTGATCATGCCATTGCCACATGACTCATTCAACCACTTGATCGGTGCTTGGGGTCGCCAGTTGACGCATAATTCGGGTTATCCTGGAACCCGGACGTGGAGAGAAGGCATCTGAGTTGAACGCGTGAGGTACAATGTAGATATCCATATATGTATTGAATCGGAGTATCGGTTAAATCGAGGCAACTTGGGGAAGGTGTCCCGTAGATATCAAGGGGCAACTGTAAGCGGGCATTTGTATCCCTGAGCATGGGATAAGTACGGAGTACAATGTTGCTAGATTGCCCGGAAACCATTCTCACGTCCAGATTAGTGTGTATCATATGCCGTATTCCGATCGAACAACATGGGTGCACGGATGCCGACCAATGCCCCCGGAAGTATTTCAAGGGCCTGGGCAGTGAGAGAGACCCAAGCTGGTCAACTCCCCAAAGAACTAACCATTTCCCAGATGCCATTCCCACCCACCCCCTCGGGCGAGAGCAGCTTCCACTCTGGCAACTGCCATTGCGGTGCCGTACGGTTCAACTTCACGTTATCCCCGCCCCTACATGAATATCCCACCAATAGCTGCAACTGTTCCATCTGCACCAGGAACGGCTATTTGCTCGTCTACCCATTCAACAAGGATTTCGTCATCGAAAAGGGCGATACACTCAAGGATTATCTCTTTGCCGGACACAGATCGAAGCACCAATTCTGCGGGGTGTGCGGAAATAGTTGCTTCATCCGTATTCTAGAGGAGGGGGCACCACCAATCTCTGCCGTCAATGTAGGTCCAATGGCCAATATGAAGTCCCAGCTACTGATCCGATTAGGTACGACTCCTTCAGGACATTGATCTTGAAAAACTGCATCTCAACCAGGTTGATGGAAGGTCGGTCGGGCCAGCATACACGCTTTGAGCCATCCTTTACCATGTACGGAGTACGGAGTAGTGATATCAGTTTCAAGGGCCAAGGTCATAAATGATAGCTCATAGCACTATCTACTCTGTCCCGGGAAGTGTAGAGCTGGTGAATGATGTAATATAAGTTACATATCAAGAAATGGCACCTCTTCAAATTCCAATGTTATGTTCTCAACCGGTATTCCGTTGAGACAAGCGGCTGGAGTTCAAATCCTCAAGTCTGCGATCGCCATGAATGGTCCAAGTCCGACTCAACAGATACGTTGGTCAGACCCTTCAGTCCGGTGACAAAAGTCCATCACATTGAGGGGTATGTTGCATGTCAAAGCACCCAGCGTGACAGCTACGGTGCTTAGCCACCGTTGTTGTATATCTTACCCTGGACCAGAGTCGAAGACGTGTTTTCCTAGTGGTCGCAGTCGTATATGGTGAGAAAGGTCGAGTCCCAAGGTCTACAACATATGTAAAATATGAGACACGACATAGATATATTATACTCCGTAGATGATCTCAAGTTTCAACCATGTGAAAACCAAGATGTGCATCGATGCACGCCAATAGTGGCGCCCTTGCAGATCCCCCTGAATCTTTGTCCGAGACCTTTTTTCTTTTTTTTTTTCTGGCATCTGATGCACGCGATTGAATCGGAATGCAAATGACATGGGAGAAAATAAACAAGAGTCGGCCCCCGAGGTCGCGTGTTCACCATGCCTTCCTCTTTCGTCCTGGCAACCTCATTCAAGTTTATATTTAATTGCATTTGATGCGCAGTCCAGGCCTCTCGTTCTGCAATTGAAATTATTCCTACTTTTGCATCCGGCCTAAATCAACCTATATATCTATACAACCCACATTCATCGCGTAATCATGCGCATCTCCTCCTTGTCACTCCCTTTGGCAGTGTTGAGCCTCGTTGGGCCTGCTGCCGCCTATCCCTACCCGGAATCAGAGGTGGTCTTGCGCCACGACTCGGACAAACAGGCCAAGGCCGATGCTGTCAAGGAAGCCTTCCAACATGCATGGAATGGATATGTCAAATATGCGTTCCCTCATGACGAGTTGCATCCGGTGAGCAATGGCTATGGTGACTCCAGGTGAGCATATTTGGTGATCCCGGTTTTGCTGAGAATTGACACGCGATAGGAATGGATGGGGAGCCTCCGCTGTCGACGCGCTCTCGACCGCCATTATCATGGGGAACCGAGAGGCTGTTCAAAAGATCCTGGACCACATTGAAACGATTGACTTCTCCAAGACCAAGGACGAGGTCAGCCTATTTGAGACTACGATCCGATACCTGGGGGGGCATGTTGTCCGGTTATGATTTGCTCAAGGACTCTGCAGCGAACCTGGCCCTCAATTCCACTCAAGTCGATACCCTGCTTATCCAGTCGAAGAAACTCGGTGATGTCTTGAAATTTGCCTTTGATACACCGTCCGGGGTTCCCTACAATAACCTGGACATCGAATCCAAAGGGAATGATGGCTCGAGAACCAATGGCCTTGCAGTAACCGGAACTCTGGTGCTGGAGTGGACCCGACTATCCGATTTGACGGGCGATGAGGAGTATGCTCAGCTAAGCCAGAAGGCCCAATCGTACCTCTTGAATCCTCAGCCGTCAAGCGGAGAGCCATTCCCCGGCCTGGTGGGAAGCAACATCAACATCTCCAATGGTCATTTCACCGATAGTGCTGTCTCGTGGAACGGCGGCGATGACTCGTTCTACGAGTACCTGATTAAGATGTATGTGTACGACCCCAAGCGCTTCAAGTCATACAAGGACCGTTGGGTCCTCGCAGCCGAATCAACAATCCAACACCTTCAGTCGCATCCCGCCCCTCGCCCGGAAATAACCTGGTTGGCCTCATACAACAACGGTCAATACGATCTTAGCTCACAGCACCTGACCTGCTTCGACGGCGGCAGTTTCATCCTGGGCGGCACCGTGCTGGCCCGACAAGACTTTATCGATTTTGGCTTGCAGCTTGTGGATGGCTGTGAGGCTACTTATAATCAGACCCTGACGGGCATTGGGCCAGACTCCTGGGGCTGGGATCCGAAGAAAGTGCCATCCGACCAAAAGGACTTTTACGAGAAGGCCGGATTTTATATCAATAGCGGTGCATATGTCTTGCGCCCTGAAGTGATCGAGAGCTTCTACTACGCGTACCGCGTCACGGGCAATGAGATCGTGCGTTCTCTTTTCTCCTGATGGTTCCACTCATACTGATCTAGATATAGTACCGTGACTGGGTGTGGAACGGTTTCAAGGCAATCAACTCTACCTGCCGCACTGGTTCGGGCTTTGCCGCTGTAAGCGACGTGAATACGGCTGGCGGGGGGTCCAAGTACGATAACGAGGAGAGCTTCCTCTTTGCCGAAGTCCTCAAATATGCGTACCTTGTCCATGCAGAGGGTACGTTGCGGGCCTTTCCAGTCATCCCTCTCTTCCATGGAACATTGCTAATACTAGACCTGGGTGTAGATGCCCCCTGGCAAGTCCAGAAGGGCCAAAAGAATGAGTTCGTGTTCAACACTGAGGCTCACCCCATGCGCGTGGCGCCCACCTAGGTGATAGGAGTTGGATTATCACTACACTATATAGTACTTGCATTAAGCCTATATCATCATTGGACTTGATGTAAAGCAGACGAAAATTCTGTAGCCCTCTACATTCTCCCTACACTGTGTACAGCCAGCACATAGAAATGCTAAGTCGTTTATTTGTAGCCCAAAGCCACCCAGGGGGTCGCAAGAACATATGCCACATCAGACGACTGCGCTGTCCTACCGTATTTCAGCTCTTTTGGCCGGTTTAAAATATGAAAAGGAGGACAATATTTACGGATCGAGCCGGGTAGCCTATACTAATTCACAACTGCGCGCACGCTATGTGACTTGGCAAGTCAAGAGCAGCGTGAAAGATCACGAAGTGGGACATAGGAAGTCCGGCAAAAGATTTTAGCCATCGCACGCCATTCCTAGAATCGGTGACACAATAACTTGCAAAAAATCCGCAGGATAAAAGTCCGTCAGATGAGCCATCAATTCACCTAGTGGACATATTATGATGCTATTTGTGCAGTGTATCACGAAAACGCTAACTGGTCGGATAAGAGCTTTATCCTTGTGTATAAGAAGGCTATGCAATACCGTGGAATAAGAAGAGTAATATTGACAATTGCCCTAAGCTATCAACCCAAATGGCTGTCTTGAAGCAAACTCTCTTAGCAGCCCTAGCAACAACGTCCTTACCTCAATCAAGCAACAGCCTTTATCGCTCACGACCCGACCTTGCACCACCTCGATTAAACATCACCATCCCCGCCACAAACCCCAATGGCTCCGAGTATGTCTTTATTGCTCCTTACTCTATGGGTGGAACCATCGAGCGGCCCGGTCCATACATCTACCGCAAAGACGGTGACTTAGTGTGGGCCGGCACAGGGTACTACGCCGGCTTCGTGGCTGATTTCCATCCTACTATATACCACGGGAAGACTGTTCTTCAGGCATTTCAGGGCAATATGGATAGCTCCCACGGTGAAGGGTTTGGTCAGCATGTTCTGCTGGATCAGAGTTATCAGCACGTTGTCACCTCGACTGCCGGGAACCACCGGGTCTCATCGATACATGAGTTCAATATTATTCGGGGGAGACGGCTTTGATTGAGGTCTTTTATACGACCCCGGTCAACTTGTCGGCTTACGGTGGGAATGATTCGCAAAAGTGGCTAGGAAATGGAATTTTTCAAGGTTTGTTCGTCATGAGTACCGGAAAATGCGTTTGTTTGCTGATTAGGTATTTGACAGAAAACGATATTGCCACAGGAGAGTTGATCTTTGAGTGGAATGCGTTAGAACATGTTGATCCTTCTGGTAAGATAATTTGCTGTCATTCAATCCCGACCATATTTAACCTCCAATTAGAAAGCCTAGTGACACTAGACTCTACTAAGGCCAATAGCGGATTGTCCGCCGCCGAAGCATGGGATTTCTTCCACATCAACAGTCTCGATAAAAACGCAGAAGGAGACTACCTGGTCTCGTCTCGACACACTAGCACGATATTCAAGATCAACGGCACTGACGGCTCGATCATCTGGCGGCTCGGTGGCAAGTACCCTAGCTTCTCACAAATCGGAAACTGGACCTTTGGATTCCAACACGATGCCCGCTGGCAACCACAACTCAACCAGCCGGGGACAGAAGTCATTTCGTTCTTTGACAACTCCGGCGATGGAACTATTACCTTCAACGAATTGTCGCGGGCATTGGTTGTCCAAATCAACCGCACAGATAGCACCGCGACAGTTCTCCGCAAGGCAACGGCCCCTTACGATCTCCAAGCCCAGTCCCAGGGAAATACACAGCTACTTTCTGACGACAGAATATTCGTCAACTGGGGATCGGAGGGCGCTTTTACAGAGTTCGATGCTGATAATAGGATTATATACCATGCTTTTATCCAGACAGGATCGGTCAGCTACCGTGGCTTTTTGGCGAACTGGACTGCTACGCCGAAGGAAATTCCAGCGCTAGTTGCCCTCAAGACCGCTTCTGACCTTGTTGAGCTTTATGTGTCTTGGAACGGGGACACGGAAACTTTGGCTTGGAGATTCTATTACGTGAACGAACAGAAGAAGACGCGGATTGGTGAAGTGGATAGGGACTCCTTCGAGACAGCATTTACTTGGGAGCCAAAATTTGAACTGTCTTCCGATGCTACATTTGTTGCTGAAGCCATTGGTGTGAATGGGGAGTCTCTTGCGCGGACAGGTTTGACTGCTACAACTGTCGATATCAAGGTGCTGGCGTGATGATCAAAATTGTGAAGCCTGACTCTGAGATATTTTGGACATTACGTTACGTTTGACTACGGTTATTCATCTTGCATGAGTGTGGAGTAAAGCCAGGTCTGAAAGTGAAACGTTCATATATACTATATTGTAGTATTAGACATTATTTGGAGAGGGATTGTAAAACCACGAATCAGGAATTATACATTAAATATCACTCAGTAGCAGACCATAGTAGAATGGTGCGCCTCACAATAACGACCAGTGCAATCACTGCCAATGGGCATCACGCGTCAACATGCCTCTTGGTCTCTAGCTGCTTTCCAGCCTTGCGCAGCCTATGACACGCGATAGAGGCGCGCACACAAAGAATGATGTTGAAGAGGCTGGATTTATCTTCTATTAGATATATCAAAAAGAAATAAGGGACGATTCACTCACATTCCAAGAAGAATCATAGAACACGCCAAACACTCCGCCCCATACAATGGGTCTAGATTATGGGTGCTGGAGTAACCATAACCACCAAGATTCCAATAGGCAAGCTCGTGCAAATCGAAGCAGACTGTAATCAACTGGGCAATGCAAGCTATGCAGTCGAACGCAACGATGATACCAGGGTGGACCACACAGTTGCAAAAGACGACAATGAGAAGGATAAGGGACCAGAGGAATCCGTATGAGGCCTGATCAGGAGAAATATACTCAGCACAGCTTCTTCAAAACAGCTGATGAAAGGATCATAGGGGGAACGCTTGCACTCACTGTTCCCAGGTTTATACTAGACCATGCTTCTCCTAGTCCATCGCTTGAAACAACTCCTTCCTGATGCTGAACCATGGCCCAAGCAAAGCAGATTATTGCTACCATGGTGCACAGTACCGCGCCGAATCGTAGAGACAAAAGCGACAGCCATTTTCTTTCTTTCCTAGGTACTGCCTCAATGCAAAAAGAAGAGGACAGTTGGTGGCCCAAGACTATAGACATGATTGTAAGTCTAACGACATATATTGAATACTGAATTTCAGGGCGGTTGCTGGAAGGTGCAAATGAGACGAATAAGACATTTCCATGATTTCGGGGTACATATATATCTGTTCGCAATACAAAAATAGTTCACACAGCATGCTAATCATTGCCTTCTATATGTTAACACAGCCCTCGAGATACGGTGATGCCAAGGGCCTAAACAAGACCCCACAAATTCTGATCCAGTTGACTCGATGAGCATGGATACTCATACAGCAAACTCGTATTACTGTATCTGTGATCTAATTCACACGGCCCCCAAGCTGAGCCTCCCAGGTACCGCATTCAGCAGGTGCTTTCATCGTTAAAGGAATTGGTCTTGGCATATCGCGAAAATGCTGCCGAATTTCTGTTTGACTCCATGTGCTGTGGCTTTTGGCTCTTTCGTGATTATATGATATTCCACCGAGGCCTTCAATAAGTCATGGGGCAACTTGATCTCTGATGCTTAATGCCAGAATTGTACCTATACATTGTTTAATCGCTGAATCGAGCTACATTACTCATTCAAAGTATGGACCTTGATTCCCGGGCTGGAGTTCCAAATTTCGTTTCATCAATGAAGAATAGTCTCATGAAATTGTGTGTGCTATATTGAGCCTCCGTCGATGACACAGATATCTTCAAAAAGGGCAGACACTTTCGGGGACTTCACTGTTTCGTCTCCCACACATTCCATTTTTAATCTTAAACCGTCGATTAACGACGAAGTTGGCTTTCTCATGCGAATGTTTCAGTCGAAGCATTGTCTTCTTGTATCCCTGTTTGACTCTACCGCTACTCTCCCTGCCCCCTTCGGGAGATCCTCATAGCTCATTTGAATTCATCGCTCTATTGTCTTATTATGTTGAGGGAGCCGAATACCGCGTGTCGGAATACAATTGATCAAACCCATTGTGATTAATTAGAGATATTATACTCATACAGTTGGTGGTCCCATCTCTCTCGGTTTTTTAGTCTTGTTTTGTCTACCTATTCAATGGTATGACCTCGCTGCTTCTTACAATGTCATGTGTTTGCCTTATCACGCCACTCTGCTCAACTCGAATGTCAAACGATGCGAGTGGACGAGTTGATAGGTAGGTAAACCCCGCGGAGACCAGAAACGGTTCTCTGGGTCGGGTAGATCATTGGATACAGATGTCGGTCGTACCATTCGTGAACAATCTGCCGACGTCCGCGGGTAAAATGAATTACATCACCACCAGCATGGGATTCCGGGGTGATATATATATATATAAAGAGATGACTTTTCTACGTGGAGATTTTTATTTCTACTGTTTTCATCAATTATCACGATTACTTCACACATTTGCAATATGGACAAATACAATTCTCGGTGGGTCTCGTTCCACATTCGGGACCACATCAAAGACGGAGAGATCCTAGTGCAGAACACTGTCATTGAAGGGTATCTATAATTCTCGGACTTTACCCGATCTCTACTAACACCTGGCAGTGGCGAGTTCATCGACCCTAGCGATCGCCGCAAGTCACTCACCGAAGACGAGATCGACGAGATTAAGATCTCTCCTGACGGTGTTGGCGAAATTGGCGCTAGCGGACTTCGCGGTAGTGAGGGCCGCCTGGACTTGTTTCATGACAATCAGAAGATTTGCGAGCTTCACTGGGAAAATCGTGGTGGAGACCACGAAAACCTGGTGGAGGTGTTGGACAAGAGCGACAAGTACACTATCTGGCATGGAGGATGGAGTCATGATGTCGGTCCCCTGGGACATGTCTTTGTGGATGTTGGGAGGAAGGAATAATTACGCTCCACAGGCCAATGCCCTGCTGAATAGCGAAGAGCGCGGTCCGTGGAGCACGAAGTGGCAACACTTGGGAACATGGGTATTTTTCATACCGAACACAAACACAAAAATACCAAAAACATTGCAAAATTTCAAAACATCAGTGGAAGGTCGCTCGCACCTTCTTCATTCCATTTCTACTCCAATATCAATGCGTATGGAATTGTCAAGAGCTGTCCGCCAAACTGCATGGTATCATCTAGGAAGATAATTTCATGCCAAATCCCACGTCTGAGCTCCGTCAATATCATAGGATGGCCTGATCACTCCGGTCGTCTTGCCACTGGAATAGACTCGGATATCCCATGTTGACTACGGAATTCGGAAGAACACTTCCCGATAGAGTGACGAGCCGCAACGAGAAAAGGAGGACTCCCACATATCACTGGCTCGAGAATATGAAATTACTTGACGACAGGCACCGAGAAGAAATCATTGAAAGAATGAGCAGCGAAAGCAGCCTAGAAGTGAGTAGTTCAGCTTGACCTGAGCTCTGCATCCGCAACTGGCAGTTCTGTAATGACGATAGATCAATAAAAACTCAAAGTGTGAACAGGCAACCAAGAGTGCTGTCCGCGAGCCAGGCCTTATCTTTCCTCCAGCCGTGGACGATTAAATCTCTTCCCACCTTTACCACTTCCTCAATTTGCTTTTCAGTGCCCCATCCAGGAACTCTACTGCCAAAGCAAATCAGATGCACACCAATGTGAATCACAGTGCGGAATGCCATTTCATCGTCGAGGTGCCCATATCCCTTTAAGAACCCTTGTATCATCCACAGTCCACCGTCCAAATTCTTGAACAGCTTTGTTTCATACAGCTCAGCAATCATTTGGCCTAGGTCCAATGCGCGGCTGCCAATCTGCGACATTTCCCAATCGGCAATGAACACAGTGGTCTCAGATTGATGAGTGGGAGGTACGTTTGGAAGAAGAACACTAGAAATCATGTCAGTAATCTGGCTTAGTCTATATCAATGTTGGATCGAAGAGAGCATACTTTCCAGTCCAGAAGTCACCGTGAATAATTCCATATCCATCATCATAGGTCTGTCGCTCAAGCTCTGCCGCGGCGAGATCACGAACCTTCTCAAAAATATCACGATCTTCCCCTAGAATATCTGGGAAATCTTCAATGGTGTTGATCAGCAGAGTATAATTCACCCAAAACTTCAAGTTTTTCATCTCTTGGTTGGTCCCAAGCTCTTTCGTCAGCTGCTTCTCGGCCGTCCAAAGGTGAAACGATCTCAGCCAAGATCCAAGGGCGCTGCCCAAGTCTCGCCCTGAGGATTCGGACAAGTTATGAGAAACCTCCGAGAGTAGAAAGTTCTTCAGGTCGATTGAATTTGGGAGATCTTCCACCACCTGAGTGTCTGTAGCCCGATTGAAGTCTAATAGGCGTGGTGATTTCACAATTATTTTGCCAGTTGTATAAATTGCTAGGCCATCGAGAGCTCGTAGAATGGCTGCCTCGAAGTGCTAATTTAACATCAGTTTAGCCGAAAGAGGATAAGTCAATAAAATGAAACTAACACATCTCGTGAGATCGATTTTAAAAGTCGGGTTGGAAGCCGAGTGATCTTTGGTGTGCTTGATAATAATAGATTGTCCACTTGAGGCAAGTATGCCTCGATAGACAAAGTTGGCCGTACCTCCGGATAGGCGCGTAAGCGAGGAGCAAGCGAAGGGAGTAGGGAAAAGCTGCTGCGCAATTTTCTCCCGGACTTGATCTTGGTCATTTGCAGTCATTGTTGTATGGCTTGAGTGGAAGTTGGAAAACATTCAAGCTGTTCCCACGAATCTTTCCCCTTGCAGGGCTTGAATGCGCTAGTACACATATGGTCCCCGCCTTTATAGCAGATCTCTCGGGAAGACGTGTCACAAAGTACATCATCCACGATTAAATTATGACTAGATATTCAATACAAGTTCTAATACGTCCGATGGCTGCTTGGATGGGGTGATTACCTAGTGACTGAGAGTGCACTAACTTAATAAATTAAATATGCTCTTTTCTCTATTGCCGATAGTATGAATTTCTTGGTGATTTCTAGACGTATGGAATAAATAGCTTTGACTAGAATGAGTAGAATTTTGATCTAACAACTAGTGAATTTGTTCTTGTTATAAAGCGTGGTCACAAAAGGAGAGTGAGATGACATGAGTGACCTTTAATAATTCAACAAACAGTGAGAAACAGTCAACATTGAGCGAATGAGCTCCATAAGCTTGAGATAACTCCGTTTCTGCTAGTACCACTCGATTCAAGCGAAAGGTCCAGGTGTTGTCGTACACTATAATGGATTGGAATGAGTACATATGAGCTTCTGATTTTCCTTCTTGTATATGTGACATTGAACAAACTCACTGGGTGTGGCATCTATGCCGAAACAGAGCCATACGCGTGCATTTGCCATCCACTGAAGTCGAGACATGCGTTCTTCTTGAACTTGTCACTCCCGCCATCTGCCCACCAATCCGAAGACGCCTCTGAGGCAGCACCACAACCATCCAGCAAGAAAAATGTTGCCCGCTGACGGTGGCCTCCATATTCTAAAACTCGGAAGGACTTTGTTGGGAATATATTGGTATTCCTGCAGGTGTTATCCCACACATTGACTTCTTTGCCCTCGCCAGAGCAGTTGCGGCCCGTAAAGGCGCGGATCTTGTAGGAAACGGCCCCAGAGCTGAGGCAGAAGAGAGTGAGGACTTTTCCAAGATACATGGTGTCTTTTTGGTAAATATAAAAAGTTTATGCGGTGGATAATTGACTGGTCAGAAGAGTGGCGAATTCAACTGAAGTAAAGCATGAGCTTCAACAACTACAAGAAGGGGTGCCTTCTTATATTTAGAGGCGGAATAAGCTATGTAGAGTGTGTCTCCTTGGCATAAGCTGAGTTCGCCTGGGCGTTGGTCGCCTTACAACTACGCCAAGAATGCGTATACGATAGGATACAAAAGTCAGCCTGATGGGGTCTGATCTCGCGCTCAGCCACAACTGCGTACTTCTAACCAACACAAGAGATCCAATCGGGTACAGAGCAGTGAATGTATTTCTTTAGACAAACCGATCATGTCTTCATATAGAACACAAAAATCAGCCTACCGGGATCTGACCTCACGCTGAACCGCATAGACCACTCCGTACTTGTGAGAATTTTATAGCAACACCAAAATAGCTACGGGTTAGAGTATATTCTGTAAAAAGTCAGGCTGATGTGAACTGAAATTATACGCACTGAGCTCGTGCTCAGCCGCTTATACTACCCGCTCCAAACATCTAATAAAATCCAGTGAGATATACTGGCCAATGTTCTAAAAATTGATGTGATATTGATTACGACAATGCTATGCACTATAGATGGCTTTGTTACCTAATGTTTGACTGCTACCGTGCCTCCTAGCCCAACGGAGCTTGCGGGCACTGTTGCGTGAGGGTTTTGCTTTATGCCATACGATACTGTGGATCGCTGTGTCGGCCGCTGAAGTGGTCTCCCTATTTTATCGAAAACTTAACCTTGGAGAGAGACTCAAAATTTGTATTTACTCCGGTATAAAATTCAGAGTCTCTCGTAGCCTTTTGAAGTTCTAAGATAACCTCGTAAGTAGCGTAGAGTTTACTCTAAACCTCTTATTGGTTATATAGAAGTTATTCTAAGCTCTTTAGCTAAAAGGACCTATTGATAGACCATCATTCTTTTAAAAATATATATATCGTTCGACTTCCTAGCGAAGAGCTATCGATAATCTAATATCAGCGAAAAGTATATAAAATAAGATACTAGACTAAGATAATAAGAGAATTTAAGATACCCTTTCTTAGGTTAGGCCGACCTATTAAAGTAGTTAACTAGTTAAGATCGGTGATATTACCAAGCTTAGAAAGAACCTTTTAATAAGTAGTATATAATTACTACCAATTTTCTATATGAAAGCGCTACTAGATACTGTGAATAGATCCTTAATACCCGAGTAAGATATTTTGGTTGTGCTCGTCTTCACGGCTTAAGCACTTGTCTTACTCCAATCAAGCCAATACGGGGAAAAGTCACCGATCAGTTGCCCCCTAAAGACACACTCGGCTAAACGCGTCAGCCCTTTATTCTTTACAATTTCTACTAGTCTCACCACCTCCAATGCTTGCTTTGATCCTGTGCTCTCGTCCCAGGAGAGCTTATAAGAGAAGGTTCCACACACACTTTATCCCCCACGGGGCCCTCGAAACAGCCCAACTAGTGTAGGACCCCGAGATGTTTCCCCAGTACCACGAGATCGAATTCAAATTACCCGTTAGAGGATCTGCATATCATTAGGGAAGGTAGGGTATCGACTATACCCCTCAGCCCACCACTTATCATTGTCGCATACAGTGACTTTCTTGTCCAAGAGAGTGGCCCTACTGCTCACCCGTCGGCGCAGACGGGAATGATTGTGATATCCATATTAGATTCATGACTGGAGATTCTCACCGGTACCCTCGGAATCCTCTCGTTTGCTGATGCTGATGTCTACATAATATACCCACAGCCGCGCACTGGACGGAATTTCATCTCATGAATCACAGTCCCCAGACCATTATAGCCACGCAAGACCCGCCACAGTATATATCTACTTTTTTGGAATCGTCAATATATCCCACGCAATAGGTGCAGCTGTTACCGATCTTTCCGTTGTTCTGATTCATCATTTTGCCTGCCTGTTTGTAGACCGTATCGCCAAAGCCAAAGGAGGTATTAGTTACTCCAACAGCCTCACCTACCCTGAAACTGAAAGGGTCATAATCACTCGATGTCATCTGTTTTGTCTCTTAGCTTGCCTGCCGTTACACTACCCAAAAGGCCATGGTATCTTTCTGAGCATCATGAGCGGCAATCCTGTTTTGGCAACAATTGCATGTTGTCTGGCCTCATTTCATCCTTCATTCTAATATCTCCCAGGAAGTATTAGCCACCTTCCCATGTTACAAAGAGCCACTCTTGACTAAGTGATAGTTCTGCCTTTTTCACATAGTACTGAGTACGTAGTTGGAGACAGCGCAGATGACTAGCCTCTACTAAATGAATCATGATTACTCGGAGAGTCTCGTAACTAAGGTCGACGCATTCAGAAGTTGAATCCAGCCTGTATAACTACCGTCAACCAGCTTGGGCAGACAGAAGCACTACTTGACATGCGCAATCACGTCGACAAAGCAGAGGGCCTGACAGGACCCGAGCAACACCTACGATAACTGGCACCTGGTAATTTGATCCAGCATACAGAGTGGAGCACAAATTCTTCTCTCTGTTCCATTTCAAGGTTAGGTACAAATATCGTAAAGACACCCATAGACAGCCTCGTACCTAACTTTAGACGTTCCTCAAGGAATGAAGGGAATATTCAAATATATCCTGGTTAGCCATCGAATAAATTAGACAACAAATAGCCCCCAATGCTACTTTCATCAAATACTGTGCTTAGGTCAGGTAGATCGGCAAAGTCAAGCCCATCTATGTGGAAGTCTGTCTGCCTTGGCTGGCCAATCCAACCAGTAGAGTCGTGTTCTTGTAGTACCCCCTGAGTTTCTGGTTGTGGAATATATAAATTTTCCGGGGTACCATATGTGGCTTGGAGATCAAATGCCGTTGGCTGAACAATATCTGTTTCACCAGCACCTGCCCGCCTCAAGCCTTGAGCCATTTGCCGAATACTGTTCCAGTATCGTCGGGCAGGAAACCAAGAATCCGATAGTTCCTCCAGTGTCTTTGAAAAGGTTTCCAACAGATGTTTTGTGGACGTTTGACCTTGTGTGTGTCCAAGATGGTGGAGCTGAAAGGTCACAAGAGCAGCAGAAAGTGTGCAATGCGTAGCCGTGACAGGGCTTCTTCGAAAGCTGCCAAAGGTAGATCGATATTGCTGACTCAGGATGGCTATTTCTTTCGCAGATTCAGCACAGAGAAGAATTGCGGTTTCAGCAGCCTTTTCTACCCCGTTGTGTGGTTCTGCTAAACCATAGCCTTGTTTCTGTTTGGGAAGAAACGGTTTGCACAGTAGTATGATGGATGTGTGATATGTCATGTTGAGTATGAAGGCATGGGGAAACATGTTCTTCTTTGTGGACCGATCCACTTTCAGTTCAGGAGGAATGGAATACTTCCACCTTTTGAGCTCGAGTAGATATGTGTCAAATAGACATTGCATTTCTACGCCGGATGATATCTTCCTAGGGCCATAACTATAAGAGTGATATCAGCTGTTAGCCCTCGAATGAGGCGACGGTTTACACACATATTGACCAATATCTTCTCCAGCGTCTGAGAGTGGATTGATAATTCACAATGAAGCGTCGAAAGCAAAGTTTTGTCTCTGGAATTGAGTTCCCTAGGTGTGCTGCTTTCTTTGGTAGAATTCAGAGCTGATGGCAGAGCAGCGGAGCATTGGAATTCCTTTAGGACAATGATATCGAATAAGAAAAGAGGCAAAATTGGCGTAAAGCAAAAAAAAGTAATGCCAAGGTTGACTCACAAGCATGGTGCAAACGCGTCCGCTATATGTGGACCACAATTTGTCTGTGCAATAAAGTGACCAGTAGATCCGAGTTCGTAATTGAGCTTCTTCTGAAGAAATCTGCCCAGCGCGTAATAAAGCAGAGGGATCAAGATTGAATCCCATATCCAAAGCCATGCGGCAGGCCATGCCGTGACGTAGCCAAGCGGCAGCGTCCGAGCCCATTGCCTAACAAGACGGCATGATTAGAGGGATAAGCAAGCTGGACTGAGGGATGTTGCTCACAACGTAGGCCATAGCCATGACCGAGAGTGATTGAACTGTAACAATGCTCGGTGATCTGAGATCAAAATGCAACATCACCTCAGCACTGTCAAGAAAAAGTTGACCAGCGGTGTTCGGGTCATTTGGATCTGTACGCAAATCTATTCTTTCTGAGTAGCGAGAGCCAATAGCAAGTATGCAGTTTAAGAGCAACGTGCTGAAGAATCGACCGTTATCTCCTTGACTTTTTCGAAACAGGGTTTCATCGACTACCTGATTCCATGGCTGCTCCCATTGAAAGTAGAGATCAAGAAGATGATCTACTAATTCGGGTGGGATATCTTCGTCCATATCAAGCATCTGGGGTCCTCGGCTCGGATTTGTGGTCATGTAGGGCTCTAGGGGCACCGTTAGGGGAAGAGAATCTAGTGGATATAATCAAAAAAGATCAACATTTGACATCTCGCTCAGCGTGATTTCAGTGCGCTCTCATTTATTAAACTCACTGTTGGCATACTGCAAAAGCTCAGCTCGCCCACTGCTTGTGCCGAAATATCGAGTCTCCCCATCACACTCAAAACTCAATGAGCCATTTAGCGACAATGTCTCCTCAAGCTGGGTGGAGGAATTGGTGCACGCTTAGGGCTTAGGGCTTAGGGCTTAGGGCTTAGGGGCTTAGGGCTTAGGGCTTAGGGCTTAGGGCTTAGGGCTTAGGGCTTAGGGCTT